>NC_135534.1:22139014-27139014 GCF_045843805.1 Urocitellus parryii | reverse complement strand
TGAAAATGGGTGTTTATCATAAGGGTATGTGGAAAGTATCATCATTATATAATGCCCTAGTATCTAGAGTATCAAAATCTGTTATTATGTAATTAAAGAGAGATAGAAAAATAATTGAATAGCATGTAATGTAAAAGCGGGAATATAATATTTTAAACTTTCCTTGGGAACTTAGTATTGTCAAGATGTCTCACATAACTAGGTAAGTTAATTACATTCAATATGATCACTCCAATTAGAAATATTTTTGTTTCAAACTATCTCAAAAGTACCTGTTTTTTTCTTTTCTTTTTTTAGCTATCTAAATAAGATGCTCTACTCACAAAGAAATTCTTACCATCACCAGTTTGACCAGAATGAGAACTTCAAATTCATTTGATGAACAGGATATGTAATCATGATTTGTTCAGCAAAAAAGTACTTGAAGGCAATTTATTCAGATATGAACTGTATATGTTTCCTCTTAACCCATAGAGATTAAAGTACCAAACTCAGAAGTTTTCCATGGATATTAAAATACACTTTGAAATGAATGTATAAATATTTACTAATTGTAAATAGTAGAAATGTGAATGATTATTGTATGGTAACTGATAAGACATTTTAAATAACTTTGTTTATTATTAGCAATGAGAAACAAATCCCCTTTAACTGATTAAAACATATTGCATCTTGATTTTTATTAGTGTTTCAATAATATTTTGTTTTCCAGGGAAATGATTTCATGAAAATAAATTGTGTCATTTGTGCAAGTCTTTACTACTTGTGGATTTCATTCTTGCCCATTCACCAATTTTTTACTTACTTTGAACAATATGACCAATACATGGTATGCTTTTGAGGTCATTTGCAGACTTGCAGAGAGTGATTAAAACATCTGTTCCACATTGAAGACAAATAAGAAGACATTTGGGCATCCTGCCTTCTTGCTTCAGCTCTCCTACTGTGAACAAGTTTCCTATTTGTTACCCAGTGTCACATCATTCACATATTTACATTTTTTGTTAGATTCCTTCTATAAAGTGGTCCCCTCAGCATAGTAGAGAAATGTTGTCTAAGGGATCTTAAACTGATAAAGGCTGTGGAGATACTAATGTGTTTCATGTACTTCATTCAGGCATGAGTTATGTGCTGTTGGCTATAGGTTCAAAGAATGAATCAGCAATATATATTTGATAAGGATCCTTTAACAGAAATACATAAAAGCAAAGTTATGCATTATCATAACTTTGTTGTTATTATCATAACAATATTGTGAGGCTTGCAAGAACCTAACCCAGTATTTCTCCTAGCAGCAATGTTTCAGTACTTGCTTGATCAATGTTTTTGGCACTTTATAGAATACAGTTGCCAGAAATAAAACAAATCAACATCAAGGATATTAATTTCTTCTGCACAGTTTTGTGTTCCTGCATGGCCCAGAATGATAAAGGAAGAAAATTCCTAAAATGTACAAGAAATTTGACCTCATTAACAAAGATATTGACATAATTCAAGCAAAATAAACAATCAACCAGAATAAAAGGAAACTTTTGAGAGAGGTGCTGCAGAAGGAGGTGGATTGTTGAGAACAGGGAGTGAATTATCTTCCTGACCGATTGTGTTACAATTTGTGCTGGAATAGAGCTCAATTATAGAGCCAAGGTTCAAGTAAACATTTAAGTCTGCCTCACCTGGGTTTATTTAGGGCAGAGCTCTGACCTGACTTGTCGCAGTACTTGAGTTTTGCAAGGCTATACAAAGATATAAATAAAATCAGCATCAGAATCAGGGTCATTATCCATATTTCAATAGCTTTTGTACTGCCTACTAAAATAATTCCACAAGTGCTCCTGAGAATCCTGGTACAGGTTGTACATGAGCTCATTAACACTTCTGGCTCATTACAGTTACCCTGAGACCTAATTTGTTGATTGTATGCTCCTTTGGCTTTGATTCTCTTTCTGTATGAATCACCATGTCTATCGACATTGTAACATGTTCACACATCCACTACTATTGGTTACCGACACTGACACAGCTTTGTCTGAGAAATATCATCCTTACTCCTGGTACTCTTGCTGAATTGGACAGATGATTCTGCTACTCTCCATGTGGAACATGATTGCTCTTTTTTGCAAGTATTATTGTCTCCAGCCAGACACTGTACCCATGAAAGCTTTCTAGGTGTTAAAGTTGTGTGATAGTCTATGGTTATGTGAGAGTAGACTGCTCTTTTTGTTTCTTTTTTAAGTTCAATAAAAATGATAACATAAATTTGCTTCCTGAACCCCAAGTTTATAAAGTTTACAGTGAAAAAAATCTCAATTTACTTAAATACCCCTCTCAAAAGAGAACTTAGCAGAAATCTATGAGAACCAAACAATGAACTAAATTAATTGTCCATCACCATCCTAGAAATGAAACTTTTTACAACTCTTAATTATGATAACTTGTTTAATATCCAGAATTGATTGCATGGTATTATGGTCAGAAAGATGTAAGTTCTAAGCCTCATTGACTGTGTCTGAACATTACTTACACAGCATCACTGTTAAGTGACCTCTTGGATATCAGTTAATCTCTCCGGCATCATGTTCCATATATGTAAAATCAATGAAACAATGGTACTAAAGTCATCAAATTTCATGTATTAAATATGTACAGTTATTAATGTATCAATTGTATTTCTATAAAGCTATTAAAAATTCAACCATGTAAAATGTGAACTCAAATTAAAAAATAATAGAATAGCACCTGCAGAGGTCTGTGGGTTCAAACTGGCTAGCCTGGGTACAAGAGCACTGTTTATTTAGAAATAAGTTTTATTGTTCATATTTAAGATATGAAATATAATTCTTTTTATGATATAAAACATTATTTTATATGACATATAGATAGTAACAAAAATTATGACACAAGTGAGAAATAAATTAGCATATGCATGATCACACATAGTTGCCCATTTTTGCTGGTTTTTTTTTTTTGCAAGAGCAGATAAAATCTACTCATGTAGCATGAATCCCATTCACAGTACAATCTCATTCCCTATAATGCTGATGGTATATATTAGATATCTTGATTTATTCATCTTAAATATTTGCTATTTTGTGTCCCCTGACCTCCATCTCAGAATTTCTTCCCCTAACCCCACCCCTATAGCCACTGTTTTGTTCTCTGGTCATGAGCAGCATTTAAATCACAGAGGCATTATTAAACACTCATTGGGTTTTAGTTATTCATTTTTCTTCTGATCACCCCATACAAATTGATGTGAATTAAATTCATCCTATCAGTTTCCCAGACATGCCCAGATATGTCTTAATAGTAGACTTAGACACATATTCCAGAGCTTGCAATACCTAGCAGCTAGCACATAATAAGTGTTCAGAAGCTGTGTGCTGACTAAATGACGCATACAGATAGATCAAAAGCATAAAAATGTGTACAAAGAGTATATGTCCCCAACACATAGAAATGATTTAGTCAAAGAAAGGCAGACCTATTGCCTTCCTAATGAAATGCAAATTGTGTGGCATGTCCTTGTGCATTTAAATCTTTTTCTTAAATAAACAATAAATTCTAACACTTATTGAATAGTACCCCATGGCATGCACTGTTCAACATGTGTTATCTCACTTACCTCTCCTATGTGACATTCTTTTATTTTTCCTATTCCCATCGTTGAGATTGAAAAAAAAAACCTAAGAGAAAAATAATCTGCCTAGAATAATACATCTAAGATAAGGCAGAATCAGATATTGTGCATTGTAAATTTAGATTTAAGAGCATGACCTTACCTATTTATGAGAGGGACAAAGTAAGTAAATGAATGAATGAGAATTTTGAAAAGGTATGGGTTTTAAGACAAACTCATGGGGCTGAGACCGTTGCTCAGTGTCAGAGCACTTGCCTGGCATATGAGAAGCACTGGGTTTAATCCTTAGCATCACAAAAATAAGCAAATAAAATAACTACATGCTTTCCAACTACAACTACAAAAACTTTTAAAAAAAGACAAACTCATATGTCAACTTGCTTGAATTTCACACAAATTTCATTTTTAGTTAAATGACTGTGGTAAATTACATAATTTCACAGTTTCTCAGTTTCCTTGCCTAGAAGAAGGAGACAAGCAAATAGGTCACAGGGTATTATGAAATTTAACGGAGAAAAAAGAAGGAATGCATTTTTGTGGTGCCTGCACCTGGTATATAAGTGCTTCATAAATAGCTGCAATTGCCAGTATTTTATTGGTTTTTACTTTTACTTGTATTCATATTTCTTATCCTATTATTTTGTTCACATAATATAAAAATATATTGCATTCATGATATATATTTATTTTAAGTGTTACCTGTTTAAAATATTTAGAAATAATTTATATACTATAGTTTGATGGTTAAAAATGTAGACTTTAATTCTTTGGAATATTAACTTACATAAAACAGTTTTTTACCTAGTTATTTTAGAGAAATATGGTTCTATTTAACTCTTGTGCGCATAAATGTTGCAACAAGATAAATACACTATTATATTTTTTAGTTTACTTCTACTTACTTTTTAAAGAGATAGAAAATATAAATCAGGTTTTTCTGAGCATTCTCTGTGGGGGAATAATAGCAAATCCTTAGGTTTTCATTTGTTATGATCCTGGCTATTGCTACAGTGGCACTTTAAATAACATTTTTTTTAATAAATTGGCTTAAAATAGAAATAACACATTTTACTGTTTGTTGCACAAAATACAATATTTGTTTCTCCACCATTACATCTTCGATAATTTTCCTTCATAGAATATAGACATCGGCAAAGATGCAACAAGTCACAGCAAATATTTCAAGACACTTGCTTGTTTAGAGCAGAGAGGCAATTGTTCCAAGATAATCTACATGTTGCCTGCAAAAAATAAGCAGTCTTTTCCTGGCAGAGAAATTATTATAATTATCCCTTAATTACTTTTATGAAATAATTGATAGATTTTTGAAACATGAGTTCATATACACTTAACTGATAAACTTTTATATAAATGTATGTTCTAATTTAAATCTAAATTATGAATTGAGACTTCATTGGTAAAAACTTCAAGTCCATTTAAGGCTGCAATTAAGAATTCCCATTATACCTAATCATGGATCTCCACAATCACTATCTTTTTAGATTTGTATATTAATATGTATATTGCCTTAACCATTCATTTATATCATTATTTGTAAGATGTATTCAAATATTTTGTTTCTCCTAAGAACAACTCAGGGAAAGGATTTTTGCCTATGCTTCTAAGATCCCTTCCCTAATTTGTCATATATAAAGTCTGCAATATCTATTGAAATAAAATTGATAATGTTGCAATTAGTTAATTGATGGAAAATGTAATTATATGAGTGTGAAGAAAAATTTGAAGTACTTATTTAAAAATATTGAATGTTATTCATGATATTACTGCATACATATTTTGTAATCAGCACTTTAATTTCTAAAAAGTAGGTATGTTCTGGAAACTTACTTCATTTTCTATCTTGATTAAGGTACAGCTGGTTTGTCATGTCACTGATTTGATAGTTTCAATGATAAATATTAGAAAGTACAGTCCAAAACAGTTTATCTTTTGTGATATGAAAATCTTCCTTTATGAGTAGCTGATACTGTTGTGTAATAATATATAAGGAGATATATGTAGTCAATTTAAAGTAGTGATAATTGCTATGAAGAATGAATAGAAAAAAAGATAGGGAATAGGGGGTGGGTAAAATTGTAGTGGGTTTTTTATTTTGAGTAGGGTTATCAAGAAAGACCTCTATATTTCATTATAGACTTAAGTGAAGAGAGAGGAAGGGAAATCTACCATGAGAGGCAGAAGAACTTTGTAGGAAACACAAGTCTCTGAGTAAGGAAATAAGTTGGCATGTTTAGCAAACCCCAGAGTGTTCAAAGTGAGCAAGACAGGGTTAAGAGCTAAAGCAAGAAGGAGTTTAATTTGGAAGTTAAAACATGGGAGGACTTGCAGCCTGAGTTAGGAAGTTGAGCTTTGTTCTAAATGTAATAAAACCACTAGAAGATTCTGTGTGTTGGAGTGATATTGTAACAGTTGTCCACTTCACCTTTTAAATATAATTCTAAGCTTATTTTTAAAAGGACCGTGTTTTCTTTTTCCTCTTTTCCCTTTCCCCTTCCCTAACCTGGAGTGCAGAACAAGATTACCTTGTGTTGTCTGTGCTCCACTAGAAGAAGATGTTTGCCAGGAGATCTAGGAAGTAAATATCTCCCAAATTAACAAGTGAACCCTAAAACACTATCAGGGCCCCATGGAAGCCCCTACCAGAGCACAATTGAAATATGGCCTTTGAATAAATAGCTCCTTTACAATCCCTGTATTTTCCCCAATGGACAGAATCAAGTCTCAGGGACAGGAGTTCCCTGTGTTTCTCCTTTGCTAACAAAGTAATAAAAACTTCTTATTCCTTTTTCTCAAAACCATGTCCTCATTATTAAATTGGCATTAATTGACATTGGGGACAAGGACCGAGCTTTTGGTTACAATACAATCTTACCAAGATTTTAATAGGCCACACTGATGGCTAGACAGAGATTGAACTAGATTGAAAGAAATCAGACAACAAAGGTTACCACTAAAATTGAACATGTCACAGATGATAGGAGCTCCAACTAGGGTGGTGGCTAGATTCAAGTTATGCATTGAAATCTGTAAGTCCAAAGGCAATGAAATCAGTATGTTGCAGACATGTCTTCCCTCCCATCTTCAGGGCAGAATTATGCATAGTGGTCAATATATGGAAATAAACTAGAATTCATCCATGAATGAACAAAATAAGAAAATGATGTACATACAAAAAATGGAACACTATTCATTGTTAAGAAAAGGAAATCCTCCCATTTGTGATAACATGGATGACCCTGAAGGACATTATGTTCAGTGAAATAAAATAAAAAATGGAAAGACAAATACATCATGATCTCATTTACATATAGAATCTAAAAATGTTCAAATTACAGAAGCAGAATGCAGAGTGGTAATTACGAGGCACTAGGGTTAGGGGATGGGAAATGTTGGTCAAAGGACACAAAATTTCTGTTAGAATGAATAAATTAAAGAGATCTGTGGCATATGGTGAGTATAATTAATCTAATATATTGCATACTTGAAAATCACTGAGAGTAGAATTTGTACTCTCATCAAAGAAAATATGTGAGGTGACTTATGCATTAGTTTAATTTAGTCACCCCATATTGTATACATATTTCAAAATACCAACCTATATGCCATAAATATTTAATTGTAATTGTCAATTAAGCAAATTAAAATAAAATTAATCCGATCTGTTGAAACCTTTGCATGGTTTAAGAATGAGAATGAGAGTAAAAAGAATCAAGGATGACTTGTAGTTTTGTTTTTTTTTTTTTTTTAAAGAGAGAGTGAGAGAGGGTGGGGAGAGAGAGAGAGAGAGAGTGAGAGAGGGTGGGGTGAGAGAGAGAGAGAGAGAGAGAGAGAGAGAGAGAGAGAGAGTTTTTAATATTTATTTTTTAGTTCTCGGCGGACACAACATCTTTGTTGGTATGTGGTGCTGAGGATCAAACCAGGGCGCATGCATGCCAGGTGAGCTCGCTACCGCTTGAGCCACATCCCCAGCCCTGACTTGTAGTTTTGAGCATCTGGAAGAACAGTGAATGTTAAGAAAAAGACTTGAGTAGTTCATTTACATAAGAAAGGGGATTTGTGTTTTGAAAAAGTTAAGACAATTTAGTAGAAATGACAATGGATATCTTAGTTTGTAAGTCTCATGAACTTGGTGAAATTATGCATTCAGTTTTATTTATATACAGTGGAGCTTCAACTGTAAAACTCCACTATATATAAATAAAACTGGATGAAATCAGAAAATAGAAAGGAAGGAAGGAAGGAAGGAAGGAAGGAAGGAAGGAAGGAAGGAAGAAAGGAAGGAAGAGTTACTTGGAGGATTGAGTGAGCCTGGTCTACTCCAACACTTAGGAATAAAAAAAGACTCCAGAAAACAACAACAAATAAATAAATAAATAAATAAGGAGAAAGGGACAATATATCAGAATGATGCATACAATAATCCAATAAGAATGCCAACAAATTTATCAAAATGTTACTGAGGAAAGCCATGGGATGGAAAATGAAAACAGAACACTGGATTTGACACATGGTCATTATTGATGACTTTGGTGAGTGATGGTGACAATGCATTTGGACTAGAATCAAGTATGAAGAGAGCAAGTTGATGCAGGAAGTATTAGATGTCTTGTGCATAAGTTTTATGTAAAGGAAATATACAAATAAAACTGGTTTAAAAGAGACATGGACTGTCCAACGGAAATAAAATCAATATGCTGCAGACATGTCTTCACTCCCTTGTTCATGGCAGAATTGTGCATAATGGACAATATTAGAAATTAAATTGGAGTTCATCAATGGATGAATAAAATAAGAAAATGCGATGTGTCTACGAAAATTGAAACAGAAAGTGTTTTGTGCTTTGTTGTGTTTCCAGTGATTATGCTATTTTTCTAAATTTGAGACTTGTTGAAAATTGAATTTTATTTCTTCAGCACCATGAATACAGGATTTCCTTTCTGTTTTACAGATGTTAACAGTTTTAGAAATTGCTCACTCTGGACCTTGCAGAATTAATTTCTTCCATTATCATTTTCCTTCTAAATCCTACACATATCATCCACTAAGGATGGTCTTTCCCTGCCAACCCAGGGAAGCCCTGCTTCATCATTCAAGCCATGGTAATCACTCTTTTATGTGAAAACAATTTTTGTAGTTTTCATATGTCTTAACACATAACTACATCGTATTATCAACTGCTTGCAGACTTGTTCACTGTATCTGGACCCTTGATCTTATCCAAGTCAAGTTGCCTATGTTCAAATCCAGGTTCTGATAGTACCACTTAAGATATCTTTAGCAAATATTTTATTGTCATTTGTGCAATCTCAATTTTTACATCTCCAGAGTAATAAAGAAAATGGTAAACATGTCTTAACCTTTTTTTAAGACTATCACAAGACAATATGTGAAGCATATTGACACAATGAAAATTTTAACATGACACTTTCTTTTTATATTTTTATTATTATATTATTACATGTTCTTAGTTCCCCAAATCCTTGATAATAAATCATAGGTAAAGGAATCAATGTAATTTGCCCATATACTCATTCAAACTACTTTTTTCAGAAAGTTATTTTTGGAATCTCTATCTTCCATTCATTGCTATTGACTTTTGAGATATATATATCAATTAACAATAACAACAAAACTGACCCAAAAAGCAAAAAACATTTAACTTCCAGTGACACTGTATTTTATTCAATATGATGTATATTCTAAATAAAACATAAAACTCAAATAACAGTATTTTCTTCCCTTGAAATACAATGTCAAATAAGAGTGTCACTGGATGTTAAATGTATTTTAGTAGAGCATCAAAAACTTATTAAAGAGTCTAAACACATCCACAATTTCCAAATGTAAAAAAATCTCAAAAAATAGAAGATTGGTTCAAACTCTGATAAAATTAAAATGAGTTTCCACCGTATTTATTGTTTCACAATTACAAAGTGCTAGAGATATATGTCACGTGTAATATATGACTGTAATATCTTTATAAAATTTATGAAACTCTTAAGTTCAAATTATATCTGGCCCTAAGGGTTACATTGTGTACCTTTATTGAGTTTGATTATTACTCAACTATTATTTTTTTAAAATGCTTTATCAGAATGCTAATTTAAGCAATCTAGGGAAATGTCTCAAAAATGTGGGTAAAAGGAACAAATATCCAACCTTTAATTTTGAAGTTTTTAAATCTAGAATTTATTATTAGAGGGAAGAAAAGCATCGTGTGTTTTTCGAATTTCAGAAAGCAGTTATAAAAGCTTTTGTTAGAATAAAACGATAAGCCAATTTATTTTGGAGATTTGTTGAGGATAATACCCGTAAAACTCAAGACTATTCCTTTATGGGACCGCTTTTTAAAGAATAAATGGTCTTAACACAAAATATACATTCTGGTGTCGAGTGGAATTGAGCAAGGATTCCATATGGAAAGAATTTACTGCAGAAGCAGAGAACACCCATAGTGACAATGGCTGCTATCCTAACCCAGCAACAATTTTTATTCACATAACTCAAGTTGTGAGGAAGGTCTTACTTTTCCTTACAACACTAAAAAAGACTTTGCCACCTGCGTCTCACCGCATATCTGTAAATAACAGATTGCACCAATTATGTTAGTGTTCTGTTGCTGTACATTAAAATAAAATACAGCAGTGGGAAAGATTTATAGGCAAATGCCTCCTTTAGACTTCTGAAGCTGATAAGCAGAGAAGTATGAATTATTAAACTGAGTAAAAGCTTTACAGAAAGGTTTGCAATCAAGCTTTGCTTGCACAAAACAAGAAACCTGTGACTAATTTCGAATAATGTTGTTTACTTAACAAAATGAGACATTTAAAGGTCAACTTTACAGGGGAAATCTGATTTCAAGGGAAGAAAATACTGTTATTTGAGTCTTATGTTTTATTTAGAATATACATCATACTGAATAAAATACAGTGTCACTGGATGTTAAATGTTTTTTGATGATAGTCTAGAAGGACTTTAGTTATGTGCTGGGCAGTGATTGAAAAAAATAAAATAAAATAAAACCTGACAGTTAAAACTTCAAATTATAAGTGATTGTTGGATAGCAAAATTTAGAGAAACACCAGTTTTTACCTTAACTTTTAGTTTAAAAAGTAATAACTTTCAAACAACTGCATTATTATTAACTTGGTATGATTTCCCCATATTCTCTGCAATTTTCTCCTAGGAAAAATAAATTGAGGCAGCTTGTTAATAATGGGGATAGAAAAGGAACTCAGAATAGAGCAATCTGAGATTTCACATGGCTTCAAAAACTACATTAGCCATATTTATTAAAGGGAAAAATTTTCTCCTAACAATGCTGTATAACTTAACTATCTTGATCTAAATTTGTAGAGCAGATGGAATGTCATTTTTTAAGTACTCACATTAAAAAGTGAATAAAACTTCGCATTCCTATACTGCTTTCTCTTATCCCATTCACTACAACTTGCCTCACACCTTTAAACACCCACACAATAAAATGTATTCTGCTTTTAAGAAGTATCAAGCTTCAAGTCAATCAATGTAATTATATTTTCCGAGCATCCTTAAAATCTTGCTGTCACTACAGAGAAAAGTGAAGAATGTAGATGCATTAGGGCAAAGGAGAGATTAATCATACAGATTTATATGCACAATTCATTCTGGAGCTCAAGAAAACCCATTCTATCTTGGATGCTTTTTTCTCTTTCCTCTTTGAAGAAGAAAAATAAAAAGGTTTTAATATTCACACTTGAACATAAAAAATCATGAATTTTCTGATATTGTTTTCTTTGTGTAATATCACTGACCATATAGTTCTGGTGTTTATCTATGCCATTATGTTTCTTTTTTGGGGGGTGGGGGTACTGGGGATTGAACTCTGAGTCACTCAAATGCTGAGACCCAGCCCCAGCCTTATTTAGAGACAGAATCTCACTGAATTGATTAGCACCTTGCTTTGACTGCCTCCTAAGCCCCTGTGACTACAGGTGTGCACCACCCCACCTTGCCCAATACCATGATGTTTCTTGATTCAAAATTTCATCTAGTAAAAATGAAAAAAAAAGGATTTGTTGAGATTACTAAATTCTTAAATGAGGATTGCATTATTTTTCATACAGAAGGTAGAAAACATTACCTTAAATTATTTTTGAAATTATTTGAATTATTTTTGAAAATTTGAAATCCAGCTATTTTGCTGCAAGAAGTTCAAGACAGGTGGAAAGATAATGTATAAGAGAACCAAATGTTCTGTTCTACAGTCCAGGTGAGTTCCCAGACAACTGTCCACACTGATGGCTATTATTGAACCATCTCTTTTGGAACCCAAGTAAAACTGTCACCTTGCTCACACTAGCCATACCAGCATAGAGAAATTGGTTCTTTCGATTTCAGTAGATATTTTTTTAATACACATTTCTTTTTTTAATGGGGACACTTTATCACTGAGCTATAACTTCAGCCCTTTCTTTTTTATTTTTTATTTTGGGACAAGGTCTCCTTAAGTTGCTTAGGGCCTACAATGTTGCTAAGGGTGACCTGTAACTTGCTATCCTCCTGTGTCAACTTTCCAAATGGCTGAGATCACAGGTGTGAGTCACTCTGCCCAAATTAAATTCTTGAAAATAAGTAAAATAATGCTGACCTATTATTATGTAAATTTTGGGTTAGTATATTTTAGAGCAATAAATAACTCAGTTGTATATATTTAAGGCAATGAGTTGACATATTTAGATTATTTATTGCTAAATCCTTCAGAGTTGATGTGCTTTTTGGGTAAATATTTCTTTACCTGTTAAAATAAATGAAATCTGTACTTCTTTTTCTTTCTTTTTTTATTTTATTATTATTTTATTTTGAAATTTTTTTTTATTAGGTGATTCTGAAATTCTTGTGTTATATTCCATGTATGCTATGGATGCCAATTTAGAAATTAAATTGTTCAGATTTATTTATGTATTCATTATTTATTTATTTTATTTATGTATGTATGTATGTGGTGCTGGGGATTGAACCCAGGACCTTTTGCATGAAAAGCAAGCACTCTACAACAGAACTATATCCCAAGCCCCAGATTTTTGTCATTTTTAATACTTTCCTCCTCATTAGGTAAGTCACTAAAAGAAGAGTTGTAGTCTCCAATTTGATGAGAGACTTGTGGGTATGTTGCTTCCATTAATATTTGATTTACAATTATGCTAGTATGTTTATAAAAGCATTGTACTGATGATTGTGTTGTTGTTGTTTTTATTTGTTATTTCTGTATTATTTTGAGATGTCTTTTATATCTCCAAACAAGTTTGTGCACTGGGTAATATTTGGTTGGATATTTGTATAGTTTCTCTAAATTTTTTAAATCTTTGTTTTACACATCTTCTTCTATGTTTTTATTCACTGTTCCTTTTACCATTTAAAATATCTTCCTTCCACAAAGAATATAATTTTTCCTTATATTTTATTTGAACCTTTGATTCTGTAAGAAAAATTTCATTCTAATATAAATTAATTTATTTTTACTTACAATTAACATCTTACTTGTGGTTTGATTTTTCCACATATGATATGCTATTTTCTTTCCTTTTGATTATTATGACATCTGTCATTATTAAGCTTTTATTATTAAAACTATTATTTTTAATGATTTCACATACAAATATGCTCTTGACTTATTAGCATCTAATATAAACCAATAAATCATCACTTCCCAGATAATTTCATGACATGAGTATATGTTGTTTATACCTTGATTATTTTTTGGCAATTTTCTATGTGACTGGGTTCATAAATTTTATTTCTATACTTATTTAAATCTGTTTAATTTATCAGAGTTATTGTTATTTACAAAAAATATTAATTTAGATTTATTTACTCATACAGTTGCTATAGTTACTTTCTCTTCCTTTCTACATTTTTTTGAGACTGCCTTTGATAATTTTTCTTCTGTGTGAAGAATATTGGTATTACTTTAAGTATGGAATTATTGGTGATAATGTTTTTTTTTTTAATTTTTTAAAATGGGTTTTTTATGTGTGTGTGCTACTAATATTTCTGCCTTCACTTGTGAATAAGGTTTCATTGGGTATAGATTTCTTAGTTGGTAGCTATTTCATATCAGTTTTTAGAACATTTTCTTCTACATTAATGGGTAGTAAGATTGACCATTGTGCTATTGCTCATTTGAAGGCGATTCATATTTTTTCACACTCTTGAATTTAAGATACACACACACACACACACTGAAAGAGTCTTTGCGATTTAGGATTTTTACTATAATATCAAAAATGTAGCGATTTTGCATTTATACTATTGGAACTTTGCATACTTGACTATTCAGATTAATGTGTTGTAAATTTTTGAAAATTCTCAGTCATTAACTTTTTGATTATCAATTATTTTTAACCTTTCTAAATCTTATGAAATTCTTTCGTTATGCATTTTAACAATATCCCTTATGTCTCTTTCATATCTATCTGTATTTCTTGTCATTTTTGTTAATGTGCTACGGCCAGGAAAGTTTCTACTAATTTACCCAAGTTCACCAGTCATCTTTTCCATTTTTTCTAATATATTCCCAAATATACGTGTTATGTCTTAGTTTCATAGTACTAATCTATTTTATTATAATTCATATTTATGAATCCCTCCATCTTATCATTCATATTCCTGACATATCAATCACAATTATATTAAGGAATAAGTCTAAATGTATCAATATCTTGGCTATTTCAAAACAAATTCTGATGTCATTTTTTTTCCTGTTGGTCCTAATAATATTTCACTATATCAGAAACTGTGTCGTGAATGATTGTAGATGACTTAGAGGCTGTTATCCACACAATATCTACGCAAGCCTCTTTTTTTAAAAAAAGTCCTCTTAAGGAACTACATAATTGGCAAGGTTTGATACAAAGCCAAGGCAATAGATATTTCCTTTACGAAATAAAGGTCTCAGTACCTATACTGATTTTTGTAAAACTCTTTATATAGTGAATATTCAATTTAAAACAAAGATTCTCAAAAAAATCTTTTAGATATGTTAATGTAGCTTATATCTGGATAATGCTTTGGTTATAAATATGACCAACGTAAAATAAAATAAATAAAACAGGAAATGAACATGCATATGAAGGTGTCAAGGACTCCTAAAGGAACCACATCATGAGGTGGAGAGATACATATCCAATTTTCTGCAAGACACAATAAAGAAGGATCACCTTAATACATGCTAGACTAATCGAAAGGCAAGTCACTTTTCACATATGAAATCCTGCTCTATTTTAGGTCCACTCCTTTCCAATTTGCCAGATTCTAAACTCCAATTTGCTATCAGATTTGTTCAATATTCAGCATTGTAAAGTGTCTAAGCATCCATTAAGCATTTCAGCTATTTTCTACTAAGATTCTTAGTATTTGCTGCAATGCATGTGTATGAATAACTGGAAAATAACTTGAGGGAAGATCCAGGCAGAGTGTCATATTCAACCTCATCTCTACCCTCTAGGATCCTGGTTCAACAAGTTTTGTTTGTTAAGAAAGCTAGGCTCAAATTCTGTTTTCTTTCTCCCTATTTTTATGAAACTACTGGCTTTTCTGCGCTACATTGACTGTCCTCTGACAAACTATATAGCCTCTTCTCTGTGCCACTTAAGATTTGGAAAAGAGAAAACTGAGGTGTACATTGGTGAACTAAACTCAAAATTTTTTTTCTTCTTTCATGGGTTGTGGTGTCTACTCTCTTGAATACTTCAGGAATCCTTGATCTCTTTATATGCATGTTCATTTCCTGTTGTATTATGCACATTTCCAACTGTTCATATATAGAACCAAAGCATTAGCCAGATAAAAAGGTACATTAGCATAGCTAAACAATAAATTTTGAGACTCTCTATTAAATTGAACACACTTATCCATATACAATTTTGCAAAAATCAGTTCAAGTACTCAGACTTTAACATTATTGTATAAACAAAATACCTTTTCCCTTGGTATTCTATCAAATTCTAGCCAGTTGTGAAGTATCTTAAAGGGACTTCTGCAAATTTTTTATAATAAGACATTTTTTTCGTGGAAACAATTTGCAACTCTATATTTTTCCTTGTTGAATAAATTGGATTAAGGGATTATAGTATTCCTGTAATAAATTCAAGTAAAAATCCCTGTTTAATTTATTAAGACAATGTATATTTGTGGAAGGATAAAGTAATTGACTAATGGAGCAGAATAAAAGTGGCTCAAATAGACTTGTGCCATATGGAAACTTGCTATGGGGTAAAGGTGGCATGGCTCATCATTGGCAAAATAAGGGGCTGTTTAACAAAGCAGGAAATAATCCAGAGGACTACTTACTTTAGAAAATTTGAAACAAGAAAACATAAATAAAAGTCAAAGCAGCAGCTTATTATAGTGGAGGTAGTAGGATGGGATAAATGGAAGTTTCAGTAGTTAAATATAAGTTGTTTTTTTTTCTGGAATCATCTAAGTCTCTGTCTGGGTGTGCAATCAAAACTGATCTTCATATAAATGAAATGATGAAAATCAAATGAAACAGTCATGAATGATCAAAATGTGATTGTTAATTTATGATTAATTCAATCTGTGCAACTAAGCTTCAAGGCAATAAGAATTGAGTGATAGTTGTCATTGTGTACTCTTACCACATCCTCAACTAGCACTTTAATTACTGCAATCCTCAAACTCACATAAAGCATTTAGGACATGTATATATGTTGCAAAACTGCATACCTTAAAAATTGAAATTTGCCCTGATAGAAGATATAGGATTCATCTTCCATGACCTCGTGAAGCACAATATAATATTGTATATTTTACTGGCAGGAAGATAGAACATACTAAGAAGGCTGTGACTGAAGTTCTCTACCTTCATATTAAATAGATGGCTATTGCCCAAAGGAAAGATTTAATTTATGTGTCAATCTTGGCAGTTTAGGATTTGATGGGTATATTCTACTGAATGGAGAATGAGGTTCTTTCTTTTCCTCCATAAACAAACACTGCACAAAAGCACTGGGAAATAACATTAGTAAGAATGAAAACAGGACAATTCTCCCATGGGTTTCATAGTTAAGGATTTGTTTAAATAAAACATCCCAAGCTTTCAAAATGAGTACACAGGCATCTCAGTACTTTTTTAAAAGAAATTTCAAAACAACCCAAACCATTACATATTTAGAATTACTTTTTTTTTCTTGGTCCCTTTGGACTGGTAGAAAAAAAAATCTCAAACTCATTATATTTATAAACATCAGAAATTTACAGCTCTGAAGTCTGGGGAAGCCAAGATAAAGTTGCCAGTGAATTTTATGTTGGGCAAAGGCTTTCCCTCTGCTTCACAGATGGCAATTCTTGCCGCATCCTCACTAATTATAAGTCACTAATTCCACTCATCAGGATGGATCCATCATGATTAATCACTTCCCACAAGGCCTCACCTCGTAACAATATCATACTGGATATTAAATTCCAATATACATATTTTTGGGGGACATCTAACTGCATTTATATCGTAGCAACTTACAGGTGAACTTGTAATCTCATAATCATCACAGTATTTAGATACATGAAATTTTAGAGCATTTATGTCAGGAACAACAAGTTCTTAAATCCAAAGATATGTTTACTTAATTAATTGATAATTAGATCCACAAAGTATTAAACATATTCTCTGACCATCTTTTTCCCCCCTAAATAGTTCTAGAGAGAAGTTAGAAATGTTAATGCCTTAATTTTTTTGTATATATCAATATTAGGATCATGAATATTGTTAATTTGTATCAACCAGTCAGAAGATTAAGGAGAATAAGTCAAATCCTCAATGAGAAAATATTGAACTATATGTACATTTATGTATATAAAACACAAAATTTGAGGTAGAGAAGCTCTTAGGGTTTTAAAAAAAAATCAGTAACAATTATATAAATTTTCACAATTGTTGGTAATTTTGCATTTAATCTGTTCTAGAAAGAAATATTTCTCTCTTTAAGTAAAAGAATTTCCCAAAATGATAAGCTAACCTATACTTTTTAAAAAAGAAATACATTTATTTTTGGAATTGATCCCATAGAACTTTGTCAATATTTTTAATCAGGTAAATCTCTCTCAAATTTCTGAGAGTTTTGTTGTACCTACTAAAGTCTTTTCTTGTTTCATTTTTTATGTAAAATTTCTTGGGCCTTATATCTACTCAAATCACCTCTATTTAACCAAATCTATGAAATGAGCAATCACTTATTTATTGATCACTGAGAAATAACAGAAAACTAAAGACCACATATCACTTCTTGTCAAGGTACCTTGATTTTGTTCTATTTTCAGTGAATTTTTGTATTTATTCATCATGTAATGACTAACAGTTGCATTTCTATCAGTGTCTTCCACATCTTTGTCTATCACCTTTGGATTTTAAACTCCAACTGAGCAACAAAAATAGTATCCATGTTGTCTATCATTTCTGCTATGTAAAGTCTTGCTTTTCTAATTATTCTTTGATGATGGAGGTACCAAATTATTCAGTTTTTATTGTATTCATACTGAAAGGCTCTGGACTGAAGATTATTTTACATTAATTACTATTTTTCAATTATAATAAGAAATAATATTTACTTACCATTTAGTATATGCTATGCAACGATACATGGTTTTCAATGAAATGAAATTGCCATTTTGGTTAATAAATTACAAATTCTTTTAATTGCAGTTTATCAAAACTTTTGGATCTTTATTTTAACTATGGATATTAAAAATGTATGTGTTATATCACATACATAATAATAAAAAGGTATTCTTACATTTAAATCCATCTTTAGATTACAGATACTTAAAATAAAAAGCATTGATTAAAACTTACATTGAATTTGGTATATCTTGATTTCTTAAAGTGACCATGTATCTATTCAAATATATCCATTTCCAAACAGAAACTATCATGAAGATCTTTAATTCTTGGGAAGTTAGCACATGAATCACTAATTACAAACTTTTGTACATGTTTTCTCTCTTACTTTAATCTTGTGTGGAGATTAATGGCCATCCTTGAAATACCAGATGCTTTCTATTTATCAAAGGGAAGCTAGTGGCTGGGAGTTCTCCTAAAGGATTAAGGAAAGTGCACAGGTTGAATTGCATCCTTAGTAACCTGGCAATGCCTTCCAGAGAGTGATGAGTCCCTAATAATTGAGATAACATTTTTTTTTCATTTTGGTTAATGAATACATCAAATCTTTAGCTGTATTCTGCTCATTTGATTATTCATACTTATAGTCTTAGGTAACATCAAACCTACCAACAGTTCTGCCTCATAATGCTTTCATGTAAAACCATATCACAGTATTCTAGTAGCTGATTTTATTGTCTTTGAAAGCTCATTACAGATTTGGTGATATTTTAAAATATATTATTTTGTTGATCTTAAAAGTTCTTGTAATCACAATAGTGGTGAATATTAGAGAAAAAAATAATATTTTATAACCAAACTTCTGCTTGGAATTTATTTATAATAAATGTGCTGTAATCATTTTATAACCCTTTTGTCAAAAAAAGCTCCCATGCCTTCTACTCTACATGCCTTCTACTCTAAATGTTTCTTGGTGTTTACTTTTTCTTCTTCTACAGCTTGCTCTTATGCGCTTGATCTCTCTCTCTCCCTCTCTCCCTCCCTCCCTCTCTTTCTATCTCCATCCCCCCTCCCTTTCAAAATGCAAAATTTGTCAAATTGTTAAAATTAAGAACGTTTATCATTCTTTTCTTGAACTCTGACTTGAATTTTCCTTTTCATTTATCACATTAAAAGTTAAATACATTTTCTAATATTGTTTCTCGAATTCCTTATAGATTCACCCACTTCAGTTTTTATCACAGCTATCAGCTAGACTCTCAGTATCTGAGATATGTCTTCAGTCTTTACTAGTGCCCACACATCTATGTGGGGAATGAATAGCAGTATGGCTTTTTGCTCTACCACGCTAACCATCTCTAAGTAGATGCTCCACAAATGGAAATCTGGAGATCTACTGCAGACATCTGCTGAAGAGCACATTACTTATCATTGTTGACAGGGATGGAATTTACTTTGCAAGAGCTCCAGGACAGGTTCAAAGAGACACATGTATCCAGCTTGATTGTAGAAAGGCTTGTGCAGAAGGAATCCCAATAGAAGCAGTTATAGGCGATGGTCTCCAAAATTCATTCTCTCTCTGGGAAAACCTCTGTATTTACATGCTATCTGAATGCCTCATAGGGTACCCAGACATTAAAATGGCATGTTTTAAATTATTCTTCTACTACCTGGGTAGAACTTAACATTAGTAAGCATGTGTATATAATCAATCATTTCACATAATGGCCTAAAGAAATTTGTTTATTAAATGATATTGGGTAAGCAAAAGTTTGCAAATACTGTCTCAGGGATGTCCCTTGATTCAAAATTTGTGTACTGCCTCTTACTTTGAAAATTATTTCATATGACCCATATCTCACACAGTATCTCAAGGTCTGGCTCTTTTATACCCCTTAGTGTTTTCTAAACAGCTCTAAATGTCTGATTACTCGAAATGGCCACTTTCATACTCCAAGCATGGAGTATGAACATACTAACATATATATATGATATTTGTATTTGCTACTCTCTATCGACTTTATGCTGGTATATTCTAAATCTCTACTATTTCAATATTTACATGTAATTCTGGATTCACGATGCCTGCATATTACCTTATATCTAATTATAGATGCCTAGCATATTTCTCAAATTCTAAAAAAAAAGAATGTTCTTAAGTTTTCCCTCAAATTCCCCATCCTCTCTGAATTCAGTTTTTCACTAAATAAGAGCTCTCTGTATACATGTGATCAATTTAAATATTTTAAAAATCATCATTTTCTTTACTCCATATCTACCTCATATCCAAATCCCAATATGACCCTGTGACTAAATTGATTGATTGATTGATTGATTGATTGATTCTGGGGAGTGAATGCAGGGGTGCTTAACCATTGATCCACTACCCAAGCCCTTTTTTAATATTTCATTTAGAGATAGGGTCTTACCGATTTCAAGTTGCTGAGACTGGTTTTGAACTCGTGATCCTCCTGTCTCACGTTCCTGAGCCATTGGGATTACAGACATTCACCACCATGCCAGGCCTGCAACTCAATTTTCAAAACACTTTGGATCTGCTCATCTCATTCTTACCTATTGCTAATTGTCCAAGTCAAAATCACTGCTTGATTGAAGAACTGAAGTAACCTCCATAGGAGGATTCTTCTTTTAAGTTTGCTCTGTGCACTCAATTATAATATTACCCACAGAGCTCTGTTATTTTTTTAAATGTAAATTAGATATCTCTCCCCAATCCTAGTTGTAAATTGTCTCCATGCCCAAATTAAAGGTGACATACAATTACATGCTACTTTTTTTTTGCATTTGATTATTTTCAAAAACTCATCTGCTTATATTATAGACATAACAAAGGAAGACTTTCTTCTTCAATTTTATCATCATTATTCTAAGATTTGTAGCTTTTAACAATAATTGGGGCTTTTTGAAATACGGAAAATCTTCTGTGAAAGAAATTGCAAAATCACCTGGCAAATGTTATTTATACAAACAGGGGTAATGATTTCATCCAATAGTGTAATTACTTAGAAACTTGTTTCTTTACCTTCAAAATTTAAAAATCATGTATTAGTTTACTGATCTTGATGTGATGTCATGAATATTTGCTCATACATTTTCTTATATTTATTGTTATAACAATTACACTCATATCAATGGTGTATTTTGAGTTGTATTGTGCCTAATCTGAAGGTCAGTTTTGAAAGTGATACTCTTTTTACATTATTATATCTTCCAATGTGAGCATGGGATATATTTTTGTTTATTTGGATTCTCTTAGTATCAATAATGCCTTGTAGTTGTCTGTGTATATCTTACACTTATTTTGTTCAGGTTATCCTTAGGTATTTTATTCTTCTTTATGCTATTATAAATGAAAGTGTTCTTAATCTCATTTTAGGATTGTTTATTTCTAGTGCATAGAAATACAATTGATTTTTGTGATATTATTCTTGTATTCTGAAATCTTGTTCAACTAGTACTAATAGTCTGTTAATGGATTTCTTAGGATTTTTGATACAAAATATCATGCATCTGCTAACAGACGAATTTTCTTTCTTTCTTTCCAATTTGGATGTCTAAGTACCCTGGATAAAACCTTAGGTACACTGCAGAGTAAGTGGCAAGAATGAAAAATCTTATCTTGTTCCTTATTTTAGCTAGAAAATATTTAGTCATTTACCTTTTAGTGTGAAGTTAGCTGCCATTGGGGGAGTGAGAGGTTGTAGATGTCCTTTATTGTGTAAAAGAATATAAATTTGGGTATTGTTTTAGTCAACAAGATTTTAAATTTTACCAAATGACATTTCTGTAACAATTATGATAATCCTGTGTTTTTTTTTAACATTCATTCTATAGATTTTATAATACATTAAGTGCTATAATACATTAATTGATTTTCACATGTCATCCAACCTTGTATTTCTCTAATAAATCCTGCTGGATTAGAGGTGTCCACTCTTTTAGATATTAAAATTGCTTTAACATGCCAGTATGTTTTTGAACTATGAGATATTGAGCAATAGTGATTTTCTTTTTCTCATGTTGTGCTTATGTGCACTTGTTATCAGTGTACTGAGTGAGCTCTTAGAAAAGTTGGGTACTTTGGCTCACTCATATTTTTGGAAAAGCATATGAAAAAATTGATATTAGTGACTTTTAAATCTGTGTTATAATTCACTAATTAAGCCATCTGGATCTGGGCTTTTCATTGTTTTAGGGCATATATTCCTCTCCTCTTGGATCCAATTAACCCCAGACTCCTCTGCAGCAGGGTTTAGTTTTTTAGCATAGTCTGCAGCTTGTTTTGACCTCAGGAGGGTTCTTTTAATCTGCTTCCCTAACTTTTGTTTTTCTTAGAGTATCTTGTCTGGCCTAAGGACTAATCTACAGCTCGAGTAGAGAAACATGGCTCCCCTTAATTGCTTACCACCAAAACTTTGTCATTTGAATCTCTTAGGTTTGAATTTCTCAAATTTTGTTCTAAACAGTCTGTTCCTTTGGAGGATCTTGTGTATTGTTATGAACTGCCTCTGCAGCCTGGTAATAATATCTGGGCCACTGTGTTAGAACTATGATGGATGATGTGGCCCACTTGTCATGGTCACTGGGTGAATAGGCTAGACTCTGTTGACCTCAGTTGGCCTCTTTCCACATGGAATTTCCACCCTTTCTGAAAGCAGAAAAAGGACAATCTAGTACTCTTGGCCTCCCCTGCCTGGAGCAGAGCCTCTGCCCAAGGAGTGGGCGCTGGTTAGAATAAGGGAATCCTTCTTTTTTACTGGAACTTAACCTATACCATATGCTAGTGCGAGTGTGTGAATGAGAAGTGCTTCAGGCCTGCTGCTTTCACAGGGTATCACAGTCCTTCACTGACAGCTGGGAAAGAGGAGGCCTTTGCTTCTTAGACACACCTGCCCAGAGCTTCTGCCATGCTGTACTGGGCAAGGGAACAGGTATGGCTTGAAAACCATAGACTGTTTTTCACTATTCTACCAAGAGTTGATAGGTTTTCTTGAATAAATGTTACTGTACTTACTGTATAACCTCAGGACATTTTCCAGAGTGTTTATTTTTATTCTTCCCATGTTTGCAAGTTATGAGAGCATTAATGGGCAAAGGGTTCGAGGAGCTACTCCTTCTGTTATGCTTTCAAATTTGAAGACTATTTTTGGTAATAAGATGCTAGATTGGTAGACATATTCATTTACCATTTTGATTATGTCACCTCTCTTCTTTGTGAAATCCACTGATTCTGTCTATAATGAGTTTTCAGTTTCAGTGGTTCTGTTTCTCCTTGGCACATAATATGTAACTTTTTCTCTATTTTTAGCCTTTTGTATTGCAATTTACAATTTACAGTGATATGCTTCCCTGTACTTTTTCTTATATTTAGTTTCTTCTACTTCTTAATTTTGTGTTTATCCCATGTTTTGAGAGGGTGTCAGCCATTACCACTTCAAATACTGCTTTGCCATTCTCTTTATCTTATGTTGCTGGGTTTCCAAATCCACATGTGTTAGATCACTTCAACATGTATCCATTTTCTCTCAGGTACTTTTCAGCATTATCCATTCTTTTTTTTTTTAATCTCAATATGCTTCTTTCCAGGTTTTGTTGTTTTGGTTGTTGTTGTTGTTGATGATTTATTTTCTAGATTATTTAGTTTTTCAAGCCTTCGATCTAATGAGATTTATGATTATTAGTGTTCTAACATAATAGAACTTGTGAAAATGCTACATTAAAACAGTGAAGTCCAGAGAAGTGTACCCACCATTTGATAATGTGTTTCCTACAGATGCCTGCCAATTCCAACACATAGAATAAGAAAAGAAGCAAGTTCTATATAGAGATACTTAACTAGTATTGGTGGCGTGGTATAAAATATTTCCATTTAGCATTCAACAGGAATATCACCCTGAAAATAGCATAATCATCTATTTTTGGTGTATGCAAAAAGATCTTGGATCTATTCTGCCTAAAAAATATTTACTTATATAAATTCTTCCCTCTAAACCCCATTTTCTTAAAGCTAATGCTTATTGCATATGATTTATCAATTTATTTCATTTTAAGTATTTTTTCTATGATGTCACAAAATAGAAAAAATCAAAATTATTTTAAGTAAGACCATACAAGTTGCTATATTACTTTAGTTTAAAATATAATAAAATAATATAATCATGAAGAAATTCAAATTAATTAAAAATTCTTATTCTAACTATTCTGACTGGAAGCATGTTTTAAAGTGAACACAACTCCAATGCAAGTTCCTAAGTGGAGTAGATGTGGTTATTCTATGCCAGAAAATATAAAGGCAGCTAAAATTATGGAATATCTCTGAAACTTTTTAGAAGTTAGTGTCCTACTGAGAGCATTGTATAAGTAATAACCATGTTGAAATATGGCACATGTTGAATCAGTGTCTCTCAGCTCTTGTTTAGTGAAAAGATGGTCTTTTCGTTTTAACCAGAGGAAAGAAGCAAACTAATGCAGATAAAAAACATCATCAATCACTGGGTGTCTGCCATATGCATTATCCCATTTAACATTCAGGGTAGTCCTTCCATGATGAGTTCAAAATTTCCCAGACACCAAGTAAGTAAGGACATTGACAGCACAATTCTAAGGCTGTTTGGGTTGAAAGTTAATATCTACTTCCCCTGTGCTTCTAAAATCAACTAAAATAAAGAGTCCCTTCAAGAGCAGAATGTCATGCAAAGGTATTATTGGGACATTAATTCTCAAGTTGTCAGAAGAGATTATAAATACAATAGAGAGGGAAGGCCTTGAAAACACATTCTATAAATCAAAGATTCAAAGAATTAACTGAGATAGAAATGTTTGAGCAAGCTTAACATTTCAATAGTTTTCTAATATGCTAAATCTAATAAATCAGAAGATAGGGCCTAAGGGAATTGAAACATACTATGAAATTATCAGAGCTATGTAGCACAACTAAGGGTTCATCCATCAATTATAGGCATATCTTTAAAAATAAAATCTGGTGACACATATAGACTCAGAACTTGTGCTCAGAATTCAAAAGCCTTTCTCAGGAATTTAGCCTTGGAACTCAACCTAGATGTTAACTATAATTTGGAAGATGATTTTAAGTATCTATTTTAGTTATTGTTACAAATTATCCACTTGAAAATAAAAAAGGACTTTGCCAAATTCAATGCAGAAAATATGAGGGTGCAGAGGGAACAATTTCTTTGCCTCTCATTCTTGAGAGTGGATGTATTACATATCACAATTCTGCAACCACACTGGAGTAATTCAAAACTGAAATTAAGTCAATGAATCAGGCTTGGAGTAAAAGTCAATAATGCTACTTTGTGTTGTTATCATATATGAAGGGTTTGTGCCAAAAAGTTGAAAAAATTAACACTATAAATTATTTCTGTAATTTTGGAAAATATGCAAAAATTATTCCATTCATGGAAAGTAATATAAATAAAGTAGAATTTTTCATAGATTTAAAGTTCATCAATTTATACTTTTTTTCCTTTTTGTGATTCTGGGAATTGAACCCAGGGCCTTGTGCAAGTGCTATGCCATTGTGCTGAACTCCAGTTCTATCAAGCATTTTTTTATGATATTCAAGGGTAAATCAGGACTAAAGTCCTGATTAAAAGATTTATTGAAAAAATAAAAATTTTATATACACAATCTTATATAAAATTATATAAATATACATTATAAATATACATTTAATATAATTTGTATATAATTTTAATTGATTTTACACAAGTCTTAAATATGAATAATTTATTTGTCATAATAAGAAAAGGAATATTGGTTTTGCGGTATCTCATATAACCAAATTCTGGCTCAAAATAATTTCAGACTCTACTGGGAAGTTGGTTCTGAGTATGGAACCGCCAGCCTTACTTCACATTGTCTTATTAAGTGGGATGTTGTAACCTTAAACAGGGATTTATTATTGCTGTTGGCCAGGGCAGCATTGGAAAAACTGATAATGACAATTTCCTTGTGAATGAGAAGCCATTGTGTTCTTTTCAGAGCTTAGTAAACTGAAATGTCAAAGAGTGAAATGCCATATTGAAAACTAAATGGCTGTGGGTTAATCAGTTTATATATTTGAAAGAAATCTGTTTATTATAAATTTATTAGAGCTGTATTTTGACATTACATTAATGATAACTGAAACATGAAGTTATAGATTATTCTAGGTTTTGCTATAAAGTAATAAATGTGACAAATGCAAACACATTTGTAATAAAAATTTTGTTAAAATCTCATGTATTCAATTTTTCCCATATTCTTAAAACAGAATATTTTAACAGTACATGTTTGGGAATAGTTTCTAATTTTCTTCCTTTTGCATCAGGAATAAATTTTAGAACTACATTCACATTTGAGTGTAGTCTAAATTAAAATAGAGTGTCTACAGTGAACCAAAACTTTCTTTAGAGAGCACCATATTAAATACATTTTTCCACAAGAAATGCTACTTATTAAAGAACAGAGAGTAATGGATAAGTAAATCAAAAGGAAGTCTGAGAACATACACTTTAGCATTTATGTGTTCATTTTATTGAGAGTAAATTTTGTGAATTAATATCATATCATGTTTGGATTGTTTTGGAATTAAAAAGTGTCCAAATGTACAAATTTATTCAGTTCATTGGTATTCTTTCTCCAAGGAAATATTTGTTGTTGTTTTTGTTGTTTAGTTTTATTTTGCTTTGGGAACCTATGCATGAAGCTAAATGATTACTGTCATTTGATTCTGCTTGAGCCCTTCTGTCATGATCAATGTCCACTGAATTACAGATTCTCATCAGAGAACAAGGCCACCTGTGAAGACAAAGCATAATGAATAGTCCAGCAGTGTTACTCAAAGGAGTCGACCTTGGCATTGGTAAAGCCCAAATTAGTACAAAATCCATAGCTCATCTTTCATTAAATATCATCCCTCATAGGCCACAGCTTTGACCAGATGTTTGGCAGGGAAGGAAAATTCAGAGCAATCTCTAATATTTAGCAACTATGCATTCACCCATATAAAACTTTTAATAATATACAGGAAATAAAACGCTAATATAAGATTATTTTTATTTTATTCCATTCCCTTAGAACTCAGCTCCTAAATAACTCCATTATAATATTAGTAATTACATGATTCATGGTACATGATTTTAACTTTCGTGGTTGTTATTTGACAAAAAAAAAGGCGAGGGTTTTCAAAAACATTTTATTATATTTGAAGTAGTCCTTACTATAGAAATGTTTGAGCAAATTCTGGCAAAAAAAAATACTTACATGGATTCTAAAAAAATTGTCCTAGTTGATCTAGCATCATTATCCTCCATTTTCCTTTGAATAGAATCTTAGGAAAAAACTCAAAATAATTTTATATTCATTCCTTTATAAAGTCATCTGTGGATAATTGAGTTTTAAAGTGTAAATGGACTTTTGGATTATTTCTGCATAGCATTCTTCTGCAAATGAACAGTGAATTCATTTCTTCAACCATTTGGATTACTATGAATTTTTCCTTGTTTCAAGTTTTAAAAACTGTAACTGTGATTAAGACTTTTGCAAATATAGCACAATAAGTCAAAGGAAAACTCTTTGCTAATGTAATTTGGGATTCTATTATTAATACATTGTTCTTTCTCTTATATTTTCAGTCTGTTCTTCCCAATTTCTACCTTTTTTATTTTCCAAATCAGGAAAATGGAGAGATATGTAAAATCTTGTCTAATCAATGGAAACATATTTCATGATCAGAAAATTTTCTTTCACTGAATTCAAATGGCATATCAATAAAAATGAATAATAACTTGGCTCCATGATCCTTCTCAAATGGATTTCCATTACCAGTTCTATGCATTTGTGGTTAATTTTCAATAAGAAAAAAAAATTATAAAGCACCATAGTAATATTTTTGTCTTAGCCTGTTTTGTGTTTTTATAATATAATGCCATAGACAGGGTAACATACAAAGAATAAAAATTCATTTCCTCATAGTCTGAAAACTGAAAAGTCCAAAGCCAAGGGAGTGGCATCTAGTTAACATGTTCTTACTGCCTCATCCAGTGGTGGAGAACAGAAGGTAAAAAAGGATAAGGGAGAATTCAAGTGCATGGAAGCAGGGATCGGATTTATCCTTTTATAAGGTCTACACTTCTGTGATGGCAATATGCATGTATTTGTGAAGGTTTTGTCCTCACAACTCTATCACCTTCTATTAGGCTCAACCTTACAACACTATCACATTGGGGATCAAATTTTCAACACAAAAACTATTGAAAACACATCCCATCCAACACAGCCTCCAAGGAGGAATAATGCTTTTGCTCAAAGCTGTGATTCAAAGCGTAAATTTGTTTCAAGCCCTTCCACAAGGTTTGATTCTTAGAGGTAGGCTTTGACAAAACACCATACAGATTCTCTAAGGTGTTCAATTAATTCTGTAGAGTTCTGGTATTACATATCAGGGTTGGATATAGCAATAAGGCTTGGATACCCATCCATTAAATCAAGGCAAGAACCTGTCTGTGCTCTTAAGAATGCTGAAAAACAGATTCATAGAATAGAGACCAAGACAAGTGTTATGCCCTCCTGATTCTGAATTTCAATCACTGCTCATACCAAGGTACAACTAGCCTTTCCCTGGTTACAAAACTCTTGGAGTGAGGTCCTTCATGGTATGTGATTTTCCAGCCAAATGATGCTGCCAATTACTCTCAGTAATATAACAATAGAACATATTCTCATTTCAAAAATTACTTCATCTTTAACTGCCAATGAAATTCAGTTTTTTTTGTTTAAAGTTTTGTGTCTAAGTTTGTGTTCTCTATAGTTCTAGAACTAGGACTTAATAATAATGTATATGAATATATTTTCCTGTGTTATCAAAGTATTTTGTGAATATTTTGCTTTCCCCTTTCAACCATACATTCTGTAGAAGATAATAAAGAGATTTGTCTTATGTGGCTCAACATTTTTACAATCTATATTTAGATAAATTAAAATCACTGAAAAAATAAAAATCTTTCTATTGTGTAATGACTATTTTATAAAACAAATATTTAAAATATATTGGTGATTTAAACTCAACCATTACAAATAATAGACACAAGTGGAAAGTAGGAACCTTTTCTAATAATTAGTAATCATATTTTAAGACTATACATTTAACTGTATTTCCTTAATTTCCTGCTTATATACAAATTCGGATTTGTTAATGGTCCTTGCAGTTAGATTGGTGTTCCAAACATGTCTATGAGCTTGATAATTTGAGTCAAGCCAATCAGATATTTTATTGATTACAGATTAGTTATTAATTAGTGGGTTTTAATAAACATTTGCAAACATCTATACTGTAGAACTCTCCACCCTCAGAGTTCACCCTCATCCATACTGGGGATGCAGGAAACATCTGGCATCAATACTAACCCAAAGAAAGCAGGAAAATGACTTATAGAAAGTGATCATGCCTTTTGGAGGTCATATAGCCAATGTAGAGTTTCAGTCACGCATTTTAAGATATGAAATAGGGTAAGACAGAACAACTAGTACACTAGATTTTAAAAAGGTGAAGGAAATGGCAATGAAAGGATTGAGTTAGGATAAGAATACAGTATAGAACTGGTGTAATGGTATAAAATTAGAAGAGAACTGATAGGACAACATAGAATAAAACAGTGCTTAAGATTTGAATGCAATTGAATAAAACCATTTTCTGAATGATAATGATTGGAAGAAGAATGTATACTCCGACTCAACCTATGAACTTTATTTGAGTTCCAGTGTAATAGTTTGAAGGTTTTAGTTGTGGGGAAAAATAAGTGAATGCAAACATGAAAGGATTCAGAGATTTGAAGAGATTAACTTCAGCTGATAAAAATGATGATTATTTAAATGATGTTGATAGGTTTTTATAACAGAAAGAAAAAAAAACATTTCCATAGCAAATTAAAGGAGAGAGGCAGGAAGATAGTTTTGATGAAGAGGGAATGGATCACATTCTAAATTCTCTGCAAAAAAAATGTTCTTTCCATAAACTTTATTATTATGAAAAATGTATATGGCATGAATATTTGTGTTTTTTCACCTTTTTGTTGTTTTAAATTTTAGGTCCACTCTGAAATAATAAGGTCAATACTACAAGTCACTATTGTTTTTCACTCCCTCTTATTATATTATGGATATAATATCCTGGACACTTTGAGTTATTTGAACTGCAGAAAAGCAAAATAAGATAGGTTTCCTTATCTTGTCAGTCTCAAAGGGAAAATGACCCCTAAAATTTGGGGAAATTTACTTCATGGTCATGCATGTAACTTCTGAATGAATGAACACAGAGTTGTTCGCAGAAAATATTACTCTTAGGCTGTTGTCTTAACCTATCACATTCTCCTACTTTCCGAAAGTGTAATCATAAATTGCTTTAAAACTGCAAATATATGAAAATACTCAATTACAATGAAGCACTTATCAGGTATAAATACATTTAAACTATGAAAATATTGCCTCCTCTAATTAAATAATCTATCCCTATTTTTTTTATAGATTTTCCAAGTTAATTCCAATGAATGTAAACTTTCTGGATCTGATTCAGTAATCCATGAGGCACAATATGGGAATCAAAGCTTAGCCTCAATTTTCTCCAGATGGATCACTGGATATGAGTTTCATCTTTTTTGGCATCAAATAGTGAACCCTCCAACAATCACAATGCAGATGTGCAACCAGACAATTTTAGCTATAGCTTCATGCATAAAGTATAGCTCGATTTTTATGAAAAAAGTTTAGAAGAAACATATTGGGATGTCTGTCTATTTACATTTTAATGGGATATGATTCTGGGGCTATATTTTCTATTATGTGGAACTGGTTTCTTAGCTAAGTATTGTGAATCCTGCTGACATTTTGCCTTAGTGACTCTCAAGTATTTAAATAAAACATTTGAGCTTACATAATCTTCCAACATATTTAATTTTCTTCTGAAGCTCAGAAATTGGCCCCTAGAGTATAAGTGCAACATGTAAATAAGTGTTTTACAAGATGCTCAAAAGAAAGAATCAATGTCAATAAAATGAGAGAAGCAATTTTAAAAATTTTATAACTAAGCCCTTACAGCACAGTTTTTGAGGAGCAGCCTGATAGCAACCCAGCCACTCTCTGTGCACTGTAATCCTTGAATCTGGGGGATATTTAGAGTTATGAGGTCTCTAATATTTTTTAATATGTTCCTCTCCAGTTAGAGCCTTGAATTTTTTTCTTCAAAGTGAAATAAGCCTATAAAATTCCCTTTCATGCAATCCTGCTCCCCTTTATCTAGCTAACACCTATGAATTTTAAACATAGCTTATGCAATATGCATCTGTATAACTTCCCCAATTCAGCTGAAGTCTCCATGAGCTTGCTCTTTCCTGGTCACTTCCTGCTCACAAGAAATTCATGACCTTCAATTTAGTGTTTATCATTACCTCAAAATCTTTGTAATTTTCCTTCCTGGTTATTGTTTTGAATATGTTAACTGTATTTAAGTGTTGTATTACTGTATAAATTCATGTATCCACATGTATATAAACTAAGCTATTTTAGCAAGTAATTTTGAACCATTTTCAAAAGTATAAAGCTAAATTTACTTATTTGAATTGCTCTATAGTGTACCATTGCAAGAATGTTCTTGTTTTTATATAACTGCATTTAATAAGTATTACAAATTTCAAAGTTTTTTTTTTTTGATCATGCAAACACCATTCTAGTACATATCTCCTAGTTAGTACAGGTGGAAACTTAATGAACAAAGTGAAATTTCCTAAATTGAAGATTATATGAATGTTTCAATTGACTAGATGCCACCATATATTTTCTCCTTGTATATAGACCAACTTACTTAGCCCAAGTAAATGAATGAGTCTATTTGGCTTCTTTAACAAGTCATTAGCACAAATTGTACAGTTTGTATATTACTTACATGTTATTTATCTTTTTTGATGAGCTTTTGTTATGTTCTGAGTTAAATATAAGCATTTCAAATATTTTTTTTTCCAAATTTAACTTTAAAACTACCTTATAAACAAGGTACAGTGCCATAGGCCTATAATCCCAGTGCTCTGGATGCTGAGGCAGGGGAATCACAAGTTCAAATACAGCCTCAGCAATCAAGTGAGGCGATAAGCAACATAGGAAGACCTTGCCTCAAAACAAAATATTTTTTTTTTTAAAAGGGCTCAGTGGTTAGGGGGCCCTGGGCTCAATCCCTGGTATAATAAATAAATAAATATCAGGCTGGGGATGTGGCTCAAGCAGTAGCGAGCTCGCCTGGCATGCATGCAGCCCGGCTTCGATCCTCAGCACCACATACAAACAAAGATGTTGTGTCCACCGAAAACTAAAAATAAATAAATAAATATGAAAACTAACTCTCTCTCTCTCTCTCTTTCTCTCTCTCTCTCTTTTTAAAAATAAATAAATAAATAAATAAAATAAGGAATTTTTAAAAACCTACTTCACAAGCTTCTATGACAAAAGGTTTTCTTTCTTATTTTTTATTCTATTTTGGAATAATTTTAGATTTTCTTAAGAATTATAAAGATATTGCAGATTTACTATGTAACTTCACTGGAGCTTTCATACTGTATATGTTAACTAGAGTACGTTTTTCCAATTAACAAACTAATATTGGTCAAAGACCATTAACTAAATTATAGACTTTATTTTGATTTCACCAAATTTTCCACCATTTCTATTTTCTTCCCCAGGATCCTGTGTTATAGTAACTCATTGTGTTGTGCCTATTGCAGTCTGCAAGAGTTGCTCAGTCTTTCCTTGTTTTCATAACCTTAATGCTTGTGAGCAGTAATATTCAAGTGTTTTTAGAGGAAAAAGAACTGTTACACACTGTTGGTGAGAATATAAATTAGAAAATCCATTTGTGGAGAACAATATGAGTTTCTTCAAACAACTAGAAACAGAAATCTCTCTGTTGAGTATATGCCCAAAAGAAATTAAGTCAGTATTTCAAGAAGATGTCTTCATTACCATATTTATTTTTATTCTAGTACTATTCACAATAAGCAAGATATGGAATTAACCTAAGTGTTCATCAATTGGATAATGTCATTATTTTTATATATCATATTATATTTTTAACAATAATAATATATATTTATCAATAATATTATATATAAATAACATATTTATATACGTTGTATAATTATTGTGTATATTTGAATATGTTTATGCCCTATGTACATCATATGTAATAGTATTGGATATAAGAAAGGATAAAATATTATTATTTATGAAAACATTAATGAATCTGTAGGAACTTAAGTAAAATAAATCAGGCACACAAATACCACATGATCTTATTTACATGTGGAATGTGTGATTTCATAGGAGAAAGAATAATGGTTACCAGAAGCAGGAAGTTTCAAAAGGAGAAGTTGATCAAGGTACAAGGTTGCAATCAGACAGAAAGTGAGTTCTGGTGTTATACTGCACAGTAGAATGATTAATCATCAAAAATGCACTGTATATTTCAAAATAGCTTGAAGAGAGGATTGTGAAGATTTTATCAAAAGAAACAATGAACATTTGAACTTATGGATATACTAATTATCCTGATTTAATTAGCATAAGGTATTTATGTATCCACACTTTACTTTGTACCATAGAAACTTATAATTATTAAGTGTCAACATTTTATGGAATGAGAGAGCTCAAATTTGTCTTCCCTGAAGTTTTTTTTTTTTTTTTTTTTTTTTTTTTTTTGTGTGTGTGTGATTTGGTTGAATGGTTTGTAGAGAAGTACTCTTATTGTGTCACATAGGACACATGATATCTATGTAACTTAGAAGGTTTGATCCTTTGCTTAAAGTGGAATTTGTTAAATTGCTTGTCCTCAAAGTCATGATGTTACTTTTCCATTCTCTATACTTCAGTAATCATCATCCTGTTTAATTTCTACTTTGTATTATTTTAGAAATGCTGTCTACACTTTTATAATAAAATACTAACCTGGCTTTGTTTACAACATGTGTGCAAAGGAAACAATTAGGAGCAGGAAGAGAGAGCCTACAGAATGGGGAAGAATCTTTGCCACCTGCTCCTCAGATAGGCCATTAATATCTACAACATACAAAGAATTCAAAACACTTAAAACCAAAACAACAACAACAACAAAAATCCACAATCAATAAATGGGGAAAAGAACTACATAGATACTTCTCGAGAGAAGAAATACAAATGGTTAACCAATATATGAAAAACCATTTAACATCTCTAGCAATTAGGGAAAAGAATATCAAAACAATTCATCTCACTCCAGCCAGAATAGCAATTATCAAGAACACAAATAATAATAAATGTTGGGGAGAATGTGGGGGAAAAGCACACTCATAACTTGTTGATGGAACTGAAAATTAGTGCAACCACTCTGGAAAGCAGTCTGGAGATTCCTCAAAAAACCAGGAATGGAAACAATGACTCAGCTATTCCACTCCTTGGCATTTATCCAAAATGTCTAAAACCAGTATACTACAGTAATGCAGACATATCAATGTTTATAGCAACACTATTCACAATACCCAAGCTATGGAGCCAAGCTAGGTGCCCTTCAACAGATGAAAGGATGAAGGAAATGTGGCATATATACACAATAGAGTATTACTCCATCATAAAGAAGAATTAAATAAAATCATGGCATTCGCTGGTAAATGGATGGATCTGGAAACTGCAATCATCCTAAGGGAAATAAGCCAGTTTCAAAAACATCAAAAGTTGAATGTTGTCTCTGATATGTATAAGCTAATATAAAATAAGGGGTGGGGATAAACAAAGGAAATTTAAAAAGGAGATAATTTCATCAAATAGTAGAAAGATCTGTTGATTAGACAGGAAATTGAGGAGGAAGAGGGGATGGAAAAAGGGAAGAATATTGGAATGAATCTGACCAAACTTTTATATGTGTATGCATGGATGTGGCACAGTAGCTCCCGGCATCAAGTACAGGGTATATCCAGACGACCCTAATTTAAAAAAAAAAATAAAAAATAAAGTAAACTGTAAATAAATTGTTGTAGTGACAGATGAGGGGGCATTTAGATAGCAGGAAATAGTTTTATTTGGCTGCAGCCAGGTTCAAAGGGCACAGCTTTTGCTGTAGTCAATCAATCCCCCGAAACCCAAGTTCAGGTAGTTTCAGAATTTTATACCCAGCGTGTAAATTCACAGTCTGCAGAAGTTCACACAAAGGCAGCTGTTTCTTTCACTGTTCTGGGCAACATAACCCTTCAAGGACAACACCTGAGAAGGGGAGAGCTTCTTCTCTCCTTTCTTTCCTCCCCCTGCCAGCTGTTACCATGGAGCCCAATTGGTAACTTCTCTTCTCTTAGAAATGTAGACATCTCTGTGAAGCTCCAGCTCAAGGCCAGAGGCCTTGTTTACACATTTCTACAAACTAATATACTAGGTATATGTTTGTGAAAAACAAGTAAAGGGGCATTCAGTACCTGCAGTGCTGATTTCTTCCCGACAAGTGGCCAAGTAAAATAGAGCAACAGGAAAATAGAAAGTTTAACTACACAGAATTTTTTTTTTTTTTGTATAGACTCTTTTGTTTATAGTCTTAAAATCAATTATGGTGAAGATTTCTGAAGAAGCTTAGTTAAGATTTTTTGTGGAGGAGGAGATGCCACTACAGAACCAAAGAAGGACGGGTAGAATGGGAAAGAGGAGTTGGGGATGAGGGCTGTAGACTGAATTGGAGTGGGTTTGTGTTTCCTGCTTTTGTGATAATGTCAGGATGTATCAGGGTGTTGTTTATAAGTAAAAAGAATTAAAATTAAAAAAAACTACCTAGAATTAATTGTCATCACTGATTGGAGGAGCACTCTCCAGGTTTTCAAAAGAGGTTATCAATTTTCCTATAACTTAAAATTTGCAAATATATTTTCCACATATATGAAATTTCCATAGACACATGAGTATTTCTCTCCAAAATTCCAGTTCTGATCCACTGGACAACTCTAATAAACCTCCTGTATTATGACATAATATGTCAGCTAATACTATTTTAAAGTAAATTTTCCTACTCTGAAGAATAAGTTCCCCACATTGTGCTTCATCAGAATTACCTTGGTTATACTTGGTAGTTTGCCCATGTAGCTCATTACTAGAAGGAGCTGATAAACCTGTTTGATTTATAGGTCAACTGCAGAGAATGAATGCTTTTTATTTTTTTACCTTGCAATTTGATACCTTTTATTTTTGTTTCTTTTCAGTTATATATAACATTAGGATACATTGTGTCATAATAAGAAAAGCATGGACTATAATTTGTTCTATTTCAGTCCCCAGTGCTTCCCCTTTTCCTCCCCTCCACTCTCCCCTGTTTCCTTCTCTCTACTCTACTAATCTCCCTTCTATTTACTTTTTTTGTTTTTTATTGAGTCCTGTTCACAAACACACTTGCTGTCTTCCATTCTTGTCATTTTGTTAATTATTTATATTCTGTTACTACAATAATTAAAATTATATAATTTTCTACAGACTATGCAATTTTTGATTTATTAAGTAGTATTTTATATTTTGATGCTTTTGATAGTTGCACATTTAAAAAGTACATATTCAAAGTATATTTTTCTTCTAGAGCAGAGTCATTTATATGTTAGTGTTTATGTGATACTTAGCATACTTCTTCAATATTTTTGTTAATGTTAAAGATGCTAACATATTTCTTCAAATTTTCTATTTTGAAAGTCATAATATTTGTGAAAAATTACAGCTGTGTCTCTTACGTTCTAATTTCCCAGTATTTTTCTCATGTTATTTGTCTTATTTTACTGACTACATCTTCAGGAAATTTTTAAATGGAGCTGAAATGGTGGAGTATTTGCCATGTTCCTGATTTTGCAAAAGACTCCTTTAGCACTTATATTTAGCATATCATGTAGATTTTGAAAATCTATATCAGAATGGGAATATTCCTTTCTATTGAGTTTGCTAATATATCAAGTTTTTAAATTTATTATGTATGTTGAATTTTATTAAATATTTCATCTAATAAATTATCATTACTTCCTCCTTTTTATTCTTATGTTTATGAAAAATTATAATAAAATTTATCACTTGAGCATAATTATGATGTACTCATTTCATATACATCATTGTATAGTATTTTTAATATTTATTTAGTATATTTCCACATATTCTATGTATAAGTTTTATGTACAATTTCCTTTTGGAACTGTCATTATCTAACTTTGATATCCAAACTAAAATAATCTAATAAAGGAGAATTTTACTCTTCTCATTGTCTTCTTACTATAGTCTTTGTAGGTTTACAATAATTACTTCTCAAGTATTGTTTTAACTTTGAAGAAAATATTATTGGCTCAGTGTATTTTTCTAGGTAAATGGTACCAGGCATTACATTTTTAAAGAGTTATATAGCTACTGTATTTAATATTCCTTTATCACATAGGGTTGGAATTTTTCATCTTTATTAGAAACTTGCTTAATTTTTATAACTCTTTAAGTGGAAATGCATGTATAGAATTAAGGAAAATTAATATATAGAAGCTAATATTTTTTTATGTTCTCCAAAATGAATATGCATAAACACACACACAGAAACTCACACAGAAATTTTAAATTTATCTTCAAAACACAGCCATTTTTAATCCCTGGAATTTTTTTTATTGTTTTACCTTATATGACAGAGGACTTTCAATGTGATTATGTGGATTGTAGATATTCTCTGGGTTCATGTCATGTAATCACAATATTCTCAATTATGGAATGGTTCAAAATAGTAGGATATTGGACAACAGAAGCAAGACATGGAGCAATGTGGCCATGAGCCAATGAATGCCAGCCGTCTCACAGTAGCAGATGAAAAAAGGAAGGAATCAAGCATACCCCAGAGTCTCCATATGGAGCCAGCCTTGCCAATACTCTAATTTTAGCTTTTTAGTCTTATTTTGGATTTCTGACCCCCAAAGCTGAAAAACAATATATGTATTTTTAAGCTCTTATGTTGGTTGCAATGTGTTATTGGAACAATAAAAATCAAATAATTTTTTGATGATCAAAGTAGAGTGTTGTGGTAAAAAAAAAAAAAAAAAATTCATCTTAAGGTAAAAATATGCCTCATGTGTTTGACAAATCACCAAAAAGCAAGTGTGGCTCAAAAAGCTCAAGGAAGATTGTGTTAAGAAATAAAGTCTAAGAAGAAGACAGGCAGATTTTGAAAAATTTCTGCATGAGTTATTACTCATGTTGACTTTTACTCTAAGTGAGTAAAAATACAGTAGAAAAATTTGAGTGGGAGAGGGACACAGATGACCTGTATATTATATAACAAACCTTCCAACTACCATGTTGAGGAAGAAAAAAAAAAAAAAACAGTGGAAGGCTAGGAAATAGTGTGGAAATCATCACAAAAATCACTACTTTAGTAAGAAACAGTGACCTGGACAAGAATAATTATGTTGGAGTTGCTTAGAACTAGCCAGTTCTATATACACTTTTAATAAGATTCTTTCTTATACCTTGGAGAACAGAAGATAAAAAGAATCAAGAATACCTCAATATTGTTGAACTGAGTCGGTGTAAGGATGGCCTTAGGTCTTAGCCTAAGCAACTCCATTTTAAAACTCCATTTTAAAATAAAATCTGCAGTCTCACCAGGCAAGCCACAGAGCCCTTCTGATATGTCAATCAGGCATAGCCTGATAAAAGCAAGTCACTTTCCACAACCCTGATAAGAGCCAGAAGGATATCAGGGTGGAAAACACCAGACCATATGTCCTCTCTACGATGTAAGATGTCACTAAGAAACATGTTAACAGCTGATAGGGACCCAAAAGGCAGGCAGAAGCTCCCAAAGTTTAGTATAAATAATGGAACAAATGAACATTCAGCCAGCTGATACTGATGCACACATGCCTGAGAGACTGATGAGAACCTGGTCTGACAACCCAACTCTTCTGCCTGATCCTCTGCATTGTCCTCATGGCTCTCAAACTCTACAGCCTCCTCTTGACCCTGGTGAGGAAAGTGACTTCTCCTTATGACTTGTCTTCTCAGCCAGCCATCAACTCCACACAAGAAGAAGCCTCCCTTGGTTCCTGACCAGATCACTGTGGTCTGCCTGAGTGTGCATCTGCTGAACTTGAGACCTAAGACTTACAACTTTAAGTCTAGCACTTAAGCTCAGCATGCAGAGGGAATATCTGCAATAGGTCTGACATGGTTAAGTGTGTTTGCGGTGCTTAGACTTAACTTATAATTGTTTGTTTTGAATTGATTATGTCTATTGCAATGCCCAGCATTAAGAATTGTCATTCCTTGATTAAGAATCTAGAGTGAAATTGTAGTAAGTAATTTGAGAGAATAAAACATTGGAAAGGGCAGAAGTGCATAGATATTATTTATTTCTCCCCTATACTGCATATGTCACACTTTTGCCCATCACCACAGTCGGGGAGCAGATTTGACAGTTCCAAACAACTGCAGAAGACACATGTTTGGGGGAGAAGATCCGCATTTTATTTCTGAAAAGTTACCTGTCTGACCTCCAAGGAGAGTTATCAAATATACAGTGGTAGACTGTAAATGAACAAAGAGTTCTAGACTAAATAAATATCTTTTAATCCTTAAAAGAGCATTTTATAAGTTCATCCCTGAGGTCTCCATTTCTTCTGTAGGTTAATGGGTACTGAAAACTCAGCTTATGTATTTAAAATATGACTTGTTTTTACTACATCACAGAATCACTAATATAGTAATGAAATTTTTTTTAAAATATTTATTTATTTATTTTAGTTTTCGGTGGACACAACATCTTTGTTGGTATGTGGTGCTGAGGATCGAACCCAGGCAGCACGCACGCCAGGTGAGCGTGCTACCGCTTGAGCCACATCCCCAGCCCATAGTAATGAAATTTTGATACCTAAAGGTTAAGATGTAGTATTTAGAGCTTTACAAATTTGTTCTATATAATATCAGTGTTTTACAGAACAGTCTTTGATATTACTGTTTTGAAAGAAACATTTTGTGAAAACCTGTGTCTATAATCCTGAGGGTGTTATTATTTTACAAATGAGACAATCAACACCAAAGAACTTGAGTCATTGCCCATGTTCACTTACCTGGGCTACTAATTAAGGTCACCTCTTTGTATAATTTAATTGAATCCAAAGAGAGAGAGAGAGAGAGAGAGAGAGAGAGAGAGAGAGAGAGAGAGAGAGAGAGAGAAAAGGGCAATATAGAATATAGGTGCACATAGTTTTGCTTTGCTCTTAAGATGCAGAGAAAGATACCCCAGGATTGGATATCAGAGCCTTACTGGAGATTAGGAAGGTGGAGAATGTGGACACTTGTAAGCCAGTGTTCTGCTTGGTTCCACTCAGTTCTGGTTTGACTGGATAGCCCAGCATATCGAAGAGAGCTTGGGAAATACTTTTGATCTAGCATGGAAAATTTCTGTCTTACATATATAAACTGTGTGGGTTATTAGAAGCTTTTCCTAGCTCAAGTTATTGCGTATATCCTTAGCTACAATATTCTGAGATGTGAGTCAACAAAGTGAATTTTTACCAATTAGATAAGGATCAAGTCATGGCAGAATGATGGGGAATGACAACAGCAATCAGAATTTTTAAAAAATAAACAAAATCCAAAGCAAGTTTAGAGAAAATTTCTGTTTTTTTTTTTTAATAGTGCATCAAATGTGACCTGTGATCTATGTAGAGGTGTGTGAGGGGTTAATGAAGTGCGGTATTAATTGAGTTGTACCCCCAAGTTTTTACTATTGCTAACAACCAGCTCCTCAACTTTAAATATTAAATCCTGAATATACTAAGTGAGTGATTAAGGGTTACCAAAACTTGCTGTTGATAAACTAAAGTTTAGCACGTTATTAATTTTTACTAGTGACTTTAATTCCATGCTTTACAAATAAAATTGGCTGCCACACAATATTTGATAAGTTTATAAATCTATATCTGTTCATGTACTCCAGCAACAAAAATCCTAGTATTTTCAATTTTCACTTTGAATTACAGAAAGCAATATCATAAAAATTATATACTACTATATTTATATCCCAGCCTATACAGATTCTCTTATGCATTCCAGGGTAGACATTGCATTCTCCAACCATCTACTTTCTAACCCTATGAATTCACACTAGATTGTTTTATTTTTTTAAAGAGAGAGAGAGAGAGAGAGAGAGAGAGAGAATTTTAATAATTATATTTTAGTTTTTGGCAGACAAAACATCTTTGATTTTTATGTGGTGCTACTGCTTGAGCCACATCCCCAGCCCTCACACTAGGTGTTTAACATTCCCAGCCTTTACTTTCTTCACTCTCGTGTCAATGTCACTTATAAGGAATCTACATTGAAATTAAATAGATAATGAACATATAAATAATTATCCATATATGAGATTGTGAATATTAATTCATGGAGGTCCAAAATTACATGTTAGCCTTAAAGACAAACTCATATGCTCCTGACATCAAAACTAGAGTATACATCTTGGTGTCAGGAACACATGAGTGAAATCCTGGCCTTACCATTTATAACCTGAGAGTTCTAGGGCTAGTAACCTAACTTGTTTAAGCATTGAGTTTATCATATACAAATGCAAGTAGAGTCACTGCTTCATAAAGTTTGTGGAATTGAAGAAGAGAAGCCATGTAAAAGTGTCAGCACGTTGTACAGGAAGCACCTGGTTGATATCAGCTAAGGACACTAGTCTCCCCATGGCAGACCTGCATGAGATTCTTTTGTAGGTGTGATCAGTGGTTACATCTAGATGTCATCTGAGGTACTTCACTGTATTACCTTCACTGAAAATTCATGAGAACAAGCTGTTAACCTGTCTCTTGCCTACCTCAGTTGATTCACATTCTTGACTAAAGATCACGTAGTTCAGATGCTCATGGAAAAAGGCTGACTGATAATCATGTGCCTTTAGTTTTCAAAACAGTCAATGTCCTACCATTCTACCAGTAGACTGCCTTATGGTAGATATGTCCAAGGAACTGCTCTTGCAGAAGATAAGTATCCAAAATACATAAAAATCTTAAAAGACTTAAAATCCCCAATCAATATATGGGCCAAGAACTGAACAGATACTTCTTAAAGAAGCACAAACTACCAACAACCACATGAAAAAAAATATGCTCAACAGCTTTAGCTATAAGGAAAAGCAAGGCAAAGCCACATTGAGAGTCTATCTCACCACAGTCAGATGGCTCTCATGAAGACTACAAAAAACAATCAATGTCGGTGAGGGTGAGAATGTAGGGAAAAGAAAACATTATACACTGTTCCTGCTAAGTTAAATAAATACACTTCTTATGGAAATAAGAATGGGGTTCTTAAAAAAAACTAAAAATAAAACTGCATAAGATCCAACTATACCACTTGATAAATACCTGGAGGAATTAAAGCAGCATAATGTAGAGATACTTTTTTTTTTTCTTTGTAAGCCTTATTTGATCTTTATTGCCTGTCTGGAGCCATTGAAGGACCTTAAGCAGGAAGGTGACAAGATTTGATCTGCTTTTTGGAAGGATCCCCATCTCCATGTGTAAGAGACAGATGGAGGACAATGAGGAGGCAGGGCCCCTATGAAGAGTCTGTGAAGGATCCAATGAATGATGCTGGGAACTCCACCAGGGTAGTGGTAGGCAGTGGGAATGACGAGAAATGGGTAAATATGAGAGACATTTAGGAGGCAGAAGTAAAAGGACTTAGGAACTTGTTGGACCATGGAGAGGATGAGACAGAAAGGCCTCCAGTAGAGTTCCATGGTTTCCAGCTTAGATGCTCAGGTGGTAGATGGTGCATCCGGGAAGGAGAAAATGCTGCTGGAGAAGCAGGGTTGGAGGGGTGGACAGAGGAGACAGTGGGTTCCAAGAACCCCTTTAATGACATGATGTCTGGATAGGCAGCTGGATGCAGGGTTGTAGAGATACCTTTGTATCCATATTTACCATTGCATAGTTCACAAAAACCAAGTCACAGGATTAGCCTAGCTGCCTGTCAATGGATGAATAGATAAATGTGTTAAATATGCACAATAATGTATTATGCAGCCACAAAGAATGGAATCATTTGCAGGAAAATGCACTCAACTGAAGATCATCATATTAAGGGAGATAAAGTCAGACCTAGGAAAACAAGAATGAGATGATTTAGAAATTTAGAAATATTTAGCAAAAAATTTTAAAAAAGACATGATTGTCTAAGGGAGATTTAGAGAAGAGGAAGGGTCTGGGATGTAGCAGAATAAGGGAAAATAAAAGGTGGACATGATCAAAGTATGTTATATGAATACAAGAATATGCCACTATGAAACAGTTTATAGATATTATGCTCTGATAAAAATATCCTGATACCAACATTCAATAGTACTGGTATTTTTCCTTTCTTAAAATTAAATAGCAAAGAACTATGGAACAAGAAAAGAATAACATTCTTTTTATATTAATGGATAGTATAACACAATATATTTATTTGATTTATGAAAGAGTCAGAATCAACCTAATTTTAATAATGATACTTCTGTTTTTTCTAAAGTGATGTGAAATAATTACTATCATTTAATTTCTGCAAACTTCAAGGCAGTGAATAGTTTTAGGTCTAGACCTTAAGAACAAGTGGATAAAGCCTAGCATTTAGATGAAATGATATGAGAGCAGAATCATTGTAATTTATTTGTACAACTATTTATTTAAGAATAGATTAAATATCATGCTTAAGAATAAAAGAAGACGAAGTCTAAGTTAATATTCTCCAAGTAACTGAGTAGGCATAAAAGAAGGCAGGCAAACCAGCAAGAAATAAGACAAATATCATGCCAGAATCAAGAAATGTAAACCAGAATGAAGAAGGGTAAAGAAAAATAGTGGTGTAAGATATCTAGATATCTCATGATATCATCATGAGTGACACATGATATCAAGATATTATAATACAGCTATGAATATTAATGCAAGAAAAAGACTTTCTGCTAATGTAGAAAATATATGTTATCTCCGTAATCTTTATGTGATGAAGCATAAATTTATACCCAGTTTTGTTTACTTGATATGGTGTTAGTAATAAGTAGGCTATGTGAGTTCGGCTAGATGGTATGAAGACATTTCCTGCAGCAAGAAGGGAAAAGAAATAATAGGAAACATATAATTGAGATAATTACATAATTAATTATAAGAATCATGTTTTAATTTATTAAAAATTGCCATAATTGTTTCTTTTAACTTTACATACTTAAGTAAAAATATAGCACTATTCAAGAAATTCTAAATCTTTTTAGAATTAGCCACTTATATCTAAGGAAGTTGCATTTTCTTTAGAATAAAATTACAAGATATTAATAACAGGGTGAAAATTGATATTATGACTTTTATACAAATTTAATCAGGGAAAGGTTTATGCAATAAAACATTTTCATTGAAACCACATTTTTGTTGTTTTCTAGGGACCATGCCAATTAAGTGACATACATGAAAGGGCATTTCATCAATATAAACTGATGTAAGAACTTGGTGATTGGAAAGTAATTTCTAAAAAATGAAAAATAATATGTTATAAAAATTGTTTCCCAATGAGATTTAGTTGAACTCTACCTTTGATTCACACACACTTCTACTACAGTCTTAATATTGATCTAATAATAAACATTTCAGTTAAAACATATCACAAATCATTGGTTTTATTAAATTATCAGGTGTAGAAACCTAGCAAGCTACATTATTGAATTATGCCAGGCTTTAAACATCTCTTTATCAGGTTTTTATTGAATAAAGTAGATGGTGTGTATACCATCCATCAAGAGTCAGCCAATGGCCTTCAAACAGGTATGATATTAATCTCTCCACTTTATATTGAGGCAAGGAGGTTTAGAAAGATTAATAGGCTCAAATCTTCCAGCACATGGGATTTGAATCTCCATAGTGTCCCTGAATACAATGATCAGGTTACTCAAACAGATTTCTCAATTCATGGCAGCAAGTAATCAAATAGCTAACTAGGCACATATAAAGTAAAATAACATCTTGGCTAATTTTCTTGTTATCTATGTTTTTTTCTTCTCAAATTTGATATAATCAGTACAATCAAAAGAAATCCTGTTGTTATAGTAGCATTGATGTGTCATGGTCCGGGTTCATTGAAGTTTGAAGGTAATTATATTTCTCAGTCTGTCTTAGTTACTGACATTGAGATTCTGAGAATCAAAGGCAGAGTCATTTTTAACAGATGTGCCCAACTCTGCAATTGTATTTTGTTTTCCTCGAACAAGCACTTCCTAAACAGCACAGGATTAGGGGTGCTATCACCTACCTTGATTTAGAGGAAATGTTCCTGGAAACAGAGAACATATAAATGTGACCCAAAACACATATCTAAATATGACTTACAAACACCAGTGGATGAGGCACATGTGGAGAGTCAAGATAGTTGGGGAGGGAAATAAGGGTGAAAAAGGAAAGCACAATTTTTAGGAATATAGGTTTTAAAAAGGCAAAAAGGAGAAAGTTGGAAAGAAAACACAAAAGGAAAAAGAGGGAAGAAGGGACAGAGAATATAGGGAGGGGAGAAGCAAAATGGAAGCAAGAAATTCCCAGACTATGAAATAAGCATAAGATAGAAATAGAGTTTGTACGATGCTATGAGAAACTCAGATTGGAGAATTTGCTTTTAAAGCTGTGGGACACAACCCTTCTAAGACTGAAGATCCAAGAAGTTCAAGTTGTGGGTTTTCAATTCATAGTCAATTAAAAATAATGAAGTAGAGTAAAAATATTTCAACTACTCATGATATTCCTTGGTGAAATCAAATGAGATAATTGAAGCAAAACTCTGAGGAGAGTGACTCAATAATTGTTGAATATAATTTTATGATCTATTGTAGAGATTTGCCAGACTGTGTGGAACTAAGGCATACCATGTTTAGCCTTAGGCAATAATCTACAAGTCAAACAATGCTTTTCACACTCCTCTACATTGTGACATACAATTTAACCTTCTACATCTTTCACAAAACAGGAATTAAGTGTCTTAAATTATATTTATCTATAAATTAATTCATTCAATAACTCTATTATGTGGATGACTATCCTTAAATAAGCATATGCTTTTAAAGTATGACACTACTCTAAAACTGCAATGTTCCAATTTGGGGAAATAAATTACAAAAATCTCTGAACAGACCTAAGTGGATCCCTATGTACTGGTAATGCAAATTCCTTCTAGAATGTTGAAAATTTTGTCAAGGGAAGTGAAATAAATTTCATTCTAAGAAAGTACTTCTTGATATGACTAGTACTGTTTGAGTTGTTTTTCGAATGCGGTTGAAGAAATGTCATTAGAGTAAGAATTATGCAGGTATTTTAATGACTGTTATTTTCAGCAGGATCATCGTTTCCATTTTATATGCATCAATTCAAAGACACAGGTGCAAAAACATTTGCTTGTCAATTATTAACAATCAGTGAGTGGTTCCTCAAGCACCTTTCCCTTAAAGAATTTGAGGGAAAAAAATGGAAAGGAAAAGAAGAAACCAAAGGAGAAATTATATTTGTCTTATATTATGCATGTAATTCTAGGATAATAATGAAATCCAATTATTAATAATGTCTCAGTAAGAAAAATTTAAGTCATTTTAAAATGAAGGACTGCCCTGATTCTTTATGTCTTAAAGCCTTTCTGACTCAAGTACATGATTTATCCCATTAGAGTTCACTGAAACACATAACCTTCATGTCTAGATTGTTCCAATTCTTGTGATAACCTAAAAGAGAAAATGTTATGATTTTTACTCAACTGAACAGAATTTCTAAGGTTACGTTCTCTTATGTTCTCCTGAAAAGTTCCTAGGAATCACTTATTCTGTTTGTACTTAACAATGCTTTTTTATGTGTTCTGAATTATCAGGTGCTATTTCCATTGCATGTATTCAGAAGAAGGGAAATGCATTTGCTGGGCATTGTGGACTAATGACTGTGCTAAAACTTCAACCTGTTGATTTCTCATTCTTACAACAATATTTCACGGTGAGGATCTCAACCCATTTACCTAATAAGGAAACTGAGTTTGGGATTTAGTGCATTTCCCAAGATGATTTAACTTGGAATCCATTCCATGGTCACATTTGATTTTAGCATTTTGATGCTTTCAACAAGAATGCCATGAGATCATCAATTAACACAGAGTTTTATTATGTAGAATTCCAATCTCTTTGTCACATTTTTTTACCTAACTGATGAACCTTACTGCTCCCCCATCCTTTTTGTGTTTCTTGGTTAATTCAATGAAATCATACTTTCTCAGCTTAAAAATGGGGATTTTTTGTAGCGTGTAAGATTTATTTGGAAACATATGTCTTAAAACTTACTAAAGTTTCATGCATGAAGTTTAATTTAAGAGATAATCCAGGTCAGATAACATAGTATAGAATAAGCGCAGTCTACAAACATTCTGCCATCCATTTACCAATTAGGATCCAATGTTCTGCCAATCAGTATGATGAGTGCTCAAAAAAGAGTTTTATCAATAAAACAACCTTCTGTTGTTTGGTGTGATGAGTGTTAGAAATGGGATATGCATGTTAGATTAGAAATATACAGATTATTTTAGATTCACAGAAAATATTTTGAAGGCATACCCCCAATTGGATTCATAACAAAAAAAGTTAAAGAATCCAGTGAAGCCTCCATACATAATTCTCCTGGATGTACTCCAAGTTGATCCTGACAGAGTCCTGATGGTCCTGCTGTGGGTGATTTCTGGATGCTAGATAATACCTATAAGGCAGAGAATATTGCATATGGAAATTTGTTCTGTCTGTTGTGCAGCTCTTGAATGAAGTTTGGAAAATTATGGAAAAGCTTGTTAGAAAGTTTTCTTTAATAAATGTTTCTTTGAAGAAGAAAATTTAACACTTGCTTTTTAACCTGGGGATACGGGGAGCATAGCTAAACCTCAATCATTTCAAGTATTTTTGGTGGTTTCTATTTATCTCTCAAAAAGAACTTCAGAGAAGTTCAGGGTCAAGTTACCTTAAGGCACTTTGCAACAGTTTGTGCAATAACCCGTATCAAGCTCTGAATATATTCAGAAGCAGGAACTAACATTAAAACATCTTTTGTACTTTTGAATTTTATTCCTTCAGTGTAAAGCATCACTAAATTTAGTATTTAACTACAAACTTAGTAATTTCTTTCTTTCTTTTTTTTTTTTTGAAATCCTTTGTTTTTAATGGCACTCTCATTGGCATAATTCCCTATTATACAGACACACTTATACCTCCTAAAGCAATTGACTGACTAAAGGATTCCTTATCACTCCCACTTCCTTACAGCAGGGTTGAGGTTTTCTAACTATGACAACATGGAGAGGGAAACATCTGTGCTGCCAATGCAGAGCACAGCGGCTCTCAGTAAGTGAAGAGAGAGCTTTCAGATATTTGAAGGATTAAATGAGTGTTTCCTACTGATGTCTGCTTAGTAGTCCTTTGGGAGGCTTGGGAGATAGTCTGGGTGAATGTAACAAAGTAAGCAGGAATTCAAGAAAAAGAAGAAAAGAGGCATTTATTGTATAATGATTTTTAATATCAGTTTACAGCACCTTGAATTAGGTTTAGTAAACAGTCTTAAACGCACCAAGATACTTCTATTAGCTGCTGTAGGCTGAGCTATTGAATCATAGGATTTGGCCAAGTGGATTAGAATTAAATCACGTCCATGGATCAATTTACCCAGTCTGGAACGGTTGTTACCAGTCTTAATTGATCACATTCTCAAAGCATGAATAGCTCAACTGTTTCCTGTAGCACTTCAGAAAAATCCTAAACTCTTTTATATGATAAAATTAACTCTGAATTCTAGACTGCTTCCACCCTCAGTTTATTCACCAATAAAGATCTATAAACTTCCCTCTCTTTCTTATTGGTGCTCCAGCTCCCTGGCTACTTCCCATGCTAATCCCTTAGTCATAGAGTCAGGCGGCATACAACCTTGTGCATGGTGCCCAGTGCCAACAAGAGAATGACACTGACCAACTAGGCAAACCAGATGACTATACCTGAGCCATATACCTTTCCATGTCATTCACAAGAGAGTTGTGTGAATAAGCAAGTGAGTGTGTAGATAGTAAACCATTCAAGTTCTCTTAAAGTTTTGCATTCACAGTTTTATATATAAATATGAATATATATACAGAATATATATACATATATAGAGAGCCCAAATTCTATACATTATTAATAATTTATCCAGCATGGGCATAAAATTTCCACATTAATTAAAGTGTCTTCTCCTAACCAGTCATACAAGGTATTAAATTTCTAATTTTGCTTAAAAGTATTATATCTATCCTATTTACAATGATGTCTACATATTTGCCTTCACTTTTGTTAAAAGTTTCTCATTATGTTATAGTTTGGATTACCTTTTACAAATATTTTACCTTCTACTATACTTGTTCCCACTAAAACATACCCATTCCTACACACCAAATCCACATGGACCCAAAGTACAACTCTATGTTATTCTTAGTTACTCAACATTTCCTCACACCAACATACATTCTGCTTCAAGCCTGAGTATTTCTCAGTAAAAAACAAATCATTTACAAGAAATGTTAAATAAAACTGCTCATATTGTTTTAAATGACATACTTGGAGATTTTCTATGAACATAGCAATGTTCTAATTTAAAAAAAAATGAGAAGAAAACATGAAACAGTCATGAAAATGTTCAAGTGTATTTCTGCTACAAAATATAACCATTGTAATTGTGATTATCTTTAACTTCTACATGTTCTTTAATCTAATCCTATGCCTAGCTAAGACTAGCTCAATTTTTTAAAGCACCATATTTCCAAGACTTTTAAAGTAAATACGTAGAATTCTTTGGAGACTGCTTGTATACATTCATATTTACCCTTGATGATTGATTGATTGGACATGGCTTTCCTACTGAATTCCAAGACTATCCAGTGCTCCTTTTCTTTGCCAGGATGCCTGCAATATTGTGCAGATCCATTCTAAGCTCTTTTAGATAATAGTTATGATTAACAAGTAAAGTGAAGTCATAGCAGAATGCATATTTTGATTGGGGGTCAGAAGGCCTAAATTTGTGTCCTCACATGTTCATTTTTGTTTGTATGACCAAAAGCCTTCATTTTACTTGTTGGAGGTGCAGTTTCTTTGTGTGAAATATGAAAATAATATTGGTCCTCTTACTCATTTTTATGTAGGAAAAAAATAATCCTCTATGCCCAAATGCTTTGGTTTTGTAATATATAATTATATAATATGTTATAATGATTATAATATGTTATATAATATTATATAATGATTGGGAATTATTATGCTTATTTTATTCTGCAGTCTCAGTGTATGTTTGAAATAGGGTAAATCAAAATCAACTCAATTATATGTTCTGAGTTATGGTTTAGATAGTACGTGTCCTCCAAAAGCTTATGAGTGAGACAATGCAAGAAAATTTACAAGTGAAATGATTGGGTTATGAAAGCATTAACCTAATCAGTGAAATTACCTCCTGATAGAGATTAACTGGACAGTAACTATAGGCAGGTAAGGTGTGGGTGAAGGATTTAAGTTTGCTGTGACTTAATTTTCTTGTTTGAGATGGACACATAATAATAATTTCCTTAATATTTATTAATGATTTGTGAATAAAAGCATACTGGGGGCATTCCTGTGGAGTACGTATTTTGTCTGTGAGTGGAGTAGTATCTTTTTCCCTCTCTCTCCCTCTCTTTTCCCCCTTTCTTTGAAACTGAGATCCCCCAAATAAACTCTTCCTTCTCTAATTGTTCTTTTCAGGTCCTTTGGTCACAACAGTGAAAAGGCTGACTGAAACATTCTATCAGATTGATTTCAATCACATGGTAGCACTAAGTGCCCAATATGTGCAAGACTATGTTAAATACTTTACCTGTAGGATCTTATTCACTAATTATTAATAACCTTTAAGGAAATTATTATATGTGTCAATTTCAATAAAGAAAGCTAAGTCACAGCAAATTTAAGCAATTCACCTAAATGTTGAACCTGACATTAAAATGAGTTGAGCCATGTTTGTTTGTTTTTAAATTTAGGCAATGATGCTAAAATATTTTAATAAGCCAAGCAGGGAAAAGGAAGTGATACTTTCAAGTGAGGCAATCATTACTTTACATTCAAAAATTAAAAAAAAATAGCATGTTTTCTTACTATAGAAAGAGAAAATAGTATTGAAACTAAGTTATTTTTACATAGAACCTGCAAGCAAAAGGAAGGGATCTCCAGTTCAGGGATTTATTTTACAAATGTATATATCATAAAATCACAACTCTTAGGGGTTATAAGATCTGTGGAAGTTACATGCCCAATACCTTGTATGATCAACTCATAGATCCAATTCCTTCGAAAAGTTCTAGATGACTCATTTTGTAGTTTGTTTCTCTTCACAATCCATGATGAATTATGGTCATGGGCACAATAACTGTTCAAGAGCGGAGACACTGGCAAAAATTAAATAATGAATTGTATGCTATTCTTTTTATGAGATAGATTAGAATAGTCCCTATGCTCCTAATTAAGTGATGGCAGTGTCATTATAAAAAGCCCTATAGTTTTATTTATTTTAAAAAGAAATCTCTTCCAAATTTCAGTAGACTATAAAAAATAGCAAATATTCTCCAATACAGGAGGCCACTCTGATGCTGATGTTAAGAATTTGATTTCTACTCCATAGTTTTGCAAGTTAAGCAGTAGGATATGTCACTTTGCTTTTTGATTTCAAGTTTTAAGTTTTTTGATATTAAAATTAAGTCATATAAATACCAATTGGAAACTTGTTTACTCATCCAGTCATTAAATCCCAAAATGTGACTGATTTCAAATATCATTTGATACAGAAGGAGGTGCTTCTTCACATCAGGTTCCCAAGATCTTTTCTAAGCTATTCTTTTCTTTTTTTTTTTTTCCTGTAACTTTTTGATCCTCATATTTCCTCCTCTTTCCATGATGTAGATAGTATGTAGCAATTCTCTGCACTAGCTTATTTCTATTAGCAAACTCATCAGTTAGAAAGGGGACTCATTTGTCCCAAAATTCTCAGAAAAGATCCTGAGACCCACTCTGCTTGGATAGGTTTACACTGACTGCCAAATGTTTGCCAGTTGTTATGACCAAGAATGGAAGGCACTGATTAGCTCAATCTTAATCTCATGTTTTACACTAGGAACAAGAAATCAGTCAGTGTTTCCGAAGCCTTATAGAACCCTTCCAAAAATTAGATGCTGTCTGAAAAGAGAAAATGAAGCCAATATGAGAAATATAACCCAAAAATTTATTCTTGAAATCTAACTCTTTGGGAAAGACTTCTTTACTCTTTTACCTAGCCTCATGTCCTTCTGTTTCTGAAATCTAATTGTTTACTCATAAATTCCACCATATCTGTGCCCTGTTTTTATAGAACTACAAAACAAATTATATCCTTGCTCTATAATCTCTATTATTGATAACTTAGTCCATCTGGATACTATAAAAGATGCTATAGAGCATTTAACTTATAAATTTCTTCTAGACATGGAGGCTTAATATACAAGTCAAGATTCCCTGCAAATTAGGTATTTGGTAAGGGCCCATTCCTTGCACAAGGGACTTTCTGCTGTGCTCTTACATGGTTCAAAGAGTAGCTAGTTCTCTGTGGTCTCTTTTATACGGTATTGAAGTCAATTATGAGGGACCCATTCTCAAGAATTTATCATATCCTCAGTTTCTCCATTTTCTAATACCATTATCATATGCATTTGGAGGGATATACACAGACCACAGCCTAGTTACTTATCAAAAGGGTATTTAAATTTCATAGTTGAATTTCTCAATAAACCTCTCTTTAACAGTAAAACTGTAGCTTCCATTATTTTTATGCATTTAAATAATTATATCTCTGGAGGACAGATTGATCATGGGTACTCAGTTACAGTTAGATAGGAGCAAGAAGTTCTAGTGTGTTACTATATTGTAGGATAACTAGACATAATGATAATGTCCTTTGTATTTCATAAAGTCAGAAGAAAGGATTTTTAAAAGTTTTCATCATAAAGGAACAGAATTTTTTGAGGGGATAGATAGGTTTTTTAAACTGATACCAACATTTCACAATGTGTATATGAATCTAAAACTTTATGTGGTACCCCATAAATATGTACGATTTTACATTTTTTGTGTATCTGTTAGAAGAAAACAGAGTGAATTCCTATGTGTGATCTAAGAATCCTCACTCTCAAGGCTAAAAATATGAAAAAAAAAATACAAAAAGGTAAATAAGGATATCTCAGGAAAACAAATAACAGCTATATAAATATTCAATTTATCTGTTGATTTCCAAAGAAATTTAGATTTATGAGGTCCTATCTTGACATTTCATAGAGGAAAAGTGTTTCTTACATAAGTAGTAATCAAAATGCATTCAGTATTCTCCAGCTTACAAGATAGATTACAGTGAATGTGACTAGCCTCATTATTTTCAGATTGGGAAAAGTAGACTTAAACTTGCTTAATGCCAGGTTAATAGAGGCGCATGACAGCAGCTGAAATCCCTGGACCTTGAGTGCAGACATACTAGGTCCTGGATTTTTCACGACAGAAAGTGGAGAAAGTGCTGTCAGTCCTTTGCAGGTAACTGACAGGCCTGCCCACTCTGAAGGAGCTTTTAGACCTCACCAGAGCCTTGCCTCCTTCCAAGACCACAAAATGGCACTCCTTCTGGGTTAATCTCTTAAGATTCCCTTATCAAAGTTCAATCATTCTCTTAGAGGGCTCTGCCTTCCCCTCTCCAGCTCCTATATACCTCTTTTGTGAGAAGAGAGGAAGCCTGCCTCAAAGCAAGCAAGAAAGGAGCTAAAACTCAGGAGGCATCTTAGAGAGCTGCTGTGAATTACACCAGATAGAAACCATAGGAGAGTATTTAGGATTACATTTGTGCATTTTCTTCCTCCCCAAACTGACAAATGAATTGATAAATGTGTCACAAAGCATTTCCTTTCTAGTTAACAGATGGTATATCCCAATTAGATGTTAGTGCATTATGAATTGTGATAGGTCTAGTAGAAAGGAAATTTGTGGTAACTCAACCATAAAAATAAAACTAAAGATGTTTTTGAATGATATTCTCTTTTTCATTCCTGATTTGGGTGGAATCAGTGATTGAAAACAGCCTAGAATAGATACACTTGTGTATTTTCACATCCACATCCACACACATACATGTACATACACACATACACACACACACACACACACACACACACCAATAACATTACCAATGCATAGTAGGAAAGAGTCATATATTTCACTATATTACCAGTCATGGCATTTACTGAGAATAATGCTAAAAAAGTAAATCAATAATTTATTAGGAAAGAGATAAACATTACAAACATGGGTTCTAGGTATTTAAACTGTCATTATTGGAAATATGAACAGATGCCAGCTAAAGAATTTAACCATTAAACAATTAGTTCAACCCAGAGTGTTCTAAATGCAAGAAGTTGGCAGATTTTTTAGTATTAGACTATATTACAATTATTGAAAAGAAAGTCTTATAGCTGTCATGTGTCTTTTGTGTAAATTATTGAAAACATTTTTTTTAAAAATATAAGATGATATAAATACATTTTGCATTTATAATTAAGTCAAATATTAAATTTCAGTACTCTAGAAAGTCTCTTGTGATAGAAAGAGTGAAATATATATCATAATGAAACAAACTTATCACAATGCCTAAGGAAACAGCATTTTTTACATTCCTGGGTGCTTAAGACTCAAAATAAGCAACTTAAATAGTTTGTAACTAGAAAGTAGCCTTTTGTTCAATAGGATGGATTACAATGCTTTTATAAAAAAAAACCATGTTTTTATTATCATGAAACTATAAAAGTGCACTGTTGAGATTTTAAATATTGAAAATAAATTTATTTGTGAATTTACTGTTAAATGATGAATTGCGTCTTTCAACAAGATGTGCCAAATCCCTCAGATATGTATCCCTCAGATACATACAGTATCTGAGAATGTGATCTTATTTGGAAAGGGCATGGTTGTAGATAAAATTCCTTTGGGTGCAGACACACTAAAGCAGGGTTAGCTCTTAATTCAATATGGCGGGGCTCCGAAGAAGAAGAATATGTGAAGACACAGGGAGAATAAGGACAGAGGCAGAAACTGCAGCTGTGCCTCTGCAGGCAGAAGAACTCCAAGGTCTGTGACTGCACCAGAGCTCAGGAAAAGGCATGGGACAGATTCTTCCCTAGGGCTGCCAAGAGACTGTGGTCCTACCACCATTGAGTTTAGACTTCCCATTCTCAATAACTTGAGAAAAGTTCCTGTTGTTCCAAGTCACACTTGTCATATTTTGTTATGGCAGCCCTAGGAAACTATTACAGATTTTTAAGCAAAAGAAATTTATTCTTTCACAGTTCTTGAAGCAAGCAGCCGCAAATCAAAGCCTTGGAAGGTTGTGCTTCTTGTAAAGACTCAAGGAAAGAGTCCCTCTATCCCTTTTAATTCCTCATGGTTCCAGGAATTTCTTGGATTTTGGTATTTGAATTCTAATCTCTGTCTCCTCCTAACATGGCTGTCTGTCCTTTGTGTTTCTGCATCCGTGTGTCTGTATTCTCATCTAATAAGAACACCAATCATCTTGGATTAACACCCACCCTAGCTCAGTATAACATCATCTTAATTTAATCACATGTGCAACAACTATTTCAACATAAGTCTCATGGACAGATACTGGTGGTAGGATTTCAATTTATCTTTTAAAGCAAAGCAAGTTAAGATTAAAGTGCAAATATGTTTTTTTCCAATGTTCAACCTAATTCCAAAGTATGCTTTCCAGTATCTCTTTAAAGGGTAGCATATATGTAGAATCTAGATCATATTTCATAAGATATAAAATAAATTGCTTACTAGATTTACATTTTTTCTTTTGCTACTTGAAAGAAGAAAGACACTGCTAATTAAGCTTTAATCTGGTGTTTATCTAGCATTTAAGTCATAAACTTATTAAAGTCTTACTTTTGTACTAAATTGAATATGATTCTTTTTCATGTATTAATTTTGTGCAAACATGAAAAACAAAAAGAGAAGATAATTTGGTTAAAGAACTCTGAAACCCCTCTAGTTCCAAGATCTTATTCTTTGCAGCAACTCAAGACTCCAATACTGGTTTTTCCATTCAAAATTGTCCAGTCAATCAATAATACTGCTAATCAATACTATTGAGAGATAACATTCTTATAGGAATGTTACTAAACATCTGATCATTACCTACTGTCCTTTTCTCACAACTGTTTTATTTCCGGGGGTTAATACCCAGTATTATCTTTTAATCCAGTGACAATCATTCTTCAAGTTCAAAGCTGACATCTAATGATAAGGAATGTTTGTGGAATAATAATTGTGAGAGTGATTTAAAGACTACATCACATAATGGAGACATTCCAGTTCCAGAGACATTATAATGTGAAAAGAAAATGTTCTTAAGAAATAAAGTTTCTGAACATTTTTAGTGACAGAAAAATCCAGCATTTCAAAAAGTAATCTATTCTTTAGATAATTATTTCACTTAGCAAGCTTTCCCAATTGTTGCGTTAAACTCTGACCCAGTAACTTAAAACTTCTTTTTTTCAATCTGTCACTAGCTACCTCACCAAAACAACTTAATAGATCTTCTACAAGAAGTCCTTCTTAATGTTTTAAACAATTGTTAAATTTCTACCCTCCTCCTCCTGAAGTCTTTTCTCCGATTAAGCATGATGATTTCTTTAAAAAGCATTCCTTAGTTCAGTTACTGAGCAAGCATTTATGGCATAAATAATGTTTGACAAGTATTTTAAACATTACAGTTACAAGTCTTTTTGCAGGGAGGAATACTAGGGATTGAACTCAGGGGCACTCGACCACTGAGCCACATCCCCAGCCCTATTTTGGATGTTATTTAAAGACAGGGTCTCACTGAATTGCTTTGTGCCTCACCATTGCTGAGGCTGGCTTTGAACTTGCAATCCTCCTGCCTCAGCCTCCCTAGTCGCTGGGATTACAGGCATGGGCCACCGTGCCTGGCAATGCAAGTCTTAACACAAGTGCTTATACATATGTGTATGAGCATGTGCAAGCATGTGAAAAGTATTTTGCATCTTTTCAGAACAGAGGTTCTGGTTGTACTGATGATAGTGGTAGGAAGGTTCAAGGTCAAAGAGGAGCAAGTTTAAAGTCCCTAATTCAGGAATGGACTCTGTGTGCTTAAGAACTAGTAGAAGAACTTATGGTACATGTTCATGATTCAGCATTTCATTCTGAGACCTGTGAGAAGCTAGCTTCTGTTAGCAAGAGGTAAGTATGTGACTATGTGACGCTGTTTTTAGGCATCTACCTGTCCTGTTTGTGTCCTACAAAATCTCTTCAGTTGTCAACGATCTTTTCAAAAACGTGACATCCGATTCTGAATGTAGCACTTCCAGGCTTTTTCTGGACATAGCAGCACAGAATGTGATTCTCATCATCTTGCACTTACAATGTTAGAACTGTGACATAAATCTTTTTTTATTTAATTTCTTCTGGTTTGCCTCACCAGACACTTGAGATAATTTTGGATTCTGATTCTTTTATCTCTCAAAACCAAAACAGTTATCCAGTTTCCCACCACCTGCTCATGTCTTTCATTGACATTTTAAGTCATTGATTTAAATATATATATATATATATATATATATATATATATATATATATATATATAATGGGATATAGGTAATAAAAAGTTTTGTCAACATTCCATAAAAGTCTATGCTAACACTAATCAATAATTCAAGAGTTTTGGAGAAAGGACATTCAAAATTAGTAATTGATCAATTTACACTAAAAAATCACTCTGCTCCATCTCTTTCTCAAATAAGTTATAAGTAACCTTTACAGAATTTATCATATTGCATAATTATATTTTTTGATTACTTTATTCTCCCTCCACCACTAAAATTTGAGTCTAATAGAAATTTTAGAAAGCTTATGACTAGATGCTAATAAAATGGATGATAAGGTTTGAAAAGTTTATGATTGATATGACTTGTTCTGTTTGAGAGGAGAATGTGCTATCTCAGGGAACATCTCCCTTGGCAGTTTCCCACAGTCAGTGTAATTCAGGCTGATAGCAGAAGAACTGAATGTTACTGGTGACGTTTATGGAGGCATGATATCCCAGTCCCTTCAGGAGATGACACTTCAGGAATTTAAACTGGAGGATGAGAATGTAGCACTGTGTCTTCCATGCGCAAAGCCATATTCCTCAATGATTAGCTGATCAAGGCAAGATCTAGAATTCTACTATTTACACTCAAGACAGACTCCTCACATGGGTCTTATTCACTTCAAAACTCCTTATCATTCTGCTCAAATGTTCCCAGAATGATGCCATGCGGTCTCAGTTTCTCTTTATGTAAATTTCCCTCTTCCCATAATTTGTTTCACAGGGATCAGACTGAGGTCTGAAGCTTCTCTCCGCCTAGTCGTTGCTTTCTTCCCTTTATATCCTTCATGGCAACTTCCTTGAAGAATCATCTTTCACATCTAATTCCATCCTGGAGTGTGTACCTCAGAGGACTCAGATGATATGAATATCTTCTGAAAGACTATCAGGATCTAAACAACCATACCTCCCAGAAATTCTTACCCCAGTCACTGCTATATGGGTAAGCCTTTCCTTTAATCAATTGTCTTTCAGACACCTTTCCCATTCTTTCCTCTTAATATGACCAAATAACTTATGCATCATTCATAAGTTATATCCTCTTCCTTCCAAGCCTTTCCATTGTGGCCTCTAAAAGTAATGGTCAAAACATTCCCACCATCTCTGGACTTTAACCAAAATGAAAACTGCTCTGAGAAAGCATGTTTTTTTTCTACCAACACCCAAAGTGCTAGCCATATACATATTTTTTTTCACACAAATAAGATGAATATTATATGTCTTATACATCATTTTATACTTCAAAACACTAGCTTTAATAAGATGGCAATCTTACTTAAAAAAAGAGAGAAATAAAAGAAAAAAGAAGAAGAAAACCTGTTTCCCTAATATTTACAATAACCAGAGATGCTACATTCCTCTTCTGATTGATTTCAATGAAAATTTTAATTATCAAACTGGTTCATAGTTCCTTTCCTTGTGAACTCCAGAATTTTTTTTCTGGAGTCATAAATATCTTTATGAATAGCCTGGTCAATACTTTGACCAATCCTCTCTTCTCAATTTATTCACCTTTTTATCATCGATCATGAATGACCTTCCCTCTGTCTCCCTAACACATCACATTTCACACACTTAATTCCAAGGGCACTTTTCAGAATTTATCATCACCAAGTTCCAAATAATGTCAAATTTTTGCATGTTTGCTTTCTATTCCATCACCATGATTCCTGTCCTTTCTCTCTATGCTTGCACTTCCACTTAAATACTTAGCATATAGTGACTTTTTCTTAATTCATGTCACTGATTCTATTGGTCAATAAATTCCTGACTTCATTTCCCATTTAATTTGTTAGTCTCTGATCCATCATGTTTACCGTGCCCAATCACATGAACCTGCCAGACTAGATTCACTTTAAAACAAAATTCCAACTCTCAACATAGTGCTACCATTTTAGTGATTTCAAGAAACTTCACACTGTCTTCCAGACTTCCAAATTATCCCACTTTCTACTTCCCATCTATTGCTTCCAGCACATCAACTCAGTTTCCCCAAACCAGGTGGATGAGGAGATTAGAAAATAGATGTACAAAAAGAAATACAGAAAGTAGGACCCAGTGGCTCAGCTAACCTCTAATGCAGGAGGACTGACAGTTCAATTACAGCTTGTACCCACAATTCTCCACCCTCTTTAGGTCATGAACTCCATGGCATCCATGGAATTTCCTTTTAAACAGATCATCACCAGAAAACCAGGCCAACTTATGGGCTCCTTTGCACTGAGAAATTAACAAGGGAGGTGTCACCTTCCATCTCGGGGCAGTTCAAAGCAATGATTCATCCATGGCTCCCAACACCCATCATTCCATCTGATGATGGTATATACTCATACTTTGACAAGATTAATAATATAGTGGGTCAACATTATCTTTCTAACCCTAATTAAAAACTTAACTATGCCCATCTTTACCTTTACTTACATTTTCATGTGCAAAGAAGTATTTCTTCAAATAAAGACCATTTGATGATGTATTACCTTTATCCCATTCCCTCTTGCCATTTAAAAACTTTTGAATATTAAATTAACCTATGTTTATAAGTCTATCCTTATAAATATTTTAAATGTAAGCTAATGTCTTTCACCATAACAGAAAATCAAGTGGAAAAAAAATCATTATTTGGTAGTTATATGCTCAAAGGTTGACTCTCCTTGAAACAAAAGTTTCATACTGTGGTTTTAGAATGTGTCCTTCCAAATACTATGAGTTCACAAAACAGCAGTGATTCCTTGGTTGGTTGGTTGTGCTGAGGGTAAAACCAAGGGTTTTGCATACTAAACAAGTGTTCTACCATGGGGCTACAAGCCCAGCCCCTCATAAATATTTTAATGCCACTTGTAAAGGGCTTGAGCTTACAAGTTTGATCTCTTGCTCTCTCTTACCCTCTTTATCTTTTCATGATTAGATGATGCAGCATCAAGACCCTTGTCATTCTAGTCCTTTGTTTTTCACCTCTTAGCTTCCAAACCAGGGACCAATGAAATTTCCATTTTTTATAAATTATCCATTCTGTAACGTTTTGTTATAGTGGCACAAAATGGGCTAAGACTCATACATACTCTATGCACAATCTCTCATCACATTTACTTCTTGACAAGCTACAAGGTAGCTTCTGTCCCAACCAAAAGAATGATATGTCTCTTAATTTTACCTAGGTCTCTAGGCTTTCAAGGTCTGATAACCAGATGGGAGATTGTGAGAATCCTTGTCCTCCCAGTCCTAGGGAGCTTATGAGAGTATAACATATGTGTCCTGTGGAGTCTGAATATACAAGTGAACAAAGCATTGCACAAAATGGAAAAATACATGAGAACCAACAGGCAGGGCAGAGAGGTCAACAATTGGCAAGTTGCTTGTCTATTCCTTAGAAGAACAGGGGTGGGTGAATTTCTCATGAATCAAATGCATGAAAGTGCAGATTCCAACTTTATTTAAAGGGCCTTGTGCTGGAAAGTGACCTGTGGGTGACAAAGGAGCTTTGTTATAAACAGAGGCTGTGGTTTGAATCTTCCATGAGAGGAACTACAGAGTATCTGTGTCACCAAGAAAATATACAGCACATGAGATTCTATGCCAGATATCCACCTCAAGTCCCTTCACAAGCTGTTGTTGGAAAAACAGCAGTTGATTGCCTGTAAAAGAGGATGCTGATAACCAGATTATAACAGCATAGGAGAGTACAACTCAGAGGCTTTTCCTTCTAGTAGTATCTCTCCTTGGTGGGTTGTATATGACCCTACACAAATAGAGTAGGAAATAAATGGAGAGGAAGATCCCAGATTTTCCTTTCCTGCTTTGGGAGAAGAAAAGGACAAACTTTGAATGGAATAAATAAAGCTTTGATCTAGAGTTGGCAAAATTTTCAAAATCAGTAAATTATACTTAATTTATAACACCTAAAATTATATTTTTCACATAAATGTATACAAAAAATTTCATATAATTATAGTTTAATTTGTATTTAATTATAGTTCATGTGTAGTTAAATGGCCAATTATAATCAATATGCTTTAAAATCATACTTATTATGAAAAGGATATTAATATATCCAGGATGTTTAAAAAATATTCTATCAATATTATATATATATATATATATATACACACACACACACACACACACACACACACATACAGAGAGAGAGTTATATATACTATAAATATAAATCCATTTTTAGTACAAAATATACAATATTGGTATAAAATCACATTATTTTTATAACTGAAAAGAGATGGAAAAAGTGTGGGATTTTCCAATATGTTCCAAGATCAAAGTAAAGGAAAATTTATCTTACAAAGATATTCAATCATAATAACTCAGAGACTGAGGCAGGAGAATGGAAAATTCAAGGCCTTCCTCAGCAACTTAGCAACTTATCTCAAAATAAGAAAAATTTAAAAAGAAAAAAGAAAGAATGAATGAAAGTGTAGCTCACAAGTAGAGTTCCTCTGGGTTCAATCTTGAGTACCACAAAAAGTATAAATAAAACAGATTTGTTTGTAGGCAGGAATTGGGGACTAATTAAATATATCTCTTGATTATAGAAACATACGTATTGCCCTCAGTAGACTAATTGCATTTATATGTCCAAGTTCTACCTAATATTTATAGGTGGATTTCTAGTAGAAAAGTGAAATTTATATTGAAATCTGAATACTTGTTTTTTTTCCTCTAATATTTTCTCTTCAGTTATTATTCCAAATTAATAAATAAACTGAACTCACTTTTTCAAATTAGAAATATTTTTCCTGCTTTTTGCTATTAAATGAAATGGTTAATCACATGTTTTACAATATAAAGTATATCATGTCTATTATACCCAAATCTATTATCTATTGTCTGATTCCTTCAGGTCCTTTCTTCCTATGCTTGACATTGTCTGGGGCCATTTTTGCTTATGTTGCTAGAAGGACTATTACTGGAATCAATAGGGTAGGTTCCACAGAAGCTATTAGTCATTCTACAACATTCAGGACTACCCCCTGCCCCAATAAAGTGCTATTTAGTTGTCAACAGTGCTGAGGTTGAGAAAACATGTCTAGCAGAAGCTACCATCAACCTGGACATAATCTTGGCTTCTATTCTTGTCTTACATGGAATGCAACATTTTCTGATATACATAGGCTAAATTGTATTGTTATCCTACATAGGGTTCTTAGCTCTTCAAAAATTAATCCAATCATCTTACTATAATCTAAAATATTTTCATGACCCTTACCTCTCCAATATCAACCAAAAATTTTCTTCCTTTTATACACCATACTCCTATTTTAATGTCCCCTCTTTTTTTTAGCCTTAGATTATATCTCACACCTGCCAAGCCAAGAAAGTTAGCACATGTTCATCATTTTTTACCTAATTGAATCTTGTCCAATCCTAACATCTTGATTTCAGGGTTATCAACTCAAATAAAAGCGATTTCAGTGATTTTATCCCCTTTACTCAGTATCATAGTATTTTTTCCCTCACAAGAGTTTGATATTATGTATTTACTTACTTATTCTCTATCCCATGTCTTAAGTATTAGATTTTAAGCTTTAGAAAGATATTCATCAGTATCCAATAATCCAATTCAGTGACTGCCTCATAATAAATATTAATTAGTATGTATTTATTATATATTTAAATTAGGAACTGTAACAAGCATATTTTTAATCATTCAACAATCATCTCTTTATCTACATAGTATAACTTTTGTATGAGATATATGTCTATCTAGCAATATTTTATATGGAGAATTTTCAACTCTTGCCCTGTCTGTCTTAAACTAATTTTTAAGTAACAGCTTTGGAAATTTCTTAACATAGTCAATGAATAGGTAAAATGGCCATATCCCAAAATGCTAAGAGCCATATTTATTATAAACTGTAATCCTAAAAATGTTTAAATAAGAAGATGGTCTAGGCAGAAGTTTCTTTTAAGGATTTTCATGACTTACAGATAACTACAGAAATGTCTTTTTCTTAGTCTTGATACAATTTTGTCATAGTCTTTGTCATTTTGAGCACTGGGAGCTTCTAATGCAGTCTTCTAAGACTAACAATTGGAAAGGAAATCCTCAAACATGGTCTCATTACAGTTCATCAGGTTTCACTGAGAATCATTTTATGGGGCACAAAAGAGGAGTCTGAGAAGTCTGTAGCTGTGGAAGACTGATGATATCCTCACAGTTTCAAAATCTGTACCATGGATAGATGGGGTACAATCTCTTTCTTCTGATGTATAAAAAGGCTTTCCATGACTTTGACAAATAGAATAAGTTAAAATGAAGCCATGACACTTTCCAGATATAAGCCATAAAGATTTGGCAGTGTCCACTTCCTGCTTTTTGGAACACTTTCTCTTGGAAGACAGCCACCAGGTAAGAAGTAAACCTGCTCTGAGACATCCATATTGAGAGAAGAGATAATTATGCCACACAGAGATGTTCTGGAGAATGACATGCCTTGTGAAGTGGAGGGACAGAGCCGAAGGTCAAAAACTCAGATATGAAATAAAGCAGAGCAGCCACCTTCAAAGTGAATCTTCCTTCACTAAGAGCTCCAGGGGCAGATGGCATTCCAGCAAGTCAGAAACAAATGACCTAGCAGAGTTCTTCGGGAATTTCTTACCCTAAAAACTATGCAGAAAAAAAAATATTAAAGTGATTACTTAGAGCCACTAAGAATTAAGGTAGTTTTTTAAAATAGCGATAATTAACAAAATTGTTGGTAAATAAAATTAAGAATTACTTTCAGAGAGTGGAACTTTCTTCATTCTTCTTATTTTTTTAAAATTTATTTATTTATTTTTATTGTTTTGCTTTTATACCCTTTAGCTATCTTCTTAAAGACTCTAGTTGTGAATAATCAGCCTGGAGACATTTTCATTGTGAACGCTTCCATTTCTATAAAATGGCTATTGTTTAGATCACTAATGCAAATTAAGCAGTTACTTGTAAAATGAAGATAAAGAGAATGACTGTTTTATAGTGTTTTATGATTTTTAGATGTAGAAAAAAGAAGATAATGTGATAAATAGACTCACATTGTATTTGGATGTGAATTTTAAACAAAGCTAATTTTACACATAACAGTTGTTCCAGAAGGATTCTATTTACAGAGTTTCTATGGTTAGCAAGAAACTCTCTCTCTTCTATAAGCATACCCAATGAAAATATGCAGTTACAGTCATGCTTAGACAACTAATATTATCAGTAATATGCACGGTGGCATATTTGTAAAATAAATAAAAAAGCTTCTTTTTGAATTTTAATTTTGAGTCTGGCTAAGTGGGCAGCCATTTTTAAGTGAAGACTGCTGAAAATCAATAATTTGAATTTCTAAATGTGCATGTCAATTAAAACCTTAGCAAGAACAGAGAAAGCTTTTGAATTGATGTAGGAGTTTTATAAAAATTGCTTTGCACAGTGTTCTTCTGTGTCCTATTTACTTGAGATAAGCTTTCCAGAATGCAAGTTAAGAATAGAGATGGGTTGCCTGGATGCAAAGAAGAATAAGAAAAATAGCAACAGCATCTAAAATATAAGACTGCTGATATCACAGTATAGTGTATACAGCAGTGGCTTGTGAGAATGTGGGGGATTAGTAAACTGGGCTTTTCTCCTCCGAGTGTCAGAATATCATCTTCAAGAAGGACATGCATGGCTTAGGTGGTTGCTGTATTATCCAAATCCATTCCTTTGGGGGAGAAAAGTTGTGCCATCGTCACAGAAGTATCGTCACAGAAGTAGTATCAAGGGGAAAAAATTCTTTAACCTATGAAAGCAGATTATTTTTAGATCTGTCCATGAAAAACTCTAATAAGGACACTGGTGCTGCAAAATTGAGACTCTCATGTAAGTCACTTCAATACCATCCTCCCTTAAACCAGGAATAACTGTAACATTACTGAATAAATCATCTTCTGCTAAGAAGCAAAACATTTCAAGGGCTATTACAGTAGTTTAAGGTACTCAATGACAAGGAAGAGATCAGCAAGACTGTGTCAACTGTATTTATAAAACATGATTTATACACCAAACTCAGAAAAAAAAATCCAAACTTCATACTTTGTGAAATACTGTTGGATTTTTTTTTTTAACTGCAAATAGGGGTATAGCTATTCACTATGAGATGGCAGGTCTGCAGTTTGAAACCCTCACCAAAGACAGGACACAGCATTTTTAATGTCAGGGGGAATTTAGTGGGAGAGTTTTGATGAGAAAGAAGTCACCCTAGTCAAGGTCTCTTTGTGGGAGACGGCCTTAGTAAATAGCAATCAAAATGTACCACCTCTCAACAGATATTAGGTCACTGGTCTAGCATGAATCATTCATCCAAGGTCTCCAAAGTCCCTGCTATCCCGGGATTGCAGTACTTCATGGTAAATAGGAAATGTATTAAAGTTCATGTCTGCGTCTTCATTTAATGTCTGATAGTTCTTTTCTTGGACAAGTTTAAGCAATATTCACTGAGAGCTGTGGAAGCAAAGCAGAAATTGCTGCTGTTCATACAATTGTTTTCTCGATGAATAAGAACATTTTCTTATCAGAAGTTGTCAATTTTATGATCTTTCAAAAGCACAATGATGTAGAAAAAATAAAATACATTTTTTGGTACTGAATGGGAAATGATAATAGCTACAACTTTTGAAATGGTGAAAAAGCAGTATTTTAGTGCATTTCTTACTCTTTTTTTTTTTAAGTTGGTAGTTTTACAATATGTGGCATCACTTCTTTCAAAGAAATAACTTGGCCAAATTGAGGTAGAAAGTCCAATGTCTCACATTTTACCAACCAATCAGCTTTAGACTATCAAGACCACTACTGGCTTATTGCCATTCTTGGGTACCTGGAGATCTTGGTCATCATGAGGTAAATATCAATTCCATAACGTCACCAGTTGAATTTAGAGATCTCACCACAGTAAGTACAGCAGGTCAGCTTTCCTTCCTACTTGGTTCAGCAGATTCTAGGGGTGGGGCTAAAAGGTAGGTATTTTATAAGAAATGCTACCCTGTCTTTTAGAAGATTGATCATTCATACAGTTTACCCTTGATTGAGATAGCAGAAGTCACACAACATGAGCCTTTTCCAGAAATGTTAGTACCAACAACCTTATAATAAATACTTTTCTGTAGCACATCTAGAAATGTACATATAAAACTGAGGAAGAAAAAAATTTTCAAGGAAAACAAAAGTTATATTTACATTGGGTAATTTAAACATTATGCTGAATTATATCTTCTACAGTATTTTTTTTTGTAATGTGGATTGAAGCCAAGGGTGCTCTACTACTGAACTACATCTTCAATGATTTTGTTCTTTTTATTTTGAGATAGGGTTTTACTAAGTTGCCAAGGCTGGCCTGAATCTCGTGATCTTCTTGCTTCATTCTCCCAAGTTGCTAGGACTAAAGATATGGAACATCACACTTGGCCTAATACAATAATTTCCAATTGAAGGATGTTGTCTTTTAAATTAGCACCTTATTTCTTTTTTTTTTCATGATTCATTAGTCTACTACCTTCTCCACATTTTAAAGTTTTACATGTAATATAATACCCTTCATAAAAGGAACATGTTTTAATTCTACTAAAATTCTACTAAAGTCTTGTTTAGATAAAGGAAGAAAAGATGTCAACTCCCAGTGAATCAGTGAGGGCTTACATTTGTCCTAATATTTAAAGACCAGATTAGAGAAGTAATTTTATAAATTCAACTAGTGTCTCAGATTCAACTAGTGTCAGAATTCAACTGTTGACTCAGATTAAACACACAAATATATTTAATTGACAAGTGATTTTGAAGCTTTTATAGGAAACATGAGAATATTGTCATGGTGATGGTTAGTTTATAGAAGTGCGAAAGCTGGGAAAATAAGAATTCTGGCCACTCTCCCAAAGTACTGCAAAACAGGATGAAAAAGCTGAAGGCGTTTTCACTCTTTTAACAAATAAAGGATTTCCCTTTAAAGGATTTGCACCTTCAAAATTAGAACTACAAGCCTTCTCTCTCTCTCTCTCTCTCTCTCTCTCTCTCTCTCTCTCTCTCTCTCTTTCTCTCTATATGCCTATAGATATGATAGATATAGATATAGATATAAACTAGATGATATCACAACTCAATCCTGATGTCATATAAAGCAGAGATATAAAGATAAAATGAATGATGTTAGAACTGATTTTCTGATATCACTATGTTAATGCAACATTCAGATCATGATAATAATGAGAATTCTTATGTGTAATACTGTGGGAGGCCGCCCTGCCCATGTGCCGAGCATCCTCTTTCAGCCTTGAGTAAGGGGAGTGTTTGGTCTGACATTGCACACCATACGCTGAGTGAAGCAATTGGCCTCCACCTTCACTTGGCAAAGAAGTGTGGTATAGCCCTATACTTGGGATAACCTCCCTTTTGAAACCCTATTCCCTGCCTTATTTGGTGGAGAACTTGTGTGTCCCTCAGGTGCAAGTTCTCTTGCCTTCCATCATGGAAGAAGACCCTTGAGGTCACAGAGCAGTCCCACCCTCGGCCTGAGAAATTCATGACCATGCATTGCATGATTTATTCTCTTTCCCATTTTCTTAGTTTAATGTTGCAGCTGGCTCCTTTGAACTCAATTCATCTTGTCAGCAAGGTCAGCTGGCAGGATAATGTATTAGTTTATAATGATACTGATCATAAGAGATTCATTCCTCTGGTTTTGCAAGGTTCTGCTGCTTAGATAAAAGTTAAGGATCAGAATATCTACAGAGCTTTCCCTACACTAATATCTCTCAAGATTCCCACTATATTTTGGTCCACAGTTGCATCTTCAGGAAAATGGCAGAAAACAACTTCTTTCATAGAATCTAGCAGTTTTAGGAGACCTGAATCTACCAAGGATAAATGATGGGGATCCCATCATCCTAAAATAACACTGATCTTAGGAAAAGCCCCATTATGCCTACGTCTGACCAGCAAAAGCCTATTTTCTAATGCATGAAGGTGGATTTAGTTTTGAGAATATTCATTAAAATTAAAATTCAAAGCAGCAATAGCTATTCATGAAGCAAGAGGAAGGTAAGCACAAGATTAACTCCTGGAAGCAACAGCAAACTGAAGAAGCAAGGCTTTGGACAATACACAAATCAAGAATATGGGAGAAAACCCAAGGGGAATGTTATCCATGCATTGTTTTGCATACTGATTATCAGAGCCTAGTGCCTGAGACTCACAATGAATTTGGCATTTCTTGATATTGAACAAAGGGATGAGCTGAAATTTGTAGCTTGTTTCCCTAATCCAGTGAAGTTCTCTGAAATCCTTACCATTGTGATTTGTAGGCGTTCTGAACAATCTTTTCCCCTTAAAACCTCCTTTTTAAAGAGAATTTCCGTAGGCTTTTCTTCCCCTCAAAGGGAAGAGTCACATGCAAACTTAATGTCCCATTGGCTCAAGGGCCTTTGTATTCTGCAGAGCTGGACAACTGACTTCTAGGTGCAATTTTTAAAATCTCTAGAACCAAAGATCAAGCTGTCTGGCTGCTAAAGTTAAATTATGTTTGTTCTTTCAAATCTCTGCAAGGGATCTCTCACTCTTAGTCTATGAAAAGGGGAGAATATTAGGAGGTGAGGCAGTGTCTTCTACTGTGATATACCTGCGGGATAAATTAAACTATGACCAAACCTATTCACAATGTTCTATGAGACATCTTGTAAATAGGAAATTCTATACCCTTGTTGGTGCCTCTGACTCTGAGTTTATCCTGTATGACGTAACATCCTATATTTCACCTTTGAAAAGATCCACCCAGGTCCAAAGTGTGTATTAGTCTACTTTAAATGGGTTTTTCACAAAGAAGAATAAAGGAACACAATGCAAAGATTACATCACACAAACTAGCAGACATGACTAGTCCTATTTGGCTGAGTAATTATTTCTCTAAAATTGATCTGAAAAATCAGATAGAAACAGATTTATGTAAGACAAACACTCAAATTTCACTAATGTGCAATCTTGAAAAAGTTCACCTTGGTTAAATAAAATAAATCGTAAATATCCAAGTTACTTAATTTGCTCATTTAGCTCCAATTATATGAAAAGCAGTCTGGTTACTGAAGATACAGGGCAAGATAATTATAATGATTGAATCTTATATGGCTATTACATTAAGTATTTTAAGAAATATTTATATATCCTTTTATATATCTTATATATAATATTACATACATTTATATACATAAACATGGGATGTGCATTAATGTATCTTCTAAAAAATATCCTATAGGATATCCATTTAGCAAAACCATAAAAGCAATAAAGAGTAAAGACACCAAAAGTATTAACAATGACATTTCTCACACTATTATGTAGAACTTTTCATTCTGCATGTCTACCAAATTTCTAATAATAAACATCCTTTCATTTTAAATTAATAATGTGACTATAATTCTCTTAAAAATAAATCATATGTTTTTGGATTTATTTATTTACACCCATCTTTGTGGGTGGTTCATTTGAGTTTGATGATAACAGGATAACCTAGTGGCTAAGGTGGATTAAAATCTCATTTCTGCTTGTTACTGACTATATAAATTTTGAAAATAAAATTGGCTTCATAGAGCCTGTATATTTTTATTTGAGATACAGGAAAAATTAAGAACTTAAATATTTGATCTTCAGCCTATAAAAAGATAATTGGTCAAAATTTTCTCATTTAAAAATAATGGAAATAAAAATATCTAAATTATAGAGCCCTACTGAAGGTTAAATAAGCTAATATACATATAGCAGTTTGTGTCCAACATATCCATCAGTATATGTTAATATACTGATATAACCATCAGTATATGTTAATTGTCATTTTTGCTGACAAATTTTAGGATCTGTATCAATCTATCATATGTAAAATTTAGATACATATACATGCTCATTTCACAAACACATTCAGGAAATTCTAAAAAGCCAAACAACTTGATGCTAAATTTTGATATTAGAACCCTCTCCTTCAGGTTTAATTGCCAGAAGTGAATTTTCCTAGAAGGTTCTCATCTACAGTGTTGTCACAGTGTGACACTGAATAGTCACTGTGATTCAGGTATGTTTAATTCCCTGTGTATGTTCTAAAAAATATCCTATAGAATATAATCAATATATATATATATATATATATATATATCATAACTCATAATCATCCTAAATATAACTGATAATCATCCTAAATTAAGAGAGGAATATTTCCTTAATCTTCAAAGAAAAGCTTTGATAACAGCAATAAGTAAGGCCATCTACTGCCCCCCACACATACCCAAAAAGAGTCTTGAACATATAGAACCTTAATAAATATTTTTCAAATGAAAGGAAGCAAAGATTCCTATCTTCGGGGTGGGAATTGAACTTAGGAGCACTCAAACACTGAGCCACATCCCCAGCCCTGTTTTGTATTTTATTTAAGAGACTGAATCTCACTGAGTTACTTAGTGCCTCACTTTTGCTGAGGCTGGCATTGAACTAGCAATCCTCCTGCCTCTGCCTCCCAAGCCACTGGGATTACAGGTGCCACTGTGCTTGGCAAAGATTCCTATTTTATTCTTTATTGTTTCAGGACAAACACTCCCAATTAATTTAATAGAAAAGAAAACTTGACACCAGCAATTCACACTTGTTTGCCCAAAGTCAAACAGGTGTTAGAGCCTGAATTTGAACTTTATTTCTCTAGTTCTAAACCCGCCCTCCCAAGATTCATGGGTCTTAGTAAAAGATCAGAGATTGCCAATCAGTATTGGTTGGACATTACTATAAGATTTTTTTATAAAATGCACATAGTAGAATCCTTTTCTGCTCCAATAAATTTTAGGGAGAATTTATTTTAGAAGCATGCACATGCTCTGCTTGTCTGAATTTCAAATTAAGATCAAGGTCCTTAATTCAGAGATAATCATTTTTTTTTATTTATTCTATTAAAATAACATTTTATGAGATTATTTATGTTATCCTTGTAAAAGTCTATTATGATGAAAATTTTTAAAATGTTTTTCAAAATACATTTCCCCATACCTTGATGCATTGATCAGAATATTAATGCTGAAAAAACTCTTTGTCTAAAACAATCAATTCTAAAAAAAGTTTAAAGAAAATGGCTTTCATATTCAATTGCCTGTCTTTACTCAAAAATACTACTTCAATCACCTGATTTTTTTTTCTTTGCTTCTCATCTGCTCTCTTTTCCAAATTCCCATCTCACTTCTTTATGTAGTGTCAATATATCATTCTCTCTCTCTTTTTTTCTCTTAACTGTCTTTGCTCTCCCTATCTTGCATGATTAGTAAGATCTGCAAACAGGACTAAAATATAAGTGAAAATGACTTAATAAGGATTTCCTATTCGCAAAAAAAATTTATCTTCAGTGGTGTTTGATGATTTCTCCTGAGAAAAAGACATTCAAAGTCTTACCCTAATCATCTCAGAGCAAAACATTTCAAATTGGCCAAGCAGCTGCACAAATGAGAGCAACAAACAGACAGGAACAAAAAGATTTCCAGCAGTGGTAAACACAATGATGCTTTTATATTGGTAACACTCTGGGGACAATTTCTGCATTTTTAGCAAAGGCCATTTAAAGTGCAGGTTAACAAAGAGAAATCTAGTTCTTTTAAGACTGCATTCATGAATAAAGCCTTGGATGTATTCATCAATTTAAGATTTTTCTATTTTAAAAACAGACACAATGTAGACTGTGTTACTTGAAATTCCTATGCAATACAATGAATTGTCTTAAAAGAGATTAATGAATCTGAAAAGGATTCAAGTTTTATTTCTTATAAGAAGTTCTAATTGATGTATCAGAACAAAATACCTCAAAAATATTTAACAAAATATTCTCCCCGCCATTATTCTGGTGAGAAGGAAATGTCTTCCTCTCCGGGGACTTGGTCATGTACCCCTAAATAAATCTTTACTGTTTGCAAGAATGTTTTTTAAATTTATATTAATGATTCAAGTGAATTTGCATTTTATTCCTTAGCCATACTCACATGTAATAAAACTATGTTTTAAATAATTTAGCTTATTTTCTCCACTAATTTTTGAAAAAAAAAGCTTTTTGCTCAAAAAGGTGTTGTACATCATTTGGATGCATGCATTCTTCTGGGATGCCTGCTTATACACCAGTTTAAGAAGCACAGGCTAAAGAACATTTATTTTTCCAATTTTTGTGTTGGTGCATTATAGTTGTACATATTGATGGGATTTTTTGTTATATATGCATATATGCACATAATATAATAATTTGGCCAATATCACTTCCCCAAATTTCCTGCTTCTTCCTGCTTTCCACTCCTTGCTCCTTTTCCTTTACTGATCTTGCTTTGATTTTCAGGAGATCAACCCCATCTTGTTTTTCCTTATTCCACTCTAGCTTCTGCCTATTAGAGAAGAAAACACAGGAATCTTAAAGTTCTGACTTTACTTATTTCATTTAACATGATGGTCTTTAGTTCCATCCATTTTCTTGCAAATGCCATCATTTCATTTTTCTTTATGGGTGAATAAATTCCACTGTGTAATACATCACATTTTTTAATCCATTCATTTGTTGATGGATACCTAGGCTGATTCCATAGTTTGGCTCTTTTTAATTGTGTTGTTATAAACATGGGTATGCATGTATCACTGTGATATGATGACTTTGATTCTTCAGGGTAAATACTGATAAGTGATACAGGAAAAAAGTGGTACAGAAATCTTTTTAAGAAGGCAAAACTATGTTGTTATTTTAGACAGGATGAAAATTATCCTTTTTTCACTTATTGGATTGGAAAATATATCTTAAAAGGAATTCCTTCAGTTCCTCAACATTTATTTATTGAATTCTTACTATGGACTACAGTCTGTGAGTCTGCTGAACAAGAGTTTTCCTCCTGATGCTTATATTTTTATGGTGACAAAATAGATAAATGAACAAACAAAATAGCCACCCCTCCAACCCACCAAAGCCAATCATTACTGATTCTAAAAGATCATGTAGGAAATAAATGGGCTGATGAGACAAAATGCCAGGAACAAATCAATTTGTTTAATGGAACCCTGGAAAGACTCTTTGAGTTTATAAGAAAGCGAAAACTATGGTGTTAAAGGAAAATGTTACAGCAAATTTATTTAGAGATCAAATCTGCTTTTATTTGAGATTCATAATTCTGGGCAACCTCTGTTTTGCAAAATCGAATGGGATCTCCTATTGGGCAACAGCAGTTAGAACCAAGGAAATAGTGGTTTTTGTAAGGTGAGACAAAGGAAACAGAACGATAGAAAACAAATTTTATTGCCTAACATGAGATTTCTTTGTGTTACTTTTTTTGGTAAGGATTTAAAGCAGAGAAGACTTTCTTATTAAGGTGAGTTGGTATACTGAAATCTCTAATTCACAATAGCTAAACTGAGGAACCAACCTAGATGCCCTTCAGTAGATGAATGGATAAAAATAATGTGGTATATATACACATTGGAATTTTACTCAGCAATAAAAGAGGATAAAATCATGGCACTTGCAGGTAAATGGATGGAGTTAGATAAGATGATACTAAGTGAAGTTAGCCAGTCCCCCAAAACCAAATGCCAAATGTTTTCTCTGATATAAGGCTGCTGATTCATAGTGCAGTAGGGTGGGGGAGTATGGGAGGAATAGAGGAACTCTAGATAAGGCAAAGGGGTGGGAGGGAAAGGGAGGGGGCAGGGGGTTAGCAAGGATGGTGGAATGTGATGGACATCATTACTCAAATACATGTATGAAAACATGAATTGGCATCAACACACTTTATATACAAGAGATATGAAAAAATGTGCTGTATATGTGTAATAAAAATTGTAATGCATTCTGCTGTCCATATAAATAAAAAATTTACATAATAAATAAATCGATAAATAATACAAAATAAAAATTTAAAAAACCCTCTTTTGTTTGGAGGTCTTCTTTAAAATTTCAGTTCGGTTATGTGACAGACAGTATCAGTGACTTTATTGGTTTGGTCTGGTTTCTTGTGGCTCAGGCAGGAGCTCAATCCAAACCAATGGCCTTCACAATTTTTTTTCACTATTATATAATATCTGAAAGATAGGAAAAATTGAAGTATGAATCCTGATCAAATATTTTAGGTAAGGAAAGAGGAACTGGAAGCCAGAGACAATTTCTAATTAGCTGATATTGGATCTCTTACTTCTTGGTTTAGAGAAGAGTCAAAAGCTGGTCTAATTATGGCTATTGTATTCCTGATACCTATATGAAAAACTGGGCTTCCTGTTACTTTCACTACTTAGATTTTTCACACTTCTTGAAGGAATGTCTCTAGAGATAACAGTTCTATACATTCTTTTTTTTTTTTTTTTTTTTTGTAGATGGACACAACACAATGCTTTTATTTTTATGTGGTGCCTAGAACCGAACCCGGGTCCCGCCTGTCCTAGGTGTGGGCTCTACCGCTGAGTCACAATTCCAGCCCCTCTATACATTTTTTAGAATATTTTAGAGTATTGTAACTATCAGTCCTTCCAGCGCAGATTTTAGTATAAGGTACCTATTTCAGAACAACTTTATCCTTCATTTTCCCATATTCAGGTCATTATGAATGGTTTCCCAAACAAAATTTGGATAAACAAAAAACAATGTAGTTTTAGCATCCTAATAAAAGAATCATTTTTTACTCCTACTAGCAAATAGTTAAGAATGCACACGTACATGTACACACATTCCACTTTAGACAAATTTTTTAAATGAAATATCAAATGGAAGATGAATGCTATAAAAATGTTATAACACAACTCTGGCAGAATCTAAAATTGGAATACAGGTTCCTACTTAGAGGCCACTTTCTGCTATAGTTCTTTCTCTTCACCTGCTTCCTGCAGCAGCTGACTCTGAGCAAACTTACACTTGTAAAAATCTACCTGCAGTTCCTGAGTATGCAATATGGACACTGTTTCCTAATTTAATACAAAGATTCAGAAAAATCTATTCTTCCTTACTCTCATGATTTCAATAGAAAACATCTGTTCAATGTTAGCAGATGCAGCACCATTAATGTCTTGATGGGAATCCAAGCTACTACTGTATTCTAATTCTGTTAAGAATTTTAGTAATGCTTTACAGCATAATGTACCATGATATTTTTCCACCTACATCTTGGGTTGAAACATTCTTTTTTTTCCTTCTATAAAGCTATAATTCTGGTATTTGTTAGCTTAGAATACCTGATAAAGAAAATCACCTTTCCAAGATGTGAAATTATTTCTAATCAGTCTCCTTTCAAGATAAATTTATGACAACCTGTAAAATGTACCATTTGGTTTAAACCAAATGTCCAAAAGTGATTCTCATCATAATGTTATCAGTAATAATATGTATGAAAATATGATATTAAATATACCTTACAACTTACAAGTCTCTCAAGGTAAAAATTTCTTCCTGGAACTATTTAATTTCTTTTTAGTTCCATGAATAAATGTTGGGTTTAAAGAAGACAGAACTGTTACCTGTTTCATTACTGTATATTTTCTAAAATGGTCTCTTCTAGGTGGGCAGTTTTACCAACTTCTACTGTTGGGTTCAGTTAGATGATTCCGTGAGGTTATTTATGTTACCCTTGTAAAAGACTATTATGATAAAAGTAGCATATTGCATTTTACCAAGTGTCTACAGGGACTTCAAAAGCACATTTATGCTTCAGAGCATCTACACTAACCTGAAATTGCTTACTGGGCTGTTTTATGGTTGTTGAAACTAGTCTTATGGAGGTAAAATTATCAACACAAATTACTTTCCAAAAAAGGACACTAGTGTTGTCATCAGCTGTCTATAGTTGGTTGTCAGCTTGATTTGTACCTCGGAAATAGTTAAGAAAGTGCTTCAGAATTAAATTAGTCAATATTGCTTTATGCAAATTGTGTTTCTTTTATGAAAGCTATCTACTATATGAAGTGGGTATTTTTTTACAATAACCATATTGCAGTATAATAATTTGAATCTGATATTTAAAATCTGCCACTGAATAATTAGGTCAAATATTAGTTTTCTGTGTTGACCACATACTTTCTTTATTTTGTCATAAAAGTATATAAATTTCTTCTGTAGGGCCTTAAGAATTACCCATGCATATGATTTACAATTGAGAATTTTACAAAGAAGGCTCAGAAAAATTCTACAAGATGAATAGCTTCTTTTCAAAATTGCTTTACTTTTTCCACTCAGATTTTCTTTTTATTATTTATTGCATGCAAAATGCTATATTTTATATACAACTAACAGAAGCAAAAAAGTTAAAATACTTTCACATATTACTTTGAAAGAGTTTTACTCCAAAATTTTGACTTAGTATTTTCCAAAAAGAAAAAAAGTTTTACAGTTATCCAGTGTTAAAGTAAATAGAAAGAGTACAGTGGAAGAAAAATTCAATGTGTTTTATTCTTAATTTAAAATTCAATAATTTTATTATCATTATTGTTACTTTTATTGTAAGTTATCTTCCAGCTGGTATCTAACTCAAAATTTTTATAGAATTATTGGATTCATGAATTAAGTAAAGCCAGTTTAAGAGTCTGCTTTTTAGGGAACAGATTGCAGCTCAATCAAGCAAAATGAGCTTAATGTCAAAATTTAACAAAAATTGGATTTAAAACCTGATTTAAATCTGATATTATGAAAATGTTCATGGTATTTACTAAATTAAGTATCAAGTACATGGTTTATTATTAAACTGAGAGTTTGTAAGACTTTTTATTAATTAAAAGAGAAATGCAGATAAGCAAAAATAAAAAAAAACAGAAATTCCTGATCAGTTTATTATTTACTATTCCTGTTCAGAATATTCCTGGTATATTCCCAAGGTCTTCATTTGCTATTCCATAAACTAGAAAAATAAAAACACCTATATACTATTCTGAAACTGTGTCTAGAATAGATTCATGAAAAGAAACTTTTTTTCTTCAAGTGTTTAAGACCCACTAAATGACATAGATTTTCAGAATAAATTTGACTCATTTAGAAGCATACACCTGTTTCTGTAGGATCACTGAATCTGGTTTTCCAAACATTTATTTTTATTTATTTTAATTAATTAATTAATTAATTAATTAATTTTGTATAAATGGAGTTGGAAGGCAGACAGGCAGTGAAAAGAAGCAGTTTGGAAATACTAAGGTGACAGGAAGCCTCCAGGAAGAGCTCTATTGCACTGTATATGAAATTTTATGACACTCTAGAAATAGAATCCCATCAAATCTATTCTCCTAGCAACAGTTTTAAAATCTTCATCAATGTTTAAATCTGGCTTATTGTTTTGTTTTTCTTTCTTTCTTTCTTTCTTTCTTTCTTTCTTTCTTCTTTCTTTCTTTCTTTCTTTCTTTCTTTCTTTCTTTCTTCTACACCAGGTGCTTAGAAATTCACAAACATAAATTTCTTTTAAACAGATGTTCTTCTTTTATGTAAAACTATTTGCAGGGATGCTGGCCTAGTACATAGCAAATGGAAAAGGACAAAGGATGTCCATATAAGAGATATAATAAACAGCAACAAAAATTATTTTCTTATTCAAATTCTATTTTTTATGGCTTATTTTGCAGAAAAGGGGAAGCAAAGGATAGGAACACCTCCAAAGAGCCCAATAGTTTCTTGTGACTTCCCAACAGGCAATTTTGGAAAAAGATGAAAACCAGTTTCATATATGAAAAGAAATATGAATATAAATGAAGATAACTTTTGAATCTGAAACTAAAATTATAAACTATGCAATTGTACAGGAAGATCAACAGCATACATATTTTCCAAAATATGTGCTTCTATGAATGCTTGGAATATTTTAGTCTTTAGATGTACTTTGAGAAATCAAAAGTAAATTTGCATTGAACTATTAGGGGTAGGTATATGCATTCTTTATGAAATTTGCTGATCATAAAATCGTGTAGTTCATTTTTTAGTGGTAAAAGATTCCAAGAATTCACATAAAGATTGTAGAGTCAGATTTATTTAGGATACCTCTTGTAGAGTACTTTTGAGATCTCTTGATACCATATACATTGAGGAGATAAATGCACCTCTCTAGTTGAAAGAACCAACTTCTCTGATAATGAAATTATTATAACAAGTGATCTGTAAATGACTCTTTTTTACTGTAAACTGAATGTTTAAGGTAAAATATCAAAAAATATCATAGCTCTGAACACCTAAACTAAAATTACTTTAAGGATTTAATTACTTGGTAGATTTTCAGTAATCACATTCTACATAAAATTTGCAAGTCCTATGATAACCTACTTGATACTTTTTGCTCTTGGTCTTTATCTAATTTTCTAGCCTCATCCATTGTTTTATTCCTTTGTTCTCAATATGTCATAGTTACTGGAATCCCCTCAGTACCCTATATATTCTCAGGAACAAGGGTTCCACCTCAACCAACCTTCTCCTATTCCTTCTCTCTCTCTTTTACACACAAAAACACACAGGGAGACAGACAGACAGACAGACACACCGTTATGATATGCTATGGCCATGCCTGGACCCTCCTTCACAGCTGATTTCAGCAAAAATACTATATAAAACCTACCATCTATTTTCTGCTTTTCTCCATTCAGTCATTGGGTATTTTGCTTTGTAACTGGAAATAATGAGATTGTGGAGAATAGGCAACAAAGAGAGAGGGGGAAAAAAAGTACACAATCGGGAAAAAAGTACACAATCGGTGTGACAGTATTTGTCCAATGCTAAATTCTTAAGCAATTTTTGGAAAGCACAGAGAAAAGTGATTGGAGTGGGGATTGTGAGATAACTCCAAAGGAATTTTATCAGCTTCTAGGATCAAACAAAGCTGCTTTGGGAGATCTGGTAACAAATTGGAACACAAAGTTTGAGAGCTGTACTCCTTACTCATACATAAAAACAAACACAGACAAATAAACGTCTTTGTAGAAATCAACACACTTCTTGCAGCCCAAAGATTGAGAACTTCAGGCCTCCAGAGACAGGAGAGAAGAAAAGCACTTTGACACTTGCACAGCAGGAAGCTTCTATAAATAGCTTTCCAGAAGAAAAGAAGATAAATGAGAACTGGAACACCAGTTTGAAGGCTTTCACCATGAGAAAAATGAAACTGGCAGACGTGTACACAATATAGCATTCATTTTGGAAATTACAATAAGCAACTTTTTGATGAAGAAGGAGAGTCACTCTCCTGCCTCTATTCAAATAAGGGCTTATTAGTAAATAAATCATTGGCCTACACAGATTATACATGGTTATCAAACATCAGTTTTTTCCTTTCCACTTGTTTCGTTTTGAGGAAGTAAATATTTAATCCTCTGATAAATCCAGAGAGTATAGCCCAAACCCTATGTATCATTCAAGTTAGAATCTTTCCTTAATTTTTCCATGTGATATGTATTTCTAACACACACACACACACATAAATGAGCAAACACAGACTCTGAAAATCTCTCTCATGGAAAAAAACAGACAGTTTCTTAGAGTAGACTTTATGTCTTACTCGTGTCTGCTGCATGATCCAGTATCAAACAAAGCTATTGTCCCTTACAACAGATAAAATGCAGCCCAATTGTCTGTCTCATTAGATCTTGCCAGTCTGATGTGCTCCTAAACTTAGAATTACATTGCCTCTTATATTTTACCTAAAAGTTGCATTCTTTTGACAGCATCAGCCTAACAGCCCAACATGCTACCTTAAAAACTATACAAGTTTATAGGTATTAAAAACCACAGGTTATTTGGACATTTCTTACTCTCTCTGAGCAGAGAAGAGAACTTACAATGATTCTACAGAAAACTGATCATGAAAAGTTAAACCATAGAATTTATGCTTATTATTTTATAATATATTAGTACTCTTTCATAATGCACATTATTACAATGTCTGAATTTTCTCTACATACCATGGGTCAAATTTTGTTATTAGAATATAAATGTCTTTTTGAGCACCAACTCTTAGAGTGGCATATTTTACCTTCTAAAAGTCACATTAAAAATGCATTGCTCATTAATATATTCAACACAAAGTCTCACCAAATGTGCTCATATTATCAGATATAATACATTAAAAGGATTTTGTGGTTAAAATGGGTAAATGTTATATGCTAGATTGAATTAAGCTAAACAAGTAGTATTTTTATCATAAGCTTTCTTTAACCTTTAATATAGCAGTGGACTCCATTTAAATTGGAATGATGAAAACACTTTTAAATATTCCCAGACTTAATTTCTGAATAAATGTGTTAGAATGATTATAAATGGACAGATTTTTATGAAGGCTTCCTAAATCTTTTTTGATTTTTTTTCGTATTTTCATTCAATTGTATTGTTAAGATATGGATTCTATGAAAATTATTTTATGTTGTGTCAACCTGCACAGTTATCATAATAAATTTTGCAGGATTCAAGCAATGGAATATAGTTATCAATTAATTGTATAGTCATTTGTCTTCTCTACATACTTTAGGTTGACTATTTTTATGCAATATCTTTTTTTTAATAGCAAATAAAAATTTTTCATTTAACTCTGAAAGCATTGTTTTAAGAAGCCCCTTCACAATTTTTAGCAGCCTGTAGTAAAGAAGACAAATTATGAGGATTAGCACTCTGGAGGGAGCACAATGACCAAAAATGGAAGCTAGAGGGTATGATAGATCACAGGATTGCAGTTGGTAAGCAAGGAATGGGTAGGACAGAAAGAGTAGGAGGACAGCAGAATGTGAAGAGCAAGGGAGAACACAGGAGACAGAAGCAAGGTGTGAGTTAGATTGTAGGCACTTTCTTCCTGAAACTTAAGGGTCTATATTTCTTAAAGTGAGCAGAAGGTTAAGTTGCTGCTGATAATCTACTCAAGTATTGTGGTGATCCAGTTATCTCAGTGACTGCACCGAGATGAGCCTCATTCCAGATTTGTCATGTGTAAGTAACATAAGGAGGTTGGATTATTATGGGTGAAATTTTTTTTTCAGTGCTATATGTTAAGCTTTTTTACCTTGATGCCCCATCTTTCTTTTAATATTTTAGTTATTCATCTTTTGTCTTCTTTCTATGTCTTTCAGTTATTTTCTCCAATTAAAATCTCATGTCTGGACAGATAATTTAAGATATGGCTGCAGTGGGTTTTCAATTAAGATGGAATGATATTTTACCTACATTTCTGCATTTTTTCTGCTTTTGTGACTACCATGCACAATTAGACCAACATCTCTAGGGAAAGTCCTATAACGAATTTTGACTATAATTTCTGGATTGTATGTGACAGATCAGTTTATTGTTTTAAGTGAAAATGTTAAAATATCAAATACTTTTATGACTGAAATCTATCAGAATGTCCCAAAGATTCCTTTAGTCTCAAAAAATCCTTCCCTGATATGTGCTCTAGCATCAAATTACACATTGTCCATCCTTCTCTTTAAGAGGAATTTTTGCTTGGCTCAAACATAGTATCCAAAGCATTGTACAGATTCTATACAATTCCAATTAAAATCCCAATGTCACTCCTTTTAGAAATACAAAAAGCAATCATGAAATTCATTTTTAAAAAAATAAGAGACCTAGAATAGCCAAAGCAATCCTTAGGAAAAAGAGTGAAGCATGAGGCATCATAATACCAGCCCTTAAATTATACTACAAAGCTATAGTAACAGAAACAGCATGATATTGGAACAAAACCAGACAGGTAGACCTATGGTACAGAATAGAAAACACAGAGACAAACCCACATAAATAGAGTTATCTGATATTAGACAAAAGTGCCAAAAACGTACATTGGAGAAAAGACAGCCTCTTCTGCAAATGGTGCTGGGAAAACTGGAAATCCATATGCATCAAAATGAAACTAAACCCCTCTCTCTCACCATGCACTAAACTCAACTCAAAGTGGATCAAGGACCTAGGAATTAGGCCAGAGACCCTTCTCTTAAAGGAAGAAAAATTGGACCCAAATCTTAATCAAGTCAGATTAGGCCCCGACTTCCTTAAAAAGACTCCTAAAGCGCAAGAAATAAAATCAAGAATTAATAAATGGGACAGACTCAAACTAAAAAGCTTCTTCTCAGCAAAAGAAACAATGAGGTGATGAGAGAGCCTACATTTTAGGAGGAAATTTTTGCCACGCACACACACTTCAGAGAAAGCATTAAACTCCAGGATATATTAAAAACTCAAAATTTAACCTAACACAGACACACACACACACACACACACACACAAAAGAACCTAATTAAAAAAAATCATTAAGGAACTGAACAGACATTTCTCAGAAGAAGATACACATTTGATCAACAAATATATGAAAAATGTTCAATATATCTAGTAATTAGAGAAAGCAAATCAAAACTATTCTAAGATTTCATCTCACGCCAGTCTGATTGGCAGTTATCAAGAATACAGACAACAATAAATATTGGTGAGGATGTGGGGGAAAAGGTACACTCATACATTGCGGGTGAGACTACAAATTGATGCAACCACTCTGTAAAGCAGTATGGAGATTCCTTAGAAAACTTGGAATAGAACCACCATTTGTCTCAGCTATCCCACTCCTAGGTCTATATCAAAGGACTTTAAATCAGCACACTATAGTAACACAGTCACATCTATTTTCATAACAGTTCATTTCACAATAGCTAAACTGTGGAAGCAACTTAGATGCCCCTAAATAGATGAATGGATAAAGAAAGTATAGTATAGATGCAGAATGGAATATTACTCAGCAATAAAAGAGAACAAAATTATGGCATTTGCAGTTAAATGAATGGAGTTGGAGAATGTTATGCTAAACGAAGTAAGCCCATCCCCAAAAACAAAGGCTGACTGTTCTCTCTGATAAGTGGATACTGATCAATAATGGGATGGAGGAGGGATGGGAAAAATGGAGGAACTGTGATTGGACAAAGGGAAAGGAGAGTGGGGAGGGTGTTTGAGGGCAGGAAAGATGGTAGAATGTGATGGACATCATTACCCTAGGTACATGTATGACTACACATACGGTGTGATGCTACATGGTGTACAACCACTGAAATGCAAGGTTATGCTGCAGTTGTATACAACGAATCAAAATGCATTCTGCTATCATACATACCTAACTACAATTAATTAACTAATTAAAAAAGAGGAGCTTTTGTTTATTTATACTTGTTTAAATAAATAAAATGAGCCATAAAGAAATAATTCTGCAGTTAAGTTGCCATTTCACCTTCTCAACATTAGAGAAAATATTTTGAGTGGTATAAGACTAATGGAATTCAATGAGATCCAAAGTCTAATCCTCCACAGATTTTGTAGAAATGTTGCCTCATACAGTAAAAGAGAATTTACTGTATGAGATTTACTGTAGTGAAATTAAAGACCTTCAAATTAATTAATTATTCTGTCTTATTTGGGGGGACAAATTTAAACACATAAATCCTTAAGTATAGAGAACTTTCCTGCCTGCCAACAGTCAGAGAGGTAGAGAATGGGGAGTTTTCAAGTCACTGTTGATTTCTTGGTAATGAAGAATGTTTCCACGAGCAGATCAATGAGGAAGACCTCTAGATCCTGGTTGTATAAGGAAACAGACTCCCTCACAAAACTCCTTGAAAGGAACACAGTCATAGTGACGCCTTGAGTTTATCCCAACAGGACTCCATCATATTTCTGACCTATAGAACTAAACACATTTGTGTTGTTTAATCTAGCTCATTTATGGTAATTTTTATAGCAATAATAGAAAATAATATACCTTCCAGAACCATGACCTAATAAATATTTATCATTTTCTAAAAACTAAATGGAAAAGCAGTATTCTCACAACTTTCACAAATGCAAAGCAATACCCATACTTCTATGCTCCTTCATCCTCATTTCCTTAATATAATATGATATCTAGATGTGCAGAACTTGTCCATTTATCTTTGAAAACAGAGTTGCCTTTATATAAACTGCCTTTTATTGTACATAAAGTGAGAGCAAATTCTTAAAGGTATAGATTGAAATTTGTTTTCATTACTTCTTTTTCTCTGAATAGAAATATAAGGAAAAAATAGAAATCCTAGTCAATACCTTTAATGTTCTCTGTTTTGCACCTTTAAGTAGCAAAAGAACAACCTTTATGATCCTTGTATTGGGGAAAAACCAGAAAATGTTATAAACATTTAAATATAACTAAAATATTTGATTATTTTGTAAAAGAGATATTAACCAGTATTGACAGGTTAGCTAGTCTTTTTTTTTTCATTCAAGTTTGTGATATGGATGAATGAAATTCTGAACTGAGTTTCTGGTAATCAGAAAGTTATTTGCCTTTCTAGAAATGGAAGCATCAAGAAATAGTATAAATAACTATACTTAAAAAAAATTTCCAAATATTCCTACGTGTATTAGCATTTATTATCTGCCTGCTCCCTATGTAAGTACACTTGGTTTGCTTGTTTCTCTTATTACATAAATTCAGTTCTTACAAACTTATTGGTTGCCTAATTTCATTGAATGTTTCATTTAATGGTGAAATAATCTTTAATGGAAGGGAGCATTCTCTTTCTGTTTTCTTCTCCTGAAACAATGAATGCTTTCTATATTGTTGGATAATATTCCAAGGAAAATAAAGTAGAAACCTCCTTAAAGGAACCAAAAATTCCCCTGAAACATCAAATACTGCACTACTTCGGCATTTATATATCAACTTTACATGCAGTATATAAAGCCAATCCACACTGATCAGCAATCACCTATACATATGTTTGGTATGCAATCAGAATGAGGGAACACACCACATGCATATTTTATTCAACAACCTGAAGAAAACAGAACAGAAAGATCTTTCATATAAGGTTCCCAACTTGAGTATGTCATAATAATATGGAAAATCCAAATTATGCAGATTAAAGCATCTCCAGATTGATAATATAGTATTTTTATTGGTTATTTTTAGTTACATATAATAATAGAATCCCTTTTGATAAAACTGAGCATGCATATAATATATTTTATTCTAATTAAGTCCTCGGTCTTGTGGATGTACACAATGGGATTCACTGTGGTGTACTCACATAAGAACATAGGATAGGAATAGAAAAGACAGTGTAGAGAATATGTCGTTTATTCTATCTATGGTCAAGCAATCACACTTTGATTACAAGTAAAAAAAAAAGAAATCTGAGAAAAAGAAAAGCAAACTGAGTGAGCTGGAGAATTTTCTTCTAGAATTAAGAGGCACAATTAGATAAATCTTATCTAGAAAGCCAGATTTGAACTATGATGGCTAATTTTTGGTCTCACTGGTGTTTAGAACACCATTCAAATACCTTAAGATATCTTCAATATCTGCAAAGGATAGCCATATTCCACATGGTCAGCACAAAGTCTCTTCATTTACATATGATTGAATGCAGCCTTGTCAAGTTTTAAAATATGACCATGGCTGAAAGAGAAAAATAACTCCTGTAGTTGACATATGAACATGTAAGAGATACTTGGCCATTGCTCTCACTGTGCATAAGGAAGCTCACCTGGTAAGGATAGCCAGTAATCAAAGATGGAATCCATTTTCCTAGGGAATAAGAGACGGACCAAAACCACCAGTGTGGCAAAAACCGGATTTGAGGTTTCTGAAAAAGACATGTCAGATCAGAGTCCACGGGAAGAGAGAAACATGTGTGAACTAAAAGTCACTAGTGATTTTTCTTGAAGTATATGTGTTTCCAGACTCAAGTTGAATATATAGACTCATATTCTGGTCAACCAATCTATCTGTGTTCCACTGTTTTTTAGTAACAAAGTACATGCTCTGTAGCAGATTGTTTAAAGCATAATTTTATTTATTGTAAAAACAAAGAATAAAATGTACCAGAGCATTTATCTGGGTGTCTAAACACTTGAAGAATTACCAAAATAGAATTATCCTAAATTTTTATACAAATATACTTTTACAAAAATATATTCAAGGTAACAGAGTAAGTGAAACCGGACTTTTCTCTTCTGTGTTTCATAAGTTTATTAATAGAAGAACAATTTTAAATACGTGGGCATGTGTATAATGCATTAATTTAGAGCAGGGTTTCTCTTTTAGCTATGCTGATTTCATTTGAGTTTATAGTTACTGCTCATTATGTGCAGCATCTGCTTTATTGAATAAATCAATAAATCAATTAGAACCACAGAGCATGAGCTAGCAAAAGAGAAAACTCCAAAGCTTAGGGACGTGTATATGAATTCTACCGGTTAATTCTAATGTAATTTAGTAGGAAGGGTACTAAATTGGGAGTCAGAGGACCTGAGTTCTTTATTCTAACATCTGTCATAGATTTTTCTTGACAAGTCACTTTCAACTAAAATATGAAACAGTGGTTATGTAGAAAAATTTTTACTCATTTTAGGAAATACTATTCTTTTTCTCCCAAAGAATCAAACTCATGTCTGCTACTTGAATTTTAAAAATGCAGGACAACTCGTCTCTTTGGGGCAGGATCTAGGGGTATGCCTTCTGCTTCTTGTACTTTACTCTGTCCACTACTCTCCTGTTATGATCTGGATGAGGTGTCCCCCAAACCTCTCATGTTAATGCAGGAATGTTCTGAGATAAAAATGATTGGATTGTGAGAGTTGTAACCTAATAAGTTCATCCTGGTTTGAATGGACTGACTGGAAGGTAACTCTAGGAAGGTGGCTGTGTGGCTGGAAGAAGAGGGTCACTGGAGGTATGACCTGGTGGGTTTCATCTTCCCTACATCCTCTTCTCTGTGTTTCCCTGTTCAACCTGGAACAGTGCTGGAACAGTGCTCTTTCACCGTGCCCTCCTGCCATAATATTCTTGCTCAAATTCACACAGAGTAATATACTCAGCCTATTATGATCTAAATTTCTGAACCCATGAACCAAAATAAACTTTTGTTCCTCAGATATTTTGGTCACGGTGATTAAAAGTTGACTAACACATTCTTATAAATCCCCAACCTTTACTTTTCAGCATAAAGAAACATCTGGTTTTAACCAATCTGATCCTAGATATTTGAAAATCACCATCATTTTCTAAACAATTTTCCTTATCTGACTTAAAAATGATTTGAAAAATTAAACTGAAGTGTTTGTCTATCTTATATGTTCAGTTGATGCAAGTTTATTTATATACCATATTATTGACCCATCTATCATCTACATATGGATAGGGATATCTTTGCTCCTTAATAACAGTCCCCTATATTAGAAGAAGGGAAGCATTTATAATGTGTTCACCTCAAGTCTACATTTCCCTTACTCTCTTCTAGATAAAGTTAGAAAAGAGATCTAAACTGAGTTCATGGTTGATCCTGGAAAATCTATTCAAAGATCCCATATTCAACTCAGTATTTCCCTGCTGATGTGACCTAGACACAATGGACAAAAATTCAGTGACCATCTTGAAAACATTAAGTGAATTTGAAGATGACTGTGATATACTAATAACTAGTGCGTGTGTGTGTGTGTGTGTGTGAGAATTAACTGGACTAAACTCAGAGGTACTCTACCACTGAGCTACATCCTCAGCCCTTTTTATTTTTATTTTTTTCATTTTGAGACCGGTTCCTGCTAAGTTGCCAAGGCTGGCCTCCAACTTGTTATCCGTCTACCTAAGCTTTCCAGATCTCTGAGAACAAATACAGTTTTGTTAACTAAATGCTGAGATGCTAATCTTAATAACTCATTCATCTTGCTTAGTGAAAATTGTATTATACATATTTGACAGAAACTGCCATTTCTCACTTTCTTCCACAATTCTCTTCTCTTTCTTTAGCTTGGATATGTTACATAATCAAATAGGTCAAATCATTCAGTATTTATCCTTCTGTTACAACCTTATTTCAGTGAGCATAATAGCCTCTCGATTTATGCATAATGTCCATACATATATGGTAGGATTTTATTCTTTCTTTACCTTTAATAATATTCCACTGTATTTATATACCATATTTGCTGAAGTCCGGCTGCAGCAAAATAACCAGGGGGTGACGAGCAACTTGTGTACATTGATACAGCAGGAGTGGGAGCCGTTTATTGTAGGACACAAGGGGTATATATATATATACATTACACACAGTTTATCTTAATTAACATAAACTAGATACAGCAGTCAACCAAGAAGGAATCTCCACACTTAATGGCTCCCTGGCGTTACGTCACAAACCACTCCCTCTGCAAAATGCCAGGCGCCATCCTGATTTGTTTACAGACCCTAACACATATTTTCTTCAGCCATTCAAGTCTTGATGAACATTTAGGTCGGTTCCAAATCTTCCCTATTGTGAATGATACCACAGTGAACATGAGAATGTAGTTATCATTTCAAGATTCTTATTTCATAAAACTAAGATTTACTAAGTGGGATGCCATCAAAAGAAAGTTTTAGCATAGCAAAGAGAATGATTATGATCATAAAAAGACAGACTACATAATGAGAGAAAATCTTTGCTACCTACTCCTCTGGCAGGGGATCACCTCTAACACTGTGCAAAATTCCCGTTGGTCCACCCTCCCACTCTCCCAGTACCATTTTTTGAAGAGACTATCCTTTCTCTATTGTGTATACTTGGCAGTCTTCTACCTTCCTCTCTCTTCTTAATTTAACTTCCTCTACTCTACTGGTGTTCCTTCTATTTATTTGATATATATTTTTTTTCAAATTGGTGCTGTACAGATATACATAGATAATTTTGTGGAATTCACTCTGATATATTTATACTAGTACAAGCATAATTTTATATTTTAGGTTTTTTCACCCTTTTCCCATTCCTCCTCCCTCTCCCTTAATCCCCTTATTCTACTCCACTGATATTCTCTCTATTTTTGTGAGGTACTTCCTGCCCCCCCCACCATTTTTTTCCTTTACTTTACTATAGTTTTCACATATTCGAGGAAACTTTCAACCATTGCCTTTCTGAATCTGGCTTATTTACTTAGCATTATATTATCTAGGTCCATTCATTTACTGTCAGATGCTGTCCTTTCATTCTTTATAATGACTGATTAAAACTCTGGTGTGTGTGTGTGTGTGTGTGTGTGTGTATATATATATATATATATATATATATATATATATATATACATATTTTCATGAACCATTGGTCTGCTGATGGGAAGGGGAAGCTGGGGGATTCCATAGTTTTGCTATTGTGAGTTGTGCTGCTGTAAACATTGATGTGACTGTATCACTACAGTATGTTAATTTTTAATTTATTTGAATAAATACCAAGAAGTGGGATAGATGGGTGGTAAGGTGACTCCATTCCTAGCCTTTGAGTAATCTCCATTTTGCTTTACAATTATTTTATCAACTCTTTGTAGTTTCAAATATAGAAAGCTTTTATTTCTTGGGTTAAATTTATGCTTAAGGATTTTATTTTTTTCGAATCTTGTATAAACGGAGTTATTTTCTTAATTTTACTATTTGATGAGTTCATTGTTAATGTTTAGAAATGCACATAATTTTGTATGCTGATTTTTGTATACCACTACTTTATCATGTTATTAGTTCTAACAGTGCCTGTGTGTGTGTGTGTGTGTGTGTGTGTGTGTGTGTGTGAGAGAGAGAGAGAGAGAGAGAGAGAGAGAGAGAGAGAGAGAAAGCAGGAGATAAAGAGAGAGAGGGAGAGGGAGATAGATAGATAGATAGATAGATAGATAGATAGATAGAGAGATTGATTTTGATTTAGGATTTTCTACCTAGAAGATCATGTCATCTGTAAGAGGAATCTTTTTTTTTTCTTTAACAGTTTGGATGTCTTTAATTTCTTTTCTGTCCTAATTACTTTGCCTAGAAATTTCAGTATAATGCTGAACAAAAGTAGCAAAAATAGAAGTCATTATTTTGTCCCTGATCTTAAATAAAAGTTTTGAGTTTTTGCTATCAAGAGTGATGTTCACAGCAGATTTTTCAGACATGATTTCTATTATGTTGAGTTAAGGTTTTTTATACCAAGTTTTTTGAGAGTTTTTAATAAGAAAGTGAACATTTTATCAAATGATCTACCTTCATTTCCTAAGATGGTCATTTAATTTTCATCCTTTGTTCTTACAGTATGGTACATCACATTAATTTATTTGTACATGTTGTCCATTCCTTGAATCACAGGAATAAATCCTTCTTGTTCATAGTATATTATCCTTCTAATTGTGCATTGAATCAGTTTGTTGGATTTTTATATCTGTATTCATTGAGGATGTTTATCAACTGTGTCCTTTATTTGTATTATGTTTGTCTGAATTAGAGTGTGAGGGTGGTTTAGGTGTCATAAAACTAGTGGAGATATGCTCTGTTTGCTTCAATATTTATAGACAAAATTTGAAAAGTACTGGTGTGAATTATTATTTTTTAGTAGAATACCCTAGTCTGATTCCAAGACTTGCTTTGTTGAGATTTTTAAATACTAATCAAATTCCTCACTTGTTTATTTAGATGTTCTATTTCCCTGTGATTCAGTCTTGGTAGGTTTCAAGTTTCTAGAAATGTACCCTTGTCTTCTACATTTTTAAATTTTTGTTTTGGTTTCTTCCTTCTCCCAGAAGTTTTTCAAGAGTGTGTACTTGCATATCAACCTTGTTTTGTTGTTGTTGTTGTTGTTTAATTTTCCAATTTTCTTCTGTTATTGATTTCTCATTTCATTCCATTTTGGTAACAAAGCACAAAACAATGCATAAGTTATGTTACTCTTTCCAATTTCTCAAAGCTGTGAAGCTGTCTGCAAGACCCTTCCTTTGCCTTCTTAGGTGGCCCAGGTGCCCAAACCAGGGTGGTCGCATCACCATTCCAGCCAAGCAAAGACTCAAAATTCCGGAAAGTTGCAGGCTAGAGGCAAACTCAATCCAATCTTTTTTGTTTGTTTGTTATTGGTGGGAGTGAGAGAGTTGCTGATACAGATGAAGTAAAATTTCACTTCTTGCCTATTTCAGTGAGATAATTCCTGGTTTTGTGCTCATCACAGGTCATCAAAACAATTGTTATGATTTTAAATTTATTAACTATTTAAGGCTTATTTTTTAACCTAATATATGATTCCCTCATGGAGAATGCTGTTTGCACTTGAAAAAAAAATGTTCTTACCTTTGCTGTTAATTGGTAGGTTTTGTATGAAGTTACATGTCTGTTAGGTCTAATTGGTGTCGAGTGTTTTCCAAGTTTGGTGTTTAACATCTGGGTGTTCTATCCATGATTTTAAATGAGAGTTTGGAATCTCTTACTATTATTGCATTGCTTTCTTTTTCTTCTTCAGTACTTTCATTTTGTTTTATATATTCAGCTGCTTGGATGTTGAACCTATGTGTATTTGTATTTGTTATATCCTCCTGATGAATTGACCCTTTTATCATTATAATTCTTTGTCTTTTCTGACAGTTTATGACTTGAAATCTGTTTGTTTGTTTGCTTGTTTCACATAAATGGTTATCATTTGCAAGAAATCTTTTTCTATCCCTTCACTTTTGTATGTCCTCAAGGGTAGGACATAACTCTGTAGGTGTTATATAGTTGGGTCTGTTTTCTGTGTACTTCTAGCTCCTCTATGATGTCTGTTGTCCTTGCTGTTGCTACGATTATTGTTGTTACCTTTTCTTTCTTTTTTGAGGTAACACTTCTCTACATTGCCCAGCCTGACCTTCACCTCCTGTGCTGAATAGATCCTTTTGCTTCAGCTTCCAAATAGCTGGGTCTGTAAGCTATTTAACTTCTGAGTTTAACTGATTACCTTAAAATAATTATAGGTGTGGACAGATGAACTATTTCTGTTTTGTTGTTGTTTTCTGTTAGTCTCATAGTTCTTCATGGTTTCCTCTCTCTGGATCTTACTGCGCAGTCTGGCTGCAGCAAAATAACCTGGGGGTGACGAAGAACTTGTGTAGATTGATACAGCAGGAGTGGGAGCCGTTTATTGTAGGACAGGAACGGTATTTATACATTCCACACAGCTTATCTAATTAACATAAACTAAATACATCAGTCAACCAATAAGGAATCTCCACACTTAATGGCTCCCTGGTGTTACTTCACAAACCACTCCCTCTGGCATTTTGCCAGGCGCCATCCAGACTTGTTTACAGACGCTAACATCTTACTTTGTGTCTTTTGGGTTTTGTATTGATATACTTGGCTTACTTCTTTCTTGCTGTGTAAGTTCTTGTGGTTAGCTTGAGTCTTATAGGAAATATCTTTAAATGGTCTATCTGAAGATGAAAAGAACTTAATTTAACTCAAGTATAGTTACCTTGTACTTTATTTCCCTCAAAATAGCTGTCACTATTTTTATCGATTCATGGGTGTTTCATTAACTTATTTTAGTTATAGTTATTTTTAAAACTTTGTCTTTTAAATTTTGTACTCAAGTTAAAAATGACTTAGCTAGTACCATCATAGCAGCGGAGTATTCAATATGTAAATAATTTACCCCTCCCTACATGCTTCATGATAGCTTAGTGTTCTTGTACTATTCAAGTCAACTGTTGTTTAGTGTTCTTTTGTTTCAATTCTAAGAACTACTTTGGCATTTTTGACAGAATGGCCTGGTAAAACTCCCTCAGCTTTTGTTTCTTGGAAAGGCTTCATGTTTCATTCCTTTTTGAAGGACAGTGGGTTGAACATAGTACAATATTCTTGGTTGACTTTTTTTTTTTTCATTCAGCACTTTGAATTTATCATCCCACTTCCTTCTGGCCTGCAAAGTTTTTGCTCAGAATATACTGCTAGTATTCAGAGGGATTTTCTGGTATGTGATGGGTTTCTTTTCTCTCATTGCATTTGGAATTTTGTCTTTGTGTTTGACTTTTCATAGTTTTTTGAATAATTAGGATTGACTCTTTTTCTTCTTCCTATTTGATCTGTTGGGCTTCATAAATCCTAATACCGTTTTCGTTCTGAGACTTGGGGAGATTTCAGCCACTGTTGCTTAAAGTAAGTTTTCTAGACATTTTCCTTTCTTTTAATTCAAGCCCTTCATAATGGGTATATTGTTTCTCAAGCAGTAAGTCAATCAGATTTTTTTCATTTCTTTTTTTGAAATTCATTTATCGTTTTTGCAACTTTAACTGGATAATTTCAAATAACCTGTCTTTGAGTTTTCTCTTTCTTTGCTTCATTAAGTCTGTTGCTGAACCCCTCTCTCACATTTTTCAATCACTTGTGTTCTTTAGCTCTAGAATTTCTGTTTGGTTCTTTATGTATCTTTGTAGATACTCTTGTTTTCTTCAAGGGGTCAGGTTCCTGATTTTGTTAAGTTGTCTATCTGTGTTTTCACTGTTCTTTTTAAAAATAATTATTTTTATTGTCAGGAAATTAATACATCTCTATTTCTTTAGGGTCAGTTATCTAATTAAAGAATGCTACTAGTTTCTTTTTTACTTTTTTTACTTTTCTTCTCATTTTTGTTCCGTTTCTTTTTCTTTTCAGAAGCCCATAATCTCTTGCTCTCTCTGCCACAACACAAGCTAAGATGTTGGAGTAAAATTGCACTCCTCTTCTACCATCCTTTGTTAGAGTCTGTAAACAAGTCTAGATGGCGCCTGGCATTTTGCCAGAGGGAGTGGTTTGTGAAGTAACACCAGCAAGCCATTAAGTGTGGAGATTCCTTATTGGTTGACTGCTGTATTGAGTTTATGCTAATTAAGATAAGCTGTGTGGAATGTAGAAATACCTCTGTTGTCCTACAATAAATGGCTTCCACTCCTGCTGTATCAATCTACACAAGTTCTTCATCATTATTTTGCTGCAGCCGGACTGCAGCAGTTGGTGGCCTGTTACAGGGAGCCCCGGGACACTCAGGGGTAAGTGACGGAAAAAAAAAAAAAAATATGCCCGTCCAGAGATAGGATGGGAGCAAATCTGCTTGTCCCTAGACAGATAGGGCGAGAGGAAAAATGGCCATTTTGAGAAAATGGAGAAGATTGATACAGTATGTTTGTGTCTTGTTTAGTCTCAGTGTATTGTATTGTCTTTATGATGAAAATATGGAAGGGGTGAGAAGTAAATTACTAATGGAAGGAGGCACCCCAATGGAACCAAGAATAGTTAGAGCATATGTTGATGGAAGCCCGGGAACTCTAGTCAGAAAGAAGAAAAAAGTTCAGAGGAGGAAGGATTATCAAGAAAGAAATTGCGAAAGGCTACTACTAAATACTTTTTGTTATCGGAGGGTGCATGAATCAGAGCTACGGCGGTTGCCACAGGCGAAGCCAGTCACAGCACATCAGCAAGGACTTTCCAAGTGGCGGCAGCTGGCTCTTCCCGCCCCCTGCCCAGGGAGCAGGACACCACTGCGAGAGCCCAAATCCAAACCTAACCAGAAGGCACAGTCTCACGGGATCTTGCTCCCTATGCTGGATAGCAGTTTGAGCCCTGGACTCTCCCCGGGGCCATCTGGGGCTGCCCAGGATGCTGCAGGCGGAAGACGTCCTGGGTCCCTGAAGTTTGATCATTTCCAAGGCCAGTAACCACAATGGTTCTCCCACACCTGGAAGTTAATGAGTAATGAGCACTATTAAGGCTTATTTCAAATGTAAAAAAACCTTGAGATAATATACTAAATTGTTCAGAAGGTTGTTTTCTTAGTGGAATAATACAGGATTTTCTTTAGCCATCCGGAGTTCCTGCCTTCGTCCCAGTGCCGTCCCAGTGCCAGTAAAGATGAAGGTGGAAGAATTTCCAGTGTGGCTGAGAACCAGAGGAGACTTCGGATCAAGCTAGCTGCCTGCAGAACTTACCTGGACTGTGATTTACCTAGACTGTGAGTTAATCTATTGAGACACTGCTTTACCTGGACTGAGACAACAAACTGTAATCTACAACAAATTATAACTTGGTATCTTTGCTAACGGTGTCATTGCTGGTATAATTTTTCCAAGGGCTTCTTGCATGGAGCCATCAAGTGGCTTGGTATTGTGATATTTTGTATCCTCCCCTTTTGCCTGTAGCAGATTAATTATGGTGTTTGTGTAAAAACTACTATGGTCGTTATTTAAATTAAACAAAAGGGGGAAATGTTAGAGTCTGTAAACAAGTCTGGATGGCGCCTGGCATCCAGACTTGTTTACAGACAAGTAGAAGCAGTAAATGTTATATGTTATATATGTCAGATTAGTAGGCATCAAATTTCTTTATTCTGGGATCTATTTACACTGTAAGCTTTTGCATTGTTTAATAAAAAAAAATGAAAAATAGGTGAAGAAATAAGAGGTATCAGTGCAAAGAGCTATTTGCAGACAAGGGACTGGGATGAGCAGATTTGCAACTGAATCTATTCCCTAAATAGAAAGAACTATAATGAAAGGATTAGAAAAAAAATAAGTCATAAAACTCAAAATTAACTTTTCTGAATAAGGATAAAAAAAGTGAAGTTCCTCCTTGAACAACAATTTCCCAGATGATTGAGACTCTCTGAATTGTTCATTAATATATCCTCAGCAATTAACATAACACCTAGCAGGTGGAATGTCATCAAAATTTTTTTGTGTGTGTGAATGTTCAAAAACTTTGCCGTTTCCACAATAAGGTTAAATGCCAGGGAGAACCACGGTCTTCTGATTGAAACAGGAGTGCTCTTTTGTTTTGGTTCCAATGCCTAGCACTCTAAATATCTGAGGAACAAATGATCAAATTGAGAAATATTCCACCTTGCTTTTGTGAACATGCTGTAATACAGAAAGAAGACCAAGTGGTAATAACAGCTCAGAGCAGACAGCCAGCTCTATCTTTTCCCAAGCCCTCAAATTCACTTTCTCTCACCCCAACACCCACACCCAATTCAAGCACCATAAAAATAAATAAATAATCCCCCAATTCAAAAGGGTGGTGCAGGAATGAGAATGAGGCATTTGACCTTGGTATTTTTATTTTAATATGTGAACTTGCAGAGGACAAAAGAAAAGCCAGAAAGCAAATAATGCAGAAAGTGGTTTAAAGAAAAATATAATTGTCAGGAAAAACAGAACTCTCACAGAGGTGACCAAGGAGGAACCAATGTTGAGCAGCTGTTGTCAAGGGAATTCATTTGGACCACAATTTCCAGGAGAGTACCGGAGCTGTTTTATGGCTAAATCCATGAAACACATACCGAAAGGTATGAAAGTAAATCGGGCATCCTTGCAGGAGTTCTACAATGTGTCCTCTGCTGCTGCCCGAGTTCAACTCACTTTACCACCCAGAAAAGGCGGCAGGATGCTGAAGAAATTGAATGATTTCCGTGCTTGATGGGGTGGGAACAATTCTCTAAGAGGAATTCTTTTCTTTTTTAGCCAAAACACATCTATGTGGGAGTTCTGTGCAAAACGATCTTGCAAAAGAGAACAAAAACGAAAAGGAAAGGATGGCCCTTGGAAAAGAACACGCCAATTCAGAAATTCAGAACAAAGATGAAGCTGTTTCAAACTGAAGCATTGAGCTTGTGGGAAAGTACAGGTTTTCTCCCGGGAAGAGCCGTCCTCCCTCTCCATCTGTGCCCATGTCCAGTCTCCCACAGTTCTATGTCCACTGCCCTGGTTCACTAACTGTCTGAAGCTCTAATATAAAGACTATTAAAGAAAGAAAAGAAAAGAAAAAGGAGGAGAAGGAAGGAAATTTAGGAAACTCCAAACTTGATTTTTTTACTCCAGTTTTTAATAAACTCTACCTGATATTTTGCCTCAGCTTCACCTTTTATTTAAACAATAATAACTTTTACTCTTTTTCTTATCACTATACAATTCATATTCATAGGAAGGCAAAATAGAGTTGGGCCAAAAGTTAGCCTGCCTAAACTATTTCTTTCACTGTGCAACGTAATGCCCAATGACCCCAACTATGTAATTTTATGTTTCTTGACCTCAGTTCCCTCTGATGTTAAGCAAGCATATTAACAATACCAAATTTATAGTATTGCATTTGAATTAAATGAGTTAATTTATAAAAGAATTTGCAACAATACCTTCGAAAACAAGAAATGTTATGCAAATGTCAGCTACTATTGTATAAAATGCAATACTACAATAACAATATTACAAAATTAGAAATAAGTAAGGAATAATAATTATACATGCAATCAAAATGGATAATAATTAAATGTAGCCATTGTAAAATTTTTCAATGTTGGTTTATACACATTTTGTAAGTTCCTCTTACCAATATAAATGCCATTAATACTATTAATTATGGTAACTATAAAAGAGTCATCATCTCTTTATTAATACCATGCTAGGGGTTAAGATTCTTTATCTTAATAAATGTTCTCTAAATCCTATTAGATTGGAAATATTATTAGCTCAATTTTAGAAATACACATTAAGTATTAGAGTTCTTAGTGGGCATAATTTTAAGATGATTCCCAATAACTCACACCCTTTTCTGAATTCCTTCCCTGGATTGGGGGCAGGGATATGATGAGATTTTATTCCTTTGTTTAGGTTACTTTGTAGGACAATGGTAAAGGAATTTTGCAGATACAATGACACAAATCAGTAGCTTTCATTGAATTAAAAGAGAGATTATTCTGGATGTGCATAAGCTACGTAATAACAATACTCTCTTATTGCCCTTTGGAGAAGTAAAACTGTCATATTTTCTACAGAGACACATGGCAGAAAGTGAGGAACACACTCTAGGATTTGGAGGCGGGACTCACTACTACAACTGTCCAAAACTGAATTTTGCCCACCATCAAAGGACTTGCTGGAGAAACTTAAAGTTTCACATGAGAACACATGTTTGTGAAGCTCTGAGCAAGACTTGGCTAGGCGGGGCACAGACCTCTGACTCACAGAAGTTGTCAGATTTTGAATGTATTGTTTTAAGCCACAAAACCTGTGATAGTTGCCCAGTTCACTAACAGTCTAGAAAAGGAATGTATGAAGATTTAAGTATGAACAGCTCAACATGAGCAAGAAATAAGAACAACTCTAGAATGCAGTTATGACTAATATCAAAACAAGTGTCTTTAATAGCTACAAGAAAGGCTTTCACTTAGATGTATGTATATGTCTTAAATTACCATATCAATTTTGTTTGCTGAGTTTTATACTACTGCTTATGTATTTACTTCTGTCATGAACCAACAGCCTAAAATTGGATATTGTGCCTGTTTATTATTTAGGAAAAGTGTTCCAATAAATGCACTCAAACTAAATCATTTCTTGCATTTCCTCAGAAAATCCTATAGAATTCAATTCATCAAGTAGAAATTCTGAATTTAAAAGCATATGAATTTTTAAAACATTTACCCTATTTTTAAAAACATTGATAGGATTGATAACCCCACTGGGATCCACATGAGTGTTGAGTTCATTTCCTCTCTAGAATATATTACATACTAAAATAAACATTGTTTGAAAACTCTTAAAAACTAACTATAAGAATATAGCTTATGAGATTCAAGAAAATGTAACCATGATGAACTTTCCACTTCTACACAAAACATGCTTTAAAATCATTCTGTGACACAAAATTAAAAAACAAAAACATAATTTTGTCTCTTAAGAAGAATACACCAGTCCCACTACAAGGTATGGCATCCAATTAAGTAACTTTGATGACTGTGGGGTATTACTATGTGCAGAAAAGAAATCTGTAGGCACTCTGAAAATACTATTAGAATAAAAAGTCTAATTTCTATGCCCATGATAAGTAAGAGTAGTCAAAAGATTTTTATAAAACATATTTTATCCAGCCCCTACCCTTTTGGGAATATCTTTTATTGACTATAATTAAAGAGGAGGTACATTAGGTTGAAAATCAAGTTTAAATTAGAACGAAAAAGAAGAAGCTTCAAAATGGAAACAGATTATTAACACATGTAGTACCATAAGTATAACCTAACATGTCTTAATGAGGAATCATTTAAATCAGAGAACTAGAAGCTATTGTGGTTCACGAGGTTGAAATAAAGAATGAGAATTTAAAAAATAAAAGGAAAGAAGGAGAGAGGGAGGAAGAGAGAAAACCAAAAGATGTCACATAGAATCCAATGGCAGGAAATACATCAAAAATTTATGTTGAAATAAACATATTAATTGGAAAACCACGGGTCAAAGTTACTCCTGAAGTTGTTCAAATACCTTCACTCCCCTCATCAACTCTCTTTTTGAAGAACTGTTGCCCCTACTTTGATATTCTATGTACAATTACCTCTGAACCAGAACTTTATAATTGCAGATAAAGTTTCTATGACACAATTTCAAATTCATAATAATATTGATTGGTGTGAATTCATGTGCAAAAATATATCTGTTGTAACAGGTATGGTCAGGAGATCAAATGTCATTGTTCAATATCCACTGGGCTACAGAGCAGGAACTCTCTCACAGAGAGCAAAAACAAGGAATTCAGAACACATAGCCACACTTCAATCAATATTGCCACTGGGCAAGGTGGTGCAGGCTTGTAATCCCAGTAGCTCAGGAGGCTGAGGCAGGAGGGTCTTGAGTTCAAAGCCAGTCTTAGCAAAAGTGAGGTGCTAAACACCTCAATGAGACCCTGTCTCTAAATAAATACAAAATGGGGCTGGAGATGTGGCTCAGTGGTCAAGTGTCCCTGAGCTCAATCACTGGTACAAAAAAAATTAGTATTGCTTTTAAATAACTTATAAACTCTGCAATTTAGCATTTAAAATGGCTTTAAAAGATTGGGGGTGGGGGGTATGGTGAAAGAAAACAATAACATTAATTTTTTAAAAATTCTATATTCACAGGAAGTTGCAAATAAATGTACAGGGAATACTGTAATTTCTCTTCCAACATCAGAAAATATTAGCATATTATACAACTATAGGGCAATATTAAATAAAACCTGACATTGGTACAATGTATAAGTTTATTCATGATTCATCAATTATACTTTCACACTTTCATAATTGTTTCTGCATATGTATAGCTTCATGTAATTTTAAAAAGGGGTAGTCATGTATAACTCCCACACCAGTCAAGAAACTCAACTATACTTTACCCACAAGACTTTCTGCTCTAATTCCATTTAGCCACAGCCATCTTCAGCACTGGATATCTTCTCTATTAATCTGACAAAATGATTTCTTGAGTATTACAAAAAATGTGGAATAATATAATACATATTGTGAGATTGGCTTTGTTTGTTTAGTATAGTTTTCTTAGGATTAATCTAAATGTCACTGGTAACCAGTTTGGTTCTTATGTTATCAAGTGGCATTTCACTATGTGAATTACTAAAATATGTTTAATTATTCAAGCATTGTGGCAAATCTGAGTATTTTCTAAATTGGGGGTTTTTATTAAAAAAGCTGAAATAAATAAATATATATATATAATACATTTATTTTATTTTATTATATATATTCATATTTAAGTTTTGCTTATGAATACTATTTCTATATTGCTTGAAGTTTTAGACTACCTTTAGTTTCAGAAGAAACTTCCAACTGTTTTCTGAAGGGACTATACCACTTTATATCTAACTAGTAAGATAGAAGTGTGCAAATACTTGTGCATCCTTGCCAGAATTTTCAAAATTTTATATCATAGACATATATGGCTCCTTATTGCATTTAGAATTTGTATTCCTCCAATGGGAAGTGATGATAAATGTCTTTTTTCATGTTTGTCTACCATCCATACACCTTTGTTGGTGAAATGTGTGTAGATCTTCTGTTTATATTTATATTTGATGTCATGTATTTCATCATTGAGTTTTGATAGCCCTTTGTCTATCCTAGATACATGTTCTTCATTAAATAGAGAGAGAGAGATGCTTCACAAATATTTTCTCCAAGACTAAAGCTTCTAATTTAATCTTTTTAACACTGGTAACAGATCAAAACCTTTTTATATCTGATTCAATTTTATCAAATTTATCACTTTTTTTACTTTTATGGATTATGTTTTTAATGTCAAATTTAGGAACCCTTTATCTAGTCCAAGGCCATGAAAATTTTCTCTTAAGTTCTCAACTTCATAAACACCATCGATAAAATACTTACAACTAACTTCACACATAAGGACAAAGAATGAATGCTTTGTTTTCTAGTAGGCAAAGGCTCTCTGGTCTAATGCCTATGTCCTTAATCTACTTTGACTTCAGTTTTGTGCAGGGTGAGAGATAGGGTTAAATTGTATCTACTAAATATGGATTTCCAATTTCTCAGCACCATTTGTTGAAGAGGCTATATTTTCTCTAGTATGGGATAACAGTATATCTATATCTATATCTATATATATATATATCTATATATATATCTATATATATCTTTTTTTTCCACTGTGTCTTCTATTCTGTACCATTGGTTTTCATGTCTGTTTTGGTGCTAATACCATGCTGTTTTTGTTACTAGAGATCTGTATTATGATTTAATGTCTGCTATTGTGATGCCTTCTACTTCTCTTTCTTAAGGGTTTTATATATGGCTATTCTTTATTTTTTCAGATGAATTTTATAACTGCCTTTTCTATTTCTATGAGATCATCATTGGAACCTTAATAGAAATTGCATTAAATCAATACAGTGCTTTTGGTAGTATGGTAATTTTGACAATATTAATTCAGCCTATCCATGGGAGATCTTTCCATCTTCTAAGGTCTTTTTCAGTTTATTTCTTCAGTGTTCTGTAGTTTTCACCATAGAGGTCTTTTAACTACTTGTTAGATTCATTACCAAGTTGTTTTTTTTTTTTGAGGCTATTGTAAATTGGATAGTTTTCTAATTTCTCTTTAAGTTCATTCATCATTGTTGTATAGGAATGCAATTGATTTATGGGTATTAATTTTAATTCCTGATACTTTGCTCCTTTTTTTTTTTTGAGTTCTAGAAGCTTTCCAGTGGAGGTTTTTGTTTTGTTTTGTTTTGGTTTGGTTTGGTTTGGTTTTGGTTTTTTTTTTTTTGTTGTTTGTTTGTTTTTATACTGGGAATTGAATTCAGGGGCACTCCACCACTGAGCCACAAACCTAGCACAGTTTTGTATTTTATTTGGATACAGGGTCTGACTGAGTTGCTTCATACCTCACATTTGCTGAGATTTGCTTTGAATTCAAGATCCTCCTGCCTCAGCCTCCTGAGCTGCTGGGATCACAGGCATATGCTTCTGAGCCAGGCTTCTGGTGGAGTTTAGTGTCTTCTAAATATAGAATCATGTCATCAGCAAATAGAGGTTGTTTGAATTTTTCCTTTCCTATTCATATTCCTTTAATTTCTTTCTTCTAATTGCTCTGGCTAGGGTTTCAATGACTATGGCCCCTCTCCATCTTGTCAATGTAGGAACCAACTGCCTCAACAAGACTTCCAAAGCGCAAGAAATAAAATCAAGAATCAATAAACGGGACACTATCAAGCTGAAAAACAGAATGTGAAGAGAGAGCTTACAGAATGGGAGAACATCTTTGCTGTCTGCACCTCAGACAGAGCATTAATCTCCAGGATATACAAAGAAATAAAAAAATTTAATATCCAAAAAATAAATAATCCAATTAATAAATGGGCAAAGGAAGTAAACAGGCACATCACAGATGAAATAAAATCAGTCCAAAAATTTTTGAAAAAATGTTCAATATCTCTAGCAACTAGAGAAAAACAAAATTACTCTGAGATTTCATTTCACTCCAGTTATTAAAAAAAGTAACAATAAATGTAAGTAAAGGATGTAAGGAAATATGGGTCACTCTTACATTGCTGGTGGAACTGCAAGTTGGTGCAACCACTATGTAAAGCAATATGAAGTTTCTTCAGAAAACTTGGAATGGAAACACCATTTGACCCAACAATCCAACTCCTCAGTATAGACACAAAGGACCTAAAAACAGCATCCTACAGTGACAAGCCACATCAATATTTATAGCAGCTGAGTTCAAAATAGCCAAGCTATGGAACCAAGCTAAGTGCACTTCACCAGATGAATAGATAAAGAAACTGTGGTATATAGATACAATAGAATGTTATTCAGCCATAAAGAATCAGAATATGGCATTTGCAGGTAAATGGAAGGAACTGGAGACTATCATGCTAAATGAAATAAGCTAGTCCCCCCAAACCAAAGGCTGAAGATTTTCTCTGATATGTGGTCACTAACCCACAATAAGCAGGGTGGGAAGAATAGAAGTTCATTGGATTAGACAAAGGGGAATGATGGGAAGGCAAAAGGAATGGGAATAGGAAAGACAGTAAAATGAATTGGACATAGGGCTCTTATCTTCATGTATGAAGACAGGACCACTGAACTACCACATCATGTATGATCACAAAAATAAGATCTAAATTGGAATGAGTTGCACTCCATGTATGTATAATATCAAAATACACTCTACTGTCATGTATATCTAAAAAGAGAAAATTAGAAAAGAAAATGAGTGTTTTTGTCTACTATAGGGACATCCATTTCAACTAAGTACTATATATTCTCTTCCCTTCAGTAAGTTGAGAAACAGAAATAAAGTGAAAATGAAGAAAATAGATAGTTTCTATCTGGAAATGACATGATTATCTCTATAGAAAACTCAGTGAATCTAGTAAGCACACAAACAAATTTATAACACATTAATAAGTTCCTAAAAACCTCATAGTTCAAAAACAACATGAAAAAATCAATTATATATTTATATACTCTATGATACTCTATGGGAAGAGTATAAAATATTTATAATGGAAATCAAAGAAGAACTAAACACTGGAAGAAACAGACCATGTTTGTATATTGAAAGACACAATGTGCTTAAAATGCCATTCTTTCCTGAAATGATCTATTAGTTTAATTCAATAATTATAAATTGTCAGAAAATTTCTTTTGAGAGAGATAGCTTAGCCTAAAATCCATATGGACAGGAAGTGTTCCAGTAATAGTCAGAACAATTTTTTGAGAAAACAAATATTAGGTCTCATTCTTCTCAATGCTAAGACATATTACATAACCACAATAATTACCACTTTTCTCATGGCAGAATAATGGGCATACAGAACAGAAAAACAGAATACAGAATCAGAAATAGATTTTTTAAAAATATAACAAATCAATTTTTTACAAAGGAACAAAAGCATTTGAGTAGAGGAAGGGTCGCTTTTTCAATATTGGTTCAAGAAAAATGCATATCTTATTTTTTTTAAAAAAAGGAGGAAGTTGGGCTTGGGTTATGGCTCAACAGTAGAGTGCTTGCCTAGCATGTGCAAGGCCCTAGGTTCAATCCTCAGCACCACATAATAATAAATAAATAAAATAAAGGTATTGTGTCCAACTACAACTAAAAATAAATATTTTAAAAAATATATTTTTAGTTATACATGGACACAATATCTTTATTTTATGTATTTATTTTTATGTGGTGCTGAGGATAGAACCCAATATCTCACACATGTGAGGCGAGCACTCTATCGCTGAGCCACAACCCCAGCCCCAAAAATAAATATTATAAAAAAAGGAAAAAGTTGACCTAAACTTCACATCATATACAAAAATTAACCCAAAACTTTAACTGGATTAAAGTTTTAAGTATAAAATGAAAAATTTTAAATTTTCTAGATGACTTGCTTCTGATCATCAAAATTTGAAATGGTTTGCATGAAGATGAAATTATGAAGTATGACTAGATTACTTTGAGAGTCAGAATATTTGGGCTATTTTGAACAGGTGCATCATTTCTTAAAAATTGTAGAGAAATGTTAGTGAACTCCTACATAAAAGAGCAAAAATGGAATAATTCCAGTCTTTGATACATGAATAATCTAGTCAGAGAAACTTTCTTGATTATGACTCAGGGACAATTCTCCCATTATTTTTCTCAGAATTAGATAGCATGGCAGAAATAGACCAGGCCCAGCCTGTGAATGGCTTGCTTTGCCAAAACAGAGAAAGCTATAAAATACCAGCTCTGCCTTGATAAAATAGCACTAGTACATTGAACAATACCTCACCAGAATTTGGGAACACTTTATTTTAATATGTGCTTCTAAAGTACAGATATGGCTAAGACAAATGGGAGGATATCAAAATTCTGTTTCAAATATAAAATTCAACAGTCATTTTTGGTTACTTAATGGTACAAAATAGAGAAAAGATTCTTAAAGTGAGGGTTAAAATTTCAGCTGTGCCACGTGGATATTCTATGATCTTTGGCAAGTCATTCATTTATTTTAGTCTTAGTTATTCATTGAAAAAATAGATAAATATTATCTTCCCTATACATTTGTGAATAGTAGGTGTTTAAAGGGTCATGTAGGCACTTGATCAATAGAGTTATAAGTCTATAATATTTTTATCACTGGAATTTTTTTTAAAAAATCATATTTTAGATACTTTTTTCATGAGAATCTATTAAGGGGCTACCATAAGGCTGAGTTTAATCGGCACCTTTTCTCTATCCACTTGCCCTTTAGCTGAGTGCTAATTACCCATATGCCTATATCAAGTCTCACTCTGAGACTTCAATTTCTCCCTTTACTGCTCAAGGTATGAGAACTGACAAATATCTGACCTCCTCTAGTGATCAGAAGTCTCTAATGTCATTTTCAGCTTTTGCTCAAATTAATGCACATCAGCTTTTCAAAGCACTGGAGTTCAAGCTTCTGAAAGATTTAGCTCTAATTACCACACAATGCCTGCCCCCAGTGATAGCACAGGGACCTCTCTTTACTTCTATTACTATTCACTTATTCACAATTGTTCTTTCAGTCAGATGAAAGAAATTATGTCATAACCTCTGACATATTACTTGACACTATGAACTTGACATTTTCAAATTACTAATTTGGGGTAATGATTCTTTCTGCTATTCAGAAAAAAAATGTAAAACATGGGGGTATTTTATGTCATCCATTTTATAATATCATCCTTTCAAACGTTTCACAAATAATTTTACACAGACAAGATGGATGTTATCAATTGGGTACCTGGTTTCATTCATTCATTTAACAGCTATTCATTTAGAATCAAAATTTATTCAAGGAATGTGTCATATATAATAATATAGCAATCAATATGTAAAGATCTCTGGTTTTTATAACATGCATCTCTCTGTCTATTTATCTTTATCTATATCAATATTTTCACTGACTTCACCTCTTTAGAAAACATGAATTTATTGTCTCAATTTGTATGCATCCGAAGTTTGGACATTATACTTTGTGGTGTCATCTGAAAGTTGAAACCAAATTATTGGTTTCCTCAAGACTTCCATGATGAAAAATCCACTTTGAAGTAGTGCTGTTGGCAGAATTCATCTCCCTAGAGGTTACAGGACTGTGGGCTTTAGTTTCTTGCTTGTTGGCGTCCCACAGTGCTTTGATTCATGGACGTCTATATAATGCCTTCATAACATAGTTATTCACTTTATTAAATAAAGCAAGGGCAGTGTAACTGCTGGCAAAGAAGAAATCACAATTACATATAGCCTCGCCACAGAGTTCCTATTATTCATCACTTTGCCATATTCTATTGGTTACAAGCAATTTACAGGTCCTTCTCACACTCAATAGACAAGATCAAAGGGCAGGAAATTTTAGACCACAGGAATAAATTTTAGTGGTCATTGCACTGCAAATTAGCCACAATTAATAGTATATATTTTAAATTGCTAAAATAAAAATTTTCAATTATTCTTAACATATAAAACATGGTAATATACTTAACCCATAAAATTTTAACATTTTTACCCATTGTGAAGTGACAAATATGTCAATTAGCTTGATGGAAACTTTTAACCATGTATATATAGATCACACCATCACAATTTATTCCATTTGATAGCACTCTTATCATTGACCAATTAAAAATGAATATGTAAACAAAAATGAGCAAGTACAAAATGTAAAAATACCAGGGGAAATGAAAACCAAGGACCATGTTAGAATCTGTCAATGGAAGAATATGAAATAAAATAGAAGTTTTACAAAGTAAACAGATAATCAAAATATAATTTTAGGTACATCCAGTTTAGCATTTTCAATGACCTGGTGTGAAGTACTCTCACTTCATTTAACAGATGAAGCCAATAAGCCTCCTTGTCTCTAAAGCACACAGTTAATAATCAAAGTTAGTGCTACAGTTCCCCTTATCTCTAGTTTTATTTCCTAGGGATTCAGTTTCTGGTAGTTAACCATGGTCTGAAAATTTTAAATGGAAAAGTTCATAAATAAACAATTCATAGGTTTTAAATTATCTGTCATTCTGAGTAATTTTATGAAATCATGTACAACCCATTCAAAGACCCCTTCAAAACTCATTTGAATAGAAAAAAAATAATCTAGGTAATGAAATCTTACAAGTAAATCTTATAAGAATATTGCACAAGGAAAGAATACAATAAACCAATTTCTTCCAAGCTCAAAAAATTGAGAATTTATCATGAAATGTTACCAAGGTTTAAGTACATTAATATACAAAAGTATAACATATCATAATGAGTAGGTTTACCTAAAAATTGTAACCTGTGCTTAACATTTAAAAATCAATCAATGAAATTGATCATATTAACATAATAAAACACACTCTATGGTATCTCAATACACTCAGAAAAAAGCTTGACAATATTCAATTTTAGTAGTAAAAATTTTGACAAATTAACAAAAGGGGAACTTCTTCGATTTGATAGAGGGCCTCTGTAAAACTATCTACAGTTAACATTATATTAAATAGTTAAATACAGAACATTTTCCTGCTAAGATTTTGATTAAGACAGGAGTGTCAGCTCTCACTACTTCTACTAAACATTAGACAGTGTTTCCTAAGCAGTTCAAAAACTCCAGAAATAGTTGTAAAATTTAGAAACAAAGTGAATACATCTTATTTCCAGTTGATACAAATTTGTTGGTAAATAAATAAAAACCACAGAATTACTAGGATAAAGATATTCAACAGGATATCAAAATATAGTCAAATATAGAAATCTACTCTGTATTTGCCAATAAACTATTAGAAAGTAATACTCCTAAAAGCTACATGTAAAATAGTATTAAAGCATAAAATTCTAGAAATAGTTTTAATAAATTTGTGTAAAACCATGACTGAGAAATATGGCAGACAGCAGTTAAATAGACCTAATAAAAGGAGATTCATCATGTTTATGGATTGAAAATATTCAGTATTCTTCAGTTATTAACCATTAACAAAATGGCTAATAGAATATTTTTTAAAGAGAAGAATAATTTTGAGGATTTAAGCTGATTTGAAGCTATATTGATTAAGACAGTTGTATTTGCATGAGAATAGATATATATCAGAGCATAGTCTAGAAATAAACAACACATTTAAAGATAATTCATTTTGACAAATATATACACAAAAACAAATCTTTTCAATAAGTTATGCTGAATCAACTGGACAAACTTATTTGTAAAACAAATTTGGAAGGTGAGGATAAAGTTTAGTGGTACAGCACCTGCACAGCTCGGAGTTTGTGTCCCAGAACCATAAAAATAAATACATGAATAAACAAAATTTTTTATCATTATTCATACCTACATAAATGATTTTTTTTTGAAGAAATGCTCTATAAACATGAAAGTTTAAACCACAAACCTTCTAGAAGTAAACTAGAGATATTGTGACCTTGGGGTGGGCAAATAAATTTCTAGATTAAAAAAATCACTAACCTAATGAAAAATTAAGAAGAAATAGTTTGAAATATTTTGAAATATTTCAAATATCTGAGATATTTGAAATACACTTTTCACTGTACAATTTTTATTCATTTAAGAAACTATAAAGTACATGAAAAGGCAAGCTTATGTTGGAAAAAATAATCATGATATATATTTCACACAAAAGGCTTATATCATCAACGTTTAAATCCAATAAAATAAATTTTAAAAATTCATAATATTTTATTTTTCAATGTTCAAAACCTTGAATGACCACTTCCCAGAACATGAAATACCAAGATCATTAATCATCTGAGAAATGACAATGACATTCTGCAACTACTGGAATGGGTAAAATTTTAAAAATAATAAAAAATATAAGAAATGATGTACATTGCAAAATCCATAGCACAAAAGAACCCTCAAAAATTGGGGGGTAGAGTAAAATAATTTCAATACTTTGAAAAGCTACAGAATAGGATTTTATGGTGGTTGGCACTCTTTGTGATAGGTTCCCAATTATCTTTACTTCCTTGACTTCATATCCTTGTGTAGTTCCCTCACTTTGAGTGTACACTAGATCTACTAACTTGTTTCAAATGAATTAAACACAGCAAAACTGATAAACTGTCATTTCCAAGAGTAGATTCCAAAAACACTGACTTCTGTCCTGCTCAATATCTCCACCTTTCTCTCTACTGGAGTATTCACTATGAGGGAAGAAAGCTGCCCATGGAGAGACACATGCATCAAGGAACTGATGTTTCCAATAACAGCCAGCAAAAATAGAGGACCACAACAGCCACATGAGAGACCTTATACCTTCCCCTTCTTGAGCCTTAAGATGCTTGCAGTTGTATCTAATTCCAAAATTTCAATCTCTTTCGAATATTTTGTCAGAAGCACATCTAGGTTTTTTGTCCACATAAAAGTGTGATATAATTTCAAAAGTGTTACTTTAAACCCTTAATTTTTTACTAGTGCATTGCATTATATTCATTGTGTATATTATATTCATTATGCCATATTTGAATATGCACATATCAAAACATGATCAATCTATATTGGGCATGGTGGCCATGCCTGTACCCAGCAGCTCAGGAAGCTGAAGCAGGACGATTGTGAGTTCAAAGCCAGCCTCAGCAAAAGCAAGGTGCTAAGCAATTCAGTGAGACCCTGTTTCTAAATAAAATACAAAATAGGCCTGGAGATATGATTTAGTGGTCAAGTGCCCCTGAGTTCAATCCCTGGTACCTGACCCCTGCCAAAAAAATAGATTATTCTCCTTCCTCAATGCATTTCATTTCCCTCCCCTGATCTATGTGCTATACTTCACTGATCTCCCTTCCATTATTATTATTATTATTATTATTATTATTATTTTAATTTGTGCATCATAATGACATACAATTGAGATTCATTGTGGTATATTCATACATGGACATTACATAATTTGGCATATTTTGTGTTCCTCAAATAATTACCCATGTCTTCCCCTGCTTCCTCCCTCTTAATCTCCTTCCCTTACTGTGTTGGTCTACCTTCAAATTTTCATGAGATCCCTTTTATTCCTTCAGTGTCTTCCCACCTCCCCACCTCCCACACACATATCCTCTATCTATGAGAGAAAACATTCAATTTTGGACTTTCCAGGTCTGGCTTATTTCACTTAGTATGATATTCTCCAGTTGGTAAAACTGATAGCAATTTACTATAAAATTATATTATTTTATATATTTTTGTGGCTGATTAAACACCATCATGTATACATACCACATTTTCTTTACCTATTCATTTGTTGACAGGCACCTAGGCTAGTTACATAGCTTGGTGATTGTGAATTATGCTGCTGTAATCATTGGTATACATTACTTGCACCACTACAGTGCACTAGTATGCTGATTTTGCTTTGTTTATTTTTATGTTTTTTATATGCTGTCGTTTATTTTGTTTTTGTTTTTTAATAAATATCAAGGATTTGGGATAGGTGGGTCATATTGTTTTTTCATCCTAGTCTTTTGAGGAATCTCCATACTGCTTTTGTACTAATTTTCAGTCTTACCAACAATAAGAAAATATAATTTTTTCCCATATTTTCTTTGGCAATTATTGTTTGTAGTCTTTATGATCATTATTCTAACCAAAGTGAGATGACATCTCACAGTAGTTTTGATTTGCCTTCCCTGATTTCTTAGGGTGTTGAACATGTTTTCATTTTTTGGCATTTAGTGTTTCTTCTTTTTGAGAAATATCTATATGGATCTTTTGTCCTTTGGGTGGGGGGTCAGGGTACCAGAGACTGAGCCAGGGGTTCTTAACCACTGAGCCATAAGCCCAGCCTGTTTTTACTTCTTTTTGAGACAGGGTCTCACTAAGTTGCTTGGGGCCTTGCTAATTTGTTGAACCTGATTTTGAACTTGTGATCTTCTGGCCTCAACCTTCCCTTTTGTGCATTTCTGGGCTGAGTTATTTTTTTTTCTGTTATTGTTGTTAATTTTTTTTTTAGTTCTTTATATATGCTGAAGATTAATCACCTGTTACAGCGTTACAGATTTTCTCCCAGTCTGTAGGCTCTCCACCCTCTTATTTCCTTTGATGTGCAAAAACTTTTTAATTTAATGTCATTACACTTGTGGGTTCTTGGTTTTATTTCTGGAGCTTTAGGAGTATTATTAAGGGAGTTTGTGTCTGTGTCAGTATGCTGGACTCTAGACCATATGTTTTCTTCTAGCAGTTATAATATATTGGGTCTAATTCCTGGGTCTTTGATCCACTTTGAACTGATTTTTGTGCAGGATGATACTAAGAATCTTTTTCATTCTTCTACATATGGATATTCAATATTCTTAGCAGCTTTTTTTTCCCCAAAAAGTTTATCTTCTCTCCAATCTGTTTTTAATCACCTTTGTTAGGGACCAAGTGATTATCTATATCTTTGTGTTTTTTCTCTATGTCTTCTATTTTGTACCATTGGTCTAAATATCTGGTTTTATGCCAGTATCATGTAATTTGTTACTATAGCTCTGTAGTGTAATTTAAGGTCTGGTACTGTGATACCTCCAGCTCTAATTACTCAGGAGTTTTTGAGTATTTGGGGTCTTTTATTCTTTCACATGAATTTCAGTCCTTTTTTTATTGTTCTGTGTCAAGGACCATGTTGAATAAGAATGATGACAGTATGCATCCTTGTTGTGTTCCTGATTTTGGAGAAAGTGCTTTCATTTAGTCTTCAGTTAATATGATGTTGACTTTGAATTCTTCATAGATAGCCTTTATGATGTTGAGGTAGGTTCCTCTTATCCGTATATTTTTTTTCATGTTAAACTACTGTTTTAAGGTTATTTATTACATAGCAGTAGATAACTAATAGACTTGTAGAATTAAATATGCATCTAGCCAAGGGTCCAGAGATTATATTCCTAGAAATTTATTCCAGGACCATAAAGACATACATACCACATATACATACAAACCTTAATTCTTTGTGCAAAACATTCACAGTTGCTTGATTCAGACAAACCAAAAGAATAAGGTGGGGGAAGCAAAACTAAAACAAGTATTCATCAAGAAGAAAATGCCTAGATAATTGTATTCATTAGTATAACTAAGCTAAAATAACATCAGCAATATATGGAATGCAAAAATGGATTAATTAAAATGTATTGATTCATGAGACATCATGTATTTGTGGCAAGGATGTCTGGTATTTTTTAATCAGCAGCATCCAGTAGAACTTACGTAAGCAACTCTTCCAAAGAATTGAAGGAACTTTCTGAAGAAAAATGCATAAATTTCCACTATGATATTTCCTAAGTAATTATGGAACTACTCCCAACTACATTCATAGTCAACATCTCCCATATAGTTGTTTATCCATTTATTCATATATTTATTTGTTTACTATGATCAGATGCTCCTCAAAGTAATGGTGCCCTCCTGCCACAAGGATTTTTCATAGGAATCTAAACAATGACTCATGAAAAGTCCTGGTGAAAGGGTAGTAGTCAATAAAGTTACAGTAACTAACTACTTGTATATAATTGACATCTATACTGAGACATACAAAGATGACTGTATGAGATTCTATAAAGGAGAATACTGAATCTAAAGCTATCCTTTCAATAATACCATAATACCACATAAGCATCATTTAAGTATCCATCTATATTTAGTAGGACTAGAGGGGGGAATGAAACTCTGCATTTATAATATTACTCCAAATGAAATTGATAATGCTTGCCTGAGGACCAAAGTTGATATGCAAAAATCTAACCTGCAATAGCTATTTTTCTTTTGAGTTTCCTCTCCAGGACTTTCTAATTCCTGTTCTAAACTATTTATATTTCACCTACTTTTCTAAGTATTGTTTTCCAGGTTGTTTATTTATCAAGTAACTATTTCATGAATTGTAATTCTGGATCCCCTAGAAACTGTATATAGATATACTAATCAAATGAGGAGGGGTTTATACAAAAATTAAAAATTGTGTAGACACAAATTTTCAGGTCATTCCAATTTCTATTGTTATTTAAGAGTCAGAAAAATGAGAAATACTTTCATTTTTGGCTTTGTACTCATGTTATTACAATAGAAAATATCACATTTATAGTCAACCTACATCCATATATTTAAGCAGCTTAATTCACCCAGGAACCAAACATCAACCACATCATAAAAGTAAAAATCAAAATAAGAAGGTCTAATAAATATATACATGTATTTTCTTCTTCTTTTCAACCTTACCTATACGTGCACCCAACTGTAAAATAATTGTACTTCAATCATCACTTTAACCCTGTCTCTTGTCTCTGAATATAAAATACTGTGAAATGATCTACTTTATATTTGAATTTCCTTTTTACATTGAACTGTGCCTTACACCCACAAGTCCTCTGCAATCTTTATTTTCATTGCTTATAAAGAGTCTCAAACTAGTTATGTGCATTACAAGTATTGCTTTAGAAATACATATACTAAACGTGATTTTTCTTTGTCATAAAATTAAAATTAAACCTAGTGTCCTCCATTTCATTAACTATATCTGGCAACTTTCCCCTGTGGGACTTGGGGTTATGGGCAATCAATACTAGTAAAGATAAAGCTTTACCTGGATTTGACTACTAGAAATGTAGCTCTCCTAGAGAGCCACACACTATACTGAAGTGAACAAAGAGATCAACAGAATGAGTCTGAATTCCACAGAACTTTGTATCACAAACACATGAAAGTATTCAGGAACTTTGCATGTTTTCTGATAATATAGATATACACATCCTGAAACACTGAAAAATATATTCTTTCATATATTCTTTCATAATATATTCTTTCATATTAACTGCACCCCATTTTCAAATGGCTTAGAGTAGTGTTTTAAAGCACTGGAGATCAGATAAACTTAGTAGAATTGTTTTGAGGAGATGGTGAATTCATGTATGCAGCAAATGGGTTTTTAAATAGGCTAGAGATTATGTGTTACATCTGTATTTTATAATATATAATATAATGTATGCATAGCAAAATTCACTGAAAGTTACTATTGAATTCACAGTAGACTTGTACTTATGGGTGAGTTAAATTATGATGCCATGCATCATCAAACTACTGATTTTCTCTAAAGCATCTGATAATATAATCCATTAAGAAAAAAATTCATGAAGTTATTTACAAAAATAGATAAATGTCTTCAACAGTATATATATCATCTTTTGGGGGTATAGGTCCAAACAAGACATTAACAATACAGGAAAATGAGAAAAGTAAGGATTCATCTGTACTAATGAGAAGAGATGCATAAAACGGTATTTGTTTTCAAAGAAACATTAAAAAGTCATTTAAGCATAGGAGGCACAGGGTGGAACTGCATCTGTTTTCCATTGCTCTTTCCTTTTATAAGCAGCCCCACTGAAGTGGTCACAGAATGGGAAGAGTAAAGGAAGAATCAAGAGGGTGTTTAGCCTTAAAACTTGGTCCAATTGTATTCTTACTTAAAAAATAAAAAAAAAGGAACAGGGACAGACAGCAATCAAAAACAAAGAAGCAGCAAAATCAAAAGGCAACCTTCTTTTAAAAAGAACAGCACTCCAGTGGAAAGACATAAGTGAAATCAATTCTGAGTAGCGGCTGAATTCACTTTGTAGAATACCCAATTGAAGGCCTGGTGTGCAAATAATATCTGACAAATAAAACAAAATGATAAGCCTACTTTATCAAAACTGCCTTCTCTCCATCCAAATCTGAAGACTATATCAATTTACATGTAGCACGATAGGGGTGTGTGAGGATTTCTGGCTTTTTAAGGTGCAGTGATAATTCTAGATGAATCTCCAATCTCTCCAATGAAATGTCATTTGATGTCAGTCAGTCTCTCCAGTCCAGGAGCCAGGAGAGAACACATGGGATATTTGTGCCTTGGTTCATGTGTGCTTTTCTCAAATAAATAATCTGGATTTGACACTGCTCTTCCCTGAAGCAAGAAAAAGAGGTTATTGAAAATTCTATTATTCCTGTGGCCAGTGACAGGTGTGCCCCAGATCTATGTATAATGATCATTGTAAAACATCCTGATAGAATTGTAACCTCAAAACGGGAGACTGTGAAGACAAGAAAAGAATGATATTCAATCTTGAACTTTGCTTTAAAAAAAAATCACCCAGGTTTGAATTTATCAAGAAAGGTTACCCAGGTGCTATTTGAAAGCTCTGCCTAACAGAGTATATCAGAAGGTCCAAAGCAAGTGAAATCTTGTGAAGTTGTGTCTTTTGAATATTTTAATTAAAATTATCTTTTCAACCTGGTAGATGTATGAGTTTGCTAGGGCTGCTATAACAAAAATACCACAGACTGCATGGCTATATAGGTATGTATGTATTTTATCACAATTTTGAATATTGTAATTCTAAAATCAAGGTGTCCATGAGGTTGCTTTCTTCTAAAGTCTCTTTCTTTGGCTCACAGATGGTTGCCTTCTTATTCCCTTATCCCATCTTCCCTTTGTGTGTCCAAATTCTATGGCACTAGTTAGACAGGATTCTGCCTATCCCAATAGCCTCATTTTAAATTATTGACCTCTCCTATGACTCTCTCTACAAATGCAGTCGTATTCTGAGGTACGGGGGTGAGGACATCAACATTTGAATTTGGAGGAGACTCTAATTACTCCATAGTATAAAACCTTAAAAATGCACTTACTATCCTGGGTTTTAAAACAAATTCTAATGATGTTATTTTCTATAGCACTTTCAAAATGATTAGTAGTAGAATTCTGCTTTCAGAAGATACTAATAATTGTAAAGGCAGAGGGAAAAATTGGCCAGCATGTAAAGTCACTGAATTCTTTTCAGATGCTTATTTCATCCATAGATAAGGATAATCCTGTTACTGAATACCTTTGAACCAAATGTTTTCCCCCTCAAAATGGGATATTATAATAGATAAGCCTTAACATATACTGAATATCAGGTATTTCTGACTGGATAAGAGAAAGTGCTTTTTTCTTCTCATAATGTATGCTTTACTGGCACTTATAAATGTGTAATTTAAACTAAAATATATATTTCCATGTTACTTCTATATTCATAACAAAAAGGTTAAAAAAGCTACTGCTTATGAATAAGGTATTTTTAATAGGTTTTATATTTTTAAAGCTAGTTTAAAATTAAAGCCTGTATAGTAAGTATAATGGTATGTAATGTAGTCACATACATTAACCTTTTATTTTAAGAATGGTTCTATGTACATATGATTCATATAATGTATAATTAGCCCATTTAAAATATACAAAGCTTTTAATATATTTACAGATATGTTCAGATTTATAGCAGTCAATTTCAGCACCTGAAAAATGAAGTTTTGAGAAACCTTCATGTTAGAGCTTCTATCAGTACTTTATTGCTTTCTTATGACACATTCATATTATATTGTGTGGATATATCACATTGTATTTATCAATTTATCTTATGATAGTCATTAGCATATTTTGGTTATTATAAACGACATTGCATAGACATTCACATACAAATTTATATGTGGATATATGTCTTCGTTTTTCTTGGGAATATAAAGTTGAATTACTGAATCAAATGGTGATTGAGTCTGATCCTTTCAGGAAGTGCTACATTGTTTTCCTAAGTGACTGCACCTTTTATATTCCCGCCAGCATTACTTGAAGATTTTGACTTCTGCATATATTCCCCAACACTTGTTATTATCTGACCTTTTTACATTTAAGATTACCTAATGAATATGGAGTGGTACTTCATTGTAATTTTGATTGATATTTCTCTGCTGATTAATCATGTTGAGTAGTTTCAGGTATCATTTACTAATTTGCATACCATCTTTTGAAAATTTTACTCAGACCTCTTAATAGTTGTTTTTTTTTTCACTTTTGAGTGTAAATTTTTTGCATATTCTATTTTTCTTATCAGATATTAAAATTTGCAAATATTTTTCAGATTTTTTCACTTTGTTGATAGTGTCCTTGAAGCATAGAAGTGACTAATTGTTGAGTTCCAGTTCCTAAATATATTTTTTTTGTTGTTGTTGATAATGCTTATGTGACACATCCTAGAATCCGTTGCCATTGCCATATCTGAAGTCAGGAAAATCTAACGGTTCTAATAGTTTTATACTTTTACATTTTACATTTAGATCAATGGTAAAATTTGAATTAATTTTTTTACAGAGAGAGTGAGATAATATTATACTTTTAGTCTTTTGTATGTGATTATCCAGTTGTCTTAATACTACTTTTTGAATAAACTGCTTTGAAGTTAGTAATGTTCTGGTCACCATCAGTTGACTGTAAATTGACCATGGACAGACCCATGGATTTATCTCTGACCACTCAGTTATATTTGTTTTACTTTTATGTGTGTTGTTATGCAAACTCCAAAATGCCTTGATTGCTACCATCCCTGGTAAATTTTGAAATCAGAAATTAGGCGTCTTCCAAGTTGTTTTTGTTTATGGAGTTTGCTTCGGCAATTCTGTAACCCTTGACATTCCATATGAATTTTAAGATCAGCAAGTAATTTTCTGTCAAGGATCCACTGGACCTAATTCCTGGATTGATCTTGAGATTACTACTATTTTATCAATTTTAAATATTCAATCTATAAAACTCAGATTTTTTTTCACTTCTTTCAACAATGTATCACAATTGTGAGAGTATAAGCTTATCATTTGTTTGTTAAATTTATTAATTAACTTTTTTTTTACTATACTGTCCATGGAATTGCATTCTGAATTTTCACTTTTGTATTGCCCATTACAAATACATAGAAATAAAAATGATTTTTATTTATTTACCTTGTTTCAACAAGTTTAGTGATTTGTTAGATCTCATAATGTTTCACAAGGTTCTGTGAGATTTTCTAATGCATGATCATGTCATCTATGAACAGAGAGAGTCTTGCCTCATCATTCTAGTCTGGATGTATATATTTCTTCTTCTTCTTGCTTAATTTTCCTACCTAAAGCCTTCATCTCAGTATGGAACAGATTTGACCAAGTGAACGTTGTCATCTTGACCTCTGGAAGAAAGTATCTTTCACTATTAGGTGAGATGTTGTCTGTTGAATTTTCATAGAATTTTTTAAATCAATTTGAAGAAGTTTCCTGAAATATACAGTTGTTTTTAGAGTTTTTAATGTGAAATGGTATTGAGTTTTAAAGAACTTAAAAGATTTTGATATGGTCAATTCTTAATTATTTTTATTTTTCCTGTTGATATAGTATATAACCCTGAAGATTTTTTGCATAGCAAAAGAACTGTTGAACTTTTAGTGTATATTTACTTGGTCCTGGTGTTTAAGATTTTAACATGGTTCTGCATGCAAAGCTGACTCTCATTGCTGAACTCTGCACCTGTCTGAACACAGGATACCAATCTCCTCTTGAGGCAGGGTCAGTTTTTCACCTGGATCCTTTGGGTCATGGAGATGATCACTTGACCTTGAGTGACTTTGGGCCTGGCTGTTTCCAGTAGCAAAGTATTCCAGTTGCTTGCACCTGATCATCTTCATAACCAGACCTAACAAAACTGGAATCTGCTTTTCATGTCCCTTTTGGTAGCTGTGTGTTACTATGGGCTGCCACTTGTAATTTTTAAGTTGGCTTCATCACATTGTGTTATATTTTTATGATGGTATGGGAAGAGATTCTGTACTGCCTCCTGAGGTTGCGGCTCAGTGGTAGATTGCTGGCCTAGCACTCAGCACCACATAAAAATAAATAAACAAAGGTACAAAGAAAAAAAAAAAAACAGACAAAACAAAACCAAAAAAAAAAAAATTACTCCCCCAAATGAGTCCTTTTGTCTGCATTAAATGGTGTCATTCATGCTCATGCAAAACAAAACTAAATAAATGGCTGGGAATGTTTGTTATCTTTATTTTAATGCAGTCAGCTTTGCTTTCAGATCATTCTTTGCCCAAATAGATTAAAGTCAATCCTATGAGCTGTTATTACAGTAAATGTAATGAATGTTTTCACTAAGTACAGTTAAATACTTCACTCACTGAAATACCTATATATTTGCAGTAATGAAGTCTAACCAGTTTTTCTCATTTATTTTACTTTGCTGAATTCTACCTGTTTTTTTTTTTTTTGAAGTTTTGAGCTTGTTCTGTGTATGCAAGGTTTTTTGAAAAAAGTTCTGAGGCTTTTAGTTGTGTGGATAATTTCCCTTTAAAAATAATTGAAGAAATATTTCTTCTTAATTTTTTGTCTGATTGTATGGTTGTTTTTTTTTTGTTGTTGTTGTTGTTTTGTTTTTATTTTATTTTATTTTATTTTTTTCCAGGGCTGGGGATTGAACTCAGGGTCTGGTGCATGCTAGGCAAACACCCTACTACTGTGTTACATCCCCAGTCTTTGTCCTTGCTTTTACTATGTAATACAGGAATGTCTTCCAGTGTTTTGGTTCCTGTCCTGTCTCTATTAACTGTATGACTATTGTATTAGTATGTCTAATAATATAATTATTATATTATATGTTATATATTATATAATATATACTATATAGTATATGTCTAATAAAATAATTCAGTATTATTTTGACATAAGCATGTTAATACACCCCTAATAATTGATGCAATAAAACAAATCTCTTGAGAATTCCTGGTGTAGACAAAGGGAACAAAATAACATGTTTCTGGATCCACTCTTTTAGTATTTGAATTAGGATTTTGGTGTCCATGCTCCTAAGAGATCTGTAGTTTTATTTAATTGTTTTGTCTTTGTTTGGATTTTGTCAGGGTAATACCTACCTCATAAAATGCTTTGGGAAGTGTTTCCTTTAAAAAAAAAAAAAACTTTTGGAGAGTTTGAGAAAAAAACAGTAGTAATTATTATTTAAATATTTCTAGAATTCAACTATGAACATTTCAGATCTAAGGCTTCGCATTTGGGGTAGGTATTGACTAGTAATTCAGCCTCTTGCCATAAGTTCACTCAGGTTGCTTATTTCTTCTTGTATCACTTTTGGCAGTTTGTGCTTTATAGGAATTCACCAGTGTCATTCAAGTTATCCACTTCTTTGACATGCAGTTATTCTTACTGTTTTTCTGTAATCATTTGTATTTCCATAAAATTAATAGTAATGTTTCTCTTTAAGTTCCTTTTCTAGTAATCCGAGAACTATTTTCCCCCTTAGTTACTCCAGCTAATTTTGTAAAATTATATTAAGGTTTTCAAAGAAATAGCCTTTGGTATCACTTTAAGAACTTTTTTTCATTAATTTATTCTCCAAACTTTATTATTTATTTCCTTCATTCCACTTCTTGAATTTTAATTTGATTTTCTATTACCTAATGATCAACTCTTAGCCTGAAGTCTTTTTTACTTTAATAATATAGACATGTTCCTATTAATTTCCTCTTAAACACTGACTTACTAGATTCCATAAGTTTTATATGTCATGTTTTCTTTTCCATTCATCTCAAAGTCTTATTTCCCTTTTAATTTCTTCAACCTCTTTAATTGTTTAGGAATATGTTGTTGAATTCCACATATTTTGAGTTTTCCAAATTTTATATTGACTTTAAATTTTATTCGGTTGGAGTTAAAAATCATACCCTGCATTGTTTCTTTTTCTTTTCTTTCTTTTTTTTTTTAATTTACTCAAGTTAATTCTAAGCTAAAATATGCTCCATCTCAGAGAATGTTCCATATTCACTGCAGAAGAGTACATAAGCAGGCTGTGCTGGTACTCACCTGGTAACTCAAGCTACTCAGGAGGTACGTGAGCAGGATCATGTTTGAGGACAGCTGGCTGGCTTGGGTAACTTAGTGAGTCCCTGTCTCAGAAAAATAAAATTTAAAAAAGGCCTGGGGATGTAGCTCAGTGGAAATGTACTTGCCTAGCATGTTTGAGTCCCTGGGTTTTATCCACAGTACTGCAAAAAAGGAAAAAAAGGAATATATATATTCTATAGTTATTGGGTGACCATTCTATAGATGTATGTTGGGTCTAGTTGGTTCATAATGCTGAAAAGTGTGTTCTATTAATATTCTTCCTTATTATTCTATTTTTTTTTTGAAAAATGTGATTGAAAAAATTATTTGCTCATTTATTGCATTTGAAGTGCTCTTTGATGACATCCTTGGCCTGAGATTCTTTGCCATAGTCCTTAATGACTACACAAAAGCAACCCACCACTTTATGGTGTTTGCTCTCTCGGTCAATTTTACAGAGGCCTACCCATTATCCTAGTTTCTTGTTGTCATAGACCTTAATTGTTATTCTATATTTTTTAGAAACTGAAATACTAAAGTCTTTTACAGTTATTTTTGAATGTTCTACTGTTGGCTTCAATTATGTGAGGTTTCACATCATGCCTGTAAGAATTCTAGTGTTCTTTTCTTTTTTTCCCCTTAAGATTTTGTTCTTAGAGTACTTTCAGATTCATAGAAAAATTAAAGGAATGTATCAAAATTTCCCACAAAACCCCCATCCCTACACATGTATAGCCTCCTCTAATACCAACGATAATTGACACAATTTATAAACCTACATTGACACATGACAATCACCCAAAGTCCATAGTTTACTTTAGGGTTCACTTTTGGTATGGTACCTTCCATGGATCTTGATGACTACCATTAGATATCCACCATTATAGTAACACATAGCATTTCAATGCCCTAAAATTTTTCTTTGATTAGTGTATTCATCCCTCCCCTCACCACATGCCCTGGACAACACTGATTTTTTTTTAATTTTTTAATTTTTTTTAGTCTGCATAGTTCTGCTTAATGTTAAATAGTGGGAATCACACAGTGTGTGGCCTTTTCACATCAGGTTCTTTTACTGATTCTCGTACATGTATAGCTCCTCACTGTCTTTTCAGAATTGGTTGCTCATTTATTTTTAGCACTGAATCCTATTTCATTGTCTGGATGTATAACAGGTTTTCTACTCACCTACTGAAAGACATTTTGGTTGTTTCAAATTTTGGCAATTAGAAATAAAGTCACTCTTAATATCTATTTCTGGGTTTCTATGTAGAAGTAAGTTTTCAGTTCCACATCTGTAACTCCAGCTACTCAGGAGGCCAAGCAGGAGGATAACAAGATTGATGCCAGCTTGGTAATATTGACATGCAAGGGGCACTGAGTTTCTCACCAGTACCATTAAACAAAAACAAAAACATAAACAAAAAATAGGAATATGTAAGTAAACACCAAGGAAAACAATTATTGGATCATGGGATAAGTATATTATTTTTTAAGAAGCCTACAAACTGTTTTCCAAAGTGGTTTTCACTTTTACATTCTCAAAAGCAATTAATGAGAGACTTCATGTTGATACACATTCTTGTCAGCAATTTTTTTGTTCATGTTCCAGATTTTGACCATAATAATTAGAGTAATTGTAATAATTAGAGTATAGTGCTATTTCATTTTTGTTGTTTTAATTTGCATTTTCTGATGATAAGTGATGTGGAACATATTTTATATGCTTATTTACCATGTGTATTATTTAACTATGTGTGTATACATATATGTATATATAAATATATGTGTATATATATATATTTTTTTTAATTAGTTATCAGTTCAGGTCCTTGCCCCATTTTTAACTGGATTATTTGTTTTCTGTTTGTTTAATATTTTTAACAGTTTTTGTTAAAATTATTTATCATGTGTCTTTTGCAAATATTTTCTCAGTCTATGACTTATCTTCTGTTTCTCTTAATGGTATCTTTCATGAGGCAGAGTTTTAATTTTGATGAAATATGATTTATGAATTATATCTTTAATGGATTTGGCTTTTTGTGTTGTATCACAAAAGCCATCTTCATACCCAAGGTCATTATGGATTTTTATCCACATTAATTTTTGGAACTTTTATATTTTTTGCATTTGATATTTAGTTCTATCATAAAGCCATCTGACCTCTATGAAATAAAATCCGTGCTATTCTTCTGATGTAAAGTGCAGAGATCTTATGATACGCTTGTCTCCGAGTGACACCCTCCTTTAGAAATAGAAGACTTAGTGGCTGAAGTCCAGCAGCCCCAGGTTTCCTTGGGTCATCTCTCTTGGAACCTGTATCCCATCATTCAGAGCAACAAGGATTGAGGTCCATGTGTTCTCAACAGTACTATAGCTCAGTACTGTCTTCAGCCCTGAGTAGGGGCTTGGGACTAAAAAGAGATGCATTCACCTGAAACTTAGTATCAACAACAGGTAGTAGCAGGCAGCGTGATAAGTACTGATGTCCTCACCTACTGAGGACAGAGCCTCCCAGCTGAAAAAGAAGTCCTCTGTTTGATATTCATTGCATCATTCTGAACTGACGGTTTTACCTCAACAAGATGGGGAAAAGTATTGTGGGTTTGGGTATTATATAAATTTCATGGATTTTGTTAGAGAAGGGACTGAGGACCTCCTAACGTTTTCATGCTGAAATAAGAACCTCTTGTTTTTAGTCCTTTGCTTCAGGTTTTTTTCAAAATTAGTTCACAATTACCTTTGATAAAGAAAATAAAGAATAAGAGTAGCAGCAATAATGATAGTAGGTCATATCTGGAGTACCATTTGCAAAGATTATGCTTATTATTTGTAATTTCATTGTTGCATTACAATTATACATAATAGTTGGGACTATTGTGACATTCATACATGCACATAATTTGCTCAGTTTCACTCCTCAATATTTCCCCTTTCTCTTCTGTCCTCTCTCCCACTCACTCCTTTCTCTTCTCTATGGATCTTCCTTTTATTTTCATGAGATCCCCTTTTCTTCCATTTGTCTTTCTCATTTCTATATAGGAGTGAAAATATATGCCACTTGCCCTACTGAGTCTGGTTTATGCTTAGTTTTTAGTATCACTATTAGATAAGTAGTTTTAACTATATTTTTACAGATAAGGAAATCAAGAGACAGAAAGTATTTTAACCGAATTGATTTTAGATTCTATGGCAGGGTCATGTAATTCACTCAAGTCTTTTGTTTAACAGCCATTTCTTACAAAAAAATTCTGACTAATTAACAATACATTAGGAAAAACGTGAATAATAAACAATTATTGTACCTAAAGTTACCACCCATTAAATAATAAAATTAGATTTTCAATCATGAGATCAGTTTTTGGAAGGTTTGCCAGAGTAGTTTCACCTATAGTTGATTTATGTTTAGATGTGTGCTTCTACCAACATACTTAAATATTATAAACTATTTACCTTTTCTTTTTTTGGTTGTGAACAAATATTTATTTTAAAACATCACTGAAAGACCAAGAGTAGTTCAGCATAATGCAGCAGATTAGGGATTGCCTGCTACTTTATCTTTAATTGAAATCAGAGTAAACCACATTACACACTTCAAATTTGCTGGCAGATTTATACATAGCATCCTATTTATTTCCTGCCATAGTTTGTTGTTCCCCTTCTTTTAGAGAAGGGAATGGCCTCCTGAAGTATGAAGCTAAGGAATGTTTCTTACAAGACCTACATTGTCATAAGGGCAGGGCCAAAACCTGTCCTATGCAGTAAAAATAATTGTTCATAGTATTAATTTAGTTAGTGTTTTCTCATTTAAATGGAGTTGAATTGAACTGAATACAGCATGTTCAAGTCATACAACTAGGGATTAGATGTAGTTAGAATTCAAACTTAGATGTCTGCTTCTAAAAATTAGACATCATAGCTTGTAAAATTAATATACCTAAATATATATCATTTTTTCATTTTTTATACTTAACAGTGAAGTGAATTTAAAACAGTGAACCAGCCATCAATTCCTAATAAATTTCAAAACTAAACTATAGGAATAAACAAACAAACAAAAGTTAACCGAAACCAAACCCAACCAAACCAAACAATCTAAGTTACAAATAAAAGAACTTATAAGCTAGGAATAGCTAGGAACAAGAAGATGTGGTGTGTGAGTGCACAATATGGTGGCACTATATCCCAATAATGTACTTCACATTTCAAAAACCTAGCAGAAAGAATTTTGAAAGTTCACCATCTAGAAATATCAAGTGTTTGAGAAAACAAATATTCTTAATCTGATTTAAATGTTACACAAAGTATGTGCACAGCACAGTACTCTACCAACTTTTTGATGTTTTTATATATAATTGGTATATGTGTACTATCTTGCAAGTAGCAAGAAAAAGTACAAGAAGAACAATTGGTGATGCGTAAGAAATAGAGCAGAAGGGTCACAGTTGAAATCCTGATTAAATCAAGCAAAGGATAAATTTAAAAAAGAAAATTAGGAAACAGTGATCACAATTGCTAAAGTAAACTCAGATAAAGCATCAAAGTCTATTTCTTTTTAAAGTTGCATTAAATACATCAACAGAAGTTAAGAACCACATGGATGTCTGGGTTCATTCATTCATTTTATTCATTTAGCAAATATTTATATATGGCTAAATGAATATTTGGAATGCAATGTTCCTTTTTCTAAGGACCCCATCTTCCAAGGAGAATAATGACACGATACAGAATATTTAACACTCAGAGTTGAGAGCTCTAGTTATGTCTACTAACCTGGGAGCAGAAAGACAAACTCAGGCAGAACGCATGTGGATGAGAGGGAAGCAGAGAAGGGGCATCATTTGAGACCATGTTCAAATTGATTAGAAGAAGATGGCTAGAGGAGGGATTTTCCAGATTCAGAGAACACATTTTTAAAAGGAGCAGGCATCTAGCAGAGATTGCAGAGTAGAGCATGCATAAGTACTTTACTCTGGCTGAAGCAGCAAGTTAAACACAGGTGATACATGCTGAAGAGCTAAGGAGATAAGCCCAGTGTGCAGGTATAGAAAGACCTGGAAATCTGAGCCATCTTGAGGAATGAGCTCAAAGCAGAGGGAATAGTGCCATCTATTGAATCTGCCACATATTTTTAACCTGTTTGAATCTTACAAATTGCATGCAGTTTGACCTTCGCAATCCTCTATCAGCCTAATGGCTTAGAATTATGTTAATTCAGTATAAGTACTTTACTTATGCCATTCTTAATGGCCCATGCTCATGTGACTGTTTTGTGAACTGTCACTTAAGAATGAAGCATATAATGGCTGAAAACCCCATATAAAATTTCACATCAATAGACAATTACACATCTTTTGTATAAGCTACTGAGACTGCTTGCTCTTTTTTGTTTTTCTTTTGATTGTTTCTTATTGAATTATTTTTAAACAGTGACACAAAAATTCCTACCTTCAGAAAAAATTGTGGGAATGTTTTCAGGTTCCTGCTTATTTGTAAACAGGCTCAGGCTTGAGCTTTTAAAACTGTCACGGACACCATCCATTTCCTGTAGCGTTCAGTTATGTTTGCCATCATTCCAAACTCATTTGCATTTTTTCTCCTTACTCAATTTGAAAGTGAAAATATTTCTGAAAAACTTGATATTCTTTTTATAGGAAGAAGAGGGAGAGAAAGAGCAAAAGCCAGAGAAAGAGAAGTTTATCATCATAACCAGAAACCTCCACGTTCTCTCCTCTCACCTTTTTACTGGTGAATATCCTCTACCACAGCAATGATATCTGTTGAGAGCCACAGCCGAAGGGGCCCCAGCAAACTTCCAGCTGCCAGCAAACTTCCAGCTGCCAGCTGATGATTGGCTCACAGCGGCCCCAGCAACTTCTAGCTGCCAACTGATTGGCTCCTCTGCGGTGATGCTCATTGGGCTGTTTCCCTGCCCTTTCAGACCACGGAGCTGCTCATTGGGGGACTTTTTTGGCTCCGCCCATGCGACCCAGCCAATTGGCCTCAAGAGAGGCGGAGTGGGGGAGGTTGAGAGGCTTGTGGGAAGCTGGTGGTGGCAGTTGGGCTCTGAAGGTTTTTCCTGAGGAGCTGTTTTATTTGGCCTGTGTGGTTCTAAAAATAAAGTTTGTTTCTTTTGACAAGTAGCTCCTGAATTGTGCCCAGCCAGACTGCGGCAGATATCCATTGTATACAAATACAAAAAAAGAATATAAGTGGTCATTATTATTTTTATCATCACAATTATATTAATGGCACTTTGGTGGTACTAGATATTATTATACAGAAGTGAAGCCTGATGGTTTTGGAATGAGAATGTAGACATTCTGATGGATAAGTACACAGAGGAGAAATGGCACAAGGTAGAAACCACAAAGACACTCTTGTCAATTTGCACTGTTGAAAGCAGATTTCTGCTAGGCGCAGTGGTGCACGCCTGTAATCCCAGTGGCTCCGGAGGCTGAGGCAGGAGGATCACAAGTTCAAAGCCAGTCTCAGCAACAGTGAGGCACTAAGCAACTCAGTAAGATCCTGTCTCTAAATATAATACAAAATAGGGCTGGGGATGTGATTAGCTGGTGGAGTGCCCATGTACCACCCCCAGAAAATGAAAAAAAAAAGTAGAAAAAGAAACAGATTTCTGCTTCACAGTTTCAAGTGGTCACCTAAGGAAAGAATAAATTTGGACTAACAAAAAAAAATGCAATATTCTTCTCAAATTATCTTTTAAGAGGAAGTTTACTTGTTTTGCATTATTCTAAAAGTATGAAAAGTATATATCAGCAGAGTGGGGTTCTTAGAGTTTAGATATTATAAGAGGGTCCTAGTCAACCTATTTATGAATGCACACAAATTTTTGTTACTAAGGTATTTATTCTCTTGATTTTCAATATTGATTGTGAAATATTCTTTGTTAATAGTTTTCCAAAGTGAAATAGTCACTAACTATAAACAAATGTTCATGGAAGAACATTTTATTTTCTCTTAAAGTTTTCAAAGTAGCCTCTTCAAAAAATTAATATTTTGATTTACATAGATTATTTTTTAAAATTTTTTTAGTGGTAGATGGACAAATGAATTTTTATTTATTTGTTTTTATGTGGTGCTGAGGATTAAACCTAGGGCTCTGCATGTACTAGGCAAGTGTTCCGCTGAGTCACAACCTCAGCCCCCAACATAGGTTATCTCAATGACCATTTCATTGCCTAAACAACAGATGCTAAAACCTTGTGTGTGTGTGTGTGTGTGTGTGTGTGCGCGCGCAAGCGCATACATGTGTTTTATTTAGAGACAGGATCTTGCTGAGTTGTTTAGGTCCTTACTGAGTTTCTGAGGCTAGCTTTGAGCTCACAATCCTCCTGCATCAGCCTCCTAAACTGCTACAATCACAGGGATGCGCCACTGTGCCTGGCAGACACTAAAATCTTTACCCAAATCAAGGGCATAACTCCATGATCTGACTAGCACTAAGCCTTCATTCCTCATGGTTTCCAGAGACTCATCCATGTGTACTCATATGGTATTTCAACTACCTTTAACCTCATTCTATTTATACCTCTGTCCTACTACTCAAAATGATTTTTCCAAGTGTGTGATCCTTTGTTTGCTTAGCCTCTCTCTTTTTCTCTTCCTCTTCCTCTCTTTCTCTGTCTCTCATCCATCATGTATTTACCTGTATATTAAGTGCTGATTCAAGTTTTAGTTCCTCTAGGAATCCTTTCTTCCTGTATCCAAGTTACTTTTTTCTTTTTAAATAATCAGATCATTTATTGCTGGTATTTTTATCGCTTCTTGCCCATGACTTTATTCATCAATTAAAAAATTAAAAATAACAAATAATTCCCTAAGTAACAGTTTGTTAAAATATGGAGATAAAACAAGTATGGATTGTGATTTGCTCTCAACACCAGGGGAGCACTATTGTTTTTTATAATAGAAACTCAACATAGTATTTAACACAAAACTTTTAAACATATTAAACAGGAAGTACATATTATATAGCATTTTAAAAATGATTATTCTATTATATATTCTGTATAAAAGTCTGAATGTGTTAAATCTTTCAAAATAATATTGCACACACAATAGTTCTACAAACTGTCAGGTTATAGAGATTAATTTGAACCTACTCATAACCAAGGTATGAGTCATGGTATGCTATGCTGTGGTAACCATAAACAAGTCTAAAATATATAATAGTTCAAATTCAAATTAATTAATACCTCACTTGCAACATTCCAAAACAGCTATTCCTGGTCAGAACATGTGAAGAGTAAGGATGGTGTGTACAGCTCTAGTTTGTGTGCACATTTAAAGAATTAGTGTAATTTCGGTTTGAACGTTTTTATATTGTTCCTACCTCAGTGGAAGAATCTTTATTCAGGTAAAGAAAATGAGATGCTTAATGGAGAAGTTTGCATGAGCAAGGCCTAAAAATGACATATAGATATCCATTCACCATCCTTGTTCAGAACTGACTCCCTTAACTTCAAAAGGGAGGGTAGGGAATGTTCTTTTAAGTGACTAGGAGGAATAGAAACACATTTTGAGGAGACAGTTAAACATGATTTAGGAATCTTTAGAAAATATCTACTATGACCTATCAATACTATAATGCTTTATGTTATATTTCATACTGTGTATAACATTCTATTATAATCAGTTACATATATTTTATGACTTATAAGAAAGAGAAAAGAAGTAAGAGCAGATAGACCCTGAAATCAAATTCCAGAATTCCTTTATCAATAATATTTAACAGTATTTTATTTTAGAATTCATAAAAGAAACTGTAATAGTCAATGCTCTCCAGAACAGTGGAATCAATAGAAGGTGTAGATAGAAATGCATTCATTTATTTTAAGGAATTCTCTCAGGTGATTTCAAAGGCTGACAAGTCCCAAGATCTACAGATCAAGTCAGCAGGCTGGAAACCTAGAAGAGTCAATGGTGTAACTCTGACATAGGAAGCAAAGATACTTCAATTTGAGTTCAAAGAAGGGAAATGCTAATGCCCTGATTTGAAGACAGACAGGTTAGAGGAGTTCTTTGAGAGACTGTCATTCTGTTCTGTTCAAAGTATCAATGACTGGCTGAGGCCCACTTACTGTAGGGAAGGCCATCAACTTTTGTCTGTACCACTTAAATATAAATCTCACCCTTCCATAACCAAAATAAATAAATAAATAGAGCTCTCACAGAAGCACCAGTGTAATGTTTGATCAAAGAGCTAGGAATCTCATGGCATCGTTGATGCATAAAATTAGCCATCATAGACACTGGAGGATCATGTAACATTCCACACATGTGCCAGTATTAGAGGCAGTGTGGAGTTAAGCATCTTTTATGTCTTAAATATGCATTTACAGAAAATTAGTCAATATCATGTTAAGTAGACATGAAAACAAAAACGTTTGAATAACAGAGCTGCTTTGAAAACTCAAAACTAAATAGATCTATCTATCTCTATCTATCTTTCTATCCATCCTTGTTATTATGGTGCTTTTAAATCACTCACAATTCAATGTAGGAAGAATGAAGGAAAAAGAGCTTTAATGGTTAATAAGGTTTAAATGTCATCACTCATACTAACAAAATAAAATGAATTATTTACACAAAATATTCTGAAAATCTTTTAACCAACGTTTGTGAAGAGAAATAATTTAAAAATTGTCTCTAGTAGGAAAGTCACAAATATGTTTTTCATTTTTTTTTAGTAAGAACAAGGTTTGTCTTGTCCAACTTGCACCTTATTTAAAGGAAAAACATATTTTGGTATGAAAAACTGCTTGTGAGTGTAAATGGAACAGGAATGAAGTTCATAAAGACAGGATAACTGCTGTTATTTGCCTACAGAGTTTAAAAGAAGGCAGGCATTTTCCAAGTCAAGTGTTCATTTTAATTTTCACCAAGTGGTTATTCAATATACACAATCACAAAAGTACTTACTTTGTTGTAGTTTCTTTTTTATCACCATACTTCCTCTTTGATGATGAAATGAACTGGAGAGTTCTAAGTGCGATCTCCCATTTACACTTGGTAAAGTGCTCATCATGACTGTTATCTAGCATATTTCTTAATAAATCCATGAGAAAAGACATTTTTTTTTGAGAATTTTTTTTAATATTTTATTTTTTAGTTCTCGGCGCACACAACATCTTTGTTGGTATGTGGTGCTGAGGATCGAACCTGGGCCGCATGCATGCCAGGCGAGCGCGCTACCACTTGAGCCACATCCCCAGCCCCGAGAAAAGACATTTTTTAAATTAGTAGACCAAAGTCAGCAATCAGATAAAATAATCAGGGTTAACATTAAATGTTATACTTAAGTTTAAAAGAGAAATGTCAGTATTAAAAAATAAGAATGATGTTTAATTTTAATTAATGTTTTAAAAGAAACCTTTTAAGGATAAAATTAACCACAAAGTTTGTGTGAAAGATTAGTATAGCATAACTGTTATTAAAAGAAACAAGCAAATTATGTTTCGTGCTTTCATGATTCTGTCAAAATGAACCCCAATATTGTGTATAACCATAATACACTAATGAAAAAAGAAAAAAATACAAGTATTGTTTTAGGCAGAAGATTGAATCTTTGCAAAGTGGACCTGAATAGAGATTAACTGTAAAGAAGGTGTGTTAACCTATCTCATGAAATAAAGAATTACCTTCTACAGAACTCAAGAACAGATTTTATGATAATGTAATATGATTAATATATGTGACATTATTATTTTAGATATCAATAAAAAATTTTAAATTAGCCCTGCTATAATAATTAACATTTTGTATCCCATATCAGTGAGACATTTTTTCGCCTTTTTTCCAGGCTGTCTTTCCAAGTAATTTGAAAATAAGCTTAGTACTTCTATCCAGGAAAAAGAACAGGTACACTTACTTTCCAATATTATGAAGATAATACTTTGGGTCCTCTAAGTCCAGGATTCTATTCTGTAATACAGCTCTTTAGGGAAATGATTATTTTTCAGTATTGATATTGCTTTGTACAATAAGTTGTTATTAATTCCTGCCTCAGGCAAGGAGTGTCTTCTACCCCTATCAGTGATGTCAGGGCAAGTAACTTGCTAACTTGCAGGTTAGCTTCAAAGTTCTTTATTCCTAACTGTCCAAAATCACATAGCAGTGTCAAAACTCTTTGTTTTAAAATCAATACTTATTAAAATGTGAAAACCAGTTTTTAAGACATATACATTGAGTGAAAGTCCAATGTAACTGCTCTGTGAACTTTTCCTTGAACAATGGAGTTAGTACGGAATAAATAATTTTATGAACCTTAATATGTAATTTTATAGTATTTTGTACTTGCACAAGATAAAGTACGTTACTGTGTATACCATTTAAAAATAGATTAAAAGTCTTAACACTACAATAAATAGCTTGTAGAGATAGATTAACATTAATGTAATAGCACTAGGATTGACTAGAGGCAAGCAAGAATGGTGGAGGAAACAGTGGGATCCCTTATCTCAGAGAGTAACTGGGGAAGTGCCTTGGAGGACCATACATCAAATCCAGATGAACTCAGAGCAAACTCAATCTCACTTTGAGCTGTTCTCTGGAATATTGGTTCTGAACTTGGAAGAGACATATGATACATGAAATACAGACTGTTGTCCTCTTTAGGAAAATAAAGTTCAGTGAATGTCCAGAATTTTGTAAATGTTCCAAGAAGAACAAGGAAAAAAAAAATAACAAAATGAGTCTCAACAATTGGCTTCTGCAAAGGTTCAAAGTACTGAGAATAAGGGGAAAGATTAAAGAGAAAACCAAATAAGGAGAATATTTTTCTCCACCAATCCTGCTCTTTACAGGGAGGCAATGCATTTTAGAAGTAAGAATCCCTGACCATTATATCCTAGATTGCTGTGATCCCAATATTTTTTATGGAATTTGGCAGGGCATGCAACAAATATTTGGACTGATTATTCAAGTTCATTATTGCAATACTTATGCAACAGATAGAATATTGAATGAACAACTAAAAGAAGTTGTTTCATTCAATTTGTCACCTTAGTGCCTATGCTAATACTTGGCATCAGAACAGACACCATATCTTTTTCTACTGAATTAATTTACATTTGCTTTGAATAAGAGAATTTTATATGGCAATGGATGGAAATTGTTTCATTTATATCAACCCTGCCTGGAGCCAGAGGTATCTTATTTATAACAGAGATGCACATTTTACTATTGTAATAGTAAACATTGGCTTCTCTGCATACCACACAATTCTGCTAGGTAACATTGTCAGTTGAACTCACACATAACCAGATTTCCCAAAAGAAATAGAATTTCATATCCAAAGTGAGGTAAAAACAGATGTGTATCACAATTTTGTGAAACTGTCTCTTTGAATATTTACAATATTTATCTATTGTTGACATTTTATACTGATTTTTTCCTTACAAAATCCATTAGCTTACCATGCTATCAGGCAAAAAGAAAATAGTCTTTTGGCATTAAAAATAACTCATAATATTAAGATGAATATCATTAGAGTAAGGGATAAAAATGAAGAAAAGTGACAATAGAGAAGATGTCCTACAGAGAGTAAGCTTCACTGAAGACTGTTTACTCTGGGCACATAAATATTTGAGGAGTTTCTTAGTGCTATAAAGTATATATATGTACACATGCAAACACACAAACATCTCAGTTAATATTTTCCAAGATGATGACACCCATCATTTTCTGTTTCTTTGATTAAATGAAATCTTGGGAAGGCATGAATATCTTTCTTTTCTTAATATTAAATAATCATTTTTTAAAATTCTCAGTCTTTAATTTACTAAAGGATTATATTTTTATTTACATTTAATACACATGGTTTTTCACTTGAAAAGCTTGATGAGAACACTTAACAAAAGCATCAGTGCCACTTATTGGTGGAAATCAATGGTCTGAGCTTGGCAGGCTCATTCTGAATTCTGTTCTATTCATTCTCCTCTTCAGAAGGAGACAGGATATGGATACAGAAACCACAGTAAGTATGGTATGCACCTGAGGACTTCATGCATTTTGCCCTTGGCTTTCACCTTGCAGTATAACTCACTTAATACTTATTTTACAAAGAAGAAACTAAGCCTTAAAGAAATCTAATATATATTCAAAATTATATCTTTGAAGATTAGATAAGCCATGATTTAAAATCCAAGTCTCATGTTCTTTTCACTGGATCAGAATACCTCCACAAAACCTTCATTAAACACACTGTACTCAGAAAACATGGAGTTAAGAGTCCTCAAACAAAGTATATATTTGATTTTGCTACACCTAAGTTACTGGTTTGTTTTATAATTAATCATCATTTTAAGAATGCTACAGAGTAATCTTAAGCAGTACTGAGAATTTTAATAAATTCACAAAAATATTAATATTTTAGATTTCTTCATGTGTTCCAATTGTCCATGAGGGCCATTTCATCTTTCTTCACTTCTGTATAACAAAAAAAGTATTCTGGATCAGAGTACTTTCAATAATTTTATTTTTAACATTTTTCTGTTTTTTGCATATTATGTTTTTGTTAATATTTGGGTAATCTGGTAAGGGGGCAAGGGCATGATTTCCTTAAGTAAAATAAAAGCAGCAACAATAAACCTAATACAACTATACACATACACACACACACACACACACACACACACACACAAATAGTATGTCAACAGACTGATTTTTTTTTCCCTAAACAAAAGAAATTTATTTCTTACAGTTCTGTAGGCCAAAGTCCAAGATCAAGGTGTGAACATATTTGGTGTCTGATAAAAGCACACTTCTTCAGAGTCAACTATCTTCTCACTGTAACATCATGCAGCAGAGGATTAAGATATCTCTCTTGGGCCTATTTCTAAGCTTATTCATGGGGGTCCCCATCTTCACCATCTAATTCAGATAGATGATTCTAATTGATATACATTTTAATTCCAGTAACAATGATTATAAACAGGATAATTGCATATGAGAGACTATCTTGCAGAACCAGGGACTAGCCTGAAAGTTCTGAGTGACTTATCCAAAGGTCTCCCAGCTACTCCCACCATCATGTAGCCATCATTTCAACTCTGCTTATCCAAATGACTTCTTTGTAACATGGTAGTGATCAATGGTTATCTTGATTCCTTCCCACTTTTGCAATGGAATTTCATTAATAAAAACCATGAGTGGTATGAACTATGGGTGTATATATTATTATGTCTCTTCTATCTACATTAAATAATTTTACCATAAAGAAAATAATGAATGTTGGAGGTACTCATTATATTTAACCAGATTTAAACATCGAACAATGTTTATATGCATTGAAACATCACATGATCACATTAATAAGTTTCTAAATATCAGTTTAAAAATTAAGTTCATTTAAATTTTAAAAATACAAAAATAAAATGTAAATCAGAGTGACAGCTTAACAAAAACTTAGGAAAATTCTGGAATTGCTTCTATTGTAATTTAAGGAATATTTTCTTCTAGAGGAATATAGTTTCTGAAATGTCAACATCTAAGAGCCTTATAGGGCAATATATATCCTACATATTAATACTTAGTACAGTGATGCATTTCTAACTCTTTAAGAAACTTTATAAATCCTCCTTCCTAGATAATTATTCTGAATAAGCAGTCTGACTTCTCTTCAATAAAAATTTTCAGTTCCCTGTAATTATAATAAGAAATAAAACAAAAGAAAAATACTACTTCAAAATTTACAAAGGAATAAATGCTTATGGTATACATAATGAACTGCCCAAATTTTGAGAGACAGTACTATTGTTTTTCTACCCATTTATAGAACATGAGAATAATAGATATTATGATGTTATCTAATCTGTGATAATGAAAGGTTTTGATTCAGTTTTTTGGATATAGTTCTTCATAAGCTGCATGATCTTAGTAATTTTTTTATTATTCTTGAATATCAATTTCCTAATGTTTACAAAGAAACTTACTTCATAGAATCTCTAAAAGGAAATAAAATACTATGTAAAATAATGGTCATAATAAGTGAAAGCTGTCCCTAGTAGAATATCTAACATTTGAGTTAAGAGAAAATCAGTCAGTTAATTGACTTGCCAAAGCTCATAGTCTTATTTAGAAGAACTTCATCCCATTACCACATCTGATTCTGTCATTTCTGCTACTAGTTTCATAGATGTTATAAAACTGGCATTGTTTTAGATCCTCTTTTCAACCCTTCATTGAGTCAGAAGTGAAATTTCATTCAGGTTATACTATTTTCAAATGTGTATTCATTATTTCCCTTGTTTGCAAAGTGCTTGCTCCCACTGATTTTGATACTGGTTGGGCATATTTGTATTAGCAACCAAACTGGTCTTGCAAAACTATATTATCTATTTTCCAAGTAAATTTATATGTGGCTGCTAAGTTAACTTGCTAAAGTGTAGGTTTTACACAAAGTTTCTTGTTAAGACATCATCATCATTTAAATGTGTTCATTTATATCATGTGAGAAAGTATATTTCTTGGCATTGAAGGCCATCTATAACATGGATCCTGTCCCATAAAAGCACATAGCTCCCCTTTGCCCACATAACTATCCCCATGTATCAAATGTACTCCTTGCTTTTCTCCTAGGGTGGTAATGCTTATAACAATTGCTTTATTTGTGATTCATACCTCCAGTGTTTTGTTGATAGAAACACTGTTTTTCAAAGTTGAAGATAAATAATGTCTTTATTATTTCCTCATTTCTGCAGCTGAGTTTTTCATAATTCATGTATACAACACCGTATTCCTTAGTTTTATCTTTAATTTTATTTCCAACCTTGTCCCTTACTAGCTGGGCGGCCTTGGACAAATCACTTTATTTTCTGAGCTCACTTTCTGTTTAAGGTGAATATACTATACTTCATCCAATTTACAGAAAAATGGTGAGGACCAAGTGGAATAATTATGTGACATTAGGTTCAAATTACATTGATGTTGTTGTTTTGGCAAGGTAATAAAGAGCTTGGATTTGGAAATGATAAGGAGTCAAATGTCCAGTGTGGCTGCCCTGTTCTAACCAAGGAAGTGGAGACAAATGGGGCTGGTGAAACCTGGGCTGGAGACCCTCTAAAGTATAGGGATTTTGCCTGTTCAATACCCGTTTCAATATTTAATGTGTTCAGAACTACAAATTGGATGGACCAATGAAAATGCAGTTTCCGTGTAATTAGTGATTATTGAGACCCAGGTTACATAACATCGCTTTCCAGAATAATCATTAATCCCAAGGATACCACATTATTTATTGATCCATCCCATTTTTGGTTCTGAACACATTAGATATTGAAACAGATATTGAGCCTGGCATGGTGGCGCATGTCTGCAATCCCAGCGGCTCAGGAGGCTGAGGCAAAACCATCAGGAATTCAAAGCCAGCCTCAGCAAAAGCAAGGCACTAAGCAACTCAGTGAGACTCTGTCTCTACATAGAATACAAAATAGGGCTGAGGATGTGGCTCAGTGGTTGAGTGCCCTTGAGTTCAATCCCTGGCTCCACCTCCCTCCTAAAAACAAGAGTGAAACAGATATTGAACAGGCAGAATCTCAATACTTTAGAGTGTCTCAACAGTCACAGACTTGCCTACAATCAAAACAATAACATAGGTTATTTCAAAAGAAATAAAATTTCCTAGCATGTTTGAGCACCTACTTTGTTTCTTCTATTTGAGTTCTAATTTACAGTTATAAAATTACACAAGAATTAGCACAATTTTCACATGTAGTACCTGTGGAATTTGAGATATTAAAGAATTAATATTATTCTTAAAGTTGTCTGTTTGTATGTATTTGTAGACTTAGTAAGTGTGAAGTGTGATATTGCTTTATAAAGGCATTAAGATGCCACTGGACATTAGCATTGCAATTATTTTTTATAACATACTTAATATTATTTAGTTACATTTTAAATAAAAAACAGACTGTAGTCTCTTAAATGATTTAAAAATTATTGAGGTAACTAAATGGTGATAGTGGTGACTTGGTTGTTAAAGGTAGAGGTAAACAAGATAGAATGTTGGTCAAAATTTGACTACCAGTGCCTACCATTTGAATATTTTACTGGGCAAAGATTCAAAGAATGCTGACTAGATTTTTAAAAGGAATTAGGGTATACTTAGTAAATATAAATAGCACTAAAAGAGTAGAGCAAAATAAAGATTCCAAATAAAAAGTAACCCATGGTTACTTGAAAGAATAAAATGGATTTAAAATTTCCCTCATTCAGCGAGAACTACATTTTGCTATCAGAGTGATTGGCAACTATCTAATAAAACATATTCACTAGGCATAATTCAACCTGAAAAATTTTAAAGAAATGTTAAAATATTTTGAAAAAAAGTAGTTTTTAATCAAAAGAAATTATAAGTTAAATATGAAATAATAACACTTCACTCAATGAAAGTAAATAAGAGCAAGGAAATAAAAAACATTTGCATATCTGAAAAATAGAGGAAGTGCTGAGATTATAATACCATTCCTGAGTGTTATATATCATGGTCTGATCCCAATCAAAAGGAAATTTGAATATATTGAATGTCTTTCTCTTGATTTTTTGTTTCATTATAAGCTATAAGCATTAAAACTTTGGGACACAACTTAAAATATAAGAGACTAGTTTGCAATATGTTAATAATTACAATTAAATGAAAAATTTAAATACTTTATAGTAATTTTCATAATAATTATAGTTAATCATATTAACACATTTTAGTATTAAGCATCATAATAAATTATTGATTCACCTATAAATCAATGTGAAACAATTTAAAATAATTCCAGTTGAGACGCTATTCCCTTTGAGATTTTTTAACATATATTTTTTAGTTGTCAATGGATCTTTTTATTTTATTTATTTATTTACTTACTTACTTATTTATGCAGCACTGAGGATCAAACCCAGGGCCTCACACATACCAGGCAAACACTCTACCACTGAGCCACAACTCCAGCCTGATATTATATTATTTTTAATAATATATTATATTATTTTTAATAATATAATTATATTATGTTTAATAGTAAATTGTTTTAGGGTTCTCTAGAAGAACAGAACCCACAGGAAATATAATCATAATATTATACTTTATTATAATTAAATATACATATTATGTATTATAATAAAGGGGAATTTATTAGCCTGGCTTATACAATTAGAAGTTGTATCGTCCATAATGGCCATCTACAAGCTGGAGAAACAGAGAAACCAATAGCTGCATAGTCCAAAATGCTGAAGTCTCAAATCAAGAGGCAGCAATAATGTTACCCCCAGGCAGAGCCTAAACGCTTCTGAAATTTGGTCAAAACTCCCTAAAGAATCACTGGCAGAGTATCTATATGAAAGAGTCAAGGAGCCAGAGTCTGATTTCCTCAGGTGATCAAAGTAGCAATCAAGAACCCCCTTCAAAAAGATTTTAGCTTACATCTATTGCTGATTGATTGTTCTTCCAACTTTCATTCCATCCAAGCCTCCAACCTATTGGACCCTGTTGCCCAAGCTTAGGGAGGGTCTCTACTTCAGTTCCCTATCCCACATGCCAATCATTCTTAGACACACCCTCATTGACACACCCAAAGAAGTCTCTTAATATTCTGCATCTCTTAATCCAGTCAACTTGACAATTCAAATTAACCATTACATAAACATTTTAAAGTTTTTTTTTTTAATTGAAGAGAGATTGTCTAATTTTGCATTATTATTTTATCATAGAAGCTGTACACATAGGTGAAAATATCATAATTAATGTGTACAATTAACATGCCAATGAAAAAAATACAATCATTGATTATCACCACATAATTGAGGACTTTGTTGAAACAAATCAAGAAATATAAATGCTTTTTAATAAACATTTAATAGCCTATTTATTGTGCATTATTGCATAATTTTATTCAAAATTATTGCAAGTTCATCAATAGAACACTCACATATGTGAGATTACAGTGCACTTTAGCCATCTTTTGCTTTTATATAAATAAAAGCAGACATTATATTTATAGATTTTTAAAATTATATTAATTTTAAAGGAATATTGCCAAGATAGGAGCACAGAGCTTATTTTATTTCAAAATTCATTAGTATGATTCATACTTTCAAATACGTAAACTATGGTAATGCTATTTGGAATCTTGCCACTGTCTCCAGATTTTAATTGGCAAGCCAATGTTGAGTTAGACCAAAATTCTGGAAAGTCTTCACTATAAAAGTCCACCTGACTAAGCACATATAAATTATAAGTACACATTATATAGTGATGTTTTATGAACTTTTACATGTTGTAAAACTACCAGACCTGGATGTGCTCCAGTTTCTTGAGCTTTGGGTTCATTTACTTACATTGCAGCAAGAATTACTCTTCCTAATTTCTGTGCTTTGTGTATAATTTCTTTGTTAATTTGGCCTAAGGTAATATGGTCATTCATATTATCTAACATTTGTAAGTTAATCATCATACAATATCAAGCCTGACATGCTTAGGAAGGCACACAGACCTCTCTTGGATGCTCTAATATATTTCTTTCATTCTCATTCTGGAGCAATTATATCTGATTGTCAGAAATCACAATGTAATATTGGTTAGAACTGCTATGTACCAAAAACTCTAGCAATCCAACCAAGATGGTGGTCAAAGGGTGCAAATGTTCAGTTAGAAAATAGATTTTTTACAATGTTTTTAGTTGTAGATGGACACAATGCCTTTATTTTATTTATTTTTATTTTTATGTGGTGCTGAGGAACCCAGTGCTTCACATATGCAAAGCAAGCACTCACTGAGCCACAATCTCAGCCCCGAGAATAGATTTTTTTAATACCTATTACAAAGCATGGCAACTACAGTTAACAAAATTATATTTTTATAGACAAACATCATAACATCACTTTGAACCCCATAAATACAAGTCCTTATAATTTTGAACTTATAATAACAAAGATAAAATTGATTTCCATATTTTATGTAATGCCTTAAGATTTACAAAACATTCATGCCCTCTCTGAACTAGTTCATAAAATTATCTAATGAGGTAGGTAGCATATCCATTTTAGGTTCTTTTCTTTCCTTTTCTTATTGTAGTGAAATATATATATAGCATAAAATTTACTGACTTAACCACGTTCAAGTACACAGTCTAACGGGTTTGTTATGTGATACTGATGTGCAACCATTAGTGCTCTCTATGTCTCCAGATACTTTTTCTTCTTGCAAAACTGAAACTCCATATGCAATAAACAATAACACATTCTCTACCCGCATTTCCTCAAAATCACCATTTCTCCTGTCTCTATGATTTTACTGTGAAGTACCTTATATAAGTGATGTCATTTTTGTACGGCTGTAAGTGGTCTTTTTGTGACTGGCTTAATATCACTTAACATGTCATCAAGATTTATCCATCTTGTAACATATGTCAGAATTTTCTGCCTGTACAAGATTGCACAATGTGATATTGTAAGCATGTAGAGTATTTTGCTTATCATTTCATCTATCAGTTAGATGTTCCAGTTGCTTCCATGTGTTAGCTAATGTCAATAAGACTTCTATAAACACTGATGTACACATAGTTTTGAGACTCTACTTCCAATCATTTTCAGGATATATCTAGACATGGAATTGCTGAATCATATACTAGTAATCCTGTTTTCAATTATATGAAGAACTGACATATTATTTTACACAACATCTATGCTACCTTACTTTTCCACCAACTATGAACAAAGATTCCAATTTCACTGCATTCTCTCTGAGGTTTTGTTGATATTACTTTTCATAGTATCCATTCTAATGTGAGATGGTATTTTTCATAATAGATTTGATTTGCAATTGCCTAGTGAGTAGTGACATTAAGTATGTCTTCATGTGCTTATTGGCTTTCTTTTTTTTTTTGATAAGCATGTTGGGGATTGACAATATTAAATGTTTGTTTAGCATCACTCAGAAGAAGAAATAAAAACAAATGTAAGGCATCTCTTTCTTTTAATAAGAATTGTTATAATTATAAATTTACTAACACAAGAAGAAGATAATACTTTTAGAAATATTCAACCTTTGATAGTAGTCATTTTCTGGCTTCAGTGTATAAAAATTACTGATTTTATGATATATGTTTTAGTCAATATCAATGAATATCTTCATATTAAAATGATATCTGAAATTCTAGTGTACATAAAAACTGAGTGAAACAAAATGTACAGGATGGAAACAAAATCAGAATACTGATTTTGTTTCCATCCTGTACATATAAAATGTTCTTGATAAACCTCACATTATCTTATGCTAGCCCTTTAAACCCAATTGTTCATAGGTATGCAGATAAACTGATTAATAGATAGACAGACAGACTGATCTAGCCAGTGGTGAACAAGGAGAGCTGATACCTTTGGTCTTAGTGCTTCTTAAGATAATATCAGTTTTGCTTTCTTCACTGGTACACACCCAAACTATCATATGCTCAGCTGTTCTGTTTCCAGTGGACTTACTTGCTTAAACTCCATAATTCACCCAAGAAGAAACCAACATATATATCTCTTGAACCTTCTCCACAACTCTAAATAGATATATAATGCAGGAAAACAGTGTAGATCTGAACAAGATGAATATGGATTTAAAATTGCTTCTGGGTCTCTTATATGACTGAATCTAAGTTTTCGCATTTATAAAACATAGATTGCAATAACCCTTTATTACTACTGTAAAAATTAGAATTTATAATTCAAAGTAACCTACAACAGAATCGGGTCTGTAGTAGATGCTCAGTATTCATTAGCAAACAAAATTTACAAACCCTCCAGTCCATTTAAGAATCTCTACTTCCTTAGATATTTGTCTTTTTGTGCTTTATGTTTTTTGACAGTTATAATGTGCAAAATAAACATCTTCCTAAAGAATTACAAATTACTTATCTTAAATTCCCTCTCAGAGTCCAACACAAAAGATTAGAAAAAATGATGCTTCTCAACCTAGTTGAATTTTATCTGTTAGATTGAAGATCTGTGAGGGTGGTAACCAGTTTCTAACACAGACTAGACAACCACTAAATATTTTTTTTTTAGTGATTAGATTTTTTTTAACTAAGATTATTCTGCATCATGTTCTTTCAGTTAGAACTAAAATGAAACACTTATTTGAGATATTCATGATATCCAACTTTAATTTCTTACCAGGTAAAATCTCAATTCTATTGAGAATTCAAGAGACTATAAGGATAATAACATGATAATAATTTGAAAACTATTTTTATTTCCATGGAATTTTATTTATATAATATACTTAGAAACTCTTATTTTGATTGTCTCCAACTTTTAGGAGGTAATAAAGTCCTAAGATCAAAGAAGGCAGAACTGGAATTATAACCCAATTTTTTTTTCCTTTTTTCTCAACCCACTGGACTGTGGGTTCAGCTGTATGTTTGTCTTCAGGGCAAACTACTGACAGGCCAAACCATAATTGGATGTGTTGCACCAAGGCAGCTTAGAAGAAAAATTCTAAATTCAGACCTTCATATGCAGGCTCACATTCAGAAGAAATGTGTAACAGTAAAAATACTAATAAATAAAAATAAAAAATAAAAAATAAATAAAAAATGTGAAAAGTCACTGAATCCATGTCATATCAAGCAAACAAGTAATATCTAGGATCAGAGTATCCACGAGAAGGATGCACCACTCTTCCTTAAGTTTGGATAATAAGAACAATAAACTCTAAATTGATTTTGATGATTTATCAATCACACCATGACATAAGGCTAAAGCTTCATCTTGGGTGGTTCCTTTTTTCCCCACATTCTACTGAGGGTGATACAGAGATGACCTAGAAGGTTTCTGCACTAATTTTTATGTACATTTGAGTTGAAGAACACTAAGCTTTGGAGAGAGATTCCAGCAGACCTTCCTTATGTTTGCATGGAGAAAGACATTGCCTTCATAACCCTGGGATGTAAGCAAGTCTCTAGAGAAAAAGGAGACTTTACCTTTTGGTTATGTAAATAAATTTGTTTCTTACTCAGAATAAAACACTATGTCTATACTGTCCTCTGCTCAGAAAACATTAACAAAATACCAGGCTTATCTCCCAGATTCACATCTACACAGTTTTAGGCAAAACAATTCCTAACTCATTCCAGAAACTTAATATTTAAGATGTTTAAATGATCAGGTGATTTTACCTGTTTCTCTGCTGTGTTATAGTGATATAAGGAGTGAGTTGGAGTATTGCTTTCAGCAGTTCATAGTGTATGTTCAACAATGTTATAAATTTAATCACTGCATTAATTACTATTAATATCTGTCAAGAAGATAGAATCTAAGACTAGGCACTACATAGAAAAAATGGATTAATGAGAAAGGTACTGTACTTTATTGGACTTCTATTTCTTAAAAGCTTGTTACATCTGACATTTGACACACTTTTTTTCCCTTTCGCAAGAACTCTTTGAAGTGTAATCCATAACCTCATCTAGGAGATTTTTTAAAAAATGGACAGAAATTAAGTTATGTGAATTCCTTAAATTTGCCTAGCTAGTGAGGGGCAGAAAAAAACAAATATTTTTGCCCTTAGATTCTATGCTGATCTCAGGTTATCTTACTTGACTAGTTTATATTTGGTGAAGTAATTGAATTGCTTCATTGAACAGCTTTAAAGAAAACACTACAGTTCCGAGTTAAAAAGGAAAACACTACATTTCTGAATTCAAAGAAACCAGAATCCATACTAGCAAATGGAAAAAAAAATCTAAAGTTGAAATGAGAAAATTAATCTGCAACTAAAATTTTGCTGGCTTTAAACCATTCGCTTCACTTCTATAGTTATTTTAAGGAATGAGTTTAAATGTAACTTTGTTTTTTCAATACATGTTGCATTTTGCTTTAAGAAATTCACTATTTGAATTTTTGATATTGCTTTGTATTTAAGCAGGTACAACATAATTAATTATCATAGGACTGCACTGCCAGGCTTAAGATATATAAGAGAAACAGAAGATATGTAATTAAAGTTTTAAATACTGTAATGGGGCAGGCCATGTTCTATCTATAAGAAAATGATACTCCAAGATAACTATATTAGTGCTAATGATTTAAACAAATCTACCAAGAAATAGAATTCAAACTGCAAAAATAAATATAGAATTCTTCAGTTAAAGGTGTTTTAACTAAATATATAAAGCCTACTATACACTGAAGTAAAATAGCCTGTTTATATTCTATAAACTCTATTGAGTAATATAAAAGTCAAACAATCTAAGATTGATTTTTTAAAATAAGAGACTGATTTTTTAAAATAAATTTATAACTGATCAATTTATTTAAATGCCTATCATCTTAAAACAAAAGATCTGTTTGTTTTACTAACTACATTTTTCTCTCCTCACCTATGTGACTTATAAGAGTATATTATAGATAATATTCATTTCTTGAATAATTTCTGGTATACAGATTATCCTGAATTTACTTTTAGCCAAAATATATGATAACAAAAAAGAAGCCACAAGTTTTCTTAAAGTTGAAAAAACAAAAGATAGAACCACACAAATTGTGGAAAACGAGGTATGAAATAGATTCAGAATGAATAATTTTCCTTTTGACATAAAGACCTGTATTTAGTATATTCCTCTTGAAGATTGTATATAGAGAGAATCAAAGCATATTTTAACTTCTGGAATGACAAATGTTGAAAACAGCAAAAAGATTACCAAATTATTTATGTATTTATTTTAAAGAGATGGCAATATTTATTTCTCATACCATTTTTTTCCTTATAATGTGCCAGGCACTTTGCAGTGCTGCATTCTATGCATTAGATTATTTAAAATTCACAAGTATCCAATGAAAGACACACTATTAATAACTTCATCTTTTACAACAAATAAAGAATGAGACTTGGAAAGTCGAGGAACTTGGTCAAGGCCACATAACTAATAACAGCAAACAAGAGAACAATAAAATCATAATTTGGAAGGAGATATGTCTAAATCAATGACCTATTCCTGTAAATACTATGCAACATTTCCTCCTTGAGGAATCAAATTCCCTAGAATGGGAAATGGACAAATATACTATATGTAGATCAGTGCTTTTACATAATAATAGAATTCAAGGAGCTTCCTTCTTAAGACCTATATTCTTGAGACAACTGTCCAACAGCACATCATGCTATTAAGAAAAGTTTATGGAGCCTCAAAACAGGTTCTAAAGTTCATTTTCTACCCAGAGATTGTAAAGGAGGCAAAAATGTACTTTATTTTTATATATTTAGATAGTTATCTATTTATTTATTGTTGAACTTGAGAATTAAATTCATGTCAGAAAAATGTGCATATAAATTTAATAAAAGTTGCGATAACCTGAAATCCTTCAAGAAAAAATGAAAACCCAAATGAAATTTTATAATACTAAATTAGATAAAGAATAATTAATGGGGAAAATATGGCAAGGCAAAGGGACCTGGGCAGAGCAAGTTAACTGGGTGGAGAAGTGGCCAGGAAGATACAAAGTTGAGTTTATTAAAATTTGTTACAGACTTCCCTCACCTCAGATACTGATCCTTCCAGGTATGAAAGCTTCTTTTCTTCCAGCATAAGTAATTTCATCTTCTGTTAAAAACCTGAGTACTCTTCTCAAGCTAGCTGCTTTTCAAGTGCCTTTAACCTAAAATTGTCAACATGCCAGACTGGCATATTTTGGGGTTGCATATTCCTAAAATTCTTTCAGGACACTCTAGTTTAATTACATTCCCTCATTCTTACACATCTCAGCCATTTCCAGAATTCAAACTCTCCCCAAATTAAATAAGACTTAGTAGTTCATCTCTATCTTTTTCTTTTCATCTTCCTCTCAGATATATTTTCCTAATCTTCCACTCCAACTCTGTGATCATCTCCTCTGTGGGAAGCAATTTTATTAATATCTTTGGAGGATTTGTGCCCTTTTTCCTTTTTTTAATACTAAAATATGGCTGGTCTTTCAGGCATAACTTTTACTTTTATCCTTTTAAAATGTGGCATGTGTATGTCTTCAAACTTTACACCTCAGAGATAAGATTGACTTGGTTTCATGTCAAAGCATTCTTTTTCCCTGCTATGAAAATCTTTGCCTCATTTTAAGTAACTAGAAAAAGAAAAGATGAAATTAATTTAATGATATATTTGATTTGTGTCCAAAATATAATTTCAACATGTGAGAAAAAATCTTTTAAAAATCACTATTTTTATACTAAATCTTTAAAAGCCTGTTACAAAAGTACATTCCAATTTGGATGAACAGCATTCAAGTTTTTAGTTATTTCTGCCAGAGCTGGTCAACACAGCATAGGTGTTGGGGGGGATCAGTATTGAGTTTAATAACTTTGGAAATGAGTAGCACTAAAGTAAATTTCAGCATTTCTGAGCTTAAATACACACCACAACATCCTAAGTTATATTTAACTATCATATATACCAAATGTATCTTGCAATTTTTTTCTTATAATTTTAAAACATGAATATTCCATGAAGGTAAACATCTGGGTTATCTCTTATTGCCTACAATTAATAAATGGCTAAGCAAAGTGTTATGGCTTAATATATGCCTATTTACTTCATGTTGAATGATTTGATTTATATTTTGATAAGTTCCCTTATTTAGTTTTATGAAATAGTAGAATAGCTAGAATATAAATGTCAACTATGAAGCCCATCTATCACTAAATTTCATTGACAAAAGCCATATAGTTTTAAAAGAAAATTGAAGTCACCCTGATATCAAGGTATTAAAACTTTGTCAGTATTTTAAGAACCATCTGAGTGTCAATATATCCGTAAGGTAAAAATAATATTATGAAGCATATCTTCAGCTATTTATAAAAAATAGAACACAAGGTTAATCCTCCATATATCTAGATGTTAGTAGTATAGTCTGTTCCTTTGTAAGTTATATAAATTGTCTCAAACTCCCTATCTCAATTCCAGCAGAATTAAAATCCCTTGTAAAGATTTCCAAAATTTCAGGGAAGTGGAATTCTTACATCACTTTGATGATTAATTCTTACTGAAGCTAAAATCTGTCACTTATTCTCTCTTTATATTATATTATTATTAAGCTCTTATTATATTTTATTTTCTTTCTCTAAATAAACACATAAGTGAAACACATCTCTTTCTTTCATGTTCTTCCAGAAGATATTGATGAATATCTAAGACTTTAGTAAGACTTGTGATCATAGGAATTGTATCATATAACAAAAAAATACTCTGGGTTCATTGTTAACATCTCAGGAGATAGTGGCAGAGCAGAACTGTTGGCATCTCATACTTATTCATTTTCCTACCCAATAATTCAGCTCCAGAGATGGAGAAATACAGCAATCTCCTTCAAACATTCATATTCATTCTCTCTCTCTCTCTCTCTCTCTCTCTCTCTCTCTCTCTCTCTCTCTCCCTCTCTCTCTCTCCTTCTGCCTATCCTATATTTATCATTCCCACTTTATATTAGACTTGACAAGATAATGTGAAGAAGATAATTTGAAAAAAATTTTAACAAAAAATAATGTTTGATACTTGATATTTTTATAGTCATACAATAGTTTATTCTCTCCTTCAAATAACAATCAAGTTTCTGGCTTCTGGTTCACAAGTCATCATTTCATCATAATATCATAGAAAAGTTGAAAAGACTAGAAAAATGTCTGTGCTAGGATTTGCAAGAGAATTAAGGACACAGAGAAAAACACTGTCTTCAGGATTGGGGAGCAGAGAAAACATGAGCACAGAAAGATGAGCACAAGGAATCATGGCTTACCAGTACAGACAATCTTGAGCATGAGAATCGGTGCCAGGATAGGAGAACCTGAAGTCTAATTGATAATTTTCCACTTTCTCAACTGTAAGAGTTAAAAATTTCAAAGTAACTCATTCATTAGAAGGCCTTCATAATGTTGTGATATTTACCACAAAAATCTCTGCTATGCTCGAATTCGGAACCCCCAAAAGACCACCAGAGACCAAAGATCGATGTAAACAGCAAAGAGGTGTTTATTGTGAGCTAGCTGGGTCCTCCGCTTGCACACACGGCAACTGATGACGCTGAGAGGCCCCAAGCCCAGGATTTGCAGCAGTTTTATACATTCTTTGGAGAAGGCAGGGACCCCCACATACATCATAGCATCTCTTAGCAAATCATCACACACCAAAGGAAAATCAAATAACAACTCTAAAACATGATTAGCACACATTCACTGGCAGGAACAAGTTAGGTAAGGGTGATTGGTCAGTACAAAAGGGGATTTGTTTGAACTGATTGGTTTAAGCCAAGAGGGGAGTGCATGCTGAACTACATGGTTTCCCAACATGTTATCAACCACCATAAACTACTTGGAGGGTCATCTGGCATCCCAGGTATTTCCCTGTCTCATGCTGATTGGTGGCTGCTAGGGGGTTGCTATGGATCCCCACCTAGCCTGAGTCAGGGACACCTGGCACAGCAGATCTCTCCTGTTATTTGCAGATAAACAACTTAGCAGGGTGGGAATGTGCCTAGGAGTGCTCTTGTGGGTCTTTCCAAGGACAAAGGTGATGTCCCTTCCTTGGACAGGCTTTGCTCTGAGGTAGAGGCTGGTTTTTCATCTCTACCTGGTTTTCATTATAAATATCAGAGAAAACTTTTTTTTTTTTTTTTTTTTGCCTCTGACAGGGAAAGAGGAAAGGGAACCACTGTAAAATATATCAGAGCACTCTGTTGTTCTTAACAAGGTGTGTTTTACAAAGAAGCTGGTTAATCACAGCCTAACCTTCTGCAGTATTAACAGAGCCCACGTGACCCAAGAGAAGGAGAATATCAAACCCTAGTAAGTTTTACCCTTCTACATGAAAGAAGGGAAATGCCCTACTCCAGTCTGATTAATCCATCCTCCCCTACTGAGGAGAAGAAATAAATCAAAATATATGTTCACTAAAAAATAGGACATAATCATAACAATATAATGCTTATCTTACCACAACAGTCTAGTATTATATTACTGTTTCTTTTACATAGTACTTCATGTCTAGTTATCTAAAATAAAAACAAGGCATACCAAAGGGTAAAAGAAAATAAATTGAAGACCTAGAACAAGCAACCATAATAAGCATGATGAACAGAGCCATAATAAGCAAACATAGCAGGAATAATGGAATTGTCAGATGAGGAATTTAAAACAACTTCCTGGGTCAAGGGAGTGATGGAAAGGGGATTTTTGTGGTAAGAGCATTGCTAGGGGGTTGTTAGAAAGGGTCCTTCTAGGTGTTTTTAAAGATTTCAGTGCCAGATAACAATTTTCTTTCTTGTGGTGGTGGAGTGTTTGCATGATAATGGAGTACTGAAGAATTTAGGTCAGGCTGAGTCAGAGTGACCTTGTTCTAAAATGGAAGAATTGTTTCAAAAGAGTGTTGCCTACATCAAGTTCTTCCTAACAAATCCAAATTACAATGGAAGGCCCGGAAAATAAAAGATGTTGGGAACATGGAATGGCTGCGGAGAAACCTGAAGCTTATGAACACAGGGAGCCTAACTCAGAGGCAATATGACCTGCAACAAAGATGACAAGTGTGAGTATATGGGAGTGAGGTGGGGAGCTGTTCAAGCCCTTTGGGTCCACATCTCACCACCACATATTGCAAATGCTGGATATGAAACCACACGTCTTAATATTTATCTGACAACTCACACCTGTACAGGAAAAAAAAAAAAAAATATATATATATATATATATATATATATATATATATATATATATGCCTTTCTGAGTGTAATGGAATTAAATTAGAAATCAATAGCAGAAAGATGGAGGGAAAAATACCCAAAGTGAATTTTAATGACATTCCTTAAGTAATAACCAAGACAAGGAGAAAATCACAAGAGAAATTAAAACTATTTGGGATAAATGAAAACACTGCTTTTCACAAGTTCTCTGATGCAGTGACAGCAATCTTTATGACAAAATTTATAATGATGAATGCACTTATTAGAAAAGAAGTGCCAAGCACAGTGGCACATGCCTGTAAGCCCAGCAACTCAGAAGGTTGAGGCAGGAGGATTACATGTATGAGGCCAGCCTCAGCAATTTATCAAGGCCCTAAGCCTTGATAAATGTGTGAGACCATGTCTCAAGATGATAAATAAATGAATAAATAAATAAATAAATAAATAAATAAATAAATAGGGCTGGGTACATGGTTCAGTGGTAAAGCACCTTTGGGTTCAATCCCTACTACCTCACTCTCCTGAAAAAATGTCAATTAATGTAATCTGTCATATCATTAAGCTTAAAAAGCAAAAAAAAAGACCTTCATTTTTCAATAGATGCAAAAAAAAAATTTTACAAAATTAAGCACCCTTTAATGATAAAAGCTTCTTCCAAGGTTGAGTATAGAGAGGAACTTTCTCAGCTTAATAAAGAACATCTACAAAAAAGAATCCTACAGCTAATTCATACTAATGCTGAAAAACAAATATTTCTTGTAAGATCTGAGGAAATGCACAGTTATGCCCTCTCAACACTTCACCACTCCTTTTCAGTATTGTACTGGACACAGGCAATAAGACAAAAAGAAGTAGAAGGAGAAGGAGGAGAAGAAGAAAAAAGAAAAGAAAGCATAATGATTTCAAACGAAAGAATAAAGCTATATTTTTAGTGGACAGAATACTTTATGTAGAAAATGAAAAAGAAATCAACAAAAACTTGAGGAATTAATAGGTAATTACAGCAAAGTAGTAGCATATCTAAATACACAAGGTTAATACAAATGCCATACAGAAGTCAGTTTTCCACATGCCAGCAATAAATAAGTGACATTAGAAATTAAAAAGAAATACTATTTATATTAAGACCACCAAATATAAAGATATTTTGATATACACATATAGCTTTGTTTTATATTTATAATATATAATATGTGTATATAACCTATATAACCTGTTTATACTTGTAACAAGATATATACAAAATATTTATAAGAAAAACTACAAAAGCTGATGAATGAAAGATAAGTAATAAATAAATGAAGAGATAGTCCATGTTCATGCATAGACTCAGATTGTTGAGTCTTCTCAGATGAATCTATTGATTCAATGCAATCCCAATCAAATTCCTAGAAAGGTATGTTGTGGATATTGACAAAGCAATTCTAAAGTGTATGTGGAGAGACAAAAGATACCACAAAGACAACTCAATATTGAAGATGAACAATATAAAAGGGCTAAAACTCCCTGTTCATGGGACTCATTGTATGATAAACAAGACACTGTGGGGTTGGTGAAAGAACAAACAGACCAAGAGAACATAATGGGGAGCCTAGAAATAGACCTACATACCTACCGATGGTTAACTGATCTTTGACAAAGAAATAAGGACAATACAATGAAGCAAAATAGACTTCAACAGATGGTGCTGGAACAACTGAATATCCACATGCAAAATGCAAAACAAAAGAATCAAGACACAGACCTTACCCCCGTCATAAAAATAGAACTCAAAATGGGTCACACATCAAAGTATAAAACATGCAAACATAAACATCCTAGAAGTTAATATGAAAGAAAAATTGATGTGACCTTGAGTATGGTAATAAATTTCTGTAAGTATCACCCAAAGCAGGATCCATGCAAAAATTAACTGATCAGCAAAAATTCATTAAAATAACCCTTCTCTGTGAAAAATAATGTAACGAGAATGAGATTCATTGTGTACTGGGAAAAATGTTTGCAAAATATATATTTTTTGGTGGAATATTATCCAAAATATAAAAAAAAATGCTTACATCTTGACAGTAAGAATAGAAAAAAGAGTTAACGGTGCATCAAAGGCCTAAACATACAACATGTGAAAGAAAATTGTGAGAAATAAGCACAGTATGAAAAGATAATCCATATGTAAATTGAAATATAATAACAGCAAATATCTAAAACATTAACGCCACTACATACAGGTGAGGATATATACCAACTGCAACTTTCACTCATTGCTTATGAGAATACAAAATAATACATAGTTTGGGGAAGAGAGTTCAATAATTTCTAATAAAACTGAACATAGTCTTACCAGCAATACTACTCTCTTGAATTTACTCAAGGAAGTTGAAATTTTATTTCCACACAAAACCTCTACATAGCTACTTTTAGAAGCTTTACTTATATTTTGCAAAACCTATCATCAACCAAGACATTCTTTAGTAGGCGAGTGGATAGATTCTGATGTATTCAGATAATGGAAGAGTAACCAGGACTAAAAAGAAATGAACACTCAGGTCATGTGAAGACATGGAGGAACATTGAATGAACATTATTAAATGAAAGTGTTCAATCTGGAAACATTGAATTCATGTAAATCCAACTACATAACACTATAAAAAAAAGGCAAAACTCCACGGACTCCATCAGCCAGGTGTTGGGGGTCAGGTGAGGCTGAACACAGGGGTTGAGGGCAGTGAAACTACTCTTACTGTATTGTGATGGTAAAAATATGTCATTATACGTTTGTACAGTTTCATAGCAAGTAGGATGTCCAGAGTGACTCCTCAGTTAAACAGAATTGAATAATTTCTATAGTGTATGTGTGAGGATTGGTAAATATATGAGAAATCTTGGTACCTTTCTCTTCATATTGCTGTGAATTTAAAACTACTCTGCAAGACTTAATAATCAACATAGGTTTCCAAAATTCCCTGTAATTTCTGGGTTTCAGGTTAAACATTTTCCATAATTCAATAATAATTTTATAGTGATCAGTGGTCTTTCTATTACATTTCTTGTGAGGAAGAATTAATTGTCATCTTTGTTATTCAATGTGGGTTATTTTTGTCCTGATATCATTTTGTTTATTTCTATAGTTTTCTAGTTACTAGTATGTAGATGTCTTCGACTATGTGTTTTTGATTACATATGTTTTCTCATGCATAACAACCAAAATTAATGGTGCCATATGAGGAGGGATCTCTGGACCTGTGAAAATAATGATTAGTGTCTCTAGGTAAAATGTCCAGATCTCTAATATGCAAACCAGCTGCACATTGTCATCGCACACACAAGAAGAATGTCCATGGTGACAGCTAAGACATACTTAGCATGGAACCTCCATTTCTACACAAGGCACATAATGAATTTCCAAGACTTTTACATCACAATTTTAAGGAATAAAATTGTATATCCTACCTAGAACTATTATCCTCAGGTGTTCACTCCTTGGGTTTCTCAGAGCAGTTTCCATTTCTAGCTACCCTATTAAAAAAAAAAAAAAAAAAAAAAAAAAAAAAACTAAGCCAACTAAAATCATGGAATTCTTCATGGTCTCAATTCAAAACTGTGCATAGCCTGCTAAAATTTTTAACAATCCCCAATTAATCATTGTCTAACTATATCCAAGAAGTGATTCTTAAGCTCTCAACAAGGATGCATATTGAGTTTCTTGTGTGTGTGTGTGTGTTGCTGGGAATGAACCCAGAGCTTTGGGCATGTGAGGCAAGTACTCTACCAATTGAGCTGTTTCCCCAACCCTTGCTTATTGACTTTCTTCAAGGTCCCTGGAACTATAATAAGTCTTCTGTTGAAGTGTGTGTTTGTGTGTGAGTATGTGTGTGTGTGTGTGTGTGTGTGTGTGTGTGTGTGTGTGTGTAGGGGACACAGATACAGGTTAAGATAAATCATATTACTCCCTATAACTCAAGTAACTCTTTTTCAACTGAAATCTAGAGATACTTCTAAAGTCAAGACATGATCTCATTCATTGATGCTGATGTTAGTAACTAAGCCTGCATTCATCTGTTTTTTCCCCCTCAATGAAAGTTGCAACCATAGACTTCTGATTTCTCCAGACAGTTTATGGATTGCAATTCAGTTTTATCAAGAAACAGAATATGCTAAGCACCAAACAGGGAATCTAGTGGCTTTCATTTACTCTACCTCACTGATTTTAATGTTTTTCCCACACTTTATTCTCTCAGAAATCAGGATGGATTGTTTACTTCTTGTTTCCTGCTGTTTCCAAACTATGCATTAGTATGTATTTGTTCTAATATATTTATATATTTAGCATTTTAGAGGCTTTACTGATGATCATGTCAGAAAAAAAACAAAGGATCATTTAATAAGCAGTTTGAAAAGATAAAGTACTTGGAAATCTTACTTTTACAATTTCGCTTAGAGGCTTTTGAAATTTCATGATTATTTAATTTTTATTTTTTGGTCCAAATAATATTCTTTTCAAAATCCCCATATATGAGAAGTTTTAAATCTTCACTCGGGAAAAAATGCATTGGTTAACATTCTTCATCAGGCAATCAACTGAGGATGGTAATTTGCATTTCTGAAAACCTCAGAGAGAGCAATACTAAATTTACCAAGCTTATGCCCCAGTATATTCTCTATCCTTATAATTACCCTTTTTGATCTTTCAATTTAGAGCAGTTCTCTTTGAACAAATTTCCTTCTTTAACATTTTAGATCTTCTGCAGGTTTTTCTATCATTTCTTTCGTGATTTTTTGGTCAGTTAAGAGAATAAAAATTATCACTGAAAGCTGTCATTAAGCAAGACACCCAGCAAACAAGGTAAAGAATTTATTTTACAATAGGGGGAAATTGTTTTCAAACTGGTTAAATCACACATACTCTTTTTGTGTGTATGCAACCTGGATACACCAGAGAAATATCTAGTTAAGTCACAAAGTGTTAATAACTCCCAGATAGACAGATGGTCAGATTCTTATAACTTGAACTAGTTGCCTAAGGCCACCCTGAATTGACAGGGACAATTCTTAACAAGTCCCATTTCCCTCTTTCTCAGGCACCAACAGGATAGGGAGAGTTGATTAAGGTGTATTGAATTCTGTTTTTTTGCTAGATATTGATTATAATATTTATGTAATATATCACAATAACTTAACACAATTAATTTGCAAATTTTCTAGAAATTTCAGTTCTCAATCTGGTTTAAATGAGAAAATATAATTACAGCAATACTATATATATTTATTATGTTATATGTACATACATATATATAAATACATAATACAATATGTAATTTACATGATAAATGTATAATTTACAAAAAACAGAAAAGTTTTATAATTTTATTATTCTCACTTTATGGTTATGACAACTGAGTTTTATAAAATATCAGTTTTCAAATAATCAGTAAATGTTATTTTTATCCAGGACTATGGGCTACTAAAATGAACCCAAGGACTGACCTTTTCTTTATAAGCAAATGAAACTTGTGTTATGAGCATAGGAATTTTTGTTTCCTTCTTCGATTAGGCTAGATTAGGCCTTGCCCTTTCTTTGTGTGGTAATGAAATCTTCCTCACTGCATCTCATAATCTTTATCTCTCTTTAGGTTTAAGCTCTCTACTTTGAAAACCTTCCACATCACTGGTCACCCAAACACCAGAAATTAGTTGGCATTCCATGACCCTCCCTCATCTCTTTCACCTAATAGGTGAACTTTACGTTACTTTTTAATTTTGCTGCTGTCCATTAGTGTTATTATTTACCCTTAAAAGGTAAACTTTTAGTATAGAAGGTGGGTCTAGAAGAACATATTGAGCTACAATAATGATAACTTAACATTGATTGATCTACTGTGTTTCAAGCTCTCTATTAATTAATTGATATTTAATTTAAATTCATTATAACAATGTATATACCATCATCTAATGCTGTATACATGATTATAGTGATAAAATTAATAAAATTAACTTACACATTTTCCAAAAACCTCTATTCTCGTTCTGGTTTAAATGATCGATTTTAGTTCTCTGGATACTATTACAAAATCCTTCTTCTCATCCAATTGTTTATCTTTATCATATATTTTGACTGAATGCTATGCATGTGTGTGTGTGTGTATGTGTGTGTGTGTGTGTGTATATATATATTACTTCATATATATATATGTGTGTGTGTGTGTGTGAAAGAAAATGTGTGAGTGTAAGAATATGCACATATGTCTGTGTTTGTGTGAATTTGTATGTGTGTCAGAGTGAGAGTTTTTCAGCCATGAACTTTTAAAATTATTTTCTTTATTAGGTGCCTATAATTATATTGAAATGCTTTTGCTGACAAGTAGACCATTGGTATTCAAAGTGTCGTTCTTGAAGCACTAGTTTCACGTCAACATTCTAGAATTATAGTGTATTGGTCAAACTCAAATGTACTGAAGGTGAATGTCTATTTTAACAAAATTCCCAGGTAATTTTTGTATAAATTGCATTGTGAGAAGTACTATTTTGATAACCACTACTCTAACATTGGTTATCTTCATTGCTTTAATCAGTACCTTTCTATTTCATTACCTCACATATTTAATGACATCATATTATATTGTCTTGGTGGGGTTTCTTATTTTTTTAATTTTTTAATATATTTTATTTTTTTAAATACATGAGAGCAGAATGCATTACAATTCTTATTACACATAAAGAGCAATTTTTTTATATCTTTGTATATAAAGTATGTTCACGCCAATTCATGTCTTCATACATGTACTTTGATTTTTTTTGCATTACAATTCTTATTACACATATATGCCACAATTTTTAATATCTCTGTGTATAAAGTAGGTTGACACCCAATTCGTGTCTTCATACATGTACTTTGGATAATGATGTGCATCACATTTCGCCATCCTTGCTAATCCCCTGCCTCCTCTCTTTCCCTTCCACTCCTCTTCTCTATCTAGGATTCATCGATTCCTCCCATGCTCCCCCTCCCTACCCCACTATGAGTCAGCCTCCTTCTATCAGAGAAAACATTTGGCATTTGTTTTGGGGGGGGTTGGCTAACTTTACTTAGCAGTATCTTCTCCAATGCCATCCATTTACCTGCAAATGTGATGCTTTTATTCTCTTTTATTGCTGAGTAAAATTCCATTTTTTAAATATGCCACATTTTTTTATCCATTCATCCACTGAAGGGCATCTAGGTTGGCTCCACAGTTTAGCTATTGTGGATTGTGCTGCTATAAACATTGATGAAGCTGTGTCCCTTTAGTATGCTGTTTTTAAGTCCTTTCTTTAGCCAGTGATATCAAAGTCCTCCGTGATTCCCTGATTATTTGTTTATTCCATTTTGATTATTAACATGACAAACAGTATTTCTCTTTGGCACTTTACCTTAAAAAGTGAGTCTTCAGATTTCGAAGACCCTCTGCTAAGAGTACTAGATATCTGAGTCAATTCCATTTCTAATTCCTATGCATCATCCTGATCCTTTCAATCTAGATTACTTTTGTCTACCAATTTGCTTCATTTGTTTACCTCGGACAAGCTATTTATCCGTCTTTCTAACATTTCAGTAAGTCCCACTGAAATAGAACAAGAAATATGTTCACATTTTGTATAGCTTACTATTGTTATTTTTAGTTTTCTAGTTCCTGGAATATGGAAGAAGAAAAGGCCTTGGGACTCAGTTCCCGTTATGCTTTCAAACTAAATAGTCTTTGGCAAGTCACTTAACTTCTCTTAGTGCCAATCTTCAGAATTGGCATAACAATATATTTTGTTGCAAGGAGGAAATGAAGTCTGTAAAGCACCCAGAAAAACACTTTGTACACTGTTGGCTCTCAAACAAAACAGGTCTCCCCCCACACATTTTTTTTTTTTACCCCTCTCTCCCAATGATTTAGAACAAGAAATAAAATACCTAAGTTTCTTGCATTGCTGACTTACCCTGAACTGCTACCTCCTTGGCAAAGAAAAGGTTTTAAAGCTTCAGTTCTTTGGCTCCCATGTCTAGATTGTAAATGGCTTTTCATGGTCTAAGAACTTCTTTATTCACTGAAAGGTTTCTTCCGAGTTTTCCAGATTTCTGTGAAATGGCAGCTGTGCAAGAAATGAAAAGAAATTTTACTGAGGGACTTAATGAAAATCTGGGAATATGACCAAACAGTATGCTTAAGAGAGTAATGACAAACTTACACATAGTTGCATTTTCTTTTTTAGTATATTTTATCAGTTGCTAGAAACCCTAGTGTGCAGGGAATTCCTTTTTTTTTTTTTTTGAGGCAGGGGTGAGCACCTTTAATTTATTTAGCAAAAGACAATAGTTACTGAGAAGGAATTAGAAATATATAATGCCACTGAGTTCATTCATCTGTCTTATCATTACAAACTTTAATGAATATCTGGTAAAAAAAAAAAAAAAAGTTTAGACCCTGTGGACATGGAGGTCATGAAAACTTAGAATCCCTCTCTTCAAGGAGTTTAAATTCAAGTGAAAGAAAATAGAGAACTAAGAAATTAAAAGACAAAATCCATAACTCCAGGGAGTGGTAAAGATTAGAGGAAAATAAGACACAGTGATGTGGAGGATATTATATAAAAATTGTCCAAATTCTTCAGCTCCTTCTGCATCGAGGTTCTTTGCATTACGCCTCTGCAGTTCCTTGCACATTTAGGTATGGCTTATTTTCTGACCTTTTAATTTTGGATCGGCTTTGGGATTTGTTTTGGTCCAAGAATGTGACAGAAATGATAATGTGCCAGTTCTGCGGCTGAGTGTTGAAAGCTCTCATTGGTTTCCAGAAGCTCTTTTGGAACTAGCCTCAGCTAACTTGCTGGATAATGAGAAACATACGGCCCAAACACCAGCATCATTCCATGTAACAGCCATCTAACAACCAGATATGTGAGTTAAGCCCTCCAAGGCTATCTAGCCAACTCTGCAGCCAACTCTTTGGATGATGCTGGAAAGAAGCTAGTCAAGATCAGCTAAGCCTGCTTGGTTCAGAGCAGTAGAGATGCTCAAGGGGCCTGCAGACTTTTGGGCAATAATGAAAAATTTCTGTTTTCATAATCTAAATTTTAGGATGGTCTATTACACTTATGTAGATAATTGATTGGGATGATATACTGGAAAACAGTGAGAAAGAGAGAGAGAGGGCGGGAGAGAGTTTGGGTGTTGGGTGCATAAATCAGAGAAGTGATCATACTTAACTGAGAAGTGAATGGCAAGAATATGTCAGCCATGCAGCGATGTGAAAGTTGTCCAGGAAGAATGTATAACAACCCCCAAGACACTTAGGAAAAATTACATGTAGTATGTAAATAAAAGAGAAGGTCAGTGTAGTGTCAGAAGCCCAATTAAAGGAAGAATTAACAAAAAAAATGTGATGGAAGAGATAAGCAGATGTCTAATTGTGTTATTCTAGTCTTCCATGAGGAGTAGTAGACTATTTAGGTTTTAGGGATATGACTTAAAGAAGACACAAATATTTGAGGTCAATTATATTCTGGGTTTTAATGAAAGCTAACTTGGGAATCTGACTTAGCTTGTGCCATTGTGCCAATAAGAAGGAAAGAATATTTCTTTGCAGTACTACAGAGACATAAAACTTCAGCGGTGCATTTAATTCCAGAGATGAAAGTCTCTATGGAGTTATAATTTCTTTTGATTAAAAAGACAGCAATTTCCAGAGGCATGCTGTGTGCTGCTCCTTCTCCCTGACTTAAAGTTTGGCATCATTAAAATGATCTGGGTGATGTGATTATGGCTGATGATGCGGTTGTTGTGAGACATGGCAGGCAGTCCCCACTGAGAGCTACGCTGTCTTATTTCAGGAGGCTGCTTCTCCGTCAGCACACTGTGTCTGAACTTAGCTACCTAGATATTAATCTTCGACAATTAGAAAAGAATAATTAATGCTTTCTAAATCTGTCATATGACCTGACATCATATAGCTCGTGTGACTTAAAATCTGTATTTAACCAATGTTTTTCCATTGTAAAGCTGTATGCAAAATCACAGCTGGAAATTCAGACTGAGAAGTCAACGTGGGTAGACTACAAAGCAATACGGATGCCTTGTGGTAATGGATCGTTTTGTTTTATGGTCTCAGCACATGCTCAGAGATGGAATGAACTGATAAATATGAAAATTAAAATCCCATCTTTAAAGGTTCATTTGGATATTTTGAGTGAAGTTTTCTGATCAGCCATTCAAGAAGTACTTACTGAATATCTACAAAAAGCAAAGTACCAGAAGAAATAACACAGAAACCCATCTCTTCTGAGCCTTGTTCAGAATAAGCATGTAAACAGGCAATTAAAAAAAAAAAAACTGTACCAAATTATAGTCGCAGAAGTACAGATGCAGATGGCTACCAGTTTAGGGACAATTATTTTTATTCATTTGTCCCATATTTAAAGTACAACAGAATACATGTATGTATATTTCTAAATTTATGTCTATGTATCTGTTAGTATGATCGTAGATATAAATTTCAGGTTTAGCAAAAGGCTACCAACCAAACCACTCTTTTTTAAAATTAGAATATTTCACCTTTAATCAGTAATATAGAAAATTGGTTCTTCAGATCCTTGACAAAACTTAATCTCCAATTATCCACTCCTCAGTTCTTATCAAATGCTCAGCTGAGGAAAATGATAATTAGGTAAGCTAGTTGAAGAGACATGAAATCTATGCCCTAATATAAATGGCCAACATTCTTTGACTTATTACATAATTGGCTTCTACAGAATATTATTCATTGCAATGATGTCTCTGAATACTAATCACCATTTCTCTTTGGAAAAGTATGGATCTCATGAATATATTAGATTGAATTATTAAGCGTTAGCAAATAAGTTGTCAACAGATGAGCCATGAAATACTTGGAAAATGTAGTTTTTCATTTGTTAGAGCTTAATCTTTTGTCATATATTTCCAAATGAATAACTTTAGTGACTAGCTAGAAGGCCCCTTTTAGTAAAACTGGTTTCAGCAGAAAATACAAAATGCCCCACTTGCCTTGCATGCTACACTATTCAATGTTAACATAATGAATATAAATTCCTCTGCTTTCTTTCTTCATTTAACATCAGTTCAGCAGACATGATGAAAGTGTCTTAGAGCAATGGTGGCTCTCAAAGTTTAGCCTTAGATCAGCAGAATAGTGTCACTCAGGAATTTAGAAATGCACAATTTCAGTCTCCACCTGCTAACTCAAGGTGGATTTTACAATATGTGTACTTACAAACCCTCCCAGGGATTTCTATGCATACTAAAGTTTGACTGCCTTCTGTTGACTCAGCTGAAGAGAAGTCGTGCATATTGGCATCATTGGAGATAGAGAAACAACAGGCAGAAAAGAATGAGAGATATAATCCAACTGAATCTCAGGAAAGCCTTTGGTACTTTTTCAAATTACAGTCCTATCAGCAATACAGGAAAATAAGGTCATGACTCCACAAAAATTAGATAGATTAAGAAATTTGGCAGATAACTATGTTTCTAGTGCATAGTTAAGATCAATTCCAGTTTCTTATCTATGATCTTCCCTTATACTGCATAGAGCTGAGCTGTTTAATTAAATCCCTCAAATAGATTTAAATTTCACCAATTCTATGCCTAATCCAATAGAAGAATAAACTTTGGAATTGGCCTGTGTCCTAGATATACAAGTCCACCTGATTATTTTGCTCCCAGGGTCAGTACATTATCCTCATGATTCAAGAGCTTATCTGTTCCCAATTGACTATGTGCCTTGGAAGAGGCTGGCTGTCTCCAGACTCCTGAATATGTACCTGCCTTTTGCATATCTTCTTGATCTGACTCATTATATCTACATAACCCTGTCTTCTTAAATTGATATATTTAAGACCCTCTGAGCTATGTTTTCCTTTGTACAGGAGAATAATTGTGGCATCCTTCCCCTGACTATCTGAGTTGCAAAAATTTAATCAGTGATATAAGTGATTAGGTCCTTAAAAATAATTAACACAACAAGCACAACAGTACTGATGGCAATCATAATGGCATTTGTCCTACCTAAATCTCTGTTCACCATACAAAAGTATGCTTGTGTATGTTCAACTAGGATAAATTTCTATCTTCCCAGTTCTTCATTGTGCTCCTAATGTTTACTTCTTGATCTATCATGACACATGACCCTGTTCTAAATAATCTTGAAAAATTAGAAAATAAAAGAGATTGATATTGAAACAAATTGAATAATTTTTTTTGAATTAAAAAAATGTTTTCAAGGGAATAAGATGAGCTTGCTAGCAATAACAACTGCAAAAAAGTTTGCAGGAAAGAAATGTCAGATTGACTCCAAAATAAATAAATCAGTCCTATGGTACCATTGTTAAGGCATACAAGCAAATACTGAGAGATAGTTTATACTATCCAATAAAAAAGAGCTCCCTGTTGTATTTTGTATCAAACATTATTCAGAAAATATTAAATTTGTACACTTTCATAAATCAACCTAGTGAGCTTTAAGAATCTTGTTTACTTTGTATAATCATCTTCTTTCACCTGTTTACAGTTCTTGAAAGAGGCAAATGCGATAGATACAAGAGAAACAAAGATCTCCCCAAACAGACTTTTTGAGGGAGTGCAAGGAAACAGTTTGTCATTTCCTTTTTCACAAACCTTGTGTGTGTGTGTGTGTGTGTGTGTGTGTATGTGTGTGTGTGTGGTGTGCAGGAGATCAAACCCACAGCTTCATACATGTGAGGGAAGCACTCTGTCACAGAGCCACAACCTTATTTTTCTTTCTAAGAATAAAATAAATATTTGATTGACTTTTTTAAGAATAAGTCCTTGAGTGCATGGATGGGATACATGAAATCTTAAATTTACTCCAAAGTTTCTAAGATCTTCCTTCATTCAGCTATAGTTTCCTCTTTTTAATTTCTCCCTGTGTGTTATGGTTTGGATATGAGATAGCTTCCAAAAGCTTCTATTAATGCAGAAATATTCATAGGTAAAATGATTGATTATAGGTGCTTCAACCTAATCAGTCCATCCTAGTTTGAATGAACTGGGTGGTAACTGTATGCAGGTGGGGCATAACTGAAGAGGTGGGTCACTGGGCAAATGCCCTGGAAGGCTGCATCTTTCCTGTGGAAAACTTTCCTCTTTGTTTTCTCTCTCTGTCTTTCTTTCTCACTTTCTCTCACTCTAACTATCCCTCTGTTTCTTTCCCTAACCATGAGCTGAGCTGAGTTTTCTTCTGCTGGACCCTTCCCCCTTGATATCCAGAGCAATGGAGTCAGCCATCTATATATAGACTAGGAACTCTGACACCATGAGCCTCAAATAAACTTTCCCTCTTCTAAATTATTCTTGTTGAGCATTTTGGTCACAGAATCACAAAAGCTAAAATACTCTCTTTTCCTAGTGAAAAATAAAATAAAACTTAAAAAGTAAAAATACTTGTGACAGAATTGGTGTGAAAGATTGATGTGTAAAAAAAATAGAATAGAAACTCTTTCTTACATTTAAGGCATTATAATAAAAGAGTGTTTATTTATTTATAGTACTAAAATGCTTTTTTCTTTATTAAAATTTTGTTAGAGCATCATAGTTACACATAGTACCTGGATTCATCCCAACAAAATCATACATGCATGGAATCTGACCCAACTCTATTTCAGCCCATTCTACCCTCCTCCCACTTCTCCTTCCACCCCACTGATCCTCCCCTTGCTCATCAATTTATCCATCCTTGATTAGTGTTTTTCACATATACATATATGTGAAATTTACTGTGGTATTTTTATATATGTGTACAAAATGATTTTTTTAACTTTATTCTGCCTTTTATTTTTGTTCCCATCCCTCTCTCCTTCCTCCCTCTGGATCTATTTTATTATTATTATTATTATTATTATTATTATTATTATTTTATATGTGTGTGTTTGTGTGTGTGTGTGTGTGTGTGTGTGTGTGTGTGTGTGGTGCTGGAGATTGAATCCAGGGCCTTGTGCATGAGAGGCAAACACTCTATTAACTGAGCTATATCCTCAGCCATGGATTTTCTTAGTCTACTCCATTGAAACTATCTATATCTTTATGACATTTTTCTCCCTCTTTGTTTCTTCTTTTGTTTTAGTACCCACATATGGAAGAAAAAATTCAACCCTTGATTTTCTGAGCTTGGCTAATTTCATTTAACATAATCTTCTCTAATTCCATTCATTTACCAGCAAATACTATAATTTCATTCTTATTTATGGCTGAGTAAAACTCTATGGTGGATATATGCCACACTGTCTTAATCCATTCATCTACATATGGGCATCCAGGCTGATTTCATAATTTGACTATGGTGAATTGTGCTGCTGTAAACATTGATTGACCATTTCACTATAGTATGCTGATTTTAGATTTGGGAGGAAGTATTGAGGAGTGGGACAGCTGGATCATATGGTAATTCCATTCTTAGTTTTTTAAAGGAATTCCTATACTGATTTCCAGAGTGGTTGTACAAATTTTCATTCCTACCAACAATGGACAAGTGTACCTTTCCCCTACATTCTCACTAGTATTTATTTTTATTCTTGATTAGTATCATTCTTACTGGAGTGAGATGAAATCTCAGTGTGGTTTTGATTGCCTTTCCGTGATTCCTAAGGATATTTTACATTTTTCATATATTTGTTGGTCATTTGTGTTTTTGTATTTTGATGAAGGTTTGTTGACTTGACTTATTTTTCCATTTACAATAAAATGCCTGCTAGACAGAACCTCAGCCTCAATAAATTGTCATTGTTACTTATGTTGAAATTCCATTCAACCAATATGAAATTCTTTAAATCATCTAAAAATATTTTTTAAAGAATGACTCTATGATTTTTGCTGGTAAATGGATAAATATGGAGACTATCATGCTAAGTGAAATAAATCATCCCCCCAAACAAAGGTTGAATGTTCTTCTGTGATGTGAAGACTCACACACAACAAAAGGAGGAGGGGGAAAATAGATGTTAAGTAGACTAAACAAACGGAAATGAAGGAAAGGTAGGAGCATAAGATAGAATGTGAAACTCCACATCATGTGCAACTACATGAATGGAAATCTAATTATAATAAGGTATACTTTATGTATGTATACTGGGTGAAGGTACACAGTATTTTCATGTATATCTAAAATAAAAAACAAATTAAAAATAAACAAAAAGAAGATTTTAAAAAATCATTTTAGGGCTGAGGGTATGGCTCAGTGGTAGAGTGCTCGCCTAGCACATGTGAGGCCCTGGGTTCGATCCTTAGCACCACAGAAAAAAATAAATAAAATAAAGTGATTGTGTCCAACTATATCTAAAAAAATTTAAAAATCATTTTAAATGCTGGAATCATTTTAAATGTGTTGTTAATTCTGGAAAAATTAAATAGAAATAAACTGGATTTTCCTTAAGTTCTGAATTATGACTTGAAGCAAATTCTTGTTATGGTTTAGTTGTTTATATTTCTAGGACATCAATGTAAAAGGGTATAGAAGAGATTTTGGTGGGATTTATGGAAAAGAAGATGGAGTACCACTTGTCAAAATTAGTTAAACACAAGCAACTTAATATATTCAGACATAAATCTTTAAAATACTTAAAAGGAGAATAGAATATTTTCTATACTGCTTAGAATTTTGCCAAAAAAAAAAATCAAGAGAATGCAAGTTAACTTTCATAATGTCTCCTAGCTCTACAGTTCAAAGATGTTAGATGACATCGTTAATATATTTAAAAGCATCAATTGCTTCAAACAATAGAATACAGTCATATGTGTAAAAAACATGGTTTAATAAAATTTGATTGGTTTCAGACCTCTGTCTTTGATAGCCATGACTGCAGTAATGAGCTGTGATGTTTTAAAAAGAATATTTTTTGGACTATTAGAATACAGAAAAGAAAAGTAACTCGGCCTAGAAAAGAACTCACACTTGCAAATAATAGTAATAGTCATTCACACATATGGAAAATGTCTAAATAGTGCTGGAAAAAGAAATTGACTTTTAAAACTCCAGATTCAGAGGCAGAGAAAAATGATAGTTGTATAAGATCCCTTAATAATCATCTCCCAAAGACATAACAATTTGAACAGTTACTCATTTATCAGACTCCCTTCACAAGATCTAGGGAAACCAAGTGAAAGACCATAGTACTTGCTTTTAAGATAACGAAAGAAAAGTTAATTGAAAAAGGAAGGAAAGAAAGAGTTATCCATGTCACTCTCCCCCAAATTCAAACACTGCAGTGTGGGGAGAAACACTTCCCATTTGGGGCCATGACAGGGAATTAAGTCTAGGCCTAAGACTGGAAATCTAGTAGCAAGTCGTCTATGGTGGAGCCCAGAGCCAGTTAGAGCCCTGTGGCCCCTACTGCCAAGTCAATACCCATAGCATGCACCCTGGAATTGTTAGGTGTCAAAGAGACACCATCATGAGACCTCACCTGTTGGGGAGCAGGGCACAAAAGCTGGCACAGGACTTTTCTTGGAACTCCGTGCCAGGTCCAACACAAGTTAGACTTTTAGTATGATGCAGCATGAGAAACCAGGGCCTCATACAGACCAGAGCTCAAAGATGAAGTTTCTGGATCTCATCAAGCAGATATATTTGTGTTGGTTGGACAGACTCAAGTTTTGGTCTACCTCACTGTCATCCTTAGAGTGAATCCAGGACATACTCAGCTCTAAAACTGTGTAGATCCCTATAAATGTGAGACTCAATTAGGACTCAACTTAATGTCAAACCACAGGGCAGGACTCTCTCCGTCGCTTATTTCCTAACCTCAGTCAACACACCTATAATCACCCCAGTGCTCACAGACAGAGGTCTAGATCTGCTGCAGCATGAGACAGATACTTGTGCCACACTGGGATGATTTGTTTTTCAAACTGTATCACTGTGAACTATGGTGTGGGCCTTGGTGCAACCTTAAGACTATACAAGTTCCTGCTCCTCTGAGATTCAGCTGAGGCACAGCTTAATAACAGCTCAGATGGCCAAGGTACTGTCTTTATTGATACTTCCCCAAACTTGAACAACATATTGTAGAACAAATCTTTGCTCACTGGGCACAGTACAGGGTAATAATATAGGACTTTGCCTTGAACATAGTTCCAGACTGGTGACACTTAACACTGGGAAGATATAAATAGCTTTCACCCACCTGTTGGCCTGGTAACAGAGCCTCTCTAACAGCCTTAGTACCAGCACATCTGTTAGACTTCTAGTCACCATAACTGGAGGCCATGAGGCCACATCAATAGGCGGCCAATAGCAGTGCCAGTTCTTATCCAGTGCTGTGCTAGTGTTTGTGAGCTGTGCACTCAGAATGTGACAGCTTTGTGGATTGGATCACCACAGATACGGCATAAGAACCTAGGTTTGGTCCATTCATGATGATTCTGCCCACATCCAGGCAGAATCCTGCAGTACCTTCCTACAGATTGGTTACTGAGGAAAAGACGTGTTGGTTAACCCATGCAGAAAAAGACTTTGTGTTATATGTTCTTCGTAGGTACTCCCTTGGGGCATTCTAAGGAACACATAAACTGCTTATTTGGCACAAACTTGCACTTAGATTGCCCTCTAGTGACGAAACTGTGACAAAACACCAACAGACAACATGGAAAACCAAGACGTGACCTAAGAGGAAATGACTAAAGGTTCAGAGAACATTAGATAGCCTGCTTACAATTTCTGGAATGTCAGGAAAATACAATGCTATATTATTAAAAATGAAATAAGAAAACAAATCCTAGCTGGGCGCAGTGGTGCACACTTATAATCCCAACTGCTCAGGAGGCTGAGGCAGGAAGATTGCAAGTTCAATGCCAGCCTCAGAAAAAGGAAGGCGCTAAGCAACTCAGCGAGGCCCTGTCTCTAAATATAATACAAAATAGGGCTGGGGATGTGGCTGAGTGATTGAGTGCCCTTGAGTTCAATCCCTGGATTACTCCCTCCCCCCAGAAAACCACCAACAAACAAATTCTTCAATACTCAAGTGACATGGGTGACATTGCACTCCTACAAGCATCGGTAGTTTGGGGAAAGCATGACTTACCTGAATAGTGAAAATAAGATGACAGGAATTGACCAGAGATAAAGCCATGTGGGAAAACTCACAAGTGAAAAATTTGAAACAGCTCATTCTGACATGTAGCTCAATGGAATAGGTTAAAAGACACAGAAACAAACAAGCACAAAGTTAAATTATTCATGACAAAAGTACCAATAGCACACATTTGAGAAACTGGATATTCATATATTAAAGAACATAACTAAACGACTGTGTCTCACCTTACACAAAGATCAACTCAAAGTGGATCAAAGACTCAGGAATTAGAACAGAAACTTTGCAAATACTAGAAAACATATGCTCAACACTTCAATATACAGATGCATGTAATAATTTCCTCAGTAGAACTCTTAAAGCCCGAGAAATAAAAGCAAGAATTCATTTGAGATGGCATCAAATTAAAAACCACCTGTAAAACAAAGGCAATAAGGGTTTGAAGACAGAATCTACAGAATGGGAGAAAATCTTAGTTAGCTACTCTTCTGACAGATGATAAATGAGCCAGAATGTATTGAAAATTTTAAAAAAATACTCAAAAAACAAAAAAAAATAAAAACCTACGAAATAATTAACCTAAGCCATAAATAGGTAAATGAGTTAAGTGGATATTTCTGAAAACAAGAAGTACAAATGGCCAAAAAATAAGTGATAAAATGTTCAACATGTTCAGCATATTTAGCAATCAAGGGCATAGAAATCAAAACTATTCTGGGATTTCATCTCACTACAATTACAATGGCAATTATCAATAATACAAATATTAATAAATGCTGTTAAGATTTTAAATTAGTGCAATTACTATACAAATCAGTATGGAGGTTCCTTAAAACACTCGGAATAGAAACGCCTCATGACCCTATTCTAAAGGGTCATGAGTATTTATTTAGTATCCTTTGGTATTTATCTAAAACATGTAAAGTCAACTTTCTGAGTGATATGGGCATATTCATGCTTATATCAGAACGATTCATAATGGCCAAGTAATGGAATGACATTAAGTGTTCATCAACAAATGTAGATAAAGAAAATGTAGATAAAGAAAAACCACATTTTTACTCAGCCATAAAGAGGAATGAATTATATCATTTGCAGGAAAACGGATAGAACTGGAGAACATCATATTAAGTGAAATAAGCCACTCTTAGAAAGTCAAGGGTCATATGTTTTGTCTAAAATATGCAAGTTAGAGAGTAAAAATCTGGAAAAAGGACCTCAGACAGATAGAAGGGGAACAGATAGAAGATGAGAAAGGGGCCCAGGGGAGGGAGGATTGAAGGTAAACAGGAGGTACTATGGAATGAAATTGACAAAGTTATATTGTGTGCAGATATTAACATAACACAATAGATCCTGCTATTGTGCATAATCCAGATGAAAAATAAATAAGAGTGAAGTAAAAATATGTCATTTATTTTTAGGGAACTCAGTGAGCTTGATGAAAATACAGAAGAATGACTTAATATGGTAACAAAGGAATTTAACACAGAAATGGAAGCATTTTCAAAAACCCAAACAGAAATTCTTAAGCTGAAAACCACAAAAAAACAAAACTAAAATTTGATGGAAGACATCAATAACAGAATAGACCACACAGAAGAATTAATAAGCTCAAAGACATACTATTTGAGCAAAGATAATCAGGAGAAAATAAAAAAAAATAATGAAGACTAATGAAGAGAACTTACAGGAACTTTGATACAATATTGGAAAAGCTAATCTTTGGACTATTGTGAAGCAAGAGGAACTTGAGGAGGCCAAAGTATTAGAAAATGTATTAAAGAAAAAAGAGAAAACTTCTAAACCTTCAGAAGGATAAATATGTGTAGATACAGACAGAATAAAGGTCATGAAGCAGATTTAACAAAACCAAGTCTACCACCCAAGGTAGACAATCTCTTAAAGGTAAAAAATCAATAGAAGATTCACAAGACAGCAAGAGAAAATTAAAAACAAAAACAAAAGTAAAATATAAAGGTGACCCAATTCCCCTGAAAGCAAACTTCTAAGCAGGAAAACCAACCATGAGAGAGTGACATGAGATTTTCCCAGTACCAAAGAGGGAAAAAAATAAAACAAAAAGCTAAAAGCTGCCAACCAAGAATTCCGTACCCAACAAAGTGATCCTTTACAAATGCAGAAGAGACAGATTCCCAGAAAAAAAAGAAAAATAAATCCAAAAAAATATGTTTCAACCAGACCTGATCTATAGGAAATTCTTCCAAATGTAAGACAGAGATATTTTTTAAGAACAAAACACCAAAGGGCATAAAGCTAATGGTAACTAGATAGAAAAAATAGGAATACTCTATATTGTATATATGATGAGGAAACCATTCATTTTAAAAGACTATAAATGAAAATAACTACATTAAAATGCTAATTAATAATATTGATACAAGGCGGAATATAATAACATTTAAAATTTGGGAGGAATCAAAGAGAAGTGCAGTGTTTTATTTTCATATTTTCATTGTTCTTTTCTGTATGATCTTGTTAGATCTCTATTATCTCAAATAGCTTATTATAGTCAAAAGATTTTTTGGAAGCCTCTTATAGTCAGAAAGCAAAAATCTATAACAGACAAACCAAAAATAATAAGACTGAAGACACTGTACTAGAGTAAATAACCACATAGAAAGACCAAAATATTGAGAGATAAAGAAACTATAATACAACTAGAAAATGAGTTACAAAAGGACTGTAGTAATATCTTACCTATCAATAACTATCCTCAATGTAAGTGGATTAGATTCTCAAATAAAAGACAGAGTGAATGAATGGATTTTAAAATAATAAACAAACAAACAAACAAGTCCCAATTAAATGTTGCTTACAAGAAATTCATTTTCCCCCTAAGGAAACGCATAAATTAAAAGTGAAGTGATAAAAGGAAATATTCCATGCAAATAGAATCCAAAAGAAGACAGGGTTATGCATGAGATGAAACTGATTTCAATCCAGAAACAGAAGAGACTAAAAAAATCACTACATAATGTCAAAGGGATTAATTCAGCAAGAAGACAGAACAATTCTTAAGAGATATGGACCAGATACTGGACCATTCAAGTATATAAAGAATATGTTAGTATTCTTAAAGAGAGAAATAGACACCAATGTAATACTAGTAAGGGACTTTACCATCCCTCTTTTAGCAATAGACACATCATTCATTCTGAAAATCAACTTAGAAACAGTAGAGTTAAATTATGAACATAATGGACATCTATAGAGCATTACATCGAATGACCAGAATACACATTTTTCTCATAAACTCATGGAACATTCTCTAGAATTAATTAGGTGACCTGGGAAAAATACATCTCAATGAATTTTTAAAAATTGAAATCATATTGACCATTATTTCCAACCACAATTGATGAAAAAAGTTATAAGAAAAACTTTGTAAACTATACAAATATATGAAAATTAGATAACTTACTTTTGAAGCAACCGATGAATGAAGGAAGGAATCAAAAAGAAAAAAAAAATCTAGATACAAATGAAAATGGAGACTAACCATTAAAACCCATGTAATACAGAAAACAGCAAAACAGTACTAAAAATGGAAATTTATATCAACTAAGGCTGACATCACTCTCAAAAAACAAAAAAAGAAAGAAAGAAAGAAAGAAACCCCATCCCCTCTGCTCAAATTATTAGGAAAAACAAATCCAAAATAAACATAAGGGAATAACAAACATCATATCTGAAGTAAGTGAAATACATACTAAACACATTCACATGCATACAAGTCAATGAAATAAAAAGGTGGTTTTTTGAAAAGACTAATGAAAAAGACACATCTTCAGCTAGAAAAATTATGAATAAAAGAAAAAGTATTCAAATCAATAAAAACAGATTTTAAAAGTCACATTATAGCTGCCACCACAGAAATACAAAGGAATATAAAAGATTATTATAAACAACAATTTCCCAAGAAATTTAATAATCTAGAAGAAATAAATAAATTCTCAGATAAATATCTCTTGTCAAGACTGAATTGCAAAGAAATGTGAAAACCAAACAGATCAATAATAAGAAACAAGTCTATGTAATTAATAGAAAGACTTTTATCAGGGCTGGAAGTATAGTGCAGGGTAGAGTGCTTGCTTAGAAAGCACAAAGCCTTTAGCTTGATCTCTACTACTGTAAAAAAAACAACAACAAAAAAAAAAAACAAATAAATAAATAAATAATAGAATTTCCCATCAAAGGAAAGTCCAGGATCAGACAACCTAACTTCTCAGTTTTTCCAAAAAATGTAAAGAAGTATTAATAATTATTTTATTTAAGTTATTGCAAAGATAAAACAGAAAGAAAGAGAAATGAAAAAAGAAGGAATTCAAAAATATAAATGAATTAAAAAAAAGGTAAGAAATTAGTCCAAGCACATTCTATGAAGACAACATTGCCCTGGTACTTAAGTCAATTAAATATGTGCACAGGTGAGTGTGTGCACATGCACACAATTACAGACCAATTTTCTTTTCTTTTTTTTTTTTTAAGAGAGAGTGAGAGAGGAGAGAGAGAGAGAGAGAGAGAGAGAGAGAGAGAGAGAGAGAGAGAGAATTTTTAACATTTATTTTCTAGTTCTCGGCGGACACAACATTTTTGTTGGTATGTGGTGCTGAGGATCCAACCCGGGCCGCATGCATGCCAGGCAAGCGCACTACCACTTGAGCCACATCCCCAGCCCCAAGACCAATTTTCTTGATGAACACAAATTCAAAAATCCTCAACTCAATACTATCACATTTAATTCAACAACACATTAACACATTCACCATGATCATGTGGGTTTTGGCCTAAGGATACAAGGATAGTTCAACAGAAAAATAAAAAAATACAATGCAGCACATTTAGAGAATGAAGGAAAAAATCCATATGATCATGTCAGTACATATGTAAAATTAATTTTGATAAAATTCTACATCCTTCTATGATAAAAATGCCTAACAAATTGGGTTAGAAGAAACATATCTCAATATAATAAGGACAATTTACTATAAACAATAAATAGACCAAACATTATATGAATGAGTCAAAACTAAAACTTTCTTTCTCTAATCTACCACAAGATAAGGATGTTCACTTTTGCAAATTTTACTCAACAGTGCAGTGGCAATTCTAGCCTGGGCAACCAAGCAACAGAAAGAAAGAAAGATCATCAAATTAGAAATTCTCAATGAAAGACAAAAATTCTTAGAACTAACACATTAATTCAATACATTTATAGGAAAAGCAAAGAGCATGTAAAGACAAATAGCATTACTATATGCCAATCACAAATTATCTGAGACAGCTATCGAGAAGGAGACCCCATCCCATTACAACATGTACAAATACGTACCTAAGAATAAATGTAACCAAAGAAGTGGAAAATTTCCATAATGTAATTCATAACATTCTAATGAAAGAAATTGAAGAGGACACATTAAAACTGAAAGATACACCATGAATTGCAAGAATCAATATAGATAATATAGCTGTATTACACAAAGCAATGTATAGAGTCAATTAAATCTCTATCAAAACATTCTTCAAAAAAAAATTAGGACAAAACTTCGAAAGTTATATGGAACTGGAAAAAAAAATAGCCAAAGCTATTCTGCACAAAAAGAACAAATCAGAAGGCATTATACCACCTGATTTTCAAATATACTCCAAAGTTATAGTAGTCAAAACAGCACAATACTGCCATAAAGACAGACACATAGACTCATATTACAGAATAGAGAGCTTAGAAGTAAATCTACAGCTGATTTTTGACAACAGTGCTAAGAAATTTCATTGAAGAAAGGACAAAAATTCCAATAAATGGTCCTGGGAAAATTGAATAGCCACATGCAGAAAAAGGAAACCAGGTTCCTATTTCCACTGGTTACCAAAATTTTACTCAAAATGAATCAAATACTTTTGTGTAAGTCCTGAAACTATGAAACTACTAGAAAAATAATGTAAGGTAAATGATTTAGGACATTGGAATAGGAAAAGGATATTTTTAGACAAGAATTCAACACAAGTAGAGGAAACAAAACCAAAACCAGACTAATAGGCTTACATAAAACTAAGAAACTTCTGCAGAGAAAATTGAACAGTCTACAGAGTAGAGATAATCTACACAAGGGATATAATATTTTCAAACTCTATACCTGATGAGTCAAATTGAAGAAAAAGAACTCCAAAAACTTATTAGCAGCCAATTAAAAATGGGAGGTAGAACTTCAGAGACATTTATCAGAAGGAGACATAAAAATTACTAACAGGTACTTGAAAAAATGCTTAAATAATAGCAATAATAATAATAATAATAATAATAATTATTATTATTATTATTATTAGGCACCAGGGAAATGCAAATCAAACCACAGTGAAATTCCACTAAGAATGCCTATTATTAAAAAGACAAAGGATGAGAAATGTTGGCAAATTTTAGAGAATAAGGAATACTTGCACGTTCTTGGTGGAAATGCATATATATAAAGAACATGAAATCAGTTTATCAAAAACACATATGCATTCCATATTCATTGTAGCATTATTTCCAATGGCCAAGAAATGTCAGCAACTTAATTGTCCATCAACTGATAAATGGATAAAGAAAATGTGTTACATATAGAAAATACAATACTGTCCAGCAATATGAAAATGAAATCCTGTCATCTGTGATAAAATGGATTGGATAGAACCAGAGATCATTATATTAAGTGGAATAAGCCAGATACAGAAAGACAAGTATGAAATCATCTCACTCATGTGGAATTTAGAAAGGTTGATATCATAGAAATTGGGAGTAGAATGATGGTCACCAGATGATGAGTTTTACAAGGATATGTGGGGTGGGCAAAGCTGATCAATCTTCAGTAAGTTAGGCACAAGAAATTTTTATTTGACTTTGCACAGTAGGTTCACCATAGATCACAATATATTTCAAAAAGCTGGAAGAAAGGATTTTCATGTTTTTCACCATGAAAATATGATAATTATTTAAGGGGACATATATGCTTAACCTGCTGAAAACATTACACAATGTATACAAGCATCCGTACATGGCATGGTACTCTATTTATATGTATAATTTTTGTTTTACGTATTAGCCAAAAATGAATTTAATTTTTTAAAGTGAGTTATTTATTTTTATCAAAACATTCAATGTATTATAAAGAAGTAGGATATATTCTACTGTATATTTATAACAAGAATCCTTAGGAAAGGAACTGACATTTACTTTATACAGTAACTAATATTACATATTCTATTACAAAAAAAAAATCAATACATCCTCACCTAGACCTTTAGCCACCATTCATTTCCTTGTACGGATGAAATACCTTACATTCCACAAATATACTCCTTGGTATTTTTACTCTGATTGGTTTAATTATTGTTGCAAGTATCCAAAATATTCCCTGGAAACCTCTTATAGAATCAATACGGCCATATGTTAAATCATAGTGTGGTTGTGAGCATTTCATTTCACTCCACTATTGGGTAGGCTCCATCCTCTACAATGACGCAACAATTAAAGTGGAAATTGTTGGCAGTATATAAAGTCACATTGTATAATTTGGTCTTCAAACTCATTTTCCTGCAAGCAGTTATTCATAGACTTTATTTTTATGAAAATTACAAGATTTAACAATACACTTGTATATATTAAGTGAATCTAAGTTGCTCTATTTCCTGTATGATTTGAATTATTTCAGTGTATCTTTCAATCATCTGTTGGCTAAATCCTTGTCTAGCCCATGAATTCAAGCGAAAATTAACCCTATTTATTTAAAATAAGGTATTTTTCATATCTTAAGTCGGTTCTCCCTGGTTAATTTGTAATCTAATTACATGTGAATCTATTATTATAGTGATACTTGGTGTATTTCACAGGAAAGCTAATGCAAATTTTCTTGGGAAGATAAATTTGGATTATGTAAAAAGAAAGTGAGAAAGCAAGAGACAGGTGAGAGAGAAATAAAGGATGGAGACCAGGCAGAGTTCACACAAAAGTTTGTTTGTTAACGCTGACAAATAAAGGCCATCCCTCTATAGAGAGGAGAGAGATGTTCATGTTTGGGGTGTTTAGCTTTTGTGGGGTAGGAGTTTGGAGTTGGAGTTGTGGTGCTATGGGATAGGCTTGGGGGTACTTGCATCAAAGCTAGGAGGGTGGGGAATAGCATGGGATTGGCTTAGGTTGATAGAACCATGGGCCCTTCCAGAGTCAAGGGGTGGTATCCTTCTGGGATTGGCTTCAGGTATGGTACCATGGGGTAGGTTAATAATAGGGGTGGGTGGAGTTTGGGTAAGAGGAAGTATAGGAAAGTGAAACTTACCTCATAAGACAGCAGTTAACATTTAAGTGGCTGCTCAGATGTTAAATCAAAACCCTATAGTATGTATCTCTCAAAAGTCTAGATGGTGTGAGTAAGTTCATCAACTAAAATTGTCTCCTACATCTTGAGTTTCCTCTGTTGCATTGGTCTTCATCTATTTTCAGCACCCCAGTACATAACTTTCCTTTTCTGTTTCACATAAATGTCAGCTGGAAGCTTCTCTTCATCATAAAAGAAGAAAAGATTCTGATCCAGAACTCAAATGCAAGGCTTGGTTCTTGTTCATTCAGTAGATAGAGCATTACAATTTGAGAACAAGAATTCTCTATGAAAGCATTTATGGTAACATGGAACTGACACTGTGTACAGAAGAATAGTAGTTAATTATTCCAACACTAAAAGTATATGATGGATGATTTCTTGAGTATTATGGTTTTGATCAAAAATGTTCCCCAAAGGCTCATATGCTGATGGCATGCTCCTCATTCCAGCAGTGTTCAGACTTGTGACTTACAGGAAGTGATTGGATCATGTGGGCTCTGATCTTTTCAATGGATTAGTCCATAGTTGATGGCATTAATGGAAGTTAGTGAAACTTTAGGAGATGGGACCTCAGTGTGGGAAATGGGTCACTGCGTCCACCAGATATGCACCTCAAAATAGTCTTTCATAGACCTCAAAATTCCTTAGAAATGTGCTCTGGAAAATCATATCATTCTTGACTTTACTCTCTCTCCCTCTTTCTGCTGTCTGGCTACCATGGGGTAAGCAGATATTCATTGCCCTGCCCTTCAGACTTGATGTCCTATCTTGCCTCAGTCCCAAAGCAATGGAACCAATTGACCATGTGCTGAAACTTCTAAAAGCATTAGTCAAAATAAATATTACATCCCTTAAGTTGTTTTCCTTTGGTACTTTAGCATAGTGAGAAAATGCTAACACACTGGAATTCACATAATATTGCATGCTATTTGACACACAAAAGAAAAAAAACAATATTGCAGAATTTCAGCAGGTTAACACAACATACATTTATTTTCTAACAATTTGACATGCCAGATATTCAGATAGGCATCTTGGAATACTCTCATTAGGGTATTATGAATCCAAAGTCAGAGTATTAACTACCTCATGTTCTTATCTGGAGGCTTTCTGTAGGATATTATTCATTTATTCTATGGCTTAGGGTATGGTACCATGGTACTATATATATATACTTTATTTTATATATATACACACTTATTTATATATATATTTATATATAAATATATACATATACTTTATATTTGTATATATTTATTTATATATATTTTATATATATTGTATTTTCTTTATCAATATTTCTGTACAGAGGCATGTAGGATGAGGCCATATCTTGGATAATGCCACAGTATAAAAGGGTATACAGATGTCTCTTTTGTGTGCTGACTTCACTTCCTTCACATAAAGACCCAGGGGTAGCTGGATTATATGGTTGTAATGTTTTATGGTTTTTGAGGAATTACCATGACATTTTCCATAGTGACGATACTAAATTACATTCCCACCAACAAGTATATATAATACGTCCCTTTTCTCCAGATACTTGCCAGAATTGGCTTTTGTTTTGTTTCATTTTGGGTCTTGTTTTATTTATTTATTGGTTCCCATGTGGCCTTTACTATTGAGCCAAGTTCTCAGCCCTTTTTCCTTTTTATTTTGAAACAAAGTCTCACTAAATTGTTTATAGAGTCTTACTAAGTTGTTGAGGCTGGTTTTGAACTTGCAATCCTCCTGCCTCAGCTTCCCAAGTTCTAGGATTATAGACATGTGCAACCACGCCTGATTTTGTTTTTGATAATAGCCATTCATATTGGAATGAGATAGAATTTCAAGAAAACAAATTAATTATATGTATACAAACCACATAATTTTGCTACCATTTTTCTTATTAACTCCACATATTACAGCTTTGCAATCAGAAATTGGGAGGATAAAAGTAAGAAATTTTCTAATAATTTTCAAAAGTTTCTGAATAAGTAAATCACACCACATACTTAGAACCATTTTTAGCTTTTACAATACAATAATTCACTTACCTATAATTTGATCACCTCCTGGAACAATTTAAGTCTGATTTGCTCCTTGGGTGGACCTCTGATTAATACAGGACAAGTCAATTGAAGTTTAGAATTACCAGAGAAGTAAAGAATCTGAGATGTATTCTGTGATCGATTCTACTGAAAAGAAGAGCACATTCATGTTATTTTATATCTGAACACACTTACATTACTTTGAACTAAGTGACATATTCAAAGGGAAGGTACCCCCTTTAGTTTACAGATATGTAGGAATGTGTGGTGTGTAAATATTCTTAGGGGATGATGTTTACACACATAGCTGTTGAACCTCAGTTTCTTGATATAATTTAACTTTTTGATGTGGTGAAATAGACTTTCCACCAAAAAAAAAAAAATCTTCAACTGAAGATAAGAGGACAAAATACAGCTTTCAGAAATTAAAACTAGTCATATTAAAAGAACTTTATTTAACTTTTAGCTAATGGAGCTCTGTGAATAAAAAGCCTCAAAAAAATAGTTGTCATTATTGTCGAGATGCTAGATATCAGTTAGAGGTTCATTGCTAGATGTGGCTTTGGACTGAAAAATATTCACACAAGAAGTGGATACAGCAGCAGGAGCACTTTCTTAAGCAGAAGAATGTATTTCCTTCAGTTTCTTTGGTGCTCCTAATTGGGACAGCTGTGTCAAGTTCCTGTGGTTAAGAGATACAACCCACCTTTCTATGTGAGCAAAAATGTAGGTAAGGAATGTGGTCATTAATTCTGTTACAGAAGAGCACATTATATTCTAGATAGCTACTTTCTCTGCTACCTATTATAATCTAAATATCCAGGAGTTTTCAGGTCAGGTAGTGAATTTTGCAAGTACATAGGCTAATTTACATAAAGAGTAAAAGACACACACACGCACACACACACACACACACACACAGAGTTGCCATTTACTGAAGAAAGTTTTCTCCCTTGGGTAATGATCAGGTGATACAGCTGGGTTGTAGAGGTCCAGATAGAGATAAACTGTGTATTCCAAGCTTTGCTACATATTAGAAAAGGTGCTGTTAAGAATTTCATTGCTAACATTGAACTCCATGCCATTTAAGTCAAAATGTCTGGGGATGGAAACCAGGAAAAAAAAATATATATATATATAAATATATATAAAATATTAAAAGTGTACTTGATTACAATGTTCTACCATACTTGGGACCCACTGTGGTAAATGTGCAAATCTGAGTAACCATGGTAACTCCCCTGAGTGTATTCTTCTTAGGATTTGCAAAACTACAGGTGCTTGTAAATAAAAATTATAGTTGATTTGAAATGGAAAATAATCAGAGGATGGTTAATGTTCATGCCTCTAACACTTTGAAAGATATTAACATATTTTGTCAGGTGTCAGCATAGGTAAATTGCCTTGGGAAAGAAATTTCTGGAGTGTATCATGGAGAAACTAAAAGTACCGGGTTCCATCTTCTTTACTTCATGAGCAAGTGAGGCTACTATTTGTGAATGATTTTGTATTGGGGTATATTTACAATACTTGTAATATCTATATATGGAATGGGACTCATCTTAAATAAAAAGATTATTCTAAGGGTTATGATAGAGGACTTATCATGCCATAATTTATTAGTTTGTTAGATATTTAATTAACCTTTGCTGAATAGAAACTACTCTCAAATCGAATTGCTTCAAATAACAACTGGTTATATAACTCATAATTCTGTTGATTGGCTATAAATATTTTTTTTTAATCTGGAATAATTTAGCTAGTCTACACTAGGTTCTTCATGCATTTGGGGGTATCTTGTAGGATGTGTACAAACCTACCTGTGGTTGAATGTCTGTAAGACCCCTCTCACTTATCCAATATTTGGAAGGCTATTGACCAGGAAGAAAGGGCTTTCTTCACTATGTATCTGTTTTCAAACTTCAGACAATTAAAGATATATTCATGTAGATTCTACAGTTTTCAGGGAACATGTGCACATGCTGTAAAGCCTCATGGAGTCTAGGCCAAAACTGTCACATTCTTAATTCCTCCCAATTATATTGAATGAAATAAGGCAGGTTCAAATTTAAAGGATGAAGAATACATTCTACCATTTAATTCAAAGAGTTTAATATTCACATTGCACATACATAAGCACCTAGTAATTAAAAATGTTGCTGTCATTATTTATACTACATCATTATAGGTAAGATGTTTTTGTTCACACTTGTTATATCATTCTTGTTAGAGCAGGAATATTCAGAGGTAGAATGAACACATTGTGAGAACTATGACCTAATTTGTCCATCCTAGTTTGAATAGACTGACTGAATGATAACCATAGCAGGTAGTTTGTGACTACAGGAGGTGGGTCACTGGGTATATGTCTTGGAAGGATTTTTCTTCCTGTGACTCCTTCTTTGTCTCTGTCACTGTCTCTCATGAGAGAATACTACCCAATATTATGTAAGTACCTTCTTCTAAAGTCCTATGTCAGGATATATAAGAAGATTGATATTAAACATTCAGAATTTATCATACCCAAGAAATATTGTTATTTCTTTCAACAAATTCCTCAGATAGTGAAATGGATGGTGGATTTCTATATTTTAATTTGTAGGTCTAAAGCTGGCAAGCAAAAAGTATTATCATAATTTTTAAGTTTAGGAGTCTATGAACACCATTAAACTTGAGTAGTCCTCAGCTCCCTCAATTGTAACATAGATTTGATATAAAAGCATATGAAACATTTATAAATGAGAACAATACATAATATGTAAAATAGATCACAAGTATATACTATGCAGAAGTAATGTTTGATGTATTTGAAGTGAAGAAGTTACTGCTTTTTAGATCAATTGAGAAGAAAAGACTTTACTATAGATAAGAACAAGAAAGATGGGAGAAATAAATCCCTTAACTAGGTGAAGAATGCCCTCTTCAAAGACTGAACTTCAGACTGTCTATAAATGTCCTAAAATTGAGTGTAGAATGACATTCTTAGGTATTGGTGGGAAACCAAGTGAGCATGGGTGGGTAACTGTGCATTTTTCAAGGAAAAATGTACATCATTGTCTTCTGAGACTCAATATACTCACAGCCAAAAGAATGCTCTTTGAAAGATTTCCTGGAAAACTTCTATGTCTAGGAGTATTGTAAATCACGTTCCTCAGTTATTCTTCTCATGTAAATAATCTAGATAAATATTATCTTATAGCTGGATAAATAACAAAAACTATATTTTATATGGAAATATAAGAAGATATAAAAACAATCAATAAACAAAAGTTAGAAACTACAAGCAAGATGAATCTATACATTTATTTTCCAAAGACATGCTCAAGATTATTTAAAATAGTATTTTTTGAAATAAACATAAACTAGAAATCACCCAAGTGATCACAAATAATGGAAATAAAAACTTATTTTATTATATATACATTAAAATATAATTATAAACAGAAAACCCAGATTGTCCAATGTATAAGTTTAGACACTGATATAACCTTTGACCATAATAATTATTTAAAGATCAAGAGAGTTGTTATCTTCTGAGAGGGATCCCTGGGGCAGGTGTTATAGAGTGCTATCATCTTTATAATAGCCAGATTTTAAAATTGAGGGGTGTTTTTTTAGGTTTATCAAGTTTAGAACATATGTTATAATTCTTGTACTATATGTATTTTATTCTCCAAGCCTTGTTTTCTTTTTTTCTCTTTCTTTTGGGTAGTGGGGAGGTTTAGGTTAATAGGGAATAAGACAAAATTGAAAAGAGATAGCGAACTGAAAGGTAGCCCTAATTAAATTATTCATGTTAAAGGGAAAAGAGAAAATTTACTGGAAAAAAAATAAAAGGAATTCTAATTAAAACCAATTAAAAATTTGAAAGGAAGAGAAAAAAAGACACAAAGTTAATATTTGGAGAAGTAATGGCTGAGGATTTTCCAGGAGACACCTAAGCAGGAATACCCAGTTTTGGGAAATTCCATTAATTCTAAGCTGAGTACATAAATCAAGATTCCATATCTAGATACATCAAAGACGTGCTTTATTAAGGTAATAAATAAATTAATTATGTTTTGTTGCCATGTTAGAAAAAAAATCATGACAATCTTGGAATGGGCCAGGGTAGGTAAAACAAGTAATAACTGGCAAGTCTGAAGGACACTGTAAACATCATTCTAAAGCACCAGAGTTGCTGTTGTCAAAAGCTCCTCTAGAAAGAACCCTTAAAGAAGCTGCATCTCTCAGCAATCTGAGATAATCCCTAAGAACTTTTAACACAGAGTTCTTAACCACTTTCTCATCTTTCTTAACTTCATACACTGCCCAAGGGTCCTTCATCCATATATGAAAGGGAATTCTCAGAAATTTATCTTTTTATTTTAGAGAAGACATTAAAATTAAAAGAGAGTGATGGCAAGTTAATATTAAACATTACAAGAAACTATTCATAATTCTACCATTTTTTGAAGACAAGGAAAGGGAATTATCTTCATGATCTTAGAAAGTTGATGTTAAAACATAAAAAAATGAGCCCAAAAAATGTTCTATCATTTATGATGACAAAATTTTTTCAGTAGCAATATATACCAAAAACTGAAAAGTTGCTCCAAGATTTGAAATAAGGTATTGAAACACTTGTCTTTGGAAAAGAAATAGTACTGAAAATATAAAAGAATTCCTTTGATTCATGAAGAAAATCCCAAATGCCAGTCTTAAAACAATGGGAAAATATTTGAAAAAAAACTCATTTTGGAGAAGACCTAAGTATCAATACACATATAAAATACTGTCAGTCTCATCTATTAAATAATTACCAAAAAAATCAAAACAAGATACTATCTTATACTTAATGGCTTACCAAAAATAGTCAAATGATACAAATTCTGATCAAAATAAGTGGAAAATTTATGCACTGTTTGGGGAATAAAAATTGGCAAAAATCTCTAAAAAGTGGAAGATTCATCAATAATGAGATGAATGAATGCTGTTACACATAACCATGTCACAAATAACCATTCTGTATCAGAAATCCAATACAATAACTATTTCAAACAATACCTGAGTAGTGAGGTTTCAGTTAATTTGCTTTGATTTTTCATTCTTCAAAATTTCCTTTAAGGTGGCTCTATTACTCTATCAATTCAAATTAGTCTCAGAAAAAATATTATCCAGTATGGTATAGCTTTGTCTGTGGACTACTTGACCAATGAGAGTAAATTACCTATTCAAAAGAAAGAGCAATACCTGGACTGAAATAGGAGACTCAACTCAGACTATTATATCACATACCAGAGGCTACAAAGTTTAAACAACAAATATTTATTACTTATGTTTCTGAAAGATAGAAAATCTAGGATCAGGGTACTAGTGTGGTTGGGCTCCAGTGAGAACTTTAGGCTTACAGAAGATTGCCTTCTTGCTATAGCCTCATATGTTGTGTGGACATACACACAGAGATACAGAAAGGGCATACTCTCTGCTATTTTCTTATAAGAGCACTAATCTCATCATGAGGACCCCATCCTCAGGCTTCATTTAAACTGACTCACTTCTCAAAGGCTCTGTCTTCAGATATTATTATATTGTGGATTAGGGTTTTAACATAAAATATGGTGGGAACATAATCCATAATATCACCTTAAATTTGTATAACATTCTGTAAAATGTAAAAACAAGATCAAAGAAAACAATATAAGTACAATGTAAACTATACAGCACCGGATCTGGATGCTAAGACATTTTGAGAAGAAACAATTTATATTATCTAGATATTATATATCTAACCAAGATATACCATCTTAGTTTATTATATTATCTAATCATAAATAGTTCTTGAACAATATGTAACCATGTGTCACGGCAAGGTAGTGATGACAGATATAAATAAGGAAGAGATAGGATTTGAAGTTCTGCTTGACTATAGGTCTACTTTGACTATAGCAATAGGAGTATGAATGGATACTTGGAAGCAAAAACAGTTTGGAGATCTAGTGTACAAAAGGCTGCTCAGGGTCAATTTCAGTCTCTTAATCTCCCAGCCTAGATACACGGCACTGTTTCACATGTACTTCCTCTTTAGCAGTCACTTCATAATTAGTGGTTCCCACAATCTCTAGCATTGTGTTCTTCTAGCACAACCATTTCATGTCCCTTTCCTGCACCTGATGCCCTCTAGCATTAAGTGTAACCATTAAAATCAGGAACTTACAAATTTCCCCTCTCAGGTCCACTCGTCTTTCCCATGTCAACATACCTAAGCATCACCTCTAAACTTTCCAGCTCTCTGAAAATCAGGACATTATTTTAATTGATTATTTATATATTTAAAAAAAAAAGGTCTATCTTCCACCTGCCTTTGTCAGCACTATCCTTTCTTGAAGCCTCACTTTAACTGCCAACTATTCTAAGGCAGCTTTCCAAATTGTTTTAGACTGGAGTTAAATCCCTTCTCTGAAACCTGTAATATTTAACTGGAACACTTGAGAACCAAGACACTTTCTGTTTCTTTCACCTCCATGGAAATCTTGTTGAATAAATCATATCCCTTTAACCAGAATCAAATAGAATCAAACAGAATTGGATTGTATCAAAAACAAATGGTTCTTTTAATATTTGAGCACCAGGCAGACCAAAAGGAAAGGAATTTATTTTCTTATATTTTTTTTAGATATTGGAATAGAAAAGCTATACTGAATATTCTACAGAAAATCAGGAGAAAAGTTTGAGATGATTCAGCACTATTAGCCATATTCATGTACAGATCCTAACATTGTCAAGTGAGTTTCATCTTCGACTATGAAGAAAAAGAGAATTCTTTAATTCTATTGTTAAAAAAATAGGATATATTTAAAGCTGAACTAATAGGCTCTGTTTATAATGCGACAACTTGTATTCAAAGTTAATTGGATATTGAAAATCCGAGCTTATATTTAATATGTACCATTTTTCAGAAATCCCAAGATAAAGCTGCGAACTATTTTAAAAATGACAAAACTATACATTTCCCAAAGCATGGATTGCAGCAATCCTCATTCTTGTAATAAAGCCTTCTTTTGAAAAATTTCATCCCTATTTAGCTTATAGACAATGCTGTTCTTTCTTGTGTAATCGACTTAAGCATACTGTGATTTAGCGAATCCATCACTTTTTAATACCTGACCATTATAGAGTAAGGAATATTTGCAAAGACACATTAAACAGAAAATTAAAGGATAGACACTTGACTTGGAGAAATTTGCTCAGTTCTTTTCCAGTTCAAAGATTATACATGATATATCATCTTGGTTCATTTGTAAACAAAAGCAAAACAATAAAGTCTTTATGCCACAGACATCATTAACACTCATTTTTTTCCTCAACTTCCATTTATAAATATTTAGCTTGCAACAGCAGAATAAAAATAAGCCTTCCCATCATTACAGGCAATAGTACATGTGAATCAATAGAGTAAGCAATATTTGCTCAGCATTTTTTATACAGATTTCTTTCTAAAAGCTAGGTTCCCATTATTATTACTCTGCTTGCTCATTTAAAAGACTCAGGCATACATACATAAGTATACAGTAATCCCTTGATCAAAAACTTTTACAAATAAACAAATCAGGGTTTTTTTGTTGTTGTTGTTGTAAAAGGAATTTAAATTTGTATTCTTCGAGCCTTAATTTGATAAAATGAAGGCGGTAGCTGGAGAGGGTTAATGAAAAGGCACCTATCATGGTTCACTACATGTGTTTGTTTCATTAGCTCTGCTTTTTTGAGTGCTTTCCTTTCAGGGTTTTTCTGACATTATCTAAATTAATTCTCAAAAGATCTTCACGTTGTCATACCCGTTGATCAGACCAGGCAACTAAGGTTTGGGATGCAAATTCATTTGCCCAAGTTCCCATGGTCTGTGATAGCATACACCTAAGAAAACAAAGCCAAGATCCTCTGTGCCCCATAATCAGCAGCGAAAGAATGAGGTTCTAAATCTCCTGACTGCAAATCTCAAGCTGAACAATTGTCAGAGTTTCTGTTCAAGCTTTGGCTTCTACACTGTCCATTTAGTGAGATTCATACAGTTGCTATTGGCTAAGTTTGTCCTTTCTAACATTTCAGATTCTCATGGTACACTTAAAACTATGTCGACCAAATACTGCATGACTTTTCTTTGTCTTTCTTTTCTTTACTGCCTCTCTTCCTTACTTCTTTCCTTCCTATACCTTCTTTACTTCCCTCTTCCTCTCCCTTCCCTCTGTCATCTGTTTTGTTCAAGAATTGCCTTTCCCACCCTATTCTAACTCATTCTTAGATCTTTTCCAATCATTGAATCAGATAATTTTAGAAATACAGCTCGCTCATGTTATCCAAATGAGGCATTGAGAAGACTTTTCAGTTTTTAAAATTCAGAGAGAAAACCTAAAGTTGTCAGTGTTATTTATATCCCTTTTCTACAACGAGATTATGTAACAATGCCTGAGGGAAATCTGTATTCATTACATTCAATCTTCTTTAAATTTTTTTTTTCCTTACCATGAATATTTACTTCTAAACATCATGCAGTCAGAGAAACTTCAGCTTTTAGTGGGCTTCTAGCAGGTTATTTTGTACCATTATTACACTTTAGTTCTAAATAAATGTTTTAAAATCCAAGCCTCTGTGTGCCTGTGAATATGCGCACACACACACACACACGTGTGTATGGTAGTCTATAATTTATGGTTTCATTTTTTTCATTTATTTGGTGCTAGAGATTGAATAGGTGTTTGTGCAAGCACATGATCTACCACTGAGCCATATCCCCAACCCCTGTGCTTTAAAGATAAATTAGAATGTTCTTAATTATATAATCCAAATCACTTTTCATTAAATAAACCCCTTTTGCCATTGAATGTTCTTCATTTTATTGATGGGGTAGGAATTCAGGGACAGGTCCAGAGGTTTTAACCTTGAACCATTTCTCAGAACACAGAAGCCTAGACAAAATAAGTCAGTCACAGCCACACAAGAGCATTTATGCAACTTCATATCTTTATAAGCTTTCAAATATTTTAGGGAGTCCAGTATTTAAATATTCTTTTATACTTCCATGCAGACTCATTATTTTGGTTTCCAAGAGTTCTTATTTTTTTTTTTTCAGGTTATTTATGTTCCTGATTGTTTCACTGTTAAGGCACTACCGATGTCAAACAAAGCACCAGGCTCCACAATGGAACAGTGTGAGTTCAGGGCAGGGACCATAGTTCCAAGGGCTCATTAGGATACTGTGGATATCTGCCACCTCTGTGGTCAACAGTCACCCAGTGGCCTGAACTTCTTTTCCTTGTTTGTAATGTGTGACGATGACTTTTGATGGCAGCCTCCCTGATGCCACAAACACTGTTGTGAGCAAACAATGGTGGCTACACCAGGAAGTCAGAAAAATGCTCAGAGAAAACAAACAAACAAATCAACGTTTTTATGTGGGTTTTTCAGTCTTCACAATATTAAAACTAGGCCATCAGAGTTTGTACACAGGGCCACCTATAGGCAGATGATTGACTTTTACTGGTGAGCACTAACTTTCTTAGAAATCATTCTCCAGAAGACCCCAAGACTCCATGTTCTCAACTCCAGGGTTGTGTGCCACAGTAGGTCTTCATGTATAAGATATTTCCTCAATTAAATAAAATTTAGTTTGTATCTCAAAAAAACAAACTGTTATGCTACACATAAAAGCAGTCACCAGCAATGACAGAAAGTTAAAGTCTCCAGTCAACATGTGAAAAAACATTTTAAGGTTCTTATATAATCAACTTTTTTATGGTGTTCTGAATTACTTTGAGTAAAAAAAAATCCATTATCTTGATACTCAGTTTAAAGATGGAGATAATCCTAATCAAAGTGAGTATGTGACACAGAAGGATATTAAAATAGAACAAAATTAATATTGTTTCAGAAGTGCCAGGGAGATTTAATATCAGCGAATTGGCACTTAACCCAATGTCTAGCTCATATTAAGCACTCAACAAATTTCAAGCTGTCATTAATGTTATTACCATGTCTGTATATACTATATCATATATAAATCAAAGGAGGATATTCAGAGGATTATCTCACTGAAAGACTTCAAAAATTCAAAATTTCTTTAATAAAAGCTTTCAGAGAATTTCTGAACACTTCAAAATATTTATTTTAAATTAATGTAAACATAATTTTAAACAAAGCATTTCTTTTAAAATGAGAATAAGATCAAGATGACCATCAACATGGCTGGGAATGTGGCTCAGGAGGTAGCGCGCTCGTCTAGCATGCGTGGGGCCCGGTTCGATCCTCAGCACCACATACCAACAAAGATGTTGTGTCTGTCGAGAACTAAAAAATAAATATTAAAAAAAATACTTTAAAAAAAAAAAGATGACCATCAACAACACCATTACCACATATCCTTATTGGCCTGAGAGCTATATCAGTAAAATTTAAAGGGAAAAAGTAGTCTGTTTAGTAGGAAGAGATAACAGTTTCCTTTATATTTATAAATATGTAAATTCAGTAAGATATCTGGCTAAAATTATGCAAAAATGAAAGTCTTCTTCTATTTTCCATATTTTAAGAATGAATATCCACAAAAACTGTCAAATTATAAATGTGTCTACATTAGTTTTATAGCACATATTGAGACCCTTTATGATGATTATTTTTAACACCACAGAAAATTATAAATATTTTTTAAGAAAATTGTAATTTATGCTTTTGCTGGTAGAAAATTTAAATAGCATAAATTATCATCTCTTTCAGAATCTTAGTTTTTAAAAAAATATATTTACAGCTAAAATTTTATTTACCCTACTATATATATATTTAAATCATCACAGTGAATGAATTTTCATGAATTTGCAAGAAATGTTAAAATTAATACTGTAGAGAAAATACTACATTGTGAATATTTGAAAAAGATAAATAAATTATAATGCAAAATAATAAAAACCTGGTAAATGTAGAATTATGTTTAGGACATCAACAGATATTTGAAGGTATACACATACACACACACATTCAGATATATGAGTGGTTTTTATGAATATAAATGAAGAGGATGTTACAATACAAGATAAACCTAGAGTTTATTTTAATAATTATGTTTACATATCAAAAAATATAATGTATAACCTTTCTAATACACATAGAATACCAAAATTATAATTATAGATGCTGAATTTAAAAAATGGTTGAAACATGTTTCTGTTATTAGGGTCACAACAGAAAATAAATTCATCTAAAAATTAAGATAATTCAACAGGGCTATCACCAAAGTGTTTTTTTAAGAAAATTCTGGACCAAGTATAGATGAATTAACTCTTAGGCATTCTAAGAGTTGACACTCTAACATAAGCATTAATTAGTGATGAGGAGAGAAATTGCAGAAATTCTAAGAATTCAGAGCATGCATAGCTCACTGACTACTCTTATTTGATATAAACTGTGAAGTTACAGAAGTCCAAGACACTCTTGGGATTGATAATTCTTTAAAAATTGTCACAGACTCTCCAAAAGATGTGGTATAGACAGTCTTTCACCACAGCAAGATGGTGGATATTATAATCTGCCAATTTTTTCTAGAATGAGGCAAAACTATACATGACACTCCCAAACAAAACAAAATAGATCTACTGGACCCCTTTCAATATTTCTAGGAAACGTTCAGTGAAAATGAAATGCTATTAGGTGTAATTATAATATGCTTATCGCTTATTAATTTATTGTTAAAAATTGTTCTATTTTAATATTATCTCACTTATAAGAGATACACATAGAAGTTTTTTGTTTGATTTTGGTACCAGGGATTGAACTCATGGGTACTAGGCCGCTGAGCAACATACTCAGCTCTATTTTGTATTTTATTTAGAGACAGGGTCTCACTAAGTTGCTTAGCACCTGGCTTTTGCTGAGGCTGGCTTTGAACTCGAGATTCTCCTATTTCAGCCTCCCAAGGTGCTGGGATTACAGGCATGCGCCACCATGCCCAGCCAAATGGAAGTTTTAACAATAAAATCTCATGTCTGGTTTGCTTAATGGATTTCATAGGCATTCATATATAATTTTTAACTAAAACAAAATGAATTAGGCAATATTATACAACCTAATGGAAACATGAATACAGATAGACACAGATGTATGTCTATAAATGAGAAATGCTTTCAATCCTAGAAATCAGTTTTTACAATAATAATTTTGTTGTTCAGAAAATATATACAATATTGAGATAACAGCATTCAATATCATAAATTATGAAATGAAATGAGTTCTCTGTATTTTGCAAGTGGAGAAAAAACTATCATAAACTTTCTGGAAAAAAGTGTTGAATATGAAAAAAAAAGAGAAAAAAATAAGCGTATGCTTTGATTCAGTAATTCCATTTTCATTTACTTATCCTAAAGAATTTAGCAGATAGAGGACTAAAACTAATTCATTATTTCCTTTCTTCAATCATTAATTTAATAATGATAATGAAGTATTATATGTCAGTTGCCAGATGTTGAACACTACAATAAAACCTTCAGCTGAGAAGATGGTGGAAAGGACCTAGGCAGCGATTCCTAATGCGTTCATCAAACAGAAAGAAGCCAGAGAATAAACAACAGATATGAAAGAATATTAGTACAAGTTTAAACCTAGACTAGAGAATTATGAAGAATACTCTCAATAAGTTTTTCACATTCTATGAGGTTGAATGATATGTGGCTTAGCTCTGAAGTGAGCACAGCAAATAGGAGTCAGTAATACCTGTCAAGTGGACCTGACTGATACTGGTATCAACAGAGGCCACACACTTAGCTAAACTATAATGATATCATATAATATCAATACCTAGATATTAACCCAAACCAGGATTCATAAGGCAAAAATGTTCACAAAGTAGTCTCTTGCTTAAAGGAATAGGCAATAACTATCCCAATAGATGAGAAGGCATACAAGCAATGTGAAAAACAAAGGGAAAACACATCAAATAGTCCATTACACTTCAACAAAAATGGATTCCACTGATACCACAGTGGAGGAAATGTCTGAGAAAAAATTCAGAAAATGCATAGTTAAGATGCTCAGTGAGCCAATAGAAAACATACAGAATGAAATTAGAGACAAGATACAGGAAGTGAAAAATCATAACAACAATGAGATAAAGGTCCTGGAAAGAACCAAACAGAAAACCTGAAAATAAAAGACTCACAAAAACGAAATAAAAAATTCAATGGAAAGCTTCACCAACAGAATAGATCAATTTGAATATATATTTTCAGGCCTTGAAGACAAAGATATAAATCATGAAGACTAAAGTTCAACATAAAGAAAACAATGTAAAGAGACCATGACCTGAATATTAAAGAAATCTGAAATAACATCAAGAGACCAAATTTAAAAATTATTGGATTAGATGATGGCACTGAGATACATACTGAAGGGATGCACAATATTTTTAATCAGATAATATTAGAAAAAATTTCAAACCTTTGGATTAAGATGGAAATTTAAATACAAGAGGCATATGGGATTCCAAATATACAAAAATCATAATAAATCTAATGGACATAAAATAATAAAAATGACTAATATAAATAAAGATAGAATTCTGAAAGTCACAAGATATAAATGGCTGATGACCTTCAGATGTAAGCCAATTCTGTTTCTGATTTTTCAACCCTGACCCTACACGCCAGTAGGGCCTGATATAAAATATACCAAGTTGTAAACATAATGACTGCCAACCACGATGATTATAACCAGAAAAATTAAGATTAATAATTGAAAATAAAGTAAAAACCTTCCACAAATAATAGAAACTAAAAGAATTCACACTTGAAAAGCCTGCATTACAGAACATACTCAATAAACAGTTTCATAAAAAAGAAATGAAATATAAAAATGAAAACCTGCTTAGGGATCTATTACACTAGAAGAGTAGTCAATTATAGGATAACTAAATTTGAATTAAACCCCAGAAATAAATCAAAATGGCAGGAAACACAAATCATTTCTCTATGATAACATTGAATGTAAATGGTCAAAACTCATTAATCAAAAGACATAGATTGGAAGACTGAATTAAAAAAAAAAAAAAAACAAGATCCAATGATATATTGTTAGCAAAAGTCTCCCCTAAGAGGCAAAGACATCCACATACTAAAGGTTAAAGGATAGGAAATGATATCCCATGCAAATTGTACATGTAAATAAGCAAAGGTAGCCATTCTCATATCAGACAAAGTAGACAAAGCAAAATCAATCAGAAGAGACTAAGAAGATCACTTCTACCAACAGGAAGGAAAGCATCCAACAGCAAGTTATTTAATGTCCCAAATAATGGTGCATCCACGAACATAAACTATACTCAATATTGTGAATCAAACAGACCACTATACATTAATACTGGGTGACTTCAACACACCTCCTTCACCACTAGTTATATCATTCAGATATAAATTAAGTAAATATTCTTTAGATCTAAAAAAATATTAATCAAGTGGACCTAACAGACATCTACAGATTATTTAATCCATCAATGCCTCAATTGTCTCATCAGCACATGGAAAATTTTCTAAAATAAATCATATTTTAGGTCACAAAACAAATCTTAGCAAACACATACAAAAAATAGAGATTTTTTGCATTCCATCAGATTACAATAAAGAGAAATTTGAAATCAAAGACAAGATAAAAACAAGAAACATTCTAATGCCTGGAGACTAAATAAGACACTTTCAAATGATGAATGAATATCATGAGAAATCAGAAGAGAAATAAAGAAAAATTCTTATAAACTAATGAAAATAGTGATACAACATATTAAAACCTCTGGGGAAGCAAGAAGGCATTTCTAAGAAAAAAAATGTATAGCACTGAGTTCATACATGAAAAGAATAGAAAGATAACAAAAAAAAATCTAACATTACACATCAATATCCATATAAAAGAAGAAAAAAAACCTAACACCAAAGTCAGTGGAACATAGTAAATAATTAAAATCAGAGCCAATATCGATGAAATACAGGAGTTAAAAAAATACAAAGGATCCTTGCAACAAGGAGATGGTTTCTTGAGAGGATAAACAAGATTGATAAACTATTAGCCAAATTAATCAAAGTAGAGAGGGAGAAGACACTAATAAATAAAATCAAAAATTAAAGTGGATATATCACCAGAGACACCACTGAAATACAGAGGATTAACAAAAACTATTTTGAAAATACATAGTCCAATAAACTAGGAAATATTGAATATATTGAGAAATCCCTAGAGACATATTACCTACGTAAATTGAGCCAGGATGATACAGAGAACATAAACATATTCATATCAGTAATGAAATTGAAGCAGATGTCAAAAGCCTTCCAAAAAAGAAAAGTTCAGGACTGGATGGATTCTCAGTTGAGTTCTACCTGACCTTTAAAGAGGAACTAATATCAGTCTTTCTCAAATTATTCCATAAAATATAAAAGAAGGGATAACTAACAAATTGATTTTATGAGCTAGAATCACCCAGATACTAAAAGCAGATGAAGATACATGGAGGAAAGAAAACTTCCGATCAATATCTTTGATATCCTTGATGGATACATAGATGCAAAAATTTTGAATAAAATACTAGCAAACTACATTAAAAAACACATTAAAATGATGTGTGCAACATGAACAAGTGGGTTTCATTCCAGGGATACAACATTTGTTCAAAATACATGAATCAATAACTGAAATTCACCTCATTGACTGATTTCAGGATAAGAATCACAGGATTTTCTCAATAGATGCAGAAACAGTATTTGCAAAGCGTAACACCCACTCATCTTTAAAACATTGAGAAACTAGGGCAAGAAAAAACTTACCTCAACATTGTAATGGCTCTATATGACAAAACCAAGGCCAACATCATACTGAATGAAAAACACTGAAAGTATTTCCCCTAAAGACAAGAACAAGACACAAATGCTTATTGTCATCACTCCTATTCACCATAGTCCTTGAAACTCTAGCCAGAACATCCAGGCAAGAGAAGAAAATTAAAAGAATACAAATAAGAAAGAAAACTCCAACATATATCTGTTTGTTAAAGTTATAATTCTATACTTAGAAAAAAAAAAACTCTACCAGAAGACTTTAGAGCTGATACAAACATCATCATACAACAATCAATCACATTCCTATACTTCAACGACAAACCTGCTGCTAAAGAAATCAGGGAAACTATTTTATTCACAATAACCTAATAAAACAAAATACTTGGAAATAAATCTTACAAAGGATTTTAAGGAACTCTTCAATAAAAAAAAAATATAGAATTCTGAAGAAAGGAGTTGAGGGAAACCTTCAAAGAGGGAAAGACCTCATATGTTCTTGGATAGGCAGCTTTGATATCATAAAAATGGCCATACTATCAGAAGCCTTATACCAATTCAATGCAATTTCACTCAAAATAGCAATGAAATTCTTCACATAGCTAGAAAAAAATAATTCTAAAACTTATTTGGAGACCAAGAATAGCCAGAACATTCCTGAGGAAAATGAGTGACATCACAAAACCAGACCTCAAAGTGTACTTCAGCGTATAGTAACAAAAAAGGCATTGTAACAGCACCAAAACAGACATGAAAACCAATGGAAAAGAATAGAAGAGATAGAGATAAAAACCACATATCTACAATTATCTGATACTGGACAAAGTTGCCAAAAAAATTCACTAGAGAAAAGATAGACTTTTCAACAAATGGTGGTGGGAAAATTGGACATCTATAGGTAGTAGAACAAAACTATCTCCCATTCTATATAAGTCAATTAAAGTGAATTAAAGATCTAGGAATTAGACCAGAAACTCCATAATGGCTAGAAGAAAATATAGGCTCAATATTCTAACACATTAGCACAGGTACCAACTGCCTTTAAACGATTCCTAAAGCACAAGAGATAAGACCCAAATCAGAAAATGGAGTGACGTCATTAAAAAGCTTCTGCATAGCAAAGAAAACAATCAATTATGTGTATGAAGATAGAGCCTACAGAATAGAAGTTTTTGCCACCTGCTCCTCATATAGCGTGTTAATTTCCAGAATATTAAAGAACTCCTAAAACTACACACACACACATACACACACACACACACACACACACACACACACACACCATTTAACCCAAATAAAATGAGCAAAAAAAATAAGCTGACACTTTAAATTTTTTTTTCAGTTGTTGATGAATCTTTATTTTTTTTTAATTTATATGTGGTGCTGATAATTGAACCCAGTGCCTCACACATGCTTGGCAAGTGCTCTACGACTGAGCCACACACTCAGCCTTAAAATGTCACTTTTGAAAAGATGAAGTATATTTGGCCAACAAATATGTAAAAAAGATCAACATCTCTAGAAACCAAGGAAATGCAAATTAAATCTACATTTCAATTTCATCTCACTCCAGTCAGAATGGCAATTATCAAGAATACAAAAACACTAAGTGGTCTGGGGTTGTGGCTCAGTGGTTGAGCACTTGCAATGCACATTGGAGACCCTGGGTTCAATCCTCAGCACCACATAAAAATAAAAAAAGTGAAATAAAGGTATAAAAAATTATTTAAAAAAACAGTAGTGGTGAGATTGTGAGGGAGAAAATACGCTCATATGTTGTTGGTGAGACTGCAAGTTAGTACACTCTGGGAAGCAGTATGGAGATTTCTCAAAAATCTAGGAACAGAATTACCATATGATCCAGCTATCCCATTCCTCCATTCCTTAGTATATATCCAAAAAATGTACAGCCACATTGATGTTTATAGTAGCAAATTCACAGTAGCCAAACTATGGAACCATTAAAGAGGACCTTTAACAAATGGAAAAATAGATAAAGAAAAAGTAACCTTATACATGATGGAAGCTATAAGGAAGAATGAATTTATGTCATTTGATAGTAAATGGATAAAACTGGAGATGAAATAAGCAAGTAAAATAAGCTGAGTGAAATAAGCAAGACTCAGAAAACAAAATGTCAAATATTTTCTCTGATTTTCAGAAGGTAGTCCAAAATAAGGGGTGGGGGGGAGGTGTTAAAGAAAAAGTGATTTTTTTTAAAAAAGTGGGGATATTTCATCAAAATAGAAGATGAGTGAAGAAGGGGAGTGAGGGGTAAGAGGAAGAGATAGGATAAGGGAAGAACAGGAGATCCAATTTTTCTATGTTATATATGTAGGAGTATACAACAGTGAAGCTCACCATCCTATATACCACAGATACTAACTATAAAAACCAACAACAACAACAACAAAAAAAAAACAACAAAATCCCCTAAAAGTAAATAGCAGAAAGATCAGTAGAGTAGAAGTAAGAGAACAAGGGGAACAAGTGGGGAGGGAAAGGGAAAATGACACTGACTGAATTAGAGCAAATTATATTCCACACTGTTATGATTATGTCAAGGCAAACCTTAATGTTACATATAAGTGAAAAGAACCAAAAAATAAAAAATAAAATAATACAGCTAAAAAATAAAGCAGAACTTTCCAGAATCTCTTTAGGTATGTTATTATTTTAAACATTAGGTGTTAAAAATAATATGTGATAGGGAAAGTCAGAGGAATGAATCTGACCAATACGAATAAACCACAGTGAATATCACCATCATATACATCCACAAGACTGGGACTTTAATTAGAAAAATATAGACTTCATGTTTATATCAATATGTAAAAATTGACTCTACTGTTATGTAAAACTAATAAGAACAAACAAACAAACAAAAATACTAATGTACAAAATTTTTTAAAAAGATCACAAAGCCTGGATTCAGACCTCCTGCCTAAAAATCTTGGCTGTACCACTGCACAGTTGTGTGATCTCAGGGAAATCACTTAATCTCCCTCTGCCTCAAGCCTCTCATCTGTAAAATGGGGATAATGATCATATGTACTCTGTACAGCTGTTGCAGGATTTCATGGATTGTTTTATGCCAAGTGCTTTAAATGGCTAATAATAAGAAATAAAAGAATGTCAGTTATTATTTGAATTATTATGTACCACTTTTGTATATGTTGAAACTATTAACTCCCAGAGACCTAAGGTAATTTCTCAAAAAAAAAAAAAAAAAAGAAGAAGAATAGGTGCTATATGAGATGGTAAACATATTATATATTGAAGTTCATACCCCTGAGGGGACTAATACTGAATAAGTTTATGAAATATTTCTGCTAATGTTAAAAAAAAGATTGAAAATGTCCCTGTGACTTGAGAAGTTTATATTCTAATTGATTTTGCAAAAACTAATTAAAATGTTATTATAAAATTTCAAATAAAATATATCAATGAAATTGCTATATTATCATAATATGGTATTAATTATTTCAGAACAAAATAAAGAGTAAATAATGCATGGTTAATTAAAGCACAGCATTATTATGACATTTTGTTAAATTAAAATTAGGAAATACTGAAATCACATATATTAAGGGCTTTATAGTAAGTATTAGTAAGTGTTAAAATTATTGGAAAATATTGGTTTTACTTCCCATAATTTTCAGAGTTTTGTTTACAATGAGTATAATTAAAGCAACATTTATAATTAGAAATAAAATGAAATCTATATTTAAAAATTATATTTCCTAATTAAAGAGACTTCATATTCCTTTAATAACAATGTAAAACTGAAATATTAACAGTCTCTTCCCACAAATAAATCTTGAATGGTGAGAATTGCCAAAGTAGTTATTTGAGAAAGTCAAATAGCTCTTATAATTACACTTACAAAGTTAAAATGTACTCTGATATAATAGCAACAATATGCATTTTGCACAGAACAAGTTTTAGTATTAAATTTGCTCATTTCTGTATGACCTTTGACAAGTTAATTCACCTGGCTTTGCTTAATTTATGCATCTATAATACAAGACTAATTTTAACTGCTTAAAAGCTTTGTTCTGAAGGCTAATGAAATAACATTCCTGGCACAAATGATTTTAATTACTTACTTTGAAGGAAATTACAAAAGAAATATTTTAAGGGGCACATAATGTTTGGACATATTTGTGAGATATATTATGATAATTTCACACATGTATACCATATATATTGCTCAAACAAGAGTAATTAATATTCTCATCTTTTCTATTATTTATCATTTCTATGTGCTGAGAATCCTGAATTCTTCCAGTTATTTTCATATGTAATATATAATGATTTTTTGCATACTATAGCTACCCTGTTTTTCTATAACATGATACAATTTTCATAACTCTTATGTAACCTTTCTCCATTTCGGTCTTCCTTCTTTCCTACTTGGTCTGTAGTGATGAATATTCTTTTTTTTTCCTTTTTATTTGTTTTAATTAGTTATACAAGATGGTAGAATGTATCTTGACAAATTATATATATATAAAGTATAACTTCTCACTCTTCTGCTTGTACATGATGTGGAATTACACTAGTTGTATAATCATATATGCATATAGGATAGGATATTGGATTCATTATACTATCTTTCCTATATCCATTCTTTCTTCCTTCCCTACATTCCCCTTTGTCTAATCCAAAGTACTTCTATACTTCCCTAACATTCCCCCTTATTGTAAATTAGCATCCACATATAAAAGAAAATATTCAGCCTTTGATTTTTCGGAATTGGGGTATTTCACTTAGCATGATATTCTCCAGTTCCATCAATTATCAGCAAATACCAAAGTTTTAGTCTTCTTTATGGCTGAGTAATATTACCTTGTATATATACCACATTACTTTATCCATTAATCTGTTGAAGACCATCTATGTTGGGTTCCATAGTTTAGCTGTTATGAATCAAGCTGCTATAAAAATTAGTGTGCCTGCATCACTGTACTATGCGTATTTTAAATCCTTTGGGTATAAACCAAGGTCAAATGGTGGTTCCATTCCAAGTTTTCTGAGGAAACTCCATATTGCTTTCCATAATGTTTGCACCAATTTGTAGTCTCACCAGCAATGTATGAGTAAATATTTCTCCCTACATCCTCACCAATATTTACTCTTGTTTGTATTTTGATAATTGCCATTCTGACTGGAGTGAGATGAAATCTCAGTGGAATTTTCATTTGTATTTCTCTAATAACTAGAGATGTTGAATATTTTTTCATATATTTACTGACTCATCATATTTACTCTTCTGTAAAATGTTTGTTCATTTCCTTTACTCAATTATTAATCAGGTTATTTATTTTTATGATGTTTTTTTTGTGTGTGTGTTCTTTATATGTCCTGGAGATGAATGCTCTCTCTGAGGTGCATGTGGTAAAGGTTTTCTCCCATTTTGTAGGGTTTCTCTTCACCTTCTTGATCATTTCCTTTGCTGTGAAGAAGCCTTGTAATTTGATTCCTTCCCATTTATTGATTCTTGATTTTGCTTCTTGCACTTTAGGAGACTTGTTAAAGAAGTCATCTCCAAAGGTGACATGATCAAGATTTGGGCCTACTTTTTCTTCTATGAGGCATAAGATCTGTGGACTAATTCCTAGGTTCTTGATCCACTTTCAGTTGAGTTTTGCTCAAGGTGAAAGGGGTTAAATTTAATTTTGCTACTTATAGATTTTCTGTTTCCCCAGCACCATTCTCTGCAGAGACCATCTTTTCTCCAATGTATGTTTTTTGGCACCTTTCTCTAGTGTGAGATAAGTGTATTTATGTGGGTTTGTCTCTGTGTCTTCTATTCTGTTCCATTGTGTGTCTTTGTGCCAATACCATGACATTTTTGTTGCTATGGCTCTATAGTACATTTTAAAATCTGGTATTGTGATGCCTCCTGCTTCAAACTTCTTCCTAAGGACTGCTTTGGCTATTTGGGGTCTCTTATTTTTCCAAATGAATTTCATGATTGCCTTTTCTATTGCTATGAAGAATGTAATTGGAATTTTAATGTGAACTGCATTAAGTCTGTATAGCCATTTGGTAGTATTGTCATTTTGACAATGTTAATTCTGCCTATCCAAGAACATGGGAGGTCATTGGATCTTCTAAGGTCTTCTTTAATTTCCTTCTTTAGTGTTCTGTGGTTTTCAGTTAAGAGGTCTTTCAATTCCCTTTTTATGTTTATTCCTAAATATTTTATTTTTTGAGGTTATTGTGATGGAGTAGTTTTCCTAATTGTTCTCTCAATATATTCATCACTGATATACAGAAACACATTTGATTTTTGGGTGTTAATTTCATTCTATAAATTTTCTTGTAGAATTTTTTCTTGTGTCTTCTAATATAGAAGTATATTGTTGGCAAATAAGGATAGTTTGTGTTTTTCTTTTTCTATCACTTTAATTTCTTTCTTCTTTATACTTGCTCTGGCTAACTTTCAAAGATGAGGTTGAATAAAAATGGTGAAAGAGGGCATTATTGCCCTCTCTAATTTTTAGAGGTAATGCTTTCAATTTTTCTCTGTTAAGAATGATTTTGGGAGTCTGTGGATGTTTTTGCCTGCTAGCAAGGTAGATGGAACTGTGACCACCAACAGAACAGGCTCAGTGGCCTGCGGAGGGGCAGAGCTGCCAACCACGTCTGCAAGGTAGGCGGACCTGCGACCCACCAGCAGATGAGGCCCTGCGGCCTGCTGAGGGGCAGAGCCGCGCCCCTCCCCCTGCACCTGCAAGGTAGGCGGACCTGAGACCCACCGGTAGGTCAGGCCCAGCAACCTGCAGAGTGGCAGAGCCGCCCCACGCGCCTGCAAGGTAGGTGGACCTGCGACCCACCAGCAGAACAGGCCCAGAGGCCTGCTGAGGGGCAAAGCTGCCCCCTCCCTTCGCGCCAGCACTGTAGGCTGAACTGTGACCATCAACAGAACAGGCCCAGTGGCCCACTGAGGGACAGAGCTGCCAACCACACCTGCAAGGTAGGCGGACCTGCGACCCACCAGCAGAATAGGCCCAGGAACCCGCAGAGGGGCAGAGCCACTTCACTTGCCTGGAAGGTAGAATCCCAAATCCTAGAAGCCTACAGGACACTGAATGTGCAAAATCATAATAGATCCACACCTAGACACATTATAATGAAGATGCTCAACATACAGAATAAGGAGAGAATTTTAAAAGCTACAAGAGAAAGGAAGCACATTACATTTAGGGGTAAACCAATCAGGATAACAGCTGATCTCTCAACACAGACTTTGAAAGCTAGAAGATCCTGGAATAACATATTTCAAACACTGAAAGAAAATGGGTTCCAACCAAGAATTGTGTATCCAGAAAAATTAAGCTTTAGGATGGAAGATGAAATTAAAACCTTCCACAATAAACAAAAGTTAAAAGAATTTGCAGCTAGAAAACCATCTCTCCAAAAAATCCTTGGCAAAACATTACAGGAAGAGGAAATGGAAAATAACAATGAAAACCAACAGTGGGAGGTAGGACAGTAAAGGGGGGAAAATAATCAAAGAGGAAAACAAACCATGTTCAGTATCATAAATAAACAAATATGGCTGGAAGAACAACCCATATCTCAATAATAACCCTAAATGTTAATGGCTTAAACTCACCAATTAAGAGACACAGGCTAGTAGAATGGATCACAAAACATGACCCAACAATATGCTGCCTACAGGAGACGCATTTGATAGGAAAAGACATACATAGAGTGAAGATGAAAGGTTGGGAAAAATCATATCACTCATATGGACTTCGGAAACAAGCAGGAGTGTCCATACTCATATCAAATAAAATAGATTTCAAGCCAAAGTTAATCAAAAGGGATAAAGAGGGACACTACATACTGCTCAAGGGACCCATACACCAACAAGACATAACAATCATAAATATATATGCCCCAAACAATGGTGCAGCTATGTTCATCAAACAAACTCTTCTCAAGTTCAAGAGTCTAATAGACCACCATACAATAATCATGGGAGACTTCAACACACCTCTCTCACCACTGGACAGATCTTCCAAACAAAATTTGAATAAGGAAACTATAGAAATCAATAACACAATTAATAACCTAGACTTAATTGACATATATAGAATATACCACCCAACATCAAGCAGTTAAACTTTTTTCTCAGCAGCACATGGATCCTTCTCAAAAATAGATCAGGTATTATGTCACAGGGCAACTCTTAGACAATATAAAGGAGTAGAGATAATACCATGCATCTTATCTGATCATAATGGAATGAAACTGAAAATCAACGATAAAAGAAGGAAGGAAAAATCATGCATCACTTGGAGAATGAACAATAGGTTACTGAATGATCAATGGGTTATAAAAGACATCAAGGAGGAAATTAAAAAATTCTTAGAGGTAAATGAAAACACAGACACAACATATTGGAATCTATGGGAAACATTGAAAGCAATTCTAAGAGGAAAATTCATTGCTTAGAGTTCATTCCTTAAAAAAAGAAAAAACCAACAAATAAATGATCTCATACTTCATCTCAAAACCCTAGAAAAAGAAGAGCAAAACAACAGCAAAAGAAGTAGAAGGCAAGAAATAATTAAAATCAGAGCTGAAATTAATGAAATCGAAACAAAAGAAACAATTCAAAAAATTTATAAAAATAAAAGTTGGTTCTTTGAAAAAATAAATAAGATCGACAGACCCTTAGCGATGCTAACAAAGAGGAGAGAGAACTCAGATTACTAGCATACAGGATGAAAAAGGCAATATCACAACAGACACTTCAGAAATACAGAAGATAATCAGAAATTATTTTGAATCCTTATACTGCAATAAAATAGAATATAGTGAAGGCATCGATAAATTTCTTAAGTCATATGATCTGCCCAGATTGAGTCAGGAGGATATAGACAACCTAAACAGACCAATATCAATTGAGGAAATAGAAGAAACCATCAAAACATTACCAACTAAGAAAAGCCCAGGATCGGATGGGTATACAGCAGAGTTTTACAAAACCTTTAAAGAGGAACTAATACCAATACTTTTCAAGCTATTTCAGGAAATAGAAAAAGAGGGAGAACTTCCAAATTCATTCTATGAGGCCAACATCACCCTGATTCCTAAACCAGACAAAGACACTTCAAAGAAAGAAAACTACAGACCTATATCTCTAATGAACCTAGATGAAAAAATCCTCAATAAAATTCTGGCGAATCGGATACAAAAACATATCAAAAAAATTGTGCACCATGATCAAGTAGGATTCATCCCTGGGATGCAAAGCTGGTTCAATATACAGAAATCAATAAATGTTATTCACCACATCAATAGACTTAAAAATAAGAACCATATGATCATCTCCATAGATGCGGAAAAAGCATTCGACAAAGTACAGCATCCCTTTATGTTCAAAACTCTCGAAAAACTAGGGATAACAGGAACATACCTCAACATTGTAAAAGCAATCTATGCTAAGCCTCAGGCTAGCATCATTCTGAATGGAGAAAAATTGAAGGCATTCCCTTTAAAATCTGGAACAAGACAGGGATGCCCTCTCTCACCACTTCTGTTCAACATAGTTCTTGAAACACTGGCCAGAGCAATTAGACAGACGAAAGAAATTAAAGGCATAAAAATAGGAAAAGAAGAACTTAAATTATCACTATTTGCAGAAGACATGATTCTATACCTAGCAGACCCAAAAGGGTCTACAAAGAAACTATTAGAGCTAATAAATGAATTCGGCAAAGTGGCAGGATATAAAATCAACATGCATAAATCAAAGGCATTTCTGTATATCAGCGACAAATCCTCTGAAATGGAAATGAGGACAATCACTCCATTCACAATATCCTCAAAAATAATAAAATACTTGGGAATCAACCTAACAAAAGAGGTGAAAGACTTATACAATGAAAACTACAGAACCCTAAAGAGAGAAATTGAAGAAGATCTTAGAAGATGGAAAAATATACCCTGTTCATGGATAGGAAGAACTAACATCATCAAAATGGCGATATTACCAAAAATTCTCTATAGGTTTAATGCAATGCCAATCAAAATCCCACTGGCATTTCTTGTAGAAATAGAGAAAGCAATCATGGAATTCATATGGAAAAATAAAAGATACAGAATAGCAAAAACAATGCTAAGCAGGAAATGCGAATCAGGTGGTATAGCGATACCAGACTTCAAACTATACTAAAGAGCAATAGTAACAAAAACAGCATGGTACTGGTACCAAAACAGGCAGGTGGACCAATGGTACAGAATAGAGGACACAGAAACCAACCCACAAAACTACAACTTTCTTATATTTGATAAAGGGGCTAAAAGCATGCAATGGAGGAAGGATAGCATCTTCAACAAATGGTGCTGGGAAAACTGGAAATCCATATGCAACAAAATGAAACTGAATCCCTTTCTGTCGCCATGTAGAAAAGTTAACTCAAAATGGATCAAGGAGCTTGATATCAAATCAGAGACACGGCATCTGATAGAAGAAAAAGTTGGCTACGACCCACATACTGTGGGGTCGGGCTCCAAATTCCTCAATAGGACACCCATAGCACAAGAATTAATATCTAGAATCAACAAATGGGACTTACTCAAACTAAAAAGTTTTTTCTCAGCAAAAGAAACAATAAGAGAGGTAAATAGGGAACCTACATCATGGGAACAAATTTTTACTCCTCACACTTCAGATAGAGCCCTAATATCCAGAGTATATAAAGAACTCAAAAAATTAGACAATAAGATAACAAATAACCCAATCAACAAATGGGCCAAGGACCTAAACAGACACTTCTCAGAGGAGGACATACAATCAATCAACAAGTACATGAAAAAATTCTCACCATCTGTAGCAGTCAGAGAAATGCAAATCAAAACCACCCTAAGATACCATCTCACTCCAGTAAGATTGGCAGCCATTATGAAGTCCAACAACAACAAGTGCTGGAGAGGATGTGGGGAAAAGGGTATACTTGTACATTGTTTGTGGGACTGCAAATTGGTGCAGCCAATTTGGAAAGCAGTATGGATATTTCTTGGAAACCTGGGAATGGAACCACCATTTAACCCAGCTATTCCCCTTCTGGGTCTATTCCCTAAAGACCTTAAAAGAGCATGCTACAGGGACACTGCTACATCGATGTTCATAGCAGCACAATTCACAATAGCAAGACTGTGGAAGCAACCTAGATGCCCTTCAATAGACAAATGGATAAAAAAATGTGGCATTTATACACAATGGAGTGTTACTCTGCATTAAAAAATGACAAAATCATAGAATTTGAAGGGAAATGGATGTCATTAGAGCAGATTATGCTAAGTGAAGCTAACCAATCCCTAAAAACAAATGCCAAATGTCTTCTTTGATATAAGGAGAGTAACTAAGAACAGAGTAGGGAAGAAGAGCATGAGAAGAAGACTAACATTAAACAGGGATGAGAGGTGGGAGGGAAAGGGAGAGAGAAGGGAAATTGCATGGAAATGGAAGGAGACCCTCAGGGTTATACAAAATTACATAGAAGAGGAAGTGAGGGGAAAGGGAAAAATAATACAAGGGGGAAAAATGAATTATAGTAGAGGGGGTAGAGAGAGAAGAGGGGAGGGGAGGGGAGGGGAGGGGGGATAGTAGAGGATAGGAAAGGCAGCAGAATACAACAGACATGACTATGTCAATAAGTAAATCAATGGAAGTGTAACTGATGTGATTCTGCAATCTGTATTTGGGGTAAAAATGGGAGTTCATAACCCACTTGAATCAAAGTGTGAAATATGATATATCAAGAACTATGTAATGTTTTGAACAACCAATAAAAAAAATAAAAATAAATAAAAAAAGAATGATTTTGGTCTTGGGTTAGCATATATAGCTTTTACAATGTTGAGTATGTTCCTACTACCCCTATTTTTTCATGATTTGAACATGAAGGGTGCTGGGTTTTTCAATTTTTTCCAGCATCCATTGAGATAATTATGAATCTTATCTTTAAATATATTGATGTGATGAATTTATTGATTTATGTATGTTGAACCAACATTGCAACCCTAGGATAAACCACACTTGAGCATGGTGCATTATGTTTTTAATATGTTTTGTATGTGATTTTCCAGAACTTTATTGAGAACTTTCCCATCTATGTTCATTAGTGATATTGGTCTGAAGTTTCCTTTTCTTGATATGTCTTTGTCTGGTTTTGGATCAGGGTGATACTAGCTCATAGAATGAGTTTGAAAGCATTCCCTCTTCTATTTCATGGAATCAGTTGAGGAGTATTGGTGTTAATTTTTCTTTGGCAGTCTCGTAGAATTATGATAAATCCATCTGGTCTTAGGTCTTCCTGAGTTAGTAGGCTTTAGATGGTATCTTATATTTCATTTCTTGAATTCGACCTGTTTAAATTGTGTATGTCCTCATGATTGAGTTTGAGTGTCTCTAAAAATTGGTTGATGTTATCAAGATTTTCTATTTTATTGGTATATAAATTTTCAAAATATTTTCTGATTAATGTCTGTATTTTAGTAGTTTCTGTTGTGATATATTTTTTTGACATAAATTTTAGTATTTAAATGTCTTCTCTCTTTTTGTTAGCTTGATGAAGGGCTTATTAATTTTATTTATTTTTTCAAAAAAACGGCTTTCTGTTTTTTTCAATTTTTTGAGTTGTTTCTTTAGTTTTCATTTCATTGATTTTAGCTCTGATTTCAATTATTTCCTCTATTCTACTGGTTTTGGTGTTGATTTATTCTTATTTTCCTAGGGCTTTGAGGTGTCACGTTGAATTATTTATTTGGTATTTTCTATTCTTTTAATAAATTAGCTCAAGGCAATGGACTTTCCTCTTAGAACTACCTTCATCATGTCTCAGAGATTTTTATAAATTGTATTGCTATTCTCACTTACTTCTAAGCATTTTTTTATTTCATCCCTGATTTCTCCTGCTATCCATTGGTCATTCAATATCATATTGTTTTGTCTTCAGGTGCTAAAGTGGCTTGTATTTTTTATTTTATTATTGATTTCTACTTTCATTCCATTATGATCTAATATTATGCAGGTAGTATCTCTATTTTTTCTTTTATATTTGCTAAGAGTTTCTTTGTGGAATAAGATATGGTCTATTTTAGAGAAGCATCTGTGTGTTGCTGAGAAGAAAGTATATTTGATCATTGATGAATGAAATACTCCATATATGTGTGTTAAGTCTTAATTATTCATTGTATTATTTAGTTCTATAGTTTCTCTTTTTTCAGTTTTTCTTTGGAGGATCTACCCAGTGGTGAGAGAGGTGTATTAAAGTCATCCAGTATTATTGTATTGTGCTCTGTTGATTTCTTCAAATCAAAAGAGCTTGTTTGATATACATAGATGCTCCATTTTGGGGGTCACAATTATTTATGATTGTTATGTCTTATTGATATATAATTCCTTTAAGCAGCATGAAATGTTCATTTTTGTCCCTTTTGATTAACTGTGGCTTGAAGTCTACCTATCTGATATGAGAATAGAAACCTTTACTTGTATACGAAACCCAGGTGAGTGATATGTTTTTTTTTTCCCATATTTTCACCTTCAATCTGTATATGTCTTTGTCAATGAGGTGAGTCTCTTGAAGATATCATATTTTGGGGTCTTGTTTTTTAATCCAATCTGTCAGTATATGTCTTTTGATTCACAAATTTAGGCCATTTACGTTCAAGGTTATTATTGAGATATGATTTATATTCCCAGGCATTTTGGTTCCTTTCTGTTTTTTAATCTGTATTGGTTTCTCCTATCATTGATTATTCCAATAGTGTAATTTCTCCATTTGTTGGTGTCCACTTTTTAAAAATTTCATGGAATATTTTTCTGACAATGTTCTATAGTGTAGGCTTTCTAGCTATGACTTCTTTTAACTTTTGTTTAACATGGAATGTTTTTATTTCATCTTCACATCTGAAGCTTGATTTTCCTGGGTATGGAATTATTGATTGGCATCCATTTTCTTTCAAAGCTTGGCATATATTATTCCAAGACCTTTTAGATTTGAGGGTATGGGTTGAGAAATCAGCCAAGATGTGAACTGGTTTCCCTCTAAACATGATATGATATTTTTTATAACAGTCTTTAAAATTCTATTCTTATTCTCTATGTTAGCCATTTTCATAACAAGTTACCTTGGTGTGGAACTGTTTTAATTTTGTACACTTGGAGTCTTGTAAGACTCATGTATTTGATTTTCCATTACATTCTAATATGTTTGGGAAATTTTATGATATTATTTCTTTAAAATGTTTATACATTCCTTTAGTTTGTATCTCTATGCCTTCATCTATCCCCCCAAATCTTAAATTTGGTCTTTTCATTTTATCCCACATTTCTAGAAATACTCTTCATGTTCTCTTAACATATTTCCTCCATGCTCAACTTAATTTTCAAGATTATATATTTTGTCTTCATTGCTTGAATTTCTGTCATTCAAGTGGTGTAGTCCACTGGTGATTCTTTCCATTGTATTTTCAATTTGATTAATTGAGTCCTTCATTTTGAGGATTTTTGCTTGATTTCTTTCCAGAATCTCTATCTCTTTATTGAAGTTATCTTTCACCTTGTGAATTTTATCTCTAATTTCATTCCTTATATCATCATTTATGTCATGGATCAGTTTAACTATGTACATTCTAAACTCTTCTGAAACATTTCTTCCACTATGGTGTCTTTAGATTCTATTATTGATGTACCTTGGTTGTTTGTGCCAATTTGTTCCCCTGTTTTGTTTTGTTGTTGTTTTATTGGTTTGTTTTGTTTTGTTTTATGGTGTTTTTTTTTTGTCTCTACTCATCTAGCAGTGTGGATCTGAGGCAGTACAATTTCTACCCTATAGACTTATAATTTCCCTGAAGGTTTTCAGTACCTCGCCTTTAAGTGGAAGACAAATAATAACAGCAACCAATGCAAACAATATAAAGCCTTAAACCAAATACCTGCTACTATGATGTCTACATTATGTTGCAATAAGTTTCCTACAATAAAAATAATAAGTTTGCAAAAGGGTTTACAAATTCAAATGGTGAACAAAGACAGGACAGAATTGGTGTAGGATGGAATGGGTATGGGAAAAGAATATAGAAGATAAAAGTAACAAAAATTATAGAAAAAAAATGTAAGAGGTAATTGTACAGGTTGGCTGTTAGCAGAAAAAAATGAGAGAAAAAGAATCAAGGGGAAAATATGAGTGAGAAAAATAAAAAGTAAAAATACAAGAACACAAAACAAACTGAAATATACTATTCAGATATCTCAGTTCTAAACAAACTGATTCATGGAAAATAATTACTTCAAAAATTATAGAAATATGAGAGAAAAAAGAAAAAATCTGTATGGAAAATTGAACAATTGTTCAAAATTTCATTGGAGTTCAGAAGTTTCTCAGCTTTTTTTCTCAGCAGTTAGGTGGTGTTATCTGGAGTTTGATGCCTGCTTCACCTCAGGGTGGGTGTGGTGAGCAGGTTAATCTTGGAGGCTCAACTCCTAGAGACAGTATATAGTTTTAGGTATGCTCCAGTTTCTTCATTAAATGCCAATTGGTCGGAAGATTTTAAGAATTGCATCTCCAAGGCCCAGCAATTTCTGGTCCATGCTGGAAGACAGCACCCCAGAAATCTACTTTGGGTTCCACTCATGTGGTATAGGAGCATGTTTTTAGCCCACTATATCACCTGCAGACTCCATGATTCCTGGTATCTAATTCGATCTCCAAACTCAATATTTCCTGTCCCTGCCTCTTTGAATTTTTGGTCAGGCATTTCATTCCCAGAAGGACTGGCAAACAAGTGAATTGGAAGAAGAGGGGAAATCTATATGTGTTTCCCAACCAGTATTCCGCTGTATAAACTTCTATCCATGCTTGATTTTCTCCTGAACACTTAGGCGTACTCTCTGTCACATAGTATGTATTTGCCCGGCATGTTTTTCCACCCAGACTAGGTTTGCCAGAAATCAGCTCCTCCAGCTGCTGCCCCTATGCCATGACAGCCAAATGGCTCCTCCTGCTGCCTTCTGCCCACTACAAGGAGAGGTGGTGGCTTCTTTTCCATACAAGGACATTGTGCTATGCAGCTTACAGTTTATTTGGGCAGTGACTCTGATCTCTAAACTCTCTGTATTCTGCCAGGCTTCTGTCCTCCAGAAAATAGAAGTTCCTTTAGTTCCCTTATTCATTTACTGTGTTCATGGATGGACCCTTCTGGCTGATGCCTCCAGCCGTTGCCCCAGCTGTGCGGAAGGGGATTATCTCCTTATTTTAATTTATCCAAACTCTGGAGTCCCTGATCTGTTTTGAGTGTCCAGTAGTAAATTCCAGTAAAGTCCCCATTAATTTTTGTTCATTAACTTACCTTGATGAAAAGCTGCCTCTCTGCTTTTCTTGGTTTCACACCATTCAGTTGCCAGAAAGAGACCTCTCTATTCCACTATCCTGCTCATCTAGTGACCAAAATTCTGTTTTCTAGTTTTACAAGATCAATTTGTTTGGCTTCCACAATTGAGAACATTCAGTGTTTGTCTTTCTGAGCCTGGAATATTCTACTTACACAATTCCTCTAACTCCATTCATATAGACACAATTGACTGGGTTTCATTCTTTGTATGGCTAATATTTCATTGTGTACATACAGAACATTTTCTGTATCCATCAATTCATTAATGGACATCTTGGCTGTTTTCATGTCTTAACTATTGTACATACTGCTACAAAAAACTCAGAAGTTCAACTATCTCTGATATGATTTTATTTCCTTTGGCTAGTGAGGGTCTGGACAGGCGGGTCCTACATTGCTGTTGGGAATATAACTTAGTACATCCATTATGAAAGACAGTATAGAGGGAAGTCCCTCCATGAATTGAAAATAGATCAACCATATAATCAAAATTCCACCACTGGGTTTATATTCAAAAGAAAGTTCTATTTATTTCTATTACCTGATTCATGTTATCAATCTTAATCATTCAGTGACTTTTCTGAATCTTTTTCATTAATCAAATCTACATTCAAAATGCTGAATTCACTCTTTAAAAGCCATAGACTTATTTCTATATTCATTTCTACACTACTATAATATTTTTTTACTGCAACTAAATTAATATCAGTTCATTTGACCCACTATTCACATTGATATCCTATTTACATTTATGCTTTCTGGAGTTTATTATTAGATTTTCATAAAACATGAACAACATTTACCATTACTGAAGGAAGAATAGTGCTCACTGGAGGGTAGGAAACATAAGAAAAGGGGAGATAAAATTTGGAAAACATGTACAAAATCTGATAGGAAAATAAAATCTATCTATTGTTCACAGCACAGTAGGGTAACTGCAGTATACAACATCATAGTGTATGTTATATGTGGGAATAACGAGAACAGTTCAAGGACCCAGAGCACATGGAAATGTTTCTCCAAACCTAAAAAGTGCTTTGTATACTTAACCAATGTTAGAGGGAAGCATGTCTCTACAAAATGGTCCAAGACATGCACTTCCTGCTTTCTTTTGCATCCAGATGGTCCTGTCACAGTTCTAAAATCTTTTCCAAGCTGAAAAATCTAAACAAGATTCTAATTTCCATGAACTTATGAGTTAAATATTTCTTTTAAATTAAATGCTCTTTCCAAGAACTCAGATTGACCCTCTTGATCTTCTTCCTTTAACTCAGGAAATGAAATGGTTTTCTCTTTGGAGACATGTCTCTTGATCCCAAAGGGGAAAGATAGAAATAATACCACCTCCACTCCCCTTTTCTGAGTAAGAACTAACTGGAGCATTTCTTGTGCAGATTGTGATGATATGGAAAGGAAAAGTGAAAGATAAGGACTTAAAATAAAACAGTCAAAAAATAAAAATTAAATAAGAAAATATATGCTTAAGTGTCTTTACTACATCTAATGATTTATGTAACCTATGTAATATACTAATGGCTTATGCAATATAATTATGATAATAGAAGGTATATGTCATTATAAGAAAAACTATTAACAAATAGTAGTAATAACAACAGGAAAGCCTTTATTTGAAGGAAATTGGTTATAAGATTCTTGCAGGAACCATTTAGTAAATGATAAGAGGAAATTAAAGAATTGAACTCTGTTCATGGTCTTAGAAAGGGAACAAAATCAAAGCACATCACACATGGTATTTGGTCTTTTCTGTTCATACAAACCAATTGTAACTGGAGGACTAGTTTTAGTATTAAATATAAGTCATGTTGGGCTCTCGGTGAGCAGAGCAGAGCAATTCTTTTCTTATCTGATCTTTGTTTACTCTCTGACTCAGTATATAATCCCTTGATGGAGTAAGAAAGTTTAATTGAAGGAGACTAGAAAAACTTGCTTCACATAGAAAAAATATTATATTTTTTTCTAAGAATTCTTGGTTTAATTCTTTGATAATCCAGATTGAAACAATTTTAATGTTTACTCTTATATTGGAGTATATATGCAGAAAACTGAAGAAACCAAAATAGTCATCAAAAGTTGTTAGCGGACAAGAACAGTATAAATATCAACAAATTTTCCATTTCAAGCTCCCATTTCTGAAAACATGATAAAGATAATTAACTCAAAATAAAGAATAATTAACTCCTTTGCTCCTGTCATTTCTCAGTGATGTCATTGTGAACACTTGCACTTCATTAATAATTTCTGCTATTTTTATGCTGTGTCTGTCCCTCAGATCTGAGAAATTCTAAACACCAGATTTACACAAGAGAAAGCTAACTAGAAACTCATCTCATTTTCGTACCAGAATTTCAAACTCAGAAAGATTTAAAACGTGAAATATAAAGTGTGGTGTGCACTGGGTCAGCGTTTTCTTTGACCTATGAAAAGTGAGGACATTCCATCATCACAGGCAGTAAATGCACAGCTCAATAATGGCTCAATTACACCTGAAAAAAGCAACCACTAGCCAAGCCTGCCTTCTTCTATTGATTAAAATAATCATGAAAACTCACAGAGAGATTCAGTGACTGATGATGAAATGATCATGAAAACTCACTGGGATATTCAGTGACTGGTATTTTGTTTTCTCTTGGAACAGTACAGTGTTTGATGTAGTGTTTTTAAGAAGAGGAAACAAAATACCTGCCACTGCAAGCTAAACAACAACAATCCATGACTACCTTATATTTATAAATGGTTTTAAAATCACAAATATTTAATGTGTCTCTGAAGCACCTCACATTTCAACAAATAAGGCACAGAGGGCCAATGGTGGTGTTTTGTTGTGGTCTTAGGCAGAACAGAAACATTTCTTTCGTATTACTCTCTTCCCTTAAATTTTATTCTGAGAAACTTGCGCAGAGAGCATACTACCTATCTCTTGAATACTGCTGAATGAATGAACTTAGAGAATGAGACGCAGTGTTAAAATAAGAAAGGAAATGTCCTGACAACCAGTTAAGAGTTTTGTAACAGGTTCATAACTGGCAATGAACAAACAAATGTAGGGAGGAAGGAGAAGAGAGAGGGAGAGAAGAAAGGAGAAACAGAATATGTGGGGGGAAGGTGGACAGTAAATAAGATGATAGAGAAAACTGGAAATTCAACAGAGGTGATAGAAGAAAAGAGTGTTCTCACAAAAACAAAATACTATATCGAAATGTACAGGAAATGACATCAATTATTTAAAAAAATCATCCAAAAATCACAAATAAAAGTAGAGAAATAATTATTTAGGAGGAAATGCATATTACATTTCTTGATCAGAGGAACCTTCAACATTCACATTTATAATTTCTCATTTTTTAAAATATCCTTAGGAAGAATGATTCTTTTCTCTCCAGGAGTCTATTCCCATAGTTTTACATCACATCCTCCATTTCAAATAAAGCTGTAGTATTATAATCTTCTTTTCTTTCAGCTCACTTATTTTAATTCCTGACATGTCTTCTTGTCTGTTTGTTTTTTCTATCTCAGGCATGTTCAGTTTGTACTCAAAGACTATCAGTTGTTGCCTTGTGTTTCCCAGTACCATTGAAGTTAAGTAGATTGTGTGATTGGTTCTTAGCAAATTGGTGATACACTACTTTCTGCCTGACACACTTCTGAGTTCCTGTTCCACTGCCATGGCAAACTTGAAGCCTGGTGATGATATAGCAGTACTCTCTTGGCTTTGAGGATTCAACAAATCAAGACATCTCCCCATTTGTCTCTTTGATTGGATGAAAAATAAACTTTGATTTTGTGAAGCCACTGAAATTGTAGTGTGTGTACATTACTGCAACAAATCCAGGACTAATTATCCTAATGTAACACCCTTCCTTTGGTACTCCATAGAGACTGCCAGAAAAAAAAGTTTATAAATAAAAATAGCATCTTATTATACACTTACTGAAAATATTATTTTTCATTAAATTTGGATAAAATTCAAATATGTGCTGTGTCTTTTAGGGCTCCTATCCTCTATCCTCAGTCAGAATTACCTCCTTCTATTCATTGCTTCACTTTCATTCTTTTCCTTAATTGTGACAATGCTTTGTCTTTTCTGCACTTTATGCTTGCAATGCTCACTTGCAAGATCTTCGCATTTCAGATGCAAGTTTAAATACTCAAGAATTTGAGGCCAACTTAGTTGAATAACTATTCTCAAATATGACATACTCTTAGGGTTCCAGTTATAGATAGCATTTCTAATTTTCATACTTAACCCCTAAATTACTTATTTTTTCTCATATTTGTTATACTTATATAATTTGGAGTTCCCTAATGGCTGTGACACTATTGTTTAACCCCTGTTGTTTGGAATCACAGAACATTATCTATTGCATAGTGGTCATTCAACATATATTTCATAATGGTCAATGAATCGATAAGATAATTTTTCACAAAAATTAGTATATGAAGAGTATAAATCGAGAGTAAGTAAATTTGAGGTGATAATTAAATGCTGAGTTATCACAAACTTATAATGTTATGGTGGTCAAAGATTCCAGTGAGAGTTGATAATAATTGCAAAGTCCTGGAGGCTGGAATCAACAGTGTTTTCCTGGAAGACAAAATCAATGACAACAGGGAATAAGGAAGAGCATTGTATTCTTGACTCAAAGTTGTTCCTTTGCTGGGAAGAGATCTGGTCCTCTCCAAAGAACTGATAGCAGTTATATAATTAATACCCACACATCTAGCCTAGGATGAGGGCACAAATGTTCCCTGCCCATGGCTTTCTTGCTAACAATACCCAAACTGGCCCTAGGTCCAGAAACTTTTACATACTACCTCAGCAAAAGATGTTTCTCAGATATATTATTGTTATTAAAAAATGGATATCATAAAAATATATTTATCCTCAATGTTTAAACAAGACTTTTGAACATAAATTTTTAAAAAATCTAGTTTCAGAACAGGTTTATCAATAAGAGTATCTTCAGGAAGAAAGTAGAAGAATACTTCATGCCCAACTTTTCCAACCATTGTGATAAGTAATACCAAATATGAACACATTAGTCAGTAGGTGTCAGAAGAACTAAGAATTCCATAGAAGTCATAAACATGTTTTAATGTAGTTAGAAAATTAAGAAAAAAAATCTTTAGTTTGAAGTTGTAATTTTGTTGACTCATATGAGTAAGATAGTATGTGTGAGAAATAATACCACTCAAACCCATAATGTAAAGACTAGAGATGCATAAAAAGTGAATCTGTACAAATAAGTTTTATTCATTAATTGGTGAGGGCACAACTGCACTACAGAGGTTGGCTATTGCCGGTTTGTGAAATTTGGGCTTTTTCTCAGGTCACTAGGACTATTTAGAGATACCTTCAATTATGCAGTGTCAATGGCTCCTGTGCTTTTAATTTTTTGCTTCACTTTTTGTTTCGGACATGATTATTTCTGTCAGCCTTTTCACCACTGTGACTTTAAGACACCACCATAGCAATGATAGAAGAGGAAAAGTTTATTTGGGGGCTCATAGTTTCAGTCCATAGACAGTAGGCTCCATTCTTCTTGGCTCAAGGTGAGAGAGGACAACACGGTAGAAGGGTGTGGTCAAGGAAAGAAGCTCACATAATCATCAATAAGAAGAGAGAGGGGTCTTTATTTGCCAGATACAAATATATCCTCCAAAGCTATGCCCTCAATTGCCACCCCCTCCAGCCATACCTTCTCACCTCAGTTACCACTCAGTTAATTCCTATCAGGGGATTAGTTTACTGATTGGGTGAAGAATCTTAAAATCCAATCATTTCTCCTCAGAACCTTCTTGCATTGTCTCACATGTGAGCTTTTGGGGATACCTCACATCCAAAGTACAACAATGTTGGTGTCTAAAATCAGTTTTAGGTCTAATGCCTTGAGATCTACATTTTGGTATATCAACTTGCTTAAGATTTGGTTTTAGCAGTTTGTGGAATTTTGTTTTATTTTGAGTAGGATTAAACTCTGGCAAAATTGTTTGTATTAACTAATCTCTCAGAAGACTTGTTTCAACTAGTATAGCAACTGATTAATTTTCACTTGGAAATCAGCCAATTGGACCAAAATATAATGTCAGCTGGTAAGACAATTCTCTATTCCTTGAGATAAGAGCATATGAGAAACACAAAATGAAAGCCAAATGATAGATAAAATATCTAGGTAAGGGGTGTTCAAAGACTGGAATAAATCAGTTACCATGAGCCTGAGAAAAATGAATCTACTTCTTCTAGAATCTAATCTTCTAAAAATATAAGCTTGCCATGTTGATGAATTTTTTTTATTATTTCTATGGTCAGAAAGCCATAGGGAGTCTCAGTCTAGAAGCCAACCTGACAAATTTGCACTTTCCTATTTTTTTACATTTATTTATTTATTTATTTTGCTTAACACTGACAAGAATTTTCTCCAGTGTCTTCTTATTCATTGTATATATGGACTTTGGTTTTTAATTTGCCCAATCTGGAAAAATTTGCTATAGCTTTTGTATTGGGAGATTTCTAATTGTATTTGTATATTTCTCATAAAAGAGACTTCTTATTGATTAGAGAGGCATTTTAATTTAATATCAAGCTACCTTCAAGCTTACACAGAATGGGTTATTCAGGGGACTAGTATGAGCGCAACTGTGCAGATTCCTTCTAACTTCAATAATAAGAAGATACAATTGAGGAATATCAACATATAGCTTAGTCTCTATTTGACATGTGTTTATTAATACACTCAACTGTCATTTATAGCTCAGTCCACTATTTGCCAAATTTGAATAGGTTGACCATATTATTTCTCTTCCACAAAATAAATCTGTTGAGAAATCAACCAGGAAAAGCAAACATAGACCAGTATTGTCCATGAAAAATCAGGAAGGAACAATTTTTTTTTAGATGCTGGGGACACAAACAATAATTAAGACTAAAGAGAATTAAGGCATATCAGGATGAGCCAGATGTGACCTTTTTCGCTCAAGGATCCAGAAAAACAGTACTAGATGCATATTCAAGGTTTCTACACATGTCTGTCTTTACTTTTATGCACTCCATATTTTTGAACTATGTTAATTATTTTTAGTGATTTTTCTTTCGGAGACATTATGGCCTCAATAAGTACTCCATACCTGGAAATATTTATTATTCTATTATTAAAAGAATAGAACTTCAGATTCAACAATGGGCATTCTTATACTCAAATAATCAAAAGAAGAGTGAATGAGAAGTTGTTGTTTGATTTCACTTTGAAATTTCTTTTCAGAAGAAAAAAATATTAAGAGATAATCAAAGTCAGTTTCTGGAATGTTAAGTTTATGATTATTAATTTTATATTTACTTTAATTAGAAAGTTTAGACCCCAGTTTTTCTGTGATGCTTCTTAAGATGATCCTATTGAACTATGCTCCTGGAGAAAGAGAGCTTACATATGTCTTCAATTAATTATTTCGCTTCTCACCTCATGAATAAATTTTCTTTGCAGAATACAAACTTTATTGTTTACTTTGCAGTTTCTGGTATGGCAATGATAAAAGATCATGTAGCCCTTTTGATTTTATTGGACTTTACTAAATTATCTCTAACAGTATGCAACATAGCCTTGTATTCTATAAATACTCAATAAAAATGTACTCACTCTATCCACTCCTTTGAAAAAAAGAGAATTTGCATCTGGAGCACTCATAATTCTTGATTACACAAAACTGTTATATTTAATGTCATTATTTCAGCATCTGATCTAGATACAACCACTTCCACTCTCAAATGCATTCTATTCTGGACCATCAATATTAGGTCATTCAATCCAAAACTTCTGTATTTACACAGCTAAAGTCTTTTCCTTCAATTGTGTTTTGAACCATTCAATTCAATGTGGCATAAGGTAAGAATGCCTTCAATTGTCCTCTCACATTAACATCCAATTGTTCATACTGCATACTCTATTCATTCATACATTCATTCAAGTTTTGTACATATCTTCAATGTAATGGATAACAAGGAACACTTGTGGCTGTCTGATGGTTAAGGTTAAGCCTACCGAACACAAAAGAAAAGTATACTACTAACTCTAAGAAAGTAATTTCCTAGCCTCAGTCAAGTTATCTATCATGCAAGAGAAAGAAAACCTTGTTCTCCAGGTTAGGAGAGAGGCTAACTATTTCCATTCTAATGGACTAAAATCATCTGAATATCCTGTACCTTCCAGAGCAGAATTTCATTTTATCCCCTCACAGACCAATTACTGAATACTGGATTTTAGAACTGTAATATGGCTTCTAAAGTGTGAGAAAGAAAGAATTTCATTTTTCAATCTGGATAAGGTAATAATTGAAGAATATTTTAGTGATTTCCTTTTAGACCTTGAAATTCATTCCTGAACAAAGTTACTAGCAATCGGGGCATATGTGATACGTTGTTCTGCCAACCCTTTGGTTCTGTGAGCCACTATGGGCTGTCATAATTTATGAATTTGTAATAATCTTTAGTGAGTAGGCTGACAGAGGAAGTAATGTAGGGTACTGAGATGAGTAGACAGAATGTGTGGGGAAATTGTTGGCCTGAGAAAGGCACCTTTGTGTAACAGGTCTAAAATGTTGAGTTACAGTTTATGTCACTTAAAAAAGGAAAAAAAAAATTACCAGGTACAGTGGTGCACAATCATAATCCCAGTGACTTGGGAGGCTGAGGTAGGGGAATCATAAGTTCAAGGCCTGCCTAGACAATTTAGTAAGATCCTGCCTTAAATTACAAATTAAAGAGGTCTGGAGATAGAGATGTAGTTCAGTGGTAAAGTGTCCCTGTGTTTAAGCCCCATTAGGGAAAAAAAAAAAAAAAGATAAAGAAAAATTTTAAAAAATACATTTAATGCAGCTCTCTACTTCTTTTTTTTTTCCCTTTAAAATATTTCCTATCTAAAATTTAAAAATAGGCAAAAGGGTTGTCAAAATGAGGCAATTTGATGCAAATAACATGAAATTTTACTGTGCCCAACTCAGTGGCCACACTGATTCTTCCTTGAATTCTTCAGCTGGGATTGACATGGGTCTATGAAGTTCTGACCAGCTTACTTAACATTTTAGACTCATTTTGATTTGCATAATAGATAAATATTCTTATTCAGATCTAAATGAATCTTTCATTTTGCATACATTTTATTAAATCTACAGTGGATTCATTCAACCATTATAAAACATGCATCGAGGTCTATATTGCATTGAAGAAATAAATGCTTCTGCTGATCTTGCATATGATACAAATTGCAAATGAATAGCAGTAAAAAAAAACTACTATGAAATTAATGATATTTTGTCACTGGAAATATTCAAGTAGAGGACAGAATATGATTTGTTAAAATGACACTTAACTTATAGTAAATGACCAATAACTATTACCAATGAATTTTGAGATTCTCTACACTGATTGGAAAGATATTGTAAATACAAGATGAACAGTTATATTTTAAATCTTAAAATCTTTAATATTTAAATAGATTAATGGCACTCTTACCATCTCCATTTTAAGACACACACACATATACTCAAATCTAATACAGAAACATTTGAATGGGTCTAGAGAATTTATTAGAATTTGATAGACCATAGTTCAGCAATATACCCAAGGAATTTTCTCCTACTCTTCCTAAGTCATCCAACAGACACTGAAGTATATCTTCAAATTTACAGAAGCTAGAAGATCTTCAATAATTACATAAAAAAATCTTTCAGGCTGAATTATAATCTATACATTGTGAAGTCATTGTCAATACTTTCTAGCTTAAAGACTGATTAATTATAACTTTCTTTTATAAGACTGTCATAATTTAGCCATTACAAACTTTCGTATTCCACTGTTACCAATATCTGTACTACTTCCATAGTTTATATTTTTTCAACTATCTTTGTCATTTCTGGCCAAAATACATTGATTTAGGGATCTTATGTATTATGTCCATTTTAAAGATAAGAAAATTGAGGCATAGACCATATATATATTGTGTGACTATATATAAAGTTATAATTTATGAATATGATGATAATCTTCAGCATTTGGTTTTCTCTCACTTGCAGACCTATGGACATGAAACAAACTTATTTTAGTATTAAATATGTATCCTGTCTTTCTTTAGAATTATTTTTCAGACTAGTGAAAACACAACCAGAGATTGAAAATGACAATCATAATAATAATGATTAATCATGACTGACATTTTGAGTGCTGTTGTCTCAAAATAAAACTGCATCAACAAGATTTCCTGCAGTTTAATTTCTGCTGCTAAAGGGAAGTACCCTAATTTGTATTTCCTGCAGGCAAAGCTTGCAGAAGGCTGTCTGCAAATCCCAGCCTCCAGACACAGCAGTGCCCTATCTGGGGTTTTCATGCAAATGTCTCAATGTACTCAACCAAAATTACAAATTGATTACAAGTCACGTAAACAGGGATCATCTTAGTCATTGCAGAAGTTTAACTGCCTCCGGGCTGAAGCATGGCAGCTGTTTAATCACAAGGCACTGTCCCCATTCAATAGTGCAGGACACTGTGAAAAATGGTCTGATTCATAAAGCCTGAATTCTCCTTTGTAGTGGAATAAGTGTCAAAACAGGGTAAATATATTAACTACCCCCCCCCCAAAAAAAAGATTAAAAAGTAGTGAAGTGATGAGTTAGCAAGCTGATATTCAAAGAAAGATTAAAATGAAAATGAAATGGAATGATAGGCAGAATTAAAATGTAATAGGATCCAAGCAGAGGACTCCAGGACTCCATTAGCCCCGTGAGCGTGGGAAGATCACAGAAACATTGCGAAGCTCAGCTCTCTCAGGAAGGTACTGAGACTACATTAACTCGGATCATGTCCATAACAAGAATAGAGTTCTTTAGTCATAACATGGAGCTCCCTAATTGCTTCTCTCTATAATTTAATCCATCTTTTGAAAAATAATGCAAAAACAGAACAGAGATCTATAGATAAAGATAGTGCTGTGACAAAATTTCAAAAATTCCCATACTTTATTATGTGAATTATTAATCTCTATAAGTGTCCATATCTTCTATTTTTTAAGATGGTCAAATTATTTCCAGCTATTTTTAAATATACACTGTTCCTTAATAAGCAGGTTTTTCCCTGAGAAGTAAAAAGTATAGTCAATATCAAATGGCTAACCAAAATTTCAAAGTGACCACTGTGAGTATAGTATTAAAAAAATGTAAAATCAGTGAAATAAAAATTATACTTCTGCCAAAAATAAGTGAATAAATAGTAAACTGACTTTTAAAAGTCAATATATAAGCAAAGCCCTAAATGAGACTTCTAAGAAAAGTTGACAATACCTATGCTCAGTAAAATTTTTCAAATTATAAAAGGAGACTTCTGTCAGTTTTCTTTCCTGATCGTTACAAATGGATTGTATTCATTAAAATAAAAAAAAAGTACACATCTTTCTAAATTGTGTTAAAGCAAAAGTTACGCCAGCCAATGTTAAACAAGGAAGGGAGACTTTATTTTCAATAGAGAAAAAGTTCAATTTATATTAAATTTCCCTGAAATGAAGGTTGAAAAAGTTTTGAAAAATGGGTGGATGGCATCTTAGGCCATCTGTGTTTATTAATTGGCCTTAACCAAAGTGAACTTTCTCCAGTCTTCCAGGCAGAGATAGTTTTATAACTGGGAGAGAGAAACTTATCCAAGTGAGCTTCTCCTTTCTCATCAAATAACAAACATTTATTTTCTCTCGTTTCTGGAGGCTAAAAGTCCAAAACCAAGTTGTCAGTAGTACCACTTTCCCTCTAGAGACTTTAGGGGAGATTCTTTTCCTGTTCTTTCAACTTCTGATGTCTTCTGTCACTCTTAGGCTTGAGGCCACCTCTCCAGTCTCTGCCTGAATCCTCCATCCTCCTTCATCCAGATGTATGAGGGTAATCTCATTTCAGACTTTTTAGCTTGCTTATATTCACAGAGATTGTTAAAATAAGGTAAGACTTACAAATTCTAGGAAATTGCGTTTGACATTTTTCATTGTCCTTCATGTACTTTAACCTCAATCCATGCATAATTTATATACAAAATATCAATGGGATTAGTCCATATACAGTGGGTTGTTTTAATTTCTTAATATAAAACACATTTTATTTATTTATTTATTTATTCCTTTTTTCAGACAGGGTCTTGTCACATTCCTGAGAGTCTTTCTAAGTTGCTGAGGATGGCCTGGAACTTGGAATTTTACCTCTGCCTCCAAAATCACTGGAAGGACAGGTATGTGCCACTCCACCTCACATAAAACATATTTATAATAACTAGGGACATAGGGACTTTTCATTGTAGAAGTATATGGAAGAAAAATGGTAACAAATGGGAATTGGTCTTTGAATAGATTCCACCAGATTCTCATTGCTGTAGTATTTGCCAAGATTTGGAGGAATTCTCTATACCGCATCATTAAGAGTTGTTATAATATTTTAGCCAAATATATAAAAAGAATTAATATTTAGTGAACTAAAACTATCAAGTTCTAAGATAATGTTAGTGAAAACAATGAACATGAATATTAACATTTCTATTTTGAAAAATTGTAAAATAATTTTATAATTATACAATGCTGGGCTGCCGATGTGGCTCAAGAGGTAGCATGCTCGCCTGGCATTCGTGCAGCTCAGGTTCAATCCTCAGCACCACATACAAAACAATGATGTTGTGTCCGCCAAAAACTAAAAAATAAATATTAAAACAATTCCCTCTCTCTCTCTCTCTCTCTCTCTCTCTCTCTCTCTCTCTTTCTCTCTCTTTCTCTCTAAAAAAAAGAGTTGTTATAATATTTTAGCCAAATACATAAAAAGAAATAATATTTAGTGAACTAAAACTATCAAGTTCTAAGATAATGTCAGTGAAAACAATGAACATGAGTATTAGCATTTCTATTTTGGAAAATTGTAAAGTAATTTTATAATTATACAACGCTATATTGTTTTTAGTTGTATTTTGGCTTTCATAAGTAACTTTTTTTTTGTATTTCACCCAATTGACCATATTATTACTATTATAGGAATTATTAAAATATAACAGCTATCAAGTACCTAGACTTTGGACTTAGATATATCTAAGTTTGAATCTCATCTGCTCCTCAAAATTTTTGTGTTAACAGAGTAATCTAAAATTCTTCTAAGATCATAAGGCTACTTATACTTTTAAGAAAGTAAAGTTTTTGAGATACTGCATGCTAAAGTGTTTGATACATAAACATCCAATAAGGAATCTTGGATTAAGTCTGGAGATGAGCTAAGTTCACATCCAGATTCCACTCTTTACTTTTGTGATGTATAATTAGATCACCTGTCTTCTGGAATCCTTATGAGGATTAAACGATTTTAGTTATATAAAGCATACTCTGGCACATGCAAAGTCCTCATTGAAGATTATAACCATTGGAATCATAATTATCATCATTTCTATTTATATAAAGATGATTTCTCAACAAAACTTAGAATTATCAAATTTAGGACAATCTAAATTTAACTTTGATGTCAGAAAAATATTATGTGTGTTTTAATAAAGGATGATAAAGATGCTTGTAAAAAAAAGATGTCTGCGCATACAATGCCTATGTTAAAATAAATGAAGGAAAAACTGCTAAGAGGAAACTCAAGGAAGTGAATCATACCTGCTTTGATGACTAGAAAATTTAGAGATAACACAATTAACAAGTAAATATCTGAGAAAATGAAGGTCATTGTTAAAGCTATCGGAAACAAAAACCTTCAAAGGAAGGCAACCTTAGCGGGTAGAACTAATCAGAACATAAATGCATAGCATTTTTCGAGATGTGATAACAATTCAAGAACACCTGGGGAGAAAATTATACGCCCGGATGCATTAAAGAAGATGAGGAATTTTAGGAAAGCTTCCCATCATAATTAGACAACTTGTATACTATAGTGTTCTACCATGAGTTGATTTAGGGATTTGACCATTTATCCCTGATAAGATAAAATGATAGCTCTAAAATCCAAAAATGGTAGTTCAAGAATGATTGTATATATGTGTTATTTTTATGAATTTAGAATCCTGCATCCATTGATGTTTATTCAAGGCCTACTTCCATGAGCTACACAGTTAGAAAAATAATTATATGCTCAGATAACTGTAATTTGTGATTATAAAAGTTAATCGTTTAAGGTAAAAATAATGTCTTTAATTGTGAGTTTGGTACAAGAAAGAAAAGGCAGTATTTAGGAGAGTTTCCATTGGTTCTGGTTTTGATAAGTATATGGATCATGACTGGAATACATGAATGATACTTCTGTACTTATTAAGAAATCATAAATTTAAAAAGATGAACAATTGAAAAATGAATATGAGTCCCTTGAATCTTGGTCAACATGGTTCTATTAATGAGAGATGGATATTAAGTGGAAGAAACAGGCAGGAACACAGTGTGATTCTGAACTCCTTGACTTCAGTACTTGGGGAAAAAAAGGAATCTGAATTCAAGACAACATTTAGTAAGTTTTAAACGTTGAGATGATATAAAATAAATAGAAACAATTCATTTAGGACTACTAGTGAATTCCTACTCCACCTCAGGGAGAAGTCACAAAAATGAATGATAAGTAAGTCATTAATTTGGAGTCAAAACAGAAGGACTGAAAAAAAAAAAAAAACGACCTATATTGTCTGGCTTAAGAGAACTTGTTTTGCTGTTAAAATATATTTCCCAAGAGCAAAAGAAAGTGTAGCTCTCTCTTTTATACCTGCTCCTTTCTAATTCTACCATGTGAATGTCACTGAGAAATTGTAATGATCATTCCTTCCCTTAGTCCTTCAAAGGAACAGTCACTGTTTTTTTCTTTATTTGTGGCTTTATATTCTTTGTGCCTAGCCAAGAATCCAAAATATTATGAATAGACCATAAATATCTATTAAATATTTGCATATTTGCATATTTGCAGGCGGTGATCATAATTGTATAAAATCTTTCCTTCCCTGGGTTGTTTCTTTATGTGGCCTTATTATTCCTCTCATCTTACCCAAATGCACATCCATATGAAGACTACTAATTTCTCAGAGTCCTGCAGTTGTAGTATTTTTCCGTTAGACCATTATGCTTTCCTGATCTTCTGTCTCTGGAGGGATCAGTAGGCATGGAGTTATCACAGAATCACAAGGGATTGAGTCACCTCCATAATAGATCCCTTTCTCTGTCTATGGTAATCCTTCTAACTATAGTGGTCCAAGTTTCCCTGGTATAATTATATCCATTTGGTAATGAAGAAGTCCATTTTCTTCAGGAATTATTACACTAAACTAATATACACCTCCACTCTCCTGCCATGGGAAAAGAAGTTGTGTAAAGGATGAGGGCTTAGAGAAATTAATATCTGAGGTATGGAGAGAAAGATATGTGAAAGAGTTGTTGACTCCGTAGATAGAGCTGTGACTAAATCAATTTCAACCCCGGGACTCATATGAGTCCTACATTTACCTACATTTTCCAAGTTATATTTTTTGAACATCCTATCATCTTTAATTAAAAAATGAATGAAGAAATTTGCCACTCAAAAGAACAAATTAATTCTAGGTGGAGTCTGATCTAAAAGTAGCTTTAATTAGATAAAAATGCAAACACCATGCCATTATTATTTACTAATTGATAATCGTTAGCTTCTTTCCATTCGGTCACTGTGATGCCATATGCATTCACAGAAGAAAGATATTGAGGTGATAAAGGATAGATAAGACCCTTGGCTTATCAAGACAATTAAATACATATTACTTTGATATGATTAACATAAACAATTATTTTTCCTTTGTAAAAGAATAATTCAAACTTGCGACACCTTACTCTATGTTTGCAAACTGCATTCAACAAAATCTTTACTAACAAAATAACATTATAAGAAGATCCTTGTTAATGTCAACCTGAATTAAAAGCAAACAAACAAAAACCAAAAACATGGCAATAGAGCTCAGATGCACTTTTAATTAATTTTGTAGACCAGCAGATGAATTTGAATAATGAAATGGATAAACCCAAGTAAAAGCCATTTTTTGTAAACCAATAAGGTAGTGTTCTTTGGTGGAGTGGTATTTTATCAATAGATATGTGCAGGTCCTGGGGGAAAGAAGTCATTTGTGAGAAATGTGCTAAACAATGATGCCTTGGTAGAATCATTGTAGTAAACCTAAAAGGTGCCAAAAATTATGAGGCATTTTAATTTGAAAATAAATGAAGATGTCAGAATAAGCAGGGAAATTTTTTCTTCTCAAAGTTAGATCACATTTTCTTTTTTTCTTAAGCTTCAAACTGCTTCTTGAGCTTTTCATTTCATTCTAATTGTCATCTTAAAAAACAACTTTAATGAAATTGCTGAAAGCGTTAGAAAAATATATGGAGAGAAGCAAGGTGCTAAAATCATCCATTATTATGAGACTGTGAACTGTAAACATCATACAGGGCACCCATCACTGCAGAAGCAAATTGAAAGCTGAAAGAGGTTTGCTTTATTGTCTCTCTGATTTAAAATTGATTGAAATGCATATACAAATGGAAAAGCTGTCAAAAGCTGCCCATGGTAAGTTGATAGCTCATCTTTTCCTCCTGACCCACAGATTTAATGGAATTCCTTTCAGGTGGGGAAGGAAGAAGGTAGGTTTTGATCCCGTCATATAGAAGTATGTACTGAGATCTAGACATCCCAGACAAGCATTTCCTGGTGTCTTTGTTGATCACACGGATCATGAGCACAGTATATGTGCCCAGGTGGATGAAATCACTGCTTATGCTACATTGGCTGAATTGTGTGGTATTTGTTCTTGTTGTTGTTTGCACAAAAGAAAATGTTCTCAAGTCTGAAGGATATCCAAATGTCATATGAAAATAGGCTGACAATTTTAAAAAGGCAACTCTAAGAAAACATTGTTCACTATTTTATTTCTTTTTTTCATATTCAAACCCTGGTAAGAAATTTATCTCTCCACCTCTGGCCTCATCTTTATTTTTAAACCACATTGCTATCTAAATGAATTATTTCCTCTAAACTAGACTAATATTTTGAAGGGATTAATTTTATTTATTTATTTATTTATTTATTTAGGTACCGGGGATTGAATTCAGGGGCACTCAACCACTGAGCCACATCCTCAGCCTTATTTTGTATTTTATTTAGAGTCAGGATCTCACTGAGTTGGTAAGCATCTCACTTTTGCTGAGGCTGGCTCTGAACTTGTGATCCTCCTGCCTTAGCCTCCTGAGCCTCTGGAATTACAGGTGCAGGCCACCCTGCTTGGCGTAATTTATTCTTATCAGTTATGAACTCCCAAATATTTCAAGGACTCTGAAATGCCAATATCTTCAATAAAAATCATACTGCTTCAAGAAGATATTCAGTGTTCCCAGCAACGGAGCTTTACATTCCTACATTGTGAACACTTATCAGTCCCCTAAAGTTTCCCATAAAGACAGAGCTAGCTCCCCTTCCAAAACATTCCAACTTTCAGACAGCTATGATCCCTCAGAATGAACTCCAGTTCATTTCTAAATCTTTTTGTGAAATATTTTTCTCACATTAAGAACCTATTCCGATTCTCATAGTATTTACAAATTGTATTCATGTTTGAGACTTTCATTCAAATCTGAATGTCTTTATGATTAATATGTTCCAGGAAGTATGCAGTTGTTTCTGTTGGAATAAGTTCTTAGCATAGAAATATTGTCACTATTATAATAACAAGAACAAGTAAGATATAGGTTGCTTGTACCAGAGACAATACATAAAAAATTCAACGGTTTATATTTTTGTAGTTTTTCTTTTGTATGCACATGAATACACACATACACAAACAAAAACAAAACAAAACTCTCAGCTCTTTCAACATAAATTCAGTGTTACCAAAGATTTTTGGTAAACAAAATTTAAATCTGTGCTTATAGTATTGTTAAAAGAAAGCTGCCATCTAACACACAGAAATGCAGGCTCTCAGAGGATATTTTATTAATCTGCTGCTATTAACATTGTTACAAATGCATTAAAAGAGCAAAAACCTGTAAAAATACAATTAGAACATTTTGCTAATAGTATTAAGAACAGAGAAAAGATATATTAATTTGAAGGCTGAGAATATTTGAATTCTTCACTTCAGATGGTTTCAAATATTTCTGTTCTCATAATTCTTCTGGTGGTTATTTGTACCAAGAATATTTAAATGTAATTATTTAAAAAGAAAAAAAGTCCTTTTTAATATTTGAATTTTAAAGTAATCTATCACATTAGGTGTAAAAAATGCAACAAAAATTGCCTTGAAACTTGAAAATAATGTAAGAAAAGACACACACACACATAATAAAACCCCATGAGGCCTTTAAAATTATGAACCAACACTGTATGTTTCATAGAGAAATAGAACTTGTTAAGGAAACATTAACTTGTTAAGGAAACATTTGACAGAAGTATTGCGAGATAATATCATTACTAACTGTATTTTTATTTAAGTTTTAAGGTAGATAATTTTAAGTACATTTTGTTCAGTTATTTGTAACCCTTTCAAAAGTGAATTAAAATTATATTCATGCTGAATCTATGATGTATCCTTGTGGAATTTTAAAATATAAGAATTTCAAATAATAATTTAAAATGCTCCCCTTGAGCTCTAGATTTATAGAAAAAAGTTCCATATTTTGCTGCTGTTAATAACCTATATGAGTCAACATCACAAAGGAAAAATAGTGCCAGTATTAAAAAGAAGCTTAAGCCGGACAAGGTGGCACATGCCTGTAGTCCCAGGGGTTTGGAAGACAAAGACAGGAGAATGGTGAGTTCAAAGCCAGCCTCAGCAATGGTAAGGAGCTAAGCAACTCAGTGAGACTCTGTCTTTAAATTTAAAAAAATACAAAATAGGGCTGGGGATGTGGCTCAGTGGCCCAGTGCCCCTGAGTTGAGTCCCCAGTAATCTGCCCCCCTGAAAAAAAGAAGCTTAAGGTTTAATTTCAACTGCTTGAAAAATAATTTTGATTATGTTGAAATATTAAACTTTTACTTAAAAAGACAAGAATGTAAGTTATTTTATGACGTTTTTGAAAGATTCATAAGTCATGAGTATGTTTGAAAAATGTTTTTCTTGAACAATGTAAATTTCAGTTAGTGAAGAAGCATTTTCAGATTCAATATTAACCAATTAAGGAAAGCAAGTGCTGGTTACATATTGATGAAGTAGTGATTTAATTTAAAAAATAAAAATCACAGCTTGTCAAATTTCCCAAAGAATTTGATTGGCAAGTTCAGCAGGATAACACATAAGTGTCTAAAAACCAGTTGCAAGTACTTATCTGTATAAATCAAGGATTTCTGTGCAATGAAATACAAAATTGAGAAATAAAAGCTGAAACTGAATTAAAAACGAAATAACTTGTACCAACAAGAGTCTTGTGGGTCTGCTTTACAGATTAGTGTTCTGTGTAAGGACTCATTTGATAAAACTGTGTCTGTTGTTAAAAGTATGAAACTGAGATGAGGATATAGCTCAGTTGGTAAAGTGCTTGCCTTGCATTTAGAAGTCCCTGGGTTCAGTCCCCAGCACCATGGGGGTAAGAAATGCATGAAACTACTAAACAAGAATGCCACCAAGGATACAAGACAGATGGAGAGGTAATACAACAGTGGGGTGAGTTTTGCTTTGTTTTTCTTTAAAAGAAAGTGAAGAGTGTGATTCCCAAATTGATTTTATCAACAAACCAAGACTAATGATATGTGTATCTAGATATTTACATAAATGAATGGGCAATATAAAAGAGTAATGTTTGTTAAAAGTTATTTTGGTGTGTGGTATTAGCTGCTGTATAGTCTAGTTTTTCTTTTGAATTGATGCATAGTTGTTTATATATTTATCCAATATCTCAGGGTACAATGTTTCTGTATTACTATTTTTTATTAATGTGGTAAATAATCTGAATAAGAAATTTATAAAATTTTTCTCTATTTTAATTCTAAGTTATTCTCCAAAAATACGCCAAAATGACTCAAGAAATTTTTGTTTTGAAAAATAGATTTTATGGTCCTATAAATACCTATGAATTATTTTCTTCATTGTCTACCATACTTGCATAAAAAAAGGTCCTCTGCTCTTTCTTTTTCCCTTTTAAGTTCACAGGGGAAAAAAAAATTCTGAAACTGTCTCCCTTTCCAAGGTATGGGCAACAACTTCCATTCTCATAAGACTTTATATACATTGATATGGCAAGCTCAATTCTTCATTCCCTCTTGCTGCTATAACACACAATACCATAAACTGGGAAGCTTAACAACAACTGTTTTCATTTTTGTTTTAATTGGTTTGTTTGTTTTCCTTCTGAAAGTTCTGGAGACTGTATGGCCAAGATCAATGTTCTGGCATATTTAGTGTCTCCTGAAATTTAGTTTCTGTTTCCTTCTGTGAAGATAGATATCTTTTCTTTGTGTTCTTAACTGATAAACAGATGAGCTACCTCTCAGGGTTGTCTTTTACAAGTGTACAAATTTCATTCATGTGGGTTCTACCCTCATATCCAAATCACTGTCCAAAGTCTGTGCCTCTTAACTCCATCAATTTTAGTGATTATATTTCAACACATAAATTTTGGTGGATGGGCACAGACATTCAGATTGTAATACATATCTACTGATATACAATGTTCTAATTTATTATCATCATTATTATTATTATTGTTATTATTATTATTACTATTATTATCATTTTGGAGGTAATGGATATTTAACTCATGGTATTCTACTATTGAGTTATACTTTCACCTTTTATTATTTTATTTATTTATTTATTTTGAGACAAGATCTCCCTAAGTTTTCCAGGCTGGCCTCAAACTTGGAATTGTCCTGCTTCATCCCCCAGACTATCTGGAATTACAGGTTTGTGTCATGATGCCTAGAAACCTTCTAAATTATTTTCTGTGAATAAATAACTATGAAAGAAACTTAGATTTCATCATGTGGCCCAGTTATTTTCCTCCATTGGCAAACTTTCTGCATCATCATGGTTGGGAGGAAAACTCACATTGGAGTTTCCAAAAAACTGTGTTACAACTTTTGTTGAAGAAAGAAGTATTTAAAATCCAATTTTAAAACTTAGGTGTATTAATATTTTAACATTGAGTTTAGGCAGGCAAGTTTTTAGGATGCTGATCAAATATAAATACTATTTTAGATTAATTTTTCTGTTAACTGAAAACAAAAATCAGAATGATGATTGCTTTCATCACCCATATTTCTTAAATTGATGAAGATCATCCAAATCTTTGCTTACTAATTAATCACAATGAGTGTATGTGGGAAAAAACAAGCAAGCAAACAAACAAACAAACAAAAACCCATATGACTGCAAACCAGATGAGTTTTTGTAACATAATGTAATATATTAGATGATAACCTTCAGACTAATACCAATGAGTCTGGCTGTCTTACAATTAACTGAGCAACTAATTAAAAATGCAGAGGTGTGAACATCTCGCTCAGAGATTCAAATTTAGTAGATTAAAGGGTGAAGTTTATGCATATATGGGTTTTTTTTGGCATGATTTACAAGAAATTCTAATTCACCATTGGAAATGGAAATCATTAAGTAATTGCCCTTATCTTTCCAAAGGAAATTTATACCATTCCATTCCACTTGGAAAATGTTATGTTTGGTTATTTTCAAGCCTATGTCCGTTTAGTCAACTGCAACAATAGAAAAGCAAATCTGAGCACTTTTTCAACAAGGAATTCACTTTTATTTAATATGTATTATGTATCTACCACAGTGATAAATTTTATAGAGAGAAAACTTATAGCAACACTTTCAGAAAGATTCTATTAATGCTCTCTTTAAAACATAAGGCCACATTCTGGAAAAAACAAAAGTAAAATATCTTACCCAAAGCCAAGATTAATACCTTAGTTTCCAAAACCCTTCCATACAGTACCATGATTATAACTACATATAAGAAATAGATGTTTAGGGCCAAAATATTAAACTTCAAAGTTATTCAACAGAACAGAAAATCAAAGAAACACTGTGGTGGCCATGGTCTCCTTATTATGTTCTCAAGCATTCGGAACTTCACTTTGCAATCAAATGCACATCAGTCTTTCAGTGGAACAGAATTCCATCAATTTCATCTCTTTAAAATTGCAATAGCTTTAAACATGGCTGCAAATTCACTCTTAGATACATGCCTTTGAAAGGAAGAATCCATGTCCTTCCCTTTCATTTCAGGTGTGATTCTCCTAGAGTCAACCAATGGAGTAATAAAAATATGTCACTGTGTGACCACAGAGACAGGAAACTAGATTGTTACAGAGCAGGGTCATCTGCAGAGTCAAAGCAATGGTAGATGTCCTTAGTTTCTGTTTCTTGTGATCATGTCAGAAAGATTTCAGACATGTCACTCAGAGTAGTGAGCATAAGTTTATTAGATATTACAAAGTATAGGAAAACAAGAAAAGGGGAGACTCTTAACGGAAAGAATGGTCCTATCAGGAGAGTAATGGAGCACCTTTGTTGCCCTTCTATTTTATTGTGTGGTCCCAGAGAAGTTTCCAGAGAGTCCAACTCAGATCCACCTCTTTATTTAGACTGACAGCAGGATTGCATCATACTCATTCATCTACACTGAACATGATCTTACCCTGTGGAGGGGAGATTTTGCTACTTTAATCACATGGCTAAATGTTCAAAGCAACTCTAGATCGCTTTACACTACCTGGAACAGATATAATTGAAAGTTATTCTTACAGATTTTATGGTTAGGGGCCTTTGATTTAATGATCATGTCTTCCTGAGTTCTGGAATCTAGTATGTGTAAAGGTCACAAAATGCCCAACTTTCAGGATAACCTGTGTTCTTATAGGCAAGAAGGAGTCTTTTTATCTGCAATTCTCCTGAAAATAGAAAGTTCTTTGCTGAGGCTGAGCAACATAACATATTCTTTTGACTTAAACCAGGCAGTGACAAAGGAAATTGGTTTTTAAAGAAAGCATTGGGGGGGGGGAGGTCAGTACAGTAGACCTAATTTATGGAATCATCCCCTTAACCTCATGTTCCCACTGTGTAAGTCTGCCTGTCGCCTATCAAGATCATAAAGAGATAAATAGCTTCTATCTTGTTCACAGGCACATTGAGCTATAATATAAGAAGTCCAAGACACTGTAGCTGCTACACTGGAAAAGTCACACATAGGGAACCTGGGTAAGAATTTCAGCTGAGATCAATGTTCCAGCTATCTTGTCAAAGCACAAACAGGTGAATGGAGATCACATTTTGGATATGGATCCTTCAGTCCAGTCCATTGTCTTCTTGGTACATGTCTTGGTCTTAGGGAGTACATGCAGACCATTTTTGCTCTGTCCTATTTTAAGTTTTGGTACACGAAGTCATTAACTAAAATGAAACAGTCATTGTTTAGTCAAATTAATTTTGCTATGGTTGCAACATTGCAATAGCTAGTTGAAACAGGAATGGAAATTAGCTTGATTTGACTTTAGATCTTGATTCCATTGTTCCCACTTGGCAGTGCAGTAGGCCCCTGCTTCACATGAACTGACATCCCAAATATTAACTGGTGCTTTACTTCACTGAGATCTTCCAAGGGAAAGATTTACCTAATTAGTCACATCCTATTTTATTACTCTCTTCTGCCCACTCAAGACCCAAATGGTCACTATTGCTAGGCCCAGGAGATCAGGTCTTAGATTCTGCATACAAATAAGAAAATATTCCTTTGGAATAATAGGGCTTGTTTCCAGGTTTTTCTTTTTATGTTTTTTTTTTTTTCCTAATTCAAATTAAAGAGTTCAATTAAAACTTTCCCCATAGCAATGATGTTTAGACAGGCTTTTTTTGGTGTCTATGTCCCTGATCTCCAGGTCATTCTGGCCTTTACATAATCCAGAAAGCCTAACCATGGGAAGCCTCTGTCTTCCCCTTTCTTGGATCATTTACTTAAAGCAACTTGTAATTGTAAATTCTTTAACCCTCAAAATGCAAATATTTTAATGAGTTCTTTCCAGTTTTACAGCTCAGGAATGTCTTTCTGAAGGCTCTGGACAGAGGTTCTTGCAAATGCAATATTCAAGGAAGGTAGCACCACTGTGGCCCAGTCTTAGTGGGAGGGTAGGAGTCTAACTTGAGTGAGTGCTTTTCTCCCAGTTTTAAAACTACCTTCTGCTTTAAAGATAGGAATTTACTTATTTAAACTTTGGGTGAACAGCATATCAAAAGATGGTATGGTAAGTGAAGCACAGAATTCATCCTGAAATTAAATCACCTACCTCTATTTATGAGCTCAATGACACCAACAGTCGATTTAAACTCCCTTTTATATTCATTTCCTTACATTTAAAAGGGGAGAATGTGATGGTTTATAATATAGCTCATATAAAATTATTAATATAATTTGGAAAGTGATAGAACTTAATAGGTATTAAAACTCTTTGTCTTTAGGTGTGTCAAATTTATGACTGGTTTTGAGAATCCTTGATGAGGAACATCAACTGTAGCAGAAGAATTCTCTAGGGGAGGCATTTTTTTTTTTCTTAAACTGAAGATTGAACCTGAATAAGAGTAGATCATGGTTAAGCAATGGACCCCTTTAAGATCTTATTCGAAGGCAGCTACCAACACCTGGAGGCTAATAAGTAGAAATATTGATGGGCATCATCAAGGCATATTTCAAATATAAAAGACTATAAGTCTCACCTTTGGGAAAACTACTAAGCCAGCTCCTTTGTCCCAGAGAGGAAGGAAAATGGAAGATGGCTATAAACCTTGATGGGAATAACTGGAAAGATTAAAACTTAAGATAAAGGAAAGAGCCAATATTTTTCAATGACTGTTTAACATAGATTTTGATCAATTCTAATACTCCAAACCTATATAAGTCCCTAAGCTAGCACACTGAAATGGGATTTCCTGCTGTTGTAACCGTGGTCCACTTTATGCTTTGAATACAACACTTGCTACTGTGCTACTCTTTCTTCCAACCCCCTTGGGAAGACGTTTTCTAAAAGTTATTTTCTTCCCCTCCACTCCCAAGATTTCCCCTATTTTGTGAAAATTAACAAACCATTTTCACAAAATATCTAATTTCTGCAGTCAGTTCTCAGAGATGCCTCCTCTTCTCCTCTGCTCAAAAAACTCACATATCTATCTTAAAAGAAATGCCCATGCTGTCCCTGGAAGTTAAGGTTCCCTTTGATGTGATGAAAGGAAATAGAGTCTCAGAGACTAGGAGATGGAGGTGCTCTTGGAAAAAGACAACCCCCTTGGATATCCTGTCTTTCTTCCCAGTTTACCTCCTTTCCCCCTAATAAAAATTTTTCACAAATCCTGTGTTTCCTGAAAATGGAGATTTGAGACAGAAAACATCTCCTCTATTTTTCTCAGTGTTGACTTTGAATAAACCTCTCGTTTCCTCTAAAAACAGTACTCTCTCTCTCTCAGCTTTGGTTAAGCAGGGAGCAGGAAAACCTTTGATCCTAGCAACTTTACTGCCCTGAAGCATAGTGTAGAACATTCCAAGTGTCAGAAGAAAAATAACTATTTATTAAAGGAGAAATAAAAGAAAAAAGTCTTCTGGTGGTGATTTACTAGATCCAGGAAAGTAGAATGAGCACAAAGTGAATGTCATTGCCTTAATATTTTACACAGAAACTTAGAGAGACCAAAAAATAATGACCAGAAGCTCCAAGTGGATCTTTAATTTTATGATGATAAATATATTCGTCATCCAGAAATAAAATCTACAGCTCACTGAAACAATCATTTACAATATCTAATTAAATTATTTAGTAATTTTATTTTTGCTTTCCTTGGAAAATACAGCAGATTAAGTTGAGAGCACTTTTGAAAATGCAATAAAGATGTAAAAATAAAAGTGAGAAAATAATGGAGATAGCACAGTTGAAGTATTATTTAAATTATTTGTGTGTGTACATACATTAAAATTTGCTGTAAATTGTTGAAAGCCAGAAAAAATAAGGAGACTAAAATTATCATTTCTTGAATTGGTGTTATGTGCTAGGCCACTGCCTAGATATTTGTATATGTTAATTCAATTCAAACTGACAACAAAGATTATAGAGTAGCTTCAGTAGTCTCCATTTTGTTGATGAGAAAACTGAGAATCTGTGCAGTTGTGTAAATTGTCCTTGCTCATGTGGCACTGGAAGGACATTATCAACTTCTCTCATTACAAGGATATAAAAGAATTAAAAGGCACACCCCTTTTTGCTGTGATACTCTTTCTGTGTTGCAAGTCGAGATGATTGAAGAGGCACACTTTCCAATTCATGAATTTCAATCTAGACATGAGAACTTTTCCATGTTCACTCTCCTTTCCATGTTCACTTAGAGACAGCATATTCCAGATGGTACAGTGAGAAAGCCACTGTAGCCCCTCTATTAGACTGGAATGATGTATGTCTACATAGACAATGCTCTGAGGAGTTACCCTACTCTCCAGGTGAACTTGTGTTACCAAGAAATCTATCTTGGATACATTCAGGATACTGAGAGTGCATATTTGTTACTATTTTCTTATATTTTCTCACTTCAAAAACTATAGTTGCAGTCCTTAAATTGTATTGAGATTGTAAATTAGGGGATTCATTTTGGGGGGGATCATGGGCAGGAGGATGTTTAGGCAAAACCATGAAGACGTTTTTTAGTCTCAAGCTGTTTACCATCGTTTAATTGAGAAAAATAAGTCATTTTATGTTGCTATAGGAAAGAGACTTGATATTTACCTTATTTATCCTATAGGAAACCACTCAAGGAACACATATGAAACTTTTTTTTTTTTTTTAGTAGCAGATAGACACAATACCTTAATTTTATTTGTTTTTTTTTTAATTTTTATGTGTTCCCAAGGATTGAACCCAGTGCCTCATGCATGCTAGGCAAGTGCTCTACCACTGAACCACAACCCCAGCCCACATATGCATTTTTTAAAACCATTTTCTGAACAGTTGATATTCAGCTAAATGAAATTATTGTTAGTTCAAGACTATCTAAGTCCTTTGATCTGTCAATAAGGGAGTGGATGATAGTGAAAGGTTTCTTTTATCCCTGAGTATTTCCACAACTAACTAAGAACAGCTTATAAGACTGATTTTGAAAAATTCCTGGTTGCAAACAGCAAAGCTGCAATAAATAATTCAGCCTATAAATATAGACTGGATTCCTTAAAGGCAAAGAGTGAATTTAGTCAGCATATTAATGCTTTTCAGATTTCGTTTTGTGAGATGCTTAGCAATTTCAAATGCATTCATAAGTGCTTTTATTTGAGAACTTTGAGCATTACATTTTTTTTCAGCATATCAAATGAAATAGAGGACATGAATGCAGATGTTGATCTCTGAGTTAAAAATATTCCATATTTTAATAATGCCTCCAGGGCTCTAAAGTACCTGGGGGTCTATAAACCTGAATCAAATCTCTGTTATGTTTTTCTGTTTGAACTTTTAAAAGTCACACATTATCCTGGAATTTGTATTTCTATTTGTAAAATGTGACTAAAATGTAACAAAGTATGGTGATTTCAGTAAAAAATGTAGAGAAAAGACAAAAGGGAAGCATATTGAATGCCTATTGCACGCACTGCTCTGGACAGGTGAATTAAAGTTAATTTTATAGTGCTTGTTATGACTGACACTATGCTAATAGTTCTTATTGTATGTGTTCTTCTTAAGCAAGGTACAATATTTGGGACTATAACAATTAAGAGTCCATCTACCTTCTCTGATTACTTAATTGGACTGTGCCCGTATAATGGAAGCAGATGCTTCTAGCATAAAAATCTTGAGAAAAGAAGTCAGTGAAGAGCGGTCTGTGCGTTTTTGCACAAGAATAAAAGAAGGACCTGTTTGAGGGAGAAAAGCCCTCTTCAGGCCATGGGGCTACATTGTTAGTAGGATACATTTTGTCTGAGTAATATTATTAGCCCCAATCCTCTTTGGGTTTCTTGGCAGTATCGGGGCAAAGGTATTGGCAGTGGGCCAATAAGTCCTTTCCAATGTTGCATTAATCTTTTCCATTCTAAGGGGCAAAAGTCTGAATAAAAAGATGTCTGTCATGAGTACTAGAAAATTAGGAGAAAATGCCACCATGTTCCCCTCTTAGCATTATGTTATGTTTGCTCAATTTTATTGTTTACATGAGTGTGTGATTTTATATTCCTTTTTCTGCCTAAAATGGAAATTTAAAATGAGCAGGTATAGTAGACCTAGAAATCGAGTCTCTGGGTTTAGATGAAAGTAGAAAACACATTTGGTTTAGAAAAAGCTGTGAGTCCATTTTCAAGCTTGAACTGACAATTGCAAAGGCAAAAGTAGAGAAGACACTAATAAAAAATCCCATGGAAATCACTTGGACATTTTTCATTTCGTAGATCCATTCAATCCTCACCACACCCATGAATTTTCTCTTTCAGAAGAAATAGTTCCTCCACAATCCTTATATTTTGTTTCCAACTCATAATTAGGACATATATCCAGATTAGGACAAATAGTGAGAAGGGGAGGGGAGAGGTGAGAGTTCATATGTAAATAATGGTACATTTCCTTGGCTCAACTTAATACCAGGTGATTGATATGTCACTGGATCGCCTGGTTTAGAGACATAAGGCTGATATGGACTTAACCTTTGTTTAGTAGTTTGTTCCTGATGATAAAAGCAGCCTGGATCTGTAATGATGCTTTTGGCTGTATAATGAGTAAGTGAACCAATGAACCATTGAACCAGATAATGAATCAGTGTTGAGCCTGATTACATTTTAAATGCATATTAACCATTTAACCTCGATTGGAAGTACTATTGAGAAAGAGTCCAAAATAATTTACAAGTGTGATTTAAATAAACTAAAATCTTTAAAATCTAAGCCAAAGAAGATAGCTTCTGCAAAATACAAAGCCAAATGAAGAACAATAGGTGTCTAATGAATCCTAGTTCCCTCCTACAAATTCCTGACCAGATTGTACATTCTGCTATGTAATAATAGTCATGTGTGCAAGATCCATGGCTGCATTTTGCTTACAAATGATCCGAATGTGCGGTCTTAAAAGATCATCAAAACTTGTATCACTAAAATTTTCAACATGCTGTCCTGTAAAGACACTGGAATCTTAATCTATATTTTAATGCAACAAATGTAATATTCAGGTTATTTCAATTTACATAGTCAACAATTTTGATAAGACGTATCTGAGTTTATTGATTACCATCAGTAAGTAAGAACATCACACCAGCAGAAATTTGACAGTGTTCCCCAGGAGAAAAAAAGGACAGAATTTATTGAGAATTAGGTAAGAGATGGATTGATCAAAGAGAGACATTTTTTAAATTAAGTGTGTCAGAAAAAAAAATGTTTTCAAAAAGAAAGTAAGAATAATTATAAGGAATTGGTTATAAAGATGTAGAGTTAATTCTCACTCAGGTATTACGAACTCAAGATTGGAAAAGTATCATGAAACATTTTGGCAGGAGGGTAAAAAGAAGGACAAAATTTTGAAGCATAGGATTCTATCAAATTTCATCAAAGATTCAGGTTTCAAACAAGTTTCAGTAATGAATAATTAGGACATTTACCCAGACATAAGACTCCAATAAAATAATAGCAAATCAGGATGATATAGTTTCAGTTTTGAATGACTAGGCTGAGTGTTGAGATTAAAGATTTTGTTTCTCTTCAGAATTCTTATTTGTGTGTCCCTATGCAGGGAATAACACCTTAAGTAGAATTCAATTTCTTATTTAGCATCTTGCAGATTCATGAAGGTTCAAAGAGTAAAAACACTCATCTACTAATAGTTACAAACAGTAATTTATTTACATAATAGAATAACAAAAAAATCAAATAAAACTTTACTAAGAAGTAAGAATAAGGATTTCTCTGAAATTAATATTTCAGCTTATTTTTGAAGGACAAGTAAAAGTAACAGAAATTTCAGGAGGAATGGGAGGTAATATTCTACGGAGGTGAAAGAGTAGGTGCAAACATAGACATGGAAAAGCTCCAGGAACTCAAAAATTTGTTTTTTATGTTATATGCTTTATTTAAATAGGGAAGAAAGTGGAATCATGAAGAACTGCGAATACTAGGTCAATATTTTTGGCTTTACAAGTAGGTAAAGAGACATAATTGTAGGAAAAACTGAAATTAAAAAGAACAAATTTTGAGTTTTATTCTTTAGTTCTAGAGCATTTGGAATGAAGAAGTCCTGGTTTTACTGAAGGACATATGGACCTCAATATGATTTTTTAATGGTTTATATAGTACTGTTTGTTTCAAAGCAGGCTGAGAATCTGTTCAGAATAACAATAGTAATATGACAGTTACTCTTCAACATAATGGATTTGACAAGTCTCCCATGGAGTTCATTCAGAAATAAGAGAATAATAGACTATCAGATTACGAAGGCTTGAGGTGACATTTTACTTATTTTGGAGTACTTCAAGATTAAATTCAAAAGGAAATAAGCAATAAGGGACAAGAAAAAAAAAGAAGTAAAACAGAATATAATACTATGATGAGAAACAATGTTTAAAAGTTGATTGTATTGACTTGAGATATATTTATTAAATAAGGTATTAATTCACTCAACAATGCTCATCAGGTACTTTCTGTGTTCCAAGGACTCTTGCAGATATTGGGCAAATAATCATGAATAAATACACAATTGTTGCCTCGATGAATCTTATAGTCTTCAAATAGTAACAAAGAATCAAAAGCCAGTTATAAAGCATCTTCAACATTATGAGTATATCCCTACTGCCTGTGCATTAGATCCAATAATACATTAGGATTGAAAGCAAGCCTATGACAGGCAAGCAGAAAGTTAACATGGTCTACTGGGGGCAGGAGAGAGATCAAAAAATATTTTAATATTTAAGATTCTCAATGTTCTTAAATTTGATACCATTGAAAAAGAATGTGATCTAGGGGAATAGGTAAGAGATGGATTGGTCAAAGATAGACATTTTTAAAATTGAGTGTGTCAGAAAGAAATGTTTTCAAAAAGAAAGAATAATGATAGGGAATTGGTTAAAGAGATGTAGAGTTAATTCTCACTTAGGTAAAGAATGAAGGAAATACAAAATAGGATTGACATATGAATGAAAATAGAAGATTAAGTGTGTTGCAAAGTGATAATGACAATTCATTACCAAGCAAAGGATATTTAGGTCTGAACTTCTCAACCTGGAAATATAACAGCAATCTGGGTTACAGTAAGTCTAAGTTTTGAGAAATGGGAACATGTAAGGGTGTGATCTGATATTCAACTTATTTATTTATTTATTGGTTTACCTGTCTATTTTATATTGAATCATAATAGGTCCCAGGTGCTTGTCCTTTCAATATATAACTAAAGTATAGAAAGTAATTATTACTGAGACAGTAACCATGTATACTGTGAGGGTTTTCAAATTTCCAAATAGTTATTGTTTATTGTTTTCTTGATTCTGTCATTAATCACTAACCTTTCACTGTCCCCATTGAAATAAACATGCCTTAATTACTTGAATTTTTGTCATCAAGGAAAAAAAAAAAACTATCTGGGAATTGTGGCAAACTCCTATAGTCCCAGAGATTCATTAGTCTAAGGCAGGAGGATCAGCAATAATTTAGCGAGTTCTTGTTTCAAAAGGAAAAGACTAGGGTATGGTTCTCAGTGGAAAGTGTCCATGGGTTCAATGCCCAGCACACACACACACACACACACACACACGAGAGAGAGAGAGAGAGAGAGAGAGAGAGAGAGAGAGAGAGAGAGAGAGAGAGAACAAGAGCAAAAAGAAATAGAAGACTGTTTTGGAATAGGTCATCCACTATAACATTTATGTCACCAAATATGATGGTAGAACTCAAAATAGGAAAAGAACAGGGAGATAGGTCACAAAGTCTTCTTAAATTAAGGAATGGTTATCAACTTAACAGTGGATGACATGAAGGAGACAGAATACAGAAATATAACCATAGAAGCAATTCCTTTCTTCATTTTTTTTAATCATTTAGAGGGAGTAGAGATGGAGCCTGAAGTATATGTGAGAACTTCCTGATCTCACTTCAAGTGCACGAGTATGAGAAGAACCATCAACAAGTACTTAAGAGAATGTAATGAAAGTGCATTCATCAGGGAGACTCATGTTTTAGTGAGTCCAGGTAGATTCAAGGAATATAGAAGATTCCAGAAATTCCAGGAAGCAGAAGAAAGGTTGAAGGGAAGGTTGAATTAAATAAAAAATAAGTTCAATTCAGATATTTTCAAATATTACTAATTACAGGCTCTAATCTTATAGTTTGTGAGTAAACACACTTTTTTTTTTCAAAAGAGTTAACAATAGCAGCCACCTAATGCAGAGAGGTAGGCAAGGGTTAGTGCTCAAACCTCTCAAAATAGGTCAGCTGGATCTTTTGTGGATTCTACTTTTGTACACATCCGCTCAGGTGAGCAAGCTGGAAATGCGAGTTCCAATTCCTGACCATTCCTCTATTTCTAGAGAAATAGAAGATTCTTCTTTGTAAAGAGACAGCAGAGCTTCAGGGAGAGGTGGAAATGCAGGTGGCTGTACCATGGGAAATGGGCTCTTTTGAATGTGAGTTTAACTTATCAGTGGGATATTGAAAAGTATCTGTAAAAGTTAAAGCATGTCAGTCTCAACATTTTATAAAAGCTATGTCTAGCAGAGGACACACGTTTGCAAAGCAACATTTTTTTGTGTGTGTGTGTGTCTCTCAACTCTCCACTTTATTAGAACACGAAACCATTCCAATTACGTTTTCCTCCCTCCCACAACATTCCCATTTGTATTTTTACATCGAGACTGACGACTTTCACATTCTATTCTGTAACCATAATTAAATATTTCCTTAAAAGGGGAAAAACCACATACAGAATTTGCATTATGATGGTAAAATATTATTCAATGAATAGCCAAGTTTTATGCTGTTTGGATTTCCTTCTTGCAAAGATCGTGATCCCAATGCTGCTCACAGGGACATTAAAACAGAATGCATTTTCTCACGCTTCCACCATTTGTTCAAAATCGTGCAGCATTTCACATTTAGTGTTTGGAGGATGTTTTTCCTGCACAGTTTTGCTTTGTCCTTCACGTAGGATGAAAAAACATATGCATTCCACTTCATATCCTTAATACCATCGCCTTTTCTTCAGCGTCTTGCTAATAATCCACACCGGTATTCCCTAAGTTTACTGATTTCTTAATTTTCACTCAGGCCATGACAACATTTTTAAGTGAAAAATTGGAATTATGACAATGAAAAGGACCAACATAGAGAGAGAAGAAGAGTACAAGGAAATGGAAAATGGGAAGAGGGGAAATTTGTTCTCCTATAATCAAGGAGATGGTTTCAAGAAGCAAAATATTAGTACTTTGAAACATCAGGACAATCATTTTGAATGAGATAACTGTCTTGACAATTAAGAGTATTTTATACAAGTATTACATAAAACAATACCAGGTCTAGCTTTGTCTATCAGGCTTTATACACCAATGGGCTTCCTATACTGTGATGGCATATGATAATGATTTAACTCCACAGTCAGGTAGCACTGAAACCATTAATAGGCTGTCCCATACTGAGTGAATAGAAAGACAGCTCTGTTGTTTATAGGCTCTGTAGCTGCTCAAGCAGCATTATATTTGAGCTTCACAGCTTCATTTTCCTTTTTATTCAGTAAGCATTTATTGAATTTTTTGTATGCACAAGACATAGGCTGATCACTGTGTTTATGAAAACACTATCTCTAAAATGAGGAGTTTTTTAAATTTTTGAGGGTAATATAGGTGTTGTAGTTTCTTGTTTGATTTTGCCTATAACAATATTCATTGTTGAAATCATTATTGAAATTAGTTGAATATTGAAGGTGTGTTTACATTATTTTTTTAATCTAGTTTCATCTAATTTCATGAAACTACCTTGATCTATTTCCCAATGTTAACTGGATGACCCTTATTTTGCTTATATTGGGCCATGTTTGTTTAAATTTTGACAGGGAATAATTGTTAGCAAATAATAGCTTATGGATAATTATTTTAAGGACTCTTGATTATTATTTAATGTATTTACTTAAATAATGAACTAGAATGTGGGAATGACACATGATCCAAAATTTTTGAGTATATAAAATATCCAAATAAAACTCAAATTATGTGTTGATGGATACAAATCCCCCTGTCAAGAATAATTGCTTAGATTAGTATTTCCATAATTTATTCTGCAGAACATTAAGAAGCAGGATGAACATTCTTCAGGTAAAGCAAGTGTTTAAAATGTGGGATTAAATTTCTCTGCTGCACGACTTTTCAAAGCTTTTAATTTGATAATTTCTTCATTTGTATTATGATCTTCAATCAAGGGACAGAATAGTGTTATTTGACCTGAAAACCCAATCAAGTACTTTGGTGGAGGTAGTGTTTCATGGAATATAATTTTGAGAAACCCTATCTCCATAAAAATGATGAACTTATAAAGTCACCTTTATAAGTTTTGAAAGAAATAGTTTATACACATACATACAATTGGAAATGGTTAATCATTTAACTTGTTTCTCAGTTAAAATTAATAAATCACACAAAAACCCTCTTGTAACCTAAAAGAGCAGGTTAAGATGTGATTTCAATAGCATATGATCTATGTTTCAGGTGGTTAAAATATGATTTACTAAAATTCAATGAAAAATAGTAGTTAATAGTACACTCTGATTGAGGGCATATATTAGGCAGATAGAATTACACCTGTCAACAAATTGTGATTTGAATGTGTACTACTTCTAAACTTGGGTTGGTTTCAAAATCTTTTTATTCCTCACTTCTCACAATTGGGAAACAGGATATGGTGGTAGCTAACTTTACACTGTTGATAAACATGAAATACAGTGTCTGCTTATGAAGTTGAATAATAAATGTTATAGATTTTATTATTATACACAAGGGTATTCCATTAAGCTGTATACTTGGGGAATACTACCAGTATAAATGTAACAGTTTAATACAGAAAAGTGGTATGTAAAATAAGTTCGTTTTCACATTTGGATACTTCTAATGTACTAAAACTGAAGAATTTGATGTATTGTTTAATCCAAATCATTTATATGAAAACATTTATTATTTAAATAAATGAAATTTCAGCTGAAAATTAATGTTATTTCTTAATAAAAATGGATAAATTACTCCAAGTTTCTTACTTCTTTAAGCTCAATTTACAAACTAAGAAGATTAATATTCATATGTGAAAGTGAAAAATGACGTTTTCTTTAGCTTATCTGAAAGACTCAGCACAATGCTTCATATGTTAAAATAAAAGCACAAAGAGGGTAAGATTTACAGAACTCCAATTAGAAAATGTAAGATTTCAAAGTGAGTACATTGAACTACTTTTTTATGGTATGAAATGATATTTGTAATGCAAAAACTGATACTACAATTTTCAGGGGTAAATTCAGCATTACTAGGAGAAGGAGAAAGTCCTTTGCTTGGGGCCAGAGACTGGAAGTTCAGTAACGTGTGATCAAAATATTCTTTATGATACTCCTTTTACATTTATCAACTTTCAACACAAGGTCATAAGACTTTAGCTCATTTAAATTACAGATGGCATTCAAAACAATGAAGGGCTTGAAAAATGTAGAGGCTAATTGGTTAAGTCTCCAGGTGCTACCTTGGAAAATTTAGGAGTCAGGGTCCCCTGGGAAAATCTCATCCAGCTGCCTTTGATTAGGGAATAGAGCAATCAAACTTGCAAACCATCCAAAATGCATTCATGCTTCCTGACTTGTGAATAATTAGTCAATTTGGTTTTTGATGGTTGATATCCAGTAATAAGTTACAGAGAACAAAAGAAGGACAATGAGCACAGACACACCAGAAAGAATGATGGACTCTTTCTCAACTATATGGCCTTGAACAAGTCTCTGGTAGTACTGATCTTAATCCTAAGTACAAGTTCCATTAACCCACTTTATATTAATATGATTTTTTAATACTTTTAACATTTTTACATAGTCTGAAATTGCCAGAGTGGTACGTATCTATGCAAAAATAAGAGCATGATAGGCTGAATGCTTGTGGTTAAGAGATGATGTAGGAATACTTCTTTTTCCATTTATTACTTCCAATTATAGTATTAGTTTTCCTGCAAGGCTAGCATCTGATATCAAATGGTTCCTGACTTGGAATAATTCATTTTACAAATTTTCAGTTTTATTATGTCGGGAAAAACAAGATAAATTAAGTATTCATGGTACTTTGAATTTTGATCTTTTCTTGAACTAGCCATATATAGTACAATACTCTCTTGTGATTCTGGGCAGAAACAGCCAACTGCAGCTCCCAAGAGCCATGCAATCCCAAAGCTGTGCAACTGATATTCCACAGGGTACAGTGTTGCTCAGCTATGATGCCAGAAGATTATATTTTGACATAATATTTTTAACTTATGGTAGATTTACCAGGATGTAACCCCCTTATAAGTTAGGAAGCATATGTAGTAATTTGCAAATGTAAAACATTATTTTTAAATGTATTTTAGAGGGCTGGGGTTGTAGCTCAGTGGTGGAGCACTTGCCTGGCATGTGTGAGGCCCTGGGTTCGGTCCCAAGCACCACATAAAACTAAATAAACAAAATGAAGCATTGTGTCCATCTAGAACTTTTTTAAAAAATATATATATTTTAGAGTTGTGGTTAACAAGATTTCTTTTTGTTTAAACTTATTTATTTCTTGCTAGCTCAATCCTAATATAGATGTGATCAGTAATTCAGGTTTTGGAAATATATTTTAATTTGCAATCACACCCTTTGTTTATTTACTAATTATTGAAGATCTTTACTAGGATCTTTAATTCTATGATATTTGCCACACAACCACATTCAGATAGTGGTGGCTAATTCATTCTAGACTATTCAGCGGATAATAACATAACATATGTCCTTGAGGGAAGAAAACCTTCATGTAAGGCTAATCATAATTAATAAATTAAGAGTATTTAATAAAAAGCTGGATGAGATCTATGAACTTCTTTACAAAACATCTCCTATTTTAGCTGCTTTTGCTTTAGCACTTCCACTGTTTTTTTTAAATTAAACACTCAGTTCATTATTCAATCTTCAAATTAAATATCGGTGTACTTTGGGCAGAACATTAGAGTTGTAGCAATTTATTCAGCAGAAGTAGTGCACTTATATAGTTGTTAGGTGTCTGATTATCAATGATGACTTGTCTATAACAGTAAAAAGATGGAAAATATCTAATGGCTACTTATTATTATTGTCATCTATATAATGGAGCTTTATAAAGCTAATAAAGGAAAAGATACCTAAATCAACTAATATGGAAAAAGGAGTAAAAATGCTACTAGGTGAGCAAAAAAAGAAAAACATAATATATGATGCATGTCAATATATATATATATATGTAATGTACATATTCCATATATATAATTATCTCTTTACAAAAATATATATAAATTACAACTTCATATTTGCTTAATCAACATGTTAGTTTATGATTATCTCTGTGAAAATATTGGTTTTCAAGGACTTTCAAATCATACTGTATTTCTTCACTTGATTTTTTTAATATATCATTTTTTAAGTCACATTATAAATTCAGATAAAATGATGTAAAATAGGTGTTTTGAATTATATTCTTACAGTTAACATTTATTTTAAACATACATAGGGGATTCTTCTTTTATGCTTATAAAATATATGCATTTTATTCTCCTTGACATAATAATGCTATGAAACATAATGATACATATTGGATAAAAATATTTACCTGTGGAATAAGTAGAGAATAATATTTTTGATAGAGATAGATGTTGTGTATATGTAGATATATACATATACAAATTTGTGCATATATGCATGTGGATGAGATTACACGTGTGTGTGTGTGTGTGCACGTTATAATTTATTTCTGAAGTAAATAAGCATAGTTATCTACATTTTTTACTAATCCTAATATTTATATAGCTCAGTTTCCCTTTAGGCCTGAGATAACTACTTACCACTTACAACACTGATGAATTTTGAAGGCCTGTTTATGGCATGTTAGACATACCCCAAGGAATCCAATAGCAACCTATAAGGACTTTCAGTCTGAGTACTCTTCTGATTCCCAAAATCACTACTACAAATATATTTCTTGGCATCAAAGAATTTTTGAATGATTTAAAATATTTGTTACTGATGTGTTTCAAAAAGCTCCATCAGTGAGAAAGCCTGAAACTAAATTCTTTACTTAGAGGGGGAAAAAAAATAATACTCTCTATTGAAGTATCACTCTGCTCTGTTAAACAGCCGAAGCCAGGCCTGAGGAGTTCAGCAACTCAAATAAATTAATTAGTGGAACCGGCAATTAATTTGCAGCCCATTTATCAGAAAAGCTTAATGACTCTGACATAAGCCCATATCTCATTTCACAACACGCTGTACCACCCCTACTCCCTGCAGCTGTTCCTTGTTGTTCTGTGGAACACCAACATACCCACAGAACACTTGCCAGAATCAGTGTCCCCCGGTCCTCCACACCTCTGGGGCAGGAGCCTGGCAGAGAGCTGGTCCAGCTGATGTGGCTATGATGCCAGACATTTCTCCTCTGCCCAGTCCTTTTGGCCTGTTTACATGATAGTAGCAGATGGTTTCCTATTCTCAGATGTTTTGTAAATCTCAAAAAAATAAAAGTTTTATTGCTGTCATTCCATTTTTCATATTGAAGGAAGGTGAGATCCAGAGTGAGAGGTCCAAGGATACCAAAGTGAACTTCAGTGAAAAGTAGTAAAGCATCCATCTTTACTTCATTAAGAGAGAGAGGGAGAGAGAGAGAGAGAATAGCACACTAGGTAGTTTTTGCATATCATTTGTCTAGGCTGTATTTTTAGTTTGGTGCATCTTGGTTATTTTAGCATGCATATAGATGAAAGCACATGCAAGCATTGCCTCCTTTGCAAATGCTTGTTTATATTGAAGCAGTTCATTTTCTTTAGGGACAAAATAAAACTCCAAAAGGAAACTCTAAAAGGAGGGACTGAAAATGTAATTCAGTGGTACAGCCTTTGCCTAGCATGCATGGCAAAGCATGCATGAAAGCCTGCACCCAATCATCAGGGGGAAACTGTAAAAGAAAAAACTAAGAGAAAGATGCATGCAACTTTAGCACTTTTTCTGATTAGGAAAAAATATGAATGTCAACCTTCTATACATTTTTCTTTCCAATTTCCTGTCTTCCCTCCTATGGTTTCCAGCACAAACATGAATTTTGAATGTCAATTACCAATCTGTAATATTCAAATTTAAAATTGGCACTTGTTTTCTTTATGTGGATTCACCTTAATGTTTTTGAAGAATTGTAAATTTCAGGTCTAAAGAAAACCAAATTACTAATGGCTGATTATAATTAAAGTGATTTTTCTGCATGAGTTGTTTAGAAGTGAAAGTTATATTTTATATATCAACAAGGTAAGGACTTTTTTTATTACAGTCATGGTTTTATCTGGTCCAAGAGAAATAAATAAAATTTATCCATTATATATAAGGGAAAAGAGGCAACAAAGAAACAAAAACTAAGCATTCAGATAAATAAGAATGACTATGTGTGTATAAGAGATAGAATGAGGAAAAATAATAATAAATGCTGGCAAGAATTTTTGGGGAAAGGTACACTAATATATCATTGGTTGGACTACATGGCTTAGTAATTTTTTTTTTTGTCATTCTGACCAAAAGACCTGACATGAACAATTACAGGAGGAAAAGCTTTCGGGAGAGCTCATGAATTTCACAAGTCTCAGTTCATAGATAGACAACTCCATTGCTCCGGGCTCGACTTGAGGCAGAACATCATGGTAGAGAAAAGGAGCACAGAACATGGCACTAGGAAACACTGACAAAAAATCTTTCCTCAACATGGACAAACTATAACCCCCAAAGTTATGCTCCCAGTGACCCATCACCTCATGCCATACCCTACCTGCCTCCAGTTACCATGCAGTTAATCCTATCAGTGAATTAATGCACTGATTAGGTTAAGGCTCTTCTAACCCAATCATTTCCCTTCTAAATCTTCATGTATTTTCTCACACATGAGCTTTGGAGAACATGTAATATCTAAACCATAACACTGAATATTAGTACAACACTCTTGAAGGCAGTAAGGAGATTCTTCAAATATCTAGGAATGGACTCAGCTATCACCCTCCTTGTTGTTATTCATCAAAAATTACTAAATCAGCAAATAATAGTGATACAGGCATATCAATGTTTACAGCGATGCTGCAATTTATACTACCCAGTGTGGAACCAGCCCAACTGCCAATAAATGAATTAAGGAATAGAGTATGTGATACATATATACACAAACACACACATACATACACACACAATGAAATTTTACTCAGTTATAAAGAAGAATGACATAAAAATTTAGGACTGAACAAAATCATGTTAAGTGTAATATGCCAGACTCAGAAAGTTGAGGATCGAATGTTTTCTCTAATATCCACAATCTAAAGCAAAATGAGGAAGAAAAGTGGAATCCCATGAAAATAGAAGAGAATTCAGTGGGGGTGGAGAAAGGGGATTGAAGGGGCAGGAATAGGGATAGGAAAAGGGAGAAATTGCAAAATGAAATTGAGCAAATTATGATATGTATAAATGCACCACAGTGAATTGCATAAAACAATAATTAATTTAAAAATACAATAAATAGAGGGAAAACCAGTATAATAGAAGAATAGAAGAAGAGGGATGGAAGTAGGAGGAAGTGAGGAGAAAAGGATGTATTGGAGACTCAAATGGAGCAAATTATACTCAATGCATGTATGGTTCTCTCAAAATGAGCCTCACTATTATGGATTACTATAACACACTAAGAAAAATATTTAAACAAAAAGAAAGCCAAGAGGTTTGTAGTATGGCTCTAACTGTTGCCAATTCCTTTTTGAAAGGGCTGAGAAATGAGAGAAACTTAACTGAACTTTCATCAACTAAAGGTAGTAGGGGTTTTGTTCAGATTGGTCAATGAGTACAACCTGTTCAGCTAATATTCATGAAGCAAAGAGTTGGAATTTATAGGATCTGAATCCAGCCTTTATAGAGGTAAATAAATGGACTGTCTATGAATTTTAAGTAAGTACTATGGAAAAGAATTATCCCTTGCCATAATCTTTTCTGGAAACACAAAAATGTGTGTGTGTGTATGGGGGCTGGTGTTTAACTGCTGCTATTCTCTGGGAGAAACTAAGGGAAAACTTGACACTGGTAGTATGATATTGTAGAAGTTTGTCTGTTCTACTCATGGTATGCCCAGTACCTGGGAGAGAGCGCAAGTTAAAATTAACTTTCAATACTTTTTTGTTGTTGTTAGAGATAAAATTAAAGTAAGTGAAATTAACTGGGATAGATCTAGATAATCAAGGGATTCTAGCTCAGGGAGAATAAGTGTGATTTGGGGACTAGAGAATGAAGCAAAGGACCTGAGAAGGAAGAAGACTATTGTTCAAGTGGGGAAAGGGAATTGCTTCCTTTAGGGTTTTCTTAAGTTGATACTTAGGCAAACTTCTTTTAAAATGAATGTGTTGGTATACCTGAATCTGTCAAGTAGAAGTACCAAGTGTCAAGCTGATCAGCATCATAATCTCCTTCTGAAAATGTGTTGGGAAGGAAATTTGAATAGACTCTGATTTTTTTTTTCCTCTCCAGAACTCTATTTTCTCCCTTGCTATAATGGGGTAAAGTGTCAGTAATAACACCTGATAATTCATAGTCACTTGTATACTTCAAAATGTTTACAGAAACATTATCTTTTATGGTTTTAACGTGTGTGTGTGTGTATGTGTGTGTGTGTGTGTGTGTGTGTGTGTGTGTTGCTGAGGATTGAACCCAGGGCCTTGTGCATGTGAGGCAAGCACTCCATCAACTGAGCTATATCCCCAGCCCAGGTTTTAACCTTATAATGTAAATAATAAAGTTTTCATCATGAGTGAATTCAATATAAGAAATGGACCCAAGGAAAAGTAATGTTTGCATGGTCTAATAGGTATTTAGGGGATAAAGCTAGTATTCTAAAAAAAATAATCTCAGCTAAGACAAAAATATGTAATCAAAGATGCCTATCTACTCTCCTTAACACACTAAGGACAGGGACATTTATTCTATGTCCCATATATTTTCTAGCACCAAGGCAGAGGACCTGACATTACAATTGTTTTTAGACAACATTTGTTAAATAGCTGATAATTGCCTGAGTAAATAATGATGTCTGTCTCCTACATTTAAATAATAGGTTTTTCTTTCTTTTCTTGTTAATTAGGGAATTTGTGATTCCTAATGGAAGAGTGGAGTACATAAAAACAGAATGAAATGCCAAACATTTGTAGTTCTACATTAAATTGATGATAAAGATCTCCTTTAATGATGTTGTTTTGCCAGAAATGCCAACTTATCAATTCTTTATTCACCAGGTCAGAAGCTTTAGCCTTTATAGATAAAACTCAGGGAGCCTAATTAGCATCAGAATAGTCTTTATCACTGGAGGTTTAATGTTCTCACAAGGAAATGATTCCCTTATAGGGTAGAAATAGGCATTATCAAACAATCTGCATATTTCCCTTTAACCATACTGAATTTTGACCTATGACCTACCTGTAAGAAGAATAAAGTTCACAAAGCAGTTTCTGTGAACCATAAAATGGCCAGGCTTGCAAGCTTCATTCCTGGAAAAACAGAAAACTAGAGAAAGACTTTGTGACATTCTAAGCCAGCTATGTACTACAAATATGGGAAGAATAGAGAGTGACTTTGATTGTTTTATAGGTTCAAAACACTGGTCCCAAAAGAATAAGATAGAGATTTTATACTCTTAAAAATAATAAACACAATAGCAGGTAACATTGCTTGTTCAAGTTGTCATGTTCATGTCATTTCTAGATGACTTTCCCTTTCTTTGGATAGTTCAAATAAAAGAGGAGAAAGAGAGTGAAAGGATTCTTTCTTACTCCAGTCCCACATGCAGAGCACAGCAGAAGAATCTGTACAAAACAGCAAACGGAATTTATGAAGAAAAAAGATTTTCCACCTCAAAACTGTCAGGTAAACAGGCACCTTGAGTTGTAATTCAATGCCATAGTCAAAGCAATTTGAGTTGCAAATGACAGAAAAATCAATAGGACTTGTTTTATATAGAAGGTTAATTTATTGGAAGAATGTTGGGGTATCACTTGTAATTGAAGAAATGGTTGAAAACCAAAGAGCAAGAAGAGGAACAAATTGAATACAATACCAGCAAGACTTATTCTACCCATTGGATATGTCTGTCTTTCACATCTCACGAACATATCTCATGGTTGTGTGTATTCTGCTTCATGGCAGGCCACTGGGCAGCACCCAGGGTCATCACTGATGGAACATGAAATGTGTATTCCAATGAATTTTATGAAACCATTAGTTCTCTTTGCCCAACTTTGGCCTTGTTGTGATGAATTCATTGAGAGTGGAGAATAGAATGTGCACACCAGATGAGAAACTGGAACCACATAACTATGCAGAAGTAGAATTGTGCAACCATCAATACGATGTGTGTGTAAATTACCTGGACAGATCAACTGATTCAGGGTTAGAACAGAATTGCCTTTCTTGTAACATTGATACTAAAATGTAAGAGAGTATGAATATGCATATAATTATGGAGATAAAAAAATTGAAAAAAGCAATGAATGAATTGAAAATGAGATTATGGAAATTAGTGTTCAATTAATAGCAATTAATTGAAAGTTTCTTTTTATTGTGTTCTCTTAGAGTATGTGTTGATGTGTCATTCACTGCTGAGTTCAGGAACTGGGAACAAGGTAGTGTGAACGGTTGCCATCCCATGGTTGCCAATAGAAGTGAGCATCCTAAGTACATTGGGCACCATCCTATTATTAATATCTTGGTAGGATGTGAAACAAGTTTTCACTATAGAACCCCTAAATACCTGATGTATTTTCCCTAGATTTATTTTTGTCTCTAGAAAGTGTGCATTTGATTTACTCTTTTGAACCCAAAACTAAATCACAAATTATTAAACCAAGAGTGTAGGAGCAGTTGTCAATAAAAGCAGAAACCTTTAGTCTCTAGTGAATCAGAAGCCATGGCAAGGGCATCCTTGGTGGAATAGTTCTGGGCTGCAAAGGAAGCTCCATGTCTGGCTACTCCTTAGTTTTCTTCATTTTTGCTCAAGTTCTAAGGCTGAGTTTCTAGGCTTCAACATTCCCTGGCACTGCTCAATATTCTTTTAATAAACTGGTTTTCTGCTTAAGTAAGTTAGAATTGAGTTTTGATATGTGTGACCTAGACCTCTGCCTGATATTTAAGGACTTTAAAATAAGTCTTAGGAACCACAACCTTCTAAAAATAAATTGCATGTGATGATAAATCCTCTTGTAATTTATTCTGTAGTCAATGAGAAAATAGGATATGAGGTATATTTAAGTTGTCAGAATTACAGTACTGCAAAAAAATGTGCCTGTATTTAGTCTTTCTGAATGCTATTAACGAATCCTTGGGATGCAAGAGAGAAGACACATGTTGGTCACATTTTCTAGTCTTTCAATATTTTACTTAAGCTAATTTTAGGTGCATCTTATAAATTAATAATGTGTTCGGAACTTAGTTAAATTACAGAAATATTCTCTTTCTTTCTCTTTCATTGTTAATGATAACACAAGCCTTACTTGCAATTTTAATTACAACTGAATAGAAGCATCAAAGAAATACTAAGAAAAACATGATATATGAAATGAGGAATTAAACTCATGTCTGCAAAATCCAAGTAGGTCGCATTCATTATGTGGCCTGATCTAATCAGATTGACAAAGCTTAAAGTCAATACTCCTCCAAAGACTTCTGGGAGTTGTTTAATTAATGCAAATGTTCATAACCTTGGTTTTAATATGATCTCAAATTGCTGTCCAGAGCCATATTGTTCAATGTCAGACCATAATTTTCCACATAATATTTACAAGCTACTCTACCTAATATTTCTGCTCATTAGAACTTTACTTTTTATTTAATTCATAGACCTCGTAAAAAATTTACAATTGGATCTGCAATTTCCATATAAATTTAAAAGAATATATTCTTTGTATAAAGCATGTAAAACAAAACATGAGTAAAGTTATTTGAAAATATTCAAACAGCCTAGCTTGGTGAAGCCCTCGGTAACTGTGTCAGACCTCATCTCAAAACAAAAAATTTAAAAGGGCTGGGTATTTAGTTCAGTTTAAGGCACTCCTGGGTTCAATCCCAGGTATCTATAAATTAATTAATTAATTATTTAATCAATAAAATCCAAAGAAGATTTTATTGTTTTCCTTTTAAAAATTCTGTTCATGTCTTAATTTTAATATTTTATTTTTATTAATATTCAACAATCCTAGTAATCTCAATGTTTAGAGCTATAAACAGTCACAACTTATTGAATTCACTATATAATTCACTATATAATTTATTTAAAAGAAAAAATACAATGAACAATACAATTATACACTAGAAAATACATGATATATTTTAGTGAAGACTGAGATGTTCAGAAGAGATTCTTTGTAAATCCAAAGGAAGTGATATATCATATATAGTACAGGACATGTGAAGGAAAATGTTAGAGAACCATTTATTGAGCTCTTCTGTGGGCATTTTATGTGCTGCTCATTTTGATCCTAACAATAGTTTAAGAAAAGAAAGATTATCCCTATTTCATAAATTTCTAACAAAAGAAGTTCAGAATTTTAAGTAACTGGTCCATCTCCTATAACTAGTAATTAGAAGAGTTTAAATCCTGACTATTATTTGTGAGAATTAAATATAACTTCACTCTTTTGACAGTTATTTCACTTTCAGTATACTAAAGTATAGTGGGCATTCAGTATATAGTTCTTGAATAAATATTTAAAAGATTTAAATAATTTTTAAAATGATTCTTCTTCCAATATATATATATTAATACCTTATCTCTGAATACTGTAAAGATTAAAAATATTTCAAAAATACACATAAAAATTTTATAGTTCTTCTGGCTTGCCTATTCTTTTTGTTGTTGCTCTTCCTCTTTTCAGTTGTTCATGACACTAGAATTTTGACATATCATATATACATGGAGTATAACTTCCCATATCTGTGGTTGTACATCATGTGGAGTTACACTAGTCATAGATTCATATATAAACATAGGAAAGTATTATCTAATTCCCATTCTACCATTTTTCCCATTACCATCCCTCTCCCCCATCATTGTGAGTCAGCCTATACATATCAGAGAGAACATTTCCCTTTGTTTTTTGGGGATAGACTTATTTCACTTAGCATGAGTTCCATCCATTTACCAACAAATGTCTGGCGTGCATATTCTGAATATACTGCTGTCTAAACATTCCATACATCCAATCATGCCATCTTTATCAACATAATATTGGGCACTTATACTCAGATTTCACTATTTTTCACCTTTTGTTTTCTCTGTTATAAGTGGGATTGTTTCTTTGATAATCTCTTCTCTCTGATGATTCTTGAACTCATATCTGGATATTTGATTTTCCTCAAGATTTTTTTCTTTTTAAATATTTTTATATGGCTTCTTTTCCTTTTGCTTTAGTTTCTAGGTAATTTGTACAATATTAATTTCAAAACTGATTTGAGTTTTTTCACTATTCCTATCATATTCCAGATTAGCAATCATAATTTTTTCACTACTTGAAAATTTAAAATATTATCTAATATATATTACATAATATAGTAACAAATTACTTTCTTTTTCTTCTTTGGTTAGTTAATAACTGTTTTGTGATATTTTATCCTTGTTTTATAAACTTAACCTTTTTCCAAGTTGTTTCTTTCTTTCCATGTTTGTCTTTTGTTTCTGTTTTTTTTTTTTTTATATATATTAGATGGTTTTCCAAGTATCTAAATATGTAGTGGACCTTTGATTTTTGTTTACATTTTAAAATAAAGTATCAAATCTGTCTGGAAGCTCTGAACCTATAGAGGAAAAATTTATAAGTGTCCCTATTAGGAAATCTGGCTGTAACAGTTTGTTGGTATTCTCTGATATTAGAATAAAATATTTTCCTTGATTGGCTTTCTCATAACTACTTCCAGTTTTATTCCATCTTTATTAGGAAAAAAAAATACCTAACCAGAAGTCTGGGAACTGAGTGGGAGTCTAAGTCTGAATGCACCCCACATTTTCCCACCCACCTATATACAGTTCACCTCTCAGTTCAGACACATTTTAGCTGTCTCCAGAGTAAAACTTATCACTCTGCCAAAGAATAGGACATCCTCTTAAATTTTCACAATTGGTGATATGTTTTAGAGATTCTACTTTTTAAGCAAATTTTTATGAACTGAATTGTGGCCTTCAAAGTTTACAGGTTGAATCCTAATCCATGAAGCTGTAATGAGTGATAGAGTATTTAAGATGTAATTAAGGCTAAATGAGGTCATAATGATGAGAAGAGACACTAAATAGCTCATTTTCCCTGTCTTGCTGCCATGTGAGAGCACAGAGAAAGGTAGCCAACTTGGAAGCCAGGAAAGGATCCCTTACTGGACATTGACCCTCTAGGTAACCTGATCTTGAACTTCAAGTCCTCAGAAGTGTGAAAAAAATGCATTTTGTTTGTTTAAGTCCCATAGTCTACCATATTTTGTTATGGTAATATAAACCAAAGAAGACAGAATTTGGCACTGAGATATGGGGAACTGGTGTAATAAATTCCCTAAACATGTGGAAGTGACTTTCAATCTAGATAATGGGTATAGTCTGGAAAGCATTCTTGAGATGCATGTTATAAACGATCTAGACTGATATAAACAGAGTGTTGGAAGAAAAAATAAACATTAAAGAAATTCTAGCAAAGTTTCAGAGAAGAATTCAAGACAAAGCCTCTATATTCTTGGGAAAAAACACATTAATAATGGTTGTCAAAAATCTTGTAGAAATATGAATCTTAAGGGTCATTCTCTTGAGATCTCAGAAATGAGAAATTAAGCTCTAGACCTGTGATCAGAGAATAGTCTTAAATATCTCTTAAATGTCTTCTGGGTCATTCTACCATTGTCTGTATGAATATAACCTGACTTCCATAAAAATGGTTGATTCATTCTAATCTCCTTATCAAACCAGAGGTTGGTGCAATTATTTTTCTCTTCCAAAATTGCTTGCTCATTCCTTTTAATATAATTAGGTTAGGCATTTCCTAACTTTTACTTTTTGCTTTCCTTTTGATTAAATATTTTATCTTTAAGTCATTTCTCTTTTTGTTCATTTTCCTATATAAAAATCAGGCAGCACTTTCACCATTTTTCTTAGAAAATTCTTCAGTAGAATATCCAGTTTCATAGTTCATAAATTGTGCCTTCCAAACAATATAAAAGAAACAGAACTCAGTGAAGTTATTTGATAATTTATAACAAGGATAATTTTCACCTAGTTTCTAGTAGCATATTCCTTGATTTTGCATGAGATCTTATGAGAATGGCCTTTACCATCCATGTTTTAACCAACATTCTCATGATAATATTTGCATTCTCTGATACTTATGCTTTTTCTACAATTTCTCTTCTCCTTATAAGTCCTCACTAGAACTCCCTGAACTGTGTATTTAGAGTAAGATCGGTGTTTAAAAAACAGGCACTAGAAGCAGGCACTTTAAAATTTATCTAGTCTCTCTACCTACTACCTGATAGGTAACAGGTAGATCTGTGTGGTAGCAACATGAAGTTAAGAGAGTAATTCTATAAACTAGACACACTGTGCTGACCTCCACGTGCTTTCATTTAAAAAAATAATTTAGCTGCAGCCCTGCCTGGCTTAAGTGGGTAGGATATGTTGCATTCTTCAGCAAATAATATGTTGTCTGCAGGAGAAGGCAGGCCCCACAGGCTTCTCCCTGCCTCTTCCTTGCTGATGAGACCACAAGTTACCCTGTCTGAAGTTGGGGATTTTTGGGATCCTTACACAGACTAGACTCAACAATTGCAAGGAGATACATAATCACAATCAGTCAATGTGGACCCAAGTGACCAACTTTTCCCTTGACCTTCATTATATATAGATGGGACTTGGAGACTTGATGCAATCCTAATGTGAGTCAAAAGTCAGGAAGTAGATCTTGGCTGGACTCTGAAAACTTCCTTGTGGAATAACCTCTCACATCATTAAAATTGGAGGAAAAAAAAGGGTGTATCAAACCACTCTGAGTGGACCCACTCTTTTCCTGAGAGTGTCCCCTTTTTCCCTTTTGCTATCCATTCAAATAAACTCACACCTGCCACTCTAGGGAATATGTCTGAATTCTTTCTGGCCTGAAAGCAAGAGCTAATGAAAGAGGACCTCTGTGCCTGTCTCAGCTCTCTGGTAGGCCCTTGCTCTCTAGCATTACCCAGTTTCAAAGCTATATCTGCATTTTAGATCTTGTTACAGCAGCACCTGCCTCAAATCTTGGCAACAATTTTGCCTAAGTTCAAGTTAATATAGCAAAAGTCTCTTAAACAGGCTAGTTTATAAATAATAAAGATTTCTCACAATTCTGGGGACAGAAAAGCAAGTTTAAGGTGACAGCAGATTTAATAACTAATGAGGGTCCATCTCTCTCTTTCAAAGGCTGAGGCCTCTTTTCCTTGGAGGACCTTTGTACAAATCACTCATTGTCCCAGGGGCAAGACTATAGTCCAATGCCCTGTCGAAATGGAGCCACCAAACAGAGCTGTGATGGTGACACTATCACTTAATGCACATGTAGTGCAGGGCATCAAATCAAAGAAGACTATTCTCTAGCCTTAATATTCTATGAAATTTGTCTGATTAGGTGTTGTATTTGCTTGGAATCTGTCATGCCTTCTTTCTAATTTCTTCTTTATGGAATGGAAATGTCTATACTATGCCTGTCCCATCGATGTATTTTGGAAGCCCATAAATTGTCTAGTTTCACAGGTTCACAACTGCAAATGCATTTTCCCTCTAGATAAAGTACACTTCACATGTCATTCACATCTGATTTGGAAAATGTTTAGACAAGACTTTGGACTTTTGAATTAATTGTTGATACTCAGACATTGAGGTTGATGAAATGGAAGCAATTAATGCATTTGCACACAAGAATATAATGAATTGTGGGTGTCAGTTTCAGATTTCTATCTGCTGAACTATGTTATTTCCAAAATCCACATGTTAAATCCCTTACTACAAAATGTCTACATTTAGAGACAGAGGCTTTAGGAGGTGGTTGTGTTTAAATACATCCATAAGGATGGGCTGATCTACTAGGATTAGTGTCATAAAAAGACACTAGAAAGACCATTTTCACTCTGCCATGTGAAAATACAGCAAGAGGGTGGCCATCTGCAGCTCAAGAAGAGAGCTCTCACCAGACACAATTTTACAGTCACCTTGATTTTGAACTTCATGCTCCTAAATGTAAGAAAATACATTTGGGTTTTAAACTACACAGTTCATGAAATTTTGTTTAGGCAGCTCAAATATAATAAGACTAAAATTTAAACCAAACCCTTATCTTTGACCAAGTAGTTATTCTCTTTTCAAAAAAATAAAAATGAAAATGGGACTCCTTATGCTGTGATTTCAGTGAATTCTGTGATTTAAGCTATGTTCTTTCTTTCCTGTCTTTTATGTTAAAACTATATTTCTTAGCTAAAACACAACTCTGTTTTATATTTTAAAACAAATAAAGTATTTCTTTTTACCCTCCCATTTTTTATTAACCTCTGTGATTGTTAAATTACTTTCCTTGGATGGTAAGATTTCGGAACAGACTACAGCTATAAATGCATTTCTCTAATCTAACATTCTAACTATAAGATTTCTCATTTTGTGAATAAAATTAATAGGGCGAATCCTTTGTCTCAGCATATAAACAAAACTCAAACGTACATAACCACAGAAAATACTCTGTTCCTATCTGTGGCAATTGTATCTGTGGCTCTGAACATCTTTTCCCAGGCTCACAAATTCCACTCCAAAACTAATTGAACTACAGTCAGCATTCATAAACTTAATGTGCAACTTATGCATGGATTTCCCAAACTTCTATACAGATACCTTCAGTCCAACATTTTACTACCAACATGTACTGCATTTGGCTGGGACTAGACTTCTTCCACTCATGGAATCAGTATGGTTCCAGCCCCCCTCCTCCAAACCCATGTATCTTAGCTTTCTTACTCTTTTTTATCTCTAAGATGCTACTCTTATCAGACCACTTTCTATCCAGGACAATTTAATTTTATCACATCAAAGCAGGAGAGCCAATATTTGTTAATAAGGTTGATATACATAGGGAATATTTTAATGTGTTACTTATTGCCATATCAATGAGAAAATACTAATATCTGGTGAGGTATGACCATATCAGATATTCTGCAATGAACTCAACATGGTGAAGGATGTCTTGCACACTTCATGATTTGTAAACAATGACAAATATTCACTTAGGTTATGTGTTGATAGAACACTGGGTCTGATTTGTTCAGAACTTCTCCAGAAACTATTGTATCATCAAAGACAGCATTTTTTGGAATACTTCTGTAGCAATTACCACACAATTATATTAGTGTGCATTTGTATATGTGGTTTTAGCCACTGATTAATTTGTGCAATCTTTTAATAAAGCAATGCAAATATGTGCATATCACATTATAATAAATAAATTTAATTTTCTCTATTTATTTTTATTATTTTGAATTGGCTTTTAATTACATGTTAGGTGATTTATATTATCTGTAAATTTCTATTCAGGATAGCATAAGAGGCATAAAATTATTTTAAGTATATTATGACTCTCAAAGTATTGAGAATCAAAAGGCTTTGTCCTAAGGCAACCTCAAGGACTCAGAGTTCTATATATCCTCTTTGAATATAGAAGCAACATATAATTTTATTATTTATGAGAAGCTTCCAGGAAAGAAGTGAAGAAGTTAATTTCTTAATAAGGTTATTCTGCTTCATTAAATCGCTAATAACCACACTGCAGTAAGATTTAAAGGCAGATGTCTTTTAAAGTTAATATATTTACTAATTCAGCAAAAATTGATTGAATAACTATTAACTATCCGATAGTTGCATTTTAAAAAAATATTTGAATCACTCTATCATGACCCAGTCTGTTTTCTTCTTCCTTTCCTCGATCCTTTCTCACTTTCTATGATTTATTTTGAATATTATGTGAGGTAAGTACATTCTACATTAAAAAAAAAAATCAATAAAAGCATTACAGAGAGAAACACAATCCTGTTTAGCATTCTTCTCTTCCCCAGTTGTATTTTTTTCTATCAGAATCTAATCAGTATTCTTTCTCTAGTATTACATATGTATATGTGTGTACCTGTTTTAATCACCTTTTTCTCTGCTGTGACCAAAGACCTGGCAAGAACAATATGACAAGAGAAAACATTTATCTGGTGGCATATGGCCTCATAGATCTCAGGCCATGCAAGGCTGGTTTTGTTCCTTGAGGCTGTAGGTAAGACTGAACATCAGGGCAGAAGAGTGTGGCAGAAGGAAGTGGCAGACTTCACTGGCCAGGTACAAAATATATACCCCAAATGCACATCCCCAATGACCCACCTCCTCCAGTCACTCCTTAGCTGCCTTCAGTTACTACTCAGTTAATCCCCTTAGGGGATTCATTCAGTTGTTGAGGGAAACATCCGCTTGGGATGACACCTGGCATTTTTGCCAGAAGTACTGGTTGAAAGGTGACATGACGCCAGCGAGTTCTTGCAGAGTTCCCGTTGAGTTCTGGTTGAGCTCTCCCGGGGATTCCTGAAGAGTTCACATTGGTTGGGGAAGTGCTGGAAGAGGGATTTTCGGGTGTTGGTTCCTGGAGGAGCCTTATGGTGTTTGGGAGAGTTCCCGGGGAGCATGTGTGGCATATGCTGGTGGAGTTCAGAAATAAAGTTTGTTCCTGCTTGAGTGGCTCCTGATTTGTGCCCAGCCAGACTGCGTCATTCAGTGATGGAGTTAAGGCTCTCACAACACAGTCAATTCACCTGAGTGTTTCTGCATTGTCTCACACATGAATTTTGGGGGGACAACTATTTTCTAAACCATAACAGTACCAGTAAGAAATATGGTTTGTAAAGTGGTGGGGAATGGTGTGATGTGTTTATATGGTATGTGGGGGGGGGTGTTAATGTTATTTCATGCTGATGATATTTTGCTCTTAGTTCTTCCTTGTGTTTTTGTCTCCTGCATCTTATTCCACAGTATTAGCATATTAGTCTTCCTAAAATATCAACTAAATCACAGGGAACAGAGTCTCACTCTCATTCCTAAACTCGAAAGGTACAGAAACACTATCCCTGAAGGAGATTGTATTATATACTTAGGAGAGGGTCTGTGGTGTATTGAAAACCAGTTGGAAATAAACCATGGAAGCCTCCTACATTTAATTCCTGAAATGTCATTGCATGACATGTAAAGATGAGGTTGGCAGGTAATTGGATAGAAGAGAGAAAGGAGGTCAAAATGAAGAAACAAAAGAGAAAGAAAAAAATTGCAGTTGGTGCACTGTCTTTTATATTTATAAATCTGTGTAATGTATAGCAACACTGTGGCCTAAAGTCTTCTCTCCAGAAATAATTATGCATAATATTCTTTAGAGAGCACAAAAAATGTCCAATTCTCAGGCCAGAAGTTGATAATTTAAGATTCCCACTTGTACCTTAATCAGAATACATTTCCCTCTGGAATCTGTTCCTTCCAATAATGTCAAAAGACTAGAGTTGGTGAAAGTTGAGCTTCCTTGAACAGAAGGCATAATGTGCTTAGCAGAGTTGATATGTTTCTTGACTGAAGAAAGTATAGTAATCCTAGGTAGATCTTTAGCTGGAAAGGAACCTACTATCAGCCATAGGACAGTCTATTTTCTCATTTAGTTGGAAATTCATTTTAAGTTCACCTAAACTAAATCAAAATTGCTATGAATTCTAAAAAGAAGAGAAACCAAAAAAATTAAAGTACAAAATAAAATATTCCTATTTCTGGAAAAGTGCTCTGCTACTTTATATCTTTATGATTTCAGTTTCTAAAAAATTAAGACTAAAACTACCGATGCAAGGAACAGAGGTTTAAAAATAAAATCAGAAACACTGGCATCATTATCATCATGTCACCTCTATAGCAACATGTACAGATTTTTAAATGGGAATTTTCTTTGAAAAAAAAAAAAACAATTCAACAGTATCATTCAATGTTTTGTAAATCATTATTTTAAGTCTCAGCAAGATGAAACTTCTTTAATTTATTCAGCCCTTCGACATGGTAATCTGAATAGCATTATCCATAATAATGGGATTTTACTTTCTTAATTTATCTTCCAGACTTACTCTATCCTTATTCTGTCTCCAAAGCTTTTACCATGGTGATTATCTAATGCAGAAGCAAAGCCACAGGATTCATGAGGAGAGAGATTTTTTTTTTTATGATTTTAGCTGCTTATGTTTTATCAGCCTTTTTGGTGATTTGTATTATAATAACCCTAATACATTTCCCAGTGTCCTTTCTCTCTCTAATTCTGTTTGTCAAAATGTGAATCGTGATCCATGCATGCAACCTTTTCCCAGATAGAAAGATCATTTAAACCAGAACAGGTAAAAGTGAAAAATGATTCAGTAGGACTTTCACCATTCGTGATTTTAACTTAGCAAAATTTAATTTTAAAAGGAGAGGAACATGCTATTTTTCAACAGAAGGTTTAGTGAATATCTAATATCTAATGTCTAATATCTAATATCTACTATGCTTTTACATAATAACGCTACCAATTTCTGAAGAAAATTTGCTAATGTGGTAACTGTTGTGCTAATGTAATATAGATTGATATAGATTTATATTAGACCAAAAAGTTAAATAAAAGCAAAAACTGAGTAGTTTCACCTTTATAGCCTCCAAATTATCAAACATTAATTATTCCCTGCTAGCATCATATCATATTAACAATTATGCAATAATAAAGTAGAAATGATAATGTTTTCACTCTTGCAGATGGTATAATGGCTTAGTTATTATTTCCATTCTAATTGAGTGGTCTCACTCTATATAGCATATTTTGTAATTGTAAATATTTACACACATAACTGCAGGCAATTTGAAAAAAATCTTGTTTGGTTTTGCTGTGAAAAGATTCTACTCATGTTATTTTAAATTCACAGATTACACCATCTTTATACAAGTTTTCACCAAGTTCTATAATTTGTAAAAGGTCTTTATTTACCAACTTCATTCATCAAATACATTAACAAGCTCAGATTATTTTACAGAAATGATACTCAACTCTGCATACAAGGAAACATAATACAGATTACCTTGCATGTCTAGATTTCTCATCATACAGTTGGAAAGAGAAACGTTGAATTCTTAAATATGACTAAAATGAGAAAAAAGCATCTAAAATATACTCTTAGAGATCTTGTGAGATAGAAAATATATAAAAATAACACTGAAAATTAAAAGATCAATAATTGTGAATTACACTAGGCAAGAAACCATTTTATTTTTAAAGAGAGTAATGTGACATAGTAATATTTATATCAGTTCAAATATAGTTTAGGGAAGAAATTACATAGCACACATTTAATGAACATTTATAATGAGCAAAATATTGTGCTATCCATATAGAAAGACGGAAATCAAAGGTTCAACATATAGAACATATGACTGAGTTCTAAAGAGAAACAAGAAGTGTGAAATAAAGATGAAGAAAGAAGTTTCTGGCTCTTATGGACTTGATATTTTAAATATGGTAGCCAGGAAGACTTCACTGTTAAAGTGATTTTTTGTTTTATTTTGTTTTCTTTTTGGTACTGAGGATTGAACTCTGAGGCACTTAAACCACTGAGCCACATCCACAGCCCAATTTTGTATTTTATTTAGAGACACGGGTTGTTTAGTGCCCCGCTGTTGCTGAGGCTGGCTTTGAACTCACCATCCTGCTGCCTCAGCTTTCAGAGATGATGGGGATTACAGGTGAATACCAGCGCACTTGGCTTGCAAAAGTTGACTATTAAGAGAAGATCTGAGGGAGTATTGAGGAGGAGATATATATGTGTCTCTGAGAAGAGTATCTAGATAAGGGAAACACCAATTTATTTTTTAATAATCAAATTATGTTACAATATGTAGAATTGTCTTTTAGTAGATTGAATTTATATTCCTGTTGTGATGCTTTCAATATTGCTGCAACAAATAATATTTCAATGAACTTCTGACATATCTCTTTGTATATTTATTGAAAGATTTCCCTTGGATTCAAAATTGCTAGACTACAGAGCATATGCATACCAAATACAGAAAGTCCTTTGCTTATGCTTCAAAAGGGGCTTCACCCATTAATATTTCTGCAGTAGAATGAGAAGGAGGACACCTGGTTATCATGTAACTTTTTAGTTCACTTAAATAAGAAATGTATTAAAAGTTTTCCATTTTAATATTTTTAGTACTTGTCAAATATTTACTAGATATATGAGTTTCCTATACTTTAAATTATTGATTTATATCCTCCTTCTTAATATTGCTATGAGGTTTCTCCTAATAGAAAATAATGACAACAAATTTGTTCATCGCTTCATATACATGTTTATAGATGGAAGCTTTGTAGCAAGTCATTCTAAAGTAATGTAGGAAGTTTTTAACATTTTTTTTAACATTTCAAACTGCAAAGTTTATTTCAATTCTGGTTTCTGAAATAAAAAAAAGTTTTAAATCTTATGAATTTGTGGGGTTTTTCCTTGTTTTTGCTTACTATTTTTTTCTCTTGTTAATGTATCAGAGTCTTTTGAGTATTCTAGATGTTTTTTACTTAGTTATGTTGCAAGTAAACTGCGAATCCTATAAAAATTCTTCATCTCATTTTCAGAGTCTTCTCATAGCAAAAATACTTAATTTTAAGGAATCATATTAAGCATTTTTTTGCTTCATATTTTGTGATTTGGAAAGGTTTTAAGGATTTAAGTCATGAATTCATTTGGCTTTTTAAAGTATCCTATTTAAATTGCCATATTATCTATAAATAATGAGAATTTTCTTCCCTTAAATACCTTGTTTTCTGTTCATATTACTTTTTACACAGTTCTCTGTTAAGTACCTTGAACAATAAAAGTAGTCGAAGTATCTTTATACATAAGATTGAGTAATTGTTATTCTAGAAAAATATCCATCTGTTTCTTTATTGTTTTCTATTGTTTGCAAATCTTTAATCACTTGAGTTCTTCTATTCTTAGTTGTATCTGAAGTTATTTTCCTGCCATTAGTATTTTATATGTATACCTCTAGAAGATGCCATCCAATTTATTTGTACTTTAAAATTTTACTTTAAAATATTTTATAGTTCAATATTATCTGTTAGTTCAGTTAATTCTGCTCAAAACTCTTACAAATTCCCCCACATTTCTTCCTTTATTCTTATTTATTTTATTTTTATTTACATATTTACTTTTAAATCCATCATATTTAATTACTATCTTATTTATTTTACTTTTTTCTCTTTTAGTAATAAAGCATAAGAAAATATGAATATTTATTTGTGTAACAATTTAGCTGTCTTTTATAGGTTCATGTTTATTATTTTGTACCTTTGTATGTTATTTTGGTTTCTTCTTAGAACCAAGAACTAAAAGTTACATTTGTTTAATTTCCAAATAAATTATTTGCATTAAAATTGATATCTACTTTTGCAAAATCATGATTAGGTAATGATATCTGATAAATCCCACATTTGATATTGATCATATTATTTGTTTTGGCCCATGGTTATTATGTAGTTGTTGATAATGTTTCATAGGTATCTTAAAATAATGATTTGATGGTTATAAAATTTACCTACTTGATTCATTAAGTTATTTGGATCTTCCATATTGTAAAATATTTTCTCTATTTAATTTCTTCTGAACTGAGAAAGTAAATTAAAATTCGTTCTTGCATACTGAAATGTTCTTTTTTCTTCAATATCTTGTGATATGTACTCTTTTTGATGCTAAAATTTATCAAATATTATGTACTCAAATGATATATTCATTAGGTCCTTTATTAGGTCATCAGTTTCCTTTTTCTTATTTAGTTTTTGCCTAATAATTTACCTTTTCACATTAAGATATTGATGTCTCTTTGATTTATACTTATTTATTTCCCAACATGTCTTTATGCTTTCATTTTGTTTATTTCTTTATCTCTTGATTATCATGGAATTTTATCCCTAACAATGATTGTTTTCTTACATATTTTGAAATATATTAGTTGTTTTATTCATTGCTTAATTTTGTTTGGCTTCTTGCCCCCCCCCCTGCAAGATAGGTATTTTTCCTCAGAACTAGAACAATGAATATTTTATAGTACATATAAAAATATCTGTGGACTCATAAATGACGTATATGATAAATAAAGTGGAACCACACTGTTGAGGGCAATGAAGATTTCTATAATATAGCTAGAAAACTAAGACAAGAACTAGAAAAAGTTGTCATTGCTGCAATAATTAACCAAACAGAAATGATTACTTATTGTAGCAGTGAAAAATAAGATAGGAAGTGATCTGTGCAGAAATCCTGGTGGACTAGAGGATCTGCGTCTTTTTAAAGGTTTTCTTTAGAAGAGAAATAGACTGCAAAAGAGAGTAGTACTAAATTTGGAATATTTTAAGCAGATTTAAATATAAAACTAAAAATTAAAGCACTCATGAATTAATTTTGGTAATATGACCACAATTATTGTGCAACAGCTCTCACTTAATGTACTTATGTTCTAAGATTACTGTATTGTGTCAGAGCACTAACTTATAACCTTCCTTTGGTTGCTATTCTTGATGGAGTACATATCGTTAGCATATAATGATTATATGACTTGATTATTTTAATACCTCATCAATGCTTTAATCTCTGCTATGTATCAATTTTATTTTCTTTGCTATAGTTTTTAAGAAAAGATGCCACTTCCCTATTATTGGGCATCCCTTGCTAAAAATGTGTTACAGAATTATAATATCTAAAATTGATGTTTGCCTCTGGTATCACAATTTACTATTCTCAAGTTGCTACCAATTGGTAGGAAATACTTCTGTTCCAATATTGTTCTAACAAGCATAACCTCTGTGTACAGTTTGGAATTTTGTCAATTTGAACGGCAACGAAAGACCATTTAAGCAGCTTACAGGTTGAAGCATTTCATTAATTTGGTTTTTTTATGACTTTTGTTTCCCTTTAAACTGTGGGGACAATTGTAATCCCAAGTCTATTGAGGTGAGTTTATAATGACAGGTAAAGCATGTCCCTGTGCAAAATAGGTGAGCAAACTAGCAAACTGCAGTGAAATCTACTTCCAATAACTAGAGTTGTCTATGTCTTTGCTTCAAACATTTATCTTTGAGTTAACGCACATAAATGAAATATTTTTACATAAAGCACTATTTATTTGTTCAAATATAATTAAAAAAACTTAATGAAGAGGTTCTCCAGGGGATGTAAGTGCTGATAATAAGGGGAAAAAATGAGACATCCTAGAATTGCTTTGTGTTTTGTGCTTTTCTTTTCTCAATGATTATCATCACTTTTCCATCTTTGTGAGTCAGTCTCCACTATTGCAGTAGCTTATCTTTCTAACACTGGCACATATCTCACTTATTTATTCAACTAAAATTTATTAAACATCTACAAAGTGCAAGGCATCAGCTCAAACACTAGAGAGACTTCAATTAACAGAAATAATAGTGAGTTACACAAACTCAATAAACATTTTAGTCCAAAATGATGCTTCCCTCATATCAGAAACCAGAACAGCAAAACTCTTCTCCTTTTAGGAACTGATGAGGTTTATCTTTGTAACTATAAGGAAATTATGTACCCATATTTAGAGATTAGTACAGTTATCTGAACTGTGTAACTCTAGAATTAGAGTTATACTGTTTTAAGAGGGAGAGGAGTTGTTGATGTATCTTTGTTATTTCAGCATTTGAACATTATCTCAGTCAACAATTAAAATGGTATTAATCATGACCAGAGCATATGAGTCTAGTCAAGAGGAATTCATCCTGAATGACACAAATATTTGGACTGCCAAAAGTCAAACCTCTTCAATGTTGACAATTGAAGCACTTGTGAATGATATGCTATTCATGCCAATGAAATTAATTTTATAAACAAGCCCCAAAGTTCCTAAAATGGAAAATTGTGTAAGAGAAACTATACTATTCTAAAAGTCTGTAGGTTCATGAATGATTTTATTTATACAAGTATATTACACAAGACCATTAGTGTCTGAGTATTCCTACTGCTATCAGGATTCACATTTTATGTAGGTAACAAGAATTTGTAACCTTGTAGATGCTGCCATTAGATGTTGCCATTCTCTTAATCCATACAGTAGCTGACTTTTCTGATGATATTTAAAATCAGATTTTAAATAAAAGTCATCTGATATTGCCAATCAAGATAATACTAAATGAATTCTTCCTTCTATTTTAATATAATACTAAATTGGTCTGAGGAAAGTAAATATTAAATAGACAAAAATTTTTCTGCCATCTAAAGTAAATCTTCTTTTAAATATAAGCAGCCAATTTATACATTTCCTCCACTTTTTAGTAAACTACTCAGTAATGTCACACATAATTATTTTTAGAAATATTTTCTTTACAATGAGAAGAGCCTTTAAGTTCAGTTAAAAGTCAGATAAAAATTAAACAACATTGTAAATTATGAAAGATAAGAAAGCAGAAAGTGTGTATGGTGTTTCAAAATGTTCTGTACTATTTTCTTCCCATCCATAAACTTCATGATATGCTGTGTTTTATTTGGTCTTTAATCTTTGTTATTGTCTCCCTTACAATTTCTATCAATGTGGTCAACAAATACTTATCTATCTGATGAATTAACACTTACTGGTTGGAAGTAGCAACTCTCAGGTTTATCTTTATACCTATCAATTTCCCTTTTGTATCATCTTTTATTCTACTTACAGAAATGTGAGAAAAGTATAAGTTTTTTCTTATGAATTTAAATATTTTGCTATCAAGTCTTTTCCTTTCCTAAATGTGAGACTATTTTCCTTACATAATATATTTATATAGTGCTGACACACTATATTAAAAAAGTATACTGTTGTGTACTTTTTAAAAGTCATGTGTTTGAACAAAGTCCTGATCAGCTATCCACAGATTCTCACCTCAAATTTTATTTATTGATTTGTTTGTTTATTTGTTTTCTTGCTGATTTTCTGGAAATACTGCAATTTGTCCATTGACCTCTCAAGTGAAATGCAATTTCAGATATAATATTCATAATATTGAGGGTTTTTCCTTTTCTTATTTCTGCTTCTTTAAATGAGACCAAATGGGTGATCTAAATGTACAAAGACAAGTTTCTCATCAGTTTGAATTATGCCTTGGGTCACATTTGTTTTATCTGTTACATTGGCCCTATTATAAGATATCACTCTTGGTAAGTATTATTATAAGACTTTCTAAATACTTCACAAATGTTTCCAAAATTTTGATAAAGCATTTTACCAATTAGCAATTTTCTTAAGAGTAGTGAGAGGGTGGCCTCTGACAGGATAACCTGAAGTATATTTAGGAAACTATAATTTCACCAAATAGCTATGCCCTTATACCCAGAGGCATGTCAGTTTTTGAAGTAATATTACAAATTAATTTCTTTGAAGGGACTTTGACTGGATTGTCTTCTGTGTTTCCAATGTACTATTGTGTAAAACTTTTGCCATTGACAATTAAGTCTGTGGATTGTGAAACTTGGGTTGTGGCTCAGAGAGTACGTGAGGCACTGGTTTGATTCTCAGCACCACATTAAAAAAATAATTAAAGATATTGTGTCCATCTATAACTAAAAAAAAAAAAAATCCATGGATTGTACCCAGACTGAAGTTCCAAAGACATGAACTCATTTACAGCTCTCCTAACTATGCTATGGTCTTGTTTATTATTTCACTGCTTTGGATTTCAGTACATCATCTGCAAAATGAGAGCATTGAAACAAATCATTTCCATAGTTTTCCATATTTAAGTTTAATGCTTGTAAGATGATGCTACAAGTATCTGACAAAAATAACCCAGACAACCTGAGTACTGTGTACTCTGATAAATGGCCACTTCAAAACATGAATACAGAGTAGATTTGTAAGATAAAAGAAAATGTAAGCACACTTAACCATTACACCCTTGAAATATCTCCCTGGAGATTCTACAGGTGTGCCCAATAGTGGACACGACACTGCTTCAATTTTCTTTAATGTCTTTTATTCTGGAGTTTTGTGCTTATATGAACAAAATCTCCAAATCTTCACAAACTTTACATGCATGCAGGTAGAAACCATTGCACTTATTTGAAACAACATCATTTTTTTCCTTATTCATGAGAAAGTCCACAGTCCATCATTTCAATTTTACACTTGTCAGTTCCATAGCTTTCCACATCTGTTTCTTCTTTTAGTTTTCATGTGAGCAAGATTCTCAAACCAGATAAGTCTATCTATTTTATTCCAGATCTATTGCATTCAGAACCAAAATAACTACGCTCCATCAGAAAAAGTCACACAAAAGTGCAGATTGGTTCCACTTCAGATTTGTGATTGCCAAGCACAAATGCAATTTCAAAGAGGCCCAGCAATTCTTCTGTATTTCTCAGGTCTATTTGCTCTATCACAATTCACAACCATTTCAGACTTTTACAACTTTTTAAAAAATCATGACTTCTGCAATTCCCTGGTTTATGCCAGTAGATGTAAGAATCTTGTAAGTAGCTATGTAAGTATCTTGAATTCCATTTTTCTCTACTCATGACCTCTATAATGCTGGTTGTTCAGGCTTTCTTATATATTCACCGTCTTTCAATTGTATCCCCTTCACCCCACATTCGCCTCAATCATTGCCTTACTTCTTCTTCCATTCACAGCTATACCTCATGACACTATCTGCACTGTATTTATTTTCTCATCTCCTTTTCAGATAGCAGACCACAGTCCCTGAACTCACGTTTTCTTTAGGAAGATTTCTCTCTACATCCATGCATCATTTTTTTCCAATCCTCAACTTGTTGAATTTATAGCAGCATTTGGTATTGCTGGTAACTCTTTGCTTTTGTTTTCACCCTGACTCGTGTTTTTTATTCCATAGCAATACTGTTCCTCTCTCTATTACTTTTCTGGTTAAAATTCCTTGTGATTCAGCCTGGGCTCTCTTCTGTTCTCACACTATATTCTTTCTTTAAGCAATATCATCTACTGTTGGCTTTAAGTTGCTTTCATGTGATGATGTACAGTAAATTATTAGCTTCTATTCTACTCATTTCTCATTTCTTCTTGGATGGTTCAAGGCTTATTGACATCATTATTCTCAGACTTAACTGATGGAATTGCACATCTAATCTGATATTATGTGAGTGTTGCTATTTCTTGAATGGGTCAGGCACATATTCAAACACAAAACTCAGAAAACTGAGTTTTTCAATCTCTTTCTCATTCAATGTATAAAACACGGTGGGAAGACCTTACTAAATCCCACCACAGTTTGCATATTTTTATCCATCCAATTGTCCTTACTGCAGAACAAAGTATCATCATTTCTCATCTGGGGTACTTCAATAGCTTTGCATGAGTCACCTTCCAATCTATGGTTCTTGATTGCAGACAGTGAAATTCCAAAACAAAAACATCATGCCATCTCCCTTTCAAATAGCACTGACTTTCTATTGTATTTAAATTAAAGACTTTTTAAAAGACACGATTTTTTTTTTGATTCTTGCTTATCCTCCAAGGTTGAGGCTTTTGCTTTCTTCTTCCCAATACCAGTAGATTTTTTTCTGTTTTTTAAATGTATCAAGCTAAAGTACTTAGGCTTACCTTTTCATGTGTTTCTTCTCTGCATGCAGTGTTTTTCACCTTCCTCCAAGACTCACTCACAGTTTTTTCTTGTGAACATATTATTCTACAAGACTGCTTAACAGTGAAACCTCCATGCCATGGTCTCATTTTCCATACTGTTGAAGTTTTTTATTATGTGCTCTGAGACTATTTTATTCACTACCTTAGAATCTTAAATAATCTTGACACATAATCTATTTTCTTGTTGAATAAAGGACCACATGATAAATAAATTTGAGAGCTGTTAAGATAGTTTTCCATAAAATTCCTATTCTCACATAAAGTTCACAACTCTTAAACATGAGGAAATCTGAACGTGCCTAGAGAGTTCTAAAACTGCTGATAAATGTCTTTAGTGCTGTTTTGTTATATTCTCTTATGAGAATACACAGTCCAGTCCGATATCAACCCAAATTTTCCCTGAGGGATGATCCCAAGTATCAGAGCACACCTTAGGTCTATAGTCCCTTTAATTAGATGGCCCACAACTTCTCCACAAAGGCAAATGCTCTCATTTTATGTATTCTTCCCATTTCAAACTTGCTACTTCTTCCTTCAATGATTCTTATCCTATTAATGCATTCATGGAAATGCATTTATCCACTTATCTTAATGAAAATTTGCACTCATTCTTACATTTCTTACATTCTCTTTTTGACCAGGATATGTAATCAACCCTCACTACTCTCCTCATTTCCCACACTGGACCTTTATATTTTTCCCCATGTCAAAGTATCTGACAATTAACACCAAGATTTCTGGTGCAATTCCCAAATTATCCTTCTTTAAAAAGAAAAAAAATAATTTGAAGAATTTACTACACTTTGAATATGTGAGTGTGTTGATTCCCTGCAGGATTAGGAACTTCTACCTCATAAATTTCCATATGAAATTTATTTTCCCAAGGTGTGTGCATAGAGAACACATACATAAAAAATTCACACTCTGTTATTTAGAGACTTGCCTGAATTGTTTTCATAGAGAAAAACAAATGGAAAATGTAAACACAAGTTTATACCAACACTAAGAAAATGTAAACAGTATCCAAAACTAGGCCTTCAATCCATTTTATAAAAAAAAAGATCCTAATTTTGCTTAAACTTATTAACATCAGGAAAAAAAATTGAACTCCTTGTTATTCCAAAGTTTCTATGTATGAAGAGTAAATACCAATGTCAGACTTCACAGAAATGGAAAAAAAGTACTCATGGAATTCATATGGAACCATTAATGATCTTGAAAATCCAAAAAAATCTTGAAAAAAAGAACAAAGCTAGAGGCATCACACTATGTGTCTTCAAAGTATACTGCAAAGCTGTTATAATTTAAACAGCATGGTTTAAATTATGCAGACCAAAGGAACAGAAAAAGAACCAAGAAATAATTCCATACATATACAGCCAACTTATTTATTGATTTATTTGGTACTGAGAATTAAACCACTGAGCCACAGCTCAGCCCTTTGTGTTTTTATTTAGAGACAGGGTCTCACTATGTTAATTACCTTGATTCGACTAGTATTCAACATACACATTGATCAAAGCAACACATTGAACCTAATAAATTGGTACAACAATTATTTCCATTAAAAATAAAAATAATGAATATAAAAATAAAAAGTTTCTTGTATTGTCTGCCTAATTGAAAGATGATGTTGAAGTGAACTCTTGATACATTAGACTTTAAAATTTATTCAGAATTTTAAAATAAAATGAAGTGATATATAAACACTTTTGTAAACATAAACCTAAAAAAAAAGAATGAATGCATATTTGAATTAAACAAAAAGTGAAATGTTTTCCTTCATATTCATTCAAATATGAAAAAAATAGAATGCATTGTTTCCTAATGCTAACTAGCACATTTGAATATCAATTTTTCACTTTTCTGCACTGAATGTATTTTAATCACTCAGACACTTTCTTATTTATACTTATAAGTGAACTTTTAGAACAGGCAACATGTTCAGGAGTACTCAAATTATAAGGATACAGCTGGATATATGTTTTGATGAGTTTCATTTGTAATAATAGCCCAGTCATTAATGAGCTCCAGAATATCTCCTTTCATTGACTAAAGTATTTTAATATTGATAGTCTCAGTCTTTCTTTGTGACAACTCTTTCACTTATAACTTTTTTTAATTATAATTTTTTACCTATATTATTTTCAGTCTAGAAATTTTTAATTTAGTCCTTCATTTTACTCACTAATAAAAAACAAACAGGATCAAAGAGTAATATAATACATAAAATAATGGAAGTCAATAATAAATAAGAAATGGTGACCCAGATAAGAATTGGAAATATACCAGGAATCAACCATTTCTTCCCTCAGGAGCCAAGAAGCATCTTACCCTCTTTATTTTTGTGGTCTGGGGAATGAAATCCTGGCCTATAGGACAGGAATGCTAAGTAAAGCCATTTGTTTCTTTTATTTTCATTTAACAAAAATTTCTTCCTAGTAGCTGTTTCAGCAATTTGCTATTCATTATATTTAATAGCATTATATATGTGAAAAAGAAAATTAGAAGAATTTTGTTAGTGGAAAACTAATGTTATTTATAGGTAAATATTCTTTGTGTATTTTTATTCAGTACCTGATATAGATCAAAAGCATAAGGAAATACATACTTTTAGGCATCATTGAAGATTATGAATGATTTAGCTCCCAACTATAGATCTTTCTCAATCTTGGATTATCACTGAAAATAGCTCTGCAATTCAACATACACTAATTCACAATAGCCCTTTTAACTACAATTCTTCATGTGAAACCAACTGGATAAATCTTCTCATAAGAATTGTCTGTGGTGGGCTAATTATACAGGGTGGCATAAACAGCAGCTTATTAGCCTGCATAGGAAAGAAAACTCACAGCCAATATCGAAGAGTGTATTAATGTGTGGAAAATTGTTTTCTCTTAACTTGCTTCTTTTAAATAAAACTCTATGTATTATTATCTTTCAAGAAGTCTCATTCAGGGCTGGGGTTGCGGCTCAGCAGTAGAGCACTTGCCTAGCATGTGTGAGGCCCTGAGTTTGATCCTCAGCACCACATAAAATAAATAAAATAAAGGTATTGTGTCCATCTAAAACAAAAAAAAATTCATTAAAAAAGTCTCATTCATTATCTCTCTAAAGGCTGTAGCATATAATTTTTCCTGTTTTTTTTTTTCACAATAAAAATAGTTGCACTAAATTTCCAACATTTTTTTTGTTTTCAACCAACAGCAAAAACTGAAAAGAGAGGAAAGGAAATTTCCAAGAGATATAATCGTCACTTTTCCATTCAACAACTTTAAAGAGAATTCTCTAAACCACATAGTGTACAGCAACTCATTTTAGAAAGGAAAAGTAAAGAAACTCAATTAAAAAAATAATCAGATCTGTCCTCACATCATTAAAAAAAAATTGTCTAAACTGCTCCACTTGGGAAACTCCATTTGATAATGTACAACTCATTTACCTCCAACAATCTTCACCAACAGAGAGTTTTCTTTCTTTTTTTTTTTTTTTTTTTTTGTCACAAATGACCCAAGAAACAAGGGAGCATTGGTGATAGAAGATAATGCATTCCATACTTTTCCATTAAGATAGTACTGAATTTTGTAAAGTCCTAAGATGACTCCTAATAAAGAGAAGAGGGTAGTGAAGCAGAGAAGTGGGACTGGTGTGGGAGTCACTTGGGAACAGCTGCCATAACCATTCAGTATTTCTGCTAGAATTTTCTTTGAAATGTTGGGAGAAGCATTGTATGAGATTCCATAGCTACTATAATAAACTATAACATACTTTGTGACTTAAAACAGCACAGACTTATTTTCTTGCAATAGGCCAGAGTGGGAAATCAGTTCAATTAGGCAAAATCAAGGTATAAATAAAATTGCATTTACTTTAATTACTTTAAAAGGTATCTGTTTCTTGCCTCCTCATGAGTTCCTGGTGGCTGCAGTCAGTCCTTCACTGCCTAAGTGAACACAGTATCTTTTCTACTTCTGTCTTAACAAATCTCGCTCTCACATCTCTTATAAGGACTTTGGATTGCATTGGAGGTCCAGCTAGGTAATCTGAGATCATTGCCCATCGCAAGATTCTTAGTCATAAATGAAATGACCCTTCTCAGTAGAAGATAACATTCAGAGTTTCCAGGCTTTATAAGGTAACAGCTCTTTGAAGGACATTAGCCAGTTTACTACAGATAGAGATTAGGTAAGAGGTTGAAAATGTAAAGATTTCAAGGTCAACAGCTGCCTATACATGATGATTCCTGAGGTAACAAAAAAGGAAACATTTTAAAAAATTAAAATTTACATTTACAAGTGATTCAAGGGTAGAAAAATGAAAGAATTCTGCCTTCCCCTCAAGTTCATCATAAAAAAAAAATTAGCCATTCAAATTTAGAAGCAGGTAGGAATGATAATATTTCACTTTCTTTCACATATAATTACAATTGCAATGTTTGATGTACATTTTTCAACTCATTTTGTTCTTATAGAAATTCTCTGAAGTAGATAGAACAAATAAAATTCCCATTTTGCAAGCAGAACAACCGAGGTTATTGAGAATATGAGGGGTATGCTCAAAACAAGGCCACTGGTAAAACTTCACCAAGTCTCCTGACCAAGTTCAACACTATTTCCCTTACACTCTACCACATGTAGTTTACATACCCCCGTGTTGTCCACCTTCTCAAACATGTCTCCCTCTCTAAAGAATGAAGTATCAAATCTGCCTAATATCAAATCTGTGACTCAGCAATTTTGAGGCACAAAGCCAATGCTATGGATCATCTATGAGATCCAGATTTGTTCAAAGTCTTCAGTAGGATAAGAAGGACTGACTGCTTTCTCACAGTTTAGAGAACTAAGCTCTTCTTGGAGTTGAGAAACCAGACCCCCATCTGCATCTGTAGAGAAGGAAATGTCTGGCAGTAGTGAAGTTGTTGGTTCCTCTCTATTTCTCAGGACACATCACTCTTACTTTGCATGTTCCCGACCCTTTAAAGGAAGTACACATGTACCTTACACAAATGCCATGCTTTCTGAAAAATGGGAATGGTTTCAGAGGCAAAAGATAGAGCCCTACATTTTCTTTGTGATGTAAGTAAAATAATATCTTAAAATAGATAATTTTCAAAATAATTTTTTAAAGCAAATGAAAGACATGGGAAATAGGTCATCCATACATAAAAAATGTCATTTCTGCTTAATACATTCTGCCTCTTGTCTTTGAGCATTTTGTTTCTGTCTATTAACGTAGGAATTAAAAACACAATAGCACAGTAGACACGGTGGCTAATGTGTTATTCTTCCGTCATTTTCTATAACTGATTAACAGGAGAAAAGTAAAAGGTTAATTTTCTAATTACATACTCCCTTGAGGTAAATTATGCATGTTATCGCATTCATTGACACACTATAATGGGCACTTTATGGAAAGTGATTTTCTCTGCAGCTATGAACAATCAAAAGTGTATTTTTAGGGAGCAAGTAGGCAGCAAGCATACCAGCAAAAAGACCTGCTTCTACCAAAAATGTGTTCATGAGCAGCTTTGCCTTCAAAGAAAGCTCTGGTGTTTCCAGATCACTCAATCCAATTACAAAAATCAAGAGCAAGAGTCAGTTCTAGGTTTGACTCCTGGTTCCTCCATCTATTAAATTTATTTTCATATATCTAAGAATTGTTTTTTTTTTCATTGACAAATGGAACTAATTATGGTAAAGGTATAATTAAATGCAGAAGTATGGTGATATATGTATAGCAACTAATGCAGTGTCTGTCACATATCAGATTCTCAATACATTACAACTGTGATAATGAGTCATGAGAGAAGTTACAAACGGGGAGTGGATTTTATGTGTTAAGTACATCCATAATTAGAAGTGTCTGTGTAAACAGTGTCTTCCTAAACCATCTTCCCGTTTGTTTTATCCTTTGTGAGGAAAGAGTACAAGTTTTAGAGATAAAAATAATTTTCTGTGGTATTTTATTTCTGAGATCATAGCATCCATTTTTAACCTTCATTGAAATGTCCTTGACATGCTTATATTTAATGTATACATTTTTATGAGTTTTAACATATATTATATGTGTGTATATATTTATTTTTGTGATAGCATCACTTTAGTCATGGTACTAAACCTATCCATCAATTTCAACATTTTGTATATGTTCTTTTGTGTATATGTATGTTTTGTTAGCTTCTCTGTTTTTGACAGATATATGCTTAAATGACTAAGATCACTTAAGAAAGATCTCTTCTTAAAGCAGAGAATACCATTTTGTTGAATATATGTCCTATGCTGTACAGCAAATTTCTAGAAGTTCCTCAATTGATTTAAATGTAACTTTATACCCATTAAGCAAAGATTCCACATTTGCTTCTCTGCCCAGATCCTGGCAACTACCACAATTCTCTGTGTCTATGAGTTGGTCTATTTTAAGTATTTCATATAAGTGGAAAAGCTTCTTGACATTGGTCTTGGCAATGATTTCTTGGATTTGACACCAAAAGCACAAGCAGCAAAGCCAAAAATAGACACATGGGATGTCATCCAACTGAAAATCTTCTTCACAGCAAAGAAAACAATTAATCAAGTGAAAAGGCAACCCTTAGAATGGGAGAAAATATTTGTAAACCATCTATCTGATACGAAGTTATTATCCAAAATAAAATAGGAATCTGCTGAAATTCAACAGAAAAAAAAATAACTGATTTTTTTTAATGGGCAAATAGGTGAAAGAAATTTTCCACAGAAAACATACAAATAGCCAACAGGTGTATGAAAGGCTGCTCAAAATCACTAATCATCACAAAATGCAAATTAAAGCCATAGTGAGGCATTGCTTCCTACCAGTTAGGATAGCTACTATGGAAAAGGGAAGAGAAAACAGAGTTGTTAGGGGTTTGAAGAAAGTGGAGCATTTATACACTACTGACAGGGCATAGAATGGAGTGGCCACTCTGCTCTGCTGAGATCCCTCAAAAGGTAAAAGTAGGAATAACATGGTACAACAGTCCAACAATTCTCTATTTTTCTCTAAATGTGCACATGCACATGAATGTATGTGTGTGTGTGTGTGTGTGTGTAAAATAATTAAAATCAGGATTTTGAAGAAATGTCTATATTCCCATTCTCATTGCTACATTATTCACAAAAGCCACAAATATGGAAACAACCCAAATGTCAAATAGGAAATGAATGAATAAATTAAAAGTAGTGTATCCCTTTAGAATCCATCTTTTGGAGACAGTTATCACTCAAATTTACCAGAGTCCATTATGCTTGAAAAAAACAAATGGAAAAGAATCAAATAAGGCTGCCTAGGAGGTGCTGGTTTGGTGAAAGAATAGAGAGTTTGAGACTACTGAAGTTGCAGTGTCTGAAATATATTTTTGTACTCCTATTTAAAGCCTACAAGAAGACCACTCCAATGGATGTTTTAAATATTATAACAACTTCACTCCACTATCATTTAAAATATTTACATTGTTATCAATGGAATTTTATATGGCATTAACAGTTAAGAGTGGAAAACTTTGGATAGGATTGCTTTTTCATTTTAAGAGAAAACAATTTTACTCTTTTCTAAAAAAAAAATCGCTATAATTTCCTTGCAATTTCAGACAGCAAATTTATCTTTAGTACAAATAATGTAAAGTCCTAAAAATAATCTGGGATTTAGAATAAGATCAGGGTTCAAACTTTACTTTCTTTGTAATCACAGAGATGCTTCCTTTCTTCTGAAGTGGAGATAATATCAACAATACTGGAAGATTGTTAGGATTAGATATTAGCAGGAGTAATGTACCTGGCTCGATGTCTAAACAATTGCAATCAATCAATAAATAGAGTTCGGAGTAAATGAATAAAGTGATTGTTTGGTTCATCTTCCACTCACCCTATTGGTGAAGGACAGATTCCCACTGTAGGATTATGGTGAAGTCCCACCTTACCTGGGTATGACAGAAAAATGTTCACAGATGTCTTTAGTTGCTTATACTCACAGACCACAGGAGAACACTCCACATCAGGCAGAAGACCATAGGGTGGGAGAAGGGAGCAAAGTGAACAATCAGTGAACAAAATCTTTATGATCCCTCTATACCTATTCCCTGCCATTACACAAGACTTTGGGCTATGTCTGAATGTGTCCGTATTTGGTGGGAATGGCATATGCATCTGGAAAGCAGAGGGATGCTTAGGCCACAGACATCACGGAAGACAACATTGAACAGTGACCTGAGCTTTCAGAGTCAACCTAAATCAAGTCCAGAATGAATAGGAGGTATCTGATGATGCAAAATGTCCCTTTGCCAGTGTGTGGACAACAACAGGACCTTCACCTCCCCCTTACCATTGCAGAAGATTGGAAAAAGAAATAGTGTTGGATCAGTACAGTTTAAACAAAAACTCAAACTTTTAAACTCAGGAAAGGGACAGTTCACCTTTAAGTTGCAGGACTGGGTTGGTTTTACTGAGTGAAAATTGAAGATCAATCTTACTAATTTCTTTAAGGCATTTATTTTGTACTTTTCATTAATGACTACAATCCACTACCTGCATAATGCTTTCTAAAATGTTATATTTTACCTTTAAGTTAGACCCATACGTATACAAATATCCCATTCCTGAAATATTTTCACTTACCTATAGCCAGATAACTTGTATTTGATGCTTTCTCCTGAGACAGTATATCGTTTTTCGTGTGCTTGTTGCTTTGTGATTGAATGGATGACAGTGCAGGCTAATAGCTCTTCATAGTGTTGAGATAAATGAAATGTATTCTAGTAAGCATATCAGCTCTTCTCAAATTAAAACATCATATAATAATATATGATAAGAGTATGTTATGAGCCTTTCAATGTGACAGGCACATTTGAGTACTTGACTGATATCTCCATATTTGTTCTTTACAATAAAATATATTAAAAAGTATAATTTTGTCTTTTACAGATGAGAAAATGAGGTGCAATTACATTTAGCAATTTTCTAAATAATACTAGAGTATAGTTTCTTGAACTCACATGGCATTACCTTCCTAGTACAACATGCATTCTTATTAATGTTAATTAAAAGCATTTAGCTGTATTAGTAGATTCCAAAGGAGAACTGATCATATATAAGGGATAAGATTTAATTTATCAAAATAAGGTACATGAATCTTTCATAATGAATGTTGTTGAATATTTCTTGAAAATAATTGTAAAACCAGTGATAACAACTTGCCATTTTTGTTAGAATCTGAGACCTATAAAGAAAAAAAATGGTGATTATATGCATTCATTTAATTTAGTAGTGATAATACTAAATACACACACACACACACACACACACACACACACAAAGATTTTCAGTAAGCTGTCATGTGCAACAAATACTCTCAGAATGACATATATAAATGATGGGAAGAATTGTCAGATTTCTGCTGATATAATCCAGAATAACATTCCAGAGTATGGCAGGAATGGTTACTGTGGTAGGTCGTTATCAGTCAATTCATTCCTTCTGGATGTGCTCTAGCCAAATCAGTTGCGGAAAATTGGAATATTTATTTAAGATGTCCATCTGCAGCTCGTACTGAGCAATTCTCCCTTTACTGCTGTTGCCTTAGTTACTATTTTTTCCCAGCATGTTTTATTTTGAGATGGTCTCCATCTTCACATACTTTTGTTTTCTTATATTCACTATAGGCAGTGCCCAGTTAAGATATAATTGTGTTCTTGGAGCCCCATTCTTAAAGTAGATCAGTCAGGAAAAATCCAGGATTCAAAGGCTCTGACTGCGGTAGTGCTGTTAAATTCCTCTGATCAAAAACTGGTGCTAGTTACTGAGCAATGTATGAAGGTAGGAGAACTGAAGTGCAGGCTGCTTTTGATTTATCAAAACAGGGTAAATGAAGCTATCTGAATTTGTACTAGAGAGCAAACCCAGGTCCCTCTTTTCATAACAGAATTCTGCTGCTTTAGTTTTGTCTGCGATTAAACAAGGTTGAAAGAGTCTGGTTTAGACCTTATCCTCTAGCTACTATAGTACTTATGCTTCATATTTATTTTTCCTCTAGAATAGAGAAAACTTAGCTTTCAAATGACAGAAATTTACTTTATATGAGTGAACCTAGCTGTTACCATATGGAGATGAGAAAAATTGTAAACTCACAAAATGTTGAGGAAATATGTACTTGCTTTTTTTTTTTAAAAAAAAATACATACTAGGTTGAAGAAAATGAAAAAAGTATACAAAAAAATTAAATAAATTCCTTAACTATACCATCCCTAACCCTCAGCAAAGAAAAGAAAGTGTGGACAGAACAAATAAGTGCAAAATATTTTGGCAGAAATAGACCAAAGTTATAAATAGATAAGTAGGTATAATACATGTCAATAAATAAATAAACTGAAATAATCATTCTCAATTTGTATTGAATAATTTAGTGAAAGTCATGATAAGCATTTCATTAAGTATGGTATTTTTGAAATGCTAGAAGAATTATTTTCATAATTAGTAATAAGACAAAATACTACATAATAATCAAGTTACACCTAATTCCAAATGGCAAAGAAAAATAAGATTACCGATGGTAGATTTTAACTAAGGTAAGTCCTGTCATAATCTTTTTGAAGTTCCAAACAATTATTTTGTGAAAAAAGAGAATGATGTTACTATAGATTAAATGAACTATACTGTGTCCCTGGAGGCTTCCTGGCCTATCATTCATGGACCGTGGGTGCAGTTGGTGATATTTAGAACATCTTGAAGCTCAGATGGCAAAGGCAATGCTTCTGGATATTGTGGCTGATTGTGACTATGGAGATAGAATAAAAATTCCAATAATCTGGTAAATGAGATATAATATTGTTAGTCCAATGAGTCTACAGAGAACTCAAAGATGACAGTTTGCTTTCCTTTCCTTTCTAGTGATAAGGTTGTTTTGTATTTCTTTATAAGGACCTGTTCCATTTTTATTCCTCCCACTGTAATATATATATATATATATATAGAGAGAGAGAGAGAGAGAGAGAGAGAGAGAGAGAGAGAAGAGATTTGCAGAAAAAAGTAGACAATAGTTAAATCTGAGAAACATTTATCTTTAAATTTACATTATTGCTAATTATTAACAATAAATGATTTGTCATATTTTTGTATTATTTTCTCTAATGAGCAATTTATACTAAACCAAACATGAGCTATTTATACTAAAACCAAATTGTATTAAAAATACATGTTCTATGTGACAAACCTAGACATTTTCTTAATCTGGTAAGGTCTATTCAAATTCTCTAGCCAATATGACTTTAATATATACTAAAATGTATAAAATATTATTTTCAAAATCAGGGGAAAAGAGATATTAATGGTTCCTTTATTCAACATATCACAGAAATCTTATCCACTAAAACATGTAAGAAAAAATGATAATTTATTTTTCTTGCAATGGAAGATTCTAGATTTAATTTTCATGGTTTCATTATCAACTGCATAGAAAGTTTAAGCTTCAAACAATACCATGTTCAGAATATTAAAATATGTAAAGAGTTTTTAATAAGGAGGTAGAAGAAAGGATAAAAAAATGTTAACCACATTTTTATACCAGCAATAAATAGACAGAAAATTTTTAATTAGAATATATCTCATTTAACAGCAATAAAAATAACCAAGAGAAAATACTTAATAAAAATTGGATAACTTGAGAACAACTAACATTTAGCTCCACACAAACTGCAGTAGACATACAAGGTTTTCAATTATTTACAGTCATTTTCTTTGTTCAGACATTTAAGATGATTGCATTTTCTGAATATGTGATTTAATTTGACTAGTGAAATTGGAGCAATAATAATTTGTATCATTTCTAAGGGAAGCATTTAAGATCCAAGGTGTGTGTCTCTGTGTTATTTCTTCACCATCATAAACAAGAAAAATTTCTAATGAGGTGGCAATATAGTAAGTAGGTAGAGTCAACATATATTTTCAAGAAACTACAATAAACAGTTAGAAATAGTTTGGAAAATATATTACAATTCCTGGAAGGCATGGATAGTTTGGAGTATTACCACAGCATAACCTAATCTCCCAGCATAATATTCACAGTTATAACCTGTCCCAGCCAAGTTCAGTTCATGTACTTACACTTGTTATTGAATGTTGCATAGGCTAAGACAACTTCTCATCTATGAAGCAACTTTGCTAATCCACTTCAAGTTCATCAGCTATAGTCACCATAACAACTCAAATAAATGCTATTTGAATAAATGCTACTTGACAAACAATGGGAAAGTAAAGACTCCATTTCTACTAACTTTTATTAATCACAAAGGAGACTAGAACACAAAAAGGAACAAAAACAATTTATATAACATTTATTTTAAGTAGATGATTTAAGAAGGGCATATTCACTGATGTAAAATTGCACTGTTAAGGTAGATGAATCCAGATCATTCCAATTTATATATATATATATATACATATATATATATATGTATATATACATATATATATATACCCACATATGTGTGTGTGTAAGCGTGCGCATGTGTGCATATATGTGTGTATATAAACCAGAATTATTGAATATTCAAGTTTCTTACCTAAAACAATAGTATTTGTATATACCATACTCCCACACATTTTAATTCATGTCCAGATTATTTATGATATTTCATACAATGAAATGTTGTGTAAATAGTTATTAAAGTCTGTACATGTTTGGTACTAATGTATTTATCCCAAATGCTTTATATTCATGCTTGGTTGAATTTGTGAATGTGGAATCTGTTAATACAGAGGGTCTACGAGATAGAAAGGGATGATTGTGGAGGAGGAGGAACAGGAGGAAGTGGAGGAGGAGGTAAAAGCTGAGGAGGACGAGAGAAAGCAAGGGTTTTTTTTTTCTGAAAATAGGGACTTCTGTAAGAGCCTCATCACTTATAGCATGTTTTGTAATTCAGTTGAATGAAATGAGACTTAATGCTTCAATATATGGTGTTTCGTATAATAATGCAATCTATAACTGATAAAATGTATAAAAATATAGATATTTCTACATAACTGTTGTCATTATGAAGAGATAATATAATGACAGTGATGGAATGAAATGTGACAACTGAGGGAGAAATTAGGTATATGCAGTTATAAGCCAAAAAATGCCAAATATAACTGGCAACATCATAAACTGAAATTACAATAACTGGTTTCCAAAGAGTTTCCTAAAAGAATATTCAAAACAAAAATTAATAGTTGAAAGATAAAATATATTAGGTAAAATAATTTAGTAGACTTTGCTTTGTAAGACAAAATGCCTTTTTAAGACAGATAGATCCTCTATCATGGTTGTTTGATACCCCTCTAATAACTCTGAATAATGGAAACGCATAATGGATATTGGGAAGAATTCACCATTTCTAATGAAACTTTAAGGTTAACTTTCAATTGTGATTTTTATCATCTTTTTGCTGTTATAGGGTGAATTGTATCCTCCAAATAGATGTGTTGAAGTACTTCTGCCAATATGTCTGCATGTGAATCTATTTGGAAACAGGTTTATTATAGATGATGAAGTCCTACTGGAATAGGAGAGCTTCTATTGTGGACTAAATGTTTGTGTACCCCTAAAATGTTATATTGAAATCCTAATTCTCAGTGTGATGATAAATAGGAGACAAGACCTTCTGGATATAATTAGCTCATAAGAATGGAGCTCTCATAAAGGGATTAGTGCCTTTTAAAGATGAGACCCTAGAGATGATTTTTCTTTGGATCATATGAGAAGGTGATTCCATAAACCAGAAATTGTGCCTCTCACAGACCTCAGATCAGCTGACAACTCATTTTGGACATTCCAACCCAATCTCCAGAACCATGAAAAAAAAAAAAAAACGTTTGTTGTTTAAGTCACCATTTATGATATTCTATTATACAATTTTGAATTACTAAGATTTATTTCAACATAACTGTTGTCATTATAAAGAGATAATATAATGACAGTGATAGAATGTAATGTGAAAACAGAGAAAGTAATAAGGTATATGCAGTTGCAAGCCAAAGAATGCCAAATATTACTCTCTGTATCATCCTCAAGGAACTTTGGACCAAAGAGAATCAGTGTGAACATGAAGCTCATGTTTCCTGCCTCACTGTGAATAATAAAGTCCATTGTCTCTGATACAGGAGCCTTGTGTCTTTCACAAGCAACCATGACATTCTGGCAGTCTGACTTGTCAGTTTGGATATGCTATAAAATAGCAGGTTCTTCACAGGTTCTGAAGTGCACTACAGAAAAGGAGAAGAAATTCACCTCAGATTCCCTGTAAATTCTAATTAAACCAGGGAAAATAAAGTCATCAAATTAAAATCAAGAGTTATCCTAAATATTACAAACTCTTGACCCTAATCACTTAATTTCTAGGAATTTATCTTGAAGAAAGTACAAAATGTATTCATAGATGTAGGTACAAGGATGTTTTTATACTTCCTCCAGATGGTTCTCATCAAGGCAGTGAGTAAGAAAATTCCTGGCTTGGGCAATTTGTAATTCATTCAAGATCTACCTGCTACAGACTACTTTCTAAGATATTTTAATGCACCTACACAATGTTCTTTCTCATATTACTCTTCTTAAGTATTAATCTTAGCTCAGATCCAATATTTAATTGCCCATTATAATATCCTTGAAGTTACAAGTTTACCTTATAATAATTTGCTTTAGTTTAGATATGGCTAGACAATATACTTTTGCCAGTTTCAGAAGAAGAACTTAATAAACTTTAAGTACTACATTTCATACCACCAGTGAAAACGCTTAATAATTTCTGAATTAGAAGCATTTAATTTCCATGTCCACACTGAGTAACTTAATACTTGTTGGCTTTTCAAAATCAAAATTGTATATTTGGAATGAGTTGGAAAACAACTTTCTTCAACTTTTGAATCCAGCATTCTTCAAATTGTAGTTTTCTTGTTCTTAAGAGTTACATATAGAAATTAACATAATTTTTCTGACTTAAGTTAAAGATGTTCCTTAAATTTTGGACAAGCTCCTTCTTAATGAACAGGGTTTTTTTTTTTTTTTAACATGCCAATGATTCTGCACAGCAAAGGAAACAACCAACATAGTGCAGGACAACTTACAGAGTGGAGAAAATATTAGAGAACTATATATCTGATAAGGAATTGACATCCAGAATATATAAGAAACTCAAAAAATTAATATCAAATAAGTAATCTGATTTAACAATGCGAAGTATATCTAAATATTCATTTCTCAAAAGAAGACATACAAATTGCCAAGAGGTACATGAGAAAGAACAAAAACAACAACAACAACAAAAGATCAACAGTGCAAGCCTCAGGGAAATGCAAATCAAAAGCACAACAGGATATCAACTCAACCCCAAAGAAGGGATATTATAAAAAATAATAATAATAAGTACTGGTTGAGGTAGGCAAAAGTGAACCTTTGTACACTGTTGGTAGAAATCTTGTTAATGTAATAATTATGGAAAACAGTATGGAGTTTTCTCAAAATATTAAAAATAGAACTATTATGTGGTCCACTAATCCTTCTACTGAATATATTAAAAAAAAAATCATTGCATTGGAGAGACAGTTCCATTTCCATGTTCTATTCACAAGAGTCAAGAAAAAGAAACAACTTAAGTGTCTATCAACTAATTAATGGGTAAAGAAAATTAGTGCACATGTAAAATGTCATATTACTTAGACTAAAATGGAATAAAACCATGTTATTTGCAGCAAGGGTAGAAATAGTGATCATTATGTTAAGTGAAAAAGGCTGGGAACAGAAACACAGTTACTGCAGGTTCTCACTCATTAAATAGAAGCAAAATAGTTGATTTAATAGAAGTTGAAAGTAGAATGGTTACTAATGGTTACTACAGTTTGGGAAGAATTGGTGGGGGTAGGGAGTAGTCCAGTGAGGGAAGGTTGATCCATAGTACCAAGTGAGAGTCAGATAGAAACAAGAGATCCGGGTGTATTATGGCACAATAGGATGACTATAGAAAATGATAATGTACTGTAATTTTCAGAAAGCTAGAAGAATTTTGAATGCTTTCAACACTAAGAAATGATCATAGTTTGAGACAACATATGTTTAACATAATTTAATCATTATGAAGTGTATGCAGTTATCAAAACCTTACATGGTACACTATTAATCTGTATCATTTTTAATATTTTATGTACCAATTGAAATATAAATTTAAAAGAAAAATCATCTAAAGTCTCCATAAATTTCTCAAGTAAAAATATGTCTTTTAAAAAACCAGTGAGTATGTTAAAATATACTTTTTATCTAGCATCTCACATTAAATTTTTTCAGCAGTCCTACTATAACTACATTTATAATACTATTATTTATCATACTATTTTCTTAACACACACATATAATATTATTTTCTCAATTGTTGAATGTGTGTATCTCATTTACATCATAAGGCTTTTTAAAATTTATAACTCAAATTTCCTTCGTTAATTTCTGTTGTGAGCCAGAGTTTTTATTAGAGTATACACCACCCTAAAGTCCTAATTTATAAAGCACAGCATACTTTGTAAATGCCTTTATATAATACTATCATAAATGAGAATCATATGGGTAAAAATGGTTTAATAGTTTTGATTTTAAATTAAACAGTACAATTTTTACATTAGTTTGAGCAAAGTAGAGGCTCTATATATGGATTATGTCTTTAACCAAAAAATAATATTAGTTATTGTCATTTAGCTGCATATGAATATCTCTTAAATCTTTTAACATTTTTCACCAATTAGATACCCTTTAAAGTCTGGAGTTTTTAACAACAAGTCTAGATCTTGTTGTCAAATGATAGAAAGGATAGAAATAAAAAGGATAGATCTATAGACCTAATAGAAAAACAAACCACTTGTCTTGAACACCCTCTGATTCTTCCATTTTTCCCAATGCATTGACTTTTACGTCTTCTGGTTACAAATGAATTTCCAGGATCAGTTTGATTTGCTTCATTTCCTTATTCCAAAAATCATCTTGTTTGTCTAATACTTTACTAATAATCTCTATACCTCCTTCCCACTCCCTGCACTTTTTTCATGAACAGTAGATTTACTGAATGTTGCAAGTTTTGGTGTTATAAACATGCATGTATCTTTGATTATTTATTTTAAATTATTAGAAAGGTTAACAAAAATAAGGCATACATATCTCCCAAAAGAAAATTATTTTTGCACTACATCGTAAACAGGTTTTTCATGAGCCATGCATTATCACTTGATAACATAACTGAATGATATCATTTTTCTGTGTTTTTCATGTACATTATTAGTACATTTTTGTAATAAATAACTTATCTTCAGATGTTCTAAAGAACAATATACTTAAAACCACCACTCTTCTAATTTTCTTTTCTTGTCCCTTTCTTTTTTTATTTAGAATTTTCAGTATTTAAATTTTGGAAATATTTGTAACACCTCTTAGTGTATATTTTCATTGCAATGCTGAGAATTTCAATGTTGCAAATAATAGTATGAAAAAACTCTCCCTCTGAGTTTTTGAAAACCACCATACATTATTAACTTGATCAGGATAAGATCATGTACTATCAATCTATATCTGCCTTTGAAAGAGCATTTCTGAAAGTCTATAGAAATTTTGAATTCTTATAACTTTTTTTTAAAAATAATGACAAAAATTCTAAGAAAATATATCTATAAATTTGGATTTGTCTCTCACATTGACATAGAGAAAGGAGGAAAGCTTATGTTTATGTTTACATATTTCAGTGAAAGGAACACTTGATTGGAGATGTTATGTTACCTATCAACCATAACCCAGTAAGGTGTTTACAAGAGTAAATTTTACAAGACTCTAGAATGTTTGGACTTGAACAGTAAAACTGAATCACTCATGAAGCCATGCCAGATGTTATTCATATCAGAAGCTGATTAATGTGTACACTTCATTTAACAGAACTTAATATTGAGTTATTAATATGGGAGACCATCAGTTTCAGAAATGATTGATGAGTGAACATATTTATGAGATAGGTTTGAGGAAGTATCTAAAATGTTTCTTGCAGGATTTGTATAGTGAGAAAGCTATCAGTTGGCTTTTATTATGTACCAAAATTGTGGTAGGTACCTACTATAAGCAAGTTTCAAAGATAGGTACTGTCATCTCTTCTGAGATAGGTACCAATTCAGAGCCAAATGAATTATGATCTATGCTGAAGAGAGTCTAGATAAATTCATGACTGTGTAAAAACAAATAAAATAATTACTATAGGGAAAATAAACTGTTGCAACTATCAATATAACATTCCTTGGATCAATTGCTATTTAAATTTAGTCTTCTAGAATCACAGCCTCTGGGACAGAAGTCTCTGTATTTCTCCTTTTCTAGCAAGATATTAGGTCCATGAATCCAACATGGCAGCAGGCGCGGAGAGATCAAGTCTCTGATCCCTTCAGCTGTGCAGGCATAGGGAGTCGTAAACTGTCTAAATGCTGTTTTCTCAGGATCACTAGGCAATGCTGAGCTGACGTGGATCTGGGGCGAACAGTCTGGGCCTCTCAGAACACACACCGAGCCCGGATCGGCTGCATTCAAGCTCCCGTTCGCCTGCTTCTCGTGACTCAGCACTAACGATCCCACTGAAATAACTGGTCGGCCCTTCTGAACTTACAGAGGTAAAAGCCAACCGAGCCTCCATAGGCAGTGGCCACAGGATTGAAACAGGGCGTAGGAGACAGAGTCAGGACCCACCCATTGCATTGGTCATCCAGCAAAGGGAACGAACGGACACCATTTGCATGTGATACCACCATGGCAGAGAACTGACGTCACAGGCGGAGGAGATAACTTCCTTGAAACCAGCGGCGACAGGTTTTGTAATCCCCTAGCCATCCCTCTCTACACAGCGGAGAAACCTTAAGGGCCCCTCCGAGCTCTCCCATGAGCTTGATAGCCAGACCGAGGGAATCAGGAGTGGCACAGGACTTGTGGCGCGGAACTCCCGGCTACTGCTCCCACCAGTGCTGACAACTGAGGTCCCTTGCACCAGCTACCAGGGGCGTGGCTACCGGAGGGCAAGCAAATTCGCTGGGAGTTCTCAGCCCCAAGCTCTACAAACTTAAGGTCTGAGGGAGGCAAACAGGAAGAGTGTGCCCAGGCGTTCATGAAAACAGGGCTTCCAGGAGCAGCAGACCTGACGTGTAGCCAGTATTGTCACAGGTGAACAGGGCCTGGCTTGAGGAAACACAAGAGAAGGCCCTAGGCACTCAGGATTGGAGACCCGCCCAGTCTGGGAGGAAGGAAACAATAAACCAAATTAAAAATTCAATTGAGAGTATCACTAACAGAGTGGAGAAAGTAGAAGCCAGAACATCAGATAATGAAGACAAAATATATCATCTTGGAAAGAGTCTAGCCAACTCAGAAAGGCTGGTAAAAAATCAAGAGAAAAACATCCAATAGATATGGGATAACATAAAAAAACCAAACTTACAAGTCATCGGGATAGAGGAAGGTACAGAGATTCAAACCAAGAGAATGAGTAACTGCTGAATGAAATAATTACAGAAAACTTTCCAGAAATAAAAAAGGAAACAGATATACAAATTGTAGATGCATACAGGACACCGAGCACACAAAATCATAGTAGACCAATGCCAAGACACATTGTTATGAAGATATCCGATATACAGAACAAAGAGAAAATATTAAAAGCTACAAGAGAAAGGAGGCAGATAACATTCAGGGGTAAACCAATAAGGTTAACAACTGATTTTACATCACAGACGCTGAAAGCTAGAAGATCCTGGAACAACATATTTCAAACACTGAAAGACAATGGATGCCAAACAAGAATTCTGTATCCAGCAAAATTAAGCTTCAGGTACGACAACAAAATAAAAATCTTTCAGGATAAACAAAAGCTAAAAGAATTTGCAGCCAGAAAACCAGCATTGCAAAGCATTCTGAGCAAAACACTACACGAGGAAGAAATGAAAAACAACAACCAAAACCATCAGTGGGAAGTGCCTCGGTAATGACAGAGGGCGGGGGGAAAGCTAATCATGGAGAAACAAACTAAATTAAAAAAAAAAAAGAAAGAAATAATCAAACATGGCTGGCAGTACAAACCATATATCAATAGTAACTCTAAACATTAATGGCTTAAACTCTCCAATAAAGCAACATAGGCTGGTAACATGGATTAAAAAAACAAATCCAACAATATGTTGCCTCCAGGAGACACATCTGATTGGAAAAGACATACACAGGCTGAAGGTGAATGGTTGGGAAAAAATATACCACGCACACGGTCCTCGTAACCAAGCAGGGGTGGCCATCCTCATATCAAATAAAATAGACTTCAAGACTAAGTTAATCAAAAGGGATAAGGAAGGACATTATATACTGTTAAAAGGAACCATTCACCAACAAGACATAACAATTATCAATATTTATGCACCAAATAATGGTGCTGCAACGTTCATAAAACAAATTCTCCTCAAGTTCAAGAATCAAATAGACCACAACACAATAATTATGGGTGACTTCAACACACCTCTCTCACCATTGGACAGATCCTCCAAACAAAAGTTGAATAAAGAAACTATAGAACTCAATATCACAATCAATAACCTAGACTTAACTGATATATATAGAATATATCAACCATCATCAACTGGATATACTTTTTTCTCAGCAGAACATGGATCCTTCTCAAAAATAGACCATATATCATGCCATAGAGCAACCTGCAGTAAATATAAAGGGGTGGAGATTATACCATGCATTTTATCTGATCATAATGGAATGAAACTGGAAATCAATGATAAAAGAAGGAAGAACAAATCCTACATGACATGGAAAATGAACAATATGTTACTGAATGATCAATGGGTTACAGAAGACATAAAGGAGGAAATCAAAAAATTCTTAGAGATAAATGAAAATACAGACACAACATATTGGAATCTATGGGACACATGAAAGCAGTTTTAGGAGGGAAATTCATCGCCTGGAGGTCATTCCTCAGAAAAAGCAAAAAACAACAAATAAATGAGCTCATACTTCATCTCAAAGCCCTAGAAAAGGAAGAGCAAAACAACAGCAAATGTAGCAGAAGGCAAGAAATAATTAAAATCAGAGCGGAAATCAACGAAATTGAAACAAAAGAAACTATTGAAAAAATTAACAAAACTAAAAGTTGGTTCTTCGAAAAAATAAATAAGATCGACAGACACTTAGCCATACTAACGAAGAGAAGAAGAGAGAGAACCCAAATTACTAGCATACGGGATCAAAAAGGCAATATCACAACAGATGCTACAGAAATACAGAAGACAATTAGAAATCATTTTGAAAACCTATATTCCAATAAAATAGAAGATAGTGGAGACATCAATAAATTTCTTAAGTTATATGATTTGCCCAGACTGAGTCAGGAGGATACACACAATTTAAACAGACCAATATCAATGGATGAAATAGAAGAAGCAATCAAAAGACTACCAACCAAGAAAACCCCAGGACCGGATGGGTATACAGTGGAGTTTTACAAAACCTTTAAAGAAGAATTAATACCAATATTTTTCAAGTTATTTCAGGAAATAGAAAAAGAGGGAGCTCTGCCAAATTCATTCTGTGAGGCCAACATCACCCTGATTCCGAAACCAGATGAAGACACCTCAAAGAAAGAAAACTACAGACCAATATCTCTGATGAACCTAGATGCAAAAATCCTCAATAAAATTCTGGTGAATCGGATACAAAGGCACATCAAAAAAATTGTGCACCATGATCAAGTAGGACTCATCCCTGGGATGCAAGGATGGTTCAATATATGGAAATCAATAAATGTTATTCACCACATCAATAGACTTAAAAATAAGAACCATATGATCATCTCGATAGATGCAGAAAAAGCATTCGACAAAGTACAGCATCCCTTTATGTTCAAAACATTAGAAAAACTAGGGATAACAGGAACTTACCTCAACATTGTAAAAGCATTCTATGCTAAGCCTCAGGCTAGCATGATTCTGAATGGACAAAAGTTAAAGGCATTCCCTCTAAAATCTGAAAAAGACAGGGATGCCCTCTATCACCACATCTATTCAATATAGTTCTCGAAACACTGGCCAGAGCAATTAGACTGACTAAAGAAATTAAAGGCATAAAAATAGGAAAAGAAGAACTTAAATTATCACTATTTGTGGATGATATGGTTCTATACCTAGAAGATCCAAAAGGGTCCACAAAGAAACTACTAGAACTAATAAATAAATTCAGTAAAGTGGCAAGATATGAAATCAACATGTATAAATTAAAGGCATTTCTGTATATCAGCGACAAACTTCTGAAACAGAAATGAGGAAAAACACTCCATACACAATATCCTCAAAAAAAATAAAATACTTGGGAATCAACCTAACAAAAGAGGTGAAAGATTTATACAATGAAAACTACAGAACCCTAAAAAGAGAAGTAGAAGAAGATCTTAGAAGATGGAAAAATATACCCTGTTCATGGAAAGGCAGAACTAACATCATCAAAATGGCGATATTACCAAAAGTTCTCTATAGGTTTAATGCAATGCCAATCAAAATCCCAATGGCATTTCTTGTAGAAATAGATAAAGCAATCATAAAATTCATATGGAAAAATAAAAGACCCAGAATAACAAAAGCAATTCTAAGCAGGAAATGTGAATCAGGTGGTATAGTGATACCAGATTTCAAACTATATTACAGAGCAATAGTAACAAAAACAGCATGGTACTGGTACCAAAACAGGCGGGTGGACCATTGGTACAGAATAGAGGACACAGAGACTAATCCACAAAGCTACAACTATCTTATATTTGATAAAGGAGCTAAAAGCATGCCATGGAGGAAGGATAGCATCTTCAACAAATGGTGCTGGGAAAATTGGAAATCCATATGCAACAAAATGAAAATGAATCCCCTCCTCTCGCCATGCACAAAAGTTAACTCAAAGTGGATCAAGGAGCTTGATATCAAATCAGAGACTCTGCGTCTGATAGAAAAAAAAGTTGGCTCCGATCTACATATTGTGGGGTCAGGCTCCAAATTCCTTAATAGGACACCCATAGCACAAGAGTTAATAACAAGAATCAACAAAAGGGACTTACTTAAACTGAAAATTTTTTTCTCAGCAAGAGAAACAATAAGAGAGGTAAATAGGGAGCCTACATCATGGGAACAAATTTTTACTCCTCACACTTCAGATAGAGCCCTAATATCCAGAGTATACAAAGAACTCAAAAAATTAGACATTAAGATAACAAATAACCCAATCAACAAATGGGCCAAGGACCTGAACAGACACTTCTCAGAGGAGGAAATACAATCAATCAACAAGTACATGAAAAAATGCTCACCATCTCTATCAGTCAGAGAAATGCAAATCAAAACCACCCTAAGATACCATCTCACTCCAGTAAGATTGGCAGCCATTATGAAGTCAAACAACAAGTGCTGGCAAGGATGTAGGGAAAAGGGTACTCTTGTACATTGCTGGTGGGACTGCAAACTGGTGCGGCCAATCTGGAAAGCAGTATGGAGATTCCTGGGAAAGCTGGGAATGGAACCACCATTTGACCCAGCTACTGCCCTTCTCCAACTATTCCCTGAAGACCTTAAAAGAGTGTACTACAGGGATACTGCCACATCAATGTTCATAGCAGCACAATTCACAATAGCTAGACTGTGGAATCAACCCAGATGCCCTTCAATAGATGAATGGATAAAAAAAGTGGCATTTATACACAATGGATTATTATGCAGCACTAAAAAATGACAAAATCATGGAATTTGCAGGGAAATGGATGGCACTAGGACAGATTATGCTTAGTGAAGCTAGCCAATCCCTAAAAACAAATACCAAATGTCTTCTTTGATATAATGAGAGCAACTAAGAACAGAGCAGGGAGGAAGAGCAGGAAGAAAAGATTAACATTGAACAGAGAAATGAGGTAGGAGAGAAAGGGAGAGAAAAGAGAAATTGCGTGGAAATGGAGGGAGACCCTCATTGTTACACAAAATTACATATAAGAGGTTGTGAGGGGAATGGGAAAATAAACAAGGAGAGACATGAATTATAGTAGATGGGGTAGAGAGAGAATATGGGAGGGGAGGGGAGGGGGGATAGTAGAGGATAGGAAATGTAGCAGAATACAATAGTTACTAATATGGCATTATGTAAAAATGTGGATGTGTAACCGATGTGATTCTGCAATCTGTATTTGGGGTAAAAATGGGAGATCATAACCCACTTGAATCAAAGTGTGAAATACGATATATCAAGAGCTTTGTAATGTTTTGAACAACCAATAAAAAAATAAATAAATAAACAAATTTAGTCTTTAAGATTTGGTGTTTTAGGACTTAGTCACATGCAAGATGAGTATTCTGGATAAATAATGATACTGAGTTAAGGTGTATAATAGGATCCAAACACTTTTTTTATTGTTTCTGTATTGTGACATGGGTAAAGTTGGGACTTGGGGAATAAGATGGTTAAATGAGACAGTAGATGTCACATCAGAGAGATATCTGAATGAGAAACTCAGAGGTCCAAATTTGACTTCATTAACAGTGTGTGTGTATGTGTGGGGGGTACAAAAGAGTTTTCAGATTGAAAGAACATATAAAAGTCTAAGATTTTCTAAAACTTCCAGTGGAAAATACAGATACCAGGAAAACCAGATATGATCTTATCAGGGTTATTGAGAGTGGTGGTGTGTCTTGTTATACTCACTAAATTTGTATGCTCCAATTTATTTTAAAGCTACTATCTTTGTCTCCTCAAAATTAGGGTGGTTTAGAATATAAAGTGATAGGTATTTAACAAATTTTCAACAGAATTTTATGGCTTGATTAATATTTTTGGATGAAATTTACAATTGAGTTGACCTAGAATTGAAGAACTCTTCTGTGAGATTTGTTTTACAATAAAACCTTAATCAAAGTTTGATACGAAGATAATACCTCTAGATATAATAGGGCTTATTGTCATTTGCATTCAATTGAAAATGAATATACAACTTTCAAAGGACTAAGTTTTTAAATTTTTAGAAAAAAAAAATACAAAAAATAGACCTCGGTTCAGTTTGCATTTCAGTATGTAAGCTCTAAATGTGTTAAGTATATCAGCAAAGAAGTCAAAATTGAAATAAAATGATAAAAAAAAAATTTCCCTATTTTCCCAGTCTGAGATCTGTGGTCAAACTATATAATTCATGCCTTCAAACCAAGAAGGAAATGTCCAGTTTGCCTTTAAATATAGCTAAAATTCTCATGGCTTCAACCCTGTCAAGTGCCTGCTTCCTGGCATTGGAAATAAGAGCCAGATGGCCACCCAGCATTCTCTGCACCCCACAGTGATGAACAAGTGACAATTTGCTGGGTGATCAAACATAATTTAAAGTCTTTTAACCTTAGAAATCCAAGACATAATAGCAACAGATTCCATCATATTTCTTAAAGTACAAACAATTACTTCCTTTGCTCCTTACCTCTTCTCCACTGACACTAAATAAATTCTGTAACTCACATTGCTCAGGTCTAAAATCTTGCATGTTTCAGGTACATAGTGCTTTGTTACATATACTAAATGAGAAAAATGACACCCAGGGCATAGACAGGCAGATAAATAAAAACTCATGTGGTTCAGAAGAAAATACAAGTTATTGTCACCTGTAAAATATTACAAACTTCAGAGTCCCTATATAGAGTTAGTTGAGTTTCTCATAAGATATCAAAGTAATTTAATGGGGACAAAGTAATGTGTCCAATAAATGGTGTAAATATATTTGGATATTCTTTAAAAAAAAAGCCTTAACTTATTCCTCACATTATATAATAAATATATTATATGATATAGATCTTATATTTGAATTTATATTCAAATTTATATTTGAATTTATATTCAAATTTATATTTGAATTTATATATATTTTATATGTTTATATATGTATATTTATATATAATATAAAGAAATTATATTGAGCTATAATGATATAACTTCTTGTGAAAACATTGGAGAAAATCCTATATCTTTAAACTAGGCAAAGATTACTTATAACACACGAAATCCATAAAAACTAACAAACTACAAGAAAAACCATAAATAAGTACAGGTGTTAATAGATTTATGACTCCTTCTGGGGCACTTTCTTCAGAGATCCAACACAGCTCATTTTATTCTATACTATAGTTCTAATGAAGCTTTTTATTTTGCTAAAGTACAAGATCCCTTAGCATAGAAACAATCCATTAGACCTCTTGGCATTTTGCCATATGTTATATTGTCCATCATTTTAAAAATAACTAGTAAATGTTACTAATAACCCAATACACTAAACTTTTCTCAATTTGTTATATTGCTGTTACTACAGAATACTGAATCATAATAAAATATGTGTGTATATATTTAGTAATTGACTTATTAATTCATTTACCTGTAACTTATTTATACCTGTCTGACTCCGTATGTATCTATTGTCATCATCATCATCATCATCAAGGGACCCCAATGGAATCAAGGAGGGCATTACTTTCCCTTTATGGGAAATGCAAAAACTCCTTTTCAACCATAGATTTAAGCCTTTGTTACTTATTTATTTATTCATATATGACAACAGAATGCATTACAATTCTAATTACACATATAGAGCACAATTTTTCATATCTCTGGCTGTATACACAATATATTCACACCAATTTGTGTCTTCATACCTGTACTTTGGATAATAATGATAATCACATTCCACCATCATTAACAACCCCATACCCCCTCCATTCCCCTCCAACCCCTCTGCCCTATGTCCAATGTTTTCTTTGATGTAACGAGGCTGATTCATAGTGGCATAGAGAGCTGGAGCATTTTTTAAAATTATTATAGCACATTTTGATTACACATCGCTTTATGTATATGATGTTCAATTTCCTTAAATAAATATTCATACAAGAGCATGTGCATAGAAAATTGTTTTGTTCTACCACATCCTAAACCTATAGATTCACACAGCTAGACAAGTATCACCTTCCATACCAAGATAATCAGTCTTCATAAATTTTCAAATGTTAAATTCATAAAATCCTGACAAAATCTGCTTTCCTATAGAAGAAACTGGAAATAATTTGATCCACTTACTCATAACACTAGTTTATCATTACCCATATTTTCTGTGCTGACCATAAGAGCAGCAAGAAATGTAGATACACCTGGCGGAAGAAAGGTCATCAAGAGTCTTTCAATCAGGTCCCGTCTCGGAAGTAGATAATCACAGCAAACACTCACACATCTCATCTCAAAACACATTTTAAGTTTAAAATAAGTGTAGGGTCTCTGAGAATCTCACAGGAGATGTCAACAAAAGAGTAAGATACACTCCAGAGACAGGCAAATTCTTTCTTTTGCAAAGTTATTAAATTATTAAAGTTTCATAGTGTGTTATTGCAAGAACAAACTTGTCCCTGTAAACTGAATTAGAAGGATGTCACCTTCAAGATTTCTCTCATTATTATTTGATGTGTGTTGAACACCAACAGAGAGCTTTGATAGCTTTCAGAATCTTTCTGAATCATCAATATCGAAGATGAAGAGAAGGTAAAAAAATTTCATGCACTTGCATACAAAACTAAACTCGCTGGTCCTCTAGACTCTATTGGATCTGCTGTAGTTTATACCAAGGATTTGATGAAGCTTTGCCCATGTTGTATAACACTTAAGCAAGTACACTGGAGAGACCTGATCTTGAACTAACCAACAAGGATTCTAACAGTCTAAATGCTCAATCAGATTTTATACACTACAGTTAGAAAACTATGATTCCCACGATACCATTGCTTCCAAATTCCAAATCTGTAACATACTTATCCCTATAACTAAAGACATTTGACTACTAAATCAGTATCTTCCCCTGAACATCTTTCTAGTGATGTTCACCAACTTCCTGCAGGAAGACATTTGGCTCCTAGACTACTGCCCAGAAGTTTTATTCTGCTCTTTACTTTTTATATTTTGTCTGCTATACTAAAGTCCTTACTGCATTTCTCCTGTTCCAGCTTGATATTTATATCTACATTAAAGAATGGATGATAGATAAATAAATTGATAGATGATGAAGGTGTTTCCTCTTAATACAGATGAAAGTTAGTGATTACTACCAGATATGCTGGTCTTTTTTCTTTGCTTCAAACAAATTGTTTATTCTCATTTGTTTTCTCCTCCTAGCATCTCCTTATTATAAACAATTGAATATTGTTCCTGCTTATTTTATAGGTTTTAGCTCAGCTGTCATTTCCTCAGATTCCTTTTAGACTCACCTAACCTAAAGGTATATTCCCTTTCTAAGGATATATTAAATCTTTCCCAGCATAGCAGCATTGCCTTACATTACGTAGGCATGTATGATCTCAGCTTCTCCACCAAGCCCCTATCCACACAATGCCATCTATAAGAGTAGAACCCTCATTAGCCTGTTCATACATATCAGTTCTAGAGTTTAGGAGAACATCTAACACACACAATTATAAACATTTATTAACTGAAAAAAAAATGATAAAACCTTGTAAAATTTGGATTTTTATGATAATACACCATTTGTGTGAAAATACATTGCTGATATAATTTTTTCTCAGAAAAGCCAATAATAACCATTATTAAAGTAAATAGTTAAGGAGTACTTATACTGCAAGAATCACTGCGACACTTCAAAAGACACAATCCACAAATTCTGCATTTCATTAGGATACTGCAGTAAATTGAGAAGATGAGATGGGTTAATAAGTGACTATAATATAATGCTATTAAAAGAGAAATATGTATAAAATCATGAGATTTGAGGAGTGGGTGAATTCACAATGGTTGGAGGAAGCAAAGAGGCCCCATGTAAGGAAGCTTCAAAGATGTACTCCAAAATAATGGAATAGTGATTATAAAGATGATCCAGACAAAGAAAACTGGACACCTGAGGTTCAGTCAGGCTTAGCAGCTCTGAACAAGGGTTGGATACAGGAAAACATGAATTCCATTGAAGGTGAGGATAAAAGGTAAACTTTAGTCTACAGACCAGTGTTTTTCAACTTGAAATAGCTATATTCTTTGATTGACTGGATCTGAGAGGAGAGAAATTTAAAAAGCAATTATGTAATTATGGTCAGCAAAATAATGCCCACAGGTAAAATCTAGCCTACTCTGTTCTGTAAATAATTTTTACTGGGGTATAATATATGTCTGCTTAATTTAGATGTTGCCTCTGGCTGATTTTGGACCACAATGGCAGATTTGAGCATCTATATCAGAGACCACACAGATCATTAAGTAAAAATTGCTACTTCCTATCCCTTCACAGAAAGTGTCTGCTAGTCTCTGCTATGAGAAGTGGAAAGCTAGTTATTATTTTTCAGAGAGAGTAAAACAAAATCATACTCATGTTTTGGAGAATTTTATATTGTAGAAAATGTAAGGCAATATAAAGCAAATACATTTTGGAAGCAAAGCAACAATTTAGAGAGAAATGAAAGGGGTGAGCAGATAGGAAAAATATTGCTACAATATAATTACATACCAAATAAATAATGGCATGAAGAAAATCAAAGTTGACTGAGACCTTGTCCCTTGGTTAAAAGCTAACTGATGGCAATCAAAGTAGAGAATTCAGAATTAAAGATTCATATGAAAAAAAAGGAAGTGGATATGTTTCATTAAAGCTTTCAGCAGGTCATTCTTTTGGTCATATCCAATGGACTTTTACCTGAGCTGAAAATTAGAACAAAAAAGCAAATGTTCAATCAAAAATAGTTTATGTTAATATGTTGGTAATATCTCTGGGAGTTGCTAAGAAAAAATTTGTAGAGAAAAAGGAAAAGAAAATATTGACCTGGGCATCTACACCTACCATTGACCCTTTAGTTAACCCTCCAAAGAGAGGGCTTATTCGTTCCTCAATTTGTTTCTGGAAACTGGTATAGCTTATACCTTAGTGGACATAAAACACTAAAAAGAGAATCAAGAATTTTTTTCTATCAAAAGATAATAGTGTGGTATTAAATAATGCAAGGTTTAATTCTTCAAAACTCTTAGATCTAAATAAGTAAGTAACTTCTCTTAACATAGGAAAAAGAATATGCTATTTCTCATGCACTGAAATAGTATGAAGATGAAGCACAGAACATTGAAAGAAGAGAATAATCTCCTTCCAGATTTAGCAAATATCCAGCAGATATTTTATAGGGCATATGGAAGAGAGATGATCTTCATGAAAATTCACAATAAACAAAAGAGGAAAAGATTTCCTCAAATAGAATAATGTCCCCAAGAAAAGAGAACAATCTATTTCATTGTGGACTAAATTGTGCAAGAACAATCTGAAATACAAATCAGTGGAATATGGAAAAAATAGAAATTGAGCCAGAAAAGCAACACCTAACAGCAATATCAAGGACCAGAAAATTTCTCATCAACTACTTTTGTTATATTCTTATCAGTTTACCAAAGAAAAGAAATCAGAATTTTATAATCAAGTAATATAATATTTATAGTTTCTGAAACATATTTAGAATAAATTCTGGAATTACATTTGTGTCGTTCTCACTCCTGGTATAGATTTAGCTGTCATCACTTAAGCTTTTAGTTACTTTATACAGTTCAAAATTAAAGAAACCTTTTTTTCCAGCAAAATATATCTAGCTGGAATAGATAAACCCAAACTGACAGTTTTGGTATAGATATTCTATTCAGGATGGAAACCAGAAAAGTGGTACCAAGAGCAATTTTAATGAGGATCTTTTCCCTCTGTGTATCCTGTATGTTCAGTTGGCACAGTGCTTTCTTATCACCCACCTACTCAATGGCACAAAGATTCTTCTGTAAAGAGAGCTTAGGCTTTGAATGTTAGGAATAGCAAAAAGTATCATTGTGACAAACACAATAGGAATCTGTAACAATAAGAAAATGTGTTTGCTAAGTTTGTTACCTTTTACAGAAATGTTTCTATCAATCCTGCAGCAACATCCTAGGTTTGTAAGGAATTACTGTTTTTGTATTGCATATGCACGAAGGGAAGACCTCACCTAAAGATTTTGCACAGATAATAACCTTAACTTTTGTTTTGTTTTGTACTTTGATATGTGTTTGAGGGGACACTTGACTTTCTTGTATTTCACTGCATATTATATTGCTTTGTATTTTTCTAATATATATTTCATCTACTTTCCTCCAGTGTATATGAAACAATAACCTATGGAGATACATGTACTTCTAAGGGTCAAACCCAGTCATGCTGATTCTCTGGGAAAGACATGAAGACAGTATTCAATGTACCTATTAGTGTGAAATATGTGAGCCCAAACACTTGAGTTTGAGAAGATAAGATTAATATTTTAATTTTGACATGAAATGCAATGCTCCCATGTCACAATTGACCAAAATTACTCAAAATGCAACAATGTGGCAAACTGACATTAGATGTAGCTCAGGATCAGCTTAATCCTGCTGATAATCCATTCTGAATTGTTACTAGTGTTGATGTGAAGGTATAAAAGCATAAATCCACTCTAATTTTTATACTGCTTTTGAAATCAGTAGATTTTGGAAAAGGGGGTAAAATCAAGAAGAGAATAAATGGAATGAATGATATATACACACTTCCAATTGTATTTAAAGCAAGCAAAATCATCAGTGCTTTCCTTCCATTTCATTACTCAGCCCAAATGCCAACATGCTAAGTTGAGTGGGAATCACATACAGGAATGGAATTACCATGGCAACCAACTTAAAAATTTTTTCCCTGCTGAGAATTTAACTCACTGGGTAATATTTTGTTTTTACCTTTCTGGAAAATTAGATGAAAGATAATTTTGGAAATATAGATAAACCATCTCTAGGTTCAAGCTATACTTGGTTAGTTTGTCTTGGATGGATATTAAAAAGTTGTGCTCCCTTACAAAACAAAATACAGAAATTTGAGGGATCTAAACATCTAATCTATTGAGATCTAAGTCACCAATGTCTAGACAATGTGTCTCATGCTGTTTTTCACCTATTGAAGTCCTAAAATTTTAAGGATCAGGGCACAAGTTAGGGAGCATGACTCTGACACACCTTATGGCTACAATAAAACATTTATAAACATTAAAAATAAAACTTTAAAAAGTATCTTGATTAAGAGTTTCACTGTAACTAGACAAAAATTTTACTGTAACAACTAAAATTAAAAGCAAAACAAACACAATACATAAATACATGAGATGACATTCTCCTCATTTCAGTTTTGAAATCTAATCTGCAATAGATATTTGAACTAAGGCAATTGCATAAGGATTGTGATCAACCACTTATTTCGTGTTCACAGTTAAATGGCAGGAGAAATTTTTTAAAAAAGAGAGAAAAAATAAAAGTAAGGAAGAAAGGGTGGAAAGAAGGAAGGGAAGGGAAGAGATAGAAAGACATGTTTGAACCCACTTGAATCAAAGTGTGAAATATGATATATCAAGAACTATATAATGTTTTGAACAACCAACAATAAAAAAAAGAAAGACATGTTTGAGTTTATCTTATCAATTACTTTTACAATGAGACACCAATCTTGTAGGGGGATGTTTTGTTTAGGATAATGAGAGAAAGAAATTCAATTGTATAGATCTACATATATTGTTTTTGGTAAGGTAGTATATGTATATGGTAGTATATGTATATATATGTATATATATTGCTATTCAGATATCTACATTCTATATATATATATATATATATATATATATATATATATATCTTAAGAGTTCTCAGACATTAAGAGGAGACTAAGAAAAGTTTATTACTAATTCACATGTCATGCATATGACTTCTGTTACATTTAAAGTTAATGAAAAGATATGAGATTGAGCAACTTAAAACGAATCATTATGAAAAAAAATTGACTAGTTTCAGACTTTCCATTCCTTTATTTCTCATTCAAAAAAAAATTCTGATTTAATTTGTAAACCAGATATTATTGCTAGCCCATTACTCCTTAAGGACATAGTCTTATTAAACATAAATTTATAACTCTGAAAACTATTTTACTTCACAATTTATATCAACCTCCATCATTCCCTCAGCATATAATCAAATGGCATACTGGGACAAGAAAATATATTTTGAAACAATTAATGGACACACTAAAAATTAGTTTATATTGACATAGACTAATCCAAAGTGTTATATAGATTTACAGAACAGTGGTTAAAAAAAGTGAGATAGCTGCTTAAAGAGAAAGAAAGAAAGGAAAAAGAAGGAAAGCTAAGAGAAATCATGCAAAATTTACTAAATTTATAAGCAAAGAATAAAACATGAATTATTTCAAATGTTACATTGATTTACCATTTTCATGTATTCTATAATCTTTACCTTGGGATGCAAACAAAGTGTTGTCACATTAAGTGGAAAAGAAGTGCTGAAGAATTTCAGTAATTATTTAAAAGTCTTCTTGCTCACATACCATCCCCCGCCATACATATAAATCCATGTTTAACTTACAGTCACCATAGTTTAGGACAGCAACTAGACTGATACATGACACAAAATGTTCTCTATCCAGGGTGGCTCTAATGAATATATATATATTTACAATTGAAGAAACTCTCATTATTTATGGAGTCAAAACTTCAGGTAAAAGTGGATTTTGTAATTATAAAAACTAAAATGAATCGATTTTAAAATAATGAAAATAAGTTAGGAAGTCTACTGTTAATAGCAGTATATTAGTAGTTTCTTTAAACTAGCTATCATAGTTATCATGTCAGTTGGCTATTATGTAATCTGGTTATGAAAATTTGATGTGTGCATATACACATGTGTGTGTATATATACACAAAATATGTATATATATATGTGTACATCAAACAAATTTATATTGATTTATTGTGTCTATTTAGTTACTATTACATTTTTATAATAATTCAAAAATACTCATCCATTGTCTCAGTTTATAATTAATTTTAGATTAAATTTAATTAATTTTTACATCTTCAAAATTCAGTGTTTTCTCTGTAGTCATATGGCCTATACTTAAAGAATTGACTATATTTATAATTATGAATATTTTTTTAAATTTTAATCCTGACTTATTTTTACGGATTTTTGAAGTACCAAAATATACTTTTATTATCCAATCATTTTTTCTTTCAAAACTCTCCAAAGTGTATACTAAAGTAAGTCTCCATGTTTCTTTTGTGAGAGATCAAACACTTGGTAATCCTTACCTTCAAGGAATTTATTTAAAGTGTGGTAGGGATGGTACAATCTAGCTGAATTAGAATGAGTGAACATTTTTCTAATGAAATATAGTTTTGTGATACGATGTCATTAATAATTACTGGATGGGGAATGGGGTATGTTTAGAATTTGTACATATCCAAGCATTAGAATAGCTGAAGGCTCTGGAAGCTTGCCATTTAAACATCTCAAATTAAGTTTACCTCATCTTCTAGTGACATAAAACTTTAAATAAAAACTATTTATACCTGATTTCACATTATTTAAATTCTATGATGAACTTATAGCTTTACATTTATTTATCTATGTAAACAATCAATCTCTTCTATATTCCTAGTGGAATAAGTGTTTTTAACTCTTTATTTCAGGAATTTAGAGTTATGTTTCCTAAAGATATAATAAACGTGGCTGTATGACCAATGTGATCCTGAAATCTGTACATGTGGAAAAATAAGAATTAATACCCCATTTGAATCAAATGTATGATATGTCAAGATCATTGTATTGTTTTGAGCAATTAATAAAAAAATTAAAAGAGAAAAAAAAGCTGTTCCAAATACCCTTTGATGAGATAACAAAAATGCTATTTAATGTTATACATATTAAGCACACTGAACAAAAGAGTGCCTATACTATAATTTTTAAGTTACCAAATTTATTGATGTATCTCCATTGCTAAACCCACTTATTTATTTCTAAACTTTCATTTAAGTTTGTGATTAAATTTGAGACAAAGTTAACTGGCCTCAAGATCATCAAATGTAATTTTAGGCCCTCCCTTCAAAAAAATAAAAACACCCATAAAATAGAAAATTAATAAAGCATACCATTTGAATCAATTGTTTTCTTTCTGAAAATCTTAGAACAAAGACAAGCATCCAGTATTCTCATGAAAATACATTCTTCTCTGTGAAGGAGTTATGGAATTATTAAAATGTTTACATGAAATCTAGCTGAGGAATGAAATGTTTGAGTAGGTGGAAAAGAACTGGTCTCAGGATTAGAATTTATCTAATCTAAGTTGCATAATTTGGATTTTCCATCACCAGCCATGGACTTCAGATATATTTCTAGCAGACTCAGATGCTTAAGTTTGCCCAAGTGATATTATTGGCCAGTTACCAAAAATTGACTCTGATTTGTCTTGAACAGTTAACACACACACACACACACACACACACACACACAATATCTGTTTAGGAGGCACACAAAGTAAGACTGGAAGACCTGTGCCACACAAACATCATGGAAGCTGGGGACATTCTAGTTGATCTCCCAGCACTGCCATAGCAGTGACAGCTAATCACATTTCCCCATGTTCTTGGACCAGTTGCACATGGGATATTTGAAGCCAATGGTGTGGAAGATTCAGAATCCCCCACATTTCTTTCCATCAGGATTACATAAAATGAATTGTCCAAAAGGGATATCAGATATATTGTCAGAAGGAGGATGAAGATTGGGGTTTGTTTCCTCATCAATAAAATTTTAACATTGTTTATCAGTGAAGAACATTATAGATAATGCTAAAAGCACACAGTCCGTATAAAAACTGGCATATAATTTTCTGGAGTCTGTTTCGATTGATGGGAAAATAATGAGAGATTTTTAAAATTTGGTAGCAAAGAAATAGTCACTTTATTAAAGAAACACTTGGAAGACCAAAACTTGATGAATAACAAGGCCCGGGATCTGGTCTTCTCCCAAGTGTGTAGGCTTACCTTTAAATCAAAGGGAAATGCAAACACAGGGAGATTTGATTATATCAGAATAATATGCTGGATCTGAAGCTTTGTGTCAAGCCATTATTCATGAGGCATTTTTTCAAAGCAAATTTGAATGCCTCTCTTCATCAAATGGAAAGAGAATGTCAAAAGCACACAAGGTCACCATTAGAAAAGGAGATTCTACTGTCACATACAAAGTCTTCCTGTTGACAATGGCCAAATATGTAATCCTGTGACAAGGAAAGGAAATGCATCTGTTTGTCTCAGAGCTTATGTTTATATGGTGTGGCTTGATTCTGAAGGCATTCCTTGAGCTCGTTTGAGATCTCAAGTAGGAATAAATGTCACCAAGTGCTGAGATCTTGTAAATGAAATTTAATGTTTATTTATAAACACGACAGGCGGAAATTTGTGTACATTCTCTAAAGAATTCTCAGAAATGTAATTATTTCAACCATAATACATTCCCATTTATTTAAATTGCCATGGTGTAAGGGGCATTATTCAGGAAGATGGTCAGAGTGTTATTTATGGATTATCTAATTGCAGATCTTCTGATTAAATCTCAAAAATTGCATTGGGCCTCTTTATTTCATTGTAATGAAAATTAGAAGCTGGAAAACAGGCTCTTCTCAAAGATAACTATTTTATGTGCTTATTTGGTTGTTCACTGTTTCTCTGTATCTTTAGATCTCATACTAGTAGCTGGCAACACCTTTTCCGGAATATAACATAATGAAAAGCCACTAAAACTGCTGAATAATGCCTTGATACTAGGGTATATTAGAGTCATGTGTATTGATAACTAGAGAGTTGAATTTTGTTTAGGATTTTTTTTTATAGTCTCTTGCCTTTGTGTTATACTTGTTGCTTCAATAGATATAAAACCAAGTGATAAGTAATAGGGCAAATAAGTAGAAATTGTAAAGATATAAAGCTAGCAAATAATTTAATTGGGTATTAGTATCCAGGGACATATTTTATCTCCAAGTGTCCTTAATAAGTTAAATAAGAAAACAGCAGAGTACTTGGATATTTTAAGAGCAAAAGAGAACAGAATAATAGATTTGAATAAAAATTTATGGATAGTTGTTTTGAGTTGTGTATATTTAGATATTCCAAAGCTGATTAAATTATGAAGAAATAAGTCATGAAGTAGGTTTTAGATTAAATTTCAAGTTGTCCAAGTGTTTTCCTTTGCTTTAAACCATGAGTTAACAGCCTCATTAGGCTGAGTGTGATTATTGTTAGACTCAAGCAACACATGAAATGCATTCATATTTCTAATATTTAAGTCTATTCTCATTCATTAAGGACTACAAATTACATGTGATCAATGCACAATGAATTAGATAAATAGATGATTGCTTTGTGGTTTGAGATACAGAAGAAAAGCAGATTCTTGAAGATTACAATCTTTCTCCTAAATCTTATATCCAAATTGAAATTTTGTCTTCTCAATAACAGAGAAGCCCAGATTTTGTGGAACATGAATTGAAATGTAAATTTTGGGTGCAGAATAGTGTAAGAAATAATAGTTTTAGGGAGCCTATTTTAATAAATATTCCTAGAAGGATATAAGCTTTTGTACTGATGTATAAAATAATCAATGTTTAATATTATTTGTCTTATTTGTAACCAATACACTGCAACATAATTTAAGAATAGAAGAAAAGTAGTTTGTTTTGTTTTGTGATCATGCTTTTTCTTAGAAAAGAGACAGTAACCTACCTCTATTTATTTCCCTAACTCTTAAGTTTGGTTATATATTCACTTGACTATAACTATACATTTAAGGTATACATTTGCAAGGCTAAATTTAAAAAAAAATGTGTGGCATATAAAAAATTAAATGCCAATTGACTACCACAGCAGAAAATAGGAAAATAATAAGGAAAGACTAAAAGAAGAAGCTTTATCATCTTTTTAATAATGTTCTAATTTTTTTTATTGTTGGTAGTTCAAAACATTACATCTATTTTGATATATTTCACAGTTTGATTCAAAAGGGTTATGAACTCCCATTTTTAATACTATTTCATAATCTCTTTGTGAGGTGTTGCCCTCATAATAGGAAACCCTGATAGAAGGTCACATCTAAAATAAATATTTTAAAATTTAACATTTTATTGTAAGGTTCAAAAAATACATTATCATTTAAGAACTATTGCATCATATTCTATTAATGTTAGAAGCACTTAGCAAATCTATGTCATTTTTGTTAAAGAAGCTACCATTTTTTTTCTTCTGCATACATTACTTGTGGATAATATTGTCTCTGTGTTCTGCAATTTATGTATATAAAGAGTTTAAATGTATTTAACTGAGATTTAGTAGGAACTAGCAAATATAAAATGGTGACATATTTTGTCTTTCAGTTGATGTGGGTTTTAAATGAGATCAACTACTCAGTTGAAGTCAACTTACATCAGCAAAAAAGTATTGCTTTAATCATAATCAGTATATCAGATAAATCAACCATTCTTTCAACATGTATTAAATACTATGTAAAAAGATATGCCTGTAGCTAATTGCCCTTTTATAAGAGATATTAAGGAAACATCTATGTGAAATGCATTAAAATTAGTTCTTGTTTAAAAATCATTTTATAATTTAACTACAGCATTTTTATGGTTACTATTTAGAGGTTAGGCATTATCAGAGAAATAAATAGAAGAAAATTTTCAAATGTCTTCTAGAAAAAATAAACCATATTCTATATGCGGATTCCATCTGTAGTCAGTGTTAGCATCTATGGAAGTTATTTCTAGATAACATTTATTAAAAGTACTCTTCACATTCCACTTAATTATTTTATCAAGTAAAACAAAAAAAATCCTAGATTTGTTAAATTAGCTTCTTTGTTCAAGGTGTATCTATCAGTGTACTGACACATTTGGACCTTTGGCTTCAGATGTACTTAAATAAATAAGCAGTTATAATAAATAGTCCTTCTGATGTATAGGACTGAGCAAATGAGTGCATTGGCAATGTAATATGCATCAAACATGAGACATGCTACAGTAGCAGGAAAGCAACACAAAAAACACACATAAGAGCCTGAATCAAGATGGTAACTGTAACCAGGGTGGAGATCCCCTCAAATGCTCAATAATGTCCACCAATCCTTCCCTGAGGAATCTTCTCAGAGAGACACTGCATGAGAGCACAGACATTCACCAAAAATCTCTCAAAGATTTTTCCTTCACAGACCCCTGTGACTTTTTATGTCATTCAATGTTAATAATGAGTAATGATAAATATTTTATTCATGCTAGGCAAGTGCAGTTGAACATCATTTAATTAACACATTACTGTATTATATGCGCAATAATTATTTTATAGATAAAGTAAAATGTACGAAAGATAAGTAACTTATCTCAAACCCCATGGCATTTAAACTGAGGTGATATAATTTGAATATAGATATAATGTATGTATGGCCTCTGGATTTCTAACACCTCCCTGTGATACTTCCTCTTTTAAACAAAGGCAAAGTGTCTGTTATGGGGTTTGAATGGTGATATGTAATTAAAGTTTTATTACCTTCTTTTTTTGCTATGTTTCAAGTAATCTATATTATTTGTGAAATTTGTGAAAGCCTTATAACCCTATACGGATGTTTTAAAGAAATGACAACAGAATATTTTAAAGAAAGCATATAAGAATCATAGGATGAATATGTGTCAAGGTGTTGGTAAAGAGTGTAAATAGTGGCCAAAATCTAGACTGGCTATTCTGCATAAAGGAGGTTATACACAAGACACACTGAAATTTCCCATGAAAACTTTGGAGGTGTTTGAGAGGGGCTAACTTTAAATTACATAAGTATTTGAGTAGCTAACCTCTCATAGTTATTGCAGTAGTGGCTGGCATGTATCAAAAATTATCTACATACAAGCTATTATTCATACATTTATAATTGTTATTGTTTTTATTGCTAATATACTGGATTTGTGCTGTTTTTTATACATTCAAGAAAAGGGTTATCATGTAAAATTGGAAAACTTAAAAAATACATCATGTATACATAGTGCAGATTTTCACAAATATCACCAGCCAAATTCCCCATTTTTGACATAAACAAGTTGCAAATATGTATCTCATTGGCAATAAAAGCTTGAAAGGAATGAGAAAAGTAATCAAAGTTAAAATTGTAACCATACCTTTACCACATCTGAGCCTTGTGAAAATAAAAAAATAAATAAATTCTTGAAACCTCAGTTTCTTTTTCATGAGCATACCATGAAAATTAGATTCATTTACAAAACAATATTCACCCATGAATTAGTTATTCATTAAAAATCAATAATTTTTATGGTGGCATTCATTGAAGTATAGGAGATAGGACTGTAAACAATGTAGACAATATCTGCCCCCACTGGAACTTTCATTCTAATGTGGACAAAATAGAGAAAAATGAGTAAGAATAAATTAATAAATAAAGTAAATACAAACTATGGTAGGGTTTAGAAGAAAATAAAACTAGGTGTTGTGGATCACTCCTGTATCCCAACAGCTCAGGAGGTTGGGGGAAGAGGACTATGAGTTCAAAGTCAGCCTCAGCAAAAGTGAGGAGCAAAGCAACTCAGTGACACCCTGTCTTTAAATAAAATACAAAGTAGAGCTGAGGATGTGGCTCAGTGGTTGAGTGCCCTGAGAACAATCCTGGTACCACCCCACCCCCTCCCCCCAAAAAAGAAGAAGAAAATAAAGCACAATTTTCTGCTCAAATGGATTTCAAAAGTCACCCTTCTCTAAGGAGGAGGTATTTGAGCAGAAATTTGAAGGAAAAGGAAAACACCCAGGCAGAAAATCAGGAAGTACAGAGTTTTAAATATGGGAAGCAATTGACCTATTTGAGTATCAACAGTGAAATAATTATTGATGAAATGAAGGAAATAACATAAGGGAAGAGATGAATGTAGAAATAAAATGGATCAGATAGGAGACTTGTGTACTGTTTGACAGTCTAAGTTCAAGGGGAACCACCAAAGAACTTAATGAGGGCATCAGTAGAAAAGATATTTGATAAGTTTTAAAAATCACAGGGTCAACCCACCTTTAAATTTAACAAGGGTCAAAGAGAAGTTTTTAAGTAAAATTTTTAAAAGTTTTGAACATTATATGAATGTACTTTAAAATTTACAGGATACAGCAAAAACTCATTCTTAGTGGGATCATTATATTGCAGGAGAATAAATTAAATCCCAAGTATTCCAGTGAAAAGAAATAATAAAATATAAGCTGAAACAAATGGAATTCAAAATAGGAAATCAACAAAGGAAACCAAACAAAACCAAAAGCTGTCTTTTTTGGAAAGATTCATCATACAGAGCAGGCAAAGCAAGAAAATGAAGACAGAATAAGAGGACTTAAATTACAGAGATCAGGTACTATCACTATAGATTCTGAAGACACTAAAAACACAATAAAAAAATTGTTGAACAATTTGGCACCCACTAATTTGATAACTCAGGTAAGTGGATCAATTTCTTAAAAATATGATCTGCCAAAACTCACACAAGTAGAAATAGACAAGCTGAATAGGCCTGTATATTTTAAATGAAGTGAATTCATTTTTAATAGCATTTCCAAATATAAAAAAGGAGCTGACCCGAAAGAGTTCACTGGTGAATCCTACTAAACATGCAAAAGTGATTCTTATAAGTTCTTTATAATATTTGAGAGGATTACCGAGTGAATACTTGGTAATTCATTCTGTGATGTTAACATTGCCCAAATGATAAAAACAAAGCACCCACGTTACAAGAAACAAAAACTTCAGGCCAATGTCCCTCATAAACTTGGATGTAAAAATTCTCAAGAAAATACTAACAAATCAAATCTAACAATGTATACAATTGATTATATACTATGATCAAATAAGATTTATTCCAGGTTTGCAAGGCTAGGTTAATACAGTGGAGTGAACCTGACCTAAATTTCATATATACATATGTATGTATATATATATATATAAAATTTCATATATAATATATACAATTTCATATAATATATAATTTCATATAAAATATAATTTCATATGTATGAATATTACACAATGAATATCACCATTTTGTACCTCCACAAGACACTAATTAAGAAAATAAAACTATAAGCAAATAGCAGAAAGATCAGGAGAATAGAGGGAAGGGAATAGGAGGAGCAAGGAAGAGACAGGAAACAGAAATACTGAGGACTGAATTAGAAGAAATTGTATTCCATGTTTTTATAATTATGTCAAAATTCTACTGTGAATAACTAAAAAGTACCAATAAAAAAGAAAAAAGTTAAAAAAAAAAGATTTGAAAGTTAATTAATGAACCTACCATATCAACAGGATAAAGAAGAAAACTATAAGATCACACTAGTAGATGCCGAAAAAGCATTTGGCAGAATTCAATATCCATTAATGATGAAAATTCTCAGCAGGATAGAAATAGTGGGGTATTTCTTCAACTCAATAAAGAGTATCTTCAGACACCCGACAGTTAACATTGTACTTAATGTGAGAAACTTGATTTTCCAAATAAGATCAGGGACATGGAAAATACTATTTTTAAACTTTTGCTAGAAGTCCTAACTAATGTAAGACACGCAATGAGATAAAAGATACCATTATGGAATGAAGAAAAATAGTGTCTATATTATGTCTGATAATATGATAATCTATGTAGAATATCTGAAAGAATCAACATAAAGTCTTGTTAAACTAAAATTAGAGAAATTTTGTGATATAATATTAATATAAAAAATAATCACTTCATGTAAAACTGTAATGATAAATGAAATTTGAAATTAAAAATTCATGACCATTATATTAGCACTCTAAAAATGAAATAGTTATGAATCTATTAAAATATGTAAATGTCTATGTCAAAACTATTAAACTTTGATAAAAGATATCAAAGAACAACTAAATAAATAGATACTCCCTGTTCAGGGATAGAAAGATTCAATATCGTCAAGATAACAATTATGTCCAATTTGTTTTATAATTTCAAGACATTTCCAATCAATATCATTATAAAGTATTTTGGGATATCAAAATATGATTTAAAAATTTGTATCAAAAGGCAAATGAACATTCAACATTAAAGAAGCTGAAGAAAGAGTATTGACACTACCTGCTTTCAAGAATTATTATAAAGATACAATAATGAAGATGATGTGGTACTGAAATACAGTAAAAGAAAAAAATAATGTATATAATAGATAGTGTAGAAATAATCCTATATATAGTTAAATGATCTTTGGAAAATTATCAAGGAAATGCAATGGAGCAAATACAATGAAGGAAAATCATTACAAATTGTACTGGGATGTTCAAACATCCATATGCCCAAAGATGAATTTATACAAAGGCCTACACTCTTCATTAAAATTAACTCAAAATAGATCAGAGACAAAAATATAAAAAAAAAAATGATGAAACTCCTAGAAGTAAGCAGAGAAAATAATATAGGTAAATTAGGATTTTGTTATGGTGTTTTAAATACAACCCCAAAATATGATTCATGTAAGAAGTACTGCTAAGCTCGATTTCATTAAAATTAAAAACTTCTGTTCTGTGAAAAACAATGTTAGAAGAAAAGATATTTTAAAAGATATTTCTCATAAACAAAAGCACAATTCATAGTATCTAAATTATGGAGCCAACCTAGATGCCCTTCAGTAGATGAATGGATAATGAAATTGTGGTACATATATTCAATGGAATATCACTCAACATTAAAGGAGAATAAAATCTTGGCATTTTCAGGTAAATGGATGAAGCTGGAGAATATTATGCTAAGTAAAGTAAGCCAATCCCCAAAATCCAAAAGCTGAATATTTTTTCTGATATGAGGATGCTGATCCATAATGGGGACAGTGTGGGCAGGGAGAATGGGAGGAAACTATATAGGGCAAAGGGGAGGGAAATGAAAGGAGGGGGTAGAAAAGAGGATGAAAGAGATGGACATCATTACCCTAAGTACATGTATGAAGACATGAATGGTGTGTGACTCTATTTTGTGTACACCCAGACATGAAAAATTGTGCTCTCTATGTGTACCATGAATTGAAATGCATTCTGCTGTCCTATATAACAAATTAGAATAAAAAAATAAAAAAAGAGAATTGCTTTCAAAATATGCAAATAATGCTTAAAAACAAAAATAAGTAAAGGAACAGTCTCATTTTAAAAATGTACCACATAACTGAGTATGTACTTCTTAATGAAGAATATATATATATAAGAAAGCATAAGGAAACATGCCTAACACCAGATAACATTACCTCATACTTATGAGAATGCCCATCATCAGTTCACTGAAAAATCAAATACTGTTGAGCTTATAGTACAACATCAACTCTCATTTATTAATAGTGGAAATGCACACTGGTATAAGCATTTTGGAAAAAAGCATCACAGTTTTTTAAAAAATGTAATATATATACATAAGATCCAGCAATCATGGTCCTTGGTGTTTACTCCAATGAACTTAAAAAATTTAAAGTCCACACAAAAACCTGAGTATGGACACCAACAAAAGCTTCATTCATAATTGTCAAAACATATAAGCAAACAGGATGATTTTCAGTGGGTGACTACATGAATAAACATTGTATATCCAGACAACAGAACATTTTCAGCACTAATATGAAATGAGTTATCCATCCATAAAAAGATATGGAAGAAACTTAAATTCATATTACTAAGTAAAACGAGCCAATATAGAATGATACCCACCCTATAATTCAAGATACATGATCAGCTAGAAAAGACAAAACTTAGTAGATAATGAATCAATCACTGGCTGTCCAAAGCTGGAGGGGAGGAAGATATGAATAGGAAAATGATCAAGAATTTTTAAGGCAGAGGGGCTGTTGTATATGTTATGTTGTATATGTTGTATATGTTACCACGATAGTGAACATATAGCATTATTTTTATAACTCACAGAATGTACAAAACTAATGTAAATTTTGGATAATGATGTGTCAGTATAGGATCAATGATTGTAACAATTTTACCACTGTTGGGCAGGATGGGCAAGGTTTTACTTTTGTATGGACAGCAGCTATATGGAAACTTGCTGTGATTCTAAATCTGTTTTAAAATCAGTCTGCTATTTTTTTTTAAATCACTAGTTATTATGAGGAAAATGTATTGTTAAAAGACCCAAAAGCAGGGAGTATGGATAATATTTTGATACTAAACATTCATGTAGCAGCACTAGATATCAAGAAAAATAAAAGGAAACAATCTATATTCTGGAAGTATACAACAGGAATAGATGATTACATGTGAAATTAGAAAGAGAAAACAAAGATGACTCAAGTTTCTTTAGTTTTTAGTCTAGATGCATGATGATACCATTGACTAAAACGAAGAAATCCGTGCAAGGAATACATTTTGCTTTTTATATTTAGTTTTAGTGAAAGATGGGGGGTGGTGAAGATATTGACACATTATATTCATGGTGTTAGACTTCAAAAAGAAGTTAAATATTGCACTGAGAGCAACCTAAGGAATGTGACTTACATTTGAGAGTCAATAGTAAGTACATAGCTAATATTATAAATTATAGAAGATAAAGAAGAAAATGTATCAATAAAATTATATGATTGAACCCTGGATGATTCCAAAATGTAGGCATCAAATCAAGAAAAAGAGGACAAAGAAGAAACAGACCAAATAAGAAAAATTATAAATATGTTACATGCCAACAGTTAGAAGTTTTTCTAGAAAGTTTGGATAAGACAAATGAAAAAGTACAATATAGAGTTTAAGATAATATATTGCAACCCACACACCTGGATTCTAAGCCAAACTCCCCCATGAACTAGGTACGTGATCATGAGAAATTTACTCTCATTGCAGTACTCACTTTATCTGTGATCTTGTGATAATACTATTACCAATGTCAGAGTTTTATTGTTGTGAAAGTTAAATGAACTGCTATACTTAAATCACCCAGAGCAAGTGTGATATGTAGGAGATGTGATATGAGGGGCTACTCCTAAGGAATAAATGATGCACTCCTTTAATTGCTACTGAGAGATTTAGAGGAGGGTCTGACTTCTAAACTTTTGTTTTTGCCAACTATTGGTACTTGTTCTTGCATTCATGAGATGGTTGCAGATGAGCAATAGGATGGGAATCAAATTGGAGGGGGTTAAAAACTGAGTAAGAGAACACCACCTGAAGATACTTTGTGTAGACAATTTTGTTGAGAAGGGGAGTGTGTGTGTGAGAAAGAGAGAGAAGAGAGTCCATGTAAATAGAAACAAATCACAGGAAATGGGTCCAGATGGAGGAATACAGAGGACTTTTTGTTAAATTCTGGCACTAAAACAGAAATTATGAATTCCTAAAGAAGAAAACAAGATTGAAATGTCCATTAAATAGTGGGATTTTGGTGAAGTGAACCTAATTTTTTTCGTCAATATGTTAGTATTATTAACTACCAAATCATTCTTGATTAAACCAGTATACTTCCAGTGAAAGTTTAAGAAAGAAATCGATTCGATCTCAAATTAGTAAGGAAGAAGAGGTTATCTCACATATCTGAATTCTGAGAAGAACCAGCTTTATCTATGAATACAAGGCCACAAATAATGTCCCTGAAACTCTTTCTCTTCCAAAACTGCTCAGGTACAGTACTCTTCAAGTAGTCTAGGTGATATGATCAAGAGTCAAACATTCTACTACTTGGAGGAACATGGAGGGAAAAAATGAGCTGTCTTTAAAAATAGTACAGGCATAGACCTGCTAAAATCTCTGATCCTTAAACACAGTCAGGAACATAGAATGTTTAATTTGTTTTGTACTGCATTGAGTGAGCTTTTCTGGGATTTAGGTTAGGTGAAACCAACATCAACCTTAATAACACACTAACTTTTCAATTCTACAAATATTTCAACCACACAGGTAGGTGCATTAAAACAGGTAACTCTTTGTTGCTCAATTTAATTTTTTATAGATGTTCCACACCTGGGACAATGAGACAAAATGGGCTTCAATTACAAAATGTGTTTACTTTAGAAGAGAGAGAATTGTTTTCTATGCAGGGACTGACATAGTAAACAAAGCAGAATAATACAAAAAAAAATGTCTATTCTTGTCATTCCATAATGACCAGTTGGTTGACTGACCTGATTTTGCATTCATATCCTCTTAAACACAGTCTGTGATTTTTTTTTTGTCCTTTCTTGTGCTAAGAATATGACAACACATTCTGTATTTATTCTATTGTTATTATCTATAGCTTTGTTGCCCTGGCTATAAATCATTGTGCATTTGAATTCTCTTTTGTAATAAACAATATTTTTTTGCCAAACTGAATTTTTATTGCCTTCATCATACTTTCTTCTTATTCATTATGTAGTAAAGGCTTCACTCAATACCCTGTTTTGGGTTCCATTCCAAGGAAGCTGTATTTATTATGTTCTCCTTGCTTCCTGCCCCGTACACTGCTGGCTTCCTTTCCATTACATTTTCTATGGCCTATTTACTTCTAAGCAGAGGTACCAAGTCATATCCATGGTTTTCTGCCCAACCATTTCGTCGGATCAGTGAATAATTCTCTCTACATGAGAACATGTTTTTGTATTTGTGCTTCCAAAATAAATTAGACATTTTGAACATAAAAATCTGATTTCTTGGTTAAAGACCTCCAAGAGAAGGAAACACCCACATCAAATTTTAAAGAAATCGCTTTTAGTAGATACAAAATTCTTTCAAATTGTAGTTTATATTTTCCTCATATTTTAAGTTCTGCTTTAACATTATTTAAAATTTACCTGGTAAGCTTTCAATGCCCAAGCAAAAAAAGCTTAAAATGTTTTGCTGAATATGCAACGGATTCATATACATTTTCTTCTCCTCAATATTACAGATTATTCTTCCTGTACCAGAAATGATGGTGAGTGCAAATGGACACAGGCTTGATCTTAAACTTTCAACTTTCTCTCTGCCTCTTGACTCAGACCATTTCCATTAAAACATCTAAGTACTATGACTATAAAGCAAAATTGCTCGAAAGTAAGTGTATATTTTAAAAACACACAATTTTGAAAAATATATCCAGCTATAACTTTACATTCTTCAAAAGAATGCAGCAACATCATTTTAATGATTTTTTTAAGAGAGAGGTGAGAGAGAGAGAGAGAGAGAGAGAGAGAGAGAGAGAGAGAGAGAGAAAGAGAGAGAGAATTTTTAATATTTATTTTTTAGCTTTTGGCAGATACAACATCTTTGTTTGTATGTGGTGCTGAGGGTGGAACCAGGGCCGCATGCATGCCAGGCGAGCGTGGTAGGGCTTGAGCCACATCCCCAGCCCTTTAATGATTTTTTTTAAATACACATCTTGTGATCATTTCTGACTAGCGAGCAAATCATGTTCCTTTTGAGCACAGATGTCAGAAATATTGAACTGATTCTTCACTGGAGGTGTTTTAAATAAGTATGGCTTCAGTATCATACTAAGACTGAGAGAATTTATTCAGAATTCTTTGAATACTTAAATTCTGGCTGGATAGGGTAGTACATGCCTGTAATCCCAGAAACTCAAGAGGCTGAGGCAGGAGAATCAGAAGTTCAAAGACAGCCTTAGCAATTTAGCAAGGTCCTAAAGAACTTAGAGAGACCCTGTCTCAAAATAAAAATTTAGATTTAAAAAAGGGCCAAGGATGTGCATCAATAGTTAAGTGTTCCTGGATTCAATACCTGGTCCAAAAAAAGAAAAGAAATCTTTACCTTCAAATGGTACTCATGTATTTCTGGAGAAGAAAGGAAAAGAAGACATTGTTTTAAAGTATTTTATGGAAAAGAAGAGAGAAAGAAATATTCAAAATCACCTGATGATTTACACATATTTTAGTTCTGTCAATAACATCTTCTGTATGATCAAAAGAACCTGTCCAGATTATTATCACATTATAACAATTAAAACAAAAAAAAAACTTTTAAGCCCTTTATACATTATTGCTTCTTTCCACCCTAAAAGTAAAGGGAACTATGGAGATCAGAGTACAATACACATTTTTTAAGTGTGGGGGGGGGCACATCTGGGAGTTTGGGGACACTTTAATTAAAATTTAAGAGGCATATTACTTACATTTTACAACTTGAAATCCATTCAAACATATCAATTTGGAGGGATTTAAGATTGCATTAAACATTTGATTTTGTTGATTTTTGTTGTTGTTGTTGTTTGTGTTTTTAGCTCAATGTGGTTTCACTCACTTATTTTTGCTTATGTTCATTGTGTTTTAGGTCAAATTGCCTAAACATGGGACAAGAATCACTTCCCCTGTGATTTCTTCTAGGTACTTTATGTCTTCACTTCTCACATTAGAGTCTTTAGTGCATATTCACTGGTTTTCATGCAAGGTGTATGTTGTGTCATTTTAGTTATTATTGTTGCATATGGTTTTCTCAGCAACATTCATTGAAGAGACGGTCTTTTCCCTTACAGTGGATTCTTGGCAACATGCGAAAATTAGCCCACTTTGTAGGTGTGGGCTTATTTCTAAGTTCTCAGGTCTGCTTTGTTTTTGTTTTCCCATTTCTGTTTTGTTACTATGACTTTATATTACAGTTTGAAATCATGAAGTGTGGTAACTCCAGCTTTGCTCTTCTTTCTGAAGAGTGATTTCATCATTGGGAATCTTCTGTGGCCTCCTGTGAATGTTATGATTATATATACGCTAAGAGTTAATACGCAAAATTTGTAAGGAATCTAGACAAATCGACAGCCACCACCATCACCACCACAACAAAAACAAAGCAAAACAAAAAAACAAGATAAACAAACAAATAAACAAACAACAAAAACCCACCAATAATCTCACTTAAGTTTAAGCAAAGGACTTGAATGGATATTTCTTCCAAAGAAGACATACAAATTACCAAAAAGTACATGAAAAGATATTCAACATAATTTATCATCAGGTAAATGCAAATCAAAACTCCAGTAATATATTGCCTCACACTTTTCAGGATGGCTAATCTTAAAAATAAAGGTTATAAGAGATATTATTAAGGACATGAAGGAAAAGGGAATCCTTGTTCACTGTTAGTGGGAATGTAAAATTGGTGCAGCCATTGATAGAAAACTGTAGAGAATAGTGATTAAGCCATGGCCTCTGAATCTTTCATGGTTGCATTTGCAATGGGAGCTGCCAGTGTGAAGATGCAGGTCCAGTCCCAGTTGCTATGGTGATGCTGGCCTGAGAAGGCTCTGCGCAAAAGTGCAGAGCTGTTATCATTTGAGTCCTTGAGCTCAGTCACCAAATTCCAGGGATAGAGAATTCTGAGCAAAATCAGATGACCCTAATGTCCCACCAGTCCTGCATCCATCAGATTGCATGCTTTGCTGAAACTTCCCCACAAATAATCTTTTGATGTAATTTATATAATAAATACACTGAGCTAGTTCTGGCATCTGTCTTCCCCCTTCTGGGATTAGCTGAGCCATCAGGTCCCATATTTTTCTCTATATGTGTTTCTGTTTGCTTTTTCTTCATCTCCCATCACCCCTTGTCTGGTTTCTGAATTAATAGTCCAGTCATGAGGCCTTGGAAGAAAACAGTTTTTGAGTTTCTTCAAAAAATAAAATAAAACTCAGCCATCTCACTTCTCACTGTATACACAAAGGGTATAATTTCACCATCCTGAAGAAATATATATACTTTCATGTTCATTGCAACATTACAAAAGTCAATATATGGACACAACATAAACACTGTCAAAGAATGGAGGAAAATACTGTGTGTGTGTGTGTGTGTGTATGTTTATAAATAGTTTTAAAATGATATCCAGATATTTGCAACAATGTTGATAAGCTTGTGGACATTATACTAAGTCAAGAAAGCTGGGTATATAAATAAAAAATATTGTTCTTTATGAATTCTCTTACATGAGGAATCTTTAAAAACAAAAAGTCATACTCATTATAAAGAGAGTAGAGTGGTGGTTATGAGAAGCCAAGGAGTGAGAGAAGAGTTTAGATATTGATCAAAAGATATAAATCTTCAGTTATAAGATCAATAATTACTGGTTGCATGATGTTTACAGTGAAAAAATATAGAATCCATACTTGAAATTTGCTAAGAGCATGTATTTGAAGTGTTCTCACCACAGGAAACAGATGGTTAGTATGTGAGGTGATAGACATTTTAATGAGTTTGGTGGTGGTATCATTTCACAATTTGTAATACATTTATTGAAACATCACATACATCCAAAATACATTCAATTTTTGTCAATAAAACTTCAATAGAAGTGAAAAAGAAATTAAAGAAAAATGTATACCAAGATTATATTAAGCAACTTACTTCTGTCATCTTTTTTTATGTATATACAAATATGAATGATGATAAATATATTTTAAATAAACCTAAAACAATTGTTTTCATGAGAATAAAAAAATTACAAGTGATCAAATTTTCTTTCATAGTCTAATTATGGCAATTCTTTCTCTTTTACTAGTCCTTAAAGTAATAATGTAGCATGTCAAAAGTTTCAAATTTTGACTCTGCAGTGATTGCAAAATTAAACCATCACTGCCTAGCATTGTGACACATGCCTGTAATCCCAGTGACTTAGAGGGCTGAGGCAGGAGGATCACAAGTTTGAGACCTTTCACAACAGCTTAGTGAGGTCCTAAGCAACTTAATGAGAACTTGTCTTGAAATAAAAAATAAAAAGACCTGAGGATGTAATTCAGTGGCAAAGTTTCCAGGGGTTCAATTTCCAATATTATTGATAGTTATATTTTTAATTTTGAAGAATACCTTTTTAATTTTAATTCTATGGTTTATTTTTTCATAATAATCTATTCTTGTTATGACTACAATATTGTCTCAAGACTTGCTTGAGAATTTTCTTTTTTAAATTAAAAAAAAAACCCTGTATTATTACGGTTTTCTCAAGGATACATTGTTTGACCCTAATATTTGTTAATTTTGACCCTTATATTTTCATTTTCATTTCTACACGTATCTTGTTAATTGATGTTTATGATGTAAATATTAGGTTTATTCAAACAATTACCTCTTGATACAGGTAGAATAATGACTTCTGAAAAGTGTCCAGGTACTACATCAAAAAACATTGAATATGTTATAGAAAAAGCAAAGAAAAATTAAAATAACAAAAAGAGTTAAGAATGATAATATACTGAGTTTAAAACAGAGAGATATTGCTAAATTATCAGGTGGGCCCAAATGTAACTATAATGGTGTGTAAATGTAGAAAAGGGAGGCAGAAAATTACCTGAGTGATACAGTGTGAGAAAGATTTAGCTTTCGATCACTGACTCTGAATCTGGAAGGAATACCAGCAATCTCTGTAAGTCTGGGTTGTGGTTGGGAAGAATATCAACATCAATCAGTTAAAAAAGCAAGGAAATATTAGTTATTATCTTAGAACCTTTAGCAAGAATGTAGATCTGTTAATTCTGCTGACATAATACCTTGATTTTGGCCCAGTGAGATCCATTTTAGCCTAGACCCTTTATCACACCTAGAATTGTTTGATAATAATAAAATTATTTTCTTATAAGCCACTGTGTGTGTGTGTGTGTGTGTGTGTGTGTGTGTGTGTGTGTGTGTGTGTTGGGGGGAAATTCAGCAGAAGCAACAGAGATGGAGCACAGCTCTTTGCTAGTTGTTCCTGTAGATTTTCTTTACTGTTCTATACATCTTTTGTTGAAGGCACTTAATGAGCTATTGTAACTTCAGGATGAACAGGAACGAAGTTAACTTTAGGTGTAATAAAATATGAGTGATTTTATTCTAAGGAACTAAAATCTATACTGGAAGCTGTTATCCTAGACCAGGCTCATTGTTCAGTTTTTAAATTGCTAATTTTAAACTGATGGTAAATGCTGACAGTGAATTAAAGAGGGCAAAATAGCCCAGTTAAAAGCCATGTGGCACATATATTATGTAGATGCTGGCTAGCTGTAATCTCTGTTTAATCTTTTATATGTTCCATCTGCTTTTGTTTTCAGAAGTTACCAAAATCTCTGATATTCTGAGGTTCTACTCTCTAATCATATTCTTAGTGTTTTGCTCCTTTGTGTAAATTTTTGCTATAATTCAGTAGGATTTTGAATTGAGAGATAATACCTTGTCATTTGACTTGAATTGGAAATGAAATTTATTTTGTAAGTTCTTCTTTCTTTCTAGAGGTAACCATGTCTATTATGAAAACTAAGAGTTAGCTGAAAGAGCTTAGGAGCTGGCAGACCCTTTGTGTCCAGATGCAGTGGTCTCCCTTATCCATAGTCTCACTTCCCTTGGATTCAGTTATCCACAAGTAGAGTCCAAAAACATTAAATGGAAAATGCCAGGAATAGTTCATAAGTTTTAAATCACACACTGTTTAACAGTGATGAAATCTCACACCATGTAGTTCCCTTCTGCCCATGACATGGGACTTAGACCATGTCTGTATTCAGGCTGCCCACACTCTGTACACTAACTACCTGCTACTCACAGGACAATCATCAGATCAGCTATTGTAATACTGGTGCTTGTGTTCAAGTAAATATTATTTTACTTAATAATGATCCCAAAGTGCAAGAATAATAATGCTCCCAATTAGGACATACCAGAAAGAAGCCATAATATGCTTTAAATAAAAAAAGTAAAGCTTTAATAAGGTATTTTGCAAAAGATAGGGAAAAAAGTTCACTCACATAAGTTTTATTACAGTATATTGTTATAAGTACTCTAGTTTATTTTATTATTAGTTTTTGTTGTTAATTTCTTGCCCAATTTATGAATTAAACTTTATCACAGATATGTGTAAGAGAAATCATAATTGTATATATTGAGTTTGGGGTTATACACAATTTCAGGCATGCACATGAAATCTTAGAGTATGTCCCTTATAGATAAGAGTAGACTATTATACTATTTAACTTTCAGAAAATAACTTAAAGGACTTTTTATAGGTTTACTAATCTAGCATAAATTTTGGACAATATTGTTTCTTATTACCTTTAATCACAACCAAAATTGTCTCTAAAACAAAAATAGTCATTACTGCCTAATTGTTACTGAAAGTGAAAATTAATGCTTAGAGTTTTCTAGGGATTACTGTATTTCCAGAAATAAAAAATGAAAAAAAAAATAAACCTTGATGTTAAGTCTAATTTAAAATAACACAATGGTCCACATTTGTCTTCATAGAATCAGTTCCACGAGAACTAGAGAATGTTATTATCAGAGAAACTTACCATAAAATGCAGGCATGAAGAAAATAGTTTGTGGTTTCTCTTGTTTTCAAAGTCTTTTTGGGTGAAACTAACACAGTGTCTCATTTTTGAAATTTCACATGGAGCATGGAATGCTCTGCTGAATTATTGTCTATTTCCAATCCCTTCCACATTCCTGTAGCTTTACAGCTGCCACCTCACAACTTAAACATCTTCATCTTGCATGTGTCTCCTGGATTCATGGTGACTGACTTTGTCTACTTCTCTTCTGCTTGTGATTACAATGTTTAATCCTTCCTGAGGAGAAGCAGTGATCCTCCCAAAGCATTTCTAGTTGGCTGACTTCACTAATAATAACTGATTCATAGGTGGCAAGACAATATTAATGCAGACATTCTTTAAAACTACCAATAAAACCTTATTTGTATCAAATCTCATATGATACCTGAGTCTAAATACTATACCTGTAACAAAATATTTTACTTCAAAATTATGGAGGAACAAAACACTTATAATAGAACATAAGACCATTCTAACAGAACTGCTAGAGATTTTGCATATAAAAACCAAACATGAATTACATTTGATCATTTTACTAAGGTTATTTAGATAAAATTCTCTTTCATTTGTCATATTGTTCCCCATCTTTATGGACTCTGAATAATAAATATATTTGCCTGAGAGTATTATCTGTCAAAAGCCAGTTTATTTTCCAAAAGACCATAATGTCAAATTCTAGAATAAATTTATTCATTTATGTATTGGGACATCTGAAATTTATGTTTTATATAAATATATCCCACTTGACTTGATTACACTTGGAAAAATAATAATTATTTGTCATATTGTTCCCCATCTTTATGGACTCTGAATAATAAATGTATTTGCCTGAGAGTATTATCTGTCAAAAGCCAGTTTATTTTCCAAAAGACCATAATGTCAAATTCTAGAATAAATTTATTCATATATGTATTGGGACATCTGAAATTTATGTTTTATATAAATATATCCCACTTGACTTGATTACACTTGGAAAAATAATAATTATTTTCCTCAATCAGATGAGTACTAATTATCATAAACAGATAAGATTTACCCTCCAAATAAACCAGCAACTTTGGTCAAATCAAACATTTAAAGAGCAAATTCTTGATGTCTAACTCTGTAAAACTTGACAGATTAAGTCTGCCTTCCTGTCAGAAAGCAACCTGAAATGTCAGAACAATACTTCTGAGATGTGCCTTACATGTGGGAGTGCATTGATATTCAAGCTAGTTAATAAAATAACAGATATGCTACTTCCAACACAAAAAAAATGGCATTGCTAATTAGTCTCTGAAGTCAAACTACTTTAAATGTTGTAATATATGTGCATCTTTTCTGCAAAGTCTTGCTTGTAGAGTGGAAGATCACGGTCTAAGGACTCCAACATATGGTGAAGGCACAAACAATATGCTGGCACCTTACTGTTAGAATGCAGAAGAGTGAGAGACCACTGCATACATAATAACATTAATTTTAAAAGGAATACTAATTGGATAAGGATCTAATGGAGAACACCTGACTGGCAGCAGCAGGGAAGGATGTTCCTACTGTTCAGACATAGAACCTAATAACAGAATTGTCTCTTTCAATCAGTCATTCCGAGAAAATAAATAAACGAGTCTCTTGGAAGAGATACCAGTGTAATTTACATTGAGGTTCCCAATAAGTAACTTATAATCAGGATGAGATCCCAGGTGCATGTAATAGATAATAAGAATCTCCACAACATAGTAGAAAACTGCAATGAATTTGCCTTTTAGGGTATGGAATTGTAATGATTTGGAGCAGAAGACAGAAAACAAGACAGTGTATGTGATGTGTAAATATCAAGGAAACAGAAAAAAAGACAATGGAGAGGGGGCAGGAAAGAGACAGTGGAGCAGAGAAATAGTGACAAAGTTAGAGAAAAGAAGTTAAGAAAAAGAAGATAAGTGAGTGTTTTTTGTTTTTTGTGTGTTTTTTTGTAATTGTTTGTTTTATGCAGTGCTGGGATCCTGCATGCCAGACAAATGTTCTATCACTGAGTTACATCTCCAGCCCAGAAAGTAGGTGGAACATGCCTGAGATCAAAATAACCTTAAACTATATCCAAGAACTGCAAGAAGATTGCCAAGCAGTACCAATTTTTTTTTTTTTTGATATGCTACATTAAACTACTTCTAGGCTTTAAACTTGGTTCCTAATGAATATATATAAAGGAAAAAAAAACTTGCATGAGGGAGAAATATCAGGGAAAGAGAATGCTCCACTGAAGACAAGAAATTAGTTTCTAACATCCATAGAAGAAAGAAGAAACAGTAGTTTCCTTTAATAGGAAGTTAGCTCCATAAGAAGTTAAAACTACAGCAGCTGTGCCTCCATGTGTGCCAAACACTGCCCAGTAATGGCTGAGCAAACATGTCATTTGTGTGGCTATGATATCTGGATGGGCACATGTTATGTAGAATCAATAATTTTTAAATGAGCGCACTGAAACTGACACAGCTGTACATAAATTTCTTAAATAATAGTGCTTATGGTATTTTCCAGAAAAGGCCTTAAAATCCACTGAAGGACAGTTTGAAACTGACTTTTCAAGGATGAATATGAACAGAAGTCAGATTTTCCAATCCATGTTCTTGTGATATAACAATCTCAAAATCGTGCTAAACATAATAACAGCCTGTGTGTGTGTGTGGGGGGGGGACATTAAGCCTGTGAAGATGTAGATGAGCACCTACATCTGCACAAGAGATTCCAAAACTCCTCTCGCTACTCAAACAATAAGTAGCTTCTCCCCTCTTCCTTCCTATAAATTTCCTCTGAAACAATTGTTCAGGGAGACAAAGCTGAGCATGTACTTCTTGGCTTCCTTGTCAGTTAACCATGCAATAAAATTCTTTGCTGTTGTTTTTCAAAAACCAGTACCATGGTATTGGCTTCTGTGCACATTGGACCCTTACTCAATATCAATACTGTGCCCATGATAATTAAGTCAATTATGTCTCTTCAATCACAGTGTGTTCTATTTAGACTTAAGAGTATCCTTTCTCCCTTCAAATTGATAGCCAAGGATAGGAACAAAATAGACACAGAAAAGAAAAATGTCATCTTAGTCTTTTCCAAGAAAAAGTATTTCTCATATACTTTGTGTTAAAATACACAGGGAAACATGCTCAAATTTGTTTTCCATATATATATATATATATATATATATATATATATATATATATATACTGTATGTATACACACACATATATACTGAAATTATCTCTTATGTCTACCTCTAAAATTGGCTAGATAATTTTTTTCAAATAATGAAATTTTATTCTATATTATTTTTTCAATATTAAAGATAACTTAATTCATAATTCACTGTAGATCCTTCCTTCCCTCCCACATCTTCTCTCTCCTCTAGATTTATACAAGTCAAATCACTGAATTCTTTTCCTGGCATAACCTAATCTTTTAAACATTCTTTGATGTATGGTTTATATAGAATTTGCTGTTAAGTTCTAAATATAACTTAAATCATATAGATATGATTTTCAAAGTTTAAGGAGACCCATGATTCAAAAATTACTGCAGAGTTATGTACTGTCCCAAATCATACATGGTTTTTGTGATTGTTCCACCAGAGGCCAGTTTTTTTTTTTCTTTCATCTATGTACCAGCTCTATACAGTTATAAATTACTCCAAAGTTAGCAGTGTATACAAAAGCATTCATTATTGTATAGTTTCTGTGCTTCAGGTGTGGCTTAGATGCATCCTCTGAACCACAGCCTCTCAAGTTGCAGTGAATTTTTTGGCCAGAAGTGCAGACATCTCAAGCCTCAACAAGAGTAGGTTTTGTTTCCAAGCAACCTCATGTAGCTGTTAGCAGGATCAATTCCTGTGAGGTGTTAGACTGAGAGCTTCAGTTACTTAGTGAAAATTAGAGAGAGGTTATCCTAATTCATGTTCTGTGTGGTCCTCAAAATATGGCAGCTGGGTTCACCAGACTGAGTCAGTAGTAAAAGAAAGAGGGAAATATAAGGAGAGAGAAAGAGGAAGGCAAACGTCATAATCTTGTATAACATAATCTAGATAATGATGTCCCATACTATTACATTGTTTAGAAGCAGCTCACTAGACCAAGCCCACCTATACTCAAGAGGGAAGGCTTTACATAAATATGTGACTGTCATGAGGTAGGGGTCACAAGGGTCCCTTTTAGAACCTGCCTATCATGCAGTAACAAAGTTTCTTTACATTTTTCCTCTTCCTTGAAAATTACCACAAGTGACTCAACTTTCAGTGTTACACTCTCATCAAATTTTTCCTTTCTCAGTTATGAAAGCACGTGTACATTTATTCATTCAGATCATGTTATTCATCAAACATCTTGTAGGTTTCAAGCTTGGATGTGAATGTTCAGAAGACAAAAATGAATGTGACCCATTTCTTGCCTCAGAGAAAGCACATTTATCTAGTTATATATACACAATAAAAATTAAACATGAGAAATGGTTTGCAAAGATTTTGAAACAAGTTTTTGCAGCTTGTCAGTTTGTTTTCCTTTTGAGTTGGTATTTGAACCCCAACGCAAGACTCCGTTCAATCAATCAACTACCCTGTAAACATTTTCTTGGTTTTTTTTCTGAAAAGAGAGATAAATAAAAATTAAAATTTCACAGTTCTTGATGCAGTTTGCTTATCATTAGCCTTAAATATTTATGTTTTAGTAGATTTTGGTATATACTTCTCATCCCTTTAAACCTATACATTAGTTTAAGACATTATATACTATATGTAAAAAGTGGAAATGATATAAGCATCCATCAATGGATGAATGGATAAGTTGTGATACTTGCATGTAATAGAATGTTCCTCAGTCTTAAAAATATGTAGTATTGTTAAATGGTACAGTGTGGATGAAGCTCTAAATTTTAATCTGTTTGAAATAAATCACATTCTAAAGGCTGTACATTATAATTCCATTGAACTAGAAGATTGGGTTTAATTAGGATCAGTTTCCTGGTTCAGTGATGGTGCTTTCATTCTGTGTCTTCATGTAGTGGGATAATACAAGTTGGTTCACTCAGGTTTCCTTCATTTTGGTTCAGTCATGTTTCCTTCATAAGGGCAATACCCTTCCTTCATGACCCAATCACCTTCCAAAGGCCCCACTTCATAATGCTATCACTTTGAGTGCTAAGATTCCAAAATCTGAGTCTTGGTAATTCACAGACATTAACATCATAGCAAATAGATAACATCTGTGGGGATAAAAAGCATCATTGGTTGTTGCCAGGGGGAAAGGGAATGTGAAATACTGTTGAATCAGTATAAATTTTATTTTGTATTGACAAATGTGTTTAGAAAGTAGGCCAAGTGGTGGTTGCATAACACTGTGAATGTACAAAATGCCACTGAATTATACTCTAAAGATAGTTGACTCTGTTCATGTGAAATTTAGCTACATTAAAAATATGGAAGAAAAAAAACAGTAGAAAAACAAAACTTCATAGGACCTGATTCTCAAAAGAAGCAGCAATCATACCTACCATTATATTTCTTCTTTCCTTCAACTGAATAATTTGTCGATTCTGACATCATAATAGCAAGATAGAGCATATCTCAATCCTCAATATGTAAACCAGAGTTAAAATGCTTTATTTTAACAAATTATGAACTTTTTCCTCTAAATTCAATCTTTAGTAAGATGTCACTAGTTCCTTAGCCTCCACTAACTTCATTTCATCTTCTGATATCTAAGACACTCAATTAATTCCACTTATATCTTACTTAATAATCATTTTATATTTATTAACTTATTCATTAATCAAATTTAAAAATATTAACAAATGTCATAACATCTATGCATGAAGTAGTTAACAAAAAGGAATCCTGTTCTCAGCTGTAAGAGGACATTGGAAGAATAAGCAAATAAGCAAAAAAAACAAACAAGTAAATTGGTTATTTTTAGAAAAAGGACTCATGGAACTTTAAAATAGATTATTGAAAGAAAACTTGTGTTAAACAACATTCAATAGAGTGGTTGACCCAGTCTCTTTGGAAAGATTATATTTGATGGGAAAGACTAAAAATCATTAAATATGCAAAGATCCAGAGGGTGAGCATTCTGGCCTGCAGAAGAGTCAATTTAAATATGCCAAGAGAGGATTGAGCTTGCCATGTAGTAGGAATAGAAAGGAGGACAGAGTGACCAGAAACTAGTGACAGAGGAACAAAGTAGAAGGCAAAGATGGAGAATGAACAGAAGTCAGATCTTGCAGACCATACTTAAAGGGGTACTTGAGGGGCTGGAGATGTGGCTCAGCGGTAGCGCGCTCGCCTGGCATGCGTGCGGCCCGGGTTCGATCCCCAGCACCACATACCAACAAAGATGTTGTGTCCGCCGAGAACTAAAAAATAAATATTAAAAATTCTCTCTCTCTCCTCTCTCACTCTCTCTTTAAAAAAAAAACAAAAAGGGGGTACTTGAATCGAAGTGTTAATGTTTCCATGAAAACTGAATGCAATGTTGTGGATTAATTACTAAATCTATTCATTATTCTGGGCCCTGTAGGGTCTTGAGAAGAAAATTATATGAGGCAAGGAATAACATACTTTTAATACCTTCTTGTGCATACATAGTGTGAAATTTATGATTGGCCATCAATTAATAATTTAGGGGAGGAGAAATATAAACTGATTTCAATATCAAGGATTTATTTTTCTTCTTTCATGTAACTTCCTTTTACGGTACCCTCCCTTTTGGAGGACCTTATATGTTCTATTTAATTTTCCACTGTGAGATGCCATGCTGCGGATTCTGTTAAACTCCCTTGGAAACAGGTATTTGATTGCTGTTGCTTCATTCAGACGATTTCAGAGAATGAAAGACAGATCATTTAAGAGAACAGCTGTTAAGTTTTGCACTAGCTAAAGGACTGCTTTTTTCCAAGTGGACGCTCTTATCAGAAAGTTCAAGTCCTCTGTTTTCAGCCAGATCACGGAAATGGTCATTAGATGTAGGACCATTCTTATCACTTCTCAATTGCACATTTTACTCTCCAACCACTTCACCAGAAATCTCCATTTCAGCCACTCACAGTAAGTAAACACTTACCAAAATATTCAGTGCAAGTGACCTATGTGTGACACATGAAGGAGAGCCTTTGGAGATAAATTAGCATGCTGCATAACCACCAACTATATCTTTGATTTGGGGACACTGGATCATTTTTCTCAACTAGGGAAAATCACACATTTATTTTTTTAAAACAGTGCATCATAGTGTGTTTTCAAAATGGATTTCAAGTTCCTGTGGGGAGACCACCTTGACAGTATATGACTGATAAAGACATTGTCAGTTTGAGGTTTTTATTTCAATACAGGTCAGTTCTAATTTCATTGCATTTGCAGTTTAGAGAATCACATAGCTCCTGTAAGATTTAATTTATATTCATTGTCAAAAGAAATACACTGCATGATTCTTGTTAATTATGAAATAATTCAAACACTAGGCAAGTTCATAGATTTTAGAATTAAAGACTATTTTCTCTTCACATTGATCGCCCTCCTGTCCTTTTCAATGGTGTCAATTAATTTGTTTGATGTTACTAGATGTTTCACATGCACATAACCATTTAAATACACACTCAATTACACCAGAAAACACACACACACACATGCATACCACACATATATGTTTTATTTATTAATTTCGAACATAAATAAGAAAAGTTATTTCAAACCATATTACATAGATATGTCTATGAAAGTAAATATAAAACTAACTCATTATTTCAAAAATTTGTCTAAATTTTTAGGTATAGATGTCTTATAGATTCAATCTGTTAATGACTAAACTTCTATAGATAGACAAAAATACTGTTTTAATATTTTCTTCTGGAAAGATGTTCCTCATCATGCATTCACAAAATTTAACTCCCTACAAGTAACATACAAGCTTGAACACAATCTTCTCACCATAACCATACTTAGAATTTCCCTCTAAATATACAATTAAAATGATATAAAATGAGTCTATAACTCATACAAATTTCACAAAATAAGAAAATAATATATCAATCTTGCTGCTTATATGATTAAATATAAAATACCAAACATAGAAATTCTATATTTGGATTATTTTAATTCTTTTATAAACAAGCTTGTAAATAAATTTCACTAATATTTTTCAGATATAATTACTTATGCTGAAAATAATGCCTATTCATATTTTACAGGAGAGTTAATTATTATCTGTTTCCCTAATATTCAGGTGATGGGAGATAGTGTACAATGAATAAGATGAGCGAACATCTTGTTCAATTTGGCAACAAATGGAAAGCTTACACTAAGAATTTGCTGGGTCCTATGTCAGTGCAATAAATAAAACAAATTAATTGTAAAAGGAAGAAGCTTAAGCAATTAATAAACCAGAATGCTAAGGGAAAACCTCCATAATACATTCACTTATCACTAGAAGAATAATATATGGATTTTGTTTGCAAATATTTGGCATATGGTGATCTAATCTGGTGAAAAGAAAAAGCATCAATAAATATATTGTCAACTTTTGATAACAATCATAAATTGATTTTAAATAGAAACATTTTATAAATTTTATTAGATGATTAAAATAAAAAGATGAAATGTTTTATAACTGCCCTTCTCAATTTACGGGGTTGTAATTTTTCACATTAAATATCAGAAGAACATTCAAATTATTTTCAAAAGTACATTAAAGTAAAAAAAATGTAAAATAAAAGACATTGATCACTCTACCCACCCCCAGAATCTCTTTGCCAAAATATATCACCAATAGGTATATTTGTTTATTCTTTAAGAACATATAGTAGCATGTAAAGCATATCCACGCAGACACACAAAATATATATTTAAATATGTATTGTGTGTATGTATATATAGAGTCCTTTAGTTGGAAAAAAATATTGTATTTTTACATGGAGAACATAAAATACTTTAATGCATTATCTGAGAGCTCCTTTCAAGAATTAAATTGCATAAATTCTAAGAGTACATCTCAGCCATTTTTTGTAATAATTTTGCGATTATCCAGATAGTTCTAAGTTAGATTTTCTCAACCACTAAAAATTTTACCTAGCCCCTCTGCACTAATGTTTCCTCAAATTCAGTCATAGATTTGACTTGAGACATCAATTTTGCTTTCCTTGAACTTCATGTAACAGCATCATCTTGCTAGGATCTCTTTGAGTCTTTCATTCTTGGCTCGTTAGATTCTGAGATTCCTCTATATTCTTATATGTACCAGGAACTTGTTCATTTTTGCATTTTATGTACAATTGTCTGACACAATTTTTTTAACTTCACCATGATGAAAATGAGATGTATGATTAGTAGAATCAATACTTCATATTTTAAACTGGGATCTTTTCCTGGGCTAGGAATATTTGGTGTCATACTTTCTCATGATGCTGACCCATGACAGCAAGCTGCAGGTGCGAGTCAGTCATGAAATGAAGAGAGTGAACAACTGACATCTTGCAGTGCACTGTGCTGCTAACCTGTGATAGTTGGTGAAACCAGCATATTTAATGCATTTTCAGCAAAGGGTGTTTTAATTACAATAACTTAAATGGTATACAACCATATCTACCGTTAAGGAATATCTGTATTATTATTTTATAAAAACATACTAATACTTATGTATATATTTTAATAGTATTAAACATTAGGGTTTATCTTAGTCCATTTGGGTGGGCTGCTATATGAAAATACCTTAGACTGGATAATTTGTAAACAACAGAAAAGTATTGTTCACAGTTCTAAAATCTGAGAAGTTCTTTATCAGGGGCCGACAGGTTTAGTCTCCAGTAAGGACTCACTCTTTGTTTAAAATATAACACTTTATTTACATGTCTTCAAAAAGCAGAAGAAACAAACACTGGTGATCATAATTGGTGGATGAGGACAAAGTTGATCTTTCAACCACTTTTATAAGCATGATAAAAGTTTTAAGAAGGGAAAAGCTATCATGGCTTTATCACTTAGTCACATCATGGCTCCATCTCTTAATACCACCAAAATGAGAGCTAAGTTTCACCTTAAATGTTGGAGGGACCCATTCAGAACATAGCAACGCTATTCCTGTTACTTAATTATCATCAGTGAAACTAATCTTTCTCTATTTTGTTTGTCAATTATGTTTAAATATAAACAAGATTTTTTTTATTCATGAAATAAGCATATGCTTAACTGGAGGAAGTATGGGCAGGTCTCCAAAACAATGATAGTCATTCACATTAACTTCAGGAATGCAGGGATTCATTGCACACCTATACTAGTACTGGGTATTCTTTTTTTAATATTTATCGTTTAGTTATAGGTGGACACAATACTTTTATTTTATTTTTATGTGGTGCTGAGGATCAAACCTCACAGATGGTAGGTGAGTACTCTAACTCTGAGCCACAACCCCACCCCAGTAATGGATATTCTTAATTTTTAAGTTTTAGTCATGGCAAATGGGTGGGTATGTAGTAGAATTTTCCTCACAGTATCGCAGGGGAATGGGATTTAGGAACCACCTTCCACCTCAGAAAGGATACTAAATTTCACTGGAAGTTCAAATTCCTTATAATCTCCTCATGGTATGGTATTTGCATATGATATAGACACTTTTAAAGGATAAGATCATTTAAATCATCTCAAGATTACTAAATCTATCTAAAATAATGTAAATACTAGGCAACTAGTTGCATTGTTTAAGGAATCATGAAAAGAAAAAAAATGTATGTACATATTCAGATACAAGTTTCTATTCAAATGTTTTTTATCTGTATTTGGTTGAATGCATGAATATGGAACACACAATATGGAGAACCTACTATGTTATCTTATTACAGTTTTAATTTATATCTCCAATAATAAATGAATAAATATGTTCAATGATCTCTCATATGGTTATTAAGTAACTTTTCTATGTCTGCTCAAGTTGTGGCACAATTTCTATTATATTTTATGTCTGTTTCTTATTGCCTTCTTAGAATTCTTATCTATTCTGTAAGGAAGTCCCTTGTTGAATATATGTAAAAGAAATAAATCTATCCTTATCTTTCTCTGGCTTACCTTTTTTTATGCTCACAATGTTGTCTTTTAAAAGATATATACTATTTTTTTCATTCTATTCATATATATTAGATATATTTCCAAGCAGAAATAATATATCTTCATATATATATATATATATATATATATATATATATATATATTCAAATATATCTTCACTAGGTTAGGTTTTACACTTCACAGTGTATACCTCTCCATACAGATTTCATCATTCTATACTGGGAAATAGGCACATGTGTATATTCCATACAGATTTCATCATTCTATACTGGGAAATAGGCACATGTGTATATTCTGGCCTTTTAATTTCATTGTTCCTTTAATTTACTTATTTATTCTCAGGAGGCTGGGGAACAATTCTTACAAACAATCCTTTCCCTACTGAGCAATGCCAGTATTAATTTCAGCATCCAACAATGCTTCCAGAAGAGTGACTAGTCCAGTGTACTGAACTTTCTTGTATAGAAAAAGTCCAATCATTAGTCTCCATCCTCCAAATTCACTCTGAAAGGAATGCATAACATAAACACTCCTAGTAAACAAAACAGACGTAAACCCAAAGCTATGGCCACCACAACCGGGCTTATTCTTTGTGCTACTCATCAGTTTGGGAGGAGTCAAAGGATCCTCCACAACTAAAATTCATCAAAAAGCTTTCTAATGACAGTCTCAGAGAACTCCAGGGAGATTGGAATGATATAGTATATGCCTCTAGAGACCCATCCTCAAGATTCTGTTCCTTTGGAAACTATTTCTAATATGAGAAAGAGTTTGGGTGAACATGCTCAAAACATCTTTCCTTCTGGCTCACTGCCCAAAAGAACAGCTCCCTTGGTGTCCACATACCAGCTGAAGTATCTAATATTCTCTTGAAAGATATATATATTCTTAAAATCTAAATAATAATCTTTTCTTCATCCTATTTTTGTGAGCAGTTTGTAAATATTTTACTTCGTCCAATATCATGAAGCTATATTCCTATGTTTTTGCATAATTTAATTTGTCATTTATGTTTATAATAATTCTTAAATTTATATGCTTGTATGGCAGGAACCAATTCTTTTTTTTTTCTGTGTGGATATCCAATTTGAACCATAATTTGTTGTGTTTTTTTTTTAATTAATCCCAAAGGTATATTTATCATAAATCAGGTGACCATGTGCATGTGGAATTCTATCTGAATTCTATTTCACTTAATCTTTTTAATTCATACCATCACTGCACCATTTTAACACATCTTTGTAATAAACCTTGACATATGGTGGTGTATATTGTCAAAATCAAAGAAAATTTGCACAGTAAAATGTTGAAACTTATTTATGACTGTGATATTTTCATTTGTCTTATTTAATTGCTATCCTCAGTATTTTATAGATTTTAAGGTCTAAATATCAGGCTTATTTCAATGATCAATCCCCAGTATTTGTTTCTTTTTATGATACTATAATTTTGTTTTACTATAAATGCATTTAATTTTCACCTTATTTTTAATTAAAATTATGCAGTTTATCAATTTGATGATTTTGTTTTGAAGAACCACACTTTTATTTCATTGATTTTTGTCTGTTAATTTTCTATTGATTTTGTGATTTTTTTCTTTCCTTCTAATTGTTTTGGATTTGATTTGTTTTTCTGTTTCCTTGTTTTATAAGATGGATACTAAAATCATTAACTGTAGATCTGCTTTTCAAATTATATGTTTAAAACTATAAACATTCTACTTATCACTGATTTTGCATGCCATGAATTTAGATGTTGCTTTTGTTTACACTCAGTTGAAAATAATTTCTAATTTCCCTTGAGATGTTTTCCTCCTGATTCATGAATTACTAATAAATGTGTTGTTTAATTTCTTCATACTTGGGGATTTCCATATTTTTCTTCTTTGGTTAATTAGTTTCATTGATTTTAGAGAACATGCTTTATTTGATTTCAATTGTTTTTAAATTATAGGGATTTGCTTTATTCATAGAATATTGTTTATTCTATTTCATGCATGCTTGAAAAAATGTGTATTTTGTTGTTGTAGATGGAATATTCTATTTATGTTAGGTTCATTTGGTTTATAGCATTGTACAAGTCTTCTGTATCCTTAGTGAATATCTGTCTGGTTTTTCTATCAATAACTGAAAAAGGGGTATTGAAGTTTCCATCAACAGTTATTGAATCATTTATTCCTTCTTTTAATTCCATCAAATTATTGTGGAGATAAACCACTCACTCACTGCCAAATAATTCTTCATAGCATAAATTAAAAAAAAATTCTATTAAGCTTGTTGCTTTTTACAGAATTAAATGGTGAGGTTTCTGTTTCCTTACTTGTTATTTCTGGTTGTAGATGGATATAATATTTTTATTTTATTTATTTCTATATAGTACTGAGGATCGACCCCAATGCCTCACACATGCTAGGTAAGCACTCTACCACTGAGCCATAACCACAACCCCCTTGGTATTTCTCCACTGCAGGGAAGATGAGAGGGGAATGGAAGTGTAGGGAAGAGATACTTATTATAGTAAGCCCTCTATGAGAGAAAAGGAGTAGCAAATTTCACTAATCCTTGCAGTCTCAAATGTCCCTATTTTTCACTTGAAAGAAATAAATTCTAGGGCTAAAGTCATTTTTCCTTCAGTAGATATAGTATTGACACTTGGCGGAATATAATTGACTTAGATGAATCTAACAAAGGATACACAACAATCAAATATTTTAAAAATTGAAACTCAATATAAAAACAGAAACAGAGTCTTTAAAAGTGAGTAAAAGAAAGGGTAGAAGCATTTCCAGGAAAAAAATATGTACACATGTTCAAAAGGAAAATTAAAAACTCCCAGTACTAAGAGACAGGAGCTTATTTTATTTCCCATTTTGTAAGTCATGAAACCAAATCAATATCTTTGCTATGTAATAAAAACACTATTATTAAGTTAATTTCTGAGTGCTTGGAATATGTCTGCTTTATTCATTTGAATAAATAAAGTGACTATTATCTTTTATTAGTATTTTTTGTCTTTTAATATGCATCTCTCTTAAGGTTTTAATATTCTGAAGGTTTCATTTCTGTTGTAATTCACATTTAAATCAAAGTGCTTCCTAAACACTGATATTCAGAGGAGACATTCTGGAAAAATGATTCTTGTCTATGTTTAAAACTCTTTCATCAACATTTCTGGTTTAATAGATAGAAAACTATGTGAATTGAAAAAAAAAAAAAAAAGACTAGAAACAGGGAAAGAAACCCAGGGTTAATAGTGGTCAGAAAATTAAAGCTTGTCATGCGATGAGTACATGAAATGCAATCAGCAAAAACAAACCAAGGGAAGGCAATTTTAGATATGTTATCAACCTATCAATAACTGGATGATGGGCACAAAATAAAGTACCATGTAATCAAAAGAATGAAGAATTTCGCTTGCCTTTTTGTGTGTGTTCTTTGTTTTTTGTCGTTGCGCTGTGTATATTTTCTAATGCCACCTTACTTCCAAAATCTTTGGATGTAAGAAAATTTTCCAAGGTTGAGAGTAATATTTTTTTTTACTTTGTCTTAATTTAAAGATCCATTTCTATTAATAATGAACCAGGTAGAGATTTAGGGGAGAGACAGATGTCCTTCTCAGTCAATACCATCTACTCAGACTGGTGTATTCTGAAATGAGTCATGTCTTTTAATCAAAATTCTGTCTATTTACATCAATAATTGTGGCAATCTAGATTTAATCTGGTATTTAATTATTAGGTTTTCATAATCTTTGACCTCAGGCTCCTTAAACCTGGATTATTCCTACGTGCTCAGTGCTTTCACTGAAATTCCAGGTACCATCATTCAATACTCCAGTGGATGTGATGCTTGGGTGTCTAGATTGTCCATCTCTGTCCTTTTGCTCTTAAATCAAGCTGTTCATGTGGGTATTCTGTGGGACCAGCCACTTTGCTGTTTCTCCCAGGTTCTCTATTTTAAACTCCAAACTCATTTGGAATTTCTACCATCACTCTCCAATTCTTATCCTGCCTTAGTTGAAAAATAGGGCACATGATCCACTTTTTCTTACATTACTTATCCTTGAATCTCCTTAATGAATGAAAAAAAAAATGGGTCAGGTAGTCTTAGATATATTATTAAAGATATGAATATCCTGGAAATTAATGCTCTATTTGAGGTACAGGTGGCAAAGATTTTCTCCCATTCTGTAGGCTCTCTCTTCATGTTCTTGATTGTTTCATTTGCTGGGAAGAAGCTTTTTAGTTTGATACCATCCCATTTATGGATTCTTGATTTTACTTCTTGCACTTTAGGAGTGGTGTTGAGAAATTCAATTTCTAAACTGACATGATGGAGTCTTGAGATTACATTTTCTTCTACTAGGTTCAGGATATCTGATCTAATGCCTATGTCTTTGACCCACTTTGAGTGGACTTTTGTGCTGGGTAAGAAATTAGGGTTAAATTTCATTCTACTACATATGGATTTCCAGTTTTTCCAGAACCATTTGTGGAAAAGGCTACCTTTACTCCAATGTATAACGTATGTTTATGGCATCTTTGTCTAGTATGAGAAAACTGTATTAAAAATTAACACCAAAAATGGCCAGGAACAGAACAGACATATCATAGAAGAAATAAAAATTGTCAATAAAAATATGAAAAAAAGTTCTAAATCTCTAGCAATTACAGAAATGCAAATTAAAATTACACTGATATTTCATCTCACTCTAGTCAGAATGGCATTTATTAAGAATAAAATTAATTATAAATGTTGGCAAGGATGTGAGGGAAAAGGGTACACTCATACACTGCTGGTAAGATTGCAAATTAGTGCAACCACTCTGGGAAGTAGTATGGACATTCCTTAGAAAACTTGGAATGGACTCATCATTTGATTCAGTTATCCCACTCCTCCATATATACCCAAAGGACTTAAAACCAGCATACTACAGCAATGCAGCCACATCAAAGTTTATAGCTGCTCAATTCAGAATACCTAAGCTATGGAACCAACTTAGGTGCCCTTCAACAGATAAATAGATAAAGAAAGAATCACACACACTTGAATATTACTCAGCCATTAAAAGTAGGACATTATGTCATTTGCCAGAAAATGTATGGATCTGGAGACTACAATGCTAAGCAAAATAAGTCAATGCTTAAAATAAAATAAAGGCTGATAGGTCTCTCTGATATGCAGATGCTAACACACAACAAATAGGCTGAGGGCAGAATAGCAGTTTAGTAGATTAGACAAAGGGGAATGAAGGCAGGGAGTTGAGACAGGAATAGGAAAGACAGTGGAATGAATCTGACACAATTTTTCTAGGTACGTATATAAATACACCACAGTGAATCCCCACATCTGCACAACCATGGGCTGTGAATCTAATTAGAATAAGATGTGTTCCATGTTTGTATAAATATGTCAAAATATACTTACTGTCATGTTTAACTAAAAAGAACAAATTTAAAAAATAATCACAGATAATTCAAGCACTTTTTTATAAAAAAAAATTGTTCATGTTGTATTCTTACTGTACTAACAAGAATAGATAATATAAAAATGCAGTCTAAATATAATGTTCTAAATCCTTTAGGATTTGGGAACATAAATCCTAATACTTTAAAATTTTGAATTTTAATTACTTTTTTTTTCTCTCAAAACTATTGTTTTAGCATTAACATCGAAAGTCAATCTGAAACACTTAAAACTGGTAAATTTAAGCATATGCACTTTTGGCAAAACTCATGACACTACACACTACCAAAAGAGGTAGTATATTATATGTCATTTAGAGTTTAATAATGTTGCTTAAATCTATGAGAGAATACAAAATTTAATAAATAATTCCTCATTTGCTTCTTTCTTCTCTTCTCAGAAGCATCCTAATTAGCAGCTATTACCCTATGGACTGTCCCCAATATGAAATGTAATAACTTAAATAAGGGGATGCAAGAAGTAGGAAGACTGCAAGCACCATTTTATGAAATAAGGGCAATGGTAGTGGTCATGGACATCAACACAGAGGTTTCTACTGTGTCAGGAACTGGATTTGTCTATAAATTTCCACTGTAATTTTATAAAATGGGTCTGGGAATAAATATACTTCATAACAAAGACAGAGAAAGTTTGGGACATTAAGAATAATAAATTTATACAGCTGTGGCAGAAGATGGTTTAAAAGCAAGCAATCTAACTTTAATATCCTCACACTTAACAGTGGTCCTATACCAACATTTAAATATAATTTTTTGTACTCAAAATAACAAAGCTCATGCAATTTAAACTTACAATGATGAGTTCATCATGGTGGTGTTTGTGATGGAGGTGACTCGAGATAGACATGCAGATACTGCTATTTTTAAAAATTTATATTAGGTATTTATAGTGCTGCTATGCATGTAACCATTACTTCCACCAATAGAATTATGACAATGCTATTATTACTATTCCCATGATTCAAATGAGAAAACCTAGATTCAGAGATAAATAACATGTGTACAATCATAGTTCAAATGTATTACAAGTTACACATGTCTGTAAGTTTGATTGAACTCAGAGTTCCCTCATTCTCTGGTTTATTTTTTTCCAGTTCTTTTTTCCTTTTATTTATTTATTTTTTATTTATATATGATAGCAGAATGCATTATAATTCTTATTACACATATAGAACACAATTTTTCATATTTCTGATTCCATATTCACACCAATCCGTGTCTTCATACTTGCACTTTGGGTAATAATGATCATCACGTTCCACCATCATTTCTAACCCTATGCTGGGCCTCTGTTCCCCTCCAAACCCATTCCCTATCTAGAGTTCATCTATTCCTCCAATGCTCCCACTATGAATAAACCTCTTCATACCAAAGAAAACATTCATCCTTTGGTGTTTTGGGATTGGCTAACTTCATTTAGCATTATCTCCTCTACTCTATCCATTTATCTGCAAATTCCATTATTTTATTCTCTTTTATTGCTGAGCAATATTTCATTGTTTATACCTCTCACACATCAGATACAACAAACTAATCTCTAGAGTATATAAAGAACTCAAAAACTTAAACACCAAAAAAAAAAAAACACAAAAAAACCCAAATAACCCAATCAATAAATGGGCCAAGGACCTGAAAAGACACTTCTCAGATGATGATATACAATCAATCAACAAAATATATGAAAAAGTTCATCATTTCTAGCAATTAGAGAAATGCAGATCAAAACCATTCTCAGATTTCATCTCACTGTAGTCAGAATGGCAGCTATTATGAAGACAAACAACAATAAGTGTTGGCAACTATGTGGGGAAAAAGGTACACTCATACTCTGCTGGTAGGACTGCAAAATGGTGCAGCCAATATGGAAAGCAGTATGGAGATTTCTTGGAAAATTGGGAATGGAACCACCATTTGACCCACCTAACCCTCTCCTTGGTCTCAAAGGACTTAAAAACAGCTTACTACAGAGACACAGTTATATCAATGTTTATAGAAGCACAATTCACAATAGCTAAACTATAGAACCAACCTAGATGCCCTTCAATAGATGAATGGATAAAAAAAAATGTGGCATATATCATCCTCTGATTTAAACTTGGTTAAAATATCTTGATTTCTCTCTTTTTAAAATAAGCACATCACTTCTATTGTCACCATCTTTGGATCCTTATACTGAGTAACTGAACAGTATACTATTATTTTTATTCACTTGAGATCATTAACTATATAACAAATTTCATTACTTTCTCAAGAAAAATACATGCTGTCCATCTAGTACATAGCTGGGGGCTGATGAAATAGAAAAAAGATAGAACTACTTTTTGAACTTTGATTCATCTCAGTATATTTAATATTTATATTTCATATCCTGATATTTGTCCACCTATCCCAAATCACCTTCCATCAATAAATTTGTTTAGATAATAGAACATTGACTGTTGGCATCTACATGTCAAGATAGGATAGAATGAAGATTAAGAAGTACAACTTTTATAGGCTTGTTTTCTTTCTGTTTACCACAAATTAAAATTTTAAATATTATAATTATTTTTTGAATTCACAAATACACATAAACTCACAAGCAATGATTGCTAGTCTCCAATGGGTTCCTAATACTTCAAAAATAAACAACCTTGAAATTCATAAAGGTTAGGCAAGAATAAATGTGATGTACAGAAAATAACTTCAGCCATGAATTCCAGACACTTGCATGGAGTAATCATTCTTGTAGCAAAGGAATTTTGGCAAGTGTTTGAAGGTCATAATGATTTGAAGAAAAAAGTACTAAGTAATAATATGAACTTCAGGTTAGGTATGTATATTTGGTACTTAGGAATTAGGGATCCCTTGAAGGCAGACCAAGGCAAAAAAAGAAAGCTCAATAAATACAAGATGAGCTTTGATGATCTCCAGTCAGGCATAAAGTTAGAGGCAGTGAAAAAGTACCATTTAAAAGTTGTATTTTTGGAGCTATTTTCTTCAATACTGCTTAACACTGTAATTTTATTAGCCACTGGACTGAGACAAAGATAACTTCAGCAACTAACTTACTATAAACTGAACATGTTTTAGCAACTCCCTGAAAAGTCACTGCTCTCTAATGACACACTGTCACAAACAGCATCAGAAAGAAAAATAGTTTTGCTTTAAGGGGAAATTCATGCTCACACAAGAATATTTAATATTTACATATTATGGGAGGTGTCATCATCACCACCTCAAAGGTAAAAAGGCTTTATCTTTCCATTAGTTTATAAAAATTCATAAACTCAAAACTGTTTCAACAATTTAATTTTACTTAAAATAAGAAAGCCTTGGGCTGGGGATGTGGCTCAAGCGGTAGCACGCTCGCCTGGCATGCGTGCGGCCTGGGTTCGATCCTCAGCACCACATACCAATAAAGATGTTGTGTCCACCGAGAACTAAAAAATAAATATTAAAAATTCTCTCTCTCTCTCTCTCTCTCTCTCTCTCTCTCTCTCTCTCTCTCTCTTTAAAAAAAAAAGAAAGCCTTCAGTTTTAATTTTTTCCCAACTACTGCTAATAGTATAGAATGAATCAAATATATGGGGAACAGATATTTGCATGTCCAAATTAATATTAATAAACTTATTTACCTAGGAAAGCTATTTCTATTCAAGAACCTAAGAAAAGCAGATTTCCAAAGATGAATGAATTAAAGTATTAGCTGAAACAACAGTAAGTTGAATATTTTATTCCAAAACATAGAAATTAGACAGTCTCCCGCAACCTTTATATTTTACTACATGAGGCTTATGAATTTAAAACCACATCCAGAATAATTTAGAACTATAGGCTTATGAAAATCTATATTATTTATTTAACAAAGCTATCATTGGAATAACTATATATGAGAAGAAGGGAGAAGCAACCTGGGAATTGAGACAAAGAATAGAGACATTATGAGTGCCCAATTCTATTTACTGAATCAGCCTTAGAATGACCAGCAGGTAGAAGTGGCAAAAGGAACATATGGACAAAATGTTAAGGACAAACAGCATCTAAGCCATAAAGTTCAGCCATGCATCTAATATGTCATTGGACTGGGATGTGACAGTGATCAAGTATATGCATAGATGATGCCTAACCTAAGCCACGGAGCCTTGAGCATATGAGGCCCGGGAGCCCAAGGAAGAAAACTCCATTAATTGTTCCTTCCTGCCTCTGTTTTTTTTTTTTTTTTTTTTTTTTTTTTTTTTTTTTTAGTGAGAGAGAGAGAGAGAGAGAGAGAGAGAGAGAGAGAGAGAGAGAAATTTTTTTTAATATTTATTTTTTAGTTTTCGGGGGACACAACATCTTTGTTGGTATGTGGTGCTGAGGATCCAACCTGGGCCGGACGCATGCCAGGCGAGCGCGCTACCGCTTGAGCCACATCCCCAGCCCCTGCCTGCTTCTTGTTATACCTTTCTTTTCTTCCCAACTAGGGGCAAAAGTGAAAATCAACCATAATTATCTCAGGTCTGTGGAATCCTCATATCTCCTTCAAATCCTCATAAATCCCTAAAGCAGAGAGGTAGTATTCCAATAAAATTAATGCTTCATAAGCACTCAAGGAGAAAATAGAAATATGTATTCCAATCAAATGATTGTCTTAAATCAAACAGGGTATTTACTTCTCTGTGTAATCACCTTCCGTTAGCCTAATAAAGAAAGTATAACAAATGGCAGGTGGTTGCCACAGCAACATCTTTTTCTTTTACATGCTGTTAGACAATATTTTTTTAATTCTCTCTGATTTGTTTTAATAGAATAAAAGCCTCTCCAATAAATGGAACTTTGCAATTTCGCTAGTCACAGTTTCTGGGTTTTTTTTTTTTTTGCTTCACCATCATGAATACATTTGAAAAAGGATACATGTCCCAATACTAGACTATCTTCATACTTAATTACTTGGTGGTGTGATATTGAAAACACAATACCCACTGACAAATATAGTGGTTTCCTGCTTCATGAGGTAATTAATAGTGTTGTTTATTGTTCTATAAGTTTTGTCTTTTGTCATACATAATTTGTTAAGTAAATTAGACAGTAAAATTCATATGGGCTTAACAGAAACCAAATAATGAAGTATTATCAAGGATTTAATGATACAGAAATAGCTCATGGGGAAAAAAATAGTACTCCCATGCAAATAGTTGCCATGGTAATAGCTTGAAACTACTGCATGGGTTTTTAAAAATATATTTAAGTACATATAAATTTTACTAAGATTAGCAAAATCTAGACTATACCAGATTTACCCAAACAAAACAAAAATAAAAAAAATCAGCAAAACATAAATAGCAAAAATCATTTATATTTTGTGGCAGTTTGTCCCCCAAGGATTCATGCACTGGGAACTTGGTGGTCAGTGTGATTGATGTGGGAGCTGTTAGAATTCTTAGCAGGCAGTGCCTAGTGGGAATTGCTGAGATCACCAGGGCCCTTGGAACTGAGTAAAGGTAGTTCTCTTGTGCAATCTGCTGGTAGTTCCTGTGAGAGGGTCGGTATAAAAGCCTGTGCGTGGCCCAGGTCAGCTCTCTGGCTTCTAGTTTCCAGATATGATCTCTTCCACTTGCCATTACCAGCTGCCACCAGGCCATGCAACAGAGAGCACTCTCTCCAGAACCCAGCCAATAGATACCACCCTTGATCTTCCAAAACTGCAAGCTCAATGATCCTCCTTCTTCATAAGAAGCTGGCCGCAGGTTTTTTATTATGGTTTCAAAAAGCTAACACAGATTTTATTGGTCCAATTTATCATATGTTTTTATTTGATATCAACCAATTAGATATTGAATTATCCCATCAGTGGAAAGCTCCATTGAATGGTAGAAGGCTGTATGATTTCAGAATGTGTACAAGACTTATACGTAAAAGAACATGAGCAAGGAAGGTAGCATTTTTGAAGCCAAAATTGATCACTGAAAATATGTACAGAAATTATAAAACATAATTAAAATGTCAGTATTAGACTCAGTGTCAAAAACAAAGTAAAAATGAGGTAAAGAGCTGTTCCATAAGCAAAATTATGTTCTAATTATGTCCCTTACCTCCTCTTCACCTTAATAAAAAATAATGATGGTACAAGCAATATTTGTAGTTCTAATGAATTAATTATGTCTATGAGACGATAATACTATTGTTAAAAATCAAGCATTTCATATAAAGAATAAGAATATATAATTGGTGGTCAAACATTACTTTTCAAAATGCAGGCAATAATTCAACAGAAGCTCTTCTCCAATAATTTTGAATTATTCATGATTAAGTCAAATACACACACAATATGACCAACTTTATGTACTCATAATGTTTTAACTAATATCTTTGTAACTCATTAATATTTACCAATCATTCTGAGCAATTAATTTATTTCATCTCTACAATAATTTTGAAAAGTATCACAATTTGGATATCATACATTTCGATTATGAAGAAAAAGGTTAACACTCTCAACTAGAGTCATATAGGAATGTAAGCACCCAAGCCTGAACATTTGACTACACAGCTCATAACCTTGCAGTTTTGACACCTTGTTTTATGTCATTTCTCAATGAAATGTAATGTGCAGTTTCACATGTTCTATTTTGTGATTTGAATATTTACTCTGAAATCTGCTGTGTCTCTTTAACAAATTGCTATATAACTGTCCCTTAGGCAGGTTCTAATATTCCTTCTTCACTTCTGCTACATTGCTGATTCAATGGCAGGCATTGAGAAGCTATCCAGTATGAGGGAAAAATCATAATTCTTGATTGATTAGGCAGTCTTCCAAATCTTGCCATTATGATTATTTTTAAAGAAAAAATGTATTGTTGTTAAATAGGCAGAAATATTATACAGAAATACATCTCTAAGACTCTAAAAATTTCTTCTACTACATTGCATAATCTCAGCCAGAGGCATCCAAAACATGGGGCTTAAGGGTGAAGCAGAGATAAGATTAATTTTAAAGTGGAGAAAAAGAGAAATAAAATAATATTACTGATTGTCTAATATGAGCCCTCATAGTGGTAATCTCTGTATCTATAATTAATCTTTGAGGTGATCAATTTGATATCCCCTAGGTAGATAAGAAGTGTGAGCAGAGTACAAGGAGGTTAGTAACTTGTAACTAACATTAAGATTTCTAACAGTCCTGATAGCAATACCTAAATTTTTTCGGATTCTAAAGCTCTTACCACTGTAGCTTGTTTACATTTTTTCATTTACAAGAAATGAGTGTGTGTGTGTGTTTATGTGTGTGTGTACAAGTATTATGTATTGTAGGAAGGGAAAAGAGGCATGTAAATAAATGAATTAACTTATATAATTTTCACAATAATACTGTGAAGTGGGTATTTTAATTGCCATACTTAAATTATAAGTAAAAGATCTTAACTATAGCAATAACCAAATTGTTCATAAATGACAGAGGCAAGAATTGATAAATATTTTCAATCTATTAATAACACCTTTATTTCTGACCACAACTAGAACAAGAATGTCTAATTTCCTAACCTACAATAAGTATTTGGTGGAACAAGTATGGGAATAAGTAGGTATTCACAAAGTTTACATTGTGTTAATAAAGGATGTAAATGATTTACATCTTTAGCATATACAGATATTTTATATAAAATATGAAGAAAACCACTGAAAACATATTTTTTGTTTTTATTTTTCTTTATATGGCTAGAAAACATTTAAGACTATTTCCTAATATATTTGTGTTTATTCATTCATTGCTCCCCAGAAATACTTATTCAACTTCCAAGATAATGGGCATGCATAAGCAAACAAAATAGACAAAAATTCTCACATGTCTAGAACCTATATGTTAAAGAGAAGCATATGATAAAGAAGCAAATCAATAGCACTGATAACATGTTAGGTAATTATAAATAATTTAAGTTTAAAAAACTGAAAAGTGTATATTAAGATCCAGAATGAGAAACGATTGCTGTAAAGATATACATAAAACCAGGTGACCTGCAAAATTATATGAAGAAGTTGGTGAAACAAATCCTGGAGACACTTGAAGGAATAATTTTCCCAAATATTAGAAAGAGCAAATGAAAAATCCTTGAGAAAAAAAGATAAAGCATAGACCATTTTTAAATAGACTTGGCAATATACAGAATAGTAGGGTCATGAATCATGTAATTATGCAGAAGGCAGCTTTTTTAGAAACTCCTAGACCATTTACTAAAGTTTACTCTGAATTAGATATAGAGGCAATAAAGTGTTTTGAGTAGAAGAATGTTATTTGACATACTTTGAAGGATTCACTCTGGATGCTGCAATAATTTAAAAGAATTAATATGAGAAATTTAAGAGTCATGACCCAGCATAATAGTGATGAGATTCCAAAAAGAGTTTGAAAGTCTAAGTACATTTCAAAGTTAAAACTTAAAGAACTTATTGATTCACAAAAATGTACAGTATGTGAGAAAAAAGTAGCAAGTCCCAGATATTTAGTCTGAGCAGATGTAAGCGAACTTTGCCATATATTAAGATAGAACTTAGGAGAAGAAACATTTTAATGGGAATAGAGATTTTGTGTGCTTAGTTTTGAACATGTTAAGGGTAAGATGCACCTTATATATCAAGGTGGACAGTTGTGTAGGCAGCTGGATATATAAATCTGGAGTTCAAGGAATGAGTCAGAGCCTGAAAGATAAACCTGGTTTTGTCAGTGTGTTTCTGACATATAAGACTAGGAAACTAGATGAAATTGCTAAACGAATGACTTTTGATTAAAAAAAAAAAAGTTGAAATATGGTGCCTCATAGAGGTTTGGGAGATAGTGATGAACCATCAAATTTTTTGACAAGAATAATTGATTAAGGAGGGAATCTGGGGGATGCATTGTCTTAAAAGCCTAGTGAAAAGTACTTCATGAAGGGAGTAATCACTTATGTTAAATGCTATGGAAGTCAGGTAGGAAAAGGGATATGAACTGAGCAGTGATTTAGCTTTAAGGACACTATTAGTTTGGTTTGCTAGTATGGGTTAAAATCTGAGTAAAGAAGCTTCTAAAAAGAGTGGCAGGAGAGGAATCTGAGAAAGCACAAACAGGCAATATGTTTGTGCTTTGTTCTTAAAGAAAGGAAATGGATGGGGTTGATATGATGAGAATCAGTTAATTCAAGAGGGTTTTTAGATATGAGAGAGAATGTGCTAATCATGTTTTAGAGTTGTTTTATGATTTTCCTGGGGTGTGTGATGATTTGCTAAGAGATGCTATGATGTATGTGAAGTCCCTACCTTCCCCAAAGAATATATAAAACTGCTGCAAACCCTGGGCTCGGGGCCTCTCAGCAACACCAGTTGCTGTGTGTGCGGAGGACGGAGCTAGCTTGCAATAAACACCTCTTTGCTGCTTATATCGATCTTGGTCTCCAGTGATGTTTTGAGGGTCCTGAATTTGAGCATAACAATATACAAAGATATGAAAAATTGTGTTCTATATGTGTAATAATAATTGAAATGCATTCCACTGTTGTGTATTAAAAAATCAATTTAAAAATAAATACATAAATAAAACATGGTAGTAAAATTGAAACAATAGTAAAGACAACAGTTTCACAGGATAGATATTGTGGTAGAAACTCAGATGAATTGAGGCAGAAAACTATGAAAAAATATTTAATAAGTAGAATCATCAAACTCATAAACCTATAATTATGGTAAATACAATTTTTTTTCACCAAACTGCTACAATTCAAGACATTTTTGTAGACATGACAGAGCTCAGTTGTTAGTTATAGGTCTATATTTAAATAAGACACAGAGGGCTGGGGTTGTGGCTCAGTGGTAGAGTGCTTGCCTAGCATGTGTGAGCCACTGGGTTTGATTATCAGCACTGCATATAAATTAATGAATAAAATAAAGGTCCATCAACAACTAAAAAAAAAGTTAAAAATAAATAAATGAATAAGACTCAGAGATTTTAATTAAAAAATGGTATATGATATAACCAGTAAATAGACATTGGATAAGAATGAATTAATCACCAGAATTTCAAGTTCAAGTTTACCTCAACATCCCATTTATGTTTTCTGTATCATCTTGGACTACAGCAATCTCTCTCTCCTTCGGATGTTTATAAGTGCTTATTGTTTGTATTACTCTCTTGACTATTAATTAAATTTTGTCTTGTGATCTTTCTTATGATGTTATATTAGATAAGTTAAATTATTTTTAGCACTCTGCATGGCTATTCTCTCTTTCTTCAACCCAATTATAATGTCATAGAAAATTTAATTTACAAAGCCTGTCAGCATATACTTAACACATGTCAATACTATGCCAGAAACTCCTCGAGGTAATAAGAGACAAACTGTTCTGATTTTAAAGGACCATTTAAAAAAATGTTAAGTTAAACAAGGGGATTTTAATTATATATGCCTCAATTCAATAAATTGAAACTAGTGGTACATATGAAATCAGGAAATCCAAGGAAAAGAAACCAAGACTACCTCAAAGGAAAGATGACATTTGATTTTTAGATTAAAGGAATGGAGAAAGTTGCACAGTTGGAAAATAAAAATAGAAACATTCTTGGTTAAGAGAGCAGAATATGAAAAATAAGTGGATATTTGAGTAGCTGTGAATATTTTCATGTGCCTATAGCTATGAAACATTAAACTGATTCAGTTTTAATTCTCAATTTAAATTAAGTTCAATTTATCAGTCTACCACCATAACCCCCTGCCATGACACACACAGAATATAAATTGTAGAGCCCTTAAGCCAGTTGACCCAATTCAAGAAAAATATTTGACCTTTAAGTAAGATGTGAAAGACTTTATCTCATCATTAGCTAAGATCATCTTATATTAGCATATCAAAAACCCATTTTTAAGGATTTAGCTGATAGAGATCTTCCTACTCTTAAAGAGAGGATCTTTGTGCATTAACTGGAATAAAGAACAAAAGATATAAGTTAAAGAAGGAACAGAAAAGAAAACCCCACCTTTTTTTTTTTTTTTTCATTTCTAAGGCAGTTTGAATAAAAAAGGGTAGGAAGAAAAAGTAGTCAACATTGACTGATTTCTCCTCTCTGAATATAAATTCAGAGGGTTTGGAAGAGTTTTTGTTAATTATAACAGGTAGTTAAACATGGTCAAACAGTAAGAATGACAGACCAGGATTTGAGACCCACATTGGTTAAATTCTGTGACTTGGGAAGTGGGGGGACTCAGACCAGAGGCTGGCCAGAGGCCTTTGCGATCATTCAGAGTCTTATATCTACTCAATGGTCAAAAAAGCTAGGAAGATAATGCTAGGGAGGGCTGTCAGGCCAGAAGAGATTAGATGACGATTTATCAGCCACAAATTCCGATTGAACAAGCAACACACAGTTGGACATAGAATCAAGACCACCAAAGACCACCAGAGGAAAAATGAGGCAAGGATCCTCAATCATTGGCTAATAAAAGAAAATACCAGTCCCTCACTCCATTCATGGGGATGGCCTATCAGTCAGAAAGGGAATGACTGGCTGTCTTAGAGTAGTTGTAGCCCAATAGCTAAGACTGGGTAATTTATAAAGGACATATTTATTTGGATCATGATTTTGAGACTGGTAAGTTTAAGATCTAAGGATCGGCATCTGGTAAAGGCTTCTTGCTGTGTCATCCCACGGTGAAAGATAAGAAGGTGAGAAAAAGCAAGTGATAGAACCTGCACCCTCAAACCTTTTCATAATTGACATTAATCCATTTAAATGCTGGGGTCCTTATGCCTAAAACACCTCCCATCAGGTCCCACCTCGAAACACGATGGTATTAGTAATTAAGTTTCTAACACATGCTTTTGGTGAAACAAGCACAAACCATAGCAGTGACTCCAAGTGAAATGAGGCCTCCCTGTGTGAAAAGTTTAAAGGATTAAATCAGACACAGCTTTATACTGAATTGTACATACAGTTGGATTTTTTTTTTTGTAGATGTTTGTGTGTGTGTGTGTGTGTGTGTTAATGAAATGGTTGAAACTTGGGAGACAGCCTAGGTTCATTATTTATAAATAATCAAACAGTAAAAAACAATATATATATATGCACATATATATGTGTGTGTGTATATATATACATATATATTCATATATGTGTGTATATATATACACATATATACATATGTGTGTGTATTACATATATATATATATATATATATATATATATATATATATATATATATTTATAATATTCACTCCTGTGACTAAAAGATCTGACCAGAATAATTTTAGGGAAGGAAAAGTGGGATCATGGTTTCAGAGGACATCATAGTAGAACATCATAGTAGAATAGTATAGTGGAGGGAAGCAGCTGACATAATCAGAAACCAGAAAGAGAAAAACTCCACTCTCCAGATACAAAATATATACCCCATAGTCAACCACTGCTTCCAGAAACTTCTAGCAAGTTCACTTGCTAGAAGCTAGGAGTCAGTTAATCCCATTAGGGATTAATTCATTGATTAGGGCTGTAACCCAGTCATTTTTCCTTCAACCTTGCATTGTCTCACATGTGAGTTTTAGGGGGACACCTCATGTTCTGACCAATTTTGTAAAGGATGAAAAGTAAAAAGTGGGGTAACTAAAGAGGGAAAGGAAAGACAAAGGGCAACATTAGTATTCTGCATTCTTGTTTCATATTTTATTTAAGAGGCTGAGAATAGTTGTAAATTGACAACAAAAAGAGTCAGTGAGAGATTTATAATATAAGAGAAACTATAAGGACACAGTATCAGAAAACAATAGCTCATGCCTCACATTCATTGAGTGGTTAAGAAGTGCCAGAGAGCATTCTCAGAGTTTATGTGTATTTCCTCATATAATTCCTATAATATCAAAGCCAGTGGATGAGTCAGCACTCACAATTACTATCAACATTAAACAGAAAAAAAAAAAAAAAACTTAGATAGCAAGAGAAAAAAAATTTTGTAGGGGGGAGTTTCAATAGTCTTGACTCATTTATTGCTATCCTTTTAAACTAAGGGATCCAAGATGGCACATTAGAGAAAGACTGCTTTTCCAGTTGCTCCATGGTTTGAGATTCAAACAGCAGGAATATCAATTCTCAGCAAGGAAGGAACAAGTGAGATTTCATTAAAATTCAATATTGGACAGTAAGAATATCTTAGGGACTCAGAAATCCTGGTGCATTAAACAAAGAACAAGAAAGTGCACTGAAGCAAAGCTGGATGTGGTGGTGACAGCAATAGCAGCACTGGTTCACTACAGCAGGGAGAGAAAACACAGAAAGAGAAGCACAAAGAGGATATTTGGCATGGAAATACTAGTAGATCAGAGAGGCAGACTGAATTTAACTGATCCAGAGTCTTCACAGTGAAAAGGTGTTGGAAAAGTGCTCTTTTCAACTTGCAAATGGAAAGCTGAGACAAGAGTCCTCTTGAGGAGGTCCTGCTACAGCTTGCTACTATGGAAGCATGAGAGATCCTGGCAAATACTTCCACAAGGTCCAGGGCAGTGCCTAATGTGTGGGCTAGGGTGTACCTAAAAGAACAGGAGTAAAACAGGCACAAAGAACATTGTACCTGGAAGATTCAAGTCAGAACTTGCTTTACCTTTGAATCTGGGGCTCACATGACCAGTTAAAGAGGGTTAGGAAACTGAATAGGCTAGTGTAAATACTCAGGAACTAACCTGGGAAGATCATGTTTGTGGGCAGCATAGAGTGTGTGGGATTGGCTCCTCTACCCCATGAGAAGAATTCTTGGGAAGCTCATAGTGTCCAAACTTCCAGCAGGAATTGGCATCTGTCAGACCCCGGAGGGTGCTGACATAATTTCTCACAGTAGATACCGAGAACAAAATTCCCAAGGCCTGAATGGACCTATGCCTCAGCCAATATAGCTCTCCTCAGAGAACTCTGTAGCAATCCCATCCTGGGAATGTAACAATCTGGTCTTAACGGACAAAACTCCAATCCATAGTACTTCCCATTTCATTCTACAGTATAATGTGAGAAGGAAAGCTAAGAAATTTTTCAACCAGCTTCAGTTTTAGACCACTCCATCTGGCAACTTGGTGAACAACACAAAGGAAGGTTTTAATTACCCCCAGTCCTGGCTGGCTCTTGTGCTCACTCTCTCCGTTTCTCTCTCTCTCTCTTCCTCAGTATCCAGACCAAGAAGAAACAAACAAAAAGGAAAATTGGGCATAGGCAATGACCAACCATTCTTATCTGTTTTGACCACCTTGATGGAAATGCTTCGTTTTTCATTAAAATTCTTTTTCCTTATTACAGAATTAATTTAGGTGTTCTAGGTGTGCTGAATGGTTCATGGACGGATATACATAAATTTTCTTTTTTCTTCATTTTAAGTGTTTTTTAAAATGATAATTATGTTTTGGTCATTTGAAGTCTATGATTAGGGGTTTATTTTGGTTTAGTTTACTTTTGGTTTGTTTCTCTTTCTCTCTTTTCTTCCCCCACTAAATTCAAATTCTTTTGTTCTCTTTTTCTCTCTCCCTTTACTTTGTTGTTGTTGTTGTTTCTGCTTTCTTTATATCTATCAATTCTTACAATTCTTGGCAATCTCTCTGATAATTTTTTAAAATATTTATGTTTTAATTGTAGTTGCACACAATAACTTTAGTTTATTTATTTATTTATTTATTTATTTTTATGTGGTGCTGAGGATCAAACCCAGTGCCTTGCACATACTAGGCAAGCACTCTACTGCTGGGCCACAACCTCAGCCCCTCTCTGATAATTTTTGAATATTCTAAAATCTCTCCTTCCTTCATATCAAATTTTCTTTCCTCTTAATAAAATATATTTTTACCATCCTTTAGAATTATTATATTTATATAAATCCTTTCCCAATATTTATGTTGCTGCAATTATTAGTTCCATGGATGACATAGTTAACACCTGCTCTTTTTTTTCTTTTTCTTTTTCTCTTTTTCTTTTTTTTTTTTTCTTTTCTTTAGTAGCAGGCATTTAACCCAGGGTTACTTTATCACTGAGAAAAATCCATATATATATATATATATATATATATATATATACACACACACACACATACACACACACATTTTAAAGACAGAGTCTCATCAAGTTGCTTAGGGCCTCACTAAGTTGCTGAGGCTGGCTTTGAACTCATGATCTTCCTGTCTCATCCTCTAAAAGCTAGGACTACAGGTGTTCATCATCACACCTGGCCCTGCTTTTCCTTTAATGCCAAGTCTAGTTCATGGTTTTATTGTTATTGCTGTTGGAAATTGCTGATCTTACCATTCCTTTTTATGGTCTTTACTGTAATTCATTGTATAGTAGGCAGGCACCAGCTTTATTCTAAAGCTGTCTAATGTTTGCATTAGTTGTTATTATTGTTTGTTTCCTCCTTTTCTATGAGGTTCTAAAGGGATACAGCAAAGGTAAAACTCCTCTGCTGAAGTAAAAGCTATCCAAAAACATCACAACTTGCTTCTAAAATAAATTATGACACTCAAACTTTAGATATGACTTAATGCGAAGAATACAGGAGAGAAAAATCTAAACTAATGAGCAGGCCACAAGTAGGAGTGGGTAAGGGTGGGTTCTCTGGTCCCACTCACAGACATACACTCTTACAGCAAAAACAAAGAATTGACCTAAAGTCTGTGAATACCACTCCTTTCAGGAAATCTCAATCTAGATAATTGTAGAACAGTTGGGCAAGAAAAGATTGTGCCCTGTACAGGCCCACACACAAGAGTCAAAGAGAAATGCGTTCCAACAGATACATAAAACTTAACACAGGAATACAAGAGATAGGAAAATAGAAGATAACAACATGTCTCCAAATGTTCATCATTCACCAGCACCTGAATCCAAAGATATTGAAGTAGATATGATATAAAATAAAGAATTCAAAAGAATGATTATAAAATTTATCAATGAATTTTAAGAGAACACAGAAAAATAACTGACTTAATTAAGGAAGATAGTACAGGATATGAATGAAAAAAAATCAATAAAAAGGTAGAGTTATTGAAAAAGAATGAAACAGAAACCTTAGAAAAAATGAAATGGAAAGTAAATAAATTAGAATAAGCTGAAGACAGAATTTCAGAACTAAAAATAAAATGGCTCACCTTGAACATTCTGACAGTATTAAAGAAAAAATAGGTGACCATGACAATAATATCTAAAATCTCTGAGACAACATTAAGAGAACAAATTTAAGAATAATTGAAATTCAAGAGGCTTTTGAGATGCAAACTAATGGAAAAAATTTTCTTCAGGGAAATTCTAACAGAAAAAAAAATTAAACCTTGAGAATAAGATGGGCATCCAGATTCATTCAGAATCTGATAAACAAGATTAAAAAAAATCTTTCATGACACATTATAACTAAAATGTCTAACACATAGAAAGGGTAGAGTTTTAAAAGCCTCAAGAGAAAAACATTAACTCACATTTTGAGGCAAGACAATCAAAATTACTTCTTACTTTTCAACATAATTTTAAAAGCCAAGAGGGCTTCAAATGATCTGTTCTAAGTTCTGAAAAAAAAATAAGTGTCACCAAAATTGCTATATCCAATAAAGCTCTCTTTCAAAATGGAATGAGATACAAAAACTTTCTAAGATAAGCAGGAACTAATAGAAAGCATGACTACAAAACTGGCATTACAGAAAATACTTAATGACATACTCTACCCATAGGAGATTTAAAACAAATCCCAGAGCTCACAAATAAACAAATCTCAATTGAACAGTATTGAGAAAATGATAGTAGGACCAAATTAATAATTAGAAATAAATTAAAATGCAGGAATCATAAACATCCATCTACAATAAAAATTAAGGTAAATGGTCTCAATTCTCCAATTAAAAGACATAAGCTGGCAGAATGGACTGAAAAAGAAGACGCAACAATGTTCTGTTTGAAACATTTATCTTAAAGGCAAAGACAGACAGACTAAAAGTGAAAAGACAGAAAATAATATACCATGTGACTGAAGTCCCAAAATAAGCAAGAGTACTCTATATTCAACAAAGAAAGCTTATAGCCAAAATTAATCAGAAGACATATAGAATGTTGCCACAGTTTGTCTGGGCAAAATAACCGGGGGGTGACAAGCAACTTGTGAAGATTGAAACAGTGGGAGCCACCTTATTGTAGGACAGCAGAGGTATATATACATAACTGAATACACAGCTTGACTCAATTTAGCATCATCCAGTTACAGCAATCAGTCCTTAAGGAATCCTCATCATCTTAATGATTACACACAGCTTAACTTAATTGACATAATCTAGTCACAGCAGCCAGTCATTAAGGAATCTCCATCATCTTAATGGCTTGCTGGCGTTACTTCTCAAACCACTCCTCCTGGCAAAGTGCCAGGCACCATCTTGACTTGTCTGTGGCCCTCACAGAATGTCACTTCACAATAGAAAAGGGAACAATCAACAAGAAGATATAAAAGTTTATACCACAAATATTGGTGCACCTCATTACATAAAAGAGACAACATTCAAGTGAGAAAGCCTCAGATAGACTAAAATACAGTAACATTAGGTGATTTCAACATACCTCTTTCCCCAATAGATAAGCCATCCAGACATAAATTCAGTGAAGACTCTTTGGACCTGAAAAATATTATAAATCAAAATAAATATAAAGGATATATCATCCAGAGGAGCCAAATATGGTTTCTTCTTACTAATTCATGGAACTTTCTCCAAAACACACCAAGTTTTAGGCCCTAAAACAACTTTAAGCAAAATACAAAAAAAAAAAAAATGTATATAATTTTTTTTTGCATCTGATCTCATCATAGTGATATAAAATCAGAAAACAACACTAAAAAACCCTATGGAAAAGAACTATATAAATATGTGGAGATTAAAGAAGGAGGAGGAGGAAGGAGGAGGAGGAGGAGGAGGAATAAGAATTCACTTGTGAATAATGAATGGGTGATAGAAGAAATCATAGAATTCATTTAAAAATTCTTGAACTAAATGAAAATAATACACTAGAACCTCTGGAACACAATATGGTTTTAACAGGAATTTATTTAGCTATGAGTGCCTACATAGGAAAAATAAAAATTATCTCAAATACAAACATAATGGTACATTTCCAGAACCCTGTAAAAGAACAACAGACCAATTGCAAAACAAGTAGAAGGAAGAATATAATTAAGGTGAATTCAAGGAAATTGAGAATTTAAAAAAATACAAATGGTCAATAAAATGAAGAGTTGGTTCTTTGAAAAGAAAAACAAAATTGATAGGCTCTTAGGCAAACTAACCAGAAGAAAAATAAAGAAGATATTAATTAGCAAAGTTAGAGATGAAAAAGGACAACCACCATAGTCATCACAGTAATTCATAGGATCATTATGGACTTATTTTGAAAACTTACATTATAATAAATTGAAAAACAGAAGAAATTGATACATTTCTAGACATATATAACTGACAAAATTGAATCAGTGGTCATTAAATAGACTGGTAACTTGCAATGAACGAGAATCAGTAATAAAATGTCTTCTAACAACAACAACAACAACAACAACAAAAAAAAACCACTCAGGACCAGATGGATTCTCCACTGAAATCTACCAGACCTTTAACAAAGAACTAATTCAAATACTCCTCAAATTATACTCTATGAAATAGAAGGGGATGAAACTTTTACAAATTCATTCCATGAAGTCAGTGTCATGCTCATACCAAAACCAGATAAGCACTCATCAAGGAAAGAAAACTATAGAGCGATATCCAAGATGAACTTAGATGCAAAAACCATTAATAAAATATTAAAGAATTTTATTCAACAACTGATTAAGTTGAATGTACTCCATGACCAAGTTGATTCTATCCCAAGAATGCTAGGATGGTTTAATCTATGCAAAGCAATAAATATAATACATCACATAAGTAAAATCAAAGATATAAATTACTTAGTAATCTCAATATACATAGAGAAAGCCTTTGAAAAAATTCAACACCCATTCATGATAAAAACACTGAAAATATTAGGGATAAAATGAAACTACCTCAACACTATAAAGGCTATATACAAAAAACCCCAATGCAACATCAAAGAAAATGAGGAAAAATTTAAAGCATTTATTTAAAATATGAAACAAGTCAAGATGTCCATTTTCATCACACCTGTTTAATGTAGGTCTAGAAATTCTATCCAGAGTTATTAGGAAGATAAGGAAATAAAAGGGAAAAAATAGAAAAGGAAAAAAGTCAAAATGTCACTGTTTATAGATGATATGATCGCTTACTTAGAAGTTCAAGAAAGCTCCACCAAAAACAGAGTTAATAAACAAATTCAACAAAATAGTTGGTTACAAAATCAACTTATGAAATATTTTATGATATACAAATAATGAACATGCTGAGGAAAACAATCACATTCACAATAGCCTCAAAAATAAAAATAATAGCTAAGAATAAATCAGACCAAAGAGGTGAAATAGATCTTCAATGAAAACTACAGAAGAGTGAAAAATGAAATTTAAGAAGACAGAAGAAAATGGAAAAACCTTCCATGTTGATGGGTAGACAGAATTAATGTTATAATGCCCCAAAGCATTTTACATTATATTACATTCTGTGCAATTCTCATCAAAATACTCAAGATATTCTACAATTAGAAAAAAACAATCTGAGAATTTATTTTGAAAAATAAAAGGCCCAGAATAGACAAAGCAATCCTAAGCCAAAAAAATCAATGCTGAAAGCATCACAATACTTGAATTCAAATTATACCGCAGAGCCGTAAGAACAAAACTTCCATAGAAACAGACATATAGACCAATGGCATCGATTAGAACACAGAGAAAACACACACAGATACAGTCATCTGATCCCTGACCAAGTTGCCAAAAGCACACATTCAGAAGAGTCTTTTAAATAAATGGTGCTGGGAAAACTGATTATCTCCATGTAGAAGAATGAGATTCACCTGTATCTCTCACTGAGCAAAAAAGTCCATTCAAAAAGGGTCAGGGACCTTGGAATTAGACTAGAAACTATGAAATTCCTAGAAGAAAACATAACGTCAACACACCTACATATAGACACAGGCAACAACTTCTCAATAGGACTCATAAAACTCAGGAAATAATGTCAAGAATTAATAAATGGAATAGCATCAAAGTACCAAGCTTCTGCACTGAAAAAGAAGTGTCAAGAATGTGAAAATGTGAACAGAGAACTTACTGAAAGGGAGAAAATATCTCTGTCTCATATATATGTGTATATATACACAAAGAGATATAGATAGATGTATGTGTGTGTGTGTATATATAGAAAGAATATATAAGTTACTCAAAAAACTTAATGTGTGCCCACACAAACAATAATGGGTAAATAAACTTAACAGACACTTCTCAAAGGAAGAAAACAATGCTCAATAAATATACCAAAAAAAGTATACAATAATCAATTAGGGAGAAGATGTGATGGTAAAGGAATATTTTCACATTCTTGGTGGGATGGTAAATTCATACAACCACAATGGAAATCAGTATGGAGTTTGCTCAAAAGACTAGAAATGGAACCAGATATGAACCAATTATACCACTGCTCATTATGTATGAATTAAAGCCATTATAGTACAGTGATACATGCATACCTGTGTTTGTAGCAGCACAATTCACAACAGCCAATCTGTTGAACCAGCCTACATGTCCTTCAATGGATGAATGGATAAAATGTGATACACACACTCACACACACAAAATAAAGTTTTATGTATGCATAACCCAAAATGAAATTATACCATTTGTAGGAAAATGATCAAGACAAATCCAAAAAAGTCAGGGGTCATGTGTTTTCTCTCATACTAGCTAGAAAGTATAAAGAAAAAGAAAGGTGGAGGTGGGTGGATCTTAGGATAACTGAAAGGAGATCTGTAGAGAAAAGGGACCAGGGGAAGGAACAAAAAGGAAGGGGAAAATATTGGAGATAGATATTAGCTTAATTATGATGCTGTGCTGTGTTCATGTATAAATATATAACAACAAATTACTCCATTAAGAACAACCATAATGCACCAATATAAAATATGGAAAAAGGTAGCCAATACTAACAAAATGTATATATTCTTTTTAAAAATTTGTTCTAATTAGTTATACATGAGATCAGAATGCATTTCAACTCATTGCACACAAATGGAGCACAACTTCTCATTTCTCTGGCTTTACACAATGCAGAATCACACCATTTATGCAATCATACATGTACTTAGGGTAATAGTGTCCATCTCATTCCACTATCTTTCCTACTCCAAATTTCCTCCCCTCCCCTCACTCCCCTCTGCCCAATCCAAAGTTCCTCCATTCCTCCCTAGGTACCCCCCCCATTATAGATCAGTATCCACATATCAGAGAAAACATATGGTCAACAAAAATATCCTCTTAATACATAATTAATCAATTGATATTCATATAATAAATGACATAGGCATGTTGAAGCAACATTGACTAAGTGGGGTTGACTCCCCATAATGATTTCCCAGCCATCTCTTAGCATCAATACATTACCCAGACACAATTCTGGGTTTTTATGCATCACAGAATTTTGTGTTACTTCATTAAATTACATTGTTGCAGTCTGAGTATTCTGGGAGACAAGAATGCAAGATATTTATTCAGGATTGCCCTTGGGATGAGCCTATAGAGAAGAGAGAAAGAAAACAGGGCAGAGATAGGAGACAAGAAGTTCTGTGATGCCTTCTGACAACAGCATCTGCTCAATTCATAGGCATCTCTGGAGCTAGATGGACCTTTTACAATCATTCCCTGTAAGGAGGAGATGGCCAGAGGATATATTCCTGCATCTGTCATCAGATCTAGCAGCACAATTCACAACAGTCCATCTATGGAATCTTGATCTTGGGAAAGAGGCTCCCAGTAAAGTGCTCACAGCCCTCCCAGTAATGAAGGCAGTAAATCCTTCATGCATTTCTTTGTTTTGTTATTTTAGCAGTCTCTCAGTGTCCCAAGCAATTTGTTACACAGGGACAGTTTTTCATTTTGAACTTCTCTGGCTTTCTTTCATGTGAAGTATGTCATTTCTTCCAACTCCAAATGGGACAGAAAAACATTTTTTTCCTTTGACTGCATAAGATTTTTCATACTTTAGAAAGAAGTGAAATGACTTTGTTCTGAAATCAAGATGAGCTACTAAAATAAAAAAGTATTTTAGCAGTTGAAATGCACCCTCTTTCATGTTCTGGGTATGAATATTAGCCTACTCTTGCTGTACCCTGATGCTGTTGAATCTGGCCTTTCCCAGAAAGAAATATATATACAGACAGATAGATGATAGATAGATACATAGATACAGATATGTGTAGATACATATAAATAGATTCATGTATATCTGTCTATAGATATAGATAGATATCTCTCTATATGTATATCTTCTTAATTCAGAGGTTAAAAGTGACTTAGCAAAAGCATTTGTTTCTTGCTGCTTACCACTCACTCACTATTAGTATTAATGGCTCTATTTTTGTATTTTTTTCTGGTGAAGGGAAATCTATTCCTCTTAGAATTCTTTTTAAAATACAATTAAAGAAGGCCCACATGTACATTTGATTTGTTCAGATAAAAAAAAATGCAAAATGTCACATCCCTTGAGACCTATGTACAAGGAGACAAATTTATCAGCATAGAAGCATGGTTTTAAATCATTGGTGTGCTTTTCATTGTCCAACTTAAGTTTCAAAAGTAATGGTGTTCTGTAATAACATAATGCCCACCCCCATCCTCCCTTGATAGAAGTACAACACACTAACAAAATGATGCTCATTGAAATTAGGGAGAAATGAATCCAATAAGATTCACATTGGATGATGAATATACTTAAATTTTTTCTTTTGTTTGAATTTAATTAGTTTTAATTACACTTTGGCTTGCTTTATCTAACAGTGGTGCTTTGAAGTCAGACTTGAATAGGGAATTTAGAATTATCCTTTCAAGAATATCCCTACGCATAAATCAACCTCAGTGAATTTGGACATTTCCTTTTCTCAGAATAAGAGATGTCCCACTACATTGGAAATTCAATTAAGTCACATATCAAATGCATACTATAGCTAACTGTATCCATCATGGGGTCTGATATTTGTAGAAGTCAAATAGAGAAAGTGATCAAAGAATATTGAACAAAAGTGACATTTTGGGAAGTTTTTTTCTGACATTTTACATTTGGCACTTTTTGTGCCAAATTTTCACATAAAGTTTAATTCTGATGAAAGTTAGATGTCTTGTGGAAACATTTCTTATCTTGGGACATTGTTCCTAAGACCATCTTTTTCCTTTATTATAAAGATACCCAATTTAATACTGGCAGCAGCATGACACCTGGAGATGACTTTGGACCAGAACATTAGATAGTGTCTGGCAAATGTTTCCATTGTGTGAGCCTCCACAGTGCACAGAAAGCTCTTCTTAGCTTTTTGTTTTATGAGCCATTACATGATTTTCTGTTTCATGAACACTTATATCTTCTCCAACCTAATTGGATCATCAGTAATTAAGTGATGCCACAATAATATAATTTATTTTTTTCCTTTTGTGTGATCAATTTTTACCATCTCACTTTTATGTAATAATTTTTTGCAGGTTAGGAGAGACTATAGCAAAAAACATTTATTGCAGAATATTTAGGAAATAAGAAATTAAATGTGGAAGTTTTTTTCTTTTTATCAATATAAGTCTCTTTCTTAGGCATTATTTCTGCAAAGTGAATTGTTTGCATATGTCTTGATTTTTCTGACATTTTAAATACAAAATTGACAATACATTATAGTTCTATAGTTTTCTACTTTTGTTTTTACCAAATATATAACGATTATTTTCCCTAGTCATTGAGTAGTCTCATAAAGCTTAGTATTTAGTGGCCACACCATATCATATGGTATGGCTTCTAATTTATTTAATAAATCTTTTGTAGCTATTGATTACATTATTCCAAAACTTTTAATGTATTAAAAATTCTGAGCTAAGCATTCCTGTAGAAAAAGTCTTTTCTTCCCTTCTATTTATTTACAATGAACAACTAAAAACTTATTAGCTGAAATGAAGGATTATGAACAATCTTAGGCATCCCAAAGCATTTTTATATGTCCCTCAAAAAAGATTTTATTACTTTATGTACTCCCATTAGTAGAATTTGAGAATATCAACTATTCTAAACCATAAATATTAAACATAATCATTTTGAGAATTCACAATTTATTATTTGAAATTGTTATCTAGATTTTTTAATCTTTATTTCCCTACTATGGAAATTGTACATATCTTGACTAAAAGTAGTTCCAATTGGCTGTGATTTGTGGTAACAGGGAAACTCACAATGAGAAAAAACACACATGAGAAATGTAGTTTTCATAATAATTCATGGCAAGGAAAGCACAGTTTTCTGAGGTTCATAATTTTTAACACTTATTCATTCATTTGTTAATTTAGATATGAGCCATTTTTTTTTCATGAAAGCAACAAAAACTTTTTAGGGAGCATCTACCAGTGGTGGCTCAGTTTTAACTCAAGTCTTTAATCTGTAGAATGACCCAGCATTATGTCTCTTTTTCTGTTTTCACAACCTCTTAGAAGATTCTTTGGGTATCACATCCTCTCTTAGCTATTAGCTGTGTGCAATGACTATGAGACACTTCTATTATATTCAGCAAAGGAAAAATACTTTTTAGATAGAACTATTTCCTAAGAAGAAAGACTAACTTTCAAAAAAAAAAAAAAACTATTCTTATGTTAATATCTACACATGTCAAAGAGCACAACCTTGAGAACAGTTTGGAGATAATTTCTGAAAAATATTTACTAGTGCATTATAATGATACATAATTGTGGGATTCCTTGATATAGGCACATATAAGCACACTGTGTAACAATATAATCTAGTCAATTTTTTTCCCAACTTCTTCCCCTTTTGCTCCCCTTCTCCCTCACCTTGGTCCCCTCTAATAGTTTTGGAATTCTATACTTCCTTCTTTAATATTTTTTTGGAGTTTAAAAATGAAACAGCAACAAGAAAATGAAGTTGACTTGTAAGGGAAAGTCATCAAATGGCAATTAAGGCACTCAGACATTCTAAACAGGGTAAAAAAAATCCACAGTTATTTCTTATTCAAACAAGCTTTTTGAAGATTAGCATTCCTCGCAGAGGATGTGCCAATAGAGATCATTTTAGAATACATGGACTCATACAACAAAAGGAGAGAACTGTGAGATTGATTGGCTAAATCAGAGAGGAAAACATATGGGTGTGTAGGGCACATCTAATTCTACTACCTAGTTTAGCCAGCCAACAAAGGACTTGGTGGTAGTCAGGTGCTTATATTTAAGGTGGGTTGCAGTATTCAGAATCTTAGGGATTTGAATAAATTTTTTTTTTAGTTCTCTCAAAAAAATGATAATTATTAGTTTGAATTTCCATCTAACAAAGATCAGCTATTGCTGAGAAGTGTTGCTCATCTTCAAAGAGGGCACACCTTTCTGGTTACCACCATCCTTACCAGAGTTTACTGCCTCCCCAATACTGAGATAGAAGTCATTGCCATTTTGTCCTTTTACCCATGGCCCATTTTAATTCCTTTTCATGACTTATCAAATCCTATAGATAAGTGAGTTTATAATCCCAGGCTGGTAATAATAGATCATTTATCAATGAATCTATAAGAAAAATACTACAGGGTATACCAAAACTGTAAGTAGCATAGTTTGAGAATACAATAAGACATAATTTAATTAGTGATATTACTCATGCATGCATTGATTCATTTATTTACTCTTTTTTTTCAAGATTTATTGAACAGAATGTATGAACGTATACACTAGCACTTTTCTGGTTGTTGGATGCTAAAAGAATCAAAATGAGTGTCATTACTCAAGAAGTGAAAAAAAAACAGGCTTGATGATGTACAGAAAGAAAATTGCAGGATGCTATAAAATCATTCAAAATAAATCTTTTTTTTTAAAAAAGGAAGAAAATCATTCAAGTCAGAATTAGGTAACAGAATTACCATAATGTGACATTTGACAGATAGAAATGAGTTAAAACAGAATGAATTCTATAAATGTATTGAAGAATACATTAGGAGACATAGATATGAAAGTAGATATTAAAAATTAAGAATTTCCATATACTTCTGGATGGGGGTAGAACACAGACCCCAACACACACACACACACACACACACACACACACACACACACACACACTGTTTTTCAGCTATTGAGACGATTGCTACTATATTCATCAAAGAGGGCACACCTTGCTTTATTCTCCTAACAACCTTGTGAGCAGAATAGCAAAACTAAGTCTCAAACCCAAATTCTCTGATTTTAAAATGTAATTAAAATAAAATAAAATATCTCATACCTTACCATAACTTTGTTTTCATGACCCTTAAATTTGCTATGTTAAAAATCTCAGCTTCATTAATCAACTTCAAGTATGCATTACTCAAATGCTCTTGTACTATAGCCTTAATCATGGAGAATATAGAACCCTACAGAGTAGATAGGCAGCCTGGTCCAAGAAAAGCCCACTCTACTGTAAATTATAGAATTAAACACTTGTTTGCATGATAAGTTTTGTGTTTTATTTTTATGTATTTTGTTGGTGGTGCTCCCTTGTGTCAATATCAATTCTGGATGGGTTGAAAATACTGAATTTGGGGACTTGCGAAGTTAAGAAGTATTGAGTTTATTTTGATTTCAGCAGTGAGTGAGAGTCAAAGATAGATGAGGATCAAAATCCCATTTCATTAGTTACACAGCATCCAAAAATATGTGGCTTTAGATCTGTATGATGTTGCCTTGAGACTCCTGCAGCCTGGATTTAACAGACCCTCCACATAGTCCTGAGTACAACTGAGCAAGTATGCCACTTCTGGTAGGATCCAGACTCATTCCGCATGGTAAGCAGTCATCCAGTATGCAGACCTTCCACAGTGGGCTAGCTTTGAAAGACAGAGCCAAAGCAGTGTCCAGTCATACATGTCCAGTTTATGTCTCCTGACCACCAAGACCGGCTTCAACCACTCTTTGCTAACATCATGATGGAAAGGGTCACATGAAAAGAGTAAGAAGAAACTAATATTGCCAAAACTTCTGAATAAGCCTAGAAACAGATTTTCCCACTAAGTCTCCAGGTAAAAGCCAGATAGCTGCACCTAAACTTTGACCTTTGGATATCTCAAGCAGAGAACTAATTCTAGCCCACCTAAACGTCTTGCTTACAGAAACTGTAAATTAATAAATGGGTATTGTTTTTGCAAAGCTTGTATTAATCTGTTACAGCAGCAATAGAAAAATAATACACATTCTAACAACCAGCAAGGATCATACCCTGAAATGAGGCAACACAACTATAGGAATGGCAGCCAAATTGACCTGACTGAGAAGACAACCCGCTTTGCTTATTGCCACTCTACAGCTTTGGTCCTGCAGTGATAAGAAATAAGTGATACATCTGAATGATAGAAATGTTTCTTTCTTAATATAAATATGATTGATATTTATGCTAGAAAATGCATGTCATTTCAACTGAATAAAAGAAAACAATGAAGCCCAACTTTAATCCTATTGCCCAAGGATGAACATTAGCGAGAGCTAAGTGTATATTTCTTTCACAATACAAACAAAATTGAATGGTTAGCCTACTGTGTAATCATTAATAAATCATGGCCATCTTTCCATATTACTTAATATATTTCTAAAAACATTATTTTGCTTGCTTTTGTAAATGTATAAGATATCTAAATATTGTCCTTCTTTTTACTGTATTCACTTTTATTAATATACATATATTTAACATACTATCCATACTTTGAGTTTAAAGTCTTAGGGAAGGGTTTTAAATTCAATGTGAAACCAGGTTTTGTGGTCACACAATTTCATGGGCAGACTTATGTTATTGAAGTTTAAAGTGACCTTATGATCTTTGATATTAGTTGACATTTGTGATGATAATATTCTATAAAGAAGCACAAAGACAAAACACTTGGATTTTTTTAACTAAATAATACACTTACCATTGTAAGAGAATGAGAAGACAGAGGGAGAGAAAATGAGCAAGAATAGTCATTATGGTAAGACAGCATATTTGGTAAAATTGACATTTTATAGAAAAAGTTCGATATTTTTGTGTAGTTTGGAAATTTGCATATTTTTTTCTCATTGCACTTCTCATGTATTATGGTTGTTACCTGTTAATATTTCAATCATCATACAGGCATAGGGAAAAAATATAAAGATAAACCAAATGCTTCATTTTATAGAAAAATTGTGTTATATGTAGAATGTGCATTTTTATACTTAATTTGATACTGATAACTCTATATCTGAGAATTCTTAATAGTATCTAGCATTATATATTCAGGAAAGTTAGACTTGATTATAAATGTCCAAGTAATTTTGTTTAAGCACAAAAATACTTAGCACCTTAATGATTTGATTGTAAATGTCTTAAGTAATTTTGCATAAGCAAGAAAAAACTTAGCACACTAATTCTCAGACTACACTCTTGTGGTTATTATTAGCTGAGATTTCTAAGTAACATGTCTGCCTCTGTGGAATTTAGGTGTTTTGTTAATGTACATTTGTTGATAAAATGTGTTGTGCATAGCAGAGTGTCTAGGGAAACATTATACCTTATTGATTGACTCAACTACGATGGTGCAGAAAATAAATCTTTCACAATAAGGAATATTTATTGTCTCATCTACAGAGCAGAACCAACAGGATTAACAGCTTCAGAATCAATTTTGCGGACATTGTAAAAGAGAGGGTAATACATTATTTCAGTTCTTAAAAAAAAAAAAAAGAAAAAGCTCCTTGAAACTCTTTTCTCTCTCTACTTACTATTGTCTCACTGATAAGACATTATATCCCTATGTAAGAGGCCCATATGTTGCTAACAAATTAGAAAATTACCCAGATTCACTTAATACATCAGGCATATTTTATTGGGTAATTACAGAATTTGTAACTCACCCTATGCAAACACATAGATTTGCATGCTATCTGTGTAACAAAGTAATCTCCCTTTTTAAAATGCAAACAATTATTACTCATCAGTACATATAATTTCCCTTTATTGATTTCTTTTCTTTTTCTATTTGTGCAGTCACAGTATAGTCATATGAAAAATGCTGCAAATGTCTTTAGCCCTGTCACTCATAAATGGATGATGATATAGACATACATGGATTTATGCAGAAAAAAAATAACAGGATGAAAAATATGTAAAAAAAGTGCTGTGTCTTCCAACTAGAGAAAATAACAATAATGAACATAACCAATATCTCCCTAAAAAGAAAATAATAGAATGTAGGTAGTGAGGGAAGCAGGAGACAGGAACATGGAAAGGCAGATAAAAGGAGTGAAGGAAAGTAAAAGGAATTTCCTCTTCTTAGAATGACAATGGCAGATATGCAGAGATCAAAATTTCAAATATCATGAAAGGATGACCTTGGTATTGCACCCAATCCTTCCACACAAAGAGAGGATCTACTAAGCCCAATAAATGTATTGAAACTGTACCAGGATCATCAAAATATCAGAAAAATTCAGTGTAAAATATTCAGTAGATTATTATAGAAAATTAACACATTTTAATTACATTCCATGATTTGGAATACTTAGCAATACAATTTCCCATGTGTTGCTTTGTATCTACTTTGGAAAATAATTCAATGGTGGGAAAAAAAATCTGTGGCACACCCTGAACCCAAAGTGGTTACACATTCAGTTAGCTATCCATGTATATTTACTTGATTGTTCTTTTGACCAATGTTATACACAAAAATAGTGCCTAGTTAGGAATATATTTTAAGTTTTGTAGACAAGAAAAAAAATTTTTAAATGTGAGAATTAAAGTACTGCTTTATCAGGACTATGAAAAGAAATGTAATTTTAAGTCTTTTTATAAAAGCCTGACCCAAGTAGATGTAAAAGGTGTGTGTGTGTGTGTGTGTGTGTGTGTGTGTGTGTAGGTGAGTGAGAGAGAGAGAAAAAAAAAGTGAGGTTGGGTGGGGGGAAAAGAAACAGGATTAGCATTACACAATACATAAAATTATATTTTTGCTCTTTAACTTTACATGAATTCCAGAGTTTTGTGTTGTAAAAATAAATCTGTATCAGTCGGAGTTCATTTGAGGAAAGAGAATAACTATTATGGAATCAGGGATTTATTATAGAATTAAGAGCTTACACAGTTATTAAAGAAACTGAAGAAATAGGTGTTAGGGAAGTCAGGAGTTTCAGAGAATAGTCCATACACACCCTTCCCTGGGATCTGGCACAAGTGAACAAGGGCACCTGGTCTGCTAATGACCAGATGCCAAAGTGGGTCTCAAAGGGGAGCTGGTTCAGTGTTCATGGAGATCTGCTGCCTGTCTTTCTGGCCAAGGGCCTGGGGTGCTGTTGGTCAGCAGAACACAGTTGGAAAGAAGAGCGGGATGTAAAATAAAGAGGGGAAGACAGGCTGGAAGCAGAAATTGCCTATCCGCCTGTTTCCAACACTCTGATACATCTACTAATACAGAGTTGATAGCTCTACTTCTCTTCCACTTTCACAAATCTCCCAACTAGTTCTCATTTGGACAACTCTCCCTGCAAATATTCAGAGAACTATATTTGGAGAAATTTACTTCAGCTTAGCCAAGTTGACACTAAACAAAAATCACCAGAAAGCATCACATCATGATCAACTTTCAAATACCTCACTTTCTCCCAATTTTTTTTTCTTTTCTATTTTTTACTTTTTACAATTAAAAAAACCCTTATTAATCACTTTCTAAATATCAGTCGCTATGCAAGATCTTATGATAAGCTATATGTATAGCTAGATTCTGTTATCAGGTAGCCTAAAGCCTAGTTTTATTCTGTTTATTTGAGTCAAGGCTTCAGAGTGGGTTGTACCATATGGGACAGACCTCTCAAGAAAATAAAACCATGGGTCATAATTTCAAACATTCTCAGGCCCAAGCATGTAACTAAAATATGTCAAGGGTTTGGGTATAACACAAAAGGGAAAGAATGCAAGAGTCTCCCCCCGAAAACTTGCAAGTATAAAACTCAGCTTCCAAAATCTGCAAAGGATAGGTCTTCTGTGTGTTAAAAAAAAAAAAAAATCAGCAAATCAGTGTGGTTTCTTTGCATGATTAAAATTACCTATGGGGAAAGCTGATAAGTATTGCAAAGTATAAGTTATGGCACTAGACCCATGATAGTTATGAGCATATTTCTACAAATTTCTGACAATAAAAGGATGGAAAGCCTTCTGTGCATATTTAAAATATAATTGATTACAAGTTGAACCACTTCAGTAAATTAAGATGAAAAGACACACTACACTTAGTTTTATTAATCTAATTTGACTGAAGAAATCTTTAACTATCCCCATTACCAAAAGTGGTGTTTCCTATACTATATGTTGAAGCATGAAATTGGGATGCAAATCTCTCTCTTTGCTTTTGGTTGTGCATTTACTTTTCCTGCTGCATAGTGATTAGATCCTTCCAATGTCATAACTTTTAAACCCACAGGCCAGTTGATAGAAACAGAAATAATTTCAAAAGGCTTGGTTTATGGATTTGCACTTTGCTATTAAATCTCTGACAGTTATCTAGGGCCCTCAGAATAATAACCAAGGGGAAAGAAATAGAGAGTCCTGGCTTTTTTGTTTACAGTGAGAGGTTAGTGATGTGGAAAAAGCTATTAGGATCCAAACAGGGAGGTCTGATGTCTCTTACTTATTCCATGGGGCCTTAACTACATCTGATTCATATTCTAGTAGATTGGGCTTTTGTAGCCTGCTGAAAAGCCATGAAAGCTCTGACAGGTAGAATGACTGCATCACAAACGAGCCTTTCTCTCATTTCCATCTCTTCTCTCCCCTGAGACGGACTTTATTATGAGAACGTCAAATGTACTAACTTCAGGTTCTCAACTCTTCTTGATTCCATGGTGTATGCTTTGACTACTATATTCCTTCTCCCCTTGAGTCTCAGATGTCATTATCTGAGCAACAGTCTTTAGTCATCATTCTTTGCAACTTTTCTCCTGCTGATATGCTTGAGAAATCTGTTAGTTTTATCAAGTGTTGGGGGAAGGAAATCTTGACATTAATGTAATTTGTTCATTAGAATCCTAAATAATTCCTAGTCACACACACACACACACACACACACACACACACACACACACTCACACACACACCAACATGGTGAGGATTTCTTGAAGAGATAGGGTTAATTTACATTTACAAATTAAATTTACAAATTAAATTAAGTTTGGACTCCCCACCTGGGATGTTTCCTCTCTTCTGAGTTATCATCCTTTAAAATTAAATTGGGTTGAGCTAAATACTTTTCATTTTATAGTTTTAAAGGACTAATGGATTTTTTATGATAGAAATGACTGTTCATTTAAAAAAATACACACTTTGCACACAAACACAAAATGAAAATTTATAAAATCTCAGAATAATTAAAAACTAGCATCTGGTGTGTCATGTTCCAGTACCCTCTCTATGCCTACACACACACACACACACACACACACACACACACACACACCCTTCCAAACACTTTGGACCTAGTGTTTCTTAAATCTAACCAAACAAAAAATGATAAAAAGTGGAGGAATGAAGGAAAATATTCAGGAATTACTGAACTCCAGAAAAAAAAATCATCCTTCAAGAGACCAAACATTGTTTTTAAGAAAATTCCCCCAAAGGAAACATATCCTGAATTCTTTGCAAGACTGAGTAGCTAATGTTAAAATTTTAGAATTATATGCTGAAAGATGATATCTGCATTCATTCCACTGGTCAATTACATTTGTATTATATCATGTTTGCATTAATTATATCATTATCACATCATATCATGTAGAATTTAAAGATGTTTTATTTTTTCAAGTGTTGTTTTGTGGGTTCTTTACCACATTCCCTGTCTGATCTCTTTGTTTTTAATGGTAATGGTTCATTAGTATTTTTTGGCAGTTCAACAAACACATTGGGTGTTGTGATATCTTGGGTTTTATAAACTTGAACATATTTTCTATTGCCCCTGTAGTTTAAAGTTAATTTGGCTTAATATGAAATTCTTGGATTAGCTGGGTCTGGTGCATACCTGTAATCCCAGCCATTTCAGGAGGCTGAATAAGGAGTATCCCAAGTTCAAAGTCAGCCTCAGAAACTTAGCAAGATCCTAAGAAAATTGATGAGATCATCTCAAAGTCCAAGGTAAAAAGAGTTGGGGATGTGGTTCAGTGGTTAAGCACCCCTGGGTTCAAATGCTGGTACCAGAAAAACAAAAATTCTTGGATTGATAGTAATATTATGTGTCAACTTTATTGGACTGAGTGATGCTCATTGAGCTGATAAAACAGTATTCTGGGAGTGTTTGTGAAGGTATTTCTGGACCAGATTAGCATTTGACTTGGTATGCCCCATAGAGAACATCATCCTCACCAATCTGATTCATTCAAGGTCTGAAAGAAAAAACAATGTAGGGAAAGGAGAATCTGCTGAGTTGAATCAGCCATCTGCTACTACCCTTGAGCATCTGTGCTCCTGGTTCTAATTCTTCACACTTGAAGGAAGTTTTACACAATTGAATGTCCTGGTTCTTAGACCTCCAAGTTTACTGTGGAATTACACCACCAACTTTTCTGGGTCTCCAACTTGTAGGTGAAAGATCATGAGACTTTGGAGCCTCCACAATTTCATGAGCCAATCGTTTGTGAACTTATTAATATATACATATTACTTCTGTTTCCCTAGAAAAATTTAGTTGGGCCAAACCAACTTTCCCTTAGAATTTCATCATTGTTCTATTCATCATGGCACCCTTGGGAAAGATACATCCCAAAGGCAAGGGTAGGAGGAGGTAGGTAAGTAGGGTATTTTATTTTATCATTTCTACTTCTCTTGTTTTTACTGTGCCTTTATTCTTGCAACCATTTTTATGTGCTTCCAATTGGTTCCTGAATTTTGCCACTTCACTTTTCATCTTTGTCTTCTCTTCTTGAAAGTTTATAATTTTTAGCTCTTTTCTGAGAAGGCCTATGCTGTCTGTCATTTTTGAGACAATGAAAAAAAATTGTGATGTGTGCTTTCCACTTTTTCTCATAAAAATATTTAATTTTTGCAGGTTTGATTCATGGGACTTTTGGGTTCTTTTTTATTTGTTAATATTCTTGAAAGGGTACAGCTGCCTGCTGAAAAATAATGCAGAAAATGGAAATACTGAGTGAGAAATCTTCACTCGGATTCGTTCTCTCAAACACCCTCTCATTCAATACGTTATTTTTTTTTTTTTTTCACATCAGGGAAGAAAGTACATTTCCCATTCAAAGTTCTTGTTTAAGAGGTCAGCGTCATAACAAAACACTTTGTGCTTCAGACTTTATGGTTTCAGTGTCATGTTCATGTCCTATGCTTACCTCTCTGTTCTCCCTTCACTCATATAGCCTTCCTTGGAGAGGACAATGGGTGGTAGATAAAAGAAATGTCTCTTGGGTACATTTCCACTGTCATCTTACCGCTCACCTGACATTCCTTGGCATTGAACTGCATATCTGCAGGGACATTTCCCACCTTCAGGGTGCTTTTTCCCCAGCCTTAGATCACCTGCTTTAAATCAAAGCATCATTGACTGTGTTTTACAGGATGGCGACACTTACTTTGCAGGAAATCTGTGCGCTGCCGGCCATTCAAGGTGCCATGTGTAAGCTCTCAGCATGCACCCTTGTCACAGACTTCACAATATTTGGCAGATATACTTCAAGGTTACTGGCTTAGGGCTATCGCAGCTTCTTTGCTTTGACAGTTTCTCTTTTTCTTTCTCAATATTTTGCTTATTTATTATTTGTTGTGGCATCATTTCCAAAGATAACATGAAATAAAACGTCCAAGTTAATGATCATTAATTGAAAATTATCATAAATGTTTTCAAATGAAGAATAAAAAAATAGGCTATATGTTAATGTATCAAAGGGAGTTGTTCTTTTTAAATTTGATTTAATTTGCTTTACTAAAGGCCTACAGCGTTTCAAACACTGGAGATAAAAAACTGTATTAAAGAATGAAATAAAGGAAGTGGCAGGGTTTGCAAGAAAACAAGAGAGCTAGCTCATAGTGACAGTGGCTCTGGAAAAGGCAGAACAGTCGATGAAAATGGATTTATAAGAGAGAACCTACTAGAAAAACCACCAGGGTCTCTATTTCTTGTTATATTAAAGATTTGTCACCATATACAGTTGTTTTTCAGCATTAAGCTTTGCAGATACCACAATCTGCAGATGATTGAATTCCTTATATAAAATGGCATAGTATTTGCACATAATCTATGTACATCCTCTCGTGTATTTAAATCATCTCTACATTACTTATAATATCTGTTATATTGTAAAAGTTATGTATATACTTCAATGCAGCATATATAGTTGTAATATTGCATTACTTAGGTAGTAATGACAAGAAAAAACAATCCTATATTTTATCATTTGGATTAAAATACATTAACTTGACATTTTTGAGTACAGTTCTATGAACTTTAACATATATAGATTGATATTATCACCACTATTATCGGGTTGAAGATCATTTTATTTCTTCTGTGCCTTTGGATATTTGTGTTAACTATTCCCCCTCTTCTGACTGCTTGGAACTAATGATCTATTGTTTTTCAATATGGCTTTGCCTTTTGGGACTATCATGTAAATGACATTATATATTATACAAACTTTAAAATCTAAATTTTCACATCCCTAATGATAATTTTAACATTCCACTAAGTTGGATATATATATTTCATTCCAGTTTATTGCAGAGTAGTATTCTTTTGTTTGGATGTACAACAATCTCATTATCCATTCTGTCACTGAAAGACATATAAGTTGTTGCCTCTATCCTGGAGATCACATACATAGTTCATCTCAAGAATCATTTAAATGTTCTTGAGTGAACATATATTTTCATTTCTTGAAATAAAGGAAGTGGCAGGGAAAATTCCAAGGAATATATTACTGGGTTGCAAGGTAAATACATGCTTAATATAAAGTTAAGGAATCATTCAACTGGAGAAAAAAAATCTTTCTGAGATAATGAAGGATAAAAAAGGAGTATAGGATGTTAGACACCAGCACTTCTCTCAACTTACATCTGTATGGCAGACCTTTGCCAATGGAAAGCATGTAGTTGAATTAATCTATAAGATTATGAAAATGGAAGATGTGGGTAATTTAGACTTGGCTTACTTGCTGTATATGTCTCTTAACTGGGTACAATATTCTTCTACTCCTAGAAGAATTTGTCATTTTGGTGGTGGCAGTAAATAGAGAAGGTTGTTCATTCCCAGCCTTGTCACTTTGGACAAGCAATAAATTGCATTGACTGCTGCAAAAGCACAGGATCTCCACAGATTGTCCATATTTTAACTATAATATTAAGTCACTGACTTTGATTGACAGCAACAGTAGTTGCTTATTCTAGATCAACTTCCAAACACATTTGGAGTACTCTGCCCTGTATCTATGGGACATGATGGAAATATAGCTTCAGGGAAATGTTAAAGAAAATACTGACAAATTAGTAAAGAAAATACTTAGCTATATTAGTAAAGGAGAGACGACATTGCCTGCAAGTCTATGAGGATATTGTACTTTATTATATTGACAGGAAACTATTTAATTTCTCATCTAAATATAAATATTAAGTCAATAAATAATTTTTAACATAATTTTGCCATACATTGTTTTCTCTTACAGTATTGGGAAAAATGTATTGCCAAAGTAAAAGAAAGATGTATTGTTGATTTCATCATTTGTGTCAAAAAGGACTATTTATTAAAGACTGCATGGATGGGTTATTGCTATCAATATGTTACTCAATTCATAAGAAGTACAGATTACACAGGATACCAAAACCTTACAATCATGCACACACAATATAATTTAATTCTTTCAAAAATCTATAGAAGAGATTGGTTCTATTTTCATTTACAAAATATTCATTGATTTTACATCCACTGATATGAAACCAGAAAATTAAGGTGCAAAAATATAACTAATTCAAGTACTATCATGTAGGCCTGTAAACCCAGTGACTCAGGAAGCTGAGGCAGGAAGATTTCAAGTTCAAGGCCAGTCTTGGCAATTTCCGAGACATAAGCAACCCTAAGTTGCTTAGTGAGACCTTGTCTCAACATTTTAAAAAAGAGCTGGGAATGTGGCTCAGTGGTAATGTAGTAAAGCGCACCTGGGTTCAATCCCCAGTACAAAAAATTATATTTATATATATGTATAATATTTTGTATAAGTGTGTGTGTGTGTGTATGTGTAGTATAAGACATCAAAGCAAAGCAGCATGGTTTCAGATAATATGTTTTAATCCATGAAAATATGTGACTTCTATTACTTCAATATTTATAGGTCAATCTTCTTGGTAACCACACTCCAAAATGATCCCCAATAACACACAAGGCTTTGTAGTTCTTCCTGACCTTGAATAAAGCAGCTTTGTGTGACCAGTTGTAATGGTTAACTTAAATGTGAACTTGACAATATTAAGGGAAATTCAGATAACGGGTAAAATAATGTTTCTGAGTATATATTTAGGGTGTTTCCAGAGAATTTGGGATTTGAACCATTGGGCTGAATATAGAATGTCCATTCTTAATATGGGCAGTTACCATCACATTGGCTGAGGAAATGAACAGAAGAAAAATACTAGAGGAAAGGTGAATTTTCTCTCTCTCCTCTGGAGCTTAGATACATTTTTACTATATTTGGACATCAGAACTCCATGTTCTCTGTTCTGTGGCTTTGGGTCTTGTACCAGTGACTCCTAAATTTTTAGATCTTCATTATCCAAGAGTCACATCATTTGCTCCCCTTGTTCTGAGGCCCTAGACTTGATCTGATGCACAGTGCAGGCTTCCCTGACATTCTAACTTACAGATATACTATTGAGGAACTTCTCAGCCTTTATAGTCACATGATAATTCCCCTAGCAAATCATCTCTGATATCTATTTTTCTATCAATTTACATATCCATCCACCTACCTATATGTCTCCTATTGGTCCTACCACTTGGGAGAATCCTGTCTAATCATCCAATAAAATATGGCAGCTCTGAAACTATATTATGCTCCTCTTAATCACAGGATATATTTCAGTCTCTGCCATGGTCAGAGCTCTGGAGGAAACCATTTGCTGTATTGAAGAACCCCAATTAACACAGAGGAGAGTCCCACATGTAGAGAAAACAGTTTACAATGCTAATCTGGCCACCTTGTGGATGGACAACTGGAAATCTGTCCTCTAGCCTCAGTCATGCCATCAGATACCTGCAGATCAAACTGACATCTGACTCCCAACATCTTGCAATACCTAGAATTAGAAACATCCAAGCAAATTGCTCCTGAATTCTTGAAATTGTGAAAGATAATAAGTGACACTGTAAGAGAAAATAAGTTATTATTGTTTGAAATCATACATCTTTGGGATAATTTATTAACTGGCAAAAGATAACAAATACAATCATAAATTCATTGTTCATTTATTCTAGCCTGTGACCTGCGCTGGCTTCATGAAAGAAGGTTCGAATCATGAGAAAACGCTAGGGAGTTTTAAATTAAAGAGACAAGATTCTAATTACCTTTAAAACCAGCTCCAGGACAGCTCCACCCAGCTCCAGCCTCAAGCCACCGAATGTGGTGGTGAAGGCTAGCGAGACAGAGAGAGAGAGAGAGAGAGAGAGAGAGAGAGAGAGAGACTACACTGGCCAGATACAAATATATATCCCTAATCCCCCAACCAATCCCACCTCCTCCAGACACACCCTTACCACTTCAGTTACTACTCAGTTAATTCCTATCAGGGGAATCAACCAATTAGGTAACGGGTGTAATCCAATTATTTCTCCTCTAAAGCTTCCTGCTTTGTCTCACCTGAGAGCTTTTGGGGGACATCATATCTAAATCATAACTAATGCCATGTTATGCAACTATGAAGTTATGTCAAAAAAGAGTAATGACAATTTTCTCTTTGCTTAAAGACCTCAACCTTGCAATTCAGTCACCACTTTCAGGATCTCATGCAGCTGCAGCCATAAAACTGCTGGGATCTGTGTTGCTTTCAGGGTTGGTGGTTGTGTTGTGAGACCTTAGGGGATAACTGGCATGAACACTAATATGTGATCTCTCCAAGTAGCCTTCTGACATGATGTTTCTGCCTTGAAGCTGGCTGACCATGGACTGAATCTTCCGAAACCATGAGCCAAAATAAAACTTCTCCTTATGTGAGTAATTCTTGTCATGCATTTTGGTCACAGCATCATACCTGTTCATCCCTAGAATTATAAGAAGAATAAATGAGAAAAGATGAAACAATACTGCATTGTTTCTTCTACAATAGAACTTTAATTAGTTATTGCTATTATTTTATTACACACAAGCCTCAAGGTTGTGTCTTACTCTTTTAGGAAACTGACATGCTATCTGTATCATAATAAAAAAAAATCAATAGCTATTTAATGAGTAAGTAAGGAATGAATATGTGCTTCTTTACATAAAGACCTCCAAAAGCATTTTGGTAGGTTATATTTTTAAAATAATTTTTATAGAAAATTTGGGGCAGTTTATTAAATAAGAATAAGTAGTTAGAATATTCCTATTTGTAGTCTCAATTAATTGTATTTCTTTAATTCCTTTTTAATATTTTCATTGTCTTTATTATGAGATCATTAAAAAAAGTAGAAATCAATTACAGAATATTAGAATGTACTTCCTGAAATTGTCTCTTCTTCATTATGAACATCAAAGTCATACTTTCATTGTTTGGAAACCTTAGACAAATATAGCTTAGAAAAATATTACCGCAAAATGTTACTGTATATACTTCAAGGCAAAGTTCACTGCAAGGCTGGCTCAATGGATATGTAGACAGGAAAATACTATATAGATAGATATATACGGATTGACAGAGTATTGTCAACATTTAAATTCAAAACATTTCAAGTAATATCTAAGTTTCTGGGTTTTTAAACTTTTTAAAAATTTGTTTTTAATTAGTTATACAAGCAGTAGAATGCACTTTGATATATCATATACAATGGAGTATAATTTCTCATTCTTCTGGTTATACATGACATAGAATCTTACTAGTCCTATAGTTATATATGTATATAGATTTCTCTGTCTCTCTCTCTCTCTCTCTCTCTCTCTCTCTTCCTTCCTCCCTCCCCCCTCCCTCTCTCTTTCTCTTTCTTTCTTTCTCTCTCCCTCCCTCCCTCCCTCCCTCCCTCCCTCCCTCTTTCTTTCTTTCTTTCTTTCTTTCTTTCTTTCTTTCTTTCTTTCTTTCTTTCTCATAATTACAATGTTCTCTTCAGCTCAGCACAACCTTTCCAGTATTTGTAGTCTCTGAATCCAATCTCTTCTACTTGTTGCATGTGTTCCTGTATAGACACTTGAGTTCATGACCAATGTGCCCAGTTGCTCAAGCCATATTACATTATTTTCATCCCACTGGGAAAGTTATTGCCATAGTCACTACAAAAAAATATGTCATTTTTAAGCTGATTTTTCTAGTTTTGATATAACTTTCACTTTAATTCATTCACTTACTTAGTCAGTCATCTAGAAAATATTTTTAGAGCTTCTACATGTGTTACATGTTAGTTAGTTATTCTTCTGAGTGTTCATACATCATTTTGGAAATATTTGTTTGCTCCCTTAACAAAAAGCCACATTTTTTAAGAGTTCAAAAATAGTTTACAATTCTCAGGCACAAAATTGTCATTTCTTTCTGAAGACTAAGAAAAGATGCTTCATTGGTTGAAGTAGGGATTGATCTAAACATTGTTGTGTAATATAATGGTCTTCAGCATGCAAATGTTCTGTATCTGTATCATTCAGTATGTCAGCTCTTAGTCACTTGAGGCTAGTACAACTGAGGATATAAATATTTAATTTAATTTAATTTAATTTCAATAAACTTCAATTTAAGTTTAAATAGTCACAAATAACCTGTGGCTAAAGAAGTTCAGCAAAATAGATATGGGCTTTATTGATTTCTTCATAAACTAACAGAGAATTAAATGAGCAATTATGCTATCACTGGCCAGAGTGTTCTTTCAGGATCTGGGCACAATATTAGAGAGAGAGCATTAATCAAAACAGAATAGGATCACAGAGAAAAATATTGCCCATTCATTGATCATAGGCAGAAAATCAGAAACAGAATCAATCATTCACTAAGTAATCTCCGAACTAAAGAAGGAATGAGAGAAAATTAGAATTAAAAAATAATCCTATTTAGAAATAATCTTGTTTCCAGGTGAGAAAATTGAGCCCTTACAGACATAACTTGACCAAGATTATAACTGTAGTCAATAGTGAAAACTGGGCAGAAACACTTGCCTCCTGCTTCCTAACCCAAGGTTGTCATTCTCACTGCAGTTTGGAATTTGAAATACTTTGGTTAAATATTTCAATTTATTCATTCATTAAAACTGTGCAGATTACACATTTGAGTAACATGATATACTATGGGTATCATAATTACTTGAAGTACCCCACAAAATTTGGAAGAAGAAATAATAGAGGTTTCTGACTAGCAATAAGCAAATGCTGTTCTATATGTTCTTTTTTTTTAATTAGAAAAAATAATCTGAGATAACTAGAAATATAGACAAGAATATTATATGCTAACTTAGGTAAAGGCAGCTTTCAAAACACTTCAGCAGAATCCCCGTGATGCTGTTACCGTGGAGACAGCAAGTACTGGGAGAAAGCTTTAAGAGGAGGGTGCAAGAAGAGACGTTCAAGAGTCCTGTTTTAAATGCAGAGCCTTCATTTGACTCTATTTTATGCAGTACGGTTGCAATTTCTGATCATACAAGTGCAAAATGGTAACAGTCTTGACAACAGCTCTGCACAAAAGGTCAGGCAGCATTTGACTATGTTTCGTATGTTTTCCCTTTCCTTAATCAGAAGCTATAGAGGAGCTGGAGAGATTTTCTTTTGGGTAGCCACAGAAAATACTTCAGGAGCTAAGTGTGTGCTCATTTTAATCAGATATAATATTAGTACTTTCCAGCCTTAAACCCTCAATCTTAATTCAGCATTGAATGGAATAATAAAACCATGGACCTCTTTTTTTGTAATCATTAGTGTCCTTAAGACATTGGGAGAGAGAAAGGATGGATAATGGGTCCCTTTATATTCATAATTAATTTTGTCTGTAACTATCAGTTCATTCAGGAAATACTGAGCAATTTCATAATATAAGCAAGATATTCACAAGAGGAATTATGGAGGGCACAGAGTAGTACTCTACGTTGCTCATCTGGCTATGGCAGACTGCAAGTCCCCATTGGGAGGAATGACAATGGCATATTCATCTTTGTATACTTAGGGCCTAGCACAGGAAGATCATTCCATAAATGTTTCTCTAAAGGCAGGTTACTTAGATACAGACACAGTTCCTATTTTCACAGCATTTACTATCTTGGTAGAGAATGTCTAAGTCTGTTTGTATCCCACTTGATGATTTTTATGTGTGCTGCCTCTGAATGATTTACGAGTGAATGAATGAACTAGAAATCATCATTCATCTTATTCATGGATCCATTCACTCAGTGCCTAAATTCCAAAGCTGTGTTTTCAAAAAACTCCTTTTGGTATCCTTGGTATTCCACCAAAACTAGCAGCATGAAACCTCCTTTGTAGAGAAAATGCAAATAAATGGTAGGTCTAAGAGAAGAAATAAGACAAAGCCTAGGTTTTGAAATGCACATCACCAAGAAAATGGCACTCGACTCATTTTTATTTCATGCCCTAAGAAAGAATAGGCAGCTTAAATTTAGGTCTCCCAGGGCAACCGGGATATGAATTAGCACAGTACCACCTACTCAGGCTAATCTCTACCATCAGAATCACGATGGCTTCTATGTAAGGATAACACAATAAAAAGAAGATGTCTCTAAGGCACAGTTATAATCTGCTTTGTAATTGCAAAACCTAATTTTAAAAAGTAAATTTAACTCCTACTTGACGATTACAGCAATGGCTATCTTCTGGGGACCGACAAAAGTCTCATCTTCACAGAGTAATATTTCTTAATCTTGACCCTGAAAGAAACACATCTGCAAAACAGAAGCTGTTTTGGTTACAAAAGCTCTGTAAACTTCCAATCTCCCTTGTGGGCACACTTCATAAAGATTTGAAACTATAATATCTATGTAATACTTTCTTTTGAGACCATATAAACCAGCTCCTTTTAGAAGTCTCTCAGAAGGTCCTATCATCTTAATAACCACTATCCAATCTTTCTCCACCCAGGCTTGTCTACATTACTTACTCTCTAGTGACGAGTATTCTACTTTTATGAAATAACTGTATGTAGCATCCACATATGAGTAAAAACCTATAAGGGATAAGTTCTAATGTTCTACAGCGCAGAAAGAATGACTATACCTCCCAACCACTTTTATTCAATAAATATGTTCAATTATTACATATCATTTAAAAAGTAAAATAAAATTTAAAAAAAATGATTCCTGTCATTTAGTGTGATTTTTAGTTATAGAAAGGCAGTGTCTTAAATCAAGATTCAAAATTTACTTCAATATAATTATATCTATGTATAGTATTCTGATTAAAACATTAATACTAGGAAAATGCTTTTATTTACTGTATAATAAAATTCATTTATTTAGTGTTTTGTTTATTCTTTGTTCAAAGAGTTTCACAGACATTGGTTTTTAAATTAAGTTTTGATTTACAAGAAAGACAGCAATGTTTTTTTTCCTTTAAGTAATATATTATAAATAAAACTGGAGTTTCTATTACCCATTACTCACTTTCAATTTTTCCTTTGCCCCTATCTCCCCCTGGATTTGAAAGAAAGTAGATAAATGAATATATATGTGAAAATAAATGACTTTTTATTTTTGTGGTTTTATGTAAATCTGTGTTATTCATAAATATAGATATCATTGTGTGACGATATTTCAACTTGTCACTCTTTTTCATACCCATATCTATTCATAGAACTGTGTGATTTTTCCCATTTTTTGACTATCACATAGTGTATCTGTGGTCAGAATGTCTTTAGGTGACACATCTTTCTCCTTTTCCTTCTTTCATTTCTTTAAATATAGTTTCCATCAAGAAGGGCTCCTGACTGAGCACAACAGAAGCCAATTCTGGTTGCTTGAGCAGAAAGGTGTTTTCTTGAAAGAATACTGGGAGGCTCACAAAATAGTGGGATGGCCAAGACTGTCTTCCTCCTGAACCAAGCCTATGCTTCCAGGAGCAATGTCCCCAATTGCCCTGTAGAAGGGGCCATACAGTGAACTCACAACCAATCCAGTTGCCCCTCTGAGAGTGGAAGGGAGTTTCACTGATGTCTTTCTCTGTCCATGAAGCTTGACCCCAACCACTGTGTGCCCTTCCAGGTACCCACTATTTCCACTGAAAGGCAGAGGCCTCATTTCCACCTGAGCCTGGTTGAGATGGCTGGGTGAGAGAAAGAGAAAGTGAGACACAGCAATAGAAAGGTGAAAAGAGGGATGGGGGTGTGCATGAAAGTTTCGCCCATTGCCTATCTGCTCACTGTTCTCCTCTCAAAGCTAGTCTGGTACTAGTGATTCTTATTAAAGGCATCAAGGTCAGGAGCCTGTGCTCTTTGCATGCTGAAGGCTAGAAGTCTGAGTTGTGACATTTATGTAAGTTCCATGTTAGGTGAGCAGAATGAATAAGGTTGAAATATCCCTTAATGGGGAAAATCTATTCCTGACTTGATTGGTAGCTCTGAATATGAATTTCCTTTAATGCCTAACTGATCTCCAAAGAGTTGAACTAATTCATATCACTCACCAGGAAGCAGTAGTACTAATTTCCCCATGGCTTCACCAAACTTAGATAGTTTAAAGCATTTTTATCTTTTACCGATACCAATGGAAATAGTCATCATAATCATTTTTTAACTTTGAAATTTAGCCCAAATACCTTTTTTTTATATTTGTAAGGTAATTATGTATCTTCTGTGAATCCTCTGACTAGATCATTTGCGCGTTTTTTTTTTCAGTATGATAATACTGTTTCACATTAATTGGCAGGCATTCTTTGTATATTATTAGAATAATTTTGCTATCTTTCAGGTGTAACTCTTATTATTTGGCAAACTGAAAATTTTGATGTTAAATTGGTCAATAATTTAATGATTTTGATTTTGTAATCTTGTTTAGCCAAAGGAAAAAAATATATTCTTTAAAATTTTATCCAATAATATTTGCAAAATATTCTGGGCTGGCAATGTAGCTCAGTGGTTGAATGAGCATGTGGGATGCCCAAGGTTCAATATGTACTTTTTGATATGTACTTTTTTGCTTTAATTTGACTAGAATCAATTTTGTCATTAGTGCAAGGTAAGTATAAAATTTAAATCCATTTAATTTTCTAAATGATTATCCAATTGTCTTAACATCATGCAATTTAATATTTCACTCTTGTTGGTTGAGAATTCTCTCACTTTATCAAATATTTCTTCTGGATTTCACTGAAAATCACTGAATGGTCTTTCCATCTAATTTCTATAAAGTGAAATTTAGCAAGCACTAGGTTTCAGCTTAAATTATACATCCTCTAAGAAAAGGTTTCCAAAAATTCCAGGTCAAACTTTTCTCTCCCTACTTTAGATTGTTATGGTGTTGGATCCATCTTATAGAATATAGAAATACGGCATCCAATATAGAGGAAGAATGTTTAGCAATGTTTGTCACCTCCTATAAGAGGTGATATTGAGCTGTGTACTCAAATATATAGATATATTTGTACATACACACATATATACACACATACACGCTTACTAATAATGAATACTTACTTGCTAATTGATTTTGTACTCAAAGCAATCATTCTATTTAAAAATTTTAAGACCACAATTCATTACAGGAAAATATAGAAAGAAAAATATTCCATAAACCTATACGATGACTTCTTTTGGTTCTTAGGCTATGGAACTTTAGTTAAACATAAAACAGAATTGACATTATTAGAAATATTAAGAAGTATTTTATATATTTGTTAATTAAAGGGACTCCCAATTGACTGGGCACTTAAAGTAACAAAGAAAAAAAATATGTGTGTGTGTGTCTCCATTACAGATTACTTGTTCTGTGATAATTGTATTTATTTTCACCTATTATTTCATAAGAATCCTTAGTATTTCCAAAGCCTTTTCTTGTAACCCATAAAAATTTCACTTAAAATCATCGTCTGGGGGAATACTACAGTGCAGGATGATACTTACTTAGCATAATCTACCTCATTTGGGTGCTAGTCCCTCATTCTTACCCCAGTAAAGCAATCTTGATAGGAGTTGTGAAATAGAAAATTTCACTTAACCCCATGTACCTCAAATGTGGGATATATTTTAAATGAAAGCTACATCAGTATGTGGCTGACTAGAGACACAGAAAAATTAAGGGGTAATTCACAAGTGGAATTGGCTATTTATTTAGGTGGTAGGGATTGAACCTTGGGCCTCCCACATGCTCATTCGACCACTGAGCTACACTGCCAGCCCAGAACTGGCAATTTAAATGTACACTTCCAATTGCCATACAAATTTATAAAATTTTGATGATAATGTCCTAATATTCAATCTCCAAGGGAGAAAGCTTACTTATAGTAAGATTATATTAACTGATAAAACTTCCTGATTAATGTAAATGAGAATAAAAATGTGCTCCATGACCAACAGGAAAAGAAATGTTCTCCCTTTGGGCCAATATAACTTATTCATTAGCCAGGAGACTTTTGTGCAGTTAGTGGCTATTATATCTTAAGTCAACCTTTTCTAAGTAGACACTGAGACATGGTCACGTCAATTACTATGATGTATTAAAAGTCTGATTGTCACATTTTTTTTTTCTCCTCCAATAGGCTCTACCTTAGGTGGGTTCTCAGGAAATGTACCATTTTAGGACCCAAGCATAGTGAATCCATTGCCAACACATAATGAATCACTGCCAATTGTTTTATAGATGCATATCTGGGCAATTGGTTAAGGCTGTTTTCATGGTGATTATTACTGTACCTGTTATTTTAAAAATTGTCCTTGGGGAAATGGCTTCTGAAAATGCAACATCTCATTTTCATATGAGAGTTTAGAGACAGGAAAGTGCACAACCATCTTTATACCAAGCCATCAGCCTTAGAACAAAGGAACATGGGCTAACAATATAAATCAAAGAGCCGTGGTGGAACAGGAGTGCACAGCTGGGGAGGTGAAAAGCAATTAGTACATAACAAAGGTGGCTTTGAGGTTGTGAAGCTCACTTTTCGGCTCAGCTATGTAATATCAGCCATGGAGTCTTAGTCACGCTTTCAGTCAGAGGTATTTATAGCCTGTAACACTGGCTGTAATGCTGAGTATTCCTTCTCATGGTGTACTTGTATTTTCTCTGATTAAAATGTGGAAAAGTCTACAAATGAAGACAGACTCTATGCATCACTATCTTTCAGTAATGCAGGGTAATACTCTGCATTATGCATTAATAAGACAGAATGTCTAATATAGTCCCTGGACAGAAGTGGATTCTCTAGAAATACTGGCTAAATCAACATATAAATGGATTATAAACAAATGGGCAAATGACCATGTGAAAGAGAAAGTCAGGCTTAGACCACTTGATGTTAGGCCTTCAATATTTTTAAATTTTCCTATTGCTTTATCTCATCACAGTTCCTTTTACCAAGTTCATTTCTTCTTCTTCTTTTTTGCCCCTTTTATTAATTATTTATTTATTTATTTATTTTTAGTTTGAGATAGGGTCTCACTAAATTGCTTAGAGCCTCGTTAAGTTGTAGAGGTTGGCCTCAAACTTGCAATTCTCCTGCTTCAGCCCCCTACCCCACCCCAATGACTGGAATTACAGGCATTTGCCACTGCACACAGCTATTAAGTTCAATAGACATTCCTTGAGGGCCTACTCTTTGCCAGACCCTGTGCTAAGTAACAGAGGTATACATATGAATAATATACTACTCATTTAGTTAGCTTTTTTGTTTCTGGAACCAAAAGACCTGACAAGAACTGTTCGAAGAGGAAAAGTGTACATTGGCTCATGGTTTTGTAGGTCTCACTCTATAGGTGGCCAAATCTTAACTTTGGGCCCAAGGTGAGACAGAACATCATTCAGAAATGATATGGAAGAGGAAAGTAGCTCAGGACATGGCAATCATGAAGGAGAGAGAGAGAGAGAGAGAGAGAGAGAGAGAGAGAGAGAGAGAGAGAGAGAGAGAGAAATATGAATATATGAAAGAGAGATTGAGAGAGCTCTGCTAACCAGGACAAAATATATACCCCAAAGCATGCCCCCAGTAACTCAACTCCTCCAGCTGCACCCTACCTGCCTACACTACCACCCAGTTAATCCATATCAGTGGATTAATGCACTGATTAGGATAAGGCTCTCATCAACTGATAATTCACCTGTGAAAATTTTGCATTGTCTTATGCATGAGTAACCAAATAAGTACTTAATTTTTAAAAGAATTTGCAAACTATGATACAATGTGATATACTGTATTAGAATTATATAAAAATTCTGCAGTGATCCGGAGGATGGGATTACAAAATAAGTCAGATGAAGAAGTTTTGGCACAGAAAGTTTTTGTTTTCATTAGAGGATATGCAAGTTGCATGATGATAGATTTGTGCTAAATAGTAAGATTTTTATTCTGCCCAGAAAGAATAACATTTACAATGTCAGAAGATCCTCAGAGAGCATGACATTTTGACAAACAAAACATTAGGAATAAAAAGTTTGGAAAGCCATGAAAATTTTGATACATTTATGGAACATTCTCTTTTCTCATAACTATCCCCACCCCCAAAGGACACACATAAAGGCTTAGCACAGAAACAATGAACATTATAACAGGGATAAGTGGTAATGCCTATTGGACAGAGCTGAGCTGGGAGAGTTTATTAGATTGCAAAAGTTTTAAAGCTCATAGAAGCATGTTTATGTGTTAGACAAGCTTATCTGAGTCTAATAGAAGAAGTGCTTTAAGTTCCCCACTGGCTCATTCTGTTCCTAATGTGGCATCTTCATAGCTCAACACTTGATTTTATCCAAGTAGAACTATTTTTTTTCTCTTATGAGATGGGATTTCATATTTTCATAATTTCTTTAAATCAAAAAGAAGCATTTTTTTTTTTCTACAAGGAAGGCATGGTAGTCTTTCATTTCTGGTAGAGATAAAAACTCCACATAGTATTGCCCTACAGTGTCAATATCACCAGTTCCACATCTAGTTGTGTCCTGTTGTAACATTTTTAAGAAACAAATTTGAAAGTAAAACACCAATTCCTGCATCCTTATCCCTGGTTAATGAGTATATAATACCTATGAAAATGAAGAGTTTATCGTGCCGAATTGGTTTAATCAAAAGCTCAGTGGACTGGATTGAAAAATAACACAAACTCAAATGCCACTGCCTAATGTGTACAAAAAAGAAATGCAGGCAGGAGTGGGACATTACAGGCCCCTTGTGGATCTGGCTTAGGTGTTGCATACTAAATTAACATCACTATTACACTTATGATCTCAAAGTCTTTGTAGCCCTTGAAGAATCTGTTCAATGTGTATTGATGAATACTCCTATGTGATAAAATTGTCTCTTGGAAGGTTGGCATCTATGGTTAAACTATTTAAAAAAAAATATGTACATTAATACATTGTATATGTGCCCAAAACAATTGGTCTAGCTTCTTCCTATTTTATTTTTATCTTATCAGATTTTTAAAATTTATTTATTTATTCTAACTTATTATACATGACAGCAGAATGCATTTCAATTTATAGTACACATAATGAGCACACTTTTTCATATCTCTGTTTGTACACAAAGTAGAGTCACACCATTTGTGTCTTCATACATGTACTTAGGGCAATGATGTCTATCTAATTCCACCATCTTTTCTACCTCCAGCCCCCAGCCTTCCCCTCCCTCCCCTTTCCCCATCTAAAGTTCCTCCATCTCTCCCATGCACCCCCCAACCCTATTATAGATCAGCATCCACATCAGAGAAAATGTTCAGCCTTTAGATTTTTGTGATTGGCTTACTTCACTTAGCATAATATTCTCCAAATTCATCCACTTACCTGAAAATACCATGATTTTATTCTCTTTTAATGCTGAATAATATTTCATTGTGTATACATACCACAGTTTCTTTATCCATTTATCTATTGAAGGGCATCTAGTTTGGTTCCACAATTTATCTATTCTGAATTGTGCTGCTGTAAACATTGATGTGGCTGCATCATGGTAGTATACAACTGAGCTGTATCCCCAGTCCTCTTATCAAAATGTTTTAAAACAATACAAATTTGGAAAACAACAACAACAACAACTTTGTTGCCAATACTGAGACTTGCTTGTTTCTCTTATATATAGTCTCTAGTTTTAGATTCATTTTATTTTTATATTACTCACTCAAAAAAAAACCAGGAAAATGTGATTGTATTAGTTAGATTTCTGTTGCTATAATCATGTGCCTGAAGTAGCCAACTTTATAAAGAAAATAGATTTGTTTTGGTTCATGGTTCTGAAGATCCAAGACTAATGGGCTATTTCTATCTGGTCATGACCTGCTTGTCAGCAGAATTCCAAAGCAGCATAGGATATTCTACAGCAAGCTACAGGAAGAGAGAGAGAGGGAGAGAGAGAAAAGAGAAAAGGTGTGTGTGTGTGTGTGTGTGTCTCCTCTAGTGTATATCCCTCTTCTTATAAAACCACACCTATTTAGTCCTGGGGGCTCCATCATAATGATTCTATCTAATTCCTAAAATTTATACCTCTGAACCTAGTATGTGGATTAAGTTAGTACCCTCTATCTTGACCTTTCTGTTCACTTTTCTAATAGCTATTTACCTCACATGGTGGAAACAATCAAATTATATCCAATTGTAGTACTGATTGTGGGACCAGCATTTATACCATGAAGATTTATAAATTGACTCATTTACTTTTTTTTTTTTTTGGTATTAGTGATTGAACTCAGGGGCACTCAAACACTGAGCCACATCACCAGCCTTATTTTGTATTTTAGTAGAGACAGGGTCTCACTCAGTTGCTAAGCTCTTTGCTGTTGATGAGGCTGGCTTTGAACTCACAATCCTCCTGCTGCAGCCTCCTGATACTTTTTTAAAACAAAAACATATCCATACTAACAAAATATTAGTAGGAATATGTTTTAAAGAAATTTTTGTTCCGTTAAAGTTTGTTCTTCAAGCTTGTTTTTTTTATTGTTTTTAATTCACTTTGGAATTTAAAAATAACATAAATTTTAAAAACATTTAAAAAGAAAGAAGCTTATTTAAGAGTATCTTCTTTTTCTATCCAGTCAATCCATCCTGATCTGACCATAAAATGCATTTGCATATTCTTTGTTCTTCTATACACACAACATTTAGGAAGTGGATAAAGGCCAGGTGAAAAACTCCAAACAAATAGAGACTAAAATAATTATGTCATTGCATCTTGGGAGTTAAATTAATATTAAAATGGAAATTATTTAGCATATACTCAGTATAATAATGGGTATTGGGTAGAGAAAAAATAAGCTCTTTTCTCTCTCCACCTAATCTCATTTGAATAAAGTTGGGGTATACATTTTTTCCTGGATGTTACTCTGTCATGTTTTCAAAATTTTACATAAAATATAGAAACAGTATATTTTTTACATAGTTATTTGCAGAGTGCTTTTGTGGTCTAGTGGAGAGTTTGAAGAATTTCTGATCTTCTGAGTTGTGTAAAATTGCCTCCAAGATTCTGAACTGGTGGTCTTGATTTATGTTTATATCAGTAGTTATCCAGTGACAAAGTATGTTCTCAGTTAGGATCTCCAAAGCTTCCTTCAGGAAAAACCTGATCAATTTATTTATTTTAAGGATATAATCAAAAAAAAAAACACACAGTTCAAAGCATTATTTGGTCTTGGAATTTTTGTATTTTAATGAACACAAAATTCACTGAAACAGAATATTTCTTTTTTTTTAAATATTTATTTATTTAGTTTTCGGCGGACACAACATCTTTGTTTGTATGTGGTGCTGAGGATCGAACCCCGGGGCAAGCATGCATGCCAGGCGAGCATGCTACCACTTGAGCCACATCCCCAGCCCTGAAACAGAATATTTCTAACTGTACATTCATGGGTGATATCATATAGGTAAAAGAAATGTGGGTGGAAAAGTATTGGGGGGGTGGCTCATTTCACAACTCCTGCAGGCTACGCCGTCTTACAGAAAAAGTCATTCCAGAGCATGCGTACTGACAAATGCCATTTTGCTAACCATTTAAACTTAATCATTTCTCCATAAAACCTACCTTAGTTTTTTTTAGAAACAGTAAGTGCTATGGGTTTAATCATGGTTCCCAAATAGATATGTTGACATCCTAATCTGTAGGTACTCAAATACAATCTTAATTTGAAATGGTACGTCATTGAAGATATAATTCATTAGGATAAGTTCATACTGGTGTAGGTGGATCCTTCATCCAATATCACTGTTGTCCTTATGAAAAGAGTGAAAAGGACATTCAGAGAATGCTGTGTGAAGACTGTGGCAGAGATTACAGAGGAGCATTTTCGAGTCAAAGAACCTGGGGCCAAGAGAAGCAGGCAGAGACAAGGAAGCATCTCCTCTAGAGATGCTTCCGAGGGATTCCAAACCTACCAGCATCTGGCTTCCAGCTTTCAGAACTCAGAGACTATACATTTTTGTTTAAAGGTATTTAATTTATGGTACTTCGTTCAAGGCAGACCTAGTAAACTAATACAACCAGAGACTTTATCTTTATATTTTTTTGTCTTTGTCTTTTCTTTCTTTCTTCCTTTCCTCCATTTCCCTTCTTCCTTTAGTATAACTGCTCATCTTTCCGCTGATAAAAGGGAGGAGTGAAATAATACATGAATTATGAAACAAAAAAGCTGCAATCATCAGTGTATCGTGTATCCAATTCTCCAGAGGGGTCAATAGTTGTATTTATCAGCGTTCTGTGATTACAACATATGCCTGAAACAATTAGCTTAAAAGAGAAAAAGGTTTATTTTAAATCATTCTTTTGGAGGATTGGGTTCATGATGATTTAGCCCTGTTGGTTTTGGGTCTGTGATGTAGAAGCTCAACGTGGGGAAAGCATGGGGGAGCAGAATCTCTCAGCTCATGTCCAGGATTCAAAACAGAGGAAGAAGAAAGGGCTGGGATCGCACTGCCTTATTAAAAGGCACGTGGTCAATGACCTGAAGACCTCCCGGTGGGCTCCATCTCTTGAAGGTTCTACTCTTTCAATAGTGCCACAGGTGGAGGAACAAACATTGATCTCTTGGGCCTTTCAGGGACATGGTAGATCCAAACTGTTACAACATTATTCTTCCTGTTTACAGAATAAGTCACTGAGGCTGTGACTCTGCTTCTGTGATGTTCTCACCGTCACGGAGGGGCACAGCACCAGGATTTGAAGCCAACTCTGAAGTACACTCATCGTATTGCAATTTGCTCTCCAGGTACAGAAAGGAGAAACCTGGATGTGTGTTATTTCCTTCCGATCCTCTTTTGATCAAGTTTTTGTCAGGGTAAATTCTCTCATTCCTCTGCTCAGTGAGATGAACCCAGGAAAGAGAGTAGTCATGGCTCTTCTGAGACTTCAGCAGCAAACACCAGTGGGGGAGGGGGGGGGATGAAGCCAATGACACAACGGGTGGTGAAGGCAGCCACCTGTGTGGCCAAGGGGAAGCAGAAGGCAGAATCCGCTCCATTTTTCTCCTTGGTGTAGGAGTTTTGTTTTCACCTCTCATTCACGAGGACAGGCATTATATGCAGAGCTTATCACCACTGCAGTGGCAAAGCAGCAAGCGTTTCCTTCCCTCACTCCATACTTTCACATTCTATATAAAGTTATGCTCACATGGCACTGAAAGAGACGTTTTTATGTTCTACAAAAATACCACTGCAACATGGCAAAAATGCCATGACTTGAAATAGATTATCTTCTAAGATTAACTTTGCCTGAAGAACAGACCCCCCACCACACACACACACGCACACACACACACACACGTTCATTCTGAAAACTTTGAGTCCTGAAAAAATTGCCACTGATTTCCCAGTGTTCTGTGAACTCTGAAGTAGTCTAACTTTGTCTTGTTTAGAAAAGATGTTGACAATGTGAGTTCAAAGCAAATCATTTTCTAGCGACATGACCTTGGGGTATTAAACTCTTTCAAAACCCATTCCAAATATCTAAAATAGAAAAAAAAATACTTCTTGAGTGGAAGAGTCCTTAAAAGGGTGAAGTGCTTAGTATATTGTTAAGTCTTAAAAGGGGAGTCATGCATACTGGCCATCGGGCCTACTTTGGTTTTGCATTAATTAAATTTCTTCTGTATAATGGCATTGTACTAGGCACTGGGAAAGAAAGATCATCCAAGAATTCCCAAGACACAAGTTCCTAATAGACAGGTAATTGATAACCTGTAATAGATTTTGATAGCACTCTAAAACAACTTTGTCACTACTTGGGAAGCTCAAAGCAAGAACAAACTGACTGCTAAGAAGTATAGGGCACAAAGCTCCAGTGGAGTGAAGAAGGATCAGACAGATCTTTCCAGAGAAAGTAAGAGTTGCTAAGAATCTGTAAGATTTCAAACAAGCATGCATATTGTACAAAGAGAAAGGGAGTAAGGGACACAGAAGTTGAAACATGGGATGATAGTGAATGAATCCGAAAAGTAGTTTAAAATAATATGGTACTCTTCAGACACCCTTGATTGATTCAGATAAGTTTTTAAGGTAGTTTTTAAGTTTTTATGATAATGTGTAAACAGCATAAGTAGGTAGTAGTAAAACTGTTTAAAAGGCAAAGTGGACTTACAAGCTATGCTAGAGAGTAGTGGAGTGGTTTTGGGGTCTAGAAATCATCAGAAATACAGAGCAACTTGGACTCCAGTACATATATCAATGGTTCACTTTTGACTGAGGATGGTGGCATATTTGTAAGTCATAGATAATTAAGCCATTTCCTCACAGAAATTGGCAACGGAACATTTTGAGGGAGATTTTTGCCATTTTCAGAGACCAAAGATACACTGATGAGGATTATCAAGTGAGTTGTCACATTTCACATTACTCATGGAAACGCTACTAATGACCTGTCTTAGTGTGCAGCAAATAACAGCCTTGCTAAATTAGTAATGTTCGGCATGATTTAACAAATAGCCTTGACATCTATTCCCTTACAACACATGAATGCATAGACAAAAAGAGATTCTTTATCTTCCAACAATGTGAGTCCACAGCCATAGCACTTTGTTCAAGGGGTCCGCTCTTCTCCCCAGCCTCTGAAGTGATGGAGTGGCAAAACCAATTCCCATGCAAACACGTACTCTGAAGTGTCTTTAGAAACAAGTGTTGTATCAATTTTCCCCATAATTCAGATTTGAGGTTTTGGCTTTGGAAAAAATAGAAAAAGAGATTTAATCTGTCATCAAGTGAAGAACTGCAATTAGTTAATTTTATTAGCTGGCAAAATAGCATCTCAAACACTCAATCTTGAAAGGGTAAAAGTAAAATGGAAAGTAAAACCTAAGCTCTTCTTTAGTTGGAAGCAACAGCTAGAGGTTCTGAGAGAAGAAAAGATTTATAGTTTTGGTTAGTTTTCTAGACAAAATATGATACAACATATGAGAAGGACAAATATTCTGGTCCTCTGAGATGGTCTCACCGTCAGTATTTTCTCTGTGATCCCAGACCTGTCAGCTGCCTTCTTTCATTTTAGATTTCTTACTTCTAAAATAGAGGACAATATTAACAAGCCTGTTTATTATAATAATTAAATAACATTATATAAGATAGCTATGCAATTTCAGGTACTCTAATATTAAAATTTTAATAGGTAAAAAATTTAGACATCCTAGCAGAATGTTTTCATTAATTCAATATCTGCTGAATGCTTCTGAGTCAAACAAATATTCTTAGTACTACAAGGTGGGGCCCTGAAAAATAAAAAAATGAATACAAGATATATACATGCCATAGTATGATAGATTATTCTGAGATTACATATATCTCTATCTTCTTCCAATGTTGCTTCCTCAATTTATTCAAATAAATTAAACAATTAATAAGTGTGTGTGTGTGTGTGTGTGTGTGTGTGTGTGTTTCTGGCAAAACTACTTAAAAAGAATTTTATTCAAGTATTGAATTCGGGCCATGGTTGCCATTTTTCTACCCATCTCAATTTAGGGGACACACACACACACACACACACACACACCAAATTTGTTTTCTCCAAACCTCATTTTGCCATTCATTGACAGAATATAAAATTTTGACTAAATGTTCTCCAAGATCTCTTGACACATTGTCTTTCTTTGACTATAATTTGACTAACATTCCTAAACCTAACTTTGTTCAAATAGCTAAGTATGTTGTTCAGCAGCAATCTAAAGAGAAGGCAGAATATAAGAAAAATATAAATGGAGGCTCTTAAGTACTATGTGGAGAAAAAGAACAAGAATTGAAATTGTAAAAGAATTGAAGTCGCAAAAGACAAATTGTTCTTGCTATCTCCTCTGTCAAATATTTCATCAAACTTCTTTATAATGACATTAAATATACTATGACTGCTTATATCTCAAACTAATCACAATCATTCTCTTACAGGAAGTTACAGAAATATAAATTTTGCCTACAATTTTAGAAAATTGGAATAAAATTTTCTATGAGAATTTGGATTGTTCAGCCAGAATATTTATAAATTTTATTAATTATTTTATTTTCCATTTTCAAAATCCCCAGTTTTCTAGGTTCTGGAGGTTAAATATAGGACTATTTTTGAAAACAAAGTGCTATAAATCCACAAAATTTAAAACTCCCCAGAAGATACACTTCTAGCAGATGGGATCAATATCTTATGTACAATGCCTCTTTCCAGTGTGTAATTTGATATTGTCAGTGGGGCTATACCAGAAACTCTGCTAACAGAAACACAGCAACTCAAAACAGATCTTTGACTGTCCTAAAATTTAAAAAGCATTGAGTGTAACACCAGGGTGTTTTGACAAAGAGACTTCAATTAACTTCAATCATCCACTGATGATTCTGAGCTCCAAAATTGTATTATAATTATGCTCAACATTTGTCATCATTTATTTTGCAACAGTGTGGATCACTGAGGTGGTTTGTTTCATGCATGTGCAGTATCATGTATTTTAATCTTAGAATTAGCTCCTTTTCTTTTATAAGACAGATATTGAACTCAAGGCTATCAATGAGTTTTACATAACTAAAATCCCTTGTACCATAAGGGAAAGAAAATGAAAGTTCACATTATTTCTTCTGTCTCCTTTTTAAGACAATACACTACCAGGAACATAAAAGACCCCTAAAGCAACAATATCCACTAAAACATAGAAAGTTCTGCAGGTATTTAGAATCTGTCATGCCATAACAGAAAAATATTGGAAATATTATATGTGTATTAATTTCAAGATTGTACATTGTATTTTAAATACAATTAGATTATAGGTATTATATGAGTATAATAGTATATTTATATAATTTTCATAAATATACTATTATTAAGAATAATATATTAATAAATTACATAATTTAAATTACATAATTTATATAAAATATTATTATTAAGCACACCCTTACTTTGTAAAAATTACTGAAAGAACAGTTACGTAATGAAGGCATGTGTATAACAATTAGACTTTTATAAAGGTTTGAGAAAGTTGAGTAAATTTATGCCAAAATTACATGAAGAATTTAACAATGAACACTTAAAAATGTACATAAATTGTGGTAAGTCAGTTTTTTTTCTAATTATCCTGCCTAGGCACTATTATAAATGAATACTCTATAGAACAAGTTTTCAGACTGAATCTTTAGTAATAAACATTTTAATTTATTTTTAAATAGAAGTGAATTGTACAAACCATGTTTCCAATATTTTTCTTGGTAACATGTATCCCAGATTTGAATTGTGATTTCTTTAATTTTTGTTTTGGTACCAGGGATTGAACCCAGCAGCACATAACTATTAAGCCACATTCTATGCCCTTTTTATTTTTATTTAGAGACAGGGTCTCACTTAGTTGCTTAGGACCTTGCTAAGTTGCTGAGGCTAGCTTTGAACTTTTAATCCTCTTGCCCCAACTTCCAGAATCACTAGGCTTCCAGGCATGTGCCACTGTGCCTGGCATGATTTCTCTAATTTTAAGAACTAAGAACCAGGCTGGGTGTGGTAGGGCACACCTGAAATCCCAGCTACTCAGAAGCTGAGGCAGGAGGGTTCCAAATTTGAGGATTGCCTGGGTTATTTAGTGAACACAGTCCTAAAATCAAATCAATTAATCAATCAATGAAAGTCTCTAGGAAAGATTAGCTGAAACATTACCTTTTCATGTTCTATGGAGGATATTCATTCAAACAAATTGTGAGAGATTCATATGTACTTAAAACAAGTCCTTTGAAAACAAGACGACCAACTTTTATATTTCATTCCTTTATCACAATTGGAAGTGATCCTTTAATCGATTTGTTGATTTAATTTTTGCTTGCTTCCACATGTCATTCCCATTAGAATGTCAGCACCTTGAGAGGAAAGATCTTATCTCTCTTGTTTCCTGTGGTACCCTCAGTGGCTAGCACAGTAAGTAGTGGTAATGATCACTATTCATAGTCACTGCAGGAATGCATGGCTCTCTCTCCCAAAACTTCTGTATTAATAAAGTACTGTTGCATGCATGTTCTTTATTTAAGTTTCTTATTAATGTAAACTATATGAAGATATAAGAAACTGAGCACACCCTTACTTTGTAAAAAATTACTGAAAGAACATTTATGTCATCAAAGCATATGTATAACCATTAGACTTTTATAAAGGTTTGAGAAAGTTGAGTCAATTTATGCCAAAATTACATGAAGAATTTAACAATGAACACTTAAAAATTCTGAAAAGACTATCATTTATCATTTGCAATATGGTCTTTATTCATTCTCATTTCCACATATTTCTCTCCTTGTTCATCTTGAAAGAACAAAGTGAGAAAATATTTCTATTTTTATATGCAGAACAATTCATCTCTCTCTTTTTTCATGCCCCCACATTCAGATCTTGGATCAATCTGCATAGTCAAGGTTCAGCTAGAGCTCTGACGTCACTATACACAGGACTGATTCCATAGAATGCAATAAATCCTCCTTCCTAATACCTGTTATATATTTCAAAGTGTTAATTTTTCAGTTACAGCACTAGGCATATTTAAAATATCCACTACCATAAACCATTGATATTTCATTAAATAAATACAATTTTAGTAAAATATAAACAGGATGTTTACATTCACAAAATTAGTTGAGCTTCATGGTAATATAACTTGTCTTTTTTTTCTCTCAATTTTCAAACAGTACTGGACGCCTCATCATGCATTGACATTCTATTCATGCAATTGCATATTGGTCACCATTTCTCTGGAGAAAAACAGAAGAGTATGGGATAAGATTATTATTGTAAATATGTTGACAAGTATAACATCATGACACAATGGTGTGTTTTTCAGTTAGCTGTAGCAAGTATCACACATAATTTTCATTAGTAAAGTAGAAGTCCATAGTTTGTTAATTATGATTTTTCAAAATGTAAATTAGAAATTATACAATATACATTTCTCATTTGTATGCAAATATTCTTAGTAGGATTAAAAGATGATGGAGTTTTAAGTTAGAATTCCGTAATCTTTAAATAGCATTCAGTGTACCAATACATTCAGCAAGAGGATACTATTTCTTTTCTATATAGAAGAAAAATAACATATAATAGTCATTATTAAATATTGTGTAATAATTATTATTTCAAAACACTTGCTTTGAAACATTATTATCTGTGTTTCAAAATAGTTTGATTTCTTTGATAGTAAACTTAATAATCATCAAATTATTTAACCAAATAATTCACTATGGACAACTATTTATATTTATTACTAAAACTATTAACAGTTAAAAGAATTTGAAATTATAAATAAATTTTGTAGGGAGTTAATTATACAATCAATTGAAAATAGACAATAAACTTAAACTCTCAATACAAACAAGTGTGTATCAGCTGCACAGAACTGCTATGTAAGAAATAAAAGACAATATACGTGTGTGTGTGTGTGTGTGTGTGTGTTTTAACATTTGGTGGTACTAGAGATTTAATCTATGCTGCACCCACAATCCCAAACTATGTATATTAATGGACCTTTTAGTTTACAAAATGAGATTGAATAATTGAAGATATCTCTTTCTCAATCTCTCAGATGATAATCCAACACATTTCAATATGACCCCAAATTTTGATTCTGATTCTACATACAGAAAAGAGAGACATATACATCCTATGTGTATATTCAGACATGAAACTATAATGATAGAATATTTTAATGTATATAACAAAAAGCTGAAATGTTTGCTTTATAAAAATCTGTTTTGTTTCAATGGGAAAATAACAAAAACACCTTAGTAGAAAATTAACAGAGGGATGGATAATAATTTGCAGAAAGTAATCAATGATTGATGCATTTATTTAAATTTGTTTATCCTTATTAATTATCATACATTTAAATGACAACACATGGACTTTTTCCTAAAGCAAAAATTTGATTGATAACAAATTTCTCTATATGGGAAATGATCACCCTCACACTTTACTGACAGTGAGTTAAACCCGGCCATTTTTTACATTTTACTTTTGCATGTAATATAAAAGTAAATGCATCCATTAGACATTAGAATTCCACTTACAGAAATTCATCTTAAAGAAATAATTAGATGATTTACAAAGATGTCAATGAAATGAAAATAAAGGCTAATATTTGCTGAGTTTTAGTACCTATAAATTATGTAATTTAATCTTAAAAACTTGAGTGATTTCTTTCAACTATTATCCCAGATTTATAAGAAAAGAAAGTAAAAATGAGAGGCATTGAGTAATCTGAAACATCTGTGATATTGAAATCAGGCTGTTTATCTGCTGAGTATACTTACCACAATGTAATTTTAGATTTAATAAGGCAATTGGGCACTTATCATTCATTTCATCCTTCACTTTCCTTTAGTTGTTTCAGGAAAACTAAACATTCATCTCACAGACTGACTTGTAGTTAGGGTTCTTGACAAAACCTAGGCTCATCTGCAGGTGCACTCCCATGGCATTTGGAAAGGTGGAGTGAGTGACCTGGAGGTCATTTATGAGCTACTTCCATGTTCTGCTGGCTAGTGCAATATTGCTGGCATTTTCTTTGGGCAGCATCCTAGACAATAATAATTCATGGGTATTGGGACAAGTCCCAATGCTCAATTTTACACTACAATGTGAGGAAGACTTGGGTCCACAGTTCTTGTGCCAGCAGCTTCCTGATATATGGATCTCAATTTGGCAGAATTTTTCTGGGACCAACATGTGAGGAGGCAGCAGTATGTCTCTGATACTGAAGATGATATCTAAAGTATTCCATTCCCTGGGCCCGAAGTTTCAATGGTGGCTGTGTATTGATCTATGGACCATAAGTAAGGCATTAATGGTACTCTTGGAATTTAGCATAATAAAAACTGCTTCCTGATAGCCAGCCTACCAGACTGGAAAAAGATAGCTATTATCCTAGGGGACTTATTCTATGGTGCTGTTCTAGAAATTATTCCTGCAGGCTCAGATTAGAATTCACTTCTGCAACTATACTAATAATGTGAATAATAACTAAAAATATTCTCTTTTAGACAATTAATCATGGATATATCCTAGATCATGCATTAAGGACAATTAAAATATTTAATCTTAAACAATTCAAATACATACAGAGAAAAACTGGATAAACAGGTATACATTTGTATATTGGAATAGAAAGCAGTAATTAAAATAAAATTCAACATACCTTAGTTAATTGACATGAAAATACATTTTGGATATAGTATTAAGTAAAAAGGCAGGCTATAAAAAAGTTTGTATAATTGCTTGTATTTAGAAAACTGTGGTAGGATTCTTGGAAAACTGGGAATGGAACCACCACTGGGCCCAGCTATTCCACTCCTTGGTCTGTACCGAAAGGACTTTAAAACATCATACTACAGGGACGCACAGCTACATCAATGTTTATAGCAGCACAATTCACAACTCACAATAGCTAAACTGTGGAAACAACCTAGATGCCCTCCAGTAGATGAATGGACAAATAAAATGTGGTATATATACACAATGGAATATTATTCATCATCAAAAGAGAATAAAATCACGGCATTTGCAGGTAAATGGATGGAGTTGGAGAATATAATGCTAAGTTAGCCAGTTCCAAAAACCCAAATGTCAAATGTTTTCTCTGATTTAAGCACACTGATTTATAATGTAGTTGGTGGGTGGGGGCCATGGGAGGATTAGATGAACTCTAGATAGAGCAAAGAGGAGGGAGGGTGCATGGGGGTAGGAAAGACAGTCGAATGAGATGGACATCATTACACTAAGTACATGTATAAAGACACAAGTGGTGTGACTCTACTTTGTTTACAACCAGAGATATCAAAAATTGTGATCTGTATGTGTAATATGAATTATAATGCATTCTGCTGTCATATATAATAAAATAAAATTAAAAAAGAAAGGAGGGAAGGAAGCAAACTGTAGTAGGATATGTAAAAAATCATCTTTAAGTATTAATATGTGAATAAATCTCACTTTCTTTTTTAGATTTTTTTATATTGTGTAAATTTATAACAAGTATAATTGCTTTAATAATAAAAGGTATTTTTCACATTGGGCATAAAAAGACAACACCATTATCTTATATTAGATGTTATTCTCACTGGTCTTTCATCATCTCTAATCTTATTTATTCATAATCTTATATTAAACTAATTGTATAAGCCACATTCAATTATTTTGAAACAATATGAGGTTTAAAACATAGGATTAAATTGAATACACTTGTTTTACAAATTCTATTTTAATATGAGGTTTTCTGCTTGTCTCAATTCAGTAATTCCTCATGACAATGGTGCCAAATCTTTCCACATAAATTGAATATAGAATGATCTTGTATTTAACTGCACAATTAAGTGTTCTTGGTATCAGATTCAGGGTTAGAGGGAAGTTCAACAACCTTCAACTCTTGCCATGTCCAATTATACCATGTATCCAGTGCAATCATGTTACTCGCTTCTCCATCCTTTCCATTTGCCTACATGACATTCTGTGGGAAATAAACATAAAATGCCAAACCTCTGCTATCTGGGCAGAGATAAGGGGCAACTGCAAACTTGATAACACTTGAAAATCTGAAGTTTTGATTCATATGGCCAGCTGAACAGGATCATTATTATATCAAGTAGAGATACACATTGTTTCTAGGTAATGCAGTATATGATGACATAATAAGATGATTTGTGCAAATATTCCTTCTATGAGTACCTTCAAGACCATCAAATTTATGATTTTTTAAGTTGGCTTTTTCAGTGCTATGACTAAAGGACCCAACTAACGAAGTTGTAGGGGAAGAAGATTTTATTAGAGGGCTCATAGTTTTATAGTTGTTAGTCCATAGAAAGCCGGCTCCAATCTTTGGGGATCAAGGTAAAGCAGAACATCATGGTATAAGAGTGTGACAGAAGGAAACAGCTCAGATGTTGATTAGGAAGCAGAGAGAGGTCTCCATTTGCCAGATACAAATATATACCCAAAGCCATGCCCCAATTCCCACCTTCTCCAGCCACACTCTACCACTTCAGTTACCATTCAGTTAATCTCTATCAGGGGATTAAATCACTGACTGGGTTAAGACTCCTACAACCCAATCATTTCTCCTCTGAACATTCTTGCACTGTCTCACATATGAGCTTTTGAAGGACACCTCACATCCAAACCACAACAAGGGTTTTGTGTGATCCAGTTATAGGAATTAAGGGAGAGCTATTTATACTCAGCTCTATCTCTCCTGTGGCTACACCTTAACCTTCAGTGGAAGGTTCTCATAGATTATAGCCACTAATCAAATTTCCCTTCAACTTCTTACCGTGATAAAATTCCAAACCAGTGTTTTCAGCTCAGTCAGAAGTATAAAAACACTTATTCTATGCTGTTACCATAAACAGTTATAACAATAAATATTTAAGATATTTCTTTTCAAAGGGAAAATGTATTCAGGTTTTCGAGCTTCAAACTATCTATCAAACATACTTCCTCTATGCTCTGGAAGCTTTTAAGAGTATGGCACTTGTAATCTTTTATTTTATCTTGTTTATATCCATTTCACTGGTCTGCACAATTGTGCTCAACCAACACATTTAATGCATTTTTATGTCCTCACTTTTTAACTCAGTCCCTGAATAATCATGTGAACTATGGTTAGAATATGATTTGAACATGTCCCCCAAGGGTTCATTTTTTAAAATTTAAACCTCACTGTGAAGTATTAAGAAAGTAACAATTAATTCAAATATAGTACTTAGAAGTAGGGACTTGGAGAGAGGATTTAGATAAGATTAGATTATCAGCATAGAGCACCATGATTTAATTATTGGAAGTTTCATAAGAAAGGAGAGAGACTGAATTGATATTCTCTCTCTCTCTCTCTCTCTCTCTCTCTCTCTCTTGCTCTCGCTCTCTCTCTCTCTCTTTCACACACACACACACACACACACACACACATACACACACACCACATACACTCACATATACAATCTGTCTTTTGCAATGTGATTCTCTATGCTACCTTAGGACTCTCGTTAGCAAGTCTGTCACTAAATACAGTCCTTCACTCTTAGTTCAGAACTGTGGGCAGAGATTAACCTCTTTCCTTTATCAATTCAATTTCAAAACCTATGGATTATATTAGAATAATAAAAAACAAACTAATACAGAAAAATGGTACCAAGGACTGTTGCTAATAATAAATATTTGAATATGTAGAAATTACTTTGGCACTGGGCAATGGACAAAGGTCAGAAGATTTTGGAGAAGAATATCAGAAAACTAGAATACTGCAAGAAGAGCATAATGAGTGAATTGAAGAGGTCTCAGAAGATGAGGAGAATAGGAAATTAGTTTCAGATAGATGGTAGCCCTACTAGATTGCATGTAAATCACATGGAGCATCATCTATGTTTTGATGTGGCTAACAATGAAATATTAAAAGAAATGGAAACAAATAAAAATAGATTCTTTGGATCAAGAACATTCTTAAAACTCTTCAACCATATATAAAAATAAGAAAATGATGATTCTGTTTGAGACTAAATGATATTTTTTAGATCAGTGTGCATGTCCTTCAGTAACAATACACAATCATTACAAATGATTACAAGAAATGTTAGGAAGTAGACAAAGTTGAAGAATCTCTGAATGTTTCTTTCCACATTTTCCTTGTTCCCCACATTCTTTCAAATTGTCTCTATGGATCTGACAGGTTCCTCAAAGTTTTCAACTCACAGAATTTAGGTATTCACATGGATGATGCTATAGTACCTTATTCTACAATATCTATTTTTTTCTTTTTTAATTAACATAACTCTAATATTTCTAGAAAATACACATATCTGGGAAATTTTCCCTTGCAAAAAGGATACTCTTTTATGTATAAAAATGTTTGTTTTTATACATATACTTATACATGTTTAATTTTTATACATAAATGGGTCGAATGTCTAGAAATATTTTTTTGGTCTTTACTTCTTTTTCTTATTTTTCACCTTAAACACAGTCAAGACGGCTACAGGCCTAACAGTTATTTTGTCCTGTAAGGTGACTTTATAGAGAAGATACATACAAAGCATTCTAGAGTAGAAAGATGAAAGGAAAACTTAGGTTTTGTTTTGCCATCATAAAAACCCTAGACTCTTTTCTGGAATAGAAAAATAACAATAAATGTCTAGTGTGCTTGAAACCATTTTTTTTTTTTCAGTGTTGTGGTCTCAAGTCAGCCAAAGTCTAATGACAGAGTTTTCACTTATATTTCTCTTTTTTTATTGGGAAGCTGAATTTAGACAATCCTCATCATCTGGATTTTAATGTCACCAAATATTTGAGTATTATTAAGCCTTTCTTCTATTTTTCCTTATTTTATACTTATACTTCAACTGTGTTTTTGCTTTTTTTTTTATCGTGATCTAATTTAGGGATTCTGTTTTTAAGTCTTCTAGTTTTCCAAATTCTTCTAATGCAATTATAAAATTAGTGGAAAGATGCCAAACTTTTCTGATGAAATAGAAAATATGATTATAACTGGGTACAATTCACTTAAACTTTGTGTTAAAAAGATAATTTGTGTGATTGAAAAAGAGAATGATTTATCTTGAACTTAACTTTCTGATTTTTCCTTCTATATAAAACAGTCTTTTCATTTCTGCAGAAACGTTCCTCCAAAGTCCCCAAAATAAAGTACAAATATTAATTAAGACAAGATGGAAAACCTCAACTCACCAACCCATCAATCGATGTGTAGAAGTATAAGGGGATTTGTTCAGAGTTATAAAACATCCTCAACTTCTGTCTCTGTGCTCACACAGACAACAGAGCAATTGACAATTCCACATTCTGTCTGCATGCTAAAGGCTTTGTTTCTGCCAGTCACCTCCATGCTAGTATTTAACTCATCACTTTGAAAACCACTTTGATAAGCAGATACCTCGAACACTGAGGGAGCTATAAAAAGGTCTAAATTTCGGTTTCAGCTTTTTAAAATTCCATTACCGAACAGTTACTGAAATGGAAAATGTACCAACTGCTTGTATAGGAATCTTCTTAGAGAAATGGGAGAATAAAAATCTTGTTTTTCATTTAGATTGCACAGAGAAATACATGTTTATCTGTGTTCCCCTTCAGAAAAGACAATAAGAAAAAGTAGTGTTGTGGCTATCTGGAGATTCATTGCTCTCTAACCCTTTATTAAGTGCCTGCTACAAATCTTAGTAAGAGATTATGCACATATCAAACCCATTTATATAGTGATCAAGTAGATTTAAGAACATGAAGTTAAGATAAGAAAGTCTCAGGAAGCATATCTATATATTCACAAGAAATGCTCATTCCCTGTGTACCCACAACAGAAGGTTATATTCAGACACATTTTAAGGTTCATCAAAAGGATGTGATTATTTTTTATTCTACTTACATCTTTACTACTTCAAATTATCTTATTTTCACTCTTTTTCAGTTTTACAGCATGTTTCCTATGTTTAAATTTGAAACAAACAGATTTTCCAGTATTGACTTCTATATTGGGCCTGTTAGCAAATAACACCTGTTGGTCCATTGATGAGAAATCAAAAGGAAAGCTGACGAACTTGGAGCAAACTTCTACAGGAGTGTGGCCAGAGAAACTGGGTTAGAAAAAAGACTGGAATTCATAGCCTCTTGACTTATATTAAACTAAACTACACATTTTTCATTTTTTTTCTAATTGTCCTATTCAGAGCTACCGACACCAAGGGTCCTCTTGCAGTGTCCATGGATGGCAAAGGCTTTAATTCACATGATGCCAAACATTGCCTATATTATTCTGTGGATTTAGACACAATATAAAATTTAACCTATTAAAATATCCTTTTGGGGATGAAGGAAATGTCCGCCACCTACCAACTGCAGACATTGTATGTTTTCAACATTTTCTCCAGCAGCAGCCAGCCCTCCATTCATCCATAACTTCAGCAGGTAAATTTCAACTTTTTTTTTTTTTTTTGCCAGACATCATTAAAGGTTCTGAGTATACATACATTAAAGATGTTCCTAAGCACAACAGCTTAAGAAAATCTTTCCAACTTAAAATCTCTACTTTTATTCCAAAACAAGGATTTGTTTCCCTGCCTTTCTTAGAAGAAACGTGCTACTTTCTTAGAGAAAGTAGAAAAGAAAAAGAAGAACCACATGCCTTTTCTCTATATACACCAATTGTCAATATTTTACTTGATTTTTCTCATTTCTATTTTCATATTATTCTTGTGTTACTGAGATTTGTAAGATGAAGAGCATATATCACGTCCCTTCACTTCTTAATACTTCAATGCAGTTTTACTTATAACAGGTTATTCTCATATATAAATATAGTATAATCGTCAATTTCATTAAATGTAAGTGTGACACATTTTGAGAGTCTGTCATCCATATTCCATTTTTCCCCCACCAAATCACTAATGCCCCTTAAGGGTTTTTCCTCCTAGAATAGAGTCCAGTCTAGGATCCTGCATCCCATTTACTCAGCATGTAGTTTAATCTACTTCAATCTGGTATTCTCCCTCAGACTTTTTCTTTCATGAAACTTAGTTTTGAATCTCTCTGATATTTGTGAATAAGAATGCATATTTTTTGTTTGATTTTCTTTGTGGTTAGATTTAGGTTATACTTATGTCTTAGCCATGGCTCCTTAAACTACACTGATCTAAGTAAGTTTCTCAATCTTTCCTTGTTTTCTTTGCCTTAGAAAAAAAGGAAATATTGAGAAATAAGATTCTACACGTGGGGGGCTTCTAGGGTATGTTTGGGTCATGGGGGCAGAGCCTTAAAAAATGGATTAATGTTCTTCTTGCAGAGATAGATTAGTTCTCAAAAGAGTTAGATTCCCTTTTCTCTTCTTTGCATGTACCTGTTTTCACTTCCCCTTCCTGCCAAAACCTGAAGGAGCAGGTAGGTGGCCCTCTCCAGAGGCAGCAGATGCTGGTACCATGCTATTGGACTCCTGGCCCCTAGAACCATCATTCTAAATCAACTTCTTTCCTTTACAAATGTCTCAGTTTCAAGTATGTTCTTACAGTGAGAGAAAGTGAAAAAAAAAAAAAGAAAATTAGAAAGTAAAATATCTGATTTTATCTCCTTTCTAAATTGACTAATTTGTTCTTTCCATTCTGTCACAAGATGCCTCTCTCCCCACTGATTTCTACCTTCGTTCATTTATGGTTGTTATGTATTGATAGAGTGATATTTTGTGAACGGATTGTGCTTTAGTTAGCTCCCCATCACTGTGACCAAAAGACCTGAAGAACACAACATAGAGGAGGAAAAGTTTGTTTTGGCTCTTGGTTTCTGAGATTCAGTCTACAGTTGACTGACTCCATAGCTCTGGGCCTGAGGCGAGGCAGAACATTATGGCAGAAAGGCGGGGCAGGGGAAAGCAGCTCCTGCCTAGGAAACCAAGAAGCAGGAAGGGTTCTGCTCACCACGGACAGAATTTATACCCCAAGGGCAACCTGATTCCTCCAAACCCAATCTACCTGTCTATAGTCATCACCCAGTTAATCCATATCGGTGGATTAATCCACTGAGTAGGTCACAACTCTAATAATCTAATCATTTTATCTCTGACCATTCTGATATAGTCTCACACATGAGATGTTGGGGGACACCTCATCCAAAACTATAACAGATTGTAATTCATTAACTTTGTAATTCATTAATTTTATCTTGGTGATAAAAATGTACAAGATTTATGTTGAAGGAGCCCTTTTAACTCAGATCCAGAATCCTCTTGATGAACCCTCTTCTACTACAAGAATATGTCCTAACTTCTGACACTATAATACAGTTCAAGTTCATCTTATCTCACTCCTGCCCCGAAGCTTAAATTAGTCATTCTTCTAGAAAAGTCTTTTCTCTAGTCTTTCCTGTGACCAGTAAAATCAATGCTTCATAATTGAAGCTAAAATAGTGGCATCAAATGCATTTTCAGTGTCAACTCTTGTTAAATTTCACCTGCCTAACAAATATACACTAGGAATTACACACATGTTTCATGCTCAGCCATCAGTTGGAACCTTTATTCATTTGTACTTTATAGGAAACCACCTTTTCTTTCTTCTCAATGGTAGATGTCTCCATTCTCCACACCCAGTCTGCAAATAAGCTAAACCATCTGGAGCTCACCACATCCACATACAGACAGAACTTTCTGTACATACATCTTTCCCTCTCAACTCAAAATCACATACTATATTGTATTGTCACCTTTTGTTTACTGTTCAACACTCATTTGTTCATTCACTATGTTGACTCCTCAATTTTATTTTTCTTTTCATCTCTAATTCCCTCACAGACTTACAGATTTCAAGGACTATCAGGAGTCATTTCATATTTAACCTAGAATATTCCACTACTTTCAACTTCGTTTGAAGTCAGATATATTTTATTAATTCTCAAAAAATAATCATATGAACTTCTCATATTTAAATTTATTAATGTATGGAGTAAACTCTAATAAATAACTCTTTCATGACGAATAGTCATTTGTCTTTAGAGATGTCTCTTCCTTTCTCTTTATCTCACTCCCCCAGCTCATTTTCTTCGTCCACCTCTTTCTGCTTTTTCTCCTACTCTTCAAACAGCCATTTATTAATTAACACTTTTTTCTTCCTGTACATTAGCACAGGTTTTATCTTGCATGTTAATCTACCCACATTTGCTAGTAATTTCAATTTTTTATTATTTTCCCATCAGCACTATAATGCTCAATGTCATTTCTTTCTACCCTTCCCAAACTGAGAATCCAATATTTGGTTAAGCCCAACCATCCCCCTTTTACTGTCCACCACATAAATGTACAAAATGAAAAGACTGTGCTGATTGATACCACAAATATATGACTTCTATTCTCAGATGTAACTCAGTCACACCTTGAAATAATTTTATTTGTTGACCAGTTTCCTCAATATCTATTGTAAGTTTTTACTAATGTCTGTTCTTTTTTTCCCTAGCATGTAAGTTATCTTTGAAATTCAGAACATAAATAATACTATGAAGCATTATCACATTTCAACTTCCCCCCAATCCCACAAATACATGCTCACCTTCACAAATACTTATTATTAGATATTTTCAATATCTTTTTCCTGTATAAAACCATTATGTCTACCTGTGCTCATGGTCATTGCCAGAAACTATGGTCTTCCTTCAGCTTCTTTCTTTAAGTTGACTCCATCCCTTTAGACTCTAGAACTGTCAACTACTATTTCCTTATAAAATTATTTCCAAGAAAATTAATTGTTAAAAAAAGTAATATGTACAGCATTTTCTCCCCTTCTAACCAAGCATTTAAAACACACACACACACACACACACACACACACACACACACACACACACACCTGTAATCTCCTTTCCAAATCTTTTAGTTCAGGGTCTTTGTGGCAGCTCTCAGGAGTCTGTCCCTACCACTACAGGACAATACCTCTTCACACAGTCACAATTGGCCATCTGATAGGAAATGTATTGATGCTTTGTCCTTTTTTGTAACTTTAGACCTCTCTGACATTTGCTGCTGTCATTACTCTCTGTCTCTCCTCTCCCTTAGCATTTTCCATCCTGTCTTTTTGTACTGCTTCTCTACCTCTCTGGCCATTTGTTGGTTTTCCACTGAGTGATCACCATTAGTCACAGAAATGCTGCTGCTCTCCTTGATCAATAACTAGCCTTTTACTTTCCTTTGTAATCTATACTCTCTTCAGTATTTTATCTAATCACTTTTACGGTCTTAATTACCACTCTGTGTTCCTGACCACAAAGGACTTGTTTTAGCTTTAATTCTTATCCAGAAATTTGTACTTTCTGTCTAAAATGCATACTAATTCAGATAATAGGATTTAAATGCACCATTTCTTAACCAAATCCGTTTACCCTATTCCCATTTCCCTTTTCTCTGCTTTTTTTGTGTAACCTATTTCAGGGAATGATTTTCAGGGGGAAAAGTTACATTCTTTATTTTTCTTTCACTCCCAAATTCAATGCTGACTCTTTCATGGATTGCTGCTGTCATTACTTCTATTTCTTATCATAACTTAGACTGTTTTAGTTTACGATCGTTCCATTTTATTTCTCAGTACTTTAAGTCCATTATTTCAAACCAGGAACTTAATAATGTATCCCCCATTTTCTAAATATATTAATTAATTCCATTAGGACACATTGATAGGCACTGATACACCTTGACCTGGCCATCTTTCCTACTGAAATGAATCTGGACCTGAGTAAGTGTTTCCGGCTTGACACACACTTTTTATATACATAACGGAGGCAGCAGAACAACACAATCTCGTGGATGTCCCACCTCTGTAGAAAACCACCTCTTGCCAGCATAGTGTTCATCTAACCAACAAGCCCAAACCTCCAATCAATTAACAACAGAGGCTTTGCATTTGTAGGATGGGAAAGAGACCCTGCTCTACTAGGTTCATGGCTTAACAATAAATCTACTCCTTGCGGTGTTTAATATTTATTTTAATATGTCTTTCTCTTCAACAATAGTAAATACCAAACTCTATTTTAAAATATTTATGATTTGCCCTTTGATTCTAATTTCATCTTTATGTCTCAAACTACTGTGTGTGTGTGTGTGTGTATGTGCACATGCACTGGGAATTAAATCTAAGGGTGCCTTACCACTAAGTTACATCCTCAGTGCTTTTTTTTTTTTTTTTTTTCATTTAGAGACAGAGTCTTGTTAACTTGCTGAGGCTGATCTCGATCATGTGATTCTTCTGTCTCAGTCTCCCAAGTAGATAGGATCACAGTTGTGTACCATCTTGCCTGTCCTCAAACCACTTTGTTCTTTGTTGTTGTTATTTTGTTTTGATACTGGGGACAGAACCCAGGGGAAGTTTACCCATCATTAAAAAAAAAAAAAAAATAGACAGCGTATCCTTATTTGCTTAGGGCCTCAGTAAAATTGCTGAGGTTGGCTTGGAACTTGTGACCCTTCTACCTCAGCCTCCTGAGTTGCTGCGATTACCAGCGTGCACCATTGCACCCACTACTTTGTTTTTGATCCCACCCTTCCATAACTTTTGCTTCTTTTCAAAGGTAGTATTAATATCCCCTCCAATTTTCCACCATGACCATGCCTGCACCTTTACCTTGTTGGCTACGATCCCTTCTTTAAAAGCGAACACATGCATCTACTCTGTTGTCTCCTTGCACTCTAAGAAGTATAAGCCATACTCTGTTCCACTGCTCTTTGTTATAAAAACATTTATTACTTGACTTCTTGCTTTATATGATCAGACCCTATATCTATGGGCTTTGTCTTTGCTGATTGAACCAAGTATGACTTGGAAGTATTGGAAGAGCAGTTGCATCTGTATTGCATATAACAGACGTGTCATCATTCCCAAAACAATACAGTATAACAAGTATTAAAATATAATTTACCTTATATTAAGTATTATAAGCCATGTAGAGATTAAGGATTGTATACTTTAAATGCAAAGAGTATGTCCTTTTATATAAGGGACTTGAACATCTTTGGACTTGGGTGGTCCTAGAAGCAATCCACAAGGGAAAAGGATGGATGATTTCATTACAGTTTACTACTTTGTATGTCCAAACTCTTTGAGAGGAAATACAATCATGTAAAGCAGGGTACATTTCCTATACAACTCTGTTTCCCTATACATGAAACATGCTGTCTGTTCAATATGTTTGTTTAGTAGTTTTCAATAATCCAGTACAATCAGTCAAGACACATGTTAGAAAAGAACACTTTTAGCTAAAGCAAAATGTACAGAGAACGTGGTGCAATTTATACTCATATTCCTTCTTTATTTCCTATCAGGACTTAGCACAATGTATTATTTAACCACAGAAAGTTTATTGTCCCATTTTATTAAATTTGATTTAATAATACCTGGGAGTTTGTGTTTGAATGGAAATTATGGAGGACCTTTCTGAACATAAATGTTCCTAAGTAACACATTAGTTGAAACTTGGCATCAACCTAAGAGGAATTTCAGAATGACTTTTCCTCCTCCCTATTTTTCTCATCGTACCTCTTATACCTTTCCATTTTTTCATGTATTACTTTAGTACTTCTGATTCATCCATTTTATTCTTTGTCATTCTTCTTAATAGTAGCTTATCAAAGATTGCACCAGGAATTCTCTTCTGTAATCTATCATCTTTCTGATGTTCAGAACACCTATAGTTATCTCCTCATTTAACCCAATCAGTTCTTCTTCATTGCTAATTTGAGAATTCCAAGCTCCATAAATTCACCATTTCCTACACATTTTTATCCCTTTGCAATTTTCCAACCCCATTTTCAGCACATGATTCTCCAGACAATTTTCTTGTGGTTCCACACTTCATTGCCTTAGTGGTACACAGTTTTCTCTTCCTAAAATGCCTTCTTAGCCATTCAATTTTCCCTCTTCTGTCTTAAAAATTAGGAATCATGGTGTAATGGGATGGGAGTAGAGAGTCAAAGGCATCAAAGGGAGAGATTTCTGACATCAAATTCTGACTTTAATACATCAATTTTATGGGGTTTGCCAGTTTTTAGTGCCTTTCTTTCCTTATCAGCAAAATTATGATAATGTCTAATTATTAAGTGAGGGTTACAGATTGGGTAACACATCTATCATCTAAAAGAAACTCGAAGACTGGTAGTTTGTTAATTATCACTACTTTGTACAAGTGGCTCTTTAATTTTTAAGCTGTGGTCTACTCACATTAATCCTTCCCTTCTGCAAGTACCTGCTGCCATTTTCCACATATTTCAAATTAATTACTAAAATTTCATACTAAGCTTTTATTTTGCTGTCTCCCATTGATGGAAGAAACTTCCCTTATCTGTCGCTGTACTTCCTGAGTCTACCCAAGAGGCTGACATTTTGTGATGGTTCAAGAAGTATCGAATGAAGCAAAGAAAACTGGCCCTATTAAAATATTCAATTCCAAAGTTCAGAGAGGTGTGGTGAGATATAATGGAGCAAGTGTACATCATTTGAAATGCACAAAAAGTATGGAGATAATTTATCCTTACTAAATGTATTGACATTTTATTGTGGCAAGTGCATGTTTAAAATACGTGAGAAGTTCTGAGGATTTTAGTGTTCCTGATGGTAGTTAACTCTCATTCAGGTCAATACTACTCTCACATTCAAGAGAATGTCTTCTGAATTAGGTGAAATTGCTAATGGATAAGACATTATTTCAAGACCATTTTCTCAGCACTGGGCTGAAATCGGATGCTCTGTTGGATCAATTATGTTCTAATTGCTCATTGCCCTTTGAAAGCATAAGCAATAATTTGTTTTGAATGAAAATCACACAGGGTTAGTTAAACAGGAGGAGGCCCAACATAGAGAAGCACACACAGTATATGCTGTAGTTTAACAACAAATGGGTACATTTAACTATTTAGGAAATTCAATGTATTCCATAACTGTTCAAATAACAATGTTGTTGTCTCACAAAGTAAAAACATAAGTGAAATGGAAAACATTCTTTTAGTGTTTTGACAGGAGTTTTGGTGGTAGGAGAAAGAGTGTTTGCAAAACTTTGTAGCACTATTTATAATTTTTGTTGCTATTCACTAAATTTTATTTGTTAATTAACTTAAAGCTTTTTAATTCTATATCAGATATTCTGCTTAAAATGGGGATAATGTATTTATGGACAATTTTTTCAAAATAGAAAAAAAAACATTTTCTTGGCTGTGTCCATTCTTTTTATTAAAAAATCAGAGGAGATGAGAGAAAAAATGTGAAGGTTTATATAATAAAATACACTGGAGGAGTAAGAACTGCTAAGACACTGATCTATAAATCCATTTATCCACTGACTTTAAATGAATATTTACACATATCAGCATATCTATTAAGCCAAGGCCCATCTTCTACTTAATAAGCTTCAATGATCATAGGTTCTTTTCTTTCTTATATAAATATAACTATTAACTTTTATTGATTCCAATTTAGGTTTCATTGGCTCTTTAATCTTTAGTTTATGCTAACATTTTAGTCTTATAAATAATTATATTGCTACAATGATATTGCATGTATTATTTCATACTTCTCTAATCACTTTAGCATAATCAATTTAAGAACCAGAATTGCTAAATTGATTTTCTGAAGAAAATTTATCTTTTGTATATATTTTAATTTCTAAGATAATTCTTATATCCCTAGAGCTTTTTAAAAACATTTGCATTTCAATTATTATTTCAAAAGTAAAAAAAATCACATCTTCATATTAATTGAAATAACCATATTTACATGTCTAAATAAGTTGATGTTCTTTGTTATTTTGTTCCAACTTGGTTATGATATATTTTCCTTACAAGTTTTACTTATTTTTTTTCTGTTAATTTGTACAGAAAATCCCAACACAACCTGCAGATGCTTAAAATTGCAGGTTGTACTAGACACTATATATGTTCTGTTTTTCATACATGCCTAAGACAGAGTTAAATTTATAAATTTGGTTCAGTAAATATGCCATAATTAAAATTATTTAAAACATGAATTAACATTAATTGTTTTTTTCTGTAATGTCCCACTTAATATTTTCAGACTATGATTGATCCTGAGTGACTAAAAGCACAAAAAGTGATTCTGTATATGAAAGGAGCCTACTCTTCATTTTTCTTCTGGGCTTCTACATTTGTACTTTTCAAATCCATTAATTATGGTCATAAATTTATTTTTATTTTCTTCATAATTACTAGCATCCCCACTTCTCTAAATCACTGGACTTCAAATTTTTAATGCAGATTTTTTTTTTTTTTTTTTTTTAGGAAACATAGATTTCATCCAGACTTTTATGTGGCATTTAAGGGTATTTCTCAGAAATATCTGGATTTCGTTTGAAAATATTAAACTAGTCTGTTTCTCTGAGAAATAAACAATTACTATTTGACCACTGACACTTAAGATTGCTTTTCACTTCAGCATGACCTAGCCCATGCTGACTGCAGATGAGAAACTGCTGTACCCAGAACACTCAGAATTGATGACTCTAGCACAAGGGGCAGGAAGCAGTCAGGGAAGAAACAGTTATCGGAAGCTGGAAGGATGGTAATTTGTGTCATCTACTGGTAAAACAGTAAAACCATGACTTGCAATAACTTGAAAAGACGATCTTGAAAACTTTAGCCCTAAAAGAAGGGGGGGGGGAGAATTTTTATAGCATGTGATGATTGCTGATGTTGGCAGTGTAAGGTATTAAATGGATGAAATGAACTGATAAAAGAATGGCTCCATTTGTAAGCAGAAATGACAGGGATGAGAGAAGGTTCACAAATGGAGGGATTTTGCAGAGTCGAAGAGGTAGGTTCTGCATCCCAAATAATAAAAGACAAAATTGAGAAATGTTATGGGTGAAAAACTTGACCAGAATCCTACTTACTTAAAAAAAAATGCAATCTAGGGTATAAGCTTCACTCTCCATGTCATAACATCTGGATGGATTAAAATCCTTAAGTGGGGCCATAGAACTCAAGAATAAATAGATAACCATGGCTCTTCTACTAATATCAAAAGACCGATTATTATGTATGTGTGAGATAGAAGGAAAGATGGAGAGGGAAGGAGAGAGAGAATAAATAGGAGAATAGTTTAAGTGTCATACATATGTATATATACATATACATGCTATGCACATGCCCACACACATATAAATTCTAAAATATTTGTCTATAAAAGAACTATAGATATGACTATAGGCATATGAAGATTACTGAATTCTCCTGATGGATTTTAATTGCTAAATACTGCCAACCTATGGTCAAAGATACTGTGATTGAGAAAAAATGATAGTGTGCTCACCAAACATTGACATCACAAGGAGACTAAGAAAATTGTTTCTCTCACATAGAAGTCATCTTTTTAAAAGCACTCTAAATATGACTTTCAAGAATAGGAAAATTAATACATTTTAAAGGCCATAGAGAATGAATGCATGAATCTCTTAAGGGGAAGAGATCGAACCAAATAAAGGATAATTTATCCACCCTAGAATAAGATATCCTGGAAAAATCTGCCTGTGATTTAAGAGTTACTATAAAGCAATAACCTCTGTGTCACCTTTTATACCCTTTTATAAATGGCAGGTATTATCTATTCCACAGCATATTTTTGGTTGTATGAGTTTTACTTAACTTCCTTCTTAGTACACCAATTCCTACATCAAGATGATTCAGACAGAGAAATACCATATGCCATCCCCTTTTATAGTGAGTTCTATGAACCATCTAAGGATTTTGAAGGAATTAATTCTGATATTGGGTATAACTTCATTTTTTCCCCTTAGTGGGAGCATATATTTTGCAGGAAGGAGAAAGAAAAAACTAAATATTTGTTGATTAAAATGGTGCACTCTGATAATCACTGTGTTCTTCATCAAATATTTTCCCTTTCCTTCTTATAGGGGCCACTTGGATTCAGTGAGGTTTTGTGACTTGCTTTGACCAATGCAACTTGAGCTGTTGTAAAAATCAGCACTCCAGGCCAAAGCCTAAAACATAACATGCATATTAGCATGTCTCCTCCCACTAAATCAAAGACTGAGAAGGTACTGTTGAGATAAAGCTTCCATAGCAGGTTCCCTCTGTGATAATGATATGCAAAAACTCTCCAGCTCCTCCCACTGACCCAAATTGGACCAGTGTCATGAGCAAGAAAATAAAATCTATTTTAAGTAGCACTGCATATAATACAAAACATTTTTTGATAATTTTAGTATCATCTTAATCTGTATTTACATCTAATTATAGGGTATTCTAAAAATTCACTGCAGTATTTCTGTGTATCCGTGTACTGCAGTTTCTGGCACCCATGTAAGTCATATGCAAATCTGTTTAAATCTAGAAAGAAGCATACCATATACTTCAGGAAAAAAAAAAAAAAAACTCTCCTGTTTTGAAGACCTCCAGTTATACAATTTCCCTTGTCTCTGACCATGCTTTAGCAAGGTTTATTTGAGAGCCCTTTTAAGCAGGGAATAAGAAAAATCCCCTCTACTTGTACTGAATGGGAGGCAATATGTGTTACCTTGATCTAGTCACTTTGATTTCACACATAAATTGCTGCATTGGTCTAGATGTTCAATAGCACAAATCATGTGCTTTAGTAGTCTATAGTGCTGGTCCATGAACACTATCAACTTTATACTTTTAAAACTGATATTCTTTCATTCCATACCATAATGATTCTTTCTACTATTCTTCTTTTTCTCTTTTCATCCTAATTTTCTTTGTACTTTTATTTTCATTTGTAAGTAACATTTAAAGTTGCAACTGCTTTTGTTTAAATTTCTCACAGGTTCTTAGTCTCAGTAAATTTATCAATATATTTATGGTAGTTTAATCATCCAGTAATTGTGAACCATATCAATTATTGCTCAATGAGGGGAGAAAATATAATCATAAAATACTGAATCAATATGCCAGAAATAATATACTGTCTGGAGCAAGGAAATTTGAAAAAGGTGGTCATTGTGCTGTTTTAAAGTATTGCCATGTATTTATGAAATTAGCCAGAAGATTTAATCAAGGATATTATTGTCTATATACTTTTAAATTGTGTCAATTAAGGATGTAACAGGCTTTTGTTTAGTAGTAAAAGATGGAAACTCAATTCAAGTTGGCTTCTTATAATTGAAATCCAGTTGTCAATAAATAAATAAATAAATAACTTGACAAAAGTCAGTGTCTAGCTCCTGCTAAGATTTACTCCATGTTGGCTGCATTGCAAGTAATTTCTTAGAGTGTCAATGCTATCAAATAATCGTTAGTGAGTAGAAATGTAACTCAATTACAGGTTGCTTCTAATAATCAGTAAAGTATCTATTAGGTAATAAATAACATCTTGAAAGCTCACAGTAAACATTAGAGAAATCAGAATCCTCCTATTGGCATTTGCTTTTAGGGAATATAGATTTGTTATCAATCAAGAAAATTGATAAGTACATTCTTTATAGATACATTACAAGGTAGTACAGCAAAAGATATAAATAGATATATAAATACCAGCATGCTTTGTGCTTTATAAATCTCTGGTTTGATAGACAAGATGAGCTCCACATGATAAAAGATTTCAAGAAAACACCATGTATGGTTTTTGTGGCAAAGAAAGAACAGAGTGTCATGTTAATATATAGGATAAAATCTCTGGTGGGAGGAGCAGAATTCATGTTTTAAAATTTCATTTTATATTTTTATGGAAATACAAAACCTTCATTCTTTGAGTAGAAGACAAAAAAAAGATATTTTGTTTTCATCATCATTATCAGTGCATATCTTTTTTCTTTACTTCTTATCATGCATAAACTCAATGCCCGAGCTTATTTAACCTTTACCTCCTGTTGCCATGCACAGAAAACCTAACAATCTTAATAGAGAGACAATTATCTCACTCTCCTGCCTTTCTAAGCTTCCTGTAGTGAAAGTGCCCAATATTTGTGAAGAAAAAAAATTATTTAGACCGAGATCTAGTGTTAGTCTATTGCTTATTTTCCATCTAAGTAATATTGGAAAATTTTATCCAAGATAAAGTACAGTGGTATAGGAAGCAAGACAGAATATTTGGTGTATGATCCTTAAAACTGTAACTCCTTTCTTAAGATTAATTTTCTCAAATTTAAATTTAAAAAAGTTAAAAGATGAAATCTAAAGTTACTTTTTCACATTAGAGGTCATATATCCATTTTGAAAGGATATTTGTTGATTACCAGTAGAGAGCTATGAGCAGCGCTCAGGATCTGGGGATGCAGGTGTGAGAGAGAATACTAGCAGAGATTCTTTTATCATTGACACTCCTGTGTAGCGAGACCTATAATAAGTGAGTAAAGAAATGTGGAGTTTTGTGCTGAAAAGAGGGGAAATGTCATAGGAAGGGCTTCTCTTAGTGCCTGCTCTGGCGAGGATGTTCAAGGACTCTAGGTAAAGGAAATATTGGCATTGGAACCTGAAAAGGACTGAAGGACTAAGTGCATATTAGATGATTATTTGAGTGGACTCATTTCATTAGCAAGCACTCAGGTTTATTTTCCATACCTCTGTCTCTTTCAGCTACTTGCAGTGAGGACAGATACTTCCTCCTTTGCAGACATTCCATTATTATTCTTCACACACAGCATTATGATGGCAGCTTACTGTCTATTGGAAAGAATTCACATTGCAGAGAGAACAACAGAATTACAACTTGGTGACAGGTTGACTTTACTGTCTAGGCAGGTTGGACCTCTCCACTAATTTCATTGGATTTTTTTTCTTTCTATCTGTCAGGGGGTAAACAAAGTAGATACTTTCCATGACAAGCAGACACAATGAAAAAAGTTATTTTTAAAATATATCTATATCTATATCTATATCTATCTCCATCCTAGTTCTTAAAAATCCTTTGAGTCCTTATGGTTCAAATTAAAAAAAAAAAAAAAAACAATGCTTAAACCCTTAGGATTCATTATCAAATTAAGGATGTTACGTAGCAGTCGTGGCCTCTCTTATTTTTGATTCTTCTAAAATCTGTTGTTTGTTTGTTCTTGATAATTTTCCTTGTAACCAACTTAAAAGCAGCACAGCATGTGTCTATAAACACATAAGTCTGAATGAAAAACTGAGTAAGTAAACCATTCATGAAAAAAAAATGAATTTAGGATTTTTGGTGACTCAGCAAAGAATATTTAACTACATGAGAACAAATAATTCTATTGTCATCAATATTAAATAGCTCCAACAACACACATTTTTGTATCCTCAACAGTGGACATTAATTCTATCATGTGAAAAGAAACCTGATATATGTAAGGGGTGTCCTAACCCAAAAGTAAAGAAGAAAAAAATCTCAATTGAATAAAAAGGTAGAAGTAAGAAAAAGCATGGGAGAAGAAATTCCATACTGGGAAAAATTAAAATAAAAGATTCATTTTGGGAATAAAAAATCTGTACTCTGAAGCTGCTAAAAGAACATGGATTCCGCAAGACAGCGAAAAATGAACTAAAAGTCACTGAATGTGCTGAGTAAAACTGATGTTATATTATATGCCTCATAATATGTTGTGAACATTTAAAAAAATACTCAGTTAACCCTTACAACTGTGAAATATTAACTAAAATTGGCTGTCAGAGAACTTAGGTGAATTTCTTAAGTAATTAGTCATCAGAGGTGATAAGGAGTAGACATGAGATATGAAGGCAGATCATTATCTCTATGGTTTTTCAGCTATACCTTTCTGTCTTTCATTGAAAGATTCTTGATGTCTAGGACAACCCAGGCCCAATTGAACCTGCCACCATCTTTAGAGTCAGTCAATTACAAGCTCTAACTTGTGCCAGGGTTGGTAGCCACCAGAGAAGCTGGTGAATTTGATCATATAATCAATATCCTCTTTACTCCTATCTCACCTATTCCCCTCGAGATCACAGACATTCCCATACATCCAGGCCTTTTGAATAAGAAAACTTCTCAGAGGAGGACATACAATCAATCAATAAGTACATGAAAAAATGCTCACCATCTCTAGCAGTCAGAGAAATGCAAATCAAAACCACCCTAAGATACCATCTCACTCCAGTAAGATTGGCAGCCATCATGAAGTCCAACAATAAGTGCTGGAGAGGATGCGGGGAAAAGGGTACACTTGTTCATTGTTGGTGGGACTGCAAATTGGTGCAGCCAATTTGGAAAGCAGTATGGAGATTTCTTGGAAAGCTGGGAATGGAACCACCATTTGATCCAGCTGTTCCCCTTCTGGGTCTATTCCCTAAAGACCTAATAAGAGCATGCTACAGGGACACTGCTACATCAATGTTCATAGCAGCACAATTCACTATAGCAAGATTGTGGAACCAACCTAGATGTCCTTCAATAGATGAATGGATAAAAAAAATGTGGCATTTATACACAATGGAGTATTACTCTGCATTAAAAAATGACAAAATCATAGAATTTGGAGGGAAATGGATGGCATTAGAGCAGATTATGCTAAGTGAAGCTAGCCAATCCTTAAAAAACAAATGCCAAATGACTCCTTTGATATAAGGGGAGTAACCAAGGACAGGGTAGGGATGAAGAGCTTGAGAAGAAGATTAACATTAAACAGGGATGAGAGGTGGGAGGGAAAGGGAGTGAGTAGGGAAATCGTATGGAAATGGAAGGCGATCCTCAGGGTTATACAAAATGACATATAAGAGGAAAGGAGGGGTAAGAGAAGAATAATATAAGTGGAAGAAATGATTTACAGTAGAGGGGGTAGAGAGAGAAAAGGGGAGGGGAGGGGAGATAGTAGAGAATAGGATAGAAAGCAGAATACATCAGACACTAGAATGGCAATATGTAAATCAATGGAAGTGTAACTGATGTGATACAGTAATAAGGGGTAAAATTGGGAGTTCATAACCCACTTGCATCAAACTGTGACATATGATATATTAAGAACTATGTAATGTTTTGAACTACCAACAATAAAAAAAAAGAAAACTTCCATGAGTGCTATCAAGGTGATAGCAGGGAGATGGATCTAATTTTCTATATACATATATGAATAAACCACAGTGAACATCACTATAGTGTATGTCCACAAGACACTAAAAAAGAAGAAAAGCAATAAGTAAATAACAGAAAGATCAGTAGAATAAGGAGAAGGAAAGGAGAAGGACTGGGGACTGAATTAGGACAAATTATAATCTATGTTTTGATAATTATGTCCAAATGAGTCCTGTTGTCATGTACAACTAAAGAGAACGAATAAAAACAAACAAGAAAAAAAAGTTCAGTTCAGTACAAGTTTTTGAAGCCATATGTAGTCTGAGAAAACTATTTCGAGAACTTGCTTCCATTAATAATTTAAACCATTTTAGCTAAAATAATGGCACAGATTTCTGTTTTCTTTAATCTTAAATCCTTCTAGAATAAGAGTAGGTTATTTGGAGGAAATGTCTTTAAGCAAAAAAAAAAAAAAAAAAAAAAAAAAAAAAAAAAAAAAACTACAGAAGATGACAGAATAAAGAGAAAAAATTAAATAAAGCTTAAAAAGTTTGTGTTGCTTTCATGACAGCCTTGTTCTTCTTTAGCATTCACTATCATTTCTCTTCTCTCATCATTTACTTTTACCAATTAGGGAACATGAACATGAGGACATAGGTTTAAAGAAGCACTCTAAAACATTGCAACACCTGCAATTTTTCTTTGCTCTCTGCCACTACCTATGTGTTAAAGCCGTTGTTGGGGGTCATTGCTAGCATCTGCAAGCCTGTCAGTGCATGGTTAGAATATGATTGGGGAAGCTCCATGCATATTAGATTTACTTTCCAAGTTTGATTCCTGAAGAAGGGATGGGACTTTTTTCCTAAGTTGTTTTTATTTGCATTCAAATAATTTCCCATAATTTCCACTTCCAACCAATATCAAAAAAGCCCTCTTTTATCAGCTGGCAAAAAATGGAATTCATATGCACCCTAAACTGTACACTAGTTAAGAGGAATTCGGAATAACAATGTATGGTGAAAACAAATGGCTATTTATCTTCTGTGACTAAAGCAGAAATTATTTTCCTTGATTTTTTTTTTTCTGTATAATAAAAATGGGCCAGTAGGAACAAATAGCTTTTGGTAGTCAACTATTATTGTCTATTTCATTCAAAGTCAACTTGCCCATTTTAATTCACACAATTATTTAAGAAAAGGAATAAGACATTGTTATGCTAAGCTTATTCAAGAAATCCCAATTTTCAACTTATTTCAAAAAAAAATTGCAGCATGAATGAGAGCCACAGCATGAAACTGTTGTAGTTACACTACTACATTTAAGAATACATCATGTTCCTCAGCATAATTTGTAGAAATCATTTGAACGTGAACAAAAGCTAAGTTGTAGATCAGGGATCTGGATAGAATGAAGCAACAAAATATAATTCATGACGGCAAATAGACTCCCACTGATTTCCATGTTTGTAGATGCTTTTTATATAACACTACCATTACTTTATCAGAAACTTGACAAAGAAAGTAGTATTATAAAATAATAATAATAATAATGTACTTGGGGAGCCTCAGAGAAATTAGCTATGTAAAGATCCCCGAGCTGCGTAATGTTCCTGTAGTTATTTTATTGTCCTTCCTATGCAACTAAATCTAAAGCCTGCCATTTCTCTGTTCTACCTGCATAAGAGAAGAAAACCACTCACACTGCTCACCACTATGAGCAGCTACAGTGGAGTCTCCTCAACTTTTCTAGCAATCTTTCTAATTACCACCTGCTTCAGGAAGAGTTGTGATAGAAACCAGCTCGGCTAGGATGCAGTTGAAGATCCCAAAGTGTGCCAAAATGATTCCAATGAAGTAGGAGCCATATTCCAATATTTGCTATCAAAAATGGAGGAGGGGTAGAGTAGAGGAGCATGGAACATTGATCATTTCTGTCAACAATGATGAAGTGACTAAGTGTAGGCTAAACAAAACGACTTTATTTCCCCAGCTAGAGTCCTTGGCAGCATCCTGCCAATGCACAGTTCTTATAACAGGAGTGCATCCTTTTACCTTAGGTGGGCTCACAACTTTCTGCTCTCTTGATCTCCACTCACCTTTCCTTTCTCTGCAGGAAACCGGGCAGGATTATTCAAAGGGCTGAACTCAAGCTATGTCAGACAAAAGAGTTTAAGTTAGTGTGTGGTGAAGGACTGATGAATCAGTCCGTTTCCTTTAATCAGAAAGATCATATTGCTCTTATGTCTGAATTTTGTAGTCCTTATTAAAATAGCCTTTGGGACATTCTTTGACTTAGACAGCAGAATTGTTTATTCACTATCGCAAATCTTTCCAACTGAAAATATATAGAAGGCAATGAGGGACAATACATGCACATATAAACAAGGTGAGATTAATCATTTGCCAAAAAAGAAAGATTTCTGGAATCTTTTATCTGACTTGCCCTATTGTGAATTCCCCTTGACTCAAAGAAGGGAAAAGAGGGACAGTGCATAAGACAAATTTTTGAAACAGGCCCACTCCAAATACCTCCTTTTCTCTTCCCTTGGGTCACGCTGAAGTCTGTACTTTCTGATGACTGAAAGTGATGTTTAAAGTGTTATCATGAAGGTTGTTGTATGAATAAATATTACTTGCACCTTCAAAATTAATTCAATAAATTATTGAAAACAGACATTCTTGCTTATATGGCTCCTATTTCATGTCTGACCATGATAGTTGCTGGTGTGTTTTAACCATTCCAAAGAGCTAGCCATCCCCAGGGTTTAGAAACAGGATTTGTACACCTCAAAGCCTCTCTACCCTTCCTCTTCCAGTCCTTTTCCCTATCTAGCACATATATATGCAAAGACTCTTTTGAATGAAATATTTCTTAATGCCCTTCAGTAAGGAGTAAGCACACCATGGATGTATTTCTATGAACCTCTGATCTGGACTTGTTTTTCCCATCACAGATTTGTCTTCCTCAACAGACTCTGTAGAAGCACCAACTGTTCATTGTTCCCCGGTGATTCTATAGTCTAAGGAAGAACCTAGAAGACTGAACTCTCACAGATTTGACTGGATGAATGAAAGGTGATGCATATTCTTGTATTCCCTTATGGGGAGAACTATTTGGTACAGGAAGTGCTTTCGGCCACCGGTATCCATGCTTCTCCTATTCTTCCTGGTGATAAAGCCTCTCCATGGTTAGTAGGATTCTCAGACTAGCTTGAAGCAATAGGATTTCCAGTCTGAATCTGAAACTTTTAGAATTTTTTCTCTATCCTCATCAGTCAGCTATATGTCAGCAAATGGTCCAGGATCAGACCATGGCAGATCTACAAGATGGAGGAACTCTGATCCCCAGAGTTAATGGAAATATCCAGATCCCTCAGCCACTAAGTAGAAGAAGGCTAGATTCCTCAAAAACTCAGTGGAATAGAGCCCTGTGCTAACAGCTTTGAACCAGGATGTGATAAAATTAAATGTTCAATTTGTGACTATATAGACATTTGAGGGCTGTCTATTTTAGATACTAAACCAATGAAATTAATTTAAAAAAAGATATTTGAAATACCAATACAGTAAGATTAGAAAGTTAATCTAACATAAGGGAAAAAAATAATATCTGTGTGGACTGCCACTTTTTCCACATTACTTTCCTTGGTAATTACTCCCTCTAAAGTATGTATTTCATGTTCATTTGTTACACAGATAACCTGTATGTAAAGAGTTTGGTAGATTGAATAAAACCAGGAGATATCTTAAGCAACATAAATCCAATATTTAATTTTCTTGGTCTTTCTGTTAATTAGTATTTTAAAGTGAGATATAGACAAAAAGGATACTTGTAGATAAGTTTCTAAAGTAAATGATACATTTTTTTGCACCCTGCAGACAGAGAAGTCATTAGGTCAAAGGAAGAAGATGAAGCATAATATTTTATCTTCAGGCCGAGATGATATCTATTTTCAATACTGAATATGAATCACGTTGTATTTCAAGATAGTCTTTTTCACCTAGTTTTCTGCTGACATATTCTTCATGTGGCTACCTTCTTGGGTGTGGGGCCAGGGAAGTATAGACCAAGTTTAACTTTAAAACTCTCATCCACCTAATTATTGAAATTATCTTCATATACCACCTCCTTTCTCAAACGCACTCAGGTTTACTGTTTTGTTTTTCTAAATAAATAAATAAATAAAGTTAAGTTTCTTTGTTTTTTTTTTTTAAATCCTAGTTGTTTGTTAATAGTTTAGCATGTAGTTTTCATTCTTATTTTGGAGCAATTGGGACATATTGTTCTTTGGGACAAGCTCTTTTCTCAAATTCCACATCATTCACTATCCTCCTCTCTCCCACAGTGTGTGAGAATCATTTGAAGAGATGCTACTGATTGGACATTATTGCCCAGAACAAAATAGCATGAAAGTAGTAAATGACTGAGAATTATTGTTTCATCCAATAACATTTAAACACCATATGTGAGTGGAAAGAGATGTTTGATTTTGACTTCTATTTCTTTTATTGTTTGGTTACAACTTATCCATGATTGTGACAGCCTCTGCATCCCATTATTTCTGGCAACATGGTCCATTCTTCACTTATACCATTAGTAGCCTAGTCCAAGCCACACCTCTAGTTCTATCCTCTAATACAGAAAATAGTTTTAGTCCCATTTATTGCATGGTTCCTGCTTGAGCCTTCTTTCTCTAAGGAAAGACATATTTTTTTTCTTTTTTTTTATTGGTTGTTCACAACATTACAAAGCTCTTGACATATCGTATTTCATACATTAGATTCAAGTGGGTTATGAACTCCCATTTTTACCCCAAATACAGATTGCAGAATCACATCGGTTACACATCCACATTTTTACATAATGCCCTATTAGTAACTGTTGTATTCTGCTACCTTTTCTATCCTCTACTATCCCCCCTCCCCTCCCCTCCCATCTTCTCTCTCTACCCCATCTACTGTAATTCATTTCTCTCCTTGTTTTTTCCCTTTCCCTTCACAACCTCTTATATGTAATTTTGTATAACAATGAGGGTCTCCTTCCATTTCCATGCAATTTCCCCTTCTCTCCCTTTCCCTCCCATCTCATGTCTCTGTTTAATGTTAATCTTTTCCTCCAGCTCTTCCTCCCTATTCTGTTCTTAGTTGCTCTCATTATATCAAAGAAGACATTTGGCATTTGTTTTTTAGGGATTGGCTAGCTTCACTTAGCATAATCTGCTCTAGTGCCATCCATTTCCCTGCAAATTCCATGATTTTTTCATTTTTTAGTGCTTCGTAGTACTCCATTGTGTATAAATGCCACATTTTTTTTATCCATTCATCTATTGAAGGGCATCTGGGTTGGTTCCACAGTCTGGCTATTGTGAATTATGCTGCTATGAACATTGATGTGGCAGTATCCCTGTAGTACGCTCTTTTAAGGTCTTCAGGGAATAGTTCTAAGGAAAGACATATTAACAAGAGAAAAGCATTCAAGTTTATCTAATAAAAAGTTTACAGACACAATGGCCTTTATAAATGAAGACCCAAAGAAACAGGAAGGACCATGTATTCTTATGCTTAGATTTGATGAAGAATGAATACCTGTGTAGACATACTTCTGAACAGAAGGAAATATGCTCCAAGAGGAATAATCTGGTGCAAACTTAGAAAGACCTTGTTTATCTGTATTCTTTTCTGTGTCTCTGTTTTCATCCTTTTCTTCCAGGCATAGATAGGGGCTTTCTGGAACAAAGATCTTATGACCTACTTTAGTAGAAAGTTCGTTTTCTTTCATGACCTGTTTCAAGAATGGTGGGAGAAGTCCAGAGAAACGTTCCTGTCACTGCAGATTTCTCAAATGCCAATGTTCTATGTTTGGGGTCACAAAATCCTGAACACTATGACCTCTGTTTTTAGAATATTTCCCTAAATGATTTCCCTTTTCCCACTCCAGACTCTTATATTCTATTTCAACATAGTAGCCAGAGTGTTATTGTTAAAATTTAACTTAAATCACATCATTTCTCTATATAAACACTACAATGACACTGTGTATTAGTTTCCTATTGCTGCTACAATGCCACAAGTATAGTGACTTAAATCTACATGGACTAGATTTACAGTCTTAGCATCCTGGAGGTGAAGAGTCTAAAATTATCCCTGTGGGTTAAATTCAATGTGTCATGTGAATTTTTTTCTAGAGATAGTACAGAATACAATTCTTTGCCTTTTCCAGTTGGTAAAGGACACCTTCATTCCTTGGCTTATTGCCCCTTCTTCTATCTTCAAAGCACATTAGTCTAATACTTTTTTTCCTTAGTCGTATCTCTTTTTAGTGATTTTGATTCTCTTTCTTCCTTACAATAACGATTCTGATGGAATTAGGACCACCCAGAATATCCGAGAGAATCTTCTATTGTATGGTTCTTAATTGCATTTACAAATTTTATATTTTTTCATAAAAGATAATATATTCATAAGTTCAAAGGCTAGGATATGGACATATTTAGAAATTACTATTCTGTATATTATGCTTCCTCATGCAGTCAAGTTCAAAACATGAACATTGGAACTTGCAATCCTCCTGCCTCCCCCATGCGTGCCACCAGCCCTTGCTCTTTCCTGGGTGTTACATTTTGTGTGACTCTCAAACAAATGTACACATTACTGAACTATATGCCTTTTTCTCCTGTTACATTGATTATAACATGTACTTTAGAATTTTCCCATAAGAGGAAAGTACTTCTCCATGGGGAGAAGTACTTCTATGTTCATATTGGTTGGGCTGAACAGTCTGGAAACTACACTGTGGGCTAAGTACAGTGGCACTGGCGGTCCTCTGTGACAGAATGTGAGTTGATTTCAACATAAACAGTCTTTGTGGTTTCATTAGTAGCTATAAACCAATTAATTTCGCATATCTTTTCCCTCTCCATCTTTGGCCCTGTAACTAATTAGGAAAATCTCAGAACTTTTCTTTTATCAATACACTTGGCTATTTCTCATCAATCTTCTCTTCTTCCACCATTTCCAATGACTAGAGGAAGGAACTTTTATACATTTAAATTGTTGAATACATGCTATTGCATATGCATATGCACTTATCTGTATGTCAATAAATACAATATGTATATACAGTGTATGTTTATGTATGTGTGCCTTTATGTGTAGACACCTTTATTTCAGAGAACTCTTTGTTTCTTGACTTTTAATTTCACAATATCTGGGTAAAAGTGATAGTGATGGTGATGTCAAAGGTATTGATCAGAAACTTGAGAGGGATCAAAGTATTTGAGAAAGATTTTGAAATAATATTATTTAGGTGTGGGTTGAATACGGAAGTTAAGGGCAGGAATATGTTTAATATGGCCTGATTTTATTTTTCTGGGGCCACTGGTTTTATTAATGAATCATTGCAACTCGGATTCAGTGCCAGTAAAATACTTTTTCCACATAGATGTTTTTTAATCCCTATATAAAAAAGATTCTGTCCACCCCTAGGCTCACTTCTAATTTACCACATCCCGTTTTACTTTCTATACAATACTTATCACTGTTTGAAATCATTTTACTTACTTGGTTGTAAACATTTTTATTGACTTACACTTCCTGCCTGATTGTAAGCTTCCTGGCCAGAGGTGAACTATTTGTCTTGTTAAATACTATATTACAAGCACCTGACAGAAAGATAGTATACAGGAGGTGCTTGATAAATATTTAAATGAAATCAAAAAGGAAAACAAGATGACTGACAAGGAAGTATGGTTACTTACTTCCTTGTCAGGAAAGCATGTACTCAGGAAAGAGAGATGAACCGCAAAGAAGGAAGTAAAGAAGGGAGTGGGGGAGGGAGAGAGGAAGTAGGGCCAGGTCATTAGAGAAAAGTGGCAGAGCTTAGTGAGCCCTATTTAGCGTTCATAATATATTTTGTTCCATACAGTCCCTAGTCTGACTCTTTACCACTCTCAGATATAGGTTATTTTGTTTTTGTTGTTTTTTGTTTTTTTCCTGACAACAAACCCAAAAGGGATTAGAATAACTTTTAATAATCCTGTCTTGGTATGATTACAAAATTTATCCTAGTTTGCTGTTATCAGTGGTTTTATTCATGTCATAAATTGATTAGCTCTTTAATTTATAGATCATAAATCGAAAATTGAATGATAGTTGAAGTCTGCTACTGATTAATTGAGCAACCACTTTTTTTCCTCTAAATTATCCATGTGAAGTTTTTAGGTATATTTGGGAAGTCAGCAGGATCTAATTTGCCTTCTAGATGGAGCAAAGCTCTGAGGGTTTTTCCCAGCTTTAGCAATTATTCCAGATGAGATCTGAGAGGTATAATTTTAAGAGTAGTATTCTTTGCTCTCTGGTGCTCTTCTGTATATCATAATTCCCCCAATTTTTCATTTGTTTCTGGTTGTACTGAATCCTTCTCTGCAAACTCAGGCCTTGGAGTGCACAGACAGGCTGTTCAATCTTAGGACTGCCAATAACAACTAACACTCATTAGATCTACCACTATAAAATGTCTAAGAAGTTTACAAGAATCACAAAACTTGTGAGCTGCCTGTGCCATACACTCTGGTAAATCTTATCCTGAGAGTTTTTGCTCAGAACTTCATTCTATTGAGGTTTCAATTTTGAGACTCTATGAAGAGTGAATGGTGAACAGGATTTCTAGATCTAGATTATACCAGAGTTCAGAACATGATGCACCATATCATGGCACCTTGGCAATCCAGACAGTTAAGTTGCAGAAGCAAGTTCATTTTGACCTTCTCCTGCCTTTGTGTGCAGTTTACCTGAAAGAAGATTAAAAGACTCTCATTGCTGGGGAGTTCTGCTCTACATATAGGATAAAAATCTACTGTAAAGACAAGCCAAGAAGAATTTAAACAAACAGACCTTCCTGCGTTCACTTCAGTTTAGTACTATCAGGTCATACATCCCTTTGCTCCAATTAGTTTCTACAATTTCTATAGGACTGTTCATTCTTCATCAAATCTAAGCAGAAAACTACACAATCTTCCATATATGTTTGAATTTTCAATTCTAAAAACTCTTATACTACTCAAAAATTTGCTGAATATATTTGTTATGCTTTTCTTTTATTAATCTCTTTTTTGTTATAAAAGGTGCTATCCATGACCCTTGCAATGTATAAGAATTAAGTATCCCTTTCTTTGTTGGTCAAATTTCCATCACTATAACAAAATGCTTGAAATATGCCAGAGTGGGAAAGGTTTAATTGACTAATGGTTTCAGTCCATGGATGGTTGCTTTTGGGAATATGGTGAAGCAGTACATCATGGCAGGGAGCACATGGTGGAATAAGTTTATCATCTCCTGGAAGCCAGGAAGCAGAACAGCTGAGGGTTCTACTATTCCCTTCAACAAAAGCTCTCAATGACATGTAGCAAAACCAGTTAAATTATGCAAAGAATAGAGTTGGTCTAGATTCCCAATGAAAAGGAAAAGGGAATCATGCTCATTTGGCCATAATATCCATACCAAATATGTATATGAATAAAGCAATCAACAACAGAACTCTTTAATCTCATACTTTCTAATGCCTAACTTCACACTTGCCTTGATTCCTTCTATCATGTGATCTTTACCATTTTCTTATGGCCTATTATGATCTCTGTATTTCATTTGCATTAGAGCACACAGTGCACTGAATGTACAAACACTAAGAAATTTTATAGATCTTCTGTAGGCCCATTCACCCAAATCATTCCCTATAACCTGAGACTACTGCCAAGGGGTTGACAAGACAACCACTTCACAGAATGGATACATTTATTCTTCTGTTCATGTGTTTTCTGTTCTATATCACAATCCTTGTAAATAGGTTTTAATACAAGAAGGAGAAAATATTTACTACAGCAGGTTAAAAGGAAGAGTGGTGTATCTGGTTCAGTTCACTCGCAATCTAAATGTTATATGCTATCAACTCCTTATGAAAATCCACCATTTTCTGTTTCATACATTTCTTCAAAGTCATGTAAGCATCTTTACTGAGTTGATCCAGGTATTTCCCTATCTCCTCCCATTTAAAAATTTTCCAGAATATACCTGTCTCATGGATTATTATTATTATTTTTAAAATAAACTCTCTACAGCTATCTATAGGGGAGGAAATTTTTCCTCAACCCTATTGAAGTTCTTCGTAAGGCCAAGAAATAAACTTGACAATGACAGATTAATTAGAAAAATGACTAAAAATTTTTTATTTAATTAAAGTTTTGTGTCTTCCAAGAATGTTAAGAAATGAATATCCAAGAGTCCAGGGAAAGATGTACATTTTAGGCTTAATTTCAATAAAAATGAACAGCTGTATAGAAATGTGATTGGTCAAAATGGTACAATCAACAGGTAATAAACTGAGGGAAAGAATTCTCAGGTACGGCTCTCAGAATTCTTGGCTTCTCTGTCCATATAGAACAAGAATAAGGGTTTCTTTATGCCAGAAAAGGTGGGTCAGAAAATTTCTTTATGACCAGCTCTTATATAGAAAGGTGGAAGAAAATTAACATTACCAGGTTTTAAAGCTTACTTTGGGGAGAGTGGTTCTAGTTTTTGTGAACTGCCAAAGGGAATTCTTTTTTTTTTTTTTTTTTTTTTTTTTCTGGAGAGAACAACTGGCAGAGACACTAGGACAAGAGGTGAAAAAAACTTGCTCCTGAGGCTGCTTCTATACTTTTTCATTGTCTGTTAGTTTAAAGGACTCAGCATGCAAAAGTGCCATACCTCGTATCTCTTTCCAAGCCCCAACACAACCAATCAGAAAGCTTCTTTGATAATTTCTCTTCTGGCTTATTCTCTATTTGTCTATGCTGTTACTGTGCTCAAAGTGTGTTTATTTCCTCCAAATTTTGTTGAGAAGACATATTTTTTCACAATTAGTTTCCAATCACTAATATCTTGGATGGGTAGGCTGTCACCTTAACCTCAAGTCCTTCTGAGATTTTTCCCATTGCCCCATCTAAGAATAAAGATTTCAAATCAGATTCATGATAATTAGAGATTATTCTGCATCAAGATTTAATAATAACTTTAAGGACATAAATAAGTTTTGAGACAGGAAATAAACAGAAAAAAAATGAATAAGGACAACATCCCAGGTTTCTTCTAACTAATAAAAATGTACTCTGGACAGATTGTTTGTAATTACGTGTCTTACACATAAGAGAGACATTTTAAGCCATAAAATTTCTCATTAATCCATAGATAGTTACATGAATTCATAGACTCCATATTTATTTTTCATATTCAAATCCAGATAGAACAGATGTATTAATTTAATGCATCCCATAAAGAAGGATAATAAAACTAGTATGTACAGTTCTGTCATCATTCTATTAACAAGTGTATTTTACAGGGCTACCGCCTACTATATAAGAATTTCTTTCCAATAAAATCAGAAACATCATTTTTTTTTTTGTAACATTGCCTCCCTGGAATTGTTTCTTTTACCCAAATAGCACACCAATAACTTAGCAAACAGTGTCTAAAATAATGAATTAGGCATGAATAGAAATTATTCTTATTCAAGTTGTGTGTGGTTGCTCTTGCCTGTAATCCCAGCCACTCAGGAGAATGAGGTAGGAGAATCACAAGTTCAAGGCCATCCTAGGCAATTCAATAAGACATCCTAAAAGCAGTGGGGGGGGGGGGGCAGATTATTAGTTTTTTTTTTTTTTTTGCTTCTTGTGGTCACCATATGTTTTAGTCAGTTTTTCTGCTATTGTGACCAAAAGACCTGACAAGAAAAATTTTAGAGAAGGAAAAATTTATTTGGGAGCTCATAGTTTCAGAGGTCTCTGTCCACAGATGACTGACTTTATTCCTCAGAGATTAAGGTGAGGCAGAATATCATGGGAGAAACATGTGACTGAGGAAAGCAGCTGGGAGGGTAGCACCAGAAAACAAAATATATACCCTAAATGCAGGCGCCTAGGGACTCACCTCCTCCAGCCACAGCCTACTTGCCTCACATAAGTTGTTCCATGTAAGAGGATTAATGCACTGATTAGGTTAAAACTTTTTTGATGCCATCATTTCATCTCTAAACTTTCTTTCCTTCTGTCACACATGAGCTTCTAGGGGATACCATATATCTACACCATAATGTCATAAATAAAGGCCATTCAGAAATTAAGACTACTGAGCTCAAGATTACATTTTTCTGCAGAAACTCCACAGGTATCATGTGAGGTTACATAAATGATGGTCCACATGTGGGCAATTAAAATAAGCAGGTGACAGTGAAGTCAATGCAGAGAGATTTCCCTGCTCTAGAGGGCACCTGTCTTACATGGTACCAGAAAGTTCCATGGCTCTAAGAGCTGGGCACTATGTTGACAATTTTCGTGTGTCTTTAGAGAATGGATGTGACTTGTAAGCATAAGTGTAACAGAAGATTAGGTTAGGAGGAAAGATGTAAGTTCTAAAGCAAATAGCTTTTAGTAAAATAACCACGGAACCATCTTAAAAATTGTCAATTTAGACCAAGTGGTTTAAAATATGAAGAAATTTATTATTTAAATATATCTTACTTGATTATTTAGTAATATGCCTCATCAGAATCTATGAGATTTAGTGGTAGTCAATAGAACAGTGAGTTAGCAGCATAGCTACATTGAAATCATATTACTTCATTTTACTTATATATTTTAAGACAAATGTATCTTTATCAGCATTTTTTTATGACAGTGTAATAATTTTAAATTTCTTTTTGGTGCTTTGTCAGGAGACAGACTCAAAAACTTTTACTAACAGAAGGGGAGATTTTTATTTAGGAAATGACATATGTGGGTTGTATAGTGACATAATAAAGTTTAAAAATGCAAATGAAACCAGTATCTGTGATAATAGCCTAGTTCTTTCTTAAGATTTCCTTTACTTTCATTCTACACTGCTTATTTTATCAAGGATAAAAATGACACTTTGGCAACTGAATGTCTATATTATTTACAAGTATTAGTGGTTAGCATAGAACCTTTATTTTTTTTCTTATAAATGCAAAGTCACTTTAGAATTAAGTTGTGTTCTTAATAATGCAAGCTCCATGAGAGCAACGTCTAAATCTATCCTGTTTACCATGTCATTCTCAAAGTAGTATACAGAAAGTTTCCTGTGAATTAATAATATAATAACATTATGTGCAAATATTTCTAAGACATTGGACAGACCTGTCAAAAGTGTATTTCTTAATTTTGAAAAAGTATGCTAACATACATTGGGTGAAGTAAGGTAGATATTTTGATTCAGTGATATTATTTATTGCTCTCTATATGAATTACATTAACAGGAAGGGCAACACACTGTCTCTGGATGATAGATCGGTTTTTCAGGTTTGATGCATTGATGTCAAAGTTGTGCTGTTTTATGCAAAACCACTTAGCTTTATATGATAGATAGCATCTATGTCTTATATATATAGATATATACATACATACACATACCCAGAAACAAATGCCTGCCTATATTATGAAATTCAAAATGCTTTGGGGATTCAGAATAACTTACTGCTTTTAGAAGCACTAAGAGAGATGTAACACAAACAACATATTGGAGACCTTCTAATCTGTCACCTTTGGTTTTGGGATGAAAAAAAAAAACAAACAAACAGATGCCTAACAATAACCAGCTGAATAGCTTTAAAAATGCTAAAACCTATTAACATAAAATTGGGAGAAAATAAGATGACATTAAAATTACACAATATTAAAGATTGGGGATTCTTTTATTGTCAGAAATTTCTATTAATTTTAATACTAAACAATCTTGAAAGTTTTCATTTTAATTTACAAAACTCAATGCAATTTAAATTACTGGATCCTTAAATCAATAACATTAAGTAAAAGAAGTATAGTTTCCTCATAGTGCTACCCAAATGCATCTAAGGACATTTCTGTCATGTGTTAGAATATAAATGACTTATATATTTAATTATTTACTAATTTATATTTTTATATTTATATTTTTACTTTATATAGGTGATGCTTTGTGAACAATTTCTAAATGGAAATCTAAAAATAGACCTCCTTTGGCCCACAAGCTTTGTCTGTTGTAAATTTTAAATCTTTACAATTTATTTTATCTGCACTATTACCTATTAAACCTATGCGGCCAACATTTATTGCCATAATTCTTCTCTTCAAATTGTCTTCATATAACCCTAAAATTCATCATTTTTTTTGTATTCCTAAGATAATCCTCCCTTCTTAACATGCCATAAGACCATTCTCATTTAGCTCCCATTTACCTTCCCAACCTAACCCATGGAGCTAAGTTCAATTGACCATATCATTTTCAATCAAAGTCTCACCTTTTCTCAGTTGCCATATTCTTCCTACCTCTGATATTTTTGCATACTTTTTTTCTTCTTTTGGAAAGATTTTCCTTTTCATCCTTAGATATAGGTAATTTCTTTTCATTTTCCACTTTCAGTTAGGTCAGATAAATCAAAAGCCCTCCCCTTCATCTGAAGTATGTGACTTTGTTCTGTCCATCAAACCCATATTATTTAGTTCAGTCCCATGTTGGAATCTTTATAATCTTTATCATGTATTGTAATTTTTGTAGTTCTTATTTTCTCAAATTTTGATTGCTTGTGTTTTCTCTAGAGTTTTGAGTCCTAGGGAACAAAATTTGCATCTGTTCATATTCACAGTTGTATTAAAGTTGCCTATACAAGAATACAATGGAAAACCAATAAATATTTGACAAATAAATAAGTAAATGTTTCATCATTGTGATATAGATGTTCAGAGAGAGAAATCAATGAGCTTTATCATAGGCATTTCTCACTCCATTGATCAATAAACACATAGTTTAAGGTTGAAGATTATTTTAGTTTTTTGCATTGCTGTGATAAAAACACTTGATAAGAACAACTTAGTAGAGAAAAAGGTTATGTGAGCAGTTCCTCTTGGCATATGATTCCCATTATTGGCATCTCTTAATTACTGTAGTCTCATTTCAGCTTTAGCTTCACCTTCACAGCTTCATACATTGTCCTCTCAAGCAGCATGAATACTCTCCCTCCTACACTTTGGCTGTCTTCTATGGCCTGCCTTTGAAATCTGGGTGAAAACCTCCATGACCCCTTAACTCAAGTATACTGCATTCCTGCAGAGTCAGCAGCATGTGCATGATGCCAAGTTCTGCCTCCAGCTTGCCCAATTCTGTATTATGGCTTCAACAGATTCTGAGAGGCTGAGTGGCTCAGGAAGATGGACCAACCTCCAAGGCAACCTTGTGCAAGTACATAGCCCCCATGATCTCTTCTAAAGACTTTTTTCCATCTGTACCCTGGGATCTATAGTGAGTATGCTCTCACCAATTCCTGAGATGTCCTCAAGCCATCCTTCTCACATTCTCTGTGCAAAGTACTTAATATCTCTTTAGGGTCCACACTATTTTCAACAAGTTTATGCGCACTTTTCCTGCCAAATTGTTTTTAAAATATTTTAACCCTATTACAGCTCCTGATTCTCAAAGTAAAACTGGCTGTAAGCTAAAAGCAATGTTGATGCCACTGGCAAAATGCTGTACTGCCTTGAAATTTCCTCTGCCAGACAAATTAGTTTATTGCTTTTAAATTCAGGCTCACATAAAGTCTCAGGGCATGGACAAAATGGAACCAGGTTCTGTGCCAAAGCAGCCTAAAGCCCAATTTCCAGCAAAGTCCTCATTTCCCCCTGAAATCTCACAAGCACAGTCCACTTTTTCATTGGTCTTCTAGTATTCTGAATTCTCTTTACAATCTTCTTAAAACTTTTTTTCAACTTGCATCTCTAAACATTTTTAAATTCCTCTCGCAAAAGAAGCTCTGAAGGCTTCTGAAACACCTGGTTAGGTTAGTCACATCAATGGCCCCACTTCTTGGTACCAAGTTCAGTTTTAGTTAGTTTTTGCGTTTATGTGACAAAAATATCAACCCAAGAAAAAAAATTAAAGAAGTTTATTTTGCGTGGGGCGGGGCACTCATGGTTACAGAGGTCTCATTTCATACATAGGCAACTCTTGGGCCTGGGGCCCAAGGTGAGGCTGCAAATCATATTGGATGGGTGCAAAGAAGTAAACTTGCTCAGTTCTGGTGGGATCAGAAAGTAAAGGTAGAGGGAGATGAGAAGAGAGAAAAGGAAAATAAAAAGGTAAGGAAAGGATGGGGCTCCCAGGAAGAACAACCCTTCCAGGGCATATCCCCAGTGATCCACCTCCTTAGTGATGCAACACCTGAACCATTAACACCCAGTCAATTTATTCAAACTAGGAAGTACTGATTAGATTACAGCTCTTATAATGTAATCATGTACCTCTGCATATTCCTTCATTAACAGTAGCTTTTGTGGGACACCTCATGTTTAAACTCAAATAAAGTTTAACCAAGCCATTCACATCTAGCCTCTAGAAGGTTTTATTAACATAAAACAAAATTAAAAATTTATTTTTTTAGTTTTATGAACGGCATTTTCATAGACAGAATTGCCATGTTCATATAAGGCTAATGGCAAGTGTATGGGAGAGCAAAGAGCAGTTGTCATCAAATAAAAGCTTATTGAAAGTTTTGCTTAGAGTATCCATAACAATGCTTTAATGCAATGTTTTAAAATGAGAAATAGAATGACCAAGGATGCTAGGCACTGGAATATAAAAAGAATTCTATGAACACAATAATTTAGAAACTTAATACTTAACTGAGAAAACTAAAAAATACATTCTAGTTTTTGTTCTATATCAATGGCTTTATAACAGATGTTGAATATTAGTGGCAGATAAATAGTCAGGGAGCTTTCCCTCAATGTTTTATAATCTAGAGATGTAAAATAATTGATATATATATATATATATATTTGATACATATATCCATATATATATATATATATATATATATATATATATATATCAATTGCATTGCAGTTTGTTCTTTTTAAAACTAGTACTTGACATTACTGACTCTTCTAAGTTATTCACATAAAATAAAGCTAGACACACAGTAAGTGTTCAACACATATTATCTATTATTTGTATTAATAATTGCATTAATATTGTGATGAAGGTGATTAAAGGAGGAAAAAAACAATGAAATAATGGAAAATACTGGTGAGGAGGAGAGATAAAACAATCTACCAAGTTCTGGTGTTCTGAGACAGGTCTGTGAAGGGATGACATTCAAAGCAAAAACAAGAGGTCCAATCTTCAGACAATGAGGATAAAGGTGTTCCAGGACTAAGACAACATATATTTTCAGACAAGAAAGAGTTTGTTGTATTTAAGGAGGTAGAAATAGACTAATGAAGCTGGACCTTATTAGAATGGTTTAGAAAAGCATGCAGTGACCACATAGAAGTAGAAAGTGTGATTTTTCATTGAATTCTTGGCTACATTTAGGATTTTTAAAATGTATTATTCTTATTTTATCATTGCTTGGAAACCATTGGAGGTTTTCACACTGAGAGAAATTGTAATCTGACAGCAAGCTTTAAAATCGAAATCTGCCTGCTGTAGATGATTGAAAGGTGGTTACATGGGATGCAGAGACACATTCATATCTACATATAGGAGTGTGCTCAGTACACTTAGTGGCTCTACAGATATATTCTGAGCTTTGTTACAAAAATATACACGACCCCAAACTCAGCGATTTAGAATATTAAAATATTATTTCTAGTTCACATTATATAAGGCTGTCTCTCTGTTATGTTGCTGCTAAATCTTAACTGTGGTTCTGAGCAAGTCTGTGATACTTTGCAGTGTTTTCCTCGTCTTTGCATTTCAGTATCTACTCTAGAAGGAGTAGGCTCATGTGGAACATGTCTATTTCTATAACAGAGGAAAGAAGTAAAGCCTAAAGGAAACATAAACTGACTACAGACGTCTCTGCTGAAGTCTAATTACTTTGCATTCATGAAAATAAATCATATGGTCAAAACCAAGAGTCATAAGGTGAGGAGGACACTAACTTCAGGAAGAAGGAGCATATTGACTGAGTCAGGACCTAACGTTCACCAAGAGAAAGTAATGATATTTTGTAAAGTTCCTGTCCTTACTGCATGATGCTTTCTTTTAAATATAAATTTTATTTTTTCTTTCCACCTGCACCTTTAATCTAGAGATACCCTTTTTTATGAAAGGGTAAGAATTCAGAAAAATCCCATATCTCTATGTAAAAATTAGTATTTCAATTTTATGCTTTACAAAAATGTTTCAAATTCTCAACATGAGTTGAGAGATAGCTCAGTGGTTTTTCATCTATTACCAATATACCATAATATGCCAATTATAATATACCACTGAATATTGATATATAACAATAAATGATATAATAATGTAATACACTACCAATATAATATGCATATATAAATAACAAAGGCCATTAATAAGTGACTACAATTTTCTGGATGATTATTCCCTGCTGAGCACTTTATATATATTATCTCAAATCTATATTAACACCTTTTAAGGGGAGTGTTTCCCTCTTTTTTACATTTACTCCAGGAGAAACTGAGGTTTGTGGACTTCCCATATTTGTGCAAAGTTAAAGAAAGAAAAGGACTGAGCTGGATCCATTCTGAGTTCAAAGCCTCTCATCCAAAGTGCCACTAGCACTTCTTGGTCTGTACCTTGATGTGAACATGAACAGATGCTCTGGAGGAGAAAGGAGCTGTTGCAATGAATGTGCTCTTTAATTGGAGTTGATGAGTATAAAAAAAAAGATTTATCTCATTAGTATTTTTCTTTTGTTATTTTCTGGCATGGCATTAAGTATGCTGTCTCATAATTAAGATGTTCCCTATTCATTCAACATTAATTTCAAGTCCTGACGAGTCGTCCAAAAAACTTTTTAAAAAATCATTTAGAACTTATCAAAAGGAGTGCAGCAATAGGGACTCTGTTACAAAAAAAAATACATATCTGAAGTTTGTAGAAGAGAATACTTCCAATCCATACAACATTACTCCTGCAACAGATTCTCTCAAAACAGAATGCATTTTAAGTCATAAATAAGATATTTTTTCATGAATCAAATACAACGTATTAAATAATCACTGTCTAAATATTTCAAAATGCTCGCTCTAAATGACATATTTTTCCTATGTCTTTAGCAGGCCATTTTGTTGAATGCTCTTTATTTTGTCTAAAGCTTCTACTCCTAACCTAATCTTCTGTTACATTCATGCTTATAAATCACCACCTTTCCCTAAAGACACATGAATTGTTAACATGGGGGCCCTGCTCTTGGAGTCCCTGTAACTTCCTGGTATCATTGCAGACTGGTGCCCTTCAAAGCAGGGGAAGCTGTGGGCTTTGACTTCAGTATCACCTGCTTTTGTTGGCTGCCCACATGTGGCCCATCATTCATGTTCTCTCAAACAATCTCAGCTTGCTTTCCACAGAAGAACTGCCTAACTTTGAGACCAATAGCCTCAATTGCTCTAAGCCTACTGGCTGCACGGTGATCACAAGGAGCCATAATGGGCAGAGGCATCTGTTAGTCAGCAAGAGATTTGTTATCTCATTATAATCTTTTGAATAACCCACTGAGGTGTGATTGCCCTCATTTTTCACAGGAGGATACTGGAACTCACATAGTTTACATTTCATGGTCAAGGTCAATGGACAATAACAACTACCCTGGTGTGTTGGTCTAAGACTTCTAATACATCAACAAATCTGTAATGATAAACTGAAGTATTTGGCATGTTTAATTTTGTCTTCTGAAAAACATAGAGAGATTGCCAACAGTCTATTGTTAACCTTTACCATATTTTACTGCAAATCTGAAGATTTTCAATACGACATCTTTCAAATTTAGTTATCAACCTAAAAATATCATGGCTCCCCTACGCATAAAAGATAATAGTGATACATTTAGAAAAACACGTATAGCTGTAAATATCGTCATTTACGATATTTGGGAGAAAAAATGGAGACTATCTTTTGAATTATGCATTCCTAAGGGGATTTTGCATATTGATGACATCAATTTTAAAGAATTGGATATACACTTATTACTGAGTCAAAAATAAGATTTATGTAGACTTATGTCTATTTTAATCAATTTTAGGTAGTACAAGAGAAGGTTCCGTTAGCCAATATAAGAGAGAAAACAATTGAAACCATGTTTAAAATTAGCTTTGCTAACAAGTCTGGTTGTCACAAAAAAACTGTTCAGGTTTTTAATTTATGCTGTCATTTATCCAGAGCAGCACTTTTTGCGTTTTCCAATTGCAGTGTGAAGAAAGAGTTAACAGAATATATCTTTATTTTAATTAAAATTATTAAATATAGGGCAAAAGCCAGTCTTGAGCCTCACAGATTATATCTTGATGAGTATCTATTCTGGGTTCTTATCTACCCCACAGGGGATGCATATGGAGGGCCCAGGAAAACACTTCAAAGAGTTTGTGAACCCCTGAAACTTTATAAAATATATTTGCATATTTCTCAGTGTGGGTTCATAGCTTTCATTAGATTCCAGCATGGCTGGAAAATAACCAGGCACTTGCCTTCCCCAGCACCTGTGCTAATTTAAAACCTCAATTAACATTTTTAAGATACTGACTACAAACTCCAATACCCAAATGTTGGTGTCATAAATGAATATAGCTAAGAGAATGGTTGCCTTTATAATAAAAAAATCTGTGAATTCAAAAAAACCTTAAGAACAATCTATAATCCTAAATTGTCTGAACTAGAATCCTCTCTGCTAATCTCCATGTAAACATTTATTTTGTTTTTATTTATTTTTCTATAGAAAGTTTAATCTGTATAAAATATTCTGCTACTTTAGGTAGTTGTTTGTGAAAAATGTTAGCATAATTTACTGACATAATTTATTTGGAGTGACAAACACACAATAGCAACCTCAGGAAAGGACTCCTAAGGAAAGAGTATGTTGTTCCTGTGTATCTGCTCTGGTCTTTCAAAAGTCAGTCATTTAACCAAACAGTAAATTAGGACCAATTTTACCATACTGCCCTGTTATAAGATACCACTTCACTTAATGCTTTCACTCTAAAAATGAAAAAAAAGGCAATTAGCAAGAATATAAGCAATAATAAGTGTTGGCAATGATGTAGGAAAAAAAAAAGGTATACACATACATGGCTGGTGGCACTGCAAATTGGTGCAACAACTCTAGAAAGCAGTATAGAGATTCCAAAGAAAACTTTGAGTGGAACCTCCGTTTGAGCCACCTATCCCTCTCCTCAGTCTATACCCAAAGAAATTAAAATCAGCATATTCTAGTGATGCAGGCACGTCAATGTTTATAACAGCTAAATTCACAATAGCTAAATGGTGGAACCAACCTATATGCCCTTCAACAGATGAATAGATAAAGAAACTGTGGGACATATACAAAATGGAATATTACTCAGCATTAAAAGAGAATAAAATTATGGCATTTGCAGGTAAATGGATGAAGTTGGAACATATCATGCTAAGCACAATAAGCAAATCCCCCCAAAAACAAAGGCCAAATGTTCTCTCTGGTAAGTGTATCCTGACCCATAATGGAGTGGGGCACAAGGACAATGGAGGAACTTCGATTGGGCAAAGGGGAGGGAAGGAAGAGGAGGGCAAATGAGTATAGGTGAGATGGTAGAATGAGATTTACATCATCACCCTAGGTACGTACATGTATGCCTGCATGTGTGGTACAACTCTACATAGTGTACAACCAGAGAAATGAAAAGTTATACTTTGTGTACAATAAATTGAAATGCATCCTACTATTATGTATAACTAATTAGAACAAATAAAAAAGAAGAAGAAAACAAAAGAACCAAGAGCAGTGTTACATGTCTAAAATCTGGCTATTTGGGAAGTTGAGGCAGGACTATCTCAATTTCAATACCAGAGGCACTATGATATCATCCTGAGAAACTTAAGTAAGACCCTGTCTCATAATAGAAATACACAAAAGGAAGGAGATGTAGCTCAATGATTGAATACTTTCCTAATTGTGGGACCAATCTCCAGTATTGTAAAAAAAAATAATGCCAAAGTATTTGTGTGCATCTATGAATATGTAACAGAAAATCCCATAATTATGTACAGCTAAAATAGCCCAATAAAAATTGTGGAAATAAAAAAAGAATGCTTTAATATGATTTTGCTTGTTTCACATTGCTTTGTTGATCCCCCAAAGGTCATAATTACTGCAAATATAAATTTAGTTGTCATCTCTCAATAACCAAGAAATCTGCTAGAAGTTCAGAAATTAAAAGAAATATATTTGTTCATATATCTAAATATCAAGAAATCTCAGAATTATATTTCAGACAGAAAACTCAATTGAACTCTTGTTGTTGTTGATTTTTTGGGTTTTTTTTTTGGGGGGGGGAATCTATATAGTAATTGATCATGTCCCACTGTTAGGCAAATCTATGTGAGCGTTAGGCTGTAACCCTAAAGGCAATGACTCTCCCATAACATAAGAGAGTCTTCCCCTCGAAGGTAGCACGTAAACCTAAATATGTCAAATCATGTGTGTGTAGGAAAGATTTTCTCCCATTCTGTAGGCTCTTCTCCACCAACCATGATGCTCTTCAATAGATGAATGGATAAAGAAAGTATTGTATATAAACACAATAGAATATTATTCAGCCATAGAAAAGAATGAAATTATGGTATTTGCTGGTAAATGGATAGAACTGGAGAATATCATGCTAAGCTAAATAAGTAATCCCAAAGGCCAAATATTTTCTCTGATATGCAGATTCTAATTTACAATAAGGGTAGGTGCTTAGGGAAGAATGGAGTTACTTTGAATTAAACAGAAGGGAGTGAGGGAGTGGAGGCATATGGGGGTAAGAATGATAGTTTAATTAATCTGACATTATTACCCCCTGTGTTTATATGATTACCCAACTTGTGTAACTTTACATCATGTACAACCAGAAGAATAAGAACTCCATTTATTTATGATGTATCCAAATGCATTCTACTGTCATGTATAACTAATAAAAACGAATAGAAATAAATAAAGGAAAAAAAAACCCACCATAAATAAGCTATAAGAAAATCTGAAGTTTGAAATCACTGAATGTGTTTATCACCATAAAAGATTTTATTAGCAAATCTTTAGACAGTAAAGTCTACCTATAAAAAAATCTTCCAACACCTTGTCTTTGCTCTTAAAATGATAATAATATGGTTTTTTATTCTCCAAAGTTGGCCAATAACACGCTGCATAGTAACATTAACATATTTCTGTCTCCACTTTCATTGCATGTCTCTAAACACCTTGGCAATTACTCGAGTCCATCTACATTTGTCTCTACCTAGTTTCTCAAATATGACAAAGTTATTTTTCGTTTTTAGTTTTTTTTTTTTTTTTTTTTTTTTTCTGGCTGTATGGTCTCTTTGTTCCTGGCACACATTTCTCCTCCTTGGCTCATGGCTGTCTCCTGCTATTCACAGCTTGAATGTAACCTCTTCAGAGACCCATAACAGACCACTACACTTCAATAAATTTCTTCCATATCTCATCTTCTGAATTGTTTTATTACTTTTCTTTCTGTCACCAGTTTTGTAATGATTTTAACACACATTTCAACAGGGTAGATGGAATATCTTAACCTTGCCCCTCCTCAAGGAGGAATCTGCCATAGAGAATTTGACAAAATCTAACTAAACTCTGATTAACCAGAACATAAATCTTTACATAATCCTTAAGGCAAATTCTCTATAATTTTATTAGTCTAGAAAAAAACTAGTAACAGTTTAATTTTAACCAATCATTAAAAAACAATTTTATGCTATATAAGAGAATATATATAGTATATAGACTTACATATACTATAACAGAGAGGGACAGAGAGAGAATGCTCTTTAAAAAATCTCAAATGAAAATCCTCAGTAATTTTAATATTTCCTGTTTCAGTTGCAATATCAGAAACCAGCAGAAACTTGAGTAAGAAATTGGTGAACCATAATATACTCTAAGTTATCATAGTGATAAAGGATGTTTAATAATATAACCCTAATAATATCCAGGAGTCCAGTGGCCCACTGTCTGTAAGGCACATTTAAAACTCCATTCACAGTAAGATTAAATGAATGGTAAATCCATTGCTCAGCAATTTAAATGATTAAATGAGATTTATAAAGGTTTTTTCCCCCAATTCTCTTTTTTAAAAATTTTTCATTTGTTCTTTTTAATTATACATGACAGTAGAATGCATTTTGACATATCATACATACATGGAATACACCTTCCCATTTCTGAGGATATACATGATGTGGAGTTTCACTGGTCATGTATTCCTATATGAACATAGGAAAGGTATGTCTGATTCCAATTCCTTTTGAGAATCTCACAAATTAAACTCCCCAAACTATGCCCCATAAGTAGCCTCTGAGGATTTTGGTTTTTCTCCTTCCCTTAGCTTCTTGCCTGGTGCATAATCTTAAACTCTTAAGATTATATATTCTCCCTTTTTTAGTGTTTCATCTCCTTCTCTTTTCACTTCACAGTTTTATCTTTTCACTTTTTCCAGATCTTAGGTCAGCATCACAAAGTTCTACTAAAAGCAGGAAAAGACCTGATTGGGCACATACTAGAGGTAAAAGGAGAAAATTCTCAGTATGCTTTATTTCCATCCCTGAACCAGAAACAGTACTGAAAATTAAATACCATTTGTGTGTCTGCAAAATTAATCTTTATGTTCATTCTATTACTACTCAGAAGGTAGATCACTCCATAAAAGAGAGACTAAATCCTGTTCTTTCGTTGTTGCTGTACAAATACATAATAATAAGCAAATGAAAAAAAAAGTTAGCAATTATGAAAACAGGCAAAAATGATTCAAGAAAATGAAAAGTGAGAAAAAATGTTGTTGAAAGTACAGTTTTTAATTTAAATGACACTGAATATTTTTTACACAGAACACTATTGTAGAGGAAAATAGCAAAACTGCATGTAGTACTCAGAGATTCTCCATGAATATATCATGAAGAAAAGCTTTCTGAAATATAGAAGATTAGATATCAATGAAGAATAAAACTAAAACTACATATATATGCACAAAAATGGATAAAATGTTATAAAAACAATCTTAAAAAGTAGCACCCAAGGATCATCCATCATGGGTCTTCATGATGAAAATTAACACTGAATGCTGAACATGAAAGCATCCATTAATATCACAAACTTCAGAGAAACAAATTCAATATGCTAATAACTATAAATAAATAAATCTTAAAACTACTTTAGAAAAAAAATCACTGTGAAGAAATGACAACTGGCTTGGTACTATGCTATATTTTTAAGCAAAAAAAAAATGTGAAACTTTGGAGTATATATTCAAATGCTGGAAAAATCTCAGAAAATCTAAAATTTGACCCCAAGTGAAACTATCATCTATGAATGAGGGTAAAACAAAGCTGTTTTTAGTCATACAAAGACTGAAAGAGTTCAGAAATGACATACTAATTCAACAACTAAAACTAATTATACTGCAAATGTGAACACGGAGGGGGAAGGGGAGAAAAACATCAACAGAAATCATGAACATAGACTGACATACTGACAAATGTAATTAACTATTGAATGTGAATTAAAAACCAATGCTTTGTTTTCAGAAAATAATAGAGTTACACTTTATACAGAAATAAATTTATTGAAAATTGTTCACTTCATATTTTCAACATGCTGATGTATGGAAGAAATAAGAACTTCTTATCAGTTTTATACTTCCAAATAAAATACATGCCTACCACATGATTAATTATGGACTATGAATCTATGTGTATATAAATATATAATATATAGCATTAAATATATATTGTATATTTGAAACAGGCAAACATGCATGCCAAAAAACAGAAAGGGAGAGGGAGGGAGAGAGAATGAAAGAGAGATCTACCTAGGGAATATGAAAACAGTTTCTAAATCATCAGAGTAAGTAAAAAAATTTTCAAGAAAATATTAAATAAAAAGTAATAAAATTACAGAGGTGAGAAAAAGAGAAGCAAAAAAAACAATGAATACAAGCAGGTGTACTGGTGCATGCCTATAATCCCAGCAACTCAGGAAACTGAGGTAGGAAGATCTTGAGTTCAAAGCCGGCCACAGTAACTTTCTGAGGCCCTAAGCAATTCAGTGAGACCCTGTCTCTAAATAAAATATAAAAATGACTGATCTTACGGCTCAGTGGTTAAGCATCACTGGATTCAAAAACTCCATTACCAAGAAAAGAAACTAATGAATAAATTTTTTTGATTAAAAAAAAGTTAAATTAGGACAATAAATTACTGTTAAAGATGAAAGGGCATATATAAATACCAAATGCTACAATGTAAATTGATTTATGATAATAAAGTAATATAAAGTAAGAACAAACCAACCTACCTAGGATATCTCTGGAAATATCTAAATTATCTGTATTGATTCATGAAAGCTAAGAATTCTAAACAAAACCTTTACATTAGTTACTAAAACACTCAAAAGTCTTTCCTACACAAAATATCAGGTTTGAAAAAATTTTTAATAGTTGTTGGTAAACAGCTAACAACTTCTCAGCACTAACAATGTAAAGCAGTATAGCGGTGCTTCACTGTTCTATTGGAAAATAAGTTTCTATTGACTACTTCATACAGGAATACACCAAAATTTAAGGATTTTTGAAAAAGACATTCTTTTTAATCAATAAAAATTCAAAATTTGCTTCCTCCTAAACCTTTCTCAAGCATATATAGAGAATTATATAGTATCTGTTTACTAATAAGATTTCTCACTTTTAATTTTTATTGTATTTTAGTCCATACTTTACAAATAAAGTTATGATTTTAATGTCTTCCATATACAGCATTTCCTACTCTCCCCTGTTCCCTCCTTTTTTTTTTCCCAGAGACAAGAACTGGCTTGAACTTACACACACACACACATGCACACACACACAAACATGCTATAACCTCTTTATAGGGTATATCCAGAAAATGTGATTTAGTGTTAAGTTATTTAAATGATGTATACTATGGATCCTCTTCAAGTTACATTTTCAACCACTTAGAGGAAGGAAGATTTATTTTGGCTCATAATTTCAGAGACTTCAGTTCCTGGTGGCTCCATTGTTTGGGGGGCCTTTGGTAGGAGCAGAGACTCATGGCAAAAGGATGTGGCAGAGAAAACGTGTTCATCTCAAGACAGCAGGGAAACATGCACTCAGTGTCCTACTTCCTCTAGCTAGATCCTACTTCCCACAGTTGCCATCTCCTCCCAAAATGCCATCAGATTTTGAATCCATCATGGATTAATTCACTGATGAAATTCCCACTTCTGAACAGTGCTACATTGGTGAGCAAGCTCTCAACACATGAGCCATTGAGAGACATTCTAGAATCAAACCACAGCTTATATAGCTACATATGGGAAACACATAGAAGTTCATTAAGCATAGAGCTATTGCTTCCTATTGGGAAGGTGAGGCTTTCTACCTGGGATGTGAATAAATATTATATGATATTCTTCAGAAGTTCCAGGTAGAATTAAGCTGATATTATCATCTGTATCAGAAGCTAAATTGTTGAACATTCTTATATAGTCTTTTCTTACTTTCTGTTTATACCCAGATAATATAGTATTCCTGCATGCATACCTGTGTCCTATGGCCACTTACAGGAAACTTGAACTAAGACAGCACCTTTGTTTTTTGTTTGTTTGTTTGGCATCTAGTACTGTTAATTGAACCCAGGGCCTTACACATACAAGGCAAGTTCTCTACCACTGATCTGAAAACATGATAATAAATTTTATTTGGAGACAAGATTTTGCTAAGTTGTACAGACTGGCCTCAAACCTGTGCCCCTCTTGCCTCAGCTCCAGAGCAGCTTGTATTACAGGTGTGGGCCATCTTATCCAGTGATAATACCCTTTTATAAAGCAATGCATGATGTATACAACTTGGGATACCCTTTCCAATGCCTTCACCAAGACCTCACACAGAGTAGTTGGAGAAATCAGCAAATAGCATTGTAACTTACCATTCCTACACTCCCATTTGGCCACTATTTTTTTTTTTTTTTTTTTTGCACTGGAGATTAAACCCAAGGGCACTTTACAACTGAGTTACATTCCCAGGCCTTTTTACCTGTTTATTTACTTTGAAATAGTGTTGGGGACCGCAAATAAAGTCAAGACGGAGCCTGGCAGTTTGCCAGGAGGAGTGGTTTGTGAGGCAATGCCACCGAGCCATTAAATAGGTGGGGATTCCTTATTGGCTGACTGCTGTATCTAGATGATGCTAATTGAGTCCAGCTGTGTGTAATCAGGTATATATACCTCTGCTGATTCCGCAATAAAGGGTTCCCATTACCTTGGGTTCCTGCTACCTTGAGTTCCTGCTGAGTCCCTCCTCAATAAAGCAGTTCCCGCTTCAACCTTCAAGTTGCTTGTCACCTCTCGGTTATTTTGCCCAGCAGGACTGCGGCAAGATAGTGTCTCACTAAACTGCTTAGATACTTGTTTAGCTACTAAGACTACCTTCAAAATGTCAATCCTCCCACCGCAGCCACCCAAGTCAATGGAATTACAGGAATATACCACCACACCTGGCTCCAACTAACTTTATTCAAAAAAAAAAGAAAAAGAAAAGATATGTAGGAAGCGTAGAGCACATCAATCCTTGGGTTTTGTGGGAGTTCTAGAAAGAGAAGTGATTTAAGATATTCTTCTCTTCTGTGCTGAGAAAAATTGAAAATATAATTTCAGTTTTTCCTTTGAAAAAAAGCACCGAAACTAAGTTAAACTGTCCTTCCAAAACTCATTTGCACCTAATTTAAATTAATCCAGAGTGTTTAATAAAAAATGAATGCCTTACCAAGTCATTTGTGATGACAGGAATTTTTTTTAAAACAAAGAAAATTATATATGAGAAACAATTAAATTAAAACCAAAAGTTGCATAGCAAGAATGTGTTTATATATGTACACACATATATGAAGAGAGAAAATATGGACAGACATATAATATTTAAATGAAATCTTAGCAAATAAAATCTAGCAATAATCAATTAAATATAAGTTTTGACCAAAAGATTCTTTTTAAAATCAGAAAACCTGTGCATACATATGCACACATTGTGTACAAAAATAGATAATCTCTGTTAATTAATAAAATGAAATACATCCCTTTTGAAAACTATTTAGAAATTTGATTAATGATAATTATAATATTAATTTTAAATGAACATTAAATAACTTTGAATAAACTTCATTTTTTTTTTTTTAAGAATTTTAATATTTTTTTTTTAGTTCTCGGCGGACACAACATCCTTGTTGGTATGTGGTGCTGAGGATCGAACCCAGGCCGCACGCATGCCAGGCGAGCGCGCCACCGCCTGAGCCACATCCCCAGCCCCATAAACTTCATTTTTTTAAAGAATTCTTTTTTTTTTATTTCCTTTAAAACTTCAATGTTTTCGGGCTGGGAATGTGGCTCGCCTGGCAAGCCTGGGGCGCTTTGTTCAATCCTCAGCACCACATAAAGATGTTGTATCTGCCGAAAACTAAAAAATAAATACTAAAAAGTTTCTTTCTCTCTCTCTCTCTCAAAAAAAAAAAAAAAAAAATAAAATAAAATAAAAAAAACACTTCAATGTTTTAAAGCTTTGCCTTATTTTTTATTTCCCTGCTCTTAGCTTATGCTTCTCTCTCTCTCTCTCTCTCTCTCTCTCTCTCTCTCTCCCCCCCCCTTTACACTTGTTAAAAATCTGATAATCCCGCTCCCTCTCACAAGCTCCCTTTGACTATAAGGCTCTTTTCTTAAAAGTCAACCCATTGCCCTCTTTCAAAATAAAGTTCATTTCTTTCATGGAGCTGTATCTGATGAAATTGGAGAAAAGAAGATTTTCTTTTTCTTTCTGTTCATAAGACCCCAGGAGCAGTTTTCTTTATTCACGTTTTTGATACAAGCAGACCTTAGTTCTATTGAGACACATGAAAAGAAAATTAAAGCATTATTAATTTCTACAAGGGCTATAATTCTCCTTTAATTTACAAATTAAAATTTCACACTTCCTTACAAATATATTTTGAATCATTTATATGCATATTATTTTTTTAAAGATCATTATCATTTTATAGCTAGTAGGTGAGAAAAGGGTGGGGAGCAGAAAGATGTCAATTGCTTCTCTCTTACTGAGTACTACTATTATATTTTAAATTCTAAATTGAATTACTCTTTGCCATTCACTATTTCTTTTGTTCCTTATATGTACATTTTCAACAAAAGATGTTGCTTTGCCTATTTTATTAGAGCTGTCAATTAATTAAAGACAAAAGATTTCTTGGAAAGAAAGCAGCATTTTTTTATTGACTGAACCTCCTGAGAAGCATTGTAGAGGAAATTAAGGTAACAAAAACAAAGGCAATAAAAACCTGAAGTTGTTAGAGAAATCAACTTTGTTCTCTCTACCTACACATAATGTGAAAAATATAATGAGGTCTGATTTCAGAAACCATTCTTGTTACTTTCACTGTCTTATTGTTATGCCCTTTTTTATGCCCTTAATTTAATGATGCTGATTGCATAGGGCAATGTTTTACTTGTACAGTGGGCCCATCTTCTGACCTCACACATACAAACCATTATTAGAAGTCAAACTTGGTTGAATTTCCTTCTTGTAATCCCAAGAGCAACTAGCACAATGTCCTAGTATTCATATCCATTTCAATAAGTATCTGTTAAATGGATAAGTAGATTTAGAACAGTTACAACAAGTACATACTGAGTTTATGACACATAGCTCCAAGGAACAATTTAAAATCCTAAGTCATTTAATGAGTTTATGATTCAGACTCTTATCGGGTACAAGCATGTATTTACAAATTCAAAATAATTATCATATAAGATTTTATGAACCACATACCAAAAACTTCCTTTGATATTTTTTTTAAAGAAAAACAATAAACAACAAAAGGAAAAGAAAACAGTAAGGAATCTTGTCAGAGTAGAAAAAAATAAAAATCAATGGGAGGTTGAATTCAGTTATAGATCAACAGTAAATACAACTCACATTCACCCAGTAACTTTTCCAAGCTTCTGGGAAAGTGTAGGTGGTCTACGAAAAGTATCAATCTATTAAATAGTCCTTAAGTTTATTGAGCTATTTCTCATAGGTTGCACTAATGTCAAATACAATTTTATTTAAAAAAATCAGTCAAAACAATCAACAACAACAAAAAGTCCTTGGAGTAGGAATCATGCCATGAAAGTCACCTGATATAAGGATGCTTATATTATTAATGGAGACCGAGAAAAAAAAAATCATGTCAAAAAGTTTCCAAAGTCTTTGAACAAGAATCTCCAATGAATATTCATTTTGATTTTTTTAAAAAAGCCTATGACCTATATAGAGGACTAGAGATGATTGCTAAGACTTTTTCATGTATTTCTGTAGCTTGTGTGACTTGAATTATACCCACATTGAGAAAAATTTCCAAAAAATACTCAGATTAATGACTCTCAGATTTTAGAGGTTTGTGTTATCTTTCATTGTAAATAAAGAGTATTGTATTTTCTAGAACTGGAGAGGTTCTAATTTTCCCATTATCTTACTTCAGGTTATTAATTTTTATTTTTTTTTAGTTGTAGGTGGACACAATCTTTTTTAAATTCATTTACATGTGGTTTTGAGGATCGAACCCATTGCCTCACCCATGCTAGGTGAGCATTGGACCACTGAGCCACACCCCCAGCTCAAGTGATTAATTTTTTTAAATAAAAATGTATAACATATTGTTACCTAATCATTATTTGGGAAACAGAGAATTTTAAATGAAGAGAAATTTTATTTTATTTTACTTTTTTTTGGTATTGTTAGTTTTGATTGCAATCAACTCATTATATTGTCAATTTTGGTAATGTCTTTGAAGGAAATAATGCATAAGGAAGGAAGGAATTCTTGTCTGATTTATGGAGCAAATCAATTATGTTTTATTTTTAATTTTTTTTTGTTTCTTTTTATTTTCGGCAGACACAACATCTTTATTTGTATGTGGTGGCGAGGATCGAACCCAGGCCGCATGCATGAGCCACATCCCCAGCCCTTTCGATTATGTCTTATAAATCAGGTTCATTCTTTGAAATCAGAAATCAAGAAAGTCAAATATGCTAAACATTGTTCAAATAATTAACAAACCCTAGATAGAAATCTGTTTGGAGCTTTATTGGTAATAGAAGTTTCAGAAATTTTGAAGTAATTCAGAACATTTGAAGTAATAGTGAGGCTAGGTGTACTTGAGTTAGCTTTTTAAATAATGGCTGAAAAATCATGCCAGGAAATGAAAATATGTATATACACAAACACATGGACATGACTTCTAAAACTGACCTGACTGGGGACAGATAAAAGATGAGCACCACATTCGAAAGGGTGCTTTAAAACATCAAAGCAGTTTCAACCCTTTCCATAATGACATAATGAAGAGACACAAGCAGGAAAGTAGCCTGAGCAAATTTGCATTTGAGAAAGATGAATGTGGTATCAAAATAGGAATTTTTTTTTGAAAGAAAAAAACTGTTGGAAGAGATTAATTCTAAGCCTAGTTAAAAAAAATTTAGGTAAGATATGATTAGGAACTGAACTAACACATTTTCAGTATGGAAACAGATGACAATGGGTTTGGAAGAGAACAAGATATAATTAACTGGTATTGGTGAAAATTTGTAAGTTGGAAGTTAATGAGAAAGAAGAATAAAACCCAAAACATGTTTGCACACAGAAATTTTAATCAGTTCTCAAGCAATTCAATTCACCAAAATGGATAACTGAAAAGACAATTCTAGTTTTCAAATAATAGAGTTCAGGTTTAGAAAAAAAAATTATGATAATGTGAAGTGCCTGTAATTTATTTTCATTATATTATTATGAATACAGGTCTGATGGTCCAAAGGTAACCTTATGCTAGCTGCAATAATTATTTATTTTTCTTAAAAGACAATGGATCTTTGAGACACTGCTGAGGTATTCTAAGCATTTGTGCTGACCTTGGTTAACCTCAGTGGGACTTTCACATGATCTGTGGTCAGCTGGGTGCTCAGTTTAAGATGATTAAATAAAAAGAAATCTGAACTTATAGACTTATCACCTCCCTATCTTCTCCATGTGAGAAAATATCTGTATATTTCCAACATCTAGAGTATATAAAAGGCAAGTCACTGTTTTTTAAGAAGATTTTAAAAAATTAAATTTGTTTTATAAGCTATTGTATCCACTAGATTGAAGATTTCATTTAGAATAACAGAAAATGAATATGAAGGTTAACTGGAAGAAAGATGCTGAAATCTCAATAACTGTGAGTCTATTATGTATCATGTAGCAAATAAGCAATGTATTTAAAAGCTAGAATAAAATAGTGTTTTGATTAGTCATGTAAGTAAATACAAAAACAGTTAGAATTGGAAAAAATTATTGAAAATGAACTACCTTTCATTCTAAATTATTCGATTTATGAGTTTGACTTTTTCTAATGTTATTAAAATAAAATTTAGTATAAAATAGTTTAATATGAAAGTTAGCATTAAAATAAAAATATAAACTTGTTCATGGTTAATTTACAGAAAATGCAAATTTTAGAGGTTGCAGAATTAAAGATAGCTGATGCAAAATTTAATATGTCTAGAAAAAAATGTTTCTGATGCTTTTTTACATGAGAAAGTAGGCTTTGATTAATGAAATTAGTTATTAGTTCAGAAATTGAAAGAAAAGAATAGCAAGTGATGGATTTATCTTAAGTCACAGTAAAAAATGATCCATTAACTCATTTCTATCAAAATTACCAGCTTAGTTACATGTCATTTTAGGAGCAACAATCCTTCTTTAAAGTAATAACATCTATTTAAACTTTTTTGGAGTTTTAGATTAACATCTTGTACCTAGAAGGATTTTTGTCATGCTCAAATTTGTTCTAAAATGTAGCTTAAAGTTTGCAGCTATGTGGGAGGTTCTCAAGGCCATTTTGAGACTTTTAACAGCAGGAAAGAGAACTTTTGAAAAATATCTAAATACATGCATTCATAAAGGACACTTCATTCACAACATATGAAATATGAAATGTGTCATCATAGGAGATTGAATTCCAAAGTATAGATGTCCCAAGACTCATTTAAGGAATTATCCTTGCTGATGTCCTGAAAAACTTAACTTTAAGATTACTTTCATCAGCAATAGAACTCCATGCCTTCTATAGATTTATGCAGGCAACAGAGCAATTTAGAAACATTTGAAGCAAATGATAAAATTTCTCAGCTCTCTACAGGGGCTTCTTACTGACTTTCACTACATGGTATGGGAAGTCACCCTAACCTGACTTTAAAATTTTACTGATAGCCTGATCTTGGACATGTGTTTTATTCTTGTTTGTGTTTAAAATAGGAAAATTGAAATCAACATTGCAAAGTTTTTTTTTTTTTTAAATTAAATCTGTATAAAGTCTATATAGTAGCATTGTCTGGTATACAAATGACATTCATTATATGTGGGTCTTGCTACTGCAGGAACTCAGTGTGACCAAAATTGGTCTGAAAATGTGGTATTTGTGTTTCACTATTACTAACTGCAAAATATAAATTGCTTTAAAATTCTTATCTGGCAAACTAAGGGACATGATAGAAATTCCTTTAGCATGATATTAAACCCAGAGATATCTTTAGGCCCATGGAAGAGAAATGTGTGTGCCTGTATGGCAATTGTCAGTTGGAACCTTCAGGAGAATGACATGCTTTATGGCTTCATAAAAATCAAATCAATTTATATAATATTATTGAGATTAAATTTAGTGATTTAAAGAAAAAAAACAAGCTGTTAAAACATTGTTTTGGTTTAATTCAATAGGTGAATGAAATTAATTTAATTTCTTTTTAAACCTTACTTTTTAAAAAATGAGATGAGGACTTTGATAATGGACTTACTATGAAATCACAGAATAGTTATTTAATAAGGATAATTCAATAAAACAACTTTAAAACTAATTTTATCGTCCTTAGCCACAAAAAAAAGCATCAAACATTTTCTGTGTTTATTATATTCCACAGATAATCCAGAAAGCATCTGGTCACTTTAGACTTAAAGTTACTTCTACTTCCAAAGGAGCCAGTCCTCATACTTACACTTTCAGTTTCAGAAAAGCATATGGAAAGAAGGGAAACTGCTTATAGAAAATGTTAGTTCGAGAAAGGAAAACAATCTGCATGGACATAGGCATGAAGCCAACACATCAACCCTAAAAATAAATATTATTCATTAGTTTTAGCCACTCTCTTGCTAAGGCAAACAACAAGATGGTGGAACACAAAGATGAATTATTATGCTTTGATATGTGAGATGAGATCTATTTTCTATCCTTCGAATAAATTCTCTGAACATTTGCTTTCAAAATTTATTAGAAATCAGTTATGTTAAACACATATATTTCATTTGGAACCCATCAATTGAGTTCTACTTTTTCCTTTGGCAAACCCTAAACATCAATTTATTTTTAAAAATATGGTTTATTAGGTATCGATTACAGGCTAAATACTGCTCTAGATAAATAATTGTCACTTAACTCTTGAAAATAGTGTCTTATGAAATTTAATGACACGGTTTATTAATAAGTGTTACATTGTTACTTCGATTAAATATTTTCACAGTTTAAAATTCACATCTTCCATAAAATAAAAAATAAAGAATAAAGATTATATGGATTTTCTAAGATTCAAAAGATGGTGCAGACTATCAAAACCAAAACAAGATATGTTCACTACTGTAAGAATGGCAGTCATCAGAAAGATAGAAGGTAGCAAGTTCTGGAAAAAAAATTAAAAACTTGGGGAAAAAGGAAAGATTGGTTGGAATGTAAATTCATGCAGTTGTTAGTGAAAACAATATGGATGGTCCTGAAAAAAAACTCAAATAGCACTACTATAGGATCCAGTAAACGCAGTACTGTTTCTAAAGGAGATAAAATTAACATATCAAAGAATTATCTGGACACCCAGGTTTATTGCAGCCTTATTCACAGTAGCCAGGAAATCGAAGTGACCAAGTGTCCATTTACTGATATATAGATTAATATATATATATATATATATATATATATATATATATATATATAGTGCATACACCATGGAATACTATTAAACTATAAAAAAATTAGATCCTTCATTGGATAAAACTAGAGAGATCATTATGTTATGTTACGTGTAATAATCCAAGCACAGAAAGACCAAAATAACATGATAGGTCAAGTATACCACAGTGAATCTCACCATCACGTATAGCCACAGCAGATTGATTTAAAAACATAACTATGGGTGAACAGCAGAAAGATCAATAGAGGGAAGGGAGCAGGTGCTGGGGAGAGGGAAGAAGGGGAAAGAAAGGTACTAAGGACTGATTTAGAACAAAATATATTCGGTGCCTGTATAATTATATCCAACTGGATTCTACTGTCATGTACAGCTAAAAAGAACCAATAAATGAATAAACAATTAAACAGTGTCTGGAGACAGCATAGCAAATATATGATATATTGGGGAAAGCTTACAATATATCAGTGACTACTCCAAGATGAGTTCAGTGGCAATAAAACAGACAGCACCTCTGCCCTTCATGGTGCTTTGCCAAGCAGTGTCTCCTCAAACTCACAACATTTTTTCCAAGCTGTCCTGATGAGTGACACATATTCTTTCCACAGTGCCTTCAGTTCCATGCTGTTCCCACTCCAATAAGGGTTCTATAAGTCAGGCTGCCAAAGCAGTGATGTCATCAACATTAGCTTGCTTGTATGACTAGCATCCCAAGGAACAATTGTCCTGGTGCATATTCAAACAAAACAAACAAACAAACAAAAAATGAAGCTTGCTACAGATAACATTAGCTGCCTGGTTCTCAGTGTGCATAAGAAAAATCCAGTGCCCTTCAAGATAAACTGTCTGGATTTCCTGACCATGTATTATTATCATTTTTCCTTAACATGACTAGGTTTTGGGAACAGTAGGGAGCATTCAGAGACATGCATTTTATTGTTCCCTTTTCCCATTTTTTTTTTTTACTGATAAAATCAAGAAACACTCCCCCCACACACACACACATATATGATGGAATACAATTAAGACATAGAAGGTTTGAAATCTTTCCATTTGCAGCCACGTGGATGGAAGGATCATTATGTTAAATGTAAGAATCAAAGCATATAAAGACAAGTATCACATAATCTTATCCATGTAAACAAATATTTAATACATTGATCCACAGATGTTGAATAGAATGGTGGATCTTCCATCTTGAGGAAATTAGTGGGCAGGGAAGTTGGGAAGAGGTGGATGATGGGTACTAAGTTATTGTTAGAGAGAAATGAGAATTTTCAATGAGCTACTTCACAGTACAGTGAGGGTAGATAACAATAACGTACTTTATATTTCAAAAAGATGGAAGAAAGAATTTAAATGCTTTTAACATATATAAATAATAAATGCTTCCTGAGAGATATATTTAAATTAATTTAAATATTAAACAATGTATGCATATATTGAAATATGACCTGGAGCCTCATAAATACTTGTTTTAAGGACAAGCTTAAAATAAGTTTAATTGCAAGGTTAGTGCAGGACCCTTTCAAGAGCCAAGGCCCAGGCCCCGGACCAGGACTGACCTGCCCACCAGTAGACCCCCACCAGAGCCCAAGCCCAGGCCTAGAACTGCCCCTCCCACCCACATAGGAACCTAGGTCAAGGTTATGTGCAGTATGCTCCCTGACAACCAGCAGAACCACACCCAAGCCCAGGCCTTGCCCACCTCCATAATGGGACACTGCAGCCTTTGCCTTAGCCTTCCCCACACAGTAGCCTCCATCTTGGGACAACAAACAGTGCCTAGATGCAGCTGCATCAGGAAACAGGCAGCCCATCTTTTCAGCCCCATATCTGAAAGTGGTTGTATCCATCTTGGGACACCTCCACTGCTAACTTGAGTTACCTCAGCTATTGCCAACACCTTCTTTAGTTGCAGTAGCATTTTTCATGGGACACCAACCAGGGTCTAGAAGCCTATCACCAAGGTGAGGTTCAAGTAATCTGCAGGGACACTACAAGATTACAGGGTAGAGACTGTAATACCTCAGATTCACACTGCAAGAAAGGAAGACACATAGACAACATGAGAAAACAAGGGAGGAAAGTGCCCCAAACAAAATAGATATCACAATAATAGAATCCTTGGACAACACAGCTGATGAAACGTCAAAGAAGGTGTTCAGAATGTACATAATTAAAGTGGTCTACAAATTAAAGACTGACCTAAGTGAGCAAATACAGTCAAAAATTGATCATTCCAACAAAGAGATAAGAGAGCAAATACAGGTAACCATTGATCACACAGAGAGATAAGAAAGCAAATACAGGCAACTATTGATCATACCAAGAAAGAGATAAGATACCAAATACAGGTCACAAAATATTACTTTAAGAAAGAGATAAAGATTCTGAAAAAAATCAGAAATACTTGAAATGAAGGAAACGATAAATGAAATTAAAAACTCACTAGTAAACATTACCAACAGACTAGTTCACTTGGAAGACAGAACGTCAGATAATGAAAATAAAATATACAATCTTGAAAATAAAATTGACCACACAGTGAAAATGGTAAGAAACCATGAAGAGAATGTCCAAGAATTATGGGATAACATCAAAAGACCAAATTTAAAATTTAGTAGGATAGAGGAAGGCACAGAGATTCAAACCAAAGGAATGCACAATCTCTTCAATGAAATAATGTCTGAAAATTTTCCAAGCATGAAGAATGAATTGGAAAATCAACAAGAGGCTTAAAGGACACCAAATGTACAAAAGATCTATACCAAGGCACATTATAATGAAAATGTCTAGAATACAGAATACAGAATAAGGATAAAATCTTAAAGACCATAAGGAGACAAATCAGATCACATACAGGGGAAGACCAATGGTATGTCAGCAGATTTTTCAACCCAGATCCTTGAAGCCTGGAGATCCTGGTACAATATATAATAAACTCTGAAAGCAAAATGGATGCTAGCCAAGAATCTTATATGCAACAAAATTAAGCTTCAAGTTTAATGATAAAATAAAACTCTTTCATGATAAACAAAAATTAAAGGAATTTATACCAAGAAAGTGTGCACTACAGAGCATTCTCAGCAAAATATTCCAGGAGGAGGAAATGAAAAACAATAATGAAAATCAGCAAAGGGAGGAACTCCACCAAAGAAAATTTCAATCAAAGGAGAAAATCAAGTTAAAAACCAAAAATAAACTGAAATGACCAGGAATACAAATCATATTTTAATAATAACCCTGAATATTAGTGAAATAAACTCATCAATTAAAAGACATAGACTGACAGTTTGGATTACAAAAACAACCCCCAAATAGGCTGCCTTCATGAGACTTATCTCATAGGAAAAGACATTCCCAGACTGAAATTGAAAGGGTAGGAAAAAATGTACCACTCACATGGACCAGGTAAACAAGTAGGGGTTTTCATCCTCATATCAGATAAAGTGGACTTCAAATCAAATATAGTGAAAAGGTATAAAGAAGGACATTTTATACTGCTTAGGGTATCCATGCCTCAACAAGACATAACAATCCAAATAAACCCTTCTCAACTACAAGGACCAAATAGACCAAAACACAAGAGTACTGGGTGACTTTAATACACATCTCTCATTATTGGATAGATCTTCCAAACAAAAACTAAGCAAAGAAACTATAGAACTCAATAATATAATCAATAATTTAGACTTAATGGACATATATACAATATTACAAACATCAGTGAACAAAGACTCTTACTTCTCAGCACATGGAACCTTCTCCAAAATAGACCATATGTTATGCCACAAAGCAAGTCTTAGCAAATACAAAAAAAAAACGAAGATACTACCCTGCATTCTATCTGACTATAATAGAATGAAATTTGGGGCTTGGGATGTGGCTCAAGTGGTAGCGCGCTCGCCTGGCATGTGTGCGGCCCGGGTTCGATTCTCAGCACCCCATACAAACAAAGATGTTGTGTCCACCGAAAACTAAAAAATAAATATTAAAAAAATTCTCTCTCTCTCTCTCTCTCTCTCTCTCTCTCTCTCTCTCTCTCTCCTCTTTAAAAAAAAAAGAAATTAAGTCAGTGATAAAATAAAAAATAGAAGCTACTTCGACACCTGGAGACTAAACAATGCACTATTGAATGATGCATGGATAACAGTAGACATCAGGTAGGAGACAAAAAAAAAAAATCCTAGAGTTAAATGAGAATTCCAATACAACTTATTAAAATCTCTGGGACACTGTGAAGGCAGTGTTAAAAGGAAAATTCATTGCATGGAGTTCATTCATTTAAAGAAGAAAAATTCAACAAATCAAGGACCTGACATTACAGTTCAAAGCCCTAGAAAAGGAGGAACCAACCAAAACCAAAGGTAATAGAAGACAGAAAATAATTAAAATCAGGACAAAAATCAATAAAGTTGAAACAAAAGATACAATTCAAAAAGAATGACAAAAAAGCTGGCTCTTTGAAAAAATAAATAAAATTGACAAACCCTTAGCCACCCTAATGGCTAAAGAAGGGGAGAAAAAAATCAAGTTACTAAAATTTACAATGAAAGCGGAAACATAGTGACAGACAACATTGAAATACAGAAAACAATTAGAAATTATTTTGAAAATTTATACTCCAGTAAAAAGGAAAACCTTGAAGCAACCATCAAATTTCTAAAGGCATATAATCAACCCAAACTGAGTCAAGAAGACATACACAATTTAAACAGCTCAACTTCAAGCAAGGAAATCGAAGAGACCATCAAAAGCCTACCAACCAAGAAAAGACTGGGGCCAGACACATTCACAGCTGAGTTCTACCAGACATGCACAGAAGAATTAATATCAACAGTCCTCAAATTATTCCATAAAATAGAAAAGGAGGGAACTCTTCCAAACTGGTTCTATGAAGCTAGTATCATTCTGATAATAAAACCAGGCAGAGACACGTCAAGGAAAGCAAATTTTAGACCAATATCCCTGATGAACATTGATGCAAAAATTCTCAATAAAATTCTGGCAAATCACATACAAAATCATATTAAGAAAATAGTGCACCATGATTAAGTGTGGTTCATTCCAGGGATGAAAGTTCGGTTCAAAATAAGGAAATCAAAAAATATAATTCATTTCCGACTTAAAGTTAAGAATCATATGATTATATCAATTGATGCAGTGAAAGCATTTGACTAAATACAGCACCCTTTCATGTTCAAAACACTAGAAAAACTAGGGATATTACGAACATACTTTAACATTGTAAAAACTATCTATGCTAAACCCAAGACCAACATCATTCTAAATGGAGGAAAATTGGAAGGATTCCCTCTAAAAACTGGAACAAGACAGGAATGCCCTCTTTCACCACATCTATTCAACATAGTCCTTGAAACTCTAGCTAGAGCAATTACATGAAAGAAATTAAAGGGATACAAACATGAAATGAAGAACTCATACTATCATTATTTGCTGACAACATGATTCTATAGTTAGAGGATAGAAAAAAAAAACACCAAAAAATGTCTAGAATTAATAAATTAATTCAGCAAAGTAGCAGGATATAAAATCAAAACCCATAAATTAAATATATTTCTATACATCAGTGTTGAATCCCCTGAAAGAGAAATTAGGAAAACTAACCCATCCACAATCAATAGCCTAAAAAATACAACAACTTGGAAACCAACTTGAAAGATGTGAAAGAACTCTACAATGAAATCTACAGAGCACTAAAGAAAGAAATTGAAGAAGACCTTAGAAGATGGAAAGATTTCCCATGTTCTTGAATAGGCAAAATTAGTATTGTCAAAATGGCCATACTACCCAAAGCACTATACAGATTCAATGTGATTCCAATTAAAATCCCAATGTCATTCCTTATAGAAATAGAAAAAACAATGATGAAATTCATTTGGAAAAATAAAAGACCCAGAGTAGCCAAAACAATCATTAGTAAGAAGAGTGAAGCAAGAGGCCTCATAATACCAGACCTTAAACTACACTACAAAGTTTTGGTAACAAAAACGGCATGGTATTGGCACCAAAATAGACATGTAGACCAATGGTACAGAATAGAAGACACAGAGACAAGTCCACAAAAATACTATTATCTCTTACTAGACAAAAGCACCAAAACATACATTGAAGAAAAGATAGACTCTTCAACAAATAATGCTGGGAAAAATGAAAATCCATATGCATCAAAATGAAACTAAATCTCTCTCTCATCATGCACAAAACTCAACTCAAAGTGGATCAGGGACCTAGGAATTAGACCAGAAACCCTGTGCCTAATAGAGGAAAAAATAGGCCCAAATCTTCATCATGTTGGATTAGTCCCTGACTTCCTTTACAAGACACTCAAAGCATAAGAAATAAAATCAGGAACTAATAAATGGGATGGTTTCAAACTAGAAAGCTTCTTCTCAGCAAAAGAAACAACCAATGAAGTTAACACAGAGCCTACATTTTGGGAGCAAATTTTTTTCCACATTCATGTCAGAGCGTTAATCTCCAGGATAGATGAAAAACACCAAAAAAACAAACAATCCAGTCAATAAATGGGCTAAGGAGCTGAACAGACACTTCTCAGAAGATTTAGAATCAGTCAACAAATATATGAAAAAAATGTTCGACACCTCTAGTAATTAAAGAAATGCAAATCAAAACTATACTGAGATTTTGTCTCACTCCAGTCAGAATGGCAAGTTATTGGGAAAAGGCATACTCATACATTGCTGGAACTGCAAATCGGTGCAACCAATCTGGAAAGCAATATGAAGATTCCTTAGAAAACTTGGAATGAACCACCATTTGACCCAGCTATCCCACTTTTGTCTATACCCAAAGGAATTAAAATCAACATACTATAGTAATGCCGTCACATCAATGTTTATTGCAACTCAATTCACAATACCTAATCTGTGGAAGCAAAGTAGATGCCCTTCAATAGGTGAATGGATAAAGAGACTGTGGCATGTATACACCATGGAATGTTACTCAGCATTAAAAGAGAATAAAATTATGGCATTTGCAGGTAAATGAACAGAATTGAAGAATATCAAGCTAAGCAAAGTAAGCCAATCCCCCCAAACCAAAGGCTGAATGTTCTCTCTAATATGTGGATGTAGATGAATAATGGGGTAGGGTATGGGAAAAATGGAGAAACTTTGATTAGACAAAGGGGAGGGAGAGGAGGGTGTATAAGGCAGGAAAGATGGTGGAATGTGATGAACATGATTACCCTATGCATATGTATGATTGCGCATATAGTGGGTTGCTACATCATGTACAATCAGAGAAGTGAAAAATTATGCTGCAATTGTGTACCATGAATCAAAATGCATTCTGTTGTCATATATACCTAATTAAAATAAATAAATAATTTTAAAAATATAAGTTTAATTCCTTGGGTGCAGTGGCACACACCCATAATTCCAAGAGGCTTCAGCAGGAGGATCACTAGTTCAAAGCCAGCCTCAGCAACTTCTGAGGTCCAAAGCAACTTAGCAACATCCTGTCTCAAAAAAAAAAAAAGTTAAATTAAAAGGCTTAGAGATATGACTCAGTGATTGAGTGGCCCTGAGTTTAGTTCCTGGTACAAAAAAAAAATCATTAATGAGAAAAGATGATGACATAAACTAGGTGGTTTTGATTCATGTTTGTAGTCTTTGTGTCTTCTAAGTATTAGGATACATTTGTGCCTTCCTATGTTGAATCATTCCATGAATGTACAATAGCATTGGATCCATTGTTAGGCAGAAAAAGATGAATGAAAAGCAAGGAGCACACATTTCAATTATATCTTAAATAAAAGACTAAAAAATCAAACAGCCAAAACAATGTCAATGGCTGGTAAAAGAAGAGTCTGGACCAAATCAAAGACGAATATTAATGTGTGATGTCCCAAATCTAACTCAGATGTTAATAGAATTATATTTGTGATTTAGATTTCTTTTTTTTGATTATTTTCTTTAAAAAAATTCCCCAGTATTTTTAAACATGCAAATACTAAACATAATCCTTGATTCTTGGAATATGTTTTGAGCATATTATTTTCATGTTTTATTCTTAATAATGCATCATCTTGTTTGACATTATGAGATTTTGAAATATTTCCTTCTCCTCACTCCTACCAAAAGCAAAATGCTAAGGTGCTTTTCTTATTGTTTCACTTAGTAAAATGAGCAAATAAATGAGAATGTAAGCTTATCAATACAATACCCATTGCTGACATCATTCTTACACTGAACTGAGTATTAGAGAAATGCAGCAAATAAGAGTTAACTTATAAGGTTATTATGCCAGAAAGAAATTTTTTTTGTTTTTCAGTTTAACACAAACCTCCAGAAGAATTCAAAAAGAAAGCAATATGTAAAATAGTTGAGTTTTTCTTAGGTAGCAATCAAACTATTTGTCCAAAATTTATGCGTTTATGATGCTGCTTTATAAATATGTTGGAGAATATCTTAATTCCTTTATAACAACTTTATAAATATTTTGTAATTGTGATATGTAAGAGTTTATAGAAGGTACAGCTGATGTACAGAATATCATTAGAAATTTTTTCCTTGAAAATATGATAGGAAATCAGATTTTTTTTGTTTAATTAATTACTTTAGGAGGTGTTTAATTGCATGACCACCGTGTAATTCTGCAATTCAGTAAGCAAGGAAAGGGAAATATTTCAAAATCTCATAATATCAGTCATGTTGCTGGATATTTTCCTTCTGATTCATGTAACTGATAGATTATGAAAGAGAACTCTTTCTCAACATTCTGATGTCTTGAACTAAAATATATGGAAAGGCTTTTAACAAAGAACACTAAAATACAAGACTCCATAAAAATGTTATTCAATATTTATGCATTAATTTATTCATAATGCATCTATTTAATGATGAAATAACTTATATCAGTAAAGGGTATAAAGTTCTTAGGAATCTTTCTTAATATTTAAGTTTGAATCAACTAGCAGGTTTGATGGATATTAAAAATGATTATATTTGTCAAAAATTTTTACTTGATTACTAAATTTGTATATGCTTATTATATATGATTTAGAAAACACAAGAATTATGTATCTAGTATTTATATATTAACTTTTAGGGTTACACACATAAATTTTATTTTGTAACATGGAAATTGTGATTGTTAATACTTAGAGTAAACCCTAAATATTTCCCATGTTATTAAGCAGTATCAAAGAATGTGATTTTAAAAAATCATATACATTTTCACTCTTTGGATATATCAAAATATATTGTTAGAAATTCAGTTTTCAAATCTGTCAGACATAAATTTTCTCCCTAGTATTAATTCCTAAAAATACTACCTGATCATAGGTAATGGCAATTTTAAACTTTATATGTGTTGAGAAATTGCCTGATGAAATCATTATACAGGTTTAATTCAACAAAACATTTTTAAGTTTTTGCTAAACATATCATCTCACACTATTATTTTCATATTTTTGAATTTTAAAATATAATAAATACAAAATTGTAGTAGAAAGTAACAAAGACATAATGTTGAAGGAATCATCAGAGTCAGTTTCAGAATATAAACAATGACCAAACCATAGACAAAGTAATTTGCAGTGGAGGATGTTCTCAAAGATCACTCTGCAGCTAATTAATAATGATACAATGAGTTGCAGAGGTCTGAGGAGTCAATATAGGGGTTATTCCTAGAGAAATTGCATTAAAAATTAATGCATCTTCGTTTGACTTGACTTTAGCATTGAGTATGAGAGATCTTTACCTTTTGCTAATAGTACTGGAGTGCTGGACTCTGAGATACAAGTGAGTACAACAATTCTATTTTTATGTTGCAACTCTATACCCAGCAAATCCCCCGTCTTGACCATACATGCATGTAAAAAATAAAGGCAGTGATCTAAACCTAGGTCATATGACAGGAAAACATAGATATTCAATTTTTTTATTAGTTGCTCAAGACAATACAATGATCTTGACATATCATGCAAAATTTGATTCAAATAGGGTATGGATTCTCATTTTTCATTTTTCCACGTGTACAAATTGCAGGATTACATTGATTATACATCCATGTGATATTCAATTTTAATGATTAGCAGGTAACACAACGTATTAAACTTTAAAAAATCTAATCAGTTTGAACAAAGGGATCATTTTGACAAATGTAAGAAAAAAAAAACAGAACAAGGCAAATTCAATGAAGCAAAATATTTAAAGCTGAATTAATGATGTAAAAGTTCAAACCAAATATTACAACCAAAAGACAATTTCCCTAGAATATAAGCCCCCCCCTTTAGAATGTTAAGTTCTATAACAGCAATTACAGTTCCTGTTTTTTTCATAGTGTTATTTCTAGAGCTGACATTTAGGAAGTTCTCAGTACAATTTTATTAAATAAATAAATATAACATTAAACAAAGCAATGAAGGAGGAAACAGAAGTTGGAAAAAGGGTAAAAAATAAAATTGCAGGTCATCTCTAAGTATTATTGAAAGGAAAAATATCCTAATGTATTATAAATGAAGATCAAAGACATGAATCTTCTGAGAAATACTAACCTATTAATGAATATAAGATTGTTTAAATATGTATTTAATTTTCTTATTGATTATCAGAGCTTTATTTCTCTACAAAAAGCAGAGAATGCATTCTTCCAACTATTTGTGGGTTCATTTCAAATACCATTATTTGACTAATAGAACCAGAAGAATATCAAGAGCATGAGTCACAAATTCTATATTATCTGACTAAGATCCAAACAATTTAGAAATTAACAATAATATGAGAGCTCAAAAAATCTACTCACTTGGAAATTTAAATGTGTCCGAATAAATTACTATCTGTATTAAGGAGGAGAGTAAAACAGTAACTGAAAATACTTAAAAATAAGCTAAAATCAGAACACTGCGAAATGTGTCCAAATAAGAACACCTGTGAAATGTGCCTAAATAAGAACACTTGGGAAAATTATACACCTTCAATGTATATATTCAGATATAAAAAGACATTAAGTTATGCATACAATCAAGTGCCTAGAATAAGAAGAGTAAGCAATGTGGAAGGAAACTACTAATTTTGATATCCACTCATCAGTTCATTCATTTAACCATTGGAAACAAAATATATAACAGGCACTAAAAACTGCTGATTGAAAAATCACAATGTCTACCCAAAACAGATACCATTTTGACCTCAATTGGCATAAAGTCTATCAGGAAAGACAGTTAGCACAGAAATAGACAAAAATGTAAATAAAACAATATTGATAGGTATCACAAAGAATAGTTAATGGGAGGTTTTCACTTAACTCAGGAGTTCAGAAAGATTTTTCTAAGTTTCATCCAGTCTGGGGTCTGAGGGCTATGTGGTATCAGAGGATGGGAGCAGTAACACATTGGCACTGTGGTGTGAAGGGACCTGACACAGTGCAGGAATGAAGAAGTCTTGTATGGCAGGTAGACAGCATGTCTTAAGGAGAAGCATTAAAGATGGCGAGGTGCAGGTTGCAGGTTGCAGTCTGGCAGAGACTCAAAGCAAAATTAAAAAAAAATAGACACAGCTCTGTTACTTGCATCTTTAGAACCTAGTCCACTGAGGCAGAGCTCTGAGACAAGTAGGGCAAAGCAACTGGATTACTTACAGATCAACAGCAAAGAGGCACAGAAGCCTCTCAAGCTTGGGAGACTTGTCTCCCAAGGTAAATTTTTCCCCCAGCGTTCAGGCACTGCCTCAGGCACTGTGAATGTCCAATATCACAAGTGAGTGGAGGGACACTGAAAGAACTCTGATCTGAATTGTATACTCCAGACCCTTGAGCCTAAGCATTGCAGAGGACCATCTTAGAAGAGGAACAAGTACACAGTATATGCAGGTCCCAACACTGAATCTTAATATAGGAATGTTGCTTCCTACAATTATTCCAAGAACTTTAAGGAAGATGGGAGAACTGTGCTGGCCAAGGCCATCAAGGGACATGTTCTTTTGTACAAGTTCACACCTATAATAGTGTTCTAGATCTTAAAAGAACTATGAAAACATAGAAATGGTTTAAGTTGAGGAGGAGGTATGCTGTCATTAGATTTGCATATTCAAAAAAAATTCCCTGCAACTACATGTGGAGAATTGGTTGAAAGATGGGTTGAGTAGAGTGAACTCAGACTCACCAGATAGGAAACTAGTTACCCAGGTTGGAAAACATAAATGCTTTTCAAAAATGACAAAGAAAGAGGTAAAACAATGAAATCACAATTGAAGATTATTTAAATGGTAAGATCAATAATAGCAAAAAGAAATATTAAGAACCAAAACAGAATAGAATTATTTGTCCAAAAAACACAAAATAATTAGAATTCAGAGATATGAATTTTAAAATAGTGAGAAATGATTTTCATATAAAAGGTTAGCAAAAAGTTTAATGCTCAATAATATTAATCATTGGCAAGTAGCAAATTGGAACAGCTACTCTTTGATAGTGATTTGAAAAGATATGTTACATTTTTAAATATGCATAATTGAGTACATATTAAATGTACTCAATATTATTCCTAGAGATTCTGTCATGTTTTCCTGACTGGATGCATGGGATCTACAGTCAAGAATTATTTGATAGTAAAATAAGGGAAGCAAATTAAAAGTACACTAAAAAGGGTTTGGTTTTATACACAAAATTGAATATAATTTGAATAAGGAAATATTTGTATTTTTACTTTTTGTTGTGGCTAGGAATTCAACCAAGGGCCAAATGCACAATAAGCATGCACTCTGTCATTGAGCTACACCACATTCCCCAGAGTCACAAAACACATTGAGTGAGACAGAACACGCAATAGAGAGTACTCATTGCTGAGTTATAGTAATTCTTACACCCCTCCTCCATGATGTTCACTATTTCTCTTCTTCCAGAATCATCAATATGTAGGGAGTTTTTAATATCTGTTTTTCTGATTTTGTGTCTTTTCACCATTGTATCACCACCTAGACCTGTACTAGGCATATTACATGAACTCAATATATGTGAATTATTAAATATATGTGGATGCTTGCACGAATGAACAAATTTGTGAATTAAGGCCTGCTCTGACTTCTGCTATTAATTGTGTAGAACTCAAATCACCTCATATCTCTCAAGATCCCATCTATAAAAATAAAGATATTGGTGTTAAATATTTTAGATTTTTAATAACTTTTCTGGTTCAAACTTTTGATTTTATGATGTTGTTTGAGTTGTCTCAAATGTTTTTCATCAATTGTTTTATCACAGCATGACTTTCACTCTTATTTTCCTTGAACAAATTATAACTAATACAGAGTTTGCAATGTTTACATTTATATGAATTAATCTAGGTTTAAATAATACAAGCTCAAATGTTGATATTATACCTGCTTCTCGTATTTTAAATTGCCCAATAAATCCACAGGAAAACAAGATCTTATAAAAATTTTAATGTAAGTGAACAAAGGAATATACAATGGAGACACTCAAAATGATCAAAGATGGTCAGTTAGGATAGCATAAAAAATTGACAACTGGGGTGAATATGAACTGAGTAAAAGTTTACTTGTTTAGTTTCTCTGCTACTTAAAGCTAACAGGATCATGAATTAAAAAAAAAATTCTTTTCCACATTGCAGGAATGGCAAATTTTATGTTTCCATGTCTGGATCACATTCCTTTGTTGAGATCCTGCAGCACCACCCCAGATCTTCCTACATGATAGGAGGGAGTACATCATACTGAAATAATTGTGTTCTGTCTTCCAGCTAAACCACTTATTGGCTCAAAGGTGTCACTGGGCATTTCATGACTTGGAGGAAAACTAGAACCTGAAGGGAACACTAATTAAACATGTTCTCCAAGTGGCAAGATTTTGAAAGCTTATTGGTTTATTTCTCTATAAACTCAAATAAATAATTAAGGACTCCATCTGTCAGTTTATTTTCACATCACGTTATACTATAGTGAACTTCCAAATCATCCTAACCTTTTCACTGAATTATTTAAATGTTTGCTTCTTTCCTGATACATTCTCTCAACAAACATCAATAGACACAATTATACATAACCTATAGTAAAAATGCACAATCACTGGAAATTATAATATTGATAAACATATTTACTTTCACTCCTTGCCCATCTGCTCTCAGAAAAAATTTACATCCCCAGTCCTTTTAAAACTTCCAAGTTGGTTAAATGATTTGCTACATTGTGTGGAATGGGTGTAGATGTAAATCATGCCATTTCCTGCCAGGAGCCTTACTAGTCACCATATTATCTGCCACCTTCCCTTTTCCCTCTGTCACTCTGTCATCCTGAAGCCTGGGGAGAAAATGTAGAGGACAGTCAGGAAGTCAAGAGCTGCTGGTGCTGCTGTTGGCTTATAAAATTGACAGGAACCAAGTAGTTCATTTATTGGAGCAAGATCAAGCTATTTGGGAAAAGGCAGTTTTCTTATTAAGGGGTAGAGGGCCATTCTATTTTCCTGCAGGATTTCAGCTATGATTAGGATCTGCTTCTTCCCCTTTCTGAATGGGATTTTTCACAGGTAGTACTGTTCCCTTTCCAACAACGTCCAGCTCCATGTTGGAAATTTTTAACTCACACATCTCTGGATAATTTGTATTTTTAGTATATAGATTCCTTGATCAAAAGGAAATGAATACCAAGTGTGAGACCCTGAGTTCAATCCCCAGCACTGTAAATAAACAAGTGAATAAATAAATAAACAAAAAATTGGAAGGAACTGGATACCAATATGAAATAGATCATGATTTATGTCATGAGGTCCTGGACTTTGGGTCTGAAGTATGGTTGAACTTCCTAGCGGTCTTGCAATAGGCACAAGGGTATTTTGTTCAAAGGAGGGAGACCAAAAGAAAAGCAGAGAGAGATTATATTACTGATTCACAGTTGTCTATTTTTGTCTTCTCCATTACTGTGTGGTCTTACAGCAGAATACGTTTCCCACTCCATAACTGGAATTGACCACATGACTTGTTTTCTCCAGCAGAGTGTGATAACCCATGAGAGACACACACCTCTCAAAATGTTCCTGCATGGCTTTTCCTGTCCTCCTTTGAACTTATGTCCTTATATCATGAGAACAGCCAGGAGGGCTGGGAATCAATATGGGAATCTACATCGAGCCAAGATTAGCCTAATCCCAGCAGATCCCAGAGAAACAGAGCAGGATCCAATAGAGCTACAGCCAACCCTTAGCACTCATGGCACATAAATAAGAAATGATATGTGTTGTTACAAGAGATCAAAATTTGGTAGGTGATGGTGGCCACAAGGGGCATTTCCCTTACATCTTTTCTCTGAAGTTCCTACCGTTTTCTGCATCCTATGACATTTATCTCTTTATTTCTCATTCCATTTGAATCCATTTCCCCCTTATCCTGATGGCACTCCCCACTCTCTCTCCCCATATCCACATTTTTCTATGCAGATTCTTCATCTTCCAGCTCAGCCTCCTCCTTTTGTTTTTCAAAAGGATTTTCAAAAGGATCAGGGATTTCCATGCTGTCTTCGATCCTTGCACTTATATATTCTTAAAAACTGAACACAGTTTATAAATGTGTTCATTTAGTATGTGATTATTTTAAAAGTATTGGTCTCTCCACCAACACTGCACCCTCCACAAGGTAAGAAAAATATGTCTATTTCTTTCTCTACTATATATCCAGCATTTAAAACAAAGTTAGGTACCTAAAGGAAGATCAACAAGCCTTTGTTGGTCTGAATAGAAATAACTTAAGTAAGTGTCTTAATGGATTTAAGATACAAATTCTATTTATCTACTTATGTTAGTTTATTGTTATTAGCATTAATTTATACTATTAATTTTTTAGGTCTGAAATTAGAAAGGTGATGTGTTCATAATTCACTTTAAATTTAACTTCTCACATTTAATTGCTGTTCATCTGTCTGCTGTCCAACATGCTTTTTGCTTCTCTCCAGTCTCCTATTACCTGGTGCTTGGACTTCTTTGAATAAAGACTTTGGGGCACCGACACGAAGACTGCAAGGTGATATAGATGAATCTTCATGTGGAATTCTGCTCTATAGGAAATACCATTAGAATGTTTGCAGAATAACATTTAGATTAAATTTTACTCTCAAATGATTATTTCCTTTTTCAAAGACAGTATTTTCTATTAGGAGCACACTTGCAATGGTCAAATTAAATTTCTTCATGGGAAAGTAATGGCCCAGGGCAGCTTCTTAATAGAAGATAAGGAAGCAATAGTCATTTCACTCTGAAGAACATACTCCAGAGATTCACAAAATTTTCTCCCCTCTCCTATTACAGTCATGTAACATAAGTAAATTGTTTACCAATGATGGGCTTCATTTTTCTTTTCAGCAAAACAGTTTTAAGATACTAAAACATAAGCTTAGCAGGGTGCCATAGGTTTTATGTGTCACCTGTTTTTAGCTGTTATACCTTTAATAAAAATAACAAAATATCATATGCTTTTTTCTGAATATTAGATTATGTACCAATTCAGATGATATTTGCTTTTAATTGTTTGATTTTCAATTAGTGCCTTCTTCCATCATTTGCAATCATTAGGATAACTAGGTAAGACCACTTAAACTGTGCCCAGCACATGATTAGTGTCTGATGAATGTGTTTTCTCCCTTTTTTATCACCTTGTTGCTATTTTGCATAAGGGATATTTATTTTTTGTTTTGTTTTGTTTTTCAGCTCAGTTTTATTTTAATAAGCATTTCATTGTTTATTTTTTAAATTCTTGCAGTAGGAGATTTGGATTCTTCTATTTGCCACACAAGATTGGTTTAGGCACCTGATCTCTAGCTTTTCTGGAAGCACTAGAATCAATCCCATATATCATCCCTCCCATTTTCACACTGAAACATAAATCCCATAGAAGATCAAAATACCCCACATTTATAATTGTAGACAATCAACGTATCAATATGCCTAGAAGCAAAAGATGAATGTCTCCACTGTGTGATCAATACATTAATAACTACATGTGCTGTGGATGAAGATAAAGCTATCTCTTCTATTTTCATATCCAACCACATTATTTGACTGGACTTCACCTGCGTCAGAGAATTCTACTGCCTGACTACACACAATGCAAAGAACACGTTTCCTTTCATTGATTCTCAATTTCCTCATCATTAATTTCATTGACTGAGTTACAGTAGGCTTTCAAATTAGAGAAAAGTAAGGCTCAAACAATGAAACCCAGTCAGTTTAGTATTCTTTCTTTCTTTTTGGAGGGGAGGTTTAAGGCTTGTACTGTTGAGCAGTTTTTCATGATTCCCAGAGGGAACAAAGCAAAGGAAAACACATCAAAATAAATCTTCGTGTTTGAAATAGTGTTTATTGACTATCAAATAAAATGCATATCTTGGATGAATAAATTAATCAAGATTCATGGGCAATGTGATCAATACTCAACTGCTATTCGCTCACCAGAGAATCAATACAGAAATATATATTTGCAGCCTCTTTGTACCAAGACTGTGAAAAATGTTGGTGATATATGAATGAAAAACGTTGATTCCTCCCTCAAGAGCCTTATAACAACGTGGAGGTAATATGCTAATTATTAAAGTTGCACCTTCCTCCCAGTGACATGATGGCAAGAATAGTAGTGCCCTCCAGAGAAGTTAGGAGCCCCCTGAGGCTAACTGGAGAAGGTACAGAGCTTCTCATTTGCCCATTCTTATTTTGTTCATTCTCTTTCATAACCATATCATATTTCATTTATTGTCACACCACTCCAGTGGATATTATTAAAGCAAATCACATTATTGGTTATGGGAATTAAATAATTTTAATTAACTCACCTTTGATACAGGTTGATAGAACTTGACCCCATTTCTCAAATTTGTTCTAGTCTAATTGAGCCCTCTACTGATTAAATGGTTCTTGATTTTATAGTTTATGGATTCATTGAAAATTGTGGGTCAGGAATTTTAGTATCATATCCCTCATGGTTAGAATATTGTTACGTTTAATAAAATGGGTCAAAAAGTCAAATCACCTCTTATGTGCCTTAAGTTCTAGTGGCAGGGGATTTTTTTAAAAAAAGATACATAAATTGCAAAGTACAGTAATGAGTTATGTGAAATGCCTTAGCTAAGGGGATGCACTAGAAAAGGACTAGATGGCTACTTTAAATAGACAGAACAAGGATGATCCCAAGGAAGCGACAATAGATGTGAGTCATAAAGGAGCTAGTTCCAAGAAGATGTAAGTTAAGACAACAGCATATATAAAGGTTCTTAATTTGGAGACAAACTTGGCAATTTGGAGAATCGGAAGCAAGGTAAATGTGTAAGGAATATAATGAGAACAGGAAAGGATTATGTAATACAATGTGTGAGAAGTAGAATACAGACAGATCAGTGTGGGATTTCTGTAGGCTAGGATAAGAAGGGTGGAGTTTATTTGAGTTCAGTATAAATCTTTAGTGCAGTCATACTCAGTATAAATCTCTGGATGCTATGGTACCCAGGTGAAATTGGGCAAAATGCATGACTCTTTGATTTTCACTAATGGGATATGAAGATGTTGCTGGATCTAGTAAGTAGAGGCCAGGGATGTTGATAAGCATCCTGCAACATACAGAAAAGTTGTGTTCCCCACAACACAGAATTATCTGGCCTAAAATATCAATAGTATCTAGTTTGGGAGATCCCATCTTAGGAGGTTTTAAAGAAATAACATAAAGCAATATATAGTCTAACATATTTTATGCTTGTTGAAAATTAAATTATGAAGACGTGAACATGAATCTTTAATGTCAGAAACCTTTAAGAGGTTGAAAAATGAAATAATAATGCATAATAGTCTATATATTGATCAGATACTTATGGGGTTTTATTTTGGAAAATATTATTTTACCTATGTTTTACATAAATCCATCTAAAAAAACAGACTCTAACTAGATTCTAGTTCATTTGTATTCTTTTTACCTATTATATCCAAAAGCCTTTCAACTTCAATATCTATGACAATAGAAAATGCAAGAGATCAATCCACCATTAGCAGAATATTTAACATTTCAGTGAAATCTCATTTTGCTTTTAAATCTCATTTTGATCATAATTAGATTTTTCTTAAATTTTGTTTTCTTTGAGATCCTAACAAATATAATATTTCTTCTCATGAGGGTATATGTCATCAAAGATGAAATGTGAAAGTCAAGTATTCTCTACTATTATTTAGATACTGTTTCTACTTGTCAAATATATTCATAGAAAATCAATATTATCATGGGGATTTTTTTTTCTAATTCTAGGCAATGTGATTAAGTTGCTCCATGTTCACACATCATGCAGTGAAAAACAGTGTTTGAACTAAAGTAAGAAAGGGGTAAAATAGTTTGGATAGTTCGAAATACAATTCAATTCTTCTAGGAATTGAAAATTTTAAAAGAATTTTCAAATCTGCCACATTCTTTCACTCTAAAAACAATGAAAAACAAAAGGAATCCTGTCACTCAGCCTCAAAGAAGAATAAAATTATGGAATTTGCTGGTAAATGGACCTGGAAAATATTATGGTAGGTGAAATAAGCCAGTCTCAAAGAACCAAATGCTGAAATTTTTCTTTGATATGTGGATGCTAATTCACAATAAGGGGTGAGGGCTAGGTAAAAATAGGGGTATGTTGGATTAGACAAGAGGTATGGAGGGAGGGGAAAGGATATGGGTCAAAATAATAGTACAATGAATTGGACATTATTACCCTATATGCATGTATCATTACATGACTGGTGTGAGTCTACATCATGTACAACCAGAAAAAGCAGAGGTTATATTCCATTTATGTATATATCAAAATGCATTCTCCTATAATGTATAACTAATTAGAATAAAAAATGTTTTTAAAGATAAAAAAAGATTAAGGAAAAGAGGAATTATGGTCTTCAATGATCACTCATGATCTAAGTAGAAATGCCACAGTTTAAATATTTGTGATGTTCTCAAATCATTAATGAGATCTAGTCACCAATAAGCTGGTACCAGGATATAGGAACTTTTGGGAGATAACTAGTACATGATTAAAGAGCACTCATCAATGGGATTAGTGCCCTTATACAAGAGGCCATAGTGAGCCATGGACCATGCCCTTCCATCATAGGCGGCCCAGCTAGAAAGTACCACCAATAAACAAGAAAGTGGGTTCTCACTCTGAATCAATCTGCCAATGTCATTACCTTAGAATTCCTAGGCTCTGAATCTGTTAGAAATATATCTCTGTTGTTTTCAAGTCACCCAGTTTATGGTCATTTGTTATATAAATACTTAACAACTAGGACAATAGTATTTGTAGATAGCTCTCAGTTTAAATGTTGGTTCAAACACTCATATGATTCTCGACAGATACAGTTAAACCTCCCCGAGTCTTAGTTTGCATGGCTATAAATTGAGGGTAATATTTAGTATTCAATAGAAAAACAATATGTAAAATGTGATTGTTGTTGTCAATATAACACTCATGAATTTAAAGGAATCTTCTTGTTCAGATTTATATTCAAAATCTGCGATTGTTGTTGGATAGCCATCTATTTAAAGAGGCAGGCAGCAGGCACGTTTGTTTTGACTAACTCTGTTTCAAAATTATAAGTAAGAATTGATTGAAATTCTGACTGTCACCTCCCATTGACATCTAAAAGTGAAATATAAACTCAGACATATTTATCTGTCAAACCACCCTGATCCTGTGGTGCCCTGGCTCACATTGCAAGAATCAAATAGTCAATCTCAACTTGCTCAATTTGTAACAATAGCAAAGAACAACAACAACAAAACAAAATCCCCTTAGTTATATGAGGATGTGAGAAACTAAGGACAGAGTGAAATTTTGAGCACACAAAAGAAACAACCAGAAGAATCATATATCCCATTGAAGGAAAAAGATTCATATTGTGAAATAAAGTGAAAGGATGAGCTAAAGGGAATAAAGTCAAAGGAAAGGAAATGTCAATTTTTCTATTATTTATTCTCTGTAAAAGTGTGTGAATATTTACAAGTAAGAAATATTAGGGTGGGAATTTTCACATTTTGTCTCTGTAAAAAGCTAATGATCTGTTGAGGTCTGAGGGTTTAATTCAGTCATAGAGAATGTACTTAACAGATGGAAGGCCATGAGTTCAAACCATAAATCCCCTTTCTCCCAAAAGACAAAGATCTCATGCTATTGTTTATTTTCTGTCAATTATGCTGTGTAAAATAAATTGTCAGTTAAGAAATGACCTTAACATTACAAAATGTGTTATGATTAAATTCAATCAACTACTTAAATAGAAACTTAGATAAAGACAAATAAGGTGCTGTAGTTCAAACAAACAAACAAAAAGTCTAGCCATAGAAACTATGTATCAACAGTCATAATTTCTGGTATACAGTAGGAGATCCATTATTGCTCAACTCACCTTAATGTTTTAAGGGGGAGAATAAGTAAACTTTATTCTCTGAATATATTTTTAACCAACAATATTTTTAGAACAAATGCTTTTCACATAAAATGCACCCCAATTCAAAAGTTATGTGGAAGATGGAAAATGAATGAAGACAAAATATTTAGGAATATTTTTGAACTATATTAAAATTATAAATGTTGCAAGGGAAAGTTGTTAGATTCATATTCCTCAGCCAGACATAATAGCATAAAATTTAAAAGTGGACTTTTCTTAATCTTAATTTTCTCAATTATGAAATGAACTAACTAAACAAGAACAGATATTCAAACGTTATTTACAAACTGTAATCCACCATAGATATTAATTATGAAAGCAAATACAAATAGAGTTGCATTTCACTAAGGCAAAATTGTAAATGGAATGAAAATTATTTAAAGGGCAGTTTTACGACATTTAAAAAAGGATTCTTTTGAGCAAAAATATAGTTAGCCAACTGTGGGTTCCTCTTCCTAAATTCACTTTTATGTGACTTGGCGATGACTTCTGATTTCTCAAACAAGAGAAAAAAAAACTCTGAAATTTTAATCCATCTTATTTGCATTTGTATTATTTGAAAAAGACTAATTCTAAAGTTAAGTTACCTTATTAGATAAGCATCCTAATGTAAAAAGAAAAAAAATACTGAAAGGGGAATTAGTGAGGAAATCTTAGTGAAGATTCTCTTTTTGCTTTTTCATAACCATTATTTTTTTTTCTACAGCAGTCTCTGGTACTTTGTCCTTTGCTTATATGCAAAGGGTAGAGAAGTGATTACAGGAAATGAAGACTCCATTAGCTTGAGTGGTGCCCTTTGGCTGATAGGCATAATATTCTTAAACTAGAGTGCTTCACACTGCCAATCTTTACTAATGGAGAATCACTACACGCATATCTATGGCTGTCCTAAAATACTGTTCCTCTTTATAAAGAATTGGACAGAAGCAGGTAGAACATGAAAAGTCATTCATTAAGTGCAGCAAGAAAGCCATTAGGATCATAATTCCCAAGCATTAAGAAAGAGATAATGAACCTTGGAGAAGGGTAGTCTTAGGTATGTACATATGTCATCAGCTTACTCCTCATGAGAAAAAGAAGTTAAAATGCTGCAGATAATATATAAAGAGTTTCTTCTTGGGAAAATGCTGTCTTCATAAATATCCAAATAAGGTCCCTTGCCAAAGTCTTTCAACCTATATAACTTAACATAAAATTTCAAGTGACTTCTCTTTGCCTCTCATGAAAATGTATTTTTCATGTTTGAATTTCAGAGATTGATGGCTCAATTTTAAAAACCAATATAATAAAGACTGAGACAAGAAATGAAGAGAACTAGCCAAAGAATAAATAAAACAAAAATTACAAAATTGTATCTGTGCTTCTCGACACAAAATTTTTCCATGTTTGTAAGGTTAGCCAGATTTAAAGTTTCATGAGTGTTAATTATTAGATTAACTCCCAACAATGACTTACTTCTAGAAACCACTCTTACCTTCTTAAAGTAGCAGAGAATTGTTGGAGACTTCTGTAGAAAAGAAACAGCGATTCCTTGTCAACCAAGGAAGAAGAAAAGCAGAAACAGAATGACAAGCTTGGTGTCCATTCCACAAATCTAAATCAGTTAGATGTGAGCCATATGGAGTCTAAACCAGCCTCATATTTTACACATCAGGAGGAGAGCCCTGTCTTAGCCTCAGTACCAACAATGGCCATTGAACTTCAGACTATGCTTACAGGACTTCAATGACTGTTAAGTCATTGTTCATGGATACAGTGTCAATGATCAAAAACCATATGGTTTATTATGATACTGTGCTTTCTTGTGAGAAAAACTCAGAGCTGTAGAGGCAATCGATTTAGAGGTTCAAAACAAGATAGGAAAAACCAAGAATACTAATATAAACAAGGGGGATAACAGGACAACTGATGGTTGTGAATCTCACTTGTAACCTACAACCAAGTTGTGGTGGACCTATTCCATATTGTAATGTGTGATTATTTATTTTCATCCTCACTTTAATCAGACCTTTATGACTTAAAGCTTTTCATACAGATTATTTCCCTTAAGTTTGAAAATCAGGAGGGGCAATTTTTATATCCACATTCTAATTATAGGAACTAATACCCAGAGGTGAAAATAGCTTTCCTAATTTCATATAAAAGGTAAATATAGCTGAAAGATCCAAACATTGCTCTTTCTACAGCTCCACAGTGAATAATATCCATTGTACAAGTTCAGTGTTCATTGTGTGTGTAATCAGCTGTATTTGCCCGGTGGCAGACACAGAAAAGTATGAAGTGGTTGAATTATTTTGCTCTAGTGAATTTTGTATGTTTACAATATAGCATAGGATTGATATACCTCCTGATAGAACAAGCTTATCCAACTATTATCACAAGAATGTGTTCATCAGACAAAGGAAATGGTATTAGCCATTAAACATTCACCACCATGACAAAGTAATCATATTTTGATGAAAATATGTTTTTATATTAGGAAGAATTTATTAAGAATCTAGTATTAGTCCTTTACTTTCTAGAGGAAAAATTGAAATCCAAAAGGGATAAAGTGACTTTCCTAATATGTAAAGTGAACCATTGAAAGCCAGTGCTATGGCACAAAACAATTAAAGGTTAAAAAGCATGGATATATGAACAGTTGAACCAATGCTAATATTTCTATTTATGATGACTAGAATAGGTCATATTTATTACAGACTTCCCAACTGATGGGATATTTGTTATGTTTTTCATGTAGTAAAAGCAATCATAAGAGGAAAGTAATATAATAATATCTAACATAGGAATAATATCAAAGACCTAAACTAATTAGTAATTTTCCCTTGGTCACTAAACCAGATATTTAAGTCTAGCTCTCCATTTAACTCACACTCTGCAGCAGAGGTGGAGTCCACTTGGTTTCAATAATGACCCTCAATTGCTTTATTTTAGCTCTTGACTACCCTGAATAAAGATTATGCTTCACATCTTCCCTGGCATTTGAATTCACTAATGAAACTAAATTTGGTGAGTTAAATGAGTGGAAAAAAGGTTTGTAACTTCTGGTTACCACCCTGGAAGAGAAGAGACATGCTGTCTCCATCATTCTTTCATCTTCCAACTGGAAGAGTTGGCAGATAAGGAGACAGCCATGCTAGGTCACACAAATGAGGACCACATTCTAGTAGTGGCCCAGTTAGAAGGCAGAAATCATCTAGTCCTCTCCTTTATAGTGCTACCAGATTAGACCAGAATGGCTCCATGGGAAAAAATTACATTTCAGCTTTGCTTATACCACTGTTATATTTATGTGTCTGCTGGAGAGGTAATGCAATGCTATAAATAACAAAACTGCCTTTTGTTATGCTATGCAAAAGATTATGGGAGATCCATGCAAAAATTTTATGAAGTCGATTGAGGTGGAACAGTCAAAGACATTCAATGCCATATGGCATCTCAAATCTATTTTTATTCTTTTTGATCATACATTTAGCTAAAAAATAGCTCTGATATATCATGTAGCTTATTTGGATTTATCTTCAAAAATTTTTCTACTTTTCTGCACTTTGTTAATCAACCACATTTTTATTTATATATTTATAAAAAAAATACTTGGATCCCTCCCTCTCCTTTCTTGGACTGGCATTCTGATCCCATTGCCTATTTAGACAAATCCTTTGTGAGAATACATTCTTTCATCACATTCATTATTTAAATTTGTCTTTTGGTTTGTTTGTTTGTTTGGTTGGTTGGTTGGTTGGTTGGATTTTATGTCTGATTTCCCCGTTGGTACTGTAAACTCCTTGAGAAAAAAAAAAAATATATATACGACATGGTCAACTTTGGATTCTGAGTTTGTAGAGTATGTCAAGTGTACTGTAGAAAATTAGTAAATGTTGACATTCCTCAATTCATTTATGAGATGGCTTCTGACAGTTATAGAGAACTATCTCCACACAAAGTGTACAGAATCTTGTCACTGATGTGGACCGATAAAGCTTAAACTTTAACTGGAAAAGTTGATTGCAATGATATTTGACTGGAAAACATAATTTTCATCAGAAATGAAAAAACAATAAAAAGTGTTACCAAAATCTGTTCTTGTTTTTTTTTCCTCCCTTGCCCTCAACAGAATTCTTTTCAATGAAATATTTGTAAAATGAAACCAGGGAAAACCATTCTGAAAAAATAATCTAGGAGGAAGAGGATCCTGAAAGTTTGTGTAGGAACAAAAGTGTAGAGGGTTTTGACCCAAAGGCAGACAACTCATCAAGACTGATAGGTCCTCCAGGATGCAGGACTGCACCTCTCACTACCATCACCTCATCCATCCACCATTTCTTTTTGTGTGCTTTGTCCACTCCAAACTGCTTTCTGCTCTTTGAAGGAACTAACCTCTTTGGTGCATCAAAACCTTCCCTTTCCCTACTCTCACTTCCCATGAATTTCTTTCTCCAGAATTCTATATGGCTAGTTCCTTTGCATCTTTTGGATTTTAACTCAAAGACCACTTCTCGAAAAGGTGTTTTTGAGCGCCTATTTAAAACTTCAACATCTTCTGTCTCTAACCAAAGTTATAGCTATACAACACCATCTATTTCCTCCATAACTGCTTTTCTTTTTATTTTGGCTTATCTTGTTAATTCCTTTAGTTTTTGTTTTCTCCCTAAATGATCGTAAGTTCTTATCAGTAGAAAAACTGCCTTATTTAATATTTTATCCTCGTTATCTAGAACATAACTTGGGATACAAAATATGCTTATTAACTTCTTGAAATACATAGAAATACAATTTATATTTTTTTTATTGGATGTGTACTAAAACCTGTTTCAAATGTAGCTCTAAAAACTCCCTTCCATTGGCCAGTAGTATCTGAGGAATGATGAAAAGAAGATATCAAGAAACCATCAAACAGTAATTTAAAGGAATGGGAGTGTAGTTAAAGCTGAAGATCAAGAGAAATAGAATTGAAATGTAGGAATAATGTTGTTGATATGGGCTAATTTATGCAACCCTAAAATTCATGTGTGGAAGTGCTAACACTATATCTCAGAATATGTCTCTATTTAGAGGTAGGAACTCAAAAGAAATAATGAAGTTAAAATGAAATCACTAGAATGGACCCCAAAGAAATAGGGCTGGTGTTCTCACTGGAAGAGGAAGTGAAGACCCAGACACATAAAAATAGAAGACCAGGGACTGGGGTTGTGGCTCACCAATAGAGCACTTGCCTCACATTTGTGAGGCACTGGGTTCAATCCTCAGCACCACATAAATAAACAAAAGAAAGGTGTTGTGTCCATCTACAACTAAAAAAGAAGAAGAAGAAAAAGAAGACCATGTGGATACAGTACAGGGAAAAGCAGCCATCTACAAGTCAAGGAGACGAAACACCATTCACAGTTTGACTTAATATTTATATGATCCAGGGCTATTAGAAAAAAAAATCAACATCTCTTGCAATTAGAGAAATGTAAATTAAAACTACATGGGAGATTTCACCTCACTCTAGTCAGAATGGCAACAATCAAGAACACAAGTAACAGTAAACTTTGACAAGGATTTGGGGGAGGAGGGTACATCCATACATTCCTAGTGGGGCTGCAAATTGGTGCAAGCTTTATGAAAAGCTGTATGGGTATTCCTTAAAATCTAGGAATGAAACCACCATTTAACCCAGTTATACTACTCTTCAGCTTATACACAGTGGACTTAAAATCAGCATACTACAGTGATGCAACCACATCAATTTTATAGCAGCACAATTCACAATAGCTAAACTATGCCATCCACCTAGGTGCTCTTCAACAGATGAGTGGATAAAGAAATTGTGGTATATATAAACAATGGAATATTATTTAGCCATAAAAAAGAATTAAAATAATGGTATTTGCTGGTAAATGGTTAGAACTAGAGAAAATCATGCTAAGCAAAATAAGCCAATTCCAAAAAACTAAAAGTTGAATGTTGTCTCTGATATGCGGATGCTAACACACAACAAGGGATGGGGGAGGGGAAGAATAGAAGTTCATTGGATTAGACAAAAGAGAATCAAGGGAAGAAAGGTGGTTCGGAAACAGAAAAGACAGTGGAATTAATCTGACATAAATTTCCTATGTACATGCGTAAATAAACCGCAAGGAATCTCCACATCAGGTACAACCACAAGACTGGAATCCTAATTAGAATAAGTTGTACCCTATGTTTGTATAAATATGTCAAAATCGACTCTACTGTCATGTATAACTAAAAAGAAGAAATTTCTAAAAATAAAATGAATTTTCTTTTGTTGAAACCAATAGTCTGTGATATTTTGTGATATGAACCTTAGCGAATGAATGCAGTTGCTTTCTTAGAAGAAGGAGGGAAGAAACAGAGAATCAAGGGGTGGTAGCAGCTAGAGAGAGAGAAGGAAGAAAGTGAATGGAAAAAGCAAAGAAATATAGAAGTATGTGGGTGGGACAGTGAATTGTGATGAATAAATTGCCAGGTTGCCAGTAAGAAGAAAAGATGAGTGCTAACCCTTGCAAACTTTCGGCTTAATGTAAATATATATATATATATTCATTGTTTTATATTAAATGTAAATGAATGCTAGCAATTCACTGCTGTTAGTATTATTTAAGTGTAACAATATCACGGACATTTCAATGTAACTGAAAAGCAACAGAAGCTGTTTTAAGATATTTTTAATCAAACACTATTTCCATACTTGGGTTGAAAATTCTCCAGAGTATAAACCACAATAAATATAAAACATTGAACACCAGGGAATTTTAACTATCTCATCCAACAATGTAAACATAATACTTACAGAGCTTTCTGAAAGAAGGAAGAGTTCCATTTTTAAATGAGCAACCAGATGTGAGATTACTGGCCTTTGTTTAAACCACAATGATGATGGAGAGGAAGAAATTAATTGCAATTTTGATGAATGGAGTGCATGACAAAATAATAGTTTTTAGCAGATCATTGTTTTCACTCTTTAATTTCTATCCAGCAAAGTTTTATTTCAATGGTACATCATCATAATTGCCATTTTTATAAACATCAAACAGTGCAGGTGCATTTGGAAACTCATCCTCTGCAGCAAATACAATGAACTAAAGAAATGTAGAGCAGATTACAGAATTGTAGAATTTCTTTGAGCAAATGGTGGTATGTATAATGCCAGCCCTACAAAAAAGAGAAAGAAAGAAAAAGAAACTAGCATCAAGAACTCTAAAATGTATATAGATCTTCCAACCTGGTAGCCTCTACTTCCTTTCCCCAGATTTTGGCTGCTTCTACCTCTATGAGTATTACTTATATATTTGTTGCAGTATGCACATATCCTACAAATATACACTTAATCATATATCACTGTTGAATTTCTCATGACTAACAAGAAATATGCATTCAAGATGAGTTGGTTCATGAATGAAACAATTCCAAATGTAGTTTGGAATATTGTAGCCATATCAACATGATCAATGAGTCATATTATTTTTCAGAAATCCTTTCCTCGAAACTTGAAGCAAACCAATACGATAAATTCCTCACTCTCTGAACATTCCTCAATATTACTAAGTTCACTTACTACAGATCCTGTCTATATACCTGAAGACATTCTTAATTTGGAAATATGCATTTCAGGCATGATGACTCAGATTTTAGATTTGTTTCATTAATTCAATTATAAATTTCAAAGCTCCTGTTCATGTATAGAATACTTATCATTGGTATACTCTATGTGAACAAGACAAAAGACTGATAAATTTATGCTATCAATCTATTTTATTAAGTACTTCAGATTAATGCAACTCAAAATTTTCTCTATTCATAACAATAGAGAAAATATTCTAAATATAGTATTAATTTGAAATACCTCTGACCCAATGTATGTTCCTATTTAGTTTCAAAACTGCTAAAATTTTACCACTATGAGTTCATTTATTTAGGCTAAAAATGGATTTTTTTTCTTTGTTATAAAACAATAGCTATATCACCTTCACCCTTATAGTTCCTTGCCATAGCTTTATATAATCCTAGATTTGGAAATATTCTTAGTAGAATGTATTTAGTTAAACCAATTTTATGCATGAACTTCCTATCAACCTTGCTGTCAGACTGAAATGCATTTTCTCTTTAAAAATATTCTATAGCTCAGAAGATATTTTGGGATGAGATACCTTTCCCTTTAGGAAAAAAAAAAACATTTAATTTTTTTTGTAATTAAAAAAAAAATGGCCAAGATTTGCAATCCTTACTTGCCTCTGGAGTTCCATTAAAAAAAAAAAAAAAAAACAACCTCAGAACACAATCACCGCCACCGCCTTCACTATCTCAAGAGGTGGCAGCCTCCATCTTGGCAGATGACCTGGAAGTTCAATATCAAGATATCTATTTTGTTATACCTGAAATCTTCCTGCTAGATGTGCTAATAGCCACCATTTTGCTGCTTTCTCATAGTCACTCCTTTATGTGGGCACATACCAGGTAGTCTCTCTAATTGCAAATTAAAACAACATTGGGATCTTAGGCCTGCAATGTGGCAGAGCCTGTGGAAACTGAAACCTGGATCTGTGAGTTGGCAGCTGGGGCTACATGGACCTGTCTGAGTCTAGCAATACTGTGGATAGTCAATAACTGGGAGCATTTTAGCTGGAGGAACATAGGTTAGAGAGGCTGAAGACAGTCAGGCTCTCCCCATCTCATCTGAAGCATGCAGGTCAGATGGGTCTGGCTATGATGGGTCAGATGTTAGAAGAGGGTGTGAGGCATCTTGCCTTTGGCTCATCCAGCCAGCCAGTCTGGCACCCTCCAGGTTCATGCAGCCCATTCAGGCCAGTACTCGCTGTGCCCCTGCACCATTCTGGTCCCCCAACTCCCTCCCCAAACTAGTATCATCAGATTTCCTGATCCTGCCAGGTCTGGCACTCAACAGAATCCTCCAGATTTTCAATCCACAGTCTCTCAATCCTTCCCCAGCTACTGACCTGGCCCAGAGCTTGAAGCTATGTGGCTGGCCAGCAGCTCTCAGTGCCTGGTCTTAATTCACCTGATATAAAACAGCTCTCTGAAATAGACAAACAAGTCCTGATACTCAGCCCTCAGGACCACCTGGGAGAGATGTGCCTGATAAGAAATTTGAAAGAGGAGGAATGGGAGAGATCAAGTTTGGAGGCTAAATCAGAGAACAGAAATTATGGGGTCTGCGGGTGACATAGGGCTAAACTCAATCTCCTATATCACATGAGTGAAACCCAAAGGAGATTCCTGGTGTGCCACCTTCACCTGTAGACTAATAATTGCTATACCCTGCCTCCAGGAGTTCTGTCTTCAGGATTCATCCTCCCACACTAGCACCCCTCACCATCCTCATGGGAGAACTACCTTAAAACTCCAGACAATACCTCCAATTGGCTGAGAAGGAAAGCTGAGAAACTTTTGAACTCCAATAGAAACAACAGTTCAATTTTCCATTGATGTTTTTTTCTTTTCTTGCTCTCATATCTATAACATTTTTGATACCAAATATTTTTCATGCATCAGTTTACTGAGGACTTGGCTGTCTGGATAGTATATTACAATTTTGTTGTATATTCTTTAATTTTTAATTTTTTAATATTTAATGTTTTTTTCTTTTCTTATTTATATATACATTTTCCTCTCACTTATCTGTTTCCCTGGATTCTCCTTCTCTCTTTTCTCCTGCTAACAGCCAACCTCTGTTGATTCATTTTTCACCCTTCCTATAACTTTTACTTTTATCTTCTCTCCTCCTTCCTCATAAGCAGCACATCCCACACCACTTCTGTTGTCTCCTTGTCCACCATTGGAAATTATAAAAACTTCTGCAAACTCACTGATGATATTGTAGGAAATAATTGAACATATCACTTGTTTTATTCATGACAAAAGTGCAGATGACTTAATAAGAGATATTTGGTTTTGCATAGGACACTATTAATATTGGTCTTTCTCTTAAAGATGAGGTACTAGAAACCTTCAGGGACACTATAAGTCCACAGGGTACAAACTGTACCAACTTAGATTCACATGAATAGATGGAAAGACACACAAACAACATGAAAAATAATGAGGGAACAAAGCACCATAAACAAATCAAGATGTTTCAATAATAGAATCCATTGACAACACAGTAGAAGAAATGTCAGAGAAGGAATTCAGTACATAACTAAACTGATCTGTGATGTAATGGATGATGTAAGGAGTGAAATCAGAGATAAGTTTCAGGAGGTCAAAGATCACTTCAATAAAGATAGATTCTGCAAAAAAAAAAATCAAGCAGAAGTGAAATGAAGGAATAAATAAACCAAATTAAAAATCCAATGTAAAGTACCATCAACAGACGAGACCACATGGAAGACAGAACCTCAGGCAATGAACACAAAATATATAATCTTCAAAGTAAAGTTGACCATGCAAAGAAGATGGTGAGAAACCATGAACAGATCTTCTGAGAATTATGGGATAATATGAAAAGATCAAAGTTAAGATTTATTGAGATAGACAAAGGTGGGGATACAAAAGGAATTTATAATCTTTTCAATGAAATCATGTCAGAAAATTTCCCAAACCTAAAGAATGAAATGAAAAAGCAAATACAAGAGGCTTACAGGACCCCAAATGTACAGAATTATAACAGAGCCACATCAAGACAAATTTTAATGACAATGACTAATATATAGAATAAGGATAGAATTTTAAGAGTCTTAATTTTTTTTTAGTCTGTGAGAGAAAAAAATCAAATTATGTTTAGGGGAAAACCAATTGGGGTCTCAGCTGATTTCTCAACCCAGACTCTCAAAGCAAAGGGTCCTGAAATAATATATATCAAGCTCTAAACAAAAATAAATGCCAACCAAGAATTTTATATACTGTAAAATTAAGCTTCAGATTTTAAGAAGAAATTTTGTTCTCTATTATTGAAACATCTGGATTTGTTGTGGTGCTTTGTTTCCTCATTTTTTTTTCATGTTGATTGTATGTCTTCCCACCTATTAGTGTGGATCTAAGTCAGTACAGTTTGTATTCTGTAAACTTATAGTGTCACTGAAGATTAAATTAAAATCTTCCAACAAAAGTTAAAATAATTTAAAGCTAGAAAGGCTGTAGTACAGAACATTCTCAAAAAAATATTCCATGAGGATGAAATGACAAAAAAAAGTCAAAATCAGCAAAGGCAGGAACTACACTGAAGGAATAGTCAATCAAAGGAGAAACTAAATCAAATTAAAAATCAGAAATAAACCAAAATGACTGGGAATACAAATTATATCTCAATAATGACCTTGAATGTTAATGGCCTAAATTCATCAATTTAAAGACTTAGACTGGCAGATTGGATTAAAAAACAAGACACAATAATATGCTGTCTCAAAGAGACTCATCCCATAGGCAAAGACATCCACAGACTGAAGGTGAAAGGATGGGAAAAAACATATCACTCATGTGGATTGCATAAAGAAGTAGGGGTTTCCATCTTCATATCAGAAAAAGTAGACTTCAAGCCAAGCTGATCAGAAGGGACAAAGAGGAACATTTCTTAAGGCTTAAGTGAATCATACATCAGCAAGACATAACAATCATAAATTTTCATTATCCAAACAATGGAGCACCTATGTACATCAAACAAACAATTCTCAATTTCAAGAATAAAATATTTATAGCATGATAGTATTGGGTAATTTCAACACCCCTCTCTCATAACTGGATAAATCTTCCAAACAAAAAAAAATATAGTGCTCAATAATACAATCAATAATTTAAATTTTAACAGACATATATAGAATATTTCATCCATCAACGAGAAAATACCCTTTCTTTTCAGCAGTTCGTAGGTCCTTCTATAAAATAGACCATATTTTATGCCACAAAACAACTCTTATCAAATACAATTAAATAAAGATACTACCCTGCATTTTATCAGATCATAATGGATTAAAATTAGAAAACAATGATAAAATTTAAAAAAAATAGAAACTACTCTAAGACTGAATAATGTGATATTGAATAATGAATGGGTAGCAGAAGAAATCAGGGATGAAATTTTAAAAATACTTAGAGGTAAATGAGAGTAGTGATACAACATACCAAAAACCTCTGGGAAGGCAGTGCTTAGAGGAAAGTTAATTGCGTTGAACTCCTTCATGAAAATAATAGAAAGTCAATGAATAAATGACCTAACATTACATCCCAAAGCCCTGGAAAAAGAACAAGTCAACACCAAAATTAGTAGAAGACAAGAAATAATTTAAAAAAGAGTTGAAACCAATGAAATTGAAAGAAAATAAACAATTCAGAAAAAATGAACAAAGGTTGGTAAATAAAATTGATAAACTCGTAGCCACACTAACAAAGAGAAAGAGAGAGAGAAAACTCAAATTACTAAAATTTGTGTTGGATAAGACACTATTATGATTGACATTACTGAAATTTAGAAGATAATTAGAAACAATTTTGGAAATTTATACTCCCATACCAGAGAAAACCTTGAAAACATCAAGAAATTTGTAGAGACATATGACCTACCCAAACTGAATCAGGAGGATCTACACAATTTAAACAGATCAATTTCAAGCAATTAAATAGAAGAAACTATCAAAAGCCAACCAACAATAAAAACTCAGGACCAGACAGATTATTAGCCAAATTCTACAAGACCTTCAAAGAAGATTTAACATCAAAACTCCTTAAATTATTCCATGAAATAGAAGAAAAGGGAACCCTTCCAAATTCATTCTATGAGCCAAGCATCAATCTGATACCAAAACCAAATAGAGAAACATCAAGGAAATATGACTTCAGACCAATAACCCTGAAGAATGAAGATGCAAAAACCCTCAATAAAATTCTAGCCAATCACATACAAAAGCATTAAAAATAGTACAACATGATCAAGTGAGATTCATCCCAGGGATGAAAAGTTCAATACATAAAAATTAAGACGTGTAATTCACCATATCAGTAGCCTTAAAGACAAGAATCATGACCATTTCAACAGATACAGAAAAAGCATTTGACCAAATACAGCACCCCTTAATGTTCAAAACACTTGAAAAACTAGGGATAATAATAACAAACCTTAACATTGTAAAAGCTATACATGCTAAAAACAAGGCCAACATCATTCTAAATGAAAAAATAAAAAAAGAAAGCATTTTCTCTAAAAACTGGAACAACATAAGGATGCTCTCTTTCACCACTTCTATTCAACATCATCCAAAGCAATTAGACAAAAGAAATTAAAGGGATATGGATACAAACTATCACTATTTGCTGATGACATGATTTTTTATTTAGAACATCCAAACATTTCCACCAGAAAACTTCTACAACTAATAAGTTTATTCAACAATATAGAAGTATATAAAATCAACACCCATAAATCAAATGCATCCCTATACATTAGGCAAGAGAATTTAGGAAAATTACCCCATTCATAATAGCCTAAAAAAAACACTTGGGAATCAATCTAATAAAAGAGGTTAAAGACTTCTACTCTACAATGAAAACTACAGAATACTAAAGAAAGAAATTAAAGAAGACTTTAGAAGATGGAAAGATCTCCTATCTTCTTAGATAAGCAGAATTAATTTTGCAAAAATGGCCATAGTATTAAAAGCCTTATACAGATTTAATGCAATTTGTATTAAAATCCCAATGACATTCTTCATAGAACTAGAAAAACCTATCATGAAATTCATTTGGAAAAATAAGAGACCCAGAATAGCCAAGCAATCTTTAGCAAGAAGAGTGAAACAAGAGACATCACAATACAAAATAGCATGGTACTGGCACCAAAACAGACATGTAGACCAATGGTACAGATTAGAAGATAAAGAGACAAAACCACATAACTACAGTTACATCATACTAGACAAAGGCACCAGAAACATTCACTGGAGAAACTATAGCCTATTCAGCAAATGGTGCTGGAAAAACAAGACATCCAAATATAGCAAAATGAAATTAAATCTCTCACCCTTCAGAAACTCAACTCACAGCAGATCAAAGACGTAGGTAATAGAACACATTACCTGTGCCTAAAAGAAGAAAAAGTAAGCCAAATTCTTCACCTTGTGGGCTTAGGTACTGACTTCCTTAACAAAACTCCTGAAGCACATGAAATAAAATTAAGAATCAATAAATGGGATAGATTCAAACTAAAAAGTTTCTTCTCAGTAAAGGAAACAATAAATAACATGAAGAGTGAGCATATATACAGATTTGGAGAAAAATCTTTACTGCACGCACCTGAGATAGAGCATCAATCTGCAGGATATATAAAGAACTCAAAAAACTTAACAGCAAAAAACCAAATAACTAATCAATAAATGGGCTAAGGAACTGAACAGACACTTCACGGAATAAGAAATACAATAGATCAACAAATATATGAAAAAAATTGTTCATCCAATTTAGCAATTAGAGAAATGCAAAACAAAACTTCTCTAAAATTTCATCTCATGCCAGTCAAAATGGTAATTATGAAGAATACAAGCAAGAAACAATGTTGACAAGGATGTGGGGAAAAGTATATTCATACATTGTTGATGGGACTGCAAATTGGTACAACCTTTAAAGGAAGGCAGTATGGAGGTTCCTCAGAAACCTCAGAATGGAAGCACCATTTGACCACTAATACTCCTTCTTGGTTTAAATCTAAAGTACTTAAAATATGCATACTACAATGGTGTAACCACATCAATGCTTCTAATAGCTCAATTCACAGTATCCAAACTATGGAACCAAACCATATGCCATTCAACAGATGAATGGATAAAGAAAATGTAGTACATTACACAATGAAATATTACTCAGCCTTAAAAAGAATGAAATTATGACATTTTCAGGTAAATGGATGGAGCTGCAGAATATCATGCTATGTGAAATAAGCCAATTCCAAGTAAACAAATGTCCAAAGTTTTCTTTGATATGCAGATGCTAACTCACAAGATGGGACAACTAGGGGAGAATACAGGTATTTTATATTAGACACAGGGGAGTGAAGGGAGGGGAAGGAGTATAGGGGTAAGAATGTTAGTGGAATGAATCAGGCATTAATACCCTGTGTGCATATATGACTACATGACCTGTGTTATCCTATATCACAACCAGAAAAATGAGGAGTTATAATCCATTTATATATGATATATATGTGTCAGAATGCATTTTACTGTCATATATAATTAATTAGAACGTTTTTAAAAAAGAAATAAAGATAATTAAAAGTTGGAAAGGGGGTTAATTAAAAAAAAAACTTTTTTCCCTATGTGATCACTTTTTAAGTATTTGAAAATGTCTATCATGTTTCATTTCAATCTAATCTGCTTTAAACTTTTATTTTTTTCAGTGTTCTCTTCTATAACATGGTCTTCTGATGATCTATTTTGCAAACTCATGGGATAACAGTAACAATTGACTATTTTATTTGTCAGGTACACTTTCAGTAATTGTTCATGTGGAGGTAAATAAATGCATGGCATTTGGATTTGAGTGAGGAGAAGTTGGGGGAGGAAAAAAGATAAAAGTCTGACTGTCAGTATGTACTGTGAAAGAAATTCTGAGAGGATCATGAAAGAGAATTCTGAAACCTTAACTTGCTAACAAGTTGCCAGGTAAAAGAAAATGGATTGGTGTGAAAGGAAGAAATATGTTTCAAAGAGACAGAATAAAGACAAATGACAAATTGAAAGAAGATCTTGGCAATTTATATCACAGAAAATAGTCAATCACTCCAAAATTTTAACAGTTTTCTCTGGTTCAGGATCCTATCTAGATCTCTTAAAAAGATCTTGACACTAAGGAAAAACTGATGGAATATGAGTCTGGTGTGTAGTTTGTAAAGTCTTTATTTATTGATTTCAAAATTTATAATATGGTTATTTAAATAGTAACATTAAGGGAAACCTGGATGTGTACAGAATGATAATCTTATGTTGTTATTTATGACTTTTCTTGAATACTAAAATTAGATCAAACTAAAATAAAAAAGTAAAAGAGGAAAGAGAACCAAAAGTATCTAACAATGATTGCACTTAACAGTAAATTTAAATAAACTACATTGGAATATATCAAAAGATAATCAAATTTACTCACAGGAGGAGATATGGAAATTACACTTTCATAACAATGACATTTTACACCTTGACAAGAGGATGGTGATTTTAAAAGAAGAGTAATAAGCTTGAGTAATCCTCTGAAAAACTTATAAATCTCTGAAAAAAATGACTTTGCTTATAAGAGAATAAAGTGGTACAAATACCACTGAGGCGATGTTTCTAGAAAAACTACACATGCATTCATCTAAGCATTGAGCTTCGGAGAATTTATAAGAATGACACATTGTGTTTGTGAGTCTTATCATGAAACTACATTTTCAAAAACATGAAGCAATTTATGCATAAGTCTATTGTGGAATTTCTTGAACAAGTGGAATATTAAAAACATGTTCATGACATTCATGAGACTAGACTGAAAGATCTATGGTGCACTGACATAATGAAGACCAGTGAAGCTTAGTGAAAATGAAGACCACTGCAAACTGATGTTACTGTTATCCAGCATTGTTGTTAAATGAAAAAGGAAAGTTACAAAAAAAAAAAAATAAACATACTAGAGTACTTTTGTGTGAGATAGAAAAGGACATAAGAACAGATATATGCATGTGTTGGGGTTACGTGTGATGTTTATTATTATTTTTGCAAAAGGATTGTACAAAAGTTAAACCAAAAACTGAGAATATATGTTTTTTATACAGAGTTAAAGGACAGAGACTTGAAGCAATAGGAATGAGAGTTAATATTTCTGAGCATAGATCTTGAAAGGATTTAAATTTCCATTCATTTAAGTGCTTTGGATATTTAAAATACAAGATAAACTAAATAGAAAAAAACTAACTTCTAAAATTGACTATAAATAGAAATTACAAAACAAAATATTTATCAGATTAAAATTATTTTGCTTACCTTTAATCTCTTTATACCTCAAGAAATGTATACTGAGGTCAGAAAGGCCTGCAAGAAAATCTAAAAATCGGTTTATAGGTATATAATTGCTAATGGTATTTACTCTATGATTCAATGTTATTTTTCACATAATGCAGAATAAATAAAGTGAATAAATATACTAATATGTTTGAAAACCTAAGATTTCACTGATTATGGAATTAGATGCAAATGAAGAATGGGAAAAATGAGGATAGAGACTAACGCTTTAGTGTGACTTTGACTTTTGACATGAGTTAATTTGTCTTTCAATCTCTCTCCACTAAAATGGTTAGAAAAGAGGTAGTTTGGGGTCATAAAATATATCTATCTCCCAGAATGTGGTTTCTAAATACCATTCTACTGAAAATAATGCCACTTTTTTTGAAAAAAGGATGTTTTCAGCTCTACAGAGAGAAAGTAAAATGAGAATAGACAATCTTGTTCCTAAAAGCAAGGAAGAAAGAGCCAATGAAATTTAAAATCTATGAAACAAATGTGACAATATGACCATCAAAATAAATAATGATGGAACTACAATAATATATAGAATAAAATAATACTCAGACCTAACATTGTTATTATTTTATTATCCTTATTAAGAGAACCAAAGAGACACAATGCAAGAATACAGACAAATTCAAGCTAACAAATGCAGAAAAAAATGATATAAATAGAAAGATCATCTTGAGGAACTCAGTATTCACAATACCAACCTCTACAAAGAAAAATAAAACAGACTACTTACAAAATTTCTATTGGCCTTCACCCTAATTACATAACTAAATCCATTATCACTAATATTGGAAAAATGAATGGCATATGCCTTCAGAACTGATGCAAGCAAATACAGCATCACTATCCTCTGATTTCATGAAAAACGTCATTTCCATTGTATTGTTACTAAGAAGTGGAGCTTTGGGGGAAGTGATTAAGGCAAGAGGGTTCCACATCCTCATAAAAGAGGCTTCAGAGAGAAGTCACTATATTTTCTTCTTCTGTCCCTTTCACAACATGAGGACAAAGCCGTCTTCTGTTGCAGAGGATGCAACAATAAGGTGCCATCTTTGAAGCAGAGACCAGGTTTCTCATTAGACACCAACTGCCAACTTGATCTGGAACCTCAAGCCTCCCAAACATCCAGATTCAGGTAATTATTTAGAAAAATAGATTTTTTTTCCAAAAAAGTATAATCTAAATCTAGAAATGATGAGCAAATGAATAAACATGTAATTCAGTATATTCTTTACAATAATAGAAATAAACCAGGCATGGTGACACAAGCTCACAATCCAGCAACTCTGGAGGCAGAGGCAGGAGGATCACAAGTTTAAGGGCAGCCTCAGCAACTTAATGAGGCCCTAAGAAACTTAGTGAGATCCTGTCTCAAAATAAAAAATAAAGAGAAATGAGGATGTAGTTCAGTGGTAAAGCACCTGTGGGTCAATCAATCTGTTATAATAAATATGATTAACTACAAATAATAAAATGTAGAAAATATAGGAACTGTCAATTTTTTAAAAAAATAATAAAACATACAAAGCAAATTCATAAACTTTTGCATTTTCATTTAAAATAATAGTGAATAATGCATTTTGATCAGCTCTAAATATTTGATGTCTGCAGAGCTGTACCAAAAGATTGTTAGAGCTGCTTATAAATTAAGCAAAATAACAGGATGCAAGCTCAACATTCATAAATCAATAACTTTCTGATATTCCAATAGTGATTGTGTTAAAAAAAGAAATCAGGAAAACTATCCTTTTCAAAATAATCTAAAAAAAAAAATCCCTAAATTCTTAGGGATTAACCTACCGAAGAAGTTAAATATATTTGCAATGAAAACTATATAAGGATGAAGAAATACACTGAAGAAGACCTTAGATGATGGAAAGATCTCTCATATTCCTAGATAGGCAGAATTAATACTGTCAAAAGGCCATATTACTAAAAATGTTATACAGATTCAATGCAATCCCAATCAAAATAACCACATTCCTCGTAGAACCCAAAATAAAATTACAGCCATAAAATTCATTTGGAATATTTAAAGATCCCGTACAGCCAAAGCAATCCTGGGCAAGAAGAGCAATAGTAGAACCATTATACAATTCCTGGCCTCAAAGTATGAGGCAGAGATACAGTAAGAAAAACAGCATGGTATTGACATCAAATCAGACATGAAGACCAATGGAATAGAATAGAATACACAGAGAAAAACTCACATAGACATTGTCATCTGATACTTGAAAAAAGTGCCAAAAACATATATTTGAGAATAGAGAGCATTTTAAATAAAAGGTGCTTGGAAAACTCGATACCTTTATTTAGAAGAATGATTGTAGATACCTATGTCTCACCCTGCACAAAAGTCAACTCACAGTAGATCAAATTAGAAATTTTGCAAATGCTGGAAGAAAACACAGACTCAACACTCCAATGTATTCACTCAGGCACCAGCTTCCTAATAAATGTCCAAAAGCTCAAGAAATAAAACAATAACCAATAAGTGGGTTGGCATTCAATTAAAAACTTCTGCAGCGCAAAAGAAATGATTAAAAGCGTGAAGAGAGAGCCTATATAATGGAAGAGAATCTTTGCCAGCTACCCCTCTGACAGGGAGTTAATATCCAGAATATATAAAGAACTCAAAAAGCTTAACACCAAAGCAAGCAAGCAAAGAAACTACCACCACCACCAACAACAAAACAACACCATGAAAAACAAATACAAATAACACAATTAATAATCAATCAAAATAACAACATAAGTGGACAAAAGACCTAAACAGAAATTTATCAAAATAAGAAATACCTATGGCCAATAAATATATGAAAAAATGGTTACCATCTCACCATTCCTAGCAATCAAAGAAATGTAAATCAAAACTACACTGAGGTCGAATCTCACTTTAGCCAAAATGGCAATTATCAAAAACACAAATAATAATAAGTGTTGATGAGAATGTGGATAAAAATGTGTACTCACACAATGTTAGTGGACTGCAGAGTAGTATACAACCACTCTGGAAAGTTACACAGAGGTTTCTCAAAAAACTGGGGATGAAACCACCATATGACCCAACTATCCCACTCATTGCTCTTCATTCAAAAGACTTAAAATCATTATGCTATAATGACACAACCATATAAATGTTTATAATAACACAACTCACCATAGCCAAGTTAAAGAAATAGCCCAGATGCCTATAAGATGAATAAATTTTAAAATGTGCTAAATATATATAATGAAATGTTGCTCAACCATAAAGAAAAAATGAAATTACACCATTTGCTTATAAATGGATGGAACTGGAAAGTGTCGTATTAAGTGAAATCAGCCATATTCAGAAAATCAAAAGTGGAATATTATCTCTCATATGCAGAAGCTAGAGCAAAGTAAGGCAGGGGAGTGGAAAGGTAGATAGAAGGACAGAGGGAAAAATCAATCAGTGGAAGGGAAGAAAGAAGGGGAAGGATGAGAAACGGGAAAGAAAAGGAAATGCAGAATGTTTGACAAAATCATGCTATATACATATTTAAATATATCACAGTGAATTACAGATTTATCCACATCTATGAAGCACAGATTAAAAATAAATAAATAAATAGAAGACCACTAGATTAGAGAAAAGAAAATAGGGGTAAGAAAGAAAGGGGGGAAGGATGAGGCACCATGGACTATAATGGAACAAATTAAATTCCACACATATATGATTATATCAAAATGAACCCAAGTGTTACATATAACTACAATGCATTAAAAAAAGCATACCCACAAAAAAGTCATAAAAAAGAAGTGCCCAATACTCTGAATTGAGCTTTGGCCAATTCAGAGGTATTTGATACTGTGAAATTCTATCCTTGAGCACTAAACATTGAAATATGGTTATTTCCCTTTAGAATCAGATTAAAATCAATTTATTTCCCCATACATATTTCATCAGCCCCTTACTTGTCCCTATCGATGTTCCAGCAAACATTGTACCAAAGCCCTATAGGTGATATAAAATATGGGTAGAAGAGATAGTTAATGATTAGAGTCAGGGGCATCAATGAAAAAGAATTTTAAAACATATCTGAAAAAAAAAATAATAAAAAGGACTGAAGACCTCAGTTACATGTCTTCCTCTCCAATACCTGCATTTCTTCTCCTTTTGAGTATATATCCTCCTCTATTGATGCTTTCCTGAATAAATTCTGCTTTCCTGAAAATGCACCTTAAATACATAAACTTTGGAGTTTTAATTCACAATAAAAGTAAAAAGTGCATTTTGTTGACCACTAGATATCGATTGTATAGTAGAATGAAATATTGAATTCATGTTACTTACTTTTCAATAGATGCAAAATGATGCTGTGGATATTTAAGTAAATATGATTATTCTTATGAGATGCTTACAGAAGTATTTTGAAAAGTATTATGATATCTTCAATTTATTTCCAAAGTTTCATGAGAGAGAGAGATAAATACAATAGTAGTTTTTAACAAATGTATGTGGGTATAAACCATAGCATGCTTTTAACTTTTGTACAAATTTGGAGTTTTTCAAAACAATAAAAAATTGATGTAAAATAAATAAACTGAAGACTGAGACCAACCTTAACTCCTAGCAGGAGTAAATAAACTACACTTGAATGAATTAATACATGCAGTGCAAAATCACCTCATCTGTATTTTAGCTGCCCACCATAATGATGGTGTTCAAGCACATTCAAACTGTCAGCACTTTGACAATTCTAAGTCAATGTTTTCATATATTTGATGTATTCATCAATTCAACTGGTTTTCTATAGAGGACATGTATTATGTTTTTATACACAGCATTTTTTTCACCTACCATTTCCCCTTAAGAACACTACCTCAATTTAAACTCTGTGAAGTTCTAGTTAATTGTCACTTACAGTCCAAACATCCTATGACACAGAGTGGACACTATATGTAGGATAAAAAACTTATAATTTCTGTCTATTCAGATCATAGCCATCAGTCAAGTGAGAAGGTTATAAGATGAACAAATCAGAGCCCTCTGTGATTTTCTGTGCAGATTGAGAATAAGAGCATTTTTTCCCTTTAACTTCACTGAAAAGATATATGCTTAAATCATAATTGTGATTCCACCACCATTTCCAGATCCCTAAGATATTTGTAGGTATATAAAGTATTATATGAGTATATTATCATATTGTTAAGGAACTGATCAGAAGCATTTCCTATAAATACATAAAGGAAGCAGTTTAAACTCTGAGAACATCTGTTTCTAGTTTATTTTCTTAATGTAGATTTAAATGACACTTCTAAGGAGTATAAAATTTACTTTGCTATAAACTCAATATATGATATTCAATATAATGTTTCTATTGAATATAACCACTAGTGTACCTCATAAAAAATGCAAGCTAAATATGACCACAGCTAAGGCTTTATCAAGCTACACAGATCAAAGTGTTTCTTTCCCGGTGTTTCATATATCAGATTTCAATAAAAACAGGAAGCAAGAAACCAAGATACTAAAGAAAAACTAGAAACATAGCTGGAGAGAAAAGAAACAGTATGCACCCTCCCTGTTCTTTTTTATCTTGTACTAGGTATTGAATCTAGGGGCACATAACTACTGAGCCATATACTGAGAACTTTTTTATTTTCTATTTTGAGATAGCACCTTACTAAATTGCTGAGGTTGGCCTTGAACTTTAGATCCTATTGCCATATCTTCCAGAGTCCCTGGAATTACAAGAAGATGCCTACAGACCCAGCACCTTTACTGTTCTTAAGGACATGGACGCTCCCGGAACACAGTTTTATTAACATCCCCTTCTTGGCTAAAGCTGGCAGAGTTGAGTCTTACATAAACACAAATGAAAAAATTCCTAATACACAATCAAAGTTGGTAAACATTGTTCATGCTATGGCAAAAGAGTATCCCAAATGCTAAACATTTATCCAAAAAAAAAAAAAATGAAAGACTTTATTAAGATGGGGAAGGATAATACAATTTCATTAGTACAAAACACATTAAGACTTTTTCTTGGTTTTTGCTCAAGAAACATTATCAATAAATAGAGACATTAAATTCTTTATATTTTATACATAATATTTATATTTGAATTACAGGTCTTTGGAGTTTAATGGGACTGATCATAACTGGTTTGTTTTTGCCTTTGTTCTTCTGATTTCATGCAAATACAGACTACCAGAAAAGAAACAATTTTGTCTTTCTGACTAAAGGATACTCCACAAATTTGTCTTTGCATTTCTTATGAGAAACAGGGGTTAAGAAAAAACAAGCAAATTAAATGCTGCGTTTTATGTTTACAACAAAGTAAACTTCTTCTTAAAGGCACCGTTACATCTACACGATGAAAATATAATACAAACAAAAGCCCTCAAGAGTTTGGACTGCTTCTTTTATGTGTTTAGGGCACAGGTTTCTGATCTGTTCCTCACCAATGTGGTGTTGCACTCAGAGGATAGTCCAGGAACTCTCAAGTAAATTTAAAGCACTTAGTAATGGTTTATCAAAGTCAATTAACACGTATTCAGAGCATATTGTGAGTTTGAACAAAAGTCTCATCCTCTACTAGAAGTATAAACTGGTGAATATAATAAATATAAACTGGAGGAGTAGAAATGAGCAAAATGGTCAAAAGGAAAATAGGAAGAAAATAAAACATTTAAATTTCTCATGATTTTGCTCTTCAGTGACATTGAATTTTATTTAATTTTTTTATAAGATGGAGAGAAATTGATATGAGCACCTGGAAGCAATTTGCAGATAAATTCAATCATTTGAGGATGTATTCTTGCATCATTTGCCCTTTTATGAAGGACAAAAAAGACAAAAACATAAAAAAAATCAAAAATAAAAAGTAAAAATGCCAGAAAATAGTTTCTGACATACCTAGTTATTAAAACCATTGTGTCTATAGAAATGCGTCTCTCTCTTTATATATATATATATATATATATATATATATATATATATATATATATATATGAATGTATGTGTATATATTTATATAAAATTTACTCTAACTATATCGGCTTTGGAAATAAGAAGGAAATATAATTTAAAACTGAATATTAAAAATAGAAGAAAAAAATTATGTTTAAGAAACGGTTATGGGTTGTATTATTTCCCCCCCAAAAGATCTCTTGAAGTCCTAATCCTTAGTAGCTGAGAAATAGGGTCATTGTAGATATAACTGATTAAGATGAGGTCATACTGGATAGTTTTCATCTAATTCAAATTGTGTCCTTTAAAGAGAAGAGACAGAGAGCCAAAGACATGCAAGAGGATGCTACCTGTGATAATGCAAACAGAGATTGGCAGTTTCAAGCCAAGGAATAGTACCCAGAGTGGCTGGAGAAGCATAAGAGGCTAGGAAGAAAAACAGAGGAATCTTCAATATATTTTCAGACAGAGGCAACCCCTTGATTTTTTTTTTAATTATAGCCTTTAGAACTATGTAACATTTCTTAAGTTTTAAACAAAGTTTGAAGAATTTTATAATGCTGGAATGTCAGCCTTAGGAAACTTATTCAGAGACATATAATCATTAATTCTATGCTATCCTTTTTGCATTTAGGCAACAGAGAGAGCCCAAACTAAGAGTGGGATGCATTTCTGTAGTATGTCAAATATATATTCAGAAGCTATAGTTTAATGCTATCATCAAATACAGATGTTTTCTGTAATAACACTTCAAAGTGTTACCTCTGAGCTTTCTTCTGGGAAACTGCCAGCCTCAAAAACTAAGATTTTACTTTCATGAAACACAAGAGCTGCAAGGCCCAGCAATCAAGTCAGCTGTAACCTACATCTCTCCTTCACGGAGAAGTGCAGGACAAATCCTTTCCAAGACTATGAAATATCACTAGGTCCTTGTTTAGTGATTAATAATGATTTTAGTGCTCAAACATACTTGTAATGCTGATTTTCCAATTGAGGCAAAACAGATAAGCAAAAATGATATCTGAATAGATCAAAAAATTATAAATACTAATGTGGAATTCTTGTTCAAAAATATATTTATTGAGAAGTATGGCTTACGCCAAGAAATATAAGAAGGATCATTGTGAACTATGACTTGAGAAGTATAATAGAATTTGAGGTACTGCTGGTATCCTCTCATTACAGCGATATTTTTGCAGCTTTTCATGGACAAAGATGTCAACAATTGGAGCTTTAGGATTCAGGTAAAATAAAATGTGAAACTCCGGTAGAGCTAAAGATCTAGGAGGTCCATTTAGAGCAGGTCCACATGAACTTAGGTGGAATATTTACTTGTTCCTGGATTCAGACCCAGAATTGACCCCAACCCTTGTAAATTTGGCTACAGCTTCCTTTGATATTAATCCTGCTACTAAAAATATCTGTCAAAGGACCCAGGGACAGTCATGTCCACTTGTGTTTCAGATGGCAGGCCCTTCTACTTTAGGCCTGACTATAGAGGATCCTGAAATAGTGTGGTAATTTGATCCCAGCCTCTCTTAAATGTACTCTGAAAGCAATCATGTCCACAGAGACATTTTCTAGAATGTAAGCCTGGCTATGTAGCTGGAGAAGGGAACAACTTGAATATCAAAGTAGGTCCTCAGATGGTTGTGTTACAAGGCTCCAATCCCTCTCAACTGTGGTCTGAAACAGTTCTGTTCATCCATGAATCTGAAGAGAGACACACCATCTTTACCCCCACAATTAGGCCACAAAACCTCAGTCCACAGTCAACACTAATGCAGCTATGTGACTTAATTCCCTGACAAATATTACCCACCAAAAACCACTCTGCATAGATGGGAAGATACACAAATACCAGTGGAAATCTAGAGAGATGATGAAGATTCAGGCCAAGATAACACTATCAAAGGTTCTAGTTATCAACCTCTAAAAAAAATGGAAACCCATAAATTCCCTGAAAAAAATACTCATCTGAAAAATGAAAGACAATACTGAAAACACAATGAGAAGTTTATGAAAGAAACAAACAGAAATCTTGAAATTGAAAAATACAATTACAGAACTGAATACTTCTTTAACAACAGATTTACCCTGCAGGAGAAAGAACTGAATTAGCAGTTCCAAAGACAGGGCATTTAAAATTACCCAATGAGAAAAGAAAAACAAAAAATTGACAAAGACTGAAGAACACATAAAGAATATTTGGGATATCATAATGATACCTATACTTGCACTATAGTAATTCTAGAAGAAGTGGGTAGAAAAAGTGGAAGAATGTCTAATCAGAGAAATACTGACAGAAGCCAGGCATAGTGGTGCATGCCTTTAACCTCAGGAGGCTGAAGCAGGAGGATCATGAATTCAAAACTGGCCTCAGCAACTTAGCAAGACTCTTAGCAATTTAGTTAGACCCTGTCTGTAAGTAAAACACAAAAAAAGGCTGGGGATGTGGCTCAGTGGTTAAGTGTCCCTGCCTTCAATTACTGGCAAAAGAAAGAAAGAAAGAAAGAGAGAGAGAGAGAGAGAGAGAGAGAGAGAGAGAGAGAGAGAGAGAGAGAGAAAGAAAGGAGGGAGGGAGGGAGGGAGGAAGGGAAAAGAAAAGAAAAGAAATACATAAAACTTCCAAATCTTAGATTTGTGTAGCTCAAATGACCACTAAACAAGATGCCCTCCCTCAAAAAAGATTAGTTCAGGACACAATCAAACTGCCAAGTCAAGCCAGAAAAAAAATTTTTGATAGCAGTAAAGAACAGGAGACTCATCATATACAATGAAACTTTCATAATTTTAGCAAGAGATTTCTGAGAGGAAATCCTGAAAGTCAAGAGGGAATGGGATACTCTATTCAAAGTGCTGACAGAATAAAACAGAGCCAATAATACCATACCAGGAAAAGCTGTCCTATAGAATTGAAGGACAGAAGAAGAAATAAAGGTGTTCCCAGTTAACAAAAGCTTAGTTTCTCACAAGAAGAGGAGACTTTTGTCAAGAGTGCTTTTGAGTTGAAAAGAAAGGATGCTAAGTAGCATCACAAAAACATACAGAACTAGTAAAAGAAAGAAAGAAAGAAAGAAAGAAAGAAAGAAAGAAAGAAAGAAAGAAAGAAAATGTAATGAAATTTGAATTATCTCTTACTATAATGGTTGTATATATTATACATTTATCTCCAGTACAAAAGTGTTCTAAAGTACTTGTTTTAGTCAGATTTTTCACTGCTGTGATGAAAAGAAATGACATAAACAATTTTAAAGGAGGAAAAGTTTATTTGGGGCTTACAATTTTAAAGATCTCAATACATAGATGGCCAACCCTGTTGCTCTAGGCCCAAAGTGAAGCAGGGCATAATAGTGGAAGTGTGTAACAAAGGAGAGCGGCTTAGAACATCATACTAGGAAGTGGAGAAAGAGAAAGAGAATTCCCCTCACCTCATACAAAATATAAGGCTTAAATAGGCATGCCCTTAGTGACCCACCTCCTCCAGCCAAACCTTACTTGCCTACAATTATCACCTAGTTAATCCAAATCAAGAGATTAGAGCAATAATTGGATTAAAGGTCTCATAACCCAATCATTTCACCTCTAAACTTTCTTGCATTTTCTCCTACCCAAGCTTTCACATCTACTATCTAAACATGAGATATCACACCTAATATTGAAACCATAGAGTACTAAAATGGTTATAGCTGTAATAATTTGTTAACAAATGCCTGATATAAAATATATAAAGTGTGATGTCAATAGCATAAAATGAGTGAGACATAGGTAAAGTAACTGTCAGATTTTTGCATGCCATGTAAGTTAAATTTTTATCAACTTAAAATAGAATATTATAACTCTAAGAAGTATTGTACAAGCCCCATGGCAATGAAAAAGAAAAAAAAATTCTCTTTAGTAAATACAACAGAGATGAACCAAAAGTGATCAAACATATAACTAACTCCCACAAAATCAACAAAATCACCAAAAAATGAAAGAAGAGAGAGAATGAACTCAGAAAAAAATAATATCACTATAGTAAGTTCTTACATATCAACAATAACTTTTAAGATAAATGAATAACATTTACAATCAAAAGAAAATAAAAAACTTATTTTATGCCACTTATAACTGACTCATAGTACTAAGAAAAACAAATATACACTAATTATGAATAATTGAAATAATATGATGCACACAAATGGAAACAAAAGATAGCTAGGTAGGGATAAACATATTAGACTAAATATGTTGAATTAAAAACAATAAAAACAAAAAAGCCATTATAGAATTATAAAGTGCTCATATCATCAATAAAATATAACAATTGTATCAAACTATCTCAATAATATAATACAAATCTGAAGATAACTGAACAAGTCAGTAGACTATAATAACACCAGGCAAATTCAACAATATACTTCCAACAATGGATAGATCATATGGACTGAAAATCAATAAGGAAACAGCAGATTTGATTAACTATAAAGTCTAAATGGAACTAACAACATGTTCCATTCAACACTAAGAGAATATAAATTTTTCTCAAGTACAAAAAGCATTCTCCAAGATAGATCATGTTTTAAGCAATTAAATCAGTCAACAAGTTAAAGAAAATTGAATTCTACCTTAAGTAAAATTTCTGACTGATAATTATAATAATAACAAAAATATGAATTTTGAAAATTTACAGAAATACCCAAATTAAAAATCAACAAAAGATGAATTTTTGATATTTTACAAATACATTTTTAAACATTTAATTGGTCACCAGAGAAATATAAAAAGGAAATCAAAATGTTTCTCAACACAAATGAAAGTGGAAATAGATTATAGCAAAACCTATAAAGCAACAGCAACTCCAACAGAGAAATTTATAGCAATAAACACCTACTTTCTGAAAAAAAATGAAAACAAATAAACAAACAAACTCATCCCAAGGAACCAGATAATCCCCAAATAAGAAGAAGAAAAATAATAAATTAGAGCAGAAATAAAAGACAGAAAAGAAAATCTCAATAAAAATAAGTCTAGTTTTCAAATAGATAGAATTGACAAATCTTTATTTATACTAATCATGAAAAGTTTGAGGATGCAAATAAAATTATAAATGAAAGAGGAGATATTGCAATTGGTAATACAGAATTCAAAGATCATTAAAGATTAGTATGAGAATGGCATACCAAAATTTTTTATAATGTAGAAGAAACAGAATAATTATTAGAAACAAACATCATACCAAAATTAGATCTTGAAAAAACAGCAAATCTGAACAGAACAATAATAAGGAAGGGGATTGAATCATGACTCAAGCCCTTCCAAGAATTCTAATATATCTTTATAGATGTTTTCTACCAAAGAATAAAAGTAGAATCGAGACCAATTCTTCTTAACATTTTTCAAACAATTGGGGAAGATGGAACATTTCTAAGCTCATTTCAAGTTGCCTGCATCACCCACAGATGAAAAGCCAGATAAGAAGGCCACAAGAAAGAAAATTATAGGCCATAGATGAAAAATTTTCAGCAAAATACTACCAAACTGAATTCAAATGTGCATTAAAATGGTCATATACCATCATGAGGTAAAATGTATGCATAAGAGTAAAGATAGTTCAAAATATTTGAATCAATAAATGTGCTATTGTTTTAAACCTTCATGATAAAAATACCTGACAATATTAACTTAGAGAAATATAAGATATTTTGGCTCATGGTTTTAGAAGTTCAGGCCATGGTCAGCTGACTCTATCTATAGCTTTGGGCCGGAGGTAATGTAGAACATCATGGCAGAAAGATGTGGTGTATAAAACCAAAACATGGTAACCAGAAAGATAAAATATAATAGCACTTACCCAGGACAAAATATGAAACCCAAAAGCACACCACCAAAGACTTACTTCCTCAAGCCACAAATCCTAGCTTCCTACAGTTATTTCATTTAATCCATGTCAATGCATTAATTCACTCATTAGGCTATGCCTCTCAAAATCTAATCATACCACCTCTGAAAAATTGTGCCTTTTCTTACACGTGAGTTTTGGGGGACTATCTCATATCTTAACCATAACAGATATCGTACATTAATATAATGAAGCATAAAAATCATATGATGATGTGAAGACATGGAGAAAAAATTCTCCACAATTTTATGACAAAAATTCTGAAAAAAATTATATATGAAAAGAAAATACCTATATAACAAATTCTACATATAATAAGGCCATTGCTGTCCATAATAATCAATAATAATCAATGTTGAATGCTAGAAGATTTTTCTCTAAAATCAGTAACAAGACAAGCATATTTGGACCTACTACTTCCAAAGACCACTGAAGTTTTAGCCTGGAAAACTAGGGTGTGGGGTTAAAAGAAATAGAAAAAAAAGGAGATTGGTGGGGATAAGAAAAGAAACCAAAAGCCTTCAAATTGGAAAGAAAATGTTGAATTGTTTCTATTTGCAGATTTCATGATCTTATATGTACAGAACTTCAAAAACTTTACCATAAAACTGAAAGAACTAATAAAAGAAAAAGTTCAGCAAACTTGAAGGATATGAAATCCAAATTAAAAAATCAGTTGTATTTCTATACACTGAAGCAAATTTCGTAAAAAAATATATTATGAAAGCAATCCCATGGACAATAACATGTGAATGAATAAACACTTGGAAATAAATTTAACTAAACAAGTGAAATATCAGTATACCCAAACCTGTAAGATATAAATATGTGGAAATGCATCCTGTTCATGAATTGAAAAAATTATTACTGCTAAAATGTTTATATTACCTAAAGCAATATTCAAATGCAATTCCTATCAAAATTCCAACGTAGTTTTTCAGAGATATAGAAAAAATCAATCTTAAATCTTTATGGAAAACACTGAAGAGCTAAAATAATAAGAAAGAACAAAGCAGGAAGCATAAACTCACTGACTTAAAAATATATGTTAAGTCAACAGTAATCAAAACAGCATGCAACTGGCATTAAAAACAGGCACAAAGAGCAATGGCACTTAACCGGAAAGAAATAAACTCATACATGTGGCCAACTAAACTTTGACAGAGTGCCGAGAATGCACAATGGGAAATATAAACTCTTGATAAAAGTGTTGGAAAACTGGATACCCGCATGCAAAATAATGAAACCATACTCATATCTTTTACTATAGATGAAAATTAAATTAAAATTAAAGTTTATATTCCACTTCAGAAATTCTTAAAATTCTAGAAGAAAATATAGCAAACACTCCTTGATATTGATTTAAACAAAACTTCTGAACAGTAAAAAAGCACTCAACAAAATAAAAGGGCAATCTACAGAAGGAGAAATATATTTGCAAACTATACATCCAATAAGGAGTAAATATTCAAAATGTGTAAGTAATTTACACAATTCAATAGCAGGAAAATAATCCAATTAAAAATGGACAAATGACCATAGCACACTCCCAAAGAAGATATTCAAATGAGCAACTATTATATGAAAAAGAGTTCAGCATCAATAATCATCAGGGAATATAAATGAATACCAAAATAAGATATTACCTCAATACTGTTAGAATGTCTATTATCAAAATGACAATAGATATCAACACATTGGCAGAATATGAAGGAAAAGGAATTCTGTGCACTATTAGTCAGAATGTAAATTAGTGCAGCCATTATGGAAAATGGTCTGGAAGACCCTCAAAAACAAAAATAAAGTTAGCACATTATCCAGAAATTCCACTTTTGAGTATATTTCCATAGGGAAATATATATATATATATATATATATATATATATATATATATATATATATATATATAACTTCAATAACCTGATATGCATATATAGGCATATATATGCCTTTAAATATATATTTATTAATCATTAATCATTAATCACAACAACCCAAATATGGAAATAAACCAAGTGTTTGCTTATGGATGAGTGATGAATGAAATGTGGTATGTTCATCCATACAATATTATTCATCCATTAGAAAGGGCAATTCTGCTACATGAGACAGCAAGCATGAACTTGAATGACATCATGCTGTGTGAAATTGGCTAGACACAGAAAAACAAATAATGCACAATCTTGTTTCTATGTGGGAATCTAAAGAAGTCAAATGCATAGAAGTAGAGAATAGAATGGTAGTTGCCAATGACTAGGAATTAGGGAAATGTTGGTCAAAGAGTACAGATTTTGGAGACAAATAAAAATACATTCTAGAAATTAAATGTACAGACTGGTGATGGTAGTTAATAATATTGTATTTTTTAGTTGAATTTGATTAAAGAGCAGACTTTAAGTATTCATATCACACAAACACATATACACAGAGTGGTACCTATGGGCAGTGAATAGATTAATTAATTTGATTATGGTAACCTATACCAAATATATACATATATCAAATCATATTATACACAGTGGATATACGAAATTTTTATTTCTTAATTAAATATTTTAGATGTTTACAAAAAAGTCTTTAGCTTCCCAATGCCCACAATTCTCAGTGGAACCCCCTATTACTCCAAGATACTCTACACAATAAGTTCTTTAAATTAGCACACTGTTCCTCAATTGAAGAACATTGGTGACATGTTTCTTGGTGTGCTTCCTGGAGGAAGTGAAAGAAAGAATTCTGCCCCTGGACACAAATTTTTGTATCACAGAGGTGTTAGCAAGTAGTAAAAATGTTGCCAGTTACAGTCCAAATGTTCATCGATGAAATGTTTATGCTGAAACCTGCAAATGCAGAACAGAAGAGAATTTAATAGTTCTCACCAAAGAACTATGGACTCTCATGTTCTTTAATTTAATATGGAATTAATGAGGTGTAGATTGTTTCAAATTTGAGGATAAAGTAAGATATGGTAAATGTTTCTGTGTTGCTTTCATGTGTGTATATGACAATATATATTAATCAATTTAAAATGATATATTAGAAAAAGCACTTATTGAACACAAATCAGATTAAAGAAAGCAGCTCATTTTTCTATTATTATCTTTTCTAGTGAAATGCTTGGTCTTGATGAAAATTCTTCCAAGCAAAGAAAACCAATGAGAATGAAGAAGTTTTCTAAACTTAACTGCCACTATATCCAAATGGATCTAATTTGTCAAGTGACAGTAGGACTAATCTGTTAGGTGTACATGTTGGTTTTGAAGTTGTATATGAATTATTTATGTGTGTGAAGGAGAAATTTTGATTTTGCTTTGAAATTTTGTTGTTGTAGTAAGTTGCTGATGGAAATATATGCTTAACCTGAAAGAATTATTATCTTCTCAGAAAATCACTTACATTTTTAAAATACTCTAATGCAATCCAAACATAAGGACCTTACAGAGAAAGCACCTTAAATATAATCAAGAACTTTGGCAATATGGAGAAAAAAGTACAGATCATCTTTAACTCAAATAGTACAGAATCTGATAAATATTTTTACTACTTGGATTATTATGCTTAGGTCTTACATGTTATTTTTTAGAGATTGGATTCTGCCCTTATACTAGTTCCCTAAACCTCTGTCTAGAATTTTTTAAAGATCATTTCTCAAAATTCCATGCCAAATTCCCCTGAGGCAGTTCCTTGAGCCCAGTTGACCACTACCAGCCCTTGTTGGCACCACCACAATATGTCTTTGGAAACCCCTTAATGGATAGTTGTTCAATCACCTCATTGCCTCCTGTAGATGTGCTTAAATTTTGAGACTGTTTCTGTTACAAATTACTGTATGACAATACCCTATAACTTAGTAGAATGAGACAACCATTTTAGTATGCCCACAGATTCTGTGGGTCAGGATCTGGATGAAGCACAGTCAACATGGTTTGAATCTGCCCTATATTTCCTAGGGCCTCAGATGGGAAGACTCCAATAGCTGAATAGACTGACTGGTTGGAAGCCACACTCATCTGGAAGCTGACCCATTTACACATTCTGGCATTTGGGCTGGGATTATTTTGAGGTCTTGTCTACCTGAAAATGTCTTCTAGAATTGGAAGTGGCCTTTCCATATGGTTTGGACTTCCTTACAGCATGGTTGTCTCATAATAGTTGATATTCTCTTATGGTAGCCCAGAGCTCCCTGGGACAGGTCAGAAGCTACAAAGTTTTCTATCTGCTTAACCTCAGTAGCCACAGAGTCAATTTTGCTGTGCTATGTTGGTTGAAGCTGCAAAAACCTCATACAGATTAAAGAATAAGGATATTATTCTTATCTCACTGTGGGAGGAGTGTCAAAGAATTTTCAAGTACATTTAAAATCATCTCAGTGCCCCCAATCTCAATGGATATAGAGCTGATTAGTCATTTTTACTCCATTCTGAAAGCATGAAAGAGAAGCTTTGTGGGAGTGATAATGCCATTCTGTGAGGAAGACATATACTGCTCACTTGGTAAGACTGGTCTTTCTGGGTAACCTAGTGACCCAGAGCAAACATGGCTATAAGGGCACACTAAAAATGCCTCTGTATCCAAAACAGATGAAACTGACGTTTTAATCATACTGTCAATATGTAGTAGATAACTTCTTGGAAAGAACAAAAATCATGAAGAGAATCTCTCCTTGAGGATATTAAGCATAATACTAAAAAAAAATGTAACTCCTTTGTCAAACTTCAATTATTCATTAGGTATCATGTGAATGCTTAATATATTTCATTATTTCACTAATATTCTGGAATATTTTCATGAGGTTGGTAGGACTCCTGTTATATAGATTAAAAAATCAGCAAGGTTAAGAAATTTGCTCAAAGTCACACAGATATCTATGCTGATGTTTTCCTAATACTTGGGGATTCTGGCTCTAGGAATGGATACATTCACCTATCCAAAGACATTTCAGTTAACTTCAAGTCAGAGAAAGTGTTGTCTTTAACTACAACAGGAAAGAATGAGAATAAAATGGAAAGTACATATACCTAGAAAGTGATACAACACAATTAGAATTTGATAGGACTTCAATCTGCTTTAAAATTCTGTTCTTTAAAAAACTATGTCTTTTAAAATTTGACAATGTTTTGCATCAATTTCTATTTTCTTAGCATTTTCAATTCTGTTGAAAAACTCCCAACTTGGGCAACCAAGAAACTGGGAAATTGAAAAATGAACAGACATACTCCAGGCTAGCTGGAGAGCTCACAGTGCATACACAGGCCAGATGGGAGGGAGAACAGTAGCCATACCACCTGGAGATAAAGAAAAGCCTGAAAGCTTATGCAGAGAAACTGGGGTAATAACATGAGACCAAGAGAATCAAGATTGCTATGGCTGTGATTCCTCCTGCCTAGGATATTCTTTAGTCACACTGAACTTCATTTTGACATTTATGCTTTGCTCATTCTGCCCCTGTGAAACCAGAACTAACTCTACTTAATTAGAAAAGAAACCTAAGTAAGCACAGGCTTTTATTTTTCCTAAATGGGAAAGGGGATGCCATGGATAATTGTTTTGTCATCAAGGCAAGATCAAATTGCTGACCCTCTAATTATATTGGGCAAAATAACAACGGATCTTACTGATGGCCTTCCTAACTCTGGAGCTCAGAAATCAAATTAAAACGGGAGATATTATGCTTACGGGCTAATTTTCCCAGAGTTCATTTTATTGGAGGATTACAAAAGAGCTTTATGACTAATTACTTTGCATTGTCTACTTCCTCAATATTAGAGATGATTTCATCTATCTCAACATAAGCAAATCAGATCAATGTCAAATCAATGAATTGACAGAACCAAGGGAGAATTTAATCCATAGTCAAGCCTGAACAAATTTAAACATGCCTGTGCTTCAAAGTGTATGTGAGATATGTAGCACTGAGATGTCTTGTTCTAGGATTGCAGATTTATGAACAGTACACTGATATTGGTAGAAAATATAGTTCCTAATTTCCCCCAAATGACATGTAATCCTCATGAATATCTTCTGTACTCCACATCATCATTGTAAGAAGATGAAAGGAAAATTAACTTTGGGAAGGTAAATACTGGTCAGCTCCGTTTAATTTTGTAATTGGAGTTATGCTTTGGGGAGATTGGTTCTTTGGGAATAAATATTCGGGTTTTCAGATCTCCTTTTTTGCCCCTTATCCAATTCAGTGCAGCACCTGCTGGTCTGAGGAGGCTGATTATAAGCACGCAAACAAATAAAGAGGCACTTAATATTGACTTAGGTGTGTTTTATGGTCCTATGGGCTGGTGACTCCTAGATGTGACTGGCCTAACCATGGGTACATTTTTATGTCAGTTACTAACATAACCTGTGATTTTGCTTCCATTCCCTGTTCCATGCTAGTGCTTACTGCTGGTTGCCCATTGTTCTGGGTCTGACAGTGACAGGCATAGCACCAACCTGAACTATCAACTCTGCAGCCCTTTGACAATCCTGTGATCACCCAGCTAATTCCTATGCTACTGTTGTTCCTAGAAGAAACTGGATGCCTTTACATTATATGAGAATGGGAAATAGATAACCTCAGCCACTCTTTTAATTAAGAACTCTGGACCACTAAGTTTACATTAATTGATGGTCTCTAGAGCAGCAATCCTGTCTCCTAGGGCTCCACATCAAATAATTGGAAAGCTCTTTGCCCTGTATTCCTTTGACTTGACAAATACATATCACCTAAAATGCATTGGGATTTAATATCACGACTAACAGTGCTAGCCTTCTGACCTTGTTATAGACAGAAGAGGGCTCTCATCAATGCCATATGACTTGAACATGGGATTGGTTCTTGATGTGCTGAGTAGGGTTAGATGATCCTCAACTTCCTCTCCAATCTTGGATAACAAGCTCTTCTATTGTTGCTTCACAAATTGTTTCTGTGAATCCTGGCAACTAAATAGCAGCCCTCTATTTATTTTTAATGTTACCAGTAAAATTTCTGTATATTAACACATTCTCTCCCTTCCTGGGTCAACCCTGAAAATGAAATTACTCCTCAAGATGAACTGGAAAATGAGAATATAAACAAAATGAAAAAATGGAAAGACACATTGAAATAATTCCCAAAATATGAATCTATTTTCTTGGCTGGATTCCATTGCCCTCTTTCCTGCGGGTTGCATATCCATTTTATTTATTTTTGCTTCTCTGCTTGCCAGCCTCAGACACTGACCTCTACAATTACCACACCTTGCTCTCCACTGCGAATTCTTTTACCAATGTATGGAAGGTACTGAAACAGACTGAATTTGGAATCTCACTCCCTACCAAATTAAGAAGAATTCCTTCCAGCAGAGAGTGAAAACTGAAAGGCTGCTTCCGCAATGGCCTGGCTGGAAAGGCCAAAAGACTGGGGTTGCCCAAGCTCTTTGGAAAGTACATTGTGCAGGCATGTGTCCTAGATGTTACATGTGGAGACAGAGAACTTGTTGGCATGGTTGGGTTTTGTTCTTGTTTTGGTCTCATCCCTTCTTTCTATGCCCCTCTTCCACCCTTTGTGGAATGTGAATGTTTACTCTGTGCCACTGTATTTTGAATATATGTAATTTGCTTTGGATTTTTTTTTAACTGGGGATTGAACCCAAGAAGGGCACTTAACCACTGACCACATCCACAGCCCTTGACCTTGCTAAGTTGTTGAGGATGGCTTTGAACTCGTGACCCTCCTGTCTCCCAAGCCTCTGGGATTATAGGTATGCGCTATGATGCCTGGCTGCTTTTGATTTTTTTTTTTTTTTTTTTTTTTTTTACAAAGGCTCACAGCCAAGAGTTTGTCTTGAGTTTCAGAGACTTGGGGCTTGGAATTTGAAGCAGTAACTATTAAGACGATAAAACTCTTAGAAATAGATTAAATGCATTCTTCATTGTGAAATGGACATGAGTTTCAGAGATTCAGGGTCAGAAGTGTTATGGTTTATATATGAGGTGTCCCACATAAAGCTCCTGTGTTAAGACAGGAATGTTTAGAGGTAGAGTGATTGGATTGTGGCAGCAGGAACCTAATCAGTCCATACTGGTCTGAATGACTGCAAGCAGGTGTAGTGTGATGTAGTGTGGCCACAGGAGGTAAGGCACTGGGGGTGTACCCTAAACGGGTGCATCTTCTCTGTGGCCCCTTCTCCCTAGCTCTGCTTCCTCGCTGCCATGAGGGGAGCAGCTTGCCCCCACCACACTCTTCTCACATTATGGGCTCAAAGCAATTTACTCAGCCATCTATGGATCGAGATCTCTGACAACGTGAGTCCTAAACAAAATTTCTCTTAAGTTGTTCTTGTCAGGTGTTTTGCTCATAGTGATGCAAAGGCAACTAACTCATGCCTGCCTCTAATAAAGAACATAATGTTAGAAAATACACATTTGGTAAAACATGGATAATTCTATGAAGTTTCTACAGCAATTTCTTTGGAATTTTTGCAAGCATTTTTAAAATTCACAGTCATAATTATTTTCATAAAATACAATTCACACAAATGCATGATATGTATGCTTACAAAACTTTTCATTTCCTTTTATATCAACTATGTCATTTTTCATACATTATTGGTTGCAAAAAAAATTAAATTTTAAATTTTTAAATTATAAAATCATCTAAATCCTTCCTTAATGAAATTTTAACTTATGTCTTTCAGACTTTTTCAATGTCTATATAGTAACTATGCATGCCACCTGACACCAGCTTATTAAACTAAACTGATATATTATTCTACATAGACCACTGTCCACATGATGTGGGAGGGAATCAGGAATCAGGAGGTATGGTAGTAGAAATGCAGTAAGAAAGTGTGGAAATTACTTTCAAATTCTAAATTATGATTAAACTGAAACCACATTTAACTCTTAGTTACATGAGAGAAACTCTAACCAAGTTTTCAATTAATTGCATTTATGGAGCTTCCAATATTTGGTCCCTAGCTTTACTCCCAGGAGTGATCTTTTCCTAAGCATCGTCGGCTTTTTGTTATTAGTTCTCACCCTATTCTTGCCCACTCTCCTTCATCAGGCAGGGACGTGATCTGTAGACTTTAACAACAGTTAATCGATCTCCTATAAGTTTAAATAAGCATCATCATACATTTTTCCATTCTATTTGGGGGTATTTCTAATCACTGTGAACACAGTATCATTTAACTGAGATTCTGATTCTTCTATTTGACAGGACATGCATTCATCTGGGTCTACATAAGAACAGAGCTGGATACAAAGACACTGGTGCAGGTAGATAGAAAGCTCTCCTAGAAATTAAGAGTAAAAGATCTGGAAAAGCAAAACAGGGAAGGAGTAAAAGTTCACCTGAGGATGTTTTAAGGAAGGTACTGTTGGAGGGTGCAAGATTTTGATCCTGCCAATTCTAAGAGAAGCTAGGGTTGTTCTAAAATTATCTACATAACATAAGAGGGCTGGATATATATCCAAAAGGATGTGACACACAAGTCATTAAAAGTCACTGCCAGACTAATGTCAAAATCCAACCATTTATCACACTTCTGATGCAAATTGTACAAAAATAAAATGCAGCTATGTTATCACAGGAATACAATGAATTCACAGTAAACTATAAAAATCATCTCCTTAAAATCTTCTAGTCTGTGGTCTTTCCAACTAAAATTCAATTTGAAAAATTCCAAACTTAATCTGGAAGCTTATCAAGGGTCTTAGTACTCTCTGGAGCTGTCCTTAAACATATCCTTGCAAGATAGCTACAGGATCCTGGGTAATACATACAGATATTTTAAGAAGAAAGGGATATTAGAGAAGTGTGATAGTTGTCATGGAGGCAGGTACAATAGGTGTCAATATATATATATATATATATATATATATATATATATATAGTGGTTTATTTCATGACACATGTTGGCAAGATCAAACTAGTATCAAAAATCTACGTTTATTTATGGAAAATAAAAGTTCATGCCAACACAGGAAATATTCACTTCTTGGTTCGAAAATTGCACTCAGTTTTAAACCACTATATATATTTTTGTGCTATTTTCATGGACATTTTGATAACTCAAAATCCAAATATAGACAGTTCTATATATATTATATCCAAAATGTAATTTAAAAGCCTCAGTACTTAAAGTCTCAGTCCCATTATGAATGGATGCTTTCCCTACTCATTATCCCTTCCAAGTCCCATATTAGCTTCCTCCAGACATGTATATTTCAAATAAAGCTAAAGCAAAAAGCTAGACAATCATCTGCAGAGAGGATGAAGAAGCATATTTATGATTCATTTGCCTTTTTAATCTGGGCTCTACATTGGAAGCCTCTGATACTGACAGTTTGAAGAGATAAATAGGACAACTGTGGTCATTACACAGAGATATACTGAAACACATCAGAATATTCTTGTCTCCTCTTTTAATTTACATAATTTCTAAATGTGCTAAGAATGGAAAGTATTGTTCATTGGTGGCAGTTTTTACTACAGAACAATCAGCAACACAAAACAAATTTTGGCTGAACCCGAGCTGAGAAAGTGATTGCTGTAAGTTTTTTCATATCTATCTTGTCAGAAACTTTCCTTTTGAATGCAGCTGTTTCCATCAACTACCACAGACACATTTAAAAGTGGCCCAAGCAAGAAATAGAAATAGCTAAGGAGAAAAAGAGCTTGGTAAATACACTATGTGGAATGAAAAATAGAGAGAGAGAGAGAGAGAGATGCATTCACTGAAGGGGGTGGGAAAGATGGGGATAAGAATGAAAGAGAAAGAACAAAAAAGGAGAGAGGCAGAGAGAGGAAGAGAAAGAAGGTGTAAGAGGAAGGAAAAAGAAAATAGGCCAGAAGTGGAAAAGAGTGTGAAATAAAACCATTGAACTACATTGGAAGAAAAGAAGAAAGAGAAGAATGAAGGAAAGTGTATTGGCAGACAGGCAGGTAGGAGGCATGGGGATAAGAACTAAGTCAACATTCATTTTCCAGAGTTCCCTATGATGCAGGAGACAGGCCATAGGCAACAAAGTTTTGAACACAGTATGTCACCCCTTTATTAATATTAATGAGTCCTATCTGTGTATTTTCATTTGCTATTGAAGTATGTCATCAAAAGAAAATGTTATGATGATTGAAGTCATATCTTACTTCTTTGCTCTAACATATCATGGAAAAAGTGATTGGTTTCAAATAGGGAAAATCCCTGAGATCCTAGCTTTTTCTTTAGTTTTTTTTTTTTTTTTTAAATCAGAGGGCTGGTAATCTCAAATTCTTTCTCTCTGAAGGGTCCCTATCAAGGATTACATACATAGACCTTAAAGAGACATTTTAGATCAGTGTAATTGAAGCTTCTGAAAACACCTGGATGCATTTAAATTTTAAAAATATGTATTTAAATAAAGACTCTGAGATAACATCAAATAGTTCAGTAAAATGAGCTTAAATATTCAAGTCAAAAATATCTGGATCTTATTTTGTTCTTGCTGTCTGTGGGAATTTGAAGAAACCATCTTTGTACCTTTAATTACTCCATCAATGAAATGGATTTCATACCACTGATTTCAGAAATGTGAGAAAGACTCCGAGATATGATCTGAACACACAGCTCAGGCTCCAGGAGAAGTTGAGTTCTCTCAATGAGCAGATTATACATGGCCATGTATAATGAATCTATTTGTTTGAAATGAATCTATTTGTTTGAAAAGATATTATATGAATCTATTTGTTTGAAAAGATATTCATCAAACACTTTCTAAGTACCAGTCATCATGCTAGATACTAGGAAGCATCTTTTCTGATTTCACCTGCATAAATAATTTTTTTTCCACTAGAGGAATGGACAATACATAGGACTTAATAAAAGATACTTTACACCTCAGACTATGAATATATATATTATATAACTTATATAACATATTTATATAACACACATAAATATACATGTATATATTTATATATATATAAGTGTATAAATATGTATATTCAAAAACCTGTGTTCATGCTTGAATATAAACATTTTTAGGTCAGGAACTCTGTATTATAGTTCTTAAAACTTCCCACAATACCAGTGATTCTCTGCAGCATGTGGAGAAGCTGTTGATAAATTTCTAACAAGTCATTTCACTAATTCTATCTGAAATTCAAGACCAATGAGTTTATTATTACCCACTCCACTAGATAGTTTTATGTCAATTTGTGAAAAACCCTGCGAAAACTTGAAAAATGTCTTGCTTGTTAATACAGTTTGAAATTATTATTCAAGAGCAATTTATTCTATATCTTTGTAATATACCAAATCAAAAAGAAAGCATGTACTCTTGACTTTTTTACATTAGATTTCAATTGACAGATGTTCCTTTAGAGCATGAAAGAGTTACATACAGAAAAATGAAAATTTCTGGAAATACTGAAGGCAGGTATGATCTGAAGAACATTGTCTTACAAAGGGATAAAAACTGGAAATTCTATTTCCATCAAAACAATATTCATACACCAAATTACATTTTATGAGTTATAAATATTTAAGTTATATCGTATTAAAAATATACTAATGAAAAGTAATTGTCATACTTAAAATATTATGGAATAATTTTTGTAGTATTTTTACTTTTTGCAAAAAAAATCTATTATTGAAAATATTAAAATAAATTTATGATGACAGGCTAACTTTTTAAAAGATATGAAGGCTATAGCTGATAGTTATTTTTCATGAAATGATTTCTTTCTTTCTCTCTTTCTTTTTTTCTTTTTGGTATAGTACTGGGAATTGAACCCAGGGCCTTGAGCATGCTAGGCAGGTCCTTAATGCTGAGCTGTATCCCCAGGCCTTGTTATTTTAATATATGTCTTAATACTTTATGTTTTTATCTCTTGTTTTCTAATTTATGTTGTGGACACTTTCTCTTTCTTCTGATAATCTACCTGTCATTATTTTCAAGATCAAGAGTGGCACATTGAAAGCACATAATAACATCACTGCAAGTGCAGTCAGGAATCTTTGGTTTGAAATCAGCTCTTGGGTGACAAAGCCATCTAGTGAGACCTTGGTGAGCTTCTAGCTCCCTGGAGCAGTTGCCTCATCTGTTATAGCCACACAGCATTGCTCTGGAGATTTAATGAAGTAATTATTGTAAATACTCTTGAAATCTTTCAGAAACCCAGATACTTCTATTTGAGAAGTACCTGCTCTTCAGTGTTAAAAAATTAGAATAAAAAACAGAATTTTACCAATGTTTTCTCCTCTTTAATCTTTGAAATTCAAACAGAACAGTAACATTTCTCAATCTGAAGATCATTTAAGAAATGATTTAAGAAATAATTTAAGAAACCCTTAAACACACAACTCTTCAATTTTTCCTCCTCCTTGTTAAACTGGAAGCAGGGAAACTTCGTTTTTATGCACGAGCACTTGTAAATGTGGTTTCACTTTAGTAACTTTATTTTCATTAGAAACGCTGTATAATTTTATGTCTACAAATGCAAAATCTAACTGCCCAGTTTAAGAGGAAATTAAGGGTTTCAAACCATTTCTCTGAGTGACAGTCACTGATGTCAATTTTCCTGTGAACATATCTGTGTCTGGGTTTCTCCAGTGTACTGGGTGCATCTTGTCTTTTATCTTTGAGATTGAATTCTAACCACTTGAAATCTAATCTTATATGTGATGTGGAATAGAGGCGATTCCAATATTTCTTGTGATTACTGGGGTATTAAATACCTTCTAATTATTTCTAACTTTTTGTTTTTGTATCTACTGAATCATTCATATTTATTTTGCATGTTCTTCCTATGTGTATTGATCCATTCCTGTATTCACCCATCTCACAGCATTAAGATAAATTATTTCTAACTCAAGATCCCAAGAAATCCAAAGTTGTGCTTAATCATAGAGTGAAGAGGCATGAGTTGGAGAAAAAGACTATGTATATTAAAATCTGTCCTCTTAGAAATTTCATAACATTGTATTGTAGCAACTATGATAATGAAAATGGAAAATGCTTATAGAGTCCACGTGCCATTGTTTGCATGTAATAGCCCTGGGAAGTTGAGAGTGAATTATTTTCAGTATTCATTCTTCACTAGAAATAAATTAAGCTTCACTGAAATAACTTGTCCAAGATTTTAGAGTCAAGAGTCAAATTTTTGCAATGCTATTTTCCCTATTTGTTGTCCATTATGCATTAGCACCCTACATAAAAAGTTGGGCTGGGGTAAGGAAAGATGACACCTCTAGAGACCTGTTCAATCTCAGCATCACAAATGAAGAATGGCAATATGTACCCCATGAAGTGATGCTGTGCTGATGGCCACATATAATTAAACAAGCCTGAAAAATCACAATGTAAACTTAATCAAACTTCTGTATCTAATTGCCAAACTTCCCAAAGTTAAAGGGATAGAGGAACAAGTTAAGACATACATAGAAAAAGCCATTAGTCAAGTAAAGGTTGTGAAGATTCTTAATACAAATACCTTAGAAATTAGCAGGAGGTATCTGGGGGTGTAGCTCACAATTGCAACACATTGTGAACATATGAGAACTTGGGCTCAATCTCAAGCACTGCAAGAAAAAACAAAGGGGAGGAGGAAGGAACGCTATTATAGTATAAAGTAAAGGAGACTTAAGAAACATACTGAAGAAATGTAATATTTGGAACTTGCTGGAATGCTGATTTGAACCTGGCAATTGTAAAATAAACTCTGTAAGTCACCTAGAAAAAGTTATATATGGGCTTTATGTTAAATTATATGAAAAAATATTCAGTACTAAATTTACTCAATAATGTCCTGTTTATTGAATAGCAACAAAGAGGTGGGGGGAGGGGAAGATAAGGAAGGAAGGAAGGAAGGAAGGAAGGAAGGAAGGAAGGAAGGAAGGAAGGAAATGGAAATTTTGGGAGAGAGGAATATTTAAAACAAATTAGGAAAAGGTGATCCTTTTCATAAAATAAAGAGAACAGTGCTTTATTTTTCTGCTATTTCTATTTTTTACATATTTGATCATTCACTTATAAAAAAGATTTTTAATGGCCCTAGAGAGATCTCACACACAAACTGCTAATAACACAAATTTAGGGTAACCTATGGTGAAAATTACTGTTGTACAAATATTTTCAATGAGCTGGATGTCTCAAGCTAATACTAAGCCAACTCATATAATTTACATTTCAACAGTCCTTTGGAATTAACTGTAATATTTATACTAACTGCCAAAGTAAGTAAAAATAAAATCATACAATTGCGTTCGAAAATTGAAATGTATTTAACTTTGAGGTGACTTGTAACATGTACTCTAATTATAAATAATTCCAAATTCAATACTTGGAAAAGTTATCATTATTTATAAAAATATGGATATTGCTAAAAATTGAGAACTTCTACAGTTATCTATGTAATTCTAAAATCTCCTTTTATCATTTGTAATGTGTCAACTACTTTGATAAAATTTCTTCCAACAAGGATAATTATTTAATGATGTTCATCCACCTACATTTTAGATTTGACAATGAAACACATACTTGTGGCAAGCAAACAAGGCATTCACACACACACACACAAAATTCTCTCTCTATAAATATACTTCATATATATGCTTGTAGGTGATATGTATTCTTTGGAATTTCTACAATATTATTTAATATACTAAATTATAAGTAGCCTTTTTATGTCAATGGTATTAGGTAAATGATTTTGAATAGCTTTATTTGCTTGTGAATCAAATTAGAAATCCTTGCTTTTTAAGGTTTACCAAAAGATATGATGGAAAGTCATACTGAATATTTGTTAAATTACTAGTTCACAGACACAAACTAAAAAACTAAAACTCTAAAAATTTTACTTAAACAAGTAAAATACATACTGTCCTTTTTAGAGTTTTATGTTTTATTATATTTGTAATTATGAGACAAATTGTTTTTTTCCTATTGATGTGTAAAGGATTTAAATAAGTCAGCTGAATTTAAGTGTAATACTTAGAAAAATAATGAGTCATAAATATATATAAGTACAATGGCAGTATAGGTAAAATAGTTTAAAAGAATCTATTTTAATCATCAAAGTAGTCAAGAGTCAAGCAGCAAAAATTGATTCTAGATAAAAGTAAAGAGAGATCATTGTAAAGTCTGAATTAAAGTGTATAAAAGTAATCTTTTGTGCCCTAGTGATGGAACGAACATGGAAAGCAAAATATAATAAAAAGTTAATTAGTGGCATTTTCTGGAAATGTCAATTAAAAATTCATAAATTTCAATGGCTTTTCAGCCACAATAGAAGTGAATAGAAGGATCCTATAAAGATCAGATCAACACGCATTAATTCACTCACCAAAATTTATCAAGCATCAGAGCTCTGAAATATGTTGACTTTTTATCTTAGGCAAAACATTTATCCTCTCTAAAACTTGTTATCTTTTGTTTGAAACTAGTATTCATTATACAGAGTTGTAGTCAAGAGAGAATGGAATAAAGTTTGTTGCATGTATGCCCAGAGTTAGTGAACAATGACAAATGTAATTTTTTTATCTTATACATTATTATTTATCATCCACATATTTTGTGTGGAAGACTCAGGTAACTGAAGAAGTCTCCAACAACTAATGGATATCCAGTAAAGATTAAAGGCTAAAGGAGTTTAAATACTTTTTGATTAACTAACTAAAAATATTCTGAGCTTGTTAACACACCCTTGCATTTATGTTTAACAAAAGTGAAAAAAAAAATGACTATTTTCCACTTTACCCTCTTTAGTCTCAAAACTCTTAACAAAGGGAAATAATAAGGTAATACTGTCTCAGTTTAGGTATGATTATTATGAATATTACAGTGATAGAATAAAAGACACTCCCAGACCAAGCCTCGAAAATTCTGGGCCTCCATTTTCAGTTTTTTTGAATCATTCTCCCCAGGGAAGTCACTGGTATAACCTGGGTATTAAAGTTTATGGAACAAAAGATGAAAAAGAAATCCCTTGTTAATGCATACTTACCAGAGGCAAAGGAGTGTCATTAAAGCTGAAAATTTTTAAAGTCATAATTTTTGAGGGCTCACTCATGTTAAAACCAATATTTTCATTTGAGCCTATTTCCTTCTCATCTAATGGGAAGTCCCTTGCCACTCCCCATTTCTGTAACATCTCTGATACAGTATAAAGGATGTTGAGGACAGAATGATTGGGCAATGTTAGCATGAATAAGAAATTCATTTTATTTTTATTGCCGTGAGCCACTCAGGCAAATGATCCTTCCTTTCACAATAGCATTTTACTAAGGACCTATCAAGATTAAACAACATATACACATTTGTAAAAAAGGAATAGTAGCTTACAATATTTCAAGATTTTTTGTACGTATATATTAAATTGTGGAGATTGAGGCAAAAATCATTTAGTTTATAAAGTCTTTACTCATTGTAATTTGTCCTAAAATGGAAAACTGCCTGATTTCTTCTTATGGCATATTTCTTAATAGTGAGAGTCTAACTTAATAAACAATGGCCATAATCAAATGAAGATATTTCTTATGGATTTATCAAGCATGTATTGACCTCATTCAGTACAAATGTCACAGTAATCAAATGAGGATTATTAAATTTTGGAAACAAATATTTCATTCAAGTATTGATCCTGAGAACCATTAAAAGGAGTCAAAATAAAACTTTATTTTGCCATACACATTGCAGGGCACTGAAAGTCTCTTGTGACCCCATCTTATCCCTGGTTCCCAGAGAAGACCTAATGATCACCTTAACTAATCATCAAAAGGAAGCTAACGTGTTGTGTACTGGCAGTCTTTTCCCTGTGTTAGATTTGGTAGACAGTTCATATAAATAACTCAGCAGCTTAAAAAAACATGGATTTATTATCTCTGTGGATCAGGAATCCAGGCAGTTTCAGCTGGGATGCTCAGAATCTCAAGAGATCAAAATCAAAGTCTCAGCAGGCCTATTCCTTTCTAGAGTCTCTGGGAAAGAATATTCTTCCCAATCATTTATGCTGGCTGAATTCAGTTCCTTGTGACTACTGCACCAGTCTCCATTTCCTTTCTTTGTCAGTTGGGAAGCAGGGGCTTCTCTGCCCCTCAAGGCCAATTGCATTTCTTCTCACAGTGCTCCCTTTATCTTCAAAGCCCAGCCACGGCACATCAAATTCTTTTTGCACTTTGTGTCTTCCTGATTTCCCTTTCTACCTTTGATTTTAAGGGCTCATGTGATTAGATTAGTCCCACTTGGATAATAGCCCTTTGCCATAAATAAAGAGCATTCAAAGGGTATTGGAAAAGAAAAAAAAAAGGAATAGACAGGTATAATGGATATCATGCAGCCAAATTTTCTGCATAACGTTTACTCTACTCTTGTCAAAACATATACTTTATCACAACACATAATGGTTAAAAAGGTAGGCTTTGGAAATCTTTGGATTCCATTAGTCTTGAATTCAAGGTCGGGCTCAGTTATTTACTACTTATTTACTACTGTCTTTTGAGCTTGGATATTTTTGAATCTCAGAAATAAACTCAGTGTTATGACCTATCTTACAGGATCATTGACTGAATGGGACAAAGCATATTAATTAATATAGTAACTAATATGTAAGAGGCACTCCATAAATGATTATCGCACAATGGAGACTTTTGCCAATATAAACAGCATTTACTCAGCAATTGTCTTATGTTCTAATCCTGTCTGCAGATTCACTTATGGAAAAAATCCTCTGTCCTCAAACAGACAGACAGACAGACACACACACACACACACACCAAGTTACCTAAAATATTTTCATACAGTGTACAACAGAACTTTTCAACAATGGAAAGAAACCTACTGAAGCCTTGCACATCTGTACACAGCCTGTGCTACCTTTCATCAGCTGCATGCATACCTTGCTAAAGTCACTGAGAAAAACAGAAAAAAAAAAAACTCACATTTTAAAGTTTGATGAATCAGAATTAAACTGTCTTTGTTATGCTAAATCTTTCATGTTAGATTTGTGATATCTTGGGCCAGTTATCTATAAAAATCCACACAATAGCAGTAGCAGTTAAAATCTAGGTCAGTAGGGGGTTGAGTTTGGGCAATTTTATTAGCAAAATTTAATTTCTTTCCCAATGCCATGGAAAGAAAACCACCACCACCATATTCTCACCTCATATTTTCTGCATCTGGAGCAAATCAAGAGAGGAAAGTGACCTAAATAATAATGTGCTTTAAATCTTGATCTTTGAATACTGACTCCTGACCCTGCATGAATTAATTATCCAGAACCAAGGATCTCTTATATTTTTGAACACTGATCACTACTCACTTTTACTTCTGGTAGCCACAATTGCATTTCCTGTGGCAGCCTTGATTATATAGAGTATTTTTAAGCTACCAATTTAATCCAAATGTTTATTAAACTCTTTCTGGGGAAACAAAATTAAATTATTTCAGAAAAACTAGACCTTTATTAGTACACCAGTAAGCATGTAATGTTTATTATAGCTCAGAGATTTCAGCAAATGCCTTTTAACTGAACTTGTTTTGTAGCTGTCCCCTAGCAATCTTGTTAAACTCTGCACTAATTAACAATTAGGCACCTAGATAAACTGGGATGAGCATTAGTGAATGATAGGTGCATCAACTGTGTACAGATGCTGACACTGAGATAAGGAAATGAGTGAATGCACTGATGAAAATCACACTTACTTTCATCAATACCCTCCGTGCTCATGGATTTAAGTAACAAATATATACCAAAAACTTTCAGATTGACATCTTTTGCCAAGACTTCACTTGGAAACTTTTGGTAACTTGATATCTCCTCTTTAATAAGGATCTCAAATTTTATATACAAGAAATAACTCTTACGTATTTCTTTTGATGTGAGTGTTTTCCTATTCTTTATCATCTCAAAAGAAGGAGAGGAGGGAGAAAATGCCTTTCACCCTAGTTGCTTAAATGAAAATCATGTTAATTTTCCTTGATTTATTTCTTTCCATCACTTCTCATATTTAATGCACAGTCAAATGTTATTTGCTTAATCTTGAAGAGATTTGCTGAAAGAATTGATTGAGTATGCTTCTTCCTTTTAGCCTTACTATCCTACAAAATAATTCTGAAATAACATTCACAGTGATCTTCATAAAACATATATTGGAAGATACTGATATTCTCCATGACATTCTACCCAATTCGGAGTAAAACCCTCATCTCTAACATTAGCCTACAAGGCTTTATAATGTAATTTCTAGCTCCACATTGTGTCATTACCTTTCTTGCACCTTTATTTGGGACTCAAGCATGCCAAACTCATTTCTATGTCCTGTCTCCTCTTCCTGTAACGTTCTGCCTCGGACCATTTATGCTGTTCAGTTCTTACCTTCAATATACCTCACAGCAATGTGAAATCATCCGTGATTACTCAATAAAAAGCATCTCCTCGCCATTCTCTTTTATATCATCCTGTGATTGCACTCACCATTACCTTACCTTTAGTTGATTTTGTATTTGTTCACTGATTCATTGAAGCACACCCCAATCCCCTCACTAGAAAACAAGCTCTATAGCTCTTTATCAGTAAAGACTTTTTGATCCGTAGTGTCATCATTATCTTTACAGAGACAATATATACTCTTCTTCTCCAACTATTTATATTCATTTGAACTTGAAAAGCAGTCACATGAATTGAAGACTAAGATAAATAATTGGATACTTCATTCCTTTTCATGTAAGTTTTTAAGCATGAACTAAAAGGTAAAAGTTAACCTTCTTTAGCTCTATATTCAAGCTTTTTATAATGTTTCAATGTACGTTAATTCTCTCTACTTTTCCTATGCAACTTTTATTCTATTCAAGCTGAACTAATCTGTTTCTCCCAGATGTACTCCTGTACTATGTTATCTTTGAACATCTGTTCTACTTGCTTTCTCTCCTGAAATGCACTTATTCTCATGCCCACGTGGTGATGATTTCCATCTTTAAAAGTAGTTGCAATGCCTCCTAAACTTATCCAATATATTCTCAAAATATTCATCATAGACTTCTGGACCCTGATAAGTTCATACTTCTGGGTCTCAGTTGCCTCATCTTTAAATTAAGAGAGTGAGGTGATCTCTGCTCTGCCCCTAGTAAATCTGTTTTATGTGCACTGCTTGGACTGAAGGACTCAATTAGGAACTATTGTAAAAGTATTGTACATAGCTCATTTTACAATAATTTTTAAAGCTGCTGTTGTTAAATATCACAACTACCTAGAATACATAAAATATCTTTGATTTTTTTTTTTATATTGGGCATTGAATCCAGGGTGCTTAACCATTGAGACACACCCCCAGCCCATTTTATTTTATTTTATGTTGAGACACAGTCTTACTAAATTTCTTAGGGCCTTGGTAAGTAGCTAAGGCTGGCCTGTGATTCGTGATCCTCTTTCCTCCAAAGTCTCTGGGATTACAGGTATGTGCCACCATGCCCAGAATATATATTTAACTTTAATCTTGGAAGACTATAAGTAAATCTTTTTTTCCCTAAAATTTCCTTTGCATTATAAGATAAAACATAAAAGACTTATAAACCAACAATAGATCAGAACAAATAAGATATCTGCATTCATTGAAGTTTGAATATACTATACATATAATTTACCTTCAAGGACAGAAAACTGGCAGGTTCTTAAATAATTTTTTTAAAAAGTGATTTTCATGAAATTCTTTGAAATTTATTATATACCAATGTATAATTTCTGAAACATTCTGCATAGTATATTACTGTTTACTTTCTGACACACATTACACTATTTATTTAGACTTAGAATTTGATTGCTCCACTGTGACAAACTTGCAATGATTTTAGTTCTTGATTGAGAATGCCAAATATTGCTAGCCTCTGTATACAGTTCTCTCTAGGAAAACACAGAAGCTACAATGTTTTCTTTATGTTGTGGTATATGGGAACAACATGAAGGAAACATCTAAAAACAAATAATAAAATTTTGTGCATTAACAAATATAAAAACAATATATAAAACATATACTCTTTTTAGTAGCTGCAAATATTATAAACATGGAAACAACTTGAGATTCCCTTGTTGGAACCTATATAACTGAAAGGTTTATACACTGAGAGATTGAATTATCAGATTTATTAGTTGGAAGACGTTATTTTTTAGGGCTATGCTTCTCTTCTAACTTAGACTTAGCATAATCTTATTAAAAATCTAATATAGCTGGGCACCATGGTGCAAACTTTTAACTCTGGTACTTGGGAAGCTGAGGCAAGAGGATTGCAAGTTCAAAGCCAGACTAAGCAACTCAGCAAGAACCTGCCTGAATAATAAATAAAAAGGAAAGGACAGGAGATGTAGCTCAATGGTAAGTGCTCCTGAGTTAAATCCCCAGTATCAAAAAGAAAATAAAAAAAAAACATGGCCAATGTAAATGCTTGGGAATTTATCAAAATTAACCTTAACATTTATTTTTGAGTAAAAACCAACAAGAGCCAAAATATTCAAAGAGCAAATATAAGATGAGAAGTCTTCATTTTCTTAATGTTTACATTAATTATAAAGTAAAATATGACAATCTGGTATTGGAATAAGCATATAAAGCTAGAAAGTGGTACTGAATAAAAACTCCAATGTGAAGTCTCATATATATTACTGCACAATGAGAACAAAATAATAATCTTCCCAATAAAGGTACAGTAAAGTCATCCAAACATGGTGTGTTAGTAAGCTTTCTTTTAATGTGACACAATACTTCAGAAAATAAACTTAAAAATAAGAAAGGTTTATTTGAACTCATGGTTTCAGAGGTTTCACTCCATCATCTTTTAGCCCTGTCAGTCTGGATGTGTGTGGTGAGACTAAACATTAGAATAGGGAGCCTGTGATAGAGTAAATCTGTCATAAATCAAAGAAGGAGAAAAGAGCCAAGGCCCTAATGCCCTCTTCAAACACACATCCTCAATGACTTAACTTCCTCCTAGAGGTTCCACCACATTCCAGTCATGCCACAGGCTGGCAACCAAGCATTCAACACATAAGCCCTTGGGGGACACTTCAGATGTAGACCATAACATGGGGAAAAAAATTAAACTTGATCTCCAGATTATTTGAAAGGACTAAATGCTGGCAAGTTTTCTAATCATACAAAATAATATGAAAGTAATAATAAGATATTTTACGCATTTTTTAAAATTTCAGAATAGTCAAAGGGAGAATTTTTTAATTTTAAAGGAAAGAGACAAGAAGCTAGTGTATATTAAAGTTAAGAAACAGAATGATCAAAAACCCATCACTGAGACTGGAAATGTAGCTCAGTAGTACAGAATCTGCCAAGCAGGGGGGGAAGCCCTGGGTTCAATCCCCAGTACTACCAAAATAAAAAATAAAAAAGAACCACCCACTAAGAAAATAGAAATGGAAATCATAGAGCAGGAGAAATTATTTGCAACAAATAGAGGTCATATAAAATATGCATATTATGTATTTGTATATTTAACATATGGAAATATATATGAATTTACAAATATATGGAAATACATTTATATTCTATTCTAATGTGAAGTGTCCCATAGATCAATTAAAATGAAGAAAATCAAATATTAAAATCGATAAACTATAGGATTTTATAAAAATGTACAATAGTGTTTAAAGGTATAAAAACAATAATGTGTATAATAACATAAGCTTGAAGTAACATAAAAGTTTATCAACAAACAGTAGATGAAGGAACCATTCACATTTGTATATTACTCTTCAGTGTAAAGGAATGAATTATTTATAGATGCAAATATACAGATAATGCTAAAAAGTATAATGCTTAGAGAAAAAAAAAGACTTTTTTTAAAGTTCAAAATCAAGCAAAATTAAGCAATGCATCCTTTAATTATATGAATAAAGTGGTGCAATGGTAAACTGCCTCTTCAAAATTAAAAAAAAAGATTTTTAGTTTTTCAAATTCCTGTAGTGCACATATTTCTGCTATTGCCAATTTCTACCTACTGACATGTCGGATATGAATGTGAAATTGGGAAGGAATGCAAACAACTAGCTCTTTGGAGCCAATTCTTGCTGGCTTCAGCATACCACTATGCACATAGGTAATAAAGCAATTAAACATTTTTGCAAAGTAAATATAAATGCAAATTCAGAAAAGTGTTAATATTTTCCAAAAAGGTAAAAACATGATTTTCATGCAAATATAGAATGAACACACAGCAAAGGTTTTATTCAGCTCTTCAATGAAGAAGGGAACCAGTCAGATGATAAACTGGTTAAAATGAGAATCAGTGTAAGAATGATGGTAAGTCCACCATGAAAGGTGTTCTAAAATAGCTTACTGAGTTAGAAACAAAACTGATTAATGACCTGCAGAACAGTATATAACCTTTGAGTTTATTTTTCCACTAGACAGAAAATATTTGCAATTCTATTGGGTAATATCTACATGGTTACATGGAATTTATGAGTGTAAGGCTTTTATTTAACAGCAGCATCAAACAGGTACATTTCTCTGGGCCATTAAATAATCTGTTGCAAATGTTTCAGTATAAATTTAAAAGAATATATTGCCCATACTTTTATTTCTACACTGTAAATAACTTTTCCTAATCACCCAGAAATTTGATAATAAATAATCTCTGTAGATTTTTGATCACAAAAATAAGAACTCCAATAGGCTTTGATTCACTTATTTGTATAGCTGCTGATTCCTTCAAAATACAAGGAAGATCAGTGAGGTAGAGGAAGGGGATTGAAGAGCAGGGAAGAAGGGGGACATAAGGGAAGAAAAATAGAATGAATCTAACCTAACTTGTCTATGTACATATATAAACATATGAATATACCACAGTGTTTCCTTCATGTGTATCCACAAAATATTAATTTTTTTAAAAATTTAAAAACAAGCATAAATTAACCATAAAAACATCCATGATTATACCATATTAAGCATATTCTAAAGCAAAATAACTTAGTAATGTCTAAAATTTTTACTAAGAAATTATAGATTTAATATTGTAAAAGCCTTTATTCTCCATAACACTGATGACAGACATTGAAAGGACATAAAAGTGGAAAGACATTATTTTTTCGTGTATCAGAAGAACAAAAGTGGTTAAAATGTCCACACTACCCAAAATAATTTACACATTCAATGCAATTTCTCTCAAAATAACAATGACATTCTTCACAAAACCAAAAAAAAAAAAAAAGAAAAGAAAAGAAAAGAAATCCTGTGGAATCATAAAGACCTAGAACAGCCAAAAAAATTCTGAGGGAGGAAAAAAACAATAAGAAACAAAACAAAAACAAAGTGTGTGGCATTCAATATACTGCAGAGTTATAATAATAAAACAGCATGGTCCTGGCATATAAACAGACACATAGACCAATGGAACAGAACATAAAATTTAGAACTTTACCCACTGACTTTTAGCAAACTGATTTTTGAAGAGACACCAAGAATATCCACATGCATAGACTGAAGCTGTGCCCCTACCTATCTCTAATCATACACCAAAAAATATGAACTCAATATGTATCGAGAACATAAATATACAAAATATGAACTAGAACAATATATAGGGAAACACTTCTGGATGTTAGGTAAGGAGTTTTAGGTTAATATTATAAAAACACAGGAAACAAAGATAAATACAAGTAAATTTTTTTTCAAACTCAAAAATTTCTATACAGCAAAGGAAGCATTACAAAGAGTGAAGTAACAACCTACAGAATGGGAAAAAAATATATTTGTAAGGCATATATCTGACAAGGGCTTATTTATCTAGAATATGTACAGAGCTCTGCAATAATTAAAATACATACAGAGTAAAAATGAGCAATACACCTAAATAAACATTTCTCAAAAGAAGATATGTAATTGGCCAACATGTACATGAATTAATTTTCAACACCACTAAGCAAAAGGGAAATGAAAATCACATGATATCACCTCACCCCATTCAAAATGGCCATTATCAAAAAGACTGAAGATAAAAAGTGCTGGTAAGAATGGTCAAAAATGGAAATCATTGTACCGTGTTATTAGAAATATAAATTAGGATATTAGGATAGCCATTACAAAAAAAAAAAAAACAGAAGGAGGTCCCTAAAATCCTTAAAAATAAATCTCCCATTTCCCAGCAATTTCATTATCACTGAGTATATGTGTTCAAAGGAAATGATTTCCATATGTCATAGAGATATCTGCACTCTCCTATTTATTGCAGTGCTATTTACAATAGCTAAGAAATGCAAACAAACTTAATGTCCATCAACTGATGTAGGGGTAAAGAAAATATGGTATATATGCATAATGAAATTCTATTTCACCTCAAAAAATGAAATCGTGTCATTTGCAACATCATGGATGAAACTAGAAAACATTTGTTAAGTAAAATAAGACAAGCACAGAAAGAAAAAAATGCATGATCTTACATATGTGTTGAATCTGAATAAAAACAAATCAACTCATGATTACCACAAGCTGGGAAGAATAGGGAGTGGTGGAAGGAATGGAGGAAACTTGATCAAGGGATACTAACTTACAGTTAAGAGAAATAATAGCTGATGTTCTATTGTATGTAGGTGACAATGGGTAATGGTAATGCATCTTCTTTTCAAAAAAGCTACAATATCATTAATTAATGTTTACAGCACAACAAAATGACAAATATTTAAGAAGATAGATGTGCTTATGCTGATCTGAAAATAACATAATAAGTACATGAATTGAGATATAACATGGAATCCAATAGATGCATGTTTTTTATGTGTCAAGTAATTGAAAGTATATATATAGTCTTAGCCTTTATGTCAGAAGAGTAAGTATCAATGTATAGAATGTGTTTTATAAAAATATCTGTATTTTCCATGGTATAAAAAAACTGTAGAAAATGGTGTCATTTTATATATTTGTATATCTTCTTCATGCGTTCCAAAGTAAGATGCAGTATCTGCTTGTCAATTCAAAATGTTGATTGTTGAAGTTTATATAGAATATCTGGCCTCCACAAATATGTAATTAGAAAAACAAAGTGTATTTGATTATACTTTTCATATCACTGTAGGTATATTTCTTCAATACTACAAAAAATGACAAGTGATATTTCTTAAAGGTTATTTTCAATGTAAAAGTTTAAACTATATCATTAAACTTCTCTTACTGATTCCTTAAAATCCTTTGAAGTATATACATTTAGAATGGATCTTTTATACTTGTATGCTTTAATAAGATCTTTCATTGGTCATTTATGATCATTCCATGGTCCTTAATCATTTCATTGATCACAGAAGTTGCATAAATTTTTTTTTTAAATTTTTATATGTATTTTTGGTTGTTGATGGGCTTTATTTTATTCACTTATTTATATGTAGCTCTGAGTATTAAACCTAGTGCCTTACACATGGTGGGCAAGCACTTTAACACTGAGTCATAACCCCAACCCCTGCATAAATCTTTTAATTGTAAACCCAATTTATGATATACTATAAAAAATCGTATTAGTTAATGTCACCAGTTACCCATCAGAAAAGCCTTCTACAAATAGAAAGCTCTTAAGATTATGGTGACAGATATGAATTTTCTAAAATTATAATTTTTGCTTTAAAGCTTTCATTTTATCAATGGAATGGACACTGCCAGTCTTTCTTTCAACATATAGGTTAATTTATTCACACTAAAGGAAGTGTTGGCTAAATATCCAAGTCTGCGTAACCATGAGCAGCCTATTTTTCATTCCATCAAGAAAAACATGGATAACATGGATACAGAAGTCATAGCAAGATAGCTGACAGCAGCATAAAGGTACTATGAGAGCTCACCAAGTGGATCTTTAAATATAGAAGTATTTATATGCAAAGCCTATTATACCTGGAAAATTCTAAAGAAACATAAGAACTCCCTCTACTAGCTGTCATCATATAACATACAGTATCTGACAAATCCACTAGACATACAGAGGGAAGGAGCTGATAAAAGAAGATCAATACTTAATACTACCATGAAAATTGTTTTGACTTCATAGATGCCTCTATGTGACATAGGACCATGCTTTTCAGTAATGCTACAGTGGAAGAACTCAAGAATTAGAAATTTAGTTTATAATCTGGAAATATGGGGATATTTGATTATGTGCATTCTTATATACCCTAGAAACCAGTCAATATAGATTTTTCTTTAAGTGATATTTAATGTGTTGATAATTTCTAAAGATAGAAGAATATTGCATGCTCATATGGTAAGATATGAAGACCTTTCTATTCACAGAGAGCAAAGCTACAGAATCCTAGGGATTTAGCTCAGGTCAAAGTAAACACAAATATAAAGAGTAACAAGTTCAAATCTCAAGGGGCTGCTCTGCTTTCAGTGTAAATGAATACCGACTAAAAATAAGCTGAGAAATCTAATTCTTGATCATCTCTTAACCAACAAAGAATAGATCCCATTATCCACTTGACCCAAAATACAAACACCTGACCCCATACTGCAGACTACAATCTTTGCTTCCACAAATATGAATTCTACAAGGCGTGTACAAATGAATTTGACATAAACACCTGGTGCTCTCTCCGTCATGCAGGTGAGAGTGCCTCATGATCACTGCTCCCTGTGCACTGTTATAGAAAGACATGGATATCACCATTAATTAAGCAAGACAAAAACATAACATGCTTGGTCAGTAAAATAAATAAATACCTAAATGCTCAAATCAGAAGGAAGAAAATATTCTTAGAGGAAAAGAAACTCAGCAAAAATGAAACTCTGGTGTAGCTCAAAAGTCACTTTAGGGACCATGAAAAGATATGCCTGGATTTAAAGAACCCACAAAGTCCACGTGTATGTTTAGGCACTATGGTCCATTCCAGAAGGTGAGGTTATTTAAAAATAAAAGTGTCTGAAACATTATTTATGTATATACTCAATTACTGGGAAATAGAAAATGTTTTTGCAATATTTTGAGTTCAGTCTTCAACAAGGAAAATGCTATATTGTCATATATATACACACATACACATGCACACACACACACACACACACACACACACACACACACACACATATATATATACTTCTATTACATATTCTTCTATTGTGAGTGTATATAATAATCTTTGTTTCCATTGAACCTGAAAGAGCTGACTTAACTGTGATTTTCTTCTCAGCACTAATAGGAATATTGAGTTCACATCAACTAAACCTGGGATTGATTAACCAAAGATAAATTTTTTTTGCAGAAACAGAAAAATAATATAAATGTTGAGTTATGGAGAGAGAGGTTAAATTTAAATGTGCTAAAACACGTCTAGTTTTATGTCATGCATTGAAATCACCTATTATATTCAAAAACCTTTATAATCATGGACTTAAGGATTTATAACTCAGGATACAATTACATGAAAACAGCAATAGAAAGTAATATTCTACTTTACTTTTTTGAGTGGTAAATGGTTTATTGCAAGTGATCAGTCTTCTAGCTTTTTTCTAAGATTGGTACAAGTCTGGGCAATGAAAAATATTAATTATTGACTTATGAAGAAAATAAACTCAATAAGTGATTATATTCCAATACCTTAACTATAATTAATATTGGGCTTAATCTGTTTTAAAGCTAAAATAAGAACCTCTGTGAGAGTTACACCCATTATCTCCATATGGAATATTCTTCAATCAGGCTTATAGTGTTTTGTCACTATTAATAATCAATAGGATAGTAATCCCTAGCATAAATCTTGAGTATAATCTTCATACTTAAAGGCTGGCCCTTTGACTTAAATTTCTTATCTCATTTTATTTAAATACTAAGGCAGAAAATTGCCTCTAGTGCTTTTGCAGTTACCAAACTTATTCTTAGAATAAGTTTTCACCAGGTGAAAACTCCCCATCTTTTCAAAGTATTATCCCTAAATTGCTCTCAGTTATTCTTAAGAAAACAAGAAATTTTACCAAATATTACAGACAATTTGGAGAGAAAACAAAGGGAAATATGTATGTGAATAGGAATAAGAAACACCATAAAATTAAATGAAACAAACAAACAACAAAAAAAAAAAAAAAAAAAAAAAAACAGAAACCTTTAGAAACCTTCCTCATGTGCTTAGGTTACTTCCAAAAACTAGATGTGACATGAATCATGTCCTCATCTATGTTTTTAGAGATATAGCAGCTATTTGAAAAATCCAGTATATATCCAGATCCTTTAAGAAAATGAATGTTTTGTCTCATCTCAGTATTTAGTTTGGCTCTGTCATTTCCATCACCCTCTCCTTGTCCTTCAACCTATCATCCACATCAGCAGGATAAACTAGAGACAATTGCACTAATCAGAAAAAAGCTACCTGCTGTAACAAACAAGCCTTTGTGGTTGTATGGGCCTGGGGCAATCATAGTGTTACTTTATCCCTATTACAATCAGATAGACATACTTAACCAAGTTATCACACCATAACGAAAGCTGAACTTCACATAAGCTATAGACATCATCAGGAAAGGTAAATTAATATAGACTTTTGAAGAAAATATTAAAGCAAACTTTCCTAAATGAGAAGGTAAAATTATCCCGTGGAGAAATTTGAACAGTAATGAAAAGAAAATAAAGAATGAACTGCACTGTATGAAGATTAAGAATATCAGTTCATCTAGAGAAAGTTTGAAAGTGAAAAGGAAATTCACAGAAAGTTAAGATAGTTACCACATACATATATGACAAAGATCTAGCTTTCAAAAGATGAAAAAAATTATAAATATGATTAAAAGATCAGTAGTAAAAAAAATTAAACTTGAGTAGAGACTCCTTTATTACAAGCATGTGTAAGTGGTCAAAAATATTAAACTGTTTCACTTTATTTCTTTTCAGGGAAATACACATTTAAATCAAAATGAAATTTCACTAAATAGGCAAAGGATATTCTAAAGTTTTGTCAACCAGAGCCTCGGAGATCTGGAGTAAATGGGATCCTCATTATACATGATTTGTTGGTAAATAGATGGTTAACACTCTCTTTAGAAAATTATTTGGTAGTACAAATCTAACCTGAAAATCATCACCCACTCTTTCAACTTCTAGGAATATTGCTAACATAAATATGTGCATATTTATACCAAAATAGACATGTACTAGGATATTTATAGAGGCAGTATCCACAAGAGACCCCCAAATTGAAACAACACAAATCCCTTCCAACTGTTGTATGAGCATATAAATTAAGGTGTAGTGAAACACTGCAGCACAATGTGGAAATACGTGACTGCATGACCAATGTAATTCTTCAACCTGTACACTCAGAAAAATGAGAAATTATATCCCATCTGATTCAAATGTATGACATGTCAAGATCATTGTACTATCATGTGTAACTAATTAAAACAAATTTAAAAAAAAGAAAATGAACGAAGGACAGCTATCCCCAACAACATGAAAGGATCTCAGATAATTTTCAGCAAAAGAAGCAAGTTACAATAAGATCATGTTTCCATTATTGGATATTTTTTAAAAAGGCAAGTTCACCCATATTAGAAATCAGGTTAAAAAAATAGATGAGTACACATTGGAGACTTTTTGGATGCTGTTAATATTCCCATTCCTACATCCCAGTGCTAGTTAAAGATGCATTCATTATATGAAATTGATAAATCTATGCACTGAGGAATTGTGTCTTTTTTATGTATGATATACTTCAACAAAAGTATCAAAGTAAAAAGAAAAAACAATCTCTGACATTTTTCCAAAATCTTCTACCAATACTTTTCCTAAAATTGCAATATTTAGCCATAGAATATTCCCATTTTCAATTTGGTATATTGAAAGGGGAGATTAATTTCAGAAATAGAGTTGAAGAGAGGAATGATTATTTTCCTAACAATAATAATACACAGAAATATTACATGTTTAAAATGAAAGAAAAAAGACTTCATATCATGTAAAGCACTCTACAACTTTCTTTGTAACTATTAATAGTTTTATAGACTACACCCAAAGACTACTCTGGGCTCTCTTTTTATGGTCTTAATTGTCTTCGTTGCTCTACAGAAGCTTTTAATTTTATGCCTATCAAGGGATTGTTTCAAAGGAAAAAGAAGGAATAAACCTATTAAATAATAGGACAGTTTGCCTACTGATTGATTGATTGATGCCAAGGATCAAACCCAGGGGCACTCACATCCCCAGACCTTTTGATTTTTTTTTATTTTGAGACAGGGCCTTGCTAGGATGCTGGGGCCTCACTAAGTTGCTGAGGCTGGCCTGGAACTTGCAATCCTTCTGCCTCAGCCTCTTGAGTCACTAGGATTATAGGTTCATGTGCACCATGTTCCTGGCTGCCTAATAAATTTTGTTTCTCATATATTACAGAATGTTATTCATTAAGTATATTTTATTTTCGAATAGTAATACAGGCTCAAGCAAATAATGAATTTAAATAAAATACACAGCAATGTATCTACAGTTGATAGGGCAATGCCAATTTTATGAGCAAATATAATAAATATGAAGATGTTTGTCTCTCTTGCTGTCTACATTATTCTCTATAAATCTATTTGTTAACCATTCATGTAGTGAAAAACAAAGTTTATGTAACAATATTACTCTCTGGGTGATAAAATCATCAGTTCTCTAATCTCCTTTTTATAAATATTTTATTGTTCAACATTTCTTAGGGAGCACTTAATCCCTTTTAAAATCAGAAATCAAGTGTTAAATAATAATAATGGAAATCAGTGAACTTGTACCTCAAATTTTACACCTTCGCTATTCCTATCACGCTTGAGTTGCCTTTGTATGTCTGTGCACAATGTAGCTATGTATTAAATAAAGCACAGATTAGAACAAGTATAAAGGATATTTTTACATTATTCAGTCAATGGACTTTCTAGATTACATTGGATTATTTCTCAATTATAGCCCCAAAATAATTATGTACTTAAACTTCCAAAATTTCATTAAAAGAGGCTTTATTTTTTGAAGTCTCTCTAACTGGCAAATCAGTTTCTCAAAAGACATGGTTCTCAGGCAGACTTCTATTGCCAAATTATTATTAAAACCTAAAAATTAAATTAGATTGGACCTAATGGGTCTGCAAATAGCTAGAAAAAAATATCAAAGATAAACAAAGAGTTTTAGGTAACTGAATATTGTTTGTTACAGATGCTGAAAATTATAAATATAGTCTCATACTAGAAAATCTTTTTAAGTAACCTTTGATTGCTTTTACTTTCCTTTCACCAACCCCCCAAAATAAATATTTGAGATGTTGTAACTAGTTACATGAAATGAATAGTATATTCTTCTTAAATCAATAACTTTGGGCCTTAAATTCATAAACTTACCCATCCGGGCTCATCCACATCACCAAAATAAAGGGATACCGGATCTGAGATCAGCTCTCCAATATCCCCTTATTTATGTGAAGATCATTTGCTGAAGCACAGCCAATAAAAACAGAATGAAATTGGATATACACCAGGATTGAGTATTTCTGCCAATATTTCCATTCTGTAAATAGCACACACACCAAAAAGAAAAGAAAAGAAACAGACAAAAATATCTCCATTCTGCTTAGATCTTCAAATCAAGGGTCACCTGGAAACTCCCCTCTCACATAGATGTTCAGCAAAATGTGTCTATTTATTAGAAAACTTTCCAAATGAACATTTCTTGTTGAAAAGGAAATTAGAAGGGCCTGCTTGGGCTCTGCAGATACTGAGTGGGAGTCACATCGCTGTATAGTCATTTTCTATCTAAATGACTCTGACCCTTTCAACAAGGATCTTCTTCATTCTTTGCTTAGTCAAATATTATTTTCCAAAAAATACCTCAAAAGCCATCTTTTCTTACATCTTTTTCTCAATTCTAGTTGTTTAGTCTTTTTGTTATTGAATAGTAAGAGTTATTTGTATATTCCAAATATAGGGTCCTCATCAGATAACCGCTGGATAAACATTTTCTCTCATTATATGGTTTACATTTTCACTTTCTTGATACTGGCCTGTTAAGCTTAAAACTCTGAAATTTGTGAAGTTCAAGTTTTATATACTGTTTTCTTCTTATTTTGCTTGGTTTTTTTTTTTTGTGGTTTTTTTTTTTTTTTTTTTTTTTTTTTGGTGTCAGATCTTAGACATTACTGCCAAATCTAAAAACTAAAGACTTCCATGTATGTATTTTACCAAGATGGTTTTGGGTTTAGCACTTATATCCATTTTGAGGTGTGGTTTTTGTTTGCTTCCATTTCTAGTGAGGTGGGGGGTTTAAATCTTCTTTCTAATGTAAATATCCAGTTGTTCCAGCACCATTATTTGAAAAGCAACACTTTCCCTATCAAATGGTCTTAGAACATTTGTCAAAAATCAAATGAACAGCCAGGAACAGTGGCTCATGCCTATAATCCAGCATCTCCAGGGGGTTTAGGCAGGAGGATCACAAGTTCAAAGCCAGCCTCAGCAAAGTCAAGGTACTAAGCAAGTCAGTGAGGCTCTGTCTCTAATAAAATACAAAAATTAAATTAAATTAAATTAAATTAAAAATAAATAAAAAGGCTGAGAATGTAGCTCAGTGGTTGAGTTCCCCTGAGCTGAAACCCAGTTATCCTCCCCCTCAAAAATTCAAATGAACAAAAAGTAAAGGTCCAATTCTATTCACTAACCTGTTTGGCTATCCTATGTCAGTACTACACAGTCTCAATTCCTGTAGTTTAAATTTAAGCTTTGAAAGCAGGATGTGTGAGATATTCAATTTTATTTTTTATTTATTTAGTTTTTGTGGGTACTGAGATTGAACCTAGGAGAACTATTATCACAAAGTTGCATCCTCAAATTTTTTATTTTATCTACCACATCTATCATGGAACCACATTCCTGGCTCTTTAACTTTTTTTCTTTCAAAAGATAGTTCTAGCTATGATGGGCCCCTAGAAAGTCTATGTTAATTTAAAGATCAGTTTTTCAATTTCTGCAAAGAAGCCAGGTGGAATGTGAGTGTTAATTATATCAAATATAAAGATCAATCTGAGAAATATTTTTGTCTTAACTTACGTCTTCAAATCTATGAAAAATATTTTGTAACTGCGCAGTATGAGCTTTAAACTTCATCAAATTAATTTTCATTAACTTCATTAAATTAATTTTCAAGAACTTCATTTCTTTTGATGTTTCTAACTGCATATTTTTCTTAAATTTAGACTGATTATTTATTATAAGTAGATGGAAATACAATACATATATATTATTCTTTATGTTTAGAATGTATTGAAATTATTTATTAATTCTAATCACTTTAAGTGGGTTTTTTAATAGAATTTTCTACATGTAAGATTATACCATCTGCAAATATCATTTTGTTCTTCTTCTTTTTGGTCTGGTGGTATATAATTTATTTTTCTTATGTATTAACCACACAAAGCACCTCCAGGACAATCCTGAATAGATGCAGTTAATTGGTACATCTTTCTCCTACTCCTAATTCTAGGGAACACTTTCAGTTTCTGCCATTAAATATGTCAGTTGTGTAGTTTTCATAGATGCCCTTGATCAGGCTAGAGACTTCTATTCTCGTGTTGTTCAGTGTTTATATTCCTAAATCCTTATGTTCCTGGATTCAGGTTGCTTGTATTTCCTTGAGGATTTTTACATCTACAATTAAAAAGACATTGGTTTGTAGTTTTCTTTCCATGTGATGTTTCTGGTTCTAAAGTGAGGACAAATAGCAGTATCATGGAATGACTTGAAGAGGGTACCCTTCTCTCTTAACTTTTGTAAGAGTTTCAGAAAAACAAATAAAAGTGTTAATTCTTTTTGAAATATTTTTTGGCATTAACCAATGAAGCCAAGTGAATTTAAGCCTTTTTGTAGTATTTTTGTTCCTACTACAATCATCTTATTTGTTAAAGATCAAATGCACATTTTCTGTTTCCTCTTAAGCTTTAGTAAGTTGTGTTTTGAGGAATTGGTCCATTTCATCGAAGTGGTTTAATTTGTTGTCATATAATTTTATGAGTTCCTTAAGGATATCATAACCAACAATTATAAATTTGGGAGATTAAAACAGTATAACTTCATTCTCTCAAAGTTCTTTAAGGAAATACCTAAAAATCACATTGTCAGCAGGGCCACACTCTGGAGCTTCTATGCAAGTTTTTGACTTGCCTCTTCCACCTTCCCGTGGCTTCAGGCATTCTTTGGCTTGTGGTTGCATAACTACAATTTCTGCTTTCACTTTCCTATGATCTTCCTTTTTTTATGTCTTCCCTTCTGTTATTTCTTAAGGATATTTGGTCTCATTTCAAATTAATTCACTTAATTATATTGGCAGAAATCCCTTTTCCAAATATGGTCACATTCATACTTTCTGTGGGTTAAGATATGAACATCTTTTGTAGGAACCACGATGCAATCCACTATTCATAGTATTTATGAACCCAACTTTTCATAGTATTTATAGTAACTTCAGGAATGGTAATTCCTCTTTTATTTCTGATTTGAGAATTTTGAGTCTTTTCTCATTTGTCTTTACCAGTGTAGGCAAAAAACCATATATTCATTTTCTTCATGCTTTTAAACAATCAACTTTTAACTTTGTTGATTTTTCTCTATGGTGCTTATGTACTTTATTTCATTAATTTCTTCTCTGGTGTTTCTTATTTAATTTCTTCTCTTTATATTACATATTCGCTGTCTCTTAAAAGGAGGTTAAATTATTTTGAGGTCTTCTTTTACAATATGGGTATTCTTGGCTATCAAATTTCTCTGTATTCACACTTTTATAGCATCCTATAAGCTTTCAGTGTTCATTTTTGTTTACCTAAAACCATTTTATGATTTTTTTCTTGTGATTTTGCTTTGACTTGTGGGTATTTAAGAGTATGCTGATTCACTTCCATATATTTTTGAATTTGCCAAATTTCTTTCGTTATTGATTTTTAATTCCATTCTACTGTGACCAGAGAACACATTTTAGTTTAAATAATTTCAAACACTATAAATGAATCAAAGTTTATCATGTGATTAGCACATGATTTATTAGGGAAAATATTCTCTATAGCTGACAATAAGGTGTATTCTCCTGTTGTTGGACAGGGTTTCAACAAGAAGCCCTGTTAGGTTTACTTATTTTATAGTGTTAATCAGGTCTTCTCTTTCCTATCCATTCTATGTCTAGTTATATATTATTGAAAGTGAGATGTTAAAATCTTTATTGTTGTTCAAATGTCTGTTCCCCTTTCAAAATTGTCATGTATGGCTTCATGTATCATGGATTTTGTTTTTAATGCATGTGTTTATAATTGTTAAATCTTCCTAATGGATAAATGCATTCATCATTATAAATGTCACTCTTTCTCTTAGCTACATTTTTTTATTTTAAAATCTACTTTGTCCGACTTTAATATAGCTACTTTCACTTGTTATTTGCATTATGTATTTTTTCAGCCTTTTATTATGTCCCTGTTCATATCTTTGAAACTAAGTGTGCCTCTTTAGATGGCATAGAATTTGATCTTGTTTTTCACACAGTCTACCAGTGTTCAACTTTTGATTAGAAACCCATTTCCTTTAGATTTTATTTTTGGTATGGTTGGATGTAATAGCTGCCATTTTACTTTTCATAATTTGTATGTTTCATAATTTGCTTGTTTCTCTATTCCCTTATTGTTTTCTTTATCACAATGTATTTCATAGTACAATATTTCAAGCCTTTTTTTAACTCTATTTCTCAATTTGTATTGTTATTAGTTGTTCTGGGAATTACAACATATATATTAATCTATGAATATCTAATTCAGATACATACTTGCAATTCCATTGAGAATGGAAATTTAATACCTGTATATCTAAATTTCTTTCTTGGCATTTAGTTCTATTGCTGTTATATATCTGACAATGATATATACTACAAGCCTAACAATGCATTTCTGTAATTACAGTCGTGCATCACTTAACAATGGAGATATATTCTGAGAAATGCATTGTCAGAGAATTTTGTCATTGCATAAGCATCATAGATTATACTTACAAAAATTTAGATGACTGCATCCTCCCTAAGCCACATAGTCCTATGAAATGACAATCATATATGCAATTCATAATTCATATGCATATCATGACTTCATTTATTTACATAATTTTATATCTCCTAATTAAGGTAGAGGAAAACATCTAAATATTTATTCATAAATATTTATAAATATGTATTTCTAAATATTTTATACTTATATTATTTATATATTTTTTCATATTAACCATGTAAGAGCTAAGTCTCAAAACAGCAGCTTTATGGGTGATGGATTGTGTGGGAACCATTGACACATACCTCAGGAAAGATAGCTGTGACTTCATAACATCTCCCCTCACTTGGAGTGTGCAACCACAACACACTAGAATACTTCACACACTCCAGTGTTGACATCAGTCTTACTCTCAGAGTGTACAGCCTAAATAACTCTGGAGTAAGGTCTGACTGTGTTCTCTTCAGTTTTGTGTGCAAAACAATTGAGAGGTATTACAGCAGGCTCCTACCACAAACTACTCTGTTGATCACCTGAAAATACAACAAAGGATAAAAAAGAGGCTGCATAGAAGCCAGGCTTTACTCTTTCCAAGGTATGTACCCCATAAGAAGATACAAAAAGAATTTCTGATGAGAATAGTATTTGATTAACCACTCTTCATATGCATAATCAGACACCTTATAGAAGGAGACATTTTTACTTTTATTAACACTTTATAATCACTGTTTTACTTTCTTTACACACATTATATCTGTATTTATCTTTTCCTTCTTATTTCCTCTTTTCTACTTTGGTATTTTATTATTTTTCCTTTTCTCCATTTTTCACTTCTTAGTCTTTTTCTTTCTTTCCCATTTTCTATTCACTTTTTAGTTTTTAAATTTTTTCTTTTTAGTTCCCCCTCTTCTTATCTCTTTTTTTTTCACTCTGTTTTCTAGCTTTCATTAATTTTATTTTTATCATTGCTGAAGTTTTTAGTTTATTCTCCCTTATTTTGGGCCCTTTCATTTATGCTCTTGGTAGTTGTCCGGTCGTTGTTTTTTATTCAACATAAATTATTTTTTTATCTTTTTGTGTCATTATTATTTCTATTTTTATGCACTAATGGAGATTGAACCTGACACTGCAAACACGTTGTGCACGTGTTTTGTCACTGAGGTTCATCTTACATCTAAGATAAGAGAAAATACACCTTATTTGAGCCACAGCCTAACTCCACTTGAACCTTTCTTCAAATTAAAGAATAGAGGATATAAAAGCCCTCAACTGATCATCAGACCCCAAATAAGCTTGACTAAGGGCATTGGCCTAAAATCCCAGTTCTGGATATTCACTTCCTTAGCAACACCAGAGAGGAATGGCAACTCATGAAGACATAGCACCTACAATAGATATCGACATAGGTTGCCCCCATTCCCCTTTGTAGCACACATTGATGACAAGACTGGAGGAGTAACCACAGAGATTACACTATCATCTCCTTTCAATAACATGTCTACGTGAACTACTACTCATTTTTACAAGGCCTGCAAAGAAAGTGGGCCCTTTAGGATCTGAAACAATATGCACAGCATCAAAATCCAGTAATCATAGCCAAAGAGGCCACAAGGAAATTAAAGTACATTTGAAATTTAACTCAACTATAAACAACAAAGCAATATTTTAGGCCTCATTGTCAAGAGACGCCTACGAATTATTAAGAAGTTCCTTATGTAAATCTGGGAGAGATGTCCTTCCCAACAAATGTACAAATAGGAGCATAGTAAAACAGAAAATATAAAAATATAAGGCAATATGATTCCTCCAAGGATTCATAACCCTCTGGTAAACTGAATCCAGAGATATTGTAATGGATGAAATGCCAGATGAAAAATTCAAAAACCATGATTTTTTAAAAGCATAATGAATTCAAAGAAAGTAAAAATAAATGGTTGAATGAATTAAGGAAGACAATGCATGATATGAATGAGCAATTCAATAAAATCATAGAGATTTTAAAGAAGAATGGTTATGGTTTACCTATGAAGTCCCTCACACTGCCACAGTCTGCAATGCTGGAAGATTCAGAGATAAAATTATTAGCTCATGACAGCTGTAACTTAATCAGCCATCCTAGTTTTAGTGAGCGGACTAGGGAGTAATCTAGAAAGGTGGGTCACAAAGGGTGTGCTCTGGAAAGATTGTCCTTCCTGCAGTCCCTACCCACTTCCCCTCCCTCTGCTTTCTGACCCTGCCATAAGCTAAGCAACTTTTCTCTGATGAGTCTTTCCTCTGTGTTGTGGGCCACACCTTGGGCCCAGCACAATGAAATCAGTCATCTGTGGATTGAGATCTCTGAAACTATGAACCCCCCATAAACTTTTTCTGCTCTAGGTTGTTTTTGTTGTGTGTTTTGGTCACAACAATGGAAAAGCTGACTAACTAATAACCAAAACAATAACCAAACAGAAATCATAGAAGTGAAAAAAATTCACTAATAAATGATATCTTTACCAATAGACTAAATTGGGTGGAATAAAGAATATCGGGGCTCAAAGATAAGATTGGGATATTATCACATTAATACAGGAATGAAAAAAGAGAAAGAACAGAACATACAACAACTTGGGAACATAATTAAAAGACCAAATGTATGCATAATTGGAAAGGATAAGGGAGAAGAACCAAATAAGATAAAGGCAAAGAAAACTTATTCAAAGAAATCATAGCTGAAAAAACAAAAACAAAAACAAAATCTTAAAAAAAAGATATTGACATCCAAATACAGGAGGAGATTAGAGTCCCATATGGAAATGAGAAGAAAAAAAATATATCAATCTCTCAACAACCTATATAGTTAAATAACCAATAGTACTAAAACAATAAAATATTAAAAGCTGCAAAATATATGTCAAGTCACATGTGAACGCAAATAATCCAAATAAAAACAAATATCTCAGCAGGAACAAAAGACCAGGAGAGCAGAGAGTGATGTTCCCTAAGTCCTGAACAAAAATAACTGCAACCTAAATTTATAAATTCAGCTATGATATCCTTCCAAATTGAAAAGGAAATAAAGACCATCCGTGATAGACATAAGCTAAGATAATCAAATCATCACTGTTAAACCTATATTATAAAAAATATTTAAGGTAATACTACACCAGGAATAGGAAGAAAGGCAAACACAATCATAAAAGCACAAAAAAGACTAAATATCACTATAGTAGCAAATTAGCAAATGAGAATTAAGAAATAACCAAATGTTATTAATATAAAAAATCATCAAACCTCTAAGATGTATAAGAGAAGAAGAAATGAACACAAATAATTCCAAACAACCAGAAGAAAAGAAAAATTACAAAAATAAATACATACCTTTCAGAAAGTAAATGACAAAAATTATATTATATGCATATAAAAATATGTCTCAATGAATCCTACTATTATACATAATCATAACACAACAATAAAAATAATAAAGAAAAACAATGTTACTTCAAGAAAACCAAATCCAAAAGCAAGAAGGACCAGCTATATTCATATCACATAATATATCTTCAGCCAAAATTATTTAGAAGGGACAAAGAAAGTTATTATATATTGATAAAGAAAATGATTTATCAATAGAGAAAATTATTTAAAATTACATGGTAGATCAAATGGAATTAGTAAATATTTGCAGAATATTACAACTACTAGGTGCAAAAAACACATGCATTTTACTAGCACATGAAATTTTCCAAAATAGAATTGGTATTAGACCATAAAACAAGTCTTAACTAATTGAAACATACTTAAAATGCTTCTTACATCTTATCAGATCATAATGGAATGAAACTGCAAATTAACAGCAAGATAAACTCTAGAAATTATTCAAACACATGGAGATTGAACAACAGAATTCTAATGAAACCAAGAGATGAATTAAAATATTCCTAGAATCAAATGAAAATGGAAAGACTACATATTAGAACTTGTGGATATACTGTAAAAACAACAATAAAAGGAAAATTTTTGGCTATGAGAGTCTGCATTTTAAAAAAATAGAGATCTGCCAGGCACAGTGGTGCTTTCCTATAATCCCAGTGGTTCAGGAGGCTGAGGCAGGAGGATTGTGAGTTCAAAACCAGCCTCAGCAAAAGTGAGGCATTAAGCAACTCAATGAGACTCTGTCTAAATAAAATACAAAATAGAGCTTGGGATGTGGCTCAGTGGCTGAGTGCCCCTGAGTTCAATCCCCGGTACCAAAAAATAAATAAATAAATAAGGGATCTCAAATACATAACCTAACAATACCTCTTACTGTGTTCGAAAAACAAGAATAAATTAAGCACAAAAGATGTAGAAGGAAAGAAATAATAAAACTCAGAGCTGAAATAAGTGAAATAGTAACTAAAAGAATTGTACAAAGGTTCCATGAACCAAAAAGTTGGTTCTTAGAAAAAACAAACAAAAATGACAAACCTTAAAATAAACTAACTAAAAGAAAGAGAGCAAAGACCCAAATAAATAAGAGATGGAAAAAGGCATACTACAATAGCTACCACTGAAATTCATAGCACCTTTAGGGTATATTTTTAAAAAACTATATTCCAATAAACCAGAAAATCCAGAAAAAATGGATGAATTTCTGGGTACACATGATGTATCAAAATTGAAGCAAAATGTTATATAAACAAGTAGATTAATATAAAAATCAATGACATTGACACAATAATAAAAAGTCTCTCAACAAAGAAGTGCCCAAAACCAGACAGATCACTGTGCAATTTTAACAGACTTATCAAACAAAAGTTAATACAAATGCTGCTCAAACTATTTCATAAAATAGAATTCTTTATACAAAGCCAGAATTATCCTGTTCTCAAAATCTGATTATGATACAAGGAATAAAGAAAAAAAAAATAGGCTGATAGTCTTGAAGAACACAGATACAAAAATCCAGAGTAAAGTACTTGCAATTCAAATTCAACAGCATGTTAAAATGATTATACACCATAATCAAGTTACTTTCATTCTAGGGATGAAAGAATGGTTCAATGTACATTAACCAACAAATATAATACAGAACATAAATCAAGTTAAGGTTAAAAATCACATGATAATCTAAAAAGATATAGAAAAAAAAACTTTTATAAAATTCAACATCAATTCTTGATAAAATATGTGAATTAATTATATACAGAAGGATTTTACCTTGGCCTGGGGATGTGGCTCAAGTGGTAGGTAACACACTCACCTGGCATGCGTGGGGTGCTGGGTTCGATCCTCAGCACCGGGTAAAATAAAATAAAGATGTTGTGTCCACAGAAAACTGAAAAATAGATATTAAAAAATTCTCTCTCTAAAAAAAAAATCACATGATAATCTCAATAGATATAGAAAAAAACTTTTATAAAATTCAACATAAATTCATGATAAAATATGTGAATTAATTATATATAGAAGGATCATACTTCAATAATAAAGGCTATGTATGGAAAACCCATAGCTAAAATCATACTGAATATGGAAAAAAATGAAATCATTTTCTCAGAAATCAGGAAAAATGTAAGGCTATGCATTCTTATCTTTCTTATTCAATTTAATACTTGAAATTTCATCCAAAACAATTATGAAAGGGAAGGAAATAAAAGGTACTAATAGAAGAAGGAGAAGTCAAAATATCTATTTGAAGATGAAGTGTCCTATATTTAAGAACCCAAAAGACTCCACCGAAAGACTCAGAACTGATAATCAAATTCAGCAAAGTATCAGGACACAAAATCAATACATGTATATAAGTAACTTTTGACACCAATAACAAACTTTCTGACAAAGAAATATGAAAGCAAACACATTCAATTTCCTCAAGAAAATCCTAATAATAAACTTAACTATGCAGGAGAAAGACCTCTACAATTAAAATTACAAAACAATAAAGAAGCTAAAGAAGATACTAGGAAATGGAAATAACTCCTATGTTCATGGACTAGGAGAATTAATATTGTTCACATGACCATACCAACAGAAGTAATCTACAAATTCAATACAATCCCCATCAAAATACAATGATATTATTCACAGAATTAGAAAAAGCAATCTAAAAGTTAATGTGAAAGCAAAGAATGCCCCCAAATTGCCAAAACAATCCTGAGCAAATAGAGTAATGCTGATGCTGTGGGCAGCACAATACATGATTTCAAAAGATATACAAAGCTGCAGTAACAAATAGCAAAGTATTAGATTAAAAATAGACCAAATAATGGAACAGAATAAGATAGTCAGAAATATACCCTCTCATCTACATCCAACTGATTTTCAACAGTTTTTCATTTTTCAACCTGTACAAAAATCAAGTAAAATGCATTAAAAATCTCAATGTAAGATCTGCAACTTTGAAACTCTTAGAAGAAAACATAGGTAAAACACTTCAAGATATTGACACAAGTAAAAATTTCCTGAATACGACTATAATAGCTCAGGGAATAAAAACTAGAATCAAATTAAAAAGTTTCTGCACAGCAAAAGAAAAGGGATAACATAGTAAGGAGACAATCTACAGAAAGGAAGAAATCTTTGCCAGCTATTAATCCTCTGACAGAGGACTAATACGCAAAATACAGAAAGAGCTCAAAATGGTTAACAACAAAAGAGAAAGTAATCCACTTAAAAGTGAACCAATGATATGAACAGACAGTTCTCCCAAAGAAGTACATATGGCCTATAAATATTTGAACAGTGTGCAATATATTTAGCCTTAAGGGAAATGTCATCAAAATTACACCAAAAGGACCTGGTGCAGTTGAGTACACCTGTAATCCGAAAGGCTCAGGAGACTCAGGAAGAAGGATTGCAAATTCAGTGCCAGCCTCTGCAAGTTGGTGAGGTTCAAAGCCACTTGGTGAGACTTTGTTTCAAAATAAAGAATAAAAAGGGCCAGATATGGCTCAGTGGTTAAGCAACATGGATTCAATTCCTGGTATCCATGAAGGAAGGAAGGAAGGAAGGAAGGAAGGAAGGAAGGAAGGAAGGAAGGAAGGAAGGAAGGAAGGAAGGAAGGAAGGGAGAGAGGGAGGAAGAGAGAGAGAGAAAGAGAGGGGGGAAGGGGGAGGGGCAGAGGGAGGGAGGGAGGGAGGGAGGAAGGAAGGAAGGAGAAGAAAGAAGAAAGAAAGAAAGAAAGAAAGAAAGAAAGAAAGAAAGAAAGAAAGAAAGAAAGGAAGGAAGGAAGGAAGGAAGGAAGGAAGGAAGGAAGGAAGGAAGGAAGGAAGGAAGGAAGGAAGGAATAATATTTAGATCCCTTCTCTTCCCAGGCTGAATATCTATTAATGTCTATGATTAAAAAAAAAGAAAGAAACACAAAAAAGTAACAAATAACAAATGTTGTGCTCTTCTGTGTTTCAATAACAAATCATGTCATATTCAGGAAAATAGATGGAACTAGAAAACATCACATTAAACAAAATAAGCAAGACACAAAAAGACAGGGAAATCCATTTCCTCTCAAATGTAGAAGGATATAAATTAAAAAGGATGACATGGAAGTAGAAGAGGGAATATATTAGGAAAGGAAAAGCGGCAGAGGGAAGGACTAGAAGAGGAGAGCAAGAAGTGTAGAAGGGAGGGCGGACATCAAGGCATGGTAAATGTCACAGTGCAACCCACTGAGTTGTCCAATCAATAACACGTGGCATTAATTACAAAAATAAGTATATAGTAAGTAGAATTGAAAATAAAGTAATTATTTCTGCAAATAAATTGAAATTACTAATAAAATATCATCATACCCTCCTTTGTCTCTTTGCTGATCTCCCAGCTAGGTTGTCTATTTCTGTTTTTATCACACGGAGCTCAGAGGGTCCACTAATGGATGGTTGACTCATCTATGTTTTCACAGTCCTGGGGAAATAGATTATTCCAGAGTCTAATCCTATTAAATGGTGGCCCCTTTGTAAGGACAATTTTTGAGAACAGCTTAAGGTTTATTTGTTTAGTGTTTGAGTCTCTGGAAGCCCTTTTCAGCTGCTTCTTTCCTGGATCCTTTTTAAGAAACTTGCTGGTTTATGATTTACATTTATGCTCTCAAGAAACTTTCCATCTCCTCTTGAATGCTAGCAATGAAATCTTCATTGTTTCAAAATTGCCATTAGAAAGCCAGGTGTGGTGGAGCAAGTCAGTAATTTCAGCAACTCAGAAGGCTGAGGTAGGAGGATTGAAAGGCCCAGGCCAGCTTCAGCAATTTAGGGAGGACCTAAGCAATTTAATGAGACCTTGTCTCAAATTAAAAAATAAAAAGTGCTAGGATTATGTCTCAGTGGTAAAGCACTTCTGGGTTCAATTCCCAATACTTAAAAAAAAAAAAAAATGCCATTAGTCTTGAATTTCCTCCAAGTAAGATCAATGTTTTTGGAAACAGCCTCAGAGTTTTCCCTTTTTATAGTTTATCACTCTGTGGACAAAATCTCGGGTTTACATCTTTTAGACCAAGACATCTCCTTTCAGAACATAGTCCAAACTTCTCAGCTTGTCTCTGCAGATGTATACATCATCCTATGAGCAAGCTAGAATAAGGATAATCAAGAACAGTATTTTCAGCCATGGAAGAGGTATAGGAAGTAGGTGGAGAAGAAGACTTTGATCTTTTGGCCACACTTGAATTGACTTCAGGAATGCAGAGGTGGGGCAGATGAGAAATAACAAAGAAAAGAAAGAGGGAAGAGAAATGATGGCTGCCTGTCCTCTCTGTGAAAAAGCATACAGCTTGACTGGGAGCTGTTGGGAGTAGGTGCCCTGCCTTTTAGATCACACTTGGCAGGATTGGAACATTCATCTTGCTTGTCTGGGAGGGAGTAGAGGAAGAAAGCAAGTCCCAGCTAAAATTCCACTACTATTAATAATAGACTACTATTATCAATGACATTTAATAGAATATCTTAAATAAATACTTTTTCATTTGTTATAATAACTTGAGATAATTTCCAGAAACACAAGTGACTGTTTGGCTTCATAATTTTTTTTCAACGATGGTTATTTCATTGAAAAGATCTTCCAAGCTCCTAATACTACCATTCCAGAAGTGGTCCGACTCCGCTGCTATTAGTATGCTCAAAACAGAATTCTTAAAATATTGTAATATCCCATTTTAAATAATATGGATAGCACTGGACCATCTGAATGAGATGAGAAGGGGTCTGAAGAGGAGTGGAGAAAGAAAAAGACAGTTTAAATTTTACTTTAGTTTGTAGATTTGATCTTAAAATTACTTTGTTTAGAAATTCTTCTGTCTACCCAAAGAATGCACCCAATAAAATATACATGTCCTGCTGATTATTTCCAAAACAGAGCAAAAATCTCCATGCAGACAAGATGTAAGAAACATCAGTATAAGATTATTTCACCCTTAAAGTAAGACAAGATAAGTTAATATCTTATTTATATTTATTTCCCCTGCAAGACAAGTATTACTGTGAGCACACTGTAGTTATCTGATAAATTTTGATGAGAAGATATTGATGTTGTTCTTTGTGTGTACCTATGTGATGCTGGGGATCAAAACCAGAGCCACACACATGCTAGGCTCTGGGTTTGATCCCACACTTACGGTGCTTACCATACCAGTGGGCTACATACTCAGGCCACTAATCACAAAAAAAGTGAATGAAATAACTCAAAAACCAGGACAAAAGAAGAGAGTCAGTCTTCTTGGACCTCATGGTCCAATTAAAGAGAAAAAAAAATTATCTACATTGAAAATTAGAAATAACTATGAACAAACAATTAATGAACTGACCCACATATGTGGAAATGCATGAGGTTAGAAATGTTGAGAAACTTTCTATACAAGTGAAAATATTTAGTTTTGACCTTATATAAAAGTTTGCACTTTATTTTCATATACAGAAATAAAAATAAAGGTACTGAATTAAAATTCAAAGTAATCAACTGCTGCCTTTTTAATGCAAATCTTTATTTTAAATGGTAGGCACAGAGAAAAAAAAAATGGCCACCCAGTGAGCAAAAATGTGTAATAAAATAAAGGGGAAAATGAAAGAATTTGAGAAATGATGTGAGAAGGTGAAATTAATCATGGTTTAACTAGCCTTAGAAAGACCATTTTAAAATGCAGGATCTGTCTGACAGCGGCCCTTTTTCTCTCTGAGGAGTGGCCTTTAGAAACCCATTGAAGTTAAGAAGTCACCTGAAAATGAGAAACTCTTTTTATTCCGTATTACTTATTTCACCCTCATCCTTACCACCCTCATGCAGGGATTCCAGGAGGGGGATAATATGATTCAAAATTCGCAGCAGCCATTTATCCTTTGTGGGCAGAGAAGGAAAATTATTGAAGAACAATCATTAAATTTACACAGCTTCACACATTTTGAAAAGCCAAAGCATGAAAAAAAATGGTTTTACATTTAGTGGTGTTTCTGTGTGCATGTGTGTGTGTATGTGTAGAAGCTTTAAAACTAAGATATGTCCACAGAGGTGGCTTATGATTGAAAACATATATTATTTAAAATGAACCTGACAATGACATTCAGGCTGTATTTTCACAAGTGGGAGATGTGGAACTACAAGAACCAATACTAGGCTTAGGGGGTTAGATCAATGGTAGACTGCATGCCAATATGTATGAGGCCCTGGATCTAGACTCCAGACCACCCGAGAAATAAAAAGTGGTAAAAAAGAAGAAACATAAGAGAAATGAACTACAAAATAAAAAGACACAAATTCTCTTTTTTCAGCAATGTGAGAAAACAAAGCAGCCATCTGCAAACCAGGAAGAGAGCCATCAGCACAGAAGAACCAGCCAGCCCCTTGAACTTGAAACTCAGCTCCATCTTTCAGAATTGTGAGAAATAAATTTTTATTTTAAGGCACCCAGTCTGTGCTATTTTTCTTATAGCAGCAGAGCAAAGTGAGTAAGATAACCATCTAAAATGGTGTCACAATGTGGAGAAAACCTAAACAGATTATAATTTATTGGGCTGATTAAATGTGCATAAAATGTGTTCCACTCCACGTGTATTTTCTCATGTAAAGTAATTTAATTTGGTAGTAACCTGGGATACAGAATGCACATATTAATTGAAAGTTCACATAATCAAGCCAGGTATGATAACACACATCTGTAACCCCAGAGACTCGAGAGGTTGAGGCAACAGCACTGTTATCCTCTGCAACTTAGCCAGACACTACATAACTTGGTGAAACCCTTTCTCAGAATAAGTAATTTTTCAAAGGACTGAGGATATGGCTCAGGTGTAAAGTACCCTTAGGTTCAATCCCCAGTACCAAACAAACAAACAAAAAAAAAATTCATGTGTCCAAAACATAAGATGATAGTTACCTGAGAATAAGGCCATTTCTTACTTATCTTTTGAGCATAAGAATAAGAACCAGGAAAAATGTGGGGCAATAAATAATTCAGTCATTACCTTAATGGCTTATTCATGTAACAAATACTACATTTCTCCTGTGAACAGTGGAGATATAAAGACAAAGAATCCATATTATAGTGATGGTGATATTTTTTGCAGCATGAATAAGTGTACCAACTTGTATAAATTCAAAGAAGAGGAAGACAACCAGCCTGAAAAAAAGTCAGGAAATAAATGATGGTTCCTTTTCATTGTATTCAATCAGCACTTTAGATTTGCAAAATATTCATATTATCATTTACTAAGAATTACAAAACATTCTTACTTCATAGTCACACTGTAGGGATGCATTTAAATAACCATTCCACAGATGAGTTAAGACTTGAGATGGTTAATTATCTGACCCGGGGATCCAGTGAAAGCTGAACCTCTGTTCTAATGTCTTTTAATTTCTTCATTATGAAAGGCTATGTCTTCACTGTTACTTGAAATAGAACCTATCAGGTCTCAGTTATCAAATCCTTTCCAGGAAAACCATCCCAGTAACCAGAATATTTTGCCTGAATTTGAACAATATTAGGCTGTATCTAACCACTGACCAGGTTCCTCACTATTGAGGGAACTTCTCCAAGCTTCTACTTCATTCCCCTCAAAGCACAGCCCGCTAGCATAGAGAGAAGGAAAAGCAAGTTTCATTTTATTCTTTTCTGGAACCCTCTACCTTTCATTGTTCCTTGGTGTGTTCTGCTTATTACCTACCTACTGCTCCCAAAGTCTTGAAATGTAGTTCCCTTAGAATCAGGTTCTCTCCAGAACTCAGGTACAATCATTCCTCAAAAAGATTCAGAACTCTTGAAGCTAATGGAGATATTTCTATACGGTAAGCTATATCTCACTTATTCTTATATATTTTCTATGGTACTATTTCATGAAACATACGATATACAAGACGTAATGAAAGGCTTCTGTAAATGAAAAGTAATTAGAAAGAAAGATGAGAAGACTTAAGCAATGTGTGCCACATCAGAATTTTCATAGAATACAAGGGGATGTACTCAAGAAGCTTAACAAGTGGGAGAGGTTTCAGTTTATCTGAAAAAGGCTATTTCAATCTTAATTATTTTCATTCAGATTTTTCTTCATATAAAAAAGTTGATTCACTCTCTGCTATTTTACTAAACTTGTCTTTCACAAAAACTTTCCCTTGTGCCAAGATTCATATTCCTCCCTTCTTCTAATCAGAGTATTTAAAATGACTCACTATGGGTGTGTCAGGAGAGCTTTAAAAGGCTAATCAGGGCTTTCTGCTTGAAGAAAAAAGTATAGTAATTATGTACTTAAACATATAGGAAGTTTTACCCTGAGTTGATGGTAGTAAATTATATAAGACATCTCTGCATTTAGTAGTCTGAGATTCTAGAAATATTTGGCTTCATCCCCTTAAATATTATTTGTAATTCCACCAATCCACAGACATTGGCAATTTGTATTTTCCATGGAAATTTGCTCTCCTAATGGATCTTGGATTCTAATGAATCAATTTCTAACAGCAAGGCCTATGTTCCTTCTCATCTAGTCTTCCCTGAGATATACCCAGGACAGAAAATTTTTATATGTTCATATTTTTCTGCTGCTCAATCTCTCCATCCTGTGTTTTACACCTTCATCCAAGGTAATTCTTCTCTTTGGCATTGGCGTTGCTAATTTATAGCACTCTTTAGCACCATCTAACCTCTTATTTCTATTTCTCATAAAGGTCTGTGCTTGCACTTCTGTAAATGTTGCAAGTACTCAAAAATATGTCTAAATCTATCCATTTCTGGATGTGTGCTCTTCCTGCAGCAAGTTTTGTAGTTGGATAACTCTACCTTCAGTTCTCTAGTATAGTATAGTATAATACTTTTACTCCCATTTATACCAACAACACTTGGTGTCAATCCTAGTATCAATACAATTTTAGTTTTCACACTTAGGCCCTTGATGGCCCTAATTTCCTACCATATACATAAAAATATTTGTCATTTTTTGTCATCTCAGACTCTTCTTTTTGCTAAGAGATGGAGGCTGAGTCAGTGTTCTGTTTCATAGCTTTACTTTTTACTAAGGATCACTGATATTTTTGGTCATACCATTGTACAATGTGTCCATTGTGTATAAATAAGTCAAAAAGATTAAAAATGCTGCCTCTCATTGATTTATCTTCTTCAGGATACTCTAGTTTCCCTTTTGTGACTTTTTTAAAAAAATTCTACTTCTCTGTCTTGAACTATTATTTCAGTGATAGTTAATTATTTAGTAGAACTTGCTAGTTTCTCTTCATTCCATCTTTAGAATTATTTCATTTATGCTACTATTCTTCCCTGGTCTCTGTCCCATCAATTTTGGATCTTCTACAAACTTAAGAGGGAGAAATACATCTAAAAGATAGTTAATTCACAACTTCATGGAATACAGAAAATAATTTTGAATTCTTTGAATCTCATATATCTTCTTATAATAGAAGTCTAATCACACATTTGGAATATAAAGTTAGCTTTACTGAGCTCTAAATATTTCCAGAGAAGAGTTTATATTGATTCGGATTTTGGACTAACAGTCCTAACGATCAATGGAAATTACTCTTTGTAACTGTAACCGTAACTTTCAGATCCTAAAACCACAAGTCATTTCAATAAATTTGTATTAAAGATACAGCATAATTAAAGCTTCTTTTTAGGATTATAGATTGCACACTCATGTGTTGTTATGAAGATAAGCAGTTGGTTTACTTTTTATATCAAGGAAACAAAGAATCAGTAGAGACCAGAAACTAATTTCTTATAGTTTCTAATTTCCTCTAAAGTCTTTGCTCTCGTAACATGTGGATCATTGTTACTGCAATTACCTTATGTTAAAGTGAGAAAGAAGTGTAAGCCCAGCTGCATCTTTGTGACAATGCCAAGAACCTCTGATGTCTGAAAATGGAAATGTGAATGATGTGCTGAGGTGAGGGCTGAGGTGACCTTGAAGACACCCTTGCAAAAGCCCACTCCCCAACACCCAACCATCTCCCTGACTTCTGGTTCTTCCTGCAAACATTCCACTCTTTCCCTCCCATAACACACAGTTGCTGGAACCTGAGGGCAACCAAGGAACTAAATGAACTCCTATCTTTTAATAATTACTTCTCAGGCTGGAGATGTACCTCACTGTCAAAGTGCTTGCTTAGCATTGCACTTAGGAGGCCCTGAATTCTAACTCAGCACCACGAATACAAGTGGTACATATTTCCCTACATTTTTAATTTTTTTTTTTACAATTTTGGCAAATATACCATTTTTTTTCAGAAATAGTAGTGATGTAAAGTTTCTATGTTAAATAATTTCCATAAAAATGAATACTTATAAAATAATTAAAAAATAATAGTTCAGGTGGCATCTGGCAAAAACAAAGATCAAAATTCAACTGAGAACACAAAAGCAATTTGGGTCTTTATGAAAATCAGAGATTGATGGTTAGGAAATCTAAAATGAGGACACTATTTCATTGTATCCTGATAAGAAATTTCTCAAGAAAGACTTTAGAAGCATAGGGTTTTAAGCTCAGCATTACAGAGCTTGTTTGGCAGACAAGGCCATGGGTCTGATTCCCAACATTTTCCGGAGGAAAAGAAATAAAGTCCTAATAGTAGTTAGTAAGTAAACAATGTGGTCAGTGTAGGATAGACTCTGGCTCTGAGGCAGGCCCACTGCAGCTAAAATGCTACTTCTTTTATAATACCTGGGGCTCATGGTTCTCATTTGTAAAATAGGAATCTTACCTCATTAGATTGGTCATTAAGTTAAATGACATAGGCATATATGGAAAAGAGTACAGAGGGATTGCTTGTTCATTCCCTGACTTCCCCTAGAATAATGATATCAGCTATTTTTATTTTCTAAATGACTTGTGAAGTGGAATTAGGTCACAATTATTTACATTCCAATTATACGTATAACATACAAGTAAAACAGAGAAAAGTAAAATATTCAATCTCCAGATCACTGTGACTCAGAGAAACAGTTGTATCATTAGTGTAGGGAAAAAAAGAAAAGAAAAGAAAAGAAAAAACTTGAAGATCAAAGACTGGGATGCCAGTGAACACACATGAAGGATGTATGTGTGAAGGCTGAGAAAGGCTCCATAGGATGATGGTTAAGCTCTGACACCTCTTTTCTGGTTTCTAGTAGTGAATCCCAAATGAGAATATAGCTAAAATATTTGTTTTCTCTAAAGACTTTATAATTATGCTTTTGTTTATAGTATGTAAACAGCCAAAAGTTATTCAACTTTGGTCATACTAAAATTTTTGTATTTGATGTCACTATCTAAACATTTGAGGAAGAAAAGGAAAATCAGTAGAATAGAGAAGAGAGATTAAGGGGAGGTAGGAGGAGAGGGAAAAGGGAGAAATAGGGATTGAAACTAAATTTGTTGCATGTGTGATTTTGTCAAAATTAACTACAATACTATGTATAACTATAATGCTCTAATAAAAAATTGTGTTTACTTTTAATTCATGGTTTGCATTGTAGAATGAAGTGGTAAGTCATATCTGTGTCTATGTATGTGTGATTGAATGAGAAAAGCTTTTACCTTTCAATGCAAGTCTCAAATATTTTCACGACTATAGATAAGGTACAAATTTTATTATAACATTTTAAATTAAATGACTTGTCTTCTGCTTTTATAAATAGAAATAAGGACATAAAAGTTATATATTTCCAAATTTTACAGAAAATAATTTAAATGAATCTATAACACTTTAAAAGTACTAGGACAAATCTTTGTCACATATAAGGCTGTCTTAGAAACATTTTTAGAATCAGAGATCACATAATAAAGGCTAATTTTGCAAATTACATTATCAATAATTTTGTATTCAATAGTAAATAATAAATAATTTGCTACTTGAGTTCTGACATAAAATTAACACACATTTTATAAAAGCATATAAGGACTACATTTTTATATCAATATAAGTTTCTTAATAGTATTTAAAATTTTTCTAAGAAAAAAATTCAAAAATTTTAAACTCATTCTAGTTAACTAACATTGAATCTATATGTTTAAGATTATGCAAATATGTTAATTAAATTAAATCAGAATTCTGAAGAGTTATTGATATAAAATGTAGCCCCGTCTTGCTGTAAATAATATTAAATATTATTTCTAAGATCTTTAGATAAATAAAATTCTTGAATTAATTTTAGAATGACTTAGTCGATAATCATTCCATTCTTTTTTAATTTCTAAAATTGAATAGTGAAACACTAATTGTTGAATGTAATTATAAATATATGTTGCTTATTTCCTTCTTTTTAGAGAGAGAGAGAGAATTTTTTAATATTTATTTTTTAGTTTTTGGTGGACACAACATCTTTGTTTTATTTTTATGCGGTGCTGAGGATCGAACCCAGCACGCCACGCATGCCAGGCAAGCAGAGTACCATAAATATCTCTGGGTCATATTAATAAACCTGCACATTATTGCCATTTAGGCAAGGTGGAAATGAAATGTATGTGGCTATACATTTTAGTGAATACTTATAAGCTTTGATTATCTGTTAAACTTATGCTCCTATTGACAGACAAATCTCAGCACTATCTCCCCCTTTACTCTCTGCAATATAAGACAGTTATTTTAGTTGAGTAAGAACTAACATATTACTAAAACCATGGTAGGAAAAATGATTGTGGACCAAAATACTGTGTGTGCAAGTTGAGGGCTTTGTTTTTCAAGAAAAAAAGTGTAGCACTATCTTAAAATGAGGTGCAAGTTTAATCAGAATGAGAAACAAAAACACAGAAAGGGAAGACATTTTCGTGTGTAGAGCAGATAGCAGAAAGTCTAGAGATGTTAACCTTTTTGGCCATAATTTAAAATACCTACACTGAAAGAACAATATGAAATGATTCAAATTTTGGCAGAGTTAACAGTTTGAGTTTTCTCATTAGATTTTAAAGAGAGAGAACAAAGGAAGGAGGGAGGGAAAGAGAGAGAAAGAGAGACAGAGGTGGAAAGACTTGTAAAAACATTGTGAAATATTTTAAAATATAAAACTAAAATATTTATTTTCCCTCCAAATTGCTAAGTGAGATTTAGAAGCCCTAAAGGGATAATAAAATGACATTCTGTTTCTTCTGTGTGTATTTCTCACAGAACAGTTTCTGTACTTGATTGAAATAACATTCTCTGCTTAGATTTGATTTTATTATGTAATTGGTTGATGTTTTTAAAATGGAAAAATATTTCCTTACTTATGAAGAAGCTAAAGTTTCTTATAAAACTGTTATTATCTTTGTGTTTTTTAAAAACATGTTATCCTTTTGTCTAAAAACATCACAAAGTATTGTTTATCAACAATATCTCAAGTGATTAAATCCACTCTGAATTTTTTACTTTGCCTGAAATAAGATGCCAGATTAAGAAAAAATAAAATAATATATTCCGGAAAGAACCCGTGGGTTTTCTAGACAAACACAAAAGTTTTCTACAGCATCTACTAAAAACTGGGATCAATTAGAATTGTTTCATATTTCATAATCAGGTCAACACTATAGGATAATCCATGTGCAAAGTATTGTTCAAAATATAGAAGACACAGCAGCCTTCATCCCACAAGAAGACTATACAGACATAATATTATTAAAATAAATATTTCAGAAATTTACAATTAGTTGAAAGGCCCAGGAGATTTTTCAGTTTCTTCACTGTCCACAATATTTTCTTTCCCTCAAGAGAAACATTGATCAAACTCCTGAAATAATTTTGTACTAAACCCCAATAGAGAATTTGTTGTTTCCCTTTTTTAATAACCTTGTACATACTAATAATTTAGCAATACACCAAGCAGGTTTCTGTCCAGAAAGACTTTCTATAAATCCAGGTTAGAATTTTTGCCATTAACATAAAATGTCAGTCACAGTGTCTTTGGAACTGACTACATTAGATACTCAAAAATTTTGGTGCCTCCATGGAGGAATGTTTCAAAGTGGCTTCCAGGATGACATTTCTTAGAAAACCTCCATACAGTATTGGCTGGCTGAGTTGATATTTCTAGGGCTCTTTTCTCTCTGGAAACAGAACTACTTCAGGGAAAACAGACTGTTTACTCAGGAACTATAACTATAGAATTTTCTGAATTAAATGGTTAGTGGAATTGATTGTGGTTATTATTTATTTGAAATATTGTTGCCAGAACTTTATTATTCTAATTTTACGTAGATACGAGGAAGCCCTTTTAACTCTGAATATAGTAGGCTGTGATTTTCCAAACTTAAATTATTTTTAATGAATTTTGTTTTTAATAATTCTTCAGAGTATGGGGACAACTACTATTTTGAATTTCCTTGTTTTTTTTATGGCAATATAGGTATTTGTACAGCATTAATAAGAACCTATTATTTTTACTGAGAAATATAATTAGACAAATTAAATTATAATTTGACAAATTAATTATGTAGCTAACATCATAACTATAGTTATATTTCAGAATAATTGTCATGTAATAAATTATGATATTCTATTAAGAAAGCAGACTATTTCATTTGAGGTAGAGTAATACAAATAGAAATTACCTTCTGTCCTAAAACAAACAAAACCCCCACAAAATATGTGAACTATAATTTTCATGACACTGAACATCAGGAAATTTTGATGTAAAATAATACCCAAAAGATGACTATCTATAATTGCTTATTTTTCATCCCCCATTTGTCTCTCATTTTCGAATCGCTTCTAAAACTTGCCTGTCTTAGGCCAGACCTTATTTCTTGCAATTGAATTCAAAATCTATTCAGCTTCAACACTTGTACTAGGCAAAGAGAACAATAGTGTAAATATGATTACCCATCAAAGTATATTACAACAGAATAAACTTCAGTGAAAAATAGAAACATAAAAATAATCAATACAACTTAGAACAAAATAACTATGTTATTTTAGGTAAACAAAATATTATATAGAACTATTATGTGCCTTGTATTATTCAGAGATAGAGAGGAAAGAACGATATAGATAATTATGTTATACTATATAGACTCTAATCTGAAATATGACAACTCTAGGTTTTGTTAATATATCAACTTGCAGTAGAATAATCTAGGCGCAGAAATGAACACTGGTAGAACTCAAGAGTGTGTACTCAGTTCCAGTTCTTACGATTTCATGTATCATCTATATCTATGTCTTCAAATGTAATCTACACAGACAACAGTATATATGGTATGTATGTCAGTGACATTTTAAGCTTAGATAGTGTGTTCCCTAAGAACCAAAGTGTTTTATACCTTTAATGAGATTTTAAGAGTTGGAGATGTATCCCAATGATAGAATACTTGCTGATCATGTGCAAAGTACCACAGTAAATAAATAAATAAATAAATAAATAAATTTTACTGTGTTCACTTAAGAAAGTAACTTGCACAGCCAAGATGCATAATAAGCAGTTGTTGACTGGCTGTAGTTACAAAGAACCCATTTATTCTAGAACCAAGAACCTGATTTATCTGAAAAATGTCATATTTTGACATGAATTAGCGTATTTTCTGATGTTTCTGATTATAAAGGCAAGATGGGAATGAGTCATAGGGAAATGACCATTTTTCATTCATAGTAAATGTTACTTTGAAGTTGGATCTTACATGCTGATTATAAGAAAATATATTCTCTTGCATCTGAATTATGTTCCCATGGACAAGCAAGTTCGTATTGCAGAATTTTGTTATGCCTTCACCATAGATATCTTCTATTCATGTCAGCTTTTGAACTTTAATTTATTAGTGTTCAATAGAAAAAGGTTAAAGGATTGTCTTCTCAAAATATACTAGGTAAAGCTATATTAGAATTTAAAAGTATTAGATGCTGCTTAAAATGGTTAAATGATATAAAAACTATAGCAATAAAACAACAAAAAAGAGTAGACATATTCTGGAGATAAAATCACAGTGAATGAGGGTAGGACATGGCCATTTTTGTGTCTTAAAGACATGGAAAAATGTATGCAACAGTATATATTTTTCTGAGTACTTTACCCCCATACTGCCATGCAATTTATACTAAAATATAAAAATAAATAAATAAGTAAAATTACCTATGATTCCTATGAAAATAGGATGCATGTTATTAAATGAATTTTAACAGAAAGGTGACAAAGTCTTTCATCAGTAATCACTGTTGAGGCTGTCACAATTATTGGCAGGATAAAGAGGTATAATTTAGATCTTTGATGTGGTTATTATTTTTTTAATTGCTCTGTTTTTACCTGCAGAACACTGGAGGCTTTGAAATACTTTTCTCCTTTGTTCTTTACATTGTTGTCTTAAAAAACATTTTCTTTCAAGTATGCAAATGCTTATGTTGCTAAAGAAACCTGGGCTTTGTTGGAGTAAGGTTCAACTCACCTTTATTAAATGCCCACCTTAATTTTTAAATCAAACAGCATGAGGAAATTAATCCTTTTTGATCTCGGTTCTAGGCAAAATGTTGCTGTTTTATAATTGGCACTTGTAGAGTATACATTTTAAAAAATAAACTATACTATGAAAAGGAAATAAAATTGAATCATATACTTCCTCAAAATTAAATAGAAAGCACTATTTGCTAATTAATTCCTCTGAGAAAGTATAGTTATAGAAAAAGATCAATTTGGTAATGTTCTAGACATTGAAGATTTTTCACTTAAATAATCTAACAAAAAAGAAACCATCTTTTTTGGGGGGGAGGAGGATAGAAGGTTATGGGTAAAGTGCTAATTATCTAGCTTAATACCTATAACTCTACTAGGAAGAAGTTTTCAGAACAATGAGGATATTCTTAAGATAAACAAGCAAGAATCACTTCAAAATGTATTTAACACATCCATAGCTATGTAATAAAACCTGGTACTCTGTATATTGAATCTTTAAGAAGATAAAAGAGTTATCTGTATTTCAATAATAAAATCAACCATAAAGTTTCTGCAATAACATAATAAAAGTTGTTGCCCACTTACACTGAGTATCCAGCAATGCTCATATAACAGTTGTGGGATTCAGGGTAATGGAAAGTCTTCTTGTAGCACCATATAGGGCATTCATCTCTTTATTTGCATAGTCAAAGAAAGAAAGACGGGAGGTATTTGACTGCACCAATCTTCCATTGGGTTAGAGAATTTGGTAAGCCTCTGCTGTAAATACAAGTGATAATTATTTCACAGATGGGAAGACTTTAGTGAAAAATTAATGATGGGGTCATTCCTTCCTTCTACTTAATAAGATAAGATAGTCTAGAAATTAGGAACCTCTCAGATCTGTTCCTGGACCAGAACAAAGGGTAAAGATATGGTTCTATGAATATAAATGTGTGTGTGCTTATATGTCTTTGTATGCATCTATGGAGCTAAGCACTACTCATATAGTAAGAAGGAATCCAAATATACTCCCCTTAGCCTAAGGAAGCTCTGTTTGTTAACGACTATATCTAAAAATTCTCAGCCTAAGACTAATGGTACCATCCAAAGAAGTTGATTAATTAACTGATTGTGATTGATATATTTTTGCCTGGTGGATGACATTAACAGAATGTAAATAATAATGATAAATTGTTGTATTCAAAATTATGTCAATTTCTTCCATCCTACAGTGAAGAGTAGGTCAACCAGCAGAGTCCAAAATTCACTTGCACTCCAAGATAAGCTAACAGTTGAATGAAATTGTTTAGACTAGACTCTCAAATGTTTCTGTTATGTTTTACATATGAGGTATTCCTCAAAAGCTCATGTGTGAGAAAATGCAAGAATGTTGCAAGGTGAAATTATTGGATGATAAGTGCCTTAACCTAATCCACTGATATATATTAACTGTAGTAATTGCAAGCAGGTGTGGTTTAACTGGCAAAAGTAGTAGGAGCATGGCTTTAGAGTTCATATTTTGCCCTGGTAAGCAGAGCTGTCTCTCTGGTTGCCATGTCCTTAGCTGCTTTCCTCTGTCATACACTTCCGCCATCATGTTCAGCTTCATCTTGGGCCTGAAACTATGGAGTTGGACAACCATGGACAGAACCTCTGAAACTGTGAGCCAAAATGAACATTTTCTCCACCACATTGTTCCCATCTGGTCTTTTGGTCATAGAGATGCAAAAACTGACTTACATGATTTCCATGTAACCTCTGCTGTCAGCTTGGAAATCCAACCTGATAGTCTCATTTTCTGGTTCATTTAATTGGTTGAATGAAGAGAGAACACAAAAATGACATTGCTTTATAACCATCCTTTGTTGTGTTTCCAACATTGTTTCAAAACTTTTTTAAGAATCTTGACCCAAATATTTCTTCATTCATTTCAAAATTCCATCTAGAATGAATGCCATTTATATACCTGACATCATCTCAGATGCTAAGAATATAGAAGTTAATGAGACAAACAAGATCTCTGCACATAAGGAGCTTAGAATATAGAGATGCTATTCATTTTAATTAACTTTTATTGATAATAATAATAATATAAATGAGTAATAAATGAAAGCATTCATCAAAGAGACCCCTAAATTTTACTGTATTATTTTTGTATTTTACTGTATTATTTATTTGAATATTTTCACTGGATTCTCTATTTGAATCCTCTTGTCAATGCTACAGGAAACTCAAATGCAAAATTACATTCTTAAAGCTCATCTTTATCTGGGGCCTTTTGTGTTATCTTTATTTAAAATATGTATGATATATCAAAGTGCATAAATGTATTCTACTGTCATGTATAACTAATTAAAACAAGTTTAAATTTTTTAAATATTTTAAATGTAAAATTTCTTGAAAACATGTTTTCCTAAGATTTAGACTCATTGCTCATATATGCAAGCACTTTTTTGAAATAATTTTATTTTCTCAGAATATATTGCCATTAATTTCACTTTAATTCATCTTTTTTCCCACATTTAGCAAGATCCACACAAAATACCCTACCTTTTAAATTTTGATATTCCCCGAAGTAAACATTAGTGGTTCTTATATAAAAAGATAAATTCCTATGTAAAACATTATGAATCATTACATTTTGCTATCATTAGTGTATATGCCTATAAAGAAAATCTTTCTAACACAAAAGTTTACAAACAAAGAGGACATCGCAGTACACTTTTTTTTGATGTGTCACAAAGTGTCAACTTTGCCACAATCCTCTAAAATCATCCATGCACAGTTTGATTTTACCATTTAATTTTACCCCATTTAGCATATGGCCATTTACTAAAATAGCATTATTTGATTTGCAGATTGTAAAACATCTAGTTTTTCTGGTCTGTATTCCATCCCTTCTACTTTGGTGATAGTATCTTGATTTTCCTTCAGGATATCTACTCTTACTTTTTCTTTCAAAAGAGTGATTCATTTTAGAGTTGCCTAAGCAACTGAATAGATGTTCCCAGCATTTACCTCCTTCAAAAAGAATGAATGAATGAATGAATGAATGAATGAATGAATAAATAAATAAATAAATAAATAAATAAATAAATAAAACCGAGGAGTAGCTGCATTCAGAGGAAAGTGGCTGAGGGAGACACTAGAACTCAATAAGGGAGAGATGGAAACCCTCTAAGTTTTGGAGACTTCGGAAAGTATCACAGGAAGAAAGCAGAGCAGTAACTGTGATCCTGGTTTCTGAGCCAGAGGACTCATACTGATGGGAAAAATAGTGATTATGACAGTCCCAGATGAATTCATTAACACAGACATCAGCAGTCCTAGTACAGGAGGATTTCACATAATTACAAGCCTGGTACCCAATTAGGGGATCTGCCAAGAGTTATCTTTGTAGCTTTGCTTCAGAGAAGTTCATATTTTTCTTCACAACTGCCAGAGCCCAGGCTTCTACAGCATGGTGTCATCTTGAGAATGGACTCATTATTACAGTTATATCTAAGAGGATAGAGTCTTTATATATCCTCATCCTTTAAGCCCCACAAATATCAACCACATTTACACAAAAGGCTGCATCTCACAAACCCAAGGGAACACAATTGAGCAACTATACCCACCCCCCCCACCCGGGGCCAAACTCGAGTAATATCCCATTACGGGGAAACAGATTAGATGGTCTGAAAGTATGCCATGGTAAAAACACATGAATAGAAATCAATATAAAGACTGAAAAAATGTAAAGCAAGGAAATATTACAACCCCAATAAATACACTAATTCCTCAGAGACTGACTCCAGGCTATGAAATTTGTAAAAAGGCCTGCAAATTAATTAAACATTCATCCTAAGGAAACTCTGTGGTATGCAAGGAAACAGAGATCATAATTCAACCAAATCCAAGAAAAAATTACAATATAATTAAGAAATTCAAACAGATATATACATTATAAAAATGAACAACACAAAAATCAATGAAATAAAAATATACTGGACAAATTTAACCCTGAATATTGATTATCAAACAAATATTTACCTTATGGATAATCCCAACAGAAAAGATAAGGGAAAAGACATAGAAAACCTATGCAACAAAATGATAACCTGAAAACTTCCTGAATCTGGGGAGAGTAATGGACATCTGGAGCTGAGACTCAAAAGAACTTCAAATAGATTGGACCAAAAAATTGTACACTCCACAGCAAACAATAATCAAACTGTAAAATGTCCAAGAGAAGGCTGTGGGGTTACTTTAGTGGGAGAGTGCATGCTTTGCATGACAGACCCTGGTTCAACCCCTATCACCACAAAAAATAAAATAAGATAACATCTTCAAGACAGAGAAAATTTTACATCCAGTAAGGTGAAGCTCATAGTTAACTGAACCCCATTTAACTAATGACAGATTTTTCAGAAGACACTTTTCAGGAAAGGAAGGAATGAAATAATTTTTTGAAGTTCTAAGTTTAAAAACAAAGGAAAAATAACAACAACAACAAAAAAAAAAAACTGTCCACTAAGAACATCACACCCAGAAAATCTATCCTTCAGAAATACAGGGAAAACAAGACATTCTGAAACAATCAACATCAAAGGAAATACATCCCCACTAGACCTTCTCTATAAGAAATCCTTACACAGGTCTGACATCTGGAAGCAAAAGGACAATAACTACCATCATCAAAACACATAAAAGAAGAAAATTCACTGGTTAACAGATGCAAATGAAGAAAAGAATCAAACCATATAGCTACAGAAAACAACCAAACCACAAAAGTAAACAATAAAAGAGAAAGAAAGGAACAAAGAATATACAAAATAATCTTAAAACAAATAACAAAATGGCAGGAATGAATTGTCATTAGTAGCCTCAAAAATTAATGGATTAAAGTCCCAAATTAAAAGTTGTATGGATATAACTTTTTATTACTTCACATAATAAAAATATGAATGGATAATAAAAAATCCAGCTCTAATCTAAAAAATTTACTACAGCGTAGAGAAAAATGAATGGTTGTAAAAAAAATTATTCTATGTACATGGAGACAAAAATCAAAAGAAGAGAAGATGCAAATAAATAAAAGATAAAATGAAGATGTTACAATTGATAGCACAAAGATACAAGGATTTGCTAGGAACTGCTATGAACAATTTTGGAAACCTAGAAGAAATGGATAAATCTCTGCACTCTTACAATCTACTAAGTTGAACCATGAAGACACATTATAATCTTATAACCATTGTAATATAACCATGAAGAAACCTGAACATACCAATAGTGAGTTAACAAGATTGAATCAACAGGCTAGTCACCCAAAAAATAAACCTTCAGGAACTAATAGCTTTACTGCTGAATTTTATAAAACATTTGAAAAACAATACCAATTCTTGTCATATATTTTTTAACAAGGAAAAGGAGGGAACATTTTAAAATGCATTTAACTAAGCATTATCTTGACACCAAAACCATACAAAGACAAAACAAAATAAAATCAGAGAACAATATCCCTGATTAATGTAGATGCAAAAATCTTCAACAGTAAGCAGGCAAACTGAATCCACTATCATATCAGATAAACTACACACCATGATCAAGTGCGATTTATCTCAGGAATGTAAGGGCAGGCAAACATATTCCAATCAATAAATTTAACAAATCTCCTCAACAAAACAAGGACAAAAATTATGTGATATGATCAGTTGATGCATAAAAGTATTTAAAAAATTCAACAACTCTCGATGATAAAACTTTCAGAAAGTTGAGAATAGAAGGAAAAGGCTGTATGTGAAAAACTCATAGCCAACATCATATAGAATGGGACTAACTGAAAGCTTTTAATCCAAAGCCTGGAACTAAAAAATGATGTCATCTTTAACCACTGCTATTCAACATAGCAATGGAAGTCTTAGAGCAATTAAACAAGAGAAAGACACAAAGGATATCCAAATTTAAAAGAATAGTCAAATTATAGATGACAAGATATTATATATAGAAAACTCTAAAGACACCCACCCTCCAAAATAAAGAATTAGAACTGATAAGCAAATTCAGTGAAGTTGTAGATATAGTGCATCAACATGTAATTTTTAAACACCAATAATAAACAGGCTGAAAAAAATCACTAAAAGCAATCTCATTCACAATACACACACACACACACACACACACACACACACACACATGCACACACACACACAGACACACACACACAGACACACACACAATACCAAGAAATAAATTTTAAAAATTAAAAAAATCTCTACAATAGAAATTATACAATACCAATGAAAGTGGTAATGGAGGATATAGAAAGAATGGAAATGCATCATCCATGGTCATAAGAAACATTAATATTGTTAATGGATCTAACATGTCTCTACTACCCAAAACAGGTCTGTACATTACATACAGATTCAATAAAGTACTCCTATACTAATGACATTTTTTGCAAAACTAGAACAAAACATAAATTCATACAGAATCACATAATCCATGTGGTTCTCAAAAGAGCAAAAATAGCCAAAGCAATTTTGAACAAAAACAGCAAATTTGGAGGCAATAATACCTGACTTCAGAATATCACACAGAGATATAGAAATCAAAATAGCATAGTTCTAGCATGAAAACATATACACAGTAAAATGTAACAAATTGGAAAATCCAGAAGTCAATTTTTGGCCAACTGATTTTTGACAAAGGCAATAAGAGTATGTATTACAGAAAAGACAATATCTTCAATGAATGGTGCTGGAGAAACTGGATATTTGCATATAGAAGAACAAAAGTAGACTCCTACTTATCACCACATGCAGAAAACTCAAAACATATAAAGGTACTAAAGGGAAGATCTGAGACTATGAGGCCACTCACAGCAGCACAGGAGAAACACTTCAAGATATTGGTATTGGCAAAGATTTTTTTAGATAATATTTTGAAAACACTTTCAACAAAAGCACAAATAGACAAATGGAATTCTGTCAAACTAAAAATCTTCTTCACAGTGAAGAAAATGATCAGTAGAGTTAAGAGACAATTTTAGGATGGTAAAAAGTATTTGCAAACTATTCATCTGACCAGACTCTATAAGGGACTCAGAAATCTCAACAGCAATCAATCAATCAATCAATAATCAATCAATCTTATTTATGGGCAAATGTACTGAAGAGCAATTTCTCAAAAGAAGGTATATAAATGGCCAAAAAACATATTTAAAAATGTTCAAAATCACTAATCACCTTGAAAAAATGAACAGAATAGAGGAAGGGAACCAAGGAAAGAAAGGGAAAGTAATGGAACTGAAATAAGGTCAACTAAGTTACATGCATTTGTGTATAAATATAATGCACTAATAAAAATATTTTAAAATCACAGTGATATATCATCTCACCTTATTTAGAATGTCTATAATAAGAAAGTCAAATAAAAACAAATTCTGGTGAGAATGTGAAGAAAGGAGAACTCTTGTACACTGTTGATAAAAATGTAAATTAAAATAGCCAATATGGAAAACAGCATGAGGACTCCTCAAACATCTGAAGTTAGAACTCTAATAAGATACATCAATCCCACTGCTGGGAATAAATAAATAAATTAATTAATTAATTAATTAATCGCTGTATCAGGTATAGCTGCACACCAGTGTTTGTAGCACTCTTCCCAATAATCAACATCTGAAATCAACAAGGATGTCCAAATTGACAGATGAATGCATATTTTAAGAAATATAGACACACACAAAGAAATATTATTGAGCATAAAAAGATAAATTCCTGTCATTTGAAGAAACATGGGTAGAGCTAGAGGACATCATGTTAAGTAAGATAATCCAGGTGCAGAATGACAAATATTCTGTTCTCTGCCATTTGTGGACACTAAAATATTTGATCATGTACATGTAGTCAAGGAGAGATTGCTAGAGGCTGGGAATGGTGGGGACAATGGGGGAATGGAGAGAATGTAGATAATAGTACCAGAACAGAATTGTATTGGGGGAAGTAGCTCTCATGTTCTATAGAACAATGGAGTAACTATAATCTCTAACAACTAATTATGTATTTCAAAACAACTAGAAGAGTTGAAGGTTTGAAGATTCCTGGCACATAGAAATATAACATTTCAGGAGGTAAAAATGGTAATTAACATTGTTAGATCATGCCATACTACATATAAGTTTCAAATTATAATACTCTACTGCATAAATAAGTACAAATATTATGTTGATTAAAAATAAAAACTTTAACTTTTTTTCATAGTACTCTTTCTAATTATAAAAAATTGGAAATAACAATAATGTCCTTCAACAACAGAACATGTAAATAAACAACGGTACATTCATAGAAAGTAACACTTTCAACAATATTAATATAAACTACAGTTGCATATAAACAAGAACAACATCACAACATCCACATTGATCTTGAAAGGCCTGTATACCCTTCCTCCCTCATCCAATGTCAATAGTTTGATTTTACTCACTAATCAGCATAATTTACAGCATCTTTTCAAAATGTTTCATTTCAAATTGCTCATGGATCAACAGTGGAATTTCTAACATGACAAGGCAAAACATTTCTTATATTATACAAGACTTTTTGAGCTTTTAGCCTAGCAAATTCTGACCTAAAATTTCCTGTTATATACCAGACAGTTATGCTGACTTATGGTTTAAGAATGTGGTTGGCAAAGTGTTTGTAAATATAAATATAATATCTTTGCTTTTTGCATGCTGTAACTTAGTCTATCTTCACCATTAATCCGTCTCTACTTAATCTATTTAATGCTCTTGGCAGTCTAAAGAAAATCTATTAGGGTTCTGCAGTCTTGTGCATACAGCATTTATATTTATTGTCAAATAATGTCAAGAGTTTTATTTCAAGCACACATGAAGTTCTTCTTTTTAATGAAAACCATGCTTTGCAAATTTTTAAAAATTCTTTCTAGGTATCCTATGGAAGAATTTTAGAGTAAGAAATTGAAACTGACCAAAAAGACAGTACATGGTCAAAGGAATCTTTTGTCTGTTGATCTCTCCATTGAAACTACTTCCAGATCCCATACTGGCTGGAAATAAGCCTCATGTAAATCTGCAGTAATGATAGGGAATAAAAATAAGGAAGGGTGCATGGGGTCACGTTACTCAGGCAATTTCCCTTGACCGAAAAGAGCACAGGCATGTGCTTGCCCAATGGCATTTCCATTCATTTCAGAGGAGGAATTATCCTTTCTATTGTGCTTATTCCCAGAATGACTATTTCTTACTTTTGATTGAACGACTGTCTCGAGTACTGCAAAGACCTTAACATTTGTTCTCCTCTTCAAACTCCTCAAAACTCCATGTCCTTCCTCTCTCATTATATGTTCTAACAACTGTTTCCTTAAATGAGCTTTCATATTTCCCAACACAGTTATGAGCCAGCAGGATGCTATTTCATAAAGGATTGAGGGGAGAGAGTAGAACAGTTCATACTTCCCCTAAGTATATTAACTGGAAATCTCTTCCACTCAAGTGATGTACGGAGACACTTCAACCACTGCTCCTCTGACCCTGACTCTTCAAGTGGAAGCTCGGCTCAGTTCCTTTTAAGAGAGACACATAAAGCTGCCATTGTCACAAATTCAGCCAGTAATGGAGAATGTGGTAATTAAATTAAGATGGCTGTCAGGGAGAGAGGTTACCTCATAACAAAATCTAACAGGACTGAAATTCATGTTCCCACTTTCCATCTGTACCAATTAATGTAGCAGCTCAGGAGCTAGTTATTTATATTCAGCCTCTCAAGTCACCTTGGTATAAGAGTCACCTTCAATTGCTCAAATATTTGTTAGAAGAAAAAGAAAGTTATATGTATTTTTTTTAACAAACCTGTAGAGAGAGTTGAAGAGGTCACAGAAAAATAACTCCGAGGAAGCAAGGAATGCTTAAAGTGAGTGAGCTCTGAAAGAAAAACCAACAGGAAAGTGCTAAGACTAAGTCTCTTATCAATTATCTTCAGCATTGCTCAAAAATTTAATTTTTACAAAAGATCCAAGGATATCAAGAGATAATCTGATAATTTGGTCTGCTTAACAGATTCACTATTAGATTGTTCAAACCATGCACAAGACCAATGCACAATGCTAGATATTAAAATCACCTGAAGAATCTGGAAAAAAAATACTGTTCTTTGGATCCAACTCCTACAGATTCAGATTTAATTTTTCTTATGGGTAACCTTTGAACTGGGATTTTAAAATTTCCCCAGGTTGATTTTCATGTGCCTTGGAAGCAAAGAATCATTGTACTACACAAATTACTTCAGAGCTTTTTCTTTGTAATATGTCATTTGTCTTGTTTTCAAATGGACAGAATGTGTGGTCTGAAGAAGGTAAGAACACAAATATGAGGGAGTACTTATTTGGTAAAGAGAGACACTGCATCAGTGTTCAAGGTCCTATAGCTTCTGGCTCCTGGTCTTTTACAGAGAGCCTGAAGGAATCATCCTGTAACCTCAACTTAGGTTCAAGACTTGCATACCCTGTAAAATAGAAAGTCCCTGGGTGAGATGTCAGTTTCATTGTTTTTAGCCAATATCAAATTTAGAATCAGGTCTGTGATCTGCAATACCCTTCACTAAACTGAAATCAGGAAATATTAGGTTGGTAACAGGAAATTTATTGAATTAAGTAAATGGTTCTAGGCTATAGAGTCTATCACCTACAAATATGGGGGTGAGTCACTAATCATTCTTATCAAGAAAAATAAAGGTAGGTCCTTGTTAAAGATAGAGAGTAAACACACACACTTTCACCCCAGTTTCCTCCCAAATTCTCACAAAAAAATAAGAATAAAGTGAATTTTCTAAGAGAAAATTATGTAAGAATATATAAAGTGGAAAGGAAAAAAGTATAGAAATGTAAAGCAGATGGATGGTGGTAACAAATTTAGAAGACCAAAGAAAGCTGCAACTTAAGATAGCCAGAGAGAAAGAAAAAGAAGCACCTGTTTTGCATCAGATTATCCTAGAAATATGCAAGAATTTACTGAACTGCAGACCTCTATAGATGGTGGTAGAGAGAGCTAACAGGAGAATGGTACTGAACACCGTTTATGAAGTTATTGGACAGTTAGTCTTCAATCACCTGTTTCTAAATAGCAATGACCCCTTTCCCACGCTAGGAAAAGAAGGAAGTTTATTGACTATAAAAAGTCAGCAATACAGACTTTGGACTGGCAAATACACACATAATGGAGGATTATTTCTCTTAAAGAAAATCAGAGCTGGAAGATTAAACACATTCCTAGGTAAGAAACCAGGTATGTGACATTTAGGAGCCTAGTCTCTTCAGTCAGAATCTTAGCTTTGCACCAAACAAACTTTATTATCTTGGGTAGTTGGTTCTCTTGTTTATGTTTTAACTTCCTCAACTGAAAATGGGTATAATCATACTTACCAGATTTTAGTAAAGATTAACAGAACAAATCAGTGAACATATGTTCAGCACATATTATTAGAGTGCTTGACAACAAACAGCACTAAGTGTGTTAAATAGTATTCTTGTCCCCCATATTGGCTCCAGGAATAATGATAGAGAGGCTTATGACCTATATAGCCAGAAAAATGAATATTCTTTTCAGGGGATAAAAATATTAATATCTATTTACCTATGTGTATAAAAGGCACATAGACATAGATATATACATCCATAACTCATGGAAACTTGAATCCCTCATCAGAACCCCATAACCATACCAAGCTAAATTCACCAGGAAACTGATCTCACTAATTCATACAGCTTACTTTAAACTTTTTAGAGTTTTCTATCTTAATTTTGTATAACAGTCAAATATTAATAGGTATTTGAGAAAATGTTCTCTCAAGACATATGGAAAATAAAACAAATTTCTAAGAAAAATTTGGAATAAGTGGAAACAATATATGGAGAAGGTGGAAAAGGAGGCTACATTTACTTTTTCAAGAGGAGAAAGACACACACTATTTAGACAACAAAACAAATCCTAGCAAACAGAAAGTTATAATAAAAGAAGTAAAACCTCTATTGTGTGCATGTTCAGATAAAAATAAATTTGACTTTTTGTATAATTTTAATGCACAAATAATTCTAAAAAGAAACTCAATGTAAGAATAATGAAATAACATTGTAGAGGGCTGAGGTTGTGGCTCAGTGGCAGACTGCTCGCTTAGCATGTGTGAGGCCCTGGGTTCAATCCTCAGTACCACATAAAAATAAATAAATAAAATAAAGGTAATGTGTCCAATTATAACTGAAAAATAAATAGTTAAAAAAATAACATTGTAGAAATCTATTAAAAGAAAAAAATGGGTTGGAAGTAGAAAGACAATCACAAAATATATATTACAATTGCCAAATAAGTAGTTTAAAATTTTTTTCTAGACTAAACCAACTGAACTAATTTTTCTCTACAAAATGTTGGCCATGCTTGGAATGAGTGAAAAGTAATATACATTGAGAGACATCATCATGATTTCAGCATAGTGTTGGATTTGAAGACACTAAGACTTCCAGTGAGAGGAGTTAATCCCAATATCTAAAAGTTATAATATAATCATGTGTCACATAAGAATACATTGATGGATTCATAATGGTGGACCATAAGTTTATACCACCCAGGGATACTATGAGCATCTTAATTGGTGTGAGTGTGTTTTATGGTGTTGATTTAATGTCAAAAATACCTAATCAAGTATTTTGTTCAGATTGTATCCCCATTATTAAGCAATGTATGATTGTACAGTTTTAAAAATATATTCTGTGCCCACTGAGTTGAGTCCTAAATCTTCTTTAAACTATACTTCCCTATGTGCATGACTCTACTTTCAAACACTCTATTCTGCTTCATTTGCCAATTTATCTATAAATGGAAAAGACAAAAAAATACCCACACATGAAAACACACACACACACACATACACACACACACACACACACACACACACACACATACTTGAATAATTGCTGAAGCATCATACCATGCCTTGTTTGTTAACATTCTCTTGTTTAGTTTTTATAAAGAATAATGGTTTTCAACCCTCTGCCCATCTGGGTCAAGTTTTGAATCAACTTTTAAAATTCCATTACTACTTATGTTGGAATCTATTTAACAAATAGAATAATTTTAATGTGGCAGTTATCTTACAATATTGCAAATCCTTGTCTTTAAACATGATATACCCAATTTTTGTTATATTAATGAAGATTTATTATTTCTATCTAATATCTTAATATTCTCCATTATATTTATTTCTATCATTTTTACATATTTTTAATGGTGTAACATTATTAAACCTTTTTTTGGACATAATTCTCAAAAGGTTACAAAACTGTTTAAGGAACTATTTTTTTTCTAAACCTGCTGAGATTAAGTTGCCAACATGATTCTCCATATCCACAAATGCATTATTACATACTTCCTACAAAAAAATAATATTCTCTCATGAAACCATAACACAACCAACAAACTCAATAAATTAGCATTATCAAATTACTACAAGAGTATCAAGTACTGTACATAAACATTTGTATTATGGCTCACGATACTAATGTGGAAGGGCTTATGCAATTTTCTAAATGATCATATTAATGTGATATTTTAAAGATATAATGTGTGCTATCAGAAGTTCCATTTGTTGTGAAATTACATAGAAGGCTCAAATTTTCTTTCTAAAACAAGTGATGGCTCCGTGGTCTTAGAGGACAGTGGTTGTGTTCTCCATAGTTATTTCACACCAACTTCTCAGACATTACCTTGATTACTATCTACACTCTGCCCTCATCTGCCTTCTACTGTCTTGGTGTATGTTATTACCAAATAATGTAGACCCCATACAAATAGAAATGCAATGTAGAAACTTTCATCTAATGCTATGAATACTGGAAGAAAGAACGTTGTGCTATGAAGATGTGACACCATGACTTTGCCCAAGAATCAATGCAATTTTGCCCTTATTTCTGCTATTTTAAATATAGGTATCTCAGCATTAACATAAAAGAAAATGGATACTGATGAAAGTAAATAAGGTAGTTAGGATAATTCTCCATGACTTCTGTCATCAACAACCTTTATGTATTACTGTAATTCTACTCCTAGAATTAGGTAAGGTGTATTTCATGCTTATGGGACTTGCTTTGAGCAATGCATTTCAGTAATTTTTATTTGAGGACAATATTCAATTATGCCTCCTTTGCAATGCTCTGTTGTGTTTCTATTCTATGATACACTATAAGAACATGCCCTAAGTAGCTCTTGGTCCAAGAAGAACATGGAGGATTGTGGGAATGACATATAACCACCGATTGTAACTGAATAGAACCTCAGAATATGCTCAGACACACTGGGAAGAAAATGTAATAATTTACATTTGGCCTTCTTATTATACATCTAATTATACTATAATGTTAATAAATATATATTTCATACGTTACCAGAAACAATATTTCACTCATATTTCAGATTTATCTGGGAATGTATAAATGAAGTAATGAGAAATAAGATTACTTGTCACAAAGCTTAAATTGTGATATTACTGATATATAGTGCTCATTCAATGTGAAGTAGACATTTGATAGAGTAAATTTCTTTTATTCATAATTTTTGTGTATTTAATATTTTATAATGAACAAAATTACAAGTGTAATAGAGATTATCTAGATGAACTGCCTATGTGCACACTTTCAATAAACAATGTGTGCATTTTTAAATTATTCTCTTGGATCTATTAAATGTAATGAGATGTATTAAAGTGTAATAATATTTCTGTTGTATCTAATAATGAAAATGTATGAGCTTCTGTTTGGAATGTATTATTTTTATTTTATGTTATCTTCATTCTTATATTTTGTAAAATATCATATTGAATATGAATTTTAAAAATTATCTTTCACCAGAGATATTTGGGAAGCACTGCCTTGACAAACTAAAGATCTATGTAAACACACCTCACCCCAAAAAATTCCTGGTAAGAATCATGTAGCAAAAATAGAATCTATAATAGAAGGGGAAAAAGGAGAGGAAGAGGGAGAGAGAGAGATAGAGTTTTCTACTTGCCAAATATCAGTCTGAATTGTTAGTAATAAACAATAATAACTATTCTGGCTACAAATAGCAAAAGCATTTGAAAAAAAATACTAGTGTTTATAACAGAATGTCTGTGAGGTCCAATAAAACATACAGGACACTAATATTAAAATGTCTAAGTATACCTTGGTAAATTCACCATTGCTACTTTTGCTTCTCAGCTATAATGCTAGAGGATGAATGCTGTTCCTGAAGAAGCAAATGCACTAGATTAAATAAACCTGTAAGCTCATGTAGAAGGGCTGTAATGAAGCCTTCACTTTACCCTGCTAAAAGAGAAAACTTCTAGAAGAAAATACTTAGAAAAATAGTCATATTCTTCTCATTTTAAAAACCTAAATCATTGATTAGCTATTCTTTTAATAGTATTGTGTGCATGGACTTTAAAATATCTGTGGCTTTAAATACATCTTACTGACTTTCAGCAATTTGGTTTATATATTTCCAGAATTCAGCTGCATCTGGATCCTGGCTCTGCATTCTGTTCAGGTCCACTCCAAAGGTCTTCATATTTTTCTTGGACCCAGAGCCACTGGGAACATATACTTTTGAAGCAGAGTATAAAAGCAAATGTGAGCTAGTCAAACCCCATCAGTTCCTTTCAAGCTTCTACTCACATTACCTCCACCAAAATCCTGTCCATTGGTGAAATTATATCATGTAGTCAAACCAACATCAACAGGACAGACAAATATATTCCACTTACTCAAGATGATGCTACTATGCAATCACAAAAATGTCAAGTGGATATAGGTGGTAAGTAAAAAGTAAAGAAAACTATCTAATATTACTACACAAATATCTGTTGGAAAACATTCATTTCCTGTTTGGTCATGAGACACACAGTATTGTTTGGTCATGTTCAAATTAAGGCAAAAGATGAGTAGCTTTTGAGAAAAGGAAAAGACTAATGGCAGGATGCTACACTACCCTTAAATATGGTGGAATTCATGGTAATAGTCTCAAGAAACTTTCTACATTAAAGTTTTATTTTTTCTATTTTTCTGGGGGGGGGGTGGGGAGTACCAGGTATTGAATTCAGGGACACTTGACCACTGAGCCACATCTCCAGCCAGCATTCTTTTATATTTTATCCAGAGACAGAGTCTCACTGAATTGCTTAGTGCTTCGATTTTGCTGAGGCTAGCTTTGTACTCATGATTCTCATGTCTCAGCCTCCTGAACTGCTGAGATTACAGGTGTGCGCCACTGCGCCCAGCTACAGTTTTATTCCTGTGTATATCATATGATATTGGAATGCTGTGAACAAAACCACAAGAAAGCAAAAGAAGGTTGAATGAAGACTGAATTCAAGAATAATTCTAAAAAAGCATCTCAAAAGTAGAAAAATCTGCCCACCTGACAAGACAGTTGAGAAATCTTTAAATACTAGTAACAGTAAATAATGTGCAAATTAACTTCTTTATGTTGTGTTTTATTAATGCTTACTATAGAGAAACCAGACTCAAAGAAACACGTTGACAAAAATGGAAGAAATCATTTTAAAGCAGTTTCATCTATCTCAGAGCCTTTATTTTGTTTTATCCAAATTGAAGTAGTGATTCTGTATTTTTTGTGTAATTTTTTTATTTATATATGACAACAGAATGGATTATAATTCTTATTACATATATAGAGCAAAATTTTCATATCTCTGTTTGTATACATAGTATATTCACACCAATTTGTGTCTTCATACATTTACTTGAAGGGAGGGGGCATGGGGTAATTATTGAAGGTGATTCTATATTTTTAAAAATTTAGCTTCAATGATTCACATGTAGACAATTCCAACAACTTATTCTATAAATATGTAGTACTAATTTACATTACACTTTCGTGAAAGAGATTAGTATCAGATTCGTGAATTTTCTTTTTTTTTTAAAGAGAGAGAGAGAAGAGAGGAAGAGAATTTTAATATTTATTTTTTAGTTTTCAGTGGACACAACATCTTTGTTTGTATGTGGTGCTGAGGATAGAACCCGGGCTGCACGCATGCCAGGTGAGCGTGCTACTGCTTGAGCCACATCCCCAGCCCAGATTCGTGAATTTTCTAATCTGATCTTCTTTTGTTGGAAAATAAAACTTAGGTCATTCTATCAAATGTTTGAAGGGTCGAAGATTACTTTCCTAGATACATGATATAAATACCATCAGCCAATTAATTATAGCTTTTAAATTATGAAACATGGCATTACTTTTTTTTAGAGTTTCTGCACATCCATATTTTAACTTTTGTTTTTCCTCTGATCTCATCTACCATTAAAATACATATATGTGGGCTGGGGATGTGGCTCAGGCGGTGGCGTGCTTGCCTGGCATGCGTGCGGCCTGGGTTCGATCCTCAGCACCACATACAAACAAAGATGTTGTGTCTGCCAATAACTAAAAAATAAATAATAAAAAAGTCTCTCTCTCTCCCCCCATCTCTCACTCTATCTTAAAAAAAATAAAAATACATATATGTGCATATGTATGTATGCATATATACATATATTCTATGTATATTTCTACATACATATGTCTACTTACCTGATATGAGAATGTTAAAGTCATTATAAATAAATTTTAAAATCCACAAAACAGGTATGTCTGTTGTCAATTCATGATGACTTGTGGAGAAATAAAAAATACTTAGAGGTAAATGAGAATAGTGATATATCATTATCAAAATCTCTGGGACACTGTGAAGGCAGTTTTAAGAAGAATGTTCACACCATTGAGTCAAAATATTAATAGAAAAGAAAGATAATGAATAATCTAACATTATAATTCAAGACCTATTAAAAAAAACCAAACCAACACCAAAATCAGTAGAAGACACAAAATAATCAGAAGCAAAATCAATGAAATTTGGAATTAAAAGTAATTCAAAATATGAACAAAACAAAAAGTTATTTTCTGAAAGAATAAACAAAACTGACAAACCCTTAGCAAAGCTGACTGAAAGAAAGAGGGGAAAAAATCAAATAATTAAAACCTAGTTGAAAAAGGAAACATCACCACAGACACTTCTGAAATTCAGAGGACTATCAGAAACTATTTTGAAAATTTATACTCCAAAAAGGCTAGAAAATCTTGAAGACACTGACAAACTCCTAGAGAACTATGACTTATCCAAATTGAACCAAGAGGACATAGCAAACTCAAAAAGGTCAATTTCGAGTAATGAAACTGAAGAAGCCATCAAAAGCCTACCAACAAAGAGAATCATGGGACCAGATGTCTTCTCAATTCACTTCTACCAGACTTTTAAGAAAAAACTAATATCCAAAGTGCTATACAAATTCAATGCAATTCCAATTAAAATCCCAAAATTATTTCTTATAGAAATAGAAAAAGCAATCATGAAATTCATTTGGAAAAATAAGAGACCCAGAATATCCAAAGCAATCCTTAGCAAGAAGAATGAAGCAGGAGGCATCACAACAGCAGATCTTAAATTCTACTACAAAACTTTAGTAAAGGCTGGGCTTGTGGCTTAGTAGTAGAGTGCTCTCCTAGCATGTGTGAGGCCCTGGGTTCAATCTTCAGCACCACATAAAAATAAATAAATAAAGGTATTATGTTCAACTACAACTAAAAATAAATAAATATTAAAAAAAAAACTTTAGTTAAAAAAAAAAAAAGTCATGGTATTGGCTCCAAAATAGGCATATGGACCAATGGTACAGAATGGAGGACACAGAGAAAAAACCTCATAAATACAGTTATCTTATACTAGACAAAGGCACCAAAAACATAAATTGGAGAAAAGATAGCCTCTTCAACAAATGGTGCTGGGAAAACTGGAAATCGATATGCAACAAATTGAAACTAAACCCCTAGCTCTCACCATGCACAAAACTCAATTCAAAGTCGATCAAGGACCTAGGAATTAGGCCAGAGACCCCACACCTAATAGAGGAAAATATAGGCCCAAATCTTCATTATGCCCTTACTTTTTAACAAGTCTTCTAATGCAAAAGAAATAAAATAAAAAATCAATAAATGGGATGGATTACAACTAAAACTCTTCTGCTCAGCAAAAGAAATAATCAAGGAGGTGAAGACAGAGCCTATGTTTTGGGAGCAAATTTTTGTCACATTCACATCTCATAGAGCAATAATCTACAGGACATATAAAGAACTCAAAAAAAAAAAAAAAAAAAACCTAACACCAAAAAACAAAAAACAAACAACCCAATCAAAAAATGAACCAAGGATCTAAATAGATACTTCTCAGAAGATGATATACAATCAATCAACAAATATATGAAAAAATATTCAACATTTCCAGCAATTAGATAAATAAAAATCGAAACTATTCTAAGATTTCATTTCATGCCAGTCAGAATGGCAGTTATCAAGAATACATACAACAATAAGTGCTGGCAAGGATGTGGGGGGAAATGCACAATCATACATTGCTGGTGGGACTTCAAATTGGTGCAATCACTCTGGAAAGCAGTATGAAGATTCCTTAAAAAACTTGGAATGGAACCACCATTTGACCCAGCTATCCCACTCCTCAGTCTGTACCAAAAGGACTTGAAATCAGCATACTATAGTAATACAGCCACATCAATGTTTATAGTAGCTCGATTCAAAGTAGTTAAACTGTGGAACCAACACACATGCCTTTCAACAGCTGAATGGATAAAGAAATTGTGGTATCTATACACAATGGAATATTACTCAGCATTAAAACAGAATAAAATTATGTCATTTGCAGATAAATGGATGGAGTTGAAGAATATCATGCTAAATGAAGTAAGCCAATCTCCAAAACCAAAGGCTGAATGTTCTATCTGATAAGTGGATGTTGATCCATAATGGGGGAGGGGGTATGGGAAAAATGAAGGAGCTGTGATTGGGCAAAGGAGAGGGAAGGAAGGGGAGGGGGTATGAGGGCAGTAAAGAGGGTAGAGTTAGATGAACACCATTACCCTAGGTACATATATAACCAAACATGTGGTGTGATGTTACATCATGTAAAACCAGAGAAATGAAAAGGTGTGCTGCAGTTGTGTACAATGAATAAAAATGCATTCTGCTGTTTTATATACCTAATTAGAATAAATTAATTAATTAATTAAAGAAAAGAACTAATACCAATCCTTTTCAAATTATTCCATGAAATAGAAAAGGAGAGAACTCTTCCAAACTCATTCTAAGAAGCTACTATCACCCTAATATAAAAACTAGACAAAGACCCATCAAGGAAAGAAAACTTGAGACCAATATCCTTGAAGAACATAGATGCAAAAATTCTTAATAAGATACTGACAAACCACATACAAAAACACATTAAAAAGATAGTTCACTACAATCAAGTGAGTTTCATCCCAAGGATGCAAGATTGGTTCAACATATGGAAATCAATAAATGTAATTCACCAAATAAATAGACTTAAAGACAAGAATTATGTGATTATTTTAATAGGTGCAGAAAGCATTCGTGAAAATAAACCATGCATTCACAATAAAATCACCAGAGAAACTAAGGATAGAGGAACATACATAACTTTGTAAGGGCTATATATGACTCAAGGCCAACATTATTCTGAATGCAGAAAAACGGAAAGGATTTCTTCTAAAAACAGGAAGAAGACAGGGATGCCCATTTTCACCACTCTATTCAACATAATCCTTGAAACAATTAGGCAAGAGAAGGAAATTAAAGGGATATGAATAGGAAAAATAGAGCTTAAACTATCTCTGTTTGCAGGTGACATGATTCTATATTTGGAAGACCCCAAAACTCCACCAGTAAATGTCTAGGACTCATACATGAATTTGGCAAAGTGGCAGGAAATAAAGTCAGCACCCATACGTCAATGACATTCCAATGATGAATCCACCAAAAAAGAAATCAGGAAAACTATCTCATTCACAATACCTCCCCCCCAAAAAGTAATACTTGGGAATCAATCTAACATAAGAGGTGAAGGCCCCCTACAATGAAAACTATAGAACACTCAAGAAAGAAATTGAAGAGGACCTTACAATATGAGAATACCTCCCATGTTTTTGGATAGCAGAATTAATATAACAATGGCCACACGATCAAAAAATGCTATAGAGATTTTATGCAATTCCCATGAAAATTCCAATGATGTTCTTCATAGAATTAGAAAAGGCAGCCATGAAATCCATTTGGAAAATAAGACACCCAGAAGAGCCAAAGTAATCCTTAGTGAGAAAAGCGAAGCAGGAGGCATCACAATAACAGACCTAAAATTCTGACAAAAACAGCATGATATTGGCATTAAAACAGGCATGAAGACATTCGGGAATAAACTACTTTCACATATTGTGGAAATACTACAAGATTATTGCATAGTTCTAAATTATGGGCATAAAATACTCTCTAATAAATATCATACATAAATACTAAATATAATTCTCACTGCTGATGTTTACTATTATCTTTATTATCATCATTTATATTATTCCATACTAAAGAAAACAGTCTCTAATTTAACACTTTAGCCTCTATTTTATAATTCACAAATTTTGCTGTGTCACAGAGTACCATGGTGAGATAAGCTCAATTTTCTTTCATCTTCTTTATTTTTGCAAAATGTCCTCTGCTACGAAAAAATAGAAAATTTTTAATCTGAGTAATTACTCAAATGCCACCATGTTATTAAAGCTGCACCATCAGATCATACTTCTACACAAAATTTGTTGACAACACTTCTTGTTAGTTTTATACAGTTCAGAATTTATGTATCAAAAATATGAATCTGAAGAAAATATTTTTCTTTCGAATAACTATTGTTCATAAACTATACATATAATAAGTCTGCATAGAAATATCTATGCTTGCCTCTTGCTGCAATGAAAAGCATTTTGCTAGCTTTGCATTCTTTATTACATGGCTTCAATTTCATTAAGCAATTCCTAATGATGAGCTTCAATGACAGTGGATCATGGTACTTCTTTATCTCAATTATTTACCACCAACATTTATAAGAAAATATTTTTGGTGTGACTCTCAGTAATATCTGATAGATAGTTTAGAATACTAGTGTGCTACTTAAAAAATAACAAGAATAATCATACTATGACATATTCAATATATTCTCTGTCTGTTTTTTAATTCTGTTCACCATCTTTCAAATAATTCTTTAGGTTTTACATTATAAATTTACATTTTATATACAAGTGCTTTTGGCATTTTATTTACTTACTAATTTGAATACATTTTAAATAAAGCATGGTGGTTTTATCATTTAATAATTAAATGACTACAAAATCATGTGCAACGCATTAGTTCAATTAATATAGGTTCTTTTGGTCTTTATGGGAAAAGATGTCTACCATCATTTGTTTTGTTACTCTATCTTATTCAGAAAAAAATAAATATAAACATGTGTTTCTCAGCAAAATTATCAATAAAGTACATTTTGCTATTAGTAAATTAGCAATTCCTTTTATCTTTCTTTCTTTCTTTCTTTCTTTTTTTTTTTTTTTTGATCCTTTGTATGTCAACTTGCTTCTTTTTGGGTTGGGGTTACCAGGTATTGAACTCAGAGGCACTTGGCCACTGAGCCACATCCCTGGCCCTATTTTGTATTTCATTTGGAGAATGAAAGGGTTCCATAGAGTTGCTTAATGCCTTGGTTTTGCTGAGGCTGGCTTTCAACTTGTAATCCTCCCACCTTAACCTCCAGAGCCTCTGGGATTACAGACATGCAGCACTCTGCCTGGCTCAACTTGCTTTTTCATAATTAGAAAATGTACTTTTCATAGTATTTGGCTTCATTTTGACAAAATTATGCATTTGAGAAACTTGATTTAAATCTCACATTTCCTGTTTCTTTTCCTCTCCCCTCCTCTTCCCCTTTTCACCCTCTCTGCTCTAATGATCTTTCTTTCACTCCTTTATTTATTCATTTTAATTCGTAGTTTCTACATGTACATAAAGGTAAAATTTCCTTCATACATTTACATATGTATGTAACATGTTTTTATTAAATTCATTCCGGATTTCTTTCTATTACTCTTCCCTTTGTCTTTCCCTCTCATTCTCCTTCCTCTACTCCACTGACCTTTCCTATCTATATGATATCTAGTCCCCTCCCCGATTCATCTGGTTTCATTTCATAATTTAGCTATTGTGAATTGTGTTGCTAAAAACATTAAAGTGGCTGTATCCCTACAGTATGCTGATTTTAGTTCTTTTGGATAAATACCAAAGAGTAGGGTAGCTGGATTATATGGTGGTTCCATTCTTAGTTTGTGGAGGAACCTCCACTTTCCAGAGTGGTTGTGCTAATTTGCAGTCCCACCAACCATATATGAGTATACATTTATCCCCACATCCTTCTTGCCAGCATTTATTATTATTTATATTAATGATAATTTCCATTCTGACTGGAGTGAGATGAAATCTAAGTGTGGTTTTGATTTGTATTTCCCTGATATGCAATTCATTTTCAAATAAGGATTCAGATTCTCTCTTTTAGGAGAGTTCTTTGGTTTACAGTCCAGTATCCTATCCAGTATTAGAAGACTTAAACCTATTTCCCAAGGTTGCTGGATTTTTTATGTATCAGTTCAAATCCACTTGACTTTGCCTTTTATTCCTACCACTCTTGCAGTATCCATATCTACCCAGGCTTCAACCAGAATCATTCAGCTGCATTCCAGAACTGCTTGGACTCAGGGTCCTCCACACTTACCATTTCTCACTACCACAGGCAGCTTGGAAGAGCACAGTTATCAGCCTGGGGGGAAACCCTTTGCCAAATTAGTACTAGGGATTAGGATTGACTGTGTCTCTTTTCTGCTCTGGGGCAGAAAGTCCTGAGACACATTTTTTTTTAAAGACTTTCCCACAGATCCTCCCTGCTTCAGTGGTTTTCTCTAAAGTTAACTACCACAATACCATTCACTTGCACTGACTTTTCCTCTTTCCCATTTCTTCAGCCAGTTCTTCATTTCTGCTCCTCAAGATTATGTTCCCAAATAAACTCTTTTCATTATTTGCACATAAATCTCAGCTTCTTACTTTGTTACTGAGTGATCCAGACTAAGAAAGCCATTATCCAAAAGTAAAATCACATGGACTTCTCTCATAGATACCCATAGCTTTTGTTCATCTGCATTGTTCTTCTATTTTAAGAAAATTCACACATATGATGAAATTCACCAGTAAATATTTGGAAAATATCATTTTTACAGTTCCCAGGAGTTAAAAATTTTCCCTCTGACACTAAAGATATGATTACATGCCAAAAATTATCTCTTTCTTTTTTCATGCTTATATTGAACAAAGTTATTCTTGTTTTCTCATCTATTATAATCAAATTTTCCAAAAATACATTCTGATTTGGCAATCTAAATAGGAAGCAAAGCCATGACATAATAAAGAGACCATGAAATAAGACCAAATGCCTCCTCCAAAGTAACTTACATTGAAAGCAAGATACACCTTTAGGTGTCATACAAATGATAAATTTGTAATCATTGGATTGTCACAATTTATTCAATACCCTCTATATTCTAGGTGTTGTTCTCATTAATGATGATAATCATTAGTTAATTCAAAACTGAATTTTTTCTATATTCATAGCACTCACATTCTAACAGAAGAGACAAACAATAAAAAGAATACCTAACAAAAAGATAAAATAATTTTAAAAATAAGATGACTACTTAGGGGAAAAATAAAGCAAGGAAGCAGCTAGGAAGTTGTTGAAGTAGTGGTAAGATGTGAGGGAAGGAGGTGATAATTTAGGTTGGTTAGTACTTACCTCATTTAGTTAGTAAGACATTCAGGTACAAAGTCAAAAATAGATGACCTCCAACTCTGCAAATAACTTGGGAAAGAATATCTCTGACAGAAGGGAAAGGACACAGGAAAAATACCATGTTCCACAAGAATGCCTGCTATGGTGCAGGAGTAGCATGCTCATGAGTGGAGTGAAAGAAAGTGGTGAGAATTAACATCAGCACTGGGCCAGCAGGGCAGCTCAGGTGTGAGGTCAAAGTTGGCGAAAGGTCTTTTGCTTCTGCTCTGAAATGAGACCAAGGGTAGATTTAAAGTTGAGAGGGAGTGTGACCTGACTTCCATTGTGTGACTCTTGTTTATTTTGATGACAACAAACTAAAAGGAGGACAATAATGTTAGCAAGTAGGTCATTTAGGAAGTTATGGTAATCATCTAAGCTGAAAATAATTGTGTCATGGTCAAAATAAGAACAGTGTATATGGCAGAAAACGTTAGGGTTCTGAATATTATTGGAAATTGAAGAGGATTTGCTGAAGTTTGGCCCCTATATGATGAGAAAGAGAAGTCAAGTAGCCAAGAATACCATCCAAGTTTTATCCTGAGGAATTTGAAAGGTAGATGCAGGATTTACTGGGAAACACTTCAGATTTGCGAACATTATATGGATACTTTTGTATTAGAGATGTCTGTTGGATACCCAAGGAAATGTGTCAAGTAGATATCTGACTTTTCCAAGTAAAAAATAATTTTTAAAAGTTTTAGGAAATTTTGTTTACTACATTTAAGTATTAGCATATAAAAAACACATAATGCATTACTTGTGTTAAATATGCTTGACCATAATTAAATTTAATTCATCACTACTCTTGGAAAAAGCAAGAAGTAAACTGATAAATTATTCGCATACTCTCACCCATCTAAAATCAAGTCAAATCTAACACATTTTTTCCTCATATTTCCAGATTTTCATGTATAATTCCTCCAGACTTACAAATTTTAAAAATAGTGAATAACTTTTTAAAATTAAGGTAATTAGTTTTTATTGGACATGGTGAATTTTAATCTCTAAAAATTTTGTCCAAATATATGCAAGGACTATCTAAATTTAAAGTCTATTTTCCAGCAAAATAGTTACAAAACACAAGAACTCAAACATTAATGAAGTAGTTGGAGTTAAGTAATATGGGATTTTTCATCTCCTCAAATAAAGTTGAAAAATTCCTGGAAAGCACTTTCATAAAACCGTTTGCAAGATTTTTCAGTTGTGGCTGGGCATGGTGGAACACACCTATAATCCCAGCAGCTTGGAAGAGGATCACAAGTTCAAAGCCAATCTTAACAAGTTAGTGGGACCCTTAACAACTTAGTGAGATCCTGAGCAACTTAGTGAGATCCTGTCTCAAAATAAAAAATAAAATAGGGCTGTGGATGTGGTTCAGTGGTTAAGTGCCCCTGGGTTCAATCTCTGTTACCAAAAATTTAAAAACTAAATTATTATTCAAAGGTAATAGTAACTCCAGGAATTTATGATAGATTGAGTAAAACTGTTAAATGATAACTAAAGAATCTGATGTTATTATAATATTCTTTTTGAACTTACTTATATTTTACCAATTTTTAGTACTGAAAACTACTAGATATTTTTTTTAATCCAATCTACAGTTGCAATTAAGGAATCTCAGCTAATAGCTACAAGTTAAGAAGTTTCCCTGACTAGTAAGGGAGAAACTGGAGAGTTGTACACCCCCTCTCATTTAGTATTAAATTCAAAAGTGCCTCGATCACTTTCTGGAAAAGCATGTCAGTATAACTTAATTAACAAATTTTCAGAAATTAGTAATTTTAAATTGCAGAATTAAATATACAGTGAGATGTATGTAGTGCAGCAAAGCATAGCTTCTTTTATAAGCAGGCATGATTCCCTTGTGATCTCTGGATGGCTGTAGGGTAAGTGTGTGGTTTAAGAATGCTGAAAAGTTTCTGGTCTAATTCCTAGGTCTTAGATTCACTTTGAGATGACTTTTGTGCAGGGTGAGAGACAGAGATCTGGTTTCATTCTTCTACATCAGGATATCTAGTTTTCCCAGCATCATCTGTTAAAAGTGCTCTTTTTCTTCGGTATATTTTTGGCACTTTTTTTGAGTTTCAGAACACTGCATCTATGTGGGTTTGTCTCTCTGTCCTCTATTCTATTTCAAAGCCTGTCAGCAGATGAATGGATAAAGAAAATGTAGTATAGTACACAATAAAGCTTAAACTATAAAGAAAAATGAAATGGCATTTTCTGGTAAATGGATGGAACTGGAGAACATCATGCTAAGTGAAATAAGCCAGACTCTGAAAGTCAAGTGTTAGATGTTTTCCCTCATATGTGGAAGATGGAATAAAATAATTGGCGGGGAGGACAAAAGAAATAGTGGGATTTCATGAAAATAGAAGAGAGATCAGTGGAGTTGAGGAATGGGATTAAGGGGGAGGAAGGAGAGATGGAAAATGGTAGGAATAGTGGAGTGAATCTGACAAATTTTGTTTATATATATGAATATATCACAGTGAATTTCTACTTTATGTATGCCCACTAATAAAAGACATAATAAATAGAAGAAACATCACTAGAGTAAGGAAGAGGAAATGGGTGGGGGCAAGAGAAAGGAGAAATATTGGAGAATGAATTCGAGCAAATTATATTCCATGCTTATATAATTATGCCAAAATGTACTCCAATATTATGTACATCTATAGTGAACTAATAATTCTCCCAGAAAACACTTCATTCAACACATGGAAATGTGTAAAACTCAACAAAGGAAAACAAGAATGATTCCAGCATTCTAAGCTCTCTGTATAAATTGTTTCACAATATATCACCTTGAACAAAGAGTTCAGTAACCATAAAGAATAGAAGAATTTCAAATCATTGATTCTCTGCATCTCACTTCTGGTGGGGGGTCATGGGTGGTGGGTGGGGATGAAGCTAGAGACAGGATACATTTAAAAGAAGAAGAAGAAGAAGAAGAAGAAGAAGAAGAAGAAGAAGAAGAAGAAGAAGAAGAAGAAGAAGAAGAAGAAGAAGAAGAAGAAGAAGAAGAAGAAGAAGAAGAAGAAGGAAGAAGAAGAAGAAGAAGAAGAAGAAGAAGAAGAAGAAGAAGAAGAAGAAGAAGAAGAAGAAGAAGAAGAATTGAAAAACTTGAAGAAACATATACAATAAGCCCTATGTTTTTATGAGATACATCTCATATACACACAAAGTAAACAACATGTGTTGGAATGAGGGCCTGCAGTTTTGCAAAGGGCTTCAATACCCATGACATGTAGCTGTGATAAAAATACACTTTATACATCTCAGAGGAGGAAAGATTAAGTAAGGCAATACATGTCAAGCCTGAGTTTGAATTGCATGTGCTGCTCTGCTGCCCCTAAGCAGACAGAATCAAGTAACTAGGCAATGAGTCAGGGGACCCCATGATATTTGCATCCCAGGAAGATCTGCTCAGACACTTTTCCCTGTGTTAAGAATCTATGATCCATCTACTCACAAAGAGCAATATTCTGCTCACAAACAGTAGAACTATTTCTGCCCAGGATGAACAATATCTATTCAGAGATGAAGAATATGAAACTGCTAGTTTTCTCAATTAACAAACTATCACCTTCTAAAGGTCATTTCTGTAGCCTTTCTGAGCAGGTTTGGAATTTCAGAGATTAAATCTTTGAAACTTAGCCACAGGAAATGACAGATTCTGATTGCAAATACTGTCACATAACCCTGGACAGAAAAAAAAATGCATATATTTTTTATTTTTTTGTTTGCATCTTCACTCAATACTGTAGGTTATACCTTGTCTGCTTTCCAGTTTTTCCAATTATAAATTAAAGTATATGGCATCTAACTATATAACCCAGAGAATTTGTTTGCAAAATATTTATATGTCTTTTAATTTTCAAAGAACTGACAGCAGGTAGATTGGAGTGAAATAATTATTCCAAATAATGCTAACCCAACAATTTTCCATCCCCATGGAAAAGACTTGTGCCAATTAATAAGAGAATTTCATCATGGAAGAAAATGATAATGTTTCTGGTGCCAAATGTAGGCCAAGTGTAGGCAGCATCCATCCCTAGGGTGTGAAGAAATCTGGGTAATTGCCTCATGTATCTTGCTTTGTGACTTTCATAGATCGAGCTGCTTTAGGGAACAGATATTGTGGTAGAAGAAGAGGAAAAAGAAGTCTGCTGAGAATTGCCCTATGAACTACACTGTCCCCATTTAAAAATGTCAGAACATGGGCAGGATTACATATTTGCTTCTGAAATAATTATACGTGTGGAGGTAAATAGTGCTACTCACAGTTTTGATCAGAATTTTAGGACACATTCTTTTTGAACTTAAGAATGAACGTGTACTGCTGAACACCTGTCAAAAGGTCGAAAATCAAATTAAAATCGGGTACCTTATGAGATTATTATTTTTCCCAAGCCCTATACCTGTAAGTGCTAATTGTTAAAACATTAGAAGAAATGTCAGAAAGACATATCATTGTTATATAATTTTTACAACTGTCAATATTGAATTATTTCAACAAAAGAGGAAATAAAATCCATTTTGAACACTGGATGAGGTCATACAAGTGACTAATACCTGTACATTAAACTGGCCTGACTTTTAAAACCAAGTTTACATAATGCTACTCAGCCAAAACCCAAAACCCAATATTTAATTCTCTTTAGCCAATCAAGTGAAGGCACAACTCATAAAAGAAAGACGGCATACATAAATATGTACTTGCTGAGAACTGCAACTGCAGAGTCATAAATTCAAATTGCCTACGCAGTCTGTCACCTTGATGTCTCATTGTCAGTCCAGCCTCAACATACCCCAAACTGAGTATCTATAATGCCCAACACACACTGTGGTTCAGCTCCTTCCACACTCTTCTGCCTTCCTACTAACAGCTTTTCATTTATTAGGCCAAAGAAACATTAAAGGACTACTAACTCCAATTTTTCTTTTATGTCCACCAGAGTCCTTAGCAAATCTTATCTCCTCAATGGTCAAAAAATAGCCAAAACAAATCTCTTCTCACTACTTACAATAGTGTCATGCTTATCTAAGTCATACTCATCTGCTCCAGGAGTTAGTTCCTATGCACTAGTCATCTTCCTTGGCCTTTTTCATCCTATTATGGATACAGAACTGAGACATTATTACTATGTCACTGTTCTGGTCAAAAGTGTTCACACTATTCTCTTATAGGAGATATAGTTATCTTTAATTTACAAAATCTGTGATGGTTAATTTTACCTGTCAAATTGACTGCACCATGGAATACCCAGATATTGTGTCAAGCATTATTATGAGTATTAATGTGAGCATATCTTATGCAATCATTTAAAAACCTAAACGAAACAAAAGTCTGAGTCTTTCCTGAGTAAGACAGAACTCCTCTTTTATGATTTAGATATGAAGTGCCCCCCCACACACAAAAAAAATGCAAGAAATCTTAGAGGTGAAATGATTGGGTTTTGATAATCTTAAACTCATTAGTACAATAATCCACTCAAATAGATTAACTTTATCATAACTAGGTAGGGTGTGGCTGGAGAAGGTAGGTCGCTGAGGGTGTGCCTTGGGATATGTATTTTGTTCCTATTGATCAGAGCTCTCTCTCTCTGCTTTCTGAGTGTCATGTCCTGAGCTGCTTTCTTCTGTCATGAAGTTTTGCCTCACCTCTGGCCAAAACCAATGGAATCGGGCTGTCTATGGACTGAAGCCTCTGAAAACATAAGCACAAAATAAATGTTTCATTTTCTAAAAGTGTGCTTATGGGGTTTTTCCATCAAGTGAAAAGTTGACAGGGACAATACCATGAGCTCTCCTGGGTCTCCAGCAAATCTTTGGACTTGTTTTCTTCCACAGACATGTGAACCAATTTATTATAATAATTCTCTTAAATCAGTCTCTTTCTCTAACCCCCCACTCTGTCTCTCTCATGTGCATGTGCGGAATATAGTTCTCCCTTGGAGTCATGGGGCAAAGATTTTTCAGAACCCTCAGATACCAAAATCCATAGATATTCAAGTCACATCTATAAAATGGAATAATATTTGCATAAAACCTACATGCATCCTCCTTTATACTCTAAATCAACTCTAGGTTATCTATAATACTAAATAAAATATAAATGCTATGCGAGTAGTTTATATACAGTATTGTCTACAGAATAATGGCATGAAAAAATTACAAGTGTTCAGTAGCAAAGCAATTATTTAAAGTTTTTAAAACTTTTTACTTTTTTGGTTCCCAGGATAGAAGCACTGATCTATATCTCCAGCCCATTTTTTAATTTTAGCTAGAGATAGCATATTGCTAAGTTGCTTAAGGCCTTACTAAGTTGCTGAGGCTGGCTTTGAACTCACAATCCTCCTGTCTCAACCTCCCCTGTCCCTGGGGTTACAGGTGTGCTCTACCATGCTCGACTTTCCAAATATTTTTTATTCATGATTGGTTAAATATGTAGACGCAAAACTAGCAGATATGGAGGTCTGACATTATGTGAGTGAATGTGTGTTTTGTGTGTATGTGTGTGTGTGTGTGTGCGTGTATTTTTGTGTCACTGGAGAACTCTGATTAATGCAAGGCCTGGGATAATCAGACTGTTGTGACCTTCAGATTTCATTCCATGCCCTTCTTGTTCCCTGTATTATTTCTTTCTTGCCTCTGCTGGCCTTCAAATTTTCCAGGCATAGTCCAATCTATGTACAAGTGCTATTCTTCTGGACAGTTGTCTGCCTGTCTAGATGGGCATTTCTTCATATATCTGCATAAATATCTTTTCTCTCTCATTGTAAATGCACTCATTTAACTGAGGCTTTCCTTGCTATCCCATCAAATGTAATTAAAGCGAGGATTCGAACACAGCCTTTAAAAAATCTAAAGTAAACATTAGGAGGTTTCTATGGAAATAATTTTGCATTTTCATATGTGACATAAATAGCTATTTACTCATGCATATGGCTCTTCACCTTGCATATACATGCACATAGTTCTTGCCCCCTTACAGACAATAGCCTTCTCTTCGGCATTCTCACTATCTAGCCTTCTGTATAATTTACGTATCTAGTTTATTCCGTCTCTCACTTCACTATAAAATAAGCAGTTACTCCCTCTTTAGGGGTCGCCACAGCAATACAATATTTGTTCAGCAAACATGGATTTCGTGATTCCAGGAATGGTAAAGGTGTTTGTAGAGAATGGTTAACAGGGTGATAAAATGAAAACATGTAGAAGGGATAAAAGAGGAAAGTACATGTATTGTGAAGTAAAATTTAAACAAGATAAATTTAAAAGCATTTGTATATACCAAAAAATGAAATACTAAAAACTTTTACATCTATCACCTTTACTTTTTTTGTTCAAAATTTTATGCCCTATTTTCCAAAGCATTTTTCTGATATGTTATGTCCACATCAAAATTTCCACACATAAAAAAATTGCACACATATAATCCAAGATGATGTTAGAATCATTTACTGAGTTGATCCTTCTTTATTTTTGCTATAAAATGCAGAAAATAAAAGTATATGCTTTTTGTTAGTGTGGCAACTTTCAATATATGTTCTTTCTCCCAAAATTTCTCTTGAACAATATCATGCATTTTATTTCTAAAACCAAAAGGCTATCAAAAGTTCTTCACTTATTTGATATTCTAATCAAGTCAATGTTCCTTTCTAAGGTAGATACTGAAAATGCCAACTTCATTTTAAATTACAAATTGATTTTATGAAAAAAAGACTTCTTTTAATAAAATATCATGATTTAATGAGTTTTATAAGAAGAATGATAATCACACGTTTTATTTCACACATTCACCAATTGAATCATAAGTTAAAAGTTCATTACTTCATAAAGGTAATTAAAGTAAGGATTCGAACACAGCCTTTTTTAAATCTAAAGTAAACATTGAGAGGTTTCTATGGAAATAATTTTGCACTTTCATATGTGACATAAATAGCTATTTACTCATGCATGTGGCTAGAGTTGATATAAATTTACCAGAATGCCTGAGATATGTTTGGATTATTTAATAAAACCAATTATTTCACCTTTTGATTCAGAGAAGATCTAAATGTCATCCTGTATGATTATCTATTATGAGCTGCATCCCCAGTCCATTATTATTATTATTATTATTATTATTTATTTTACAAGGTCTTACTAAGTTGCTGAGGATCTCACTACATTGGTAAAGATAGCTTCAAATTTGCAATCTTCCTCAACTTACTGAGTCACTAGGATTTCAGACCTTTGCCACCATGTCTGGCTGTCAACACTTTTTTTTTTTTTTTTAAGATAATGAAACAAGTAATTCCTTTTTCATTAAATGATTGAAATGTAATAAATTACATACCTAAATGATAGAAAATGCACAAATGACAGGTGTAAGTGAATATCTAAGAATGTTATTTAAGGTGTTATTCATAATAACGAGCTATTCTTTACTGCCACAGCTTCTGTCTTAACTATATGACTCCTAGAGTTTATTCTAATGGCAGTGGAAGACAGTTCCATTGTGAAAGTCCCAGTTCTAGCTAAAACTACAATTGTCTGTCCTTTGCCTTTTGGTAATTGTACAATGGGGCTCATTACATAAAAAAAGATTTTCTCAGAAAAGCAATTGAATATATTAATTTAATTGCCATTCAAAGTTTATGGTCATATTGGTCAGTCCTTTGAATTGTGAAGTCCATTGAAAGGAAAGTGGATTGTTCTTTTAACAGAATCTTTTAACAGCATTCTAGATATTCTAGAATATATATATATATATATATATATATATATTCAATATATTTTTAAATGATTGACGTTTCCTATTATAAAATAATAGTAAAATAGATAGCAAATGTATGAACTCCACATGTACAAAATTATCTCAAATCAAATAAGCAATATTTTTTCAAATAATAAATAAAATATTAATTTGATACAAAAGTAAAAGACCTATGAATTTTTTTTCCTGTTAAATATTAAAATTCACTGTTGCCCTTCACTTCAGTGAGCACTATTTCACAACAGTAGCAGAAGTTGTTTTTAGTCTTAAACACATAGATCATGATTAGAATGATATTTATTTCTCTCTTTGATATTTGTTAAACAGTTTTATTTCAAAATTTTTACCTTGCCTTCAATATTTGAGAAGAAAAAAAAATGTTTATTGTTAAATATTTATTCTCTTCCAGCTCAAAACTCACATATAAATTCTCACACTTTTTTTTTTTTTTGGCTTTATAAATTCTGTTCCGTAAACCATGGTTGTAGCTTCAGTTTGGAGAAATTAATTTGAGCTACCAAAGAGAAGACTAGGAAAACATTACAAGAAGGTCTATAACTTACCTGGTAATAAAAGATAATTTCCTGCATCTTGGGCATTTCCTTCTCTTCTCACTGCCTCTAGAATTTCCTCAGCACCATCCAAAAGCGGAGAGATTGAGTCATTCAGCAGAAAGCACAAAGGTGCAAATATTAATACAAAAAAGTACCTTAGATACCTGAATATAAAATAATCCTAAATAAAAGGCATTATTCCCCATAAGCTCAGTAACAATACTTTTATAATTTAATACTGATAGATATGTTTATATAATACTTTTTAAATAATATAAAAAGGAAAATAGTGTACTTAAGATAATTAATTTTAAAAAATGTTATAATATGTGAAATAAAATTACTTGTGATAAATTAGTATAATTTATAAGCATCAGTATTTTTATATTTTTTAAATAAAATATTTTATTGATGCTCTCTAGATCTCTTCAAAGCTAAAGAAAGGTTTTTTACTGGGTTCACTTTTTGAATCAATTAGATTTTTTAAACACAGCATTTTCACTTTCAACAAAGTTGTGAGTTATTTGCATAATGCATGTTTATATCACCAGAACTTTTATACAGAGCCACAGGTACTAATTAATATCATATTATTGCATGTGTATGCTTTTCTTATAATGGAAGCTTACACTTCTGAGGTTTTCCAAGGAACTGCAAAGCCTATTATGTTTATAAGAAGAACTTTGAAAGATTTATTTATAATTACTGTCCATGCTTAGAATCATGAGACATGAACAAAATTTATTCTGTATGTTTTTCCTCCTTGGTATCTCAGTTGTATCAGGTGGCTTCTCTAAGCATCCTAAAAAAATATAAATTAAGGTCACTTCCCATAGTGACATGTTTCCAAATAGAACTTCAAGATTCAAAATAAAGCAACAGGGATATCACCAGATAGTGTCAGAAATGCATAAATGATACTCAAAGATAAAAGAGGGCACGGGGATCTGGAAATGGTGTACTATTGGCCATATGCTAATTTCTTGAGCTTCTAGATACCATAACTTCCATTCCTACCTCAAAGTAAACTGTACTATTGTGATTAAAAAATTAACAATTCAGCAGGAAAGTTAGGAATAAAGCAATTATGAAACTTTCTTAATTGTTAAGTATTAATGTTATTATATTGCAGAGAGATTGAAACCAAATCTTGGACAGGTGTAATATTTTGGGCCCAAGAAATAAATTCAGGTAGATAAATAAAGAATAAATTCAGGTAGATACTTTTGGTTTTCAATGAATCTATTCTGAGCTAGGTTAATGAGTGTGTTTGTGTGTGTGTGTGTGTGTGTGTGAGATAGAGAGAAAAAAAAAAAAAACCTCAAACAGAAGACGACTTTTAAGTCTTGTCTGTTCTAATCAACCTCTACATATTGCCAGGAAATATTGCTGGCAATATTTTATTTCACATTATCTTTAGAATCACTAAAACGATCTGAGTTTTATATTTAGATGAATCAAAATCTGATTCAATTTATCTTTGGCCTTCTAACACACAAAGCAATTAAGACCAACTTGGAACATTAGCAGTAAGAAAATAAAATCAAGCTCTACCGATTTGAGTCAATAGTATGAATGGTTACTGATTTTAAGTGTTTGTCTTGACTTTAAGTGGCAATGTTAATCAAAGGGACTTTCTGATATTTTCTAACTACAGGCAAAAAGTGTCTCCTTATTTCTCACCATTTTCCTCTTTTCTTTTAGATGTGATGTAAATAAATGAAATAATTCATGGAAGCATCTGAAAAATGAAAACCTGTATATATAGCTAACAAACCGATGAAATGTGGTAAGAAAAATAAACAAAATTTTTGCAGTGTTTTCATTTGAAAAGGCTTTAAAAACACAACTCTCAGAGGGAAATGATCGCAGAAAAGTGTGTCTACAAAAATGTGAAGTGTCTGGGAATGGCCTAAATTCTGGATTCTGTTCCTCTTATTTTACATCCTTATTGACCAGAATGCTGTAATTTTCATGGAACTGAAGGAAAAATAAGACAAGCAAGGGATAGTGTGGTAATTCAGAAAGGAGGTTTGGGAGCAATTTTTGTAATCAATAACCTAACCCTAGAAGGAATATAAAGTAATATATAAAACTGTTCACAGGAGATTCAGTAGTATTGATTTTATTCTGTTTGAGCACATTTCCTAAATTTCTATTGTCACTGAATCCTATGTGTATAATTACTTTGTACTTTTTTAAGACTTCCTTTATTAGTTCAGGAGAAAACAACACCCCAAATTATAATATGTTAGATATTTTCCTTCACTAAAAAAAAAAAAAATTGCCATCATTTGTAGGATGGCATTATTGTTGTTGTTGTTGTTGTTATTATTTAAATCTTTGAGCTTGTGCTCAGGAAAAAAAAAAGGTAATTATTAAAAGTACATAGCTCTTAACTGTTTCCCAGTAGATATAAATCTTACATTAAAAGTTCATTCTTGCTGGCCATAAATTACATTACAGATGCATGCCTATAATCCCAGTAACTTGGGAAGCTGAGGCAGGAGGATTTCATGTTCAAAGCCAGTCTCAGCAACTTAGCAAAGGCCCTGTGCAACTTGGGGAGACCATGTCCCAAAATAAAAAGAAAAAAGGGCTGGGGTTGTGGTTTAGGGGTTGAATGCCCCTGGGTTCAATTCTTGGTGCCAGAAAGAAAAAAGAAAAAAATTGGATGGGATTAGAAATGATGGTGGAATGTGATGATTACTATTAATCAAAATACATGTATGAAGACACAAATTGGTGTGAATATACTTTGTATATAACTAGAGATATGAAAAATTGTGCTCTATATGTGTAATAAGAATTGTAATGCATTCTGCTGTCATATATAAATAAAAAAATAATTTAAAAAAACAAGTTGATTTTCACATTTTCTTTCTGATTCTAGGTGTTTTTAATTTAAAAGAAATAAATACAAATTATGATGAATTCTTTGTAAATTAGAGTTCTGTCTATGATATCCCAGGCATAGAGAGATCTAAAATGTTCATTTTCCACCTTTCTTTTTTAAGTTTAATTATCAGTCATCTCTTGTGAAAGTACTAACATATGCAGAGGAAAAAATTGAATAATACAGTAAATAAAATAAATTAATCATGCACTTGACAAACTCCTGAATAAAAATAGCTACTATCAATAGTCTTCTCTTTCAACTGAGATTCTCTCTGTCTCTATAGATTTTACTTGTTTTCTTTTATATATAGTAAATATACACTTAATGAAGTTTTATACCCAAGGTCCAGAAGCATCAAGGAGATTATTCACAAGATCACTAACAGCTTTGTTGTAGTTTGAGGAGTTGGATGTTTTTTTCTTACTCAGACTTATCAATAAGGTCCCAAAGAAATGTATACAGAAGGCATATAAGCATGAATTAAAAATGGGTAAAGTCTCACCTAGTCCAGAGCTTCCACTCATTTCATAAATGGCCTCCACCTCCACTGCCACTCCTTCAGTCCTTGGTGCAGATAACTCAGTTTCTTCTTGTGCTCTTTTACTAAACAGCCTCATCCATTAAAAAAATTAAAAGTAATAAAATGCATGAATGCTTTTATATCTGAGGTTTCCCTAGCTGCTATGTTCTACCACCATCTGTGATTTATTTCTACTGTGAAGAATAGGTGGGCATTTCTTTTACCATAAGGAAATCCCTGGGTGGGCAAGAATTTCTGCACTGTGCTTTCATTGGAACAAATTTCTCAAAGTGATATGTGGAAGTGAAACTGAAGTTTTAAGATAAAATTGGATTCCCCACTTCAGGTGGTAGATGAGATTGAAATTTCTCCACTTCTGCTGACTGGTAGGGTCTGCATAAGGTTGCAGTCCTCTGCAACTGAGAATTGTTGCAGCTCTTAATGGTAGACCAGGTTCTCCAGTGTTGGATCAGACCCCAGTAGCTCACTGTCAATTTTTTCTTGTTTCCAGGTTCTTGTCTTGTGAGTTGGAAAAATGAAATCCACAGACCAGGTTGGATGACTCTTAGGAGTAGCATTTATTGAAGAATACAAACAGGAATAGAACTCTCACACTGCAGGAGGGGACCCCTGTAGCAGGTTTTCTACTCCTGAGTGTGCTAGTCTAGGGGCTTATATAGCATTTGGTTAATTGCTACTAGTCCAAACTTATACTAATTAGGGTTTCAAAAAAGTACCAATGCCATTGGTTCAAACTTATGCTAATTAGAGTTTGGAAAAGTAGTATCAGTCAACTCTTGAGTCCCAACTTTCATTTAGGTTGCCCCTCTTCCACTTCTTCTGTTGCAGGTCAGTAAACTAGAGGTTGAAATGATAAAATGGTCTATGCTCACAGGTTCCTGGCTGTAACACTGTGTGGAGTGGGCTTCTGCATCAGGTGTCAGCTGGGTGACCAGGCCTAGCCAGAAAGGGAGACAGGTGGCACACCTTGTTTGGCAGTACCTGGTTTGGCAGTGCCTCAAGTCCTCCATACCTACCACATTGCTGGGGTCACACTTACAGCCAGTGCTCCAATCCACCCAGGCCACCACTTTGTTACACCACTGCTTTGCTGCCACTTATCAGCAGGGACAAATACCCTTGCAGCCAGGGATCTGAGTCAAAAGGAATGGTAAAATGTGACAGTCATTCTCTCAAGAAAAAGCAAAGTATTATTCCAGAGACAGAAAGATAAATTTTGCTTCTGAAATTTAGTAAAATGAAGCCAGGGCTTAGGTGTCCATAGATGTGAGTTTGAGTTCTAGCTGTAATAGGTGTGGATTGTGTGACCTTGATAATTTGTATAATAGCACATCTGAAAAATTGAGGATTAAGGTAAACTGCTTTCAAGGATGCTCTGAGAATTAAGTGGAATAATCAATGTGGAAAGGCACAAGAAACTTACTGTAAATGTTCATCACTACCGTTTCTCTCCTTCGACTGATATTAGCTACATGTGTCAATCTAGATCTTTTCTACTATCTTACATTTATAAGCCTATGTGTTGTATGTACACCCTAATTTAGCAAGATTTCCTATTCTGATTACTAAATAATCTTGAGGAATATTTTAAAAAAAAAGCCCTTCCACTGTAATTAATAATATTTCATGCTGTTATACAATTTTATTCTTTGAAATTCTTTTCTACCTAAATAGTATGCTGTCCTGGAATCTGGTCTTTACCAAATTACCTCTGCAAAAAGTATTATTAATAAATTGCACTTAGTATAGTGATTTGTTCTACTGTAGATAATTTAATTTGGGGCTCTAAGTTTTGTAAGTAGAAAGAATTAAAGCTGCAACTTCTGGGTCTCTGAACATATATTTTCTTTTGGCTTACTAACAATGCACCTAAACTATGACCCATACATTTTTGTCCTCACTAACTGAATTTCTTTTGCCTTAAGATGAAGTGATGCCAAACAGGATAGCAACATTGCCTGGGAACATGTGGCCTCTGAGGAATGAACTGAGGATCCCCTTCCCCAACTGAGGGCCACAGCAGCCATCTGTTAGCAGTTGGTACTGAATAATGAAATGTATCCTGTGAGGCAGGAGCATTGATTAGATTTTTCACTAGATAAGACACTACCCATCCCAAATGATCTTCCAATCTTAATTTATTTTCATCAGTGTGACCTAAATCAAGATCTCCGAAATTGGAAAAAAAAAAGAAAAAGAAAAAGAAAAAAATGTGGTGCTGTCATAGACTCTGGTCTAATATTCAGGTTGATTTAATAATGAAAACCAACATAAATCAACCACATTTGCCTGAACATTGGTTCATCTGAACATGCTCTACAATGTGAATTTAGAAGCAAAAGAAAACTCGTAGTTTCTTTAGAAGATCACTTATAATCTTTCTAAACTGCCTTTACATCTTAGATAAAGGTCTTCCTTATATATTTAGAATCCTAAAGGGGATCACCAATGATTTGGGTATTTATTTCATAACACTCTTTCAGATAACAGCCTTTTTTTCTTTACATTTTCATTTAAGCATTTATTGAAAGATCATCATCATTAATTTAAAAACCCTCAAGAAATATGTAAATAATAAATAGAAAGTATATTGAAAATGGCCAAGTATCAAGTGTATTTTATGAAAATATATTATGCAAGTAATAATAAATTATTCTAAGAATATAAGTTTTATCAGATAATGGCTACTACATGTATTCTTTGGGTTTACACATTAAAATGCAATAACTCACATTTATGAGACACTTAACTATGCAAGTATTTAACAATCATTTAATGGTTAGGTACATTTCTCCACCGAAAGTTCCTAGGTGAAGCTAGAAGATATTAACTAATCATTAAACATTTTAAGTCAAAACAACTTCTTGAGTTGGGTATTAATAATAGTTCTAATTCAAAGATGAGGAAATTTAGATTAAGCGAAGGAATCTACACCAACATTTGTAAAAGCCTGGATTTGAATTCATGTCTGTCTGACTCCATAATTTTCTTACTCAATCCACTCTTCAAGGATAGTTTTACATTGGCCATATTCTACAAACAATCCTCACCAAATGTTCATTATACTTTTCTGAGAAAGCCATTGAGTAAACTACCAATTAATAGACATAACACTACCATTCAGCAAATTTTATGCCACTTTATTTTAATTATGTGAGGTATAAAAATACATAATAATGATATTAATTCTGATTCACAAATCACTAAAAATAGTTTTTCCTCCGAAAATAGATAACAAAGAAATTGCTAAATAAAATAAAATGAAACTGATCAGATGAGTTTTATTTTAAATATAAGTAAAACAATCTTGAATAGTAAATAGAAAAATCAGCTCATAAAATCTTCATTCTAATAAATAAAATATATACTAACAAATAAGATTCTTCTGTAACTTATGCTTAAGTTGCTTCAGTAAAATAGTATCGGTGATTTTTACTCATTACAATTAATGCTTAATAATACCTGTTTTGAAAAAATATAAAATTCTACACAAAAAGTATTTTGGAATCAAAGGCCTGCAACATTGTAACAATTCCTGGCTTCAGACCTCCTGGAAAGCATAGTTTCATGTTCTTTCCTTGGTAAGTCTTCCTATAAGCATCAAAGGATGTCAGAACTAGCCAGGATAACCACAAGAGCCTTTTAGAAATAGGACATAGGAGTAGAATGTAGCTGAAGCTTCTCTTCTACTGGATCATCTTGATCCATTTAAATAAAATCTATTTTTAAAAATATATTCAACAAGTGTGTGATTTCACAGGCAACCCTGCCAGAAGAAGGAGTGGTAAGAGTGTTTTTAAAATAATAAGTTTTCACTCATTCAGCAACTTCTTGAATGCATTCTTTAAATCAAGCATCCTCTAGGCTCTGGAGATCACTGATCAATGAACAAAATAAAAACCAGAGTTAATATTTCAGTACATGAGGCATGACTGGGAAGGTTTCAGAGAAGGAATGTTTTTTTGTTTTTTTTTTTATGTTGAGACATTCATTGATTGCTTCTCATGCCCAGTGAAATCCAATCTTATGTCTATCTTTAGAACATACCTGACCTGACCTGTGGCTTCCTCCTACCTTTCATCCCTCCCTTTCTGCTCTAGTCTCCAACCATAGTCTTTTTAGTTTACCTCAATTATGTCAGATACATTTCAGGGCTTTTGCACTTGCTTGATGAAAGCCAATCTTTCATTAGAAGATTCACATGCTGAAGTTTTCCTACTATCCTGATAAATATTATGTGGACAAGAGTTATAGAGTTACGCAGCCATAGAGGGTCCTGGCCAGTAAGCTTACAAACTAAGTTATTTCTCTCCTTCCTTTCTAAACCTTCTTGTGTTTTACGCTTAAGATAGGGAATTACTATATAGATATTCTCTCTCTCTCTCTCTCTCTCTCTCTCTCTCTCTCTCTCTCTCTCTCTCTCTCTCTCTCTCTCCTCCCTAAAAAATTCATGTAAATACATAGCAAGAAGGCATCGCTCTACAGCCGGAAAAGCAGACTAAATTAGCCAAAGCCTGGGTCTTGGACTTCTAGCCACCCAAACCATAAGAAAATAAATTTTTGTTTTGAAGCCACCCAGTCTACAGTATTTTGTTAAGTCAGTGGAAGGATAATACAGCAAGGGAGACAGAGTTGCTCCTTTGGGAAGAGAGTGCCAATTTAAAATAGGTCTCAGATTACTGAACTTCTAGCTGCAACCTAAAAGAGTTATACAAGTGTCTTTTGAGGTTATCTGGAAGAGGGGCGTTTGCAAGGGAGAGAAGAGCAAGTACAAATGCTCTGAACATCAGTGTTTCTGAAAAAAACTGAGAAAAACTGAAGAAAAGTATAGCTATAGAGAAGAGCAAGAAGGGAAGAATGACATCCAGAGGAAATCACAAGTCAGGTCCAGTAAGTTCTGTAAGGCATAGAGGAATAGGAAGGAAACATTAGAAGATTTTGAAAAATTAAAATATGTCCAGGTGGCTTGATTTAAATTGACCAGGAGAAGACAGCAAAATACTGGAAATGAAATATTATTTTGGAGGTCATTAACATTAACTCAGGTATAAAATGATAGTCTTGGAATAATATTTTAGAAGAGGAGGTAATATTTAACAAATATTTTAGCTGTATCTTGAAAATAAAATGAAAAACATATCCTGACAGAATCAATTGATGTGTGAAAAAGGAGAAGAGCCTATGAAGACCTCAAGGATTGCAATCACTATAAAGTTAAAAAATGGTGAGAACATGAGAGGATGTTCCAATAGGAACATTAATGTTAACAAGACCAAAATAACCAAAATTTGATGTGTTAATAATTGTTAAACAGCTCCATAAAGATAAAACATATTGTAGTTTATATATTAGAAAAAGTAATCTAGGAGAATAGCAAGTGACTTTTTAGCTAAGACTTTGAGTGATGAGCATTCCTTGTCACAACCCCATCCAGGAATGAGTAGGGAGTGGGTTGGTTACATAGTATGGGAGAAAATTCAGAGAGTTAGAAAATTGAGATATATAGTTGCCACTGTATTAGATAAGTAATGAATATAAATATGTTATGCCCTTTAAATGCATTATATTTATGGAAAAAATGCCAGAACAGACATTAAGAATTCTGTCAGCCAAATTATATATTCTACGGCAAATGGGTGGGAGTGATGACTGGGAATCCTCAAGATGTTAGCTCCCAAATGATGTGACACAGGATGTCATCGAATCCAAAGTATTTTTTTTCTTTCTGCTTGTTTGTTTGTTTTGTTTTTTAGAAGAAAGAAAAAGAAATGTCTGGAAATTAAAATTACTAAAGCTTTGTGTCCCTCTATAATTCATATGTTGTAATCCTAACTCCTAATGTGATGATTGCAGCTGGGGCTTTTGGAGGTTATTAAGCTGTTATGAAAATGCACATCCCAATGAAGAAGTTAGTACTCCTGCTAAGTAAGTAGGGACACCCCTATGACACACAATTATGACACAAAACCAGAAGAGATGCAAAGTAGTTACATCACAGAAAACAATTGAGGACGAAACTATCTCTAATGCTGATTCAACAGTACCTGGAGATTGAAAGGCATGGGTTCAATTCTATGCATCCATAGAGTTCCTATACTGTGTCCTGAAAACCTGACTAATCCTTACATTTAGGGAAACAAAACAATAGCAAAGAAACATGCAAAGAAACCCAAAGAACAGAAAAAGATACACTGATATATTTATTATTACTAGTAATGCATTCCAATATGTAAGATTTTCATTCTTTATTGCAGTTCATCAACCCTGATTAATATTTTTCTTCAGTTGAAGGATTTTTGTGTTTATTCTAAAAAGACATATAGGTTTTGAAGAAATAAATGGAACAATGAAGCTCAGATTAGAATTCTTAAATTTATGAGAAAAGGTCCACAACATCTCCAAAAGCATATTCTCTTAACAAGACTCATTTCAATTTAGTTATTCCACATTGAAAATATATATTAAAGCAGTTAGGATTTTATGAAGTACATACTAGAACACTTGACTAAAACTCAATAAATTATTTCTTAAAACTGTAAGGTCAGAATTAGAGTAGGTGCCGGAATCTGCTTGAATAATTTATTTGGCATTCAACTTTCCAATTTTTCAAGCCCTCTGCTCTGATATGCCTGTTATCAGCATCCTTCTCTTCTCCCCCTGGGTCACAAAATGACTGTCAGTATCTTGGCTATTTTTTTCTTCCTCTAAGTACATAGAGGAATAGTTTAAAGAGTGAAGGAGATTCCTTCTACAAAATCCCACAGCAAAGGTCTGGCACCTCATTGGACTTCACTGTTTTCTCTGAACTAATAATTAAAATTGACATACGAATTAAAACTGAGGCTTTTCCTCACTTAAAGATAAAGAAAAAAAAAGAGAGGGAAAGAAAAAAAAAACAGAAAGTTTCCAGAAATGATTCTCTCACTGTCTATATCTTGCTTGTTAGGGATCCTCATAGTCAACTTTTCTGAGCTTCCTGACACAGAGAGTGTTTTTCCTGTCAAACCCACTTAGTCAATAGTGGGTAAGACAGAATAGTGCTATTAAAAAAGCTGCTCCCAGAAACAAAGTCCCCAGCAAAGACCTTTGTTCAGGACTCATTTTGGTGTTAACATGTGAATCCAGAGAGATTTTAAACTCAGTCTCAGTCTTTCAGACTTTCTTTTCCATGTTATTTTCATTTTGGCAGATACATAAGTGTTGACTGTTGTCCACACACTATGATTTTTACCATTGTAGACATTTTATTCTAGAGTTGAAGCTGATAGGGAGTGCAGGGGAAAGAAATAGTACATTTTCTTGAATGTTTCTCAACCTGCCAACCTAAATCTCAATTCTTGTTGAATGACTACAAAACAGAGAGGTTTTTATGTCTGTCTCACTTGCTAAAAGTTGAATCTGAATTGAATACTGGGAAATCAAATCCCTCTTTATGCATTAGTGGTTTCCATTGTTTGTGATAAACTCAGAGTGAATTAATACAAAGTGTAAAATACTCCTTGCAGGAGAGCTGCTAACCATAGCCATGTTTTTCCCTCCTGGTGATGGTGGGAGTGGTAGGGAAGTTTCTGCAGCAAGGCATATTTTTGGTACTCTTATTTTGCAGAGAGCTCATTTGAATCATAGAACTCATGGCACATGGCAGGAAGGCAAGTTATCAGGAACAGAGAGGATAAAATAGACTTCAGGAATCTCTTACCAGCTTGATATACTTTTAGAACCTTCTGTTCAAGAAACCAGCTCTTTCCAGTGAAAAACCAGATTACTGTGATACACTCCTTCCATATATGATCAAGAGAGAAATGAATTACTCAATATGAATCCAACAAAAAGGAAAAAAAGTTTCTCAGTTAAGTAATTAGCTTCTTGAAAATAATTGGGATATTTTTATTCATTATTACAATATTTGTAACCCCAATATGAGAAAACAGACTTTATGATCTTTAATGACCTATTTATGACTGTCTCTTATTCTACTATTATATTTTTTTTTAAATATCAGTGAATGACCCAGAATTTTGCCAGTGGATTTCTATGTATTTCATTAAACATAAGGCTATAAAGATTATAAAATATTTAAATATTTTATTAACCTGTAAGAAAGAATAAAAGCTGCAACACTGATCATGATACGGTGTTTCATAATAATTAGAATTTTTAATTTAAACATATATTAAAAATTTCTTCCATACATCTCTTTTATACTAAAAATAAATATATATTTTTTTTAGTTATATATATATATATATATATATATTAGGAGAAAGAATTGTGGTTTACATAAAATTTTACATATATTCTTTTCTCTATTCTTCTAAATACTTTTCAACTCATATCATATCCACATTTTTCTACATTATGTCTTTCTTTGTTTTGATAATGTGGTACTTTGAAAAAAAAAGTACTCCAAAATTTCTTATATTCCTTCTCAAGCCACTACTGTAACTTTTTTACACACTTTCAACAGAAAGTTTGAAGAAAATAATCAGGACTTTATTACTTCTTCAAATTAACCATTAGTAACTTATTGAATAAAAAGTCAAGTGGTTACAGTTGACTTGTAAATAGTAAAAGCAATTTTCTATAGTGTCTCTCTTGGCAACTATGATGTGAAAGCCACCTTGCAGAAAGTGACATCATCAATTTTAAGATACATCCTGATTAATAAAACATTAAAATATGTGTATTTGAGGGGTACCTCAGAACAACAAAATATTCCATATCTCAATAAATCTTAGTGTTATATACAGACATTCTTTGGTCATCCCTTCATTAAATAAATAAATATTCAATAAACTTCTCTCTCTCTCTCTCGTACTGAACACATCGATGAGCAAAAGAGAAATAACTGAGAGAAAAGCCTGATGTTATGTAGCCCTTCAGGAGCAAAACTGAAAATGTGAAGATGAGAGAAGAAAATGGTACCTCTCAAGTCTGGCAAAGAGTCTGTAGAGAAATCAGAGTGGGAAAAAAAAAGAGGAATTGTGTTGGTAGGTTTTCTGTTAATATAACAAATATCCAAGACAATCAAATGATAAAGGAAAAAGATTCATTTGGGCTCACATATTTGGAAGGTCCAACTGTTGATTGGTTGGCCACTTGCTTTGGGGCCTGCAGTGAGTCAACACATCCTGGTGGTTGTGTGTGGTGGAACAAAATCATTCACCTCATGATCAGCAAGCAAAAGAGAATGAGGACCAGTCCAGGGTCTAACACTTCTCTTCAAAGGCACACTCCAGTTACCTAAAGACCTCCGACTGAGCCCTGCCACTCACGATTCTACACTTCCCAGTAGTGCTATGAAGAGGAATGTTTAGGCATTGAAATAGTCAAAGAATAAAATAGAAAGATTAACATTTGCAAAAGAATCTTTTGTTATAGTGTCCACATGAACAGGAAGGGACAAAAGGTGGAAACTGGAATATCAGAGGTCTCTTATACTCTATTTATGGTAAGAATTTGGTCTAGAATCATTGCTGTGGAAATAGAAATACATAGATTTAAAAGATAATTACAAAGTAAAATATACAATGTGCAGGTTCATATAAAAATATAATAGCTAGAAATTTAATAAGACATGGTCAAAACTAAATTACTCTCAGTGCTATGGTATATTATTTGCAAATTTCTATTTGTATGCAAAAAGTGAAATATGCATATGTATTTTCGAGTCCAACTGTGACTTTTATGAATTTCAGTTATTTATTCTTCCAACCCAATCTATTAAAATGCAATGGTCCCAACCTACAGTAGCAATTTCAAAGTGGGTTCACTTCATCAGCTTATGTCTCAGGCCCTGAAATACTTTTCACTCGGAGTCTATGAAAACCTCTCCCTTCTCTGTGTTGTTATACAGTATATTGTGCTGGGCCATTCTCTGGCAGCAAGAAAAAACTAAACCATTTACACATTTACTTGCTTTAACTCAATTACAGGGACTATCATTGTCTCCGTAGAAACAAATGACTAGAGAATTGTAAAGTATTTTTTTTAACAGATGAACCAAGTAATATGTAACAGAGCAAGAAATGAAGAAACTGTAGAACTAAAGGGCTAAGAGGTAGAAGTGAAAAGAACATAGATGTGGAAATAAGGTAAAGAAGAGTTGGACTGGACATAATCAAGTTTGGAAAATGGAATCTATGGGCAAAGTTTAGAATGCTTGAAATAATGTGTTTGGAGGAGGAGAATTTACAAAAGTGACAGGTTTAAGAGTAGGAATTTGATGTTTTATGTGAATACAGTGGGGACAACAGGCTTTGGAGAATCAGGGTATCAGAAACTGAAAGGCTGAAAACAATAAAAAATTATGCATGCTTCAATAGAATATCAAGAGCAGGTGCTGAAGCTCTTTATAAACAATGGAAATTAAGCGACAGAAAACAAGAGGTGGGTATAACTAGGTGGAAGTTGTAGATACAGAGATCAATATTGCAGAATGACATGCATCTCAAAGGAATATATATTTTTTTTAAAAAATCAGGGGAGAGGATTAATATTCTAGAAGCATAAATGACAATAATTTCACTCTACTGTGAAGTAGACTTCCTCTCTCCTTGAGGGAGGGAAAGATGATTGGAAAAAAAAATAACTAAAATACCTGATAGACTCTGTCCCACCCAATCTTATAGCTTCACCTCTAGGTCTTTGCCACCATAGCCATCTGTCTTAGTCCAGTTGGACTGATATAATGAAATATTTTACATTGGGTAATTTCTAAACAACAGAATTTATTGTTCTCAATTCTGATAAATGAAAAGTCTAAGAAAAAGTTATCACCCCATTAGGTGCCTGACAGGGCTGGCTTTGCCTCTCATAGACAGAATGCTTTCTTACTATGTCTTCACATGGGAAGGGCATAATTTATAATCCTCAGGCCTCATTTATAGTCCCATTTATAAGAAAGAGTCCTCAGGATCTGCTCACCTCCCAAAGACCCCCTCTTATTACCACCATATAGCAGAATATGTTTCAACACACAAGGTTGGGAGGGACACATCAGCATTCATATCACAACAATATCCAATACCCCAGAAATACCATAACCACAGTTTCACTCACACCATTAGCTGTGTTTATAGGGCCCATTCTGCAGTGTCCATAAGACTTTATCTGAGGAACTCTGTATCCCAGCAGAAAGGAAACTTACTCTGCATAGATTTTTGAACTTGTCCTTTTATACTGCCATCACTAATCACCAGCACATCTGACGGTTTTATGTGCATCCTCATAGTTTTTTTGCACATAGTTCCTCTAACACCCTTTTCCCACTTTGTAACAGTTATTTTAGACATTTTACTCACCCACTAAACAGTGTGCACCTTGCAGGCAAGTTTCATACCTTATTGATCTTTGTATTATTTCTAGTATCTAGAACAGAGAATGGCACAGAGGCCATGGTAATAAATACTTGCTGAAATAAATTGAATTTTTAAAATACTTTTGTTCCCTAAGCAGCCACTTTCCTCTACCATGTCAAACACATCGAGTTTCTTGTCCTTTGGCAATGGCATATTTCATATATACCCAAGAGATTTAAAGGCATACAACACAGAGAGCCAAAATGAGAGACTCATTACAGTAGTGCATTAGAGCCACTAAGTCATATTTTGCAACCATACTGTGCCACTGATATAATTAGAAGATACTGAACTTTCATTAGTTAGGGAAGCCAGCCACCCTTTAATTGTCATTATTTAAATTTTTTGCTGACTGTAATAGCCTCATGAGATAGACATCTCATTGACAGACCCATGGGTCACCAGTGGTGTAATTTTATTTCCCTGTAGTTGAATACAGCTGAGAATAGTGTTCAACATTCAATCCACTCCTAAATTTCATTAGTAACATTCGTCAGGTACAAATTAATTCAGTTTCCCATTTTAAAGTCAGAATTTCACTATGTTGGAAAGAACAGTATTTCATAACACTCGAGATAATGTGCAAATCCCACCAAATGTGCTGGACCTCATGCACAAGCATCTCTAGTGGGAAAGAACACTCTGCTTCCCAAAACAGCTCATTGAATATGATGGAACCTTTGATTAATTTTAATATATAGAATGAAACAACTACTGCAGCCTTGTTATTCCATTTCTATCATATACATCGTATATTATCTGTGATCTAATATCTCTTATATCATTGAGAAATAATTGTTATGTTACTTTATATGACTTCTTTTACTTAGGCTATATTATGTCCAGTTTTCTCTACCAACTTCCATATTGAATTATCTGTGTTCACTCTATTATTTGCATATTCTCTATCTCCTCAACATGTTTATAACTCTTAAGGGGAGGTACACATAAATGTAGCCAATACCTTCAGGATTGTGGCTATGTAAGAGGAAACCCAGAGCTTCACTCTTCTTTCATAAGGTGTTTATATTTTCTTATATAAAAGCTGAATGGCTTAAAAAAAACTGTTCTGGTCGAGAACAATGCTACACAGATTTCTATGACTAGGTCTTTGAAACTCAAAATAGGTAAAGTTAAATGTAAAATGTAGATAAGTTAATCAAATTCCATCTCTAGTGTCTCTGGACATCATTATAGGAATTTATATATAATTAAACAGAAGCATTAAAGAAGTTTCTCTTACTTCTATATTTGATACTTAAAATTGTTTCCTCTTTTATGTGTTTAATTTATTGTAGTTCACAAATTATGTGTTTTAACAGTAGCCCTCAGTTCACCTGTCTAGCACACTACTTAACACACTAATGTTCCTCTGTAATTCTCTCTCTTCCAAACTAAACTGTGTATGGTACAAAGTTGGATCTTGTTTCACTCCACTCTGTATTCCTAGCACTTAGCACAATGCCATTTGTTGAATAAATGGTTATCTTTGTACCCGATAGTAATCTTTTTTAATATATTCATGTAATATGAAACATGGATATAAAGTACAAAAATCACATTCCACAAAGTATGTAAAAAGGTCACCAAGAGGAATAATGATTTACCACATTCTATAATGTAACCAATGTAAGTTAGTTCTGTAAGAAAAATTACATTGAATATATTCTAATTTTTCTTATTCTCTTGGCAGAGAATTTTCAATAATCTTCAGTAATGTCAAATTCTAGCTAATATAGCAGATTTGTTCACTGTATTTATAGTCACAAAATTCACTATTACTCTATGATTTCCAATTGGCTTCTCCCAAGAGAGGTTAAAAAGAACTCAAGTGTCTATGAAAGTATTTGTATATTAGCACAGATGTTGAGGAATTTGTGGATAAGCAGAATCATGATCAGGATTATTTTTTTCCTAGAAATCCTCAGCACTTATCCAGCATTTACCCTATGCCAGGTTCAATTCTAAGTGTTTTGCCTGATTTATTTCAATTAATCCTTGTAAATAACCCTATGAAGACGTTTCAAGTATTGGCCATTTCCACAGATGAGACGTCCAGAATCACAATTAATACTCAGGCATTCTCCCCCTAGAGGGCCAAGGATGCATCCATTTTTCCTACAAAATATGAAATACAAAGGCCTATTTCAAACTGTTCCTAAGAAAAATCAACCTATTCTCTGTTTGGGCTATTTGTAATGAGCAAGTAGGCCTTTTAAATGATGATTAAATACAGGAAAAAAAAATAGTTGATTTCCCAATTCTGAAGGGAATGGAAAAGACAAAAGATGGATAGAATAACCACAGTTAGTAAAATTAGACTTATTTCTGTTAAAAAATAATAAACAACAACAAGAAAAAATGAGCAGTTAGTACTTCCTAACCCTAAAACAGCATTTCTGGTCTCAGTGCTGTTTACAGGGTGAGGGGCAGGCTTCCTTGCTGTGAGAAGCTATCCTGAACATTGCAGGCTGTCTAACAGCATCCCTGACCTTTACCCACCACATGCCAGTAACATTCTCCCACCAGTGTGACAGCGAAAATGTTCCTAGGATACCACCATGTGTCCCCTATGGGTAAAATCACTGTCTAATCATGAAGCAAAGTAATGTGACCTTAAAACCCTATCTTGCATTCATTATCTTTTTCTGTATGAACAGATTTCTCATGCACTATATACACTAAAAGTATAAAAAAAAGAAGCAACCTTTTAAACAAGAGAGAAACCCTGATTAGAAATAACTATTTCTTGTAAGCATGCCGACAGATATAATTTGTTTTCTTCTCCCTCGACACAAAATGATTTTTTACATTCCTCCACAACACACCTCTCAATGCACACAAGACTCCCATTGGCCTCCATTATCCCACATCTCTCATCCAGTGGTTTCTTGTTTGCTTTCAAATGTCTTTATATAATTTAACTGACAGAGACAGGTCACGGCCAAGAGGAACAGGATTGGTCAGGAAGCATCTCACTGTCTTCAATGGTTCTCCACATACTCCCCAAACTAAGTTGCATAGAAATCAAACTTAACTGAATTGTAAGAAGACAAGACCATCACATCTTCATTAGGCACACTGCTTTTAGCTTTTCTTTTCTTAAACTAAGACAGAAGCTGAACTTTTATCTTAGTCAGGCCTATTGTATCTAATTTACATAAAATAGTAAATCTTTTCATGGAAAATTAAAAGAAATTACTCCAGACATTACAGTTTAATAATGTACATCACAATTTATGATATATGCATATTTCAGACACCATCTGTATGTTTTATGAGCTCAGCATTGAGCTTTGCTATTAAGATGGATTTCATTGTATATTGAATAGACATTTTAATGAAAAAAACATTATCATTTTCAATGATCTTAATATTGAAGCATATGCCTCCTAACTTAAAACAAAAGAAGACAGTTAGAAGGTCTCCTGGCATTTTCCCTTCCAACTTGTTCCCTTCAGCTCATCTCAAATTTAATTAAAAGCATTCCCCTCCATACCCCAGATTTCACTGTCAATTTGTAGGCCAATACAAATGAGTTCATATCATAAATACTCTAAGTCCAAAACTTCAACCAGAAACAGTAATTTCAGGAAACAAAGTGCATTTGCATTTTAATCTATCTGTCAGTTATCTGATCCAACTGGACAAACAAGTCTACTTCTAAAATTATTCAAGCAAGAGCTTTCTTTCCAAAAGCAAAATATAATTTGAAATCTAAGAGCAATTTAAATTTATTTATACATACCTGCTTCAGCAAAATCTAAGTGTATCTGAAAAAAATAAAACTACTTCTTTCAGTTGGCAAAGCTCTAAATATTAGCTCCTGTTTTAAATTTATTGATAAATTATAGTTGTACATAATAGTTATATTTATTTTTAGCTTATTTACTAAATTAATGTTAATTTTGTAAGAAGCCTGGGAATAATTTTTAGGGGCTTTAGGAAAGAAATATAATTTATAATCTATAATTTTATTTCAAATTCTCTTCTCTTAACAGACTTTAAAAAGTAATGTAGCCCAGAGAAAACTTCATTAATTCAATCTTCACTAATATGAGGTGTAAATATCTTATTTTGATTGATTTTACAAGTAATTATATTTTATGACATTGATAATAGGTGTTTGTCATGAGTGTGATCTCATAAATTTTTGCATAGTTATGCATGTTCTTTTTTATGCATGTTCTTTTTTATTATTAGTTGTTTAAAACATTGCAAAGCTCTTGACATATCATATTTCATACATTTGATTTAAGCAGATTATTAACTCCCATTTTTACCCCGTATACATATTCACATCGGTTACACATCCACTGTTTTACATATTGCCATACTAGTGTCTGTTGTATTCTGCTGCCTTTCCTATCCTCTACTATCCTCCCTCTCCTCCCCTCCCCTCTCCTCCCATCTTCTCTCTCTACCCCATCTACTGTAATTTAATTCTTTCTCTTGTTTTTTCCCTTCCCCCTCACAACCTCTTATATGTAATTTTGTATAATAATGAGGGTCTCCTTCCTTTACCATGCAATTTCCCTTCTCTCTCTCTTTCCCTCCCCCCTCTCATCCCTGTTTAATGGTGATCTTCTTCTCATGCTCTTCCTCCCTATTCTGTTCTTAGTTGCTCTCCTTATATCAAAGATGACATTTGGCATTTGTTTTTTAGGGATTGGCTAGCTTCACTTAGCATAATCTGTTCTAGTGCCATCCATTTCCCTGCAAATTCCATGATTTTGTCATTTTTTAGTGCAGAGTAATACTCCATTGTGTATAAATGCCACATTTTTTTATACATTCATCTATTGAAGGGCATCTAGGTTGGTTCCACAGTCTAGCTATTGTGAATTGTGCTGCTATGAACATGGATGTGGCAGTATCCCTATAGTATGCTCTTTTAAGGTCTTCAGGGAATAGTCCAGGAAGGGCAATAGCTGGGTCAAATGGTTGTTCCATTCCCAGCTTTCCCAGGAATCTCCATACTGCTTTCCAAATGGCCACACCAATTTGCAGTCCCACCAGCAATGTACAAGTGTACTCTTTTCCCCACATCCTCGCTAGCACTTGTTGTTGTTTGACTTCATAATGGCTGCCAATCTTACTGGAGTAAGATGGTATCTTAGGGTGGTTTTGATTTGCATTTCTCTGACTGATAGAGATGGTGAGCATTTTTTCATGTACTTGTTGATTGATTGTATGTTCTCCTCTGAGAAGTGTCTGTTCAGGTCCTTGGCCCAGTTGTTGATTGGGTTATTTGTTATCTTATTGTTTAATTTTTTGAGTTCTTTGTATATTCTGGATATTAGGGCTGTATCTGAAGTGTGAGGAGTAAAAATTTGTTCCCAGGATGTAGGCTCACTATTTACCTCTATTATTGTTTCTCTGGCTGAGAAAAAACTTTTTAGTTTAAGTAAATCCCATTTGTTGATTATTGTTATTAACTCTTGTGCTATGGGTGTCCTATTAAGAAATTTGAGCCCGACCCCACAATATGTAGATCGGAGCCAACTTTTTCTTCTATCAGACACACAGTCTCTGATTTGATATCAAGCTCCTTGATCCATTTTGAGTTAACTTTTGTGCATGGCAAGAGAAGGGGATTCAGTTTCATTTTGTTGCATATGGATTTCCAGTTTTCCCAACACCACTTGTTGAAGATGCTATCCTTCCTCCATTGCATGCTTTTAGCCCCTTTATCAAATATAAGATAGTTGTAACTTTGTGGATTAGTCTCTGTGTCCTCTATTCTGTACCATTGGTCCACCTGCCTGTTTTGGTACCAGGATCATGCTGTTTTTGTTACTATTGCTCTGTAGTATAGTTTGAGATCTGGTATCCCTATGTCGCCTGATTCACACTTCCTGCTTAGAGTTGCTTTTGCTATTCTGGGTCTTTTATTTTTCCATATGAATTTCATGATTGCTTTATCTATTTCTACAAGAAATGCCATTGGGATTTTGATTGGCATTGCATTAAACCTATAGAGAACTTTTGGTAATATCGCCATTTTGATGATGTTAGTTCTGCCTATCCATGAACAGGGTATATTTTTCCATCTTCTAAGATCTTCTTCTATTTCTCTCTTTAGGGTTCTGTAGTTTTCATTGTATAAATCTTTCACCTCTTTTGTTAGGTTGATTCCCAAGTATTTTTTTTTTTGAGGATATTGTGAATGGGGTGTTTTTCCTCATTTCCATTTCAGAAGTTTTGTCACTGATATACAGAAATGCCTTTGATTTATGCGTGTTGATTTTATATCCTGCCACTTTGCTGAATTCATTTATTAGTTCTAGTAGTTTCTTTGTAGACTCTTTTGGGTCTTCTAGGTATAGAATCATGTTGTCCGCAAATAGTGATAATTTAAGTTCTTCTCTTCCTATTTTTATGCCTTTAATTTCTTTCATCTGTCTAATTGCTCCGGCCAGTGTTTAGACAACTATATTGAATAGAAGTGGTGATAGAGGGCATCCCTGTCTTGTTCCAGATTTTAGAGGGAATGCCTTCAATTTTTCTCCATTCAGAATGATACTAGCCTGAGGCTTAGCATATATAGCTTTTATAATGTTGAGGTAAGTTCCTGTTATCCCTAGTTTTTCTAATGTTTTGAACATAAAGGGATGCTGTACTTTGTCGAATGCTTTTTCTGCGTCTATCGAGATGATCATATGGTTCTTATCTTTAAGTCTATTGATGTGGTGAATAACATTTATTGATTTCCGTATATTGAACCATCCTTGCATCCCAGGGATGAATCCTACTTGATCATGGTGCACAATTTTTTTGAGTTATGCATGTTCTTTCTCCGAATATAGTCACTTGTTTGTGAGTGGTGATCTTTACTATTTTTTGTTTTGTTTAATATCATAATACACAGTTAGCATAATAATAATGAAGGCTTAATATGTGTAGGTCACATTTATGAATAACTATAAAGCCTATAAAAAGCACTGTGCATATATACTCTTTGAATTTTCACAACATTTGTATGAGGTAGGGATCATTACTTTACAGAAACTTGAAACGGAGAGAATTTAAGTACCTTCCCAAAGTCTGCCAAGAAGTAAGATTTTTGAATCCTAGAATCTCTGTCCCCCACTTTGAGATTAAGAATGACTATCAAATACACACTCAAAGAAGAAACTCTGATGTCTTACTACTCAGAGTTCTGTAGGCCTACAAAACTAATGTCACCTGGGAACTTGTCAAAAATGTAGAATCTCAGTCTCTATACACTAATTGTTGAATCACAAGCTTCATCCCAGATTATTCTTATTACATTAAAATCCAATCAATACTATTCTAATGCACATTGGTAAATTGCATTCTTAACATCTATTAGAACTCCATGCAGTTCCAGCAAAGGGGACTCTATTTGTAGGTTTGCAATACATGTTAAACTAATGCATGCATTAAAAATAGGGTAAATCTCAGGAATTTTGCTGTGAACTGTAACATTAAAACTCTATTTTGAGGCCAGTTGTTTAAAAAGATAGATATATGTGCTTAGATATAGTGATTTTAGAGGTAAGAGAGATTCATAGAGGTCAGGTTTTTGTGCAACAAAAGCCATTGAATATATTTAATAATTCCTAAGAGGAACCTTTTAAAGGAATGCATATTTGCATGTGCATGTGTGGGAGTATGCATGTGGCAGAGTAAGGCAGTAGTTTAGATTAACATGATCAGATTTTGAGGATTATTTTGGCTGCACGATTGACAATTAAGTAAAAGGTAGAGTGTGCAGGTAGGTGCCAGCCTTTTCTGCAGTGCTGATAGTTTAGGCCAGATTGAATAGGTGGGAGTACAAGAGAAGTGAACAATTTCTAAAGATATACAAGAATATGATCAAGATCCAAACTTCTACTGGTTGGGATATAAATATTGAAGGAGGTATTAGGAAAAGTTGTGAAATATCTGGCATAAGCAATTGGGAATGCCAATGATAATAAACCTTAATAATAATAACATTAGAATACAGGTAAAGAAGGGGGCATGTGAAGTGCTGTTCTGCACAAGCTTCATTCCACAGCTGCATAGTTCAGGTATATGTTCATGACTCTTCATGACTTTTATCATTCATTAGTACATATATCCGGAGTGTATTTCTTCCTTTAAAAAATGGAGCAAAGATAACTAAAAGATAATGCAAAGTTTCTTCCATTCTACACTGACCTTGTTCTAAAATTATTTTTAATATTATTGAGGTTTTATTGATATGTGATACAACTAATTCTGAAATGCAGGTATTTTTTTCTATATTAAGCAAAATTTTAATATGGGTGAATTTTCTAAAAGGCAAACACGACCTATAATCAGGTCTCTAAGAAACGAATGTTGAATTTTTCTACTGTTACATTAATTGCTAATTTTGACCAATGTAAAGGAAATAGGAGTTGGTTTACTCCTGATCAACCCATAAACCAAAATGACCAAGAAAGCTGATCACATGAGTATCAGCCAGGTCTCATCAGAATAAAGCCTCAGTCTAGTTGTTATTTTAGCTGTTAGGAGAGGTTTCTAAATGCTAAAGTGCTCATAATACAGTCTACTGAATTCTGGGCTCCAAATCATGGAGGATTAGAGTTGGCTGAAGTAAAATTCAGAGATACTTTTTTTTCTTCTGGTGAATGGATCCTAGAGGGGATTTCTGAATATCTACAAAACCTTCCACAGAAGGATTATGTACAATGACCTCAAAATCTCCACAGAAACCAATAAACACATTGGTGGGGATTTCAGCATTTAATTTCTTGTTATTCCAACACTTTTCAAATTGAACAAAGAAACATGATCAATTCATTTATTTTTGCTTATATTCTTTTTTTTCTTTATATAGTAGGTGATAACAAGGAGAAAAGAAGGTAACAAAATTGTGTTCTGACAAATAATTGACAAATAGCACATTAAGTTTAGTTGTTCCAAGTACTTTCAATCCTCAGCAGACACAACTTTTTAAGGGAAACATAATTATGGGGTTGCATAAAAACATAAGCAAACTAAAATTCATTTCTGACTCACTATGTTTCTGAGACATTAAAAATGGTTTAAACCCATATTAAAGTGCACACCCACCATGTTCTCTCTCTCTCTTTTTTTTTTTTTTTACTATTTCAGATGAAAGGCTTATTCTATGCCGTAAATGAAAAGACATCATATACATGGAAATAAATACATTCATTTGAGATTGTCAAAGAAAATATCATATATACTACTCCTTTCCATATAGTTATACGCTTCAGAGGACTGATTTTTAGTTTCTATTTTCAGATATGAAAGATATATGAAGGTGTAAGACCCAACTCTGCATGTATACTGAGTGTTCTGTCTGAACGTTGATATTTTCTGTTCAAGAATATGAATGGAATGGCTAATCTGTCTGCTGAACTGGGTAACTAAAACTTCCCTCATTAAAAAAAACAGAAATGGGATACTAAACCTTGGCATTCTAGAAATATTCTAGCATTGTGTTTTCTAATACATGGAAAGGAAGAAAATTCTTGCATACTCTAAAGCTTTTTTAATCATTGAGGGAAAGAGTAAAAGTCTGAAAAAGTTGCTCTAAGTTTAAAAATAATTTTTAGTTTTCAAGTTAAATGTGCTCTTAAACACTAATCTTTTATATTAAAATTATTGTTTTAAATGAATCAGTTTTATAAATATTCTGGCTGATTTTAGGTCTGAAATTGCATTCAACAGAGTTTAAGTCTTCATCTTGATTTTTAAATTTTTTTTAGATTAAAATTGGAAAGAAGGGAATTGAAAGTAAAGGGTATTGCTTGTCTCGTTAGACTAAGCTATTCATATGTTATATAATCTTCATGGAAATCCTGGGTTTCAGTATTATCTCAGCTTAAATAATGAGAAAATTAAGTCTTAGAAATTAACATCTTGATCTAGGATTATACATTCTCTAGGAGGCAAAGCAATTGAGTTGGATTTAAATCTAGGTTTTTCTGGAGTCATGTTTCCACTTATGTTGTTTTAGATGGTTAAGCCAACCTGGGATCAAAAGATGCATCTTCTCACTAATAAAATTCTCTTAGAGCATCAACTAAGGTCATGTGATGAAACAAAGCTGAGAATGTTTACCATTAACCAGTCCCACCCAACAAAACAAGCATTATTCTGGCCAAGGCTTACAAGCACATTTTTAATTACTGGGCAAGATGTTATGCAGATCAAATGATCATGGAGATTGGCAATCACACCCAATGTTCATAATTTTATTCCTGAGGCTAACTAATAATCTATTTCTTTATATTGAATGAAGTACAGACAGTAGTACTTCCAGGCACCATTTTTGCCCCAGTTCCTACCGAGAACAGAAAAGACCTACCAGTATGAAGAAACTAATGAGAGGTAGCTAGCATGTCAACCAAGCATTACAATTTATAAGAAAATGTGAAACTACTATAAAAGATTTCTGGGTACTGTAGCCGGACAACTATGTACCTTTAAACACACAACCCTATTGATTATCTGAATCTAGTCTTTCACTGACTTCAAGCTATTCAAAAATTATAAGAAACTCTTCAAGGCATAGTTAACACGTTGAAATGTGAAATGATTTTTAATAGGCATGAACATAATTGTTTTCTGGTAAAGGTTCATTTTATTTGCCTCCCTCACTGATAGAAGTCAGTTTGCTTCCATTTGCACATTTTAACATTTCCCATTTAAAACATGTCTATTCTGGGCATTCCCTTTTGAACTAAGTGTGACATTTTATCAGTCCCTTCCTTAATAAAGAGTTCACTCGATTTTTATCATATATTTGTTAATCTCTTTATAAGATTCGTGATTTTATCTTTTTCTGAAAATCATCCATTAGCAGATGTGATATAAACATTCTTGTTTGGTGCTAATGCAAAGGGACAAATAATTTTCTCTGTGTGTGTGTGGGGAAGAGAGGTGATAATATAAATCCTCATGTAGGCTGCATATCTACAAGGATATCATTGAGATGAAAGACACTTTTCTTTGTAAACAAACCCATCAGTAATCTACCCAATATGATTCAGTCAGGCTGCACATATTTTAATGATCTGCACCTGTGTACCAGAGCGGAGTGAATTTATACATATTTTCCCTGAGTTAGATTTGAAAAAAAAAAAAACACATATACAAAAGAGTTTCAAAAACAAACTGGATCACCTTAACTATTAAGACTTTATCCTTTCACATTTTCAAACGAAATAGAATAAGAACACTAAATCATTCTGTCAACCTGTTAGTATTAATAAGATGGAGTCTCCTAGGGAGAGTTTTTATTAATACTTTCAAATTTCTCTTTGATTTGAGAAAAACACAAATATTTTCTCATCATTACCTTCTCCCTCTGTTCTTTAGATGTTGGAAAGTTGATTTTTCTTTTCCTTTGTGAGCCTTTGAAGAAAGCAGCCCTGTCTCAAACGTCAGACCTAAAATGACTTGGCAACACCAGAGGGCTTTGACAGACAAAAGAAAATTTCTTCTTAGTACTCATCTATTTAATAACTGTTTCCAATACCTCTAGCACTATTTCCATCCCTTTCTTTCTGCACAGACAATATCCTGTGGAAGTAGAGAAAATTACAACAAATTGGTTTATTTTTCTCTTATGGAATCTATGTGTCTATCAAATACTGAGTTATTACTTAAGAGTTCAAGGGCATTTTTCAGACTTGAAGTTTATGACTCACCCCTGTGCTGGAACTCAAGTAACTGGTTGGTGCCTGCAATGTTTCTGATCTGGTCTGTTCCCCAGGGTTCACGAGTGTAAGAGTTAGTCCCCGGGGTGTCAATAATGGGAAATGATGAAACCTGTAAAGCTGGGCCTACTGAGAGGTCCTTGGGTCAGTGAGTAGGGGGGGACAGATGTTGGAAGGAAATAAGTTAGTTTTTGTGCCACACTTTGGTCATTCTTGGAAGAGAGTTGATACAGAAGCCCGAGCCTGGCTCTACCCACCTCTCTGCTTTCTGATTCAAGAAGTGAACATATGGTCCTGTACATGCTCCCCCTATGATTGGATGCCTGCCATCTGTCACCCTATCCAAAGGTCAATCTAACAGGGCTGCCCAATTTGAAACTTTGAACCTCCTGGTTAGCTAAATAAACTCTTTAATTATAAGATTAATTGTGTCAGGCATTTCATTTTACAATAAATAAATAAATAACATTATCAAAAGCCAAAATATTTTGGCAGATAACTCTGGGAAGCCGAAGCTGAGACAATTTAGCAGAAAATGCATGCATACAGTTAAAAAGAAATGGGAACATGAGTTTAGTCTATATGCAGGGGGGCCCCAGAGTTCTGTAGAAAATAATGAATGGAGCCACGAAGAGAGAACAATGATGTCTCCATTGGATACTACCACATCTCCATTTTATAATAAATCAGCACCAGAGTTAGAAATTGCTCATCATCTTTTTAAAAAAATTTTTGTATATAAATAGTCAACTACTTCTTAAAATCTAAATGTTTCTTTTAATGGACTGACTGGCCAGTTTGTAAGTTGAAATGACTCATTTTCTGACAAACTGTCAAATTAGATACGTAGAGATAGATACAAATACATTCACCACATATTTAAACTTAAACAGTTAAGCTGTAACCACTTTACACACAATGCCAGGGGTATAAGGTACTATAACACTGGCACTATGTGAAAGATATAGATAATGTTGTTAATTCATGAAACATTTAACCAAATATATCTTCCTCATTTGTGAAGAAGGTTTAGACTGGCTCAGAGATAAGTCATCTGGGTGCCGCAATTGTGCATCCCCAGAAGAAGAAACTCTTTCTTATTCCAGAACAATACTCAATCTCAGCAGGTTTAGCACCCCTTATTAAAAATTGTGTTTAAGACATTAGATCTTTGAAGAAATCTTCAAAGCCTTAAGACATAAGCCTTCACCACATTTATAGTCTAGAGAAACTGAAATTCCATTAGATATCAAATCATTTGCATCATCTCTCCCTGGAAATTTAAATATTATAATTAATTATTAAGAGCTCAGATATCTGATAGCCCTGAGATATATTTTCATCTCTAATGAATAACAATTGTATCAACTCATGAAGGACCCATTAGCCAGGAAGCCAACTTCATCATGCATGAAAGGGGATAGTCATAGCAAATTTCCACTCACTGAGTCCCACCTCTATCCAATATGCTAGAATCACATATCAACTTTTTAAAAAAATTTGCATTTTTAACAGATACAGCTCTTTTAGTTAGCTTTTTTCACTTCTGTGAGCAAAAGACCTGACAAGAAGTCAAAGGAAGAAAAGCTTATTTAGGAGATTATACTTTCAGAGGTCTCAGTTCATAGATGGCTAACTCCTTTCTTCAGGGTCAGAGGAGAAGTAGAATATCATAGTAGAAGGATATGGCAGAGGCAAGCAGCTGGGAACATGGCTTCAGGAAGCAGAGAGAGAGAGAACTCCACTCAACAAGGATAAAATATATACCCCAAAGGTATACCTCTGAAGATCCATTCTCTTCCACACCCTATCTGCCCTTAGTCACCAGTCAATCCCCATCAGGGGATGAATACACTGATTAGAGTAGGGCTATCATAATCCAATCATTTTTACCTCTAAACTTTCTTTTTTTTTTTAAGAGAGAGTGAGAGAGGAGAGAGAGAGAGAGAATTTTTAATATTTATTTTTTAGTTCTCGGTGGACACAACATCTTTGTTGGTATGTGGTGCTGAGGATCAAACCCGGGCCGCACGCATGCCAGGCGAGCTCGCTACCGCTTGAGCCACATCCCCAGCCCAACTTTCTTACACTGTCTCACACTTGAGCTTTTGGGGGGTACCTAATCTAAACCATAACAACTGCTTATAGAAACAGCCCTAAAAATCATTCTGTCTTTAGGGCACAGGCTTAGAAGTAAATTTTTTTTTTTTTATAATTGTTGTTTGTATCTAAAGTAACACATGGAGAAATTATCTGTAGTAAAAGCAGAACCCTCTATTAGGACGTCAGTTGTAGTCACTGAACCAAATGATGTTCAATAAAAAATAAATAAAAATAAACAAAGGACAGAGGGAGAGTCAGAATGTAGAAAAGATAAGTAGAGAGGGTCCATGAAAACTGAAGAGAATCAACAATTTCATGTGGTTCAGTGCCCCTCATCAAAACCATAGCCTGATGTGAGAAAGGGAGAAAAGATCTGATTATATTGAAAATTTCTTGATCAACTTTGTAATTAATCAATATGTGTCCTCTGTCAAGGATTTTGTCAGTTCTATCTTTGCTCCAAGGCCTAAACACATCCTCAGATCTCTTGCTGAGCCCACCTCCAGGAAGTGGCAACTCCATTGACGAATTCCTAATTACAAAACAACCTGAAAGTCCAAGTGCTACCCCAAATTCTTTTTGTCAGTGAAAGCATCCACCACCTGCTTGTGTATCCACTGGTACTCAGAAATATCACAGAAGAAATAATGGTGAGTATAAAATGGATTTGTTAAGAGAATCACCATCAGACCCCTGTATTTCACATTCAGATATGTCTTCGTAGCATTAGGCTAAAACTTTTTCATAAGGAAACACAGATGAGCAAAGAAGTAGCAAAAACTAATGAAAGAACATAGTCTATTGAGAAAAATCTGTGCTTAATATTTAGCAAAGTATCTGGTATTATGCAAGTAATAAAAAAGGGAGCCGTTATCTTCCTTCCTTCCTGAAACAACTGGCAATAAATTGAGAAAACCGTTACACTGCTTTTCAAATGTCAGTACAAGAGTATTTGAGAAAGTTGAGGCATTTCCATTATAGCAATTTAGACTCACTCTCAAATCATCAAACATCATTAATTTGGATTCTCTTATTGGCCTCTTCTGGCTGAATGGATTCTTACAATGGTGTAAGGCAAAGCAATTCACTTTGGTTTGCAGTCAAAAGTCATGGATTACCTAAAGACAGGGTCGTTAAAACAGATCCTAAGGCGGGGAAACACACACACTTGACATTAACATTATTCTTTCAGTGAAAGCACATAAATTTAGCCATGGGCATTGATTGCATACGTTTCTGAAAATGATTGAGGAAGGTTCTTGTACTGTTTAACATCACATGACAAAAATGAAATGGAAAACAACATACACACACAAAATTAATTAGGAATAAAAAAAGACTTCAGTAAGTGAATGAGATATTCAATCTAATAGGCATGGAACATAACGTTTCAGGGCCAAACGAAAAGCTTTACTATGATAAATTAATTAAAAATTGGCATGAAAAAATTATTTTTAAAAAGTTAAAATAGATGGTCAAAGAAGTTGGAAATGACAGTCCTTTGGTGGAAAATGCAACTTACTCTGTGACCAGGTTTCATTTCCCTTTGCTGTTTTTACAAAGAGCAAGGATGCTGCCCTGTGACTTGGGCAAGGCACCCAGACGCTATTAACTGTGGGACCCTAGTTTCAATATCTTATTCTTAGCTATTTCTTTTTTTAAAATCTGTAATCCAGGAATAATTATGATAAAATTACAGTGTTACTGAGGAATCGCAAAAGACAAAAGCAAAGCATTTTCTGTATGCTCAAAGTTAACTCCCTGTCCCTTCTCCTTCTTCCTCTTTCCTTCTCTTGAAATCACTGACCTCTCTCAAATTATTCTTCTAGATATACATATCCTATCCTTGGTTCTTGCCTGTCAATAATTGTGGCCAGAAATCCTTGAAAATCTGATTGCAAAGCCTCTTTTTACAAAAATCTAGACAACCAAAAGACAATAATGACAGAAACACATAAAATGTAAAAACCTAAGCTTCTAAAGTAATGTCTTATGTCTCGAAAATCCCAGGAAAAATAGAAAAAACATTTAACAGGATCCAAACTTCTTCATTCTTGTGTAACAATTGTTTTTTGCCTCAAATATACAACATAGCTTTATCCACATGTAGACTCATGATCTTTTGGGTCTCTGCCAAAGGCAAGAAAGTTTCAGGTATCACTCTTCATCTTGACAAACAAAAAATGTTTGAAGTATGCTAATTACCCTGATTTAAACATTATACCTTATGTGCATGTATTGAAATATCACATTTCCCACCTCTATATTTACAATTATTTTATCAATTAAAAATTACATTAAAAAACTTCTCTTTTTGCCCTTAGAAGATGCCTCAGATATACATGCTATCTTTTCCTTAAAAAAAAAAAAAAAAAAAAAGCCAAAGAATGAAACCAAGGATGTAGCTCAGTGGAGTGTTTGCATAATATTCATTAGGCCCTAGGCACAATTGCCAGTACTACAGGGAAAACAGAAAAGAAAAAAAAAATCAAACATTTTTATAATTCCAATTCATAATTATCAGATATAATACCCTAAATCCCAAAGGATTTTCAATTAATTTAAATTTTCAGAAAATTTTCATAAGCTAAAGAAAATAATAGGAAGAGACTGGTTAAAATAAATGATTCAAATTGTTTGATAAGGTTAATGATTTTTAAATATGATTCAAATGCATATATTCATTTTATCACAATTATAAATGTATTAATATACTACATATTTTAAATTAGGACAAGCTAATTTTTATGTCCAAGGACTAAATTCTCTCCAGTGCTATAAATACATGAAATAAATACACAAATTAATTTCAACAAATTCTACTTTTGAATCTCATCAACTTACCTATTTTTGTAAATTTCTCCATATTTAAAAGATTCTTATGTTCTAAGGCAAAAATAATGTCATCTCAAACTCATTTGGGAATCATTTATAAATGGCATGTGATTGAATAAATGACCTGTTATATTTTTCAGTATATTAACAAGAGGTATATTAGGCCCACTGCTAAGACAAGATCCTATCATAGCTGCGTTTACATTAAATATTTTCTAATTAATCGTCCTCCATACTAAGATCTGAGCCCCCATCTAGGTGGCTATTTCATAAAGCAAAATTTCACTTTTCTTTACTCTCATATTTAAATATCTTTTGGCTCATTCTTGAACATTCTAGAACTTGATAAAAATGTTACATTCTTTTTATATTTTACCAGTTATGTAGGAACAAAACTCTTAATAATATCACACTAACATCTGATTCAATTCTGGGTGGATTTCCCAATTTGATTTGATCATGAGTTTACACATTGTACACTCATTCTGCTGACTGTGATAACAACTAGTACTCACATTGTGCCTACCATGTAACAGGAGACACTGCTCCAAGCACATATTAGTCTTTTTATCATTTCTGAAAATCTAGTATTTATGAATCTAATGTTATCCTCCATTTTATAAAAAAAAAAAAAGATACTGAATCAAGTTGTTTAGTAGTTTATCCAACATAATACAGCAATTAAGAGGTGAAGTAGGATAAGAAGCCAGAGTCTGGCCTCAGAACATGTATCTTTACAGAATACCTGGGGCTGGAAACCAAGGTTTAGAAAGGTAAATGTGCTTTTTTCTTTTACTCCTAAGGACCCCTCAAAAAATCCAGTCCCATGACTTTGGGACTATTCTGTTAATTGTCTTAGTTTTATTTTGTGTTTTCCTGCATTTGAATATTTTTCATGGTTTACTACAAGTGAAATTTTTACACCAGTGTCAAAAACTGGCAACTTGTCTTCCCCAACACAGGGAAATGGCCGTCAGTGTTCTTTAAATGGGGAGAAATGCAACTCTGCCAAAGCCCTGGAGTAATTACAAAAGGAGCAAAACAGATAACATGTAGGCCTTTATTGCATAGTTATAACTTTAAGTTATTCAAAGTTGAAAATCTGACAAATGTATAGATCAAAGGAGAAATGTTTGATTGCCATTGACTAATAGAAACACTTGGTTTAGTGGCCAATATCTGAAAAATTCAATGTTATTAAACTTGGGTTATGCTCCCTAGAGAATAAAAGATATTCTTCTCAAAGAGCCCACACAAAAGCAGCGGAAATAAAATGTCATTTGTAATTAAAATGAGGGCTTTGGATGCTGTTTGAGGATAAAAATGCAGTACACATTTCTCCAAAATAACTTAATTACAGAGATCATATGGGGGATTAACTGAGTTTTGAGGACATTCTTTTAGAGAACAAAATGACAAGAATGAAATATTGCAGATGTGCAGATAGTAAAAACTTCCATGGAAACAAATTATCCATTGATAATCCAATTACCTGTTGCTTGCAGATCTCCAATCTGTTAATTACCTCCATTTATTTTGAATCAGCTTTCAGCCACTGAAATTCGTTATGGTCCATTCAAGTCTCTGCCACAATTCAACACTTTAACATTTCACTTTTTTTTAATGTAAAAAAAATAGCCTATCATTTCTTCAGCACTTTAATTTGTAGTTTGTTCTATTTCTGTTGCATTGTTGTGGATTAGTACTATTTCCTTATGATATGAAAACATGGCCAATCCCCAGCTCAAAGAGAACTGCAATTACTGAATATTCTAAGCCTGCATTGACAATGTTTATGGGAGGAATCCCTTAACTGTATAAACTATGTTACAGAACACATAAAAACATAAACCATCTCACATGGTATTAGTATCCATTTCCATCCCAGTTCACATCACCCCGCAATTTTCTTATATTGATGTGGTATGATTATATATTCATAAAATGGCACTAAAAGAATGAATGCAGAGAAGAATGGAAAGGACTGAATCAATTTCTTTTTTTCTTTTCAGTCACTCACACTGACTTTGCCATAATTGTACAGGCTGTCATTTTTACTATCTTCCCAGGGTAGCTAAAAAGTCACCATTGGAATCTGGAAAACATCTCAGCATAATATCATAGATCTATATGCCCAGAATAAACAGTAAGTGCTATGCTACTAAATGGAGGTGATATTGAAAGGAATATATCATCCTCTGTAATGAAAGACAGAGCAACTAGATGGACCCACAATGTTTGCTTTTTAAACCCCCTCATGGAGTCTCCGTTTTTTGACTTGTCACAAATTTTCAATACTAACATCCATGTCTTTCTTCTAGCTCAAATTTTTAGTGGGGAGACAGGTGAATCTAACTGAACAAACGTGTTCAAAACTGACCCAGTTAATTATGGCATTACCAGAAGGCACATGATACCACACATGGGATTAGTTTGTGTGAATACAAACACAGGATTGATTGTGTGTAGATATAGCAATTAAACTTAGCCTTTACATAGGGCATGAAGTGCTTGTAAAGAAGAGTGTATAAAAACATTAACTGATTAGGGCAAACTGTTTTCTGCAGCACATCTTTGATATCGTCTGGCATTTGTGTCTTTTGGTCAGGGATGCTACTATCACAATGCACATGCAGCCTGCTTCATAAACCTTTCAAGAGTGAAGTCACAGGCCCTCTCCTCTGTGCAGATATCCTGTTTCCCTAGGTTCTGCACTAACATGGCAGTTGGTTTCGTTAACCACAACCATCAGCACTAACAACATCTGTTCCATTTATTGAGAATTTTAATTAAAAGAGATAGCCAGGTTGAATCATAAAGCAAAACCCAACATACGTTATCTACAAGAGAAAAGCTTTAACGATAAAACATGAGGAAGTTAAGAGTACATGGATGGAAAAGTTATAACTTGAAAAGAGGAAGCACAAGGTGAGTTGATCTTATGGGGAACCACTTCAGAAAACACTCATTCAAATCAATGAGAGCTTTATTTACCTGGCCAGGGACTGTCACCCACCCCTAGAGACTGAAGCTATGTGGGAGAACAGCAATTTCCTGGCCTGTATCCTAGGTACTTAAAGATGAAAACCACAACTCAGGGGCTTCCCTTAGCACCATGCAAGTAAGCCAATCACAGAAGTTAAAATAATACTAAGCCGGACCAGCAAACCCTAAGCAGGACCAGAATTTTCCAATTAGCAAGCAAGCAAATGCAGAAATTAGAAAAAAAGGCAATCAGCTTTGCAATTCAGTTAACCACCTTTCCAGGTTCAAGCAGGTGCTAGACAACAGTATACTGAGTTTGAGCAGCAGTCGGCATGGAAGAGAATCTATTTCAAAGTCATGTAGAACCACAAGTGCACTCAAACCCAGGATGTAGCTCATCATGACCACCACTACATCCTGAATAGGGTACAATTGGTGGGGAACAAAGTACAGAAAAATAATCTTTATAAGAAAATCTTTCATTTTAGTTTCTCAGAAACAGCTCTTGTAATAATTTTTTTTAATAGAAGCAGCAAAATGGAGTCTTAGGCCTATCTATGCAGTTCTTGCTTTATCATTATCTTATCTCACTTATCATATCTATAATCTATATTTTTTACTAATCTATAACCTATAAATTACACTCTTACTGATTTTGTTGATTAGTTTACACCACAACAATAAGTGTGAACAATTAAGCATTTCCTGTTTTGCTGTTCCCAAGATTTTGAATCTGTACAACTGGAAAAACAATAATAACTAACATATAAGGTTGTTGAAAGGCTAAAATGAGAAAACCTTGAAAATATTCAGGTCATACTTCCAGTCCTAAAAAAACGATTAGGTGTTTTATTATTATTTACAATATGGTGATATAAACATTATAAGAAAGATAGGGGCGATGAACTATGTGAAATCACATAAAAGGTGATTTGAATGATTTTGCCTTGGGTTTATTAAAGAAATTCAAGAAGAAAAAAAATGTACATAATATGGGGAAAAAAATGGTAGCATAATTAGTTAACAAGTGGAGAGGAAACTTCAGGATGTGGGGAATATATAACAGAAAGTAACGGCAAGTTTGGGAAACAATATGTTTATTCATATAGTCAGAGGATAAAATAGACAGTGAACATAACTTATATACAACCAGAGATATAAAAAATTGTGTTCTGTATATGTAATATGAGTTGTAATGCATTCTGATGCATTTATTAAAAAAAAAAAACTAAAAAAAAAATACACAGTGAAAGAGGATTAGATTGAAGATGTAGTATTGTCCTTGTCAGGAGGGTTCCATGTGGTATGACATCAAGAGCATGAGATCTGGCTGAGTCGGAGGCCTGCCCCAGTCAGCCTCTGCTGTGTAAGTCATGGCACATAATATAGCCTATCTACGCTTCAGTTTTCTTAGTTATTTTGAAGATTTAGATTGTGTAACAGATAAAACTTATAGTGTTTTTGGAGTAAATATGTAAGGCCATCATTTAGAAAGTTGCTACACCCCCAAACTTGAGAAAGACCTCTAACTTGACAGTCTAAGATTCTTTATATGTTAAAAAAAAAATTAAGTGTGAAAAATATAAATACCCATGAGAACAATACTTATAAGCTGTAATGTGCCATGTATACTAGCAAAGTCAATGCTATCTAGTATTCTAAGTAAATATAAATACATATGTATTTATTTATTTTTAGAATAATGAAGTAACTAGACATTATTAATTCCATTTTCTTGACAAAGAAGTTGATGCCAAAAAAAATTAGTCAATATTCACAAATTCACACAGTAAAACTAAGCATAAGTTTGTCTCATTTCAAATCCATATCCTGCTCTTTTTATTGTATTGTCTTAAATGATTGCTATTAAAATTGTTATTTACAATTAGGGATGTAGCTTGGTGGGAAAGCACTTGCCTGGCATGTGTGAAGCCCTGGGTGCCAAGTACCCCCCAAAAAAATTGTTATTTATAAACTATTCATATATTTTTCCTCTGATTCTCTTAGTATATTTAAGATTTAAAAATTAAATAAGATAACTAACTATGCAAGTTATTATAAGTAAAATTCTTTATCAAGAAATAATTCCTTATTTACCCCTGGTTTTGCTTGAACAAAACTGCCCAGAGTAAATATTTAGGATGCTAAATTTGGTAGAAAATTAGAAACATTTACTTCCTGAGGCCTTGTTTCCAGAATGTGAGGGAAAAGCTGACAGTATTAATGCAAACCACATGAAGATAATTTAGCATCTGGTTACAACTGAGTGTCCATCTACTCAGTTCTATCAAGACTGTGGCATTCAAGTCTTTTCTAACCCCATGTTGAGAACTGCAACTTGCAGTGTGAATTTGTAAATATTGACTAATATTTTTGGCATCAACTTGCAATATGCTATCCAAATCCTCCAATTCTAGAAAGACTTCAGATAGATAGCAGGGGCATAAAGGTACCAATTTTGGTTCAAAAGGACAGGTTCACTATTATCTCAAGGAGGCCATAAGCTCTTAAGATTACATGAAAAATAATTTCTCTAATTTTCTTTCATGATTGCATAACCAGACTTTTTTTCCTCAACTGTATACATATGTTTTTTTAAATTGGTTATTCAAAACCTTACAGAGCTCTTGACATATCATATTTCAAACATATGTTTTTAATATTCAAAAATACCTCCACACTCTAATAAAAAAACATTTCTTCTAGTGGGAGGCACAATTAAAGTTATTTAGAAATTTGACTTTCCATGGTTTGTAAAAATCAGTTAAAGTGTGCAGAATGTGATGTCCTGACACAAAGAATTGCTTTCCCCCAGAATGTGTGACCCCAAATGCCTCCAGAGACAGCGTCACAGAGTATTTCAGACACCCAGGAGTTTACTCTGGTATCAAAGGAAACAGACTCATTGGAATACAAAAGACCATGCTCTCTTCTTGGTCTACCAAGGGTATAAAAAAGGAAACTAAGCCTTTGTTTTCCATAATCAGATTTATTAAAGTATGTGTGTTCCATTTATTTATTAGAACATTTAACATGAGATTGACCCCCTTAATGGATTTTTAATTGTATATTACGGTATTGTTAACTCTAGGCTCAGTGTTGTACAGCACACCTCTTGCATACTTGAAATTTTCTATCTGAAGAAATGAGGAAGTACTCATCATGCTTTTTTAATACCTCTTGCCAGGCATGGTGATATGCACCTGAAATCCCGAAACTTCGAAGTCTAAGGCAAGAGAATGACAAGTTCCAGGCCAACCTATGTAACTAAGACCCTTAACGACTGGGGATGTAACTCAGTGTTGGAGCACCCCAGAGTCAATCACCAGTAGCCGCCCCCAACCCCACACACAAGACCTCTTTTTGATAAAAAAAAAAAAAAAAAGCATAAGTTTTTTGCAATCAAAGCAATACTATCAGCCTTTTACTACCTACTTGATATCCAAAGACTTAAATTCTTAATTAGGCTTCAGTTTTCTTTTTGTCAAACATTTTTGGAGCTGTGGAAATATTATATGGGTTAATAAATGTAATACACTTGAAGTGATGTTTATACACTTTATTTATTTTTTAATAATTTTATTATTTTTAAATGACATATATTTTCAGTATATATCCTTATCAGGTGTTTAGCTTGTGAGACTGTGCTACATTTGCTAATGTATATTTGTAGTATGTCCTGAAGTCAAGTACTGTGATGTCTCTCCGTTCTTTTGCTTTAATATCATGTTCTCTGGAACATGTAAATTCCATGTTAAACAGGCCATGTAAATTCCATTACAATTTGGATGCTTTTATTTTTTTCACTTACCTAATAGGTAGAATTACCAGTATTATATTGAATAGATGTGGCAAAGGTGAGCATCTTTCACTTTTTTCAGGACTTACAGGGAGAACTTTCTAGTTCCCCCATTCAATATGATGTTACCTGTGGGTTTGTCTTACATGGTCTATACTGTGCTGAGATATATTCACTCTACACATAATTTGTTAAGAGCTTTTAGGACATTAATTTCTGTCAAAGCTTTTTCTCCATCTATTGAGGTGGTATAATTTGTCTTTCATTCTTTTAATATGAATTATTATGTTTGTTGGTTTACACACATCAAAAGCTCCTTGCATTCCTTAAATGAATTTAATTGATCATGGTGAATGATATTTTTACTGTGTTGATGAATTGAATTCAGTTAATTTGGTTACTAGTATTTTGTTGAAATGGTGTTTGTGTATATGTGTGTTTATGAGTTTAAGGGATTTGAGACTGTAGTTACCTTTTTTGATATTAATCTCACTTGGCTTTGGTATCAACATACAATAGGCTGGAAAAGAATGAGTTTGAAAGTATTCTCTCCTCTAAAATTTTTCAGAAGAGTTCAAGAAGAATTGGTACTAGTTCTTTAATTATTTTAGTAGAATCTACATATGAAGCCATCAGGTCCTGGAGATCGATAGATAAATAGATAGATTAATTGATTTTTTTAGATGGTAGCCTTTTATTATTGATTCATTCTCATTACTTGCTATTGGTATGTTCAAGTTTTCTATTTCTTCATGATTCAGTTTTATTCAGTCATATGTGTCAACTAAATGTGTCTATGTCTTCTAGGTGATCCAGTTTGTTTGAATTACACTTTTAAAGTGTTCTGTGTTCTATATTCCAAACATGTAAGAATACTAGTGAATATGCTCTTTGTCCAGGATTCTCAACTAAAAGGACAGAACTCTGTAAGTTCATTTGCCTTGGAGCTGTATACACAGATATGCTATTGAGTCAGCTGTCTAGTTGGTATGTCATGGCAAGCAATTTGTTGCTCAGTAAAATAAAGTACAATACAAGGTTGAAGCAATCATTTAAAGCACAATAAATAATTGATACTGATCTTCCTACCTATGACCTGTTCCTGCTTTTAAGATGTTCAGGAACTTGAAAATTTGATGACATTTTTCAACAGTTACCTAATATGCAACTTTCACTGGCTGAGCCAAACCATTTACATTTTCCTGACTTGTGCTATGAATGGACTAGAATGGACTATTTTCTAATATTTTAATTGAAATTAAATATTGAAATAAATAATTCACATTTAAATTTTAGGTACAGGAATACTACACTATAATATTCAGGTGATAAAATATAAAATGAGAAATTGTCATCACCTAATATATAAATCATTCATATTTAAGTAAATTGGAGTTTGTTGGATGGTGACACTTTGGACTACTTATTTTTTTTTCTTTTTAAAAAAAGCTATATAACATGTTTCATTTATGCTGAATCCTTGACTAACACACTGCAATTCACATTGTCTTTATCTTATAATACATAATGTGAAATTCCATTTATAGAACAAAAATAACGGGTACACTTTACCACTAATTAAGATTGCTCATCATTTCACACCCACTGAGAATTCTACTGTGTATTTAATTCATCACTGCTTACTTTAGGATACTCAGTTTAATCACAGTAATGCCAGGAATTACACCATAATAACCAGAACTGCAGTAAAGTAATTCAATCTTGAAAAGGAGAAATTGGGACATTTTAAAAATCTTGGAAATCTCATATGTGTGTATGTTTGAAGTTAAACATGTATTAAAATGTCTATGGCTCATCTAACATTCAATCCTCATTTCTGTCATCATGTAATCTGATGAGAGAATCTTGGAAAATATGGTTGCCTTCTCTCCAAACGGAAATTCATTTCTACTTCAATATTATTCTATCCGTGTGGGCTACATAAACTGTAGGTTAAGCCTATCGATTTGACACTCCAAAATATAAGAATAAAATTCTCAAAAGATTTATATTGCTTCGTAGGAACTGAGTCCTCTAGGAGGAATGCAGATACTGCCAAAATTCAGACTGAGAGGGTTGCGTAGAAGATATATGCACTGATCTGTGCCCCTCCTGTCCTCTGATATGCCAACTCCTCACATTGCCTGTGTCCAATGGGAAGCCACAAGTCAGTGGAGCCTGGTTGTCACAGTCCCCACACCATCAGCTGACAGAGGCAAAATAGTCTGAAGAGGATGAAAAGTGTCTCTATAAGGGAAAACATACAGTCCACCTTTCTTCCCTTGGAAAGTTTTCTCCTACCTCTGAATGTACAGCTCAAATATCCTCTGACCATCAGGTGAGATTTCCAAGCTCATTGTTTCTTTCTCTAGGTTTCTGTATGTGACTCAACAACAGCAAAAGGACTTTTATCTTTTCATTAGCAAAAGACTCCTGTCCCTGATTAGCAAATGACACCACATGGCAGTACATGTCCTTGGAAATAGAAGGGTACTTGAAATTATATAGTATAAAAGTCAAATCTTGACTGCAATTTACAAATGATGATGATGTTGATATTTAATCAGTAGATTATATTTGTGAAGTAATGGAAATATTTTTTTTAAAAAATCACCCTTGGCTGGAGATGTGGCTCAGCGGTAGCGCGCTCGCCTGGCATGCGTGCGGCCCGGGTTCGATCCTCAGCACCACATACCAACAAAGATGTTGTGTCCGCCGAGAACTAAAAAATAAATATTAAAAAATTCTCTCTCTCTCTCTCTCTCTCTCTCTCTCTCTCTCTCTCTTTAAAAAAAACCCTAAATATTAAAAAAAAATCACCCTCTATATATTTTTAACATTCTTATGTCATAAAATTATCTTCCAAAAAATTTCCCTCATTCTAATTATACCCCCTTCCAACATGAATGAATGTCTGGAAGAGCATTAGCCTTCAAATTTTGGTTCAAGAACAAATAAAAATGAGCATGGGATCCTTTGACCTCTTCAGAAGATAATTTTTGGATGGAAAGCTTTGGAATGTATGTTTACAAAGTAAAAAAAATCTTGATTTAGACAAAAAATTATCTGGCAATATTTGGAGCAAGACTTTTCCAAAGTGCTGCCTGATTCTCTCCAACTCAACTGAGTTCACAATTTGACTACATAAGAATCTTACAATGGAAGATGACAAAAAATTGCAATGAGCTTTCAGACTAGTAGTTGTTTAGAGATTGCTCTCTCATATCAAGAAATAGTAAACACAGTTCCCTCCCAGTAAATCAAACAGTACTCTAGACACTATTGAATCTTTCCTACCACGGTGAGTAATAAAGCCAAGGAATTTGTTTTGTGAAATGATTTTGAAAAAAATGTTTTATATTAATATTAAAATAAAAATTGGGAGAGTGCTTGTGTGTATGTGTGTGTGTGTGTGTGTGTGTGTGTGTGTGTGTTTGCATTTGTGGGTAGGTGGTTTGGTAGGTCACACTTTCCCATATATACAAAACCACATTTATGTATACTAGTACAATTTTAAAAAAATTAAGACCATATATTTCTTGGAAGTTTGTATTAGAAATACAAAAACATAGAGAAAGCAAGTAACAAAGGGTAGAAGGGGTTTGAGATGAGTCTTGAAGGCTGTGAAGAAATTAGACTGTCAATGGAGAGCATAGAAGGCAGGATTCTAAAGATGACTCTTTAAGATTCCCATTCTCTTATTATGCAATCAGTTACTAATCAAGATATTGCTGTGAGAGATTTAAAACTGCTGGGGATCATCCAGATGTGCCTGACCTAAACAAATAACCCGTTTATGAGCAGAATCAGAGAGACAGGCAGTCCCACTGGCCTTGAGCAAGAAAGCAAAGAGATGTGTTAGAAACTTGTGAGGACAGCCTATGCATGCTGAAAGCAGCCCCCTTCCCATGGATAGTCTGCAAAAAAAAAAAAAAAAATAGGCATACAACTACAAGGAAATTAAATATTGCTACCACGGTGAGATGGAAAAGGATTAAGACCTCCACATGAGGAATGTAGCCTAGCAATAATCTTGATTCATTCCATGAGAACTAAATAGAAAATCCACCTAACTGTGCCCTGACTCCTAACCCCTGGGAGTGTGGGGGATAATAAATGTGCTGTGTGTGGTGACTTGTTACACCATCAATAGAAAGATAATACCAGAAGGATATATGGAAATAGAATGAAGATTAGAGTAATCTAATATAAATATCACTTTGCCTAAAGTGAAGGTTCAACAGTGGTTAGCAGTGGTGGTCACTCTGACTGAGGGGATAAAAGTATTAAAGAAGAAAGACTTTAATACAGAAAATGAAGAAAGGTATAATTGCAGGAACTAGAGAAATGAGAAGCTTGTCCAAGGAGGCAACTCTGAAAGACAGTGTTAAAATAGTGAATTTTAAACAATTCAATACGATTTGCAAACCAGGATTCCATGCACTTAGTTCTATGAGGGTGTGTTCACTTATGAGTGAACTGAGGTGAGAGATACTGGTTAAAATTTTTTGTCAGTTGATATTCACTTTAATTTCTTTTGAAAACATATCAGATGTTTGGATTGTTCAAAGGAGAGGTGAGGATCATCCATTGGCTTCTTTGCAATAATTATGAATCATCCATTTAGGAATCACTTTTATACAGATGGTAGAGAACAATCTGGAATATAGAGAAATTATCAAGACCATAGATGACAATGATTGAACTTTTAACAAAAACTGAACTTTTAAAATATTTTAGCGTTAGGAAAGGAGAGTTTTGCTCACAGTTAAAGAGAAGTCAGTTAAAAAATTCATGTTGGAAGAAATACCTTGATTGAAATTTTGTGAAGATTTAGCTTCTCCATAAAGCTCTCTTGTATGTCAATGAACAAAGAAAGAAATAGACTCAGTATTGGTAAGTGCTCTTAGGCACTATGGTTATCATTTTTCACATGACTATTCTTATAAATTTCAAAGAGAAATACATTAGTATTCTCATTTTTTTAATCAGGAAGAAACTGAAATACAAGGAAGTTAATTAATGAGCTTCTAAATTGACAATGCTATAATCCAGGTAATCTAAGGTAATAATCTTCTATGATTTCAAACCTGAAACTGCACTCCATTATTTTATATTACCTCCTTCCTGCTTCAGTCTATTGGGATTTACTGAACTGGAGTTTTAATAAGTAGCAAATACATAGTTTGACTTAAGGAAAGAAAATTGTTTCTTTACTTGGTCAAAAGATTTAGAAAGCACAGCTAGATCCCAAAGAAGATAAAGAACACTCATTAAAATTGATCAGTATTTCAGATATATAGCACTATTGCTGATGCATATATTATATACTGGGAAACTTAGTTGGAAAATTAATGTATGCACACACATACACACAGAATTTGGAGTAAAAAATCCACATTCATATATTCAACAGTTACTGATGGTCTGACATTTGGCATGATATTTATCTCACAGTGTTATAGATCAATAATTTAACAAAATAGAAATATATATTTAAAGAATTTAGTAACTTAATTCCTAAAGTACAGCATAAAAAAGCCTCAAAAAATGTTTTGTCTCCATCTCTATTTTTATTTGTAAGCAGGGAATTGGTTGAAATAATTTGCAATTTTTTCTAATAATAGAATTATCTTTCTTTCTGTCAATCAATTATTAGTAGTAAATACATAGAGCAATGCAACGATAGTCACAATCTACATTTACAAGATTTTCATCATGTCATGAAGAGATAAATTTGGGTCCAACCACAGTCAATTAAAACTTCCATACCAAGCCCAGTCAATCAGATTTTGTATGTCTTTATACATTTGTGTTTCCTATGCATTTCACATGAATGGGACTATAAAATATATATATTATTTTGTGACTTCCTCACTTATCAAGTGTTTGAGATTCATTCATCTTATTGAGGTACAACTGTATATGATCAATACCCCATTGTATGTATAAACTATGTTTTGTTTATCTATTCACCAGTTGATAGATGTTTGGACTGTTTCCAGTTTGGGACCATTATAAATAGCATTGCATTCACACACAAGAATTTTTGTGGACTATTTTTTTCTTGAGTGGACTCCTAGTATTGAAGTTACCAGATCATATAGTAAATTTATTTTTTAACTTTTTAAAGAAATTGCTAAACTATTTTCAAAGTGACTACATCGTTGTGCACTCCCACTTAGCAGTAGTAGGACTCCACTGAGAGTCCACAACCTTACTAACAATTAGTGTTGTCTCACTTTTTTATTTAAGCATTTCAGTCAGCATGAATCGCTATTTCATTATGATTTTAGTTTGTATCCCCTAATGATTAATGATATTGAACACTGCTTCATATGTTCACTCGCCACTTAGATCTTTTCTGTGGTGAAATAAACTATCTATTCCAATCCATTATGTACTGGATTTTGTATCTCCCCAAATTCATGTGTCAAAATCTTAACCTCAATAAATTTTAGTAAGTGGGGGAATTTGGGAGATAATTAGATAATGAAGGTGGAACCCTCATGAATGGAATTTATGCCCTTATAAAAGAGAACCTAGAGAGCTTACTCAGTGTTTCTACCACATGGGCACACAATGAAAAGTTGGCTGTCTGAAGACAGGAGAAAGTCTCTCACCAGAAGCTAATCATACTAGATGTCATGACCTCAGACATTCAGCCACAAATACTGTAAGAAATAAGTTTCTATTGTGTACTAGCCACTCAGTCAATGGCACTTTGTTGTGTCAGCCTGGACTAGGATATAATCTTTGCCCATTTTTAAATTAGGTCATTTGTCTTCTCATTATGGAGCTGTAAAGGTTTGTTACATATTCAAGATACCAGTCATTCATCAAATTATGTGATATGTAAATATTTTCTCCAACCTATGGCTTGTCTTTTCATTTTCTTAATGATTAATGTGCTAAACTCTTTTTTATCTTGATGAAATGTAATTGTTTATTTTATAATTTTTATGGTTCATGCTTTTCCTGTTGTAGGTAATAACTTTTTACCTAACACAAAGTCATTTAGATTTCCTGTAATTTTCTGTGTAGAAGATGTAATTTTGACACCAACATTTATTTCTACAAAGTATTTTATGTTAATATTTGTGAACAGTGGAGGGCGATAGTTAAACATTTTTTTTTTAATAAGGATATCCAATTCCCCAGAAAAATTTGCAAAAAGAGCTATATAATTTTGTCATTAGAATTGTGTGACTCATTAGTATAAAAATAAGTTATCTTAGTTAGGTGTAGTAGTAGCACATGACTATAATTCTAGTGACTTGGGAGACTGAGGCAGGAAGATTGCAAATTCAAGGCCAGACTTGGCAATTTAGTGAGGCCCTATCTCAAAATTAAAAAAAAAAAAGAAAAAGTAGAATAAAAAACTATTGTTCTTAAGTAGAAGAGTTGAATTTGCATTCTTAATACTGTTCCACTGATCTGCATAATTATATTCAATCAATTACCATGTAGTTTAGATTACTATACCTACAAGCTGTCCAACTTTATTCTTCTTTAAAATTGTTTTGGTTATTCTCAGTCTTTGGCATTTCTATTTAAATTTTAAGATTAGCTTGTTAATTTTTACAAACTAATAATTGCTGGAATTTTTATAGGAATGGCACTGAACCCATATAACTATGTGGAGAGAATTGCCACTTTAATAATCTTGAGAAATCAAATCCATGAACATAGAATGTTTCTTCGTTTATGTCTTAAATATCTTTCAGTGGTACTTTGTAGACTTCAGTGAATGCCTTAGACTTTTGTTAAACTTATTGATATGCATCTAATTTTACACTATTGTGCAATAGAATATTTTTCTGGTTTTGGTATTTTGCTGTTTGGGGTAAGTGTGCTGATAGTATATACAACTTTTTTATCCTGTGACCTGGAGAAATTATTTATTAGTTTACTAGATTTGTGGTATGATGGATGTGGTTATGTCTATGTTTATGAGTACATTCCTTCTTATTTTCTACACAAAATATCATGTTGTCAAAGATTAAAATTTTGCTTCTTCCTTTCCAATATGATTTTTTTCTCTTTCCCTTGCTGTATTAATGGCATATTATTTAACAGCAATTGCAAGAATAGACATTTTAACTTGTCCTGATTTTGAGGGAAAATCATTCAATCCTTAACCAAATGTTTAATATTCATATATTTGTTTTCTACATATCTCATGCTTCTTTGATTCTGTTTTACTGCTTTATATTTTGTGTATGCTTGTTAAATATTGTACAATGTACCCTTTATTTAATGTACAGTATATTCTTTAAATATTTTACTGCATTTTTGTAAGATTGTTCTAACCACTAAAATATGGCTTTTAATACGACACAAGTTATCTGGAGATGTAAGAGGTCATGGGGACAAACAGTGAGTTTTAACTATGTTAATGTCACAAAAATATGTTCATTCATTTATCAAGCTGCTGTTAAATCTCATCCATTCATCTCACTTTGATAAGTGGAATAAACTCGTTTCCCTATGAGTGCACCTCATAAGGGCATGAAATTAAAATCAAAAGATGAGCAATTTCACAGTATCTTGGTGTTTGATGTAAATACAGTGATGTCTCCCTCCCTGTTCTCAAAGGAAAACTATCTGTCTTCATCCACAAAATATATTATCAAAAGTAGAACTGCCTTCAGATATCTGGAGAATTCAACATGATCTCAGAGCTGAAGGAGGGCCTCTTAAGGACTCTTGAGAACATTAATTCCACTTCTGACATTGGCTTCAGCTATGAACCAAACATTTTTTTGTTTATTTACTTACTTTTACTGGTGCATAAAAACTTAAAAAAAATTATGCACTAACGGGATGCCAAATGATATTGTGGTACATGTATGCATTGTGTAATGTTTAAAACAGTTTAAACATATTCTATTTCCTAAAACACCAAGACATATTTTAAGACTTTTCTAAATTCCCAATGTCAAGATGATAGCTTCCATATGTTAATATACTTTTGAAGTAGATTAAATGATTATTTTTCGATGATTTGTAGAAATAAGCCCTCACTGATAAGGCATTTACTCTAATTCCACTGTAAAACTAAGTAAGGACTTTCTGCTGCCTAGTCTATGGCTCAGATGTGCCTTAATTGTTAAAAGACCCTCAATTTACCTACTCCTATCCCATCACTACTCTATGAAGAAAAGAATCCACAGGTCTAATAAAACCAAACTTCCCAGAACCCTGCAACATTCTCCAAGCCTGGATAATGCTTCAGGTAGCTGAGATAAAGGACCTCCTTGCTTTAATCCCAAGCCCACTTTTGGAACAGGCAGGTGCATCTGCATGAGGTCTGTTTCCCAAGCATGGTTCATACCAATGATGGATGCGCCCATTGGCCATGGAATAGTCAGAGGACAATTGTTTGGGGATTTGTAGGCAGAGCATTGATGGGCCCTGGTCTTCACACATGTGTGACTGAGGTCTTGTGGGGTGCAAACCACACTGGAAGAGAAGGAAGATGAGCTCTGGGCTAGAATCTGCAGACCACAGGCAAGTTAACTAGAAATTTGAGGAGTTCAAGAATTTTGAATTTTAAATTTGATTTTCAGGTCATTATGAAGATATCAAGGTAAAACTAAAAACATTTTTTTTTGATATGTGAACTTGCCTCACTCCTTTTACATATTTAGACATGGCATGCTCAACTCCAAATATATTCTTGATCTTGACCAGCAATTGCCTGGGATAGAGCAGGCCATTAAAGCCTGAGATTTAGAAATGTGGAGTTTTTTGGCCAAGATTACAAAGCCAGAAGTAGAAACTAGTCTGGTTCCAAAGACCATATAAGAAGCACAATGCTATCCTCTTCTCATGTTGTAAAATCACACTGCCAATATTTAGAGAATCTTAAGTTCAGGTTCATTGACTTGAAAGTCTGCAAATTGTCAGTGACACCATGTTACCATGATAGAGTCCAAAGAATGTAAAATGCAAGGTTAAACCAAACAGAAGTACTCTCCTTCTTGTTTTCCTGTATTCTTAGTACCTACAAGTATGTACCTACAAGCTCATGGTAGACATTCAGTAAACATTTGTGAAAGGAAAGAATGCATTTAATAAATCTGAGCTGGCATATGCAGCCACACTGCTTGACCTCAGATATAATGTATGAGTGTAATCTACCTCTGATGGAGTCCTGCCAGAACAGAGAAGTGTAATGATGGAAAAACTCTCTGATGAACTATCCATTTTACATGTAGGCAGATAACTTGTGTCTCTACAGTCATTATCCCACTACTTCCTACAAGGTGATTCATTAAAAAAAAAAAAAAATGAAAGGAGATAGAGGAGAAAGAAAAGAAAGAGAATAATATTGCCTGTTTTCATATAGAATGTTATCTGGAAAGGTTGTATTGTCTGTAGTTTATAAAAACAATCTACAAACACAAAAGAAAAATCAAAACTAAAATCTGTCAATCAATGGATCACCATGCAATGCAATAGCATCTTTTCATGACATACATCCCTGGGTGAATCAGCAAAAGACAAAATTAGCAACTCAATTGATTATGAATTATTCAAGTAAATGGGTCATAAACTGAGATTTAAGAGTTGAAAAGGAGCCAGTGCTACAAATTGCCAAAGAGATATGATCTGCTATGGGAGGTGCACTGCAGAGGCCGCTCTCACTTTGGAGGACAAGCACCTGGAGACAGAAGCCATGAACCATGTCAGGAAAATAAATTTGAATCCTGAAAAAGATCAGCCTGTCAACAGATAAAAACCTCCACTCACACAGAGGGCAAGCCATTGGAAGGGTCAAATTGAGGGCTGGCTCTATGGTTGGTGCGCCCAAAATGGCTAGTGATAAATGACGCCTGAGCTTGGCTCATTCCAGTGCTGGTGGGGCTGATTTAATACAGAAAGTGACATCAGTGGTGAAATGAGACTTCAGCAGCAGCAAGCATTAATAATCCTTTGTTTTTATGCAGGAGGATTGTATTATCTTTACTATGGGCTTAAAAATCTCCTCTAGGATTTCTGTTGCTTAAGTGTCTCTTGCTAACAGGAGCCTGGTTAAATTGCTTATAAGAACAGAGGAGAGAGGTTGTAAATTGCAGACTTCCCAATTCCCAGAGCTACTCAAGAATCTTTTACAGTTGAGGGACATTAATATCTCATACAACCCTACTGCAGTCTTGAAAAATAATAATAAAAAAAAAAACATCCTTCCTCTCTGCCACATTTTCTGCTCTATTATTTTATGTCAAATAAAAATATTTTCAACCCTCGTTTTCTTTATGACCTTGGTGACTTTACCTCTCCAGGCAGGATAATCTTTTATCGCTGTCAGCGTTGGTTCTAACCTTTGATGACTTCTGGGCTTTGCTGGGACAGTAAATACTTCTGAATGACACCAGAGTCTTCAGACTCCCGCTCTTCTTCTGAGGCACAGTTTCAGCTGTCTGCAGGAACTCCAGTATTCTAAAAGGATGACTAAAAAAAACAGGTAAGACAGCCCCCAAACAGTGCAGGACTATTAGGGAGGATTGTAAGAGTGTTACTGAAAAGCTGATGAAAGGCTATTGTCTGAAGAAACAAATGCAAAATAGCAGAAGGATATTTTTGAGTTGAGATCTCCTCTGCTCCTAACAGGGGATGCCTGCCTACCTGTGTCTGTTTTGAATACTGCACAGGAATTAAAAGCTATACTTAAACCTTAGAGACCCGGGTGTTCTCTATTGACGATATTTACCAAAATAACTGCACCTTCATAACATCTCAGAGGAGCTAACAGTTAATTAATATACATAATCTGGTCAGTTACTATGGCAAGAAATTAAGAACTTTTAATAATTTAAAAAAATATATCCAAAGGACATCAGCAATCTACTTACACCTAACATCCCCTCCAGAGTTTTCTGTGTTGACATGATCTCTTATTCATTCGATATTCATTCCACTAATATTTATTAGAAGCTAGCTACATGCCAATCAATGTGGAATGCACCTGGCAATGAGAGGACCCAGACCTGACCTCAGACAACTCATTCTAGAGATGAAAATAGCTTCCTGTTCTGAAGAAAGGAAAAGGAAGCACATGTGTAAGCCCCAAGGAGAGCGTTTCCGACTCTTCCCAGAATACTTAACTACATTTGAGCTAACACCTGAGTGACTAATAGGATGAAAGAAACGAGTGCATTTTAGGCCAAAAGAAAAACTGTGAAATGTAAAAAATTCTGAATTCATGGCCTAGAGAATTGAAAATAGAAGACAAATGACTGAAAATGTGAGTTAGGTCAGATTTTTAAGTTAATTTATATTTTAAAATCAGAAATTTGTGGTAATGGTAAATTCATAAAATAGAAAACCACAAGCAAATTTCTATATAGAAATCATGTAATGTAATACAGCATTGACTATGCTGCTCTTGGTTCTGTTCATCATGTATCTTCCCATCAGGAACATGTAGTTTCCAAGGCTGTCAGACAAGAGGAGAAGACTTGAAAATATAGCTGAATTTTTTTTTTTAACCCAATACTGGGGATGGAACCCAAGGGTGCTTTTACCACTGAGTTACATCCCCAGCCTTTTTTATTTTTATTTATTTATTTTTAAATTTTGAGTTAAATTTATGTTGCTAAGGCTAGTCTTGAATTTGTGATTCCCCCTGCCTCAGCCTCCTGAGTTTCTGGGGTTACAGGAATGGACCACCACACCAGGTCTCAACTTGTTTTCAAGAATAAGGCTTAATTATGTTACTCCTGGCCATTCCATTGATCAGAACAGCTTCTTTTGGCTGAGGCCTAATTACCTGTGTAGCCAGAAGGAAGAAATAGTGGGTAGTTACACAACATTCACTCTGCCACCAAACATGGAAGATGGACTAGGAATAAGTAAAAGAGTAAGAAGAGAAAGCAATTAAGAACAGTGTATTAATACTTCCAGAATATGCCAAAAAAATTTAAGGCAGTAGAAATGGATAGATGTTAATTGATTTTTTTTAAGAGAGAGAGAATTTTTTTAATATTTATTTTTTTAGTTTTCGGTGGACACAACATCTTTATTTTATTTTTATGTGGTGCTGAGGATCGAACCCAATGCCCTGCTCATGCCAGGCGAGCACTTTACCGCTTGAGCCACATCCCCAGCCCAATAGATTTGAGTGACATGTAATGAATCAGAATTCAACTGTAATGAATAAAGAAAAACCCAGATGGAACCCTGATATTTCTAGCTTTGGAAGAGCATATGAATCTTGTTGACATTGTCGAAGATGAAGAATAGTAAAGGAATAGTTTAAGCAGGATTCATAGAGTCACCCATGTAATAGGACAAATCTGTGTTCTATGAATCTGTAGAAGATATCCATTTGAGAGGTAAAAACCAGGCTGATAAATCAAGAGACAAAATTACTTGATTTTGTAATAATATGATATGAAAGTCCTCAGAAATTGTTACAATCTTTTTGTTTTATCACAAATACAAAAACTAAGCCCTGAATTTTTAAGCAGTGTGTCTAAGACCACTAACATTATCAGAGTTGGGAGTAAACTAAAGTTTATACTAACTTCCCTATACACTATCTTTTCTAACCTCTGGGGAAAATTGATTTTTTTTAGCAATAGTAATTAGTTATTAACCAAAAGACTAACAAAATGCATGTCTCTAAGAATAAATACTGTATAAGCAGAAAATTAATCTGTGTCAGTCTTAAAAGTTTTTTTAAAAAATTAGAACAGCTAACAAATAGAAGGAAGTGGCAGAAATCACCTAAGTATTCATCCAACTAGTTCCCACTTATTCCTGTGAACACAGGTGAAATACATTTGCAAACTTTTCTTTGCAGGTATTCAGATGTATTATTCTTTTAGAGCAATCATAACAAAGTACCACAAACTGAGTGACTTTAACAGAAATGTTTGACACAGTTCTGAAGGCTAGATGTCTAAAATCAAGGTGTTGACAGAGTTGGATCTTTCTAGGTTTGGTAGGAAGGGATTTGTTCCAGATATCTGTCCTTGGCTTATACAGGGCAATCTTCTTTTCATGTCCTTTACCTCATCTTCCCTGTGAGTGTGCATCCTAAATTTCCTCATCTTAAAAAAAAAAAAAAAAAGGAAATGGGATGTAGAGAGATGTCAAATAAACCATGCCTTACATCCTGGTATGAACTTGAAACACTTACTACCTCCTGCTCTCTTGAGAAAAATGAACACAGTGACTACGGAAGTCACAACCTGAAGTTGCAACATTTGAAGATGGAATATGGTTAGGGTTCTTGAATAACCCCTTTAAGGAGACCAGTCAGTTTTGGGGGGAGTGGGGGTAGGTATGGGGGATTAAACTCAGGGCACTGAACCACTGAACCACATTCCCAGCCCTTTTATTGTATTTTATTTAGGGAGAAGGCCTCACTGAGTTGCTTAGGGCCTTGCTTCTGCTGAGGCTGGCTTTGAACTCCCAATCTCTTTGCCTCAGCTTCCCAACCCACTGGGATTACAGGCATGCACCACTGCACCCTGCTGCCAAGATCTTATGTCTTAGACATTACACAAGCAAGGAATAAATACATACCATGTTTGAGTCATTGTAAATATTGAATTTTTTCAGTAAATAGCCAGTGAACCTGTAAAACCCATGAAATGTTCTTAAATTGACAAAATGCAACAGACATTCACTTATGCATACACACACACATATGTATACAGAGAACACTTAAAAACCCAGTTGCTTATCTTAAAATGACACATAAGATGCACATTTTTGTCCATTATACTGGTAATGGTTGATTTGCCTTTATTTATAAGACGGAAGAAGTCTAAGATTCTCAGTAAATTCTCTGTTAAAACAGATGAGAGAACTCTCAAAAATCTTTGGGAAAAAAGTGTCTTTATATCCTATCTATGGTGGTTCCTAGAAGACCATCCAAATTCTTCAGCTATTCTAGGTCTCAGACTGTATCTTCTGCTATATCTCATCTTTCAAGATACATTCGTGAAAATTCCATTAAATGTTGATGAATTATTACTAATATTATCTTAAGGAATTACCATTTTTGAAGTTATCACAACTTGAACAAAATCCTGAATAATTTTAAAATCTGAAAGCTTCCATTCTAGTTGATTTATAAGCTAGATATATGATTGAATATTAAATAATAATAAATATTTAAGTTCAACTAAAGTGATCTTAAAATATACAGAGAATTTTGTTTTATTTTTTTCCATTGGGGATTGGACCCAGGAGCTACATTCCCAGTCCTCTTTTATTTTTTTATTTATCCATTCACTTATTTATTTTTTGGGAGAGGGTCTTACTACTTTACTAAGGGTGGCCTCAAATTTAGTATCTTCCTGCCACAAATTTTTGAGTTACTGGAATTACAGGCAGGCACCACCATGCCCAATAAAGATTGGAAAAATATCTTATCAGATTTTTTAATAGTAAGAGTCACATAAGATTTAAAATTTGAATTATAATAAAAAATACAGAGATAAATTGTCCAGCACCATTGGTTAGCTGGAGGCTATATCTCTAGGCCATTCCAATTCCACTCAAAGAGCTGGCTTCTAAATTCTCATTATTTGTTAAAATTTTCCCTAAATTTAATAGCCAAGCGATTTAACGGCACATTTAGTGAGATACAATACCAGCACTCATTTGATGATGACTCATATTTGTCATTTATCACCTGTAATAATGGAGATAAGAAATATCATAGAAATTAAGCTGTTGGATATTAATTCCAGGAATAAAATTAGATTTTGCACTTTAGGAGAAATGCACGGGCAAAGAATTGCATAATTGCTTAGAGAACTTTATTAATAACCAAATGTTCAAATTATCAAGGTAACATTGCTATTATCTTGTTTTATGTCAACATGTTGCCTGTATATTTACCAATTTCATTTTTCCCAACTGTTCACTGGATTTACTCTCTGACTTGTTTCATTTTACAGAAATCTTTAGGACATAGTTAAAAACCAAATTTGACTAAAGAAGTCAAACTGGGACCATTTGGAAATGGTCAATTTTTTTCCTCTTGATTTTATTCATATATTTCAAAACACATTTATTTTATGAAATTATTCTTCTCCCTGCAATATTTTTTCTTCCAACATTTTGTGTTGGTGCATTATACTGGTACACAATGATGGGATTTGTTGTTGCATATTTATACATGCACACAGTACAACAATATAATTTGACCAATATCACTCACCAACACTTGCCCCCTTCCTTCCCTCCTACTTCCTGGTCCTTTTCCTCTACTCATCTCCCTTTAATTTTAATTAGGTAGCCCCACACCTTTCTTTTCCCTTTTCCTCTCTAGCTTTCACATACAAGGGAAGCATATCACTGTTCACCTGAATTTGGCTTATTTTGTTTAACATAATGGTCTTAAATTCCATCCTTTTTTTTTTGCAAATGAGATAATTTCATTTTTCTTTATGGCTGAAAAAACTCCATTGTGTTTGTATATGATATTTTCTTAATCCATTAATCTACTGAGGGACATCTAGGCTGGTTCCACAGTTTGGCTATTAGGAATTGTGCTACTATAAACATGGGTATGTATGAATCATTATAATATAATGACTTAAATTCTTTAGGGTAAATACCAAGAAGTGGTAGAGCTGTATCATATAGTGATTCCCCACATTTTTAATTTAGTTATATAATCAACAACTACTGATCATGTACTATGTGTCCATTCTAGTGAAAAATGTAGACTACAGTTGAGAGAGAGCCAGGTGAAGCTCCTACCCTCATGTAGCTTAGTGTAAAAAGGAGACAGGTAATTAAATAATAATCATAATGCAGCTTAATATAAGAGTACAACTTTTAAATGACTTGATTCAGATCTTGTAAGTTTTTGATGGATTCCAGAATTAGGTCTAAATTTCTTTAGACTCTTTATCAGGCAACATTGTGTGTGGGGGGGTGTGTATGTGTGTGTGTATGTGTGTGTGTGTGTGTGTGTGTGTGTGTGTGTGTGTGTATCCTGGAAACATGAGAATAGATGTGTTGCTAAATACATGGCATTTCTACTTCATTTTGTCAGACATAATTTAGAATAAAGACATCAGAGAGTATCAGAGAATCTAAATTTAAGCCAAAGCTTTATAAGTTGCATATCCTTGAGGGAAAAACTAGATCTCATCTTTATTTTATTTTATTATCTTTTAAATGGGGACTGTGCTAGCAGACTCATAAAACCATGGCAGGAAAATAATTCTTTGGATGATAATTAAAGAAACTCTTCCTCACCAAATAAGACATTGGAAAATCCTTAGATATTTTGGCATATGTTATAAACCTATTAACTACTGTTTATACTAAATCCTCCTCCTTTTCTAGAATAATGATTGCAGTTATATAATGTTAGTAGCTCATTCCACTAGCAAGGCCTCTTTTGTTGTGTAAGAAAACAGGGTAGGGGAAACAGAGACGAGTAAATCAAGGACAGAAAAATAGGTTTGTGCTTCGACTATTCCATCAGAGTATTTGATTTTCCATTCCCAGTAACCTTGGCGGTAAGAGTTGCTTAATTTTATATAGTGTTCAATAATGCAGTCATAAAGCACATTAGAAATTTCATATAGTACAACATCCTTTGCATCATATTTTGATTTTGAAGGGACATCAGAAATGGCAACTAAATAAAGAAAACAGTGTTAAATTGATTTGTTCTCATATATCTGCTTTCACAAACAGTGAAGGATTTGTTCAAGGCAGTCTTAGGGAAATTTATAGTACCAGCAAAACACTTCATATCATGTTATACAAAACATATTCTCTGCATGCTGCTATGTTTACTTCAAAACCATTATAAGATGGATCATTGAAAGAAATTTTAATTTATAATTAATTGTTTGGTGACACATGAAGAATTAACAGTCTGCACTATCATTTCATGGTAGGTCTCCATGTGGGCAATATGTAGAGAAACACATTTCATAGAATTAAATATGTCTAAAATGTAAATTTTCTGAGAAATAAAATCAGACAATATGATTCCAAATGTTGCCCCTAAGTACTTCAATGGATGTATTTCAATTATGTTTGTAACAGTTAAACTATTTAACTGTGAAAAAGTGAAGTTTTATTGTTTCTTAGAGTAGAACAATTTGTGAATATGACCACCCATAAATTATAGAGCTTGAAAAATATGCAAACCCCTCAACTAATAATAATATCATAGTCATATGTCTCCATATTTTATTTAAAAATGAAATATTACCCAATAATTATTTTACTTCCAAATAAAAATAGCTTGAGAATATATTATAGGCATATTAGCTCTTGCTTAGAGATATGTGCTGAGATATTAATGCATATCCATAAAAACATGTGCTAAAATATTATAAAGGGTTGTAGTTAAGTTACTATAGGCATAAAACATATCATTGACCATTTATTTACCCATTCAGCCTTCTTTTCTAAATGAGTGATGGCCCTACATTTGAGCATCTTTTACAACTCTTCTATTAAACTCTTCCATGAGGAGAATGCAATAAATTTGTGCAAAATCCATCCAAGGTATTATTGTCCTCATAAAAACATTCCTTATGAGTCCCAAATTATAAGTGCCTTCTCTGCCCCTACTCTGAAGTTATCCAGTGTCTTAAGGCATAAATATGTACAGAAATGCATGGAAAATTAATTTACAATCCAATAACTATAGTAGGAAATGCATGGCAGAGTAGACAAGAGTTGTCTATGCAGTAGACATAATTATTGTTTTTTTTTTACTTTGCATATAATACAAAAGTTGGATTTATATAAATTAATTTATTCATTTAACACATAAATACTAAAACCTTACTATATTTGAAGATACAGAGACTGCAATGGAAGTAAAGATGACCATGTCTTTGGTGTTGTTCAAATATCAGACACAAGCATGCGAGTATGCACAAAGAAAGAATTGCTATTGTACTGTTGTTGGTGGCATTGTTGTTTTCTTTTAGTATTGGGTACTGAACCCAGGTGTGCTCAGTCACTGAGCCACATCCCCAGGCCTTTTTATTTTATGTATTTATTTATTTATTTTTATATAGGGCCATGGTAAATTGCTGAGGTTGGCTTTGAAGCTGAAATCCTTCTGCCTCACCCTCTGGAGCCCCTGGGATTATGGGCATGTGCACCCACCCAGTTTATAATGTTTTTTTTTTATCACAAATAGATTCATTCTTCCTCGATCCTTGTATTATACACTCTTACTTCTGCATTTTCTCCTCTAAATATTATATGAATGTCTCAATTGTGAAAGCCTTCAATTTTGAGGATGAAGGGAAGGAATATAAAAATGAGACAGACAAGATTTATGACCTCAGGGAGCTCAAAACTCCAAGATGTTGCCTTACAATGGTCACTTTTAAGAGATCTACACCTAAAATAATTGACGAGAATAAATCATCAAATAATAGAAAGTGAATTATATGTTAGAGGAATAGCCCCAGCCCCATGGAGCAAAGTAGTGACAGGAGCAGTTTAATTTCCCTTGTCATGTCCCCAAATATCACTTCCAATCAAAGAATGACAAGGACTGGTGATGTAGGTCAGGGGTTACATTTGCCTACCATAGGAGACCCTGGGTTAGCTCCCTAGCAAGAGACATGATACTTGGTGATAGGGCTGTTTGTTGTTGTTGTTGTTGTTGTTATTGATGTTGTTTTGCCTGGGACAAACCTATAATTTTAGGAAAACATGTTTTTCTGAGTCACTGTGTCTCTGCTAAAAGATAAGAAATTCTACCATGAAATAAATGGAAATAATTGAAATACACGAGAAATTGATCCCAAATCAAGCTACTAAAAGGAAAATCACAGAATGACCTTGGATAAAGTATCTAGAGTGAACTTGAAAAAATCCCTTTGATCAAAACATATCCTGCTTCTAAGAGGACACAGGAAAAACTGAAAGACAGTTTTTCCTAGCAAGGTAATTTTGAGGTTGCTTTTAAGGTTAGCGAGCTGGGCACGGTGGCGTACGCCTATAATCCCAGTGGCTTGGGAGACTGAGAAAGGAGGATCTTGAATTCAAAGCCAACCTCAGCAACAAAGGGTGCTAAGCAACTCAGTGTGATCCTGTCTCTAAATAAAATACAAAAAAGGGCTGAAGATGTTGCTCAGTGTTTGAGTGCCCTGGAGTTCAATCCCCAGTACAGCCCCCTCCCACGCAAAAAATGATTAGCAATTGAGACACTAAAAATAATTGAGAAACAGAAACTAAAAATAAGAAATGTGAATCTGTTGAAGGAGAAAGAAAAGACTAATGATGACTACTTATGTGTATTTGATTTAAAAGAATGGATTTAAAAATATTTGAGCAAATGAATGCTTTATTCAAATAATATCCATGCCCAGTATATAAATCAATAATACATGAGCTGCTCTGGGATCCTGAGATAGGAGGACTAGTATGGTAGCCTCTCCTTTACTTCACCCTTACCAATGCTGGTGCTTAGAGTGCAAAGTCTGCCACCTTTCTTTCTCCCCACAAGTATGTCACAGAAACCAGAATTCCTCTACCCCAACATGGTTCATAAAACCTAGAACTCCTTCTCCTCATAGCAAGCCATAAAACCTGGACAGTTCTTGTATCTTTCCCCTTGAAAACTCTCATTCCTGAGAGTCTTACCCCATACATAGGGGGAAGGAATGTTTCACAGAGAGGCCAAGAAGAATCTGCACAAGCCTTGCTAGGTTCCCCCATAAATTTATTCCATTAGATCATATCTTCTTTTTTCAATCATATTTCTTTCTATGTGACTGTTTATTCTTTGTCAAACTTGATGCCTAAAAATAGTTTCCGGTGTCACAGAAAAATTTGATTCAATAATGTGCTTTTCTCTTATTAACCTGTCTTTTGTTGTAAAAGGGTCAACAGTGTCTCAATGATAGAGTGCTTGCCTAACATACACTAGGTGTAGGGTCCATTCACAGCACTGTAAAAGTAAGTAAGTAAATAAATAAATAAATAGCAAGCTTCAACTGTAAAACCTTCAATAGGTAAGGAAATGTATTACACCTTTTAACACCTACACCATTCTAGGGACTCCTGAGTCATGTTCACATACTCCCTATGCATTCAAGAATCATAAATTTTGGAATCAGACACACCACCTGTATTTGAATAAGGTTACTGTCTATTACCTTTAGCACTGAATCAATCATGTCAAATGTTTCAGCCTCAGCTTTTATATGTGTAAAAATGCATGTATGCCACAAACTTTGTTGGAGTATAGAATAATACATGTAAAATTCTAAGCATATAGTAAGTGCTCAATAAATGAGAGCTGTTGTTGTGATCACTTTCACCAACAGAGTGGGTCTTGTAGTTCATACTTTATTGTGTTGTGTCAGAACTTGTGACAAGATATCAAATTATAAGCTTTTTCAAGGAAATGATAAATTATATTTATTTGCACCTAATATTAAAAATCAAATCCAAAATTAATAACCAATTCTAAATATGTAGGTAGAGAGTGGTGTTTTTGCTTTGCTCATTATTTTTAGCAAGGGAATTTAAAAGAATTTACAAAAGAAAACCAATTAAAATGAAGTTGAATAGCTCAAAAGATTTCTGTGTCCTTTTTCTACCTTGTTCTTTAATTTATACTTTTTGATGATACAGAAAATTTCATATCTATTCAGCATTTTTCAACTTATTGAAAAGTGTTCCCTTAGTTTCTTGTGGCTGATATACCTTTGTGATTACTTATAGATTAGAAGACATGAAATTGCATATTTCACCTCTATAATACATGCAATTTACATAGTTTGGATTTAATCTAAGACCTCAGTGATAAAAACATACAAGGAACCTGTTAGAATCCTGTGTATTCTATAGTTTTAAATGTTTACATTAGTTCTTACTCTAGGAATATGTTTGGGATTTTTAAAAATTAATATCCATAATCTTTTGACCCATTGATACAACCAGATCTTGAAATAATTTTGTTTGGCTTCCATGTGGTACTAAAAATTTTTTAAATTGACCATTTTTATAAAGGAAATTTCTCTCCTCCTCCATTGTCATACATATTTCATGCTACAATACTTTGTTCTTTTTCACACGATTTTATTAGTGCATTAAAGTTATGCATAATACTGGGGTTCATTTTAAAATAATCAGTCATGGAATATGATTTGCTCCATTTCAGTTCCTAATACTTCCTCTTTCCGTCTCCTCCTCCCTCCACCTGTTTCTTTTCCTCTATTCTATTACTCTTCCTTCTATCTATTTGCAGTTTTTTTTTTTTTAATTTGGTGCCTTAAAGTTATACCTGAAGGTGGAACTGACGGTGGTGTATTAATACATGAACATAACAAAATATGTCAATTTTATTCCATAGTTCCTCTCTTTTTTCATCCTTCCTCCTCTATTACCTTACTCTACTCTGCTGATCTCCCTTCTATTTTATGAGATCTCTTTTTGTCTTTCTTCTTATTTTGCTTTAGCTTCTGCATGTGAGAGAAAACATTCAACCTTGGATTTTCTGAATCTGAGTTATTTCACCTAGCATGATGTGCTCTATTTCCATTGATTTACAAGCAATGCCATGATTTTAATCTTCTTCATGGTTAAAAAGAAAACTCCAGTGTGTGTGTGTGTGTGTGTGTGTGTGTGTGTGTGTGTGACATTTTCTTTATCCACTCATCTGTTGACAGTCACCTGTACTGGTTCTATAACTTGGATATTGTGAACTACACTGCTATAATCAGTGATACGACTGTATCAGTATGGTAAACTGATTTTTGTTCCTTTGAATAAACACCAAGGAGTGGGATAGTAGGGTCATATGGCAGTTCCATTCCTAATTTTTTGAAGAATCTGAATACTGCTTTCCAAAGTGATTGTAATTATTTGCAGTATCACCAAAAATGTATGAGTGTATCTTTTTTCCCCCCACATCCTTGTCAGCATTTATTGTTTCTACTCTGAACAATTGTCATTTAAACTGGAGTGATATGAAATCTCAACATAGTTTTGATTTGCATTTCCCTGATTGCTAGGGATATTGGACACTTCTTATATTTGTTGGACATTTGTATTTCTTCTTTTGAGAAACATCTATTTAGTTCTTTTGCCCAATTATTGTTTGACGTTAAGGTTTTTTGAGTAGTACATATATTCCGATATTAGTCTCCTATCAGAGGAGTAGCTGAAAAAGATTTTCACTCAGGTTCTGTCTTTACTATGCTCTCTCTTCATTCTCTTTTTTCCTTTTTTTTCTGCAGAAGCTTATTAATTTTATTCCATCCCACTTATTAATTCTTGGTTTTGTTTCTTGAGCTTTAGGGGTCTCATGAAGAAAGTTGGTACCTGAACCAATATGTTGGAGTGTTAACCCTGTTTTCTTTTGGCAGTGACAAAGCTTCTGGTCTTTAATCCATTGTGAGTTGATGAACAGTCTTCCCAGCATCATTTGTTAAAAATGCTATCTTTTCTCCAGTGTATGTTTTTGTCACTTTTGTCAAGTAACAGAAAGCTGGGTCCATGTGAGTTTGTCTCCTTGACTTCTGTTGTATTCCATTGGTCTCCATGTATGTTTTGATGTAAATATCATACTGTTTTTCTTAATATAGTTCTGTTGTATACTTTGAGATCAAGTATTGTGATGCCTCCAGCATTGCTCTTCTTGCTCAGAATTAATTTAACTATTTTTCTGAATACATTTTAGAACTATTTTCTTCACTAGTTCTGTGAAGAACATTATTGATACTCTGATAGGCATTGCATCGAATCTATACAACACTTTTGGAAGTATGACCTCTTGGACAAGTTTAATTCTGTTTATTCAAGGACATGAAAGATCTTTCTGTCTTCTAAGGTCTCAACTTCTTCTTCAAGCAATATTTTACTTTTTAATTCTACAACCATAACTAGTGAAAGCACTTAAAATTGAGACCTTTCACAGAAAATCAACTTTGGTTTCTATAAAAGAGAATATATGTTCCTGTGTGATATTATAGAACCAAATCTTTTTTCAAAGAGCTCTCTTACCAATACCTTCAGTTATCAACTGAGCTTGCCATTAAGATACTTAGTGATATATACGTTTAAAAGTACTAGAACTTTGGCTAAGCTTGAAGTAGTATCCAAATTTTGTCTGTCACACAATTTAAAAAATTTTCTCTCTAGTGTTCTTTTTTCCTGAGAAAATTTCTGCATGTGTTAAATCCTGTCTTTTATATTGAAGACTTTGGTTCTGGTCTTTAAATTATGTGGTTTTGCACATAAGAATCCATTTTTAAGACACTGATAATTTGATCTTGAATGGATTAACAGAGAAATATCCTTATCTTACTCTCCACAACATGACTGACTATAAAATAGATAAAGCACATTTTATGATTATCATTTTAAGCATGATAATATTTCCTTAAACATAGACACATTCAAGAATTTTGTTATGGGTTTTTTTTTTCTCACTTGAACACATAGAGCTTTATGGTAAACACACACTGAAGAAAGATTTGGTAAAATCCATCAAATCTAAGTAATGGCATAATCTCACTGGAAGAGTGATATATCTCTGAATCCGAATTAATATATATTTTTACCATTGATAAATTATAAGTCTTTTACAGGCAGGAAACAGAGTAAGACAAATTGGCAAAGGTTACTGCTTGAGCAATAAGAATGTATATTTATTGAGATTACATTATGTGTCATGCAAGCTTACTCACATAAACAAAGAACCCAGACAGGTGCTAATCCAATCTGCATTTCATTGGTGAAAAAAAAAAAATGAAAAGGCTCAGAAATCAAATAACTTGTTCAGGGTCAAGCAAACTGCGGAGGTAAAACCAAGGCTCTGATCCAGGGCCTTCGATTTTCTTGTAGTCCATGGTTCTTCAAGGCTCTTATATTGTTTTTATCTCAATGTTGATATGATGAACTCCTGCCTAAATGCAGTTCCGATGATTATAAAGAAAACCACAGAAGATTTTGTCATCATTTTCTATTTTCTCACTTGTGCAATCTGCCATTTTCCTAGGTATTGGTTTTCTGAAATTGAGATGCATTGTGGCTAACTGCGGCAGTCTCTGTGCTAGAGAGATAAAGGATAATTTAGATATGTAGGTAACAATTTGCATTTATCTTCAGGAAAATTATTATAAGCAATGGTCTTCATGTGGTTCCTATCACCTCATTATTCAGAGACCCCTGGCTCAGATGTAATCTTCACGTGAAAAAAAAAATTACAGACCATGAGTCACAGGAAAAAAAGCAAACATGAAACCATGAGGATCTCTTGCTTTTGTTGTCATTACTTCATTCCTCATCTAAATGATTTGATCTCTTATTGCTACAGCCAAGTGACTCACAAATGCTGATGGAGATATACACAAACAATAAAATTGTTTCTAGTGTTACACACAGGTGACAAAAATGCTCTCCAGCTGAAATGACCAGAAAGAGAATGATGTTTTTGTTGCCAGAGAACGAAGCTATTTCCTTCATCTAAACTACATATTCATCTGTCATCTGAAGAAAGGAAGAGAGATCTCCTGATCTCTATCACTTTACTACATAATTAAATTTTAGACTTTTTTGATTGCCCCATTAATATGAGAAGCAAACTAAGTTCTGAAATACACTGTTAAGTACTTGAAAACAGTATGTGAAGTCATTTACTACCAGAGAAGAAAGTACGGAAATAACAATGACGAACAGCTTATACTCAGACAAAGAAAGAACAAATTAATCCTCCCAGTTGGATGATAAGGAAAAGAAAAAGGGCCCGAGATCCTACTGGAAGAAACTGAAGTTCATTAGCAGAGTATATTATACAAATTAATGGATATCCAGGTATCTAAGAAGAAAGGTGTAAGAAATGTCATTGACCTTTTCATCTTCATTCAAATGCATTCAAAATGCTTCAACAATAATAGAACACAGACTGTTGCAACTGAATGCCTATTATTTTAAAAAAGTCTTACATCATAGATATAGTAATTAAAACTCAATGGGTTATCTAAAGTAACTTCTCCAAAGTTATATTATGACTTTGCTACAGGACTTGTAGTGATTCAGTTCTCTCTCTCTCTCTCTCTCTCTCTCTCTCTGTGTGTGTGTGTGTGTGTGTGTGCATGTGTGTATGAAAAGATATCTCAAGGAAGTCATTTTAATAGATCATGAACTGAAGTTCTGGGCCTATATGTCATAACCTACAGAATCATTCTTACTAACTCTTGTGACAGACTTATTACCTGTTGTCACAGTTTTGAAATGACAGAGGAGACTGTAATTCTGCAACTACTCATGGCCTAGGAAAAGATCCTGCTGTATTGAAGCATATTGAAACAACCAACTACATTTCAGCAGAGTCCAGGCTTGTAAGTCTTGTGTGTTGTCCATGGGACAGTAGCGTCAGCAACACTTGAGAAATTGGCAGAAATGAAGATTATTGAGTTCTAATCTAGACTTTTGAATTAGATACTCAAGCGTGGGTCCCAGTGCTTTTTGTTGTATAAAGCCTTCCAGTTAATTGTGATGCACACCAAAATTTGAAAGTCCTTGGCCCAAAGGATAAACTATCATGAAGCTAAAAGTCAGAATTACAGCCATAATTGTAGTACTAAATGTTTGTACTATTTGAGTGATTTCATTAATTTCCCTAAGATTTATTTTTCCTTTTTGTAAAATATGTCCCCTATTTCATAGGGTTCATGTGACATCAATATCTGACAAAGTTTAGAGAAATACTGAGAAAAACTATCATGTGCTTGAACAGTGGTTATGAACTGTGTGTAATTTTTATTCTCCAAAGGACATTTCATAATGTCTGGATATTTTTTATGGTTATGACTGGTGGAAGGCATTGCTACTGACATCTGCTGGGTAGAGGACAAAGATGTCATTAAATTCATGAACAGACTGTCCATAACAAAGAATTATTTGATTCAAATATAAAATAATTCTTATAATTATAATTTTAAATAATTATAATATTTATACATACATATAAATAATTATAGTAATTATAAATTTATAATTGTAAACAATAAGTTTCAAAAAACTGCACTGAGCCAGGGTAATAAACTAGAATATCCTTTTATCCAATTTCCCATCATACCTAACTCTTTTCCTTTATACCTAACTTGAAAATAATTGAGCCAGGTACAGTAGTACATACCTGTAATCACAGGGACTGGAAGCATGATAAAGAGAATTGCAAGTTCAAAGTCAGCTTTGGCAACTTAGTGAGACCCTATCTTTAAAAAGTTCAAATAATGGATGGATACCGAAAATGCTAATTTATATGTATTTTTAAATGTGTAATGCAAATAAGGAATGCAGGTAAGGAACAGGTTAAAGGTTCTTTTTTTTCTTTTTCTTTGTAACTGGGCATTGTAGAAGACCAACATGTTTAAAATGTGCATTTTCCTGACATGGAAAAGAAATTAAAGTAATTTGAAGTTCTTGCTCCAGTTCAGCTCACTGAACATTTTTGTCCCTCTACCTTGTTTATAATAAATCTCTACTTGTAGCACACTCAGTGATAACCAAAATAGAAAGCACTCTCTTACCCTCTTCTCCTACATCTTCACATCTTTGCTTTGCCACAACTTGAAATATTCACCATCACCATATATTCAAGAGAAAGAAGGCATATTAAAGTAGTAAAGAAGAGAAATGTTTTATCAGGATCTTTGGACATTAAATAAAAAGAGTAACTTGCTTTTCCCTCCCCATAACTTTTCAGCCCACAATTGTATGACAAACCCCATGGTAATGACAATGGAAATGGATCATCTAAAGACATGTCGTCATCATATTGCTTACAACACTCATTAAAGACTGAAAAAGCAATAAAAGTGTATTGTCAACAATAAAAGAAAGTAGATGATGAATGATGTCTAGAACATAAATAAAATGGATCATATGATTTAGTTTCTTTCCATATTTGTTATAGAGATTTCACATGTAATTAGAACACACCATATTCATCCGAATGCATAGGAATTAATGATCTAGAGCTCCCTACTGCATTAGATTTCACACCTCCCATGTGAAGTAACAGAAAATAAGAAATATTCAAATAAGAAATATATATATATATATATGGATATTAAATGCTAAGTGATAGTAGATATATAGTCACCATAAAAATATAACTAAATAAAATCTTCAGGCTGCATTTATTTTTAATTTTTTTTTGGCTTTAGGACATAATTTTGTTTTCTTTTGTTTTGTTTTTTATTGTTGGTTGTTCAAAACATTACATAGTTCTTGATATATCATATTTCACACTTTGATTCAAGTGGGTTATGAACTCCCATTTTTACCCCGTATACAGATTGCAGAATCACATCAGTTACACTTCAATTGATTTACATATTGACATACTCATGTCTGTTGTATTCTGCTGCCTTTCCTATCCTCTACTATCCCCCCTCCCCTCCCCTCCCCTCCCCTCTTCTCTCTCTACCCCCTCTACTGTAATTCATTCCTCCCCCTTGTATTATTTTTCCCTTTCCCCTCACTTCCTCTTGTATGTAATTTTGTATAACCCTGGGGTCTCCTTCCATTTCCATGCAATTTCCCTTCTCTCTCCCTTTCCCTCCCACCTCTCATCCTTGTTTAATGTTGGTCTTCTTCTCGTGCTCTTCTTCCCTAGTCTGTTCTTAGTTACTCTCCTTATATCAAAGAAGACATTTGGCATTTGTTTTTTAGGGCTTGGCTAGCTTCACTTAGCATAATCTACTCTAATGCCATCCATTTCCCTCCAAATTCTATGATTTTGTCATTTTTTAATGCAGAGTAATACTCCATTGTGTATAAGTGCCACATTTTTTTTTATCCATTTGTCTATTGAAGGGCATCTAGGTTGGTTCCACAGACTTGCTATTGTGAATTGTGCTGCTATGAACATTGATGTAGCAGTGTCCCTATAGCATGCTCTTTTTAGGTTTTTAGGGAATAGACGGAGAAGGGGAATAGCTGGGTCAAATGGTGGTTCCATTCCTAGCTTTCCAAGAAATCTCCATACTGCTTTCCAAATTGGCCACACCAATTTGCAGTCCCACCAACAATGTACAAGTGTACCCTTTTCCCCATATCCACGCCAGCACTTGTTGTTGTTTGACTTCATAATGGCTGCCAATCTTACTGGAGTGAGATGGTATCTTAGGGTGGTTTTGATTTGCATTTCTCTGACTGCTAGAGATGGTGAGCATTTTTCCATGTACTTGTTGATTGATTGTATGTCCTCCTCAGAGAAGTGTCTGTTCAGGTCCTTGGCCCATTTGTTGATTGGGTTATTTGTTATCTTATTGTCTAATTTTTTGTGTTCTTTATATACTCTGGATATTAGTGCTCTATCTGAAGTGTGAGGAGTAAGATTTGTTCCCATGATGTAGGCTCCCTATTTACCTCTCTTATTGCTTCTTTTCCTGAGGAAAAAACTTTTTAGTTTGAGTAAGTCCCATTTGTTGATTCTAGTTATTAACTCTTGTGCTATGGGTGTCCTATTGAGGAATTTGGAGCCCGACCCCAGAGTATGTAGGTGGTAGCCAACTTTTTCTTCTATCAGATGCCGTGTCTCTGATTTGATATCAAGCTCCTTGATCCATTTTGAGTTAACTTTTGTGCATGGCCAGAGAAAGGGATTCAGTTTCATTTTGTTGCATATGGATTTCCAGTTTTCCCAGCACCATTTATTGAAGATGCTATCCTTCCTCCATTGCATGCTTTTAGCCCCTTTATCAAATATAAGATAGTTGTAACTTTGTGGATTAGTCTCTGTGTCCTCTATTCTGTACCATTGGTCCACCCGACTGTTTTGGTACCAGGACCATGCTGTTTTTGTTACTATTGCTCTGTAGTATAGTTTGAAATCTGGTATCCCCATGCCGCCTGATTCACACTTCCTACTTAGCATTGTTTTTGCTATTCTGGGTCTTTTATTCTTCCATATGAATTTCATGATTGCTTTCTCTATTTCTACAAGAAATGCCATTGGGATTTTGATTGGCATTGCATTAAACCTATAGAGAACTTTTGGTAATATTGCCATTTTGATGATGTTAGTTCTGCCTATCCATGAACAGGGTATATTTTTCCATCTTCTAAGATCTTCTTCAATTTCTCTCCTTAGGGTTCTGTAGTTTTCATTGTATAAGTCTTTCACCTCTTTTGTTAGGTTGATTCCCAAGTATTTTATTATTTTTGAGGATATTGTGAATGGAGTGGTTGTCTTCATTTCCATTTCAGAGGATTTGTCCCTGATATACAGGAATGCCTTTGATTTATGCCTGTTGATTTTATATCCTGCCACTTTGCTGAATTCATTTATTAGCTCTAATAGTTTCTTTGTAGACCCTTTTGGGTCTGCTAGGTATAGAATCATGTCACCTGCAAATACTGATAATTTAAGTTCTTCTTTTCCTATTTTTATGCCTTTAATTTCTTTCGTCTGTCTAATTTCTCTGGCCAGTGTTTCGAGAACTATGTTGAACAGAAGTGGCGAGAGGGCATCCCTGTCTTTTTCCAGATTTTAGAGGGAATGCCTTCAATTTTTCTCCATTCAGAATGATGCTAGCCTGAGGCTTAGCATAGATTGCTTTTACAATGTTGAGGTATGTTCCTGTTATCCCTAGTTTTTTGAGAGTTTTGAACATAAAGGGATGCTGTACTTTGTGGAATGCTTTTTCCGCATCTATAGAGATGATCATATGGTTCTTATTTTTAAGTCTATTGATGTGGTGAATAACATTTATTGATTTCCATATATTGAACCAGCCTTGCATCCCAGGGAAGAATCCTACTTGATCATGGTGCACAATTTTTTGATATGTTTTTGTATCCGATTCGCCAGAATTTTATTGAGGATTTTTGCATCTAGGTTCATTAGAGATATTGGTCTGTAGTTTTCTTTCTTTGAAGTGTCTTTGTCTATTTTCGGAATCAGGGTGATGTTGGCCTCGTAGAATGAATTTGGAAGTTCTCCCTCTTTTTCTATTTTCTGAAATAGCTTGAAAAGTATTGGTATTAGTTCCTCTTTAAAGGTTTTGTAAAACTCTGCTGTATACCCATCCAGTCCTGGGCTTTTCTTAGATGGTAATCTTTTGATGGTTTCTTCTATTTCCTCAATTGATATTGGTGTGTTTATGTTGTCTATATCCTCCTGACTCAATCTGGGCAGATTATATGACTTAAGAAATTTATCGATGCCTTCACTATCTTCTATTTTATTGGAGTATAAGGATTCAAAATAATTTCTGATTATCTTCTGTATTTCTGAAGTGTCTGTTGTGATATTGCCTCTTTCATCCCGGTATGCTAGTAATTTGAGTTATCTCTCTTCTTCTCTTCGTTAGCATGGCTAAGGGTCTGTCGATTTTATTTATTTTTTCAAAAAACCAACTTTTAGTTTTGTCAATTTTTTCAATTGTTTCTTTTGTTTCGATTTCATTAATTTCAGCTCTGATTTTAATTATTTCTTGCCTTCTACTTCTTTTGCTGTTGTTTTGCTCTTCTTTTTCTAGGATTTTGAGATGAAGTATGAGATCATTTATTTGTTGTTTTTTTTCTTTTTTTAAGGAATGAACTCCAAGCAATGAATTTTCCTCTTAGAACTGCTTTCAATGTGTCCCATAGATTCCGATATGTTGTGTCTGTGTTTTCATTTAACTCTAAGAATTTTTTAATTTCCTCCTTGATGTCTTCTAAAACCCATTGATCATTCAGTAACCTATTGTTCATTCTCCAAGTGATGCATGATTTTTCCTTCCTTCTTTTATCGTTGATTTTCAGTTTCATTCCATTATGATCAGATAAGATGCATGGTATTATCTCTACTCCTTTATATTGTCTAAGAGTTGCCCTGTGACATAATATATGATCTATTTTTGAGAAGGATCCATGTGCTGCTGAGAAAAAAGTGTAACTGCTTGATGTTGGGTGGTATATTCTATATATGTCAAGTAAGTCTAGGTTGTTAATTGTGTTATTGAGTTCTATAGTTTCCTTAATCAACTTTTGTTTGGAAGATCTGTCCAGTGGTGAGAGAGGTGTGTTGAAGTCTCCCATGATTATTGTATGGTGGTCTATTAGACTCTTGAACTTGAGAAGAGTTTGCTTGATGAACATAGTAGCACCATTGTTTGGGGCATATATATTTATGATTGTTATGTCTTGTTGGTGTATGGTTCCCTTGAGCAGTATGTAGTGTCTCTCTTTATCCCTTTTGATTAACTTTGGCTTGAAATCTATTTTATTTGATATGAGTATGGACACTCCTGCTTGTTTCCACAGTCCATATGAGTGATATGATTTTTCCCAACCTTTCACCTTCAGTCTATGTATATCTTTTCCTATCAAATGCGTCTCCTGGAGGCAGCATATTGTTGGGTCTTGTTTTTTGATCCATTCAACTAGCCTGTGTCTCTTAATTGGTGAGTTTAAGCCATTAACATTTAGGGTTATTATTGAGATATGGTTTGTTCTTCCAGCCATATTTGTTTATTAATGTTACTAAACCTGATTTGTTTTCCTCTTTGATTATTTTTCCCCCTTTACTGTCCTACCTCCCACTGTTGGTTTTCATTGTTATTTTCCATTTCCTCTTCCTGTAATGTTTTGCCAAGGATTTTTTGAAGAGATGGTTTTCTAGCTGCAAATTCTTTTAACTATTTTTATCGTGGAAGGTTTTAATTTCATCTTCCATCCTGAAGCTTAATTTTGCCGGATACACGATTCTTGGTTGGAACCCATTTTCTTTCAGTGTTTGAAATATGTTATTCCAGATCTTCTAGCTTTCAGAGTCTGTGTTGAAAGATCAGCTGTTATCCTGCTTGGTTTACCCCTAAATGTAATCTGCTTCCTTTCTCTTGTAGCTTTTAAAATTCTCTCCATATTCTGTATGTTGGGCATCTTCATTATAACGTGTCTAGGTGTGGATCTCTGATGGTTTTGCACGCTCGGCGTCCTGTAGGCTTCAAGGATTTGGGATTCTGTCTCATTCTTCAAGTCTGGGAAGTTTCCTCGTATTATTTCATTGAATAGATTGTTTATTCCTTTGGTTTGGACCTCTATGCCTTCCTGTATCCCAATGACTCTTAAGTTTGGTCTCTTGATGTTATCCCATATTTCTTGGATGTTCTGCTCATGGTTTCTTAACAGTCTTGCTGAGCTGTCTATGTTCTCTTCAAGTTGAAATACTTTGTCTTCATTGTCTGATGTTCTATCTTCTAAGTGTTCTACTCTTCTGGTAGTATTCTCAATTGAATTTTTAAGTTGGTTTATTGCTTCCTGAATTTCTAGGATTTCTATTTGTTTGTTTTTTATTACCTCTATCTCCCTGTGTAATTGATCTTTTGCTTCTTGGATTTGTTTATGTAATTCATTGTCAAAGTGATCTTTCATTGTCTGATTTTGCTGTCTCATGTCTTCCTTGAGACTCCAGATCATCTGAAGCATGTATATTCTGAATTCTTTGTCTGACATTCCATCTGTTGCAGCTATTACCGCTTCTAGAGTTGAGCTGACCTGCATTGCTTGTGGTCCTTTCTTTCCTTGTCTTTTCATACTGCTCGTGTTTCTTTCTGCTTGGTGAAGCTGTTGTGTCTTTGAAATTTTCCCTCTATTTATTTATATTGCTCTTGTATAGTTGAAAAAACTCCCTTGCAGGGCAGGTAGTGGCTGTGATCCTCCTTCAATTGGGGTGATCTGTCTACCACGCTGGCAGGCGGCTAGGTCTGCTCTGCCGGTCGGTCGCAGGTCCGCCTACCCTGCAGGCGCGTGGGGCAGCTCTGTCACTCCGAAGGTTGCTGGGCCTGACCTGCTGGTGGGTCGCAGGTCCGCCTACCTTGCAGGTGCGGGGGGAGGGGGCGGCTCTGCCCCTCAGCAGGCCGCTGGTCCTGATCTGCCGGTGGTCACAGTTCCACCTACCTTGCAGGCACGGGGGGGGAGGGAGCAGGCCTGCCCCTCAGCAGGCCGCCGGATCTGCTCTGCTGGTGGGTCGCAGGTCCACCTATCCTGCAGGCCCGTGGGGCAGCTCTGTCACTCCACAGGTTGCTGGGCCTGACCTGCTGGTGGGTCGCAAGTCCGCCTACCTTGCAGGCATGGGGGGAGGGGGTGGGCCTGCCCCTCAGCAGGCTGCTGGACCTGCTCTGCTGGTGGGTCGCAGGTCCGCCTACCCTGCAGGCACATGGGGCAGCTCTGTCACTTCACAGGTTGCTGGGCCTGACCTGCTGGTGGGTCAAAGGTCTGCCTACCTTGCAGGTGCAGGGGGAGGGGGCGGGCCTGCCCCTCAGCAGGCCGCTGGACCTGCTTTGCTGGTGGGTCGCAGGTCCGCCTAACCTGCAGGTGCATGGGGCAGCTCTGTCCCTCCGCAGGTTGCTGGGTGCATTTATTTTTCACAGTAAAAATTTCTTTCTCTCAATGTGTGACTTCCCATACTCTATATATTTTAGGATATCTAAGCATATCATAATGCTGGAGTCAAGTAATGAGATCATTATTTAAAACATTAATTTTAGCATTTACACTCAAGACTCAAGAATGACCAAGAGTAAAAGAAGAAATACTTGGGAACTAAAAATAGAAAAGAGAGACTGAGCTCTATAATTATCATAATACTAATAGAAAATAGTAGGTAACAAATGCTTATGTTCTTAAGATTGTACTAGATCCTCTCTAATCCTTACAATAAGTTTTTAATTTAAGTTACAATAATAATCAGTTTGCAGATAAGAAATTTAGAGAAAATTACTTGTTACTGAATAATTTTTCACACTTTCTGTTGAATTTCTGGAAACTTCTGACGTATTTTAATATCAACTCAAGTGTTTGTAACTTCTTTCCAACTTTCTACTTAAACTCTTCAATTACGAGCACAGGCCAATTTTTTTTGTACCTTTTTTCATTGTTCAATATTTGGCTTCTCATGTAACTAATAGCTCTTTAAACTCTCCCTTACACTCTCCTCTCTTTCAAGGTTCCCAGATGAATGTTTAACCATACTTTTTACAGCTTTCTATTCCTCCAATCACCTACTGATCATAGAAACTCCTTATAGAAGTAGGAAAAGGAAATACCTCTTATATCTAATTGTTCAGGCCCCAATTTATGTGGTTGAAAGGATGACACCTCCTTGTCCATGTAGCAAATAGTATTCTTACTTTTTCTATTCCCCAAACAATTGAGCTAATATCACCCCTCCTCTTTTTTCTTATCATTGATCATTAATGTTTCCATTAGAATAATCTTTGACCCCCTCTCTTACAAATTCCATTAATACTTAGTCATTTTAACTGATCTTCAAAAATATATTCCATGACTACCAATAGGGATACAAGTCTTCAAAATGAAAAAGAAATAGAAAAAAAAAGAATGTTAGATCCAAGCCCAAAGCAATGGGCTGAGTTGCATATTACAGGGGCTTTGATTGGCCTTCTAAAGCATCTGGAAGTCCTACACACAGAGGGGATGCCTCACACTTGAGCACCAATTTTCTTACAACTCATCACACCATATTGACCATACTATGTCTATTTGATGGTTCAGGTTTTATTTTCTCTACTATTTTTAACATTCTTGAACACAGAATATTTTTAGTTCCTTCTCTTGATATTTTAAACATCTATAACCTCCATCATGACTTGCAACTTATTCATGGTCTTGAAATATTTGCTTAATTGAATTGGCCTTCACAGCCATAGCAGAAACAATAAACAGAATGAAAATGTTGGCTTAGAAGTTGGTAGTCAATGATGATTTATTGAATATAGGCTTGGTTAGATTGCACCTACAGAGGAAAAATGAGGTCAATATAGTCATTGCATAATTGTCTGGTGATATTCATCTAATTCAAAATCCAGTTAAGACAAATTGAGTCTCGAATATTGCTTCTTTTCCATCATGTGCAATTTTGGGATATGAGCCAATAAGAAAAAATGTCCTCAATGTTCCAATTTATGCCTACAGATCCGTTCATGTGTATTTATGGGGATAAATGCATAAATTTATAATCTTAAAAATATAAAAGTCCAACCTGGATTTTAAATAGATCTTTTGTCATGTTTATACAACAGCAAGAGAGATTAAGCTTTGATCCAAATTTGAAAATTATGGCGATATAGTGAGTAAATTTTATCGAAGAGACAAGTAGGGAGCTCAGTCCTGGGCTACATGCAAAAGAGTGCTTAATCATATTAAAAACTCTTCATCGCTGTGACCAAACTGAATTGGGTACTTACACACCCTGCTTCTGGGATTGCCATGTATCTTCTGTCACCGTAAATGGAAATGTTTCCACTAGGGAACTGTGTGATATACCAACATAGCTGCAGTCCAAGCCAGGCTCTGCCAACTCCAGAAGGACATCAAGCTTGGAAAGAAAGATACATGGTCCTCCTGGGAAAGCATTAGCATCATGACCTCATAAGAGTTAATGGACAAGAAGAACAACTGCAATGGGCTGTGTAGAAAAACCTGCTGTTTCCTCTCAACACTTGCAAACCCCAGTGAAACTTTACTGATTCATAGTGATTGGATCCGATAATGATTAGCCTAAAGCATCTGCCATGGGCAGCTCCTGGGCACTCACATGACCTTCTGTGTCTTAATTAAAGACATCATTGATCCAAACAGCCTGGTATGCAGTTTATAAACCCACCACCTGCAGAAGACACTGCCTTGCTCAGGGAGCCACAAAGAAACAAATTAAGACATGCTCTCTCATCAAATCAAAATATAAATTTATTTTAAATCCAAAAGTGACTGTTAGGTTAATTGTACTTATGCCAACTTTAGCTTTATAAATAAGCACACATTGGTCATTTAATTGGGTAGGCCACTTAGCCCAAGTACAAACTGTTCAGGCATATACACACACATGTAAATACACATCAGGTTCCTTATTTGGGCATTCTCTTAAAGAGAAGTCAAACTTCAGAATGTAAGCAAAAGTATATTATAATACTAAAAACTGTAAAAAAAATTGTTGATGGGATTGATAAACCTGTAAGGTACTTCTCTGATTTAGCCAAAGATTTAATTAATATTTTATTATATTTTCAAAATTTCAACCTATTTAACAGTACCAAATATTATCTTCCTCATGACTTGTACACGTGAGCCCAAATGCATTTTAGTTTATATCTACTTAGTACAATTATTAAGATGAATTCTACTTTACTAGCATATCAGACATGGGAGGGAGCAAGTTTGATTTATAACAAACTTGATTTATAAAAAACTCAAAGCATCTAAGCAAAGAAACAGTGTCATACTAGGTTTTCAGACTGCACTTAAAACTTCAAAGAATTCACCAAAAAATCATATTTTCTTCCTTTCATCCAAGATACCATATTAAAGCCATGAGTTTAGAAAAATGTCCCTAAAAAAATTAAAGAAGAGAGAGTTCCCTGTATTAGTTAGATAATAATGTCAAAACAAAGTCCCCAAAACTGAGTAGCTTAAACAATGAACATTCATTTTCTTATAGCTCTGGTTAGATAAACAAGACAGTATCAGCAGGGATTTCTCTCTTTGGCTTGCAGATAGCTAATTTCTCCCTTTCTTTTCACATGGTCTTTTTCTGTACCTGTCTGTGTCCTAATTCCCTCTTTTTTACCATTGACAGAATGAATTGGGACTTACCCTACTGACCTCATTTTAACTTTTACTTTAAAGATTCTGTCTTTAAATATAGTAACATTCTGTGGCACTGAGAGTAAGGACTTCAACATATGAATTGGGTATAGATCACATTCCGCCCATCACAATCTCATACAAATATTTTGAAGTCAGGTAGAGAAAAAGGCTTCAGTATGAAAAGAAAGGGAGATAACCAGGAGTGACTGTGGTAGAAGAGAGAACACTCACTATTGCAAGAATTATCTAAATTCAGACAGCAGATTAAGTTGACCTTGATGATTTCTTCTATCACTAAGGAATTAGTTAGGTGAATGTATTGGAAAGTTTGGAGATCTCAGTACTGAGTGTGGTATTTTCCTTATCACTACAACATTTCCTGAGTTTCAAATTCTGTTTATACGGATCATGCATGTAGATAGGTTTGAAGTATGTGGGTTCTCACATCAAATCACGAATAACAGCTTCATTCAAAATACTGCAAAAGCTGGGCATGATAAAGTACCTGGGTACCTGAAACAGGAGACTTGCAAGTTCAAAGCTGGCCTCAGCAACTTAGCGAGCACCTAAGCTACTTAGTGAGACACTGTCTCAAAATAAAAAATTAAAAAATTAAAAAAGGATGAGGATGTGGATCAGTGGCAAAATAAAATAAAATAAAATAAAACCTACAAGGAATTGGGGATATAGCAGCATTAATGCCAGGCAACTGTACAACCCAGGTCAAGTGAAGAGGCATTTTCCACATCTGCCTGAAAGGGAGAGTACCCTCAGCAAAATAAAGAGTCCATATAACATAGTGCTACTTCAGGACCTCAAGGAATCTAAATGAATGTGGCAGCTGGCTTTGGAGAAGATCTGCCCTGGGAAATGGCTACTGCAGTAATGGACAGAAGCTGCAGGAATGCATGGAAAAAATCCATACGAAATCAGATTCATTTGTGGAGGTAATTTGCTTGCTCATTTTTTTATTAGTTGTTCAAAACATTACATAGCTCTTGACATATCATATTTCATACATTTGATTCAAGTGGGTTATGAACTCCCATTTTTCCCCCGTATACAGATTGCAGAATCACATAGGTCACACATCCACGTTTTTACATACTGCCACACTAGTGTCTGCAATGGTGAACTTCACAGAAGGGATTCAAAGCAGGCAAGAAAAGAGAACATGAGGATGGCTGCCTGGCCTTGTTATTAAGCATGCATTATACTCACATGTATAGGCTTTCAGAAATAACTGGGAAGTTGGTGGGACATAGGTTCCCACAATAACCACTGTATCAAGAAACAGTCTAATATGGACTATGGTTTTCTTCATTTGTTTGTATGATTTAATGAGGGTATGAATTAAAGGATAAGAAAAAATAGCATACGAGGATATGTCTTTATATAAGAAATACTAATTTATTTTCCCAAATATGAATGAAGAGCTTGATGTGTTTGATAGAGGCTGATAAACAAGGAAGAACAGATATTGGCCTTTATTTATAACAAACTCATGTTCTGCTCAGGAATGCATAGTCCTTTAAGAGGCCTCATCAGACATGTTTAATGAGTATAATGTGCTGAAAAAAAGTATAAGACACCTTTAAAATTAGCATAAAAGAAAATGAACATTAATAGCTACTACAAAATTGCCCCTGGACATGAGAGCTATAATTTTACATCAGAAATGAAAGGTTAACCATTTCTTATTGGAAGTAAACACATACATATATGTGTCTGCTTCTCAAAATTCCTATCTTGGATAACATTACAATAAAGCAAATTCACAGTTCTAAATATAGAATGTATATCTTGTTTGTATAATTTTTATGCAAACATGTTTATGATATTAATCTCTTCAAAAAGAAATATTTTTCTGAAGACAAACCTTAGGTCATTAAACATAAGTAAATGTAGTCTGAAAATGTTACTGTGAACATGAAAAAAATCCAGATTTCTGGAGTCATTTTTAGCTTAGTGGTGTATGATTATTTCAAATTGGCAAATCCATTATTAGAAATCTATAGCATATAGTGAAGTTTTATGTGCAAGTAATACTTCCTTTTCTTTATACTGAGGCAGAAACTCCCAATACTCTTCTTCCTATTCCCTTCATATTGGAGATGACAGTCAAAAGCCACATCCTTCTATTCCCATTTGTTTTTATGGATAAACACATGGCTCAACTTAGACCAATTAGATTTTTTCCTTTTTTTTTTTTTTTTTGGTAAGGCAAACTGGCATAAAAGTGTTCTCTTTCTGTTCATTAGGATGTATTGCATAAAAATCATAAAGTGTACATGTCAATGATGTTGGTTTTATGGAAATAGTGACCCAAGAGAATGAAAGCAAAACAGGGAGAAGTGTTGATAAAAATCAAAGAAAGAAAGAGAGGGGGGAGAATAGGGTGAATACAGATTCCCTGTAAAAGCAAGGGGCTTGATGACTTTTACCTCTCTGCATCCAGTCAATAATGAAATCAGGGGGATCCAACATGGCGGCCGGCGAGCAGGCAGCATTTTCTATACCTCCGCAGTAACGGGATCAGAGAAACACATAAATACACTTGCATGGGACATGCTGAGGAACTTCTAACAATTTTCCACTGAAAGGAGACCTGCCGATAACTAGTAAGTCTGTGGGAGGGGTCAGTTGGTCCCAGGTGAGTGAATCTCCGCAACGCGGATCAGGGACACAATCCCGCCGGCCACCGCTGAACTGCAGCGAACATAGGAACCTACTGGGCCCCGCAGGCCTGAGTCCCTGAACTGACTCTAGCGGCTTGGTGCTAGGATCCACACTCCTAACACCCCACCCCACCCCCAGCCAGTTCGGAGCAAAGCGGACCAGGGACACAACCCCGCCAGCCGGCCACGGGCGGCGGCCAGACTGGGCCCCGCAGGCTTGAGTCTGTGAACGGCCTCTGGCGGTCCAGCGATAGGATCCACATTCCTACCACCCCACCCCCAGCCGGCTCGGTGCAACGCAGATCAGGGACACAATCCCGCCGGCCGCCGCTGAACTGCAGCGAACATAGGAACCTACTGGGCCCCGCAGGCCTGAGTCTGTGAACTGACTCTAGCGGCTTGGTGCTAGGATCCACACTCCTAACACCCCACCCCACCCCCAGCCAGTTCGGAGCAAAGCGGACCAGGGACACAATCCCGCCGGCCGCGGGCGGCGGCCAGACTGGGCCCCACAGGCTTGAGTCTGTGAACGGCCTCCGGCGGTCCAGCAATAGGATCCACATTCCTACCACCCCACCCCACCCCCAGCCGGCTGGAGGCGGCCAGACCAGGCTCCGCAGGCCTGAGTCTGTGAACTGCCTCTAGCGGTTTGGCGCTAGGACTTTGGCAGCGCTTAGTGCTGAGTTCCAGCTTTGAGACAAAGGAGAGAAGCGGTCCAGTTGGGTTCCAGACACCGGTCGGACCACAGAGGAGGACAGCAGCCGCCATTTCGGAGAGATGATGTAATCATCCCCATGTTCTATTGATCTCAGCTCATCCAGCGACGGAACAGGTGATTTCAGGCTGGTAGTTGCCTGCGTCTAGCAGACAGATTTCTTGCTCAGGCTCGGGACTGGGGATCTTGTGGAGAATACTCCTAGAGGCTCATGCCTGGCAAGGCGTGTACCGGGCACTGAGCAGCTGGATTCTGGTTCCCGGGGCTAACCTGGCCCAGGTCTGAGGAAACTGCGGAGACTGCCGGTGGAGGCCAGCTCCAAGTGGAGCGTGCGCTGAGCTAGGGGCGACTGGGTTCTGACTCCCGGAACAGTTTTGGCCTGGGGCTAGGGAACCCATGGGGGTCGCTCGCTGGAGCCAGCTCCCAGCGGAGAGTGTATCGAGATAGGAGAGGCGGGGTTCTGGCTACCGAAGCTGCTTTGACCCAAGGCTAGGGAACCAGCGGTGTCTGCTTCTCAGTCAGGGTCCTGTTGGGTGCTGTGGGGGCAGAGTGGAGCTTCCACCTGCACCCAGAGCAGGCCAAGTGACCCGCCGGCGTGGTAGCATGACACCCCAAACGCAGCTGGGTCTGAAGAGAGTAGCCGCCCACGCCTAGAATAGGACCAGCGACCCCGCGAAGCGGTAGCCAAGTAACCTCATTTGGAGTAGGGGCTGTGCAGAGCGGGCAGGCAGACCTGCGGCCCACTGGCAAGACAGGCCAGGTAGCTTGCCAGCGTGGTGGACACGTAACACCGAGGCAGTCGCGTCACACTGGTTGGAGTGGGGGCGGAGCAGGGTCGCCGCCCGGGTCCGGAGGGGGCCCAGCGACCCGTTGGAGAGGTAGTCAGGTACTCCCATTGGGAGTGGGGGCTGTGCAGAACTGTGACCCACCGGCCTAGAGGTATGCCAGCGTGGTAGACTCGTCACACCAATTGGAGTGGGGACCCAGCAGAGCCGCCACCCACATCCAGATCAGGACCTACGACCCCAGGGCGTGGTAGTTATGTTACCACAATTGGAGTGGGGGCAGAGCAAAGCCGCCTCCTGTGCCCGCGGGGGGGGCAGACCTGTGACCGATCAGCGTGATAGACAGACCACCATAATTAGAGGAGGAGCACAGCCACTACCCACCCTGCAAGGGAGACTTTCCAACTATACAAGAGCAACATAAACAAATAGGGGGTAAATTTCAAAAACACAACAGTTGCACCAAGCAGAAAGAAACGCTAGCAGTATGAAAAGACAAGGAAAGAAAGGACCACAAGCAATGCAGGTCAACTCAACTTTAGAAGAGGTAATAGCTGCAACAGATGGAATATCAGATAAAGAGTTCAGGATATATATGCTTCAGATGATCTGGAGTCTCAAGGAAGACATGAGACAGCAAAATCAGACAATGAAAGATCACATTGACAAACAAATCCAGGAAGTAAAAGATCAATTTCACAGGGAGATAGAAGTAATAAAAAACAAACAAATAGAAATTCTAGAAATGCAGGAAACAATAAACCAACTTAAAAACTCAATTGAGAATACTACCAGCAGAGTAGATCACTTAGAAGAGAGAACATCAGACAATGAAGACAAAGTATTTCAGCTGGAAAAGAACATAGACAGCTCAGCAAACCTGCTAAGAAACTATGAGCAGAACATCCAAGAATTATGGGACAATATCAAAAGACCAAATTTAAGAGTCATTGGGATACAGGAAGGCACAGAGCTCCATGCCAAAGGAATAAACAGTCTATTCAGTGAAATAATACGAGAAAACTTCCCAGAATTGAAGATTGAGACAGAATCCCAAATCCTAGAAGCCTACAGGACGCCGAATGTGCAAAATCATAAGAGATCCACACCTAGACACATTATAATGAAGATGTCCAACATACAGAATAAGGAGAGAATTTTAAAAGCTGCAAGAGAAAGAAAGCAGATTACATTTAGGGGTAAACCAAGCAGGATAACAGCTGATCTCTCAACACAGACTCTGAAAGCTAGAAGATCCTGGAATAACATATTTCAAACACTGAAAGACAATGGGCTCCAACCAAGAATCGTGTATCCGGCGAAATTAAGCTTCAGGTTAGAAGATGAAATTAAAACCTTCCACGATAAACAAAAGTTAAAAGAATTCGCAGCTAGAAAACCATCTCTTCAAAAAATCCTTGGCAAAACATTACAGGAAGAGGAAATGGAAAATAACATTGATAACCAACAATGGGAGGTAGGACAGTAAAGGGGGGAAAGTAGTCAAAGAGGATAACAAATCAGGTTTAGTAACATCAATAAACAAATATGGATAGAAGAACAAACCACATCTCAATAATAACCCTAAATGTTAATGGCTTAAACTCACCAATTAAGAGACACAGGCTAGTAGTATGGATCACAAAACAAGACCCAACAATATGCTGTCTACAGGAGACGCATTTGATAGGAAAAGATATACATAGACTGAAGGTGAAAGGTTGGGAAAAAGCATATCACTCATATGGACCGCGGAAACAAGCAGGAGTGTCCATACTCATATCTAATAAAATAGATTTCAAGCCAAAGACAATCAAAAGGGATAAAGAAGGACACTTCATACTGCTCAAGGGAACCATACACCAACAAGACATAACAATCATAAATATATATGCCCCAAATAATGGTGCAGCCGTGTTCATCAAGCAAACTCTTCTCAAGTTCAAGAGTCTAATAGACCACCATACAATAATCATGGGAGACTTCAACACACCTCTCTCACCACTGGACAGATCTTCCAAACAAAAGTTAAATAAGGAAACTATAGAACTCAATAACACAATTAACAACCTAGACTTAATTGACATATATAGACTATACCACCCAACTTCAAGTAGCTACACTTTTTTCTCAGCAGCACATGGAACCTTCTCAAAAATAGACCATATACTATGTCACAGGGCAACTCTTAGACAATACAAAGGGGTAGAGATAATACCATGCATCTTATCTGATCATAATGGAATGAAACTGAAAATCAATGATAAAAGAAGAAAGGAAAAATCAAGCATCACCTGGAGAATGAACAACAGGTTGCTGAGTGATCAATGGGTTTTAGAAGACATCAAGGAGGAAATTAAAAAATTCCTAGAGTTAAATGAAAACACAGACACAACATATCGGAATCTATGGGACACATTGAAAGCAGTTCTAAGAGGAAAATTCATTGCTTGGAGTTCATTCCTCAAAAAAAGAAAAAACCAACAAATAAATGATCTCATACTTCATCTCAAAATCCTAGAAAAAGAAGAGCAAAACAACAGCAAAAGAAGTAGAAGGCAAGAAATAATTAAAATCAGAGCTGAAATTAATGAAATTGAAACAAAAGAAACTATTGAAAAAATTGACAAAACTAAAAGCTGGTTCTTTGAAAAAATAAATAAAATTGACAGACCCTTAGCCATACTAACGAAGAGAAGAAGAGAGAGAACCCAAATTACTAGCATACGGGATGAAAAAGGCAATATCACAACAGACACTTCAGAAATACAGAAGATAATCAGAAATTACTTTGAATCCTTATACTCCAATAAAATAGAAGATAGTGAAGGCATAGATAAATTCCTTGAGTCTTATGATCTGCCCAGATTGAGCCAGGAGGATATAGACAACCTAAACAGACCAATAACAATAGAGGAAATAGAAGAAACCATCAAAAGACTACCAACTAAGAAAAGCCCAGGACCGGATGGGTATACAGCAGAGTTTTACAAAACCTTTAAAGAGGAACTAACACCAATACTTTTCAAGCTATTTCAGGAAATAGAAAAAGAGGGAGAACTTCCAAATTCATTCTACGAGGCCAACATCACCCTGATTCCGAAACCAGACAAAGATACTTCAAAGAAAGAAAACTACAGACCAATATCTCTAATGAACCTTGATGCAAAAATCCTCAATAAAATTCTGGCGAATCGGATTCAAATACATATCAAAAAAATTATACACCATGATCAAGTAGGATTCATCCCTGGTATGCAAGGTTGGTTCAATATACGGAAATCAATAAATGTTATCCACCACATCAATAGACTTAAAATTAAGAACCATATGATCATCTCGATAGATGCAGAAAAAGCATTCGACAAAGTACAGCATCCCTTTATGTTCAAAACTCTGGAAAAATTAGGGATAACTGGATCATACCTCAACATTGTAAAAGCAATCTATGATAAGCCACAGGCCAGCATCATTCTGAATGGAGAAAAACTGAAGGCATTCCCTCTAAGATCTGGTACAAGACAGGGATGCCCTCTCTCACCACTTCTGTTCAACATAGTCCTCGAGACACTGGCCAGAGCAATTAGGCAGACGAAAGAAATTAAAGGCATAAAAATAGGAAAAGAAGAACTTAAATTATCACTATTTGCAGATGATATTATCCTATACTTAGCAGACCCAAAAGGGTCTACAAAGAAGCTATTAGAGCTAATAAATGAATTCAGCAAAGTGGCAGGATATAAGATCAACACGCATAAATCAAAGGCATTCCTGTATATCAGCGACAAATCCTCTGAAACGGAAATGAGGACAACTACTCCATTCACAATATCCCCCCAAAAAATAAAATACTTGGGAATCAGCCTAACAAAAGAGGTGAAAGATTTATACAATGAAAATTACAGAACCCTAAAGAAAGACATAGAAGAAGACCTTAGAAGATGGAAAAATATACCCTGCTCATGGATAGGCAGAACCAACATCATCAAAATGGCAATATTACCAAAAGTCCTATATAAGTTCAATGCAATGCCAATCAAAATCCCAACAGCATATCTTGTAGAAATCGATAAAAGAATCAGGAAATTCATATGGAATAATAAAAGACCCAGAATACCAAAAACAATACTAAGCAGGAAGTGTGAATCAGGCGGTATAGCGATACCAGACTTCAAACTATACTACAGAGCAATAGTAACTAAAACAGCATGGTACTGGTACCAAAACAGGCGGGTGGACCAATGGTACAGAATAGAGGACACAGTAACCAATCCACAAAACTACAACTATCTTATTTTTGATAAAGGGGCTAAAAGCATGCAATGGAGGAAGGATAGCATCTTCAACAAATGGTGCTGGGAAAACTGGAAATCCATTTGCACCAAAATGAATCTGAATCCCTATCTCTCGCCATGCACAAAAGTTAACTCAAAATGGATCAAGGAGCTTGATATTAAACCAGAGACATGGCATCTGATAGAAGAAAAAGTTGGTTATGATCTGCACGCTGTGGGATCGGGCTCCAAATTCCTCAATAGGACACCCATAGCGCTAGAGTTAACAAACAGAATCAAAAAATGGGACTTACTCAAACTAAAAAGTTTTTTCTCAGCAAAAGAAACAATAAGAGAGATAAACAGGGAGCCTACATCCTGGGAACAAATCTTTACTCCACACACTTCAGATAGAGCCCTAATTACCAGAATATACAAAGAACTCAAAAAATTAGACAATAAGATAACAAATAACCCAATCAATAAATGGGCCAAGGACCTGAACAGACACTTCTCAGAGGAGGACATACAATCAATCAACAAGTACATGAAAAAATGCTCACCATCACTAGCAGTCAGAGAAATGCAAATCAAAACTACCCTAAGATACCATCTCACTCCAGTAAGACTGGCAGCCATTAGGAAGTCAAACAACAGTAAGTGCTGGAGAGGATGCGGGGAAAAGGGCACTCTTGTTCATTGCTGGTGGGACTGCAAATTGGTGCAGCCAATTTGGAAAGCAGTATGGAGATTTCTCGGAAAGCTGGGAATGGAACCGCCATTCGACCCAGCTATTCCCCTTCTCGGTCTATTCCCTAAAGCCCTAACAAGAGCATGCTACAGGGACACTGCTACATCGATGTTCATAGCAGCTCAATTCACGATAGCAAGACTGTGGAACCAGCCTAGATGCCCTTCAATAGATGAATGGATAAAAAAAAATGTGGCATTTATATACTATGGAGTATTATTCTGCATTAAAAAATGACAAAATCATAGAGTTTGGAGGGAAATGGATGGCATTAGAGCAGATTATGCTAAGTGAAGCTAGTCAATCTTTAAAAAACAAATACCAAATGACTCCTTTGATATAAGGGGAGTAAACAAGGACAGGGTAGGGACGAAGAGCTTGAGAAGAAGATTTACATTAAACAGGGATAAGAGGTGGGAGGGAAAGGGAGTGAGAAGGGAAATTGCATGGAAATGGAAGGCGATCCTCAGGGTTATACAAAATGTCATATAAGAGGAAAGGAGGGGTAAGACAAGATAATACAAATGGAAGAAAGGATGTACAGTAGAAGGGGTAGAGAGAGAAAAGGGGAGGGGAGGGGAGGGGAGGGGAGGGGGGACAGTAGAGAATAGGACAGACAGCAGAATACATCAGACACTAGAAAGGCAATATGTCAATTAATGGAAGGGAAACTGGTGTGATACAGCAATCTGTATATGGGGTAAAAGCGGGAGTTCATAATCCACTTGAATCAAACCGTGTAATATGATGTATTAAGAACCATATAGTGTTATGAACGACCAATAAAAAAAAAAAAATAAAAAAAAAAAAAAAAGAAGAAAAAAAAAATAATGAAATCAGTTCTACCCATCTCTTTTCAAGTTTACTTCTTATATTTCTTCCACTTTTAACTTGTTGAACTAATTTTCTGCCACATGGATCAGAATGAGTTTTAACATATTAAGCTTATTTTTAAAAATATTGTAAATGTATAGAATTTATATATTCAACAGTTTTCATTTTCAATAACACTGTTTCCATTGCTTCTCTAAGCCTGTGGAAGAATATAACTGCTGAAACTTTCCAATTATTCAGTCTCTTACAGATCAGTTATATACATAAAAAATTAAACAAGTAATCTTCATGAAATTTTAAAAAAACAAACAAAAACCTGTGATAATTCATATGTTTGGAGCTATGGTGGTAAATAGAGCTATGAACATACTGGATTTTTGTTTTTTTTTAAATATTGAATATATTATTTTTACATTACATATGCCTTTATGAAACTGTGACTTCACATATTACTGAAACCACTTGCAAGCAATTTCAAAATCCCCTGAATTTGCATTGAACAAGTAATTAAAGCTACTTTCTTGCATACAGCAATGTTATATCAAAGTGTTTTAAAATGGAATTGTTCAGTCTCATCGAAAGGTTACAAAGTACATATCACTATTTTGAATTCTACCACTGTGAGAACAGTTTTGTTCAAGGACACAATGTTGGTAAGTGGCTTTGCAGAAGGATAAATTTGTCTATACTTCCAAGTTGAGCGTTCACTGCAATGATCCTGAAGTTTGTAACACAAAGAGACACTTGAGATTGTTTATGTAGGTTCCAGCCAGCTCAAAAGGTTGAAATAAATGCATTGACAATTGTAAAATTTGAATGATGAAGACTGAAGTCAATTCAATTTTCAGTTAAAAAAAAACCCTACATTTTGAATTGAAAGAAAGTTTGATGGATACTAAGATGAATCAAAGAAAGTACTGGATAATATTAGGTGAAGATATGAGTTAGTGACTTTAGCTCATGTTTGTTAATTGTTGGGCTCCTACCTTCACACAGGCTGAGAAAGGATGGCTTCCAGGTCTTAAGAAAGCCATCCCTTCATTGTAGAAAAATTCACATCTCCAAGTTTCAGAGAAATAATTTATAATTGTCAGTTTTCTAAAGGGAATGGTTTAAGGAAAGAAGGTCAGGACCTGAGGTCAAGAAGCCTGTCAAAAGGTGGGTCAGGTAAAGGGAAATGTTAAGACTGTCCTGGTCACCCTGCTCCTTAGATTGTTTGGATCTGGAGTGAAAATGATGTTAATCAGCTCACATATTTGCTGGGAGAATGAAGTATGCAGCAAATGTGAAGTATGCATATGGTAGGCAGACAATGTATTTCCTCATTCTCCTATAGATATACAAAGTGTTTTAAAATGGAATTATTCAGCCTCATCGAAAGGTTACAAAGTACGTATCACTATTTTGAATTCTACCACTGTGAGAAACAGTCTTGTTCAAGGACACAATGTTGGTAAGTGGCTTTGCAGAAGGATAAATTTGTCTATACTTCCAATCATTCCCTAAAATTCCCTTTCCTGTTCTCTATGCCAGACAGGGTCTTCATGACTTGCACTTCTTTAACATTACTTCCTCATCTTAGCTGTCCCTATCAGTTTCCTTCTGAGAGAGTTTTATACCCCTGCCCATCCTTCTATCCTGGCACCACAATATAAATAGACTGATAACTTTGACAGATAATAAATAAGTCTTAACAGAATCACTAATAATCCAAAATATTTCATAAGCAAACATTTTTTCAAAATATTTAAAAACATAATTCACATGATATATAAAAACAGTGGAAAGTTTTTCAACTCCTCTTAAGACTCTGACATATATCTGAAACGTAAATTGAAAAAATTGTAGCTAAAAATAAAAGAAAAACATTACATCCATACTTTTATAAACATACATAAAACACTGAATCAAAGAACAATTGATAATTGAAAGGAGTAATTGATGAAGTTCAAAAACGGTTGATTTACTAAATGCCTAAATATTATAAATCACATAAATATATCGTAGAATAAAAGACAAACTTTGTAAAATATTATTTAAATCATTTGATGAAACATAATATCTTTCTTTTAATTAAAAGCTCTAAACTAAGATTAAGAACAACAGAGACATCTGTAATATAATAAGTGAGAATTCAAATGGGTTTGATTTACTTTTCTGATGAAGGTCTTACAAAGCTAAAATCAAAGAATTGACATGGCTGGGTTTTACCTGGAGGTTTGAACAGCATCTTCTTTGAAACTCATGTATTCAGCTCCTTGAGGATGTGGGACTGAGATCCCTGGTTCTCTGTTGGATTCCAACAAAGAGATGTTCTCAGCTCTTAGAGACTACTATAGTGGTCCCATGCATGTGGGTCTGTATAACAAATTAAAAATGAAAATAAAGTTGTTTTTAATAAAAAGAAAACTTGTACATAATAAACCAACAAATGTACAGGAAAAAATAAACATAAATTTGGTACTTAATAAAAATAAGGGAAATCATCATAAATCTCAATAAAAAATTAAAACAACCTAACTTGCTTTTGTATCCATAAAAACAAATATAATAGAAAAGTTTTTAATTTTCCAAGACCTTAAAATGGTGCCTAACTTTTTGCTCAAGAAATTTTACTCCTAAGTAGTTAACCCAAGGTAATGATCAAATATGTTCAAATATCATACAAAAATGCAGATAAGCCCAGCAGTTTTCTTTATTAATAGCAAAACTTCAACAACTTAAAATGCCCAACCCTTAAAAAAAGTTCACTGCCATGGTGGTATCCCATGCAAATGGTGACAGTTCGTTCCCTTTGCCGGGTGACCAATGCAAAGGGTGGGTCCTGACTGTCTCTCCCAAGCCCCGTTTCAATCCTGTGGCCACTGCCTATATCCCTAAAAAACAAATACCAAATGTCTTCTTTGATATAATGAGAGCAACTAAGAACAGAACAGGGAGGAAGAGCAGGAAGAAAAGGTTAACATTAAACAGAGACATGAGGTGGGAGGGAAAGGGAGAGAAAAGGGAAATTGCATGGAAATGGAGGGAGACCCTCATGGTTATACAAAATTACATGTAAGAGGATGTGAGGGGAATGGGAAAATAAACAAGGAGAGAAATGAATTACAGTAGATGGGGTAGAGGGAGAAGATGGGAGGGGAGGGGAGGGGGGGATAGTAGAGGATAGGAAAGGTAGCAGAATACAACAGTTACTTGTTAAGGTCTGTAAATAAGTCAAAAATAACACCTGGTATTTTGCCAGAGAAATGTTAGAGTTCGTAAACAAGTCTGGATGGTGCCTGGCAAAATGCCAGAGGGAGTGGTTTGAAAAGTAACAAAAGTGAGCCATTAAGTGTGGAGATTCCTTATTGGTTGACTGATGTATCTAGTTTATGCTAATTAAGATAAGCTGTGCAAAATGTATAAATAGCTCTGTTGTCCTACAATAAATGGCTCCTATTCCTGCTGTATCAAGGTACACAAGTTATTCCTCACCCCCTGGTTATTTTGCTGCAGCCGGCCTGCGGCAGTTACTAATAGGGCATTATGTAAAAATGTGGATGTATAACCGATGTGATTCTGCAATCTGTATTTGGGTTAAAAATGGGAGTTCATAACCCACTTGAATCTAATGTATGAAATATGATATGTCAAGAGCTTTTTTGTAATGTTTTGAACAACCAATTAAAAAAAATAGTTCAACACTTCAAAGATGGCTCAACAAACATACCATTTGCCTGGATGTCATTAAACTGAAGACCTAGAATATATCATTAAACTGAAGACCTAGAATATATCATTTAATAAATGAATTGTAAGTTGCAAAAGCAAGCAATAAAAATTTTTGAATATATAGTCCCACTTGGACAAAGTGTATCTATGTAACTGCATAGGAATAGTATGGAAAGAAATATATATATGTATTTTTGGTACTGGGGCTAGAATCCAGGGTCTTGTGCATGCAAAGCGAGCACTCTACCAACTGAGCTGGTGGAATGTGTCTTTGGACATCATTATCCAAAGTACATGTATGAAGACATGAATTGGTGTGAACATACTTTATATATAAACAGAGATATGAAAAATTGTGTTCTATATGTGTAATTAGAATTGTGATGCATTCCACTGTCATGTATTTTAAAAATAAAAGAAATTTAAAAAAGAAAAAAAGAAACATATTTTGAGAAATGGGAAATATATAAATAGTAATTGAATTTGTGTTGTAAGATAATTGGTATTTCCTTTATTTTGCTTAATTTCAAACCAACAATACAGCCTGACTTTTGAATTGCAATTTTCTCCCCTAGATAAAGAACAAATTAAAGACAGACTTTGGATCCTTTTCAAAAACCTCTTCAAGGCTGAGAACCTGTCTCAGTAGTAAAGCATTGGCCTAGCCTGCACCTGGCATGGGTTTCATCCCATGTGAAGAATGGGTTTCAGGCCGAGGAGAAGATTCTTCAAGAGTCCACATCTCAGAGGTGCTCAGGAAATGGACTGTAGAAGCATCCACACTATTGAGAAAGTTCTAGTTACTCTTTAAAAATAAGAAAGATTAATCCACCTCATTTTTAGATATTCTGTCATCACATCTGTCTTCTTCTGTTGGAAAACAGCTCATCTCTTTGGGTGTAACTTGCACTAAAGTAAAATTTATAAGGTACTCCTCCATAGCCTGCAAGGTGGAAACAAAGTACAGCAGAAATGTGTGATGGCATTTGTTACTCTGAAGAATTTTAAAAAACAGTATTTGATCCAAATACTATGGAATTTAAATTATAGACCACAGGTTGATTTAATGCAGGGGAAAGATTTGAAAAGATTTTACCATGTTTGGAAAGGAATTGAAGTGGGCCCATGTTTTCTCCTTCAATTTTCAAGCAACACTAAATAAGTGTTTTGAAATGAACCACATTCACCTTGCTACTCATTTAGCTTATTTTGTTTGAAAACATTTAGGTAGTGAAAAGCTGTTAATGACATCCTGATAACCCTGGAGCTATGAGTAAAGAGATTGCTGCTTTGTGCTAAATGCACATTTCACCCTTTTACTTCTTCTAAATACCTCTATTGCTAATGACTTTCTTCCTCCTGAAATTCATATTTCTCATGCAATCTGAAAATGTAAGAGAGTCATAGAGGGACAATCTCTATTAAAATTAGCTGTCTTCTCCAATCAGCAAATGAAGAGAATTTCATTCAGGGGAAAACTTACTTCTGTTAAAGGAAATTGAACTGGAAGGCTTTATTGCCTGATGGGGTATTGTCTTAAAGGTGATCTAAAGGACAGATTATTCAACAAACTCTGTGCTTATAGTGTGTCTTTTTCCTTCTTGTTCTTGCCCTGAAATTGACAGGTTTTATAGATTTTTTTTTTTTTTTTGGTGTGTGTGCATGAGTGGGGGAGGCTGAAAAAGGCTAAATGCAAATCTTGCCTAAAATTTCATGTGTAGATATATATTATGTAATAAATATAAAATTGATGTAGATATATATTATGGTTCTAGCCAATCCAAAACTAGGCCAAATATTCTTAAGTTTGCTATCTTTATTACCACTGTTTTTCATTCCAGTATATTTACCAGATACAATATTATAGTTTTTGAAAAAGGCTTTTAGCACATGGTCCAGAAATTGAGGTCAGGGATGTGTCTGCTTCAAAAAGGCTCTTTGCAGGCATCCATGAGAAGTGCCTCATCCAGGTGGGGCTTTGCTGTGCACTAAAGTTTTCAGCCTCACTGTTGGCACCAGTTAGAAAGCAGGACGTGTGTTTTTTCATGTTTCTGTGTCCATGATCATAAATGAAGTTATTTGATCATCCTTTCATATATGAGATTTAAAATTAAGCAAGAAGTTTTAAGATACCTTTTCAGTTTACTCTTATGACCAAACCAAGCTTCTACATGGGAAATATTTTTCAGTTGTCTGTTCTGGGCTCTAGTTTAAATAAAGTGTTTCTCGTGTGAGCTGTAGGACACTGGTGATTTCTGATAGATCATATACAGACCAAATAATCCTAACATGTAGTCTGCTTTACTACATACTATGTACCTCATGTGTGTATTTCAGTCAGCTTTTTTCCCTTCTGTGAACAAAAGATCTAACAAGTAAAGCCAGAAATTAGACAGGCTCTAGGTATAGATAGGTAAATCCACTCAGATCAGATCAAGGAGGCCAATTTGAGTGAGTCTGGGAAGTTGGAGTCTGCCCACTGAAGGATTGAAATGCCTTCAGTGCCCTTCCACCACCCTTATCAAGAAAACTTGCCCCTGCTCTAACTTGTTGCCAAGGTAACCTGCCCAGGAATTGCCCCTCCCTACAGGGAGTTATAAAAGCCCACCTTTAGCCCACCTGTTTCCTACCTTTTGGACATCCTACCAAGCATTTTCTGGGCCTAGTCACAGGAAGGAGAAAGATAAGGGGAAGAGGACAGGAGAACAAAGGAAATCTAAAGACATATAAAAAGGTGGCATACCTCTCTTCATAGGATACAAGGATGCCAGCTATGGCCCCCTTCTCCTTCCTGGGAGAAGTCTATGTTACTACCCCCTTTTAAATAAACCCTGCTTTATATGCTTGCCCTGGTGTGCTTCTCTAATGTTGTACTTCAGCATTTGAGGGAGAAGAACTGGTCATTGGTAACCAGCTGTATCACAAAAAAAAAAAAAAAAAAAAAAAAGAAAAAAGAAAAAAGAAAAAAAAGAGAAAAGAAAAAAAGAAAATGTAGAGGAGAAAAAGTTTTATTTTGGCTCATTGTTTCAGAGGTTCATTCTCTGTATACGGCATCCATGGCTCTGGGACCAAGGTGAGGCAGAACATTGAGATGGAAGGAGATGGAGAAGGAAAACAGCTAAGGACAGGACAACAAGGTGGCCGAGAGAGAGAGAGAGAGCAAGCTACTAACCAGGGACAAAATACAAACCCAAAGTCTTGCACCCAGTAATGTACTTCCTTCTGTCACACCCTACCTGCCTACATGTACCACCCAGTCAATTCATCTCTGGATTCATCCACTGATTAGGTTATGCCTCCCCCTCTCATGATCTCATCATTTTACTTCCCAAAATTCTTATAATCTCACACATGAGTTTTTGGGGACAACTTCTATGGAAACCATAGCAATGCACACGAGCGTGCACGCGCACACACACACACACACACAAATTTGTAATACATACATAATTTAATGTACATACTGTACATTCAGAATTTGCAAATATATTTCACAAATTTGAATTGATTATTCCTCAGAATTCCTATTATCATTTTTATGATCATTAATCCTCTACTATTCATAATCAGTAAGTACCACACTGGTTAGGTTATCTCACCTGTGATACATTTAATGAGTGCAGATGAACTGTGTTAAAATATTTTCACCTCATGTGGGCATTTTCTTCATTTTTTTTAATTTACTTTACATTCTTCTTGGCACTAATGTGAATTTTACATTTTTATGACCATTGTGAATTGAGTGGTTAATTTTTATCTTTATAAGGATGAACCTCTTGGTTGTGTCAAAATTATTAAGTGAAATTACATATTTTAAGTTTTGTGTAAAACTTGATTGGTGTTCACTATGTTTGTTTAAAAAGCGAATCTAAATAGGAAAGCTCTGAGCCATTATTTCACAAATTAACAGAAAAGGACTTCAGAGTTAGGATCATAAGAATTAAGGTCCCATACAATCCAACATTTCATTTATTCAACAAATATTAATTGAGTACCTGATGTGTGCCTGTGTGCCTAAACTGCTCTGTGGTTTAGAATGAGTACAATAAATACGTATATTCCAGTGGTGATTGAAAGGTGATAAATGCTGGGATAAAAATAAAAAGGCATAAAAGTTAATAGTGATTGTGATTACAAATACATGTAACTTTAAATAGAATTGTCAGAGTAGCCCTTAATAAAAAGATGACATTTGGGGCTGGGGTTGTGGCTCAGCAGTAGAGTGCTTGCCTAGCACATATGAGGCCCTGGGTTCTATCCACAGCATCACATAAAAATAAATAAAATAAAGGTATTGTGTTCAACTACTTCTAAAAAATAAATTTTTAAAAAAGATGCCATTCGAGGAAAATCAAATAAAAAGCAGATTAAAGATTTGGCCATGTAGCAATCTGGAGAACATCCCAGGCTGAGGAAACAGATAAAATGCAGGAAGTAGGTAGGAGCATTTCTGCTAAGTTTGTGAAAGATCAAGGACAACACAGCTGGAGAACATTATGTAGAGGGAGAAGAATAGAAGATATGATCAAAAGGTAGCACAATAGGTAACATGTCATGTGGGACTTGTGGGCTATTACAAGAAGACGTGGAGGCTACTACGGCTTATTTGTGAGGTTTCCCCAAAAAATTTACGTAAGAAATAATGCAAGGAAGTTTACAGGTGAAAGGATTGTCTTATGAGAGCCTTAGCCAATCAGTGCATTAACCCAATTGAATGGACTAATTGGGTGGTAACTGTAGGCAGATAGGATGGCTTGGAGATGATAGGTCACTGGGGGATGTCTTCAGGGTATGTATTTTGTCCCTGGTGAACCCAATCTCTCTCCCTCTCCCTCTCCCTCTCCCTCTCCCTCTCCCTCTCCCTCTCCCCCTCCCCCTCCCCCTCTCTCCCTCTCTCCCTCTCTCCCTCTCTCCCTCTCTCCCTCTCTCCCTCTCCTTCTTCTCCTTCTTTCTCTCTCTCTCCCCCCCTCCCCCTCTCTTGTCCCTCCCTCCCTCCCTGCCCCTTGCTTATTGCCTTGTCTGAGCTGATTTCCTCTACCACACCCTTATACCATGATGTTCTGCCTCACTGGGCCCAGAGCAATGGAGTTGGCTGCCCAGAGCAATAGGCATTGGCTATCAAGATTGAGAGTTGTGGGCTGGGGTTGTAGCTCAGTGGTAGAGCACTTGCCTCACAAGTGTGAGGCACTGGGTTTGATCCTTAGCATCTGATTAAAAAAATAAATAAGTATGAATAAAGATATTATGTCCATCTACAACTAAATTTTTTTTTAAATAAAAATAAATAAAGAGATTTAGAGCTCTGAAACTATGCGTGCTAAATAAAGTTTTTCTCCTCTAAAATTATTCTTGTCAGGTCTTTTGGTCAGAGTGGGGAGAGGCAGGGAAGAAACTAAAACAGGGACCATAACGGAGTTTTAGAGTTTTAAACAAAAAGAGAAACATGACCAGTTTTAAGAGTCACCCTAGCCGCTGTGTTGAGAATTTTGTGGATGAGTGAGGAAGAAAGTGTAAAATCAGGAGGTCAGTAAGGAAACTCTCACAATAATTCAGAGAGAAATAATGGGAACTTGGAACCTAAACCATATATTATTCTCTAGAGAAACAGAATCAATAGGAAGTACGTTTATAAAAATGCAATTTACTTGATTGGCTTACATGATCAGAAGCTGAATAGTCCATAATGGTTATCTGCAGGCTGGAGAGCTGAAAGAACCAGTCCAAGAAGCTGAAGGCTCAGACTTAGAGGGCTCAACAGAGCTACCCCAGTCTGAGACCAATGGTTTCTGGAAACTCCCTGGAGAAGCATCTGCAGAGTCTTCTTTGGAAGAGTGAAGGAGCCAGAGTCAGAGATCCTCAGGTGATCTCAATACCAATGAAGAACCTATTCAAAGACAATCAGTTTAAATCTGCTGTTGCTTCCTGGTTCTTCCTATTTTATTCCTTCAAGCTGCCATCCTATTGGACAGTGCTACTCATGCTTAGGGAGGGTCTCCACTTCAGTTTGCTATTCCACATGCCAATCATTCCTAGACACACCTTCACTGACAGGCCCAGAAGTCTCTTAATCTTAGGCATCTCTTAATACAATCAAGTCAATTTGCTAATTGATTGTCAATTTGACAAGTCAGATTAACCCTTATTGGCCAAGATGTAGTAAAATAATGGTGAAAAGTAGTCACTCTGAATACATTCCATCACTCCTTCTAGATTAGGTACCGGGAGGAAAAGGGAGAAGAAGTTAAGAAACCCTCCAAGATTTTCAGTCTAATGGAGTAGAAGAATGAAGTTTGCAGCAGTTCAGTTGGAAAAGATCTTTAGGAGTGCCATATTTACCAAATAAAAATAGAGAATACCCTGATAAGTTTGAATTTTAGAAGATATTTAAATCACACAAGTACTTATTTTTCTGGAATCAAATTTAACTGTATGTTATATATGTTATCTGGCAACCCTAAGTGAGGAGAGGATTATGAGGTTGGCTTAAGATGAGATGAGTTTAAGATGCCTATTAGGTTTCTCAGTATAGATGTTAGTTGGCAGATTGATAAGAGTTTCAAGTTTGTTAGAGAAGCCTGAAGATTTGAGTTTGATATATTTATACATGCAAGACTTGATGAAATCAGCAAAGAAGTGATAACAGAAAAATAATGGAGGAAAGCAAAGAACTGAGCCCCAGAACACCAACATTAGAATGTTCAAAAAAGAAAAAAAAAAAAGAAAAGGGAAGGAGTTAGAAAATGATCCTGATAAGAAACAAAAACAAATTAAGAACCCAGTCAGGAAGAAAGCCAAGTGGACAACAGAATCGAGAAGCCATCAGCTATTGGTCAGGTAAGACGAGGACTAGCTGCCAAACATCAGATTTCTCCAAAGGAAGATTACTGAAGACATCAGAAAGCATTATTTTGGTTAAAAATGAGAACAAAAGTCTTACTGGAGTAGACTTATAAGAAAATGGAAGGAATTGAATTGGAGATACCAAATCCAGCAACTCTTCTGAGATATTATAGTAGGAAAGAAAAAAGAAAGAAGGAAATGGGGAATGAGATGATCCCTAGCTATTAAGTGAAACAGGATCACAAATGGATTATCTATTCATTCATACCATTCATTTCTACATTTTAAATAAGGAAATTTTCAATGTGTCTGTCTTCTGGTGGACATGACCTAGAAGGGAAAAGGTAAAGTTTCCAGAGTTATGTTTTTGAGTAGATGAGAGAGGATAGAATATGGTGTGTGATACAGACATCTGACTTTATGTAAGATCATGAGCCATCCCTCACCCTAATGATGGGTATCCAGGGTGACACTGTGCAGATATTGATGATAGAAAGGATGGTGGGAGATGGCATAAAGTTTCCTAAGATGTTTCATTTTATTTTGAGAATTAGGAAGTAAGTTATCAACCACAAATGAAGATGGGAAAGAAGGCATTGTGAGTTTAAGAGAAGGTATGAATGACATATAGGAGAATGGGTTTAGGGAAGTGTAATGTGATTGTCTGACAGAATTAATGGTTCACTTGAGATACGAGAAAATGAGCCCAAGAGCAGAATCAGATCCATGAGTGAAATAATAAGAATTTTATTACAACTATTGTTGTGGCTTTGATAGGGAAATCACAAAAGACAAAGGGAAAGCATTGAGGGTATGTGCAAGGGAAAGAGCATAATGCTTATTCATAGGAATTTAGATGGGTAAGGAGATCAGAGTCAGGAGTTAGGGTTGTTGATTGGATACATAAGTGATAAAGAGTAGTTGAAGGATGGTTGGAGGTGAGATGAGGAATAAGTTAGTTAGGAAGACAGAATTTTGTCTTCAAAGAATAATAAAATATATTACATGAAATGTGTGAAATAGATTGACATTACAGTGATACTGGTTATTGATAATAACAAGATCAATCAGGGAAGATAGGAGTAGTTGTCTGAGGTAGAGTTAGAGTGATATTTCAAAATTTTTAAATTAAATTTGTATGTCTTAGAGCTTAAAGTAATTAGGAAGTTTTAGGAGTCCATATAGTGCTATTTTCTAAGCTGAAACATTGACACTGCCAGTTTTTAGTTGTGAGGTGATAGTTGACCTAAGTAGCTCAAAATGTGATATGAATGGACTTAGGAAGGAATCCTTTCTTGGCCTATGTTTGATGTAAGTTCCAGCAAAGTCATGTAGTTACTCTATTTTGAAATTGGATTTTCTAATTAGTAGAATTAAAAGTGAAGGAAAAATCAGAAAGTAAGAACATTCCTGCTTTTCAAGCAATTCTTCAATTAGCTGAATGTTGTAAATTGTTAAATGATTGTAAAAAAATGATAATATCTCTAGGGCAATAAAATAAGTATTACTATTACTACTATTATCATTTAAATTATTACTTTATAAAATTATTATTTTATTTTAAAATCGTCAATTTTATTATTTCAAGTTCTAATGAATCTTTCCCTTTAATGTTTTACCAAAAATAAATATGGTCTACATTTTCCATGAATGCCCATTTTATTGCCCATGAATAAAAATTTTTGAAATATGTCATTCACTATATACCTTGACAATATTATTTACTTCTATGAACATAAGTAACTGTCTATATGCCTATGGAGCCTAAATTAATATCTTCTTTCCAGATATTTTTTATAGCTACACGCATACACATCTTAATGATCAATTGAGCTTACTTTATTGTCTCACAGTCTTCTCAACAGTTACAAACCTGACTGTTGAATTTCTTCTACTAACCAAATATAAAATCTTGTAAAGCTTACTTAATACAATTCTAAAAACCTAAGTCCAAGGGCAAATGACTGAGGTATCTCTTTATTCCTGCTTTTTCATAAATCCACATTTAGTATATGAGTCATATCTCTACTAATTTTTAGGGGGGAAAAGTCTAAATTAATCACTTTATTTTTTATTAACAATGCCAATTGTCCAAGTGAGAGTTGTCTTTTGACTGTCTGTTGGACTAGCTAAGTGAAGTCACTAACCTTTGTCCTTCTGTAATACATTGTTCATATAGAAACAAATCATTTTAGATAAATAAATTCATATCATTTCCTCAGCAAAATACCTTCACGCTCCCCCCATTCAATTATACCAAACTTTAAAAAGAATGTGTTGCTGTTATGGTTTGGATCAGAGCTATTTCCCAAAGCTCATGTGCTGAAGGCTCTGTCCCCAAGATAGTAGTGTTCAGATGTGGAGCCTTTGGGGGTGATTGGATCATGAGGGCCCTGACCTCATCAATGGATAAATCCATTTATAAATTCATGATTTAATGGACTATGGATGGGTAATGGTAAAAATTTTGGAGATGGAGTCTAGTTGGAGAGAGTGGGTCATTTGGGGATATGCCCTTGAAGTCTGTATTGTCCTCAGCCTCTTTCTGACTTGCTCTCTGGCTTGCACACACTCTGCTTCTCGGCAACATTGCTCTGCCACCCTCCACTCCCTTCTTGCCATGATGTTCTGCCTCCCCACCAGTCCAAAGTGATGGTGACTACTGACTATGGCTTTAAATCTCTAAAACTGTGAGACAAAGTAAATCTTTCTTCTGTTAAATTGTTAATTTCAAGCATGTTTCACAGTGAGAGAAAGTTGACTAATACAACTGCCCTCTAATGCCTTATATAATATGAACTTTGCTTACATCTTTATAACAGTATGATACCGATCACGTTATAAACCGAGACCAAACTGTCCCTTTCTCTGGTTTCTCAAATGTAGCTAACTAATATTTCGGTTAGCAAAGGCTCTCTTTGCCTAACAATTTCTTCGATATTGTGTTACTTCCCAGTTTAAGTTAGCTCACCCTATTACACTCATGCTTAGCTTTCTGTACTAGTACTTCATCATAGTTGCAAATAAATGTTTATTTAAATAAATGTTTATTTCTGTGTTTAAATTTATTTTTATCTTCTTAATGCACTTTTAGCACCCTGAAGAAAAGAACAATGTTATTTTACTTAACACTGTATTTTCAGCACCTAAAGAAATACTCAATACTGATTGAATTAAGAAATGAACATTTAGCAACCTCTACTTTTCAGTTCCAACATTTTAATAAGTTGAGGGAATAGGCATGGGCTGTTGGGACACTTCACTCAAATCCTACCTCTCCTCCTTTAATTTAAGTATGCAATTAAGTTAGACATGTTGAGCCTTTTTTTTAAACCACTAATTCCTTCAACTGGAATTTTGAAAAAAATTGTATATGCATACCCCCACTGGTTATCACAGCTTCCTCTTCTGTCAGTTAGGTTTTATTTTAAAGGTGTTATCATGTTCAGACACTACTCTGAATTTTTGACAGATTTATGTTTTCCTTTTATGCTATTCTAGTGAACATAAAATTATTAAAGAACACTATTCAAAAACAGTAATATATTTGTTTTATTTTCTTCTGAATTTGTATATGTAAAATTTATACAACATTCTTAATCATTTTATTAATAAGCAATTACTATAATATGATCTAAAAACTGTAGGAATAACAAATTAAAAATCAATATCCCTCCTTTTAATAAATTAAGAAGTTTATTGCATGGACTCATACATGTTTAACAATAAATACCTTGATAAAAATGGGAGAGGTACTTTATTTTTACATTTAATAAATAAAGAATCTTCAAAGAACAATGGCACATATCTGTAATTCCAGCAAAATGGGAGGCTGAGGCAAGAGGATCTCAAGTTTAAGGCCAACCTCAGTAACTTAACAAGACACTAAACAACTTAGAGAAACCTTGTCTCAGAATTAAAAACTAAGAAAAAGGGCTGCAATGTGGCTCAGTGGTAAAGAAACCCTGGGGGTTCAATTTTATTGATTTTTAAAAAAATAAATGACAGCAGAATGCTTACAATTCTATTACACATATACAGCACAACTTTCCGTATCTCTGGTTGTATATAAAGTATGTTGACACCAATTCGTGTCTTTATACATGTACTTTGGAATATGCTACTGATTGAACAATGAGTTACAGAAGACATCAAGGAGATTAAAAAATTCTTAGAGGTAAATGAGAACATAGACACAACATATCATAATCTCTTGGACACTATGAAAGCAGTACTAAGAGGAAAATTCATTGCATGGAGTTCATTCTTTAAAAGAAGAAAAAGTCAACAAATAAATGACCTCACACTACATCTCAAAGCCCTAGAAAAAGAAGAACAAATCAGCAGCAAAAGCAGTAGAAGGCAAGAAATAATTAAAATTAGAGCTGAAATCAAAACAAAAAAATAATTGAAAAAAATTGACAAAACAAAAAGTTGGTTCTTTGAGAAATAAATAAAATTGACAGACATTAGCTAAACTAATAAAGAGAAGGAGAGAGAAATAACCAGCATATATGATGAAGAAGGTAATATCACAATGGACACTACAGAAATACAAAGGATAATTAGAAATTACTTTGAAAACTTATATTCCTATAAATTAGAAGACATTGATGGCATCAACAAATATTCTTAAGTCATATGATCTGCCCAGATTGAATCAGGAAGATATACACAATAAACAGACCAATATCAAGTGATGAAACAGAAGACACCATTAGAAGCCTACCAATCAAGAAAACTTCCAGCTGCCAGCAAACTTCCAGCTGCCAGCTGATGATTGGCTCACAGAGGCCCCAGCAACATCTAGCTGATTGGCTCCTCTGCGGTGATGTTCATTGGGCTGTTTCCCTGCCCTTCAGACTGCCAGCTGATGATTGGCTCACAGCGGCCCCAGCAACATCTAGCTGATTGGCTCCTCCACGGAGCTGCTCATTGGGGGACTTCTTTGGCTCCGCCCATGAAACCCAGCCAATCGGCCTCAAGAGCAGGAGGATTGTGGGAGGTGGAGAGGCTGGTGTGGGGGTGACAGGCATGTGGGAAGCCGGTGGTGGCAGTTGGGCTCTGAGGGGTTTTTCCTGAGGAGCTGTTTTGCTTGGCGTTTGTAGTTCTAAAAATAAAGTTAGTTTCTTTTGACAAGTGGCTCCTGAATTGTGCCCAGCCAGACAGCTGCATTTTGGTAGTCTGAAGGGCAAGGAAACAGCCCAATGAACATCACCGCAGAGGAGCCAATCAGCTAGATGTTGCTGGGGCCTCTGTGAGCCAATCATCAGCTGGCAGCTGGAAGTTTGCTGGCAGCTGGAAGTTTGCTGGGGCCCCTTTGGCTGTGGCTCTCAACAAAAGGATGGATACAGAGCCAAGTTCTACAAGACTTTTAAAGAAGAAATAATACTAATACTCTACCGTTTATTTTGGGAAATAGAAAAAGAGGCAGTACTTCCAAACTCATTCTATGGGTTCAATCTGCAGTAAGAAGAATGAGGAAGAGGATGATGAGGAGGAGAAGGCCACTTAAGTAAGCTAAAATTTAATGAACCTAGATTATGTATAGTTTTCCAGAATTATTTTCTTCATTTGTTTTTAATTTTTTTTCTTTTTACTTTTCACATACTTAGTGGATATATTTTTAAAATAAAAGAAAAATTAAAACAAAAGAAAAAAATTAATACACATTATAAGTTCCTAAAATAATATAGAGAAGGAACATAGAAAATGAAATGCCTTAATTTTATGATGTGCACAGATAGCTATAAAATTAGCTGGAGAAAATACAACAAGGATTCATGAGATCTGAAACACATATCTGAGAGCAAAGAATTCAATTAAGATTAAAAGCTCCATATGTCAGTTCTTAACAAGAGCATCTTTGTCTTGGCTGTCTCATAACATAGGTGAGTTAATGAAATAAAGAGAAAATCCTATTAATCCCCTTATTTCTCAGCATTTATTTAACTGAACTGTTATTGCAAAAAGGAGTTTGTTTTTGCTTTGTAGCTACCTCAATACAGGACTAAATTTTGGTGTCTGGGTCAACTGTGTATGACAACAGGGAAACCCACAGGGATATTCTGTAGACAGCAATACTCATGTTATTAGGCTGCTAAATCAAGTAGTGAACTCTCAAATATTTCTATTAATTCGTCCCCATTTATTTATTAACTCTAATAGCAGAATGCATTTGAATTCATAATACAGATATAGAGTACAATTTTTCAAGTCTCTGATTGTATACACAAAGTAGAGTCATACCATTTGTGTCTTTTTACATGCACTTAGGGTAATGATGTCCATCTCATTCCACCATAGTTCTTACCCCTATACTCCTTCCCTTCCTCTCGCTCTCCTTTGCCCTATATAAAGTTCCACCATTCCTCACATGCTCCTCCCCCATCCCCATTATGGATCAGCATCCTCGTAGCAGAGAAAACATTCATCATTTTTTTTTTTTTGGAATTGGCTTAGTTCATTTAGCATAATATTCTCCAACTCCATCAATTTACCTCTAAATGCCATGATTTTATCCTCTTTTATTACTGAGTAATATTCCATTGTGTATATATGCCACATGTTTTTTTATCCATTCATCTACTGAGGGGCATCTAGGTTGGTTCCACAGTTTAGCTATTGTGAATTGTGCTGCTATAAACATTGATGTGGCTGTGTCCCTGTAGTATGCTGTGTTTTAAGTTCTTTGTGTATAGACTGAGGAGAGGGATAGCTGGGTCAAATGGTGGTTCCATTTCAAGTTTTCCAAGGAATCTCCATACTGCTTCTCATATTAGTTGCACAAATTTGCAGTCCCACCAGCAATGAGTGTGTCTTTTCCCCCCACAACCTTGCCAACATTTATTCTTGTTTGTATTCTTAATAGCTGACATTCTGAATGGAGTGAGATGAAATCTTGGAGTAGTTTTGATTTGCATTTCTCAAATTTCTAGAGATGTTGAATATTTTTTCACATGTTTGTTGACTGATTGTATATCATCTTCTGAGAAGTATCTGTTCAGTTCCTTGGCCCATTTATTGATTGAGGTGTTTTTTTTTTTTTTTGGTGTTAAGATTTTTGAGTTCTTTATATATCCTAGAGATAGTGCTATATCTGATGTGTGTGTGGTAAAAACTTGCTCCCAAGATATATGCTCTCTATTCACCTCACTGATTATTTCTTTTACCAAGAAGAAGCTTTTTGTTATTGTTGTTAGAATCCATCCCATTTTTGATTCTTGATTTTATTTCTTGTGCTATAGGAGTCTTATTGAGGAAGTCAGTACCTAATCCTATGTGATGAAGATTTGGGCCTTACTTTTCTTCTATTAGGCGCAAGGTTCTGATTTAATTCCTTAATTCTTGATCCACTTTGAGTTGAGCTTTTTGCATGGTGAGAGATAGGGGCATAATTCAATTTGTTGCATATGGATTTCCAGTTTTCCCAACACCATTTGTTGAAGAGGTTATCTTTTCTTTAATATATGTTTTACACCTTTGTCTAATATGAGATAACTATATGTTTTGTTTTCTGTATCCTCTGTTCTGTACCATTGGTCTACAAGTCTGTTTTGATTCCAATATCATGCCATTTTTGTTACTATTGCTCTCTAGTTTGGTTTAAGTTCTGGTATAATGATATCACTTGCTTCACTCTTCTTGCTAAGGATTGCTTTAGCTATTTTGGGTCTCTTATTTTTCCAGATGAATTTCATGACTGCTTTTTCTATTTCTCTGAGGAATGTCATTGGTATTTTGATTAGAATTGCATTAAATCTGCTTAGCGTTTTTGGTAGTATGGTCATTTTTATAATATTAATTCTTCCTATTCAAGAACAAGGAATATTTTTCCATCTTCTAAGGTCTTCTTTAATAACTTTCTTTAGTGTTCTGTAGTTTCAATCATAGAAGTCTTTCACCTCTTTATTTAAGTTGGTTCCATGTATTTTATTTTATTTATTTATTTATTTATTTATTTATTTTTGAGGCTATTGTAAATGGGATAGTTTTCTTAGATTCTCTTTCAGAGAATTTTTCACTGATATACAAAAATTCCTTTGATTTATGGGTGTTGTTTTTATATCCTGTTACTTTGCTGAATTCATTTATTACTTCTAGAAGTTTTCTCATGGAATTTTTTGGCTTTCCTAGGTATAGAATCATATCATTGGCAAATAGTGATAGTTTGAGTTCTTCTTTTCCTATCCACATCTCTTTAATTTATTTTGTCTGTCTAATTGCTCTGGCTAGAATTTCAAGAACTATGTTAAATAGAAGTGGTGACAGAGGGCATCCCTGTCTTGCTCCAGTTTTTAGAGGGAATGCTTTCAATTTGTCTCCATTTAGAATGGCATTGGCCTGGGGCTTAGCATAGATAGCTTTTACAATGTTGAAATATGTTCCTGTTATCTCTAGTTTTTCTACTGTTTTGAACATGAAGAGGTGCTGGATTTTGTTGAATGCGTTTTCTACATCTATTGAGATGATCATATGATTCTTATCTTTAAGTCTATTGATGTGATGAATCACATTTATTGATTTCCATATGTTGAACCAACCTTGCATCCCTGGTTCATTCCAATTTTTAAGGAGAATTAACAATGGAGCATCTTAAGGAAACATTCAATAACAATAATCAGTAATAATCAAGTAATTCATTTGACTGCTTCTGTAATGAGAAGTAGGAACTGCAGTTGCCCTTTGTAACCCTGAAAGAGGAGTTAAGGGACCACCTGGTCTGCAAAGGTAATCTACTCAGTGTACAGTTTAGCACTAGAATTCTCACCACTCCACAGAAATGCACAGCTGAACATGCTGAATTCCACATATTTTTCCACCTCTTAAAAATTTGCTCTAAGGAGAAGAGCATAGATACCAAGAACAACAGGGCTCTAGATTTCCTAAAAATAGTCAAGCATTTTGCTCAGATTTCAGGTGGAAATATGACACTTTTTTAAAGATAAAAAAACTTAAATTGCAGTCATCTCACCTGTTAAAATTACTAAGGTTAATAGGAAAATTAAAGACTTTGTATTTACTGGAAAATATTAAGACATCTAAACAGTCACATGGCCTGATTGGTAGTTGTTCTTCAGGATGTCATCAATAAGAAATGCAATTATTTTTATTTTAATATTCTTAGGAATTAATTTAGGGCTCAGGAAGGACAATTTTACTTGGCAATGTATTTCCTTAAGCAAATGAGATGCTGCCTTCTACAAAGCTGGAGCAGTGACAATTGTTAAGAATTCAATCTATGGACCAGTTTCACACAAGGGAAGATCTAAATCTTCTTTTTATTTGTAACCTCATAAAACTGATGCACCTCTTTCAAGGTAATTAAGCTCAAATCACAAAAAGATTTGGCCACAGGGCTCAAGGGAGCTGGTAATAAGATATTCAGCCTTTTATCTCCATGCAGTCAGCATGAGTGTCCTGAGCTGATAATGGATAAAGCAGCAAGTGTACACCTACTGATTCAGGGTTTCTGTGAGCCAAGTTCAGGATTCCCACTTTGTTTTCATGTTTCACTAGCTAACTGGCTTCTAATTAATCATTCGAAAGCCTAAATCGTGCTGGTAAATACTTCTCTACTTTTAACATTGGATGTCCTTTAAATTAAAATTCATGTTTATCCACACCACCAACCTTTAGAATAGTCAGATATTAGGATCCCTGAAGGCTTCACAGACTAATGACCACATGGCAGGATTCGTAACTATTTGTTGGTAAATTAGTACTTGACCTAAAAGTGGCTTTTCTTTGGCAGTTGCTATGGTCAGTCACAATGAATGAGAATTGTTTTTTGATAAAATTCCCAGTGCTAAACTCCACCCTGTCCTTGTGAGGAAAGATTATGACAAGAAGGGTAAGCACACATGAAGGGAATTCATAGCCCCTGGTGCATACCACAGAGTAGGTAGTCTTATAAAATTTTTATTGGTGCATTGTAATTATCCATAATAGTGGGATTTGTTATCAGATTTTCATACATGCACACAATCTAACAATATGATTTGATCAATTTTGTTTCTCACTACCTCCCCTTTTTCTCCTCTCTTCCCTCTCCCTGATTCCCTTCCACTACTCCACTGGTCTCCCTTGTATTTAGACCCCACTATATATCTATATCTATCTCTATCTCTCTCTCTCTCTCTATATATATATATATATTTTTTTTTTAATTAGTTTCCATCTTTGAGAGAAAACATGTGACCCCTGGTTTTTTGAGTTTGGCTTTCTTTCTTTCTTCTGATCATACACATATATTTAACAATAATTTCACACAGAATGCTAAAAGTACCTTTCTTCATATTTTACAATGGTGTGAAACATATAGACTTTCTATTAATATTCATATCCATAGTACACCCAAATCTAACTCTTAAATAGTTGCATTACAATTTGCTAAGAATTTAAAGTCTTAATGGCAAAAACCAGGGGAGGAAAGAGTATGTAAGTTTATTTTACATTAGTGGCTGAAAAATAAATTTGACAGGTAGTAAATAAAATTTAATATGGTTGCAAACGCCCTGAAGGAGGTGGTGCGCCATTTGGAGGGGTAATTGCTATGCCCAAATAACCGCATATTTGGAACTTCTGCAACTGCAAGGTCATGGAATCTTCAGTACTCTGCTGCCAGACATGGTGCTGCCAATCTCCTTATTTCAATGGCCAGGTCTTTTAAGATCCATAAAAACAATTGCAAAATTAAAGTTTTTTCACTGCTTCTAGCTTCTGGGTAGATTTCTTTTACTAAACTAGTCAATTTTTTCAAAGTTGCATCCATCCAGGTATAAATCTCCAGCTTGCTGGAGGATGTTTTCGCAGGAGAGTTCATCCATTGGGTGGTAGTGGCCATTATTGGTGGTGAAGACTAGCAGCAGCAGCAGCAGCAGCAGAAACAGGCATATCTTCTCAGGGTCAATTGGCTTCTCTGGCTCTTTCTTAATTTCCTCCTGGGTAACCTGGGATTCCACCTCCATCTTCCTCCTTCAACCTGCAAGATGCTGGTCCTGACCGCTGACTCCAGCAGCCAGCCAGAGCATGAAGTCACTGACTTATTTCACTTAATATAGTGCACTCAAGTTCCATTCAGTGTCCTTCAAATAATAATAATAATAATAATAATAATAATTTCATTTTTCCTTAAGGCTGAGTAAAATTTCATTATGAATATATATATATATATATATATATATATATATATATAATGTGATGTATATAATATATATCACATTTTCTTTATCCATTCATCTGCTGGTTCAATAATTTCTGTATTTTGAATTGTTCTTCTATAAATATGGGAATGCATGTATCCCTAGCTGACTTTAATTCTTTAGGATAAACACCCAAAGGAATGGTATAGCTGAGTCATATAATAGTTCTGTTCATGATTTTTTGAGAAGCCTCTATACTGTTTTACATAGTGTTTGTACTAATTTACAATCCCAACAACAGCATACAAAGTGTTCCTCCCCACCCCCATCTTCTCCAGCATTATTATCATATGTATTCTTGATGTCTGCCATTCTAACTGGAGTGAGATGAAATGGAGTTTGGATGTGTATTTCCCTGATTGCTAAAGATGTTGAACATTCTTCTTCATATATTTGTTGACCATTTGTATTTCTTCTTTTGAGAAATATATGTTTAGTTCATTTTCCCATTTAGTGATTGGGTCATTTGATTTTATGTGTGGTTTTTTGAGTTCTTTATGCATTTTGGCTATTAATCTTCTGTTAAAAGAATAGCTAGTGAAGATTTTCTTCCAGTTTTAAAATTGTCTCTTCGTGTTCTTAATCATTTTCTCTGCTATTCAGAAGCTTTTTAAGTTGATGCCATCCCATATATTAATTCCTGGTATTGTTTTCTGAGCTTTAGGAATCCTATTAAGAATTGTTGCCTGCAATTATATGTTTGAGTGTTGACTATATGTTTTCTTGTAGCAATAACAAAGTTTTCTAATTCCTAGGTCTTTGATCCATTTTGAGTTCACTTTTGTGCAGGGTGAGATTTAGAAATCTAGCTGCATTCTTCTACATATGGATATCCAGTTCTCCCCATACCATGTATTAAAAAAGCTATCTTTACCAAAATTAATAAATTCCTTGTGCATATGTAATGAATTTGATGAAGAATAAATTGGGAAAACAATTCCATTTATAATAGCCTCAAGGAAAATAAAATACCTAGGAATAACCAAAGAAATGAAGACCTCTATAATAAAAAGTATAGAATACTGAAGAAACAAATTAAAGAGCACAGAAGAACATAAAAACACTTTTCATGTTCTTGGATAGACAGAATTAATATAGTTAAAATTTCCATATTACCAAAAACAATCTTCAAATTTAATGCAATTCCCATCAAAATGTAAATGACATTCTTCACAGAACTATGAAAAACAATCCTAAAATTCATTTGAAGCAATAGAAGACCTAGAATAGGCAAAGCAGTTCTAAGCAAAAAAAAAAATGAATAAATAAAAAAGTAATGCTGGAGGTATCATAATACCTGACTTCAAGTTATACTACAAAGCTATAGTAACAAAATCTGTATGGTACTGGAATAAAAATTACATATAGCCCTAAGGAACAGAACAGAAGACATAGGGACAAAATCATACAGATACCATCTTTGACAAAGGTGTCAAAAGGCTTTGAAGAAAAGACAGTAGGTAATTTTTATGGTCTTGTGATTTTTTTTTAATGTTAGCATGTTGACCATTGTTGACATTATGCTTAAGAGATTTCATTCTTACAATTTCTAATTAAGGCATTATTAGTTTCACTTTTAAGTGAGTGAATTAAAATTCTGAATGGCTTATATGTACTTCTTTTCTTACTAATAAGAGTTTTATTTCATAGAGTTTTTAAAAAAATGATGTGAATAGATATTTGCAAGACTAATTGAAAGATACCCTTTATCTATTGGTAAAAAATGTAGTTTTGTTTCTAAAACACCAAAAAGAACACTAATGCTTTCCTCTTCACCAAAAATAAATGTTTTGGCATTTTAATTTGTGTCAAAATATATGTCTTTATTTTTCCCTATTTATCATTCAGGCTTATCTTTTAAAAATTCAGATAATATGGAGTATAAAAGGAAAAATGTAAAATTCAATCCAATTTATTAAAAAAAAGGTAACACTTTTAACAGTCTTGCATGTCTTTCTAGCCCTTTAAACAATAAATTTTATTTTGTACTAATTAATGTTTAAGTGATTGATTTTCAAGTAATTTTAAGAATTTATTAGTAATGTATTTCTGTGGTAATAAATATCTTTCATGGTGATATTACAGTCCTTGGTGTGCAAAAACAATTAGTGAACATTTAAAATTTTAGTTGACATTTAAAATTTTGTTTTGATTTTTGTTATTTAATACTAACATGAACATGCTTATGTATACTCTTGCAAATTTTTCTGACCATTTTCTCGTGATAACTTGCAAATATTGATGGATCAAATCATATGAGCATTTATAGATTCTCTATTTTTTCATGCATGCTGTATTCATGCAGCAAATATTGGTAAGTTCTGAATATCAAGGAAAGTTTAGGTACTCAAGATATAGCAGGAAACCAAAGAAATTAAAATATATGTGTTCAGTTAAAAGCAAAAACGGAAAAAAAAAAAAAAAAAAAAAAAAAAAAACCTCTGCTTAAGCAATCCGAAATGACCACCTCCCAGGTGTCATCACTGACTCAGTGTAAAGCAAAGCAGGCTGGTTCTTAGAGAGCCACCTTTACAAACCTATCCTCTACCCTAAAATTTCTTATATTTCCCTTTCCTAAGCTTTCATGATGGCAGAGTCCACAGTGTGTTGGCAAGAATAGGCAAACATTCTCCTCAGCCTTTGACCTCCTCCCTTCTCTAAAGCTCAAACTTCCCTTGTAACAGGACTTGAAGATGGAACAAAACTCATCTTCATAACTAAAGCCTAGAGTGAAGTAAAAAGATTGGACTTGAGGAAGGGAACGCTTATTTGAATGAGCTGTGTATCCATGGAGTGACTGATCTGTACGCAACTTGTCCAAGTCCTTTGAACAGAAAGAAGCTTCAGACCAAAATGGATGGCTGTGATTCCCTGACTCATTGTCATTCTAACGGGAGTCAAAATAATCCCTGTGGTAATGTGGCATAGTACTAAGCTGAAGAACATAAATTGGCACACAGTTTTATTTACTAGAATATTATATCAATAATTATTAGTAAAAATAACTTTACTGTAGAGTTCATAGTCTTCATGAAACTTTTAATTGAATAGAAGAAGATCAACCTACCAAAGTATGAAACTGTTTCAATGTATTCTATTATTTCACTCTTTGAAGTCCATATATAATCATTTGCTTCATAATTTCTGATTTCTATGTAGCTGATGCTCCAGGACCATGTACTTAAACTTGGGTAACTGACATTGTAAAGACTGTTCCTCAGTATTTCCTGGCTGTTCTTGTTTCATATTGTCTATCTACCATGCCTAGCTACCTAACTTCCAGAACCCGGGAGAACTCAAACACTGTTTCATTTTCCTTTCTCCCACCTGTGCAGCTGTTCCTCAGAGCTCAGGTGCACTGCTCATGTTCTTCTCAGATATCCATCTTTCTCATCAAAATATCATTTCTGAATCCCTTCTACAAAACAAACACTATGCAAGGGATGGAGAATGTGGCATTGGTTCATAGAATGTCATTGTTTCCAGCGATTTCATCATCTTGAGAAGAAGATTGGCAAATGAAGGTGCAGTTAGAATACACTGCATGAAGAGCCATTAGGATCATCTGAGGGGTGCACGGGAGTGCAGGGATGCTGGAGGTCAGTGGTAAATATAGAAGAGGCAATGCTGGAAATTAGTAGAGGACTATGAATAATGATGTGCACAAATGAGTGAAACTCCCTTCTCAGCTCCATTGCTGTAAAAATTACTTTCTCACTTATTTATAAACTCCTATTTTTTTAACAGTTATTTTTGGGATACTTTTCTGAGTATTATCTCATTATTTATTACTTGTTTTTTAAAATTCTTTTGTTTTATTGCTTTTAATTCATAGCCAGGACATCCCTTATTGTTACTGTTTATCTTCTTGGTTCACTAATTTACCAATATAAACCACCTAACCCACATATAGTGCAAACCTGACTTAATTTTTATTCCCCAGTGCTCCAACAGCACAAGTATTTAAAATGTGCCTTCTGACAAAAAAAAAAAAAAAAAAAAAAAAAAATCTTGTGCTCCACTACTTCTACCTTTCTGTTTTAAGCACAGCTGCCATTGCTATTAATAAACACAAGGCATTATTTTGGTTGCATTCCTGAGTACAGACACTGACACATCTTGTGTTCACATTTGGAGTTGCAGCATTCTGCAGGCTCATAATATAAAAAATTAGAAGAAAATGTTGCATACTTCCCCCTTGTTTTTTGTTGTTGTTGTTTTAATACGCAACTGCATTTTTAAAAGAAAGTTGAAACCTATTTTCTCTTCTACCGTTTCAATTTTTTTGAAAATAAAAGTATCAGAATTTTACTCAAATCTAGCATTATCCTCCTGAATATATTAATTTGAAATCTAACCAAACATTAGCTAATGTGTACATGTTTTAACATTAGCATCATTCCTTTATCTCAAATCGTTAACTAAAAACATTTAAGCAAAGAATTAATAGTGGAGTGTGTGTGCGTGTGTGTGTGTGTGTGTGTGTATGTGTGTCCCTTTGATAAGTGAAAGCCCCTTATTTGTAGCTTCTGTATTTACTCATGACATGAGTCTTATACAATAAAGAATTTTAAGCACACACACACTCTTATCTTCATGGGCTATACCTTTGTCCAGTTGCTCAAACTAGTAATATTCTTACCTCAAGACTCGAATTATGATAAATTTGACCTACTGGACAGTTAGAATTTTAGAGAATAACTTTCTATTTCTTCCTAACAAGTTAATACATAAAGCACCTGATAGAGGTAAAGATATCACAAATTGGACACCGTGTATTGCCACTAACATGTTTTCCAAGAAAACACCCCAGACTTCAGTGGAAAGCAACATGGAACATTTAGTTTTGCTCACTGTCTATGGGCTAGCAGGACAACTCTGAAAAGAACTGATGCAACTTCATGTCAGATGGGCAATTTTGCTGCTGAGCTCAGCTTTGCTTGTTATGATTAGTGCAGCAGGAAAAAAGTGAGTCTACTTAATTTTTCATCCTCCCCCAGATAATCTCCAGGTTATCGTCATGGTGAAGATAGATTTTACAGGAGATGGCAGAGGTGAACATGCCCTCTCAAAGCCTAGGTTCTGAACAAACATTTTCCTTTCATCCAGATTCTTCTGGGCATGGCAAATCGAAAGATCAACCCCAGCTCAAGGACCATACTCTACATCATGATGGGATTCCTATAAAGTCACATTGCTGGAGGACTGTGGAAAAGCAGGGCCTATCACCAAAATCGATGCACACTTCTGTTGAGAGTCTTCAAAAAAATAGTGGGCCTGGGGACTGAAGTTATAGCTCAGCAGCAGAGCACTTGCCTCGCACATGTGAGGCACTGGGTTCCATCCTCTGCACCACATAAAAATAAAGAAAATAAATAAAGTAAAGATATTGTGCCCAGATTAAAAAAAAAAAAAAAAAAAAAACTAGTGGGTCTGACTAATTGGACCAAAAAGAATTAACAATCTTGACAATTGCTTATAAACATTGATCAATTGATACACTTGCTAATATATAATTTAAAAATTATACAAAAACACATAAAATATTTTATGTGAAAATACTGTCTTATTATGATTGTTATTTTTAGAAGTCAAATGATTGAATGATCAATAATGCAAAACTGAATAATCTCATTGATAGCCTGTACTGCTCTTTTAGTAATTAAATGTATAGAGAAACATGATGGCAAATATTTATAAGTGTGAAGTAACAGTCACAATCAATTAAACATGAAAAATCCTAAAATAATGCAGAACAATGAATAATCATTTCCTGTTAGGATTTTATTGAAGTACACAGACAGGATGTTTTTGATGATAGGTACTTAAACTTTTATTAAAATGCCCTTTTAAAACTCTTAATTGGCTTCTTATTTTCTCTTTAAAACTTCAAATTAATTTTAATATGGTAAAATTCTAAAATGGGAAATTTCTTGTGGCTTAATAGATAGTAACAATGTAGGGATTTTTATGAGTCAAATTAACCAACCACCACCAAACTGTGTATTGAAAAAGTGACTAAGTAACTTTGTCAGAATATGTTCAATAATTGTGTGCAAACATTTTTAATTTTTAGGTATTCAAATTATCTATTTAGAGTTTTTTTTTAATAAATGTGCACAGTAACTGCTTCTGCATCACGTGCTGCCTTTACATGAAATTGCAGCATATGTATATTCCTGATACCCACACAGGAAAAAGAATTTAAGGGTATAAATTTGGAAACCATATTGTGCTGTGAAAATGTTTTGAGATTAGTGAAGTTGACATAAGGATAGGATCCAAGAAAAGCTACTGGCATTTGATCACTGAAAATTACGGAAGAGAGGAAGAGATGATGAAATGGGTCTAGAACATCTCTCACACAAGAGCCAAGCGAAAGGGGTGCTAGAACACCAGAAATGAAATTCCCTAAATGTTTGGATCTGGGTGGTTTACCAGACGAACTTTTTTAGATTGTCTCATTCCTGTCTCTGGTTCATATTCTACCAACCCTTTTCTGAACTGAGATGATCTTATAAATATAGTACTCTGATGCATATAAAACATACAGAACAATCATAATGAAAATTTTGTTTCTGGTTTGATGATCCTAACAATGGTGACCTTGAATTATAAATCCGTTTACTGGATTTTCACGTGAGAAGATATTCTGGTCAAAGTTTCAGAATCTAATCATTAGGTTTCCAGACTCACAGAGCTGAGTCCCCAGAGCAGTAACATACATTTCTGAGGTGTATCCAAACACAGATTCCCTACCACGGCACAAGCAGAGTGCTCAGAATCAAGTGGCTGTTACTGGATATTGTAGGGGCAGATTCCTTAAAATTAAAGGGCCTGTCATTTTTGTTTCAAAGCATTTATAGCTAATGTTAGCATTATCATGAGTGATTGTTATTTTTATGAGTCAACTTGGCTAGATCAAGATACCCAGATATTTGGTCACATGCCAGTCTAAATGTCATGTAAAGATTTTTTTTTTTTCTTTTTGTTTCCAGTGTGAGAGAGTGGGGATAAATATCAACATCGGTAAACTTAGAGTAAAGCATATCTTCCCCAATGTAGGTGGTCTCATCCAATCTGCACATTATTGACTCTCATAACCTGTGTGACATTCTTTGGAAAGCTTGGCCAGATGCAGAGAGTGTTGACTTGATTTTGAGCTGAGTTAGGATTTCTAATTTGACAAATGTGTTATGACCTTAGGTGGTTCAAGTAAACATTTTTAGGGTTCAGTTTCTTTAGGTGTATATAAAATAACAATAAAGAATATATTACAACAAAATTCATAGGTTTGTTTTATTTAAATAAAAGTCACTCCAAGTTTATCAAAAAGATAGCTTAGGTAAATTATTGCTGATGGGGCACACTGATCAAATATTTATGGTGTCAAAATTAGTGTGTTCATTAAGATATCATTCTCCATTATTTAGTAATTTCCAGCTTCAAAACTATACCCTTGCTACCACTTGGTTCCTAATAATGAAGTGCCAACTATATTTAAGGTAGTCAGGAAAGGATAAAAGTTACAGCAGCTTTCATTTTATCATGAAGTTTTGGCGATGGGTAACTCTCTTTACTCACTAATGAAAAGAAGGTGCCACCTTCATTGATTTTATTAGGTTGGCAAAAGCACTCAATTCAAAACCAATTCTCTCTGATATATGAATACTTACACATGATAAGGGAAGGGGGAGAGAAGAATAGAAATTCATTGGATTAGACAAAAGGGAATGAAGGGAAGGGAGGGGATGAGAATAGGAAAGACAGTGGAATGAATCTGACTTTCCTGTGTACCCAGCAGCAAAACTCCATATCAGGTACAACCACAAGAATGGGATCCTAATTAGAGTAAGTTATACTCCGTGGATGTGTAATATGTCAAAATACACTGTATTGTCATGTATATCTAAAAAGAACAACAACAAAAAAGCAATACCTAGGAGTGGTGAACAGATTTTCCAGGAATACCAGAGCTTTCTCTCTCCCTACCATTCTATTTATGACCTGCACATTCTGTAGTCAGATTTCATTAGTCGTATGCTAAACTCACAATCGCATTCCTCCATTAACAATATTGATGCACTGCTTCTCTGGACTTTACAAGACCAGAGACTATGGTTATTTTATTCATTACTGACACCTGTAATATCATACCTGGCACATAAAGCCAGTACCTGGTACCGTAAGAGCTACTGAGGCATGATTGTGTAATCTGTTCAGTTCTGCTCAAAGTATCACCCTCAGACTAATAACCTTGGCATTACTGGGCTGGTTTAAAACATAAATTCATGGTTGCCACCCATACATATTAAATCTGAATAAATAAGGGTGAAGCTCAGACATCTTTTTTTTTTTTTTAGCAAGATTTCCAAATGATTTATACCCGGATTAAAGTTTGAGAAGCATTCATCTAGATAAAATTTTTGAGAAACAAATAAAAGATTTAGAACTAATAGTTTCAAACACTAAAAGTATAATACCATATAAAGGAAGTATTATCATCAAATACCTGAAGAGGTAACAAGTGCTGAATCAGTACCTGTCACCTAAGGATAAACGCTTCCATGTTCCTTGTGTGTACATCTTGTTTTCATCTTTCATAAAATTAAGTTACCACTTATGGCATGTTAATCATATTAATGAGTGTCCATGGAATATAAAATAACAAATCAGAGACTTAGCATATATCTGAGATGGATCCTTGCCCTGTAATCTGTTAGGCAAGACAGACAATGAGTTTGTCATAAAAATAGTATCACACTCCAGATGAGAACAAAATGGAGGAGACAAGTTTTCTTGCCTCCTTGATAGTATTGTACTGGCACAACTTTGGACTAATGCTGATAGTGACAAAACTTTCTAGAAGAAAGCATACTGCTAGCTTATTTGAGGCAGATTAGTAATGCTTTCCTACGAAGGAGAAAAAGGGGGTTGGGGAACTTAAGAGAATATAACCAACAGCTTTGTTTTTTTTTTTTTTTTTTTTTTTTTTTTTTTTTTTTTTTTTTTTTTTTTTTATTGGTCGTTCATAACATTACATAGTTCTTAATACATCATATTACACGGTTTGATTCAAGTGGATTATGAACTCCTGCTTTTACCCCGTATACAAATTGCTGTATCACATCAGTTACCCTTCCATTGATTGACATATTGCCTTTCTAGTGTCTGATGTATTCTGCTGTCTGTCCTATTGTCTACTATCCCCCCTCCCCTCCCCTCCCCTCCCCTCCCCTTTTCTCTCTCTACCCCTTCTACTGTAAATCATGTCTTCCATTTGTATTCTCTTGACTTACCCCTCCTTACCTCTTATATGACATTTTGTATAACCCTGAGTATCGCCTTCCATTTCCATGCAATTTCCCTTCTCACTCCCTTTCCCTCCCACCTCTCATCCCTGTTTACTGTAAATATTCTTCTCAAGCTCTTCGTCCCTACCCTGTCCTTGTTTACACCCCTTATATCAAAGGAGTCATTTGGTATTTGTTTTTTAAAGATTGACTAGCTTCACTTAGCATAATCTGCTCTAATGCCATCCATTTCCCTCCAAATTCTATAATTTTGTCATTTTTTACTGCAGAGTAATACTCCATAGTGTATAAATGCCACATTTTTTTTATCCATTCATCTATTGAAGGGCATCTAGGCTGGTTCCACAGTCTTGCTATCGTGAATTGAGCTGCTATGAACATCGATGTAGCAGTGTCCCTGTAGCATGCTCTTGTTAGGGCTTTAGGGAATAGACCGAGAAGGGGAATAGCTGGGTCAAATGGTGGTTCCATTCCCAGCTTTCCGAGAAATCTCCATACTGCTTTCCAAATTGGCTGCACCAATTTGCAGTCCCACCAGCAATGAACAAGAGTGCCCTTTTCCCCGCATCCTCTCCAGCTCTTATTGTTGTTTGACTTCCTAAAGGCTGCCAGTCTTACTGGAGTGAGATTAACCAACAGCTTTGTAAGAGAGAAAACTGCAGTTGGGAAGCCATAAGGCAGAAACATTGACCAGAAGGGAAAATGTAGACTGAGACATAGAGAAAAGGAGGGGAGGAGGGTGGAATGAGGGAAGAGAAAAGAAAGAAAGAAAAATGAGAAATGGGAAGAAGGAAGTTAAGTCAAAAAAAATAAAAGACAGCAGAGAATCAGTGTTATACCTGTGTGCCAAGGATATCTGTGAAAACATGAACTAATCAGATGAAGACAGACCCCCTCAATGAGGGACCCAATTGTTTAAACACTCAAACCGGCTGGATGTGAGCACAGTGAGATGCCTCCCCGCTCTTCTGTATCTATAGCCAAAAGTAGAAAGATGAGACTTGAGTTTGGAACTCTATCCCGATGGTATTTTCGTCCTAGTGTGTAGGAAGTGTTGGAAATAATAAAACTATTCTTAAGATACCATTCCTTGGCTTTCTATGGAAGAAATACCATTTCAGAGTAAGATAACAATCTTTATTCAAAAGAATTCAAAATTTTACCCAAAAAGGAAAAAAGCATTAAAATTGTCATAAAACACTCAGTAATTATAATAATTGTCTTTTCCCCTTAAAATATAGAAGTAATGTCACATTTTGGGAATTTAATTACTCTGACAAATATCACAACAAAAGGAGGTCATTGTTTTCCTGTCTTCTTTTGTTTCTGTCTGCGGGTCTTTTAAAAGAGAATCAAACCAAGCTAAGGCTACATTAAAACTGAGTAAACTGGGCAGCTTTCCTCTGCTCAAACCACAATCTATTGACATCTTTACTTGGACACGTTTATGTACATGTGAATTTTAGAAACAAGCTTCTAGGCTGTACCAATTTTAGAGCCAATCCACCAAGTAGCTACAATCATTGCTATTTTAATAACTGTATTCATTTCAAAGAAACCCAAGTAATGCGTTCCCTGCAAAAGCTTTGAAACTGACTAAGACCTTGGGATATCAGCATTTCTAAAGGAAAGAGGTTCACAGTTTACTATGCTATTTATAAGTATATTGAAAAGGAAAGATTAAAAAACAACATTGTAAGTGTCTCCCTAAATTTTATGCCTGCCAACTCTTTACTCACATTATAAAAATGAAAAATATAAGAGTGTAAACTATCATCCACTCTTATCTTGATCTAGCGAAGTCAGTGAAATCCAAAACTTTCTATGTTGCTCTGGCAAAACACTGTAGAGGCAATCAGATGAAGTCTGTTACCTTGTAAAGACCCTCCCATTGTGGAGGCTTTATCCATATGCTCTTCAAGCTGACCACCTCCACAAGCCTTCACAGATCAATCCAATTCCACCCCGACTGCTTCTCTGCTCATAAACACCAGATTATCTTCTCAGATAGCATGTATAAATCTCAGCGTGGGTTGATGCTGCCCAACTAGATCATTCGAAGAAGCTTCCTTTGCAGCCCACCTTGGACACAATGTGGTGTTTTGTGCACAGGAGGTGCTAAATATTTCATTTCAAGCCTGATTCATTATGCCAAATGTATTTACCAGGGGTTCCATATTTGTCACACAAGGACATTTGACTCAGCCCGTATTGTAACCACATATAATTTGTTCAAGAGTGAGTATTTTTATAATGGTTGCTTGGTATAATGAATCCAGGCAGAATTCAAAACCCATATTTTGGGTTCACTAGAGATCTTTCTAATATAAAAAAAAAAAATAGAAAGAAAGAAAAAAAAAAGCTGTATTTTTTGTATCCTGAACCATTCCAGAGAAATCATTCCAGGTTTTGAGACAAATAAGATAAAAGAGAAGCAATATGTAAACTGACATCCTTTATTCAACCTTCAAAGCTATTGGGTTTACTTTGGTTTTAAATGGGCATAGGTTTCTGGACCACTATTGTCAAGTCCAAAAATGCAGAAGTGAACTGCTGAGATAATCCTAACAACTGAGAAAGTCAAAAAATCGGAGACAGTGATCCAAAACAGGAAACTCATTTAGACTTAGAAGAAGTTACCTCATAAGCACTAAAATTCAACCTGGTCAAAGAGAGATTAAGGGAAAAATAATTTTTACTCTTCTGAGGAAAAAGTCTACTTTTTACCTTTAAGTAGTTATCTAACAGACAGGGACAGAACCAACTGAACAGAAGCTTTCAATGTTTACATTCATCACACTATCCAGGGTTTGATTTTTGCTTTTCGGAAATTTTCCATACTTAGATTCACAATACCTTGCCCATATCACCTTAAGCACCATGGAAATAAGGAGCAATTCCACTTGATGGTTATTACTGAAAATAATATCACACCTTACATCTGGGTACTAAGGAGTACTTTCTCCAGGGTCTAATGACTTGAATATACTTCTAAAATGCCTGGAGTATTTAACAAATGCTTTGTCTTTCCAACATTCCCAAGTAAATATCTTTTCCTAAACACAAGATCATCGCAAAGTTTAACTTTTCAAAAGGATGTATTGAAAAATGACCAGGATTGGGCAACAATCATCTTAACATCTGAATTTTGAATCCAACTTGTGAAACAGCATTACAGGAAGTCTCTTTGCAGCTCTGAGTGTGTTAGTCAGCTTTTCTTTGCTGTGACCAAAATACTTGACAAGAACAATGTACAGAAGGAAAAGCTTATTTGGGAATCACACTTTCAGAGGGTTGGCTGACTCCAATTGTTCTGGAACCTGAGGTGAGGCAGAACATCATGGTGGAAGAATATGCTAGCAGAAAACTGCTCAGCTCTTGGCAGCTAGAAATAAAGGAGGATGGGACAAAGTATAATAGGTAAGGGCATGTCTCCAGTCATGTTCCACCTAACGATAGTTACCCCCCAGTAGTCCTTTCAAATTATAATTCATCCAGTAGAGCTGCTGAGAAGGTTACAGCTCCCATTATTTCCTAGAAGCTCTATCTCTGAACCTTTTTGCATTAGAGAACATTATTTCAAAATAAGAACTTTGCAGGGACATTTCTAGATCCAAGTCGTAACAGTGAGATTGATATGCATTGACTGTACACCCAGCTTTACCCATTCTATTATCAGGGAACACAAGTAGCCTGCAGGTAGCTCCAGGCTCTCTTGACCATTACCATGAAAACATACAATGTTAAAAAATGTATTTAAGTTATCCCTTTCTTTCACCTGTACAGTATTATCTGTATACTCTGCCAGGTATTTAACCTGGGCATCGATGGACCCTGTATTAATAAGGAATTTTTCTGAGTGGGAATAATAAAAAAAAAGTTTAAATTTTTCCAAGAACAAAACAGAATTTTTCATAGATATTTCCTGAATAAAATCTGCATTGGCATGTAGGCTTATCAAGGTACATTAAAAGAATATGATCAAGAAATCAAATTTGACTATTGGTAAAAACTAATTCAAATTTTATTGGAGTCTTTTAAAAGAAATTTTAGGAAGTCATGTTGATAACTAACAAAAATATTTCTTAAAATCCTCCATGTCAATTTAAAATAAGCAAACTATGTAATATACATTCATGATTATGTCAAAATGAGCCTCATCCTTATATATAAATATAGCACAGTAGTAAAAACATAACGTCTCACTGTTTCAAAGTTCTCTCAATAACTCTCACACACTAAAAACATTTTGCACCCACTTTCACCTTCTTCAGAGTCAGCTCCAAACATTGTCCAAAAACAAAACCTTTGTCGGCTTTTATTGTTTCTTCCCTTCTCCTCTCTTGTGGTTTTTCTTATTTTCAATTTTCCTTCCAATGTGAAAGAAAACATCGATTCTTTCTAAAGTTTAGTCCCATCTACTCATCACTCAAAATCAGAAATCAGAATTAGAAAGCCAAAGAACTAATCAACATTAGAAGCTGGAAAGAAAAATTAGGAAAAGAAACAGAATTATCTCAGTAGAAGTACAAAAATTGCAAAGTTTTTAAATCTTTATAATTTTACATATTTTCTTTTACTTTCTATTCTTTCATATGTGTGGGACCTCCTAAAACTATGAGGTATTTATCAGAGCTTTTGGGGAAAAAAAAACCCTAAAAATTATAATAACTTAAATGTTGTCACCTATCTTTTTCCACCTCTGCTTTGCTCTGTACAGGCATTTTTCCTCCTTTCCAATGTTTTCCACGTTTTGTTTTGTTTTGTTCTTTTTCTTTTTCTTTCTTTCTTTTTTTTTTTTTTTTTTTTTTTGAGGAGGGGGATGGGAGAGACAGGAGGTTTGGGGTTTTTTTTGCCTATATATGGTAAAAATTATTTTTTTTAGTAAGCTCTCCATTGAATGTTATATATCTACCTACCCATGGAATGACTAACTTCTTTGCAATGAAGAGGAAATTTGACTCTGTTTATATAAGATACTTGTTATATAAAGATGGCCAATGTGGGGCTGGAGATGGGGTTGTGGCTCAGCAGTAGAGTGTTCACCTAGTACATGCAGGGTACTGGGTTTGAACCTCAGCATTACATAAAAATAAAATAAAGGTAATGTGGCCAACTACAACTAAAAATATTTTTATATATTTATACAAAGGTGGCCAGTGGGACTTTTATATTTTATGGGCTCTATATTAATTACAAAAAGAATTTCTTAAAGTGAAACTGGATGTGATGTGAGAAAAGAATCCAGTTGCCATAAACTATAGACCCAACCATAAGTTCCGACGCTCAATGTAAGAGTGTATGACTGATGTCTAAGGAAAATCTAAAACATAATATGTCTCCCTTCATTGTTATTTCAGTCAATTTTATGCCATTTATGTTTCAATGGCATATCCCTTATTGTAGAACAAGATGCTTTTAAAAATCATTTATAGATATCAACAAATATATGAAAAAATGCTCAATATCTCTAGCAATTCGAGGCATACAAGTCAAAACTACTAAGATTTCATCTCACTCCAGTCAGAATGGTAATTTCCAAGAATACAACTAATAATAAATATTGGCAAGGATGTGAGGGAAAAGTACACTCATACATTGATGGTGATATGCAAATTGGTGCAAATATTTATGGAAAGTAGTATGGAGATTCCTCAGAAAACTTGGAATGAAACCTCCATTTGACCCAGTAATCCCACTCCTCAGTTTATATCCAGAGGACTTAAAATCAGCATGCTACAATAATGCAGCCACTTCAATGTTTATAGCAGCTCAATTCACAATTGCTAAACTATGGAACTAACCTAGGTGTCCTTCAATAGATGAATGGATAAAGAATTTGTGATATATATATCACAAATATATATATAATATATATATCATATATATTACATTATATATGATGTAATATTACATCATTACATTATATATGATGTAATATTACTCAGCCTTAAAGAAGAATGAAATTATGGCATTTGCTGGATGGAACTGGAAAATATCATGCCAAGCAAAATAAATCAATCCCAAAGAACCAAAGGCCAAATGTTTTCTCTGATATGTGGATGATAAATTACCATGGGGGTGGAGGGGAGAATAGACTTGCTTTAGATTAGATAGAGGGGAGTGAGGAGAGGGAAGGGGGTATAAGGAAAGAAAGAATAGTAGAAAGAATCAGGCATTATTACTCTATGTATATAGATGACTACATGACCAGTGTGATTCTACAGGATATACAACCAGAAAAATGAGAAATTATATTCCATTTATGCATGATGTGTCAAAGTGCGATTTACTTTCATGTATAATTAATTAGAACAAATAAAAAATAAGAACTTCCAGTTTTACCTGCACCATTTTTTGAAGAGGCTATCTTTTCTCCAAGACATGTTTTTTGGCACCTTTCTCTAATATAAGATAATTGTAATTTTGTGGGTTAGTCTCTGTGTCCTCTATTCTGTATCATTGGTCTACCAGTCTGTTTTGATGCCAATATAATGCTGTTTTTGTTACTATTGCTCTGTAGTATAGTTTAAACTCTGGTATAATGATGCCACCTGTTTCACTCTTCCTGCTAAGTATTGCTTTAGCTATTCTAGGTCTCTTACTTTTCCAGATGAATTTCATGATTGCTTTTTCTATTTCTATGATTAATGCCATTGGAATTTTGATTAGAATTGCATTAAATCTGTATAATGTTTTTGGTATGTAGTATGGTCATGAGGGAATTATTTCAATTTTTCTCCATTTAGAATGATGTTGGCCTGGGGCTTAGCATAGTTATCCTTTACGATGTTGAGATATGTTCCTGTTATCCCTAGTTTTTCTAGTGTTTTGAGCATAAGGGGTGCTATATATTTTGTCAAATACTTTTTCTTGTGTCTATTGAGATTATCATATGATTCTTAGGCTCCAACTTCCTTCATAAAACTCTATAGGGCAAGAATTAAAATCAAGAATTAATAAATGAGATGGATTCAAACTAAAACGTTTCTTCTCAGCAAAAGAAACAATCTGTGAGATGAATAAAGAGCCTGCATCTTGGTACCAAATTTTTACCAGTCTCACATTAGAGAGAACACTAATCTCTAAGGTATATAAAGAACTCAAAAAGCTAAACACCAAAAAAACAAAAAACAAAAAACAAATAACCCAATCAAATAAATGGGCCAAGGACCTGAACAGACACTTCTCAGAAGATGATATACAATCAATCAACAAATATATGAAAAAATGTTCATCATCTCTAGCAATTAGAAAAATACAAATTAAAACTATTCTAAGATTTCATCTCACTCCTGTCGGAATGGCAGCTTATTATGCATACAAACAGCAAGAAACATTGGCAAAGATGTGGAAAAAAAGGTACACTCATACACTGCTGGTGGGACTGCAAAATGGTGCAGCCAATATGGAAAGCAGTATGGAGAATCTTTGGAAAACTGGAAATGGAACCATCATTTGACCCAGCTATCCCTCTCCTCAGTCTATACCTAAAGGATTTAAAAACAGTGTACTACAGGGACACAGCCACATCAATGTTTATAGCAGCACAATTCACAATAGCTAAACTGTGGAACCAACCTAGATGCCCGTTAGTAGAGAAATGGATTAAAAAAAATGTAGCATATATACACAATGGAATATTACTCAGCAATAAAAGAGAATAAAATCATGGCATTTGCAGGTAAATGAATGGAGTTGGAAAAGATAGCCAAACCCCTCCCCACCCCCCCAAAAAGCCAAATGCCAAATGTTTTCTCTGATATAAGGAGGCTGATTCATATTGGGGTAGGGAGCAGGAGCATGGTAGGAATACACAAACTCTAGATAGGGCAGAGGATTGGGAGGGGGAGGGATGGGACAAGGGGTTAGAAATGATGGTAGAATGTGATGGACATCATTATCCAAAGTACATGTACAAAGACATGAATTGGTGTGAATATACTTTGTATACAACCAGAGATATGAAAATTGTGCTCTATATGTGTAATAGGAATTGTAATGCATTCTGCTGACATATATTAAAAAAACAATAAAAAATAAATTCAAAAAATAATTTGTAGAGAGAATTTTTAAAAATTTTACATTTTGTTTTTATGATATGTTCACATATTCATTACCAATGAAACATTAATACATATTTTTTATCTAGAAAACTGCTTTCAAATATTTAAGATATTAAAAGTTTCAATGTACTAGGGGGATTTACCCAAGACCAGAGCCATTAAGTGACAAAGAAGATCACAGCAATTATATATTCTCCTTACTATTCATTTAGTTTAATTCTTCAGCTCATTCAATGTCAGATTAAACCCATCCCATGCATTGAAGAAAGATTAAACTGAGGTTTGTTGGATTAGAGTTGTCTAATATTCAAAAGAAAACTGAAGATAGAAGCAGTGGCCTTGTAATGTAATGTACTGGCTAAATTAGTTTTTAAGCTAGGTCTAAAGTTATAAGTCCCAGAAAATTCATTAAAATATGGATTTTCTCTCTATCTTATTACCTGGAGTAGTAGTAAATTTTTCCATGGCTTTAACTCCACATAAGTGGTTTAAAAATGACCTTCGATTAGATACCTACATTCCCGGTGCTCAGCAAGAATTCACATAGAGTACAAAATAGGATTGGAAAGTTTCTTGATATAGTCACTTAAAATTATGCATTAAAATCTTTGTATTTCAACAATAAAGTGACACAAATCATGATACCTAATTTGATCGAAATGAGACTGAAGGGAAGATATATACAGATAGTGTCTAAAGATAAATACACTGGCTACAGAGTCTCTCAAAATCACACAGCAGAATCCAGCAGGCCAAACAAGATATCTCACTGATCAAGTTGTATAGACCATACAGACTTAAGAGAGTTAGATTACTGAGAGACATCAGATTAAGCAAGTCTAGGGCAAAATCCTTGGATCATAGCATTGGGTTGAGTGGGGTTGACGTGGTTAGTAGGAAAAGAAGAAGATATAAGAGGTGAGTCTCACTATCCAAACACAGATGTATTGGCCAGGGCCAAGCAGCTTTGAGAAATTAATACTACAATAAAGAAGCCTGGAGGAAGTAATTGTGTTTTGATTTTTGTTTTGACTTTGGTTTTGGTTGGGGCAGAGGCGTTTGAAGTGTTAGATGACCTTTAGGTCAAAATCTTTCCAAGTACTAGAGGAACAGAAGGTCTTGAGGAAACGACAAATAGCAGAAATCTCAGGTTGACATCTGACGTCCTAGACCAGGCAGATTAAAGGCCATGGGTGCTTTGGAGTGCAATTGAATCGTCACCCGTCAGTGATTCATAGTGTACCATTAAGAGTAATTACAATTTTCAATGGTTGACTTGTGATAACAGTCTGTTTATGAATATTCATATCTTGAAATGTCTGATTTTTTTCACCATGCTTTTCCTTGGTATATCTATTCTTTCTTCCTGAAACCTGAAAAATAAGAGGTTTTCCTTTCCTTACTCAGTCCACAAACTTTCAAACTAGCCTAAAAAACAAAACCTCTTTTAAATATATATATATATATATATATATATATATATCTTTAGAATATGATTCTAGAATAGAAACAGTAAGAATGTCAGAAAACTGACTTGCTATGGCGCAGTCAACATGAGCACCCTCTGAGACTTTGCTGATCTGTTTGCCTTCACATTTCCAAGGCACACTGATGGTTTACTTTCATCCTCATTTTTTTCATGTTCAGCCTAGATATCAGAAAGAAACTCACTGCCTTATAGGATTCCTAATGAGCAGTAAACATAAAATTAGGTTTCTTAAAAGTTCAAGATTTTTACCAGTGTAAAGAAGTTGAAAAAAAGAAGACATTTAAAGTTCTTAAATTGGCCTAGTTCTCTTCCTTTAGATCTATGTAAAATATTATATGTATCTGCAAAAATGCAGTAAATATGAAATATTTATGAATATTGTATGAAGGAGCAAGTAAAAATGTAAATTTTATTTGTAAAATAGAGATGATGTTAACTTCCTTCAAAGGGTAATTGTGAAGGTAAACAAATATGTGTTTTGCAAAATGCTATGTATGCTGTGGTTATTATTGATGTGAAGACCTCTCAGAGTTTGCCTTTAAACAAGAGGCTTTAAATAGAATTTCCAGCATGAATGAAATGTGGCCCTCTCTATGGACTAAAAAATCAGTGGTCTTTGTCAATGGACAGACTGGGACCATGTTGACCATGTCAGTAGACCAGACACATGGGACCATATCACTTGTAGCCTTCCATGGGAAATAGAGGAGAAAAAGAGGCTTTTTTTTTTTTAACAAAATGAAGTATTTTCAATTTGTGTTTGCTAAATGAAAACAAGCCCCATGTTATCCCTTTTATATGATGGAACTTAATTGCTATGATAAAATGTAAAATAAAATCTTAGTTGGTCCTGGTGGTGAATGTCTGTAATTCTAGTAACTACAGGGGCTAAGGCAAGAGGATTGCAAGTTGGAGGTCAGCCTCCAAATTTCAATTAAACTCTGTCTCAAGAGTTTAATGGGGGATAAGGGATGCAGCGTAATGGCAGAGCACTCCTAGATTGAATCGTCAGTAGCACAAAATAAATAAATACATAACAATTAAATAAATTTCTATGTTCTCCCACCCCAGGATAAAATTAAAAATTAACAAAGAAGAGGTTACCAATTTCTAGATGGAGTCAGGTTGGCTACAGTGAACTCAAATTTTGAATGAAGAAAAACCTAAATGTAAGAATCCAAACTCAGAAGTACTAAGTCAAAACTTCTGCAGTTGAGACTTGGGCTTCTGAATTTATTTTAAAGTTCCTCAAAACTTTGACCAAATTTGGATTTTAGTAAATAAGCCATGTTAAAACTGCTGATACCAATACCAATTTTTTTTTTTTACCCCCAGGGATGAGAACCAAACTCGGGGCCTTGGGCACACTAGGCAACTGCTCTGCCAATTCAATAATTGGGTTAATTAAGGCTGTCATAATCCAATCATTTGACCTCTAAGTCTTCTTGCATTGTCTCACACGTGAGTTCATACCAAATCATAACTGAACACGTCTAGATGCAGGAGATACTGTACAATAAATGGATGGATATCTTCTGTAACCATTTTGAAGATATCAATATTTTGGAAGTATTTGGAAGTATACAAAATAGATGCACAACCATGTCCATCTAGCTATTACTTGACCTATCTTATCTAATCACTACTCTGAATTTAGAAAAGAAATTTCACACAAGAAAGAATATAGAAGAGAAACACTACAGCATTCATAAACATTTGGGGATGGGGTGCAGTGGTGTAGGTCAGTGGTAAAATCCTTATCACATACATAAAGTTCTAGGTACAATCCCCAGAACTAAAAAGAAAAAAAAATATTTTTAAATTGTACCTTCCACCCAGATCCTAATGAGTTCCTGATGGATGAGAAGCTTTGAATAAATAATCAGATTTTTTTCAATGAAGATACAAATAATGATGGAGTGCTACTTCAGTTACTTTTGTCAAATTAGCAAATATCTTCTATTACTGATAGCAGCATAAAAAATTTGAAAGAATTCAACAAATACAAGAAACTCAGGTTCTAGTCTTATCTTTACAGGTGACTAGCTGAGTGGGTTTGACAAGGTATTTTATAAGCCTTAGCATTATGGGAAGAATAATGGTTCTCCCAAAGATATGCAGGTCCTAATCTCCAGAATGTATGAATATGTTGGGTTTGACAAAGGAAAATTAAGGGTGCAAATTAAATTAAGACTCTGATCAGCTGACTTTGAGATGGAGAGATTATGCTATTATTCAGGTGGGTCCAAATGGTCCTAAGGATCCTTATAAGGGGCAGAAGTAAGAGAAGAGTCAGTGTCAAAGAGACATTTAAAGATGCTACATTGTTAGTTTTGAAGACAGAGGAAGGAGCCGTTAGTGAAGGAACAGAGGAATCCTCTAAAAGCTACAAAACACAAAGAAGTGGACTCTCCAGAAAGAAATCCAGCTCTGCCAACACCTTTATTTTAATCCAGTGAGATCTATTTCTGGACTTCTGATCTCCAGAACTATAAAATAATAAAGTACACATCTTTAAGTGACAAAGGTGTTGGAAATTTGTGACAATAGGAAACTAACACAGTTATATTATCTTTAGATTGAAGGGGTTTTCTACATGATTTAATTTTATCTGTGCTGATACACTGACTCACCATCTCATACAATACCCCTAACTTTGTGGAGTAAATGTTGAAGAAAATTCAGGATTAAGGAATTTAAGTAACTTGCTAAAAATTGCACATAATTGGTGTGGAAGATATTCAGATATTGTTTGCAAGTTTATATCCTATTTAAGACACAGCCCTTGTCTTCCAAAACTTCAGAGGTACCTGATTCTTTATTTCCTGATTTTATAAATATCACAGAATAAGAATCAGCAAACTTTTATATGAATATTAAATATTGTACACTTTGCCAGCCAAATGCTCTTTTTGTTGTACTCAACTTTGTCATTGTGGCATGAAAGCAGCCTCAGACAATATGTAAATGAATGAATGTGGCTATTTTCTCAAAAAACTTAATTTTAAAAAGTGGTGGACCAGAGTTAGCATATAAACATAGTTCACCAACTACTATCCTAGAAAAAAAAAACAGCTTAATGTAGGAACTTCTTCAGTTAAATTGTTTAGCTAAATGAAGATGATTTTCAGTGCACAGACAAAACTATTAATGAAAGGTATAACTCATAATGCATTGTGATTTTTACACTGATACTTTTCCATTGGCTATTCTTTTCTAGAAATGCTCCTTCCATGTCCCATATCACAGTTAATGCCCTATTCTTTCATTTCACTATCAAGTCTTATCTTCCCAGTGAGACTTACCCCAATCAACCCATTTAAAACCATAACTTACCAGCATTGCTGCACTGCTAATCCTCTTTTCCTTGTTCTACTTTTCCCCCAATATATTCATAATCTTTTGATATATAACATATCTGTTAAATCCATCTGCAGGAGAAAAAAAATGATCTTTGCTCATTATGGTGGTGCACACATCTAATTCCAGTGACTCTGGAGGCTGAGGCAGGAGAATTAGAAGTTCAATACTTTCCTATGTTCATATATGAATACATAAACAGTGAAATTCCATATCACATACAACCACAAGAGTGGGGTCCTATGTTATACTCCATGTATTTATAACATGTCAAAATACACTCTACTGTCATGTATATCTCAATAGAACAAATTTTTTAAAAAGAAGTTGAAGGACAACCTCAGCAATTTAGCAAGGCCCTATGCAACTTAGTAAAACCCTATCTCAAAATAAAAATAAAAAAGGGGACCTGGGGTTATATATCAGTGACAAATTGCCAATTGATTAAGTCACCAGCACCACTCCCCCTACAAAATTATCTTTGCCTGTTTTGTTTGCTAATATATCACAAGTACCCAATATAGTACCAAGTGTAGAGCACAATTTTGGTAAATATTTGTTGACTAAATATTGTCCGTGGCAACTTATTTGATTTTCATTAGGACAAATTTATAAAGTTTTAATTTTATAATATTTAAAAGTGCATAACTGATCAGAAGACTTCATTTAATATTAATTTTTTTCCATTGGGATATTGCAGTTTTACTGCTTTTCAACACAAATATAATTGTATTTAACCTCCTGAATCTTCCCTCTTTCAAATGCATGAGATATCATATTCCTAAATAATCTTACCTTCCAATGGAGTTTTTTAAAAAATTGTTGCTTTTTTTTTTCCCCAGAGATTTTCATGTCAGTGATCATCAAGTACTTTAAAGATATTTCAGAAACAAGTGGCTATTTAAATGCAAGCTCCAACATGATAATGAAAGAAAGGAGAGATATTGCAAGACACGAGTGAAAGATAGAGCATGCTTATGTTTACCCTGGAGCTGTATTGGGATTCCTATAATGATTAATGATGCAATAATATAATAGGAACTCAGTGGCCATGAGGCAGTGGCATTTGCAAATAAAGAATGAGATCGGAAAGTAATCAGCGGCAACTCTGAACTTAGTTAAGGTTCCAAGTTATGCACCATTTTTTATATCATGTTAGTTCATTTCCTTTCATATTACTACCCTAAATCATTTTGCTCTAAGGAAGAAAGAACAGCTGAATGGAGTATGAAGATTAACGGGCAGTATATCTATCCCTGTTTGCTAGGATGAACACCTAAAGTTGAGAAAGCAGAGCAGAATTTCTTGGGTTTGCAAATTGGACTAGAAAATCGCCCCAAGAACAAGTCTGCTTCTCAACATACTTTTCCACCCAAGGCATACTGGAAATAAGGCACTGCTGGTCCTCATTAAACAAAATACAAGCTGTGAGGAGACTACAAAGGTTTAACTAGAAATCATAGCAAATTGAAATAAACTGAGCCTCCTGAAGCCTTCAATCAAGTTAAAGGTGTGATTAATTGAATGGGGGCTATTTAGTAATTCAAAGTGTATTCCTCTAGATTTTTGCATCTCTCTTTCCTGGTATTGGTTCCTTTGGGGAATCTCAGTCATGTATATCTAACTGACTGCTTGACTTCTTTATTAGGTGATTTTGCACAAAGGCCACAGATAGCATAAACCCATCATATTCAAAATGGAATTAGCCATTACTTCCTTAAAATGCTCGTCAATAGTATCAATTACACAAATCCCGTCCTCCTTGTGCACCTCCCTCATCTAATCACTATCCAAATCACACAGATATATTCTAGTGCCCTTCATATTTTGCTCATTCTCACCTGCATTACCCTAATATGAGCCTTTATAACGTTTCTACTTTGTCATTGTAATAGCCTTTTCACTGGTCTACTGCTTTCTCTCTCTCCAAGGCAACATTCAACAACCAGATTAATCTTCCTAAATTATAGCTCTGACAATAACCTGCTCTCACACTTCCTGGCTCTTCAATTTCTACCAAATTAAGGATGAATTTCTTGTCTTTTAATTCAAGGTCTCCAAGATAGTGTTGAACTTCTTTTCCAACCACATTTACACCTCAACGCTGTGCTGCTGAACACCAACCTGTGACAAAAACCTCCTTTACTTTCCACATTGATACTGGTGCTTATAATACACGCTTTTACGGGAATGCGCTTCATTTATCTTCTACCTGTGAAAACTATGCATTAATCTTACATGTGAATCAATCAGTATCTATCTATCTCCCCCTCTTTCCCTGCCATCTCTGTCTTTCTGTGCCAGGGATTGAACCCAGGGGCACTTAACCACTGAGATACATCCCCAGCCCTATTATTATTATTATTATTATTATTATTAATTTTAGGCAGGTTTTACTAAGTTGCTTTTGAACTTGAGATCCTCCTGCCTCAGCCTCCTGAACCACCAGGATTACACGCGTGTACCACCCCACCCAACACATGTGAATCTCTTTGTTAACATATTTCCTATTTTCTTCAAAATATTGCATCCTACTTTTGTTGAACAGGCTTATCCCTTTATTAATATTTGTCTCATATCCTCACCCTATTCCTACTTAGGGCAAAACTATGTTTCATCCAGTTTTGTATCCTTTTAGGCTTCTTAAACAGTATACCAGACATTGTGAAAACTCATTGTATGAACGTAGAAATAAGTTACTTAAAACCAAAAATTCAAAATAAATAAATAAATAAAAAGACATGGCTAAACATTTTTAAGACTGTATTAGTGGAGTGGTTTTTACTGATTTCAAAATATATCTTCTATTTGTTTTTTAACCATATTTTTAAATATTTTGAAGCATATGATGTTTACATATACATGTTCAAAAATATATATACATATTGTATGTCTCTCTCTCTCTCTCTCTCTCTCTCTCTCTCTCTCTCTGTGTGTGTGTAGGTCAAATGTAATATAATTAGTCAAATATCAAAACCCAATATGTGATATAGAAAAATCTGTTTCCTTATGAACATATTGAATAATAAGATCTAGCAACAGCTACATTCATGACTATAAAATTGGAAGTGATAAACATGAACATTATAGCAAGATATCTGCAGCTCCTGGAATAGACTATGAAAATATGTTAGTGACATCTTTACCAAATGACAGACGCTGATATTTCTTCTGTGATTTTTCACATAAATTCATATATAATAAACAATAGGGGTTTTTGGCTTACATTTATAGCCAAATGTATTAAAGAAATGCAAAATTTCAGTTAGAAATGGATGAAAATAAGATATAAATGTTTCATTCAAGCTCATGGACTCTTTCCTCTATTTGGAAGAAAATTCAATTTTAATTTTTCTTAGAAACACGATCTTCTCAGTCGTCTCATACTGAAATTATATCTTTATTATAACATTTGCATATTCATGATTAATTTAAAGTAAATTTTAAAATATATTTTAAATTATCTTAAATTTTTCTCATACTGTCTCCTAACACCTTCTTAAGTCAATCTAAAATGTTTCAAAGCAATATTTTTTGCTTCAACATCTGAAACCTACAGGTAATGATTACTTTTAAGAGAAGAAAATTACACAATATTTAATTAATAATTAATATTTCTCTTACATCTGCAAAAGTGCTCCTGAGGTTTTAGGTAAACCTAAGTACTAACAGTTACTCTTTTCTCACTACAAGTAATAAAATAATTTTTCTTTAAGAGAGAGAGAGAGAGAGAGAGAGAATTTTTTTAGTATTTATTTTTCAGTTTTCGGTGGACACAACATCCTCATTTTATTTTTATGTGGTGCTGACGATCGAACCCAGCACTGCGTGCATGCCGGCCTAAGGCATAACGGCTTGAGCCACATCCCCAGCCGATAAAATAATTTTTTTATGGGCTACTTTCTATTCAAGTTGTCTCCAATGAAAGCTTGACAAGATAGTCTCCAGTGTAAAAATAAGAATGGTGATAGCTGTGATTATGGTTTTAGGTGGACCATACATACAAAGCCTGTGTCCTTATAGAAATAAGAGAAAGTGTGCAAAGACCCATACAGAGAAGGCCCTGTGAAGATGGAGTCAGAGACTGGTGGGATGCAGGTCCAAGTCAAATAATGCCAAGGACTGCAAGAAGCCCCTGGAGGCTAGGAAGAACCTCAGAAAGATTCTGCCCTAGAACCCAAAGAGGTCTTGTAACATGATAGTAGATAGTAGATAGCCGGATTTCAAATTTTCAGCCTCCAGACATGTGAAAGGATAAATTCCTATTGTTTGAAGTCACCTAGGATGTGGTCATTCACTATAGCATCCCTCAAAAAATAAGTAAATTGCATGATGTTTCAAAGATGTTTCCATATTCTATTAAGGTCATGAACATTCATCTTTCAACTCTTTTAAAACACTTTAAAACTTAAATGTCACAAATATTAATAACACAAATATTTTACTTCAAGCCTATACAGTTTTTTTTTTAATGTGTAGCATATTAGATGATTCAAAGCTTACATAGTGCAGAACTGGATTCGAATTCCAGTTTCTCTTCTTATGTCTGAGTTTGTTGGTAGCAGAGTTAAAATTGCTAAGCCTCAGCTCTTTATTGACAAAACTGACAAATAACAATCATTCTGTAATAAGAATCATTTGGGAATTAAAAGAAATAATACCTATAAAATGCATCTCAGTTGCTAACTCATAATAGATACCTCACAAACTTCAGTTGTCATTGACATTGTTAGTTTTATGCTATAATTATTACTATGCATTGTGATTATCTCCTGGGAATATAACTTCTCCCATGCAAACTACTTGCTGTTCAATGAAGTTGGAACCCACATCAGTGATTTTCTTTCCTTTGTTGGAGAGAAAACTATTCCTCAGAGTTTGAAAACTGATTTATCTTTCTAAGATTGTAAAGCCTTCTGGTAGTCAGAATAGAATAGACTGTGTTAGAGTAACAATCCAACCCTAATTCTCAGAGGTTTAGAACAGCAAGGGTTTACTTCTCACTCATCTTGGGATTGCTGCAGATCAGTTGGTACCCCTACCCATGTGTTCCACACATAGGGACCCAGGCTGACCCAGTAGAAACAAACTATGTGGCAGAAGGTAGGGAGTCTTCCTTCAAAAAATAATATATACCAGCCTGAATCACTTATCATTGACTAAAGCAAATCACAGGGCCATTTCTAACTCCACAGGGCAGAAAAGCATGATTTTACTGCATGCCTAACAACAGTGAACATCCTTAATGATCGCAGTTCATATGGGCCCATGGGTTTTACTTGGCAAGAGTAATGTGTTAGAGTCTGTATGTATCTTTCATGGACTCTAATACCTGGATGGTTCCTACCTGGATGGGGAAAAAACAGGGCTTTTTTTACCCTCGTTGTCTTTGCCTGCATTGCTTAATTCATAAACAAACTCAAGTCCAAGATACATTATTGAATTCACTTTTGTAAATAATATGCCATATGTTTGGATTCCTATCTAATTCCAAATGAAATCTCCATTTGTTAAAATTTAGAAAGGTGAAAAGTATAACAAATAATAAATTTAATCCTGGGGGGGGGGAACTCAACAGTTAAGGGTTTGCATCATTGTTGGCATTTTTGTTAAAAATTGATAATTTGAGTTTAATTATGAGAACGCATCAGACAAATTAAGAATCACTGGCCAATCAATGGAGCATATATTGCAGAATGACTGAACAGTCAGAATTTTACAGGATTACTGGCCATATAATGGAAGACAAAGACTGAGACCTCTGTCAGATGACATGAGACTAAGGAAATATGAAAACTATGAGGACTGTGATATTCTGAATTGGAACCTATTAAAATAGAAATTGCGGGGTTCTAGACACTGGAAGGGAGGAGAGAGATGCAAAATGGGGTCTTGGCTTGGAGTTTCCCAGTTCCAGAGGGTAGTGTATCAAGAACATGCGTCATTTGTGAAGGTCATGTCTAGATACAAGCCTCACCTTCTGCTGCCTCAAGAGAACACACAGATTAGAGACGTGCAGCAGGAAAATGGAGGAAATTGAAGGTCAGATTGATAGAAACTGTGAAATGGGAGAAGTGAAGACAGCAGTTCAGGTGGATGATGATCAGTTTTGTAAAATTCAGGAAAAACTAGAGCAATTGGAGTTTGAAAATAAAAAAAAACTTTGAGAATTATTATCCATCAGCAGTGACTCTCTTCAGGTCATAAAGGAAAACTCAGTGGACACTGTTTCCCAACCCATCAAACCACTGAACTTCCAAATGATGGCCAAAGATTATCTAGTAAGGAATTTATCTTTCCATCTAAGTATTATCCATCCAGTATCTTACCTCAGATTTGATTTAGTGTTGATTATACATATCAGGCAACAATTTAGAATTCCTAGTCAAAGTTGGTACCCACAAAATAGTTTTGGGTTATATTATGAGAATATATACTGAGTTTCACCATTCCTTTCTCTATGAGACTACTTTTAATTTTCATTTCTGGAACTTCAATTTATATAAACTGTCTTCTGTTTTTTTTTTTCATATCTCTGAAACTTTGACCATTTTATTATAAGCCAGTTCTTTTATTTTATAGAGGATCATAAAATACACTGCTAAATATTTTTAAGAGATTTAACTTTTTGAAATATTTTTGGCATAAACCTGGATTTTTTTTTCCATTTGACAGAAGTAACATGATTCCATAGAACTAGATTGCCAGAGTCTCTGATTGTGAAGTTTTGTTTTTCCCTGGTGGTAGGAGTTAGCACTTTGTGGTTGGGTGTCTTTACTCTTAATTTGAGAGAACTTACTGCTAAATCCCAGGAAATATCCTTGAAACTAAATAAGCCAACTATTTTGCCCCCAGGGGTAGTTTAGTCATCATATCATTCAATAAATGCTGAGGAATTTGTCTTGTACATGTTTACTTTGTTCAAATGCCAAAAGTAACTTTTATTTATTTATTTAAGTATAAATAGACAGTTTTCAATTTTGTCCTGCTAGGAAACCTTCAACTTAGGTTTACCTAGGGTAAAAAGCATATTGTGTATTTCTTCATATCATAGTTTTAGATACTCTAGTTAATTTATATAACTTTTATTTTATAGTTAAGAACCACCACCTACTTGGATGTCTCACTATTAGCACTGGTATTTGGCTCTTTTTACATATTTTTTTTACATCCATGCATTTTTATTACTTAAGGAGAGTCATTACCTTCATAATGCTGCATAGGCAACAACAAAGCAACTTTGAGATTCAAATTCTGGGTAGTCAACCAGGTTCACTCATTCACTCATTCCTGTTTCAGTTCAGTCACATTTCAAATTTCTAAATTACCTGTTATACTATCTATTCAAGTTTTCCCAATAATGGTTCAAATAAACCTGCCAATATTTTCCAATATCCTTAAACATTATAGTATTGCATGGACAGACATGATATTAAAGAGTTATTGACTAGTGAAAAAAATGGAAATTGCATGGGTAATAGACAGAAGTGGAAATACTATTGCATAAATATTGGTTTCCTAGTTTTGATGACATGTGTTTCTGTAAAATGCTGTCATCTATGATGCTGGGGTTATAGCTCAACGGTACAGCGCTTGCCTCACACATGTGAGGCAATGGTTTAATCCTCAGCACCACATGCATATAAATAAAGGTATTATGTCCATCTTTAATTTTTTTTTTAAAAAAATGTGGGCATCTATGAAAGATGGGGTAAAGAGTATGCAGTAATTCCTTGTTCTAGTTTTGTGATTTTTCTATACAATTATTTTAAAATCAGAAGTTTAAAAAAGAAAAAGAAAACAAAAGTACAGTTCAACAAAAATACAGTACTCTGAGGAGCAAAAGTACTCACAATTTTCCAGCCAAATCTTTGCTTTCTCAGAATCCTTATGTTTGCTTATTTGACTTATCAACCTTTTCCGTACTACCAAGTCTTACACCACTGAGCACATTTTGTATTTGGTCCTCTTTTATCCCTGCCTTTTCTCTTTTCTGTTTTCTTAGCCTTATCCTTGGGAACTTATTGTTATTTCTAAGGCTTCTAGTTAGACAAAACCATGTGTATACTATTGGAATTTATTTGTTTAAAGGAACAGATTCACATCTAAAGAAAGTGATGTCCTGTTTTATTATATTAAAATGCCAGTATTAAATGAAACTACTAACAATATATCATTTCATCACTGGAATGCAAATATTTTCTCTGATCTAGTAGTATCTTGCAAATGGTCACTCATTTGAGGGAGGAGTCAATAACTAGAGAAGGAGGGCTCCTGTGAGCTTACTTAGATATAGGTAACATCAAAAGAGGGTACAAGTAGATCTGATGTTTCAAAAGGAAAGATGATATCAGTGTCATTGCATTAAACACCTATATTACTCTGCTGCTAAGTATGAATCTTCCCTCTTACTCGTCAATATCTGAACAAAAGTACTTAGTTAGATCCAACCAGCTGTGTTTCTTCACATCCCAATAACCATTCATCTTAGAGGCTGCAGTACTTTCTACATAAAGTTTTGCCTTTTAATTGACCTACATGAACATGAACAGGGACTTGTGTGACTTCCTGCAAACACATACAAGTCACACAGATTTACAAACTGTTTATCTACAACATATGTATTTATATTGCTCCCATTCTTTAAAAACCATACAAAAAAAACTCTCTAATTTACATAAAGGAAAAAGGTCCACATATCCAAATGTAGATGGCATTGTTTTGCAAAACCTTTCACTTTCCTGTTCCTCTGCCTTATAATTATTTTTTCACACCAATTCAGCTTTTACTTGCTATTGTAGAAATACTCTGCTAGCACACCTCTGCCTTGTGCCAGTTTCTGCCTGAAATCTCAACCACTCAAGTAGCATAAATGAGCAAGTTTGTGCTAGAGAAATCTGCATCTCACTTTGGTCCCGTTTTTCCCTTCAGATCTCCTGGTCATATTTTAAAATATTTACTGGATATATTTGCTTTGATGTCTCATCATTCTTCAAATTCAGACAGACCCCAGAAAAGTTGTCGCCTTCTCTATCCCCAAACTCACTTATTTGTTCTCTATATTAGTGGGATGACATTGCAGTAATTTTTCCCAAATCAGATACTATGTTTCATTCTTAAATTTCCTTTCTCTTGAAGACCTAAATGCATTATTCTATTATTCTATACCTTGTTGAATTAGTTGATCTAATAAGTTCTTGAATTCATCCATTATTTTCTATTTTTACCCTAATGATCCAAGAGGTCATCATCTTATCCTCTCAAGATTGTCACAGCAGCCTCTAACCATAACCCAGAACATCACCATCTCTATACCCCAGCCACATTAACTTTCTAAAATGCAGGTATGATGATGCCATGCCACTCCCTAATTAAATGCTTTCTCTTACAATGAAAAATCAACTTGCTAACTGGAATTCCAAACTTTTGCAATATGGTTTCTGTTTAGCTTACCAGTGTAATTTATCCTCACTTTCTCACCATTGATGCTGCAGATAAACAAATTTCTGGTTCTTAAATATACAATAGTATTTGTGATAGGCAGCTACTAAAGCAGTACATAATGATCTCTGCCTCATAGTGGAATGCTGTATAGTTCCCTCCTCTTTAGTGTTGGTTTGACTTAGTGACTTATTTGTAATGAAGAGATTATGGCAAATGATAGGATCTCACTTCCAAAATTAGGTTAAAAAAAGACTGTGGCTTCCATCTGGATTGCCTTACTTTCTGGCTTTCTTGTCCTGATGGAAGCCAGTTATTACATTTTGGATTGCCCTGTATAGTAGCACATGTCGCAGAGAACTGATTTATCTGTTCTTTAGCAGTCAGAGAAAACAGAGGAACTAGGTTCAACGGTTCCTGAATAACTGACTATTGCTGAGAACTACATGAGTGAGTTTGGAACCAGATTTGGCAACAATCTTGGCCAAACCTTTGATTGCAGCATCAAGAGGCCCTGAAATCACAGACTCACTTTCAATGTCCTTGGATTCCTATCCTACAGAAACTGAGTAGTAATAAATATTTGTATTGCTGTTTTTAGTTCTAAGTGTAAAGATAAACTTGATACACAATAATAATGACCCTTACCTCAAGAATTTGCAAAGCCCAGAGCATTTACGTTCTCATATTTTCCCCACACTTTTTCATATACTTCATACTTTTTTCCCTCTGCTGTTAACTCCTCCTTTCACCCTCCCTTTGCAGTTATTCTTTGGATATTATTTTCTTCAGAGTCTTATCTGACCCCGTAACCACGGGATGGAAGCATTTTCTATCTACTTTCCTTAAAACAGACATGAACGTTTCCCACTAGACCATAGCTTTATAATTTCACATTTGCATCTCTCGGCCTGCACAACCTTGTTCATAATGTATAATCATTATATTTCTGTCATTATTAATAAATGTGTGAAGTAATGGTAAAAATTAAAAAGTGATTACAAATGGTTCCTGACTTAGGATGGCTTAAGTTATAAATTTTTTTTTTACTTCAAGATTGTATGAGAGTGATATGTGTTCGGTAGAAATTATATTTCACATTTTGAATTTTGATCATTTCCTTGGCTAGCAATAGGCAGCATGGTATATGCTTAGGACATTTTCAACATAAAATGAGTTATCAGGGTATAATTTGATTATGAGTTGAAGAATATCAGTATTTTATTCACCATGCCAAAATGTATAAAAGTCATTCATAAGAAATAAGGAGAAGAAAGTGATTACTTCACAAGAAATAAATCTAAAACCAATTGTTTTTTAAACAATTTATGGTGATAGAGCAATTTGAGACTATCATAGCAGGGCCCAGAGTCGTCATTTGCATGTTTTTATAATTCTCAGTTCCCTAAATGTCATTTAGTTAGTTCTTCACCTCCAAAAAGCCAAAATTGGACTTGCTAGTTTGTTGGGACTGTCTGCCATTCTGGGCGTTTGACACATCAAAAGACTAGAGGGTCACCTACATCAAAGAACTCTGATGATAAAAGAGATTTTTTTCACCTAGATAAAACCTAAAAAGCTCCATGGGATATTTATTTATTATTGGACTCTTATTCCAAGATCAAACATGTCCCAACTCAGCCAGATATCCCTCTAAACTAGGTATCAATTGATCAAAAAGTGAGGAGCAAGTAGATGAAACCAGTCAAATGCCAGGACTTAAAATTGAAAACCAAGGTTCTTAAAGAACTTTTCATTCACATCATCATAAAACTGAAGCAGCCTCCTGATTTTGTAAGACTGAAGCCGTCCACTGTGACTCAAACAGAGGACTGTGAGTAAAGATTTACAATGGACAAAACAAAAACAAGAAAAAATTAAAGTCACTGCGGTTGATAATCAGTAAATCTACTGTGGGATCCATTAAAAATTACATTACCACTATTGTTTCTTTGCAGTAAGATTTTCTCAATAAGTTTTTGTATTTGTCATAGCACAAATTACCCCTACCTCTTGTAAAAGGACACCACACCCCTTCATGCATGTAGGCAGAAAGATTATTTGCCATCCCTTCAATCTCATATCATTCAGTCGAAACAAGAATGGTCAGTTCTTCATAGGTCTTTTCCTTTATTTTCATGCCATGAAAACTGCTTTCAAGTGAAAGCAGGTGACTTGTCTCTTTCTTCTTTACCTTCACTTTGAAGCACAGTGCCTGGCACACAATCAACAGTAACCTCATCCTTGACAAATTGAATTGCTGAGTACACCCTCACAATCTTTTGTACTACTGTGAACTTCCCATTGAAAAGACAAACATTTTTCCTGCCAAGAGTTCTCAACCTTGGTTGCAAAATTAAAATCAGCTGGAAGGCAATTTAAAAACAAATATAAAGACTCTTCCTCTGAACCAATGAAATCAGAAAAAAAAAAAAAAAAAAGACTCAAGGGTCAGAGGTAAGAATGAAGAAGAATTATCCTGGAGCACTTTTTAACATTCAGATTCCTGGATCACATAATCAGAGAATCTGATTCATTATGCTTGGGATGGGACCTAAATTTTAAGAAGTGCACTCTAAGTTTAGATTGTTAGAGTTCACTTCATAATTGTAATGCTAGATTTAGTCTCTTGCATAATTTTTTGTTGTTCAACTGAGTACAGATTCAATACATTACTTAAAAGTTTAATGGAGTTTGGAAAAAAACTTCACAACACACTTGCACTAATTAAACTCAGGGAGGGGGTTCATTCCAGGAAAAAAATATTTTTTAAGATGAAAATAATGCCTTTTAACAAGCAACTATTATTGCCTCTATGGAAAAATTTAATAGCCGGGTTTGCCTATAATAAATGTAATAATTATCAATTAATGCTTTCTTGGTGATCTGCTTTATTTTAGCCCTATGCTTTTAAACTTCTTGAAGTTATGAATGGTTAGAAATATGAATCTGGGAGTTAGACCTGAATTTTAGTCCCAGTTGTACTATTTCTAACTTATTTAGCCATGTGGCCACACAGTCTGCTCATTTGTAAAATGTGAATACAAATGCATTTAATTCATGGGGTTAGTTTGAGGTCATTATTGTGAAATGCTTAGCACAGCACATACCAAGCACTCTATATGTAATTTTGATTTTATTTTTTTCCAAAAGCTATCAGCTACTTTTAAAAAATACCTTGTATACTAATTAGCATGAGGCATATAATACCAGGTATATTTTATTCATTTGCTTACTAGTTGCATAAAAGTAAAAGAAATAATAATATCTTTAAAATGTCTAGCAGAAAAAAATAAAATAAAATGTCTAGCAGATACCAAGCACGGTGCCAGACCTTTTAATCCATTATTTTAGTTAAATCTCACACCAAACTTATAGGTACATGAGGAAACCAAGGCTTGGAGACTTTGGGTAACTTGTTCAGCGTCACAGTTGCAGTGACAAGGTAAGATTAAAACGTACTGATGAATTTGTTATCATCGTTCTTTCCATTATACCCTACAGCACCACAGGCCAAAGACCTATGAATTGCAGAGTCTCATCTTTTGGTATGCCTTATCATGGAATGAGGACACCACAGGATCTTAAGAACATGCCCATCAGAATCTGCACCCACATTTTAGTTCACAGTACAGTTATCTAGGTCCCCAGATTTTTGCTGTTGTTGTTTGAACATTCCTGGAGTAACTTAAGGCAGACTGTGGAGTAATCCAAGGCCTGCAAATACAAGCTTTTGTAAATAACAATAAAGAATTTTCATGCAAATAAACAGACTTGATTCTACTTAAACTGAGAATCTTAAAAATACTTAATATTAAATCACAGGGCTCTTACAGTCCAGGAACTGTATTAAGTGACAATCTTTTCCAACAGTGAGCGTCATACAGCATGGACCTGGAAAGGCTCCTGGGTGGTTTCATTAGCATGATTGCATGCCCAATTTTCTCTACCTGAAAATTTTCAAGAGTAAAAGGAAGAGGAAGTCAAAAGAGGCACTCCCAGGTAAATTTCAGGCTTGGGGAAAAAGCTTTTCTGTTTCTTAAAATCATCCTTCATGTGATATCTGCTTGAAGAAGTAAATGCAGCCAGAATCTCAACCACAAGACAGAGAATGATGTATCCATATAGATAACTAGAAAATAATCTCTCATTGTATATGTGCTATGTTTCTGAATTGTTTTGAATTTTTTTTATTTAAGAATAATTTAGACATAATGGTCTTGGGGATTGAACCCAGATGTGCTTAACCATGGAGCCATATCTCCAACATTTATTTATTTTTATTATTTATTTTTAAGGTCTTGCTAAGTTGTTGAGGCTGGCCTTGAACCTGAAATCCTTCTGCAACTGCCTCCCAAACCTCTGGGATTGCAGGCATACTTCACCATGCCCAGATAATTTAGACATATCTTTAAAACAACTTTTCACATATTGGTAAAATTTTGGGGGTCTCTTTTTGTGAACTCTTGATAACAAACATTTTTCCCATTAAAGAGTAGTGCAAGTGATGTTAATATAGAACATATTCACATTTATTGTTTGGTTCATTCCTTAAATAGTAATTGGGTGAGTGTTTACCATGTGCCAAAAAGAGCTAGAGAAGATAATAGTAAAAGGATGAGACTTGGCCCAACATTCCTGGGGCTTACAGTGGAGTAATGTATGCCTTTTCTGCATAGAATAATATAATAAATATTATAGATTTTGTGAGTCAAGAGGCAGCATCAAAGTTGTTACATAGTTACTTAGCTGGTTAGAGAGAAAACAAATCTATAAACTTTGTATCCATGTGACTCATACTAGGACAATGGTATGGGACTGTCTTTGGATAACTCTTGGTTTAAGTGTGTAAATAGTAATTCTTTACCCAAAATTCTGGACTTTGTGTGAGTTAGCAGATGCTTGGCCCCAATTTAATCTTATCAAGATATTTTTATCCACTCATTCATTTATTCATTCACTCACAAAATATTTCATAAAGCTCAACTTTTACTGCATGATACCACTCCATTTACTTTTCATAACAAGTTCCCATTCAATAATAAGTATAATATTGGAAAAAATTCACATTCCCGTTATCTCAAGTAATCCACACACCATAATTCTAACTCCAAGCTCTAATTTGGAGAGGAGAAAACCTAAAAATGTTCTAAGGAGAACATCTAGAGAAATTCTCCCTAATACCAAAGATGTTTTAAGCATGGCGTTGTATGGATTCCATTGGTATTTTTTAGTAGATTGCAGGAATCTGATAGGAGGGCCAAATCTTTCATTCAGATATCCATTTATTCACCTATTTGTCCATTCACTCATTCATTCATTCATTCATATTTATTGAGAAGCCACTATATATTTATCATTAAGAATAACATATATACCTAGCCACAAATAATACTTACCCAGGACAATGGATGTCTCTGTCTCTTAAAGGGAATGCACAAACTTTTCTCAAATAAATAAATAAAACCATGAGAAGATGAAAAATGTTTGAATACTTAGGCTTTGGCTGGCCACTGTGTTTTCACTGGATCTCTCATTTATTCAGGTGAGCTGACCACTACTCACCCATTCACACAAAACCTGTCCCTTGTCAAAAATTTTCTGAAAACTAATCACTATGCAGTACCACAAGCACCAGATACTATGTGGGATCTGTGTGTTCTCATATATAGAAATATTATAAATTACCTGTTCACATTTAAGTCAGGCAAATCATCTCAAATAAGTCTGTGACAGCTGTGGTCCCATTCAGACCCTCCAAGCTCTTCTAGGCTCTTAGCACACTAGAAAAATTATTTTGCATAGATTGGAAGGAAACTACTTGGAAATTTTCTCTTTTCTGAAATGTAAGTTAATTAGCATTAAATTTGAGCAGTGATAGTGATGATACTTTTATCCTGTAAATGTCTAAGCGCCATACCACAACTTAATATTATATGCATATAGTATTCTTCATTATATAGATTACCTTCATGTATATAACCATGTATTACTACATATTTATCACATAAACAGGTGTGCATATATGTATATTCCCATTGTTACCATATTACAGATGAGGAAACTGAAGCTTCCAAGCTCCAAGTGATCAGTGGAGATCAGATTAAAATAGGCACTCCAAATCCAGAGCCCTCAACTCTAAGTGTCCTACTATAGAGCCATCTACTTAGTTGCTTTAGGAGAACCTTTTTTTCCTGAAGGAATTAAAAAAAACAAACAAAACAAAACAAAAAACAAAACATAACAAAAACAACATAACAGCAGTTTAACCAAACTAATGTTGTGTAAAGATGAAAATCAGTCTTTTAATGTTTGTTACTTGGGACCGATGGATATTAATTAATATGCTTTTTGCATATCTTTGTATTGTATGAATTTATAATTTTAAAAATGAAACAGAAAAAAAGGAAGAGAAAAGCAGAATTGTTTTTAAAAGCAGGAAAGAGGCAGAAACAAAAGAAGGAAAAGAAGGAAAGAAGATTAGTACTGGTATTCAAATATTTGCAATTTCAATATTGATAATGAAATATATTTAGGGAAAGCATAATATTTTGAAAATAGTTACAGATTGAATTGAACTCATGAATAAATAATTTCAGATTTACATACTTATTTTCTTAAAAGAATTAACATAGTGAGATATTAGAATTAATTTAATTATATTTATGAAAGGCTAAACAATTTGGAAATCTTCATCCTCTGGCCTACGATAGCTTGAAAATATAATTCTTTAAAGTGTTACTAGAAACATCTTGGAACTGAAAGAGAAGATCAGAGTACATTGCTAAATCTAGAAGTGAAGTTTTTTGTTCTGCTATAGTCTACCTTTCTCTGTCCCAGGAGAGAGATGTGACAGGAGGAACCTTGATTAGTTATCTATGAAACTCAACACCCTGTCTTCAGTGAAGTTTTTATCTTTCTTATTACAAAAAAAAAAAAAAAAAGGCACATCATTGCCTCATTCTTAAAACTTTCTACTGAAGGCAAATCAGAACTGTATTCATACATCCTAGATCCCATCTGTGTTCCCAGTCTAAAATACATTAACTTCTATCCTCAGATTGTGACATCCATTTAAATTAATTCTTAAAAGCACACAGCTGACAACCAATTACTATGTCCTGCACAAGTACTTTAAATTTGTATCTATTTATATTAAGTCTTCCACAAGTAGGTGAGTATGAAATCACATGGGAAATGGTATAACACATACCTGTATTACCAACGTACAGGTGTTTTTAAAATATGAGTGTTCTATTGATCTGGGAAGTAAATTCTAATCATCTTCTCAAAGGCAGTATTAGAAACTGTTTCCACATATTGCTTTTCTATTTCAAGTACATTTTATCCTCCATCAGAAACCTCATGCTTCGTTTCTACTGAGAGTCTATTGGATTTGTCGATAGTTATTACAGTATTTAAACCAGCAGTTTTCAACCCTAGTATACATTAGAATTACGTAAATATCTTTAAGATATATGCTTTGTCATACTAGACCAAAGCAATTAGAATTTCTGAGGTTTACATACTGCTTGAGTATCAGCATTTTTAAAAACCTTTCAAGACACATCTAATTCAGATTTAGAACTGAGAAAGACCCAGTTAGACATTTAAATAGGAAACTATATCAAAGGGTAAAATCTTTATAAGGGAATGATTTGGATAGAAGTTTTTCTTATCTATACCACTAGAATACTAGGCAAATAAAAATTATTTTATGTCATTATTTCAAATGGAGATCTGGAACTTGTTCAAAAGCAATTGGAAGAGAGATGGAAAGTTAAAATATACATCAAGTCAGAATTTTCAAAATATTAGTCTTAGTGAATTTTGAGCACATTTCAACTGGTCTGCCAAATTTCAATCCTCTGCAATTATTATCCAAAATGTACTTGAAACCAGCTTAATTTATTCTTTTATCTTCTCTTTGATGTAACTATAGATGGAAGTAGAACACAATGTAATTGTGTTATTTCAGACAATAAAACAAATCATCTACCACAGAGAAGTAATCAAGCCATTTAAAATTTTCATGGTTGCCTGAACACCTGTCTTTTTTTTTTATTTTTAGGACCTGACTATATTCCTGTAATAATACTAGTTGAGAAAGAAAATCATCAATATAGTAAAAGAAATATTTCTTTAGGAAAATAGAGTTTAATTGAAGTATGTAATCAACATACAAGCTCAGAATCAGCTGATGTGACAGTTTTTGGGACACGCATTTCAGAAGAATTAGCTTTATTTCTTCCTTTACAAAAAGAAAGCCTTGTTGATTAAAAGGTCAATGGCTATTTAGTTTTGATGGGATCCTTGTCAATTTGCTTTAATACAATGGAAAAAATGTTGAAGGTGGTTATAACTTCTACAACCAAAAAGTAACTGAAGAAATCTCAAAGGCAATATTTTAAATTATGGGGGAGTGTCCTATGTGAATTTTCATTCACTCATAAATAACATGCTGGTTTGACCAAACATAAAGGATAGTGGAAGAATTGGTGGTCTAGAGGAATGGGCATGGAAATTCAAAGCCTACGTATTACAAAACATTTAATATCAAAAGTTAATGCCCAGGAGTGCAAAACCTAATTGACTTCCATCTTCTACACCAGGGATCTACAAATTTCCTATATAGAACCAAACAGTAACTAATTTAGACTTTTTTAAAAAAACATAGAATCTCAGGTGCAACTAAACTCTGTCATTGCAGCATTAAAGCAACCACAGACAATGATAAACAAAATGATATGGCTATGTTCCAATTAAACTTTATTTACTAGTAGGCACCTAGTTGTTTGATGCACTTTAAGCTTTTAAAAAGTGGAATGCTAACCCTTAGAATTTTCTAACCTCTTAAATAAGTGTTTAGGACACATTTATGAATAAAGAGTAAGTAGAATATTTTGGGAAGACATATGCATAAATTATTGGTAATAGTTTGAAGACATGAAATAACTGAGTTTTGCAAAATATTTAACTTTATATTCACTGATATAATTCTAGGATGTTTGGTAGAACCTGGGGCATGTGTTTTACTTTCATGGCATCTTCACGTGTGACCCTTTGGGTTTTAGGAAAATGGAATCATGTTTTCCATTTTTTAAGACCCCAAACTGTAAAGAAACACAAAGTAAATGAAGACCTCTGTAAGATGCACTATATTAGACATTTTCTAAAAGTCTTCAGACTAAGAACACACTGCTTGGCAAAAATATGATTGAGGCCAGGAGGTGAAGTCCCAAGAGCCCATATTAACTCAGTTCTGTTTAGTAAGATCGCCATTAGAAGTATCTAGAAAAGAAGAGGGTTTGGCAATCAGTTTTTAAGAATTATAAACTCTTGCTTTTTATGTTTATTTCTTTAACATCACTTATGGATTTCTTCAGGGCTACATTCCCAAGGTCTCTGTTTCAGGTCACCGAAAAGGGTTCTGTAACTGTGAAACACATTTTCCAAGACATAGAAATAATTTTGGACCTGAATTTTTGTGTGTATGATTAACCTTTGTGCAACATGTTCTCTTTTATGGACTTATGAGAGGCTGGGTAAAATTAAATTGTGGATTTATTAACTGCTTTCTTCAGGTCTGTCTTTAAGAGTCTTATTTAACAACTGGGATTTTAAAAAGAGATTTATCACAGTAGCAAAAAGTACAGAAGTAAATTTCTATTTCTTGAGAATAGACACTGGGAGAAGAGAAATAGCTTAAAAAAATAATTCAGATCCTCATTTTCCCTAGTGAGATTCTATGTTCAAACTATGCCTTATTTTTCTTAAAATAATATTGTGCTTGGTCTTAACGTTGAAGACTGTTGGGAAGGTTGAGGAGTGTAAAATCAAATTCATGAACCTGTGTAACAGTTCTTCTAAATTGTAAACTTGATTGGATTAAGATATGTCTAAGATTAAGAGGCTTCTGGATGTGTCAATTAGGATGTTTCTAGGATGATTGGCATGTGGGATAGTGAACTGAAGAACTAAAGTGGAGCATCCCCTAAGTGTAGTAGCACCATGCAATAGGTTGGAGGCTTAGTTGGTATCGATGTTGGAAGACCAAGGAAAAAAGAGCAAATGAAAGCTGTTCTCTTCTTAAAGGAGTTCTTGATGCCTGAGGACATAAGACTCCAGCTCCTACACTATTCAAAGCAGACTTTGCCAGTGACTGGAGTTTCCAGGCCTTCAGTCCCTGACTGGGGTAGCATCATTGATCCCTCTTATTCTGAGGTTTCAGCATCCTGGACTATGCAGCTACTGGTTCCTCTAGCTCTCCAGCCTGCAGATGACCATTGTGGACTATCCAGCTTCTGGTTGTGTAAACCAATCTAATAAATTCCCTTTTTTTAGTCAAATATATGTATATATCTCCTGTTGGTTCTGTTTCTCTAAAGAACCCTGACTAATACAACCTGTGATGGGTCTGTGCTAGAAATTCAATAAACTATCACAATAATAATTTTATTAAGATTATAATCAATAATAACTACTACTGATGCAATGTACAATTGATGTATTGGAGAAGACCTGTTACTTTCATAAGAAAAAATAATATATATATATAGAAAAATATATTGAAGAATAATATGGTTTTAAGCCAATACTATAAATACTTTAAATCTGTCAGAAGCAAGAGGACAAATTGATAAGAATGAAAAATAAGCACATATTTGGAAGTTTTAAGCTATGAAACTACTAAAATAAAATGAATAGTGTCATACATATTTGTAAAAACTTTACTGGAAATTGTGTCACCGGAGAGTCACTGACAAAGTCGGCCGTGAATAGTGTAGGAGCTGGAGTCTGACGTAGTGGGAAAAAAAAAAGAAAAATGTAACGTGATTTACACCTATATATATGTTCACAAATATGACAGTCACACAATTTAAAAGAAGTTAAATTTTGACTAAAAATTTGGAACCCAAAATAAAGGATAAAGTATTACTAGTGATTAAGTGTCTACAAAAATCAATAAAAATATTTAAAATTGAAAAAGTGAACAGTTGGAAGACATGGTTTTATAATATTCTACCTCTTCCCTTTAGGCTGTTATGTGTATTCAGAAATTCATGTGACTGGAACTCAACCAAAAATGGGCAAATCTAAGAGGATGTAGCTTGATTGAAGAAGATGTGGCTATGTAAAGAAACAGTTTGTTCCAAATACTTAAATTAATTGCATAAAACAAATATGTTTAAATACAGAACAATTTCCAGAGCTAGGAGACAGTGGAACAAAATTTCCAGGTTATGTTATATGGATGTGCAAATATGCCACAATGAAACTCACTGTTATGCATATTTTTTAATATTTATTTTTTAGTTTTAGGTGGACACATATCTTTATTTCTTTTTATTTTTATGTGGTGCTGAGTATCGAACCTAGTGCCTCATGCATGCTAGGTGAGCGCTCTACCTCTAGCCATAATCTCAGCTCCTCACTGTTCTGCCTAATTGATATTCATCAATAATTTTCCTAAAAATATTTTCCAGGTATAAAATAAAATAAAGAAAAATGCAAAAGTATTTTTGGTCACTTTTTTAAGACTGAAAGAATAACTTAAAAAAAGAGAAGGTAGTAGTAAAAACTCAATGCATATGTTAGATTCATTGGATACAAACAAATATAATCAGATGCTCAGTGGATTTTAATTAATCAATTAAAATTTGGACAGTCCAGATCATAAATTCCAGGCAAGGAATCAATCAAAATTCGACACTAAATTTTCATTTTGTGACATGCTAACAAAGCATGAAATGAATACTGATTGTCCATCTTCCAGATGATTTGCTAGTAAGCATCCAATCAAAGGTTCCTGAAAGAAGCTCATTAAGAAGCAAAACCACTAATACTAGATTTACCGATTGAAAAGTTGCAATATTTAAGACCTGCATCTGACTAAAACTGCTCTCTCTTTTTGACTTCTGATCTGTTACATTTTTCAGATGTTCATAATCTTTAACCAGGTAAGGATAACTGCTCAAGACTCTTGATGGTTTTCCTTGCTTAATGGCTAGCATAGAACGTTTTACTTGACTTGCTTCCAAACAAGAGGGTTCCAAGTGCCCTTCTATACGTGTGTGTGTGTGTGTGTGTGTGTGTGTTTAAATACCATTTACATTCTTCACAGAACTAGAAAAAAAAACAGTTCTAAAATTCATTTGGAAGAATAATAGACCCAGGAAAGCCAAAGCAATCCTGAACAAGGAGAGTGATACTGGGGACATCACAAAACCAGACCTTAAATTATACCTCAGAACTATAGTAACAAAACCAGCATGGCATTGGCACTAAAACAGATATGATGACCAATGAAATAGAACAGAAGACATAAAGAGAAACTCACATAGATACAGTTACCTGATACTTGATAAAGTGGACAAAAATATACACTGAAAAAAAATGTAGCCTTTTAAACAAATAGTGCTGGGAAAACTCAATATCCATGTGAGGAAGAATAAAACTAAATGCCCCCCTCACCCTGCACAAATGTCAACACAAAGTGTTCCAGACAGAAATTAGACCCAAATCTCTGCAACTTCTAGGAAACATATGGACTCAGCACTCCAAAATATTGACACAGACACCAACTTCCTTAACAAGATCTTTAAAACAAAAGAAATAAAAACAAGAATCCATAAGTAGGACTGCATCCAATTAAAAAGCTTCTGCATAGCAAAGGAAACACACATGAAGAGAAAGCCTACAGAATGTGAGATTTTGGGCAGCTGCTCCTCAGACATGAGATTAATATCTGGAATATATAAAGAATTCGAAAAAATTAACACCCAAATCACAAATAACCTAATTAACAAGTGGCCAAGAGAACTAAACAGATACTTCCCCAAAAGAGAAATACAAATGTCCAACAAATATATGCAGAAAGGTTCATTATTATATATTAACAATCAGGGAAATTCAAATTAAAACTATATTGAGATTTCATCCTACTTGAATCCAAATGGTAGTGATCAAGAATAGAAACAATAATAAATGTTAGTGAGAATGTAGGGGAAAGGGTACATGCATACATTATTGATGGGACTGCAAATTAGTGCAACTACTAGGGAAAACAGTATGAAAATTTCTCAAATAACTAAGCATGAAACAACCATATGACACAGCAGCTATTCTACTCCTCAGTAATTATCCAAAAGATCTAAAATCAGCATACTACAAAGATAAAGAATATCAATGTTCATACCACTGTAACTCATAATGGCTAAGGTTTGGATTTATCCCAGATACCCATCAACAGAAGAATGGATAAAGAAAACATGGTGTGCAAGTGCATATATATGCACACATAAACATATGTGTATTATATAATATGTTTATGTGTGCATATATAATTCATTCATATAAGCAAATACATACATATACATGTTAAAATGGAGTACTACTCAGTCATAAAGAAGAATGAATTCATGGTATTTGCCAGCTGTTGAGAGCCACAGCCAAAGGGGCCTCAGCAAACTTCCAGCTGCCAGCAAACTTCCAGCTGCCAGCTGATGATTGGCTCACAGCGGCCCCAGCAACATCTAGCTGATTGGCTCCTCTGCGGTGATGTTCATTGGGCTGTTTCCCCGCCCTTCAGACTGCAAAGCTGATGATTGGCTCACAGCGGCCCCAGCAACATCTAGCTGATTGGCTCCTCTGCGGTGATGTTCATTAGGCTGTTTCCCTGCCCTTTCAGACCACGGAGCTGCTCATTGGGGGACTTCTTTGGCTCCGCCCACGCGACCCAGCCAATCGGCCTCAAGAGCAGGAGGATTGTGGGAGGTGGTGAGGCTTGTGTGGGTGAGAGGCTTGTGGGAAGCTGGTGGTGGCAGTTGGGCTCTGAGGGTTTTTTCCTGAGGAGCTGTTTTGTTTGGCATTTGTAGTTCTAAAAATAAAGTTAGTTTCTTTTGACAAGTGGCTCCTGAATTGTGCCCAGCCAGACTGCGGCAGCCAGCAAATGGAAAGATTAGAAAACATCATACTAAGTGAAATAAGCCAGATTCAGTAAAGTCAGACCAAGAAAGTCAGGGGTCAAATGTTTCATCTCATAAATGGAAACTAGACCAAAATAGGAATAAAAAATGTTGGGAGGATACAGTGGAAATTGAAGAATAATCAGTGGAGTAGAGAACGTGGATTAAGATGGAGAGAAGAAAGAATCAGAAAATAGAGGAAGAGTATCTTATGTACAAATATGAATATGCCACAGTGATTTTTCATATTTATGTATATCTATAAAGCACTGATTTAAAAAACTATAAATAAATAGAAGGAAGACCACAAGAAGAGTGGAAAAGGAACAGGAGTAGCAAGGGAGAAAGGGAGAGGGTAAGCACTAGGGACTGAATTGAAGAAAATTATATTCCATTCTTTGTATAATTATGTCAAAATGAACCCCAATATTATGTATAACTTCTATGCACTATTTTTTTAATTTAAAAAATGTTACTTATTTTGCTGCATATGCAGTTTAGAATTAGTGTGTTTTAGGTGCATAAGACCCTGGTTTCCATTCCCAGTGCCACAAAAGAGAAAAAAAAAATTGCTTACTAATAAAATAGTAAATTTATTATTGTATGATAAATATAATGCTATGTTTTCCCATACCATCATGAACAGAAAGTGTGTAAATGATGTTCTATGAAAAACTAAATTAGAAATCATTGTCTTTTATTTGCCAATTTGATACTATTTCTCTTTGAGCAAGGATTAAGACATTCAAAATAGTTATTGCATTCTTCTATGAATAATACAGTGATGAGCTGGGGTTATAGCTCAGTGGTAGAGTACTTGCCTAGCACATGTGAGGCACTGGGTTCAATCCTCAGCATCACATAAAAATAAATAAAATAAGTGTATTATATCCACCAACAACTAAAAATAAAAGAATAATAATAATAATGCATGTGATATAACTGAATATGGAGTGAGTGGTCCCAATGCTGGAAGAGATGGATTTCCCCACTTCTTGTCTAGGCCATGGTGCTCACAAGGTTACTACTTATAATTCCATCTCTGGTGGTTTTCTTCATTCAGGATTAGGGTATATAGGATTCTCCTTGATATTTTCTTCTAAATTCTAATCACACGTTTCAAAGCCTGTATTTTTCCCCATTCATCAAGGTTCTTATCTGACCGCATTGACAAATTGCAACAGCACTCTTTAGCTCTGAGCTATTACGACATCAGTTAATACATTATTTAATAGATGATAACCTAATTTCATTCCCCTAATGGGCTCAATAGTATTTTGAATTTCATGTTTCTTTGTTCTTCCATTAAATGCAAATTTTCTTACTTCATTGTATATTGAGGGATGAGAGAACCTCCTAAAAGGAATTAATTACCTATTCAGGAAACTTATCAAAAGAATTTGTTTCCTATTCTTTCAATCCATTGTAAAGTATAAACTTATCTGAGTGTGGAGAGCATGCCTCCGTGGTTTTTCAGAAAATTCTCTTTATCTCCCTCTAACAGTGGGCCACATATGTGATATATATCAGAAAACACAGAGTTGGTTTTTAAACAAAGAATCTCATAGGCATTTTCTGTCATATCGTCCAGTCTAGCTAGATTTGAATTTATATTTTTGATGTTTTCCTTTCAATCTTTGGAAATCAATTCTTCCAGATACAAGTTTGATTCATATACATTTTTCTTTTCCATAACTACCTTATTGCCTATAGAATATAGTCTTAATCTTTAGACTAGCAATGTACCTTTTCCTGCTTTCACTTTCTAATGAGCATAAATCATCACTAATCTCTCTACCTCCACTATGTTAAAAAAAAAAAGCCTTCTAGACTAGAACAGTTTTCCTTATTTTGCTCTCTCAATTTATTACAGTGAAATTTTACTTTATAGCAGTTACCACAGCACTAATTAAAATAATTATATGTGTCATTTTACTTTGTGTTTAGCTTGAGACTCATTTGTAAACTGATAATTCTCATATAACCATGCTTTGTCAATCAAAAACAATATTAATAAGAAGAAATAAAATGATAACTCCAAAATCTAGTCTAGTGTGTCGAACACAGGAAAGACTCAACTTTCTTTAATGGATTTCAAGTTAAAGTTTCTCTTCTTCTTTGTCCCTATCAAATGCTCTTATTTCTCATACACCTATTCTTTACAAACTTGATTCTTGTATTGGGCATTTCCCCCCATTTTCACTTTTCACTACAAATTTTATTTTGTTGATTATATAAGTAATATCGCTAGCTCAGAAAAGCAGCGTGTTGGACTCTACAAGGATTTCCCATAGGTATTCCAACTCCATATATGTAAAACATGGTGAAGATATCACTTTCCTCCCCAAATCCGCACTTGGAGAACAGTTTATTTACTAATAAAAAACATCTTCCTTCCTCTCTTCCCTCAAAGTTTTATTCATTGACGAATATAGAAAACCTTGATTTCCTCTCCTCTTCTCCTTTAAAGAGACAGTCAAGTAACAGGGCTTTTTACTTGAGGTTTCAACACATCCTATTTTCTACTTGCTTCTGAAGTAGAGACACCCTCCCACTTTGCCTCAGTTTTATTAACCTTAGAGGTTTCTTCTTCTGTCATGCAAGTGTCTTACCCAAAGCTCAATTCTTATAATGTCACTCAAGTACTTAAAATATTTACACTTCATCATCATCAATAAGCTAAATCCAATGGAGTAACCATGGAAAGGTAGCCGATCATTATCATAGCTTTGTCTTTACCAATCTTCAAGTTGCATGTTTTGCTCTAGAAACACCAACACAGTTATAGTTAGGGCACATGATGTTGCTTGTTCCTTAACTTTGCTGTACATTGTGCTGACAAAGCTGGTATCTCCTCTCTCATCACCTGCATAAGTTCAATTCATCCATTAGGTCTCCACCCAGGAATCATTACATATAGGAAGCAAACCTGACTCTCCTTCCCCAATCACACAGTCCTTGCTTGTTGATCTTCTCTCTGCAACATGAAATGTGCTGCCTGTTCCAATTTTATCATACAGTATTTTAATACTTCAAGCTTCTTGAAAGAAAAGACTGCATCCTTATTCTTTGTATTCCCAACAATTTTATAATTGTTGGCAAGGAACAACACTCTTTGGGTGTTTCCCCAAATAAATGTATTTATGAATTAAAAACATATTGCATTCGGTCTGATTTAAAACGGACCAGTCATTCCATGTTAAAAGGCTTACAGCTAGTGTCACGTTCTTAAAACAGCAAATTATGCATTGTATGGGAAGAAAGATTTCTATCCATTTTTAATGCTAGTTCATATTAATCAAATAATTCTCTCATTTCTTCATTAATTTTATGGTATCTTCATTTTGGAATTATTATTTATCAAACGTAGTGCTTTACGAAGAATAAAAACTAACAAATATTGAAGTATGGATGATCAAATTTGTCAAGAGATGTTGGCAGGGGAAATTTTTTAAAATTTAATGAGCATTATTTGTTAGAACCCTTGATTTTTAGAAGTAAATCCTTTGTCTTTTAGAGTTGTGTTTGTTCTTTCCCTCTTCACTTCTATCTACTTATCAAGTAACAACAAAAAAAGGTTAGTTTAATGGTGGCTTCTTAAATACTTGACATAGCATGTTTTATTCTGAAAAGGATGAATTCAAAAATTTTATTGACTTTAGGAAAACAGTTTACATAATGGAATGGTAAGAAAATATTGAGGTTAGTAAAGAGGAATTTTTAATGAAAATGGATTGAAATATGATCCTTTTGCTACTGTGTTAGAGATATCCATCAGTGATATTTGATTAGAATATTAAAGTGAATCATAAAAAAAACTGAGTCATAATGCAGCTCTAAAAATAAAACGCCTAAAACTGAATAATTGTGATAAAAATAGATTTGATTGATTTATTTTCGTCTTTGAATGCTAGCTGATCCATAATGTCTTCTATCGGAAGTCCTTCTGTGAAATTCAATAAAAGTCAATACAAAAATATTTTAAACATTGCCACATTAACCAAGCCACTGCTTCAGAGGTGTCAACCTTCCAATTTCATTAGTCAACCTGAACGAACAAGAATAAACTAACATCCATTACTAAAATGTATCCCCAGAGAGAAGGCTGTTTCCTAGGAGAACAGGATCTAATAGAACACAAGAGATGAAATATTCTGAGGAGAGTGTTAACAATTTTCTGTTCTGAACAATAAATGCCATTGCTAAAACAAGGCTTGCTGTAGCCATCTGGATTCTACAATTCTTTTGCCCTTGGATTTCTTTCTCTTTTTTTTTGTGTGTAGTGGAGATAACTCTTTTAATTTATTCATCCCTAAAATGGAAATAATGTGGCCTACCTTATGGGGCATTGTGAGCCTTAGCAGGAATGCATGTAGTTTCCTTCCAAATGGTGGAGATGACACTGTGATTGTGACATCCCCACCTTTGAACTCCTCCTGAGGGTGAGCTGTGCCTTCTCTACTGTCAGATTGCACAGTGTTATCTAGAAAGCATTTCAGGACATTTGATATCACTAGCATTTGAACTCATTATAACCTTGCCCGATTTAGAAATAGGTGTTCTAGCCACTGGTTACCTGTGGTCAATAATATCTGGCATCGCCATTAACAATGAGGTAAGCACATTAATGCGAAACAGGGAATCAGGGTGACAATGATCAGAAAGTAAGGTTCAGAAGAGACTGAAGAGCCATTTCAATAAGAAGTTTCAGGGAGCAGGATTTTCAGTGCTAACATCAGGAAGATCCAGGCCAATGTCATCAAAATAACCATGCTAACTCGTGGAACATAACTTGATTTTGTTCACCTCTGTGTATTCAAAGCCTCAAACAGTGCTTGGCAATATTTAGGTTGCTCATTTCATATTCACTCTGTAACTGAATCCATGCTAGTACAAAAATAATCTAGTCATTTCTTTGTTTTTCTATTTCTTTCTTTCTGTTCTTTAGTGTTCTTTCCTTGTTTTGCAGGGTAGGGGGTGGGGGGTTTCTGTGGGGTTTATACAGGAAAACTACAGCTATATATATCTACAATCTATATTTATATCTCTCTATACACATACATACATGTATATATGCAGATACACATGCATGCATATGTGTACGTTCACCAACACATATGTACACGTGTGTATGTATGTATGTGCATTATATGTGTGTGGGTACACATATAAAAACATACATGTACATATATGTTTTTAAGTAAGAAACAGGGTCTCACTATACTTCCCTGGGTTCCCTTGAACTCAAGTTCCTCCTGCCTCAGTCGGCTAAATAGCTAAAACTATAGGCACACTATAGGCAAGGCCTTTCTTTCTATATATTTTGCTTATAACTTCAAAGCATTAATAATTCTACATACTGAAAAATACACTATGCAGGAAATATTTGATACTTGAATTTAAAACACACCTACCCATTCTTTGAAGACTCGGCAAATGAGAAAACAGATAAAAGCACTTTCTAAGCCATAAAAGATACTAATTTTACTTTTGCACTTCTTTTGAATGCCTGATGGAATCCCACTAATTTTGGGAGACCAGAGTTTATTTCTGACGTTAATTGAATTCTGGATTGCTTTTTCTTTTACTTCTTAACATGAATGCTTGCCATGATTATTAAAATGGCTTTCAAATAATTGCAGATAAGTCTCAGGATTTATTATAAATTGAGTTGTGTAGGGGTTTAATCACAATGTCAAAGAACAAAGTAATATTTTTCAATAAATAATATTTTATCTCAGCATATACTTTTCATATGTACATGTACACTTGTCTTTCATAACAGTCTATCAATATATTTTTTTCACATATGTAACCTTTAGCTTTCTAGGCATTTTTCAATATTATGAAATTCTTTTTTTCTTTGAGGTAGAAGTTGTAGTAATCTGAATAAAAATATTAGATCTTTCAAGTGGGAATAAAATTAGAATAAAAGAGAGGCAGCACTCCTACAATGGCCAGGAAAAATTTACTTGCCTATGAGAGTTGCCCCAGTTTTGTTTAGAGTTGAATTTCAAATTGCATAATTAAATGTTGAGCAGTAGTAACAGATTAAGATTTTACAGTTGCCTTGGAAAACATGAAAACATGCTGAGAAATTAACACCATGGATAAAATGTCCTCCTACATATGGAAGTACAGAAGGACAGGTACTGACAAAGAAAACCCTGATTGAGCACAGACACTTTGCCGTTAATTATTTGTAGAATGTCTTGTATGCAAGATTCTCTGGCAATGTTTCAGGTGTGAATACATACGTAGCTACAATAGTATTTTTAAGGTCAGAATTACCTGAAGTTCATTTCCCTAGCTCTCCATTTATGCTGAGAAACATCGTTCAGCATGAGTTAGCCTGCTTGAGGGCTACTGGAAAGAGAAACTTTATTACTTCTCTCCTTCATTTTGTAAAACTTTATTTTTTTAAATAGAACTAGCCATGAGACTTGCAAGTCCATTTCAACATTTAACTTGGAGGCATTTTACAAATTTTATTAAGTTTTCATAATGATTCCATTAGTTTAAAAAAAACAAGATTTTCCTAGTATTACAAACTATTGGACTTAAAAATTTTATAGTAGCTACCATAAAAAGTAATACCATAAAATATAATTATTCTGTATATATTTTTATATATTTAGTAAGATTGGGGTTTTATGTATTTCTCTTCAAGAACTGTATATTTTATAAAACTAGCAATTGTGCTTAAATAGCAATTGCTAAATTCCATTTTGCTTTTACCTCTTTTAATGTAGAACTAAGGACTGAAGTAAGAAGATTCACTGATTGTCACTCTGAAATCTTATCGACATATTGACACAATAAATGTTAGGGGTACCCATATTGAGTTTTCTCCATAATAAATACTAGGACTGAACTAGGTGAATGTTTCAGCAAGTTCTCAAGGTTGCAGGTCTTAAATCAGAATGTGTTACCACAGAGATCAGCACCTCTAAATATTATTGTATCTTCCCATTCATCAGGATATAAAACTTATGCTCACTATTTCTGGTAACCAGATAAAAGTAGAATTGATGTTATTTGAACAAGTCACCGTCAGTAATTCAGTGTCAAATATATAATCAAGTGAAGCATTAATAAATGTGAAAATTGAATTATTAGATGGCATATTGAAAGATAAGGCTTCATGGTCTGCAGGTTTTTAGGTTTTTGCTTTTGTGCAGAGGATATATGGATATTCTCACTTACTGCACAGCACAAAATTCACAAAACAATTTTGTTTCCATTGTCAGGTGCCTGATTAAAATAGCTTCATTTATTGTCTTTCAGAAAGATTTTTTGTCTCTTTATTTATCCTTTGGAAAAGCAAAATAAACATTAGCTATACTTACTACTGCTAAACACTAGTTACAAAATGCAGCCATATAATTTTATATATTATTTGAATATATTTCTTAAATGATGCTGAAGTTGGAATCTTAGATGTTCTGTCAGCCGTATGTCAAGATACAACATGACATATGTTGTGAGACTGCTTCATTCAGAATCTAAATTTGGATCCTAATTGACAGTATGCTATATTAATTTTAGAAGTCTTTTTTTTTCATAAAAACTGATGCATCTTCCTCTGTATCCTGATAGAGCATAGGAAGATAATAGTGTCACAGCTGTTTCCTACTGCAGACAGAGTTTTCAGGAATTCATGCTTCTTAGTGGAAGAAAAGAAAGACTATCAGATACCTGGATTTTTGGAAGGTGTGTTTTTAGACTTACTCTTATCAGAAGAAGCTGTTGTACAGAAATCAAATTCTAATCAAATACAATGATGAATGTATAGTTTTGTGAACACATATCTTAAAGAGATTTGTCTCTGTGCCATCATATCTTATTTAAAAAATATAAAAGGCTTCCTAGAAGAGTATGACATATAACACAGGCACTCATACATTGTGTCATTGGTGTTTTTCTTTTTGGTGATTCTGGGGATTGAACCCATGGCCTGTGTACTCCATGCAAGTGCTATACCACCAAACTACATCCCAACCCTTGTTGGTGATATTTAATAATTACATTATTCAAACTAGTAAGTGAAGCACCAAATAAGCAATTGAACACATTATTTAAAATGTATATTCCTACAGAGTACTGTAGTTTTATGTACTTATCTAAATCATTTAGTTACCTAAATATATTGACAATTATTCCAAAAGAATGAAAGACAGGATTTTTTTTTCTACCTTGGTAAATATTTACCTTGGAAATGTTGGGTACTCTGGTGCCACCATTTAATTTTTTTTTTTAATGTTTCAGTAAGTCCTATTTTAAACACAGTGTTTTATTTGTTTTTTTTCCCAAGAGAAACAAACCTTCCATTGTTGAAGTTATTTTCTAGTACATCTATGTTGATAATTTCTTGGTACACAGTTCCAAAAGAATACTCTAATTTTAAATTCTCTGTTTATAAGGCCTAAAAAGTAATCATCAAAACTAGCAATATTTTGTTCCTTAAAAAAATTGAACACTGTTTCACATTAAAATGATCTATTTTAATATTTTAAAAGGTGTTATTTAATTCTAGAACACTTGGAATCTGAGGGAAATTTGCTAAAGTATATCGGCGCCTGTCTGTGTAAGCTGTACCAAATCCTTCTATCACTTGTCCGATGCAAATGTACGTGGACATGTTCAGAAAAGTTTAAGAGACCCCAGTCATAGTCAGGTGTAAAGGGTAATATTTTCCAACAGAAAAAGATGTGGAGAATCTTCTTTCTAAACCAGTTTCTCTAAGCAATATGCATACCATTAGTAGAACTCTCTCTCTCTCTCTCTCTCTCTCTCTCTCTCTCTCTCTCTCTCTCACACACACACACACACACACACACACACACACACACATTTGTGTTACCTTCATTTGGTTAATTGCAAATGGCATATTTCTGGTGCACATATTTCAGAGTACTGCCACACAGCTGTCCTTACAAAGAATAAAAATAGAGCAGTGGACAATGGACATGGGATTGTGTTTTCCTATATGAATATCTCACATATGTAAAGCAGCATGTTCTGGGATCCAAGTAAGTCCACAGTGTATTTCTAAGATATTTAGTCAGGAGCTACCATACGGAGGAGCAAATACAGACAAATGGTCAGTCAGAAAAAAATCTAGAATTCACTTCAGTTTTCTCTTAATCATATTTACATAGCACTCCATCCTCCATTCCCAAAACCTGCAATGAGGACCTTTGTCAGAGAGTTTCTAAATTTACTGTAGAAGTCAAATTTGCCTCATTTAAACCTTATATCAAGATATTATTATTCTCCAAAATGTGTTTGTTCAGACTATGATAATCTGCTGCTGGCCTGAATCAGATGCTATAGATTATAACCTATATTTTTTAGTGCAAGTTCTCCTTTTATTTTAATAGAATTTGTGTAGCTGCAGAGTTGCCCCTCTCAGCCAAGGGTAATCACTTACTGGGATTAAACTCACATACAAATTATGAACTCAAAAGAAACTACTAATAATTAAACAGGTGAGTCAGTAAACAGAAAAAGGCAGGCAAAACCAAAAGAGATCCCTTGACCTCTTAACTTACATCTCTCTTTTCTATACTTGCCCTTGATACCATTGTTGATATTTTCTGTGTGTGCGTGCGTGCATGTGTGTGTGTGTGCGTGTGTGTGTGTGTGTGTGATTTCTGCAGCTTAGAAATACTGTATTAAGAATTTTCAATACTAAATAACCCAACAAATGACAGCCAACGTGTTTTTTTTTTCTTTCTTTCTTTTCTGGGATCTTCTCCACAGTTAAAGCAAATCTGAATTACATTTCTGACAAAGGGAGGGAGGATATAAAAAAAAAATGTCAGAGAATGAGTGATCGAAAAATAGAATCAAGACTTTTGTATGCTCCCATTCATTTGCTATCCCTTCCTCCATTTCTCTGACCTACTTTGCTGGTAATGATTGGTTTTTCACACCTGGAGACCACAAAACCCTGGCGTGAGATCCCGCCTGCAGAATTAAGTGTGAGTATCCAAGCTCTTCATCCATTAGGAGCTGAAGCTTTCTTCAGCTTTGTCGATCCTTGTTTCACCATCAGGGTGGCTAATTTCAAGGCCATTGATGAGATTTTTTTATATAGTAATTTTGCTTCACATAGATGAGACAGAATCACACACATAATATATTAAAATATCAGGAGGGGACTGAGGTGTACAACCAGCAATTTCCTTTCTTACTTGGAAGTTTGTATATGTTTTCTTATCTCAAATATCCCTAGTTCCTTAAAAAGCACCCTTAATAAATTATCTTTGTATTAGTATTGCTATCTACTAGTATGTATTTGTCCTTCAGAGCAAATCTATATTCATACTTCATTTTGAAGCTAAGCAATCAGCTTATGGAAGAAATTCAACCCTTTCAAAAGGATGGAATGAACCACATGAGGGTGTTTCTGTAATAACATAACCTGATTTTCTGAAATTTCAGAGTCCTAATATATAGCTTTCTACCTAGCAGAAATTAGAGCTGACACCCAGCAATAAACTGAGATTTTTTTCTTGTCTTTCTATATAGATTGGGAATGAGTCAAGGACAGGAACCAAGTCTTATCATTTGTGTACCTACAATACCCAAATTATTATTTAGCACATAGTAGGTCTTTAATAATTATTGTCAAATTGAACTGAATTTGCTAACACTCAGAATCAAAACATTTGCTTTCAACAGCAGATAAGGTAGAATACTTCTACCTTTTTATGATCATATTTCCTCTGGTCAGTGGAATTTTATTTAGGAGATAATAAATAAATTATAGTGATACTTTCTTCCAAGTGGAATTGAATTTATATCACAAAATCAGTTTTTGAAATCTGAGCATTCTATAAAGGGTAATTCTAATCAGAAGGAAAAAAAATACCACAACATCCTTGAATATTGATCTGAAGTTCAAGTTAACTACTGAAGCAGGATCCTGTAGAGATTGACACTGGGACTAAAGAATACTCCAGTATTTTCCTTCTTAGAAAGTAGGAAATCTAGTTAACCTTCATGTTTCTCACATTTGAGCCATACTACAAATGAGTTGTGTCCAGGTTACAGAAAAACCAACAATATTTTATTTATAATCTTATTTTAAGCTTTTGAACTACAAATTCTGGTTCTAGAGTTGTTTAAAAGTCATGGGTTTTATAGATGCTCATATGTAAATTAATCTGTTGTTTGCTTACTTTGTTTTACTTTTCTTTTCCATAGAATGGTCCTCCTCATAAATACAGAACAGATTATTACATGAAAAATATAAGATCTTGCATTTCTTTCTTGTTCTTTCTTAAAAATCTATTTCTAATATTGCATTCCCCATTGGACTACTTCTTAAGGGTATGAGGGAAAAAGAAAAAAAGAAAATAAAAGAGAGCGAGCGAGAGAGACAAAATAGACTGGATCTCACCACTAGAATTCACCATAAAAATCTCAAAGTGTAACAGAATTCTTACAAAATTTCCTAGACCAGTTCTTTAGGGAATTGAGATCTATGAAAAATATGGCAATCGGGGAAGGGAGGGAAAGAGATGTGGGAAAATAGTAAATAACTGCAGCAAAAACAGGTTCTGAGGAATACACATCATTTTGTCTGCTTTAGATCACAATAGAATTTTTAATAAATAAATTTCTTTTTTGTTTTTTTTTTTTGTAAAGACACTTTTTTTTTGAAACAGTAGATTTAGCCCAGTCATTTGTGTCATTTTTAATAAACTGTCTCTTTTTTTTTTTTGATTGTTTGTTTTCTGTAACTCTGTAAATGTTTTAGATCTGAGTCTCTTGTACATTGTCTTTAGAGTTCATTCGGATCAATAACGGTTCATGCACTGAACTGTGTATTGAATTTATTGTGTTAACTGTTGTTGTGTGGTTGAAGGGAGATTTGTAGGAATTATAGTGGTTTAGGTGCTCATGCTCGATAGCAGGCATGGGCAGGTGGCTTTCCATGGGTGTGTCCCCTGTGATCTCATCATCCACATTGATGATTTCAACAGTCCTTGTCGGAGCGTGATGGTTTTGCCTATGGTGCTGCTTTCTCATCTTGTAGAAGATGACCAGCATCACTGCCGCCATGAGTGTGATGGCCACGAAACACCCAATGATGATTTTGGTGGTCTTCATGACCTCATCGATGCCTGGGATCCCACTGTTGATATCAGTCACTGGGATGGTGAAGGTTTTTTCTGTTGACCTTGTGCTCTGTGGCATGAGAGAGGTGGTCACATTCGTGGTCTCCCAATCAATCACTGGAGTGGGGCCCACATTGTTGTCTGTGGTCCGTGCCTCATCCTGAGAAGGTTCCATTGTCTCTACTGTGACAGTGGAGAAGTAAGAGAAGGGAGTCGTGGTTGCTGCAGTAACATTCAGGGTGGCGGAAGCAGTCGTGTTCCCAACAGAATTACTCACCATACACGTATACATGCCTGTATCTTGAACGGTTACATTCGTGAAATTTAATGTACCGTCACTGAGCACGGCTATCCGTACTTTGTACGCCCCGTGTGTCATGACTGTGCCATTTGGAGTGATCCAAGACACGGACGTCAGGGACGTGGAGGCCCGACACTTTAGCTCAGCTGCCATGCCTTCGGTGACATTGAGGTCTGCAGGGGGTTCCACAATCACAGGAGCATAGCATGTGAAATAATTCTGGTCGAGCTCCCCGATGTACCTCCCTTTCAGATTGGGAGGAGTGTTACACCGGGCGCAGCAAGCGGTGTTGGAGGGGGCCATGTCTTTTATCCACCAGCTGAGCCACAGTATGTCACAGTTACAGTTCCAAGGGTTGTGATGTAAGTGTATCCTCTCTAGATGATGCAAGGGTGTAAAGAGGTCATGAGGCAGTAATGTGAGATTGTTGTGGGCCAGGTTGATCTCCACTAGGGACTGAAGGTTATCAAAGGCATTCCGTTCAATCACTTGAATCTGGGACTGTATCATCCACAGTTTTTGAAGGTGCATCAACCCCTGGAAAGAGCCAGGCCTGATTGCGGACAAGTGATTCCCAGAAAGATCTAGCTCATCCAGTTTTATGAGCGGTGTGAGGTTAGGGATTTCCCGGAGGTTGCACATGGCAAGGTTCAAATACCTCAAGTTGGACAGACCTTCAAAGGCACCTTCTGAGATATATGAAAGCCTTTTCAATTCCCCTAAGTCTAGTCGCCGCAGGGAAGGGATTCTGTTAAAAGCATAAGAAGGGATGCTTTCAATGGGGTTGTTTCGCAACCAGAGCTCCTTCAGTTTAGACAAATATACAAAAGCTCCATTCGGGATGGTAGTAAGACGATTGTCAAAGAGTTCCAGAGTGTTGAGGTTTGCCAGACCATTGAAGGCCCCAATTTCAATGGTTCTAATATGGTTCCGACTCAACTGGAGGATTTCCAAGTGCCTCAAGTGCTTGAAGCTGTTCACTTTGATGATCTGGATTTGGTTCTCATGAAGGTTCAGCAGCCGCGTGTTGGTGGAGATGCCATCTGGAACCTCACGCAGGTTTTTCCGAACACAAATCACCTTGCTGAACTGGTTGCTGCAGGAGCACACGGAAGGGCAGGTTTGAGCCCGCACCAGACCAGCCACCACAAGAAGTTGAAGAGCCAGCAGCACCACAAGCAGGGGGTCAAATAGGGCCCTGTTAAACCTAGGACCTATCATTATCTGCTGTGGATGTAAGGTCATCTTGTTCAACATTCATAATTTATCTGGTGTTGGTCCGTCTGGAGTTCAAACAATCTGAAAAATACATAGAAGGAAAAAAAAGGGTATTAGAGCTTCCATAAGTGAATTTCTGGAGAATGTTAGTGATACAGTATATCAGCTGATAACATTATTTGCCATATTGAAAGAGACAACAAATCTGATGTCCCTTATTGAGCTTTGTGGCCCATTATTCATGGGAAATATCTCTGCCTTCCAAATTAACAACTGCCCATAGCCAGCATTCTATCAGAAGTACAATCACAGAGAAATGGACCAATGATGGGGAGAGCCCTAAAACAGTGCTCATCAACTGAGTGTGACCTAAGCTCATAAAGAAAGATGTGTTGAATTTTACAGTTAGTTTCAGTATCCATGACAGATTGGGAAAAAAAAAATAGGACTTTGGGGTTATACCCTGCAAAAAAATTAGTAAAGACTGATTTTTCATGGGAAGTCATTATATATTCCAGGTACCATGGGCTATAGAATTCAAAATTAACTTTATCCAGTAGTGGCTACATAATTCATGGGCCCCAGTGTAAAATTAGAATGTGGGTGTGTTGTTTAAAACTTATAAAGAATTTAAAATCAGTGATAGCAGACCATTAACCCAAATAGGCCCTTCTAAACATGGGTTACCTTGTATTGGGGGATAATATCAGCTGTAGGTACTGGCATCTTAATTTAAAGTACCTTTGAAGATGTACTGAAATAGTGATGTGTATACATGTACATAAATTTCGTGAGATTTTTCACATCCATAACTCATTATTATATAGGTAACTACTACCTCTAGGCAAACAAATCACATATTAAATCATTTCTAAAGCAGTATAATTTTTATTTTCAGGAAAAAATTTTGTATAACAGGACTATTGTGCCTTATGTCCCTACTCTTACTGATTTGTAGATACAGCAACTCACTTTATTTCTTTTTGCTAACAAAAGGAAGACTTCTAAAACAATGTGTGTTTTCTAGTATAGTCCTCACCCAAACAGATTATCATGGACTGGGTAACTTTGTTTCCCCCCTAATTTCTCATCTGAATATGCATTGTTGCTTCTATAAATCTTTTATAAGGAAAAAAGAGAGGGAGAGCTCACCACATTCTAGGAAAAATGCAATAATTTAGAACCTACTTTGTATCATCTTGGGCAAGTTACTACTCCTTTCTCTTCTTCAATCTCCTCTTCTAATTTGCAAAAATAGAAATTATAATTACATAGCCCTTAGGTGTATGAGAATAATAAAATGAGTTGATGCACATAAGGAACTTAGAGTAACACCTCCCACATTGTCAGAACTCAGTAAATGTTAGTTGTTGTTATCATCATCATCATCCTATTTATCATACCAAATAGTTTGCTAAGGACTGGTCATGTAAAGATAAAGAATATAACCCTAACCCCCAAAGGGCTTTTAGTTCAAAGGGTGAGGCAGATGGGCAAACGTATAATATACAGTATTATGTGTTTCTCTATGCAACAAGCCACATTGGCACAAGGGCACTAATGTCAGAGTAAATTAACCCAAACTGAGAAATCGGTGTGTTTTAAAGAGGAAATTCAGCTGCTCTTGGTTTTGTGGAGGTTGGGAAGAAAGTAAAGATGGGTATTTTAATCAGAAAAATCAACCTGAGTCAAGACAGAGACGCATAACAAATGCTAGCATAAACAGGGAATAAGAAACATGTCCTCGATAGAACAGAAGAATTGGAAAAGAGAGTGATAAAGGAAATAGAGATGAGATTGGGTCTAGATGTTGAGAGCTGGTCCCATCAAACTTAAGAGTCCCCATTTCATTCTGCAGGCATTTGTTTCTAGAAAAAAAGGCAGCTCTCAGCTTTGTTCTGAAGAATAATAATGTTGGATTAAGATGGGAGAGAGTAGCTCTTTGGAAGGAACTACTAACAAGAATTACTAGGAAGATCTCCCAGTTGTTTAAAGTAAGCCTTGGAAAGAAGCCAAGGATAGAGAAAGTCCTGTTCCATGGTCATCCCTCCCATGTCCTCCCCTGGACATGGAGGGCTTTAGGAAAAAGGGCTATCTCCTCGATAGGACCTAATCTTTCTCTTCTGGTGAGATTCACAATGTAAATGAACAGTTGTGAATAGCTACATTTCCATAACTTACACAAGAGGCAGAAGTGGCTCTTTCCAATAATAGGAGATGTCCTCCACAGGAAAAGCAGCTGTCCTTAGCAATCCTTAAGCATATATTCACAAAACTCCTCAAAGGGACCTTGGTTTCTCTTTTGTTTTGTTTTCCCTTTTTGTTGTTGTTTGTTTGTTTTGTTGTTTATTTGTTTTTTATTTTGTTGTGTTTGTGTTGCTTTTTTTGCTACTAGGGATTAAACCCAGAAGTGCTTTACCACTGAGCCACATCCCTAGCCCTTTATACTTTTATTTTTGATTTTAAGACAGCGTCTTTCTAAGTTGCTTAAGGCCTCACTAAGTTGCTGAGGCTGATCTCAAACTTGGAATCCTTCTGCCTTACCCTTGAATAACTGAGGTTGCAGGCATGTACTATCACACCCAGCTGGGACCTTAATCATAGAAGGTGATATTTAAAGTTCAAGATTGTTTTCTGGCTTCAAATGCTTATTTTGGTCTCCTTCCCTATTGCAGCAAAGAAACTTGACTAATAGGTTCTGAGTTCCTATTTCTTTCCCTGGCCTTTTATAACTGACCACCCACTTTGCTTCCTTTTTCAGGGCTGCTGCAGTTCTAGATTGACTTTTCACACTATCTTAGGCAGTGATTATGTGAACCATGTAAAGACAGGCCACATCTGATGGTTTCCTCTTAGTCTACTGCCAACACTGTGTCTGGCTCTAAATAAAACGAGGTTGCAAATGTGTAGAATGGTTAATATCTTATTGCAGCTCTTTCTGTACATATAGTGATATGTTCTAATATAGTAATCAGGTCTTTTAATTTTCTGCACTTGCTAATGTTTAGATATCTGGAACTTTGCTGAGCACGGAACAATGGGCTATATCATCCCTACCCAATTTCTAGAAATAAGAAAGGACTTGTCTATAAGCATGACTTTCCTATGCAAACCATCCAACCCAGAGCCAAAATCCTGATCCCCTCCTTTATTGGGTTTTCAGAGAACCCTTGTATTTGACCAGTATCTCACTGTCTTAACCACCTCAGGACCAGCTACCAGGAAACAGGGGCAGCCCCTCTGTCCCAGAGGCTTTCAAAATTACCCAACCTACCCAATCATAATCTGCTTATCCTGCCTTGCCTTAAAAACCACATTGAAGATTCTTGTCCACATTTTCCCCTCATTTCTTCTACCTCCTGATGGACCTTGGTGGTTTCCAGCATGGTCTCTGCATGCTATGGTGTGCTCTCTCTTCTTGAAAATTATAAGCAAGAGCTCTCTTCTCATCAGTACTCATCTCCTGACCTGCTAGCCTCTCCATATGTGAATATCAAAAAACACCCATTTCAAACAACCATGAAATAACAGGGCCAAGGCACCATATTAACCCAGTCAATGGGTTTATAGTTCTACCCCATTGTATAGTTCTACCCCTTTATGTTGTGCCAACAATGTGGTTGGTGGGCTCTATGTCTTGAATTAAATTTGAGTTTTCTTTTATTGGAAATTAAAACATGACCTTAAAAAAATCATTTTGGGCTTCCATTTCCAGTAGAAAACTGTTTACATTTCCAGTGAGGATGGCCCTAGGCAAGTTCTCATTTGGGAGATTTAGTACAGTTTTGCATATGTCACCCCCAACCCTCACCCCCAACACATACCTCTTGGGGTTACTGGGAATGATTTTTTTTTTTCCCATGTGAGGTCCCTGATACAAAAACCAATTAATATTTTCTAGTTGAAGTCTCAAGTTTTTTCTCCTCCCTTTTTTTCAATCACCTCCCATGCCATGACCTTCCTCAGAATCCTAGTCTCTGACAATACAGGTGGAAATAACTGGTCGAATGGAAATAGTACAGGAGGGAAGATGGTAATTCCTTACTTGGCTCTTGCTACCTTTTCCTCTGTTACAATAAAGACAGCCCAGGCCTGATAGACAAGAGAGAAGGCTGTGATATGAGACTCCCTGTGTTCCTAGATCTGTATGAACCTCACTGAGATGGAATTGGGAAAGTTATTTTGACTCTCTATACTTCACTCTTCCCATCATGAAAGGGCCACAACTGAATCCACTCAAAAGCCTTTCCTTAAGAAAGTTACTGCTTTGTAATAAGCAACATGCAATAAATATTTATTACATGTTAAAAATAAGGTGATAGGGTCCTCAGGTCCCTCTTCTTCTTTAAAATAGAAGCAGTAGCAGCATCTCTTATTCAACATTGTATTAAGGAATAACTGCTGTGATCAGGAATACGCTGTCATTAAAACACAGGCAAATGTGACATTATTATTACTCCTCTTTCCCAGGACTTAGTTTTATTTTCTGCTTCCTGACTGTTTCAAGGTCTCCGTGCCATTGCAATTAATGTGATTTCCTATAAATCAGTCATAAGTAATGATTTATGAATTACAGCCGGTTCAAAGCCAATTTATAACTTACAGCAACTAACACTTGGTACATTGCACTGAATCAAATAAACTACTATCAACAAAAGGTTTTCTACTTTAAAATCTAAATTATGTTACTTTACATCAAAAGCCATGCTTCAACATCTCTTTCATAAGATGTTTTTATCACATCAAAAGGAAATCAATTTAAAGGTATGCACTATCCATTATGATGCCATCTAACAGCATTTACTTACAAATAGATTTGTGTGGGTTTTGAATTAAACTATGATACTTTTAGCCCTGTCCCAGAGGAGATCTTGACTCTGTCAATAGACCTTTCTTCCTTCCCTGTCCATGCTTCAGTGCACTGATAGCCTAGCGAGAGGCGTAGAGAGAACTGCATGTGGAAGTTAGCTAATGGAGATGCTTTATTTAGCTCAGGATTGTTGCTGACTTGGCATAGGCTGTGTATAGACATTAGAATTAGTTTAAAAGAGAGGTGAGATCAAACAAATTCAGCTAATCCCAACCACCTCCTGTCCCACACTCCCACAGAGCCTTAGCGCTCCTCCCTAAACCTAGAACAGCAAAACCACCCACCCCCATTCCCAGTCCTCCCTGAAAATGGAGCACCAGAACTACTGGCTGCAAACTCAGTCTTGAATCCGAGGCTTCAACCCACACCTGGCCCTGGCCATCCACATTCAACATGGCTTTGCTATTCCACCAACTCGATTAAGCATCTCTTTCCTATTCTGGGGCTCTCAGGCCTAAGCAAAGGATTTCATTGATCCTTAGGGGAATGAACCCAGAGATCCATCAAGGCTTTCTTAGAAAGGTTCCACCAGGTTCTGTGCTATGGGTTTCATGGAATCTCTCACCTCACCTTGCTGTTTTCACCAATCCTAGATTGTTGCATCTTCACCTTAGGTGGTCCTAATCAAGTTCCTACAGTGAAAACTCTTCCAAAAATCAAATTTCTTTTTCAAATAAATTATCACCACACCTTCCCCACTGCCCTCACAGACACTGCCCTACAGTAGCGAGGCGCTGTCTTCTCTCATCGGAGTAAGCAATAAACTCATCAGTCTTTACCATTGGTTGTATAGGTGATATTGTAGAAGTTAGCTTGTCACAATTCATTAAAATGTGCTTGAACCTCAAACAAAATACCCGCTGCATCTGTTGCCTGTGTAACATCCTAACCCTTTCCCTTCTTTTGGAAAAAAAAAAAAAATTATTCAGGAAATCTCAAGTCCCTAAAAAGTACTTTAGGCTATGCAGACTTGAGGTCCCTTGTTGTGACCCAGCACCGACTGTGCTATGGTAGCAGCCATACACAAAATATTTATAAATAGGCATAGCTGTGCCCCAGTTAAGCTATTCATGGGCGCAGAAATTTGAATTTCATGTCACATCTTTCAAAATATTATCCTCCTTTTTCCCCCAACCAGCTTGTAGGGCATATAAAAACAGGTGACAGGCCAACTTGCAGACTGTCATTTTCCTGGGCTCTTGTCAAAGCAAACATTGTTAGTACCACTCATGTTGTCAGAGACTACTTAATTCTGGACATGTGACACAGTTTGGCCAATGAAACATTAAAAACTCAACAGAGGGAATTCTGATAGTATTTTTTTTTTTTGCTTTCTCCTAAATATGAAATTGGGGGGAAAAGTACTTCTTTATTCTGTTTCTGGGTACTGCTGACAGTCTTAGACATCTAGAGTTGCTGCAGCCATCTTGTGACCAAGAGGGAAACCAGCCTGAAGATAAAGCTGATGTGCCAAAGAAGGAAAAATAGAAAAAATGGAAAGAGTTTATATCCTTCAGATTTGTCATATGCAGTTTAATTAATGAATCTTGTAACTGTTCTTGCTCTAGATTTTCTTATTATGTAAAATGATCAAGTTCTTCAGTATAAAAAGGTTTATTTTTTCTTCTTCATGTATAGCTGGATTTATTTGGATATATTCATACACTCACATTCTTACCCCCTCCTTCTCCATTCCTTAGTGGAATATATAAAATAAAAAAAGGACAAATAAGAGAGTGGAAAAAAATTCTGATTTCTTAAACCATTTTAAGTCTTATATCTTTTAAAGAAAGCAAATAAATTAAGGCAACATGATTTTCTTAGAAGAAAGTTGCTGAGGCTTACTCCCATAATGCTAAGAAGGCATTCTAGGGCTGGAGATTTAGATCAGTAGCAGAGCACCTGCATATTGTGTGAATCTCTGGGTCCCATCATATTTAACTACAAAATAATGAGGAATAAAAAAGGAATGCATTCTACTGCACAATTATTTCCTTCAATACCCCCTTGGCTTTTATAGAATGACAAAAAAGAAATAAAGAAAACAGCATTACCAAAGGTAATTCACTTCGTCAAATCAACTTTTTTCATTGTTTCACATTTTAAGTCTACTCTTGCAAATCTATTGAGAATTCTCTACCCCTCTCATGTAAGGGTAAATTGTTGTGCAGTTTTTCAGGGGAAAAAAAAATGTATAATGCTCAGGATTGACCCCTCTAGGCAAATGTAATGAAAAGGCAACCACATTCAAATGGCTAGCTGTAACACAAGGACTCCCATGTCAGGTCAATAGGCAGCAGCAGGCCAAACACACAGACTTTGCAATGGCCCTAAAATAGTTTGGATTTTAGGAGTTGAGATTTGAAGAACAAAATTTGGCTTTGCCTTTGAGTTTTTTAGAAGATTTATCTAATAGTAGACAAATAAATGTTTAGTGTGTAGAAATGACTACATTAAATGTCATTAAATGAGAAGAAACAATAGCTAGAGAGAACTATGCATTAAAAAAAATGAAGACAAAGAAAAAAGAATCCATGTGATTTCACACAACATGGTGCTATCCTCTGGAGAGTATAATAAGAATCATAAAGGAGCTAAATTGGCCATGCCTTCTGGAACTTTCTAATCTTGTTAAAGCTGTAATGCAAACTAGAGATCCATGTACAAAATAAAATAATGTATATACATGCATCTAGGCTTTAATGCAATTCTGTGTGAGCAATATTTAAATGACATAACTCATTGTCATAAATCAATGAAGGCATACCTCATCTTAAAGTTGTCAAAAGAGGATTTGGGATTTTATGTGGGTTTTAAGGGAGTACAGAATTGCACTGAAGCAAGGTGGTGGTGGAGGAGGTAAAAAATTACTCATAAAAGCAGAGGAGGAGCACAAAATAAGAAAACTGACTTAATGAAAGTAAAGGACTTACACTGCAGGATTTAAATAGTTCAATTGGCCTAACTGAGGACCACTGCATGCCTGGCAGAAGAGCTGGGATTTGCTTCAATAAAGATACTTAGGAAGAAACTTGACATCCTTAAGTAGGGAATGGAATTATAAGAGCTTTGTTGTAAAGTTTCTACCTTTGCACATGAAAGAAATTGGAAAAAGAAGACAGGTTGTTGAAAAAGTAGGTGATTTCAAAAATTAACATCACCAGTGATATTTTTATAACTGAAGGGAACTGATCTTCAGGGTGATTATCTGACTGCTGACACATGTACAGGTTCAAGTTAATCCATCTCAATTAAAATCCTGTACAGCATAAAACACCAACAAAGGCAAAATTTGCTTCTGTGTATGGTCGTGTTCAAAGAGTATTAACATGAGCAAAGGGAGTCTAGTATCATTTTGGAAATTGATCCTCAAATCAGGAAAGAGGTATGTCTGACCTATAGTGTTTCTCATATCTATCTATGATATAGATGGCACACACATGAAGGAAACATAAACATGCATCAGGTTTTGGTTTTCTTTCTAACTGGGAGTAATACTGAAGCATAGATAGAATGTTCAATCTATATCTGTCACATTAAAAGAAATAAAAACCAGATTTAGAGTAAAATGACTTTTAGAGGATTGGCTTAGTATTCCTAACTGTTCAATCTTTGTCCTTCTCTGAGCCACATCTTCTCAATTGGGAGTCATGTTAACACTTCATAAACATACACTGTGAAGACTGTACGAATTAAATGGCATAGTTTATACCAAAATCGAGTCCCCTAATCTGCTCCGGTACCTCCACACACCCAGTTAGAGAAGGCAAAAATGTAAACTCTTTACTGACTTGTGCTGAATTCACATCCAGTATTAACTATTCTTTGACTTTATTTGTAAGATATAAGCCAGACTCTCCAATTTTTTCTCATTGTCCTTTTCATAGTCAAATCATCTCTTTTTCTCACTTGGACCACTAAAATATCTTCTTTATTGTATCGTCTACTTTCACAATTGCCTTTGGCATAATTAATTATTCATAAAATATTTAGCAAGAATTTTAAAATATAAATATGTCGCCAGATGTGGTAGCACATTCCTATAATTTCAGCTACTCAGGATGCTGAGGCATGAGGATTGCATGTTCCATATCTGCTAAACAACTCAGCACTATCCTATATACACATACACAGACTCATATATACATGTATGTATATATATCTATATTTCCCATCTCTTTCTTCAGTTGAAACCCATATTAGCTCCACAACTTTTTATAACACAATGCCAACTGCATTGGTCTCCAATACGTGATCTGACCCCTTTTCAACTCTCCAACCTTTTCTCTTAACTTCTCCAACCTTTCTTCAACACTATTGACCTTCCTTCCTTCTTCAAATGCTCCAAGATTGTACCCCATTAGACCTTGGTAGTAGCATTCCCTCTGCCTCTGTATGTATCCTTTGATTTTTTGTGTGGGTGGTTTTCTTTATTACTTAGAATTCCCTTTAAATTTTACCCTCCTAGAAAGTTCTTTCTGATCCTCTGGGACTAAAGCAGTTCTTCTCTCATATTTAATAAATTATCATATTTCATTTTCATCACAGTATTTACTCTACTTGCTATTTCTCTCATATATTCAGGTATTTATTTTCCTACCACCTGTCACATCTCAGTGGAACGTTAATTTCCATGCAGTAGAGATTTATCTACTTTATAGTCTGTGGTATTTTCTTGAAAAAAAATTACTCATCAAATATATGTTCACTGGGAATGCATGAATGAAGGAGTTTTCAAGCAGATGGAGGCAGGTTGCACACACTTAAGGCTGTACAGATTAATTACAAAGTGGAGCCTCATTCAAAAAGTAAGAATTTCATCAATTTCTGTAATGCTATCTGCCTGGTTTGTAGTTATTTGCATAGAAGTGTTTCCCACCATGAAAAGCGGGAAGGAACAAAGAAATTTACAGAGCATATCACCATCTCCTTGCTCTTTTTGCATGTGTTTTGGGGGAGTTAGAGGAGAAGAGAAGGTTTCCCTATTTTTTTCCTTTATGTCTATGTCTATTATTATCAGGAGCAACCCTGTTTTATGTTTGACCAAACAATGCCCCCTGCTGCATGTGCCTAAAATAACATGATTGCCTTGAAAGTTCCCTCATAGAGGATGCATAGTTGTTTTCTTCATTTGTTTATTCACATGATACCTCCCTGGACTTCAGAACTGAGGAAATGAACTTCCACGACATTAGATCTGACCACTTTTCCAGCAGAGAACAAGCATCCCTGCAGCAAACAAGTCAAATCTTCTGTATATCCCCTTTAAAATGGAAGAACTTCTTGGTCTTCACATGTCTGCCCCAGGGACAAATTTGAACTATTTAATTAAAAACCCATGGGTTAAAAAGATCTCCTAATACTACTATCAATATCCAAAGCACAAAGATGGAACTGGCAAAGGACATGGTGGCAGCTCCAATCTTGTTTTAGCACCAAAAAGTCAAATCTACTTCATGCTAAAAAATCAGACCGAGAAATGCAGTTAACACTTGGCAGGTCTAAAAATAAAATTAATTTGTTGTTTTTTTTTTTCCTTGCTTGTTTACCTTCTCATGATGCAGGAGAGATAAATGTACCTGGCATGAGGTTTCTGGCTGTTTATGAGTCCTTTTGATCATCTTCACTTTTTGAAGTTGATTATTTATGAAAATATGAAATATAGATGACTAACTTGTATCTCAAATTATATGGTGGGATTTGTGGTGTTCAGGAGGATGTTTGTATTTTTATGACAGCTATTTGCTTGAGCAAAATGCATAACCAAAGAAAAGAACCTTTAAACCTTCAGCTCAAAATACTCCTTGATATTTCACTCTTTAGATTACAAAATCAGAACGCTCCGATTATCAGAAATGTGCCTCATTGGAACAATGCCTGCCTTCACCGCTTTACTAATATCCTAAGTCTGAGCCTAAACAATGCATAAAAACTTATTTCCCCATTCTTTATTCCCTCCTCCCTCAAGTTCAGGTGTCACCAAATAATTAATGCATGTCATTCCTTATCTGTAAAATTGGTCTTTATTTTAAAATATACTTTTCCCATGTAATATTTTCAAAACAATACTTTACAGGCTTGGTAATAACAACACACAGGCACCTAAACAATCACAGTTCCAAAAAAGTAATTCACCAGTGCCACTAGAACAAAGCTCAAGTCTCTTACTTCCCCTACCCACTAGATGCCAGCAGCTTCCCCAGTTGTGCAAAGCCATAGTGCCTCTGAATATTGCCAAATATCTGGGGTTGGGGGGGGTGAGTGTGTGCAAAACTGTACCCTGAAAAACCAATGTTAGTCTGAAATGAAAGGGACTTCAGGATCCTGTACCTGACTGTTCCCAGTCTCATCTCCTATGACTATTCCTAACAGTCTAGGCAGCATTGTTTTCCTCACTCTAAAAATATGTACCCCCTCCCCCACCCCTGCATCTTTCCCTCATCAGGGACTTCCTCCTTTCTTTGGCCTGGAATACCACACTCTGATTTTTCCACCAAAATTAAACCCTACCAGAGTCAATTTTATAATCACTATCTCTATTAGACTTTCATCCTTTTTATCAATCCATCTTCCCCTTAATTGTCTATAAAGCCAAGATTACAGCACTTACCAAATCCATTGGTAAACTGGTGAATGTAGATGGGAAGAGATCAAACTAATCTTGTTCATAAGCTTTTGAAGACTGAAACTGGATGATGCCTAGATATTCAGTAAACATTTGCAGAATTGAATTACCGAATGCATCCCCATATTTCAATTCGTAGTCAGGAGCAAGTTGATAGGGTAATTTTATAATAAAAGAGAGACTATGAAGGTCTATTGATGAGACTTATGTAAACCAAAAAGATGTAAGCGGTATACATCTTGTTATAAATTGTAAAGGGAGGCTCAATAATCACTCCTTACCAACACTCTCAACAGACAAACAACAAACAAACAAAAAAGCTTCTCAAGGTGATTGAAAAAAATGGTTTAGGGTAAAATGTTATCTTTACCAACAATAAGCAATATCCTAACTACATATCCAGAGAGCCCTGTATATCATGTAAACTCAATATATGTGTATTAAATGAAAAAATTTATAACTGACCTTGATTGTTGTAGATTACTAGCTACTTACACAGCTAAGCAGATGTATATCATATACAGAGTTTTTAAACCTTAGATATGTAATTTTGTGTAGCTTTGGCCTGTTAAACTGCCTAGGGTTTGCATACCTTAATTTTTGTACTGTATTATTATGTGGATACATGAGTTGATATAGAGAGAAGGATTTAGAATGATGTCTAGTACATAATCAGTATTGTATACATTTTTGTTCTTGTTTAGTTCAATATTTAGTTCTTGTTACAATGAAGTCCTTATATGAAGAATGATCCATAGTTTGATATGAATCATACGATTAAGTTCTCTTAGCTTAATTTCTTATCAAGAACATTATTTAATTATTATTTGCTTTTCCATGAAATTGTATAGCACAATCCATGAATTCCTACGACATTTACTATGGGTTTCACCCCATTTGTGAACCTTTGTCATAACATACAATTTTTTGTTCACTTGTGATTGTATATTTTAAATAAAGTTTAGTCATCAATTTTATCATCACATCCTCATGGAGAATTACACTAAACAAAGATTGTGAACAAATTATTTTAAGACAAATTCCCATTGTGAAAGGTTTGGGATTCAGTCTACTCTGGTGCCATAGATCTTTGCCAAACACCTTAAATTCAGGTAACGATTTGTCACTTTGTCATATCTTTAAGGAATTTGTGGTAAAGGAAGAATCATACACAGAAAGATAATATTGGGTCCTGAGCTTCTTCAGCAGAGAAGAAATGGGACTTTTCTACTCTCCAACTTAACTTTATTAGGTATAGATTATTCCTCAGGGGAGAATGCACTACTGCATTATATAATGTATTAATGTTTATCTCTTTCAATGCATTCTGGATGACCATGATTGATACCAAAGGAGTAAATATCATGCATGTTAATGTAATTGTAGAACACGAATAAATGAGAAAAGAGAACATTCCATTAAAAACTCCATTATATGTATATTAAAAAAGTAGGAAAAAAAGAAAAAAATAACCTCAAATCTACTGTTTAAGAGAAATTAAATTGCAGAAAATGGACATATATTTTAACCTCTCAGGATTTATAATAGGATCATTTTCTCTAGACTCTCAGACTGAAAAGTAGAGGCAAGAAAAGCTAATAAAAGAGGTTGGGCATCTCAAATTATGTTTAATCAAAATTATGAAATATTATTGTTCTCCTCATAACATTTTCCTCTCAGCCCACAAACTAAGAGTTGTTTTTCTATTTTTTCTTGTGAATAAATAAATATATATATGTATATATATATATATATTTATTAAGAACCTCATTTAATAAATGTCTTAGGAATTCATGAATTGTACTATATAATTTCATGGAAAAGTGAATAATAATTAAATAAGGTTCTTAATAAGTTAAAAAAAAAATATATATATATATATGTGTGTGTGTGTGTGTGTCTCTGTGAGTGTGTGTGTGTGTGTGTGTGTATTTTCTCTGTCCAGGTTACTAACAGAGAAAGTAATTAAAGAAGCTTCTGAAAAATATAACAAGCTCATCTGGAACATAAGTTCTCAGCAAGGCAAGCAGAGAAGGATTTGATTTCAAAAAGTTGGTAATGCAGTTAAAGGCCTGGCTTCCCATGTTTCCTTTGGATTGATGACTGGGATGGGAAGAATTGGTAGTCATTAACCCCCAACTGCTCATTAATCCTTAGGAAATGCCCTGTTCCTGGGTCATCATTCCCTTTATAGGTTGAAAACAAATAAACAATAGTACCCAAAAGGTATATGGATTTTTATAATGAGAAATTCAATTTAAATTATCATACAAGGCAATATGAAGAGAATAAATATCATTTGTAGAGAGTCATTGAGATTTTAAAATCACCTTCCAATGTTTTACCAAGTACTTTCTTGTTCATTATTAAACAATACAAAGTCTAAATTTCCTAGACTATAACCAAAAACATCTGGGGTGTGTGATATATATATATATATCTCCAGGCCAAACACTAAAGGTATCTATGAATCATTTTATATCAGGGTACTGGGACCCTCCAATGCCATTTGAACCATAATAACATATTATGCCAAGTCTGCTTGCCAACACTTTATCTAGGAGGAAACTTCTTCAACCCAGTAACTTCCCATCATTGATCATTTGAGGCAGGGTACTGAAATAAGCCTAGCACAAGCAACATAAAAATCTAAGCCAAGACCATGTGATTCTGAGGATCACTGTAAGTAGTCAGAGCGCTCAGAGAGAATCAGTGAGATTTGACAGGAAGGCTGGCAGACCTGTGATCTGGTAGTATATGAAGATCTAGGTAAGCACAAGGGATAGCATTCCAAGGGAGAAAATAACATAGGCATTTCCTTCAATAGTATTTGTTGGTTGCCTTCCAAGAATCATGCGAAGCATTTACTTCTTCACACATGGGACCAAGTGTCTCCTGTTAAAGATCCCACAGTGTACTATAATTCATAAATTAGTAAGCAAAAATGATAATAGAGTGAAAAGCACTAGAGAAGATGACACAGAGGGTTCATAGGAGCACAGAAAAAAAGAGCACACAGTAACAAAGAGAAAAAACTGTTTGAAAATAGGCAGGAGCTGGGGACCACAGGAAGTGAACATCAGCAGGAGGCAGAAGGAGGTGCAAGCTGACTTCTACCAGGAACTGAAATGTAGTGGGATAGGTTGCTGGGAAAGTAAAATAATATCACATTGAGAAAAAAACAAACAAAAGAGTTGGATCCTATGTTAAGGCAAATGATTAATTGTGGGGACTTGATTTTTCTTTTTGTTGAAAGGGCAAAGGACATTGAAGAACATATTCAAGAAAAAGAAGGCTGTTGATGTGTACAATATGGATAGGAACAAATGAACAAATAAAACATCTCAATAAATAAGTTCTAAAATAATGAACGTATAGATAAGGCTCTGATTTAGCCTAAAACATAGGCAGATATGCATCATGTTTTTTATAGCTCTACTACAGAATTTTCACTCTGTGAAACTCATTGGCTGCCCCGACTTCTGTTTATTTTACAGGTCCTAAAGCACAAGAGCAAGTCCTGCATATCTAACCCTGGCTCCTGCTGACTATCTCAGACCCACTGCCTTCCAGTTTTCAGCATGACTTAAGAGTTTAATAAATTCACCAAAATGACCCACAAAAACCTGATAAGGAAACTCTCTTTAATTGAGTCTGTGTTTATGAGATCTGAGCAAGGGGAGGAAACAGAGTAGACTCTTTCTGTGATTTCCAGGCAACGTCATTTAATCAGAATGCAGATAGCAGGGATGGCCTCCTAATTGGAACTGGAAACTGGTTTCAAGTAACCTCAACACTATTCGCATTGCATAATGAGGAAGCCTTGGTGATGACATGTCAGATAATGGAAATGACTGGAATCAGAGATTTCTTTGTTTCCCCTAATGACTACAAAAGAGGGAATTATTCAGCAAATGCAGACATTTGGAAATTGGATTCTTATTTATTTACATAAGGCAGTCCTCATTTTGCTTGGTGCCATGTTAACCATAGGTCATGCATATTGGAAAAAGTCATCTTTTTGCAGTCTCTGTATTTGCTCTAGTTACCGTGGAACCTTGCAAAATGATGACTGCTGTTCCAATATTAACAAACCAGTTAACATAGTACTATGCAAAGTAAAAACTCCCTGTATGTTCCTGTATTCATTTTGCCTACAAGGTATAATTTGCAAAAATATTCCATGGGGGGAAAATGAGACATATATATGAAAAGCAATAAGGAACCTGGTCCCCCAAGGTATGTTAAAGTGATGAGAAACAGGGAAACCTGAATATGCCCCTATTTAGGCCATTAGTACTTAACCTACTTTTTCCTTGGTTTGAATGATGAAGATTCCTTTTGGGTTTCTTCTCCCACCATCTGTCTTTGTTCTCTAAAGGATACATTTTATAAAGAACAATTCAACTGAAAAAGCACAAGACTGACAGCCTGATTCCAATAGGGATATTAATTACAGTTGCAGGGTGACAATAATGTAAGTCACTTAAATGTACTATACCATTCTGTCAAGTGAAGACAGAATATGTGTCCTTTGTATGCCGAAGGCATAGGAGAGAGATAAAGGTTAATGTTGAAAACACTTGGGAAAAAAGTAAACTCTACAAAACAAGGGTAAATTGTGGTAAGGTTGTCACTCCTACACTTTCCATTCCTGCTTTTCAAACTGTAAGTACCATGCCAACAGAAGCTAGACGTGGGATGGGGATGTAAACAAAACTCTGGGATCAGTGTTTGGGAAACTCTGGTCTACAGGCAAAATCTAGCTCAACATTTTTTTTTTTTTTGTAAACAAAGTTTTATTAGATGATTCTATGAGAGCTTGTGTATGTATTGTCCATGGGGTGCTTTCATACTGAAGTTCAGAGTAATTCTCATGGATAATAGGATTACATAGCCTGAAACGTTTACTAACAGTCACTCGATGAAACAAATTTGAACTTTTCCTTCAGCACAAGAACATCTTTTTCTGATCTACTCCTTTCAACCTCAAGGTTGCCAAGAAAGATGACCTGTTTGGGAATGGAAGAAAAATACTGGGATATCTACTTATAATTAACCATCATCTAAGAAATAATAAAGGAAGTAAGCTTCGCTGGTGTGGAAGTGACGCCATGTGTCACATAAGATATGTGAGGAATCCTGGGCAAAAGAGTGGCTTCCTGTGGTGTTCATGCTTACTCATATGCTTACTACCTGTTATGACATACTGCTGGGTCTGTATGGTTGGCTAGGGTGACTCTATGCATTCTATTATTTAGCTTTAACTAAACTAACACAAAGCAGACAAAGTGGATTAAAATGTTTTTTTCAAAAACAATAGAGAATAAATGCCCTAATAAGGTAAGAATAGGCCCCTGGACAGAAAAAAAAGTGGAGCCATATTTTATCTCCAATATGAGCTCCTTGAAGTTGAAAAGGGGTTAAATTTTAAAGAGACATTCATTCTTATTAATCCTGTTTGTGTGTATGTGTGTGTGTGTGTGTGTGCACATGCATGCCAGTGAAGAGTGTGCATCTATGTGGAAAAATCACTCTCACCAGCAGTTATAGCCTCTCAGAGTCTAGTCTAGTCCTAGCTAAACTCCATCACTTTCTCTTCTGATTCACTAGGTATCCAACAACATCTCTGACTTACTCCTGGATTCTTTTTGATATTTTTCTCTCCACATCACCCCTTTTTCTCTCCACATCACCCCTTTTCTCCAAGCAGCAACACTTGGCTCTGTACGCTTCGCATCAATGACTTATTCTTTCAGCAACTCATTTCTAAAGGCACTAAGAGAAATACTACTACTGTGATGTACTAGCTGCAAAGTCATTATCTCATCTACCCCTGGGACTGAGCACTTCCTTTCCACATGTTCCTTTGGATCCTGGGAGAAGGATCTGAACACAGCCCTGTGAAGAGAGATTTTGGAAAAACCTCTCCTTGCCTGCTTCTCTTCTTGCCCACCAGTCTTCCTTCCTCTCCCGTGTTTTAGAAAGAGGAGTTAATTCCTTAAACTGGTAAACAGAGGACCCAGATTAAGAATAACGGACTTGAGAATTTTAATTATAAAAAGGACTCTGGGGAATCAGGTAAGCTCAGCCTCCACACTCGCTGTATTGAGATCTTGTCATTAGCAACTCCCAAGTTCTATTTTTTGTAACCTATACAATGGGTATGATGTTATCACTTTCTCATTGCTCTCAGGAAAACTTGAGTTTATGAATTTTCAGATAATTTTCAACTATGGGTATTAGATAGAGTTGGAAGACTGATTTTATTTTACTTTGATTCCATAGTAATAGAAAATCAGAAATGTGGGGAAGTGGGAGACACAGAGGAAAAAAAAAAAACAGTGTGCTTTCTATGTGGTAGAGACTCTGAGTAACTTACATATACAAGTTTATTTATTCCTCATAAACTCATGGAGTAAAAGCCATTATTCTGGTATACAGATGAGAAACCAGATGCTGAGTTTGTCACTTACCTCAAATCACTCAGATTGTAACTGAGCCTGGGTCTGTCTAACCCTCCCTGCTGCCTCCCTTCCCCAGCTTTAACCATGGTGCTACATAGATTGCTTTCTACTAGCTCTGTACGCTTCGCATCAATGACTTATTCTTTCAGCAACTCATTTCTAAAGGCACTAAGAGAAATACTACTACTGTGATGTACTAGCTGCAGTGCCATCTTCAATCTTAACAAAACCCATTGCTTAGAAGTACTCACATTCACTTTGCCTTGGAGAAACCAAGAAAGAACATTTAAGACCTTCTCCAGGATTCAGAGCCAGCCTGGGGTAGACCAGCAGCTTCAGATTGATTTTCTTCTATATAATACCTGGCTGTGAAGTGTGAAGGATTAAGACAATCTAAGTGAATGTACCCAGCAAAAAACCTGGTGCACAGTAGGTACTATCTACATAGTATATTTTGTCTTTCCTAAATCAGTTTCTTCATACTTCTGGAACATGACCAGAAGGAAGATGTTATGCTCAAGTCTGAACACTAGGGCTGAGGAGGAATATCATTCTGTGCTGAATAAATCAAGGAAAAGCCATACCTGGGGACGAAGGTGGCCCTAATATGTAGATGGCAAACTTTCAACTGGCAGTGAAAGGTTCCTTCTTACCAACATGTGCTACCTTGGTATACTTCACTCCCAATTCTTTTATTTTTGAGAAAAAACATTTCCAGCTAATAACACAATTACACTTAAGTATCAGGCCCCATTTTAGTATTATTGCATTTGTTAAATCTAACTGAGTCCAAATTACTTCCTCAATGCTAATAAGAGAAAAAGGAGGAGGAGGAAATAGAGGAGGAGGTAGAGGATTTGCTGAGGGGGATGAGGTTTGGGAAGGTTAAAGGAAGAAAAGAAGACACATATACAAAGTGACAGAGAGAAAAACAGAGAGATATCAATGCTGCATATAGCCTCAAGTCCGATAAATGTCAGTTAAACTTGCTGCCTGCGGTTTCTATGGAAACCCCTTAAGTTAAGAGTGGAGCACAGACATTTTTGGACTGCAATTCACAAGCTGTTTATTTAATTATGATGAAACATGAGACTGTTAGGGACAATACTATTATCATACTGATAGCATTTAGGATTCAACAAATAGGTATTGAAAACTAAAAGGCTGATTTTTTTTTTTTTTTAAAAAAAGCATTAACTTCTTGTGAATGGCATGCGATTAAAATGCATCTTGTTTTTACAGGACTTCACAAATTACTTCCCTCAGGCGAACCCCAAATTAGCAAAATGACATTCGTTTAAAAGGGAGTTCTTTAGAGGCTTCATGCCAATTATAACCCCCTTTGCCCAGTGAACAAAACCAAGGTCACAGCATATTTTCAATTAAACCCAAGATAGCACCAAAGTGCAGCACAGCTGGAAAAGCAAGCACATTATTACCCCATAGATCATTTGTGAGCAATGAATAGGTCTCCGGTGCTTTTCTGTTTTATAGGCATTTGAATATAAAAATAAAGAAAATAGCTTCAGATTTGTTCTTGCCTTCCAAAATAAACAGCCACTTTTTTAGGGCATTATTCCTTGTAGCCTGAAGAAAAAAGATTTGAAGCCATTACTTTTCTGTCTCTGATGGTTGGGAAATCGTTCACTTAGCCTTTAATTTAGCCTCGGAGAACCATCGGATTGATAGTCATTCATATCTTCATTAGTTCACTGAACAGACATGTCGTTTTCCACCTACTATGTGTCAGGCACTGTGCTAGGGACAGGAAAGGCAAGAAGATTAATCCAAGTTCCTTCCCTAAGGGTGGACTTTCAGGAAGGGAACACATTAATAGGGAGGGCCAACTATGGCTCATAGGCACTAGATAGGTAAATGTAAATATGGAAATGCAGAACTTTCAAGGAGATTACCATTTAATGGATAAAAAAAGACACATAATCATAAATCATCAGGCAAAGAGTCATTCTTGCCAGCCACCTACTGGATCTTATTTTCCTGTAGGTAATATTACCACCAAGGATGCTGTTCTACAGCCCAAGGTAAATGGGTATATGTGTATGGCATCTGCTGGTTGGTGGAGGGTGGGCGAAGAAGGGAGCTTCAGGAATAGTCCCATAAAATAATGACATTTTCAGTTGTTTCCATGTGCTCCAGTAGCCTTATAGAATCTTGGGCCCATAGAAATGACTGAAGGAAGAGGCACAAGAGAAGTAAATCCCAAGGAGAGTCATTTCTGGAGTCAAGCTGGGAACATGAAAGCAATTTCTAAATTGGCAAAGAGACACACACAAGAAATTTGCAAATATGACTCAGTGGATATGTTTTTCTTGCTATATTACAGCTTATCTTTTGAAGTTCAGTAGTGGTTTGCAGTGGCTGGACTTCCCACAAATTGCTCATGCTAGCAAAGCCAGTCGTTGTTGTTATCGGATTTGACAGTGTATAATGAGCCACTTCACATTAGCTGCTGTTGTAGTGTTCAGCATATTGTGGGAACGATTTAGCATGAATCATCACCCACCTAGCTCTCCATTGGGGTCTCTGTGCTGCAAATAGGCAATGTCTTTGCCAATCTAAAAAAAAAAAAAAAAGTATCCATTAGAATAATTCAGCACACTTCTTGATCTGCCACCACCGCCACCACCACCACCACCACAGACACCACTGGTGACAATATTTATTGAATCACCACTGTATTTTAACACTGTTCTGGGAAGGAAGCCAAGGCAGCTATTTCAACCACTGGCCATTTTGAACAATGCATTTTTTAATGCCAATAAAAAAAATGCACTTGAAGTCAAAAGATCTGGAGTCTACACTTGGTTCTTACTTATTAGATTCATGACCTTATGAAAGTACATTTTATTTCTGATCCCGTGTCCTAATCAGAACTACCTCGTAAGACCAAATCAAACACTGTTTTATAAAGAGGAATAGGAAATAATTAAACAGAATACTCAATTATTAAAGTCAGATGAGATGTTCTGAGTTTGACATAGGCATCTGCTGGAAACTCCATTTAGGATATTTTTTCCCCACATACAAAAGGAAGAGAGATACTTAATATATAATCTTTCCTTTTTCCTCCCCTCCCCCTACTCTGGGATCACTAGCAGGATAAAAAATTAAAATCTAAGATTGAGGGCCACCTAGAACTTTGAGCAAAGGGAAACAAGAAGACAGAATCTGGATTTTGAAAAGCGTAATGAAATAAAAGAAATATTCTTTACTTCCCACGGTTACAGAATTTTATATCCCCGAGCTTAAAAATACTGTTGTTGCAGACGTTACACAGGGGAAATCCTGAGCAACAGCAGATGGAACGATCCCACACAATCTGTAATCAGGATCAAGAGATGGAAGTGAATACCGAAATCACCAAGAATTCTATCAGGAGTGGGACTGGAGAAAACAAGAAGTAGGTGTTAAAAATCTTTAAAGAATGAGGAAGGGTGAAATGTGGATCTGTAGTTGGTTGCAGGAAGAAGGTACTGGAGACAGGGACAGTCTAAGGGTACAAGCGTCAAAGTTTGGTATTTTAGCAAGGCAGGTGGTTCTACTGGGATATAAAATATGAAAATGAAGTGCTTTTCAAACCTCAATGAATTATGGGTGAATATTATTAATCAAGTAAAACTAAATATGATTAAAATATATTTTAGAGAGTATCTATTGATTTTCTGTCAATAGCTTTAAAACCTAACTCAAACCTATAAAAATGTTCTCCCAATCTCATAGTCTCAAAAAAATTTAACTACCTTTCAGTGCCACATGTGAAATATAAGTTACAATTTGATGAGCCTGGGATTCAAAAGAATATCCGGGAAGGCCATAGGTAACAGTATGCATAGAGGTAACAAAGAAAAGGTGACAGTGAAAGAATTATGTTCATTGCTAAATCAAGCAACTAATTCTCAATTCTCATTTTAGGCAAAACTTAGGAGCATCTCACACAGTAGCTTTCTGAACTTTCTGAAAAGCGCCTTCTACTTGGTTCCTGGGAACTACTCTAATATTTTGCCTCCTTCAGCAGAGTGTCTGCTCTGCTCAACCTCTATTGCTGGTTCTACCTCTTCTTCATCTATACTTATTCTCTAGGGAGATCTATGATGACCATCTACAAATTGAGTACTGACAGACTCAAAGTCCAGCAGGCTTGTAGACAGGTACATAACTGCTTATGGAAGACCTATACTTGGAAGAATTGAAAATTAACCTCTCCAAAAAAAAAAAAAAAAAAAAAAACTCTTGATTCCAACTCAATTACATGCTCACAAAGACATTTTCTACAATTCCATTTATTCACTTGTACAAGAGAATGATTTCCACATATTTTATTGGTGCATTATAGCTGTACATAATGATGGGATTCATTGTCATATATTCATACGTGCACACAATATAACAATATAATTTGGCCAATTCATTCCTGAGCGCTTCAACAGACACATTTTAATCTCCTATCATGTGCTAAACACTATTTGGGGGACCATTCTCCTAAGAACACAGGTCAAAATCGCCCTTGTAACTTTTTTCCAATCTCATTTGTCTCACCTTTACATCCTATCATCTCTATACCTTATCAACTTTATACTTAACAAATGCACAATGGAAATTCCAAATATAAAGATTCTGGTCATATCTATATAGCTCCATTACTACCTCCTGAATTTTTTCTTTGGATAGTTGGACTATATCATAGCCTGGTCCAGTATCTTTCTCCTTGCTTCTATCCTTGCTTCTCTTCAATCTTTTCTCCAAACTGTGGTGGGATCCTTTCAAAACAAGTCAGATTATATTTTTCTTCTGCTCAATGTTCCCAGGCTACTCATATCACTCAAAGTAATCCATAGTACTTTTAGTGGCCTATGAGACCATGCATATTTTTGTTCTTCCTCCAACCACTCCTCTGATATCATTCTCTGAACATACTGCTTTTACTCCATTTTGGTCATACTGCCCCTTGATGTTTCTCCAACACACCAACCTTCCTCAGGCACCTTACACTAGATGGATGTTTCTGCCTGGAATATTCTTCACCCAGATGGGCCTATAGCTATTCATAGGTTTCATGACAATAGTGCTATCTTTCATCCAAATAACCTGTGTACTTTCCTTCTTCACTTCATCTAAGACTCTCCTAAATTATACCTTCTCGGAGAGTCCTTATGTAGCTATTGTACATAAGATAAAACCACCCCTGTCCCTTTTCATTCTGCAACCCTTTATTGTTCTTTACATCATCTTTCAACATGAACATGTTAAAAGAGGGAAGGAGGTACTTATGCCATGAATCCTTCCAAGATTCTCTAAATTTGTAGGAATTTACACCTTTGTGTTCCTTAACATAACCCATGGTTCTTCCAATGTGAGAAGAAGAGAAAGAATATTTATTGAGCATTCATCTACTGCTCTTGCCTGCTCATGTGTCTTTCTTCATCATTAGGCAATATGTCCTATCAGGATATGCCATATTTTTGATGTGCCCAGAGACTGCAATGTCGTATGTGTTCAACAAATGTTTCTTGAATAGTAAATGAAATAGCTTATTTGATGAAATACTTTTATAGAGAAGGGGGCAAAACTGAAAACACCCTGAATTTGAAATACACAAATCATTCATACCACATTGCTGATTAGAGAGAAACTTATAAAATTACATTTTTAAGTAAAAAAATAAATAAATACACACATAAAACACACACACACATAAGTTTGTTATGGTTCAAACTAAATTTTCAAAGACAGAAATATCTTTAGAAATGCCTAGTTTGTCAATCAACTTTCTCAAACTTGTAGAAATATTTCAGTTTACTTCTGCTTATGTGAACTTTTATGTAGCGACCAAGGGAAAAGGAAATACTTTGATTTCAAAGGATAGTTTAATTTCTAAAGTGTTTCAATTCATAGAAAGATAATTGAAAGCAAAACCAGAATAAATGCATTCAGTTACTAAATTATAAAAAAAAAAATTACCTTTTAATTACCTGTAGCAAGGTCCAGAAGCTCAGAAAAGAGAAAGCATTTCATTTGCTCTTCCATTATTTTAAAAATCCAATAGTACCACCATCTATTTATTGTAGAAAGCTAAGGTGTCCATACTGTTTTCTCTAATATATCAGCTCAAATAATATCATTTTTCAACAGTTCTATTCGGACTTTCTCCTTTCATATCACATCTGACTTGCTCACAGAAAAAAATTAACCACTTATTACTTTTCCCACAGCATTCTCTTCATTATACCACTTATCACTGTGATGACTAGAACACTCTCCTGTTAATCAGTACATTGCCACTGCAGAGCTGTATGCTTGGCATTTACTAGGAACTAGATATTTTAAAATTAAAATAAAGTGAGCATCTATAGACATAGATGAAATTATAAGTGCTATCCAGTGGTCTCGTCTCTATCTAGTCATGTGTTAATTTGAGATAGAAGTTCAAGGTTGGTGGGATAGAAGATTGTATGTGCAAAGTGTTCTCGATTTTTAAGTAACAGCACCAGGTCAACCTTCTGCTCTCTCTGATCAGAATCTCTGGTCTGAAAGGACATGATAGCTGTGAACCTTTGAATGTGGCATTTGTCTTCATGAGTGTAATGATAAAGGATGGATCAGGACTGGCACAGTCATGAGTGACTTATCCCACCTCTCCTCACAAGTGAAGATAAATGACACAAATCATGAGTCACCATGCATTATATCTAGTGATTCCATGTTTATTCTCATGGACACAAACACACTGTAGACCTTTTCTCCAACCACATTGTTTTTCATTTTCAAAACGCCCAACAATAACAACAGGGCAGCCAGGGGAAAGTTGGAGGAAATAAAAATGCTAAAACCATTTCTAGGAGTCAAATTGTACCCTGTGAGAGGTGATTCAACAGACCCTGTCTCTGGGAATTCTAAAAGGGCTGTGAACCTCAGAATGCGATTGCCATGTGTCTCTGGCTGTTATCATTACGCTGATGCAATAAGAGAGTCACAAAAGGTCCCCAAGGATGCAGCACTAGAATGCTCCCCAACCTGTGGAAAATTCACCAAGATGTTACTTCCAACAAAATAGTTTATAAGAACTCCCAGTCCCATCATGTGTAGTCTTCCTGGCTTATTTATTCTCTGATGATATTCATTAGCCTCAGATGGTATACATTTCCCCTTTTTTGAGTTGGAAGAGTACATTGCCATAAAGCTCCTTAGATTTCTGATAAGGTGGGCAAAATACAAAAATTTAAATAAAGCCATCATCCAGGATGATGACCCTGCATATTCCTCATAGCTCTATGTCCATCTACCATGGGACATAGATTGCACTGTTGAAAGCTCACAGGGTTAAATGATGTCATTGCATTCCAACTTAAACCTAAGCAACAGCTGGTCACTTTAGGAAGCATCTATTCTCTTAAATGGAAGCCAACAGAAATTGGTTTTGTCTAGATTATCCAAAAGTCAAGGCTCCTGTTTGCCAAAGCAGTTGAGAGTTATATAGTCTTTCACGTTGTCTGTGACTTTCCCCCCATCTTCCTTAGCCCCTCTCTTCAGTTAACACTGACCTCTGGCTTTGTCCTGCTGGCAGAACAAAGCCTGGCCATTTTTTCTAACCTGACTCTCACACTCATCTCATTCCATCATGGATTCAGCTTTAGCTCTGATCATATGCTCCAAAAGCTCATATTTTACATCTACATTACTTTGGAAAATGGGACCAATTTGGTTCCAAGATCACACTTTCGTATTTATTATAGATCTATTATGGGATTCATTTCATTTTCTTTTCCATGATCTAGGTCTTCTTACAATAATATAACTGAAACCACAGGTTTTTTGTGTTTCCTCCACAACTAAAGACCTGGGTTTTTCCTCAAATTTCTAGATCTTTAACATTTTACACTATCTCCAGAGTTCCTCATATGCATCTCATTCAACATTAAATTAATGGTTACTAAATATCAGAGATTGTTCTAATCACTACAGATTCTCCCACTGGGTGAAGCCTAATTTGGGGAGGACAAATAGTAAACAAGGAAAGACCAAATAGATGTAAGTATTGAGATGAAAAAAAGAGTGAAGAGAAAGGGAATCACTAAGAGGAAACTTTAACTTGATTGGTCTGGATAGATCCTTCAGTAAAAGGTACATATAACTTCAGGAATGATAAGAATGAATTCAGAAATAAAATTATCTGGAAGAAAAATGATCTGGGGTGGGGGCTGGGGATGTTACTCAAGTGGTAGCACGCTCGCCTGTCATGCCTGAGGCACTGGGTTCGATCCTCAGCACCACATAAAAATAAAATGTTTTTTAAAAAATGATCTGGGAACTAGGCATGATGGTACATGCCTACAATTCCAGAAACATGGGAGGCTGATGTAGGAGGATCACAAGTTCAAATCCAGCCTCAGTAACTTAGTGAGGTCCTAAGCAACTAAGCAAGACCCTATCTCTAAATAAAATGTAAAAGGATTGGGGATGTGGCTCAGTGGTTAAGTGCCCCTGGGTTTGATCCCTGGTACCAAAAAGAGGGAAAAAAAATGATCTGGGAAGACAGAATCATTTAAAGACTCCAACTTGAAACAGTATGTTTAACTTAAATAATAAAAAAAAGGTTAAAAATAGGGTAGTCTGCTAGGGACAGTGGCAAATACCTATAATCCCAATGGCTTTGGAGGCTGAGGCAGGAGGATAGCATGTTCAAAGCCAGCCTCAGCAACAGCAAGGCACTAAGCAACTCAGTGAGACCCTGTATCTATATAAAATATAAAATAGCCTAGGGATGTGGCTCAGTGGTTGAGTACACAAGTTCAACTCCCAGTATTAAAGAAAAAAAAAAGAAAAAGAAACAAAAAGAAAGAAAGAAAAAGAAAAAAAAGATAGTCTGTTAGAAATGAAGTACTCAAGCAAAAAGGTAAATATAGCTAGAAGAGGTATTAGTTCTTGTGGCTTCCATAACAAATTACAGCAAACATGGTATACCAAAAAAAAAAAAAAAAAAAGATTTTTTTTTTTTTACAAGTTTGAAAGCCAGAGGACTGAAGTTCAGATACTGGCAGGGCTGTACTCCCATTAAGGGATCTAGGAAAGAAATCTCCCTTGACTTTTCCAAATCTGAAGCCTTGTGGTGTTCCATGGCTTGACTCAAATACTGGCATCCAACTTCAAATGGCCTTCTTCTCTTCTCCTATCTCCCTTGCATGTATGTCTCTTACAAAGGGATACTTAATAATCTATTAGGGCCCACCTAGATTACCCAAATGATCTCCTCTCTAAATATTCTACTTAATTTTGTATGAAAAGTCCCTTTTCCCAAATAAACCTATATTCCAGGTTCCAGGGGCTAGAATGTAGACTTTCATAGAGCAACTATTCAACGCTCTTTAGAGATACACCTTGTGGGCCAGAGAAACCAATTTCTCCATTCTTTTTGCCATAAGAATATCATGATGAACTTTTCACTGGAAAATAATAAGGTCTGGTTTAGACTTTTAAAAAGTCATTCTGGTCAGGTGTAAGAACTGATGAGGGGAGCAACAGTTGGTCAGCAACACAGATGAGAAATGTCTTGACATTTGGAATAGAGAGAAGCAAAAATTTAGAATTGGTTTTGGAAGTAGAGTCAAAAAGGTTTACTTAGGGATTATAAATGGGGGTGGTGGTGGTGGTGAAAGAAACCAAAAAATTGCCATCTGCCATCTACCAGTGCAGCTGTCTCAATATTCTCTGCTCTTGAGCTTCCCACCACCAAGCTCCATATGCCTGCCAGAGTATTTAAGTCACGGGATCACCTCCACTCCCCCAGCTATTCATAGCCTTTTGAAAATATTACCCTCTCTGCTAGTTTGTTTCTCTTCCTAATCATTATGGTGAGTTGTACCTTCTCTAACTTTTCCCCAAGTTTGCCCTACCTGGTGACATATCTCCTTCCCTTCCCTTTCATTCTCTTTCTTTTCCTATCCTTCCTTTCCTTACCCTTTCCTTCCTTTCCTTTACTTATCTTTTGTCTTTTCCTCCTTTCTATCCAAAGCTGTTCCAGTTCTTTCCTACTGCAATACAGTTCTCTGCAGTATCCAAACCAGAACCCACATAGTAGACACTGAAATGTTGGGGATTTCAGCATATTCCATTGTTGAAAGTGACTAAAATCTTTCCGGCAACAGAGCTGATAAAGAACCAAACCTTAAAGTGTTCTGAAGGAGTTCACTGAAGCTAAAGATAGGACATGGCAGTGCATCACACTTCATGAAGTGAAGTCCCTTGATGAAGGCCACAATTTAATACTGAGCCATCATAACAGAACACATTGGCAGCCTGTAAAATACTCTGGGATTTTGAGGGGCAACAGGGAAACATGAGATCTTTGTCATCATTCTCTGATATTAGGCTCTCCCCTTTTGAGTTGGTCATAAAAGACATTCCTGAGAATCTGCAAAGTTCTTCTAGCAAATGACTACTAAGCTCATTTTTAAATATGCTCAAAATTTTTCAGGATAATTTCAACATCAAAAGTTTCAGTTATTTGTGCCTGTATTTTTAGTTTATCAATTTTGGAATTACGTACTTTTTTGTTCCATGTGAATAAAAAAATAATTTAGGATTTATTATTCAAAACCCTACAGTATTTAAAAATAGCACTATTAGAGCTTAAAGCATACTTATAAAGAAAATACCTTTCTTGGCATGTGAGATTTAGCAAAGGTGGAAAGAAGGGCTGATACTCTCTGGGCCTGGATTACAGCATTTGTGCATTCAGAAAATGGTCAATGCAATCTATCAAAGTGGCACCTTTTAGAAATATAGGTCATCTATCAAATGACCAACAGCAGATGGAAAAGTGTTGTAGAATTTTAAGCTGTCATTCATTTCTAATCTTATGTTGGGTTTGTTTGAATGAGAACTGCTATCTTCATCACCATATCAAATCAATGGTGAACTAAGAGTAGCAAAAAAATATCATAAGAAAACCTAAACAAAACAAAAAATAAGATATCCTAGCTGATAAATATTCATCTCCTCATTCACTCGCTCATTTATTTATTAGCAAATATTTAAAATATTTAAGTCACATATTTTTGAACATGAAACAAAGAAGTGGGAATTGAGCAGATGGTGGGGTTGGGGATGGATCATAATTAGGCTACACATTAAGAGAGTGAAATCTGTACTTCTACATAAAGGGGAAAATCCCCTTGCATTTGGAAATTTAGTGACATTTTTTCCACATTGGAAAACGTCTCACATCCTCCTCCTCTTATTGCTGCTTGGAGAATCCCATTCAGAACAGAAGTATCAGATGTTGGAGAGAATTTTCAAATTGGAGTTAGGGAAGCCATCCCCAGGTTAATGAGCGCAGAGCAGCAGGCATTTTGAAGAGTTTATTTGGAGAAAGGAAACGTCTGCAGAAATCAAGTGATTAAGATGTGATACTCAAGCGAACTCCAAGCGATCTCATTAGCAGAGACTAAGAATAGTCTACAAATGTAATAAGAGCCCTGATACAAGGTCACACACATGCTAGTGCAGTCCAGCTGAGTGGAACCCACCGAAGATGAAGATGGGGAAACCTCACTGGACCGGATCGAGAAATTTCTTCCCATCTCTCAAAGGAAGAAGAACGATAAATGTACAAGAAACTTCCACGGCACATTACACATAATTTTCCAGATGTGATTACATATATTTTTTTTGTGTGTTTTATACCACAATGTAGATTAGATCACTCAGATGTTCTGAATGACTTCTATAAATGCCCCTTACCCACAGATCCTCACAAACTTCCTATTCACCTGCACATAGTCACCAATCTCTTTTCTCTGAAATAACACTATTTGTCTGTGTGTCCTCTTTTCAATATTGTATCCCTACCTTCATAGAAATGCACATTTCAGACATTATGATGTTATATAGCTTTATTACTCAAATGTGTATTGAAAGAAAAAAGGAAGAATGCTTTATGTGTGTTCATAAAAATCACCACCTAAACTATACCTCACATGATATTATATAAATATCAGAATTCTGAAATGGAAATTTTGGTTAAGGAATAAATACACAGTGAATTATGCATTCTAAAATGTTGTAAATTGGCAATGGGACTGATCATAAGTAGTTGCTCATGATTTTTACATGTGACAGACACAAATGGATTAGAGGAGGATAATGAGAATTGTTTTGGACAGAGTTGTGAGTCCAACTCTTACGGCAAGTGATGGATGATGTCATATGCTGATCCTAGGCTTAAAAGAGAGACTTCAGGGGCCAGGGTTGTGGCTCAGTGGTACAGTGCTTGACTAGCATGTGTGAGGCCCTGGGTATAATCCTCAGCACCACATAAAAATAAATAAAATAAAGGCATTTTAAAAAAGAGAGACTTCAGAAAGATTATTGAATGAGGATTTTTGTGAGAACCCTCTGTGGATTATGACTTTTACTGTTCCCACCCCCATAGGTAAGAAAATCCTGATATATATATATATATATATATATATATATATATATATATATATATATCTGGCTATGCTTTAGATTTTGTTAGTGATTTATAGTGAGCAAAGGTAGAGTTGAGATGGGAGACTAGAGTAGATCCAGGAGGATGGTGTCTAATCTTATCTGAAAAATCTCCTAAGCAAATCTTGATCTTATTTGAGAGAAGGAATTAATGTGAAAACCTGGAAGATATTTTGGATCCTTGTACAGGAGAGCTGACAGTAGGAGTACACAGCTAACCAATGGAATTTGAAATTCTAGATGTATTTCCAGATGCATAAGGGGCTGAGGAAGGAGTAATTGTGTGGAGGAGAAGACTACCACTCTCACTAAGACAAAGTTAGGGGATAGTGAGAGGGCATTGGTGAGTCAGCAAAGGACTCATAAAAGCCACCATAGAGTTAATGTCAAATCAAGAATCAGTAAATGGATGGCATCAAACTAAAAAGTTTCTTCACAGAAAGGAAATAATCAAGAACATGAACAGATCGCCTACAGAATGGAAGAAAATCTTTACCACTTGCACCTCAGATAAAGCATTAATCTCTAGGACATACAAAGGACTCAAAAACCATAACACCAAAACAAACAAACAAACAAATAACCCAATCAATAAATTAGCAAAACAACTGAACAGGAACTTCACAGAAGAAATACATATGGTCAAAACAATATATGAAAAAATGTTCAACTTCTCTAGCAACTGAACAAATGCAAACTGAAATTACACTGAGATTCTATGTCACTCCAGTCAGAATGGCAATTATCAAGAATACAAGTAACAGTAAACGTTGGCAAGGATGTAGTGGGAAAATTTCACTTGTACATTGCTGGTGCAATTGTAAATTGGTGCCACCAATATGGAAAGCAGTATGGAGATTCCTTAGAAAACTTGGAATGGAACCACCATTTGACCCAGTTATCCCTCTCCTCGGTTTATACCCAAAGGACATAAAAATCAGCATACTGCAGTGACTCAACCACATCGATGTTTATAGCAGCTTAATTTACAACAGCCAAGCTATGGAACCAATCTAGGTGCCATTCAACATCAGATGAATGGATAAAGAAAATGGAATATTACTCAGCCTTAAAGAAAAATGAAATTGTGGCATTTGGTACTAAATGGATGTAAACTGGAGAATATCATACTAAGTGAAATAAGCTCATCCCCCAAAACCAAAGTTTGAATGTTCTCTCTGATATGTGAATGCTAACCCATAACAAGAGAGAATAGGGAGGGGAAGTAGAGAAATTCATTGGATAGGACAAAAGGGAATAAAAGGAAGGGAGGGGGATGGAACTAGAAGAGGTAGTAGAATGAATTGGACATAACTTCCCTATGGTCTAATGTGAATACACTACCAGTACAATTCCATATCATGTACAACACACAAGAATGGTATCAACATTGTAATGGGTTGCACCTCATGTGTATAAAATTTGTCAAAATACACCCTATTGTTATATATATCTAAAACACAACAAATTTTAAGAAACAGTTAATGTCCAATGTCCACTAGACTGAAAGATAGTGGTGTCAATCCAACAGATTAACAGTCAAGTAAAAGCTATTCTGCTCAACTCTCTCCTACTTTCCCTAACTATGATCCATCAAACAAGAGTCAGAGATAGCAGTAGGCCCATGGAACTGGGGGAGAAATAGAGTACTGTCTATTTGAGAATCCAGCCATGTCCATGTCCCAGTCTATAACTTGAGGCTCTCCACCAGCAATCAGCCTGAGTTGGGAAAGGCTGAAATTTTAATATTAAAATAAGTTGAACATTTTGAATATTACATATTCTGAACACTTTAATTACTCTATGGTCTCATATTACCTGTTTTCAGAAAGTTTTTATTTTTTTATCTAAGAACAAAAGAAATACTAGGCCCAAGAAATTAACTTCAAGTAGGAGACGAGAATTAAATTGTCCTATGATTATTTACAACACATTGTCTTCATTCAATATAATAATTAAAATAATTTTACTGACTTTCAAAATCATAGGTTCCATGCTTTGAAATTTCAGGTAAGAATCTCCTCCTCAAATATCAGCCTTATTTCTCTCTGGCTATGCTTTCTATTTTGTTAACGATTTATAGTGAGCATACTAACAGTTAAATCATACATTAACTTGATAATCAGACTCTTAAATTGATACATACAAGTTGCTTTTTAAGCTGGCAATGAATATTCCCCTGTATTTTAATATTTTTAAGGTATCTATTTTCTGAAGAGTTCATGAGAAGAAAGGTGCATTGGGAAGTTATAAAATGAGAGTGAATAAATTAGCGTCAATAAATTATATTCTAAGATAGAATATAATTCTGCTCTTTTTTTTTTTTTTGCCATTTCTACATCTGACCTTTATTGGCCTCATCTGGCAGGATGGCTCTAGGCCCTTCACACTTTTCAGGCAGCACCCATAAGGGTTTATGAAAGTACCATTATTCTGTGAGGGCCCATAGCCTGCTGCTCAGTCTTAGAGCTCCAAGTTGGTATCCAGAGGGCTCAAAGAGGAAGGAAAGAGGCAGAAGGGAGAGGCAGGGTTCTTAAATGAAGGGGTGATGTGGAGGGAAAGCTTCTGTCCAGCAGGGGCTCCTGAGGGCACACTGCATCCTGTGGAAGAATACTTGGGAATGGAAGGAGCAGGAGATCCATGTGCTGAGCAGCTCATGTAACATGATAACTCTGAGGAGGCGCTTGATGCTGGTGGTAGGAAACGTACACTGTAGCCTTGGAAGAGCTTCCCTCCAACCCTATGAGGAATTTCTCGAAGTTCCGGGACACATCTGAGCAGAGCACTGGACTCCACATGATGATCTCGGGATTGGTCATGAGGGAAAACAGGTCATCAAAAGGGTAGGGGAGTGTGTCCTTCAGGTAGGCAAAGACAGGATGCTCGTTCTGCCTATTCACCTCACAGTTTGGACAGGAGTAAAGGTGGGCTGGTGTCCACTCCCGAGTGGGACATACTTAGGACTGTTCATGATCCCCTCATTTTGACAGTTCTCCTGATGTCCAAATTGGTGGCAAGGGAAGCCAACAACCCCCATGTGCCTTGGAAGGTGGCATTGCGGCTCTCACTGAGTCGGGTGAAGTCCTGGGTGGTAGTGCCTCAGAGCAAGGCCACGTTTTCAATGAGCACTGCTGAGCCTCAGAAGGTGTTCAAATCTACCTTCTCGCCATCCAGGCTGATGGTACTAAGGTCATAGAAAGACTTGGCAATGTAGGCCATGGTGAAGTTCACAGTGAATCCTTCAGAGTGGTATGAACCCACTCAAGGGTCTCTCAAGGGAGTCTAGAATATAATTCTGCATTGAACAATTTACAGATGCTAAAGAATAAAAAAAAATGGTTTTTTATGGGTGAGTGTAAATTTGAGAAGAGATAGTATCTTAGTCCTTTTGAGTACCTATGTAAAAAGTACCCGAGACTAAGTAATTTATGAATTATAGGCATTTATTTCTCATGGTTATGAAAGCTAGGAAAAGTCCAAGATCAAGGCATGAGCAGACGTGGTATTCAGTGAAGGCCCAGTCTCTCTTTGCAAGATGGCACCTTATTGCTGCACACTCACATGGCAAAAGTGGAAGGGTAAAAAAATGACCTAGAGGATTCCCACCAGCTCATAATTTTTCAAATCCATTCATAAGACCCTGCTTTTCATAAATTAATCATCTCATAAAAGACAAACAGTATTATCACATTGGCCTTGGGTTCCAAGATATAATTTTTTTTGCTAATTTCCCCATATTTTTTATTTGAGCATTAAAGATTTACATAATGGTGGGATTTGTGGTTACATATTTGTACCTGCAAAAAATGCAACAATATAATCTGGCCAGTATCATTCCCCAGTGTTTGTCCTTTCTCTTCCGTTCACTCTGCCTCCTCACCCCTTCCTCCCATGGCCCTGTCCCTTTCCTTGACTGTATTGAATCTTATTTTGAAAGTGCAGTAACCATGCATTCAAACCACAGCAGCAGAGGGAATACACAATAAGACATGAGGTTAGGACAACAGAAATAGTAAAATATTATTGGTGGAACATAGGCCTTTAAAGGAATTTCTCTCATTTTAGTAGAGTACTACCAGTTATCCTCAATAGGTCTTTCTGAGTTCTCATGTCTTTTATAAAATATTAAATGAAAAAAAAATTATGCCATGATTTTACCATTCACAGGGACCACACAGCTATTTTGGCCTTTACGTTGTGTTGTTGATTTTTCCTGTGTGCCCATAATCTTCCCTTTCTTCACTGTTTTTATAGGCCTATTTAAAGTGTCAGTCCCATGTAAGACAGTGTAGTCAACTTATCTGACAAGATAAAACGTCAAAACAAAACCCAGTTCACCTGCCTATTCCAATTTGATGTTTCCAACAGGAGTTGTATATCTTGGGAGGCCTTTAAAAGCTTGCAGGCTAAGAAAATGCTACTTAGAAGCATTAGTAATTAATATAAAGTAATTATTAATTGCTTAAGCTATATAGATAAACCTGAAAAAATGGTCTTTTGTGCCATCTCACACGTACCTATAGCAATGCTCTGCTCAGATGTACAGAAAAGATAGAATCAATCTCCCTATCCTCCTATTACATTGAAATCCTCGAAACTATTCTTGACGGTGAGTAACAGAAATGGAAAGCAGAAGCAAAAACAAGGTAGTATTTTTTTTCCCCTAACATTTGTCCCCTGAGACTGTGAAAATTCTGGTTTGGCCAAGAACTCAGTACTATAAATATTCATGAATGAATGAAGGCAAGCAGTGGATTGCATTCATAGTCCAATGATTTAACTTCTTACTCATTATCATCATCTTTTCATTGTCTTGAAAAATTGATTCCAGGAAAAAAAAAAAAAAGAAAGAAAGACTGACCATTACATTATGCCAGACATCATTTCCGGTCCCAGCTTTGCTGTCTCCTCTCAGGGACTTAGTCAGCTTGACCTTCATTAGCTCATGAGCATCGCAGTCGCAAACCCTCACCACCTTTGCTTCCATGTGGACATTTTTTCATGGGTAGAAAGGTTAAAGCAAAAATGGATTTTAATAATATTTGATGCAGAATTAAAAAGACACAGATCAAATAAAGAAATTCCTTCCACGGACACAGGGTACAAGAGACAGAGCAAATAAGCACCTATTTGATTATTTCTGACCTCTCCCAAAGGCTGAAATTCCTTGCCATGCTTCCAGAGAATGCTTTGTCATTCCTCGTTTGCTTGTGTGGGGCTCCCCTTACCCCATTAGGACTGAGATACTTGAAGAGATCGACAAGTTTGTCATCTTTGTAGCTTGAGGTTCATCTGCTTATGTCCCAGTATTGTCTTTATCAGGGCCAAATACTGTAGTAAACTCTTTAAGTGTGCCATTTAATCCTCTTCAATGATAAGGAAGCAGTGACTTATAAGATTAAGTAACTCAGTCAAAATCAGAATAGTGGGTAGGTAACAAAGCAAGGTTTCTTGATCAAGCTGTCCATATCCAAAAGTAAGGCACTTTATATTGGACTTCTAAGCACCTAGTTTCAGGAAGAAAGATTTGGATAGCTTCTGCTGCAATCATTTTCATGATTTGGTATTAACTCCTAACTACTGCTCAGCCTTTCTGGATAAAATGTGCTAATTTGCCATCTCACCTCATCTACAAGCTCCATTATCCCACTAAGCATGTCCACTACCTATCCCTTTTGTCTTTTGTCTTCAATTATGATTTTGTTAAAGGGCACCAACCATATTGCACCTAGTCTTGGTTAAGCAGGCATGCCATTTGTCAAGGAGCCAAGCAAGAAAAGTCCTCCTAGTGGCCCCCTTAAGCCACAGCTTGGCACATTTCCCAGAAAGCACAGTGCATCCTATCCATGCTCTGCCCACCATAGCATGGATAAGGAAGGACATTTATACCCATTAATAGTTTCAGATGAATTTCCAACCAAATTTTATAACAGTCCAGAAAGAACTACATTTCATATTATCTTGAAGGTTTGATCTTAGAAAGGATCGGCTATCTTTCAGAGGGTTTTGGAAAATGTGTGCTGCTTTTCAAAAGACGTCACCACCACCTTTGATCTTTGGAGTCTTATTTCTATTGGAGGTGAGAGTAAGGTGATATAAAATCTCTTAGGAAGGAATCTCTAGGTTGCAAAATATCCACACTATAAAGACATTTGGTGTCAAGGTATCAAGTGAATAGGCTGAACCATGGCTGACTCCAGTCCAATGCCAAGATGTGAAACAAAAATAATACGCTAATAAGTGAGTATGTGTGTATTTTGAAGTTTGATATGTTATCTGTGAGTTGTACTGTATGCTGCTTCTAGAGTCATTTATCCAATGACTAGCAATTTAGTAAAATACATAACAGCAATTATAATACCTCATTAGAAATACCACAAAGAAGAAAATTCCAAAGCCAATTCTGGTAAAGAGAATTCTAAGATGACCCCAAGCCACACTCTCATAGATTCCTTGATCTCACACTTTGAGTATCAGTAGGAGCTAGAACTTGCTTCTAACCAGTGAAAATAACAAAAGTGGTGGGATAATTCCTCACTTGAGAAGTCTACACCGTGTGCCAAAGGTGATAGGAGGTCATAGCTGTGATGTCATGATTTTATACAAGATCTGACTTGTCATACCAAAGCAAGCAGAGTAGAGGGAAGAGAAAGGGGGAGGGAGAAGAGGAAGGGATGGAGAGGGCTGGGGACTGAATTAGAACAAAGAATATTCCATGCTTTGATAATTAGTCAAATGATTACTATTGTTATGCTTAACTAAAGAGAACCAATAAAAGAGAGAGAAAGGGAGAGATTGACTTTCCTGTTGGCTTTGAAAAGTTTTCACATGGCTGCCAGGAGGTAATATGACAGGAGCTGGGAGTGACCTGTGGGAAATGAGTAGGTGGCCAAACAGAGAGCCAGCAAGAAAGCTTGGATGAGTCTTAAACTACCAGAAACTGAATTATGCCAAAAATAAATAAATAAATAAATAAATAAATAAACTTAGAAAAGGGCCAAAGCTTCACCTAAAACCTGGTGGTCACTTTGATCACACCCTGTGAAACCTAAGAAGACCTAGCTAAGCTGTGTCTGATAGATTTATGTTAACTTGTTATCCAACATAGAAAAATAAAACTTAAAATATTTTTTTCCTGAAATCATAGGGTCTTCATTTCAACTTTCTGCAAAAACATATTTTCTCAATAATTGAGCAGAACCTTAACGAAAAAGAATCTTCAGTAGGAGGAAGACCCTTGAAACACATTGTATTTTCCTGAATTAAGTGGACACAAGCATGTCCAGGAGATGCTCTGAAAAAATGAAGATGGATATCAGGCTGCTTATTAAACTCAGGACATTTTGTCAAAGTGGAGCAGAAGTATTTTTCTTCAGATATTTAAAAGTTATAAAAGTGAAATGATTTTCATATTAAGTATACAGACAAGTACTTAGTAAGAAATCATGAGTCACACAAATGTACCATCAAGGAGCCCATTCTCTTATTGAAAGTTAAAAAATATGACATTAACCAAGTAGCTTGGTTATAGTCTGATTATAGTTCTTTGTGCTCATCTTGACATGTGTTTGTGCATGTGTTTATGTGTCCCCAGGTGTGTCTGCAAGTGTCTCTGTCACAGCTATGTGTATATGTGTGCATCTATATACACATCTGTGTGTTGTACCTATGTGTATCTGGGTCTATGTATGTCTATGTGCATCTGACTGTGTCAATACCTTTCTCTGTGTTTGTATCTGTGAATATGTGTTGTGAAAGTGTAAGTATGTATCTCGTCAGTGACAGCATGTATGTGTGTGTCTCTATGTGTGTTTTTCTATGTGTATAAATGTCTGTGTTTGTGTGTCTGCCCGTGTGAGAAACTTGGAGAAGATGGAGAAAGAACCAATGAAGCCCTTCAAAGGCCTTTGCAAGTGTAAGGAGGAACAGAGAGAGAAAACAAAACAATAAAATGTATCAATTTTGGACTCTGGAGTCTAGTTTTAGTTTTAACTCTGTGATACATTAGTTCAATGACTTTGGTAACCTGCTTCAGTTCTGAACTTTGGGTATCTCATAATAAAACAAGAATCATATCCTAAAAACTTTAACTAGCCCACTGGCAGGATAGTTTAGAAAATTGTTCAGCTCTCTGTAATAAAACTGAATAGACTCATGCCCTGTGACCCAGCAATTCCTCTCCTAGGTATCTACAACCAATTCCATGTATTAATCAAAGACACGCATTAGACTATTATAGCAGCACTAGGCCAAAACTTGAACTACTCTAATGTCTATCAAAAAACAAATGAACAGATAATCTGTGGTGTACATATTTAATAGAGTATTATACAGAAGCAATCTGTTGCTTACAAAAATATAGGTGAATCTCACAAATGTAATGTGAACAAAAGAAGCCAGGTACATATGAATTATATAAAGTACATAAATAAGCAAACCTAAGAAAACTTAATCTACACTCTTAGAACCCAGGATTGTGTTATTCTTGACAAGAAAGCCCTGGGGAGGGGTCATGTGATGTGAGAGGTGTCATCAGATTTCTCATTCTGAGTCCTTGTTACCTGTGTGTTCAATTTGTGAAATCTCATGGAATTGCACACATCTTATATGTGTATTTCTCCTGTTAGAATATTGGACGTTGATACATTCTAAAAGCATAGTGTCAAACAACTTTGATGATCTAGTTAGGATGGTATACATAACCAAGACTCTACAAAGTTCAGCATGGCAGTTCTATGAGAAAACTTTTTTTTTTTTTTCAAACTGTGAACAATGACCACTAGTTAGTCATAAAATCAACTCATGGATTCTGACGTATAGTAAGTAAATGAAAGAGAACAGAACAGAAAATATCACAGTGGATCTGAAGGTGTAACTCAGTGGTAAAATACTTAAGTGCTTGCTTAGCATGCACAAAGTTCTTTGTTTGATCCCCAGCACCGAGAGAGGGGAGGGGGGAAGAGAGAGAGAACATGCATTACATACAAAGATCATTCTGTGATAAAGACATCATATATGTGTTACATGGGTTGATATGTAAAATATGCATTGTATTAAGCATCACTGTTACAAAGCATCAAATGTTACTGCTATGTAGGGCCCCAATATGCATTCATACAGCCTGTCCCTGTAGGATGGCTCACTGAAGCAGTGAGCAGGTTTGATTTCACCTAGTGACACGAAGAAGCATTTCAACAGGGGATCCGTAGAGTACAATTAAATCATTACAAGCTCATATTCATAAGTAAGAGCAGCCACTGGTCACTCCTGGCCATTTGCCAGAAGACCTGGGGCTGTATACACAGTGTGGGGCCTGCAGGCGATGGATTCCATCCATAGTTAGGAGATCTTGGTCTTCCAAGTGAGGTTCTTCAAAGTGCACAGACTTCGTCTCAACCATTTTTCTCAGGAACACTAAAGCAGACACAGCAAGTGGTAGCACTGTGCTTGGGTGAAGACGTGGAATGGAAAATATTGTTCATTTGCATATTCCCAAAATAATGGGATGAAGATAATAATTAATAGCTATATTTATACCCCTTGATTTAATTAATTCCAGCTAAGATGTTTGTAAACATGTGATTTTATGTTTGGGTAAATGTGTCAATGAGAAAATTAGTCATGAATACAGGCACTGAGCAAAAATTAAAAGGCCACCCACAAAAGCCGGGGGACTAGATAGCTCTTGGTTTTCTACTTCGGGACATTTCACCCACAGAAATCACTAGCACTGTTCTATGACAGTAAGGGTTCTGGAGAAGTGGTGGGGAGAACAGTACACACAAAATTAAGGGTGAGTAAAGGGTAGGGTGAGGTTAATGTTGGAGCCTGTTTCAAATTCAGATGATTGCAGCTTTAGAAAAGCAGGCGTTAGAGATGGGGTCATTTCACAGCAGACCTACATACCTTAACATCTTTCCCAAGGAAAGGAAATTCGAAATAAGAATACCAGTGAGGGAACAGTATTAGAGATGAAACCTGCCTTATTTAGAGACAGAGATTACTCCAACAGTCTGTTTTTCAAAACCAAATGGGAATCAAATGGTGAAGAAGGGCTGTTCAGAGGGACAAATGTGCAATTTTATTAAAAGAGTAATTTACTTTTTTTTCATTGGGCATAGTTATGAGATATAGTGTGATAAATTGATGCATGCATAATTGATGGGATCAGCATTGCTGTCTCCTTAAACATTTATTATTCCTTGTGCTAAGAAGCTTCAAATTCCTCTTTTCCAGCTTTTTATAAAATATATAATAAGTTATTATAGACTACAGTCACTGTACTGTGCTATAGAACACTGGAACTTATTATTCCTGTCTCATGGCATTTTAGTACCTGTTACTCAACCATGTTCTATTTTCTTTATACTTCCTAAGCTCTAGCAATCACTATTCCACTCTCTGCTTCTGTGAAATCAACTCCTTTTAGAGTCCACATGTGAGTGAGAACATGCAGTATTTCTTTTTCTGTGCCTGACTTATTTCATTTAACACAATGTCTTCCAGATCTGTCCATGATACTGAACATGACAGAATTTCATTCTTTTTATGGCCAAATAATATTCCATGGTACAGAGGAAGAACTTATATATGGTTGGTGGGAATGTAAATTAATACGGCCATTGTGGAAAAGAGTAAGGGGGTCTCTCAAAAAACTAAAAATTGAACTACCATATGATTCAGCTACTTCACTCCTGGGTATTTATTTAAAGGAAAGTAAAACTATATGAAATAGATATCCACATGTTCATGTTTCTTACACAGTATACACAAAAGCTAAAATATGTAATCATTTGTGGCATCCTATGACAAACGAATGAAAAATAACTTAAATTTTTGAGAAGCCATTTATGGACTGATCTGGCCCAAAATACAAAGAAATGGCGTTCCAGGTAGGAATATCCACTGACCAAAGTTACGCAGATGGTTGGAACTGACTAAAGAGAGGCACATTCAGATTTGCTCCAGTCCTGACTCCTCAGGTCAGTGAGCTCCCTTGGCCTCCGTGTAGGTAGAGACCCTGAAAATTTTCCCCTTCAGCCAGGGCCTTCCCTTGGGCTGGTGAAAGATGGGAGCACAGAGGACAGAAAAGCTCCCTACCTTCAGCTCTTCAATTGCCAGGTGCTCCTGTCCTGGGAAGGGTCAGGTGGAAAAGAGAAACTTCCTATCAGAGATAATGATCATCGCCCTAATTAAGGCCACTGTCTCATGCGGTGACTGCAAACACAGCTTCAAAGGCTCCACATCAGGAGAAATCTGACTGGCAAAGGAGAGGCACAGGGAATCCTTTACGTAACCAAGAATGAAGGAGAATCTTTAATTTTCTGTTAATTACATCTTTTAAGTCTATAATTTCTGAGTAGGGTAGATAGGGCCAAATCAAATCAGTGCTGCCGCGACACAGCAGTTCCATTTTAATTAACAGCCACCACCTTCAGATTACCTCTAGTAAGGGCAGAGACTGGAGTTACCCGGAGCCTCCGTCTTTACTTGAGCTTTTCCCTTTTAATTGTTGCCTGAGCAGTTCTCACCCTTGACTTTAATGAAATAACTTTGCAATGCAGCATTTTAATTCATAATAGCTACAGAAACAATGGAGAATGCACTCCCCTGAATCGCACGCGCACACACATACACAAACACAAATATACATACATCTATTCATAGACAGGCATAGGTATATATTAGCATCTAAAATATATGCAATACTTAGACATTTTTTTTCTGGAATAGGATAAGCTATGAATAGGATGACAGTATTCTGAAAGAGTTCATAGATAGTGTTAACTGGCTTATTTTCCAGTCAAAATGTGAACAATCCACAGAAAATAAAGTCAGTATTATTCTATGTGGATGAAATTCTGGCCCAGGCAGAAATGCAAAGCATTCATACATGGATAGTGGCACAGATGAACTCATCATGAGATCATGTGTTAATCAAGAAAACATGAATCAAACATTAATGAACCACGAGGAAGGAAAATGATGAAACTCATAAAGTTATTCTGGCTTTATTGAAATCCTAAATTTTCAAATATGGAATTATATTAGTGTATATAGTATATTAATGGGTACTCTATGGGATATTAACTAAGCTATTCTTTTACTTGTATTTCTTACTTCCTTATGACTTAAAAGGTATAAGTAAAAAAAAAAAAGTAATGAGGTGCTACTCTGGGGCATTTATAGTAGGAGGCTAAATAAATGTGAGTGGGGGTTAACCTCATCAAGGATGAGGCTCAAAATATAGAGGTGGGGGAAAAAAAAAAGACTATATAAAATTCTGCCTAGCCAGGTGCAGTGGCATTCACCTATAATCCTACATACTTCAAAGGTTAAGGCAGGAGGATCAGTAGTTTGAGGCCAGTCATGGCAATGTAGTGAGATCCTACCTCAAAATTTAAAAAAAAAAAAAATAGGATAAAAAGGGGGATGGTATAGCAGTTGGGATGTAGTTCAGTGGTTAAGCGCCCCTGGGCTCAATTTCCAGTACTGGAAAAAAAAAAAAAGTCTGCCTCCAGGATGAATTCTTATTGTATAATAAATTTTTGATGCGAAAATATTTGGAGGGTGGGGAGGAAAATCAAATTTAAAGTATAGAGATGACCTGAGACACATTTATTTACTTACTTCCCCAGTTTCATCACACAGGTTTGTTTTAGTAGACATATAAACACGGGGTATATAGAATTCACCTATGTTTTCACATATTATTGGTATAATATTTTGAATTGATAAAGGCTGCTCAATATGTTATTTTTTAGTTGGAATAAACAATGCATATGTTTGTCAGTTCAGATTCTATTTATGTTTCTGTTTGTGAAGAGTTATGATTTGATAACTATTATGGATTTGATCTTACTCTAAGATTCTTGGCCAGGTCTGCTGTCCCATTTTTAAAAAGAAGATATAAAATGCAGTATCACTTATAAAATCTCCATTTCACACCATCTTCTTATGGGCACCAATTATGTTTTCAACCAACCCCTGACCAGCATTGGTTAGCTGCATTACTCAAAATACTAATTTGAAACCTTTCTCCTTGTTCTTCCCTTTTACAGATGTGAGCTAATATTAGACTTAGTTATGAGATGTATTTAATTTCTTTTGTGTAAAGGAAACCATGGTGATACTAGCAAGGCTTTACAATAATATAACACAGAGAGTTATCACTGATGAAGTCTGAATTTGCAGAATTATTACAGAGTCCCATTTTGGCAGAGGGTAGTAATAGTGCCAGAATGCTACATAAAGGTCTCTCCACGTGACTGTGCTTCTGCTTATGGATATTTGTGTACTTCCTCTTGTAAACGCAACACACACATATAAACCGTTAAAAGAATGTAAAAACAGTTTAGCCAATGAGTCATCACACAACCCCTGCTTTGTTCCAGTGTAATCATAGCTGCACATTAATTTGGATGCTAACTATGCCCCTTTGGCAAACACAAAGACAGAGGACCTTGTGCACCCAAGGAGATGCTTTAAAGGGCTCACTCAGTGAAAACATCTGCAGAGACTATTTTAAATCAGGGCCTCCAAATTACATCTTCAGGAAGAGTACGCTATCCCTTGCAGAAAACTAAAGTTTCACAGTGAAGCTACATTCAGAGGGGAAGAGGAAAAAAATAAACAAAACAAAAAAGACAGAAATAACCAGAAAAGAAAGGACAAAAGGTTGAAAGAAAAGATAAGAAAGAATGCAAGATATTCCACACCTATCTCTGGAGTCCAGCGAAAGCAAATGCTAACATCTCCAAAGTTAGATAGCTGCTGTGAGAAATCCAAGCTATGTTGTAAACTTTTTGTTTTTGCTGTTGTAAAGAAATTAGAAGTTCAATCTATAAGGAGAGAGAAGAACTGTCCACCAAGTGGGAGTTTCCCTGGGATTTTATATTTCTTCCTCTAGAAATTTCAGGCTCACCTTATCTTCCCAACACACAAGTAACAAAGTGAGAGCATTTCTCTTTGGGATGTGAGAGACTACAGTCCAAAGTCAAGATTGCAAACTTTGGGTGGTGGTGGGGGGACTATAAACCAAAGCAGACTGTTCCTGCAGGACTTCTCAGAGTTTTTCACACGCTAATGAACATCACCATTTCCAATGTGAGGGAGGCATATTATATGTAGTGGGAAAGTAGATCAAGGCTTTCTTTAACCAGAGCAAATACACTGAGAGAAATCATGCTCCCTGAAACTGATTCTGGAAAAGACTGAATCAGACTTTTTTTTTTTTTTTCCAGTTTTTATGTATCAGGTAAAATCATAACTTAAGAAATCTTAAAACAAAAATTTCAAACATATTGAATATGAGGTCAAGAAATTTTAAATTTAACTGCAGTCTGTCAATTTCTATATCCTCCTCTGTCTGTTTTTTATTTTAATTTGTTATATATGACCACAAAATTCATTACAATTCATATTAAACATATAGAGCACAATTTTTCATATCACTGGTTGTACACAAAGTAGAATCACACTATTCGTGTCTTCATACATGTATTTAGGGTAAGAATATCTATGTCATTCCACCATCATTTTTACCCTCATGCCCCCTCCCTTCCCCTCCCACGCCTTTGCCCTATCTAGAGTTCCTCTAATCATCCCATGCTCACCCTCCCAACCCCATTATGAAACAGCCTCTTATATCAGAGAAAACATTTAGCCTTTGGTTTTTTGGGATTGGCTAAATTCACTTAGCATTATATTCCCCAACTCCATCCATTTACCTGCAAATGACATGATTTTATTCTCTTTTATTGCTGAGTAACATTCCATTGTGTATATATATACCACATTTTCTTCATCCATTCATCTACTGAAGGGCATCTAGGTTGGTTCCACAGTTCAGCAATTGTGAATTGTGCTGCTATAAATATTGATGTGGCTGAGTCCCTGTAGCATGCTGTTTTTAAGTCCTTTGGTTATAGAATGAGAGTGGGATAGCTGGGTCAAATGGTGGTTCCATTCCAAGCTTTTCAAGGAATCTCCTACTGCTTTCCATATTGGTTGCACCAATTTGCAGTCCCACCAGTATTTATGAATGAATGGGCCTTTTTCCCTGCATCCTCACCAGCAATTATTGTTGTCTGTGTTCTTAATACCTGCCATTCTGACTGGAGTTGAGATAAAATCTTAGAGTAGTTTTGATTTGCATTTCTCTAATTTCTAGAGATGTTGAACATTTTTTCATATATTTGTTGCTTGATTGTACATTATCTTCTGAGAGGTGTCTGTTAGGTCCTTGGACCATTTATTGATTGGGCTATTTAGTTTTTTTGTGTGTTTAGCTTTTTGAACTCTTTATGTACTCTAGAGATTAGTGCTCTACCTGATGTACAAGTGGTAAAAATTTGCTCCCAAGAAGTAGGCTCTCTATTCACCTCACTGATTATCTCTTTTACTGAGAAAAAGCTTTTTAGTTTGAATCCATCCCATTTATTGATTCTTGATTTTAATTCTTGTGCTATAGAATTCTTATCAAGGAAGTTGGGGCCTAATCCGACATGATGGAATTTTGAGCCTATTTTCTCTTCTAATAGGCCCTGGGTCTCTGGTTTAATTCCTAGGTCCTTGATCCACTTTGAGTTGACTTTTGTGCATGGTGAGAGATAGGGGTTTAATTTCATTTTGTTACATATGGTTTCCAGTTTTCAAGCACCATTTGTTGAAGAGGCTATTTTTTCTCCAATGTATGTTTTTGGTGCCTTTGTCTAATATGAGATAATTGTAATTAAGTGAGTTAGTCTCTGAGTCCTCTATTGTGTACCATTGGTCTACCAGTCTGTTTTGTTACTATTGCTCTGTAGTTTAGTTTAAGGTCTGGTATAGTGATGCCACCTGCTTTGCTTTTCTTGCTAAGGATTGCTTTAGCTATTCTGGGTCTCTTATTTTTCCATAAGAATTTCATGACTGCTTTTTCCATTTCTATGAGGAATGCCATTGGAATTTTGATTGGAATTGCATCAAATCTGCATAGTGCTTTAGGTAGTATGGTCATTTTGACAATATTAATTCTACCTATCCAAGAACAAGGGAGATTTTTCCATCTTCTAAGGTCTTCTTTAATTTCTCTCTTCAGTGTACTGTAGTTTTTGTTGTAGAGGTCTTTCACCTTTTTCGTTACATTGATTTCCAAGTATTTATTTATTTTTTTTGAGGCTAATGTAAATGGGGTAGTTTCCCTTGTTTCCTTTCCAGAGGTGATTCAGACATTTTAGATAAGGTATCTAACAATATTTTATATTTAATAGAGCAGACTGTTTTTAAAAGTCATTACTAATAAACTGGTGAGAAATTTATTTAAGAATTATTTTAGGAATGGATTTTTGTATTGTGGATAGAGATTAATCATTTTAACAAACAAATTGATTAGAAACTGGTTCTTACAACCTTTAAGTTTGGCCTTTCTGCATGTTGGTATTATTTACTAATACACAAAATAAAATCATGCAGGAATTCAGCATTAACTTGGCTTTAAAAAAATAAGATATTAGATCTTTGAGAGTCAGGTGAAAATTTGTAAATAAAAACACCAGCAATAACTGGAACCCATGTGGATCGAGACTGATGGGGGTAGGGAACTGATAATGTTTGCTAGATTTACTATTTACATTAGGCAATGTATTAAAGTCACCTTTACTGTGCTTGACATATGATAAGCACCCAATGGTAGTAAATATTTTCACATGCTGTTGATATTGTTATTTTATATACAACAGAAAAAATGAGATATTTATGAGCATGGAAGAAACCTCTAGAAGAAAGAAGACGAAACCAAGTGATGATTTCCGACAGAGTGATCCTCAAGTACAGATGACAGAATGAGTTTGTTCTTGAACTAATTTAACCTAATCAATCCATTCCCTATTCTAGTCTAATGACCAGAGGTAGCTCAGTATTTGGATGGTTTAATTGAGCTGACATCACCAGCAGCTCCACAGACTTACCCAATTATTTTTTCTATACCATCATGTACCAAAATGTTGGCCTGGACATCTATTTCCCCACAATCTAGACATTTCTCCTCCTACTAACCAGCCAAGTGATACTAAATACATCAAATAAATTAATTAATAAAAAAATGACTTACCATCTACATGGGTTTGAATGTGTCCTCTCCAAACTTTATGTTAAAACTTGATCCCTGTTGCAGTGTTATAAGATATTAAGTGGTATTAAAGGGATGGGACTTTGGGGAAGTAATTACAAATAGTGCTTTATAAGAGGGTAGTAGCATAGAGTTTCATACTGTTCCCCTTTTCTTGTCTCTTTTAAGACCTCTCTTAAATTGGGAGGCATGGAAATATTATAATTAAAAGCCCAGGTCCTGGAGGTGGAGAACCCTAAAGTTCAGGGTCCTTCAAATTAATAGCCCAACCCCCCCCCCCACAGAAAACAAGGAACACTGACATCTATCCTAAAGTGCTGATGGAAAGATTAATAGAAGATGCATGCATGGAGTTAGCATGCTGCCCAGCATAGAGTTGATGTGAAGTAAATGTTAGATGCTGTCAACCTTATTTGACTAAGAACCCACTGACCAGAGGATGCACTGGAATGATTGGCAACTTGAAGCATGTGCAGAATACAAATTATAAATCGATTATTTCACTCACACAAGATTATTTTGCAGAAGTATAATGTAAACCTATTTTATTTGGTTGTCCTGAACCATTGAAACGGTATTCATTGATTTAAATGAAATTGAAAATCAGGAGTCACTTTAGCAAGTAGAAGCCATATTCATAGTTATTTTATCCCAATATAACTGATTTATCTAAGAGACTCCCTCTCAAAGTTATTACTCAAGTCTGTGAGAAGGTGATGATCATCTACAACTCACGATGATTTAAGGAGACTGGACTTCAATCTGTGTGAATACACATGTGCCTGTATGTGTGTGTGTTTGCATGTGTGTGTGTTGCCCTGCATGGAACAATTGTTTTTTTTCCCTGAAGTAGCCACAGGAAGAGGTGTGTGTGTGTGTGTGTGTGTGTGTGTGTGTGTGTGAATTTTCTTCCTACACTATAACCCTAACAGCAGCTTAATATTTGACCATATGATCATACAGTACACAAAGGAAAAAGTACAAGAGCAATAACAATAACCAATGGATTTTTTATTGCATTATAGCTTATAAAATATTTTCCCACTCATTATCTCACTTGATCCTCCCAGAGGACAGTTCAAATAATTGTAAGTAATATTTCCATTTCAAAGTAGAAGGAACTTTATATTTGATAAATATAAAGCAGAACGGGTGCATGTGACTGACCTAGTTTACAGAGTGATTCTCGGAAATGAATAAAAAAAGTGAAAAATCCTCACAAGAGTATAAGATTGAATATGCTTATAAGGTTACTTATTACTGACATCACAAAGAGCACGAGTCTAATAGGCCACCCGTTCATCTTTTTGCCATCTGGATGATGTACTCCCCAAGCACAGGGAAGAAAACAGGAGAGTAAAGTGAGGTTCTGGAAACACAAATCCATTCACTTGGTAAACACAGATGGACAGATGGATAAGTTGTGGCCATTCTGCTCACCTAAGCTAGATATAAATGAGAAGAATCAGAAATGTGGATGCAGGAAGATACAACGGCACCCAATGTCAGTGTGTAAAACTGCAGCTGCTGCCAACCAATGCACATGACATACACAGGTGCATTTGGAAAGTTGCATCTGGGATTACTTATTCCATTCTACAACTGCTATATGGCCTTCTACAAATATCAAAATGTACCATGTGATTTATGTTTGCCCTCCTCACCACACCTTCTACTCTCCAACTCCTCCACCCTGGTAGAACAAGGGATTGTAGTACAAAATCAATGGCCTCCTTTACCCTCTAGTTCGAGATCTTCTTCATCCCAGGAAGAGCCTGGAGGTAGGGAGCAAGATAAAGGCAAGTCAATTTTTCCCCTGGTTCCCTCCATGTGGGATCTGCTGGACTCTGTGACTTTCAGTTAAGCACCTTTGCTTTTAAGGTGACTTCTGCCTGATTCCTTCCTTCTGACTCCTGGCATCCTACCCTTCTCTCTGTCTCTCAGGCCTATGAGTAGTGATCACCCTTCCCTTCCTAGCTGTAGAGTACTTACTGTTTCCTCTGTGGTTCACCAAAACACCCACACTTTAAAAAAAATCCTTTCTTGAACTTCATTTTGATTATACTAATTTGAAAGTGCCAATCATGAAGGTCTTACTGAAACAAATTTTTTAATTTAGATGAGTAAAAAAATAATATCCACCACCCAGGGTCATAGTGACCTCTAAACAGCAAAATCCTTACAAAATACTTAGTATAGCATAGTAGCTGTCCTGGGAAAAATTCAAATTATCAGAGGTTTTTTTTAGCCTGCTTTGCTTGCAACGTATCACAGAGCACTCTAAACTTCTTATTTGTTTTCCTCTCCAAGGACTGAGTGCTCCTCAAGGCCAGGGTTACAGGCTCAAAGATCAAGACCTGTGCAACCAGCAGAAAACTTGCAAATGTCAGTTAAATGATCACTGAGGGAAGGTGGCATACCAGCAGCAAATACAGGCCTCCAGAAAAAGCATGCCCAGGTCAGCAACAGCTTGAGAATTTATAATTTAAAGATGAAGATGTTAGAATTAGTTATAGGGTTGAAGAGTAAAGGCAACTTTGATCTTTTTAGTCATATTTGGTTAGTAACATGTTTGAGAATCTGTGTGTGTATGTGTGTGTGTGTGTGTGTGTGTGTGTATGTACAAACATAGTAATAGGTAGATGGATGTATGGATAGTTAGGTAGACACATGGATGAAGAAAGACAGAGGGGTTCCTACTCTAGTTACTTGACACAGTTTTCTTAAGAATGATACCCTGGAAATGAACAGTAACTGAACAGAGGATTCCACCAGTCCATTATCAGTTGCTTAATACTGTGGAACACAACTATTAAAGGGGTGATTAAACTAAAAGAAAAGTGCATATAATTTTTAAAATCTAATAGTGAAAATCTGACTTTTTATTTATGGTCCAAATAACATAATTACCAAATCTGTTAAGGCATTATTTCTAAAGAAATTTTAACTGCTTAAACATCATGCATTAAAGCACAAACCTATTCACATTTGCACATATGAGAAAATTAAAAGACAAGATTTTTCTTTCAAGTTGAAAATAAGATAGCTGATGGTGACCTCAGCAATTTCCATTTCCATTTAGATGCAGACATGCATATTATGGAAAACTCTCTATATGCATCCTCTCCCCCTGGAGATCCACTGATCTGTAGTAAAAAGGGGGCATTTGTTGAGTGGGAGGGATTCTGGCATAACAACCAGCAGTCTGTTCTGCATGTCAGGAACCAATTCAATAGAACTGGTGGACTACGTAACAGCATGTTTCTGGGGATGATTTCCTGTTGGACTACAGCCAGCCCCCAATTTTATCTCATCTCCCCGTTGGTTTCCTCTTTATTCTTACCTAGAGCAGCTCTCCCTTTTGTGTCTGCACCTCTGCTGACCAACAGGTGTGCCATCACCAGTGATGGTTCCTTTGTTGAATTTTCTGACTGCAAGCTGGTGTTTGCCTGCCTGTGAGAGTGAGTGCATGTGTATGCGAGTTTGCAGCAGAACTAAAGTATATATGGGTGTGTATTCTGTAGTATAATTTACATCCTATCATTTTTTATTTGCACTTTTCATAAAGTCCCTGCACATTTTCATTCTGTAACTTCAATAACCAAAGAACTGAGTTGGAATAAAGACAGGCAGCATTTTGTCTCTGAATGTGTCCACAAGTGGCACAGAGAATCCATCAATGACCCTATTAGATATATGATGTATAGTTTTGTACCCTAGCAGGAACTTACATGAGCTGAACATAGACTTGGGTTTGAGATCTCTTTCTGACATTAACCTCTGGGTAGACTTGGAAAAATCACTCGTTCTCTCTCAAACGATCCCTTTTAAAAAAAAAAAAAAAACATATGCCATATAATTTGTTAGCTCATAGTATTATTGGGGAGAATAAGTTGTGTTTGGTATGCTGATGACATAGTGTGTAAGAGAATAGAATGAAAAAGAAAAGGAGAAAAAAAAAAAAACAACAACAAAACAATGATCCATCAGAACAGCCGAGGCTGGGAAGAGGCTGAGGATAAACAGAGGGACTAGGGGAGTAGAAAAGGGGTGGGGGGTAGATATTCCTGCTATTCAATGGGGAGGACCATTAAAGGAACCTCAGGTAGCCTGTGGGTGGCTTCACACAATGCCCTGTTTATTCTGAACACTACATGTCTTTTAATAATTCCAGCCGTGCCCACACCTGAACGATATAATTATATCATTTCTCTCAGTCATTTCTTGCTAGTCACTGAGAGCAAACAGGCAAGAAGAAACATTTCCTCGTTCTGAATATGCATTGCCTTTTATCTGCAATTCTCAAATGAGATTTATCAATTTCTACTTGGGAATTTTCAGAATTGTGTACATGTCTTATCTCGTCCCCTTAAATTCCCTGCTCCTTGATGACACATTCGTGTCTGAATCATATCCCTGTCCTCCCTGATGGGCCTAGTAGGCAATCTTCAGGAAGGAAATGCATATGTACACCAGCAATTCCAGTTTAGGAGCAAAGCAACGGACTGCTGGGGCCAGAGGTTGGCTGACTGTGGGACTAGCAAGGAGGCCTACAGCAAAGTGCCCAAATTTTCTGATTCATACAACTGAGAAATAAGTTTGCTATGAGGAAGGAAGGAACAAAGGGAGGGGCATCGGGAGGGGTAGGGAAGAAGGGAAGTAGACAGAAGAGACTGGGAAGGAAGAGTCCATGGCAAATAAGCTTTGCCTCTGTAGACAAAGGAAGTTAAGTCCATTTCTTCCTCTTATTTGTTCCTCAGAGCCATTAGTGTGCTTCTATTAACATGGTCACAAGGCAGATTTATATGTACCAGACCAGGAAGCCATATTTGACCAAATAGTTTTTAATCTCTACAATCCTGAAACAGTAGTACTGACTCTATCAATATGGAAAACAATACACACTAATATTGATTTTTTTCTATTTTAATGGTCAACCTAAAAAATCATCTTTGCAACAAATTAAAATTGTTTATTATGATTACACCATTACTTTTTCTCTCCATGACAAAATCAAAATCAGGTCCTTATTTCTTCCTCAACCTTTTCCTCCCCCACTCTATCCCTCCCTCATCCCTCCTTTCCTTTTTTTCTTCCTTCTAAGTGAGAGTTATAGACATGATACTATATACAACATGTGGTAAGAGAAAGAAGCAGTGGGAGGAGACAAAAAGAATAAGGGGGAAAGTTACTGTGAATTTTTTCCTCCTCTGTCTCCAGGGAATTTGAGGATAAAATCTGACCCTGACTACACTTTATTTGAAGATAAGGCATATTGCAAATAATTCCTTGATACAACTTTCCTTGGATCTGCCTCTATTATTCAGACAAGCTAGAAACATGGGAGAATAAGACAAGTTTTTTACTTGTGTTTCACATAGGCAACGTGCTTTCTGAAGGACTTTTTATATAGATGGCAATCTTGGATGTCATGCAGAGCTAGGTAAAACAGGACTTTGTGATCTTGCTGCACAAGACAGCTAGGCTGGTTCAGCTTCATTTGATATCAACCAAGCAAATAATATTGCGGGTAATTGAAGAGTGAGCAAATCCATTTCTGGTCCATTCTTACCCAACCATGAGGAGGAAGCTCAACAGGGAATCCGACGAGAAAGCTGGGGTGGCACTTAAATGAACAATGGGGAAATCAAGAGGGGTGGGAATGAAGCTTTGCCCATCCGGGCCAGAAGTACCCAGAGCTGGTCACTCAAGCAAGCCTAACCTGGACTCAGAAACTTGAAATGGCCTCCTGTGGCCAAGCTCTTCTCCTCTCATATCCTCAAGTGGTAGAGAAGAAATAAAAGTGATTGAAATGTTCACTAATGCAAGGAAATGTAATTATTGGGAAATTTCATTCTGTAATCCCCCCTTCCATTAAAAGGTCTGAATCAGACTGAGGTAAATCCAAATATTTAAATTTATTTCTCCCTATTAATTTGGAGGCACTTAAAGTATAGTCTTTAAGGGAACAAGGACAATTTATTAATATTAATAACGCTAATTACATTTTATTAACAATATGCTAAGCACATTATATGCTGGTTTTATTTAATTTATTTCTCATAACACTAATATGAGATGGATATTATTCTGACCATCTTCTAAAACTCTCCCTCTCTCTCCCCCACTGAACAGTCCATCCTGATGAAAACCCCAACATATATATTTCACATACCACCCTTGCCCTCAGTGCCAGAGGAAACAGATAAACCAGAAGGAGCAAAAGAGTATCGGTTCTTTAGGAGACACTTAAATGTAACCCTTAAATCTGTGCTTCTTTTAATCCTCTCAACTCAAGGCATGGTGCCTCACTTAAATATTGCACAAACAAAAAGCCACATAATAATTTCTCTACATAAATAAATTAAATAATTTAATTTATTCAGTCCCCCCCCCCAAAAAAAATAAAAATAATTCTATCTGAAAGCAAAACGTTTATTGAATAAAATGTATAGTTAAAAAAAAATTCTGGGCTGAGGCTGTGGCTCAGTGGTAGAACGCTTGCCTAGCATGTGTGAGGCACTGAGTTCGATTCTTAGCACCACATATAAATAAATGAATAAAATAAAGGTCCATAGATATAAAAAATATTTTTGAAAAATTCACAGCCATTTTTACAGTGTGATATAGCTATGATAATGCATGATGCTAATACAGTCTGACATAGAATACATACATGAATATTTATATGTGTATTTGTATATGTGCATTTGTAAACACACACAAATACATTACTTAAAAAGAAAGCATCCCAGATTTAAGTGTACTTGATTCTGGGTTGTAGGTGATTTGTTTGTTCTTGAGTTTAGTTTGTTCTTTTTGTCATGATCTCTTTGTAGTTTTACTATTCTATAATTTTAATTTTTGACATTTACTGAACACATATGATGCACTATTCTAAGAACTTTCCATATATTAACCAATTTAATTTTTGGTAGAAGGTAGGTATTGTTATTAGTGCCACTTTACCAATGTGAAACAGAGAGGTCAGGAGGTTTGTTAAGCTTGTAAATGGCACTGCATGTCTGGGCTTTCAGGTGGCTGGGTTCAGTACCTGACCTCTTAACTGTCACATGGTACTAAGAATGTCAGCTTTATAATTAGGGGAAAATATTAAACAGTCTGTAATTTTAATATGATTTTGCAAATTTGTTAACAACCAAGGCATATCAAGGATACAGGTTTGAATGAGGACAGAACCAATTTAATCAAGTTTTTTTTTTTTTTTTTTTTTTAAAGAGAGAGTGAGAGAGGAGAGAGAGAGAATTTTTTAATATTTATTTTTTAGTTCTCGGCGGACACAACATCTTTGTTGGTATGTGGTGCTGAGGATCGAACCCGGGCCGCACGCATGCCAGGCGAGCACGCTACCGCTTGAGCCACATCCCCAGCCCTTAATCAAGTTTTTTTAGATTTTTTTTTAAATTTTAAACTCCTTATTTCATTGGATTGCACTAGCCATTAGATTTGCTTCAGTCCATTAAAAGGCAAATTGGACATTAATTTTTGCATCTGAGTGCTTTTTCCTTTGCAATTATCAATAATGAGATTACCATGAAGTTCCTGTTTGGGAAAAAAAATATCCAAAATTCTTTTCATTTTTCTTACATCCCCAGAAATGTACCAAAGAGCTGAGCTTGCAGATTTCAATGTGTTTTTTATTTTTTTTGAAACAGTCACCTCACACAAACTGCCACCAAAGGGAACAGTAGGGTCAAGTCAACTGTTTATGGTCCTACCACTATTCATGTGGATTCTTTCAGGACCTTCTGTTCCACTGCAGTTTATGGCCTGGAAAGTGTCTTCCAAGACATGATCAAGCTAGGATAATGATCTCATTATAAAACCAATCGGAAACTCGGTGCAGATCTTTTTGTTCTTGATGTTGTTCATCAGAAGGTTGAGATAATGAGAGGAAAAAAAGACAATGCTGTTTCAAGCATTTGCATTTTGAAAATGTGAACCTCAGCAAAGACCAACTTGACTCTGTATCCCTCCCGAAACCTCATCCTCATCCCTCTTGCACCTGTTCTGGAGTTAGATATCAGTTCATGTGATAATGCTTTGAGAGTATGTATCACCCTTCCAGTAGCCTAGTTTTTTATATCATCAGTTCAAGCCAAATTCATGAAGGGGTAAGAATATGAGTGTCAGAGAGTTCTGAAAAGGACAATAGTATAAGCAGACAGTGCTTCAAGTCAAGAATAAGACAGAAACTGCATCACAGCTAGAGTACATCAGAAACAGGTAAAGAGAGCCACAAAAGTTCAATGTTAGTCTACCTGCTGGCTATATTGGTGTTATTTGTGTGATAATGCACCCATTTCCCTGGAACATCTCTGGTTTCTAACAGCTATTCACTCCAAAGTGTCTTACATAGGGAGAGAAATTATGGGGACACAGTAGGAATCACTGCCATGTGAGCTCAGGGGATTCAAGTTGGCTCATAGAATCAAGAGGAAAGCTGGAGTCCAAGTTCATGGGAGTGATAGGGGTGCTTCTCAGGAAGAGTAATGCTAACATTGATATTTCAAATGTATCTCCTTATACAGTGAGTAAAAAATCCTCTATATTGGGTCTGTCTTCTGAATGGGATCCAAAGGAGAAAAGTGGAATCAAGAGAGTGTTTCAGTCAATATGCAGATGGATACTATGAAGAAACAAGAAATAATCACAAAATAATAGAGAATAAGAAAATATCAACACATTGGAAACAAAGAGCCAGGAGCCTCACAGGAATGTAAATTCCACAGAAACGTGTGGTAGTCTTGGGAAGGTCATCTGACTTCCAACAGTATTTACAGAGGAGGAGTCCATGAAGGACAATGTAGATTTTAAGGAAAGTTGGTCTCAGAACATGTCAGAGTTCCGTTTACAAACTCACACCCATTTCTTTCTTCCCTATCTCCAAAGGAAAAGAAAGGTAAGAATGAGAGAAGCATTTCTATGCATGTGTAAAGGAAAGGAAATCAATCTCATGGGCAAGATCTCAAATCAGAACAAAGAGATTTTTCTACCTTTATGTCAAGAAAGAGTCAATTATCTCCACTGTCCTCCTGTTAGGACAGTTTGTGCTCAAAGGCTTCTTTTCTGTAGCACTTCCTCTTAGAGATTCCAATTCATCCCAGGAGAAAAATTTTTCACACAATAAAATTTAAATATGGTGTGCAAAATGAGTTTTAAACAAGTTTCATGACAGGTGTAAAACCGTACAGGGGAAACCATCAGGAAGAATCTGTTACTGGCTAACACCTTGGTTGATATCCAGCTGAGGACAGCAAGGGGACCTAGTGTGGGCACTTCCAGGAGGGGTTGAGTGATGTGTAGAGATGAAGAAAGAGCCTGGGAAGCTGCACAAAGGAACAGGCTTCCCTCCCACATAACCATTTTTTCAAGCAAGAACCAGCCACTTTGATCTTACGTCCTCAAAGACAGAGCTGAAAATCATGATTTCCAGCCTGCAGAGCTTAACAAAAATTGTAGACAGCTGTCAACATCATTTGATTTCAAGAGCCTGAGACATTCTTCCATGTCGTGCCACCCCCAACCACCACCTTGCCCAGACAGAGAGGACCAACATGGCACCATTAAAATATCACTATCTCTAGGAAGGGCTGTCACTTCTGTTCTACTTAGGAATTTGAAAGGAAGTGTTATGACAGAACTTAAGTGAAAAGTTTGGGAAGTGTGAAAAGGGAGCTAAGATTTGTTGCTACTACGAGGTACCAGGTACCATGGTGGTTTTCACTTTATGTTGAAATCCCCCTCAAACTATAGATCATACCTTTTCTATTATCCTCATTTTTTCAGACAAGGAAAGAACATGAAAGAGATGAAACTTGCCCAAGGTAACATTATTAGAAAGTAATGATACCTGAGAATGAAGATGGAAGAAGAAACAGCAGACGCACAAGGTCCCTGAGCAACTGAGAATATGGCCACACTGGAAGCCTAGAATGTTCTTCCTTTCTCCTTCCTGTGGTAGCTCACTGTCATATTTCAGTCCTCAATGAACCTCACAGAAGTCTTCTCCATCCTTCACTTTCTCTACTGCCCCAGACACCCTCTCAGCCTATTTATTTTTCCTTTGGCACTTCCTACAATCTTCATTTTGTAGTTTGTGAATTTGTTTATAAAAATGGCTAGGAAGGCTATGACCTGGTTGTTTCCTGGTCACTGTTATAGACTCAGGACTAACCTCAGTGTCTTGACCATAGGGGATGCCCAGCAGTAATTTATTGAGTGAATTAATGGGTGTTCTAATAAATACGTAATTGAATAAAATAACCATCAAGGACACAAAACAGAGTCTAAGATATCATTGGAAAGACACGATTTCACAATTTTCATTTTTGTTGATGTTATTTCTCTGAGTGCTTGGTAATTTCTCCTAACTCTCCTGTCTTCCAAATATAAGCTCCTTTCCCTCTCTTTTATCCAGCAAAGATGTCAAGGAGAAGAGTGAGACAGATACATTGGAAGAGTGTAAACAGGACATGACTAAGATGTTCTCCATCCCTCCTCCCATCTCCTTCCCAGACCAAATCTCCCTGAATTGAATATTGTTGGGGCTATGAAAAACAAAGCACAAAGCTTTTTCTTACAGTCTCTGCAGCTGGAGGCTTTAGAAACTTGAAGGCCCCCTTTTGCATGGTCACACAGATGCTATGATGACCAAATCTATGAGTCACCATCACCTTTATGTTTTCCTCTTCCAAAGGCACAGGCTACACAATCATTGCTCTGCCCACAGTTTGACAACACTGGGCTGTTGGGAGCTGGGTACGTTTATACTAGATCGCTTCAAGTCTGCATCACTGCTAGGGGAAGGTAGGTTGCCTAAAAGCCTGGCTCTCTCTGACATTTCTGCAGTCACCGGTTCATAAAGGAAAGATGATGATGGACGGATTTAGTTTCCCCCTTAAAGCAAATCCTCTCACCTCTGCACCTTGCCACTTGATCTCTCCATGTGGCTGGGGCCCCGCTGTCAGGAAGCATTTTGTACAGGATGCCCCCAGTGGCTTGAGAGTGGCAGGGCTGTGCCAGAGGGATGGCAGCAACTGCTGCCACTGACACATTTCAGTCAGGCCATAGCAGACCTCTCTCTGCCAGGCAGGGGAACCAACAAAGGAGCCGCTGTGACTGCCTGGGGCTCAAATCGGATCATCTCTCCCTGTCTGGGAAAAATCATAAAATTGAGCCACTCAGCAGTGGGGGTGGTAGGGGGAAGCCTAAGGAAGCCTGAACCCTGACTTCTCTCTTGGCTTTGACAATTGGCTTTGTGCCAAATGTAAAATTACATCTGAACTCTTAGCCGCACTCCTAAGTAGCAGAGGCACACCTGGCTGACGATGAGAATCCTTCAAGGTGAAATGCCTTTCAGGAGGATTTTTTTCATTTTAATTTCATTTTGTTCTGAGTGCTGATTCAATATTAGATACAAACTGTAGATCCCACATTTTCATTGGATCTTCTCTGTGTGGTTGGATTGACAGCCCTCCTAAGGCCAGTTCCGACTTCTCGATTATCAAACACGAGCAACAGCCATGCCAGCTCACCTCCTATCCTCTGCCCACAAAGCTGTCTCAAATTTTCTCTTGAAAAGGAGCAACCAGTTCCCAGCGCCACAGGATATCAGTACCACTGAGAAGGATCCTGGAGATGAACCAGCCCAGCCCTCTGTGGTATGCACATGAGGAAAGTGAGGCAAAGAGAAATAAAGGGGATTGGGTAAGTTGGATGTTTTGATCATTTGCCCTCCCTTCAGCATGCTGTCACCTCCTGAAGTGTAAAATCCATTCCTCCAGCACTAGGTTGAGTAGAGGATTCCAAATGACTTTCATGGATGAGGGGCTTTTATACTCATTACCCTGGAAAGAACAGATGTAACTCTCTAAAACTCTAGAAATTAGCCCTTAGGGAAGAGGGTGCGGAGAAGATGCTGGGGAAGAGAGGAAGACAGGTGAGTTGGGGGAGAGATCATTTTCAAGTAAGTCACGAAGGAAGTGGAAGGGGCAAATAAAAAAAGATATATTTAGGTTATCGTACCTTGGAGCACTTAGTTTCAAGGATCTACTGTGCACAGCCCACTGTTAACTAAGTAATTAGATGACTCTTTTCAAACAGAATACTGAACAAAGATATAGAAAAAAATATAGACCAAAGCACTTAGAAGCCAAATTTATCAGGGTCTGAATAGAGAAGATGAATGACTAGCAGAAATCAAATGGCATCATTTCTTAAACTGAACCTTAAATTATTTTCTAAATGCAAAACCCTTGGTTATAAAGAGAAAATTGAAATTCTGATTCCTTTTGGCCCCACAGCCCTAAATTGTGCTTGCAAAAGATTTATTCTACAGCTCTTTCCACATTTCAATAACTTTCTTTATATATTTGACTAGAAAGGACCCAGGCAAACATAATATATTTGGCATCAAGTAATGGAATTTTTAGTAAAATTCAGGACGGATATTTGTTCACAGAACTCCTATTATCAAGCATATAAAAAGAAATACAAACTGGTTTTTAGTTCTGGGTTTACAGATATCTTACTGAATTGAGTTTGCATCATTTTTCTACCTTGCTTATCTCTTTTCATGTAGACTTTCATTGTTACCATCTTTATGATATCAAAAGATTTGAACAAAAATACATTTAAATCAAAGAAGGATTTGCTCTTTAAAATTGGTGCAAAGGCAGTAAGATTTCTTTCTCATGCTCTATAAATCAGAGAGCTACAAACTCTTTATAGGAGAAAATATGTCTATTTCCAGTGCCAAATATAAATTTTGGTCCTGATTCCTAGAACGAAAATTCAAAGTGGACCTTAATAACATGAACTGAAATGGATGCAAAGTTGTTGTCAGGGAAGCTTTCTTTTTGCGCACACCTGTGCACGTCTTTGATATTTTAACGATTAATAGCTTCTGTAAAGATAAGTTTGGGCATTAAATTAAGTAAGGCAGTCACAGAAGCTTTCTTTCAATTTCTTAAATATTCATGCAGCAGGGAATATTTATTGCATAATGGGCACATAAGACTATTCATCAACAAAACCAATCTGGCTCCTGCTCCTCTTTTGGATCTGGGTCAGGCATCTATTCTTGTGCTTGAGAGCTGGGTTGAAGCTCAGTGGTACAGTGCTTGTCTAGCATGCACAAGGCCCTGGGTTCACCTTCCCAGAACTACACACACATGAGAAGTATTCATGTGTTTGGGATCTAAAGGTTTAGATCCTCCACCTGAAAGTACACCTTGACCCACTCTGGATATCTCTTTTCATTTCTGCTGTGGCCTCACAAAATAAAAAGACGTGATATCTTTGTTTCTCTTCTTTCACTTTTCCTTTTAATAGAGTCTGTTTTTGTTTATTTTTTTAAAGCTATTTGTTTGGTCACTTTTTTACAATTCATCTGATTTCTTTACCGACTTAGGCTAAAGTATTATGTTGTGTTTTTTGCCTCTACACAGATTGCCTGGGAGAATATATATATATATATATATATATATATATATATATATATATATATATATATAAACTACAACAATTAAGCATAATTTTTAGGTTAGAGAGATCTAGGTTCAAACTCCTATTCAATTTGACATACTGTTTATCACAGTGGGCCTCAGTTTCACTGACCTCTTTCATACCAGTCTGTAAGATGTAGTGAAGGAATGTGCAAACATAATTAGCAATGAACTCAACCCATCATACAGTAAGTAGCTTCTTGACATGAGGAGGTTTAAATTAAAAACTAGAAGCAAAAAAAGATCAAACCATAACCTGAGAAAGAATGCTGAGAGAAACAAGAGATGAAGAACATAGGATTCAAATTTTATTTTATTTACCCAAGACCTCTTTGTGATAATTTTAATACATATGTCAACTTGAGGGCAGATGAATCTTTCGTACTTGAAGTATGAAAATGGTGAGAATATTTTTATGAACAAATACAACCGTGATGATAAAAACCAAGCAATTCAAGTTAATATTTTAAAATTTAAAATGAACCACGTTGTTAGCATTATCATTATCATTTGTCAGGAATAATCATTGTTCTATGTGGGAGCTACTCACAGTTAACCACTATAAACTTCTCAGGATCATGCAAGAACTACAATAAGTGACATTTCCAAAGAGTAGACGATTATAAACAGGACCTTTGCATATACCAACATTGAAATAAAGCCAGACTCGCCTGCCTCTTCTGTGTAAAAAAAAAAAAAAAAAAAAAAAAAAAAAAAAAAAAAAAGCTGTGTAAAACACAGCTGCAGTTTTCAACAACTTAAAGATTACCACTGGGATGTCAAGCAAGGGGCAATAAGAAAACCAAAAAGATTAAATTGGGATTGTAAAGAAAAGCCAAATGAAATTAAGAACTCGGGATCAAATAAGGCACTATTTTGATTTCATCAAAATACAAAGGACCTAGTACTATACATAATTTTCAATTCTGGTTGATGATCAATAATTTCATTGGGAGGTTTAAAAACAAATCTTAGGGTGCCAAAATTAGGGGTGGGACAAAGACAGCACTGCACTGATTTTTTCATAGCTCCTGGTCTGAGATTTTGCCATATTTTGGAACCACTGACCAAGAGACAAATTATGCACTTATGCCATCACCAATGAAATCTGCCAAGCAGCTCCCCTGGTGCACAGCTGCACGGCTGAATTGTAGATATGTTTTGATTAGACACAGATGCATTTAATTAGTAGTTTGTGTCATCAATTAGAACATGAACCCAAAAAGCCACCTTCTTGCTTAGATATGCTTTGAACATGAATTTTAATATAAATGACAATTCCTGAAGAAAGGGGCAAGGAGGGAAGAATTCTAATGAAGTCATTAAAATATAAAAAGTTTTTACCTGAGAATACAATCTAGAAGGATTCCTTGAATAAGCAAATAGGGAGCCTTATACCTCTAGTTTTAATCAGAGAATCTGGGTAAATTAGAACAAAGGGGAAAAAAAGGATGGTACTAATAGAAAAAAACACATTGTGTTTTTTTTCTTATTTTTCCCCCAAAGCATTTTCAAAAGATACCTCCCATCCTCCACCTTTAATTTCCATATGGAGAAGCCTTACACCAGAGAGCAAGCTCACAGTGTTTGCTGATCCAAGAGATCTTTCGTTTCAGTGATGTTATGACTTGAATCTGAAATATCCCCTCATAAATTCATGTATTCAAAGTGTGGTCTACAATGCACCAAGATTCAAAGGTAAGGCTTTTAGGTAATGACAGCATCATAAGTGTTCTGACCTCAAAAAAATGTATAGATCTCTAATACTGTGGTGAGACAAAGAGAACATCGTATCGACATCCAAAGGATTCATCCATTGCTAGCTGAATGGACTACTGGAAGGCAGGACCTCATTGTTGGAAGAGGACATTTGAGGCATGCCCTGAAAAAATTTATATTTTTCCTGGCTCTATAATCTCTCTCTGCTTCCTTGCTACCATGAACTGAGCAGATTTTCTTATCCATGCCCTTCCGCCATGATGTTTCTGCAATGCAGTCAACTGACTATGGAATGAGACTTCTAAATCCGTGAACCAAAAAAAAATATTTCCTCCTCTACAGTGTTCTTGTTAGCTATTTTGGTAACAAAGACAAAAGCTGACTAACAGAGTCTAAGTAAGTTCATTTATCTTAGTAGTCTAGTAGGGGAAACAATAGCTACTACAATTGAATGAATTGGTTGGGCATTTAGCATTATATGAAGCATCTCATATACCTCACATCAACCTAATTTTGTAAATGAGGAAACAGGAGCTGAAGAAATTTGCCTAAATTGGTGGGGTCTAGAATCTGAACTTAGGTTAATGTAACTTCAAAGCCAGAGGTTGACCACCTCTCATGAGCAGAACCTTACAACTTTAAGAGACCCACGTTTAAATGACTTCACCAAGAAATTACATTCCTGTTTCTCCCCATATTATCAATAATATTCAACTTTTGAAATAGATCTTTGAGTTTCTTCAGTTCAAACTCCAAATGCACATTGAGGACACACTCTAAACTTGCAAACTATATAAATTCTCTGTACCTCAGCTCTTTTGCTTTCATATTTGTTTATTTAATAAGCTATGTAAAATCCCGCACATGATTGCTAAACTTCCCAATCCTGTCACATCAAAGACATCACTACTTAATTGTGGCATTCATTCCTGATAAAGTAGATAGAGCCAAGAATCTTCCTCAAAGCAACTTAGATAATTACATCTTATCAATCAGAGTTGGCATTCAGGATGAAACCTACTGGCCATTTAGAGTTTGCATATTCCCCAAAGTTATTAATAATTTTTACCAAAATTTCATTGAGCTGTATAAATCTGTGAATCAGTTTATATTCACAGGTTATGGTAACATTGTATGGGCACTTAATAGCTCATGTGGCCATGTCATATTCTAGGGATAATGAAATAGTTGTAAGAATTCCTTGACTCCCAGAGGACAAAAAAGCCTTTGATTAGCCAATCCAAATGTGTGTGTGTGTGTGTGTGTGTGTGTGTGTGTGTGTGTGTGTGTTTAGAACTATTCTGAAAGGCAAAGAATAGGACTAAAATATGAAAACCTGAAGCATTTACAAGGCTGGGCGGTTTATCAAAAATCACCACTAATAAAATTCCAATGTACTTTAATAAAAATCTATACAGTGTCTGAAGTAAAAGTGAGTTTATGTTCTGGTTGCCAAAGACACTTTATCTGAACCATGGGTTATCCTAAAATTTGAGGAATCCCAAAGCTTCTCAGAAAGCAGTTTGTCTTTCAACTCAGGAAGTTTGGAATGCATTGCACACTAAAATGTGACTAGTAGGAGTTTTTTGCTTTTTGTGGATAAGGATTGAATAGGCAAACAAACTAAGGCTTTATTAGTGAACTCTTAGGAAAGCACAGAAACTATGAGGAGGGGGATGAACAAAATACAATGAAAACCTAAGACATTAAAAAAAAACACCCTTAGGAAACAGATATACATATTCTACAACATTATGTTTCCTGTCCCAAACCAGGTGGACAGAAAAAGGAAATCAGCCAGTACCATTCTGGGCTAGGCAAGGAGATCATTGGAAAATCAACAGCAAAACCCACTGCATCGTGGAAGGCTGTCGAAGCCTCCATTCTTTCAAAGTGACCTAGTGGGTTGTCACTGTAATCTGTGCCTTTATTCACCTTTTACTCCTCCCCCACACATGTGTTTACATATACACATTTACATACAAACATGTACAATGGAATAATGGCACACAAAATACAGCACATTTGGTTTTCACTGTAGGGCACAATTCTCTTTGGGGAAGGAGGACCAAATTTAAGATTTTACTGAATCTCAATATAGATAATAAATATGACTGTTAAACACAGTGCTCCACATAAAATAATTTATTAACTATGATATTAAAAGGGGTATTTGTATATATACATATGCATTTACATATATTTTTGTGAATCTGATTACATTTTTTAATGAGCCTATGACATATTAATTGTAGCAAAATGGGCTCAAGTTGTGACTGCCCCAATATCACTAGTGAAAACAGCACTGTAATTAAAATCCAGGACTGTTGGGCTCTGCTGCTTGCATTATATTCTAGTGAATTAAACCATATTTCCATCGGGTCCCTAAACATTACTGAGACATTGAAGGAATTAAAAGCATACCCCCCTTATGCCCAAAATGTAAAACAAAAATAATAAAACAGCAACATAACTAACCAAATCCAGATTTAGTTACTCTTTTATATTTATTAGCCTCACCTAGAAACACAAGCTACAGGATTGGTGGAGAAGTTTATTTCTGTTTGTAAACTTAGAGCAGTGTATGCTACAGATTCCTGCCCCAATAATCCTCTCACATGTAAGGTTTGAGTTTGAGCCTCGATAAATTCATGCCCTTCATTCACCTGCTTATCTGTCCCACGGGAGTTTATAATTAATCAGACAGGCACTCGCCTATCGTATCAGTACACAGGTTCACACAAACATGTGCTTTATTTGCCAACAGATAATCCATGCTGCACTCAGTCACCACATATTAACCTTATTAAAAGGATGATTCCATCACGTCCTTTCTTTGCTCAGAATGGACCACAGCTTCTTTGTAGCCACTGAGTTAATAGCTCCACAGCTCAGCTCACACTGAGAATTTTCCACAGGATGAATCTATATTTGAATCTCATCACTAATTATTTACATGAACCCACCACGATGACGATTCTGAGCCATGCAAGGCTCCTGCTGTTCCACCACATTTCCCTTTTCTTTCCACCCAAATTCGGGAAAATATCGTTCCCTATATTGCAGCCACAGGATCAGGCTAATCTCTGATCTTCAGAAATACTGATTATTGAAGCATTTTGTTTCTTGTAAACTATGGCATTACATTATGCTAGGAAAGTGTGTTTTATTTCCCCAAGAACATTGCAAGCTTTGTGGGGGCAAAAAGATTTCTAATAATAAACATCTTTTAGAGTTTAGCAAAGTCCTTCATATCTAGCTGACACTGGATTAATTCACCTGTTCATTAAGCCAGTATTCTTAAGCACTTATTATGCCAAGTACTGTTATTACTTCAAAAAAATTATGAATAAACTAAACATAACCAGAACTTACATTTGATAAGAATGAGACTATTACTATATCAGCACTTTCAACAAAGAGCATATGTGCTAAAGGAGGACATGGTAGCAGAAGAGATGGAGGAGAGTCAGGAAGGACTTTTAGAACAGGTTTCATTTATGCTTTGAGTAAATAATAAAGCAGAAAGAGAAGAGAGAGAGAGAGAGAGAGAGAGAGAGAGAGAGAGAGAGAGAGAGAGAGAGAGACCTGTCCCTGAATTTATTGTCCCTGATTTATTGCTCTAAGAAGTTTGTAACTTCATTTTTGGTTTACAAGACCAAAGTAATGTTTATACTATTAGGGCTCTTCATTTAAGAAGTTTATTTTCAATAAGGCTGACGGTTGGTAAGATTAGGAGAATGATGGTGAAGTATAGAACTGATGCTAGTTGGCCAATAATAATAAATGGGTATTCAACGGGTTGTCCTCCGATTCAGGTTAACGTAAATAGGTCTGCTACTAAAATTCAGAATATGCATTGACTTAATGGTCAAAATATTATGCTTCGTTGTTTAGATAGATGGAGTAGTGGGAAAAGTATTAGGATGAGAATTGAGAATACTAGAGCTAATACACCTCCTAGTTTATTAGGGATAGATCGGAGGATAGCGTAGGCAAATAAGAAATATCATTCTGGTTTGATGTGAGGTGGAGTGCTTAGGGGGTTTGCAGGTGTATAATTGTCAGGATCTCCTAGAAGATCAGGTGAAAATAGGACTAGAGTTATTAGGGCTAGAATAAGGAGAAGGACTCCGGGGATATCTTTGATGGTGTAATATGGGTGAAAGGGAATTTTATCTGAATCAGAAATAAGGCCTGAGGGATTGTTTGATCCAGTCTCATGGAGGAAAAGAAGGTGAACTATAACTAGAGCTGCAATAACAAATGGAAGAACAAAGTGGAATGCGAAAAATCGTGTTAGAGTAGCTTTGTCTACTGAGAAGCCACCTCAAATTCACTCTACTAGGGTTGTACCAATGTAGGGGATAGCGGATAAAAGGTTAGTAATTACAGTTGCTCCTCAGAATGACATTTGGCCTCAGGGAAGAACATTGCCCATGAAAGCTGTGGCTATTACTACGAATAGGAGAATGACTCCAATGTTTCATGTCTCAAAGTAAGTATATGAGCCATAATATAGTCCTCGGCCTACATGAAGGAAGAGGCAGATAAAAAATATGGATGCGCAGTTAGCATGTATATAGTGGATTAGTCAGCCATAATTTACATCTCGGCAAATGTGAGTAACCGATGAAAAGGCTGTTATGGTATCAGATGTATAATGTATTGCTAGAAATAGTCCAGTGAGAATTTGGATTGCTAGGCAGAGGCCTAGTAGAGACCCAAAGTTTCATCATGCAGAAATGTTGGAGGGTGCAGGTAAATCGATAAAAGAGTGGTTGACGATTTTAATTAAAGGGTGAGTTTTGCGAGTGTTTGTCATTAGCGTTTTTATAGTTGAATAACAACGATGATTTTTCATGTCATTAGTCATGGTTAAATTCCATGTAAAAATAATGACGTATATAACATATTTATTAAGTATACTTTTTGTTTTAGGTTTTGTAGGGTTTTCTTCAAAACCTTCTCCTATTTATGGAGGCTTGGGGTTGATTGTTAGTGGGGGAATTGGGTGTGGGGTTGTGTTATATTTTGGGGGGTCTTTTTTAGGTTTAATAGTATTTTTGATTTATTTGGGGGGAATATTAGTGGTATTTGGTTATACTACGGCTATAGCAACTGAGGAATATCCAGAAACATGAGGATCAAATGTAGTTATTTGGGGGGTTTTGTTATTAGGGTTTTTAGTGGAGTTTTTAATTATTATGTTTATGGTTTTATATGATGAAATAGAAGTTGTAATTGAGTTTAAGGACTCAGGGAATTGAATAAATTGGACAAATAGAGATATAGACAAAGACACACACACACACACACACACACATGAACATTTACCACAATTATGTACCTACAAACTTACAGCAGAAAAATAAAGTATGATCTAGTTAACAATTGAGAGATACAGATAAACTCCACAAATACTCTTTCTTATAACAGCAATGTAAAAGTCTACAATTTGCATTTTAAGATTCACCATACCATTTAATCAGTTTTTATACTTATTTATTTTTTTTCTTCTAGGAGACTTAATGTCCATTTTGAAGCTCAAGTAAAGTCCAGTTTTAAACTCTAATTCTAGGTTAAGATTTTTGCTAGTTCTATTTAGCATAAGCATCCATCCATGGCAAAAGACTTTTCTGGGCTTTCTGGATTTTTTTTAATTAGTTGTAGATGGACACAATAATTTCATTTATTTTAATTTTTATATGGTTCTGAGGATTAAACCCAGTGCCTCTCATGTGCTAGGCAACTGCTCTACCACTGAACTTCAACCCAAGCCCCTTTCTGGGTCCTCAAAATGGAATAATTCTGCATGTATTTACGTTCTTGAAGCCTGTTTATTTATCAAACCCTTCTAAACGGATGCTCATTTGTGCTATGGTAATGAACAGAGTCAATGTGGAACTTTTAGGGGGCCTCAGAATCAGGGCACAAGGTTAGACAGTAGCTGCCACAGATTAAAAATATAAAATATAAATTATAGACTGGAATGCCTTCTGAAGAAATCCCCCACAGAAGAAGGTGAGGAAATGCACTTGGCTGATATGTGGAAGATCATTGTTCTAGGCAATAGAAGGTATATACAAAGATCCAAATGGCATGTTGGAAGACAGAAATGGAGAGACAGAAAAGTTGAGGGAAAGGGATTCTTTTATTGTTGTTGGGGCAAGGGAATCCTACTGAATAGGAACTTGCCAACATTATCAAGAACAATTTTTTTTTACCTTGGTTGAAAAATGAGCCAGTGTGTTTTGAGCTGAGAAGCGATTCCACAGACTTTTATTTTTAAAGGTTTCATTTTTCTTTTTCCTCCTTCATTTAATGGGCATGATTAGAATGCTTCAGAAACAAGGAAGAGAATACTTTACCTAATGAAATAGAAACGATTATTGAACTCTAATGAATACAAAGATATTAGGCTTCTAAGTTTAAATATACAATATTCCTTTAAGAATACTGAAATATATCTGATTATTTTCTAATGTGTTATTAATTTTCTCTCCCCAAATTGTTTCCATCCTGAGAAATTTTCTTGAAGAGAGTGCAAGGATCTACAGAACATGATTGTCAGATTCTCAGATATTCTGCTGAATGACTCCAAGAATGTTTTTTTGCTTAACTCTTACAAGAACCCTGCAAAATGGTGCTATATAGATGAGAAAGAAAACTTGGCGAGAGTAATTGGCTCAGGTTCATGCAGCTAGTTCTGACTGCCTCAGAGGGTGTTGGTCATTCTATGATGGTACAAGATTCCCTGTATGTTAATAATTCTTTTTTTTTTTTTTTTGGTACCAGGGATTGAACCCAGGGGTACTTAACCATTGAGCTTCATCCCCAGTCCTTTTTATGTATTTACTTTCTTTTGAGACAGGGTCTCACTAAGTTCCTTAGGGCCTCAATAAGTTGCTGCGGCTGTCCTTAAACTTGCAATCCTCCTATCTCAGCCTCCTGAGCTGCTGGGATTACAGGCAGGTGCCATCAAGCCTAGCAAAAACTTTTGGCATAACTGTTGTCCAAGCTCAGAACACACTACCCCAAGATATGGCATCTTAAAAATTTAGACAGCAACAAAAGCATTAATGTCATTCTCTGACTTTTTGCTACGTTCTGTGTGAGAGGTGGTTATAAAGGAATTATCTCACCCCATCTTCCTGACAGTATGTCATAAAAGCCTCATGTGACAGGTATCCTTCCCATGCTACAATGAAATGTCAAGAATCTGAAAAAAGGGGTTTTGCTAAGTTTTCCATAATTTACCACCAGTAGGTCAAACCTTTTTTGTCTAATATTTTATCCCACTGTCCATTTGTCATGGAAACTAAGCATCAAAATACACAGTTTTCCCCCTACCCTCCTGGATTGTTTGGCCATAATTTAAGAAGGTTCTCAGGTTACATAAAACTTTGCTTAAAAAAATACGTATCATGCCTTTCTCTTGTTAATCTGCCTTTTGTTATAGGCTTGTCAGCTACGATTGTTGCAACTTAAAAATAAAATTTCTAGTTTTGAAAGCAGTCTTAGGCAATTTTGATAAGTATGAGTCACAGGATCCTTGCTTGGCCAGATGAAGATGAATTACTAGATACATGGACCTTGAGGGTCTGATATTTTTCTATGGTTCTTCAACCAAGTTTCTATCTCAGGCCACTCTTGAAAATATATGCCTACTGCAAAGTAACCAACTCAAATCTTTCATGCAATGAGTTGGATAGGAGTATAGTGGTGTGTATGTACTCATGTGATGTCTACTTATGTGCACATGTGCAAGGAAGAAGAAGGAGAAAAAGAGGCAGAGTGATGGAGACAGAGGAGGAAAGACTAAGAGACAGACTGAGATCGTATATACAGAGAGACAGAGAGAAAGAGGGCGTCATCTTGGTTCCAGTCCAGCACAAGTGTATGTATCCCACTGGTTCACAAGGCAGAAGGCACAAACTAGCCTGCACTTGCCAAACAGACCTCAAACTTGGCAGAGAGAAATGCATAATAGGACCAGTCTCACCTTCTTCAGAACCCAGGATGAAAATACAATGTATCAAAACAATCTATGAAATCTCCACTTCTTTCAGAGTTCCCTCTCATTCTTTCTCTGATTTGCTATCAGAGAAAGGCATCTTTTTATATTGAGAGAGAGAGAGAGAGAGAGAGAGAGAGAGAGAGAGAGAAGGATCTGCATGGTTGTTATTGGATACTATAAACAAATATTTCCACCTACTTTGAATAAATAAAGACTTTCAACTTTTATCTTCCCAAGCAGAGGAATATTTCTTGTTTTCCCCTCAGTAGTGGAAGTGAACCCCTTTAATTCATCTATTTCACCTATGCACCATGAGCTTTCTTGTCAAGGGGCAGTGAAGGCCAGATCCCATGGGAGTGGCATGCAGATATGAAAATGACCCAAAGACCTCCCAAGAGCACTGAGATGTCCATTCTGATCAGTAATTGCTTTAAGGACTAATAATGAGGAATAGGGAGAAATCCATTCTGGTGTGGGGTAGAAAAGAGGGAGAATTACCAGACAGCAAAAGAAGCCTTACATGGTGTGAAAAGCATACCAGTTTGAATCACCCTTTGCCTTTAGTTAGGTCAGCTGTTCAGATAAGAATGAGGCCAAGTTCACATAATTTTGGCTAAAGAGGCGAATGTAAATACGGGGTAAAAGGGGGAGTTCATAATCCACGTGAATCAAACTGTGTAATATGATGTATTAAGAACTATGTAATATTATGAACGACCAAAAAAAAAAAAAAAAGAGGCGAATGTAAGAATCACAAAGATCTTTATTCAAATCTCAGTTCCTACACTTATGAGGTGTGCAATTTGGGGTCTGGTGTTGAATACCTCTGTCCCTTCCTTTCTCCTGTGTATCTTGAGTGGTAATCAGAGTGGTTGCAAGCATTAAGGAGAACAATGGAAAGGGAAGAATTATTCAGAAGAGTACCTGAACAGCCTTTCTCTGAGGATATTTGTTTGATTTTAATAAAAGGGACAGTAGACTGGCCAGAGGGAGGCTCTCCTAAGAAGGCAGTATTTTGTAAAGAATCGCTGATTAACATGTGTGTTCCCGCTCACACATCAGTGACTTATCCCCTAACCTTGAGAAAAATCACTCAATCACAAAGAAATGGTGTTGGTCCAGGGCAAAGCCAGGCAGGGAGAGGACTCTGAGTTATAATTTTCCCTTTGTGCCAAACAAATTAAACGACCCCAGGCAGGTCACATAACCTTTCTGGACCTCATTTCCCTTGGTGTAAAATGAACAAGTTGGGCTAGAAAGAAATTAGAGGCTCCAAATTCTAAATCTCTTCATGGCCCTAATTTCTTCAGTAGGGAAGGGACCATTTCTAACTCTGTAAGGATGACCGAATTTTACAAATGTCCCCAGTTACCATGTGATGATCAGTTATCAATTTTAATTATGAGACCAGTAGAGGAGCAATCTGAAACCAGCATGCAAGACTCTGTTCCTGAAGGCTTTATGGGGAGAGAGAATTACTAAGACTAGTAATTAAAGCCTGACCATTTATTGAGGAAACTATTAGGCAAATGCAGTGTCTATCTTCAGGGACATTTCCCATGGCCTAGCAGCTTGCAGGGCAAAACAGAGAAGATGGTCCAGTAGCCTCTTCTACAACGACAAATGGGTCCAGAATGATTTGCACTGAGTAGTGGTTATGAAATCATCTATTTACTTTTTCATCTTTCCTTGCAAATTGTTCTAAAATTAATAATATCATTTAAATACTGATTTACTTGCTGTGCTGAAGTGAACTCCCCAGGGAAATCCCAACTACTATAAGATTTGAAATTGCCCCTCTAAATTAGCAAGCCTTACACAGACTCTTTTGGCAAATTGGAATCATCACTCTGCCACTGAGTATTGTTATTTGTGACTCCCTTAAAGGTCTGGAGTTTACCCATTCTTCAGTTTCAGTCAAAAAATGATATAAAATGCTTCAAGTTTAGGGCTGATATTAATATGCAATGAAGAACCACACTGTAAAATAAAAACAAAAGTTCCAAATAAAATCTGAAAAGCCTTGTAAAAGCAGAATGCTCTATTGATACGTTGAACACCACTTATCATCCAGCCTTTATAAACTATTTTTGTTAATGCATTACAGTTAGACATAATAGCAGAGTTCATTTTGGCATATTCATATATGTATATAATATGATTTGTTCCATTTCAATTCCTAATACTTCCTCTTTCCCTTCCCCCTTTCCTTGCCCCAACCTCCTTTCTCTACTTTATTGTACTTCCTTCTGTTACATTATTGAGTTTTATTTAAATTAGTGCATTATAAATATACATAAAAATGGAATTCATTGTGACATATTCATATATGCCCACTGCATAATTTGGTCATTTTCATCCTGTATCTCCTTCATTTTCCTATCCTTCCTCCTTCCCCCACAATCCCCTTCTCCATGTTACTGTTTCTTCCTTCTACTTTCACAGGATCTTCTTTCTTTTTTGCGGGGGGAGGGGTGTCCTAATTTCTCTATGGCTACCACATATGAGAAAAGACTTTTGGCACATGAATTCCTGAGTCAGGGTCGTTTCAATTAACATGATATTGTCCAATTCCATCCAAGACCCTTAAATGATAGTATATTATTGATCTTTCCACTTTCTTTTTTTCCATTCAAATGCAAAAGAAAACAAAAAGGAGGGCAAGTTTACTGAATTGAATTAGCTCCATAATACCTGGGTTTCAGTGAGTGACATAATTTGTCACAAAATGTAGAATGTAGTAATTTTTTCATCAGAGACACCACCAAATATTTCTATGTAATATTAATGAATAGAAGTGCAAAGAGATGAAATTTTCATTCCCTGAAATCTTCAAACAGAAAAAAAAAATGACTTGGTTCTTAAAGAAAAGTCATTTAGGGCTGGGGATGTAGCTCAAGTGGTAACATGCTAGCCTGGCATGCGCGGGGCGCTGGGTTCTATCTTCAGCACCACATAAAAATAAAATAAAGATGTTGTGTCCACCGAAAACTGAAAAATAAATTTAAAAATTCTCTCTTCTTTCTCTCTCTCTCTTAAAAAAAAAAAAGAAAAAGAAAAGTCATTTAGAAGCCATAAGGAAGAGAAATGAATTATAAAACAGCATCTCACTTGGAGAGGGGGCTCTTCTGGTGCTAGATTTAGACCAATAAAACCTCCCTTCCTCACTAAAATTGTAGATGTTTCCCTAAATCATATGGAAGTACAGACTGAATGTCATTTAACTAAATAAATGGAATTCCTGGTGAATCAGCCCTCCCATCCTGATTTTTTAAATTTAAAATCCTTTGTTATCTTTTTTTAGCTAATGTGAGGGCCAAGGAAATCTCAGATTTGACCAGATATTAGTATAATTAATTCTAATTACTCATTCCACATTGACTTCCAGCAACAACACTCCTACTATGTGTTTGATTATGCGAGTCTTACCCTTTCCTTCAACTTGACTAAACTTTAGGCAGGTTTCCTTAGTCTAGGTCTCTAATTTTGCTTTCCTTTGATAATTTGCTTTATAAAATGTATAATTACAAATCCCTCATCTTCTCCTTTGGATATGGAATAAGTCCATATGAGTGGTGGAAACATGGAAATTGAGGAATTGATTCTGCAGACTGGTCTATGCGCCATTGATATGTTTTTTTAAAAAATCAACTTATACAAAGTCATTCTGGTCTTGCTCTGACTTAAGATAATAGCCTGTAACGAACAGCATATTATTCTCAGGAGTAAGAATTATTTGCCCAAGATTCCTCTTTCAATAACAGGAAGACAGACTGCCCTGACCAAAGGTTGGAGAGCTCAACAGTGTCAAGGTCTATAAAAACAATTCCTGATAAAATTGGCAGCTGCAGATCAAAAGTTGTCTGTAGGTCCTTAAAATGATTTCATTGTAATTACAAATTTTCTGCCCTCTGCAGATTTCACTTAGATAAAGATTTCACTTAAGGGTAAAAACATGGGCATTAAGGATTTAGGACTTTGGGGCAATCCTACTGTCAGTCAAAAGTTCAGAAGTAGTATCTGGGTGGAAGGATCTAGAAACATTCCCCCCCACCCTATAAAATTAAGTACACAAAGAAGTGAGTAGTTGATCTCCTCTCCAAGACAACACCCTCTCTTCCTTGAGAGTGTTTTCCCCAACCCTTCTTTCAGCGCTAATAAATTTTGCTACACTTTTACTACATCTCATGTCTTGCTTGAAATCTTCTCTTGTGAGAACAAAACAGTGGAGAACGTAACACAATCACTGGTAATATTTCGATGTATAAAACTTTTTAAAAGCCTCTTGCCAGTTTTATAGGCTTTCTTAGGAACCTAGGAACCATTTATTTGAAATATAATCACAAAAAAATAACAACACTCTTGCCCAGTTTCTGTGAGAGGGTGGGGGATAAAATTCCTATGGGTGTCCTTCTCTAAGTTACAGAGCTACATGTCTTAAAGATAGGAGAAGTTTGTTTTTTCTTTGGATAAAGACAACTAACAAAGATAGATGGCCTGTGACTACCTCTTAAAATTTTTCATGAGCTCACCACAGCCCTTAGAAAACCCTTTGTTTCTATTCTTCAGAAAAGTGGAGTTTAGATTTAGTTGTAGCTATTGTAGTCAGTCTACTATTGAAATAACTTTGCATAAAGCTGCCTTGCTCTGATAATTTGATCTTACCAATGCTCAAAACTTTCTGATGATGAACAAGCATCCCAACACCTCCTTGGATTTCCATTTCTTCCTTAATCATCTCTTACCCCAAACAATTAATTGTCCTTTTTATGAGGCCAAAATACATTTTGCTGGAAATTCTACCCAGTAACCCTGGTATTGCCCTAGGGGTCTATGTATAATACACATAGGGCTGGGGATGTGGCTCAGGTACCATGCTTTCCTAGCATGCTTGTGGCTCTGGTTTTAACCTACAGTACCAAGAAAAAAAAAATGAAAAGAAAAAAAGTAAAATAAGTCAATTTTACATTTCCTTTAAATACATAAAGAAAGTTTCTTTTCAGGATAAGCCCTCCCAGGGCCTGGATTGTCTCCCTTAAAGGACCTCCTAGGGGAATGCCTGGATATTTAGTCCTCCAGGTCTAGCAGAGACAATAAAAGTATTTTCTTCTACCTCAAAAAAAAAAAAAAAAAAAAAAAAAAAACCAAAATGTTATGATGTAATAAATCAAATTACCACACATAGTTCAAGAGTCATCGAAGAAATCATAAATGTATTCATCTTTCTGTGCTATTTTCTTAACCCCTCAAATAAAAGCAAGTATTTGAGGTTTGAGCACCCAAGGGAAGGATACCAAGACTCTTCGGTAACTTCATTTCCTAAGGCCCAACAAGAAAAAATGTCATATATTCATCTGGGGGATGAGAAGAACAATGGCTGGACTACAATCAAGACCTTGAAATACCTATGAAGTTCATTAAGTTTGTCCTTGTGTTATTCTGTTGAGACACACAGTCATTATATTTACAGTTCCTCCTTCACGAGGTCCAGCTTCCTCATTTTAGGGGCTAGCCATTTCCTTATTCTGGGTATTCCTCTACATCCTCACCCCCTATTAAAACTTACCCAGTGTCCTATTCTATCTGGGCATGGTTTAAAATTAAGGAGTACCTAGTGAGTCAAGTAGTTAACCAAACTCCTTCATTTGATTAAGTTGATTTTTCATCCTAGAAGATAATACAAGATACAAGGATGTTAGGAGTTAACTCTGAGGCACACCTTGGTATGTTCCTGAAGGAAGGAGAAAATTCCAATATCATCAAGGTCCTTTTCCTCTCTAAAGTTTAGACATTCATATTCTCTACTTCTCCTTCCTATATAACCTTATATTGAAAATTATATGTTTCATTTCCACAATCACATAGAAGTTTATTAGCATCCTTTAGAATATGTTTCCAAATAATTTTATTGTATTATGTAGCGATAGTACCTTCTATTTTAGGCTTAGAGCTCTACATACACAAAATTATTTATCTTCTTAGCCTATAATAACCAATATGGTACTTGGCTATTATTTTAATAAATCATAGTATATATCAATACATATATTTAAGGTATAATAATTGAGCAGATAAATTAAGTAGATTATCCTAATAGTTATATAAGGCAGAGAATGGTATTAAAAATTGTTGCCACTTTTCAAAAAGTTTAAGTGATTTCTCAGTGCTCAAGCTAAGAGGTCATCTCTTCTAAATATTGAAAGCAAATCTGATTAGGATGACTCTGGGTATATGATTAGGCCTGAAGTCTTATAGTTCCAATTTATTGGGGCACGTGTCAATTCTAGTTATTTGGAGGTACAGACTAGAAGAAGCCTCAAATATGCTACTGTTAAACCTTAGTATGTGCCTGCACAATATGTATATGTGTATCTGGGAATGGGAGTCAAATCAGTATTTCACTAGTTCTCATTCATTTCAGAACTAATTACACCTATGTATGCACTCCATTTGGCTGTGGGAAGAGTCAGTTCTTCATTGTAGGTTTGGAAAAGAGACATAAATCTGAAGTAAAGGGGACACTGCCCATACTCACTTATAAGCAAATAAATAGACAAAACCCTTGTCAGAATCCTTGCTTGAAAGTAACATGGTAGTACTCCATACACTAAAAAATTCAGTCTCTAAGACCCTAAATCTTTTCATCTCAAAAAGAAAGCCAATGTTCATGAACTCATTCTCCAAGCCCTGTTCAATCTTAAAATATTGTACAAAATTGACAGTGTAGTGAAAATGGCTTCTTTTCTTCTCCCTTGATATTCTTGAAATGGGAATTTATTTGATGACAGAAATGAGGTGTTTGGATGAAGGAACACAGCTAGAGCTGATTACCAGGTTGTGGAAAATTGTGAATGTGGCACCATCATGCATAAAGCCAGATACTATGTTTTCAAAAGATAAGAGACTCAAGATATTTGTGAGAGTTACATTCTAATAATTAAAACATCCTTACTAGTCTCCTAAGAGAAAAAAAAATTAAAGAATTATAAGAATCTATTAGTCACACTGGATATAAATAAGGCCTGACTTTATCGGCTAATTGTGTAGCCATAGATTCAACCAAGCTCCTGGTCATCCTAGGTTATTAATGATTCATTAAATGTTTCAATTACAGTGGATTGACACTCAAATGGAAAGTTAAAACCAAAAAAAAAAAAAAAGATTAAATTTGGCCTTTATTTATTTATTGGTACTAGGGATTAAACCCAGGATTACTTAATCATGAGCCACATCCACAGCCTTTTGGGCCCCACTAAGTTGCTGAGGCTGGCTTTGAACTTGAGAACCTCCAGCCTCAGCTTCCCAAACTGCTGGCATTATGGGCATGTACCATTGTGCCCAGCTTAAGTTAAACTTTAAAAGCATTTCATTCTGTTAGATAACATCCTCTACAAATAGCAATCAGAAACTCTGAGCCTCCATGAATACTTCCAGTTGAAGGGATTCAAGTTTCACACCACTAGCAGCTGGTTCTCCAAATTTAACAACATTTGTTGTAGACGGACTCAGGGAAATCTAAGCTTTTATAGTTCTATATTCATCTATTTTCTACCCTCAGAAACTAACCAGAACATACCTGAACTCTGTCCTGAGCCAATGAACATAGAAAAATTAACAAGTGTCTAAGAATTTATTTCACTCATTATATTAGGGAATGAAATAGATTTTTATAAGTTCAATGGAAAAGTCAAATGCAATAAAATTGCATGGAATAAAAAAATGCTGAGCTAAACTGCAATTGAAGGCAGGGAGAGAAAAGTCATCTGAAATTCTACTGAACAAGACTTAATTTGCATACCCATCAGTTATCTTCAGTTTACAGACTTTTGAAATAGCTCAAAGACAATAAACAGGCCTAGAATCAATAGGCTGGTTAGGTGTGCTATAGATCATGAATATTTTTTTCCACTGAAGTTTTTTAATTTTTTTAAAATGTTGAAGTAGAATTCTAATACTTTATATCCAATTCTAAATTGCAACAAAAGAAGAAAAAGCCCTGAAAACTAAAAGCTGTATTTTCCTGATTGTTGCTTATGTATTCTTCCTAGTGTAAACATTCATTCATTTTGCTTCAGAAATATTAATGCATTTTATTGCAAGCATTGCCCCAGATACCTCTGAAGGTGTTACATAATGCATACTTCATGGACATGCTAGCTTCTTAAAATCAGAATTCTTTTGAGGTCTAAAATTCATTGAGATTCCTATGCATGGTGAATCAGGGTCAGCCTATGTATTTGCCAATTTTACATTTCTCTTCCCAACTTCAGCGAATTGACTCCAATTTGGCAGTTTTAGCCCTGGCTAAGGAAAGAGATAGTCAAACAGTAGAATCAGGGCTTTCTTATGTGGGTGTGTATGTTTCTGAGAGACAGTTGTTACACATTTGTCTGCAAAACACTAACCTGAGGGTTTTAGATCAGGGATTGTGAATCTGTACCCCAGCAATCTGCACAGGAGATGTGAAGATGACAAGCTATATTCTCTAAGGAATTCACAATTAGTGAAGAGGCTGGGGTCTAATAATAAATTTACATACTTACAAACATAAGGTTGTCCTAGGGTTTATGTTTCCCCCAAAATAGCTGTTTCATGACAGCTATGCCCACTATCCATCATAAAATGAATTAAATTTAAGTGATTTCAATTAAAGAAATATGCAGGAGTATGAGGTTTTCCATGAGATGCTTTAAAGAACATAAATAGTAAACCATGTAGAAGACTTTGTTGAAATATGAAAGCACATACATTTTACTCAGTAATAACTTGTGATAAAGGCTAAAAGCTTCCCTTCAAATAATGATCTTTGGAAAGAAGAGATTACATAATCAAAACACAATTTGTGAATTTTCTATTTACTCCATGCTGTGAACATTAGCCTCATCTTTAATGGAGCATTTTTTCATCTCACAGAAAATATTTTCAAGCATTGACTATGTGCCAGGCCCTTTGCTAGGTATCGGAGTTTCAATAGCAGATAAGCTTTGCATTCTACTACTAAGGAACTTTTATACTTGTGGGAAATAAAAAATGTATGCATAAAATCATCATATTACACTCTATGATGCCTGATATAACAGAAGTACTGAGCTGAACACAGACAGAAGTAATTAACTCTGTGAGAAAGAGCTAGGGGAAATCATTTTAAAGAAAATACCATGAAGAAATAACAGGAGTTTGCCTAAGAAGGGAGGAAGGGCATGGTAGTCAGAGGCAGCAATGTTCCCAGATATGTACACTCACACAATATAGGAGGCTGTGTTAACAGATTTAGAAATACAAGAGGGATATTAGATGAATGAATTTAAGAGTCAAGCTATAGTTTTCAAGGTTTTACTTTTTATATAAAGATTCTATTAAGCAGAAAAGAAAACCTAAATTGAAGTCACCTGCATATATAGATATAAAGTATAGGACATTAGCTTTCTGTGTTGATCTAAAGTCTCTAGAGAGTAAAAATGTGGATCTCAGAGAACATTTCTTATTCATATTTTCTCTTCTGGACCTAATGAAGTATCACGTGCAAAGCAGTCTATCATTAAACCATTGGTGTAGTGAAGAAGAGAAAAAGAAACAGTGAAACATCAGAATGGCCATCTTCACTTTATATTTCACTTTAGTGTTTGTAGTGTCTGAGTTGTATTTTTCAAAGGGCTGAGATCATCTCTACTGTTGTCTACTTGGCTCAGATTCCTAGACTGGTTGAATTCATCTCCTGCAACTCTCACTTTCTATCCTTGAACTTCAGCTTCCTGGACCACCTGGCTCTTCCCAAGCAATGCAAGAAAACCAGCCCCTTCAAGGACATTCTTCTGAGGACATCTGATGGGCATTTCCTACTGAAAAGCCTACCTTGATCACCTTGTTAAAAATAGTGTTCCTGTCTTCCTGTATTCTCTAGCCCCTCATTATGCTTTATTTACCACATCCTCACTTACAGATGGAGCTTCCCATCCAATAGGTAAGCTCCATACTAATATATCCTTTGTATTGTTCATTCTTATTCCCAGCACAAGAATCCGTAGCCAGCACAGAGAAAGTCCATAGTAAATTTTTGTTAGATGAATGGAAGAATAAACTGCTCTCTTTGACATGTGCTTTTATGAGAAGATTTCTCCAATATTTTTAAATGCCAATGCTATATATCAATGTATCAAGAAACCTGAATAAGATGCAAACTAACAAAAATCACTAATTATAAACAGGATATGAAAAAGTACTTCATAGGAAGTATATCTAAAAATTTATGAAATTCCACATTTTTAAAAAGTCGATTTTAAATCTGATGGTTGTCCACCCAATAGCCATTTTCCCTTTCTTAATTAAAAAGTTGAATTTAGTCTGGGGCCTAGAATGAGCCCCAAATTAAATACTATATTTCCAAGAATCTTTTATACCTGGGTGTTGTTTTATGACTGCATGAGACATAAGCCAGAGTGTCTTGGGGGAATTCCAAGAATGAAGCTTCCAAGAAGTAAAACATAGATTAGAGAAGAGTTCATAATGTCCTTTCTCTAGGTTTCCTTTGTTTCCTGGAATATGTCCATGATAGCTGGAACTTCAGCAGCCACCATGGATCCTGTTTGATTTTGAGGCTAAAAGCTTTATGCTAGAATGTTGGAGAAGAAACATCATAAAAGAAGCCTGGGTCCCTGGTAATTTTGTGTGACCATTATGTCTGCTCTGTACTATTTCCATGATTTTCCTATGGGACAGCATCACCCTTGTGTGCTGATGTCACTGTTGTTTTCAGTTTTCTATATTTTGCATCAAAATAAAATTCATATTGCATGTGAATATCTTAAAATATTCTTATAGTCATGTCTGTTTGTCTAAAAAGGTGTTTTTCACAATGGGGAGTAAAGTGAAAACCATGTTTATCAGACTCAGGAGTAAGTCTGAGATCTAAAGAAGTACTACTGTGGCTTTGTTGCCTTTATTGCCATTGTTGATATATGCACCACCTGCTTTAGGTAAGGACATCTGCTAATTTTCATGATTCCCCTAAGTCTTGCATAAATATTAATTAAGCACGATAGCTCTGAAAACAAACTAAATGCTTACTGTTGTGGATTTAAAAGCAAAGCACTCAGGGTAATTACATGCTCAGATAAGAAACTTGCAGTAGTTTGTAAAAACACACAACTTATTCAAAGACAAAGGCAAACACAAGGAAAATAAGAGACATAAGAGACGTGTAAGAAATTAAAAAAAAAATCTGTGAATCTACAGTAAGCTGAATATTTGGGAATAATACATGAATTGGTATATCTCTTCCAGTTTATACAAACAACCATATTTGAGCTTTGCTCCCAGGGAAAAGAGAATGGTACATAGCCAACATTTGTAACAGGTGGTCACTTCACATGGCATTCTACAAAGACCTTTACTTATATTGAATCACATAAAATCACTGTCATAGCCATTGTATGAGGAGGATACTATTTTCTTCATATTTCTGATGCAGAAACAAAAGTGCAGAAATGCTAAGTAACTTGCTCCAAGCACCATATCTAGTACACAATGGAGCCAGGACTAGACTCCAAGCAGGGAATGCTCTAGACTCCATGTGCTTAACCATCCATCATGCAATGTGGCCACTGCAAGATGACAGTGAAGAAACAATAATTTGGGGAGAAATCACTACCAAGTCCTTTTGAAATGGCTGACTTGGAAATGCTGCAATTAACTAGAGAACAATGCCCAGGCTGGAAAGCTTGGGATTTAAATCTCAAGGTATAGGTCAAGCATCTTGGAACCATGAGGCTAGCTCTACTCGGAAGTGCTTTCTTATCCTGCGCTGGGAGAAAGGTTGAAGGTATGACAAAACTCAAAGGCTAAACACAGCTCAGCACAACGATTTTCTACCCATATCACTAAATAATAGTGGATCGATATATTGAGGAAAGTCTCAAGGAATTTGTTATAACAATAACTAGAGTAACAAAGTTCGGAAACAATGCACTGATAGTGAGAGCCAGTTCTAGAACATATCTCTTATAATTCGTGCAAGTCACTTGCATTTTGATCTTCTTTATTGAGTAAGAGCAAGCAGAATAGCATTTTGGCTATTTTTGGTAATAGCACTGGGCATTGCTGGCACCCATGGAAATCATTAGTTTTGTTTGTTAGGGTAGATGAGTATTTGAGAAACACTGATGTAGTCTGTAGTCTAAAGAATTTCATACTGATGTCAGAAGGCCAAGAATCTTGGTTCTGCTGTTTAGTAGATGAATTATCTTATGTAGGTTCCCTCAAACTATGGTGGCTTCCCTTTCCTAGTAGGCAAAACAAAGGGGCACACCCTGATCAACAAGATCTTCTTCATTTCATAAAACCATTAAATAATCAGATAATTTCTCTTCTCAGAAAGCTATGAGCATAAGTATATCTTATGTCAAGCAAGAGTGAAGTTGAACCATTAAGAGATTAGGTTTCCTTCCTACTGATGGTATATTCATTGTTCCATCTGGTCTGTGGTATGTTGTTTTGGCAGCCCAGGCAGAATAATACACTCCAAGGTTTCCTTTGTTCTCTTATTTCTAAGACATGCCTAGTCATTGCAATTCAAATATGCCTAAAAATTGAATGAAAAAATAATTGAGGCTTAGGTGAGCTTACATTTCATCTTTAAGTTGCTACTGGTACCCCCTGGAGTTATGCTGGTACAGCTTGCAATAGAGATAATTTGTGGCTCTTGCTATCATCTGCATAATTAATATTAACCAATAACATAGATGGGCCACTGAGTACCAAATATTTAAATCGTTACCCCCTAAAACTAGTATTTGATGCTAGTACTATTGTTTTCTGCTCTTCTAGTCCATGTCTACTAGTAGTACCCCAAATCTGAATAACTATTTTTAAAAATCACACTTTCACAATCCATCTCTAATTAAAATTCTTTACTCTGTCTGCAACAAAAGTATTATCTGCACATTACAGATGAGAAAGGTGGAGTTCAGAGCTGCTGAGCAGTGCTGAGATAGTAAGTGGCAAAGGTAAGGCACACAACAAGGTCTCTGGATGCTATTTAATGCTCTCCACCTCACACCTGCAAAATTTGCTTGTGCATCCATCCCTCTAAACTAAACACTTTCACACCCAGTATTTTATCATTTTTTTAAAAAAATATGTGTCCCGAAATCTAATAAGTTTCAGAATAGTAGGAATTCCTCCCAGTGCACGAAATGGGCTCTCAAGACATGCCTAAGCAAACTAAATTCAACCCTTGGGGGTGCCACCAATTAGCTTCAATGATAGCTCTTGGAGCTACAATAGTTGAACCACTTCAGAAAAATTCATTAGATTGATTAGTCCAATTAACTCAGAAAGTGACATACAAAAACAGGCAGGAAGCCCCTGCTGGGTCCAAGAAATAAATAAAAGACATGCCCCTGGCCTTGGCTGCATAAATAATAATGGGCCCATGGAAATTTCCCCAAGGAGTGCAAACACAAAGACAGTCTGGGAAAGGCTCAAGCTCAGTACTGGCTCAAAGAAGAAACAAAGGCAAGATTAAGAACTGCTAGGAAGGCAAAAAGTCTAAAAAGAGCTCACAGAACAGGCACCCCTTTGGCAGGCCCAAAGGCCAAAGAGCCCAGAGGGAAATTTGCAAAGTATTCAAGAAAACTGAGAGAGAAAAGGTCTGCAAGTTGAGAAACATAGCCTTCTTCATTCAGAGCTGGTAATGACATTAATCTGGTTTTCTTGGGAACAAGTGGAACAAATAAGAAAAATAAGAAGGGAAATTCTTTGTGTACACTATCTTGGGTGCCATTCTCATTATCTACTATTTTTGGCAAAGCTTTAACAAACATAGTCCTGATTTGCTTTCCTTTTCTCCTGCATGTCTCTTCTTGCTTGCTTTTTAATTTTTTTTTTTTCTGTTTGTGATCAAACCCAGGGCCTCAGGCATGATAGGTAAGTGCTCTACCTCTGAGCTACATCCCCAGTCCTATTTGTTTACTTGAAGAATGTGTAAAGCTGTAGGATTCTGCTATGTTTAGAACTTCAGCTGTACTGTGACATCCCTAGTTGCTGCTAATAGTTGCATACTCAAAACTAATCTTATTATTTTATCACTTGTGATGGGGAATGGAAAAAGAGTCTGGTTGTTCTTGTAAAAGTCCCTCATCGACTCAAGCAAAAATGCACCCAGGTTAGCTCCCAGTTAGCCAGTCAAGACACCCAAACACCAATGAATACCTTCTTCTTGATTGTTGCTGCATGCTGTGAAAGAGGTTTTGATTTAGGAGGTGGCACAATTGAGGCCAGAGTTAAAGACAGGCAGTCAGTATAAATAGGCAATCCTTTCAGAGCAAAGAAATGAGGCCTTTTTGGAAGTTGGAGACTACCTTGAGGAATTGAAATGGTAATGTCTTCAGAGCCCTTCCTCCACCCTTATCAAGATAATCTGCCCCTGCTCCAAACTATTGCTAAGGTAACCTGTCCCAGGGATTGTCCCTCCCTACAGGGAGTTGTCAAAGTTGTTAATTAATGCACCCTGGGCCCCCTTCCTGCCCAGATCATTCCACCTCCAGCTGGCCCCTCCAGCCCATCTGCTTCTCAACTTCTTGCCATCCAACCTGAGCATCTCCTGGGCCTAGTCACTTATGCAGCAAGGAGAGAGATAGGGGGAGGAGAGCAGGAGAACAAAGAAAATCTAGAATGTATAAAAGAGGCAGAACACCCTCACTTGTTAAGATACCAGGATACCAGCTATGGCCAACTTCTTCTTTCCAGGAGAGGTCTACATTAATCCTTTCTAAATAAACTCTGTGTTATATGCTTGCCTTGGCATACTCTCTAAAACGTTTTTCTTCAACATGTGAGGAAGCAGAGCTCATCACTGATTACTGGTGGTATCACAAGGTGATACCTTCTAGAGTTTAAATTTTGTCCCATTGGACAATTTCTTCTAAGAGAAAAATAAGGTTTTCATGAGACCAAAAGGATCACTTGATTAGGCCAGGCTAAAATGACACTAAAAAGTGGAAGATGAGAGACAGGGGAGGACAAATGGTCTAGACAGAACACAGCATTCCAAGAAAAGAAGCCAGGGGAATCCCAGAAATAGGAAGAACAAGCACAAAACCTTTCTGTGAATGTTGCCAGTTAGTAAACAAAAAGTGAAAGGGAACACCAAGAGTATCATGAACATGCCTGTCAATATTCTGTACCACAATGGAACAGGGTGTTTGCTAACAAGTCATAAGAGCAATGGAAAGTCATCAAATTCTGCAGGGTATGGTCAGTGCAGGAGTAGAGAACAAAATGCCAAAGTCAATCTTTCTGAAAACACTGATTACAGACAGAGAGCAGCAATCACAGAGCATCCGAGGAAATCCAGGATCATTTTCAGTCCTGGGAAAGGAAGTCATTAGGATGTTAATCAATTTTCCTTTAAGCTCATTAATAATGGTATCTGGTTGCACATAATCTGTAAATTATGGAAGATCAAAATTAAGTAGTGTGTGGTTGCAAAGACTGAAGAAGCATGAGGTTTAAAAGATCTGGGCTATTAAGCCACATGGAATTAACAAATTTATTTCATTATTGTATGTATATATGCAGAAACTTGGTTAATAACATCTAACATTTATTAAGTACTAATCATTTAAAGCATCATCTGTGTGTGTTTTTACAAGAATTATTTCACATCAGTCAATTAATTTATAGTATCAAGATATTTACCTCCATTTTCTAGATAATATTTTAAAATAGTATAACATAATTAATATACCATATTTTGGAAATGGAAACAAAGGTTCAGCAAGATCATTACTTTAGTTAGAAATAATAAACACAGCTAACAAATGGCAAAGCCAGGATGTAAATATATTATTTTTCAGATATTAGTAAAATTATGATTAAGAAAGAAAATGTAACAGGAAAAAACATTGATTTTTGAAGTTAAAAAGACTTTTGATTAAATTCTGATTGTATTATGTACTAGTTATATGTGGGTGTTTTGGCAAATTTCTGCATCTTGTTAATTTCCTTCTTCTTGAAAATAAAAAGTATTACTTGTTACCTTGTAAGTCTGGTTCATAAATGAATAGGTAATGCTTATGATGCTTGCTATATACATATAAAGTAATTGTAATAGTCATTCTTAACTACTTTTTTTTCATTCAAAAAGTGCAGACAAAAATTACTTTTTTTACAGACTTTTGTACCTGTGGGCCCTTAAATGTTAGTGCTTTTCTTCTTTTTTCCTACTTCTCTTTATATATTCACGAGTGATCTAACTTGCTAACTAAATAAATAGCATGAAGAAAGTAAATTAAAAAGATAGCAATTCCAAAATATTGGAGTTTAATTCAAGAAGAACAGGGCCCTGTTTAAACATTTTCTTGATTAAAAATAAACTTTGGAAAGAGGGCATTATAATTATGCTTACAAAGCCATCAGATTCTTTTAAAAATGAGGTCATAGATAAAGCCAAAATCAAAGACAAAAAAAAAATCTATTTTATGGAGACTAAATAGAAATATGAGCTAAGAAGTTTTAAAATGTGTCAAGTATATTTCAGTGAGATTAAAATTCAAGAGAAACATCAATAATTGAAATTTCCTTAATATTCTGTGCAGTTTTATACGACTATTAGTTTTTATTCTGAAATGTTTTGCTCTCAGAACTCCTTCTGCACTATGACTTGTAATTCTCATTACTTTTACATAATTATCTGCCTATGGAAATTGGCATGTTTTCTTCCATATTGAATTTCCTCTACATTTAATGTTGAAGGTGAGATCAAACTCAAGAAAGGAAAAGAACAAATGTGCCAGGCAAGCAGAGGCCTAAAGAGGGATGGATCTGTAATGTCACACACTAGGGTGGGAGACTACAAGCCCAGGAGGTGCTTAGAGTATTAGAGAACATTTAAAACTATAAACTTCATAATTGTAAGTTAAAATATTATATGATAAAATACTATAGTACCATCCATATCAGAAAGGGCTTTAGAGGAACTAAGAGTTTCTTGTAAATTCTGAATTATAAAGTTTGAGATTGAGAATACACATAACCAACAAACCTAGGGTAGAGTCCACGGGCATGGTCCTTCTCATCTCATCCTTTCTTGTGCCCAAGTACCCACTCATTCCATTGCATCCATTCGGATCTCCATATCACCTCTTTCAAGCCCTGTAGCACCCTTCATGTTCTATACTACAGTCTTTGTTTCCAGGACAGTTTTCTTCTAAGTATCTATAGTGCTTGTTCTTTTGTCTCTCTCCCACCTGCCACCTCCAGTACTGAAAATTGAACCCAGGTCCTAACATACAATAGGCTAGGCAATTGTTCAACCACTGAGTTACATTCTCAGACCTTTTTTTAACCTATTTTTCATATTTATATCTCCTCAAGATCCCCTTTTGACCAGTCCTTAACTATAATCTCTCCTCTCAAATAGCTCCAAATACATGTCTTTTCTTTTATCTATATATTTATATAGATCTGCATAAATATATATCTATATAAATATGTAGCTATAAATATATTATATATGTAATTATATAATCCAGCCCCTCAAATACATGTCTATATTCTTAACTATGTATCTACATATTTATACAGAAGTATATTCTCCAATAAGGTAGGCACTAGACCCATGTGGTTATTTAAATGAGTTAACATGAAAGTTTAAAATTTAGTTATTTAGTCAAAGTTAACTTATTGCAAATATCCAGTAGACCTCTGGAGCCAATGGCTACCATATTGCAGAGCACGGATATACAATCTTTGTCACTGATGGGACTTTAGTGGGATACTGCTGCTCTTGACACATATCTACTTTGTATAATTGTTTTCTTTCATATATTTTCCCACTAATCCATCCAGGTTCACTCTACATTATAAACTCTGAAAGGGGAGATTTGTCTATGTTGATTCTTGCTGTGTCCCTAGTATTTATAAGAATCTGTGGCCCACAGGAAATACTCAGTTAAATATCCATCAAATTAGCAAACGGATTAAAACAGAACCACTTGTTATTCTTTTAAAAAGAAAGAAAGAACTGAAGTAAGGGAGAAAGAAAGAAAGAAAGAAAGAGAGAGAGAGAGAGAGAGAGAGAGAGAGAGAGAGAGAGAGAGAGAGAAAGGAAGGAAGGAAGGAAGGAAGGAAGGAAGGAAGGAAGGAGAAAGAGAGAGGAAAGAACAGTTGCATCACTCTTCCATCCAGGGAATTTCAACATGCCAAATTACCCTCAGCTGCATTCACCAGAGCCACTGGTCTGTTGTTTGTAATTGTCCAAATACCTCTGAATGGTGAATCTTTTAAGACTATGGCTTCCTGTAATCATTTATCTTCTGAGCTGGAGTGAAAATCGCTGAAATGTGTTGAGTTTTATGGTAGAAAGCCTGCAGGCCCCGAGCCTGCCAAAAATTGTAACCCTCAGAAAAGTTTTAGAATTCAACAGGCTTTTTGTATCCATGCTATTGTAGATACCTAAAAGATTACTGCTGGAGAGAGGGCATCAGTCAGTCTATTTGATCTTCCAAACTCAGATATGCATTTATCTTGTGAAGATCATTTTATTCCTAATTGTATTAATTAGAATGAATGCATGGCTACTGTGTGTGATCGCTACCTTTCTTGGATGACCTTGCAAGGAACACAAAGTGCTCCTGGGGTAGGAATTCATTCTTGTTAATACTGTAGAAGATCATTTGATATGTATTAAAGATTCAAAGCAACAGCTTTCAAGATGAATCTTAGCTTTAGAAGTTCTAGATCCGCAGCTAATGAATTCAGTTCTTTAGGCCTAAAGACCTGACATTTTTAATCATATTTTTCTTAATATAAAGATAACTGAAATTAGAATATTTAAAAGTGCACAGAAATACTTAAAACATTTCAAAAGGAGATTATACATAATTTTATTATCAAAATACAAACTCTCTTAACACTTTTGGTATATTTCCTAGTTCTTTTCAGTCAACATTTCTCTATTTTTGAAGTTAAAAATATTTTTATTTTTTCATCAACACATAGTAGCTGTACATAGTTATGTAGCACAGTATGGTAATTCTATATGTGTATACATTGTGTACATGAACAATACAATGATGATCAAATCAGCATGATTACCATTTTAGCTCCCCAAACATGTATCATTTCTATGTGTGAGGAAACCTCTAGATTTTTCTTTTCTATCTATTTTGGAATATATATAATAAATCCATCACTACAACTCCTCCTAACTGCATTTTGGTGCACTTCATCCCACCTTTCTATCCATGCTACCCTTGCTAGCCTCTGGTGACTATTGCTCTACTCTAGGCTGCGAGATCAACACAACTGTTCTTCAAGCACACACTTAGAATCCTGTGTGTCCAATATACTTTCAGCTTTCTCCCCTTAGCACTATAGTAGTCCTTAGAATTCACATATTACACTGCTTGTACTTTTTTCTAAATGTGCCTGACATATAATGATTTGTATTTTTCTAAGAGAAAAATTTGAATCATGCAGGATGAATATAGTTTAAGCTGATGAACAAATCTATTAGATTGACCTTAATTTGGACAGCAGTGTGAGATTCTTGTTCTATAGTCTTTGCTGTGTATGTAGTAACTCATCAGAATAGTAAGGTTGTCAATAAGAAGAGGATGAGAAAGCCCATTGAAGAACACCATCCAGATTTGGGTTCCAATACTACTTCCATTTCTTCACTTAGTCCACAGATGTTTATTTAACCAAGTATGATAACCAGCTTATGGATTTACGAATAGCTAATTTTAACTCAAACTTTCTACATTCTGTTGTGTTACTTATTGGATGTTCACAACTATATTATATCCCTTACATACTAATGACTCATAAATTGAGGACAAGTAATAAAATGAGGGATGGAACAATGATTCGATTTCAGGTGTTTCAATTTCAGTGTCCATAATCATAATATTTCATTATTTCACTTAAAGTACTTGATCTTGGGGAAAACCATTTAGCTGTTTTGAGCCTCCATTTATTTTTCTATATTCAATAAGATGCAAGATAACTGAAGATACCCTCACACATTATAAATTTCTACCAAGTAAGATTCAACAATTATTATTATACCATTATTAAAAATTCTGGGACCTCTGAAGGAAACAGAAAGAATTTCTTGGGTATGTCAAGAATGTACTTTAATCATGTTCCTATGGCATTAATTTTTTTTTGTAAACTTAATTTTAATGACTGAAGCAAAAATTTATATATATATATATATATATAACCCATTTATCCCTTTCTACTACCTGTGAACATTTTGATTGCTTCAGAATTCAATTTTCACTTGAATAAAGCTATGTGTTTCAAAGAAATAATTCCTGTACATTCAATACACATTCATCCATCACCTCTCATGCTGAAATTTCTGTGCTGGAAATTTGAGGTAACCCAGTGATTACTCACAGTGAATTAGGATGTGTCCATAGGGAAGATAACAAGGTAAATGACATGCAGGCTTAAAGCAGGGAAAGGGTTTACTTAGTATGAAAGATCAAGGTCTGTTGTTAGAAAGTGGTGGTGGAGTTTCAATACATTGATAAATGTGAACAGACCAGAGAAAACCACTTGAGTGAAAGTTGAAAAATAATGGAGCATAAGCTGGTGTTTAGGGACAATGAATAGTTACCAGTCTGACTGGAGGAAAGGCATATTTAGGATATAACAGAAAACCCCCAGGCACAGGTATGTGTGCCTGTAATTCTAGCTACTTGGGAGACTGAAGCAGGAGGATCACACATTTGAGGTCAGTCTGGGCAACTTAGTGAGACGCTGGCTCAAAATAAGATGGAAAGGGCTGGTAAAGCATTTATTTGGTCTGTAAGAGGACTGGAGTTTGATCCATAGTACTGGAAAAAAGTTAAAAACAAATACAAGAAAAAGTTAGAAATACAGCCTGTCTTTACACTGTAAAGACAGAATGGGCTGGTCATGGTGGTGGCACAGTTTTTTAATCCCAGCTGCTTGGGAGGCTGAGGCAGGAGGATCTTAAATTCAAAGCCAACTTCAGCAACTCAGCAACTGAGCAAAGTACTTAGCAACTCAGTGAGACGCTATATCTAAATAAAATACAAAATAGGGCTTTGGGATGTGGCTCAGTGGTTGAGTGCTCCTGAGTTCAATCCATGAACCCCACTACCACCCAAGGAAAAAAAAAAAAAAAGACCGAATGAAAGGATAATAAGTCCAACCCTCAGTATGGGTGAATCTGTGGGTATCTGTTCACATGGCAAAAACAGTATCATATTTTCTCATGTTATCAGAGAGGGTATGAGGCCTGGGCTGGCTGAGGAGTAGGAATAGAAAATGGAAAGAAACCATTAAAAACCAAAAGGAGAAAAGATGCCAGACTTAAATATGCATTAGGCAGGAGAAAATGAATATTAGTATAACCCAGGGATCCAGAGCAAAGTACCAAAAAGTGTCAGGCAAGCTGGATGTTCCCTTTCTATAACATGATTTTCTTTTCACTGCTGAATAAGGAGCATCCAGGGGGATTGGGCAGATTATACCTACATTGTGAAACCTGAAACTTCTACCTACCAAGTTTGGGTAACTACTTTGGCTATTTCCTTTCAGACTTCTTAGAGAAGGGCAATCAAGACTGGGCTCATCCAGAGTGAAATATCTGAAAAGTAACTTACTTTTTTTGTTGTTTTGTTTTAAAAATTAAAAATATATATATATTATTTTAGTTTTACATGGACTCAATATCTTTATTTTGTCCCTATGTCGTGCTGAGGAGTTAACCCAGTGTCCCACACATGCTTGGTAAGCACTCTACCAATTGAGCCACAAACCCAGCCCATAAAGGTGACTTTCTTGATTGTGATATTGGACAATCATTAGCACATGCTAATTCAAAATGTCACTCAAGAGAACAGTCAAGATACCAATAAGGGATGTATCTGCAGAACAAGATGTGCCAACCACAATTTTACCTACAGGGCCTTCTGGGAAATTAATTCTTTGCCTCCTTTCCAAGACCATCAATTTGTGTTTTCCTTTACAAAACTAATTATTTTAAAATGGCTACATGTTTCCCAACTCACTCTAAGGAGTCTTCAGTTTCTAAAACATATTTTATAATAGTTTAGCTTCTACCTGAAAATTAATTTCTAAAAGATATCCTCTTCTAAGTGTATTCCTTCTTAGATTAAAAATCATTATTTAAATGCATTGAGATATGTATTTTATAAAAATTAAGCCTTTGAATGATATGTGTGTTTGTGCATACATTTTAGGCAGAGAAAACATTTCAGATATCAGAGACATGTTCTATCTAATTTAACTTTACATCCTCAAGTGATTAAGTTTTGAGTATTTCCCACAAGATAGCTTTGAAAATACAATAACTTTTTATTCTATAGAGGCTGTCAAACCTTTAAAATCATTAAAATCCTTATTACATAATGATCTGGTTATTTATAACTTAAGTTACATTTAGCATTCATGTCTTTTGTCATGTATGTTTAAATCCATCTCTACAAGGTGGACTTTATTCAATAAACTTTACTCTGTCTGTATATGTCCCAAAGTCCAATTCTTTCATTATTTGTCTTACTTTTCCAGCTTTCTCTAATTTATGCCTTAAATAACTTATGGTGCCCATAATAAATGCATAATGACAAATGCAACTGAACATAAAGACAGGACAATATAGCCCAAAGATGATGATATTTCGACTAAAGTAAACCAGATTCTTAGTCTCAACCCCTCCACTCAAATCTGTGTATATGCAATTTCCTGTAAGCTTTTATTGATTGATTCATTTCTAAAACTGGCATAATTCTGAAATCATAATTTTGTTGCAGGGGTTAAATAAGAAACGCTATATGTGTTAGCTTTGTGTGACTATGACCAAAGTACCTGACAAACTTTGAAAAGAAAAGTTTATTTTGGGCTCATGTTTTCGAAGTCTCAGTACATGGTCAGCTGACTCCATTTCTGAGGTGAGACCAGATACCACAGTGGAAGAGCATGAGAGAGGAAAGCTATTCCATTTAAGACATCAGGATGGGGTGTGGGGGTGGGGGGAGGTACACAGATATGGCCCAACACTCCCCACCAGACTACAATTACCACCCAGTAGTCCTCTCAAATTATCAGTCCATAAAACTGATTAATCCATTGGTAAGGTTACAACTCTCACCAATTATTTCCCTAATGTCCTACCTTTGAACCTTGCTGCACTAGGGACCTTGCTTTCAACACACAAGTTTTGGGAGGGGTGCTTCATATACAAATAATATGTAAAATTCCTAGCTTGCACAGAGTATGGATTTCATAAAGGATAGCTATATTGCAATTATTTTCACTCCAAAATACTTTTTTCCTTCTATATTGGCAGGTAGCCCTCAGTGTCTTAGTTCCTGATTCTAATGCTATAACCTGCTTTGTTTTCTGTTGCCCTCTCTCAGTTGTTATTTAAAAGGCTACCAGAAAGTGTAATGTTTTATGGCCTTCCAATGCTGGAATAAAAGACAAAAATTCTATGGAACATAAGTCAACAACTCATATTCCTTGAATCTTCCTTTCCTGGCTAATTCCTATTCCTTTAAGTCTTACCTTAAGCATCAGCTCCTTGGGGAAACATTTAAACACACAATTCCTCCCCAAGTTCAGTTAAGAGAATTTAGCAAAGCAATTAGTTCTACCATGATTTGCATTGTACCCATCGAATTATAACACAATTACCTCTCCAGGTTCTGTGCCTCCCCAAATACTTAAAGCTGTTTCATAGAAAGAGAGAGTCTGTTTTAATTCATTTTGTGTCTCTATCATTAATTCATCTTGTGCCTCTATCATTTAGTACCAAAATGTTAGCACTAAAAAAATTAAGGAATTATTGTGAATGGAAATCATCAATAACTTAATATGACTTCTGATATTCATTCATCTACTGATCTTACTCTTATAGCTTTAAAAAGTTGGAATGTTCCCAAATGTCAATTTGTTTATTTTCTCTACTGTGCTCTTAGGCAGAATCCCACCAAGACAACATTAGACGGATGGAGGTCAAAACTGTGCTCTTAAAATCATATAGTCAATACAACAACCCTAAGAACCTGCTATATAGGCCACTATTATTGACTCAGAACAAGTAATTGTGAAATGTGGAGAGACTAATAAAACTATTGTGGAAAAGAATTCCTACAAGCTGCTTGCATAAAAGCATGAATTATCCAGACAGCTGGGTTACCTGAATCAAGTGCCTAAATTCATTATTTCTAGAGAAGCAAACAGGAGCTATTTGAATAGTTAAAACCCTGTCATGAGTGAGTGTGGTTTCCACTGGGAGGGAAAAGAATAGTGTTTAGTATGACTTCTTGGAAACTTTGGAATTAATTGATTAAGCTGATTCTAGTGCCAAAGTAAAATTTTATACTACAACAAAGTAAGCTTAGGAAGAAGCATTTTACCATAAAAACGAAGTTTTAACACAATGAGGTCTATTGTTCCCTTCCTATTTAAAAGGTTTTATTTAGCCAACCAAACGTGAGGTAATGGATGGAAACATCTAGCAGTAAGATCATAAAATCTTAGAGAAGTTCCATGATTACTAGAGGATATAGACATCCTATTGGTAGCATAAAACCCTTCTGGTGGATTGTATCCATGTAACAAACCACAAACATACTTCCTAATCCTTACTGACACTTTCTTTAGATTTAGATGAAGATTGAAAGACCCAGAAAATTAACAATTTACTATAGTCATGTCATAAGCACTATTCAATTCAGCTTACCCTAAACTGTCTCATTTTAATTCTCACTAAATGTACATGATCTGAAAAATCTAGTTTAGTTTTACAAAAGCACACATACAGACACGAGAAGTTCTGTTATTTGCCCGAAGCCATGCAGTTAATAAAGAGAATGCTGGTTTGGATATTCTATCCCAAGTTATCGAATTCAAAATCTAGAGCTCATTCTATTATGACTCAGACTACTAACCTATCCTAATAGTAACAATTTCAGGCTAGATCAATTTCAATCCAGTAAATTCAATCTTCTGGCCTCCATGTACTTCCTACAAGTAATTTTCAACAACGCCTTTTCAACACCACCACAATATTACATTCAATTACAGGTGGTTGCTGCCTGGGCAAATAACAAGGGTTGTTGCCAGTAATATTTCCCTAAGATAGAGCTGGCTTCAAATCCATATCATCTCCTATATCCAATGGTATGAAAAGTTATTCATGACAATTTATACAGCAGTAATAACCCTGTTTATATTTAAAAGTGGTTTGAGGCCAATCACAAACCATCTCTCTTTCAGGGCTTGGTCAGATTGCACTTATATATAGAATATCTACACCAAGATTATCTTCTATGTCATGCAAAGCACAGAGGCTAACAGATACCAGGTTTCTTCTAGATTGTGGTCCTAATATGCACTATGATCTTGTGAAATTCCTTCTGAGCCTCAGATTTAAAATTAGGTAACATGTGGGGGCAACTTTCATACATGAAATAAACAGCATTTTTATCCTGAAATGGAACTTTCAGGATTAAAATGCTGTTTATTTCATATACGTACATATGTATGTACACATGCCGCACATTTTGAATTTCAATAGTTATTTAGATGCCTTTTGGCTCTACAGGAATTGATTTAAGAACTAGGGAAATGACAGTTCTCCAAGGTTATAGTCTTTTATCTCAGGGTGCTAAAGGATCTTACAGAATTCATTAATTAAATTTCAGCCTCCCTGTCCTGAAAGGTGAGACCTAAAGGCTGTTATTCTCTGTCATTATGCATAGGGCACCATCACATGAAATAAATTTTGGAACACAGAGCACTGATAAAGTAGTCCACTCTTAAGAAGAGTGATCCTTCTGAAAACAAAGCTAGGTGGAGGACACCACCCAAATGAAGGAAATCCGGAAGCTGCAGCCAGCAGGCATGGTGCATAAAAGTTATGGCGGGAATCCGGTTTTCAAATTAATTAAATAATCTTTGCCTGCCTTCCCTGCTCCCCTGGGTGATCAGGGGTGTGTAAAAGTCATCCTATATTTATACCTCCCATTCTACATAAGTAGATGATGTTCCTTCGAAGGCGATGATTATGACGGCGGCAGTCCTCAGCCTACCTACCTCTCTATTCTCTCTCCTTTAAACACAGCTTCTTCCCGAAGTTAGAAATAGGTCAGTCAGTTTACCACTGACACTCTTTCCCCCAAAATATTATTTCAAAAGGTCATAGAGCTGAAGCACAGTTTTGTTGGTTTTCTGGAAGGAGAGGAGGGAAGAGGAGGAGAGAAGGGCAGCAAAGTCTTCTCATTTAAATGCAGGATCACTCCCTTTCGTTCTTGAGTCAATTATTCCTTGTTGAGAGCTGGGGTTGTGGTTATGTAAACTTTAGAGACAATGGGTACTAAAAAGAGAAGGAAAGAGAACAAGAACACTGGGAAAAAGGGTGGGGGTGGGGGTGGGGGTGGAGAGCACCAGAGTACATCACAGATTTCTAAATAAGGTTATTTGAAAAAATAAGAAACCTGAAACACAACAATAGACAGTGGATTTTTATTTCGTTGAAAAATTTAAACGATTTGTTAGGAAGGGGGAAAGGTCCACCACTAAAGGCAGATCCGCTGCCTGCCAAGTAAGGAAGGAGCAAGATGAGTCATATGTTAAGCAGCGTCATCCAGGTAGCAATCTGTATGTTTATTTTTATTTTTTAAAAATATTTTTAGCTGATGATGGACACAATACCTTTGTTTATTTATATGTGGTGCTGAGGGTTGAACGCAGCTCCTCACACCTGCTAGGCAAGCACTCTGCATGTTTTGATTGCAGAGAAAAGCAGTGGCTAATAAGTGGGAGGATTCAAATCCAGGACTGACTCCAGAGTCTTCCTCCTCGGGCCAGAAGCTCTTTCTCTTTCCATTAACTCATGTCTCTCTCATTGCTCATTCTTTTCCCATCTCCCTCAATCCTCTCTTCTAAATGCAGTCCTATTAGCCACTCTCAACTAAAGCATTATCAGAAAGGCTAGGACATCTACTACAAAAATTTCACATTGAAAGCATTGCATTCTTCCAGTGGGGCCGAATCTATTGGAGTTTTGGATCCTATGTATGCCCATGTTTCTGTAGATTCCAAATAAATTGGCAAAGCAGAACAGATTATAGTTTGGACTTCATTCCAAGAAAACTACAAGATGCACTGTGACTTGCAAGCTTTTTATGAGAGTATACTTCAAAGTGAAACACGTACCTCTTAGGAAGAAGGAGAGAACAGATAATAAACTGTCCTTCTACATCCATGTTAAAAACTATTATGCTATCCAAATAATCCCTCATTCATCTGGTTTACAGAAAGCAGACTAAATGCCACATAATGACTAGCATTCATATTTATCTAAAACACCTCACTGTAAGTTATAAGCTGCTGCAAACAATGATCCTTCCCTTGTTGTGAGGATGTGCACAAGGCATCCTTTCAAACAGATGACTCCTGTTTGCATCAACAGGTGAATGGGAATCAGGAGACTTTCCCTTGGTGCAATTTTTTCCTCTTCTCATTTAAAAGATATGATAATATATTGAAAAGGGATGTAGTGAGGCCCCTTGTCAGTATTTTCCCTTGAAACTCTGAGAAATGATTTGGGGGGGGGGGGTGGCTGTGGTAGGGGACAGACAGATGTGAATAGTGGGAACATAAAGTTAAGGGAATAATTTTATAAAATGGGCCAACTATGCTGACCCTTTCACATGCTTTCTCTTCCAAGAAGCAATTTACCTGTAGCTCTGCCTGGCTTAAGTAGAGAGAATATGTCACATTCTTCAGAAACTATTCCTTATCTGCAGGAGAAAGGCAGACCCCAAAATGACAAGAGGAACAAACCCAAGTTACTCTGAAGGGGGAGACTTTTGTGACCCTTTTCCTAGACCAGATCTCAAAACTCAGGGAGAAAAGGATAATTCCTCCTCACCATAAAATCTGTAAGAATTTATGGTTATGAACCCAATGAGAACTGATTCTATGGGTCAAGGTGACCTAGAGTTGTCAAGGCACTGGGGACTTGAAAGTCTGATGTCATTCTGCTGTCAGGCAAAAGTCAAAAGGTGGCCCAGGTTGAGACTCTCTGGAAACTTCTCTGGGATCCCCAAGAAAACTGAGTGCAGGAAATGCACCTGGTCCCCTTACTTTTTCAGACCACCCATTCTCTCCCGAGAGAATGTCAGGTCCTTGCTTAGCATCTGGATGGCCATCTTAAGTGATAGTTGCCATTTTAAGAAAAAAATCACTTTCTGGCCCAAGGGCATATCACCACTTCCTCATACCAACTCCACCTTTAACCTCACCAATGAGGACCCACCCAGCTCTTATCTCTGAGCTTGTCTGTAAAAGTCCCTTACCCCTAGTCCCTTTTTCCTCTCTCTGTCTCTGGAGAGACATTCCTTTATTTGTCAGCTCTGACAAATAAACTCTCCTGTGTATCTCTGCCTGATCTCCATCTTCCATTTCTCGCTTGCCCATCTCCGGGATCCTTGCTTTCCTTTCAGAGAGTGTCTGCTTTCCCTTAACACTTCAGTCAACTCATGCCCGTCACTCTGAGTGACATGTCCGAAATCTTTCTGACTTGATCACAAGAATTGGGGTTTGAAGGTGGAGTTTTTGCGTGTCCTCAGTTTCCCAGAAGGCCCCAGTCCTGTAACAGCTGCACAAAATCTTTTTGCTCAGAAAATCTGATTTTACCTGAGGGCCAATAAATATGCATGTTGCAAAGACACCACTGCTTGCTAACAATGCTAGGCTACCACCCCAGATCAGGATATGCCGGCAGAAAAAGATGTGAAATATTAAGGTACCGCAGACATTTCAATACGTGCCAAAAGAGAAGGAAAAAAAAAAAATAGTCACTTGGGAACTCAGAAACTAATAACCCTCTTACTTAAGACATTTTCAAGACAAATTTAACTTTTTCTTTTTACTACCTATTCAAGGAACAATTGTCTTTTTTTTTTTTTAATTCCTCCCCCTCCTTGCAGCCTTTTCCTCTGTAGCTATGGCTCTATACCATTTAAGACCCATATTTTAAAGATGTATTTGATCTGCTCTTTTTAGCTTATAATATTAATGTTAGTATCACCCTCACCCACATATTTGTCAGGACATTAAACTATTTAAAAACATAAAATAAAAAAGAAAGAAAAAAAAAGAAATTTTCATATTTCTCTTTCCAATATATTTAATTTAGGGACTTAGGAACATTTTCCCAGGTTTAGGGGGTCTAAGCATTTACTGCTATATCTGTATCTACAGATTGAGAGGAAATAGGTTGTGCTAATTACTGTAACACTACTACTATGCTCCAGATAGTTTTTGCATTTATATTTATGAATAAACAAATGATTCTTTAAAGAGTATAGATGACAAAGAAATTTCCAGAATATTCAGAAACAAATTATGACCGGGGCCATATTTGTGATATATTTCATTGTTATGATGGCTGGGATGTGAATCATTTCTTTTCAATGATAGCATCAACAAGCAGTGTATTTCTCCCTAAGTCTGAGCTGCAGTACTAATTAATGTCCCATCCCTAGCCTAAGCAGTTGGATCTTTGAAAACGATGCCAATTCATAGTTGGAACTCCCCTTGGAACAATAAGATACTAGTGATGTAAGAGAAAAACAAATGCAGATAAGAATATTGATGCAGAGATGTCTATGGGGCTGTTTTTAAGGTTTACAGATCAATAGAATTTAAAACTCTAATTCCATGTTAAATAGAAAAACATTTTACAAGCACAGAAAAAGAGACAACAGAGTGATGGTACTTGACAACCAAGTCACTGACTTAATTTTCTGAGCTTTCTCTTCATCTGCCGCTGCCTAGCAACTTGAAAATTGCTTTCTTATCCTACTAATTTGGGGCACAAGGGGTGTGTTTGCATGTGTTTACCCAGGAGAATGAAAAAGAAAATTGGCAGAGGATAAGGAGGATTTGATGACCCGTCATCCACATGGTGCAGGCACTAAACATTGAAGGAGATTCCTAGACTCCAGTTGGAGGAATTTTTCAGGAGCTCATATATTGAATAGGCATTAAACATATGGAAGAAAAACACTTTTTGTTAGACGGAAGGACACAATACATTTATCATAAGCAGAAAGAATTTTAGATACCAACGGAGCATCTACCTACAGATTGATTCTGGGATGAGAAAAGGTGTTAGCAATTACTGATAATCATTTGAACGTCTTTAGCAGCACGTAGGTGGTAGATGAAGACAAGGAGATAGATAAAATGTAGAACGGAATGCTCCTTGATGTTTGTTCTTTTTAGCTTCTACTCTTCTCTATTTACCTTAACTATAGGCAAACATGTCCACAATAATAAACCAGGTGTCCATCTGAAAGAGTAGATACCTCCTCACTGTAGAAGGCCCATGTGTTGCCCACGTTCACACTGTTTCATTGCAATTGTTTGCTTCTATGTGTGTTCCTCTACAGACTGTAAGATTCATGAAAGCAAGTGATAATGGCTGTCACAAAACCGAGATCCAGTAAATCATTATTAAATGATGTGTAGGGACATGAGTGAGTAAAGGAGGAAAAGCAGGATATAGAAACCAGGCTTGAATCTCAACTCAGGTGAAGTCAGAACTTCATGGCTGGCATCTAATTTCTGATTTACAGTAGCTTCTGAGAGTAGAAATGACCAAAACAAAATGCAAACCCAAGCTAATTTCATCAAAGGTGGCTCTAGGACTATCTGCCTAGTGAAGCTGTCGTTAAGAGACAAAAGCTAAAAGTATATATATGTGCATATCTATGTATTTATATGTATCCAAAAACTTGTATTACCAACATGCATGCTTATAATAAATTATATGATCCATTTGTGATAATGCAAATTATATTTAAACAGTATATGCATATTTAAAATTTATTTAATGCTTATTAAGTGCAAGGTGCAAAATCAAACACTTTGTCTAAATTATCTCACTTCATTCTGCCCTGTAAGATAGCAACTTTTAAGTCTATTTAGAAATGTAGTAGGAACACTCACTCAGGCACATTTTAGAAATGACATGTAAGCAAGCATTGTAGATGTTCAAAATGAAAAGTTCAATTTCCTAAAGTGTGACATTCAAGACCTCACAAAATCGAGCATGTATATAAATACATATATTTAATTTTTACATGGTTTGTATTTTGTATAGCACATATTTGGAATGCATACATATAAGTCACTTTCTCCTTATTTAACTATCTGAAATTTGATATCTGTTATAAAGGCACTAGTGGTTAAAATCAAGAATAGATGAGTCAACCTTTTATATAATCTCTTTCTATAATGCAAGGGACAAAATGGAAGATCACTAGTATTTCTCTCAATTCCAACTGTCTCTGTAAGATGGGACAAATGAAATTCTATTATGCATCAAAGCTTATTGAGGTAGAAATTCCCTCATGTCAATAAATGTTCTTGGACATGTTCTTGCTAGAGAGAGTGGGAACAAAAATCACTTGAAAGGAAAATTTGCAGATCAATTACAGAAGTAGTTTTTATGTACTATAGAGGTACATTCAATTTTTTAAAAAAATTTCTGTGCATTTGTATTTTCACTCTTTAAAAGAGATGCTTATTCATTAATAGAATCCTCTGTAATGTGGACAAGAAGAAAGTAAAATATAAAAAAAGCCAAAATAATTGAAACAAGTCTTTGCAAGTTCAAGAGCCTTCCTTCTGCAGGAGAGGATATTGGTCTTATTTGTAGAGACTGATTTCTCCCATCAGAGATACGATTTTAACTACTTTCATACCATCTTGCCTGGACTGTGGCAGTTTCTAACTGGTGTCTCTGACTCCATTCTTTCCTCTTTCCAAGTCATTCAAAAAATCTATAATATCATTAGAAGCTAATAATATACCATAGAAAGCATTTTGTATGTTTCATAAATGTTCTTGATCACCCATAAAATAAAAATATATAGAAAAGACAAAATGGAGACTGCTAGACTCAGACAACTGATATTTGAACGTGGAAGAAGCAAATTTTAAAAATCAGACAATAGAGCTATGGCATAATTGATTCTTCCACTGGATATTTCTGTGTAAAAAGTGAACACCTTCTCAGTGCTTTTAATAAACACAATTTAGGTTGCAGTTTCATATATTTATATTTTTGTTTTGTGGATTTCCATACATTTAGAAACCATCTAAATGTTTTGTAACAAGATAAGAGTTGACTTATTTAAAATAGGTCAGAAAGATGTGCTGTGGTCATACGACACTGGACATTTTCTTTAACATCTCTTTAGTAATAGTCCCCATTGCACACAACTACACAGATTAAATAAAAATATGTTTGTGCAACACTTTGACTAAACCTGAATTCTAACTATTAAATGTATTCACAATTATGTCATTAGTATCATGAGAGCTATTTGTGTAATTTTTCACAGTTTGCCTTTCTAGAATATCTTCATGTTTTCAGAAACTATTATGCTTAGTCTTCAAATTTGCTGAAAGCCTTTACCAAACCCTTATGTCTGAATGCCAGAGCAAACCCATGATATGGGCATGACCTTGAAGTCAAAGAAAGTTGAAAATTAAGATAAATTATCAAGAAGAAACCCTTGACAGCTAAACCTAAATACACAAGTCAATGACTAAAGCATGGTATGGTACTAAATAAGATATAAATAGTAGAAATTCTTTTTACTACAAGAAAAACTTTTTAAAAATGGTACAGTTTTTTTCCATTTCTTACAAATCAACATGATAATCTCTAATTGTGATACTTCTTTATCAATAATTTTTCAATAAAAAAAGGTTCAGAGAAACTTTTGTATCAGACACAAGAAGAAAATCTATAAACTTTCTGAAGTCATGTAATCTTCAATCTAACTCATTGGACCTGTTCATTCTCTGAAATCTAAACAAAACACAAGGGCCTTTTTATTATTTTATTCTCATTTGTTCTCAAAATGTAGATCTTTCCAAATTGCCTACGCTTTGCTGTTTTGCATGGCCCAGGCCACCAAACTGTCTCAGTATTTGTCCACACCCATCATAATTTATGAGACAGAATAAAGAACAAGTGCCCAAGAAAGAAAAAGCTATTAGGGTGTACAGCTTCATCTTGCCCTTCAGGGCTGTAGGCACAGTGGGGAAGAAAATTCCCTTCCTCCTATGAAAAAAGAAAGAGCTGCCCCAAGGCCACTAGCTCATTTTTATTTTTTTTCCAAAGCTCCAAGACCAAGGCTTGGTTTTTAAATATGTTTGACCTCCATTTAACAAAACAAAGAAGGCAGCAGGAGCATAAGATAAAATGGGCATTTTTAATAATCTCAAGTTAATTACTTCAGATGATAAAAGAACTCTCTTAAGAAAACAGTAGCTGCTCGCCTAAGGAACTATAGGCCCTGCCAAATTGTAATATGGTCCTAAATATTCCCCTATGATTATTATTTTCCTCATATGATTTTATAGTTCTCATAGAAGGAGATCATTTTAAAAATGTAATCTTTGTAGTCTGCTGTGATGGCGTATGCCTGTAGTCCTGGGGACTAAGGAGGATGAGACAGGAGGATCTCAAGATTGAGAACAGCCTCAGCAATTTGTCAAGGCCCTAAGCAACTTAGTGAGACCCTAATTCAAAATTTTATAATATAGTAAAAAAGGGTTAGGGATGTGGCTTAGTGGTAAAACACCTCTGGGTTCAATCCCAGTCTCCCATCCCCACCATCACCACCAACAACAGCAAATTTAATCTTTGTTCTCTCAAGAACTTGTAATACACCAATAGCTTCATGATATCTCTCTCTCTTTCTCTCTCTCTCTCTCTCTCTCTCTCTCTCTCTCTGTATGTGTGCAAATGTAAATATATATTAGTTTCCTGTTTATTTTGTTTGTTTTCTTATGTGTTTGTTTTACTGTAGTTCTGGGCATGGAATCCAGAACTCTGCCAGCACTAGGCAAGAGCTCTACCATTGAGCTACAGCCACATTCTACTGGTATCTGTGGGTTATTTCTTTAGGGTCAGAGACGACTATACTTCCCAGAGCACTCCCTCCTCATGATTATCAACACAGTCAGGTAGAGCCAAATAAATTGTTCTGAAAAACAAGAGTATGTGCCCATAAGCAGGTGCATGGAAGGGAGGACATGGAAAGATACCTACAGGAAGGATATCAGACACATGCATCAAAGAGAGTCCTTAGTTCGCAGGACTGGGAAATCACAGGGAACTTTATCAAGGCAGGCATGGGTCTGGGAAATGGGAACAAGTATGCCAAATCTCCTCCAGCCATAATTAACGATAGCCCCTTGAAGGAATCATTGACTGAAGACCATGTTACATCCACTCCTTGTGACCAGGCCATTACCACTCTCACACAGAAAAAGTACCAAGGGCTATACAAAATGTAATAAGCTGATAAATCAGAAATGAGGAAACTAAGGCGAGAACAAAGGAATCCAAACCCTTAAAAAATCCAGACTCTGTAAAAGCTACACCATTCTCTCCAGAGGCAGTCTGTTTGGTGCCTGTATTGGACATCTATACTCTCACTTTTTCTAATAAATTCCTGTCTGTGGTCTGGGTAACTCATTTGAAATCCTTCCTGAGGGATTGCCAGAATGGGTTATTGTGTACCCCTGCTGTTGCTTTGGCTTTGTAGGCAGGTTTCTTCTGTAACAGTGAACAGAATGTAGTGTGTCAATTGCAGGGTACGGCAGAGAAAAGTCCCTGAAGCATACGGGAGCTCTTTCCCCAGGGAATAGACATTGATTTAGAAACCACATATAGAAAACATAAAGCCCACAAATAGAAACAGACTGTCCCCCTGACACGTCCCTCGAAAGGGAGATGCCTTGGAGAATAGCAAAGCCCACATTCTACTTCGCATTCACAGAAATTAAACTTCTATTATGTTATTCAGGGATGATTTGTTATAACAGCAGAACTCAGATAGTTCTGACTGATTCTACTCCTCACATAGTAAGTGCTTAATATAGAGAGCTCTTTAAAGAACAAATGTGCAGAGCTGAGAACACATTTACTAGTAACACCAAAGTCTATATATGCATTACATACCTCCAATATGACAAAGATTTTGTCTAAAGTTATTTTCTGTGCGCAGGTACAAAAAAAAAAAAAAGAAAGTGATCTTGATTTATTTTATAAAGCAATGTGTGCATATTAAGCATGTGCAGACTATATATCAGCATTCTAAAGAGCTAGATAGTACCCAGTATGATTCCATGTCACTGACTAGGGTACAGACAGGTCATATTCATGTAAAAAGATTATTACTATTATAAAACACCTTACATATGTTAAGTTCAAAGTGAATGAAGAGAATAATCTGTTTGGAAGGGAGTTGATCTGTAACTTTTACTCAGTTTTTACCCTCTGTCCTTTATCTGAATTGCTTATCTTGGCATAGTTCAAGATACCTTGTGAAAACGGTATAGAATGGTACATTACCGCAGCTAGCACCATCTCACTTCTGGACCAGGTGGTGGAGCAGTGGGAGATTCAGACCTTTAGCTCAGCTCTGCTGGGCATGGCTACAGGACTTTGATTTTGGATTGGAATCTCTCTTTGTTTCACCCACAGATGATGTGCATCCAATGACAAACTCTAACTAACAGAAAGTCATAGCAAGGGTTAAGTACAACTATGCATATGTAGAAACTAGAAAAGCATTCAGCAGTATTAGCACACAATAAATATTCGTTTTATTTCCTAATTCCATTTCTTTTTCTATACTCCCCATATTTCTTTCCAATGTCTTATTTTATTCTTTGCTTTTTACTGAAAAACAAAGAAAATGAATGCTAGATGGCCAGCAAAACTCCTGTCAGTATGAAATATCTATGCCTTCAAAGTTTGGTTATTATATAATTTGGAACTGACATCATGAGTTGACAAAAAAAAAAAAAAAATCAAAGTATCCCAATTCCCATACTGCCAAACTTGGTATGGGGGGAGGAGATGAGTTAAAGACGTTAGAAATGATAGAACAAACTTAAAAGAATTCAAATAAGCTGGGAAGTGTTGTGGCTGAGTATAGTTTACAAAAAATTAGATTCTCATAGACTCACAATTATCTGTGTCCATGAGACTCTAATTTTTAATTGGATAAATTTTAAACAAACTTAGTAGGAGTGGTATATTATTTTGCTAGTGAAACTCAAAAGAATCCAAAGTTTCTATTGTAGCACAAGTTCATACTGTACATCTGTGCTCTTAAGAGTGTATTTTTCAAGGGTGGACAATAAGGAGATACAGTGGCAACTCCCGGAAGACTTTAAAGTAGTATCAGTCAACACAGTCAATATCCAGTGAGAACAAACACTTTACACTGTGAATACCTAGCCAGGTCTTGTTCTAGTCACTCTTCATTCCTGAACACTTCTGAATTCTGAATTTTTTTCAACTCATGAATATGACTCCAAATTTGTCCTTGGGTTTGATAATGGTTAATGATCTTCAGTTATCTCAGTTGTTCCTACACCTGATCCTGAGACTGCACTGGCTCTAGAGATAGTACATAATAAATACCCCAGACCCATCCTATCTAGGCAACAGCAGCAGCCAGGAAAATGCAGAATCAGAAAAGCACATCAAGGAAGGGGAGATACAAAAGGCTTTTCCTTTACCACCAACCAATACTTCAAAGAAACTGTCATGGCAAAAATTTATTTGAGAAAATTCAAATTCCCCTAAGTTAGAGAAATGAAAATCCTTATCAGATCTGAGTGGCAGAGTTGAAAAGAAGGAATGATGACCTATTGAGTAAATATGGCAATATGGAGATGTGTTTCTTCTCCCCTCCACTGATTCACGTGCCTACTGAAGTACTGTGTTCCATATGCTAAAGGGAAATGTTTACATAAAAGTGATCTTTTTCTTGCAGGGTCCAAGGCACATGAACAATCAACGTTTTAGTGAAGCCACAGTTAAGGCCTGGACCTGCTATACACGGATTTCCTCCATCTGTCCTTCACAAAACCTTATCTTATGCTGATTCCCAAGACATTTCAATCTCAGCATGGAGCTAGGTGAACTAACTAACCTGCATGTCTTTACTTCTATTCTCCATTTATATACCTCCAATATGACAAAGACTTTGTGTAAAGCTATTTTCTGTGCGCAGGTACAAATGACCAGGATCAAAATCCCCACTCGAATTCTTTCTCCATCACAAAGCTAACTCCTTGGCGGACGGACCTGATTTCAATTTGCTTCAGATTTTCAGATCTCCAAGTATGTTGTTTCCAAATCTAGTATTATCTAAACTTCAAGTGCCTTGTGCTTGTTTTCTTTTCCTTTTCTTCCTTCCCTCCCTTGTCTTTATTCTCTGTACATAAACTGAGAATACTTAGAAATTAACTTCTTGGTCATTATTAGCCTCAAAGTATCTTGTCAACTATGTGGTAAATAAGTAATCAGTGCCTGCTTGAGGAATCTAATTTCAAAGAGAAAAGAAGACGGAAAGTCTCACATCATTTCCTTCTGTTCATATTTATTTTAGAAAATTGAGGTATCTAACCCAATATAATAAATACAGGGAAAGAGAGGAGTTACAACAAGCAATCGCATACTCAGAATGCTTGGGTTGGCATTCAGTATTCAATCCATTGCCTTCTCTAATAGTTTCTCTATTAGGTAAGACCTTATGAAGAAACAAGAAGCAGCTCTACTGCCTTGGCAATACATAAGCTCTTTGGATCCTGATTATTCCTAATTCTATTGCATACAAACTCACACCTTGCTTCCATTAGCCAGAAAGCCCAGACAAGCAGAAGTCCAGTGCTTTCTCAACACATAATAAATTCTGCAAATACAGAAAGCTCCTTTATGGTGTGGCAAGATGGGGCTTGGCCAGCCTTGATGACACTTTCTTGATAAACAAAGCCCCCCAAATGTGTGTATCTTTTATGGTAAGATACTTAGTTGACCTTTGATTATACCTATTAACCTGCAGGGATAATATTGTGCTACTCAAGGCTGGTGACCAGCAGCATCAGCATCACCTGTGAGTTTCTAAAACGTGCAGAATCTGAGAATTTATCTCATACTTCTTGAATCTGAGTTCACATTTTAATAATATCCCCAAGTAATTCATATAGAGGTAATATTTTAAGAAGTATGAACATTGGATATTCTGGCAGCAATATTGTATTTACCCCTTCCCCCCACCTTGGGAAAATAAAGTATTTGCTTCCCATACCATTTCTTTCTTGATTCCTGAATTTTTTTAATGCAGCCATCTATTTGCTTTAATATGCAACACAAAAAGATGAAACATTTCATTCACATGCTTCATATATCATTTCATTCTTCTGATGCCCCTGTGAATATCACAACATGTAACTATCACATGTCATTTATGTAACAGATGTCTAACACCTACATATTCAATCTTTGAATATGCAGAAAGCTTCCCCCATTACTATCCAACTCTCCATCCCCAGGATTCTATTGAATTATACATGGAGCCAAAAACTTAAAAACCCAAGTCTATCTTATTTTTGAATCTTTGGCTCTTTTGACTACCATAACCCAGTTTGTTCCATGTGGAGACACTAAACACACACACTGTTGATGGAAGCTTTTATAAGTGCCATTACATGATGGCATTGCTGTCAGTCTGTCTAAAGTATTTGTGCTGCCGATATAAAAAAGAAAATATAATCCATGCTTGCAGGTAACAAAGTTCTCAATTAGGGCATTTTAATCCTTCAAAGCATGTCTTTTTTTTTTTTTTTTTTTTTTTTTTTATTGTTGTTGTCCCTGAGGACTGAACCCAGGATCACTTAAGCCCTGAACCACATCCCTGGTCCTTATATATTTTATTTAGAGACAGGATCTCACTAAGTTGCTTAGGGCCTCAAGAAGTTAGTGTGACTTTTTTAGGAGCCGTACCCATTAAAGTGACTTGAACTTTTCAGCAATGAATAAACAATAAATAAAGCAATGGAGGCAATAATATGAAACCTGTATTACAGTGTCATTAGAAAATATCATATTAGGCTGCAATACGGTAAACAGTCAAACACGTTCAAAATCAGGGTGCATTCTCAGAATTTTTAATCCTAATCTAGGTCAAATTAAAACAAATATTTATACACAATGTAGAATACTAACCAGAATGTTAGCCTTTAACAAAATGCTTTATCAAAGCCAGTGAGGTAAAAAAAAAAAAAAAGAAAGAAAAAGAAAAAGCCTCTTGGTCACTGCATCTGAAATTTAAAAGTCAGAGAAGCAGAATACTAAAACAAGAATGAATCTTAGATCTTAGATCATTTAGACCTATTCCAATTCCATTCTATAGATTTGTAAAGAAAGGCCCAGAGAGCCTATAGAACTTACCAGAAGTTCCACTGTTGTCTGTTACTGACAAGATGAGTAACTTTGAACAAATCCTTTCTCTTTCAGCCTCAGTTTCTAGATCTGCAAAATGAGGTGATTTGACTGCATGACATAAGGTCCATGGAGCCCGAAAATGCTACTATTCTGCAAGACTAGAAACCACATGCTAGAATATCCCTGCTCCAAAAGCAATAAACAAGATGAAAAGGTCCTTAAGTGACACTTGGCATCACTGATGTCCCAGAGCTTGTTGATGGTATAATCTCAATACTGCAGAAGCACAGGGGTTGCTGCTACCCACCACAGACAGACAAAACCAGGAGAGACTGTCTGTTGGCATACTCTGCCTGAGAAGAGCTGCAACTGAAGATCTGCTGAGAGTGATGGTAAATCTTCTCCTCCCCCTTCCCAGTATCTAGTGACTCTCTCTGTCTGTCAGAGTCCTGCCTCAGGAATTTCTCCCCAAAGTTCACTGGAGCCCTGGGAGTCCAACCCTAGCCTAACCCCAGACAAAGATGCATTTCCTCCTAGAAGACTCCCTGCCTGCCAAGTCATTCAAAATCAACTTTAAAAGGAACTCTAGGCTCCATGGAGCTGCACATTTTAGCATCTTTTTATCAGTTGTCTGGCATTGTCTGGTCTTTTGTGAAACCTTTTTCTTATTTTATTACAATATCATTATGTTAATAAACAAAGAGTTGGTATGCATAATAAAAATGATAAATTCAGTCTTTGCGGGCTCTGTCATGATCATTGGTTATGCTTTAACTACATTTACTTATCTTTCATGCCTCATTCTTATATAGAGTAGTATCTTTGAAAAGGCTTCTATTTTTTTTTTTCAAATGAGTTCCATCTTTCCCTTTTCTTCTTTTCATTATTACTATTTTTTTTTCTATTGAGAAATCATGCAGTCAGGCAAAGGTACAGCCTTTTTAAAAGGAGATGCAAATACAACAACTCAACAAAGTACAACTCAGATATTATGTATGCAAAAGTGGATACCACCAATGTCCCTACTAATTAAGCCAATCATTAAACCAAAGGTTAATTGATTGAACTCATTTTTGTGATATATACACAAATGAACCTGAAGTACTGTGTCTTATTAGCACCGGCATTTAAAGAAAGCTAGTGTCTACACCTTAATAATTTTATACAAAATTAGGTCAACCAGCAAATTAAGAATTCTAGAAAAAATGCAATCATCCCGTAAAGAACAATTATGTTATTAGTATCATGATTATTGTCATCTACTAATTAGCCAGCTTATTATGTACTGGACATTTTCCTAAACACTTTACATTATTACACAATTTTAACCTTATAGAAACATTGCAATGTTAAACCTCCCCCTCCCCCGCAAAAAGAGACATGGAAATGGAATGGAACCAAAGAGTCAATTCAGAGATGGATCAACTTCTTGAAAAACATTGATAACAAATGTTAACTGTTTATATTAGCTAAAACTGTTTATGGATAGTACAGGGAAACAATTTGGTTCAACTTCCATCTATTGCAGATACCCCCTTCCTGAAGGGCTGTAGCTTGCTGCCAAAGATCTTCAGTGATAGACCTCTGCTGAAACCTGTTTCAGGGAAGTTACTAATATTATTGATATTAGCAGTGGATGAAGATAGTGGAAAAGCTCAACATGGAAATTCTATAATCAAAAGAATATTATGAACATTAAGAGTATAGTGGCACAAATTGACTAAATCAGAAAGGGGGGATTGAAAGTGTGACTCTCAGAGTATTTATTACATTCTAATTTACGAGCAATATATGTATGCCTTTTCATTTAAAAAACTTGCTTAGTTGTAGATGGACAAGATGCCTTTATTTTAGTCATTTATTTTTATGTGGTAAAGAGGACAGAACCCAGTGCTTCACATGTGCTAGGTGATTGCTCTACCACTGAGCCACAACCTCACCCCCTTCCTTTCATTTTCATTCTTATTAAACTACAAGTTCACAGAATCCTCATTCATAACATATTCAGTATTATTAACCTTAAGAAAAGTGTCCATCTTCCTTCCTTGTAGTAATAGAAACTGTCACACAGGGAAAGCATGAGAAATAAATTAAACCATATTTAATGAACTGAGCCCAGTATGAGACACCAGAAAGCAACAAATAAAATTAACTAGTGCTCTTAATAATTACTATTGTTACTATTATTGAGGCACAATAGAAGAAATAAGTAGAAAGGAGACATGGAAGGACAAGGAAATAAGATTGGAATTCAGAAGTTTGACTGACTTTTCCAGACCTGTCACTCCCTAATTCCTGGAAAAACTACAAATCTACCTGTGCATTTTTAATTAACTCTCCACCCCAATAAATATTGATTGTGTGCATTTTCCCTTGAATGTTTACCTACTTCCCTAAATAAACCTCTGTCTATACCTCTGACTGGCAAATGCTGGAATGCCTTATACATAAGCTATGGAACCCACTGGTCCTGAATGGAGTTCCCACTTCTCAAGAAACTCCTGACCAGTGACACTATTATGTGCTATTAATATTATTGTGATTAACGCTAACCACAGATAAATGTCTCAGGCCCAGTACCTTTGATTTTAAAGTCTGGTAAACACCCAGCAATTGTCCTTTTTACATTCCAATGAAATAATCAAGGTAGCAAAATTTTGCTTTCATACTTGCCAATCTAAATTAGGGAGAAGGAACAAGTCCAAAACACCCAAACCTTCATTAAAGAAGCTAATAAAATGTTTCCATCCTCCTCCTCTTTTAAGTAAAAAAAGAACAGAGAAGGATAAAAGGGACAAAAATAAAGTTTTTTAACCAATTTTTAAAACATTTTATCCTTTGAAACTTCTTGTGGTATGCATGACAAATAAACATATATTTCTTTCTTTTTGCAATAAAGGCACTGGATGTGTCTTTATAATTAATTAAGGCTATCTCCAATATTACCATAAAAATCAATGTCAATTTATGTGAATGTGGATTCTAGAATAACAGGATCTCTCGTCCATTGCTTTGTATTGTATGGTCATATAATGATAGCAAATTGGACTTTTAAAATAGTTTGTGTTCCAATTGATATGAAAAAGAGAAAATTTTGCACTAGGAACTATACAGATATTTTTCAATTTTAGCAATGTTTTTCTTACTTTATTTTTTAATTTATGCAATTTCCATTTAACTAAGCACAGACAGTGTTTTTGGTACAGTGTTCTGACTTGTGAAAGTGGACGTAAGAGTTGCTATCTGCCACAGACACTTTAAAAACTAGTAGAAAGTGGACCAAAGACATAGATAGCTGTAGTAATTGAACATACTGTAGTTAATACCTAGGAAAGGAAGAAAATTTGATGAGTTAATTTAATTATTTTCTAGCTATACGTGGGAAACTTGTATCTATGAACTGATTACCAAATCTGTAATCATCATGTAGCAAAGAATGGGGAATGTTATCAGAAAAAGTCAATAGCAGCTAGAAATTTACAATCTGTTTATGGAGCATAGATGCAGAAACAGAAATTTGTTTTAAAAAGTCAGGACAATATTTAAGTGCTAAATACAATGCAGCAAGGTGCATGTTAGAAATTCTTAAAAAGAGAGAGCTTTATGGGCTGACAGCAAGTATTTGAATAGTTTTAAAGGAAGAGATACAATTCAACCTCAAAGTATTAATTTTTGGCATATATGAGAGATAGTGGCACATGCCAATGTACCTGGATTTCTTAACATATGCTCATTGGAATAACTGTATAAATTACTTAGAAGCTTCTAAACAACTAGAACAAAATTGCATTATACTATCAGTGGGTTCCTAAAGAGTCATTCCCACTTAAATATTTCATTTTTCAACCTCTTTGCTTATAATCTTGTGACAATCTTGATTTTTCTCATCCATTCATCTAGAAAGAAGGCTGAAATTCACCAAATTTTAAATAATATTTTCCATATATTGAGATCACTTAAGTGTACTAAAATTCATTTCTTCCACAATTCCTTTACTTAATTCTCCTCTAAATCAAAGTTACCTTTACTTTCTCTAATCAATATAACTGTCCATTTTAGTTGAAAACTCTTTTAGACTTTTAGCCTATTTTTTTTTTTAGGAATATATTACTTAGGGATAAGTATCTTTCTTTTTATCTGTAATAGAAGGCCAAAACAGTAAGAAGCTTGGCTTAAACCTAAACCACAGTGTTTTGCCAAAGAAGCACTTAGTAAATTGTCACTTTTGTAATTTGACTGTGATGAGAGGCCCACATGGTATAGATGTAATAGTCAAGGAGTAGTGTTTGACAACCTGCAACTGGTTATTTCTGATGCTTTATTAATATGATCTTCAACTTCTAGGAAAAAAGAAAAGGAAAGAAAAAAAAAGCAAGCACCTAATGGTAGTAGACTACTTAATCAGGACTTCACAATATACCACTCATTAATTCTGCCACCTTGGATTAGAATACTAGTCCATTCAGACCTCTGTTCTTGTTATATAGCTCAAGGGAACTGGCTGAGATGGTGATAAAGATGGTGATCATTCTTTCTGGTCTTTAAATATTCTCAGTCAATCAAGAAGACACAAAATAAGAATTTATATTCATTCTGTTTAGATTATATAATAACGATAATATAATAACGATATTGGGTCAGTGTGGGCTACAATCTCCACTAGTACTGTTGCTCCAAAATTTCTGAAGCAAAATTTTGTGTTCTGTTTGTTGTAAGAAATCCATTTAACAACTACAACACATCTCACATTCCCCTACCTACCTCTTTGTTTTCTACATCCTAAAAACTCTAAGAAAAGTTTCATCAATCAAACTTTACAACAAGCAATGCAATTTAATAGTTTTCTGTTCTACTCTAGCCCATTTCAATCTATTTCACTGAAAGAAATAGCAGGTTTGTGGAACAATCAAATTGATTTTACCACCATCTCTGGCACCAAGAATCCAATCACATTATTAATCTATTCTAAGGATTATTCTCCTTACTTGTAGAATGTGGATAACAATAATGTCTCTTTCATAGTGTTGTTTTAGTATTAAATAAAATACTGAAAGTAGCACTGTTTTGGGTTAGTGCTCAATACAGGTATATTTTATAGTTATTATTTTAACTATATTTTTTATTATACCACTGTTATAAATCTATGTATTTTTAAACTGCTAATTTATGTTGTTGTTATGTACAAGCTATTCATTATTTAAGTTCCTGACTGTATTGCAATTGTCAGGGGAAAAAAAAAGAAAAAAATAATAAATAAAATTGGTTCATACATTTTCCATATACCCAAATACTCATTATTATGTTTTTGGTCAACTCTACAGAGTTTTGATTTAGTACTTACTTTTGGTATTGATTAAGGGATATGGCATTTTGTTTAGATACTTCTATTGATGCAGGAGAAATGGGAACCTCAGAGAATTGGATCCTACAACCCCATATTAAAACTCTAAATTAAAGCCTGTTTTCTTTTTTTTGTTTTGTTTTGTTTTGTTTTGTTTTGTTTTGTTTTTTGGCCTGTTTGTTTCATTGTGTGGGGCTGCCTGACTAGAAGGTCCCACTCACACTTAGGTGCCCATACATTCTGTTGTTGCCCCAGGCTTTCTTGACTACTCTAATGTCAGCAACCCATAACAAGTATCTTGAACCCAAGCAATTCTTTTGCTTTAAGGAACAAGTTAAGTACTGGACAAACTCAGGTTCTCAAACACATTAAACCATCCCTTTCTGGGAACAAGAAATTGAATCAGAGAAAGAGCTATCAAGAGAGACTCTTCAATGAAGGTTAGTTCACCATCAAAACAGCGTAAAAACCCGTAGACAAAGAGCCACCATGTTGGGAACCCCTCCCATGTTGCAGGAGCTTTCCTTGCTTGCTTCTCATCAATCTGCTACTGAATTCTCACTCTCCATCATCAGACTCCTGGGTATAGGAGACAAGGACCCTCTAGTGCTCACATGCCCTTGTATTACAGGATGAGGCGACATACATGACAGATTCATCCCCTAACTCAGTTGTGATGCTAGTCATCTCATCTTTTAATAGAAGAATCAGGAACAGAAGTGGGTGGGCTCTCTCATCCCCAGTATTTGTACCAGAGAAAAAGATATTAAAAGGAACAACGATATGTCTTCTTTTTTGTTTGTTTGTTTTGTTTTAAGAAATTCTGGTTTGAACTTTCAAATTAATGTTCAAATAAGAGGCTATAAGTAAAAGTATCATCTTTTAAAAATCATATAAGTATTTTCTTCATGATAAAATTTACTATAAATATAATTTTAAACTAAAAAAGACATCAGAAATAAAAGGTATATATGTGTGTGTGTGTGTGTGTGTGTATAAAATATTCATTTATATTCCTCCTAGAATTTGTGCACAAAGAAAGTAGACAATAATCTGTTTGTCCTTTCTACCATGACTTATCAGGAATCTGAATGAATTCAGACAGCAAATAGAGAAAATACCCACCACTCAGTGAAGATTAAGGGAGGCTGTTTTCCCAGGTAAAATTTATGGTTGTCTTTTAATCACTGGAGAAACTGAAGTAATTCCTCTTTGCTTACTTTCAACTCTACCCACCTGGAACCCATAACTCCTTCCTGTTCTCATTCCTTTACTAATTTAAATATGGATCTTTTTAAATTAGGCCTGCCGTGGGCATCAACATTTCAAAAGACATCTTCAGAGCACCCACCGAGTGTACCATACTTGCTTCATTTTGTTAATTGAATGGTTCTTAAACAACCTCATTATCTGCCCACAGCACTTGGCATTTTCCTATTGAAAAGCTATCCTTTGCCCTGTCTTCTCTGCCATCCAGAAAGGCTAGAATCCTTCCTATAGCATCACCACAACACAAATGGACTGTTGTTTGTTTGTTTTGTTTTGTCTTTAAACAAATCCCCAGGCTTTTACACCTCCCTGGGAAAACTAAATGAACTAATATTGAGAACCTGCAGCATGCCAGGCTATACATTGTGATATTTCATTTTCAAATGAATGACATGATATAGATAATGATTAGATCCAAGTAATGAAGAAGAAAGTAGAAGTAAAAAGAGATTCTATGACTTATCAAAAATCACAAGAAGTCCAGGTTCTTGAGATGGGCTTTCTAGAGTTCATGCTGCTGGATCACAGAACAGTGTCCTGGGAGCTAAGGAAGAGATTGTTTTTGTCTGTCTTTTTCTCCCATCAGAAAAGCTTTGGAAGATCTTGATATTCTTTGTCCAGCTCTAAGTAGAGCGATCATGTTGTCTTCTACATGGCTCTGTTTGTTAAAAGCCCTTTCCCAAAGTTGCAGCCCAGCAAACTTGGGAGCATTAAGTCAATCTGCAGATAGAATGATTTTACTGTAGGGCAACTGAAACCATGGAGCTGGAAAGCTTCCTTCTTGTAGTATAAACTGATTTTATGTCTCTTCCTTACAAGGTTTTACATATGTAATATAAAATTCACATTAAAAAAACCCCTTCCTATATAGAGCTATGTTAACTTGATTTGTAAGTAACCATGAATCCATGCCACCTCCATGGTAAGTACATATGGTATATATAGCCTTGGGGCACAGTTAGTTTTGAGCGCTTTCCTGTCTTTGCACCTCTACCCTGAATGCCCCTTTGCCTTTCTCACCTCCTCCTGGCTCAAGCAGCTTCACTGCTCTGGGTCAAGTCCAGATGAACTTCATCCACAAAGATTTTTTCAGCGAGTTCCCCCAGCACACCCCTAGAATATCACTTATCACAATGCATTATATATTTATCACCCCGTAGACTAAATTTTCAAACTTGACACTCTTGACTTTTTGTACTATATATATATATATTTTTTTCTGTTGTAGGGTTATCTTCTGTGCTGTGAGATGTTTAGTAGTGTTCTTAGTCTCTGATTACTGGACCATAGTAGCAACTCTTCTTTGACTGTGAAATCAAGTATGTCTCTAGACATAAGGGGAGGGAAAAGTTACCTCCAGTTAAGAACCATTGCTCAAGATCATAGTAATCACAAGGGTGGAGATTGCTTTTGCTTTTTTTTTCTCCCCATCATATAAATCCAGGAGTATCAGGCCCCAAGCAAACAGTCGATTAGTCTGATGGTTGTATTGAATTAGTCTTATTACTCAGTTGTAATATACCAGATTACACTGAAATCACATCTCATTCAAAATCAAAAACAAGTGACTGCCAAATTACACTACACGGTCTAAGAAAGTGAGCTAAAAAGTTGTTGGATTTGAGTGAAAGAAAATAATATTATTTCTATATTTAATAAATAAATATATGTAACATTTACATAATCATTTATGAAATATATACGTTAGTGTGTACACATATCTGTACACACACACACACACACACACAAAAAAAAAAAACCTTGTCTTGGAAATTGCATTTAGAAAACTAGATAAGAGTAATCTCATATCTCTATATACACAATATCTAAATGCTCTTATCAATAAAAAAGCTTCATGAATCTCTTAACTTTTTTTTTTTTCCTCAAAGACCCACTTATGAAAACAGAAATACTTGTTTGGAAATTTCAAAATCAGAGTTGATTCAATAAAGTAGCACAGCTAATTTGATATTGTCTTTTTTCCCTGATACGATATTCACCTCTTCCCAATTTAGTGTAGAACAGTTCAAAGTCATCTAATTTTGCAGATTTCTATAACTAGTTAACCCTTTATTTGGATTGAAAACCAGAACCACTGTGATCTTAATGCCAGATTGTGATGAAAGACTTTTTCTCACCTCAGAAGTGAACAGGACCTGCATGTCTTTATTTATTTCCAGAGCTGATGTTTTAATTAAAAATTGAAAACTGAAATAGACTTTTCTTTTCATGTTTAGGGAGTTTTGAATCCACAAAGATTCTTTTACTCCCAGGGGATGCTACAAATACTAGTAATACATTTGGTAAGACTAAATCATTTTGTGGAGATGAAGTTCAAAAACAAGACCAGCTCCTCTTAAACAGTCATAAAGGTCACTTAGAAATTGCATAATCTCTTATAAATTATACAGGACCCCTCTTTTAGCGGTTAATTTTTAATGGTTGCATCTTTTCAGTTTTAAATAAATTAGTTACTTTTCATGTAAGATTATGAGCTATAATATTATGAGGTAGGTATTATTCTGGTTCTTTTAAAAAGGAGGTAATTAAATATCAGGACAGTAAGAAACTATGTGGTGTCATTTAACTATATTCAGTGGGTGAGGTGAAATTCATACACTGACTCTTCTCTGATAATAACTGAGTCCACAGCAGTTCCCACTGTTTCCAGTCTTGTACATATCAGTCACATTTAGACTCAAACCTACAGAGATATTTCCAAAACTCCACGCTCTCTGACTCTGACTCTTCCCCCTCAAGTCCCAGGCCCCAAAGGTTTGCTCAAAGGAAAGTAAAAATAACCAAAAAGCAATTCCATTTGTAGAGCTATTCAATTCAGAGGTCAAGGGGCCTGCACACCTGAGATAAGAAACAAACAGAGAAACAGCACCTTCACCTTCTTATTTTGCATCAAAGTGTCTTCTTGCTTCTGATCACACCAAAGACACTCTTGTCTCCAATCGTTTTAATTTAAAATAACTTACATCATGCCTTTCACAAATTTCAGTCCTTAGGATGCATTGGCAAGCAAGGCACTTCCTGCTCTTTCCACTGCAATGTTTGTGTTGTGACACACACACACACACATAGACCACAGGGTCCTCTGGCCTCTGCCCTCTAGGTGCACCTGGGATTTCAATGTTAGGAGGGGCACTTATCCCCGGACCCTGCTTCTCATCCGCCACTTTGACCTAGCTTCTTTGAGCTTTCATGAGCTTGCACATACAGCCTATGTACTTATCTCCCTTTATGTATGGACATGATACAGGCAAAGGCTTTTTGAGAAGCAACATGTAGGGATGGTAGTGATGCTGCTGACCAGGAATGCGGGCTGATCACCTAAAGAAGTGTCGTATATGCCTACACACACACACACACACACACGTTACCACTTGAGCCACATCCCCAGCCCCTCACATGCACTCTTAACATCTATAGGTACAATATGCATACCTGTATCCACCTATAAACACTTAACACACACATATAGACATATGCATATATCCATCTAACATACACTTAACACATGCATACATATATCCACATCATACACACTTAACATACATAGATATATACATCCACCTAACATTCACACATGGATCTCCCAAAGGAGATCTCAAGAGACAGAGCTCTCAAGACAAATGGATTTTAACCGATACTTTATAGCTGCAAGTCAGCACCAACAGACTCCATTTTATCTTGAAAGGGTGTGAAAAGGTCAAGTATTGATTTAGGTTTCCAAGAGAAGACAAATAATAAAAACCCCCTTCTGAAAAGATTTGCTGCATTTTGCCTTCATTCAGGGTTTCTGAATGGAACAGAAATGATTTGAAACCGACAGGATGGCAAAGATAAAATGGAGTTGCTCATAAAGGTGGTCTTAAGATCAATTTTACTTATGCCTCTGCCCTTTAATCCATAAAATGGAAAATTCCTCTATAGTTGCAATAGAGATTATATGAAATGAAAGTAAAACAATCAAAAGCCTTATGTAATCCATATATTAAAACATATGGCATATTTTATATTTATTCATTTAGATAATGTACTCTATAAAATCACTTTTATATAGGCATATCACTTTACCAAACACCAGTACTTTCTTTTTGAGAAATCGGAGACTGTAGGATCATGTTCCCAAATGCTCAGTCTCTCCCCATGACAAATGATTGCTTTGTACAGACACATTCACGAGCCTGGGTGAAGTTTTAGAGATATCCATGTTATTGAAAGAGAAGAATTTTGGATGACAAGAAATTTTACTGAATCCTCAAATGATCACCCCATTTGGCATTTATACAGATTGTGGCAATTCCTCAATACATGCATGGTGTCTGCTGAAGCATGCTCTGCTCATTTCTGTAGCTATCATTCAAATAGATTGTCATCTATACTCTTTTCCTTTGTCCAAATATCTAAGGTTACTCCTAGACAAGGGATTATTGTGAGTTGTAGAAGAGTTTCAGTCTCTGGAATATGTTTGACTCTATAATAGAGGAGTATATATCCTGTCGCTCTCTAGATCCCACATTTGTTTGTTTACTTGTCATTTGGGCTAAATATCAAGCAAAGTGGCAGGTGGCATACTGAGCTGATTCAGAAGCCAACACATTTTATTTTGAGTTACAGGACTGATACTTCGTAGCTGAGGGACCTGAGGCTTATTACTCAATTTTAATGAGTCTGTTACTCATATAGTGAGAATAATAGCAATTACTTCAAAAATATTTGTGGTGATTAAATGAGATAATTGATATACAGATGACTTCCACCATTGCATGTTTTGCATTTGTCTCTGCAAAGAATTTGGGTGAACATGGTTTGATCTTTGTAAGAGAAGTGAAGGAAATGCACTGATATTTGTATTATTATTCTTAACACTCAAGATGAGCAATATCCCCAAAAGATAATTGCAATAGAGATAATAAGATATACGAAAGTAAGACAATCGAAAGCTTTGGGACTCACTGGTTTGGAACTAATTCCTGGATCTGACATGAATCACCTGCAGAATTCCTTGTGAGTCATTTCAACTTTCTCTGTCTAGGTTTTTGTTTGTTTGTTTTCCTGTTTTTGGCTGTGCTTTGTATTGAACCCAGGGCCTCATGTAGGCTAGGCAGGTGCCCTATCACTGAGTTACAACCTCAACCCTTATGTCTCAGTTTTTTAATGACAAAGTAGGATAACAATGAGGCTTTTCATTGTATTGTTTTAAAAAATTAAATAAGTTAATATCTGTAAGTGCATATCACACTATGTTATTACTTTGAGGTCCCTGCTACATTATAAAGAGTTTATTACCACTGTATAACTTTTAGTAGTAAAATACATGCTCTTTTCTTCCTATATTAATCTTAAAAGCAGACTATCAAACCACAGGAAAAATTCCATTTCTCTGGATCTTATCATTATAGTAGATACCACAAATAGCTGTCAGCTACCATAATTCAAATACAAACCTTTCTGAACCTTCTGATACTCATTAGAATGACACTTGGATGTTGGAGGTGTTTCCAGCCATGAGTGGCAATGCCAAGGAAGCCCCAAATGGCCATCAAGATTTGCCAAGGAAAATATTTTTTTTTTTTTAGATTTTGTCACAATTTTTACTGAAAAATAGGCAAGACTAATAAAATGCAATTGTGTTAGTCATTTACACTTTGGATAAAATAAGTATTTGAAAGTAGACTTTGACGGCAGATAGTGCAGACAGATCAAAGACCTTAAGATTCTGAATTAAGTATGATGATGCATGGATTGGAGAGGGAGCAGAATGGAAAGGCGGGGCAGAAGAGTTTGAACCATTTGCTTCTTATTTACAAATTTATTTCAAATTTATTAGCCTATATCTCATATTGCCAAGGGTAATGAAAAAAAGAAATCATAGATCAATGTTTGAAGTTTTTATTGCCATATCACTTTTAATTTTTTTTTAAAGAGAGAGTGAGAGAGGAGAGAGAGAGGGAGAGAGAGAGAGAGAGAGAGAGAGAGAGAGAGAGAGAGAGAGAGAGAGAATTTTTAATATTTATTTTTTAGTTCTCAGCGGACACAACATCTTTGTTGGTATGTGGTGCTGAGGATCGAACCCGGGCCGCACACATGCCAGGCGAGCATGCTACCGCTTGAGCCACATCCCCAGCCCCAACCATATCACTTTTAGATTTGGTTATACAAGTCTTTTCCCAAAGAGTGTATCATACCATAAAATCACTTGAATTATATATATAGTGTGCATACACATATCCACATGTATAACATTTCATAGAATTTATCAGTCAGCTTTCTGTCACCATAATGAAATACCTGAGACAACTAACTTATTAAGAGAAAGGGTTTATTTTGGTTCACAGTTTGGGAGGTTCCAGTAAATGATTGGTTGGTCTCATTATTTCACACCTGTGGTAACAATTCTTCTGAAGGGTCAACATAGCAAGAGTGATAAATATGGAAATTCTCAGGTACCTATCCTACTACTCAATATCCATGAAATTCACACAATTTCTGAGAAAGATTTTTTAAAATAAAACGATCATGCAGAGTAATTCATACAGGCCCAAAATGGTTAACCCAAATAGTGTCTAGACATAATGGAGAAAGGTTTAATGCACTTCTCTCAGGCTATTTGAGTTTACAAAGCCCTTGGGCCTCTCTCAACTTCAGCCTCTTCACTCAAACAATGAAGAGTAGACTCTTCTCTATGATGTCACTGTGCTTATTGAGCACTTGGGAAACACTTAAAAATAATTTGCTTACTCAAATATGAAATATTTGGGCAAAACCTCATTAATACCAAGGATGTCTTGCAATCTCTCTTGTATGGGAGATAGCTAAATCTTAAGGGGAAGTTAAAATATTTTGCAGAAAATTAATTTAATATCATAAATATACCAAATTCATTTTTTTCTTTTACTTCTAGAAAGGTTGCAAAGGCTTTCCTTCAGAGTCTATTTACTCATTCCTTAAACACAATTCTAATATTTCTGAATATATATTTCTACTACTAACACCAGTTGAATTCTGTTCTGAGATGTATGACTATTATAGTTGTGGGTAAATCAGTGCTTAGGGGAGAGAACTTCACTGTGCAAAGATTCGATTTCTGGGATAGGTTAATCCTGATTTCAAAAGCCAGGAACCTCATCAACCACGAAAGTCCCATTTAACAGGCTGTACAGTTTCTGAGTCTCCATATTCAGATTATGATATTAGACCTGCAGAGTTGTGGGAGTGCTAGGATGAAAGTGTATAGAGGGGATCTTGGCAGAATCACATAGATCTCCATGCTTCCTTCATGGACCTGCACATGACTCAAACCCAGGACCTTGGCCTCCCTTCACCTCCAACAGTCTATCACTTAAGTATGTCTGAAAAAGATCAGCTTCTTAAGAAATCATATAAATGAATGAATTAAAAAAATCATTGAATGAAGAAATAAAGAGAACTTCATAAGTCAACCTATCCATTAACTGTACAATGACAACTCCTAAATCCTTGCAAATTCAGGAGAAAGAGACCCATTTATCATAACATCTCCTTTTTACTTCCCTTAGCTCACAGCACTCACAACTACAGATGTGCAATCTTTCTAAGCTTCATAGCCAGAATCTTAATTTAGAAAAAGGCTCAAATATATCAGGCTGAGAAATGTGCTCCTAGGTACCCTGGCAGAAAGTAGGAAGTCATTTCCTTAGACTAGAGCTTTCGCTTCAGCCACAGTTATTCATTCTCTTTTACAAGGAGAAATCCATTTATGTCTTCAGGAGACAGATGTATCAAGCCATGGAGCGTTTCTGCCAATCACCTCCTGCCAAAGTCTTGATGTTTTATTTCATTAGTGCAGGCACTTTCCATTAATTTAGTTACTGATTTAAGAGTGTGAGTTCCAAAGGACATTGCTTTTTTGGCTCTTGTATTTTGAAGGGTTATTTAATGCATTACTGCAATAAGTTGAGCCCTTGCCAAGAAAGAAGCAGTGGGCACCCAATGCTAATCAGTTCCTGACAATATGATTCTAATGCTTGGCCCAATGATATGATGACTGTGTTCTATCTGGAATTAACAGAAGAAAACCAAGTTCTATTGGCTGAGTAGAAAAGACAAAATAAACATTACACAAGAATTTCCATTCTCCCTCTTCCTTTAATCCTCTCTTCTCTCCTTTTTTTTCTCTTCCTTCCTTCAATAAAAATAAGAGCATAAGCATATTTACTATATGCCAAATATAAAGATACAAGAACCTATAAGTACTTATTATATGTCAAGTGTCATAGACACCATTGATACTTAAAAATTTGCATCCTAATCCACATACTTTCTGGTTCCTGTGCAAACCCAGTTATATTCAGGCATTTAGTCTCCTCCATGTAGTCACGTTTTTGGAGAAGCCTCTGAGGACAATCCCAAAAGATAGGTCCTGACTCATCTGAGACAATTACGGTTGTTTCATTTCCTTCTTTTGGTGATGGGTTTTGGGTGTGAATTTCTAGCTAAGGAAACCTAAAGAATGATTTTGTGGGGATTTCTGAGAATATTTCCCTTAAAGACTTGAAGAAGCAGCCAGGTGCAGGAGTGCACACCTGTAATCCCAGCTACTTGGGAATCTGAGGCAAGAGGAATACAAATTTGAAACCAGTCTGGGCAACTTAGCAGGACTCAAGTGAGTAAATAAATCAATAATAAAATAAAATAAAATGAAAGGGACTGGAAGTGAAGCTCAGTGGTAGAGTACTGAAACAAACAAACAACAAACAAACAAATAAAGACTTCATGAAGAGGCCCTTCTCGCCTGAACTAGGTCTGAGTTTGAAAACTATGACTATTATAAACTTTTGTGACCACAGGTTTAGTTTGCTTAAAGACAAAGGTGGCAAATGAAGAAGAGTGAAAAGAAACGATGGGAAGACATTCAGGATGCAACTGTTGATGTAGTGAGATAAACCACAAAGTGAGATAAGCCAATGGACTCCTTGTTCTATGTGAAAATAAATTTCCTTGCTTTTTAAAAGCCCATAGAGATAACTATCTCTGAAGGCTCAGGGTGGAACATCCACAGAGCACATGGTTCTATAATATAATTAGCCCCTCAAAATTCTAGAATTACCAAGGAGCTCTCGGCACAGTTAAATATTACAATGATATGCCTCTCTCTTAAAACTACAAAATGGAACATGATGCTTTATTTGCATCCTGCTTGCATTATCTAACTAAATTTTTCATTTCCATGTATAAATGAATAGGAGAAATCTTTTGTCCTGGTGATTCCTACTCTGGTCTGCATTCAATATAAAAGTTCAGATGCTTGTATGAACTCACATCAGCCACAGCTTCAAGTTTGGAAAGTCAAAATTCTACCTGAAGAATAATTTCGGTCTAGACTCTGCAATTCTTCCAACCCTTTTTAGTTCTCAGTTTTCCCAATGTATTTCTGGAGAGTAGTTATTATTTGAGCTATCAAACTCTGATGCTATGTGTGTGCATATATATGTACAATTCATTTCATATGTGTTAGTCTTTTCGAATCTACTAGAACTTAAGATCCCTAGAAGCAATAGCCATATTCTTTTTGTATCATGTCAGCTTCTTGCAAAAAGCTAGTATATAGAAAATACACAATCACATTTCATGACCAGTTAACTTATCATATATACATGGAAAATGGCAAAAATCTCAGGAAAGTTTTCATCCTACCCTGAGTTTTCTTTAGCTTTTCATCTATAAAGGTACAAAAAAAAAAAAAAAAAACCTTCTGGAATCTTCTTCAAACTACTCTTTACTTCTTTACCACCTCTCCAGATCAGATTAAAGTGGATGAAGCAAAAGAGCAGTTTACTTGCTACAGCTCAACTTCTCTAATGTCAACTAATCAATACATGTAGAAACCAATTCATCATTGTAAGGAACAACATAAATATTATTAATCAAGCCACAAGAAGATGATGATGGGAAAAAAAAGATGAATACCTAAGCTGTAAAAGATGCTTACCATGTGTCAGGCAAAAACATACATTCATCTCTGTCATCCCCATAATATCTCTTAAAGTTGAATCCAATTGCCATCCCTAATTTTCAAATAAGGTAACAAAGAAAGTACACTGACTTGCCTGGGTCTCTTAGCCAACCAGTGGAGTATTGGAGTTTCAGGAAAGCAACTGCCTCTCAGCCTGAACTCTGTTCATATACTCCTCCTGCAAAAGTATCCTGATCTCCATGAAGGCAAATGATCTATAGGAATAAAAGCTGCCCCGAGATCTTTCCTGAGAGTGCACAGGGAACAGTATCAGAGACCATCATTGGAGTAACCAAATTATGAACTGAAAATAATACAGAGGAATAGAATAACCTATTAATAACCAATCTTTGACATTTCTTTCTTCTTCTACCATATACTATGATTTTTAAAAATTTATTGTGCCTTGTTCCCCAAACAAAAAAGTCTAAAAGAAATGCAAAATGCATGGCATACACAAAAGTATTAACAAAATACATTAAAAAAACAGCATAGTATTGTTTTAAAACACATAGCAAATTTAGAAAGAAAAAAAAGCAATCACTAAAGGCTAGTGGTAAAAAGAGAAGAAAAAAATTAAACTTTACTATCATTTTTTATTTGTTTGTTTCTGATAATAAAGTATTCAAACAGCATTTAGGTGAGGATTATGAAGGGAAGACCATTTGTTGGGGTTGATACATTTTTTGGAGAGGAGAGAATGGCAGCTTGGTCCATTCTTCAGTGGGGTAACAAAATGTGTGACCTTACCCGAAGATGACAGAAACCATTTTCATCTCTCATCAACAGTCAGCAAGATTACAAATTTGGGCAATACAACTGAGTTTCAGAAGTTATGAGATGTGGGAGGGTTGCAATATAAGCAGTCAGATTTAATTATGGGAAACACACCCCAAAACAGGGCAGCATCATAGAGCACTAGAAGCAAAAATAGCAGGCAAAGCTGAAGCTGAAGAAAGGGCCGCCTTTGGGGCCAGAGTTTAGAAACTCCAGTATAAACTCCACGAATTAAGCCACCCAACTCCCTGGCTGAAGCAAACAAATAAAACAATCAAATACTACCTAGATCCCTGAACACAACAGGATCTTAATGCTGATGTATCCACCAGCTCTAATTCCCGTGGTAATCACTGTAATATGAGGATCAGAGTTAGAGGGGAAATGGAGGGGTAATTCATTACAAGAGTTATGTATCAGATGACCCGAATGTCCTGCTCTGTTGGGTCATGATGCAGTGATTTTTCACAACACTGTGAGTGAACAGTCTATAGGAATGAAGACACATTGATAGTTTTCTTGAGAATTAAATAAGCTAATATGTTGAGAGTCATAATGTTTCCCTGTATCCATTTTCAAACTCCAAGCAGGTCTGCTCTCTTGCTCAGCTTTGGGGGTCACCATTCAAATAGTAACTCATAGGAATGGAAGTTCCAGCAATCATACCATGTGGTGGTCACTTGACCCACATTTTAGCAGAGGACAGGGCAACTGGAGCAGTCTAGATACTTGTCCTGCCCCATAGGGAACACTGTTGATATGACTAAATTCTGGGCGATAAAATGTGAACACAGAGGATGAGCACGGTTCCAAGGACAGATTCTTTAAATGAGGCTCCTTGTCCTATGGTCTGACATGGGGGCATGATTTTGGAGAGCTAACATTACACAATGAAAGTCAAATCAGACATGATGGCTAACAACACCATAAAGGAAGCTGGATCCTTGGAGGACCACATGGAGAGTGCATCTGCACTCTTGCCCCTATACTGACCCTGACCAGTCTACTGACCTCTGTGTTATTATGTGAAAAAGGAAATTCTAGATCTTGCTAAGCCTATTACACTTTGGATGTCTGTATTATAATAGCTTTCCCAACACTGTGTATAAAGAACTGAGAACTGCCCTTGGCACATAGTAATCTCTCAATAAATGTTAGCTATCAAATCAGTAACTGAAAAAGCCAGTATTTGGAACCAGAGAGTACTGTGTGTCTCCAAATACTCTGTTCTTTCTTTTCCAGAAGGGAACACTGTCTCCAGGGCATAGAAACAGAAGAAGAGTTATTTTCTAGAAGCATATCAATTGTCAAAATCTTAAAATTTTTTATGCTTGGTGAAGTTTTTTTTTTAACTTCATTATCCCCAATTTTAAAAACTACCCTCAATTGAAAAATCATGATTTTGACTTTAACTTAGTGAAAATTGAATTCTTCAATGCTTGTACTTCTAACTCACTTATTTTAGTTGCCTTATAAAATATAGTGCAGTGAGAAAAATGAGGCGCAGGAAAGAACTACCCACATATTTTTAAGCTGAATTCTTGGACTGTTAGATTTAAAGGACTTGTATCCTTTAAGCCATAAAAGCTTTCTTTTTTTTTTTTTCTTTCTGTGCTGATGCATATATCTAGACTCTTTGAAGAGCCAGTCTGCAGCCTGATTTGGATAGGAATTCCTGTGCCATTATTTTTTTTTCTCTCCACTCAGCACTTATCCTGGGCAAAGCTGCCAAGGAGAAGAATTTCACCCTCGGGATAAATTGTGCTTGATGTTTCTGAGCCTTTTCTCATTCTCCATCCAGTCCTGGGGAAGAGTGGGGACACTTCCCACATCTTCTTCCAGATATTCAGCTGCCATGGTCCACCCACCTTTTTGGAATTTCACAGATTTGTAACATGCATACACCATCCATTTCTACATATGTGGCGTGACTAATGAGCTACATCAGGGAAATAGAGAAACACACTGTTTAGTATTTCCTTACAACACTGAATTAGATGGCTGAAGGTCAGGGGCTTATGCCATACATTTAAAAGGGCAGTCCAAATGCTTTTGCATTCCACTGGGAAATCTGTTGTTCTGAAGCCAACATAGATTTAAATAAAACCTTCTCTTCTTCTTATCCCTCTTCTGTTTCTACAACAATGATAGTTTCCTCTTTCCATTTTCCCACAGCACCTTGTGCAAAATTCTATCAACATTTCTAGCATTGTGCTATAAATATCTTCTCCCATGTCTTTTTCCCTGAGTAGGCTGGGAAGCTCTGTCTTTCATTATCCTCTTGGCATGATTGATCTCATTACTTTGCCCTTTTACTTTGCCTCGTGTATTTCATGTTGGTACTTTCCAGTGTCATTTTATTATTGCAGCTGTTGAAGTAATTTAAACGGGCTTTGAGAATAGACATAATGTGGGGAAACTTATTCTTCAAAGTGAACCTCACAGTTTTAAACATTAAAAAGGGACATTAACTTTGCCCTGCTTTCTAAATCCTACTGAGCCTAAAAATTCTGTTATTGCTTTTGCAACCCCAAAGTGTCTCAAATTAAAAACTACACTTCGAAGGAAGTCACAGCCAATGAGGAAGATTGGATTATTCTCTTTGCTGGAGGATAGACACAGCAGGTATTGAATATTTAAAAAAAAAAAAAAAAACCTCAACCTCTAACAGCACTAATGGTGCCATTTGGCACTAATGCATTGTCAGGAATTAAAATCTGAACAGTAGAGTTAGGAGCAAGAAAAAAAAATATCAATAAAATTCAGCTCAGGCAGACAAGTATACGGTCTGCATTTGACAGAGGGATTATATGCACACATAAATAAATCATTAAAATCCACCCCTTAGGAGTCTGCTCAATTCATGGTGATTTGAGTTGCTGCGGGGGCAACAGCAAATCTAAACATAATTTGTTTGTTTGTGAGATGAGAAGGAAGAATTTGACAGATTTTCAACATATACAGACAGCCCATTTCTACATTTGGGGAATGGTTAATAAAATATTTCAGTAAAAATGTGAAGCACATTTTCCAATATGTCTTTGTTAGAAGCAGGAGGAAGAGGAGGGGAGAGGGTAGAGAGGAAGAATTAAACTGCTTTGGTAGAGTTCTAGTTCAACAGTTCCCAAGGCATCATTTAAATTCTGTGGCAAGTCTGTCATGTACTATAGTGCATACAATATTGCTCTTAGTGACTTGGGATAGAAAGAGGCAAACATATACTGAATCTTCTACATGGTTATCTTTTGAATCTTTATGGCTGTCTATGGCAGGTTTATTAACTACATTTAAAGGTGAGGAAACTGAAGCTATTCCTATCTTGCCCAGTGAAATATACTTGGCTAATTTCAGTGGCAATATTTATCCTGAGACTGCTTTGGTTTTAATGACCTTGTTCTTTCCATTGCCTCATGCTGGTTACTATGGAATTCGCTTTCAGGATTTTGGATTTCAAAATCTGAATCACCACCTCTCTGTTGAACACACACTTGAACCCAAGTGTGTGCACACAGGCACACTACTCATTTCTTCTCTCTGCCAATCTCCAGTGTAAGATTTACTTTCATCTATGGATGGATCATTCCCTTTTTGATCTTCAATGGTGGGGACTGGTTCCACTAAACAATTTTTATCTTAAAAATATACCATCACTGGGAAAGGAGGAGGGAGAAATGATACTTCCTCAGAAGCTGTTTTCTGGTCTCTGAATGGAATAATTCTCAACCAAAGAAATATGTCAAACTTCATTTGTATCCTCAGTGGCATACATGATCTTATCTCCTAATAAGCATTTAATGAAAACTTGTTAATTTATTAAGTTGTAAGTGAATTACTGTACGATATTAGTGAGAAACACTTTATTTCACACATTAGAGCTGCTTCAATGAAGTTAGGTCCAATAATAATTTTTATGAAGCATATGCTTAAGTGGGGTGCTTAACAGAATCTTGTGGGGGCCTTTTTTGTGTTTAAAACGAATAACAGAAACTTAGGTATGTTTAAGTCTGAATTTGCAAGTATTAGCTTTGCTTCAAATGAAGGGGGACTTGTAAGCTTGAAAAGAAGGTAGAGGACTACAGAATGAAGTCTGATGAAAATAATATTAGGTTTATATACTGGAAAGTATGATAGACTCATTGCTATCTGCAGAAACATACTTAACTTTCTGCAATTATTGGCTTTCTGCTTCATAAACTCCCAACTTCAAACCTTCAATGCTTTCCCTGTTTTTCTTCCTTCTGGAGATGAAATTATGTACAGACAGCAAGTCAATGGGAGAAAGGAAAATTCAATCTTTTATGAAAATAGTAGCGAGGTCCCCAGTCAGCAAAAGGCTCTGCATCCTTGCTGTATCACTAATTTTCCAGGATACAGGAAAGAGCAAGAATACCTTTCTTTTAATGACTCTACCCAGCTCCTAGAAGGAGTTGGGTGGAGTCATTAAAACAAAAGTTGATCCTTCTATTTGGTCATCAACTTGCCAAATCCCCTAGGACACACCATTTCACCATGGAAACAAGTCAATACCATTAACTACTGCAGCCTAAGACCCTTCAAAGTGAAATACAAGGTCACAAGGTCATGTTGTATCACAGACCATCAACTTGAGAACACTTAAATATCAGGATGCATCCCAAATTGAACACAAAGGAAACTTAGAGGTTATATCAGGGAATTATTGCATATGACTTTATATAGAAGTTTCTACTTATATGGCTTTTATAGAGAGTCTTAAAATTCATAATGATACTATATTAATGTAAATGTACTACGTATTTAAAAGACAAGAATATGGAGAGATACTGAAAACATAAATGAGAATTCTTTAAAAAAACCTTGTGATTTTTCAGAGATTGGATGAGAATTTGTGTAATATCAAACTGTGGTACTGGTAAAGAAATAAGTACAAAAGGGGGAAATAAAGTTAGAAATTACAGCTTTTTAACACATGACATTTTGGAACCCATGATCCTCAATACAGTCTGTAGGTACTTCAAACTCACCTGTGGAATTTGTGAAAGCTAATATATCCTGGAGCATCTGAATCTCTGTGTGTGTGGGGGGTCCCATATTGATGATTCTTAAATTCTTTAGGAGAACCTGATGCACAGCTGGGATCGAGAACCCACTGGGTTAGAGTCTCTAGGTAGAATCACTTAAGTATCTTGCTTTACCAAGCTTGCCATTGCCCCTCTATTTAAAGCTATTTCAAATTCTGTACTAGTCAGCTTTCACTTTCTGAAGGAAGAAGCTAATATTGGTACTTAAAGGCTCTGTGTTTTAGATAGAACCTTAGCTTACAGGTCTCAAATAGGATTATTTTGAATTCATTTAAAATCTACAGCTGATGTTGCTATCTTAAAGAGTTTTCAGAGTCTCGACTCAGCTGTACGCCCCTCATGCTACAAAGGCAAGGAGCAATAGCCGTGGTGCCCAACAGTGGAGTCAACATAAATATCCATCTTTATGCATTTCACTACAAAGAGCATATTGAGAGTAGACATTATAATGAATGATAACAATGGTTAATATTCATTGAATTATTACTATGTATCAAACAGGTGCACATTCAATTTAACAATAGGATGAAGTGGGTGTTCTTATTCCTATTTATAAATACAGTCACTATGCTTATTTACCATCATCCACATTTAGGATGAGGAAAGCAACACTTAAGAGTTTTAAGTCATCAAGTAGTTCTGTTGATAGCAAACAACTCTGATTAGATTCAAGGTCTATCTCACTTCAAACTAGCTCTTCATTGTCCACCACACCACTCCAAACCAACAATTGCCACTACACAATAACAATAATAAAAAAAAAAAACTAACAAAATTCCACCTTTTCATTCTCCTTTATGGAGCCTGGGGTTGTACAGGTTATAGCATAAATGATAATGATAATGATAGTATAGAAATGATAATGATAACATAGATTATTAGTAGTGAGACATATGCTTGGTTTTGTGTAATCAGAAAAACAAGAGTTCTTATCCCTGGCCCTCTCCAAGAGTGAAAGATCCCTGATAGAAAATTTTAAGGACTCAGAAGTGGTTATAAGCACTGCTTATCTTGGAGGCAGATCCTGGAATCTCTGGCTAATATGTCCCTTCTTAGGTCAGAATTCCTTCTTAGAATCTACTTTTACTGGAAGAAAATGAAGGATGGAAGAAAATTATATTACCCAAGTCATATCAAACTGAACCACATGTAGGGCTTCCAGGGTTAAGCCAAGGCTCCTCCTGAAAGAGCAGTCTGCATGTCCCTCCATCTCTCATTCTAGTGGATAGCCAAGCTGAAGGTTCAGACTTGCTGGAGGTGAGAGCAGAATGTATCCCTCAGGAGATACAGAAATCAGACCATTTCTTCTGCCATGTAACCAGAGCTCTCCAATCCATTTAAGAGAAGCACCTTACCATCACTGTATTAGTTTGCCAAGGCTTCCATATCAAAACACCAGCGTCTAGGTAGGTTTTAACAACAGAACTTATATTTCCCCACAGTTATGGAGGGTAGAGGTCTAAGATCAGGAGTTGGCAGGTTTGAAGTCTTCTGAGGCCTCTCTCCTTGGCTTAAAGATGGCCACCTTCTCACTGTTTTCTCCCATAATTTTTCTCTGGGTGGGCACCTGTCTGTGTCCAAATTTTCTCTTTTTATTAAAATATCAGTCATTTTGAATAAGTGGTTACTCTAAAGACTTCCTTTTGATTATTTCTTTAAAGATATTATCTCCAAATACAGTCACATTCCGAGGCACTGGAAAACCAAGACCTTAGCAACATATAAATTTTACCAGATACAATTCAATCTATAATATTCTTTCTCTCCCTCTCCCCTCCTCTCTCTCTCCCACCCCCTCCATCTGTCCCTCTCTCTGAACAGAAAAAAAAGTTCTTTTGTTGAATTCATAGAAAAAAAAATTATAACCAACCTAAGGAGCCAAATCCCTCTCATAAGGAGAGAGAAGAGAAGGAAAGAGAAACTATCGACTTTTATTTTCACAGTTGTTCTTTGCACAGTCGATTGGAAGCTGGAAATTCAATAAACAAAGATTTCCACTACCACTGGGTCAACAGCTGCAACTAACCAGATCATTGGCTGTTTACAGGCAGAACAGAGTTAAGGGTTATCATGCATATCTGGTGCTTTTGATCACAGTACTGTGTACAAACAATCTGGGTGCACCAGCTCTCCTGTCTTTTCTACTTTCCTTTCCCTGATAAGGTGACTGGTGGGGAAGAGCTGGGCACAGTGACATTTGAGCACCTACCATAAGCCAAGTGTTGCCACCTGAATGTAGATCCCTAATGTGAGCAGCTTTTAAAAATCCTAAGAGATTTTCATACACTGAAGTAGATGCACTTTGAGTATTCCAAAATAATTTTCACTAACCTCCCATCCCCAACCACCTTGACATATATATTCTACCTAAGGAAATACAATAGACTGCTATTCCTGAACCAGTTCCTAAGACCTCTTTCCTTTCTATCTCACCCCAAACCCCAAGCCCTAATATAAAAACAAGTGTCTGCAGTTTCCTCTGCTTTACCATCTGTTTCCATCCTTTTAACAACATTGAAGGAGGGAAAGAGAGCAGAGCAGCTACATTTTACAAATTAGAAGAGAGAGATTCAGGAAGGGTTAAATGACTTTCCCTAAATCACAGAATGCAAAGGTTGGAAATGTAAGTTAAATTTCTTCCCTTACTAACCTTTAAATTCTCTGTAATAGGGAAGAATCCCAAGCTGGCATAATTTGATAGTGGCTAGCATGCCACATAGCAAACATTTAATAACTTGAACAGAACTGAATTACGTCAAATATGCTCAGATCCTGGTCTGGCTGAAACAGCCTCAATGAAAGTGAACTTTGAGTTTTTTTCCTGCCAACTGGAGCTACTAAGGCAGACTTGATGCTCACTCCTAAACCCTTCACTGGTGCATGACACCTCGTTCTTTAGTTCCATGAACACCAACTGTGGACCCCCACTTGTCAGTGTAGGTGAGGGCACAAGAATGTCTCTCAGGGAAGTGTTTTTTTCATGGCGCACATCTGTGGCTGACATATACTCAGGGAATTGCAATGGATTCACTTCGTAGCCACATCCTAGAGCCAGGGAGTCACATTCTATGATACTGTGAGCAGGCAGCTTACATTATCTCCCATCCATTCAGTTATTAGTAAAATTTCAGGCAGGCTAGCATTCAGTCTTGTTGTAAAGGGTTTTGTCTGAAGTTCAGTGTTCTAAATTAGCATGAAAAACTTTGGCATAAGGTGCCAATGCCTGTCTATACATTACAATTAACAGTCTTCAAATTGAACTGAAATAAAACAGAGCTTTCCTCAGGAGTTGCAGAAATTTGAGAGGTTTTCATTGTGAAGAAGTTGCATAACAAAATGGAACCAATAATGGAAATAGGTTTTGAGATTTCTCATGAGAAAAAAATTTGCGTAGTGGCCATTTTGAAGTCAATAAATTTCTCCAGTGATCGTAATAAGTAAAAAATAGAACTCATTCACAAACTACTGAATACTGGGAGCCTGATCCTTCCCCTCAAGGAACAATATGAGATGAATGTTTGAGAACATGATGAACTAATAATATCTTCCTTCATGCATTCAACTCTAAATGCTTGATTCAAAATTTGAATCTTTATGAAAGATATGATAGAGTAGCTGTGAGTTCTGCTTTTGTAAATGCTCTAACTAAACCCATTCCAAGAGGGACTTGTGGTTAAGAAAGATCCGTGAAAGGATTCTGTGAACTCTTTGCAATAATTGAAAAATTACAGGTGTGTAGGGGAAGAATGAAAGTCACATTGCTTTTGTTGTATCTCTAAGTGTATAAGACTTCATAAGGAAAAAAAAATTGACACAAGGGCTATTGAACTCTTAATGAATTAAAAGAATAAAATACTTGCTAGTGAGAAATCATAGTTTCATTGAAGCATCTTCTTTGAAATGAAATATCTCCATTGAAGCATCTCAAAAAAAAAAATCTTGGAGGAAAGTGAGTTTTATTATGCAAGCATCAACTAAAACATATGGACTTCATGAAGAGAGTGTAAAATTAGGATTAATTTTCTTTTTTCTGTTTCCTGTAAAGATCCCAAATAGATTCTTGCTTAATGGGGTGGAGGAAGATCTCCGGATAACAATTTATCTTTTATAAAAACATTGAGTATGAAAATGAAAATTCCTTGATTCAAAATTGATATTTGTGTATAGTATACCTCTTCTATCCTGAGATATAATCTTACCTTGCAAAATGAACCCATTTCCTTAACCCACAATTATGTAATTGTATCAATATGGTCCAAGTGCTTCAAATTAATTTGTGATAACCTATTTTATTTTCATCAGTTTTAGGCAAATGCAGAAAAATATCAGAAACTAAAATGTATCACTATAAAGTATGTATGTCTGTGTGTGTGTGCACGCATACATGTATTTGGTACTGAGGATTGAACCTATGATCTCACATGTGTTATGCCACTACTGAGCTACATCCACACCCTGTTTTGTTTTTGTTTTGTGATGAGGTCTCCATAAGTTGCCCAGGATGGTCTTGAAATCATGATCCTCCTGCCTCAGTCTCCCATTTAGCTGTGATTATAGGTGTGCACCACCATGTGCCAGATTTTTTTTTAACTTTGGAGTTACATTTTTTTGTAAGAAACAGTTAAAACAACAGTATCTTTCAAAGGAATGAAATTTTGAAAACACATTTTGTCAAATCATTGAATAAAAAACATTATACTACACTTAATTAGAACTCTCCATTTAAAAAAAATTGTCTTCTTGTATAAAGGCAAAAATTCTCTTCATTCCCTTCTTATCTTCTGCATTCTACATGTACTCATAATTTTTATTTTATTTATTCATATATTGGTCCTGGCAATTCAACCTGGGTATGCTAACCTTGAGCTACATTCGCAGATAATTTTTTATCTTTTATTTTGAGACAAGGCCTTGCTAAGTAACTGAGGGTCCAGCTAAATTGCTGAGGCTGCCTTTGAACTTGTGATCCTCCTACCTCAGCCTACATATTAATTGCAATCACAGGTGTGCACCACTATACCAGGCTTTATTTATAGGCTGTACGTATATTTTTTAATGACAGTATAATACCTCATAGAGGACAACACTGGCAGTATACCTAGAACTCCTAAATTATTATCAAGGGATATGCATGATATCTGTCATATGTAGATATATATTTTTATGACTGTATAAAAACACATTTGCATACATCTATATCTCTTAAATATGAATAAATGAGAGATATTTTTAAATTTTAATGTAAAATATTAGGAGAGTCTTGAATGTTTTATGTTTATACTGTGAATTAGCAAGGACCTGACAATTATCAATTCAATTTTATCCACTTAAGATAAGCCAAAATTGCCATGTTTCTTCCACTTTTAAAAATAAACTGATAAATACAAAATGGTTGAAGTATAAGAAATGGAACTTACTGATTAATTTGGGAAATATTAAGTAATTTGGGGGAGGAAATATATTAAGCTTATTTGAAACTAAGTGGTTTCTTGATTTATATTGATCCATATTTTAGAAATCATGAGGAAATATGATAAAAACTCAAGACTATCCTACACATTTATGGAATGATTTTAACAACACAATCAGATATGATCATTCAAAATACTATGATATTAATTTTTGCTAAGGAAAGATTTATTTAAATTTATATTATTATTATCATCACAAAATTAAGTCCTGCTTTAAACCAACTCTAAGCTAAAGGTATTCACTATTTCATTCATTTTCTTTAAATTACCTACTGATTACCTACTGTGTATCAAAGAGGCACACAAAGAATGCATCTGGCTTTCTACACAAAGGAAACTCAGAATCGCGGGGAGACAATGGATAATATACATGATTACTAAATGTGCAATAATAATAACCATAATGTGACATAGTATAGTTGTGTATGAAGTGCTGGAGAAAAACAACTGAGGCAATTATTAACACTGCAATGGAGAGATAAGGTCAAGTCATCCCAATTATCAGGTATACAATTCAATGCAAAAAAATAGGTGAACATTTTTGCATGTGCAATGCTGGGGATCAAAGCCAGGGCCTGGTGCATGCTGGGCATGTGCTCTACCACTGAGCTACATCCTTAGCCCCAAATAAACTATCTTGAGAAATACCACTTAATTCAAGACCTTTAACAGGACATAAAGTACAGAAAGTATAGAAAAATCAGAGAACATATATTTAATGCCACACTTTTCTTTTAATCCAATTACTTTATACAAGTAACTGAATTGTTTGGATGAACTCCAAGAAAACACCCCTTTACAAAGGCTGCTACTCTATTACAAACTATGTTCCACTCTATTTTACCACAAAACATATTTTATAAGCTAGATATTATTTGCAGGGATTTGAAAGAAGCCCATGAGTCACCACAAAAAAAAAATGTGAAAAAATACATAAACAATTCCATGGTCACCATCCCTGTCATTCACTTGTGATTTTTTTTTTTTTTTTTTTGCAAAAGAAGAACATAAAATATGATTGTTGGAAAAAAAAAATAGATTTTATGCCAATACTTTTCCCGAAAACTAGTAGATGGCTCTGATGTGGAATGTAGAACCTTATGACAGCTTTTTACCTAAGTTCCTCCTAATACAAAAGAGGTAAAAATTTCATCAAAGTGTGTAAGTGTGTAGGCCTATTTTCCCCACGAGGTGGGTGGAGGTGGGAAGTTATTGTGGGGGTATCAAACTATGAAAACCTTTCACTTGCATGTCTTTGCATCCAAAGAGAATTCTTTGGGTGCATCAAAAGCAAAACTGGAGCTGTGGCTAGCAAGCTGGGAAAGGAGAAGAACAAGAAATGATTGTTTCCATGGTCACAAAGAATGGAATTCCTATCGGACACAGCTCCGGTCATTTGGCTGGTCCCCAGATGCATGAATACTTCTGAGAAATAGCACGATAGATATGTGGTGTGGGAAGTGAAAGGAGATTTCTGGGGGAGGGAAAGATTCCCGTCAAGCCTCTGGCCACATCCAGGGCTTCCTTTTTAATGAGTTAATACAAACATCAAACCAAGTGCTGAATCAATGAATTCACCTACTTAATTTCCTAGTTAATTAGTGGCAGCAAGTCTGAAATTAAGTGCTTACCCTGTGGAATAGCCACACATGCACAAAAAAAGGCAACTATAATATGAAGAAGGACTTGGCTAGATATATATGGAAGAGGAAAGAAATGCAAGAAATGCGTTTGATAGCATGATGAAAAAGTAGACCAAGGAGGGCCTGATGATGTAAAGAAAGGAAATAAGCCATCCAGAATATATGAGAAGAGGAACTAAGAAAATGCATTTCCATTCTCTGTGGCAAAGATAGCCCTATTATCTGCAAATAGTTCTATGCAATGCCTCAGAATCTTACAGAGCTAAAAGGAATATTGGAGAGCATCTGAATCAAATCCCTCATTATACAGAAACAGAAGGCTCAGAAAATACAGGGCATTTGCTTGGAGTTCTACAGCTAAAGGGCAACTGTAGAAGCACTGGAATGCTCCCTTGGACAAAGGCATTCAGCTGTGGGAAACATTCCACTGGGAAACCTGGGGTAAAATGGGTCCGTATTTCCAACTTAACTTGCAGATACCTGCTCTAAGTTTCCCCTAAGGTTCCTAATGTTTATATTCATGGCAGTGCCCAAGACTACTGAGAGAATGACAGACATGGTAGTCACTTGTCAAAGAGCTATGATAATCTATCTGTGTAATGCTAGGGTATGATATTGGCCAAATTATATTGTTATATTGTGTGCATGTATGAATATGTAACAATGAACCCCATCATTATGTACCAGCATAATGCACCAAAAATATAAAAAAAATTAAAAATAACAATTACAAAAAATTAATGATATACATGAATGACATACATATGTATATATAAATTATTTTTCCAAAGTAGTAATACCAGGAGATAAAATTTTTTTTAAATCTACTTTCATAATCATTTGCCTTTAATATTGACATTTTGACACCAATGAAATGACAAAGGAAAAAACATAACGAGCTAGTCTTTAATACTATACACACTGAAGTTTGTGAGAAACTCACTATGCTGTGCTGTTTTCCCCCATTTGTTATTGCAAATGTCATCTGCTCATTTGATGGATTAGTTTTATCGAGAATCACTGTTACATATTAGAATAATAAGCAAACAGGGCAGGGGATTTGAAACATTAAGAACTACGGCTTCTTCCTGCTCCTTAAAACATTAATAGAAGGGGAAGCTGGAAAAAAACAAAACCCCTTGCGCACACAAGGAGTTGCTTTGGGAAATCTGTCCACCCTGTCAGCATTACAGAGTAACCAAAGCAGGCTCCCTTTGAGGAATACAGGGGCATCACTGCCCTCAGAAATACATTCCTTCCATTAAGGAGCTCCAAGTCTCTGCTAGGCACACAGCTCTGGACACCAACAGCTCTAAACTACTGCCCTCTGAAGAGCAGCTCTCTAAAGGACCCTATAGAGAACTGAACATAAGGAAGCTCCTTTTATTTCTGTCATGCCACACTGCCAAGTTGATGTCCCTAATGCAAAAAAAAAAAAAAAAAAAAAAAAAAGACTGCAAGCCCCCAAAAAAGTCTCTGAGGCTACTAGACAAACTGAAGGAAATAAGAGTAAAAACCACAGTAATGCTTTGGTTTCAATTTTTTAAAAAATATTAACATTACCAGTTAGAAGCTAGTGAAGAACAATTTAAAAAAAAATATGAAGATATATTGAGTGATGTGTATGTGTGTAAATCAAAGGGCTGACCTCAGGGAGACTTCATGCTAGGTAAGGAAACAAATAAGAAGCATTTAAAATGATAATCTATACAAAGCAGGATATAAAAAAAAATGGAAGAAAACATGGCAGAGCAAAGAAATGCATGCAGAACTGAGAGGTGAAGGGCTGAGAAGCCCAGGCCCTCTGGAGGAGAGCCAGGTCCCAGGTTTCTGGAATCCTTTTCACAAGTAAGAGCTGGCTGGTTGGGGCTGGGATGTAGCTCAAGCGGTAGCGTGCTCGCCTGGCATGTGTGCGGCCCGGGTTCGATCCTCAGCACCACATACAAACAAAGATGTTGTGTCCGCCGAAAACTAAAAAATAAATATTAAAATTCTCTCTCTCTCTCTCTCTCTCTCTCTCTCTCTCTTAAAAAAAAAAAAAAAAGAGCTGGCTGGTAGGTAGGAGCACAGCATAGTGATAAAGATGGACTGGAAGGAAAAGGGCAAACCAGGGTATGATTATAGATTATAGTTACCTGGGTTTGAAAAGTGCTCACAGCCCAGATTAGGGTAGAATGGAGCATACTGGAGAGACAATAAGAAGCAAAGAGTCTGCCTTGTCAGCCCCAAGGGACAGGAAGCAAGGGTTCCCACATTATACAATAGTGAGCAGCAGGAAACCTTTTCTTTTTCTTTTTTTTTTAAACCTTTAGATTTGAGTATAAAAATCCACAAATGATGTTAAAGTCACTTTCTATTCTTTGTACAGAAGGTGTTGGGTCTAACACGTAGTAGGCCATAAGAAGAATCATCCTCTGGACATCACACCATGCCTGAATCTACAGTGTATTGCCCCAAAGTGCAATCCTTTCTCTTGCACCTTGAATAGCAGAGAAAGATAAGTGGCACATGTGATTAGAAGGCACTCTGGCAGACATCGTGGGGGAATTCAGGACACCGAGATAAAGGGATGGTATCACACATGTGTGGATAAAATGGAGCCAGTGATGGTGTCCATAGATCCTACAGTCACATTGTGCTCTGGCCTCCTTTCCTGCTATTGCCCTACAGTATGTCATAAAGAAAATAAAGGGTGGTATGATGAAGACTGAGGACTGATTGGGGCACTACTCCTCTCTGGCCCTATGCCCAAATAAGCCAAGAATTCTAATTTTTCCCATTATATCGGTGGGGAAAAAAATAACAAGGGTTATCTAAAACCATATCTCCTTTAGCCACCCACCTCCACCACCACCATCCTGGAAGGAAAAGAGTAAAGTCTTAAGACCTATGGAAGAAGGACCCTTATTTCCATTTTCTCCACATGAAGGAGGATGTCTTCTGCCTGTTAAAGTAAGACTAATAACTGGGACAGACTTATGTACCTAAGATGCTGATATTAGTAACACTGTATCTTAAGGAACAAGGCTTCCAACTGCTAATATCTATACAGGTACTGAAAATCTCACTGTTAGAGACCTTTAGGATATGAAACACTTCTTCACTCTTGCCCATGTAAGACAAAAAAGAGCTATAATAAACCAAAAACAGAGCCTCCTACAAACCCCTGTGGATTCTGCGTGGTGATCTCAAATGGGTGTTAGGTTTAACATCCGTGGTACAGGGAAATTTATACTTTCAAACATCCAGAGTCATGGCTGGGCAGTGACCCCATCAAACTAGAGAATGTAAAATACTAGAAGAAATAGTCAAAGCTGAGAACACCAGGAGAAGACAGGAAAAAGAGAAAAAAAAGAAAAAGCAAATTTGGGTTTCTTTCAAGAAATCCAGTTACAATACTTTTGTTAAAGAGTCCCATGGGAGAAGCAGTACAGCAGAGTAGAAAAACCACCAGGATAAACAGAGGTTTAAAGCAGAGTCCTGTTGTTGACTGACCCCTGTGATCCAGCAAAGTTATCAAACCCACCCAAACTTCACTTGTCCCACCTTTAAAAACGGTGCTCTTTTGCATGTAGACTACTAATTATAAATGGGAAAGTATTTAGAATGATGTCTATACATATTAGTCATTCAATAAATGTTATCCATTATTGGTTTTTCCATGTTATTATTGCAGCTATTAAAAGATTACAATTAGATAAAATATGTAAAATAACCAACTACAATTCCAACCATTTTACAAATGATCACAACGGAATTCATCTTTTATTTTTTTTTAACTTTCCACGAAAATCTTACCCCGCCATTCATTTGCTGTCCAATGATATGAATTTGGTATAATTATTAATTGTGATCAGATCACTATACCAATATGAATGAACTATCTGTGGTGTTTCTAGTAAAGAAAACAACAGTATTAATTCTACAAAAGAGATAACTCCCAGTCTTTGAATGTGGTAAGCAGCCATGTGCTATGAAGAGACCTTCTTAGCAAAGATTTGACACCAAAGACCAGGTAATTATTTCCTCCATCTGCCTAGGAAGAAACAGAGGGCCTTGGGCTTCATTTGATCACTTCCCTGGGTAGACAAAATGAAGAGAGCAACCTCTGCTTTGATCAATTGGATTGAATCCAGGCTGGGTGGGAGAAGCACACTCATGGCTGGTGATTCATCTACCCAGGCATGAAAGTGACCAGGAGTGTGCCTGAGGTACTTTGAAAGACCTCTCCCAGAGGCCTATAATTGACTGAAGAAAATTCTGGTTTTTTTTTGCTTTTGTTCTTGTTTGCTCATTACCAGACGACCTGCATATTCCCTTTCAAAAAAAAAAAAAAAAAAAAAAAAAAAAAGAAGAAGAAGAAGAAGAAGAATCTATTCCTAAGAGAAGAACAATGCCAAAATAACACATCTGTAGATAAAGTTGACCCAATGAAAAATAGTTACAGCTAGATGATTTATGGGGAAAAAAGGGAACTCATTGGATGGTTATGGAAACCTGAATATCTATATACAATATAGCATTACTGAGAAATGGAAACAACCCTTGCAGCAAGTTACAGTGTGAAACAGGTTACATTGTTCTTGCCACTTTTCACCACCAGACATAAGGAAGATATTTGTGATTTTTCTCTCCAATCTATTTGAATCTCTCTCTCTCTCTCTCTCTCTCTCTCTCTCTCTCTCTCTCTCTCTCTCTCTCTAATAAAACTCTAAGTTTCCTTCAGGGATGCATTTGATCCTCAATTCCATTTCCTTAAAGACAATGGTGGTTCTTGAGTGGCATATAACCTAAGCTAGTCCAGTCATCCTAGATCTTAGGATACTCTCAGAGTTTGCTAAAACAAAGACTAAGCTAAGAGAATTAAAGAGAAAATAAAGCAGGAGTCCCAACGTCATTGTGAACATCTGGATCAAACTATACCTGAACTTCATGAACAAGAGGACTTTTCAGTAAGTTGTATCAGACTTTTTTCCTTACCCTACAACAATTTTTTTTTCTTTTACTTAGAATAGATTAAGACATCACTACTGAGTCAGGTCCAAGTTATCAATCCCACAAGAAATCACTAATATGGATAAGTAAAAATCATGTATCCAAAATGAAAGCAACAGACATTTATTTTATTGGTCCTTTCAATTCTGCTTCCCAAATTATACAGCTTATATAAGAAACATCAGCAATTTCACTGTGCCAAATTCAGAAACTTAACAGATTATTTCACAGTATTGTAAGAAAAATGCCATTTACATTTTTATCAATAATAGCCTGAGTATTTTCATGTGATAAGCACTCTGCTAAAAGCTTTACAGGCCTTATTTCAATTATAACTCCTCATACCCTTGTCTTGTAGCTATTTCCACATCACAGATGAGAAAGTTGAGGTTCACGATGGGGAAATTGCTCAAAACCACCATCGAAGATGGGGGAAGGCTCAGATCAATCTGGCTCTTATGTCCCTGTTTGAAATCACCAAGCTTGTTGAATCATGGGATGCTCTAAACAAGAGAAGGGCAAAGCATCTGACATGCAGCACTCAGCGTTTTGCAGCTGCTAGAACTCATGGTTGCTATGCTTCGGGAGGTTCAATTTCATTGTAAAATATCTATTCTGTGAGTCTGAGAACAAGTAAAGAGCTCCTCTGTATCTAATAACACAAAGGTCCCTGATGACTCATTTGGCCCTCTCTGTCAGGAGGGCATCTGGGCATATCTGCAGGAGCTTAGGTCCAGCTTCAACACCAGATCTGGGGAAAAGACCATGTGAGGTCAGCAACCACGAGCAGTATCAAGCCCATCAGCTCTAAATCCTTAATATTTCCTCTCAACAAACACCTAGGGGATGTGCTGTGCCTCATCCCTGGCTGGACTGAAAGGCTCAGAGCAGGCTTACAATGAACAGTAGACACAGACGATGGGACCCAAGTCTTTAATACAGACAGAGCCTCTGTCCCTTCTTGGCTGCAGTGATCAGCAGCAGGGTTGGACCTGAAGTGATGGCCCTGTGCCGGCAAAGCACTTTGGCACATGCCGGGATGTGAAAGGCTCTAATGAGACCCATTTCACAATTCACTGGCCACGTGCATTAAGCAGGCAAAGATTTCTTCCTAACATCCCTGCGCTATATCCTATGGCCCAGGTCTGCAACAGGGTTCCCCCACCAGCCCAGGAAACCAGATCTCTTGCTTCTCTTTCCTTGGCAGTGAAATCAGCCAAGTGAGAGGCAGCAGCCTAGCTTTAAAGAGACAGGACGCATTTCCAACCGCAGATCTCTCTCAGGGTCTACAGGAACCTTCCAGAGACCTGCAATGCATGCTAATCCTTTCACTGGTGCAGAGAGTGGGCTCCTTCATAGTAAAGTCATTGTTCTTTCTAATTGTCAGAGACTGCTGCTCTGCACTTGCCTGGAGCGATCCAATTAACATATCACCACAACACCAACCATTATAATATGTTCTGTGTCCTACCAACAAGGGAAAGCCCCAACCCTGCCTCCATCCACAGCTTCCGTCTAATTAGGTCTTTAATACATAAACAGACGGGCAAAACAGAAACCTGGAGAGAAGACTGTACGTCTGCTTCACTTTCTGCCTAAGAGCCACGTCTTGGAGTTGGAATATTACTGTTGTCAATGGGGAAATGAGTTAAAGGAAGTGAGAACAAAAGAAAGAACAGACGGAAGGAGGGAAGGGAAGGGGAGGTGAGGAGTAGGAATGGAGGCAGATAGAGAGGGATGGAGGGAGGGTGAGAAGGAGAGGGTAAGGCAGCTTGCTGCTTTGGGGAATTGAAAAAACATGTAACTTCTGCTGGAAACGATTGCCATGGCAACATTCAAACAATACAGAAGAAGCCTTCAGAGTTCCATTCTTGCCTTCCTGAACACCACTGTGTAGACCTGAACTCTTTTAGGGTGGCTTCTGACTTTTCGCCTATTCAATTAGTAGACACCAGAGATCCCTGGATCTCTCCTCGTAATGGATTTGAATCCAGTCACTCGTACTCATGCTGTGGTCCCTGTTGGGGTGACTCTGTAGAGATAACTGAACTCTCAACATTTCCTCTGCCCAGGTTAAAAAAGCCAGGGTGAGATCATCCTCCTCTCTTTCTTTCTTGCCCACCATCCCCTGCCCACCTCATGCCAAGTTTGGGAAAACCAACACACTCAAAGAGATCTGTCTCAGATTCAATGTCAGACCTTTCAGGAGAAAAACATCTTTACGCTTTCAAATGCCAGGCACCTTTGTTAGAAACTCCCTATCTTAGTTACTGAAGTTCCTATTATCATTATCAAGCAGTTCATTTCAAGAAAACATGTCTAGTATCTTTAAAATGAATTCCTTAGTACTACAGCTCTTAAGCCAATAAACAAACTACATACAAATGATCAGCCGCATTGACAACAGGATATCTATTAACACATCACAAATAAGTCAACCAACCTGGCAGGGCTACATCTACAGTAACAGATGAGCTTAATAATTAAGAGACTGTCTCAAAAGAAAAGATCCTATCATTTTTAATCTGTGAAGTTCCCCACCTTCCCCTGCCCTCCCTACTCAGCAGAAAACAAAGAAATAAAATCAGATGACTGAATTCTTACATGAACTATGAGGACTTGGATAAGACAAATAAAACAAATGGGACACTCCCCCCACAAAACAGTGTTGCCTCAGCAGCTTGAAGTTCAGCAAGAACCAAGGACCACATTCATCACTACCTCTTTATAATAGGTCTTTGCCCATCTTCCCAACATCTTAAGCTTTATCATAGGGGGTGTAGTAGTGAAGGCATCATTACTTTGGAAGTTTGGAATAAAACTTGTTGAAAGGATTAAGAGGGATTTCAAAAGCACTGTGACTCTTTCTATTAATACTCTATTGTCTAATATTATTACCATTAGAGATTAAAAATAACATCTCAGTGGAAAGATATCATCTAACATGAGAAGAAAAACTTTTTTTAAAAAAAGGACTTAATGAAGACCAGATATCCCCATGTAATCTTTACCTTCAGAGATTGAAGAATAAAAATTAATGCATGAAATTAAAATTAAAGCATAACTAAATAGTATCTTACCATTTAATACTTTCCTTTATCTAATTTAGTGTTTTCTGCTGCTCCTTCTGAAGCATGAAGCAAAAGCAACATGAGAACGTATGGCTGGATCTCATAAAACCAGTTGTTCAGCCAAGCATGGTGGCACATGCCTGTAATTCCAAAAGCTCTGGAGGCTGAGGCAGGAGGCTTTCAAGTTCTCACCTAGTATGTGCGGAGCCCCAGGTTCAATCCTCAGGACCACATAAAAATAAATGAATGGGGAAAAGGTATTGTGTCCAACTACAACTAAAAAAATAAATATTAAAAAAAAAACCTGCCTCAGCAACTTAATGAGGACTTAAGCAACTTAAGAGAGATGGAGAAACCCTGTCTCTAATAAAATATAAAAAAGGGGGGGCTGGGATGTGGCCCAGTGGTTAAGTGCTTCCCCGGGGTTCAATCCCCAGTAAAAAAAAAAAAAAAAGAATTTCATTGTCATGAAATGTAGCTCCAGCTTACCTTTTCATTTTTTTTTTTTTTTAATCAAGGCAGTTTTACTAAAAGAAGATCTTTTTCCAGTTCCATCTTTCATGTGTCCATTTACGGGCATTTCTTAAACTTGCAAATTCAGTCTTTTTCTCATAGTCATTCATGAAGAGGAAGGCCTACATCATACATCTGTGAAGATTGTGTAGGTCAAAACTCTAAGGAACACCTTTATTTTGTGAGCAATGGGGTCTTGGTGAATGTTGCCAGTGAGCATTATGCATTGCAAAACCTGCAGTCAACTTATCAACACCTATAAATTAGAACATAAAATTGGCACTACAAGATGTTTAAACCACTATTTTTTGAAACAGCATCCTTAAAAGTAGCTATCACCAATATGTCAAAAAGTCAACCAGAAATCATACAGGCATGCATCGAACTGCATAAGGTAATTAAAGCACCTTGATTTTTGCTTCAATTTATATCAACTCATGGTAACATATTCATCTTGTATATTTTAAGAAGTGATGATTGGCAGCTATGCTTTCTGTTAGCTAAAACGGAAAAGCAAATTGCAATGTGTTTATTACACAAAGTAATTCTGAGATATGGTCCCTAGTGGAAAAATAATGAAAGGTGATCTTAATGGCAAAAATATTGGAAAAATAATGGCCTACATCATAAAAGAAACTGAAGGAATCTCTTCTTGCTAAAGATTGTTTAGATCATCCATCCATCAAGCAAAATATTTTGGAAACTCCTAGTTTATTTAGATGTGGGCAATGATAAGGTTTATGAGATTCATACCCTTAAGGAAGTCATCATCTAGTGGATTCTCGCCAAGTAAGTAGATACATTACAATCAGAGGTATCGCAGGTGCACAAACAAGATGTTCATACACAGGGCACAGGGAGACCCAGAGGACCCAGAGCAGCTGGGAAAGGTTCTCCTGGAGGCATTAACATGTTCTGACACTTATATACAAAGTCTATGCTAGGCAAAGAGAGTGGCCCTCACAAAGTTCAAGACAAAACTAACCTGGCCTACCTCCAGAGTGAATCATTTAGTATAGCAGTTAGATACGGGAGACTGGCCATTTGTAGTGTCAAGAGAAGAGTATAGATTTTATACTATAAATATATTTATGGAATATAGAGAAAGGGATGTTCAGCTTCATTTCTTAGGAGGATATTTCTGGAAGAAGAGTGAATAATGGATTACACTGAAGAATAGTTGGTGTTATCAGAAAGACTAGCTACAGACATCTAGGACAGTAATGATGGGATCTGGACAATGGCAGTAATAGGACACACACAAGCTAAGCTTAAGGCTGGATTTGAAGATGGGCTGGATAAGAGGGAGGCTAAAGACAAGGATATCACTGGAAAGAGAAACTATATAGGTTCCTGAAGTGAAAAAGATCGGTAGTAGTTGTTATATGAAATTTGAGAGGCCAGCAGGAGGCTCGGGTGCATTAACAGGATTGAAGGAGATTTAGGAGTCTTGAGAGTATATGCAAAATGGCAAGGAGTTCAGTTTCACCTACAAAACCAAACTCAAATGACGTCTCTCAAAAACGTGGAGAGACTGAGAACAGAAGAGTCAAAGGGAAGGCACCAGCATTTAAGGAGTACAACAGGAAAACAGAAGGAGGATAAAGTAAAATGAAAAGAATGATCATGATCAATGCCCAAATGCCCCAAATCTCTGGAACAGTTTCAGGAAGCCAGTGGAGGGAAATGGTATCGGGTGCTACAGAGAGGTCAAGGAGGAGGAGGACTGCAATCAGGTGTGGGGTCCACGCAGTTAGGATCCCATCTGGGGTACAAGTGTCACATCCAAAGTCCAAACTTATTAGCACTGATGGTAATTCTCATTTTCTAGATAATATGATAGCATTTCCCCAAGTTTTTCTCTATAGTAGATATGGTAGGTCAGTTCAGGCTATTCTTCCTGGATCTTTCTTAGAAATTGCTCCCTCCTTACTTAGGGTCAAACTTGGATATTACTGAGGACTTATGAAATTATGCAAGGTATATGAAACCAAGAGGCTTGAGGACTTTGATTCCAGGAAACAGGATGGAGGGAAACAGCAGACATCCCGACCTCAGTGAAAATATTCAGATCAAGCACTAGATTCTGTGATAGTGAACTGTCATGTTATTTGTTACCACTTTAACAAATTTGAGTCTACTGATTCTGATCTTGGGTCTTAAAGTGAGGAGGTAAGTAGCTTCCATTTCCAGCCCCATCTTTTTGATGCTGTATAACCTAGGACAAATTACCCAGCCTCTGTTCCTTGAGTGAAGATTAAGGAGAAAAACATGTTATATTCTCAACACAATGTTGTGCATATCAAATGTTCAATATATGGTAATTATTATTGTTATTAAGTTATGCTTCTAAACCCCATAAATGTTGAAAACATCTGTAACCATCGAAGGCTGCCATAAATCTGTACATAAGTTGAAATAAAATTGTTAGTCTTATATAAGTTTTTTTTGTCATTTCAGACTTCATTATGAATTTACTGACAATAATATCAACAATAACATCTCCTACTTTGAAAGTAGATTTGGCAAAAAAAAATTATTTGCATACTCAGCAAATGTGATGCAAAACACAAATTTGATAGTTAAATGTTTCTATTTCTATAGAAAATAAGCACAGATTTCAAAATAAGGCAAAGAAGCTCTTACTTGTGATTGAATACCATTCATATGCCAAATACTTGCATATCTTAGTGCTCCCAAAATAACTAGAAAAAAAAGATTTATAATTTTACAGTTGAGGCACTGGGGGTTAGCAAGTTCAAATGGCCAAGGTAGAAGCCACCAGCTGAAAGGTGGTAATATAAAGGCGGAATCCAATGTTTGCATTTGTAATTCTCATAGTATAACTCCTACAAACCCTTCAGCCACTTACTTTGGCTTTTTACCCACATATCTACCATTGCAATGCTCATTCTACTTTTCTCCCATAATACTATGCTATTCTTCTTCACATTTGAATAACCAGTTTCCTGCCATTAGGGATTATACATTTTTAATTCTTAGAAGTGCTAAGCTTCTAAATTGTGAACTATCAACTCGGAATCCTAGAATCTTAGTACTTGGAGCAACCTCAGTTTTTACCCCTAATTAAAAGAGGAGAATATAAGACCTATGGAGGTGAGGTAATTGTACAAAATGTCATAGTCCATTAATAACACCAAAATTCAGAAAAGTATGCCTTATTCAGACCTCAGCATTTTCAACATAAGGAAGATACACAATGGTGGTGGGAGTGATGGTGGTGGTGGTACTGTGTGTGTGTGTGTGTGTGTGCGTGTGTGTGTGTGCGTGTATATTAATTGACATTTCTCAGGCAACTTCTATAGATTCCTAAAATCAAGACTTGTTTATATGTGTGGGCCTACAGGTGTGTGTGTGTGTGTGTGTGTGTGTGTGTGCAAAGGTGTACACACTCAGTTGAGTCCATTAGAGGGGGTGCTTCTTAAGTTAGTCATTCAAGGACAACTGACTGCATGCACAGTACCTATCAGGTACTCCTCTGAGTAGCTGAGGACATTCCAATAAACAAAACAGTACTCTTGCCCTCAGAAAGTGTTATAAGTACATTGTCTCAGCCACAAGATTTGTCTAACCAAATTTCAACTGTCAAATTTACATGTCTCCCGAGAAGTCATTTTGAAGAAAACAAAGATGTGGCAGATTCTTAATTCCCTTAGAGAGTCTCCTTAGACACCATTTACAAATCATTCTTTTTTTGTACCTATAATATAAAATAATTAATTGACGATCTCACCAAAGTTTACATGGACACAGAATGCATTTTATAGAAATCACTGAGTATATTTCCCAATCTTTGCTGAGGCAATGACATTGACTGCGCTTCCAAATATATGGTAAAACTGTAGGACCTTGCAAAAAAAAAAAAAATAGTTGTAAGGACTTATGTCCTACTTCAAACTTAATCCTGTCTATATATTTTGCCTTTTTAATCTATGTCCGTGAAAATGTGAATTAACAGTTACCTCTCAACAAAGACTATCTGTTTTTATTCAAACATGCATTTCATAACTAAAATCAGAGATGATCAATTTAAGTATGCATTTATTGAATGCTTGCTGTGCATGACATATGGTTTCTTATTTCATTCTCACACCAGCCAGTTCTAAGAAGTTCTATTTTACAGATAAGCAAACAGGCTCAGGGAGGCTAAATGGTGCATGTAACGTGTGGCCCAGTGAAAAAGCTCAGTATTTGAATTCACTTTGGTTGCTAGCATCCAAGTTTCACCTAATTTCTTTGTCATCTTTAAAAAGCACATTAAAAAAAATAAATAAAATGTATCAAATGCTTAGGATTTGCATACACAATTTTCATCTCTCCTTAAGAGAAAATGATCAACTTTGGAATACTTTTACAAAATTGACACCAATTTTAAATTATTTTCAAAAATATCATTAAAACGCAACAGACAACTTCCCAGTCCAACTCTGCTATTTCACAGATATGACATCAAAGATAACAATAATTACAATACTAGAAGTCCTTTTTTCCCTGAAGGGAGAAGAATTCCTTAGAGGCAGGTTGAGGAGATGGACAGAGCCCAAGGCTACTACTGTAGAGAGTGAAATCTTGAACAATGACCATGATTGGCTCCCTCAGAAAAACCACTGGCAAGTTGGTTTTGGAAGATTTGCACATGTAAGCAATAAGACATGTACATATACATTAAATCATCTTGATCCCATGCATTCTATTGAGGCTTTAGCCTATCACAAAGTAAAGACAGTTTTTTTAGGTAATATAGGATTCATCATGGATAGCCTTCTAGTGAATCCAAATCATGAACTTTGGGGTCTTAGTAGTGGTAATGGAATTTTAAACCTTTAACTTAAATTATATAATTGCACAGACTTTGTCTTTATTTTGTGCATTTCAGGTCCCCACTATGTCCTATATAGCCAAAAGGATACATTTAATACACAAGAGCCATGCTATGCAACTTGAAGAAGAAAACTATACAAACATGATTTTTATTTTCTCCTAAATTCTCTTCTATGTTTTGCTAATGGTTTTTCTATACTTTTTAGCATAAATTCATTATTCACAATTTCTGGTCTGGAACAACATTTTATATCTAAAATGATATACTTCCGAAGATCTGTCCTGTTAAGACCTAAGACAAGGAACCTGACTACTAATGTAAGGTCACTTGCCACAATCTCAGGAAGCAAATACAAATTAATTAATCCAAGAATAACCATACAAATAGCCATCCTTAGAGGGCCTATTATGCTTGGGTTTTGCATAACATTACTTTTAATTCACAAAACAATCCAACAAATTAGATATTATCATTCCCATTCCACAAATGAGAAAATTGAGGGCCAGAGAGATTCCAAGTATTGCCCAAAGGACACAACAATTAAATTGCTGGAGGAACACATCTGCAATGTTAAAAGCAAATCTTGTAATACCTAGCCGATGTGGGCCTGTGCTTCTACCTATTCAAAAATGCTCCTCAGTGGGCACCAGCCTCTGCCTTGATATAAACGGGGCAGGTAAATCTCCAGTTCTACCATAGCCACAGTTCTTTCAATAGCCCATGAATAACTTGCTCTCAACACAGGACCAGCTCTGGCTGCCAAGTCAAAGGATCTTCAACCCAAGCTGAGTCTGCGTTCCTAACTGTAATGCTGGTGAAATGATTCACCACATGAAAAACATCCTTAGATGCCCTATTTGTGGAGGAGGGTGGGAGGACACATCTCAGCTCACAGTTTTAAACAGATTCTCTTTCCCTGTCTTCCCTTCCCTCTCTCCTTCTCTCTCAGGAATGCTGCATGTGTGTGTGTGTGGAAGGTTCAGTGACAGGTGCAATGTCAATAAAAAAAAAAAGAAAGAAAGAAAAAAAAGTCTAACTGGAATAAGCACTGAGGAAATGTTGATGTTAAGAAAAAAATTAAAAACAAAAACTCCACCAATGGGCAGACCCATCCTAATCCTAATTACAAGGCCAGTATCCCATATGATGCTTAGAGTCGAACTACAAAGTAGAAAGCATCAGAGTACTTTTTGTTCCCCCTTCTTACTTTTAAGTCTGTTGTGCTAAGTTGTAGCTGATCAGGACCTTAACATAACTTGAGTCCTTCCATGACCACGAATTGTGAACTGACAGTGGTCATATACAACTAAGCAAGCAAGCAAACAAACGAAATAATGCCGAGAATTATGGCAAAAATATGCAGAAGACTTTAGGGAAGGGCTCAAGAAATAAACAAGAGTCCTGCAGGAGTGTTTTCATAGGTTGGGAAAGGGATTACCTGATCTGGGTCCCAACTGGAAACAGGTGCCCCAGAAAAATAAATTAGAGAAGCGCTCAGCTGTTGGCTACTTTAGTTAAGGAGTAATAAAAAAGATAAGAATAGGTGCCGTTGAGCAAAAGAACAGACACAGAGGCTTATAGTGGGGGGTATTTCTGGTGTCTGTTACTGCCTCCCTAATATAAATCTAACTCCACAGTTTTTTTTTTTTTTTCAACAATTCTACTTGGTCCATCACTCAACAGGACTGAATGTGCCCAACACTGAAAAGGAGTCCAAGGGACAGCTGCAGTTCATCTCCTTTGGGATATGCCAGAGTTGTGGCTCTTATTTTAAAAAATAAATAAATAAATAGTATCAAAGCTAGACTTCTGTGAATTATGAAAGAGAGAAAGAAAGAAACAAGGAAAAGAAAAAAAGAATGAGGACAGAGAGGAGGGAAGAAGGGCAGGTAGGCTGGAGTTTACAATCCTTGAGATCTACACTGGTAGAAGTTTATTTCATTCTCTTGGGACTAGTGTACCCTCCCCTGACCCCTCCTAATAAAAATGGCAGCGGTGGTAACAGAACTAGCCATGCTGTGTGTGCCTGACTCCTTTCCAGTTTGGGTCTGAAACTTGTCTGCTGTTCTGAGGCTGTTGGTGAGTCACCTGTCTCATACTGTTTGGCCATTAACCAAAGAGTTACAGTTTCTCTAGGCCTCAGTTTCTGCTTTTATTGGCATGACATCTCTGAGGACTCTTCTGGCACTAGTTATATGAGTCCATGATTCTGATAGAAGGCCCCAGAGAGGAACAGAGAAACAGAGAAGCGTAAAGCAGAGTTTTGTCCTACAGTTCAGCTCCAGGACTCTGGCAGCTGTTGAGGAGGGAGGAGGTAATCCTGCAAGCCCTCAGGCTCTCTAAGCATTTTCAACCTCTCTTTCATCTTTATTTATTGACCCCACCCCCCTACCCCCAACAAAGCTGGCATATGACAAATATTGGTGTTCAACACAACAAATCTTTCCTTTGGTTTATAATTCTAAGTTACCACAGGACATTAGATTCTGCTTATTTCTCAAGAGCTCTGTCCTAGTGATGGCTGGGAAGATTTCTGGCAAAACCCAAGCCAACTGCCCAAGTCCTCTACAATTATGTGCAACCTATAAGCCAAGGAAGCCATCAGTGAGAAGGGGGTTCTGTTGAAGAGAAGTGGGTCCTCCTTGATTCATTCTTAGCCCTGGTGAGAACCCTGTAAGGTGAAGACCATATTTAGAAGTGTGTGTGCAAGAGAGACTGTGCAGAGTGCAACCACCCCTTTCCACCAGTTTCCTCCCCCATGCCTACTCTCCAGCCTACAACTCACCCACCAGGCAGAAGCCATCCTTCACCTGCTTGGTTTATTATCATATTTTTTGTGTGAATACATTCTGTTGATCTGCAATGTCAGATTGGATAATGAAATTTAAATTGGGTCCCTTGGATTTCCAATATAGCTATATATTTGTGCTTCTAACTCTGGGGATCCCATGTAACTTAAATATATTCTGGAGTGTCAATCACACAGTACCAGCACCCCATACTGCAGCAGCTTTCTTGGGGATATTTTTTTCTTCTTACTGAACATTTGCAAAAGCGCTTCCCCAGGATGCAGACAACCTGCATCATTACAGCAAACCAGCTTATCGGTGAGCACACCCTGATGGACCAAATGCGAGGGCCACTCTGTCCCTTATTTTCTCTGCCCCAGTAGCCAGGTCTTTAAGAAACCACAGGAGAAGGGGATATAAGGAGAACAAGAACACCAAATTAATGAACATTGTTTTACAAATCAATAAGAAAATAAGGATCACTCACTGTATTTCAGACTCATCACAGCAACATCCAGATGGAAATCCAGGTGGTTAAGAGAAAACGCATGATCTTGATACCAAAATGAGAGGGAGGAAAAAAAAAAGGTTGATAAAAAAAATCCAACTGCAATTATCCGTCAATTTTAGTCAACATAGGCACAAATCCAACTGTGCTTTGCTGGTTTCTCTCCCCCAATCAATGCCTCATTCTGCCGCGGTCAACTTTTCTTCTCTGAAATTTCTTTGCAGATGTATTATTAATTTCCTCTCCTCTTGTGGGAAATTCAAAAAGAAAAAAAAACAAGAAGAAGAAGAAGATGATGATGAAGAAGAAGAACCACCATATCAGGTCTTTACTTTCCTAAAAAAGCCCCAAACTTTTCACTCCAAAAATATCTCCTTGGCGCACTTTCTCCTTTATAGAGAAAAATGAACATACTTTTCCTTCGTGGATCCGCGTTTTTTCATTTCCAATCATCCTTTTGGGGAGGGGGAGCGACTGTCTTATTATTATTTATTTGTCAGAAACACACCAATCCCCGCAGGTCTGCCACTGGCTTATTTCATTTTTCAACGCTCCCGGTGTACACATACACACATTTGGGTTAAGATCCAGGTCTCAGAAGAAAAAGCTTCGTTCTTCCTTCTCTCTGGCACGATCAGTTTATCCACTGCGTTCGGCTCCCAGAGAGAGCTGCGTCCCGCATTCTTCATTTTTGCAAGGCACCCAGCAGCCACCGCCACCAAAAAAAGTCACCTCTTACATAGTCGATTCCTTTTTCTACACCCCCCTTTCCAAGAATTTGGGGATCAACTCCCCCCACTCGCTACCCTTCCGGCCGGCCCCTTTGCCAAAGATCTGATTAGATTTCGCATCACAACCCAGTGCGCAATTGGATTTTTGATTTCAGCCACCCGGCCAGCCACCTTCCCCTTTCCCCTCGAAACTCCCGGTTATATCCTGTCTCCTTCCCTCCACCGCCTCTGCAATTTCATAATCTCACGTTAAATGGAGTGCGGGGGGCGGGGGCGGGGGCGGGGGCGGAGGTAGTGGAGGAAAATTTCAAGGCTCCGTCAGCTGTCAAGAAATCCATTCCCCCCGCCCGCTACTTTTTTTTTTTTTTTTTTTTTTAAGGCTCGGGGTGGCTTTCACTCTGTCCCCGCCCCCACCCCAGCACCCGGTCCAGATCTTCCAGGTGTGGCAGAACTCCGCGATCAGGGCCAGGATCACGGGGGAGACGCGTGATGCGGTCCCTCGCCGGTGGCCCCTGCCAGCACCCAGGTCCCCTTCTCCTCCATCAGCGGACAGCAGATCCAGGGGCGCCAGCGATGGAAGTTCGGACTGGGCTTTTATTTCAAATGGGGAAGGTGGTGGTGGGACCGGCGCGGTGTGGAACAAAATTTTAAAAGAAAAAAAAAAAAAAAGGAAAAAAGAGAAAGAAAAAAGAAAAAGAAAAAGAAGAAACAGGAACGAAGGTTTTAAAAAGAAAAAAAAAATTCCCTAATCGCTGGCTCCTCTCATCCTTCTCGAATGAAACTGCAGCTTTGATCTCATTTCCAGCTGCGTTGGGTACATTTTGGAGCCACAAGTTGGTTCCTCTTGGCGCAGACCTTTCCGACGCCGGCAGGTCCTCCGCGGGGAGACGCGTAGTCAGGCGCACAGCCGCTCCGCGCCGACCTTAGCGCCATCGCCCTGGTTGGCGGCTCCCTACTCCGCAGAAACCCCGGTCCCCTTCCATCCACTTCGGCCGGAACCCTCTTCTTACCCCTTGCTCTCCTCCCTCCCCTCCTTTTTCCTCCAAATAAATAAATGCGCTTCCTGCGCCGGCTGCAGCTGCTGCCAGTCTAGGCTTTCTCTCGACCAATTCTATGTCCTATCATTTAGGGTCCTTGCTCCCCAAAGACTCCCTTTCGGACTGCAGTCCCCTTCCCTTCTCTTCCCCTCTTTCTTTCCCCTTTCCCTTTCCCTTTCTCTGCTAGTGATCAGTAAAATACAATTACCCAATTACCTCCCATCATCTTAGCAGTGATTGGTCAATTGCATTAACACTTGAAGTCAGGGAAGAGGAGGTTGGAGCCTCTGAGGTGTGGCACTGCTGCCACCTGGAGGGCAGAACCGGAACAGCGGCATTTCAAAGCATTCCCCCCCCCCCCCACCTCCACCATCACACACACTCCCCATGTTAGGAGGTTAGTATTAGGCAAAGAAATTCAGGCTGTAAGGGAGAAGTTGTCAGGTTTTTTTTTTTTTGTTTTTTTGTTTTTTCAAAAAGCCTGCTTGTTTTCATCCGGAAAGCTAGGAGTTTTGAACTACAATGAGGAAGATATTGAAATCAAGTCACCATTAGGATTCAAATGATCACCAAACACAAAAGCTGTTACTTTCAGATTGCAAGGTGAGAGCCTCTTCGAAATGAAGCAGGCTGGTCCCAAGGCAGGGATTAACATAGTACTATTCTTTAGAACTGGCTCCTCAGAAAGAATCAGAAGTAGCTCAAATGCTACTGGGGAGGGAGCCTGTGGTCGGGCAGAATAATCTCACCAGAAGGAAGCAACTGTAAAGGCCAGATAGGAGCCTTCAGCCTATGCAGTGTTGCAATAAATTGGCCTGTTCAGTTTGTACAAGACATCCACGACAGCTTGACAACTCAATTCCACATCCCTTGCTCCTAGATGTGGGCTTTCCCATCACCTAGAGTTAGGGAGGCAGTTGGCACATTTCAACTTCACTGGTCTCTTAAGAAGAAGGGACGTGGCCCACAAAACAAGGATATTCACACTATGTTTATATTTGCTTTCTCTTTTCACTATGTAATACTCATAAGGTCCTTTCTATGAACTATGGTTGTTCCTTTTATGTCATTCAAATAGGAGACCTTGAGATTAGAAATGCATAAAACTAGGAATGATAATTCAAACGACAACAAAAAATTAAATCTGTGGCAAAGGAGGGGTTGATAAATATTTCGGTTTCATGTTTTGTATGTAATGATCTTTGTGCTGATTTTCTTTGTTTTTGAGAGATCAGAATATGTACTTAGTTTAAAAACACTTTAAAACAAAGAGAGCAAACCATTATGAGAAGTAGCATCAGTCAGAAAAGCCTTTTTACTAAAGGAACATCAGAGGCATATCCAAGTTCACACCAGATGTTCTTTCTACTTTTTTCCTGTTTCCTTTATAGTACAATATATAATCCCATGCTCAGACTTAAAAAAATTTTCATCTATAAGTTTCTTAGGGGGCTAAAAATTTTCTGTGATATGGACCTTAGATGTAATAACTTGCAAACAAAAGACCTTTCCTCACACATGGATTGTAATTCATTAAAATCCCTCCACCTGTTTGAAGGTTTTCATGTAATTATTAATCATGTCAAAATGCATATCTGTTGAGGGGGATAGGGTTTGCTTCTATTTTTAATAAATGCTGCACTGATTGAAAACATTAATAGGCAGCTGAGTACAACTTCAATTTGTGGGTTTTATTAAATATTTTTGCTCTGAAGGGCAATTTTTTAAGAATTTTAATTTTATGTGGTGCTGATGATCGAACCCTGTGCCTCCCACATGCAAGGTGACTACTCTACCATTAAGATACAACTCCATGCCTAATTTGTGTTTTTTCATTGCAGCTTATCAACAACTAAACCATTGAAAAGCATATTCACTATCTTCTCTAGATGGCTTCAGAGGAGTCTACACTCTGGTTCAGAACTATGCTGGAAAACATGAGAAATAAAAATGTATATATTTTAGGGGTTTTGACTGCAAGGGAAAGGCCAGTGATTTGTTTATTCAAAGCTGGTTAATAGCTATATACCAGACATCTTTAACACCTCTTAGAATGAATTAATCTATTGAACAAAAACAGCAGGGAAGTATCAGTGTTAGTTAATCAAAAAAGGAAAAGCAAGGAGTCCTCATTCCTGTTAGCTATCACACCAGCAGCAGCTGCAGTACCTTTTCCCACATCTGCTATTTATTTGCACTATAAGAACTTGACTTAGTTATTTGACTTTCATTTTTAGATTTAGCTTCTACTGGTAATTATATGCACAATATGTTGCTAGATTTCTCACATTAAGCCCACTGTTAAGGATTGGGGCAGGGCATCCCACCCTCAATGGAAGGTCCCTGAAAAGTTATATAACATAAGAGAGCAAAGAACCAGGGTGGTCATCACAATCAATCACACCCTCTATCTCTGACATCACCTTCTTTAATACTCAAAGCCACCTCCTGAGAGGTTTTGAGGGTGTGGAAAGTGAGATGCAAAGTCACATACTCAGTAAATGACAGCCAAGCTTTGAACCCAGAGCTATGCAATTTCAAATTTTCTAGTTTTGCTTTGACTTCTAGGTTGTGGGTAACATGGGGAATGACTCTAAGATAGCCAGAATCACACAGTCATCAGCACTGATTCCTAGAGATGAACTTGTAACCCTGTGGGGAAATGGCATTGTCATATTTGTCACTGAATGACCTTACTCAAAAAAAAAAAATTGAAATAAATAGTGAATAAGCTAAATGTCATAAAAATACATGAGCAAATTTAATTACTGTTAAGAACAATGTAAATATAGATAGTTATACAGTAGAGGTTGCTAGGTACTGTCAATAATGACAGGGTCTGTGTTCAGGTAAAATTCATCATAAAAGCTCTGTTAGAAGAAATAATTGTCTAATCAGTAATTGGTCACATCTTCATACTCTCAATTAGTCTGTCTAGTTATCAGGGAAAGGGCAAAATGCCATTGGAATGAGATGAGTTGGAAAAGGAGAGGCAGGAGTCAGCATGACATGGACATATAGAGCTCCACCCTGATTCTCTGATTTCCAGACATTTGAGTAGTGAAACACAATTACCAAATTATTTTACTGTGTGTTGGTGACTCTAACTGGTGTAATCTTTAGCAAACAGCAGGGGACAGTATCTTGTAATCAGAAATACAAAATAGGAAATAGGATGAATTCAGTAACTTTGCTTAAAAATTAAAAAATATAGAAGTGTGTATTGTGTTTATTAATTGGATTTAATAGTCTGTAGGCTACTCTGTTGAAGAATAATACATTCTTAAGCAGTGAAGCTTTATTCTGTGTTATTAATTCTGGAAATTGATATTCACTTTTTACTTCCAACACTATTACACTAGGACCAGAAAAGCCTGTAAAATAATTGCATCAAGCTTGCCTGTATAGTTACACAAGATGACATAAGTTAACTTCATCAGATTCACTTTTATTTATTCATTTATTTATTTTGTACTAGGCCTTGAACTCAGGGGTACTCTACCACTATATCTGTTAGTCTTTTTCATTTCTATTCTGAGACAGGATCTCACTAAATTGTAAAGGTTGAATTTGAATTTGTCATCCTCCTGCCTCAACTTCCTGAGTGGTTGGGATTTCAGGGATGCACCATTGTGCCTAGTAGATTAACTTCTTTTTTAGAAATGACTTTGATGTTAAAACACCAAAATTAGTGGGGATTTACAACATGGGTGGTGCTAGATATATTTCATACATGTTGTATTCCAGAGCTAGAAGATCCTAACAGCCATCTATTCTTTATTCCTTGAAAATATGGATAAGGAGCCAAAGGTCCCAGTACATTTTCAAATCTCTACATTTTTGAAAGGTCTACCCTTCATGATGGCTACCCCACTATCCAGTCCTCACCCCATATAGTCTTACTTTCCTGTGCTCTTATGCTTTTAAAAATATATACTAAATTTGGGCTGGGATATAGCTCAGTTAGCAAAGTGCTTGCCTTGCATGCACAAGGCCCTGGGTTCAATCCCCAGCACCATAAAAAACAAAACAAAACAAAAATATGTACTAATAACTAGCATTTAATGAGAGCTTACAAATACAAAGCATAGTTCTAAGTAGATTACAGATTTCAGCTCATGTTATTGTCCAACCATGTAAGGTAGATAGCATTCCATATCATTTAAGAGAAATTGGGGTTGAAATTAAATAAAAGCACTCAGCTAGGCAGTGAAGAAGGCAAGATTGTAGCCCTGATTAATTCAATTCAGGGACTGTGGGTGTTAACAAATACTTATAATGGATAGAAATAATTTGCTCCTAGTCTGTATTCCCCTGTAAATCATGATAGATCTCAAAAGTGCATTTTCACATTTCTAATGCTTTGTATATTTTTGAGTGGATAAATGTCTAAGATTATGATATTAGGAAATGGAATGGCCTACATCTTTTCTCTCTTATCCAATATTCTTTCCACTGCAGTCTACAAAATGTTAGAAAGATGAGATACTTTTTACAATCATTGAAATATTAAAAAAAAAAAATAGAGAAAGAGAAAATGAGACCAAAAGAGATGATTTCATCAGAGAAGTATATGACTTGTGAATCAGTTAGCAATTGATTCTCGATAAAGCAGGCCATGACTTAGTAGCTGAAAACAACAATCATTTATTTCTCAGGAGTCTGAAGGGCAGAGACTGGTTAAGTGGCTCTTCTCATCTTGGCAGGCTCCGTGTTTGATGATCTAGAATGGTCTTGGCTAGGGTCACTGGGCCAACCAGTACAATCCGTGACTCACTCTCCCCCTTCATCAGTTTGGCCCAAGCATAATTCCTGTCACTGGCAAAATTCCAAGAGAGCCAGCAGGAAAGGGGATGAGTGTTTTTTTTCAAACTTCAGTGTGAATTGGATCAGTTGATTTCCCACTGGACAAAGCATATCACTTGGTTAAGCCCACTGTTAAGGATTGGGACACGGCATCCCACCCTCAATGAAAGGTCCCTGCAAAGTTATATAACACAAGAGAGCGAAGAACCAGGGTGGTCATCCCAATCAACCACATCCTCTATCCCTGACAAAGAGCATATTTCCTTAGTGATTACTGGGTTTTACTGGCAAGAATATTTTCCATGTTTGGCACAATTTAAACCAATTACTTATTCCAACAGATGAATCATAACTTTCCATTATGTGCAAGGTCTGGTGGAAGACCTAACTACTCAGTTGTCCCAACTTTCTTGATGACATTTGTTGCTGCTGTTATAGGAGTGGTTCACACATCTACCTGTTGTTTTGTGTTATTTTGCAGAGACCAGTTTCAATTTCCTGTGCAGAATCTTTGCCATTAGTGTTTCTTCTTATTCATTCTATATCCTCTCTAATACCAGATAACTTGGGAAAGAGAAGAGCAGATGAGAAAGTCTAAGGGAATAAATGATAAAGAAAAAATCTGTTCCATATATAACAATAAACTACAACACCGGGGAAACTATTTGCAATGTATATTAAAAAAAAAACACCAAACAGATTCATATTCTAAATACATGAATAGTTTTTATAAATAGCTAAGATGAATGGAGAAAACCAGGACTAGTCAATCTGAAGAATAAATCTCTACTTTAACACTTATTAGTACCTGCATTGCTTAGCACAGTGCCTGGCCCTTGGGCCTCTTAGTGAATTTTGATTTGATGAACTGTCTTACTTGGTTGGGGGAGTTTCAATTGATAGATAGTAGTTATGCTAATTCAAGAAATGATGATCCAAATTTTATCAGAAGTAAGTGTAAAGAGCAGGACCTGAGGGACAGAGGAGGCAGTCCAAGAGGACTTTATGAAAGGAATAGCTAATGTGATCAAAGCTTCATAAATGGGAACATAAAATAGGTGGATACAGAATTGCCCATTTTGCAATCAGAGGACAAAGAACAGGATACGTGCATTATTAAAAACAACAGGAGGGAAAAAAGTCATTGCCCCAAAATGAGCAGAGTTCAAGTTTAACTCACTTACATATTCAGCTAAGGGAGAAGTGATCAATTATTTGGTGCCACATAGAAATCCAGACAGTCCATATTTTGAAAGTAGTTTTAAAATATTCTTTCTAGGAAAATGTAGACAACAAAAGAAGTCTGGAGAGGAAGGCATTAGCAAAGCAGGTTTTTCGACAGAGGGGTCCTTCTTTTTCAGATTACACTAGGCAGCTTGGCAAACTCTAGGACTGACTTAATAATTAAGATCAGACTAACCAAGATATGCCAGTTTGACAACTGATTCTGAGTTGATTTAGACCTAATTACCTTATAGCAATCTTTTTTTCTATAGTGACCACAGCCCTTGTAAAATACCATCTCCTTTATCAAATGTTTCTAAGGGATGTGGTATTTGTGGATTGATTCTAGATGGTGGTATTTTTGTATCATCTAAATTGGAAATCTTTGCACTGGGAAGAAAATTGCCTGTAAAGGTATCTTTAAAACTCCACCAGGAATTAGTAGATGGTGTGAATCCAGTTGTGTAATTTGAGAAGATAGCTGCATTTATCCAGCTAAATCAGCACTTGATACTAAACAACCCCTTAAAAATGTGAGTTTATTTCAGCTTTAGCCACACAACACAGATTCAAGCAATGGTCACCTTGTTTCCCAACCACTTCACTATTGTGCTTTCAGGAAACCAAGTGCATGGACTTAAAACTCAGTTCTCTTCATTAACACATTAGCACATAATTCAGATAACATCTAGTAATCTGAATTTTTAAATGTGCAGGTTGCTAATATGCACAACTTTTTCAAGGGAAGAAAATGACTGCCCAAGAGATGCTGCAGACTTGTGAAAAAACAATCTCTTCTATTTACAATGAAAAAAAAAAAACACCGTTACCATCACATGAATGAAATATTACACCAAGTAAATAAGCATAGTTTATATAAAGAAATGTGGGTTTTCAAAATGGGAGTGGACTTGGGATGGGAATTCTTTGACTCACTATACTGATCTTTTGAATCCATCAAAAAATGTGTTAATTTTATACGTTCAATCAGAGTTAAAATAAATATCCTGGTAGAAGGTAAGGAACGTGAGGCATGTGCCAGACTTGTGGTTTCATTGCACAGAATAAACAGTGAGTGACTTTTAAGTGATTGAATGCTTCACACTGTAATAAAACCTTCAGCTGATATTCTTCCTGAAAAGGATTTTTAATGAACTTTTTAGAATTTTCATGGGAATTCACATTTTCATTGGGATAACAATTATGCCCTGTTAAAATTTAATTTCCTGCTTTAATTAATTCTTGCAAATGATTCCACATGTTTTTGTGACTGTTCTTATGGAGTTTTAGGTTTGATGTCAAAAAGGCCATAGAGATTTCTTAATTCTTCAGTCCTTGATATTGTTTCTTTTATTTCTACATTTAAAGGTGGCCAAAATTATAGGGACAGAGCTTCTATGAAGAGGCCCATCTCCATTTTTCATCACTTTCCCTTTTTATTTGCCTTTGTATAAACCGAAGGCCTCAACCTTAAGTATCTTCCTTCTGCAGGAAGAAGGGTATGGAATGAGCAAGTTTGTACAAAAGTACTAGCAATTTAGTTTAGTCCAATCCAACCTATTTATTTACTGAAGAAATATTTACAGAGTATCGATTTTAGTGCATTCTGTATAGATAATGATGGGCAAAATACTAGTCACTTCTCATCACCTCCTAGAGACACTTATATTTTTAGGAAGGGTTAGTGCATACTCAGATAAGGCAGATGCTTGGTCCATGGAAACAGCATGGAGTTGAGCCAGGTGCAGCAGCAGGTTTGAAATTTCATAGATCTGAGTTTGAACTTGACAAACATTCTTTGTTTGTGTGTTAGGAGAACTGCAAATACTTCTGGGCTTGAGCTTAAAGGGAATGTGTGGCAGTGGAAGGAGATGAAATGCCAAGAAATGGACCCACTTATATCAGCCAGATGGAGCATTCTTTCTTTTTTTCTTTTGAAGGGGTTTGTGTGAAAATAAAGGAACATCATTGAAGGACATTAAGTTGAGGGGTGACATGATAAATTTGGGGTTTACAAAAGACATCCAAGGGGCAGGATGCAATTGAATTGGAAAAAGAGGAACAAGGGGCCTCAGGAGCACAAATAAGAGGTTACTGAAAATTATGAGGATTCAAACAAAGGCAGCAACTTTGGGGTTGGAGAGACAGAGGTGGGTCTAAGGAATGCGAAGTGCCAGACCATGCAAAGTTTTACTGTTTTGCATATGTATTATTTGTGCATATGTGTGAATGTATGTACATGTGCAACATTCTAGTTGGAAGCTATGCACAATTCTCATTTAATGTATTTAAATGCTTTCTGGACATTCAATAGACTTTCTAGGGGAGGTGGTCATTTTCCTGGCATCTGAGTTGCTCAAAGAAGGTCACCATGGGTCTTTAGGGTGGTTGGATCTTTCAGGCAAACTTAAATTAGCAATTCCTAAACATTTTTCTCTAGTTAAATATCCATGGGCCTACTAAAGTGAAATGCTGGTCAAAACAGAGTGGATATCCTATTAACTAGTTGAATGTAATGAAAACAGCTTCAGTTGGTGACAAATATTTCCTATATTTTTACAAATAAATTATTTATTTTCTTTTTATAATTTCTATTCAAAAATATAATCACTTGGCAAAGTGCAAAACTGCACACACTATATTGAACCACTGCATATTTATCCATTTTTATGACACGAAAGGTGGTAAAGTCTGAGACCTGCTAGACTGGTGACCTTTGAGGGCCCTTTGGACTCAGATTGCATGCTTTTATCAGAATATTTCTGCGTGGAGAAGTACTTTCGTGTAGATCAACAGAATGATATGATTGACTTTATTTAACCTTTCGAATAAAACAAATCAGTTGTCTCCAACTCTAACTGCAGAAAATGCTCCCAAAGTTTTCAAGTACAGCCTTTTTCAAAATCCAAATTCTAAAGTGAAATTGATGACATCTTACAAACACTTGCTCAAATGTTCCTTTCGCAGTAAGATACAACATTGGAAAAATGTTAAGAGCCAAATTGCCAACATCACTCACCTAAGTCAACTATTTTAGAAACCTTTCCACGTAGACCTTCAGACCTGTGTTAAGCCATTTTCCATATGTGACTTTGGGGACCTTTTCCTTTATATTAAGGTACTGTTGACTAGCAATGCATTTAACTAAGCTTCCCGTCCTGTAAGGGTGCCTCAAAGTGTCTGTGCAGTCAAATGCCACAGGATTTCAAATGGAAATGACATGAATTAATTTCCTGAGAGGAACAAAAAGAAAAGGAAAAAGTCAAGAAGAACAGCAGCTCCTTGTAACACAGTATGCAGATTAACAGCACCCACTGATTGATTGAAGTGTCAGAAAAGTACCTTTCAAATATAAATGAAGGCACAGAGAGTGTTTGGGGGCTTTTTCATTCTCTCTTATTCATATGAAATATTAACTGATAAATTTTAGGTAAAATTAGTTTTCCTAGGTATTTAGCTTTTTTCCTATCACCAAAGTCACCTTTTGGGACAAGAGTCCCTTGCAAAAGAGGACAAGGTCCATGCAAAGGCACAGAAAAAAAAAAATTAAAATGCCTCACACTGATGTATAAAAAACTTCTTTCACTGGCTTCAGCCTCCTCTCAGTCTTTCTCTGACCTTCTCCCATGTCACCAGCTCCTGCATTTTGGCCTCTCCAGTCACAGTAGCCTCTTTCCATGTCCAAATAGGGTCTCTGCACTCCCAATTCCCTCTGCTTATCACCTTTCCCCTCTGCCTTTTGCAGGTGATAGATAGTCTTTTGGACCATCTCTTCCAAGAAACTGAAGTAGCCTCCCAATGTCAAGTTACATCACTATGTTTTAATTTTCTGTAGAATTGTTATCTGATGTCTTATTTATAGAGATATTTATCTGCCTCTGCTAGATGTGCTGCCGTGGAAGCATGGACCTTGACTTTCTTGCTCTGACTATATCCTCTATTCATTGCATGGTCCCTGGCACAGCGCAAGTGGTCAATTCAAATATATGAAAGAATGAGTAAAACAGTAAATGTTTGGTCTGGAGCCAACTGTATAGCATTGCTAAGGGTAAAGGTGGGGATCTGAGAACGAGGCATGCCATTCCTTTAGCAAATGCTTTTGGTCACCCTTAGGGCTTAATTGAATGGTAACTTTATGTCCAGTGTTGGTTAGATCCTGTCAAATACAAAAATGAAAACAAAAAAGGAAGAATATGTGTTTGTAACTTCTCACCATGTATATTTAATGTTGGCTAAAAGTTTGGATCTTAAATCCAACACCAGTGTTGAAACATTGACTGTACTTCTTCTTAGCTGTGCTGCCTTAGCTGGGTTACCTAACCTCATCAATAACAGGCCACATCTATTCCACAGTGTTAAAAGAATTAAAATGAAATAGTGCATGTGAAATAACACAGTGGCTGACATCTCATGAGCACTTGGTTATTACTGGCACCTGCTGTTACAAATATGTTATACAAAGTTATCAGCCACTGTAGGTCCTCTTCCATATATTCTTACTTCACCAGCAAGATCACTGTTGGGCTCTCCCTTAACAATGCAGCAAAGGTGGAAAAGAAATCAGACTCTTGCTCTGCATTCTTTGGACAATTCTTCCTTGGTATCTTTACCTATCTCATCCAGCCAGACTTCCCAACTAGAGGTTAAAGTTAGTTTCTTCTACATGAATATATAGCAAAACAAATGTTAATACTGTTTCTGGAAGTATATTAAGGAAAATGTCATTTTGCCCTTATCTTTCCTATAAAGATTTAGTTATTGTATCTTTAAAAAGGTCAGCCTTTTCCTTTTCCCGAATGTCAAAAGAAATCTCCAAATGTGGTGTGACCTTGAACTAATTGCTTTCCCTTTCAGTGTCTCAGTTTGTCTGTTTTAGGTAAGCATACTCATTCCTAATGCTGCAGCTGCTCACTTCACAGTAGCAAGGTGAAAATTAATGTATCTTGTTCTAAACCAGGTTCTCCTTTGAAATCCCCCCCCCCCAACTCTACATATTCATTCATTTGCCATTACCCCTTACAGGTAACATTTTTTTTTTTTTTTTGCAAGCATCTCTTCCTTTACACTCCATCTGGTTTCATTTCAGTTTAGGTCCAGAAGGCTCTCCCTAGTCCCAGACTGTCTCTCAGTCTTTAGTTTGCTCCACCTTCAATTCAGCCCACTCACAGCTGATACATAGCTGACAGTGCCAGCTATCACACAAGGTTGCAAGACACATTTATTGAGTACTTACTCTATCAGGCACTGTGCTAAGCACTTCACAAGCACTGTCATTTAGTTATAGCTGTAATGACTGCCATGCCCACACTCAGAGACTCTAAAAATAGCTACTTGACTATATCTACATTCATTTTTCTTTATAACATGGCCCTCAACTTGGACTGCCATTTACTATTTAATGATTTTGGTAAAGATATGCAATCTTAAGAGACATCAGTTTCCTCATATAAAATAAGGAAAGTAACTGTAAAACTTCATAAGGTTATACAGGGGTGTGTGTGTGTGTGTGTGTGTGTGTGTGTGTGTGTGTGTGTGTGTGTGATGTATGTGTGTGTGAGATAGGGAATTCTGGGACTTGAGCTCAGGGTCTTGGTCATGCTAAGCACAGACTTCTATTGCAGACCCATATCCATAGCCCTGTGGAACTTTTTGTCTGTGGCACCATTGGTATTTTAGGTGAGGTGCATTCTAGGACACCCTATCTTTGAAGGATGTTTAGCAGCAACAGTGGCATTTACCCACTAGATGGCAGTAGCACCTCTTTTCTCCCCTCCCCCCAAACTCCTGAGCCCCATTTTTGACAATCAAGGTGTTGACCAGTATTGCCTAACCCTCCCCTCTTTTCGACCCCATTGAAAACTACCAGGACATTATGGTGAAAAACAATATACTTTTAGACACTGGACATACACTGTCCCTTTCCAAGTACTGGTGTGCAATTTGTATGCTCTATCTTCCCTAGCAAAACCAGAGGACTTGGAATTCTCAAGATGAGTCCTACATTTTTCCTCCTCCTCAACTTTGGGGTTCTTACTACTGTAATGTTTTCCTACCTCACTTCTCCCTTACAAATCCCTATCTATCCTTCAGAATTCCTTTCCTGCCAGAAATTTCCCTTAATTTTTTTTTATCAACTGTATGATATTTCTCCCTCTAAACACTTTTAAAGAATCATTTCACACTCTAATTGTGACCTTCATATTCTGTCATATTGTATAGTTATTTGTATAATTGTATCATCTCTCCTGTTTGAACTGAAAATTCCATGACAATGAAATTCTTTGTTTCTGTATTTTTAGCCACCATAGAGGAAACACATGCATTAACACATGCATTTCTGGCATGCATTAACTGCTCATTAAATATTTATTAAGTTAAATCCAAGATGAAAATAAATAAATGACTTATTATAAGGCAATGACTAAAAATGTTAGAGTGAACTCAAAATGATTAGAGAATAAACATTGAAAGTATATGTAGGTGCTTTTAAAATAGGCAGATAATTGAGCCAATAGAAGTTTATTATTTAGACTATTTATGAGACTGCCTTGGTTCTCTGTCTGTTTTTCTTTGCACATGTAGGAATAGCTGAGAAAGAATTATAGTTATTATTTGGAAACTATCAACTGATTTGCCTACTGATAGAACTTGTATTCTTCTATAAAAACAGAATTTATAAAATAAATTCAGTACAAGCAAATTCACATTATTACCTTTAATAATCAAGAAGGAGGGTCAGGGAGGCCACTGCCAATGTGGAATGAAGCGAATGAAATTGAACAACATTTTTTTTTCCTCTGTCTTCCTATAGTTTTGTAAAAAGTATCAACACCTCCCACACACACTTGTTTGCTATAGTAGGTGAAATTCCCTGTTCTCTTAGAGTTTCAAATACAGATGAGTTTATTCACAGCCATTGTTATATGATGCAGTTATAATAAAGTAGAAAAGACAAGCCCAGTAACATTAATAGTTACTAACATTTGGACTATGTCAGATTGAACAATGGCACCCCCAAATGTCCATATTCTAATCCCAATAACTTGTGAATATAACACCTTACATAGAAAAGGATTGTGACATAAGATGATTATCCTGGATTATCTGGGTATCTCCATTGTAATCCCAAGGGTCTTTACAATAGCAAGGTAGACGAAGCAGAGCTTTATTAAAAACCCAAATAGGGAGGAGACACCTTGGATTCACTGATGTTTCCAGAGTAATAGAACATAAGCCTGCAGTTGTTTGGGAATTTCTTTACCACCAAATAGTAAAGGCTGACTGAGAAAATCCCAGCACTGAGGAATGCAGAGTTTTGAGCATACCACTTAACACCATGCATCAGTTGACAAGCTGTTCAGCATCTTTATCTAGCCATGCCTGAAGCTATCCTCTTCAGAAATTGTTTGGTTATATGACCAATAAAATATGTGTTTAATATATATGGATTCATATATACTTATATTTAATATAGCATGTGTATATACATGTATCATGTATGTGATATGTTGATAAGCTAATTTGGTTGGGTTTTATTTATTGGAAACATAAAAAGTGATGACATGAAAGTGTGGAACAGAGAATATAACAAATATATAAAATGATTTTATTTATGGATTATAAATGCTTATGGTACAAAGTCCGGATAATATTAATAAGTACATTAGCCAAAACATGAAGCCTTTCAACACTACAGAGCAGGACATAACAACTGCTAATATATAAGCTTTTTCTTTAATTGACCACAAATACAATATGGTAAGTAGGAGACTGGGGGCAATTTTGTAAAGAATGAGGCATCTAAACTTGATCTTGAAGGACACATGGAAGTGTGCTAGGCAAAGAGAAAGTAACCTATACATATATGGGCGATTTTTTTTTTCAGTGCTGAGACTTGGACTCAGGACTTCAAGAATGCTGGTTAAGTGTTGTATAACTAAATTCTATCTCTACCCTGAAGTACTGATTTTTGACAAAGGTGAAAAGATAATTCAGAGAAGAAAAGGTAGCCTATTCAATACAAGATAATAAAGCAATTAGATGTACATATGTACCACTATGAACTTGAGTTCACATCACATGCCATATGTTAAAATTAACTCAAAATGGATTATACTTAGCTGTAGAATGTAAAATCATAAAACTTCTAGAAGTAAACACATGAGAACGATCTTTTGTGATCTTGAGCTCAGCAGTTCTGCCATGCATTTGTTGGACCCTCAAGGTTCTATACACCCCTGTATCCACAATTTTGCTGGGTGCATGTGAATTGGAGTCCTGTTCCTGCAGCCCTTCTGGGCTGCACTTGCATGCTATTTGCTCCAATGGTGTGGGATTGTGGCCCTGTCCCTATGGCTCTAGTTGGCATTATCCTAACTGGAGTATTTGATCACCTGTCCCTGCTCTGAATCTCTGTCTGGTTGTGTACCTGACTCTAAGTGGTTCCATCTTTGAAACCAACTGGTGGAAGCAGTCTGACCCTATAGCTTCATGGATGTAGCACATGCCAAGATGGAAGGTTCAGAGCCATACCTGTGATGGCAAAAGATTGTGGCTACAGAGTACAAAGGAGTAGAGCTCACAATGAGAGGTGTACCTGAGAGCAGCAGTCTCTTTGAAGTGGCCAACACATGGACCCTGACACTCTGGACCTACAATAGAGGAGGCAGCCCCAGTTACATCTGAAATAACTTAGAAGTTATTCTTCATTATCTGGACCAATAGGTCCTGTCTTCTGCTTAGATGGCCGACTAATCTCCTTATCAGATGACCATTTGGGCAAACTCTTGGTGTTCATTCCTGAACATTCCTTTTCATTCTCTACAACATTGATAGGCTGAGAATTTTCCAAATTTTTATGCTCTCTTTTCCCTTTGATTAACAGTTTCTTCTTCGAGTTATTCATCTTTTCCTGTATTTTAATATAAGCAGTCAAGAGGAACTGGGATCCTCAACACTTACACATTTCCTCAGCCAGATATTTAATTTCACCTCTTTTATTTATGATTAAACCTCCACAAAACACGAGGACATGAATATGATCCATTCTGATTCTTTACCACTTAACACCATGGACGGCCTTTCCTCCAATGACAAGCTGCTTACTATGTCTGAGTCTTCATCAGAGTGGATTTTGCCGTCCATAATTCTAATAATATTTGGTTCACAACTACTTAAGTATTCTCTAAGAATACTTTCTTAGAGAAGGGGATAGAACAGCATAGGGATAGAACTTAGTTAAGGAACACTTGACCAGCTTTCTATGTGGCTCACCTCTTTCTGAGCCTCACCAGAATTACCCTTTGCATTTTATTCATAGCAGTGTACACTTTTGCTACCAGGCACCTCAGAACTCTTCCAGCCTTTACCCATTACCCAGTTCCAAAGGCACTTCCACATTTTATGTATTTGCTACAGCAACACTCCCACTTCTTGGTACTAATTTTACTTATACAAACCAAGTAAGAATTTAGTTGATTCCCCATCTGCTTAACTTCTAGGGACACCATGATTAACGAATAAAGCCCTAAGTTCACATGAGTCAGACCATTCTGACTGCTGCTGTGACTCTACTGTCCTTTAGAGCAACTATGTCCACCTTAGTAGTGGTGAGCCCCAACACCTGACCCCTGACATGCCAGGTTCCAATTATGCCCATTGCATTTAGTCTTTCCAATTTAGTGGTTGCTGTCACTTCAGGCTTATAGAAAAGGGAGATCACAGACCTCCTCACGAATGCCAGGGCTACCCTCACAAATATAATTTTCCAAAGTGTTGGTCAAAGGTAAGTTCTCTGAACTATTCCCAGTATGAAAGAGTAGGGCTTAAATGATAAGTTTATCCTAACATCCCAATCTCCCTAAGCCTTTGAATCCTTATCTCATTATCAAACAAAGGGAATTGGGGTATTTTCAATTTGCTCAGAGTGGGCTTTTTTGTCCATGATTCAACCAACCAACCAAACTGTTGAATTCCTAAGTTCTTGGGCTGGAAAATTAAATGCAGAACCTTTGCTTAACTGAGTCCATATTAGTAAATTCAGCCCTATTATACTTTGTGTTCCTTCCACTGTCCATTCTCATACATCTTCCCTAGAATCAAAAACACTTATTTTGGAGTATGGCATATTCCTCTTGGGTCATACGTTGTACCTCACCTTGGGGTCCTGCTGGGACTTAAGTTTAATTATACCTGTAGAAACAAAGGGAGATGGTGACGGTGTGTCCTCAAGGGTGTCATCATTGTGTTTCAGGGGAGGTCCTTACCTCTTCCATAGGCAAGGCAGGGTTAATCCCCTCAACTGAAGGTCAAACAGTAAATACCATTGGGGTAGGAATGCTGTTGTCACCGTGGGTAAAGAGGCCACTTCCTCTGTGGTCACAGAGACCACTTTGGCTTGAGGTGGGGATCATAATTCCTGGGGTTGGGTTTTTCTAGCAAGCATCTCAAAACTCTTTCCTTCTTACCCACGATCCTATTCCAAAACTGTTTGCATGATTGAGGTATTTACTACTGCAGGACTCATTTCCCAGCACCGTTTTCTGTCTTGGTCTAGTTATGCTGCTCTGATAAAATACTGCAAACTGGGTATTACTTATAAACAACAGAAATCCTTTTTTTCTCACAATGCTGTAAGCTGGGAAGTCCAAGGTCAAGTCACTGACAGATGTGGTATCTGGTTGTTCTCTCTTTCTGGTTTAGAGATGGTGCCTTCTTTCAGTGTCCTTAGAGGAGCAAGGACAGTGTCCTTAGGAGGAGCAAATGAACTCTCTTGGATGTCTTTTCTATTTCAATTTACAAAAGTTCTGCTCCTATCCCCTAATCATAATCCCTTAAAGCTCAGCTCCTAATGGCATCATTTTGGAGACTGGAATTTGAACATAGGGACTTCAGGGGTACAAACAGGGTGCTAAAGCCAAACTTCCTGAGTTCACATCCTAAGTGCCCTCTAGAAACTGTGTAAAATTAAGTTTGTTCTTCTGTTTCCTCATGCATAAAATGGGAATTAAAATAACATTAACCTCCAAGTGCTGTTTTGAAGTTTGACTATATACACAAAATTAATACTTGCAAAGTTGGTGCATGCCACAGATAAGCTGACATAGTTAATATGTTTTTTTTGGTTATTCTGGTTATTATTCATATTTTAACAAGCTTTCTGATAAAAACTTACACAGTATTCAATTCAGTTATCTATCTGTAAATTTACTGTTTTGTTTTGTCATAGTCACAGATGTGCAACCACAACCACAGTCCCATTTGAAAATATCATGTCAACCTAAAATGCAACTCTGCCCATCAGTGGTCATCCCCCAAGCTATCACTCCAACCTCAGCAACCACTAATCTACTTGCTATTTTTGTAGATCTGCTTATTTTATATTCAAATTCATATAGATCTATATTCATATCATATTCATATTCAACATTTCATATAAATGAAATCTCACCATATGTAGTCTTTTGTGTCTGGCTTCTTTCACTCCGTAGAATGTTTTGAAGGATCATCTATGTCAAAGTGTATATCAGTACTTCATTCCTTTTTATTGCCAGATAATATTGCACCCTATAAATATACTGCACTTTGTTACGGTATTATTTTTTCAGGATGGTGTGCTTTAGAGTAACACGGAGAGAGAAAACAGAAGCAGAGGTGTGTTCTTAATGGTGTCCAGTCTCCAGAGCAGCAAGGAGATATTTTTAACTAGAGAAAGGTTAGGGTATTTGAGAAGAAAAGCTGAACATTTTGTGGAAGCATGCCAGAGACATATCTGCTTCCTTAAAGAGGGCCCAGCCTAGAGTCCAAGGACTAATAGGTGATTTCTTCCAATAATGAATAGACAACATAATGCAGAAGGAAGTCCTGCCTTCTTACGAGCCTTGTTAGCTTGGGGAAGCGTTTAAATCCCAGGATTGCCAATTCTCTGCAATCCTTCTCCCCTTTCCATTCCCCTGGTCCAGGCCCATTCTTACCTCATAAAGCCTACACTGAGGATCACATCTTAATGATGGTAAAAGTGTTTTATGAACTGGAACATGATTTTTAAAGTCCAATTATACTTCCATAGTACAATGTACTAGTAGCATTTTAAAATGTTTTCTGATGGCAGAAAAATGCTTTAGAAAATCCTTTAAATTCTTAGGAATTGACAGGTACATACAGAAAAAAATCAAAAGCCCCAAGTAGTTATTTTGGTTGGTGAAAATGGAACCTAAGAGACTCTGGGACCCTTTTAGGTAGGAGACTATCTTACTCATCTTTATACCACATTGCCACAATTTATAGGATGTAGTAAAATTTCAATGAAACTACTTGGTTGAAGCAAAATGTGTATTATTGTGTATTAATCAGTGTGTATACAATTTGAATGCTATATTCTTCAGTCATATGGAAGAAGCAAAGTATTATTGATACTAACTTGGCTTATATTGAATGAGAATATACTCTATGTCAGGCAACACGCTAAGCTCTTTGTGTACATTAACTCACAACAACAAAAGGAAAGAAAAATAAGACCTTTTTAAATTTAAAAAGTAACTCATGAGGTTGGGACTTTAAGTCAATTTGATCTTAAGTCAAAGCTTTTAAAAAGGACATTTTGTTTGAGTTGGGATTGTGGCTCAGTGGTAGAGCACTCGCCTAGCATGCACTAGGCACTAGATTCAATTCTCAGAACCACATAAAAATAAAAAATAAAGGTACTGTGACCATCTACAACTAAAAAATGTATACATTAAAAAGGAATTTTTGTTTGCTTTTATTAATCAGTGTTAAGTATAATTACCTATGAACTCAAATCCAAAGACTTAAGATCCTAAAGAAATATTGGGTTAAGGGAGAATATATTGTTTTGTTTGGATTCCATTGGGAAATATTCTGAAAAACAGGCATTAATTCTGAATTTGATCTTCCACTAAATGGCTCACCTCTGCTGATTCTTAATTCATGATAGTCTTTAAACACACCTAGCAGTCCTCAGATTCTTTATGTCATTAACTCTGCAAAACCAGAAACTGAGTCCGTATACTGTGCCACCATATTTTATCTTGTCATTTTTTCCAAAACTTTTCAAAACTCAACTCATCCATGAAATCTGCGATTGAGGCGGAAGCCACCCAGACATTCTGTTAATATCCTCAGTGTGATTGATATTTCTCTCCTGCAGTGTGGCGAGATAGCATATGCGTATATGTGGGCAAGCGTATATATCTTTATGTTAATGTGCATCTGTTCCTCTCCTCTCTATCATATACCATTAAGGTATTAAGCTCCTAAGGTCTGCCCTTCTTTCCCTCCAGGAAAGGGAGCACTATTTTTACCCAGGTAGCCACAGTGCCTAGCTAGCACCATGGCATGATGTACACGTTCAATAAACGTTTATTGAATGAGCGAGTGAGTGCTCAATGATGACACTGACAACTTTGAAGGAAAATCTCTCCTTGCACACAGAGAAAATAAGATCACGTACAAATATAACTGCAAATAACTTGCCTTCTCGGGTATTTTATTTTTAAGCATTCTCAGCTGAAATGTGCTGTGGAATGGCTGAGACATAGCAGGTAATTTTCATTTCACCTCTGTTTTCCAAATGGTTACCACTTACCAAATACACCGTACTTAAAGTGTGATTTTTCCCCCCTTTGGGTATGATATGATGCTGTATTCTTTTCTTTTGCTCTTGCTGTTAAAGCTCTGGATTTCATTAATGTCTTGCTATTTATCATGAATGTATTTCTTGACTTGGGCAAGAGAAGAATATATATATATATATTCATCTTAACATTCCTATAAAACATGATATACATTTATTTAACTAATTCCATATATATATATATATATTATATATATATATATATATATATATATATATATATATATATATATATATAATATATCTCCAGATAGTCCCCTGTCTATACATAAGGAGCAGAGCATAATTATGAATGATTATCTAGTGGTTTATTGTCTTCACAGACTGGAATATGATTTTTAAAGTCCAATTATATTTTTAAAGTCCAAATAAAATGTTCTTTATTTTTAGGTATTGTGGTTCATCCCAATATATTGCAACATTTTAAAATGCTCCAATGATCATACATATACATTTATCTTCATTCATTTATCCACTGGTTTTGTGTGGATAGGGTTTGAACCCAAGCCCTCATACATGCTATACATGTACTCTACCACTGAGATACAGCCCACACTTTCCACTGGTATCTTTAAGATAAATCTTTGAAAAGGAAATATTAGGTCAAGGGCAGGAACCTTTTGATATGTATGCCATATTGGTTTCCAGAAGGATTATATCAAATTACACTCTCAACAGCAGTTTATAAAAGTGCTCTTTCACTCTGCTCTTGCTACTATTGGGTGTTTTAATTCAGTTTTTAATTTAAAGAGCAAGAAGGAGGAATCCCACAGGGCTTGAAACCTCCCTGAGTAGGGCTATATTAGATTTATGGTGAAAGATTTGTTAACCAGGGCCTGAGTCATGGGAGTGTGGGCATGTTTGTTCTATTACCAAGAACTCTATGAATCAGATTTAATAACTATTTCAGTCACTACCAATACAGCCACATTGCAGAGACAACCCAAACCGGAAAAAAGCTATATATATATATTTTTATCCAAAAAATTCCCATGGATGTGATAATGGCAAATATCCTTTTAGTTCTCTTTAGATTGGGGCGATAATATTGCTCCACTGGAAATTATGTATCTCATTTTAGACACCGGGGATCTAATTTATAGATATGTTTCCAGAAATAAGTGAAGCTCTGTTTGTTTCTAAATGAAAATGTCAATCATAAAGTAACAACTACTGCAACTTACCCATGTAGATGTCTACTTTTTGTATATAAACCAGGAACCTGACAAGGCTATTTAGAACTTTACAGGTTCCAATCTGTTGCCCTGTCCATTTAACAACCACTCAGAGCACAATAATTCTCAGCATTTCCATTAGCAAGGAGAAGGCAGAATAAACTTCAGTGCTGACAGGACCAATTCCTACTAGAGTAACAACTACAAATGGGTCAAAAATCTGCATGCCAGTGCTTATACATCCCATAAGAGGAAAACTGATGACAGTTAATTAAATAACGGTTACATTTTCTGATTTCCTCACGGTTTCAATAAATTTTTGCAAAAGATTCTTGGCAATTTTCTTTAAATATCTAAACATTCCTATAGAACATGATATGCATTTATTTAACTGATTCCCAATATAACTTGAAACTTCATAAATCTCAAGGCAAATTAAAGTTAGAGTGTTCCCATTATGATATGATTTCATTATGCTGTGATTTTTATTGGTGCCTGGAAACTAGATAACCTTGAGTTTCTGACTGTAATGTTTTAGGGTAGACCTAGTGCAGATAGGTATAGGTTTCCCTTCAATTATCAGGGTTTTTAAATTATTTCTTTGGTTTCTTACTATGCTGAAGGAATGATGATATGTAGGTTTTCAAAACATCAGGGAAGAAGACTTGTTCATTTCAAATTAGGTAGGCAAATATGTATATTTTAAAAAATAGTGTCAGAGAGGTGTAATTAATCTTTCCAATTCAATCATTCATTCAACTAATATTTACTAAACATCCAAATCAATATGTATTTGTTCCTATTCAAATTAGAGAGGTCCTAAATTCTTAAAATTAGGGTCCTGAATGAAGAATTAGGGTCCTGAATGAAGAGTTCTGGAACCAGAACTCCTAAGAGGCCTAGGGCTGCTTTATCCCTCTTTATAAGTCTTTGTTTTATGAATGACTCTCAGGTATGATTGCACTTTCCATTTCTTTGCTATTCCTTATCTTTCTTTCAGTGTAATATTCTTTATTTTCCAGGAGTAGGAAATTTCTCTTTACTTAATGGGTTGTAATTTCCCAAATACCAATTAGAGCTATGGGTATCTCTGATTGGCATCCTAGCAGAAGGAAGCTGTGCCTCTGAAATCTAGAACTGATAACAGAATTGCTCCATCCCCCCCATTCATACCTTACAGACAATAGTAAACATTCTAGCCAGTCCTTCTGTGTGTATTTATTGGTATTAATTGGTATTAATGTTTCCTATCTTGCAAACCCTTCTATATCTTCCATCTAGACACTGATAGATCTTTGGTGCACTCTATGTGTCCTTCTTGACCTCGCCTTCTTAACAACCATATTAACTTATCCTCTTTCATGGATTCATTAGTTCAAGCATGCTTTTAGCCACTTATTACTCAAATTACAAAATTATGCTGCTTCTTGGTAAATACAGCTAGCAGCCTATTCTAAGTCAAAACTATTCCCATTCCATACTTGAATGGGCCAGATGAGAGAATCTAGGCTCCTCTTTTAAGTATTAGCAGTCTCTATTCTCTGCAGTAGCAAAGGCCTTCTCACCAGGAACTTTCCCTTCCTTTAAGAAACAGAAGGTCGGGTCAGGACTTTTATAGAGTTAATCATACATTTCAGCTTCATATTAGCATACAGGAGTTTAAGTTTTGAGTGTCAAATTGAAAAGGTTAGTCAATCTAGTAGGCCTTTGATATTCTTGAAAGATATACGCAAAAGACCTTTGCTGTTAATCAACTTTGCAAATGTCACTGTATCCATTACATTTTGGAGATTACTCAAGTTTTTATCTGATACACCATCTATGCCACCAAGTGGTAAATCAAAAATAATACTAATTCAGATTCTATCTCTGAGACTAGTTCTGTCTGGTTTTGGATAATTAATTATTCCCCATGCTTTGTGCCTACAATGGAGTAGTAAATACAGATGAGTGACCTTTCATAGTAAAAACTTAAAGGATTTGATTTTGTCCTTTGCTATTTCAGTCTAACCAAGAGGACAAATCACCAAATTTTGACAAAATCAAGCAATCTACATAAATTAAAAAGTTTCTTGAATGACCTTGAATCTCAGATGAAAAAACACAAATAAGAAGTAAATAGGATTACTACATTGTACAGATACTATTCAGTTGAGAACATTCAGTAGGTCCTTATACCCTCTTTTATACTTGACTTGATTCATAGTCCTATACCAAGTTTATTATTTTTTCTTTTCTTCAGGTTTATGATTTGAGTTCTGTACTCTCAATACATTATTTTTTTCTTGGTTTGTTTTTACTCACAAATAAATCCAAGTGCATAAATTAATTACATTAGGGCTCCAGATTCCAATAAAGTCCAGTACATTGAGGACATAGTGAGTTCACATTCTACCTAAACTTCCACATACTCTTTAAAGAGTAATTTAATTGTACTCCCAATTAAAAATATATATATACAATGGACTTTTGTTTAAAAAAAAAACAGTTAAGACTACAAATGGTACTCAACTACCATAAAATCAACTTGATGATAACACAAAGAACATACTCATGGGACTCTGAAAATACGTGACTTCTGATCTTTAGTTGACAAAAATTCTGGTTGAAATGTTGCTCACTTTTTTTTTTTTTTTTTTTTTTTGGTATCAGGAATTGAACCCAAGGGTGCTTAACCACTGAACCACATCCCCAACCCTTTTTATTTTTCTTATTTTGAGATAGGGTCTCATTAAGTTGCTTAGAGCCTTGCTAAGTAGCAAGGCTGGCTTTGAACTTGTTATTCTCTTGGCTAGGCCTTAAGAGCTGCTCGAATTACAGGTGTGCACTTCCTAAAGGAGGGGAAACCTCAGTGCTACAGCTGCCTCTGTCCTCCAAGAGAAATTCTCCTGAGTTGGTAGGTAGGATCTAAAAATCTTTGTGCAACCACTCAACTGCCCTTCCTCTTGGCATGTTTCTTCAGTGGTGACAGGGAACAATAATAATCATCTCCCATATATATATTTATTTATTTTTTACCATGAGCAGATAACTCCATTATAGTATCTGCCCTGGTCTCTTTTGCTTTCTTTCCTCCCTCTTCTCTTGCTTCTCTGGGGCAAGATTTTACAATTAAAGTTGACCCCATCCTCTTCCCCCTCCTCTTTGTATTTGCTACTCACAGGAAGATTTATTGCTCCACAGAGGAGATTGGGAGGTCTTCTCCTTGGGAGAGCCCATAGTAGCTCAGCACTTCTTTTGCTTCTGTGAGTAAATCTCCCTAATTCTGGGATTAAACATTAGAAAGCTTATTTTTTTTTTTTTTTGCTACATGCTGAAATGACTTTTCCAAAAATCATTAAGAAAAGTGCTAGCTGACTCTCCATTTGTCTATTTTGGATTATTGAACCTCTTGTTGTTCTTAACTTGAACAATTATAATGGAAGCCCCTAGAAAACAGATTAGTGGTGCTTGGAATTTACCTTATGAAAATGTATCCAACAGGTCCTTGTCTTCCTGAGAAAATCCAAGGAAGTTAAATAAATGCTCTGAGTTTCTGCAGATGATGGTTCTTTACACCTGGAGGAAGATAACACAAACATTTTTAAATCATACTATACAAATGAGAACAAATTTAGGCTTAGACATTTCTGCCTGCTGTACTCCCCAGTAGAATTTTGTAACTTGAATAATGGAATATTTATCTTTCATGTGCATATGCGTGTGTGTGTGTGTTTGTATGTTATGAATAACAAGTATAGAGATAAGTTAGACAGAAGCTATATATATTTATCCATATCATTTTTTTGTCAATGTTCATCGCAGTTGATTATTGAAATGTACCATATGAATTTTATTGGGAAATATTTCATCTATAAATAGCTTCATATACATATATATGTTTGAGAAAATTCTTGCTTTTACTTCAACCCTTTGGCCATGAGCTCCAAACAGCAGAGATAGTTATCAGTTTATTTCAACTCTAATAGCTATACTTAAAAAAAAAATAGAAAATATGCAGTGTAATTACAGATTCTCAGATTGATAAAGCTACAAATAATATAGGCAAATATTGGCATTAGATTTGGAATTAGAACTCAATTAAATTCCTAAACCTACCACAATTTGCTAGGCAATTTTGGGCAAGTATCCAAATCTTGCTGAGTCTTAATCCTTTCTACATGTAAAATGAAGGACTTTGTACCTTGTTTTAACTAGGGCCCTTCCTTCACTCAAGTTTTATGCTAATTTTCCTTCTAAGAACAGGGTTCAATGAGGATAAAATGATCAAGAACAATTTGTGGAAACAAAGCCCTCATATTTAGATCAAAAGTGAATTTTTATAAACTTATATGAACTCAGTTACTAGCTTTTCTCTCCATTGAGCGATTAGTTATTGTATATAAATGATAGTAAAATGATTAGAATCAATTAGTTTGAGGATCACCTATTGATTTGAAAAATTGATGGTCCACCTGATGGGACATAGTAATATTTGACTTTTAAGAAAATAAATTAATCCTTTAGGGTATGATAACTAGTGGTTCACCTGTCTAACCTTCAGCAATCCTGCTGTTCAAGGGAAGAAGTTGGAATTCTGGAGGTACAGGAAAGACCACAGGCAACCTGTAAAATACCTTATAGAATTTAGCATGATATAATGATCGTTTTTTTCCTCCCATTATCTTCCAAGGCAAAACACATTTCTGGAAAAAAGAATATTTGTGTCTAGTTGATGTTTCATGTGTCACTGTCTCATGAAATCAACAGTTTCTGAAATTGAGAACTAAGTGATAGTTGAAACCATTAACTAATCTCAGGGACGATGATTTAAAAACTGACCACATCAGATTTGTTTGTTGATGTCAATTTGAGTAAAGAAGACTAATTTAAATCTGTATTATACTTCTGGCTCTGGGCTAAACTCTCTATAATTTTTTTTAAAAACTAAGCCTCATAACTACTCAATGAAAATTTTAAAATATCTTTCCCATTTTGTAGATGAAGAAACTGAGGCATGAACTTTTTAAGTCAGTTACCCAGAAAGCGGCAGAGTTGACAGGTATGTGGATTTCAGAGCCCATCCTCCTTACTACATACTATTTTCTGCATTCAGGCAAGACACAGCTTGATGGCTACACATGGATCAGTGTGTCTTCAATTTCAGGAGGTCTTTTAGACCTGTGTTACTTGTGTCTCTGACTATATCATTCAATATTCAGTTTTTAACATATTTGATAGCCTTGTATCATTGCTCTCAAGGCTCTGATTTTTATACTTCATTTCCATTTTAGGGTCAACAAATGATGTTTCTTCCATGTTTCATTCTGCTTTTCTTACCCGTCATTTAGCATATTGCAAAGGTGTAGACAGCAGGATGTCTACTTTGCCTGTAATATGATTCAGAGAACTGAGCTAGCTAGTAGGGCTACCTGCTGGGGCACAGGCCTCAAATATGAAGAAGCATGGAATGGGTGGCTGCTCAGAGAACAACTGTGCGGAGTATTTGCTGACCAGAACGGAGTGAATATTATCATTGTACAAATTCAGAAAATGTGGCCTGGACAACGCCTCACTAATCAGCTAACACAAACCCTACAATGTGCAAGTGAAGGAGTCAGATACAAGATGTTGACAATCTAAGAACTCAGTTTCCGAATTCACCCACCCATTCCGCTTCTCAGTAGTAGCATTTGGTCCTCACCTGTATGTTTATACGCATCTCTTAATCATGAAATTCCTGATTCCAGGTGTTCTTGTGTCAATCAATATGCACTGTTTAATACCCCAGACACCATTTTGGCTACCCAAAAGATCTCAAAATCAGAATAACCCAGGCCAGCATCATGACCTGGATGTGGAACTTTTGTAAACTGGCTTAATATCTCCATTGATCAATATCCTTATTTATAACATAGGACAATGAGAGCTCTTCCCTCTGCATGTTACTTTGGAGATTAAATTATAAAGTTCTTATAATGAATTTTGCATCAATGTCTGACTCAGAGTAAACATTCAAAAATGTCCAGGTATTGCTATCATCATCACGATTTCTTCCATGTGAACTTAAGTAGTGAAATATTCTTTGTAAATTTAATAAAAAAATTTAGATTAAGACACAAAATTTATAAACTAGTTTATAAATAAAATATAGACATAATTATTATATTTAAAAATATAAATATAAAATAAAATTATGGCTAAACTACTAACAAAAGGAACTCAGTAAACTAGCATTGTCATAGTGACTTTACTTTTCTCATAGAAAATGGAAAAGACACTAATCTCTCTACACTTGTGAAATTAAATGTTCAATACCCTGAAAGAATAGATTAAAAAATTGATCTTTTGGCTCAGACTGTCCAAGGTAATTGCACTCTTCTCATACCTAGACATTTTAACTGAAACAAGTGATTTTGCATGACAAAAAAAAGAAAGTAAAAAGGAAAGCCTCACTTTTTTTCTTAGTTGTAACAACTTGCAAAAGGATGTCCGTTTTGGATTCTGCTTTTAGAGAATTTGGTTACTCAATATTCATATAAAAATAGTTCCAAATCAATATGACATGTTTTAAATTTACATTAACATTTAAATTAATGAGAAGCTCAGTGTGAATTATGGGAGTTTAGTTGTTTAGGATGCTGTGTCTTCTTGCCAAATTGGAAGAGAGTCTATTGACTCACCTACTTAGTCTCATAAACAGTCGGCAGACTTGATGTATTTTCAGTGCCAAAGGATTTTTCAGGCTGATGAAAAGCACCATATTGACCTCACCAGGGAATGAAGCTGGGCCTGTCCACTAAACATGCAAATACTTTCAGCAGCTGCGCACACGCACCCCATTCTCCCTGCAAGGGGTGATTGCCATAGAATTTTGTCCGGTCTGGGAATACTTTGGGATCAGAACTTACTTCTTTTCTTTACCATGAGTTTTACTCATCAAACATTCGTAGAGCACCTACCCTATGCAGAGAACTGTGCTAAAGCAACACAGATCCTACTTCAAGGAACCCATTTCCTATTGTATGATTGTACTTATGTACATAAGCAGGCATAGAGTAATGAGACATGGTTGGTAATGAAAGAATCTTCACACGGAGTGTTCTCTGAATAAGGTTGGAGGAAAATAAAAAAGCAAATTTCTGAAGACGTGAGACTTACAAGACAAGTAAGCATTAGTCAAATAAAGAAGAGCAGAAAATCTCACCTTGAGGAAAGACTCTGTAAGATTGCTTGATACCTTCACCACAATGAATGAGAAATTCATAATTTATAGTGCTAGAAATAGCAAGGGTGTGTGCATCCTGTGTGTGTGCATGTGTGTGTGTGTACATATATATGCACAATACATGATGAGGATATAACAAATTGACATGCCTGGTTACTCAGGAAAGAAATTATGAACAATCCAAACTAGCAAGCTAAGGACCTTGGACATTGTCTTTAAAATTATGCAGTTGCAGAGGTTCTGATGGGTTTTAATAGACTTAAGAGGTAAAGCCCGTGCAAATAGTGCAGCGAATAAAAGAATGGCGAGCAGGGCTCACTCCGTAACATTGTTGGATATCAAAATAGGCCCTAGTAAACCTATGCTTGAATTACTATGATACTAGATGCAAAACACATAGTAAAGAAAGTCAAGAAACTTAGCAATTTTCAGTTTTCCTTTTTGTCCTCTTGATAGTGGAGAAAAAAAGGGTCATAAAAGTCTAGAATTACCAATGCTGTGTCAGAGTTCTATCACCCCCACTCATTTTTCCAAAAGGTGTAAAATGAGCACCAAATCTGTGCAAGGACAGTATTAGACCCTGTGATAAAGTGATGAATAAGACAAGAAAGTCACGTGAAGTGTGAGAAACAGAACAGTTAAGTAAAAATATTTGTAGCTTATAGTAAGAATTATCAATAAGTAAATAGGGCAGTGCAATAATAATTCAGATGGGGTCCAACTGGGTCACTTAACTGTGGAGAGCTTTGGACTGGGACTATCGATTCACATCTCAACCATCACTCCCTATTTTGTGGTGTTGACAAGATCTTATGCCTATATTTTGTAATCTGTAAAATGGAGATAAATATTTCACTTTGTAGACATGTTTTGATGATGAAACTAATTAATTTATGTAGAGCAATTAGCCTGCCATTGCACACATTTTATGGTCGTAAGTATTGTGGTCATGGTTACCATTATTAATCAACTCCTTTCCCACTCCATGGATAGTTTGGGATGTCCCAAAGGAGTCCTCTTTGAAAGGGTGAAATTTGAGCTTAGGCCTGAAAAATGAAAAAAATCTAGACATGTGAAGAGCTTTAGGAAGGACATTCACAACATTGCTTAGACACAGCCAGACTTGGTACAAATAAAATGTTTTCAATTTAGTTGAAACTACTTCAGAGTAATAGATATTGTATAAATTCCAGCTTAAGCTTTGACATCAGGTAAGAGGGGCCATTTGTCTCAATTTGAAGATTATATGAAGCACTTATTAAATCACCTGCTGGGATTATGTAAGAAAAATCACATTCCAGAAATAGTAACCAAATTTTTTTGTCTCATCTTTGACCAATGCCAGTCAGCTAATGACCATAGTTAATGTCAGAAACTTTTATTTTTAATCAAATAAATGTGGTACTAATTATATTTTGAAAAATTGAAGTAAGCCTTCTTTTAAAAAATTAATAGTATTTAACATCTGTGTGTTGACTTGCACATCTTTGAGACACTCTGCACACTTACAATGTCACAACTTAGGAAGCTAGTAAGGTCAGAAGTGTGTATTACTAAGTTTTGGATGACACCTGAGGCTAGATCCTTGACTAGTTCTATGTCCTTCCATGGGTGGGAAGGACATATAATGATCTAACTCTCAGGGTATATGAATCCTGCCTATGGAGTGCTGGGTACTAAAAGATAGCATTCCAAGAACCAAAAAAGAACGAAAAGTGGAACTTTGTTGCACTTTCAGAACACATGGCAGAAATGTTTTTTTTTTTTTAATTCAATATTGTAAGAATGTCTGTCTAATAAATGTCTCTGTTTGGCAAAATGAGGCCAGTGGTATTCCTTTACTATAAAATGGTGCTCAAATAAAGCTAGCCCTCACCTAGGCCAGTCTTCTTTGGAAATTATTCAGAAAATCCTTCAGTAGATGAATAGATTTAAAAAATGTAGCATTTATTCACAATGGAATATTACTCAGCAATAAAATAGAATAAAATCATGGCATTTGCAAATGGATAGAGTTGGATGAGATAATGCTAAGTGAAATTATCTGATCCCCAAAAAACCAAATGCCGAATGTTTTCTCTGATAAAAGGAAGCTGATTCATAGTGGGATAGGAAGGGGGAGCAGAGGACGAATAGATGAACTCTAGATAGGGCAGAGGGGTGAGAGGGGAAAGGAGCGGGCAAGGGGTTAGAAAAGATAGTGGAATGTAGTGGACATCATTATCCAAAATACATGTATGAAGAGAGGAATTGATATGAGTATACTTCGTATACAACCAGAGATATATGGAAAATTGTGCTGTATATGTGTAATATAAATTGTAATGCATTCCACTGTTATATATAAATCATAAAAAGTTAATAAAAATACAAAACCAACCAAACAAAACAAAACAGAAGTTCATTATCCTACATGTTGTGCAAGACCAAAAAGCAGCTTCTACAAGTTTACAATGTTTTGCATGTCCAAGGAGCAGCAGGAAACTATTACATTTGGAGTGTGGGAAGGAAGATACTGCTAGAAATTGAAACGAGATGTAGACAAGAAACAAATAATGAGGGGCCTTGCGGCTCCAGGATGATATTGCTGAATTTCATTGTCTTCATTATAGGAATCCTCCAAGATATATGCAAAGACTGTCCCTGAGTTGTTCTAAGATTTCTAAAGATGATGATAACCAATGTTTAGAGAATAGATGATAATAGTAATATTAAGGACAGAGAGGGAAGTTTAGGAACATTGCAGAAGTTCAGGCACCAGTGAGAAAGATTCATGCCATCCTGATAGAAATTGACCCTGAGAAACTTAGCTGGATTTTGAGATATATTTTGGAAGAAATCCAAATAGGATTTATTGTGGATTAGAAGTGAGAAATATATCAAGAAAAAAACTCATAGTTAAGAGCAACTTCTGGGAAGTCTTAATGCTGAGTGCGGTGAGTAGAAGTGATGTGATTGAGGGCTGATGTTCTCTGTTGTTGCTAAGGGACATCTTTAGAAATGACAGAGGAAGAAACGTGAGCCTTCTGTTGACTTCCATAGGGCCATTCTGAAAGCTGCTGATTTCAACAGGGCTTTTAGCAGAAACTACTTACAGATGCACACATACCCTTTAGGTCATGTGAGATGCCCCCCTCAAATAGGGGGGCCACTTTTCATGATCAAATAAGCAGATTCAAATGAGAAGTTTCAGATTTATTTTGAAAATATTGAAAGCTTGCAGTTCCTTTCAATAAAATGAAAAACCAAGAAGAGTCTTTTGTGTTAATATGCATCAAAAGCTATGAAGATTTACCATAATCATAGGCTCTTTGTGGTTACTGATTTAGTCCATCTGTCAGTCTGTCACATATTCAATAAACATTTACTATGAATTAGCTATGCACTGGTACAGGTCTTAGAGATGACTCTCTTTAAGTCATCTTCTGCTTATACATTTTGCAGGTGTTTAATATACTTAGCAACAACAAATATCTGAAGAGCAACAAGAAAACAAACTGACTTCACTCTAATCTGCATCAGCTCTGTGTTTTTGACAAAAATAAAGATTAAGCAAATAATCACTTTGATTACTTTTCCATTTAACTATGAAAGCTTCACAACTTTTAGGAAAAAAAATAAACTTTTCATTTCGTTCTTTTTTTCTGAATTTCAATTGTGGATGTGCACAATTATCCTTTTTCTTATTTTTGGAAAAAGAATGGGATCAATCGTTATGTAAAAATGATGTCATGGTCTTTACACATGTTAATGAGTATGTAGCACTGAAGCTGACTTGGTTTGTAGACAGATACTTCTCAAGATGAACTTTTTAACATACATTTTCAAAGAATTTAGTTTGTACAGTATGAACTAAAATGAGAACTTTTACATCCAAACGTGGTATTTTACATTTCCATGGCCTGTGCATCTTTGAAAAGAGACAGCTCAACATTCTGTGCACAGTATTTTTATCTAAGTGAAGTTAATTTCTTATGTAGTCACTATTTTCTTACTTAACATGGGAATGAGAAGCCTGGTGTCCAGGATATCTTCAAGGCTCTTTGGTTTTTAAATAAAAATAAACAGAGTATATCACTACTGTTATCAAAAGCAAACATTTAAGCACCAAGAGATGAATTGGAGAATATATTTATATAATTATCAGTTAAATAATATTGTATGATAAATACACACAATAATTTTCTCATATTTGAGAAGTTGAGAGTGTATATCAGCCCACGAATTTTTATGTTGTGTTGTATTTCTGTAAGGCATACGAAAGTAGTCAATCATTGGAAAAGCTACTGTTGGATCAACATTTCTTGAGAATTTACAACCAGGATAAAAAATTAGTAATTCCAGGGGTACCTGGAGGTTATCACTTTGTAGTTTTTTTTTCCCCCCTACTAGATAGTAATAAACTTGAGGATTATTTCGGCCATAACTTAAAACTAAGAGCAAAATTATATCAGATTAAACACAGAACATTTTATGAATTATTTGTTTTAGTGCGCTCAGAAGATTTCAATTTAGAAGAAGATTTTAATTTAGACAACTCGTGAATGTGGAAAAGGTAATCAGATAATAGGAGAAGTCAGGGGAGGGAGGTTCCCCAAACTTTCTGCACTAAATATGGCTTCTTTATATATAGGTATATTAATACATCTTAATATTTTTAAATAACTTTAAAACTTAAACATTTTAATAACTTTAAAAAGCTATGGTGTCACTCTCCCATCTCAACAGGAACAAACACTGTCATAAATATAAGTCTCTTTGTCTGGAGTAGGTGTGGGAATGAGGCTTCTATTTTGAGCCGGAAAGTAAGCTCAGTGAGAGATGAGAGTGAGTGACAAAATGCTACTCTGCACGTGGGGCTGATTCTGTACCCCATAAGCTCTCATTACGCATTCTGCTAATAGCACATGGAAGTGAAAATAACAGTTAGTTCTGTAGAGAGTGGGCACAACATTAAGATTTAATTAAACCTTGTTTCACTTGGGCAAACTAGTCATGCAGTGAAGTGACAGGAGAACAGCTCCCCAACACTTCCATGACTGGAAGTAGAGGGACTTGAAACTGAGATGCCAGCAAACAGGGTAAAAGTATGCCAGGTGAGCAGAGCAACAGGGCAGGGCAGTGAGCAGAAGCCGTGTCACGTGAGCTGGGCTGAAGGATCTGAGGGTGTGATTCTGCACAAAGCAGGCAGACTTGGTAAGCAATGGGCAGAAAGGAGTCAGGATTTCTGGGTTATTCTGGAAAGCTTTGATTAAGATTCTTTTGTGTGCCTTAAGGTATAGAACAAGAACAAAGGAGTAATGAGGGAAGATGCAATTAAAGTTCTATGTTTTTAAAAGAAAAATAAAAGAAAGTCTCCAGTCCTCAAGACTATCCATGGGTAGAATGGACTGCCCTAGAAGATAGTCTATTATCACTTAAGATTTCTTAGTATTAGCTCCACACATTTTTGGTAGTTACTGTCTAGCTTAATAAAATCATTCTCAGACTCCATGTGTTTGCTGGTTCAATTAAATTTAGTGAAGGAACAGTTAGTTGCATTTGCATTATGAGTATATATGAATTGCTTATGTTGCTTATGTGGTAGAGTGTGAGATGGTATGAGGGACAGTGTTACCTATCAACTACTTTAAAGGATGCCCAGATAGTTGGTAAAACATACCTCAAAATGTGTTTCTGAGGGTATTTCTGGAAGAGATTGGAATTTGAGTCATCAGACTAAGTAAAATAATCCTGTGCCAATGTGAGCAGGCATCTTCAAATCCCTTGCAGAAAAGGGGAAAGGAGGGGTACATCCATCTCTGTGTCTGTATTTGTGTCTGTCTCTGTCTCTCTGTCTCTCTCTCTCTCTCCTTGAACTGAGATATCTCTCTTCTTCTAGCTTCAGTTATCAGAGCTCCAGGCTCTTGAACCTTCAGATTGTGGGACGTAAAATACTGCTCCCTGTTACCACTTCATTGTTCTTAAGACTTGGACTGAATAATATCACAAGCTTCCCTGGTTCTCCAGCTGACAAACAGCATATTTAAGACTTTGTGCCTTCCAGAATCATATACATCCATTTCCATAATAAATCATATATGTGTATATCCGCACATGCCTACACATCCTGGAAAACCAACTGACTAATACCACTGGGATTATCAGCATTAGCCCAAATGTCATAATGTCTAAAGTAGCATGGGAGAGGTAGTTTCTGTTAAAAACAAACAAACAAACAACTCTTCTCCATATTATGCAGTTTTTTTTTTTTTAAAAAAACTGAATATACTTTAGTAGTGCGTTATTTTCCTAAGGCTGCTGTAACAAGGCATCACAACATTGTAAACAGAGTGGATTCAAACAACAGAAATTAATTCTCCAAAGAAGGAGGAGCAAATAAAAGAAAAAAAAATGTATTCTCTGGAGATCAGAAACCACAAATCAAGATGCAGCCAGGCCACAAGTCCTCCGAAGTCTCTATGAAAACATCCTTCCCTGTCTCTCCCAGCTTTCAGTGGCTCCTGGTGATCCTTGACTAGTGGCAGCCTGAGTCAATTCTCTGCTTGCACATTTATGTGCTTTTCTGCTCTCTTCTGGAATCTCTCTATCCTTATAAAGGTGCAAATCATTGGATTTAGTGATCCACCAAAATACGAATCTCGTTTTCAACAGACCACATTTGGGAAGACCTTATTTCCAAATGCTAATCATTTGTTATCCAGAGTCCCATGAGGTGAAGACCTGGTCCAAAGCATGGCACCCTTGGGAGGTGGTGCAACTTTTAGGAGGTGGGATCCAGTGGCAAGTCTTCAGGTCCCAGGGAGCAAAGAGTATTGTGTGATACTAGATCTTCTATTTCTTATTTTTGCTCCCTGACCATGAGGTGAGAGTCTTTTTCTCTGCCATGTGTTCCTGCCAGGATTAGCTGCCTCTCCACAGGCCTCAAGTGAAGGGACCAATTGATCGTGGACCCAAACCTCCAAAATTACAAGCCAAATAAACATTTTATCTGAATCAGTTGATTATCACAGATACTTGCTATACTGATGGAAAACCAGCTAACACACCAAATAAGGTCACATTCACCTCTACCAGAGGTTAGAACTTCAATATGTGTTTTTGGGAAAAACAGCTCAACTCTCAACAAGGAGTTTTGCTTAATTTCATCACTAACATTTAAATGTGTTCTCTTATATTTCTTTTTAAAGATTCTTCCTTCCCTGAAACTTCATTCTTGACATCTGATCTATCTTATTTTCTAACAAAAGTAAGGCACATCAAGTTCCCTGAACACATGATCTTCCATCATGATTGTTCATAGATAGAAGTGTTCTCTGCTGTCCACCTGACCACTCTCTAGTCTTTCATAGATTGTGTTTCCATAGCTGCTGTTGTATATCTAAAATGAAATATTTAGCCTCCCTCATCCTCTGTTCTCATTATATACAGTACATATATCTCCACTAAATAAATTATCAAACCATGTCCTGAGCATGAATTTATATTTCTCTCTGTGTATGAAACTTTTATTTAAAAGCAGAAATGATGTTTATCACACAAATATTTATTAATTCTAATATTTATTATTTATCATTGATCATGAATCTATAGATTAAAGGATGACCAAATGAATACATGAACTGATGACCCATGCTAATGTTCATATGAATCCAAATATGCAGTGAGTGCTGGATATTAAAATGAAAATATATGGTCACCAAAAAACATCCCACCTTTAAAGCAATTTTTGGTAGGCTTCTCCTATGGGTATAATAAATCATAAGGCAATCCTTGCTCCATAGGCTCACTTATTTCTAGTAGGCAAATGTAATTTTTATGGATCAGCCTCATTATAAATACATTAATATTATTTAATTATATATACATATGTCACTGTAAGTAATACATTAATATTATTTAATTATATATACATATGTGAATGTAAGTTAGCATAATTAAAAAATAAACCAAGAAAAGATAACTTTCTTAGATGATGTAATTACTTGAGTCCATGGCTCAAGATGTAAAAACCTAACCTGGTATTTATTCTTGTTGTGTTTCACTATGTACGAAGAGGAAACCACCAGGGATCCTGTTCCCTTCGATATTGAGGGGCACCTATCAAGCATTTAAAGGTCTTTGGTAAGACTATCACACAATTTCTAAATATTAAGGCTGTGGCCATTGGGAACATTTTCTTATTACCAAGGATGCAGTTAAAACATTTTAGTGAAACTTTTAATAATGGTTTCAGAAGACAACAACAAGAAAAGCATACCACTGGGCACCATTATGCATAAGGACAGTAGGTTAGAGTTTAGGAAAATAAGTCGAGGACATAATAAAACGTCATAAAAGCAGTTTATATTGCAGCAATACACCACCAAGTGTGAGTAGGGGAGGAAGGTAATTAACATTTTATTTGGCCATCTACAGTCTATCTCTTTGGGGGTGTGAACTTATAACTGTTTTGTGGTTACTTGCAAGAATTCAGTGATTATGAGCACATTAATGAACAAAGGATTAAGTAGAATACTGAAGTCACCAAATAAACATATATATGTGTGCATATATTTTTACATATGCATATACATGTATTTATAAGCAAATCATCCAATCAGTAAAGATCGAGGTATGATAAAAGACTAATGTAATTGGAAAACTCTGTCTTAAATTCTTACTGTATTTTTTATTCTTTTCTCTCCCACCCTCCCTTTCTTTCTTTCTTACTTCATTCCTTCCTTCCTTCCATTACTCTAATTTCACTTAACAACATAGTCTTCATTAATAATAGCTCCTTAGAATTGCTAGCAAAAATATTTTTTCCTCTCCAGTTTTGAAACAATTGAATATATTTTCAGACATGAAACATTCAAAAGGCTTAATATTGATGATATATAGTTCAGAGGTCCACAGTTAATCCACATCCCAAACTCCTAGCATAATTATGAGAGAATAAAACAAGAACAATAGCTCAAAACATGGAGGAGTAGTTCAGTGATAGAGGGCTGGAGGAGGAGTTCAGCGGTAGAGCACCTGCCTAGCATGCACAAGACCCTAGTTTGATCCCCAATATTTCAAAAACCAAAACATACAGGATTGCAGTGATTTGGCCACTGGTAATCAATTGGTGTCACTGAAATAATTTTATTAGTCATTATCAATATTCACTGGGAGTTAGTTTCACAAACCAGTATCTGGTTGCTTCAAAGATCCCATGAATTCATAACTTAAAACAACTAGGGAACTACCAATATTTCAGTCATAAAATATGCTTGATATTACATTTAAAATATATAAACAAAAAACTCAGGGCCTACCTAAATCAAAAAGTTGTACACATTTTTTGGTTTCATCATTGCCGTTGTCTCCTGAGTTGTTTTTTCTCGGGAGAGAAACCATACCACATACACAGACATCAGGATGTGACCTGTGTCTATGCTAGAAGTTTAATTCACAGGTGTTTGTATTATATTGAGAAAGAGGTATGTTTCTATAGATGACATTTAAAGGCATATCCCCCAAATATATTTCTGAATTAGGATTTAGGCTTAACATTTCTCTTTAAGTCGATAAACCCTACATATAAGCCTTATTTTATTGGCATGTAAAACAGAAGATGAACTTTCTTATTAAAGGGCATTTCAAGCATCATACCAAATGGAAGAGCCAAAACAATAGAAAATTTTTAAAAAACCCTGACTTTTAATAAACATGAATGGACTCTACTTGTATTAATTTTCAATAGCATGAAAAATTAATATGTGGCCAGAATAGAGAAGCAGAAAGCCTTAGAACTGTTGGCTATGCCTAGTTCAGATGTCTACCAAGAGAAGAAAATTATATTTTATCATCCTTGTAAGATCACAGCCTTTTTTCTGATTGTACACCTGTCACATAGAAGTGAATTTTATGAGGGGCTGGGGTTATGGTTCAGTGGTAGAGCGCTCGACTCGCATGTGCGAGGTCCTGGGTTCAATTCTCAGCACCACATAGAAATACATAGTTATTGTGTTCAACTAAAAATACAACAATAAATATTTTTTTAAAAAGAAGTGAATTTTATGAGGATGCCCATCCCAAAGAGAATAGACCCATCTAAACTCCTTCCTTATGTGGTTATTCTTTCTTTATTATTTTTCTTCTTTAGATATATATGACACTAAGGTGTATTTTTACATATTATGCAGTGTGGTTACTCTTTCAAACATGTTGAGAGGGACTCTATGTGAAGCAGGTAAGAACTTGAGTTCTTGATCCAAGGACCCTGGATTCAAGTCACTTTTCCTAGCTTCATGACCTCAGGAATGTTTTTAGTTTCTGTGATGCATGGATGTCATCTGTAAAATGTGGAAACTATTAGTGCCCTATTTAAGTCTTCTGTAATGAGGACACTAATAGTAGCTAGCAAGTAGGGCCATTTTGTTGGGCATTCTATGTCAGTCACATAGACCAGTGGCTCCAGTGGCTGCATATATGAAGCATTAGATATGAGATTTTTAATATGCATTTATATATGTATATACGTGTGTGTCTATGTGTGTGTGTGTGTGTGTGTGTATGTGTGAGAGAGAATAATATACACCAGGAATTGTTGCAGATCATGGGATACCAAAATGACATAATTTTTTTTTCCTACTCCAATAAAATTTAACTTGAATGGTTAAACCTTTTTTCCTTTTCTTATCTTTTTATAACTGTACTACACATGGAAGAGTCCAGTAAGTGCTCCACTATTTTCTGCACTCTAGCCACTCCTTTTCCTTCTTGACAGATCTGAACTGCACATCTCAGTCTTCCCTGCAATGATATGTGTCCATAGGACTGAGTTTTGGCGGAAGGATTATGAAAAGATGTGAAGTGTGCTATTTTTAGCACTGTCCCATAAATATTTAGCACACACCCACTTTTCTCTCTTCCCTGCTTATTAGCCATAAGAACACAGCAGGATAAAGTTGAAACCCACCCTCTAAAGGGGCCAATATTGCTTCCTGCATGTATGGTGCAGAACTCCAAACTCAAATCCCTACTGCCATTGACATTCAGAATTTATTTACATAAGAAAACACTCTTCTACTGTAGTATGCTGCTAACATTTCAAGGTTTATCTCTTAAAGCATTTGGTATTACTTCCACTAATATGGAGAGAGTAAGTAAACAAATGTGCAAGTTAGTGTCAGGTAGGGCTGAGTGTTCTGTGGAAAAGCGAAGTCTGATAGAGAAGCAGAAATTGGAGGAGAGTGGTTAGGGAAGTCCTCCAGAAAAAAGGAGAGTGGTTAGGGAAGTCCTCCAGAAAAAAAGAGAGCGAGATTTCTGTACAGGTATTGAAAGAACATTATAGGTTGAGAGAACAAAGAGCAAAGACACTTATGTGGGAGTATGCTTACAATGTTTCAAAACACCACGGGAAAACCACTATAAACTGGAGCAGCAAGAGTGAGTTCAGAGGTAATCAGAGGGCAGATCATAAATATTTCACAGGCCGTCGTAAGGACTTCGGATGTTGTTAACAGATTTGTCAGGAAAGACATGATAAAATATAATTTACATTTTTAAAACAAATACTGTAACTCCTGTGTAGAGGATGGCTAGTGGGGAATGGAAGTTGACAAGTCATTTATAAAACTATTACAGTAGCTTTGAGTACAACAAAATGGCAGCCAAAGTCTTCTTATGTCAATGTTTTTGCTCCCTTGGTCTTTTGGTTCATTTATCATATAACAAAGCTTATCAGTCGTTCACCATCATCTTTACTTCTTTCCGAGATGCACTTGAACCCTGGTCTGACACAGGGTTCCTAAATTGAGCCAGATTTAAATATCCACCTCTAGTTCCACATCTCTTTACAAGGATAAGTTAGACAACATACTGTTGCATAAATCATCAAACTGTGGAGATCTTTGCTTACATTTTCTACTCATAAACCCTGTCACATGTATTTTTAATTTCTAAAACTGATACTTTTTTTTAGTTGTTAATGGACCCTTATTTTATTTAATTATTTATATGTGGTGCTGAGAATTGAACCCAGTGCCTCACCCATGCTAAGCAAGCACTTTACCACTGAGCCACAACCCCAGCCCCCCTGAAATGGATACTTTCAAAACAGTTTTTTTTAAACTTCTTTTGATATGGAGCTAGAATGATTTAATATTGACCATATTTTTCCATTTGAAGGTGTGGCTATTTGGAAACTTAGCTCAATTTCTTTTTATCATGATAACCAAATTCTGACCTCCAAAGAACATGTCCTTGAGGAAGTCTATAAGTCTGACATAAAAAGGGGTCTGTAATCAAATATATTTGGGAATTATTGAACGAAATAACAGGGTTATTGAACTATTTTGAGAATTCTGACTCTCCTTGAGGTGGGATAATATGGGAGTAATCAGATTTGATTGATAAGTGAAGTCTCCCCTCCCCCTTTTTCTTCTTGACAGAATATTTCAAGATACTAAAGTTCAGCGGAAAGCATGCTACTGACTTCCAGAGGACAGTTTTAAATATATTTTAATTGGATATAACCCAGAGCAACAACTTATATGATCAAAAGTGGTAATTCAGTCTTGAAATGGGTATGAAAATTCCCTATCAGTTTGTAGACCCACTATAATTTTATATCTCAGAAAAACTTTCTTCAGTAATATTCTCCTGAAAAAAAAAAACTGAAAAAGTGTTTTTTTAAAAGAAGACAGTAGGTTAACTGAAAAGTAAAATCATTCCAGAGGTCTTCATGGAATACACAAGAGTTGAATCTAGTTTCTAATTTCTTCATTGGAAATAAAATTTGGAAGAGCAAGGTAGGAAATTTGATATTTTTTGGTCAGTACAAAGAAAGAGTTTCCTGTAGTTACAGATTTACAATGTGGCAAAGTTGACTCACCCTGTCACCTGGGGCCTCCAGGTAGCCACAGATGATTGTCAGGCACTGGGTTTATGTGTTCACTCTTTTCCTATTCCTGTCTCAAGATGAGTAACCAGGTACAGAGGACCAGGGGGTGTTTTCACAAGTTTTTTCCTCCTTATTAAAGCAGACTTCACAGCCCAAGTGTGACAGGTAGTGTTTTGGAACACTGGAGTCCTCCCAGGAACACATTATCTAACTCTGTAGGAGCTAGAGACCTTAGATTGGTTCAGGAGTGATAGATACCACTTTGCCATCGGCAATCTTTGTACCCAGAAAAGAAGGTTGCAGTCAGGTGTGCTGTGTTTTCTTTGGACAGTCAGTAGTAGTTATCTTAAAACACACAGTGCTTTATCTTTTCACATCACAATGAAAATGGCACGGATTATAAAATATGAAACACCTCAAATTCCACATTTGTTAGTTAGAAAAGGTGCCTTTTGTATGTAGGACTGTTATTCTATCTTTGAAATGGGCAAAATGATGGTGATGATGATGATGATAAATTCACTTCATGAGGCTGTTGTGCAAATTAATGTGACTTAAAATTAATTTAAATAATAGTCTAGAAGTGAAACTACCTTCACCACATTGTTCTCTTCCCTACCTCAATGTTTTGGGCAGTAACTTGCATAGAATAGGCATCAGTTTATTTTAAACTATAGTGATTGAATGTAGGATAATGAAGCAATTTAGTCATGGGTTCCAATGAAAATAAATTCATCAATGGTAAGACATGTTTCCAGCAGAACGTTTTTATTATCTTAAAATATTGCTTGAAATATTAGACATGTTTTAACTGAATAGCAGGTTTGTTACACTTTACTGATAGTAATAATGTTAAGCTCTTCTCTGCCTTATTTTGTGAACTTTAATCACAGGGGAAGGGTAGATGCATGTTTTTAGATAGAATTATAAAATGTGAAGGTGATTTCAATAGTTTAACTTGAAAAGATACTGACATTTACTTGGAAATTTGACATATGTGGTTTCCAGAGAATAAAAATCTGAGGATTGCCTGGCTTTATGGCTTTTATCACTCTTCACTGTGGTGTTTTTAGATGAAAAACTAGAAAAGATAATTGATAAACAATTTTATTAAAGTTTTTTTACTGTTCTAGCTTGCAAATTACTGCAGTTCAATTTTCCTTAGTATCTATTCTAAACCACTTCCCATCCTGCCCAAGCTCATGTCTTATTTTTTTCACATATAAAACCAAAAGCTAACAAAAGCAAGCAAACAACAACAACAAAATAAACACAGTGCATACAGAATTTTGATTTCTGTTTTATTCCCATGGCCATCAACACAAGAAATTCATCATTGGACCAGTGGAGAGTTCAAGTATTAGTATTGCTTGCATTCTACTCTTATAGGAAACAGGAAAAAAAAAATAAGCAATAGATTAGGATGCTATCGCACATCGACTCTTATCCAAACAAGCATGTTGAAAACTCTTCTACTATATGTATACTGGGATTGAAGCATCCTGTGTGGTCAGGTGCCAGAGAATGGGAATGAATGATAGAGAGGTTTGGAAGGCTAAGTTTTTCCAATTACATACTTCCATTATAATATAATGAATAATTATAATGTCATAAAAGCAGCAATAATAATCTTTATTGACTATTTTCAATGTTCAGGTACTCTTGCAAGTACACTGTAGATATTCTCTCCTTTCTTACAATGACACAATGCAGGAATTTTATCTTGACTTTACAAAAGACAAATTGTAGATTGCAGAAGGTTAACAATTTATGCAATTCAATGCTGCTACTAATAGTGGAGCTTGGGCTAAATCTCAGGTCTGTTTATTCCACTTCTCCTTCACTAAACACAAATGAGATCTGTCTCTCATAAATGCTGATAAGAAACAAAGGGAAGGGATTTTAATTTGCAAACATCAAAATTAAGCCCATATGGTGACTTGTCAATGATGGGGAGAATATATGAAAGCTAAGATTCTACAATAGGGATTACCTAACTATCCAGGGATTTCTGTTAGTTATAATATTCTGGTGGTAGATGCTTCTCAAAACAAACTAAGAAAACCTTGAACTTGCCAAAGCTCCATTGCAAGTTGTCTCTTGGTGTCACATCAAAGGCTGCTGTATAGAGCTTCAGCTGTCAGAAACTCTAAAACCAAGTGATGCCTGATGTTTCTCATTTCTTTCTTCACTTAAAATATATAAACTGTAAAAAACTTTTACATTTATATTAATTTTTACCTCATCTTTTTGCGGAGTTCAAAATATAGAAGCAAAGATGGGCATCACAGCTGATACATCACTTTTCATATCTTGTCTTGCCTTTGCCTGAGTGGCAAGGTTGGGTTTCAGTTGTAAAAATAAATATAAATTGTTCTTGCTTGTACTTGGAAAATGTAGGGATGATATTGAACATTTGATCTTTAATATGGAGCTTTTTTTGTGGTTTTCTTTAAAAATTATAGCTCAGTGTTATGCTTTGGAGTTTGGTAGATATCATGTTACTGGCACTTTTTTAAAAAGCAAGACAATTAAATCATTCTAAAGAAATATAGCAAGTCTTGTCTGTTTAGAAGCCATATGGTTGTGAAATTAAAGAGTATTATTATGAAAAATTAATCATCTTCAGTTTTTTTCCAACATCTTAGTGCACAAATTGGGAGCAAATTTAAATCTTGACAATTCAATTGAAGCATTTAAAAAAGTAAAGTCTTATTCCCTATAAATCAATGAGGAAAATATCTACAGCTTAGCAGAAAAAAATAGGTGAGGATGAGAGCCACTTGGTGGAAAAAGAAAAAAAAATTGTTCAAAAACAATGCAAAGGTATATAACGTGATTATTTTAAAGAAACAAATAATAAAGAGACACTGATTTCTTGTATCACTTTGTAATTTTTGATGTAATGATTAAAACCTCAATTGAAAGCACCTTTTCAGAGATTACTTGTATTTAAAAATATAGATGCTATATAAAAAGTTGTTATACTGTATTGTTTATGAAAGAGTGTCAGGCAGTGACTAGGAAAAGGGAGACTCCTATTCCTCCATCTACACTGCATATTGCTAATAATGCTATATAACTTCCATATCTACCTACTTATCTCCCCTCTTACCTATTCATATTTTGATCTATTCATATTTCCATTCATTCATCTAATGTTCTGTAAGTTCAGTGTTAATGTTTCTCTTATTTGTTACCATACTCATTGCCCAAAATAGTGCCTAATATGTAATATATACTGATTAAAATGGTCATTGAAGAAATGAGTATATGCTACAGAATTGAAGACAGTATAGCTAAGCTGGTTTATTACTCTTGACAATGTTTGTTCGTAGAACTTGGCTTATACATACAGTCATGACTTGGTGACTCTATAAGATTGGTTCCAGGACCCCTACAGGTACAAAAATCTGTACATGCTTATACCCCTTGTGTAAAATGGTGTAGTTTTTATGTACAGTCTATGAATATCCTCTTTTAAACTTTAAATCATCTCTAGATTATTTATAATAGCTAATACAATGTAAATGTTTTGTAAATAGTTGTTATACTTTATTGTTATGGAATAGTGATGAGCAAAAAAAATGTCTATACATGTTCATTACAGATACAATTTATTTTTTCCAATGTGTGTTATCTGTGGTTGGTTGAATCCACAGATGCAGAATTCCTGAATATAGAGGGCTGCCTATACTTTGACATATTTTCAAATGATTATCAGCTTGTGCACACAATGAAGTAACATTTTTACTAGCAAACTATGGAATTAACCTACATTTATTAATAAGAGACTACTTAAACACATTACTTGGCATCCATTAGATAAGGACACTATTAAGCACTAAAGTCAATATGCTTATCTATATGAAATGAAGCCTAAATATCTTCAAGTTCTATCGCTTAGTATTTTTAAAAGGAAGATGCAGCACAGTTTGCTATAATACTCATATTTGTTTAAATTTATATATGCAAAAGTCATTTTGTACATACACATAGATGTATCTATATGTACAATAATTGTAAATGTCTGGAATTATTTATATATAAATGGAATTTATATTTATATACTCATATATCATATATATACATATACATATATATGTATATATATATATATACACACACACACACACACACACACACACATATATACACATTTGATAGTATGAGATTTAATGAAAGGTGAAAAACAGACATGTTTTGCCTTTTGCATTTTAGGCATTTTTGTAAAATTTGAATGTATTAATATATCCATGCAGTATTACTAATGCTGCTGCTGCTAACAACTATAAAACAATACCTAAAACATAGGAGGCAGACCTACATATGCTATTGCAAAAGGCATCTTTTTCTCTCCATATACACAGATACACACACACACACACACACATACACACACAACAAAAAAACTTTAAAAAATTAAAGCAATTTGTAGAAAAAATACACTTAAAAAAAGAAGCACAGAAAAGTAAAACACACACACACACACACACACACACACACACACACACACACACACCATTCTATGCATCTTTATATAGATTTTCCAAAGTACAAAGGCAACCAAAAAAAGTTCATTACTAGTTAGCCTTACTGAGTTTTGGAAAATAAATTATAAGTTAAGCTGATGGGGGAGATTTTCTTGTTTTCATTAAGTTATGTAAGTCTGAATATTTTAATAGTGAGGATATAAAGATATATTCATGCCTAACTTTGTAACTAAAAAAAATAAAAAGAGGGAATTATGAGTTTTATAAAAACCCATTGTTGGAAGATCTTGAATGTGTTCATCTCCTCATATTTTACAAATGAAAATAAAGCATCCTCACAAGGAAAAGTGAACTTAGAAGATAAATATTAAATGAGATGTGAGCTTAGAAGGTCAAAGTTAATTACTTTATGTCTCCAGCAAGAGATGTACTATCTCCTCAGGTTACTTCCCTAAATAAATGAGGCTCTTGTAATTCTCTGGTCTTATTGTCTGCTAGCCTTTCAATCCAGAGAGCTCACCCTACCTATTATATCAGGCATTTTGATGTTTCTTTCTCTAGGAAAACTCCATCCTCAACACTTCAAGGAAGAATTACTCCTTCCAGATTCTGGATTGCTCCAGGATTTATTAAAATGACTCATTTGAGATTATTTAACATTATATTTTCTGAGGATCTTAAAGTTAAGATCTGTGTAAGAGACATCTTGAAGTTGCCATCTTGTTTAATAACCCTTGATATTTGGTCTGATTCTTGACTTCAGCAAGAGAAGCATTCCAAAGGCAAATATACAAATATCATTTCAATCCAGAAAACGAAGCATCACCACTACTCGCATTATACTGTTGAAGAGGTAGCCAGTATATTCATCTTCCCTGGACCTGAGATTCATCTTCCCATAGGTCCTACATCTCACAAATGGTACAGCTGAGCTTGGCTCTTAAGCCGTGTGAGCCCCACGTCACAGCCAGTTAGTGTAAACTAGGGGGAGAAATGATACTTCCACCACTGTCACTCTTTCTGTTTGTAGATTTATTTTTATCTGCAGCAGTGACTGGGATAGTCTCAAAACCAGAATGGCCACTTCAGGTCCCAAAAGCTCAGACAATAGACAACATGCACTCCACTGCCTCCTCCTCCTATGATACTAAGAGATGTCTATACAAAGCTGTTGCTGCTTTTAATGATTACAAGGTATGACAGAAATAATAGTAATTAAAAAAATAATTAATTCTTCAAAATACAGAGTCAAGAAATGAGATTGAGAGATAAAGAAAAATAACAGAAGGTAGATAAGCAACGAGCAAATGGCTTTTTCCATGTTAATAATAGCTAACATTTTTTGAGTACTTATCATGTAGGGAATTGAGCAAATGGCATCGTAGAAGGCTTAGTACATGAATTTAGAAATCAGACACAGAATGAGTTTGAATCTCAGCTCTGGGACTCATTAACTAGTCTGGGGCAAATTGTTTATTCTTTTAGTCTTTCACCTGCAAAATGGGGTTGATGATTATGGTACCTTGTTCAGTGGGTGGTGCACTTCTGATGCCTGTTACTAGCTACTGACAGTTTAACAAACAGCTCACAAAGTTCTTGAATATTTAATAACTTGCTGTCATGAGCCACTATGAGTCAATCCAGCAAAACCCTGTTGCAATGATGATTAAATCTGTTGTATCATAATCACTTAGAGAAATGCTCAGGACATGATATGCACAGTATTAGGCAATTACTTAAAAAATGCATTAACTTAATTTTTCCTGAAAATTATTCTGAGGCTGGTTTTATTATAATTCCTATTTCATGAGAGGTTAATGAAGTACAGAGACTTTCAGGGTCTGAGAGCTAAGGGTAAAGGTAGAACTTGAGTAGCATGCTTTGTCATGTTGTGCTTGTCCTCTTCACTGGGGAATCCCATCTCATTGTGCCTATGTAAGGATGTGGCTGTGCATGATCGTGGAGTAGAGGAACACCGATGATCTGATAAAGCAACACACAGTGACATGTAGAGGGTTCCGTGGATCAAAGAGTTTTTGTATTGCCTTGGAAGTAAATTATTGATCACTATGTTATAAGAAAACCATACTATTATGCATTCCCAAGAAAGGGGCAGGAATGAATGAGAATTTATCTTTCAAAGTGCTAGTATATGCTTGACATTTTCTTAATCATTCAACATGAATTACCTTACTTAATTATAGAAACATTCTGAGGAAGGACTAGAATTGTTCCATTGTACAGATGAGGAATAAAACTCAGAAATGTTAAGTAATAAGCTCAAGGTCACAAAGCTGTTATTAAATATCAGTTCTGTTTGAATTCAATGTTCATGTGTACACTAAAAACCATGCATTATCTATGTGTCCCTTAAATTCATGCAAAATTGTCAAGAAATATAGTACCATGTTATGCTCCTTGGAGGTGGAAATATTATTAAGAAATGCAAGGTTAATGGTGAATTTCTTTGAGGGAGAAGGGAGAATTGTAAGACCAAAACTGATCAAAGAAAGGGCTGGGAAAAAATCAAGTATTCAGTGTGACTGCTATTCTATTAAAAGTATCTTATTGTAAAAACTTCTTTACTTTTGAATCTGTATATACCTCTGAGACTACAGAATAGGAACATGCTTTCTTTACCTGCCAAGGAAGACACTTTAGGAGATAAGCAAGGGTCATCTAAAGGCTACTCTACATTCTGCTTGGCACTTCCATTGTATTGGAAGAAAAAAAAAGGAATTAATTGGTTCATTTAGCCCTTCACTTAATTCAGCCTTTTATTGTGCACTTCAGTGCTTACCCAAATGAACAGAGGCAGTGCAGGAAACTGAACACACTTAATGGAGCTCTCAAAAATGTTCAATTGTTGCTCTTGCTTCTTTAATAGACACAAATCATTTATTTCCATCTGTAAAACTCCATTAACCAGCTAAAAAAATAATAATAAAATAAATGTATATCTTACCAAAAATGGAATATCTCTCTCTTTCTGTCCCTTCACATCATGGAGACACAGTCACAGTGTATCGCTCATGACAAGCCTGCCCACCAAGTTCTACAAACTCCTCCTCGTACGTGTGAATGTCATAAAGGTTTGGGCATGAAACAAAGAATCAAATTACATTAGAAGTAGAAGGGAACTTAGCTTAAATTAAATCCAGTTTTCTCTTTTAAACATAAAGAAAGTGAGGCTTGAAGGGACAATGAGATAAGCCTGGGTTCATGTCCTTAGTTCCTGATCATTTTGGAGTTTAAATCCAGCCTCCTTATTCCAACTTTTAACACAGCCTTCTCCCTCACCTGCCAGGCTGACTGCTTAATACTGATTACCGCCATGGTCCCTCAGGGTGATCTCCTTCTGTGTCTATCATCTAAAGCTTTCCAAAATATGCAAATGAACCTATGGAAACACTGGGCGCCATACTATCACCACAGGTAGCCATTTCCTTTTCTTTCAGAAAATACTCCATGCTCCTGTTTTGATAGTGATAGTAGGTTAAGATCTGGTCCCAGCAAATCACCAAGGAAGTGATGATTTTTTTTTTTTTTTTTTTAAGTGGAGTGTTTCTATGTTATCCAGGCTGGATTCGAACTTCTGGGCTTTAATGATGCTCCTGCCTCAAGCTCCTGAGCGGTTTGATTTTTTTTTTTTTTATTCAAACAAAAGTTCACAAATAACATGAGCTAGAGGCTCTTCTGAGTTTCTACTGATTTTCCTGCTCATCCTTCTTTCCACACAACCACAAATAGTTCCTTTGTTTTGTACTAATGATTTTCATCAGCTTAAAGGGCCAGTTTAATTAATCTTCTGTTTAATAAAAGTCTATCTCATAGAAACAGAGTGGAAATACAGTTCCCAGAGATGGGAGGAGAGAAGAAACAGAGAAATGGTAAATGTTAGTAATAGAAAGTTTCAAATAGATGTCTGTTGAATGATTGGATCTTGAAAGTATACATAACTCAAAACATCACATTGTATCCAAAAAGTAATAAATTATTATTTGCCAATTAAAAATAAATAGCAAAAATAAATTAAAGACAAACAAATCCCCAAAGCATACAACCAAAAAAGTCAATATGATTAAAGAAAATGGAAAAGGAAAGCTGTTGTTTCTCCTTTAGCTAATGTGTCAGGTAGATATAAGGAAAGGTGTTGGCTAGTGATACAGAGGAGTAATTCATTATTGATAAGTGGTAGAGATGTGTGCTCATCTCAAAGCTCCATGCTACTAAACAACCCTCATTAGAATCACTAGCCAGTGCATTACACAAACCAAATGTCCTATCTTCTGCCCAGAAACAGACCATTCATCCCAGTGGCGGGAGTACATGTCACATCCTGGTTGCTTCAGAAATAAGCTGTCATATCATTTTAGACTTGCTAGTGCTATGAGACTCCCTTTCTCAGTAGGAAGAAATCCCCACTCCTCAATCCCAAAGCCATTCATTATTTGCAATGAAACTGTGTTAATTTCATTGCTTGTCAAATAAATGATTTCTTAATTTAGTTGAGATATGTATGTGAACTATCATAATTAAGAAGAATAAGCTATATATTTTTTTAGTATTTTTGCCTCTAGTTTCCCCATCTCAATGTATTCTATGTCTGAAATAATCCTTGCCCATATACTTTTGGTGGGAACATCTGCCTGCTTCATTATTTCTTGGCTTCCCACTTGCTGCAGGATATACTCAAGTTCTCTAACATAGCACTGAAAGCTGCAAACACTCAATCAACCCACCCCAATGAGGCTTACCTTTTACATAGCATTTCAAAACCCTTTATGCCATCTAAAGTTGTGTGGCAGAAAATCAGAATCAGTATTAAAAGAATGTCTGACTAGCTGTGTTGGTGTGATCATCACCAATTCTACACTATGTCTACAAGATCCAGGGAAAACAAACAAGCAAACAGTTAAAAAATAAAATTTGCTCCTGGGGCTGGAGTTGTGGCTCAGGGGCAGAGCACTTGCCTAGCATGCATGAAACACTGAGTTTGATTCCGGGCACCACATAAAAATAAACAAAAATAAAGGTATTGTGTCCATCAATAGCTAAAAAAAAAAATTAAAAAAAAAATTTGCTCCTCACCCATATCTAATAGAAGTCAATTTTAAGCCTCTTAAACCAGAGTTTTATTTTTTTTTTCAAAATGAAAGAAAGATTTCTGAAAATTAAGATGGTAATTTTCTAGATTTAAACAAACATATATTAAAAGCATAATTTGGTCTTAAAAATCTCATGCATCTATAACTTTTTTTTTGGGGGGGGTACAGGGGATTGAATTCAGGTGTACTCAACCACTGAGCTATATCCCCAGAACTATTTTGTATTTTATTTAGACACAGGGTCTCACTAAGTTGCTTACTGCCTTGCTTTTGCTTTTTCACAATCCTCCTGCCTCAACTTCCCAAGCCACTGGGGATTATAGGCATGCAACACTGTACCAGGCTATCTATCACATTTTTAAAGAATTCAGCCAGTAAAATGGAGAAAATATATAAAACAAGGGTTTTCAGAAATCCGATTACAGGTAGTATAGGTTACTGTCTGAAGGAAGGTAAACAAATGAAATTTTTCCTATGCCATTCCTAACTGACCACTTACAGGGAAATCCCAGGTCACAGTCCATGGAGAAGGAACCCAAGCAGAGTCTGCTCCCTGAATTAAAAATTTGGAGGACTAAAGACTAGAATTTGAGAGCTACAATATTGAACTGGAAGGGTGTTCTTTTGAGATACAGAGCCTTCCTGAGGTTTCCCTGAAAGTCATACAATGAATACTGATTAGCCCAGGAGTCTAAGGGAATCAGCACAAAGGAACAGGTGGTGAAAACACCAGAGCTCACACAGGAACAGAAGAAGTTCATGTTTCCAATGGATAGAATGGAAAGATTTCCTAACAAACAGGCATTGGATAGGGAACTCAGAGGTAAAGTCATATAAATTCTAGACACTTGCACAGCATGTGTAAGACTCCAGGTTCAATCCCCAGTATTGTGGAAAAACACACACACACACACACACACACACACAAAAAAAAAAAAACAAACCCAACAAGCTGGAAAGTAAGGCCTTAACTGGGTGCATGGGGGCAGTTGCTAAATATAGAACTTGAAATGACTTAAAAGAATTAATAAAGTTATTAAACCCTTGTCACAAATATATTCCACATGTTCAAGAAGTCAGTTAAAACATGAACATGTGAAGAAATATAAAAGATTAAAAAATGACCCAAATTAAAGCTCTTTCTTTCTGTTTTTTTGTTTTGTTTTGTTGTTGTTGTTTGTTTGTTTCTTTTTTTGGAACTGGGGATTATCAAACCCAGGGCTTTGCTCATGAGAGGCAAGCAATTTACCACTGAACTACATACACCCCAGCCCCTAATTAAATTTCTAAAGAAAGAAAATGTATTAACTAGATGAAAAAAAATAAGTAAATAAACTGGCTAGTATGAAAATTTGTGCTGCAATTGTGTACAGTGAATCAAAATGCATTCTGCTGTCATATATACCTAATTAAAAATAAATAAATTAATTAATTTAAAAAAAAGATTTGACACTGTGGAAATAAATATAACTTAAAGACATAGAAGCTCTCCTGAATGAAATTTAGCTTAAAAGAACTTAAAATAAAAGATACTTGAACAGAGAATAAATTAACTATATGATAGCTTAAAGTATGCGTGTGATGATGTCTCAAAATGGGCACAAAAACTTACTTGTAATAACAATGAGTTATAAACTCATTGTTTGAAGAAGCTCAACAAACCTGGGAAAAGTTGAAGGAAACAAACATCAAAATCATATCACTGATGACTAGTGAAAAAATCTTATAAATGGCCAAATGAAAAAAAAAAGATCCATTTCCTACAGAGAATCCAAAATATTAAAGAGAAAAAGAGAGAGATAGAGATCTCTTTTTGAGGACAAATGTAAGTCAGAAAAAAGTGAAACAATACCTGTAAAGTACTATACTGATAAAAAAATAAATAAATAAATAAAAAGAAAAAGAAGCACACTTAAAAAACCCGTTACCCTAGTCCTATTTTCAGTAAAAATATCTTTTCAAAATGATGGTAAAATACATCATTTTCAAGAATAAAAGACCTGGAAGTGTTTATTCATCACTATCAGATGGGAACCAGAAGAATTGTTAAAAGAGGCACATCAGGTAGAAGGAAATGGCAGCAGATGGAAATGTGGATCTACAAAAAGGAATGAAATATGTTGGGAATGGTAGATATGGAGAAACTTAAGGCTATTTCAGAAAGCTCATAAAGTTTACTTGAATCTATTAAAGCATTGTGCTGTGTCAAATACGTATATTTAAAATATGATTTAAAAATTCATAGGAGATTTAAACTGTTAAGGTGGCACCTTTCCTTTTTGCTGGTTTCATTTCTAGATGGGTGTGCGTATTTGAACCAGGCAGTTAGAGAACATGAGTCTCTCCAGTTCTACTTGCGAATATGTGTCCTTAAGAAAGATGCTTCTTCTGGTGTGTTGCCATTTCTCATAGGCAAAGGAAAGGTATTGGCTTCCATTAATTTTTGTGGTTCTTTCACCTGCTGATACATTATCCCTAATGTCTTTTCTTGGCAATCTCTTGCCACAGGGTGCTAAGGGAAAATGAAGGAAAACCTGGGGAAAAAGGAAGCTCAGAGATTTTTATTTTTTTTTTTTTAAGCAGGAGGATATATTAATCAAAGAAGGGATAAGGGATAAACTTTCTTTTTTTCTTTCTTTTTTAACAATAGCACAAGAGAAGAAGTAAATGTCATGGGTGGTGACTCAAACTGATGATTGTCAGATCTTCACGATGCAGAACAAAAATGCCAATCTTGACATTGTGAGAACAATTAACTTCATTGTCACTTGTAATTTTTTTCAAATATTTATTCTATTTAAAGTACCTGAGTGGGTCGTAAGAGGTATAGACCTCTCTCTTTTTACTTATTATATCTGACTTTGCAAGCCAATAATACTATCAATAAGATTTAAAGTTTACCCCAGTATATGAGAACACACATTACATATACTCTCATGCATGTACTAAAAAAAATTAATTCATTCCAACAAATATCTTTTGAATAAAAATTAAGGGATCCACTATATTGCATTAGAATGTTATGAGACCAGGGTTTTCATCTCATAAAACAACTAGCTCCACTACCTAAAACAAGCTTCATTTTATTTTTAAAAATTTCTCTCTCTCACAAAATGATGAATTTAAAACAGATTATTTTAAAGGTTATTTCCAGTTAAAAATTCCTGTTTGTGTTTATTTACTCAAGCCTGTATCAGAAACTGTGGAGAAAATAACCTCATAAAATAAATGATTCCTACTTAAGAGAAAATTATGGTGCATTAGGGTAAAACATGCACACACACACACACACACACACACACATACATACATCAGAATTAATTACTGAATGCTCATTGTGAACAAGGTACAATGCTTGGTACTGGTTGAAACAATCATAATAGGCTTAAATGTCTGAAGATATTGTTAAACAGGATTTTAGGAATACATTTATAAATAAGTTGAAATTTAGGGTATAATTTGTAGAATAAATAACATTATACTGAGGATACTGTGAGAATGTGTATGAAGGAGATAGTAATAATTCAGAAACAAGTTATAAAAGACTAGTGTTTACCAATTGTGCATACAGACAAGGCCTACATGAATGTACTATGTTTCTCTGAGTGTTACAGCATACATATGCATTAAATATATACATATTATATATGTATGTGTATATATATATTATATAATATATATATATATATATATATATATATATATAGCTATCTATGTGTGTATTCTCATATACTGATACAAATTTAAATGCTAGGCACACACACATAACATTTATGTACATCCATACAAATTTTTGACTAAGACATTTTAATGAGGAGAAAGAAAAGAAAGACAGATTTGGTGGTATGATGTGGTAGAAATAGCACCCAGATGTTCTCATTTCAAGTCCAAATACTGTAACTAGGTTGCTGATTTTAGGCAAGTCTATATACATTCCTCAGTTATCTATAAATACGATGGTGGGGGTAGGTAGACTAGATGAATTTTAATACGAATCCAAGTTCTATTGTTTCATAATAGCGATTTGAGTTGTCATCCCATTCTATCTCTGTTTCTGAGATACAGAGAAACACATCTCCTTTCAGAAGAAGAATCTAATCTGGTTTGGTAACTAAGACACAGACATAAAATTGATACAATCAAACATTATTTAACACCTGCTTTCCTACTGTACATTATATCCCTATTTATGTTGCTACCATGTTTATCTTATTTGCTACTATATTTCCAGTTCAAACCATAAAGTCAAACTCACTGTAGATATTAATTTATATTCTGATTTAAACAATAAATTGATAAATGAATGAAAGAACACAAGTTAAGTTGTACTATATAGAGAGCTCTATTGACTGTTTTCTTCCACTGATATATACAACACAGATGCATACCAATTCAAATGCAGTCATTTCTCTAGTGTGGCAAATTCATTTGGTAGAAACATTTTCAATGGTAATCCACATACAGATCATGTTAGATAATCTCACCATTAAAATGCATAATTTGCAGCATTTTGACATTGCAGTAATATTTCTTGAAGAATTATCCTCATAATTTCTTCCTAATTTTATTACAATGAAGTGCTTTGGGGCCTCACTGAAAATATGGATGCTAAATGAGAATGGAGGTGGTGTCACTACATAGAAGTACAAGTATGAAAAGTGATGGTAAAAGCCAAAATATTATATGTAAATTTCTTTGGCTGTCTTCCAGGTCATAAACTTCCTGGTTTTAGAACTTAGTTATCCACAGAGTTTGCATCCTTATCTGCTTTAATCTATTTAGGAAATGGCATATTTTCATGAAGGCCTTCCCTGACTTTCCTACTTAAAATTACAAGTTCTTTTTTTCCCTTTCTCTATAGCACTTATCTTCCAGAATATTGCATTTGGTACAATTTTATTTAGTTATAATCTGACTGCTTCTACTGAATTGTAAACTTTTTAAAGGTAGAATCTTGCCTTTAAAAAAAATCTACAGCCTTAGTCTTTAGCATAATGCCTTCCACATAGTAAGAATTCAACAAATATTTAAAATTTCAAATATCAACTAATTAATTTCCCTGCAACCCTGTACACCTTGACTATCTTGGCCTCCATGTTGTTTTAGGATCCCTGACTTTTGCTGTAGCTGACTGGTTTAAGACAGCAGCATTCTTAAAGGCAACCCAGATATTTGTATTAATTATAGAGTAGAGGGAAATAAATATATATTTTAAAAATAAACACATATAAATAATATTAAATTGTGCTAGAGATGGATACAAAAAAGTATAGGTTATTGAGAATAATAGTAAAGATACTATATTATTTAGGAAGTTACATGATGATATTTTAGAAGTAGTTACTTGAGTAGAGTTGAAAGAGGGGTCTTTGCCTTGAGATGTTCTCCTCTGAATCCTAGTTAATGATTCTTCAATGTTCAGATATGAGCACATGAAATCTTCTGTAGAATCCTGAGTCAAAACTTTTCTCATGACATTTGAAATTTTTTTACAGTGGACTTAATGTAGGGGCACTTGTACTTATGTTTGTGTGACATTTCAACTAATGACTTCATTTTCACTAGACATGTCCCGAAAGACAAAATATAAATGACCAACAAATATATGAAAAAATGTTCAACATCTCTTGCAATTAGGGAAATGCCATTCAAAACTACTTTGAGATTTCATGTCAGAATGTCAATTATGAAGAACACAAATAATGAACCGGGTTCGTGGCTCAGCAGTAGAGCACTTGCCTAGTACATGCAAGGTCCTGTGTTCAATCCTCAGGTATTTTTAAAAAAGAACACAAATAATAATGAATGTTGATGAGAATGTGGGGACAAGTTATACTTGTACATTGTTGGTGGGACTGCAAATTAGTGCAATCACTCTGGAAAGCAGTAAGGAGATTCCTCAAAAAATGAGGGATGCAACCACCATATGATCCAGCTACTCCACTCCTTGGTACATATCCAAAAGATTTTATACCAGCATATTACAGTGATGCAGCCACTTTTATATTTATAGCAGCACAATTCACAATAGCCAAGCTATGAAGCCAACCTAGGCGTCCTTGAACAAATAGATAAAGAAGAACGTAGTTTCTTTTATACACAATGGATAATATGTGTGTGTGTGTGTGTGTGTGTGATACACACATAAACACACACACACATACACACACAGTGGAGTATTACAAAGCCATAAAGAATAAAATTATGGCATTTGCCAGTAAATGAATCGAACTGGAGAACATCATAGTAGTTGAATTAAGCCAGTCACCAAAGACAAAGGTTGAATTTTTCTTTCTTTTTTTCCTGATAGGCAGAACCTAATCTAAAAATTGAGGAGAGGAAGAAGGGACAGGATGAAGGAAGAATAGTGGAAAGAATCTCACTGAGCTTTCATGTGTACATGTATGGATCTGCCACAGTGCATCTCAACATCAAGTATATCCACAAGACATTAATTTTTAAAAAAGTTATAAATAAATTACAGAAGGATCAATAGAGTAGACGGAGGGGAGCAAGGAGAGGGAGGGGGAAGGAGGGAAGTGCTGAGGAGTGAATTAGAGCATATTATATTCAATGCTTTTGTGATTATATCAAACTGTGCCCTAATGTTATATATAAATAAAAAACAATAAAAAAGAAGGTGGCAAATATTTTAGTAAAATGCTTTATTAAAATCATCTTTGCATGGGGTTTCAAGGAGAATTAAGAAAGTTCTCATACTGTTCATCAAGTGTTTATTTTCAAAGAGATGGAAAACTGTCTGCAAAATAAAATAAAATTGTCCAAAATATCCAAATAATAAAATAAATTAAAATTTGTTTTTAATGCACTGGAGTTGCTTGGGAGTTTTATAGGACCACCTTTTTAAAATTCATCCTTTATAAGCTCACTTTAGCAAATCTTTGCAAAGTTTTAACATGGGATGAATCATATTTAATTGCCACTGTACATTGTCTTTTTGAAGAATCTTGTCTAAATACAATCCTCAGACATAGAGACACTTTTTTTTTTGCCCAAGATGTATTGTTTGCTAGATCACAAAGACATCAATGAAACTAATTTTTTGAAACCACTCATACTATAGGTACTTTCTCCCCATACACTGAAGCACAAGGTTGTTTGTTTTTATACTGCTTACTTTCTATCTTAAAAATCCCATAGACATCTGAACTCATGAGGGTTTTTTTTTTAGTTATAAGCCATTCACCAATATTACAAACCATAGTTCACATCTACTTGAGATTTTTTAGCTGAAGTAATAAGACTTCTGACATATCTTCTCTACAACGTTGGGGAAATGGTTCTCTGAAAATAAATAAGATTTTTGACACTTATAGACATTATAGATTTCTGACACTTCTTCTAAAAGACAATATCTCTTTCAGATTCAGAGGTTTGGACTCAACACCTTTGGTCTGAGTAAATATGTATTAGTTTAATCATCTATTCATTTTATACAAACTAACTGTTGCCCACATCTTTAATCAGAGTATAAATGACTATAGACTATGTGAACATTTTTGTTTTTGTATCTAAACCTCATCTTCATTAAGTAAGTAGTTTGTCACATCAACCCTTTCAGAAAGGATCACAGGTACCTGTTTACCAAGCTATGTACTTGAAGATGATTACATGAGCTAAATCAGACCAAGGTTCTGCCTTCATGACTTCAGAGAATTTTCAGAGAAACCTAAAACTATAAACAGTGCTAAAGTACATGTGTTGTATAATAGTAGGAGATGATCAAATGGATCAGAACAAAGGTTTAATGAAGGATGAAGCTCCCAGATGGACAATGTGACTCAGGAAAATATTGCTCTTTCATAGAATTTGCTATTAGTTGGATGGTTATATGGTATTAAGAAATGAGAAAGATGACAGTACATTTCATTGTTATGTCTGGAAATTTAAGAAACATCTGTTGAAAACAAGCCATGGTTGTGGGCTTTAGCTCATGATATTAAAAGCCAATAAGATTTCTAACATAGTTTTTACTCTCATGAAAACTACCAGTCTATAACTACCTGTTACTGTGATTTAACAACAACAACAACAATTCTTGGGACCCAACATGCAGGAAACAGGTTGAAGAACTGCTCATTCCCAAAGGAGGACAAATTGTTCAATGATAATTTCTGATATTACCAGCATAGAAGGAAGAAAACTCTAGAAGATTTTAAGGATCTCTAACAAGTACTGGACACCTGGTAGACAAATTCACATACCTCCTTTGGATCTCCTCTCCTAGAGACAGACATTTATTTTAAGAGCTTTGAGATTAGTTTTGTACCATTAGAGAATCAAGTAGGATCTGTGCTTTTAAGGTTTGCAATTTTAATACATATACAAAATCTCTTGCCATGAAATTAGTCTGTTCACAGGTTCTGGAGATTAGGGTTAGTGGGATAATTAGTGGGGTGGGAGGGATGCTTTCAGCCTGTCATACCAGTCATCCTGGATTTTGTGCTTGATTCCAGCCTGGGATGGGAATTTTGAATTCTCTCTCTTGGAAAGAAAGAATATATATCACTACCAAGAGGAATACTGAGCTCAATGTGTAGTGATTGGAAGAGCAGTCTGTTTTGTTATTAGTCCTATTTAACAAACATGCTTGACCTTTTGATTACACGGTGAGATTGGATATTTGGGTCTGACATATTAATGTAGGTCATACGATTTATTTTAGCAGAACTTTATGTGGAAACACAGGGATTCATTTTAAGTTAGAGAATTTGGGATTTTTAAACATTAGAGTAAGTTGAATAACCTAGCTAGTCATAGCTAGTTATGTTAGGTATGCAACTCTTATCTGTGAATAAAAGATTACTATGTCTTCTAATGGTCTGGTAGTTTTCCCCACATGCATCCCTTACCTTTTCAAAAAAAGATTATTTAATAAATAATATTTGAAAGGCAACATGATAAAACTTTTTTAAGGTAATATAGGAAAACATCTTCATGACATTAGTTAGGATGGGGAAGGATATTGATCAAACAGGTATACAAAGCACTAACCATGCAAATTTGGTAAATTTGATCATAAACCTCAAAAGTGTCATTCCTAAAAAAAACAACATACAGTAAATGAAACTCATGTGGTGAAATGAGAGGAGACATTTGAACACCTACAATCAGCAAAGAATTAATATGTAGAATATCTTAAAATCTTTTCAGGTACTGGAGGTTTAACTCAATGCTAAAGCACATATTTAGCATACAGGAAGCCCATATTCTATCCCTAACATAAAAAGAAAAAAAGGAACAAGGCAAAAAATTAACAAGAGCATTGCAAAATCCATATACAAAAAGAATCAATACGTGTACACTGCATTAAGCACTTTCTAAATTAAAAAAAAATCAAATAACCAATATACTTACAAAAAATGCTCTACTAATTAGCATACAAGAAAATTCAAATGAATGCACAAGAATGTATCATTATTCCTTAGGAAGATTGCCAGAGATTAAAAACATTAACAATAACAAGCATTGGAAAGAATGTTGACCCAGAAAAATTCTCATTCATTGTTGTTAGGAATAAAAATCACACAACTATTTCATGATAATGAGTAAAAAAAAGGCTTTATAGGCATCCTAGAACACAAAAGTTGCTAAATAAATGTTTGTGGTTGTTGTTTGGTGGTTGTAGCAACCATTATATCTTTTCTGACCCTAATGAGTATAATTAATGCTATTCATTCTTTCAGCATTCATTCATTAGTTTCCCACTCTATACAAGATATTGTATTAGACTCTGAAGAAACAGAAATGGATGGTTAATGTGTGTCTTTCCTGAAACTGAGTTGCTTACCATTTAATGGATTTAGTAACTTGTTACTTTTTAACTTCAGTGTTCCTTATGTAGATTCTTGTCAGACAAAGTAATATTTATAGTTTACTGAATACTTAACATGTGCTAGAAAAACAGAGGGGGGATTCACAAAAACAAAACAAAAACAAAAATTCTGTAGGAGTTTAAAGTTTAAAAATTCTTAGCAAGTACTTCCACATTTTTATCTTATTCCACTCTGAGATTTCAGATGTCCGTAGGTGTTCATTTTGTACCCAGGAAGCACAAGAGAGAGCAGGAGAATCAGAAAGGAGATGTGCTAATTCTAAGACTCCTCTTTCCTCTGGGGAACATACTGTCATGTTATTAGCCAGGTTACTATATTTACCTCTCTAAGTGGTTCATTTGTCATCAATGAATTTCACCATCTTTTGAAATTTAATGTTTGGGGAAAATAAAGCCCCCAGTTACTTTGAGGTCATTTATTCAATCCCTTTATTTTACCAAAGATGGAAAACCTGAATACAAGGTGGCTAAAGGAAAGGTCTGCAGTCACATATCCAGCAAGCAACTACGCTAAAGTTTTAACAATTTTTATGTTAATTTTTGAAAAATAGTAGGTTGTATCCTTATGGATTCCCTGAGGTTTTAAAGATATTATTCAGTTGAACAGAATTTCTAGTAATAGAATCAAGGTAACAGATTAGTTTCTAAGCCACATAGCTGACTGAGTTATGAAATATTAACTTTAAGACTCTGTAGTCATACATGGTAACACACTTTCCATTTTATTAGCAACATATTCTCTTAGAAGGGGAAAAATAACACTGGCAAACAGATTCCAATATCCCTTTCTCAACAGCAGTAATTACACTGAAGTGCTCTCTGTAAATGAAATAGAGGTAGCCCAATTCCAAACAGGGAAGGGTTTGGGTTTTTCTGAGATCCATCCAACACAGAAAATGAACATTTTCTTTAACAACTGGAGAGGAATGCTAAAAAACTGCAAATAAAAACACCCTCCTTGAGAATTGACAGTATTTGAGTGAAATAAGAGTAGCCAGGAATGTGAAATTAACAACATTATTTTTCTTTTAAGAAGCACCAGATTTACTATCAGTAAAATGCAATAGTTTCACCAACCTATGACATTCTGTGATGTGCCACCAAACGAGGAGGGCAAGGTGGCTATTAAATGTCAAGCTTTGAATGTGCCAGGCTTTCAGGAAGTTTAAGTACTTAATATAAAATGTTTTATTGTGACCCACACCACAGTTATGTTTCTGGAGTAATTTTCATCTTTTCCTTGAGCGTGTATAACAACACATATAGGTGGATCCACATTCCCCTTAGAAATAAGCACTGTTGTCCTCATTAGACTTACCAATTAACTATTGGGCAAAGATGGAGTCACAATAACATGGAGTTAAGGGCATGATCCAGTGGTCTCTGGGGCCATTGATGAAGCATTTATTTGAGAATTCTGAGCAGAGACTAATGATACACAATACTTGTCTATCATGAAGCCAACCTTCAAATCCCAATCTTCATTTCCTAAATGTGAACATTTGTCAAGTCATTTCATCTCTACATGACTCAGCTGCTTTTAAAATGTGGACCATATAAATAACCATTTCAGGATCCTACTTAAACTTGAAGTATTTATCACATTAATATTTTTAGAAATAATATTTATTTCTCTAAGCTTATTGTATATAGCTTATATGATTCCAACTAATGCACTTACGCAGGCAAGATAAATATTAACCAAGTAACAATTAATTAAGAGCATGTTTCATAATGTTTACTTCTTGTATGTTTTTATAAATATCTTTAATATGTCGTCAAAATATAAGATATTTAAAGAACCAAAATTAAAATATTATCCACTTACTAGAATCTGCCTTGTCAGCCCCTCTGAAGTTAAAATGGAAATTAAAGCCTCCAGCACAGTAGCTGTTTAGAAGTTTTGCAAACTTCTAAAAAACTTTCAAAAAAGTTTTTTTAGAACTAATCTTATAGATATGATTCCCTGGTACCCTTATATGGAAACCCAGAAAGGAGTGGAGCTGACCAGAAAAGAGATCTATAGGAATATCTTTGGCGTGTGAGAAAACCCAAGAAACAGGAGACATACGTACTCCAGCTTCAAAAGAAAACAAAACTATAGAAGTTTATAGGCATCTGATTTGCCATATTTTAGAAATTTGTTAGTCATGAATTTAAAACAATAAACTCACAGAGAGATTAAACAGCTTTGCAGCCAGATGCTGGAGCCTGGTGCTGGCATAGAAGGACTTGATGAAATACCAACTTTAAAGTGAGCAGAGGAATTTGCAAGTGTTCCTTTGGGCCAAGAGACAAAAGGGATCATGCAAGCATGTGTGTGTGTGTGTGTGTGTGTGTGTGTGTGTGTGTGTGTGTGTGTTTGGGGATGGAGAAGTAAAAATGTCTTCTCTCCACACAGTGCTCTGTGTCCTTCCACTAACCTAAAACACCATTTGTACATAAGGGAAGGAGCCACAGAGAAAATTAGGACAGTCCCCGAGGAACAGAATAAATGCATGCTTAGAAAGGCCATGTTTGGAGAGGCCTCTCATCTCATACATGATCTTTCTTGCTTTGCCTATATATATATTTTTCTCCTAACAAAAATGCCATTACTACCAGACAGACTTCAAATTATATTTGGTAACAGGTCTTATTTCCAAAATAACACTTACGTACCTTTACCACGCATCTAGTGTTCTATAAATAGCATAGCATAAGAGAAGCAATGAGACTGAAAGCCAAAGAGAAGGCAATGAATAGAAAAAAACAAGAGGTCCTTTCAGTCGTAGCTTCAGGCTCTAGTGGATGGTCTTTGGGGCCACTAATGAAGCATTTATTTGAAATTCTTAGTGTAATGACACAAAATGATTGTACACCAGAGGCTCTTATCTCATCTCTGTCTAGTATCACTCCATGTCACCAAATAGACAGTAGGCAAAAGATACAGCTCATTAGCCAATCACGGGGATGACAGTGAAATGTCATGTCCTGTAGATCCTTATAAATAAACTGATTATTGGCACTTTGTGAGCTGTTGATTAACTTATACTATCAGCAATATTTCTCCCATCAAGGTTTGGGGTACTTGCCTGTTTTTTGTTGTGGTTTCTATGGGTCACATATGTAACATTTCTCTTAAGTTTTGTAAACAGATCAATTCTGTTAGATTGTACGGGGCAGGGAATAAGAAGAAATACTCAGTTTGAATTTTAAAATTCTTAGTTTATATTTTGGTGATTTGAATCTACCTTTTAATCATTTTCTGCAATAGAATAGCCTACAGACTGGAATCATTCTCACACTCCTGCCAGCTCTGGGAGAAATTCTTGGATTCTAAAAGTTCTTGGGAGAATGAATAATTATGAAAAGAATCTTGAAGCTTTTTGAGAGGAAAAAAAATAAGAGGATACCTCATTCTTTAACACAGTGATTATCAATCAGCATCAGTTTTGCCTCCTTTGGAACTTTGAAAATATCTGGAATTATTTTGGGTTGTTACAGTGGTGGAAGTGCTATTGGCATATAGTGGTAGAGGTCGGTGATATTTCCAAATATCCTACAATGCACAAAACACCTTCCCAAACAAAGAAGTATATATTCCAAAATGTAAACACTATCATGGTTCAGAAACTCTGTCTAACATAAAGTAATAAAAATCTTATGGGATTGCTGAGAGTTTTCATGACATATAATGAACTCAGTAAGTAGCAATGGAGAGAGTTTTTGCTAAATCTGGGCCTCTTAAGTTCTTGAGCATGATACTGTGGATTTACTTGGTAGGAACCAAACTGTAAAGATAACCATACCATTAGGAAGGCTATCAAATTAGCAGATTGATGTAAAACAAATGAAAAAATTGATTTTGAAGATTTTGGTAGGGGTTACTTAATGAACTGACTTATTTCACTTGATTAACTTGACAGCTTATTTTCTTTGGTAAAACATTTATCAAGAGAAACCTTTAGAAGTAATCACAGAAATTATCATAAGAAGAATAAAAGTTCCTGATCAAAAATATTCATTTTCGACTGGCATGGTGGCTCACACCTGTAATTCCAGCAACTCAGGAGGTGGAGCAGGATCACAAATTCAAAGCCCACCTCAGCAACTTAGCAAGGCCCTAAGCAACTCAGTGAGACCCTGTCTCTAAATAAAATGTAAAAAGGGCTGGGAATGTGGCTCAGTGGTGAAATGCCCCTAGATTCAATCCTTAGTACCAAAAAAAAAAAAAAAATCATTTCCATGAATAATTAAATTATGACTTTTTTGCCTTGTAGGCATATTAGGACCATGTGGGGGTCATCTAAAAATGGCTAATTAATATTGACTCCTATGTTTTATATGTAGCACTTGAGCTATAGAGGTTAACTATTTCTATGAGGCAGAGACAATATTAATGGATAGGTAAAATTTAAATATTGCATTTCTAGAATTAATTGTTGACCGTGGATCAGATAGCCTTGTGAAACAATAAATGTGTCATCATATGAACTGTTAGTCATTTATCTATGTAGATGTCAGGTTTGCCTTACACACCCAAACCTGTCTTCTCCAAGCTGGAATGAATGATTCTGGTCATAAGCCTTTATTGTGAAAGGACACAGAACTAAACAGTAGGAACAAAAGTTGTTCTGACATGATAATTGATTATAGATTCTCTGTCATGCCTGCATGAGTGCAATTCAATGCAAATCTAAAGTAGTGTTGAAACTCATACCTGCATGGAGTTAGAAATAAAATAAATGTGTGTCTCTGTGTGCACTTGTTGTGCTTCCCAATATTTGGTATGTACAAACCCATCATTTTTTTAGATAAGTTAACTTCAAATGAACATCAAGGAAGAAACTATGAAATAAAATCATATTAAGGTGAAAATGACTTAAATCAGAACCTTTTCTAAAAATTGGTTGAACAGAAAAGGAGATTAAAATGTGGAAAACCAAGATAACTGAAAGATATATGGAGATAGGTATAGAAATTGTAGGAGACTCTAACATAATGTTTGGGAAGAATAATTCCTAATGAGTAATGATAATTCCTAAATAATATTTATTCAATAATTCACTTGGACTAATTACAACATACCATTCTAATTATGATATGAAATTACTGAATTAAAAGATACCCATTAGTTTTCATGTGGTTCAAAAAAAAAACTATTTTAAAACTAATGGTTCTATATTAAGCCTAAAATATATGTCTAGTTTCTATGGTATACTATTTACTCACACCAAAATAATCCTAACTGCTATTAGTTGTTACATTTTTCTTAAGTGAATCAAAGTAACTGACTCAAAGCAGAAAAGAGAGAAATCTGAAGTTTCTTTTATATTTTAAAGCTGAAGATTTGCTTTTCTACTTCTTTCTCTTGGTTCTAAATAACTAATTAGGAAAATTGAAGAGGGAGACAAAGCATAATGCCTAATTCGTTAATTTCTCCAGATACTCCCTTTTTTTTCCTGTGGAAATTAGTATCATATCGGGTGGTAAGTAGTACATCAACGTTAATCCTGCATACATTTAATTATAGCAAAATGTTCTAAGTAATAAAGTTTAGCCAAGAGTAAGGTATGTTTTTACACAAGTGCTTCTCTAATAGTGGCTTCAGGCACTCAGTATTAATGGCAACTGAGAACTGTTGGAAACACAAATTCTTGGGCCCCATCCCAAACTTACTGCATCAGTATCTCTGGAGGAAGGGCTCATGGATCTATGTTTGAAAAGTTCTCTGGATGATTCTGAGAAAAGATTTTAGAACCATTGTCATATGGAGGTTAGAAAAGGGCCGCTCACAATCTTCACAGGATTCATGGATTATTAAGTTAATTGTGAAGCCAGGTGTGGTGGCAAATGCCTATAAACCCAGCAGCTCTGAAGGCAGAAGGATCATGAGTTCAAAGCAAGCCTCAGCAACTTAATGAGGCTCCAAGCAACTCAGTAAGACTCTTGTCTCTAAATAAAATATAAAAAAGGGATGGGATGTTGTTCAGTGATTAAGTGTCCCTGGGTTCAATTCCTGATACCCTGATACCAAAAAAAAAAAAAAAAGATAATTGTGAAATCACTTATATTTCAGTGAAGCCATGTGTAGGATGTAAAGTTTATATAAAGGGAACGGATATGAGACTGGGATATATATATATATATATATATATATATATATATATATATATATATATATATGTATGAAATTACAAATAAAATATACATGTATATATACATGTATGTGTTAGATTTGCCATATACAGCTAAAATGTATGTGGTCTCTGCAGCCAGTGACATACATAAGTGTAGTGATTATTTACAAATATACATAGTAAATAACTGCTACAGTGAGATTCACACATGTATAATCAGCAATGTCTTCAAAGAGAAAAAAAGATATCCTTCTCTCCCCCTGACAAAATTTAACAAACTGATTGACAGCTGTTTTTATGTGTGTTTGCACATGAAACACAAAGAGAAAGAGAGAGGTCTCACATGTACATGCAAGCATGCACTTAGCTCAATATTGCTGCAGATTGGATATTCACATTTTTTCCCTGATAACCACTCAAGCACTGTTTTAAGTATCTCATAGCTATGCATGATTGTGCAATATGCATTTAATCCCATGGTTAAGAGAATGAACGCCCACATGATTTGGGAGAATTCATCTCTACTGAGAAAAGCATTAACCAGTTTAGTGATGAACTGATTTTAAAAAGGAGAAAAACTACCTTTTCCTCTTGGTAATAAGAGAGCAGGAAGCATCAGTGTGGGTTTGGCAAAAAAACTGTAGATAGTGGATTTGGCAAAAACAATCTATAAATTTGCAGTTAACTAATTGGCTATGCCTTTAAAGCCTATTTCATAATCCTGAGCTAGGACAACTGCAGCCAAGGTGGTATTTAATACATCAATTTATTTAACACAAGTATAGGGAAATATTGCATGTTGAAATTTGGCATCCATCTCAGCATTTTTTTTTTTTTAAAGAGAGAGTGAGAGAGGAGAGAGAGAGAGAGAGAGAGAGAGAGAGAGAGAGAGAGAGAGAGAATTTTTAATATTTATTTTTTAGTTCTCGGTGGACATAACATCTTTGTTGGTATGTGGTGCTGAGGATCGAACCCGGGCCGCATGCATGCCAGGCGAGCGCGCTACCACTTGAGCCACATCCCCAGCCCCCTCAGCATTTCTTATCACTGTCAAATAAATATTGTCTCTGGTCTTAAAAATCGGTTGGACAACTTTATGTCATAACAAATTTTTTCATGAGAGCAGAAAGAGAGGGTAAGCCAATGTCAGGCTGCAGCAGCATAAACTGATCATCTGGGCCTCACAGAAATATGACATGTGTAGGGTAAACTGTTGTCTCTGAGCCTGGAAACCTGAGTCTGTCCTCATTTGCTGATAACAAAGCCATTTCTTTGCCATTGATGGCTCTCTCTTGGTGCTGTTGCTACTATTATATCCTTCTTCAGCCATCATATTGAGTCTAGTTGTTGTAAAGACATTAAAATTTTGAGCATTAAAACATTGGCTAAAAGTCTCACTGCTTTACATATATGCATGTTTGAAAATCATTCATTATATAAAGATCCTATGCAGAGTCTGCACTTTGATTTTAGGGAACAAATAACTGAGGATACCCAAAGAACTATCATAGCATATATACAAATATTTTGCAAATATTAATTCTTAAAATTTTTATTTACTTATTTAATAATACCCAAAATTATAATTATTGATGCACTTTTTATTTTTAAAAATTCCTCTTTCTCCACATCCTTGCCAATACTTCCCTTCCCTCCTTCTTCTTTCCTTTCTGGTTATTCATGTAACATACAAAAGGTGATATTTTACTATGGTTTCAATGTGCATTTCTTTGGTCATTGGGGATGTTAAGCACCTTTTATATACATGTTGGCCGTTTGTATGTTTTCTTTTGAAAAATTTCTATCCAGGTCCTTTGCTCATTTGAAAATCAGATTATTTGCTTTATGCAATTGAGCTGTATGATTGATTGCCATATATATTAAATATCAAACATTCATAAAATATATCATATCCAAATATTTCCATTTTGACATTTTAAAAAAATTGTTAATTTTCTTTTCTGTGGAGAAGTGTTTTAGTTAGATATAATCCTACTTGCCTATATTTTGCTTTTGTATCTTATGCTTTGGAGGTCAAGTATAAGAAATCATCGTCTTGTGTTTTCTGTAATCAATTTGTGTCATGTCACAGGGGAATCTCTCAGAAATATCTTTGTTCTGTAGTGTAAATAGGAAAGTAGAAATGATTGACAAGGAGAATGGAAAAATTAGGATTAAAATTAGAGTGCATTGAAATATTATTGTGTATCAAACATTACCACTAACAATAGCTAAAATCAGTTGGTAAATACTAAAATTATACCAATTTCTGTTTATTTGATTCCATTTGATTTTGTCTTATGAGGTAGGTACTTATTAACATTACTATGCAGGTTAATAAATGAGTTCACACAAATTAAGTAGCTTCACATGTCATGTACCTGATGTATAGTACAGCCATTATTAAGCTGTTCTCATAGTCCTATGCTGTCAGAGAACCTTTTGACAAGAATAGTAGGAGTCTGCTCAAATGAGCTCTCTCTCATATCCATTGAAGAAACAGACTTCATATTGCCTGTTTCTTTCCATCATTCTCCCAAATTCTGATCTCTGTATTCAGAACTGGAATAATCTCAGCCTTCCTTTTGTTTTTCTTCTTCAGCACAAGAGATTATTTTAATCAAATTAGAAACCCACTTTCAACAGGTTGTTTCAGTCATCTTTGTGTCACTGGGACCAAAAGACCTGACAAGAACAATATGGAAGAGGAAAAGTTTATTTTAGCTCATAGTTTTGGAGATTCAGTCCTTGGTCAGTCCACCCTATAGCTTTGGGTTTAATGTGAGGAAGACCCTCATTATGGAAGGTGTGGTGGAAGAACACAGCTCAGGACATGGCAAAAAGGAAAAAACTCACTAGAAAAAAAATATGCCCAATGGCATACCCCCAGGGACCTATCTCCTTGGGACACACGCTCCCACTCACTTATTACCATATTCATGGATTAATCCACTTACTATTTTGCATCTCTCATACTCTAACCTCTGAACCTTCTGAAAATTTGGGGTACATCTCATATAAAAACTATGACTCAGGTTTATTATATTTTTTATATATAATATGACTCATTACCCATTAGAATTCCATTGGGTACCTTCTGAAAAATTGTGCAAATCATCAAGCAAAAGAACACTATGAGTGGCTAATACCCCATAGTTAACAGAATCTTTCTAAAAGCTATTTTTAACAGCACTTTTTTGTATATTTGTGTTATTTTATGTGTTAAGTCTATTTCCATAAGTCAGTAGTATAATATAAATAAATATATTAAATCACACCATGTGTCTACAATACTGCAGTATAAGCACTTTGAGGAACACACTCAAAGTTATCCTCAGAGCCAGAGATGGGCTTCCATAGCCAGGTTTCTCATATATGCTCAAATGGACAATGGTGTGTGGGCCTGCCATTTCGGGTGACGACTGAAGTTCTCCTTCTGACACTGAGAAAGAATCTGAGATAACAATGATTTGTTTTTCTAACTGGGAGGAAAAAATATTTAACTAAGTCATCTCAAGGAGAATTGCACTAATAATCAAGCACTGATTAAAATGGAAAAAAAAAACTTTTTTCCCATCTGTTTAATAGGGCTTTTGTACCCAATGTAGTTAGCTCAGGTGATCCTGAACATGTGTCCAATGGGTTAAGATTCAGAAACATTTAGAAAATTGAAAACCACCTGAGTAGACTATGTCAAGAGGCATGGGATAAGCACAGCCAAATGGTCCCTGAGATTTTCTCAGTGTTTAGAACTTGCATTTGGTAAATCGTGACAGGTCAAGTTGTGGTGGGAGCAAGAATAATACAATACAACCTTCTTAATCTTAAGAATCAGACCATTAAGCATTCCCAAGTCTGCTTTTTATCTGTGATCTGGAGTCAAGCATAATGACCTCATGGAAGTAGTGTGAAGATCAAATGAGCTCTCTCTAGTAAGTCTGTTCAGTCACATTAGGTCTCCTCTCCTCACTAGTACTTCTGACAAACTGCAAGTTACCATGGGTACTCAAAAGGTAATCTGTGCTAGCGATTTTTTCACTTTTCTGATTCTTTCCGTCATTTGCTTTCTCCTTTCTTTCTTTTTCCACTCTTATTATCTCGTCTAGCTTTCCTCACTTTTATTTTTATAATCTCAGATGTGCCAATGTCTCAGTAAAATACTCTAGGCTCTTTGGAGTAAAAACACCATATAACTGTAATGAACAAATACGTGGTAATAAGAGCAAAGTGTCTCTCACCAGATGGGGCTTTTCAGCTCTTCTTTAATTGGAAATCCCACATATATAATTTTAATGTGGGATGCTTCCTTGGGTTAATCATTCTGGAAAGCCCTTAAGTTCCACTGGGGTTAATTAAACTCTTCTGCATTATTTTGTCACATATATCTGTGTCTGTTGACTCACTGCTTTGTGTCAATGTGTAATTAATACTGATGCACTTTGTTGGGATCCAAGACATCTTGGATATTGTTATTTGGATACACTTTTTTGTTTTAAAACATAATTCTGCCTTTGGCCACAAGATAAATAGTCGGAGAAAGAGAAGCACATGAAACTGACCTTTTAAAATTCTTATTCTCTTTCCCAGTTTCAGTTTATATATACGGATTTGCAATGCACATACACTCTTAATAATACTTAAACCTATCTAATAATACTCAAAAGACAAAGACTTTTGGTCTAGTTTTGAGTGGGTCACTACTCCCAATCACTCCTTCTCATTTCCTCATATGGTTGCATATTAAGAGAGCAAATAATTTAATTCAAGTATCCCCAGGTTTGTGATGACATTTGTTACCTTTCTCTGGCACTTTCTTGGCAGGGATTACAAAACAGTAAACTGAGGATAGTCTCGCTTGTGTGCCCCTTTCACTGTGCACTCACAAGACCCATCCATGCCTAACTTGAAAAGCAACCGCTTATAAAGGGCCCCTTGAAGTTCCTCTTAGTTTTGTCAATTTCTAACTCTTTATTTACTCTTTAATGGGGAGTCCAGTCATGGTGATTGCTGTAGAAACAGAAGCAAACCAAGGACTGTTTATTTCCATAAAGGTGAGAGTTTCCCTCGGGCTATGATTGTATTTGGATCAAAAGCAATAGTGCACATGTCAGAAAAAAGGATGGGAAAGCAAATTAGTGATTTTTCCTGCTAGCAACAGTACTACTCCAAGTGGAATGAATAAATTCTCTGTTTTTGCCTTAGCAACTTTGTAAATGGTTGCTGTAATATTTGCATTTGTTGTCCTTTTTGAATGCTGACCTTCAAATCTGCAGTTGAACTGCCTTGCTGTTGGCAGCATTTTGTTTTTTAAAGGCTCTTTTGAGGCCAGACTAATTTCCACTGAGATTTCCTTTTGCCTCAAACATTCCGTCTCATTTTACCTCCCATGCTTGGTGCTCATTACAGCATGATTGACTCAAGGATGAAATATGGCAGCTCATAAAGGAATTTTTTTTATCCCCCATAAACCTCCTCAAACCCTTCATCTGATTTTATATATATAGTAAAAATCTGCATTGAGAAAAGCAGCCTACAACTATCTGCTCCCATTGAAGTGCTTCTGACTTCTGTAACCTTCATTTGAAAAAAAGAAACGGCTGTTTTCTGTTGTTGTTGTTGTTTTGTTTTGTTTTTCCAATTAGATGCATTCCTATCTTTTGAAGAGGGTGAAAAAGGAGACCCCCAGGTAAGATGTATTCTCAGGTTGTTTGTCTCTTTTGCAATTTTTATTCCCTTGGGGCCTTTCAAAATGTGACACCTCTTTTAAAGAAGAAATTATGTCAACTTCAATTGCCCTGGTTTTATGGAGCTTCTGGCACCCATAAGTACACTATAAAAGTGTTATAGGCTGATGGGACCAGTTCAAAAGCTGGTCAAAAAAAAAAAAAAAAAAAAGCTGGATGTTCAGTTGATGCTTGGAGTGATGAATATTTTGAAGACATTCTTCTTAATAGGTCTTCACAAACTCCCTAGAGCTCCCTTGTATCACGAACATACAAGAGGCCAAGTATATTATGGAACAAGGAATTTACTGATATCCTAATGCCATTGTTGACAATTTAATGGTTCCGTGAGACATCCAGGCACCACATTCCAATGACTGCTGCTTACGTTGTATGAACACACAGATAGCAATCCTCTACACCAGCTTGGAGGCAACCTGAACTGAACCTAGAGAACTGGTGCAAATTGGCCTCTTAAATTTTGGGGGCACATATTGAATCAACATGTAACTTGTACATGTGTCAGTAGGTCTCATGTCTGTGTTTTTGGCTTTGCTGAGCTCTCCTTCATTGAAGATATTCTGAAATTCAGAGGACAAAGTGCTGCAAAGGGGCAGATTTCAGTGTCTCCCCATTTCCTAAAGGAACAAGATTTGCCCAATGTGTTTATTTTGAATTTCTATTCATATATTCACTTGGTTAGCATTCGTTCTCGTGCTCTACTTCAATTTCTTAGGGTTTGAGGAGGAAGAGCTGCACATTGTATTTATTTTTCCTTAATATATACTTTCAGTACTACCTACTGGATGCTTATGAAAGTGGAAAAAAGGAGTCATGTATTACTTAATAAACAGAAGGTGTACAAGGGAGAAATTGGACCTGCAGGAGGATTTTTGAAAAGGGACGTAAATCAGAGATCCCAACAGGTACATTGAACTTGGAAGAAGTGCTGGAGTCACTGAGTCACTGAAAATGCAAAGCAAAGTGATAGAAACCTGCCAGGGCACAGTGGAAAAGCATCCTATGCCACTGAGAACAGATCAGGACATCATGCCTAGCTACATACTCAGCCCCACCCCTACAACACTCAGTCCTGTTTATGGTACTCAGTTTAGTCATTGAGAGCTCATAAGGGATTAGCATGGGAAAGCATGCTCTTTTTCATGTACTGAATGTTTGTAAATTGTCTTATGTATGCTTCGGAAAGCAGAATCAAAAAGAAAACAGAAATGCCCTTAATTTTGTACCACTGTTACTCCCATTTTAAATATCAAGAAAGTGGAAATAAATTTACTTTGTCCATCTTTCACCTTATAAGTCACAGAGGTAGGATTTTTAATAAAGGGAGGAATAAAATATTCCTCTAGACCCAAGGAATTCTTAATAATTCTTGTGGTACCCCCTGAGTATAGTCTTCCAAGGATAGAGTGAAGGGTCTTCTCATAAGAGCAATCAGATTGAGCCATACCAATGTGTTTGATATTTTACTAATGTCTACCTGCTGGGACTTCAGCAGAACCTTGGTATGTGTGGCTGGACCAGGTGCCGTTTTGGAGGAGAATGAGTTACTGAACACGTGCAAGTCATCAGGAAGGACTTCTAGCAAAAAGATCTGAGCAAAGAAATAAGACGTTCCTAGCACCAAGAATGCCAGACTTACAGAGTGTTAAAGACAGAAGTCACCCCTAGTGCAATAAAATGACCCAGGGTCATTATATTTTGCTAGGATCAAAGGATCCCAAATGACAATTTATAATTTAATCAATGAACATTTATAATTTATGCCTCTATTTATAGGGAGTTATCACAAGGCTAAAATATCTACTCTGATCTTATAGCTGACATGTCGAAAAATCAAAACACATCAGCTCATGCCATGAATAATCTCTGTTTAAACAGTAAAGCAAATAACCTTTGATTAGTATGGCTGGCATTAATTTAGACATCACACTTCTGTCAGTGTTTAGCTGTACAAGACAGTTACAGAAGCATCAAACATGTCTCTTTAAATAAAAGAAGGAATTCAGCTAAATCTTAAATGTTAAACTGATTTAAATGAATCCAAAATAGACTTCTGATCTGTTGATCCCCAGCTCACAAGTTACTCAGAATATCCTAAACTTTTGTCTTTGAGGCTAGGATCTTCATGAACAGGAAACCTGAAAAATCAGTTGCTTTTTACAACTAAAAATCTATAGAAACTACCTGATGAAAATCCATGAATTATTAATGTATAGCTAACATTTACACAGCACCTACTGTGTACTAGATGACATATTAGGAATATTCTATTCATGTGTCAACAAATCTTCACATCTTCGAAGTAAATGAAATGCTACTAAAAAGCTGAAAAAAAAATGAATTAAGGTTTGGCATGGGTAAGGAAACTGCAGAAGTTTCCATGGTGAAGTGGCAATAGGAGTCCATGACTTCACAGATTGCTATGTGTCTTGTGCTAGGAAATGGACACTGTCCTCATGAAAACCAAGCCTCCTTCACACTATATGAATATAGCCTCGTTTTCTTATTGTTCTTGGGATTTTGTCTTTCCTATTGGTATGTCAAATATTGGCCTAATCTGGTGCATACAACAATAGTTTTCCATAATGCATGAACAAATGACAAGCTTTGTTTTTGAACATCACCAGTGACACTTTCCAGTTTCTTGCATTCACAAATTTTATTTCTGTAGGAAGATTTACACTAAGATAATAATCCGCATTGTAACAGCTCAATTATCAAGTGCTCTTCTAAGCATTTTGTGCTCTTCTCCTTTTATCTTATATAAGTGATAGGCCACTTATCATCCCATTCTGAGTCGAAGTAAGAGAGTTGAGGGACAGTTAAGCACCAGGACCATAGATTGAAGAGATAAAGAACTAAAACTTGAACTCAAAAATCTACAGGGCATGTATTTTTTTAAGGTTACATTTTCAACCACTGCATGATATTTCACCTCTAACTCAAAACTATAGCTGATAAACTTTTCTAGTGTTGAAATATCTGTTTTTACTGAGCATATATTGACAAATTATATACTCAAAGCCACAACATTTATTAGAACTTGTAGTACATCAACAGGAGTAGTATTAAAATATTAAATAAATGAAAAAAGTAATTTCCCCAAATGTGCAAATATGTATGCCCACACAAGAACTTCTCCACAAATGATTGTAGCTTTTTTTATTCATAATTACCAAAGTTGGGAACAATCTATCCTTCACAAGGTAATAGACATTCAAACTATGGAAACTTCAATGGGATATTATACATCAATAAAAAAGGGATGAGTTACTGAGCCATAAAATGACATGGGTTAACATTAAATGAGTATTGCTGATGGGGAAAAATCAGTATAAAAAAAGCTGCATACTTTATGGTCCCCATTTGAAAAGGCAGATGTAGAGAGACAGCAAAAAGATAAATGGTTTCTAGGAATTTGAGGTGGAAGATATGAAGAGAAGGATAAATATTTGCAAAATAGAAGAAAAGGAGAATATAGAGTAGGAAAATGATTTTGTATAAAACTGCAATGGTGGATATGAGACATCATGCATTATACAAAACCCACAGAATATATAACATAAACACTGGATATAATGTAAACTATGAACTTCAGTTAACATTAAGATATTATTATTGACTCAACTTTTGTCAAACATAAAAAATATACTATACTGAATGGGTGTGGTGGCATATGCCTATAATTTTAGCAACTGGGGAGACTGAAGCAGGAGGATTGCAAGTTCAAGACCAGCCTCAACAATTTAGGGAGATCATCAGTAACTTAGCAAGTCCCTATATCAAAAATCTAAAAAATGAATAAATAAATAGGAAGAACTGGGGATATAGCTCCTTGGTAAAATGCTCTTGGGTTTAATCTCTAGTACTAAGGAGGGAAACTACTCTAAAATGTTGATAACTGTCAATAATAGTGAAAACTGTATGTATATGGCAGAGAAGGGGAATATGGAAACTTTTTTTACATTCTGAACCATTTTTCTGTAAAACTAAAATTGCATTGAAATAAAATCTATTAAAATTAAAAATTAAAGATAAAATGTTCAAGTGTTTTTGAAGTTATGGACCTTTATGTTTGATAATGTTAAGGAAAGTGTGTCTATCAATAGCTTATCATAAACACTTGGTTCTAATTGTTATTTGAATGTCCAGCTTTATGTAATAGAAAGGATGGTGCAACATCTAAATTGATTGCCCTGAAAAAAAAATACACAGAAGAAAACAACCAATGGGATAGAAACAATTATTTAATATCTACCAGGCACCCTGGTACAGAGAGAAAAAAAAATTAAATGATTCCTTCCTTTCAACGCAACTCTTGGACAAGAACTATTGGCTGAGTAGCTCAGTGAAATGAATCTGACATAACTTTCTTATGTACATACATGAATCTGCCACTGTAAATCTCACCATGGAGTACATCCACAAGAAATTAATTAAAAAATAACTCTATGTTAAGAGCATAAAGATTAATAGAGGAAAAGGAGCAGGGGAGTAGAGAGAGGCAAGAGGAAGGAGATGTACTAGGGTCCGAACTAGAACATGAGATATTCTATGCTTTTATTATTATGTCAAAAAGGATTCTACTGTCATGTATAATGAGAAATAACCAACTTAAAAAAATATAGCTGAGTGTTTCATAATGAGACTAAGGACAAAGGTTCTATCCTTGTTCTGGAGAATCTAACCATCAGAAATGGAGAGCAGATATCTCTACTATAGCTCATTTGATTAAAATAAAAGGATATATAAAAAGCTATAATGGTAGAGAAAAAAACACTCAGACGACATTTAGTGTTTTGAGGGATAAATGAAAGATTATCATTAAGATGGATTTTTCCCACATAATATCCTATGTACAGTGCGTGTTTTCAACCAAATAATGTTATTATATATCATTTTAGATAATATTTAGGTAGTTAATTTAGTAGCATTTTCCTTTATAAAATATCCAAGTGAGAAAATTAGGCTTTCTTAAGAGACACTGAAGATTTATGAAGAACCTGAAATAAATATTGACATATTAATAGTGTACTCTGTTTTGATTCTTTCAGTTTTAGCTCTTTTTTGAATGAATGATTTAGTAGACAAAATCTAAAGCCAGGAAAAAGAAAAATGATGCATATGCAATAATTCTTTGGAGAAAAAAAATAAGATGGCAGTGACAAAAGATAACTGGGTATTTAATTTCCAAATATGTGAACATTGACTTTCAGCTTCCAGCAACAAAATCAAGGCCCAAAGAGTACCCTCATAACCCAAGTGAAAAGAGGATTGCAATATTGATTATTATGACAGGATACAATGGTCCTTTAATGAATTCTACATTTAATTTGTACAAACTATTGGAATTACATGAGATCAGTGCTGTGCCTTTTGTCCCCAAAACAAAAGTTTTCAGAACAAGGCACTTCATGGAATTTGAGTAGTGATTCTCCAGGAAACTTATAGGGAATCTAAACTGATTTTTTTTTTTCTGTACATACACAGGACAGGAGGAACTAGATTCATACATGTTATTGAGAAAAGAGGAAAAGAGTGAATCAAAGACCCAATTTGTGGATGTATTTTTTTTTTTTTTAAATTTGGCAGTAGACAGGACTAGTAAGAGTTGGAAAGGGATATTATTAAAGCAAACAGAAAGGGTGCAAATGCAAGTGAGAAAGAATGGGTAGATAATCCAGTATGGAAAGGGCTGGAGATTTTTATAGGAGATAAAAATCACAGCAATGAGGCAGGTCAGAATCCCATTGAATCAGGCTTCTAGGAATCTTGAGGACACAAAGACCATGACAAAAAATAATGTTAGAAAACTAAGCACCCAGTCATATCCCACCCTGCCAAGGAGGAAAACAACTCTCATTTATGTCCACATAATGAATCTTCCTGGCAGAACAACCTTTTCCTCCGAAGAGAACACAGCAAACCACTGACCTTCAGTTAAGAAATGTCTTCAAGAAGACAGGACAAATGAGTAAGCTGGAGATGAAGGCATGGTGAATTAAAGAGTAAAATCCTCCCTTTGAGAGTTCCTTATTCATTATTCTCGGTTGTAGATGCCTTCCTAAACAATGTATTGAGAGCTGGCCTCCATCCCTTCTCAGTCTTTCTGTGATACTTTCAGATAAAATAACCAACGGGACCCACCCACAAGGTGACCTCCCTGATCCATCCGGATCTAGTCCCACCTGACACTTCAAACAACCCTCAGATACTCTGCGGTTGGTGGTTCACCTTCTTGACTTTTGACCAGGCAATGCAGAGCAGGAAGAGAAGAGAGGAGATGGAAGAGAGAAAGAGAGAGTGCACGACAGAGGAAACCATGGTTTACATATTTCATGTTCTCAAGTGTGCCTCATTGTAACCCCAAAATCAGAGAATTATGTACTTTGCATGGTACCGTGAGTTTGGGAAAGGTGATTTCATAACTGTATCAATTTCTTTTTTTAAAATCTGTTCTCTATCAACTTTGATGGCCTCAATAGTAGCCTTGAGCCTTTACTAATTGGGCAACTCTTGGCCTAAAGAGACTGATTTCTGTTTTTCTCATCCATTTATTGGAGGTCTATAATGATATGATGTAAATAGATAAACTTTACAGATAACTTAAAAGAATGCATCCGGTGCATTTTCATCAGTGATGTGTTCTAAAGTTAAAAGTTTGTCCAGTCAGGGAGTTCCTCTACATTCAATTCAGACACCTTAAACACCAAGCCATCCTTCCTGGTCATAAGTATTTGGTGAGAAAACTTTGACACCTTGTGTTTAAAATCACCTCTCTAAACTGACATTGTCTCTTGGGCCTCTACACCATGAGACCCTGTGTTGCAGAGGTCTGCTCACCACTCCATTTTGCCTGGTACATTCAGAGTCTTCTGGGTGCCAGGCCCTGTACCAGGCATTTGCTTTCATACAGGTTACATTTTCTGATTAGATGGCATAAATTAGAAAAATTAGAGATCCATATCAAAGTTAAGAATACCTGAATATATATATACAGTGTTGCATTGTAGAAAAATCAACTGACTGGAAATCAAAGACCTTTTTTTTTTGGTTTCAACTAACCACTTGGATGTATATCCATTGAAGATACTGCTTAATATTTTTGACTATTTTCTAAAAATTAGAGACCAAAATATTTGTTTGTGCTTTTCAATTATTTAAGAATTCTCTGAAATATGGATTAAAATATAGATTTCTGGGACCTATGCTCAGATATCTTGTCTGCTTGCTCTTAGGGACCATGGAGATGGGTTCTATGCCATTTTCTGATGGATGCAACTCTGTTCACACACAGTTTTGAGTTGTCCTACAGCAAATCAAGGTCCATATAAGAGCTGGTCATCCTACAGGATAAGAACTATTTATGTTTCTACTCCTGTTTCTTCCTCACTGTTTATAGTACTTATCTGCAGAAGCCCCAGTTCAGAAATCTCCAAGTGATTTAACTCAGTATTATAAAATTTCTACTTTTCTTCCCGTTCTTTTTACCATCTACTTTACTGCCAAGTAATTATAATACCACTGTTCCCTTAGTAGGTAATGTCACTTTTACCTTTATATTCAAATTTAAAATATTTTTTTAGCTCTGTAACTATCCTTACTCTACCTAGAGAAGTATTCATAAGTTACTCAAATGGAAAGAGCTTTCTGTGAATAAGAGAAGGTAAGAGAGAGGATTTAAAAGGATATTAAAGATAAAAGTAGTAATTTGCCAAAATATGAGAGAAGGCGTAGAATTATTTAATGGAGAAAATATTTTAAAAATTGAACATCTACTTTGCATATTTACTAGGCATTTATGTTTTTCTTTTCTTTCTTTCTTTATTTTTAGTTGTAGATGGACACAATACCTTTATTTTATTTATTTTTATGTAGTTTCTCAGGATTGAAATCAGTGCCTCACACATGCTAGGCAAGCGCTCTATGACAAAGCTACAATCCCATCGCTTACGTTTTTCTTTTGGATGATAAAATTAAATTAGATAAAGAAGAAAAAAAAACCTGACATGATTTTTCAGTTGTCTTTCAAAACATAATTTTAAGAATCTGTATGCAAACACATACCAGGGACCTCGAGATCAGTTACAATTTGTCGAAGATGTAAAAATAAAAAAGAAATATAAGGTTCCCTAGAGGGCATTCAGTTTGAGTTATAATGCATCTTAATGTTCTGTATAATACAGGTATTAATAAAAATGCAGATGTTTTTCTAATATTAATACATAAACCATGGACAGAACCAGCACCAATATATTAGGAAAAAATAATTTGAGATATAACATACCTATAAATTGAAAATATGCTTCAAATTCAAAAGATGTCTAAATCCCTTAAAGGTTTATTGGGTTTGTGTTTTAGATTAACTCAATCTCATGTACTACAAGATTCTGATATCTTGTGATTTATAAAATGGATTTAAATTATCAGGGTGTTAAATCATTCTCTACCCAAACTCTGGAAACATTTCAAATAGATACAATTTTAAAAGATGTTTTATCTTCTAATCTCAGTGTGACAAAGTGTGTTCATAATGTTTTGATGACGAGGTGGAGAAAAATTTTAACTTCAAAAAATGAATTCAGGAAATAGTGTAATTAAGCAAAACATATGGGATGATATAATATCATTGGCAGTCATCCTAGATATCAATTTTGAAGTTAAGTAAAAGCAAAGAAAGTGAAAGATCTCTGCTGTAAAAATAAAGTTTTTAAGAACTCAAAGACTGGGAAATTTATAGCTCTGAATAAAAGAACAATGTACTGTGGTAATTATCTCTCTATGGTTACTAAACAAAAATTAAAATAAAATGTTCTTTGCCTCTTTTGTGTTAAAGTGTGATTATTGGCAAGTTGAAAAGTTTGGCAGTGGTGAGTGGACAAACAGAATATTTCATTTAGGGGAACTTCATTCATGAAGACAGAAAGGTGGGAGCCACTCTCATCTTATGTGGGATGAAGGGCAATTTTGTTTGACTGGAAAGTGTCCTAATGAACACTGTCAACATGACTGTATTAGAACATCAACTACATGAGTTCTATGATTGTGTTTGCCTGGGTTACAACTGTACCCCAATTTCTAATATGGTACATGCCTAGAGCTTAATAAGTTTGTTGTTGCTTTGATATAAATGCTCAGTTGTATAATCAATGTGATCCTGCAATCTGTACACGTGGAAAAATAAGAATTCATACTCTATTTGAATCAAATGTATGATATGTCAAGATCATTGTAATGTTTTGAGCAACTAATAAAAAAATAAAAAATATAAATAAAGCTCAGTTGATCTGAATTGAACAAATGAATAAACCAGCAACATCGTATCCAGGAATAAAAACACATGTCTGAACCTCTTATGATTTTTGACATCTTATTTTGAACTGCTTCTGTCTTTTGACTTTTTAAAAACTCAGTTATTACCTATGATGGAGAGAAATTATCAGGGTCAAGCCAAGGACCAGTACAGATAAAAAAAACTCAAGCATGAATATGCAAGCCAGGGCTCAGATTTGATTTTAGAAATCCTAAGACTAAGCCAAAGTAAATGAATGTATGAATAGCAGTGAAAAAATAAGGATTCAGAAAACAATCTAATAATCAGCCTTCCTAACAAATCTCCAACAACATTCTCATGATTATTGTTGTCAATAGTTGTGAATATTTCACCGATCTATAAAAATTTCAATTTCTATTCCAATTCCTTAAGCTGATCAAAGAGGCTTGTAAACTTTCAGTCTTTCAGATAACTCTCTGATTAATATAATAATAAAAATGCTATTTTTATTATTGAAATTATATCCTAACAGCATTTTAAGGAATGAGATTTTTGAATTGCACTAAGAAGGATTAAAATGTATTCAGAATACAGTAGCTAAAATGTTAGGGAGATTAACTGAGACCATAATTCCCATTAGACGTTACAATGGTAGCTGTGCCCAGTGACCCATGCCTGCAGTAAAAATACAGTTTTTAAGAACTCAGAGACTGGGAAATCCAGAGGCTCACAAGGCTGAGGCAGAAGAATCACAAATTCAAAGCTAGCCTCAGCAATTTAGTGAGGCACTAAGCAATTTAGCAAGACCCTGTCTTAAAAAAAAAAAAAAAAAAGAAAAAGAAAGAAAAAAGTGAGGCTGGAGATGTGGCTCCGCGGTTAAACACCTAAGTTCAATCCCTTGCACCAAATAATGAATGAATGAATGAATGAATGAATAAAGTTACAAAGGTAACAGCATGTGCTAATGACTTTCTCTGTCAATTTTTCACAAGTAATGGAAGGGAAATGATCACATGCTTTCATGTCATGAAAAATAGCTGGAAGAACTGGGGCAGTTTACTCTATAAGACTCTAAGAAAATAATCAGAAGGGACAATTCCTCACTTCAAATACACAGCAAACTAACCCATGGAAGACATTTAAAACTTTGTAAAAAATATAGCCACATTAGACAAAATAAAGACGGATGGTGGGAATCCCAAAGAAACTGACTAAAGTTGATGCCACGTGAAGTGAATACTTTCTAATGTTGGAGTTATTTATAAATACATCACATCCAATATTTCTGTATCTTCCCAGAAAACTGAAAACAATTAGTATGCCCTCAGTAGGTTCACAGGAAACACTGAGAGAGGAAAAAAAAATGTAACTATTTGCCTTGGAATTCTCTTAGATGTAGCAAAGTCCAGAGCACCTCACAAACTCACACAATCAACTCAGGGCATGAGCAGAGGTTTCTCCATTGGTGTGATGCAGCTGCAACTTAACTGCAAAATCAGTCAGTGCCAAAAGTAGACAGGGACTCTCCCTTCAAGACCTAAATTAAAATTAAATGTTTATTTCCCATAAATATTTCATCAAGACGGCCAAAAAGCTACCGGCTTCCACTTTTGTGTTCCTCTTAATTGCTTAATTCCTAGAAATTATAATATATTTAATGCATATGTGTATTTATACCATCTTTATCTGTATATCTAATATATGTTTACTTACAGTGATTATTACTGTTACTATACCTTATCTAACTAAACCATGTCACAGTTCAAAATTCTTTACTACCTCCTCAGCACTCACTGGCTAAAGCTAATTGCACTACCATCTGGGATGGGTCCTCTGCCTCCCTCTGAAGCTCTGCTTTCTGCTCTTCCTCTCACTCCTGCCCCACTGACATTCTAAATATTTGCATGTTCTTTAATTATTCTGTTTTCTTATCATCATGTTTTCTTATCACCTGTACTCTGCTGACTATAATTGTGAGAAGTAATCATTATTTTACCAGTTTATTGGGTAACTCTTACTTGTAGTTTAGGTCTTGATTTAGGTATCAGTTCTTTCTAAAACCTTCATTGATCTAAAAATCTGGATTTCCAGATTGACAGCATCCTATACTTTTTTTCTATTCCATACCATAATTTTCAGGTATTAAATCTTTCTTTCTCCCTTACCAAAGTATAAATTCCATGAGGATACATATTATATCTAAATGGTTGAATTTTATAACTCCATTACTCAGCAAAGAGCACCTGCACATAGCAAATGTTCAATAAATATCTGTTAAATAAACAGCTGATTGTAGGCTGTTTGCAGGGCATGAGTCAATAAGCTCCTAGAATCTGAGACTTTGTTGTCATCTTAAACCTTATTCTTTTTTTTTAAGTATTTTTTAGTTATACATGGACACAATATCTTTATTTTGATTTATTTTTATGTGGTGCTGAGGATCGAACCCAGGTTCTCACACATGCGAGGCAGGCGATCTACCACTGAGCCACAACCTCAGCCCTTAAACCTTATTCTTTAGCACAAGAAACAACCCACATGGTGAGTAGATTAGATTGAACTATTTAAAAAATATTTTTCTCATGTTTTGTGTTTTGGAGTCTGCCAGCCATATACCATCAATCAATATCTCTGTTTCTTTAATTCTCCCTTTCTCTCTCCTCTCTCACACACATACACAAATATCTTCACAGTTATTTTTCTGCAAACATCTACATCCTCTCTGAGAACATGGTATGAACAGTGCATTCACCTGAAATGTAATATTGACAAAGCAGTCTGTCATTTGGCGTTGACTTTGAATTCACTAATAGGTATGCAGGATGTAGTTCATGAAATCATGTGACTTATTCTGGCTATCACTCACCCTTTGAGTACATTTGGTAATTGGCCATGTTGACAGAAGCAGTCAACATTTCGAATTCGAAGTTCCAGTTGGTGCATCCAATGTCTATTGCTTTCTCTGTCAATTCACTCTGGTTGTCCAGTAATGAAATAAAAATGAAACTATCACAAATCAGTAGCACATCAAATCTAAAGCAAGACAGACAGTTCATTTTCTTCTAACTGGGATATATTCTACATGTGTGTTTTACCCTCTGTAGTCCTCTACATGTGCACATTTTCTGGTCAGAAGGGGAAAATATTAAGATAAAAAGAGTTTGAAATATCCTTTGGTATATGAGGATACTGTGTGTAAATTCACAATCTCATTAATTCTTTAATAACTAAAATAAAATGTTTTATTATGTATGTGTTTATATATGTATTTTTCTTGTTGAATTTGTTTTCTGTATCAGTATATATATAATATAATATATATAATATATCAATATCATATTTTATCTCATATATCTTTTGATACTCAGACAAAGAAGAGGGGACTTTGAAGAAATATGTAAAATTGGGTAAATGGACCAAAGGAGAAGGAAATGCAGTTATTTAAACAGTAGGTACCGGATTTTCAGTGCTCACAGAACGTACAATGATTTTTCTAAAAACTTAGATAAGCATTTTGGAAAAGAATATTAAATAGAAATAGGACTAAAGGACACACTCAAATTTTAAGACTTTCATGTTTCAGGGCCATAATGGCAAACTGGATGTCACTCTCTGTCTCCCTTCAGCAATATATTACATATTTCCCAGATTGCTTTCAAATTATTTATTATAGCTCTTTAAATAACCACTTTATGTTTTTAGGATTTTATTTTTCAAAATGATTTATAAATTCAAAATAATTTATAATAGTTTTCAAAATATATAGGTATATATGTTTTACTCTCATTTTAGAGGTAAAATCAGAATCTTACAACTACTGGGCTTATTCATGAAAGATGGGATGAGAATTTGTGTTTATTCATAAAAGATGGAACTAGAATTCAGCTCAGTACTCAAACTATTAATATTCCCAGAGGATACATATAACACTTAGGGGTGTTGTATATATTCACTTGGACAGCTATCAAATTTGGAGCATAAAGCCTTCATTATCAAAATAGATACTGATAATTTATTCATTTTTACAAATTCTCCTCAAAGCTATAATCCAAGACCACTCCATTGAGTCAGAGAGTTGATGTATATGAGATAAAAATATAATTTTTTGAGAAACTTTTATGGCCTGAGTTCTATACCAGGTGTTTTTTAAATGTTAACTTATTTAAACCTCATAAAAATCTTTGAGAGTTGAAAATATTTCTTTTAATTTTTTTATATGAAGCAACAGAGGCATTTGAGGACATTGAATAATTTTTCCTTGGGATTGTAAATCAGTGCAACCATTATGGAAATCAGTATGGAGCTTCCTAAAAGGACTAGGCATGGAACTACCATATGACCCAACTATACCAGTCTTTGGAATTTATCCTGAAGGATAAAAGTCATCATGCTACATAGATATATGCATATCCATGTTTATAGCAGCAAAATTCACAACATCCAAACTGTGGAATCAGCCTAGGTACTAGGTTTCCATTAATTTATCAGCAAATGAATTGAAATAGAAAATATGATTTTATATATATGTGATACACACACACACACACACACACACACACACACACATCAAACTCAGAGGGCAAGTCTCCTGTGTTTTCTTTCTTATGCAGAAGCTACAGAGGAAAAAGGAAAACAAAGATGGGGTCTATGGGTCTCAAGGGGTTGGAGGTGGGTAGGGAGGGGAGAAAAACTGAGGAGTGATATTGGCCAAATTATATTGTTATATTGTGTACATACAGGAATATATAATGACAAATCCCATCATTATGTACAACTATAATGCACCAATTAAAATTTGAAAGAAAGAAAAAACTAATTTGTTCTTACAATTAGTGGGTGGTAGGTTTGTAGTGACCAGTCCAATTCTTCTACACAACATTATTTCATATCTCCTCACAATGGTTTGACCCAGTGCACTTATGCAGATCTTGATTACTATGGATAACTAATGTATTCTCAGTTATAAGCTCTAGTATAGGACTAGTTTTTTCAATAAAATTGAACTTGGAAGTGAGTTACAATACATAAGGCATTCTCAGCCGATAACTTTTCCAAGATGTCTCCATATTCTGGCTACTCATTTATTTAAACAGAGAAATCACAATAAAATGAGCGATTTAAATACAATTATTTCCATAATCCCTTTTATCTTTTAAGTCATAACATAAGATTCTATTATATTTCCTTTACCTACACTAAACAATGTAATATATATCCCAGAAGCTGATGACATTATGATGTACAGATTAAATGCCAGCTTTAGATCAACCAAGTCAGTTAGTCAAAGATTTATAATGAAAGTCACTAAACAGCCTGCAAACTATTATTTAGAAAAAAATGTTTATATTTTTCCTGTCATCTCAAACATTAAAGAACATGTGTTTTAACAGTGTCACTTATATAGTTTTTAAAATTTAAAGTAATACATAATGGATCATTTATGTGTTGAGTAATGATGATTTTATAAAAATATTGCAATAACAACAAATTGCATATTACAGTTGGCCAATCAATGCCAAATTCTCAGATCAATAGAATAGGAAAACTCAACATACATTCCAATTTTTTTCTCCTTTTAAAAATAAACCATATAGGACAGTCCAAATTTCAAAATGGTCTTTTGTTTCTACACTGGAAACAAAATATTAATTCAATTTATATTATAAGTGTTTGAGAATAAAGACACTGGAGCTCATCAGGCTCAATCTCTACAAGAATAAAAATTGGAGTCCAAGGAAATAAAGTGATGTTCAAAATTATGCAGATTTGTTTGAAAGGAACACCACACTCACTTACTCCAAAAGTCAAGTCCAATGTGATTTCTCTACTGCATCATGTGCATAGCTCCCTCCTACACATGGCCATGTGCTTTGCTTTATGTGGCTTAATAAGACCAAAGCACAAAGGGCATAAGCTGAGATTTTAAAGTTGTTTTGCATACTTTTTTTCTCTTTCTGCTCTTGGAATCTGCTAGCACCATATTAATAAGTCCATGCTAACCTACTGGTGGATTTGAGAATTTGGGCCAAGGTGCCCTTGGCATGCCAGGTTCACAAGCAGGCAGTCCCAGAATCCTAGCTGACCCACAGATGGCCTAAGATGCATGAGTCCAGCTGAGACCAGCAAGAAATAGTTCTGCCAAGCAGTGTCCAACTGACTCACACCATCAAGAGCTAAATAAAGAGTTGTTATTTTAAGCTACTAGATGTTGTAGTGATCTCGAAAACAGCACAAAATCCATGGGTATGATCAGTGAAGGCACCATCCACTCAGTTGCCATCTAGAAATCTTGAATTTTCAATCTTTCATCATTGCCCTCCATATTAAACTGTGCATTCAGACATGCAATTCAACTATATGGACTATTCATTTTACCTTATAAATTAAATACAATCTTTTCAGAGTTTTTCTATCTCTATCCTAGCCCATGATGTCTTTACCCCTTGCCTGAATTTTTGCAATAACCTCCCATATGACAACTTCTATTTCTATCCCTGCTAGACTACAATTCTTCTTCTATTTCATAGCCAAGGATAAGTTCTATAATTCATATCTGATTATAATATTCCTTTGTTTAAACATTTCTATGACCTTATGTAATTCTCAAAATACATTTCCGTCTCCATGTCATGGCGAGGTAAATATTCTGCTATTTTTTCTATTTAATACAGAATCTTAATTTCAGAATTCATGGTAAGATGCATTTGGTCACCCAGCTAGAGATAGTGTTTCCCATAGGTGTCATGTGACCAAATTATTACTAACAGAATGAATATAATAATTTCATGCCAAATCCTCAAATAAAAATTGTGTGTTGTCCACATCCTCATTTTTCTTTTAGGTTTGAAACTAGATGTAGTACAGGTGGCCTAACATGGACTATGTGCCATATAAAGAACACTCAGTTGAACAGATGATTCAAGAAAAGGAAGGATTGTGGTGTCTGGATGATTGCGTAGAACAGAATGGCCTACCCACAACAGGCCACTCACCTTTTTCTCTATGGTTACTTGAGAAAGAACTCAATTTTCATCTCTTTTGCAATAGTTTATGTAAGGTCCAATTTTTAGAATCTTGGCCTGTAGCCTAATTCCTATATATTTATTTGATGGAATTCCTGTGTAATGGACACTATTTTTCAGTCCCACTTTCTTCAGATGTCCTGCTCACTCTCTAAAACTATAATGAACTTCTATGAATTTCCTAGAATATCCACGAGACCTTTTACCTGGGCCCTTACTCTGGGTCCATGCTTTTCCATTTCCTTTCTCCCTATTCACCTGACTAAATGTTATTCAGTCTTAAACAAAAGCTTAAGGCATACTTCTCTTATAAAGCCTTCCCAGCTGTCTCCCGGGTCTGAACACATTTTTTTTTTCTCTCCTGAGTGGCTCTTACACTTTCATTCTTTCTATCAAAGCATAAAGCATGTTATTTTCATTAATTTTTCTCTTAAACTAGATGATAAATTCTGTGAATGAAACACCATAATTACATGTATTTACCATCACCTTCCCCACTGACAGTATAGTACTTGATATGTATGTAAATAAACAAAATAATTGGATAAATTAATAAAAATAGACAGGAAAGATGTATATTTTAAAAATGGAACATTGTTGTCTCTGGATAGTAGGACTATAATTGGTTTTTTATTTTGTTGGTTTTAATATTTTTTATAGTTTCTAGGTTATGTATATATTACTTTTACAATTACAAACCCAACAGAACAAAAGACATTTTTTTTCTAAAATATCATATTAAAAACAGTTTACATTTAATTTTGATTGACAATCAGGAATGTAAGCATAAACTGAAATAAAATATATGCCTAATAGTTGGGAAACTTGTATGCTCAAACCAGCAACAAGGAAATATGAAGTGCTATAATTGACAAATTCTGAATTTCTATCCCCAGACAGATAAAATCAACATGAACTGCTCCTCCCTCTCTTGAAGAAAAATTTATGTGCAATGAGAGAGACACTGGGAATGATGAATGTGGGCTCCATATATTCTCTAGGGTCTTTTTCATTAAGGCTTTTTTGTCCTGCCTCCCATCTACATTTTTGTAAAAGCTTTAAGGATTATGGTTGTTTTGCAAATGAAAATTTACCCTCTAGAGAGATTGCAGAGAAACTCTTGATCTACTCCCTAAGGACATTTGCATAAGATTGAATTTGATGTTCTAAAAGTAAAAATTCTTCCTAGACTCCAGAACAAAGTTGTGAATTTGCAGGCCTTGTGGATTTGAGAGAGCAAAGCATCTATTGAAAGAATTGGCTCTTTAAACACTGGATGTCAGACATGTTGATTTCTGACAGAAGCTGGAAGATGCTCTGCATTGTCTTCTTTTTGTCCTTGAAATAGGATGATTTGATTGATTGAGTTTGGTGTGCATTCAGTTATGGGATTCTCATTGCTAAACTCATTCTTCAGAAAGGTAATGTTTCAGTGCATGGGTATCAAAAGAAGTCTCCCTGAAAGTCATCAGTTTAATGGAGACTGGTCATTCACTCTGGTGAGTTTTCCTCATCCTCTCCTGGAATGAAGACAAATGTCATAGGTATATTATACCTATAGAAATGTTGGACTCAGGCAACAACAGAAATTAATTTAATCTCTTGCTATAGCTTTGACTACCTACATCATTCAAACAACAGCAGCAACACAAAATTAATAGTTTGACATACTTTTGTATTTAACCTTGAAATATGGGTTGGGCAATTTAAAGCAATTCAACACACAAATTCAATCAGTATAAAGAATCCATTAGTGATTGAGACTAATTTATTAAAGAAAGAAATATAAACCGAGTGTAATTGCATCACACATTCTATAGTTATAACTCAGCTAAAGAGCATGAAAGGAATTGGCAAAGAGAATAAAAACTTTGTAGGAGTATTTATTAAAAGTACAGTGTAAAATACTAATTTTCAATTTATTTCCTATAACTGGTTATGTGCCCAGATAAGATGAAAATAATTCATTATTAGTACATCGATAGATGAAGGAAAAATTATACAAATTTTCTTACTATAACCTTACTTCTTTGTGTTCATGGTATTCTACCATGAACATAGAAAACGATGTGATCAGATTTGAAGTTACTACTACAGCTTTTTGATGAATTGATGATTTTATATGTAATAAACTATTTCTATGAGAGCAGTCAGAAACTATACCAAGATCTTTTTTTAAATTACCCCACATACATTTCAACTAAAATTGTGTCAATATGTAACAAAACAAATCCTATGTTTAGGATTTGGAAGGAAGTTATTATACTTCTAATTAAAACACACACCTAGTGTTTAATTTTCATAAAAAAACTTGTGTGGTATATACCCTATATTTAAATAGAAGCTGTATCAGAAAATTGCTACTTTTAGAAACAGTCTATCTGTAGCCAAATTTAGCCTTCATTTCTGGCAAATTATAATGTCACTTACAAGCTATATTAATTGAAAATTCCAGGAGGGAATACCTCTATACCAAACTGTATATTAACACATTTATATATATATATATAAATGTGTTAATATAATTAATATAATGTGTTACTAAGAATTGAAACTTATAAACATATAACAAATGTTTAGAACAGAAAATGGCAAACTATTTCCACAGCAGCCTATTTTATATGCCAAATAATGCTTTTTGTTTTTTCAAATTATTATAAACAAATTTAGAAAACCATAATATTTTGAGGCATGTAAAAACTGATGACATTTAAATTTCATTATTTTTGCTAACTATAAAACATGGCTGAAATTCATGGAAGAATACACAAATAAATGGATAGACTATGTTCATGGATTGGAAGTATCAATATTGGTAAAATGTCCATACTACCCAAAGTAGTCTATATATTCAATGAGATTCTTACCAAAATTCCAATAACATTTTTCAAAGAAACAGAAAAAAATCCTAAAATTCCTTTAAAGCCACATAACACACAGAACAGTAATCTTGAATAAAAAGAACAAAAATGCAGGAATTACAGTATCTGACTTTAGTCTATACTACCTAGCTATAGTGTTCACAATAAAATAATACTGGTATAAAAACTGACAAATTAATAAATGGGAAAGAATAAAGGTTCCAGAAATCCACATGTTTACTGTCAATTAATTTTTGACAAAGGTGCCAAGAACACACATTGGGGAAAGGACAATTTCTTTAATAAATAATGTTGGGGCAACTAGACATTCACATACAGCAGAATGAAATTGTACCTTTATCTCATACTACATACAAAAATCAGCTCAAACTGTATTTAAAACTTAAATATAAATCTTAGATTATAATCTAGATTACAAAACTACTAAAATAAAACAAGGGGAAAGCTCCATGGCATTGGTTTGGACAAGAAATGTTTGAATATACTCCCAAAGCAGAGAACAAAATAATAGACAAACATTATTCTATCAAGTGATTAGCTTTCTAAGTAAACAATAAACAGAATATAGAAACAACGTTCAAAATGAGATAAAACATATGCAAGCCATAAATCTGATAAGGAGATACTATCTAAAATATATATGAAATGCAAACAACTCAGTAGCAAGTCAACAAGTAACACAATTAAAAAATTGGCAAATGACTTTAATAGGTCCTTGATCAATAGGTATAACATTTTCAAGGGCACTAGCAGGGAAAATAAAATTAAACTCACTATGATATATTACTTTATATTTGTTAGAATGGCTAATATCAAAAAGAGGAAAGATAAGAAGGGTTGGCAAGTATGCAGAGAAAAAGGAATCTTTGCATACTCTTGGTAGGAATGTAAATCAGTTGAGCCATTATGAAAAACAGTATGGAGGTTCCGAAAACATCAAAAATAGAACTTCCATATGTTCCAGCAATTCCACTACTGGGTATGTATCCAAAGGAAATGAAACCAGTATGTCAATGAGATATCTGTACTACTTTTATGCTTAATGCAGCACTATTTTAAATAGCCAAAATATGGAATCAATCTATGCCCATCAGTGAGTGAATAGATAGATACACAATGAAGTTCCATCTGGTCTTAGAAATGAAGAAAATCCTATCATTTATGAAAATTGACAACCTCAGAATAATTTTTATGTGAAATAAGAAAGGCATAGAAAGAAAAATTCCTCTTGAACCAATTAACTTAAAAACCTACCCCCCATAAAACCTTGAATTAATAGATTTAGAGAGGAAGAATTGTAGTTATCAGGAGATGAAGAGGTGTGGTTTGGGGGAGATGTTGGTCAAAGGATGCAAAATTTCACTTAAGTATGAGATTTCAACCCAGAGATCTATTGCACCAAATGGTGACTATGTATAATAACATAGTTAATAACAATGTATTGTATTCTTGAAAATTGCTAAGATAATAGATTTAAGTGTTCTTACCACAGAAAAATTATTAAGTATGGAAGATAACACATATATTCATTAGTTCAATTTAGTCATTTTACAGTATATACATATTTCAAAACACCATGTTGTACAAGATAAATATAGGTAATTTAATTTTTCATTTAAAAATAAATTAGGAAAATATATTTCAGCACCCATGAAAATTTTTATTGCAGCATAGTTGCATAAATTTGTGTACATTGTCGGTGACTGCTACCACACTGCATTAAAGAGTTAAATAGTTGATTCAATGATAAAGCCTTAAAACCTTAATATCTAACTAATCACTAGAAATATGTTGACTACTACTCTAGAAAAGAAATGTACAATGGAAATATAATATTAGGTACATATATGTTTTAAAAATTTTCAGTAGGCACACGGTAATCACTGAAACATTATCATCTTAATACAAATAAATATAAAAATTAAAAATAAAATATTTCACATTCCTTTCTTGGCCTAAATCTTCAAAATTTAGTGTGTTTTGTATCTACAGCTCCTCTCCATTCAGACTAAACATACCTCATGTGCTCAGATAAAATACCTGTGGATAGCAGCTAGCATATGTATTTCTAGGTGATAGGACTTCTAATGGTTAGTGAGGTTTCCAGCCACTGAATAGCATGCTTGCACTTTATTGTATTCCTGTTTCCTGACCTGTTCTCTCTTTTCTGCTGGCAGAAGTCCTGGCCAACAGTATTTGCTGGGGTTGGGTGTACTGATAATTGGAGAGCAGGAATGAGGTGCCTCTTAGAGTCATTTTCCTTCATGGTAATTGTGACAAAATCCTAAAAGTGTGTTTTTTATTTCTATCCAAGCTAACATTCCAAACTCTGAACCGAATCAAGTAATCTAGGTGTTTCCATTCCATTTTAGAACAGGAAGAAATGTCATCTCTTTTGCTTCAGAGATAATTTTATTGTTAATGTAGTCTAAGTCCAATTAGTTTCCTTGGCAGCCACATCTCACCATTGATTCTTATTATACCCATGGGAAAATATCGCCTCCATGTCTTTTTTTAAAGTGTTGCAATTAAAGATGCATAAACCTATCTTATTTAAGTAGGGCTTTTCCTTTGCTTTCTTAGTTGTGTGATGTGATTCAAAGGCTATGCTCCCAGGGAACATTGTTGGTTGACAAGTAGATCATGTTCTCAGGCTACAATAAAAATAAATAAGTATTTTTATTTTGTAAGAGAGGTAAAAGAACATTATTTATCATATTGACTTAATTTTATATTACTTTACTACCTATGTAAAAATTGTATTGCTGTTGAACATCTTGAGCATTAAAAGATAATAAAAAATGTAGCAAAAATGTTACTGGAAGAACTCAGAAAAAGTCATTCTTTGGTTCATTTATGTTCTGTGGACTTGTGTTTACAGAGCTGAGGACTTAGAGCTTTTAAATTTTGTACAGTGATTTTTTAATGTATTAAAATTGTTTCCAGATTTTTAAAATGGAATTAAACACATCAAAAATGTATGTCATTAAAAAAATTCCATTTGAATGTTTCAGATAGTAACATTGTATTTCCATGTGCTCCATTTTCTGAACATGTGGAAGATGGACTGCTCTATAATATATTTCTTCCCTTGTGTTCAACACTATTTATTCCTTCTGTCTTTACTCTTTCTACCTCAAAACATAAGATAAAATAAATCTTTAATGTTATAGGTTTTAGGAAGAAAGAATTTAGGATTTCTGCAATTGTGGCTATAAAACATATTTTATATACTACTTTGAAATAAATATAAGCTACTCTTATGATTATTTCTCTAGTGAACACTAATTATTAAGCAATGCAGTAAAAATAAAACTAGCAATAATAATATAACAATAGTTGCTAATATTTTGATGAGCATACTATGGTCTAAAAACTACGATAAATATTTTATCCTGTCAAATCCATGAAATTGCTCTAAATATTGTTCTCATTTTACAGGTGAGTAAATAATTTTTTGAGCTTGAGTAAATTTTTTCAATATTACATTTATTTATATAAATAATGAATTATTTTTAAAATTAATTAATTAATTTTAATTAGGTACATATGACAGCAGGATGAATTTTGATTAATTGTACACAATGGCAGCACAACTTTTCGTTTCTCTGGTTGTACATGATGTAGCATCGCACCATATGTGCAGTCATACATGTATCTAGGGGTAGTGATGTCTATCTCATTTCACCATCTTTCCTGCTCCCAAGTATCCTCCTCATTTCTCCCTCCCCTTTTCCCAATTAATGTTCCTCAAGTTTTCCTATGTCTCCCCACCCTGTTATGGATCACCATCCACTTATCAGAGATAACATTCAGTCTTTGGTTTTTGGGGGATTGGCTTACTTTGCTTAGCGTGATATTCTCCAACTTCATCTATTTACCTGCAAATGCCTTAATTTTATTCTCTTTAATGCTGAGTAATATTCCATTGTGTATATATATCACAGTTTCTCTATCCATTCATTTTTTGAAAGGCATCTAGGTTGCTTCCACAGTTTAACTATTGTGAATTGAGGTGCTATGAACATTGATGTGACTGCATGTACTATAAATAAATAAATAGTATACTGATTTCAAGTTCTGGTATAGACTGAGGAATGAGATAGTTGGGTCAAATGGTGGTTCCAGTCCATGTTTTCTAAAGAATCTCCATACTGATTTCCAGATTGGTTGCACCAATTTGCAGTTCCACCAGCAATGTATGAGTGGGCCTCTTCCCCCAGATCCTCTCCAACACTTATCATTGTGTGTATTCTTGATAACTGCCATTCTGACTGGAGTGAGATCAAATCTTAGAGTAGTTTTGATTTGAATTTCTCTAATTACTAGAGCTATTGAACACTTTTTCATATATTTGTTGTGTGATTGTATATCTTCTTCTGAGAAGTGTCTGTTCAGCTCCATAGCCCATTTATTGATTGGGTTGTTCGGTTTTTTGGTGTTAAGTTTTTTGAGTTCTTTATATATACTGGATATTAGTGCTCTCTCTGATGTGCATGTGGCAAAAATTTACTCCCCAAATGGAGTCTTTATTTTCACTTCATTGATTATTTCTTTTGCTGAGAAGAATCTTTTTCAATTGAGTCCATCCCATTTATTAATTCTTGATTTTATTTCTTGCTCTTTAGGAGTCTTGTTAAGGCAATTGGGGCCTAATCCAACATGATGAAGATTTGGGCCCACATTTTCTTGTATTAGACACAGGGTCTCTGGACTAATTTAAATACTGAATTCTTAAAAAATATACTTTTATTTTTTTTTTGTAATAGAAACTAATGGTAAAAATCCTTATTTTCCTATGGTGGCCTGAAACTTTAAATTTCTTTCTAAACCTCACACACACACACACACACACACACACACAAACTTTTACATGTGGTGCTTATGTTTCAAAAATAAGTCAGTTTTGACTTGAGGAAAAAACTCTGCAAAACCAGAATACAAATGGCAACAATGATAGCCATAATAAGTTTTATTGTAAATAGTTATTTTTCTCTATGAAGTAGCCTCACAAAAGAATGATACATTCAGACTTTTGTAATTTATGAATCACAAATAAACTGTACTATTGATCACAGAATTACCATCTTCCCTATTGAACTCGCTTATTCTGTGCTTTTATGTCTTTTTGTGAATAATAAGAACACCCTCCTCCCAGTTACAAGAGTTCAACATTGAACGATCTCTTACTCCTATGTTTTCACTTATCCTCATGTAATGATTTAGCAACTCCTTTAATTCTGAGTGAAAACAAACACAACTCTCCTTTTAATTGTTGCCTCCATCACTATCATTTAGACACTCTTTGTGTGTGTGTGTGTGTGTGTGTGTGTATGTGTGCGCGCGCTTGTGTTTGTGTTTTCTATTACATTCACTTCCAAATTGAAATGCTTGACTTTGGTCTCCCCTCTCAGATTCATCTTGGGTATTTCTATCAAATTGTTTCTTTTGAAGCACTGTTCTCCTTCATAGTTTGTGAGCATTCATTTATCCTATAGCCAAGTAATGAGAGTTTCAATTTTGTCTTTACCACTGAGTCTCTTTGTCATTCTGGAAGAGTCCCTGAATCAGCAGGACTTGGCATCCTTACTTTATCATGGGAATAATAATATCACCTGTATCATCAGGTTGTTATAAAGACTAGACTATCTGAAATATTGTCTAGTATGAAATATGCATATCACTTAAAATAGGGAACAGAACAAAATGATTTGCTATTTTTATTATATTCAGGGAAAGGGGGCATCATAGCTTTAAATTTCTTGACAGACCATGCAAAATTCTTGGTATCTAATTTCAATCCATTTTTACATTCACATTTTCTCTTGGCTCCAAGTCAATTTAGTTTAACATTTATTTGGACAGAACCAATCTAGACAACGAAAGGGGATAGATACAGTGCTTGTCCTGAAGGAAATTGAAATCTAGTAAAACTAACAGCCTCATAAATAAATAGCCTCGTAATAATACAGCCATGCAGTGGCACAACACAGGAAGTGGTTGGTTTCCTCATAAAAGCCCTACTGGGGAAAGGTAGAGACAGCTGTGTTGGGAGGGCAAGAGAGGCCTGGCCTTGTTGTCCATGCAGATATCAATGGACCATGTCATTAAAAGTATGCACACGGAGCATCCAAATCCCCTGTACTTAGCCATATGGGATTGTATCATATACTTGCATGGAGTCTTCCTCCATTCTCTTTCCTTAAAATTCCCATTCTTCCTTTATCTCGACCTTCACAGATTGCTTACATCTCCTAAGGACTAATTCAAACATTGTATCCTCAAGGAAGCCTTGTTTTAACTCTTTCTTATTTAGAGAATATAAGGTCCATAAAATGAATAGACACATAACATTTCTTTTCTTTTTACTGTAATACATGGAAGTTATGTTTACAATTAAGGGAATCAAGATGTTATAAAACAGAAGACTCGAGAGTGAAAATGACTTGCTGCCCTGGTCTCCTCCCTGACTTTGTTTGTCCCTACTCTAAAGAGAGAACTCATTTTCAGTCTTCTTTATTGATATGATCATTAGTAATTCATATTGGTGGATAAATAGCGACCAAATACAATTTTCACAATTCCAGTGTCATTATACTCTTTTAAATGATGACTTTCATTGTTATTTGAAATCTAACAACTATACACACTTTCCATTATTTTGTATTACTTTATCAACTAACATGTGATTGTGATTCATTCATTTGAGTCTACAGAGGTGATATTGCATCAACATTTATACATTACACATGTTTGCTCTTTCATGGCTAAGAAATAATGAAAGTATATTGTGCTTAAGTCTATTCTTTTCTATTGAAAATTCATGGAAACTCTAGATTTACATGTCTGGATGATTTTCTTTGAAATTATGTTGTAAAAGAAATGATACACAGGCAGTAGGTACCAGGGGATTGGTATTTAAATGAATAACTTCTGCAAAGAAAGTCAAAATGTGAGATTACAGAATTTACTGAACATTATATTTGGCTAAAAAAAAAATCTCAGTAGTTTTGTTTATTGGAATAACGTTTCCAAATCCACTTTAATTAGCTAGTATGCTGCAGGATCCAGCAGTTCATGCAGGGAATCCATTCACAGTAGCTTAGAGAGATAATGATAAACCATCTTAAAGTCTAGGCTTATTAGAAATGACTGAAATGCATTACAGGGCAGCAGTAACTGTAATGGTTGGTTTATCAACCAGTGGGGTGGAATTAAAAATGCATTAAAATTTACACAAAAGAAAGTAAATAGCAATGAGTCTCTATTGGTTTTGACATAGTTAAATGAACTGTTATTTCTCTTTGTGTGGTTAATAAAATAAGACTTGTAAAAATAGAAAATGCATTCCCTTTCGGAACTTGAGCAATGTGACAATCCATTATTAATGAAATGGACAGCATTTTTCTTTATGTGTGTTAGTCATGCATTCATTAACACAAACACACACACACACAAAGTGACTGTCAGAATGGATGGCTATCTCATTTTCTTTTTACTATGGATTGATCAAGCAGAACATACAAAATTAGGAGGTAATACAACCCCAAAGAGAAAAGGAATTGACAGATAAGGTCAGTATTTATCAATTCAAAGTGAATATATCAATATTAACCCAGGTTTTTAATTTCAAGTCATTCCCTGAAAGTTTGTTCAGGGAGATTTCAGACTTCTTGCCTACCAACCTATGTATGCTATGTATCTATTCCTATGATATTCCTATAATTTACTAAGAAGAGCTGAATAGGAAATATATCTTCATGGATATATAATTGCAATAATTGTGAGGACTATCCTGGATAAGTTCATGCTGCAACAATCAGGGATAGCTTCACAGGAAGAGTGACTCTGCAATCACATGGGGGCTCCTGCTCAGAGGTCTGGGGCCTTCCTTTATTGCTTTCCCTTGCTATCTCAGTATTATTAATAATATTACCTTTGAAATTACGTCTTACCTATGTCATATAATTGTAAATAAAACATGCGCATGAGCAGAAGTGACAGTGCAGTGTGAACCTCCTCCCTTCATATGTAACATGGACTCCAGTGGACCTACAATATGAATATTCAGTGAGACTTAAAATGAGTACAAGGTAAGTGTGTTATATCAATGACTGAAGAGGCAAGGGTACTTACGACAGCTCACGGAGGCAACACTTCTCTTCTAACCAGTACTTGACTTCAGAAAGAGAGAAATACTATTGAAAGACACATGAATGATCAAAGGGCCCTATCATATTTCTTTGTTCTTACTTATGCTGCTTCTTTGTGTTAGCCAACCACTTCCGGAAAAAAAAAAAAGACTTTGCAGCAGAGGGGAAGATAGGGCAACCCATAGTTCATTTAAGGTTACTTATCAATCAGTGAGCTGAAAATAGAGAATATTGAGAGAATGTGTGCATTTAAGAAGTGGAATTAAAACACCTATTAGCTCTCTGAAGTAATTGCAATGTTCTGGTAGGAATGAAATACACATACTTATGAACTATGAAATAGGATTTGCAATTCCCATTACCTCATGTGTTAAATGCTTTTATGAGTCTATAAAAACTGCCATTGAACAATATAAAGATGGATGGTAAAAATCCACACTAATAAGTGAATGTTTAAATTTTTCTTTACTTGGGACAATATTACATATAAAACAAAACAACATGACAAGTTGAATAAGAGGTGGTAAAAGGAAGGGAAAATGTTTTTAATCTATCTAATACAATTAAGAAAGCTCATTCCTTTTTTTTTTTTTTTTTTTTTTTTTTTTAGTGCTGAACTACTGAACCACATCCTCAGTGTTTTCTTAAATTGTTCAGGCTGGCCTTGAATTTGTAATCCTTCTGCCTTAGCCTCCCAAGAAACTGAGATTGTACATTATACCACCACACACAGTTGTTTTTTGATTTTCATCTTTTGTCCCTGGGGATTGAACTCAGGCGTGCCTTGCCACTGAGCTACATTACTAGTTTTTTTTTTTTTTGAGACTGGGTCTCAATAAATTCCCTAGGCTCGCCTCAAACTTGGGATCCTCCTTCTTTAAGCTCCTACATTGTTAGGATTACAGATGTTTTCCTTTTTTTAACACAGAATCAAACATTTTCATTTTGAAGTTATTTACACAAATTTTGTAGTATTTGGCCCTGGTTGTAAGAGTCTGCAAAAAAGAACTAACCCAGCCAAGGAAGTGAGAGAAGAACTCATTTTCAAGACGATTAAACTGAGATAGAAACATGAACAGAAGTAGAGAATGATGCGAAAACAGAAGATAAAGGTGAACATTGGGAAAGTAGGATATTCTAGGAAAAGAGTCATAGGCCAAGGTGTTAGAGGGGGGCACCAGAATGTCTGTGAAAGAGAGTGAGTGTGGCTGCGACATATAAGCAGGAGGGAATTTCATCACTATGCTTGTATCACACTGCATCTTTTGGAAGAGGAAAAATGATAGGAATGACCCCGGGATAACAGGAACACTAGAGCTGATGACAACAAAAGCCATCCTGTACCAAGTTATTATGTGACTAGAACTCTATTAAATGATGTAGTGACATTATGTCTCTGGTTTTCCCAACCACAAAGAAAAGTGGATTACCCGGTTTTCTTATTCAAGTAAGTAAATACAAGATTATCTAGTCAGTGAGTGACACAGTTGTACAGGGAACCCTCTTCCTGAAGGGCAACTAGGATGTAAAGCCCAGTAGGAAAGCATCTGCCCTGTTTCGCTTTATTCTTGGACCACATAATAAGCTCTCAGTATTTGTTGAATGAATGTGAGAATGTGTATCTTATTTGGCAAATTCTGTCTTCATGACTGTGGATGGCTGATGGATCATGGAGATGAAGTTTCTGTATTCTTTGAGAACCGGTAAATGTTCCTTTTCAAATAAACTATAAAATATGAGAAAGTAAAGCAGTGTGATTCAGTTTAGAATAAAAGAGTAAGAAGGAAGGAGATTTGACTTTACCCTTGTTGTCTCTATGACCTGGGATCAGTCATTTCCCTTCAAAATTCAGTTTTTTTTTAAGTCACAAAGAATATTTGCTGTGTGAGGATACTTCCAGTTCTCTCATATTAGGATTTGATTGTTCTAGGAATTGTTTGTTAGCAAATGGACTCGATTCATAAAGATTCTCTTTCGTAACAGAGAGGAAACACAAATTATGATGCACAGGATTCAGAAAAACATTTTCACCAGTCAAGTTTGCACATTTATTCATTTATTCCTTTGAAAAACCTTTTCTGAGAGGTATCCTCTATGACTGCAGGAAGGCCCTTGCTAAAATGATAAAAATTATCTCTATTTCTGGAAAGAGGAAGATAGTGAGGCAGTAAAACATGGTTTGGAGCTCATCTGCTTCCCAAGTTGGTCAAAGCCAAAGCTGTGTCAATGTTGGGTCCTGACTCAGGTATCCAGCGGAGCCAGTGCTGCTATAACGTAGCGTAATGATGCCAGCACCCTTCAGAATAAATTCCAAAGCATGACTCGTTTGATTACTTTCCTCACTTTGACTTTCACTTGGCAAAAGAGCAAAGGTGGACAGCTGAACAACTTCCTACACCAAACAAGGTCTGCGCCTTCCACTAATAAAAAAACAGACCCATTGACACAGAGGTACACATGTGATCGAGAGGAGCAGGACAAGAATACTTAGGGGCTCTGGATGGAGGCAGGTACCTCCTGGCCCTCCCTCAAAAAAAAAAAAAAAGTGGCAGGTCCCTTGGAGCCATGATAGGCACAGTGGCCCTATAGCTATGTTCAACTTTCCCAGCAGAGCAGCCAATGTTCCTCATAAGAAATGAATTTCTCAAAGGACTGAGGAATGAGGTATCAGGTCTGGATATTTCGTGAACTTCTGATGACTCTTAATGTTTGGAAGAATAAGCAAGTAAAGAAGGTGAATTTTCCTTATTAACTGTTTATGAAGAACTGAAAACATGGGAAGGATGAAAACAAACAGCACACATGAGCCAGCACCTGGAGCAGCCTAGCAAATATGATGAATATGTTTATTTTTGAATTGAAGGATTGAATGAATTCATGACAGTATGAAAGCCATCACAGTGTTCAAAGGCAGGGAGATTGTGGCCACCAGAATGCCTCACAGATCTCCAAAATTAGGAAACTTAATTGAGCCAGGAACTCAAATGTTGTACACTGAAATTGGCTGTCACATTGGTGTCAAGGCTATGGTTCCTTTCAACTGCTTTCCTCCTATGATGGAGCATGATATTCCTATTTTTGGAAGGTAAGGGGCTCCTCTGGCAGCCAACTTTGTCTTGGTGACTACCTGATAGACTTGCTGTGCCTCTTTTAGGCACCCCAGCCGTCTACTCACCAATTTCCCTTCCCTCTATCCTCCTCTCTGCATACTATGCTGATAGTCCTCCTACTCTTCTGCTGAGCTACATCCTTATTCTTTCAAAAGCCCCTATTAAAAAAAAATCCAGCATTGGTTTCTTCTTCTTGGGAGACCAGAACTAATGCCAAGATTTAGACTAAGCTAATTATTTTTTATTATATATTCACAAATTGTAGTTGTATATATTTACAGGGCACAAAGGTGTTAGGATTTTTAACACAATGTTGAATGGTTCAATTTAGCTGATCATCATCTCCAATATTTAACTTTTTTTGTTTTGTGATGAGAACATTAGAAATTTGCATTCTTAGTAATATTGAAATATACAGCATTCAATTCTTAGCTATATTCATCAGGTTGTGCAATCAATTTTTTAAAAAAGAAAAAGGACCATTTCTCTTATTGAACCCAGGCTTTGTATCCTTTCACCATCTTCTCCCCACTCTTCCCACATGCCAACCTCTGGTAACTACCATCCTACTCTCTGCTTTGGTTAGTTCAATTGCTTTAGATTCTACTTATAAGTGAGAGAATATGGTATCTACCTTCCTGTATTGGGTTTATTTCACTGAGAAGTATGTTTTCTAATTCCATCCTTGCTTCTTTGAATGATTAAAGTCCCTTTTTCAAGACAAAATAGTATTTTATTTCTGTATTGATAAAGAAATTGTGAGCCGGGCGCAGTGGCATACACCTGTAATCCAGTGGTTTGGTAGGCTGAAGCAGGAGGGTAGCAAGTTCAAAGCCAGCCTCAGCAGTTTACCAAGGTCCTAAGCAACTCAGTGAGACCCTGTCTCTAAATAAAAAAAAAAAAAAAAAAAAAAAAAAAAAAAAAAGAGCCGGCGATGTGGCTCACTAGGTAAGTGCCCCTGAGTTCAATTCCAGGCACCAAAAGAAAATAAAGGAAAAGAAAAACAAGAAATGGCAATTCACTAGTTCATGAGCTTAGAGACAAAATTCTAAGCCTGCTATTTGTTTTACATTATTTATTCAAAACTTAAAATGTATGTTTTTAACTAAATCATTATCCAAAAATGTCCTTAATATACTTTTATATAGTAAATGGTAGAGCTTGTATTCGGAATGTCCCCCAAAGGCTCATGGGAGGTGGGTATTTTGGAAATGATTAAACTATGAGGGTTCAGACTTCATTAATAATTTAATTCACTGAAGGGTTCAATTCCATCAATGAAATATTGGGAGGTGGTGGTAACTGTAGGAAGTGTGACCTGGTTTAAGCACACAGGTCACTGGGGAAATGCCCTTGAAAGGTATATCTAGTCCCCAGTCCCCACCCCCCCTTCCTTCCTACTCACCATCAGGTAAGCAGCTATGCTCTGCCATGATGCTCTGCCGCACCCCAGGCCCAGAAACATGGAGCCAAGTGACTGTGGACTAAAACCTTTGAAACTGTGAGTCAGAATAATCTTTCGGACTTTAACTTGTCTGTCTCAGGTAGTTTGTCTCAGTCATGGAAAACTGACTAACAATAAGAAAACATTAATAATATATTTGCAGGGGAAAAGAAAGTTTAATTTGACACCATTAACACGATGATCATTCTGATCATGATTATTCTCATCTTCATCTTTAAGTTAATCAAGCACTTAAATATACATTCTGCCATTTAGTTCTCATTATACCCATTAGGCAAATCTTACAATTGACCCTCAGAGATACCTTTCAACGTAAATCAGCTTTTTTTTTTTTTTTTTTTTAAATTCATTATGCCACTTCTTCCTCTACGGTATGTCTTCACTCAAGAATAAAATAAAGATGTTAGAAATGCAATACTTTTTAAACTGCCAGGAAGGACACTTGAAATCTTGGTTGAATAACTGCATTCAACAGGACAAATCTAATGCTCTTATTCTAGAATTCATCTATAGGACCAGGAGGACTGGGCAATTTGGGTGGTATTATTGGAAACCTTCTGCCTCTGGGTCAAAGTCACTGGGCTCTGGACCAAGTCAGTAATGATCAAATGCTAGTCTGTCTGACAGCTGTCTGGTGGCCTTTGTGATAAAGCCTCCAGCCAGTCACTTGTCGGCAACTTTCCATGCCGCATTCTGTGCCTGTTGCCATTTGTAATGACAGGCACAGCAGAAAGGGTGGCAGTTCAAATAGGCGTGGAGACCCTTGGTATCCATCATTCAAGGCCAGCACTTAAACCATAATTTAATAACAGCCCTACAAACAGTAGTAATTTCCTTCTAAACGAAGGGCCTTTCTCCGGCCCATCTGTACCACTTATAGCCCCACAACTTTCTCTTTTCCAATAGTGAGATTCAAATTTACCTTTGAATTAAACACAAGGTCAGATAAAATAAGTCACTGTGAGTAGTCATTATATTTTCTGTCACTGGACCAATTAAGATTTCCAGCTGTCAGTTTCTGATGTTGCGGCTCCATAAAAAACGACACTGAGACGCATTGATCTGTGTCAAAGCTGCTTCAGAGGGAAAATTGGACAAAAAATAATGATAATTGTCATAGGATGTCACACCATTAAATGAAAACATAAAAAGCAAAATGCTGCGGAGAAACTGCAAAGTCACCCTCCTTGTCGAGGTGAAACCGTGTTAAACCAAAGCCAGCCCACTGTTTTAGTGAAGGCTCTGGCTCTGCAGGGAATATCCTCCACAGTAATCTCGCAAGGTAAATTCTGCCCAGTTCATGTAATTTAATTTCAATTGGGTATTCAGTCTGACCACATATAGTTGAGTTCATGAAGTTTCACATTCACTCAAAGTGAAATGAGAAGTAAAGGAAGTTGCGAGCAGATCATAATAAACATCACAAGAAGACATGGAGTGTCACAAGGACAAGAGGCTAAAAGGGGATGCTTGCCCCCAACTGAGTGAAGAGACATGGAGTAGAACTTAGTGAACAAAGGTATAGCAGTGAGATGAGACTGAGTTCCAAAATGACCAAAATCTGGGCTATGACCCTACAAGGCCTTTATTATTTGCATGTTTCTCTCTCAAAAGATTTTATTATTTTGCATTTCTCTAAGCTTGGAAATGGTCAAATTTTAAAATAATTTTAAATTCAATTCAAAAGTCCTTTTATTGTCTAAACACATTTCAGGTTCAAAGTTGTTTTCCTGTTGGAGGGTAGAACACAAATCTCCATGGGACAGTTCCCTCTGTGCCTACTCATTTTAGCCTCATTTTTCATATAATATGAATTTGAATAAAAGAATTTTGCTAGCATACCAAGATCTAACCCAAATAGGTCACCCTTTTCTATTATTTGAAAACAGAAAACCAAAAGATCAAACCTATCAAAATTTTAGCCTATTGTCTACATTTTACCAAAAAGGCAAACACAACAAATCTGCATAATTAGAACTTAAAAGTGTTTTGAGCCATCTTGAGGGACATTGAGGAATATTACACAGTAGTGAAATTTACCCTTTGGAAAGTGATAAAATATAAATCACTAGTAAGCTGGTGCCCTTTTTATGGGCTCACAAATCCAATTTAATTTCTCAATAATTTTGTGCATCAGTTTTGTATATAATAGTAAAATTTTTTATTAGGGGTTAGTGTTACAGAAAAAAAGAAAAAAAGTAAGATTGTATAAAATTAAATTAAATGAGTTATATTGGAAACAAAAGTAATACATATTCAAAACACATCACTTTCTAACTAGTCTAATGCTTTTTACTGTTAACTATGTCCCTTGTACCTGTTTGGCAAAAATTATACACAGTGGCCTGTTACTGCACATCTCTTTCCTGCTCTTTAGTGACCTCACCTTGATAACATAAAGTCTACCATGGTGTGAATTTTACCAAATGCTGAAGATCAGGATGTTATTTTTCTCATTTCTAGATTAATGGAAGTGATAAAAAATGATAGTGAAGATTAAATTTAAAAATGTCTCATAGCTTTACATACTGCATTGTGAATAGCACATGAAATTGAGATTATAATAGTGTTCCAGTATCAAAATGGTGTTATCTGAATTTATTCAGGAAGTCAATGGTTCATTTTGTTGGTGATCACAATGACATAGATTTTCACATGGGTGTTCATTGTTTTACTTTTGTATTAATTTTAATGTAACTATATATATAGTTGTAGATGGACACAGTATCTTTATTTACTTATTTATTTTTTTAGTGGTGCTGAGGATCAAACTCAGTGCCTCACCTGTGAATCAGGTGCTCCACCACTGAGCCCCAGCCCCAGCACGATAACTAAACTCTTATCCAATGTTTTTGTTTAGAACTGTATTCATTAGAATTGCAAATATAAGTTGGTTACTGATACAACAGTTTAACAAAAATTTATATGAGTACTGTATGAGAATAATTTGTTTTTTGGAATAAAGCATAGTGAATATTGTATTAAATTATAAATTTTGTATAATAAAGAATACATACAGGTATACATAACCCCTAACCCCTAAAGAGACATGCACCTTATATATGATGTCCTCTGTATGCTTTATATCAATAAAATTTACAACGCCCTTGAATATGTGTATATTCATACTAGATATATATTTTTTTCCTTTTGGGTGGGGGGAACCTGTTGTTTAATTTTACCAGAAAACCTCTTGATAAAATCAGCTTGCAAGGTAACGTAATATGAAAGGCCTTATAAACTAGGAAGGTGAATCCATCTTACATCGGAGAAGAAATCACCTTAATTAATCTTTATATAGATTCATGACATTCAAGTGGCCTCCAGGAAAGTGGGAACATCTGCTCTGAAAAAGCTGGAAATGCATTTCACTATCTCTTTCAAAACTGGTACTCCAGTGAAGCATGAACTAACAAAGATCTTCTGATGAATGGGGGAATGTAAATGAACTTCAAATTGAGGAGGAGTTATATTTTCATGTTTCCTTTTTGCATGTTAAAGCACCTTAAATACTTTCAGCTTACTGTAATTTGCCTCTTCTCCAAGAAAAAAAAATAATTAGGAACAATCTGCCTGTTTGTGTCTGTATTTTTAGGACTACATGAAATCAGTAGTATTTTGCCACTCCCTTTTTATAGATTTCTATACAGTTCATTTTTAAAGAAATAATTTGAAGTGCTTTTAAAATAGATTTCAATGCATAAATATGTATACGCAATAATGTTTTGCATCATTTGCAATAATGATAAATGGAAAGAACATCAAAAAAAGATCAGCTAAAATATCTTACAGCATGTCTACCCAAGCAATACTATGTAACCATTAGAAATGAAGTATATCTATGTGCAGTGACTTGGAATGATGTCAACCATGTCTGCATAACATGAATGGCATTTATTTTTAAAAAACCGTAAGTACATTATATTTGATTATGCATAGAATTTTTTGAGGTTTGACTCCAAATTGTTAATACTGAAAATTCTGAGGAATAGGGAACTTTATTTGGGGCTTTTACATTTTCAGTTTTTTATGTAATCTTTGATACTTTTTAATGAGCAAGAACTAATCTAAAAAACATTAAAACCTCATATTTTTATTAGTCATTTTTAGTTATACATGACAATAGGATTTATTTTGACATAATTATAAAAATATGGAATATAATTTGTTGTAATTTAGACTCAACACTTTCCCTTTTCTTTTCTTCCTCCATCCCCCTATTCCCTTCTTCTACTCTACTGATCTTTCTTCTGTTTACTAATAGTTTTTTAAATTAGTGTATATGAATGTACATGATGGTGAGATTCACAATGATATATTCATAGGTGTACATAGGAAAGTAAAAACTCAGCTTAATAAACAAATGATCCATGCAGATTTTGATCTTTTATTCTTCTTGCAGGTGGAACGCAGAGAACAATTATTATATTCACTCTCCATGTTTTCTAGACAAATAGTTAGCAAGGTGTGCAATATTATCAGCTCCTTTCAAAATCATTAAAACCTTACATTAAGAAGATAAATGAAGAAATTTCACCTTTACGCAAAACAACAACAAAACATATCTTACACTGAGTGAATGGGGGATGTTCGATCATACCAGGATTTAAGATCTAAAGAGACATAGTAAAATTCAATGATTTCCCTTTCTTTTTCATAATTCAGAAACAGCTGTACTAGAGATTGTTTCATGAAATTAGTCAATGGCAGTTAAATTAAGAACCCATAAAAAGACCAACCCTGTGTTCATCAAGCAGGGGGATTTGCACTCTCCTTCAAGGGCATCCTGAGACAAATACAAAGGAATGAGATATTCTTTTTTTTTTTTTTTTTTTTTTTTGATGAGTAAAAGAAATTAGCTTTTTAGCTGTTAGCTTTTGAGATGTCCATAAGATGCAGTACAAGTTTTTTCTACCTATTTCTCATGATCTCAGATCTATCTTGGAATTCTTTTGATGTTAATCAGAGGCTCTATAAACATAAGGGAATTATTGCTACACATTGTCATTTCCATAAACTCAGACAACCATTGGGTAAGAAATTGGAATGGATGGGATCCTCATAAGAATAAGTTATACTTTATGCATATATAATATTTCAAAGTACACTCTATTATAATGTGTAGCTAAAAAGAACAAACAATAAAATAAAATAAAAAATAAGTTAGAACGGAAGAGAAATGGTAGTTGAAGTGAAGAGAACAGTAATTGAAGGGAAAGTAAAAATAGTGAAGAGCAAAATTAAAGCAAGAAATAACTCAACCAGATCATTGTGACACTAATTATCTTATATTCTGATGTACAACAGTGGAACTAAATTATTGTGTGATCTCTTTCAGTTTAGAAAAATTTAAAACAAATCTAATTCATTATCATGTTAGTATATGCACAGATACTTAGTCATCTTGGACAGTGGATGGAACTCTACTCAGTTTTCCCCTTTAAATGACAGGAAGTGCTGTTCAATCCTTCTCCTCTTCCACTTGTTTGCTTGGTTATTCTTCTAACTCTATGTCATGGAGCTGTCCTTAATGCTGGAGAAAAGAAAACTGTGTCTGACACATATTCCTATGAGCTCATATCCTGCTGATGAAGCCAGATAGGCAAGGATCAGATCCAGAGAATGATGAAGTTGAAATGTTAATACCCTTCCTCCATCCTTATCAAGAGCCTGCCCCTGCTACAACATTTTGCTAAGGTAACCTGTCCCAGGAATTGCCCCTCCCTACAGGGAGTGATAAAGTTGTTAATTAATGTATCCAGGGCTGCTCCATCCTGCCCTTCCTCCTTCAGCTCACCTGTTTCCCACCTTTTGGCCATCCCACCAAGCATCTCCTGGGCTTAATCATGTATGCAGAAAGGAGAGAGATAAGGGAATTGAGCAGGAGAACAAAAGAAGCCTAGGACATATAAAAAAGGCAGAATGCCTTGCTTCTTGGGATACCAGGATACCAGCCATCGTCCCCTTCTTCTTCCCAGGAGAAGTCTATGTTACCCCTCTTTAAATAAACCCTGCTTTATAGGCTTGCCTTGGTGTGCTTCACTGATGTTATACTTCAGCATTTGAGGGAGCAAGACTCGTTACCGGTAACTGGAAGTATCACTGCCACTCTCCCCTTCCTCACTTTGATTTAGCCACTTTCTTTTTTTCATAATACCATCTGCTTTTGCGCCCTCAGGAGCTTGCACTTATTTGCTGTGATTAGGGTATCCTTTCCAGAGATACCACAAAGCTATCCCCCTTACCCCATCAAGTCTTTGCTCAAATGTCATATTCTCAAGGATGCCTTCCTTGTTCAATGTACTTTACTCTGTGGCTACTGATCTCCTAGCACATTTTTTTTTTCCTTTAGCATTTGTCAAATTCTGATATACTATATACTTTAACTATTTATTCAGTTTGTACTTTCTAGTCTATTTCCTGACTTTAGAATGAAAACTCCTTAAAAGCAAGGATCTGTGGATTTTGTTCATGAATATATTCTGGACATTTTAAATAGTGCCTGGTACCTAGCAGTTAAACAGTTAATAGTTTTAAACAGACACACTCAAAGGATTTTTTTAAATTTTGTAATCTTTTTAGTGACTGAAAGTTTTTTATTCCTGTTTCTCCATATACTGACTCCACTTTTTCTCCATTTATAGTACCAGGTTATCTTTCTTCTGGTCAAGTTTTTTTTTTGTTTGTTTGTTTTTTAATATCTAGATCTAGTGGTTTTGTTAACTGAGTGAATTGCCAGAGTCTTCACATAACCTAGTAAGTTTTAAATAACCTTCTGAGACATTTAGGTGACACAGCAGCAGCGTATATTGTACAAAGTAGATGCATATAAGAGCTAATTGGAGAAGATATGAGTAAGGTCTAATATTTGTGATAATATAGAAGAAAGGGAAGGGATTAGGGAAAGATCCAGAAAATTGGGGATGGAGAACGTAGGAGAAAGCAAAACAATAAATTGTTATTAAAGGGAAGTTAAATCACAAATTCTTAGACAAAATTACTTGTCTTAAATTTATAAAATCTCTATCTTCAAAGATTGGCTGATTAAAAGAAAATCTAATAAATATGTTATAAGGAGTGAAAAATTTCTAAAATGTATCACAAGGACTTCTAAGTCAGAAAGACTTCTTTCCCAAGAATTGCTCCCTAACAAAAAATAAAATTCAAATCAATACAGGTAAGAGTCCAGTGAACACCAGCTTGGTCAGCCCCCAGAAATAGAATAAGCAAATTCTATTAAAATTAGTTGTTTATGAGCTATTATTAGATTTCAGCCTCAAGATGTTAATTTTTAGGCATGATTTAGAAAATCTTGATTTCCTAAACTAGTACTCAGGCCTTTTCTGATTATGAAAGGGAAGTGGTATTGATAAATTGGCTTGAAATGTTAGTAGACTTTTATAATTTTGCTACAGGCTTGGTATATGGTTTTGGCATATGAAATATCCTGAGTTTCAGTTTCCCTAACTATAAAATGAGTTTATTTGGAATAGCTGATCTCTAAGATCTCTCTAATTTATGATATAAAACTTTAGAAAACCATTAATAAGTGCCTGCAAGATTTGCCATAAAACCAATGTTAAAATACTTTATGGAAAAAAGAAGTCATGTGCATAAATGTCTGCATTCATATTTCTTATTTGGAGAATCGAGAAACTATCAACTCTTCTATGGTTCTGGTAACCTGAGCAGAAACCCTTCTTTCTTGAACAACAAGTTCTTTGAACAAAATCATTGAATTATATATGTGTTAGGACCAGTGCTCTTCTCCCAGTTACTTTCCATCCATCACTGGATATATAGAGAGAACATTTTTTTTTCAGAGGGGTGCAGTCTTCATAGATCAAAAAGTAAAGAAGAAAAAACATCCATCTGAGCATGGGAGGAAAGGTAGTTACACTTAAGTCAAGGTTAAGAGCTTGCGTTCCCAAATATTAGGTAGGGTTTGAAGCAAGGAGGAGATAGCCTGTGGGTAAGCTGCTTTCCTTCAGCTAATACATCTCTAACAAGTAGAAAGGATGGCCTCAACTGTGAAGGCTCTTGCATTCTTCTTAGAACAAGAGTACTGCAGGCCAAACAGTGCAATAATGAAGACAGCCCCACACGCCTCGTGGGAAATTTCCTCTTGGAAAGGAGGTTGAAAGTTCTCAGCATGAGGCTGAATGTGCCTCCTCTGGCTTCCTAGTTGCTGAGACCAAAGACTTCTAAAGTTTAGAACTAAAGCTAGTTCTGTTTTATGTATAACCTTTTGTCTCAAAGCAAGAGACCTTGAGAGCAAGTCTGTTATATTAGAGCCAAGTTGACCTTGGACAAGCAAATTCCCCTGAGACTCTGTGAAATAAGAGTGGTTAGAATAGAGTTTGGATAAAATGATTTTTAAGAGGACTTTCCTGCTGTCCCATTCTATGAATCTTGGAAACTTAATTTATGGTAACACCACCTTTTTCCTGTTCACAGTAAGAGAGTTTATGTTGTTGGCAAAAGGTCCTGGAGAACCCCTGAGAAGCCACTGGATCAGGTGCCATCTCATCCCAGGTTTGGCTGCTCTGTGTCATGAACAGAAAGGTTACGACCCCATATTCCCACCCCTTCTGTACATCTCTGCCTTTAGGGCACAGAAAGCAAGTTCAGCACCATAGGCAGTAAATTGTAGAAGAAACTGACCTCGGAGGCTGTCTTAGCAAAAATCATGACAGGGAGCAAATGTCATTTCAAGGAAGATCTTGGAGACAGGAAAATGACTCAATGTAAGAAACTGATCTGATTTATTCATTATAAATGACACAAAGGAGATTATATATATATTTAAATCAAACCGCCATAAAAAGCTACAGAAAATCCCACTGCATTACAGGAGATGAAATTGTGAAGTGCGATGTTGTTGAAAACACAAAGGGATGTTGGGAACAAGCCCTGGGTGGTTCCAATGCAAGACACTCATTATGCTAAAGAGCTAAATATTTCACGCTTTCTGTCCTCAAGCGTACACACACAATTGCCAGCAGAGTTATGGGAAAATCAACAGTAGAATAAAGAAGAAGAAACAGTGTTCTGTAAAGCCTTGACTCCTAAAGTGCAAGGGACCAAGACTCAATAGGTTTTGATCACAGTCTTCTGACTCACATGCAGGCAGGCAGTAGTGATGTATGGTGCTAACCACCAGCATTAGGAAGATGACATGGACTAAGTCTCTCTACTGGATTATGGACGAAGATTCTATAGTGGGTGTATGGAACTGAGGAAGGCAAAAAATCAAGAAGATGAAAACCAACATAAGGCATTACCTCACATCAGGAGCCCTGTAAGGCTAAATACCCTGCCAGATACACAGAAGTCCCTGTATTACTTGATGTCATGGAAACAAGAACATGCAATATATACTAGTTGAAGATATTTTACTCCTGAGGCTGAGCATAATCTGGCTTCATCAATCCTACTGCTGCTGAGGATAGCTCTTTAATAAAAATCTCATGTGGAATCCTTCATGTGGAATTCCATCTCAAAAGCTTGCTTTTCTTCTCATTTACTGGATAACTGTAACTAGGAACTTTATCATTTACCTGTCATGCCATGAATTGCTGAAATTTTCTCCCATAAAATGAATTACTCTTAAGTAATAACAAGCAAGGTATGAACAAAGCTTATTTCTAATTAACATACCCTTAACAGTTGTAAAGATGTTCAAATCATGGTAAATTACTATTTTCATATAACCCATTTATTTTAAAAACTTATAGGGAATATAATTAAGATTGGTTTTTTTACTTTATAAAACAATAAACCTGTAAGCTCTTATTAATGAAGATCTTAAGTAAATGTAGATCAAGTCATTTTTTCCCATGAAACTCAAGGTCCTTTTCAAAACCATTTTTTTTTTCTAAATCTTTAAATGGATTAACAAAGTAGAGACAATGATAATAATAAGAAATAGAAAATACTAATATTTATTGAGTTCTAGGAATGGGGATGACCTCTTAAACTACTTTTACCTATTCAGTCTTTTGCATCCCTCTTAAGAGTTGGGGACACTAATTTTCATTCACATTGGAGTTACTTTGACACTGACTTGCTTTAGAATAGGAACCCTTGGACTAGCATTCAGGGAACTAAGTATTCATCATGGATTTCTTAGCCCCTTCAAATCAGGTCCAAAAGCATATAAGGAAGTATATGTGAATTCCTAAAATTGAGGATATATGGTGTTTTTCAGATTCACAAAATACTGTTACCCTTCCCCTTCAAAAAGTACTATCTCTTTAACAGAGATATTTCGGATTTTACAAGATGATAACACAAAGTTTGCAGAAGAAATGGTATGCATTGTTTAAGATTTAAGCTAGCATTTATTGCATTTTTGCAAGAACATTAAAACGTGTCCTTTGATTAGTGATGTGTGTAGGTTTTGAAGGGTATGCCAACTTTCTCCTTTTGTTCCTTTTCTCCAGTGTTAAATATAATACATGAAATATGACCTAAGCTATTAATCTAAACATTATTCTCATTAGTTTCAAAGCACAGCTATTGCTCCAAAGTATTTTAACAAATGGCACCCTGCTTCATCTGGGCTCTGCTTTCACATTCAGCACCGAACAAAGCTCCCCCTCCCCCACTCTTCAATGCTGAGCCCCAAAGCAAAGCTTGGTATCTCTACTTCCAGCTGTGCTTTTGTTGTGCTTTACATCAATCAAAGCTTCAAAAAGATCATGGAAAGATTTTTTCTCAGTTTTCGCATCAGAAGGGTTAACATAAAATCACTGTGCAGTGGGGGGAGGGTGGCACTGATAAGGAATCTTAGAAGGAAAGAAAGTGCATATAGAATGGGAGTATCTGGAGAGAAGGTTGTTGAAATATTATCAATGTCCTAGAAAAAAAAAGTTTTCTGATGGAAAAGCATTACAATATGAAATGCCATGGAGTTATTTACAGAGTTTTCAATATTCCAAGTACCTCTTGATTTTTCAGTGGGCATGTTAGGGAATAAGTAGGTCAGATTTGCATGTTCAGATGAACCCATTTGAACTGGTGTTTTTGTCCTCCTGAAGAACTAGGGTCCCTGTAGTCCTCTCAAACAGGCAAAAGGTGTCTCCAACTGTAACTAGCCCAGTCTCTCAGAAATTCCCTCCCACCTTTCTTCAGTGATATATGAATGAAGTCCTATCTGCCACTGGTTGCCTTCTACCATCTCTCTCTCTCTCTCTCTCTCTCTCTCTCTCTCTCTCTCTCTCTCTCTCTCTCTCTTTCTCTCTTTACTCTCTCCCTAATCAAGGTGTAATGTTATCTTCAATATTCAGACATCAAACATTTTCAATCATATGATACTTTAAAGATTTTCAGTTATTGCTAGGCGACCAACCCTAATGATGCTATGATCTAGAATTATCTATTCCATTCCTTTATTTCTACCTTGATCACTTCCTTTGAGCCTTCATCTACATTTTCTCACTCCTCTCCTTTTTTTAAAAAAAAAATTGATATTAAAACCCTCCTCAGATACTAATTCCTTGATGAAATGTTTTATCTATGATATATTGAATATCTGAAATGTTCTAAGAATTGTGTCAATATTTAATATGCATCATCTTTTTCTCAAAGCAATACCAATATCAGACTCATTTTCCTCGTTTTATGTTTGAGGAAGCTGAGTTCATTATGTTATAATAACTCAACAATCCTGAAGAAGAGCTACAACCTACCTGTGTAGGCTGGTTACGAAGAGGTATGGCAGGGATCTCAATCTCTTGATTCTCAGCCCACCCACCACAATGGAGACTTGTATATGAGCACGAATTCTACAAGCAGCTCCTTGGCCAGCAGTCAGACCACCTTAAGAGTCCATGCCAGCTGACACAACAACTTTTGCTTTATCCATACAACATTGACACCTTGTCAGACTTATATCCCATTAACCTATCCACCCACACATGCCATGCAATTTCAGCCTCATTGACATGCCCCTTGCTGTTCATTCTGCCCAGGATTACTCTCTTCAGGTTGCTGCATCTGTCTTTTAAGGCACAGATGAATTTGCAACATCTCCTTGAAATCTCCTCTGATAATCCCAGCACATGCCATTCCTTCCTCCATGCATTGAATAATCACAATGTATATTGCTGCAATGCATACCTGGGCATAATTGGATAAAAATTCATCTTTGATAAAATTATGTCTTGAAGAAATCATTTTACATGCTTTAGTCTTTCCCTTTGGCTCTTAACATGGTGCTAAAAGCATACACTGACAGGACTGGAGCTTTCTCTCTGAAATCTCTTGTTATTTTGGAAAAGACAAGTTTGCAGAAAAGTGACAGGAGCTGTCCAAGTGCTTAAACATTTTTTATTTTGGAGGAAGGACATTTAATATGAATTGATCTTCACGTTTCTCAGTATCTAATGATTTCTTTCTTTCTGAACCCCTTAATCTTACTTTTATCACCTGACTTATATCCTTGTAGCCATTCACAAAATAAATGTGTTGTCCATTTTTATTTGGTTAAAAAATAAATAAGACCTTAATTGATGACACCAAACATGCAATGACAATCAAAATTTAAAAAAATATTTTTCAACTAGTTTTCATTTTCCCATGCAGTGTACTCTTCTTTAAACAATTGGTGGTTCCATGTTGGCACTGAATGTCGGATAAATGAGTTCATGTTTTTTTTTTTTTTTTTTTTTTAAATCTTAGGTGGGTAAATAGTTTTAGTTTTATACAATAATTAATGAATTATTATCATAAAAATTTAGAATAGTACAGTAAATAAAAGTAAAAACCCAAGGATAATTACTTTAATCATTATATTGCATATATCTTCAAACATATACATTCATAAAACACCAAGCACCAAAGTAGTATTACATTATAGTGTGTATATTTTTAACTTTTATTTTAACTTACTATGCAAATAACACTCAAAATGCAAAGTTAACTATAATTCCATAATGGTTTTAAAGACTGAATTGTGGATAGAGTCAATTTTGATGTTAATTTGTTTTCAACCATTTTATGTTACATACCATGATGTATATTATATTATTGTGTATTATAAATAATACAGCAATAAAAAAAACCTTGCTTGGCTGTTGAGCTTTTGAAATTGAGAAGAAAAAAAGTATTTTAAGCCATGGATTGGTGATATGATATATAGAACTGGGTGGAGAGATTGTTTGGAAGGACAATAAAAATACCAAGAAGACTATTTCAGAGCCTCTAGCAACAACTCAGGTAAAAGAATATAAGGGTTCATAAATCTTAACTTTCTGACTTCCCACAAAATCAGGTATACTGAGGAGAGAAAATAAAAAAGGTGAAATATGGAGAAAATTATGTAACCACTAACTCTGAAGATGAATTCAGACTGACAGGGTCCCTGACCAATATTTGCCTGTCAGCAGATAGCAGACAGGAGAGGGAACACACACACATGTATACACACATATATGTGAAATTCGACATGTAAATCTATGGTATTTATACAATGGTCAACAGAAGACATGTGTATATGTGTGTGAATATATATATTTCTTATCTATCTATCATCCAAGGATATAAAGTTTGTGGAGATAAGGAGGCTGATAAGCATCAACTAATGACATAAAAAAAAAAACACAAGAAGAGTGAGGTATGTTCCAAACCTAGGATAGACAAAAATATTTCAAATAGGAAGGGATGACTTGCTTTGTGAACTTTAAAGTTGGGCCAGCAAACATGAGGACTGAGGGAATTTCAAAATCTTAAAGATATGCTTGATTAAATACTTCTAAAAATTAAAGCCTAATAGGGAGAAATAGGTTCAGAGTAAATGCAAACAGGGACTTAAACACCTTCTTTTCTTATTTCTTATCGAGTAGTTAGTTGAGAATTTCAGCAAATCTACCACCTGTGATCTTACTTGTTTAGGCTCTGTCTTACCCAGCATCTCAGGGTTTCCCACCTACAACATGCTGACAATCATACTTGCCACTTAGGATTAGTGGATGGAATGTTGGCAGAGCACCTTGGAGTCTGAGGATGAAATATCCACGCAGGCACATTATTATTATTATACTCAGCACTACTCTCCTTCCTATTAGAAGATTGCTTATTTCTCAGCTACCCTGGAGTTTTAACAGGGGCTTTTGGAAGGGCAAGCTTCATTCTTTTTCGGTCTGGTAGAGTGTGATAACTGCTAACCTTGCCAATGAGGCAAAAATAGCCAAATCCAGAGCATTTTTTCATCTCCTTGCTGGTCTCCAAAAGTTGCAAGGCACATAATGCATAAGTGGAGAGGTCTAAACATGGTGCTTCAAGAAAACAAAGAATCAAAAACAAAAACTCCAGGGGAATCTTAGAAGCAATGGTAGTCCATGATTTTTGACACAGGTCCACAGACCCAGTCAGCTGGGGAAAGAACATAAGACTTACACTTATCTTTTATGCTATACCTGCAGGCTCCATGCATACATTCTTCAGAATGATTGTTGGCTGAACATAATAAAGCTCTGTCTCCAGAACTGTGGAACTAAAGGGAAAAACAAGCAAACTCTCTGAACAGTTTTGGCTGCAGTATTATATTTGGTTTATCTGTACCTTTCCTGGAAAAGGTATGCTTTATTTTGTTTGAATTTTAAGAGTTTCAAGAAGAAACTGTGAAAGCAGAAGAATTATAAATTAGTGGATATTTATTTGGTTTGTTTGAAAATGTGGCGATATTTTAAAAATCCTTAGAAGCCTTATTAATTGACCACTATCCTATTTTTGCAAGGCATCAAATAAAAATCAACATACTTTCCCCTACTCAAATCACAAGGGCATTTTCTACCACCTTGTCTGCCAGATAAAACTGAGTGCCAGGAGAACTAAACATCTGGGTGGGAGCAGTATAAAAATATCCGGGACGCCACCACCATATGTTGCAATAAAATGGCTAGCCCCATACACCCAGGCTTTGTTTATGCTTTATATTAATGGACCCAGTCAGTGTAAGCAGGCCGCCAACTAGCAGCATATGCTGCTCAGACTGTGCCTGCCTCAATCCCATTTTCAGAGGCAGTGCAAGGCACCAATCCCCTCTGTGCCCATCATCTAAGTTGCTATAGCACTAGGTACTTGACCGAACTTCTGAATCATGAGACATTTACTTTATCTGCTTCCCAAATAGGTGAAACTTTTTAATTAGTATTGATATTTTGTAAAAAATCTTGAAAGAAAATATGGGGAGAGGTAATGGGAGGATTATGCACAGTGTTCCATCTGCATTGATTTATTAGACTTTCAGTGGCAACATCCCCAGGTCTTGCAGGATCAAGACCAATCCTTCACTGCAAGGACCATGGTGAGGATTTGGGCCTCCCTTTCAGAAGATATTGAAAGTGATTACAGGGTTCTGAATGGAGGAGATAGTCTGTGACTTAAAATTTAGTGGAAATATTAAGTGTACTATGGAAAAAAAATAGTTGTAGGGACAGAAAGAGCGGGAACATGTAAAGCCATCAGTGATTACAATAAGAACATGAAAACGAATTTGTACCTTAAGGTTAACCCAACTGCTAGAGGGGGATTAGCAGGTGGTAAGGAGGGGAGAAAACCTCCAGAGATCCATATATATTTTGGTTTCATCTTGCTCATTTATTCTTACTTCTCTGGGCTCCCGGGGGGTTAGTTACAATGATGTGAGACTCCTCATAACTTTCATTAACTTAATATGCCAAGACCATTCCCCACACTGAGAATTTGTCCATCTTATTCTTCCCACCTGAAAATCCTTTCCTCTCCTTAATTAAACCCCATCTATCTTTAATTTTCCAGCTCAAGCACTATTACATAATAAAATCTTACCTATGTGCTGCAATTACAGTTTGTAATCATATCCACGCCTTATGTGTTGATCCCTCAAAAATAAATATTACTGTACTCCAGCTTGAATTATCAACATGAAAAAATTAGGATATTCTCATTTACCCAGGAGCCTAAAATAATAATTAAGCATTAACAAAAAGATTTGTGAAGTTCCTGAGAAAGCTTGAGGCATTTATTCCTCAGTTCCTTTGGCTTTTAATGAAAGTATATATATGCATAACAGGGATACAAGGCACAAGAAATGCTGTTCTTGTCCAAAAGTCAGTCTAAGGAAATAGGAGTATGACCAGAGGAATGCAAAGCTTCCTAGAAAATGCTCCAATCTAGGCACACAGGGATAACAAGAGAGAATTAGAATCTGTCAGATGTCATCTATTCTGTCCCATTTTAAAGAGTCTGGTGTGGGATCCAAGAGGAAAAACTCCATCCCCAAAGCTCTGTGGCTCCACAGAGTTATTACAGATTGAACGCAAGACTGAGATGTGTCTTCAAAGCTTGAATGGGAAGAGACTGAGACACCATCTGCCAGAGGCAGCCCAAACTGTTAACACACCAGCTGAGCTATAGAGAGTGGCAGCAGGGACTGCAGACTGCTACACCCAGCACAGTGATGAACTGCCCTGTCAGCCAGGGCTCACTTGAGGACTCCAACTACAGTAGGACTTCCCAGGGGAGACTGGAGGTTTCTGGTTGCCCAGGTCCAAAGGAAGTGCTTGCTGATGGAAACCCTCAGTGAGACACTGTCAGAAATATAAAAGAAGGAAAAAAAAAAAAGACTCAGACCTCTGAGGCCAGAAGGATTAACAATTCCAGAGCTCAGGGGAAGTCTGTTCACTTTAAGGACAGGGCAATCAGGGTAAGTAGCTGCTATGGATTGAAGGTAGTATTTTTTTTTTTTTTGAGGGTGGGGTATAGTTAACTTTCTGATAGTTGATAACAAATCATATTCTTCCAAAAAAATAATGGAAGTAAGAAATGTAAGTAGGTACTGATCCAAGGGTCTTTCTTTTTTTCTCCACTACATGAAGTAACTCAAGACAAGGATTAGGTCAGTCTACATAGTGTCGCCCCATAGACACATGGAAACTGGACAATTCACATCTGTCTTATCTTACTGCAGTCTACTTTCCACAGAGAAGCCATGGTGATCCTTCTATAAGTCAGAGCCTGTCTGTTCTCTGCTCATAACCTTCCAAGGACTTCCCATTTCCAAGTTTCCCTAGAAAAGCTAACCCAGCATCCATGCCCACCAGCCCATACACTTCACTGCTTAGTGACTTCACCTCTGACTTTTCTTTCCTTGGCTCACTCTGATCCCAGTACAATGAGCTACTATTCCACAAGACATGGTAACACTTTAGGACTTTACACCTCTTGTTTGCTTTGCCTAATATGCTCTTCCCCAAGCTGCCCTTGGGACTCAGTTCTTTATCTTCTGCAAGCATTTCTCACATGTCACATTCTCAGTAAATTCTTCCTTAATTGTCCTTTTAAAAAATTAAGAAAAAAAAAACACAATAAATATCACCCAAACTCCAAACACCCCTCCAAAAATATTTCCACAAGTACCTCATTCTCTCTTTTATTTTTCTCCTGAATCATTCTCTATAATAACTTGTATATTCTGTTTCTCTCTGCATTCTTCCACTAGAATTTTTGCTCTGGAAGGGTAGGGATCTTTGTCTTCTTGTTTTCTCTGCTCCGTCCCCGATGTCTACAACAAAAGTGGATGATGGTGGATACTTAATTTAATATATTTAATAAGTTAAAAGCTTGTCTATCTGACCAGACTGGGAGAATTTTGTATCTTTCTTATGCTCTGCGGTGACTCACACAGTGAAAGATCCAGATCCATCATGAACAAGTATACTTTGCCCTCTCAGGAAATATTCTTAAACCATTTTTTACCTACTCATTTTCTTAAATAAAAAGCAATAAGCTGACTTTTCTTATTTTGTTTTTTCAAGGTTGTATTAAAAACTTAAATAATCATGTACTTTTCACATTTTTTATTTGTACAACTTGAAAATCAAGTTGGGATTAAAAAAAAGTCTTTGGTTTTCAAATCTACAAGGTTATTTTGAAAGTTGCTACCTTTTTATTAATAGAAGTTAAAAAGTAAGGAAATTCATAACTTCTAAAGGTTTCAAAGATACTGTAGTGAAAGTTGTTTTTTTTTAACCCAGTATCCATCCCTGTTTCTCCTGGAATAGCACTCTGGTTTTACTGGGAAAGTATACCTCCTCTGTTCCTACTCTGGGCTATTGCTCTGGGTTTGATGCTACAGTAGTCTTTCAGAATCATTCCCAATATAGCTATTATTCATCTCCAGGATTTGACTGGTCAGTGGTGAATACATGACTTTGACCAAGCCATTGAATGACAAGTCTTAAATATTTGTTCAACAGAACTCTTGTAGTTTCAAAATTGTGTTAATTCTGTAACTATTCACACTTTGCAAGTTTGGGTGGGGTAGGATATACTTCTTGAGATTGAGGCCAACTCAGAGAAGGGAATAGATAATAAATAAATAATTAAAGGTCCAAAGGATGGGGAAAACCAAAGTATGATTTCCAGTAATCTAGTTTAAACTGCTGTAATTGAGTGTGCCTGCAGTTATTTCCCTAGACTATTTTGTAATGCAGTAAATTTCTTATTTTAGTTACAGCAAGTTGATCTGGATCTACCAATTGCAACCCAAAGAGACTTGACCAATTTAGAACACAGACTCATTTGAGAATTTCCTCTTCTGGATAGTTCAAATGTTTAAAAAAGTTATCATGTTAGAATTGAACAAAATCTAAATTTAGACTTAGAAAACCACATTTCAAAATTGTGGGTTTTTTTTCCAATTATCTAAGTTTATTGAACTCTTCTTTGAGAAAAGTATAATATTTGTGCCCACCAACATTACAAAGTTACTGTGAAGATCAAACTAGAGAATGAATATGAAAATTCTCCAGAAATTGAAAGTATCATATACTAGTAATGGTATTCCAACTTTCTTTAGAACACATAGCAGATCATTGTGTTTCATGAAAAGATGAATTACGTGAACACTTTTATTGGAAGAGTCATTAGAGAAGTATAAAGTGCCTCATCATTAAGTGTATGAATTTAATTAACGTCACAAGTTTTGTAACATGGAAAGAAAAGGTGGGAAATTTTCAGGATTTGACCCACATGAAAACTTCATTCACTCATTAATTCAGAAAAAAGAATTATGAGCCTCAACTACTAAATCAGGTACTACAAAAGGGTCCTGGGATTCAGACAGCAAAAACTCTCCAGGTACAGCTGGGGAGACAGACAGACCTATCAATAAATCAAATACAGTAACAGAAATGCTATGACAGAAGTAAGAAACAGAGAGAGGGAGTCCACTATTGATATTTAGACATACTGGGGAGAGTTTAATAAAAAACTCAACCTTTAAGTTTATCCAAGGGGATAAAATGTGGTTCTCTAGGGAGACAAATGTGAAGAATATTCTTCAAGTTTTAGGAAACTGTGGGGATCAAATAATCTTTGAGCAGCATGTGTGTGTGGCCTTGCTCATGTTTTCTTACTTCTTTGCTCCTTTATTGAAATTTAGAAAGAGGGAGGACTCATCAGTATACGTTCCAGATAAAATAGCCTGTACATTATGTCTGAAATCTCACTTAATAGCTACAACATTTTGAAGGTTAAAAAAAAAAAAAAACAAGTTGCCTTAAGAATGGATGTGAATGTAGAATATGAGAATGATTTTAGTCACAAACTTCAAGAAAAAGTACTATGGATCCTGAAATTATTCTATATAAAAATAATTTTATGTTCTGTTTTAATCACTTCACAGATTTTTTTTTTTTTATGGTTGGTTGACTAAAGCTCACAAGAAAGGCTGGTTTAATCTGAGGGCCATCAGGTTTCTGAATGTAGTCTGTGTTTTGTATTCTTTGACAAATAGGAGAAATGATAATAATTGCCTGCTATCCAAGGAATTGCACAGCTGTGTCCTGGCACCTTAGAAAATTTCCCATAGGTTGTGAAAATTCTGGGAATCAGCATTTTCCATCAGATCTTTGATATGTCATAAATCCTCCAGGGATTATTTTTTTCCCAGATGACCAGTTGTCCATACTCAGTACAGTACCCTGAGGAGGTAGATAAGTTTTCACACAGCAAATTTTCATCATTAAGTGGAAGCTCACTGAATATTAATTTGATTAAAGTGCTACCATTTCACTCCTAATGAGCACCTATAGAATTTAGAGTGCAAGGTAATGTAAATATTATATAAATAGGTATTCTTTTTAGTACAGGGTTTTGCCAAACGTCTTTCCGGTGTCATTCACATTTTGAGAGTTGGTATAGTTTAAGCATCATTAACTACCCTTGATCATTAAATGTTATGTTAATACTATTTATTTTTTTAAGAACATAATCTCTAAAATGTGAAATTTTGCAAAAATGTAATTTAGAAAATTCACATTATTAAAGTTATCTCCTGATGAAGATTTTCAATTGAGATCTATTCAATACAACAGAATCTATTTAAAATCTTATTGTGGGAAAGTCATTAAGGGATAGCTCCCACAGGATAAAAAGATCAGTGATATACCTGATGTTTACAGGGTGTGACAGGTGCTGGTGAAACACAGCGTATTATTTCATCTAGTCTTCTGATAAACACTTTGAGATATTATTAACTTGTTTTTTTTCAGGTGAGAAAATTGAGACCATAACTGGGCTTAAATAAATTCCTAAAGTGTACGAGTACTGAGATTTCCTAGGCACTCTGTTTCTAGAGCTTCTTCTCAACCTGTCTTAACATTTTCAGTGATTAATATTTATTAATTTTAGAATTTCAAGTACTAGGATTTTCTTACCTAATGATTTTTCATTGAGTTTATTTTGTTTAATAAATGAGTTGAGTTCAGCTGAATCAAAGTTATCTTACCTTTATTAATTATATAGAACATGATAATAAAACAAAAAAAAATAGAAAACAAAATAAACCCGTACTATATCTCAGTGGCCTATATTTTTTGTATGTATTTTACTTGTTTTAAGTGGGTTATTTATCTGTATTAATTTGGCCTGAATTTAAACAATCATTGCTAGCATCCAATTAATTTTAAATGATATGGTTCTTTCAACAAACCAAGAATCAAATTTTGTTTGTTTGCTTACAAGGCAGACACAAAGGAATGTCATACTTCGTGCTATAGTCTCAATACGATTCGTCTCCCAAGGTTAGCAAGCTGACTTTTGGTTAGTTCTAGTAAGCGTGAGTTGTTTTCAGGCCAAGCCTGACCCCTGAATCACTTCTGGCTTCCTGTCTCAAAAGTGATCTCTTGTCTTCCTCATGCTCCTGCCATTGCAATGCCATCTGCTGCTAGGCTCCACTGCAGAACAAACATGTGGTATTGCCTGATCTTGGACTTTCAGCCTCCAAAACTATACATAACTTCTTTTTTTCCTTTTTTTTCTTCTCAAAAGAAGTAAATAGTAATGCAAAACTGACTAATGCATACGAGTTGAAAAATAAATGTTATAAAAATAACATTATATTTATATTTATTATATTTAAATATTATAACTTATTTTATAACTCGTTATAAAATTATAACGAGTTGAAAAACAAATGTTACAAAAATTATACAGTTAAGACTCAGAAAATTTATGTTATTTGGAAAATAAGCAATAAAGATAATAACTGGTTAATTTTTCTATCTAAGCAAACACATCTACTTCCAAGTATAGACTTCTGTATGGATTTTGGCCCTATCACATATGGAGAAACTGGATCCATCTCAGTAGTTCCATTGCATAAGTTTGATTGCCAAAGATTCACACCAGCAAAAAATTTATTCTGGATAATCCTGCCAAGGTACTACCATTTTTGCTTCACAAAGCATTTCTTTACTGGTTGGAATGCTTCTAGAGAGATCCATAAGACACATTTTAGATAAAATAAACTTTTGGTCTTATCTTCCTGTTCACCTCTCAAGAATTCAGTTCTACTTCTGCCAAAAATTGGAGTGCTTTTTTGTTTCTTTTTTTTGTTGTTGTTTCTCAACTAAAATATAAAACAATACAAACAAGCAACAAGCAATCAATTCTAAAAACAAAACAAAACAAAACAAAAAAAACCGAAATCAAATCCTTTGGATTCCTAGAAGAAAAGTCTCTTTTGTAGTACAAATAAATAGTAAAACCTTTTATTTTTTAACACCTTCCATTTACTGTAAGAGAGTCAAAAGTTCCTAGCCAGGGGGTTAAGTGATTAACTGATCCAAGCACTTTTTTCAAAGGCCCTAAAGTTAAGAGAATTACCCCAAATCATGTGCTTATTCTTACAGAATCAAGTTTTGACAACTGAACTCCTTCTCTTCCATGGGATGACTTGTGATTGTGGTCCTGCTCCCATGAGCACATGCTCCATGCTCCGCAAGGAGAGGGACCAATACACTCAGCTACTATGATTCTCCTGGTTTTATCTTTTCTTCCATAGCATCCCTAGAGAGAAGACATCAATACTGTCTTAAAAATCATACGTTTGATCAAAATAAATAGAGTAGGTGCTCTTGAGAAGAGAATGAAAAACATCAGTGAAGTCCAATGGAAGCTCATTATCTGGAGAAATATATATTCATCTAAGGGAAAAAGCCTTCAGAACTCCCCCAGAGAGAGACGAGGATGAATTTCAAGTTTAATCTCTACTTTGGCAATTAACATGCATATTCAATAAAGCCTCGTCAATTATCCTTAACAGCATTGTGTTTTTAGATAGAGTATTTTTTTTTAAATGCTTCACTAATTCTACTTATCATCAGGAATAAAATAATACCAACAATATATGGTCATTAGAGCAATCCTTCATTATTATGTGTGCAGAAGTAAAAGAAAGGTCATGGAGAAGACCCACTCATTAAATATGTCCTTCCCTCCCCCACCTCTTTTTATCTATCTTTATGCTTGGTTAATTAATATAGACATTCTTTATACTCAGCAGTGTTAATAGAAAAATGTTAATGATGCAAATGAACTTCCAGGCCATAGCTTTTGTGTGTATGTCTTTAATTGTTAGGTTGTTAATTATGATTCTGGTTATATAAAGTATCTGTTTCTGGTAGAATAAGAAAAAAGGAATAAACTTCATATAATATATATGCATACTATGTGTGGAAGGATTTATATACATGTATAGTTATATGATGACAATATATAGACATGTTGATATAAAATTTTATTTTTATATTGTTGATATAGAAGTCAATAATACCAATACAGAAGAAATAAAAGCTCAGTGATCTTGAAATTGATTTTGCTAAAATTATTTTTTAAAGTTTAGTTAATAATATGTTTTCTGATGCATATATAAATATAATAATTTTTTTTAGGGTTATAACTATTCAGCTAAGCCCAGGCAAGAAAACTGTTGGGAAAGATTAAACATTCTTTGTTTCAAAATATTATATTTATAAGGACTTAAAGCATGCCTGAGGCTGGGGATGTAGCTCAGTGAGAGAGCATTTGCCTAACATAAGCAAGGCCTTAGATTTGATCTCCAGCATTGAGAACTCAAAACAAAAGGAAAATCCTTAATATATTTAAAGAATCAAGATCTTACAGAATATATTCTCTCAAAGTAAGATGAGAAAATCAACAACGGAAGGAAAGCTTGAAAATCCACAAATATGGTGAAGTAAAATAATGCACCTCTGAACAATCAACGAATCAAAGAGAAATTAAAAGCAAATCAGAAGATATCCAGAAATAAGTGAGAATGTATGCAAACATACAGACCTCTTGGGGTGAAAGATAACAGATAACAGTGCTCAGAGGGAAGCTAATAGGTACAAATGCCTTTTATTTAAATAAACAACAGCAACAACAACAACAACAACAACAAAAAACCACTCAAATTAAGAGCTAACTAACCCCCCCCAAAAAAAAAACTAGAAAAGAAAAAGCAAACTAAACCTAAAGTAAGCAGACAGAAGAAAATTGTAAAAATTGGAAAAGTAGATGATAAAAAATAAGAGTAAAAAATCAAAAAATCTAAAGGCTGATTCTTTGAAACAATCAACAAAACTGATAAATGTTTCGTTAACTAACTAAAGCAAAGAGAGTACTCACATCACCTGAATGAGGAATAAATGAAGAGTATTCTATCACCATTACGGAAATAATTATAAAAAATGAGGAAACACCACAAACAACTATATGCCAATGAATTAAAATACTGAGATGAAATAAATGGATTTGTAGAAAAACAGGAATGACTGGACTGACCAAAAACTAGTCAGCCTGAATGACTTCATAATAACTAAATAATAGAATTAATAGTTTTATAACTTGCCATGAAGATGAGTCCCAAACCATATGGCTGGTGAATTCTACCAGATACTGAAAGAAAAATTATACCAACTCTTATTTGTTAATACTATGCCAATTAAATATCCTCAAATAATAACAGGAGAAAGAACATTTACATTTCATTTTTTTTGTTGCCGGTATTACTCTAATAGCAAAACTTAGAAAAGATAATACAGGATATCAATAGGCCTGAGTTCTTTAGGTACAAAGAATTTCAAATCATCAATGAAAGACTAGCAGATCAAATCCAGTAACCTACAAAAACATTTATACCTGCACATTATAAGAAATGTCCAGTAGAGAAAATGTATATAGAAAGATTAGTGGTTCCTTAGGACTATGAAATTATAGCTAATAGGTACAAAAATTCCTAAGAAAATGTAAAATAATTGGCTATTGCTCAACTCCACAAAATACAAAAAAAGGCATGCATTTTATATTTTATTATTTTATTTATTCTTTTTAGTTATACATTATAGTAGAATGTATTTTGGCAAATTATACAGACTTAGAGTATGACATATTCTGTTTAGAATCCCATTCTTGTGGTTATACATGATGTGGAGTTACTCTAGTTATATATTCAAATATAAGACTAGGAAAGTTATGGATAATTAATTCTACTGTCCTTCCCATTCTCTTTTTTCCTCCCTTTCTTTCATTTCCCTTTGTCTATTTCAATGGATTCTATTCTTCCCTTTCTCACCCTGCCTTGTTTGGGGTTAGCATCCACATATAAGGGGAAATATTCAGCCTTTGATTTTTGTGATTGGCTTATTTCACTAAGCGTGATAGTCTCCAGTTCCATCCACTTACTAGCAAATGCCATAATTTAATTCTTCTTTATGGCTGAGATTATTTCACTGTGTATATATACCACATTTTCTTTATCCATTCATCTGTTGAAGGGCATGTAGGTTGTTTCCATAGCTTGGCTATTGTGATTTGAGTTTCTATAAACATTTGTGTGATTGTACCACTGTAGTATACTGTTTTTAAATCCTCTAGGTATAGAGCAAAGAGTGTGAAAACAGGATCAAATGATGGTTCCATTCCAAGTTTAAAAAAAAAAAAAATCTTAAGAGAGCTTTTCAAGTGGTTTCACCAATTTGCAGTCCCACAAACAATATATGAGTACCCTTTTCCCCATTTCCTCACCAACATATATTCTTACATGGATTCTTGATAACAGCCATTCTGACTGGAATGAGATGGAATCAGTGTAGTTTTAATTTGAATATCTCTAATTGCAAGAGATGAACATTTTTTGGTATATTTTTAACCACTCATATTTCTTCTTCTATGAAATGTTTGCTCAGTTCTTTGACCCATTTATTCATTGGGTTATTTATTTTTCTGGTGTAAAGTTTTTTGAGTTCTTTGTATATTCTAGACATTAATGCTTCATCTGAGGTGCAGATGGTAAAGATTTTCTCCCATTCTGTAGGGTCTCTGGTCATATTCTTGATCCCTTTGATATGAAGAAGCTTTTCAGTTTGATATCATCCCATTTATTGATTCTTGATTTTACTTCTTGTGCTTCAGGAGTCTTATTAAGGAAGTCAGTTCCTATGCTTACATGATGGAGAGCTGGGTCTACTATATCTTCCAGTAAGCTCAGATTTTCTGGTCTGAGAGGCATACATTTTAAATGAGTGAATTTTATGATATGTAAATTACATCTAAGTAAAGAGTTAAGATATTATAGCTATAAACATCAAAGGCCTCTAGTAACCTGGTTATTCTTCAATGAGTAATGTTAAAAAGGGGATCCATGAGATTTTTTTGGAACTTTCATCTCTAACACTTCATACTACTCTCACTTAGCTGTTTTACCAACACAGATTATAAAGAGACCACTTCTTTGGAGTTATTTTTGTTTAAACAATGAGTGATTTGTTCCCAGGTATAATGCTCATGAGAAACTAACTTACTATAGTTAAAATGTTGTTTTACATAAGATTTAATGATACCCCTATATTTTTATCAGCCTCTCTCCTTTGTACTCTGCTACCTTTTCTAATGTGAGAGCACTGTAGGATAGGTGGAATTATACCTGATAAATACTGGAAAATATTTTCTGGTTTTCTTCCCCCAAGCATATAGAGTAAGACTGTCTGACATCTTGCTATTTTTGAGAAGAGATTTTTGCCCATCCTTCTAACTCAATTTGACTCAAGGCACTACAAGTAATTTATCTGAAAGGCAAAAATAGAAGAAGGAACTCCTATCTCTTGTTGGTTCTACCTTTGGAGCTTGCCTGCCTTGAAAGGATAGGTATTTCTTTGGATCCTTATTCAATGGGGGCAAATATATCTAGCCTAGACTTCAGTTTTTCTTTTATATGTAAGTCTGAGTACTCATCACTCTCTATCCCTAAAATCGAGGCTCAACACTTGAAGCAGATATTTTCCTTTTACCTCTCCAGATATAGGTCTAACATACAAGATACCTTAATAGTGAGCTCACCCAAAGATCAGGCCTTAGGTAAAAAGCAGAACAGAGAGAATCTTCTAAAATTCAATGTTTATTCTCAAATCTTTACCAGTAGTGAAGCCAATATTTGATTCCTATTTTGATATTCAAATGCTTCCAAAATGGGAATGGTAAAGTGGGTGTTATTCAGAATCCTCTTACGTGGGAGTGGTGTGTCACAAGTAGCTCAGAGCCTTGCTCTTCTGGTGCATGGGAAGGTCATCTGTCATGTGTATCACAGCAACAAAAGTGGAGCTTAGCTGACTCAATCTCTTGTGTACACTTGAAAAAGTGGTGTGTGTGTGTGTGTGTGTGTGTGTGTATACACACATACACATACATACATACATACCAGACACAAATACATGCCCTAAAATATAACTAACCTGGATCATAAGGGAAGGATAATGATCTCAAAGCATATCTCCTAACAATCATGCAGAGCATTGTGTGAGCAGCATGGTTACTAACTTTGTTCAAAAGGAAGAATTCACTAGTTCCAGATGGAAGCAGCCTGGCACACAGCTTCTGTGTCCATCCTCAGTCCTAACTGTCCCTGCTCTCCCAGGATAGGCATCCATCTGTCCAGAATTATTTAACTAGAGCTCTGCCTGGAGGCAGGAAGCTGGGCAACACATCCAGCCTTATGTAATACTCCCAAAGTATACTTCTACCCTATTTGTTTCAATGCAAGCTTTGAAATTTCCCAAGAGAGGAAGGGAAGGTGAGATGGGGGTGGGGGGCGACTAGGTTCCTATTTCCTGTGCACTTAATATTCCATACTTGAATTGTTCATTTGTCCTTATTCTTTTTTACCTGAGTCCTAATTTCATTTCATACTCCCCTGACAGACAGGGGAAAAGGTCCATTCTATCACCTTTCCCCAGGCACATTCTCTTTTTGTAGACACTGTTGCCTCTAGAATTCATCAAAATCATGTATGAATGTCTCCTTTAAATGTCCCTTTGCACCCTTTGTATTGGTGACATTGGTATTCCTACCTCAGACCTATAATTGAAATAAATAGTGCAGAACTGTATTCTGGGCATATTTCTTTTTCTCTGTGCAGGGCAACTCACTTTATCTGCAAAATTCAAACTGCATAGAGATGAATATTAATGTCCATATTAGTATGTAGAGGTGGCATTGAGATTGATGCATGGTAACTGTTCTAGCTAGGAAGTGTGGAATTACCTATCTCTTTGATAATGCCATGTTTTCAGTACTTAACTTGACACTCTAGAGACTCATATCTTTTACTCTTATTCTACTCGCATATGACTTCCTCTCATTGAGGGGCTATTTGGGGGAAAAATGTCTATCCAACAGTGCCCACCACATAAATTAACCAGCCTGAAGACTCCCTTCAATTCAGCATATAAATCTTCAATTTAGGGTCACCAGAAATGTGAAGGAAGCCATTAACTTTAAAGAGAACTCTCTAGATGAACAGAATTAATTAACCCCGCATGAAGTGTGATTTAAATTAATATTATCTATAGGTTTATTACAGCAATTTATTAAACACAGTGATACTATTATAAGACAGGAAATTCTATGAATCCAAATTATGATTTTTATCAATATTTGAGTAGGATCTTGAATATGATTTTAGAGTTGGAGATCTGAAAGACAAAACTCGTGGAAAGCTAAAATTCAGAAAAAAAGATAAAGAAGTAAATGTAGAAGAACTATAGATTTGGTAATTTCAAGGGACATCTATATGGGATTTCACAATTAGAAAATATAGGCAAGAGAGGGAAAGAGATTATAAAAGAGAAATTTTCTATGTTAAAGAAAATTGTCACTGGGTGAGGTGGTGCACGCCTGTAATCCCAGTGTTTGAAAGGCTGAGACAGGAGGATTACAAGTTCAAAGCCAGTCTCAGCAAAAGCTAGAATCTAGGCAATACAGTGAGACCCTGTCTCTAAATAAAATACAAAATAGGGCTGGGGATGTGGCTCAGTGGTCAAGCACTGCTGAGTTCAATACCTGGTACTCCTCACTCCTCCCCCCCGCCCAAAAAAAAAAAGAAAGAAAGAAAATTGTTTACTTCAGCATGAAATATTCTTACTAGGGCCTAATAGTATAAACAGTTCTGTACTCTGACTTAGGTTGGAGGCAGTTTAATTGTGTGAAAATAATTTTAAGAGGTTTTAGAATAAGTATGCAAGAAGTGAGAAGGAAAAGTGATGGTCTTATAGTTTGAGGGGGGCGGAGGAGGAAGGAAGAGGAAGAGTAGCAAAAAAAAGAAAGGAAGAAAAGAAATTTATTTTCTTAAAATTTTCACAAAAACTTTGCTCAAAAGACACTGTTTTCAAAGTTGAAAACATAATTCAGAATCCTGAATCCTACATCTAGTCAAAATGAGGGAGTTTAAAAAAGTCAATGGCTCTGAATGTTTAGAGTTTATGTGTCAGTCTGAAAAAAAAAGTTACTTGAGGCTATATCATGCAAATTTAGGAAATAAAAAAATACAGTGAAAATAAATCCCATGTTGATAAATAACAACCATAAAACTAAAGAGTTAACTATATAATGAATGCAGAAATACAGAATAAAGTTATTACCTTCAGTTCTGTGATAATCTTCCTCAAGAGAATCAACAAATATGGTTATAACCCTATGTCTTCAATGGATGTTCAACTTACACAGGGTTTTCTCTCCATTTTCCTAATTAAGTCACTAATTATTAACTAAAGCACTGCTCCCAGAGCATACCTGTTTTATTGATGGGTTTCCCTCTTTAACTCAATCATTTATATGCAAAGATTTGATATTGTGTCATGTAACATTTTCTATGGCATTTTGTTGAAAAATCACTAATTTTCTTGTAGTATCCATTTACTTTTATATCTACAGCAATATTACACTATCCTCACCTGGTCTTATGATGGAATAGCACAAAAATTATCCTTATTCTTCTGTGTAGATAGGTGTAGCCATGTTCTGGGTAAAAGAATGTAAATAAAGGTGGTTTGTGTGACTTCCAGGATATGGATTTAAAGGGCTTAGAACATTTGCTCTTTTATTCATTTTTCAGAGACTGAAAGGGAAGTATCATCACTAAATTTAAATAGCTATACAAGATAAACAGTTGTGAACCACACATTGAGGATGATAACTTGGGTCCTTAACGAACACAGAACCAGTACTATCTACACGTTGCTTATGTTTGCCCATAGAAGAAATTAACTGTTATTATATTTAAAGCATTGTATTTCTGGACTCTGTTATTCATGTAAATATTTAAAAGAACCTACTATGCTTAACTTAATAACATTCAAACTCTTGTTATGAATATCAGGGTTCTTAATAACCCTTTGTCTAATAACCTGGCTTTCTACTGGGACATTGTATCCCATAAAGAATACATTCTCTTTAGGCATGGGGGTGCATGCCTATAATCCCAGAGGCTTGGGAGGATGAAGTAGGAGGATGTCAGGTTCAAAGCCAGCCTCCGCAATTTAGCAAGGCTATAAGTAACTCAGTGAGACCCTATCTCTAAATTATATATATATATATATATATATATATATATATATATATATACATATATATATATTATATATATTTATACACACACACACATATATATACACACACACACATATATATATATATACACACACACACATATATATACACATATATATATATATATATTATATAAATGTATATAAAAGGGCTCGGGATGTGGCTCAGTGGTTAAGCGCCCTTAGATTAAATCCCTGGTAATAATAATAAAATAATAATAATAATAATAATAATAATAATAATAACAACAACATTCTCTACATTCTCTTCACTACAACTGCTCTCCATTTTTTTAATTCTTTCTATCATTCATAAATCTTCATGTTTCTTTCTGTGATCTTCTTTGCCTACTTCCTCTTTAAGCCTTTGGATTTCCCATCATTCTCAGGACACTATTCAATGGGTAAATTGAGTAAAAATAAAATAACTTTTCTCATCCAAATTATTTTCTTTCATTAGCATGGATTTCAGCAATCTACCAAAAGATCCGAGAATCCAGAATTCCAAATCACACTAAAAACTCTAAAATCCCGTTGGATGGGCATTCCATTGAAAAATTAACTATGTTCTAGCACATTCACTTTTATGTGTTTAAAAAATTAGTTATCAGAAGTGAATTTATTTCCATGGCTTTTGTTTGTCTGTATAGTCAACTACATTATCTCTCTCAGAACCATGCTTCCTGAGAGTCATTATAGTTAATTAGTAAATTTTTGATAATTTAAATGTAGAGAGATAAAAACCAACTAGATAAAAGAGATATGTGAAGAGATGAGCAAGCGCGCGCACACACACACACACACAGGTAGGTAATACCGTGTATTAAATGTATTACACTCTTCATATTAGTTGTCTCTAGATGTGGAAAAATTAGCCACTGAATATTTTTAGCGACCTTTTCCTCTCTGCATGTATATACACGATCAATGACTCCTATTTCCTAAGTGGTCTCTTGTTCAATATTTCAATAGTAACTTCCTGTTACTATTGAGTCCAAATTCAAAATTTGATGAATACATTCCAATTACATCCAATTTGGAACCCTTACACAATTTGTTTTAAAAATCTATCACTTTCATTGGCATTCATTTGCAGCACCATTGTCCTCCTTCTCATCTGCTGGAGCGGTGATTGTCAGCACTCAGGAATCTGTCAGTTGGCTTAAGGGTGCCCATCTCAATCAGAGGGGAAAATGACAAAAGGAAGCATTATGCCTCATTAAATGATATTACAGACACTGCCGTGCTCTAATCTGTAATTGAAAATAATTTTGAAGCCACACAAAGAATGGCCTCCTGTGAATTTTCTAACACCTTCAAATTCAGACTCAGTTTAAGACACTTAATGATTACATGATACAGCCAATCCAGCCAGCCAGCCGTACTGGCTCTCTCCATTCTTAAAGCTGGAACAGACACACTACAGACAAAGCAGAACCACTGGGAAAGGAAAAGAAGACATGGTGACTCAGGAGGCTCTATTGGAGAGTCTGAATTTGAGGAGAAAGTGTTGCTCTAGAATGATGTTCACCACACAAAGCCTTCACAACCAGGGGTGTCTATTGGTGCCACAGAACCAGAACAGCGCCCCCCCCCTTGGTGTGCTGACTCCCCTTTGACTCCTTGAGTTGTTTGTGCCAGGTGAAAGTTGAATCACGTCCCTGACGCAGCACGGAGTGTGCATTATGCAGGCAAAGGCAGTTGAAGATTGGAACTAGACAAAAGACTTTCACTATCTCTGGCTGACAATCAAGTTCCTTTCAGCAACAATGCACTTTCACGGGAGGAAAAAGCTAAAAGAGGAAAGCGGCAAGATAATCGCAGTAGTCATTTCAATAGCTACAAAATATGGGTGCTCAACTCTTCCTCAAAAAATTCCATCTTATTTTCCTCCTGGAGCTGCTGAGTGGCATCACTGGGACCAACTCCAACAACCTGAATTGCACTTCTCTTTCCATCTTGAGTTATTTGAGCAAACACTGTACATTAGACACAGTGCTATATGTTAGCAATATATGGCTTCTCTACAGGAGAAACTAATATCTGAAGGAAAGGGAAAAATATAAAAATAGTGGGGTATGAAAATGACCTCTTGATATTAAAATTTGCTCATGATACAGACAAGAATTAAAAGAAATGGCGTTGCTACTAACAAATATATTATGACCATAGATAACAAAAAGAGGTAAAGACTAGGGTGAAGTTTACTAAATAATATCTAGGAAAAGAATATCTGGATCAATCAAGACATTCCAGATGATTTGGAGGGATCTTGTTATATTATTATAGGTAGAAGTCCACCAAGTCCAAGGAAAGTACACATTCTTCAGTTCACAATCATACCACATTTTAAATAAATTACCCAAAAGCTTCTGTAAGCAACAATAAGTTTACCAAAATTGTATCACTTCTTAAAGTTGTGAGCAACTTAATAAAATCAAATAAATAAAGTCAACAAACCTTTCCAAGAACAGACATGACTAAATGATGCTCCAGAGGGAAGGGGCTTTGCTGTCTTTAGTGCTGGACTCCCAGGATCCAAAACACTATGAGACACATTTTGGGTCTTGAAAATGAGTGAGTGAGTCATTGACTGAGTAAATGAACAAATGCAACAGACCTCACTATAGAAACCATTATAATGAGACACTGAGGCAGCAAAGTGCACTTGAAAAGAATGATAAAAATAACTTCTTTTCCAGTTCAGTTCCAGTAGCCACAAACCCCAATTCTATATCCAACCAAATACACCTATGGTAATAATTGTATCCCCAACATTATTTTCTATTATTAAATATCCAAGCCTAAAGTTTGAACTAATGGGCATGTGTTTGGATAAATTTTTAAAAGCCCAAAAGTTGAAAAAAGGAAAAACAAACTTTACAGGTGAGATGTATCTTCTTACCCCTCAGGGTTACCCAGCCAGATCAAAATTATATTATTAATGGCAAATCTAGAAACATAAATAAGAACCTCTGAATGTAAGGGCTTTGGTAGAAGATTATGGAAAGAGTATAGACTTTAAATGCAGATAAATATGGTATCCAATGATGGTTCTTCTGTAAATAAATAAATAGGATGTAGTCTAGCAAAGCTAGCTTTGAATTCTAGGTCTTTCACTTATTAACTACATGATCTTGGGAAATATAATTTTCTTCTAGAGCCTTTTTTTCTTCATCCATAAAATGGGGATAATAAATAAAATTGTTTCAATCAGTTGCTGTAATGATGAAATAAGTTAATCCAACTGAAACATTCAGTATAGTGTCTGACACATGGTAAGTGCTCAATAAAGAACTAGAAGTAATTTGTTTTACTTCCCCAAACTGCTTGATAACCAATGAAATGATCCTTTTAGATCCAATATCTCAGTGTCTAAGACATGTAATTCTTGGATTCTTGCTGAGAGCCATTGCCAAGTAGGAATGACGCATCGAAATTTCCTTGCCAGCCTACCCCATGTTGCTTAGAGGAAGGACTCATGGAAATGGACTTGCCTTGGACATTCGCTGTGACATTGCATGTATGTTTGAGAAAGGTGACCCTGCTCAAGGACCAGGGTGGATCCGGGTTTAGGGAGGATCCTACTGGATTAGGGAGGATCCAGGTTTAGGGTGTATCCTGCAGGTTTTAGGGAGTATCCCGCTCCTTGGGTTTAGGGTTTTCCCAGTTTAGGACAATCTGGGTTTAGGACGGTTCCAGGTTTAAGGTTATTCCTGCTGGGAATAGGGCATATCCTGCTGCCTGAGTTCCCGTTGAGTTCTCGTGGGATTCAGAAAGTGTTTGGGATTAAAATCCTGGTGAAGTACGTGAATTTTGCGGCAGAACTTGGATTTCCCCAGAACGTGTTTGTAGAGGGCCGGTGTGAGTTCGGGAATAAAGAATTGCTGTTTGAATCTACAAGGTGTGTGGTGGCTCGTGATTCTGTGCCCAGCCAGACTGCGGCATATTCTCTTATTATACCACGAAAATATTTCTAAAAATCTCTGCTTATAGTCTTACAAAGATTTTATATTGGGTGGAGATAATTATTTTAAATTATATAGTAGATGTGAAATTCCCAATTGAAAAGTCACCTATGAACTAAATTAATACTTGAGAATTGAACATGAGTTTTGTGATAAGCACATATATGAATTATATAAAGATGAAAGCAGAATGAAATGAGGGAGCAGAGAAAAGGAGGAGGAAGGGGAACAAAGGATTTGGTGTCCTATTTGCTAGAATCCATAATATCTCTCAATGTTCTCTTCTAACACTAAATGCTTTTCCTAAACAAGGAGAAGTTTTCAGTAAGTTGCTTCTAAATGATCCAAATGAAGTGTTCTTAGTATTCATGATACAATTCTATGAATTCCAGTTATTAAACATTGACAATGCTAATGAAGGATGAAGCTGACCCATTTGATCCACAACTTGAGTTTGCTTAAAATCCTGTTTAGAAGCAATCATATAAAATACCAGTGCCACAGAAGGAAGAGGTAAGGCTAGGAGCACTTTATTTGGCTTATGTATTTATTTTTCAGGGATAACCAGAAGCATAGACTTGCTTCTGAACTTCAAAAAGAACTGAGTCTAGATGACTTGATGTGACCTAAGTTAAAAGTGTAGATTTTAGATTCTTTGTTCTTTTCTCTTTTTTAAAACATCTTATTTGTTTTCTTAAGTTGTCAAATGAAATCCATCATTTATTTATAGAGAATATGTCGAGCATTAAAAGTGATATGAAGGGGCTGGGGTTGTAGCTCCGTGGGAAAGCTCTTGCCTAGCACATGTGAGGCACTAGTTTCCATCCTCAGCACCACATAAAAATAAATAAATAAAATAAAGGTATGATGTCCATCTACAACTAACAACAACAACAACACAAAAGTGGTATGAAGCTCTGATAAAGATGAACATAAAGATTCATTAAACAAAATATTACCAAATATTACTAATTGTAGGCCAAGAATTGTGCTCTGTAATAATGTTGTGGTAAGAAAGAGAATTTCTAGTCTCACAGACCATATGAAGCACAATGGGAAGATAAAAACTGACACACTAAAGTAAATATGTATTAAACAGAAATAGCAGTTATTTCTGGTATGAGATTTTTTAAACCAATCATTAAACTAGGGATATAAAAAGGATGGAGAACAGAAAGGAAAATTAATAGCTTCTACATCCATAAAACCCAGATGTAGAGTTGGTATTAGCTAAGATTGAGCCAATGATACCAAATAACAGGTTTAGTTCTTTCTTATCCTATCATTCTCATCTCCAGAAGCTCCCTAGGTTCTACCCCCAAACTCTTCAAGCTTTAACAACAACAACAAAAATAATTGGAAAAAAATGCAAGCTCACATCATCCTTATCTAAAACCATTGGTAAAAATATAGTGTGTTGTCCCATAATCACCAATGAAACCTATGATTTACTCTTTTATCACTTTTACTTGTTTCTTGTGCCCATCAATGATCACAAACTGTGGCCAAGGGGAGGGGACATACTGATCAACCCCTGGAGCTGGGTGTGGCTAAACCTCTCAAACATCCTAGTGTACAATGAATGGAGGAGAGGCATGTTTATGTTGAGGTGTGACAGGTATGAGTTTGAGTGTCGTGTGTGTGTGTGTGTGTGTGTGTGTGTGTGTGTGTGTGTGTAGTGAAGGGACAGTTCTGACAGCAGAGTAATGTGTGTGTGTGTGTAAGTGTGTGTGTGTGTGTGTGTAAGTGTGTGTGTGTAGTGAAGGGAAAATTCTGGCAGCAGAGTATTATGATACCGTATGGATGTGAAGAAAGCAGCTGACAGATGTACACTGTACCTACCCAGTTAAATTTAAAATAGTGACAGAGAAAATGGTCTTAAGATTGGTAGGTAAGACTAATGCCATGGGAGATTAATATTTAAGTATTGTTTTTAAGGATGAGTAGGATCCCATACTATTATTTTGAATGAAGGACTGAAAAAATAAGTTGAGGCACAGAAGAAGTTTGTAAAAGTTTTGCCATTTATTTCAAGAACAGCTTGCAAAATTTCCTAACATATGGGCTAAGGAACTTTAGACCGTCAAAAGGCTGGATGAACAGAAGTTCACTTGATCAAATGCATTAGAACCACTGCATTCTATCTCTTCTTTGGAGATTCATATTTGAAATTAGCCTATTAAAGGCTTTAAAAAGTCTTATAGTAAAGAAATGAGTTTAATCCACCATTTCTAACCTTATTTGACCATATAATCTATTTGAGGAATATCTGTAACACTATAGAAGAAGTGTTCTAGGCACTCCACTGAGCTTCACAATCCCTGTCTTAAAGTATTATCAAGAGAAAGTATTCTAGAAACATTTTTGCTATTAGACTAAAAGCAGACAGCTAATAATTATTAAATGCCTACTATGTTACAAATAATATGCAAGTATATTACTGATAATTTTCCAATTAATCATTATAATAATTGTGTGTATTTATGTGATTGTTATCACTTTACATAGTACAAGGTATTAGAGATAGCAATTAACTTGAATACAGTCACCCAAGACTTATATAATTCTGATTCGGATTTGAGTACATCTCTTAATGACAAGATAGCCGTTTTTTTTTTTTTTTTGTTGTTGTTGTTGTTGTTGTTTTTTTTTTGCAATGTAAAATACCAATTTATTGTTAAAATAAGCTAAAAGGCTCTTTTAATAATGCCTTTGTCAAGAGAATCCAAGTCATTTTTATTATGTATAGGATTCCTTAATTCCCCTTCTCCCTTTCTCCCAAACAAACTTTGTCCCTTTTAGTTTAAATCACAATGCTTTCAAGTCACGGGCCTGGACGTGTCATGTTTAATTTACCAAATGAATATATGATCATTTACATTTTCATAAACTATGCTTTTGTTTGATGAGGCATGAACATTTGAGTTGATTCATATGAGCTTCAATTTTCTTAAAAGGAAAAAGATGCAGCCACAGTGCCATTACTGAGGAGAAAACATCTGTACATCATTCTGCACAATCTCAGTGTTGGCAGTGCTACTGGGTATGGACTCCGACACAACCTCCGTGGAGCTGAGCTGGGTGTGTGGAGCAAAAGTAGAACACTGTGTCAGAGGTGAGAAATCTCAGAGTTTAAGTTGAAAAGCCTCCTTCTTCTCCTTCTCTGCTTAAAAACCTCTCCCTTCTCCACATCCTCCTTTAGCATTTTGTTGTATTCCTTTTGGGACTGATTTCTCCTTTTTAATCATTATCTGAACTAGATTGAACTGCCATATCTACTGCTACAGAGACTGTGTGGGGTTGATAATTATGCTCCATTATTTTGTTAGTACTAGTACCATATTATTAAAGAGTGGGAACTCACATGTGTTTATGTAATTATTTTCTATGAGAATGAAGGGGTAGCTGAGAGAAGAAAAAACTTTCAAGACACTGGAAATTAAGCACAGTAGCCTTAGTACTGACTCGGCTATATCCCCCAGTAGAAAATGTGGTCATACTAGGCCTCATTTTTCTTTCTCATGAATTAAGAGAACTGAATGTTTGCAAACATGTCCTTACACAGAGAGGAGTATAATGTTTGTGTTAAGTTTGCATAAACAGATAGTGATGTTGGAAGAAATGTGCTATTTTCAAAATTGTAGCAGAACTCTAACGTGCAGAGAATACCATCTCTTGGAGTAACATAGCCTGGGGAAAGCACAGAATAACAGAAAAACAGGCCAAGATATACCAGACTACAGTATTGGTTGATTGCCCTCCTGGGATACCACACCTGAAATCATTGTTTTGTCTTAATGCTTGTTTTGGCTGTTCAGAAAGTAGAAATTCCTAGAAGTTTACATATGATGAGGTTGTGCACATTAGCTGCTAGCAGGCATTGGAGTGGACATACACACTAGGAGTTTCTGCATAACCTGATAGTCCACAGCCCAGGTTTAATTGGCAATATAATTGAGAGGTGTTAAGATTTTGCCCCTACATATGATAGCCACTTTGCTATATTTTTGTATTTAGTTATATAAATTATGGAATATATTAGAATTTTGCAGTGATACGAAGCAATAAGGATGTATATGTAGAAATACATATAAATGTAAAAATATTGGGGGTGGGGGATGAGGATTGGTTAAATCTGTAATTTGCAGGGAAGTCCAGCAGCCTGGAAATTCTTATTGGAATTAGTGTTGCAGTCTTGAGTTCAAAAGGAGCTTGGCAACTGAAATCTTTCTTCCTCTGGCAGACTCTAGTTATTTTCTCTTAAGGCCTTCATCTGATTGGATAGGGCTGACGTATGGTTGGTAATCAGCTTTACTCAAGTCTATTGATTTATATTTTGACCTCATCTTAAAAAAATGCCTTTTCAGCAACATCTAGATCTGGAGTTTCACCAAAAACTAGACACTATGACTTAGTCAAGTTGACACATAAAATTAACTGTCATAGAAGCCAGTAGCTGAGATGTGCATGGGTGTGTACTTGAGCCTATGTGTGTAAAAGATAATTCTTTACATATATGCTAAAATTTTCAGGTATAGTTTATAATGTATATGGATGTCCTTGACTTATCAATCTTTTGAAATAGATTGCGACATTATGACTGAATTCCAAACTCATATGTCAAACTAAGTGACTTTTTTGTTTTGTTTTGTTATTGTTATTTTAAAGAGAAACATATTGCCTTACACCAGAGCAGACCATGGCTGCAAACTATTGCCTGACCTCTGTGCCCAGAGGTTACTGGAACTGAAGTGGGTTGTACCATCAGAGAAAAAAAAAAGAGAAAATTGTATAAAATACTGGGGGAATATTCTTGAATATACTTTCAGTTTACTTATCATTTTTGAAAAGGCTTATAATTTGCTAGACTATATTCTAATATGTAAAGATTGAACTGATGAATGCAGATTTTTAAAAATTTAACTAGTTTCAAATGTGTCTTCTCTGTCACACACTCATTTCTGAGATGAGAATGATAATGCAATATCAGGCAGTAAATCCCACAAAGCTGTGAAATGTAAAAAAATAGGTACTCTTATAGTTTAGATATATATCCTGTCTGTAGGGCTGTCCCCCAAATGCTCATACACTAGACAATGCAAGAATATTCAGAGGTGAAATGATTAGATTAAAAAAGGTATAATTTAATAGATGAATTAATCCACTGTTGTGGATTAACTGAATTGTAACTGCAGGCAAGCAGGTTGTGGATGGAGGAAGTAGGTACTGGGGGTACTCTTTTGGGTTTGCATTTTGTTGCTGATGAGGAGAGTTCTGTCTCCTTCCTGGTTGCCATGTCCTGTGCTGTTTTCCTCAGCCATGCCCTTTGGCCATGATGTTGTACCTCATGTTGGCTCAGAGCAATGGAGTGAGCAGCCCATGAACTGAACCTCTGAAACCATGAGTCAGAATAAACCTTCCCCCCTCTAAATTGTTCTTGTCAGGTACTTTTGTCATAAATATTTTAGTTTATTTAAATTCTTCTCCTCTTAGACAAACATCCTACTAACTGGCTTCTAATTTTTTCTGTCCAGGGATCAGCCCAATTCATGTGCATCAGAGAAGTTCAGCAAGCTTTGCCACCATGAAACACAAAGTGCAAAAGTGTATCAATGCTTTTTCTTTTGTATCCTTTCAAATTCCAGCAATAATTCAGTTTGGTTCAGCATCTAAGGCCAAAGTGATTTGATTTATCCAAGTCAGAAACAGCCTACTCTGCTCATGCATTACTTTCATTTTCTTCAGCTCCTTCCATTAATTTTCTGGGATTCATCTGTGAAGGGAGGAGTTGGAGCAGGGTGCCATTGAAAGTGAATTTTTTTTTTTTTTTTTTTTTTTTTGCTTTGATTCAGAATTTGTAGTTCTCAAACATGATACAATTTTAGGTGGAAAGGAAGAATGCTGCCCTCTTTCGCTTAAAGATGGAAGTACTGAGATTGGGAGATGATATTTAAAAAATTTGGACTAAATCAGAATAGGCTGCTTGTCTCCCTTTTCATAGCTGCTGCCTATGAAAGACTAATTAATGTAGAAGGGTGACTGGGCTTGGGTGTAGCTTGTCTTCTCTGGGCAGTGCTAATTCTCTCCTTAACAGGGGTGTGTCAATGCACCCTTTAACACATCTGTCTTTATTTCCAGAAGAATCCAAGCCTTTTTGTTGTTGCCATCCTTTGTATTATTTCCCTTGGAGACAAGTCCTCAAATTGTTCGCTCCCTTGCTTTTCTTTAAAATATGGTTAGATTTCCTTTACCTCCTTCCTTTACATCGACTGCCATTTTATTCTTTGCTTTTCTCATTTTAGATCTCATGTGGTTCTGAAAATTCATAAATGAATCTGTCCTTGTGAAATACTTCCTTAGCTGCTATCTCTACAGCACTTTGAAAAGAAGAGCAGCACTAAAAACCATCTGGAAACTTGGGATTGTTGAGTCTTGGTTAGTGACTTAATGGGAGACTGAGAACAAGTTGCATTGTCTGGCTGGTTCTCCTATTAGTTATTAAATTTTGTTTTTAACTTTCCAGCCTATATAAAAATGAAAATTTAGAAACATCATTGACCTAGACTAAAGAAATAAATCCTCTAAGATTGTGCTTTTAAACTCCTTATAGTTGAGGAAAGTTATCCTATTAACTCTGGGAAGAAACTTCTTCAACATGAGAGTCCTGGTTGACACTATGGCTTCCTTTGCTCCTTACATGCAACTGAGGTCATATGTTGCACAGTCAGGAATTTTAGCATCAGGTATGGCCCCAGGAATGAGGCTGGAAAGAATACAGCACAATATTAGTTTAGTAATTTAAATCCTTAGTCTGGGACACAGAGAATCTGGGGAGAACCTATTCAAGATATCAAAGAAAAAGATCATGGGGCAAAAATAATCTTCCCCAAACAAAGTCCCAATTAAAATCGTTATTTCATTCCTTCCTCCTTCTTCTTATTGTCAAGTAGTTGTGCACCAAGGGTGAGATGAAAGTATTGGAGGAAAATGGCAAATTGAGTCTTGAACTATTAACAAAACGTTTGTGAGTTATACTCTATTCTGTTAATGCTGAGGACTTCAGAGAAGGAGAATTGCATTGCTTAGTATAACAAAAGGAAATTTTTAACTTTTAAAATACTTTTCAAAATATTTGCTTTATTGCAAGGAAGGATTACCATCATCAATCTATTTTTTTTTTACTTACAATTATGTGATCTATCTATTGTTATATATTTGAAAGAATTAGGCTTGGACCAGTATGTTCAAGGTTAAGTATCAATAAAGAGTGAATATAAATGTATTCTGTGATTTTGTGTATTATAAAAATGTAAGAGTTTATTGTCCCTAGAAGCTCTTATTAAAAATATGGCATTATAATGTTTTAATTTCATTATATTATTCATATTTCCTGGAGGGTGATATATGAATTTTACTCATTTATTCATTTTTCTTTAAAATTATTTAGTTGTTCAAGCAATCTTCAAAAGGATCAGCTATGTAATGCAGTATATTTTAGGAAAGAGTCACATGGTGAGCAAGCCAGACCAGGTTCCCATTCTCCTAAAGGTTAAGTCCCAGGGAGGAGAGTCAATCAATGTGCAGGTAGGTGTGTCTGACAATTACAGATTTTGTGAATGCAGTGAATAATGGTGTTGAGATAGGGAGGAGCCAGGGAGAACCACATATAGGTGTTATGTATGTATCTGAGAAGAATCTAAAGGTATTTATACGGGCTGGGCATGGTGGTGCACACCTGTAATCCTAGCTGGAGGCTGAGGTTGGAGGATCACAAGTTCAAAGTCAGTCTCAGCAACTTAGTGAAACCCTGTCTCAAAATAAAAAAATAAAAAGGCTGGGGATGTGCCTCAGTGGTTGATCACCCCTGGGTTCAATGCCTCGAACCAATAAAATAAAATAAAATTAAATTTAAAAATTCATGTGGTGAAATGAAGATAATAAGTTGGGATAAGTTTACCTACTAAGGGAGGGTATGTCTTTCACTCACAATGGCATGTGCCTATCACAGACCATGGCTCTTGTATCCAACAAAGATGTATTCACTTAGATTTGAGGTTACCTATTCATTATCTTTCTCCAGAAAGAAAGCTCTGTTTATTTTCTCGCAAAACTTTAAAAAAATAATCAGCAGAGAGACTGAGGGAAGGTAGTTATGCAGTTTTCTCTACAGGAAGAGCACAGTTTGTGATGTGGAAGATCCAGGTTCAGGCTTGCTGCTTCTCTCACTGTGATCTTAGGAACGGTTATTTTCTGCATCCGGATAACGCAGGCATTTGAAAAGATGACCTCTATTATTCCTTGCTTCTACTGGATGTATGAGTCTGAATATAAACAAATGGCTGTTCTGTTTAAATTGTTTTTCCTTGAAGAGATTTAATCCTATATCAGAAAAGCAATTAAGCTGAAAGCAAGGACCAGGATTAAAGCAGCCTCAAGTACCATAAGGAAAAGCACCCTCAATAAAAGAGAGATCTAAAGCTCACTAGAATGCTCTTTCCTTAAAATTGTTCATGGCTGAGACTACCCAATATAGAGGAAATACCAGGGAGGCTTTCATATCAAATACTTCTGAGTTAAAACCTGAAATCATCACTTGACCAGCTATGTTACAAAGTGCAAGACATTTTGCATTTTTTTTGGTAAAGCTACTTGAGCCTCAGTTTTCTCATCTCATGTCCATCAACTAGTTGCTAGGAATGAAGGAGGTGGAGTTTATAATATGCCCTACACAAAGGTGGTGGTCAGTAAATGCCAAATTTGGATTTATTTCACTTAGCCCTATGTGAAATAGTAATGTTTGTATTGCACTAGTCAGTGAAGACAGTATAGTTAACTCTCTTGTATGCTTTCATTTATCACAGCTAACCATTCTTTCCTCTCTTTGTGTAGCATTCAACAGAGTGCTGCTTTATTTCAAACACAGATGTCTTTCTATCTGTCATTAACATTGTATTTTCTAGTCAATGGCCATGAATATCAGCAAATATTTTGATGCTTTTCCAGAGCACAGGTTAAAAATAACCCTATTTTACTGCTTACCATATATACTGGATATGAAAGTATACTCTTTTTATAGCCACAGAATCTTATCAATCATCTGACTCTCAATTTAGAATCAGTCACCATAGGGACAATTTTAATGAATGTTCCAAAAAGGCCAGGAATGAAACTCCTCCAAATTTCTGTTGAATATGGGTAGTACTTTTTTTTTTTTTCATAGGGATTAGTTTTTATAGACTCCATATAATACTGATTCATTCAACAGTCTCAATCTCAGGAGAATATCCCCATGGTAAATGAGGCAGAACCATTATCCTTTTTAAATGTTTCTCTTTGTTATGTTTTTTTTTTTTCCCCTTGGTAGGAGTTTACTTTTTGGGGTTTATTTTTCTTTTCTTCTGCTTTGACTATTTTAAAAGAGCTATGATATTGGATGAGTCTAAAATCAGAAAAGTATAAGAACTTTGAAATTGGATGCTTAAAACAGAGACCTAGTTGGTTACCTGTGTTAGTTGGTAAACACCAAACAGGTCACCTGTTATACGAAAACTATATTTGCTGTTTACTCCCTGGTAGGAAGGAATATGATGAAAATGCAATTGAGTTGTATTGGTGAAAATGTGTATAAATTAGAAAGCACCAAATAAATGAGTGATGACTCCCAAGAGAAAGAATGATATAAGCTCTAATACTATGCTATTAACACTTGGTTTATTACAGAAGTAAATTTAACTTTCTAGTTTGGTGATAATCATATATGATTTTTGATTCAGGAATAATATTTTATCACTAAGAAGTCTGTATTCTATGAGCAGTGGAGCACATTCAGAGGTCTTCACAGAAATTAAAGACCTCTAAAGAAAAACACCTGTGACTCAGGTACATTGGCCAAAGAACTTTGGGCCAATAATCCATCCAAACAAATAGACTAATGCCTTAGTACTTTTAGATTAATTTTGAATCACAAATAGAGACAATTTTAATTCTTTAAAATAAATTATTTCAGTTTTTAGGTTGACTATGGAAGTTGAATAAGGTTATTTATCCTACCCTAATAATTAGAAAAAAAAAAAAAAAGTTGAGACCCATGCCAGAGCTCAGGCCCAGGCCCAGGCCTAGGACCACCTCCGCCTACCTGCTTGGGAGCCTAGGCTAATGTTTGCCCCAGGACCACCCTGCCAATCAGCAGAGAGCAGGAGCCCAAGGCCAGGAGCCCAAGCCCAGGCCCAGTCCTAGGACAATCCCTGCTGACCTGTGTAGGAGCCATGGCCAAGGTTAGGTGTAGGACTTCCCTGACTGGCAGACCCTTGCTGGAACCCAGGCCTAGCACATCTCCATCTTGAGACACTGCAATTATCGCCATATCCTTCCCCATGCAGTGGCTTCCACCTTGAGACAACAGTTAAGCCCTGGAGGCAGCTGCATCACCAAACAAGCAGACTAACCTTTCAGCCCCATCTCTGAAAGTGTTTGCAGCCATCTTGGGGCACCCCCACTGCTATCTTGAGTTACCTGTGCTATTGCCACCACCACCTTTAATTATAGTAGCATTTATCGTGGGATCCTGGCTGAGAACTAGAAGCCGGAAACCAAAGTGAGGTACAGGTAATCCTCGGGGGAACTACAAGATTATAGGGTAGAAATTATAATGCCTCAGAACCACACTGCAAGAAAAGGAGACACATAGAAAACATGAAAAAAACAGGGAGGAAACTGCCCCAAACAAACCAAGATACTACAATAATAGTATTATATACAGTGCAGTTGATGAAATATCAGAGAAGGAGTTCAGAATGTATATAATTAAAATGATCTACTAATTAAAATATGACCTAAGTGAGCAAATACAAGCAAACATTGATCACTCCAACAAAGAGATAAGGGAGCAAATTCAGGTAGGAAAAGATTACTTCAAGAAAGAGAGAGATTCTGAAAAAAAAAAAAGGTAAAAAATCTTGAAATGAAGGAAACAATAAACAGAATTTTAAAACTCAATAGAAAGCTTCACCAACAGACTAGATCACTTGGAAGACAGAACGTCAGATAATGAAGACAAAATATACAATCTTGAAAATAATGTTGACCACACAGAGAAGATGGTAAGAAACCATGAACAGAACATCCAACAATTATACAATGGCATCAAAAGACCAAATCTAAGATTTATTGGGATAGAGGAAGGAACAGAGAGTCAAATCAAAGGAATGGACAATCTCTTCAATGAAATAACATCAGAAAATTTCCCAAACATGAAGAATGAATTGGAAAATTAAATACAAGATGCTTAAAGGACACCAAATGTACAAAATTACAACAGGGCTACAACAGTGCACATTATAAAGAAAATGCCTAGCAGACAGAATAAGGATAGAATCTTAAAATCCACAGGACAGAGGAATCAGATGACATATAGGGGGAGACCAATTTGTATCTCAGCAGGTATTTCATCCCAGAGTCTCAAAGCCGGGAGATTCTGAAACAACCTATACCAAGCTCTGAAAGAAAATGGATGCCAAACAAGAATCTTATATCCAACAAAATTAAGCTTCAGATTTGATGATGAAATAAAAAACAAAGTGAAAAGAATTTACAGTGAGAAAGCCTGCACTACAGAGCATTCTCAGCAAAATAGTCCAGGAGGAGGAAATGAAAAACAACAATGAAAATCAGTAAAAGGAGAAGAAAGTTAAAGAAAAATTAATTATAGCTTTAAAAACTACATCAGAAAAATGAGGGCACAAAGAACTTAAAAAAAAAGCTAAATTTAAGAAAGGGACAAGCTCTTCTTAGGAAGGAAAGACCTGTGTCTGATTTTACTTTTAAATAGAATAGTGCAAAGAAGAGGGAATGTAGCACCCATAAGAATAATGAGAAATGAGGCCAACTTTTAGTAAACTATGAATGTCTCTCTGGTTAGCACACCAAAGTGCAATCTGAAGGGGCCTCATTTGCAGAGAAATTTCCACTCACACAAACTTCCGTCCATGGGGCCTTGACTAAGAACACAGTCCGGACATGTACAAAGTGGGGCAGGAGGAAGTTCCTTTCAGATGTACGGAGACCTTCAATTGGACCATGTTAGGCTGGGGCTAGGGTTAAGCTAAGAGAAATTCCTGAGGGACCATGGGGCCTCATCTCATACATGGCAGCAGCTCCATTAAGCAGGGACAAATGAAGCTAGAGGTAGAAAAAGAGAGCTCTTGATGTCATAACAGTCAGGAGGAGAATGAAGAGGAATGAAAATTCCTTAAAAGCTTGAAATATTTGGTTACTGTAATAGAGAGAAAGAAGGAGAAAGAGACAAGGTAAAAGACTCTTAAAGTATTGGGAATCATGGGCTGGCCAAAAATATAGTGTCCCGTGTCTTCCTGCAAGATAATGTGACCCAAGATTTAGAAAACAAAATCAACAGATGCAACCAGCAGGAATTAAACTATTGCAGATGTGAAAAAAAAGAGACTCAGTCTGAGTAAAGATGAATAGCAATTAGCAAGACTGAAATAGTTGCTGATTGATTACAGGAAAATATGAGGGAAGGAGAGATACAATTAATTATCTTTAAAATAAAATGTAACCAAGGGAATGCATATGACACCAAATGAGTTGTTAAATTAGTAATTAAAAGATAGTCTAATAAATAAAATAAAAAGAAGTTAATAGGTAAAACTTATTTTTCAATGTAACTTAACATAGAAGATAAGACACAGATATCCAAAAATACTCATAACATGACTTCTTGGAGACAAAAAAAATTATAACAGTCAAATATAATTAATATTTAAAACAATAATCCAAAAACATTTCCAGAAATAAAAACAATCTACCATAAAAAACCAAATGGTTCTAAATGTATGAAAAGATGTGCTTAAACTCATAATATCTAAATTAAAGTGACACTGAAATACACATCCAACATTTGAAAATGTTCTTATATCTAATAAAAATATTTTCTGCCTTCTGATGCAGTCCAACTTCTTGAAATCTATCTTTAAGGTACAACTCCACAAAAACAAAATATTATATGCATGCAGTCACTCATGGCAGCATTAACTGCAATTGCATAAAAGTTTTTAAAACCTTAATGGCCATCCATAAGGAACATGAAAAAAATAGCATATTATGGTATCCTAAGAATGGAACACACACACACAAACAAACAAGTCCAGGAAGTATTCTGTCTACTGTTTTGGTGTTAGGCTAAGAGAAAGAGGACAAAATGACCAACACATTTAATAATCTTTGTTTATAGCACAAGAAAATAATGTAAATACGAATGTGCTAGTCATGAAAGATTACAGGAAACATAAACAAAAAATCCCAAAAATCATTAGATACAGGAATAGGGTTGGTGGGAACTGGGATGGAAGATTACGGATAGAAACAAATCTATTCTGAGTATTCCTTTCTGAACTATTTAAATGCTTTATATAGCCAAAAATAAAATAAAATGAGTATGGTACAAAACTTAGACTTGGAAAAAAACTGAATAATTTATCCTAACTACATATCAAGTCTCTAATATGTTAATGAAAAGAAAATAATTATTAGAAGTTAAATATAAATCTCTGTAACACATATGCTAGAGACACCACCTGCCAAACATTTTAAAAAATAGAAAAATAATAAAAAACTTAACTTGGCTTAATTTTACTTTGCTATTGATAGTATAATTATTATTTTTTTTAATTTTATGGAATAAAATGGATAAATACTTAAATATGAGTAGAAAACTATTTTGGTGTAAAAGAAAATGTGCCAGTTTGGTAGCTGGATTTACTGGAAGAGTCTACAAAGACTAGCTCATCTCAGAACACCTGGAATTCAGAGATTGGTTGAATCCAAGCAGGGAAAAGAACAGGTGAATCTGGAATTTCTTGCTGTGTCTGATAACAGGAGGGGCTCAGAACCTCAGGGGGGCATTTCCATAAAACGCAGAAGCCATCTTGAAGCAGTAATTCCTGGGTAAATTTGACATATTTTAGCATTAAAAATGATTATACATTTTAAAACATGGAATAAATAAATATAGGTGATTTTTAAAAAAAGACAGAAACACATAAGTACACATATGTTTGTCACCAGTGGGAGTGACTTTTATACCAACCCTTACTACAAAAATCAGTAATAGAAAAGTAACTTTTTTTCCTCTCTGTCCTCTCAGTCATTTTAGGATTACATTTTTACCCTCAGTTTTTGTGTTAGCTCTTTTTCAGAAAAGAATCGGCTTACATATAAAATGAACATGATCAAGAAAATAATACCATTTCAATTCCTTAATGAACTTACAGTTTTAGAAATGGATGGGTGCTAAAACCATTGTAAATGGTCAAACACAAGGTGCCTAAATAAATAAACAAATAAATAACCATTTAAACCTTTTCAAAATGATGTGATAACCAGGCCTTAACTAAACAATCAAACATAGAATCACCAATATTGACACAACCAGACATTATGTGCCTCCTGACAAGATTCAAACAGCATATAGGATTGATTTGAAGTCTTTTTTTTTTATTATCAAGGTTAAAAATCAAGCCAGTTTACAGTTTACCATATAGTAATGCCCTTCAGATAATATCCACATCTAACCAAAAACCTGTGAATGTTACCTTACATGCAGACAAGGGGGGGGGGAACTTTGCAGGTGGGTTTAAGCCAAGGGTTTTGAAAGGAGGAAATGATCTTGGACAGGCTTGGTTGGTCTTATTTGCAATGCTCTGTATTCTTATAAAAGGGGTGCAGGAAGAGATTAGAGAAGAGAAAAAGGCAGAGATTGGAGTAATGCAATCACAAAGAAAAGAAAGCTGGCAGGCCGCAGAAGCTGGAAGGCACAGAGCCTCCAAGGTAGCATCGTCATGCCCCCACCTTGACTCCCGGCCAGTGAAACTGACAGTGGACTTCTGGAATACAGAACTGTGGAAAGAATAAATTTCTGGTGTTTTAAGCCATGAAAATTGTGGCAGTTTCTTACAGGAACCTGAAGAAAGTAATACAACATTCATTTCCACACGTAAAAAGCAGTTAACCAGCTTTGCTTTGCATGTTTCCTGTTGATAGCCTCCCAACAGGATTGTGATGTTCCACCATCTGGTCAGCTGTCCAAACTAAGATTAATTGAAGGCAAGTTCTAAAACAGACTTAAAATACTCTCTATTTTGTATACACTTAACTTACAGCAACATCAGCTAACATTATAAGGTTTTTCTGTGCTAGTGTTTGCTTGTCCATCTTTACTAACATGAACAATGAGGTGAAGAGTTTGCTGGTTTACTATTCAAAGATAACAATCATACAATTTAAAAATTCATGGTCACAGTAGTGGCAAAGCCTATTTCAAGAGAGGACCCCGTGACTCTATTGCCTACACTTAAACAATGAGGATGCACCATCTCTGAAATGGAGAGCTGAACTTGGAGTTGGGTTTCCTCAGCATACCTGGTACATTTAGATTATTTTTCTCTTCCTCCAACTCTGGGGTACAAAGATCACCACATACATGTTTAATTGCAATTTGTTCTTATTCTCTGACACATTCTCATTCACAAAATTTACCTTCTCATTCAAAAGATTTACCGAGTTCTACAGCATGATGAAATCTCAACATTTTGAAGACCTTATGAAACAATAATTGCAGTGTTTTCTCATAGGCATCTTTGGTGCATGGTTAATTGCAAGGGTAGCTAGAATCTGACATCACAAGAGTCAGAGAACAAAATAGTTCCATGATGTAGGTGAAATGTACCTAATTATCTTTTAGGGAATTTGAAAAGCTTATCAACTAGTGAAACAGATTACAAACCTGCCTCTTCAAGTGAGAAAGACTAAGGAAGAAAAAAAAAAAAAAGAAATAGAACTCACTAAGAACTAGAAGAATCTGTCTAAATGACCAATTTATCCTTAAATCTTTTGTTTATAAAAGCTAAGCTGTACAGGTTTTGTTTTAGTTTTATGTGTTTATTTTAAAAGTTATACTGAGCATCCAATTGCAATTATTTCTGTAAGAAAATAACAGATTTGTCTTGGTTTATGAGACAATTACAGATTCTAATACTATTCATTTTCTTATAGTTTATGATAAGTACCATTTTTGGTAGTAGTTTGCATTTTACTAAGCATTTCCACAAATTATACAATATACAACTCAAAACACTACCAAGTGTGTGTATTATTATCAACACCCACATTAAAGTGAGTTTCAGGATTTTAAGTAGTTACCCAAAGTCACATAGCAACCAAAATTGGTCCTTCAACTGAGATCCTTCAGATTTCATGGCCAAATTTTAGCTGTATCCTACTGCTGAGCCCATAAGAAAGTCTTAGAAGTAGGGGGAACAAATGCTAAATAGAAAAGGACAAAAATTTGCCTGTTTGTGTGCCCGTGACAGATATAATTCCAATTCTTCTGACTTATCTCCAGTCATTTGAAATCACAAGTGCACACACAATTTAAAAAGAAAAGGAAAAAAATACCTGTAATGATGTGCCTTGCATTTGTCTGATACTTCTGTAACTTGTACAGAAGAATCCACTAAATCTCTCTGGTCATTTGACCCTCACATCATGAGACCATAGTTTCTCATGATAGAAATACAAGATTCTTTTTGTGAGCAATTTGTTTAGAAAGTAACTGAATTTACTTTGCTACCAACTTTGGTATTCTGGCTGTCCAGGAATGGATGCTTTTCTTATTTGGCACTGATTTGGTCCTTGTCAAGTATTTTGTGTGTCCAATAATGGAACTTGTCACCTTGACTCTGGCTTCCTGTAATTGAGTCTTCTTTTCTACTGCTGAAATCTCCAACAGTTGCCTGTCTGCGTTCTTAAATTACTAAGTCTTAAGTGGATGCCCTGACTTATGGCTTGAGCTTCTATTCATTTTGGAATTAGTGCCTCCTGTGTTTCCCTCTTCCTTTGTCTTGAATTCATACCTGGAACTTCCTGTCCACCTCCATCTTTCTGCTCACTGGTTCCGTGTCCTCACCTAGTTCTCACAACCTTCCAAATTTGCCTCAATCCCTATTTGTAGCTTCCCCTGGTGAATGTTATAATGGCTGCCCAGTGGTGTTATGAATTTTACCTTTATTTTTTTTAAGGGTATGATCTAAAGGAAGATAGCATAAAAGGTTTGGGGTTCACACTGTCCTGGATTAAATATATGGCCCTATCAGTTATTCACTATGTAACTTAAGGAAGTCACCTGCAAATGGTCCCTTTCTCCCCCATGTTTACAGTGACCAGGTTCTATTTCCCCTGTAATTCTGTCAAAGCCAATTTCCTTCCTCCACTTTCTACTGTGTCAGCCTGGGTTCTTGTGCTTTTCCACCTGTACCATGCATGATTTCAACAGGCCCACTGTCCTAGAGGTTTGCCCCTTTGAAAATCCACTTTCTTTAAGGCTTCCGTGACTTTGCATTTATATTTATATAACTCTTTATCTGGAATGCCACCCCCCCCTACTATCCGGCAAAAAAGAAAAAAAACTCATTATTCGTTCTCGGAATCATAGGTGACCCTCTTATAATCCTTGCCCTTACCCCCACATACTTCCAGCTCTCTGGACTGGTGGACCTCTTATATAATTCACAAAATACTAAAAAATTCTTCACATTAGAACCTCCCATCATGGCTTGTTCTTGTTTATGTATGAGTTTATCCTTGAGGGCAGGAGCTAATTTTTTATTTCTGTCTTTGTAGCTCTTAACCCGGTCCCTAGAACGCATTAACCACTTCCAAAATACAAGAGTAGGCGCTACCACTGCTATTCCCAGAAGCAATTGAGAATTCACAAAATGGAATTCCTTCATATCCTTTAGCAACATGTGCTTTTTTTCTACCATTCATTTTTTTTTTAACTTCAAGCTATGAGAGTCTAAAATGTCATTTCCCATTTACTATTCTATTATGCTTGAAGATTATTTTAAGGCAGGAATGCAGGGCAATTTTGCTGACTTCATTTTGTAAATTTCTGCCTCAATAAGTAGTGAGTAAACTGGTTGTATATTTATACATTTAATGTACACTTACAAAGAACTCACTGTATGTCCAAGGACCTCTGTTAAGAAATCATGGGTAGAAGAAAAAATAATAGAAAAGAAAAGAAAACACAGGTGTCAAACCTTATAATCCAGTAGAAATGTCTTGCAAATATCATTCTTCCTCTCCATTGAGTTATGGAATAGAAATTCATCTTTATCATTATGGTGTTCTTTCCAACATTGCCTGCTGTATAGTATGTGTTCAACAAATGTGTGTTGAATAAGTAAAATGTATAAATAAATAATATACAACTGAAAATAAAATGTAGTTTCTACATCAAATATTAAATCACAGAATTTGGAACTTATTTACAGAGTTATACTTTTATTTTTCCTTCTGGTGTTCAGCAGTTCTTTGTCAAGCTTATATTGATCTTTGAGTCATTATTAGATAAAGCATTCATCTGCTTTTCACCACTCCTGCACCTAAACTCATCACCTTGCATTAGTGGACATTGGACATGACATAGTGTCAAGCTAGGCTTCTCTAATGAAATTCTGCATGTCCCTTGGATGACCTCTAATTTTACCTTCTAGGGATGCATGCCTATTATACATATATCTCCTTCCAAAAATCTCCATCCATAATTACTTAGCTAGTTGGATTACTAATGGAAGAAAATTTTACAGGAAAAACAGATGAAAATCTTTTCTTTCCTTACTTCTCTTATGTTCTCAACCCTCTGTTAATCCTAGGTCCTGATGAGTAGATTGCACTATAACTCCTCAGTGCAGCATCCATAGAAAATGGATCCACTTGATTTGTTTAAAGACCTTCTTTTAATAAATGGCACTAGAGTTCAGATACAAAATTGAAAGGGTTAGGAAGCAGTGTCCTATATACATAATAGAAACTGTTGACTAAACAAACAAGACCTTACTTGTTTTGGGTTGGTTCAAAGAATTTGTTGGATTATATCCTTCTCTATTTGTGGGGAAGCCAAAGGGAGCACTAATAAGGGAGACAATCTCTTCATTTCAAAGTTCTTAACTCAGGAATGTTCTTCGATCTGGAAGCCCAATTTATAAGGCAATGACTTCTAGTATTATAACCCAGTAGAAATGTATTGCACATATCATTCTTCCCCTTCATTGAGTTATGGAATAGAAATTCATCTTTAACATTATAGTGTTGTTTCCAACATTGTTGTTTCCAACATTATTTTTTTAAGTCTGTTTTAGAAAATGCAAAACAAGTTTAAAAGGAGAATATTTATTTTTTAGGGGAAAATTTGTGAATAGTATCACTGACTTTTTTGACACATGGATTACTCCTGAATGACTGAACTGATTATCTGAACATAAAATATTATTTTGAGAATCTGAGAAATTACATGTGGAAATAGTACCTTTAATTATAAAAGTGCAGAGAAGCTATGCTCAATAGCTCTCTGTTGCTGCATAACAAATTACAACAAATTTAACAGCTTAAAAATACATTTATTTACTCACATTTATTTCCATGAGTAAGGATTCTGAGCATCTCCACCCCTGCTCAGAGTTTTATAAGGTTACAATCCTGATGTTGGCTAATTATGATCTTTATTTAGCCTCAGAGTTATCCTGTAATCTCACTGTCTTAAAACTCATTTTCTTGTGTTTGAAGGAGTTAGCTCCTAGATGCTGCCAAATGCTTCCTGCCACATAGCCTTTTCCAAACTTGGCTCTTTTCTTCTTTAAGACTGATAAGTACTCACATTGTTCATCGTGTTTCTTCCCTCTAGACCACTATTTAAAGACTCCTCTGATTAGGTCAAGCCCTGCTAGATGAGACTTTCTTTTGAATAACAAAACTCAACCTTTATTACACCTGGGAAAAATAAATAAATAAACCTTCCCCTGTGCTATGTAATGTATCCTATCACAATATGATATATTATCATATTCAAAATCCCACCCACCTTCAAGGAGAGGGAATTATACCTTGAGAATATGCTAGGCCTCAGGAATCTGAAGTCTTCTAATTTGGCCTACCACTCCATATTATAGCCCATGTGGGGGTGTGGTTCACTGCCACCCAAAGCAGATAGATTTGTAATCTGGACTGATGCAATTTATTAGGTTGAGAGACCATAGTAATTCACATATACACTTAATTTGTGTAGAGAGCTTTTTAAAATAAATGGTGCTAGAGAGTTAAGACACAACATTAAAAGGTTTAAGAAGCAGCTTCGTAGAAACGGTCGAGTAAACAAACAAGACCCTATGTTTTTTTTTTTTTTTTTTTGCTTGATTTGAAAAATTTGTTGGATTGACCCACAATTTCATTTGTACATTTGTCACTCTATGACAGTGTCAGAATTTGAATATCACTTGAATCGTATTTTTAGGACAATTTTATTCTTTAATGATAGGTTTGTTGTTAATATTAATTTTAAGTAGATTTTACAGATATACACATGACAATTATTAAAAGCCATTTTCCTTTGAGCTGCCATGGTGAATGTGCTTGATTTTGCAATTAATTTTTAAGAAGTTCTGAATAAAAGTTTTATTTCAAAGTTGATTTGCTCTTATGTGTTGAATTTTCTTTAATACTAGATTTAATCTTCCCTGATACCCAAGACAATTTCCAAGTTATTGTCTATCTAATAGCAAATGTTTCATTCCTTTCTTCTGGACTTAGGGTATTGACTAGGTTTGTTTCAAAAGTGTTAATTATTTCCTTCCAGATTGCCATTACCCCTCCTCCTGAAGAGATATTTCTAGGAAGTGGAGTCAGATCACTGAAATCTAATTTCAGGTATGTCATGCACATGCACACACACACCCACAGAACCATGAAATATTTAGGATATCCAAAAGAAAAATATCATAGCTTTTGCCTATGGCTCACCTGTATGAGTGTTTTTTTTTTTTTTGTAGTTATTTATTCAGTGATGGCGAAATGATTCAAAACAGACTCTAAGAATCACCATGGAAGTCTTTGACAGAAAAGTTGGTGGGTTTCACTTTCTGCTGGGCTGCTAACATTTTATACTATCACCTATATCTGTTGAGTGTCACCTTTATAAGTAAAGAATGTCTTTTGTGAATAAAGCCAAGCCAACAAAAAACAATGGTAAGATAAAGATACAGATATAAATATAAGTAACTATTTACAGGTAAATCAATGAATAGATAATGGTAGGTAGCTAGTTTGTCTAGACATCCCATTAGATAGAGTTCTTATGATACAAAGTTTGAGCCTGTAGATTAAGATTTGTCTATATCTAATTCTGAATATGCCTGGGTAATTTATAGATTTATAGGCCAATAGAGTCTTTTGTTTAAAGTAGTTTCAATTCTATTTTTGATATTTATAATGAAAAACTATTGCAACAATCACACCACATGTCAGTCACTAGAACACAAAAATTCTACTAATTTTAGAAGGAATACAAAATGAAACTGACACAAAGAAATTAAAGATTTGTTCTTGAAGATGGATGGGAACTTCTCAGTCTTGGTAAAGATCATAAAGCAAACACAGTGTCACTAAGGTGCACTCAAACTTGACCAAGTTTAGATAAATTCTAAAATTCTCTACCAGAGAAATTCTTGGAGACTTGATTATAAAATATTAAGCCCAATAAATAGTAACAACCAGCTACCACAAGTAGTGAGTTATAGGAACTCTTTCTAATATGCTATGAGATGACATCATCAGCAATCATTACTAAACTTACTAAGTGCATTTAAATGGAAAGCTAGCCGTATTACCAGTTAGAAAAGACAAAATTATTCCACATCTTCCTTAGCCTAGTATAAATCTTCTCTTAAGTATTATCGATTCTACTCTAAATTCTGGGAGGATGACCTTGCAGTTTTTCTTTGTTTCTGGTTTTAGTTAGCTTTTTTTTTGCTGCTGTGACCAATAGATCCAACAAGAACAATTTTAGAGTAGGAAAAGTTTATTTGGGGGCTTAAAGTTTCAGAGACCTCAATCCATAGATGGCCAACTCCACAACTCTGTGATGGGAAGAAAGGCAGAAATTCATGGTGGAAGGATAAGGAGGAGGAAAGCAACACAGTCCATGACTATCAGAAAGCTGTCCTTCACCATGGACAAAATATATACCCTAAAGACATGCCCTCCAGGACCCACCTCATCTAGCACATACCTGCCTGTAGTAACCACCCCGTTAATGCCTATCAGCATATTAATGGGCTGATTGGATTGAGACTCTCAAAACCCAATCATTTTATCTCTGAATTTTTTTCTTGCAGTATCTTATACATGTGCTTTTGCTGGACACCTCATATCTACACCATAACACTTCTCTTTATTTCTGGCTGCTTTCTGGATTCAGTCTATTAAAGTTACTAGAAGGATTTATAGAAGTATCAGGGAAATGAGATCAAGGTATTTATGCCTTCTAACCCTGGTAAGCCACCGTGGCTTAGCTGCACTTATTAATGAAGCTCAAAACTTCTGCTAGGCAGCCTTCTCCATATAGGTACTATCTCTGTGTTCTAGTAACTACCATATCTACTTCTTATTCCAGGCCTAGGGGTGGTAACAATATTGGTTTTCCAGGAAACATCTAAATTTCTCTAAAGCTTGCTAAATTTCTTATATGTGTGGGCCATCTGTTCTCTGACACTAGACAAATTGATTGTTCAAGTTAGGTTGTTAGGTTTTTTTGGTACTGGGGATTCAACCCAAAGGCACTTAACCACTGAGCCACATATATTATAATCCATATTTTTTTATTTTGAGACAGGGTCTTGCTAACTTTCTTAGGGCCTTGCTAAGTTGCTGAGATTGGCTTTGAACTTGTGATCCTCCTGCCTCAGCCATGCCACCTGCTGGGATTACTGACATGTGCCACCATACTTGGTTAAAGTTAGTTTTTATTAGTTTCTATTACTGAAATATTAAAATATTCTGCAAAGTGTGTATTTATTTATTTTGTTATTTGTTTGTTTTCAATACTGGGGATTGAACTCAGGGACCTTTAAACACTGAGCAACATCCCTAGCCTTTTTTTTTAAATATTTTGTTTTGAGAGAGGGTCTTGCTAAATTGCTTAGGGCTGTATTAAGTTGCCGAGGTTGGCTTTAAAATTGCAATCCTCCTGCCTCAGCCTCCTGAGTAGCTGGAATTACAGGTGTACACCACTGCTCTTGAGACATGCATTTATTTTTAAAATCAGAAGACAAGAGGTAATTTTTCAAAACATTTTTTTAGAAAGTACTTGATGAGCATTTGTAGAAACTTTCAATTTAAAATAGAGACTAGTGATATCTAAGGGAAAGGAAAACATGCATACTGACATTTATATACTGGGCACCGCCTTGGGGATTTTGTATAAATTATCACACTTATGCAAATGTAATTTTCCACTTCCACATTTTATAAATGACATCAGCCAGACTTTGTTATACCTTAAGTGAGCAGAAGCAGCAATTCAACATTGAACCACATAGATTGATATAATTAGTTGGTAAATTGTATGCATAGATGAAAGAGGCAATAAATTTATTATATATGAAGTAGGGATCTCTACTTTACTCAGAGAATTCTTTTTCTTCTGGTTTTAAAATAGTGAAGAATTACTAAGTAGATACTGCATATTTTTTGATAGGAATACCACACTCCCCAGCAATGTACCATGGGAAGCAGTTTAGGGATTCAAATAAGTACAAGAAATTTGTAATCAGAAAATGATAGAATCACCCTCATAGGATCTCTGAAATTGTGAAAAAATGTATATAAAGTTCAGCAGAATACCAAGGAAACTGAACTAATATTTCTAGTATAATAAATTAATCTGAAATATCATTATTAATAATTGTGCTGTTTTAGTCTTATAATTTCTGCTCATTGTGCCCTGTGGAATTCTGAATCATCAATGTGCACTTTATTTCAAAGGTTATTGGAGATGTGAAAGTATAGGTTAATTGTGGTTCTACAAGTATTTATAAACCAAAAACATATTTTTACATGTGAATCAAGGATAAAATGGGCAGATATATTTTCATATTTAGATTTCTTCTGAAAATTGTCTACTTAGATCATTTTCCCACTTTTAATTGTATTACTTGTTCCATTTGTTGTTATTATTGTGTTTTTTCCCATTTTTATGTTATTCTATATGTTAATCGTTTGTCAGATGAATTGTGGCATATATTTTCTTCCATTCTGTAGGTTGTCTCTTTACTCTGTTGATTACTTCCTTTACTGTGCAGAAGCTTTTTAGAGGGCTTTAAAATAACACACTGAACCTTATTATCAGGTATAGTCAATAAATGTTAATCAAAAATAAAATAAAATATTAAAACATCTAAAAAGAATTGGTAGGCACAAAAACATGTTTGTTTAATTCCAACCAAATATCTTGCCTGCAGCATCATAGGTTTGGAACATGACTTGGAGGTCAGAGCTTGAAAAGATGCCATATCTAAATAGGGAACCTTCAAGTAGAATAATATGCCACTGTCTCAGACATGACACATGACTCACTAAATCAATAAGGTAAGACCATGGAGGGTAAAAAAAAAAAAAATCTCTGAGTTAAGTTGTCACATGATAAGTTCTTTCCTAAGGAAGATGCTCAAGGATAATAAAAAATGTTGGTCAAACATATGGGGAAGAGAGAGGATGACTAAAAATCTTGAGCAATCGTTAACAGCAGTGTGTAGTACCACATCTAGTTGGCAGCCTTTTACTTGCCACCTCTAGGAACTGTTGCTGTCAGACTTGATTTCATACGTTGGGTGAAATAATTTTTTTTAGGTTACATCAAGATGAAATTCCACATCCAATACTGGAAAATATGTTACACTGAAGACATCATATGCATTGAAATTTTTAATAGGTACATTTTCAATGACTGTAAGCATAGATCAAAGGAAAGAAGGAAGAAAAATAATGACTCCATGTTTACTTCCTTGACTTATATGGACTTTTTAGATTTGGGCGTGATATCTTCCCATTAGTTGTCTTTGGTCTGAACAAACCCACACCCCAGGTTTGCGGAGGTAAAACTGATAAATATAAATGAGATATATTTGAATGAAGTATACACAATGATATTATATATGTAATTATATTTAAAATAAATGTATATGTGTTGTGTAATGATTATCATAATTGTTAATAAATGTATCTGTAATAATTTTCTTCTGCAAATTATCATATAAACACATATTTTTTTTAATACTTTACATTGATATGGTCACGTCTTTCATATTGTTTGTTCTCACCAGAGATGTAAATTAATAACAATTTCCAATTCAGAGGGAAAATCTATCAGAAAAAAAACCAAAGGAGTTCAATTTACAGTTGTCAATCATTTTCCTGCTCTCACATACACCTGGATATGCACACACATATCTTGGGGACAAGAATAATAACTGGAATAGTTCATTACTGAGAAGCTGGAAGCATATATATGATCTCTGAAAGGCAGTATGTTTATGTGTACAATACTGTGGATTTGCATTAGTCCAACTCCCCTCTGACTCAAGATGAGAAATTATGATACACAGTAAGATCCTAGGTACTTGTCTTCTGTGTGTTTTGAATTTGCTAGAAATCATTATCACGATATGTCTGTCCCATTTTGGAATGTTTATAAATGTATCTGTAATAATTTATAATCTGGAAACTTATGATTAGAGTTCTAAAGATGAAATACTAAAAACATGTTTATATTGGTGTCCCTAATGGCTCCAAGAGACCATCATTTTTCTCAATTATTATTTGCTGTTCATTTCTTATTCGTAAAATATTGACATGAAAATGGAATTGGGTGATTCAGAAGAAAAGAGATAGGATTAGTGACATTGGCTTTAAATTACCAAACCTATATATTATTCTTTAAGGAGAAAGCAAATCCCAGTTCAAGTTTGAGTTTGAGCATATATATGATTTAATATTTTAACCCCTCTTCGACATATTTGCCCCTAAAAAAAGAAGAAGTTAAAAATATTGAAGCTGGAAAATAAATGGTTTTGTGGGAGTAAAGTCCCTATTCTGTATTACATGAAATCATGTCTTCACTCCAAACCCTATAATAGGTTTTCTGGGTGGAAAGAATGGTTCTGTTAGCATGACTCCCATCTCAACAGTAGCCATCCACAGATTCTATCTAGGACCATTTTGTGCTTTTAACACCTGGGATTACTAAGACACAAAACACATCTCATTAACATCTGTTATTACCAAAGCAGACATCATCAAATGTCACATAGATTCCACTGATATTTGACTCCTTGTCTTCCCAAGATATTTGAGAAACAAAGACCAATAGGTCAGAAGTTAGGTATATGATTACAGGATAATTATTTTTGAAGCAGTACAGCAAAGATTAGAGTTCTTTGAAAACTGAAGGCAATCACTTTATTTAAAAAGATCTCTAAGAATGAATACTATAATCATAGACCAATATTTTAGTATTTCTAAATTTCACTAAAAAATAACTAAAACAGCAAACATGAGGTTTAAGAAACAATTCTAGACTTATTTCCACCAGTGTAATCCTTTGTGATTATTAGAGTGGTTATGAAATCTACATAGTACAGTTAAAAATCAAGGCATTTTTACTCCTCTACTTTGTACCATGAGTCAGAATGATCCTGGGGAATGCTCAGTAAATAATTCATGGAACTAGACAAGTGAATTAATCTCTCTCAGTCGCAAACTCAGAATTTACACTACAAGGAATACATGGATTTTAGGTTACCTTCCAAATGTAGTTACCAAATTAAAAAATACCTTTTTGCTCATCCTTACTCAACGCTATTTCTACTGTCCATGAATGCTACAAACAACAACAACAACAACAACAACAAACTTAAAGAAGCATATTAATTACATTTCTGAGTAATACTTTGCATAATATAGGTTTATTAATTCCAAAAATAATTTAAGTTTTTGTTCATTTTAATGCTAAAAATATATAAAATGAGAAGGAAAATAATTTTTAGTAATAGCGAAACTTGATAGCAATCCTATTCTTAAGTCTATGGCCTTGGAAGAGAAAAGCAGTATATTTGGCTCTTGGTTAGCTCATAGGCAAAATAGTGATATTTGTCTCTTAACCATGTTGTGATGAGAAATGACAATAAATGCAAAATGCTCCCTTTGAAGCAGGTTCTTCAGAAATAATAATAATATTAAAAACAATAATGACAATGTCTTAGTTTAACTAATCCCCTCAGGGATATTAATAATAGGATATTATTCATAAGAGATTTATGTACACAGTACAACTTTGGGAAAAATAGAATTTATTGGAAAAATAGCTTTTAAGACACCTCAATGATTATCGATGAAGTCAATCATCCTATGATGTGAGTTAAGGAAACAACAACAACTACAAAGATAGTGAAAACTATGAGATGATATTTCAATTATTTTTTTTCCTTTGTTCATGTTGTCAGCAGAATTTTAATTTTGTATTATTAATCTTGGAATAGGTGATAGTATATCCAAAATTGATAAATTTTTGCCTGCCTCACAGGAGTTAATGAGTACCAGGCAGAACTGAAGGAGCTATTTTAGGTGGGTTTGGCAGGGGAGCCTGCCTACTGAAGAGAGGGAGAGAAGAATGGTATGTCAGCCTTGGCAGAAACTGTGCACATTGATGCCAAAAGTGACAGGACTTGAGTAAACAGCAGGTCTTGGCTCTGATGTCCAAAGAAATATCCCATCAAACCTCTAGATTGAACTTTTACAACCTCCATATGGCCACCAAGAAGACAAAATATTCCCACGCTGAAGTTCAGAAAATTCATCCACATACTTAAGCATCTTGTTCAGCAAGTGTCATATGATGAGCAGAGGGCACTGAATAGATCTTGTGGTTGAAATGACCATGCAATTGACTATTGGAAAGAGTGAATCACCCATTGTCTGCAGTTCTTTCTTCAAGTAGGAAAGAAGCCATAAACCTGCCCGTTAAGTGAATGATTTTCACACAATTGCCCATTATTGATATCAGCCAAAGTACTACAAGAGTTATTTTTAATATCTAACCAATATAATGGTGGTGATGATAGAGATACTGATATTGATTTTGATGATGGCTACAATAACTGGAAGAATGGACTTTAAATTTTATATCCATCAGGAGCCCAGATATAATCTAGCAAGTTGAGGAGACATCTAGCCATCCGCTTGAGTGAAAGCCAAGGAAACATGTAAAGGGCGGAGTGAGTGGATACTTTAGAGAAGTCAGGCAACACATCAAAAATACCAGCCTCTTAAACTCATGATGGTGCCCCAGATGAAGAAATAAATCACCTTCATGTGAGAGAAACTGAAGCACACTGTGGAAACCCAGCTCAGGTACAACAGGGGAATCAGAGGGAGGGAGAAAACATGAATGTCCCACTGTGGGTCCTCAATTGTCCACTGACCCTGACCTAGCTTCCCAGATATGAGTGTCAGTTTCTGGGGATTGTGTCAGAAATGTCAATTATGAGAGTGATTCAAATAAAGAACAATGTTCAACAGTGGATAAGGTCTTGGATTCTGAAATCAGAGACAACTGGTGCATGATTTACCAGGTATGCATCAGTGTATAAGATATTTAATTTCCCTAATAGCATAATTAGATTATGGGTGCTAACTTTGTAAAATTTTGAGGTGGTTTAAATAAAATAAAGAATACATAGCACACTTTCTGATATGTATTATCTGTTTATTAAAGAGCATTTGGGATTTTTTGCATGATGAATGTATCCATTTTAGTATCTCTAAATTTAATATCTATGATGTTTGAACAATGGTGTATAATCTGCCTATAATGCCTTTCCATCCTTAATTATAACTTGGTTTATTTCTCTGCCTGAATTAGATGTATTTCTTCCTTCATCAAAATTATATTTAAATATTTTCTATTCAGAAAAAAATAGTGTGAATTCCCCAATGGAGAATATTCATCTTTTAGACACAAGTGTTACCAGAAGCAATCTCCCTAATCAATGTATTAGAAGATATCAGTATACCACTGATAACTTTGATATTTTCTGACACATGAGAGGGTGACCTTGGGATTGAGGAGTCCTGAGCCTAGCACCAGGTGAGATATCTTTTATTCATAATCTCTAATACCTGAGAAAAACTGAAAAGGTGTGCTAATGTGGCACAGAAAGGCTAATACAATTATCACCTGTATATTCAGATGCTGTATCAATTAGATACAAATTTAGATCTGTTTGTCTCAGTCTATGTTTCCCCAAGACACCACACTGACTCACAGCACAGAGTTACTCTGCTGTTTCAAATTTTCCCCTTTTTCCCTGTACACATACTGTTTCGGCTTCCTGGTGGTTCCTAACTTGGCAAACTTCTGCTTCTGTCAAGATATATAAAAACATTACCTCCATGAAGTCTCTCCACAAACCCCAGGACAGAACTAATTGCTTCTTCAATTTCAAAGTACCTTTTCTTAAGCCTATATTAAGGGATCTAACACAGTGTTCATGGCTGTATTCCCAGTACCTGGAACAATGCCTAGCATATAGCACATCTTCAATAAATATTGGTTGAATAAATGAATTGCATTTTAATGATTTATACATAGCCTTTCTGTCTTTCTAGACACTCTGCTCCTTAAAAACAGTAGATAACTAATTTGCTGAAAATGCTGAATGGGATACTGTGAAATACTGAAAGATTTTTTTTTAATCATCTAGTCCCATTCTCAGATATGAAAAAGCCCAAAGCAATCTTATACCAAAGCTTTGATCTTCCGGTCAGTTCAAACCTCTGTCCTCCCCAGTTATAATTCTTTGCAGGACCCAGGCCCCCCAAATTAAAAGGGACAAATAAACACCTTGAGTATGTGTGTGATGTGCCTACTCTCTTCCTAGATTCACCATTTTTATGACTGCTTATTGTTTGAATATGAGTGGATGTGTCTCACAAGAGTTCATGTGTTAAAATCAAATCCTTATTGTGAGGTATTAAGACAATGGAAACTTAATCTATTGACTATGGTGTTTCAAAGTGGGACCTATGAGGTTTGATTAGGATAAAGTCATCAGGATGGAACCCCACAACTGAATCTTGATAGCTTTATGAGAAGAGGGTGAGACCCCAGAGGAGACATATTTTCAAGGTTTGATTCCTGTCTCTTGCCATGTGATGCCCTGCACTGCCCTGGAATTTTGGCAGCATAAAGGCCATCACCAAATGCATTCCCTCAACCCTGTACCTGTAGAGACAGGAACCAAAATAAACTCTTTTCTTTATAACTTACCTGGTCTGAAATATTGTACGATTAGCAACAGAAATTAGACTACAGATATAGCTTTGTTTCCTTCCCTTCAAATGTTGGGTTCACTGGGAAGTAAGGCCTAAAGAGATTAAAATACCTTATTTCATTGGTGCCCTTGTGATGTGAATTTAATGCTCTCATTGGATTATGCTCTCAGAATACCCCTCCTGGCTCTTTTGAGATGTGTAGGCAGATATCCTTCAGAAACATTCCATTGTGTGGGACACTCTCTATCCAACCCTGTATCAACTCACTTTTCAGAGATTGTCTGGCTGCAAACCATAGTCTTTTCTAAACAAGTGGAGAAAGACATCCAAGGCTTCTAACCACTCTTTCCAAGAAGTTGTCACCATTAATCCTCTTCCTTGTCTGTTCATATAATGAAGATGAGTGACAATTATCTATTATTTTTCTTGCCAAAATTTGAAGATGGAAAACCTCCCCTTGAGCATCTTCTATTAAATTTTCTCCTGTTTATTTTTTAACCTTTGCCATCTGGCATAATGGAAAAATATAAATATTAGATGAATAATTAATAAATGGATAGATAAATGGACAGATGAATGGCTGAATAAAAGAATATTACCTTTATAAGTCTGAAGAAATATGAACATCCTGTACATTAACACTGCTGGTGAGAGTCACAAGATGATGAAGAGGGTAGTGTAGGTAAAGTTGGTGGCAGGGAGAAGACTCCTGATGGGGAGAGTTGCAATTACCCCATCCTCAGTTCCATAACATTTGCTTTTGGATAAACAGGTTGTGTCAAAAGTCTATTCTCCAAGTTGACAGAAGCCTAAAAAACAGGGCTCAGATATCATTCGAATAATTTTGAATCTATACATGAAATGTGTTGAAAATGGTGCTTGAAACAAGTTTTAATAATCTTTTTTCTTGAGAGTTAATTCCTTTTTTCTGTACTTTGTAGGTGTTGTTTTTGTTTGGTGCTGGGAATTGAACTTCACACAGGCTAGGCAAGCACTTTATGATTGAACCATCTAACCCTCGCAGGCCAGTCCTGCTCATGAGATTCATAATTGAGTGAATTAAAGACTAGGTTTCAGATTGAATGTAAATAAATGATAATTATTTAGGAGGAAGAAAGAATTTTTTTTTTTAGGACATCAGGATGTTTTAACTACATTATGTGTTGAAATAACTCTTAGAGGGAAGACTTTATAACTACATACTCTTTCATTTGTAAATTCTTCATTGAACTGCCTAGAATATAGTTTTCTCAAATTTCCTTTTTTTGGGGGACAGAAGCAATAACAAAATTTAGTACTTTTCTGGATTGCTCTGAAACAACAGTAATCCTAAAATCACTTTAAAACATTAATGTTTTGTGTTTAAAACATGAACCAAAATTTTACATTAGAATTGCATATTTTTTTGTTTGTTTAATTTTCTTTACACAGATCAGGCTATCTTTGTGTTTGAGTTCTCAATAGTGGAAAAAAAAAGTGTTTTTTTTTTCTCCTTTTTACTTTCACCTCTTCCTCTATTTTCTAACAAATTGATACTATCATATCAAATCTGGGTACTGAGAGGAGGTAGAAGAAAGAAGAAATAAGGTAAGGAGATGGGGTCACTTATTTATTGGGTTGGTAACTACTGGTTCTTTGTAAGTTAGATGGTCAAGGCTGGTGATCCTGAGTGGATTGGCTTATGGTCTCTGATATAGTTTTTCATGTATAGAAAACTACATTGAAATTCTACACACAGATATTTGGCATTTTCACTTTTATTTTATCTAGGAGTTTTTCTACAACTTTATTTTTAACATGAGGTTATATATTGAATAGATATATCTAATGTTCAACTTCAGACTTCCTTTAAGCTGTTAGGTGTTAAACTATATGTAAGTAAAAATGTTCCATGTTTAGATAAGGTAGCCATACATTTCTTTCTTTCTCTGTTTTTACTTGCATTTAGTAGCTCTTAAGAAAAAACTGAGCTCGAGTGCTGGTTAATTCAGTTAATTCAAGTTAATTCAACTTGTAATTGAGATGAAGTAGGAGGCACTGCATGCTCTGACTCATATATTTCTCTTTGTAGGTTATTTCTTTCATTTTCCGGTTTCTTTGAGAATTCAAGTGCTAGCAGACCATAAGCAGCTGTGTGGCTTTTCAGATGAGCAAAAAATCTTGAAACTACTGAATGAAAATTTGTCTTTTTACTCTTCTTCATACGGTTTCAGCAAACTGAATTATCCTATTCATTACATGAAAATTCCCTCTGATCATTGAAATAGCTACTAATGAATAAAACTGTAAACAATTAGAAAAATCAAGTTGCTGAAGATCTAAACTATTTATCTCCTTCAACAGCCAATGGGAATATGGCCAAATGAAACAGTGTTTTCTTTCTTCCACCACCCTAAGGTTTAGTTTTAAAATTATCATCAAATTTGCATCTTTTTAATTCTTGAGAAAAATAACATTAACATTGTATGAAAAAATAGAGTCAAGAATAGCCATAATGCTAGAAAACAATTTGAAAAATTTACTTTTCCTAGATATAAAATACCTCATAATATCATAATAATTAAGAACTTTGACATGAGATAAATGGATATTTGAAGGGCCAAAAAACAATTAATAGCTAGTCTGCTAGCTATTAATTTGGGAAAACACACAGATACTTTGCACATATGGGTGAATCTACATAAATACAGATTTAAAATGCTTTGCTTAACAATAAATTCTATTTAAAATCAAGACTTAAATAAATCTGAAAAACAAAATAATAAAATATATGAAAATAGCATATGAAAAAATAGGAATAAAATTAACTTATAGATGTGACAAAAAACTTAAAAATAAGTATACATTAAAAATTTTAAATTTCTCAACATCAAAAACTATATAGAGACAACAATAACTGAGAAACATGCATAATACATGACTGAACATGACATCTATTTTAGGTTAACAGAAGGAAGCATACTAATCAAGAAGAAAGTTCTAGAAACCCAACAGGAAATCAGGCAATGTCTATGAAAAGACAGTTTACTATGTATAAAATTCAAATATATCTAACTATATAAAATTATGGTCAACCTCAGACTGATTTAGAGCAAATTAAAACAATGAGATTTTTAAAAGCCTCTGAGATGGGCAAATAAAGACTAATTAATATATTCAGTGTCAGTAAAAATATGGGATAGATACTCTAATGCCCTATGAACAGATGTGCTGGAAGTATATTTTTAAAAATGAATATGAGGGCCTACCAAAATTGTAAATATGAATTACCTTTATCTCACCTTTTACCACTTTGGTTAATTTAACAATTCACTTATAGAAACTTAATGTACATCTAAAAATGTTTACTTTCATATCAGCAACATCTTTACTGGGGAAAAACATAAATGTTCATCAATGAAGCAGTGGATTTGACCACTTATATCCCACCAATGTAGTGCTCTTAAGCAACATGGAACACTGTTGAATAACAAGCAACCAAAGCACGTGACAAAACAATAGGTATATAATGGTCCCAACTGAGTAAAATGTTTAAATCACAAGGTAAGACCAAAAGACTAGCACTATCCTACTAACAGTGACTTGCTGTGGAGATGGAATTGTAGGCAATAAAGGGAAAGTAGATTAATTCTATTATTTGCATTTTAGTAGTTTAATTGTTTTTGCAATGAGAATGTGTTGCTAATATAAAAAAAATCATATAAAATAAAAGGGAGGTAGACAGAAGACTGGGCAAAAATAATGCCCAGATTAAATAGAACATAGCATTTATAATATTGTATTATACAATGATATATAAATGGAAATTTTAGAAGTCTTGCCAAAAAGCTTAGCATGAGAAGAAGCAAGTGTCCAGTAAGTAGTTAGCTCAGGTCCTCACCAGGCCAGGATGAAAAAATACCTTCTCATCTCTATTCAAAGAGGATTAGTTTTAGGAAATGAATTCCTCCTCCTCCTCCTCCTCCTCCTCCTCCTCCTCCTCCTCCTCCTCCTCCTCCTTCTTCTTTTTAAAAATCAGTTCTGAGAATGTCAGGTCCTACTGAAGAAATTTACCCTAATTTTGACACAGGGAGATCAGAATGTGAATACTTACAGGAGCTAATTGTTATGCTTTGTGACATATTTTAACAACTACTTGTTCCATTATTTATCTTCCAAGGCTGCTAGGGAAATTATGTGAAAAAATAAATGTGAAAATATTGTCAAAGTGTACATTCAGGGTAATTATTATTGTTCAACTATGTTGGCTTAAGGCACAAAAACATCACCATATGTAATAACTATGAGTTTTAAAAATTGTAGCTATTAAATTGAAATAAGAAATACAGTTTGGGGCCTATCAAACTGACAAAGCATAAAAACATTTTTGATAAATTCAGTGTTGTGGAGGAGTAAAATTGGTTGTCTCTCTTGAAGGCAACTTGAAAATATATGTTAACATGTTTTAAAATAAGCAGATCCATTGAATCAGTAATTCCCTTTCTAAGAATACATCTCAAGGAAATAATGTATAACTATTTCATCCCAGCATAATTATAAGATAGAAAATTAGAAATGATATAATAGCCAACAACAGGAGACTGGTTAAATAATTATGGTGTTCCATGTAGTCATTAAAGTAATTCTGTAGGAAATCAGAAATTGTACATAAAATATTATTGAATAAAAATGATTAAACAATGTACTTTCAGTATGATTCAATTTTGTTAATTTTTTTTTTCTTATTTAGGCATGATAAATGGTTTAGGAGGAAATTTAATAAGTTGTTAGCAGTATATTTAAGTGGTATGATCATGGGTGCATTTTGTCTTCTGCATGATTCTCTTGCTTTTCCAAATTTAAAGTTATTTTTCAGATGAAGGAAAAGGTACATATTATTAAATATTAAAAATATCTGTTTTCTTCAGAAAGGAGCAGTGAGAGCAAGTACCATTTTCACCTGTGGTAGGGCAATACAGTACATGATATTTTAATGACTTTCTTCTTTGGTTCAATTCACAGAGCCTGGTAATATTGGGCTTAAATGAAATACAATTTTAAGATTTTTTTTCTCATTTTCATGGAAATTTTATTTGAAAGATGGAGACATTCTTGAAAGAACAAGAAATTGTCATACTTCATGTTACTTACAAAGCTGAATAAACCACTATTCTATTTTAAACTGTTGAATATGGAACCATAAAGTTATGTAGCTTAAATTTGTTGATTAAGTAAAAATAGAGCCACAAGGTAGTCATTGGCATGTTACTATTGGCTGCCCAGAAGGTTAATCAGGTTCTTGTACTTGGTGGTGAAGGGAGACAGTATACAGGCAGTGGAAGTAAACCTAACCATACTGAGTGCGCATCACACACAATGGTGCTTCTGACACAACATGCATTTGGTGAGGTATTCTGCGTATGCTATCTTCTGCAACACTTGCAGCATTTTTTTCATTCCAGTTGTTTATTGGAATCATCTGAGAGGCCTTGTTTTGAAATTTAAACAGCTGAGACCATGCCTTACCACAGATACAGGAATAAAAACTATATGGCATGGGACCTTACAATACATACTTTATTTTAAAAGAAAGTCTCAAGTAGTTCTGAACTTCTGGCCAAACATATATATGAAGAGTGTTAATGCTTCCACCTTACATAATATAAGGATACATAATGTGATGAGATAGGTATAGTTACTTGTCCACATTCCCGACGCTGGTAAAGAGGGGTCTAGTTGAGTACCAAGTAAACATTCATGTATGGACACAACAAATAAATTATGTATAATAAGGACTCTTCAACTCAATATTAACATGGGAGAATATATTTGCATGCTTCAGTAAATGCAATAACATTCATGTAAATTAGTCATGATTTCAAAGATGAATAGATTGAGATTCAGTGAGTTTAAGACAATTACCCAAAGCCAAATACAATAAAAATTAGGACAAAAGTAACCATAGGGTTTCGTTCATCTTGATATGAACTCTCTATATGAGCAGCAAAATCATGCTTATAATTTTTAACATGTAATAGGAGGCTCCAGCAAAACCTTAAACAGAGACTCACAGTGGAAGTGCCTGGAACTTGGTTAGCTCGGGACCCATCTAGGTGGCTGAGTTGATACATATGGCAAAACCATTAAGGAACTTTGGAGAGATAGTTTTACCAGGGTATTCAATATATATTCTGGAAAGAAAATGGGAAATACAGAGAACAATAGTGTAACACAGCCCAGAATGACCCTTAAATAATAAGCGCAAGATAAGCAAAAGAAAGAAAGGTCTATAAATTCCAGGAAAATTAATGAAATGAGAACTTGCTGGGTTAAGGGAAAAAAACACACACTGTTTTCCTGGCACCAGACATTCCTATGAAAGCATTCTTAAAGTAAGAAGTGGCTTCAGGGCAAAGATAAAATCCAGGATGGAGGGGTAAAAACCTCTACTAAAGTCTTATAAATATCTTAAGAATGTGCCTCTTAGTCAGTATCTCTTAAATAATAAAGATTCTAAGAACTCTAAGGGCGTTTTAACATAGTTACCTCACATAGGACAGAAAGCACAGCATGTTTTGTCTAAGAGAGAAGCACAATTCGATTCACAGAAAGCCCACAAAGGTTGTAAAGAAAGTATATCACTACATACTCAATGTGACAGAAATATTACAAAATGAAAAGAGGTCTAGGTCACCCAAGTTACTATGATTGACAAATAAGCTGTAAAAACTACTCAGTTACAAATATAGAACCATGCCTTTTGCAGAAAGAGAAAGATGGCTCAGAAGCAGAAACCAAGAGCTCAATGAGTAGAGCCAGGAGCTGCACAAGATTATTCACAGGAAGCATGACCCTAATCAAGATACAGAAACTGTTCTGAAGTAGAGAGTGATGAATGCTTCCAGTTTGCACTTAAAACAGGAATTACTTCCTGTTTCTACACGGAACACCACATGAAACCAATCTGGTGAGGACTGAAATCAAAACAATGCTTGCTTACCATCTCATATTAATTTGATAACAAAGAATACTAAGCACAACAATCTTGGATAAGCAGAGTCTTCCCTAAAGACCAGAAAGTAATGCACAAGCAGGGTTTATATGACACGCACATCAAAGAAGCAATATGGGCAAGAAATCGTCTTCCCTTGCTTGTAGACAATGAAAAAAATACCCTGGAGACCCAAGAAATATCACAGGAGGGGGGTATACTTTGAGGAGAACTACGGGCTTACTATCCATAATTTTGGCATTAAAAGAATAAAATTTAATATTTTGTATTAAATTGACATTATTGAATAATTAATATTTGATACTTCATTTTAATAAAGCAAACAAGTAGAATTTTGAAATGGATAGCTTCTTTTCATTCCTTTGTATATACTAGTACAGATTGAATACTGAGTTTCCAGAAAAAAGGAAAATTACTATAGGATCCTGACAACTTTTTCTACATCGTGGATAGCAAAAATTCAATCCTGAGAAAACTACATGATCTATGAATTCTACACTTTAAAATTATGTTTTCTGTTTTGATTATTTATTGCAACAACATGCAATAAATAAATTTGATTATTTATAAGCAACAACATGTAGCAGCTTTAAGCAATATCCACTGTATTATATTTCACAGTTGTGTGGATTGCTTTTGCATACCTAGCTAGTTCTTTCTCCAAACTAACTTGGGGCATCTTATGGAGATAAAATCAAGTGGTGGGTGAGAACAAAATCAGCCAGAGGTTTGAAGGAGACAAGGGGAGAGTCAGGTCTCTCTTTTTCCCCATGAACTCTCAGGGCCTCTCCCTTCCACATGGATCATGAATTCTTTGCAACTCCTGTGTAATATCTATTGCTGTGTAATAAGCAATGATATTTATAAGCTTGAGGCAATATCCACTGTATTGTATCTCACAGTTGTATGGATTGCTTTTGACATGGCAACTCAAGGTTCCCAAAAAGCACTAAAGTGAAAGCAACTTGGCAAACTCAAGGATGAACCCCAGCTCTGGTGCAATGTCACTTCTGCCTCATTCAATTGATAAAACAATCATGGGGCTAACTAAGGTCATGAATCCAGAATACAGGGTGGATTGAGAGTCAACTTAGAAGAAGATGAATTCCCACAATATAGTATTTATTCTATTTCAGGCAGACTGGTAGCATCTGATAATAATCAAACTCCCATAGATATGCTGCCTTGCAAAAAGCCTACAAACTAGTGAAAGAGATAAAAACATTTAAACAAGAAAAGATAACAACTACTCCAAAGTAGTACCTTTTAAAACTTGTTCCTAGCTAAGAAGCTTAGAGAAAGCTTCATGAGGAAGGAGAGTTTGAGGCTGATCTGAAGAATAAATATTAATAATCCATATGAGACAGGGAATGGAAGAAGTATTGCAGCAAGAAGGCAACAGCACAAATATAAGCCACAGCAAATACCAGGACATAGCAAAGATGGTGACGCTTTATCTGAAAAGTGAGAGCAAGGGAGCAGGCTACAGGCACAGATAGTAAATAGGAGTCTTGCTTTGTCTTCATCTTAGAGTACTGTGAAGCTTTCAAATGGAGAAAGTGACAGGGTTGGACTTGTATTTGCATGTAGCTGAAGGGCAGAGTGGATTAGAGGGAATGCATCAGAGAGTTTATTCTACCTCTTCCAAGAGATGTGAGCTTCCTACATCTTAGGTTTGCCGGATTTGTGATGGACAGGCTTTTACAGAATTGCTCTCATTTCTTTTCTAATCAGTTTTATGGCTTTCATTGCTTTTTCTTACTCAGATAAAAGCTGTACTGGATTCAAAAGAAATCACAAAAAGGGTGATTGAAACCAATCAAATGAAATAAGGAATATCTTAAAAGGCAGGCAAGACAAGAAACCAACTTGCTTCACTTTGAACTCAATTCTGGCAGAAAGACCTCACCCTCACTATGAATTCCCATGGAATTGTCAATAAGGCAAAATTGATGTCTTAATTTTCCTTTTCTATAGTTTCTTGAAACTCCAACTCTAAACATTCCTATCAATTTATCTATTCCTCCAAATTGAAGTGTGAATTGAGGCCAAGGTTGACACAGACCTAAGTTCGAACTCTCATTTTGCTGGGTGACCAGACATTAGCTAACAGACTTCTCTGAACTTCAATCGTTTAATTTAATAAAAAAATAAAGAGGTTTAGAGCACATATTTAGAGTGTTGCAATAAGTCAATGGAATAAAGCATGAAAAAATTTAGTCCAATGCAGTACACCCTAGTGGTTAAAAGAAATAATTTACAGCTAAATCAATCTTGGTTCTATTCCCAGCTCTGCCATTTATTGGATATGGACTTGAGCAAGTTTTTTGCAATGCTGATGCACCAATTTTTTTCTTATTTATAAAGTGCATATAAACATATCACTTTCTTGTGTTTTTATGAGAATTATTTGACAAAAGCTATACATAGTACTTATTACAGTATCTGGCATACATCCAATGTTTAATAGCTGGTATCTGATATCATTATCAAAATTATTGGCATCCTATAAATTTATATTAATACTTATTTTGTCCTTCACCATGACTTTTTCATATATTGCCATCTTCTTACACTTGTTATCCACCTCCCTTATGTATTCTGTAGTCTCCCTCTGTTATACCGCACACACACACACACACACACACACACACACAACCTTCCTCCCTTTCTCTCTTTCAAAATATGGACAACAAACACAGAGAAATAACATAAATTATCCAATCACCTAAGAATTCACAGAGTTAACTCTTGGTAATTTTTTGAGATAGAGAAAGAAATCACAATTTACAAAATTATCAAACTGATTCAGTTCTTTCATAGAAGGCTAGAGTTTTATAAATTCCCCTAATTAATCTGTTCTCAGTAGACAAATAAAAATTAATACTAAAACATCCCACCCTCTCATTCATAGATAGACTGCTGAATATCCATCAGCCTTGAAAGGAAATTGATTTCAATTTTTATGGCGTTGGTAATGTATTTGAATTTACTCAAGGTTAGTCTGTTATTATTTGAAAATATTCTAAAAACAAAAACAAAAAAATCTTTCATTTTTATAAGCTATTTTGGTTTAAAGTAAAAGTCCTGCATTGAACAAAACTGTTATGTAAAATTTAACTAACATGTAAAAATAAATCATGTTTTACTTCTCCTTTTTCTATATTGGGACCAGAAGAAACATTTGACAACACTAAGCACATTTTTGCTATGAAAAAAAATAAGGGTTCTGATATGCAGTTGATAAAAGGAAACCCTCAGAGGTCTTTGGTTTACTATAAAAATTGGTAGAAACCATAAGGAATTGATCAAAATATATGAAATGCCTAATCATGATATAATGGCTATTTTTTCAATATGTGAATGGTAACAATGTTTTCTATCCTTACTGTGAAAACCTGTTCCAGTTTTGAAATGACACAATGTTCATGAGTACACATTACCTGTTTCTGTCCTAAGGAATATGCTAATATGACTAAGGTCTTAGATGGTATTTTTCTTCACAAAATAAGCTTTTTCTTTCTACTTTTAAGAATATAGTTCTAATTTTGCTTAATTCTGTTATATTTGTACTAGATAGTAAGGCATACTAGGTTAAAAAAACGAAGTTATTTATATATTATAATTTTCAGAAATAAAATAGCTAACATTTTATGCACCATTTATAAATACAGTAGTTTCCAACAATTATTGGGAAACAGCTGTTCTTTGGTTTCTCTTATATATTGTTAGCCACATTTGGAATGAATCTATTAGACCTTATGTAGTACTGCATTTAAGAAAAGGCCTTGAATATTTGTGATATCTAAATAATGGAATTTTATGATTAGGTGCAATGTGAAACTTATGTAGCTTTGTTCATATTATTAAAATTCCTCTTATTTATGATGATGTATATGAAATCATACCCCATTAACTCAGGTCCTCTTCATTCAGAATGTGTGACAATTAAAGGGAAAAAAAATGCTTAAGATTATATTCATGGGTACCTATGAAACAATTCTTCTACTGAAATATATGGGGGAAGGTTTTCTTTTAATAAAAAAGTTGAGAAACCAGATTATTTCTTGTACTAGAGTACCATTTACTTGAATTATGATATTAATTAGTAATATTGGCTGCTGTCACTGTGAATGAAAATGATCCAGGTGGTTTATATTTAGCCTTATAAGGTAGGGACAATTGATTTTGGTTTAGAAATTAAGACATTCTTAGAATTTCCACCAATTCTAAGGAATAAGGACTTGTACATTTATTCAGTACTTATATATTCATAAAGGATTAATACTAATTTCAGGAAGGATTCTCATTTCAGATCATTTTAGCATGCCTTATTGTCAAACCATATCATCCAAGTTTCCATTTAAGAACAACATTGGTAAGCTAATTAAATTCAGAATTGTTAGTAGGACAATGAGTGTGTCTGCTTGGTATTGTTGGAGCATTTAAAAATAGTTTATACATATGATTAGTTTATATCCACTCTTTGCCTCTCCTAATAAGTTCTAAAATAAGGAGATGGTAGCATTCTTGTAACTAATATAGAATGAGTTTAAAGGAAAGTAGGCACATGGCTGGAGAATATTCCCTTTTTGCTTCTTTCTGCATAATTTTGCATGAAATCAAAAAAGTCCCATGGAAGAAATGAAACAGAGGTTTCAGATAAGGATACAAGCCATCTCTGAGAATCCAGCCTGATTTCCCTTCTGCATAAAATTACCTCTGAAATAAGACTAAAAATAAATTCTTAGTGTAAAAAAACAGTTGGATTTTGCATAGGACCCTTTAGCCACATTTTAATTACTCCTCAACTCTATATGAAGTGTATCTTGTTTCTATATCACAGGGGGATTTGGTAAAATGTGTCAAGCAGGTACTCTGCAGGACATTTTGAAAGCCCATACTGTACAAAGCATTTCACAGAGCAGGGAATTGCCCCTTAAGTAGGACAGAATGAAAGGCTGGTTAATTGCTGCACATCACCAACCAACCAGTATTAAACACAGCTGCTCAGCCATCAGTTCCTGTTTGCTCTGTCTTTTGCTTCACTATGAGCAAGACTAACATTTCCCAAATTTAATCAGATAATGTTATTATATTTGGACCAACAGGAATGACTGTTTCAAAAGCACAGTCTTTCCATGGACATGTATAATTGATTGGCAGAAAATACAATATGCTAATATATACATGAAATACAAAATGAGAGCATAACACAATAATGTTCATTCAGTGGTCAAACAGAAAAGGCAGATGATGTCAACTTTGTAATGTGTGGCGAAAGAAATACGAAAGAAGAGAAACAGAAATTTTCACAAAATTGATTTTACATCTGGGTCAGCAGACATGGGTAAGTTCCTCTCCAATTATTTCTTTACCTGGATGTTTTATGGGTAAATCTCACCTCCTAGAATATCCAATCAAACACACCGACTTAGGCTTCTGACAGTCCATCTATCTTTATACATGGGCTGTACCTACAAGGGAAGCCTGATAAAATAGAAATACCTGGGACTAGAAAATCAGAGTGATCTGAGATTAAATCTTGGATAAGGCTTTCATTGGCCTATGATATCTAGGATTTTACGTCACTGAAATTTAATGCACTTTCCCTGAGGACACAATGACTGTATATTCTCAGTCTAAGTACATGGATCATTGATTGGTATTTTTGGAATATTTGTTGATATTGGTATAAGTCATTGTTCAAAACCAAAAGATTCAAGTTAAATTCATTGCTTATAGAAATGCACATATGCATAAGCAGGAGAGACAAAAATAATTCAATAAACATTAACAAAATTTATAACCATTTGTGGAGTGTAGAAGAAATCATTTTTACCCTATTGGAGAATAATGAAACTTTGGTTCACAAGGAACTAATGGGGGAATCAATGTCCAAAACTAATTATGCTAGCTTTAATAAAAATATAGCTCAGTAAGGAAAAATTGACAACATATCTGCATAGCTTGCACTTCAGTTATAATTTAATTTTGAGAGAAGGATCCATGAGACATGAAGCATTGTAATGTCATAGTGAATATGATGAGTCATTTAATAATTCTTAATGAAGAGCAAGTGATAAAGTAGAGTCAGTATGAAGGCTGGGTTTAGAACAATCAGCTCTTTTGAATATTCTAATGCTAGGAATATTTGCTATTCATATGTATTCACTCATGCAATATATTCATTTGTTTTTTCATTCATCAATTCATATTGAGCTTATGAGATGAATACTGAGCTAGGCACACCAGCAATGAAAGGATGTTTATGCTCCTGTACCTCATGAAATAGCCAAAGAAATAGAAAATGTAAAATAGAAGAAAGAGAAAATAAAGAAGTAAACAGATACACGAATGAGACATTTTTGCACTGTGGTTCACTATGGTGCTCCCATTATGGTATAAATTTATAGAAAATTTATAGTATCATAGGCTAGTGAGTAATTAGGGCAGACCACTGAGGTAGGAGTAAGCAAGAAAGGCCTCATCTGAAAAGATGTATTCATATTGATACCTGAAGGATAAAAAAATCAAGTTATGTGAAATTATAGATATAAAGAGTCCAGCCAGATATAAGAAGAATGGTCACAATATGCAAGTTGAAAAACCACAAAGACCATAATGGCTGGAGATTAGTAAGTAAGGTGGAGAAAGTAGAGTTTAATTTGGATGGATGAGCAACTCCTTCATATGCTTTTACTATCTTGTGAAAAACATGAGTGGGACAGAGAGTAGGGCTGGAAACAAGGAGGTCAGTAAGGAATCTATTGATGTTTTACAAAGCAATGACAGGGACGTGAACTATGGTAGTAAAAGTGGAGATGCTTTTTAGTGTAGAACAAAATTGTACTTTATAAAATACAGAGTATTTAGTGATTCAAAAGAAATCACAAGAGACTGCCTTTGATTTAAGTTGAATAATTTTAAAGAAGATATTGTATTAGCTCAAGTATCAGTGACCAGTGAAGTAACAGAATGAAAGAACAAGAATGAATCAAGTAGTTCTTTTGGACAGTTTGATTGGCATATTCTGTTATAAAATCAAAGTAGGTTTCCCTGAACAAGTAGATCACTTTTTGTGGGCAAGGGGGCTATAAACAGCTATAATGTATTACAGTGTTCCTTTTGGATAGATGCTGCACACTCAGGACATAGTTTCATGTTTTAAAAGATTTGGTCTGAAACCTTGGGACATAAGCATTGGGACACTGGCCAGAATGCCAATGAAGTTCCTAATTTGGTTTATAAAGATCTTTATCAGCATAATTAACCAGGCACAGACAATTTGCCTGGAGTTAATGCAAATCTTATAATAAATACAGAAGTCATTGTTAACACTGGAAAACAAGGGAAAAAATTATAGAATGTTGGAGAAAACAGTTATTAGAGAAAAAGTCAAAATATATAGGATTAAATTAACTTTGTTTCACTTTAAAGTCCATAACTCCTCAACCCTGGTTTCTTTACCCATAAAATAGATGTAAGTTTCTCTCTTATTGGATAGTTTTCAAGATAAGGCCAAGTATGTAAAACAGTTCTAAAGAATGATGCCTAAATGATAAATTGGAAGCAATGCCTTGGGTTGTATCAACTCTATCGCCCTGAATACACAAAGTATATTACTGTATTATCTTGTTACTTCTCTTTGCCAGTGTGATACTAATTCATCTATTTGTGGTTCCAAGGACATGACCAACCACTTACTTTTTCTTTTTCATTTCTGAACTGTATCTATTTATTTACATTGATAAATTGATAATTATTTTATATTATCAGATATTTTTTATTTCACCAAATCTTTCCTAACTTGTTGTTTATTGAAACATGTAGACTTCTCAAAAGAACTTCATTTAAAATATTTCCATGAAAAAATAAAGTCTTAAGAAATGACTTTTGGGGCAGGGATGTCTTTAGCATTTTTGTATGAACCCAGAATAATATCATTATAGCAGGGTAAGAAATGGTAAGCATTACCATTGAAAACGAAAGCACAACAAACACTGCCTGCTTACATTCAGCGTTCTTGGTCCATGTACTTGACCCATGCCCTCAAGGAGCTGGACTCCATCATGCTCAAGAATCCTTGATGTAAAATGCAGAGAAGCTGGGCTAAAATGAAGAGAGTGATGGTGCCATAGTGAAGATAAGTCTCGGTTGTTGCACTCCAAATCAGCTGAGTCTATTTCCAGTTTGAGTAAGGTACGCTTGCAGAAATCACTAGACATTATGCTCAAGTAAGATACTGGCAAAGCTGAATGTAAGCTGGGTTCTGAAGCTCTGCAAGTTGTCTTAGTTTATAGGCCCACATTTTGGATTGAATGCTGTCATTATCTTTTCAAGATTATGATGTTCTTTTATTCTGGTAAGTAGATAGCAAATGGGGTCTAAAAGGTAAATATTTCTTATTGACTCTTGAACAAGGGAGAAGGAAGGACAAGGAGGAAGAAAGGAAGGCCTAAGGAGCATTTCTAAAGCAAAATATTCCACCTGTTTGATAGCTAAACAGGTGTCAGGGACCGGGTTTTGTAGTTCTTTCCATGGTCTATATCTGTTGAGAAGAGTTTAGACCACATTGTCTACTTTTGAATTTTCCTTTATTCAACTATTCAACTTACCTCCTATTATCCCTCCAGCACGAAAGTTCATATGGCCTAGAAAAATAATTCTCTATGCTTTGATACTTCTTTTAAACATGATTATCATAATAACTAAAAGCTAGAATGTACTTATTTATCTTACGAATTGAATTATCCTTCTTTGTAATGTAGTATTAACATTTATGGTTTTATATAAAATCATATGAATTAATCATATCCTATATCAAGTTGCAAAGTTAAAGTCCAGCTACCACCAAGAAGAGAATGGACATTTAATGGAAATTCAGACCTCATGCATTACAATTATGTACAAATTCTTGAGAATAGATAACACTGAATCCCCTGAGCCTAAGCCTGACTCTATGCTGTGGTTACTCAGGGTTTGACTGTGGACTCATTGCTCTCCATAGTATCCATCAGTTGCCATCACTTAACTCCAGTCTTAGATGTTTCCTCAATTTATATCCAACTTCACGTCCCTTCTGTAGACACAAACACTTAAATACCTAATATCATCATTCAATAGACACTTCAAACTTACCATGCCTAAAAATGTCTCTTGAATTTTTCCCCAAGCATACCCCTGTCCCTCGCTTACCCAAATCTACTATGTCTCAATAAACTACATCATTGTTTATCAAATTACTAAAAATCAGAACACATTGTCCTTTTGTTTTTCACCCGTCACTTTAATCTAATCCACTAGTGGTTCCTATTATCTACAGCCTACCACATGTCCCCAGCAATATCTCAAATCCTGCCTCCTCTTACTCTCTCTTAATCTCCACTTGATCTGAGCCATAAAAATCTCTTCCATGGGAGGCTCTGAGGACCTCCTTTTACTCTGCTCGGGCTCTTACTTTTCTTCAGTGCATTTGCCAGAGAAAATAACAATATTATTTTCCTTGAATGCATTTTGATCATTCCAGGCTCTTTCATGCCTGAGTCTTTATACAGGATTTTTTTTTCTATGCATGGAATATTATTTTTGTTCCTTGCATGGGTAGTTCATCTGCTCTGTTTAGATTTCAGGCTGAAACCTCCCTCCTCCATTCAGAGTCCTTCACTGACCACGCCATATGAAGATTTTTTTTTTTATTTGTGGTTTTCTACCTTAGCTCTGTATTTATTACCAAAAATATTATCATTGCAAATTGAAAAATTTATGTCTATATTTTCTTTGTTCCTGTGTCTCCCTCATGAATATAGAAGCTCCAGACAATTGAAACGTATGCTCATTTTATTCATCACTGTATACCCCACAGCCCGGCATAATTCCTGACACATAAGTATCTGGTGGTAGAATGAAAGGAAGGCAAGACTGCAAAAATTCATGTGGATCCATGGTCCTCACTTTAAAATATATATCACAACTTTACATCATTTTGTTTAAATTATATATTTGTTATTAGCACAGGTGCTTGACCTCACATGCATACTATTAGTGTATGTATATTCATAAAATAAGCATTCTTCAAGTGAATGCCTATAGAAATATAACTAGAGTGATTTTCAGTTTTCCTTATACTTGTCTGCCATGTAAAAAAGTTCTGCTAAGTTCAACTTACAATAGCTAAGCTATGGAACCAGTCTAGATGCCCTTCAACAGATGAAAGGATGAAGAAAATGTAGTATACATACACAATGGATTATTACTCAGCCATAAAGAAGAATGAAATGGATGGAACTAGAAAATATCATGCTAAGTTAAATAAGCCAATCCCCCCAAACCAAAGACCAAATGTTCTCTGTGAAATGCAGATGCTGATTCCCTACAGGTGGGGTGGAGGGAGGAGTAGAGATTCACCAGATTGGACAGGGGAGAGTGGAAGAAGGGAGGGGGGATGAGGATGGGAAAGACAGTAGTATGAGTCAGACATAACTTTCCAATGTTATATATGATGACCAGTGTAACTCCACACCATGTAGAATAACAAAAATGGAAAGTTATACTCCATGTATGAATGATATGTCAAAATACATTCTACTGTCATGCATAACTAAAAAGAACAAATAATTTTTTTTTTTAAATCTCTGTTAATATTTGTCAGTAGTGGTGTTGAGTCCAGGGGTACTCTATATTCCACCACTAAGCTATACCATAAAATTTACCTTTTTGCCATTTTGAAACATGCAATTCTTCAGCATTGACTATATTCATAATTGTTAGGCAACCATTATCATCATCCATCAACAGAATTTTTTATTCTGCCTAATGAAATTCTGCAAACATTAAGTACTAATTTTCCATTCCCTCTCCCCCAGTCATGGGCAACCATCCCTTTATATTCTGTTTCTATGAAGTTTACAACTCTAGAAACCTCTTGAAAGAGAAATCATATAATATTTTCCTTTCATGATGGTTTTATATCATCTAACATAAAATCTTCAAGTTTCATCCAGTTGCAATATGCATCACAATTTACTTTGCTCTAAAGTTTGAATAATAGCCCATTGTCTGTATGAGATCAATGTATCTGTTCATGCATTGCTTCTAGTTTTGTCTATTGTGAATGTTATGGCCATGTATGTACAAATATTTCCAAAACCCCACTTTTAATTTCTTTGGGCATATATCCAAAAGTTCACTTCCAATGCTGTTTAGTATTTTGAGGACTCAACATACTGGTTTCCATAGCAGCTGAAGCATTTTGTTTTCCTACTGCCAATGTAGACTGGTTCAGATTTCCCTACATCCTCACCAATAGTTTTTTTTTTCCTTTTCTTTTTCTGTTTCTTTCTTTTTTTTTTTTTTTTGGCAATTGCCATCTTCACAGATGTAAAGTGGTATCTCACCATAGTTTTTATTTGGATTCTCCAAATAACTAGATGTGCTGAGGCTCTCTTTGTCTTCGTATTTGTCATTTGAATATCTTCTTTGGAGAAATTATTTTTCAAGTCCTTTGCCATTTTTACAATGTTTTTCTGTTTGTTATTGTTCAGTTGTAGAAACTATGAATTCTGAATATCGATCTTATATCGGACACACAGTTTGTATATATTTTCTCCCAATTCATGATCTCACTGGTTTTCAATAAATCTTGAATTATATTATAGGCAGTTTTATATATATATATATATATATATACAGACACACACACATAATTATATACATTATATAGGCAGTTATATATATATATATATATATATATATATATATATATATACAATTATATACATTCATATAATATGTAATACAGCATTTTGATATATATTTTAAAATAAATTTAATGGGTTATATATTTTAATATTCATATAAAATATATAATATATATCTATATGAATGCTGTATACCTTTAAGTGGGTTTCCATGAGGAAATGCACATTTCATTCCTTAGATTAGAGAGTGTTAACATTACATCTGGATCTCTGTTTTCTTGCCATTTACTTCTTTCTTTACAAGAGGATTGGTCTATCTGATGGATGAGATGTGAAGATCCAATACCCATTACCTGTTTGATTAGGATTAATTATCTACATGTTTTATGTATTCCTAATTTCAGCATAGAAAATTTCAGATTTCTCAGAATTTCTTCCTTGTGTTCTTGTATTCAGTGTCTCTCAACCAGGAGGAATCAAAGTTTCTAATTTTCACGTTTGAACTTTAGGTGGGTCTAAATTTGGGGAAAATTAATAAGAAGACTCATTTTCATTGCAAATAAAACAATGGTTGCAAATTAGCTCTAATTGTAATAAAGTTGGTATTTTAATCTCTATCTGATGACTCTTCCTTTTTCTTGCTTAATTCAGAATCCAGATGGGAAAGGGATGTGATTAATTATCACTCTTAAAAGTCCTAGCAAGTAAAACTGAAGTAAAGATTTTTCCTGTACTTGCCTCATTATCTCAGTCTCACTGCTGGTGATGCTATTTCCTGTGCATCTTTATTAATGGAACATCAATGTCATGTGCTTTGGGTAGGTGTAAGCAAATGAGTTTTGTGATTTCAAATGTTCAAGTAAAGTCTTTATGATTTTGTGGCAGATACAGTATAGAAGGTTACCACAGTTGATGGTGTACTAGAATAGATGACAATGGTGTCACTCTATGCAAAGTTATTGAATGCACCTAAGTTATAATTAAAATTACAATAATAAGAGTTCAGAGATTTTCTGGCCTTTTAATTAATGCTTATGTCTCTTCATTTACTTACATCTTTAGTGTGAAATTCTTAATAAAATAATTATGCTTTAGTACATAATTTAAAAGTTTGGTAGATTAGAGAAGAAACCATATGTTCAGAAAGGATAAAGTTGGGTATTATTAACATAGACTGCAATGATATTTTATATTTGTAGAAAAGAGGTGATGAAGAAAGTTTGTGAAATGAAAAGAGGCTAAGAATCATATTATGTTTGTCTCATTTCAATATCCTCAGGACCTCACACAGAGTTTGGATCAAAGTTCATTCATTAAACCAATCTTTATTTGGATTTTACTATGAGCCAAGTGCTTTGATAAACCCCGTCGATAGTGGGTTGGGAAGAACAGATGCAGTTCTGCCCTAAGAATGTTTCCATAGACATAAATCAATTAATTAAAAAGACAAACATAAGCTTTCAGCTGTTATAAGTAATGCAAAAAGTAGTCAGGTTATTGCTATGGTAGGTTAGATAGGCAGATGGTATCTAATGTGAAGGTCATGAAAGACATCCTTGAGGACATGAAATTAATCTGAGATAAAAAGAATGAATTAGGGCTTAGATGTATGAAGAGGGTTATGCCAGACCAAAGTATTGCAAGAAAAGGAATAGTAAGAAACTATTCCTTTTTTGTAAGAAACAAAAAAACCTCAGTAGGAGAGAAACTTGAGGGAATGCAAAAAAGTCCAGTATATGTGCAATAGAGAAAGACATTAATTAAGATCAGGGTATGGGCTGGACAACAATGAACCCCAAATTCTATTTTTAAAAATAGCATTCAAGTTAACACTTAGGTATAAATCTAATGGAAAATGTGAAAACCTGAACATTAGAAACTAAAAACCAGTAATAGGATAAATTAAAATAAACCTAAATGAATGGAGGGGTTACTTTGTTCCTATAGAGGGGAATTTAGTATTCTACCATATACATTCTCTTCAAATGGTTCTACAGTATCAATAAAATCCAAACAAAATTTCAGTAATTTATTTTAAAATTGACAAGTGTTCTAAAATGTTGATGGAACTGCAAATACTAAGGCAATCAGAGAAGATCAAAGTGCAGAAACAGTCCTGAGAGAAATCAAGTTTGATTACAAAGCTACAGTGATCATGCAAGGTAGTGTTGGTGGAGGGATAGGTCAACAGACCAGTGGAGCAGACTGTGAGTCAAGAAGAGGCTCAAACATATACAATCGCTTGACCCACATGAAAAGGTTATTAATGTTTTGTGGAACAAAGCAGTTTTTAAATAAATGGTACTAGGTCAGTTGTACATCTTTATGGAAGAAAATGCTTCTTGAATCTTTCCATATACCTTACATGAAAGTGAATTCAACATGTAGTTGAGGTATAATTGTGAAAACTAAAACATTGGATATTTTAGAAGGAACAGAACATTATATATATTATGTTGTCTAGAGAAATATCTCTTGAATATGACATAGAAAAATGCCAACCATAAAAAGGGATGAAGCAGATTACATTAAAAAATGACATATTCATCAAAATATACCAATAAAAGATCAAAGACAAAAGGCACTAATTGGAAAAGATAATTTGTAGTAAGTATTTTCAATACAGGACTGTCAATCAGGAAACTATAAAATAATTATCCCAAATTCTCAAATCTATTTGAAATTTCTAACAGTACAATAGAAAAAAAAAACACAAAGCAGCAAAAACCCGAGGTACATAAAGAAGGTTATTCAAAGGGCCAATGAACAAATGAAAGGCATTCAACTCCATTAGTCACCAAAGAAATACAAATTAAGCTTAATGTAATATTATTGCAAGTCAGTGTTAAAAGAGCAGAAAATACCAAGTGTTGGAGTGCCAAAATACTGATACAATGCTGTAAGGAGTGAAAGATAATAAAAACACTTTGGAAAACAACAACTCTGTCTACTAAAGCAAAAAGATATACATGCCCTATACCTAGGTATAAGAATGAATTGAGGGGTACTTTGCTCCTGTATAGAGATGGTCATCAAAAACAAGAATGCACAGAGTGGCTTTATTTATAATAGCTAAAAGCAGTAAACATCTCAGATTTCCATTAACAGTAGACAGGACTTAAAATGGGTGGCATATTCATACAATGAATACCATGGAGCAACTGAATAAATAGTGATTGCTCTATGCAACAACATATGCTGGTGGAGAAAGAATAAACAAATAGATCAGTAGAACAGAAGAGTTAGTATGGAAATAAACCCACATAGATGAGTCTCAGATATTAACCAGAGAGATACTTCAAAGTTGTTGGGACAACTTAATTGTAAACAAAGACATATAAAACTGTGCACTGTTTGCTTTACTTTATATGTATCTGAATGATGGCAAGACTAATTTTTAGGGTTAGGTATCAAAAGAGTAGTCACCCTTAGGCAGTAGTGGCTGACGTGACAGAAAAGACACATCTGGGTACATGGAATGTTGTGTTTTTTTAAAATTCTGGGAGTGGTTAATATAGACACATTAATTATAAAAGCTAATAATCTTGTGTGTAAAATGTTATACTTTAACAGAATACATATTTTGAAAATTAAAGAAAGATGTAGATTAGAAATGAAATAATCAGTAGACAAAGTGCTGTCATCAGGACTATGACAAGAAGATTTTATTTTTATTTTTATTTTAAGGAAATATTTGTATAGTTTCAATGAAGAATGTTGATATAATTAGATGGCAGTGATAGAAAGAAATTTTTAAAAAAGGACAAAAGAGGAATATCGGGTAGATAAAGCAAATTTGCTGAAGGATTCAGCATGGGAGGAGGCATCAGGACCCCTCCAGTATGAGATTTGCACAAACGGATGCATGGCAGTAGCATACCTTTCAAATTCAGAGAGTCCCAAGTTTCCTGGAAGGAATTACAAGCTTGTCTTTGGGAAAACTAAATATGAAGTGCCTTTGAGTTATCTAAGTGCATGATGAGTAAATAGTTTAATATAGAGGTCTGGAGCACAAAGAAAATCTAATGCTAGAAATATGATTCTAAGTTATCTCCCTATAAATATGAGTGAATTTGCATAGGTAGGATATAAATAGAATGTAAAATAAAATAGGGCTTATTTCTTGGGTGTGATATGAGAAGCATATGCAACAAAAACAGAAATAGTGAGTGGGACTGTATAAAAGCAAAAGTCTTCTGAAGCCAAGAATACAGTCAGTCGAATCAAAAGGAGACCTATGGTATTGCAGGAATTACTTGCAAACTATAAACCCAGCAAAGGATTAATACTCAAAATATATAATCAATTCCTACAACCCTGCAGCAAAGAAAAATAAGAAATAATCCAATTTAAAAATGGTACCAGGGCTGGGATTGTGGCTCAGCAGTAAAGCTCTCACCTAGCATGAGTGGAACCCGGGTTCGATTCTCAGCACCACATAAAAATAAAGGCATTGTGTTGTGTCCATCTACAAAAAAAAAAAAAAAAAAAAAAAAAAAAAAAAAAGATTCTCTCTCTCTCTCTCTCTCTCTCTCTCTCTCTTTAAAAAAATGGTACCATAATTAGTGACAATATTTTCTTTTATTGAAATTCATTAAGAGAGTAGAGGGCTAGTATTTTCATCACAGAGAAATGATCAGTATTTGAGGTAAATTAGCTAAATTTAGTGATGCTGCAAGGTATATAAAAGAACATATACAATGTTTTATGTTAACTAAAAATAAAAATGAAACATATATTTTTAAGCTAAGGGCAAAGAACTTACATAGATATTTCTCCAAAACAGACCTATGTGTGTCTAAGAGATAAGGTGGTCAGCATCACTAATCAGCAGGAAAATACAACTTAAAGCAATAAGATATTACCATATAGTTGTCAAGATTGTTATTATTAAAAAAAGAGAGAGAAAAATGAATGTGTTAGAATGTGAAGGAACTGAGACCTTTTATGCTGATGTTAGGAATGTAAAATAATGCCGTTGCTATGGAAAATAGTATTGAGATTCTTTAAAAGTTAAAAAATATAACTACCATATGATCCAGCAATCCCACACCTGTAGATACACCTAAAAGTATATAAGTCAGAGTCTTAAAATGATATCTGCACTCCCATGTGCATGCCAACACTATTTACAATAGCCAAGACATGCAAACAATCCAGATGTATACTGATAGATGGATTAATAAAGAAAATGTGGTGGGCTGGGGATGTGGCTCAAGTGGTAGCGCGCTCGCCTGGCATGTGTGTGGCCCGGGTTCGATCCTCAGCACCACATACAAACAAAGATGTTGTCTGCCGAGAACGAAAAAATAAATATTAAAATTCTCTCTCTCTCTCTCTCTCTCTCTCTCTCTCTCTCTCTCTTATAAAAAAGAAAGAAAATGTAGTATGTGTGCACAGTGGAATATGATTCAACATTAAAAGAGAAGAAAATTCTGCCGTATGCAACACTCTGGATCAACTTGGAAGACAATGAGCTAAGTGGGGAAAAAATGGTAAAAGAAAGAAAAAAGTCTAAAAAGTTTATCTTATGTGAGCTGCCCCAAATAGTCAAATTCATAGAAGTCAAAAATAGGATGGAAGTTACCAAAAGCGATGGATAGGAGAAAATGAGGCATTATTCAATTGGTGTGAAGTTTCAGTTATGCGATATGAGTTAGTTCTAGATTTCTGCTTTGCAACATAGTTCTTATAGCCAACAATGCTTTATTATGTACTTAAAATTTGTTTATGGGGGGGACCACTCAAGGTGATCTAAGAAAATATTTGAAAGTAAAGAATATATCTATTACATTGATTATGGTGATAGGTTCTTAGTATGTGCATATATGTAAACTTGTGAAGTTTTATACATTTGATAAATAGTTTACTGTATGTCAATTAGACATCAATTGAGCTTTGATTTAAAGTAATATAGAGGGCTTACAATTAAACCTTGAGGAACTTCAACAATGAATGTCAGGGGCATAGGATAAGCAAATAAGATACAAAGGAGGGGTTAGAAAAGTAAGGACAATAAAGACACGAGATCCATAAGTTAAGAGAAAGAGTTGTTTTAAGAAAAATAGAAGGTCAACAGTGTTGACTGCTTCCCAGGGGTCCAGTAAGAGGTGACTTAAATTATACATTTATTTATCAAAATGAATAATTGTTAAATGAGCAGCCAGGTTAGTGAAGCTTAGACAGTCTCACAATACAGAAGAAAACCAATGGTTTGGAAATTACTGAATGGAACATATTGAAAGTGAAATAACACATCATTTGCAAAGTGAAGAATGACTCCATTAATGAATCTTTTCATATCTTATCTAGTAATCTCATGTTGAAAATCTTCCAAAACCTCAGTAAAGAAAGCAGTCTAGCTTGATATGGAGGAACCTGGCCTTCTGGATGTCTGCATATGATTCCGCTCTAGTTGCATAAAATAAGGTCTGATAATGAAAACATGCTTCAATTTTTAAATTAAATTAAGTACCCTTAAAGTGTCACTTTTGACATCCTGAAACTACTGGTTAATTTCAGATTGTGGAACTTCTGTTCAACAGTTCAGAGTATGTCTATTGAAAAGTAAATGCTAAGAAATCTCAAAAAACATTTTCTAAGGTGAAGGTTTCAGACTTTACTAGAATTCTAAAATTAGGATTTCATTAAAACAATTATTTTAATATCCCGTTGAGAAGAATGTTTAGTAATTTGAAAATACTGGCCTGAATTTTTACTTTTGAAAATTACCTGATATTGGACTGAAGCTGAACCTCAGTGGCAGAGTGCTTGCCTAGGATATGTGAGGCACTGGATCCGAGACTTAGTACATGTACAAATAAAATAAAGGCTACAGCTACAAAAAAACAAAACAAAACAAAACAAAACAAAACAAAAAACCTTAAAAAATTTAAAAAGAAAATTACCTGATATTGCACGAAAGTACTCAATGGCAGTTTTAGACTGAAAAACATTTGTTTTGGGATCATGATAGTTTCATTTTACATGGTAGATTCATGCACATACATTCATAGCCCTGTTCTCTTATGAGAAATAAAGGGGGATCAGTGAGATGTACCTAAAGAAAGGTAAAAGGGAATTGATGAAATCCTGTTTGCAGAGTTCTTAGCAAGGGGTCCTGTCCTGAGAGACCTCAGTAAGTACAGCAAGTACTATCATTTATCAATTAAAATCAAACACCAAGACTGCTAATAGAATCTTATGAACTTGTTCATGCATTCAAAACATATAATCCAAAGAACTGTTATAGGTTCTGTGGAAGACACAGTAATGAATAAGGCCCTATCACAAATAGTAACTATCATACAAAAGAATGAGTGGAAGAAAGAGGAGGAGAAGGAGTAGGAATAGGAGAAGGAGAAGGAGAAGGAGAAGGAGAAAGAGAAGGATAAGATGAAACAAGGAGATTCACAGAAGCTTGAGACTTTTGACTTCTGAAATTGTGGAATAATCTTCACTATGAAGGGCAAATGTAACTGATTCACATGTGCAGGCTGAAGTTGTGGTAGGAGTTCTGTTTGACTTCTAACTTGAAAACTTATTCGTCATGTGACCCTGTGCAAATTACTTGTGCTTTTCATAACTCAATGTTTCCATCCATAAAGTGGGACTGGTGTGAGTATCTAGTGAATAAATGAGGAAGCCTATTTAAATCATTTAGGAAAGTGTCTGGCACAGGGTACTCAATATATGTAAGTGGGTGATGTTAGTGTGTATATCTAGTCACCAGGCAGCTACTTGTCCTGTATGTGATACCTGCCCTTTCTTTTGAAGGAGTTGAATTTATTCTTTTAATTTTATTTTCTATTTTAGAAAAGTTCTAGCCTCACAACAAAATTGAGAGGCAGGCATGGCAATATCTCATTATAAACCTATCCCACACTTGTATAACCTCTCCAGTTATGAACACTGAGGGGGAACCTAGATACTGCCCATCTCATCCTCCATCAATGTCTCAGCCCAAATTAAAATTCTAAGGTTTTGGAATACCGAACAAGAGAGAGTTGAGCCCTTTTCTAAGTGTGCAAGGACTGAGAGCTATGTGCACTATATTTTATCAATTGAACTAAGTTACAGAGAGAGAGATCAGATAGAAAAAGAAATAAGCAGGTGTAAAATGAAGGGCACAGATGAAAAACAGAAAATCTTAGCAGTTATTTAGACTCAATTCCAATACTTCTCTTAGGCCAAATTGACTTTTTCAATTCAATTTTTTTTTTGCCTATAGAAATAAGAATTAATTTCTACTCTTGACAACCAGTGAGCCAACTAAATCAAGATGTCATTTGAACTCTTTTGAGAGTAGAAGAAAAGGTAGTCCTGAGATGAAACAATGGAAATTAAGGATATGATAGTAGTAGAATCATCTTGACCAAAGAAACACTATAATAACTCACTTCAGTTTGGCTTGAAACCATGGTAAAGTAAAAGAGGAAATAAGTAAAAAGTTAAAAAGGGAGTTAGACTCCAGATTGTGAAGGGTCTAGAATAACATCGTTAAATATTTGGTTAATGATTTTGAACTCATTGGGTTTGTATTTTTTGATTCCAAGAATGATTAATGTTTATATAGCATCCAGCATGCATCAAGCATCATGCTAACCTTCTTGTATGCATTTCATTCCTCAATTTTTTAACAAACTGGCAACCAGTATGATCATATATTCTACAAAAAGAACCTGAAGATTGAAGAAGTTTGGGCATTTGCCCATGGTCATATTGCTAGAATACTATATTGCAGCTAGTAATACCAAGCAAGCTTTGCTGACTTTAATTCTGAGATTTGAACCAGTACATTATATTTTCTGTAACATGTTGAATAGATTAACAAATATATCACCTCTACAGGGATCAGATAGCTAGCAAAAGTGAGTATAAAAGTGCTAATGTAAAATAACAAGAAATTGTGTGTGCTGTCGCTGATTCTGGTTAAATTCAAGATTTATTCTAAGAATGTCCCAATTCTTCCTCTTTATTTTTTTATTTTAATTCAAAATTGAATGTACAGATCATATATTGCCCTTGTGTCAAGACCAATTCTGCCAGGGTAGAGCATAGGGGCAGGAAGATCAATTATATGATATTCAAGTGAAGAAGAGAAACAAAATGTGATTGTAGGACAAGGTGTGAATAGTGGGAAATAAGAGAAAAAATTTAGTTAAAGACACAATCAGACACAGACAAAGCATTATGTAAGAGTTATAAGGTGGAAGAGAAGAGTAGATTCTACTGTGAAAATCCCAATGCTCTGTGACTGGACTGTTGGTAGATCCACAAAAAAGAAATGGACCAAAGAAGGAGGAGGAGATGAGTAGAGCTGGTAAAGACAGGCATGGAACCAATGAATCTTAAATGTTCACTGGAGTCACTTTGGAACTACTATTTGAATACTTGGAAATGAGAGAGCAATACACATGTAAACTATGACTGTTTTATTTATGAAGACAAAGTTACTTGTTTTAGAATAGCTAGACCAATCTCTAGGTCAGGAAGTCCTAGGTTGGTTTACACATCTCATGAGAGTGACATGTGCACTGAGCTCAGGCATTTGAGGATTTCATCTCCAAATTACCACAAGCTTCCAACTGTTTCATGACAATCTTTTGGCAGCAGAGCCAATGCAATATGTTTATTTTCCTCAGGGTCGTTTTCCCCTGCTGTTCTCCTCAGCTGACCTCTGATTGATTGTGGGAAGAACTGTTCCCAAAGATTGCCATCATCATTCTCCAGGAGCTGACCATCATCTCAGGCTTCTTTATTCCCCACTCTCTGTCCTGCCCTCTGGTCTCCGCTCCAGGAAGCAGATTTGTAAGGTTTTATAGCTATACTTTTCTTTTTATACCAAGGCATAGTGCTTACCCTTTTCAGAAGGGTGTGGTGAGAAAAGTTATTTCATATTAATGATGTGACACTTGTGACACAGGACAAGATGCTCCAAACACAACCACAGAACTTAGTTTTTCAGTAAGTTTCAGACGGGAAGAAGTACATTTGGAGGAACCATGAGGCTTCAGTGCATCCTGGCTCTTTATTTTTCACCACATGTCCCTGGACACAATGCTATACTCTATTCTCTCAACTACAAGATGAGTATGATGATAACACCTGTTTCCAAAGTTTACTTTGAGCACCAAGGGAGCATTTGCTGGTTGAGTGCCCAGTCTAACTCAAGGGTATTCCATGAATTCACAAGCCTTAGAGTCATATGTTCTAATGATATAGAATGTTCATTATGAATTTGCATTAGATGCCAATTGTAGTTCTACCACTCATTAGATATGTGAATTAAAAAAGTGGTGTGCCATTTGCCAAACAGGGACTATAATGTGTACTACTCAAAATGATTGAGACAATGAGGTGAGAAAACTCCTGACATCCTACCTGACATATATGATATGTCTAGTAATTATTATTATTGCATGTGTGGTTACTATCACTGTTATTACAACTTCCAAAATTGTGACTTTACTGTGTCACAAGTTTATTAATCTCATGGCTTGTAATTATATGTATATGAATACGTATGTGTGTGTATACTGAAAATAATACTATGGTCAATTTTTTTTTCTAACATCAGTGTCGAATCTTGGTGTTTTTTTTTTTTTCTTTTTGGGTTTTTAAAGTGAAGGCATTGAGTTCAAAGCATGAATTCTGGAGTCAAATTGTATAATAAGAATTGTTGTTCCTGTTCCTCTGCTTTGTAGCTAGGTGGCTCTGACTAGACACTTACCTTTCAAAGTAGTTAACTATAGGACATGGGAATAAAATATAATAATGTTTGGACATCCAATGCATGTCACATAGTAAGCTCTCAATAAATGTTAGCTACTATTGACATTCTCTTTGGCTTTAGAGGAATTTGTCATTGACTGTTTGAAATTCAGGAAGTTTCAGAGGATAGCACTGATGAGTGATGAAGGAAGATGGTGTTTTGTTACAGTTAAATATCACACGAGCTTTGTGAGTAGTAAAAACAAAGAGGAGACAGCATGCTCTCAAAGCAAATAGTTTCTCTTAATGTCAGAGTTCCCTGTGCATTCAGGGTCTGAGCACATAGTCCACAGAAAATGTTAATGCACACAGTAAAAAATGTGCGGCGTGCTTATAAAGCAACAAAAAGGACAAATGCTTAAGGAAAAAAATCTACCTTAGGAAACTCAGGAAATTAGGTGTGTGAGATGAAGTATATTATGGGCTAAACTTTTTATAACTATAAACATGTGTTAATAAGTTTTGATTTTTGTTTTTTGTATTGCTCACAATTGAACTCAGAGAATCGTGCATGCTAGGCAAGTACTCTACCATTAAACTATCTCTACCATTTTTAACTTTTTTTTTTTTTTATCTTGAAATAAAGTCCCATTAAGTTTCCCAAGCTGGCCTCAAACTTAGGATCCCCAGACTGCTGTACAGCTGGAATTACAAGCATGAACCTGGATATGTGGCTAAGTTTGGATTTATAATCATCTTCTCTGGAGAACTGATTTCCAAAGAATTCATTTTTTTTATGATAAATAAATAAATAAATAATAAAAAAGAAAGAAGAATCATACTTAGGAAAGAGTGCTATAGTTTTCATCTGAAGTGTCCCCCAATGGCCCATGTGTTAAAGTCTTGTTCTTCAGTGTATCACTACTGGGAGCTGGTAGAATCTCCTGTGAGGAATTTAGGTCATTGGGATTATGTCCTTGAAGGTAATATTGGGACCCCAGTTCCTTCTCTTCCTTCTCTCTTCATTTCCTGGCGGCCAGAAGGTGAGCAGCTCTCTCTGCTACATGCTCCTACCAAGGTGCATTGCCTTGCCATAGGGCCAAAGCAACCGGCCAACTTAATAGAGACATAAACATTCAAAATTGTGAATGCAAATAAATCCCTCCTCAAAAAAGTTCATGTAGTTCAGGTATTTGTCACCGCAATGGAAAGTTTATTGACACAAGTAAGTTCTTGGACATGTAAAGGAATAAAGCTTACTGAAAATAGCATTGGTCTGCAATTTTTAACCTAGAGAAATATTAATAGTTGGAAGTAAATATGGAAAACCGGAGGGCAGTAGGTTACAGAGACACCTCAACTCAGTGACAGCCTTCCTGCACTGGCTGGAGTCATATTGTTCATAAAGGGGGTACTAGATCTATACCAGGTTGCATAGCATTCCCTCAAAATAAAGATACCACAAAAATACTATGGTGACCACCACTTTAAAATATCACATCAAACAGAAGAAAACTTTGATGAGACACTATTTTATTTATTTGCCCTTTCTTATGAAAGCTTTCAATAGTAATGTGTCATTGTACTAAAAATAGCATGAAAGTTCAATAAATGGATGTCCATAGTAAGATTTATCAGCATCACTCAGGGATATAAATAACATCAATGCCAGGATATATGAAAATGACAAAAGCTATACCAGGGACTTGTCCATAAGGTGCTTACAAAATTATTTAAAACCTGTTTTTGCATTGTCTCATTTTTTTAAAACAGATAACTTGTTCTTGAAGTACTTGATTTGGATTTTCACTGGTTTAACTTTGGGTTTAAATCAGATGGAAATAATTTATTGTTATTTGTTCGATGTCAGCTCATTTGTCCATATTTGTAAAGAAGGTAAGACAACTTTATTGAGAATAAATGATAAGGCAAAATGTGAAATGTGATGAAAACTTTACCTTTAAGCAGTATCACATCATGTAGACCACAAGAGAGCAATGACACCTAGCCTATCACACTTCTGTCAGAAAAGATTATTTTGCAAAATGTGTGCATTTGATTAAGATACAACTCTAATGAAAACCCTCTGGAAACTTCACTTTTCTCTAGGAGTAAAAATTTGAAGCCCTTGTAATGTAAGACCAAGTGTGATGTGTCATCTCAATCTAATCTAGTGATTCTCAGAGTGATGTATTTCTTCCCTTGCTCTGAAAATTTGCTAGAAATGCAATTCTTAGGCCCTGATCTCATGAATCAGTAACTGGCCCTAGTCTCTATCAGTCTGTTTTAACAAGTCAGCTGATTCAAATAGATGCTCAGGTCTGATGATCAAGCTATTTCTTTCTCTCAGCTGGCCATATTGGTTCTTGGTTTACACAACCCCTTTCTGTTTACACAATGGCTTTCCAAGCCACTCACCTCAGAACCTGTGCATTTGCTACTTGCACTTCCTGAATGCTCTTTCTTCAAATCCCTGTAATCCTTTCCTGCTCTCTTCTTTATGAATGCTTTGTCATTTTCTCTGAGGGCTTTCCTGACCACCTTATTTAATATTGATAACTCTCTCCCTTCTCCTCTGGTACTTGTTAATTTTTCCACAGCAATTATGATTGGGCATTCTACTTGTTCTATTGCTATTATTTTTTAAATTTATTGTCTTGCTTCCTTTGGTTGCTTCATAGAAACAGGAATTTTGCTAGGTTCTGTTCATGGCTGGAACATCAGCAGCTACAAGAGACAGTCATATAGTAGATGTTTAATATGTGTTTCATGTGAATGAATTCTGCCAAATATGACCAGCGAATATTGGCTATAGAAGAGGATTATGAGAAGTGAGAAAATGTATGACCTTTTTTTTTTCTTAACAAAGAATGACCACATTTTTAATTCTTAAAGTGTATCCATTTTTTGTGGAGAGCTGTGACATTGTCTTTTTAAGTTCTGTCTGTGATGGAAGTGAAACTGTAGTGGACTCCATATAAGGTTGGTAAGAGCCATGCTGTATTCTTAGTGCCATAGAAAGGAGGCCGCCTTCTCAGTGTCATGCAAATATCACCTCATTCAACCCTTACAGAAACCACATGAAACAGATCTTGATTTTTCCCCATTGTTAAGAAATTGAGAGAGGCTGGATGTTCTTGCACAGGAAGTGTTGCACAGTCTAATTCTACTCGTTCACAGTACTGTGTCTCAATTTACATGAGAGTTGTAGAAAGAGTTGGAGCCATAAGAGAATCAGGCAAAATTCCAAAACGAAGCTAGCTGACAGGGGCACTTTCAGAGAGATTTCTAAGCTCAATGAGCCATCATAATTTAAATTATCAATTTCTATATGAAGGGAATTTGGCCTATAGTCGTACCCAGTCCTCCCTGCCAAAACTTAGATAGTAACATTTCAAATAGGCCATGACCAAGACCCTCTCAGCTTCTAGTGTCAGATCTTGAAATCTCATGTTACATAGATCATTTCATTGGAAGATAAAATTGAAAAGGAAAACTAGTTTGCAAATGCTGCATGACTTTCTCACGACTTTCCCTTCCATAGTTAGGGTATAGTTTGGAAAGCTAGCAGTAGAAGTCTTCTAACTTCTGAATGACTGCAACTTCTTCCTGCTCAATAGTGGCAAACTCATCATCACCTGAGAGCCTTTGGAGAAGTGCATTTTGGCCCCAGCTTCAGATCCAGGGAAGTAGAATCTGCATTTCAACAAGATCTCCAGGTGATTTGCAGCACTTTATGCTGAACTATCACATTGTTTTCCAAACTTGGCTATCCACTGGACTCATAGTGGGGAGTTTAAGAGCCCAATCCTTAGAGACTTATTTAATTGTCTGAGGTGTAGGCAGAAAACTTTTATAATGCTCTCTAGCTACTTGTAATACACAACCAAATTCGAGAACTGCTACTCTGATTATATTGGGTGTATTAAGCAACAATGTTCATTACTCTGATATTGTTCTTCAGTCCTTCCACAAATGCCTAGACCCCTGCCCAAGAGAAGTACAAAATTTGCCTTCCAAATTGCATACAGTTATTCTTTTTTGAGGGTTATATTGAAGAACATGAAACTGTTAATGTGACACAAATTAACTAGAGCTTTCCACAGTGAGTGAGTCATTTATGAGCACTCACATATGATTTTGCACACTGCTGTCTCCTTAATGTTGACTTTCAGACCAAAGTAAATTATTCCTCACGTGCTTCACCATCTTAGTGTCTAGTTTGTCTAGTGTTGCTTGGACGTGGAAAGTTATGTCTTCAATGCTCAGTACCCTATATTGATCTCTTGTCATATGCTTATAGCTTTATCTATCTCCCTGTCTTTTTCATCTGCTAGAATCTTAAAGGGCAGGCATTGTTGCATTTATCTGTTACCATCAGAGTCTAGCATTGCCCCTGTTCAATAAATGTTGGTTAAGTTTGAAACTTCAGCCAGTCATCAGATCTTAAAAAATTCCCATCTCTATTTTAGCTTCATCTCTCACATGGAGGCATAATTTGAATATTTAAAAAAAAACACACAAAAAAAGATGAGGACATTTTTAAAGTCCAATTTATTAAATGTATATTGAATATGTAACTATCTACAGAGAATCAGTCAGGTGACTACAGATTTCAATATAGCAGAGAACAGGGACATATACTCAAAAAATTGAAAACAAAACAAAATTGTGATATAATACAGATGATAATAAAGACAGATGATAATAAGCAGCCACATCAAACACTCATGGAAAACTAAATTAATTTGGATTAGTGACTACAAATACTTTCCACATTTTATTCCTGTAAGATAATGACAAATGCATCATCTATTCTGAAAAAAAAAATTGTGAAATGTGTTGATCATTATGGTACAGTGGGAATATAAAAAGTTTGATCTTCTTTTTCTTATGATGTAGCTTTGTGTCCAATTGAAACATCCCAGCTTGATTTCCTATGAGGATGCACCTTCCAGTTCTGGAAGTTGGAAAAAGTTTTAATGCCTGACTCTCCCTACTCATGGGGCTCCCTGAGTCTTGGCAGTGGCTATAATGGAAAACACTTCTCAGCACCAACTCCACTATTCATTGCTTTGAACATCACAATGAATAGAAAGGAGAAGAATTGAAAGTCTTTCTTCTCCCTCTTAGCTTTTTCTAAGTGCCGAGCTGAATAGATGTCGACTTTCTGTTGTGGCCCTGGCAGTTCTTACTTTCAAAAGAACAATCAGAAGGCAACCCTTTCAGAAAATTGATCTGCAAAAGTTTGAAATGCTTAAAAATAAACTGTCAGGTCTGTCTGTTTCCTCTCTACATAACCTGTCAACCTCACCTCTGGCTTCTTATTTTCCAAACCCTAACAGCCAGGTATTCTATTTCAAAGCCTTCCATGAATCTCCTTCTTTGTTAGGAGTATTGAAGACCCTGACCAAATATTTTATAAATTGTAGGGAGACCTGAATGGAGATAAAAGCTGACCAATGCTCCCTGCTGCCCTGACACCTCTACCTACAGAGTTCTGAGATTTGGGTTAGGAAAGAGTGTTCCTTCTAAATTTTGTTTGACAATTTCAATGCTTGGTACTTAGGAGAAAAGTGATATCAAATATATATGGAGTTCTCTCAATTTCTTGTTCATTCAGCACCCTAGATATGAATTTCTCTCTTGGGGGTTCCCAGCAGAAATAGGCTAAAATTGTTGCAGTGTGGGGTGTTTTTCTTTTCCCTAGAAGATGTCATTCCCAGAGCCTCTCTTCCATAATAAATCTCATAATTTCCTACAAATGGACACATGTACTCAAGTAGCTGCACTGAAATTTACATATCAAAACTGACATGTTGACTGTGATCATCTCCTAGAGTCTTATTAACCCATCTACTGGGGAAGATTGTGATTTTATGACATTCATGATTTTAATGTCCTCATCAAAGTACCTATTGGGGCTGCAGTTGTGGCTCAGTGGTAGAGCACTTGCCTAGCATGTATGAAGCACTGGGTTCAATTCTCATCACCACATAAAAACAAATAAATGAAATAAAGGTATTGTTTTCATCTACAAGCAAAAAGTAAAAAATTAAAAAAAATAACTTTTAAAAAGTACCTATTGATAGGATAGTAATCAACAACTTTATGACAGATTTTTACTAAGAAGCGTTTCTGAAAGCATCCTTCACTTTCTTCTTGGAAATAAGACAACAAAAACTTTTTAAGTGGCAATAATTACTAGTTTTACAGAAGTCAGTAATTTATAGCTGAAGGTTAGTTAGTAGGTTGATATTTTGTTTGTTTTTAATATGTGGACCCTTTGATAGAAGTGACAAAAGTTTTTTTTTTTTTCTTTTAATTTTTATTTTTTAATGATTTCAGACTAGAAAGAATGACCAAGTATCATTTAAGAAATTCAGGTCTCACATGTAATCTTTGACTGAATAATGGTGCTGCCTCTAGCCTGGGTTTGAACAGGTTGTTTCCATCACAGGCTCAGGGTTCTGCTGGGAAAAAATGGCTGTGTTGCAGCCCAGCCTCCATCTTCCTTAATTTAAATCCCTGCTTACTTCTGCACCTATTTCCCTCCTGATATAAATGACATATTTCTTAAATGACAGGCCCTGACTCACTCAGTCATCCCTGCATCTCTGAGACTGCTGGAGGTTTGTGTTTTGCCTGTGATAGATGCTCAGCAAATGTCAGTTAATACATGAAAGCCAAGAATGCTCTTGATTAAAAAAAATTGGCATGTGATTTTTCCCTGACATGATTTCCCTACTTTTGCAAACAAAGCTGGCTTCTGTAGACCTAAGTTCTTTAACCAAATTTTGATGATTCTTGATGTTTGACTCATTTTCCTGCTAAGCTTATAAAACAAACAAACAAAACACCAAACAACACTGACTCTAGGCTTTCTTCCCTCTCTCTCTTCCTTCCCACATTTAATTCTATGACTGCCCCAATCCAGACCTCTGTGTTGTCAGAAACAGACTTAAATTCTATAGGTTCTTGCACTTAGAAAATGGCATGGTTGTGAGGAAATCTTTTTCTCCCTCTGATCTTTCCCTCTACAAATGAGCCATTAGAGTTCCACAAGTAATATTAAAACTGACTTCCAGAATTACCTAATTCTTTTAAATGTTATATATATATTTTTTCAGGTTACTAAAAAACTACTATTAGCCAAACCTCACAAAACTCTAGTCCCACTGCCTCTGAAAATATTCCCTTTCACTGTGATTTATATATTAAGACTGTGAGTAAACATTAACATTCTTTTTTATCAACAGAAATCATTTAAAAGCTCAGATTGAAGGTTCTCCTCCATCTTCAACAGAGGTAATAACAACTGGGACCACTTTTCATAATTCCTTATCTTGGAAGTCTTGTGTTTACATGAAAATCTCCCTCTCATTCTCTCTCTCTCTCTCTCTCTCTCTCTCTCTCTCTCTCTCTCTCTCTCTCTCTCTCCTTTTTAATATATGAGTAGGAAGATTTATTTTTATCCATTCCTTTGATGGTCTGGCATTTTGTGTGTGCCTCAAGTCTTCATTCAAAATGTGTGAGTGGAAACCTAATCACCAGACCCCATACAACTCTTCAAGCTCTTCCTCTAAAGCAAATACCAGCACAAACTCCATTTTCTACTCTCAGAACTTATTGACTCTTTGTTTTTGCTTGAGAAGTTGATTTTACATACTTCTGAGCTAAGGTATGCATTTAAATCAATACTTCCAACTTTTACATTTGTTGTTTTGGATTTATTTTAATTTTTAATGACCAGGTTTTTAACTGAATTGCAAATAGGATCTTCCAGTAGCTTCTTAAAAGGTGTGCCACCTTATTTTTCCTTGTTATAGGATACTGGTGTGCCTGGCCACCATAATGATCTGAAAATATTGTCTTAATCTTTTCTTTGATCTCCAAGTTAAAATAAGAACTTCCGAGCCAGTCATGCAGTATTGTACAAATCTTGGCTCATCCTACACCTGACAATCTTACTTTCTGAAAAGTTGTCTGCACAAAACTGTGCTTAGTGTTTTACCACTAAGTCATTGTGGATACCCCTGGCATATCTAAATTCACCTGTACTTGACTCTCCCTTAGACTAAATCCTACTCGCCTTCAGGGGTCATTTTAAGCCTTTTCTTTTGAAGAAAATTTCCTCATTACTCGGACAACCACTGTTATGGGCCAGGCTATATGGGCAATGAACAAACAGACTCCATTTTGGCCTGAGACTCCATGTCATGTAAGAAATGATTCTCCCATGTGCTCATCAATAGTTGCTTAGCATAGCATGTTTGGCAACACAAAATGGCAATTCTTAGACAATGTAACATTGTTTTGTCTTTGGTTCCCATTTTTCTTAGACAGTGTACCCTGTCAGAGATTGATTGTCTGGATGTTAGTAACCATTCTTTAACTTGTACTCATCTAGGGACATTTTGGTCCACTCCCTTTTCTGCTTATTTTAGATCTCATGATATTTGTTTATGGTTTTAAATCATAGCAACAGCCACTTATGACTACTATGGTTTTGGACTATAATAGGTGTACTGAAACCCCAGGAGGGGGTCAGAGGGTGTAGACTTGCTGGCTGCCCCTTGGCCCTCCAGCTGGTGGATTGGGACCACCAGCTGGTGAATAATGGTTTTGTCTCTGACTTTAAGATGAACTTGGTAATTTATTGCAATCTTACCTTATCACCACCGGTCTTGCCCTGTCCTTATGAAATTATTTCTGTAAAACATACCCTATTCAAGAGCTTGCAGTTTCCAATTTGTATTGGCTAGGCAGCTTACATGGAAAAATGACATGGCTTAGATGATGGGTTAAATGTAGAAGCATAATAATGAATGACAATGGAAATCTGGCCACAGCTTAAGGGAATCATTTCAGAGAATGTTAAGGTGGTCAGTGTTGCAAAACCATAAAGGGCACCATAGCTGATCCTGAGTACCACTTTATTATTCCCAATAAGAAACACCAGATAGGGCTGGGGATGTGCCTCAAGCGGTAGCGCGCTTGCCTGGCATGTGTGCGGCCTCAGCACCACATACAAACAAAGATGTTGTGTCCACCAAAAACTAAGAAATAAATATTAAAATTCTCTCTCTCTCTCTCTCTCTCTCTCTAAAAAAAGACAAAACTATTTATTAAAAAAAAAACACCAGATAATATTGTTAGAACTTCCAATTCCTTAAGAAAAATGAAGAGCTGACATTTTAGATAAAAACCTAACACCTAACGACTGTTAATGCTACTGTTTTCCCCCAAAGTTTGTATGTTGGAAACTTGATCATTACTTCATCAATGTTGGGATGTAGGGGCTGATAGGAGATATTTTTGTGTTGGGGACAAGGCCCTCATGAATGCACTGAAGCTGTTATTGTGGGCATGGGTTTATTATCTCTGCAGTGGGCTCCTTATGAAAGGACAAGCTTGGTTCTTTCTCTCTTGCTCACTTTCTGTCTGTCTGTCTTCTTTCGCAGTTCTGCATAGGATGACACAGCAGAAAGGCCATCACCAGATGCTGGTTCATCAGTCTCATACTTCCTACTCTCCAGACTCTCTCAGACTGGGGAATTCTTAATGCACAGATAAAGCTCTGTGCATTAAGAATTCCCCAGTCTGAGATATCCTGTCATAGCAGCACGAAACAGACCAAGACACTTAATGTCGACAACCAATTTAAAAACTTAGAGCAAAAATCCGATATGAACAATGTTTCAAAGCCCAAAGTAGGCCATTTGCAGGCTCTGATTGTAAGGTCATTGTGCTTATATTGTATTCTTCATGCGTCTGTCACACCAAAATACACAATTGCCAAATGTATACAGACCTTGAAAGCCACATTGTTGTAAGTTCTGAGTTTGGTGACTCACAAAAGCCAGCCATGAACATAGGTCCTCAGAAATCAATCACTGTATTGAAATAAATTCTTACCAGTAAAGAAAGCAGGGCAAAGAGTTTTCTGAAAAGAGATCTTGATGATAAATAAGTGTAAAATCAAATTTTTTATTTTTTTGCAGAATGAAGAAAATAATGCAGCCGGGTACAATGGCACATGCCTGTGATCACAGCTACTAGAGAGGTTAAGACATGAAGACCATAATTCTAAGAAGATAAGTCCCCAGAAGCTATTATTTAAGGGTTTCCTTGGCTTTTTGCCTCCCATGATGATCTGTGGCTGCCAGTGAGAGGGGAGTTTTCTAAAGACACCTTCTCCAGCTCCTTTGCATAAACAGGTGATAGAGAAAAAGGACTTTGTAGCCTCTGGCCTAGGGATTATGCCCTTCCTTCAGCAAACTTTGCTATGCTATCATTCTTGCAAAAGGTAGTTTTAAAATTGCCTATTGTTCAAAAACAGGCTACATTAGATGGCACAATATTTTAACTTCCCGGAAGCCATAACAGTTCTGTGTTCTATAAACCAGGGGGCACCCACACTTAATCCAGAAGAAAAGAGAATTGGTCTTGAGATCTTTTCAAATGAAGCAGCTGTCATTTTCCACATGAACATAGGTGAGAGCACACATAGGTCCCATGAGGCTAAGATGATTGGGATCCAAAAGAAGCTTTTCAGCTTAAAGAAGTAGCTCTTTCCCAAAGCTGAAATTTTGAATATTTCTTTCACACTCAGGCAATTTTCCTCCCTCTTTATGCCAAAGACTTGAAAATGACTGACCACATACAGCCTTACAAATTCTCAGCACTTTTTTCATTGGTTGCCAAAGCTCCACAGCTATGAAAATCAATAGCTCCTCATAAATATGTACATTCAGCCAAGATCTGGATTATTATGGATAACTAATTAGAACAAACAGAAATAAAAATAAGTAAACAACAACAAAAGATATGGATTATTATTTTTTCAAGAAGTTGGACCTGAATTATGGATGCAGTCCAGTGGTTGAGCACTTGCAAGGCTATAGATTTGACTCCCAGCTCCACAAAATAAATGAATAAATAAGGAAGGAAGACAAGGAGATAAATGAATAAATAAGATTACTGTCAATATACTTGACATTATATGCCTTTGAGGAATCAAATTCCTTTATTGTTCAATTAGGGATGTACTTTTACCTAGGGCTTCAGCATCACAGCATAATACCACCATAGCCATCAGTTACTTACTTAGATATGCATGCTTTCCTGTTGAAATATGGATAAATGGAATACGAAGACATAGTCACATGTGTGCCAATGCATGTGTATTAATTGTGCATTTTAACTCAGTTGGAGGATCACTTTAATTTTTCCTTCATCCATTCTTTTCCTTTCCTGCTATGAAGGGTTAGTATATGGTCAGAATTGAAAAACTGTTAAATATTTCTCTAGCTAACTCTCTCTAACCTCATTCTTTGGTCTCTTCCACTTCTTAGCAACATGCCTTCCATTCTCCCTTCTGCAGCATTCCAAGAAACTTCTGTGTTCAATGACATTTTACTCCATTGTCCTTGCCACAATACTCTTATCCTTCTTTCTACCTTTTAATTGCCTTCTGTTTTCCAAATACCCAGCTAATAGCACCTCATTTCTGTAAACTCCCATAGTTTCCTAAGCAGATGAAGGTGATCTCTGCCCTGTACTCTCAAGTACTCTGTAGAGAGATCAATTACACTAATGATCCTGTCGTGTTTTAATTATGTACTTGTGCATCTGCTCCCCCGGTCCCCCACTAGACCACACAGTGCTTGGCATAGTATTCACTCAATAATTGACTGTTAAAGATGGTGGGAATGAAGAGCCGAAGGAAGAAAACAACAAAGAAAAAGCCAGCATCCCCTCTATTATTTTCAAGCATTTCTTTAGCATACTTAAAAACTTATTTTTATGGCTTATATATTATTTTTTAATCTTATACATTTTACATATTAGAACATGATAGGGTGGGGAAAAATTAAAGGAAAGAAATTGATTGCCAGATTAAAAAAAAAATGTAGGTTAAAGGAACACAAATTGTCAATTCAGGCAAGTCATAAATACATATTAGCCTATTTTTTCCAGAATTCTAGAAGCAGGATGAATCTCATTGCTATGTTAGAACAGAGACACAAATTAAATATAAACATGAATACAGAGGAAAAACAATAGTTCTCCTTGCACGTTAACCTCCAAAAGTCATTTTTATTGCTTGCTAATAAAGCAAGAGATGCTTTTCTGTAAATGGCAGTTTAGAATGTAGAAAGCCCGGGTCAACATAATTATGTCAAAATGTTTCAGGGTTCACCCAGGTGCTTGCTGGCTGAAGCGGTGTACTGGGAACTTTGGCAGTCATTAAAAAAACCGAAGCAACTTCTCTTGTCATTACATTTATCTATACAGGCATACTGGAAAATGGCATGGTACCAAGAGAAACCATGATTGTTAATAGCCTGGCACACTTCACATTAATAGTTCCACTGACATTGTCAACAGGTCAGAAATCTAATGGCTGATGAATAAAAAGGAACATGCATTCATTTTATTCATGCATGTCTCCCTTTCTTCCTTCCTTCCTACCTCTGTTCCTTCCCTCTTTCTTTCCTTCTTTTTCTCTATAAGCATTTATTATATAAGGTGCATTTAAATTTTAATAACAATAAATGATATACTTGTGGCACACTCTTTGTTCTCAGACATCAAATGTGGGTAGAGAATATTGTAGATGCAATGGGAGAATGGTTATGGCACTGATGATATTCCAACCTCACGTGGTTGTGATAGTACGTTGCATAGAGCCTAACTCCTAGTTATTCCATCTCCACTGTTGTTAATTGCATCATGACGAGCCTTGTTCATTCTTTCAATTATCAGTGTCACTGATTCCTGACTTGGTAGATGAGAAAACTGAGTTTTAGAGAACTTAAATGATATGTTCCAACTTATCCAATCTTCAGAAATAAATAGTGTTAATGCATATGTGCTGAAACGACAATGTGAGCCAAAGTGATCGGGCTAAGGAAATGGCAGGATTATAGCATCAATAACCAGAAGAGTAAAAATGGAACCCACTGTGCATGCTCTCTGAGAAATTAAACTTTCACACATATGTCTTGAGAGGATATTATTAATTGCATTTTGAAGATGGAGAAGAGAGAGAGAGAAAGTTAGGGACTTGAGTAACATCACTGACTGAGTAAGTGACTGAGCTATAATCGCTAGACTTATAAATGCAAGCTCTTTCCAGCACACCAGGCAGCCTGCACCAGAAAATGGCAGTAGTGTGAATTCACACCTAGCCTTGGCAGTACTCGAGTCCATTACAGATAGATGGTATTGAAATAATGGATTTTGCCCAGCCTTCCTTGTAAATTAGCTCCCAGTCTTACATAGTGTTCCTAAAGTTGAATTTTTTGCTAAATGTTGCTGTAATATACAGAGATGCTATGTGTGGATTTGGTCCTCTCTGAAATGCCTTTTCCCCAGAGGCATATCGGCCAACAATAACAGCAGCTATATTCAGCTGAGAGCACCAGATAACTGATTTATTCTGTCACTGGCACCTTTATGAGCTTCATTTGCTAGAGAAGAGTTGGGAAAAAAATAAACCCTGCTTTTCATTTCTTTCTAAAATCATGGCACTGAGAGGCTAAAGCACTGAAAGTGATCTGGAAGCCAAATTATGGGTGGAGAAATATAATTATTTTAATGAGCCCTATTGCTAAGTGAATCCAGTACAGTGTTAAAGGCTTACAAGCCATGAGCTGAGAGCTCTCCAGTTCCCCAAGTGAATCCACTGGAGCTGGGAAATGTCCCATATCATTTCACCACCACCTCATGTCTCAGCCCTAAATTTCATTCCCCTGCCTGTGATACTATGTAACAGAGTTGTTCTAATATCAAAAGCCTCATGGAACCTTTAAAGAAAATAAAATATATCATGTCCTGAAATCCCTGTTGCTTCTGCATTTCCAACTTAGAATTGTGCTTGGATAATACAGTGAACTTAAAGGTACTGCGAGACATGAATGCTACTCAGAAATAGGTTGTTGAAATTGCACAAGTATGTTGAGCATTCTCACTCAAATGCAAAATGGGAAGATGACATGGATTAAAATGTGAGTTCCCAGAGGGCAGGCATTTCATATCTTTTCTTTCCATCTCCCCTAGAAGTCAGAGAACACATAGAAAATAAGACTGAATTCAGCAAACATTTATTGAACATTTAGTGCATGCTGGGGATTGCTTTAGTGACTAGAGATAGAGCACTGAACAAAACAGATGAATGTTCCACCCCTGAGGCTTTTAATAAATAAATCAGTGAAACACACTAATGATGGTAAAGGTTATTAATTGAATCAAAGCATGAAAGAAAAAGAAGGATCACATATTTGTCCATGTATGAAGGTGTATTTTTATAAAGGATGGTTAGAAAGACATTAAATGTAGAGCAAAGATTTGGAGGAAGGGAGAGGATCATGTAGCATTTCGAGAACTATTATGAATTGAATTTCACCTTCTCAAAAAAGATATATTTGTGTCCTAACATCCATTAATTCTGAATGTGATCTTATTTGAAGAAAGACTCAATCAAGTTAAAATGAGACCTTTAGAGTAGGCCCTCATATGATATGACTGGTATCTTTACAAAAACAAAAATTTGTACACAGAGACATATATGTGTAGAGAAAAGATATGCAAAGAAACATGGAAAGAAGATAATTTTCTGTAGGCCAACTAGAAAGGCCTGGAACATATACATCCCCCACAGCCCTTAGAAGGAATCCACCATCTGGCACTTGATCATTTCACTCTCTTAGCCTCTGAATCGCAAGATGATAAGTTTCTATTGTTTAAGTCAGCAAGTTTATGGTGCTTTATTGTGCAGCCCTTGCAAAATTATTACAGGGGTAAAGAACAATTGGGAAGTTTCATTCTTGATATACCTCAGGAAAAGCAAAGGGTTCATCCCTGACAGAGAAGAGGGTATCAATGGTAATTTAATTTATGATGGTGCTTCAGGGTTAGCAAAGAACTCCTGTGCTCTTTTTCCATTTGCATTTCATCACACCCTATGTAATAAATGAGATGAGTGTGGACAGGCTGTAGGGACGTGTGAGGGCCTATTCCCTGGTGCTCAACAGGCATGAATCTATTAAATTCCTTCCACAACATCACAAATTTGTCAATTGATAGAAAGGGTTCCTGGAGCCAACAACATCTGACTCCAAAGCAAGCATTCCTTTTTTACCTCATGTGGCTCAGTGAACATCTATTTCTTAAATCATGTTTACCCTAATCAAAGCAACTCTGCTTCTCTCATTAGCTATCATTAGACAAGATAGAGTGCTCACGATACAGTCTGGGGAGGATAGAGTTTGGTTAACACGCTGTGCCTGAAACAACATTTGGAGTCTGCCCTAACTATTCTCCAGTCAATTGCTGTATCATCTTGACTGCATTTGAGACAATCAGAAGCATAAACAGGGCACACACTTTTCTCTTCCCCCCTGGCATGCACAGGAACAGAAAATAAGTCCTATGACAAATGTGTTTGGCTGTGTTCTGAAAGGGGAGGGTAATGCCATTTTATCTGGGATTCTAACTGGATGGCCTAAAACAGATGACTTCTTTATAGTTTACAAACAAATTGATGTTTTGGTGTATGTGAAAGAAAAAGAAGCTTCACCTTCAGGAAACAGAGCTAATCAGTAATTAATCAACCATGTTTAAGAAATAACAGGTCCATATGCCCACTTCCGGGAGAATTTGTAAAATTATCAGTTTCTCCATATGAAAAACATAACTTTGTAAATACTAGTGTATGAAGAAGCTCTAATAATTTCATGGAGATAGTGTCAGCTGGTAAATTTAATATCATTGAACATAACATCATGGGGCAAAAAGTGAAAATATCTAGGGAATCAGAAGATTGGAAGGTATATTTAAATGCTGGAATGCTGTGGAATCTTTTTCATTGCATAATTGGAAGCTCTAATTTCATTAGGTAATAGGTAGATGCTATTGATAGTGTAGCGAATCTTTCAGAATATAAAATTACTGTTGAAATATGTATTAACTGACAAAACTAAACCGACATGCTGTCTATTTGATAATAACAATGAAATGGCCATGTTTTAAACCTAATTATCATCTTCCCATCCTGTCTCCCCAAGTCACATAGAACTTTAATTGAATAATAATAATGACATGCCAATAAAGCTAATAGGTTATAGATATCAAGGGACCTGTTGTGCAAATTATAAAGGAAAAGGTCAACAAGCTTATTCAGTCTAAATTAGTTAATATGCATTATTGAATAATATGAATCAGATAATTTAATAATGACACTGAGGCAGATTTTAACACGTAGCCATTCATTCCATGTCTTCCTCTCACCTAAAAGATTTTCTCTCCTTTGATATGGAGGTTTACCCAGATGTCAGCTCAAATATGTAACATCTCAGTACATTGCATACAGATACAGAGATCAACTCTGATGAAACCCAAAGTAATTTTTCTTTATATACTTTAGATTCAGGTTCATAAAGATCTTCCCTTAAAAAGGAAAACAAAAAGTTCTTGAATCGCACATGTATCCCAATAAAGGACTCTTTAATGTCCTGCCAGCATCCTGACTAATTGACAGTCTTATTTACATAAGTGGAAAAGCAGGAAGTACAGAGAGACAGATGGGTGAATATTAATTGATGTTCATAAACCTGAACAATGCCTTTGAATATCTCAATCCACATTCTCAAGCAGCAAGTCTTATTTATAGCAATACTACAACCCAGAGATAATACACAGATTGCTGTTCGGGCAAAGGATTACTAGTGCTGCTTATGATTTATCTGTACAATAATGACCATGATGAGATTATGCATACAGTGCAGCTTTCTGATGAGGAAACCTCTAAATTTTACAGAAAAGAAAAAATAATAATAAAAGACATAAGACAAGCTTAGCATGCTTCCAGTTAAGTTGGAAAAAAATATTTTGATAAATATGTATAGCAGTACCCTCTTGTTCTTAAGGAATACATTCCAAACCCTCAATGGATACAGAAAACCACAGATAATACTGAACCCTACATTTTAGTGCCTTTTCTATCTTAACTAAGTACTTGTCGTCATGCACTGTGGCCATAACTTTCGAAGTTTGAGTTGTATAACAAAACTAGAATTAATAATTTCTTTTTCCCTCTTCATAATTTCATGGATAGAAGATTCTTTCTTACTATAGATCTGAGCAAACTAAGCATTATTATTAAGTCCTTATTAAGTCAATAACTTTCACTTAAAGCAAGCAGTTTATGGGGTCTCCTTGGCATATCCAAATGGACAGCACAACTCCTTTTATTCCCTATGACAAAGAGTTGATTTTATAGCCAAGATACCTACAATGTGACTAATGGGAAGGTGGGGTATAGAACGTGAACACATCAGACAAAGGAATGAGAAATTTCCTAGGTAGAACACAGAATTCATCATGCTCAAGATTTCATCATGCTAATCAGACTGACACGTAATTCCATGCACTTCCATGTTAAAAAGTATTAACTGATGGATGCTGCCAATTGTGTTTTCCTCCAGAAATGTCTTGTATTCCTGGATGTTTGATATTGGAGAAGTCACAAAATCCTCTCCTGGCCAAGCTCTTGGTTTCTGTACTCTCTCAGCCATTGATTTCTTATATCCATATGTATCCTTGCTATATGAAGAGCCCTATTCCAATAAAAATATGTCATCTGGTTCTAGAACTTGCATTATACATTTATGGTTGAATGGATGAAATAAAACTTCAGAAGTCAAGAATTAGACACATAAAATATGACTCTGCCATGAACAGAATTTTGAATTTGAGTGAGACATTTTCCTCTCTGCATGTCATTTCTTCACGTAAAATGAGGCAGTCAAATGAAATAATCTCAAAGCTTTTTATCTGTTCCAATATTCCATGACTCTAAGCACTATTAAGTTCATATTAAATCTTTAAAGAGAATAGAAAAAGTCAAATTTAATGACCACTGGCTATCTGCCATACAGCATTCTATAGGGGTGGTTTTAAATGATTTAACTCAACTTGGGTTGGTCCTTGCCTCGGGCACTTTTTCCCTAGACATCCACAAAGCACATTCTCTTTCCACTTTCCTGTTGTTTCTCACATGAGGACTTCTTCCCCCATGTTTCCCATTCCTTACTTGCCTGATCCCTATCTGTTTTTCCAAAGGATTCTCAAATGAAGCAGAGAGAACTTTTCTATGCCCATATATAAATGCATGACCAGTGAAATTCCACATCACATACAACTGCAAGAATGGGACCCTAATTACAATAAGGTATACTCCATGTATGCATAACATATCAAAATATAGTCTACTGTCATGTATATCTAAAAAGGACAAATAAAAAATATAACTTATTTATTATTTTTACATTTGATTATTTTTCTCCATTTGATAGAAAAATAAATTTTAAAAGTATAAAAGTGATCAACTCTCAGAGCTTAGAAACACACTCAATTCAAAAAAGAAGTTTGTGATGGTTAATTTTATGGGTCTACTTGACTAGACGCTGGCACCGAGATATTTGGTCCAAACATATTATTGTAAAGGCATTTTTTTTAGGATGAGATTAAAAGTTGATTCAACAGACTTTAAGAAAAAGCAAATTGCCAGCCCTTCAAAATGAGAGTGGCCTTAATCTAATCAGCTGATGACCTTAAGAGAAAAAAAAACAAAACAAAACACTAATCACTTCTGAGGAATTTCAGAAATTTTACTAGCAGACCACATTCCAGCTTGAGCTGAAACATCAACTGATCCTTAGGTATCCAGCCTGCAGGGGTACCCTATGGATTTTGGCTTTTCCAGCTTCCACAATTATATGCAAAATATTTTTTGTTGTTGTTGTTTGGCACTGGGGATTGAACTCCAGGGCACCAACCACTGAGTCACATCCCCAGCCCTATTTTGTATTTTATTTATAGACAGGGTCTCGCTGAGTTGCTCAGTGCCTCACCTTTGCTGAAGCTGGCATTGAATTTGTAATCCTCCTGCCTCATCCTGGGGATTACAAGCATGTACCATGCAGGCTAATGTGAGCAATTTTTTAAAAAAAATCTCTCTTTCCCACCCTCCTTCTTCTCCCCCCTCCACCTTATACATCCTCTTGCTCTCTGTGTAATCCTGACTAACAAAGTATTCAAAATACATTTGTAAAACGGGTGGGGTGAAAAAATCCTTAAGCAAACTCTTTGAACATAACAAAATTGAATGATTAAGGAATTATAATACTGAGCAAGAGTAACAAAAATGGCATGGTATTGGCATGGAAATAGATATGTAGACCAATGGTACAGAATAGAAGACACAGAGAAAAACCCACATAAATATGATTAACTCATACTAGACAAAGGCACTAAAAACATACATTGGAGAAAAGATAACTCTGTGCTGGGAAAACTGAAAACTAGATGTAGCAAAATGAAATTAAACTTCTCTCACCCAGCACAAAACTCAACTCAAAGTGGATCAAAGACTTAGGCACTAGAACAGAGACTCTGTGCCCCAAATGTTCATCATGTTGGCTTAGGACCTGACTTCCTTAACAAGACTTCCAAAGCACAAGAAGTAAAATCAAGAATCAATAAATGGGATGGCATCAAACTAAAAAGCGTCTTTACAGCAAAGGAAACAATCAATAAGGTGAAGAGACAGCCTATAGAATGTGAGAAAATCTTTACCACACCCACCTCAGAGAACTAATGTCCAGGATATATAAAGAATTCAAAAAACTTAACACCAAAAGCACAAATAACCCAGTCAATAAATGGGCTAAGGAACTGAATAGACACTTCACATAAAAAGAAATTCCATTAATCAACAAACATATCAAAAAATGTTTAAAATCTCTAGCAATTAAATAAATTCAAATCCAAACTACTCTAAATTTCATCTTACTTCAGTCAGAATGGCAATTCAAGAATAGAAGCAATAATAATTGTTGGCAAGGATGTGAGGAAGAAGGCATACTCATACTTTGTTGGTGTGACCGTAAATTAGTGCAACCATTTTGGAATACAGTATGGAGATTCCTCAGAAAACTTGAAATGGAAACAGCATTTGACCCAGCTATCCCACTCGTCTGTGTATACACAAAGGAATTAAAAACAGCATACTACAGTGACTCAGCCACATTGATGTTTATAGAAGGTCAATTCACAATAGCTAAACTATAGAATCAATCTAGATACCCTTCAACAGATGAATGGTGATAAAGAAAATGTGGTATATATACACAATGGAATATTACTCAGCCTTTAAAAAGCATGAAATTATGGCATTTGCTGGTAAATGGATGGAGCTGGAAGAATATCATTCTAACTAACTAACTAAATAATTTATATAAGAATACATAAAACACATCATTTAATAATTATTTTGTTATATTTTGTAATTCTCTATGCTACAAATTTTGCTTCCATCTATTATAATTGAATAGTGGAAACAGTGAATAACAATGTCCTACCATATCACCTCTTCCAATTCCGCGTTCAGTGATATCATATTGGTAGTTAGATATCAGTAACAATGTGTACACCACAGAAATCAGCAAACACTGCAAATTGGGGCTTGAGCCCTTATTCCCACCATCATTCCCTCTCTAGTCTCCCTTCCTTTCTTCCCTCCTTCTTTCTTTTCAATATTGGGAGTGAACCCTGGAATTCTACACCATAGAGATTTATCCCAAGGCTTTTTTTTTTTTTTTTTTTTTTAATTTAAAGACAGGGCCTCTTACCAGGCATGGTGGTGCATGTCTGTAATTCCAGGGCTCAGGAAAGTGAGGCAGAAGAATCATCAGTTCAAAGACAATCTCGGCAATTTAGTGAAGCCCTAAGCAGTTTAGTGAAATTTTGTCTCTAAATAAAAAAATATAAAAAGGCCTGGGGATGTGGCTCAGTGGTGAAGTGCCCCTGAGTTCAATCTCTGGCACCAAAACCAAAATAATAATAATACAAAAAGACAGGGTCTAAGTGTACACACTAGCCTTGAACTTGTAATTCTCTTGTTTCAGGCTTCTGAGAAACCAGGATTATAAATGTGTGCCAAATTTAAAGGAATGCAAGAAATGCAAGTCTTGATCTCTTGTTGTCTTGATTATTTTAAAATATTTCTCAAAATTTCTACTGATTATTGTCATCTCTTAAAGAGCCATTTTAGATCATTTTTCCTAAATGCCTCCCCATAAGAAATATTTATATCACAGATGTATTATATTACTACTCAAGTGCCATGTGTATACCTGTGCAATATATATATATATACATATATATGTATGTATATATATATATCTGTGTGTGTGTGTGTGTGTGTGTGTGTAAATTTTTTATCTCATTTTGAGAAATAGTTTTTGTTCTTGTGGGGCCACATCAAATTCCTTAAAAATACGTAAACTTTGAAAAGTATTTGAAGAATGTTAATGACATGGGTAAAATTAGTGTGTAATGTCTTTAGATATTACATTACAAATAGCACATCCAAGAGAAGAAATGTTTTTCCATAATTGGAATACCATTTTCCAATTTAACAAAAATGTTGTTTACATCATTGATGAACTAGCTCCAGTTTTGACATTTCCTTATCATTTCATTTTTACCTTAAATTTTAATGTAAATTAATATGTTAATATTCATGTTAGAAATGCTGTTATTCATCAGTTGCAGCCAGGAGTTGATTATAGGTGATAGACTTCAGTAAAAATTAGCAAAAGTAGTCTATGACAATTGGTTGTTCATATGGAATTTATAATAAGACATATTGTATATTTTATTATTATTTGTAAATAGTATATTACTTATCTTTCGTATCTGTAATTTAAAAAAATATATATTTATGCATACACTTCCATTCTGTCCCCTGAGAGCTGGCTTTTCACATTTATCAGTACACTGATGTATATAACCTATATTTAAGAGTATTTAAGATCAAAGCAATGTAAATATCTGAACCAAATTGATGAAAATCCATCTATACACTTTCTAAGAGTCAGAAACAATAAAAAAAAAAATACCAACATGACTAACCCTGAAAGGGAAGATTAGAAATTTTTGGTGTGTGTGTGTGTGTGTGTGTGTGTGTGTGTATGTGTATATGTGTGCACACACTCGAGCGATGTTCTGAGGATTGAGCTCAGGCCTTTGTTCAGGCTAAACATGCCCATTAAGTTACACCACCAACTCAGGAGAAATTTTTCATCATGTGTTTTATTCTTTCCCAAATTTTCTAATATCCTTTTATCTTAAACACAGAATCAAATGGTATGCCCCCCAACACACACAAATTTTTATTGTATTTTTCTGACAGAAAATTTGTGCCCCAGAAACCCCTACAGAGAATAGAAAGTTCAATTTGGGGAGGGAGAGGAAAAGTGATGAAAAAGATCTACTTAGAGCAATAGGGGAGAGAAGTCTAGAAAACAAACAAATGAAAGCACTGCAGACATTCTGGCATTGTTCTAGAAATAAGGACTATAGAATGGGGAGGTCAGACAGCACTTGGTGCAGACATCAAAAATCCCATATTTCTGGGAATGGTAGCACATACCTGTAATCACAGTGGTTCGGGAGGCTGAGGCAGGAGGATTGCAAGTTCTAAGCCAGCCTCACCAAAAGCAAGGTGCTAAGCAACTCAGTGAGACCCTCTCACTAAATAAAATACAAAACAGGGCTGGGGATGTGGCTCAGTGGTCCAGTGCCCCTGAGTTCAATCTGTAGCCAAACCAAGTTAGTTAATCTCCTCACTGAGTATGGTAAGTGACTACCTGTGTGAAGGCAATTGCCAGGTCCTCAGGAAGTTAAAATTCCTGTTGGTAATGTTTTAATCTTGTTGATCTAACTTTATATCAATGGTGCTGACAGGATGTATATTCAGGGTAAAATTACTCTTTGGAATGTGATCCCTGGTATTTTCAGGGATTGCATGTCTCAATTCAAGTCTGATTTTGTGGAATATCATACTCTGGACCCTATAGCCTGGCAACAAGAAAAATATCTCCTCCAATTTTTAGAAAAGTACACTTTCTGAATATTTGTGCCACTGAGGTGCAGACATCTCGGACAAAAGATCAGGACACTTTTAGCAGGATTCCTGGCCACTCGAATGAAAAAAATCAGAGTACAGTCTGCTTCTATTGAAAATTGAGAGAAGTAACAGACAATATTCTATTGGGTACTGGCAGTTAGACGTAATTCTCTATGGAAAACAAGAAATCAGGAATAAAAATTTTAAAAGCCTTGTGCTTCACATGCATTTATTTTATACATTGTTTGTTTTTATTATTTTATTAGAACCAAGAGAGTAAAACCTTCATTTTGATGATCATAAATAGTTTCTCTTTCTTTAGCTATCTCACCCCAGATTTCTGTTATTTATTTCGTGTGTCTCCCTCACTTCTCATCTACATAATAAGTAATTCTAATATTTCTAAAAATAATAAATAAATAAATAAGAGAACTAGCAATTAACGCCAAGTAGCAAGTCTGGCATATTTAAATCATAGCAAGAAATCATGTTCTTTCACATAAGTAATATGCTATGCTTTCTGACACATATATCCTATAGAGGTCTCTAATTGAAACATTTAATTTATAGAAAACATATGGTTCTAGCTTTCCTTCCAAGTTCTGTTTGTTATGATAAATCTGAAGCCAGAGATATTTCTCTTGGAGTCTATAAAACTAGAGAATGAATGAGAAAAGAGAAAGAGTTAGCTATAGGAATAAATTCTGAGACACTATCATTCACTGGTCTAAACTAGCCTAGTCCATAGTTTGAGAAAGATTATCAGTTGTTTGCTCCAAATGATATAAATCATGTGTGAAAGTAGGTTTTGTACATGTCTCAATAGGCTTTTGCAGTCCAACTGATCCGCCTGTTTCTATGGCGGCTGCAGACTGTAAATCACTGGCTCTCCATGTAGCTGGGCTTTGTGGATGAAGTACCAGGCAGTCCTGGCTCTCTCCTGGGCTGTAACATTCTGCCATGAGGAGTTAGCAGTGTGAACCACAGCCAAAGAAAAATCAGGATAGAATATTTCACACAAAGGAGGTGATATCCATTTCCTCAGTTCAAGTTAAGGGCTAATTGCAAAAGGCAAGAAATTTTAAATAAATAAATAAATAAATAAATAAATAAATAAATAAATAAATAAATAAATAAATAAATAAATATGCTATAACAATGCTAACTTTTGAAAGGCATATTTCAGCTCAGGAAGCACTTCCATAGAATATGGTGATTGAAAATAGGAGCTTTAAGGTTAAACAGATCAGGGTTGGAAGCTTATTTCTGTCATATCTGATTAACTGTAAGTATAATGTGGGGTGTCATGTGTTAACTAAGTTCTCCAAGCTTCAGCAACCTCATCTCTAAAAACAAAGCAAAATCACACTAAAACAGAAAAGCAGGAACACATGCTACACTGGAAGTTAGCTGGTAGGATTTATGTGCAGTCATCAGCACATACTAAGATTGAAATAAAATTGTGGCTATTCTTTCGTAAGACCATCTCCATCATAAAAATAGTACACCATTCTTCTCGTTTTCTGTATAACAATTAGTTGCAGAAATAAGAATTAGATGTTCAAGCAAAAGAATAATGTATGGAAGTACAGTGGGAATAATAATCACTCAAGAAGCAGATCTGGTTATCAAACTGAGTTCCAGCATTTATTTGATTGTGAGCAAGTTGGATGGTATCTTCTAGTTCCTCAGCTGAAAACAGAAAATAATGACAACCATTTTGAAGACCTAAAGTAAAGATCTGGCATACTGTGTATGAAGCACACACACACAATATCTCATTCGCAGAATTATCATATATTGAAATCATCTTTAAACTGAAATCATCTTTGGCATTGGGAAAAAAAGGAAGTTCTCAATAACAATAATTATATCAGCTTACATTATTGGTATGCTTTATAATTTCAAGTACATCTATCTCTACATGTTTTGCAATAGACTTGGAGAGGGGTTTACTTTTTCCAAAGGAGTAGGAAAGTGATGATCTTTGTTATTATTGTACTCTATATAAAGGTAAGAATGTGTGTCTGTTTGTGTGTTTGTGTGTGTGTGTGTGTGTGTGTGTGTGTGTGTGTGTGAGAGAGAGAGAGAGAGAGAGAGAGAGAGAGAGAGATGTCTCATTAGTGGATAATTATTTTCTAATGAAGTGGGGAAACTTCCAACAATGACTGATGTTATTAAGGATGAAGATTGCTAAGAAGTGTAGAATGTTGTGAATCCTATGAGTCTTCAACACTGCTGCTATTCTACTTCCACATATTTATGATTAAATCACTATTGTTTGATGAGCCATTTTATCCTAAGTGGCACTATTGAAGAGATTAATGAGCCAGGAGACCTGGTGAGTTAAATTAATGTTTTTTAAAGTTACAATTTACCCAGATTAATAATAATTAAATCCACAGAACATGCTAGCCCACTGTAAAAATATTCACTTTGTGTACTTGAATTACTCATGAAAAAAAATCTGTCTTTGTACATCAACTATCATAATTATTTATCATTGCAAGTATTGCTCAGAAATAAAAAATTTAAAGATGCAAACAGAATGGGATGCTAAATGAAAAACACACAACTCATTACGAGTCAATTAAAATGAGTTATTGAAAGAGTAAAAAAAATCATATTCGAGACAATAACATATTCTTAAAAACAGTCAAGGCTTTTAATTTACTATTTTGGAGACTATATCCTACCCTCTAATCAGTGCAAGGGTACAAGTTTGAATCTGCAAAGTATTCTCAAAGTAATGCTTGGTTCATTTAAACTTTATCTTGTCTTATGGCTATTTCTACACTATTCACACACCATTTTGAAAATACTGAAACCTAGAACCTTCAAAGATTTTTCTTTCTTTCTTTTTTCTTTTTCTTTTTCTTTCTTCTCTCTTTTTTTGTGTGTATGTGTGTGGTTTTGTTATTGTTGTTTGTTTTGTTTTGTTGTGGTCATGGAAGGAAAGTATTTCAAGGTGGAGAATAATCAGCTCATTAAGGAAAATTCCCGTCAACTATTGGAGTTTGCTTCTCTTTCTTATTTCTCATTTTGTTAATTCTGTCATCTCTGCACCCTGTTTCTCCTTGATGATCTCACCTTGACCAGTGTCCGTTGACACTGACCTTTGCTCACACAGATTAAAGACATAAATTTTTCAATGGATTGTAGGGGGTATAAATACATGAAAACCATCAAGATATCCTGTGTTTATGCCTGTATTGTTTACTTCAGAATTTACTGCTGATGCAGTGGAGGAATTATCTTTTGTATACCTTCCTACCTTCTTAGGACAATGGCAAAAACTGAATCAAACCTCCAATTAAGTGCCTATTTTAGGGTCTTCTTTTTCAAACATTATAACCTGCCCTTAGAGCTTCATTCTAGAAATGTTCTTGGTGGCATGTTCTGGACATATTCTGATCTTCCAGCTGTCTATTCCACTTACTTTTTAGGAGAAAATCCTCTTTTTAGAACAGTTTTATACTAAATGACAGTGTGAGCTAAGGATGCACAGGAAGACAATAACTTCCACAGCAAGATTGTTACAAAATGCTGACATGCAAAATCGGCATGGTATTACCCCTCACACCTATCATAATCCAGTGAAGATTCTACTAACAAAATCTACTGACACTCATTGATTTCCTAGAGCAAGATCATGCCAACATTTGATTAATCTGTTAACCTAACCAACCAAAGATTGAGCAGGGAGTATGCATTATACATATTCTAAGTCCCTAAAGAAAGTTTAATTTTCTTCTCCACCATATCTCTCACTTTATTTTCATGATAATATTTAGAGTAAGAATGTAATAGGAAAATTTGCTGATGGAAAACTTTGTTTGAAACCTACAAGAGAAAAATGGGAAGGGGGATTATTTTAAGAAAAGGGATGGAACTTTGGAGTTAGAAGACCTGAATTTGGGCTCTAGTTCTGCCATTATTCAAAAGTTCAAAGATTATTTTTCTTGTATGATCTAACATGGAATCATTCAATGTTTTTTTTGTTGTTTTGTTTTGTTTTTGTTGTTGTTGTTTAAGTGGTAGGGAGTGAAGGCTTTGGGGTCTCAGATAATTTGAATTCATAAACTCTTATATCCTAGTAGAAGTCACTTAATGTTCTGGGCCTCAGTTACCTTATCTTTTAAATGGAAGAAATGAAGCATACCACTTCAGAGTGTTACTTTAAAGGATAAAATGAGTTTAGGTATGTAAAATTGTTTTTAAGAAATGAGAGGACAATAGATACCCATTGTTTTCTTCTTTTCTCATTTCAACATATCAGCATACTTTGATGGTTTTGTCTTCTTTAAGAGTTGTTATTACACACAAAAATGCTATTTTTCAACTTGAAAAAGGAGGAAAGTGTCTGTGTTTCCTCTGAATTCCTTATATTGCTTAGCCCATTCCTAAGCACACAATAGATAAAAAGGGGAAAGCTTGAGTCCAGGGTTCTCAGGACCTGACTTCAGGTTTAAAACCTATTAGCACCTGAGTCAACTTTGGAAATTAACTTCCCTGAGCAATGAATGAATGCATTGGACTGCATCATCTCTAAGGTGGGTTCCCACAGTACCATGACACTGACTGCTTTCTATTTGCTCACAGAGATTATCTTCATTCTTTGTTATCAGTGTTAACATTATTGTCTTTATTAATGTACTAATAGGTCCTTGAATAATCAACACATCGTTATTTGTTTACAAAAGCACACACAAAAGTGATTTAATGAAGTATTGATCAAAACTAAGTATCAGTTTTTTGATGGCCATTAGTTAGGATTTTCTTCATATAATCTTTAATGGAGCTGAAATTGACAAATAGGTCTAATCTGTTATTCCATAATAGAGTACACAATGTGATTCTTCATGGTCCTGAGACAGAAGACGTGTTTACAACAACCATAGTTCTTAGATATTATATTGAAATTACCCAATAAACTGAGGAAATATTATACACATAGGCATTCCAGAGAATGTCCATGGCTGACTTATGTCTTCCTGTGTTGGAGGAATAGGTGATATTAAAACAATGAAGATTTCAGCTAAAAAAAAAATTAAAAATCAAACCCACATCAACAATTAAACAAAACAGTGGAATGAATCTGACCTAAATTCCTTATGTACATATATGAACCTACTATAGTGAATCTCACTCTCATGTACACCCACAAGACACTAATTAAAAAAAAAAAAAAAAAAAAAAACCCTAAGTAAAAAGCAGAAAGATCAGTGGAACAGAGGGAAGGGAACAGGTAGAGGAAGGGATAGGGGAAATACTAGGGACTGAATTAGAACAAATTATATTCTATGATGTATAATGATGTCAAAGTGAATCATATCATTATGTATAACAAAAAAGACCCAATAAAAATAATCTCTATGGAAAAGCATACATATTTCATAATTAACATTAAAACCCTTTATGGGACTGGACATATAGCTCAGTTGGTAGAGTGCTTGCCTCGCATGCACAAGGCCCTGGGTTCAATCCCCAGCACAACAACAACAACAACAAAAAAAAAAAAAAAAAAGAAAAGGAAAGAAAGAAAACCCTTTATGGATAGGTTTATTTAACCTAATCATCAAATACAAGCAACTATATCACCTAAATGCTAACAAAATAAAATGCATTTGTAATACTTCCTTTGGTTTGTATTTTTGGAGGTCACTGATATTATCCTCACATTGAAATGCAAATAAATTAAAATTGACTGGAGCCAAGAGAAATTTGATGAAAGGCAAGGAGGTAAGTGACTTTTTAAAAAGCTAACTATAGACCATTTATCACACTGGAAAATTGTATATACTTAACATTAAATATTAAGGCATGAAGTAGGTGACATTGTCTTTATTATACATGAGGAAGCAGATCTTTGTCAATATCGGTTAACTTGCGCTGATCACCAATTGAGTTAAAGTGAGTTGGGACAGAAATTGATAATCCATCTTTCTCTAGACTTCAGATCCTCCTTCTTTCCTTCCATTGTCTTAATCTATCTGGGAGTGTACTGTGCAACTACCTGGGTGGGTACCACTCAGATCTTCCTGCTCTTCATATCAGCTTCACTATTCATGCTAACAGTGCTCTTCCAGGGCTTATCTAAGCCAATAACTTAGCAAAATGGGAGTATTTGAGACAAACCAGTTCTGACTGTTGACATAGACCTCTGCTGTCTGACTGAGGCTTTCTTAGTGTGACATTCTGTCTACTCAGTAATCACTCCTTCTATTGACCTTTTCATAGATATCAGACTCATGCAATGGTCCAAAATTTCTCTCTTCCTACTCTTCTTTTCTCCCCTCTTTATTATTAGGTGCAGGCATTCCCTTAATAAATATCTTGCACTTCAAACTCCATTATGGTTTCAACTTCTTGTAGGACCCAAAATCATATTGCTGGTATGAAGAGGGATCTGAGAAAGCATGTACTAAGATGAGGCTTTGGTACCCCATCACTCACAGTGGGAAGGGCCTCATAATGAGCTGAATGTAGAACCAGAAGAGTCCTTGATCCAGAATCATGAACCCATTCCTGAAGATTACACTGTTAATAACTTGAAACACAGCTTAGTAGAGAGTGCAAATGAAATGATTCTAACTCAAGAAAGATCGGGGAATACGGATGTCTACAACAATAGTAGATTGTGCTGATGATTGCCAAGTAGGATTGACACTAGGTATAAGGATAAGGAGTAACTCAGAAAATTAAGAAACTATTAAAAGCTAAATGTGAGGATCAGAGGGTCTCTTTGGTGGCATACAAAATCCTGAAGTGGAAAGACATACACCACTGCTAAAAGGTCAATCCGTGAAGGCGAAATATTCAGGCTAGGCAGACCTGCTGTGCTAAGGTTCCAATTCTAATACAGAAAACCCTTGATCTCTGAATCATGGAACAGGGATGCCTAGAAAGGATGACCTTTACGAATTTGGCTGAAGGACTAATCTGAATCTTCTGAACTTGAAAACAAGACCTCCCACTCTCAGTAAGGACTTGCCCTAATTGCTTCCCCAGTGCAGGAGAAGGCTGTAGAATCCTCTTGCTTCCTTCAGGCAGCACGGATTGATTTCAGGCACTATTGCTCTTTCATCTCCCATCTGCCAGACCATTAACTAGTGTTACACCTCAGTGTGAATTGCCTGGGGATGTTCTGGGCCTGATAATAAAAGAAAGAGATTTTGCTCCAAAGAAGTTGCAGGAATTAGCTAGCTTACTATCAAAAGCTAGATGATCCCTGGGGTTGGATTTTGAGGAGAATTGATGAAGTTGGGCTAGAATGTATGTATGACTGGATTTCTTGACTTGGGGGAACTTCCTTAGAATCTGTGATTTAATATCCTGGCAAGGACTCTGAGGGATGGGCAAATTCACTGGTAGTGTAGGCTTTGTAATCCTGTGGGTGGTGGGAATGTAGCAAACCACAGAAGGGCAGTTACCTAACTTCATAGACAGAAATGAAGGATACGTCTCATTCATGGGGGTGAGAATGCGTGAATGGACATATTAGGTAGATTTGGGAGATGCCCCAGAGGATCTTTTTCACCTTTGAAAAGCCCAGAGTACATGTAATTCACCTAGGTCATCGTAAACGCTCTGGCACTTAAATTATTAAAAAGTCTGGTGGTGGCTGTCAAATGTAGGTACTGCTAATGACAGAAGAGATTGAGTCAGGGCTGGCCTTGTTGATAGCCAGAGGAGTGATGGAGGTTTCACCAACCAGCTAAACAATTACACTCTATCTAGGTTATCAGACCTGGGACCTGGAAAATAAGTAAAAATAATTCCATGATCTATTTCTATAGGATCTACTGGGGGACTTTGTACTTCCCATTCTCTTAATATTATTATTATTATTATTATTTTGGATTAGAAAGTGAGGTGAGAATAGTCTGCAAAGAGGGTATGATTTTGGGGGGGACCAATGCAAGTTCTCACTAAACTATTATCTGCTGTTAAGGTATTTGGTCTATTTGGGTAGACAAGACTATTGAGCATTTTGGTAGAGGTAATTGGCCCTGATTGGCAAGAGGAAGTATGGCAACTGGTAATTCAATGAAGACATGGAAGACTATATATGGAACCTAAGTGATCCACTGGGTGTCTCTTGCTCAATTTTAATAAAGAATGGAAACATAAAACTTCAGACTGAGGAAAATGTGACTTCTCAGGATCTTAGATCATTCAGGGATAAAGATTTGGATCTTAAGACCAGCTAAGCCATGAAGGTATATGGACAACGAGGGAGGTTAAACTGTACAGGATGGAGGTGATAATGACATTTGTCACCCTGAGATTATAACTGGGTGACAACTATAGTTCATTCAACTTTTTTCTTTCTTCAAAGATTTCCCTCAGGCAGAGAAATGTACAGCAGCCACGGATGAGTTGCTCCCTCATTTATTTGGAGAAATGGGTCTATGCAGCATGAGATACAGACAGGCTGCCACAGGAGTGTGCCATGTGGATCTCCCTTCATAAAAAGAAACCTGCGATTTAATCAATAGTTATGTGACAATCTCTATGTCCACAATTTCAGCCCAAGTCACACTATCTAAGGATGAAATTTTATGTTTCCATTCATTATAAAAATTTTTGATATTAATCAAAAAAAGTATGTTCTTTGTGCAATAATGAGAGTGACTAACCAAAGAGAGTCTAGGTCTGTTACTCTTCTTGGTATATCTTATGTTCCCTACTTTATTATTCATGAATTAAGTGGAAAACTTCAATTTTTTTTTCTCCTGAGAAAGGTGCAGGCTAAAGCCAGCATTGTCACTGAAAGAATTTTTAAATACTGTATTGAAATTAAACTTAGCTGTAATTTGTGTAACAGTCTCAGATGCATGGAATACCTCATGCAAAGGAACCTAATTTCTTTAAATAAAAAGAAATCAGAATAGAAGCATAAATTACAATGTGTCAGGCAGTGCTATATCTATAATTAGCTCAGGTATTAAATGTCTTTCTTAAGATAAAACACACAGATTCTTAAGTCATTTATACTAGCCATCTGTTTGCTTAGTACTTATTATAGCTCTCTAGATTTTTTTTTTTAAATTAGTGGTGTTAGTTTTACCTTTTAGAGAATTTGTATTGCTTTTGACTAAAGGGTAAAAATCACTCAAGTAAGATACATCTATTCAGTGTGTATTGTGTGCAATATGTTAACCAAAGAGAAGAGAATTAAAATGGGATTAATTTTGTCCTAATTTTATGGCCCTTCTGCCTTGAGGATAAGCAAAGATGTCAAAGATTTAGAATGTTATAAATATGGCTAGTTTTCCTTGCAGGCTTTAAAAAAAACTTGGTAATCACATGGTTTGGGTAATAATTTAAGAGAATTTCTAAATGGAGATAAGAAAAAGGAGAGGAAAAAAATATATAGGAGAAAAAAAAATCAGGCGAGGCAGGCAAGGCATACTGAATATCTATTGTATACCAGGCATTGAGCCACAGGTTTTCACAATGTTATCTCCTTTAATTCTTCCAACAGCAGTTTGATGTAATTATAATTGCTCTATTTTATAGCTATGGACACTGGATTTAGCAAGGTTAAGAGACTTAGGCAAAGGCCTGATAAGTAGCCCAAATGGGATTCAGGTGTTTTAGATAGTGAGTCCATTCTGTTTCCATGAAGCAAGATAAGCTTCATGATTCTTTATAATGTTCTCCAGTCCCATGATTCTATAATGAAGTTTGACATACAGTTATTGGTCCAGAAAAATGATGTAGCATCATTTAGCTGCAATAAGAACACTGGGTTAATGGTCTTTTTGCTGAGAGTCAGATAAGACTCAAGATTTGTCCTGTCCTCTCACCTGACCAGGCTATTACTCTGACATATGGTAGTCTGAAATGTCCCTGGAATGAATGAGGCCCAGAACTCTGAATTCTCTGTTCCTTTATTCATGCTGGTGAATAATCCATCCCTTTCCCCTCATTTATATCTGTGGAAGGCTGCTTCTAACATGGACCCCAGTGATCCCCACTCTCTGGTACTTAAGTTCTGTTGCTTCTCCCCTTCCCACTTCTGCAGCATGGGCTGGACCTAGGGACCTGATTCAAATGATAGGCAAGAGCAGAAGTGTAATATCACTTCTGAGATTAGGGTACAAATACATTGTGCCTTTTGTCTTGCTGGCTAATGGCCACTATATTTTTCAGAACCCTTATTCATAAGGAAACTTTTATGTTGTGAGTAATATGAAACAGAGGGCAACATGGAAAGAAAAAAACAATAGACTCCAATTATCAGCCAGCAAGGACTCTACATCCCATAAGGAGTAAGCATGTGAGTGAGCTGGGGATGACTCCTCTCCAAATAAGCCTTGATAAGAACATAAGGACTAAAGTCCCAGCAGATACTTGATGTAGACTGTGAGAATCCCTAGGCCAGCAAAGCCAGCTAAGCCCCATGGGAATTTCTGATTTGCAGAAAGTTTGAGATAATAAATTTATTGTAAGCCACCGCAAAGTTCAGGGGTAAATTTTTTGCACAGTAACAAATAACTATTATAGTCTCTATATGAGTACTAATGAAATCTAACTTACATGATACTCCTGGAGTCATATATACAGTTTGGGGGATTTCACTGATATCTGCAGAAACTCTGGCCCATACCAGATAAACAATATCCAGCAATCCAGCATACAGTCACCACCAGCCTGGAATAATAGGCCTCAATTGGAAGAAATCTTTCAATATCTATTTCACAGATACAGTAATCTATGGGATAAGGTGACTGTAAGGAATTATCTTTCCATGAGGGAAGGGGGAAAGTTGTAAGAAAATAATTACATGTTCTTGTTAGAATTTATGTGGTAAAGGCTTGGTAAATTAAAAAAAACAAAACAAAAACTCCTTCCCATCTCAGGATTAACTAATAATGATGTCAATGATTCTTAATTTATCATCAAAGTGAGAAAATACTATTTTTATTTTGTAAATCCCACTGCTAATTTACAAACTTAATAGGAGGTATGTTTATTGTTCTTTATTTTCCTAACAACTAACATGGTGGCTAGGATTTGCACAGTGCATAGTACAGATTTCCTTACCATAAATACCTGAAGATAAGTTTTGAATTTGAGAACTACTCATCAGATAAACTGAAAATTTAGTCTCCATGGCTAGCAGGCTCTAGCATACTGTTCAATATGGACTAAAATCATGTATGAGTAAAAGGACCAATAAAATAAAATGAATGTTGAAAATAAAAGCCCGAGAAGTGAAAAAAAAATCTTTAAATAAGTGATGTTCTAACTTATATACCCTGAATTGGAATTCAGATGGTAAAAGTTACAAAAATGTAATTATCTGATACAGAATTTCTCATCTGTAAATCAGTAGGATTAAGTCAGGACAAATTAAGTTTCTTATTTAACAAGTTGTGAAATACTATGGTTCTGTACCTTCTACAAACTAACAAAGCTGTAGTTACTAAAAGGGAGCAAAAACTCTTTATTAATTTTTAAAGGCCAAATTACAAAATTTACAATTTCTCATTTCGTATTTGTGTATATGTATGTGAGATGTATGTACCTACATGTGAATGTGTATGTGTTTGTTACTCGGGATCAAATCAGGGCTGGTTAACAACTAATCCACATCCTAAGCCCTTTCTAATTTTTATCCGAAGTCAGGATTTTACTAAGTTGCTGAGGGTCTCAGTAATTGCTGAGGCTGGCCTTGAAATAGTGATCCTCCTGCCTCAGCCTCCCAATTCACTGAAATTGCAGGTGTGGGCCACAGTGCCTGCCTTCTTTTTTCTTAATTGTAAAAAAGCACCCACTTTTCTTGACTACAAAATGAAAACAGCATTACCTGTTTTACATGGCATTTAAGGATTAGATGTTATAACATATGCAAATCTTCTAGCACAAAGACTGGGATGAAGAAAGAGATCATTGTAAGCTCAACACTTCCCTTACTAAGGGTTTAAGGAAAGTGGACTTCCATCTCTTATTCTATATGTGCAAATGGAACTACTTAGAAATCAACCATTCATAATATTTTCTGAAGCAATAAAAATGGACAAGTTGAAGAAATTATGATGTAGCCACCTAGTGAGATACTACACATCATTAAAATCATCTTGCTGAAATATTTATAGGCATAGGGAAACATTACTGAGTGAAAACAAATCATACTTGCTGCAACTATGTTTGTACAATATAAAAATATTGTATAAAAATATGTGCATATGAATTGTATATATTTTCACATGACATATATAATAACATGCATATACAACATGCACATATATGAATGCATATACATATTAATACACACATGTACATATGCATACTTACACTACAAATAAATTGATTAGCATATATCCATATTTATATTATAGTACTAGTAAAGTATGTACCAAAATATTACAATGTCTGAGGGGGTATAATTACACATGAATTATATTTTCTATGCATTATTGTAGTTTCCAATTTTTGCAGTGAATAAATACCTCTTTTATACTGGGGAAAAATCAATTTTTGCAAGCTAAAATTAGACAAAAAGGCCTCAGAGTGACAAGAGTCACTTCTCTGTATGGAGGACCAAATTATGCCCCAAAGACAGTCTATGGGTGTCCAAAGCTTTTGTACCATACTGTGTGGGCCAAGGACTGCCAGACAGACTAATATTGATCTAGACATACTCATAGGACAGGAGGGCTACACTTTTAGACTATAAGAAATTATTGTTTCCTTCCATATTTAAGAATTTTATCTTATATCCCTATATCCTGCAATACCATTTAAGGAGTGAAAAAAAAATGCCTAACAAATATGTCTGTAATGGGAGAAAACTACACATCCATTCAGGATACAAAAGTGCCTCTAATCCCATCATGATGGCTCAGTATATGTTATGTATCTATATCTCTTCACCACCTCGCTTTGTATCTGACCCTTTCTATTTGCACAATGCATACTTTTTTCCACTTATCTTTTAAGGCCACAAAGATTTAAATATTTGTACTATCAGCCATTGTGAATATCAAATATTCTAGAAAAGGGTATTATTTAATCATATGCCTGATTTGTTATAGTAAAGAAGTAAGAAATAAAGAAATTCAATAGAAAGAAATTCAAGGAATTCTAAAGACGGGAAAGGATTTTGGATACGGTAAAATACAATTTTCCTTAGGAATTTCTTTATTTACTACCTTTTCACTGATGCAAAACTATGCATCTTGGAAATATCATTATAAATTCTCATGAACTGTATGTAAATAGTCCTTCTAATGTTCTCTCTTTTGTATCTAAAGTGGCTCATGAATATATAAATAGACTAGAACAAAATTGCACTAATGGTAATAATATAGGTGTATTTAGTTATATTTAATTATGCCTTCAATAAACAGCACAAATAGAATGAGTTCTGGATTGTAAGGACTGAATTACCTCTCATGGATGTGTCCTTATTTTTAATATTCTGGGAAAGGCAGCTTGAACAGAAACCTGTATAAAAACTGGAGACACCTCAGTTAACAAGGTAAAGCCCTTGCCTACATGGGACTCGCTCTGTGGTAGGAGAAGACAGTAATCAGAAACAAACATATCGCATGAGTGAACATGAGTGCTACGTACAAAGAAAACAGGGAATATGGGTAGTAAGTTTTATCGTCCCTAAAGCAAAGGGGAACTGTAAAACACAATGTCCCTGAAGCTCACCTATCTCTTCTCCCAAATCTGATCAAGTTAAGGGGGTAAAGAGAGTAAGTCTGGGCTGGGAAGTTCAGGTGCATATTATCTTAGAGGACAATGGCTTTCTCTTATGCACATTGGGAATTAGGAGAACTTAATGTAGAAAGCCACTTTCCTGCATTTATATCAGAACCAGTTGCTCGTTGGGATGCCAGTTAGACAAGCAAACTAAGCAAGTTAATGCTGATGACATCACTGCTCCTGCAGTCTAACATATGAAAGCCCTGTCTGAGTGGGGGCAGGTACAGAACTGAGGGCACTGTGGAAAGGAAACATGTCACTCATCTGCCAGTGGACAAAACACCATGAGGGAGAGGAGGCACTGTTTGGCAAAGCACCTTGAGGACAGAGATCTGTCTATCAGCCTGTAGCCACTGAATTCTTTTTGTAGCAGTCACTGATCTCTTGTAAGCTTTCCCTTTTAAGTCACATCTCTCTACTGTCTCTATGCACTTTCTTAGGCCTGTCTGCAACCTACCCCACTGCCTTAGTACAACTGGGCCACGCATGAGACAAGTGTAGTCAACAATGATGTAACATTAAAGGGCCGGTTGAAGAACAGAGTCTTTGTGAGATGTGGAGTGTGATCTGAATGATGTGGATGATTCAGTGATGCTAAGATGTCAGACAAAGTGTCCAAGGTAAATGCAAAGGAAAACAAAACAAAAAAGCCCAAACAAGGCCAAACTACAGCAGCAACAAAACTAGTGTTGTAAAATGATCCTGAAATAAAATGGATTTGGGTTATTAGAAGGGTCTCACAGTAGAGGTTGGTCAAGAGGTTATGGATTGCAGGCAATGAGGTAAAGGAGGTGTGGGGCTCTAAGGTGCTTAGATTTTGTATTCATTTGGTGGGGAGTATTATTCAGGGAGAATACATGGTCCTACTTAGGCTTTGGAAAAATTGCCCTACCTGTTGTGCAGAAGAAAAAAACAAAGAACTTTTTAAAAATGAGGATGGAAATAAGGCAGATATTCTGCGAGGATACTGTGATGTTTAAATATTTTTTTAATTATAAATTAAAAGCCAAAATGTATACTGATATTCACATATGCTAATGTGTCTTTAAATTTTATTTTAATTTTCTTTGTTCATATTGTGACTTTCAGTATTCACTAATAGCATTTACAGAGAATGTTCGTGTGCCATCATATAACAGAAATCTCATGAATTGAAATGTCAAAATGAAAACCCTTAATTCCCCTTCACTCTATAGCTGGACAAGCTGAGACCACACTACTCAAATGACTTAGTCAAAGTCACCTTCTAGAATGGTTACAAGGAGAGATGTGGCTGACTGGAACACAAACTCCTGAATCCCAGCCTAATGATCTCTCCATATACTAGGCTGTCTTATCTATAATTAGAAAGAGCTCAGAGGCTCATTCTAAATAAAACAATATCTGATCCTAACCTTTCCATTATATTGTGTTTCCATCTGTTCCTCTTGACAATTATAGATCTTTAAACATTTCCTGTGGCTTAGAACATCTTCCCAAAGTGAGGCCTTAAGGTTTCTTTGGCAATTTTTTTTCTTATGAATAATGAGAGCTGGGCAGACTCAGAAGCACAATTTTAACAAGAAAAGGGGCAGGCTAACAGGATTTCCAAATTACTTGGCAAAAGGATCTTTTATCTAGAGGAGTAACACATTTGTACTCTTTGGATAGGTAAATGATCTCTATTCAACTGACAAGTTGCACAAAATGGGACACCCCTTAACCTCTACTCCCTGCATTGTAACTATTTAAAGTGGGATGTCAATCTACAATGTTAACACTTAAATCCTTCTATTTAGAGTTAGGATTAGTTCTAGAAAAATACTACTCTGAAAACATCTTGCCACACAATCTCCTTTTTTCCTTCTTTTGACTCTACCACTGCATAGTCCCTCTTTCACAAAGGGATCAGTCCTGTGTTATAGGAAGTACGCTGTGTGTTATTAATTGTTCAATATAAGGCAGGCACACACAGTAGCAGTTATGTGTCTATGGGGAATACAACTATTTTAAAAATGTTTTAAAAATAAAATATGCTATTGATCACTGAAATTGGAAAGCAGAGGCTGGAAGGTGGTCAGACTTCCTCATTCACATGGGATAGGTATTAAGGGTCCAGGTCTAAGAACACCTGCCAGAATTAACCCTTGCCTTTCCAGGTGACCTGGAAGTGAGTCTGAAAAAAGAGAAAAGTATTATTCAAAAGAAAGAGTAATAACAGATGATTTACTCAATATGTCAGCATACATTGGAGAGATTTAATGGAGAATATATTTATGTTCTAGCAGGTAGAGTGGGCTTATTCACTGGTACGTGTTTAGAAATACAAGATGATATTAGGCTGTGGTGTTGAGCTAAATGTAACATTTTGGGAGAAGATGAGGCAGAGGACAGACCTGGGTCATAATATAGGGGCCTATTTTTCAGAATTGGAACACAAGACAGGTTCCTGGTTTAGAGTATAATACAAAGTTTGGGCTACTTAAAGTGGGATGTCAATCTAAAATGTTAACACTTAAATCCTTATATTTAGAATTAGGATTAGTTCTAGAACTGAGACTTTCATGATCAAGATTGGAGTGATGCCAAGGGGAAAATCTGAGACAGACTGACTTTAGCAGAAAAGTTCACTTATGTTTCCAAAATGCATGTGCTATTTTAGAATTTGGGCAAATAGTACCTGTCTTTATAATAGCATTTATATTCACCAAGTTGAATGACAATTGAAAATGAAATGTATATATATATGCAACCATTTAATGTGTGTGTGTGTGTACATACATGTGTACATATACACACATACTCATATAAATATATGTATACATATATACATATACATACACACACACATATATATATATACACACACACACTCATATACAAAATTAAAAATTGGATTAACTTACCTACATTTATTCACTTTCTTAAAACAATATATTCATTAAAATCTTATCTTTAATTATAGAATATTCATTCACTTGAATTTAGAGGTATTTGTTAGGTTACTTAAAGTAAAACAAAATAATGTCTCAGATTTGACTCTTATTGCCATAAGAATGAGGATTCAGAAGAATTGGACTGTACTACTTTTTCAGTCTCAGATTGAGCAAGTCAATTAAATATATCCAGGTCTCACTTATTCCTCTTTCAGACATTATAAGGAATGGTTAAGATTTAAGTGCTCTTCCTGTGGTAATATTCTATACACCTATGAGCCATCAATTTTTCCAGTGTTTTCAAGATTGTGAGGATTTTCTTTCTTGTCACAATCTTCTCTAAATGCATTAGCTTCACCTGTTCCTCCTTCATACCTCTTCAGACCATGCCACATTCCCTGTATCTTCCAGGAACATCCGGGCTTCCAAGATGTTGCATGTGCTGCTCCCTATTTCTGCCCTCAGGTCTGCCTTCTTCAGTCTTAGATAATACTTTTCTTTTTTTCAGACTCACTTCCAGGTTTTTCTATATGAAAACCTTTTCAGAGATTTTCTCTCCCCAGAGTTAAATTCAATGCTACTCTTCTAATTTCCTTAAAACTCTGACGTCAAGTTGATATGATAGGAAGTTCCACAAACAACTGCTTTGTAATCCATTTAGTCAATAAACTGGATCCACATAGCATAGGCAAGACACATGGAAGATTTGCAATAAGTGTATACAGGACAAATTAACAAATGGTTTGGCAGAGGATGAATTGCTATGCATAAGTGATTTGGGCAAGTTACATGCTATAAAGCCTCAGGTTTCTATTTGTGTAATGGAACTACAGGGTCATATGTTTGTTGCAAGAATCAACTGTGACAATGGATAAAATGATTTAGCACAAAGTTGGAACATTATATATGCTTAATGAAGAGAGGCTGCTGTTATCAGATTGTTTTAATGCTCACATCTGAATTTATGATATATTGACTACTATGTTAAAGCAGCAAAGTAACTTACTGACATAGCAATGTGTAGAAGTTAAAGAATGTGAGTACATGTGTGAGAAATTATGTGCGTGATATAAAACATGTCTGATTTGCATTTGAATTATATTGAAAAAAGTCACTCTCCCTTGAGAAATATAATTCAGCTTTTTCTGCTAGATCAGTTTCAAAACAATGACCCCATCTCTATTCTAGGAAGAGTCTGCAAGTGAGGGAAGTAGACTAAACTTTCCTCCAACTCTAACAGTTTTTTTTTTAAATCTTTTTTTTTTTTAATTTATTTTATGTGGTGCTGAGGATGGAACTCAATGCCTCATGCCTAAGAGGCAAGCGCTCAACCTCTAAGCTACAACCCCAGCCCTCTTAACAGTTTTAAGCAACTGGCCAGCCAAGAGAATGGAGTAGGGTCCAAAAGAGAATGGAATGCACCTCAAAACCTTTATTTCAAAGCTAGATTAATAGATGTCCATGCATTCTAAGTGTACTTTATTATTGTGTTGTCATAAAGCCAATGTTTCTAAATGCATATGGAGGTGATACCAGGAGCAAATTTGACCTGAGAGAAGACAACACTCAGCCTTCCCATGAGTTCCAAAGCTTGGGACAGTATTACAAATGCAGACCAAATCATCATGTGGAAAAATATTACAAAATTGTAAGTGAAACCAACCACCTGTGAAGTAAAATGTGTTCAAGTCTCTTCTTTTGACAAATGTCCCTTCATAGTAATCTAGAATGCCATTTTCAATATAAGATTCTCAGGCACTAAAAATGGGAGTGAGACCTTGAGGTCAAGGGAAGGGAAGGGCTGTCTCCAATTGCTGGCCTTACCTTCCCCTTTTCTTTCATCCCTGCCCTCCCCATTCCACCAATATATGTGCACACAGGCATGCAGACTCTCCAGCTCACTTTTTCAAGCCCCTTCTTCACCCTCCTCCCAAGTTCCACAAACAACTGTTCTTGGCTTGTGGCTGAAGGTAGAGATAAACATACAGTGGTGCACATGCTAATGCATGTCCAAGAAGGCTGTATATAATCTTCAGGACCCTTGATGGCTGGAGTGCTGCTGTCTAGAGGTGGGCAAGATCTCTAGAGGGGCACATGGTGTTGACTGCAGGGCTCATTACTTCATGAACTGAAGCCAGAATCCTTTCTTCCAAAGAATGAGGCCAGGAGAGGAGTCCCTTTTGCTTGTGTCTGAGAGCAATACAATCCACACTTGTCAGCATAATAAATGAAAAATAAAAAGCAAACACAATGCAGCTTAAGAAAACCTTGGTTTTCTACCCACCAAGTGCATGTGTGAAAAACAACAAAATAAGTGTACGTGATAGGGTGACCAAGCATGCACAGTATCCCTGCTCACATCCTCATTTCATTTTTATTGTCTTACAATTTATCTTCATTTTCCTACTTTAAAACAGGAAAATAGATGACAAGAGATATATGACTCTGGAAGTTGGTCTGTGGTTTTAATTTTTACAAAAAAATAAGTTTTCCTAAATAGAGTGTTTTTCTGGGATATGAGAATTTCAGTGCTAATGTCAGTACATTTCCAGGCAAAACAGGCTATATATGTCAGTCTCTCATTCTACAATTTCAGGGTGGGATACAAATAATACCTTACTAAAAAATCCTAGGTAATAAAAAAGACATGACTACTTTAAGAAATGCATTATTTCCAGTTTAAAGTTTAATATTAATCAGCTATATGCATTTAAGCCTGTCTACTTGGATTTCATCTGTAAAATAAAGAATTCATTTTCCTGCAAGAAGTAAGATTTAGTATTTCATAAAAGCATTGATGATTCTTATTGAGAAGACAGACTATTTTCATCAGTGGAAGACAATGATAATAATAAGAATGATATATCTGTCTAGGAATAAGCAATATTTGTAAGCTATACCACTCTTACTAATCCATGGAAAGCATTTCTTCATATAGTAGTGGGCTGGATAATTTTTATGGACAGATTGCAAAATGTGACTGCATTTCCCCCAATCTAATTTAATGGGTATATTTTCCTCCTAATAAAATTATGTCACAATCAATCATATGTAAAATATCCAACACCGAAGAAAAATCGCAACACCCCTGCTCGTATTCTCATTTTCTTTCAATTTATTTTCCTTCTTCTGTATAGTAAAGCAAATGTCAATAAAAATATGACCTTTTAAATTTGTTATTTTAATTTATGAAAATAATAAAATACACCAATATATACTTTAGAATAGAAGGATGAAGAACGTTACAAAGTGGGCTAATAACTATTCACCTTTACTGTGTTTCTTACCCATAAGGCCGAAGGACAGATTCCTAAACCACAGAGCCATGTTGATCAATGAGTGTAGTATTTGACAGTTGGAATCAGGACTTTCAGTCATTGTCTTGCTCTTATGACAGTGTTGTTTTTGCTCCAGGACTTAAATACTTCTAAATATTGACTTAGAACCTTGGCCTATAGCACTGTAAATTCTTATGAGTTACATTTATATCCACTAATGACCACATAAATCTTGAAGGGGCACTAGGGGCACTAATTGGTCACTGAAAGTGGTGCAGGCATATTGCTGCCTCTGAGCTTCCAAAGAGGACCTTATGACTGACTGTTCAACCTTCAAATGAAGAAAGGCCGAAGAATTTCATGCATATATATGACTATTTATAACAATCGCTCACCGCCATTCAGTCCCGAACTGACTATTCCTTCACCTGTTTTGGTAGCATTGTTATTTGTTTTACAGTGTTTTCACTATGCTTGGCATCTAACCTTATCAGGGAAATAATCACATTGTGCTCTGAGTATATGTTCTTCTATTAACTTCCGTTTTTAGAAGGAGACACAATTCTCTAGAGCAGAGGTCATAATTTTGCATCTTTGTGAGTTTAGCACCTAGTTCAATGTTTAATACAGAGTAGGACCCCATTGTGTATTTGTGAAATCAATGAATAAATGAATGGATGGATGACTATAGCTGAGTCTTTGAGGCTATCATGGTAAGCTCGCTCCATTTTTATAGATTTGGGGATTTCACTGCAGGATACTTTTAACGCTAGACTGAACTCTCCAGATTGAACTCTAACACAAACATGAATGCATTTAGTCTTATGGCCTTAAAATGATAAGGCATTGGAGAATAACAGAGATAGACGTACACCAAGCTGGTTTTTATCACAGTATGGTCCTAAGTACATCCTTAGGACACAAAGAGAGAGGGGTGTTTAGGTTTTTAGAATAAGGGCAATCCAAAACAAATACTGCCAACCTAAAGCTAATAGAGCCAGCTTTTGCTTGACCCACTGGAAAATAAAGGCTATTGAGGAGCCAAGCTCTCTTGTCCATTTTGCTATAAACATTAGTCTTCTTGCATAAAAATCATCATGTGGATGGTGGGGGGTGATCTATTGTTAGACAGATCACAGGGTCTATCCTACAAACAGGGCTAATTTTGGAAGTGAAGAGTCCCTAGTAATGATATGCAAGTTTATCAGGTACAAAACAGGTCTTTCTCAGCCAAACCTGGACACGCAGGTACCCACAATCCACAACCTGTCTTCATTCTACATGAATAGTTCTCAGTAGGAAAGAGAGAGTGGAATAGGCAGGGGTGGAGTTGCTTCTCAGAATGCATTTGGCTATGTCTGGAGACAGTTTGGGTTGTCACAAAAGTAGGCAAGTGCTCTTGGCCTCAAGCCAGTAGAGCCTAGGGATGTTGCTAAAACATCCTACGGGGAATAGTACATCCCTCAGAATAAAAAGAAATGATTTGATCACGAATGGCATCGCGCTGATCTTGAGAAACTGTTCTACATCGAAAACCCTTCAAAATATTTTAATTGCAAGATCTTTTATTTTCTTGCTTCCTAAGTAGATGTTTGTCCTTCTCAAATATTCCTCTTTCCATCTGTTTTCCTTGCTCATGTCTGAACTTGCTTCTGAATATGGTCCCTGGCAAGCTGGGGATGCTAACATACAATGTATACTTTATATACAGGTGGAAAGATATTTTTGGTCAGGAAATACACCTATACAATAGGCAGTGTTCTATAATCTCAGGTATATTTTAAAATACTAGATATACTTACTTTTATTAAATCTACCTACAAGTATTTTTGTCCATATAGTTTGGGATATTTTTCAATCCCATTGCCATAAAATGCGGTACCTCTTTGTTTTCTACCCAAAAACTTCTACACCAACTCTCTTTCTCTCCCTCCCCCCCACCACATTTCTTTCTCAAATAAACACCAAAGGAATGAAATGATTAGATGCAAATCTCATTTGTTGTAGAGACATCAACTAGGACAAATGCCACCAAAAATCCTTTTTCCTCACAACTGTTCTATTTTAAAAGGATGTTTAAAGATAAGGCAAACTTTGACAGCATCAATCCAAACTTTCAATACCTATTTTACAGAGGTTACAGATTACCAAATGATTTCTGTAGTGGATAATTTTAATAAAAGCAAAGATTTTTTTGTGTGGTTTGATCATTGCTGATACTCAGTACCCAGTAAGGAAGCTTATCCATGGTAAGTATATGGCATGTATTCGTTAGTGTCCTTGTTCTTGTTTACCCTAAAAGTGTTAGATGAAAATTGATTACAGAAAGTAGTAGTTATCTTGCTGGGTGTGGTGATGCACACATGTAATCCCAGCAGTTCGGGAGGTTGAGGTAGGATGATTGAAAGTTGAAGGCCAGCCTCAGTAATTTAGCAAGGCACTAAGCAATTTAGTGAGACCCTGTCGCAAAATTTAAAAAAAGAAATAAAAAGGGCTGGGAATGTGGATCAATGGTAAAGTGTTCCCAGTTTCAATTCCCAGTACCAAAAAAGTAGCTATCTTTAAAGAAACATAATTATTTGAAATTAACTGACATAATTAAGCTTGAATAAATATAGTAATGGAAAATAAACTACATATTTTAGGCAAACATTAAGTGTATAGAAATATCTAGAAATTAAGTAGCAAAAACCTATAATACTTTCCCTATATTTATTTTCTTTTACATCTTTCTTGTGGTGTAATTATATCCTATAAACCTCACTTATTGAAAAGAGCAAAAAAAAAAATCCTCTAAATTTCTTAAAAGTAAATTCCTATAATTGTGCAACCTTTACCACGATCCAGCTTTAGAACATTTTTGTCAACCCCAAATATTGTCTGGTGCCTATTTCTAGCCAATTCCCACTCACATGTCTCAACTCATATTTATCTTCCTTATGGAAGTTGACAAAAACTTACTCTCCAAGTCAACATGGAATCACTCTCCAAAGAAAGAGTGCTCCAAAAGCTAAAGTAATAGCACCCTCATTTCTATTCCTTTTGCTATCTGTCCTAAGTTATGTCAATTACAGTAACTCACCCGGGATTGGCAGAAACATGATTGAGGACTGGGAGCACAGAGTTGAAGCCAGGCCTGAGACTAAGAAAAATGGAGGTGACAACTGCTTTGCTCAAGGGTGCTTTTCTGGTTGGTGTGTGTGTCCATGAGTGTGTACGTGCATGTGTTTCAAGATGAAAGAAAGTGGGAAAAATGATAAGAGTAGTATCAGCTTTCCGGGGAAATGGAGTCCTAAAATAGAAAGTTCATGAAAGATGATTTACAGAAATTGGTAACAAAGCATTTTTGATTCTATTCTGAACCCATTTTTAAATCATTCCAATTTTACATTGTAAATATCCTTTTAATCTATCACTATTCCTCCATCTCCACCACTTCTGCTTTAATCCAATGAGCCAATATGTTCAGTCAGGCTTATTATCACATGCTTGGAGGTTTTGTTTTATTTTTCTGGTGCTGGGGATGCCTCTCATATGCTGCATAAGTGCTCTATCACTAAACTCAACCCCCAATCTGACCACAAGCTTTTAAATCTATTTTTCCAAACTCTAGGATTGCTTTGGAAGAGAGAACAATAATGATCAATGTTTCTTTCTTTTTTTTTTTTTAAAGAGAGAGTGAGAGAGGAGAGAGAGAGAGAGAGAGTTTTTTAATATTTATTTTTTAGTTCTTGGCGGACACAACATCTTTGTTTGTATGTGGTGCTGAGGATCGAACCCAGGTCGCACGCATTCCAGGCGAGCGCGCTACCGCTTGAGCCACCTCCCCAGCCCATGATCAATGTTTCTATAACTCATATTTGTGTCACTCTGCCTAAAACCAAGTTGCTGCATTGCTGCGCTGATTTTCACCTCTTTGCCCCACAATGGTAACAGTTCTGATCCTATTGAGGAACTCACCTTATCCCTGGAAGCCCCCTTCCCTATCTACCTTCCTATGTTGGAATATTTTGCTTTGATATATCTACCTTTCACTTTGCTCCACATTTTATAATTTCTGAAAATAAGGGTGTTAACCCAGACTACAGAGTATTTTTTTCAAACCTGTTTTAATTTAGTATTGTCTTGACAGAATCTTTAAAATAATAAGCACCTTCCATCTCTAAAAATTTTGATTTTTCCTTATCTTCAATTTTTTCCAGTTGTTATCTGCCCCCTCACTAAGATGCTACCTGCAGCCCAGTTTCACTAATTTTCACTGTAAAATGTTTTTGATTTTTAAAAATCCAACCCAATTGCAAATTCTCTAAACGGATGTTTTCTGTTTTCTATGTGAAGTACACTTTCCATGTTTTATTCTCTTTTGTGTATTCAAACTCATTCCCCTACTGATGCAGTAACTCAACTCAAATGCATGAGTGAACAAAGCTAAGAGTATTCAGGTAAGCTCAGCTCAATTTACTGAGTCACAGAAGTGTGCACTACATAAATGTTGAGTATTTTAAGCTTGTAGGTTTGGGATGATTTCTTAGGTTTTAGGGGATAACTGATACATCTCAAAGGTATGGGGCTCTAGATTATCCAATAGGATTTCTTGACCTGGGACCTGAACCAAGACCTAATGTCAAAGGAAATCTATTATCATTTCCCAAGTAAAATGACTACTTGTATAAGAAACACTTAGAATATCAAACCATAGACACTGAATTTTAAAGATTATATATAATTACTGGTAGTTACAACTGGAAAGGATGATATTCCATGTTTCAATCAAAGGATACCCATCACTTTTAATATCCTAGTGGAATATAATTATAGTCTCAAGGAAGGAATATTTTATTATCTAGATCACAGAATTAATAAATAATAAATTAATTTAATTAATAAATTAAATTCCATCTATTTAGAAGCCAATAATATGGCCTGTTACTCTGCACAATATCATGTAATTGTTCCTGTCATTTTTTCAATTAATTGGAAATGTAGAGAATCCTTGAAAGCCTGTTTCCATTAGAGATACCCTTTATTGTAATAGACAAGAAAAGAAAGAATTGATCAAGGCCAACTCCTCTAAGAAAAATATGTCACATTTCTGGTTTTGGAATTGCTGGCAGATAGGTGAACAGAAACTATATGTTTAATTTAATATTCTTATCTAAGCCAGTCTTTATTTTCCTAAGAAGAAAATGAAATGCTTATCTATTGTTTATAGTATCTTTGGATCATGGACAAACACAAGAACGGCATATTATAAAACCAAGATAGAAATTTAGCAATATAGTTGAGCTTGTAATAATCTCTTCTTTATTTGTGGATAAAAGTCAAAAAGGACTCTTGTATTGTCTTATTAAGCAAGAAAAATGTAAATGCTACACAAATATAGTGCCAACACTTTTATATTGCTGTTTTCCATTATTATTATTTTTTTGGAAGGGTAGGAAAGGGATAAAGAAAACCTTATGAAATGGTAACCATCTAAATTTCACCAGCTGTTCTGACAGTTCACTCATTTATTGTGTGTGAACTTAAGACTGAAGCAAAAATAAGTCAGTAATAATCTTTTTTTTTTTTTTTTTTTTTTTATTGGTCGTTCATAACATTACATAGTTCTTAATACATCATATTACACGGTTTGATTCAAGTGGATTATGAACTCCCGCTTTTACCCCGTATACAAATTGCTGTATCACATCAGTTACCCTTCCATTGATTGACATATTGCCTTTCTAGTGTCTGATGTATTCTGCTGTCTGTCCTATTGTCTACTATCCCCCCTCCCCTCCCCTCCCCTCCCCTCCCCTTTTCTCTCTCTACCCCTTCTACTGATCTGGCTGGCTAGGCGGGTGTCCCCTTCCTCCCTCACCGCTCCATGTGCGTCCCTCCTGAAGCTGCGCGCTCGGTCGAAGAGGACGACCTTCCCCGATAGAGGAGGACCGGTCTTCGGTCAAGGGTATACGAGTAGCTGCGCTCCCCTGCTAGAACCTCCAAACAAGCTCTCAAGGTACAGTAATAATCTTTATGCTTTCCATTTTGTAAGAATCCCCACCAAAGTAAATAAATAAATATGCCAACCTTCTTCATAAAACAGCTCAGTGAAATGTTTCATCTTTACAATGGAATGCAGATGTAGGTTCCCCATCAAAAGGCAAATCCTCAATTTTCAAATATTGAATAGCTCAGTACTTCAAAAAGAATTGCTGCTGATGAAATTATGGCATTGATAAGAGTCTAATTCAAAAATCTTAACTTGGATAAATAGGATTTTCATTTGATGAAGAATTGGATAAATGGGCATTCACTTTAAACCCTTGCCTCTCAATATTTTGTTCTGAAGTAGTTAAACAAGTTTTGATAGCTACCTTAGACTCAGTAATACTGCTTTTCTTTGTTAAATGAACTATTTCAGATGTATTATTGCCACTTAAATATGACCTTGTCCTTCCAGATACTGTTCCTGTGAATAATTGTGCAAGCAGGCATTATTGATATTTTTCTAAATTGTTTATCTTCTTTGTACATTAAGCCTAGCCTTTTTTTTTCCTCCTCATTCCTTTGTGTCCTTTCCCTTTCTTCTCTCTGAAACAGTTATCTTTGTGGCATGAAAAAATGTGCTTTAGTAAGTCTAAACTGGCTAATTACACTAACAGAAAATGGCCCCATCAAATATCAGCGTGTCCAACGATAGAAACTCCAGTGAAAACCATAACTCAGGGCAATTCTGTGGCAATTTATTTTCTGTAAAACTAAAGTTTTCTTTTGCAACATTGGTGATTAAGACACTATCAGTTGCATTGGACCATAATGTTCCATTAGAAATATTTCTAACAGTATTGGTCAAAGACTAACCATCAGCTGAGCTCACTGTCTATATCTCTAACCTAGCTTATATTCTTAGTGGGTTGGAGCTCATTCTTGTTGTGTGTGTTTTGTTATTTTTCTGTTTTATCAATATTAATTCCTGCCACTGTTGGGTTGCTTTCCCATTATAAGAATGATATGTTGCTTTGTTATTGCCTAACAAAACAATTACTTGTAAAAAACTCAAAATTTTCTTGAAATTTTATCTATTCTCAGGAATGCCAAGAAAACGAACTCAATTTGTCAACAGAGAAGTTTAGAAAAAGTATATCCCATGTATTTTCTGGAATATTATACAGCCAAAAAATGGAGATGAAGACTACACACACTGAAAGGAAAGATGTAAAATAATAATATTTCTGTCTATGGTTTTAAAATGTTCCACTTTCAAACTGATTTTTAAGTGATTTCGTAACAAAAAATTATAATCCAAATTCATCACTTCATTAGATTGCTATACATATGTTGCAAGAAATAGCTCTAAAAAATGTTTTTTCTAACACTTGTTATTTCACATTTTATTTTAAAAATAACTGCTTCAATCACAGACAGGCTCACCACAACCTATAGATTTTATTCTATGATTGGAAAGCTGAACATTGTTCTCATTCTGCCTAATTTAACCCTTTGTCCAGTTCAATGTTTTCTCCTTCCTTGCATTTCCCCCACTCTACACACTGCCCCATTTACCTCATTAGACTCCATTTACCTCATGGCTGAAAACTCTAACTGCCTTTCACATGAGCATCTGGTGAGGTGCCTACCTATCCCTTTTCAGACAGTTTAAGCCACCTATTTCCTCTTCCTTGCTCTTCAGCTTTCCCTCTGACCTAAGACACAGCTGACATAGGAATAAATAACAAACAACACCATTTAACAGATGCCCTCTCCTGCCTTTTGAACAAGAGACCCATGGTTACATTTTGCAACTAGCTTCCCAAATTGTTCAGCTGGCCCTGCTTATCTTTAAGCTTTAATCTTCCTCACCTCTTTGTCTGGGCACACCAAACCTTGCCTGGGTACATCCCACTCCTCTTGTCCTAAAGTATCTACTTACCCCAGCCCAGCACCGTCTCTTCCCTCTCCCCTTGACAGGTCCTACTGTGTCTGCTGTGTATGTTTACAGAGTGCCAGTGATCTTTTCTCTCTTCTCCTTAGGACTTAGTACTTAGCTCTCTCAACAATCTCATTGGACTCTATCTTTGCAGTATATTGATTTCCCTCTCTTATTTAACTGTGAGTGAGTACACGTCAAAGTCAAATGTCAGTCCTACCTACTCTGTACTAAGCAGAATGATGCCTAATAAATTAGCATGCCACCAATGAAATGTATGGTTTGGTTTATAAGACAAGAAGAACAATTTGGACATATGGTATATGAGTCTTTTCACTAGAAATACAGAAGAAGGCTAAGGATGGGTCCCGAAGCTTAAGAGAGTTATCAAAGTACTAAAATCTCTGACTTGCCAAGGTTGCAAAGATACCAGGGATGGAAGAAACCAAGATTTAAAGTTAGCAATTGTTACTGAACACCTGCCTTGTGTATATCTTCCAGTGAAGCAAGTTCTTTCAAATTTGGCACAAAACTACTGAAATTCTAGACCTGTTAACTCTTTAGGGAGGGCAGTGTTGTACATTTGGGGATGTTTGGGGGCATCCATGACATTTACCCTCTAGGGTGTCAGTAGCACACCCTCCCTCTTAGTTTAGACCGTCAGAAATGTCTCCTGACATTATCAAATGTATTTTGAGAGTTGCTGATGTGGAATGCTATTATTTTGGTGAGAGCATTTTTCCCCATCTCAGGTAGAATAATAGAGAGCATGGTCTCAGAGGAAGGATGAAGCAGGATGAAAAATTAGAAACACCTGCTGGTTGTCTTGCTTCTTGTTTCCAAAAGCATACATCTCAGAATGAAGAAAGAAATTGTTAGAGAGGAAATAAAGCAGAAAAAAGCAAGGGAAAGACAATATCCAGGGACTGGCTAAAATCATAGGCGAAAGAAACAAGAATAATGAAAGAATAATCTGTAGTAAAAAAGAAATGCCTGTGGGCTAAAGGGAAGGGAGAGTGGGGCAGAGAGTGTCAGGAGGTCTCTGGGTTCCAGTGCAGAGAAAATGCTGTGTACTGGCAGTGCCCTAGAGAACCAGCAAGATCCAAGGACACAATGGGTCCAATTTGGCTTAGGCAGGTAGGACTAGGAAATAAATAACTCAAAAAGAGGCATCAGAGAGTCTCAGATTTTTGAAGTTGTAGAATATGGACATTTCAGCTTCTCCTTCCATACCTGAAAATCAGATGACTAAATATCTTCGTTGTTTTAAGTCAGCTTTTTAGCCACTGCCACTAAAAGATCAGCCAGGACAACTGTAAAGGAAGAGGGTTTTTATAGGGGCTCACGGTTTTAGAGGTCTTACTCCATAGAAGGCTGGCTCCATTTCTTGGTCTCTAGGTGAGGATTAACATCATGGCAGAAGAGCATTGCAGAGGGAAATTGCTCACATGGTGATCAGAAAGCAGAGAGAGAGGTAGCCACTTGCCAGATACAAATACATACTCCATAGCCAAGCCCCCAATGAACCACTTCCTCCAGCCACACCCCAACTAACTCTAGTTACCACCTACTTAATCCCATCAGGGATTAATTCATTGATTAGACTAAGGGTATGACCCAATCACTTCTCCTCCAAACCTTGCATTGTCTCTCATATGAGCTTTTGGGGGACATCAAAGGTAAACCATAACATTTGTACACTCACCTTGAATCACTCTGACTTTTCATAAAATGTTAGAAAGCAGCTCACCTCAGTATTGTATAGGAAACATAAGAAAGCCCACAATTAAATTTAACATCCAACAGTTAAACAGAGTTTCCAGTGAGAAAGTAAGTAACATTTAAAAATGCATGTATGAACTGAAAGGGTGACCATGAGTTGGCTGACTAAGGTTTTATTATCCCTTAGCTCACTTATGTGCTAACTTCCCAGATATGTTTTATTGAGTCCATTTTAAAGAGAAGCACACGGAGTCTCAGTGGGTAGAAATGGTTTGTTCGAGGTCACCAACTTTCATCTAAATAGCAAATGATTATTGTGTTCCTACTGTTAAAACAAATTAATGAAGAGCAGGCCTGAAGAATCACTGAGCAGCCAAACCAGTTAGGCCTCACAAATGACCTTAACTTTGCTTGAATTGCAAACATAAGCAAAACTTATTCTGAGCTATTTCTTCTAAATACAAATCTTTAAGATATACAGAACTTAAGCAACCAAAGAGTCAACTAGCTCATATAACTAGGGACTTTGCAACAGGATACACCAAATCAACTAACTGTATAATTATAAAAAAATCAATATTTTCTTTACCTCTGGGTTGATCCTATAAAAGTCTATCTCTTATGTTCCCTTAGTAGAGCCCTGAAACCACTACTGATTTATGGCTTCCTGATTCATGAATTGCTGTTTGCTCAAACAAATTCTTAAAAAAATTCAGTGTGCCTCAGTTTATATTTGTAACTCTGTGATATGACAGATGCTTTGCAGATGGGAATACAGAGATGAGTCAACCCAGAAAACAGCCCTGCCCTCATGGAACAATTAAATAAGCACACAGTTGATTGTAGATGACAACTCTCACAAGTGCTATAAACAAGTGCATAGCGCCAGCGTGTGCCAGAATGGTCCATAATGGGAGAATAGAATCAAGTGGGAAAAGACAAAGCAGGTTTTTCTCTATAAAGGGATCAATTGGAGTTTCAGAGGATACTGATCCCCAAATATTGGGTGCATTACAATCACCTGGAGTAATAAGCCTGATTCCCAGAGTTTCTTATGGATAGATCAGGGGTAGGGTCCAAGAACTTGCATTAATAATAATTTCCTGTACAATCAGTTGTTGCTGATACTGCTGTTCTGGGAATCACACTTTGAGAATATCTGAATGCACCAAGCAAAGGAAATATTGTAGGCAACAGCCCTGTCAGAGAGGAAGTAAGGATACTTTGTGTTATCACCAAGCCATATGGGAAAGTACTCCCTTTACCTCCTCCGCTTTTTTTTAACAGATGTGGAATCAACAGGTAAAAGTTCAATGAATTGCCTTGGCCACTTCTCATAAACGGCAGCCTTGGGACTCACATCCAGGGCTCGGCGCTTCCAGCCAGGCAAGCTCTTTCTCCACAGTGGGTCAGGCCACTCTGCCAACCCCCACCCTGGGATGTACAGATATACAGACAGCTTTCATGGTTGTGATCTAGTGAAAGGGACACAGCAGTCCTGTTACCGAGAAAAAAAAAAGTGAACTGTTCTGCTGGTTGTATCTTGCCTTTGGTTGAGAGAATGAGAGACTATTTTAAGCAATGCTTCAGGCCATTCTTCCTCTTCTTGGAGATAGAGGACTTAATCTTACTGAAAACACATTCCTTCTCTCAAGAGTGCCCTTGAACTAATACAGCAGAAACTCTGACTCCAGTAGGGCTTTCAGATGTGCCTTTTGAAGAGGGTGAATTTACTAATCAATAAAAATTATAATTTTTCAACAGGCAACACGGCAAGCACGGCACCGTGTCTGCCAGATTATTATTCAGATCCTGAGCTCTCAGGACTGGAACAACAGAGAGAAAGTGCAGAGAGAGATGCTATGCAAATACATCCAACAAAGAAACAGTGTTTTAGGGGGACTAGACATAGGGGTATTTATATGACTGGGAATGAAATGGACATCTCAAGAGCTACCTAGACTTCGAGAGTTTTAGAGAAAACTATTAAATATCATGCTTTAGGGTACAGACTAATAACTTCTCATAGTCAGGAAAAAAATTGCTTTGTGTTCTTTTCTACTGCCTAAACACACTTACATTGCCACAGTTTGTATACATAGAAAGACACACAATTATCTGTTTTATGAATGTACACACATAATATAGAAAGACACACAAGTATCAACTATATGGACACATGTACACAGTGAATAAGAGAAAAACACTGAGATGGATGCTTTCGGTATTGTAATAAGAATTGTGCTACCCAGAGAGTATATAGTTCTTGCATTCAGTTACAGTATAACTCTGGAGGAAACAATTACATATTCTAGAATTCAGTTTTCCCATCTGCAAAATGAGGTGGTTGGATATGATATTTAAAGACTTTTCTGGACAGACATTTCCTTTATACAGACACTAAAAAATTGCATAGGGATGTATTTTCATCTTTGAAAAGTTTTCCCCTGCATAATAAGATTGAAAACTCTTTTCTACATATTTTTAAAAACCCAGGCCATTTTAATTAACATGAAAATCTCACAGTATCCTTTACATTTATTTAAAATTTAAAAATAATTTAAGTGTGACTAAAATGAACCAAATATAATTTTAGAAGAACATTCTATTTTAAAATATGCATTCTATTTCCAATTACATAATATCACTAACAATGTGGAGCATGGTATTTGCTGAAGATTTGGGAGCTCAAATACTATCTAGGTTGTTTTCAACGTCATTGTCTTAGTTGTTTCCAAACAAAAACTATTGCTAGCTCTTTTCTCCTTGCAACATCTATAGTAGAATATATATATTTTTCTTTATGTTACCTCTTTAATGGCTTGATAGAGATAAAGGTAATATTTACAGACTCTTTGCTATGTGCCCAGTCCTGCATTCTGTTGATTCAATAGGTACATCATCTTACATAATCCTTACTACTTCCCTAAGAGGGAGGTAAAACAATTATTCTCATCTTATAGATAAGGAAAAAAGAGCTCAGAGATACTAAGAACCTTCCCTTAGGGAATATATAATATTTAGAAAGCTTTGATTTAATTCTAGTTTCTTTTTATAGGAATCCTGTGCCAATCTTTCTCCAGGATACAATTGTGGTTTTTGGTATTTGAGCCAGTTGATACTATAGGAACTTTTTATAGGTTTAATCTAATTTAATTCATAAAATAAGGGCTGGAAAGTATGATCCCATGATTTTAAGGTAAAGAGAGGTTAAGTAACAACTGAAATAATACACCTAGTTTTAAACCAAACAAGAAGATGAACAAAGGTTGTCTCAACGATGACCAAGTCTCTTGACTCAGGATGGCCATAGTGTCTCCAATCATAATAAATTCTGGGTAATTTTTAAAGTAACATACAGTTTTGTTATTATTTGCAGTATGATGTTTTAAGGGACATTTTAGGAAATAAACAAAGAAAAATGTTCATTATACTTGAACTGACTAGGAAATAGTTTTAATAAGCACACCTATGATATTCAATATATACCTATACAAATAAAAAGGATTGTAATAAATTCAAGTTTATGTTTTATTTAACCATTCTTTTACAAAGTGAGTTTTAATGAATGCATAGTTTTTTCTCTCAAATGGATTTATAAGAATGTATTCATTTGCATTTAATTAGCTATACATCATTTGTTTTCAATTTTCCCTATGATAATAATGATGAATTGAACTCTGAGATACAAATAAACTGTATAGTAATTGGGAAGAAGAGAGGCATGTATTTATAAAGCCAAATGAAGGATAAAGTGTTGGAAATTCAAAAACTTTAAGCGTTATCTGAGAAAGGTACCGGTTGATTATGATAAATAAGAATTGGGGTGGTAGGGACTTTTCCAGATGCTAGAGATTGACTTAATAGAATATGAAAATGTTATAAAACAACACACAGAAGAGACAGACTGTCATGATAATGGCACCATAGGAGGGAATTGAAAATCCACCAGACAAGTCCACTTTTCAGAAACATGTCAGTACTCTTCCTAGGAATCCAACAAAGAACTGGGCACCAAAGTATGTTGCTCCACGTTCTCCTCTGCCTGAAGCCTCCCACCCTGCTTTCTCCCTACTTTAATTAGGTTGATTGCTGCTGTGACTAGAAGATCTGACCACCACTGTAAAGGAGGAAAAGTTTATTTGAGGGCTCATGGTTTCCGAGGTCTTAGTCCACAGAAGGCCAGCTCTATTCCTCCGGTCTCCATGTGAGGCAGAACATCATGGCAGAAGAGTGTGGCAGAGGGAAACAGCTCACACTGTGATCAGAGGGCAGAGAGAGAAGTATCCACTTGCCAGTTAACAAATTTTTAACCCAAAGCCATGTTTCCAGTGCCCACCTCCTCCAGCCACACCCTACCACTCCAATTACTACTCAGTTAACCCCTATCAGGGGATTAAGATTGGATTAAGACTATCACAAAACAATATTCTCTTCTGCACCTTGCTGCATTGTATCACACATCACCTTCTCCTTCTCTTTCTTCTTCCAATTCTTTCCTTAACCACAGAAACATTCTTTTGTGCATGATCTCAGTGGTATTTTAGTAATAGAAGAGGCCAATATATATTTGAAGTATTAAGATATCAGGTTGTTTCCTCTTTCTCTTATTTTTCCCTTTCATTTCCACCAATTCAAACAGCTGCTTTGTGTTCCACTGACTCCCAGGAGTACATAGCAACAAGAAGAAATAGACTGTGTGCATTTCTGACTGTTGTTTTCTAAAAATCCAAGATCTTAGAAGAATATTAAAACCCTGCTGCAGAGGTACAGGGGGAGAAAAGGGTGGTTCTTGCTCTTTGAAAAGGGAGTGTGTGAAGAAGTTGGGGGAGGAGAATACGGCTGTGGGGAGGTACTGGAACAGCTGAGATCATAGGGAGATATCAGGATGGTTGTGGAGTGCATCAGACTTGTGGCAGAAGAGATTGTCCTTAGCAAATATCCTGCATTCGGCAGTACACCAGCTGTCCACAGACCTGAAAGGACCATGGATATTGGGGAAAGGCAAGTCTCATGGTTATAGATAGAAAGACAACAAAATCTGCCTGGAGACCAGCAATATCTTGGCTTGACTCAGGCCCCATAACCATGTCACAATCCTAAGAGGCAGCCCTAAACATGTGGAAGGGCTTCCTACTATTCCAGCATAATGGAAACTCAAAATTGGCTTGTTCATTAAATAATCATGGAAATCTGGTAGTGTCTGTTCCATATTTACAAAAATAAAAATACAAATGTGATATTGCTTACTGAACTTGGGGATTAAGATTCATACTGCTAGGTGTATTCATAGAAAAATCACCAGCTTCAGATCATGTTTGTCTTTATACTTACATCTAGGCAAGTGTTATGATTGGACTCAGGATTTTAAGAGGAAATATTCTTTGGTAATAGGCATTTTTGTTTATTTTGTTTGATATTTTTATATTCTTGACCTTGTTGATAATCTAGCATGATCTGCTCCATGGATCAAAAAAAATAATTTTTAGACAAAAGGCGAATAAATTGGTTAGTTTATGATCAGCATGGTACTGTTGTGGCACATGGATTCCCATCCAGGTAGGACCAGGATATAAATCCCTTGTGTGATTTTTCTATTCATATTCCCAAACACCTAAGATCCACATCCTGGGAGGTTTGTCTAAACCTTCTTCATAGTTTCATAGTCTTTACTGTCTCGACATTAACCTACTCTGAGTATTCACTACACCAATTTTATGAGTGTGCTACAATTACACAATTCATTTTGCTATATATATCTGTATATGCACATAACATAATTTCATGAATCTCATTCCTCATTACCTCCTCTTTCCCTCCTCCATTCCTTTCCTTGATCATCTTATTCTACTCTGATCTCCCCGCTATTATTATTATTATTATTATTATTTTAGTTTGTGTCTTACAATTGTATATGTACATGTTTGTATACACATATACTCACACATATATATATATATGTATATATTTTATATATGTAGTATCTTCATGCATGGACATAGCATAATTTGCTACATTTTTGTTTGGAGTACTTCCCCATGTCCTCCACTACTCCCTGTCTCTCAATTCCCTTCCTCTACTCTCTTGGTCTCCCTTCTAATTTCATGAACACCTTTTAAAAACTTCATTTTTTCCTCTCTTTCTAGCTTCCACATATGAGAGGAAACATTCAATTTTTGACTTTAAATCTTGCTTATTCACTTAAGCATGGATTCTCCAGTTCTATACATCATGAGCAAATGATAGGATTTCTTTCTACTTTATGGATGAGTAAAATGTCATTGTGCATATATGCCACAGTTTATCTTTCATCTGTTGATGGGCGTCTGGATTGACTCCATAAATTGGTTATTTTGAACTGCAGTGCTAGAAACATTGGTGTGCAAGTATGACTATAATACACTGGTTTTAGTTCTTTTGGAATAAGACCAAGAAAATACCACCATTTTTAAGTCAGAGGAATTAACTTTCATAGAATACAATCGTACATATGCAACAGTGATTTGAGGAGTGTCCAACAGGAAGGATGAACGTCACTTCCATAGATTTAGTTTCTCAAGCTTTTTTCATTAAAGGAACAGGGTAGAATAAGAACAGGAGGAAGGTCAATTTTTACTGGGGCTTCAGAAGAATTGATTTGGCAAATTCAACCACTATGGCTCTTGCCCTGGTTGATGAGACTGGTCCATGTTGACCTAGCCAGTTCATCGTAGTAAGTTCCCCCATAATATGGTAAGGAAAAGAGATTTTTGGTCAATGCATTTCTAGTCACATGAGCTAATTTAAGCCCCAATTTGTATCTGCTTTCTCTGAAAAGTTTTTAGTGCCATAATGCCTATCAGCATGCACAAAGTCAGGATGACTACTCTAAGGCTTCATCAACTAATGTTTGAAAGCATTTTTAATTTGCTTGGTTGCATGGTTCAGAGTGCAGTCCAATATCATTTGTCACTCATAGGTGCTTTTTCAAAATTTCCCTGTGAAGTAGCAGAGCAACTATTCCTTAGAAAAAAGAGGCCATACAAGACATTTGAAAGTCTGGTTATTTTTAATGATGTTGAGTGGATATTTCTTGATGAAACTTAAAAAATATATATATATCACTTTTCTTCTCTTCCCATGAGCTAGGAAAGGAAAAAAAAAAGGCACCTTTACTTTACTTTTCTAGCCATCTTCCATTCAATCACATTAGGGTTTATAACAAAGAAAAAAAAAGACCCTAAAAACTAAAAATTATTCTGTTAACCATAAAAATGGCAGATTTTAAGAAATGTGTTTTTATTATAACGACTCTAGCTTTGGGGAAAAAGAAATATTCTATTTTGAGTAGACATGTCAAAAACCAGTCTGTTGTATACGCTTGGGCAAAGGACTTAGGATGATACTTGGCACATCAGAAGGTGTGAGGTGATAATGCCAGGTGAGAAAGGTCATACCATAATAAGCTGTCCGTTATCAGAAAGGCCACTTGGGATGGTCTATACTCCCTTCATTGTGATTCAAATCCATCATCTCTGACAACACATCTTATGAAGCTTATCCTTAATAATCCCACATCCAAAGATTCTTGTTTCCTTTAATTTGTTATAGAATTGGGACCTTTATTTTATATTTACATATATTTTTTATTATAAGCCAGATTCTTCTTATAAAATGGTATATATGTGTTTTTCCTATTGGTTACATATTTTCTCAAAGTTCTATTTTTTATTGATTCTTTTAAGTTACATATAACATTAGGATTCATTCTGACATAATCGTAAAAGCATGGAATATAATTTGCTCTAATTCATTCTCCAGTAATTCCCCTTCCTGTCCCTTAATCCTTCCTCAGTTCCTTTCCTTTTATTCTTCTGATCTTTCTGCTGATTTACTTAGTTTTTTTTTCTTTTTAATTAGTGCCTTGTGGATATACATAATGGTGAGATTCACTTTAGTATATTCACATATTTACATGGGAAAGTTAGGTTAGATTCATTCCTTTGTTCTTCCCTTTATCTCATCCCTCATTCCTCCTTTTCAACCCCCTTCCTTTACTCTGATGATCTTCTATTTTGATGGAATCTCATATCCCTTTTCTTTTTTTCTTTTTTCCTCTTTATTTTTGGACTAGCTTCCTAATATCATAGAAAACATTCACTCTTTGGCCTTCCGAGTCTTGCTTATTTCACTTGGTGTGATAGTCTCCAGTTCCATCCATTTGCCAGCAATGGCTGAGTAATACTCCATTGTGTGTATATACCACATTTTCATTTTCCATTCTTCTGCTGACAGGAACCTCAGTTGATTCCATAGCTTGGCTATGATGAATAATGCTGCTATAAACATGGATGTGGCTATCTTAGTATGCTTATTTTAAACCTTTTGCATATATACCAAAGAGTGAGATAGCTAGGTCATGTGGTGGTTCCATTCTTAGTGTTTGGAGAAATGTCCATACTCTCAAAGGTCTATTTTGGCTTTGAACAGGGAAGTTGTTAAAGTGGAGGTGCCAGTGTGAAGAAAAAATGAGAACAGTACAATGGCCACAGGATCATTCCTCTGCAATCCATTTTTGCTCTGGACTTGTGGGCTGCATGTGGGGGAGGGATTGATGGGAAAATGAAAACATGGGGTGGTTCTTTTACCCTCAGCAAGCTAAAGCAGATCATACTGGGGAAATAATGGAATGAAGATGGAGTTGTATTTGCTCCAGGCTTTTGAACAAAATCCAAACCCCTCAATCATGCATGAGTGGGCTTCTGCCTATACTGCTGACCTTGTCTACAATTTCTCCTTTACTTTGTTTTAATGACAGTATTGATTTTTTTCTCTGTATCTTGAACCTTCAGGGCTACAGATACTTGCCTGTAAATCATTCCTTTCCCCACCCACACACCTTGACTTCCATGGTTCAAGTTTCAGCACACATATTCCTAAAGAAGCCTTACTCAGAAATTCGTTTCTGTACTTTTGCCTTGTTACAAAGTACCCTGTCTTACTCAGTTCACCATGTCTGCCTCTCAGAAATTACTTCTTGCTATTTAAGTTTTTCCTTGTTTGTTCTCCACTAGAATGATACTGAGTAAGGAGAGATACCTGTTGTTGTTGTTGTTTTTAACAGAGCTGTAATGTTGATATCTAGAGTGAAAACTGGAATATAATAGGAATCCAATAAATATTTCTTGGGACAAATGATGAATAAATAAGTGAAAGGATATGGATATAAGTGCTGTATATATCAGAGTAGAAGAGAATATTCAGATTTTTAAGCAGAAATATGACTAAAAGAAGAACTTTTGCTTAGTGTGTCTAACATGCCTTTTGGGGAACAAGGGCAGCATTGGTAGGTGGTTAAGTGATATATAGGTCCAATAGAGAAGTGACCAAGAAATTTCAACTCCTAGGATTTTGTAGAGGTTTAGAGTTGAAGAAAAGCAAAAGGGGTTAGACCAGTATGTTCTCAATGAGTACCAGATGCTCAATAATTGGTCTGCATAAGCCCAATATCTGCATGTATTGTGCTAGGAAGAACAAAATCATCCTGAAATAAACGTGAAGTTTGAGGTTTATTTTGGAAATTGGGCTCAATTCAGAGACTACAGCCATTCAATTGCACTGATATTGATACTTTCTCTTAGCTACATACTGTGTTCCAGGGACTTTGTTAAGTCATTTAGAGCCACTGTCTTGTTTGTCCCCACAACACTTCCATGTATAGAGATTTTTGCACACTTTAGCAAGGGTTAACTGAGGTATACAGAGATTATTGATGTCAGCTGTGCAAGGTATCACAGGAAATTGTAGTATACCTTGAATTCAAAACCAGGGCTGCCTCCTTCCAAGCCCACACTCAGAACTACTTACTTACTGTTTCTCAGGAGGACACTGCTGATATTTTGGCAAGCAATTATTTGTCCAGCAGGGATGTCTCTCACATGACATCTCTGGCTGTCTGCACTCAATGCTCTGGACACCTCCACTAATTCTGCTCTATTTCTCTTGAGAGCCATTGTGTTGTTAAGTCTAATAGGACCCAGGGAAAACTGGTTGCACTATCAGGCCTAATGTATATCATTCCCCCCTGCCCCATAGCCACCACTAGAAAGTCCCCATAAATAAATAAGAAGTTTGAGATAATTAGTAATAACACCTTCTTTTGGTTCATTCAATGCATGTACTTTCATGTTAGATTCCATCATATGTCCAGGAACATTTCAACATAAGCTCGTGTGTATATACATATGTGTGTGTATGTGCATGTGTGTGTGAGAGAGAGCATAACATGGAAAATCATATGCAAGGTCATAGAAATATCAGGATAAAAAAATATTTAGTGCATGACCTAGAAATGCAAGTTTGATTTTGACTACTCTGACCTGTGGAGGACTATTAAGTAGACCCCAATATTAGTATCAGTTCTCTTATAATGTAGCTTCTCAAGTTTTAGAGATAAATCTTTCAAAAATTATGCTTTCCTAATGATAAGCCTACAGCAAAATATGCAATGGTGTGCAAGTAGTTAAATCCTTCCTTCTTTCCCTCTCATGGTCTCTAGGTCCCCATCAATCTAGACTTCATCTAAAGTACTAGCTTTATCCTTCTCACCAAGTGGCATTAATTCTTATCGATCTAGTCTCTTTATTATTCTCTGATACATTTTACCTTCTCACCTTTTTTCCATTTACTTTTTAAAAATAGTTTTTCAGCTGAGAACACCCTTTTTAATACTCAGCTTATCCAAAAAGTAGCAGTTCTTCAATAGCCAAATATGCCCTCCTTTATAGGCACAAAGCCAATTCTCTTTCCTTTCTAAAGGACCAAAGGCCATTTTATCCCTATCAGTAATTCTCCCATCTGGTTGATCATTAGACTTATACATGCATATTTCTGAATGGGTTATTCCTATGTCTGTAAGTCCAGAGGCTCTGATTTCAATTGGTCTGGAGTAGGGCCCATAAATCTGTATTAGTAGGAAAAAAAAATGGCCAGGTGATTACTAATGATCTACCAGGTTCAGAAATCACTCAACTGGCACATCTAATTATTTAGCTTTAATGGCCTCATTTTCATCTTATCATCATTATCATCATCATCATTTGGTAATTTCATATATCTCCAAAATTTCCTTAATGGGTGGATCCAGGTCTAATCCATCAAGGTCTTAATAAACAGAAGTGTTATGAGTATGCTTGATTTACTTGATATGATTCTATTTGATCTTGATTTTTATGATAAAAATACATATATGAGAGCATATTTTATTTTATTAATGAACAAAGTTCCATTTTATTTCTCTGTGAATGATTCTAGATCGGCATATAAAATTGTACAGCCAGCATAACACTCAAGAAAAGTAAGAAGAGCTACTAAGTGAACTAACTTTTGGTAACTTTTAAAAGAGCTTTGTTCTTGTATCCTGCTGGTCTCACAAAATATTTTAACAGGTACAAATATTGTGGGTTCCTTCTTGAGAAACTCATTTGAAATCCCAGTTGGAGATGGTGTATTCTTTATAGCTTTGATACAGGTGAAAATCCACGTGTGCAAATTGTGTTCATGAGAAAGGAACCAAAGTGAAAATGAGTGCTAGTCTCCCAAAGGTTGGATATTTTTAGCCAAATAATAAATACACTGATTGTAACCATGGGAGTTGTTCCCCCCCCCAAAAAAAAGGTCTTAAATTATCACATAAGATAGAAAAAATGAAAAAGGGGTAAGAAAATTAAAAAGTGGAAGAGAAATGGGGATGAAAATATCAAGAATTCCTCAGGAAGTGGTGTATTGGAAGGAAGTACGAGGAGAAAAATAAAATTAAGACATCATTAAGGATGTCGATGGGCAGTGTCCATTCACATGAGGACTAGATCTTAAAACAAGTATAGTTTATTCCAGCTAGGAGTAGTAGTTAAGCAAACTAACAGACACAGTGTTGCATTTTCATAGAACCCTGTGAGTAAAGTGTTTTCTACTAAATTTACTAGCTACATCATATATATCCTTCTGATCATGATTGTTGATATTATTCTGGACATGGCTCCCAAGAAGTCCTGAATCTGCCTTTGTCTGACATCCCATCCACTTCCCATGAAAAGGTAGGCACACAAAAATCAAAGATAAAGGGATTCTTCATAGGAATGTGAAAAAAGGTGATTAGAATATAACCTTATAATCAGGAGATCTTGAACTTGAAACCCTAAAGTAACTCTTTTTTATTTTTTTAAAGACAGAGAGAGAGAGAGAATTTTTCAATATTTATTTATTTATTTAGTTAGTTAGTTAGTTTTCTGCGGACACAACATCTTTGTTGGTATGTGGTGCTGAGGATCGAACCCAGGCCACATGCATGCCGCTTGAGCCACATCCCCAGCCCCTAAAGTAATTCTTAAGAAAGGATATTACATGTTGGTCCAAGGCAAGGGATGAGAAGGGAGAGGGAGTGAGTCTGAGGACAATTACTAGCAATGCAGATGCAGTCATTTGAACGTCAAATATGCCATCATTGGTGACACCAAGCCACCGAGGCTTAATTATTCCTTCAAAAACTACATCAGCAATGGGTTTTGATAATCACCAAAGGAATCTCATGTGAAGATTGATGTGTGAGCTGAAGTGGGTTGCTGAGCACCTGCCAAAGGAGACAAGGAAAGAGCCACTTTCTGCCAAGACTGGCTTCCTGTGCTTCAGTCACATCGTATGACTGCTTTGGCTCCTGTCCTAATATTCAAGTGAGCTTAATTCCCAGCAATACCACACGTAAGGTGTGCAGATGCAAACTTGGAATGCTAATATAGAAAATTCAATACAGATCTTAGCAGAGTTTATGGAAAACGCAAAGCTCGTGTACAGAGCAGACGGTGGCTAAATGTCAATGCAGACTTGTGAGCGGATATGGATTGTGTACAGAGATTCGGGGCAACCTCAATTCTCTAGAATGTGATGAAAAACTTAGAATAAGACAAAGACCCGTGTTGAGTTGCTTCACTTTACCACACACAGAGGAGACCCAAAATCCCTCACTAAAAAACAATTCATTTATAACTGAGTCACATTTCAATCAAATGATTATTAGATTCTCAAGCCACAACAGGTCAAAGCAAACTGGAAGTTAAGTGAAAATTGGAGCTTTTATATGTTACTTGCCACTAAATTTTATTAGCTACTATATATATAGTAGCTAATAAAATTATATATATTGTTGATATTCATGACCTGGGCCCCCAAAAGTCCAGAAGAAGACACTAAAATTAAAGATAACAAATAATTACACCAATATTCAAAAAGTTTGGTCCAATAATTCAAAATATAAGCAGCCTGTATATATTTGCTGAGAATACTAAAAAATCTTTGAATCCTCTCTGTTTTGTCCATGGATATTACAAAATAAAAAAATCTATCATATTTTACAACTTGATCACACACAGAAACACATATAGATAGAAAATGAGGGGAAATATATATCCAAATATAAATATCCAGCCTGAAATTAAAATTGCAATATTAGGGAATAAATCTAAATATCTACAAAAAGAATTTTTGGAAAGATGAATAGTATCTAAAACATTGTTTTCTAAGAAAGTTTTCTCTAAGAAAGTTTTCAGTATAATAGCTTCCCAAAAGCACCATAAATTTCTCCTATCATCTTCTCTTCTCTGGGACACATAGAGTACCTCCCTCACTGTTCTCCTCTAATATAGCTTTAAATCATACTGTGATATTTTGAGCAGTTATGATGCATTGAGTACAATAGCATATCACATGAATTTCTACTACATTTAAGAAGCTGTACATAGCAATCAATATAGTTCACAATTTACACATGAAGGAAATCCCTTTGTTTCTTCACTGAGAACTCATTTCACATCATTTTAATAATGGAAAGAGTAGGTGACTTGTAGTAAAGTCTGATTTGAGTTTATGTTCTATTCACTCTTTTGATAATCTTAATGAATTGTTTGTAAAATGGAACTTAAAAATAATAACAACTCATAACCTGATAATAAAAGAAAAAGTATTTTGTATCTTAAAATGAACAATATGAAGCTGTTATATGTTTTAACAAATATTCAGCTTCAGAAAGAATCTTAGATGAGAGAGTATGATCAAGAAAGACGAGAGAAGAAGGAACAAAGAAAAGATGGAACGAGGTGGAATGAGGGAAGAAAAGCAAATAAAGTTAATAAGAAGAAAAGGAAAAGAGACTAAGCTATTTCCTCACTTGAATGTGTATAATCATATTTTCCTGAATTATTTCTATGTGCCATCTCTTGCAGGAAGGCATTTGCTCACGGATCCTGACCCTTGCTACTCTTTGCTCATAGAGTTTCCAGACAATACTCAATGTTCAGGAAAACTAAAAGAAACTGGAGTGAAGAGGAAAGGGAGATAGGAAAACTACAATTGCTGAGTGTCAAGAGCATTGTGTGTGTGTGTGTGTGTGTGTGTGTGTGTGTATGTGTGTGTGTGTGTGTTGGGCAATTGAGGTGGATTTAGACACAGGAAGGCTCCTCTTCCCCTGGAAGAGCAGCATTGCAAAAGAGGTAAGTCAAAGAGATTTTTTAAGGAAGAAATGAGCTTTAAAATTAGATCAGTTAAATGTGCTTTGGGAAGCACAGGTAAATATAAGCATTTTACTGTTTACTGCAGGATTATGATTTAATCTTATGCCATATTCAATGTGAGAATGTGAATATAAGTCAGAGTGACAAGAGGAAGATGGCAGAACAGGAGTCTGAGACCGTGAAATGAGGAATAAATGATGGCAGCTTCATACTGCCCAATTTCAAGCAGATGGCAAAGCTATGGTAATCAAAATATTATGGCATAGACATAAAGATAGATATGTAGCCAAGGTGTAGAATAGAGTCAAGAATAAATCCAGAGTGCCTATACAGCTTAATGATCTTTAATATGGGTACTCAGACTCCAGAGTGAGGAAAGGATTATCTCTTCAACAGAGGGTTTTAGAAATACTGTATGTCCACATGGGACAGAATGGATTTTATTATATCCTATAATATGCAGCAGAATTAACTCAAAACTGATAATAGATTTGAAGATAAATCCCGAGTCCATAAAACTTTTAGAAGAAAACAAAAGGGAAAGAGCTTCATAACATTGAACTTGACAAATGACATTTTAGGCACAACACCAGAAGCACAGCCAAAATATAAAGCAAAGATAGCAAAATGAAACTACATCAATCTAAAAAGTTTCTGCACAGCAATGTAAATATCAAGAGGAAAAAGACAACCCGCAGGATGGTAGAGAATATTTGCAATCATGCATCTATAAGTGGGTAATATCCAAAATCTATTAATAACTCAAATAATTCAATAGTAAAGAGTCAAATAACCCAAAGAAAAAATTGGCAAAGAATTTTAATAGGAATTTCTCAAAAGGAGAAGTAAAAATTGTAACAACTATACAAAAAATGTTCAACATCACTAATCATATAGGAATCATACAAATCACAAGTAAAATCTTACCTCATTTGTATTAGAATGACCCTGATTAACAACAGGAGAAAATAACAAAACATACCAAGTATTGGCAAGAACACAGAAAAACTGGAACCTTTTGACACTTTGTTAAAAATGTAAATTCATAAAGCAACTATGGAAAATAGTCCAGAGTTTCTTTAGAAAACTAAAATAGAATCACAGAGTGATTCAGTAATCATATTTCTGAGTATTTTTCAAAATATTTAAAATCAGAATCTAAAGAGATATTTGCACCCCCATATTAATTGCAACATTATCACAACATCTAGGAGAAGGAAGCAAACCAATTGTCCATTACTGCATGAATGGATAAAAACAATAGGGTATATGCTTGCAGTGGAACAGTATTCCTCTTTGAAAAGGAAGAAAATCTTGTCATATGCTACAAAATAATTGAATCTTGAGGACATTATGCTAACCAAAATAATACAGTCAGAAAAGGACATTCCATATGAATCCACTTAGACAGGTATCTGAAGTTATCAAACCGACAGGATTTTCTAATCACAGAAAGTAGAATGATTGTCCTGAGGAGCTAGGGATAAGGGGAAAATGAGAAGACTTTTAATAGACTGAGTTTCAGTCATGCAATATGAAAAAGTTGTAGGGATCTGCTGTAGTAAACAATACTGTACTGTACACATCAACACCACACACATTTGTTGAATACAACTTCAAAAGAGCAATTATTAAAATATCTACTTGTAAACAAAGTTTAATATGTGCACAGTAAAAAAAAGTTGTGAATATAAGATAGTAAAACATTGTATTTTTTCAGTATCAGTGGTCTGGATACACATACAAATCTACAAGTGTGTATATGTACACATACATACAAAACACATATTTTTAGCCTTTTGATTATTTTGCTATTTTTTTTCTGGATATGTTGCAATCTTTCTTATTAAATTTGAGATCTAGGATAAACATAATAGTTGATAGTGTATGCTGAGTGCAGAGCAATTTCTGGCTATATATTTCTCTTAACTATCCATAAGTCAGTGGTATATGTTCATGTTAAGCTTTTGGTATAGTTCCGGCACACAGTATTCCACCAAATTGAACTGTATTCCCAATGCCTTTACAAAACAGAATTTTTAAATATCGATACTGATCATTAGTTTTATAAATATCAGGCTAGAAATTTTCCTCTATTTCTCTATTTCAAGCAATTTGGTTCATCTTGCTATTATCCACCTTCATATTTACAAATGACCTTCATCTTTATTTGATTAAAATAAACCCCAACAAACATTAGTCTTCCTTTCTCAGTGGAATGAAATGTTTTCACAACATTAAGTAAATCTACCAAGTTAGAAAGCTGAGGGCATTTTAATTTCTATGACTGACAGAGCCTGTTAAAATTGGTTGTAATTGGTACTTTTCAAAAATTACATTAAAATCTGCAAGTAATCACTAGCTCTACATGATAACACACATTCTATATAAATTCAGAAATTTAAATAGATCTGTTCTATTTGGTTTTAGGGGCACTTTGGATATTAGGGATATTTTGGGTTGTCAATGAAAGTTGCTTAACATAGATGTAGCATCAGATTCTAAACAGCTGAAGAAAATGCTTTATAATAATCTAAACATGGAGTTTAATTCTGTTTTTCATATAAATTAAAATACTTGTGTAAGCTTTCTTTCTTTTTTTCTTCCTCACTATGCAACCTATTTCAGTGTCAGCAGCCTATGACCACAGAGGCCAGATAATGGCTCAAACTCAGTTTGCTCTGGCATGGGACTCCATGAAAGACCCAGGAGGACAGGCCTACTATAAATCCAAACCTGCTCCCAGTGCAACCTTGAAATATGCATGAACTTTTCCAGGAATGAAACGAACATATAAATCAAAGAAAGTCTATATTCTGTTCTGTTCAGACCTTTCCAAGATTTGGTCATTATTTCCAAAAAACATACACCAGATGTAATTCATTCAGGATTTTTAATCCACTAAGGCTATGGAATTGAATTTGCAATTGTTTTAATTATCACAACTCTATTTGTAGGTGGAGGCATCTGCATGGTATATGATGTTTTATACTGTGGAAGAGTTGAACCATTTACATATCAATTACAAATTTTAAAAATTGCTTTCCTTTTATTATAGTTAGATGCCTATTTATTTCTAATTATAAATAGTATATATATGAGGTAGATGACACTAATTACACATTCCATTAAAAGATAGCAAAGGAAGGGTTTTATAAAACACTTGCTATATAAAGCAGTTTTTAGATCTCAAGGCCCTAGAGCCCTACTGAACCACTGTTCTACAACTATCCTGAGAGGTGGAATTTGCTCAGATTTATCTGGTGTCCTAATCAAGGAACTTACCAATTCAACATTGCTCCTGACTCTGGTGTAAGTTATTGCATATATTGAATTAAATGGATCTGGACTATATTTCTGAGAATATTTCCCTAACTCAAATCACAGTTTTATAATTGCATTCTTTCTTTATATCTCAAAACCTTTTCCTGTGGGTCCTGTTTTGTTTCATCTATTTTTATATTCACCTTTCTCCACATCAGATGGTTAGTAATATGGAGAAAGAATTTCTTAAATTATGTGATCTATGTACCAAGGAATTATTTCTGAATTCTTCTGAATTCTGTATTCTTGGGATGATTGTACATAAGATCATGTTTGACTACAACAGACTGTTAGCAGCTCTTGTAGATAAATGAGCATCATTAATCATTTTAGAATATCCATTTATAGTCATGAGGGTTCAATTTTGAAAGATATATGTTAGGGTCATTTTTTATCTTGAGAAATCTAGTTATATAAGTAAAGAAATTAACTTGTAGAGGAATCAGAAGACTTTTTGCAATAAGGAGTTTGACTAGATATTTGATGTCTAACTGGAGGCAGCTTCAGAATTCCCATCTCTCCCTCTTTCCTTCTTGCTCCATCACTGAACAAATCAGTAAGAAAATCTATAAGTTGTCCTGTTTGGTACCAGCAAGAACTTCCTATCATTTATACTGGATGTGAGTGTCCGCCTAACATGAATGTCCATTTGGAACCTCAACATGTGAACATATTTGGAAATAAGGCCTTTGAAGATGTAATTGCTTAAATTAAAATGAGGCCATGCTACATTAAGGTGCTCCTTTCATCCAATATGACGGGGGTCTTTATCAGAGGAGAAGGTGCACAGGAACAGGAAAGAAGGTCCTATGATGACAGAGGCAGCAGCAGAAGAAAGGCAGCTTCTACCCAAGCAAAGAGAAGGATCAAAGGAACTAGGAGAGAGGAACAGAGAAGTCCTTCTCTCAGACCTTTACAAGGAACCAACTCCACTGGCACTATGATTTCCCTCTTCTGAACCCTAGAATAATGACAGAAGAAGTTTCTGTGTTTTAAAGCCATGTAATTTGTGCTAACTTTTAAGAACTTTAAAGATACTAGTGTGCCATAAAACCCTGGCTGGTTCCTGGGAACCCTCACCCTAACCCTATATGCAATACAATTCAAGCCAGAGGGGGCCTTGATTATTCTTTCAAGCCAGCTTTGGACTGGCTTAAGATATTGTGTAATTACCCCAAGAAAAATCTCATTATATGAATAATAGATTTCTTCCTGCTGTCTCAGTGTGTGTGTGTGTGGCACATCATCCTTAGTACCTGAACCACTTTTTGGTTGTATACTTTTTGTATCTTCTAAGTAAGATGTGTCACTGTATGACTCCCTGGGTTTTAGAAAACTAGGTACCATTTTGGGATATCTATTTTTCACCTATACATGGGAGAATTGAAACATTATTAGGGTCCTGACTGTTATAACTCCCAATTCCCAGATCCACAATCACTATCTCCATTAGATCATTGCACTACTCCCAATTAACTGAATGGATTCTCATTTTGCTTGTCAACTGAGTATCTTAGAAAGCTATTCCTAGTAGCTGGTATATATCTAAACATCTATGAAAATTGTGCATATCACTAGAAGTTTTTTACTCACCTTTTGGCTATTCTTTTCTTCTGATTTAGTTTATATTCCCCAAAATCCAGTAAGTGGATTTTATATTCCCTACTGTTTTCTTCTTAATGTGGATGACCTAATATCTCACTTGGACCCTCTGACTAATACTATTATTATTATTTTCTTCCAAGTTATTATGTAGAAATGTGCATTTTTTTTAGTATAGATAATCCCTCCCTTCTGTCATAGTTCAGTAATTCCTTATCTCATCTTGGCTTCCTTAAACACATTTTCTCCATTTTGTGGGACAAAGCACTGGAGGATGCACAGAAAGAGTCAGAATGACTTTATTCAACTCTTCAGGCAGTGCCTTTTGTTTTTATTCATTACAGGTGGTTTACATTTTATTTAAAAATGATACTGTTATGAGAGTATCACACCAACACATGGAAAAGTGCATTATGTAAAAAATACAAGTTTAAAGGAAAACATACATGAAGGTAAAAAGCCACACTGGGAGCTGAGCTGATTCTGTTCATCAACTGTGCTCTTCAGAGCTGAGCTACAGGTCTGGCCTCCAGCTCCTGCAATCTGCTTTTGCATTTAAAGGTAATGACAGGAGTTTCTCTATATGATGTCCTCTATGCCTTCTTTCCCATGTTATATTGCTACTAAATGCATCAGCAATTGGGTAGTTGCAAGGGAAAACAGTAAGTAGAGGACAAATTTTAATAAAACAAAATAGTAGGACAAGGACTCTTGGGTTCTCCTTTCCATTTCTCCTGCTCAACAGCCTTAAGTCTGTCAATAAACCTTTCAGAGCCATAATTGATTTTATAACAGGAGAAAGGTAGACTACAAAATACTCTAAGACCCTTTACAGCTTTCTGAATGTCTTTGATTTAATTGCTGTTATATTGGGATCATTGAGAGATTGTATGTAATAAAAATACCTTCTGCTCAAAGCTGATTTTCATTGTGGAGTATGAAATAGTATGTTGCAGCTACAAACAAAACGATAAAGAAGTGTGAATATGTTTTTGTCACTTATTCCAGGCTAAAAGGAATTCCGTCTTGAGGCAGCTCCATTTAAGCTGCTACTTATTATGTATGCAGTTAACAATATGTATTTAAGACAGAACAATATTGTCATCCTCTGTTATGCATGCAGAATTTAGCAAATATCTCAGTCATTAAAGTTTGTATTAAGGAATCCTAACCCTACATAACTTTCTCTTTTCATTGGTGGAAGAATACAATAAAATCTGAGACTTTGAACTTTTAAAAAATGGGAAGACATAACAATATCCTCAATAATATTTATTCGAAATTTGTAGTTGTCTCTGAGAGAATTCTATGTCTAGGTGACCTTACGCTGCCTGGGCTTTACAGGTCTTCTTTTTTGGATGAGAAAAAAAAAGTCTGGAGAGTGTGTATACCACCAAATTTAATTAAAAAAAAATGAAACCATAATTCTTACATCTTTCTTATTTCCCCTTCTTTCAGTTGCCCCTTATGTTCTTTATAAATCAGAACAATGTATCTGTAGACAGTCTGCTCTCTTTTTTGTTTTCTTCATTCAATTGGAAACCAAGCATAACCAGAGTGATCCTGTCATTTTACAAATATGATCATTTTTTGTATTTAGATTCGTTTAATGTTTCTATTTTTATCATGAAGATAGCAGGTATACTTTCTAATACAACATTTCATAGAAAATAAGCTTCAGAAGAAGACAGTTTAGAAAATATTGAGGTACACAATTTTTTATCTCCATTTTAAGTTCAAATGATTACCATAATGTCACTTTAAGAATAAGGAAACTATTTGACCCTATATTTTTATGTGCTTAATTATCCAGACATGAAAATAAATATCTTTTTTTATATTGATTTTCTCTCCAGTTTCTCAGATTCTAGCATAAGTTAAAGTATCATTATTTTTAGAATCTGCCATCTTTGTTCACAGGGGCCCTAAGCTCGTCCTCTTTTCCTCCTCCTCCTCCTCCTCCTCTTCCTCCTCCTCCTTCTCCTCCTCCTCCTCCTCCTCCTCCTCCTTCTCCTTCTCCTTCTTTTTGGTACAGGAGAGTGAACCCAGGAATACTTTACCACTGGCCTAAGGGACCCAATGAGACAGGGTCTCACTAAATTGCTGAGTTTGACCTTGAACTTGTGATCTTCCTGCCTGACCCTCCAGAGTCACTGGTATTACAGGCATGGCAAAGCTTAGTTTCTCATTGACAAAATTAATTTCTTCTGGTAGTTGAAGGTTATATGAATGCTCCATACACTCACAAATCCTACTGAGGTGCCACAGTATTCCAGTATTGTCTTGGCTACTTGATAATGTGGGGAGCATGAGCAGCACACAAGTGTTGATGGTAAGTCATGTCTGCACAGGAGGTACAGGGGAATGCATTTCTTCCTGAGGGGTTCTGCTTTCCACTGATGGCACTGGAGCCTTCCTTCTTTCTTAACAGAGAGAATCAAAACTCATTTATGATAGCCCCCAACCTAAATTAAAAACAAATGCCTCAAAATGGTAAACAGTTGTATGAAATGAGAATTAGTTTTTGTTTGTTTCTAAACCAGGTGTGTGTGTATATGTGTGTATAGAGAGACACAGGGAGAGAAGAACCCTGTCAGCAAGGAATAGATAGATATTGGTCTTCTGCATTTTAGTACATCAAAGCCACTGGAATTCTCAAATGTGAATACACATATAAAAAAATTTAGGGCTGGGGATGTGGCTCAAGCGGTAGCGCGCTCGCCTGGCATGCGTGCGGCCCGGGTTCGATCCTCAGCACCACATACCAACAAAGATGTTGTGTCCGCCGAGAACTAAAAAATTAAAAAAAAAAAAATTTAGCATTTAAGTTGTGAGACCTGAACAGCTCTGATATCTATAAACTCGACGGCTAGTTAAATGACCACATTTGAACTTAGGACTTTTAACTTCAAGTCTAGAGTTCTCCCTTGTTCTAACACAAACCCTTAAAGACATACATTACCAACAAAGCCCACAACAAAGTCCATTATAAGATCAATTGAATGAATTATAATTACAATATGAATAGCCTATATTTAGTCAGCATTCAATATAGTATAAATATTGAAATAAGAAACTCAGATCATGTCAATTCAGAATGATATCGAAATATTAGTATCACTGCCTTCTCTTGGAGATGAAGAGAATATTTTAAGTGAGGGATCAAAGGTCACATGGATAATAACTGCAATATCTAAAATTTGAACCTACATATATATATCTAGACAAGCCATGCCCTTATTCACTATTATACTATATCCATTTCTAGTTTCAACAGTTATTGCAAAGTTTAGCTATCACAGGTTCTTTAAAAAAACTCTATAATTGTGTGCCTCTTTTAGAATATTTCTCATTTTTTTTTCAAATTTCCTTATTATATATCAAATAGTTAAAATAGCTGCACAAAAGAGACTCACTATTCTGGTAATGTAAATCCACTTATCTCTACCTTCAGAAATTATCCACACTACGACCACCCTCCTTTCCTCTACTATAGCAAATCTTATCCAAACTCATCTTTCCTTTATGTGGATCATTTTAATATTCTCTATGTGGTCTTTCTTAGAAAACCTTTCTCTTTTCTCTCAATCTAATTCCAAAAGAACAGCTAACATAATCCTACTAAATCATCAGTTGGATTATTGTTGGCTCCTGCTCAAAATTCTTTAATGGCTTATTTTTTTTTTTTTGATTCAAATAAAAGTGAGGAATCCTTTTCAAAAGAGTTCAAACCTATTCAGACTCCTCCCTATTCTACCTTGTGGTATTCCTATATCCTCTCTGAAATCATCTTTGAATACACTCTAATTGGCTTACTCTCAAATATGGCAATCCACTTCCATTCTTCCACATCTCATTTCTTTTTTTTTTTTTGGATGGCTTCTTTCCCAGGTATCTCCATGATTTTCTTCTTCACCTTTTTCTGTAGTCAAATGTCATTTTCTCAGTGATTCCTTTCCTAGCCATTCTATCTCAAGACTCTTTTTGCCCTCTTTTAATTTTAGTTATTATTGACATGAAAATAGTATTTGTTCCATTTACCTTATCTATTACACATACTCATAGCTAAGCTTCATGAGAATATTTATTGATTGCTTAATTCCCAGTGCCTATAAATGAGCCTGTTTATCATCTTCAATAAAAATTTGATATATGAATGAATGTATGAATGGATTAATAAATATCTGCTTTTTTTGCCCATCAGCACTATGCAATACCAATATGTTGTTCTTCATCCCCTACACTTGGCATCGAGCATTTGATGCTAGAAAGGATGCTATAAGATTTGTGCATACACTTTTGCTCATGCCTTGTTGAGATCCACGAGTGACCTTCCAGTAAACACCCCGACCCACATACATAAATTTTTTCTTGTTTCTACTTTGGTTGTTTCTAGAAACCATTCACTTCAAATGACTGTAATTTGAAATCCCTTCTACCTAATTCTTTTTGTAAATTCTATCCTGTGTATTCTATCCTGATGTAGCACAGGTACTCTCCAGCTAAGTGGCATATCCATTTGGGTGATACATTCCCTTAATTTGAAACAAAAAAATCATATATCTTTTTTTCTTCATATAACAATAATGTCTCCCTTTTCCATTTTTTTGTTTATTTCATTTTATTTCATTTTTGGTATTAGGGATTAGACCCAGGGGTACTCAATCACTGAGCCACATCCCCAGTCCCTTTTTATTTTTTACTTTGAGATGGGGTCTTGATAAGTTGTTTAGGGTTTCACTAAATTTCTGAAGCTAGCTTTGAACTTGTGATCCTCCTGCTTTAGCCTCCTGAGCTGCTGAGATTATAGGCATTCAGACTCTGTTTTTTAAAGCCATCAACTCTAATGTGGATTTGCCTTATTTTGTTTGTTTGTTTTCTTTTGTTTTTCTTCCATGTACTAGGATGGTTTGCAAATTGCTGAACAAATGTAGACATTTCCCTCTAGGGTTACATTTTATCCTAAGGAATATTCTTAACAATAGAAGAAAGGCAATCAGAAACTAGTTCCTTTCAGAAGCAAGCTGTGTTTCACTTGAAAGAGATGAAAAAAGAGAGAAATTCAGTCATCATTAATTAAATGAGGCAGAGGCAATAGCTGATGTTATAACATAGATTATAGTTTTCAAAATTGGAAACTATAAAGTCCACAATGGAATGTCTTTTTCATGCATGAAAAGGAGTATGTGACTTTGGCATGAAGTGAGCCATGTCTCACATGCATAGAAAAAATTACTAAAGGACTTTATATGTAGGAGATACAATTCTGACTAAGCTTCTCAGGGAAAATATACATTGGGGACTAGATTTATGGGAAGAGAAAGTTGAACTCTGATACAAAGTCTTCCTTACAGATGGAACATGAAGAAAGCTACATACAGTTGATGTACATTATTGTCACAGTTGGCCTGAGACTTCTCTAGGAATGATGTGTAGTTAAGAGATACATTGTTTTCTTCTTCTCTGTTTTTCCAATTGAGCACTTAGATGCTATGAGCTTCAAACATTAAAACAAAAAAATCTGTAAAGTCCAACTCATTTCTGAATTTTACCTTCACAATCTATTACTCTGCTTAAAGAAAGGCTTCCATTCTATTTTCAGCCACAGAAAAGCACTAAAGAAAGCAGAAGTCACTTTTGTAAGGACATCCCATATTGGTTGTTAGAAGCTACTTGGCCACTTAGTGCATTTTAATTTTCTAACTTAGATAGGTTCTAACCATATCTAAGTTGATTTTGGAATCAAATCTGCTGAGGGACATAGTGGCATTTGAAATGTATGAAGTTCTCTAAAAAATGTAAAATCAAATTGAAATAGTCATTTCCTGTGAAGGGTTACTTTTTTATTACAAACATGTTTAAAAGCCTGTTTAGTATTAGAAAAGATCATAGGATGTAGAATCCAAAGACTATCAGACCTAACTCAACTTCTTTTAAAGAGTTGAGACCAAAGGAGAAATCACTTAACCACAGTTGTTTTTTTTTTTCCTCATATAAATTAAGGGTGATGGTAACACCTATCCTAGTGACAATGTTTGTGAATGTGCTTTGTGAATTATAAGCATCTAGGGCACATATTTTCAGCAACACATTGCAGATCTTAACACCACCAACAACAAAACACTAAGAAATTATTTGACAATTTTAGGCATCTTTTCAATGTCAATGTATTTCTATTGTTATTTTATTTACATTGTAATAGAAAAATCTAATTCTAAAGAAGGTAGAGGATCCTTGGAAGAATTTGAGTCACTGCCATTAAATTTGAAGAAGTTCAAAAATGTGATTGTTAATCAGGTGAAGTAATCCCAGCAGCTCAGGAGGCTGAGGCAGGATAGAGAATTCAAAGCAAGCTTCAGCAAAAAGTGAGTCCCTAAGCAACTTATTGAGATCCTGTCTCTAAATAAAATACAAAACAGGGTTGGGGATTTGGCTCAGTAGTTGAGTGGCCCTGAGTTTAATTCCCCAGTACAAAAAAGAAAAAAATTGAGCATTTAATACTAGTTAATTTTCTTAGATATTTGTATGAAGTGGAAAACCATGCATTTTCTCAAGTGCTGATAAAAAAATTTACTTTGATTTTAGTTGTTACCTAAATAAATATTTGCCTTTTGGGGTAAAAATGCAAATTACCAAGCAAAAAACTCCTATTTCTTACTGAAACATTTGTACATTTCACAATATTCCCTTATCAAATAATTATTCAACTATTTGTGTTCTTTTGGTTTTAACTTTAGAGGATAAAAATAAGAAAATTTGGGGCTGGATTGTGGCTCAGCAGTAGAGTGCTTGTCTAGCACGAGCGGGACCCGGGTTCGATTCTCAGAACCACGTAAAAATAAAGGCATTGTGTTGTATCCATTAAAAAAAAAAGAAAAGAAAAGTTAATTTTTATATGATTGTGCAAAACTCAGTTCCAAGAGTCTAGGAACCATACAAGATATTATCCAAATATTCTTGTTGAAAATCAAAACTCAGACTATTAAAAACAATGGATTTTGGTAATTTTTCCCATTTCTCTCAGATATTATTGTAAAAGGCTTACTGGACTACTTTGGAATTATCATAACTCGATGCTTTCACTTACAGTTACCTTTGACCAAATATCCCATCATTGTCCAGATTAGATTTTTCATGTAATCTGGGTTTTTCGAATCTATATATTTCTTACCATATCTTCATTTAACCCTGTGTTTCCCACACTAAAGCCTTATGTTTCTGTCTGAGTGACTTTTATAATATAAATTTTAAAAATTTGTTCTACTTAGTTGTGCAAGACAGCAGAATGCATTTCAATTAATCGTACACAAATGGAGCACAACATTTCAATTTCCTGGCTGTACACGATGTAGAAACGCACCATTTGTGCAATCATACTTGTACCTAAGATAATAATGTCCATCTCACTCCACCCTCTTTCCTACCCCTATGAGCATAACTAAAGATGCTCCAGGATGCACTTTGGTGAAAAGAAAGGATTTACTCTGAGTTATACACACTTACTTGTGATTATAGCTCTAATTGAAAACTCTTGAGTGTGGACACTTTGCACAGTGAACATTTTGCATCAACGTGCAAAAGGAATGATACTGATTTCATTAATTCTTTCCCTGTCAACCAAAGATCCACTGTTCATAGTAGTTTAGCTGATAAAGCCTGATATTATAGCATCATTGGCCTTTAATTCTGTTTTAATATGTATATGTGCATATGAGTGTGTGTTTGTGTATAAATGTTAATATCCATATATATAGTAGTCTATATTGAAATTTACATGGACATATAGATATACATAGAGAGAACATATTTAAATTTATTTTATATATCTGATAAAAGTATATCAGATATCATATTGGTTTTCACAAAATATTTTCTTAATATTAAAATCACTAATACCTCTCATATTGCATTGTGAAGCCAGGTTTTCTCTTTTCTTTTTTAACTCAAAGTTGTAGATTTTGCAAATTTTATGATTCATTCACATTAAGAATACTCTTATCCATGAAAAAAAAAACAAAACTATCTTTGAGAACATCTCAAGACATTTTTAAAATTAATAGAAGCATAAGAATATCAGTGGGACTGCAAATTGGTGCAACCACTATGGAAAGCAGTATTGGAAATTCCTTAGAAAACTCGTTATTTAAACAGCATTTGACTTAACTATCCCACTCCTTGATTTGTACCCAAAGAACTTAAAATCAGCATACTACAGCCACATTAATTGTTCATAGCAGCTCAATTCACAATAGCTAAACTATGAAACCAACCTAGATGCCCTTCAACAGATTAATGGATAAAGAAAATGTGTTATATATACAAAATGGAATATTAGCCTTAAAGAGGAATGAAATTATGTTATTGGCAGGTAAATGGATGGAGATGGAGAATATCATGATAATCAAAATAAGCCAAACCCTCAAAACCAAAGGCTGAATGTTTTCTCTGAGAGGCAGATGCTTATCCATAATGGGGGTGGGTGGGCAGGTAAGAATGAAGGAACTTTAAATTGTGCAGAGGGGAGTGAAAGGAGGGGAGGGCATGTAGGGATGGGAAGGACGGTGGAATGAGATAGACATTATTACCCTATATACATGTATGATTACCAGTGTGATTCTACAATCCTGAGTCTTGGATTGAATATATTATCTCAGTTCACACAACTCATAGGTGGTTAAGCTAAGGCTCTGACTGTAGATCTGCTGCACAAGTCAAGTCTCCTTACAATCCAAATGACAGTGGATCCTCTAATTAGCATCCTTTCCAAAACACAATCAACTTCAGCACTATGGTATCTTTCATCTCAGAATCTAGACCGGACTCTGCCTACACCCACGAAAGTGGTATTAATGCTCACAACCACTTATCACAATTCCAAGCTATTTCCCTGTATAACAGAAAGAGATTTTTATGACACAAAAATCTACTTTTTGCCTCCACAGTCTGCTCATGAATATACTCACTTTCCCTTCAGGCACAGTTCCCATGCATCTTGAAACACATAAATTTAAAAGAAGTTTCATATTAGGGAGTAATTTTCCAATGTGAAATAATAATAATATAAAAAATAGTCAGATAGAAGCCCTTTAAAAGGAGAGAAAGAAACTCACTGGGCTTCCTATGGAAAGTAATGGAAGACTTTTCTGGCTTTCCTAATCTATTTCCTGAATGCCTGATGTGCCCCCACTGTGGAGAGAAAGCAGCTTTTTGGCTTTTTTTCTCTGAAATGAGCTGGAATATTTTCCACCTCTAAAATGCTCTTTCCTGGACTCTTATCACTGTTAAAAATGGGGATGAAGCTGATTGGGTTTTAATGTGATCCAACTGTTGCCTTCTGCCCACAAGTGAAATCACACTAGAGATTTGTCCATTTTGGAGAAGCACAGGTTCCCTTCAGCTGCCGGTGACATGGAGGACAGAGGAGGGTGGTATCCCAGTAATTGGGAGATTCGTGTCGGGCAGAAGAAGTCAGTTTGGAATTGATGAAGATGTCACACTGGCAATCTCAATATGTGACAGCTCAATATTGTGACAGACTTATGCCTGCAAAACTGGAAAGGCAATTGCTTTTCCCTGGGAACTTTGCCTCCGTGGCTCTTTCCCCAAATACTTCACTAAATTATTGGCATATGGGAGGTTTCAGAACGGGTGGGGACTCTCTTCATTTCTCTTCACTCTATTCCAAATCTGTGCTAACACATAACAGGTTGCACAAATATTGTGTGAAGACTGTAACAACACAGCAATGGTAGAGTTAGAAACATGTGACCTGGAATCGCACACTCTGTGTGTCCAGAATCTGAAGAAATTTAATTAGTTTGGGAGTCACTAGTCCACATCTGTCTTATATGTTTGCAAATAATGACTTGCACAAAAAGCATATTTTCCCCCAAGTGTAATTTATTAGATTTTTTAAAAGCCCATTAATGATCATATTGGCAGATGTAGAGTATGAGATAATTATAATTTGTGACTAGTATTTAATACAAACTCATCAATACTTCTTATCAAATATTATTTTATTTAATGCTCATGACATCCTCTCTGGGGTTCATATACAAACGTGGTTTGGCCAAGGTGACATGTTCAGTAAGTAGCAGTACTAGATCTGTCCCTCAGAATGACTGATGTTAACTACATTCCTTTCTTTATTACCTTTTGCCTCTCAATAAATATTTGTTAAGTGGATTTATATTACACAAAAATACAGGTGAGTATTGGAAGAATGAATTGAAAAATATTTGTTTTGAAAAGTTTGGCCCAAACTCAAATTGAAATGTTTTGTATGATCTTTGGGGCTAGAGACATATTATTGAACCAACAACAACAACAACAAAAAAGCATCTTAAAAACTGTGCATACAGAGTGATTTAGAAATTTATATGTGATTTGGGGGACTCAACTAAAACTTCTGAAAAGTTGCTGGGGTCAAGAAGGAAACAGATACATAAAATTGTTCCTTGACACTTCTCATATAGACACTGTTATCTTTTTGTTGACTTCTGTCTGTCTCTCTCTCTCTCTCTCTCTCTCTCTCACACACACACACACACACACACATACCTTCTGGAGATATGGTGTCCCCCCATTGTAAGCACCATGACTCTTAGATTTTGGAAACATTGTTAAGTAAATAAGACTTATCTGAACACATGTGAGCAAATACTATGACCATTGATCTGACAACAGATATGGCTATGAAGTGACTCATGGGTGGCGGCATATACAGCATGGATAATGGAGAAAGACATGATTTATATCCAAGGCAAGATGGAGCAGAGTGTCATGAGATTTCCTCATACTATGCAGAATGATAGGCAAACAAGAATGTATGGATTGTTTATTTATGAAATTTTCTCTTCGATAGTTTTGGACCATGGGATAGTGAAACCATAGGGGGGGAAAAAAAAACTACTGACAAGGTGGTGGTGGTGGTGGGGTGCTACTGAATCAGAATTTACTCAAGCTATAAATAATAAAGATAAAAGAAATATAGGAATGAAGTGGGGCTATAGATGGAAAGACAATCTGCATTTGAAACATAGCTTTAAATGCTATAAAGAATAAATCCATAATCCAACAAAACTGTTGCAAAATCTCACAGTCACAGGATGTGGGCTTTGATGATGAAAATCTGGGAATTCTTCTTATTATTCTTTGAACCTAATCCCCAGAATACAAGGTGGCACTTAGCAAGTGCTTCTTTATCTCCAGTGGGCTGTGACTTTGGAGGGTCTGTGCAATGAAGATACTTTAGTAATGAAAACCTTCAGGGAAACATATCAAAAAAACAAGCTCATCAAAGGTAAGAAGCCTTACACAGTGTTTAAAAGCACACGCTTTTCAATGGGAGTTTGTTTTAATCCCGACTCAGCTCCTTCTTCCCTAATTGAAATTCAGTCCCTTTATCTTTGCCAAGGCTACTCAGCTCCATTCTCTCAATGGTTTTATGTCTTTTTTTTAAAAAAATGTCTTCTATAGTCTTTATTTTTCTTATTTTTCTCTCCAATTTGTTATTCAGTAAATGATAATATGAATGTATCAATGAATAAAAGAATGAATGAGCTAACAGAATCAATGGAGCCCTATCAAGAAGCAAAAGGAAGGCATCTTTGTCTATAGAACATGAAGGAACAGGAGTACACACACACACACACACACACACACACACACACACACCAGGCCTCTGTCACGGGCTTTATAATAAGAGCTCTTGATCTAAATCACAATTCAATCTAAATTTGAGCTCCAGGTACCTTGTCTTCAAAACACTGTTAGGAATATTTAATAGAAATAGACAAATAATATACATTGTTGTGAAATAATGAGTAATAAGAAAATTTTTACCTTTCATGTCGTTATTTCTACAGTGTTTGATGTTCTATGTGAACATTTTATATGGAATTAATGAAGTTACAAAACAAATCAATTAAAGAATTCCTCAATCAAAATCCCATTTTCTACACTAAATGAAGTGGCTGCCAGGTCTGTAAAGAACCACACTTATTAATGTCCTTTCTCCTTTTCCATCCTGTGTACAAGAGCGGACAGGCTATTGTACCAGGTAATAGTTACACTCTGAGGACCCTGTTTCTCACAATTGAGCTGCCACAGTTTTTGTGAGGTTTGTTGTTGTTGCGGAGTTTTTGTTTGTTTGTTTGTTTTGTTTTGGTATTTTGTTACCAAAATACTTCAGGTGTTAATGATAGCATTAGGAAATGAAAAGTTTCAGAATGAAGGGAGACAAGCAAAGAATAGAGAAATACAGGAAGCAGAACAAAGGGAGCCGCCCTTTCCATAACAGTTGTTACCTTAGATTCTAACCTAAACACCACCAAATTGGAGATTTTACTGGTATATTGACAGGTTCTTGGTTTCTCACAATTCAGAATGCTGATATATATATATATACACACACACACATATATATATACATATATATACATATATATACATATATATATATATTCATGTGAATTACATAGTACATGTGCAAATAATATATCATTTGAATATGTACTATATATAATATATATATTATTTGCAATATGTACTGTGTAATTCACATGAATCAAAGAATACTTAAGTTTATTATATGTGAAAGAAAGTTATTTTTAGAATTTATTAAATGTATTATCTCAAATAGTCTATGAAAAATGATCAGAATCAATTTTTTTAAAAGTATTAGTGTCTTATACTTGAAATAAAATGCTGCTTTCCGTCAAGTCTTAAAACTAATGTTTTTGCTTGCACTTAGACAAAGTTTGTATTACAAATAAAGGCTCTATTTTTTTTTCCATATAGAACAACAGCAACAAAAAAAACCTGGATTCCATTTCTCTAGATTCACTTACTCTCACTGTAGCCAACTATGAGAAATATAGGTCACGGGCTAATTACATGTTCTAAAACTGCTGCAAATTAGAAGTCTTTATTCTTTGGCTCACAGACATTTTCTCCCAGCCTAAGGCAGTCCTTTTTTTTTTTAGAAAAAGGAAAAAGAAGGTTTATTGCTTTGCTTGCAAATGTTTCCTAAGGCATTCTTGTAAAGAGATTCCCAACTTCCCTACCTTTCCATACAAAATAATAATAAAATAAATGAAGCTGCAAAAGCTCTAATACGTAATAATTATTGGTCTTTTTTCTCATTTATTTTATTCCATAGAATTCATAACCTTGAGCTGTAGCACCCCAAGTGGATGTACATTACAGAAATGAATTTAAATCTCAATTATAATTAAAGCAAGCTGTCTTCAGAAAGATTTTTCCTTTAGCCTTTCCTAATATATCACAATCTCCTAATCTGTGATCCTCATTAAATTTCTCAGCTTCTCCAGGGATTCTCAGGCTCTGGAGAACTATGTGATACTTATTCTACGAGTCTTACTGAAGGAACTCCCCTTTAAGTAGGACAGAAAGAATAAAATGGTAATGACACAAATAAAATGGCATGTTTAGGAAACTGCAAGAAATGTCCATAAAATGATATGACAGCCCAAGGAACTCATATTCATAGTGGGAAAGTCTAAAGAAGCTACATAATATCACTGTTCATTTCATCTCTTAAGGAAGAGCCTGAAATTTGTAAGCAAAAGTGGGATGAAGGTAGTTTAAAAAAAGGAAAAATAACAGGGTACAGTGGTGCACATTTGAAATCCCAGCAACTCTGGAGGCTGAAGCAGGGGGATTGGAAGTTCAAGTCTAGCCTCAGCAATTTTGTGAGGCTCTAAGCTGCTTAGTGAGACCCTATTTCAAAATAAACAAAATAAATAAAAAGTTCAAGGGCTGTAGCTTGGTGATAAATTGCCCTTGGATTAAATCCCAGGAAGGAAGGAAGGAAGGAAGGAAGGAAGGAAGGAAGGAAGGAAGGAAGGAAGGAAATAAATCTAGAAAGAAAAAATAGATTGAGAACAGAAGGGCATGATCTCATGCCTGAAGTGTCTTCACTTAGAGAAACAGCAAAACAGATTGACCTTACACCTTGGGACAACAAGTAGGGTCTATTTATGGTGGTCCTTCTCCAGGTAAAGCACAGTGGGCAACCTCTGATGCTCACTGATTATTCACCTGAGTTGTGTAAGTGACTACTAGGAGGTGCTCTCCAACTGGACATTCGTTTCAGTGGCCGGCTGCCAACACAGCTCTACCCCTTGTGGAAAATTGTACAATTGGCAGTGGAAGCAGACTGCATTGCAGGGAATCCAAACACTCAGCCCAAGGAACATGGCTTATGGGAGATGCAGATGAGAGCATTAAATCTGCTTTTCAGGAAGAGCAAATAAAATTAAAGCTGAGATAACCACACCACACCTGTTCAATTTTGAGTACAAAGACCTTGATAATACTATCTCAGAAAGTAAAGGAAAACCAATTAAAGCCTTAAAGTACAAGAAAGGCATAAATGAGGCAGGAAGATACATTTCCCGTAGGCAGCCAGGATAAGGGCTTGGCGAAGGACTGGAGAGAAGGGGACATCACACCAATCTGAAAGGAGACAGTGGGTCTGAAATAGATCCTGCGACACTCTACAACCTGCCAGCATTAACCACAATAACTTCTTCTGAGTTAGAATACCTGCTTCTCTTCCTCACAGCTTCAGCCACAGAAGCCCTTCCTTAGTTACCTTTGTCCCTACTCCTAGCAATGGCCAACTTCAAGCAGACCCCTACCCAACATGCTTCTTCTCCCACAAAGACCTGCCAAACCACATGATTGGACCCATTCTATTAATTATATAAATATGCAATTGAAATTATGTTCTTCTGATTGGCTTATTAAACTTGGAACTTGAAGAGCTTGATTGGTCCATGTTGGCATCCGTCACCTCATCCCTACCAATCATCTGTGCCAGCTGAAAACAGACATCCACTGGCATCCCTCTCTTGGGGCCCCTCCCCTTGGGAGCTCTGTTTTCTTTCTGTTATTCTAATAAATCCTGTTTCCTTGCTCTCACCCTTGTCTGTGGATTTCATTCATCAAATTCACGGGAGAAAAAAAACGGACTACCTAGATTCGTGTTACATAAATAGTATAAAAGGAACAGGCTCTGGAGAGAGAAAATGCACTGGGTTTTAATTTTTAGTCTGCCCCTAAAATCTCAAATGCCTCCAGATGAGCAGGTCACCACCTCAGGGACACCAGATTTGCTTGAAGAGGTTGTGGTAGGATTCTGGTAACAGAATAACTCTCAGTATCTCCAACCAGACATTGGAAATAAGACTACATCCATGGCCCAATGGATAATTATTATTAACTCACTTAGATCCTAAGACCAGCTCCTTCCTCCCTTTGGTATGTGTGTTACTGGGGATTGAAACAGGGATGCACTACCACTGAGCCACTTCCCCAGGCCTTTTTCTTATTTATTTTGAGACTAGGTCTAAAAAAGTTGCTGTGAAAGTCTTGCTAAGTTACTCAGGCTGGCCTCAAACTTGTGATCTTCCTGCTTCAGCCTCTCAAATCCTTGGGATTATAGGTATGTGGCATTGTGTCCTGTTCAGTGTCTTTTGTTATTTATTTTATCAAGAGACAATGATTGTACATCCTTATGGAGAACAGTGAGGTGCTTGCTAGACTTATACATTGCGTTTTGATTATCTCAGAACACTCATGTTATTACACTGCTCAAAATTTTGTCTTTTTTTGTGCCTTTATTCATCACAACATACATAGTAATTTCTGGGAACCTCAGGCATGGCTCATTAGGAAACGTTCATTTGCTCTGTTCTCATCATTGAGCTCTGCCACAGTCTGTGTTACCAGCAAGGGTGCTGAGACTGAGGTCTGAATCATGGTCATCTTCTCAGGGTTCTTCAAGATCCTCAGATGGGAAGATGACACATGCATGTGGGTGAGAAGAATATTCCTCCTCACCAATGCAACTACTCTGGATCTCTGACTTCCAGAGCAGCAGGGCTCATACCTAGAGGTAATGACTCTTTCACTCACTTAGATTCTTCAATTTCTGTTCTTAGCAATTCTACAGACATTTAAAGTGACTTTTGGCAGGACCACCTCCACACCACCTTCTTCATCTCTCTTCACTCTTCTTCTTTTCCTATGAAAATCTGTATCTACAAGTACATATCAGCTTCTTTTATTTTTTGAAGACAAATAATTGAAAAAAAAAAAACACTACCCTAACTCTGTACACAAAATAAGTTGTCCACAAGCATCAAAGCTCACCAGTTCTAAGACAGTCGGTCCCCATATCTCAATCTAGCCACAGTGAGATGTCCCTGCTGAGAATAGAATGAAGAAAGCTAATAAAAATTTGCGGAGTGCTTTCATATAGATTACCTTGTTCAACTTTATAATTATACTTTGAAGAAGACAAAATTGTTTTTCTCACATCTTCTCCATCTTAAACTTAGCACATTTAAAAAGCTCCTTATCTTCCCCCCTAAACCTCTCCTTTAGTTTTATTACCCATCTCAACAAATTTGGTGCCTGCATTTACTCAAATCAACTCTTAAATCCCTCTCTCTCACACACATCTTACCTGTAATCATCCCACAAATCATATTTGCTCAAACTATTTCAGAATCCAATTCATTATTACCACCTAAGGCATTAACATCTTTCACAAGAAGTATTGAAACAGCCTGCTAATTGTTCTTTCCTCATCCAGCCTTCCATCCCCTTGCACTGTCCACATGATAGAAGCCAGAGAGGTCTAGCACTATACTTTCCATTTCCTACCTCTAGGACTGCAATCCCTTATTTCTAGGACCAGCTGGTGTAAAGACCTCTGTAATCTTCAAATGCATAAAGCAGGGACCTCCACTTGTTTCCTCAACCTGGAAAGCTTTTCCACCAGATATTAGCATGCCTCAGCTTCTCCCTACCTTCCAAGCTTCCTGAGCTGTAAACCTGCTGGGAATATTGCCCTTGACTAGTGATTTACAATTGCAACACACTACCGCACCAACACTCTCTATTTTTTTACTCTGTATTTTCATAATCACTGTAAATATTTATTTAATATTACTTTGTTTTATTATTTGTTTACTGTCATTTCCTACTAAAATGTGTGTTTTTGAGAGTTAGAATTTTTATTTGTATTGATCTCTGCCCTATCTCCACAGAAAATAGCATGTGACTCCTAGTGGGTGATCAATGAACATCTGTGGAATGACTGAATTAATCAACACATACTAAGCAATGAATGTGGAGAGAAAGGACTTGTGATCCAGTTACTCCCCTCTAATTCATTAGCTTTTGACCTTGAGCATCACATTATCTTAATTCCTGTCTCATTGACCTCATCTGTAAAATAGAAATAATTCCAAGGATATTAACTTACAATAAAAGTGAAATGGTTAGAACCTAGCAAATGTGAAAAGAAAAGGTGATTGCTATTGTTATGAAAATATTTTTAGTAACCCGTGGGATGCCATTTTCAATCTTTATTAAATGGAAGAATTTTTACTTTCATCCCAAAGAATGAAGGCATATGAATTAAATACAAGGTATAAAATAATATATGAGAAAATGTCCAGCTCAGGGTCTAGACCATTGAAGGCCTATAATGAATAATTGTTTTGATCGTCGTTTAAACTATCTTCTAGCTTCTTTTCTGTTCTTATATGAACTAAATTTCTGAACTTCAAAAGTAGTTCAAATTCTGGGGGAATGGAAGGATTTTATAAATTCTAAGACTTAATATACCAGGTTGCTAAAAGCCTGCTTTGCCTTGGGCCTCCCTATTCACTTTTAGAGCTTGCAATGGCTAAGAATAAGGATTCTTCAAGGCATGCATAACAGCTCCCAGGCCCTGAAGTAGGTGGCCCTTGTTAAAGAGATTTCTTTTTCAGCTTCAGGAAAATCCTCAAGGCTTTCCCTGTTTTTTTTATTTCCCATCAAAAGCATAGGAACTCCAGGAGAGGAATCTTTACAACTTTCTACCTGTAGCTAACATACTTCATTTAAAAAAAAAAAAAAAAAAGCACCTTATTATCGTAGTAGGGGAAAAATAACTCTAGCTGCCATCAAAATTATTTAACTAATTAGCCAACAGGAGATTAATTAATTAATTATGCAGCATAATTTCCTTTTGTCACATCATATGAAAGAAAGGATTTTTGCCCCTCTGGCAATAGAATCCACTTGGACCAATCTGGGAGAGAATATTCTGCACCTCTCCTCCTTACTCTGTGTTTTTTGATACCAAATGGTTATAGGGACAGTGTTTATACCACAGAAGCAGACAAATGCTATAAATTTAAGCATTTTTCCCCCCTCAGGGAGATAGTTTTCCAGGACAACATTGGTTCTACCTTGTCATTTCAAACTGTATGAAATAAACATCTATTCATTCCTCAACTTATTATTGCTGTGCCTTCTCTATGTGAGGCACTCAATTTAGGAGTTGCTCTCTGTAATAGATGCATACCATTCAGTTGAATAGAATGCTTGTCTAAATTGTTTTACTGCCTTGAAATTTCTCCTTTATGGTTTGGTTCCTTGAACAGTAAATGTGTGCTGTGAAACATTTTGCTTTACTGCAGAGATATTTCATTGTATTTGCAACATGAATATGGAATTTAAAGATGTAAAATGTGAGAAATCAAGCATATGGAATTCCCACAATATTCAGTATATTTGTCCCTGGGAAAGAAAAAAAGTTGAGAGAAAACTGATGTACTGCCAATAATGTGATCGTTTTACCTAGTGGGACAGACCATATAGAAGCCTCCACAGATAAAGGCTGATTTCTCTTTGAAAAGGTGCTTCAGATACAGTTGCCTACCTATTATCACCTCTCACACCACAACCAGGTCATATTAAGGCAATGTAGAAAAATTGGCTGAATCTTGTATTACACAGTCAGAAAGACTCTAAAATCACATTCAGGGTGAAGACAATAATACACGCCTTTTTCTGTTTTACACACATATATTTGATACTTTTATTTCTATTAGCTTCTATATTTTGAGTTTGGCTTTGGAATTAAAATAATTTTCTCATTAAGTAATTTTATGAGCTCTCAAATACCCCTTGCCCCCTGTCTTCTTCTGTTTCATGCTAATGTGGGAAAAATAGTCTAAAATGAAAATATTTAGATTCGTCTTTTTCAATAAACTTTTGCCTCCATTTTGCTAGATATCTTTGGAAAGATGCAAGGTTATTCTTCCAGAGATAATTTTTTTTAAATTACCAGAGAAATAGAGGTAAAATGCATTCTCTTTCTGTTGTTGTTGTTGTTTTTTAAACAAAAAATCTAAGATATTCTACATAGGTTATAACACATAGAAAGCTCTTCCCAACAAAATGATTATCATCTTTGTATTTGCTTCTAAGTTTCAAATAATAAACCTTATTTTATTTTGTAATAATACAAAGATATACTTTAAAGATATTTTAGTACATAGTATGATCAAATAATATTTAATAGATATTATAAAATACATGGTAGATTTTTAAAACCTAATAATATTTATAAAATTAAAAACTCAAAGAATAGGGTAGTTTTCTATTAATACAAACCATTTGTTGCTATATGGCCCCCTGACCATTGCAATTTGTGGCAACTACAAAATTTATATGACAGATAAAAATCCTGCTGTAAGATTCTAAATTTTCAAAATTTTCTATATAGGAAATCTGTTAATGTGATTTCCATAAAATAAGGTGTATCAAGCATACATAAGCCTGCTTATTAACAGTATACTATCCTTATTCTGATTATTTACCAAAAAGTGGTCATAAATATAAATCTATTTTAAGTACAAAGTAAAACACGCCCTACTCAAACTTCACTTTTGCTATTTATTTTGCAGGAGTGGGTACTCATGGAAATAAGTTTTACACCCAATGATCAAGCGTTTTTTGATGTACCAAACAAAAACCAGGAATCTCTTTTAAAACTACCCTTGTGAATGGTCTTCATTTTGAAACCCCATATGTGTCCTCCAGTACTCTACAGCCTAGGTTAGAAAGAAAAAGTCTCTTCCTCTGTCTCCCATGGAGGGAACCCTCCCCTGCCTTGCAGCAGTTCCCCTCCTGCCTTGGTCATGCCTGTTTTCCACCAGGGTCTTAGCAATGGGGTTCATGCTGCTTTCCATCAGGGCTCTTGCTGGTCTGCCTAAGCCTCTGGCATCTGCTGCTCCAAGAAAGAAATACCGGGAATTTATAAGCTGTGGATCTTTCTATAATGTAGCCACCCCTTCTGCGGACCTATGGATAAAGTCTCTTTTTTAGGTAACTGCATGGTAATTATTTATGTGATTCCCTGCCTGATAAACTTTTAAGTTAACAAAATTCTTAAAGAACAACTATGGTAAATCATCTTGTCACCATACAATGCTTTACTTATTCATTCGTTATCATTTTATTTTGTTTTATTCACGCGAAGACTACCAGTTTATAAATGCAGCGTAACATGATGCTTTTATGGTTGGCATTTGGGGCAAGAGACGGTACAATATGACAGATGTTTAATCTTAAAATGTGTAAAATCATATATGTAAAGAACAGTGATTATCTTTCCTCTTCTTCTACCAAGGACAAAATAATAATCATCTCAGTTCATTTTTAGGGATAGGATTTCACTTAAAGAATTCTCTAACTTGGTAAAGAAATGTGAAATGTGAGACTACTTCATCTAGAAATGCTACATAACTTCTTTTCTGAAGAATTTCTGGAAAAGAGAAGACAGATTACTTCCCAGGAGCTGAAAGTGATCTCTCTCCCTCTGATGAAGTTGTGTAGCAAGTCAAGTGTGATGAGTGATGTAGAAGTAGCTGACAAATATGATCAAGTCAATGCCTTGCTTCGAGGAGAGGAAAGACTGTTCTATGCTGGGTTATAGTTGCACTGGTCTTTCTATTTTATCAATATAAATGACTCATATCACGTGATGCTTATGTCTTTGTCTTATATATATCCACAACCTTCTCAACAACTAGAATACTTAACACATAAGCGACAGCTTGGAAAATTAGTTCATTTAGTAATTGTTCATTCATTTAATAATTATTTTTGTCTATTATGTGAGGCAATCCTTCATTTAAGATGGCTTTGCGTGGATTCCTGCTTTGGTGATAAGAAATGGAGTTAGTATGTAAATTAAGCACATGCAAGAAATACGCTGTGTGCTTACCATTATGTTAGTATCTCTAAGTTCAAATCCACCCTCCTCTGTTGTGTGTTGAGATGCTGGGGCGAGGTATTTGCTGAGTGTATTTCTCCCTTTCCATCTGGCTCCTCATTTCTGTCAATAGAGGAAGCTACCTGGAGACTGGACGATTGAGGAAGAAGGGACTTTCATCTTACTCCTAACAAGTGCTATGCTACACAGCTATTGCTTCCATTTTGTGTTGTTTTTTAATATGCCCAGAAATAGCCTAATCTCCCAGTTTTCCCAATGATAGAAGAGTACTTATCTGGCTGGTATCCCTTCTTCAGAGATGTAGTCCCAGCTCTGTCTGTGAATTTCTTCTAATTCTTTAAGCCACAACATTGGCTGAGCTGTATCTTTTAAGAAATTCTGAGTCTTAACTCTATGGGGTACTCTTCTTAGCTACTAGGGGATTAGCTGGCTGGTAGCAGCTACTTAAAAGCATGATTCCCAGCTCTGCAGAATTCCCTCCTGAGATTTCAAAGGTACACTACATTTTGGGGGAACACCCCTACCCAAGACTCCTGCATTCCAGTTCTGCAAAGCCCCTTCTTCAATATTCTAAATTCTAGTAACCCCCAACTCCTAACTTTTGTCCCAGCAGCCAGGATAGACAATTCATGCAGTTGCTACCTCCATGATTACTTAGCGTCCATTTTTATCTTTACAATTCTCCAACGACTGGTTAGCAATTTTTGCTTAACTGCTAAAATTCCAGTGTGCTTTCTGTCTCCTAACTGACACAGGTAGTTAATAACAGAGGTTGAAACTGATGAAAGGGAAAATGACTAGAGAGGCTATGGAATGCTATCTGTAAAGCTGAGAGCAACAAGTATAAGAAAACTAAGAAAAACAATCAGAAGGAAAACAAAGAAACAAACAAAAAAACAAAAGAATACAATGAAGCACAAAATAGAAGTCCAGGATTCTAGGGAGAAATAGAGTTGCTTCTATAAAATTAAAAAAACAAAACAAAACAAAACAAAAAACTGTGTTGCTCTTGAGAATGATACAAGCAAAAAAGAAGTTTCTAAAACTGCCATTTTCCTTCTTTCTTTCCAATTCTGTTTCATATTGAGCTTGCATGTGTTGCCAGAATAATTCCCTGTTTACTTAGGCCACTTAAATTGAATCTTTCTTCCCATAAACACAAGAGTCTAACTGAACCAATATCCTCCTCTCTGATAGACTAGAGGACTAATTTTAAAGATGAAGAAAGTGGACATGTGCTTTGGAAAAAAGCTTGAAGCCTTTTCTCTCTTTTTGTTCCCTATTTGCTTCAGTATTTGGTACCTTATCTTTGTCTTACCATTGCTTCTTCACACTCGGCAAACTCCACTGTATCTCTGCTCTTTTATTACACTCAAAACAAAATCGTCTCCCTGAAGATTGGTGAATATAACTTCCATTTAGCTTAATCTATATAACATGATGAAACTGATGAAAGAAAGAGGAAAGAGTTGCTGTCTTTTGGGGAAAATACCTTGAATTATGAATGGAGCCAGATAGCCATTGTGCACGAAAACCAAGGAAAGCTAAATAATAACAGGAAGATGCACCAGCCATTCCTTTTACCTCTGTTCCACATTCACTTGTAACATTATCCCTTTAAAAGAGCATGAATGATTCAAATGTTTTCCAGTTAAAGTGACAAGTACAAGGGTCTCCCTTGCCATGGATGGTACTTGGTGTCACTATAATTTGATCTTTTCCTTCTTCCTTCCTTAACATAGTGAAACCCCAGATGAATGAACAGGTTGTTTGCCTTTCATGGAACTTGTCTTGATTCTCAACGGTTCAACATTTAGCTACAGAGGATCCCACAATCCCTGTCCCAGTGCACACACTGCATTTATTTTGAGTCACCTGGACGGTTATCCTTCCTCATTGGTTCTTTCAGACAAGCACAACTTTCCCAACAGTACAACAGAAAATATTTTCACATTGTCAATATTCCAGTCTCACCAGGTTTTCAAAGAAATAAGAACAAGCCAGTTACCTTCCCTCTACACTTTCTTCCATATTAATGACCCAGCCAGTGCCCCAGTTTCAAAAATTAAAGAGGGAAAACGTCACCATTTGTCTGTTTCATTCTGAATCCTAGGCAGGCCAGTTTGCCACTCTTTTAACTTCCAGCTCACAGAAACATCTGTTCCAGGAACAGTTTGACTCCCGCCCTTCTGCATAAATCACTACCTGTAAAAGTTTTATGAGGTGAGGACTCTTTCCTCCTGCTTCATCCTTTTGTAACTGACTGAAGCCCAAATAAACAAGATGAAATGGCCAGACATTTAGCCATATGCTAGAATCCACATATGTGTGTATGGGAGGGAAGAGAAGCTGTCATCTGTATCAAAGGAACATTATAATTATCTGAAATGTAATTAACAACCCCATAGTCAATGAATCTATAAAGAATTCTAGTAGAGTAAATTATACCTCTCACTTACCTGTAGCAAATTGTCCATGGACCAGTTTCCCTGTTTGCCAAACTTGAATCCAGTTAATTTATGAGATACCAAAGTGATTTCAGGATGTTTCCATATTGTTACATAAGTTATACTTGCTCTTGCAATAGCTCCTATATAAAAAAAAAAGAAAAAGAAAAGAATATTGTTAGAATTATAGTGATCACTAAATACTGTTGTTTTAACACCCATGACTCACATGAAAAATAATTTGACCATTCTTAGTATTTGTGTAATAGAAAGTGATAGGAAAAACATTTTAGAAATCTGCATTACTTGTAATGTGTTTTTAATAAACAATTGTACCAAGTAGAAGTCTAGGTGAATGATAAGAGTTCAATCAAAGTTTTTGATTAGAGATTCAATATCATAGATTTGACTGAACTTTGTTCATTAGTGCAAATAATTACATATCCTGTGAAGAATTCAACATCAAGAAATCACCATGGCCTGCCACTGTGCTAATTGCTTTACTCAATCTGCACAGGAGTTCCAAGCACTTAGTGCCCATTCTTTGTCTGGTGAATATTTTTATTAGCCTTACCTTTAAAATCACAGGGGAAAGATTTACAATTTTGAAAGTTCAGATGTTAAGACCAGTCAAACTAAATTTCCTTACTCAAATGGTGAAAGAAGACCAGTGACCATTGTTTTATTTAAAAAAAAATGTCAAAATATTACATACACTGAATCTGGACCAAGACAAAAGAAAATAATTATTTGTGCATTCATTGGACTATGGTGACTTTCAAGGAAAAAATAAGTTTTATGTCACAATATATTCTAATATAGTCATATTTCTTTACTATATTAAATAAAATTCATGGTAGGCTACTGTGTTTGTTCTGAGCTCCCTAGAAACAAAACCAAAATGGAATCACTTGTGTTAAATGCCATGCAGTCTAAATGAAATTTTAAAATCAGGAAAATTCCCAAACAGGCCAGTATTTAAAAAAAAAAAAATCTATAAGTAACACAGCAACCATTCAAAACATATGCCTTTGTTCTGAGTTGGCGACAAATGTCTCAACTTTAGTTTTTAACACTTACCAGAAAAGTAGCTTGCAGTAACTTGATGTTAACCAACCTAATTTTTTTTCTTATGCTGTATTCTTATTCTTGCATAAACTATCCTACAAACTACTTTGCCATGCCCTAAAGAGCGCTTTTCCATTATTTATTTATTTATTTACTTTTAGTTCTAAATGGACCTTTATTTTATTTATTTATATGTAGTGCTGAGAATCGGACCCAGTGCCTCACGTGTGCTAGGCAAGTACTCTGCCACTGAGCTGCAACCCCAGCCCCACTTTTCTGTTTTTATAAATGAATGCTGTCCAGTTCAAAAATCTCTAATTTTACTAGAGCAAATTAGGCCTTCAAACTCAATGCATTAATTTTTTTTTTTCATTGACACCATGTAATTTTGCTTTCCTCCATTACTGTTGTTTTGAACTTCAAAATTTCCCATATCTATTTTGGATTCACAGACCTTTTTAAACTAAATTCAATAAAGTAATTTTATATCCACTTAAAGCACATTTCTTTTAAAATTCAACACTATCCCTTATATTAACTAGTTTTTATTAAGAACTGTCAGCTATAGTAGTTCTGCTGTCCAGCCCTTAAGAATCATTATGACAGAATAAAACACCCTATGTATCCCTTCTTGTTCCAGAAAATACCAGCCACAGAGAGCCTTCTGTTCCTCATATGAGCAAACTTTCTTTTGAAATATCCTCTAACTGGGCACTTAATCCTTGTAGCCAATCAAGACTTGTCAAATGTACTAATTAGAAAGTTCCCCAGGTTCGAAAATCTCATTTTAATAGAATATTGGCAATTATAAAATGACAGTCTTAGTATTTTCTCCTTTTTGGCATAAAAATCATTTCCTTTTCTAGTACCTTTAAACCTTTTCTTAAACACAGCAATAGGAAAGATGGCCCTTGCCACTTAGTTTTGTTTGTTGCCATTCTGTGTTGGTGTAGAAATTCTATGCATATACCAGGTAAGTGTAGGGGAAATAAACAAATGTGTTCATTACTTTTCAGACCCATCATAGTATGTGATAAGGGAACATATGAAAGCTGATAGTTTAAAAAAAAAAAGAGGTGGATGAGGAGGGGAAATAGAGGAGAGGAGAGGAAAGTACAGGAAAGGACAGAATAATCAATTACAGAGGGGGATAATATCAAACCTCAGAATGATTGAGAGTGATTATTCAAGCTCCAATTCCAACTCAATTTATTAAGTATCAACAAGATAGTCATTGATTATTGACAATATGTGATTGACAATCTAATAAAATAACAATTTATTGGAGGTCCACTACGTGCTGGCAACACTGAAATGTCTTCCAGGCAGTATCTCCTTTATTCACATAGGAAAATTTTGGTGCTTCGATGGAAAACTATATATTGTGGTTAGCACATCTTAATGCTTATTTGATTCCAATTCTAAAAGAGGGATCTGCACAAATTACAGCTTTGTAAGTTGTAAATAACTGATAGCAATGCAAAGTAATTTTTCATTGTAGACAGACAAATATTCTCCTCTCCAGAAGTGGTTCTACCAATTTCCTTTCACACTATGCAAAACTAGATTTACCTCCATTGCACATTCATTTTAGTATTTCTCACCTGTAAATGATTCTTTATTTGGAAGTTCTTTGGACAGGTTGTAACACTCCTGGTTCCCCCAGCAATTAATGATTTATGAAATCTTTAACATTGATTCATTTTATTTCTTTGTGATTTTATCTTTTCGAATATGGTCTTTGACCATTTTTACAAATCTAAGGGGTTAGTTATTGTTGAGCATATTTTACAGAAAAGGCTTAGCAGGTTTCCTGACTTCCCGGAAGACCAAAGACATCCACTGGGTGCTTCTTGACTTGAAGCAGCATGCTAGATGCCGTGGCTATAACACTGACAAGTGTTGTGTCTATCTTCAAGGTCAAGGAGACTAGAGCAAAATCTTTATTGAGGTTGCCTCTAAGTAAGTTACTTCCGTAGATATCCAGAAACCAAAATAACATTTGATAAGTCCTCACTCCCCCAAATTCACTTGCCATATGAAATACTGAACTCACATAAATTCAGACAGTGCTATCTATCCTCCCTACTAGCTGAACTCACTCTGTAAACTCTTGCTAACTGAATTCAGGAACCAAATAGATTTGTATAGGGAGAGATACTTGATTACTATCTTTTAATCCTTAAAGTCACCTTGCGAGGTAGGCATTCTTCCCATTTTTATAGATAAGAAACGTGAGGCTCAGAGTAAGTAATGCTTAAAAAAAATCATGGCACTTTAGGGTAGAAAGAGATAACAGGATCATACAGCACAACATCCTCATTTTATAGAAGCAGAGCAGAGGGATACAGAACAACTCTAAATCCCACATCCAGACTGGAACAGGCCTGACTCTCTCCACTTATTGCTTCTACCTTCTCTGCATCTTCTTGCTTATTTGAGACCAAGAATAAAGAAGAATGGACCCATTATCACTCGGTATCAATGAGAAAGGAAAGAGACACATTTTTAAAACTTGTTCAAGGTTTTTAGAAGGCCTCAAAGATTTCTTTCTAACCTCATTTATCTGGTAATGTATTCATTCAGTTGATCTGAATATTTCTATCTAAATTCATTTTTTTTACCTTAATATTATAAGTTCATAGGCTTATCAATATCAAACTTAGGCAATACTGTGGATTAATTTTCATATTTCAAAAAGGCAGTAACTATTGAGACTGAGACAAAAGGACAGTCAGTGTAAGTAAAGAATGATTTGACCCAGAAGATGGGGGCTGATTCAAAAGGAAATAAAATGCTAATACCTCCAGAGCACTTCCCCCTCCTCCTCAGGGTTGCCAAGGTCACCTGCCCCTCAGGAATTGTGCCTCCCAATAAGGAATAGTTAATGAGTATCCTGGGGTGGCTCTTTTCCTGCCTTTCTGGGCAACTCCTCTCTGGTCACTGGTCACTTAGGCAAGGTCAGAGGAGGAGGGGAGATGAAAAGAAAGGAAACCTGGAATCTATAAAGGGGCAAGATACCCCCTTCCCTGGGGCACTCACTTTGAACCCCATTCTCTCTGGAAGAGTCTCCCCGGACCCCCACCTCTCTGTCTTCTGTCCTTTAAATAAAACTTTTTGCTCTTGCCTTGCCATTTCTTGGGTGTTCAGTATTCCACACCAGGGGAACGGACCCAATCCTGATTTCCAAGACTGGTCTCAAAATCATGCACAATAAGATGATGTGATCTAAAAGGTTAAGTGCCTTTGAGACTGGATTTAATTCAACTCAAGCAGGGAATCATGTTTTTTTAATGTCAGTCTAGATGAACAATAGAAGGATATATCTGCGTGATTCATAAGAATCTGGAAAATATTCTCAATATTATTAAAACCATGGATTCTGCTGAGCAGGAAAAATTCAAAAGTTATGGGATTCACATGATTGAAAGAAAATATTAAATTCTTTAGAGGTAGCTGTGAGAACCACTTTTCTATGTTCCCCTACTGCCAATAAATTTTGAAGGTCTTTACAGAAACTGCTGTCCTGGATGGCTTTACACTTTGCTCAGAAATACAGGTACAAGTGCCCACTGTCAGCACTGACAGGTGGATAGGAGTAATTTTCTAGTATGTTCTTATGCAGAATGCAGCTGGCAATTTATGCAGCTCTTGAAATCCATAAGTGCTTAAACTATCTTTCAGTGCAGTTTGGACTCATATTCTAGAAATTTTGGGCCCACATCCTCATGAATGATAAACTAAAAATAAAAAAGTTCTATGTGTATTTTTTTTTTTGGTCATTTTTTTTTTTGTTCGATTCCACTCCATTCCTTCTTGTCTTCTATCCTTTCTAATGTCTCTCTCCTCTTCCCCCAGTTTTTTCTATTTCCTCATTTTTGTCCTCATCCTTTCACACAATTATTTCTATGAGATCATTTGGGTTGTAGGATTGAGTGAATGAGCTTATTCTACATCACCTTGTAAAAAGAAAGAGATCCACCTGTCATTAATGTCCTTTAAAGAGTGAGTTTGCTTAGATCTCAGAAGTATATAAGTAACCATTGCTACACTTTCTTTCTTTCTTCTGTTTTGAAAAAGCCAACACATTTCTTGCTTGAGGAACTCTGTCTTTATGTCCTGTCAGCCATGCACAACATGTTTCTCACATTGGGCTGATTTTGTTTCAGGACTTCACACTCTCCAGAGAATTTCCCTTAGGAAATTTACAACCTTCTGTTCCTTTCCAAGGCATCAAAATTCTAATGCAATTGTGTACTATGTAAACCTATGCTAATTCCAGTCATTATGCAGATGTCCAAGTGCATTGCAGGTTTCCACTTAAAAGTGTTGTTTTTCTCCAGAGTCAAAGGTAGTTGGATAAGCTATTGATCCTGTTGTGAAATATAGTTCATATATCATGAGACCACCAAATTTGTCAAACTTCTTTCAGGAAAACAGAATTCCCTAGAGAGGTGGTTAATTGAACAATCTTGAGCTTCTTTTAAAATGGAATGATGAAAAAACATTCTAAAGAAAGTTAACTTTTTAATTAATCTAACTGTTTAATTAATCATAATCTCTCACCTTTGTGCATTTTAAATATTTCTGCTTTAGTTATCATTTAACAGGTTCCATTGGGCTACCTACAAGCTGCTGGGAAAACAATGTAAAAAAATATTTTTCACACATAGTCCCATATAATCCTCAAGACAATTTGAAAGAATTCACTTTGAATGCATCATTTTTAAGCAGATGTTGTTCAGAAAAGCTACCAAAATAAAAAATCTACCAAGTTGTTTATAAGTATTAAAAACCAGATCTTTTACCAATTTTCATCTTCTTTCCCTCTTGTATCATTGATCTTTTTACTTAAAATATACAGTCTAATTTGTGATTTAATTGGGACTTCCCTTGTGTAAATGTTTCTAAATCTTTAATGTAAGTACTGCTACACAGTGAGATGCATGAAAGAGAAGATGCTCCTTCTAAGAGAATTAAGGAGACTCTCCTTTAGCCATGTGATCATTACATCTATGCTATCAATATAGGAGAACTAAAGGCAAAGAACAAGAGAGAGACAAGTTGAATGATAAAGGCAGTTTTTTCAGATGAAAGTAAGATGCTGATAGATTTTTAAATGCACTCAACAATGTTTGCCCTTCCATATGTCCAAGTCAAAGAGTTAATACTTCATAGAAAACTCTACTATATCATCAAAATAAAAGAAGTTGTCTTGTAGTAGACATGAGGTCAGGGCAAACATTAACTCTTTCATGTGTGCTGCATGTAAGGGGAAGGCAAGATTTTGGTGTTCCAACGTTGGCAAATGTAGTTTGAGGCTTTTACATAGAGTTCCTGACACTCTTCACCCTTGTCCTCCATCTAGGCTTGTATGTGAATTAAATGAGCTACATGCAAGGCTGCAGCATAATGCTTATATACCAAGATCATCATGAAGACATTTCTCAGCTCCTTTCTATCTGGCAGCAGTTCTCTGATAGGGTTCAATTTTAACCAGGACTCGATTCTGTATCTCCATTAGTGCAATGTGCCATGTGGTGCTGTTGGTGCTGGCTGAATATGTCAGGGAACAGGAGTTCAGAGAAATGAGTACACAGAGACTTCTTCTCAATGGTTGGGTTCCAGAGCCCACTGGTACTCCTGCAGGATCCATACCCTCCTCCCAATAAATGCTGTCATCTCTAGCATGTTGTATCATCCTTTTCAGGCTGATAGTTGCTTTGTGCCTATTTGCCATGATTATTTCCATAAGAATATATTTTCACCATTTGAATATGCACACATAATTTATAATAAAAGCCAAAGCAGAAACACTAATGTTCAAGATAAAATCTTTCCAAATTATATCTCAACAAACAATAAATTTAATAAAGAATCATGAGACCCAAATTGCTAACCATAAGGAAAGGGGAATGAATCATCTTCTAATATTGTTTTACTGAATATAAATGAATAAGAGATTTTTATTGCATTTTCATCATAGGCATTCCCAGTCTCTATGGGGCATTTGACATAAACATATAATCAGAAACTGAATGATTATATTCATAATGACAATATTCTATCTGGCATCTTCCTTCAGAAGTATGATAAATAATCGTAACTCATAACTCAATAAAATGTGTTAATATATTGAATCCATAAAACAAACTGTTGGTAGTGTATATCTTGATTTCATTCCATTCCTACTATTTCCTAATGTTTTAAAACAAAATTTAAGTTTGAACATACTTATGATATTGGAGTTAGGTATTCAAGTTCTACCTGCCAATAAAAGCACCCAAATAAAATGTGCAGACCATTTGACTTCACCTGTTTCAGGATAAGTTTACCTTTAAAGAAAATCATGGTTTTTTTCCTCTCATTTTTTAGTTCTTTGGGAGGTAAAACAACATTATAACCATCTACGGGTACTGTAAAGTTATAGTTCAAGTCTAGACTATCAATCACTGACTTTTTCACCTTGACCTAGTATTTTTTGAGTTTGTTTCTACCTCTTTAATAGAGCATATTAATGGTACTTATCTAAATGGATGATTGTTAATATTAAATGCGACAACCTGTGGAAAGCAAAAATGCACTTTTTTCTGATATAAGATAAATGCCCTATTAATGGTAATTATTATTTTCACTTAACCACCAAGCCTTTTTTATTTTTCCTTGAATATCAACTAACTGGGAAACAACATACTCTGTTGGGAAGCTTGGCAATGAAATAGCAATCCCCTGAGATTAGTTGTTAACAGTCTATATGTCAACTCTGCTACGCTCTTGTTACTCAAAACCCCAACTCCAAATACCAAACATAAGGAAACCAGCACATCCTTCAAGTGCAGTAAAGAAGGGAATGTACGATTCAGAGACATTGATTTAAATCCAGTTGAAGAGAAGAAAGAGTGAGGAAACGTGCATATGAGAGGCAGGACCCCAGATGGCCAGTCTGTGTGCTGCCCAGGTTTGTTCCTGGTATGTGCTGCTATCCAATGAATAGAGGCCCACATTCAAATGTTTAAGTTTAAAAATACAAATAAAGTTAGCAGAGTGTTAAATAAAACCATTCTATCATATTGGTAATGGCCTTTAAGTTCAGGTTCAAGTTGTAGTTCTTGGATTCCTTGAAGGTTTGTACTGGAATGAGAGGTATGGGGAGTGACAGCCCTCTCCTTGTATCCTTCCTTCCAATTTTTCTACTGCTATTACTTCCAGCTCTGTATAAAGCATTACATATGAATCCCTGTAGACACTCCAGCCGGCATGCCCAAGCCCCAACCACATGACTGTACAAAGCCACTTACAGGCAAGGAGGTAAATATTAAAGTAGTAATGGCTGCTCTTGGGAGGATACTCCAAGAGATAATACCACATAGACTTCAAAATAAAGTCTGAGCAGAGAATTCAAATCTTAATTAACAGGGAAGAAGAAGACAGTTGGGGACTTCAGGTGGACACATCCTTTTAGCTTCATTAAGACCATGTTTATGAAAAAGAAATTGGTTGGAGATTTGGTTTAAGCCCTTTTGAAGAGTAGGGCCCAGGTCAACAACATTGCTTATTTGAATCCAAGGCAGTAGTGGTAGTGTGGTGAGAGTTATGGTACTGAAATCAGAGCAGCTGATTTCAGCTTTTCCTTTGATTTAACAAAGATGGCAAGTTTTGTACCATTATGCCCAGTTTTTTTTTTTTTTTTTTTTTTTTTTTTTTTTTTTTTTTTTTTACAAGTGGGAAATACTTCAGAGAACAAAAATGATTCTGTTTCCAAAATTTGGTAAGAGATTATAATTTAGCTTCTGGTAGGGTGTTTCCATTTGATTTAATAGCAGACTCCATGTATGCTGTAAGCCATACAAAATATATCCAAGTAGAAATTAAATAAGTCTGTTAAAGAGTCATCTTCACATTTATGTTCACTTGAGCACTATTTGCAACAGACTAGAAATGGAATCAACATAAGTTTCCGTCAACTGATGAAAGATAAAGAAAATGTGGTATGTATACACAATAGTATAAACTATTCAGCCATGAAAAATAATGAAAATAATGAATTATATTTCATTTTCAGCAACATGGATAGAACTGTAGATCATCATGTTAAGTTAAATATGTCAGGCACAAAAACACAAGTACTATGTGATCTTACTCATATTTGGAAGTTTGACAAGTTGTTTTCATATAAATTGAGAGGAGAATATTGGTTGTCAGAGACAGGGAGCTATGAGGAAAGACTCATCAATGGGTGCTATATTACTGTTAGAAGGAAGCAAAAAGATCTAGTGTACTATTGCATAGTATGCTAACCATAGATACTAGTAATGTACTGAGCATTTCAAAAAGATATAAGAAATGATTTTAAAAGTTTTCCTCATAAAGAAATGATAAATATTTAAGGAGATAGACATATTTAACCTGATATGAACATTAAGCAAATATACATGTATTGAACATTAAATGGTACCACCATGTGCCCATTTTTGTCAAATAAATCAGGTAAAAATAGCTTTAAAATAAAAATGTATGGGAGAGGAGGGGGGATAGTAGAGAATAGGACAGACAGCAGAATACATCAGACACTAGAAAGGCAATATGTCAATCAATGGAAGGGTAACTGATGTGATACAGCAATCTGTATACGGGGTAAAATTGGGAGTTCATAACCCACTTGAATCAAACTGTGAAATATGATGTATTAAGAACTATGTAATGTTTTGAATGACCAACAATAAAAAAAATAAAAAAAATAAAACAAATATGCATGATATATGTGAAGACAATAATTTCAGCATGAGTTGTGTCTTCAAATAAGGCAATATTTAAATCAAATATTTGTATTTTGAAATAAAATATGCATGGGCAATAAGCATCTAGCTGTAATAATCCCCAACTGTATTTGTAACTTCAAGATGCATTTGTTTATTAAAAGATATTTGCTGAGAAAAATAAAATAAAATAAAATAAAAATGTAAATAAATATACCTTCTAAGAAAAAATAAATATATAAGAACAAAAACAAAACAAAATATTTTTAAGAAATTGAGGATTTCACAGATTTATGATACCTTTCTATCTTTTACTCTAGGAATAATGTTGTATTTAATGGTTTCTGTAATTCTAGTAAAGGAAGTGCTATCAGATTGAAAAGCACCTACAACCTTAGCTCATTAGAGTTGGAATGGGAGGCACATCTAATGAAATACCTACCTCTCCAAAAAGGAGTCCACCTTTATCTGTGGGTGATGTATATCAAGACCCTTAGTGGATGGATGAAACCTTGGACAGTACTGACCCCTCTATATGCTGTTTTTTTTCCAATACATATATACTTACTAAATAGCTTCATTTATAAATTAGGCACAGTAAAAGATTAATGACAGTAAATAATAATATAGCAATTATAACAACGTACTGTAATAAAAGTCATGTGAATGTGCTCTCTCTCTCTCTCTCTCTCTCTCTCTCTAATAAAAAGACTTACATGAATATAATCAATGTGATGACATGATAGTTGGTCTGATAGCTAAGAAGGCTCTAAGTTACTAATAAGGGGGTAGCATATACAGCATAGATACACTGAACAAAGTGATGACCTGTGTCCCAGTCAGGATGGAGTGGGACAAATGAGATTTCATCATACTACTTAGAATGGTGTATAAATTAAAAACCTATGAATTCTTTACTTCTTGAATTTTCCATTTAATATTTTGGACCATGGTTGACTAAAGAAAATGAAATGACAAAGTAGCAACCACTGTACTTAGGTAACTCTACATTCTATCTCCTCTTTTGTTATAAAATTTAGCACATTCTCAGCATAACAAATCTTACCAACCATTCCACACCACCTTTACTTCAGAGAATCTCAATGTCTTTCACCATCTTTCTCTGAAACTTCACAAAGATCATTTGAGAAAATCACAGGGTTTTGGGAAATGAGAAGAAAAATACAGAATGAAGGAAATTAGGATTTCACTTGTACCACTGGTGAGAGTGTAAATTTTTCATACTCTTTAAGGAGCAATTTGATGATAGTATGAAGTTGAAGTCTATTTTCTATGAGTTCTACTATGGGGTACATAACATACAGCATAATTTTTTGAAATGGTAGCAAGAATCCCTTAACAAGTATCCTAGCCAATCTAAAAGATCTTAACCCATAATTTTAAAAAATCCATGTTTTTATTGGTGCATAATTATACATAATAGTGGGAAATGTTATATATTTATTACGCACAGGATATAATAATATAATTTGGTTAACATTCTCCAGATTTTTCCCTTTCCTTTTCTTCCTCCCCCTCCTACTCAATGACTTTTCTCTACTCTACTTTTTATTTTAAAACAAAGTAAACAAAAACAAAATGAACCTCTTGGGATTTTACCCACAATCTGCAAAGTGTAAGAAATATTGGAACCCACTAATGTCATTTGATATTTGACATTTCTTGAACCCAGTGTCATGGGCCTCTGCTCTTCACATGTCGCAGTCCACTCAATTGTCATAACTACCTGGTGAGGCAGACACCAGGCTTAGAGAGTCTAAGTGATTTGTCTGAGGTCTCACTGTGGACTCACAAAGTCAGGATCCAGAGCCTGTACTCCTAAGCTCACTCCATACCACTAAGGTATCTTTTTTTTTTTATTAACCCATTATTTTTACCTATAGTAAATAGAATCAGATATAAAATATTGGAGTACAAAATACTAAGAAAATTTCAATTACACACATATATATTTCTATATATGCATGTGTTTCTGTGTGCGAGATATATGAATGTAGCAATGGTGAATATGTTTGTTTTAGGAGGGGTAAATGTACTCAAGGGAAGCATTTTTTCAAATATACATGTGTGTACCAGTGTTTGGGTCCTGGGTCTCAAGATGGAAAGTATTCTTTTCACAGATATAGAGAAACTCTCTAATGGAAACACATGGAGACGTTTATAGGATGCTCACCAAATTGTGTGTGTATATGTATGTATGTGTGTGTGTGTGTGTGTGTGTGTGTATGTGTATATATGTGTGTGTGTGTGTGTATATATATATATATATATATATATATATATATATATTACAATTATGAGTACTGGCAAACAAATGTCCATCACTTTGTAAAAGGTTGATTAATCTGTGGTACAGTTAAATGATGGAAAACCAATACTGAACAAAACAAATGAATTAGGTCTCATGGATCAACAAGTAAAATTTTACAATTAAACACAAAAACTGGGGAAAAAAAGTATATATAGTCAGGGGCAGTGGTGCAGGCCTATAATCCTAGCAGCTCAGGAAGCTCAGGTAGGAGGATCTTAAATTCAAAAACCAGCTTCAGCAATGTAGGGAGGCCCTAAATAATGTAGTGAACACTCTCTGAAAATAAAAATAAAAAGGACTGGGGATATTGTTTAGTAGGGTTAAGTCCTCCTGGTTTCAATTTCCAGTTTAAACACAGACACACACACACACAAACACATACACACACACAGAAAAGTGCATAAAATGATGTTACATATAAATATGCCCAGGAAAGACAGATAATCATAGTCTTCTAAACAGCAGATACTTCCATCCTGGTTGTCTTTGCCTGGTAATGATGGGAGGTCATGATTGGGGAGATGTGGTATCACTTGTAGATACAAAATTGCACTTATTTTTTCTCTCTACACACACACACACACACACACACACACACACATGCACGTACAAACAAATTGGACAACATGGTATCATTACTATACCTGAATGGTGGGTAAACAGATATCTGCAGGTTCTCAATGTCTCAGAAATTGTATTTTAATCAAATTAGGTGATGTAGCTTTATGGACTCTGCCTTGGGGCAAAAAGAGCACTGTTACTGTCTGTACTTATTTATTTTTTTAATTTTTTGGTATTGAAGAATCTAACCCAGGAATACTTTACCCTGAGTTACATCCCCAGCCCTTTTTTATTTTTTTATTTTGAGACAGCCCTCTCTAAGTTACTTAGGGTCTCGTTAAGTTGTTGAGTCTGGCCTTGAATTTGCAATACTCCTGTCTCAGCCTCATGTGTTGCTGAGATTACACTAACACTGCAGTAGAAGAATTAGCATTTTCCCAATATAGTCAACATATGCACATGTTTGCTACTAGGGTATTGAGATTGAATAACTTTAAATTAAGAAAAAGATACATTGAAAACATTTCCCAAAAGCAAAATGAGAAGACTTCAGAGATTTAGAAACAGATGGCAATCAACTAATCAGAGTTGTAAATATTAGTTTAGCCATGCATAAATTAAAATAACCAACTTCCTCCCTAGGTGCCACAAAATACATCTGAGTGATAATTTTTAAGTAGTTATAAAAAGGCTAGGAATGAGGAAACACCCCCTTAATTCAAATTGTCATCAGTGATTTCTTCCCATAAAGTATGGGAAAAGTATTTAACTCTCCTTTAGGACAAAATGTTTGCCACATGAATGATTCCAGTCACAAATTTCGACTATTCAAAATGTGTTTGCCTTCATCACAAAAATCTGACTTTAGCAGAAATTAGTATTTTCTGAACCACCAACATATGTTAGGGCCAGAGGCTCTTTGTAAATTAATTATTTAATATTTTTTATACAAATAACTTGCATGATAAGAGGAAAATGAATAAGCCATAAAATTGGTGTTTCCACATTCTAAGAGCCTAATAAAAACAGAAACATATGCTCACTATACCTTCATTTAAATCTAAATTTTGTGTGTGTATGTATATATGTATGAAATGTATTTATGCAGTGTAGACATACATCAGAAATGTATGTATATATTTATGTACACACACAATTCAGAGTTAAGTATATAAAGTATATGAGTATGCATGTATATGTAAACAAACTTTTGTTTTTCTTTTTTTTTGACATTGCTAAGGATTAAACCAAGGGTCTTAACACATGCTAGGTCTATGCTCTGCCACTGAGCGACACCCTTAACTCCTGTTTTTTTTTTTTTTTTTTTATTTTGAAAGACCACTCAGAAAAAATAAGAAAATCTGTGTTGCTCTATAAACTTAACTGGTCAGTTAATCTTGTGGTGGACAAATGCTGAGATGACCCCCGTCATGAGGGGAATCCTTAATAATCTATTTCCCTTGAAGGTAGGCAAAATCTGTGACTTGCTTTCAGTTAATAAGATACTGTGAAGGAGATGGAACAGTCACTGAGTGATCGTGTTACCTTATACATGACTCCATCTTGAAAGACTGTAGCCAAGATCATCCCTGCTGGGCTTTAAGAGGTTAACGGCCATATTGCGAGAGGGTCTATCAGGGTTCCTGTAATAGGCCCTCCGGGGAGGCCCTAGCAAGGAACTGTAGCAGCCTGTAGGAGCCCAGCAACATCCCTGACAGTTAAAAACAGGTCTTCAGTCCTGTAAGTACAAGGGACTCTATTACACCAACAACATCAGAAATTTGAAGTAGGCACCTTACTTTAGAGGGGAGGCAGCCCTGTCAATCCCTTGACTACAACCTGTGGACTCCTGGTCCATGGGGATGTGATGTAATACATTTTGTTCACTACCAAATGTGGTTAATTCAAAAACATTCCCTGATCTGTGAAAGGTTTGGATTATTAGCGGTTCTAAATTCTGTGTGTGCATCACAATAACCCAAAGATTTTTTTTTTTTTTTAATACACAGGTCTGAATTTGAGTGAGTAAATCCATGAATCAGAATTTTGAGGGACAAGGCTGAAAAATACTAATTTTTTAAAAGATTCCCAGGTGATTTTGATGACACTGGTCTGATATGTAAGATCATTTACAGTTATAAATATGTTTATAAATGACATCTGGCACCTAAAGATGACTGTGCTTAATTTTTGCCATCTCCTTGTAAAATAAATAACACATGATATTTATTGTGGCTTCAAAGACCAGTTTTTGAGAAAAGAAAACAGTTGTGCTTAATAAATATGTTTATTTTTGACAATTTTCCAAACCGATTGCTCACACATGCACTCACAAATGTAAACGTACATTTAAATTAAGTACCACTAATAGTACAGATGAAGGCATGGGGGGGGCATATTTTAATATACTTTTCTTTGTCTCTAAAGCCAGATATTTTTCTCTCATCCCAATTCCTCATGGACAAAACCCTCATATTTTCTGTTGACTATTTTTTGTACCAACATCTGAGTAAAGCTCTGTTGTATACTATCATTAATTTATAATGAGAGAGGAAAACACAGGTAAGAAGAGGAAAAAGTAAACCTCGGGAAACTCCCAGCTATAAATTATGGTTCGATCTTATTCATATTTAAAAAAGGACAGCCCAAAGGAATAGCTGGAGGTATTTTTTCCCTCCATTCACTTCTAATTTATTTTTGTCCCAAAGCCAAGGTACTGTGGAGAAAGGCAGTAGAAATGGTGTGGCTAGATGAATTGATTTTTGGCCTTTGTCTTCAAGGGAAAGGGATAACAGGGGTGGACAGATCATCAATGGTAACTCAGAAGGCCAGGCACCTGAGTTTTGATCCTTGGTTTGATGTGCTAACCTCTATAGTCCTGTTCAAGACCCTATGATGGTTGTGTTTTTAAAGGCAAATAGAAATCCTGAATAGATTTTTTTCACTCTGAGATGTCCCCTTTTCAAATCAGGTCAAATCATTTTCTAGGCAGAATGAAGCCAATTTATTATCTTTGTAAAACATGAATAAATGAATGAATGAGTAAAAAAATTAATTAATAGACCCCCTTCTCTCTTCCTCATAATTACCGTCAACATACAGAATTCATAAAATTTATTAACCAATATTGGAATTGAATTGAGTTTTGGGGAGATCAGAAAGCAGCTAGCTAGAACTCAAGGGAAGAGTTTTCCTTTTATTATAACAACAAAACAACAAAAAAAGTTGAAAGAGAGGAAGTAAATGTCTTGCAGTCTTATCTTCAAAGTCAAAGAATTCTCAGACTTATTTTTTCTTACCTTTAGATTTCACATCAATGGGCCTGGGTTTGGGAACCCTTAGTTAATGTCTCAAATGAAAGGCTTGCTGTCGCTGCTTTTATTCCTTTTTCTACTTTCTTTCCAGTGTCACCCCTCTTCTCGCACCCCCAACACTTTCCAAATCCAATTGTAAATGTGTTCTAGTTGCAAAGATTGACCTCTAACCCACACTCAGGTGCTTGGGGATCAGCAAGATCCAGCATTATGTTTGAATCAGCCTTGCTAGCTACACTCAGACCTCTTTTGCTGACCTGATATTGAGACCTCACATTTCAAATTCTGATTGGGCTATGCCACTTAACACTCTGAGGGGGAGATGTCATCTCTCACTTCATGCAAACAATCTATTAGGGAAAACCTATATTCCCTATTGCATCATCCTTACATATCAACTGAAATTTAGGCAAGGGTTAGGGGGAAAATATAAAATTACTGGAGAACAGAAGTTCTCATGAACAATCACCTGATATGTAAAAAAGTCAGGTTTAACAGTTGACTATCAAGCATTGACATTGATAAAATTATAATATCAACACCTAATATTGTTGTCTTATTCAACATATTAAAAGGCAGCAGTACACACATGATTTGATCAGTTTATCAACACTATGAGTCACTATTCATTTGTTTTTATTGTTTAGGGGAAAAACACATTTTTGTTGAATTGTAGCAAAGTGCAGTAACTTGTGCAAATTCAGTTAGAAAGTAGCAGGAGTTCTCATCCAGCTAGATGCTAATCCTTTATGATTTATACAACAGTTGGGAGACTTACTTCAAGACAAATAGCCCCAGTTCAAAGAAGGGTTAAAGCAAAAATCCAATATGTAAAGGACATAAGTAGGTACCAAATGTGCTAGCTGTGAAGGGTGCTAGATTCTCTGCCGGGTCCTTCAACACTTTCCTCACCTGAGGTGACTGAAGTGGTTTTAAATGAAACTCATGAGCTCTTCCCTGTGTGGCCTGAGATCCGATGATGCCCATTATGTATGGTGGATGAAAGGCTACAAGGAATGGAATTACTGCTGGATGTCAAGATACTGGTGTGGTTTATGAAATCAACGCACTAATTAATGCACACTTATGGATTATAACTTTTGAGTATGAACTAGTTGTTCTTATCATTCCTCCCTACCTCAGATAACTGCCATCATAGAGGCTATCCTAAGGTACTATTCCAGAATATTCCATAACATTGAATGCAATATTTCTGATTGTTCTTCATTGTAGAAATTGCTCTGACCCCATTGGTGATTCCTCTACTAGAAGGGAAGGAAACAAACTATAATTGTTGCCTATTAAGATATTTATAAAATTAGTCATATCTTTTTAAATTAACTTTTATTGTTAAATTCAAGTGATGATGTTAGACTAAATGTTAAAAGAGCAACCATGTTGGGATATCATGGAAGGGGAACACTGGGATTAGAGATCAACAGCTATTTTTCAATTAATGTGACCCACCTCCTTTTCTGCCTTTTGGTTAAGTAATTTTCAATTTCAGTCTCTCTCTTCTCTCTCCTTCTCTCTCTTCTTTGGTACTGGAGATTGAATCCAGAGGGCACTTAATCACAGAGATGCAGTCCGTTTTATATTTTGTTTTGACACTAAGTTTAGGGGGTCTTATTAAGTCACTGAGGCTGACCTTCAACTGGTGTACCCCCTTCCTCAGCCACTCAAGTCACTGGGATTTCAGGTATATGCCATCATATCCAGTTCCTTTAATTTTTTTTAAAGTAAAGCATAACAATAAAATCTATTGCTTTGTTGTAAAGAAAAAAACATTCAACATATTTACCACATGGTATGCCAAGTGATAATTGCCACAATGGATGTTGATATCAAATAACCAGAAGAATCCAGAGTAGCAGTGCTGCTGGTCACAATCCCGTGAGATCAGATGTGACAGTAAATGGAGATGTGGACTAGGGTTGTAGCTCAGTGGTAGAGCACTTGCCTAGCACATGTGAGGCGTTAAATATGATTCTCAGTACCCATATAAATAAATAAATTCAATTAAGGTTTTGTGTCCATCTACAACTAAAATTAGAAAAAAATATGGAGATGCTTTGTAAGGCAGAGGGCTACCTGAGTTTTTGGTACAATTACTGTATTAGTTTATAAATTCTGTACATACTTTTTACTTTTAATATTTGCAGATACTGATGTTTGATTTGGATTCAGTGTCAACAGTATTTAAAAAGATAGTAATGAAGATGAAAAAAACCCCACTATATATATATATATATATATATATATATATATATATATATATATATATATATATATACAAATTTGTTTTTCTGGAGGCACTCTGATAAAATTTGTATCCAAATGTTGGGTATTATTTTTTATCATAATTTTGTAGATGACTAAAGTCTCAGAGGCTTTGTTGTGTGCCACAGCTACACAGCTAATCACTGACAGAACCAGAATTAAAACTCAAATATTTCAAAATCAGAGCCATCAGAGCCTGGTTTACCTGGTTATTGCAGTATGATTTATACTAAGAAGTATCAGGTAATTCCCTAAAGTCACAGCATACAGAGAGCAGAACTTCTCTGTGTGGCTTTTCAAGTGATTTCACTGACAAGTTGGTTTACCATACATTTAATGAAACTTAATTTTCAATACCCATCACTTGCATAGGACCCTGCCAAGCCTGGGAGTGATCTAGAATTTAAGGTGGAGTAGGAGAGCAAGGTTGCACCAGAACCATATCTATAGAAGCATTTCTGAAAAATGTCCCGAGAGTACAGAAAAATATGCGTCTCTCAAATTCCATGGTTTTCTTATGATTGATTATTGTTCTCATTTGAAATAAATATGTGATTTTTTGCATCTATTTTTCACATACAATTTTCTCTTCACAATTGAATTGCTTCTTTTTTTAAATTGACAAATAAAAATGTTTATTGTATACAAGATGTTATTACGAAATATGTATTTATTGTGGGGTGGCTAAATGGAGCTAATTAACATATGCATTATCTTACATACTTATAATTCGTTTTGTGGTGAGACAATTTAAAATCTATTTTTCTGAGCAATTTTAAAGAATATAATTTATTGTTATTAACTATAGTTACCATATTGCACAGTAGACCTCTTGAACTTTCTTCTCCTGTTAAATTAAAATTTTGCATTCTGACCATTCCCTGGTAAAAGCCATTCTATCCTCTACATATTGAGTTTAACTTTTCAGATTCAATGTATAAGTGAAATCATGCAGTAACTTTCCTTCTGGGTATGGCTTAATTCACTTAAAATTATATTCTCCACATTTAATTATGTTGTCACAAAGGGGAGAAAGGACAAATTTCTTTTCTTTCTTTCTTTTCTTTTTCTTGAAGCTGAATAGTGTTCTACATTACCTTTCTCCTTTGAAATAAATGCTTGTTATTGTACGTGTGATTTTTCCTTAATTTTTTTTCTCCTTAAAAAAGGCTTCTAAAATTTTATGATCTTTAGATTGAGAAACATTGGATGTACCTTGGTCATGGATGTTGAGTTATGACAGAAATTGAAATTGGTCCAGGAAACCAGTAAGGCTGAGTTTGCTCTCCTTTCTTTTGACCCTCAATTCAGACTTCAGCCCGGCTTTCCTTTCTTATGTGGTAAATTTACATTAGCTTCCCTGTCTGTGATCTCTCTAGTATCAACATCTAGTCCTATCTTAGAGTCTTCACAGTTTATCTCATATTATTAGCCAACTGCTGGACCACAGCAGCCTCAAACACAGCTGTGTCTGTCTAATTCACCATCTTACCTTCCATGCCAATTCCGATATCTGACACGATAGGTGTATAAAAACTCAATAAATATTTAAGTAATGGTAAAATGTTCCACCAACTCCTTGGATGCAGTCACATGGTTTTTGAATACCCACATAATTTGCTGAAAGATCAAAACTGTTTTTCTTTTTTCCTTACATAAAATTTGTTTTGTCAGGAATCTTACTAAAGAACTCAGTTTGAATCTCTGAATTTGAAGAAAAGTCAGATCTATAAATTTCACCTTGTTTACATGAACAATTAAGTGCAACAAAAACAGAATACTTTCAAGTATAGTAACATAGATTTAGATAAAGCTAAAATTCAATTCACCCTTCATAATACCCACCAACACGAATCTCAAGAATCACTATTTATTTTCAAAGAACAAACACATTTTCTAGAGAACAAAGCACGGTTTCTAAAGGACAACATGTGACTCCTAAAGACCTTTAGTTTAATGACAACTCCCACAATCTTGTGTCAGGAATTCAAGTAGATCAAAAGGCCAACAAGAAGATGGAGATAGAACAATCTTAACTTTTTGGCTCCTCTTAAGGGAGCAACGTAAATCTTTTATGGCAGATTTCAAGACAGCTTGATATGTTTCTGCAGTTGCTTCATGCCTCTCTGGATTCTTCTGAATCAATACTTGTCCAGTCCTGTCTATAGTTTCATAGAATCATTAGCAACATAGAAAGCAGGGTCAGATGAACCCTGGAGATTACCTAATTTAACCTCACACATTGTAGGAATTCCCTCCCTAACAGTTTTGAAAACTAGTGAGAAGATATCACCAGGCAGATTTCTAGATTTGAGGCAGCTGCCGTTATTGGAAATGGTGTTTGTTTTGTTTTGTTCAATTTCTTTGAAATGCCTTCAATACTTACCTCCTTATAATTTGTTCCCATTAGATACTGTTTGCAAGATAAATTTCCTGCTTTGCCACGTGATATTTATCAGCACTGAAAGAGAGCTATCATGCCTCTTCCAGTCCTTCCTTCAGGTTGCATTAAGATAGTTTTATACTAGTGTCACATGGTTTCCACACTCTGACGATCCTGACCATTTGGGCTCAGTATACCTTTTACAGAATCTTTGAGTATGGTTACTTGCATATGCGATAGGCTACAAACAAATAAACAAATTTGGGGGAATTGTGCTACCAAACCTCAGCTTGTTAGTGCTAAAAACATAGTCTGCTTTCTCAGTCTTGCACCAAAAGAACAGAGCCATAAGAAAGCCATTTTTTTTTTTCATTTCTGCCCCAAATGTAAGAGATTCATGGACCATGAAGAACAGAACCAGTGCAAGCATATTTTACCATTTTTACCCAGCCAATCTGATAACTGTGAATAATCCAAGACTAACTAACCCCTGTGTTTCATATTCTCCTTTTGTGAAAAGAGATTTTTTAGTTCTCTTCCTTTTTGGCTTTTTAGACATTAGATGCATTAGAATCCAATAATTGACATTCTCAGTCTATCAGTCTTCAGACCTCCAAAAAGCACATCTACACCTATAAGAAAGGACTGAGCATAACCCAGGTTTTCTGGACTTTGCATGCTTATGGTGACTATATAAAAATTTAAGGTTTGAGGAGGAATGTGCATAAATAGTGAGGAAGCAAAACTGTGAACTACGGCATAACAATTAATGGCCTATATCAGCATCTGCTTTCTTACATCTCTTATTTTTTTAAAAAAATCAATATTCAGTAGTGTTTTTGCTACTCTGTAAAAAGAAAATTAAACCAAATCAAACAACTAAGCAAAAAAACACATTTCCCAGCCTTCCTGCAGTGAAATAGGTATATGTAACTGATTTATGGTTAATGAGATGTTATGTGGAGTTGTTTTAGCAGATTGCCAGAACATCTCTTTTAAGAGAAAATCAGTGTTAATATCCAGAATTGTATCTGCTGTCTTGAACCATGAGGATAAGGCCCATAACCCAGGAAAAGCAGAATAGAGACCTGGAAATAACCTGTGTCCTTGATATCTTCACAAGCCTGCCATAGCAAGCTTGAAATACCAATATTAACACTTCTTCATGTATCAGGATCAAATATTGTGATGCAAACCATCATCTTGTGGTAGTGGTGGGTTCAATTAATCCCCAATAAACACTCTTCCTCTCTCAATACTTTTGAAAAGTTCTGAATAACCTTCCAGGGTGTTTCTGAATGATTACTTTCTTTGTATCTTTGAGTTCCATGTTGGTTTTAAGATATTAAATGTATTTATTTAATCTCATGTAACTGTAACAAGTATATTATGAACAAAAAGATGCCCATTTATTGTTGACATATAATTTTTTTTTCAGAAACTGTACATGTGCAGAATATGCTTCACAGTCCACATACATAGTGGTGAATGGATAAGGGTCAAGAATATATAAATTCATCCAAATTATAAATATGCAAAACAAAATCATAAAAGAAAACATTCTCTTCCCAACCACCTAGTGGATAATATGATACCCCAAATGTATTAACTGATTTTGGGTTATCTCTAATGCTCAAGTAGTTGACTCTTGGTTCCTTCCAATTTCACAGTGTATTAACTATACAATTTTTAATATTTGGAATTTGCTTTTCCACAGGAACCAAAAAGGGTTTTATATTGGGTAGTTCTATTTCCTGAAAACAGAGGAAAGAGAAAATGGTGGAAAGCAGTAAACATTTATGACTCCATTTCTCTTTTCCCTTATAAAGCCTTTTATGATCAATGTTCAGGAGATAGAGTTCCATCTCTCTGATACAATTTTTGTATTAATATGCTTTCTTTTGAGCATCATAAGGGCTAACCCTAAAGACAATGTAGATGACAGGACAAGGCAGTGGATAGCAAAGTTCAGACTACCAGTTCATTTCTAATATTAACAAAGGGTTTTTTTTTTTTTGTCTTGTTTTTTTTTTTTTTTTTTTTTTTTAATTACGTTAGTTCCCATTATTGGACCTGTTTTCAAGATTAGAAAATTAAGGATTTAAAACTAGTTTTTAAATTCAAACTAAGGTCCAAAATCATGTGTAAAGTTAAAACATGGTGTGAGCCACATGCATAACTTCCAATGTTTTGGTAGTCACTTTTAAAAAGGTAAAGAGAAACAACATGCACTATTTATCCCAAGATGCCCAGAGTAGTATCAATTTCACGTTCAATTGACACTAAGACAAATAATGAGATATTGTACAAAGTGTTCAAAGTCTGATGTGTCTTTTATAATCATAATACATCTTAATTTGAAGAAGCCGTGTTTTAAGTGCTCACTAGCCACATATGACAGGTGACTATACAATTGGTTAAGTGCAGTTCTAACACAATTAAGCATTGAGCTTTAAGGATCTATGAAAAATCATACATATTTTTAGACTGAGTGTAGAGAGGTAGAAAGAAGAAGGAGAATGGGCTGGAATTATCAAATAATGCAAGTCAAGGTTCTCAGAGCAGGTTAACAGAGGAGATAATAAAAACATTTAATATCCAGTAGAGTATGGTCACTGACAAATCAAAATAGACACTGGTCCCTTCGGAGGAGACATTACTCAAAACAACCAGTATAAGAGTTCCTAAACAAATGTTTAATATAAATCATGCCTATGGATATATTTTAAAACCCTAGAGTCACAGTATTAATCCTTTGATAAGTGCTTTCCTCAATGTACCTTTTAGTGAAGGTGTCTGTGCATTTCAACTTGTTGTAACCCAGTAATTTGTACAGTGACTAGCATGTATAATATTGTGCTTACACTTACATGTCTCAATGAGAAAATATGTGGGCTGAAAATTTGGTAGTAAAAGTAAGGGTTTTAAACTTTATTCATATAGAATTTTACTAATTATGTGATAAATTAAGTCTTCAGTTCAAAAAAGAGGAACAGTTTCATACAAGTGGAGGCTGGGCATAAAAATCACCTCCATATGCTGTACACAGGATAAAGTGTTCAATAAATATTTACTAAAAGGATGAATAAATGAATCTTCCACAGAAACAGCGCCCTATAAAATTGGTTGAGTGAATTTCTTACTTGGTGTTTTTGCCAATAGTGTGAGCATGAGGACTACTTTACAATCATGGCAAATTTCACCTCAATGCATCTCAGTATAGACACTTTCAAAATTGGTTACTGATAAAGTCACTAACTTATCTTCTGAGAACCGAATGACCAACAAATATTTAATTGATATATTCTAGATAGGATGAAAAACTGGCCAGGTTTTTGGCTATTTTCCATCTCCAAAGGTAAAAAATACTGTAGGATAGAGGGACATTGATAGAATTTTGAGAAACTCATGGCAGTTAGAAGATGGCTAGATCTCAGTAAGAAAAAGAAATGGTGACAAATAAGAATATCATATTAGGTGACGTATGTGAAGTTCTCCCAAGAAAGGACTTTCTAGCCATGTTCTATCACTTCCCCCCATTATCTTCTGCATAGTAAGTAACACAATGTAGAAAAATAGAAAAAACTTTCTGTAGAAGGGTAAAATTGGGGCAACTCTCTTGTTGAGGCTACTGAACAAAATAACGTGAAGGTAGGACAGGCATCAAATAGAATTCTATAGAAATACCAATCATCTCTCCACTCAGGAAACTGTGCCATCAAACCCTAATACCAACCACCTATAAAGTGTCTGTATTTGGTACACTGAAAAAGAAACCTTGAAAACCTTGTGATAAATGCATAGAAAAGTTACACAAAATATTTCCATTTTAAAATAAATACCATGAAAAAAAAAACCATGAGCAATTTCTAGGGGTCAGGGAATTAATTTATATACTAATATTGCAGCCATTCCTGAGTAGTGTGGAGTTTTTAGAATGGGGGAGGAAACACATTCATTATTTAAAGCTTATACAGAAATGGAAAGAGGTTGGTTCTGCAGGAGACAATGTCAAGACCCTGCACAAAGCAGCAATCCCAGTAGTGTTTTACCCCCATAAAAAAAGAATTAAAAAAGTACCCACTACCATAGAATGCCCAAGAGAAAACTGTATCACAACAATAGTTTTAAAAGAAGAAACTATATACTTGCCTGAAAAGTCAGGCTTGCACTCATTGAGTTCCAATGTATTATGCCTGTATGGCCTTAGAACCACAAAGTAGCATAAATGTATGCCAAGTATAATGGTATCACTACTACCACTATTGCAAACATTGGCAAGACTATACTGGAGTAGTCCCCATTCACAAAACCTTAGTAAAATAAGCTCATTTTATATATTACAAAATACCTATAAAATATCCCCTACTATGAATGAAAATTCAGCAGGCATAAACACTAGGTGCAGAAAAACAAAGTATTTTAAAATTGAGAAAATAAAATAAGCTAAGAATGTATATCTACAAATAGAGACATAAAATGCCTTAATAAAAGTCAAAAAATAAAGCAGGTACTTCAATAAGGAAAAGAGTTGAAAAGTATCAAATTAAAATACTATTTTTTTAAAAGTGCAATCACTGAAATTAAAAAAAAAATAATGGGTGTATTAAATTTTGAATTAGAGTCTATTAAAATTAGTCTCATGAACTGGAAACAACTGAGGAAGTAATTAATAATTCTCATAAAGAGAGCACATGAAAAAAATTTAAAATGAAAAGTTAAGAAACTTAAGATTAAGATTCAACACATGTCTATTAAAAGAGATTCAAAAGTGGAGGTAAGGAGATATTTTAGTGAAGTAATGTGTTCATGGCTATATTTTTCTAGAATTGTTAAGGTCATACATTTACAGATTAACAAGCACAAAAAGGCATGAGGAAAATAAAGTAAAAAAAAATATATCCAAAACTATTCCAGTGAGTTTATCAAATAAACACAAGACAAGAGATATTTTAACAGCAACCAGAGAGGCAAAATAGATTACACGCAAATGAATGATTACTCTGCCAAAAAAAACATTAATGATAGAGACTAGAAAACAAAGAAAATGCTGTTAAGCTAGAATTCCATATCCACGTATTAAGTTTCATCAGAAAATAACACTATAGGCAAAGTTAGTGGATTAATGACATACTGGAAGAAAATATTTTCATTCTAAAAGCAGTGAATTAATAGAATTTCTGCAACTCATGAAAAAATAAAATAAGTTCATGAGAAAAATTAGCAATGTGTATAAATAGAGTTTTTGCTCAAAGGAAATTCAAGTGGTTAAAATACTAAGATGTTCATGCTTCCTAATAATGAGAAAAATAACCATTAATACAGTTATATTGCATTTTATACCAATCATATATAACTAATAAAATGGAAGGGAAATGTGAATAATCTGAATATTTAGTGGGACAGTGTACTAGTATCTCTTATTTGAAGATCAAACTATTTCAGAAATGTTAAGTATTTCATCCAGTCATTCCTTCATACATTTTGAATCTCAGTAAAATTTTGCATATGTCATGATGATATTCATCAGCATTTTTACTGTGTTTGAGTGCAAACACTGGATAGAAGCAATTTAGATATTTATTTATAAAATAGTTAAATTATATACATATATATGTATACACACACATACATACATACATACATGCATATGGAAGAATAAAATGTAATATCACATCAATGAGTTTAATTTAAATTTGGTGATCTGGAAAGACCCAAAAGAGAGAATTGTTAAATTTTGAGTAAAATATGATTTATATAAAGACAAAGCAAACAGAGCAATAATATATGCTAAGTATAGCCATACCTGGAAAATATGTGGCAATGAAAAAAAAGGCCGTATATTAAACTCCAGAGATTAACTTTTCATGGGGATAAATTAGTAAGAATGAAGATGTAGGATGAATTACTAAGAATGAGGATATAGATCAAAGAAAAACATTATAAAATTAAATAAATAATTTAGTCCAGGTGGTAGTACAATCTTTGTGCACGTAAGATCTCAAGAACAGCCTGAACAGAAATATGTGTGTACATACATGCATATAAATAGAGAGGGTTGCAGAGAGAAAGAGAAAAAGAATGAGAAAACTCATTTTGTGTTTAATCTTGTCTTCTGCTAGTCTCTACAGTGAACATTTCATGGAAATATAAAAATTGTTCTTAAACTTAAAGATTTTAATTGAGCAGATAAACCAAATAGTTATTAGAAGGGGGTGGGTGGGAAGAAATCCAGATTCAAATTTTGAAGTATATATTCCAAGAGTAAAAACTACACAACACTCGGAATTACTCTATTTTTTCCATGGTCCTGTTGGATATGCCTCCAAATCTTCCTGGGTAATTCTAATATGCAAAGCGGATTTCAGAAACATGGAGCTGAAGGAAGATTTGAGCTTGGAAAGGTGTGGGCTAAAATGGCTGCACAGATTTAGGGTCTGGTATGGTGAGTAGCCTTAGCCTAAGTAAGAGGGAGATAAATGGATTTAACAAACTTCTGAAAATCAGTTGTTTTCATCACTAGAAGAAGTGAATCTCTCTAATTATGTGAACAGCTTGTGGGAAGTTGAGTTGAAATCCCTGTTATATCCATAACCATTGTAAAGCACATTTGCAATGTGATCGGCATGATACCTGACAACAAATTTGTACATCAACACCCCAAGAGGCATGTCCATTTTTAAAAAGACAAAATTGTAGGCTAAAAGCTTACTACTCAAAGTGTGGGCCATAGACTGGTGACATTAACACATCTTGGGACCTTTTAGAAATGAAGAATCTCAGACCCCACATTAGATCTTTGGAATAAAAGTCTGCACTTTCCTTGGCTAACAAGGCAATCAGTACCCACATTGCAGTTTGAGAAATAGGGAACTAGATTAATCATTGCCAATCTTGGGTGATCCTTGAAATCACCTTGAAACATAAAACTTTAAAAATCTGATATTTGGGCTGGGGTGTGGTGGTGCACACCTGTAATCCTAGCAGCTCAGGAGGCTGAGGCAGGAGGATCCTGAGTTCAAAACCAGCCTCATCAAAAGTGAGGCACTAAGCAAGTCAGTGAGACCCTGTCTCCAGATAAAATTTAAAAAGGGGGTAGGCTAGGCATGTGGCTCAGTGGTTGAGTGTCCTTGAGTTCAATCTTTCTTACCCCAATATCTGATGTTTGGGTATTGGAGCTTTTAAAAGCTCCCTCACATGTAACAATTTGTGAACCACTGGGCTAGAGAATCTCAGAGAATCTCAGAGCTCTAACATCACAGAGCTTGCAAATGATGGAGCTAGAATTCAATCCAAGACTGCAAACCCACTGTGCCCTGTTATTTTCCCCAATATATATTTAGGGTCAAAAAACATGAAAATTAAAATTAAAAAAACCAATGAAGGCATTTTTGCTTATCTGGTGTGTATGTGAATATGCACATGTGTGCATATATACATAGATATACATGATCACCTGTCACTGAGAATGAAATGCCTTTGATCTGCCGTTATTTTAAATTCTTATTATGTGCTTACCCTCCAACGTTTAGCACAGTGGTAAGCATACATTTGTTGCTTAATAAATAGTATTTGATTAAGTACACATAGCTATTCAAGCAATGAAATATACACTAATTGTAATAAAGAAATACTTCTTCATCCTTTCAAGCTAAAATTCAAACTTCACATCAGTATTAATATATGAGAAATATTCAACTTGTTTTTTTCCTCTGATTGATGCATGCAAATTATTTCACTTATCAAGACAAAGCCTGTCTATAATTCTATACTGAATGTCATAAAATAATGAAGGAAAAAACCTAAACTTTCTAATGTGTAAATGGCTTGAAAATAAGCTTCATATTTATTCATTAGCTGTTACACTGACTACATCCTGAGATTATTTTTTGCTATAGAATTAAACTTTACAAACAACCAGAACATCTCACTCAATAGCTAATTCACAGCAAGATCATTATCTTATTATAATAAATACCTGGATAAATAATATTGAAATAAGCACAGCCCTGCTTTACAGATTTCTTTTTCCCCTTGAGGATATTGTAATCACTATTGTTCCATAATAATGCTTGGCAATGAATGGAATTGGGCTTTATGAAAAGAATTTGAATTACTTTTGTCACTCAGCAACTGATTGTCCTGTGGAGCATTACAAATTCATTAGTCCATAATCAGGTTTTTTCATCTCAGAGCAGAAGGTAAAAATAAGCTACTGTTAAGGTTAGATGTTATCACACAAAGCTGCCCCCAATCATTAAGACAGTGTGGAAATTACAGCCAAAGAGGAGCATTTGCAAATGCGACCAATTTTGTCAGCGGTATTTCAAGACATTTTTTTTTGTCAGTTTACCTATGAATATAGTCAACAGTGTGGGAAGGGATATAGCAAATTCCTAAAGAACAAAGAAAAGACTTCTCTTTCCTTTCAAAATGATTAACCTAACATAGAGATATGTCAACTTTGGTATGTTTAACCACTCATTCATCCCAAAAATGTTTACTCGAGGTAAAAATTCAGAAATAAATAAGTAAATGTTGAAAGCTTGAGTCCAGGAGCTCAAGGAGTTCACAGAGCAGAGGGGGAAATCAAACAAGGAGTTGATACATATATATATGGCTGGGAGCTCTGATGGCTGCAGACACAAGTGGAAAGATCAGAGGAGTAAAATGCTGAGAAAAACCTATGAGAGATGACACAAAAGGTTATATAGAAGGCCAATCTGCACAGGACAGATACTCAGGAGATATGTCTGATTAGAAGGAGACCAATTTACGTTTTCACACATAATGAACCACAATGACTTTCAAGTGTTTCCATAAGGAACCAAATAAGCAAAAGCAATTTAAACTTGCAACCCAGGTGGTAGAGGAACTTTGTAGTTGTCAGGGCTGTGCTGCAATAGAGGTTACAGCACCTTATTCATAAAAGTGTCAAGAAGAGAAGGAACAAAGTGTGACATTTTAGCTCTGGATTTTTTTTTTTAACCTACAGTTATTCTAGTCTGCAAATGGAGGATAATGGTAGTTTTCTTGTAAATTCTTTTCCTAGATCAAATCGAATATGAGTCCTAGACTAAAGCCAAACAAAACAAACATACATAAACCAGCAGTGTTATGAACTAAATGCTTGCCTCCTTTTAAAATTTCTGTTGAATTCTAATCCCCAATGTATTGTCACTTGGATGTGGTGCCTTTGCTAGGCTATCAGGTCATGAAAGGAGAGCCCACATCAATGGAATTAGTAAGCTACCTTCCCCTCTGCCATGTAAGATGGCATCTGCAACCAGGTGGTGGTGGTGGTGGTCCTCACCCTGAACTCAGACTTTTAGCCTCAAGGACTGTGAGAAATAAATTAATTCAGTTTTAAGCCACCCTATTTATGGAACTTTGTTATAGTCTACCTAACTGATAAGCACAAGTAGAAACCATGTTTAAGTCCACTTCCCTGTTTAAGTTAGCCATCTATGACCCAAACAACTCAAGTTAACTCTTTTGGTTCTAGTTTTCTCATGGGTGAAGAGAGAAGATTGGCATAAGCATGTGGCCCCCCATTTGGGAACACTTGGAAAGAAATATTTTGGTGGTGACAGCTGGGGATGGAGGGGGGTTGCTTCTGGTAACTACTTGATTAAGGGAAGTATATGGCTAATCACCCTTGAATGCACAGAAAGTCCCCACCAAAAAATTATCCAGCCCAAAGTGTTAATGGCACCAAAGTCAGGAAGGTTAGGCTGAGCCCATCCTTCCCTAGCTGCATTGAACAGAGAGCTGTTTGTGTTCCCTAGAGAGCCCTGCAGAGATGCAGTTAGGAGAGATGAGTGGGAAAGAACAGAGGCTATTCCTTTCTGTGGGGCAGTGAGTCTTACAGAGTCATCTCTGAGTTGTCCATAAGAACTAACAAGGAATGAACTGTTTCAGTGAAAACTACAGAACCCCCAAGGAAGATCTTGAAGAAGACCTTAGAAAATGGAAACGTCTCCCATGTTCTTGGATAGGCAAAATGAATATTGCTCAAAATGGCCATATATTACCAGAAGTGCCATACAGATTTAACATAATTCCTATTAAAATCCCAATGATGCTCTTTATAAAAATATAAAAAGCAGTCTTGAAATTCATTTGGAAAAATAAGACACCCAGAATAGCCAAAGCAATACTTAGCATGAAAAGTAATGTAGGAGGCATCATAATACCAGATCTTAAATTATACCACAGAGATATATTAATAAAGCTGGTATGGTCTTGGCACAAAAATAGAACTGAAGACCAGTGGAACAGAATAAAGGTACAGAGACATACTCACATAAATACAGTTATCTCATACTAGGCAAAGGCACCATAAACATACATTGAAGAAAATAACCTCTTCAACAAATGGTGCTGGGAAAACTGGAAATCCATAGAATGATGTTAAATCCCTATGCCTCACTCTGCTGAAAACTCATCTCAAAGTGGATCAAGGACCTTGGCTTTAAACCAGGGACCCTATGCATACTAGAAGAAAAGGTAGGCCTAACTCTCCATCATATTGGCTCAGAAACAGACTTCCTCAATAAGACTCCTAAAGTATAAGAAGTAAAATAAAAAGTCAGTAAACTGGATGGCATCAACTAAAAAGCTTCTTCACAGCAAAGGAAACAATCAAGAACATGAACAGAGGGACTGCAGAATGGGAGAAAATCTTTATCACCTGCACCTCAGAGAGAACATTAATCTCCAGGATATACAAAGAACTCAACAAACTTAACACCATAAAAATAAATAGCTCAATCAATAAATGGGCATAGGAACTAAACAGGCATTTTATAGAAGAAATATAGTCAAAAATATATGAAAAAAAGGCTTAACATCTCTAGGAATTAAAGAATAGTAAACTAAAACCACTGAGATTCTATCTTACTTCATTCAAAATGCCAATTGTCAAGAATACAACTAAACAATAAATTTTGGTGAGGATGTGGGGAAAAAGTTTCACTTGCACATTGCTGGTAGGACTGCAAATTGGTGCAACCACTATGGAAAGCAGTATGGAGATTCCTCAGAAAACTTGGAAAGGAACCACCGTTTGACCCAGTTATCTCACTCCTCAGCTTATACACAAAGGCTTAAAATCAGCATATTGTAGTGATACAGCCACATCAATGTTTATAGAAGCACAATTCACAATAGCCAAACTATGGGACCAACATAGGTATCTTCAACAGATGAATGAATAAAGAAAATGTGGCATATAAACACAATAGAATATTCTTAGCTATAGAGAAGAATGAAATTATGGCATTTGCAGGTTAATGGGTGGAACTAGAGAATAGCATGCTAAGTGAAATAAACCAGTCCCAAAAAACCAAAGGTTGAATGTTCTCTCTGGTATGTGGATGCTAACCTATAACAAGGGAGGGAAAGGAGGAAATGTATAGAAGTTCATAGGATTAAATAAAGGGGAATGAAGTGGAGGGAGGGGGGATAAGAATAGGAAAGACTGTAGAATAAATTGGATATAGCTTTCCTGTGCTCATATGTAAATACATGACCTGTGTAATTCCACATCATGTTCAACTATAAGCATAGGATCAAAATTATAATACTCTGCACCCCATGTATGTATAATATGTCAAAATACACCCTACTGTCATGAAAAGAAAAAGAAAGAAATGAGCTGTTTCTTTCTACTACCCAAAATTATAACAATAGGTAAGAATCAGAAAATTTACTGTTCACAGGAACAGTAGTAGAGCTTACAGCACCTTCTCTTAAGGTGCATAAATTTTAAAAACTCAACAACAACAACAACAACAACAAACAATGGTTTTGCTTCAGAAATTTCTGCATCATTTTATTTAAATATCATAATAACCAACGGATGTACTTTGAATGTTCTCATTTTACAGAGAAGGGCTTAGGTTACACAGGTTTCTAACATCTTCTAGCAGAATGTGAATTTTGCTTTTTCTGATCCATTTGTCTTTGTGTCTGATGGATGTTATTATGAAGGAACTATGTTAATCTGGGCCTCTCTAATTTTGGTGTGTTTCATGTAAGATATGGGATTTTAGTGTCAGTCTTATAGTCATCATGTTTAGTATAATGATCAGAGGAGGGAATATGTGTGGGTAAATCATAGTGAACATATAATTAATATCAGTGGTATTAATAATAAAATTTTGACATCTTATTAATGATAATAATCTTATTAATTATATTAATAATATCAACATCATTAATAACTACCATGAGTCATCTGGCCTGATGTTTTTAGTTCAGTGAGTTCTAAATTGGCTTTGGACTGGATTTGTCATGAATTAAATGTGGAATGGGTATTCATTAAGAATCTTCATGTGCAGCTCAGTGTGACGGTGCACCCCTATAATCCCAGACTATGGAGGCTGAGACAGGAGGATCCCAAGCTCAAGGCCAGCCTGGGCAACTTAGACCCTGTCTCAAAATTAAAACAAAACAAAACACAGAAAGGCTTGGGGTGAGTCCCTAGTAGTAGAACATCCTTGGGATCAATCCTCAGTATCTCCAGAAACAAACAAACAAACAAACAAACAACAAGAACAAAATAAAACACAAAGAAACCTTTACCTTTATGAGAGTAGAGCCCTCATAAATGGAACTAGTAATCTACTCCTTCCTCTCCGCCATGTAAAAAGATGGCATCTGCATTCCAGGAGGGGGTCCTCAGCAGACCCTAAATACTCTGTTACTCTGAACTCAGACTTGCAACCTCCAGGACTGTGAGACAGAAATGAACTTACTCATAAGCCACCCTGATGTTGTAAAATCCCTGGTGCTTTGCAGTAACTCTTAGTGAAGAGCACTCTGCCCCATAGGACAATGCAGAGAGTGAAAAGAGGAAAAAGAGGGGAAATGATGAGCAGAGGGACTTGCAGCAAGGGGATCCTAATTCTTCCTAGCTGGCTACGGCCTGGCAGTTGCCGTATTCAGTTGTTTTTCCAGAATTCTCCTGGGGAAGGTAGCAGAGGAGGGATTGAGTCTCATAGGCATTCCCAGGGTTTAAATTCCAGTTCTACTATTGACTTCTCTGTGTAATTGAACAATGCACTTGACTGATGTATTAGTGGCCTCAGTTGATTTATCAGAAAAAGAGGAAGATGAGAACAGTATATCACAGGGCCCTGGAAAAAACTGAAGACATACACTGTTATACTGTAAGTTTTGTGTGTTCTGGATGAAACAATTTCTCTCAAATAAGATGAACATACCATGTCAAAAACTCCCTGCAAGGTTCTTGCAAAACAGAATTGGATATATTATTTAACCATCTACAAGATATTATTTGTATAGATTATTTATTGCCATAAAATATTCCAAATGTGGCAAAGAAATGTGCACACTTTCCCCTGGCATGCTTTTTCTGATGTGGCAAAGTCAAATCAAACAGAGTGAAAAACTTCAAAGCCTGGGACATAGGCAAATTGTTTCCAAAAAGTGTATCCATCAGAAGTGCACTTGATTCCCTTAACTGTACCCTTAGTAGCAAAGGTATGAAAACTAGACCAGGGTTCTAATATAGTCTCTTTGATTAATGATAGAATTAATTCCCCAAGGATTTTACTGTATTAATTATCTTATAAATTAGCTATCATGACTTCTACCTACTTCTCTATTAAGTTCTTCCTTTTTCCTTTTAGCTCCTTCCTTCTGTGTAATTTATGAATGAAGGATGAAAATTATTGTTGTATTTATGTTTATAGTTTGATTGTCTTTTAGAACAACATTAATTTTAAGAAAGACACAAAGCTAAGAGAAAATTTTTAATAAAGCATTTTATTTATTTATTTTTTAAGGTTAGCCTTTGTGTAGCAGACTTTGTCCTAGCCTGGTCACAGACTCTTTTCTTACCCTGGAGGTTGTAGTGGACAATTACCAAGAATATTTACTACTTTATGACACTCACTAATGGAGAGATTTTTTAAATTAGTGAATCTTGTGGCCAGAATCTGTGGTCTATAAAGATGCAAGCAAGAAGAGTTTGAGAGTTGCTTAATTTTGCCTCTGGGAAGACTTCTGCAGGCTATTTCACATTTCTCCTGGAGTGTCCAGTTGCCCTTAGTAGTGATCTGCTTAGCACCACACCTTTTATTGGCTCTCCTATATTCCCTACTTTACTTTTCACTACCTTATGTATTCCCTAGGATCGTCTCCCAAATAAAGTACTTAGCTCAAGTTCTTGACTTAGGGATCACTTTTGAGGAATTGAAATGAAAATTAAAAGTGAGTTTTATGAAAGTGTATTTTAGTATTTTCTTGTTTTACTCTTGATTTTTCCATTTTCTAAAAACTGTATTTGATATACATGATATTGCACAGACATGATTTGTAGAAAGAGTCAAGCTCAAGAAAGAATTAAAAAATTTCTCTATCATTTATAACTGAAAAACCCCTGTGTTGGAAGACTTGTGATGATTTTTTTTCCTAACCAGATATTACTGCAGAAACTTTTCCTTTTTGAATTTCTATTATTGTGGAGTTTGAAAAAGTTTGAAAATGATTGGACTAAATGATCACTAATATACTTTTTAGCTCTATAATCATTTTACCTCCTTTCGAGATTTAACACTGTTCTAGACACATACATTTTTTGGTTGATTGAATGATTCTTCCCCTTCACCATTGTTACATTTGTAACTTATGTAATGACTTGGTCTGCACACCCATTTACTTATTCTTTCATGCATTCACTTAGAAAAAATTTGCTGATTGTGTTCTGCATGCAAAGGAGGGGTTACTTAAAGTAGGGGAGAAAGCATTGGATTCGAATACATCATGATGTCTGCACCCAGCTCACACAGGGATTTTCTATGAGCTTTAGCAAGGGAATTTAAAAAAAAAAACAAACCGTTAGATGAATAAAATATTCTGGGAGCTATGAAGGGGTTACAGTGTACCAGACAGTTTTTAGGAGTTTTTCCATATGTTTAACTGATTTAATTCCATGTGATAGGTACCACTAGACTTTCCATTTTACAACAAGGAAATTAAGACTCAAAGAGATTAAGAGACTTGCCCTTAGTGATAACTAACCCTGGTAGGATTTCAACTGTGAACATAAATTAAGACCTCCCAAAAGAAGGGAAGTAAATGCATTCTATTCAGGGTTTGTGATAACAAAGTAATCAGCAACCATTATTTTCATTTGGTGGAGATTCAAAGGCAGTACAGAGGAGTTACTTAGACTATTGAAGAAAAAGGGGGAGGCTTCCAAGTAGCTCAGATTGGAGAATGGTGGAGTGGGGTATTTGGAGGTAGTCAAACCTGAAGTGGGATGCCTTATGTGATTTAGATTGCATGTTTGACTTCCTCTGGGCAGTCCTAAATCTGCAGTGGGGAAAAGAATCAGGGAAGTTGACATCAATCAAGTCTTCTCTGAGGACAGTTTCTATAAATATTTGTTGTAGTTGTGAGTGAGAATTCTCTTTCACGCATTGACTGGCCATTTTATACTGGCTACAGTTCAGATGTTGAATGTCCTCCAAAGTCCATGGATTACAATCTTGATTCCTAGGATGGTGTTATCAGGAGGTATTGAAGCCCAGTGAGAGGTCCTTTGTACAGCTGGGAGATGCCCCTGGAAGGAGTGTGAGAGTCTGCTCTCCTCCTCTTCCTCTCTTGTTTCTTGAGCATGATGTGAGAAATGCACTTAACCACAGGCCCAAAGCAAGATTCCAATTGATCACTGACTGGAACCTTTAAATCTATGAGCCCAAATAAACCTTTTATCTTTATAGGTTAATTACCTGAGTTACTTTATTACAGTGAACAGAAAGCTGACTAACACATAAGGGTATATTCAATCTCTTAGCATCAAGAGAACTTTACTTCAAAGTTTACTCATTGAACTCTGTACTTTGATTTCAAGAAAGAACATGTGTTCATACAATTTATAAATACCCAATGTAACAATATGAAATTATTGTAATTATTTATAATCCTAACAAATGTTTAGAAAAAGAGCAGTGAAACCTATTTTCAATGAACATGTATTTTAACTTAGAGCAAATACACAGAGTTGGAAGATAGAGTTTAAAGAAAGAATGTGGGCTTTGGAGTTGCAATATCCTGATATCTCAAAATGTATAATCTTCAAAGAAATCAGGACTCTAGAAAGGAGTCTCAAACCTAAGTGGTCCAGGGGCCAAGAAGGAATTACTAATGAATGAAGCAAGAAGATAACACAATACGGAGTCATAGGCTGCAAGATTCCAATCTCAAATGTGAATCCTCACTCATTTTTCCCCATGTAGTACTACTATACCCAAGTGTGGCAGGAGATTTAGATTTCATGTGAAAATTCTTGATTTGAAAACTAATTTTATAAATACAGTGTTTCAAACAAAACAAACTAATAAACAGAGCTTGATAGTAACCAAAGAATCCTTTTTTTTTTTTTTTTTTTTTGTGAGTCTTGTATGGCCTGCTGGCCACCATTATGAAACAGTGCCTGGAGAATCCCTCCAGAATGCACATAGAAGACTCCTAGGGAGCTTCTCCTTACTGCTACCAGGCTAAGCAGGTTATTCAAGCTCTTCCCACTCCTAGGCAACCAATTTTCTTTGCATCTCCAGTGCTATAACAGGACCAGGAGGTAGCAATCAACATATGTTCTTTCACATAAACCTCACTGCAACCCAGTGTGTTAGGTATTAATAAAGCCTTCAGGCATTCATGAAACTGGAGACAAAATGCAAAACCACTGTGCAAGAGGATACAGAAATAACTATATACCAACATGCCAAGCAAATATACAGGAAAAGAACCAATTAGTGAATAATGAGGTTAAACACTTCACCATGGTAAGCTAAGAGGAAGGCCTTCAAAGGAGGTGACAAGAATTGGTAAACTTAGGGCTTGCTCAGGTTACAAGTCTGAAGACTAAAGACAAGCAAGATTTTTGAATACAAGTTAGTATCAAACATCATCATCCTTAAAAAAATACTTTAATTGAAGTTAAGCAGACTCCTTCTAAAATATTCACAGGTAGCAAATAAACTCCTTCCTTTGTCCAGAAGTTGATAAATGCCTACTTTAGAGAACTATGTCTCTTGAGTAGGTCAATTTCTTATTTAGAGGTATGGTGTATTTGATTGTTTTGTTTCACAACTGTCTCTAAGGGAAGGCAGAGGATTCTTATGACAAACTAGAAAGCTAGATTTTTCTTTTCTTTTTAGTAAGACTGAAGTTATCAGTCCAATATTTTTTTTTTCCCAGAAAAGAGATCTGGTCGTTCCTATTTGCTCCTTTATATCTGAGTTTTCATGCAGGTGAATTATGTTTTAATCCCCTCTGCTTCCTAATCAAGATTATGCATAATACAGATGGAACATGATCTCTCCTAAGAAAACAATCGCAGGAGAAAAATCAACTCACAATGCATCAATTCCCTAGGCATTCAGCAGAAAATGAGCATGTATTGACCAATGAGTGGAATAATAGCTTTGTTGACAATGTCGTGGAGGTGTTCAATCTCCAGGCAGAGGGGCTGGAGAAAGAAAGCTGGAAATGGGGTAAAGAGCAGTGTCTCTGCTTTCTTCACCTCTCTACAAGTTCTTCTAGCATATGGAGGCACAATTTCTACAGATTGTTGTATTAGTTTGAAAGTTAGAACTTTATATAACTTCTTTTTCTGAAAAGTTCTGGGCACAGTTCAAAGAGCATAAAATATGAAAATTTAACATTGCAGAACAAGAAACAAAGCAAAGAAAGTTAGAATGAAATTGCAAATCCCTGGAGAATCAGGGTCTAGGTGGAAAAACCCTTTATTGAAGAAGTCAGTTGTAAATAATTCCTTGAGGAATTATTTTTGTTCTTGGTAAAATGATGATAGGTTTAGCGAAGTTAAGGAAATTCTCTGTAGATAATATAACAAAGCAGACTGTCACAAGAAGTAATTACGTATTTTCTTTTTTAGAATTGTTGAGATTTAGATGAATAAGACCAACAGACTTCTCATTGTACTGGGGGTACCTGGTGATGCATAGGACAACATACTATATACTTCTTTTAATCAAAAGTTTATTTGTGGAATATGAAGAATCTTATCAATGAATGGCCACATAAAACTTTAGCAATATAAACTTTTTTTGTGTGTGTGGTGAATTAGAATAGGAGCAAATGGTTTATATGCAGCCCAAACATGAGATTAATACAAAAAGTGAAATTGGAAATCTTTCATACTATCATAGCCAATGAGTATGTGAACAGTGTTTTTGAACTTCTTTACAGCAGGTTGTTTATGGGATGTATCATGCTTATTATCACTTTGTATACACATACCTACACACCTCTGCAATATTATAAACCCAAAATCAAAAGATTATTTAAGTTGGTTGTATTGCATTTGAGAAAAGCTAGTCAGTTATTCCACAAATGTCAAAGAAGATAAAAACAAATAAAATAGAATAAAACCTAGCTGATTGACTATATTTGTTATCTAGCTATTAATGTGGTTTGGGAAGAGGAACTACTTAAAAATTAGGAAGCTGTATAGAAAGATTAGCATCCTGTTTTTGCAATTTTGGAAATAACAGACACTGAATTTTCAAAGGCAACTGTTCTTTAGCTAAAGATGACTGCGTGGACCAGTCGCATTGGACAGGTCCCGGTGAAGTGAATATATGCATGTGTTCATGGTGTGCAGTATCTTCAAGGGATCAAGTGGACTGCAGACCTTCCCTACATTTCTCCTTGCTTCTACCTTTGGGGGAAATGAGGCCCGTGAGTTTCTTAGATGCTAACTACATTTAGAAAATTACCACAATGACTTAGAAGAGAAATGAGCCAGATAAACATGAAAACCCTATGGGAAGAGAGATTATTGGAAAGAGCAATCTTTGAACTACACAGCAAGAGCTACAGGGACAGAGCCAGCTACTGAATCACAGTGTGGCCAAGGCAAGGAAGGAGGAGTTCATTCGTCTTAAAAACATTCCCCAGGTCAAGAAAGAGGAGGGAAAATGCAAGGTGAGTCGAAATGACACAGTGACACAGTCTGTTCTCCACCATGGCGTGAGCAGTTGGCTGAGCCAAAAGCCCTATTGTGTCCAGACACACTCTGTTATTACTGTTCTGCTATCAGTGCCAACACAGCAATTCTAAACACTTTATGCTGCATCCTGATTTGCCCTGCGGGGTGTAAGCTGCTGATATCTAGTCATTTCAAGACCGTGGAAAAACAAAACAATTGCATTTGCTACCTGGGAGATAGAAGGCAATGCATACCAGTGCTGTTAGCTTCTGAAGCTCTCTTCTGCTGTGTACCATTGTAGCTGAAGTAATTGAACTGGAAGCTCAATATAAAATAAACCCCCTGCAATCTTTAATACCAATAGGTCTTCATCAAAGGAAATAAAAGCAAGACTGAGGTAAACAGAACATCAGGGAAATTTGCTTTACCCATTAGGTCTGGAACTGCTGAGGAGAAACGAACCATTTTCTATCCAAGACTGGGGTAGCATTTCAGAAAATAAGCAGTGGATATTAATTGAGGCTGCTTTCTTTCCTAACTCTTTCATCCTTACCCTCTGTGGGAATCATCTGGTACATTTTCATCACTTTCTTTTATTGAGTTTTATAAAATAAATGATTTGAGAGAAGCAATCAATTATAGTCCATCAATGAGTATAATTCAGAAAAAAACAAAAAACAGAAAACAGAGTTCCTCTTTGCTAGAGCTAACAGTAGCTAAATGCTGCTTTTGGACTTATACTCTCAGAATGTATTGCCCTAGAAGTGCCAGGGAGTTATGTTGTTGTTGATGCTGTTTTTCTTTTATTGACTCCGATGGCTATACAGAAACATTATAGAAATTAAGTTTCCAGTGCCACAAGGCTACAACAAGGTGTCTTACCCTAATGGGGACAGTCTATTTTAAGGAGACAGCATAGTTCCAGCAGCCAATAAAACAAGTGTAATGTTGCACCTATTTACTACAGTGCAGAAGGATTGCCCCAGAAGCATCACAGTGCACAAACTGATGTAGGCTGCCTTGTTTATGGGGGTAAAATGGATCAGGTTTACCCACATGATTCTGCTCTGGTCTTTATTTTCTTCTATTATCTTAGCCACCTTCTCTTCTTCCTTTCCTTCTTCAAACTTCATAGCCGTCCCTACCTATTTTCCTTTATTTTGTTTTCTAACTTTATTCCCTCTTTTGTTGTCCTTGCCATTCTTCTTTCTTAGGTATCTTTTGGGTAGACATTGTATTCTGGTTACACGATATGCAACAAAATATCATATGAACTCTCTGTATTTGAATGTCGTGGGCTAACTTGATGTATTTCAACATAATGAAAAAGCAGACTCAAAATATTAAGTGAATTAAGTGAAGGAAATAAGCCATTTGTTGGTGATCAGGGAGATCCTAGGGAGGCATCTGGCAAGAGAGGAATTTTGCATATGTTGAATACATGTATTTATTTACTTTTCCAAGAACTATATTCAACATAACTTAAATCACTTTCATTTTTTCCTTAAAATTCATCTGCCTGACATACTATTGTAGTTTTATTTGTTTATTGTCTTCATCTGTCATAATGTAAGTTTATGTAGACAGAGATCTCATCTCTGTTTATTGTTAACATGTCACCACCTTTAGTTTGTCAAGTCTGGCATAGAGGAAAAGGAAAAATTGTAAAATTAAATGAAAAAGGGTCACTGCTCTATTAATTTTCTATTGCTACTCTAATTAATTACACAAATTCAGTGGATTAACCCATCACAAATTTATTATCTTACGTTTTGGAAGTCAGAAGTGTAAAACAGAGCTCATAGACTAAAGTCACAGCGTCTGCAAGGGTGTGAGCATACAGAGGACTCAAGTTCCTTTCCTGACCTTTCCCAGCTCCTAGAGGCTTCTCACATTCCTGGGCAGTGGGTTCCCTCCATCTTCAAATCTGCAATTGCATCACCAAACCTATCATCCTGTTTCTATAATAAACAAAATTATATAAAATTATATAAAGTAAACACACACACACACACACACATGCACACTACACAAACACCTATAGAAAAGAAGAACCTTCCTATGCAGAACATTTTACTGAGATCTGAAATATTGGATTAATATTTTACAATATGGTGTTATGTTTTTTCCCTAAGCAACTATGTTTTCATTTCAAACAATAGTATAATGTGTCAGGAGTAATAATTATATATATATACACACACATATATTTCTCAGAGTGAAAAATAAAATAATGTTGTATGGTAATGCTTTCCAATCAGCAAAATATTATTTGTATATTAACTATAATTTTATAAAGAACATGTCATTCTCAAATAGTACTTTGTTTCTATTGAAAAAAAAATCACCTTTTTTCTTTTTTTTTTTTTACAAAAATTGAGCATACAAAAACAGAAAAGGAGGAAAATCCAGAAAACCTGCACACTGGGATGATTGTTAATGATGCTATTTATTTCCTTTGAGTTTTTGATATCTGAATATATTTCACAATCTATAAATTACATTGAATATTGTTTTTTCTCCTTCAGTAATTTAGAGTGAATACTTTCCCTTTAAATATTATTTAAGAATGTCATTTTAATTATTGTATAATATTCAGTCATTTAAGTTCATAATTATGTTTAATTGTTCTGCTGTTTTTTTAACTTATTTCTACATTTTTTACTATTATTAAAAGGCCATCACAAACCAAAATACTTAAATAAAGATCTTTGTCCACATATGTGATTATGTTCATAATAATATTTTTAAGGATACAAAAACAAGTGAATAGTGAAAATTGGATATTCATATCATAGACTATACTACAAATGAATGAACTCTTTGTCTTTTGTTATACCATTTTTTATTTCAAAAACTGTTTTTCGACAGTTACAAAATGTTACCTCCTTAGTATAATATGTATTTTTCACAATCAAATTGGAGCTGAACTTTCTTCATATGCTTCAGTACTTTCAAATAGTCTCCTCTTATCTGTGGAAGTTTCATCCCAACACCCTTATGGAATGTTTGACACTACAGGTGATTCCTAACCCCATCTATTCTGTTTCCTTATATGCACACCTATGATAAAGCTTCACTTTTTCACTTGAAGTAGTTAATGGTTTCTCTTTGGCTTTTCAAATTGCAAGCATCAATATTCTTGCACCTTTGGGCTGCTATTGAATATAAAATAAGAGGTTTTTGAACCCAGGTACTTCAATACCATGACAGTTGATTTGATAACCAAGATGGTTGTAAGTACTAATGTAAGGGTATTGTATGGTGAGATGGTAAAGGATGGCTTGAAATTTCACCATATAATTCAGAACAGAATGCAGTTTAAAACTTAGAAATTATTTCTGGAATTTTCCATTAAATATTTTTGGGCTGCAATTAAGTGTGAGTAACTGAATCCATAGAAAGTAAAATCCTGAATAAGGGAACACTACTAAATTTTTACTTCTTTGTACTCTCCATACTAAGGTTTTGTAGAAGAATCCAATTCTGCTGAAATTAGAGAATCCAGGAAAACATTTCCTCTTTTTATTTTTTCTGTAGTTCATGTCCTAAGCAGTCTTGCCGTACATAATGTCCCTCCTTTTCTGTCCACACCTTAATTTCAAGAGGACAATGAAAGAGAAAGAAAAAAGGGGGGAGGGAGAGGGGGGGGTCAAGGGGAGGAAAGGGAAAGTCCCGAGAGAGAGAGAGAGAGAGAGAGAGAGAGAGAGAGAGACAGAGAGAGAGAGAAACTCGAGATAGAAAGGCAGGTGGAAGAAAGGGAAAGTCCCTGAAAAAAAAAAGAAAATGAAATGGATAACAAGAAAATGTGTCAAAGAATACAAAAGGCAGATTTCCATGGGTGAGTTCCTTACCATTCATTCCCTATGACACACAAAAACCTTCATCAGATGGAATTAAATTAAAGCCTTTGTTTTCCTACAATTCCTAACATCATTCATTACAAACATTTGAATTTTGAAGAATTTTGAAATGTATGCAAGAGGATCTTACACTAGCAATTGTAGAACATGAATGGTAAGTCTTTTCAATGTGAAGCCAAAGAAACCAAGGATAGGGGCTGTGATTTGTTCAAGCTCATGTGGTAAGTGAGCTAGGAGTGTTCGAATCCAACCCATTCTGATGCACTTCCCCAAAGACATGCTTCTGACTTTATAAACATAGAATATGGTGGAGTCTCTATAAGTATGTCCATTTCATCTAGCAGTAATATCTAAACACTTAGTTTATTCCAAAAATCTATTTATATGCTAGGTACTAGTGATACAACACAAACACACACACACACACACACACACACACACATTTACCCAAGGAATATTGATGGAGCTGATATCCACTTGTATGATTGAGAGTCTATTAAGGCACCTTGATAATTTAGTGTATATAATATTTACATCATACCTACAATTGTTAAAAAATTCTTATTTAGAATACAAAGAGAATGAATCCTAAGTTTGAAAAAAAAAGTGTGTGTGTGTGTGTGTGTGTGTGTGTGTGTGAATTCTTTATAAATTAGTGTGGAAGGTTTTTGTTGTTGTTGTTGTTGTTGTTATTTGTTTGTTTTTTAAATGACAGATCCTTAGTGAAGGAAAAAAAATGTTATAATCTCTTTAAAATTCAAAGCACTATTCATTCTTTACTATTGGATGCCCTTCATGTCATCCTTTGAATAGCCATTCCTATATGAAGTTAAGGGGAGGGCTAGTTTTCTAATGTTTCAATTTCTGGGAAATGATGGAATGCCTTAGATGATTGAAGATAACATAGCTAAAAGTTACAGCTTGTGTCTTACCCCAAACAGATTAATCCTTGAGAAACCCCTGGAGCCATCCACTTTCCCGTCATGTCATTTTGTTTAAACATGAGACAGTCTTTGGATATATCATGGTTGGGAAAACATCAATTATAGAAACACACATTGGTTTTTATTCGTCTTTTCCTTTTACTGTAATAATCACTTACCTTCATATGTGCATATACTGTGGGAAATAAGAATGTTTAAAATGGGGAAAGCTTAACACTGTGCAGCAAAATTTGTAGAAATGTCAAAATTAAAATATTTCCCATTAATATTAACAGGTTTCTTTTATATATCAATCTGAAGTTTGCAATGTAATTTTGTATTGTATCTTACATAATTATCATACTTACTCAAAGAATGAGATATTAGTGTTGCTTTAAGGGGGATGAAATATGGTCCGGGTAGATTATGTTATTTGCTTAAGATTAAAAAGCCAGCAAATGACACAATTAGTGCTTGGATTTTCTAGAGAATCTAATTCAAGTGCACTTTTTATTAAAACAAGTATATTAATACTGAATCTATTTTAATAAGTAGTTTGCCGCTTAATTTAAAAATCCTAAACTCAAAATACAATTTTAGTATTTTAGAAAAAGTCAAAAGAATAAAAATTAAAACGAATGCTATCATTATTTACCCATCTATTGATGTGTATGCTGACAAACCCAGTCACTGACAGTACTCTGCTCCATTCATTTGCTTCAAGAACCTTGGGCATGCTCACTTCCCTTTTCCCCAGTTAGAACCGCCATGTTGTTTTTATCCTTTACATTATGAATACTTCACTGTGTGATCAAGGAAATATAAATCATGTGGCTTCACCTGCCTGTGAAAATCTCTAATTAAGATTAAACTTGTCCCTGTGGTAAATGTAAAATGATTTAATTATAATCAAAATGATCTCAATTGAATAGCTTCTGTTTCAAAGAGTCACTCTCCTAGTGCTAAGAAGCTCATTAAATTCAATTTGCAGTAATGTACTGCTGTCATGTTTCCTTTCTGAACTACGGTATTATATTAAAGTTCTTTGATTATTTCCCTGTAGGGTTGTGTTAATGTGACACACCATGTAAGAGAAAAGCTCAAAAGAGACTCAAAGATGCACTACGTTTTTTAAAAAATTTCCTCAATAGATGTTCATACTTAGCAGCATGAAAAATATTCAATAAAGAGTATTTGCAGGCTCTTTTATGAAGGAGGGAAAAAAAGTAATACAATTTATATTGACGTTTGTCCTGGAAGTCTAAAGAGTCTATATTTATATTTGCAAACATGTGCATTTCCATACAATACAGGTGATACTCTTTGGTATGTGTTTTTACATTCATCGTAGGCATATACTTTTCATTCATTTATGAACTTAAAGACATTATTGCTCTTTTCAAGGAAGTTCAATCTCCTTGATATGTAGAATTAATATTTGCAATATGGAAAACTCCTTCAATATAAAATTATCTAATATTGAAAAATCTGCATAAAAATTCATTGTTACTCAAAAAAATCAACTGGAAAATTTTAAAACCATTTTTCTTTTAAATATGAAAATATTTTTTCTAGGTCACTTTTTCACATATAAAGGTACTAAAAGATGTGTGTTACAGAGGTAACTAGTCTACAACCCAAAATGGTAAGTTCCTTAAAAGATGTTAGACAAGATAACTATATATAGTAAACACAGTTGAAATAATTGATACAAATATACATAAATTTTTTAAAAAATATTCTATTTCAATAGTCATACCTAAATTTATAAACAAATCCCATATCCATAATGGAAAGCAAATTATTATTATTAATAGATGTCATAGAAAGAAAAAATATGATGCAGTTGGGAATTTTGAGAGATGTTGAGATTCATATTTTTTAATTAGATATTACACATGTCAATATAAAACTATCATTTGTCTTTCTACTGTTTTGATTAATCGTTAAAGCACTTATATCAGGACAAAAATAGAATATAATAAATAAAATATGAATACTTCTATCCAACAACAAAAAATATGGTGCTTTGTTTAGCTTCTTAATGAATCATTTAATACAATTATCAGTTTAGGTAACAGGAAAAACAATCTCTTTTACCCAATTTAAAAATTTCCTCTAATTGTTAAATTTTATTTTGTTTATTTTCTTTGTTTTGTCTTGCTTCTTTCAATCCCTTTCTTTTATGAAATACAAATGTGTCTAATATATAAATTAAAAATTATTTGCATAGAGATTAGAGAAGTTCAACCTCTGACCAGCGGCAAATCAATGCTTATTTTTCTGCATCTATATCAAAACAATGTTGTCTTGGAAAAAACTGGTGACAATGAAGTGTTACTATTTCATATAATTTTCACATATTTGATTTTTAACAAGGTTGGACATATTTTATATATTCATATCTCAGATATATGTGTTGCTTTTTGTTTGTATTTTGTTATTGGCCTATTCATATATTTTATTCAATGGAACATTCACTTTTTCTGCTAACAGTTAAAAATTCTATTTAATGGATGTAACTGGAGACAATCATGCTAAGTTTAATAAGTCAATCCTCCAAAAGAAAGGCCAAATGTTCTCTCTGATGTGACAGAGTTGATTTACAATAGGCAGGAGAAGGGGAGAGGGAAGGTTCTCTGGATTGGAGAGGGAGGAGTAGGGAGAAGGGAGGAGAGATGGGAATGGGAAAGACAGTAGAATGAATCAGACATAGATTCCCTATGCTGACATATGAATACACAAGCAGTACAACTCCACATCACGTACAACCACAAAAACAGGAAGATATACTCCATATATGACATGTCAAAATTCATTCCACGGTCATGCATAACGACAAAGAACAAATAAAAATTTAAAAAGAATTCTCTTTTTTAAGTATTTACTGTCTACTACATTTGATTGTAAGTAAGTACTTTCTCCAAGTTTGTAAATGAATTGTCTTTTCATGTACATTGTTATCCCTCATTCTGAAAATCCTCAGCTTGAAGGAATTGGGTTACCCCCAAAATACTATAAACCCTTTGAGAGGAGAAAATCTGCACTGAGTCTTATTCAGGTTTAGAATATCATATATAGTCTACCATGATGTCTTTCAGGAAGAAAACAGTTTAAATACATTGAAATAAACTATTACCTTTAAAAAGTACCATTCTTTTCTCCTTTTGTGAACAGTGCAAAGATATGGTTTAACCACTGGTTACCTCTATTCCTCATTATTTAGCAGTTAGTGTGTAGCCAAATCATTTAAGATATTCAAATATTGGCTGAGCTATATATTTTTCTTAACTCAACATACTACACACTTTGTTTGCATACTTAACATTTATTAAGGTTATCTGGTCACTACCTATTTTTAATTTTATTTCAGGGCACGCTCATTTTGTTTCTTTATTTGTATCCTTACTATTTTGTAATATTCTAAAATGGTTTGAAAGAGGCTATTCTAATCCATTTAAACACCATTTAATAAAACAGAAACATGTTTTCAATATAGCCAACATATATAATCATAGTGATACATACTCTTAGCATATTATGGGTACTTTAAGTGCCTTCGCTTATTTATTTCCTACAATCATCCCCATTCAATAGTTGAAGAAATGGAAACTAAGAAGGTTTACATGATTTATCCACAGAAACAAAGCCAGCAGGTTCTAGAGCTAGATTCAGACCATGAAGATTGGTACCCTTTACCAATCTAAGCTTTACTGGAAAGAAGGAAGGCAGAGAGATGTATATGGATACAGAGACATGGATATACTTTTCTCATCTATGGAGCAGATGCCACTTACCACAGGGATGCTGTGAATTCACAGGTGTGAGTACTCCTGTTTTAGTTTTCATCATATACTAAGTACTATTTGTGAGTTTGCATTACCATCTTTATTGTTTCTTCTGTATTGTAGCAGTATTTACTAGCATCTTTTATATGACATGTTTCTTCCTCTTTAACATTTCCTCATGGTCTCCTCAGATCCATTTCCCTTCTGCATTATCTAACTAGGTGTGTCTTCTCAGGTGAGGACTCTGTATCCTGCTGTTTTGCAGTTATGGTTTTCTTCAATCACTTTATGCATTCTCATTTTTGAACTGATATCACCACCAAAGCTATTTACCTATTTGAATCTCCATCAATAATATGTTTCCTAAATTTAGCCGGGGCTATTTTTTCTTTTCTTTTTTTTTCTTTTTCTTTTCTTTTCTTTTTTTTTTTTTTTTTTTTTTTTTTTTTTTTTTTTTGCATCTGGGGGATTGAACTCAGGAGCAATTAACCACTGAGCCACATCCCCAACCCTTTTTTTGTATTTTATTTAGAGACAGGGTCTCACTGAGTGGCTTAACACTCACTTTTGCTGAGGCTAGTTTTGAACTCTTATTCCTCCTGCTTTAGCCTCCTGAGCCACTGGGATTACAGTTGTGTGCCACCACATCCGGTTAACACAAGACTTTTAATCTTTGGGTTCTACCTTTGCATCACCTATGTTGAAAGAATTTTACAAAACTATTTTTTAAAGTCTTATGGGACTCTTATGTATATTAGTAAACTCTGTGCTAAATAATATTAAAAGGTAGTGTTCAATAATTTCAGAATGTATTGGCTTAAAGGCTGAAAAGTTTTTAAAAATATAAAAATGAGAAATGGAAGAGTTCAACTTAGTTATTCTCAATGGGGGCAATTTTATAGCCAGAGAACATTCACCAATATCTGGGCGCATTTTTGGTTGTCATGACTTGAAGAAAACTGCTGCTGTCATCCAGATGATAGAGACTAGGGATGCACTAAATATCTTGTAATATACAAGACAGGTCCTAACCACAAATGATTACCTGGCCCCAAATACTGTAGCCCCAAGATTGAGAAACACCAGTCTCACCTTAAGAGCAAAGTCAATATTTGAAGAAACAGTCAAATAGCTATTAAATATGTCCTTTTCATTTTAAACATGAAAGAAGGACAGAATGAAAGAAATCTAAATTGTGTTCAGATTTGCTGTTTTCTTATAGAAAGATATATGATTAAACACAATTGGAAAGAAGCTATGTGTTCAATCAAATTTATTTACTGTGCTGCTTTGTTACCTGTTCATTAAAATTCGAATGTTCAGTATTAGTAAAAGTTGGGAGAGGAGAATATGTGTGGGGAAGGAATAGATTGCTTAGGCAATGGATAAAAAATAAGGGTTAAAAAGAGAGGAGGAATAAAAAGAGTTGTTTCTCTTTAGCAAAATGAGGTGGTTCTTTATAGCCTTACACACATTGAGAGTAATTGATACCATTATATACCATTCAACATACTGGAAACAAAACATGCAATTACTGTCAGATTCCAATTGAGCAGTGAATTAAGGTAAAATCTATCCCTATTTTAGGTGGATGTAGAATATATGTTTCATTCAGGCTTGGAAATGAGCTGAGTTTAAATGAAGCAGTAGTTAATAATCAACAAAATAATAAACAAAAAAGATTTCTATCATTCTGATGTTGAATTTTTCTTCCAATTTTGCTATTTCTTTCTTGAGATTGTGTATTTTATTATTTAATAAAGAACTTGAATTATTAAAATATCATGGAGAATTTACCCAATATTTAAATTATAAGTCATTTATATTTTTATATTTAGGATTATTGATAAGACATTTTCAAAACAAGTATCAACTAAAAAAAATGTAGAACAAACCAACCTTCTTACTCCAGCTCACAATGTCTGATTCACGTTTGATTCCTCAATTAATTTATTAATTTAGGTAATTACATGCAGCAAGTCTGCCTAAAACCTAATCTCTAAGCAGGCTGGGCTTTGGTCTATTGGATTAGATAATTCTTCATATACTCAAGTGGTTATAGGAGTGTTGAGAAGCAAGAACTCCAGTAAACAGAGTTTGGAAGACTTTTGCATAATCTTAGGCAATAATCTCTGGACAAATTAGCCTCAATTGAAAGTTAGAGATAATAATATTTTCATACCATGAGGTTGTGGTGAGAATTAATTAATGTTATAACCCTCCAGTGCTTATGCTAGTGCCCAGTACTTTATAAATGCTTAATAAATATTTGTTATTATTAATGATAGTATTAATTATATTAATGTACACTTCTACACACTTTATCCCAAGAAACTACATTGTTTTCAAATGTATATAAACATTTCTATAAATACATATCTGCATGTGTATTGTATATTATAGAAAATCACTCCAACTTTGAATTTTAAAGATGATTAACTTTTAAAGTATACCTACAAAGCATACATACACTTGCTCATCATAGACTCTGAAAGAATATTCATGGCCCAAAGGTGCTAAAACATAAAATTTATTCTTTTAGAACCTAAGTATATTATTGGATCAAAATTATGTTAAACTGTAATTACATAACACAGAAAACATGTTAAAATTAAGCAATTATAAAAATTTTTATGAACAGTAAATGTTACAGGAATTCAGAAGAATGTTAATGTAAAAGTTAACATATTTTTATGTATGTATATATTCAAAACTAATTATATGTCTATATTAAGGAGTAGTTACTGCCTTTACACAAACACATGTATTGAATTATTTAAACCTCTTAACAATCCAATGTAGTAGTTTTCAGAATAATTATGTTTTACTAGGATTTTTCTTAGAAAGTCAAGATAAAGTAACTTGCCCAAAGGCTTATAACTGGCTATTCAAGTCATCTGAAGTTTAAATTTTGGATCTATTTAACATCCAAGTCTATGACCTTAACTATGGCTTACTTATACTGAAAACAGAGGCTTTGGTCTCTTCCACAGTTACTGATCAAACTTCAGTATAATAAAGTGTTTTGAAAAGCATAAAATCATTATTAAATACAATAAAGTCAGTTTGGGGAGAAAGACTATTATAAAGACAGTGGTCTTAGCATTTACTTTGAATAGACTTCTTATAAAAAATAGACAGAATTACATGTGTTACTGCATTGACATGAAAGTAAATACTTTGTTAGATATTTAATTTCTGAACTAGTTTTGTTGATAGTATATAAACATGACCTGAATAAAGAACCAGGGAAATTCTGAGAGTGGAAAGGAATGTAATTTCTGGATGCAGAGTTAAAAAAGTAAAACCACTGAGTTTATGTCACAGATAATAACTGAGAATGGTCACCCCTTTGAGTAAAATCATGAAAGAAAGAACTGGGCTTAATGTTTTTTAATTTATAAGTTGGAAACCTAAATGCATGTCCTAATGAGAAGCCTAATATAGAATAACAAATTCATCACATTAGGAGAACCTTGCCCTTTGCATTTCCTTGCTCCTGGGAACTTAAAGCTGAATTTTAATGTTGCATTAACATTTGCAATAAAAGTTAAAACCCTAAAACTAAAATGCAGACTTCCTTGTAGACTCATGTGGTAATTGTATGAAATAACCACATGTGATAACTCAGGAGGGATAAAAGGAAGAGTAAATTGTTGCCACATAGAATTAGTTGGGGATTTTTAAGGGGATTTGATAAAGTTACTAATTTTAAGTCTACTCACTTTACCAATGGAAAAGTTAGAATTTGTCTCACTTTATTTAGTAGTCATCTTTTGAAAGTTCCTGTATCTCAAATTATTGCTAATATTTCCTTAGTCACTAATATTATTCCTTTTTGGATATAATGTATTTTCATTCTGTTTCAAATATGTTTTTAATTTTCACTTACTAGATTTCCCCAGCATCCCATAGCTAAAAGGTTTGTTTTAAAGAGTTTAATGTCAAACTTTGGTGCTATAAAGTATTTTTTTTAAAGAGGTTAAATTTTAAAATTAATGTTCTATATAGCCAAATGAAAAAAAAAAAAAAAAAGAAGAAGAAGAAACCTGGACAGGAAGATTGCAAGTTTGAAGCCAGCCTGGGCAACTGTCTCAAAATAAAAAGCAAAAAGATCTGGATATGTATCTCAGAAAGCAATTGTAAGGGCAAATAACTTGAATAGCTAGCATCATTCCTGATCACAAAGGATATTATTTGTTTGTTGAACACACGATCCATTCTAAACACATTTCATGGCATCAGAAATACAATTGTCATAACAAGCTCTTTCTAAAAACAAGTTCACAAATACCATTTACAAGAATGTTCCATTCCATCAGTATAATCCAATCCATATTAACCACTGTATAAAGAATTAGCAAGACAGTGTGCATCAGTGTGAAAAAGAAAGCAAATTTAAAAAGCAGAAAGAGTAAGCATAGAAAAATTAGTATACTTCTCAGGAATCCCTTAAAAGACAGATTCTGGTTTACACCATAACCCACTAGACTAGAAGCATATCCATTATAAGTGTTTGATGTATTTAAAATACATCTAGCAAACAACAAAAAATTGCCTTCTGTTCTGATGTGATGTTTATTTCTCTGGATATTTTGCTGTTTCTTACAAATTTCTGAGCCTAACTAACTCCTGATATTGTTGAAGAAGGAATGAGTCCTTACCTGGATTACTCTCAGCAGTATTTGCTGTTTTGCCATTTATTTGAAATTTGGACAAAGCAAATAAGCATACCCTTCACAAAGTTTACACCTAACTAGACATTCCCTGTACTGATATATGGGAATACCCATAAACTCCTCTGACATAAACCTGGGGCAGTTTGCTATCTGCAAAGTGCATGAGATTTGAAGACTACTATATGCAAGCTAGAACCCCACTTCTGACTGACACTTTGAGGTTTTGTAAATTTTAAAAGCAACATGAGAACTCTGAATTTGTTTCTTTGACTTTAAAATTAGAATATTGATATTTACTTAAAAGTGAAGTTTTTGAGGGTTGAAATATATATCCTTTCAAGATTTTTTTTTACAGTCTCTCTATAATAGAGACAATTTTAAAGTGGGAAACTGAGCAAGACATTTTAAAATATAAACTCTCATCTCACATATAAATCCATCTTGTAATATACCTGTCTTTAAATTCAAAAGCTTTATGTTTGCAATAATATGTAAAATTACTGTGATTTATGTGTTTGCCCAAAGTCCCATACTCCTAGGTTGCTCTCAATGATTCTCACCTCCTGGTATTTACACCTCTCTTCAATCCCTTTCTCTGTGGAATTTGGTGACCTGTGCTTTCCAAAAGACAGAGTGTAAAGCTCATGACTCACTCCTGAAAGCCAGTGGAGTTTCACTACCTCTCTCTTAAATTACTTGCTTGAAAGAATCAGAATTAGTTTTTTGACAGAAGAAGAAACAATCAAGAATGAATAAACACTCAAAAAGAAGAAATTTATGGGGAAGGGTTGAGGTCATTATTAGAAAATAAAATAGTAAGACAATGTGACATCAACAAGATAATATAAACATTGACCCATGCACCAGAATAGAGACACCAGATTCTAAAACATGCATATGAGGAAGCCTGATTTATTATGACTCATATGTTTTAATAGGAAAAGATAGAATTTTCAATAGAAGTTATTGAAAAGAGTTTATTCATATTAAACTGTTTATTTTTAGTTCTGTGATGTATGTCATAAAGCCAAGGATCAGTAAGTGGAATGGTAATAAATTTAAAAGCTTCTGCATAGCAGAATAAACAATTAAGAATATGAAGCAAAAGCCTACAGAATGAGAGAAAAATCTTTGCCAACCACTCTTCTGACAGAGAACGAAAATTCAAAATATATAAAGAACCCCCCAAAAAAGAACAACAAAAAAACCCAAATAATCTGATCAGTAAGTTGACAAAATAATTTAACAGACATTTCTCAAAAGAAGAAATACAAACGGCCAACAAGTGTATAAAAAAATGTTCAACATCTTTATCAATCAGGGAAATGCAAAGCAAAACCTCACTGAGGGTTTTTCTCAATCCAGTTAGAAGGGCAATCATCAAAACAAATAATAATCAATGCTGGCAAGGGGAAAATGGAACACTTCTACATTACTAGTGGGATTTTGAATTAGTATAATGACTATGGAAAATATGGAGGTGTCTCAAAAGGGATAGAGTCACCATATGACCCAGCTATACCACTCCTCGGTATCTGTCAAAAATAATTAAGGTCAGCATTCTATAGTGAATGCATACCCTTGTTTATAGCAACATAATTCACAGTGTCCAACTTATTGCACCAGGCCAGGTGCCCATCGACAGAAAAATGGATTAAAAAACAGAAGAATGATCCATTGATGGGAATAAGGAACATATCACACAAAATACTATTTCCAAAATAAACAAAGATCTCTACAATATCTTCATATCAAGAGTTCTTGATAGGAAAGAAACTCCAAGTAGAAAAATGAGTAAAATGTTCAATAGTCTCTTCACATATAAGGGAAATCAAAGAGCAACATTTTTTTTTTTAAAAAGAGTGCTCAGTCATTAATTGTATGGGAATTCTAAATTCTCATCATGTAAGATACCATTTCAATTTATTTTAAAAAGCCACTGAATATAAACAGTGAAAAGTATATGGATCAGCACTACTTGTACAGTGTTGGGGAGTGAAAAATAGAACTATTACTTTGGAGAGATTTGCTATTATCTATAAATGTTAAATGTGTACCTACTTAGCATATGATCCTGTTATTGCACTCCTAAAACCACACCCTCAGAAATTCTTTTGCATAATCTGGATGCCATTGACAAGAATGTTCATAAGTGTAGTAAGAACTGGAAAAGCCAAGCTTCATCAAGGGTAGACTAGGACACTATACAACATGGAATATAATAAACATTATTTTGAATTAAAAAAGAAGTCCTAGAAAAAAATATACAGAGCCTCTTTTATGAATTGAAAAACATGCAAACCTGCAAATGATATCAAACATACAAAATAACACCTCAAATGAATGATTTAAATATTTTAAAACAGTAATATGAGGGATTTATAGGATTGGACCTATAGACAATGCTGTTTGGGAACTAAGTAGTAAATACATGTGTTTTTGTAGAAAATGTTGTTTCATATATTTTATGTGTTACAAGTATTTTTACACTTCTACTTGATTTAACAAGTAATGATCAATTTAAAAACAAACTTATGCTATCAGTTTCATATTGAGATTGATTATCAAGGAAGCAATTTTCCATGCCAGTAATTCTTACTGTAGACCCTATTTAAAACACACACACACACATACACACACACACACACACACACACGCACACATGAAATTCTGCTTCACAGTTGAGCCTCTGGGCAAGGGGTCATAGCAGATGTTTGCTGTGAGCTGAAAGGAAATTGGATAGATGCCAAAAGCAGAGCTGATGACACTGTTCCTATGGTGACAGAGATATTAAGATCAGCATATAAAGAAAAGCATTAATGTACTATATCCAAGGGGTCATGAATTCCTGAGACTCTCAGTATACATTTCACAACTGCTTCAAAAGCACATGGGAAAAGCACACCTCCTCTGCCACATCTTCCTTAGCACTTGCCAAACTCATTTACCTTTTTTTTTTTTTTTTAAATTTAAAAGGGAATGAATCCTCTGTAGTCTAGAAAGCTAGGGAGGAGGTGTGACAGGTGCTGGTGGAGAACAGCATTTACAGATTTGTAGGGAGGTGACCATTGGAATAAAAATGAAGATCCAGGTGCTTGGCTGTAAGTATGTACAGAAATAAGGTCCCCATTGTGCTGCTCACACTTGAAAGCTGCTGCCGATCACACTGAGAAATGAACCATCATCTTGCCCTTTTTCTGCAGGGCTGACACTTTTAGTAGCTTTGTTCTGACCTGGAAGATTTCAGCTCAATTTAGAGCCACGGTATTTTGAATACTGGCATCACCAGGTTCTTTTTCCATTCTCCGTGGCTTACAATCTCATTTATAAATCACTTGACATACTTAGGGATGGCTTCTCTGATAGAAACACATTTCCTCTGTTTGTCTTTCTGTATCATTTTCCCATACAGAAAAAAAAAACAGGGCCATGTATTTAGCATATTTCAAAATTTGTAAGCATTTTTAAGTTTATTTATTTATTTTTAAAATTCTTTTTCAAGAAAATTGAATTTCTAAGATGTTAACGACTTTTAGGATTCTGGCACCAAATAAAATCAGAAATGGAATTCAATACAAGGTCTTTAAGTTTTTGACATCACAAAGCTTCAAGCCTTTTTATTAGTATATTGCAAAGTCACTTTTAAAAGTGTGCTTGATGAAGAATTTTCAGGAGTGGGGAAATTGCATCTTTTTGCTACTGGCTTCTCTAGCTATTAATAACACAGTCATTGTGTTTTAGAGAATTGAGAATAATAATTCCTGAGTAAATTTTTGGTGTACTATATACTCTCACACACATTTACCCATTTACTCTTCTCAATCAAATGATTAGATTATTAGTATTATTAATATCATGTCATTATTGATTTAGCTTCATGGGTGAGACTCTGACCACTCCACAACTAGGTAATAGAGGAAATTAGAAATCAAATGCTGTCTAAATCCAGCAAATATTGCCATGAAAATACCGGACCTTTGAGTTACATAAGGAAATAATGTCTCTATTCCTAAAAATGCAAGGATGGCATAAATATGTGATAATGTATACCAAGATCGTTATGTTTACTGTAACAGACATAGAACAGGCATGAGATTTAGAAACATCAAGGCCTATGTGCAAGTGTGTGTGTGTGTGTGTGTGTATGTGTGTGTACATTATGTATATATCTATATATATCCAACAATTCAGCAATGCTTGTATTCAAATTAGACAAAAAAGGATGTGCACATACATGAATACTTTCACACTTCCATTTATCATTTAGTTACCATGTAATAAGATAAGATAGATCCTTAGATAATCATTTTTTAAGAATTTCAAAGAAATTGAAACATGATCATAGGCAAGCACAGTGATTCTTAGGGTTGATTTTGTTTCCCAAGGAAGGACATTTGGCAAGAGCTATTTTTAATTGGCACAAATGAGGGGAATATTACAAGGAATTATCGATGTAGCAGCTAGGGAGGTTGCACAAGAAATACACAGGAAAGCCTTCCATAATAAAAACAACCAATTCCAAAGGTGAGTAATGCTGAAAATGAGAATCTCCTGGAGGCCTGGGAAAACAAAAGATGGATCCAATATTCCAGGGATTGACCTGAATAAAAGTCTTACAGATTTTAAACCAGGGTTTACACACAGGTTAGTTGAGGCTACAAAGATACTCTTGTATGCACATATGTAACATTATTAAATTAGAGGACATTGAAGTGCCTGCCAACTATGCATTTCTAAGAGATGAACAAATCCAAAGAAAATTAAAAGCAAGTGATTGGGGATACAGCTCAGTGATAGAACATAAGCCTAAAGCCAACCATGTGCAAAGCCCTGGGTTCAATCTCTGGGACCAAAAAACAAACAAACAAAAATTTAAAAAAAAGAATAAAAAATAAAAACCTAAACAAACAATAACAATAAAAAAACAACAAACAAAATAGTTCTAACTAAAACTAAAATTAATATGCTAGTGCATGAATTCATTGATAGTTCATTTTTGTCATTTGTCATTAAAATGTAGATAAATTTAGAAATAAGCACACTCACAAAAATGTTATTTTTTAATAAGGAGGACTTGTTTGAGATTGTTGATAGGTGTTATTCATTCAGTATGACTCAAGCATACCTTTCTTACTTTTATTTCTCTAAAAGGATAAGGAAAATAAGTTGACACATAGCAGTCACAGGAGAGAGAAAGAAAATAGTCATTTTCTTCTCTCTCATTTATTTTCTTTCCCTTGCTCTAAGCTTTGTATTAATAAAGCATAGAAGGAAGAAGAAACCAGGACTAAAGACATTTGAATGCATCCTCCTTCCCATATAAAACCTATAATTTGGTAAAATTTTCAGAAACACATTACTTCTTTTTCCCTTTTGACTGCCAGTGTTGAAATTCACGGAAACCAACAAAAGAAATCATGAAGACTCCAGCATGAATCATTTATTTGGACAAAATAGGGTGGCTATTTAAAAAAGGGCAGTAATTCCCTCTTGCTGTCAAAAGATAAAGGCTTACAATTTCCTGTTGAAATGTTACAATACCTTGTAAATCGTGAACCTGTAATCATCTTCTGAAAAAGAGGAGAAAAACACCAATTGGCAACATTTTGCTAGGGCAGTGAATGCATTACTGCAAACCATAAATATTTTTAATTCTAGTGTTCAGGAAAAAAGATAAAGGTCAATTATCCAGTACCAGAAAACAGTGAAAGTCAACTATAAAAAATGGTAACAGTTAGAAAAGTGACCATAATAAAGCTAGTATTTTCTCAAGTAAACTTTTGCTCCTATTAGATCTGAGAGTCATTGCTAAGTACTTTAATGTCAAGTCTGAAATATTCCAAAGAGGTAGAGAACCAGCAATCTGAGTTCACCTTCCTCAATAATACTGAGGAAAGTGCAGCTTCTTTTTCATGGTGGAAATTCTACTACTGAGGATATACCAAGGCTGGCTGTGGTAATTACAAGGAGCTAAATTGTGTTTATCTGTGCAAACTGCTATGTTTTTATGTTGCTCTCTATCCTCCTACAGAGAATTATAAAGGAACATTTGGAGTAAGAAATTATATTTGTACATTGTCATTTGGGAATCATTACCACCCTTTAAACCACAATTATTGGTGTCAGTGGTTGAGCTTTGTGGATACTCTGTGGCCTTTAAAATCTTTTCCTGAAATAGTAAAGGCTGTTGTATCCAAACAGACTGGTTAGATCATATTTGAACTGTGGTTGGAATAAAAATTTATTTTTGAAAACTCTCTACCTACTTTAATTAAAACAAATTAAGCAGTTTTTATTTGATTCATTTTTTGGAGATTCTAAGGCACATGGGGAAGTGGTGATTTGCTTGTGCTGGGTGAGGTACTCACCTCGCCTTTCAGATCTTCCCTCTCTCCTCTCCACTCTGCCTATCCCTCATCTTTGATGCTTAAGTTGGGGCCCATTCTCACAGGACTCATTTTTCTCTACCACTTCCCCTCCCTTCTACCTATCTATCTATCTGTCTATTTATCTAATTGATAATTGGTAGTTGCACATATTTTTGTCACCTCAGTATATGATGTACAATAATCAGAACAGGGTGATTGGCATGCATAGCACCTCAGACATGCACCACTGCATATGTTGGGAACATTCCCAATGTTCCGCACTAGCAACCATCAAATATTAAATGAATCATGGTCAAAATAGTTACCCCACTGCACTAGAAAACACCAGAATCAATTTCTCCTATCTAACTTCATTGCTGTACACATTATCCATCTTTTTACATTTCTCTTTCTCACTATTGTCAAGTTATTTGAACTACCCATCTCACAAAAGTTCACATGTCTGAATCACAAAACCCGGGCTCTCCTCGTTCTGCTTCAGTCTTATAAAGATAATCTCCATTCTGTCCTTTCAAACATGGTCATTTTTCCTTTGTTTCATTCTTAGGACATGAAGTTCAAACTATCAGAAAGGATTGTGGATTCCTATGGCTTGCCAAAGGAGATCAAAGATTGGCAATACTAAAATGGTCATGGTCTGATTCCTATGGTATAACCATCATTATCTTTTACAATTGTATGAAAAATTAATGGACTTGATTTTTGTGTTTTTTAACAGAAAAGAGTTCAAGAAAAGATAGCAACAAAAGAGAATGTCTACAGGGGCAAGTGAGTCATCGAGATTATGTAAATAGGGGAGTTCAGACAAGAGGTAGAAGTTATAGTGCTTAGAGATTAGGGACCAGTACATCTTCATGTTTTAGGTATCTGAAATTTGCTCTTGGCCTTTGCTTAGGGTTAAGAAAGTGATAACTTTGTAGCAGTTGACAGGGATCACAGAACAATATAGAATAAGTTTTCCCATTCCCCCCCTCCCCAAAGAATCTCTCAATCATCAGATAACCTCATACTTAATTCATGAAATAAAATCTCTATGATTTATAATATGATATATAGTGCTATTCATAAGCAAAGGATCATAATCATATTTTCATAGGTGAGAGATCTGAAGTGATGCAAGGGGATTTATTTCAGTGTAAATGAAAGAATTCATTTCTGCCACTCTGGCTGCTTGAAAGGTTCCCTTGCCCACTGGAGATGAGGCTATGAATCATAGGGAAAAGGAATTTGGCCCTCTCAAAAGGGCCAAATTAATGTTAATGTTTACAGTTAATAATGAGTTACAGATTGCTGTCTTCCTTCGAGAACTGAAGAGCATGATTGAAAAATATGTGAGAACAATGTTCACTTGGTCCGTGCCATGGGCTGAATATTTGTGTCCCTCTCAAATTGATTTTAAAATCCTAATCCTCAATATGATGGCTTTTAGAGATGAGGGTAATTATATAATGAGAGTGGAGCCTCACATTGGGATTAGTGCCCCTTTTAGAAGGAACATGAGAGAGTTTGCTTTCTCATTAGTTCCTGTCAATGAGGGTATAAGGAAGCAGGCCTTTATCAGATACTGGATCTTCTATTATCTTGATCTCAGACTCCCCATATTTCTGAACTATGAGAAATAAATGTGTGCTGTTTAAGCCTTTAAGTCTGATAATTTGGTATTGCAGCCCATATTGATTGACAGTTTGGGTTTCAAGGGGACCTAATATTACTTAACAGTTTTCAACAACTTTATTTTCTCATTGTGGTCATATGGGGGCATGGTTAGAAGATGACTAATACCATTATAAAAGGTTATGCACAGTAGCAATATAGGACCAGATAAGGAAGTCAGGAAGCTTGAAAGAGTAATATCATTGTTCCCCAAATGGAGTTCTCAAAGTAGAGAGGTAGACAACATGAGAAAACCTTGGTTAGATTAAGGTGTGGGTTTTTATGAATTCCTTTACAATCATAGGATATTCACATGTAAATAGATTTAAAAATTAACAATTACAGCTGTTTGCAAGGAGAATATACATGGTACATATGTGAGTAAAGATGCATATTCATCTATTTAAATTTTGTTTCTTTTTCCTATTTGATAACCATGTACATATATTACTTTTGAAACTCAAAACTGTTTCAAAAATATATGTCCAATTGATTCTAAATTAATTTTTCTCAACATATCAGTCTACATTAGCAAAACTTGGTGCAAACTAGCATATGTTGTAATGCCTAATGTTGTTATTAATATTTTATGGATTAATTAGGATAATTAAAAGTACTAATCACTAGAAAAGACAAAAAAGACACGGAAGATGTTAAATTACTAGAATCTTATAGGAGGACAGTATTAATTCATACATATATATATATAATACATATATACTAATGTATACATATTATATGGATTAGCTTTTTCGTTTGCTGTAACAAAAACATCTGACAAGAAAATTATGGGAGAAAAAAGTTTATTTTGGGGCTCAGTATTTCAGATGTCACAGTCAAAGGCACTCAGCTCCATTCCTTGGGCTTGAGGTAAAGCAGAACATCATGGTGGAATGGTGTGGTTGAGGAAAGTGGCTCACATAATGATTAGAAAGCAAAGAGAAAATTTTCTTGCCAGATAAAAAAATATACTCTCCTAAGGCACACCCCTGATTGTTGCCTCCTCTATCCACATATTATGTGCCTTTAGTTACCACTCAGTTAATCTGGATCAGAGGATTAATTCACTGATTATGTTAAGGCTCTCATAATCCAATAATTTCACCTCTGAATGTTATTGTATCACACATGAGTTTTCAGGGATATCTAATCTAAATCATTACAAATGTATTTATATATAATATTATATGTATACCATATATAAATATTATATATACATTATGTATAATATAGAAAGAAATTATACATATATATGAAGAAATTAAAGTGATGTCTGTTTGGCTTCATAAGTGTTGGGATACAGAGAGTTTTATTATGGAGTATTTGCTACATAATTATGCACCATCCGCAGAGTCATAAAAACATATTTATTAAATTGTTAAGTTTTGTTAAATTAAGTTTTCTGTGTTAAAATTTGATTTTGGATACAGAGTAAATTTATTTAGCCTGCATTTCTGTGCAAAAAGACACTGGGACTTAGTTTACTGATTATGATTGTCATGAATCATGTATTGTCTCTTCTCCTTTGTGAGGTAAGTGATTAAGACTGACATCTCAGGCACAGAGGATAGGACTTAAATATTTTATGCCAGATTTTATGAATTGCAGTTCTCAAGTGGGATCTTGACTTTGTCCACTAGCCCAGTACTAAAAAGATTAAAGTAGATCTAACCTTAGAGCACTTAGCCATGGTGAATACCAAGTTTCTTCAAATATCCATTCCCTTACTTTTTCTGCTACCATTTTGAGACCAGGTAAGACCTTTGACTCTTTCATTTCTATGTTTTCATGCACGTGACCTTTCTGACTGATAAAATACTTTAAGAAGTAAAAGTTCTGATATGTTGCCCATACAGTCCCAAGAACAATAAAATAACCCAATACTTTGATCCTAAGTAATTAGGGAAAGGGGGAGGAGCTAGGTAGTACTGTTTCCAAGTAATATCATTAATCCTTTAGCACCCTGATTGAATAAATAGGCAGGGAATGGGTGTATATTCTTCCCACAACAAGTCTCTTCCTACATCATTACATCAGTCATTGACACATCAAGACTTGTGGCCTTCTAGATTCTGTAATATTACCCTAGGAACCCACTAAATGCCTGAATAGCAATAGTCCACATGGATCAACTCCATCATAATGGAGGACATTAAAATAAATCCAGTCTGGATACAAGCTTCAATTTTCAAATCTCTTTGTGCAAAGACAAGTTAGGATGGAGAAGTAGAAACGTGCCTCCCTAACTTATCCACTTATACAAAATCAGCAGCCAATTACTCATCAATGCATGACTTTTTATTTGTCACTAAGCAAATAGTGACCTGTAAACTTTTCTAAATATTATGACATGCACAAAAATCAGAATGCCTGATCAATTCTTCAACAAATAATTTTCAAAGGGATTTTGATAATTAAATAACATTATTTTATGTATTTAATACATAATCACAGTTTAGAATGATTATCATCCCCTTGAGAACTCCATTGATTACTAAATCAGGCACCTATGAAAAATAATATCTGCTTTTCTTTACAAATTTTGACTTTAGTAGTTTTCATGACCATTAAAGGCAGAATTTCAACTGGAATAAAGAGAGTTCTTCTCATCTAGGAATATAACATCTTTGTACTTCAGGATTCCATCTGCCCTTGTTACTTCCAGCTAGAATCACCACATTTTATTCCTGACAATACACTTTAGTAAAGCAGAAAAAAAAACACAGCATTGTCATAAAGGGGTATTATCACTTCACAAGGGTCGGGTAAGCAGCAGGAGTAGATGAAATTCAAATCAGCCAAGATCTTGTTTCCATGATAATGTATCTCTCCAGCTTTGAAATCACATCAGAATTGCTCCTATACTGAGTGGTTTTCAAAGTTGTCTTTGAGGCATCACTGAGAGATTCTAATAGATAGCTTCCAGTAGACTGCTATGAAAGGAGACTTTTGCATCTCAGAACAAGATTAGTTCTGTTTTTGAGGTATATGAAATATGGTGTTATTATTGAATTATTATGTTTTTTTTTTCTGCTACAAAATCATTATGACTTCCTAATTAAGGCTTGGTTTCCTAAGTAATTAAAGCAGATTCCTTTGTCAGTAGCTACCAATGGCTTTTCCAGCAACCACGTTTTGCACTAGGATCTGTTAAATAATGATTAGAAATGTCAGCTAATGTTATCAAAAAGAGAAGGAAGAGCAAGTATATGGCATATCCTAATAGATGGGGCAGTTCAAGGGCTCCAGGGAAATAAAGTAACAATTTGCCTAGAGTTGATAGTTATAATCCGTGAATGAAAGGAAAGTACAAATTTTTATTCATTCTGCATTTAAATGGTCCAGTACCTGGGATCTGTGACTTGTTTTTTCTGCACATTATTTTATGGTACAGGAGAATACATTTGAGCAAACACCATTTGTACTTGGGTCTCTTTGTCATGAGGGAATATAAAACTCAACTATAGATTTATATATTGTTGGCTACTTCCCTGACACATCTCTCCTTCAACACCAGGGCCTAGTGGTGCAAATATCATATCAACCTCAAAATGGGGTGATGCAAAAGGTCCCTTTATTTAAGTTCTGCACTGCCAATCTGAATCTTCAATTTGCAAAAGGTGGAAGGGGTCATGGTTTTGCAGGTTAACTATGGCCCATTATGTGCTTTAGTGAGAACTCAAATAGTCGAAAATATTATTTGGATACAATTTTCAGTATAGGAAAGTGTACGTTAGGGATGCTTCTTTAATAACAAGCATGCATTTACTAGTGGTATCAACAGACATCTTAAAAGTGCTATCAACAACAGATTTTGTTTTTAAGGAAAGTTTAATAGGACCAGGCAGTTTACTAAATGCTATGTATGTAATCTCATCTAATTAGTGCTTTAAAAAATTATTCTTGTGTACTGTTCTGTATTAATTTTCTATGGCTGATCTAATAATTTATCACAAGCTCTTCGCTTAAAACAACACAAATTACCATGCAATTCTCAAGGTCAGAGACCCAAAATAAATCTCACTAGGCTAAAAATCAAGATGTCAGTAGAACTGTACTTCATCCTGAGCATTTTTTTGGGGGGGAAGAATCTATTCCTTTTCTATTCCACCATCTTGTGAGGACCTAAATTACTTGGTTCATGGCTGCTTTCCATGTTCCTCCATCACAAGTTCTGAGGATTAAGAAGTGAACATCTTTGGAGGGTCACTATTCTGCTGACTACACTCTCCAATATTAATGTAAGTGAAATTTTGGAATAAAAAATCAGATTAAATGTTTCTCATGTCATTAATTTTTCCCCTTTCCAAGCTATTTAATGTTTGTCGATCTGGTATGAAAATAATCTACTGTATAATGACCTTCAAGATACACCAGAGTCTGAGCACTTTTCTCATTCTTCCACAGAATCAGCTGCCCTGGTAAATCCACCTTGCTGGTGGACTGTTACACAAAATGCACACTCTTGTTTTCCAAGCCTGGGTACCTCTGTTCTCTGTCTTGAATGCTTAACCAGTACAACTTTGTGTACTTAAGTTCTATTTTATTCTTTTCCCTCCACTAAGTGATATTTCTCAGGAAGACAGCATTAACCCCAAATGTCCCTACTTTAATTAACTAGAATATTTACTTATTTTTTTTCTTTGTACAGATTTTGTGTTCACCTTGTCCTAGGCACTACTCTTAGTGCTGAGGAAACATTAGAGAAGAGACAACACACTCATTTCATGAAACATACTTCCTGCTGATATTAGATGATACAAAAAAGTATTCAATATGTCAGATGGAATAAGTACTTTGAAGAAAAATAAAGCAGGGTAACTGATGAGAAGGACATGTGGGACGATATTTTTTATAGAAAGGTCAAGAAACTCCTCTCTCATGAAGTGATGCTTAAAGAGCCAGGAAGGGAGAAAAGGGTGAATCCTGGGGATGCTTGACTATTCCAGGCAGAAGCAACCATAACTGTGAAGGCTCAGAGATGAGATGAGTATTTTGGTTTCAGGACTCTTCATTGTTCAGTGGTCTCAAATGTACACAAGAGTTGCATGACTTTGAATGATCTACTTCTTTGATTAGATTTCAAACTCATCCAGAGAAGTCAGTTTTGTTTTTTTTGTTTTTTTTTCCATTATAGCCTATACTGTTTATCCGGTTTTGGACTCTCAAAATTTGTTTGTAGAATGAATGAATAAACAGCCCTATGCACTGTGGTATTCTTCTTCTCATCGTTTCATCAACAAACTGAGGATTAAAATATTTAATAATCTTCAAAGGTCATATAATTATTCAATGAGAAATCCTTAAATCTAAATTTAGTTGACAGTGAAGTCTGGGGCTCAACCACTTCATGAATTATGTTGTCTGCTCATTTTCTCGGAGGTGTTTTAAGTCAAATTGTATTCTTAAGGGAAAAATGACTTGGAACATACAGACATGTGGGTTGTTCACTACAGTATCTCTTAATATGAATAGGTTTCCTCATAAAATGGAAGATCAGTCACAATCTCAAAATTTGTGTGAAAAAATAAAACATAGCATAGAATAGTAAACATGACAGCCAGCTTTAAGCAATTGGTAAAATGTTATTGTAGTCACCACCATATTTCACATGAAATTAACAAAAAACTTTCTGAGATAATATGGTTCTAATAAAAGTTTAGTCACAGCTGGACATGTAATTCTAGTGACACAGGAGGCTGAGACAGAAGGATCACACGTTTAAGGCCAATCTCGGCAACTTTGCAAGACCCTGTAGTAAAATTTAAAGAAATAAATAAAGCTAAAAAAATTAAAGGGACTGAGTATATAGCTCAGTGGTATAGTACCCTGAGCTCAATTTCCAGTACCAAAAAAAAAAAAAGATATTATGTAGAAAGTGATTTGTACATGACAGATTCCACCTCTTCAGCTTACACCCCTACTAGAAAAACTTATTTTCTCTAAAACGGGTGTGGAATTTTTCTTATTCCTATAGTGTGGTAGAAAACAGAGAAATAACACAAGAGCAGACTATCTTCCAAAAAAAATGGAGACTGAATAGTTTTCAGAAACAGCAGATGGGGGAATGAGATAGTGAGAGGAAAAAATCAGAGAATATTTTGGAAGACATATTTGCAAAGTATATTTGTATGAGGAAACTATGTGCTATGGTTTGATTGTGACCCCCCAAATGACATATTAGAATCTTAATCATTATTCTCCAATGCAACTGTGTGGGAGATGGGCCTAATGGGAGATTTTTAGGTCATGAGGAGTCTGCCCCTAGGAATGTATTACTACTGTTATTTATAAAGGGCTTGAAGTGACAAGCTGGATATCTTGATATCTCTTATATTTTACAGTTAGATGATACATCAAGAAGGCCCTCAGTTGGTATCAGCCCATTTATTGAAGACTTATAAGACTTATAAACTTCTGAAGCTGATAAGCTTCCAGAACTTTGAGTTAATACATTTTTGTTCATTATAAACCATCTAGTCTCAGCTATTATGTTATAGCCCTACAAAACAAAGACACCATAAGTAATGAAAGGTGTTGTGACATAAAGTAAACCTTAAGAGTGAAATTATGGCATTTTCCACTAAATGGTTGGAGTTGGAGAATATCCTGCTAAGCAAAATAAGCCAATACCACAAAACCAAAGGCCGAATGTTCTCTCTAATATGTGGATGCTAATTCACAAACAGGTAGGGGACACTAGGGAAGAATAGCGATACCTTAGATTAGGTAGAGGGAAGTAAAGGGAGGGAAGAGGAGGGGATGTGGGGATAGGAAAGATAGTAGAATGAAACAAACATTATTACTTTATGTATATATGTGACTACATGACCAATTTGATTCTGCAACATGTTCATTCCGAAAAATGAGAGATGATATCCCATCTACGTATGATGTATCAAAGTGCATAAATGTATTCTACTGTCATGTATAACTAATTAAAACAAATTTCAAAAATAAAAAAGAGGTTTGTTTAAAATAGTAATAAGGGCTGCGATTTGAATAAAGACTGAATTAGCACAAAACAACTTGAGAGTGGAACACACAGCAAATGATAATTTGAACAATATAGAGGAACAAATTCAGCCTGAAAAAAACTTGTTTTGAGTATGTTTTTACTAAGAGTTTTGCATAATTTTTTACTAAGGAGAAGACATATGTTTACATGAGAAATAAAATGGATACCATTTATTGTTTATTGCATATAATTTTAATCTCATTTAAAATTATATGTGGTTCTCATTCAATTGTGTGGGTTTAATTACTCTCATTTAGACCTATTGTTCCTGTGAGAAAAATTTAATTTAGGATTATGAATACTGGTATTATTAATCAAAATAAATGATTATTTAAAATATATTTCACTTTAAAATGCAATATGCAAATAGTATAAAACTCAAAATTGAGGAGTGGTGTAAAATGAAGAGTAAATTCCATTCTAATACCTTGGCTAATATTTCAGAGCTGTGTTAAATATTTTCATGGTTTGGATCTGGAATTTCTCCAAAGACTCATGTGCTGACGGATTAATCCCTAGTGAGGCAATGCTCAGAGTTGGGGCTTTGGGAAGTGATTGAATCATGAGGGATCTAACCTTATCAGTGGATTACTCTATTGATTGAATCATAATTCAGTGGCATTATTGAGATGTGGTGGTAGCTTTAGGAGATGGGGAATAGTTGGAGTATGTAGGTCACTGTGTGGTGGGGTGGTTCATGTTCTCAGCCTCTTCCTCTCTTTATCTCTCTGCTTTCCAGTTGCCATGAGATGAGCAGGTTTACTTTATCATGCACTCCCTATCATGAAATTCTGCCTCACCGAAGGCCTAAAACACTCAAGCCAAGTGATCTTGGATTAAAACCTCAGAAACTGTCAGGCAAAATAATTATTCCCCTTTAAGGAACTTTGTCATAACAATGGAACAGTAACAAAAATATCATTGGTGATAAAGTGCACACTCACTTAACCCTCCCTTTGTCACTTTTTAGTGGATATTCTTCTAATGAAGTCCACAAATCATGAAGTCTTCTTTAATTGACACATATCTCTTTTATGATAGAACAAGCAAATTAACTTTCAGGAAGACAGGAAGATAATCTTGATAAGTGGGTGTCAGAAAGATCAAAAGATAGATTTATATAAGTAACTAATAAAGTACCATGTTTCGAGTATTTTTTTTTTTTTTTTTTTATGGAATAACCACTCAAGGGCTACTTGGGCCTCTACCATGACTCAGGGTCCCCTGGAGTTTGGAGAGGGTTTTGGTCAGTGATTTGGTAGAAGTCCAGTCTGCAGCCTCAGACTGGGAGTTTATCTAGTTTCCCAAAGGATGACAGAAATGTAGACAAGGAGAATCACGAGCTATGGCTTAATTATGATGCTCCTTTGTCTACCAACAATTTCATCAATACAGTTAATGATTATTTATTTATTAGCATAGATATTAATAAAGCAGTCTCTTAAGAGGTATCTTTAAATTTCTTTTCCTTTCTATTAATTTTCCTGTTTGAATTATTTATTTTGTATATTTGTGTCTCACTTCTTTATTTTATAACTAAATTACCTAACAGTATATCATGCTTACATTTTTCTACAAAATACAATGTTTTGAATTTTGTATTTTTGTGTTGCTTCATTTATTAATATTTGTAAGCAGCACTTCCTTACATTTCTTTGGCTCATGGGTTCTTTGGTGAATGTGATTAGAATCTATAATTCTTTAGGAAAGTGCACATGCTTATACTTGCTTCAAAATTGGCACAGATTTCAAGAAACCAAATTCCAACCTGAATTTCATTTAATCTTCAGTTAATAAGTCTTATATTCCAAGGTAATCAGGTTTTTGTTGAGTTTGCGGGTAAAAGTTCAACACAGTTTTGGTCATCACACATTTTAATACTAGAGACAATTAAAAAGTTTTAGGATTCCACTATTGCTTCATGTGTTATTTGCCAGGTTTCTATTCTCGTGACTAAAAGGCTCAGGGGTCACTCTAGGAGAACTGGGTTGACTGGGCTGCACAAAATAACCACACAAGAGACACAAATACCTTTTTTGAGGGGGTCGCTGTGACGGCTCCTCTGACCTTAAAGGTCCACAGGACAAGAGAGAGTGAGAGCAAGTGCTGACCCCTTTTATTGAGGAGAAGCTATTCAAATGAAGCAAGGAGTCAGGTTTCAGGGGGCTGAGTCTGTCTTCATGATGTCCACTGTCAGCAGGTTGACTGACACCAAAGGACACAGTAAGAGAAGGGGACACACACAAGGCACTTCCATGGAAGATTCTATGCTAAACAGGACAAGGGGTTATATTACAAAGGAACAGGTGAGCATAGCTTCACCCATGGGGCTGTAGCAAGATACACCCATGCACCAGATACCGACTCTTGAACCCAAGAAGGGTGGGGAAAGCTCTGCCACATTTCTGTGACTGAGCACCTCAGCACCCAGCCGGGGAGTGTGACTCAGTCAAGTGCAAGGTTGGTTTCCCACAGCTACTATTACTACAGAAGATGGTCATTGCAGCTATTATGTGTCAAGCTGACATGTATCAGTATTGTGTGCTCCTTGTTTATTAATTATTACAAATTCTATAGGAGGGCAATACTACTACATCAAAATTTTCAGGTATTAAGTCTTAAGTGACAGAGAGGTGAAGAATCTTAGAAAAAATCACATTGCTAGTAATCGCTAGAGCCAGGAGGCAAACCATGGAAGTCTAGAACTAAAGGTAACAGGTATATATCAAAAGTAAAGTCATAATAAACTCCATTTTCAAGACTATACTGTACCTTTTTGTTTATTTTTATTTCCTTCAATTTAGGAGGCATTTCTCAGCTGGGGGTCAATTTTACACCCTATTAGAAATTTGGCAAGGTCTGGAGATATTTTAATCTGTCAGAATTGTGTGTGTGTGTTTGCGTGTGTATTTTGTGGGTGGGTAAAGTGCCACTGTTATCTAGTAGACAGAGATCAACAATGCTGTTAAAATATATTAGAATTCAGAGACAAGTTTCTGACAGCAAAATATTATTCAGCCCAAGTATCCATAGTACCAAGTTGACAAACTGCATTATAGAAGCCATCCATGCCAGTTTCATAACCCTTTATTTGGCAAAAAAAATTGCAAAGTATAAATAGGTTTTGAGGAAACATCTTTAAAATACTTGTTATAAGCCAAATTGCATTCACCTCCAATTTATTTTTAGTCCTGACCCTGTTATCTCACAATCTGACTAATCTTGGAGATAGGCCTCATAAAAACATGGTCAAGTGAAAATAAAGCCAATAGTATGGGTCCTAATGTAATCTCACTGGCATTTTGTAAGAAAGGGAAATTTGGATACACAGAAAGACATCAGACATGCACATGCCTGGGGTGGGGGCATCTGAAGAGGCAATAGATGTGGCTACCTGGAAACCAAGGAAAGACCTGAACCAGACACCTTCTATAGGATGCTTAGAGAAAAACAACCCTGCTGGGACTCTGACCTTGGACTTCCAGTCTCCAGAAGTGTGAGAAAATGAATCTTCCTTTGTTTAAGCCACTTAGTCTGAGCTATTTTGTCATGGCAACCCTAGTAAGCTAACACATTACTTAGGGCTCTAAGTCATTATCAAGAACTTGTAATGTTCTATTCCTTTACATAGTCCATTGGTATTCTAATTTAAGATGCTTCATCTCTTTAGTAAACCCTGTGCTTGGCTTCAATTACTATGTAGCATTTTGTTAGCATAATTTCCATTTTGGAGTAGAGTCCACTTTAGCCTCCCATGTCAGGCTGCTAAATATTTCTAGCTCCTTTCTCTTTCTTTCTCTCTGCTTTCCATTGTATTCTGATAGTCTGCTACATGGACTGGTAGAGCCAAGGATGTGCATTTTCTCCATAGGCAAAAGATTCATTGGCATTTAGATAATTTTTTAAAAACTGTTATCTTTCAAAGGTTGACAAATCTCTTATCTAAAAAATTAAAATAGTCAAATGAAACCTCAAAATACAGTGTTAGATTTGCTAATTCAAGATATAATCAAGCATCTTAAGCAATGCTTTTTTTTTTACACTTCTACCAACACCATTTAGAGATATTAAGAAAAATCAGTATTTCTCATTCTAAATGTTTGAAATGAATGAATGTGTGCTTCACGCAGTAACACAGTCTAGGGAGTATACTTATGCCCATTTCCTGTGCCTGCCTTTTCTTCATGTTTTCCTAGAGGAGTTCATCAAGGTTGAGTAGGAAAAGTAGACATCCTAAGAACGAACCTATTATCCTTCCTTGTAAATAGTAGCATCCTTTGCTAAATGATGGAACAAGCAAATTTAACTCACACACACACACACACACACACACACACACACATCCCCCCACACACAAACACACAAACACACACACATACTATTCTAAGCACTGTGCTCAAACTCTTTGACTTTTCCTCATGTAAACCTGACAACACAAGAGCTCTTATCTCTCAGTTATTTTTCTACCTGCCCTTTCTGAGATTGATATTTTACATATATAATAAAAATATGTATAATACTTTATATATGTATGTATATATATGGTGTGTCTGTGCATGCATCTGTGTGTGTGTGTGTGTGTGTGTGTGTGTGTGTGTGTGTGTATACACACATTTTGGGTTTTTTTTTTTTTTTTGGTACCCAGATTGTGCCCAGGGATGCCATAACTACTGATCCACATCCATAGTCCATTTTTTTTTTTTTTAATTTAGAGGCAGGGTCTCACTGAGTTGCTTAGAGTCTCATTAAGTTTCTTAGGCTGCCTTCGAACTTGTGATCCTCCTGCCTCACCATATCTAGCTGCTGGGCTTAGAGGCATGGGCCACCACACCTGACTTCTTTACATATTTTTATGAGGCATCTAATGTCTTCTCCAGAGTCATGAGAGTAGGAAGCAGTCAAGATCAGAGTTTTTGTTTTCATTGTCCAAAAATTCTCTTCTCTGGTTAACACAAGTGAGGTAAGTCAAGTGTGAAGTGTAGGAAGGGCCTGTCCATGTTATCTCATACTTACAGTGCTTTCACTTACACCTGCTTCTGTGGCTTTCTGTCAGAACCCATTGCTGAAAGCCTGTTACTAGGAAAATTAATATATTGCTCAAAAAAGAAATAATATATATGCTGTGAATATAACTGCTATAGTTTTGTGCTTTTTCCTCAGAAAAGAAATTGCACCTTGTTTTCTTTGCTAATCACCTTTCCTGGCCTCTAACTTGCTCCCCAAAGTAGGCAGCTAAATCAGATGAAGCTCTCTGAGTGTCATGCCTGACTCTTCTTTCTTAGAAGGTTCTTGTCTTCTGCTACAACTTTCCCTTCAACTCACAGACATTTCATTTAGTTTTGTTTTTCACAGGGAGAATCTATTAGCCCTAGGAATAAGGGCCATGGAAAGGTAACCATTCTACAATCTGCAGAGAGGTTGCAAAACAAAGAAGAGTCATCCTGCCCCAAATGATAATAGCACCTGTATTGAAAACGACACACAAATAGTAATATTTCAGGTGTGACATTCTAGGGCAAGATGCCAAAGACTGAAATAGTCTCCTCCTGATAGATAAAACAATCTTTGACTTGATACTCGTGTTCCTTTGTACCTTTGAAGCCTTACATGTGTTACACCCCAGGCTTCTGAGAGTAGGATGTGTTATGTGATGATGATGATGATGGCATCTGTAGAAGGAAACTGAGAGTTTCCTCAATGTGCTGATATTGTTGGAGGTTTTTGTTGGGGAATATATCTCCTGCAAAGTGCAATTCTGAGCGGAGAGAGCAAATATCATTCACCATTTCTTCAGCAAACATTTTGTAGGCATCTTTTCTATTCTATTCTATGCTAACATACTCGGGAGCTGGAGATAAACTATATGGGATTCTTGCCTCCAAGGAGCTATGTTCTACTGAGATACTGGCTTTAAAATATTATGCCTGCTATCAATGGTTGATCTTCTAATGACTCTGAGTCTTTTGGAGTCTTTGACATTAACCTTTGGATTTATATATTAACAGTTTAGGGGATGACTTGAAGCCCTGTCCTCCTGACATCTGAATGGCTTTTAGGCTTTTGAGAAATAAGGTTCCTGGTTTAGGGCTTTAAAAATTTTAAATTCCCTCACTAACTGAAGAAAAAAAAGTTATATGGCTTAATATAATAACTCAAAGAAGACTGGAGTAAGGTATCTTTTTTTGTTGTTTTATTGTGTTTCTTTTATGCTTAGATTAATATATTAGCAATTGATGTTTTGCAAATACTGCATTTGAAATGATAGATCCTTGAGAAACATTGAGTTTTATGGATTGCTAAGGCTTTAGAAAATGGAAGATGCTAAAGAGTGCGAAGATAGCAGGGAGCGGTGGAAAGGTTGGCACTGTGGGAACAGACAATGCAGCAAAAGCTAAATATTAGCTGGTGCTTCCATTAATATCTGTAGCTCTACTCCCTTTTACGTCTATGGTTTGACTGTCTCAAACTGGAAACCCTTCCAAAATCCATGTAGTAAACTTCAGAATTATGACAAGAAAGTGCAGGTCATTTACAATTCATTACCAACCTCTCTCTCTTTAATATGCTCCTTCTTCAATTTATTTCTCTCTCTTAATTGCATATTTCTAATTGTTTAAATTTAGATAGAAATTATATATAACCATTGGGTACCATTTGATGTTTTAATACATATACACATTGCATAATGTTCACATTAGAGTAAATGTACATATCTCCTCAAACATTTTTCATTTATTTTGATAAAACATTCAAAATTTTTTCTCCTATAGATTTTGAAAAACACTGCATATTTTGTTATTTATAGTCATAATTCTGTGAAAAAGAACACCAGAGCTTATTTCTCCTAATTGTAACCTAGATACGGTGGACCAACCTTTCTCTCTCCCTCCCTCCCCACTTCTCTCCTTGGCTTCTATCAATGACTTTTCAACTCTCAACTTCTAATAACTGGATATTAACCTCAGTTATTTAAATATGTTCAAATTATACCATCAAATATCCATCCAAAAACTCTCTCTTGACTGCATTTCCTTCATCTATCTTAAACTTACAATCTTCTTCAAAGAAAAAAATTTCTCAAGTGTTGTGAACCATTTATTTTATTGCTTTATACTCATTGTTCAATTTTCCTACATTTGGGATATGCCCACCATTCATGTTGAATCATCGTCTCTAATGTAACTAATGGCCTCTAGACCACTAAATAATATGAAAATTTTTCAGTCCCCATCTAACTTGACTTCCCAGTGACAATGGGATACTGCTGACCATTCATCCTTTCTGAAATATTCACTTTATTAAGTTTCCAACTTGCTCCAATGAGCTTCTATATCTCTTTTCCAGGATCCTGATCATTTTGCAGATCATTCATATCAGAGTTGCTCATACCTTTTTATGTAAACATTTTATTCTCTCCGTAGGTAATATTATTAAAGAATATTAAGTAACTGGTTATTTGCCAATGACTCAAAATTATATCTCTGTATTATGATCTTACCTATCAGGTTCAAATCAATATGTTTTGGCTGCTTCCTGTATTTTTTGTTGTTGTTGTTTAGCCTGCCAAGTAAGAAATTTTTATATCTTTAAATGTTGAAAGAAATCAAAAGGAAAATTATATTTAGTAATAGCTGAAAACTATGAAATTTTACATTCATAAAGATTTCTTGGAAAAAAGCCATGCTTATTCACTTATGTATTGTCTATGAGTGTCTGTATCTATGACAGTCTCTGTCTACAAAGACAAAGCTGCCACAGAGATCATAGGACTCACAGTCTAAATTATGTACTGTCTGATTCTAAATCAAAACAAAAGTATACTGAATATGGCAATGTCCTAAACTACCCATTTCTTCCAGTATAAATTCCCTGCAGAATCCTTTGGTTGGAACATAACAGTGTACACTTACATATGTAAGTGTATTTCTTAGCTTGAGAAAGGCTACCACTGTTGGATCATTCTTCCTTTGGGATTATCCATGGCATACGCTTCCTCTCAGGCAACACAGATAATCAAGACACATGGAATATTTTATGATGCAAAACTCATCCAAATTCACAGGCCAATTGGGTAAAAATTATATGTTCAGGATCATATTTAGTTCTAGTTCAGATCTTGTCACAGAAATTGCTGTAATAGAAAACTTGTAATCATGTTTGCAGCACCTGAGCTAATTTCAGACAAAACTTGATTTGAATTTTGAGCCTTGCTGTTTACTGGGTATGGGTCCATGGGCAGTTTGCACCACATTTTGATACTGGTAGTATAATCTTTAAAAATGGAATGCTGACAGTAGCATCATCACACTTTGGGGGGATTATAAGCCTGGAGATCATTCAGCACATGTCCTGTAATGTGGCACAAGATTACAATTAACTGTTTCCCCTTGAGCAAGCCACATAATCAGTTTGTACATCTGACATAAGAAGGCGTGGGCTTATTGCAGTCTCACATGCAACATCAGCTTCCCTGCTCTTGAAGCTGGGTGTTGAAAATAATGTTGAGTTTGATCATACACAAATTTCTAAAAAGAGACTGTAATCTAGATCTCTTTATAAAGGTAACAAACTAATCGTTTTTATAAAGCCTGTTGAAGACATATTACATCTTACTGGACATGCTCCAAAACATACTTGTTATTTTTCCCATGAAAAACCAAGCTGCATTTTTCTAATAGTGTAACATCTATGTATAATAAAGCCCATTGTTCAGCTGTCATATTTTAAGATGAGACATCAGGAAAGATTATCATGGTTCTATTTTCTTTCACAGCTTCATGGCTCCACATTGAACCAACCATCCTCTTGAAAGTAATGGTTGGGAGAATTGGGGGAAAAACATCAATGTTTGTTGGGTATTGGAGAAAGTTCCTAAAGAATGAAAGTGTTGCAGAGCCTGGTGGTACAATCCTGTAACCCCAGCAACTCAGGACGCTCAGGCAGAAGGACTACAAGTTCAAGGACAGCCTGAGAAACTTAGCAAAAGCCTGTCTCAAAATAAAAATAAATAAATAAATAACAAAGGCTGGGGATGTTGCTCAGTAGTGGCGGCCCCATGGGTTCAATCCCCAATACAAACAAACAAAAAAGAATAATCATACTACTATTTTATACATTTATGGCACTTGCTAAATTTATATATATATATATATATATATATTACGAATAAGGTGTCTAAAATTGTACAGTGAACCAAAGGTGGAGAATCACTGTACACATATGAGGGTTTAGATATGTTTCTGTGGATATCTGAGGGCTTCCTCCCAGGGATTACTCCTGGAACTTTTTCTACAGTTATGAGAGGAGGGGAGAATGAGAAAGAAATAGAAACTGTCATCAGCTGTTGATATGGGGTGTGGAGAGATGTCACTATCATATGGCATGCCTTTGTTTGTCATGCCTTACAGCACCCTCACAATAGTCTAAATTAGGTAAAAACTTTCCATGAGAATCTAACTTTAGCTTAATCACTTAATAAGCATAAATAATTTTCTTTCCAAGATGGTTTTAGATGGAACGAATCACTGGCCCACATTGGTTTGGCAAAGCAGTCAGAAAGGTCTGATTCAAAGTATAGTTGAGTTCCTCTATAAGCAACAAAAGTGTATAGATTTGGGATACCTTGTGTGATTGAAAGACCTTGGTGGTATTGACTTATGTACTTATGAGATACAGCACATTTGTCAATAAACTTTTGTTTCCTATTTGTGCTTTTATGAACAAGATAGAAGTAACTAAGATGTGGTTCAGAGACTTCACAAATAAGAAAATTGTAAAGTTTCTACTATGCTTCTTCATGCTACAATCATTATTAAGGAATAAGATTAACTTGAATTAACATGTGTTTGCAGGGCATAACTTTGTCTCAAGAGTGAAATACTCTATGCCACTGATAATATTCTAAGAAAGAATTATTTCTCCAATTTGGAACAGAAGTTAATGAAGCCATGAGGATTATTAAATATGGGCCAATTTTTTATCTTTTAGGTAAAAATTAAAGCCACATCCCCCCTCCTTTTTGTTGGCCTGACACTAAATATGTTTTATATTCTTTAAATCAAATATGTTGAGGTATAGTTTGAAATCATTAAAATGTTCTATTTATGCATACAGTTCAATGAGTTTTGATAAATGCACGCATCAATATAACTACTGATGTGACTGAGATAGAGAATGTGTTACTCAATATAAAGGTAAATAGCCATAAAGTTGCTTCATGCAATTTTATAGACATTAACTCCATCATTAGCCCCAGGCAATTGCTGATCTGCTGGTTTCTGTCATTCAGATTAGATTTACATTTTCTATAATTCTATATGAATGAAAATACATGCTCTGTATCTTTTTATTCCTTATTTCTTTTCATTCAGCACACTAATTTTGAAATTCATTTACACTGTTAAATGTAGCAATTACTTTCTCCTTTTATTGATAAATATCATTCCTTTATAAGAATTTGATGGAATTAAGAATTCATTTAACGATTTAATACAATTTACTAATCCATTTATCTGTTGATGGATATTTGGTTTGTTTGAAGGTTAAGACTATTATGAAATGGCTATGAGCCCTCACATAAGTCTTGGTGTGTGTGTGTGTGTGTGTGTGTGTGTGTGTGTAGTTCTTCATACCTTATATGCATACCTAAGTTTTGATATTTCTGTGTTATACGGTAAGTAGATATTTCACTTTATTAAAAACAGCATCACTTTTTTTTTCCAAAATGGTATACCATTTCCATTTCCGTTAACAGTATTCCTACTTTCTCATAAACATTTGATATTATTAGTATACATTTTAACATTTAAATAATACTAGAGGGTATGTAACAGTATTTTGGTGTCTTAATTTGCATATATTTGATGGTTAATAAGCCGTGTGTTTTTTGTTTGTTTGTTTCATGAGCTTTTGTTTTCTGAGTTGTAAGCATTCTTTATATTAGATACAAGTCATTTTGGGATTTGGTTCTAAGGAAGAGAAATTTAAAGCACCCTTTGAGTTTGTTCAGTCCTACAACTGAACATGCATTTTGATACCTGAATCACCACCTTTCTAATATCTGTAAAAGAATGAAATGGGCATTTAAAGAGATTATCCTCTCTGGCTGATCAGAATGTAAAGATTTTCTAACCCTTTGTGTAGTCTGGGAATAATTTAGTCCATGACTCTCTGTCATTCAACCTGCTCTGCTGGTTCAGTCTGCAACAGATACACAGTGAGTACATACAAGCCAGTTGGCTTTGTTTCTCGGCACATTTCCTTCCTCTCTAATTCCCCATCCACAGACTTCAGACACACTAGCCTTCTCAAATACTCATCATTATCTCTCAATCTATTGACAATTATGTGCTCTATTTATGTCACCATTAGAAACAGGAATTCAAATTGTTCATTAGGATGGTCTTGTTAATTCTTTCTCTTTTATGGTCCACATTCTGTTTTACCTGTTGTCCAGTTCAGTGATAAGAAACAATGTTTTATAATTTTCCCCAACTTTTAGTGGTTTACAGTAAGATGATAAATATATATTATTTCATTATGGCTGAAAGCAGGAATTCTAAAATTATTCTTAAAAAATCAATGAAGCTGCTGGGTGAGATGGCACATGCCTGTAATTCCAGCAGCTCAGGAAGCTGAAACAGGAGGATCACAAGTTCAAAGCCAGCTTCAGCAAAAGCAAGGCACTAAACAACTCAGTAGACCCTGTCTCTAAATAAAATACAAACTAGGACTGGGTATGTGGCTCAGTGGTCAAGTGCCCCTGGGTTCATCTCGAGTAACCAAAAAAAAAAAAAAAAAAAATCAATGGAGCCTCATTGGTGGCATGGAGGAAATGTACATCCACTTGCATATTTCATTTGGAAACTTCAAAGTTTCCACTATAGAGTAATGAAATTAAGGAAAAGAAGAAGGGGTAGAGGTGTCAGTATGTGCATATGCATATTGATATATTCCACACCATGTGTTAGATCCAACAAAGACTAAAATATCAAGAAAACAAGAAATCAAGCATGTCTGTTAAGCAATCAAGTGTTTGAACCTGTGACATTCTCTGAAGGAAAAGCAAAGGACATAATATTCAAAATTTGCATTTTGCACATATGTGATTCATAAGAATGCTTTTCATCAGTTTTGGTAATCCAATTTGGCCAAATTAGTTTCCAGTCTTCTCTTCTGTCATAGAATATGACACCCTGGGTGAAGACATGTTTAATGCTATATTGGGATGAAAAATGAGACATTTATGTGCATGAGACTACAAAATGTACTTTTTTCCAAAGAAGGAGACATGGCAGGTAGTATTATTCCAGTAACTTAACCACCTACTGCCTACCTATAGCACAAAATATAATTTTTAATCGATTCTTGTCTCCATTATATTTTATTATCTATTTTCTTGTGTTTACTGTCATTGTTGGAACTTCTAGTGCTAAACTCTTTTAAGGTTCTCTGCTGACTCCCTAACAAATCTCACATTTTTGAGACAATATGAATAGTTTGTTTCAATAGAGATTTAAATTCCAGGTAAGCATTATTTAATCTCATATTTAATCTCACAAATATTTGCATATTAATGGTGCAAAAAATACAGCTCAAAAACAAGGATAGGTACTCCATCTAATTATGGCCACCTAAAAACTTTTTTTACAAATTACACACACACACACACACACACACTTGTGTGTGTATGTATATATATATATATATATATATAATATAGATAATATATGTAAGTATATTCAAGCTATACATATAGTTTAATACTATGTATATGTGTATATTTTGTGCAGTAATATATTGATTTATGTTGCATTTCTTCCAAGTGCCTTTACAAGAAAGTGAGATCCAGCTAGTGCTGCTGATATTTTAATACATCCCATCTGTTCTTTGGCTATTATAATAAACCTAGCAAACTTTGGTACATATAGAACAAATCTAACCAAGTGCATGTGAATTACACAAGAATAATTATTTAGAAAATAGCAAAAAAAAAATAAAAATAAAAATAACTCAATTCAAAATATTCAAAACAAATAATACATAATGAGATATATATATATATATATATATATATATATATATATATATATATATATATATATATAAATGTGGAAAACCCATAGGAAGAAATTAAAAAGACTTTGAAACATCTAAGTGAATGTGTCAATCGAGATTATACTATAGATAACATCATTGTTACCATTTTGCTCAGGAATATAAGGGAAAAAGAACATTTTTTATGCTAAAATGATTTATTGATACTTTATGAGAATGGATGACAAAATATGGGTTTTCCCAACCATGCATTGACTGTAATAAAATGGGAAAAAAAGTTTATGAATGCAACATAGCATTTTGTTCTTCAAGGAGGAATTTATATAATATAAAATTAAATATTTTAAAGTTTACATTTTAGTGGCATTTGGTAATCTCACAATGTTATGCAATTGATACCTCTATCTAATTCCAAAATACTTTCATTACCACAAGATAAAGCCCCCCTATCCATCAAGAAGTCTTTCCGCAATTTCCTTTTTACCTAAATCCTGGAAACCACTATGCAATGCTTTCTTTCTCAACAGATTCATTGATTTTTGGATATCTCATATAATTATATTACATACAACATTTTGTGTCTAGCTTCTTGCACTTAATGTTTGCAAGGGTCCTCTGTGTGATACCATGTATCATCATTCATTTTTTTTCTTTTCTTCTACTATTATTATTATTATTAGATTTGAATTACTTTTTATTTTTTATTTTTATAATTTAAGTTAAATGAATTTAATGGATGCATAAAAATACTACATACTCAATGAGTACCATGAAATGTTTCAATATATGTTGTAAGGTTTACATCTATCTCCTTGAACATATATAATTTATTTATAGCAGAAAAATTCAACTTTTTATGATTTATGTATTCAAAATTTTATGATTTATGTATTCAAATCACTGTCTTCCATACTATGCTTATCTTCCATACAATCATCTTTTATCTTTTCCACCTATGATTGAGATCATGTGATACTTGCTTTCTGTACCTGGCTTATATTACTTTATTAATAATTTTTCATTACTTCACAATTTTCAGTTCCATCCATATTGTCATGAGGGACAAGCTTCTATTGTTTTTTAATGGTACTAGGTATTAAAGCTAGGAATGTTCTAGCAGCTTAAGCTCTATCTCTATGCCTTTTTATTTTTTATTTTGCAACTCTGGACTCCATGAGTTGCCTAGACTGGCCACAAACTTGAGATCCTGCTGCCTCACCAGTCTTAATGTTTTGAGGAAGCTCCATACTGTTTTGCATTGCTATTACAACATATATTGTAAAAGAGTTCCTTTTGCAAATCCTTTCACCTGTTTTGGTTATAACCATCCTTCCTGGAGTGAAGTGATATCTCATTGTGGTTTTGCTACACATTTCCTTGATGACTAGTGATCTTAAACATGTTTCCATATGCATATTGGCTATTTGTGTGTCTTAAGAGATGTCTATATAGGTCTATTGCTCATTTTTCCTTTGGGTTATATATTTATTTTTGTCCTTAAGTATTCTGAGTACTTTGTATGTTCTGATTGTTAAGCTTTTATCAGATGGATAGACAACAAATATTTTTTCCCTTTATTAGGTTGTGTCTTCACTCATAGAGTACATATTTTCTCTCCCCTCTCATTTGGTACAGAGACTTTTAAGCTAAGTATAATCCCATTTGGCTCTTATTAGTTTTGTTTCCCATGCATTTATGTTCTTCTCAAAAAAAAAAAAAAAAGCTTACCAATTCCAATATCCTAAAGCGTTTCTCCCATGCTTTAGGATAGTTGTAGTAGTTTCATAGTTTTAAGTCTTACATTTAAGTCTTTGATTCATTTTGAGTTGATTTTTATAACTGGTAAGAAATAGGTGTCTAGGTTCTTTCTTCTGTACATGGATATCCAATTTCCCCATACCTCCTAGTGAAAAGACTATCCTTTCTTCAATGCTTGTAATTAAGCACCTTTGTTGAAAATCAGTTGACTTTAGATGCATAGGCTTACTTCTGGGCTCTGTATTCTGTTCCCTGGGTCTTTGTATTTTGATAAGGATTGCAATGAATATGCAAATTACTTTGAGTACTAGGAACATTTCATCAATATTGATTTTTCCAAATCATGAGCCCAGGAAGACTTTGTATGTCCTCTTCAATATCTTTTATCAATGTTTTATGGTCAATACTGTAGAGTCTTTCATCTCTTCAATTAAGTTTATTCTTTGATATTGCATTTTTTTGCCCTCATCATAAATGGGTTTATTTTCTTGATATCCATTCCAAATAATTCACTATTAGAGAGCAAAACTCTGAATTTCTAATGATTCTCTTGTATTCTTCAATTTTTCTGAATTGTTTTATTTGTTCTAAAGGACTTTTGTGAAATCTTTGATGTTTTCTAAATCTATAGAAGATCATTTCATATTATAATTTACTACAACTTCATTGTGTGTATATACCACATTTAAATTATCCATTTATCTGTTGACAAACATTTGGGTTGTTTCCACTACACTGCAATATTTTTTAAAAAATAGGTATTACCATAAGTATATCAATGCAGCTGAAAGAAAACTTCAAGGAAGTCTTATGAATATATATTATATTTATAAATAGTATTCAATATAATATTATAGAGGAACAGTTTGAATAATTAAAATGGTATTGGAATAGTTGGGTAACACACAAACACCTATCTGAATATTCCTCAGGCACCTATCTGAGGAGGAAGGAAACAGAATTTTTTTTAGGAGGGAGACCCTATAACCTCACTGTTTTCTAGTCTCATCAGGAAGCAATTTCTTTTTATTTCCATCCATTGGACATTTACTTTGCATTTACTATCTGCAAACACAGATTCACTTACTTTAAAAATATGAGTCAGTTAACCTTTATAACAATCTAAAAAGATAGGTATTATCATTAATCCCACTTAATAGATGAGGAAACCACACAGCACAAAAAAATTGAGGTACACATCTAGAAGAATTAGGATTTAAACACAGGTGGGTGGTTTCCCGAGTGTGCTGTAATAATTATTCACTCTGCACAATAACTGAGTGACTAAAACAGTATGAAATAGTTGTGTAAGAGTTCAAGAGAGAACAAATAAGGTCTAGTGACCCAGAATGCTTTATTTAGTAAAGCATGGAAGGAGGTGGAGGAGTGTGGATGATGGAACTGGCTAAGTTGGTTGGTCAGGAAAGGTCGTTGAGAAAGCTACATTTGAATGGGATGAGAATGACTAAAAAAGAGGCAGTTGGGTGAACATGTGAGGAGCATATTCTACTCTAAAGATGAAACAAGTAAGAAATGGGAAAGTGTGTGTGTCAGGGTGGGGGTGTAGTTGTTATTCTAGAAAGAGAAGAAAAGACAGTAGTTCTCAAATTTAGAGAGTTGGGGATGGCTAGAGAATAAGAGTACAGTGTTTGGAGATCAGGGGCAGAGCTGAGATTATATTATCCCTTGGAGGATATGGTAGTGTTTCAATTTTTTTATAGGTCAGTGGAAACCTGCTGCATCTCTGTAGGCAAGATGACATGATCTGATCTTCAATTTTAAAAGATTCCTCTGTCAACTTTTTGGAGAATGGAAAGTCTGAGTCCAGAGTAGTTAAGTGGCCACTGTCATTACTCAGTGAGCAGTGAAGATGAAGGACCAGGACTTGAGTGGAGGCAGTGGAAATCAAATGACTGCTTCTGTCTCTGCTGTGGTGATATTGAGTTTTCTGATGGTTTGGCTATGAGCAGTCAGAAAATACAAAGACACAAAGATGACTTGGGTTTTTTATTTCATTTACCGGATTTGTGGTTGTATCCTTTACCAACACAAGAACCAGCAGAAGACAAATATACCCAAATGTCAAGGCAACACACTGTGGAGGTATGCATTCTAAAATGCCTATTTACACATAGGAATGCTTGTGCCTGTGTTTTCTAGTTTTCCTACTCTTACCAGCTTGGCTGGCACACTAAATTTGTCGATGAATCAAAAAATAAATAAATCAGAAGAAAAAACCCAAAATAGTTATATTATAATCTGTTATTATATGTGCTCCTCTCTTAATATAATTACCGGATCTCTAAGATCTTGTCAAGTTCATAATGTTCAAAGACTAAATAGAAGTGTGTTCAATAATTTCTATTTCACTTGGTTATATTTAATTAAAATTTCATGGGGAAGAATTTCCATATTAAAATTATGGGTCTAGAAATAAGAAGTCCTCATGGAATTAAGACTGAGTGAGCATCACTCAAACAATCTTTGATGCAGGTAAGATTTGATAACTTTTGGTAGGATAAGACGGTCTGTAACAAAACAAAACACCAGGGGTGTTCATGTGGAGGCCAGGATAAAGATGTGGGTGCTGTGTCAGTACAGCAGAGTCAGTCCTAGAGAGTGGCTACCTACTTGTGGCCATTGGCTAAAGTGGGTGGTGCCTAAAATGATAAAATTAGCAACCATTCTAAGCAGGAAATGTATCCTTCCGAATCTTATATGTGAATCACTTAGTTTTAAGTGAATATAAGTTTGGAGGTACTAAATATATAACATGCTGCTTTAGGATTGAATCAAGAGAAGTTCCAAAGACTGTCAAATTTAGCAGTAAAGACACTGGCAGAGTAGGCAAGGTGCATGGATTCTAGACATATCTCAGCTATTTACTAATATTGGATAGTAAGTCCTATAATGTTTTAAGCCTGTTTCTTATTACATATGAACTAGTAGGATATACTTATTTTTTCTTAACTTTATATGTCAGGGTAAAAATCAAATGACAATTATATACACACATATTCTATATATGAATATATATATATATATATATATATATGAAAATGCTGTCTAAATTGAAAATGCTAATATTATGCTCATTATCCTTATTACTCAATGATTTACAAGATTTCAGAATATTTAAATTCTCTCTGATTTTATGCAAGAGGTATCAATCAAATGAAATGTTGTAATCAAAAGAATTACCCAACAGAAAAAATTCGAGATGCCAGAGTGGTCAACTTATAGTTACAAAGCAAAAGTTATTATACTTTCATTCAACTCTCACCTATGCCTATCATCTTTGAGTGATAATGGTTTTAGTTGCTTATGTTACACTTGACTGGGAAAAATTCCATTCCAAATTGTAAATGATTATACTAATCTGTCATGGCAATAACACAGCATCAATACGATGCAATAGAAATAGGCCTAGGGGTTGAGCATTCCAACATTTTTCTTTATTAGCAGAATGGCTTAGTTTCTTCATCTTTAAAATAAGGTTTAAATAAGATCTCCTCCCTATGCCTACACCCAATCTTAATATGCTGACTCTGAAAAAATTAAAAAGATACACATCCATCAAATAAAGGATGTCTTGAATATTCTTTGGCAAAAGTTGTGGTACTTTATATATATATATACACACATACATTTATAAATACCACCTGGGTTAGGGATATAGCTTAGTTGGTAGAGTGCTTTCCTTGCATGCATAAGACCCGGGGTTTAATCCTCAGCACCACACGCACACACACACACACACACACAAAAAAAAAAAAAATCCACCCCTCTATAACTTCTAATGAAGCATTTTTTAAAAAATTTCTTCTTAAAATCTTCACTGCTTTGAATGTATTTATAGTACTGCAGAATGCTTTATGGACCCATGTATGCAAGAATAAAAGAAAATTCAGAAATGTGTAATGGTAAACAGATGCCTTCATTTTACACACCACATTCCATTTTTCTCTTCTAATTTCTGAGATGACAAGGCAGGAATGAAGCAGGAAGATGAAAAGATCTTGAGAAGGGTTAGTGATGTGATTATCATAAAGCAATTTCCTAACAGGAGAGCTTCAGAGGATGAAGGCTTGTTAATATGAAAAATAGAATCGACTAAGGAAGAGAATAGAGCCACATTGATGATGAATGGCATACAGGAGGGTAAGTGATTCTGTTTGACCTGCTTTAAATACATAAATGAGATACAGAGGGTCATCACCAAAGCCCTGCTCCTAAACACCATTTTAACACATGGCATTGAGAGACTGTTCTTAGAAATTGACCCTCACACAGAGTCCTTCTAACTAGTGATGGACTATAAGAACACTCGATGAGATCAGAGAGCTAGCACACTAAAAACTGATGAGAGGCTTTTTCTCTTAAAGTAAGGAAGGAAAAAAGACATGCAGATTGCCACTAAAATTACTCAGAAGTAAAGAGGTCTGTGGAATGGAAAGGGAGAGAGAAAAGAGAAAAGGGATTTGTGAAAGATGCAGTGGAAAATGTAAAATGAAAAACTATATACATATATAAAAGTCAAAAGAGTATATGCAATGGTACCAGCCATTACTCTGATTATTCTGATTATTATTCTACCAATGGGCCATCAACTGGGATGTTCAGAAAACATCCCAAGGATTGATGTTAGGACAGTCTCTGAGTCACCATATTCTGTTTTTTCTCATTTCAGTTTTGGGATGGCATCTGGACCTATTTCAGAAACTTTAGGAGTACCAAGTATCATGCTCTTACCTCTAACATAAAGATGACTTTTCAGAGTTGGCATGGCTTACACCTGTAAACACAAAGAATCAGGCTCTTCTTTATAGCAAAATATATATTAAACACTTATTCTATCAATTCGTCCTACAAATATTTCCATTCATTAATTTCATCTCTTGGGTCTTTCCCTTCTATTCACTGGCATTCTGGGCATCTCAGGTAAAAATTTTGACTTGAGATTCCTGTTCTCTTCATGCTAGGGGTTGCTTTTAGTTCTCACTTAAATGAAATTAAATGCAGAGTAAATAAAGTCAAATCTTGGTCAAGTAGAGATTGTTGCAATCAGAAAAGCGAAATGGCAGGCTTTCTGTGCTGTAATTAACAAAGCCATCACTGAAGGTTTACAGTGGAGTACGAAACTGGCATTTACAATTTGGAAACAAAGGGACCATTAGCTTTCTGCCCTCTGTATTGCATTATTGATTTATAATCCTTTGCTTTCATTTGATTTCCTGCCCAAAGCCTGCTTGCCTAACCATCCTTTCTTCATTCTTAAAATGGGCATTGCTGCTTTTACTTCCAAACAGCAGCTTCCAACCTTCCCTGCTCTCTGTCACTTTCTCAATTTGCCTCATTTATAGACTTTAATTCTTTTCATTATGTTTTTGACATATATTCTGTCAGCCACCTTTTTACCACACCAAGTAATTATCATTTTGTCGGGCCCTCCATTTTAACACCAAATTACTGGGACAGTTACTAGTACCCCCTGATGCAGTTTTTAATGTCACTACATTTATTCTGACTTCTGCTTCATACTTTATTGGGAGTGCTCTCATTCCGGTGGATGGGAATAATGAAGACATCACTTCCACTTCCTTGGCCCACACCTCATCCCACTGAATCATAATCTCTGTATTTGTAAGAACAGTGTCCCTGTTAGCAGCAAAAAAGGACTAAGAATAAAGAGTCTGTGAAATCTCAATTTTCCCAGTTTATTTTCATAAATTCTCCCTTTCTCTAAGGGGTCCCATTTCAATTAGTATTTGGTTCATGTGTGAGTTCAAGTAGTCTGAGTTGGGCCAATAACTGAATTATAATGCTAATTCAGGTAGCATTTTTGTTACTTGTGCTTCCTATTACAAGGATTATTATTAGAACATTTGTATAAAATTGGGGTTTATTATATTTATTTATTAGATATGATTCAATATCATGTAACTTTTGTGGTCATTATGACAAAGACTGTATACACTGCATATGTAATAAATGTTTGTGCATATTTCATTTTATTCTAGGGCACTGTTTTGTTTTTCCAGAAAGTATTTTTAGACAGAAACATAATTTTATTATAATAAAGAACATTATCCTCAAATAAGTGGCATATACATGTTCAAAATAATAAACAGGGGTGTTGATTAATTATCATTCCTTAAAACTACGATTATTAATAAGGACCATTTCTTACATCCCACCAAAATTTGAATAATACATTCTAACACAAGATAAATTTGTAAATATCTGTTTATACATATGTGAATTTCCAAAATTCAAGAATCTTACTTGTATAAATGAGCATTTTCCTATTTTTATTTTTAAAATGTAATTAGTTTTGCAAATGCTATTGTTTCTTGAGAGTGACAACCCTTGGTCACAACTTTGGAAGTCTGTGTGAGAGGATATGCAGTTGGGAAAATATTGAGAATATTGAGGAATATCAAATATCAAATATTGAGGAAATATTTGAGATTGGAGAATCCCAATTATATAAGTCTATAAATAACATAAATGTTTAAGTTGAGGAAATTAATTTTAGTTCAAAAAATGTTCCAATTTAAAATAATAAGGTATATTTTCATATGTGTTATAGTTCATCTTTAAATATACACCTGGAAGATAAAGCAACAAATATTCTGTAAAAAGTAATAAAACCAATATTCTTGAAAAGCATGCTATACAACTAAGTTTCCACTTTCCAATGTAATATCTGTTGGGCAAATAATGTTATTTAAAAAAAACTGATTTGCATTGTCAGAGGATTCACTTTGAGCCAAATTTTAGTTCAGAAAAGAAAGATATAACACATTTGAATTGGCTAAAGATATCCATGTTCACTGAGGAGAAACTCTATACACTGTGTTGATTTGACATTTCCTTGTCCTGTGATTTATTTATTTTTTATTTTTGCAACTTTATTTTTATTTTTCTAATTTTTAATACCAATTATTTGAGTTTATTTTATTTTATTTTTCACTTTTTCATACATGTATTTTGTATACTGATGAGGGTCTCCTTCCACCATCCATGCTATTCCCCTTGTCCCTCCCTTTCTCTCCCACCCCTATTCCCTATCTAGAGGTAATCTTCCTCCCTTGCTCTCCCTCCCAACCCCATTTTGAGTCACCCCCCCCCCATATATCAGAAAAGACATTCAGCATTTGTTTTTTTTGGGGGGGATTGGCTAACTTCACTTAGCATAATCTTGTCTAATGCCATCCATTTCCCTGCAAATGCCATGATCTTATTCTTTTTTTTATTGCTGAGTAATATTCCATGTGTAAAAATGTCACATTTTAATCCATTCATCCACTGAAGGACATCTAGGTTGGCCCCACAGTTCACCTATTGTGAATTGTGCTGCTATAAACATTGATGTGGCTGTGTCCCTGTAGTATTATGCTGTTTTTAAGTCCTTTGGGTATAGTCCGAGAAGAGAAATAGCTGGGTCAAATGGTGGTTCCATTCCCAGCTTTCCAAGGAATTTCTATACTGCTTTCCAAATTGGCTGCACCAATTTGCAGTCCCATCAGCAGTGTATGAGTGTACCTTAATTATTCACAGTCTCTACCTCTGCTTTCACTGAACTTTGAAGTGGTGATACACCCTCAGCTCTCACCAGCTTGTGAGGCAGCTGGAAGGAGGTCACTAGTAACTGCTCTAGTTTACCCTAGAGAATGATGACGATTTGAACACTGTTATAAAATGGGTCAAGAGAGCAAGAATACACATGCCTTCTCCAATAAAAGTCTGCTCAACTTCTGTCTTCAAGTTTCTGTGGTGCTTTATTGTGATAATGGATTAAGTGGGGAGAAGGAAGGAACTTTGATTGGGCAAAGGGAGGGAGGGAAGGGGAGGGAGCAAGAGGGTAGAAAAGATGGTGGAATGAGATGAACATCATTACTCTAGGTAAATGGATGACTGTACATGTGGTGTGACTCTACATAGAATACAATCAAAGGAATAAAAAGTTGTGCTCCTTTTGTGTACAACGAATCAAAATTCATTCTGCTATCAGCTATAACTAATTAAAACAAATTTTAAAAATTTAAAAAGATTCTGGAGAAGCAAAAAACAAGTCAATATGAAGTAGTGATAAAATGATTTAGATCTCATTTTTCTACTATAATCAATAATGCAATAGCAATAACATTAACATTTTGCACATCATTTTAAGTATCTTTTTATGTGTGAAATAATCCATTGATTTTTCACAATTACCCCTATTTTCCCTCTCCCTAACACCTGTTTTAATTGCTTCTTATAGACATGTATGCTTTGTTTTAAATAAAGAGTATTAATTTGAAAGACTCAGTCTCTATTAGTTCATGCTGCATTTTATTCCTTGTAACAGCAGAGAGAATATTCCTCAAGTAAAGAAATATTTCAAACAGTGTGGATCTCTAGGCTGAATAGGGAATAGAGCAGTGTATGGTTTTAAGGTGTGAGGGTTTTTTAATTTTCTTTTTTTTTTTTTTAGAATTTGATAAATTAGAAGGGAGGGAAAAAGCACAGAAGGAAGAATAGATGAAGAGAGAGGAAATTTGCCTGTGTGATATTTCTTTTTATAAAAAGGAAGGCTACCTTCAGCTTTTAGGGAAAAAAAAAATTCTTAAAATAACTGACAAGTTTGAAAATGATAAGGATTTACCCATTAGTTGCAATCATATTATATGTATAGATTTATAATTTAAAGAAATCAGCTATAATTTTATAATTACCAAACAGTTATGCAATCTGTGTTCTTATGCTAATTAACACATTTCTGCCTGGGAAGATAAGAGATGGTTTCTAAGAATGAATATCAGTATGAATACTTCCAGTGTCAGGTAAGATTTATGACTAATCACAAAAACTGTGTGCTAATTTCAGCTCCAATGTCTTCCTGTAGTTACAGTGTATTCTTAAACTTCAAAACTTCTAATCTCATAGCTGCAAAAGTTTTTAAATAGATTCCAACTACCATAAATTATTTAGCAGTTAATTTGACTTTCACTTCAAGTGAAGTGATATTACTAAAGGGTGTTGTTAGTAGAGACATTTATTGATATCTCTGAAAGGCATCGCTTAGTGTTTACTAGAGAAACAACTGATAAAACCCTCTTCCTCCTATAATAATATGCAATGGAAAATGTTTTTTTTTTCTTGTTACTCTACAATTTTTAAAATGAACTTGCACCCCAGACACAAATACCATCAAGAAATTGGCACCAAAGATGAAAACTCACTGGGGATAGAATTTCCAGTGCAGCTGCCATGAGTTTCTAAGGTTCTATCCACAGCATATTGAGAGTGTAGGGAAAAGTGTTGTCTTTTCAAAAGAACTAGAGGTAACCAAGTTTTTATCTGTCTTTGGAAAAAATAAGAGTTTACGATTCTACTCAAATATTTGCTATTTAATCCCAAGTGATTTACCAGCTTCTTCCCAAAATTAATTCATCTCTCTGGGACAATGGAAATTTCACCTCAATCCTAAAGTGAACAAATTTTTTTCATCATTCATTACCAGCTGATTCTATAGTGTAGATGCACAATTGATATTGCTGGAGAAAACCCTAAGAAAAAAGAAAATCTCACTGGAAATCAGAATTGCACTGTGCTTGTATTATTTATTTTTATTTTATTTTTTCATCCAATGGACTCTATCAAAATAGATATGGAAGTTGGTGTTCTTTCTTCCTCACTATTAATTTTTCTCAAAATGATTGTTAATCTCTGGATATAAACTTATGTGAATAATGAAGACCAAATAGATTTGTTGTGAAAGCTGACATTGTTTTTTTAGCTGTTAAGTTTTGCTCGTTTACTCCTCATTAAAGCAAATTATTTGTCCAAAATTTTCCTTCTCTTAGCATTGTTTTTATATATTCATTTTTTATACATTTTTAACATATTGTTTTACACTACTGACATGGCCTCATGGTGCGCAGGATGAATTTCCTCACCCTTTAATTTAGAGTTTGACCTGTGGTTTCCTTTGGCCAATGGAATGTTAGTGGATATGACATTAAGCAGATGCTGGAAAGTGTGCTTCTGTGGTTGGACTTTGCCATCTGTGCTAACGTAAAAACCAAGAGATGAAGACACACCAAGTAGTTATGGTCTTTGGGGTTCATAATAAGACTTGAAGTTCAGAACTACCCACCACACCTGATGCTTGAAGACCCTGAACCTGAATCAAGCTGTGCCAGCAAGTATACAGATGTATACCTGAGACACAAATGTTTTTAATGCCTCCAAGATTTTTTGATTGTTAAGTAGCAAAAGATGATATCTACCCCAATAAAATCCTGCCCTGAATAGAAGAAATGGCCCAAATTCCAAAATGCTGTGAAAGTATGATAAAGGTTTCTTACCAGGTACCACTTGTTTGTCTAGCAGGGATTAACAAGGAAAACTTTTGAGATATTTTACTTCTGTTATCACATAACTGTCATTAACCTCATTGAAGCTACACCAAATTATGCACATAGGTCAAAGACAAAACATGTTTGCTATGAGTATATAATAACTACAGAACAAGTCCTCAAAAGTCTATCAACATTTTCCCCCAAACCATCTATGAAAAGAAACAACATAAGCACAAATTATTGTACTTTGTTTTGCAAAAGCAGCTCTAAATCAAGGTCCCTGGTTCTCCTTTGAATTGAGATGGCACCATCCACGTTTCTCTTAAACAGAAATTTGGATATTGTCACTTTTTGCAGAGGAGCAGACAAACATATGAGGCCCTCATGAGCTCCATGCTGAAATAATTATTCTTGCTTGGAGTTTAAGAGCTTCAGAATCTTTCCTTTCATACACCATTCTCTGTTGTGCTACTCTCTCTCAGATGCCAATCAAACACTACCCATCTATATTACTGAATTTATATAGAGAAATTAATCTATTTTCCATGGATGTTAAAATCCTCAGCCGTACATTGCTCTTTCCATTGCTGAATGGGGCCAAGAAGGGGAAAAGGAGGAACAAGGGAGGGAGGAAGATCTTAGTATTCTTACTGTGGAGTAGATAGTCACTTCAGTAAATATCCCAGTGTCTGCCCCATTGCCTCCTCCTATCCTTTGTATTTGCTGACACAAAGTGGAAATCTTCTCTGCAACCTGTGGGAAAGAACTGGTCCTACCTTCATAGTGACTTTCTCTATTATGCATCCACAATGGCTTTGTTCTGGTTTAGCCATCAATGTGATGCTGTCTCCTTTCCTCCTCACAGAATTCTTCAAAGTCTCTGCATTGCTAATGAGACACTCTCTCATGCTGATCACTGTTGTCAACTCATTCCCCATTTTATTTTCATATTGTCATTTCAGTATAAATGAAAAAGAGGCAGAAGCACATGTTCAACCCGTCATCTTGATGCAGAAGTCAATTTGGCAATTTACAAAGATTTGATTAGAGGCACATAATTTAAATGTATGCTTAAATAACAAATAAACAAGCAAACTTTGTAAAAGAGGATAGGAACTAGTTGAGCATGAATCCATACCAGATTTTTTTTTTTTTTTACCTAAATGATGGTGTTAAAGTTTCTTTATATTATCCAGGGATTTCAAAGAAAGGAAGAATACATAAAAGGCACAAGAATCAAAGCAACCAGCTGGGCACAGTGGAGCACACCTATAAACACAGCAGATCAGGAGGCTGAAGCAGGATAATCACAGGTCTGAAGCCAGCCTCAACAACTTATCAAGGCCCTAAGTAATTTAGAAGACCCTGTCTCAAAACAAAAATAAAAGAGGGATTAGGTAAGTGGCCAAGAGCTCCTGATTTCTATTCTTGGTACAAACAAAAAATGAAATCAAAGCAATCAATCCAATTTGTGGAACTCTTCTCATGGATGGGAAATCACATTTTTGTTTCATTATCATCTAACATATAAAGCACTGCACTTTACATAAGCTATTAGTTTTATTCCTTACTACTTAATTAAATAGGTTGTCATATTTCAATTTTGCAAATAAGGAAATTAATTACAGAAGATACGTAACATGCCGAGATTCACAGGCAGGCAACAGCAGAGATTCATTTGAACCTGCATTCTGTTGTCTTCTTCCTTATCAGCACAACTCCTAGGGATGATGGTCTACCTTTCCCCAAACACCGTAAAAACCAGCTGGGCAAGTATTCCATTTTAATCAAGCCAACAGTCATTCTTTTCTTTCCCTTATAAGGTTCTTCTGACCTCTTATGTGGTGGGTCCGCTGGAAATATTTTGGAGAAGTAGGACTTGCAGTCTTGCATATCATTAGAACACAGGAAACCTTAATATTTGCAGTAGTGGTTTTGATGCTCAACATCTTCATGGAATAAAAGTGCTCTCATGGTCCAACCTGAGCAAAGCTTCCCCAGATACCATATTTATTAGTAGTTGGCTTAAGGGATATTTCTGCTGTTGCTAGGAACTAAATTAATGAGCAAAATTGTAATTTTGTCTCCTCTTTTTGTTTCATGACCTCTAAGGCCCATTTCATTTGCCTTCAGTGGGCACTACTCTAAGATTGTTAAGAAAATAATTTGTAAAATTACAATGTTTCCCTCTTGAAATTCTTCCTGGAATACTATGAATATAAAATACCTATTTAGTATTTTAAAAAGTAACCTGAGGGGAACTAATGTTTCTTAAAACAATGCAAATCATAAACTCATGGGTTAGTGGATTCATGGCTAAGAAAATGAAAACAAGTTTAACATCTTAGACCATTGTCTTTTATTACTTTCCATTTATTACTATAAATGATTTAGGTTTAGTAAGGAGACTTAAAAATTCAATTTTTTGGTTGCAAATGCAATTTTTTTAAAGATATGGCTTGAGCCAACGATCATTTGTGTTCATCTTTAATGATAACTATTCTGTGCTATCCAAAAATGTGTATGCTTATTGCACACAAATAACAGCAGCTTTGAGCTTCTCTCTGAGAGTTTTGTGTTTTTTTTTTTTTTTTTTTGGTATTGGGGATTGAACCCAGAGGTTCTTTACCACAGAGCCACATGCCCAAGCATTTTTTTATTTTTTTATTTTGAGATAGGATTTCACAAAATTTTTTATAATCTTGGTAAGTTGCTGAGGCTAGCCTTGGATTTATGATCTTCCTGCCTCAGCCTCCCAAACTGCTGGAATTACAGGTGTACACCACCTCACGTGTGTGTGTGTGTGTGTGTGTGTGTATGTGTGTGTGTGTGTGTGTGTGTGTGTGTTTGGTGTAATAGAAATGCAAAGCCATAGTTTAACTTCAAAAACCTCTTAAACATGTCTTTTCATCTTCCTCCTTCGTTTAAAGTGACTTCTTAAGTGAATAAGATTTTTAAAATGAGGTTACTTCTTTACACTTCAGATAGATTTCTAAAATGTAGCTGCCACTTCTCATATCATGTTTCAACCCAGAAAAACATTGTTGAGTTAGTATTATGTTAAATAAAGTAGAAAAGTACACAAACATTTTTGTCAAAGTGAAATAACTAAACTATATAATTTGCTAAAAGTCTTGTCATTCAACATTCATTAAGCCAGATTTCTTCCAGGATGATGAAAAATACAGGCCAGATATTCTTTAGATTCTGGGGGCACAGAAGCCATGTGTACAAAGAATTACAATACATAGCAGCATTAGGAAACATGGGAAGCACCTACAGTCAGGTACAGACCACATAAAAATTATTTATGTACCTGAAGTATTTGTTCTTTTACTTTTATTGATGATGATGATGATGATGATGATGATAACTGAACTCAGAGATTCATATATGTGACGTAAGCATTGTACCATTGAACCATATTCCTGGTCCTTTTTATTTTACTTTGCGACAGTGTATCACTAAATTGTCAAGTCTAGACTCTGATTTTTCATCCTCCTGCCTCAGTCTCCTGAGTCACAGGCATTATAAACATGTTCCTCTGGGTTCAGCAGCACCCATTAATAACTTGTAAGGTTGGTCAACATTAGAAAATACAAGGGATTAAAAAATATATCTAAAAACAATGGCTAGATTATAATGGCTTACGTTAGAGAGAGGGGTAGTTTCCATGGTAGTATCTATTCTGTGGGGTGAATAAAGTAGATTTTCAGAAAGAATATTACAAAACTAGATTTAAAAAATGAGATGCATGGGGCAAATTAATTTCATTAACTTTTTTGACCAGTAATGTTTCATTTGAAGTAACTATTTGAAACTAAAATTATTGAAAAATGTGATTTTATTATCTTACAGTTCTAAATAGAAATAGATGTTAAAACATATTATCTACATTTTCTCAAGTATATTGATGATTTATGTGATAATTACCTAATAATGATTACCTGATTCCAAGGATGCAAACTTCAGTACCTTTATCATATTTGATTGACTGAGGTGAACACCAAATTCCAAATATAATAAACTTGGAAACTGGACTCCAACTCTTAAACAGCTACCTTTCCTGCACTGCATCAATCAGATAATTCTCTCCTACATAAGAACTCAACTACAGTCCTCACATTGCGCATGCTCCCTTAGTGGAAGGAAGCCAAGGAGATTTTTCCCTTATGACTATTTCGAACAATAGCAATGACAGAATATCTCTTTGGTGGAACTTCATTGTCCTAAAAATCTCTGTAAAACAACACATCTTTTAGGGATTTAGTCCTATGTATTTAAGTCTCACATCAACAAAGCTTTTCATTTAAATAGTCCCGGTTGGGAAAATGCATTAGGTTTTACAATCTGTTAATTATAAATAGGTGGACTACTAATGCCTCCTGTAAGATTTCCAAGACATCCTGTGAAAATTAACCATAATGGATTTTGAAAAAAAAATTGTTTCTCTCTAGAGGTTAATTATAGCTCCAATGAGTCTAATACAACTATGCCACAATGGTTCTATCGATAATCCTTAGAATTGCAGGAAACCAAAGGCCCAAGTTCTTTAATCAGAGGTCTTGATTCTGTTGGAAAATTACACACAACATGAGCTGAATTTTGTCACTCAGGACCCAACTGATGAAAAACTGTGAACCCTTTTATTTTCCTTTTCCAGATAAGGACAATGTAAATATCTTTCCCCACCTATTTCCAGAGCTTCTTGCAGCATGAACATGTTGGTATTTGACATTAAAGTGTGTGTGGCTACTTTTGAGTACCAAAGCAAAATCACTTGGTCCATGAGAGCATGGTGTGGTTTTGATAATAAACTTGAATGTCTTCAGAAGTGTTTCCCATCATAAGTACTTTGCCTGCATCTTTTATATTTTATAAATGATGAAATTATCTTGGATAAATATTCACAAACTGTTTTTATGTCTTGAGAGTTCAAGAAGTGTTGCTTCTGATAAATATAGACAAAATAATGAACAAGGGACAGGAGTGCTAAAAATCAATAATCTTTTACATGTAGGCTGTTCCTCCACTATAAATGCAACTTTATTCTGATTTCTATATATATGGGTAATTACTGTCAGAAGCATTAAAAAAACAAACAAACAAAACAACTATAGTTTGTATGCAAAAGGTTGAGGACTGAGAGAAAGTTTAGGTTATGGTGGAAAGATTTATCAATAAATTGATAGACAGATGGTTGCTTTTTGTACATGAAAAATGGTTACATTTCCTGAAGCTCATGTGCTAACTGAAATCCAAGTATGGGGGTAAAAGAGGGAACATAAAGCAACTCTGCAATAAAAGATGGTGTCCTCCTGCTAGCTGCCCTTCTTTTTCTACTTGAAAAGAAAATTGACCTGTTCAATAAGGTCTCTTGGCTATTAAAGCAGCTAGTCCCTTGTTTGTTGGAATATTGAAACAGAATGTTGTGACTTCTTTCATGGGGAAAGCCTATGCAAACCCAAGAGTTTTGCTTTATCTGATAGAAAAGCTTTATCTTTTTTTTTCATTATTTTCCATGGAACTTTTTAAAATGTATATTTTTCTTGCTACACTGCAAAGCTCTAAAAACCTAAGCATTTTTAGAGCTTGCATTTACATAAGTATCAAACTCAGGCAAAATATTGCAACATTTTACTTCTTCAATACATGCCTTAAGTGTTATAGATTTCAGTTTTATTCTAGTATTTGTTAATTTGATTATTGAAAACAAACTTTGACATATTTCATTATTTTTATCATTTTGAATAACTTTTAAATCCATAAGGATGTCTGAAAGGAGTAAAACTGAATAAAGTTTTTCCTTTATTATTAAAGTTAATTTATCAATGATAGTGTTAAGTTTGTAGGATAAGTTATCTCCAGGCTCTGAAAAGAAGTTTAATGGTCAAATGTTTTTTTTTTTCTATTGTTAATTCCAAAGGGGAGAATTTAAAATCATTTGAATCACTAGAAATCTCGCCTCATTCAAATTTGAAAGAATCAACCCCAAATGCCCAACAGCATACTATTTCTTAAAAGCATTAAGAAAATAACACATTTCTTATTGTTTACAATTTTTAGTGGCTCAAAAAAGCATTTCAGAAATTGTCTACATGATCATTGGGAAAAAAAAGTGAATGAGCTTTGTTAGTTCAAAAATGGACTGCCAGGGGCAAATAGTAATTTTTGAGGCAACTTGAAAAAACTGCATAGAACATTTAAATCCAGCAATTATATAGTAATGTCATCATTATCTACAACTATCAACAACAATTATATCAGTGTAACCAGTCACAATTTGAAAAGTTTTTTTGCATACTATCCAATTAAATCTTCACAACAAATCAAACAAATTTCTCAGTACTACTCACATACTTACGTTTTAAATAGGAAGACTTCAGTGTAGAAAGGTTAATTGCCCAAAGTTATATTCTTAGGAAGGGACAAAGCTGCAATCAGAACACAGTCTAAAAATACAGTCTGTGATCTTATTGATGATGTGTAACATGTAATTAAAAGACTATTTCCCAAAATATTATATGGGATATATATTAATGGAGGAAATGTATTTTCAACCTTATTGTACTTTTATATTCTTTTCTCTTGTCTATTATGGACACAAATGGTTCTTCAATTAGGAATAAAGTATTTGAATATACTTTAAAAATATTCTTAATGGCTTCTATCCTTTTCTCTTAACTTCATTATTACATGAATGGCTAGGCTTCTTTGTCTGAATTAGATGTCCAGTGGATGGGGAGGAACAAAAATAATTTCCTTTTAAAAATAAACTTCCTTTTTCCAAATATACACTTTTTTCTGATTAATGGCCAGTATTGTGAAATCAACCCAGGCTCAGATCATCTTTATTAATGAAGTAGTTTCACAAATAAGTTCCTTGCAGAGTTCATAATTATGGTTGAGGAGCCTCATATTAGCTGACTGTATAAAAGGCCACCAATATAACAGAAGAGCCTCAGAATGAACAAAGTAGAGTGTGGCCTGTAGTTCTTCAGTGACTACACATGAATAAAAAACAAGAGAAGAGCATCAGCACTCATAAAGTACAAACACAATTCTAACGTAAAAATCTAGACAAATTATCATAAAAACCATCAAGAAAAATGAGTGACAAGGACCAGAGGATAAATGAATATTAAGGTATATGTTACCTTTCTATAGAGACAGAGTAGTCACTAAAAATCTGTATTCTGCACACCAGGGCTTATAACTCTGCAGTAGCTTTGAATATAAGAAATATCCTTCTTCTGCATAAAATGGAGGGTTGATAATGAAAACTATTTTTGTCTAATGAAATAAGAAATTCTGAATAAATAGGTTTCTATCCTACAGGAGTTAGAAGTACTCATCTCTAAGGGATCTTGAGAAGTGTTAGGCAAATCTGTGAGAATTGCACACATCAGAAATGTTAAAACAACCAGTTGATTCCCATACATATATTAGTGGAACCCACTTAATAACCCAGGGAAGCCAGAACCAAAGGAAAACAAGATCAAGACCTCAAGTCTGAAACCAGGCTTTGAAGTCCCACTACCAGCAGATGAGGCCTGCTATCTGACTTGGGAAAAAGTTTTGGGCAGGTGACACAAGAACAAATTAAGTGCTCCTAGTTCATTTTCTCTTTAAATGTCTCCTATTTTCTTCCCCTTACCTTCTCAATTCTTCCTTCAACATCACATCTTTAACTGCAGAGAATTTCTGCACCCTATAGCTTTTTGTCTCATGTCAGATTGCAGGTCATCTGTTTTTCATGATGATCTCTCCATCTGTTGCACTCAATGACATGTGGTTTCACAAAGCATTAGCAGCACGCCCCACAAAATGCAAAAGAATATCACACCAGATAATGCAAAATGCAGGCAGCAATTGCCACAAAGGGAATCTTCACTTCTCCACACCTATATTTATTACCACCAAAAAGATGGGGAAAAGTAGAAATAGAAATTTACAGAAAGTTCCAGCAGGGTTGTTGTATGTCAGGTAGAAATTTTGACACAAGCAGTTTAAAAAAGAAATCCATCTGTCTTCTTATAAAACAAGAAAGCTTATTTTGAGGGAGTATTTTTAATATATCCTTAATTTTCAGAAGAGCAACTATGAAAAGCCAATTTTAGCATATAACATAAAAGTTACAGAAAAATATTAAAATCTCCAATTAAACCTACAGCACTTTAACAAATAATGGCTCCACCTTCAGTTAGGAGGAAAGTTAGGAAAGTAAAATAGTTATAAAATCATCACAGAATTGGAAATTGAGATAAAATGCATTCTTATTCCCTATGTTCGTATAATAACAGCATGTCAATATATTATCTTTAAAGTTGAAAATGACCATATAATGGGGATGTTTCTGGATTTAAAATTATGCTTTTTTCAAATATATATGTGACTTGGGAATAAGTTTTTTTTTTTTAATAGTAACAAGGCTTTAGGGATCTACTTACAAAAATGTGTTCATCTACACAGCAAATGTCTTCAGAAACTATGCACACCCTGGGAGGGGGTAAAGCTATCATCACAGAGGATAGTAAGAATATGGAAAAAATAACAAAAAGCTTATCATTGAGAAGTGCTATACCAGATGTTCAAACCAGCAGGGTCAGACATTTTCTTTGGGTCTATATAAAAGTACATAGAATAAACACAATTCATAAGTTTACCTAAAGCTCTGCTGATAGTTAAAATGGAGGAGGTATGGGGGTAGGAAGGATAGTAGAATGAACCAGACATTATTTCCCTATGTACATATATAACTATAGGACCAGTCGGATTCCACATCATGTACAACCAGAAGAATGAGAAATTATACTCCATCTATGTATGATGTATCAAAGCGCATTCTACTGTAATGAATAATTAATTAGAACAAATAAAAATGAAAAAAATGGATATGGAATGAAAAAGTTAAAAAATAAATAAATAAACCAGCAAGGTGAGGAGGCCACTGTAGCCGGATTGTTAGAGATTATGCATTTGATCAATGAGATTAATGTGTTGGGCTAATCAAACTGAAAATCATTATCACAAAGGACCAGGGCCTTAAAATTTATAAAAGTTAGAGTACAGGAAGTAACGGGAATGAAATATCACAAAAGATTTGAAGAAAGCAAATTAAGAAAGGCGTACTTTTAATGGAACGTCATAGGTGGTGTTGGATTTGAAAAATATCTCTGGAAAAGATAGATTAGTAGGGTAGATAGTGTAGAATGGTTTGTATAATAATTGCAGGTTACTTTTGTGAATGAGAATTGAAGCAATATTAACAACCACAGGGGTACATACTTAAGAGAAAATTTAATTAACAGATCTGGGATTTTTTTTAATTATAAAGGACTTATGATATAAAATGACTCCAAAGTTCTGAAGCAAGAAAGATATACTTGCCTCTGCTTGGGATGTAGAAATGGAAATGCAGAGCAGGAGGTGGGCTATGGTAGGCAATGAGCAGAAAGTACCTAAGTTTCCAGAAGTTGGTTCACAATTCCTAGAGTAACTGAGAGAAAATACTCTATTCAATAAAGGCCCTGTCCTTAAAGATGGCAAAGAATCTAGTAGGAGATGTATATTTGTAAATCAGAGATTTGGGCCATAATTTAAAGCCATGAACTACAAAGAGTAGTTGAAAGTCTTAAAGATTATCCACAGACAGTAGATTGGGAAAAATAGAACCAAAAGAGAGTACCTAACTATGTAGAAAAAAAGATGATAACTGATGTATAATCAAAAATATTTCCAATTTCCAGGATGCAAATATCTACAGAGGATGAGTGAAAAGGAGTAGTGCCATCATGTACTGGGACCTATATGCCTCCAGAACTGTGATACAAATAAACTATATATATATATATATACACACACCAGGGATTGAACCCAGGGGTGATCAACCACTAAGCCACATCCTGCACCCCTTTATTATTTATTTTGAAGCAGGATTTTGCTAAGTTGCTGACTTTGATTTTGTGACTCTCCTGCCTTAGCTTCCCAAAAATTCTTAAGAAAAATTTTAGCTTAGTTCAATATGGTGCCATACACCTCAACTTAGGAGGCTGAGGCAGGAGGATTGCAAGTTCACAGCCAGCTTCAGCAAATTAGTGAGGTCCTAGGCAAGACAACCTGTCTCAAAATGAGTGAATGAATGAATGACTAAGAAAGGGCTGGGATGTGGCTCAGTGGTTGAGTCCCACTGGGTTTAATCCCTGGTATCCCTACCACCAAAAAAAAAAAGAAAGAAAGAAAGAAAGAAAAAGAAAAAAGAAAAAAGAAAAAGAAAAATAAATACTTAGCTTAATTTTTAAAAATTTTTTCCTGATAAATTATCCAGTCTAATATGAACACTGAAAATGGGCTAAGACACCTGTAAATAGTTGGACTACCATCTAGTTTGACCAAATCAAACACATTTAGATACTAAAAAAGGTCTTGGGGACAGAGATTCAATATTTTCTATCTATAGAAAACATGTTATACAAGACCATACTCCATCTGAAAGATCAATGATATATTAGAACATTAACATTGTTATTTAGCCAAATTCCCTGAAACATGTAGGAATAAATTCAGACTTATAAACACTATTATTAAGTCAACATCATTTTTTTCCCAAAAATTGTAACTTGAGGGTGAACTATTAGTTCCCACTGAAACTACAATCTGCACCATCAGCTATTTGAACCTGGACACACAGTTTCCTAGTCCTTACTTGAGAGACTCTGTCATTTATGTACAGGACTAAAGCATAGGTATGCATGTATAAGATGCTGACTTGTAATATACATCTGGCACACATCAACTGCAAAAGTTTAATGAATTTTGTCTGTCCTTGACCTTGCCAAGAATGTCTTGTGTGCACACATCAAGAAACCTGTGAAGCCATATGCTGTAGGGTCGGCCTTTGACCAATTCCCTCCTGCCAGCTGTCACTCTAAAAACAACATCCCATGCATATACATTTTAAATATACATGTAATTGTCCTGACTTTGGCTACAGGGTAACCTTTTTGAGAAGCCATGTTTGAGTTGTTTGAAACAATTTAGTTTTCTAATTTCAAATACAGAATTTAGAAGTTGTGACTAATCTTAGACATTATGTATACATTTTCTCATTTTAATGTTTAAAATAATAAATAATATACATGTAAAAAATCAATAATAATATAATGGAAATGAAGTAAAAGTCTCTTCAACTACAGGGCTTAACAGTATCAGCAAATTGTTCTATATCGTTCTAGAAATTGTATAGGCTTATAAACAAATATGGTATAATATCATCTTTGTAAAATAAAATCATAATGCTCATGATTCTTCTATGGTTAAAGTTAGTAATTTATTCTTGAAATCTTTGCATGTCCACAAATATAGCCTGATATCATTACTTTTAAGAACCTTATAATATTTCATTTTATTGAATGACTGTATTCTATTTAATCATCTGCCTGCTAGAGGGATGTATATTTGGCTTCTCTTATGATTATTTTTTTCTTATCAAAAGCAATTCTCCAATGTTTATTTTTATACATCCTTGCATTGCTTTATGTAAAATACATGAGTTAAAATGACAAACAGAGAAGTCCTCTGTATCTAATTGTATTAAAAGTAGGAGGCACATAAAAGTTAAAGGATCACTGACATTTCAGTCATAAGGACCTAGAATGAGTCCTTGTCTGACCACTTATTTCTCAACTTAAACCCTCTGAACCTCATATTTCTTCCTTGTAAAATATTGTTGTTCACAATTCAAATTTTTAGGTAACATGCATTAAAAGCTGGTATAAGTATTATAGTTAAGAGAGATGAGAAGAGAAAGAGGGAAAAAAAACAAGTTTAAGTGTAGAACTTTGAGATCAGATTTGGACTAATTGTCAAGTCCTCTAAGTTCCTAAGTGAATGCTTTCTTAATTAATTTTACTCACATTTTCTATTATATTATTTTAAATATCTTTACTTTATTCATTCATTTATTTTTTTATGTGGTGCTGAGGATCGAACCCAGGGCCTCACATGTATGAGGCAAGTGCTCTGCCACTGAGCTATAATCCTAGCCCTTACTCAAATTTTCTAGTCCTCTTTTCCTCATATCTCTTCACCCATTGACTGTAAGGGTATTTGTACCTTGTGTCTATCCCACAACACTTATTCACCCCTTCCTAAAAGGCATATGTTTCAATGACATTCATGTTTGCCCAGATTTACTCCTTTAAATTCTACCTCACAATCATACTTTCACATTTTTCTGAAAGATATTATCACTATCTTGCATATAGTTTTGACAATGGCCCTATATGAACTAGACACGCTCAGGTATTACTAAGTCCCTTTTGTGAGGTTTGAGAAAATTAATTTTCATCAATCTGCACATATCTTCTAAGACACTGTTTTTTCCAACACATTATCTTTAATGCCAAATATTTTAAGTCAAGAAAATAATTATGTTTTGGTGTATTTTCCTCTGGTTTTATATCTTCACTCTTTAAGGATAAAGTGATGATTCTTCAAATATTTTCTGAATATAATATAAATTATTCTGCATAAGATATGCAGAATAATTCTTCTTGCAGAATAACTTCTCCTTTATTAACCCAACATTTGTGGATAGTCATATCTGTTGTCTATGAGCTATAGGCCTATCATACCATTACCTTGCTTCTTCAATATACCATTCATTCTTTACTATTAGGCTTTCCTACTTTCCTTCGACCTAGAAGTATTCCTTTTGATCACCCGTTGATGTAAATTATGTTCTATTTTCCAGTATATATCAGATGGAGTCTTGACTGAGAAGCTCTTCCTGATTTCTGTAGTCACAAAGAATTACTACCTTTTCATAAATTTATATATATAGATAAATTGACAGAGCTATGTATCTATATTTCTGTCATCAACTCACATATTATTCCCCCTTGTGCTAAAATTAGTTGCTTATATTTTGCCCTTCTGATTAAATATAAACAATTTATGTGTAAAACTTTGAATTATTTTCCACAAAAATCAAACACCCATCTAGATATATTCGCAGTGCCCTCTAGATGGTGTGTCCTAGTCACTAAGTCCTATCCAATATTCAAAGGCCCACTGGGTATCACCTTTTATTGAAAACCTCTTATGATTCCCTTTAGAAATACATATATCATATCACTAATACTATACTATTACTACCACTAATACTATACTATTTGAACAATGTAACATTACCTCTTTGTATTGAAGCAGTTTAAGTGTATTTTGATTCTTCCAAAATATTTGAACATCCTTGTGGGCACATGCTACATCAAAGTCCCTTGCACTAATCATGGTATCCTCTGAGTCCAAAACACAGTAGGTGCTCTACAAAGATTTGTTTTACATATGGAGAAACATAATCGTATTTTTAATAACATCTCTTTTACTTTCTAATACATTTTTAATTTCTCACAGTTACTTTGGGAGAGGTTCCATAAATACAATGTAATTCATATGAGATTATCATTTCTTAGACCATAAATAATTGAATACCTGGAATTTCATTTGGTTAAACCTAAAAGTTAAGGAGTACATGGAATGATAGATAGAGACATGAGTGAAAACTCCCCTCAGTTGCAAATTAGAGCACACCTCCATTCATCACATACATAAATACTACTTCATCTGATGGTTAAGTATTGAAGGGTCAAGAAAGGAGCATCCACACTTAAATATGTTAATCTCCCTCAGGGAGGAAAATGCATTTCAGATACATTATATTCAACAGGATGGACTAGTACACATCACACATTTACCAGGCTATTTTTATCATTTTCATTCTCCTTTATGTCCACCAAAATGAAAAATCCCCAGACCAGAGTAAAACAGGCTTGCATCTTCTGTCCCTCCCTGTTGAGAATTCATTCTCCATTCCATTGTGAGACCTGGGCTGGTCCAGCCAGGTTACTCCCATCATTCTGGAGTCAGGCCAACTGCACATCAAATGTGCTTATTTGGAAAATTATATAAGACTAAAGTTATCTTAGAGAGTTATTGTGATTATTTGTCTCAATACTTTAAAGGAAGCCAATTTAGTATATTCTCTGTCACATCATGGATATTTCAAAAGTAGTTGTTTTAAAAAACTTTCTGACATACTTACAAATTATTTAACATTTTCTTGAGTGGTGAACAGAGATCTACATATACTGGATATAGACAAAGGATTCTGAAATCAGAGCATTTAATCAAAATTCTAGAAGTTGTATAGATTTAATGATAGTAATGATGAAGAAGAAGAAAAAGGAGAAAAGAAAGAGAAGAAATAGGAGAAAGTTATCAGTTATTTAACACTTATTTATACTTGGAACTTTCTAAGTCCTTTGAATGATTTAAGGATTGTATAATAAATTTGAACAAACACTTTATGATATAAAATAAATAGAAAAGATATAGAAATGGGAAGAAAAATCATAAATTTAAGAATCAGTCCTGGAACATAAATATTCAAATAACACAAGTTACAAAAATTGTTAAGAATACATATGGACAAAAAATAAAATTCTCAGAGCATTAACAACACAAATTCTCAGAAATAAAGCCATTAATTTCCAAGTTTAATGGCCACTCTCACTGTCCATCTTGGTAATTAAAGAAAAGTTCACACTGAGAAATGTCACTGTGAATTTTAGATGTTAGAAGAAAACAGAGAAAAATCTTAAAACTTGGAAAGAGAAAAGACAATATAACATAAATGGATTTAAAATTACAATGAGAATGGGATTTAATAAAACACTAAACCCCAGGGTAAAATGGATTGCTGTCTTAAAAATTATAAAGGAAGACAAATATGGTTTTTCACCTAAGATTCTCCATTCACTCAAGCCACTAGTTAAGTACTTAACATTTCTCTGATATTTACAAGGTATCAGACACTGTTAGAAACATACTGCATGCATTGCCACATTTAATTCTTCAAGGAATGGCAACCATTCTTATAGTTTCCAATGTACATATGAACAAATGGAACTACAGGAAGTCTAAGCAAAGTCACGCCACGCAAGTCATACCGTGGTTGGATAGGGGGAGCACTAAAGGTCAAAAACTCACTTGATCCAAAACATGACAGTCTGCCCTTTAACCAAAAGTCAGCAACTAGCCAACAAAACACCTTTGCCCAGATCAGGTGTGTTTTTTATTATGTCAACCATAATGTCATTTCCACAACTAAGTGCAACAGACCACCTCTCCTTTTCATAAATAATTTCTTGTGAAATAGCTATAGATTGTCTAAATAGCTATTATTTTGCTCACTAACACAGGTAATTAGTGCAACTTCATTTAAATCTTTATGTGGATTTCCTTCCAAATCCCCTTCCCTGTGGTGCTTTTACTAATTTTGCTTGAAATACCAATTCTTATGTAGACTTCATTTGCTTAAAAATTTGGTGATTGTATGTATAATTTGAGCTCATCTTTACCCTGAATTAAAATGCAAACGTATTCAGTAGAATAAGAACTATTTCAGGAGAATAAAAATATTTCCAGAGCTCTGGTTTAAAAATGTGCTTCCAAGAAATTTGGCTTTTCCAGTGACCCAAATATTCTTTAAACTCTTTACTTCCTTGGGATATGCACCACATAATTGAAATAGTTTCATAATCACCCTTGTTTTTCACATGTTAAATGGCAAGACTTAAAGAAGTACATCAGTCACTCGGCTAATAAGCATCCTCTGAAGCCCCTGGAAGCAGAGGGAGAGCTCCTTTTATTCTTCCTGTGTGTATTATGGTCCCTAAGTATGTATTATTATCATTCTTATTACCCAGTTGAACTAGTCTAATTTGCAGTTGGATAAATCATAAGCCAGTTGATTCTCAAGCCCTCCCAAGTTATTACTTTACTTCATCCAAAGATTTTACAATGGAGAACACTGGGGATATTCAGATGACTCAACATTATTTTTTTTTCCTTTCTCTGTAATGGCTATAAAAGTGCAAAAACTTCTATGCAGTAGAACACTTCCATAAATAATTAGTACAGCATTGCAGTGGTCAAAATAAACACATCAAGTCTTCTATAGAAAGGGAGAATTACTTGTTAAGGACTACTAGCTTTTCTAGACATGGAGTACAATGGGTCCTACATGGGATTTTGGAGTGGATATTTCTTGGTGTGACTATTCAGTATGCAAATTGTCATCTTATAGTAATATTATCTGCCACATTTTAGATCAGGAATGTCCCCCCAAAGCCTATGTGTTATTGACATGGTTCCCACCATGGCACTTGAGTCCTTTAAGAAGTGAGGCTTAGAAGTCTTGGGTCACTAGGACATGCTCTTGAAGGGGAATATGGGACCATAATCTCTTTATTCCTTTTTTTTTTAATTTCCCAGACTCAAGAGAAATGCATTTCTATGATGATGTGACATCACAGGGTCAAAGCAATAAGGCCAACTGATCACAGACTTAAATCTCTAAAAATGCTAGCCATAATAATCCTTTTCTCTTTTAAAGTTGAATACTCAGTAATGGAAATCTAACTCATTCACTATCAAAATTTAGTGGGAAATATAGATCACCCCCAGTGTTAGGTACTTTCTTCACTTTATGTTCAAAAAATAAAAAGCCTAACCATAAATTACTCTTCAGTTCCAATTCTAAGCCCAAGAATTTAGCACAGTGACTTGTGTATCACTTAATACACTAATATATATCACTTAATACACTAACTTGTATATCACTTAATAAACTAACTAAATATGCCAAGAACCAAAATTTTTGCTCAGTACCTGACAAAAAAGATTAGGAATCATACAGAGTCAGGATCTTAGAGCTTAAAATAAAGAAATTCTATAAAGTAAAGCTCAGACATGAAAGAAGGGAGGATAATTCCATCTGATCATATCACTTGAGCTCTTGTACCAATCTTCACCTAAAGTCAGATCACCCTCTGGAAGTTTTTTTATTATGGCAACCACTCATCTTTTAAACCATATTGATGTTTTCTCTTTTTTGTAAATGAAAAATATTTTAATATTCCTTATGAATAAAATATATACAATATCCCATAAAACTAGGTAAATATTCAATTGTTAAAAATGTCCATACATGAAAGTAGGAGGTGTGGGTGTACTAGATAAATTAGGAGCTGTGAGTATACTAAAAAAAATACCTTCAGGAGTATGAAGACAAGCATCTTCTCCACCTTTGGCCTCCAGTGAATTTCTCTAAGGCTCTTTGCTGACACCAGGCAGTCTTGTTCTTCACTTCCAAATGTCAACTATACAAAAACCTTGGATATAACTGCCATGATTCTAAGTCTTAGGAGATTTAATTTCTGTTTTAATACTGTATTGCTACACTGCTTTAGAGACATAAAGTGTGTGGGGTCTTAAGAATGTTAGATCCATTGTTATTTAGAGATGGCTATTTTCTTTTTCTTTTCTTTTCTTTTCTTTTCTTTTTTTTTTTTTTAACCCAGGGCACTCAACCACTGAGCTACATTCCCTTTTTTATATTTTATTAGAGACAGAGTCTTGCTGAATTGCTCAGTATCTCACTTAATTGCAGAAGCTGGCTTTCAACCTGTGATCCTCCTGCCTCATTCTTCCAAGTCACTGTGATTACAGGCGTGTGCCAACATACATGACCTATTACAGATATGTTTGATGAATCTGCCAAAATGACAAACAGACCTTTATCTGTAAGTTGCATATCTATGAGTATTTTTACTTAAAACCTTTTCCTTCTTTTTAGTCTCAGAAATGTGTGCATCTGCTTGGTATGCAATTAGAATCAACTGGTATTTCTCAAACAAACAAACAAACAAATAAAAAACCAAACAAATACACCACTACACAGGTATGAACAAAGGTAAATTCTAGATGTGTGCCAGGTGGCAGAGTGAAGCTGGTTTTGAATGAAAAATTTCCTTGAGTAATCCACATTCTAGAAAACAAATATGGGAGAATTTGTACATTAGTTAGATTTGGATAGGATTTTAAAATATTTTGCTTTTTCCTTGAATTCATCAAAGATATATATGTATATATATTACATTTTTAATGATCCACAGGGATATAGTTTCTTTTGATTTTTTCCCTACCCCTTTAAGAAAACTAGATGTGCTTATTTTCAAAGTGTACTACCAAATTTCTGGGTACCCACCAACTGTTTTCAATTCACTTCTCACCCCCATACAGCTTTCTACAACACACTGACACATTGTCAATACTGTAGGAGCCAGTTTCACGGTCAGGCAAAGATATACTTCATCAGAAGACGAGGGAAAGTTTCATTCTCATACTATACCCTGCTGGTGCTACTTGTCTGATGACAGGCTAAAACGGGTTTGCTCTCACCTCCCAGTTTTTATCATCACCTCAAACCCTATGATCATGTCTATGTGTTAAAACAGAGGAACACAAGCAATGTGTGAGCACACCATCTGATGATTGCACATCTTAGTATTGATGGGATTGACTAACTTCAACTTTCATATTTCCAAATTCTCTCTGACAGGACAGAAGCTATGATGACTGTACCATCTCTTCCTGGGACACAAGTAAAATGTCCTGTTTAGAATTAAACTGCACCGTCTTCTGAAGTAGTAGATACTATCAAACTAGCAAGAACTGCCAGTCTCTACCCTGGGTTTTATTGCTCCTTCTGAACTTATGGTTTTCAGATAGAGCTTCACATGCCCACAATCATTAACATTCAGATCTCAGCTTGGGAGAACCAGCACATGGCCAGAAACCGAATGTGTTATTCTAATTGTACAGGACCCTCAAGAGAAAGCTGTATTTTAGGTATAATTGCATTGCTGGATACCACAGAGATACGGATACAAATCTTTGTTCTTGCCTATATTGGGTGCAAGCAGCTACCAGCTCCATGCCTCTGAGAACACAGGCATTAGAAGCTTCTGGATCTGTATCCTGTCTTTGCCAATTACTAGTTCTGTGATCTTGGGCCAGTGACTTTCTAACCTATGTCTTGGCCTCCTTACTTGCAAAATGGGGAAACAGCATAGCAACTATGAAACTTTGGGGAAATGAGAGGTGATAATCAACGAACCTATCACAATGCTCATTACATAAGAAAGGATGTTACAAAAGTGACAGATTTATAAATTATATTACAATCATAATATATATCATCATGCATTAATAATATTTCACTTTTAATTATTGTTGTTTATGTGAATTATGTTATTATCCTATTTATAGACAACCCAAGATTTTACTTTTCATCTTGGTTTTGATAAAATTGGTAGTAATAAAAAATATATGGTGATAAATTCATTAGCACTTCCAGAAATGCAATGTTTCTCATCCCTACATATTTAATGTTTTAAGTATTTCTATTTATAATCTCCGCATACCCATAATTCAAGTGAGGAGATCTTGTACTCAATTCCAGCTCACTTTATCTGAAGTAATAGAGTTATAGTATTTAGTACACATTCTGTATTTTTGTTTTACTGTCTATTTTTCTCTCTCTCTTTCTTTCCTGAAAGAGAGAAGAAAGAATATTCTTTTACCCCCCCCCCCCCTGCCCCCGGCCTCTCTCCTGTATACACAAGTACAACTAGAAAAATTCATGAAACCTTCTGAGTTGCTTCACTTAAAATGCATGACAACCAAGTTCAAGGGAGACCAGGTACTGCCTTTCAGTGAAATATTTTTTATGTTTTCACTTTTAAGATGAGTGTTTCACATCCTCTCTCATCTCATCAATTTTCCAAAAATCTCCTTCTTCAGCCTCTCCATTGATAATGCACTTCCTCCTTCACTAAGCAAAGAGGATCAGTCAGAAAGAATTTTTCCATGCTTCCACCCTACCCACATGCATTTGAACCAATGTCCCGTTTTTTGGTTTTCGTTTGTTTGTTTGTTTGTTTGTTTTTCCCTATGGTTGTGGCTCATCTATCTGAGCCTCTAATGTCAAAAATTCCACTTTTTGTTACAGAACTACCCAACCCTCTTACCTCTTCAGAGACATATCTTCATCAATCCTCCCTCTCTCCCTACCCCATTCATTCATCTCTCTTTTCTGGATAATTCCCACAGTATATAACATATAGTTATAGTTCTATCTTTAATCCCACTCCTGACCCTGTTGCCCTGTGGCTAGAATCCAGTTTGTCTACTTTGTAGTACAGCAGAATTTCTCAAAGGATATTTTTGAATTTTCTCCCTCCACTTCAATCTCTCCCCTAGAATCCTACACTCTTTCCAGGAGAGACTTTCTCCTCTACCATTCCACTGCACTCTTCTTGTCACAATCAAGAACAGTTTCCACAGAGACAACCCACCAGAGGCACCTGACATGGTTTCTCTCTCTCCTTCAAATATTTTTTAACACTTGGCCTGAGATTGTACACCTAGGGCTTTAGACTTGCAATGTCTTCTGCCTGGATTCATTTTTTATAAAGTTATCTATATTTCTCAATAGTATCCTCCTTCATATTTTTGTTCAAATATTAATTTCTCTCTGTGCTTTATCATCTACACTTCTTAAAATTTCTACTCCTCATCACGTCCAAGTTCTACTGATAACCATCCCCAGCGGCATTTCTCTCCACAGCACTCTTTGCTGTAACTATATATTTTACTCATTTCTTTATTATTGTTTGTCTCTCTTCCTCCCTAAAAGAATAAGGGCTCCATAGTGAATACACATTTTATGTTTGTTTGTTGCACTATTTAATCTCCAGCACCTAGGAAAATACTAATACTTTGAAAATGCTCACTGAATATTTCATTTTGAGGAAATACATAAATTTACATCAATATTCTTAAGTCTTGGCCTTATGCCTTGCAAAATGTAGACCTTAGAAAATGGTGAGTATTATTAAATTTGTTCAGTTTGTTAAATATTATTTTTTTCTGAAATAGATCCATATTCCTTCCATTTTTCAGACTTATCTCTAGTGTTGTGATGGACTAAAATATAAAAAGCAATGGTTTGAGGTCATAAGACTATGCATCATGCCCTTCTCCTTTATTCCACATGCTTTCAAAATATTGGCTTATTTACTTCCCTTCAAAACAAATCTCTGGAAATTTTGTCTGTATTCATTCTCTCCATTTCCTCAATTCCTGCTTGTTCAGGACTAGACCCTACATTGATTTCCGTTTCAACTAGTTTACTAACACTATGGTTGTCCAGGTTACCAGAGACTTTTGTGTGGATAAATCCAATGTTCACACATGTGTCCTCATCTTAATTGATTTCCTAGCAGCAACTGGTATGGGTGAAAATACTGTTCTCTCTTGACTTCTGTGTCAGTGTGAGTCTTTTAAAGTAATAGTATCTAATTCTCTTTTGGTAAGTTCTTCTGTATTTGAGCTGTTAATGTGAATTGTGGCTCCAGTGTTGCTTGTGGGTCCTCACCAATTCTCTACACTCTCTCCCATGATATCATTCACCCCTCCCCTGGATTTTTAATTTTTTTGATTAGACCATTATAATTATACAAAGTATTGGGGTTCATTTTGGCAAAATCATACATGCAAGAAATTTGATTTCAAATTCCTTTCCTTTTCTACCTACCTCCTCCAGTTCTCCCTACTCTATTCTATAATCTTTCTTTCATTTCTTTATTATCTCATTGTACATACAGACAAAATTCTCTTTGATATGTGTGTGTGTGTGTATATATATATATACACAAACATACATATATATGTATATATAGGATTTATGTATATGATTTATTTATTCATTTATTTCTATGTGAGTTTGTTAATTCCTTATTTTCTCCACATTTCCTTCCTTCTTCCTTCCCTCTCATTATCCTTTTTACTCCAGTGATCTTCCCTATATCTCTAGAATATTGGATCCCCTATCCCTTTGCCTTCTTTCTCTTATTTTTCTCTAGCTTCTACATATGAGAGAAGGATTTTCTCCATTTCTGTCCATTTAAGCAAATGACAATTTTGCATTCTGCTTTATGGCTGAGTAGAACGCCTTTTTTAATATATACCACATTTTCTAGATCCATTCATCTAAGGATGGGCATCTGTGTTGATTCCACAATTTGGCTATTGTGAACTGTGCTGCTACAAAAAAAAACAAACAAACAAACAAACAAACAAACAAACAAAAAAAAAACAATTGTAGAGACGGCATCACTATAGTATGGTAATCTCAGTTATTTTCTCCCCATGGTTTTAAGTGTTAGCTATATGCTAATGACTCTAAGATTTCTATCTCCAAATGTGAACCCCCCTATTGAGGTTAGATCCAGTAGTGACACTGATATCATCTATCTTGGGGATTATACCAAATACTTACAAATAACTTTTCATTCTTTCATTTCCTTCACCTCTACATCCAGTCAATTTACATGTCTCCTTGGTCTTATATCCAAAATATATTCACCAACTCTCTTTGTTTCCACTGCAACAAAAACCCTAGCCCAACTCACCACTGTGGTTTGTTTGAATTGCTACCATGGCCTCTTAAGGGATCTGCCTGTACCCATATACATAACCCATTTCTAAAAATTCTTATATAACATAATAGCATTTTCTTCTTATAAATCCTCCAATGTCTTCCAATTTCACATAGAACAGAAATCACACTCTTATATTCTTTTATGAAGCCCCACAAAATCAGACCATTTTCTTTCTCTCTGACTTTGTGCTCTGTGTTCGAAAATATGTTTTCTGTCTTTTAGTTCTTTGACCATAAAATTCTGAGTCTTTTCTCTGTGCTTTTGATGTTGTTTATCCTTCGTTTAGAAAATATCTTCTCCAGATTTTTTAATGCCTTCCTCTTTTTTCACCACAGATCTCAATTCCAAATGTGACCTTGTAACAGAGGCCTAGCCAACTCCATTTCGCAAAGCAAAAAACTATCTTCTTCTTTCATGTTCCTTCAGAGCTTAGTAGTATCACAATTTCTTACTTCAACTCCTCCCCAGCATCAAAGATTATTTGGAATAGTTATGATAGAAAGCTTATTTTATTTTGTGATTACTAAAAGTCCAAACAGGAATGTATGTTCTTTCTGGACAGAAGCCTTGAGCATCCTGTTCATTCATACTTGTTTGCTCTGAGCCTTGTACAGTGCAGGATATAAGGATATTATCAACAAATGTATTTTGAATTAACACATGAACAGTCATCTACTTTTGGCAGGCTTGCTTTCCAACAGAGACCACTTTATTTGTCACACCTACTTCTATTTCCTTTGGGACTTAACCCTTTAGCTTCTGTTTGCAGAGCTGCTAAACTATGACCCATGTCCTTCCTAAGTAGTATTAGTCTTGTTAAAAACCACACCAAAATAGACTTGTAGGCCAATGGTACAGAATAAACGACACAGATACTAACCCACATAGTTACAGTTATTTTATATTTAACAAAGGCACCAAAAACATGCATTAGAGAAAAGATAGCCTCATGAACAAATGGTTCTGGGAAAATTGGAAATCCACATGCAACAAAATGAAATTAAAACCCTATCTCTCACCATGCACAAAACTCAACTCAAAGTGCATCCAGAACCTTGGAATTAAACCAGAGACACTGCATCTTTTAGAAGAAAAAGGAGACCCAAATCTTCATTTTGTAATATTAGGCCACAACTTCCTTAATAAGACTCCTATAGCATAAGAATTGATATAAAGAATCAATGAATAGGATAGATTCAAACTAAAAAGCTTCTTCTCAGCAAAAGAAACAACCAGTGAGGTGAACAGAGAGCCTACTAACTGGGAACAAATTCTTACCACATGCATGTCAGATAGAGCACTAATCTCTAGAATACATAAAGAACTGAAAAAACTTATCACAAAAAAAAAAATAATAAACCCAAATAACCCAATCAATAAATGGGGAAAGGAAATGAACAGAGACTTCTCAGAAGAGGATATACAATAAATCAACAAACATGAAAAAATGTTCAACTTTTCTAGCAATTAGAGAAATGCAAATCAAAATGACTTTAAGATTTCATCTCACTCCAGTCAGAATGGCAGCTATTAAGAATACAAACAACAATAAGTGTTGACGAGGATGTGAGGGAAAAGGCACACTCATACGTTGCTGGTGGGACTGCAAATTGGTGCAGCCAATCTACAAAGCATTATGGACAATACTTGGAAAACTGGGAATGGGATGACCATTTGACCCAGCTATTTCACTCCTTGGTCTATACCCAAAGGACTTAAAAACAGCATACTTTAGGAACACAATCACATCAATGTTTATAGCAGCACAATTCACAATAGCTAAATTGTAGAACCAACCTAGATGACCTTCAGCAGATGAATGGATAAAGAAAATGTGGCATATATAAACAATGGAATATTATTCAGCATTAAGAGAGAATAAAAATCATGGCATTTGCAGGTAAACGGATGGAGGTGGAGAATATAATATAATGTTAAGTGAAATTAGCCAATCCCCAAAATCAAATGTTGAATGATTTCTCTGATTGAAGGATACCAATTCATAATATGCTGTGGGTGGGTGGGGGATGGGAGGATTAAATGAACTTTAGATAGGGCAAAGGGGAAAAGGGGAAGGCATAGGGGTAGGAAAGACAGTGGAATGTGATGGACACGAAGGAAGGATGTGATTCTACTTTGTGTACAACCAGAGATATGAAAAATTGTGCTCTATATGTGTAATATGAATTGTAATGTATTCTGTTGTCATATAACAAATTAAAATTTTAAAAAAATTAATTCCTGTTGCTACCATTCTGTCATCCTAAGTGGGAATGGCCATCAGTTCAGTATGTTGGGCAATGTTCACCTTACTCTTTAACTTTAGTCCAATTATAATTCAGGTAAATATAAAAAATAAACTTATTATAAAAGTGATACTTTTATCAGCACTATTTGATATTTGCATCCTAAATTCAGAAGTGACCTACATTTTTTTTCTTCCCAGGCATTGACCTAATAATTAAATATCTTTCATACTGAGATATCAGCTGGTTTCTGCACAAGCAGCTTAAAACTATTTAATACAATTGCACAAAGTGAGTAACCATGAAAATATATACCAAATGGGATACCCCTTTATATCTTCCCTCATGAGGAGGACAGGAATCAACACCTGGTCCAGAAGAAAAACTTGAGTCCATCAGGAAAAGGAGTGAGTGGAGCTGGAAGAGATCCGTGTTGAGCCTTATTGCTAACTTTAAAAGTTTTATACATATTGACAATCATCTACTTCTTTGGGGATATAAATGGCAAGCCCTTATCTCTAGGCCAGTAGAGGGTACAAGGAGGATCTGGAATGTAAAGAAAAGAGTATGACAATCACTCAGCATCTGTGTGCTGACAGATTGCATGGATTTCATTCTGTCTATGCTGTCTCCATTGAGAGCAGAGAGCAGAAACCACAGTAGAATTTACCCCAGGGCAAACTTGAAAACCAAAACCAGCTGTCCTGTCCTGTCATAGATTCACAACAAACATCAGGAGGTTCTTTACAAATGCCTCTGCCTGAATTGTTCACCTTTTATTTAAAAAGTGTGAGTGGAGAGTGTTATGCTGCATGCAAGGAGACTGATAACTATTGACTTCAAACCCTGATATATTTATGCTGCACTAATTATTAAAATTGTGATTGTGTTTGTCAAATATATTCTAAAGAGAGATACAGACATCACTGCTAGCATCATAATCACTGAAAGAAGAGGAAGATACAGACAAATATGAATTGATGGTAAATACATTTTAGAGGGTCAATTAGATGCAAATATATTTTGGGGGGAGATGGGGAGTACCAGAGATTGCACTCGGGGGCCCTCAACCACTGAGCCACATCTTCAGTCCTATTTTGTATTTTATTTAGAGACAAAGTCTTACTGAGTTGTTTAGTGCCTTGCTTTTTGCTGAGGCTAACTTTGAACTCACAATCCTCCTGCCTTTGCCTCCTGAGACACTGGGATTACAGGTGTGCACCACTACGCCTGGCTGGATGCAAGTATTGTTGAAAAATGCTAAAGAGTAGGTGTTAAGTATCATCACCACAAAAATGATAACTGTGTATCACAATGCATATGTAAATTAGCTAGATGTAAGTATTCCACAATGTACATATACTTCAAATCATGTTATACATGATAAATATATGCAATCTCATCTTTCAATTGAAATAAATAAATTTGAAAACCAATTTTTAAAAAATAAACAACTACCTGGGAGATTTTTAGCCTAAGAAAACAACTTTGAAATGACTTTAACCTGAGAAATCCATTAGAATAGGGCAATCTGACAATTTTTTTAATCATCAAAAATTTTATCTTATGCAGAGTAGATTGTGAAGGTTTTTAAATGGCTCTCATACATAGGTGGAAGACTTACAATCCCTTCATCCCAGACATCTATAAGGAAGGGCAAGTAAACCTGAATGGATCACATGCAAAAGTTGACAGACTAACATTCCTTTTTTTCCCCTCTTAGTCTTGTTTAATAGTTAGCTTGATCTGAGACTAGTATAATCACAGCTGTCTCTGTTCTAAGAGAAATTATAGTGATGTAATTAATGAGGATCCAGAGCTACAACAGACAACATGATCATGCCTTTGCCACATTCAAGGAACTTCTCTGCCAGTGTGTCTGCACGAGGCTGCAAACTGACATAATATTTATCTAACTAAAAGAAAATCCAGGTGGCAGCTATTGGAAATAATCCTCTCATTGATTCCTCTTTCTTACAATAATGAAAGTGGTGGCAATGGGAGGGAGAGATTTTCTGGGACCATGATTCCCCATAGAGTGGTTCTTTATATGAAAAAAGTTGAGAATAACTTTTCATATATTTTCGGCCTATAAGGATAAATTGATTCTAATAGATAAAGATACATTGTTTCATAAAAGTTATTCTGGAAAGACTCAGTTTTCCTGTCTTAGCAGAACTTAGTAATTGATATAAGAAGACACAATTTATTATAAAAAGATCTTTAGCATTTGAGTTAGACATGTTTGCATCACAGTGTTAAAAATACCTGACAAGAACAGCTTAGAGGAGGAAAAGTTTAACTGGGCTCAGGTTTCTGAGGATCAGTCCATGGTCTGCCATCTTCCATTGCTCTAAGCCTGAGTGAGGTAGAACATCATGGTAGAATAAAGGTGCTCAGTTCATGACAGTTAGGAGGGAGGGAGGCAGAGAGGGAGGCAGAGAGGGAGGGAGTAAAGGAGGGAGAGAGAGAGGCAGAAGGTCATATGCATATATAGCCTAGGAAAAAGCTCCAGTGACCTTCTATCTCTATCTGCATCCTACCTCCCTATAGTTACCACAAAGCAATCCATTCAAATCATTATTCATCAAATGGATAAATCCACTGATGAGATGGATTAATAATCATCTAATAAGGTAATCTTTTCACCTCTGAACATTCCACTGCTCAAGACAGGGGTTTTTGAGGGGGACATTAGAGATCTAAACCATAAAAGTATTTTATTAAGTAGACCTTGTCTCTGGTCCCAGATATAATCCCTTTCCCATTTGAGTTCTTATTCTTCTTCACCTTTATTTTTCTACTCAGTGGATCAAACAAAACAAACAAACAAAAAAACTTCCACTGATTTTCCCAAATCAGAAAAGTAGGAGTGAATTTTGATTCATCATTCTCTTCCATATCTTTCTCTCTATTCCAACTGCCATTGTCTCAGCTCAAAATTTCACTTTTTTTTTAACCTTTAAAAATGGAAGCATCATAATTGCTTCTCAGTCTTTACTTTCTGACAGCATACTGTGCTTACAAATATTTGTACACACAGGAATCATGTCAGGAACTCAGCCAAGTTAATCATAACACATGGGCCTAAGGATTTGGTTTTATTTACTTCCTTTTTCTAAAGACTATGAAAGTACTGACTTAATTGAGTAATTGCATGGGTTAAAATAATTTATTAAGTAAAGTGCCCTGATCAATATCAACTCTTAAGAAGTACAAAATAAATGTAACTCCTCTCATCCTCTTTTCCATTCATCATAGGCTTTGTGGGTTGTATTCTGATATCATTCTACAAAGGAAGCTAAGGTTAAAGTTTTCCTTCTCTGCTGTATCAAAACCATCTGTGAAAATCATTCTTTTTTTCTTAAAGAGAGAGTGAGAGAGGAGAGAGAGAGAGAGAGAATTTTTAATATTTATTTTTTAGTTCTCGGCGGACACAACATCTTTGTTGGTATGTGGTGCTGAGGATCGAACCCCGGCCGCACGCATGCCAGGCGAGCGCGCTACCGCTTGAGCCACATCCCCAGCCCTGAAAATCATTCTTATGACTTTCAACCCATTGGGATATAATTGCCTATTCTGTATACTCTTCTTCTCAAGGATTGCAAGTTCCCAGATATAAAGGGCCTTCCATTGCATGTTCATATGCCCAATACTTGTCTCAATATATGAATTATTAATGAATAAATATTACTTGATGTAACTTACAAAGCCAAATTGCTGAATATATAACATAAGCTCAGTTATGACTATTAATAAGAAGAGTTAAGCTAACTCATTTCTCTTACTGTCACTTAATTTGTATGTTAAGAAAAATAAATTATTTACTTCATAAAAACAAATGTAAGAATATTTTTTCAAAATTATCTTCCTAAGACTAATATTCTATATACACACCCTCTTTCTTTTATTACATCATGTTGAAATTTCATGTTATAACTGTGACTCAAATGCCTTACCAATTGTCACTTAGCAAAGACAGATCTAAATCAATGGGGTGTACATTGGGTTACAAAAGCAGATCCATAATTCCTAAAGAGTTGCTGTGTCTTTCCTTGATCAACCCCTGGTTAACTATAAAGCACTTCTTTTACTTCTATAGCATGTCTGTTCTTTATGGTCTTACTGTATTGTCTTATTTTTGTTACTGTGAAATAATGCACACACACACAAAACAGATAGATATAATACACATGGATAATGTTCATATATATCCTGAATCAATGACACTGAAATTAATAGTTTTAGAAAAGACTTACAGATTATTAAATTTTGAGACTTTCAAAGAAAGTCTAAAGTGAAGTAAGAATCCATTGATCCATAATCTCACTCTTTTATTACATAAGTTTTCAAATATCTGATGGTGAATACATTTTCTCAATAAAATGGTTGAAAAGTATGTTAGAATACGTGACAGTACTTCCAGAATGGGCAAATTAGATTTACCATACCATTTTCTGCAAAAAGCAACAACAAATCTATACAAAATTGACAGAAACTATTTCAATCTTTGGAAATATACCAAAGGCATGAAAAAAATCATTGAGGTATTTATAATTGAAAACTGCGAAAGAACAGGTATGAGCAATAAGAGTCTATGGTGTTTTTCCTCGGAATTCTCCTATGCCCCAACTTCCACAACTGCATGGAGATTCAGTCAGAGCAGAGTAAAGCCAGGAGGGCAGACACCTTCTCTGTCTTATTAGAAGGAGTCAGCAATGCCCACCATGTTTATCAGCTTGGTCAGTAAAAATTTTGAAAATTTGACAGTTTAGTATTGGAGAAAGTATACTGAAATTGAGTCTGTACATATATGCAGCTAAAAATTGAGAGTTTCTAAGTCAACTACATATTTTGGCTAACACTGGGACTACAAACATGAACATGAAGCCAACTAGAAAGTAAATGTCAAGAGAGACTTCAAAACGGTCTTCAGTTTGAATATGATCTATAGATGCTTACTGGTCTGCATAAGCATCTGTAAGGCTTATTGTTCTGAGATGTTTAAGTATCTGATCAGCCTTGGTTAATCATTAACTACTTAAGATATCAGAAAAACCCCTAGGAAGTTTGAATTAAAAGTAAAATCAGGAATTAAAAAAATTGAGGATATTCTAAGCAAACACATACCACATAGAAAATAAATTTTAGAAATTTAACTCAAAAAATGATCAAACAAAGAAATGGAAAAAAAAATCAATACAACAATCTTGACTTGAAAAATATCAGGAAGCTAGTATTGTTACAAGATACTACATAAATTCCTTTCTTTTGTTGTCCTGGGGATTGAACCCAGGGTCTTCTGCATGCTAGGCTGTCACTCTACCAACTGAGCTATATCCCCAGCCCTAAAATACCATGTAGAATGTCTTGTTTTCAATAAGAAAGTATGAGACACAATGAAACAGAGAATATGAGTTGTGTTATAGAGTAAAATAAGTAGTCGCTAGAAACTGTCCAATAGTGTACTGAGATATTTGATTTAATAGATAATTGCTTCAAAACAATATCATTAATATGACTAAAGAACTAAAAACATGCTTAAATAATGTGACCAAGACGGGACAATAATAAATTAGAAATAACAACTCTCAAGAAAAATGAATATGCATATTCATACATAAATGAAAACAAATTTTGGAGCTAAAAATTGAAAAAAATGGAATAAAAATTGAATAAAGAAATATCACAGTAAATTAGACATGACAGAAGGAATAATTGGTGGATTTGAAGATAGTTCAATTGAAATTTTATCCAATTTGAAAAACAGGGAGTAAAAAGATTGAAGAAACATTAACAGATCCTCTGCGACTTGTGGGAAAACATCAAGTGCATCAAAATCTGTATAAAGGGAGTCTGAAAACAATAGGAAGACAGAAATTACAATAAAATTATTTTATGAAATGATAATCATTCAAAATAAAAAAATGAAGTATTGCTTACAGGAAAACATCAATAAAATTAATAGCTGATGATCTCTTATTTAGAAAAAAAATGGAAGACCACACAAAATCCCACTAAAGACCCACCAAAAATTCCATTATCAACATCAATAGCCCTTCAAAATTGCTGACAAAATAAAATATCCCCAGTAAATAAAGACTGAGAGAATATGTGGCTACTAGTCTTATCCAAGTGCTACAGGGAACAGGAAAAAAGTCAGAAATGAAGAACCACAGAACAAATGTGAACTAATATGTAAGTAGAATATTTTTCTGATTTCTTCTCTTTATTAAAAGATCCAATATTGTATAAAGATATAAATCAACAATTATAACCCCATGTTAGTGTTATATATGAAAGTTTCATATATATATGAATATATATGCTCATAAATATTTGCATACATATGCACATATAAAATATTGCAAATGAGGCAGCAGGAAAATGACATTATATTGAAGTAAAGTTTGTATATTTTATTGCAACAAAATTAGAATTAGTATGAAGTAGATTGTGATAAGTTAAAAAAAAACTTACGACAATCACTAGAGCAACCATTAAGAAGATTTTTAAAGATGGAGTTAAAAATAACAAGAATTAAAATGGTTTGCTACTAGTATATTAAATTAACATAAAAGAAAAAAGTAGCAGAGAAACAAAAATAAGAGACATGTAGAAAACAAGTAGAAAAATAACAGGAGCTATATGAAAACTATATTAAGTATAAATGGTCTAAGTGTTCCATCTGAAAGACCCACATTGTCAACCTGGATTTTTTTAAAAAGTTGTATCCAAAGTATAAAAGTATACACAGACATACTTTTGTACAAAGACAAAAGTAAGCTAAAGATAAAAGGGTGGACACAATATAGAATGTATACAACAATAAAAAACATGGTTAATATTGGTTAAAATATATTTGAAGAACTACTGCCAAAGATAACAATTGGGCATTTTCTAAGCATTCAAAGTCAATACCACAGCAAGTCATGCAGGTTAAAATGGTGTCTTTAACAACACAACCTAAATATATATGAATCAAATACTTATAGGTCCTAAAACCTAAATAACAATTCATTCATAGCTGGACATTTTAATACTTTTTTCTCCTCAATAATAGAATAAATAAAAATCAGCAAGAATAGGTACATTTGAACAGTATTATTCACAACATATTTGCAAACTTAATCCAGCAATGCATCAAAAACTTTATACCCAATATCAAGTGAGATGTACCTTAGGAAGGCAAACTTATTTGAACAAGTGCAAATCAATTAACTGAATATGATATATTAGCAAAGAACAAAATAAAGATTACCATCTTAATCACAGCAAAAGCATTTGATAAAATCAAACACCTATTCACCATAGAACCTCTCAGCACACTCCCTTATCTTGAAAAATAGGTATTCAAAAAAGCCTGCAACAAACATCATAACTCATTTGAGGAGGTGAATGATTTCACACCAACATCAGGAGCAAGATACAGATGTTTGCTCTTGCCCCTTGTAGTCAACATGACAATGAATTTTCTAGCTAGTACAGACAAAGCAGATAAATAAGACATCCAGATTGGAAAAGGAAGTGAACTTGCAGAGAAAATGTCCCTGTATGTAGAAAATCCCAAGGGAAAAAATCCACTGGAACTAATAAATGAATGAAATAAATTTATAAAATTCAAGATAAAGATACAAAAACCAATTGCATTTCTGAGCATTATCAAGAAAAATATCCTAAATTAAAATTAAGAAAACAATACCATTAATAGCATATTATGAAAGAATAACATACTTGAAAATAAATATAACAAAAGAAATGCAATATTCATATACTAGAAACTACAAAATACAGCTGAGATATATATGGAGGTTATAGATCTATGTAAATGGAAAAGTATTTCATGTTGATGGATTGTAATAATAATTGAAAATTGCAATTTTCCCCATGTTGCTATATAAATTTTAAAAAATCTAAATTATAAAATATCAATAAATTTTTTTGAAAAATTTGACAAACTGCTTCTAAAATTTATATGGAATTTATGATGATCTAAATGAAACAAGTAATTTTTAAATAAGAACAAAGTCAAAGTATATATACCACCAGATTTTCTTAATTTAATATGAAGTCAAAATAATAAAGGCAAGATGTCATTAGTATTAGAATAAACATAAAAATAAATTATTGCAGAATTTAGATTTTAGAAGTGAGTCTTTATGGTCAACTGATTTGACTCATAACAAGATATTTCCTAGAGGAAAATGTAGATTTTTTAAATTGAATACTAAGATAATTGTCTATCCACATAGCAACCAGAATATAGACCTATACCTTGTTAGGCACAAAAATTAACAAAAAATCAATCACACAGCTAAATAAAAGAGGTAAAATGATTAAAAGTCCTAGAAGAAAACTTAGGAGAAAAATTTCTGTTACTTTGGGTTGTGCAAAATCAAAATCCTAATCAATAAGAAAATAATAAAGTGGATTTCATCAAAATTAAAATGTCTATGTTTCAAAATATACCAGTAATAAAAAAGACAAGTCACATAGTGGTAGAACATAATTCCATAATTTTCAATCAATAAGAATCAGTAAATATCAATAAAGAATTTAGACAAAGAACACAACTCAAAGAGGTTAGTGTTTTGAAATTTAGCAAAGGACTTAATGGCCATTTGACTAGGAGATTATGTGAATAACCAATAGGTACACTAAAGATGCTCACCATCTGCAGTCACTAGGGAAATATGAGCCAAGTCATAATGAAATATCACAACACACCCTCTAAGCAAAAAGACAGGTAATGGCAGGTGTTGTCAAGATGTGAAGAGACTGAAACAATGGTACTTTGCAAATGGGAATATAAAATGGCACAGCTCCTTTAGAAAACCATTTTTGGTAGTTATTGTGTTAAACATCAACTTACCAGAGGAACCAGTAACTCCAGTCTTAATGTTATTCAAAAGAAATGAAGATGTGTTCATACAAATTTGAGTGCACAATGTTCAATGCAGCAACATCCATATAGTCAAAACTAGTTAATCAATAAACAAAATGTAGAATAACCACAACATGAAATACCACTCAGCAACAACACAAAGTGGACTATAATGTATGCTACTACATGGAGGAACCTCAAAACTATCACACTAAGTGGAAGAAACCAGAGGCAAAAGACAGAATGCTGCATGATTCTATTTACTTCAACTGCCCCCCCAAAGGCAAATTTATAGGTACAAAACTTAGCAGTGATTGACCACAACTGGGGGTAGAAATGAGTAATGTCTGAAAAGTCATGAGGTAAATTTAGCAGTGATTACAATCTCTTTTAAAAATGAATTATAAGAATGATTGCAAATTTTACTGTATTAGAGCTTACTGCAGCCATCAAAATGTGGAGAATACTTATGCAAAATTCAAAATTAAAAACAAAATAAATTTAAAATCAAATTGTTAAATATTCAAATGAAAAAAATAAGGTGGAAAGACTTCTACATTTGATCCTAAGATTCTAAATAGAGTCTGATTCATATGTAAAATAGGTAGCAGATATGGCAGCTTATAAAAATCCATCACCCCAAATCTCTGGATTCATCTCTCCAGTATTTAAAACCTTCTACAGTTTAAATATTCACCCCAACCAAGCTCTGTTTTTCTAACCATTCTATTATAACTCATCTAAATTCATAATGTTAGAGACATTAGTCATCATTCTAATTGTCTTCTTAATCAAAGAACATAATATGTCTTTCCAAGGAGGTCTGCAAGTCAGAGGGCTGAATTATTAGAAATATCAATAGGCCTCTATGGGTGGAAAGAAGGGTGAAATTCCCACTAGTCGGAACTCAAATTATACCCATCAGGAGTTGTTAGTGCCATCCATCTACTCAGCTGACCATATCTACTCAATGTGGCTTTGGGCCTCTTGGGCACTTGATGAACTAGTAAAGAAAATCATGCCCTTCACAGCATATGTGCCGACATCAGGTCTGCCACACTGCCTTGGCAGGTGACTGCTCTTCTACGGTGAGTTGGTCCCAGCTTCTAAGTGGCCATTTTAGATACCATAATGACATTTTGGTAGGAAAGAGAAGGGGATTGATATTTATCAGGTACCTGCTAACCACATTATGTAGTTTCTTCCACATACATTAGCTCACTTCATCTTAATAACAACACTGAGCTAGATGTTAAAACTCCCTCTTTATAAGTAGAAAAAAAATGAGACTTAGAAGTTAACTAAATTCTATTTCTCCCAGAGGCATGCGTAGTGTTCAGATAAAATCCTCAGGCCATAGAGTATACATTCTATCTAAAGTTTATAAAAACAACCACTCTTACTCTGCCCAGGTGCCAAGATACAGATGATGGATATAGGATTAGTGAAAGTGCATAATATTCCACCTCCTCATCTCTTAAAGGAGACTGCCCATACTCAGTTTCTTTCCAATTACCTACTCTGTCTCTCTGTGGCCACACTGGAGTCCTGTATGGTTCCCTTTACCCTGTCAAATTATAATTTGCCATCACAAATTGGCATCTAAACTCACTCTTTCTTCTCTGAAACATAAGGACTTGGCATTCACAGCAAGAACTCAATGATATACAGGCTGTAACAATAAGGTAAAAGTCACTTTAAATAATTAAGTGCTATCCAGTATAATGTGTAATCATCCTAAAGTGCACAAAAGCTGAAGCATATGTCACAATACATAGATGGCTTTGACCTGGCCTTCATTTTTCCCACCTCCATTTCCTCTAGAGAATAGTAGAATAATACAAGGGAAGGTTTCCTTTTCTCTCCTGACAAAAGACATGTCAGGTCCCTGTTAAAGAGTCTGCCAGAGTCCTCTTAACATTGACACATGTTGAATAGGTGCTGCAAAGCCAGGAAAGGCTAAAGGATTTCTGGAATGAAAGAACCCAATTGTATATTCTTTTTGTGAGAACAAAGAAGAAAAAAATAAAGCAGCACATTTTTTTTCCTTTGATTTTATGAATCTCCTTCATATTATTAAGCCTCGCATATATTTTGAGCCTCACATATATTCAGTGGGTAGAGTAGGGTAAATGAGAAAATCCTTGTGTAGGTGAGGATACTTTTTTGTGTGGTACGCCCCTTAAGTAGTCCAGAAAGCACAAAACAAGGAACAGATTTATAAATGGGAAACAGACAGTTATTTTCCCTTCTAGGTAAAACTAAATGCTTGTTAAAGAGCAAATCATTCCTTTCTATTTAGCCAGATTGCTGTTTCTCAATTGCTTACTAAATCATGGAAATTGAACTTTCTTCCGGCAGATAAAATTCTTCTTTGCAGTCAACATGTAGTCAATGCATGTTAATACAGTCGAGCTGTTCTTTCCTCCTCCCTCTCAACCCAAAGTTCCATTAATAACAGCCATTGCAGAAACATTTGACATTTATACAGCCTGAAGGATTCCAAAAAGATTTCACCAATTACTGTGAATAGAGTTCTGATGAGCGGCAGCTACTTTTGAGGCAGGAAGAGAATGAACAAGTGCACAAAGTTGAAGTGAGAGAGATTCTGACCAAGGGTAGAACTGCCCAAGGCAGATTCTGACCAAGGGGGACAGATACCCTCTTTTAAAAAAACATCCAAAACATTGCAGGCAAACAGAAACAAAATGGCATTTTACTTTTAAAAATCTGAAGTGTATCATAGAAGTCAAATGATATTGAGCTGACTAAAGGAAATATGACATTTGCAAAAGCAATCAAGCTTATTTCCACAAAATTCTTTGTGAAATTATTATTAACCACTTGTCTGGTGATCAAATCATTTGGGAGGATGGCAATGCAAGTTGTCCTGATATTTTTAATGCTTCCATTTCCCCCAGATACTATGAGGGACTGGCTAGGATTCAGGAATACATCTGAACTGGGTGGATTTCAACTCATTAATTAAAATATTTCCCTATGCACAGAGAATATGAGTCTTGAAATTTAAGTGACTGCTTCCAATCTTTTATTAAAAACAAAACAATGATATTAATGATAATCTTTAATGGGATATAAAACAGGATCTTTGAAAATATTTGGATCTGTAAAAATATTTAAAACTCATTTACTAAAATGCAACATCTTTAGATAACTTCATAATTCAGACATAATCCAACAAATCACACAATACATAATGAATTATTCAATATGTTAAAATTTCTTAATTCTTGATATTTTAAAACCATGAATAGATCCATGCACCTTGACAATTCACTTTCAATAGGAGACACATATTTTATGACTGATGTGATTCAAATATTCATTTGAGTCCATCTGGGATTCTGGTTGAAAAAAAACTATTTTCATAAATCTATTCTGGGATAATAAATCATTATACTTTTATCTTGGGTTGCAAATCAGTGTGATATACTGACTGAAATTTCCTAAGGAAGCTAAACAATTCTTCCAAAAGAGTAACAAAGGCATTTCTGAAACAGGTACATTATGAGGCACCTCTGTGAAAATCAGATATGAAATATCTGTTAAATAGAAGACTAGAAGGGAAACATGAGAAGTGTCTTTTGAACCCCAAACCAGAAGACAAGAATCTTAGCAATCATGTTACTGGAAAGGTATACATTGACTCACTAAAGTTAACTAAAATGCTAAAACATGGATACTACTATTATAAGTATTTTTCTACATGTAAATTCTAGTTTATGGATCTCTAGAAAAAATAAGTGATAGAATGCTCAACCCAAGAATGTTTTTAAACTGAGAAAGGTAAAGGTAACCACCTAAATTTTCCTTTCTCCTTCTCCTCCTCCTTCTCCTTCTTTTGTTTCCATTAGGGGTATATGTGTGTACATATAGTTAAATACAAAATTATTAATATTTTCCTATTCCAAATGGCTTGCTGCATAGATTTTCACCCGGTCTCCATCAACATAGTAAATAAAATTTGAAGGACTATATATGAAGGTCTAAGTGAGGTAAGATACATGATCCCTCTGATGAAGAGGAATATGATTTTGTGATAAAGATAACATGTACTGACACCCTTAAGAGATTAAAAAATGTATTATATACCACTTTTAGACTCTCTTAGGATCTCTTCTAACATTTTAGATGTTTATTAATATAGTATATATATATATATATATATATAATATAGCATGTTAATATAATCTTTTAATTACTCAATGTTCACAAAACAGTGCCTAAAGACCAAAATTACGTAGAGCTAAAATGATATTTTGACAATCTAATATGAATTCTGCTCCTTATTTTTTTGGAGGGGGGTACCAGGGATTGAACTCAGGGGCACTTAACCACTGAGCTACATGCCCAGCCCTATTTTGTATTTCATTTAGAGACAGGGTCTCACTGAGTTGATTAGTGCCTCACTTTTTCTGAGGCTGGATTTGAACTCCTGATCCTCCTGCCTCAGCCTCCTGAGTGGCTGGAATTACAGGCATGTGCTACTGCATCCATCTCTTATTTTGTTTATATGCATCCATATATACATATACTCTAAAAAAAGTAAATACAAAATATAGCACATAAATATGTATACAACATATACACATATGTATACGTGTATATGTAATGGAACATTTCCTTGATTTACTTATTTGAATTATATTATTTAAAACATTATTTCTGTAACTACATGTGAAAATACTTAAATTTACATTAGGAATATGCAACGGGAATGAAACATACTACTTTAATAAGTTCTGATTTCTATAAAGAATGCTTTATAGTTTGCTGATGCCAAGGATATTACAAAGTCCATAGGCTGATCTAAGTAAACATGTACTTGCATGTTGTAAGTACATACACAATATAAAACTTTGAGCTGTCATTTCATATTTTATTTTACATTATCTGAATTTTCACTAAAATAAAATTATGGTCAGAATTTTCAACACTATTTGTATATGGAAAAATTTTATGGAAATACACATTTCCATATTTTAATTTCAGAAAACTTACATAGAAATAAAAAGTATTGGTTCTCGTTTTTGCTATGCTATTACCTCTTTGCTTACTCTAGATCAAGCTGTCCATACTTGCCAGAGTTTCCTTTATTCATTTGGAGAATGAATGCTTGGACCAGATATATTTATTTTTCAAACTCTGCTTTTGTATATTACTAAATGTCTTAGGAAGACAAAGTCCCATTCTTCCCTATTTTACAGTGAGCTTTCTAATCAAAACTACCTAACCTGTAAGTCTAAATATTTACAGTTTGATATGCTAGAATAATTATTAAAATGTAACTTTTCTAGCATGTAGAACATTTTTTTTTATCCAGTGTTCTGAATCTTTCTAGTTTTATTCTGGTTTCTTTATATAATAAGACACATAAAATATTGGTTGAAATTCAACACTTCCTGCAGTTCATTCTCCTACCTGCAATTACAGTTTTGTTGACATCATAATTGGTTTCTATGGAAATAATTATACCATCATAAATAAGATATCTGATTTCTTCTTTGATGCAAATATTTTTTTTTCAAAGAGAGATGAAATGAAAAGAAGTATAATAAACAGAACATGTTTATGAGTTACTGCCTAAGATTGGGGAAAAATACAAATATGCTCTTGGAAACTCCTTTAGATCCTCAAGCCCTATCCAAATTTAAGCAGTATGGACACATAAAGCAAGCTGAGACATTTAATGCTTTATTTTCTTGTATATTTTGGATGGAAAGGTTTGCAGGCCTTGGAACTGTGGAGCAGAAACATCCTGAAATGCTTTGGCAGAGCAACATATGGTGACAGAGTTGCTTAGGAATATTAGTGGTTCATTTGGCAATGCAGTCACTGTAAGACTTTCCCATGTATTCTGTCTTGAATATAGCTAAAAGCTGCTCAAATTATTTTATTGGATGGTATTTAACTCCTAGAATTTTGGAATATTTGAAAATTATGTAACAAATGTGAAGACTATTCCTTTTGCCAAAGGTGCCAAAACTAGGCCATATGAAAAAATACTGTTCAGATTAAGGTCTGTGCCATCGAGAAAGAAGCAAAAGACTATACTGGCTACTGCAGCTCTTCATTCATGAAGTTACTCATCATTCTCCATACGTTCAGAAAACATATTGACACTGAGAAAAATATCTGTCAACCACTGTGCCAGGTGCTGAGGCCATAAAAATGAAAGTGTTCAGGACAATTCTTATGTTGAGGTCATCACTCTATTTGAAGTTGATACATAGGTAACCTAATAATAGGGACACAATGAGCTGCTTTTATAGGTACACAGCTTAGTATTTAAACATTAAAAGTGAAATATTATTGCCTCTAGAAATGTGTGGGATCAAGTCACATTCAATACTGAATAGAATAGCTAATATCTAAGCAGGGTCTTGAGAGATGATTAGGTATTTCCCAGAATGACAAGCAGCAAAAGGAATTATGTTTATGGATATTAAGAATAAAAGTAAGTATGGGTTATTTAGATCCACTAAGTGACTGAAATAGCAAGAGGGGGATTGGCAGAAATATTGAAAGACAGAATGTAGCTTTCTATGGAAATTTAAATGTAGAAATGTATTGCATAATTACAGTTAAATATAAATGGATATTCCATAATAAAACATGGAACACTGTGCGAACAAGATGAAAGATGGTTATATGGTTTTCTTCAACTCTCCATTGCTTCATTGGTACACACAAAATGACTGGTATCTCCTAATGCTCCTTACTTGCTTTTCAATCAATTCCCTACTTTCTCTGATGTCCAAAGTCCAGAGAATGAAATGGTGTTCCATTCCTCTATTGCTCTTCCAAGTTCTCTTGGAAAAGAAATTGATTTCACAGTAAGAGTAAGCATCTGGGGTACATTTGGACTATGGATCTCCACTTCTATAGAAAGTATTTGCTGAATTTAATGATTAGAAAACACATGACTAAAAATTTAAAAAGACAACTAAATTTAATTGATATAAAATAAAATAGATATATGTTAGCTTACATATGAAGTAGACAAAACTTGCAAATTTTCAATATTGTTTGATGTCAAGAGGATTCCATTGAAGATAATAATTGAACTCACCATTTGTGTATATTGTGACAAAACTGTAAACATCTTAATAGCAGCTATTTGGCTCAAGGTTGTATATTGTTTTTATTGGGATCTGTTTACAATGCTCTCCCCCTCAAAGGAGAGGTATTGGAACCCTACACGGGCACTAGAAACCTATAGGGTAAAAACAGTAACACCTTGGATCTGCAGTACTAGAAGGGAAGACACAAACAACATGAAAAAACAAGGGAAGAAAGTGCCCCAAACAAATCAAGATAATACATTATTAGAATCCATTAGAAGTAGAGCACACCAGAAGAAATACCAGAGAAGGAGTTCAGGATGTACATAATTAAAATGTTCTGTGAATTAAAGAATGATATAAGAGCACAAATATAGGCAGCAAAAGATCATTTTCATAAAGAGCTACATAAGAAAAAGTCAAGAAGAAAAATATTACTTTAATAAGGAGATAGATGTTCTTAAAAAAAAGCAGAAATCTTTGAAATGAAAGAAACAATAAGCCAAATTGAAAGCTCAACAGAAAGCATCATCAACAGCATAGATCACTTTGAAAACAGAACCTCAGACAATAAAAACAAAATATATAATCTTGAAAAGAATGTTTACCGCATAGTGAAGATAGTAAGACACCATGATGAGAATATTTAGGATTTATGGGAAAACTTAAAAAGACCAAATTTAAGAAATATTGGGATAGAAAAAGACATTCAGTTCCAAACCAGAGGAATAAACAATCTATTCAGTGAAATAATATCAGAATTTTTTTCCAAACATCATGAATGAATCGGAAAATCAAATACAAGAGTCTTATAGGATACAAAAAGCACAAAATAACAACAGATCCCCACCAAGGCACATTATGAAGAAAATGTGCATACAGAAAATTCTAGCATTCAGAATGAGAGAATTTTAAAAGCCACAAGAGAAAGGAAACATATTACACATAGGGGGAAACCAATTAAGATATCTACAGATTTTTCAACCCAGACCCAGAAAGCTAGAAGATCATGGTATGACATCTACCAAGCTCTGAAGGAAAATGTGATAAAGAGGGACATTTCATACTGCTCAAGGGAACAATACATCAACAAGATATAAGAATTATAAATATATATGCCCCAAACAATGGAGCATCTATGTTTATCAAACAAACTTTTCTCAAGTTCAATAGTCAAATAACCACAACAGAATAATTCTGAGTGACTTTAACACACCTCTTTCACCACTGGACGGATCTTCCAAACAAAAGCTAAATAAAGAAACAATAGAGCTTAATAATAGAATCAAAAACTTAGACTTAAATGACACATATGGACTATTTAATCATTCAACAAGCAAATACACTTTCTTCTCAGCATCACATGGATCCTTCTCTAAAACAGACCATATGTTATCCCAAAAAGCAATTCTCAGCAAACACAAAACGTACCAAGCACTTTATAAGATCATAATGGAATGAAGTTATGAATCAATGATAAAATAAAAAATAAATGCTACTCCATCACCTGGAGACTAAAGAAAATGTTATTGAATGAACAATGGGTTGCAAAAGACATCAAAGTGAAGATTAAAATATTCATAGAGGTAAATGAGAACACTGATACAACATGTCAAAATCTCTGGGACACTATGAAGGTGGTACTATGAGGAAAGTTCATTGCATGGAGTTTATACCTTAAAATAAGAAAAAGTCAACAAGTAAATGACCTAACATTACATTTCAAAGCCCTAGAAAAAGAGGAACAAATCAACACTAAAAGCAGTAGAAGACAGAAAATAATTAAAATCAGAGCTGAAATCAATGAAATTGAAACAAAAAAAACACAATAAAAAAATTGACAATACAAAAAAGTTGGTTCTTTGAAAAAATAAATAAGATTGGTAAACCCTTAGTCATGCTAACAAAGAGAAGGAGAGACAAAACTCAAATCACTAACATCTGTGATGAAAAAGAAAATATCATAATGAACACTTTAAAAATACAGACGATAATTAGAAACTTTTTAAAAAATTTGTACTCCAATAAAATAGAAAATATTGAAGTCATCGACAAATTTCTAGAGTCATATGATTTTCCCAAACTGAATCAGGATGATATACACAATTTAAAAAGACCAATTTCAAGCAATGAAATAGAATATGCCTTCAGAAGCCTACCAACCAAGAAAAGTCCAGGACCAGATGCATACACAGCTGAGTTCTACAAGACCTTTAAAGAAGAACTAATACCAACACTCCTCAAATTATTTCATGAAATAGAAAAGAGGGTGTACTTCCAAACTAATTCTATGAGGCCAATATACCCCTGATTCCAAAACCAGACAACAACACATCAAAGAATGAAAACTTCAGACCAATATCTCTAACAAACATAGATGCAAAAATTCTCAGTAAAATTCTAGCAAATCAAATACAAAAACCTATAAAAAGATTGTGCACCATGATCAAGTGGTGCTCATCCCAGGGATACAAGGTTGGTTCAACATATGGAAATCAATAAATGTAATTCTTCACATCAATAGACTTAAAGATAAGAATCATATGATAATCTCAATAGATGCAGAAAAAGCATTCAACAAAATATAACACCCCTTCATGTTCAAAACACTAGAAAAACTAGTAATAACAGAATATATCTCAACATTGTAAAAATTATATATGCTAAAGCCCAGGTCAACATCATCTAAATTGAGAAAAATTGATAGCATTCCCTCTAAAAACTGGAACAAGATAGGAAAACCCTGTTCCACCATTTCTCTTTAATATTGTTCTTGAAACTCTAGCTAGAGCAATTAGAAAGACAAAAGAAATTAAAAGGATACAAATAGGAAAAGAAAAACTCAAATTAGTACTATTTGCCAATGATATGATTCTGTATCTAAAAGACCCAAAAATGACCCATCAGAAAACTTCTGGAACTAATAAATAAATTTATCAGAGTAGCACATTATACAACCAACACCCATAAATCAATGGCATTTCTGTACAACAGTGACAAATCCTCTGAAAGAGAAACTAGGAAAACTACCACATCTACAATAGCCTTAAAAAAATACTTGGGAATCAACTTAAGGAAAGAGGTGAAAGATCTCTATAATGAAAACTACAGAGTACTAAAGAAGACATTAAATAAGACCTAGAAGATGGAAAGATCTTCGTTGTTCTTGCATAGGCAGAGTTAATGTTGTCAAAATGATCGTACTACCCAAAACACTATACAAATTTAATGCAATTTCAACCAAAATCCCAATGACATTTCTTATAGAAATAGAAAAGGTAGTCATGAATTTCATCTGAAAAAAATAAGAGACCCATAATAGCCAAAGCAATCCTTAGCAAGAAGAGTGAATTTGGTGACATCACTGTACCAGACCTTAAACTATGCTACAAAGCAATAGTAACAAATACAGCATGGTATTGGCACCAAAATAGACTGATAGACTAGTGGTACAGAATAGAGGACACAGAGACAAACCCACATTATTATGGTTATCTTATATTAGACAAAGGTGCCCAAAACATATATTGGAGAAAAGATAGCCTCTTCAACAAATGATGCTTAGAAAACTGGAAATCCATATACAACATAAGGAAATTAAACCCCTATCTCTCAAAATGCACAAAGCTCAACTCAAGGTGGATCCAGGACCTAGAAATTAAATCAGGGACCTTGGGCCTAATACAAGAAAAAGTAGGCCCAAATCTTCATCATGCTGAATTAGGCCCTGAATTCCTAAATAAGACTCATATAGCATAAGAATTAAAATCAAGAATCAATAAATTGGATAGATTCAAACTAAAAAGATTTGTCTCAGCAAAACAATCAGTGAAGTGAATAGAGAGCCTACAGAATGGGAGCAAATTTTTACCACATGCACTTCAGATAGAGCACTAATCTCTAGGATATATAAAGAACTCAAAAAACTTCAGAGTAAATCATCATCATCATCATCATCATCATCATCAAATCAATAAATGGGCCAAGGAACTGAATAGACACTTCTCAGAAGAGGATATACAATCAATCAATCAATATATGAAAAATGTTTAACATCTCTGGCAATCAAACCTACTCTAAAATTTCATCTCATTCTAGTCAGAATGGGAGCTATCAAGAATACAAACAACTAGAAGCATTGGTGAGGATGTGGGGAAAAGGGCACACTCATATGTGGTGGTGGGACTGCAAATTGGTACAGCCAATATAGAAAGCAGTATGGAGAATCCTTGGAAAACCTGGAATGGAACCACCATTTGACCCAGCTATCCCACTCCTCAGTTTATACCTAAAGGACTTAAAAACAGCATGCTACAGGGACACAGCCACATCAAATTTTACAGCAGCACAATTCACAGTAGCTAAATTGTGGAACCAACCTGGATGCCCTTCAGTAGATGAATGGATAAAGAAAATATGTTATATATATGAAAATGGAATATTACTCAGCATTAAAAGAGAATAAAATAATGGCATTTTCATGTAAATGGAGGGGGTTGGAGAATATTATGTTAAGCAAAGTAAGCCACTCCCAAGAAAACAAATGCCAAATGTTTTCCTGATATTAGGATGCTGATCCATAAGGGGGAATGGGGGGAGCATGGGAGAAATGAATGGAGGATGTTTAGATAGGGCAAAGAGGAGGGAGGGGAGGGGAGAGGGCTGGAGTTAGTGAAGAAGGTGGAAGGAGATGATCATCATTACCCTAAGTACATGTACAAAGACACAAATGGTGTGATTCTCTTTCTGTACAAGCAGAGACATGAAAAATTGTGCTCTATGTGTGAAATATATACTGAAATACATTCTGGTTTCATTTATAAGAAATTAGAATAAATGAATGAATGAATAAATAAATAAGAGTGTCTCTGTACCTGCTTGGTGAAACCCACCCTATGAGCTTGATTCATCTTGGTTGCTAATGACAGTTGGATCGATTTTCCTTAGATACATTACTCACTTCTCATAGGTCCCGAAAAAGAGATATTTTCTTTTCCTAACATTTCCAGCTCCTCAAAACTATCCATAGAAAGATGATAGGGAACATTATTATGAATAATGCTAAATTATTATCCACAGTGAAATATCTATAGAGCAATAAATTCCAATATCCAAACCAAACCGCTCAAGGACACTTGCTGGTATCACTAATGCTACAAATATTATCTTCCATTATTCAATTATTAGAACCTCAAATTTTGGTATTCCTTCTTGGCTTTCCTCTAAAATATAGACATCACTATCACATGTGAGTCGATGGATATGAATGACAAAAAAATTACATAGAGCCCTGACTCAATTCTTTTGCCTACAGTACTTCATATGTCACAGAAAGTCTTACTTGGAGGGACAAAGGTGGGATCCACACCACAATTTGTAAGTGGGAAACCTATCCTCCCATCTAGATGTGCCCAACTTCAAGCCACTCTTTGATATTAATATACAATTACAAAAAGTAACTTGAATGAAAATTATAAATTGATATTTAAAATATAACTTGATATTAAATTTAAAATAAATAATTTGACATTTACTTAGAAAATAAAATTTAGATTTTAAATTTTAAAAATATTAATTTCAAATTTAAAAAATGCCAGATTTTTAATCTTGAGTTGATATAGAAATTACTTTTGGCATCATAATGAACCAAATTTTAAAGCATTAGATTGGAGGTTTTTACAGACCTAGAGACAAAGCAGTCACTGTGAAACAAAAAGAATGTAGAAGCATTATACTTCATTAATAAATCCCATAACTAGGATCTTAAATTACTATATGCAATGAGAGAAATCTTTAGAAAACTTACTATAGTCTCAGATAATAACGAAGGCCTCTGCCCCAATAGCAAGCTAGTAAATGATCTTTACTTTATATTCATTATTTCAAATTTCTTTCACCATGTACTGAAATATTTTTAATTGCATACAGTTATTGCTTTTAATGTATACAGATTGTATTTAAAAATATCCAAGTAATTTTAAATTTGGCTTAAATATAACTCAAGGTGTCTAGAATGAGAAAGGATGACACAAAATAAAAGAAGCTCACACATTGAAAAGGGGGCAATAATTTCTATAGTTATCAATATTAAAATCATCCCATTTTATGTATTCTGAGCATATTTCAAAATAATGTGTTGGTTGTGGGTAGGAAATCATGCAACTCCACAGGTAGGTGAAGATTTCATGAGAATATGACACAGTCTATAAACTTGCAAATGTAAACATATCAGTAACTTTTAAAAGTCTACTAAACTTTTCACTCCAACTAAAGCTTCTTAAAACTCACTTCCTGGGGTGGCATTATGATGTTAGAACATGAAATTGTAGTGGATTTCAGCTTGAAAATGTCTAAAATTTTCTGTGAATGAAACCATCCAACTTCTGACCCCCCCAATTTTTTCTGATTTAGATTTTCTTCTCAGATAAACTGTCTTTTGGACATTATTAGCAGAATGGGAATTATTTACATATCTAAAGAAGAAAGACATGTCCTAAATCAACACTATTCAATAAAGAGTCTATGGTATACATACAATATGAAATTATCTAGTTATCACATTTAACACAATAAAAAGAAATAGGTGAATTTAGTACCAACAAAATATTTATGCAGATAAATAAAGTCAAATATTATTTCCACAGAAAAAACCAATATAAAAGTTTAAATACTATATTTTATTTTTCATATGATAACTTCAATGACTTGGTATTTTTTATCTAACACATCACAAACAAGAGAGCCTTGTTTGAGTACTCAATGAATAAAAGGGTCAAGTGTTTTCTGAATCAATCAGCAAAGTTATAAATTGTATATATCCCTCATAGTTCCTGAAAATTTAACAAATTTCGAATGATTATTTTTATTCCAAAAAATGGAGGATATTTCAATATATCTTATAGCATAAGATTTCTAAACTTGGCATATAAAAAATGTGAGTTAAAAATAAATATTTATATACTAACTTGCTGGAAAGAATGATTGAAATGGGGATAAGTACTCTGTATAATTATTGATAACCAGGAAAACAGAACAGAATCAGGTTCTTCTGATAAGACTATAGAACAAATGACTGTATGCAAATTATTTAATTTCTGTCAGAAAATCATTTCTAACTTCGTATTTACATATGAGAGTTGATCTAGGTAAACCTTAGGATTATTATCTTCTCTGAGTTTCTTTATTAAAAATCTGTTTGTTATATGTATACACACTAAACCTGTGTGTCTATGTGACTGAGTGAAATATGTGCTATGTATTTAATAAGCGGGACATAGCTGCAGTGCAGTATTGTGGTACATTGGTATATATATTTCAATGAAATAAAAATAACCAATGAAAAAATTATACATATATAAAGGTAAAAAATTATTTACTTTAAATTAATCTATGATGTCATTCACTTTATATTTTTGTAAAATCCAGTATACCTCATCAACTGGAAAAGAAAGAAGAGGAATTATATTTAATATGCTAGAAATTAGAAATGTTGTAAGGTCCATTTATGGGCATCCATGAGCAAATGTTCTACATGAATGTAGTTCTTCACACACACAATGCTTTTAAAGGACAAAAGAAGTAAGTAGCATTTATGCTACTGAGCTACTGAGATAGCTTCATAGTGGATCCACACTAGATAGATATAAAGCTATATCTCTTGCCCTGTGCTTCATATTCTCTGAAGGTCACATACATCATCATAGATCCATAAAATTAAGAATCAAGTGAATTTGGGTATTCAGCAATCCACAGCATTATAATTTTGACCTCAATACCTCAAAAGCACCATCTTTTGGGTGTTATGGATTGGGAAGCTGGATTGAGGAAGAGTTGCAACAAAACTCATATGAAGAAGCAAATGGAATTAAGAAGCTTGAGCAACGGAGCTGAGGATTCTGAATCTGGGACACATACACCCATCCCAACTCCACTCCCAAACCATTGATTGATTGATTAAAATACAGTATGGGATCATTCACAGTGGTACAACTAGAGTTTCCAGTAGAACTATTCACACATAGCTCAAAGGGAATGAGAATGTAGGGTTAATCTGGCTGAACCACCTTTCCTGACATCCCTTTCTCTTGTGTAACAGTACTTCTAAAACTATCAAGGCCAATTGATTTTTCCAATTATTACTGACTGAAACTTTTATTAAGTGTTGTAAAAATCAGTTATAAAAGAGTAACAAACAACAATGATATACAAAATTCAAGATCTTATGTTTTATTACTAGATGCAAAAGACATAAAATTTCCCTATCAAAATATTATAAAATTTCTAAAAACTCGTACTCATTTTTGTACACATTTTTAGGGACTGAGGCTAAATTCACAGACTGGCATTTGTCTATAGTCCAACCTTCTTTTGACTAAATAATCTTTAAACTGTGAATATATGTTGTTCATTTTTTTTTTTTGTATTTTATTTTTACACATGACTCTCATACAAATAAGGAATTTACTAGGGACTTGAAAAGTTTGAGTTTAGGAATCTCTTATTAGAAAAAAAGCCAGATTATCAGTGAACTGTCTCTATGATTTATCTTTTAATTGAAAGTTTGAGACAGTGCAAAATCAGGCAGGAAACATGAAAGTTAAGATTGGTACATAAGAATATTAGTATTTAAAGAACATATGATAGCATATTTAACTGGAACACCAGTTAATTCACTGTGGAATTTAGAATTTTGAGAATATTAGTATATTGACCAGATTAAATCATAAAAACATTAATAGCTTTCCTTTGGATGAGCAGGACCCAATAAAAATGTAATGCCAATAAAATTTGACAGTTTGTATTCTTATTCATTTCATATTTAGATGTGGAAGAATGTTAGCTAACATCCTTCCTATTTATAGCATTTCATTTTCAATATTATTAAGTATATTGATACAATGTAATCCTAATCATTGTATATTCAGGAAGAAAAAGGGGACAGTCACAAAGAAATCATTAGTTATCACAAAAATAGCATACTTAGGAAGCTCAAGTCACATGACTTGCCCCTGAATGATGACACAGGTTTCTGGCTTCAAGGCACACAGTTATACTCCCATCCTGACCAACTCTCTCTCAAATGAAGATTCTGTTACATGAAGGTGTAAGAATCCACGCGGTCACGGTTTCTCCACCATGGAAAAGGCTTATATCTCATTCCCAGGAAAGGGCAAAACTCTGTATGTAGAAGCTGGTCATTATTTTTAAAGTATGGATTTTATTTTCCCCAAGGTCTCATTCATTCTGTGGGAGAGGTTAGGTGCTCACAGAGAGAGAGGCTAAGTACATTATATATTCTAAAATTACTTTATATGCCAAAAAATGATATACATATGGAAAGAAACTTATACAATTGATTCTCTGCACTCGTTGGGAGGTATCAAAGACTCCTTTAAAGTACTGTTTCATATTCTTCTCTGTAGGTCACTTTCTCCCAGTAAGATAGAAATTCGTTTCAAATTTATAGGAAAACTTATTTTATAATAAAACCTTCAAGTAAGAAATGGTTGTGTCTCATAGTTAAAATTAAAAAAAAAAAAAGCATTGACTTTGGATTCAGTCCAAAATTGTTACTGTCAACTCTCCAAGTCACTTATTCCATTTGAGCACCAGCTCCTTATGTTCTAAAGGAGAATACCTACTTTATCCAGTGGTTATGAGGAATACAGGAGGGAAATATAAAAGTTCTCAGAACATTGAAAAAGCTTCATAAGTAACCGTGCTGTTACTATAACCTCATGCACCCATATCATCTTTATCCTTGGACATTTTCCACAGTATTGGCTCCACCCAGTTCCTCATCATCACATGGTCACCAGGTCTTCATTTTCTGTCCTCCCACTAGCTCTGTGAACAATAACAAATTGCTTCAATTGGCCAACCTGCATTTCCCATTAATGGACAGAGTTTAAGTAGCTTTCTTTTTATTTATATTTTTTAGAATAAAAGGGAGATCCTGTTTTTAATAGTCATTATACATTTAGTAGTGCTAAACTGATGCAATTTACCTAGTCACTTACAAATTTACAGTCTTTCTTTTTTTTTTTTTAAAAAAAAAAGTAGTTTGTTCAACTGTCTAAGCATGTGGGACCTGAATTTCAATAACTTCTATACTAACTAATTTAAAAGTCTCATTTCAGGTTCAAAACTGACCCCATGCTCATTCAAAACCAATTGTTAACATATTAAATAACATCTTTCTTCATGGAATGTTCAGAAAATTGCATAATTCCTATTTAGCATTACTAATGATGGTATTTTGTATTTAGTGCAAATCATATTGGAGCCTATGTTGCCATAAACACCTTAGGAACTGCATTCATTGTTTTATAGGAAAGACAGTAGTCAAAGCTGAAGAAATATTTTATCTGATAGAAAAATAAACTAGCATGTTATAAAGGTGATCAAAACTACTGAAATTTCTAATATTTAAGAGGAGAAATACCTACATTATTATTATTTGTATAAGCACACTCACATATGCATAACTGTTCGGTTGCTAGTTTGGAAGGAATAAATATATTTTAGAGTTGTTAATAAAAATACTATTGAAAATGACACTTTAATTAAATACATTAAGTACCTCTATTAGTGCCAAAAGAAACCCAAACACTGACCAACTGCTTTTAAGGTTTTCTAGGAGAGAGAGATTATAGTAGTAGTGCATATTCCCCAGAATTTTCTGTGTAATTTGATAAGGGCTCCAGATGCAAGCTCCACCTTCCTTTGACCATTTAAATCCTTCTCCCTGATTCTAAAGTGGTATTGAGACATAAGAGCATTTCCACATGTTTTTATTTTCTTGTTTGCAAAGAAGTTTTCAGATGGCCTTAGCTAATTGAAACAACTGTTAAAAATTCACTTGGCATTTTTAATTCTTCTTCAATATTTTCAACCCTGATGAAAATATTTTGTCTTTAAGAATATCTCCCCCTGGGATCTGGCCACTCAGCTCATGAAAAATGTATATTTAAAATTTTATCTGATCTCTCCATCCATCCAAATAGTCACCACCTGGAATCTGCTAATGCAAACATTCCCAATGTCCCTGCTTTTCCCTCAGGTAAACTAGCTTGGCAATGAACATGAATTATTTTGTATAGAACTGCACATACAGCCCACTCCATTAGTCCAACAATATTGCATATATGTTTTTTTTATATATGATGTACCATGATTGAAAATATGAATAACTGAGCCAAACACACATACACACACACACACACACACACACACACACACACACACACATGCTGAATCAAACACATGTATGTGAATTTCTTATTTTAAGAATTAAAAAGTATTATGAATGTATACTAAGAGTCTACCATCAGGAAAAACTCTCAAAACTTAATCCTGGTCATAACCATCGAATTTCATCATTTAAAAAAAAATAAGTCCTTTTCCTTAATCCAACCAACAATTATTTTCTATTTGATGATCAGAAGAAATTCTAAATTTTAATGAGAAAATAGAACTATGTCTTCATTGTGAGAAGTCTAATTGTTTTAACTATTTCCCAAAATATGTATTCCATAAAAAGGGCAAGCGAGTAGTAGAAATCATTAACTTTGCTATATTTGCATGCAAAAGAATTTTACAGCAATTTTCTCTTTTGCATGTTGGATACATAGGTACAGCATGGCCTCAAATTTTTACCTAGCTTTTCATACAATTTTTACCAAACTTTTTCTATTGTGTGCTCAACTTCCAGATGGAAGATATCATTTGCTGTGACCATCCATCACTTATTTCAAACCTCTCTCGGCCGAGAGTTAAGACATGGCATCATTTAGGATGAAGTGAATTGGCCAAAAGGCAGAAAGCAATTGAATTTCCCAACCAGGGTATTCATTATCCTTGACTCTCTTATGGCTATTAGTTGTCTGAAGATGGAAAGGATTCTTCCTGTTAACTGATCTCTAAAACTGTCAAAGGCCAAGGCAGTTACATCTCACATGCTACTGCCTTACCAAGTCCAGTAAGGGCAGGATTGGCATACAGCCACTAATGAAGAAGAGGGAATCCATTGAAGATACCTGTTTCCCAATCCAAGAAAATAATTTCATTACAGAATCACAAAGATTGGGATATGTATAAAAATCATAACAGAGTTGATGAACTAGGAAGAGAAATATCTTATGATATATTAAAACAAATAGACTATGATTCAATATTTTTTTCCTAAACCGGTAGTCCCCATTTGAGTAATAGAAACTTCATTTTTAAAAAGCTTACACCAAACAATCAGTAACACCCACCACAAGAAAACATCTCTCCTTGTTATTTTACATTCCACATCAAATGGTTCAGCAAGTCTTGTCATCCTCAATGTTAAAATCATATTGAGAGACATAGTAAAACATAATATTGGCCCTGAAATATTGAGAATAAATTGATATAGAGGTTATAAATAGCTGAAATTATATAAAATTGTTAATAATTGTTAATATTTACTATGTAGTAAGTACATTATCATAGGATGTTTGTATTTTATAAAAATTACTTGCTTGAGGCCAGGCTCATGGTGCATGCCTATAATTCCAGCAACTCAAGAGGCTGAGGCAGGGGGATTGAGAGTTCAAAGCCAGCCTCAGCAATTCAGTAAGGCTCTAAGCAACTCAGCAAGACCCTGTGTATAAATAAAATATTAATATTTTCTTTAATATTTAAAATTTATTATTTTATTAAATATGTTGCTCAGTGGTTATGTGCACCTGGGTTCAATCCCTGGTACAAAAAAAAACCTACTTTCTTATTTTTCTATATTAGGTATAAAAGAAGGATGAATAGACATTAACTACAAGGAAAAAGTATGAAAAAAAATCTTAAGCTGAAAATCTTAAAGAGTATCAAAAACCTAAAATATATTACTAGTATCCCTTCTATTTTTTAAATGCAGGGTCATTGTATTTCCTGATAATGTTATCCAGGGATAATATTATAAGAACAAAAATCATCACAATAACATGTTATGACAATGAACTCTCCTGTAAAAGCCAAGCAAGAATAACATATCAAAAGATAGGTGCACAGTGACATTGCATTTCTATTCAGTCTTCATCATATCTCTCAATCTGCCAGCCCTCATCCTACCAGCTCTGTTTCTATTTCTTTATTTTACCAACCAGCACTTAATCTCATAATCAACTCCAACCTCCTCACCTTCATCCATAACTCTGATTTTTCAGCTACCTTGTCAATCTGCATTGAAGGGAGTAGAATATACAAAAAAAAATCAGATTTTATAGTTATGCCTAATGAATTTTTGTAATAATCAAATAGTTGGAAGTCCAAATAACATAAACTTGCAAATAACATTGAGTTGAAAATAATAAACATCATTAGAGGTAACGCTAATCTATTTACCATCTGGTGATATATCACCGTTCTAGTTTTCCCGAACTGGTAAATAAATTTTGATTGGTTGCTATTACTCTTTCTAGTCAAATCAAATTTCTATTCTCTTGAGTTATCCATGTTTGACATTTAAAAAGAATGGTTTTAGAGTTTAAAAACTCACTCTCAAGGTCCAAGGGCTTATAAATAAAGAGAAGTGAAGGAAAAAAATAAAAAATGATGTCCTGCTGAGGTTTCTTGATATTGGTGGCTGTGTTTAACATTACAGGCTCTAAGTACCAAATGGAGTGCTTCATGTCTCCTCTTTATTTACCATTCATCAATCAAATTCTCTTCTAAATTATTAGAATTAGTGGATAAAAAATGGCCTAGGGATAGATATCATTCCCATTTTCACAGGAACATTTTGTTTAACTACACTAATTACAAAAGAAAGTCATTTGAAATTATACAGTATAACAAGAAATATGAAAGATAAGCATGGCTGTAAAACAAATAACCCTTGTATCTTTATTACTCTATAGATTTAAAATAATATTCCCCAAATTTTCAAAGCTCTTTAGTTGACGTTTGAACAATGTTTATCTAGTTTGAGATAGGGACATAAAGTAATATTACTTACTGCTAAATCAAAAGCTGAATACCTTATTTCCAAAACTCAGGACTTATGATTCAGTTAATATCATTTTTCAACCCTACTCCATAAGAATTTTCTTATTCCACCTGACCTTTATTATTGATGGAATATTTGTGTCTCCCTAAGTTCATAATGTGGGAAGCCCTAGCTCCCGAGTGTGGCAAGGAAGTACCAAGTCACCAAGGAAGTCCTATCCTTAATGTTAATCAAAGTCATAATAGTGGGACCCTGATCTGATTGAATAAATATTCTTAACAGAAGAGAAACCAGACAACTCAATTTTTCTCCCTGAAGCTGTGTACATGGAAAAGCCCTATGAGGACATGGTAGAAGGCAGACATTCATGAGCCTTCACCAGGAACTAAATCTGGGGTTGCCATGATTATGTGAACTATAGCTTCTAGAACTGTAAGGGAAAAAAAAATAATCTATTGTCTAAATTTCCCAGTCTCTGATATTTTCTTAGTGTAGCCTGAGTAGACTAATACAGTCTGGGAAACAATAAAAACATTGGAGATAATTAAGTTTTGAGAAAACATGCCATTCTCTCTTAGTTTAAACCAAACAAGATTGCTAAACCAAGGGCACATGATAGGAAATTGAATACAGCTATAGTAGAGGAAATCTGCAGCCAGTTAATTACCTGAGCCTTGCAGCATCTGTATTCTAGCCTCTCACTTCTTGCAAGCACTGTCCAGACTGTGACCATTTCACCTTCTCCTGGTGGTACATGCCTGCTGTGGCTTCATTCCTGTTGTCTGGCTTCACACATATGCTGCTATCAAATGAGTAGACATATGTCTCTTGTACTTGTTCAGACTTGCATTGTAAATCACTACCCCTTCCCTATGTTTCATGTTGTGCAAGGTTATTATGTGGTCAGACTAAAAGGCTTCATGTTATTACTTTATTATTCAGTTACCTCTGTCTGCCTATGGGGACACCAAAAATTCAATTCAGGAACTCATGTATCTGATTTCAATACTGAAACTTTGAACACTGCAACGCTCTTCCAATTAGCCCTATATATCTTTCATCTCCTGCATTCTAACTTGGATATTCTTATGTCTCAGAAACTGCATTGAATTTTCTTCATAATGTCCTTATAAATAGCAGTCAAATCCCAATGATCTTTCGTTCTTGTTACATTAAGCTGGATCATTGTTTTTCCTTTTTCTTGTTTTTTTTTTTTATTTTTATAGATGAATAAAATTTATGTATATTCATCTTGTACAATATGATTTTGTGTACTTTTTGAAATAGCTAAATTGAGCTAATTAACATATGTGTTACCTAACATAATTAATTGTTGTAGTGAGAATACTTAAAATCTACTCTGTTAGCAATTTTCAGGAATATAACACATTGTTATTAATAACAGTCCCCTATTATACAATAAATCTCTTTAGATTTCTGCCTAACTGAAACTTTGTATCCATTGCCCAACATTTCTCCAACTCCTCCTGCCACCATGGATCAAAATTTTTTTTATTTTGCTACCCTACAAAATAAAGGAAATGGTAGAATAGTGGTTCTCAAGTGGGTCCTAGATCATAAACATTGTAATCACTTGCACACATATTAGAAATCCACATTATTTGGCCTCACATAGACTTACTGATTCTATAATTCTAAGGTGGGGACCAATGCCTTTTTTTAACAAGCTCTTTCTATAATTCTGATCCCAAATGAAGTTAGAGATCCACCTGCCTGGGAGCAAACTGAACCCTGGACAGTGCACTAGCAAAACTGGATGATTGCTTCCTATATTTACCCCCAATAAGAAGGCAGAGGCCTGGGCTGGTGAAAGTTAACACTGGGCAGATTCTAACAGCCCTCATTCTAGGCCTTTGATCTGAAATACCCCAAGTACCTCGTGATAAAATGCAGCCCCAGTCTGTTGGATTTATATTCCAACTATCACTACCAGTGGCTTGTTGCTGCAATCTGGGCTATAGGTCCACTTCAGCTGTAGACAGCCAGGGAAATGTGGGTCCTGGTCTTATCCAAATGCTGAACTAGTCTTACAGCTTCTTAAATATATTTTTTATTCAATTTTTTTTCTTTCAATTTGAGGAAATTTAGCATTTCTTCTAGGGCACATCTGGTGGAAATATATTCACTCTGTCATTGTTTATCTGCGAATGCTTTAACTCTTCTTAATTTCTTAAGGATAGCTTTACTGTATACAATATTATTGGTTGACATTCTTTATCCTTCTGTATTGTGAAAATATCATGCCATTCTCTTGTGGCCAGCTGTAAGGCAAATTGGGAAACCCTTATTTTTCTTCATTTTTTTCTTTTGTCTCCTTCAATTGGGTGTGTTCAAGTAGCCTGCCTTCAAGCTTATGACTTATTTCTTTACTTTGATTTATTCCACTGTAGATGCCTTCTATCACATTTTTAACTCTGGTTAGTCTATTTTTCAGCTCCAGATTTCTGCTTGATTTTTTTCAATTGATTCTAGTTTTCTATAAAAGTTTCTTTGTTACAGTATTAAATCATTTCCCAGTGTTTTGTTGAAGCTGGTAGAGAAGGGTTGGAAGAATTTACATATTGATAATTAAATTAAATATAAATGGATGAAATTATCCAATTAAAATACATGGAGTGCCAGAAAAGATAAAAATATAAGCCACATCTATAAGTTGTTTACAAGAAACTCGCTTCACAATTAAACAATGTATACTATGTACAATTTTCATGATTTTATGGAATTTAAAAATAAATTTAAACACAAAAAACTGTAAGAAAAGATTTTGAATATTTTCGCCCTAAAGAAATGGTAAAATGTTTAAGGAGATAGATATATTTAATTGTACTTAAACATTATACACAATACATACATGTATGAAAACATCACATGATAATCCTACACATTTATACAATATTACAATATTTACATTTTTATGTCTTAGTTTTAAAATATTTTTAAAAACTTCCCTTGTAAGATCAATATAGTGCAGACAAAATATTGTGCCTTTGAAGATGTAGTGGTTGATTTTGTAATATTTATTCATGCAAATTTTGTTTATTTGCTCTAAACCAAAAACTGTAATCTCATTTCCATTTTGAATAATTGCAGGAATGTGAACATAGCCTCATTTACTAATGTGACTATGTAGTCTCTGTGAGGTATCTTTCCACATTCTTCAAAAAAGAGCCACAATCAAAACAAAACAAAACAAACCACCTCTCCCCTTTCCACTGGTCATTGGTTCATTTGGCAGTACTGCAGCATCTAGCTACTGATCCAAGCATAACATGAAAGCAAGAAGAAACAGATTGGACAGGTGGAAAGAATCCCAAATCTTGATATGTTTGAGCCAGTGGATCAACTAGATGGCACCTTACACAAATATCTAGAATTTCAATTTTAATTACTTTCCCCATTACCTGCTGCTTCAAAGTAATTAATACAAAGACAGATTGGTTTTATGCATTAGAATTCCTTAGAAATATTCTCATTTCTATATGGTACTTAAATTTCACAACTGGGTACTAAATATCATACAACCTGAGGATGTGGGGGAATTGAAATTATGTATTTAGTCTTTGGAGGAAGGAATTTCTCATTTTCAAACTAGTGTCCTCATGTACTGGCTTTGTGACCTTGGGCACATAATTTAAAACTCTGAGCCACTGATTATCTATCAGCAAACTGCAGAAATAATATGACTCCACAAATTTCTGAAAGGAATATTTAGATTGTTAAGTAGAAAGATAAATAGCAAATGAAATAATGTCAATGTGTTTAGCATTGTGGCTGGCAAAACAGTGAAAAAATGCAATAAAAGTAATTTTCCTCAGGTTCTTGTTTTGCTTTTCATGGCACATTTTTGCATTTTCAGATTGACATATGATCTAACTGTGTAGAAGACTAGGGAGAATAGAAAAATCATCTGAAATACAAAGAATAATAGTAATTTATACTAAAAATCAAAGGCTAGAATAAACATTCAACTTTCAAGAACATTAACACAATGGTATAATTGGCAGGAGTATAGCTTTTAGGTGTCTTCAAAATGACCTTTAACCTGTCATCTTTAGTCAAAAGTAGTGAAGCCAAAATGAAAATTTTCTGGTACCAACTGACAACTACTCAGGTGGTGATGAATTTGAAATATTTAAGAAAAATATGTTTAATATATTTCTATTTTGAATAGTTCAAGGACTCAATATAGATGTCTTAAATGTGATGAATTTTGAACGAGAGTTGACATGAGCTAATATATCAAGTGTCCTGATATACTGTGTGCCCTTACATTGATCACAGGGGATAGAGAACAATTCACTCAAAGGCCTGTTTCATAACGTTTGTTGCTGCCAAGTCATAGATCAATATTCACTCTGTCCTATCCCACCTAGATGCAGTAGCCTGAAATTCAAATCACATTGGTATGGTTACCTTAGTCTTAAAAACATTTCCACAATAGAGCTATGAAATTAGAATAGTACTTGGGAGTTCTGTTCACTCATAGTTAAAGGAAAACTGATTGTTCATGTTTAGCTACCTTTCTTTGCTTCTGTAAACAGTGCTACTGTAAACAGAGATGGCAACCTCTGCTGATCCATTGGTGACTGCCAGAAGAGCACATCTGAATGCAGAGTGAACAAGTATGGGGATGGACTGAATATCAGTTAGGGGTGTAAAAACATAACAGCTACTTTTGTGTCAGGTTTTTGCCATCTTTGATTTAGACATGGATTGTGCAATTAACACAATCTCTGACTTTCACATTAGAAAAAAAAACAGAAAGCAAAAACTAACCTTCTTTTATCCATATTTTCTCCCATAATAGGTACTGTAAAGCAACTCAAGGGTCAAAACCAAGAAAAGACAAATTTAAGGACCCTTAGGATAGTCTGCTGACCTGTTTTAAATTATGAACAGACAGGCTTTCAATAGTATTCAGAACACATGCAGAATTAGTTTTCTAAATACATTCTGACTTCCTATTAATGATCAGAGGACTGCACAAGGTGAAAGGAAAGTTAACATTAGGGTATATGATTAGTCAGTTGCTATGACAGGAATGTAAGGATATCATGTCAAACAAAGTGCAATAGATAATAGCTGGATAGGAAAAGAATGAGTTGGGGGTGGTATGAGAGTCACATTTTCTTAATTTGCCTATTCTGCTCCATGCTGTTCAGTTCATTACATGCCTAATTTGCCAACTTAGAAATAACTAATAGAAGATCAAGACGATTCCAATTTAAACCAAACTAGTCAAGGGATTTTGTGCAGCAATACGGTATATGTGTCTGTTTATGGCTACACTGGTTTATGCTCCTACACTTTTATTTTTCTCATTTTTCAGGACCTGTTTCCTTATGCACAAATACCACTTTCTACTTCCACACTACTATCTTGTCAAACTACATTGTCTTAGAAGCAGTTGAACTAAAAGAAAAATATGTCTCAGTTTTCCAGCTCTTAGTGGCCTCTCTCTTCCCAACAGTATTTGGTGAAAGGGTAGGCAATTGTTAGAGGTCTTTTATTCTTTTCCTTGATCCAAGAAATATTAGCACTTTGAAATCATTCCATCAATGCCTACCTTCAGTTTTCAGGTTAAGAAGGACTGGAGAATACATTCTAGCAGGAATTAGAGTTTTCCTTTCATTTCAAGTTTTTAAAACACTTTGCCAAACACAGCATGCTCCCCTAAGGAGGCAAAGCTGCTGCTCTGGTGGAAAAAGGAAGGGTCAGATGTTCAGGCTAGAATCATCTCTTTGTTCTCAAGTAGAGCCCCAGTATGAAATCTGCCCAATGATTAAGCTTATCTTGATATTTGAATTTGGCTCAAATCTTCAATGAACCTTAACTTGTGTTATAATGATGGAGAACTCTGTGTGTGTGTGTGTGTGTGTGTGTGAGAGAGAGAGAGAGAGAGAGAGAAAGAGAGGGGGCGGGCGAGTGCATGAGGGAGAGAGAGAAAGCAGAGAGAGAGAGAAATACACCATTCTCCATTTTCCATCCCCATTAGAAATAGACTTTTTAGCTAAAACTTGTTGTAATACAATGTAGCTTTGTTGCTACACTGGGCAAAACTGAAAAATTCATACATTTTAAATACATTTGTATGACTGAACTAGATCTCGTTAATGAAAAGTCAAATGAAATGGAGAGCCAGTGTATGTATTTTGTCCTTTTGAAGTGAATGGGTAAAAATCATATGGCTTTATTATCCCTGATAATAAAAATTACAGATCAATTTCACATTTGAAGACAGGAACTAAAGTTGGCTAAACATAAAATACACATCCTAAGACAAATATTTAGAATAGCATTTTTTCCATGTTGATACACTATCTAAAGTTAATGTTGTAATCACAATTTGGTAGTTAATTTCTTTTTAATAACTGACACTTCATTTCTCTGTTCAAAATGATTGTCAGAATGAAACTCATAATCCAAAATGTCTGGAAATAAAGAGCATTTTCAGTGTCCTTCAATTTTACTGTGAAAGAAATTCTTCTTTTCTTGAGTTCAGATTTCAAAAGAGAGATTAGTGCAAAATAAATGATAAAGTATTCAAACTGTTCCAACAATCTCATCTCCATTCTGGTGAATTTAGTAAATGTACTTTATCTGTCCAGTGAGATGTTTTTACTGTAACAAAAAATCCAATGAAATGTTTCCCTATTGGGTCTGTTTTGACCCCTCTACCCTCTGTACCTTCAACACAGAGAAGGTTTGTGTTTTGTTTCGGATTATGACATCTTGTCAATCAATTCACCATCCAGATGCCATGGGTAGTTGAGTTTTGGCACAATTATCATGCAATCTTGTTTCTAGTCTTGGTAGAATGTGTGTTTTAGGATTCTTTCACAATATTAAGCTCACAATGAAAAGGAAGTAAAGTTTCAAAATCTCTTTGGGACATGAATTAACCTATACATAGGCATGGAGTGTCACCATAAAAAAAAGAATGATGTCAGCCTACATGTTTTCCCAAAAAGCTTTATACAATTAGCTCCCCATTTGTGAGACCCAGGCTGTGAGTGGGTAGTGGCCATCATGCATATGCTTTCTTGTTTGGCTGGAGAACATGGAAAGAATCTGTTCAAAAAAAGAAACCTTATCTCACAGATACAGAATTTAAATTGAGGACAGAAATTAGTTCTGACGCCTATTCCATAGATACAAATACATTCAGGAGAGTCTTATTTGTTATTTTGCTTTTACACTATGATGTTACAGCATATTTCATATATTTTATCTTATTATTTGTTTACTACTAATACATTTTTCCTTGGATGGATGACTATGTAGAAAAAAAAAGTTTTCTCTCTATTCAATTTTTCTCTATCTGGTAAATAATTCCATTATGTAAATTTAGTTTTTATGTCTTGACTTCAAACTGAAACCCCTGTTCTAAACATCTGGGAGCCATCAATTCATGTATGATAAGACTTTGGTTTAAAGGGACCCTTATAGAGACTGTAAGGTATAAATACCTAAAATTCTGTGAAAAGGTGAGCAAGCAGTCTAGAAATTAATCTGTTTATAAGGCAGTTGAATTATATAACTTCATGAAAAAAAATATTTATTAAAAGTTGTTGTGATAATTACATCCATCTCAAAGACTTACCACTGATTTAATGCTGAGAATTTAAAATTTTGTGCAAGCAGGTGGGGGTGCATTGCAGGATGCTTTCTTGGACAAGAGAGAGGGTTAGCCATGTTTCCTTTCTCCTGAGGAAGCAATATTTATAATGCATTTTTTTCTTGTGCTTCTGGAGTTGGAAGAGAGACTGTTTTATACATTTATATATTTTAATATTTAATTCTCCTTATGGAGGATTTTCCAATTTGTGCTTTGGTTAAACATGTGTATCTTCACAAAATTACAATGCTCCAGATAGAATATTCTTGGCATTGACATTTCAGAAGCAGCAATGTGTGTGTGTGTGTGTGTGTGTGTGTATGTGTGTGTTTGTGCTTATGGGAATAAACAAAATACAACAGAAACAATCCTTTCTAACTCTTCCTAATATGCTTCAAATGAAATCATTACATACAGAAATGTTCAGGATAGTTTGTGATCAAGACAAACTTGTTGTATTTTTCGTGGCTCAGGACTTTAGATATAGGGAACCAGAGAGGACAAGAATGAAAATTGAAGGTATTCATCATGTGACCAAGGTGAAGACAAAGGAATAAGGATGCCCAGAGTGGGAAGACCTAGCTAAACATCAAAGCTAAATGACTCACTTTCCTGGTGAGGCCTGAAGCCACGATTTGGAGAGTTACTCCTGCAAACTGGGGCTAAAATTCAGGCCTTTCAGTATTTAGTTTCTTGACCAATTTTTTTGAGATTTGTTTAGATTTTACAGAACACAATGCCATCCAATATCATGAAAATTTTTGGTATTACTATTGTTTAGAACAGCATATTTTTTTTTGTCTGAATGCAAGTTCAGTATAGTACAATAGTAAAGAAAAGAGATGACCTAAGATAGTACTCTCTGTGAATCCAAAATACAGACTTATTTTTAAAATATACACAGTTTACTAATGTAGAACAAGTTGATGAGGACCAGCGAGTCTTCATAAACCTAAGGAAAGACTAACACTGCATTGTTTGGTGTGTTATCTGTTAGCCAGATGTGGTTACTTGAATTTAAGTATCAACAACTCAGAAATAAATAAAATTTAAAAAATAGTTCCTCAGGGACACTCACTACATTTCAGCTCCTCAATCTCATGTGGGTGGTTATTAGATACTCTTTTAGAGCAAACTTGCACATTTCCATTAATGCAGAAATCTCCATTGGACATAACTGGGCAGTGCACATAGTTTTGGAGAAGGGGGTCATATACTAGGGTAGACTTAAAAATAGGAGCAATAGAGAAATTAGATTGTTTTTAGAAATAAAACATTTTTTTCTTAACCATTTGTAAATTCTATTCTCTTTTCTAGGATCAGTAATATATAGCAGTTGGGACTAGGCATAAATGTTTTAGTAGAGCAAATCCACAGCCTTTCTAGTGACAAACTATAATCAGCACGTCATTATTCTGGGACAGGGATAATGACACCAATAGGTTAGATCTGTTCCCATGGAAAAAGTTCTTGCTGCATGGATGAGAACTGTTAAATCTTTTAAACTGTTCTATAGCAGAAGGGCTAAATGCCCCAGAATCATCAAGTCATCTAACTCGATAGTTCCATTCTTCACATTTTAACCAAACTGTCCAAAAGCTGAAGAAGAGCTAAATAGATCCCCAAAGAGGCTACCTCTGTATGACATAAAGCATAGCAAGTCATTGGCAACAACATTACTAGTGAATCTGTATTTACTTGTACCATAAAGTATAGATTTAGCATGGTGCAGTAGCAAGAGACAGTCCTGAGCCCCAGGCAAGAGTTGTGAATCATTGCTCTGCCACAGAGGACCTCAGAAACCGAGGTCAGTTAATGTGTATTTTCTAAGCCCCAGTTCTTTTATCGGAAAAAAGGAGATAACAGTAGTGTCTGATTCGCAGAGCTGCTCTAATGACAAAATGAGATTAAGGCCTAAGCAGCCCTTAGTTTTATTGATGACATATCCAGCATAGAGGAGAAACTCAGTAAACGTTAGTCACTTTATTATTTTATGGATATTTAGTAAAAATACGCTCACAATGGCAATGCAAGTGCATTGTGAAAACTGTTCATAAAATTAAAAGTCCAAATAAAATGGTGTGCATCCTCAAACCTTTAAGCAAAGAGTTACCATATGACTCAGAAATAATTACTGTCCTAAGCATGTAATCAAAGAATTGAATAAAAAAAGGAAATAAATCCTAGTATACAAATGTTTACCACAAGGATATTCAAAATAGCTAAAAGATGAAAAAAAATCTGTAATACCCATCAGGGGACTGAATGAAAAAATTGTGATATGTCTCATCATGGAATATTATTTAGTCATAAAAATAAATGAAGGACTCACGTGTGTCACAGTAAAAATGAACCCCCAAAATATTTTGCTCAGTAAAAGAAGTTGTACACAAAAGGTCACATGATACATCATTCCATTACATGAACAGGTATCTCCATGGTGACAGAAAATACATGGTTGCCAAGAGCTGAGGGCAGGAGGGAATATAAGTGCATTTATTTCTGTGGGCTATTGTGATAAAGCACCAACAACTGAGTGAATTAAAACAAAACATTATTGTTTCACAGTGAAGATGAGAAGTCTGAAATCAAGGTATCAGTGGTGCTGTGTTCCCCCTGAAACCTATAGCAGAATCTGTCCTTGTTTTGTCTTATACTCTACAGATTTACAAGCCGTGATCAGAGTCCCTAGGATGGCAAATGCATAACTACAGTTTCTGGATTTATAGTCATCTGCTGTCCTATCATGATTTTCTTCTTTATAAGAACTCTTCTCATTCTGGACTAGCAGCCCACTGTACTCCAGAATGACTGCATCACTACTTAACCACAACAACTTTATTTCTAACAAGGTCCAGTTCCAAGGTATTGGGGATTAAGCTATCAACACAGCTTTTACAGGGAGGCCCTATCCCACCTACAACACAGAGTGACTACTTATAAGCTACAGGCTCTTGTTTTGAGATGATAAAATATTTTGAACTGAACAGTGGCTGTGGTTGAAAAACATTGCCAAGCACTAAACTCCAACAAATTACTCAACTTAATATGGTAAATTTTGTGTTCAATGAATTATCCTTAAATAAAAAATGCAGTATTCCTATGTAGGTAACTACATAGAATGTTTTTATGCTGAAGTTAAACAATGGTATTCCCTATAGGGGACAGTAAATCCTTCGTATATTATATCACTCTCTTTGTCCACTTCCATTGTATAAAGAATACACTAAAAGTATAGTTGAGATGGGTAAAGACAGAAAAAAGAACAAGCTCAATCACTTTAATTAGAATGAATTTTGAAATACTTGGATATGAAGAAAAAGGCAGAGCTGAGAAAATGAAGTGTCACCTCCAAAGTGGGAAATCTGAGAATTGAGGGAGAAATACCAATCTAGAAGAAATCCCCTTGCCAAGAAAGGTTTGCCTCTTAAGAACAGCAATGAATGAGTAATATACATTATTTATTTTCTTATTCCGTAATTTCCAATATTCAGTTTAATTCCACTAGAAGAACCAGCATTACAAATGAGGTTTAGGGGAAAATTTGGAACAGAATGAGGAACAAAGAAGAGAGGAGACCTGGATGAGGACCAGGAGTATGGTCAAGGACTGAGCATGAAAATGAAAAAGCTGCTGGGAAAGCCATGAGACATGCCACGTGTCCCCAAGATGGTCCTCGGTCCCAGAGAGAGCTATGCACTTGCAGCAAGTCACAGTAGAGTAAGGCAGTGCAATTCACTGGCCCCAAACCTCATTCTGGTCATACATTACATTATGGAAGTAATTACAGTATGGAAGTTATACACTATATTATGTGGAAGTAATGTCAAATGAAACTAAAGATGGTTTCAACACTCTTTAGTCACAGTATTCGATTTCACATTATTAAGTCAGCCTTTTTTTAAAAAAAAAAAAGAGAGTGAGAAGAGAGAAAGACAGAGAATTTTTTAATATTTATTTTTCAGTTTTCAGGGGACACAACATCTTTATTTTATTTATTTTTTTATGTGGTGCTGAGGATCGAACCCAGCACCCTGTGCATGCCAGGCGAGCGCGCTACCACTTGAGCCACATTCCCATCCCTTAAGTCAGCCTTACTATTAGAAAATAAGATAAGCAGGCCTACTAAGTGCTTTTCTAAATTTTATTTTACTTTTATTTTTTGGCATTATCAGGAATTGAACCAGAGGCCATCTACCACTGACTTACAATCCTGGCTTGTTTTATTTTATTTTGAGATAGCATCTTGCAAAGTTGCTGTGGCTGGCCTGAAACTTGAGATCTTCCTTCCTCAGCCTCCCTGCTTTCTGAGATTTCACGAGTGCATCATTGTGAACCTGCTTAGGTTCTTATTTTTAAAGAAGTTTTATTTCACCAATACAGGAAGGCTAAATTTCATGTGAGCCTGATAATCATAGGATCAAAAAGTCCTTGGTTCTGGATATTTTCAGAAAAATGGGAATTGTTGATTAAATTCATTTTATGGAAAATTTGCATATTGTTCATTGTTTTTTATAATCTCTTATTATTGCAACTATTCACCTTTGTATCATGATATCAAAACCTAACAATTGGATATGAAAACACATAATGATAAAAATGCAAAGTATGCCAACTCCTATCTCCTCCAGCTATCTTACTGAAGGAACAATGTTTCAGCTGTCTTTCCTTCTCAGAGAGACCTACTCCAGCAAAAAATTGTCACCATAGAAAGACATCATAGAAGATGGGTTAAGGTTCTATCTTCAATGTTGAGGTTCTGTCATCTAGAACCACAGATTCACATCTCCTAGGTATCAAATGCTGCTTCAGCACAGTGTGGGGAGAAAGACCACAGAAACCTTTCCAGCCTTCCAATTTGAGCCAGTGTTCCCATCCAAAAGATTCATGTTGTTAACAAGCATTCATTAGGTTCACACACAGAGGGAATTTTTAATTGGGCTGAGGAATAAGCAGTTTCTTATTTGGTAGGATTCTTCATATTTTGCTGTCTATCAACAGGGAACATAATTTTTTGGATCATCATTTGCTACTTTAAATAGATTATGAGATGCCGACACTGAAGATTATCATCACAGCACAGGAAAGATGAAATTACATTGTACCTTAAGCAGGGCACAAAAAGGCAAGCAGAACCAATCATTTCCTTTGAGTTCAATTCCATGGTCCTCACTTGAATAACCTTTGAGCTTAATGATGATTGATTCCAACAACAAAGCACAGACTCATTCACTTCCACTCATGTTTTGCTTACCAGAAATGTCCCATGATGTTTCTAAACACTCAGAAGCTTTCAGCTTTACAAGTTCCCTACTGTCATGAAATTAAAGAGGAAGGAGGAGGAGGAGGAGGAGGAGGAGGAGGAGGAGGAGGAGGAGGAGGAACAAAAGAAAGAAAGAAAGAAAGAAAGAAAGAAAGAAAGAAAGAAAGAAAGAAAGAAAGAAAGAAAGAAAGAAAGAGGTGCTAATTCACTGTGCAGAATGGGAACTTAATGGCAAGACTATTTCTGAATGAGCTAGTAAATTAAATGTTTCCCCCTTTCTTTTATGGAAACATACTTCATACCCTCTTGGGTCAACCAGGTGGAACCATTTGTGTACATCAGCTACCCAGGTATAGCTACCCAGCTCAGGGTTGTTCTCCAAACTAGGACACAGGACCTTTTTCTTGACCCATGTCTCTCAGTTGATCAATCCAGGGATGGACATTTGACCCAAGGGTGCTTTCCCAGAAATTAGCAAAATATATTCAAGGAAACATCAATGTTTCTCTGAAGCTGAAATTTAGAGAATTTTTTGAGCCTTATTTCTTATCAACTGGATTGAGAGGCAAGGCAAAAATTAGGCTGGAAAATAGCAGATGAATAATGGCAGTGCACAAATATAAGCATAGATGCAAATCTGTCCCATTGCTATTCATTAAATTTATGGTTAGTTTGTCATAAAAAAGCAGACATACGTGTTTTTATTTTTCAAAAGGTACTCTGACATCATTACAATATTCTCCTTCTTTTCTCAACTGATTTGAGTTGTGTTCATTTCATCTATAACCAAAAGATTCTTTACTAATATAACATAGCTTCATGTTGCAGCAAATTAGCACATCTTCTTCTCCTCTCAAGAGTAGTCTGTGTGTTATACTTAGATTACAAAGAAGTGCAGAATTTTTCAGTTTAAGGAACAAGTAATTATAATAATGAAAAAAATAATCTAAACAATGCTGTGACAGATATTAATTTATGCCACATATGTACTTGTGCTGCCTCCGTTTATTTATGTGAAGATGCATAGACTAAAGATGTAAAGGATTTTGTGAACCCCCTTATTTCCAGGTGATGGACAGGCATTCAAGATTGCTGTCAAATGTCTGCCCAAGACAACCATCTCACATTTTCAGAAATCACATGTGTTTTATTTAAAAGAAGCTGTGCCCTATACCATTCAAAGCAGGGGTCAGCAAATTACAGTCTCTGGCAAATCTCTCCCGACACCTGTTTCTGTAAATAAAGATGTAATGGAATACAGGATATTTGATCCATTATTATTATATTCAGCTACTTTGGTACTATTATAGTATAGCTGAGTAGTGGTGAAAGAGACTATATGTCCTATGACACATATAATAGTTATTATCTGGTCTTTTACAGGGAAAACATTCAGACCAACCTCATTCAGTTATTGAAAGATTGAAAAACATGTAGTTGTCCTTCTTTTATTCTGCCACATGACAGAAATAATCAATGGGTTTGGTATTGTTTCCAACTAGGCATCAGACATGGCTGTAGCTTTGTAGAATCTAAGAAGATACTAAGTTTAATATTCCACACTGGCAAACAAGATACAATATCTTTGTTCTCTTCATACTAAGCAATTTCAAGTTGCCAGGTTCTTGGCTTTAATATTTTTTTCTTACTGTTTAGATTCTGCATATAGCCTTTTCATGGGCAGAAGATATGTTGCACAGTATGAGAAAACAGAGGATGTATAAATGTTTACACTGCCATCGGATTCAAGGAGTTTTAGCATAGAAAAATTCAATAATGATAAAACATCATCTAAGATCTCAACAGGTGGGATATTTAGGAGAAAACATATACCTTGGCTCCTAAAAGAAATACAATTGTAAGTGTAAAAAATTTCAACTTTGAGTGAAGGTAAATATTTTTTCTACATAATATATAAATGCAAAGAAAACATTTAATTTACAAAGCAGTAGAGATGAAAATTAAGACAGTAACTCATAGGTTTAATTCAAACAAATGATTAAGGAAATTACCACTTTTTTCAGAAAAGCAAACGCTATCTAGAGAGGTTGTGAAACAATCATGTTATATTAAATTTGGGTTTGATAAAAAGTAGGTTTCTGAAAATTTTTTTGGATGAGACATAGGCTTCCTTCTATTAAATTACCTAAGTGAGACTGTAGCAGTAAGCAACAAATAAAAGTACGAAAGACAAAAACTTAAATTAATCCTTGCCAATGTGGACAGATGCACATGGTCTGCTCTTTTTATAGAACAGACAGATCAATAACAGAGCAGCACAAAGTCTCTGGTAGAAAGCCCAGGATAATTCTACTTTTAAAAAAATAGTAGTAAGAAATGTGGTTTTCATCTTTTTTTCCCTTTAAATTTTTTTTTCTATAAATACAAATACAGTTGGCATTCTTTTCCTCTAACAGAGGAAAGGGTATACAGAAATGATATTGCCTTCTAACAACCCAAAAAGGTCAGGAAAGTGTAAAATGTCAAATGTACAAAGTGGGACAAGTATGGGTAAAGCATGAAATGGTAATGATGTCCTTCGTTGTAGAGTTTCACTAAAATACATTTTCAATTACGCTGTAATTAAGACTGCAGGATTCTGCTTGTCATTGCAAAATGAACTGACAAGACATGTGGTCAGGGTCATCATTAACATTTGCAGGAAAGAACAAGCAGGAAGATAACTTGACTCACCAAAGGCATGTCAGTTATGCGGGCACCCTCAAGACCAAGAGTTCTGGAGTCAAGCCAATTAGGTTCTGATTACCTTAGTTCTGTCAGCCTCAGCTTTTCTGTGGTATCTGCCTTGTTGAAATGTTATAGGGGTCAGAATAATGACCGTTATTCCTCTCTGCACAGCCTTTAATACAATATAATTGCATAAAGACATCTACAATATGTCCCCTGCTTCCTTTTCAAGCTTTATGTCCCATCTACCTCTTTATCCCACAGCCTCATGGGCCACTTTTCATTTTCTTCAGCTCTTTGTGTGTTTTCTCAACACTACTTCTTTTCCATTCCTTTTGTTCCAATTCTTCCTCCCTTTACCCTTCATGTCACTTCTTTCCATCTGCAGTTGGAAAAGTTATGCTCTTAGGATTTTAGTCTTGACCATATAGGTCTCTTCGAAGAACACATCAAATGGTTCTTCTGTGTTATGCCCCAGTGCTCCCTCCTTTCCTTTTCAAAATTTAATCCCACTTCAGCCACTTGCTTTGCTTTCTTCAGTTAGTCCGCAAGGAAGCTAAGTCTGAAAACTGCATTTGTCTTGCTCACTGACATAACTCTACTTTGTGCATATTGTAAGTGGGAATACATAAACGTCATTTAAGTCACCGTATTCCACATGCATCTGCAATGTACTAACCACAAGAATGTGGGCACTGAAGTTAGGAAGATGGGCACTTGAGTCCTTGACCTATTGCTTACTAACCCTGAAACATTGGCCAAGTTATTCAAGTCCTACCAGGTATCATTATTTCCTCAAAAATGAATTTGAAATATTGCCTTCGAGTAGGACTATACAGGTTGATTGAGAAACATTTGAATATGTAAATCTTTTATAATTATTAGAATCACTATTATTGTCCGTGACTTAAAAGTTGTATTCAATTTTCCGATAAGTATGGTAAACAGCTTAAAGATAGACATAAGTCAGTTTGGGGGGAAAAGAATCAAGTTCTGTTGCTAGGGTAATGTATTTTGTTTTCTTCCTTTTATTTGAAAGATAAAAACTGACCTCCCTTGATCCCCTCCCCAATCCTTCCTAGCCTTTACTTATCATTCTTCTACTCTCTTTATAGGATCAAACTTTTAAACTTTCAAAAACGTGTTCATTTTACTCCCACCCTCACCCAAAGTACGTTCCTGACATTATGCTAACAGAGAGGATTTTCTGGGATAGAGATTTTATTTAGGCTCTTCCTTCAGAATGCATATGATGCTAATACGGAAATGACAACAGCTGAATTTAAACTGGATGCTAATCCTAAGTGACTGGCATATCCAATTTGCAAGTCAAACTTGAAAGCCAGTTCTTCAGAGATCTGCATCATGACAAGTCCACCTGACTACACCTCAGTGCCCCTCACGCCATCCGGCATGCCCATCAGATGACATGGTCCTGGAAATGCACCAGGGTAATGGTTCTGGGAAACTCACCTTCCTTCAGCATTTTACATGATTCAGAGAAAGAAATGCATACTTGCTTATAAAATAACATCCCATTTTTCAACCTCCAGAGGAAGATCTAGGGGAAACTCCAGAATTTTTGTATAGGTACTTGTCGGGAATAGATTTCTGGCTTTAAGGTAGACTAAGAGACTTGTATTGAAAATATTTTCATTAAAGCACATTTATTTTGGCTCATTTTTCATGCACATGTATGTCTAAGGGAAGAAAAGTGGATAAAGACCCATTACATTACTCCTAACACATAAATCTGGAAACAGAGTGACTTTAATTGCCATGGTCATTGATGCTTAGGTTTCAATTGCAGAAGGAAACATATTTGAAATTTCATTGTAACCAAGTTGATGGGAAAGACAAATCAGAATATTGGAACTCTATCTTCAGTGGTGGTAGTTCTACTGCCATTCGTAAACCAAAAAATCTTCTTTGCTATATCAATACACCAGTTTTAGATGATTCAGCAGGGAGTCCCACATGGGCTTTTCATCATAAACTTTAGAAGATTTAGCTCTGATACCCTAAACTCAAATCAATATTCCAGAGAAAGAGAGTTTCTTCTCATTTTCCTATTTCCCTGCCCAATCTCTAAGGACCACCCACAACCAAAAAATTTCAAAGAAAACTTCTTACTTCCCTTGTTGCATCAACTTAGGAAATGGTATTTGATTGTCTTTTGGGGATTACTTTAGTGCTTAGTAATGTATGATCAAAGGTGGAATTAAAAAGGATAGAAATGTTTTCTTCTTTTTATTTTTAAGATAAAAACTGACCTCCCTTGATCCCCTCCCCCCCCAACCCTTCCTAGTCTTTACTTATCTTTCTTCTACTCTCTTTAAAGGATCAAACTTTTAAACTTTCAAAATTGTGTGAGAACATGCTGACACTGGAAAACAGTACCAAAAGACAGTTATATTGAAAGAATAAGCTCTAGTGTTTTATAGCACATTAACAAAAATTATCATATATTATAACAAACTAGAAGAGTTCACAGGTTCTAAAAACAAAGAAATGATAAATACTTATGAAGAAAACCCTAACTACCACAAATTTGCATTACACATGTGTGAATGTGTGTGTCTATATGAGTGTGTATAGTTATCACGCTGTATTCCATAAGTTTGTGTACATTAAAAGCAAATGGGTAAATTAAAAATAATTTTACAGGGGCTGGGGTTGTAGCTCAGAGGTACAGAGTTCACCTAACACTTGCAAGGCCATGAGTTAGATCCTCAGCACCACATAAAAATAAGTAAATAAAAATAAAGGTATTGTGTCCAACTACAACCAAAAAATATTTTTTTAAAAAGAGTTTTAAAAATAAGTGTACAAAAACAAAAGATTAAAATCAAAATTATGTTCTTCATATTATTTTAATCCTGTAATTAAGAAACTGTTTTTCTGGGTCATCTTCTCACCTTTTCTGTGCACTGAGTCATGCAAATCACACAGACTTAAATAATCTTTTTGTTTTTCTCTACAAAAGCCTTTTGGTCTCACAGACATGACATTTGTTTTGTCCCTATATTACTTGAGTTTACTTAGGGTCACTAATAACATTTGGATGACTCCTGAGGTCTTAAGATTACTTTCAAACTCATTACCTTATTCAGCCATGAAGACAAACCTGCAGGGGGTGGATTATCGCAATTTCAGAATTAAAGAAACTGAGATGGAAAGAAATTTAAAAATCTACCTCTGATCACACAATGAATGTATGATTGCTTTATCTGAAGCAAACACATCCCAGTGTTTCAGGAAACATGGAAAGGTAAGACACATTAATTACACATTCACAAATTGTGCACTGAAATTTCTAGCAGCTTTCAACAGCAATCATGCCATCTACCAGGATCATTATCGAAGATCTATCATGTACCAAGAACATCCTTAAGCAAATGAGACAAAACCCTTTCTTCTAGGCACTCCCATTCTCAAACGTGCTAAGGGTTGAACAAAAAGAAAACAAAAAAATATGCAGAGAGAGGCAAATTGATAAATAATACGATATAAAGTGTTTATATCTGAATAAAACTTTATAGCTCTGAAAATAATTCCAATGTAATCATTCATTTCAATTCTCACTACAACTTAACAATCAACAGACTAATTTGAGTTACACACTGTCCATAAGGTATGAGGTCACCATGCGGCACATGGACTGGTGAAGGTGCTACCATGCAAGGATGATATGCATCTACTCTCTTCAGCATTAGCTGAAGGTCAAAAAACACAATAAATTTCTTTCTATTTGTCTATCTAGAGTATGTGTTCTAGGTCAAACAATTTAATGTCATTATTGGAATAAAATTTTGCAAGCTCATTATTAGTGCATTTATACAGCCCAAGTTAATTTTTTATCAAGGGCAGGGATCTCCTGTATTTCCACTAATTTCTGAGAACAATCCACATTTACAAATCACACTGATATTCTCCCTTTTGAAAGGAAAGTCAAGTTAGACTCACTGCTACTAAAATTCTTCTTCTTATAAACTACCATTTCAGTACTTTGATATATACCTCTATAAGACCTGATAAATCATGCATCTTTAGGGCTCATGAAGATATTACTATGAAACTACACAGAAAGACAGCTACTTTAGCAGCTTTGAAGGTAGAACGGGGATTGAGAGGCACCAGGTTATATTCTAGTTGTCCATATGACTGACTAAAAAGGAAAAGCTCACATACATGTTATAGGGGAAAATATATTTGAATTCTCTATTTCACCTTGATTTCACTGAGCACCTCACTTTAATAATCAGAATATTTAACTAATGCTGTTTGTCTACCAGACATTATGAGAAAGAAATATATTCCCCAACTTTAAATCAAAATTTCATCTTTGAATGTCTTTATTATTTTCTACTAACTAAATTTCTGATTTAGGGTAAAATATAGATGAAGAAAAAAATATCTCAATGTAATTCTTAGGAAAGTATGGTGTTGAGAATAAAAACAAATGACCAGTGTAGCAGCCTAATGAAATTGTCATATTTAGAATTAGAAATACTCAGGTTCAGATTTTTTCACTTTGAGAAGAATGTCCTTGGGGGAGTTGTTTCCCTCAAAAAAAAAAGCCTCAGTTTCTACATCTGAAAAATGGAAATAATAAAAATAATAACAGTAAAGAACCTTGAGAACCTGGTGATGTGCTAATAATAATAGTGACTAATCCATGCATATAGCTTTGGAAGTGTCAAGATGATCCTGGGTTACAGAACAGATTAGTTTTGCCTACAACTTTCAAATAAACTGCTTCTCTCCTTTACCTTTACATATAGGAGTGACTCATAACGAGACAGTTACTACAGGGATAAGGCATCTGGCCTATTTTAGGAAAATACGAGTCATCAAACAACAGCTTCCTCAAAAAATAAATATGTAAAATATATGATATAGATAAAATATTTTTTAAAATTAAAGTAAATGTACACATTTATTCAAAAATACCCACTTTTTTAGGATCACATTGGAATTTCAAAATGGTAATGGGTTTTTATATGCTAAATTCAAAGTATCTTTACTAATTTACAGACATTGATCAGATATCACTCTGCTACACAGCATAAGTTGGACAGTTAAAGTGGTAGCATTGGTTTACATTTCCAGTTTATTTTATTTTTGTTCTATAGCTGCCTTGTGCTTGTTGCCTATATAGCTGTAGGGAAAATTCAATGCTAAATCCATTTAATTTTTTAGCATTCATTGACATCTTATTCAGAGTTATAGGCTTCTAATAAAAATATTCCATTCTTCATATTTATTATAGTAAAAATCCAAAGCAATATACCCATCATTAAATAGAATATTTGTGAAAACCATTTTTAATTTTTTTTAAGTTATAGATGGACACATAATATCTTTGTTTATTAGTTAATTTTATATATGATGATGAGGATTGAACCCAGTGTTTCATACTTGCAAGGCAAGTGCTCCACCACTAAGCTACAGTCCCAGCCCTGAAAAACATTTTTAACATCAAGCTTTTGAACTACCAATGTGACAGGGCAGGATATCACATTTATAAGATTGGTCTTTTGTGCACTATTTGTTGCCACAGGAAGGACCAATACCAGCATTGCACAGGCCAAGAGGCCAATATCAGATTAAGAATAAAGGCATAAAAATGTGGGGAGCATACACAGTGTGAGAACCATGGCTCTTGCCAGTGGGATTAAAACTGTCTCCTTTCATGGGCTGGGATTATAGCTCAGTGGTAGAGCACTTGCTGAGCACAAGAGAGGCACTAGGTTCCATCTTCAGCACCTCATCAAAAAATAAAATAAAATAATGGTATTGTGTCCATCTACAACTAAAAATATACATATATTTAAAAACTATCTTCCTTCAGGTATGTAAGAGTTGATCAAGATATTTTCATTGCACTGAGTTTTCATTTTTCCACACTTAAAAACAAATCTCATAGCTCAAAATCCAGCTGGAGCATTTCTGTACATAGTGTGGTCACAGCTTTATTTCAACAAATGTTGTGCAAGGTTTTGATGCATTTTGCCAATCTCTTCATTTCAACATCATTAGTTAAATTAGATAAAGAAAAGAAAAAAATTTATTCATATTTATATGTATTTATATATATTTATATATATACATGTATATGTGTGTGTATATACACACACCCACACATCACACATACACACACACACACACACACACACGAGTCTGTGTGCAGTCTTCCCAGTCACAGAATGTGTTCCTAAGAGATTCCCTGTCCAAATGGGTTACAAAAAAAATAAGAACACATATTTGTACTCTAGAAAGAATAAAGCTTAAGTGTCATTTTCTCAGTTTTAAGTCAAATCATGACATCCATACTTGAAAAAAAAATATTATCCTTCACTTAATTTTTTTCTTTCCCCATCAGAAGATCTCAATCCAAATGGGGCAATTGTATTAAGAGTGCTAGAACTCAAAAACAAAAGATCTGTATATGCTTTCCAGGGTACTCTGACTTGGCTGCACTGTAGACTCACTAGAGAAGTTTTGTAAAAGTAGAAATGCGCAGATCTCTTCTGTAGAGATTCAGACTCTAGGTTTGCACTGCATTTGCAAGGCAGCCAAAGCATTTGTTAACTTCTAGCAACATGGTGCCATGTATGGTGTATGGATCAGGGTATGGACTACCAGCAGATCTTGGGGAGACACAGTTGCTTTATGGTATAAGGAGAATCTGAGTGAATAAAGATGTGCAGAGTAAAAGGATGGTTCAGTTTACTTTCACAACTAATTCATTTATTAAATAAATAACAATAAAAACTTATTTGTATAATATTCCTACAAAGGGTAACCAGTTTGGAAATTCTTTTCTTTCAGCATAATAGCTAATACAATAAAGATATATCTGTTATTATACAGTGACAATATATACAAAACTTATTTTTTAGTTCACAAGAATACAATTAAATCATAAAGACATCTCAAAAATTTCTCAGAACCATGAAAATATACACAAAAGACAAACATACAAGATCATATCTTTTATTAAAAAAAAAACGTTTCTACCCCTTCTGGCCTAATTTTAAAGAGGATAAAATTAATATTTTATATTTTTACTGATACTATAAATGAAATAATTTTGGTAACCCAAATTAATAATTTCAATCTTTAGGGAGCACAGCCAAGATTTAAAAAATTCATAAATAATAAAGCAAAATGGGTGTTGTAGTCACCTTTTCAACAAAAATGAACACTATTTTAAACACACTTCATTTGACTAATTTAAATAAATATCACTACATAACTGATTTTTTCTCTAGGGTAACAGTATAACACATCCAAGTCTCATGAACCATCTGTTTTTTATTCATTGATGGTGAGTTAAAACCTTTCCTAAATCAGTTAAAATCTTTCCTAAATCATGATCTTTGTCAATTTTGTGAACATGGCTTTCACAGTTGGGAAGTTCATCATGGTTTCTAACCATCCATATTTTGGAGATCAATCCAATGTAGTAGAACCTGTAAATAAATAGCTTGCCCCTATCTGAATCTCCCCATAACAGAGATTTCGTTTGGGTTCTTGCTGCTAAGTAAGGCAAATGTTTTGAATTCTCTGGATCTTATTTTCTCAGTAAGCCAGTTTATATTTCTCTTGTAATAAAAACAAAATGTTGGCAAAAGCAAAAGCAAAATTAAAAAGTTGCCTTAATAGCTCATGTAATGGAGAGAATTTCATATTTCATAAACAGATTTTATTTTCTTCAAGGTTAATTTTTGCAGCTCCACCAGAATTTGAAATAGATCACTCATGAACTTGTTGGTTCCTTGGCAACTTGACATTGTGACCAAATACAAACAACTTGAAATGGTATATTTTCAATCCATCTCTTGTTTTTGAAACTTGAATCCATGGTTCAACATTTCATTTGCTTCATCCCAGTAACTTTATCTTTAAATGGAGATTTTGTCTTTCCTTCATGGCTTATTTGTCTTACATCTTCCAGTGCAGAGAATACAGTTTGGAAGATTTCTTAATACCATGACTATAGATGCCCCATAGGAGACATTTTTAAAAATGTGCCTTAATAAAGATCCCGTCATTCTTGTTGCTCTCCACACTATTTTTGTATACTTCCATAAATTATCATATCCTCTACTTTTGTGCTTCGTAGAGCTTCTTGTCATGATCATTGAAAAATGAGCTTCCAACTAAAAAGCTATTTTGACAAATACAGAAAAGTCAAGCTTGGGAACATTTGAAGTTTGCAACTGCTAGGAAAAAAAATATCTATCTCAAAAGTGGCTATGAAACATTTTTGATTGTTGGGACCTTACATCGCCAATCTGAATATTTAGGCAATAAGTGGGTAGGCTTGGAAACTTAAAAATGTTCCAGAAAACCTATCAATAACATACCAATGCTCAACTTACAGAATGATGATGGCTGACTTGTTCCAAAAGGCAGCAGCAGAATGAATTTGAATGAGCAATTGCCTACTCCATGAACATTAGTTGAGTATCAAGGTGAAGAAAAAAAAAAAAACAGAAAAAAATAGCTATTTACTCAAACAGCTAAAGATTAAGTAAGGAGGAGAATTATAGACAAAAGAGTACTAAGATTTATTAGGTAAACTCACAGATAGGCATATATAAGGTAAAAGAGTTGAATGCACATACCTACAAAAACACTCTACAAAGAAATAAACTGTGATTGTGTATGTGTTTGGGATAGATGTTCAGAGAAATTTTGTAGTAGGTCTGCTTCACTTTGGATCTGAAGTAAGAAGAGTATAACATTGTACAAACAAGACAAGGAAGATAGCATAGAAAATGGATTATATGAAAAGACTCCAAAGCCTCAGAAATCTTTTAACCTATGGTGCATAGATTTTTCTGAAGAAGGTTAACCAAAAATATACCCTAATCTGCATGTTCTTATCATGAGGCTTTGCCACTGCTCTTCCTGGAACTAAAGTCTGGGCCATTTCTGTTTAATCTGTGTGAATCTGTAACTGTTCAGGAAGTGATGTCACTTGATTTTGAGAATAAGTCCTAAAATGCAATATGGCTTTGATCTGGATCTCTTAGGACACTGCTTCTTGGAACCAGCCATCCTGCTGTAAGAAAGCCAAGAATGCAAACATAGGTAGGTGACCTGACAACACACCTGATTGAATGCTTAGCCAATTGCCAGCATCACTGTCAAATATGAGAGCTGGGGGGGAATTTGAGAGAACTTCAACTCCACCCTACATCTGCCTGCTGCATCATGACCAACTTCAATATAAGTACTACCTAGCTGAACCCAGAACCAAAGTAAAGAATAATAAAGTATTTGCTGACATCTTAAGCCATTAAATTGAGTTCATTTATAATATAGAAATAGCTAAGTAGATATATTTGATGTTGGATGGAATTTAATTTTTTAATGCTATGTTTTGCTTTTGATTTTGAAGCTACAGATTAAACCTGGGGCCTCATGAATGTTGTGCACATGATCTACCACTGAGTTATGTGCCCAGCCCCTAAACCATGTTTTTTATGCAGTAGATGTCTTTGTAAAACAGATGACTCCTATGAACCCCTGCGAGAATAATGTCATAACTCAAAACATTATAGCATGTAACATTACAAAAGAAATAAATTATAACATTAGAGCATTACCAAAATATTTAAATATAATCTTGATATAAGGATGTGCATACATTTTTATTAGTACATTCATTACTACTTAGTAGTAACTCCAATATCTATAACAATTGCAAATTAGCAATGAATATTAAGAATATTTTGTAGTGCTTAACACAACTCTAATGTGATGGGAAAACTGCCTTTGAATGAAAAGTCACAGGTACCATTAATGCTGCTGTGGATTGTTTTCTGCATTCATAATTGACACAAATGATAGAGACATTAATTCAAAGAAGATATTCATATGTGTGCATGTATATATTTTTTCTATCTTCAAATCAAGAACCTTTGAAATCTGTCACATGTTATAAGAAAAAGAGGACAAAGAAAGACAGTAGGAGGTTCTTACTGAAAGACCAGAGAATAAGCAACCTCCTGCATTATAAAGACCTGAGTTCATGAAACTGATTCTTTCTCATGGACCTTATAACATAATACCATCCTTCTGAGATTCACTATTCCTGTCTACTTATAAATATTATTTTCACCTCTTAATATAAATAATCTTGTCCAGTAAATACTATATCACATGGCTTGGTAGAACTAAAAATAAATTACTATTTCAGTGATTTATAATCATTACTGGGTTCTTAAAAATTCATGGAGGGCTGCACTCTCTCTGATTTCAGATTATGATCTCACAAAAGTCATTCCAATAAAATACATTTTTGAGCATTGTGTATCTTATATAACTAAAATTCAGGACAAATATTTCATTCATTTCTAAGGTCATTATGAACACATACTCAAAAATTTAATTTTCAGGTTATTTAAGGGAAATGTATATTGGGTTTTGTGTGTAAGGTCAGAACAATGATCAGATGGTTGCATGTTCTTTCTTCCCAAAGAATACAAGTAAGTCTGAAGTTCTTATTTACTGTCTTTTTAAAATTTCTGCTATTTAGAATAATTGCAATGCATGCAGTTTATAGCCATTCTGTGTGACCTTATATGTCATTATTTTCACATATGAAGTCTATTGAGTTTGGATTTTTATTGGCAACTGGAATCTTCTTAATGGGCAAGAATCTTTGGTCCAAAAAGATCTCAAGATAAATTTCTCTTTTATTCTATATGTAATTCTTAAGGATCTCTATGGGGTTTTTGCCAACTGCCTAGTAAAACATCTCTATTTGATGAAGACTTCTCAGAACTGTCACTCTCCTAACGTCTATATTTTAATAAACCTGCCACTAGATTCCCAAACTCAAAAGTTATTGAACATGAAAAAGGCATGTAGTCTACTATCCAATAAACATTGATTCATTTCATCCCTCTGCTTCTGTTCTTGCAGCCTGCATTTTTGCTTTGTATCAGGAATCAGCAATCTTCTTTATCTTTGTTTCTTTTAATGTAAAAAGCCAGCTAGTAAAGATCTTCAGTTTGCAGACCACATCACGTCTATCTCAACTACTCAACTGTGCCATTCAGGCATGAAAGCAGACATTGACAGCAAGGGCAAATTGGGAATGGCTGCTTTCCAATAAAGCTTTATTTACAATAACAGACCAGAAGCTGGATTGACATGCACACTTTATTTTGCTGCTCTACACTATCCCGAGAGAGAGTTCTAAAACCAAGATTTACTCTTGTTATTTTTCGGATCCTTTAATAGCTACCCCTGGGTCGAGTGATCAAATATTGCTCAGTGTTGCCTAAATTTCAACACTCCTGAGGTTGAAAAGGGGTGTGCTGTCAGTAATGATGCCAAGATTACAAGTGTAAACTAGGACAGTTCCTGGAAAACAGAGAGATATGCTGACCCTACCTATGGCTGTGAGGTAGATTCCACATGTATCAGGCTAAAATTCAAGAATTTTACATTCTGGCATTTCTGTCTGTCTCCACCTTTATGTCCCAATATGTAATCCACCTTCCTCTCTGTTTTCTTTTTTCCTTCAAGTTCTTCCCGCTCTTTCTGGAATCTGCTCTACCTCTGCCTAATGTTGCTCTCCTCACCTAAAGGACTCTGGATGCTATCATTTCTATGTAGTGCATCCCTAGTACCCAAATCTCTTGTATTTCAGTATTTAACTATTGCTGATATTTTAAGACTTAGCACAGTATAATACAATCTGTTCCTACATATCCTCACCTTTACTTCCTTCTCCTCCTCTTTCTTCTTTTTCTCTAAAGTAGGATGGAGTTGGGGTAAGAGTGGAAGCTACCATATTATTTTTATTTGAGATCACACAGTAGGGATGGGAAAGTAGCCTTTTATTTCCAAAGGTTTTCCAACTTGGTCTCTATCCTTAAAAGCATGGTTCAGAGCTAAAGAAATATCTGTAAACCAATCAACCCCATTTTACAGAAGCCAGTTTTATTCATATTTCATTCACACTTCGATTCATACCTAATTTATAGTCTAATCATACTTCATTCAAACTAGGTGAATATAAAATTCTCAGGAAATACTCTCTGAATTCCAATAAAACCTGCTTCAATAAATTAGGGTTTTTTATATTAGAAAAATTTCCTTAAGCATTACCTACCTACCAGATTCTAGGAGAAGAATTCAGACAAATGCAAACAGTTTGAGCTTCTATAACAGAATATTTCAAATATAGAGCAGTGGAGAATGTGTTAGAAATACTTATTAATAGACAGTTATTTGTAAACCATTGTACATATTGAGTTCTGAAAATTATTTTGTAATTGTGTTTTTATGTAAACTTTGATACTAATACTAGTTGATGGGAATTATATACGATACCTTGTCATTTTAGTTTCATGAAAAAAGAACTAAAGAATCTAAATGGAATTGATTTTAAGTTTTATTTAAAAATGTCTTTAAAATATATTCTAAAATGTTTATGTTTTATCTTACTTTTATATCACAAATTAAATTTAGTACTAGATACCACTTCAAATATAATGTATAAATGAACTGTTGTCTTGTAAATAATGAAATGGCTAATTTTAAAATTACTGCTCAGCATTTATTTAGCTAAAATCTAGACACTATATTTTGTTTTCTTTTAGGATTGCTAAAGTCTTTTTTAGAGAAAGCAAATCTGGACTTAACAAGAAGCAAGGAATGGAAGATCTTAGCCCAAGATTTGGGTGGCTGATAGAGGCCTGTTACAAGCACCAGGCCCTACCCAATGTGTTAGGAAAGAGCCCTCTTCCAATTCCTAGTATCATCTGCCTTGCTTAGGGTGATAGGCCAAAAACCTAGTGTATTATATTTGAGTCATATGTAAAAACAAAACAGAGCAGCAACAAAAACCCTCCCTCTGTAGTCTATATTTTATGAGTTCTATCATGATTTTAGAAATGTATTCAAACTCTAGTGCAATTGTAAATAGCTCCATGTTAAAACTTAGCACCAAGTGCAAATTCTTCACATTTCTTTTTACAGTCTAGAGACCTAGTAAAAAGCAGGATGCTGAAAGTGTTACAAGGTAGTTTTCTAAAATATACACTGTCCTAAATACACACTGTTCTAAAATATACACTGTTCCCCAAAAGTAAGCAATTTTGAAAGGCTGAATCAAGTCTACTTAACCACAGTACATATCATTCAACAATACATTCATTCAACAAATGTTTGGCCTCTGCCTTGTACCAGGTGCCATGTTAAGTACTTTTTTTGCTAAAGACTTTATTGATTTTCCATCAACTACAAATTCCTCAAGGGTAACACTACTCTCAGAATCACCCAATATTTGGGATTGCTGCATGATGTAGAATACATAGAGCTTTGCCTGGGAGCCAGCAGTCAGAACTCTCCCTACCTTATTAGTGAAGAATTGACAGTATCAGGATATAAACTGTGCTGACCAAGAAGGTGCACAGAGAGTGGAAGAAATTGTCAGGCTGGGGCTGTGACTCCGTGGTTGAGTGCTTACCACGTAAAAATAAAATAAAGGTATTGTGTCCACCTACAACTAAAAAAACACATATTTAAAAAAAAAAAAAAGAAATTGTTAGTGGCATGTTGTTCCTTCTATAAAATTGAAGAGAGAGCGTCTCAGTTGGCCTACTAATTAATGTCTACAATAAATGCTGTCCTTACATTTATTTATCTAAATTATGTCAATTACTGAGTTATTAAATTAATGAGTTTACTGATTTTTCTTAGTTTGGAATACAAACTACTGTCAGAGATTTCAGTAAAGAGAATCATGTACTAAAACTTTTTCGGCCTTAGAATGAACTTGTTGAATTGTTTTAGCTAAGTGATTCTCAATATCTAATTCTCAAGCAGAGAAACACATAGGTAAATAGTAGTTATTTGTCAATTCAGCTTAGTGGAAGTGGAATTGTAGCCCAAAGACTTGTTTTAAATGCTACACACACACACACACACACACACACACACACACAGACTCATAAACCTTACTACTTTCATTTCTAATACACTTATTAGCATGTTCAAAAATTCTTTTTTTTTTTTTTATTTTGCCTTCCAAAAAGGAGATCTCAAACCAACAGAGCAGAGAAAAGATACAGGTTCCTGAATATCTTTCGGTTAAGGAGATGCTGACTTTTAAAACGTGTTCAGATTCAAATTAATTATCAAAGGTATACAACATCTTTTGTTACTAGATTTCTATCACTAGAGATCTTTCTTCAGATGCAGAAATTTCTGAAAATGAGAAAGAAATTAAGAGTATTTGAGGACTATGAACTCTACTAAATGATAACCAACAGTAACCAAAATTTTCACAAATTTTCTTGTTGATTCATTCATTTTATTATTCCTTTCCATCTCCCCACACCCCTCTCCAAAGAATAATCACACAATCAGTACATCATCAAACAAGCACACATACACACAAACAAACACACACACACACACACACTTAAAGTACAACAAAGACACCAATATTTATTCTGAACACTAGCAATAAAAATTAAAAAGACAGAATTAAGACTCCTTATCAAATTTATTTGTACTAACTTTCTAGGTAATTTCAGAGCCATAGCTAAAGAATAGTTCTTTACCAAAATCTTTCAGCCAATAAATATGGGAAATTAGAATTAAAAAACTACTATTTGCAAGCCATAATAAGATTTGATTCAGACAATCATCTTAAGTGCATTCTAGAACCATTTGGAGAAATGGAAAAGGTAAGGCATTCAGCTGATCCTATTAATCAAATTTAGAAATCATGTGATGTGGAATGAGTTTTATGATATGCTGAAATATGGATTATATAGCACCATCAATAAAATATCTTCCCACACATACAAAGTTTGGAAGTTAGTTAGACTAAGATTTAAAATGTAGGGCTATTGACTCCACAAGGTAAGTTTTTAAACATGACATCTATATTCTAGATGCAAGGCTTTGCATTAACAATGACACCTTTGCCAATTCTCTAGGAATATTAATGGTATTGTGAACATTTTTATAGCTTTGTTTACATCTTATCTCCTTGTGGTTCTTTATAAAGGTCCGGCCTAGAAAATTTATTATCATTATAAAGAAAAGTATTTGTTGCCCTTGTTTTCCCACATCTCCCCTTCATTATAACAGTTAATATCTAACAAAAAAAGAAAGATTTGGATATTATTTTAAAAATGGATGCATATTCACACAATAAATAAACCTTAGCACTAGTAATCAAAACCTACCTTACTGAGTCTCCATTTGATTTTTACATCATTTCATTTTTGCTTCTGTTAATCAACTAACTTAAAGGGCTAGCACTTTGTGAAAAAACTCATGTATTCCTCTTCTATGAAAATAGATATGATCATGAATTATAAAGTTTGTTCTTCCCACATAGATACACAAATACAGGTCATGTATTAGTAATAATCAACAATAAAATTTCTATTTTAGGTTGGATTATGTGGTCTTATGTTTTTAAAATGTTCCTATTAAATAGAAAAAATATTTTAAAGTATCTATACTTCACATTTCAATGACAGTACTCAATATTACAGGTATATATACAAAAATTACCTAAGAACAAATTTTTCCGCACCTGCATTTACATGAATTAAAGCAGAATGTTGAACCAGTTTGAACCAACCTGGAAAAAGCTCTTTACTGCAAACCCATTCCCACTTATTTGGAAATGCTGTTCCCTCAGGGAAACTAAATAACACATCCACAACATCAGCTTTCTCATAAAAATAAATGGAAAAGCTCTTTTATTTCATGGTGATAAAAAAAACATATGCTAATTTTCTCATCACAATATGGAAATTTCTCCTGATTAACCAAATCTCAAACTTTTAAAGCATGATATGGTCTTCATAATGAAATCTTTTTTGCAAATGTCTCTGACATACTTGAAGTCTCTCATGTACGCGTGTATTACTTTAGAGGTAAATGTTCATAAAATAGTAATAGCCCTGTTGTACAAGCAAAACTTTTACACCAAAATGTTTATATACTTTTATTTTACTGTCTTTTCCTGAAGGAATTTGGGGCCATATTAACATGTTAAATATCTTTATTTAAGGCAATGAGCCATTATTAATAAAACTACCAATTTACTCTCTTACATGAAGAGTACTAACTTCCTAGAAGACAATTTAACAATGCCATCAAATGCTGTAAAATTTTGTGTACCAAGTGATGAAACTACTTTATTTGGAGAAACTTACGCTAATAAAATGATTTAAAATGTGCACAAAGATTTAATTACAAGCATGACCATTTCAACAGTAAATCTAAATGCTCAAGAAAAGGGTAAGATCAATTCTGGAACATCCTTACATATTCTACAAGGTCCTGAAAAACATAGCTAAGTTTTGTGAAAGCAAATTTCAAATAAGTGAAAAATGTTCTTGATATATTTTTTATGTGAACAAAAAATTGCATACTAAATATTGGTATGTTTCTGTTTCATGAATGAGTATGTGTGTGTGTGTGTGTTATCTGCATACAACTATTTATCTCAAAGTATATGAATAAAAATATTCACAATAGCTTCCATTTTCTGTTTTTGGGTCTTCAGACTTTTTTCTCTGTTTAATAACCAATACTTGTTATGAAAATTAACTTTCAGTCATTTTAAAGTGCTTTATAATCTAAGAAAATTTAACACAAGACATATTTTCATCACATCTTTCTTGAGAAAAGAAAACTGATATATAACATACACTGATTTTTCATAGTTGCATCTAATATGAATTAAAAATTAATACATCATCTCATTTTCTGACTTTTTTTCTGACTAACTCTTCAGTTACAACACTAGACTAATTTTCTATTTCAGTTTGTGACTTGACACCATCACATTCTGTTTAAATTTAGATAAATTCTCCAAGTTCTCTGACTGTCATGAAGTTGGTTGAAAACAGGTTATGATGATATATACCTTATAGAGTTTCTAAATTAAATGAGAAAAATTAATATGGCATTTACACAGATTTATTTAAAATCTATTTACATTGGTTTATAAGCAATGTATAATTAAATACTCTAACAGAGCATACTCTATGATGTGTGCCTCATACTTCATGTTGTGACTAAAAAGTAAGATTAAAAATTGTAAACTCTTATTCTAATGACGAGATCCCAAACAATCCCAAGACTGTGAGATAGTCACCATCACAGCTTTTCTAATCATTCAGATTTCAGGGAAGCCCTGAGTAAAATGATTGACATGAAGAATTAAGATTTGGGTTACAACAGGATAAGAAATGGAAACTACATGCCCTGTTGCATACACTGTCAAATAATATGCATTATTTACTTAGAGTTGTAGAATGATGTTTCTATTTCTGAAGACACCACTAAATTCATGGAATGGACTAGCTTGGCATGAAGAAGAAATGCAGACTGAGACTCCTGAGGCAGGGGATGTTGTTGCTCAGTGGTAGATCAGTGAGCATTTGCTTAGCATAACCTGAGGTCCTTGGTTTGACCCTCACCACTGACAAAACAAGAAGCAAAACATTCAAATCAGAAGGAGACTCCCAGCATTTGCTGACCTCTTAAACATATGGATTAAGACTAGACTTTTTCATAGGATAGACCTATTCCTAAAATTTACCCTAAAATTTCAGTATGCCAGTCTCAAATTTTAAAATAAAGAAAAAGACTTACAAATTAGAAAACACACCCAATGTCAAAATGCTAAGGGAATGAGGTGGGGCTTGGGAAGCTGAGACAGGAAGATTATGAGTTCAAAATCAGGTTCAGCAATTTATCTAGGCCTAAACAATACTGAAACCCATTATCTAAATAAAATACAAAATGGGGCTGCGGATGTGGCTCAGTGGTTGAATGCCCCAGAGTTCATTCCCTGCTACCCCCCCACAAAAAAATGCTCAAGGGATGTGAAGAATCACAATTTGAACTTAAGTCAGTCCCCATTTACAGCTAACTTTTTTCTAAATGTCTCAACCTGCCACAATGACAAAGACCAGAGGAGGAACAAACTTCAAGGAAACCTCCAATAGAATCTCAGAAGTATGTCTTTCATTATATGGAGTGGCATTTCTCAGAACCTAATGCATTAGTTATTTTTTGGTACTTAACAAAAGTTATACAATTTGATTTACAATATCATTGAACTGAACCTGTAAAATATTTGTGAAACTATAAACAAGAAAAAAATGGTATTCAATAAACTATATGCATGATTTCATGGGGTTAGTTATGATTTTGAAAGAATTACAAAAAACGTGTTTGAATACATTGCAATATGCATTCACAGTCACACACACAAAGCCACGCACATCATCTTCCTACTTGAAGTCTACCTATGATATCAAATTTAAGCTGTCCTGCTTCTTGATAATAAATTTAAAAAATATGAACACTGAATTAATTTTTAATGGAACATACACGTGGTTTTGAGTTAAGAGCAAGATCACAGATCTGCACACTTTTTTGACCTATTATAATCCATAAAATCTTTTGCCATTTATAGCTGGTTCAATTAATTAGTTGAATCCACAGATGCTTATAAAATCTGTCTTTTCCTTACCTAATTTCTCTAGAACTAAAATTACCTGATATAACCTTAATAATATCTAATACTTTGACCTCAAATTGTTTATGGTCTTTTAGTCCAAAGTTTCAAAACATATTGATAAATATTTCTATAACACTTTGGTAACTAGTGCCTTAACTTATTCAAAATATAAATACACCCTCAAATCAGGACATAATTATTATAGATTCATCAATTAAAAATCTTAAAAATTGCCAAGAAAGGATTTCCATTCTTTCAATTTCTGAAGGAAGGTTCTTGTAGGAATCCATTAGGATTGTGGGCTTTCTATCCTCTGGAAAACTGATTACAATTGCAATATGTTCATTTTATAGAGATAGTAAGGCTGAATATGTTTACTTCTTCTGTAAGGAACAAAGAAGAAATGAATTTACAAAATATTAACAAGCAATTTGATTATGGGATTTTGTTACAAAGTAAAATATCTGGCTGCAATTCAGTCAGTTCCTACATTCCAGCATATCAGTATTTCCCCCAAAACAAAATAATAAAAAACTTCCTGGGCTTCTCACCTTTCTGATATTCAAGTTTTCAACCCAACAACAACAACTTACATGTATAGATTATTGTCTTTCACCATTTCTTCCAATTACTATTTCTTGAAAGTTTTGGCTCTTCTCTTTGCCTAGTCAGACCAGTAATAGTTTAAGAACTAGAACTCCTAAAATTGTCCATGAACTTCTGTAGAGATAAGAGCTAATCCTCTTTGGCCTTTGTACCTCTGAATTTTGTGTAATACTGTGCTTGTACAATTGTTATTTATTTTATCTGAGCCAGTAGTTAGAAGGCAAGTCTCTGAGACTAGGTATTGTCCCTATCTTGTTCACCATTGCCTCCATAATCATGACTCAGGTCATTATGTCAGTCTCTGAGCTACATTCCCATCTCCCAGTTACCATCAACCTACATTCTAAACCCATTATAATATATAATCTTAATTGGTATCTTGTAATTGGCTCAATAACTGGTTTCTATCATTCTTGGCTAAGGATTTGTGTCCTGTTCCCCTTTGTATTCCCCAAGACATACAGCAGAGTCTTTTTTAAATTAAATTATTTATTTATTCTAATTTGTTATGCACGATGGCATAATGCAATCATTTCATATTACACATACAGAAAACAATTTTTCAAGTCACTGATTGTACATAAAGTATTTTCACACCATTCGTGTCTTCATGCATGTACTTAGGGTAATGATGTCTAATTCATTCCACCATTATTCCTACCCCCTTGCACCCTCTCTTCCCCTCCCTCCCCTTTTATATAACTAAAGTTCCTCTATTCCTCCCATGCTGTCCCCCATTGCCATTATGAGTCAGCATCCTCATATCAAAGAAAACATTCAGCCTTTGGTTTTTTGGGATTGGCTTACCTCACTTAGCATTATGTTCTCCAACTCCATCCATTTCCCTGCAAATGGCATGATTTTATTCTCTTTTAATGCTGAATAATGTTCCATTGTGTATATATAACAAAGTTTCCCTATCCATTCATCTACTGAAGGGCATCCGGGTTGGTTCCACAATTTAGATATTGTAAATTGTGGTGCTATAAATATTGATATGGCTGTGTTCCTGCAGTATGCTGTTTCTAAGTCCTTTGGGTCTAAACTGAGGAGTGGGAGAGCTGGGTAAAATGGTGGTTCCAGTCCAAGTTTTCCAAGGAATCACCATACTGCTTTCCAGATTGGCTGCACCAATTTGCAATCCTACCAGCAATGTATGAGTGGGCCTTTTCCCCCATGTTCTCTCCAACACTTGTTGTTTGTATTCTTGATAGCTGTCATTTGGACTGGAGTGAGATGAAATTTTAGAGTAGTTTTGATTTGCATTTCTGTAATTACTAAGATGTTGAACATTTTTTCATGTTTGTTGATTGATTATACATCCTCTTCCGAGAAGGGTCTGTTCAATTCCTATGCCCATTTATTGATTGGGTTATTTGTTTTTTTGGTGTTAAGGTTTTTGAGTGCTCTATACAGCATGGTATTGGCACCAAAATAGACCTGAAGACCAATGATAGAGAACAGAGGACAGAGAGACTAACCCACATAAGTATAGCTATTTTATATTAAACAAAGGTGCCAAAAATGTACATTGGAGAAAAGATAGGATCTTCAACAAATGGCACTAGAAAAATTGGAAATCCACATGTAACAAAATGAAATTAAACCTCTATGTCTCACCAAGCACAAAACTCAACTCAAAGTGGATCAAGGACCTAGGAATTAAACAGAGACCTTGAGCCTAATGAAAGAAAAAGTAGGCCCAAATCTCCATAATACCAGTTTAGGCCCCAACTTCCTTAATAAGACTCCTGTAGTGCAAGAATTAAAACCAAGAGTCAATAAATGAGATGGATTCAAACTAAAATGCTTCTTCTCATCAAAAGAAACAATCAGTGAGATGAATATAGAACCTAAAGAAAAGGAGCAAATCTTTACCACAGCACATATATAGAGCACTAATCTCTAGCAGAGCTTTTGACAGAAATAAATATTCAAGGGAAAAATGTTGAATTGAAAACTTGACAGTAAGAACAGCTGAAAGTTTTTTTTTTTTTTAATTGTAAACAATAAAATTCAACTTTAGGTATAAGCATACCTTAGAAAGAAATATATTATGAAGGAAATCTGACCAAACTTTGTTTTGAAGGTTTTCATAATTTTAAATGTATAGCTTTATTACAATCCTTTCCAAATATCTTAAAGTATTATAAATATACATGTGTGTGTATATATATATATATATATATATATATATATATAATCACCATCCCAAAATTTTCTGTAAACTATTTAAATGTAATAAACAAACAAAATTACGTTTAACTGACAATCACAGAGATGTCGTGATCACAACTGAATATCCTGTCTTGTTGCAAATATGGGAATGTTCTACCAAATGTACCTGAGAACAGCATGCCTTTAGCAGCCTCAAGGTTTTCTGAATTCTACTGGAACCATATTCTGTGCCTATTAGAGTAGATTTTTTATTTTCTTAGGTAGTTCAGAATGCAAATACACAAAGATTTTCATTTTAATGTTTTCCTAAACCCAAATCAATAAAAACTGTTTTTCATCTCCTTTATTCTTTTTCTCTGTTCTATAGAAGTGGAAATCATTTGATTGCTGGCTGGCTTCTGCAGCCTGCTCTGTTATATTTACCTAAAATTGATTTTATAGATTACATAATTATTTTTGTATTGTTTTATTTGCTGATAATTAGGTTCCAATTGTTCTGGAAGCTTTGGAGAAATCCTAGCATCTGAGCCCCACTCCTCAATTTTGGGGGCTATGTCTGCAATTTTGGTCCTATTTCTCTTGGTGCTTTTGAACCAGGAAACTGCTCTCTTGGCTCATCTGACCTGACTAAAATGAGAAAAGGCATGAAATCTCCCGAGAAGGTGTGTCCTAACAAGATTTCAGACCTGAGTCCGGCTACCAAGGGGGCCGAGATAAGGCTTAGATACACAGTTCATCCCTCCGAGGCTTTCATCCAGCTCCAACCTGGTAACCTTCTGTGATTCCTTCACCTCTATTCACTTCACAGGATTGGGCCATCACTAATCATAATATAGGATTTTGCTTAGAAGTTTGATCAGCTTTAAAGTTTGCTTCAGCTCGGCACAAACCATACCTTGAGCTCTATAGGATGACAGGATAAAGGGACACTTTGCCCTGCACACTCTAGGAATTAATTGAACCAACTATAAATAGCCATTCTAAGCAGAAAGGAAACACTCGTGACATTACCTTGAAGTATAGCATTTCAAGATTGCCTAAAGCTTTTTATGATGGGGGAAAATCATATCTTCTTACTGATAAGGCTTAGCTATTATTAGTATAAGTGCACCTCAAATCCAGAGGATTAAATGTTAATATTTTTAAAGTCTTTTTTTTTTCAAATTTTAGGTAGGGATCATGCAATAAAATACAATTGTATCTCTACAATTTTAAAATTTCATATATTAAATCATTTTAAAACACACTGGAATTTAAAGAAAGGTGATGTCTGGGGATTCTACATCATAGCATATTGTTCTTCATATATACAGAGAGTAAAATACATGTGTGCTTATCTATATTTTACATGCTAGATATGTAAAAATAGAGGAAAACAAGAATGCTATTATACATAGTAAAAAAATATTATTTTAAAATATCAAAGTAGTTGCCAGTAGGCATATTTAAGGATGTATGATTGTTCATATATAAGCCGTCAGGTGTGGTATTTGACAAAATAAGGGTGGTGTGTCTCTAATATGCCACCTGATTACAGAGATCACAGAAGTGGGGCAAATTCTTGTGGGCAAAAGAAAAGAAAAAAAAGAAATTCTATAAATTACTAGGATTGTTTTCAGGGAAAAGAGCCCATAACTAAGGGTGCAGAAAGTTAAGAGGAAATTTTAAATATGGAATATTTAAAACACTCTGAAGTAAGAGTATTTATGGTAAAAGGGCACTCTGTGGAGACTAATGTCTAGATCTTTAAATGCTTTTGGAATTTTGTTCCATCAATATCTCATTTCTAGCTAATAACTTCACAAGGAAAAACTGAACAGTATTCATTTGCTGAGAAGAAATGCTTAGGATTCTGAGAAGAGGGGTCTATGTTCAGAAAAAAATAAATAAATAAATAAATAAATAAATAAAACAAAGGTTATTTGTTGAATTTATATTTCTAAGTATCTTTAGAATTGTAGAATCAAGTATAGACTTTGTTAAGCCCCTGGGATGGTTTTCCCTAGAATCCAGATATGCTGGGAAAAGTAAAGAAAAGTTTATTGAATCATTGGGTAAAAAGAAAAAGTCATGAGGTCTACAATAATGGCTCAGTTCACTAAGATACTATGAGTTGTGAGATCAAATGTGATCAAAACAATAATGGGGATTCAGTGATTAGACAGAAATGTACTAATCTACCATTGAGGGGAGAACATTTTTAATGTTAAGAATTAACAAAGAATGTGCCCATCAAGAATTTACTTTTAGACTTCATAAGGAGTGATTTTTTTCCCATTCAAAAGAACTAATGTAAAAATCTTACCTTGTGTGTTACACAAAAGAGATGCAGTGAGACGGATTTGTCTATGGGTCTTACATTACCAAATCCTGCTGTAGATTTTCAAAATGTTCCCATAATTCATAAGGTCATAATTCAAAATTCAACACTATCATTTGATCTCTTCAATGGCTTACTAATTTCTAATTTTGGTGGAGTTTTTTTTTTTCCCTGCTCTATTTTTCTTAATCAGGCCTACTAAGATTTGTCTATATATTTTTTTAAAACCAGTTATTAAATTTATCCTTTAAATTTTCTGTTTTCCATTTTTAAAAGATTAAAAAATAATAATTAAAAATGATAATATTTTGTGGGTTGGGGATATAGCTCAGTGATAGAATGCTTGCCTAGCATGCGCAAGGCCCTGGGTTTGAAACTTAGCACTGAAAAACAATTGTGATATGTAAAAATTCTGTAAAATTCAAAATCAAAGTTCATAAATAAAGTTTCATTTCTCTCTCTCTCTCTCTCTCTCTCTCTCTCTCTCTCTCACACACACACACACACACACACACACACACACACAAGAACTAATGTATTTTATCCCAAGTTCAGAGTTTATAAAATACAACTTAACTTTCAGAGAGAACACTTTTAGAAATGCAAGTTATATGCAGCTGTTACTGCTAGTAAATAGCAAAGCACATGAATTACAGCCTATGTTCTCTTAGCTGACCTACATTTAACTGATTGGCCAGATCAATCAAAGTTCTTCCTCCAACCCTCCATAAAACATACTTACTGATATCCACAGCGAAATTGTATACTCAGCAGTAATATGTTCCCCAAATATTTTATGTAACTTTCTTTTATCATAAAAATTTTAAAATTTAATTAAACATTTAATAAGCTTAATAAATATGTCATCAAGAGGAAATAGTTGCTGTTTCTAAGAAATATAAGTTGGATGCTCTAGAAACACTCAAAAAAGGAGAATAAGTAAAAATTTATGCTGAATATTTGCTGTGTGTGACTGGGAAAGATGGGAAAAATATATGAATCTGAAAGGAATCAGATTTATGATTGAGTCATCATTAGCTCTGAGTTTATGCTTTTTACCAAAATAAATAAAAAAAATAAAGATAAAAGCAAATGATAGGCACATTCTGAAATCTGGTTAATAAATTATCTACATTTTGCTCTCACATTGAAAAATTGGCAAGATAGTGTTTACAAATGGGTTTAGAGATCACATCAAATGTTTTAAGTATAAATTTTATGGTTTAATAATCCCCTGCTTTATTTGATTAAAAAAAAAATCCCACTGACTACAATTCCCAATGGCACTAGATTGCTTTTTGTTAGTAATAAGTTCTTTCAGGTAACTGACAACCTTCATAAGCCCAGACCTTTCATTACTCCTAAAAGTCACATGGCATCTACAGAAAATTCCAGAAAGAATGATCTTAACTTGTTCTCCTAAGTACATTTTTAAGACTGAAAATCAATATCTTTGCATGAAATTCCTGAAGATGGATAATAGATGGTTTATTGGATTTAACCACATACAATTATATAGAATTCTCACTACAAAATACAAATATGGTCATTTTGAAAAAGCAAAATTACTTTATTTTGTAAAGAACTTGTTCTATGTACTGTTAGTTATAAGGACCTGCATTGGAGTAAGGGACGCTATTTCTGAGACTGATAGATGTACCCTGAAGCATTTCTTCCTTTTTTTTTTTTTTTTAGTCATATACAGATAGCACACTTGTCAGACTCCCTAGCTGTGAGAGGCCACCTGGCTAAATTTCCTGCAGTGGCATGAGAGTTGGATGTGTGCCTGGCCCATGAAAACCATCATGCCTTTACCCTCAGGATTCCTCTGCATGGCATCGGCTAAAAGCAAGTGAAATCCAATTCCTGGGAATTCTCAGCACAAATACCTATACAGGGCTATATCTTGAGAAAGAAAAAAAAACTTCTGTCTTGTCGAGTCATGGAATTTGAGGTCTATTTTCTTTAAAAAGCTATCATTACTCTAATTCAGGCACATTCTGATTATCATAGACAAAAATTGGTCTCTTCCCAACATAGACTTGGCTCTTTATAAAACTGGGACTTAATGAAGAGCATTTCTGAGCAGGGGAGCTATGTGTTACAAAGGCACAAGAAGACTGCGTGGCTAGTGCACACATAGCAGTTTTCTTGAGAGGCTCCAATTATTAATTAGTGAATGTCTATTTTTAGAAACACACTACTCTAAAGAAAAAGGGAAACAACTTTTAGGATAAAAAAGACATTAGTAGGTCCAGGAACACGATACCCCCTTTTCATATATCTGATTTTGTTTGGTCATTTGGTTTAAGTATCCTTCCCTGATTTTTCCATTTAAAGGTGATGTTCCTCCTGTATTTAAAAATTACAGCTGTGCGTGTTGGGGTGGAGGGATACCTTAAGAATATCCTACTTTCCAACACTCTTTTGTAACATGGGTTAATATTTTTTACCTGAATCAATTAACATTACTATAGGTGTTAAATGTTGATTTACTATTTATTTCATTTCATCTATAAAGGATTAACTGACAATCTTCTGTTAATAATAGCCTTCCCTTCTTCATATGCACCTAACAAATTTTGATTCATGGATTCTTTACTGAATTAGGATGTATTTTCCTTTGTACATTTTCATGCACAAATTGTCCTGAATTTGGCCATTTGAAGCACCGTTAGGTTGTCTCCTGTTTTGTTCTGAAATGTGCCCATCAGTTTTGAGTATTTTTTAATGGGAAAATAATGTGGGTCAAGTTCAACTTGTACTTTTCCAATTTGCCCATAGGTATTTCTGTAAACAGTAAAGGTTACTTTTAGTGGAAAGGATAACCCTTGGCAATAATTGTGCTAATTGCTACTGGGTATCCTTGATTTTTGGACACATCAGAGCAAATGAGGAATAAAAAGTGGACGATATTCTTTTAAATCATGATATAATGCTAATTTTTGTTCTCCTTCTTTCTCTATTAATGTACTTATCTCCCTTTCCAAAATGATAACTCTAATATTTATAACATATACAGATTATTCTGGAATATTTTTACCCAGAGCAAAAAAAATCATAAAGTACATTTTGTTTTATGCTTAAATTAGAATCTTATTTCAGCAATATGAAAGAATGCTGTATTTAAAAATTCCTTATATTATATATTTTGGTATATATTTGATAACAAAAAATGACCCCTATTTTATAGAAGATTTTTAACATTAATATTAAAAAGGTAAATTTGTCAAGCTGTATTAACCCATGGGCACTGTGTCCTTTAGACAAATCCCCAGCTGTTTATATTTTTCATTTGAGACAGGGTTTCTCTGAGCTGGATAGGGCCTTGGTAAATTGCTGAGGCTGGCTTTGATCTCAGGATCCTGCTGCCTCAGGCTTCCAGCTGCTGGGATTACAGGCATGTGCCACAGCACTCAGCTTAATCTGTCAAGTTTTATTGTTGCTGTTATAGTTGTTTTCATTCCTTTATTAGGCTTATCAGTGTTATGGTTATAGCCTTAAAAGAAATTAGAAAGGTTTCTATCATTTTCTGCATTCTGTAAAAATTATGTAGTTTGGGGATGGTATGACATTTAAAGATCACATAGAATTTGCCTGTGAAACCATCTGGGCCTGTTGTTTGTGTGGAGTCGTTTTTTTGATAACATTTTTCTATTTCTGTTATAAAATGGTCTCTTTAAGCAAAACATTTTCTCAAAGACATTGAAATATGGTCAAAATTTCACAAACTGCCTGATCTTTACTTGTCATAAAAAAAAAAAAAAAAGCCTCATGACACTTGTACATGCAGAAGTGGCAAATAGTGCAAAACGCACTAATGACCGGGACACAATGCCTGTGTCACTCTCAAATGGGCTTGAATCGTGAGCATGAACTATGCCTTCAAGTACACTCAACCATGTCTTGGAATTCACAGAATAAAGAGGAACCGCAGAACCAATGGCAAAATATCAAGGCCATGCTGTTGGCACACGGACAAAAGCAAATCGCCATTCCATCTCCTTGTCCTTGGGAGAAATATCCAATGTTCTATTTCTAAACATCCTTGAAGGCCACACAAGAGTGTTTTGGTACACTGACAGTCAAAGTGCACAATTACTTGATAGGGAATTTTCAAAATGTTTTGTTAGAATTGAAATATGTCTGTACCTGAAATTTGCAAGCTAGATGCTCTGAATCCTAGAAAGGAGAGAAAGAGAAAGAAAGCCTATGCCGCAGTCCGGCTGCAGCAAAATAGCTGGGGGTGACGAATAACTTGTGTACGTTGATACAGCAGGAATGGGAGCCGTTTATTGTAGGGCAACAGACCTACTTATACATTTTGCACAGCTTATCTTAATTAGCATAAACTAGATACATCAATCAACCAATAAGGCATCTCCAAACTTAATGGCTAGCTTTTGTTACTTCTCAAACCACTCCCTCTGACATTTTGCCAGGCACCATCCAGACTTGTTTACGAACTCTAACATTTGTCTGGCAAAATACCAGGTGTTATTTTTGACTTATTTACAGACCTTAACAAGCCTAAACCATGGTCAGAGTAAGAGACAGGGGAGTGGAGAGAAGAGCAGCAGGAAGCGATACAATTTCAACTTCAAGGAAATATCTGAAGAGAGAAGCCAACACAATCCTGAGCAGTACTGAAACGTTCTACCAACTGGATAGAATAAAAAAAATTGATGGACCATTTTAGGAGGGGAAAAACATGGGTTGAATTCAGTTCCTTGGATTATGATGTTAATTTTAAAACATATATAATATAATGTATAATCTGATATAACAATGACAATGATAAAGGGAAAATGTCTTCTCCAGCAAGGTAAACTATTTTCTTGCTTTTTCAGAGAATACATTAGATATATATAAGATAAAGACATAAGGCAATCTTTTATCTCTTTCTTATAAATGAATATATATGCTTATGTATTTTAAAATTTATATGTATACAGTGTGTAATCATATATACCTCTTCTACTTATACTCTGTATGTTTGCATTACATATGTGCTTTTATTCATAATATTAATTTATCATATATTTAATGTATGTATATATGTAGCCTGCATTTGTATATGTTCCATGTTATATATTATTCACATAAATAGAAAGGAAGGATCAGGGTAAAAATGACTAATATTTGCTCTCAAGAAACTTATAATCTGTTAGGCATGTTCAAATCTTCTATGAAACAAAATAAAACAGAAGCTAAAAAGTGTTACAAACACTGTGATATGAAAATAATAGCTCAAGGAGTGACTCAAATATGGAGTTAGTGGAAAAAAATAAAACAGAAACAGCTCCACTATATCAGATCCTTTTGAGTTTAATCCAGATCATAGGATATCAGCAGGTAAAGCTTAGGTGGACACACAGCAGAGCTAGAGGTGGCGATGTATAGGGGTAAGTGGGGGTTATATGTCTATTCAGGAACAGGGGGGGTTGTTTACAGTTTGACAAATTTTTCTACTCTACCAACTTGGTTATCTTTTGTACTTAAATAAAGCCTTATATCAGCAATTCAACATCTTTGGCTAAAACTATAGCTACCAACACTGACTTGTGGAACTTTCTCTTTCACCTAAAATAACTTGCCCTTTGGTATAAAGTTCTACTAGCTGACCATGTAGGAGGACAGCATCTTCAGGAGTAGCTTCTATTATCCATTCTTCAGTGAGGAAAATTATCAAGGAGGTCAGCATCTCCCCTTTAAAAAAACTCACCAAATGCAGGATAAAAAAAAAAAAAAAAAAAAAAAAAAAAAAAACAGAAACAAAACAGGACAATCACTATTCCAGAGAGTGTCAACATCATTGAGAAATTAAAACAGGCTATTGGAGTTCACCAGCATTTAATATGCACAGCTACCATCTTCCTTTTAGCTTAATAAGAGGTTGCTAATCCTTACAATTAGAGATAATTGCAAAGTGTAAAAACTGCATTGTGATAATGGAAACACCGAATGAAGCTTGTTGATGACAAGACAAAGGCTTCATCCACTGAATACCTTAGAACTTCTTAGCCTTTAAACTAAAAATATTCCACCTCTCACCTGCAGGCTTTTCTTTTAATACTGAGACTCCTTATTTCTTTATTCTCTGCAAAAATATATTGATGTCTGGACAGACTGACAACAGATCCATGACTTCTCCTCAAACATATTTAAGTTCAGGAGTATCAATGTTACTTCCTTAAGTCAGTTAAAAGTTGAAATTGTGTTAAAACCAGAATTTACTACAATATTTTCTCATTGTTGATCTTAAAACATTATCAAATCAATATTTACAGTAGTATAATTCAAAACAGGCAATCTATGAAACCAGCCTAGGTGCCCATCAACAGATGAATGGATTAAAAGAAAATGTATAATATATTCACAATGGAGTATTACTCAGCCATAAAAAAGAATGGAATTATGGCATTCGCCAGTAAATGGATGGAAATGGAGTCGATCAGACTAAGTGAAATAAGCAATACCCAGAAAGCCAAAAGCCAGATTTTTCTCTAATATATGGAAGCTGGACAAAAATGAGAAAGAAAAAAGAAGAAGGAAGGAAGGAGGAAGAAGAGGAGGGGGAGATGGAGATGATTCTGTGAAAACAGATCAGTGAAGTAGAAAAAAGTATTAGAGGGGGAGGGAGGATGGATAGGAAAAGGAAGAAAGGTGGAATGAATCTGACCTAACTATACTGTGTACACATATATGCCTCTATGTACATATAGGATGCAGATATGAGATGCATATATGAATCTTAACTTTCATGCATAGCCATAAGACAATGATTTTACAAAGCTATAAATAAATAAAAGAAAAATCAGTGGAGTAGAGGGAAGGTAATAGAGGAAAGGAGGAGTGGAGAGAAAGGGGAAAGTTCTGGGGACTAAATTAGAGCAAACTATACTCCATGATTTTATAATTATGCTGAAATGAACCTTAATATGTATAACTGAAAAGAACAAATTTTTAAAAAAAGAAACCTGTCATAAATATCTTGCTAACTATTTTCCTGTTAAATAGTTCCAACATTTTCACTTGAAGTGATAGAAGCCCCTCAGTTTAGATGGTATGAAATATAGGTATCATTTTTCCTTGGGAGAATTAAGTTGCTTGAATAAAATAATGAATAAAAATTGACAGAAATTATGTAGAAGCTAGATTTTCTATTTAAATTGAAAGAAGAAGTGGTCAAGTCCTATAAAATTTGTATGTTTCTTAAAACATATGTATAGATACACTATCACAAGCCCAAAAGAGTTTGCTCTCTTGAATAAAAAATAATTGTGTAAAGAAACAACAGTTTCAGTCACTACAAGTCTGATCAACTTTACTTCCTTGGAAAAGTATCCAAGATGTGTATCTCCAATTAAATTCACCAACACACACACACACACACACACACACACAAATATATATATATATATATATATATATATATATATATACACACACACACTTTCTCTCACACACACAAAAAAAAGAAGAAAAGAAAAAAAATCTCAAAAAGTGGTAAGGGAGTGATCATCTCTCTGTGTCCTATCTCACTTGTGGGTCAGTGGTAGTACTTCAAATTATTCCACAAGTGAGTTTGTGGAAATGCATATAAATGAGACACTGATTTGGGCTTAATTTATTCATTTTCTAAATAATATGCAAATTTGTGTAAACCTAGATTTTAAAATAAGATTTATAGGCTGTAAACTCTGCAATCTGACAATTTACATGTTAATGGGGCAATTCAATTCAACAAACATTTATTGAGCATTTAGCAAAACACTGCTGGATATTATGGAGGCATTATCCACACCATTTAGGGAGTGTATAACACAGAGGTGAGACGGGCAGAATAACATGTAATTTTGCTTCTGACAGTCTACCCATATTAACAGGTAATGTGAAATCAAATAGCATGCGGTGCATAAGACTTTGTCGGTGTCTTTTTCTTTTTATAGCCTACCTTTAACACAAACTTTCCTGTAATGTCTCATCTGTTATTGAAGCTTTGGGGAGAGAAGTTGAAAATAATTCTTGCTTTTTGTCTTATTAAATGAGTAAATTTCATCTGCTCTAGGCCAGCTATTCATTATCTACTTTTAGAACAAACTGTGATTCACCACATTGAAATATATTTCTTTAAATTTCTCATGTGTCATGACTACTTAGTTTCTTTCTCTCTCTCTTTTATTTATTTATTTATTTTTTTTGTACGGAGAATTGAAGCCAGTGGCTTTTAACCACTGAGCCACATCCCCAACCCTTTTGAAAATATTTTATTTAGATGCAGGGTTTTGCTAAGTGGCTCAGGGCCCCTCTAGGATGTTGAGGCTGGCTTTGAACTTGCAATCTTCCTGCCTCTGCCTCTCTAGCTACTAGGATTGTATGTGTGTACCACTGCACCTTGCTCATAGCTACTTTTAATATATTGCTGTATGTATATACGTGACTATATGACCAATGTGATTCTGCAATCTGTACACTCAGAAAAATGAGAAATTATATCCCATCTTATTCAAATGTATGATATGTCAAGGTCATGACAATGTCATGTGTAACTAATTAAAACAAATAAAAAATTTAAAAAAAGAAAAAATATCTATATATCCACTAATGTTTGTCATGATTATACATTTATTTAATGTAATTCCTACTGTGGGCACATTCAAAATACTTTTTGTATGTATAAGGGGAAAAGCAAACAATGAGAATTGAGAAACAGAATAAATTTTTTAAGAGAGAGAGAGAGAATTTTTTAATATTTATTTTTTTAGTTTTCAGTGGACACAACAACTTTATTTGTATGTGGTGCTGAGGATCCAACCCAGTGCTGTGCGCATGCCAGGCGAACGCGCTACCTCTTAAGCCATATCCCCAGCCCCAGAATAATTTTTATTCTGGAAAAAGTCAACGATGACATTTCTGTAACTTAAATTCAATTGAAGGTTAAATTTTCATTTTCAGTTCTAAAACTTCATAGTTACAACACTTATTGCAGTATCATTTATCTTTTTTTGTTGTTGTTTATCTGTATAATGTGGCTAGAAAAGGGGCCAAAACTTGTATTTATGATTGAGATGGAATATTCCTGAATATTTCTCTCCAAATAGAAAACTAAGAAAAAAATTCGCATAGCACTTCACCTGGTGAATGTTCATCCTGAACACGTGGCTGGCTGTCTCTTCAGCCTGGAGCTGAGAGCATTTGTGGGCATTATTTTTCTCCTAAGATAATTGATATAAATGGCCTCTGATGTATGAGTTCCACTTATCAAAAATTCTTGGGATGCTTAAATTATGATATCTGTGACAGTTGATAATTTTATAATAGATTTCATGGAGTAAAAATAGTGACTACATCCTTACTATCTGAGTAAAGTCTCAGCTCTACCAGTTAATAGCTAAGTGATTTTAAAGTTGCTGAGGTTCATTTTCTCATCTTAGAGAAAAGGATAACAAAACTTGTAACTTTTAAGGTAATTAGCAAGATAAATGAGAACCACAACATTCCACAAATCAAGTGTCTACCATTTAGATAATATGAATTATATAGATAATCCCCCTTCACGCTATAAAGTACAGTAGGTTTTAATAATGTAAACAGGTCCCTTATGTCAAAACAAATGCTCAATATCTGCATTATTTAACACAATTACAATAACAAAAGCAATATGGGTTAGGCATCATTTTATATCAAAATTATGTTTATTGAGCACAGCAACAAAGAGATCCATGCTCCTAGAAAGCACTCAATTGCAATATGTTGAATGCATGAAGATCATATTAATCTCTAAGATTGGTTGATTATTAGCAATTTGAGATGTTTTATCTTTCACTAAGTATTTCCTTAGAATTGACAAGATATGAAATATAGGACACAGCTCTTTAGGTCCCCATGGTAGAATAATCTTTTCTGAATTTTTATTTAGAGGATGGAGATACTAATTGTAAATACATAGGATTCCTAACAATATGGTAATGCCAGCATGTGTGTGTGTATGTGTGTGCATCTGTGTGTGTGTTCTGATTTAAAAAGAGACTGGGATGCCTGCCAAATACACATATGATACTGCTAATGAGGTATAGATAGACTTAAAGAATTGTCAGCAAACATGAAGAGAAGAAATGGAATCTAATAAACAAATTTTATTTGGTGGAAAATTTATATTAGGAATATTACCCAAAACTGTTCAAATCAGTCTTGCTGTTACCCTTACATTGAGCCCCTAAATGCATTATATCCCTTTAAGCATCCTGCTCAGGATGGTTTCCATCCTTGAGGATTCTTTTGTTCATGAATCTTGACTCACATCTGTTATTTGTAGTAGTTTATTAACCTGAAGAAGAGAGCGGTTTAATAAATTTGCCATTCAGTCTGAACATCATTGAAAGATGAAAAAACTGAGTTTCACAGAAATGAAGGGGCTTTCCCAAATGTCACATAGTGGCTGAGCTAGTAGGGACTCTTGCATAAATCTCTTTTCTACCCATTTTTTCATTACCTCATTCCATTTTCTATGCTAAGCCCCCCAAAAAAGTCCTTCCTTCAAAGGATGCATATTCTTCCTAGTTCCCCAAGTCATATTGGCTGGAACCAATTATCTTGCAAAACATTAATATCATCAAAGTGGCATCCAATAGGAAAAAAAAACTGAGAAATTGATTGTCTTTCACCATGTGAGATTGTCTTTCACCATTGTGAGATATGAATTAAGTCCAAAATAAAAAAAAATTGTAATTAGCTCCATCTGCTCTGAGATATATTTCCAATTCACAATATTCTAACTTCTTTATTAAAGTTCAGTAATCTTGAAGGTAGCAGTTAATTCATTAGCCCACAGAGGGAAAATCCTGGCTCCATATGTTCACTCTGTTGAAATTGTACTAGTCAGTTTCAGTCACAGAAAGTTAGCATTGGAAGAATCTAAAAACTAAAGGTCATGGATTTCAGCTGTATCAGGCTCTGGGGTCTTATATATTTGGATCCCAATACAAGCTTTATTAGCCTTTAAACTTGCATGTAAATCTTTATAAAGTCTCACTTTCTTTCTCTATGAAATCAGGATAACAAAAGTTCTTAATTCATAGGATTTTGAAAGAATAAATAACTTAGCAGGATTTTATTTTCTAAAGGAGCTCATTTTGTCCTACAATTCAGGATCAATTTAAATATCTTCATAAACTGAAAATTATCCTCTGATTACTTTTAAAAAAAATTGATCTCCCTGCCATTCTTTCTATACTATGATTTGGCTTATCTTCTTTATAGCAAGAACAGCTCATGGTTGTGTTTATATGCCCCTTAGTTTACTGTTTCTCTCCCTGTACAAATTTATAAAATCTTTGGTCTGGTCTGTACACATATATCCCTAAAACAAACATAATGCTAAAGTTTTGCTTCCTGTAATGCTAATATTAACAAGAAAGAGTGTGTAGTGATCAATTTATAAATGTGAATAATAATTATCATTGTTAGCCCCTAGGAATCCACACATTTGATGTAAAGGCTATGCTTTAAAATATGAGAATTCCATTCAGACAACATGGGATTTAATTTTTACATCTTTAAGAAAAAAAATGTTAGCAAAAAATTTTTCATCAGATGAAAAATTTTTAGAATGTTTGATTAGGAAAACAGGGCCACTCAACTCAAATAAGTATTCAATCTATCTCATCAGCACTCAAACTGATCAATCATATCTCCACTAAGGTATCCTTTACCAATGTTTGGTGGCGTTTAGTAACAGGGATGTTATTATCTCATAATGCAAATTATTATACTGGTCAGAATATTAGAAAACTTTTCCTTCTATTTAGCAGAAATCAGTATCTTGAAAGCATGTATTCATTGGGACAACTTCAACCTCCAAGAAGACACAGATTGTTTCTAACCATCGTTCTTCTGTTAATTCTTTGTCAAAATAAAGATGCCTATCAAATATTCCATAATTTTTCTCATCTCTGGTTAATTAACTCCACTTTGGCCAAGTTTAATCACACATTATATTTGTACTTATTTTTGTAGGACACAGTCAGCAGATAGGGCCACACATTCATAATCATAATACAGTGAAGATATTAAATAAAAGCACTTTATGTTTATGACTATTTATGAGCCCACAAAGTACTTTCACATTCACAAACTAAGCGGATAGCCTCTGGTTGCATGCTCTTTTACATATTGGTTTATGGGGTCTCTTCTGGGAATAGGTCTAGGCTAAGTATGATAAATTTCCTGTACTTCTGTAGCTAAGAGAGAGTGCAATTATTCTCTCCATGCTAATAGGGCAGACCACATTTAAGTTTATTCAAATCCATGAGTGGCTCCTCTCGTGTTTACTTCTAACAGGAAATTTTAAATATTCCATTCAGTGGTTCATCTCAGAGAAGTCTACACATGAATATAAAATTTATTTCTTTATAGAGGCAGAATAATGTGCTCCCTATTCCAAGACGTCCATGACCTAATTTTCAGAAAATATGAATATCCTTCTGTGGATTCTTCTCTTCCAGAATATGTTAAAAACATGAACATTTCACAGATACGATTAAAATTAAGGATTTGGAAATTGGCAAATTACCCTGGATTATCCAGGTTGGCCCAAACTAATAAAACGAGTCCTTAACCTTGGAAAATAAAAGAGTAAAATAGGTCAGAGAATTGAAATTGGAGGAGGAACTGAGATGGGAAGCATGAGAGGGACTTGGCCTGGTATTGCTATCTTTGAAGATGAGCCAAGAAATATGAATGACCTCTAGAGGTGGAATGACCCTCAGCTGATAGCCAGCAAAGAAATAAGAATCAATACCATAACTGCAAAGAACTGAGTTTTTTTCTAGCAAACATTATTACTAAGGACATGGATTAACCCATGGAGTCTAGAAAAGAACACAGCTCTACTGACATCTGATAAAATCCAGATGAGACCTCTGCTGGACTTTTAGTATAAAGAATTATAAGGGGTGGGGTTGTGGCTCAGTGGTAGCCTAGCATGTGTGAGGCACTGGGTTCGATCCCCGGCACCACATACAAATAAAATAAAGGCATTGTGTCCATCTACAACTGCAATGATATTAAAAAAAAGAATTATAAGATAATCACATTTTCTTTAACAAGTTTGTAATAATTTGCTACCGTAACAATGAAAAATCAAAACTCTCTGGGTACCTATAAATTCACATGAAATTTGTAGGGGAGCATTATGAAACACGTTGCACATTCTTTCTATGCCAGAACCTCATTTTTGAATCCTTCACTCTTTGCTGCTTCATAGAAAAATACTTAAACTCTTTATTTATATTTCCCAAAGGCAAACAGCACCAAGACTCATTGAGTACAACAAACTTTGGAAATTTCAACAAAATTTGGAAATACTCTTATTAGTTATTAGATACTTTGCAAACTTTGTATTTTATAAGGAATTTTACTCTTAGTGTGTGGGGGGAACATAGATATATGTGATTCAACATTTAAAGTCAATAATTTCTTATTTTTCTCTCTTCCTCCTTTCTTTCTTCTCTTTCCCACTTCTCTTTCTTCTAACCCACAAAGTTGTTAAGTTTTTAGAGTAGAGGTAAAGTATCATTTTTTTTCTGAAAACATGACATTGTCTCATGAGAACATGCTTGCTTCCTGAGAAAAAGTATGTTATCTCCTCTCCCTTGTCCTAACAATGAATAAACTATTTTTAACCACAAATATAAGTTTTGTAGAATTCTTTGTTTACCTCCCACTTGAAGATGTTTATAATACAAAAGAAAAAAAAATAATGAACACCCTAACTGCATGATTCCTTGCTGCTATTGCATTGATAGTTCTTGGCAGCTCATCAGGGTTTTTTTGTTTGTTTGTTTGTTTGTATTAATCAAGATCATTTTAAGGCTGGGGATGTGGCTCAAGCAGTAGCGCGCTAGCCTGGCATGCGTGCGGCCAGGGTTCGATCCTCAGCACCACATACAAACAAAGATGTTGTGTCCGCCGAAAACTAAAAAATAAATATTAAAAAATTCTCTCTCTCTCTCTCTCTCTCTCTCTCTCTTCTCTCTCTCTCTCTCTCTCTCTCTCTCTCTCTCTCTCTCTCTCTCTCTCCCCCCTCTCTCATTCTCTCTTAAAAAAAAGATCATTTTAACTGTTTCTGATAAAGAATATGATTCATTATCACAAATACATCCCAATTCAACACTCTCCTTCCAACTTGCCTTCTGTGTTTATTTAAACTACCTGTAGTTTGTAAGTAATTTATACTCCACTTTGGAGGGTTGGTTATTACTCAAAACCTACCAATACAGGGACAGTGACAAATGAGAAATTGTGTTAAATTATATTGGAAAAGTGAATTCTACAACTTTAAAATGCCATGCATCTTTCTGACAATCCATATTTAGGAAACATTGTTATATTCCACTGTTGTGATTTGGATATAGGGTGTGTTCCAAAAGCTTAGGAGTAGGAATGTTCGGAGGTGCAATGATTGGATTGTGAGAGCTTTAACCTAACCAATGCATCCTAGTTTTAAAGAACTAGGATGGTAACTGCAGGCAAGTAGGGCATGGCTGGAGGAGATGGGCCACTGGGACTGTGCCCTGGAAGGGTGCATCTTCCCTGTGGTTCCTTCACTCTTCTTTCCTTCTGTTTTCTGATACCTCCAGGAACTGAGCTGCTTTCCTCCACTGGGTCCTTCCACCACGATGTACTGTCTCACCTTGGGCCCAGAGCAATGGTGTTCACCATCTATGGACTAAAACCCCTGAAACTGTGAGCCCCCCAAAAAACTTTTCTTTCTTTAAGTTGTTCTTGTTGGTTATTTTTGTCATAGCGATGCACAAGCTAACTAAATCATCCCCTCAATTAAACAAATGTGTATTTATTACTATGCAATGAATAAAGATGTAACTATCAACAAGAGAAAAAATGGTTGACCTCTAAGTGTTAATCTTCTGAACAATAAAACATTCAGGGTATAAGAATATGGTAGTCACTATAATTGTTAGCTCCAACTTTCTAGTTACCCTTCTAGAGATATGGTAGCATTGTAGTTTCCAGTTCCTATGAAGTTAAATGTATATTGCTTTTCCCAATAACTTGTGAGCAGAATTCACACTTAGGATTTATTAGTCAGTGTACTGTTTTCTATGTTCTATTTATCCCCCTCAGCAACCATGAAGACATAGAGATGAACCCATCAACCTGGAGTATTGAATGAAATCACAGAGCAGAGCTGATCCATGGTGGATACACAGTGTAAGTCAAATATATTCCTTCATTATTAAGACACTGATATGTTGCAGGTTTTTGGTTTGTTCATTTTTATTCAATGAGCACATTTGGATTCATAAATAAATTGGTACCTGGAAGAATTCTGTCATAGCAAAAACTAAAATATGACTGAAGGAATACCATGAGTGAGAAAATTGTGAAGAGATGAAAAATATGGTAACTTTTTTCAAGTAATGATGAAGCATTTGGCAAAACTAATTACCTCTCTTATGTTGAAAGTCATTCAGTAGAACTAATAATTTTTTTTGTGGGGTAAAAATTAAACTATGGAATACTTGTTCTCTAGTTTGTTTGCATTTAGCAATGCATTAGGGAAAAAAAGGAGTTTGGAAAATAATTAGCTAGGTTATAATTAGTCATTAAAAGGAATAAAGACATCCCATGATTTCAGGGACTTGCAGCATAAAACATAAAACGACAAGGGACAAAGTTCTTTATAACTCAAGCTTACAGGAAATATCCAATAAAAGTATGACCATCCAACCCATTGTTAAAAGCCTAGAAGGGATTATGTTGTCTCAGAAGAAGAGTCTAGCTGCCTTTTTATTTGTGTTAGCTGAACAGAAGACACAGACAGCTGTTCTCCTACTAAAACTCAACAGACTCTAGAAACCCATATTTTTAGTTTAGAAAGAGAGAGAAGTAATAGGGAACAAAGAAATATAGCAAGAGCTAAGAAAGATGCTTAACAAGTAGCAACAGAATCGCAAACAAAACAGTACTGAAGTTAAATAGACAAGAAGTCAACTAGGGTTTGGGAGAAGAGACTGTACTAAAAAAATCTTAGAGCAGAAACAGGTTGATGAAGCTATATAAGTCACCAAGGAAAGCCCATTCTCTTAAGTGTACTTTTTTTACTTTATTTGTGCCATATTGCTTATTAGTAGTAGCATTCCACTCCTGGGAGGAAGTGAAGTCAGTATGTCAAAGAGACATCTGCATTCCCATGTTTCCTGCACCAGTATTGACAACAGCTAAGAATAGAAACAATGTAAGTATCCATCCACTGGTGGATGGATAAAGAAAATGTAGTATACAGTGGAAAATATTCATCCATTAAAAAAATTAAACCTTGTAATTGGCAACAACATGGATAAAACTGGAGAGAGTTATGTTAAAAGGAAAAATCAGAAATGGAAAGACAAGGGCTGTATGATTTCTCTTAAATGTGAAATCTAAAAATTATTGATATCATAGAAGTCAAACAAAGAATGGTAATTACCAGAGATGGGGGAGAATAAGAAAGATGGAGAAATGGTAAAATATCTACAGTTACAGTTAGGAACAAGAAATTCTAGTACACAAGTACACAGTGTATTAACTATATATAACAATAATGCACTGCATATATAAAAATGCTAGAAGAAAGGATTTTGAAAGATTTATCATGAAGAAGTGATAAATTTTTGAGATAGAAAAGTTTAACCTAATTTAAACAATTCACGATACATACACACATCTAATTATCATGTTATCCCACTAATAAGAACAATTATAAGTTTTTATGTATCTGTTTAAATGCATTTATTTGAAAATGGAAATTCAAAAGTATCCCTCAAAGGTGGATGTAAGAAAATATGGATTGCAATTCCATGGACAGGGGGGTCCCTTCTGATAGAATAAAATTGCACACAATCCTGGACAGGACCTCTCTGATAGAATAAAATTACACTTAATCAACGAACATATCCAGTGCCAAAGAAGTATTTATTTTTGTTAGTGTCTAATCAGTACATATAATCTGTGAGATGACAGTTAATTTGTTCTTTGATTCATAGGTCTCCATTCAACAGAAGCCATGGCCAGACATGATAAAGAGAATTCAGAGCCTGAGAATCCATAGCTCAGACACTCAGCCCTGGATTCAGCAACTGGATGCGTTTCTTGTGTCTTCCAAGAAGAGACTAAATGTGCTTTGCCTAGATATGAGTATACTATTGTTTAGATATTAGATGTCCCCCAAAAAACTCAGATGTCAGACAATGTAAGAACTTTCAGAGGTGAAATGATTAGGTTATGAGAGCCTTAATCCTATCAGTGAATTAATCCCCAAATAGGGATAGGCGGAGTCATAACTGAAAGCAGGTAGGGTGGCTGGATGAAGTGGGTCATGGGGGTGTGCCTTTGGGGTATATATTTTGCATTTGCTGAGTGGCTTCTCTCTCTGCTTCCTAATCATCATATGAGCTGCTTCCCTCCACCATACTCTGCTGCCATGAACCCTGAGGAATGGAGCCAGCTGTCTATGGACCTAGAGCTCTGAAATCATAAGCCCCCCAATAAAAAAAACTTTTCCTCCTCTAAAATTGTACTTGCCAGATCTTTTAGTCAGAGCAAAAATAACAAAAACTAAAACAAAACAAAAAAACTCCAACTGTAACAAAGTGATTTGAATATTTAGTGACCCAAAGCAATATTTTTTTTCCTTCTATGCAGGTTTTCACATCTTTTGTTTGTCTTGCCAAATCCTTTCATCGGTAAGGACCCTTATGATTACATTACATTACACCCATCAAATTTCACTTTTCCATTCTCATGTCACACCTGAAGTTTAATCCATGGCTTGCTTTGATCAGTGAAATATGAGCAGATGTGTGTTACATGTCACTTCTGGTAGGAACTTCAGTATTTCAGAGAAAAGTTATTCAGCATTTTCTTTCTCTATTCCTTTTCTTTGGCAACCATCAGTGGTCCTGGAAGTATTTGCTACCTGAGACTGGATACTGGAGGAGGGACAACAGGAAGCAGAACCCTTAACAGGCTCAGTTCTGCAACTGTGGCATTCAGAAGGAACTCCATTATTTTAAGCCGCTGCGATGTTGGGTTTGCTTTTCCCAATCCCAAACATCTTTTTTTTAAAAAATCTAATATATGGTACAGATGGAATGTAAAACAAAGCATGATAGTATGAGAGGATAAGATGAGATATTACAAAGCAAAGAGTCTGAGTTTAGACAAGCTTATGTTGAATCCCAAGACTCTCTTTCTAGCTGGATCACCACAGTAAAAATGACACTGTCACTATGGTCATTAGTTTTCAAATCTCAAGCTGAAGATAATTCTGTTTTTACTGAACTTTCTCCTACCTACCAGACATTATTCTTAGCCCTGGAAATATAAACATGGATAAAATGGATTCCGAAATACAATTGTAAATCTATTCATAGAAATAATACGACTAAATTCTTAGTTCGCTACCTAAAAGATGGTTGATGGTCAAGAGTGTGTCCTTTCTAGCTGGTTGTGATTTAAATGTAAAAATACCCTAACCTTTATTTCCAACAGTGTTGATACTGCCTGCTAACAGGTGGTGAAAAAAAAAAAAAGAAAGTCAAAATCTATGTTGTTTTTCCTTTAATCAACACAAATACCATGAATCAGTCAGACTTGAGGTTCACTAAATTGCATGTTTGCTTTTGGCATTCAGTACAAATGCCAAATTCATCACAGACTTCTAGGGAAAGAGCTTCCTTTCCAGCAGGCAGCCCGGCTCAGGAGGGAGAATGCCTCCTTTCTCTCTTTGCTGGAACCTGTATTGTAGATTGTATTCTTTCTTCTTGCTTCATACTTGGCAAATATGACCCAGCCAAGGACAAAAATGGACAATTACAAAAGGAAAGAAATAGAAAATAAGTGTCTAAAAAATGTGAATGCTCATTAGTGTTAAAGAAAAAAAATAAATTAAAACAATAGAAGGGAATGACCATTTATCAGCTATGTAAATATTTAATAAAATAAAAAAGTGCTCTCTTACACTGCTAGATAAAATTTTCTAGATTTGGCAAGGATGTAAAACACTCAGATTATATATAACTGTTACAGCAATAGTTTATTATGGTAAGTAGTTTCTACCAAGATAATGAAAGATATCCCCAAACACTGATAGAATCAGTGCTAGGATGAAGAAGTTTAACAATATAAACTTGCATAAGCTAAACTCTTAACACGAAGTATTACTTAGATAATTCAGAATAAAAGTTTACAAAGAAATATGGAACATAAAAGTGCTACATGCATATTTACTAAAAACTTAAGGTATTTACAATAAATAAGTGAATGAACAATGGAGATAACTATAGAGCAAACATCTAAATGTATGTGCATCAGAGTTAATGATGGTTATATTTGGCAGAGAAGAATCATGGGTATATAGACTTTTAAGGAAATTATATTTTCTGATACTGATAAAATGAGTGTGGTATTGTATAAAAGGAAATGAATAAAATGATCCAATTTATGTGAGAGAAAATTTGAATTACGTGTATAGTAGAGCAGGCAATATATCATGAAATATCTAGTCCTTGTTAGAGGTAAGAAAAATGTGTATTTACTGGATGCTGATCAAATTTCTGTTACCAAAATAGCCATAGAAAAAAAAATTTAATTTTCTTAGAAAAAAGAATGTAAATATACAAAGAACTGATAGGTGCTTCCAAGAAAAACAAATGCACAAGACATATATGCCTATTCTGTATATGGTAAATTGGAAACTAAAGATTACAGCTCCTTTTACTTTGGAATTATTCTTTATGTGGATGTGTTTCCTACTCTGCTATTGACGCCTTTTTCAGGCAGTCACTAATGGATTAATAGCAGAGGATATATTGATTAAAATCTAATTTCTATTATTATAAGTAACTGGTATTTTGGCCTGCAAGTACAATAGATGTAGCAACATTCTGTTGACATATCATAGCTCACTTTCCTGCTCCACATGGAACTTAGTTTTTGCTGAATTACCGAGAGAAGTATGTGTATCAAACCACTATATATTCATTTTTTTTTAATAGGGTTGTGATGCTTTGGTTTGCCTGATGGGCAGAACCTGGGAGGAATCAGGTACCGAGGCTACAGAGAAAAACACAGCTGCTGAGCCTGCAGTAGTGACAGAAGGTTTCACCTCCTCTGCCCAGATGTGGAGTCTTCTAGGGACATCTCCATCTGTGAGCATATTTTATGGGCCCCTGAAAGTGTTCCATGATGTCCCCTGAAGATTACATGTAAAATTTTATTCTCATCCTGGGTCCTGACTCTGCTAGATAAAATTTTTACCTTTTTTATTTTAATCATAGAAATATTGAGGGAGATATTTGTGTCAAGCCTTTTGCCCAGATCAATATTACTACTGTATGTGGAATCTCTATGCTATGAGGGCCTGTTGTTTCCAAGGAAAACTCACCAGAAATCAATAAGAAAATATAGAATACCATGAAGCAGAAGAGTGGAATGGGACATTCTTACTGCTTGGGGTCATTTAGAAAAATCTACTCAGAGGGATATAATAAATCTTTTGTTCATATTCTATAGCATGTCCATTTTTTCCAGGGTGGAAGTTGGCCAAGCTGGGAAACGACATTTGCCCAAAACACATCAGCACCCCAAGTTTCAGAGTTTAGATTACCCTGATCAAATGAATAATAGTTTCCCATAAACACTGGGCTCTTGGGCTAAGTGAAAAATTGGGGTACATATCTATAACTACAAATGGCTATAAATTAGGAGGCACAAACCCACACAAAGTACTTATGTTACGTTTGCAGAGGTCAGAAGAAAGACATGGATCTCCCTGGGCTAATGAAGATGGTGTGTCAGAGGGGAAAATGCTTTTCATTTATTTTTCAATACTTTTACTTGAAGAATCAATATAAACATATTTTTATTTGTAAATAATGTATAAGACTTAAAGCATTATTTAGAAGTTTGAAAGAGAAATATAGTAAAATCATTGTTTTTAAAATCTCTATAGGCAATAAAACTAATTACTCTCTCTTTTTTGTTTTACTGCCCAAATTTTATGGTGTTGCAGCAATTTTAATGGTTAAAAATAGAAAGGTCTTCCAGATGTCATGTAAAGCATACGACGCAAATTTCCAAAGCCATGGCCATGCATGTCCACCCCCAAACACAATCTCCAATGTCTAGCAATCGAATCTCAGAAGTCAAAATATTAAGATACAATGGACTTTGCTGTTTATGTATTTCACAAAAGAAATAAATAAACTATTTTGCACTATTACGTAATGTGCCTCAAGTTTAAAGTTGGAAAAATTTGGGAAGAATGATATATCCTAGAATTGATGAGAATTGCTAATTTATAATATGGGAATAGGTATATCCTAATATCTCTGTAATGGAAGCAACTTGTAATTTTAAAACTGCATTGAGTATTTTATTAAATAACAATAACTATCATTTATTGGATATTTACTTCAGAGAAAGCAGTTTCCTTAAAAATATCTAAAATTAATTATTATGAATTACAGGAATTAGAAAAATATCTGGCTTATAGATGCAAATATTATTTGTGCACTAAAGTTAAAACAATATAAGAAAATTGAGGTAGATGAATTGACGTTACATTGTTCTACAGTTAGGGTTACAAAAATACTCTCAATTTCCCAAAATTTCTATAAAAGGTCTGTAATTTCTTTTAGAATTTCAAAGCAGCAGCTAAATTTAAAAGACTAAAATGCTGCAGAAACATTTTGGTGGGTGATTGTATAACATTATGCAGTGTTAAGTTTAATATCAAGAACTGTCTCTTTTAACACAAATGTTAAAAAGTGTTCAAAGGCTAATTGTGTCATTGAACAACAAAGCATGTTTCCCATTTGAGTTCTTGCCAAATGGAAGAGATCTAAGTCTATTGGTTTTAGACATCTCTTCTTCAAAAATGAAAAAAAAATCAGCAAATCATTAAAATAAGTATCTGACTTGTTGAATGCAACAATATGATGCAATTTGCAGATAAAAAGGAAAGCTCACCAGAAATAATACCACCTTTTAATAATTCAGTCCTTGAATGTACTTCAGTGGCCAACTTAAACATTAAGGAAGAAAATAGAAAACATTGCTCTGTAATATTGCTTTCTTTCTTTGTTTTTAAATCAGAATATCTTTCTGTACTAACAAGGAGGTTATGCTTTTATTTTAAATAGCTACATTTTGTTACTACTCTTAGCCATGTTTTTTCAAAGTTATAGTCAATATGAAGCTAATTAAAGAATGATGAGGAGAGGCAATATACTAGATTTCTGATAGGAAATGGTTGATACACTTATTAAGATAATTGAAGGAAGATTTATTTACCTAGGGGCTATTTATACATTTATGCCACCAATGAATACAAATGTAGCACATATAATTATGTATAATACATAACACTTTTTATTAAACAACCATGTAACATGTTTATGTACTTGCTATCCTGTATCATTTTAGAGTGTACTCCTTCTATATACATACTTTTTAAAAGTTAAATGTAAGACAGCCTCAGGAAGGTCCTTCAGGAGGAATTCCTGAAGAAGGCATTATTATCGTAGCAGATGAAAGCTCCAAGCAATTTACAATGGAGAACTTTCAGTGGAACGGGATGCAGAGGTGGAATACAGTGATATTGATGATCCTAACCCTGTGTAGGCCTAGACTTAGTTTTAAAATAAAAATAAAAAGTTTAGAAAGTAAAATAAATAAATAAATAAATTTAAAATATGCTCTACCATTTAGTTTAAGTGTGTAGTGGGTAATATCATGTAGTTTTGTGTCAGGGTACTCTATAATGTTCACAGAGGAATAAAACTGCCCTGCAATGCATTTCTCAGAGTGTATGCCTGTCATTGAGTAACCTTTGACTGTATATTGGAAATCATTCATATTTTCTTAAACTTCCCTCTGATAATCAATGATCCTTCTGAGTGGATACTATACAAGCAATTAAATTCAAACATTAAGTCTGAAAATGGGTTATATTCAAGATTTTTACTAGAAAAAAATTAAATCTACCATAGTGTTCTTAAATAAATTATTTCTGTTTATATAAAGTCACAAATAATGAGAAAACAGAAAAGTTAATTAAAAAATAAATTATCTGGCCCTCAAGCCAGCAAACAATCAGTTTGGATTTACCTGATCCCCTTCCACTGACTTGAAAGTCTCCCAAAGGCCTGAGCAAGGTGCATGGAGGGGAACTTGAATGTGTGGGTTTTAGTGCATGCAGCTGTAAGTAATTACAGGAAACAGTGTCCCCAAAGAATATTAGAATATCAAACCTGGGGCAAATGTGCTCCATTCTGGCAGCTGATCCATATGAGTGAGAGAAAGAAGAGAATCAAAGACAGTACAAAGCAAAAACCTATTTTTGAAAGGCAAAAAATGAGGATAGAAGGAGTGTGAGTGTGGAGTGATTCCTCAGTCTCTATTCAGATTCCTAAAACAGTTTCATGTCTGTTTTCTACCTTGTGTTGTGTGCATTTACTGGGAATTTAAAGGACCTTAAAAAAGATTTTATTTCTTTCAAAATTACCCCATTAAGGGCTACTCATTTTGTCAAGTGGCTACAAGCAATGTTTTAAACATGTGTGCACATGTGTGTTTATGCATGTGTAGTCAGCAGTCTTGAAGATTCACTCTGCTTACATGTTGTCCCTTTGAAAATGTTAGCTTACCGGGAGGGTCAGTTTCCACTTGGTTTATTTACGTGACATTTGTGTAAGTCACATGTATAAATATGCTGTTTATCATAGAGCCCCAATTGACATATACTGTAAGAATTTCAAGTTTGATCATCGTGCATTCAAGTGGCCAGGATTAAAAGTGCTATTTGTGTCTCTGTGTGTCTATGTATATGATATAGAGATATTTTTAGTTGCTTAAATAAATGATCACAAATAATTATGCAGTACATATGTTAATGTCATGATTCATCCTGAGTAATTTAAAAAAAAAATTCCTTTGATAAGCTCAAAATGGCTTATAGGAAGCTATTATATTACATTTTTACATTTTCATTTCTGGAACCAAATATTTTGACAAAGGTAGTACCAATGTGAACAGAACAATGTCAGAGGGTCCCTCAGTACCTAAAGATATTAATTGATGTCATTAGTAATTATTGAATAATATGCCCTCAGCTAAGAGTTAGGGAGGATAAAGAAATAACCAAGCTAATTGCTCTGACCTCAAGGGGTGAGACATGGATGAAGTGATAAGGATAGATTATGATAGGGGATATTCGAGGGTGTTTCAAACATTGTTTGGGTTGAATGACAGAGGAGGGAGACATTGTTGTTCATTACCTTGGTGAGAGTAACATAAGCAAAGCTTGAAGCAAAGTCTTCACGTTCAGGGAGAGAGTGAAAAAGGAGAGAGGACCTGAAAATATTCACTTAACTGACACACTCTGACAATTCTAGACACTGCTTTAGGTACTGAAGATACAGTGCACAACTAAATAGCCTCTTCTCTTACAGAATTCACCTTGTATTGACAGTGTATTGACAGCTCTTTAGAGAAAAGTGAAAGGATAAAGCGAGTCTAATTTGGGCAAAAAACCTCACAAGATTAGTGAGATGGAAGTAGATTGTTTTGTTCTGATTTGAGTTGGTTGAATATTTCCAGAATAAGGAAAAAAATGCATATTTTGATTTTTGCCTGGGAGGAAGGAATGAAGAAAATGGAAAGTGCAAATCAAGAGAGAAATAGTTGCTTTAATAAAGTTGATAAAAATATAAAGTGTTAATATTGATTTTAAAAATAAAGGATTATATTGGGAAACAAGAAACAGAAGATAGTTAAAGATAACAGAGATATTTTAACATCTAAAGAAAAAAAAATTAGTGGTGTGCAGGTAGCTCAGACAGCCTTATCTTCTCTATAAACCAGGAAGCTGGGTCACCTGAGACTAATGAAGTCAGGGAAAGGTTTGAGCCCCAGGAGAAGAGAGATTTGAACAACCTGGGAAGGACTGGAACATGTTAAATAGCCAAATTCTACTCAGGACCAGGCAGAGTCCTGTGGCACAATCATGTGTAAAAATACTGACTTGGAAATTGGCAAGGGAAATACCATGGAAGTTACAGGTGATACAAAACTCAAGATTTAGAGAGAACCTGACTGGCTGACCTTGAATTTATGGAGGCAAAAAAAGCTGTGTGTGGCATTTGATGTATGCATGTGACCAAGAAAGAAAAATGAAGGATAAATCTAAGTTCAGTTGATAGCACAGAGTAGAGTAATTGGGAACACAAGCAGCTGCAGTCAGAATGCAGGCTTTGAAAGCTCTGCTAGAGGCAAAGTGGTTGTTACCAGAGAGACACAGAGATTCTGCGCAAAACTACAATTTGCATGTCTAGAGGAGAAATGGTGCCCTGCCACAGGTGTGTGCACCAAAGACATAGTCACCAGAGAGCTTGGTCGCTGCCAAGTATCCAGCAGTTAACTATGTTAATTCACAAATACAGTCATTTCCAAGGCACTTTAAGTTGCATGTAAGACAATTTTTCTTTCTGCTTTTTTTAAAAAAGGTATTCATATTGCACTCACATACATTCAGTGTATCTGATGATGTTCCTGCTTATTTGGCTCCACTGTCACTGGGTGATGTTGCAGACTTGCAATAAAGAGAATCATTTCTAGGAAAGAGGTAAAATTAAAAAACAACATTACATTTAAGGAAGTTAGAAAATAGCTCCAGAAAGTGATGTGAAATTAAAACCTACTTAATTGGAATAACCCAAATGAAACAATTTATATTTCTTTTATATACTTATGAAAGTATGTATTTATCTTATAATATGTCATCCTTGAGGTTTTTCTGAGAATATAAAAGGTTTATCATAAAATGATAGTAATCCTAATACTTGGTTCTGGGAAAATACCTCAGTTTATCAAAGTTTTCTTTCTACTGACAGGTGAATAAGATTTTTCACAAAGGAAATAAGGGTGTATTAGTGTTATTAACGCCCATCTTTATTTGTACACTCTATTTTGTCAATTTTTTTTGTTTTGTTTTGGGTATTGGGGTTTGAACTTAGGAGTGCTTTATCACTGAGCCACATCTCCAGTCTTTTTTATTTTTCTTGTTGAGACAGAGTCTCACTAAGTTGTTAAAGGTCTCAATAAGCGGCCGAGGCTGGTTTTAAACTTGTGAGCCTCCAGCCTCACCTCTCAAGTCTCTGGGATTACTGGCATGTGCCACCATGCCCAGATAAATAAATTTATTCTTCATTCTTCAACATACTCTGCCTTTTCATGTATCCCATTTTCATGTTATCTTTTCAGCCTGAAATGTTGTTCTTCCCCATTTTCCACCAAAAAACTCATATTTATTTATTTATTTATTTTTGCATTACAATTCTTAATACATCATTATACCATAATTTATCATATCTCTGATTATATATAAGGTATGTTGACACCAAATTGGAATAGCATGGATGGTGAAAGGAGACCCTCATTCATCATTATACAAAACACATGTATGAAGATAGTCATTCTTTAATACCCAGCTCAAATATTACCTCTCCCCTTGTGGAGGTGCATATCAAAATTATTATCTATTTCAATTATCTTACCCAAAATTTAATAGCTTAATGTGAGATTTTTGAGCATTGTTAATTTCTTTTCCTGTCTTTTGTGCTTTGAGAGCAAGGAAGTTTTATGAGTGTATAAGTGTGTGTATGTTCTTTATTTAATCATCTGCCCTGTGTAAAAGACATTCAAAGACAATGTTCAAATTCTCCTTACTCTATTCTGAAATAAATCACACACTTAGAAGTGCTATAAACTACTAAATTAAATCAGGGATTTTGTTTTAATATTTCTATAGTTCACACTATAACAAATTACAAATACTTTCCAATTAAAGCATTTTTTTTCACTTGGTTTATAAAGTATTTTTCTTTTCAGTTTTCCTCCCCCAATTGGTCAGCCTGCCTTACTGTCTTCAGGCATTTCCTTTTCATTTCTTACAGTAATACAATGCATCATGTCTTACAACTGGACCATCTCCTGTTTTCTATAAGGATAGTTCACTTCAAGACCTAGACCTGGACAGTACCTTTACATAACATCTATATTCTTAGATTGCCAAAGTTGTATTTTAGCTCACATTTTACATTGTGTGCCATTTAAAACTGTTTTCTTAATATATCCACTTCAAGTGCTAATAGGCAATTTAAATTTAGAATATCCCAAAGTGAGCTCCTTGACATTACCATTTTACCCCTGCTTCCATCTCTATCCAGGTAAGGACAACCTGTTTTCACAGTGTCTCATTCAAAAAGATTTGAACTCACCTTGACTCTCCTATTTTTTTCATATCTTACAACATATGTTAGCAAATATGAAAATGAAATATTTAGCAAATGTATCATGAAAACATGATCATACTTTCCTTGATTTATTTCAAAAATACTGCTGTGAACCACTATAAGTTTTCTTGTTCAGAAGTCTTGCTTAATTTATTATTTCCTTTGTCTATTTTCAAAATAGAAAAGTTATCCTCTTAAGACATATGTTAGATCATATCTCTACTCTACTCAAAATCTTCAACTTTCATCTATTCTAATAGCAGCCGAATAACTAAAAGGACCAATGAAATCTCACATAATATTATCCCTCGTAAATGCTCAAACTTTCATTCTTGGTTACTCTGCTTACACCACATTGGCCTACTAGCTGCTGCTAAAAAGTCCAGGCATGTGAGGTGGTTGGGGTTGTGACTTCATGGTAGAGAGCTTTCCTAGCATGTGTGAGGCCCTGGGTTTGATCCCTCAGGCCACATAAAAAATACACAAATAAAATAAAGGCATTGTGTCCATCTACACAAAAAAAAAAAAAAAAACAAAAACCCACAAGCATGCTTCATGGCTTGGGCTTTGCTTTGATTCTGCTTTTTCTTCTCCCTGAGATGCTTCTCCCTTAATCCTCCCTTAATCCAGGTGAATCTCTTAATTTCACTGTGTCTTTTCTGAAATCCATTCAGTTTCTCAGTAAGGGATTCCTTGCCTGCCCTGTTTAGAAGTGGTACACCCTGCTTCTGGTATTGTCTATTCCTATTTCCATTTTAATTTTTCTTTGAAGCACTTTTTGTCATCTATGATACAACTTTTTCCCCAAAGAGACTTTTTAAGTTGTTCTATTCCTCCCATTTTTCAAGAATACTCCATGAGAACAGGGGTTGGCTTTAGCTTTTTTCACTATTGTTCTTTTGGTGTGTTGAATAATACCTGGTATGTAGTATGGGGCTTAAACAGATTCAGCTGGTGGAAGAAGTGAATTTATTCAAAGAAGATTGCTAAAATGATGTATGCCTTATTGGACCCCAAATTTTGCACTTTTACAGTTACCTCAACTGTAGCATGTAGAGGAATATTGGGTCTTTAACTTTCATTATCATCTGTATCTGTCCTAAGCAAACAGATCTCTCTGCTCAATCTACAGAAAAGTTATTCTATTGAAGAAAAGTATACTGAGTAATTTACTCTCTCAAATAACTAAAAAGTCACTGAATAAATTGACTCATCATGTGACCTAAGAAAAGCTAGGCTCCAGTTCCTGTGCCACCATGTTTTAGACATGTAACTTTACTGTGAATCTCCAATCCTTGGGTATAAAACTGGAATAACAACAGATTCTGTCACTTTCTCAAGAAAGCAGAGCAAATAAGATGGGACAATCAGTAAACATGTTATTTAAGTATCAGAAAACTACTGAATGGGACCGTCTTCAATCTTTATACAAACTATGTATTTATATATAAAGCTTACTTTCAGTCATTTTCAGATATCTGATCCTTCTTATAAAGTTAATTTGTGGTGGAATCCATACTGAAGTTGAGTCCTTTGAATTGTACAGCAGGGCATTTTCCACCACAATAAGTATTGTTAGCATCTAAAATAGGAAAATAATTTTGCCTGATATACAGAGCTAGTGACATTTCACATTCTGATAATAAACTTAATAATGACAATATAAATATCTAACACTTTTGAACACTGATTCTATACAGTCATTACTCTAAGGGCTTATCATGTATAATTTTATTTAATTCTCAAATAATCCAGTATCATTGTTATTGTAATCATCTCCATTTAAAAACTAAAGAACAGGAATCATGAGATTAAATAACTCATTCCAGATATGCAGTCAGTGAGTGGAGACACCCGCATGCCAACTAGCCAGTTTTGTAATACAAAAACTAATTTTAATTGAAAAGTCAATTTACATCATCTGGAGTCCATCCAATGGACTTTGAAAAAGCCAATCACATTTATGATTAACAGCAAGTTATAGGAATATCTGGCAACCTAATCATGAGCTAAAAATGAAGTAACAGATATCATGGCAATATTTTTGAGGACCTGATTCAATTACTGTTACTGGTTCCTTGAGAAGCACTCAGTTTCCCCAGTAATTCATTCCTTGTAATCACTTCTATGGAATGGCTCATTGCAATGTTACAGAATAATAACAGTAATTCCCTTTGTGATTATCAGGAGCCAATGAAACAGTTATGAAAAATATCAATCTGATGGGAAGCTCTACTGCCTAAAGTCACTTAAAGAAATCATTTCAGAATGTTCTTTCAGTAGCAATCTTGCATTGGCAGAAGGGGGCGAAGATGAATGAATAGGTCCATTTCTTCCTCTAATTCTGACAGTTCATTTTCTCCTGATAAACAGCTATTCTGGCAAGAAAAAAAATCCCTAATCTCCCTCTGACCTTTCTCCATTTGGATGAGAGAACCACAATGAGTCTGAACTGTCAAAAGAAGAGATTCAAGAGAAGATCAGGGGAATCCTAGAGACAATCCATTCTGCTTGACACCAAACTGAGCAACAGTTTCAGAGTATGCCTGTGGCACAACAAGTAGAAATCACCATGGTAGGGTCTGGGGATGTGGCTCAAGCAGTAACGTGCTTGCCTGGCATGCATGGGGTGCTGGGTTCAATCCTCAGCACCACATAAAAATAAAATAAAGATGTTGTGTCCACCGAAAACTGAAAAATATATTTTAAAAAATCAATCTCTCTCTCTCTCTCTCCCCCCCCCCTCTCTCTCCTCTTTCTCTCTTTAAAAAAAGAAAAGAAAGAAATCACCATGGTAAAAATCACCATGCTGCCTGTATAATTGTGGTAGTAGGTAGCTTGGGCCAAACACAGACTGTGTGTCCAATATTATGGGACACGCGTTATTTGATTTATTTTGATTCTATGTTGTATAGATTGGTTTGGAAATGTCATTGGTCAGTTTGAACCAGTTAGGGCATTTTCTTAGGTAGATAAAAATGAAATCTCTAAAAATTTAATCTTGTTGAGGCAGATTTGAGCAAACTAAGACACAACTGGTTGATCTCAGTTCTCATAACTAATATCATAACTGAAGATTTTCTGCCTGGAACTGAAAACTTTTTTTTTCTTTGAGGAAGAACAAAGACCAATTCTGTCATTTTTTTTTTCTTTTTTGGTTATGGTATAAGACTGGGTGATATATTTATATTAAACATTAATGAAAATGAATTTTTTTTTACAAATTTGTTTATGATATGAATGATGAATAAGATTTGATTTTAAAAGTAGGTGGTATAATGACTTTTCTAAAATTTAAAGAGATGCTCCAGTATTGATGCTCAAGTAACTATGACCAAAAATTCTCACCTCAACGCTTAATTATATGCATCTCCCATGAACCAAGTTCAAACCATTACATCTATTTTTCTACAATCTTAAATTCTAACATGCATGCTGTTAGTAATTAATTCTTATGTACTCAATTTTTCCTTGGAAAATCAACTCATGATAAGTGATGAATAGTTTCCAAAATGAAAAAAAAATTGCATTTATTTATTATTTCACTCATACATCGACCTGACACACGTTAACCACTCAGTTGTGTTTAAGGTGCTGTTTTAATAGCTGGCAATTCAACAAAAAATAAGACAGTTTGTAGTTAACTACTACTAATAGTTGATAGTTAAAAGAAGATAAGGCTGCCGAAAGGGAAAGTCCTCAAAAGAGGATATTATTATTTAAAGGTTATGGTAATACCTTGGAATAGATTTTATTATTATCACATTACAGAGCAGGAAATCATGCATGATGGCTAAGGGATTTGATCAAAGGCTGAATTTAAAAAATGTTACTCCATCTGCCCTCTCCTCTTCATTTCCTTCACAATGATATTTAGATCCAGACCTCCTCACTTCCTTTAAAGACATTTCTGGTACATTTCTTTGAGATTGTTCCTTTTCTATTTTTTTTAACCACTATCCTCTTCATTTTCCACAATATCTAATTTTAAGATAGCTTAAAAACATATTAGACTTCCTTATTCACTCTGCCTAAAATCTGAGTAGCTGTCTGTTGCCTCCAGAATAAATTGCAAGTTTCTTAGAAGAATATTCTCTATTTTTTTCACAAAATAAATATTTCTCTAGTGCTCAAATTTGAGTCAAAACTCTAGACAATTAAGATGAAAGAGTCCAAAACTCAGGGAAGATTTGGGTTTAACTCATGGATGATCTCATTCTTAATTGCAATTACCTCTGAGTTATTTTACTTCACTAATCCTTAGCATCTCATTTGGAAAATGAAGATCATAACAAGTAACACAGTGTTTTGTGCACATAATAAATACTCAGCAGATGATGCTGACTGTTGTCATAACTCTCTATTTTGTGCTGAAAATATTGACCTTTATAATTCCAAGAAATAGACAGACATTTAATGAGATAAAGTAGGAGAAATGGACAGGGAATTGGTACAAAATCCTTGTGTGATACTGTGACTAGGGGAAAAACAAGAACACAACACATGCAGAAAATCGCATACTAGGAAGTTCCAACAGAGATCACAAGTATGAAAAATGGAGTTAGAAAAATAATAGAATAAACTGGAGTCAAGCAATGACATGCAATTTCAGAGTTAGGTTGTCAAACCAGCATGACTTTTTTTTGAGGGGAAATTCTGTTGAAACTAAGATAATTCTTCTTACTTTGTTACAATGACAAAAATACAAGTAAGATCTGAATTTACTAAAATAAAATTATTGTAATAAAAAATACTTTTTTCTTATTATATAGATCAAATTGGGTTTGTAATGGATTTAACAGTAGTAAATAGGAACATTCGAGACCCCATTTCTTACTTGAAACATTAAGAATTGCAATTCTTGATTTATGGCTCTCCAAGAATATGCTTTCCTACCAATGAATGTGCTCATATAAATTTTATACATGCTTATGTTAAATATAGGTTAACTGACAGATTATTTTGAAATGCTCAAAGTGATTAATCAAGGCTGTTTCATTTAGTGATGAGAGATATTCAGTGATATTTCAAGATTTCAAGTTTGGTTAAATTAAGATCATAAGCATGAAAACTCACTTGAACTCAGGAAAATATTTTGGGAATGGGGAAGCTAAATGATAATATTCAGAAACACAAGCTTAGCATTAGTGACACTAAGCAAATTTTCAGCTATCTTCAAATTGATTGGCAGTTTCACCTGAGAAGTAAACACATAGTTTTGCTTGTTCTAACCTAAATCAATTTACATTAGATAAGATCACACTTTGAACATTCCTTTACACAAATGTTTATTAAGAAACCACTAACTATTGAGCTGTGTGTTAAATGATGAAAATAAAATAAGCAACACAGTATTTTCCCTAACTATGCAAGGCTCATAATCAACTTAGAAGGTGGGAATAAGGAAAAGAATGAACGTAATGTTTTATTAGTGATGATATGTGAACAGGATAGAGAAAGACATTTGTGTGGCTATTTTAGTTTGGGCACCAAAGAATATGCACCAAAATGGGGTCAAACATACAAGAAATAGATTGAGAGAAATTCCCATGAAGAATATAGGAGGAGTAAGCAGGAGAACGGAGGTGCATCTTTCAACCTTGCGGTAAAACTCAGACCCGTGTGAAGAAGAATGGGAAATACCAAAGGTTGGATAATGATATGAGCCTCTACCCAGTTCCCAGATTTCATGTAGCCAATGGAGATTATTGAGCTGAAGTTCCACGCTAGAAGAATTCTGTCCTCATCAGAGTAGGCCTGAGCTAGTAGCAGTCTTTGACTGGGAACAGCCCTTGGGAAACATAGTCTGGCAGTTAAAGCCCCACTGGATCCCAAGGATCATGTCAGGTTATCATTGAGTTATGCTCCTAGCCACAGGACACTTTCATAACTGCCACCCTGGGAATAGTTAGTTTTACACACAGACTAGAACTTCAGAAAGTGCTGCAGTTTTGAAAGATGGAGAGGAAGTACAAACTGGATAAGATGAGCACTCAAAAAGTAAATACGAAGTAGTTAAATGAAACTGGACAACATAGCGAGCTTGGGAGAGTCCCACAAGGTCCATTAGGGATGGAGCACATACCTAAGACAAGCAGTATAACAGAGAGAGAGAGAGAGAGGCAGGAAGCCACTATTCAGACCAGGAAGAGAACGTTGAGTTCTACAAAGGTGATATGGCTATTCTACAGACTGTGTGGAGTCATTGCAGGAATGAACACTTGATAGAGACAGTAAAGGATCTGCACTGTAAAATGACTCCTGATGTTTAGAGCATGTTCAGGTGGAAGACTCAGTAGGCAAAGAGGAAGAAGACACTAATCATCAAGGCAGAATCATACAAACCTGGGTTCTAATTCCAACTCCACTATTTAGTAAGCATGGGATCAGAAGCAAGTAATTCATCATCCCCAGAGCATCTCATGCTAACGTCCAGTATCAGCCATGACATGAGTCCTTACCTCATGATGGCATGAGGATCATTCGTGAGAAAGGAATAGAAGCATTCTTAGAGGTTCAGGTGTTGGAGTTACATAAACCCAACACTCATATCCTCATCCAAGAGTGTGCCCACCTGCATTTTTTATATCAGCCTCTATAAACCTCAGTTCTCTTAAGTGTAAAATAGTAATAACGTCTTATCTCCCTTATGGGAGTTGTTCTCTCTATGAACTAATACGTGTGAAATCTGAGTTCACTCTTTATGAGGAAGAAATGTTCAAATAACTAAGTGCCTGGTACTAAGCCCAGTGCCTTGCACACCTTTAATGTTCTGTTCTCCCAGCCTCGCTGCAGGCAGGTTATTTTCTCCCCTGAGTTTAGAGGAGCAAATTGATACTTGAAGAGTTTAAGTAACTGGCTCACAGTCTCACAAGTGACTATACCGGGTTGTAATTCTCAGTTGCTTGATTTCAAATTCCATATTTTGAACCACTATTCTCCACCACATTTCTTTCCAGCGTGAAGCACTGCCATCCACCTAGCAAAGAAAATGCAATTCTAAGAACTCACTTGTTGGTTACCTTTCTTTCCTTGTATTATTAGGATGGTTTAAAGCAGAGTTATAGATCACTGACACAAAATATCCTGGTTGGACATCAAGAGAGGTTTTACACACTTCATTTAAATGAGACATTATAACCACCACCCAGATTGAGATGTAAGCTGTATTTCATCACTTGGAATTGGCTTCATTGAGGAGGATCAGATGTAGATAGGATGGAGTCAGTTGTCCTCAAAACTATCTTTCTGCAGAAGTGTTTAGAATGTTTGCACACATTAATGCCTTTATTCTAATGAGAAATGCATTTAGCTCTCATCTAAAGCAAGCTTGACTCAGATGGTAAAAAGCAACAGAAAGCTGGTCTACCAGGTTAGTGTCTAGAGAACAGACACAGGACAATTACCATGTGAGAGTTCCCCTCCCCATTACTTCTTGGAGAGAAAAGGCTGATACAAATTTAATTCAGGTTATGGCATATTTCTTATTAACCAAATACTTACTTCACCATGCTTCACTCTCTTTAACCAACATAAGATTTATCTAAATTTGTCTTGAATCCTGAAAGTAAACACCTATTGTTAGGTCTAGAACCTGTTAGTTAACAAACGTTAGTTTCCCTCAGAAGAGTGGTAAAGAATGATTCTCAAAATTAGCAGATGGTCAGAAGATGATTCCAACAGTAAATAAGATAGATATTATATTATTAGCTGAGGAAGTGCAGACGTTTTCATTGTTAGTATTTCCATTTAAAAAAGAGAAAGAGTTCACAGATGCCTCACCAGTACGCTTGGATCATATAACTTGGGAAAAAAGATATTTTATTTGCATCTACCAATTGATAGGTTCTTATTTTCAAACATAATTTTGCTAACTTCCCCAATAAAGGGGCTCAACTTCAATACAAAAAAAAAAAACTTATAAATCTGCAAGAACAGCAAAATACGGATATGTAATTGTTTTTAGTTTCATTGGAAAGAAGGAAAAAATAAATTGCCTCTGGCATTAAGAAACTCAAAGTTCAAATGATTGAATAGGACCTCTGCTTCCCAAATGTTTTCTGCTGAGGAAGTGAGATACTCTTGAAGTACCTGCCCTTTTTCACCTGTGCAAAGATTGGCAATGCAGAGGAAATTTTAGAAAGCAGTCAGCTACCAGGGCCTGAGATGATTCTGGAAACAACCGAAAAGCAATCAATAATCTATCACTTCATCATTTTTACCTTTAAATAGTAATGCATGGTTCTGGGACATAAGTCAAGACCATTTTCTGATAATCTTGGCTCATATATGACTATTTACACTTGACATTAGGCTCATGCTTTGACAAAAATGAGAGATGGAAATTTTTAAAAGTATAGTCTTTAGTGTCTTCCTATTCACTCCAGCCTCTGTATTCTCAAATTTCATTGTCTATTAATATTCATTTGTCCCAGGTAATAATAGGCTTTCCAGAGTGGCATTTTCCTTTGCAGATTCCCTCCTTTTCTGGATGCACCAAATCAGCCAATGAAACATCATTTTTTTTTCTTAATTTCAGAACAACTTATACTCCCTAATTTGCCACAAGAATTAAAGATAATCTTCAAATACACTGTATAACCCCATAAAATCATGAATATTTGAAAAAAAATCCTATGAACTAGAGGGAAAAAACACTCACATGAAGGTGAATATAAATTATTTTAGAAGCCCTGTCAGAACAAATCTTTGCTGATAAAGAGTAGAATCAACAGTGGCATCCCGAATTTCAACATTTGTACAGAAGGGAGAAGCAATGAGTCTATTAAGCAATCCTCTCTTCATATGGAAAAGATCTTTTTGTTCTTTAATGTTCCTTATGTGAAGCTGTCCTCTAACAATCAGCAAGCAAGCAGAGTCTTCCTTAGAAGAAAACAGTCAAGACCATGAAGAAAGAATGAGAAGAAAATCGTTGCAGCCTGCTCCTTAGATAGGGCATTAATCTCCAGGATATACAAAGAGCTCAAAAAAATCTAACACCAAAAAAAGCTAATAACCCAATCAATAAATTGGCAAAGAAACTAAACAGACACTTCTCAAAAGGAGAAATATGAATCGTCAACAAACACATAAAAATGTTCAATATCTCTAGCAATTAGAGAAATGCAAATTACAAATGCAAACTACAGGGAGATTCCACCTCTAGTCAGAATGGCAATTACCAAAACTACAATTAACTATAAATGTTGACAGTGATGTGGGGAAAAAAGTATAAGCACACATTGTGGGTTGGATGGCAAATTAGTACAACCACTCTGAAAAGTGTTATGGAGATTCCTTAAAAAAACTAGGAATGGAACCACCATTTGGCCAGATTATACCATTCTTTGGTATATATTCTAAAGATTTAAAATCAGCATACTATATTTATGTAGCCACACCAATGTTTATAGCAGCATAATTCACAATATCTAAACTATGGAGCCAAACTAGATACCCCTCAATCGATGAATGGATAAAGAAATTTGGTATATATACACAATGGAGTATTACTCAGCCATAAATAAGAATGACTTTATGGCATTTGTCAGTAGATGGATGAAACTGAAGACTATCATGCTAAGTGAAGTAAGCCAATGCCCTCAAACCAAAGGTCAAATGTTTCCTCTGTTGTATGAAAACCAATCCAAAATAAGAAGAGATAATACAAAAAGAATAGGAGAAAGATTAGTATAGTAGCAAAAGAGAAATAAAGGCCAGGGAGGAAGGATGATATAGGAAAGACAGTGGAATGAATCTAACCTGATTTTCCTGTGTATATATATATGAGTATGCCACAGTGCATCTCACCATCATGTACATCCACAAGACACTAATTTAAATAAACAGATAAATAAATAGCAGAAAGAATAGAGGAAAGGAAACAGAGTAAGAAAATAAGGGAGGGGAAGTGAAAGTACTAGGGACTGAACTAGAACTGATTATATCCCATGCTTTTACAATTAGGCAAAAATGAATCTCATTGTTATTTATAACTTTAAAAAACATTAAATATTTAAAAACAACTACACACTACATTTATTGAGCACTGTTCATGTTCCAGGCAATTATAAAGAAGACAAACATTTCTCTAAGTTCCCCAACTCTGCATTGTTAGAATCTTTTTTCCCCTGACTCAGTTTTTGTTTACCTATTATTAATTGCCTGATAATCACTAATTTCCCCCCTAATCTCAAATATATGAGCACCTCTATTATGCAATTGAAAAATATTTCTCTTTATATCATAATTGTTTTTAATCTATCGGTCCTATCTGTTGATTATAATATCACCAAATTCATAAATGTCTCTTTGGCCACTGTGCACACATCAAATCTTATAGTAACAGAGACACTATAACTTGTTTATATCTAATTACCACAATAATGTCTTACTGGGGAAAAACTGAAAAATATACAACTAAAAATAATATAGAATTATTTATCCTCTCCTCTCTGTTCCCATATCCAAGGAAGTTTATTTCTCTTCAGGAACTAATGTTCATATTTTGGTATATATCTTTGCAGAGTTTGTCTCTGGATACCTATGTGCATATAGAATGGTTTAATTCTGTGGGGATGTTAAAACAAAATTCAGATCTTGGCATGCATAGTCGTTCAACTTGCTTTTGTAAGTTAATATGAATCTTGAGCATCTTTTCATGTCAGTACATACAGAGGTACCCTATTCTTTTTAAATATTGTATAATATTTTGGATGAGTAAATTCATGTCTCATCAGTATAGGATGAGACCAGATAAGCTCCTAGTATCCAGCATCTTTCCTGTAATGTAAAATATTAACTGCAACATAGAGAAAGTAATGAAATAATGCAGCACCATCCTTCATATAAATAAGGCCATTGTAATATATAATAAAATCTGCAGGGCAGGGACAGGGAGGTAAACTGTGCATTGATTTTTTAGAAACTTTTGACAGTGAATTGTTTTATGTTATGTCTGCTAAGCTCTCAAATAAAAAGCTGCACAAGAAGGTGGGCTTATTTTCCAAAATGCTTCCTAGATAAAGAAATGGATACTACTTAGAAGTGTTGTCTGAAATAAGCCGATTGGGTTCAATACACACTGTAGCATGAGCTGCATGCTACTATGCTCAATCTGTCAGGGCGGAGAAAGTAGGTAAGAACAGGACATTTTTTCAGATGCAAAGATAGTTCATATTTGAAAAAAAACAGATGTTGAGGGATGTAGGTTATCATCATGAGTTTATACAGATTTTATTAAATACATGTTACACAATGTCTGTTTTGTTGCTTAGAATTATAGGAATATTAATACGTTGGCATTTTCCTATTTTTAACTTCAAACTTAAATTTCTGAAGTATTTGATAATATTCATTCCTGTGTGCAACAAGTTCTACCATAAAGGATTTCCTGTAAAACAACAATCATTATATGTTGATGAATTTAAAAGGAGATGCAGATTTAAGAATCTTTTAATGGTATAATTAAGAAGATCAGAGGCAATGATATCACCATATGAGAGGAAGATCAGAAATAGTAGTAGCAGCAGTAGCAGCAGTAGCAGCAGTAGCAGCAGCAGCAGCAGCAGTAGTAGTAGTAGTAGTAATAATACACTTAGTCACTCTTGATTGAATAGAAATATGTGATTTGTGGTTTAATCTCTAGAGCAGACAGCCTCAGATTGAACTCTGACTCTGTTACTTCCCGACTGGCTAGCCCTAGGAAAAATAATTTCCCTGTGCAACAATATCCTCTTCTGCAAAATAGGTATAATAATCATTACTTCAAGATTTGTTCTAGGGGTGAAATTAGTTCACACACGTGAAACATTAGATATTTTATCACAAATTGTTCAGATAAGTGAGCTGAGGTTTATGTAACTTATACATAGAATACACATCCTCTTCAAAATATCTTACAAGGTTAACATTAATATTTTTATTTTAAGAGTGACTATACGTAGACAAGGCAGCTGGGAAACCACAGTAGACATATAGGACCCTAGATTTTTATGTCTCCAAAGCCCAGTCTCTAGTCTTTTTAGAACACATTATATTCTCTACAGAGAAATTAAGGAAGTATGTAGACTGGATTTAGATAATAATTTTGAAACTATTTTCTTCTCCCCTTTTTATTTCATATTGAATATTTACTATGAAACAGTGCTAAGTTAGTGTTTCTAACACTTTTCCTTTTTTTGGACAAACATTCGTTTTTTCTAGGTTCTCAAATTTTTAATCTTGTCTTCTTTATGAAATTAAAGATTGCTGTATTTGGAGAGTACCTCTTGTGAAATGCAAATGTAAAATAATGTATGTAATTTATTGAAACTTCCTTGACATATACATGTTCAAGTGAAGCAGAGAACAGAGCCCCTCTGGCCAGGATGCAAGTGCCCTGCATGCCACTGTAGTTCTTCACAGGATTTAGGTCAAAATTAGACATCTTCAACATCTTGTACTTGTAAGTCAGCAGTTTGCTTAAGGCATCTCTGCATAACTTCTCCTGTCCCTGGTATACCCCTCTTTCTTCCTACCTCCAAACTCACACACACACACTCTCTCTCTCTCTCTCTCTCTCTCTCTCTCTCTCTCTCTCTCTCTCTCTCTCTCTCTCTCTCTCCCTTGTCCAGGTCTTTATCATTGAGAACATTTGTCCCTGTGTGGTGGCATGATCAGCTCCTTAAATACAAGCCAAACATAGAGCTCTGCATATAACAGAACCACTACATTTACAAAGGTACTAAAAAAAAAGGATCCTTATGAAATAAAATTGCTTTAACATGTTTCTTCTTTAAAGTGTAATGATTTTTGTTTTACATTTGAGACAGTATGCTACTTCCATAACTCAGTTCATTAAAAAAGCTCTCCTGAGAGGGATCTTATTTATAAAACATAAACTCATAGAAATAAAATAAGAAAGGCCTGGGAAAACAAATTATTTAACGTGCATGTTTCAGAGCCCAATAACTTTATAGTTGTAATCATACGATTTATCATCAGGGTTTTCCCTTCCACAACTTAGAAAATGGGTAGTGACAAAAATTTGTGTCATTAACCCCTCTGGTCCAAATTGAAGCCCCATCTCATCAAGAAAGGCCTTCCTGACATTTCTAATTTACAAAAATTCCTATCTTCTCTGAACCTCTGAATAGATATATCATCATTCATCTTGTCACCTCGGTAAGAATGTAAAGCTGTATGTAATTTGGTAGGCATACTTCCTACATTATCTTTTATCCTGCTGAAAGATACATCCATCTTCAGGTTTTGAACACCAACATGCACTACTGGATACTCGAATGCTTAACCACTGTTCATTAGATACATATGAACCATGGACTGATTTTATCTCCCTGCCAGCCCCAGAATATGTGGCATAGAAGCAAGAATGGAGGACAGCGAGTGACCTGTCAAAAGGTTCAGGTACAGGCAGCAAGTTTTGAATGAGTACCATCCTTTCCTATTCTAGAGATACAGTCAAGGCTAATGCCACTATCACATATGATTTCAATAATCTTTCTTGTTTTTGATCTTACTTCACTATGCTGCAGGAAGCAACTAAATATAATCTGCTTTTGTCTAAATATGTGTCCCAAAAGTCCACATGTTGGAAACAATTCCAAAAGCTATTATGTTTATGGAACATTACATATGAAAGTCAGGAATTCTGGAGGGTATTTAGATTTTGGTGAGATCAGGTGGGTAAAGCCCCCATGATGGTACTCCTGGCTTTATAAGAAGACCAGAGACTCAAGATAATATGCTTATTCTGTTTTTCCATGTGACACTCTCTGTCATATGATATAAAAGACCTCTACCAGATGACAGAACCATATTCTTGGACTTACCAGCCTCCAGAACTATGAACTAAATAATCATTATTTACAAATTTCCCAATCTGTTGTATTTGTTTCCAGCAACAGAAACAGAGTAAAACACTTGGGTATTTTAGTACAATTCTTAAACTCCAATGTGATTGAGAATCTCAGAGATTCATCCTAAGCAAAACTCAGAGACCCATACAATCATGGCTAGCATTAATTATACTAAGGACTAATAACATAGGTGAGATGAAAGCAAAATTTCTATTCAGTGTCCACACGACATTGGGGCAATAAGGCAGAAAACCTCATTAGACCATCCACAGCAGAAGGCTTTTATTTGGTCTTGCTTTGACTCCAATAATTATCTTAGACTTTTTCTGCTTTGCATAGTATCCACTGTTACCAATCACACCAATATGTAAATGTAGATAACATTATATCTATAAAATGCAAGAAACAATTGAGAGACTGTTTTAGGAATCTTAAAAGAGTATAATTTTACCAGATAATACATGATAAAAAAATCTCTTTATAATTAATTTTGCTAAATAATTTTGGAAAATTAGATGTAGATAAAAGATTTGGGAAATTATAGTAATAATTGTTTCTCTAATATTTTCGAAACACCTTTGAATCAGGCTTAAAACAGAAACCGAATTTCTATCACAAAGTTCAATATATACTACCATTTAGTCCCCTTAGTATCTGGATGGCCTTTGTAGTTGTACCAGGATTTAGGTTGAAACCACTACTTATTTAAGTTTATTTTAGATTAAATGAGGCCATTATAAATTATGATAAACTCTTCCTCTACATAAGAAAATGAACCAAATATTTTATTCATGTTAAATACAAGGTCATGTTAATATACATTCAATGCAATAAAAGAGTCACCACTAGAGAGCTACCAGGTGAGAAGTCCTAGGTTATACTTTTTGGAGTCCAATACTGGTTGAGGCTTGGCATCACCATTTGCAATGTCTTTAGTTAACATATCTTTAGAGATGATTTTGGGTTCTCACCCTCTGGGGTTTCTTGGGAAACAGCAGAAATTCCAGAAATCCTCTTTGTGGCCCATTTCCTTAGCTTGTTCCCCAGAAAGTGAAATTGAAAAAGTCTGGAAGCAGAGGGACTGACTTTGTGTTTTATTATCTTTCCTTTTCCCAAAACAAGTTGCTTGTCTCTTGCAGCTCCTCTTCATCAAGGAGATGAAGCTTGAAGCCCACTCCTTTTTCAGAACCAGGGTTGTATGGAAAAATGAGAACAATTGGCCACAAAGTAATAAAAGAAGTTACATTGCCACCAGATATTACTTTATGTTCCATCTCTATTAAACACTAATGTAAAGCCATGTTGTTTCAAAAGATTATTTAATGGTTTGAAAATTGTCGCATGAGATTATGTTTTAAAAAGGAGGCAACAAACTCATAGAGAGTAAGGTGTGTGTGAGTTTATGTGGAGAGCTATAATAAGAGACCGAAGAAAATACTGGAGAATTCTGCTGAAGAAAAAAGAACGTTTATATATTGTTGGTTAAAATGTAAATTAATGCAACCATTATGACAAGCAGTGATGAACTTCCTCAAAAACACTTCGGGTCTATATCTTAGGAAAATAAAATTAGCATGTCAAAGAGATACCTGCACTCCAAGTTTATTGAACAATATGCACAATTGCCAAGATAGGAAAACAACCAATGTGTCCATCAGTGGTTAAAGAAAATATGGCCTATATACACAAGAAAGTATTATTCAGTTTTAAAAGAAAGAATGAAATCCTGTAATTTGCCTCAAAATAGATGAATTTTAGAAGTTATATTAATGGAAATAAGCAAGGCACAAAAAGATCAATATCACATATTCTCACTCATTTATGATTGCTAAAAATGTTGGTCTCATGGAAGAAGAATGTAAAATGTCTTCACTTGAGGCTACCAAGTGTTGGGGGAGGAAAAGTGGGTTGGATAAGAAGTACCAAAATATTGTTAGACCAGAGGATTGTGTTCTATTGTCCTCAGAACAATAAAGTGACTACAATTGACTTTTATGCTAAATAAAAAACTACAAGAATCCACATACTTCAAACATAAGAAAATGATACTTTTTTAATTACTCTGATTTGATCATTACACATTGTATACAGGTGTCAAATCTTCGTACTGAACTTCATAATTATGCACAATTATTAGTTGACCATTAAAATTCTTAACTAATGAAAAATGCTACTTTCTTTAGGAGGAAATATATTTTATTCTTTAGAATTGAGATATTCTTAGTGATGTCATATTTTTTCCTTTTCACAGAGAAATCAAAATCTCCTATTTTTTAAAGAGGTGAAGTGGGAAGTAAATAAATATTTCTTCTCTATATTATGATCTCTTCCACCATAATTATAATCTAAAACTAGTGCAGAGAATCAATATTCTGGATCAATGGGCACAGACCCTGTTTTGAGACACATGGGATTAATGTTCTTTTCTGTTTCTAAAAGGTGGTTAAAACACATTGTCAATCCTATCACATAAAGGGATTAAAAAAAGAAATAAAACTGAAAACTGTAATTCAAAAAAGATTCTCTTTGTAGCGGCAAATTCCACAACATATTCATAGACAGAGGACTAAGTCAGCAATCTCAGGAAGGATTTTTATTCAATTGTGACTCTCCTTACAAAATCATGATTAACTCCTGTGCTTCACTACAGCAAAACCCATAGGTTCCACACACAGAAGACAAATTACTTTGTTCAGTGAATCAAGTTTCATAGGAACACTGTTGTGAGGTTCTCATTCACATGGTCTGAAGGACACAGTTGTCTCCAAATTAGAATTTGACTTCATATTGACACGACCATGAAGCCAACTGGCTTTTTTGGCTTTCATTATATTTTTTTTTTGTGTGTTTCACTCACAAAGGGCCAGAATGTAGATAAGAAAGCAAGGCTGAGGACCATGGAAATTTATATATCTTAAAGTAGCATATAAATCAGGGGGTGCCAAGAACAAGTGACTTTGTGTGCATCCACTGTGAAAATTCAACAAACTCAATAGCCCTCTAAATTTTTCATTTTATTACTGGAAAGTAAATAGGTTCTTGTATTTATTTGCTGACTAACATTCTGTCCACAGTCTTCTTCAGAAAGAATTCTTATGAGTTATCAACAAACATTCTGCCTGAGTTTCAAAGATTTAGATTGTGAGCACTGCAATTTGCTGGCAGACCCTATCTGCAATAAAGAATATTAACTTCTGGCAGTCCCTGTGCAACATACAGAGACATCGGACCATTCAGTACAAAATCTTTTATGTATATACGAAGAGGCCTTAGATGAGAAGGTCAGCAAATGGATCCGAATTCCTCATCTGTACATAAGGGGATAAAATTCCATTTTTTTGTGCCTGCCTCATAGAGTTTTGGTGAAGATACAAGAAGAAATTGGAATGATTTGAAAAGGAAAAACAATATAATATTATGTCATACTTGCTTCTATCAAAGTCCACTTACATCTACCTAAAAAATGAACAAAATTCTTGACTTATGTCTTCTATATATTCTACACTCTTCTAACAAACATTTGGGGCTAATCTCCTGTCTACCATCCTTTTACCCTTTACCTTAAAGGCATGTTTTAGAAAATGTGGTACACAGAGAAACAATGGAGTTTTAACTTAGTCATAAAGAATGAGATTATGGCTTTATTTTTGTTAAATGGATAGAACTGAAGAAGAATTATGCTAAATGAAATAAGTCATACTCAAAAAGTCAATGGTTGAGTATTTTCTGTCATATGTGGAAACCAGACCAAAATAAGTAGAAAAAAGTAATAGGGTAGCAAGGTGAAATCCCCTGAAAATAGAAGGGAGAAGTGTGAATTAAAGGAAGGGGGCTAAAGGGATAGGGAGAGGGATGGGAAAAGAGGAGTGGTAGAATGAAATTGACCAAATGATCCTATTTACATTTATGAATATACCACAGTGAATTTCACTTTTATGCATATCCATAAAACACTAATTTTTAAAATAAACCAAAATAGAAAGAAAACAAATAGAGTAAAGGAGAGGAACAGGGGTGGGAGGCAGGGACAGAAAGGGAAAGTACTGGGGAATGAAGAAGAACAAATTATATTCTATGTTATATGATTATATTGAAATGAACCCCAATATTATGGATAATTACAATGCACTAATAAAAACCTAAAAAAAATAGCATTTCACATACATAGAAAATTTTGTTCTGTGACTGGGCTAGGGAATGAGGAGTTTAAATGGATAAAAATCTGATGTTTATCAGATACTCTGATTTGGTCTTTGCTTCCTAAGGAATTTGGGGGATTTAGGATTAAAATCTAAAGGAAACAATCTTTATAAGGATATGAACATTCTCTGGGCATATGCAGAACTGACTCTTTCTTAAAAGATACATACAGAATCAGGAAGACCCTTGTCTCTACATGTAAGTGAAACTCAATAATTTAGACACTCAACATTTTTTAGAAATATTGAGACAGAAATGGTGTCATCTGCATTGACTTTTGCTGCTCTTGTTATTAAAGCAAGCAGTAGATGTAAAATTATTTTCCTAAAAGACTCTTCACATAGCAGATACAGAAACTGAACAAAGATGATAAAAACTGGGTGCATTACAGAGCAATTTGAGGGACAGACAGGCTTGTTTCATGTATGACACATCTCATGACACTAATCTTGACACTTTGGGCTATCTCTTATATCTCTACCCCTCTGCATCTCTCCCTTATCCTCTCTACTTCTCCTTTTAAGATTTATAATGATTAGCTGTATTTTTCTGAGCTATTTTGAGATTCACTTAGAATTCTGTTTTTCTTCCAATAAATTGAGTCCTTCCAAAATTATTAAACTAATTTCTGTACATATGGAGATATAAGAGATGGTACTAGAAACTATACTATGTAATTGACCAACACTGGGCTTGTATTCATTGCTACTTACCAGGGAATGCCTCTAAACCTAGTCAGGAAAATTTATGTCAAAGTTTCTATCTTTTGTAAATATTCCAGCCTTTTCTTATGTAAAGCTATGGGGTGGATCTCAGTGTACATTTCTGCCAACTTTTATTCTGGTTTGTAGCCAGTATACATTTCTGCCAACTTTTATTCTGGTTGTAGCTAGTATAAAGGTGTGAATTTTAAGGTCATGGACCCAGATGAAGACTGGCTGTGTTTCAAATCTATTCCTCCAGTTATTTGCTTTGTGGCTACTACAGTCTGAATATTTGTGACACCAATCTTGGTAATTTTTATGCTGAAATTCTAATCCCAAGGTGATGGTATTAGAAGTTGGGGCTTTTGGAGGGTGATCATGCCAAGAGTTTAGAGACCTCATGATTGGTATTTGTGCCCCTTTATAAAAGGTTCCCCAGTGTACAAGTTGCCCTTCTACCATGTGAAAACAAGTGAGGCTCTAAGAATCAGCCACCATATATTGATTAGGAAGCAGAAACTCACCATTTATTCTTCCTGATACCTTAATCTTGGGCTTGCCTGCCTCCAGCCTTATCAGAAATAAATGTCTGTTGGTTACAGAGTACCCAGTTTATATCATTTTCTTAATGCAATCCAAACAGACTCATTGGCTTGGTAATTTAAATTATGTATCTTCTCACTTTCCTCAACTGTGAAATCAGATGATAACAAAATCACTGTTATAGTTTAGATATGAGGTGGCCCCCCAAAAAGGTCATAGGCAGAACTATACAAGAATTTTCAGAGGTGAAATTCTTAGTTTATGAGAGGTATAATCTAATCAGTAAATTAATCCACTGATAGGGATTAACTAAGTAGGCAGTTAAGGTGTGTCTGAAAGATTTAGGTCACTGAGGCTGTGCCTTTGGGGTTTATATCTTGTCCTTGGTGAGCAGAGTTCTCTGTCTGCTTCTTGGTTACCATGTCCTGAACCACTTGCCTTGGCCAGGCCCTTCCACCATGGTATGCTGGCTCATCTGAGGCCCAGAGGTAGGCAGTCAGCCAACCATGGACTGAGCATCTGAAACCATGAGCCAAAATAAACTTTTCCTCCACTAAATTGCTCTTGTCAGGTCTTTTGGTCACAGCAAAAACAGCTGACTGAAACAATTATTTAAGTCATATGTTTTTAACAAGTAGTAAATGAATTCATGTTAATGTTGAAAAGAGTGTTACATAATGTACAATATATAAAAATTGCTAATTAAAAAAAGCAGTACTGATAAATTAGAAAATGTATCAAATCGTATTGAAATCATTTCCTTATCTTACGTGTGTTTATACTTTTTTTTTTTTCAGTGCTAGGGATCAAATCAAGAGCCTCACACATGCTACGCAAGTATCTACCACTAAGTTTCATTCCTAGCCTTTCCTTATAATGTATTCCATTTCCCTAAGAATCGGTGCATCCCATGAAGGAAGGGTCAAATAATCTAGAGATATAAACAATGCAAACAATGCAAAAACTTCCAGATTTATTGGTGAACCTTCCTTGTCCCTGGAAGTGGGAGTTCTCTCCCTCTAGGTCTCAGGCAAACCAAGGCAGCTGACCATCCCAGATAAGACAAAAGGATGAAATACCTATTTATTAATAAGCAGAATCATAAATATTAAATACCTATGTTAGTAATAAGCAGAATCATAAATATTCATCTAATGTTGATTAAATAAGTAAAACCTTGCATGAAACTCCTTACTTCTGGGGTTAAGAAAAAATTTAAAAGGGTATATTCTATGACTCAATAACTAAACTGAATGTGTGCATGGCAACAGGAGTTATAGAGCTAAATGAGACATAATCTGTTCTCTAGAAGCACTAAATATTATTATTATTTTTTAATTCTTGAAACCTCAAATCTTAAAATATGAATTTATAAAACAGCTTGCAGAATGTAGGTCTTGTTTTGATGTACAAGATTACAACTTGAAGGACAGCAGAGTAGCAAGCTTCATAAAGAAAACGAGCACCAGTGACCTGACCTGTCACTGCTGAGTAAACTCATGTAGAAGACCCAATGGGATTAGGTCCACTCATCCCTGGCAGAGATTACTTCTTTACTCTGCTGTTATTCTGTCTGCTAACTACAGGCAGGCTAAAACTGACTGATAAGGTCTGGTGTTCAAAGGAGTCTGGGAGTAATGGTTCTTAGCTTTGGTACATGTTAGAAATACCTGAGAGCAACTAAAATGTATTCAAAGTTATATCACTGGTTCTGGGGGGAATTAGTCATCACTACATTTAAAGCATTCATATAGTGATTAAAATACACATCCAGAATTGAAATTCATCTGACTAGGTGAATTCATTATAATCAACTGCAGCTTTAATGAAGAAATAAAACTTAGCATGCACCTTTAAAAACCATGTTTCGTGAAACTACATAATCCAGAGGTATAAACAATGCAAGCAATGCAGAAACTTCCAGATTTATTGGTGAACCTTCCTTGTCCCTGGAAGTGGGAGTTCTCTCCCTCTAGGTCTCAGGCAAACCAAGGCAGTTGACCATCCCAGATATAACAAAAGGATGAAAAACCTGTTATTACAATATTCCATATAAAAATTCATTACAAATCAATGGTCACAATAAATTAATGCTCAAAATTTTAATACAATGGAAATCACTAACATATTACTTTTGCATTAAGTTTAATTGTGTTTGAGCATATGGGTTAGACTTTCTAATAAATGACTTCTGCCATTTCTGTGCCTGTATTTAAACAGTTTTTAAAAGTGTTTCCAATTTGTCAGATTATTGCCCTGTACTTTTCTTTATTTTTAAATTAATTCCTGAGTCAGTCTGTTCACATAAAATTATATGAGTGAACACAGTACTCCAGCAAAAGTGTGTCATGTTCAATCAAATGCTGGGAAGGTTTAAGCACATCTGCTCAGCAATTGCTCTGTTAATGGTACCACAGTCAGCTATGCAGGAATGGATCTATAGCAACTCACAGGAGTGGTATAGTGCAGGCATTCATTCTAGGGCTTTAATGACTTTTATTTTTAATAACATATGCAAGTAAATGTAAAATGTTAAATAATGGTAACTCTGCTTTGAATGCTTAACATTGGCTGGCTCCTAGTAGAAAATCAATAAAGATATGTTAAATAAAGGCAGTAAAGAAAGAAGGAAGGAACAAGGTAAGGAGCCAAAAAAAAAAAAAAAGGATAAAGGAGGACAAGATGAAAAGAAAAGGGAGGGTGGGTAAAGAGGAAGGGAGGATGGGGGGAAGGAGGGAAGGAGGGAGAGAAGAAGAAGAGAGAAATTTTCTACTTTTTGTACTACTTGTATGAATGTCTGAATTACAGTATTTGTAAAAAATATCCTAGAGTTGCACTTTTAGTAGGTCTGCATTTTTCAGACTTATTATCAAACTTTTCCTTTGTTTGAATTTGGAGAAAGCAGAAACAATTGGATATCAATGCCTTGCTCTCTATATATGAATTACACATTTGAACTTGTGTAGTTTGGGGAACAATTGTTTTTGTTTCTTTTAACTTTATAGCTTTTTATATTTTTAAGGTACTTCCTGCTAAAGTAGACATAGAACTAGACAAGGTCTAGAATTAGGTTTCTATGATTACTACTTAATCCTTCTGGAACAATTCTATGGGAAGACCCAGGGTTTATCTCATGGGATCCAGAGCATAATTTGAACTCTAGATACATAAGACAATTAATGCTACTCAGTTCTTCCTGGAAATTAAGCTCCATCCTGGTCTTGAGTATCTCTTGATTTGGTACCTTCTAGCACAGGGAAAACAGAAGATGCTTGTCACCCAAATCAAAGAACTTGTACATGATCAATGGGCTCAGGGTAGACGTTAGTTGCCAACACATTACTGAGAGGTAGACTGTTTCTTAAATTAAGTTCTGAAACTTGTCTGTTAAGCCAACAGAAAAACATTTTGAAAGAGGAGGAGACGGGGAATTTGTTATTACCTCTTCCAGAAAACAAGGTGAAGATAGATAGTAGCCCTTTCCACAGAGGCAGTTCCTCTGAGTTCAGATTGTATCCATAGTCTTTGTTTATTGCTTCCTGCTTTTCTGGATCAATCCAGCTGAAGTTGTCAGCTCTCTGACATATTTGAGATCTTGTGTCTTGGTCACCCTGTAACTTTGGCACACAGTGGTGCTGGATGAAAGTTTGTGGAATAAGCCTTCCTTCTCACAAGACCATCCTCCAGTGGAAAGGTGGAAAGGTTAAGAAGAAGAGGAAATTTGGAAAAGGTTCAGCTGTATAAGTTATTACATATCTTCTGATAATAGAACAGGTATTAAATTCATGAGACACTGAAAATTGAATTGCTGAGACAAGAGCTATTGTGACTAGAATAGCAAATGTCAGATCATGAATCTATTCACATGGCAAGGATCAAAAGATGATTAGCACAAGTGACAGAGTGGTTCTTCATTGCCTGAAACATTGAGGCCCTATTTTGTTTTGAGGAGGTAAAGACTCCAGATATTTCTTAAATTGTGTTTATGCTCTATGTTTTGAACTCTTTTAAGTTTTACATTTTTTTTTGGAGTTAAGAGAAGAGCAAAGTTGTCAATATCAATTTTATAATTTCTCCTTACCTAAAACTTTTATGATTTTAGAACAATGCATAACTGGTCTGATAGCAGTAGACAATGATATTTAAAGAACAGCTTTAGATTATCTGGAAAATAAAAGGAAAGTCAATAGTGATTTTTAGGGTTTCATGTGCGTGAATCCATCTACACAAGGTCTGTGTCAAGAAGAAAGAAAGATTTTCAGCATGAAGGTTAATCTCATATTGAGTTCTGAGAATTTAGGAGTTGGATAAAGAATGGGTGAAGAAAATTCTTGTTTCTTAGGAATTCCTCCTTAGAATACCAACCACCTCAAGTCTGGAAGAATTTTTATAAATGCTTGTTCATTTATTTATTCAGTCATTGGCTCATTATAAGAACTGTCTTTCAGAAGTGTTCATACCAATGCTGTGTGTCTAAGGTGGAGGTCATCAGACTATAGTCCACAAATCAAATTTGGATGATGACTTCTTTTTACAAAAATGTTTTTATTGAAACATAGTCACATCCATTTATTAATGAACTGCCTATTGCCAAATCAATAATTGCCACAGACATTGACCTATGAGACCTAAAATAGAAGCAGAAATCAGAGAAGAAAAAAAGGAATACATGTGAGTTTTGAAGGTAGAGAAAGGGTCCATTAGATAGAAAGTGCAAGAATCCTGGAGAAGCTAGAAAATAGATTCTCCCTAGAGCCTGCAGAAGAAAAGTCAGGCCTGTTCACAACTGGACTTTGTGAACAGCTTTGGGGCACTGAGTTCAGACTCTTGAGTTCCAGGACTATACTATGACATATTCTTGCATTCATCCAGTCAGTTTATGAGTTTCATCAACAAACTGAAAAATATTGTGACCCCTAGTCTGGGATTTAGTGTATCCATAAAATAATAATATATTGTAATAAATAAATGTTGTCAACTAAGGAAATCCAAATATAGGAAAGTCAATAGAGCTGTTTTTCAGTGTAGTCTTGAGCAAATAACTTTCATAAGTAAATCCTTGTCAAAGTACTAAAGACATGCCTGCCAGGTTAGATAATGAAGGAGATTTAATCTTGCTGGAAATATATGTGCAGGTATATAAAGTATTATTTGTATTCTTAACAGATAGAAAGATCTATGTTCTCATACTTGGTTGAATTTTAAGACAGGGTGATAAACCGTAGGACAGATTAATTTTTTCTTAAATTAGTTAACTTGCCATTTCTGAGATGAAAACTCAAAATACTCTCATACTTCCGCAAGCACATTATTTGAAGTAAACATTTAGGAAGCAGGAGGAATGCCTCACTTGGCAAGTTGAATAGCAAATTAAACTTATTGAAACAATTCTGCATGTTATTCAAGGATACAGCGGATGACATACTTTTATTCATCTGCTAACGGGTGCATACCTGGGTGGTTTTTATAAATGCAAAACATTAATATTTCAGTCATCTGGGATAATCAGCAGTGCAATCTTTCGACTTAAAGGGAGCCTGATATTTCAAGTGCAGAATTACTGTTTTTATTAGAACTGATTTAATTGACATCAAATTATAAAATTTCCATCATGTTCACATAGGTACAATATGCAGCTTAATTTTTTGAAAATAATGCAATGCTGTCACAACGAACATCAGTAAATCTTTCAATTTTACTCTATTTGACAAGTGGTATGAAGTTTTAGAGTGAGTTTTTACAAACCTTTGATTATACACATGAACTTTATTCCACAAATAAGTCTCATCAATTACACAGAACTCAATAGCCTGTTTCAGAAACCAGTGTAAAATTCTAAACCACACAGAAGTAAAATAACTCCCAATGAAATACAGTAAGTGGAAGAGTTTGGCTTTGAACTCCAGCAATATTTTTATTCAACTGGCTTACAATGTAGCTCAAAGAATAATAGAAACTGACATGAAATAAACGTGCCTTGCAAACTATAAACAGTGGTTTTGGGGTATACTCTAATATATAATCAGAAATCCAACACTTATCATCAATTTTTAGTTTAAAATGGTATGTCTCTCCTACAGAAAAAGCACCCAGGTATCAAGGAAATAAAATACCTTGAACATACCTGTCCTTTCAGCAGATATTGAAATAGCAAGAGGGTTTACTTTCAAGAGAACCACACATACAAATAATTTTTAAGTGTTTTTTTAATCATTTCATTAAGGAACTTGGCATACATATTACCTATTTTAATTTTTTGTAGCTTTATCTGCTTAAAAGAATGAGAATTAGAAAATCTTTTAAGGTGCATTAAAGAAACAGTGAATTTAATGTCAGAAAAATCTAAATTGGCCCTCCATTCACATGGCATTCTGTTATTCCTGTGGAGTGGAGAAAGAAAAAAAGTTTGAAAGACGAGGCTGAATGAACCAAAGACATAACTTTTGTGACTGAAGAAGACTCCATACATAGTTGAAGACTCCATAGATAGCATTCAGCTCTGCACAAATTGCACTCAATAACACAAAGTTATTAGGATCATTACAGTTTCCTTTGGCCCTTTTACTTCTTTACATACCCTCACCCCAACCTGGATAATGTATGCAATTTTCCTTCATCTGCACTGCTTCTTGTCAGTCTTTAGACAAGCTGCCCCTGACAAATGCTTTCTTCTTAACTTGTCATGTAAGATATATATATATATATATATATATATATATATATATATATATATATATACATACATACATATATATATATATGAATAGATATTACATATCTATTCTTACCTGTTATATATGTAAGCATGGATATTATAAAGGTTCTTTGTGTGTTGTTTTGCATCTTTAAATTTGCCTTTCAAGAGTTATTAGCAAAATGCCATTTTTTCCTAGAAAAAATAATATGTCCTTAAGAAAGTTCTTGGGCTAGGGATGTGGCTCAAGCAGTAGCACGCTCGCCTGGTATGCGTGGGTCCCGGGTTCGATCCTCAGCACCACATACCAACAAAGATGTTGTGTCCGCCGAGAACTAAAAAAATAAATATTAAAAATTCTCTCTCTCTCTCTCTCTCTCTCTCTCTCTCTCTCTCTCTCTCTCTCCTCTCTCACTCTCTCTTTAAAAAAAAAAAAAAGAAAGTTCTTAAGATTTTCTCCACCAGGAAGTGTCCAAGGATAATTAAAATGAGAATGACAACCAAGTACAGGAAAATAAGACTCCAGCAGCTGTGTTGCCTCTTCCCCAAAGACATAGATCCACTTGTGGTTTCCACTTGTGTTTGTTAAATTGACTGCTCAGCTAAACAGACATGGCTCCTTCTCTTTGGCAAAGTTTATGGAAACTTATGAGAAGTCTCTGGCTTTCCAACTACATGGAGGAGACCCTGGGGACTCTACCTATCTTCCTGAGCCTGGCATTAAGAAAGCGTAATGGGTATTTAAGTTCTTTGTGTGACACTTTGATGTTCTGAGACTTTCTCCTGTTTTCCCACCTGCCATTCACAGCTCTCTTCTGCCTTATGTTCTCTCAGGATCCTTCCAAACTATCTTTCTCACATAGTATCACTGAGCTGAAGGAGTCTCCCCATCCTTTTCTTTTGTGTCATGTCCATTTCCCCACCCCTAGCCATCTTGAAATTCAAGGAAGCAACCAGGCCAAAGGATGTGAATTTAAAGTTATTAGAATCCATTATTAGCTTTTTACTAAGCAATGAACTCCCATTGGTAAATTTACTTTTTCAGCTTTTTTTCATTTGAGAAATGATAATGTGGTAGGACTAGGAAAGGGTGCTAAACACAGTATTTGGGATGATATGATTTCTTATTTTGTTTTGGTCCACACTCCTCTAAATCTCTAATGAAAAGGCAGTTTTATCCCATGATTTTATAGTATAATAAATCCAAAAATAATCCATTGCTTTGTAGGTGGATTTAAGCAGCTCCTCCTACTCTGCCCAATGCTGCTTGATTCCTAATATTGTGTGTAACTGATACTGTGTTTTCTTTCTATTCAGGTATCCACCCTCTAAAGCATGCCCCAGTGTCATTCTTGCTGTTATAGTTACTGCTAGCCATACTAGAAGCCCATCTACTTTGCTTGATGCATGGATCTTTGCTAATCTATTTCTCTCAGGTCAGTGTCCATTCCTACATATTCTCTCAGATTTCACTTCTTTTATTGAACTAAATATGAGGTGTCTCCCAAAGCTCATGTGTGGGACAATGCAAGAGATTTTAGAGGTGAAATGATTGGGTTATGAGAGCCTTAAGCTAATCATTGAATTAATCCACTGATACGGATTAACTGGATGGTAACTGTAAGCAGGTAAGGTGTGGATAGAGGTGGTAGGTCACTGAGGGCATGACTCTGGAATTGTATTTTGTCCCTGCTGAACAGGGGCTCTCTTTCTCTCTCTCCCTTCCTCTGCTTCCTGGCCATCATGTCTTAAGATGCTTTCCTTGGCCATATTCTTCCACCATGATGTTCTGCCTCACCTTTGGCCCAGGACTATGAATTCAACCATCTATGGATTAAATCCTCTGAAACTGTGAGCCAAATAAACTTTTCCCCCTCCATGTTGTTCTTTTTATATCATGCCTGACAATGTACTAAGTACTTTAGCAATGTAAAAAAAAATTTAATTCTCAAGTACTTTCATTTACTTATTCCATTTGTTTAAAAAGTATAATCAGAGTGGTTCAATAACTTATGCAACTAGTGTTCTTTCAATTAATAACATTTGATCAAAACGTGAATTAATTAATTTATTGAAGATTGGATTCATTCATTAGGTTAGTGATTTTGGATAGCCTACTTTGAGCAGATCACCTCTGTCTTTAAGAGAGCAACAGGGAACTGTCCTGTACATGTTTTATAAATGTCATATAACATGTGTATGAATATGCATGTATACATGTATATTTGTGTATTTATATTATATATTTCACTTTGGCTAGACGTTACAGAATAAAGATCTCCTAATTGAAGGTAGCTTAACCACTTCAAAGTCAGACAGAAAGCCTGGTGATTAAACCACTTACAGTGTGTCTCTCAGTGATGTGATGAAAACACAAGGCCTCATGTAACTTTTGTGAACATTGTCAGACACAAAGGGGAGAATTCAGAGGCTTAATTTAGCATGACTCAGAACTTAGTAACATCACCTTTGGAAAGTGCTGGAGCATAGAAGAGCTGAAGATTGTTTGATGTTCTTTTAATCATTACATGGGTAGAGGAGGGATGTCAGGTTATTTGTTATTACTGCATCAATAGCTTGTAATACACTATTGGTAAATGAAGGTGAGATGAAGCAAACAGATTTGATCTCATTCTATGGCTGAACTGTGTGGCAGAAAGTAATAGGATTTTTCTGCTCTTTCCAGTACCTTCCCACAGATACATATATGTTCACATAATTTACCTAGCTTTGGGAAAAATAGTAAATATTTCCTGGTGGTCTGATTAATGGCCTAAAGTAGATAGCACTAAGAGACCTATTTCTCTGATTCTCTCTTTCTCACTTTTGCAACAACTCTCTTATTATTTGTGGGGTGCCATGCCCCTACTCTGGCTCAGCCATGTGACTTGCTTTGATCGATACAACAAGGCAAAATGACTATCTACCAGTTCCAATCCTAAGATGCAAGTGTTTCCTTGGTACTCTGATGCAATGAGGACACACTTGTGCTAATGTATTGGATATTGAAAGTCAATGAGAACCATCACCCAAGTTTCTTAGTTCCTGCAGCCAGCCTCCATTAGCTGATAATCAGCAGACCTCAAATATGTGAATGTGACCTGTTAAAATCCGCAAATTCTTCCAGTTAATCCCAATCTAATAGATGCCAGTTTATATGCCTCCTTCAAGAATTCAAGGTTGTCAAGTAGACTAGAAATTGATAGGGGGCTGACTTTTGCTGTGCCGTTAATTAATGAAAGACAGATTGCTGGGTAGGTGTGGGAGAGGATGAAAACAAACACAAACACATATAAGCAAAATAGAATGTTATAGTTTAGATATAACATTTCCCCAAAAAGCTCATGTGTGAGATGATGGAAGAAAGAGTGTTAAGTTTATCAGTGCATTAACTTCCTGATAGAGATTAATTGTGTCATGTCTATAAGCAGGTAATGTGTGGCTAGTGGAGTTGGGTCACTGGGGGCATGACTTCAGGGGTATATATTTTATCCTTGGTGAGTGAAGCTCTTTCTCTCATTCTTGATACCCATGTTCTGAGCTGCCTTCCTCCATTATACCCTTCCACCACGATGTTCTGCCTCACTTTCAACTTAGCAATGGATCCAGCCACGTATGGACTGAGACCTCTGAAACTAAGTGCCAAATAAACATCCTCTAAAATTGTTCTTACCAGATCTTTTAATCACAGCAATGCAAAAGCTAACTGAAACACAGAGAGCATGAACAATTGGCAGATAAAGCAAAACAGTACTTTGTCTAGAGATAAGACAAGTTTCCCAGGAAGAACTCTTAAGATTTACTCTAGATCAGCTAGGGCTGGCTCTGAGGCCCATGGAAGTTCTAAGAGTTCACTTATAAAAGGCAAAAAAAAAAAAAAATCCACTGAGGATGGCCAAAAGAGGGATTGGGGAAATGTGGCAAAATAGGACAAAGTTGCAGAAGCACTGCTTTGTTTATCCATTTTGAAGGTGTGGTATTGTTTACTAGTGATTTCAGCTATTTGGGAGACTAAAGCAGAAGGGTCACAAGTTCAAAGCTATCCTAGACAACTTAAGGAGATCCTGTCTCAAAATAAAAAAAAAGGACTGGTGACATGGTTCAGTGGTGGAGCACCTCCAGGTTCAACCCTCCAGTACATAAATTTTTTAACATCAGAAAAAAAAAAAAACAGAATTTAGAAAGATAGCTGATGTTGATGGGGTTAATCAGTTAATGGAGCCAAGAAGAAAAATAGAACTAGAATTATTATTATTATTTTTTAGAAAAGATGTTGGAAATATCTGAATCTAATTTTGGGTTTTAAAACTACTCTACTTTAAGCAACCAATGGGGCAGAATTATCATACCTAATAGATAAAAGATCCCCTAGCTGAGTTCAGACCGGAATAGGGATCCTGGAATCCTTTCTTGTGCCTCCTTGGTGGCTCAGAGTCACTGCTATAGAACATCCGTTGCTTCCAGAATTTCCATGGCCAGGTGGGCAAACCAGAGACCATGGCAAGGTTGAGACTTGAACACCTGAATGAAGACTTTGTTATACAACTCATCTGCCCTCAGTATTTTAAAAAGTATTTTTGTACCTTGGAACATTTTTCTCTCCCACCAAATGTAGGAAGTATTGCAGGCTAATTTGAGAGTCTTTTCATAGAAGAAACTTAATTTGAAGGAGTATTCATCCTCTTAACTATTTACATTTGATGAGAGTCCTAGTCTTTCAAAAGAATCTTCTTATGAACGCTCACTCTAGTTCTTAATTTTCTGTCCATGAAGATTTGCTTGGTCCCCTGGCTCAGAATTCAGTGCATTTCTATTTCCAGGGTTGTATCATGTTTCATTGGCTGATGCATCTTAACAGTCAGCATCTAACCGAGGATAGCATAGGATAACTCCCTCACAGCACTGTTAAAATGGTGCCAAATGCTACAACATCTGTTCATTGTGAATAGCACATTAATAAATAAAGCCATGTTAAAATCACAACATAATTCTTAGGTTAGAATAATTACAAGTGAGAGTGTTTATCCTTTCACATAAAGTTCAAGCTCTTCAATATGATAAGCACTACCCCTGATTACATAAACTCTGCCTTATGTTTCATTATATCTCAATCTGACTTTGAATTTCTCAATAAGTTTTTGTAGTTCACCAATAATGCCATGATGGGTGATTGTGTTACACCTTTGTAAATGATTTGTCCCTTGCCTGGATGCTCTTTCTCATGAACTGAGCACATGGTCAGTCTTTTTGCTCCTTTAAAACCCTGCGTCAGCATTACTTTCCACAAAGAAGTTAAACACTTTTACTTCTCTGTTACTTATTTCCTAAATACATTGTTTTTCCATTGCATTATAATATTTCTGTGTATGTGCTTTGCCTCTAATGGTACACCAACAATAGTAAAGTCCAATACAATGTTATTTTGTGTTCACATGGGTGAACTCAATCTTCATAACTCTGTAGAGTAAGATTATTGTCATTAGTATCCAAGGGACAAAGAATTTACAGTTAGCTGGGATTTAAATCCAACAAGATTCAAAAGGTTTCTAGAATCTTCTAATAGGATTCTATGTTGCTTCTCGATATCCTACATCCCTTGAAAGTTCAGAGACTGTCTTGTTTCTTCAATACTTGCTAATCTGAAGTCACATTAATAAGCCATATACTATACTACTTCCAGGACTGCTGCCTCCACTTGACATTTGTAGAAGTGTCTCTTCTGAATATGCATGGTTACAAGGGATTCTATGCCATTCAGTGAAAACATAAGAAAAAAATCGCTATACATTTTCTCAGCAAGATCACAATCATCACATGCTCAAATTATATTTCCTAACAGACCTAAAACCTGGCATCTCAGATGCATTTGTTGAAAAGTAGTTATTCATCATTTTTGCATTTGGCTTTCCCATTGTACAATGGAAAGGTGTTCTCTTTGATTCCAGGTGGTGAACTGATTTGGCTTATGAATGTTATACACCCTACTTTCCTGAATTCACTTTACCTACAGGAGGAACTTTGGATATATTTTCCCATTCTAGACACTTGGAAAACAGCTCCGAGGTCATTGTATAATCACAAACAAGAACTACAAGGCAAACGAGACTGTGGCTTAAAGATCTATTCAGTGATTTGACAGGTCAGCAAAAGGCATTCATGATGTGCACATCAGTCACAGGAAGTCCATGACCAGCATGGCACTACTGGTTTTCAAAAGCAGCATAGATCAAAATGAAAAGAGAAGCTTCAGAATATGGAGAGGAACACTCATCAAACTAGTGGTGTCCACAATGATTTTTTTCAAAACCCATTGGTATAGTTTAACACCTCATAAATTGTAATTTTTCTGTGAGGTAGTAGGGTTTTACTTTAGTGGTTCTATTTCTTTGATTGTGGAACCAAAATTTAGAATAGAATAGAATAGAAAATAGGTAGATTTATAAAAGGAAAGATTGGATAAGTGTGAGGAGAAATATCCCTGATAAATATATGCCCTAGAGCATCTGACAATCAGATGGACTTGATTTCCAATCATCATGTCAGTGTGGTTGACATACACCACTAATTTGGGTGTCAAATATCTGGCTTTTAGCTGGAAGGAGATAGTATACCCCAGGGAATATGTGACAAGGTTTGATTGTTATAAATGGTCAAGAGTATGCTACTATTTTCTGCAGGTAGTATCTACTAATACTGTTAAATATCCTATAGTATATAGTCGCCTCCTAGAAATATATGAACTAGTCCTACATACCAATTGTACTGAAGCTGATAAATCCTGCTATAACTCCATCTAATGCTCCTCCTTTTTTCACTCACTGGATTTAAGCCAACATTTTCCACTTCCATGAATCTAACAAATTAAACACAACTCTAATCCTTGAAATTGGTAGTTCTTCATGGAAGCTCTGCACATTCTCCCCTCTGGTTTCTAATCCTTAACTTCACTGAACTATCCTTCATCCTTAATGTTCAGTTTAATAATTTCTCAGGAAAGCTTATTTGGAATCATCACACAAAGTATGCTATATTTATTTTCTTTGTTATAAGTTCTCCTAGAACTGAGTAGCTTTATAAACAGTTGTTTTCTATAATATTCTCAATCTCTTGGGGGAACACATTTCTGTCCCAATTGACTTGAACTCTGTCCTGAATAATCCACCCCCCTCTCTCTTTCTATGTGTGTGTATATATATATATATATATATATATATATATATATATATATATATATGTGTGTGTGTGTGTTTGTGTGTGTGTATGTGTGTGTGTGTATATGTCTGTGTGTGTATTAATAATTAAATCCATGGATGAGTAAATTATTTAGAAACTTATCACATTACAAAATTTTAGAAAAGCAGATTTTGGTTCAAATTGTGGCTAGCATATATTAGATTAACTTGGCTCAAAATGCTCACCATTTCCTTTCTAATTTAGGACCCTGGCTAACAAATGATATCTGTAAAAATCTCATAATCTGTTAGAAATTTGGAAATCTGATTTCAAGTGCACTCAATGTGAAAAAAAATGATGAAATAGAATCAATCTTTGCCAGCATTTAGAAAGACTCCAACAAACCATAACCAAGGATGACGTAAAATCAAAGAAAGATGAAAACTTTCTCTTTTTAATCACAATAAATGTTCATTCCATTTTATGTGTTTCACCTAGAAAACTATTTTCCTTTCCTACATCACATTCAATTGGATTTTTAAGCATCCATGCCTACCATCAGCTCTTAAAACAGCAAGGTTGAAACATCTGCTTTCCTTGATATGAAGACTCTAGTCACATGACTAGATAAGATAAATTCTCTTCCCTTTTATTGGGAATTTAAAGTCTTATTACAAGGAAAGCAATGAAGACTTTTTTCAATTTCATAGGGACAGGAAATTTTTTCTTTTCTCATTAGGCACTATTTTCTTCATAAGTCTAGATCTATAGTAACTAGCATTGGGAAAAAAATGTTAATAAAGGAGAATAACATCTGTTGAACTGAAAGTGGCTGCCCTGTGACATTAGTAGACATTCATTTATTCCACAAATCCAGTCACTCAAGATGAAGACAATAATAAAATGACAATAATACAATGATGCATATTTGGACATATTCCATTGTTATTGGAACCTCTAATATTGGACATAAAGATACTGAAATGGGAATGAGACCAATTTCTTTGAGAACTGGGAATTTTAATGGAACCACACAAGAAATACAGTGACTTAGCCAAACGTGTAGGAGAGATGCTCTCTTGAGCAGAAAACCTGTGTGCCTATCAAAGGGGTAATTATATCACTGTCTTGCAGCACAGAGAAAGACCGCAACCTGGAGACTAAGTAAAAAAGTGTCTACAGTGGATTCAGATTAGATCAATTCCAGAATCAGTTATGTTAATTTGGCACTCTGGAGCAAAAGACAATGTGAGAGCACTCAGAAAATCAAATGTACGAAATATGATATGTCAAGATCATTGTAATGTTTTGAGCAACCAATAAAAAAGAAGAAGAAAAAAAAGAAAATTTTGTGCTACATACTCATTTCTGGGTGAACAAACACAAACTCAGGATTTCTGCAAGAACTTAATTGAATACCAAAAAAAGCATAGGAAATAAATGAGCCAAGACACACAAGAAATGAGACTTCCTTTCCTCCAGATAGTTAAGGGTTGGTTACGATCAGTACAGAGGGAATGGGTTGAAAACCTATCTTTTGTGTATTATAATAGTTTTGGGTACGTTCGTAACTGTAGTCCTTTCATAAACAGAAAGTAGTCCTTTTCATAGAACAAGGGATTACTATTGTTTTACAGCTTCTTATATTCAAAAAGTGTCATGATGCCAGGTGTGGTGGCACACATCTGTAATCTCAGAGACTGAGGAGCCTGAGGCAGAAAAATCACAAGTCCAAGGTCAGCCTCAGCAACTTAGCATAAACCTAAGCAACTTAGTGGGACTCTCTCTCAAAATAAAAAGTAAAAAGGGGGTAAGAATGTGGTTAAACACCCCTGGGTTCAATCCCTGGTGTGTATATAAAATTTTATATATATAAAATTTTTAAAAAGGTGCTATAATAAAGAGTCTCTTCAAGTTACACAAAGGACCACACTGGGTGAACCCTATTTGCATATGGGCTCTGTACAAGTGTGAGCATCACCATGTAGTAAGTGGCAACATTTATAACTTCAAGCACTGACCAGCTAACTTATATTAAATTATCTAATTCTCATAATAGTACTTTGATAAAGGTGTGCTTGCTGTCTTTCTCTTAAGTCTGAGGAACTGGAGGATAAAAGAGGTTAAATAACCTACCCACAGTCACAAAGTGAGGGAGTCATAGAGTAGGTACTCAAGCTAACTCTAACATCTATGGTTTAATAAACTTCAATTGTGACAAACATCAGTGTTCCTTGCTTCCTGCAGGAGAGTATTATTGTCTGTGTCCCTCATTCTGCAGTCTCACCACCATAACTAGACTCTCAGTTCACAGGATCAGTCTGGGATGAGGATAACATCCAGACAAAAGTTTTCTTAGGGCAGGATGGAAGTCACACACACATTCCTGCTCATATCCATACACATACTATTCAAAAACACCACCATTTGGAAAGCTTCCCATGGATTATGGGAACTAACCTGCCCCTTTGAAGCTCCAATGATTACCCAGTTAAACCCAATGCCCTAACCAAGTGAAAAGATATGGGTCAAGTTATAAGAAAGCAAAATCAATTATCTAAAAACTGAACATTAATATCCCATTAACCAAAAAAAATATCAAAACAGATGAGTACCAAGGATTTTTCCCTCTATTTAACTTATTTAAAGATGTCTTTCAACATAACAAAGTATTATACAACTAAACATTAAAGATTAATATCAATAACTTTTTCAAAGAAAGGGAAAATTTCCCTAACATATATTTTTTTACTCTCAAGCTTCCAGAAGCTGAAGAAAATAATATATCCAGCCATTCTCCATTCAATCAAACCTCCCAATGACTAAATTCCCACAAATATTTCTGGATAAATCATTCAATGTTTTTCTCTTGAGACATTTAGAAACATCAGCACAGTTATCACCCCTAGAACCATCAGCTCAGAAATGGCAAATAGAGATTACGGGGACATGTTAATACATCTCAATGAAGAGAGTAGCCTGAAACCTGGCTGAAAAAATGTGCCATAGTTCATTCATCCATATATCACCTGCATATTAAAATACATAGTGACTTTGCTAAAGAAGTTAGGATGCTAGGCAGAAATTGGTGACTTACATAAAACTAAGACAGTTGATTCTAAGAACTTTTTTCTCAAATGTATACTGAAACAGGGTGTATTCTTCATTTGTTTACATATTCAGCAAACACCAATTGCATACTAAGATTGTAAGGTGGACCAGGGGTTTATGCACTTCAATGTGCATATAAACCACCCTATATACTAGAGTCATACTATAAAATGTCATACTATAAAATATAGATTGGATTTGAGGCTCAAGATTTTGAATTTGTAGTAGGTACAGATGTTGCTGGACCACTCATTGAACAGCAAAGAGTCTAGCTCAGAATTGTCCAACTGAAATCTCTGTATTTATTTAAATATTCAGTGTCAATTCCACTCAGTATGATAGCCATTAGCCACACATTTGACTAGAGTGACAGAGAAAAAAAAATTATGTATTTCATTATATAAATGGAAATTTAAATAGCTGTATGTGGCCAATGGACATTATATTGGTGAGTGTATAATCACAAAGATGAACACACCACCATTTAATGAAAATAAAATATTTAACTGTATTATTGGGATATGATATGCACTGTCCTAGAATGATATTATTGAATAAATGACATCGAAGGATATAAAAGACAAATGTAAGAGTACATGACATATGAGCAGGTTATAGTTGAATATGCTGGTCTACAATTCTCAAATGAGATTAAACAAATGTGTTCTTTCTTTCTTTCTTTCTTTCTTTCTTTCTTTCTTTCTTTCTTTCTTTCTTTCTTTCTTTCTTTCTCTGTTTCTTTCTTCTATCCATCCATTCATCCTCAGTGCAATCATAAGGATAGGAAGACAGCATTTTGAATTTTGCCTGGTCAAGTTCTGAACTAGTTGTGGAGACTCCTCCAAATGCAACAAAGGACTTTTGTGTGAGTTGCTGTATTACCCCAATTTTATACAAATATGCCATCTCAGTATTAATTGAAGTAGGACAAAATTCTGTGAGTGAACAGACAGAATGATCAGCTCTCCTGGAGAAAGGTAGTGGACAATCTTTGATTCCCACTCCGAGGAGAAAAGAAAGTTAGTGCGATAGTTTTAGTTGTAGACAATCTAACCTAAAGAACCAGGTCAAATTGTCATGACAACTGATGGCCTGCCGTCAGAGAAATAACTCTCTAATCTGGCTGACACTCATTAATGGAACTCCAGCTGTGCTCTGCTTCTGAAACAGACAGGAGCAAGGCAAGGAGGAGGAGCAGATGAAAAAAGTCTCTGTGGCTTGGTAATACTTCTCCAGATTCTTTCCCCACGGGTTTAGCATGGCATGAAGACAATACAATTCATTGCCATCACCATTGTCTTTTGAAACACAACCTTTTTTTTCTCCTTGCACACATTTCAGAAAGATTGAACCAATTAAAATTTATACAGTTTTGAAACTATTGCTTTTTCTTCTCCTAAGTTATTGCTGACTAGAAGAAGATAAATTTATCTCCCTTTTTGTTTTGGTTGTTTGGTTTTTCAGTTGATGTTGGAAACAAGTACCACATTGTAACTATGGTAACAAAGACGCAATTTTTTTTTTGCTTTATTTTCATGAAGGTTGGCAGATATTCAGCTTTAGGATCTGAAAATCACAAATGCTTTGACCAATTTATCATTAAAAAATTCCAAATCATTTTTCTTTAAAGTTTTAATAGCTATAAAACATCCACCAGAAGAACTTTTAATATCACATATATGAACTATGGAATATTTGTATAATGTACACTTATAGTTAACAATTTTATGTGTATTTCATCTTTCATAAACTAGGTGTGGGTGATGTACTTCCTAGAAGATAGCACTATTTGCATTTGAAGCACAACTCTGATCAAACAGAGTTTAGAAACCATCAATAACTCTCTGCTACTTATCAACTCAGTTCCACAATGCTCACTTAATATTCTATTTCCATGCAAGAACTCCACTATGAAACCTGAGTACTTATAACTGTATTCAAAACATGACCTTGAATATGTTTCTGCTTTTTACTGATTATGGCTTCTATTATTATAGTATTCTCTGTCTATCTATCTATCTATCTATCTATCTATCTATCTATCTATCTATCTCACTTTCCCCTCCCTTAAACCTAGTGCAAATATCAATGCCTACACTTTTTCACTTTTCTGGGGTCTCGAAGTTGTCTTTCTACCTACTGCCAACAACACACTTTGGCATAACCCCATGGGTTTTGTTCTATCTAATCTAATTACCTTTTATGAAGTAGACTTGTAGCATGCATAGTTTAAGTTCTTAAAACTTTGATTTTCATAATTGACTCTAAAAGCCCATAACAGATGTGATTGTGCTTGTGACTCAGTGATAGAACACTTGGCTACCATGTGTGAGGCACTGGGTTAGATTCACAGCACCACACAAAATAAATAAAATGAAGGTATTGTGTCCATCAACAAAAAAAAAAAAAAAAGGAGGAAAAAGAAAAAGAAAAAAGAAAGAAAGAAGAAGAAAAGGCCCATAACAGAGAACATATACAGGTCTCCTATTAGGGGGCCACCCTGGTGTCTACAGGTGACAGTGAGCCTAACATCTTCAACCTGGTCTGTCCATGATGTTGTGGGGTTCTCCACCTACTCTCTCATCCACCCAAATACATCTAATGGGAGAAACAGATACTTTAAAACTGTGATTAATCAAAATTGACCCTGAATGTTTCCCCAGGGGATCCTAAGTATCCCCTACAATATAAAAATCATATTTTATTTAGTAGAGTAACTCTGTGTGTTATAGTTGTGATGGTTGTTTTGGTGATCATCAATCCATTCAAATAAATACATGTTCCAACCTCCCTGATTCTTTTACTTGGTTTATTTATTTCTTCATTTATAATAAACATGTAGTAAGTACAAACTACTCACCATATGTGAGAGACTTAGAATAGAAAATAATCACTGCCATAAAAGGTGTAAGTCCAATAGAGAAGAATAAAATGAAATCCATTAGAAACCAATGTAAGAGAGCAGAGAACATGCAATTAAATGCAATGTGTGCTCACGATCCTGGACAAGATGTGTACACAACCCACTACTAAAGGAAGGAAAGATCTATAAAGGACATTTTTGAACAACTGACAAGCATATGGATTATAAATGAAATGGCATTTATGTCAATATTAAATGTCCTAAAATTGATAATTGCATATATATATATATATATATATATATATATATATATATATAATTTTTGTTATTATTGACTTATTTGTATATACGTGTGAACACATATACAGATTAAAATAAATGTAGTAAATAAGTAAAATTGGTGAATCTGGTAAGAGTATATGATAAGCGTTGCAAATTATACTTGCAAATTTTCTGTAAATTTGAAATTGTTTCACAATGAAAATAAACCCAATATGATGTTGTACAAAAAGAGGTCTGGTTGAGGGTACTCTAGACATGGTAATAACAGAAATCTCAGCTATGTTTGCTATGGTAGAGTGAAAATGTTGGTAAAGGCATGCCTGATCCATGATTTTGAGAGATGACAAATACAATTTTAAAAGAGATAAAATCAAGACTCCAGAGATGGTTGTCAAAATTACAGCCCAGGGATATTGTCTTACAATTGTGACTATCAAAAAAGCTCTTTTTTACTGCCACAGCAAATAAAACAAGAACATTGGTTAGAATTTTGGTTTAAGACATCAACTTTCTCATTAGCATTGCAATCAGTGTTACCTTCCTTGTAAAATTATTATTTATTTATTTATATACACATATATCGAGTCATGAATTGCTTAATAAAATATGGGTGAGCAATTCATTATTTGGAAATTTTGTCATTGTTCAAAGATCCTAGACGTAGATGCCATAGCCACTACACACCCAGGTGTGTGGTACATGTGTGTCATATAGTATAGCTGAGGCTATAATGAATAGAACAACATGAGATAAATTAGAGACAAGCGAAAGTGATGCAATCAAGAAACACAGAAAGCAAGAAATGTATGAGGTTGCTGAAGATTTTACGTGGCATAATGTTTTACAGTAAGTAACTTCTGTAAGCAGAAGTAAAATACTTGAAAATAACAATAAAAAGGAGAGTATAGTAAACATTTAAGACAGCAACATGATTTTTATTATCATTATGAACTATTATATATGCACATTACTGTGGCACCTTTTAAATTGGCTTGCAGTCCTATAGGTGTTTATATAAGCATAACCTCAAGCACTTAAGAAAAATGCTTTTTTCTAGGGCAACACTAGAGAAGAGGAATTTCTGAGCTCTAGTATAATCTTATGGGACCACCATCCATCACAAACACAGTGTGTTTTTGACTGATACATCATCTTCAAAGCATGGTTCTGTGGGTGTGTGCAAACACAGAAAGGTATATGTTTGTGTGTTTGTGTGTATGCACATGCATACATAAATATACTCATGAATTTATAGAGAAATTTTGTTTTTTTTTAATCAACCTGATCATGACATACAAAAATGTTCAGTCTGAGAAAGTCAGTGGTTTGTGAAAAAATGCTCATGATGCAAATGAGAGACTAAAGGTTGCCTTCAGTTTAGTGGATGATTTATAGCAACATTGGCTACAGCAAAGGAGCGATGGTACTTTCTAGAGATCTCTGCTAAGCATGTTTTGTGCATTTCTACATTTAGTTCTCACAACGCTTTGTCATAGGAAGTATTATTATATTAATGTTATGTACAAAGCAACAGAGACTAGTGAATGTCCAGACTTTGGCAGCAACAGAAAACAAATGGCACTGTATTTACTCACATTGATATATATGGCAAGAAGTTCAGGCTCAGTAGCTTAAAGTTGCCAAATTATTGAAATAAACTGAATATTTAATTATCAAACACCCTCAAAATATTCGTGTTCTTATTTTGTAGATGAGGACAGAAACTCAGAATTTATTATGTTCTTATAATAATTTTTATTTACTTCATCTGTCTTGATTTCAAAGCTCATTGTAATTTTTGCTATGTTTTTTCAATCACTTTTCGGACATGCCTGATCTTCAACTGATATTTGAGCATGGAATTACGGTGCTGTTTAACTGGCCATTCACTGAGAAGGGCTTAGCAGGTGCAGGTGAGTAATGGGTGTGTATGTGTATGTGTGTGCCTGTGTGTGTGTGTGTGTGTGTGTGTGCCATGCATACGTGTGTGTATTCTTGGTTTTGCTCTTTAAAAAGAAATATAAGCTCTTTTGCAGAAGATTGTTCAGAAAAAAAAAACTGTCCATCACAACCATCCTTTGAAATACAATGATTGAAAAAAAAAAGACAAAAAATTCAATGATAGCTCAAAGATAGACCCTACAAATGGTGCCATGCCAGTTTCTGTTCTTTTAATGATGTCTCAATTGAATTTTCTCTGAGAGCAAATTAAAAGAGGATTTGCTAAGTGCCAATGCCTCTCACTCTTGTGGGATTAAAATACCCAGCTGAACTCTTCCTGCCTCTGCGAGGATCAATGCTTAGGAGATTCTGCAATGGTATCGGACCTCACAAGGCTTTTGATGAGTTGCAGGACAGGATCAAGTCCAGCTGGCTCCTCCATAGATATATTGTCTCCTGCAGTGTCTGCTCACAGGAGTAGAACATTTTTTTTTTTAAGTTTAGTTAGCAGATGAATCAAAGGTTCCCCAGCAACAATTATGCTGAGTAAGCTGGTGATATTTTCTCATCATCATTTTCAATTACAGTTCTTCCTTCTTACTCCCAGGGTCCCAGCTCTGCAATGAACTAGGTACTTGGGCTCTGAGTTATAAAGGTTAGTTGCAAGGGGAGTATGCCCTTTGTCTTTGGTGATAATACAGAGTGGTTCTTCAAGTTCATAAGAAGCCAGAAATAGAAACCCTGTGCTCAATCCCCTGAACTGAACTTTACTCTTGAAATTAGTCCTTTCTTATAGTGGGTAAAATAAATCAATCAGCAGTAAAACCAAGCTCACCTTTCTTGTGAACTGAGATTTCACTGACATACATGGGGACAGCTGTCTTGATCCACAGCACATGTGGTGCTATTCTACTGGCAGGGTCTCTGATCCAACAAAGAAAGGTTAATACCTATTCAAGATTCAAATCTCTGCTTGTTTTAGTCAACTTTTTTCACTGCTGTGACTAAAAGATCTGACCACAATAATTTTAGGGAAGAAAAGTTTATTTGAGGACTCACAGTTTCAGGGGTCTTAGTCCATAGCAGGCTGGCTCCATTCCTTGGGGCTGGAGGTGAGACAGAACATTGTGGCACAAGAGTGTGGCAGAGGGAAGCAGCTCACATGGTGATCCGAAAGCAGAGAGAGACTTCATTCCCTAGATACAAAATATATCCCCCATAGCCACACTGCCAATGAAACACTTCCTCCAGCCACATCTCACCTGGGTCCAGTTACCACTCAATTAATGCCACCAGGGATTAATTCACTGATTAGGTGAAGGCTATAACCCAATCACCTCTCTACCAAAACTTCTTACATTCTCTCACAGGTGAGCTTTGGGCTAACATCACTTCTAAACCATAACAGCTTCCATTCAGAATCAGGATGCTATCTTGATTCGTATCCATGGCTTACTTGCTGTAAAATATTTTAAATATATAATTGTTTTCTTTTTCTCCCACTCCCACCACAAATTTAGATAATCTCTGACTCACTGCTAATTTGTCGAAAGCCACATTTACCGTTTAACATCAAGAACCTCAAATGACATATAATGAGTTAATTTGTCTTTGAAACCCAAGCCTAGGACATTTCCATAAAAACGTGAAATACTGAATATGCTTAGCTCATTAAACAATTAAACAAAATATTACTGAACATATTACAATTTTCCAGGTGTAGTGCCTTTTCTAACAAAATTGAGAGCAATTTTGATTTCTTTTTGTATGCCAGACACTGTCCAAAGCACTTTGCAAACGTTAATCTTCATATATGCTCCATAAAGAAGGTGCAAATGTTATTACATTTCAGATGAAAAAAAAAACTGATGTTCAGAATGGTGAGGAAAATGATAATCAGAGATTAATCTGGGATTCAAATCCCTGTACTGAGGTTTCACAACCCTGACTAACTTCTGTGCTCCACTGCAGAAAGTTAGAAAGGAAAAAAGAGTATGTTGGTAGACACTGTATAGGAAAGGTTTATACATAGTATTCTGATTCGAATGTGTAGGCTCAAAACTGACTGTACATGTTGTGTTTATGATCTTTCCTCAACTGATATGTTTACTTGGGCTGACTTTGGGAACAGGAATGATTTAACCTCTTACACACTATATATCTCTTGATGCAGCTATATCCTAAGTTTTACAAGTTTCACAGTGGTAGAAGGTTTTACATGTTAAAAATAATCAGAAGGGGTTTGGGATGTAGCTCAGTTGTAGAGTGCTTGTTTGAAATACATAAAGCCCAGGGTTTCATGCCCAGCACTCCCCCCCCCCAACACACACACACACACGAGTCAGAGAATGAGCATTACATATATTTTCAATACAATGTATTCTAACTGTAAAATGGACCAAATCACAGATCCTGATTATCTTTTACAAGTTCCAACAACTGAATTATCATTACTACAGTCATGAAACATATAAAAATAAATTGATTAGAGTCAAATACTGTGCCACTTGGTTTACAATATTTTCTCTTGAAAAATTCAGTTATCCCATGCAATAATTACCATAATTGTCTCCACTTTACAGATGAGGCAACAGGAGTGAAAATGTTGGATAACTTGTCCAAATTTTCACAACTTTTGTGCTGGAATTTGAACTCAAGCAGTCTAAATTCAGACCCTGTGTTATTCATCACTGGGTGAATGATTCTCCAAACATGGTTGGTGGAATACTCAAGATCCCCCAACCTCTTAGAAATTCCACAAGGTTAAAGTGTACTCAAAATGAATAGCAAGACATCATTTGCCTTTTTCACTGTGATGACACTTTTGCTGAAGGTGCTGAAGCAGTGGCAGATGAATCTAATGATTCCTCAATAGGAATCAAGGCAGTAGCACAGACTAAATTAGTGGTCACAGTATTTCAGTTCCACATGCTTCCTGAAAAATAAATGCCTATTTCACTAAAGATGGTCCTTGAGGAATCAGTAAAAATTATAAATGACTTTAAATTCTGACCTTGGAGAACACATCTTTTTAAATTGTCTATGTGATGTAATCTAAAATAAAAGGACATGCTTTTTCTATATTAGAAAAGTACAATAGTCGTCTCTTCGAAAAAAAAATGCATGCATGATTGAGTTGTGGGCTGATCTAGTTGATTTCTATAGAGAACATTGTTTTTAATTGATAAAATGAACTATATGCAAATCATGGTCTTTCACACATGGCTATTTAGCAGATATTTTCTCAAAATTTAGTAAAATGATTTTCCACTTTAAAAAATTATTATTTGTAGCCTCTAATAAAATTTGATATTTTGAGAAAATATCAGAATTTTGGACAACCTGGTTTCATCACGGTGAACTGGACAGCATCTAGATGCTTATAGAATTTTTTGATTAGTTATATGTTGCATCGATGAATGTAGTTTTTATATTGTATAATAAAATGTGTCAATATGTGGAAGGTCTGTCAAATATTTTTCAAATGACTAATGCATGACAGTATAAAATTACATATGAATAAAATATCAACTAGCTAATTAGACCCATGTCTTGCAATTGAACAGATTTGGGAGGCTCATTGATATGGTTTCTGTTTGCATATTACAATTAACTTAAGAAATGTCCACATCCACAATTTCCAAAAAGGTAATTAATATATATCTACCCCCATATTTAAACTATACATCTGTCTTACGGCTGATTTTTTTCAATATTTCAAATGAAAAGACATATCTGAAAGGACTAAATTAGAAGATGGAGAACCCATCTCTCTTCTATTAATTCAGAACATTTTTAAATAACAGTGGTCTTGTTAAATTGTGTTTAAATAAGAAATTTTTATAGAAACATGGTGTTTATGTTAAGATGCAATAATTGGCTTACTACTAATAGTTTCATGTGAGTTGAACTTTTTAAAATTTCTTAGTTTAATTTTCTTGATAGAAACAATGTACAAAAATAAAAACATTTTTAGATCCATGCTAATTTTATAAGAATTTAGAATTTAACCATTCTGAGAACACTGCAATATATTTTCTTAATCTCTGCCTGATGTAGATTTTTTTTAAACTCTCTGGTTGAAAACATCTAGTGATGAGAAATTCATTACCTTATAGAATTTTTTGATTACTTATATGTTGCATTGATGAATGTAGTTCTTAAGAAACTCCATTACATTTTAATGCCAATCAAATTATATCATTTGACTTCTATCCATTGAGAGTGGTACAAAACTCAAATCTAGTGCCTCTTCTTGAACAGACCTTGAAAATAGTAAGGCTATTATAGTATGAATTTGAAATTAAACCATTGATCTGCCTACTGGTGCTTCTCTTCTTTTCCCATAAGGATATTGAGAGATCTTATCAAACATCTTTCTAAAATCTAGATATACCATGAAGCCTTTTTTTCCTGAAATTCAGAGACAGAATATAAACAAAGTATACCATCCTTCTTTCTAAGTTTATCCATGTTGGCTGCTGGGAATTGCAATTACTTCTCAACACTCACAAATTATCCATTCCTAAGTGTGAATGAAATATAGTATATTTATTAAAATAGTTTTAATAATTTTAGTCCTCATTTAACTATTTGAATACAAGTTACATTCTGTGTGTGTTAAATTCAGTGGTGCTGCTGTACTGCAGCAGCATCTTTAATTAGGTTGTTGGGGAAAAAACTGACCTTGTGGGTAAGTACCTCCTCTTCTGCCTTCATTGAACTGTGAAAGCCTGGACATTTTATTTGGATTATTTGTTGTTGGTAGTGTTTTGCCCCCCACCCCCGTTTGAAGTTTGCTGAATCATTAAATTAAATTAAAAAATTAGATTATCTTAGATTATCTTAGCTGTTCCTATTAGACTAATTTGAATTTGGCAATATATTATATAGAATCCACCAGTAGTAATTTAAGGATTAAGAAAAGTTCCAGATGAGTTATTGTTCCATTTGATTATTTTAAAGCACCCATTAAAGTCACCTACTTATGACCAAAAATTAAAAATATCACTCAATTTTAATAAAAATGTTGTTGATTTCAACTTTTTAGACTTAATTTTACTTATTTTTTTTCTCCCTTTTATGGACAAAAGGAATCATGGTTAAAACTTTCAGGTTTGAATGTTTTCTCCTCTTCAGAGACAGACCTTCTCAGCATTATTCATATTCTATTTTTCTCCTTTTGACATCTACTATTTCTATTGCAAGAATCAACCTCCACCCCAACACTGCAAAAAAAAAAAAAAAAAAAATGTTGCACAAGTCACCAGAGACAAAAGGCAGAAAATTATGGCTTTACATTTTGGTTCATTTAACTGTGAATTTCACATCAAGAATCTGGCACAAGGATTCCACATCAAGAATCTTAGCATCGGTGACACAATGCAAAAGCGTCATATCATAATGATTTGAGGATGATAGGGCAAGAAGCCATGTATAACTGGAGAATACAGCACAAAGTGATCACAAGAGCAGAACAAGTTGGCCCTCGGCATTCAAAAAAGCTAATATTGTATCCTTTGCTGAAGATAACAGGATCTGGATGGAGCATATTACTATCACTTTTGGCTCTATCTTGTTCTGAACCATTGGAATGTAATTGGTTTTTTTTTTTTTTCTTTCAAAAGTTCAATGTGTAGCAGAGTGTTATTCGATTTTCCTGAAAAACTATTGATTTGTCACCCACACACTTTGGCATGTTTATTGCATTTCAGAATTATAAAATATCACCAATATCCAGGTGAGGTAATTCTTCCATAAGATTCCTGAATGCAACAAAGAGCATCATGGCCACCCAAAGAGAGATTTCACCCCTTAGTGTTACCATTAACTAACAATAAGGTGTGATGTGACATTGCTGGCCAATTGGCAACCCTGGAATTCCCCTGGCAGAGAGTTGACAATGTTCTTCCAAGAAGCATAACCCTGGCTGCACTATAGCAATCAGGCATGTTGAAAAACTGGGGGCTTCCCTCCACAAGAGATATGTTAATTTGCAATTAACATAGGATAAGGGTTATCCTTTCCAAATTTGTGCTTGGAGGTTTACAATTTTCCTTTGGATGCTATTCCTACCATAGTTCAAAACCCTGGAGATGTATGCTATATAATTTCCCTTGATGCCAAAGTTTCTCCAAATATACTTATTTCCCCCACATCTACAGCTCTCCAAATCTTTATCCCATAGAAGGCAATGATTACTCTTCATCGACTAAATTTTATAACCAATAATTATGAAGTATTCTTTAGAGCCAATAACTGAACCCTCTGCCCTAACTTGGAAATTCTACCATCTTTCCTTTATTCTCTCTTTAAAGATTTTTTTCTGTTTTATGTCCTTCACAATTTCACTATTCTTCCCCAGTGACATCTACCTTTTAAGCATCTAGTCCTTTCTCTCCTTTCATATAACAGTTTCCCTAACGTGACCAGTAGGACCAAAAGCCTGACTCATCAGGAAATTATTCTCTTTTCAGAGATAAAACATTCAAAATGACTAGAGGTGAATCTTGGAAAGAAATGATAGAACACTTTTATGATTTGGGAATCTTTGTTGACACAATTGTAACATTTCCCAGAAAATCCTAGAAATACAGTGTAATAAATATATGCCCCTGAGAACCGAATAGTTTTTTTTTTCTTTATTGATTGTCAAAGTTGTACAATGAGGTAGACTAAGAATCAGAATAACTAGATCTGACTTTGCAGTTCACACCCAATAAGAAGTTCCCTTAAATATAACCCATGTCGAATTGTGAGATTTTACTTCTATGGATCTGCAAATCTATGTGAGCCCAGAGAAAGCACTTGGCTCTCATTCACATAAAAGTCATGAAACAGAGTAGAAAGTAAATACAACAAATGAAGCTTCATAGGTATATGAACAACTGCTTACTAGATTATGTAGCTATCTATTATGCATCTCCACTTCCTGTCTAAACCAAAACTTTTGAAACTTTTCCAAATTGTTTCTTCTCTACTCTTTACTATTTCAGAAAAAAAAATGTATATTAACCTCCTACTTGCCCAAGTACCTAGGAGACATTCTTGATCTTTTCTTCACTTTTTAAATCATGCACAATCCATCAAAAGAGCTAACTTCAAAATGTTTCCAAATTTTGAATTTCCCTCCCTTCTTTAGCTACCTAACTTTAGACATAATCATATGTGACTACTTGTCTTTTTCTTGCCTATTTAAAAATTTAATTCACACAGCATATAGAATAATATTTCAGCTAATCTTTAAAAAGCTTAGGAATCTTCCATTTCACTCGGGGCAAATACAAAACTACTGTTTTGGCTACAAGACTCTTCCATTTACTGGTTCCAGCCTATATCTCCAAATTTATTTTGTAATATCCCCTTACATCCTTGCTATGATTTGTACAACCTGCAGATTTCTCACCCTAAGAATACTGTGGCAACAAAAGTGAGGTTCAATCTTAAGTATTAGTTACTTTGCAATAGGATATGAAGACGTCTAAGGAAACACTTTCCAAATTCATTCATTACCTAGTTCCACAGTTTGTGGGAATCCTACAATAGGGATAATTTTCTCTGTGTTCATGATTCTGAAGTATTCTTTGAAAAGTCAGATAATATTGCTTGTTACAGGAAAAATATAATAATTTGGCAAATTTCATTTGTCATCAGGGGCACGCCAGAGATTGAAAGAGGAATCGCTAAATTGTGAGGTTGGACAGCAGCCTTCATCTACTGTACACATTCTCAACACCCAGACCAGCCAAGTTGCCAGTCCCAACACTTCTTCCTGGTTCCAGCTATTTTCTGGTTTCACAGTGTTTTTTTTTTTTTCTTGAAACTAATGAAAAAAAATTCTATCAGGGCTTTGGAAATAGTTAATAATGCTTCTCAGCTGTGGATTAAAGTCATAGTCCTAACATCAAAAGAGACATGATGTGCTTTATGAAAGAGCAGTACAGTGCTATGTGACAAAGAAATGATGCCTGGTGGTGCTGTTCCCTGGATAGACAGAATGCTTGGGAGATGCTATGACTCAGAGAAGATATACATCATACGATTGTTGTCAGGACTTAGCTCTATATAAATATGTGTTGAGGATAGAGATTTGGGATTACTAGAATATTAAGGATACCTGAAAAACTGGAATTGTGCAGAAAATTAATAATTGGGTGTATTCTGGAAGGAAAAAAAAAAACAGAAGATACAAGATGAGAATAAACATGGAATTCCAGGGCTGTAAGTATAGCTCAATAGTGGTGGAATGCTCACCTAGCAGGTGCTAATCCCTGGAAACAATTCCCAATGCTTCAGAAGACCAAAAAGAAAAGAAAGAAACTTTGAGGACTTGCTTAGGAAACAAGTGAAGAGAAAGGAAAACACCAAGAGATAGTCAAAGACAAATTTGTAGAAGAAAGTACTTCAGAAGCCAAAATAAAAAGGAGAAAGGTTTCCTGGCATTCAAAGTGCTCAAAGACACAAATGGCACAGTGAGGTCAAATGAGTGGGGACTGCAAACCTTCCTGTGTCAAGTACAGAAGCCAGATATTAATAGGCCAAGGAGTGACAGGAAAGTATACACTTATTTCAGAAAACTTAGGAAGAAAAGGCCATAGTTTGAGTTATATCTAGAGGTAGACACAAAGAGTCAATAAAGATGGTATTTTTAAAATTTTACTTTTGTAAGCTGAGAGAGAAAGAGAAAAAGAGAGAGAGAGAGAGAGAGAGAGAGAGAGAGAGAGAGAGAGATTATATTTGCAGTTTTGCACTTCTAAGATTTCATTAAAGTTTTACACGTTCCCATTAGCACTAACCCAGTCTGAGTTCCTTTGAGTTCCCCAAATACCTTAAGTAAATATTGACATTTTTCCTATTAAATTATATTTTGAGATTATTCCTAGAATCATATATGGGTACAGACTCAAATAACTAATAAAATAATGATGAGATATACCAGAGACTGGAAAAGTGAGAAACTAGATTCACTAAATAAAAGCTTCTGAATTTATCATTTCTATTAAGAAACATTATTCAATGAATAAAAAAAGAATTTATAAACAATTGCTATGCATAAATAACTTCAAATTTTAAAACTAATATAAAACCTACTTATTTTACAGATCTATGTGTTTGGGGGGGATATTGCTTGGAACATAAGGATTTTCCTACTTAGAGGAGGGGAAATTGACAGCAGAATCTTTTGGAGTCTTTCTCAGGCCTATGGCTCTATGATCTGCAGTGGGCTCTAGTTCGGCTGCTCCATGAATATACCCAGTCACTAACTAGACACATATTAAAGTTCTATTACCTTCCTCTACTGCCTTCTTGGATGACAGTTTTGCTCCACTGACTAGTTCCCTGGATCAAGATCTGTCACCCTCTGCAGTAAAGGATTTCAGTAACAAAGGACAACAGGAATCTCATTATCACTGCCACACACAATGTACTGAGGGCAGATTTTATGCTCTTCTTCCTGGGCTTCTGGGATTTGAAATTTCCCCTAGAAACCCACTCAAAGTGATTTGATGAGATCTTCAGCATCCTTTCTTTCATGCTTCATCTATATATGTATTAAATTCTTAAATGAGAGTGCCAACACAAAAGGAAAAATAAATATGGTCACTCCAATTCCCCTCTCGTCTCGCAAGAGCTGCATCAATAAAACCACTCAAGATGTTCAGAAATATGTGGAGTTTTCCATGGGAGACTGCAGATCGATGCACACATAGAACATGTCCTTGTCACCCCTGCTGCGGTGCCTTCTCTCTGCAGCCTGATGACACATCAATAAAGCTGTCTGAGTCTCTGGCTACTGTTACAGACTGTAAATGTCTCCTAATATTAGTCTTGCTGAACAGAATTCCTGCATGCCTCTCTGCCACTCTGTCCAGCCCCCACCTCCACAAAGGTCACCAACTCCTATGCAGGACATATTTTTTTTTTTTAAAGAGAGAGTGAGAGAGGAGAGAGAGAGAGAGAGAGAGAGAATTTTTAATATTTATTTTTTTTTTAGTTCTCGGCGGACACAACATCTTTGTTGGTATGTGGTGCTGAGGATCGAACCCGGGCCACACGCATGCCAGGCGAGCGCGCTACCGCTGAGCCACATCTCCAGCCCAGGACATATTTAAGTAGAGACTCAAATATCAAGAGACCCAAGTATTTAAAAAAAAAAAATTAGCCTGGGCACTCCATAATTTGCTGTATTTCCAAAATTATATATTTGTAAAGATGTAGCAAAATTTTTTAAAATTTTGCCTTTGTGTTAGTTCAAATGATAATGTGCAGAATCATGCTTTTACAATAGCAAAATTGTGATTTTATTTATTTTTTTAATTGTGATTTTAGAAAAGCACTGCAAATTAAGGAATTAATGAATGAGTTCTGATTCTTTTTGTTTTCTTAACTAAACATGCCCCCCCCAAGGATTGATAAAATGAGAACTTTGTGAAGAATACATTAAATTTACTAACTATATTACTCTTTATTTGGAACAACATTGTCACTTTTTTTCGCCAAACATTTACTAGAAATGTGCCATTTACTGGACTCTCTGAGTGAGAACGCATGCATGGAATCACCTTGTTAAGCCTCGTTCATTCAGGTCAGCCAGTGTGCTTTGGACATACAAAATAAGAAAGATCCAAGGTTTCCTTGCAAACATGGAGGTAACCTTGGAACTGCTGCTTGAAAGATAAATATAACTTTTCTATGAGAAAATACAGAGGAGTGACAACGAAGTCTCTCTGTGTGGAAGCATCCAGCATGAAGGTGTGTACCCTTCTTGACAAACAGCAAGGTTTGTCAGGAGAGCCAAGGTGAGAGGTACTAAGCATTGACATAGAAAGGTAAGGTTGTTAAGGGCCTTATATGTAAAAAAATAATTCTTTGATTAGATCCAGGGTTCCCAGGCCTGGTTCATCAGCAGAATCAGAAATACCTTGGAGAGTATTTTAAAAGTAGAGTATTTTTTCCCCCTCAATACTGGGCATGGGACTCAGGGCTTCATGCATGCCAGGCTAGAACTCTACCTCTGAGCTTCAATCCCATCCCCCAAACTACAGATTCTTTGGTTCATTTCTAGATTCTAGTTAGTAGCTGGGGAATGAGCTCCATCAATTTACATTTTTAAGATGTCCCAGACATAATTATAATGCTTACCAAACTTAACCAATTCCCACGTAGAAACTGAAAAGACAAGGATGGGCTGAAAAAGAGACAATCTGATATATTTTAGGCTTAATAATCACCAAGTCTGTAGGTAAATGAGCAGAATATGTATTAGAGGATACAAACAGGTGACACACATATTGGTTTTACAGGATGTGAACAGAACTGATATTTCTGTGTGTGTGTGTGCACAAATGAGCACATGTGTATGTGTGTACGCCTGTGCATATACCTTATTTATTCTTGTTTATTACTTAGTTACTACACTTCAAAATGTGACCTTTGTACAGCCAATTTGGTTTCCTAGGGGATTTTGCAATACTGGCTCTGTTTTTAATGTGGCAATCATCGGCTGGAGCCCCTTATAAACAGGACATGCTTCTTTCTGGCTGCCAACCCTCCCCATTGCCTTTTTTTTTTTTAATTCAACTTGATTCTCTCATTCACCTCTCTGTCTGGCCACTGTAGGCACTTTATTTTGTAAATAACACTAGGGGACATAATATTTAAATGAAAGGTATTAATCTTGCCTGCAGTTTTTTTTTTAATAAGTCTACATTTGGCAGAGAGAGGTTAATTAAAAATATGCCAAATCCCACTAGGTTGCTTTATGACATTTTTACTCATGAATTTTGAAAAAAAAAATGTATTATATTGGAGAAATAGGAGAAAATTAAGATTTACTGAGCATTTACTCTGTACAAAGCACTTTTCTAGGGGATTTTAATTAATGCTTTCACTTCATCAGCTTAGTAATCTTGAAAATATTAGAAGATAAACCCTATGAGGGGCAGTGATCTCTTACTGCTGAATTTGCAGTGGTTGGAATAATGACTGGTACAATGGGGGCATCCGATGAGTATTATTGATTAGCTAAATAAAAGGTGAGTCACAATTATTAAAATTGGCATGCAGAGTTGCTGACAAAAGTCACAAAGGTCATGAATTTTTAAATTAGAATTCAGCTCACTTTAAAACCTGTGAGTCTCCTCTGCCCCCATATTGGCTTTCCCTTTATGTTGAAGTGATTCCTCAGGCATATGTGTCACTTCTTGACTGAGAACATGAAGGGAGTTCCTTGACCACAGTCAATTCGATTTCTAGCCCAAATAATTTTGTGCATTATCTTGTTCTCTCTTTTTCACTCTCCTTAGGGGGGAAAAAAAAAACCATCTTAATTTCTTAAGATGTGCATAGAAATATTCTGGTGACAAGTGAAGTTAATAGATGAACATAACACAATTTCAGACTATTAGGAGCCTTGTAAGACCACATATGAAAGTGGCCCAACATGTGTACCCTTCCCAGCCTGCCTTAAATCTGGTCTAATGTTTTGTCTGACAAGCTAAGAGGACTCTACATTATTAAAAAAAAAAAAAATGCACCACAATGCAAATATCTGCTGAATTTTAATGCAACCCTTACTTGACCCAAGATATTAATCAAATGAAATTAGATTTCAGGAAAAGACTTTGTTTATTGATGAGATGATTTAGCATAGCTTAGCTTGGCTACTTTCCTCCTCTAACATGTATTAGGTGATGCCCTATTTGAATCATACTCTGACCTTTCCCAGCAGCATATCTTTCTGCTAATCGATAGGCACAACCCTCTTCTGATGGTCTATGACATTTTTTTTGAACCAATTTTATAGCTGTCTATGATCCTGAGATAAAACTGTCTTTTAATAGCTTAATTAATTACATTAAGCAAGGGAATGAGACAACCGGCTAGATTTACTAGAGAACTCTCATCTCTTTAGTTTTTCTATACTCAGTAGCAATTTTACAAATTCTTTGAAGGGCCAAAGGAATTTACCTTAATTCTTCTTTGAACAACTTTCTTTTGTGTATTTTGGAGTTAAGTATCACTGACAAATAGGTTAGCCATTCCTATCTGACAAATGACTTTAATTTAATAAATAGATCTCTGAATAGACAGAATTTCACAGAGTAAGGAGAAATGTGCATTTAAGTACAACACAGACTAGCACACTGATGTGTCGGATTTGGTCGGACCATCTCTCACTGTGTTTATTTACTCTCGTGTACAAAAACTACTATTTTTAACATAAGGTTTCCAAAGCTCTCTGCAACTGTTGTTCTCAGATTGCTTCTGTGGCTGGCTACTGAATCTGCACCTATTAAATGACACCTATCCAGATGATAACTGATGTACAGGGAAGCCAGGTTTCTAACGTGAGGCTATAAGACTGGGCCCATCAAACAGCATCATGTGTTCCAGACTTGTGTTTATGTTTCTCCTGGAAACTTTATCAACAGCTTCTCATTCTATGGTAGGTAGTGAGAATGAGCTATAAATTACCAAATTAAGGCCAGAATTACAAGTTATGGCTTTTTATTCTATTCATACTGAGCAATATAGTATTCTTAAATAATGGCATGTCTTACAATTTCAGCAGAGGGATACAAAGTCATAGTAATTTTTATTTAAAGTAAACCTTATATATGTTTACCATTACAAAGGGGAATAAAAGCCAATATTCAATGTTTATGATTATTATATAATACTGTGGGGAAAATGCTCAGGATTTGCAGTAAATAAAAAAAATGATTAGAGAAAACTATAGGACTTTTATTATTTCAACTTTCAAAATATGCATAAGAAACAATTTCAAAGGAATATGTTAAAATATTTTTTGAGATATCACATTATGATTTGGGAGTGAAATTTACTTCTACTCATTTTAGGCAAATGTTTATCATAGGAATATATTCCTCTTATGAAAACTTGAAAATTGATAAGTAGAAGGAAAATAATATACAAAAGATGATTATTTGGGCCATGAAACCATCCAATTTTGACATAAAAAGTTAATAGATAAAAGTGCCATTACAAGAATTGGTAGATTGGTTTCTTAAAGCATTTTTTAATATACCAATGACTTTTAACACCAATATTTCAAAGAAACTCCTTGTGATTTAATGTAATGAAAGAAAAAAAAATGCTAGTCCATATGTACAAATTGGTTGAGGGAAAAACAACAAAACACAAGGCAGGCGTGTAGGCAGATTCGAGTATATTTCAAATAACATGTTAAATGCTGATAAGATAATATTCATATAAGAAAAGAAAAGTAAGGGACATTCAGACTTTGTTCATTGGGAAATGCTCACAATCACCTTGGGGAATAAGGCAGGGAGGCTATAAGAAGGTTACTTGAGATCCATTTGAGATTATGTCAACCCACAGAGCTGAGGGATTGACAAGATAAAACAACTGTTTTTTTTTTTAACTTTTACTTTTTATTTTTTTTAATTTCCAGTTCTCCTTATATGCTTCACTAAACACACAAAACCAGAGACAAAGCACAAAGGAAAATTGTTTATACACTTTAAGGTTTGTGAATAGTTTCAAGGGAGCTAAGGGATATCATGAAGTCATCTGGTATGTTTTCATAAATAAATACTTCAGAACATTATGCATGGTGTGAAATTCGAGGCATCCTTGATGATCAAAATACATTAAAAAAAAAAAGACCAAGTAGGTCTGTCTGGCTCTGAGGGACACTTTACATCAGAATATTTTATGTGTGTGATCCAAAATTTTAAAGACCCAATTGTACAAGTCTAAACCAAGTCCTCGAGACAGTAACAAATGAAAAGACCTCATTCCAAAACCTAGTAAACACAGTAAGACACTGGCTAATGAGTTAAAAAAAATGAGGTCACAAGTCACAGACAAAGAGAAGATGGACTCTATGGGTGGACAGCCACCAGGAAGTTATCTGGGAGAGACTGTGGTTATAAAGAACCATTGAAAACTCATTGCTCACCTCAAAAGTCGATAGGTCTGAGACAGTGTGACACATCAGACTAGTCAAAAGACATAAAGGTCAGGGACCCTTCACATTTAGCAGTGTCTTCTTTTTATTGTCCTCCAGGCTTGCTCTTAGTCTCAAGGATTTCAAACCCACAGAGGGAAAAAAATTACTGCACCCAGTTAAATGGCCCCTGTATCTGATGCTGGTTCTCATTGTGATCTGTCCATCTCCCTCCTTCTGGAACTTTGACTGTAACAAGAACATCTGTCTTTTACCCTTACAGAAATTGCTTTAACACCATCATCTACTCCTCATTTATCTTCTGCCCACTCACTCCACCATGACAAAGAAACAGGGTTAAAATTTCTTGTGTTAAAGGGTTAAGACTCCTATCAACATCAATTGATTCCTCAAATAGGCTAAAACAATAAAATATTATTAATATATTGATCATCTCAAATGTGAAAAGTTTGCATATATATATATATGTATATATATATATGAATGAATGAATGAATGCAAAACTTCACGTTCATTTGTATAAATTACTTCATACATTTCTTGACAAAGCTAAATAGGATTGGATGTGTAAATTTTGAATTCCTGAAGTTGCATGCTACCAATGATTTTCTGCTTAATAAAATCACATGCTCTTTTAACCATGCAATCCTGCTATCAAGGATGCTAAATGATTATTCAAAAACAGAGGAAAATAACAGGAGAATCAATTAGGGCTTAACATATTTTTTTTTTTGTAAAGCTTTAGGGCTTAACATCTTTTTTTTTTTTTTGTAAAGCTTTCCTTATTTTCTTCAGAATTCAGTCTTATAGGGCCAGTCAAATAAGACACCATTCAAACTAATTCCCAGGAATTTTGTTGACACCTCTGTCCCTCTACTGCTATGTGTGGATTCATAGTTCCATGTGAGCATCATGTGAATACATTATCTGATTTGAAGTGAGAGAGAAAGCACTAAATGTTTTCTGGTCCAGTTAGTATTTTTCCCTATCACGCACATGCTGTATGAAAAGACACAGCACAGGGCATCTGGTGATCAATAAATCCTCATTTTCTCTGTAATCTTGCAAATACATCCAGACTATTGTGTATAGCAGTTCTCCACCAGAGTCACAGTAACCAGAAATGATACATGTAACAATGCAAAAAACTGAGGAGAATGTAGGGAAGCAGGAAATAAAAGAAGGGAAAGAAAAAGGATGATAGGAGAAGAAAAACTCTTAAAGAAAGAAGTTCTAAGGATTAAGTGATGCTCTGGACATTCGTAGTATTTTAGGATGTTACTGAATCTACCTAGCATGCATAAACTCATGTTTTTAGAGTATCTAAAACCAAAAAGAGAATTGTCATATTTATTCATCAGTTTGTGCTTACATAAGATCTTAAAGTAGAAATTGCAGTTTTCATTTTACAATGAGGAAACTAAGGCACATGACATTTTAAATGACTAACCCAGTGGCACTAAGGAAATCTTCCTCAGAATGAGAATGGTGATGTATTAACTCCTACCAGTTTCATAACTTCATCTCTAGTGTTGTCATTCTGAATCTAAGACTATGATCACGAAAGTCATAAAAGTGACTTTACTTATATTAAAAATAAACATTTCAAAAATCATACAGTAAAATATGCCTTAGTTCAAAGATAGGTAAAAATCTGGAAAATATTTATATTGGGCCCAATAGGTAAAGAAAAAAATCCAGAAAATATAAGAGATCAATGGAAAAATAAGAAAAAAAGATAAATAGGAAATTCAATTCACCCACACACACACAAAAGATTGAAGCAGCTTAAAACCATATGGATAGATGCTCAACCTCACTAATTATTCTGCAAAATGCAAATTAAATTACAAAAAACTGCTTTTCTTTAAACCTATCAGATTGCCAAAGAGTATAAAATTTGGCAGGGGTGTGAAGAAACAGACATTTTTATATATTGTCGTTGCAAGTACTTGGCAATATGTACCAAAATTTTAAAGGCACATATGCTTGAATGTAGCATTCACACTTCTAGGAAATTTTCCTATTGGTAAACAACCACATATATTCAATAATATATGTCTAACAGTTATCCCTTTCCTCAGTTAAATGTCCAACAGTAGAATATAAAGCACATCCAGTATGCCATTAAAGAAATGATGGAGATATTATTGTAGAAAAATTTCCAAATAGATTGTTAAAAAAAATAGAACATGGTTTAGGCATTATTTCCATTTTGCATAAAAACAAATTATCTATCATATCTATGTGTTGAAAACTCTGGAGTCAAGATATCTAGTCCTGATATCTCCATTAACTCCCAATTTGTGTCAAACTTAATATGGCCATTAGAGAACACTTGACTTCCTCCACCCTCCCCGAAGCCTACTGTAATGTTTTTTTCTCATTCTAATAATTATCATCACTTTTTTTTTTTTTTTTTTTTTATTTATTTTTTTTTTTTTATTGGTCGTTCATAACATTACATAGTTCTTAATACATCATATTACACGGTTTGATTCAAGTGGATTATGAACTCCCGCTTTTACCCCGTATACAAATTGCTGTATCACATCAGTTACCCTTCCATTGATTGACATATTGCAAGGCGATCCTCAGGGTTATCATCACTTTTATTTCCTTATTTATGCCAACCTCTACCTTACTCTGCTTTCCTATTCCATTTCTAATCAACCAGCAATTTCTACTGCCTAACTCTCCAAAACATCTCTAAGATTAAGCAACATTTGGTGTCTCTTCACTGATCATGGCCCTATTCCAAGCCACCAGCATATTCCCTACACTTTTGCCTACTATTCCTCTCTTCTACTTTGATTTCTCTACAATAACGACTATACCCAGGAGGTAGAATTATGTTTTTGTATGCAAATGTCACTTATTGCATACCACCCTTTAGTGTTCTTATCACTTAGCATAAGACTTCAACTCTTTAACTGGTCTTCTACAAAGCTTAGTATTATCTGTTTTCTATCTGTTCCTCTGACCTTAACTTGCACCATTTGTTCATGTAAATGAATAGAAAATTTGCTGCAGGATGCACAGCAAATGATAACATATTGATAGGAAGGAGAGCTACTGTGATTTGTTAAAGTTTGAGGATTTAGAGCCCACACTGCTCCCCTGTGTTCCCTGTATTGCACTCATACAGGGATCTTGCAGACCTGCCTGTTCAGTGTAAGCTGCTGTTCTCAGGTTGGCCCATCAAATATCCAAAGAGTGACCTTTGCTGATTTCAAGAGGTTTTTCTATTCTCAGTGCCTTTAACAGAGATGCCATTAACACCCTTCCCTTTTGTCTGCCCTGAGGACATCATTTGAAATTTTAGGTGTCAATGACTTTTACACACCAATCTGAATTAGGGGGTTGGTTGAAGGCTACCTCATAACCTAGTTAGGTTGTAATTTTCTCCTTTACTGTTTTTTTAAGTCCTATTTCCTTATTGTGATTTTTTAAAAAAAATATTTTAGAGAGATCAAAAAGCTTCACAAACTTTTTTTTTTTTGCTTACCTCATGATTACTAAATCCTCTTTACCTAACCTCAGTATATTCTATATTCTGTTTGCCTTTTTAAATATAAATTGTACATTTATTTCTTCTTCAATTACATCATTTTAAAAAAAAAACATGAAACCTCAACAGAAAGTACAACTAAAAATTTTGTAACAATATATAGACAGATATGTGATATGCCAAAATGGCAAAAAATAGAAATAAAAAATTATTTTCACTAATCTGAATCAGGTAGCTCTTTTGAAAGACTAGTTTATTTGTTTTGATCATACTATATGTTAAAATTATACATATTTGTATATATGCATGCAATTTTGTGTAATTTTTGAAAATAGACTTATTTTTAACTTTGTACAGCATTAATTTACAAAGGGAAATTGAGAAAAGTATTTTCCTACCATGTAGGACATGATCTGGTAACATAATGCTGAAAGAGAGAGTGACAGGAAAAAGAGTAAGAATACAGAAGAAACACTGTTGTTTTGTCTAAGAGATCAAAATTAGAAGCAAGACCTTGTGAGCTTTGGTCTCCTATTAACAGCTGTGTAGCCACAGGTGAACCACACAGCTCATTGGGGGCCATGATTTTAATATCAAATTGATAGGTTAGAAACACCAGAAAATGTGTGTGTCTACCGAAGGCTCACTCAGACTATAAAGCATGCTTAGTTTGGCTATCACAGGTGAATCCTTACATATATTTTGCATGAAACATTTGTATTGTAAGTGTCTCTTAAAAAGTAAGATTTGAGATTAGAATCAAACTAGAGGTAAGTGACTTCAGAGAGGGTATGTGCTCACTAGCTCACCCCTGTGATGAGTTGAATTGTGTACCCCCCAAAAATATATGTCAAATGTACCTCAGAATTCGACCTTATTCAGAAACAAGGTAATGGAGTTAAGCAAGATCATTAGAATGGGTCCTAATCCACTATTAACACTGTCTACATAAGAAGGAAGAATTTTGATGCAGAGACAGAAATACAAAGAAATAAGACACAGAGAGAATGTGACCATGAGACTGTAAAAATTCATCAACAATGACAATGATTGTCAAAAAAAAAAAAAAAAAAAAAAAAACAGAAGAGTCAAGGAATTTCTCCTATAGCTGGCAATGAGAGCAAGGCCCTATTTATAGACTTTTAGCCTCCAGCACTTTGGGACCCTATGTTTCTGCATTTTTAATCCATCTTTGTTACAGCAGCAACAGGAAACCAATACCCACTTGAAGCTTGTTATTAGCTTTTGTTGCCTTTATATAGCCCCTACAGTCTTTTGAGTACTTTATCCTTTAGATTAGATTACTTGTATGACCTCTTTCTTTTGTAATCTTGTTTTTACCATTATTTAGGTTAGAAAAATCATTTTAAGACACAGCACCTTAAAATAAGTAAAAACATACCAGGCATTTAAATACTGAATTTAGAATGCTTTTATAGAGCCACAGCCCTTGGACAATTTTGTGTAAATAGAGCAAAAACGTGAAGTTGACTTGGCAATGAAGAATGTACCAGAAGGCTAACTTGCTAGAATACAATTCCTTGCCTGAGAAGTTTTCCAAAGAGGTTTAGCAATTATTTTTAAGGTACCATGTTGGCCACATTCTTGTTAAATCTAAGCTAAGTATATGAAATAATAATACTGAGAGAAATCAGATAGTAGACAAAAGATAGAAAATTCTTTAAGAAGTTATTCTTCTGAAAAAAATAATGACCACTTTTTCCTTTTCTATTTGCTGTCCTTTCATTGTGACTGCTGTGGATTCTACCTGTGTGGAGAGCCAGTGAACATATTGTAAATTCAGTAACCGACTGACTCTTGGGAATAAAAAATAATGTTGCCAAATGAGTCTTGGAGGCTCCTACTTTATCAAGACAGAAAGACCAAAAAATATTGGAGCAAAAATTCAGATTTGGTATCATGGAAATAGCATGAAATAGACAGAATCAGGTGTCAATTGCCTCTCCAGCTGTTCCTGGATTCAGAAAGCAGTTTGACTTCTTAGGTATAAGATCTTTACTTGCATAAAATACAAATAGAATGTGCATCACTTCCATTCCATAGATATCCAACCCAAAAAAGTATTTGAGATGGATGTGTACACAATGTAACATGGTATATCTCATATTTGTTATGGATTTTGATATGGTTTCACCACCACCATCATTATCATTGATTCATTATAGCTACTATTCTGTTGGAATTTTTGAGGTAGCTAATCCCTTTATTCAGGAGAATGTCAACTTGTTTAAGTTCATCAAAAACTTCTGGTTAGCCTTCTTCATAGCTGAATAAAAACTAATGAAATATATAGTATTTAATTTGCCAATAGTCAGTGAAATATAAATTTTAATCGTCCTACTCTTCTGGAGCTTGTGATTCCTTCAGTCCAATATAGATTACTAAGTTGATTTGGCAACTTTGATTTCCTTATTTTTTTTCTCTTTTGCTTTTATGACTTCCAATGAAACACTTAAAACATTTTATGAAAGAGGAAGCAATGGTTGCCCTTCAATGATAAGAGTCTGGTTATACAAATGTTTTGCAGCATGAGTACATCTCCAGCACTCCAGAACAACTCCAGTGACAGTGAGCCAACCCCTGTGGAGCCGAATTAGGAAGTCACAAATTCTGGGGTGCAGTCTAGATTCCACCATTTGCACACTATGTCATCTTAGTGGGTCATTAATCTCTGAGAGCTTCAAGTTTGCACTTCAGATTAATGTATAATTCACAGAACTACTTTAAGATCAAGTAAGACAATGCAGGTGAAAATGTTTCACAAGTACAGAGTCATACAGTTCCTTTGGGAGACAGAACTCCTGTAAGATTGCCCAGAGGGATTCAACTGAAACAGCAGGCAAAGTATTCAGTGACTAGCAATGGAGCTATTGAATATTTCTCAATGAAAACCCTGGACTGGACTTTTTTTTGTTGTTGTTCATTTTCTCATTTGGCTTTGGAACTGTACTTATTTTTAATATTCATCTTTTATTCCCTTGTCTGTGACTTGACTCCTCTCCTGGATAGCAGCCGTACTGCTTAACTTCTATGAATGCAAGTTACTGACTTACTGTTCTCCAAATTACTAATAATAATCATGATAGACATCCCTTCAATAAAACTAAACTATGAAAATAGAACTGTCTTCACAACTTAATAAACATCATCTTAGAGCCTTTAAAAAGTCCTCAATTTTACAATAATTGTGCCTGAGTCCCTTTGTGCTACCAAAACAAAAATTCCATAGACTTGGTGATTTATAAACAACAATTTAGTCAACATACTACTGGAGACTGAAACTTTCAAGTCAACATGTTAGTGGAATCAATGTCGATCCTCATAGACAGCCCCTTCCCACTGCAGGGTCACAAGGCAGAAGGAGCAAGGAGGCCCTCTGTGACCTCTTTTATAAAACAATAATATCTCCCAAAGTACCCACCTCCTCATACCATCACCATGAGGGCAGAATTTCAATAGAAGAATCTGGGAGGGTGGCAAGGGGGAGACACCAAAATACAGACCCTACCATAAGGCTAGTGGGATTAATAAATTTTAAGTAAATTTCTGAACATTATATGACTTGGAAATGTCAGGCCAGAAATTCCAACCCAGGTCTGTCACCAGCATATCTCATTCTCCACAGGAGCCTTATCTTCCTAAAACAGAAAGTGACAAATGGCTACAGGCTCTAGATTGATTGTCCTCATGCAGAGTTTTTTCTGGGCCCAGCTCTCTTTGGAGTTTTTACTTGTATACCATAATGTTGGAGGAGATATAGCTGGTTATGTTCAAAGATAAACTTGGAAGCCCATAAATTCCATAAAAATACTCTACAATAAGTCAGCTACAGATGTCTTTAATTCTTTCCATGTGTGGGAACTATTTTTGTTCCAACTGTGCTTTCTTAAGTATTAATTCCTAACGTGTTCTGAAAGCTAAGAGTAAGGTGAACAACCAACTTGGTTTGCCTGGGATGAAAGGGCCTCAGTCCCCACAGTGGGACCTTTGGAGCTACAACCAGGAAAAGTCCTGGGGAGACTGAATGAGTTGGCTACTCTAGAAAAAGCGTCATTTTCGTTTTATAGATGAAGAAATGAGGAAGCAGCCATGTAGTTAGAACATGGCAGAACCAAAGATTCCAAAGCTGTGGACATTTTCTGACTCACTTTTCATACACAATCTACCATCTGATTAGAATCAACTTGTTCTAGTATCTTGGGGGAATCTTCATTGGCTGAAGGCTCATTGAAGACTGTTATGTGGTACAACCAACTAGAGCAGTAATCTAGTTTTTAAAGCCACAAAAAAATATTCATATTTAAACTTATCCTAATCTGAGTTTTCTCTGTTATTTCTAGTGGCTTACATAGAGCAAATATTTTAGGAGTTCATCAGTCTTAAAATTTAAAACACTTTGTTTTCTTTACTTTTACACCATAAAAATAATTTTAGTTATTGTCAATAAAAGTGATATTGTAATAATAACTTGCTACTGAAAGATATTTTTATATAATTGCAAGGCATTTATGTCAGTGGGAGCATGAAAGGTATATTATAGAAGTGCTCTGAGGTATTATTGATATTATTTAAATTTAAGGAAAAATACCAAATCTGTCAATGTTGGGCAGAAAATTCTGGGGCAGTGCCTCCTGCAATTTGAAATCTAATACAGCAATTGAATACATCAGGGAAATTGGCCGCAGAAATAGTCAGCTAATAAAGTGATGAACATTGAGAATAGCCACATTTGCATATAGACATTAGGGCAAGGTAGGAAACAGAGAATCAGAAGGAGATTCCTGGCCAACTCCTTCTCCTGGAACATCCCTTTAGAGTGAATCTGATCAAATGAAACTGCACAACTTTTCTTAAATAATTATTTTTATTTTAAGAATATTTAACTGATAAATATAAATTATATGTATTCAAGGTGCAAAATGTAATGATCCAATATATGTACACATTATGAAATGATCTCCACCTTCAATCAACAAACACAGATGTCACCACCAATTGTGTTAGTGTTTGTGTGTGTGTGTGTGTGTGTGTGTGTGTGTGTGTATGAGAGAAAGAGAGTGAGGTGGTGTGGATGTTTACAATCTGCTCTAATCTAATTTCAAATTAACACACCATATTACTCACCATGCTGCATACTAGATCTTATTTTCCCATACCTTACTCATAACCGAAAGTTCTTACCCTTTTAACTAACATCTTCCCATCGCCTCACTCCAGGTATATATCTAAAGGAAATGAAATTAGTATCTTCAAGAGATAATCTGCCCATTCTCACTTCATTACTATTAATAATAACCAAGATATGGAAGCAACAGAAAAATCAATAAAGCAAGTGTGACTGTGATATATAGTATATATTGTGTATATTCATATATATATGCATGAGTAGTATTCAGTCATGAAATGAAGGAAATCATGCTATTTGCAACATCATGAATAAAGTTTGAGTGCTTTTCTACTTAAAAAATCAAGAATATGTAGCTAGAGTGCAAACACAATCTACATTTTAAGAAAGAGTGAGAAAACAGTAAGTGAAAAATCAGCCAAAAACATGTAAAGAGTTTTTTTTTTTTTTTTTTTTTTTTTTTTTTTAATGACACCCTGTGTGTTACTACAAGGAAAAGGGAACTAATCAGCTCTTATTATTCATCTTAGGACAGTTTCTCCTAAATAATATTATGAAATCATGTAAGGATCTCACAGACTTGTGGATCTCAGCTCACTTCTATCAAGAATGAAGATGAGCCAGGTGCTATGGCGAGCAAAAGCCTGTAATCTCAGCACTTGAGGAGGCTGAGGCAGGAGGATTGCAAATTCAAGGTCAGCCTCAGCAATTTAGGGATGCCCTCAGACACTCAGGGAAAGCCTATCTCAAAATCAAAAATAAAAAGTGCTAAGGGTGGGGTCCGTGGCACCACACACACACACGCACACACACACACACACACACACACACACACACACACACACACAAAGAGATAGATAAAAGCCCTGATAGCAGAGGTGAATACCTGATATCGGGTGAATATGACAATGGATACAAACCTACTTTTCAAAGGGTCATCATATAAGCTTTGTAATAGGGAAAAGAAAAAGAATAAAAAGTAAAAACTGACTCACTTTCCCAAAAACAAATGAATAATGTATCTTGAACAGATGTCTCCCTCCAGATTCATGATCTTGCTATGAATAGGTATTTAGTCCTCCTACATGGCCCTTCTCATTACAACATGATGCTCAGGTGCATTAGGAGACACTTGTCCCAGTAGTGAAACCTCATGAATGTGTGCCCAGCCTCATCAACAGGAGGCTGAGGCCATGCTCTGTGTATTCACTCTGAAAGTGATGAATGAACACAGAGAGGTTTTCAGTCTGGAGAATTACAGGGTTAAATCCATGACTTCCCTCTACCAGCTCACTCAGCTACTTCAAGGACCCCAGAATTGCCAGAATGGCATTTTTGTTCCCTGAATTGACTTTCTCTCAGAGGAGACCCTTACCTCTAAAATATTTCAGTTACAGCATCATTAGGTGACATTTAATTAAACAGGTCGATAAGGTATGGCTAAGCTGAAAGGAACTTAAATAGGTTTTGGCAATGCCAAATTCATACAGCTCAGAAAAATTTTTAGTGCAGATCAATCAAAGAAATGAATAAAGTTGCTTGTTTTTTTTTTTCCTCCAGGGACAGGATCAGTTGATGTCTGAGCCAGAATTCAAAATCAAGAGAGGCTTTCACTCTGCCTTATACTGAGAACATTGTTTCTTATGGTGAAAGAGAATAAAAATAAAGTTCTTTCACAAGTTCCCATTCCATTATTCATGAATATCTCTATATCTTGGAGGGTCAGGCAGTGTCCAAGTAAAGTAGCTGAACAAACGTTTGGATCAGGATGCTGTAAGAGTCTTTGCTCCCTATTCCCAGCTACTGTATATCCTGGATTTCTGTTATTTTCACTCGATTGAGCAAGTACAAAAGTTTTCTTCCAACTTATGGTTGTAAAGCCTTTGTTTTCTCCTCTACTTAAGGCAAAGCCTTTGTGCCCAAGGAACAGCGAAGAGATCATGCTGCTGAGATGATTTTCACTTTTGCTATACTATTCAAGCAAAGAGGATAATAGCATTGCAATAATCATTGTCCATTTGTCAATTAATGGAACAATTCTATATTGCTGTCAACAGACACTGCTCTGGACACTGTGGTAACAGAAGTCAGTAGAACAAACTTCTATCATCATGGTCCTTGAATTCTTTGGTGGAGAGATAGAGAAAGGGAAAGAAAGACAATATACTATATGGTAAATACTAAAGGAAATTGTAAAGGGGAGTAAGAATTAACTACATAAAAAAAGAGGTGGCAGATATTATTAAATGTCCTATATAGAAAAATTTCAATACCATAATTATTAAGTGGATAATATATGTATATATTACATGTGATAAATTACAGAGAGGCTATTTGATCTAAAAGAATTATATGAACTTGTACAAAATCACTTCATTATTAATTCACAGAACTAGAATTAATCTCTGCATTATATTGTGCCAAAATCTAGAGTTAGTCCATACTGTCATTTTAATATGTTTTTCCTTAATAGAAATAACCTTCAAAATGATATTATATCCACTGGGTCTCACTTTGTCTCAACTAAGATTTATCAAATGTTAGCTTCATCCATAGACCAGTGGCAGAAAAAAAATATTAGTTTATTTTTCCCACTAAGACTGCAAAAAAAAAAAAGAAGAATATTTTGCTTTAACAAAAATAAATCAGAAAAATTTTTCTTGAGCAGATCTTTGAAGCAATAAAATACAGCAATAACAGAAATGACTATGATAGAAAAAAATTACCTATGTTCATATTTTCTAGAACACCTTGTCTTTGTGAATTTCTTGTCTCTTATTGTCAATTATGTGTATTTCTAGATCCACACAAGACTTTCTTGGGGAATTTAAATTGCAAAGCACAGCTACAGGAGGGCAACTCTGGGCACCTACTCTGTGACCACCACTTGTGTCTGTGTGAATTGGGGGAGGGGGATTCACTCTATTTTCAGAGGCCTCCAGTTTCTCCTTAACACCCTATCAGATTGACCTTCAACTCACATAGGACAAGAAGACACTTCGTTTCAACTCTGGATTTTCCTTCTTTAGCATCTTCAATTTCTTTCCTTTTTTTTTTTTTTAATAATTTTTTCTGAGCAGCAGCAACACATGAGAAAGCTTTGAAATTCCTGTGTACTCTTGACACCAGAGACCCCTGATTTCTGCATAGGCATTCCTCTGGCAGTTGCTCTAAGTTTTGAACCTTTTCCTTCACTTCTCTTGTGATCAAAAGCTATCTTTAGCAAGCTGTCACAGAGAGAAGGAGCTGACAAGTTAATACCTGATCCCAGTGGTCAATTCTGCTTGGTACCACTCTAATCTTAGCAACAACCTTGTCTCATTGTAACTGCCACTTTGTAGGGTTCAAATGAAGCCCTTTGTCATTATTTGCTTCATGTTCAGATATAATTTACATAAATAAAAACTGTACTTTTTAGATACACACATCTATAAATGTTGACAGACTCCTATCATGGGCAAGATAGAGAATGTTTTCTTCCATCCTCCAAATCGTCTATTGTCTTTGTAGTCTAGCTCCACCCCCTATTCTTTACCCCTGTCAGCTACTGGACTGATATTTTTTCCCAGTAACTTCATCTTTTCTAAAGTGTCATATGAATACACAGTATGAAATAAATTCAATCGTTCTACTCCTCTTATTAAACCTTTCTAATGATATCCCATTGAATAAAACAGTAACTCCTCACCAGAAATATACACCCTGCTCTTGTAGGTTGAATTATATCTCCTAAAAATGCATGTCCAAACCCTTCACACGAGATCTGATTTGGAAATAGGTTCTTTGAATATGTAACTAAGGTGTAAATTAAGATGAGCTCATCCTGGAATGGGTGGCTTAATCCAATATGATGGGTGTCCTTGTATATAGAGAAGAGATATGGAGACAGGTTCATGTAGAGAAGGCCACGTGAAGACAGAGAGGTGTAAGAGAGGATGGGAGCAGAGATTGAATTTATGCATCCGCAGGTCTACAAGAGCCCAGGATTGGCAGCAACCACTGAAAGCTAGGAGAGAGAACATGGCCCAGACATCACTGTAATTTACAACTTCTTTCCTACAGAAAGAACAAATTTCTGCTTTAAGCCACCCATAAAGTACTTAATTATGACAGCCCCAGGAAAATAAGACACCTGCCTAATGGCCTAACCCTATCTCACTCTGATCTTCCTTTACTGCAGATTCTGGAGTTGCTTGGGCTTTTTTTTCAGCTTTTCAAATTCCTGTATCCTTCCCACATCAGACCCCTTCGCAGGGGTTGTTTCCTCTTTCCGGAACTCTCTTTCCTCTACTGCCTGGTTAAAATCTTCTCATCTTTCAAGGCTCAGTGGAAATGTCATTTTCTCTGAGAATTCCTTGATCCCCTGAAATAAATTAGGCTGATTTGCATTGTTCTCTGGCCTTTCCCTTCACAGCATTTATTTCAACTTATAATTAAATATCTATTGAATTCTGTATTTACCATTTGTCCCTCACTTTAAATTGTAAATTAAGAACCAGGTCCATTTAATTATCTTCCCTAGTGCTTGTGATTGTGTGTGTGATTAATTTTTTTTTTAATTCAGTTTCTCCAGTTTTTATTGTTGGAAGGAAAATCTTCAAGAAATGAGGACAAGATGACCTTTGACCCTTGAGATTCTTTCAATTCAATTGTTACTGCTACCTCACCTCCAATCTCCCTCTAGAGTGATTCTCCCCCTATCATTATAACAAAAACCCTGTCCTACACCTCTGCTGAAGAGGAATGAAATATTTCAAAGACTTAACCAAACTCTAAAGGAATATACTATTTTAATACCCATTGATAGCAGACTCATAAAAAGTTGAGATACAACATTAAAAGTGCTCTATAACTCCCATATGTATCCTATAACCAGCATTCTAGATATTCTATCTCAAGGTACACCACCTAGAAATTACTTTTTCAGTATGATGATGATACTGTGGTTCAGATAAAAAGCAAAAATTTCTATATTGTGTCCACGGAGGTCAATTCTTTAAAGTCTTACTTTCCCATAAGAAAAAAATTGTGTTTCCAGGTGAGTCAACTCTGGAATAAGTGTTCTTTCACAAAAGATGCCCTCCTCATACTCCTTCTGTATGCATGAAGGGATCATGTCCCCTGTATATAATGAATCAGGACAGTTTTAACCATATCATACACAGAATATTTTAAACTATAGTTTCATACACTCATAAGTACTTGCTTGCATAAATACTATTCCACTGAAAATTTGAAAGAAAATCAACTATTTCTTTTTCATACCTGGATGGTGCCAGTAGTGTGCGGAATACACAGTATGTGCTTAGAAAATCCATGTTAATTTGAATCGATATTCACCTTATGTTATCTGAGCTCTCCACAGGAATGTCTTCTTGAGTACTCTCAATAACTTTATAAACTGAGAATTTTATAATATTTATAGAACTGACAGCAATTCACCTTTCTGAATACATAAAATAAATAAATGCAAATCTAGTCAAGACATGTGGAAATTAACTATTGACATGAAGATGTGTTGTTATTTTGAGAATCCTAAGTTCTTACTTAAAGAAAGTAAACTAGTCTGAAATCTGAAAGTAAACTAGCCTCCTGGCAGTACCTGGGTTACAGGTAAACAAGGACCCTGTTCATTGCATGGAACTTCCAGTTGGCTAGAGGAGATGCTCCAAGGACCACTTGTAAGCCCATGAGGGTCTCTGGGCTCCATTTCAAAGCACTTGTCAGGATGAGAATAGTATTCACTAGATGAATGAAACCTTCATCAGGCAATTAGCCCATGTGTGACAACCAAGGAAAAAAAATCCATATGTAACAGTACATATTCTCTCCCTCTCAGAGGTCAAAAAAGTTTTTTGTCCTAAAACAATGGACATTTAATCATTAGTAGGAGTCTACAACATTAACAACACAACTGCAGCGATTTCCCATTGTGACATTGCAAACAGAGATGGGTATTTTTTAGCATCATCAACTTACGGACTGGGGAATGTACTTTAGAAGGTATGAATGCCTCAAAATGCCAGAACAGAGAATTAATAAACTACAGAAGGCACAAGAAACCATAAATTCTCTCTGGGTCAGAGGTTAGTGCCAGTATACTTTCTCTCAGGAAATTACAATGACTCACTCATACATGTATATGTAAAAATCCAGATGGGAAAAATCAGTGAACTCAGAGTCATATATCCTAACTCTACGTCCAAACCATGTAAAGCCTAAACCAAATTTAAATTTATTAAAAGTAACATAAATAGAAGAAGAAAAAAAGAGCAAAAAAAAAAAAAAGAAGAAGAAGAAGAAGAAAATAGGCAACAATATCAAATAAAATCTCATCCCTGGTAATAGAACTATGTGGGGAAAAGAGTTATCTCTAAATTATAAAAGTTGAAAAGCAAAATGAAGATATAACAATGAAATGGCATATGGAAGAAAGATCTCCCTATAGGATATTTTATCTACTTGACAGAAAAAAATTCTAAGCAGAGCAACGCCAGAATTTCTAGACATAAGGAGCTTAGGAACAGTGATGAGATTGGAGAAGAGAGTCAGGGGGGTATGTTAAAACTGTGTTTGCATAACAATCAGATTTAGATTGCTTGCTACCAATCAATTAAAAAATGAATTTTTCTAAAGATATTTTAGGTCACAATTAATATAGGATTGAGAGACTATTAAGTTGACATACTGAAAAATATAAGAAAATAAGAAAAGATGTAGGAGTAGCTACTTCTGTGGCCTTCAAGCAGATGTGTTGTTTGGGTCAAACTGATAGGGCTTTTATTATTTATCCTCTGTTATTCTCTTCAGTATCTGGCTTGAACCCATAAAATCAAAATTGAACAAGAAATTAACATTTTTTTTTCCAACTGGGCTTGGTTCAATTTGTTAGTATTTTGATATTGTTTTATGATGACTTTCCTCATCTTTCAACTTTAGTAAATTAGGTAATCTTTTCTGAAAACCAAACTATACCCAAGTATATTTATCATCTAAGTTAAATTCTGTTATATTGGTTTCCTTAAATCTGTGTAAATGTACACACAGGCAAATGACATGGGATTTTTTTTTTAATTTGATGAAGATAAGGAACAGCTTAACCTAGGAAAATATGCTGGATCATGTTTTCAGGACTGACAGAAGCAGGTTGAATTTTGCCAGGCCTGGTGATGTATACTTGTAATGTCAGCAACTGAGAAGGAAAGAAGATGGCAAATTCAAAGCCAGACTTCGCAAATTAATAAGACCTTGTCTTAAAATGAAAAGTAAAAAGGACTGAGAATGTAGCCCACATGGTAAAGCACCTTTGGTTTCAGTCCTCAGTACAAGGAAAAAAAAAGTGTTCTGATTTTAAATAACACAATTTTTTCCTAGAACTCTTGATCTTCATACCTCGTCGAGCTGGGGTAATTTTGTATTTCTTATTTAAATTATTAAATAAAATATGCTACTGAAATATCCCATGGAATTTCTGATCCATTTAAAAATATGAACTCACTTATTCCTCCCAACAGTCTTTTTGAGATATAATCCCTTATTCCCAGACATCACTGAGAAAACTGAGGCAGAGAAAGACCACACAGTATGTAGGTGGAGATCTTGGTATTCACACCACTAGAGCTAGATGCCAGGGTCTATACCCTTAGCCACTGCTCTGTACTGTCCTTTGTCCTAGTATTCATTTGGAGAGATTTTCAATTCATTTGTACTTTATTTTAGTGGGGTTGAAACACTTCCCTGTTTAGTCTATAAAATAAGAAAATTGCTTATTCTTTTTCTTTGATAATTACAATCTTTACCTTCTGTTGCCAGTATGGTTGTTAAAATATAGAAAGCACCCAGTAACTATTTCCTAAACAGATGTATAAATCATGCCAAGCATCTCTTTCTTGTCCACGAATGGTCCAACTTGCTCCAATGAATTCACATTTCAACTAAAAGTAGCAAGTACTTAATATGGCATAACGTTGATCACAGGGGATATTCTGTTTTTCTATATTTTTAATTTATAAAATGATCAACAATCAACTCCTATTTGTCTTCATAAACCAAACACCTCAGGAAGAAAGAAGAAAGAAAATCTGCTATTCTCAAAGATGCTTGCCCCAGCACTGTCAGACCATGCCTCAGAGAGCTCAAAGCAAACTTCCATTATACTCCTGGAGGCCCATGACCTTGGGAAAACTTAATATTATGGGTACCACAGGGATTAGCAAATGCTCCATTTTCTGACTTTGTATTCAATTACTTTGATGAGCAATTAAAATGCTAATTAAAAAACAATCCAAAACTAGCACTCAGAAGGTTATGAAATAATGCACTTGTGTGTCATATTACAGAGACAATAAGAAGTTCACCAAACAAAGAGCACCTACAAGAGAGTTCAATCATCACAATAATTTTAAGATCTTTTCATGTGAGTACAAAAACATACACACCATAAATCTCCAAGAAAATAAACATGAATGAGCCTATTTATTTGTAAAATTTTCTTTATATAAACCACAATTTTGCAAAATAATACATAATCATATGAATATTCTAAGCAATTTTCCTAAAGATTGGGTAAGAATTAAATCCAGGTAAGCCCAATGTGGCTAATTAAAATATCAATAACTAAATTTGCATATATTGGAGGGCCATAGAGTTTTCAATCTCATTCTAATAACTGCACATTCAGCTGTTCATTATTGGTTCAGAATTGCTCCTGAGTATGTTGAAAGTTTTAATTATTTAGCTTTGCTTGATGCTACCCTCTCCTTCATATATCACTGGAGTGGAGTTTTTAATTTGCAGTATATAGAAATTGAAGTATTAATTTGAAACCCATGACAACAAATTAGTAGCTAATAACAGGAACCCTCAGGGCAAGAGATGTAGTTCAGTGCAAGAGCATGTGCCTACTATGTACAAGGCCTTGAGTTCAATGACCAGTAACTAACACACACACATGCCCTCATCTGAAAGGCCAGGGGAACAAGCAAGTGACTTTCTTATTCACTATGCTATGGTAGGACTCATTCTTAGCAAAAAAAAAGGATGCTATTTGTTGACGAAACTCACAAGAAGAAAAGCTATTTCAACCCAAAACAATCCCTCTTGGTCACACCATTCCTTAAATAGGGAGAATCATATGGCTTTCAAAAATAACTTCAATTTTGGGGTTGAAATATAAATATTTATACATTTTCAGTTAACCAAGTAACTAAATCCAGTATATTCAGATAACCAAATATCAATCAAATTATTTTTCAGTGTTAAAAAAATTGTTAAGTAGATGGGCCAAGTTTTCTTTTGGAAATGAATTTCTGAAAAAATACTTTATATTTACTTTTTTCCCCTATTTTATTTTATGCAAAGGAATTGTATCTCAAATTCCATTAATGTGTCATGCTTCTGCTATTGATATTTCCCCTCCATTTCACTTGCCTACTTTTCTTTAGTATCTTCCTACTTGAATTTATCCTCCTAAAGGTTGTTACCTGCCTTTTAAAACAAAATAGTTTTAGTATTTAAAACACACACACATACACACACACACACACACAGTATGCCAAACTCTTCACCATGTCATTAAAAAATTTTTTAATATAACCTTAACTTTTCCTGCCTCTTTCTACATCCTGTTAATTGATCAAATTATTTAACTCCTCTGAATCTTTATCTAGAGGGTAAAATTCCCTTCTGCTTAGAACACCTCTTTCCTTGTCCATGTGTATATACATATCACCTGATCTTCTTAACTAAGATCCTATTTTCATATAAATTGACTTTTTATGAGATTAAAACTATCTTCATCTCTTGTGGATATGGAAGATTTGGAATAGACATATATAAGTATGAGAGAAATTTTTAGTTTATTAAGTAATGAGACTTAGCATAACACATGTATGTTCATGTGTGTCTATATGTGTCTAAATATGTGCTAATGGAATACACAACTAAGAAATATTTTATCATAGAATTTTTTCATCTTTAAACCTTCTGAGAATATTTGTAAAATAAATATTAAAGCCAATTTTGGATAGCTGGGTTGTTGCCAAACCAGTCAATCACATAACAGTTGAATAGATGGGCTGGCAAAGCAGTAAGCTTTATGTGTAGCAACATTTTTGTAAGCGATAGAAGAGGGGCCCTACATTCACATACCGGCTAGGCATACACCTTTAGCATCTGCAATATGTAAGATAGTCATGGTAAGCTGTTCACACGCTTATGTAAGCATAGCACCTGCCTAGTAGCTTTATGTCCTTTAAAACACTGTGTGGACCTATTAAACAGTCAAATAAAATATATTCTAAAAAGTATATTGCTCAACAGCTGCTGGTTAGAGTCGTCTGACTTTAGAATTTTCATTCAGATGGCTTGTATTTTCATCTTAAACTTTTTGTACTGAGTCTGTTTTCTACTTAGAGAAAATACACAGGACAATTTTTAAAACAACTATATTTACAAATCATAATGATTAAATGATTGAACAGTAATATACACACACTGGCTCATTTACCTCTGTTATTGGTTTTGGTAAGACTAGCCCATATTTTTGTCAGTGAATTATAACAAAGATTTGTTAAGTATCTACAGTTTTTTGAATAGGAATGGTATCTGGGAACTAGAAGAGAAATCAGACCTGGTCTCTTCAGCTGAGATGCTTCTAAAATGGTTTATAAGACCACTATAAACAAATAATTATAATATAGAATATACATTCTATATTATAGACATTGCAGGCATTCAGAATATGCTTGCAATGAGAACATATAGAAGGATAGATGATTTAAGTGTGGATGGGATTGTCTGGGAATAGAGAGGACCGTCATGCCCCTCAGTCAGTTAGGAAGGAAGGGATAAAATTGGTCCCTAGGAGAAATGATTTCTGAGAAGAATTGTGAGCAGTTTTCTAGGCTAAGAGAAGCTGGGTATTACAGGGGAAATAAAGTTCAAACAGACAACACTATCAAAAAAAAATGTAATCTGGAATGAATTTTTTGCAATTCAATACTCCTAACACTTTGTGAATTGCCAAATATTATAAAATATGTATAATTAACTTTGGAAATAAGTGTTAATAGTGTTAATTCAAAATACAGAAAGCACAGCGGTGAAAAAGGCAATTATAGAGAAAACAATGCAATTCACTTTCTATACATTTCCAAATCATTATTTGTGCATGCTGAGCTGTGCGAGGTGTATAGCTATTCCTCAAGAGAACTGAGTTAAAATATTGAACCTAAGGGAGAAAATTGGAGAGTCATTCAGTGCAAGCAGCCTGAAAAGAAATCCTCAAAGCTTCTGAAATGTTGCATTTGATCATGTTCAGGCCTATATCATAACCCTCAATGATACCCTTAGGGACTGACCTTCTTTCAGTGTATCAAAAGCCTAGACAGAATCACAGCAGGGAGCTTTTCATGACACCAGGGACGCTGTGTAATTCTTCCAACCAAAAGTCATATAACATGCTAAAGTGACAATCATAACTCCTTTGTTGCCATCAAACACAATCACAAACACCAAGAAGACATGGATTGAGTAGCTAAACCATTAGCCCCTCGAGGAAGCCTTTCCAAAGGAGTGCTGTCATGAATGATTTCCAAGGAGAAATTTTTTGTTTAAATTATCCATGAGAGTACTTGGGAAGAGAGACTGATATCAGAACATAGGAAAAAGTAAAATGTGTGGGTTCATGTTTGTATAAGTGTACCTCTCTGGGGCACTGTTCTTAAAATATACAAATATACATGTATGTAAGTATAATATTGCTATACAGATTCTTAAATTCTCATTATCTATGAGACCAACTATCAGGTTTAAACTCACTTAAAAATACATTTGCATTCTTAAAAAAATTTTGGCATTCAAAACTCTATGCTTTTCTCTTGCATTTTCCTTATCTTAATTTAATTAGGCCTGCTAAAGAAAATGTAAGACACATTGGTATAAATTACCAATGCAGAATTTTATCCAAGACACTGCTCACACTATGTAACTTTTAAGAAAAAAATCATGTTACTACTTTTTGCAAGACTATTTGGGGCCGAAGGTCACTTTACTTTAAGGTTATGATATTAAAAATGATTAGTAGGTGTTTGCACAGTGTGGCTGAAGAAGGCTAAGGTCAAGCAATGGCCTACACTTGCTGCCAAGCTGCTACTAACAGGGTTATTGATAATAACTGACACCGTTCTCCGTCCCTTTTGAACCATAGACTCTGGGCTGTGATTATGTCACTTTGTTTCTGTATTGCAAACATGAGTGAGTATAGTACCTGGTCTATTGTAGACATTAAATATGTCTTTGCTAAATAAAAAATAAAATATCTAATGCTCTGCAGTTTACAAAGGATTACTCATATGTGATCTTATTTAATCTTTACAAGAAACTTTCAAGCAATTAGTACTGATATACAAACAAAAGGCAGCTCAGTGTTTAAATAACTTGTCACATTTATACAGTTAAGAAATCATAATCTGATATTATAACTCAGGTTTTCTGAATGTAGTACTCTATCCATCACAGTAGCATGCCGCAATACTAACCATTCTAGGTCCATCTTAATAACCTATATTAGCTGAGTAATGGCACACAGGGTGCTTAGTAACTCCAGAAAGTAGAGAAGACAAAGCTAAATCCAGGTAAGTTTGACACTCAGATATCAACTGGCTGCCGATATGCACCTCAGTTTGAAAAACCAGCAAATATGGAGAGGTCAAGTTCTAGAAAGGGTAGCATGAGTGGCTTTGTTGTTCAGATCTAAAGAGACTAATAAAAAAAAAAGAAAAAAAAAGAGACTCTTATGTTTAAGGAAATGAGTAAGATGCCATCACTGGGCAAAAGTTATACAGGTGGGTTGAACCATCATCTCTGTTGTTAGAAAACTACATGGAACATACATTTGGTTAGAAGCGATCGAAGAGAAAAACCTATGATTTCTGAAAATCATGTGGGAAAAAATACTTCAACAGTTGAGTAGGTTGTCAGCTCCCCAAATGAACTGGGATTTTAGGAAGGGAACTAGGGGCTGCAAAATTTAAAATGACAGAGGTGTGTGAGACACAAAGTGGGAGTGTTGGGGAAAGTAGAGTTTGATGGGCTTGTGAGAATCTAGGAGTTGACTCAATCCTAAACCTTCTGCAGCAGATTAATTACAGACCTACTCATATCAATTCTGAGTTTGTTGTGTCAGTAATATTTGAAACTGAATCTTAAGGTTAAAGTAATATACATGATAATTCTGTAAAACAATTAAATAAATTTTACTTTTCTTTCACTATTATGTAATTAACACCCACCAATCTGATTTTAGAGTAGACATGAAAAGTTTGCCCCAGAATAAAATTTGCTGGTAGACGAAGAGAGAAGGATGTAACTGAAACTTTCAACAATGGTTGGTTTTCTTAGACAATTGTTGTAATCTTTCCATGATGATGATTTTTTTTGTCATGAACTTCACAACATTTAGCTGGGATTATAGAGTCCTTGAAACAATTTATGGCATTTTCCCCAAACAGTTCATCAATATGTTTGACCAATTCAATGTCACTTTATGGCACAAATATCTAAATGTTGAAACCATGTAGCCAATGAAGAAATGAAGAAAACCCAGTTCTTCTCATTCAATAGATATGATAGTTGTCACTAACCATTTAAACACACACACACACACACACACACAAAGGAAGAAAAAATGTAATAATTCACTGTAATAAGTTTTCACTTCTGAGTTATAATTTAATGTATGGCTAATGAATTTGCTTTATTCACCTTAATTATTTATGAAGATAATTCTATTCTGTTGATCAAAGTAAACCATTAACATTTTCAGTCATTCAGTCATAATTGACACATGGGCAAATACCATGTTCCATAAACATTGACATTTTATAAAACCATTCAGCTTCTGCATTAAACTAGAAAAGATACACATTTTTACTTGATACTATAAAATATTATAAAGTCACTTTTCAAAACAGAAGGATTTATTTTTTACATACTCAAATATTGTTTTCTGTTCCCAGTCAAAGCTACGTTCATATGATTAACCCATTTATCCTTGGGCTGGAGGATAGGTGAGAGCAAAACCTAGCTGGCTTGCCATGCTTGCTTAGACTCATCATGATGAAGAGGAAGGGGTGAAACATCGCGGGGTCATTTCAAAGGCCAGTTACAATAAAATTAGTTCTGAAAAATTGAAACATGGATAGCTGGGTCAAATACTGGTTCCATTCCCAGTTTTCCAAGGAATCTCCATACTGCTTTCTAGAATGGCTGTATGAATTTGCAATCCCACCAACAATGTATGAGTGTGCATTTTCCCCCACATCCTCACCAACACTTATTGTTGTTAGTCTTCTTAATAGCTGCCATTCTGACTGGAGTGAGATAAAATCTTAGAGTAGTTTTGATTTGCATTTCTCTAATTTCTAGAGATGTTATATTGAACATTTTTCATATGTTTGTTAGTTGATCGTATATCCTCTTCTGAGATTGTCGGTTCAGTTCCTTGGCTCATTTATTAACTGGGTTATTTTTTTATGTTAAGTTTTTTTGAGTTCTTTATATATCCTAGAGATTAGTGCTGATGTTCTTGAGGTAAAGGTTAGGTCCCATTCTGTATGCTCTCTATTCACCTCACTGATTATTTCTTAGGCTGAGAAGAAGCTTTTTAGTTTGAATTCATCCCATTTATTGATTCTTGGTTTTAATTCTTGCACTACAGAGTTTTATTAAGAAAGGTGGGGCCTAATATACAAAGGACTTAAAAACAGAATGCTACAGGGAAGGAAGGAAGGAAAGAAGGGAGGGAGGGAGGGAGGAAAGGAACTGTAACAATACAATATTAGAGGTAAAAATTTGGAAAGTATTTTATCAAAGCTTCTTTTGAAATTATTTCACCATATCAATGTTTATAGCAGCACAATTCACAATAGCTAAATTATGGAACCAACTTAGATGTCCTTTAGCATATAAATGGATAGGGAAACTTTGGTATATATACACAATGGAACATTACTCAGCATTAAAAGAGAATAAAATCAATGCATTTGCAGGCAAATGAATAAAGTTGGAGAATACAATGCTAAGTGAAGCAAGCCAATACCAAAAAAACAAAAGCGGAATGTCTTCTTTGATATAAGGATGCATGGGAGAAATGGAGGAACTTTAGATAGGGCAAAGTGGAGGAAGGAGAAAGGAGGGGAAAAAGGGGTAGGAATGATGGTGGAATGAGTTACCCTAAGTACATGTATAAGACACAAATGGTGTGAAAATATTCTGTGTACAGTGTCTTGAAAGATTGTACTCTATATGTATAATATGAAATGAATTACATTCTGCCATCATGTATAACAAATAAAAATAAATAAAAAATAAATAAATCAATTTAATATGTATCAATGGGTCTAATCCCCCCCCCAAAAAAATAACTAGACAATAGAAAGAAGATAGAAGCCACAAACCTGAAAATCAAATGGTGAGCTACATTTACTAGAGACTATGGTAGGTCTAAACACTGAGCACAGAAAATAGCAGAACTGATCAATAAGAGTATGTCTTACTGAGGCAGGCATCAGAATATAGTTGCAAGCTTGCAGACTGGTGAGGGCAGACTTGACTTGAGGTTTATTTCAGCAGAACCTCTGCTACCATGTAGCCCTGTGCTCCCAGGCATACATGTTGAGAATTTCCTCCTGGCTTACATGGGACTTCCCTGGTTTAGCACTGAACATTCCACATGCTGAAAATCCTCTTGTTCCCAGACTAACAAAACAGTCCTCACCCTACCTCTGTGTATATACACTGATCTAGAGGCACTTTTCCAAAAGGCAGTGCCAAGTCTGTTGCAAGACTCAGGGAAGCCCCAGGCATTTTTTTGCTTTAGGAGGCCTACTGTATGTTTTACATCTTATTATATTCATTAAGATCACCAATATTTCACATTAAGGAAAATAAAGTGCACAGTGGTGCACACCTGTAAACCCAGCAACTCAGGTGCCTGAGCCAGGGAGATTGTAAGTTTGGGAGTCGGCCTCAGCAACATAGCAGGGCCCTAAGCAACTCATGAAGGCCCTAAACAATTTAGTGAGACCCTGTCTCAAAAGGAGAAGTGCTGAGGATGTAGTTCAGTGACAAAGCACCCCTGGCTGGATTACGTCCCCAGGAAGGGAAGGAAGGAGGGAAGGACAGAAGGAAGGAAGGAAGGAAGGAAGGAAGGAAGGAAGGAAGGAAGGAAGGAAGGAAGGAAGGAAGGAAATGTAACAATACAATATTAGAGGTAAAAATTTGGAAAGGATTTTATCAAAGTTTCTTTTGAAATTATTTCACAAAAAGATAACATACAATTTAGTGTTGTACATAATGTTGTGGAGTTCATCCGTCCAGTGAGAAAATACAAACTATAAGTGGTCTTCAATTTTTAAGTGTAGCAAAAATGAAATTAATAAAATGAATGAAGTTCTAAGGTAATAAACTTGCAAATTTATTAAAGGTGATCCTTCTGATTTGGTATTTAGGTAAGTGTTTATTTGTATTTTATTTCTATCTCATAAACCTTTATTTTGTTAATTCTTGAACATATAACAATAATATCAATAACCTGACCAATCACTGAAATCATTAAATGTTAGAAGGAGGAGTAAATACACACACACACACACACACACACACACACACACAGTAGAGTTTTTTATCTGAAATATCCCCTAAAGTCCCATATGTTAAAGGCTTAACTCCCAGCTTGGTGCCATTAGGACTTGGTGGAATGTGTAAGACATCAGGCCTCGTGAAGACCTTCAAGTCATTGAAGGTGTGCACTTGAAGAGAATGGTTGTGCCATGCCTCTATCTTTCTAGGCCCTGAGGTGAGTGCTTTACTCTGCCATGCAGTCCTTCCAATGATGATCTGCTGCAGGCCTAAAAGCAATGGGTCTATCTGTTCATATTTGTGAGCCAAAATAAACACTTTTTCTTAATAAGTTCATTATCTCAGGTATGTGTTATAGTCACATGAACTAACTAAAACACACATGCTCACACATTCTGTTAATCTAATCTATTATTTTTTAATGAAAAAAATGAAGCCAAAAAGCTAATTATTTTTCACAATGGCTAAATGCAATGAAATGACAGTTCAAATAAAAATAAAATGACAGAGTCTGTTCAGGCTCTCAGCAAAATAATGGTGAAACCCTTTAGACCATCTGTGTGCAGGAGGACAAAAGAGTTACTACTTAATAGAAATGACAGAAAATTAAGATTGGGTAACTCTGTAAATGCTAGAGCCCTGAGACCTAGTGTTCTTAAAAATGTAGGGATATAACTGGGAAAACTACATAGAGTTTCTTTTGAGAAGAAATTAGCTATGATAAACCTTTCTTTTAAGATTTTTGTTGTTATTGTTGTTTTGTTTTGTTTTGTTTTGTTTTTTATTTGTTCCTTAATCCTGTAGCCAAGAGAGGAAGGAGATTAAAGATTCCTGTGACAGTTGGAATGTGGCTAATATGAACAGTTATGGTCAGGATGAAAAATTTCTAAAGTATTTAAGGAGTATACACAGATCATTTTTTAATTCTTAAACTCATTCAGAGTGGCAAATATAGTGCAGATAATATCTTGGATTTCATTCTTTGAAATGGTAGGAAATCTTGGAAAAGTGCTTTCATGATTTTATAAGGCAAAGATTATGGCTTGTCAGGGGAATAATGTCCCACAAGGAATGGGATTTTGAAACATTATTAATACCCAATTAATTCCTTTCTTAGTTCCAGGCAGCTTGAACCAGTATTTTACTATGAGATACTCATAAGTTCTTTGGTAGTAAGAATCTAGAACAATATTTTTGTTGTCTCAGCAACCCAAAGGATTATTGATCCCCTAGAGATCCATTCATTTTTAGTGTGGAAAAATAGCATCACTTGGATATTTTTTTCCCTTTTGGTTTTTTAAAAAATCTTATTCTTAGGAAGCAAAAGAGAATGAAAACGAAGTCTTTAATATCAGGCCTAGTTCAAATTCCAGCACAAACAATCAGAGATATCAAATGAAACCATTTTTTAGAAAGGTAAAATCAGAATCGAATAGAAATATAAAATAAATTCATGTCAAAGAGTTTATTTAACTTAAATAATCAATAAAGAAACCTATAGGAGGTTACAAAATTCAAAAAACAAAAGATATATATATATATACACACACACACACACACACACACACACACACACACATATAGTTTATATATATATACCATGGCAGGACTACATGGCAGAGCAAAGTACTCATCTCAGGGTCAAGAAAGACAGAAATGTGGCACAACTATCCCCTTCAAGAATACACCTTCAACATATATCTCTATATGTCCATAGCATACATATTCAAATAGAAAAGGTGAAACAAATATAAAAGTTGATGAACAACTGGAATTTCCATTGGTAGGTGAAGGATGAAAAGTCATTTGCCCCTTCTTAGGAAGGAGTTTTATTGCATTTCTATGGGCATAAATCATTGGCATTCCCATCTGTCAACAACTGTACAATTTATATAGTTATAATGTAGAGCAGACAACAAAAGGTTCAAAGCCTATAGAAGAAAATCACCTGGAATCAAACACACCGAACCTTTGCTTTCCATTGGAGATGCCAGTCACCTTTTTAATCTACTTTAAATTATTTCACCATATTTCTTGACATAAATTGTATCATCAAAGACAGGTAACTTAATGATTTTTTATCCTGTTTGAACAAAATGGAAAAAAAAAACAACTATATCTACTCATATTTGTGGTGAATTAAATTAGAATATATATCTAATTCAACTCCTACTTCACAGCTTTCACTTCGTAAGTTGCAAGCTTCAGCATTACTAATCCTTGATATGTTCTTTTGTTTGTTTTTCCCTGATAATGCCTCAATAGAAAGTGACAAAGTGATTCTTCAAATTGTTTTTGTGTTATTAGTCGTCAGGCTTGCCTGCTGGCTCAAGCATTCCCATTTCTCTGCCCTCTCTCATACACAAACACACGTGGACAACACCATTTGCTTGTATAATCTAATTTAATTACATATAATTCTCATAATGATGCAATAAATTTGCTTTTCTAGTTATTGAGACCGAGGCTTAGCAAGTTAAATTGCCTGAACTCACACATTAATTAGGTGAGTGGTCTGGTTTCCTGTTTAAGTACACTTGAACTCAGAGCACTTAATTTTATCTCCCACCCATTCTTCCCCATTTAGAGTATTGGCTATCTGAGGGACCCAACCACAGGAAATGGAGCTGGTCTTAAAGTCTGCAGTTATGTTTGCCTTGGTTTTCACTCATGCTTACTTTCCTTCTGTTTGAGTGGTTTTAAATTGCTTAGATGTAAAAAATTTACCCTTCCAAAGCTCACTGATTCTTCACCTTTCCTGGGGAAGGGGGGAATGTTTGGCTACCAAAAAGTGAACTATATATAGAATTTATTATTTTTAACATAGTATCTGTACCTTCATGAATTACTGGTTAAGTAAACGAAACAATCTTTAAATTCAGAGCTAAATGTCCCTGTCTATATTTAAAAAAACCAGATTAATAGGTACAGTCATGCACACCTGTAATCCCAGGGTTTGGGGAGGTCAAGGCAGGAGGATTGAGAGTAGGAAGCCAGCCTCAGCATAAACGAGATTCAAAGCAACTCAGTGAGACCCTGTCTCTAAATAAAATACAAAATAGGGCTGGGGGTGTGGCTCGGTGGTCGAGAACCCCTGAGTTCAATTCCAGATTAACAAGATAAAAGTATATAAATTTACTTTTTATAAATCTTACATAACACAGAAGCCATCATAAGTAAATAAAGACCTGAAGGGAAACCTGTGTATTATGGTGCCTTGTTTGAACAAAATATGCACTGTCCTGCAAGGGTGATCGGGCAAAGGGAACATGAGCTAATGGAAAGAAACTGGGAGAAACTTAGCCAGGCTGATTGTTTCAGATACTTCTGTTTCTATTTCTTCAGAAACAAGGACATTCCTTTTCTACAGGTATAGGAAAACACTGCTAGAATGAGGGTCTATGAGCCGCTGCAGAGGAAGGAAAGCTCAATGGCCTACATCAGAAGTTCAAGTGAGAGGAACAGTGAAGAGTGAAGTAGCATGTTCTGCTGTTTTCTCAAATGCCAAGTTGCCGCATTTTGAGGCAGTGTGTACTGAACTTTATCAGCATTTTAATGAAAATAAATATTCGTGATTGAGATTTCTTCATGCTATATGTATATATGTATACGTGTGTGTGGGTATCTCCCCCATGTTTTGAGTTTACAAGTTGAACTTGCAGAGGCTCCTAGGAACAGTCTCTAAATGTGTCAGTGTTGCCAAAGTCTGCCTTCAATGCTCCATATTATTTCTTCTTTCCTTCTAATTAGAAAAAAAGGCAGCTCTCACCTTGAAGAGTACATTGCAGTGTCAGACTTTGGAGTAGGCAGTAGGAAAAATGTCCCCCTGAAATTAGAAGGACTGAGGGAGGCAAATAAAGAAGGAACAAGGCTAAGGAAATACCTCGCCCAGGGAATTTAGAACCTGGTGGGAAATTAGCATTGGAAATGGAAATGAGGTTAGGGAAATTAAGAGGATTAACTGGCTTACAGGGATTTATATAAAAATAAAGAGAAGATCACTGGAAACCTTTGGGATCTGCTCCCCATCAACAGAATTAAAGCTGGCTTTGTTCTAGTTTTTTTTTTTTTTTTTTTTTTGTGTGTGTGTGTGTGTGTGAGACGCATGTACACAGTGCTAGTGTGCATGCACAATGCATTGTTGCCACTTGTACTTTGAAGGCATTGGAGCAACAATTCCAAATTGCTGTCAGAGCCTGTGTTTGCACAACACAGGCTGGCACACCTGAGGAAGCTGGCTTGTCTGATTACTCACTTATAAATTGTATTGTTACTAATGGTAACTGGCAGGGATTCAATTCCCAATATTTTTAGATTTTCTCGAAGGTACGGATACTATGTTAAAAACAGAAGTATGGAAAAACACAAGCAGCAACATACAATGTTGTGGGTTCTCCAAATCTTAGCTGTGTTTCTGTCATGTTAACCATCTTGACTTGCCATACTGTATACCTGCACCTCCTGTGGAGTCCATAGTTGACCTCTGCAAATGTGATCTGAAGTCTACTAACTGTTGTTGATTTTGTAGTGGAATTGGATAGGAAGACATGCTGCTGCAGATATATGAAATTTCGTTTCACAGACACTGTCCAAAACAAACAACAACAACAACAATAAAACCCTAAAAGCTGTAAAAATTGATTTTAATCAGGAACTATTGTAATAGGGGGAAAGATATCCCAGTGTAGAACTATGCTAAATTCAAATCACAGAAAAAAGCAAGGATTTATAGCCAAGGAAGAGGGTAAGGGGGTTCAGTGAATGGGAACTTACTAAGAGGGTATCTAGTTAGGAAATAGAGGGTATGGAGAGATTCTGGCTAACCCAATTTGATGTGATTTTTGCTCATGAGAAATAGGGTAAAAGGTATCATGAAAGATGATGATGGATTAGGACTTTGACCAGGTATTACACAATGCGAGAATGAACATGAAAACCCAAAGTTTTAGACCTAAGATAAAGATACAAGAAGCTTGAGTAAAGTTTGGTGTAGTAGAGATTTTTGATCATATTTGACAGCAAAGAGGATGGTTTTCAAGCCCTATCCTTCCTTTAATGGCTCCATATGATGATGACCCTGCAATGGTTGCAGGTGAAGAGGTTTCTCTCTGTCAGAATCTTCAAGATAACAATAGTGCACACATAGATCTTCCTAAACATGCAAATACCCAAGTTGTTCACAGTGTAGCATGTCACTGCATATTTCTAAGTTAAACTCTCATCTCTTCTTTACACATTTTAGGGAAGGAAAATTGTTTTTTTTTCCACACCCATCACTGGGTTCATAGCAGGTCAAGGCGGTTAACATGACAGAAGCACAGCCTAGCTTCAGAGAACCCACGATTATTGTAAGTTGTTCCTGATGTTTTTCCACACTACTGATTTTTCCATATAAATATCTTCTTCATGATGTTTTCTGTGTATTAGTTATCACATCCCTGTGTTAAGTTCAGAGCTATCCAATATTTCTGTATCCATCTTTGTACATTTTACAAGGCTTGGTCAAGATTTTTTAATATACTGATGCTTCATGAATTACTGGTTAAGTGAATGAAACAATCTGAGTAGATATGAATTATAACATTTGGAAGAGTGATAAGAAATTGCTGGCTTGCATCCAGAAGTGGCCTATCAGGAGAGTTTTCTTGGCCATTCCAACATTTTACAAATACTTTGAATTAATTCTTACCATCTAAATTTTACATTTAAATAAACAGTATTTTAGATTTCTCTTGAGACACCAGGGAACCTGACTGCCCTGGACTTGCTTTCTCACCTATCAACAATTGGCTGGAATGGAGTAAGGACCCCGCTTTAGAGGGGTTGTGTACTTTTCAGCTTGCCACAGAGTGCCCGATTATCTGTTATTTCACACCAGACTTCTGTTACTCATTTGACCTCTTGGTCTCAGTTTCTGCCTGTGTAGATGATAAAGTCTTAAGCTGGTTTGAGGGGGAGCATTTAAAAAAAAAAAAATGGATGTGGAACCGATGTGAATCTGCAATATGTATATGGGGTAAAAATGGGAGTTCATAATCTGCTTGAATCAAATGTATGAAATATGATATGTCAAGAGGTTTGTAATGTTTTGAACAACTAATAATAAAAAAAATTAAAAAAATAAAAAAAAAAATAAAGCTTAGCTGAGCTAAGCTTTAGGAGCTTATAGTATACAGTTTTGTATAAAATTCCTTGGGATTTTATACAAAACTGTGTATGTGTTCACATGTGGCTTTTTTTGGGGGGGGGAAATATTACATTCTCCCAAGAATGTGTATCTCAAAAATTAAAGGAAATGAGATTTGTCAGGTAGTTAATAAGCAAGTATTCACTGAATACCATATAATAGAGTCCTGAGCTCTCTCAAATACAAACACTCGCACACAATTTATAAAGCATTTACTTATAGCAAAGAATTAATCAAAGCTTCACTGACTTAATTCAGCATTGTGTTGACAATGGAACAATGTCTATAGCAATTCTCAGCTGAAAAACACATCTTACTGCTGCAGTTTTTGTAGACCCCGATTACCCACTACTGGGCCTCCATGCTTGGGCCAAGAGAAAAGTCTAAGTCCAGAGAAAGTCTGTGATGTCTTTTCAACCTGAAACTGAAAGTACAAATGCTGCTTGTTGCTTTCCAAACACCCCCAATTTATACAAAGTGTGACATTTTAGAAAATCAAAGTGTTTAATATTGACTCAACTCAAACCAAAAGTATTCCATCTGATTAAATACACAAGAACCTTCTTTGGTATTTAATCATCCTGAATCTAAACTAAATCTCTAAGAAGCTAGAGTACCTCACTTGTTTAAAAGTGTTTTGTTAGGTTGTATTTTTTAGAAGGAGCAGCACATGCCCCAGGACAGTCCTATGTGACTATGTGCAGACACACTCACACCACCTGAATTCAAAGGACACATTAAAATAAGAGTTCATAACCCACTTGAATCAAACTGTGAAATATGATGTATTAAGAACTATGTAATGTTTTGAACGACCAACAATAAAAAAATAAATAAATAAATAAAAATAAAATTAAAAAAAAGAGTAAGTTCTCATTTCCTTAAAAAGATTGATTTGGAAAAGAATTTGTTTTAAAATTCAAGAGGTCACCTACAAAAGGTTGTTCTTTTCAGGAATACTGTAGTAAATAAGTTTTGGAGAAATCAGAACCTTCCTCTTTGCAACATGTAGGGACTCGTTTTTTAGTTTTCTGCACAGAGAGGAGTACCTTGTTCCAAAACTGCAAAATATTAGCATGAAATTCTTTGCAAGAATGGCTATAGTTATTGGTGCTAATTCAGGCAGGAAAAAAATAATATGAAGAGCTGACCATTCACTGTGTTAGAGCTGCCTTTTTGAAAACATCGCAAAAAGAAATCTTATGAATAAGGAATGTCAGATTATGTTTCACACACACATAAACAATTTAGATTGGATTTGCTGACCATATTTAGGCATTCAGAGAGTTTGAGGATGGACTTGCATTTCATTCATAAAGCTTTAAAATTGTATGCTTTGTGTAGGATTCTGTAATAATGAAATCTACTTATGTAGCATTCTAGAATTTACAAAGCTGACTATCATAAACATTTTGACCCATGATCATTACAACATGAGAGAAATCATTATCAGTAAGTGACTGATTTATAATCCAAGATACACAAAGTTTTATACACAAACCTCCACAGTACCACATAACACACACTCTCAAATACATTCACACACTTGTAAGTTCACACTCAACATTTGCATATGGTAACAAACATATGCTCAAATACACACAACTGTACTCATACACTCAAATACATGATTCACTCAGTGATAGGTCTGTACTCATGAACACCAATATACACACCATTTATTCACAGATATGTATGTTTTTGAATTTTGTTTGGGTCTGATTTGTTGGTCTTCTACAAGTCTATTATGTTAAAAGACAGATTTCACAAGAGAAAATATGATGAACACCATTTACCAACCTAAATTTCCTGGTAGAAATCCCTAAGTTAGAGGAAAGAAAAGGAATGAAGAACTGTAATACCTTTCCAACCAAAAATGGTTACAAATATGAGTTTATGATATGAGTTTATGATTTATCCTCTTTTTCTTGAATTTCTTCTTTTTGTTACAGGATGGTTTACTTGCTCCAAGGTGATGTTATCTTTATCAGATCATAGCAAATATTTGGGGTTTCTGAAATACTCAGATTCTAATCTGTAATTAGAATGTGCTCACAATCAGATGTGGAGAACTTTCATGGGACTAGAAAGCAGGTATGGTACCCTAGGAACAAGAATTAACTTAAAGATCCCTTGGTCAGTTGATATGAATATTCATCCAAATCTGACCTCTGAGTCTCTTTAATCTCTTTAGTTAGGTATCTAACTTTATGTTCCTTCTCAAAACAAAATTCTCTCCAATTTACAATTTTAAGTTGCTTAAAAGTCAGAGCAAAAATGAGCCACATGGAGAGACCATAAGGAGTGTAGGTGGATAGATTAAAATTGAAGCATAATTCACTGTCTAATGCACATTTTCTTGCCGCAACTCTGCTCTCTCCACCTCCCTAAAGCTACTTTCTTCATCACTTTCTCTCTAATATTTTTCTGTGGTTCACCCACATCATTTTTCTGTTAGATCTTCAGGGAACAGTGCTAGGTAATCAAATCTCCAGTTTGCTGATGGGCAATAGAATCACAGTTGGAGTTGGATGCTGACCCATATTTCACATCTTAATTTGTATCAGTCACAGAAATACCTTTTGTTTTTTTAATTGTTTCTGCCATGGGTGAAAAGATAAAAAACCTCAGACAATCATGGACACACAAACAACTGATAGTAAAGGAGCAGCTGTCTTTCCGTTCTTACGTTTATCTTGTTGTAATTGGTGTGCATGGCAATATGAACCAGGAGACAATTACTAGATAAAAAGAGGCCCTGGGTGGCACCTTAGCATTCCAATGAACTACTGCCACCTGTTTTTGCTTCTTGGCTTTGTGCAGGCCTCGGAGAAACATGAAAAGATTATATAGAATAGATCTTTTATGCATGATGGGGAAGGGCTTTAGTTCAGAGTGTCACTTGATGAGGTAGGTCTGTCCTTTTTTATGTTCCAGCGGTGCCCGTAATGAGCATGAGATAAACTGATTTGCTGAGGTTGAACTAAACAACCAAATAAATAAATCATGGAAGGAAATATGCAAATCTTCTTGCCTCCTTCTTTTTATAGCTTCAGACCAAACCACCAACATACATAGAAAGAATATAGTATTTAATTGCAAACAGCACTTCCCCAGCCACTGCCTGCTCCCAGATGTTGGCTCTAGCTAGAACATTTTATTAATTGCAACTTTATATGTGTCTGCTCTTCTTCCAACTTGGTATATAAGGAAGCTTACTCTTTCCACATACTTTTCCAAGTATATTTAATATTTCAGTCCAGTTTGATTGAGTGATTTGAATAAATTATATCAGTTAAACCTCTATGCTGTCAGTCTTCTTCCAGTTTCACAGATGGGGGAAACCAGAGGTTCAGAGAAATTAAGCAATTTTTTGAAGTTTATGTAGTAATTGGGAAAATTAACAATTTTGCTCATAGATGTCAGTTACTTCAGTATTGACCATGATGTTTTATTTGCCAGTATGATACAGGAAAGATTATGTAGAAATTAAACAAACCTCTTGATAAACAAAATATTAGTCATCATTCAGAGTGATGAAAGTTCCGCTTCATTTAGTGCATTTCTTACCTCAACTCACAAGCATCAAAATTATCATTAAGGTATTTAAATCCCTATTTGGTGGGTGCAAACCCTGGACATAGGTCAACTGACTTTCCACAACACTTAGGTATATGCAACAATATCTTCCCCCATCAACCTCATATACTACAATATAGTGTGGCAGAAAGAAGGTCCTTGCATTTTCATAATCTCTAAACCATTATCTTCCCTGTGGTTGAGGCTCCATTATGATTGCCACACATCCTCAGGAAAATTTAAGCTGAGCATCGTGACTAATAGAATTATTAGAGATATTTTATGTGAATGCAGAAGGGAGAATATGCATTTTTAGCAACTAGAGAAGGAATCATAGAATACCTAGGAACCATGCTACAGGAGTAGAAGAAGCAACATGATAATCAAAGGTATTTTTATTGTGAAGAAAGGAAAATGCTTTTGCTAAAGACTCCATCAAAATAATTTTGGCTCATGTTTAGCATGGAGATTAAATTTAGGAAATCAACACTTTCAGAAGTCTTTCCCCAAATGTCTATTATTAGACTGTTGGTCTTGACCAGTTCTTCTACTCTACAATACTGAGAGATAGTCAGTAATAGTTTGGTGTAATGTCCCCTTGTGAGACTAACATAGTAGAAACAAATTTGTTAACTGTCATAAGGGAACTCACAACATAAATGATGACAACACACATAAACAAACCATGTTCCTATATATTAAAGTGACAACTGTTCTGTTATCAACTACGACTTCAGAGAAGAGTAAAAGCAATATTTACCAAATTCATAAGAAATTGCTTAGAATACAATTACATGACATACCAGACGAGAAAAATTGTCTTTAATCATTCTTAATGAAATTAATCTGTTCACCTGACATTCAAATTGCCTGTAAATTTTTCATTCTGTAATACAGTTGTACAGTTGTATTAGTCCAAATTTTCTTTAGAAGAGTTCAATTGGAAAAGGCACAAGGACATTTCAGTACATTGGATAAGTCAGTTCTGACTTATCCTGAGGCCAATTATCCCTGTTTATTTCTTGAACATGCAACCTGAGCCATCTTTGAAATTTGTTAACATTCATTTTTCTTGACTCTATTTAAAGGCTTCCTGTTATTCATGACAATTAGCATTTTTGAAAATCATTACTCATCTCTGGTATCTGTCCCCTTGGTTTTTGTTTATTGGCCAAGAATGTACATTAAAGTCAATATCACAAATTTTATGATAAGACAAAGTATATTTCTCCTTTATTACTCATAAACAAATTAGGGGGTTAAGAGATTTTGCAAATTTTCTACTCAAATGTTTTCATTTTGTTGGTGAGGAAACTGAGGTAGTTGAAGTGGTTAATGGCCAACCCATTCAGCAGGGCATCAAAAGAGACCCATTCTTTACTCTTACTTCTTTTTCATATCTCCAAGCTATTTCACTGCCATGGGACTATTTATAACCTCATGGCATTTAAAAGTAAGTGAGTAGAAAGATAATTAATCCTCAACATTTGCTACTGAATGGATACAGTCATCCAGACCATGGAGACAGAAGGATAAGTTGACGTTGGTGCTTTTCATCTGCCATGTTCCTCTTTTTCTGGGAGATCCTGCTGACTTCCAGAAAGATGTGTGCTCCCTTGGAATTGAAAAGATGAAAGAAGGCTACTGATGAGTTCACACAGCTTTGGTGGGAACAATCAATTATCTCACTGATGTTAAGGGCCAAGAATTCCCCATCTGGCCTGGATTAGCAATCTCTCTGTAACACAGAGAAGTCCCAGACGTTGCATGGTGCAGACTTCCATCTGGAGAGTATTTTCATTGCTCAGTGGGCAGTGAGGCTTTGATAAAGGTGAGGCAAAGAGTACCCGATGGGTGTCTTCCACCCCAGAGAATAACATAACCTTACAGATGGTAAATTTCAAATACACGTGGAATTCACAGTACTTCTCAATTTATGCCCATTTGCTCCTTGGAAAGAAGTAATAAATACAAAATTTAAATAACTGGGTGTGCCTTTTATTTTTCAGCCTAAGGCCTTAAGACCCGAGAATCAATCACTAGAAAGGAAATGGTCAGAGAAACTAGCTCTGTTTTATTGTTATGAGTATTTGAACCAACTATATTTTATTAATGTCATTTCAAAATGATTTAATGAGGAATTTTCTCTTAATAATTCTATGAATGAAATTAGAATTCTGTATTCTCCCTCCAAAAATATGATTGTAACATTAGCTAACATTTTTTTATATTTTTTTGTGCCAGATGTTGGGGTAGGTGCTTTGAGTTCACCTCCTTTCCTTTTCACAACCATTCTGTGAAGGAAGTCTCATTTACTGTGTTTTCAGACAAGAACACAGGCTTGGTGTGACTAAGTAACCTAACTCACACAGCTAATAAGTGGAGGGACCATTCACTATGCTTTTCTGATTCTAATTCTTGGGCCTAGAGGGAGTATAAGAACTCAGCACTCACTGGAGACCATGCAGACACTATGTGACCAATCCTTACTGATGTTAGTTTCTGACTTGAGGGGAAGGGAGAAGACGGGATTAAAGAAATCACTCTTGTTAAAAATGTAATGGCAATTGCTGATAGAATAGTTGTAGGTTGGAGTATTTCAGGGAAATGCCAAAATAAAAATTACTTTCATTTGGCAAATATTAAGGAAAGTGTAAGTCATGGTGATCTCAGCTTGGGTGATTTTTTTTTTTTTAATGAAACCAAAACCGAAATCTATCAAAGGAAAAAAAATTAATTGAATTTCATCTTTTTTTTTTTAATTGTGCATCAAAGGCCACAAGAAAGAACCCATAGCATAGTAGAAATTATTTCCAAATCATATATCTGAGAATGGTCTGGTATTCAGAATATATAAAAAAAACACAACTCAACAATACAGAGACAGATGATATAATGAAAGAATTCACTAAAGTTTTGAATAGACATTCCTCCAAAGAAGATAATATGCAAATTGTCAAATAAGCACAAAAGATACTTTATATGCTTCTTTGTCCCTTGGACACCACATTTGGAAAAAAAATGATAAGGAAGCCTGGGTCCTTCCTCTTTTTGGTACTATTGAGATATCCAAAATCAAGCCTCTTCTTTTGTGTGGGAATCCTCACCCAGGCTCCAGCTGATAATCACAATAAAAAAAAAATTAAAAAAAAATAAATCTATTTTTCCTTCTCTCTCACATCATGTTTACGCCACCTTGGGGGACTTTCCTGCCCTACTAAAAAGTTCCATTGTGATGTAACTCTTCCTTCCCTGTTCGTAGATGTGGTACTGATGGTCTTGATATGCAGTTTTCATTGGGAGAACATTTTGTTTATGTAGTGTGCCTCCAGCACATCCCTAGGTATAACCCCAAGGCAACCAAAAAAGTTCATATAAAACATGTTCATACTAAAACATACATGAAGTTCACAGTGCACTTTTTCATAAAAGCCAAAAAGTAGAGAAAAACACAAACGTACATCATCTCATAAATAAATAAATAAAATATGGTGCATTCACAACAGGGAAAGCGCCCATTGTATTTATCATAAAAGGGAATAAAGTCCTGTTATTTCATGGATAAACTTTAAAGATTTTTTAAAAAGTCAAAATAGCTACATATTCTATGTTTTCATTCATATAAAATGTCCAGAATGTGCAAATTTATAAAGACAAACACTGGGTTAATGTTCTCAGGAAGAAGATAATGAAGTAATGGGGAATGATTGCTTAATGAAGATGGTTTTCTTTCGGGATAATACAAATACTCTGAAATTGCGTATTGGTGATCGTTGCTCAATCTGATGAGCATAGTAAAGACTATTCAAATTGTGAATTTTATAAGTAAGTGAATTATCTCTCAAAGAAAAAAATAAAATAATTTAAAAAAAAATGTTATCTTGATGTAATTTTTCCCAACAGAGCTTTGGTAACCTAAGTTCTTAATCGAAAATTCTCAAATTTCCTTATTAATCATAGAATTAAAGCCCAATTATTTGTAATACTTTCAGAGTAGGTATAATTCAACTCAATTCTCATCTGTTTTTCACTATTCCTCTTGAAGTCTTTTATGTACCAGAGAAAACAAATATTTTTGTTTTCAGATTTTTCACCATGAAAAGTCTGGTGTACCTTGTTGTACTCTTGATATACCTTCACATCTGTGTGTGTGTGTGTGTGTGTGTGTGTGTGTGTGTACTCTATCCTTTATTGTTTGTAGGTGAAATTATAGAGCTAATAGCCCCATCTCTTCTTCAGCACGTATTCTCCCCTTTCTGGTTTTCTGAGCACTCTATCAATAGAGCTACATAGTAAATTTTGTCTGAACTTTGTACTTATAAATTATTTTGTCTCTCCCATAACTTTTCTACTTCTTACTAAAATTTGAGAGCAGAATAAGGATTTTCTTTTTAAGATGTAGGTACTAAAAAAAAATGTATTCATGACAAGGTAAATGAATGACCAAGTGAATAAACTGCAATTTGAACAATCTAAGTATGCTGAGAATGTGTAAATGAGGAAATATTTGAGCCAAGCCTGCCAGTTTAGTTTAAATTCCTTTTGTGTTTATTTTTGGTTCCACTAGGAAACACTATCTTTGACCATTGAGAGCATCTCTTGTATAATGGTTGATATATAATGTGGAGATGTTTTGTACTTTTTCAAAAAGCCCCACGGTATCATTCATCTCGCAGACAGATTTATAGAAATAATTTAACATCCTGATCTCTCATTCCTTTATACTGGACATATTAATCTAGTTCCTTATATACATTGGACATTGCAATAGGTACCATGGATACTGCAGGGAATCCAATGGACATGGAACCTGCTAGGAAATGCCCTAGGCAGAAAAAAAATAGAAAGCCTGAAAATGGAAATAGTTTGGATTGCTAGCTCATAAACAGAGAAGCCCAAGTGATTGAAGAATTGTGCACAACAGGCAGCTAATTAGTGTTTCAAAAGTAAGGGTAGCGCTAGATTATACAGAGTTTGAGAAAAAGTGTACATTATGTTTATACTAGAGAATGTCAATCCTCTTGAAGGGACTGAAGTAGTAACACACTCAGAAGAAATTTAGGTTTGGAGGAAGATAATGGTGCTAGCTTGGTATCAATGGTAAAAATGGATTGTGTAGCTGCCAAAGAGGAACCAGATAAAATGGTCAGGAAAATATTATTATATTAATTCTTAAGAAAAGTGATGCCAACGTGGACCAATTGAAAGTGGAGACAAGGAAAATATACAGATTTCAGATAAATTTTGTGTCTAGAAGTGACAGAACTTTTGGGTCATTTAGTGTGATGATAAAGAACTCCCATCTAGGCATTGGCACAATGTGTATGTGCTGTCAAGTAATATCCCAGGAACAGTGATTGGAGATCCAAGGATCTGAGTGGTGAGTCTCAAGGACAAAGCGGATAGAGATGTATAATGGAAAGTTCCAGAAAGCAGGGACTTTGTATTATTGGTCTGTCCAATATCTGTAAGAATGCCTGACACATACATAGTTGACATGAAAAACATTAGTGTAATAACTAAAATTAGCTCATCAGAAGGGATGTAGAGGAAAATTTCATTTATTTGGAGGTAAATTGTATTTACAGCTTAATTTTTGCCTTTTACTCTGACAAGTATAGAAACACTGACATGAACAGTAATTCTAGGAAGTATAATAGTGCTGAAGGCACAATGCCATGTGTAGAGTCAGTAAGAACTGATTTTTAAAACAATTTCACCACTTATAATGATTTGGTAACCATGAAAATTTTATGTCTACTTTCTCAGCTTTAGTGGACTTGCCTATAAATGGACTATACTATCATATTCCTTAAACAGTTGGAGTGAGGGCCACTTATGTTTGAGCACAGAAAAAACAACAGAGTGGCACTCACTCAATAACTGTTCTTCAAATGACTTCAGAGTTCCTGGTGATTGAAAGGTGCTCCATTGAAGAATTACCTCAACACTAATTTAAGGCTGTATTTCTTCAAAGACAGTATCTCTCAAACTGTGATCTTTTGACTCACATTAGACTCACGTTTGAAGCATTTAAAAAAATAGATTCTAGGTCTTATTCTAGATCAATGAGTCACAATACTGAGACTCTTCTGTTCATAAAAAGTACCTCCACCTTCCTGAATTATATTATGGATCCTAAAGTTGAAGAACATGGTTTCATGAGTTCTTGAAAAAAAATCTGGATACTTTATTCCAAAACTCTCTCCATTGTATTGTCACATAAAGATATTTTAAACATCTAACTCCTAAAGATGGATGGTTTTGAGGATGTAAATAATTCTCCATCAGTTGATTGTACTTTCTTGCCTGTTTGAACTGCAAAGAAATGAAGAGTGAATAGTATGTCAAGTAGGTTATGTATTTTTATTAGCCTTACCAAATTTTATTTGAACTCAAATAGAAATGGAGCAAACATAATGCTGCTTTTAATCTAACCTCTAAATTGCTATACTAAACATGTGTCTCATCCAACTATTTATATCAAGAGGAATTTAGCTTATCCAAAGACACATTTCAAGCTCAGCTTCTCCCATGGTCCAAGGGAAAAACAAATAAATGAACAAACAAACAAATATTATAATGGATTTATCTGCTTTTAACTTAAAAAAACAAATTTATTAATGACCTCTAAAATACCTTCCAAATCATGTTCTTAAGTCTGAGTCTCAGTTTCCTGTTCTGCCTTGTGTGGGATCCTGGCTTTAGAAAGCTCAGAGCCTCCCTCTAGTTTTGTTAAGAGAGGACTTCTCTAGCTACACCTCTATTCCCTGATGAGGTATCCGTGTTAAAGTCCACCTTGACCTTCTTGTTTCCTATAAACTGTTGTCTTCTCCATCACGCAATGTTTCTCCTCTTTCTTCATCTTAAGCCAATAGCTTAGTATGTTCTACCACACAATATGTTACAAAAATAAAAAAGATGGGAAAGTTGGCCTTTTAAAGTTCACCAAATAAGTTTTTTTTTTTTAATTTTTTTTAGATGCTGATGGACCTTTATTTTATCCATTTATTTATTGGTGGTTCTGAGAATCTAACCCAGTGCCTTACATGCTAGGCAAGTGCTCTACTGCTGAGCCACAACTTCAGCCCAAATAAGTTGTTTTTAATAAAAAGCTTTAGGAGATTTTATAGAGATAGGAAATCACAATAAATCACAATACGTGAATCATTCAATGTTTCTGACAGTCATTGAAATCTTCTAGATTCTGCTCAGTATGGGATAAGATCATTATATATACCTAGGACAAAACATAGTCCCAGAGTACCTCCTCAGCCTTTATCCCTTGAACCTACCCTAGTTCCTATGAGTTATAAAATGACTTGGAATTATGAAGAAGGAAGAGTGGAAAAAAAAGTCTTAAGAAACTCTACTCCTTTTATGTTTATCTTTTATATTAAGAACACTTCTTTTGAAAGGCATTGCACAAAATTTGGGAAAAAGCAAGAATACTTCACAGAACTAATGGCCTAAATTCTTATGGAGTTCAAGTCAAATGAAAAAAAAAAAAATCTCTGCAGTTGGAGGCACACATTTCTCTTATTCAAACTTGTCATCTGCATAAGGCAACGTGGTGGCCAAAGACCTAGGAGCCAAATCCAGCACCTACTTTCTGCTCATTTCTTTCGGGCATCTGGTATCCTTGATTCCATCTGCTGACTTTAGATAGTCTCTGTTCACTTTCATATTTAAAAAAATCATTTCGCTCCATATTTAAATGTAAATCTAGTTTAATTTCTTTAGCAGTTCAGCATGTTTTACATCTTAAATTATTAAAAGGGGGAAAAAATCTCATTTCTCTGCTACAGTCATTTCCAAAGGCCAATCTGAGAATTGATGAGGTATGATAAATAAGTTTTCATTTATTTAAGGTGAAAAGAAAAACACAAACATATTTTTTAAAATAAAAAGCACATTTATTTAGTAAAAAGGAATATTTTTCAATGAAAATTGTAGTGTTTAGCCATTCCATATTTCGTAAATGATCACTATATTTCCTTTTAGCTATATTTGATACATTTTGGCAAAACAAAATTTGGCAATCAGTTCTTCATTTTTCTTTCTCAGTCAAAGTTTATTAATCCATAAAATCTAATTCAGAAAATGACTGGAAGCACACATTCTAATTTGAAATAACACTTTTCTAGACATCAAGCAACTTGTTTTTTGACTCTATCAGACCTTAGTCATAAAATGAGTAAGTCCTTGATTCTCACTTGATGGACAAATGGGGCATAAGACTATAAGAAGATTCCCAAATATCCCTGCCTACTGATTCTACTGCTCTCATGTCATCACATCCCCCTGAATGTGGGCAGGACTTCCCACTAATACTATTATGGCATAGGTGATAGGATGTCACTTCCATAATAGCATTAACTAAAATTAAACCCCTCTTTTTAAGGAGACTTTCCTTTGTCACTTAGATAAAGCAAGCAGCCAAGACTGCAGTGGCTGATGTGTCAAGGAATTGAGGACAGCCTCTGATGACAGCAAGAAACTAAGCCCTACAGACTGTAAGCAACTGAATCTGCCAATAACCCCCTGAGAGGGGAAGGGGATCATTTCCCAGTCACAGCCAGATGAAACCCAGACATGGCTGAAACAGTCATTGTATCCTGTGAGACCCTGAACAAGAAAATAACTTTAGCTGAACTATGCCTGAAAAATTGTGAGATAACAAATGTGCATAGTTTGAACTGCTGAATTTTGGGGGAATTAATATAAACAGAAATTCAGTCAACCATACTCACCAGGAGATTCCTGATGAAATTCTAGATTGGAAAGCATTGAGTGACTCAGTTAAGTCCATGTTCAGTTTATGTTGAAATAATTTTAAAAGTTATTGTGAAGAAGATTTTTGAAAGGAAGTTAATGTGGTGCTTTCTATGTTTTTTTTTCTGTCTTAAATAGTAAAGTCTTCCCAATCTTCAATACCCACAAATGATATTTAGTATGTTTTAACTGAAAGAGTTTTAGCTCAACAGTTTCCATTTGTCTTCTATGATGGGGAAAGTCTTAGTAATCCCAGTGTTAGGCAATTATAGAACCTAATTGTCATGCTAAGTCATGTGTACTTTTCATTGAACCATATTCTGGAGCTATTCATTAGTTAAGATCAGAATAATCATCAGACAGAAATGTGCGATGACAGATATGAGGTGCCGATCCAGTTTTGAATCATAGCTTTGACTCAAGCTGTCTCCTGTGCAGTTTCTGATCCTCACTACTTTTGGAACCCTAGGTGTGTGACTTTTGTTCCCCATCAGTTACTCATTTCCTCATACTGACTTTTGATTAGAATGGAAAGGAAAACCAATTATTTCTTATATTTATGAGGTGAATAATATGGCAATTCTCTGCAGAGAAAAGAGCCAATTCCAAATGATAAACATGCATTGGGTAATTTGTAACTGCATGAGGAGAAGGTAGGAAACTGAGCAGGCAGCATATAGCTTGCTCCTGTCAGACTCTCAAATACATTCAGATAAAGGGATTCTCCAGGAACAAGATTTTTACTGTTTTTTTTTTTTTTTTTTTTTTTTTTTATAACAGGTCAAAAATTTTGAAACTTCTGAATATCCATGGGTATTGATAGACGATATTCAAATGGAACTATTTCCTAAGTTCTACATTAGCCTAAAATATCAAGAATGTTGACGAAAATATGACCCACAAAACCCATGGCATGTTTTTGTCCAAACAGCAGAGTAATCTGTGGTTTGAACTTAAAATCAGCTATTTATTATCAAATTAACAATTATGGTTACTCAGTGGGACTAAGTTACACTTAGGATCAAGATGTGGTGTGCCAATGCACAGTAGAATGGCTGTACATATAAGCTATGTAGTACACATTTCAAAAATTAAAACAAAGGATTTTGAAAGTTGTTTCTTCACTAATAAATGATAAAAGTTTGAGGAGATAGATATATTTAACCTGATTTATACATTATACAACATATAAATGTTGTGAAACATCAAGTGACACCCCTTTAATTTGTTCAAATTTATGCTTTTATGTACTAGTTAAATAATTAATTTAATTAAAAATAAAATAGTGAATAAATTGAATGCCTCTTTTCCCACTTAGAATATATGATTTTGACCATTTCGTTTTTATGTTTGTTGTTTTAATCAAGGTAATTTTCTAGTCTATAAAATGAAGGAAATCAATGGATTCTTTGAGATAGGAAGAATATGATTCAGAGTGGTTTGCTTTTCTGATGGATAAAGAACAACAAAAATATATTGAAGACCAAAAGGGTACAGAAATGAATGAATCTTAGTGAATTTGGAGTTGTTTTTATTATTGTTACTATAATTTGGAGAGTACCTTGTCTTTCTGGTTGACTGATTCATTTGGAAGAAAATCCTGCTTTCTGGGATCAAAATGTGACTCAGATAAATTTAATTCAATAAAAATGTGCTAATCTACTAAGTGCCAGCACTGGGATAGGCAGTAGGGCTCCAGCTGTGGATAGACAGACATGGTTCTTGTGCTACAGAGTCCAGAAAGAAAGCAGACATCAAAAATATATTTATCCAGGTGTGGTGATGCATGCCTGTACTCCCAGCTGCTCGGGAGGCTGAGATAGGAAGATTGAAAATTCAAAGCCAGCCTCAGCAACTTAGTGAGACCCCAAACAATTTACTAAGACCCTGTCTCAACAATAATAATCATAATAAAATATAAAGAAAGGGTTGGGGATGTGGCTCAGTGGTTTAGCACTCTTGGGTTCAATCACTGGAGATATATATTTATATATATCCAACCCCATACTGCTGGGGATGTAACTCAGTGGTAGACGGCTTGCCTATCATGTACCAGGCCCTGGGTACAATTCTTAGTAAAGCAAAAAATAAAAATAAAAAGCACACATACCAATAATCATAAATGATGACTGTTTTAAAAAGAAAAGCCTGGGATATCAAGAGGGCATGCTCAAACAAAGTGTCACCTGCTTTTATGGGTGAAGGAAGCATCCACAGGGGACTTGAGGAGCTTGCTTGCATACCATAAATTCTGTCAATGCAGGTTACATCCCAAAGAGAAGTTTCCCTCCATTCACCACAAGACTTCCCATGTTTCATAAGCACACCATTATTGTCGATTATTGTCGTGCTTTAGTCTAGACCTATATTTGGGATCTAAATCCTCTAATTCCCCCTTTAACATAGCTTTGCTCTTCACTGTCATGGTCCACATCAGCTGACTATGGTGGACTGTAATGAGAGTCTACCTGGATGACAGGTCTATAGTGACAGGAGGGACTGTAGAAATGTAGCGTGAATAGAGATTTATGTTTGCTTACTTCAAAAGAGTTTTCCTTCTCAGTGAAGTCTTCACATGGCTGATTCCTTAATCCAACCATCGCCCATTTGAACTCTGCAATTCTCAATTTTCCCAAAAATGGATTGATTTTTTTTTTTAAATTCCTTCTATCTGGCTTCTGTTCACTAGGCTACTTATGTAGACTGTGGACATGGACTTCAAAAGGTTTTGCAATCTAATCTCAAACTTTGTAGCAGGCAATATAAATAATAAAATCTTGTTTTTTAAACCTATTTCTTCTCGAGGTAAAACAAGCTTTTAAATTTTTTTCTAACAATTTTACATATTTATTCATTTGAATTTTTTTTAGAGAGAGAGAGAAGGAGAATTTTAATATTTATTTATTTTTTTTAGTTTTTGGCAGACACAACATCTTTGTTTGTATGTGGTGCTGAGGATTGAACCCGGGCTGCACGCATGCCAGGCGAGCACGCTACCACTGGAGCCACATTCCCAGCCCCTGAAAAATTTTTCTTTATTCTTCAGATTTCTGTGCACCAATGTCTTTTAGCTTATTGTCTTGTAAAATATATGTGTAAAAATGCACAAATAAAAAACTATGTGTAGAAAAATTAGCACAAAATGAACACTGTTGTGTAACAAATATAAGTCAAGAAACAGAAATATGCCAGCATTACAAAGTCCCTTTAACTTTTCAATTTGTGCAAATCCCTTTTCCTCAGAAGTAATAATTATTCCAATTTCTAATAACATAAATTAATTATATTATTAAAAATCAGGTACATAAAATCTATACTAGATACTATTTATTTTTTGTTATGTGTGATTCAACCTTGCTCTTGAAGGTAGTCCTAATGTAGTTTTTCCTATACCTTTTTCCATTATTTAAATACAGATTTATTTATTTATTCTTCTATTAAGGGACTTAATTCAGTTTAGGGAACTTATGAATAAAGCTGCAATAAACATAGACATTAGTATGTTTAACCTCAGTGGATTTTCTCAGTTGGACAATTTAATTTGTTCTCTTACTAGAAGTACATGAAGGGTCTAAATGTCTCGTCATCTGAACCAATTCTTGATATTCTCAGGAAGAAAATTACAGTCTTAAAACTTTAATTTTAGAATTGTATTTTACTTTTGTCTTAAATAGATTTGAGATTGAATTTTTAATTTGCATTTTTTAGAATCCCAATAAAGTTGAGTTGGGTTAGCTACTGTTTTACCCAAACAGTGATACTATTTATATTGTGTAATATCCAGAAATTTCAAATCAATTACTTACAAAATTATTTTTGTGTAAAGAAAGAGAGTTATATGGAAAGGCATAATTATACAATGTAGTAGGATGCTATTCCTTACAAGAATAAGGTATGCTATGGTAAGGTACAAGATAAAACAATATGGCCTTAGGAATACCACTTAAACCCTCTGATGCTCACTGAACTCACTGTGAGATAGAAATTTGGGGTTATGTAAACCTCCAAGAAAGAATCTAGTTCCTATATATTGCAATCAGCCCCTCCTTCCAAAGGAAAACTTCAGGATGTGTATTTTTTCTTTCATCACAAAGTATGTGGTTTTGACCAATGTTCCCATCTATGGACAAAGATCTCTGAAACCACGATCCTCAAAATAAACTTCCTCTGCTAATTGTTCTTGTCAGGTCTTTTGGTCATAGCATTGAAAAAGCTGACTAAAACAATGTCCAACTCATTAAGAGTTTCTCAGGTATGACTCCAACCTTCAAAATCCAAGACAACTAGTTTAGAGAAATTGATTAAGCTCTAAAGTTTTGATGTAGAACTCAAAAGAACCTGAGTATTGCTGGGCATGGTGACACCCACCTGTAATTGCAGCTGATCAGGAGACTGAGAGGGGAGGATGGTAAGTTCAAGACCAGCCAAGGCAATTTAGTGAGTCCCTATTGAAATGAAAAATAAAAGATTTGGAGATGTAGTTTATTGGAAGAGTGTTTGCTTAGCACATGTGAGGTCCTGAGTTCAATCTACAATACTAGGGGAAAAAAAGAAAAAAAAAAAAAACAACAAAGATAAAAACAAAAAAATCCTTGAGCATGTTTCTCACTTAACCCAACATAACATGAGAAAAATAAAGAGGAACTTGATAAAAAGATATTGTAGCTCCTTTGTATAGAGAAGTACTAGACGTTGTAACTTCAGAAAGTTTCTGAATGTGTGTGTATGTGTGGGGGAGGTGTGTGCGTGCATGCATGTTTGTGTGTGTTTATGTGCATGTGTGTATATGTGCACATACACACATATAAATGTATGTTACATATGAAAATATATCTTATATAGATCAAAAATAAAATATAAATGGAAATAGTTGCAATCTCCACATAGGAAATTTGAGACATATACACCACCCCATTTCCTTGTCTTTCCTGGTATTTTGTGCCTTATTTTGTAGTTTTATTTCTGTTTTTTGTTTGTTTGTTTGTATTTTTGCTTAAATTTTTAATAAGCTATTTTAATTCTTTTTCTCTTTATAGTTCTCTTTACACTCTAGAATCTTTGCACATCTATTGATATAGATGGCGTGAGATTGTGAAACATCATTATCTCCTAAAACATTGCTGCTCAAGAGCTATCCTTGGCTAGACACCTTTTGGCTCTACCTGAGAATGTATTTGAAAAACTGCATCTCATGCCCTGCATTGAGCATAGTTAACGGGAATGTTCATTTCTGCAGGATCCTCAGATGACTTATATACACATTAAAGTTTGAGAAGTTCTGTCCTAAAGTAGCTAGCATGCTGCCTTGAGCAGTAGAAGTATTTCCCAGGTCTCCAGAATTTCCTTCCCTTGTCTAGAATGATTGTATCCATGGAGACTTACAAGTGCTCAATCTGTATCTCTTATGTCAGTCTCTCCTCCCAGTTCCAGACACAAATTCCAAGTGTCTTCTCCTGGTATCCTGCAGACTTACAATATTCCAAACACTTATAATAGTCTGCTAAAGCTGCTATAACAAAGTTTCACAGGCTGGTAGTTTTAAAAAGATATTTATTTTTTTACACTTCTGGAGGCTAGAAATCTGTGAGTGCAGGGCTATAGCATGTGGTTTCTGGTAAGGGTTCTCTTCCTGGCTTGCAGATGACTGCCTTCTCCCTGGGTACTCACATGGTTTTTCCTCTGTGCATGTGCACGGAGAGGTAAAGCTCTATTGTCTCTTCCGAAAAGGACACTAATCCTGTTGGATTATGGGTGCACCTTTATGTCTTCATTTGACCATATTTATTTCCTTAGACGTCCTATCTCTAAAAGCAGATTTACTAGGAATTAGAATTCGAACATACATTTTGTATGGGGCCACAAACCATACAAAAATTTGGATAAGTTATTAACCTTATTTTTAAATGTCTTAATTTAAAGATAAGACAGAAAACTAGATGTATCCTTGATTTCTCTTTATTTCCCACCCTCCAACCCCGTCCATCCATTCACTCAATACAATCGACTCAATTTCTACATCTTTCACAAGTCTTTCCTTTTTGTCTCTAATACTATCACATTCATTGGTTCATCAGCATCTCCTATACCCTGCACCCACCCACACACACAAACTTTCACCAGAAGCTCATGTTTTCTTCCAAATAGGCTAAAATTAACTTAATATCTCCTTCCCAAGGCATTTGTACTTAACACTTTGGATATAGAAATATCCCTTCCTTTAACTAACTTTATAAATTTTCACCCTTGTGTTATACTTATCACCCTATATTAGAATACCCTGTTTTTTTTTTCTCTTTCAATTATTCATTCTTATGTAAAGTGGGAGGGAGGAAAAGGATAAAAGAAGCAAATGAGAGAAAGAAAAAATCAGAATAGGTTTAGGAATATTCCCTTATTTGATAACACAGCTTTCTGCAGAATTTGGGTTTAGTCCGGAAGTATTCTTTGTCAAAGGATGTTCCAGAAGAAAAGATGTAAAGAGATGTCACAAAGAGACAAAGAGATAAGCAGCCTAGGGAGCAGAAGGAGAGTGTTCTCTGCAATAAAATATGCTACTGGTAAGGTATACTAAGGAAAACAGTCTGTTTAATGCACAGTAAACGCCTAGAATCTAAGTACATTACAGTACACGGGGTACTGAGTGTGAGGATAAGAAATCAGAGATACTGTGCAGAGTGTTTGCCATGCCAATATGAGCACAAAAATCTTTTTAAATGAAGTGTTTTATTTGCCTCGTTCCAAGACTGCTTTGAGAAAACACAGATTGAGGAATTATGAGATCAGAAAATGGGTAAGTTAACTACCTCTGGGAGGTCTAATATTGTGGGCAACACATGAAGAGTAGTGTGAAGTGAGGTAGATTCACCTCTCTGAATTTGAATGATTCCACTAGGATTGATATGCTCAAGTGGGCAAAGTAGTCTAGGTGATTTTTAATGCTACATCTCCTATACAGAAAACATCTCCTGACACAAAGTAAAGATACTTTGAGGAAAAAATGAAAGGTAAGTTTTGAAGTATGCAGTTTCCCTTGGGAGAATTTTACCTGTTTTATATAGGCACATGAGAATGAGCAGAAATACATGGTCCATGCCCTCAAGGAACTTAACAATACTATGGGGAGTAACCTTTGCTGGGTTGAACAGTATCATCTGAAAGTTCATATCCACCTAGAACCTCAGGATGTGACCATCCTGGAAATATGGATTTTTCAGATGTAAGTAGCTAAGATGAAATTGTTCTGAAATCATGTTTTCCATCATCCAGTGACTGGTATCTTTATAAGAAGAGAAATTAAGACCACATAATCACACACACACACACACACACACACACACACACACACACACACACACAGGAAAGACAGGCAAAAGAAGCCTGAGGAAGAAGGTAGAATTATGCTACCACAAATGATGGAAGTCCAAGGATTTCTAGCAACCACCAGAAGCTAGGCAATGACAAGAAAGAATCTTCCCTCCAGAATATTGAGATAGAGGAATATGGCCCTGCTCATATTTTGACTTCAGAATTCTGGCCTTCAGAACTAGAACACAATAAATTTCTATTGTTTAGAGCTATCCAAATTTGTGGAAATTTGTAATGATGGATATAGGAAATACAACCAATAGTCATATATTTAAAGAAGAATATATTTCCAAATATAAGGGATCAGAGGACTGGAATCAATTTTGGTAAACAGGATCTTTAAAGTGTGTGAAGAGAGTTGGACTAGCACAGAGTTCTTTTAGCAGGTTCCAAAATAGGAATCCTTTCCCTGTTTTTCCAAAAAGAAATATCCCTTTATTAGTCTAGGAATATTGTTGGCACACATTGTTCTCTGTCATGAGTTTATAACAGCAAACAAAATAAATAAGATCTTTTTCTAAATTGAGCTAAAAATTTAGATAGGGATTAGGGATATGCATGGTCATCAAACAAATGAATAAACATAAGCAAGATACTTTGATTTCATATCTACATGCTAAGAAGCAAATCAAATGATATGATTCAGGGATGGAGGGCTGTTAGAGTTCAAAGAACAGGTACTGTAGGTAAAGTCAGGTTAGTCCCTTTTAGGAAACACCTTCAGGGAGGGAAGCTGCATTTTGAAGAGCTAGAAATGAGTGCTTCAATTAGAGGGAGGAATTAGTAGAAAGGTCCTTAAGAAAACATAATTTTGGTATAATGGAGGAACAGAATAGTGCATAAGTAAATGGAAAGTGTGACATCCATCCAGGTCAGATTATCTAAATTAGGTGGGAAACAGCTTTGGGAGCCCAGGAAATTAGCTTGTATACTTGTGTGTGTGTGGTTTTTAAAAATATTTTATTAGTTGTTGGACTTTTATTTATTTTTACATGGTCCAGAGAATAGAACCATAACCACATATGCTAGGCAAATGCGATACCACTGAGCCACAACCCCAGCCCAAGATCGTGTTTTTTTCATTGTTTTTTTTTTTAACACTAATAATGACCATTAAAAGACTTTGAACAGAGGAATAACATGATCAGGATTATGCTTCAAAAGATTGTTCTGGTGGCCATGTAGAGAAAGGATTGGTCCAATTGTACGCTAATAAATGGTGGACTATCTGCTGCTGCCTTTGACTAAAAGTTTGGAGGTGGAATTGGCAGGGTGTATGATGGACTAGAGATGAGTCGTGAGGAACTGAGGCAATCAAAGATGACACCCAGGATTATAAACTAAAAACCTAAGGTCTCTGATATATGCCAGTTGAGTCTGATTGCAAAGCCTAATGGATGCTCTGGAGAAAAAAGCATTTTTTACAATTGCCAGTTGCTCAGTTCACCTAAAACTGATGATTTCTTCACCTGCACACCCACATAGATGCTCAACATGTGTAACAAAGCTACAGTTATGCATGTGGATGAGGCCAGAGTTTTATATTGAATGATATCATTAGTCCTTGATGTATGAGGCTAATTTCTGCTATTTGTTCAAACCTCATTCTTCTGGCTTAATTCAAAGTCCCTTTTTTCCTATAAAGTCTTCTCTGAGTTCCTATATACCATCTGTTCTGGGACAACGTGTGTCTTTGAAATGTAAAGTAGCCCATTTGTATTTGATAAATAGGAAATAATGACAGCATAAGGAAAAAGTAGTGCTGGTTTATATGTGATTTTCTGTGGCATACTCATATTTCAAAGAGAATATTGGCACAGCTGAACAGAGCAAGCCATGGAAGAATATAGTTGTGCCTGAAGTATCCCTCCATTCCTCACACTTCCTCTTCCCTTGGTTTGACAATATTCTCTGGCTTGGAAGGGTTCTCCCAGATCTTTATGGATTGTCTCTTTGTCTCCCTATCTGCACAGCCTCCATTCTTCTCTATCTCCCATTCTCTCAATCAATCTTTACCTTCCCCTAACACCAAAATACGCTTCTATATTTATTGTAGCATCTATTGACTAGAAACAAAATATATTAGTTCTGATAAATTTTACTAGGATTGCTTTTGTTTTCATTAAGTGATTGTAGAACTGCATGTTTTAACGATCTGCCCAATCTCATTTTTTTCTATAAACCCTCTGACTGTTTTGCATAATCCTACAGAAATTAAAGTTTTCTAGGAGTCCATGTATCACATTGTAGAAGAAACACCTTAAAATAAATACAACCTTATATTAGTTCTTAGTTCAATGGTAAATATGGTTAGGTATCAACAAATTGAATTTTGTCTTCTAGACCATAAAGTTAAAAACTGGATTGTACCATTTTATATTTAATATTTATTTTTAATCTTTAATATTTAATTTATAAATATGATACAATGGACATATTTTCCTCTTTCCCCTTTATCCCCTCAGTGCCTACATACCAGAGAATTGAGCACATATAAAGAGCTTAAGAATAATTACTAAATTAAATAGTTTTGACTTCAACATACAGGCACATAAATGAGACCTGTGATATCTTTCATTGCTTTGATAATTCATATTTTACAAGATATGTGACTTAATACCCATCTATAACTTTGAAATACAATAATGTTTAAAATGTTGCTGAAATATTTTATATAATCTTTCATAATAGTAAAAACTTTCAGGATTTTACATGACTTCAACCCAATTTCATTTATCATATTTTTAGATTTTTAAAAGAAACTACAGGATCAAGAACTTAAGAGGGTTCAGTTAAGACTTCACTTCTTTAAGAACCAAAACCTTTAATAATCTCAGAGGCATATAAGCAGGATAGATTCATACTTTACATGTGCTTTTTCCTAAAACTACTAAAAAAATATAGAGATCATCCCATTTTAAGAATTCTCTTTATTATACAATAAAATCATTAGCCTTGCTCTTAGGTGTATATGAGTATTATCTATGCTTGATTTTTCATATTCAAGTGAAGACTCCCAATGATTGCATATCAGCACTTGCTTCAGTTTTCCCCAAAGCAGAGCAAAACCCCTTCACTGCCAACTTTCTTTTTAAAATAAACAAGACATTTCATTTCCAACATTCCTCTAACCACTGTCCATCAGGGGCTGTAGACATTATAGACAGAGCTCTGAGCTCAAAAGTCTTGACAAAATAATCAGCACTTTAGAGCAAATTGCCAGAAAGAACAGGGGAAATAGGCCATTTTAAGTTCTTTCTGACTTACTGAAATACCAGTTTGGAATTACAGCTGGAGTTCATAGAAAGTCCTTGAAAACTCTGCAATTTAACAGCCAACTCTCTGCTTGTCCATCAGCAATGACCTTCATTATGGAGGAACATGATTTCATGCTCACTTCCTAGCAGGTTAAGATTATTTCAGGTATGGTTGTCTGCAAATTAAACCACAAACAGAAAGACTTATAATTTCTGAAATGGACTTCAATGGTCCCTCAAGTCCAAGTCTGGTCTTGGAGGAGAGTTGTGCTGAGTGCTTCTGCATCTGAATCCCTCCCCTTTTCCTCCCACCACTGTCAGTTTTCAATAAAGCTGTGGGGAACACAGTTTGCAGGAGGTGTTTAAGCTCAAGAGTCACTTTGCCCCAGGCTGTTCTCTCCTTATTTCTTCCTTGAGAGAATCAATACCCACAGTGAAGGTGAGGGTGACAATTGCCAGTGGCTCTCATAAGTTTCCTAAACATATTTTCAACTTTAACTCCCAGTAGAAACTATTGCTGTACCAAGTTTACTAGAATGAGAATATGCCATAGCATGTTTACCAGAATGAGAATAAATAATATGAATGTTGCAATACAATAATCACAGCCTTTATTAAGCCTTGATGATGCCTCTAAATTTATTTTTTTATATATTTCCATCACAACCAATATTACCCTAAGGTAGGTATTACCATCACCTATCCACATAAAGCCTTCCTTCCTGTAATTGTCACTTTTTACCCTCTCCAGAACCACTCCTTTCAGCACACAAATATTCTATATCTTCTATCAAAAAAATTAACACCCCAAAGTTTCAAACTTCTCCAAATCTTCATGATTTTTATCTCCTTATAGTGACCATCCATCCCATTTCTTTTCCTTTTTATAGAAAAATTCTTGCAAAGGGTGATCTACATTCATTTTCTGTCCTTGATCGCCTTACAATTATCTCACAGGCCCTCCAATCTGGATTTCAGCTCTGCCCTTCTTACCAACCCTGCTCTTGTCAAAACCACTAGTAGTTAAATTTTGGTTGTCATCTTACTAAAAGTCCCAGCATCCTGTGATTCAGTAAATCATCCTTATCTTAAATTACATTCTTTCTTTGGCTTTAGGAGCACCATTCCTGGTAATTCTTCTCCCATACACGGGGCTCCATGTCAACATCCTACCTTCCTGGCCTGATCACAAAACATGGAATTGTCCTCAGGATTAGTTTGAAGACCTCTTTCATACTCACTTTCATAGACAAACCCATACAACTTTGAAGCTGTATATGCCAAGCATCTATATCCTTAGGATTGTAATTTGTTCATTTCCATCCTGAATTTATCCCCTGAACTTTGAACAGTGGTATTCAACATCTCCATTGTGATATGGAATAAATTTCTAAAACTGTTTTTCTCTAATGGTTTGGACATGGTATGTCCCTCAATGTTGCATGAACAGAAATTTAATATCTGTTTTAAGACAAGGTGAAAACTATCTGACTTTGGTATTCAGAGATAAGGCCTTTGGGAAGAGAACAGGATTAGATAAGGTCTTCAGGGTGGAGACCCCATAATTGAATCCTGGTGAATTTTAACAAAAAGATCAGAAGGGACATGGACACACACACACATACACACACACACACACACACACACACACACACACACACACATGAGTGTTCCCTTGTTCCCTGAGTCAAGCAGTGATATATTGCACATCCTTGGGAGTCTATCAAGAAGAAAGAAATCCCCATAAATAAGCAATTGAATCTCTAGCACTGGGCACTAAATAGATACTTTTTCTTCAAAAAGTTACCCAGCTTCAGATATTTCATCATAGTAATGCAAAACAGACTAATACAGTTCCTTAAACTGAACTTGTGATCTACCCATTATTCCAACTTGCCTTCTAACAGTAGTGCCCTTTCCAGGTGTTGGCAGTCTAATCTATTATCCAGGCAAAGACAAAAAAAGTTTCAAAGCTCTCTTTTGCTTATGTGTTGTATGTACTCCATAAACAAACTTTATGAACAGTATCCTCAACTTATTTCTAAGATTTGACTCTTTTCAATAACTTGATTGATAATAATGCCATTTGTACAAACCACCACTGAATCTTGCCTACATAATTAAAATAGTCCCCTGATTTGTTTTGCTGTTTTCACCCTTTTTTTTCCTATCAGAAGTCAATTTCCCCCTTGTCACCCATAGTGATATTTCTAAAATGTGTTATGATTTATTTATTTCTCTCTGTTCCAAACTATCTAACAGATTCCCAACTTGTTAGAAATAAAGTCTAACATCTTTACCATTGCTAAAAGGCCAGTGTGCTCGTCCATAGGTGATCTCTCAATTCAATTCCTCCTGCCATATCCAGTTATGTGGACATAGACTACACCTGAGACAGAAGATAGCATCTGGTGAGAGGCAGATTACTTTTTATAATATAGTGAGAGTGAGTGAGAGAAGTGATTTTGGATTTGCTTGATGATTTTATCTTGTGTCTCCTAGAGGAAGAGCAGGATCTTTCAGGGAGACAAGAAGGAGGGTGGCCAGGTATGAACCCATGAATGTCCAGAGTTTGGGATGGGATGTGGTACAAGGATTTTCAGGAACAAGCAGGTTTAAAATTTAAGTCAATTTGCTATACTATTCACTCCCACAAGATTGAAAAATAGTTCAAAGTGTCTGCTATACAAACAAATGCCTTTTGTGGGGGATTATGTGGAATCCAAGGACAAAAAATAAGTTACAATGACTGGTCTAAAAAATCCAGAAAAGGGACACTATGTCCTCATCGATAAGCTTATTCTTAAACTGAACAAAGGAAGTATAAGAGCTGAGACCTACATGACCAGAAAAATGACATCTCCACCTGTAACCAAAGCTTTAGCTATATTGGAAGGTCACTCTGTTCCCACTCTTTGAAGATGGGATCCAGTCTGTATCATTTTCCTTTTAAGGTATCGACCTGGTTATTATCGTCACCATCATCATTATCGCACAATGGAACCCATAATGGGACTCAAGGTGACTTTTTGGTATGAGAGTTTATAACTGTAACATTCTGTTTTGTTTATCCCACATACAAAAAATGTTACAGGGATTAATTTAAAGGTGATTTCATGCTTAAATACTATTCTGTGGCATTTATACATAGATTTTCTGAGGTATTTTCTGAAAGACACATTCTAGGAATTGCTTTTCTTCTAGAGGGAGAAATCAAGGATGACATAGTTTAAGTGATTTGTGCAAGGCAACAGAGTCAATATGAAATGACAGTCTAGGATGTCAATCCAAACATTGGTGTTCTTTCCATTATAACAGTTTCTCTCAAAATTCCTAAGAAATACCATTATCTACAATTAAGGCACTAGAAAGCACTTGATGCTATGCTCCCATTTAAGCTTTAGATTAGAGAAATTTATTTGCAGTTAGAGGGACACTTACCTTGATAGGCATTTTTCCTCTTTCATTGTCTGCCCAAATTCTCTTAGAATTTATATTTTGTTGCTTGTCTGTGCAGAAATTTGATACTTTTGGAAGCCCTGCATTTTCCCACTCTAACAATACATGATTTACAATATCTATGAGATAATTATAAGTGAAAATTCTACTAGGCACTTTGACTACCGTGGCATTTTCTGAGGAACTATGAAGGTGGCAATTATCTCCCGAAGTGAAAATAATAGCCAAATAGACAGGCCCCAAGCTTATTTCGAGAGCCATAGGAAAGACACATTATTACATCTGAGTTATTGTATCCATCAATCAAATTTTCTTAATGGAAAGTTGTAATTAAACACCAAATGTATCACTAATGCAAGTGTATCAAAAGAAGCAAATAAGCAAGAGACCATTGAATGGGCATGCATGTGAGAAATCCTACATGAAACACACTGCACTTCAAATTGCATCATTTGATAGGAGCCAGTGGACATCTCCATGCAAATATAAAAGAGACTTCTTTTTTATTATTTTTATTTTACATTGGCAAGAATGCACTAATTAAAAAGTCCCACAAGGACACAACAATGAATCTTCACCCACCAGCAGTCACCTCATACCAGCCATCCAAGCAAGCATCAAGAGTATTTGTTGTTTTCAAAATGTATGTAAGCATCTCTTCCCTTTCAGCAAGTCCCATAGGTTAAAAACAGACACCTTGGTTTCAGTTCACCTTGTTATCAGCCTACTATGGAGACATCTCAGGTTAAAATAATGACAGCTAAAGGATTTTGAACCATTGTGAACCCCAATGTTTTTCTTAGATATAAAGTTCCATTTAATATCCCTATACAGAATAAAGTAAGAAATGAAATGTAAGAGATTTTACACACACACACACACACACACACACACACACACACACACAGAGAGAGAGAGAGACACACACCCTATAACATTTGAGCTAATATTTTTTTCCATTTTTGATTCTGATGTTAAGGCAGACAAAAGTGGCCTTAGAATATGCCATTACAATTCAGCCAAGCTCCTAGCTACTACTGTGTTAATTATGCATAAAAAACAGAGTGTTATTTATGACTGCTCTGGGACAGATGTATTTATACTGTACAGTCAGGGTCTCCCTATGGGATGCTGCTTCATCAGTGCTCATTGAATTTAAAAAGCACTCTTCAGATTTATTTCAGGTGGGGGCCTCTGAACCCAAGGGCCACCTTGATTGAACTGGTGTCAATGGTTGCTTGTCTCATCCCCTGAGAAGCCTCGGCTTTGAGCTTGATTAGGCTCTGATTGATGTGTGCACCTTAAATCAGCTCCCAGGAAGTCCATGAAGAATGAAATGCCACAAAACTGCACGAGCTCAGAGAAATACATAAAGCAGAATCAGCTGTGATAAAGACTTGGCGCTTGCAATGTTGACCCAGAGGTCAGACCATTCTCTCCTACTTGACTTCTAAATATGCAATTGCAAAAGCACTAACGCAAAATTAGAGACTAGTTGGTAGCATTTGGTCTAGCCAATCCTGAAGGATATCAGAGACTTCAGTGTCTAAAAATCTACCCCAACATACTGCACACTACAACTGCAAAACTCATGCATCTTTTTCTGGATATAGTGAAATCTTATTTAGAGTTCCTGTTCATTGCATGGTGACTTATTCCCAGGCATTGAGCAAAGTGTTTTATGTACAATGCTGTTTAATTTTCACAATGATTTGGAAAGCAGACAGGGATTATCACTGCCATTTTGCAACAGAAAATAAGATGGATTCATTGGTCCAAGGTCATATAACTAGCAGTCCCACAGGCAGCAATTCAGTGCAGTTATTCCGTTCCAAAGCATCTGCTCTTAACTGATGCTCTATCCTCCTTCCCTGTTTATCCTTTGTGCTTGTGGTTTCTCCATTTCCTCTTTGGTTATAATATTCCGATATGGTTTCTACTTATTTTTTCCTTCCCCCTTGACCTATTGCTGATTTCTTCCGCCTCTTTCTCCCATTTAGTCTTCTCCTTGAACCAGAGGTCTTGAAAAATAGCTAGGTTAGATGTTTATTATACTGATAATATGTTTGAACAAAAGATAAAAATCCCTTTTCAACAATGAGTGCTTTGGCTGCTAAATTATATGTTTCTCTTTAGAATATGGAATGTCCACACACGATGTCTCAGTGCATCACAAAGGAACCAAGTACCAGGGAAAAGTCATGCCAGCCCACTGATGTTTGGGCATTTTTCTTCCCCAGGTTAGACAAGGGATAAAGAAAGGAGAGTTATCTCTGCATAAAATTTGACATAATAAATGCTTAGCAGTTCATGAAGAAAATTGAAAATTTGACAAAAGTCCGACAATAAATTCTAGCTAACCCATAAGGCGTTATTTCTCTGATTCTCCTGTTAACTTGCTTTTCAACTTGTAAATGCAAGTAGATTCAGAAAAGAACTATTTTCTAGAAAATTGACAAATGCAACTTACCTATTCACTAACATGTAAGCAGGGAAATATTTGTTGAATGAATTGTGATTGCAGACTTTTGATCAAAAACTAAGTTTGTAGATGAAATGTGATAAGAATATAGTTCAGCAGTGACTTGGGCGACTGAGACAAAAGGATCACAAGTTTGAGACCAGCCTCAGCAATTTAATGAGATCCTAAGCGACTTAGCAAGACATTGTCTCAAAAGAAATAAAGAAATAAAGAAGGGAGGTGCTGGAGATGTAGTTCAATGGTAACATATCTCTAGCTTCAATCTCCAGTACCAAAAATGAAAAAGAAAATAGAGTCCAGAACATTCATGTCACACTGACTTTCTCTACCTACCACATTCCATCAGCTTTGCCAGGACTATGCTGTCTACTCACACATATGCTACCACAGAAGCATCCAGCTGCATCCTCAGCATCAGTTTGAATGATTCAGACATGGAGGAAGACTTTCGCCTTCTAATCCCATTTCTGATTTAATCCAGGACCACTGTGATGTCAAAATGAGACTCCATTTAGTCCATGTACAGCCTCCTTTACAAGCAATGATTACAATGTTGAAACCATCAGATAGGGCAGGCAGTGTGGACATTGCAGAGGCTCTCAAAGTATCAGAATTCGGACAATACATATTAAAGGAGAGATAATATACATATTTTTCTACTTGCCTGTCATGACAAAAGGGCAATGAAAATATGGACCATCCAACATTGAATTAGTGTGATGACTGCTGGTGCAAAAATACAAGAGAATAAAATAGTAGTTTTATTCCACAAATCTGTAGAGAATATCTAAGTGTGCAGGGTGTCTTCCTCTCTTGTTTCCTTTAGATCTTCTGATTTGTGGGCCTGTGTCCTCTTTGTACAGACCTCTGCAGTAAAAAAAAAAAACACTGTCTTACATGTTAATTCATATTTGTCAAGGAGCACAGAGCTCAATGTGAACTATTGCCTGTAGGAACTCCATGGGTTGCCAAGGAAAGAACATTATTGATAGATCTTCTCAGAAGAGGAATGAGTAAATCCAGAAGCACCAAAAGGAGAACTTAATACCTCTACAAAAATGTGAACTAAAAGCAAAACCATCACTGCACTGATTAAGAAAAAAGAGCTTTGGAGGCAGAGAGATCTGGTTTAAAATGCTGACTCTAAGTTGTACTCCCGTGTGATCTTGGGAAAATAACCATCTTTCTGAGTCTGCATCCTTGACTGTGCATTGGAGACATAAGTCAATCCTGTCTCTTAGAATTGTTGTGAGGGTTAAAAATGATGCTTAAGTGTTACTTTTTTACTTATGTTCTTTTATAATAGTATTTTCTGCACTTTTTCCAACTAAATGTTACATAACCCAAAATTAGACCTTCTTCTAATTTACTTCCAGTTTAAAAAGCTAAACAGATTTATCTTCTCTTTTAATCCTGATTAAAATAGTCAAAACCCTAATGTTTTAGACAGTTAGCTAGAATTACAAGGGAAAATGTTTGGCATACTCTGAAAAATCACTGAAAGATGAAATTCGTATATTAGCCAAGATTGACTCCGACAATTTATTTCCATGTATCACTCTTCACACTCTACCTTACAAATCCAGTAGATAGTGATGCTTTTTTAAAATTGTTAATGTAGAGAGTTTTGAGAGTTTTTTTTCATATTCACAGAAATACATCAAAATACCTAGGTAATGATCAGAAATGAGAGCTCCTCTTGGAGACTGATAAATATTTGCTTTCAACTCCTCCTGCCTCAGCTTCCTGAGCCACTGGTATTACACTGTACCCTGCAAACCACTAATTCATAAAGTATGAACAATAATGTGACATTTCACATGGTGTTGTATGTGTTCCTGTGTGTGCACACCAGAAGGGCTACCATTGTTTACTATATGCTCCAGGAACTTGACATGGTTTGAGAATCTGAATATCTAAATATATTTCTGAGAGAACAGGGGTAACTTATGAAACTTGGCAATGACTGGCAAAATGTGGATATGAGAGGTTATAACTGTGACCTTGATCCTCACTCTTAGTAACACTAAAAGACACAGCACAATGAAGGAAATTTTAGAAAATAATGCCAATACAAATAAAGTTTCCTCTTTATTAGGTTCAAGGAATACCTGCCTTCAAAACATGTTTTACAGGTACAACAAATAAAACTTCAACCTCTCATTCATTTATTGCTCCACTTTCAAATGAATTTTCTCTGGTTTTTACAGTGAAAGATTTTCGTTCTTCCAAATCTGAATCGATGTATCTCAAAACACAAATTCTCCACTGAAGGAGTAAATTAAATGTAGATTTTACTTTCTAATATGTCCAAATGTACCATGTACTCATGCCTTATGATTTTTGTTTTAGTCAAGTTTTGCACTGCTGTGACCAAAAGATCTGACAAAAACAATTTTAGAAAAGTTTATTTGGGTCTCATGGTTTCAGGGATCTCAGTCCATAGATGGCAAATTCTATTGCTCTGGGCCTGAGGTGAGGGAGAAGATTTTATATATATATATATATAATATATATATATATATATATATATATATACACACACACACACACACACACACACACACATGTATATTTAAATTATTAAAAAGCTAGCATTTATTTTAATTGACATGTTAATTGGCATAGCTGAAGGGTGTGGAGGAGGAAATTAGCTCAGGACATGACAATTAGCAAAGAGAGACTGCTCCCCTCACTAGAGACAAAACATAAAACCCAAAGGCCTGCCCCCATGACATGTCTCTTCTAGCCACAAGGTATCTGCCTAAAGTTACCACCCAGTTAAAACATTCAAGTGGGTGAATGCACTGATTATGTTAAAGCTCTCACACTCCAACCATTACACTTCTAAACTTTCTTACATTGTCTTACACATGAGCTTTTGGAGAATATCTCGTACCTAAAACATAACACACTATTTCCAATATTTCAAAGAACTGTAGCTCTGTAATAAGACTGCCTTAGTTAAGGAAAATATCAAGGTTATTTGCTTGGGCTGAAATTAGATCACTATAGTATGCTGATAAAAATCATTATGCTTGTTAAAATTTTGTTTGGCATTTAACATATTGTTTGAAAAAAGAGAAGAAAAATCAACCTATTACTTAATAAAAGAAGTTCATGGCATGAACAGACAATTTTAAATCATGAGATTGCTGATAGAAAAATATTGTACAACATTGCTATAAAATTTCCAGAACTTCATTTTTTTTTCAGAAATTTTAAGGAGATTATATATATATATATATATATATATATATATATATATATATATATATATTTACACACACACACACACATACATATATGTATATTTAAATTATTAAAAAGCTAGCATTTATTTTAATTGACATGTTTGTGATCTAAAATATGCAGTTTGAATAATAATAAAAACAATTACATACTCTAATATGAAAGTAGTTTTAAATGCCTTTCTCTGTGCTTTCTTAACAGGCCTGTTGACTTTAGCTGTGGGTCAGAATCTATTTTTAAGCCCAGCAGAATGCAGTTCAAAGCAGGGAGAAGCTGCTATTGTAACTTCCATTCTGCCATGCAAGTAACTTTATAAGGTATTATTAAAAGGCATTATTTTATTTTTAAAAAAGGATTACTGTTAAATTTTACCACTAGTCATGCATGGTATCAGGCCATACAAGATTAATAGGTCTACAGGAAAAGAGGGATCAGTTTTTTGTTCAATATCATAGAATTGTCTAACATTGTTTACTCAGAAAAATGCAGCATGAAGTTTTTAACACAGAGACATTGGTGACAAATTTCTTTGTACAATTCTAACCCCTTTTCCACCATTTTCATTTCACCCTATTTCAAAAGGATGTGTCCCAGAACTGTAGGCCATGGATATGCACTAAATGACCAACATTTAATTACTGTTATCATCCAGAATTCTAGACTGCCCCCTAATCTAGTGTCCCTCTTCCTTTCCTATATTAAATTAATTTAATTTAATTAATATAGTCACAATCTCTTGACTATCATTCTAAAATGTCAGTTGCATTTTTCTATGTCTCTCCATTTTCTCTGCTACCTGTATAGCTAAGTCAATGTCCTTTCAAATTTTATCCAGGTAACACTAGTTTTTTATTTGCCACCCTCTATTATTATTTGCCAGTTGAAGTGAAATTGCAAAACTGCAAAAGAAACTAAATATCCTGCCCCTGCCACACAAAATGGTACCTATCACCATGCTCAATGGTTTTAATCCATCTTGCAACTGATTTACACATTTTGCTAATACCTTCATCATCCTTATCATAATTGCAAGTAATTCAGTAAATTCTTAATGATGAATTTTTAGAAAATGTCTTTCTAATGTTATAGTTATTTTGCCAGACTACCTGGATTTAAATTTCTGCTAAGCCATTTACATATTTGAGAAACTCAGGATCAGCTTAACTTCTGGGAAACTCAGTTTTCTTATCTACAGAAGAAGAAGATATTCAGTCCTACAATATAGGTGACTGCTAACATTAAATATGGTTGCTAACATTAAATATGGTAATGTTGGAAAACCTCTGAAATGCCTGGCACAGTGTGAGTCCTCAGCAAATATTAGCTATCCATTATTGAACTATATAGGTTATTTGAAGGCATTTTATCTTTTGTTCATATCAATGTACAAATAAGTCAAATACCTTATTTGTTAGATAGCTATACTGCTAACCAAAGGATTCAGTTGGGAAAAAAAAAAGGGAATCCACTGTAGCTAGTTAAAGAAGAAAGGATTTATTAGAGTGTTAAATGGTTTATGGAATCATTAGAAAGGCAAAAATAATAGATTATATTTTATAAAAAATACTCACAAAGCCAAAACACAGAATCAGGACTCCTGGAGATTTATGAATTTTTAATATTAAGAAATTGAGGCTCAGAGAAGTAATTTACTTGCTCATCCAGTGAGTAAACCTCAGAGCAATGAGATGGTCTATGTGTGAGGCTAAAGTAAATAATTAAATGATTTTGACCTTGGTTTCTTTCTCTCAAAAATACAAACTAATGTCTATCTACTAGATTCTGTTTGTTTTTATTTTGTTTTGGTAAAAATTAAATGGCATTGTAAGATGCATAATAGGATGCTTTGGCATATTATGTAATCAGTAGAGAATGGTCATTGCCATCATTAGCCTTACGGTTTGTTAATCAACCATGGTCTTTTCCAACTACATCTATTTTGGGGGGATGGTGTGGTCACTGGGGATGGAACTCAGGGGCACTCAACTTTTACTGAGCCACATCCCTAGCCCTATTTTGTATTTTATTAGGGAAGGGTCTCACTGAGTTTCTTAGTGCCTCACAGTTGCTGAAGCAGGCTTTGAACTTGTGCTTCTCCTATCTCAGCCTCCTTAGCTGCTGGGATTACAGGCATGGGCCACCACAACTGCCTCCAACTACATCTATTTACCAAATCAATCTCCTCATATGTAACACCGCATGCCCTCTTTGGAAAAGTGAAAATTTTGAAGGCAAGTGTAGATTTAATATTTGGTGCAAGAACCATCCTCCACTATAAAGATGAAGAGGAAAATAAAAATTAAAAACACTTAATCAGTGATTTTTGGAGAAGATATTGATAATTTATTTCTTATTTCCTTCAAAACCATAACAAATAAAGGAGGAAAAAAGATATAAGAAAAATTGAACTGTGGCCATATTGAAATCCTACAAGATACTATCTACCTTATGGAGATTATCTTCAAACTAATAAACATTTTCAGACAGTTGGACTAATAGAAGTGAAATTCAAAATAATAAAATGATTTCTTTTTTTTCCTTAAATAGCCAAAACTTAGGCAACTATTTAAAGGATCAATGTTATCCCAAACTATGTGTTATAATCTGGCTACCTATAAAAACAGTCTAGCATACATATGCATCTTTGGAAGCAGTTATACAACCACCTCATATACAAATATTCATATTCTGGACATAAAATCCTGAATTTTTACTAGGATTTAACACTATCTCAGAAAATATCTTTGCAATCAAAATAGAAAAGAAATAGTTGCATCTTAGATCTAGATAATATAGATTATACAGTTTCTGGTTCACTATCTATACTCAGGAATTTAAATATGTGGGTTTTTTATGTCTATATCTTAATAAATAGCATTTGATAATTATGGAACTAAAAACAAACAATTATTCCCAATGGCCTCTTTATCAGTGGCCTAAGGTAAACAATCAAGACAAATAAAGCAAGCAGGATAGGTCCTAAGACACCAATTATCATCACAGCAGCTATGATGATCTCACAAAATCCATCATTACTCCAGTTAATGACTGGTGAGTAAGAGTCCAGATGACATTTGCCTTGGTCCAGAAAATTCAGGACATTAACTGAGAAACTGACCATTAATCCCAGGTAATGTAAAGACTAGTATTCAGAGGATCATTGCTCAAGCAATCTTCTATTCAGTGTAAGTGCAGTTCAGATTGCTAAATCCATAATGATTTAAAAAATATTGGTGCATTTTTATAAAACAGCCTGACTTAGAGTCAGTTGATTCAATGTTCCTTTTCCTAATACAATGTTGAATATTTTCCACTTGTACTCCTGACATGTAACTTACAGTATTGGGGTCAAAGGTTTTTAGTTGTCTTTTGCAACTACCAATGACATATTCAGCCACCTTCTGAATTAACTATAAATTATACTAAAATGACAACAGATATGTGTCAAAGTTATGAAAGATAATAAGAAAAAAATGTGTACATATATTTTTTAGAAATACAAATTACTATATCCATGCAGAAAACTTTATGTATTTAAAATTGATCACTGGAAAGGAAAACAATATGCTAATAGATAGGAATATTTACAGTTAATAAAATGATTAGAAGCAAAATTTAATAATCAATAAATATTAACTATTTAATAAAAATATTCCAAAGGAAAAGGTTTTAAAGGCTGGCTTGATATCCAACAATAGAAAGTATATTGCTACTTTTATGTAAAGCGATAGTATCTACCCACTGAAAAATTATACTGCAAGGGAAGGCTAATTGGCTTTGGAAAATGTTTGCAATATACTGTTTAGTGAAGCTAGTGTCAAAAGGATGTGGATAATGAATTATACAGGGAGAAATATAAATATTATTCATGACACGAGAGAGACATAGATAGAGATGAGACATAAACAGAGACAGAAATGAACACCATCTGGAAGAATTATACACCACGGTAGGTGTTCACATCCTACAATGTTCATTTCTGGACTAAGAAAGAATTATATGCTCTACTTTGTTATTTTAGGCTTATCTGTTTTCTAATTTCCTCATAATGGGCATGAAGTATTTTTTTTAATTAGATAAACACTTATTTCTAACTTTAGAAGAATTGACATGCTTGACATTTGTGAAACAGATGATTAAGAAGTAACACATCTCTTGAAGGCTTATGACAAACTTAGCCAATTGAACATATCTATCGATGATCATTGTAGTTACTCTGCCCTGGCTACCTGCCACTTAATAACATATAAATTAATGATACCACTGTATCACAAAAGCACAAAACACGGGGGACTCACTGTGGCTGAGGATCCTTTTTTTTTTTTTTCTGATGAAGGCTGAGATTGCACATTGGTCAATCTTGCAGATCAGAGAACTAACAATGTTATTATATAGTCAGTAGTTTGCCATTCATTCCTAGTAATGTGTTTCATTAAGAAGGAAATAACTAAACACAAGATGGTGCCTCTTAGGAATGTTCCTCTGGTGTTAAAAATGAGAAGATATTATTATGCACTATTGACAAGTGGCTTTTGGTTCACAGGGTGAATAAAGTAACTTTCCTAAGAACACCCAACAAGGACAGACAGACTTTGAATCTAGGAATCTCTAATTCCAAAACTCTTCCTCTTCTCATTCTTTCATAATTCAAAGGAGGAGAATGCCTTAGAAATATTCCTATAAACTAGATCTCCTTTATAGACAATGAACAGCACATTCCATGTTATTCTCAAAGAATAATGAATATAATTTGGCTGTTTGAACAAAACTGGGGGAAAATTTAAGTTCCCTATGATAAGAGTATATAAAGACATTCATATAATAAGAGATCATTTCATATAGTTATTACATATGATTTTGAGTTTGTAATGACACGTTTCTTCCATTTTGACACAGTTGACCTTTTTAACACTAATCAGGTACCAGGAATGTGCTCAGCACTGTTTATGTATTATCTCTTTTCAATACCACAAATGTTCTATGAGTCAGATCCTATTATTGGTATTATTTTATAGATGAGCTTAGTAACGTACACAAGTTCCTAGTTGTAAAATTGCCAGAATTTAAATCTGGATATTAAATGATAGCTAGAGTTATAATAAATGTGTGGGATTCAATTATGCCTACTAAATATTGTCACAACATAAAACATATAGAATACACATTCTGATTTAAAAAAAATACTCAAATAGACCTAGAACTACCATAGAAGTCACTTCATGGTGGGATTTTAAATGTGATCATCAATGTCAATATGTTCAAGTATTTCCTTTGTCCATGGTGAAAAATATATTTGTTAGGTTGAACTGTAAACATAATTGCTGTTTTTGTTTAGAAATGGCTCATGATTGCCATTTTTGTTTGTTTCCATTCAACTTCACAATAAAGAATCCTTTGATTAAAAGTACATATGTGTCTAATGTCAGGCAAATATTGTTTTTGTTATCACGGAGGCATTAGCTATTTAGAAAGGATGAGTTTCAGCAGAAGCAACCTACAGGAAAGAAAGCTTTCCATCTAAGTTACTATTTTATTTTCTGAATTTTCCACAGTACTTAGTCAGTAGTCTGTGCTGGGGCACTCAATAACTGTTACCCCTGACAGGGCTGAAAGTGGCACGACCCATATATTAAAATCTCAACAAATATTCAAAGAGTGAATAGTCCACGTCTTGTCTGGGCTAATTGTGTCAAGTGACTGTGGTGTGGCATTTTTCACCACAGACAGAGCTATCCTGGGCATTCTCTTGAAGCCACTGAATTCTGAGATTCCTTTGGAGATAATACAATTGGAAGATGGAAAGGCAATGCACTTGCCTTTAATCCACACACTTTGCCTGTGTTTAATTTATTCCTCAGGTCCACAACCAAGTGTACTGACCCATGTTGTTCTCATGCACAACCCAGGCACTCCTATATCTGGCCACATAGTCTCAACACAAACTGACTGTACATACTACATAGCCAGACCTACCATTGGAGAAGTAGTAGATCTAAGCATGTCATCAGAATGTTCCAGAATGTTCTCTATTGATATGCCTCACAACACATGTTGCAATGACAAAATATATTTTTATTAGCACAAAAATACCATCGATGATATTCTTTAAATTCTAGAGTAGAGGAACATAATTAACAGAATTACTGAATTTTCTGGTGCAATGTTGGAAACAAGTTAAGCATGCTGATGTTTGGAAAGTGTCTTGTTCATTCTAGAACATAGTGTATGTCTGAATAAACAGATATTAGTTGTGGTATTAAGATACTGTGAAGGATACACACATCTGTAGGGGTAATCTGTTGACAATAGTGATTATCATTTATTTATCTTTGTACCTTTGGAGTATGTAATCAGCTTCAAAAAACTACTTTATGTCGATGAAGCTCCCAACATCTCTATTCTTCAATCATTTTCTCTTTATCTTACATAGGGAAAAGGATGCACTCAAAACTCACACTGGTATCCAGAGGCAGATCTAATGCACTGATTTTTCCTCATCATGTCTAAATATAACTAAAAGGTAATAATCCATGATTCTTTCTAGGGAAGGAGTCCATTTTGCAGCAGCACCAGCAAATTGTGAGCCAATCAAAATGCCATCAAATGGTGAAAGCACACACATTCCAGAAGTGCCTTCAATTCTCAGGTCTTCAGGTCTTCAGGCTTTTTATAATCTATCTCTCTCTCTCTCTCTCTCTCTCTCTCTCTCTCTCTCCCTCCCTCCCTCCCTCCCTCCCTCCCCAACACCCCTCCTCTCTCTCCTCCACTCTAAATACTTGCAGGTAGAATATGTGTGCTATCTGCCCTTTAGGCCTGATTCTTGCTTATTTCTCTTTACCCTTTGTTAAAAGTGCAGGGGCTGTGAGCAGCTTGTCATATAACTGCATTGTCCCCCAGTGCCTTTTATGGCAGTTCCCTTCACCTCTTTAAGAGGTGCATTTCTCTCATTTCGGCACCATTATGGCCATTTCACTGCATCCAGTGAGATCTTTCAAAATGCAAGTTTGATCATGCTGCTTTTATGCTCCCTGCCCAAATTGCCTTGAATTCTTAGTATATTCCATACTAAGTAAGTTTTCCACTATTTTCAGAGGGAAAAAAAAAAAAAGTGGGGAGAAAAAGTACCAGAGTACCAGACCTTCCTTTTTTCCTTCCATTGATTTCCACAGAACTTTTCCTTATTGACTCCAAATGAGCCACATACTCTCACAAGAATCAGGAAATTTTGCTCTTACTGTTATCTATGGCTGAAGTGTCCCTGAAGCACTCTGGTCTAGAACTTTGTCTTGTTGCCTTTCTCATTGCATTCTGGTTCTGCTCCAATATAATCTACTCAGAGGATATTTCTCTGATGATATGTAAATAATTATCTCCTTCTTATGATACTTTAACCTCTGATACTAATTTATGTTTCTTCATAAATACTTACTGTACCTTTCACTATTTTATATCATGTGCTTCTTTTCTCTTTATTTTCTGTTTTTAATATCCAAACATAGCTTGATACAAGGTAAATCCATTTATCCCTCTTGTTCAGAAACCAATTCCTCTCACCTAGAAGGGTAATTAGCATGTAGTAGATGCTCAGTGGATATTCATTCAATAAGGTAATTCTTTAAACCAGTCACAGAATTTATTACAAATAACTCCTTCTTTACTATCATTAAATCATATATTCATTTATTTGCTCACTCATCTAACCTATGTTGAATAAGCAATTACAGTGAATTATCTGCTTTGAAGAGTATAGACATGCCAGTGAGCAGCAATCTAGTGAGACCCAAATGTCACAAAAATGGCAAACAATGACACCAAGGAGGAGGTGCAATTGCAGATTGCACCCCAGAATTGTGGGGACACAGAGGAGGAGCATCGGGGTGGTAGGCTTGGTCCCTGGAGGAGGTGCCAGCATAAAAGGGTCCTGAAACACGTTAACCTGCTTCCCTGGAGTTAACCTGTGAGGAGGGAGGGAGCCAGGTGGGGACTGCAGGTACATGGAAACGCAAACTAAAGACAAAGCATGAAGACATAATACAGTAAAAGTGAAATAAATTGGGCTGTTCTGAGCATGAATTGTGTGAACAGGTGGTGGGAGGGGAAATGGGCCTGCAGATGCATCCATGGTGGATCTTAAAGGTCAAATGCATTTTTGCTAGAATTCCATCTTATTCACCAACCTCCAGTTAGGCGATCTAAGTAGACGAGTGCTCCATTTATGCCCTAGGATTCTATCTCTTGAAAACTATAGAGGTCGGATTTTTGAAGATCAAGACCAAGAGAGGGAAACATGTTAGAATCAGAAGCTCAGGGTCTCCCTGCCAGGCTGGGAGTTCCATTGCCTTCTGATTTGCATAGAAGTGACATTTCAACAGGGGCTTGGAGGACACAGAGAAACCAGCCTTAAGATTATCTGAGCAAGAAACAGCCCACAAGGCCGAGGCACTGGCAAGTACATAACTTTTTTTTAAACCTTTGACTGTCCAACTAATCAAAGGTTAAAAGTAGAATTTCATAGCTTTAAAATGAAACTTAAATTTTCTTTTATACCCTTCTCTCAGTTTTAGAATTTCATTTTTATGTTTCACCCAAATTTTGAAGAAGAAAATGGGGCTATACTTAATGCTGACTTCCTGTGTTTTATTAAGAAGAAACAATTTCACAGAGAGGAAGACGTAAAGGTCTCTCTCACTAGAACACTTCTCCAGAAGAAGGGAAGTGACTTATCTGATGAGGAGATTGGGAGTCAGAACATAGACCACATAGTTCAGCACACTTTGGCTACATTCATGTGGACTTGTCTTGTCTTCAATAGTTCTCTTAAGACTCTTTTTTCCTGAAGAGCCAGAACCTGTCCCGAGGCCTGGCATAGACATAGAAGTTAGAGTGAAAGGCTAATTTTGAAGTTGTAATAATAACTGTGACAAAGCAATCAAATCGTTTAAATTCAGGAGTTTGGGGTTTATGTTAGAAATCCAGATTTTGGGCTGCAGATGAGACATATTGATTTCCACTTGACTGATTCCTGGGTCAATTTACTCAATTGATTCAGACCTCAGATGGAAGAGGGAAAAGAGTTAATTTTTAATGCACCAGTACAAAAATGAGGAAAGAAAAAAGGGGGAGTGGGGGGGGGATAATTTTTTACTTCTAGAATCCAAACACACAAATGCTAAGTCCCCTTCTGTGCTGTGTTGTTCCTCATTATGAGCACAGTCACACACTCTGTATTTAATGAGAACCTATTAAGTACATGACCTTCTATTAAATATTAAAGATAAGAAGATATATAAGCTATAGCATGACCTCATGCAATTAATATTCTAGTGGTCACTCAAATCAACTCTAATTTTAAATGACTATATGATGTATGTAGGGGCACACCCGCTTAAATAAATATGCAAAGCACAGAATTATGTTTTTTCAAAAATTAGATGATTAATATTCTTTCCCATGTTCCAGTTCTGTACCTTATTACCCCAGGCCAAGTAGGTCAAGGAGGATAATGTGATTCAAACACCATTAAACCTTGATATTTTCCTTTCCTTTCAAAGGGGAAAAAAAAGTATGCAGGCAACAAATAAGCATGAAGCAATCCAGAAGCAGATACGAAGATCACTTCAGAGCTATCAATCCCATCAAAGAAGCCAGGGACGAGTCATCAGTCAGACTTTAATCAGCAGCAATGGATGGGAGGAAAAATGACGAGCATTCTGGGGGTAATCACTGAAACTATATGCTTCCTCCCAAGATCATTTGTTTCATCAGCAGCAATTGAGACAGTGCTCCATTGTGTTTATAATGAACATACGTTTGAAGAGGTAGAAAAAGATGGATACTGGGGGAAGGAAGAGAAGCAGAAGACAGGGTAGCCAGAGAGAAAAGAAACCAGGTGGAAGGTGTTCAGAGTATTTCACTGTAATACATATGTGGATGCAATAGTGGGGGTGAGATTGGGGAGGAGTATTTGAAAGATGTTTTACCATCCAGACCAGGGAAGGCTTTCTAAGTCATAATAAGGAATTTGCCACTAAAAGAGCCAAAGAAGTGACATACTGCAGTTAGCATGAGGATCATCCTGACTTGTTTGTAGCAAAACGGAAATATCTACAGGAGCATGCTGCACAATTACAGTTTCTAAGATAGCTTTGTTTTAACAGCTTGTGTGATTATCACAAGTATGAAAAAAGGGATATATTGGAAAAGGTAAGCAGCTTAGGATCAAGGCAAGCCCCAAGTTCTGCCCACTGAGGCATACAGATTTTTCCTAAGGGGGAAGAAAATGGCAGGCTAGCATGTGGCCTGGTGACTGGATAGAGCTTTTGAAGGGACTTGGAAAGGCACAGAAAGCTTAGAGGGATCACAATAAAACATGTGTGTGATCCAGGAGCATGCTATGACTGCGTCCAAACAAACTTGATTCGATATATAGAGGAACATTCCAGGGCTACGGGTGTAGCTCAATGGTAAAATGCTTGTCCAGCATTCATCAGGCCCTGGGTTCCGTTCCCAGCAAGACTCACATACAGAACAATATCCTATATACTGCACTGGACATGGCACACTGAAAGAGAAAGTAGGTAGGGATTTTTAGGAGATCTATGGTTGAGTTCTATATATGATTCCATGGTCCTCTAGATGCCTGTATAATAGTCCATTGGTCCCCAGTCACAAACTAGGGATTCCTAAAGATGGATTAGACAAAAATAATTACCTTGATAGTTACACAACTCATGACTAAGGATAAACATTTGAACTCAACCATTATATAAACAGTGGGTATGATGTGGGAAGTGTGAGAAACACTCCTGAAGCCATTGCAAATCATAGGTGCCCATGGGTCAACCACTGCAGAACTGCAATATGTCCAGTAAAATATATGGAACAGATTTCTCAGAGTCAATTATCTATTCTATTCTAAGACATAACCAGAACCTATTTTTTTAACCAATCCCCTCACAGATGCTATTTGCTTCTGAAAACATCAAGGATTTAAGCATTTATTATAATTTTCCAGCAGATTAAAACATTTTTTTTTCTTTTAATAACTTTCAAAAAATAGGTAATGAGTAAAAGACTAATTTCCTAAATCACACTAAGACATTGTAAAAACCAGCTATGGCCATGCCTTGTTTCCCTGATGACATCAGTGGCCAGCTGAAATCCACTCACACCCAAGGTTAACATTATTATAGAACTTTTCTTCTCTCTAATCTAACCCAGTCCATCCCATCTTCCCTTTTTTTTGCCTCTACTTCTGCTCATTTAAGTGTTCCCCCTCCAATCCTGTGATCAGTTACAAGAGATATATTGGTTTTCCACAAATTTCCAAAGACAGAGGAATCGCTGGAGATGAAGAGGAAATCTTGGTATGCACATCCACATGGAGGTTGTAGGTGCTCCTCCTCTGTCTTCTTCCCTATCCCTAAACCCCAGTTCTTCAATCTGAAGACAGAAGCACATGATCTTTGCAGTGATGGGATTTCATGCCATAAATTTTGTCCTTTAGGGTTCTAGAAAATCCCTATGCCCATTCTGCATGGAACTTCCTAGAGTGCTCTCTGTTCTTTCATTGTTCCCTTGAACCATATCCCTTCAGTTTTCTTCAAGTTTAAGGTTGTTACAGGTTGGTTTGCTCTGAGGCTTATTTTTATAGATAGAGGACTCATTAACCTACAAAATGATAGAATGCATAGCTCAGGTAGCTTGCTTTCTGAAAATTTGGCTTGCTTTTCAGAAAATTATCAACTTGTACCACATATTGAGATCCATTCCTAAGACTCCAGGACTTAATATTTTGAGTCTAATCATTTCAGTGTTAAAGCATTTATAGCAAACGAACCTCCATGAGTCTAAAATAAAACTCATTTTGAATCTTGCCTTATACCCTAGTGACCTAAGAAAATAAATTTAATCAAAGACCTTGTATTGGCATAAAACCCTGAGGGCAAAGCCTATAAATTGAATTAAACACATCACATTTCTCTTCATTGAAAAAGCAATTTTGGTATTGAACTACACTCTCTTTCTTATAGAAAGAAGAAACATTCATTTATACCCTTAAAGATGGATCTAAAGAAGTTTCAACATAAAATGTTTATTCTACTTACCGCATTGTACCTTTCATGGATAATGCAAATTCATTCATTGCTATAATGAATGAATGTTTCTAGTGAATTATGCTCTGCAGAGACCTCTTGCTTTGTGGTTGAATGTTCACAGAAGAATTAGGTTTTGAAACAAGAAAAATTAAATAGCTCCCATGGAGGTTTGTTTTTCAAAATTATTTTTTTAGTAACTAATTACTTAAGTAATCCATGAAATCTTATAGAGATGATATTTTCTAACAAAAATCCTGGACATTTTGGCTAAATTAGCGCTTATATACTCACTGAAAATTCATAATATAAACATGAAAGTAGAGTTGCCTACTGTGGGTTTGTGGGAAACAGTTGCTTTGGTTGCTGCAATGGTAAATTATCTCTGAAATAAGCTACTATATTTGGGTTATTCATCTAATTTCTCTCTTCCTCTTACATTTTTAGATTGCATGCAATGCTTCTGACCTAAGGGCAGAGGAAGTGTGCTCACTGGATTTAAACAACCCTGTGTTCATTTCTAAAATCCCAAATAAGGCATGCAAGATAATTGTTCTGCAACATAAGCTAACACATGGGAACAAAGAATGCAAATGTACCTAAATCCCTTGGCTTGATATATAAAGCTTGAGTAATAAGAAAACTCAAAGTGTGTTAAAAAGTAGGCACCCATGGCTTGCCAAGTATAACTGGAATTCTGCAGAATTAAATTCAATCCCTGAATGTCAATGTAAAATAAACTGGCCATTGCAAAGATAAAATGGGAAAGAAATAAAGGTAATTTAAAAAAATACTAATGTGAATGGAAGTTAAAAATAGTTATTTTGAGTAAGTATGCTCTATCTCCTGACAGGGTTTACAAATTCCTTGACCACCTACTCTATCCCTTACATTTCATTAATCTCTTTGTTATAGTATTGCATATTATACAGTAAATGTTCTGTAAAATATTATTTTAGTAATATCAATAAAGATGTCATGAAGTTAGAAAATCTCTAAAAAGCAATTAGTACTAACCTCATCTTTGGATTATAGATACTATGGCTCACAGTAGTTCCTCAACTTTGCCAAATTCTTCACACATCAAGGTCTGGAATAGAGTTTCTACTCTCTCAACCAAGGGCTCTTTCTAATGCAGCCCATCCAATTTCAATGTTATCTATGGAATTATTACACTGATTAGTCTCAATGTCATTTTGTATAATGTGATGATTAACAAAGATCTTCACAAACCTGTTTGGGGCCTCTACCATGTGTCAACAGCTACACAAAGCACCAACTTCTATAGGTATAAGATAAGTAAGATCCCCCTCCCCAAGACATGTACAGTCAGGAAAAAATGATGAGCTCATAAATAATGGCTTACCATTGCCTAAGGGATAAATCAATGCTCCTTAAAAATGGCAGAAAAGGCTGGGCCCAGTCATGCATACCTATAATCCCAGCAACTGAGGAGACTGAGGCAGGAGAATTGCAAGTTCATGGCTAGCCTCATCAACTTAGCAAGGCCCTCAGAAACTTAGTAAGATCCTGTCTCAAAATAATTTTTTTTTTAAAAAAAGCTGTGGATGTGGCTCAGTGAGGAAGTGATAAAGCACCCCTGGGCTCAATCCCCGGGACAAAGAAAAGAAATGGACAAAGAAATCTTAAAACAGAATGCATTGTGAGGATTTAACCATTCCAGGTTGAACATGTATTCCCATACTACAGTAATCAGAATGTGTTTTACTGCCATAAATATAGATGGTGATCAATGACAAAAAAAGTGTTCAAAAATGAACTTTAACACTTATGGTCAATTGAGTTTTAAAAAGGGTGCCTAGGTAATTTAGTAGGAAAAAAATGGTTTTTACCACAAATGATTCTGGTGCTATTGGTTATCTTACACAAAAACATGATTTAGGCACTTAATTTTAAACTATATGCAAACATTAAGTTAAAATGAATCTCTAAATGTGAATGTTAAAATTCTAAAACTCCTGGAAGAAATATAGAAGCAAATCTTTGAGTTTTTGGCTAGGCAATGTTTTCTCAGATACAATACTCTGACTACAAAAGAAAATAATTTAATAAAATTATAAATAGGATGTCATAAAAATTAAGAACTGTTGCTCTTCAAAATATATCATTAAGAAAGTGAAAAGATAGGCATCAGGAAAAATATGCACATTCATATACAATAAGAGACTTGCATTGCAAATATATGAAGAACTCTAACAACTCAGGAAGATGCAAATTACCCTAGTAAAATATGTTCAGTAGATTTGAGTACTTCACCTAAGAAGATACACAGATAGTAAATGCATAAAGATATTCTCAATATTACTGATTATTTAGGAATGCAGCTTAAAACTCTGATGCATAAAGTAGACTTCATAGCCACTAGGCTAGCCAAAATCAAAAAGAAAAAAAATTACAAGAGGTGTCAAGAATATGGATAAAGGAAACCCTTATATATTTCAGGTTGAATATAAAATAGCAAAATAGCACATACATTTTAGGAAAAAAAGTTCAGCAGTTTTTAAAATGATAAATGCAGAGTTATCATATTATACAACCCATACCATGGGTACTTTATCACTTCCTCACTGAGCCACATCCACAGCTTTTTTTTTTATTTTTATTTTGAGACAGGATCTTACTAAGTTGCTGAGAGCCTTGCTAAGTTGCTGAGGCTATCCGTGAACTTGCAATTCTCCTTGCAGGTGTTAAAAGAAATAAAGATATATTCAAAGGCTTTTGTATAGGTTCATAGAAACATTATACACAATTACTTAGATAAAGAAACCATCCAAAATATTTATCCACTGATAAACATACGAACAACTAAAGATCCTTGTTATAACTTGGATGTATTTCAAAAACAGTATGCTAAGTGAAAGTCACTAAAACAAAAGTCCCAAGTTATACTGTTTTATTTTTATTAAGTGTCTAGAAAAAGGTGAATCTATGGAGACAGGAAACAGCCTAGTTGTTCTATAGAGTGGGAGGTGAGGCGGGCAGTTAATACAAAAGGATGCAATGTTGCTTTTGAAGTGATGAAAAAGGCTAGATTAAATTTTGGTGACAGATTATAAGTCTGTAAATTAACTAAGTCATCAACCCATGCACTATTTAAATAAGTATATTTTATGGTATGTGAATTACATTTCAGTAAAATTAAGAATTAGAAATAGCACCTTACCTTATATGGTCCCTATTGCCCCAAGTTATGCTAAACATTATTTTCTCCATTACATTGATTTTAGTTCTCCACACACTATGTTCACTTGCAATTTTATTTATTTATCTATCCACTAATTTATTTATTTATTTATTTTTTATAGCACTGGGAATCAGTGCTATAAAACTCAGTGCCTCTTGCCTTCAAGAGCAACTTCATTCTTGATGATCAGCCTTCTTTGAATATTATGGAATATTTTCCATAATTATTCCTTTGAATAACTTTATAATTCCGAACTCATTTTGGTCTCAGTTCAAAATAATTTTACTGACCTCTAAAGTCATGCCACTCCAACAACTCCCCTTACACATATGTGTAGATATGTAACACATATGTGTAGATATGTAACACATCTGTATGATATGTGATAATGTCATATATATTGCTACCCTTATTTTCTTTTCTGTTCATTTGAATATAAGCACTCCAGGGGAAAATGAAAGTGTCTCTTTGTCTCTCTCCTCAGTGGTTAGTGCAAGGTAGATTTTCAATAATCGTTTATTCTATGATATTTTGTAGAATAAAGTAAGGTAGATTCAAGGACCATAGTAAAAGTTGGCCCAGAGACTCTACAGCTTCATCCTGTGATGATCAAGGCAGGATAAGCAAAATGTACTCAGGTTATTGGAGCAGCTATTCCCCCTATAAAGGGACCTATGTAGAAGTAATTTGTCCAACATAATTTGTGTGTGTGTATGTATGTGTGTGTGTACTTGTATGTGTGTGTGTACTTGTATGTGTGTGTACGTGTATGTGTATTTGTGTGTACGTGTATGTGTGTGTGTACATGTATGTGTATGTGTGTGTGTGTATATGTGTATGTGTATGTGTGTGTGTAGAAAATCGAATGTAAGGAGTGGGGGTATAGCAAAAACAGAAATTCCCCAAATGATGTTGTGATGGTTAACAATGCTACTGGCTAAATTCATTACTGAATATTTACTTAGTACAAGGCAGTGAGCTATTTTATATCCAATTATATCCTTTGATCGGCACAATCTCCTAAGAATTTATCTATGAATTTAGCTTATGAAAGTTAAAAAATCGCTTCATGCCATCTAGCTTGTCAGAGATGGTGTTGAGAGCTGCAGGATTCAGAAGTGCACGGCTGTCATGTTCCATGTACTGAGATCCACGCTTTCCCACTTGACTGCTTACCCTCTACCACTTGTGTATCCACAGCAGTTTGACTTACAAATTTCCTTCTTCATGATCTTTCTCACAATCTCAAAGTGAAAGTGAGTGATACATCAGAGAATGATATCAATATATACCTCTAATCATCTACTTAATTGGTAGCATGTAGTATGATATATACTCTCGCACAACCTTGCTATTGAATTTTTTACTATACTACTGTAAAAAAATACTATTTGGATATAAAGGTTGATAAAACATTATGGTATAACAATGTATCTTGAAATATAAATGTTCACATCAAGTAATTTGCCATTTATGGTTTTCAGAAAATATTTATGTTGTACTTTTAAAACAGTAACAGGAAAAATAAACAGATTATAGCAAACTCATTAATTTGAAGGCTTTTAAAATGATAACGACTGATCATGTCACCAAGAAACTTAATTGGGCCTTTATGGGATGAGGGAAAAAATGTGCTCTTGAAGCCAATTAAGAGTGTACACATAATTTCAGGGCAAATGCTCAACATAACACTTGAGAATAAAACATTTCCTGATAAGCATTAATGGACTAGTTACAGTGATTTTGATCAAGTAGAACAAATGTCTTATTATATAATGCCCAGATCCTCCATGTCTTCTGCTTCCATTACCATCCTTAGCTTTCAGTCAGGGGACCATCAGAACATTCATGTACAGGTCCACACCCCATTTTTCACATAGTCTAATCCTAGAATATCAGCAACAGTTGCCTGACTTTTCCTGATATATCCAGATTCTAACATCCTTGGTCATTCTCTCATTACAACCTTATAAGAATGTGAGGTTGAGGTAGGCTAGCAATACTTTCTTAATCTACAAATCAGTCTTCCGTGCTTGATTGTGATCCTAATTCAGACTCTAAGGCTATTCTTGTTTTTGTTTATCCTTCCCCAGAGTCTGTAATTGATAGAACTTCAGCCAGACTCATGCTTACTCATAAGAAAGAGGCAGACAGCATGTTCATCAAATATATTATTCTTATTACTGGTCAAATATATTATTCCTTTTACTTTGTATATTATATACAGTTGAAGGTAATAAAACAGCATCTTCATAAAACCATTAGTATCTTGCTAATTGAGAAAACTTCACCTTTTGTGTGAATTACTGACCCTTGATGAATAGTTCTCCACTGTAAATGGTTCTGAGTATTTCTACTGGAAACATTTAAATGTGAAGTAAACCTTTCTTGTTCTCTATAATGACCCAAATCATTATCTTGACTGACTTCCATAAAAATTAACAGCCTACTACTGATAATAGAGAATTCCTCTGCTGGATGCTGATATACTTAATGTATGAGAAGTTGCTTGGCAAAATCATCATACCCACATCCATTCAGCAGCCTCAAGTTCAGAAAGCATTTATAAGCATCACACACAGGGACGTGGCATTGAATTTCTTTCCCAACAACATTATTTTTTTAACATTAATTTTTTTCCTTGAACTTAGGTAATGTTGAGGTTGTTGGGAGTAGAAATTACTAAGTGTTTTTAACCATACAAATAAGTTTATGTTATAACTCATTTAAGCCTCATCACTAATCTATGGGAAAGGCATGATCAATGTTAACATTCTCTACATGAAGAAATGAAGAGGTTGAGAATTTAAGCAGCTTGTTCAAAGTTGCACAGCTCCTAAAATGTGGTGTCACCACTTGAAAAGAGAGCTTGTGTCAGAGTCCTCACATATTATTCACACCTTCTTCATTCTGCCTGCCTCCAGCTGTATGTAATGAGATTCATCATTAAGTGTCTTATAAGGTTGTTGTGAGGGCTCGGTGAAATTTAAAAGGTAGGTGCTGCCTGCCCAGAGAAGCACTGATTAACGTTGCCTTCTGCCAACCTATCTTCAAATTGGCAACCACCTCCCTCACTTCCACATACATTAGATAAAATACCAATTGTTAGATCTCCCCCAGGTTCTACTTCATCCTGTTCAAATCCAAATGCTTTTTCCATATTTGCAAAAGAAAAGGAAACAAAAATATCATAAAAATGCATGCATAAGACTGAATACTTCTTCTTTTTCTTTTTTCTTAACACTTTGAAACATGAAATTATAGAAAGGTGACCCCAGGGTGGTCGAAACCATGGAATTTGTGATAGCTACAGAGCATCTGTAGCATGGATATAATCTTAATGTAGAAACACAAGTTAAAGCACCCTCACCTTTTTTGAATTTGACATATCTGGCCTTGGTACAAACATTGCTTACCAGTACTCTTGAGGAGCTTATCTGTCAGATATCTTTACAGAAAAAGGTCTGCTTAACATAAACCTGAGAAAAATACACAAATTCAGCATTATATCATCAGGCAGAAAACACAATATTTCTCCTAGAAAGCTATAGTAGAAGATGTTTGGCAAAAAGCAAGTAGAGAGACGATCAGTAAGAAAGTATCTTAAAAGTATTTGAAATTCGTTGTTTATTGTCTCTTTCTATATCCAATGACCCTTGAAAATGTAAGCAGAAGTTCATCAGACAAGGTTAATTTGCTGCATTAACTATTTGGGAAGTAGATAAATCCAGGATGCCAACAGCCAGAAGCTGTCATAGTCCTGCCAATTCTTTGGCAAGCTAGTGCATCAAGATGTCACCTCTGCATCCGATGAGGTAAGTTCCTCACATCCTGACACAGACTGCTCAATGACAGAAACAAGTTGAGCCTTTCTGGCCAGCTTCTAATCTCAGCATCTCCTGGAGAGCAGACACAGGGGCAGAACTTGGCATCTTCTTGACAGCATGAGACAGGCAGGCTGAGAGCTGAATCAACCAGGAGAATGCCTTCCCCTGCCTCAGATACTGTCTCTCAGGTGGGCAGGCCAGCTTGGCTAGTTTGCAGGAAGGTTACAGATCTTTAATCTCTTTCCCTGTCAATCTGTTGCTGCATTCCATAATTAAATCAGGAAAGTTGGGGTAATGGCTTTGAATCAAGGTGATGGGCATAGAACAAGCCCTTTCTTTGCATCTATGAAATTTCCTAAACAAATATTTTTTCCTGTTCCCTTTGAAATGACAGGAAATCTATGGTCATTTTACAATTTTACAATTCAGGGAACATTTACTTTCTCAGAAATTGTGATTTCTCATTAAATCCTTTTACATTCATTAAGGTGGTCAAAGAGATGCTGATAGGACTGTGTGTATATATGTGTGCATAAACACATGTGCATACACGTGTTAACATATGACTTATATAAGAGTTATTGTATGTTGTGATAAAGTACTCAAACACACCAAATTAAAAATGAAACAGTTTTTCTAAAAAAAATTTGTTTGCCTGTAGGTTCTATCATGTTAGCATATTATATTTTATCTTGACTTTGCAAACAATAATCATGCTTAAATTGAAGAATTAATGAATATGTATATTTTGTAAGGTATAAGTAAAAACGTGAACACAGAGGTGATGTCACTTTTTTCAACTCAGATTTTTTGTGGCTGTGAATAGGGATTAAAATAAATTGATCCTCAGTTCAGATCCAAGAACACAAGCAAAAATGTCAATTGCATGGGGGCAACAGGCCTACTGCAAAGTCCTCTAATGAATATGAATAAGAAGACTTTAGTTCTTTATTCTTCTCCTGCTGCTGCTTTGGGGAAAGATGACAACCTAATCATGTCTGCCCAGCACCGGGCTGTGAGTTTACATTAAGCAGCATGAGTTCTGTCATTACTGCACGGTTTGGGGGGATAATGGCTTTGTCTAAACTGTACCACAGGCAGAGATCATTCCTGAAAGTCACTCAACAATTCACAAAAAAATAAGGTTTTCTGCATATTTTAAATGTGCTGGAGGTTTAAATGTGAAATGATTAGCTGAGTTCAGTATGAGCAAGAGACATAAAAATCTTGTCCACTATGTGAACTAACTGCACAGTGAGTGACATTATCTCCATGTTTATTCATATAACAATAAATTAATCTATTTTAAATAAATGAACTGTGAGAATTGCTTGATCCTAGAGCACACAAAGAGTTACCAAAGACTGAATAGTTGTAGGAAAATGTGTAGAAAAATCAAAATATGACAGTTCTGATAATAACTGAGCATTTGCTAAGTGTGAAAGCAATAATGTGTCTTCCATTCATCTTGGAGAAGAGCTGAATGGGAAGAGAGAGGGAGTGTAAGATACGAAAGAAGTTTAAAAATATCAGCCATCACTAAAACAAAGGAAATGCCTCTTAAACCCCTATTTTATTTTAATATTATCTTAATGATTATTTTACTTCCATTTAATAATTTTAAGATACTGATTCTTACATTGTTGATGAAGTTATTGACTTTATTCAGTAGAAACCAACAGGATAGGTACAATGAAGTTTACTACCATGTCAGACCATAGAAATACCAAGAATTACTGGCTGTTCACATGTTTGCACCCATCCCTGTGACAGGAGGGATACATGTGAATGGTGGGAACACAAACTTAAGGGAATAATTGTATAAAATGGGCCCATTGTGCTGATGTCCACATGCATTTTTTTTCCAAGAAGCAATTGACGTGCAACCCTGTCTGGCATAAGTGGACAGGATATGCCACATTCCTCAGCACACTACCGGTTATCTGTAGGAGAAATGCAGGCCCAAAATAATGTTGGTAAGAGGAACCCAAGTTAGCCTGATGGATGAGACTTTTGTGACCCTTTTCACAGACTAGATCCTGATACTCAGGGAGATCAGGATCCTTACTCCTTACGATAACATCTGTAAGAATTTATGGTTAAGAACCCAGTTAGACTGGTTAGCATGGGCCAAGGTGACCTAGAGTTATCATGGCAACTTGAAAATCTGATATTACCCTGCTATTAAGTCAAAGACGTAGGAGGGACCAAAGATCTGATTTGTACTTTTCAGTGATCTAATAATGTCAAGAGGTAGACCTGGGTGGAACACTCTGGAAACTTCTTTGGATTTCAATAAAACTGTAGTGGAAAGGTATGTTGTCCCTCTTTTCTCTGAGAGGACCCACAGTTTCCCTTGAGAGTCCCCTTCCTTCACACTGCCTCACTTACCCAGAAAACCCCAGCCCTGTAACACCTGTCGACATATCCTTTGCACCTTGCCTCTGTTGATCCCACACCAAAGAATAGAACATCCTTCTTCACTTCTTGAGTCTAAGCTGGGCTCAGGTTTTGCTGGGGCCAACAGAATGAAGAGAACTTGTCCTGTTTCTGGCCCTAACTCTTACCTCTCCTTCACCTCTTCCTGACAAGTTCAATAGGAATAAATCCAGGTTAGCCTGATACTTATTGAAAATCTTGAGGTCCAGGCACTCGGACACACCCACTGCTCTAGCCAAAAATATGACAAGTCTCCAAAACAAAGTTGTGGAACCCGAACTGCTGATGACTGCTGACATATGAGGGAGTTCAGATCTGGAGAGAAGAACTGCCCAGCTGAGCTCAACTCTAATTGCTGACACAGAGTAATGAGAAATGAACAAGGAGTTTTAAGGCACCCAATATTGCAGTGGTTTACCAATACACATGTTCAACGAGGCAATGAATATTAGACATCAGCACAATGAAGCATTAGGCAGGCTTTAAAATGGCAATGAAAAATGCTAAGTGAAATCTTCATGTTTATATTATAATATTAAGCAAAAATAAGAGCATGCAATTATTTGCCTATGCAGAAACTATGGTAATTTTTGCACCCATGGAACAAGGGGCATGTGAAAAAGGCAGTTGTTTTTAAGGGTTGTAGCATTAAGCATCAGGTCAACTTTATTTTTAAGTTTCCATTAGCACAATTACATTGCATTTTCCGTTGAAAATATTTAGAAGAACAAAAACTCTAAGACATTCTCAGTTCCTAGAATACACTGGTGTGACATTATTAGAGGACTGAAGAGTAAAAATCAGATCTTTTTTCCCTCCTGCCCCATATTATAATTTTAAAAAGTGAACAATATGTACCGATAGAAATGTTTAAAATTTGGGAAGAAATCTCATTAGTTAGGAATGAAAGTAAAATTCACAGTAACTTATTTTACTTTCATTATCAGAGTGCTCGTATTTAAAATAAAGTGGAGATTTAAATACTCCATGAGACACAAAACCTATTTAAATAGTGAAAGATATTGATAATGACTAAACTTTCATATGATAAAGGTCAGCATTTAAATGTTAAAGGTGACTGACCTAAGATAAGGATGAAACAGTTTAAGCACTAATTCTAAAAATTACCTTCGTTGGAATGGCTCATTCCTTTACTAAATGTCTATGTGCACTTCATAGAAGTGTTGCCCTATGAAAGTGAAACTGACTTATTTGCAAAATCCCAAGAACTGCATAGAAATTTCAAAGGCATGCCCTTGGAAATTTACCCTTGACCAATATATTTCCTTAATCCGGGGGCTGCTGAAGTCCAGTGCTCCTTTTCTAGCTGAGTATGCACATTTGCTGCATTCAGAGGAATGTGGAGTTTGGCTTCCCTTTTGCATTATGAGGGCAATTTATTTTGACAGCTCCCCCAACCCCCTAAATTTATGGGACTTCCAATATGCTGCCTATTGAACTCTAAGCATCCCAAAATTCTGTAGCCTGAAGTTGAAAGCAGAGAGATTGGAACAAAAATCAAAGAAAGCAATGCAGAATTTGTGGTCTCACTCTTGTCTTTAAAAAGCCAACAGCTCAAAATTGAATCTGTTTTTTATTTAGATAAGATCACCATCCATATCTTTATCCACTAGCCCCATTTTCTTTATCCCGATAAATCCTTTATTTCCTGTTGCTATAGTTAATTTATCCCCACCCCATTTACAAATTTGTTTTAATCTCTCCTTGTCTCTTCTACCAGTCATTGAGTAGCTTTTCTGTACTCTGGGAAAGTGAATCACTTTCTCCCTCCTTCAAATTCATCTTTCTCTTCCACATCCAGAATCTCTTCCATTTATTATATAGTAGCATGCTGTCCTTTAGAGAAGCAAAGTTTGTTGTAATGCCACTGACCTAGTTTAAAGGTTGGCAAAAAATAAATAAATAAATAAACAGCCTCATGAAACTCCTCATTCATTATCAGGATATTGTCAAGGATATTGTCCATTACATCATATAATGTCCTATTTATGAAGTCTTCTGCAAGAAATCCCTATTGCATCTTTACTCAATGAATAGAGGTGCCCCTCCTCAGCATATTTTGTTTATTCCTTTCTGCCTTTTTTGTTTGTTTGTTTGTTTGTTTATTTGTTTAAGGGATATTGTGAATCTTATAACCAACACAATGGTTGATTAAGTCAAGTAAAGTATAAAAGCTGACATGCCTAATATTTCACTCTCCTCCACAGTTCTTCACTGCCTTCTCTCTGTTTTTATGGAGTATTTTTTTGTCTGTTTGCTTGCTGATACATTTATGTATCTTTTTGGCTAATACTTATCATGCACTCTCTGTATATCAGGCACGGTTTTTAAGTACACAGCACAAACACAGTTATTTTAATTCTCCTTTCTAGAGAGCTAGATAGTAGCTATCATTCCAGATAGATAGCTACTTAATTATCTCAACTTTGCAGAGTTGAAAAAGTGAAGTACAAAGAAATTGAGTCACTTCCCTAAGGTCACACTGCTAGTGACTGCAGAAACTCTTAGATAAATTCAATTATTTCTGGAAGAAGACACAGAGGAGAATTTGCTGTATTTCAGAAGCATGGGAATGATTTCTCCCAGGCAAAGGTAATCCCATTAGGCAAGTCAATTTGTCTCAACTACTTAGTTGACGGAAAAACTTTGCTGTTCTATTTTATAAACAATTAAAGGATTCCCCAAATTACATGCCATTATTGGTACTTCATAAAGTTTCAAATAATTAGGCCAGTACCTACAGTTAAATTATCAAGGCTAAAAGGTCTTTGTATATGAAAGCTAAATGGGTGAAATACTAAACTTTTACTATTGGGAGGTCTACATGACATTTAGGATTTTGAATGATGTGTTTTCCCTGAGGGCTTTCATGTTGGATCTCTCATGAAAAGAAGATCTGGTATCACTCAGGTTAGAAGTGATTAGTAGATCCCAACAAATAAAGTTTTGTGTAAAAGTGAACTAGAGACATTAGTTTGCTTTTATATCTTTCAAAATTACAAAAATAAAATTTTAGTTTCAGCTATTAAAAAATGACTACTGTAAATTTATATAGAAACTTCTACCTTCCAATAGGTATCAGAATTCTTTCTTTGAGTTTTAAAGGAGAAAGATAAATTTTATTTTCAATCTATGTGTTCTTTGGACAAATATAAGATTATTATTTTTTCTTCAGTACAAACAATAGAAAACAAAGGCTGACTAATTTAAGGAGAAAAGGATTACTTTGGAAGGATATATTAAAAAAAAAAACAAAACAAAACAGAGAATTGCCAGGAGACTTAAAGAACCCAAAGTAGCAAATAAGCAGAAACCAGAAAATAACCAATGCTGCAGATGGACACTGGACATTGATGCCAGCGTAGCTATATACACTAATCACTTTACTCCCAATACTAGATTCAATGCCAAAATTTACCCTCCTGATAAAGTCTCATTCAGAAAATCACAGTTCCTGATTTGCCTTGATAAACTTTTTAGAACAAATAAGTCTTTAAAGCCGGGAGTGGTAGCTCACCCCTGTAATCTCAGCAGCTCTAGAGGCTGAGTCAGGAGCATTGAGAGTTCAAAGCCAGCCTCAGCAATTTAGCAAGGCTCAAAGTAACACAGTGAGAACTTGTCTCAAAATAAAAAGGGATAAGGATATAGCTTATTGGTAAAACACCCTTGGACTCAATCCCTGGTATCCTCCCCATTCCCCCCCCCAAAAAAAAAAACTGGCTTTAAGGTTTTCATATTTGGAGGAAGATCACTGCCATATATACTAAGACTCATACAACTGTAAGTTCATCAAGCAAGGAGGAGTCAAGAGTATGAACTGCCGAAAACAAATAACAAATGTTTACTAGAAATGAACAAATACATAAATAGCACTTTTCTTCTCATTCTTTCATTAATCCAGCCATCCAGCCACTCAACACATATCTGTTGAGTTTCAGGCATGTTGCTACGTATTAGGAGTTGTATTGGGTACTTTTTTTGTTTGCACATTCAAGTTTCCTCCCCAGTCTTCTCCACAAACTCTGTGGTTCAGATGGCAGATCACTGTGATGATTTTATAAAGTCTCCATTGCCCTGTAGATTCTGCTTGAGTTTGGCCAGCAGCAGCAGAGCTAGAATGCTGGAGGTTAGGAGAAGACAGCAGGTATTTATTTTTCTTGCTACCCACATTGGGCATTAGCGACATTACTTCAGGAAAGCCACAGTTCCTAGAGGCTACTTGGACTTGCCCACAGCTACAGCTTCATTGGGTTCTTGTGACCACTCATCATCTTTGCCCTTCCAAGTTGAAGGACAGTAAAGACTTCCTGATGTTGCCAGCCTAGGATGGTCTTAAGAGCTCCTGATGGTTTCCTCTCTGGTTTATCTTTAATATTTCATAAAAATCCCCTTTAAATTTTTCTTTAGATACCCTTTTTGGAGGTCACATAGAGCTTACAGAAACTATGAAGTTTCAGGATACACTGGGTATTAAGAAAGTCAATACTTCACCTTATTGTGCATAAATTTAGCAAAGCTGTGACTTTTACGTGTGGTGAAACTCTCACATCTACAAGAGGCTGTTTTGAAAAGCACTACACACTCTTACATCAGTGTTCCAATTCTGAATTCTGAAAATGGCTACTTTCGTATTCAGGGACTCTGAGAAATATCCAACATATATACATCTGTGTATATCTCTCCCTAAAATATTTATTTTAAATATTTTCTGGTATATTCACCTTCCCATTACCCGATTGCCTTTACTACACTATTAAGTATCTTCTGTGCCAGTGATTATTGGGTGATTCAACCAAGAATACAATCATATTGCGAGATTAACATAATTCAACGTGGTAGAGTAACAGGATGTATATTTATAGTGAGGGTTTATATTATCCTGAACATTTTTTTCTGGTCCCGTTAGAATGATTAGAACCCATTGCCATGGAGGCATGGGCTGCATGGTAAAGTGGATATTAAAAGGGAAGATAGCAAAGAAACAAGATAGCAGCAGAATCACACTGTTCACTTAGATAAGGCAGTGAGAAAGATCAGTGAATGCTGGTTTTAAGTATCCAACAGTTCAAGGAAAGTACCTGAAAATTAAATGTAGAGGTGGTGTCAGCATCAATAAGCAAAAATTCTCACTGGAAAAATCCACATAAATGACAAGAGAATAACATGATCCAAAGCTTGTTTAACTAAGAAGAAAATGTTAAAGAAAGTCAAATTGGCAATAGCCAGGGTAAACACCTCCTTACTCCTTGGAACCATTGTATGAGTAACTGGAGAAATAGAAAAGTAAAAATAAAACCTGGAACTCAAAGTCTGTGGACTGAAGGGAAACTCTGTAGACACATCTCTGACTTATCAATAGTTCAACACATCAATACAGAGCAGGATAAAACAAAAAATATATTCTTGAACCCAGTCTGATTCTAAATGCTCCACTAAGACACAAGTCTACTGTGAAATTTCTTGCTTACTAATCACTAGTACTTGAAATGGTGCTTTGAAGATCTGATGTTCTAGGTTCAGAGTTTATCCCAACTCTTTTCCCATCCTGAGATGCTAGATTAATTGGGCTGCATTCTGCTAAATTCCTCATGTTTGAAATTAAAGAATAGAATTGACATTTTTTTCACTCATAATATGCATTTTATAAATTTAAAGACATGTAGAGTCTTTATTTTGAACATTATCCAAAAATTCCATGTGTTCAATTTCTTGTGTCAATCAAGAGTTCTATAGGTTGGTGATAGAGAGTATATGAAAAAATAAATAAATAAAATAATATATGATAGCAGGAGTTAACAAAAAAAAAAGTACCAAACATATTTAATGAGGATCTTTTCTGTTAGAAGCAAAATTTTTAATCTACCAATGTGTTTTGTTATTCTCTAAAATGAGTTTTAGTAGAAAATATTACCTAATTGTAATTTATAAGTAGACTGTATTCTTAAGGAGCCTATCATGAAATTAAGATTCCACTGGTTTCAGAAGACAGTGGTTTGTGTATATTAAATGTTTTATAGGCAATATTGAATATAATAGCCTTATGTGCATTCAATTGTCAAATAATCTGGTGGTCCTCCATTAAGTACTCTAACACAATTGAGGATTTCCAGAAAATGTAACTGGGTGAGAGAGGTCACACAGCCTGCCGTCAAGGACAGACTGTCCTCATGCATCTCACATATAGCCTATGTTCAAGTAGCTTCAAAGAAAGTAAATTCTCTTCTCAGGGAGTCACCAAGCCATGCTTTCTATCAACTTTAGATGTTACAAATGCTTTCTCATATTGAGCTGCAGTTGGTATTTTATGTTTTAGCATTGATTTTAGCTTTGTCCTCAGAGGAACACTGGACTGGATGATTCATTCTTTCTCAGCCTTTTCAAGTTCATTCAGTTTCCTCATGTTATAGGTTTCCAGGGCTCTTTACAAATCTCATCTCCCTAGGATCATTCTGGCTTCCCTCTCATCCTTTAAAATATTGTGCTGCAAATGTCTACAATATGTGCATAAATCAAATCAGTGGAAATAAAACAACAAACAATTCCATTAAAAATGAATATTAGGCCTGAGTAAATATTTCTCAGAATAAGACATACAAGTGGCCAAGAAGTATATTCAACATTGCTGATCATCAGGGAGATACAAACGAACACTGTTATGAGATATCACCTGACTCTGGTTAGAATGACTATTTATAAAAGAAATAAATAAGTGCTATTGAAGATGAAAAAAGAGAACTCTAACACACAGTTTGTGGGAATGAAATTGCCATATGGAAAGGAGTATGACATTTTTCACTCATAATATGCATTTTAAAAGTTATTCAAATAATTAAAAATAGATCCATATGATATAGCAATCCTATTCCTGGATATATATGCAAAAAATGAAATCAGCATGTCAAACAGACATCTATATTCCCATACTTATTGCAGCATTATTCACAATAGTGAAGAAATAAACGTAAGCATCTATCAAATGATCAATGAAAAAAGAAAATATAGTACTCAATGCAATGCTATTCAGCCATTAAATATGATGTTCTGCCATTTGCAACAACTTAGATGGAGATCATATAACTAACTGAAATAAGCTAGATATAGTATTGTAAAATCTTGCAATAGAATCTAAAGAAGTTGATCTCATGGAACTTGAATATAAAGTAGTGGTCAGTTAAGAGAGGCTGGGAATAGTAGTGAGGAGGGTTAAATAAAGATAGGTTTACCAATGGGTACTAAATTATAATTATATGGGAGAAATAAGTTTAGGTGTTCCAAAGCACAATAGAATGAATATAGATAATGATACTATATTGTACTTTTGAAAAAAGATGGAAAAAAGATTTTGAAAAGTTTCATTACAAATAAATGATCAATACATGAGGAGGTAGATAGGTTTACTCTGATATGAAAACTGAACCTCATAAAATGTACCTTTTCATTGTCAAATAAAATTTTTAAAATATATTTTTCAAAATGCATTGAATATCCTAGGTGTGATTACATAGATGCAGAGAAGAATAAGACTATGGCTTCCTATATCAAAAAACTCCTGTTTTTTCTAATCATGGCAGAGGTTTGCAGTCACATCATACTGTATCTATATTAAGCTTGAGATGAACTCAAATCCTTGTAATATTTTCATATCAACTACTGCAGCAGCATGTTTTCTCATTCCTATACTTAGACCATTGAATTTTGGAATCAAAATGCCTATCACTGGGTATTGCACAGTTGTATATAAAAACAACTTGTGGTTTCTTTGACTAAGTTTAAAATTTATATCCTTAGAAGAAATCAAGACATTGATAATGATAAACATCTTCTAAAAATATTGTTAATAATCATATGATCTCATAACAACTTTAACATATGTTATTGTACTTTCTCCCCATAAACTAGATAGCCTGGTTAGATACAATTAACATCAATTTAAAGATGAAGAAACTGAGATATTATAGACATTGCCCTGTGGTACTCATATATCTAGTTAGTAATTATACCATTCCTTGAACTCTTTCTCCTTCCTCAATCCAAACTTCTGTTCTATATGAAATACATTTCAGAAAACCATATAAACAAAGTTTTATAACCCCGAGCATCTCATTATGAATATTCCATTAAACAGTGCAAGTGGACCAGGGAACACTCTTTACTGCATTCTGTAGCATTAATTAATACCACCATGAACACAGTCAGAAGCTAGATGTGTAGGTCCAGAAGTAGGAGCTGCTAAATCGCAGTGTTGTTCTCTGATTCTACTGTACTTTTTGAAATATTTAAATATAATTATATAAATGAATATTTAATACATTTAATATTTAGTAATTCACATGAATGGTAGTTATTCTACCTTAGCAGTGATTATTTATGACTTAAAATATCATTTCTGTGTTAAAAATACAACAAAATGTCTCTTCTATTCAAGCTTCTTTTCACTCCACCTGGCAACTGTCCAGAATCTGAGCAATAAAAGTTAGAAATTATCTATTGTTTTAATTTTTGTAGATTAAAAAACATCAAGCTACTGTATTTTGAAACTCTAATTACCAGGTGGATTACCACCCTAGAATCTATCACAACCTCATGACCTTCTTTGACCAATAGAATGTGGGAGATAGGATGACACACAAGTTCACAAGGGAACCCACAGCAAGAACACCCATAGGTGAAGTGGAAAACTACTATTAGAAGCTAAAATTAAAAAGTGATTTTAAAACCATTGAAGAGGCCATGCTTTGCAGTAACTAAAGCCGAATAAAAGAAACTATGCCAAAAGAGTTTGTATATATGACTAAAGATCTCATTTGCATTTTGTAAACTACTATGAGAAGTTTCAGAAGCAAAGAGTAAGGAGAAATTTCTACATTGAAAGCAGAATAAAGAGAAAACATAAAATAATTGAACAGCTGAGAATGGTTGTACAGGCCTCTAATTCCAGTGAGTCAAGAGGCTGAGACAGGAGTTTCCCAAGCTCTGGGCCAGTCTTAGCAAATTAGCAAGACCCCAAGAAACTTAGTGAAAACCTGTCTCGAAATAAAAATCTAAAAAATTAAAAAGAGCTGGGGGGTAGCTCAGTATCTTCCTGTTAAAGCACTCCTTTGTGTTAAATCACTGGGTTCAATTCCCAGTGCCATAGGGCGTTGGGGGACAATTAAGTATAACTTGGCCAGTGAAAAATAAAAGTGTTGGGCTGGGGTGTAGCTTAGTGCTAGAGCACTTGTATGTGTGAGGCTCTGAGTTTGATCCCAGCACAGAAGGAAGGAAGGAAGGAAGGAAGGAAGGAAGGAAGGAAGGAAGGAAGGAAGGAAGGAAGGAAGGAAGGAGAAAATTGTTTTATATTTGTTTAATTTCCCCACCCTCAACCCCAAATTCTCAAGTTAAGATATGGCTTAAGGAAAAAAAAAATCAAGTGAAAAATGAGTTTGTAAAACTCTGCATAAGAATTAAGTAAGATTTATGATGGTATCTAGTAAATATACATATATGTTTTTTAATAGTTCACAGGTCTTTGGCTCAAACGGGCTTGAGCAATCTTCATCTGGTCCTGAAGCAAACTGTAAGGATATGAACTTTGTGCCAAAGAACTGTACTTCCTAGTGTCTGAGCCTTAGTGTATATAGCCTGTCCTATCCTGAGTCTGTGCTTAGTCATGTGACTTACCTTGTCTCAGGGGCATTAGCAAACATGAAAAAGTAGAAGTTTGATAAATGTCAATATCCTGAGGCTTACAATTTTGAACTGCTTCTCCTTTGGAGGAAAAAAAGAAACCTGAGATAAAAAGACAAGAAGGGAAAGAACCATTCTGGGCATTTCAGCTGGTTGAATAGTTTTGTAGGTGAGGAGACCATATTAAATATATAGCCTCAGCTGAACCTCCAGGTGAACCTATTTCCATGATGAAGTCAAGGAGGGACTAAAAAAAAAAAAAATTGTCCATCTAACAAATGGAATTGTGATAAATTAACATTTTTTTTGTCTTAAACTATTACATTTTTGCATGGTTTTTAAGTAATGGATAATACCTTAGCATGGGTATATCCAAGGTATTATTTTGAGTTTCATTTAATAAACCTTGAAATTTGAAGTTAAACTCAAAGCATCAAGTAACTAATTTTAATTAAAATTTCCTTTTAGGCATTTTAAATTTCGCTTTTAGGCATTTTGAGTATTTTAAATGTACATAGCACACTCTGAGAATAATTCCCATATTTATTTTTGTAATTGTCAACACTTCACACATACTGACAGGTCAGCAGCCAAAGTTTTACTTGAATAAATTCTGCTTTTTTGAAAAGATCAATGATTTGTTTAAAACTTGTTTTGAGCTACTGGGATTGAGGGGTATTTGCTACCATAACACTAATTAACCTATACTAACTCCTACATACTATGATTGGTTAGCACATCAGAACTCCACTAAACACCTGCCCTGCATCTGTTGTGGTTACTTTCTAATTCTTCTATCAAAAATGTCCTCTAATTAACTCCTAAAATTGGCAGTTTGCCTTATTACTAGTTATTATAATGACTTACAGGAAACGACTGTACAGTTGTCTCTTGGTATTCATCAGAGATTAGTTCCAAAGACCTGTGTGCATACTGAAATCCATAGATGCTCAAGACTGTTTTATAAAATTGTATTATTGCATTTAACCTATGTGAATACTGCTGTGTATGTTATATCAGGTCTAGATTATTTATATTACATAAGATGGTGCAAATACTATGTCTAGTGTATTGTTTAGGAAAGAATACCAAAAAAAAATGTCTGGACATATTCAATACAAATCTATTTTTAAAAATTTTTTAAATTCATGTTTGCTTGAATGTGTGAATGCATAACCCATAGATACAGAGAGCTGACAGTATTTGTTATTGCTATTTTTGGGGGGTGGGGGAGAATTATAACTAGCAAGGAGCCAATAAACAAGATCATTGTAGTTTAGAATTTGAAATTCCTTGGGACAGAAGCTCGTTATCATAGATGAATTGAATGTTCCCATGAAAGCCACAAGACTTAAAGATGTGCCTTACCTCTAATGGAGGTAGTTATTGTATTTAGAATTCCTAAATTTACCTACCAGCCAAAACAAAATGATTAAGCTTAATGGTGCAATCACTATGCATAAAGCCTCTCTCTGTAGATTTTAAAGCCTGAATCAAACTATTTACTTTTATCCATACATTCTGAGAAGACAGTGAGAAGACAGCCAAGTATTTCACAAAAAGATAGGACAGTGTCTGACAGTGAACAGATGTTAAGCCAACAGATATCATCTACTAGAATGTACTTTTATTGGACAAATCCCAACTTTCCCGAGAAGTAGAAATGATGACAAATAAGTTATGTCTTTTAGAATCCAAATACTGAATACTGTCTCATTAGTTAACCGAAACTAGTTCTTGAGATCTCATACCCTAATAACAGTGCTTCTAGCTGACACATAAACTAATGTTCTGAATGATTATAACATTCTTAAAAAACATATACAGATTAAACTTTGGTATGTCATAGGTTTTCTAATTCACTTGTTAAGACTTTTCCGGGCCACTTTTTCCCAAACACCTGGTTTTGGGCACCATTTTCTGTTATGAGGCTAAAACTTCATGTATCTCTGCTATTATTTACTGAGTACCTACTTGATTGCTTCATTTGTTTAACTTAGACTTATCTTAAAAGAATTTAAATGAGTTGTGACATCACTACAATAATTGGAAATTTAATATAATTTGCTGCACATTAAAGATAACTCTAAAATAATTCAGTTCAGTCATTAAATTCTTACTAGATATTCCTGCCTGACAAATGCTTCGAGATACATTGTGGCCCATACTCTTTTAATATAAAAGGAGGTTAGCAAGTTAAAGGCATATTAACACCAGTCTTGGATTCTGTCCTTGATATAATCAGATAAAATGAAATCAAACTGAAAGTGGAATTTCTTTGTAATTATGTATCTGGCCATTATTTATATAATTTAAAAATAAAATGATTTCTCTTTCGAGTACCAGGTGCATAGCACATATTCTACAATTTGGGAAACATTGCCCTGGGCCATAACACTTCTCTATTTTTCTTTTTTATTATACTTTCTCCTAAATATATATAAATATTTATAGGTATATCTAACTCAATCTCTCTACATTGTTTTAGAAAGGAGCCTATTCTGATGCACTACCTGCATTCACATGATATTAAGTTTGTCTTAAGGTTAAAGTTAACACATAAATGTGTTTTGTTAAAATTCACTAGTGAAATATTTTTCTCAGTCAAAAATTCAAGTAAGCTCTTTAATTATAGTTTCATCTTCCTCTTTGTATACTTTTTCCTAATACTTCCCCTCTGTAAAATAAATCCTTTTCTCAAATGACTACTTATATTTTAATTTTAACTTTGAAGACAAATGTATTAGTAGTCGCCATTCATTGAATTCCTGTGTGATCCTCCCATAAGCTATCTCTTTAGAAAAGTCCCAGGTTTTTATGAAGCTGATTCTCCAAGGTCACCAATAACATCTCAGCTGTCATTGATTGCAACTCTTCCCTTTCCATATAATATTTAACTAACTACTCCTGAATGAGCTCCCAACTGACTTGGCTTTTGTAAATTCATGATCAAATGATTCAAATTTTTTGTAACTCCATCTTTCTGCTTACAGTTCATCTATCTCCTCTCTACAAATGGTCCTAATTGCCAGGCCCTGGATTCTCTTTATCTGTTGCCCATAGGAGATGAGATGCCCTGGACTGAGCATGGAAATGGGGTTCTTACTTCAAACTTTTCATACAACAAATCCAAAATGCAATTCAAATTTCAGTGCCTACTTCCTGTTCCTTATTATATATTTCTCCTCATTTGTGTCCTATTTTCTTATTTTCATTTTCATCCATTGAGTACTCTAAGCCTAAAATCTTGGTATACTCTCATTGGTACTACATTTAAACAACTGTCAATCCCTGTGTCCTACTTTAAACTATGATTCTTGTCATTATTCTAGATACTGGTAGTTCAGGCCTTGGTTGTGTTTTACTTGTCCTATTTTTCCCTAAGTCCTCATAGTAGCCTACTGAAATTCACCTTGTTCAAAGACCACCAGATGGATCTCCATGTTGGACTACATTCCTGATCCTGCTACTTCTCTGCCTCAACTCATTCAAAATCTTCCAAATTACCTCCAAAATAAAGTTAAAACTTATTATTCTGGAATTCAAGCTTTTGCATAATCTACTTATTTTCTTTACTAAACATGAGCTATGCAATGATTTTATTTTCATCTTTGATTGATTAATTGATTAATATTAATTAGGCTTGTTAAAGTGATACACAGAAATTAGGGATATAGTCCAATGGCAGAGTGTCTGCCTAGCACATGCAAGACACTGGATTCAATCTCTATCACCAAATAATGAACAAATAAATAAGTTCATTAATTAAATAAAATGATACACAAATTTTAAACAGATTGATTTAAGATATAAATGCACAGATACATATTCACCAACTGTATTTTAAAGCCTAGGCCATTTTTTAAAAAATAGTATTTACCAACAGAAGTAATCACATACTTTATCCATTTTTTGGTTGACTTACAATAGAGTAATTTCTTAGACATATTTGTAAAGTACAATTTTTTACATATATTTTAGATTTTTTCCACATTTTCATAATTGACTCTCCCCCAATTAATAATCTTGCAGTGACTTTAAAGTAACTCATCACTATTGTGTTTTCAATGTGTTAATATTAACACACAAAAAAAGAAATAAAAAGAAAAAGAGGACCATCTTTCTCTTGGTACTTGTATTTTTTTCCTGTGTTCCATTAATTGTTATATATTTACAGTGACAATGAGAATTTCCATGAGAAATTTTAGAAACAATGTTCATTTACTACTGATAAGCATACCATTAATATGTTGAAGCAGAAATGCCCAAAGGCAATATAAGTGGTATAACCCCCAGAGTTCCATGTGTCCTGAGTACTGGAAATAATTATTTGCAGAAAGTAGGAGAGGCTTTAGTCATTCAACAACTTGACTTTGGCCAATGGAGATATGATGAATCTACCATTTTGCATTACAAATGATTGTTCTGCTCTTTGCTTCCCAGGCCTTCTGTCTTCAAATCTCTCTCAAATTTACGTGTTTTCAGCATATTACTCTTAAGTTCTGATTTCAATTCCACTTTTTCCATGTTCAATTCCCTGATACTCCTAGTTGAAATATTTCCCCCACATAAACTAACAACAGTTGCATATAAGCACTTTGTATGAAAATGTATTTCCTGTGTGTTATTATTACCTTTTACATTTTAAAATCAGTGTTTGTAATATATGTGTTATTTCTCATTCACTTTGGTGTCCTCCATAGTGTTTAGCATGGAGAAGGCAAAATAATTGGTTTTATGATAATATCTACTAATTAGATCTTTTTGAATATTGAGACTTGAAGAAAGATGAGACACATGCAAGAATTATACAGTATATTGATGGCAAATAGAGGTGGTTTTGTTGTTGTTGTTGTTGTTTTGGTCTTAGATATACATGACAGTAGAGTATATTTTGAGATATTATACATTCATGAAATATAACCCTTTCCAATTATAGATATTTATTTATCAAGTATTGTAACTTGCAGGGCATATATTCTCTCTCTCTCTCTCTCTCTCTCTCTCTCTCTCTCTCTATATATATATATATATATATATATATATATATACATATATATTATACATATATAAATATATACTTATATATAAATATTATATATAATACTTATATATGTAAATATATATACTTATATATAAATATATTTTACATATATATAAATATATAAACTGTTAAGTTTTTTAAACAATAGAAGTCACTCAAAACCACATAAATTATGTTATGTGTTAAGGAAAAATTATTATGCAGTCATTTAAGATACTACCGCTGAATATTTTATATAACTGAAAAAATGTTATGATGATGAGTGAAAAAAAAAGATGACTGCAAATTAAAATGACAGTTTAAGTTCAACTATTAAACCTTAATGGAAATGTAGAGGGAATTAAATACAAATGTGGAGCATTTGCAGATGGCTTATTCCCTTTATTGTTTATTTTATTCATATTTTCTACCAAGAGTATGTTATAATTTTATGATCAAAATTAAATAAAATGTATCTTGTTTTTTTAAACAAAGTTGTTCAATTTCCATAAACTAAATTAATCTCCTGGAATTGAGCAATTACTCCATTAATAGCTATTAACAGATATCAAAAAGGACGATGTAGGTAGAAGTATGTTACAAATCACGGCATTATTGTTAGTTTGTGGAATACCAAGGAGTTTGCAGATGATGTATTTTCAAAGTAAAAGGTGCCTGACTTTTAACTTCTAATCCAAAGATAATATCAACAACAGGAAAACTAAATATATGATCAGGATCACAATTTTTAATGCCCTGCCTTGGAAGATAGCAATATTATCTTTTCCCCTGTATGAATCCAAACCTGAGACACTTTTTGTATATCCCCTAGTCTTTAATCTCACAGAGTCTCTTGGAGATAAGAAAGGAACTAAACACACATGAAACCAAGGACCATGACTTTTCATCTCTTAAATGTGACCTAAGACAAAGAATATGAAGGTTTCCTGAAATTACAGCAATCTCAATGATACCAGGTTAATATGTTATATACTTGGGGCTCCCTCATCCATTTTAACACTGCTCCTTAGAAGCTTGTCGCTAACAAAGGAAGATTCGGAGGCTTAGGGAGCAATTTCCAAGAAAGATAAAGAATACTAAACAAGAGGGACAGCAAAGAGGTAAAGGACAGATATCAATAGCACCTTCAATGTCATTGAAAGTCCCTTGACTTCCTCAAGAAGCACTGTAGATAAAATGTCAACCAGACATTCAGGAAAACTATATCTGTTTTCATGAATGCAAGCCCTTTGCACTATTTATAACTGCCAACCATATGTGACATCAAGACAATAAACATTGAGTATATACTGGCCATTCATGCATACCTTTATTCATTCATCCATTTATCCAATTATCATATTGTGTCTGCTTATGTTCCAGGTAGTAATCTAACAAGTGGATGTACTGTGAACACTAAACAGACAATGCCATTAACGTTATGGAATTATATTCTAATGGGAGTAAACAACTACAGTAAACACAGAAATAATGTGATTCTCGTTCATAGACTCTATTAGGGTTTAGATATTAGTTGTCCCTCAAAAGGTCATGTGTGGGACAATGCAAGAAAGTTTAGAGATGGAATGGTTGGTTTATGAGAACCTGAAATTAATCAGTGTATCAATACCCTTATAGAAGTTAACTGAGAGGTGACTATAGGCAGGTAGGTTATGGTGGAGGTGGTAGGTCCCTGAGGGTATATACGTTGTTCTTGTGGAGTAGAGTGTGTCTTCCTCTCTCTCTCTCTCTCTCTCTCTCTCTCTCTCTCTCTATATATATATATATATATATATATATATATATATATATATATATATCTCCCCCTCCTCTCTCCTTGCTGGTGCTAGGTTCCCAGCTGCTTTTCTTTGCCACAGAACTTCTGCTATAATGTTATGCCTCACCTTGAGCCCTGAGGAATAGAGCCAGTCTTTTATGGATTAAGACCTTTGAAACGGCCCCCAAATAAAATTTTACTCCTCTAATTGTTCTTGTCAGATCTTTTGGTCACAGTAGCACAAAAGCTAACTAAAACAGCCTCCATGGAGAATACTGGAAATGAACTTTCAAATGCATAAGTGTGGGTGGGAGTTGGAAGGGTGTGGGGAAAAGGGTGTCTGAAAGTGGAAAAGGAAATGGTATGTGCAAAGGATAGGAGATGAAATTCATGGTGCATTTCAGGACATGAGCTCAGTCTGTATTGTACAGATGAAATAGAGAAATGAGGTTATGCTAGCAATGAAGGTAGAGAAATAAAGAGTGTGAAGTAATCAAAGGAGGGTTAAGCCCTGGTTCAAATTGCAATAGTATCCTGAGGCAAGGAGGAACAATGTTAAATAGGAATTTTCTCCACTGTGTTTTAAACATGTCGGTTGACCAGAATCACTCAAATTTACTTTCTAAATGTAAAGATAGCTAATTTGAAAAACTGGGCTGGGAGTACTTTTCTACCCAGGCTTCTGACTTCAGATTCACTTCTTTCCCTGTCAGCCCATGTTGTGTTGGTCTCAGGTTGCTTCCCTGTTTCCTGGTTCTGCAAGCCTCCCTCTTTCCCAGAAACTAGCTATGGACTCAGATCAGTTCCCACATTCAAGAATTTTCATTTACCAATGTGTTTACCAAATGCTTATAAGGAAATCTTGTTGGAGTTGTATATAAATACAATTGGCTACCAGCAAAGATGTTGTTTTGATAATAATTCTCATAGCCTCAAACCAGGTCCTCAAAGTTGTGACACTGGCTATATTCATTTCATATCACACCTTAGGTTAAAATTTCTGGACTTAACTCACTTAAAATACCTTTTAGAGGAACCAAGCACAAGCATATGTGTGGATCATCACAAATTTAATCCCTTCCTTATAACCTTGTATATGTAGGACAGTTAAGCAGAATGAGAATATCTTTATTTAAGAAGAAACCCATGCTATGATTTGCATTTGGAGAAAATGGCCATATTTTATAGTACATGGCCATCATTTTTAATAATAGACATGGTTCAAAACCAGTTTTCTCCTTGATCATTCACATGCTTATAAATCATTTTCTGTTTGTTTTCCTAAAATATTCTCAGGGGAGCATGAGTTCAATTGGTTCATGGAATAACTAAAAAGAGTGATCACTGGCCCCCCATTACACCGACAGGCATTAGTGTGTGGGCATTTTCAGAGTTAAATTAATCAGAACCCAAATATATAATCAGAGCTCTTCAGATGAAAATTGATTCATAGAAACATGTGGAAGAAACAAGATAAGCAAAACAAACTTTATATCCAGTAACTATTTTGTTTTCCATTTTTGTCAGCCTTCAAACATTTCTCTCAAAGTGTGAATTATCATGATTTGGGGAAGTTTTATTTTTTACATGTCAAGGAGGAGCTTGAATTTAGGAAATCTGTCTATCAATCTGAAGCCAAAATTATGGCAAATTTGATACTAAAAGAGGGAGGATCTAACTCCAGCTTTTGTACTCAAGTGTGAGTGGAGAAAGAAGACTATGCATATGTCCTTCTCTTTTTCTTTATTTTTCCTTAATTTGTATTTATATATGACAGCGGAATGCATTACAAGTCTTATTACACTTATAGAGCAAAATTTTTCATACCTCTGGTAGTATACAAAGTATATTCATACCAATTCATGTCTTTATACATGTACTTTGAATAATAGTGATCATCACATTCCTCCATTATTTATAACTCCATGCCCCCTCCCTTCCCCTCCAACTTCTCTGCCCTACCTAGAGCTCATCTATTCCTCCCTTGCTCCCTCTCCCTATCCCACTATGAATCAGCATCATTATATCAAAGAAAACATTTGGCATTTTTTTTGGGGGGGGTGCATTGGCTAACTTCACTTAGCATTATCCTCTAAATGCATCCATTTACCTGTAAATGCCATGATTTTATTCTCTTTTATTACTGAGTAATATTCCACTGTGTATATATGCCACAGTTTTATTTATCCATTCATCTATTGAAGGGCATCCAATTAGCCATCTAGGTGGATCCAGAGTTAAGCCATTGTGAATTGTGCTGCTATAAATATTGATGCGGCTGCCCTTCTCTTTTCAGCTGCCTTGGATATCCATCTGGGAAGATGGCCATAGGAAGTCAAATAACTAATCCAATGAAGCTATAACATGCAAATCAGGGAAGGTCTTTAATTATTCCATTGGTTCCTTCATTCATTCGTATCACCTACCTGCATGTTTCATATTTTGGCAGTTAAATTATACAGATGGTGATTCCTCAGAAACTAAAGGAACTACTGTAAGTCTGTGCTTCGAGTGACCAGACACATACACCAGGCAATAGCCTATGCTGATTTCGCTAGCTCCCTACAACAGTTGCTGTGAGTAAAGGCGCGCCTTCAAATGACCTAGAGAATTTCAGGGTCCTGAGGTGGCTGAAAATAGGTCTTGCCTGACAACGTTGTGGGCCACCACTGGAAGAACAAGATTGCTAAGCTGTGAGAACAGTCACTCCAGGTTATAATCAATGTGATATCTAGGCCACTACGTAGGAAGCAGTAGGTGACAGGTAAAGAGGCCTGACTCGATGTCTCTATTAGTGCTTGTTGGGGAAGGACATTTTGATTGAAGGGTTGACTTATAATCATAAATGAATGGGAATTGCTACATTATTTGATGTGAATATTGAAAAGTTAGTTAAATGATATCTAAGACTCATGATGGCTTTGTAAACAAAATATATATCAGCCAACCTCTAAAAGTCATTTAAAAAGATCTCTATGTAGCCAATTGTATCAATCTTCTTCCTTGAGTAACTAGTCTGAAAACCCACTGGGGACAAATATATTTCAATAAGTTCCAGTTGGCTCCAAATACAACTATTCTTTATCTATAAAGGGATTACTACTGGAAAATACTATTATCGTTATAAAAACACTACTCCCCAAAGGGGAACTCGTGCTTTCCTTTAATTAAACTTTCTTCTTTAAAAACCAAACAGAGGACATCTTTAGAGAGAACTTCTAAATCTTGAGAACACTTGATTCCCTCTAAAAGCCATGTTATATGTAACTGATCCTTCTATTTATGATTCCATTTGAGATGTTTTAAGTAAGAAGTGTGGAACAGCTGCATATATCTTTTTTTTAAGTAAAGCATACAGCTAAAAGCCATAAAATATTTCATTCTTATCTGGTTGAATGCTTAATATGTTATTTCTAAAATAAGGTGAAAGTAATTACATAAGAAGGATTTTATATAGTCATGTAATTTAATGCAAGGATATGTTCTGATAATGTATCACTAGGCAATTTCACTGTTGTGCAAACATCATAGAGTATACTTACACAAACCTCTAGAGATGACTTAACCTGCTGTCCATTCAGGCTATAAGGAAAAGTCCCCATTCATAAATGCAATCTGTTGTTGACCAAAATGTCATTGTGTGACATGAGAATAGTTGGAATCAACTCTACCTTCTCTGTCAAAAATAATCACAAATGGCAACAATGGTCACAGTGATAGAACTAATTTATAGCATGGGACTTAGGTGCAATGTCAATTTTGTCAATCAAATCGCATTCTGCTTGATATAATACACTTGCTCAGACCTGTAATCAAACTGTGGCATTTGTTACCTCAAATATAATATCCTAGTATCTTCTAACAGGAGCTGAAGAGTTGTATTTAGAGTTGGTTATGAGTAAAACAGAAAGATGGAGGTCTACATGTGACAGTACAATGAAAGAGATTATTGAAAATAGGCAGTAACAAATTGGGAAGAAATGGACAAGTGAGAAAATATAAGTTTAAGGGAAAAAAAACCTAAAATAGACCTAGAAAATGGGATTTTGATCAATAGGTTATCCAAGCACCAAAAAAAAAAAAAAAATCCATTAAACTTGAATCTAGGAACTTAGCCAGCAGAATCCTCGAATTAATCCAGGAAATGCTCTGGGTCAGGGTAAAGCCTTAGGTTAAACCTTTCAATTTTTTTTTTAAGTAGTTGGATCCCTCTCTTTGAATGAAATTCTAGTCAGAAGCTCTATATGTCAAACAGTTAAATCCACTCTCCCCTGCATAGAGCAGGGTGAGAATCTACTGGCAACTTCCCCTTTCAGCCATAGTGGAGACTGTGTGCTGTGGTGTTTGGTCAGGGTATTAAGGCTAGAGAAAGCATAACTTACATCCCCTTGTTCTAGGAAAATACATTCTGATCTGTACAGTTTCTAGCTCCAGGTTTAAAAGAGAGTCTTCCTAATCTCCATGTTTTGGCTGTCTTCCTAATCTCCATGTTTTCCCATAATTTTACAGCAGAGAACACTGGGCTTCCTACAAGCCATGCTATATGTAACTGATCCTTCTACTCTGATTGAATAGCCAGTTTCAGATACAAACATGTGGATTTGGATGTTTGCATTGTGATATCAACCACATTTGTTAACTTTTCAGATTTCCTGCTTCATCTATAAAATGGCAGAAACTTATCTTCACTTAAAGAGGATTAATTAATTCATATGGTATATGACAGAGATGACAATGTGAAACTTTACCTGATCCCTGTGGTCATGGAAAGCAGTGGTGGTTAAAAAATACCCCACTGCCACCCTTTTGTGGTACCAGAAATGCCTTACTGCAAAGAATCACCTTTTCTCAAATGACTTTGATGAGATTCAAAGATGTCCCCCTTGTTGATCTATGACAGCGCCAGACACACTCTCCAAATCACTATTTTCCAACTCATTAATTATTAGCTATGATCAGTTTCCCCAGTGATCTATTGGCACCAAATGCTTGTTCATCACACTTGGATTAAGATTCTTTTCCTTCCCCATGACACTGAACCTTCTCCACTGTTGTTAAGCCAGCATGCAACCTTTACTTCACAATCACTTGCAAGAATAAAGCACACGGTAAAACATTCTCTCATCTCCTTTCCAATAAGGCCACCTCCACCAGCTTGTCTCATTCATTCATGAATTTCCCACACCTGGTTCTTTCTAGCCTTGCTTATGCCCTCCTATGAAAGAAAAGCCTCATTTCTGTCTGACTTTTAGATGCTTGAAGTACCCATGGTCATTGAGTTTCTCCCTATTACAATATCCTTCTCCCTCTAGTTTCCTTTTCCAAAAGTCTCTCATAAACAGTGTTTCTGTCCTTATGTCAAGATTTTTTTTTTAATTTTACTGAGATTATACTGCTAAGGGAGCAAGGAGGCACTGAAATGGCTAGGTAGGATACTGTTTTACATCAGCTATCTGTTGGGAAGTAGAAAAATCTAGGGAAAAAGTGCAATTTTAGATAGTGGATGTAAGAAGAAAGACTGCATAAGGGTATTTAGATTTCTAAAATCAGGCCTGGTGGTATTAATATTGAGATTAATCACTGGTTATTAATAACAACAAAGCATGAAGTTGTCTGTAAATTGTGAAGCATTATAAAAAGGTTGAACATGTTTTACTAAAAAAGGAGATTTTAAATTATGCTTCTTTGGGCCCCAACCTCCTAGTTCCTTAACTACTTCCACACAAAATCCCTCCTGTAGCCAATAGTAAGGCTTCTATCAGTATCTCTTCCTAGTTCCAAGCAGAGGCACTTTGCCTTCACTTTTATACATGTAGAATGTTAACTAATTTCTTTTTCTAAAGATTAGGATCCAGCTGCTTTAAAAAAAAAAAGAAAAGTATAAGCACAAGGGTTTAATTGCTTATATCGATTAGCAAACTGACACCAATGTTAATTCAACTCTACAAGATCAGATACACTATCGGAAAGTGACTTAACTCAAGAGCCATCATTTATGTTCAATATCAGGTCAAAAAATACTTCTTCAAGGTTATTCTATGTGTTAATATCAATATGATCCTTAATATGATACAGTTCAAGACAACAGGAAGGAATAACTTATTTGATAACAAATTATAAATTCCAAATTATCCTTTGGTGTACCTTTAGATCTAATTAGCTCTTTTTTATTTTTTACCTTCACAGAAGTCCCAAACTAGCTCATCCCTATCTCTTCTTATCATAGCTCTTGTAGCTATCATTGGGCCTTAACATTCAGTGAATTAATAGGTTTACAGCTTCTCCTCTGGAACAGTAGATTATTTCACCAATTTATGTATTCCCTTCCTCTGCTACAGACTAAGGATGCAAGCATTAGGGGCAGATGTGACCTCTAACTTCAGAGAGTTTACAATATAGAGAACAGCAGTACTCAAACTTTATCCTGTGATTGTACCACTTAGAAGTCCTGTAAAAATGTAGATTGCTAGAATTTAATTCACTAAATCTGGAGGGGGACTCATAAATTTATATTCCAACAGTTCCCAGGTCATTATGATCTACTGGTCCGAAATTATACATTAGGAACCTCAGGGTTACTAGCGAATTTGTGCACTCGCAAAAGCATGGCTTGTTAGAACTGAGATTTCCCAGTTTTTGGAATGTTGCTGCAGAATGCTCTTAAACTTTGGGGACATGCATAGAGACTAACTGCAAAAAGATTAATATGATTAAATGGACATTCATGTTAAACTCTAGTTTACCTCTGATAACAATGACAGGGAAAAAAAAGCTTATGAATTAAAATCAATCAAAGTTCTCTATGTTTTGATACAAAAGAGAGACATTAAAATTCAACTTGGAGGGTTGGAGTTGTTTTTTTGTGTTAAAATCATGCACTTGTCAAAGTGCTAAGCTAGTATGGTAATGACTTATACAAATATAGTTTAACAAAAACAAGAATTTCCCCATTTTTAGTTCAGAAAGCACTGTTTGTGTCATTCTTTTCAGAATCCAAGAAATGTGTTCTGATTATTGATAGAATAATAAGATGGTTTCTTTTTATAAGAATGATTTGTACCTCTGTGTTCTAGAAAATTTAAGACATAAACCTTTCTTATTCTAATTTTAGCCTTTGAATTTTGGTGGTGGAGCAGAGGAGATAATGGGAAAACTCTAAGATAAGGAATGAAGGATGTCCCTTTATGGAAAATACCACAATAACATCTCTGAAGCCAATGAAGAATGTAATGTTTCAGTGACTCAGATCCTGAACTTTGACAAATGTGACAAAAGTGAAGCAAAACTGGAAAAGAAATAATAGTTGCATGTCATTTTTGAGCAACATGAAGATTTTTTTTTTAACACAAGGTCTCAATATGTTGCCCAGGCTGACCCTAAATACCTGGGTTCAACAATTCTTCTGCTTCAACTTCCTAAGTGTTTGGGGATAAAGGTACATGACAATGTTCAGCTTATTGTGTTTAAATGGTAGTTTTCCAGGACTAATAAGTAGAATTCAATTAAAGGATCAGGAAAGCCAACTGCTCTATTTTGATTTGACTAATGTAAGTGTGAGTTTGACCTTAAATTTGGGGGGGAATAGGGATATTCAGGTTTTAATAAGGAAAAATAAAAGAAGGGCTATTCTTATCTTTCAAATGTAATCCATTTTTTAGTGTTCCATTGAATCTAAGCAAAATAGACTTAGGTAACACAAAAACTCATAACAACAGCATTTTCAGTGACATTTCTGCTGCTGAATAAACAAGATGGGCCCATCAGAAAGACAGGAGATTTGTTCTTTAAAATATCTCACCCAAAGTTTGAAACAGTGATCTCTAGTCCAGTTACAATTATGTCAACAATGTTCAAGTCATTCTCTCATTAGTCTGAATCTCACCCCAAACTAATAAAACCAAAATCTCTTGGTACAGGGCTATCTGGATTCTCTAAAAGCTTTTCCAGTGTTTGAAATGTGCAGTCGAGACTGAGAAACACAAACTGAGAGGCAAGATTGTTCTTTGTACCTGATTTGCAGGGTAACCTTCTCCATTTATTCTGTCATATTCCTGGTTAATGTCAGCTTTCATGCATTATTTTTAGCATTGTCAAAGGAATTATCAACTTGTTTGAAACCTCTTTTGAGTTCAATAAGCAGGCTTTCTGGAATCTGGAAGAATTAGAAAACTAAAAGGATGCCACTTGCTCAATGTCACTTGTAATAATCACTATTTTGAAACCAGAGAACGGCCAGGATCTTTCAGCTCAATCTTCTCACCTATTATTCCACTGAAGCACAAGGAAAGATGGAAATGATATTGAACAAAAGTGAATGAAAACATAAACCAGAGCTGCTCAAGATGGAGTGTAATGTTCCAACTGCTCTGCCGTAGCTTTCAGCCGGGAATAAAATGGTTGTAAGCAAGGGTACACAGTGATTGCTTTCCAAGGTAGCCCCAAAGTAACAAATGGCCATTGAAATGTGATTCAACAGAGGACAAAACACTCCAGACGCCAGTTCAGTGACCAAGGAAATATTGCATGATGAAAAACGAAGAGTTGACTTGTAACTTTCTTTTCCCTTAATGGAACTATCTTAAAGTAGTGAGAAAATTATTCAGGATGTTTGCCAACAGAACACATGTAAGTACAGAGTCAGATATTTTATTTTCAGGTAACCAAAGTTAGGAGTTTGTCACCTCTCAATCTTTTTCTTTGTATAAACAACTGGCCCTCTCATCTATAGACTCTATATCTGTGCAATCAACCAAGTGTAAGTTGAATATATTAGGAAGTAAAACCCCAGAAGTTTCAAAAATCAAAACTTAAATTTGAACACTGCAGAGAATCCACCTGAATAAAGTGATATGTGGATAAAGAAAGCAATCTGTAAATGTGGAAAGAAACAAAGTGTTACAATATGGCTGGCTTGTACTGTGTTGTTAGGTCCATAACGATTGTGTTTGTTCTGAAAATGTACAGACTGTTTTTCCTTGTCATTCCATAAATGATAAGGCATAACAATCATTTACATAGCTTTTACATTGCTTAGGTACTATAAGTTATCTATATTTGAAGTATATGGGAGGATGTGCATAGGTTATATGCAAAGACTTATTTTATCAGTGTTGGTGAGTGAATGGTTCTATAATTCACTATAATGCCAAAACCCTTGCATGCTCAGGTCCCTATATGAAATAGCATAGTATTTGCATATAGCCAAAGCATATTCTCCTGTATATTTTAAGTTATCTCTATATTCTTATACCTAAAACAATGTCAATGCTATGTAAATAGTTGTTATACTGAGGCCATTGAAATCATGATCATATTACTTCAATATGGAAATAATAAGAATGTGTGTACATGGGCTGAGGTTGTGGCTCAGAGGCAGAGCACTCGCCTAGCATGTGTGAGGCACTGGATTCGATCCTCAGAACCACATAAAAATAAAATAAATATATTGTGTCCACCTATAACTGAAAAATAAATGTCAAAAAAATTAATGTCTGTACAAGTTTAGTATTTCTTTTGATAATTTTCTGGCCGCAGAATAACTTTGGTAAAATAAATGTCCACGTTAATTTTCCTAATACAGAGCTAGTATGTTACAGTATTCTGAAGGCCAAGACTAGCTGCAGATTGCCTCTGTTGAAAAATCTGCCTTGGTTTCTTGTTAAACGAGAAAGCTACTCAACAAGATGGAGTCTCAATTTCTTCATTTGTAAAATAGAATTAATAATATTGCTCATATTATAGTTGCTATGAGGTCTGAAGAAAAAAAATATATTGAGCAGAGTTTATAGTCATAGGAAGAGTTCTATACATGTTTATCTTTTAACACTTTACTAAATATTTTGCTACAAGGTTCTTTAAAAGAATAGCAAATTTGCACACCTTAGTCAGTTTCTGATTTTGGCACACATTTGAAACCTTGACCCATCCTAAGGGTGAAGTCTAATAACACATTCTTGTCTTCATTTGATTTTATCAAATAAAACTCATCTTCTTCTTATCTATGTTTTTTTAAAGCTACTCACAATTAGTAATTGTGTTCGTGCCTTTCTTGCCTTATCATGAAGTTATTATGCTCTCTTTCAAGTCTATAATCTAAATTTTCCCTGCTGCCTGTTTTCATAAATAAAATTTTACTGAAACATTGCCACACCCATTTATTTACATATAATCTGTGGCTACTTTCATGATACAATGGCAGTGTTCAGTAGTCCCCACAGAAGCTATATGGTTGACAAAGCTTAAAATATTTGCTAACACTTTACAGAAAACATTTGTTGACTCTGCTCTACAGTAATCCTTCCTATGAACAATTTCCCCCTTCTCTGGACTTCAGACTTTTCTACAAATAAAGAACAGTGCCTTGGTAGTTGCATGCCCTTTACCTAGCACAAGGCTTGGCATGGTTTTGGTGTTGACATATCACTCTAACATTTCAGTCTCACTACAAATCATACATTTAGGATATAGAGGGGAATAAGAAAGACCTGAAGCTCAATTCTGATTCTACCATGTATTTTTGAGGCTCCTTCCTTTCTTTGTGCTGTTCAAAATTCTATTCATTTTTCAAGGCTAAGGTCAAATAACACAATTTTTGAGAGTGTTCTCTAAATCTATACCATGCTCAAACAAGCAAACCAAATGATTCCTATTCTGTATACCACAAGACTTTGAAAAAACAAATATCATAAACCATAAATTCGAGGTTTAATTAAGAGCTTGTGATTCTGTTCCCCTGTAAAGAGGATGACCTCTTTTAGATCAGGGACTCTATTTTGCATTTCTTTATATACACCCAGCATCCAGCAAATACTGGCCCTGCATTAAATATTCATTAGTGAAGAATGAATGAAGAATGTACTCATTGTTAGTCTTAGTCTGGGTCATTTAACTTTCCTCTGCATTAATTCAACCATCATACATAATATTTCCCCATCATCTTTCAAGGTTAAAAGCTTTATCAGTCTACTCTGGAGTCAGATATTTAATTGAACAGACTGCTTGTGGATGACACCTACCCATTTCTCTCTCAGTGTGGACAAAATTTTTCTCTGAATACCAGTGAACATTTCCTTGATTAGATTTAAAATTTCTTTTTAACAAGGTGTTAGCTTCTAGAGAGAAGAGAATGAACCCAGACATCCCCCCCTACTTTTCGATTATTTGCATTATTTATGGGAGCAAAAGAAGGATGTAGTTAAGAAACCTGAGCAATGAGCTGATCTCAGCTCACTGACTTAACTTTATCTGAAACAAATAATGTGCTCAGTCCTGGAAGACAATATCCTCTAAAAATATTGTCTTTCCAAAGCAGAGAAGCCAGACATGTAAATAGACATTTACTCTACCAAATAATGCATGAGAAAGTTTGCTCTTTCTAGGAGAAATAAATAAATATATATATATATATATATATATATATATATATATATATATATATATATATATATATATGAGGGAATCAGGTATTATATGCCAATCTACCACATGGATGGACAAGGCTACATGGCACATTGTACCTCTGGGGATTATATTATTATTTGTTGAATGAAACTTTGTAAGTCAACTCCAATGACTCTATGAAAATTTAAACTCATGAAAAATTCTGAGTTTATAGTTGCAATGAATTCATCAAACTTAAGATTGCATTATCCCAACCAAACTCTTAAACACTTCTGTGTTTTTTATGGATTCTTCTGCTCTTTATGATCTCCTGGTTGTAAGTTTTGTTTGTTTTTGTTTTTAAGCCAAACACATTTACCTTTTGGTAACAAACATAACTTAAAAGGTGCTTTGGTGAGCTGAATGTTCACTATGATTTTCAAAACAATCAGATTACTCAAAATGATTCCCAATGAATAAAATAGCTTTAGTAGGTTCATGAATGCCTGCAATTACATAAAAAGCCAAGGCTATTCTGCTGTTTGTTCACCTGGACCAGTGTTTGGCTGATGAAATTAGGGGAAACAATCCCTAGCTTTGTATAACAACCTACACCAAGTTCACTTGCCAATCTTCTCTAGGCTGAGGACAAATGGGAAAATGAAGCCTTTAAATGCCACAGATACACTTTTTAAAATTAATATTATTTCAATCAACAAATCATAATAATGTAAAATTATGGGGTAAAATGTGGTTGTTATATAACGTACATAATGGAAGAGTCAAGATATATGAGGTAGATCTTTCAGGAATTTAATCTACAAACTTACTGACTTTGACTGTTAGAACTTCAGACCCAACATACACTTGGATCCTCAAAGAGCATTAATCAGTCACTTTACCAAAGAAGACATACACAAGCAAATAAGCACATGAAAAGATGCTCAAGATCATTTATCACTCAGGAAATGCAAATTGAATCAAATCCCCAACTTGACATTGAAGTGCAGAAGGTGAGGTCTGAGGTTAGTTCTCAATAGCCAGTAAAATATGTAATATTTTGTTCTAGAAAATTGTATGCAAGATTAAAGACAGAAATAACCTTGGTGTTTTTAATTTCCTTGTGAACTATATGCCATCATAAGCTAGTCAAGAAATAACAAGGATCTCTGTCCTGAACAAACTCTCAGGCCCACAACCAGTACAGTATACTGTTTAAGAGCCCATCAAGTCTATACTTGAAATCTAGTCCTCAACACTAATCAGCAGGTGACATTGGCTGAGATTTTCCTCATCTACAAAATGGGAATAAAGGCATTTACCTTATAGGATTGTGGTGGAAGTCAGTGTGTTACACTAAGCTCAGTATCTAGCATATCATAGTCGTGCTAGCTCCTGGTAGTATTTTTCTTGAAGTTACAAAATCACAGCATGAGCTCTATGTGCATCCCTCCTAACAAAGCTATTCAGTTCCTAGGCCTTTACCCTAGGAAGATGCAACCAATTATCTGAACTGGTGAAGAGAACTTCTATCATTGGACATAGCAGTATTGCTTCAGTGATGATTTCTTTCTTTGCTGGTGAGTACAGCGTATATTTCAAGAAAAATGAAAAAAAATAAACAGAATAAAAGATTATCATTGCTTTTGTTTTTACACAATCTAGAGATGCTTTCAGTGCCTTTACTCAGTAAAAATTGAGCAATGAGATAATTGAGGGGTGGAGAAAAGGAGTAAAGTAAGTGGTAGAACAGAATTGATGGTTACATGAAGCCCAAGAGATGTAAAACAGAGCCCCACTTGAGGAATCTGTAGGGTGAAGGAACCTTGTTGCTTTCCTGAGCATGTGTGGGATGCACCGAGAATGGGTAGGGGGCGGGGTTGCTAGGTCTGGCCTTATTCTGGCATGGAGTTTTCTTAGAACAAAGATTAATATCTTGGCTGCTTGTTGGATGAAGGAGTCACATATCAGAAACAGAGGTGGAATTCAAGGAAGGTCAGTTAAAATAACTAGAAAAGTACCTTGACCAAGTGCAGAACTTCCTTAATTTATCTCAAATAAGGCCAATTGAAACTTTAAATCTGAATCATACATTTTGCTACATCTCTGTGCCTTCTTTACAAGAGAGAAGGTACTCTTGTTTGTTATCTTCTTCTCATAAATTCTGCATTTGAATAGTCTTAAAAAGTACATCATCTATGTAGGTCAACATCAGGAGTTGTACAGTTCACAACAGAAGATGCATCTCCTCAGTGGGTCATCCCCCAAATGCAGTCTTGCCCTTCCTCCTGCTAAAGTTCTCTTCCCTCAACTCTGTCAACCACAATCAGAGTTGGCCTTCTCCCAAAATGCCATTTTCTCATAAGACACCCAGGAAAAATCAATCACTGCTCTTTCTTCTCATTCCATTTAGCTCAAAAGACTGCTTATATGTTTGAAGTATTTGCCCTTAAATCTAGATGTTGGTTAAATGTTAGTTCCAAGAGCAAGTGCGTAATATAATCTCAAAATAAATCCATTTACCAGAAAAATGATATTACCACATGTTTCAATCACAGTGATCCGCTATTTTTCAAAAACACAGTGATCCACTATTTTTCAAAAACAATAGATATTTTTTCTCCAAATTTTATTGCAACATCTCTTATTCTTCATTAGGCATGTCCCCTTATTTACTTTAAGTAAAACAAGTTTATTTAATTTCTTATTATTAATCAAATAATGCTTTAAAAAGGCAGAGAAAAGATCCAGATAAGAAAAAAAAAAGAAAATGTTCCCTAACCAAAGGTGGGATACAGTTCCTATTGACAGAGATCCTTGAAGAAACTTTCACCCTTCTCCTAGAACACAAAAACCAAGTATGACTTAGTTCACTTTTTGTGGCCCTTAATAAGGTTTATATGGTATGCATAACTTTTAACAAAATATTTCTTTGTTGTTTAGGTCTTTGAGAGATGTCTGCCAATTTAACAAAGTTAGGCTACCATTAACTCCACAGGAGACAGACCTTCCTGTTAAGAATGTCTTGAACTAGTTTCTTCTCAGTTTTTCACTAATGAAATTTTCAGCTGAATTCTGACTACAGACTCCTTCTTAGAGATTATCTAAAATTTAGATAAAGGACATCAGGTGTTTACATTTCAGGTGAAATGTACAACATCGAAGGTCTTAGAGAAATTGTTTTTTGCCTAACAATCAGAGTCACAGGAAAGTGGCCAATGCAGGGTGCTACATGAAGTGTCTACATGAGAAAAGGACAAACCAGTGAACACACAAGCTACAGTCTGTGTGGTGTAGAGCAGGCATGTTCTCATAGAATCTCATGGCAGACACGTGGGGGAAGCCTGGTCTGCTCCATTCCTTCATACTGAGCATCTAAAGAGGTTGATCAATTCACAATGGTCTTCTAGATGTGAAATGAGGGAATGACATTCAAATCCTGGTCCCTCTGACTCCACATTCTATATTCTATTAAAATAAATCACTACACACAGTTGCCACAAGAATGTCACAGGTAAGGGTCTAACAAAGATCTCTAATACTATTAAAATAGGGTAAATATTATACAAATAAACACAAATTGAAGTATTTTAAGAGACAGAGTCATTTGGTTTTGCTGTTGTTAGTTTTGTTGTTTGTTTTCTTGCAATACTGGGGAATTGAACTCAGGGATATTCTGTCACTGAGCTACATCCTGAGTCCTTTTCTCACATTTTAAAGTTTTGAGACAGGATTTCACTAAGTTGCCAAGGCTGGCCTTGAGTTTGCAGTCCTCCTGCTTCAACCTTGCAGGTAGCTGGTATTACAGATGTTTACCATCACACCTGGCAAGAGGCCATGTTATTCTAATAGCTAAAATCTATTTAATAAACTCTTAGAAATAAAAAAATAATATAATAGCTTACTTACATATTTTAAAAGCACATACATTTTCTCATTGAATTTTCATTGGATTTCTAAGAAAATGGCTAATATTATGTGTGTATGTGGCAGGGGAGGCAGCTTCCATCCACCCAGACATATACCCTTTCTATCTTCCTCCATTCTTATCTGTGAACTTGTAAAGAATATGAGATCCCTCATCCTCCCTTCACTTTCCACGCAGTTCTCTGTTTATATAACCAATATATTATTGTGTTCTCAAGCTCCACAACAGTAAAAGGATGCTGAGTTTAAGAGTTTCTAGGACTGTATCCATCCTTATGAATTCTCTGGTCCCTGACTACATCTATGTGAGTAGCCACTTATTGCTATCTACTACATTGTTATCTTAATTTACAGAGGAAGAACAGATTTTCAGAGAGGTGAGCAATTTCTCTAAAGTCACACAGAAAGCATATGTCAGAATTTAGATTTAAATCCAGGTTAATCAAATCACATATGTCAAATCACAGCTCAAACCAATCTGTTGTCTTGTGTTTTTCCTCCTTCCAGTCCATAATATCGTAATCTTAAGCCCTTTTTGCTCTGAGTTCCTTGATAGCCTGATGGCCTACAGAGATGAAAGAAATTCAACTTCTCTATCAGTGGGAAGCACTAGTAATATCCTTAGCCACTGCAGGAGAAAGTATAATTTTATGAATCTAGGTTTAATTAGCAGATAAAAAAGCTATTAAATTCATCTATAAAATGTACACATGATAATTCACCTCTAAAATGTACCCATTTGTGCCACTAAATATTTCCAAAATAAGAGGGGATATTTCAAAAAATTTCCATAATTTAAAATTCTAATACCAAACTAATGAAAGCCTGAAGTGCTATCATGGTTCATAAATACATAATACTACACAGAATTAAAGAGGTGATCAAAGTCAGAGGAAAATTCTGCAGAGTGGACAGTCTTTGGAGGTCACTTAATCTGCATAGGGTTGGTCTACTTTCTGGGGAAAAGAGGAAAATCCTGATATCAGTAAGTCCATACCACTAGCCAACCAATAAAATGAGGGAATAGTGTACTGTGTGCCTTGTAGTCTTCTATTTAGGATTCATTCCAATCCATGAAGAATAAAGTTCCTCATGATCCTCCTCTGTCTGCTTCTCCATTTTATTCTCTAACCAATACATTCATCTCATACTCCAGGTGAATCAAATTACTTGTACTATCCCATGACCATAATTCTTAGCAAGCGTGTCTTTTTTTCCCAGTTGCTTCAACTGCCCAGGATTCATATTCTCTCTGTCTCTCTCTGTCTCTGTCTCTCTCTCTCTCTCTCTCTCTCTCTCTCTCTCTCAAGCCTACTAAATGTCCTTCCACAACACATGATAAAAATTGTCATCTACCTAAGATTATTATTAAGTTGCACCAAACTTGATGCCACAATAGCAGTTGTATATTCCTTGGTTACTAGATATTGAGTGCACCTATTAGTCAAGTTAGCTGCATATTCTTTGAAGGCAATAATTATTTTCTGTTTCTTTTTTTCCTCAGTTTTGTATTCCTAATACAAAGAACTTTTGGCTCAATAAAGATACACTAAATGAATTTATGAATGTATGATTGATTGAAAGCCTGAAGCAGGGAGCAGGGGGATTCCATCACTTAATTAAAAAAGAAACCAAGAAATCTCAAATATTAAGTACAATGTTGAATCTGTGTAGGCTTAGAAAATACATAGAATTAATTTCTGGAAAGCAAAGATTTATAGGATTGCCTGAGGCTAGAAAGAGTCTTTGTGTTTAACTAGCTCACCATATCAACAAATTAATTCACTAAAAGTGCAATATTGTGGCACAGTATATTGTTTTTCAATAGCATCCTGAGTAGCACAATGATAGGCCCTTAAATCTGCACTCTGCGATCATTTCCTCCATTGGCCATTATATTAGGCTAAATTTTGGCTCCAAAGATTCTAATCCCTGAAACTTTATACATCATCGCATGTGGAAAAAGGGTCTTTGCAGATGTCATAAAGTTAAGAAGATACTGGACCAACGCTAAGGACATCACAAGTGTCCTTATAAAAGACAGGCAAAGGGAGACTTGACTCACAGAGAAAAGGTAGGCAACAAGACCACAGGTTCAGAGATGGAGGTGATGTGGCCGCAAGTCAAGAAATGTCAATGGTAACCTCAAGCTAGGAAATACAAGGAACATATGTCTCCAACAATCTCTGGAGGCAGTGACACCCTTGTCACACCTTGATTTGGGCTCAGAAAAACTGATTTTGGACTCATGGCCTCCAGAATTCTGAGAGGATAGCATTCTGTTGTTTCAGGTCACTGAGGTTACATTAATGTACTACAGCAGCCTCAGGAAGCAGTATGTCCATAAAGCTCACACTTGCCTTGCCTTTAAAGCAGCCTCAAATTCTTTTACAACATTTTTTTTTTAAATCAGGTGTTGTTCTAGATGCTGAGGATGGAAAAGAACATGAGCGTCTCCATCCTTTCATCCTTTATCAAGTACTCACATCCTTCTTGTGCTGCCTCTGGTTCTTGAATTTTATTTCATTACAGTTCTTATCATGTTACTTTATAATTTGTTTTAGGTCTATAATTCCTTAAAATGAAGGCCCTTTTTTATTCATATTTCTTTCCTCAGGATATTGCACAGTATCCGATTGAGGGTACGTGCTCAGAAGATATTTGTGAATTAAATTAAATTAAATTACAAAGGTTCAGTAAAGTCTTTCAAAAGCATAAAAGTTTTGTATATGACTCCATATAAGGCAAATTAATAATGAACATTTTTTTTCTTTTACTGGAACATGGCAATTTTAATGGCATTCTGGTGAACAGCTAGGCATTCAAAACTATATCCATTATCGAGCTAATTGGTGATATTGACAAGAATGAATCAGGCTATGATCATCCTAGGAGTTGTTGAGTCATATGGTTGCACAATGTGCTTCCAATTGCTCATTGGGGATGATTTTTTCTATTGAAGGGACATCCCAAAGATCCAAGGGAAGAAATATGAAGCATGAGGAATAAAGATTTTATAGAATTTTCCATTAAAAGACAATTAGGAATGAGCTAGAGATGTGAGTAAGTGGGTAAGACCTTGCTTAGAATGTGTGATGGTCTGGGTTCTATCCACAGATCTGCAAGAGGGAGGGAGAGGGAGGGGGGAAGAGGGAAAGTGAGGTGAGAGGGGAAGGGAGGAGAGAAGGGAAAGTAGAATAGCATAAACATTTTATATCTTTGATACTGAGGATTTACATCTGGGGTGAGAGCAGGGGAGATTTGTAATTTTGTAGCTTAGTATTAGGTCTATAAAGTAGGGTTAAGTAAAAGTCTTGAATATATTTTATTTTCTTTTATTAAGAACTGTATTAGGGGGCTAGGATTGTGGCTCCATGGTAGAGCACTTGCCTAGCACGGGTAAGGCCCTGTGTTCCTTCCTCAGCACCACATGAAAAATAAATTTAAAAAAAATAAATAAAGGTTAAATTCTTAAAAAAAAAAGAACTCTATTAGGAAGTATTAGGAAATTTATATGGTAATCTCTAATGTGGTGACTTAGGTACAACTAGGTCACCTCTGGCATCTTTCTTAGTTTTGAACTAGGGTGACACAAGCTCTGGAGATTCACTTCCTCCATCATTGCCAACCATAGTTTGGGTGAATCTTGATTCCTACCAACACCCTCCTGGGATGTATCATAAAAAGAATTACTGGTCAGTCATACTCCCTTAATTTCTACTCACTGTAAAGCTAGGAGTTGCAAGCTTGCTGGGTATGGGACCAAGGGGCTTATTTGAAATTTCCCTTAGCAAGAGTGTATTTTATACATACTGTATGTTTTATTGGGATCGATTTGTCTTGAAAATTCATTGCACAGTAAGCATACTGTTTTTAAGTGAACTTATCTGGCATGGCAATAAAGGAGGCTGGTGAAGATTTAAATGTTGGCTTGACCAATTATAAAAAATACTTAACGCCTTCCCTCACTGAAGTTCACTCCTCAATGCCCTTCCAGGCTCTCCTTTCTAAAATGATTGGACTTTTAAAAATTCTGAATAATTTTATTATAATATAGGACCCACCCAGTTCTCACTGGGATAAAGAAGACTATTGACGTACTTCTCTCCATTCCCTGCTACAGATGTTTTTGCAAAAGTTCACAAGGCCTTTTAAGATAAAATACCTAATATAAGTAATCTCCTTTTATAATTATTATTTCTCTGTCTCTCTCCCCTCCCTCTTTCTCTCTCTTGCTTCCACTCTCTTTGTTATCCTGAGTGGAGACAACTATTTAAGCTTTTTATGGCTTCTAAAATAAAACGTTATCCTCCTCACCAAATGAATGCTTCCCCCTTGCACATATCCATTTCAGGAGTAGGGTGCCATAAATCTAGAATTAAACAAATAAAGCCATCTTGCCACGTGATGACTCAAAGACTGAGAAAAGTAAGGTTCTGAGTCAGAGGAAGGATCTTAGCATTTTGTGGACAGATTTTTCTGTTTTGTTATTCAGCCCTGTGTAGGATTTAATGATCTGAATCAACTCTTTGTAAAACCCACGGACCCATCTACGCAAAGCAAAAATAAACAGACTTGTTAGAAAAGATCACAGCAATAGAAGAAATAGGATCACACGTATGCCTGCCCAGCACCACTACAATTCACCAAGGAAGATCTCCTGATGTTAAGCAGAGAAAAGATACAGTTACCCAGGATGACCCTTAAAATCAACACCAATGGCCAGTACTAGTACTAGTATCTTAATTGTAACTCATCGCTGATTCTCTTGCCAATATGCTTAGATTTTGAATAAGTATCTTACTTACCAGTAGCAAACAAGCATGGCTTGATCCTTTGATAACTCACAATGTGACAGTAGGGTCAATATCTTTTTCAATGTTTTGATGATCCTTTTCCACAAAAAAATTTTTTAAAAAATGCTCACTTGACATCAGTGAGTTTCTCATTATCCTATATGGTGAGCAAATCATTTTGCAAACACTATGGGCTAAGCATTAGATAGAACACTAATATATAGATATATAGATATAGATATATATTAGATATATAGATACTATAGTAGATATATACTATACTAGATATATAATTATATATTAGATAGAACACTAGATATATCAATGAATAAAACAGATAAAAATGACCTGCCTTTATAGAGTCTATATTAAAATAGAGACTTTAGGATTAGGAGGTAGCAAGGGTTAAGGAAAAAAGAAGCAGTACATCAATGAAAGAGGTGAGGTGTGTGGGCAGGAGGCTACATATTACAAAGGACAGCAGGGTGGGCCTTGCCGAGATGGTAAGACTTGAGCCAGGGCTTTGAGGAGGTGAGGTGATTATCTGGGAGTGTGATGGCTTGAACACTTGTTCCCTTTAAAACTCATATGAAAACACAATCCCCAATACAATAGTGTTGGAAAATGGGGCTAATGGGAGACATTTAGGTCATGAGGGACTCACTTTCAGAAGTATTAAAGCCACTTAGAAAAGGGCTTGCATGTTAGAGTATTCAAGGTGCCATCTTTGAAGCAGAGAGAGAAAGCATACTTTGCCAGTCAGGAACCTGCCAGCTCTTTGACCTTGCACTATCAGCTTCCATATCTGAAGGAAATAAACTTCTCTTCATCATAAATTACCCAATCTCAGGTATCCTGTTTTAGCAGCACAATATGAAGTAGGAAAAGGATACAATTTCTAGACAGGGAAAAAGCAAAAGTCTTAAAAAAGAAATGCCTGCAACATTTATGGATCAGTCCGTTTGGTTTGTTTGGATTGGAGGAAGACAGTGTTATGTAGAGTAAACATATAGGAAAAGTAAGGGAAACCAGATCACTAAGGTTTTGCAAATCTTTTAAGGCATTTATAAAAATATGGAGCAAAGAAGAACCATATCAAATCCACTAAATATAAATGTTTATGCCTAAGTATTTCTACCCAGCCATGCATTTTTGTTCCAAGCAGTATACATTCTTGTTAAAGCCACTTATTGACAGAAGTAACAGAAAATATATCTGGGCTTTTATAGTCTTGCATGAAATGTCAACATATCTTGCCAAGCTTTCTGTTTATGACATCTGTAATCACAGGGCAGGCAAAATTGTCATCTTAACAGAAGGAAAACAATGCTGCTCATTCATTTCTGAATTGAGCTTTGAGATATACACACATTCACACACATTTTAAAACATGCATGCTGTGTTCTACATGCAGCAAATGAAAGTTAAAATATGGAAAAGTAACTACCACAAGGGATTACTGAGTACAAGCAACTAGGTATCCTTGTAAAGTCTCTTCCAAGGAAAGAAAAGTAACTTTTTTAGCACTAGAACAATGATATTGATTGCTATGTGTAAAGTATTAATTCTATGAGTTAATGTATCTGTTCCCATAATAAGCCTATTGTAAAAAAAAAAAATTAGCTGTCTTTTTCCCTCATTTTACAGATTAGGAAGATGTAGTATTGAAAGAAATCTGTCCCTGGCCAAATAAATGACAGAAATTGGTGAGCCCAGGGTTCTGTCTGTGTCAGCCTGATTTTAGAGCCCACGTCCTTTGGCTTGATGTTATACATTTAAAAACAAACAAACAAACAAAAAAAAAAACATACAAACGAACAAACAAAAACCTGGAGATCTGTCAGGATTTGGAGCCATTTCTGAAAGAGGGTCAGTAGATATTAACCAATGATAGGAAAACTGTGAGGTAGCTCAATACAAATGCAGTAAGGTGGGAGGCCCTGTCTTCACTGTGATAAGAGAGAATGATCCCAGGCCAGGAGGGTGAAGAGCAACCTACTGGTTATCTGATCAAGGAACTGCTGCTAACTCAGCTAAGCCTTTTAGCCCACGCCTCTCTATATGGAGAAGGAGCAACTGACACCTTTGTCCCAATGAAGTTGCCAGCATGGGGTAGGGGTAGGTGACCAGAACAGGCAGCCATGGCCATTCCCTGAACAGAAGCCACCCCTCACCCTCACTCCCATGTTCAAGCCTTCATATGTCCCCATAGGCAAGTCAGTTGATCAGAGTCAGAACTCAGGGAACACCCAAAGGAAAGATCAGTAAGAATCTGAAATGACCAACCAAGAATAGGGGTGTGGCTCAGTGCAGAGGGCATGAGACCCTGAGTTCAACCCCCAGCACACCACAATAAATAGACAGAAAGACAAATAAATAGAATTGACAAACAGTTTAAAAAGCACCAAATTATCAAACTCAATGTGTGTGTGTGTGTGGGGGGGGGATAACAACATATACATTACTATAGGGTGAAGAGAGCAGATAGAGGATGTAAAGAGCTAAATTTATGTTCTGAAATATTTAAGAGACTGTATTCATAAAAGAAATGGCTTTTATGGAAATATGACAAAAGGGCATATTGGAAACGAGGAGGGTGATTCCTGCAATTAAAAATTCAAATGTTTGCAGAAGAGACAAGAATGGCGAGTAAATTAAGGAGTTCATGGACCAAGCAAATCTACTGATCCAGAGTGCTAAAAGCTAGAGAAAAATTTAGAAAAATGAAAAATTGACCCAGCATATCCATCGTCTAAGAGGAGTTTAAGAATAGAAAGAAACAATGAGCATAAGAAGTTTTAAAAAATGATCCATAAGAACAATAACAGTTTATACTGGTAAAGACTAATATTCAATAAGCAACTCCTCTGTTCTGACCATGTATGCTCTAAAATCTTTCTACATCTGACCTTACTTACAACCTAACACTCATGTGAAGTGTGTTCACGTATCACACCTAATTTATACATGAGAAAACTGATAGAATTAAGCCTAGAAAAGAAAATACCCAAGAAAAAAGACAACCATTTTATATTAAAAAGACCAAACCAGCTTATAAAAAGATGAATGACAAAAATACTATATCTGGTCATGGTAACCAAATATACAGCAAGTATTACCTAAGTCAAATGCATTAGACATAAAGGAATATCATAATTGTGAAAAACAAAATAAATGTGAGAAATTCTACCTGCATATTAATGAAATGAAAAAAAAAACTTCCAGGAAATAACAATATAGCATTTTACTTATATAAATCAAAGGTACATATGCATACACATGAAGAGCCAAAGTACTAGAAATGGATTGTTACCAAATAAATACACCTAGGTAGAGGAAGGGAACAGAGATGGTGAGGACAATGAATTGAGACATGTTTTTTTTTTTTTTTTCACAATTCTTCTGCCATGATACATCCATACTAACACATCCATCAACATGAAATTTTAAAATACAGAATGTGTTGAAGTAAAGATTTGTGTGGGTATTTATCCATTATAGCCTTTTTTATCAAATTTAGTCAAAGATTTTAGTATTTTATATTGGAAAATTCTGCTCTTAATATGACTTGCTAACCTTAACAATTGTTGCATATCCACATAAAAATGTATAAAGTTATCTCCAATTACCTTAAACAGCTTGAAAAGATGTGAGTAGTTGGCATATGTACATCTTTATTTTTCTGTTCAACATTATTGAGTATAGCACAGGGATTGACTGGTCGTATGATAAGAATAAATAAAAAATAATGATATATGGTATTTTTCCCTCTCAGAATTCACTATCTAACAGTGGATTCAGACACTCAAATGACTATCATACATTTGGTAAGTGCTGTAATCAAAGTTGGTACAAAGTGCTATGGGAACACAAAGGAGAAAATTCTAAAAGTATTGAGAGGCATTAAGAGCTTGACCTAAAAATAAATAAATAAAAAATAAAAAGAGCATTGTACGTACAAAGAAAGGTTCCGTTTTCTTTTGGAGGTTGGATCAACTCAACTCATTAGTCAAGATGGGGAATAGAAAGGTATATTCGTTTTAACTTTTGAGCAGTGGGGAGAAGTAAAGATTTTAACTTTAAATATTGTTTTCATGTGCTGTAGGTCATTTAAATAGAGTTGCAATTCTACAGAGTGATGGCACACTATTTGTTTAATTATTTTTATATCAAAGAGGCAAAGAAAAGCAAATGCCCTTGGCAACTATAGCCAGGAAGTAGCTTGTTCCATGTGAACTAGTGTGTTTTGTGAGGTGAAACTCTTTGAAGACATTTCATGGTCAATATATACAGAATATCCTATGCCCCCTCTATATTCTACCTACAATGTTCCTATATTACTACCTATAGTGGGTATTAAAAGCCAAAACTGAGAAAGTCTATAACAATTAAATCTGTTTTATCATAGGATGTCTCTTGCTTATTTTTTTTTTACTATGTATTGTTATATCATAGAACATTAGTGTTTGAAGAATGCCAAATGTACTTTTTCACACATACGCCAAATAAGAGTCTCTTAAGCACATACATTTAAACAGATATTTAACAGGACTCTAATCTATTCTTGGAGGCACACTAGTTTAAGTACCTCTTTCATCTTTACAGGATTTCCATAGGCATCTCAGTGAAACCCACAGATGTTAGATACCTTTTAATTAAAAATATGTTCCATGAACACTTGAGGTCATCTCTGAAAAATTCTAACTGTGAATGTTAACTCTATTGAAATTCTGTGTCAAAAGTTGAATTGCATTTCATTGCTGGCTGTGCCAAACTCTTGATTTCCATTGAATTTAATATAGTTCATCTTATGTGCATGTAAGATAAAATAACTAGTGTATTTCCATTTCTACAGAGGAAGTTGATCACTTAAATTAGATCAATAAAGATGTTGAACTTTTTCAACTCAACAGGGCTACCTGAGTGCCACAAAAGTAATGAGTACCAACCACTGTAGGTGGTCATACCAGTAGAATATTAATCCACAAAAAATAAACCACAGTTGCAATATATTGAAGGGGAATGCTTTTTCATATAATATATCTTTCTATAGAATAGAAAGTCAGTTGGGGCAATATTTTTGTCTTCTCTTGTCCCCTGTTATGTTTTGAATCCCATGCCCCCCAAAAGCTCAGGTGTTGAAGGTGTGGTCCCTAAGGCAACAGCGTTCACAGGTGAAGCCTTTGAGAAATGATTGAACATTAGGACTCTGACAACATGAGTGGATTAATCCACTCATGGATTCATAATTGAATCAACTGCTGGGAAGTGGTGAATACTTAGAAGGTATGTCCAAGTTGGAGGAAGCCAGTTTTTGGGGATGTGTCTTTATCTTTTTCTCTGGCCCCCCTCCTCTTTGTACTCTCCCCAGCTGCTATGAAGTGAGCAGCTCTGCTCAAACACATTCTCCTTGCCATAATGTTCTGCCTTACCACAGCTCAGAAACAATGAAGTCAAGTGACAATGGACTGAACCCTCTGAAACTGTGATCCAAATAAATCTTTCTTCCTTTTAAATTATTTTTCTCAGATATTTTGTCACAGGGATGAAAAACTGACATGGCCCCATTTATCTCTTTTACCTCTCATGAAGCAGGAGAGTTTTCTGATTATTTACGTGGGGAGACATATGATTCTAATCCATTCATCTGGTAATAGGTGTACCCCTGCCCCTCCAGGCTGTAATCTCCCCATTTTGACTGGGGCATGTCCACCCAATGTGCAGTTTCATTTACCAAGTCTTTTGGTTCCTAGATTATGCAATGTCACCCAATCTTGCCTTCATTACCCATAAAGGCAATGTATTATCCTCCCAAAATGTCTTAGTGTTTTCTCTTATTGCCGATTTATTTCTTAATTAGTTCAGAATCTAGGAAGGGAAGAGAAGTGTCATCACCATAGTGTTGGTAATGACTCGGGAATGTTTCTCTGTGATAGAGTTCAGAATTTTCTCTCAGAAAATTCAAACTGTTGGGTAGATATGGAAAGCAACATTTACTATGTATAAAGAAATACCCTTAGCATGTTGCACACATTTTATTTCATCCCCATAACTCACAGATAAGGTAAACAGTAAAAATATGGACAGATCAAGAAACTTGAGAACCAGAGCGTTTCCATAACCTGTACCAAGTCACAGAGTTTCTGCATTCCTAACTATTTCTCAGGCCCTTTACAAGATATTACTTGGAATTTCTATGGAAACTAAACGATGTACCATCTCTCTCTGCAATGTTTAACGCAATGTCATTCACTTTGAAACTGTGGAAGATTAAATGTAGTAGTTTGGAATAATTTAAAGAGAGTTCAAAAATTCTTTTGGTTTGTATCCAGCTTTAGCTTTGTCACTTAAAAAAACCTTATATGGACTTTAGTAATAATAGCTCTTATGGAGTAAATGAGAGGTTGCATATGAAGTGTTCTATACAGATCCTAGAACATACAAAATATTTAATCTTTCTGGTTCTCTATAAACATGATTGTATAGTTACACATATTTGATGAGATTTTTCCTAGTCCCTAGAATATCTGGCATTTCTGTTCTTCATTAAAAGCAAATGCATGGTGGAAATATTCACTTTTCATGCAAATCTAATATACATTCCTTGGCTACAGAACCAAAAACATAGCCTGAAAGTTTATAACTTCACATACAGCCCAGGGCACATAGAATTGTAACTGGTGGGTGGGTATACCTCACTGAAATAAAAATTATGTTTTTATTTTTGATAAATCCAGTTTCTCAAAATTACCTATAGTTTGGGGGCTGGGGACATAGCTCAGTTGGTAGAGTGCTTGCCTAGCATGTACAAGGCCTGAGTTCAATCCCCAGCACCACCAAAAAAAAAAAAAAAAAAAAAAAAAAAAAGAAAGAAAGAAAGAAAGAAAGAAAGAAAGATGTCTATAATTTGTTCACACTCTTAGAAATGCTTTCTTTCCAGAGATCCACTAATCTGTCTTCTGGTTATATTCTTTACTCTTGCTTTATATCTCAGATTGAAATTACTGAGTGGCAGGCATGACTACCGTCCAGTGGGCTAAAGAATTATTAACAAGCTATAAGAACATGTCTGAAACTCTCTCCCCAGGTGCAAGCATACACAGATTCAATATAAGTCCAATTGAATTGATTAAACATGATCCACATCATGCCAGAGGAATGAGGGCAAACCATCAATGATAGGATGCTTACCTTATGCTAAGCATTTTACAGAAACCCTTATAGTTCACCCTTAACAGTGTTATTTGATGCTTACTATTAGTGCACACACCCACAAGAAACTGAAGTTTTGAATGGTCAATGCCAAACCAAGGGTTTATTGATTGCTTATTTGCAGCAAATCCTAGATTCAGATCTGAATATATTTTATTAAATTCCATAGTTTTATCAGTCAGGATGAACATATCAAAATTAGTGTGGAATATTCTGCTTTAATAAATACATAGAGAGATAGACAAGTAGATATAAGTTTATATAGATCTAGATATATCTACCTATAGATAGATAATGGAGGGATTTTTCCCCAAAGATAATATATATAAGTAGTACACTTTAATAGCAATGTCAACCACAAAACTTACTAGATCTTTCTTTTAAAGTGAGATCTTTATGGATACATAAAGATCTCACTTTAAACTGATATATATATATTGAGTTCAGACATGCATGGACCACTTACTAGATATTTCAAAGAGCCAATGTATAAGGTTTCTAACTTGCTTTGGTTGAAAACAAAACCCTTTCCCATCCCTGTATCCCAACACTGAAGTTTGATTCTGCTAATTCCTCTGCACAGGAAGGAGCTACCAACAGAGTTCTCCTTTTGGACAATCATGATGGTAGGAAGGCACCTGAATATTTCATTCTTTTGGAGCGAGAATACAAGCTGCCTTTAGCACCTGTGGATCAGCACATTCCATTATCCAATATGTACCAGAAAAAAGGAAAATATTTACTCTATCATTCACACCACTCCCCCCTGTGGTGTGCTGAATTCAAGTCATTGTCCATTCTGGCTAAAAAAGAAATCCAACTGTGAGGAACCACTCATTAACTCCACAACTGTAAACACTTTTTGAACACTTACCTCTAATTAATGGTAATAATAAAACTAATGGGATGATATAGACACTTTAGCCAAAATTCAGAATAGTATCATCAAATTAAGCTAAGCAGAAGCTTCCCAATACCTATCTATCTTTCATCTCAATGACCACCAATAAAAACATAGAAGAGAATCATGAGCCACATAGTCCCTGCTCTTCTGCAATGAATTTGCATAATGAATAGCAAAATTGAAATAAACGCTAATTATGTACTGAATGGGACGTGAAGAGGTGATCCAAGTAATTTGACTGGCTAATCAACAGGAGATTATTCCTCAGCTGTCTGTATATACCAAACATTTACTACCTGTTATAAATGCAAATCAAGTGGTCCAGTCCTTAGGACAGTGGCCCCAGTAGCCACAGTCATCAGGCCTCAATGGTTTTGTGATTGCCTAATAGTCTATGGATAACACACTTAGATTTTAGCTGTAGCTAGCATTCATTGAGGACCTATATGCCAGGTACTGCTCTCAGGCTTCTACATATGCTAACACGTTTAATCTTTACAATCTTATCTTTTAAAAAATGATGAAGTAGCTGAAGCAAAGAGAGTTTAATAACTTGGCTAACACTTAACATCTGATAAGCAGTGAAGTGTAGAATTGACCCAAGATGTCTGGTTCCAAAATCCAGGCTCTCCATCATTAAGCTAAATTACCTTTCTCAGCTTTTAAGTGTTCATGCCTGGATATATGCTGTAGACATTCAGTTTGTTGCAAGAGCAAAGCTGTCGTCTAAGACAATCTCCAATCTCAATTTAACGATGACTGTAAGGTTGGGAACCCTCACTAACCAAATAATTTATACAAGCTGAAGATAGGATAGGGCCTTATAGTATGCTACTTGATGGAAAAATACGTGATTCCAAATTTCAAGTGTTTGGGAGATTGAGGGAATGAATGTTCAATTATACATATAGCTATTTGGTTTCAGCATTTAAATTACTTAAGAAAATTACTAACATTTACTTTTAATTGACTACTGTTCAGTGTAATAGTTCATAGTAAAACCATCATTGAGAATGTCCTTCAGCAGTTGTTTGAACCAGGGGAATATCCCTTTGGGTCAAAAGCCAATGACAATCATGGAAATCAAATCACTTCTTTCATTCCTACAAGTCCCATACTACTATTGAAGCAGATCTGAGATAGTAATAACTGATCTATTTAGTAATTCCCTATACCAGGCATTTTACATGCATTATTATTCATTCTTCACAACTATTATTTAATAGAAATAGTATCTTTATCTTACAAGCAAAAGAAAATGAACTCAAGATATTAACTTGCTCAACATTACACAGGATACAAAAAAAAAAAAAGGTACAATTCAAAATGAGGTAGCCTCCAAAGTTCTTAAACATTCCTCAGAAATTGTCAAAACTTTTATTTATAAATATTCTCATGAGACTCCCAAGATGAGGAGGATACAAAATGTTGGGGGACTAGGGATGCATCTCAGTGGTAGACTGCTTGCTTGGTGTACACAAGACCCTGGGTTTGATCTCTAGCACTGGACAAAAAAAGTAAATAAATAAACAAATAAAAATTCTTAACTCATTCCCTGTGCCATTTCTCATTTATTCTTTTAGATCTTTTCAGTATGGGGGAGAGCAAATTTAAAGAAAAATCTCAAAATAGTCTACAGAACTAGTACTGAGTCTGCTTTCTCTTCAAAGAATCTAATTTCATGATTTATAGAACTTTCACTGAGCCTATTCATATGTAACTGCATCCATAAGATACACTGGTACCCCCCCCCAAAAAAAAAAAAATAAGGAGCTTATTCTACACATCACTTGCTCTTCTGGGCTGGATCACATCTACCCTTACATAGATATTCTGCAAATATGTTGGACAGGAACACATACATACGAGTAAATATCAAGAAATTATAAGAGAGTGGGATAAAGACTCTCCAGCTAGCAATATTTGACTGTTTTACTTTCCATGAGTTGAAAATTTTTCCATTTTGTTTTATGGTGAAAAAAAAATCCTTTGATGTGATTTTTTAAATTAGAAAACTGGCCTTCATGGAGAACCCTGATAGCAATTAAAAAGTTTTAAGCTTTATTATTTTTATATGACAAAAACAAGCAAATTCTACATATTTTAATGACCTTCTTTCAATTCTATTTTAAAATGAACACAAGAAAATCATGAATAGGAATCAAATAGGAAAAAAAATCTCTAAGATTTGAGAGCTTTTTCTCAGTTGATTTGTATTGTCAAAGACACAGAAAATATTTTTCTTTTACTTTAATAGGAGGTAATTATGCCCCATGGAAAATAGATACAATTAACACTTAATACAAAGTAGTGTGTTATTTCTGAAGCAAATGTGAAGACAAACATATGTTCCTGAAGATCTCAACCATGTTCATACCTTCAACTGCCACCTATATACTGATTCCTTAATTCAATTCAGATCTCAGCTTCTTGGCTTAATTTGCAAACTCGACCATATACCAGATATTTTTATTTGCATGACCTGCAAGTAGGTCAAACTCCATAATGTAAAAATTCCAAATGAAAGTGCAAAATAATATTTTTTATTAACACTTAAGCTTGTGGGTTTACTTAACTAAAATTAGCTGGTGACCCACTCTGAATGCTTCTGATCTTAATATTCACAAGCAGGAACAAAGGGCATGTGAGTTCGGCATTCCTGTTCCCATTTACAGGACTATAAAGGCCATTGAATGAACACCAGGCAAGCTGCTTGGAAAAACAGTTTTGGAACTCACCTCATTACACACAGTTCTGACTGATGCCCTCTTGATGTACAATAAGCTGATTCTTACTGCCTAAAACTCACACAGACCTGTCCCACAGAAGGTAAAAGGCAGAGGAAGGGCCAGTAACAACTGAGATATGACATGAGGAATGCATTTATTCTGAGATGACTCAAATTAACCTGTTGTTAACAAATGGAGAGGGGACATGGTTCATAGCTTAACTTGCTTCTGGAAACTATATTTTTGAATAATATTCAATATGCCAAGCTAAAAAAAATAGCAATTTCACATTCTTAATCAGAAATGTCTGAATGCTATAAAATCAATTTTCATAATATGAAATAAAATCTTTGGCACATCTCAAATTATACAGCTCTAAAAAGCCTATAAAATGTTGTCCTATAATTTGACTTCTTGACCTTTATATACAACAAGGCTATATGCTTAAGAGGGAGTTGCTGATTCTCTCTGAGAAACCACAACCATAAAGCCATTCTAAGAAGGTTCTTGCCTATTTCCTTTCTCCAAAGGCCACTTCTCCAGAGAGTCCTTCCAGGACAAGGCTCAATTCCAAGCAAATCCATTCCTGGGTCCCTGAACCAACATCAGACTTTTTTCTATTATATGCTCACATAGTCTGTTCAATTTTTCTGTATTTTTTCTTAGCCTTTTCCCCATTTACTTTCATTCACAGATAATTCTACAATTTTTTTTATTAAAATGTCTTTCCTCCAACCAGAAGGTAAACCTCAATTCTTTAAGTACTAGATCTATTTTTAAACTTTGTTCCCCATTATATTCCTTGCATATAATATAATACATAGAACATGATAAGTATCAGAAAATAGTTACAGGCCTGACATGGTGTCCCATACCTATAATCCAAGCTACTCAGGAGGCTGAGGCAGAAAAATTGCAAATTTGAGGCCAGCTTGGGCAACTTAGTGAGACCCTCTCTGAAAATTAAAAAATAAAAATGGCTGAGGGTGGTACTGGGTTCAATCTTTAGTACCTTAAAAAATGACTGAATAAGTGATCAATTCAATATTTTAATTGCTTTGATCATTATATATCATGGTCCAAAAAATTTTAAGAATGCTTCAGATAGTGAAGTCATACAATTATACAATAAAAACACTGAAGAGTCCTTATATATTGTATATTCCAACTTCTTGAAAAGAGGCTTTGATTGAGATGCTGCTATATACCCAGCATCTTCAAATTCCCACTAGCCAATGACAGAAGGTAGATAATTGGGATCTAGCTCCACTGAAATTTTCAAGAAATAATTCCATTATCTGATATTTTAGAAATATGTGTGATTCCTGCAATATCTCTAGATTGTTCTCCAAAATAATTTTTAGGACACCAGTTTCAATTGCTCCTTTTTTTTAATGATCCAGTGGAAAATGGGAAAAACAATTCCCTTTGTGAAAATGTTGAAAACACAAATAAATGTAGAATCGTGTAGAGACTTTTTTTTTCTCTACGATTACATGATTATATTGGACTGATCCACAGCTCTTTGTAGACTAGTTAGCATGACCATTTGAAATATAAAAGCACAGAGCTCAAAGTTATCAATTCCACAATCGGAGAGATGGAATCAATTAGGTTTAAATTAAAACTGACCGAAAATTTTGGGGAAATTAATATTTCCAGCCTCATCACTTACCTCTCTTCCATATTCACCCTTCCCATTACCCTTATCATGTGCCTCTTTGCAATCCTTCAAGTAGGCTGTTTTCTATCATACCACAGTGATATATATACTCAGTGTTTATAGCAGCACAGTTCACAATAGCTAAACTAGGGAAGCAGCCTAGGTGTCCATCAGCGATGCATAGATAAAGAAAATGTAATATATACACACAATGGAGTTTTATTCAGTCATAAAGAAAAATGAAATCATGTCATTGGCAGGAAAATGGATGGAACTAGAGACCATTATATTAAGTGAAATAAGTCAGACTCAGAAGGTCAAGTGTCCTATGGTTTCTCTGATATGCCAAAACTAAAGAGGAATAGAAAAAGGAAAAGAAAAGAAAGGTGAGGGCAGATTTATAAAAATCTAGGAGAGATCAATAGAGGAAAGGGACCAAGGGGAGGGAGCTAGGGAAGGAGAGGGGAATGGATGGAGAGTGATATTGGCCAAGGTATATTGTTCTATTGCATGCATGCAGGAATATGTAACAACAAATCCCAACATTATGTGCAACTATAATGCACCAATACAAAATGCAGAAAAAAATAGGCTGCCTTCTATTTTAGATGATTTCTACCTTCTTCTACCTCAAGTGATTGTGCTTTCTTGTTTATCTAAGTAGCTCACATCATGCTTCAAAACTCAGGTGGAAAATCACTCTGGAAAAAATGATCTCTTTCTTTCACAAGGTAAAATTGTTATGGCTCTCCATTAAGACCATTACCCTCATTTCCTCTCTCTTTCAATATTCCACTATAACCTTGTCTCTCACCTGCCAAAACACCTGCCTGAGACCGATTATAAAACAAGGATTTTTGTCCTCCTCAATCTCTCCAACTTCAGCGCAAGGCTTAATGTTAAATATTTTTATTTAGAAATGATGCCAGAGAATTTTTCATAGTCATTTAAATAAGCCAAACAATTGAAACAAAATAAAATACTTTCTGATTTTATCCTAAGAAAATATCTAAAATTCATAAAAATCATACAGTTTGGAGTTAACTATTTCTCAGCAATCACAGTTTTTGCATTTCCAAATACATAAATTGTCAATCGTGATAATTAACCATTAATTTGTGAACTAGGATTCCTGAGTATCTTATCAATATTAATTTATTCTACTACAGATGACAAACTAAATCAAACTGTCTGGTTTGCTGTGCTTACAATAGGCATAGGAAAAAATGGTTCTGAATGAACAGGCAAATCAACTTATCATAACAGCAATATCATAATTGAACTCATGTGGACTTAGTTTATCAAGTTATTTATGTATGAGCTATGCAATATGAATAAACCTATCAGTTAATGGTCCCTTCAAAATAATTAAATGGGAAGAATAGTTTATCTCCAGTTAAATTTCTAGGCTTTTTTTTTTCTGGCTACTTATTTAAATGACAGATAAGTAAAGAGGCAAATGTGTACCCAGATAGAGACCACAGAGCTTGAAAAGAGTAGATTATTACATTTCCTAATCCCAGAGAATTAATACATAATTTCTATTATAACTGGTCCTTAACAAAAAAATAAAAATAAAAATATATGTTCTATTTTGGATTATTTTGGATGCAATGGTGGTTATTCAGAGTCAAGTCAGCATTGGAGAATTTTTCATGTGCCTTGTTTTCTAGGATTATGTGGCATTGCAGGTGTCTGTCATCATACATTTCCTTACAATTCAACAGGGTCATTCCTAGGATATGCCTAATTTCATTTTGAAAGCACACTCCCAAGGTCATCTTACAACAACTATGGCTTGAATTATCATTTATATCCTGATGCTTTCTGGAGCTGTACCTTTGACTCAGACCTCTCTTGGGTCCTTTTAATTAATTTATTTATTTTTAAGTCTAAATGTATCTAGACTTGGATTTTGCACTGCCATCTCAAAACCCAAATGTCTAAAACTGAACTAATTCTTTCTTATAGTGCCAAAGACCACATTCTTCCTTTAATATTCTATATCCTGCTAAAAAGAAAGCCAGAAATCTGAGAATCTCATTAATGTCTTTCCTCTTTCACAGGCTTACATCGATCCATCAGTTCTGCCAGCTCTACTGCCCAAACACATTTTGAATCTACCCATTTTTCTCTTTTCCCCAGATGAATACTTAAGGTTCTGCTCCCAGCCACCATTGTTTTCCATCTGATATCTGTGGTTCCTGAAACTTTTCTCACTTTCATTGCTTACAGCATCCTCCAAATTGGTGTTCAGTGTTCTGGTCTTTCTTATTCAGATCCATTTTCCTCTGCAGCCAAAGTAGTCTTACAGAAACCCATTATCACTGTATCATATGCATGCCACTCATCATACGCATCACACATTTGTGTTGCTTTGCAGGGCAAACAATTCCCAAGTTAAAGACAGTTTTGCGTGTGAACTGCTTGTCTAATGTGGTTCAGCAGTGGGCCTTACTTATCAGCAGCCTCAAAGAATCCAGGTTGATGAAGCTTCAGTGATCAGAACACTGGATTATTGTCATTGTGTAGAGGGATGTAAGAAGTGACTGAGAAAGTGAGGCTTTCGTCTGGATGTGAAACAGGTCTTTCACCTACATTTAATTGATTAGAACCATCAATGGCCACCCTTAACTCTAAGGATGGTAGAGAGATACAATCTTCCAACAAACTCAAGAAAGGAGAAGCAGAATATTTGTGAATGGCATTCAGACCTACTACAGCTTTGTACTGCTATTGGGATAAAATCCAATCTTTTAAAAACAATTCTGAAGGCCCATCCCTCTTTCTGCAACTTCCTTTTTCTGCCACTTTACCTTCTTCCCTGAAGCCCTCACACAGAATCTGAAATGTGTAAGATTCATCATCCTACATGTTTTCCTTTTGCTGAGATCCCCTTCCTCCTCTTAGCCTTGGTGACTCTGTGTCCCATTCCAGTTCCAGTTTAAGAATCTTTTCTATCAGAGCCTTTTGTTATTGCCTTTGGCAGTTAGGTGCTCCTTCCCTCCACTACCAGAGTATTGTGGAATTTTCTTCTGACATTTGTTTGCTTCTTCCAGTGTCCACCTTACCTAATTCAAAGTCAAAATCACTGTAGCAGTGATTACATGTGTATAACTGGAGTCTGTTGCATTTCCATAGCTAGCTTGAAAACCCAATACACAGCAGGAACTTATTAAATATTTTTAGAATATTGTTGTTACTATTATTGTTGTCATTGTTGTTATTATTATTAATCTGGGTGATTTATCATGCTTTTGGAAAAATCAAGTGATATCTTGAAGCCAAGATACTGGAAGTATTTGAATCCAGGAGAAGCTTTTTCTGTCTCTTTATGAGAAAATGTGAAGGAGAACCGTCAGAAGATAAGTATCTTTAAATTAAAATTGAAACTAAAGTTAAGTTCAATTAATCCAGTTCTTTTGTCCCATCGTTCATGGTAAGTCCCTGTTGGTTATTTTGCATATAATATACTTTACCATATTGTTGATTCATCAATCATACCTTTCATTCAGCAAATTTAATGAGTGACTACCATGGTTCTAGATAACAAATACAACGTGGAGAAAATGCAGTTACTGTTTAATAGCAAATGAAAACATAATAAGAAGTAGAGAAACACTTTCACACAAGTTATAGTCAAATGTGAGAGGATGGGGAAAGGGTCCCATGTAATCCCACCTGCTTGGGAGGCTAAGGCAGGAGAATCGTGAGTTCAAAGCCAGCCTCAGGAAAAGCAACTCAATGATACCCTGTCTTAAATAAAATACAAAACAGGGCTAGGGATGTGGCTCAGTGGTCGAGTGCCTCTGACTTCAATCCCTAGTACCAAAAAAAAAAAAAAAAATCAGGTGTTTACTTATGATGCAAAAATGACAGAATTCCTTGTTTTTGTTTTGTTTTGTTTTGTTTTTATTTAAGGATAAATATTATGAATTAACAAGTTTCAAATCCTTACAATTAAACATTAAAGAAATTGTCAATAACTGAATAAATAGGTAGTATTAATACTATGTCTACCAGTGATAAGTGCTATAAAGACCGTACAATTGAACAAATGGATGCTAAAAGTTCTGAAAATAGGAGGGAAGTTTTTAAATGGAATGCACCAGAGAGGCTTCCTAGGTAGCTGATGCACAACTAAAGGAGGAGCTAGAGTGAGCCACCCTATTTGGGGGAAGAGGTATTAGGCAAAGAGAACAGCAATGCCAGGCTCCTAAGAAGAGGCTATGACTATAATATTTGATTTATAGCAAGGATGTTGGTATGACCAGCTAAGAGAAATTATTAGTAAAAGAAGAGTTAATATTCAATGAAGAGGGTTGTGTTGGCAGGAAAGTATAAAGAGTAGTTAAAGGGAAGTGTGGGTGCTTGTTTTTTTTTTTGTTTTTAATTACCTAAGAATTTCTCGGAAAGCTGGGAATGGAACCACCATTTGACCCAGCTATTCCCCTTCTCGGTCTATTCCCTAAAGCCCTAACAAGAGCATGCTACAGGGACACTGCTACATCGATGTTCATAGCAGCTCAATTCACGATAGCAAGACTGTGGAACCAGCCTAGATGCCCTTCAATAGATGAATGGATAAAAAAAATGTGGCATTTATATACTATGGAGTATTATTCTGCATTAAAAAATGACAAAATCATAGAATTTGGAGGGAAATGGATGGCATTAGAGCAGATTATGCTAAGTGAAGCTAGTCAATCTTTAAAAAACAAATACCAAATGACTCCTTTGATATAAGGGGAGTAAACAAGGACAGGGTAGGGACGAAGAGCTTGAGAAGAAGATTTACATTAAACAGGGATGAGAGGTGGGAGGGAAAGGGAGTGAGAAGGGAAATTGCATGGAAATGGAAGGCGATCCTCAGGGATATACAAAATGTCATACAAGAGGAAAGGAGGGGTAAGACAAGATAATACAAATGGAAGAAATGATTTACAGTAGAAGGGGTAGAGAGAGAAAAGGGGAGGGGAGGGGAGGGGAGGGGAGGGGAGGGGAGGGGGGATAGTAGAGAATAGGACAGACATCAGAATACATCAGACACTAGAAAGGCAATATGTCAATCAATGGAAGGGAAACTGATGCGATACAGCAATTTGTATACGGGGTAAAAGGGGGAGTTCATAATCCACGTGAATCAAACCGTGTAATATGATGTATTAAGAACTATGTAATGTTATGAACGACCAATAAAAAAATAAAAAAAATAAAAAATAAAAAAATAAAAAATAAAAAAAATTACGAATGGAAAAAAAAAATAAATAAAAAAAATAAAAAAAATAATTACCTAAGAAAGTATCAAATCATGCTCCTTTTGAAAGGGGATAGAGTTATTGCTTTCTCTACTTACAAGTCCTGAACAATCCAGATTGGTGTTTGTTTCAGCACCTATAGAAAAGACATTGATATGGCTCCACCTAAATTTGTAAAATCATATCTGGCATCAGGAGACAGTATAATGACTCAGTATTCTGTCCTCTTCTCTGTTCATGTGTTCCTCCCTCCCTGTCTTCACCACTGGATGGATAAACTGATACTTAACTCAGTGATATTCAGAACCAATGCCTTTAATTTAGATTAGCTAGTTCACCAATGATATGAAATGTTCATTGCCTTGCAATCAGAAGTAGGTTACATCCCAAGCTCTCAAACTCAAACTAGAAATTCCAATTTAAGCCCAACAATAATGACTTCCATTTATATCATCATCTCTCTTTAGAAGTGTTCCAAAGTGCCTTAATGATTACATATAGGCAATCATACCACCCACCACTAAAACAAGGTCACGTCTAGGGGGAAAATGCATTACTGTTTAATAACAAATAGTAACATAATAAGTATAGAAAAACACTCCAACATATGTTCTTGCCACACATGAGGGGTGAGGGAGGGGGTAAATTAAAAAGCTGGGCATTTATTTGTGACACTGAAAATGACACAGCTTCTTGTTTTTAAGGCTAAATATTATTCTTTTGCACATATATAGCACATTGTTTTAATCCATTGATTCATTAACAGACACTGAGGTTGCTCCTGTCTCTTGGCAATTGTGAATGATGTTTAAATGAACATGGGAGTCAGGCATCTCCTGAGTACACTGATTTCCATTCTTTTGGGTATATATCCAGTAAAGATCCAGTTTTAGATTTTTCGGAAGCATATTAAGTGAAATTAGCCAGGAAAAGATCAATATTGTATGATCTCATTTAATGTAAGATCTAAGAAAGTTGATCTCAAAAAAGTAGAAGACTGGTTAATATAGACTGCGGTGGATGGTGGAACAATTAACTGGTCAGTTGGGTGCAAAGTTAGATAGACAAGAGGAATAAGTTCATTCCACAATGTATACATGTATGAAAATATCCTACTGTACCCCATAAATATGTGCAATAATTATTGACCAATAAAGTAAAATAAAACTTGAAAAAGAAAAAAAAAGCTAAGGTTTCTCAATTTGAAAATATGCTAGGTACCTTGCATTTCTGTATAACATCTCACCTCATATTAAGTGCATGAGTGACTTCATTAATTTCCTTGGTTTTAATTTCCTTGGTTTCACCCAGGCCCATAGTACCACTGTAACATGAAGGTAGAAACCAGTGATTATACACGTCGGTCTACTGAACAGAGACATTTCCTAGTTGTAATTCAGCATCCTATTTCTGTTAACCCCAAACTTCCTGAGTAGGATTAAACTGAATCATATATTATTTGATAATATAGAGCAACGAACGAATAAAATCATTTTCTTAAAGTTGGATCTGTAAAACAGCTATTTTAGATTTTCTGAGAGAGCTTAATAAAAGTCCAGATTCATGGAACACCCACATCAGACTTTGTAAATCATTTTATTCATAATATGGCTCAAGAATCTGCTTTTAAACAAGCATTCTAAGCAATCCATATGTACAGGCACCAGAAGATTTTGATAGAACCTGAATACCCAGGATTGAAATGTGAATTCACAGCTATGGAACAGGGAGAGTGAAGAAAAGGAGAGACCATCATAACATGATTATTTAGGAAAATAAGTAATCCAAGCCTATTTATCCTTAGACAGCTATGGGACCTAAAATCTAGTTCTCTGTGAGAAAACCATTCAGGCTATAAAGAGCAGAGTTTGGACGGGGAGGAAATTTCAAGGATTGTGTAATCTAACAGTCAGTTCACAAAACCAAACACCAAGGACAAAAAGGTCATGAGATTCCACTGAATCAATACATTTCTGATCTGAAGACCTGATCTAGAAAGTCCAATTTGATCTGGATGCTTGCACTAATTTTCTCATTTCCTTTCTTTCATTATCTCATTCACCTCTAACAGTTTTAAACCTCTGCACTTTGCTGGAATACTGATCCCTTTGCCTTCTCTTTCCTTGTCTTTACTGATAATGGACACACTTGACTTGCTTCACTTAGCATTGTTTCAGCCATAACAGCCAGCCAGCCATGAGTTCTCACTGAAGTAGGAAGTCATCACTAGAGAGTAGGCATACAACTATGCCCCCAACACAAAGCATTGCTTGTAGAACCCAGAAAACTCTACTCTCTTCACAATTTGGACATAATCAGCTTATGGCACAGACCTCATTCACCCATTCATTATATAATTACTTATCAAGCACCTATGGTATGCATAACATTGTTAGGCTTTAGGGGCCACACAGTCACGATTTCTTTTCTTCTGAACATTGAGCCAATGAAAAAGAATTAAAGAATTTCCTGAAAAAAAAAAATTTGCTATTTCTTCCTCTCCTCGAGAGAAAAGAAATTTATCCAGAGTTCTTCAGCAGAAAAAAAAGATGAACTTTCAAATCAGAAATGTATTGATTTGGCCAAATCTCATTAAAATAAAGAAGGAGGAGAGATCACTATCTTCTACTTTCTCATTTCAAAAGAATCAAGAACAAAATCTGCACATGGAGTGTTTGAGAGAGAGAGAGAGAGAGAGAGAGAGAGAGAGAGAGAGAGAGAGATTCATATATTACTTCCTTTACTGTCTTCAACATGACCGCCCAGCACTGAGGGTGATACTTCTGACCTGACCAAAGTTACTCAGGGACTAAGTTGGTGTCTTACAATATTGGGTCACAATTTCCTCCATATATCACAGACACATCTCCCAGGTGTAGATCTCTTTTCTAGTCATTATCATTTTAAGGCAATTTTTGTTCTCAGAAAATGCCTATTGCAAAAAAAAAAAAAAAAGGAATGCAAAAAGACACAATAATCAACTTCTAGTTTAATCAGCTATGAGCTGATGACAAATAATGATGGTCAGGCTGCTTCTTATCCCTACCAGTTGAGGATCATCAGTTGACACATTCTCTTCCAGAGTGCAATTGGTTCTCATCTTTTGTAGGAAACAATGTTTAAGAATCTTGGTTATTAGTAAGCTATAAAATATTAATGGCCACAGAATAAATTGCTTCCTCCTTCAGTGAATAAGCATCCCTTTTACATTTGAAATGCTTTCCTCTTTGGTTTGACCAGACTTAAAGCAAGATATTATGTGTTGTTTGTGCATTGCTTTGATTTTTTAGCTTTTAATCTTTACCTCCTCCTTCATAACCACTTACACATATTTTTTCCAAATGATATTACAAGAATTTTTTTCAAAAAATGTTTTTATAAAAACTGACTTTGGAGAAATGAGAATCTGTGTGTGTGTGTGTGGTGGGGGAAGATATTCTAAAAAGAAAATCCAAAGTCACATAATATTATATTCTCAATGGTCCTTTATTTCCCTAAACTGCCCATAGTCTCACTAAATAGTCCTCAGTACAGATTTTCCTACAGTCAAAAGCCAACTTCTATCATGTGCAGTGGTACACACCAGCAATTCCAGCTACTAGAGAAGTGGAGGCAGAAGAGCCTCAACCTCAAAGCCAGCCTTGCCCTCTTAATGAGATTCTGTCTCAAAATTAAAATAAAAGAAAGCTGGGGAGAGAACTCAGTGCCCTGGGTTTTATTCCCAGTACAAAGAAAAAAATAAAAAAAACTAATGCTGTCATATTGGATCTCTGAGTTCTGTTAGGCTCCCTTTAGGAAGTCATTCTTATTACTAACCTCATAAATTAGGAAGAGAGACATCTAGCTTATCAATTAAGTGCTGAAGATCAATTACTGGCCTTAATGGATATCCTCAGAGTATTATAATAAATTAGTAGTGGAACAAAAGAAAGTCATCTCTTAATACCCATAACAGCTCCACTTGAGCTTTGACTCACAAATGAGCTGCAGCAACCAGATTGTCTCTCTTAATCCTCCAGCATCATCTTCCACAAATGAGGTAAAAAGATAATACTGACCAAGCACCATCACTTTGCTACTCACTAATATTCAAAAGCAAGTTTGGCTATATTTGATTTTTATTGAGCCTGTAGACTAGTTGCTTCAGCATATGCTAACAAATGTATTTTAAAGAAAAATAATATTATTTACCAAAATATTATTTTCCTTGGAGCTATTACTTGAAACATGCCAAAGGAGTTTATAGTAATGGTGGTGACAGTATAAGTGTACCCAGTTCTTGCACCCCAATTCAACATCCCAACTATTTAGCACTTATTGGACAAATTCTTTGTTTCATTATTTTAGGATACTATAGCCTTATAACAGGTTAAGTTGGAAATTATTTTTATAAAGCAGTGATTCTTATAGGTTGCAGAGATAGAAGCAACATCTGATAAACAATGTGGGACCAACTGACACTATTGAGTCCTCCTGCTGTCTGAGAGCCACTGCGATCAGTTTGTAAGATTAAGTGCTAGAGAAAATTTTGGTTGTGTTCATACAATCATTCATTACAGTAAAATCCTTGAAACGGAGGTTTTAGAAGGTAGATGACATTGATGACACAAGAAGTTGGAAATTATATCTTTATAATTTCAGGTGATATAAGAAACCCCCACTTTTCTTTACTATATGTAACATAGATTAAATTGAGAGATCACATCCTCAAGTCAGAAAACCTCAGACCAAAGGTCTGCTTATACCTTTATCCAGGGACATGACATTGGAAAAACAACTTAATTTTTATGAACAATAGTTTCCTCATCTGTGCGTTATTGATAACCAAAACTTACATAATAAATTTAAATATTATAAAAGTAAAAGTGTGTATAAAAATTTATTTGAGTCAAAATTAATATTTATAGAAGTTGAATAATTTACCTTTGTCCCTTGTAACTCCTTAAAACCTGCTTGATGTGTATCTCATACACACACACACACACACACACAACACACACACACACATATAACCTTTTAACTATTTAATAATTTCAAAAAATGCACAGTAAATCTGACTCCTGTGATGTATTTAAGCATCATTATACATGTTATAAATGTAATATTATCCATTTGAAAATGACATTATCCTACAAATGTTCTGAAATTAATTTTAAAAAATAGTAGGGAATATCAAATATTATTTTGAAAAATAACTATATTTGGATTAGTGAGAATCATTGTTGAGTTGGAGAAAATGCAAAGTAAAAATTCTTAAAATTTTTAGAATAGAGGTAGAATGGATCAGAGTAAAATAGAAGCAGTGTCAACTCAACACATAAAGTCCAAACAATACCATTGACTTTGGGTAAGGCAAAGCAATCATTTCAAAGGAAAGAAGGGAAAGAGGAAAAGAAAGGATGATTTGGTAAATGTTTTGCAATATAGAAGCAAGTTAAGAAAATAAAATAGCACATCTATATATAGTAGTTTATGTAACTATATCCTATATCAGGTCTGGCAAAAACAATTGACTTATATTCTACTACATACCAACTGAGACTGACTTTTTTGAATGAAAGTATTTCGTAAAGACTGGTTTGTAATTGTGGAGGCCCATTCATAAATGAAAAGAGATGTCTAACCTAACAAAACTAACATTGACATCCATATCTCTTTTCCTCCAGAATAAATCAGTATAGTGCACAAAAGGATATTTATAGACTTAATGACTTTTTAAGCATTTTAAAACCACAAGAAAGTATCACAAATGAAAAGACAGATTTGTATACACAAAAGAATTTCATTGTAACAATTTAAAAACGAAATTTTTAAAAAAGAACTAGAAAAAATGTCAATTAAATTTCAAAGAACTAATGCATAAATAAAATTAATTCATTCATTAGTATGCAAATAATAAAGACTCAAATGGGTATATTAGAAAAGAATATAAAACACCTAACTTCCACAAAAAATATGAAGTGGTAAGTGAGCATTCTGAACAACTATTTAGTTATGCTAATAATCAATCATATCAATTTTATGAATTAGGATAATACTTTGAAAATATTAAATAGGATATTAAAAACGAAACAAAAGCAAAAAAAAAAAAAAAACATTTTGTATTGTGTCTGATAAATCCTAAAAGAAGGTGAAGGAAGAAAAACAGGTATAGTTTCTAATTTAATACAACAAATCAATGCACAAAATATTAAATATTATATCAGTATAATAGTGAAAAACAGAAAGCAAGATATATATTCCCAACAGAAAAGTGCTTAAACAAGTAGTAAGACAGTAACTAAACATAGCTGATAAATATGGTCATTGGGAAAATCACATGAGATGAAAAAAATTGACAATTTTAAATTAAAAGTGAAATGTAACATCATCTGATAAATTAATATAAATATATGCATAAAACTTGAGTGTGAATGGAACTTGGAAAAATTAGACTAACAGTTGGCTTGCGTGTTAAATGCCAGCTTTGTTTGTGCTTTTAAACTTTAAAAATTCCTTATGTATTGCTATATTATGCTTTTCCTGTAAAGAAGAAGCATATAAACAACTTTTATCATATCTCTCCTGAAAACTGAATTGAGGGAGATCAAAGCTAACTTGAAATATAGTGCTTACTAATCTTCATTATAGTTCTTCAAATAAAGGCTCATGTATTCTGTATGTGGTAAAAATCAGAAAGTACCATGAATGGAGCAAGTCTATTAAGTTTTTAGTTATGCCCTTTAGTGTCAGTGATAGAGTCTTTCAAGTAATTTCAATGGTTTTATGGGTTCACACGTACCTGTTTTGAAAATTCTTTTTAAAAAGTTTTTTTTGTGTGTGTGGCTTTAGCTCATTTATCATTGTTTTATAAAAACACATTTTCTAAAATTCTTTTAATATTCAAAATAAAGTAGTCTATTTCTCTAGGTTAGAAAGTATAGACATCTAACGAGTCAGAAAGATGATTCTATGACTATTGTCAAAACCACAAGACATATGCTGGCAAGTGTCTCACACACTGCCGATAGGACTGTTGTCAGTACAGCCCCTGTGGAAAACACCAGGAAGGGTCCTCATAAATTTATTTATTTATTTATTTATTTATTTATTTATTTATTTATTTATAATATCTATATATTTTAGTTTTAGATGGACACAATACCTTTATTTTATTTATTTATTATTGAACCCAGTGCCTCATATATGTGAGGCAAGCGCTCCACCATTGAGAACTGCAATCCAGCCCAATCATAAATTTAAAAATACATCTACCATATGATCCAACTGTTCTGTTACTTGGTATGCACCCAAGTAAAATCAGTATGTCAAATAGATCTCTGCACTTTCATGTTTATTGCGGCACTAGTCACCATCACCGAAATAAAGAATCAACCTGTGCCCATCCGTGTTTGAATGAATAAAGAAAATGTGGTGTTAAAACACAATGGGATACTACTCAACATTAAAAAAAAATGAAATCCAGTCATTTTTTTAAAATGTAGATGAAGCAGTGGACATACTAAGTAAAATAAGCCAGGCACAAAAAGACAGGTACTACATGATCTCACTTACATGTGAAATCTACAAAAGTTCATCTCGCAGAAATAGCATGAAGATGATGGATTGAGTACAAAGTTATAATGTATAGGAGAAATATGTGTTGGTGCACTGTTACACAGAAGGGTGACTATAGTTTCCCATACTATTCCATAAGTTTTAAAATAGCTAGAAGAGGGAATTTTAAATATTCTTCCCACCAAAAAAAAAGATAAATATTTGAAGTGACAGAGACACTAAATATCCTGATTTGATCATTATACATCAATGTATCAAAGCATAACATATCCCACAAACATTAAAATTATTATGTATTAATTAAACTTTTTTTAAGAAATATGATTCTGGAAGGAACCTTGATTTCTACATTGCATACATCTGAGCTCAAACTTAGATCTAAAACCTAAACCTGAGTTAATTCGGCTTCCTGGTCATAATTCAATTTCTTCTGTGAAATGCTGATAATAATAATACCTACCTCTTGGCATCCCTATGAATGAGATAGTGTGTGACTATTTATATACATAATAAATGCCACTAAATGTTAATTTCTTTCTCTGTTTCTGACCTCATGTTTTGAACAGAGCAGAAGTGAACTCAGAAGAACTGTTCATCAAGCTTTACAACAGCTATCCAGCTTTCATAAATTTCCTACTGGAGTCTAGCCATATCCTTTAGCCTTAAGTAAAAGGAGCCCCATCCCTTCTTTACCTCCCTCTAACCCCAAGCACATCCTCTTTAATTCCTTTCCAGGAAATACCCTGGTTAATAGAAACATCATTGCCCCACTTGGGAAAAAGCAAGAATCTCCTGCTTAAAATATGCTTACAGTTAGCTAGGCATGGTGGCCCACTCCTGTAATACCAATGGCTCAGGAGGCTGAGGCAGGAGGATCCTGAGTTCAAAGCCAACCTTAGCAAAAGCAAGGGACTAAGCAACTCAGTGAGACCCTGTCTCTAAATAAAATACAAAATAGGGCTGAGGATGGGGCTCAGTGGTCTAGTGCCTCCCAGTTCAATCCCCGGTATCCCCTCAAAAAAAAAAAAAATTGCTACCTACCCCTGCTTTTACAAAGTCTATATCCTACAGGAACATAAAAACAATGAACCAAGTGGAAATAATTTTTGAGCATGCTCAGTGCTATGCAGGCGCCATGATGGGTTGGTTGGGGACTGTCTGAGGAAATATTGGTTAGGATGAAGCAGAGGAGAAAAGAAGTTTCCAGGCTGAGAAAGGGTCTGAGGTGGGAAAGGACTTCTGGATGGTAGGATACAAGAAAATGGTCCTGTGACTGGAAAACATGCAAAAAATGATAAGGAAAGCCACTGTGTCTGGAGAGTTGAGTAAGGAACCAGATCACCCCCTGTGTCGGCTCACGTGATAAGGGACTGGATTGCTGCAAAATGGAAAGATTTAAATGGGGAAAATGACAGGACTTCATCCACATTAAAACTGATTTGAGGCTGTGGCATTAAGAATGCAGCAGGAAGAGTTAAGGAAAGGAGACTCATTAGGAGGCTGTATGTGCCAAAGTGATGGCGGAGGAATGAGGAGCAAGGAAGAGATACAAGGTGCATTTTGAAATCAGAACCAGTCATATGAGAGGGGATGAAAGAGGTGGGTGGTATGAAGACAAAGATGAATGGGGATTCAGAAAGTAAACTCCTGGGATAATGCTTTTTATGCAACCCACAATCTATTTCAAGTCTACTTTATCTATAACTCCCATGTCACTTCTCTGCTCTCACACAGCTGCCTCCTGGCTTCTCACTGTCATGCCCCTTCTCAGAATGGCTCAAGTATTTAATATGCTGGCCTCACTCACTGGGTCCTCTCCTGACAACTTGCCTATTACTGCAGTTAACCAGTTTTGTGTGCCTTGTCCTATAATCAGATTGCAGATAACAGAAAAGCAGGGGGAAATCTAATAATCATATGTGAACATGTATCAGGTAAACCTATAAAAGCTGACATTCATAACTGTTGTCGTTGTATGACATAATGCTGCACACTTGCAAAGGCACTAGCTGGCTTCTTTTTCTTTTTTTTTAATATCATTTTTTATTGTTGTTGTTTATGTTTTATGTGGTGATGGGGATTGAACTCAGGGCCTCATGCTTGCTAAGCAGGTGCTTTACCACTGAGCTACTCCCCAGCCCTTTGCTTCTTCTTATTTTTCTGCATAATTGAGCCTAGGCTCAGGTGGGAGGACAATAGAGGTTAAGGGCCAGAGAGGTGAAAATTCAAACAAACTTTTCATATGTAAATAGCTCTGTCTGTTAATGGCATGGAAAACCTTGTAATTAAGGCAAATTGGCAAAGCAAACAGACAATTAGCCTGTCCTTTTGGGGTGTAAACAAGGTAGAGGTTCCAAACATTTGCTGGAATGAAGACTCTTCTTGGCCAGGATCTTATTCATCGTTTTTTATTGTGGTAACTACCCAGAGCTTGAAGCTAAACATACTCAGATTGTAGGAATGAATGAAACAAGGAATGAAAGAATGCTCTCTTCCACCGCATTTACTATGGTCAGAGAACTGTGCACATGTATATCACCCAGTCTGCATCAATGCAAGTGCATTGACTACACAACTTTAAAATGATGTATGCTTGGTTAAGTACATTTGTGTTCATCTACACTTGCATACACAAAAATATATCAGCAAACCAGAGGCTTGGTGTTTAAAATCTGGAATGACGTGACGCTAGTTTGGCCATAGTTTATTTTCAAACATGCTGCATCTGCAAAATGTTGGGTAATGATGATGAAAGCCCTTTCAGAATAATTACAGTCCAATCATTTAGCACCCAGGCCCTTCTGAAGCTCACTGTCACTTGTTTAGCTCCTTAGAAATTAACGTCTTTGCCACAGTAAGGAAGGTACCGCTGCAGTAACTTACTGTTGTATATCCCAATAATGAGGATTTGAATGATGAAGTGTGATAGCATTAGCTGGCCGGGGCCCATCCGTATTAATAATTGATTGTTGTAATCTCTCTTAACCCCTCTGTGGCCTCTTTCCTCCTAGCTATTTTCTCCTTGAGAACAAAGTGGTTTTTTTTTTTTATTCTGTGATCTGTAGAAATTTATCTTAATAGTGCCATATTCATTTCAAGAATATTGCTTTGCACTATGCCACATATATTATTTTTAGTTTAAATTTGGTTAGATAAAGCTAAGCCACAGTTCCTTAGACCCACAGTTTGCCTGGAATTTTCTATAATTTGAATTGACTCTAAGATAATCTAAACTGAGTTCAAAGTAGCTTTTATGCACTCTCTATTTTTATTTACACCATGAAAAAAAAATTCACTGCTCTTTCACTGGCCTTATATGTGATAAATTATAAAAGTTTTTTTTAACCTAATTAAAGACAGTCTTTTCCACCCCACTTCAAATTTAGTCAAAGCCATTTGTCTTCAGCCTGTTGGTCATTCGTGAATGGGAGAGAAACGGCAAAAGACATCACTGGGTCCTCTCAGAACAGCAAAGTTCTGTATTGAGCCTCTCAAATTGTAGAAAGTTATTAGATCATGCTAACCAGAGGATGGTCCCACAGGTGAGCTGACAGAATGGTTTATAAACTGTGATTTGCAGTTTTAACCTTGGTCGACAGTTGCAATTGGGAACCATAAAGTTGTGGGATTGGTAGGAGAAAAGATGAGTCCTAGGCAACTCTCTTTCACTTCCTACATCAAGCAGAACAGACATTTTTGTCCAATTTATTTCTTAGTGCAAAATTTATATTTGATTAAAAATAGCAGTCACTTGTCTGGGGGCATAGACTCTGATTCTGCAACCAGGTATAAAGAGTCTAAGCTATTATGGCATCTACTTGCTGCCTGACTTTGGAAATTAGATATTGCTTGCATGTCTGAGAAAACCATTAACTCTGAATAGCATTCTCAAGTCTAAGAAGATAGGGGGAAAAAATGCTTGCCATATATACTTGTTTTAGTAGGTTTTTTTTTTTTTTTTTTTTTTTTTTGCTGTGACTAAAGGACCCAGCCAGCACAATTGTAGAGGAGTAAAAGTTCATTTGGTGGCTCACAGTTTCAGAAGTCTGAATCCATCGAGAGTGGACTCCATTCCTTGGGGCTCAAAGTGAGGCAGGACATCATGGTGGAAGAGTGTGGCGGAAGGAAACAGCTCACATAATGATCCAGAAGCAGAGAGAGATTCCACTTACCAGATACAAATATATACCCCAAAGCCACGCCCCCAGCGCCCCACCTCTTCCAGCCATCCTGCAGCTACCTTCAGTTACCACTCAATTAATCCCATCAGGTGATTAATCTTCTGATTGGGGTAAGGCTCTTGTAACTCAATCATTTCTTCTCTGAATCTTCTTGCATTGCCTCACACATAAGCTTTTGGGGAACATCTCACATTCAAACCATAACAAGATTTGACTAAGAATCCTTTCAGTTATTATTCCCCTGGATCCCAGATAGTCACACCACCGAAATTCATTCACTTCATTCCTCTTTTTGCTTCAACATCAATGGTTATTCATTATTATCCATTTGAAATAGCACATATCTCACACTCTTCAATCATTCATCTTTACTCACTTCCACAGCATCTGATTTGGTACAATGTCAGTAATTTTATTGGTTCATTATTGTCTTCTCATGCTTGCTTGAAACATTCAAGAGAGCAGAGAGTTGTCTTTTTACCAAGTTGCTGTTGCCAGAATTGGAAAATTGCATGACACATAGAATGTAAGAGAGAGAGAGAGTGTGTGTGTGTGTGTGTGTGTGTGTGTGTGAGAGAGAGAGAGAGAGAGAGAGAGAGAGAGAGAAGATTAATGACGAATGAGTACTTATTTTTAAAAAGTTTCTGCAGTAATTATCACCAAATAAATAAGAAAAGGGAGAAAAAAGTGTTTAGAATATCTTAAGGCCTGGGTTCTAATCCTATTGTTAACTTGCTGGATGATATGGGTTAACTGATTCATCTCTCTAGATCTCGGTTTGGACATACTTATGCCAAGGAGCTTCAGGTGCTGAGGCTGATTATTCAGATAGGAATCCTGTGGTCTTTTCTCATTGGCACTCATGTCTTTGTGTAATTTCCCCAAATATAGATTAAAATAATGACTTACTTCTAAGCCAGAAAATATAGCAAGGTAATGGAATGTTCATAATTATAGAATGTAAGATTATAATGTAGGCTTCGTCGTAGAGACTAGAGACGTCCTCCTTTGCTGACAGTAAGTAAGCAAATGGCTATATGGGGAAAGCTCACATGACTAGAATTGAGGGCTTCCTTCAGAACCCCACCAGGAACTCAGGCCTTAGTCCCATATCCCTCAGGAAAACTCGAGATGCCAACAGCCTTGTGACCTTGGAAGTGGATCATTCCCCAGTCAGCCCTAGCTAAGTCTTTGATTGCTGTCATGTAAAAACTAGAAACAAAAGGCCCAGTTTTGTTGTGCTAGACAGAAACGGTGATGCCTTAAATGTGATTTGTTTTAATCACTGCATCTATGCTAAAACGGATATGCAACAATACCTAACTAATATCAACATGGAATATTTCTTTCACTGTAATGGAAGTAATGAGCCTTGTACCTGTGGAGGAGAGGGGCTGATCTTGCCTCCACAGTTAAGAGCTATTAATATTTCAGAGCTTATCAAAGGGACAAACCACATTATGGTATAAAAAGGAAAAAAAAAAAAACCTAAAACGCATACTTCATTTACTTATGTATTTTACCATTATACTAAAAAAAAGTGGACAAAGATGTCTCTCAGACATAGTTTCTCTTTTGTTCTTCTGCTTTCTTTTTCTCCTGGTTCCCTCAATGCCTTAACCTCATTTCCCCAGGCATCACCCTGACAATTGTTTCTCTCTAGGTTAACAAAACAAATCACATTATGTGCACATGCCCTTTGCAAACTGCTCACCAAAGTAAACACTATTAAAATCAGTCTATCAGAGTTGGGTCTGGTCTTTCACAAAGTCTGCCTTCACATAATATAAACCAAAAGGTAATCAAAACTTAGACCTTGAGAAAAGATGTCATTAATTATTCTACCTAGATAAAGTCATTCAGCAAACCAGAATTACTAACACTGCACAAAATATCAATTTTATCCATGGTGCTCATTTTTTAGAAATTGATGATGCATTGGAAAAGATCCATCAAAACGATACTCAGATATTTTTCTACCTTTGGTTTTAGTAGACTTCTCAGAATTGACATAGTTTTTTTTTTGTTGTTGTTTTGTTGTTTTTGCAAGAGAAAAAGTATACCTAAAATTAATGAGTATTGAAGTGATATAGGTATGCCCTGGCTTATACATTACATGGCTAATACATATTCTCATGAAGAACATGAAGAATAATTGACAACATCACAATGAAAACCTTATCACATAAGGACTGGATTCAGGGAGACTTAGATGGGTAACAAGGTGAACAAGTACAGAAAGATGTGAAAAGAACAAGTTAAAAAAAATCCCTTATATTTTATACTTTAGACTCATCTAATAAATGTGCATTGTTGCAGAGCAGAAAGAAGCATCAGAGATCATTTCCCTGGAAGAGATGGCCAGCTACGAAGCAAACATTTATTCTAGCTGAAGAACAAGAAAGAAAAACATCTTATTCAAAGACACTTACAAAATAATAGTAGTGTGATGATGAAATCTATATCATGAAATTATATTTTCATTTTCTAAATTGAATCTATTAAACGCAAATTTTAGGCCATAGTTGAGATAGAAAGGGTAAATTCATTGTTAAATAGAAAGAAATAACAATATTTATTGCCAATAATTACCCAGCACTGGTCAGGCAGTTTCAATTTGGGGCAGTTCTATAAAGAATAAATGAATGCACGAATGAATGAAATAAAGATGAACAGATGGATAAATGGGTGGATATGTAGCTGGGTGGGTAAATGAATGAATATATGATGAATGAAAGCAGTCTAGTTGTGTGACTCTTCAAAAGTCATGTGATTTTTCTTTTAGTTTACAACTCATCTGTCCCAGGGACTGAGAATTTATTTAATGCCAGGTTCTAATTAGCCATTAAATTATAGTAACTTTAATAGTTCCTATCTCCAATTTTCTTCAGGTAGAAACATACAACTGATTAAGAAAAGCTTTATTCTTGGTGTCAGGTACAGGAGATTGAATTAAAGATAGACAGTAAAGCCTTAAAGTGCAGACATTGAACTCAAGAGCACTCAACCACTGAGCCACATCTCCAGTCCGATTTTGTATTTGATTTAGAGACAGGGTCTCACTGAGTTACTTATCACCTCACTTTTGCTGAGGCTGGCTTTGAACTCACCATCCTCCTGCCTCAGCCTCCCAAACTGCTGGGATTATAGGAGTGCACCACTGCGTCAGGTTTAAAATGCATTTTTATTCAACTTGGAACTCCTTCTGTGTTTCCCAGCCTGCACCATAAAAATAAGAAATAAAACTTGAGACCAGAATCAAGGAAATTCTGTGCATGACAGTACCATTTTGTTTGGACACCAACCACATCCCAGCTGCAATTTCCTTCAAGTGATATAACTGCAATAAAGAAAGGATTTTTTTTTTTTTTTTTTTTTTTGCTTGGCAGTGGATTCATTCTCCAATCTCTGTACACACCAGCATTCTTCATGTACACAACATAAGACAACACTATTTTAGAAAATAAGCTCTTTAGCTGATAAAGCCCAGATCCAGATCTTTCTATTTCCAAAAAATGCCTGAGGTGGTAGATCCTGATGACTATTCTGACAGTTGGGAAGATAGGCTTATCATTTTACTGGGCTCTGCAATCTAGCAGGTACCAGCTAAAAGAATAACTGCTAGAAATAAGAAGAAAGGGAAATATGTTTGCTTGTCCTACACATCATTGTGCTCTGTTCCCTAGAGAATTTGCAGGTGTGAAATTATTCCCCTGGAAGACTCATAACACCAAACAGCACCTGTTTTAAAGGAATCTGTAGACCTCCACTTCCTTTACAAGCAAATTGCGAAATTGAGATGGTTTTTCTTCAGATTTAGATGAAATTTCTTTTCATTGACAATAGACGCTTCCTCTTGTACCATGTGGCCTAATAGCTGGTGAATTCTAATCAGATGTTCATTGTTCTCCTAGCCTCTTCCAAGTTACTATTCTCAAGATTTATTCTGATCAAAACTCTTAAAATAAGAAAATTACTTAATAGTTTGATGGGAAGAAAAATTTCTACGTCATTGGAAAATGGTAATATATTGCAAGTAAACATCTCATCACAGTGACTGACATCTAGGGATTGCTCGATAAATGACAGCTGGTATCAACAGCAATAAAATTTACAACAACCTCCATGACTGTGTCTTGTATCTGTCACCATTGCCAGTATCTTGAACCCAAGACCATCGTTTTTTTTTTTTTTAACTTACATAGTAGTAAAAACTGTTTATGAAAAAAAAATTAGGATGGGATCTAAAATACTTTTGTAAAGCATAACATCATTTAATTGCAGGCATCTATAACAAAATGAAATATTAAAGAATACCAATTTGGCTATAGGATGAATCCTTAGGTTTTGAACTATTAAAGTTATACTATTCTTCTCTGGGATGTAACTTAGCTACTGTTTGTTTCCTTGCCATGAAAAATATGCATGTCCTGTACATCACCCCTAAGGTTCTTTTTTATAACTTTCATTTTTTAAATGTACTTTATTGAAAACCTATATTAGTGTGAATAATTATAGCAGTTATCCAGGTTAAAAACATTACTCTAGGTTTAACTGAAAATTCCCGGTTTTCAGAAAATAAAAAATAAGAAAACAATTAAATGTTTATTGTTACTATCAATATTTTCTGAATTCAGAAAATGCCAATGCATACATATTTTTGCAAAATAAAAAAAAAAAAACAGCTTCAAGGAGGAGGTGATATAGGCACTTGAGAATCCAACTACAAATCAGAAACCTCCAAAAGAAAGCACATGCACCTAGGTCCTCTGCCCAAGATCAGTAAGCACTTCTGACGAGAGCAGATTAAATAGCAGGTGTAGACAATAGTCATAGCAAATAAAAATCATGCCCAATTTTGGTCTTTAGAAAAAGATAACTTCTACAGTGTCCTTTTTCAAAATGTACTAGCCAAGAATGTATTGATGAGAAGTGTGATTTTGTTAATGCAATAAAAGTATCAGAGTAATAATCTGGAGATTAACATGCATTTCAAACATGAGGAGAAGCAGGTCCTCTGGAATCCCTATCTTTACTGAAGAGTTAGTTTGGTTATGAGTAAAACCTTAGAACTCAGTTGTAACTACTGTTTAAGTTAGTTCATCCACGAAACAATTTTTTTTCCTAAAAGTGTAAAATATTATTATACTTTATTTATTTAAGAATTAAGTCTTAATAAGTTCATTGAAAGACAAGTGCCTAACAAATGTGAATTTTATATCATTGCATAACACTGAATATGAAAACAATCTTATCAGCTATTGTGTACCTTATAAAAGAAAGAATTCTGAAGAAAATATGGTTTTAAAATGAAGGTACTTAGTAATTTCCAAAATAGAAAATCAAGACAGAGTGATTATTGAGTTTGTTCAGTGGTTAAGCCATATCTCCAAAGATATTTTCTTTCCATACTCCCACCATACCCAGCTTTTGACAACCACTTCCTTAATAATTAGAAAATGGCTGCACAGTTCTAAGCTTCTCATTCTCTCACTATTATGTTCAAAAGTAGGAAATAGGTGTTAGTATCCTTTAATGACTCTTTATTAGGGAAGAAAAACATTTTGATTTTTTTTTCCTCATTTTTCATTGGCCAGAACAGTGTTACATGCTAAGGTACAGTAGCAAGGAAGCCAGGGAGCTGACTTCTGAAGAGCTGGAAATTATACCATCCTAGTGGGAGACAAGCTATGCTAATAAGAGCAGAGTGGGCTGGAGAAGGATGTACAGCAACTACCAGTTTGCCATAATATGATTCCTCTTCTGGACAGGTACGAAAATTAATTAAATGGAGCACTTCTGGGCCCTTTCATGTATAAAACTTTATCTTATAATGCAAAGATTGACAGGTTATATTAATGAGTGTGAATTTTATTCCAAATAGAGTGGAGAATTTCTAGATAGGTTTTGTTCCTCCGTTTTTATTGCAATCTATGCTAGAAATTTGCACTTTGAGTATGTAATTTCTTAAAATCTTTTAGTGAACTCATCTTCTCCTGTCTACCTCTACCTTTGGCTTATTCCTAGTTTACTCCAAGGCAGAATTGCAAGAGCAGAAATTTTACACCCGCTAGACATTTTCTCTGCAAAGTGTTAACCCAGGTCTTGTGATAGTGCCTTCTTAGAATTCAGATCTCAGCCACAAAGACACCTCAAGACTATATATTGTTTCTTGCCCTCCTGCATCATTCCAATCTGAGATGAGTAAAGCAAACCTTTCTAATTTGCCCAAGATGATGGACATAATTTGCCTAAACCTTTTGCTCATTTTCATTGCTTGTATACCTCTCTAAAAGCTTGTATAAAACCATATTGACTCCTTTCTGTTTTTAATGCTTAATTCTGTTTTATTCTCTCCATAGACTTCTCACTTCTGAAATAAGTTAATTAATTCATTTAAAAAAAAAAACAAACTGCTTGCCAATTTAAAATGTAAGCTCCATGGAGGTTGGGGTACTCTTGTCTTGATCATGCTTAATGTACTATGTTTAGTTCCCAAAACAATGGTGATGTTAAACAAGGGACTCCAAATAATTTTTGAAGAAAAGAATGTGTGAATTATGCTGAAATGTGTTAAAAATCAAAAAGCCCAGGGAATGAAAAACCATTTTTTAATAGTATACTGAGACTTTCTACAGGTGTTCAAATCCTGGCAGCCTGTGCCTGCATTATTGCTCCTGTCTACTCTGTGATATTATCTGGCTCTGCATTTCTCTTATCATTCGGTTGAGTCTCAGACATATGTGTTCTCTCCAGAAATAGGAAGCTTTTTTGCACGCTTTCTGTTTTTATCTTAGTTATTTTCAGGTTAGAGTCACCTTACCTACTCCTAAAAACAAAAACAAACAAACAAACAAACCTTCTTTACATCTGCAATCCCTGCTAAGTATTTGTGCATGTCTAGAGACACAGTATTGTCTGTCATAGACCAGGTAGTCATGTGGATGTATTTTCTGAACAGAGACTACCCATCATACTTTGAGCTTCAAGCCATCCTACTTTGTCTCTTCTCATCTATTTTGTGATAAGTTCTTATTCTGTATGGTCAAAGCATTGCCTAAACTATCATGAATTGGAAAATTGTTGAATCATTAACATCCTGATTTGGCCCATTTTTTCTGTCAATTTCTTTGCTAACTTAACTAGAAGGGCCCAAGAAGAAGGCTGGGAGACTCAGCTGGGAAAGGGAGGAGTTGTGATAGGATGAAGAGATAAGCTGAAAAACATCAGTGGGAGCACCAGAACTTCCTTATATGGAATTCACCTAGGGGTGGAAGTGTGTTGTATCCCTGCTGCAGTTTAGGTAGTAAGTGTAAAATTACTTCTCACTTTGCATGTTAGTTCCAGGTGTCCTGGGATGGAGGAACTAAAGGGGATTACAGAGGATAAAAGATGAAAAGAAACCTCTCCCTCCTCACAATGTGACCCCATTAAGTCACACCTCCCCATTTCCAAATCTACCACCTGCTAGGCTTGCATGATGGGGTGAAAAGTTTAAATGGTTGTAAATACCTGCCAGACAAAGGGAACCGCTCCAAAGATTTGACATATGCAGAGTAAGAGTCTCTATTAAAAGAAACTGAACAGTAGTTGAAATTAAGAGAAGGTGGCTCTTCTTATTTGAAGCCAGTTAGGGAGCTCCTGTTCCCAAAACCAGTCCCAACCTGACACCTAGTGGCGGCTCAGGGCTTAACCCTTCAGGTTCAGAGAAATACCAGGTCTGCAATATTTTAAAAACTTGTTTCTGGTGAATTTAATTTCACTTCTGTGGAGGAAGTGAAAATCAGTTATTCAAAAAGGGACTTAATAGAAATGTGCTAAACCATAGTTTTGAAGACGGTACCTAAACTTACTTACTTAATTTATTTGTTTCCTTATGTGTGATTTTTTTTTTCCCCTGAGAATCTGTAAAGGGCCATGTCCTCCCTCCCTAACAAAACATCTGCCTATTTAAAAATGCAAAGATCCAAAGCTGTTTCTTTGGAATTCTAAATAATATTTTTGCCACTTAATAAGTGATAACCATCTCAGAAGATTATACTCTGGGTTTCTTTTAAAGATTTTAGCATTGGCAATTTTTCTTTAAAAAAAAAGAGTTAATCATTCAAAAGTGTTTATGCAAAATTGGACCATTGTAGTTCTATCTGGTTTTGTGCATTTTTTTAAAATTGTAAATTGGGTTTCTTCAAGCACCCAGAAGTACCCAGAAGCACCCAAAATACTTTAGCCTCTCTACCTACCTACTTGCACATGCATACATGCACACACACCCAAACACACACACACACACACACACACACACACACACACACACACATAAGTCCTGCAAATGGATCATGTTTTTTTAGGCATATATGGAAAATAAAGTTTAAATTTGACACCGAGTGATATTGACTGCTCCTAGGAATCTCCCTGCCCCATTGCTAGTACCTTGATTTCTTGGCCTCCCTAGAACTCATTGATGTCCCCTTTGGTATACCACCTCTTCCCTAAATGGACTCTAGAATAGTTCATCACTGATAGGCTGATGAAAAGGGCTTAAATACTACATTTACAGGTAAGATGGGTTTTGCAGAAGGCTTCTGCTGATGTTGACTTAACTTTTGGAGTTTAATGAACATAAGAAGATAATAGGAAAATATTTGGACTTCCAATCATTTCTGTATTTGCATTCACATAAAATTAAGTACTAGCTCATCAATTAATTGGGGAGTTAATCCTATGAATCCCCTCTCAAGTTTAACAAACCCAAAGGATTTTTGTATCATCTATACAGTTATTATCTTTTATTATCTTTAACTCTTTGGGTGCCCTCTAGGTTACTAGAGAGAGCACTAAAATCACTCTGCATATATCATGTTATGAATCCTGGAAGGAGCTCTAAAATAGTTTTTTCATTCCTATTTTCAATAAAAGTCAACTGAAGGCCTGTGACTTGCTCAATGTCCTTCAGTTGCTGAAGGCGGAACTGGGGTTACAAAGTTCTAAGCTGAAATGCTCTTTACATAAACTTCTCTTTAAATATTTAGGAGTGTGAAGTGGAAATTCCATGACATAAAGGTGATTTTTCTCCCAAACAACAATTTAATAGTAAATGGAGCCTCTCCATGATGCATAATATATAAATGACACACGCATAATTGATAATATAGCAAAGGAACATGATGTTATAATACTTTGATTCTAATCACTGTAAACTCTTCCTTTGAAAACTGACCTTTCTTTTTAGCTTCTAGGCTGAGTTCACCACTAAAGGCCTATTCTTTCAAGAAGTCCTTAAACTCAGTCCACACCTTATGATTTATCATTTACTCCTCCTTTTCCTGAGAATGGGATATGGATAGCATGTGGACAAAGTCAGTGGTACATTCTATTTATCTTTCATTCTAAGGATCACATATATTGGAAGGCCCCATAACAAAAATCTAGAACACACTGAATATAAACCCTTTAATTTTTAAAAAAATCTCATCTCAGACGCTGAGGAAAAAGGCAGTTGCTTTGGTAACAAGGATTCAAACAGTGGACAGATTCAGATGTAGAATTATAATTATAAGCCGGAATTTTTGCTTAGAAGTACAGAAAAGCCCATTTTTACTGAAGATACTGGTTTTAGATGATTAACATTAAAAATAAAGTTGCAAACTTTATTCTGATACATGCAAGAATTTCTGTATTCCATAGCTCAGACCCAGAGATCCAAAGACTACAAAGCTACTGCCACTGAGGAAGCAGATTACTGTGCCTAAGAATAAAGCATCTGAAACCAGATTTCCTGTTTTAAGTTCAATCCTACAACTTCATGGGTCACCTTGGACACAGCCATTGACCTTTCTGTGCCTTCCATGTGTTGCATGTGGTCATTTAAATGGATTCATACACAGATAGCCCTTAGAATGATGCCTGGAATAAGGTAAGCAATTGAAATTGATAATCAGTGTCAATATATCTGTACTAACGATATTCACAGCCTATAATGCCTGCCCGTCAAGATGGATAGTGGGAGAATGTCTTCCAGAGAAGTCACTGACAAGTGACAGTAGTGAGAAGTAGGAAGAATTTATCAGACATGTCATTCTCCCCCCTGCCCCTAAAACAGCCACATGCAATTGTTAGATCAGAATGAGACCTCACATTTTCCCCCAGATGATAGATAGCAAAACGAAAATAGGTCCTCTTCGCATAATGTTTTTGAGTGTCCAGCTGGTGGAGACAGGAAAAGCAATTTCAGTGAGACAAGAGCCTTCAAGAACAGATTTGGAGAGAAAGTATTATCCCGGCCTTCTAGAAATAGAAATGCCATGATGCAGACTGTCAAGAGTTAAGATTACCCACACATCTATTTTATTGTTCAGTAAAAAAAGGAAATGATGCAATGTCTAAGGCAGTGACAGCCCTGCCAACTCTCAACTTGGTCAACCAGCCTGCTGAAACCAGTGTGAGACCTCTGTGTGTGCCATATCCTGCTCTCAACATTTAACTCCAGGGGGATGGAATGACTGCTGCACTTGTCCTTACACAGCAGCCAGCCTCCAGCTAGCCCTGTACTATCCCAAAGAATAAACCCAAGATGGCCAGCCAGGCAACATGAATTCAAGAGACATTCTTGTCCTTCAATGGAAGCAAACAGTTCTCAGACTCACATCCTTAAAAGGATAACTCCATTTCTCCTCTCCAGAAGTCTATAACCAGATTCTAGATCATTCTCTTCTTGTCAGCAGAACTTCTCCATTCAGTGCTTTATCTTTGTCTTTATTATTTTTTTTTCCTTTTATAGTACAAAAATACATTCAGCACCTTTCACGTGCTATCACTTATTTTCCCCTTCCTTCCTTCCTTGCTTCCTTGCAATGATGTGTATTTAATATTATGTGTCAGATACTATGGAATATAATGATGAACCATTCAGATAAGATCCTGCCCTCTAAGCATCAAGCAAGAAAGATGGTACACAAATAAAGAGAAAAATGAACAGGATTTTTGTAAAGTGCCATAACACATACTAAAGAGGTGAGATATGATACAGATTATCCTGAAGGGCTATCTATTTTAGATGAGATGGTAAGAACTAGCCATTCTAAGAATATGACTTTGAGTAGAAGCATAAAGTTTGAATAGGAGTACTAACTCTTTTCTTTATAGATCCTAGGCAGAAGTTTTTGTGTGTGTGACAAAGGATGAACTTTGATCACAAAGACCCTGAGTCTAGTGTGTTCTAATAACATAAACAAAGCATGAATCTGGGAACATAGAAAAAAAGGGAACAGTGATTTGAAATAAGGTTGGAGACTTGGGCATGGTAGACTGTAGAGGGTCAAATAGACTGCAGTTGTAAGATCAGCATTAATCCTAACATGGTAGAGAACAAATGAAAACATCAAACAGGGATGTCTCATGACTCATTGTATATTCTCTCAGACAGTCGCATGCAGAATGAGTTGTTAAATAGAGAGGAGTGTAAGCTACTGCATTGGGAAGGTACTGCAGTCTTCAAAGTGAGAGATGATGGGGCTTACACTAAAACCATAAATGCCATTGTATTTATCCATTATACCAGAAATACAAAGACCTCCTTATATGATCCCCATTTTGAAGATAAATTGATGAAGGCTTCCTATGATTGATTGCTACAGCTTCTAAGCGATAGAGTCAGGACCAAGCCAATGTGATTCAAAGGCAAGGTTTCTTTCCAATAGATTCTCCAACAAGTGTCTTTTTAGTGAATTTAGCAGAGAAGTAAGCTTCAGAAACCCTGATTATCACTTAGTGATTTGGCAATACTGCATTTCCTATGTGTTAGCAAACTTAATTTTTATGACAACTCTGAATTAGATGCTATTATTTACCTCATTTTATAGATGACTAATATGATTCTTGGATAAATTAAATGAGGAAATGTCAAAGGCAGAATTTTAAAGTAAGCAGGTAAGATCAGAAGCCATGCACTCTATCACTAAGCCATTTAAGAGGAGACATCTTAGCTGGCAAGTGTTTTGACACTGAATTGGCATGCTGTAAACACATCCAGGAAAATAGCCACCATTAACCCCCTTCAAACTCCCAATTAAGATAAAGATTTACACAAAACATAGACATGCTTTTTATGGCAATTTCATCAAAATGCTAAAGATTAGACAGGCAGGACTACCCACACACTTCAGAGAAAAATAAGGGAACGTCTTTAAGAAAAAGGGAACAAAAAAAATTGTCTTTTATCCATTTCAAGTCTCTGAATCAACATGTCTACCAGGTTGGCTTTTTCTTTGATTCTTCAAATTTCTATCACACTAAGAATTAAGAACTTTAACACTGAGCCACATCCCCAGCTCTTTTCTTTCTTTCTTTCTTTTCTTTTTTTTTTTTTTTTAAGATTTTGAATCAGGGTCTTGCTAAATTGTTTAGGGCCTGTGCTAAATTGCTGAAGCTGGCCTTGAACTTGCAATCCTCCTGTCTCAGTCTTCCTAGTTGCTGGGATCACAGGCATGTGCTACTGTCCTTTGTAGATTGGCCTTTACTAACATAAGCATAAGAAGAGACAGATTGAAATGCCAAACTGCTCAGGGTTTTAGAAAAAGCAAATTCTCTCAGGCAGCACATCTCAAAACACATTTATTGGATATGTTCTGAAAATTTTCAACAAGGTGAGTTTGTGGAGCCTAAAAATTAATTAATTATAAGTCAAATATTGCGGCAGAACAATAATGACCTAAAAAAAAAAAAAAAAGGCCTCTTTCATTTTCTTCTCTGGTTCCAGAGCATGCTCTCAAAGCTAAAAAATTGCCTTAAATAGTGGCGACTTTGCTCACAGCTTCCTGCATCTAGCATCTTTATGTTCCATGTGTCCACTTCCACCTTAAGTACTTGCTATGAAATTAGTTTGCTATTTCTATATGCCCTTTGATTGCCCTAGGCCCTACCACTTTGATATGTAAAATTTAGCTAATTTAGGCTTTTCAAGGACACCGTTTTGAATCCCTTAGTCCAAAGCTTGAATATCTTAGTGGATTAGAGAGGAGATAATGGAGGAAATATGTAATTTAGATTTTCAAATCTGATTTCTTTAACTATTACTAATGATAATACTGATGGAATATTTGAGGCTTCCCTGTATAATCTCAGACCTCATTACAAAGGAGAACACTATGATGTCATCCCATTTTTGTTATGAATGTTAAGGTTTTGCATCAGAATTCAGATCTTAGCTGTCTAAATCTAAATCTTGGTCTCTTTATTACATTCTAAGTAGATATGGTAGTATAGAGTATAATGACGTTTTTTGTTGTACCATGTATTATATTGTACAGATTAAAATAAAGTATAATATATAGTATATAATCCTGCTAGTACCAATTCTCCCTTCATTCTTTGCATTATAGTTGTGTCAGTAGACCCTAAAGGACACGAGTCTGTGGTTTTCAATCCTTGAAGACAATTTATAATCACATGGGAACTCTTCAGAACTCTGCACACCCTGTGCTAGCCTGCAAGATTGAGATTTAAATGTTCTGAGGTAGGGCCTGGATATCAATCATTTTAAAAAGCCCCCTGTCTATCTCCCTACAGATCCAAGGGGTGGAAAACAATACCTCTGAGCCAATCTGCATAGCCTCAGCATACCTCACGTCATATCCATCCCTGATTTAGTTGAGGCTTTCCCCTTGGACTTGATTCTAGAATGAATAAAGAATTTTGATTCTGTTGGGATGGGATAAAAGTATTTTGCAAGCACAAAGAGCATGAATTTTGGGGGTAACACAGAGTGAATGAAGTATTATAGACTGAACTCTGTCCTCCCCAAATTAATATGTTCAACCCTCAATCCTCAAGTACTCTACTTGAACATAGGATTGATAAAAAGGTAATTAAAGTTGAAAGTTGTTATAAGGGTGGGACTTCAATCCCACAGAGTGATATTTTCATAAAAGGAAAATACATCAAAACCTCCCCCCCCCCTCTCTCTCTCTCTCTCTCTCTCTCTCTCTTCCCCCCAACCCCCTTCTCTCTCTGATCAGAGTAATTACTCTGGGCTTTAGCCTGGGAAAGGTACCTAGAATATGACTGTGATTAGAAAGGCTATAGGTCCAAGGAGGGTATGGTGGAACATGTGTGTAATACCTGGGACTTGGAGGACACTGAAGCAGGGGAATAGCAAGTTCAAGGCCAACCTGGACAACTTAGTAAGACACTGTTCAAAAATTAAAAAAAAAAAAAAAAGAACTGGAGATGTAGCTCAATGCAAGAGTGCCCCTGGGTTAACTTCCCAGTAATGTTGAGAAAGGAAAAAAGAAAGAAAGAAAGAAAGAAAGGAAAAAAGAAAGAAAGAAAGGATGGATGGATGGATGGATGGATGGAGGTCCAGAAATTTCTCATGTATACATGTTAAAGCACTGAAAGGAGCTTCATTAGAACAGACTGAGGATAATATTCTAATAATGAGACGTAAAATTCCTAACAGTTACTCCATTACAAGATGGACTGGGATCTTCTCTGTCCCTGTCACCCACTAATGGATGCTATGGAATCCAGAAAACCTTTCCCATTACTATGAGAGAAATAAAATTTTATTCATTTGTTTGTTTAATTGCAGGTGTGACTAAGGTGTGTATATGTGGGTGGAACATTGGAATGTGGAAATTTACAACTGTTTCTGGCAAAAGAAACAAGAATGAAAATCCAAGGAAGGTTGTTATCCTTTTCCACATTTTTTTTTCTCATCAATGCTTCTTTGTATCTTGGGATTTCCTAGTGATTTGTAACCTTTTGGAAAATAAATGGGGATAAAATGCAATATGAGGATTCAATGTTAAAAAATTAATCAAGGATTGCAAGGCCATGATGATTCACTTTTCATAACAAAAGATAAAGTTAAATAACTTCTCAATATCCTGACTGTGCTTAGAATACCTGACCTCTTTAAAATGTAGCCTTTAAAAAAAATCTATTGCACTAAAGTCAAAATTTTTGCTCTATAAAGAACTGGGCTTATGACCTGGAAACCTTTGTTTCCTTCTCCGTGAAATGAAGATAATAAAGTCTATCTCCTTATTCTAAAGGATTAAAGGCATTAACATTCTAGAAGTTTCTGGAACACTACTAGAAAATGGACTTTGTAAATATTATTTGATTCTCTTACTACCATACCCAATTTCTGTTTCTGTATGTGGGTTGCTGACAAGTTAAAATCTGAATCTCAGTTTCCTTATATTATAAACTACGTAGTGTAGACAATCGCAAGATTATTAAGAGGTATGGGTGATTGTTTTATGAAGTGATTTGGTAACATATCAAGGGCCATGATAACGTTTGTTTATTTTATATAAAATTATGCAGGGAGATGTGTGTTAACTCCCATTTGGGACCTTTCTCATACAAACATCTCCCTTTTATAAATAGCTATGAGGCTGATGCAATGGAAACTGACAGAAAAGTGTTAATGCACTCATGCACTCATTTTAATTTAGTTTAAGCATCTATCACTAACCAACAGGTCATATAACTACATGTCTAAGTCTAGTTCTTGAATCTGCTGTACCACCTAGTAGATGTGTCACAAGCAACAAAGGGTTCAGTGCTCCAAATCTGAGTGATCACATTTCTTACAAATTTACTAGCTCTCCAAGTTGTACAAGATTAAATCATAACAGACGTTGCATGTTAGGAAGTTAATAGATCCATGCATGTTACAACAATAAAATGCAGGATAAATAGACCCTTTCATGCACATACTCAGCACCCTTCACATTTCTCTTCTCTTTGAATTACTTGAGTGCTCTCCCAACAGCCTTAATGAAATCAGACATAGACTGAATTACATTCTTTTAAAACTGGAAAAATCACACATCAACTTGCATTAAGTCTCTTCCCTGAAGATCTAACTGATGCAATATAGACCTATGAAAGCCCATTTTGACCTCCATTTCTTATTCTCATCTGTTCATTCTGCTACAAATTTGATTTGATCTCATTATAATATCCTTAAAATGTACTAAATCTCTCATTAGTAAAAAGACACATGAAGCTTTTAGAATAACTGGTTTCCCTTTTCTCCATCCTTAGCTGTCAGAATTTGTGGTACACAAGTCTGTAAATTAGCTACCTGCCAGAGTTAGCTAGATGAACCCTTGAAACCTGCTTTCAACATGAAAACATGGGCATTCATTCACACTTACCCAGATGAGGAATGTATAATGGGCGTCTCTTACTTGTGTAGCCTGTTCCTACAATGTTTTATAGTGAAAACAATGCTCCAGGTGAGAAGACAACCATCTCCAGGTTTATCAGGTGGCCAGTCACTAGCTAATTCCTAGGGTAGACTTCCAGGTCCAGGAAGATTAACCAGACTTGAGTCAGGAACCACAAACATGCCACCCATTTCTTAACATCAAAAAGGAAAAAATAAATCTCATAATAGCAAATAGTTCTCAAGTACCTATGCTTGAAAAGGAATTCATTAAAATTCACGTTTATTAAGAATGTCTATTTATTTTATTTTTATTGGTTCTTTGTAGTTATACATAACATGAGGGTTTTTGATTTTGGTATAATTTTAAAAGAATGGAATAAACTTTGCTCTAATTCAGTCCCCAGTGCTTCCCTTTCCCTCTCTGCCTCCCTCCCCCTTTTCCCTTCCTTCTCTCTAGTGATCTTTCTGTTATGTACTTAGAATTTTAAGAGTGTTTTCTATGAAAATCTTATAATGATAAATTGTTAGTCATAATTTCCTTTTAACATCCTCTGTTCCCAAAGCTTATATATATTTTTGTCTAAGAGCTTTGTTGAGATATAATTGATGTAACCAAAGAATGTCACTCTTTCAAAGTATGCAATTTAATGATTCTTAATATGTTCACAAATTTGCATAGTAATCACCAATAACTAATTTTAGAACATCTCATCACTTCAAAGTGAAATCCCATACCCACTGGCAATCCCCACTCAGTCTCCCTTGCCCTAATCTCTGGAAAAACAACGAGTATTATTTTTAATTTTTTTTTTTCTGGGGATTGCCTGCTTTTGACATTTCATACAAATGGAGCCATATAATATGTGGCCTTTAGTGCCTGACTTCTTTCACTGAGCTTAAAGATTCCATATTCTATTTATGTAGTAGCATTTCTGTAGTAGCCCCTAAACAATCAATATTAGTACTTCATTCCTTATTATTTTCCAAATAATTTTTAATTGTATGGATATACCACATTTTTTTTTAGCCATTCACTAGTTCAAAGACATTTGAATAGTTTTCATTTGGGGGCAATAATGATTCCACCATAAATATTCCTGTCCACATTTTTTTGCATGCATCTATGTTTTTAATGTTAGGAGCATATACCTAAGAAATTATACTTCTAGATCATATGCTAACTCCACATTTTTCATATTTAGAACCTCTAAATTGCTTTCTGAAGTGGCTGCACTATTTCACAACCCCACCACTTATGTAATTAAAAACTAAAAACAAAACAACAAAATCTTACTTAACAAAATTACTTTAGACTATCTAATTTTTGCTCAATGTAATGAGGGAGGCTACAGATTTTATAACTTCTGAAAGTGCTAATGTGTAAGCTATAGCATTGCCCTTTTATTGAAAAGTAAGATCTAGCCCTTACAACTTTTCATTAAAAAAAAAAAAGATTAATCGGGCCATTGCCATTTTACACTTACAATTGTAGAACAGAGAGAAATTTGAGACACTTTAGGGAATAAAGGACATACAGAAAAGGCAATATAAAGGTAGGCAGATAAAATAGCCACTAAACAATCAACATTAACATTGAATTTTTCTGTCAAGGAGGTAAAAGGACATTGCAGTAAACAAGATGGAGATCAGTAAATGCCCAGACTTGAGTGTAAAAATAGGCTTTTGGATCAAAATGATATTTTTTCTCTTTAAATACATCCTTAAAGCAAAGAGAGGTAGGTAGAAGCTGAAAACAGATTTCACTAAATTCCAGTACTGCTAGCAGCCCAGTGTGTGAAAATCCAGCTGTTCTTTTCTGCTTCATCCATTAGCAGCAATAATGGCAAAGACGATGCTTTCCTTATTTGCTGACAGTTGTGTTGATGATGCAGCAGGCAAAATAGCATCTCTCTTCTGGGCAATGTTAATTATGGAGTGCTGACAGGAGTTCAAAAATAAATCCAAACCCTTCAAGTCAATGCCCCACATCAATATCATATGAAAAACAAAATACACTGACAAGTCTAAAAGAAGTGTACAATTGCACAGTATCTTCTTAATAAAATGATTCACGGTGGATTTAAAAACGCACATGAATATAGGTGATATCAGATGAACAATGAAGAGATCTGTGTCTCTGTTGTTTCAAGTTTATTGCTCACTTGATTCCTTAAGGCAGAAACAACACATGACCTTATGCTCCTTTTTCAAATGCTCTGACCAGGGTCAGAGATTGACATGCATACTAAGTGGCAGAATAAGAATTTGACTCCATATTTCTGTCTCTTCACCCAATACTGAAATATTTCTGTTTTCAGGTCATATTTATGAACACAGTCTACTGATTTAAAAACTATTTATATGAACAATGAATTAGAATTTTTTTAAATTCGGGCCATATGATACCTAGAATGTAACACCACCACACAGTTCTTTAGGCAGTACACATTTTCTGTTGGAAATTAAGGACACTAACTTAAAATATCTAGAACATGTATTTTCTTCACAGTATTGGACAATTTTCTGTTACCTATTGTCAAAAATGCAAGAAATAGCCAGGCACAGTAGCACACACCTGTAATTCCAGTGGCTCAGGAGGCTGAATCAAGAGAATTGTGAGTTAAAAGCCAACCTCAGCACCGTAGTAAGAACTTAAGCAACTCAGTGAAACCCTGTCTCTAAATAAAATATAAAAAAAGGGCTGGGGATGTGGCTCAGTGTTTAAGCACCCCTCAGTTCAATCCTCAATACAAAAAAAAAAAAAGGGCAAGAAATACTCAGTAAGCATCCATTAATCTCTGTTATAATTTTTAAAGCAGGACATCTTAAGTTATTATCATGTTCATACTTTAAAAAGGTAAAACACTAAGAGAGGTAAAATTTAGGAAATTTGCTCAAGGTTAAATAGCAACAAAAGAAATATTTATACTTTGAAGTCAAGTCAGTCTGAACACAAGGATATATGTACGCTTACATGTTTTCTTGAGAAAATGTAAGAGCTTTAAAAGTGTGGTGACCCTTTGAACTAGTAATCTCATCCTAGAAATGTTTGCTAAGAATAGAATCAAAGACATGTACTACGATTTATCTACAAGAATCTTTAAGGCAATGCTAGTTTTGGTTGCCAAAAACTGGAACTAGCTAAGAGCTTAGCTAAATTAATTATATTATATCCGAAAGATGGAATATACTTTGCAACTCTTAAAGTGTTGTAGTAGAAACTCTTCTATCATGTATAACTAAAAAGAACAAATAAATATATTTTAAAAGAAATTTATAGGAGAGATGGGCATGGAAGCACACACCTATAATCCCAGTCTCTTGGGAGGATGAGGCAGAAGGACGATAAGTGTGAGGCTAAACTTATCTCAAAATAAAAAATAAGGGCTGGGGTTGTGGCTCAGTGATAAAGTGCTTGCCTTGCACATGTGAGGCCCTGGGTTCAATCCTTGGCACCACATAAAAATAAATAAATAAAATAAAGGTATAAAAAAATTACATGTTCTTAAATAATAAAAAAAACCCAAAAAAGTTCTAGTGGTTGGGTAGCTCAGTGTTAAAACACCACTGGATTCAACCTTCAGTACCTCAAAATAGATAAATAAATGAATAAATAAATCAGAAATAATAAAAATATTTATAGTATAAAATTATTTATTTGGAAAAATGTTGCAACAAAAAACTTCCTGATATACTCTACTTGCAAAGTTCAGTTAAGCATTATTTCTTTGGTGATGTGAGTCCTCACCCTCTTTATCATATCAGGTAAAATGATTCCGCTCTACTCCATGCTCCCATAGGTCTCCACATACAGTATGACATTTAATCACCTGGGTATGTGTCTTCCCCTTCCAGGCCATGACTTCCTCAAGGCCGGAGAACAAAATTCAATCACCTCTATTACCCCACCCATATCTAACTCAAAGTTACCAGAAGGTGTTCAATGAACATCCCCTGAAAGAATAAATGCATATAATTGAAAAGTTCTTTAGCAGTATGCTCAATCTATTTCTTTTAAGAATGACATAAAAAAAGGGGGTAAACCAGGGTGGTGATGCATGCCTGTAATTCAACAGCTCTGGAGGCCAAGGAAGGAGGATCTTGAGTTAGAAGCTAGCCTCATCAAAAGTGAGAAACTCAGTGAGACCCTGTCTCTAAATAAAATACAAAACAGGGCTTGGAATGTGGCTAACTGTCAAGTGTCCCAAACACCTCCCCCCTACCCTCGCCCCTAAAACAAACATTTCTGGGGCTTACTAGGGAAATCGAGCACGTTTATTCCCAAGGAGAGTGGGTAAATTCTGTGGTTGTGGGTGCCTTTTTGGGGGGATGGGGGCACTAGGGGGCACTCAACCACTGAGCCACATCCCCAGCTCTATTTTCTATTTTATTTAGAGACAGGGTCTCAGTTGCTTAGCACCTCACTGTGGCTGAGCCTGGCTCTGAACTCTCCATCCTCCTGTCTCAGCTTCCAGAGCGGCTGAGATTAGAAGCATGTGCCACCGCACTCAGCTATGGGTACCTTTGATTCAGACTTGCTGCACTGAAGACAGAAGTGGGGTATGATTCCAGTACACACATAACCCCTGCACTACATGTCTGGCAACGACTTGAATTAATATGCAGGTTTTTATTTATTTTTTTTCCATATTTTTAATTGATGCATTACAGTTATACATAATGATGGGGTTAGTTGTTATATATTTCCACATGTATACCATGCAAGATAACTTGGCCAATATTACTCCCCAGCACTCTTTCCTCCCTAACCAAAGGTTTTTGAGATCAATTAATTTCCATAGGAAATTATTATTAGACTTTCCACTGGAAATCATTAGTGGATTTCACAAAGCACATCTCTTAAAATTATTTTTAAAATTTTTGTGGGTTTTCATTCTATGTACGTTTATCTTATAAGGAGAGAGTCTTCTAGCTGTTTACTCAGAAAAGCATTGGGTCTAAAAGTTAAAATGACAATGGCAGATTCTATGTTGTTTTCCCCATATTATTAGAACCAAAAATCCTCTTGATTTTAAATGCATATTTTACTTGTTAAGAATTTTGTTTTTGTTTTCATTTTGAGACTGGGGTGAGATGACTTTTTAACCACAGCCCATTAAGATGTAGTTAATGAGTAGGTTTATTCATTCTTTCTCTCTGCAATACATTATAATACAGACAGAAAGTACTTCCAACAAGATTACGAAAACTCCCCTGGGGAGGAGAAAGGAGTGCTGCCGCATGCAGTTCAGTAAGGAGGGAGATCCTTCTCACCCTTGGCATCTGCACAGTCAGTATTTTCACATTATCTAAAGAAAGTCAAAGAGTGGGTCACTGGGAAGAAAATCAAATGGAAAAGGTCCAGGAAAAGGGAAAGAGCATCAGAGCAAGTTTACAGAAGCCAAAATCAGAACATTGCCTTCAAGCAACAGAAAATCTTCACAACTTCTTGAAACCCAGCCAGGTGTTTATATATATATATATTTCTACATAAAGGTGTAGCTATATTTAGAGCTACTACATTTTCCACAGCCTAAAGGAATTCCTATTTATTGGCCATGGTGCTCTTTACCCTAGCAGAAGCATCACACATGGCAGTTTAACTCTCTGCCTACAACATCAGACTAAAAGTTTTGATGAAAAACACAAGATGTTTGCCTAAATCTGCTCCCTATACCCTGCTGCATTGGGCTTACATGCAAGACTAGGCCAGGTGAACCTTCACAGGTACAATTGGAGAATGTTCCCTTCGCTGATGTCCATGCCTGGCACAGGATCCCCCTGATTCTAAAACCTTACAAATAAGCCAGAATCTTCTCAGAACATGGGGGCATATCAAGGAGGATTGGAGGGGTTCCCAAAAGCCCCAGTCTCCATAAGCCAGAAGAGGCATCATGGGGGCCCTAATTATATGTTTTTCTTTATTTTGACTGCAACTTTCTTTTAGAGACAACTAGGGAATATTTAAGACTTTCTTTAGGATCACACAATATTGAAGCACAAATCAGGGTTTATATTTCCAATCAGAATAAATATGCTGTAAGGTTATGCTTAAAAGCATTAGAACAGAGAAATAACAGTAATACTGTTTAGGAGTGCTTACTCTGTGCCAAGGTCTGTCCTACATGCTTCACATGTAGAAACTCACAATAATAAACTCTAGGAGGTCAGGTTTAGGATTATTTTCTTTTTCTCAATGAGGAAAACAAAGAACAAAAAATGAGGTCCCTTTTTCAAGGACATGCCACTAGCAAGTGTATGTTCAAATAACTGTCTACAAGAGGAAACTGTAAAAATAGGGATCTCTCTGATCCTCTCCTTTGCACATGTGCAATATTCGCTTTCTCTCTCTCTTTTTAGGGGATTACTCATTCAAGAGTGCATGTTTACTAAGAAAGCATACTTTTCAAATTATCACTCCCCCCTTCCAAGCAAGTACATGAGGCTATGTGTATGTGTGTGCACACATGCGCGCGAGTGCACACACACACACACACACTTATTCCTGAACACCTGGGTAAGTATATTCATAGAATTTTGAAAATTTTCATTTTGCAGAAAAAAAAATCCATTGAGAACCTCATTATTTGGATGTGGTAAAACAGGAAAAATATTCACTTTTCTGGTCTCAATATATTTATCTAATTTAATAAATAAACATAACTAAGATCAAAATAAACATTCTAAGTATCTTGATAATTCAGGAAAATTTAATTTATGAAATAATTATTTTTCCCATCAAAATAATAATGTTACTTCATCTAACCAATATATTCATTGAGCCACCACTTCATTCTAGCCAGCATCCACCAATTAAAAACATAAAGCAATCAAAAAATGGAATCACACCTCTGGCTTTGTGATCTTATATTTAGTGGTAATGATGTACCCATTGCTAAGCTCCTGATGAATTATATCGGTTTGAGATATTTTATATTTATAAAGTTCGTGAATTTATTCATTTCAACTGAGAGATAATTAGAAATAATATTATATTTGGGACACTCAAAAACAGATTTTAAGACAACAAAAATTTCTGAAACCATGTAGGCCAAGTGGCACAGAGAAAATTTCTTAATATCATATGTTATGTTTAAAATTTTTCTAAAGATGCTCATAAAATAGAACTTATTTCTTCTAGGGCACACTAGACCTAAACTTCCCTACCTTACAATACACATCCCAGTGAATAAGCCTATCAGTCTCACAGGAAATAATATATCTTTCTTAGATGATTTAGAACCAAATTAAATTTCACATTCTAATGAAGCACAGAGATATAATAGTTATAAACAAGTGAAAGGTACATAAGTATTTCAAATGGTCAACAAGGAGCATGAAATAAAAATATACAATAGAAAATGCATGTCCTGCAGACTAAGATGCTACTTGAAATTCACATATGGAAGTTCATTACACATCAGGTTCTTATCAAAAATTGTTCATGAATAAGAACTCTGGCACCAGGCTGAAAGACTTCCATGAAAGTGTCACTACTTAAATGCTCAGTGATAGGTGAGAATTACTCTCCTGAGCTGAGTACCCAGCAGGTTGGTCTTCCAGAGAGACAGTTGCCCCTTTCCCTACCCCAAACTGCAGAAGCATTTGGAAAACAAAACTCAGAAAACACAAACAGGCTACAACTGAGTGCTTAAGTCAGAAGCTGATAGAATGCTGAAGACAAAGAAAAGCTGAAGACCAAGAACACCAATGTCATAGCACTGCAAATGCAAGACCTAAACTCTGTACTCTAAGCCTACAAAGGGACAGGACAGTATGGCAGCTGAGGTTGAAGATCAGGACTAGAAACCACATCCTCCTACATCAGAAAAAAAAAAAGAAACCATAAGGTTTGGACCATAGTTCTAAACCAGCTCAGGGAAAGATCAGTGTTCCCCACACCAGGCAGATTATAAAATCAATACTTGGCCCCTCTCCGTGTCATGTCTGGGTCTCCAGTTCCTCATGCAATTCATATCGAGGAAACTGCTCACCTGCTATTTTTGTCTCTGAAGGCTTTCCCCTAAAAAAATAAAAATCAAGCAAACAAAAGAAAAGACAAAAAGCCTTGGTTGTGGCTGTTGTACATGCATGCAATCAGGGCATTCACCCTTGATTACTCAACATTAGATGACCTTGGACAAGTAATTAATTCTCTCTGAGCCTCAGTATCCTCTTCATCAAATAGGGATAATGACAGTAAACACTTCATTTGGTTTCTGTGAGGATTAAATGAGATAATCTATGTCAAGTGTTTATCATAGCACTCACACATAGTGAATATTCAAAAATGCCATTATTACAATTTAAATTTAACTCCAGGGGATTTTTGAACAGATAAAGGAGATTTTATCACTGCTCAAAGGGAACTAAATAAACTTGAGGGCTTTGGTGAAGAGACACAGAAAGCCATTATTCTATAGGTTGCAACTCCATTGCTGATGAAGTGAGGTTTACTTGGGATTTACTTGGTGACTGAGTGTGAGTTTCATTTCAGAGAATAGAGAATTACAGATTAGAAAAAAAGTAAAGACTTCTACTGAGAAGCAGTCTCCTAACTAGCATTTAGGCATCTGTTTGTACCTTCTTGTAAAGGAAAAAAGTAGAGGGGTGGCATGAGAGACAAATAGCCTTCATGACCTCTCTTTGCTCCACAGTATCATTTCATTATTCATTCATCCACTCATGCAATATTTTCTTGATTCAACAGTTACATGTTGCAAAGCACTGTGTTAGGTACCATGGTAGGATAAAAAAAAAAATCAGGCCAAAATTGAGAATAATTGTGTTATGGTTTGGATGTGAGGTGTCCCCCAAAACTCACATATGAGATAATGCAAGAAGGATCACAGGAGAAATGATTGTGTTATAAGAGTCTTAGCCCAATCAGTGAATTAATCCTCTGTAGGGATTAACTGAGTGGTAATAGAAGTGGTAGGGTGTGGTTGGATGAGGTGGGAATTTGGGCGTGGCTTTGGGGCTACATATTTGTATCAGGCAAGTGGAGACTACTCATTCTACTTCTGGATCATCATGTGAGTTACTTTCTTCTGCCACACTCTTCTGATGATGCTCAGCCTCACCACCATCCCCAAAGACTGAAGCTGGCCTTCTATGGACTAAAACCTCTGAAACCATAACCCCTCAAATAAACTTTTCTTCCCTAAAATTATTCTGGTCAAATCTTTTAATCACAGCAGCAAAAAAAAGCTGACTAACACAAATTGGTTTGCCCCAAATTTATTCCCTACACACTGGTCTCCCAAAGAAGGAGTTGGCCACATGCAGATTTCTTGGATGACAGCTATAGCAAAATACTTAGGGCAAGTGTCATGTTTTGGATATAAGGTATCCCCCCACCCCCCAAAGCTCACATGTGAGATAACGCAAGAAGGTTTAAAAGAGAAACGATCAGATTATAAGAGACTTAATTTGATCATTTTATTAATCACCTGATGGGGATTAACACAATGGTACCTGAAGGCAGGTAGGGTGTGACTGGAGGAGGTGGGTCTCACAGGGTGTGGCTTTGGGGTATATATTTTGCAAGTGAAGTCTCTCTTGGTTTCCTGATTGTCACATGAGATGCTTCCCTCTGGCACACCACCCTTCTTCCAAGATGTTCTGCCTCACCTCCAGCCCCAAGGAATGGAGCCAGCCTTCTACAAAGTAAGACCTCTGAAACCATAAGCCCTCAAATAATTTTTCCTGCTCTATAGTTGTTTTGCTTGGGTACCATTATTTAAGTCACAGCAGTGAAAAATATGACTAGAACAGCAAGCATTTCTAGAAAAAGCTGAGGTATCAGGCTAACCCACTTACACACAAGTCAAAGAATTATAACTCAAAGGCTTACCCAAGACCACCATAGACGCTTCCAGAAAGAGAGCTTATATTCTTCCAATGGAGGATGTCCAGTAGACAGAATGGGGTTTGGAGTCAAGACTATGCAATACACACACAGACACAGTTGATAGATTCCAGTCTTTAATCATGCCAGAAGAGCTGTTGCTTTCTTAATTAGTTTCTTAAAGCCTCCTGGAGTCCACTGTTTGCCTAGCTATATCTCCATATGCTGCCCCAACACAGAAAGGGAAATTGTACTGAGTACCTATCTCAGAGAATTCTTCCAATTCAATGCTCTTTCCTCAGCCATATGTGTGCTTCCTGGTGTTCTGTCCTGGATTAATCAACCTACTTACCTATGGGACAGGAGATGAAACACTTAAACAGATTAAACTAATAAAATTGCAAGAATTGCCTTCTATGGGAAAATCATGTGCCATCTTTGGAAGGCATCATCTCTTCTTTCTACTAATAACCCTCTGGGTCTCTTAGAATTGTTGGATTCAAATCAATCCCAGAACCCTCCACCATTTCCCTACCCTAGGCAGAGGGGTCACTCTGTATTGTAGATCTAATGCACCTGTACCACTCACATACTTTCACAAGATTAAAGGCAGGCTGGAAGCTTCATTTATCCATGCAATTTAGTGGTTCTGTAACCACAATTCTCATTCTAAGGGCTAGTTTAAGGGTGGTGTATAATGCAATATTTAGTGTATTGAGGCTTTATATACAGGGTATTTATCAATACAGTTTTCCTGATATTAAAGTTGATATTTGATTTCATCGAGGAATGAAATTTTTTTCATCCATTCTTTAATAGGCTTAAAACTTGGAAGAGACACTTGATTCAATATTCCCATAAGTTACAGCTGTTTAATTCAGACATAAGTTTGACCCTGATTGGCTTGGGGAACGTCATTCTAAATCTATGAGTGTCCATGTACTGATTTTTCCATGCCCATAATATCTCTTATTGAATCCTGTGAGGATTAATTGAGATAATGTGCCTGACAGAAGGCATTCAAAACTTTGTATATGGTGTATGTGATACAAAGTGTAGTATCAAGAAAAGAGAAGAAAAATGTCTTGACAGATTAAGGGAGGGAGATTGAATCTCCACATTAAAAATGTCATATCTGTATTTCAGTTATCTTATATATAGGGTATGTAATAAAAATTTAATGAATGATCTGCAATGAGCTGGAAACTTTCTTAGGACCTATGGTCATAACACACCAGCCAGCTTGACGCCACTATTCAGGACAAGAGCTTGAATGCTACAGAACAATATCACGGAAGGGAATTTAATAAATTATGGCGGAAATCAAACCTCAGTCCGTGCCACTCACCTCAGGAGGACATGGCTCTCTGTGTGTCATTTAAAATGCAATTCCCTTTGAATGGGCACAGAACAGTTCTATTACCAGACATGACTGCTTTTACTACTAGCAGTGGTTTAATGATTTTATGTCATTGCAGTAATAGAAACATGACATTCAACTGTGACTACAGCTTGTCTGAGTCTATTTTTGGAAAGCTGATTTTCTAGAGGACATGAAAATGTAGAGTCTCGGTTCTGTTTATTTCCCCAAAGCCTCTGCCTTGTAACTCTCACACACACCATTGTCCTCTGCGGACCTTTCATGGCTTTCTGAAATCAGTGTGCTGATTGGAAGCCCCAAACAATAACTGTGCACATACAAATACTCTCATTTAGGAAAGGAGAGTTATGTCTGCATCCAATGTTTCCATCAAAAGAAACATCGGTCATGGAGCAGCCCAACACCTGAGTCCCCACTCTCCATAGAGAAGAAGAAGACAAGGACAACCAGGGTAACAGAAATGAAGAATTCTTCCTCTGTGGAGGACACTGCCTCCTCCCTTTCACAGACAAATGTGAAGCTCAGAGACCTGACCTCCCTCAGCGTCCTGTCCTCACTTAAAGACACTTATCATTGTCAGCGCTCGCAATTCAGCTTCCCCTGTTCTTAGAGCGGGTGATTTTCTCTTGCTTAAGACCCACTCTGCCTTCCGAGTTTGGACGTTGACCTCTCCTGTCTTCTCTAGGACCTTGCTCCATCAGGGTTCTCTTTAATCTTGCAGTCTCGCCATCCCCCTTGCTACTAACCTGTCCTTCCAGCCTAACATGCGGAGGTCTTTACCATTGCAAACACACACACACACACACACACACACACACACACACGACCTTCTGTCTACCTCCAGTCACTGACCTATTTTTCTCCACAACCACACTTAAAATAGTTCACGTTTGAAGTCTTCCATTTTTAAAACTCCCATTTTCCCTTTTGCGCTATAAATAAGTACATGATTTTCCTTGCCTCCACATTTCAAACATTATACGGCAGGCATTTTCATATCTTTCTTCACTTCAACCATGTGCACCGTCTCCTGCTCTCACCTCTCTACACAGACAGTGCAAATAAAATTCACAATTTACCTCCTCACATTTAATTCCAGTGGCCAGCGTCAATAATTTGAATATTTTTACCAGATCTGTGGGAAAAATAACTCCTTCCTCTTGGGAAATATTCTCCTCTCCCTGGGCTTTGCCCTGATGTTTCTTTATTGCTCCCAGTTATCAGATACTGAATGCTTATTTGCTCCAAGAACTTTACATTGTTAAAGTAACCCTGGAAGGTCCTATACTACACACATTTAAAAATTAAGCAGGCGGAACCTAAAGGAATCAAGTAACTTTACCTAAATTACAGAGTAAAATAAAAGATAAAAAGAACTCACCAAGAAATCTGATGCCAAGATATATTTTTTATACTTGCCAATATTATTATATTTACCCCTGCATTAATGTTGACGGTGTGTAAAATTCAGGATTGACAATTATTTTTCAACCTCCCCTTTAAAATGATCATTCTATTGGGTTTTTGGCCCAGCTGTAACTCTGAAATACCTTCTATAATATTAATTTAAATTTCTTCAAGTGCAAAGATGTTTCATCTCTGTTTTCTAGACGTTTTCTCTTTGTGTGGCAAACAGAAGTTTCACTGCAATGTAACCAGGTGAATGTTTGTTCTTAATCATCCAGTCAAGGATGTGTTGTATATAATCATTCCGAAGACCGAGTCATGATTTCAGCCAGGTAAACTGTGAGTCATTGAAATCTTTCATTTCTAGCCTTGTTTAATAAAATTTCTCTTGCAGTTTTCTGTAGCATATAATTTTATTTTCCTCACATCTATCTATTGAAGCTGCATGTCTGGTTATTTTAACCACTCCTTTATAATTCGGAGCCATATTTCCAAAATCCTGTATTCAAGATTCAACCTGCATTCCTAAAATATTATTTGTCCAAATGAGTACATATGAATAAGAGTAACGTAGCTATCAACAGTCAATATTGTGTTTGTAGGTATATCCTCATTCTTCGATATCTGTTATTTTAAGTCATATTTTAGATATTGCAACAAAATATTTGACTTGTGAATTATATTTTTGAGTAATTCAGAGAGAGAAAGTTCAAACAATATTAGGAGGATATGAGATTAATTATACATATGCATGTCATAGAGAAAGACCAGATGCCAAGTAAGATACATAGTCAACTAAAAACAATTAAAGATTTCATGAATTGGCTGCCTTTTCAAATTTATATCACCAAGGTTAATGCTTAGTACTTCTGCCAATTATAATAGCCTTCACTGAATAAGCTTGTGTTTGAATTTCAGCAAGTCTGCATTTAACCTGAAGGAAATATAATCTCCTGGGCAATTGTCAAAATAAGTGATTATGTTGACAGTAAGTCTCGGATATAACTGCTAAAATCATTATGTTTATTAACTGCTCTTCCTTTAGACATTTATTTAACAAATGTTCAGAGAACACATAGAATATGCTAAGTATTTAAAGGAAATAAAAAAAATTTCCAAAGATCTTTTTATCTCTTCTCCTACTAGAAGAGATAATTCAGATACATAAGTCCACTAAAGAAGTGGTATTGAAAAGTTAAGAATTTTCATGTGAAGTAGCCTTCCCATACATCAAGGAAGAAACTGTATAAACAAAGTATGGGCTTTTGACTTTTGAACTTAGAAGGAGAAAGGTTGTTAATATCTGCATTACTTACAATAATACCAAAAAAAACCTAAAAAGTCTTATCATTAAATATTAGTTGAAAATGATAGTGCTAAAGATCCTATAACAAAATTAAAAGCTGTATTTATCCTATTATTAAATTAACATTGGAAAACAGAATTTTACATTCCATTTGAGTCTTGAGAAGACTTGTGTGAAATGCATTGGGTAAAAATCAAAGCCTAGAATAAAATACATGATGATAGTTATAGTTATTTCTGGATTGCAGAGGCAATTTGTCTTCTTCAATATCTCAGTATCTTGAATCTATTTTCCAGTGCTGTATATTATTGTATATAAGCACTGAACAGTTTTTTTTTCCCTTTAACTCCATTCAAATTTAGAATATAGATTTTCCTCTATCTTATTCACTGAATATTTGTATAATTCTAACAATAGTTTCAGATATTACAAGGGAAAAAGTCATGAGATTTTACTTATATATTTTACTACAATTAATCAATTTATTAGACCACTGATTAACCCTTATTTTAGATTAAGGAGAATAATCACTACAAACTGAAAAAACATGTCTCTTCACCATTTGGGGATTACAGCCTCCTCTGTGGAGGTATTAAAGAATAGGGAAGCCAGTCATGCAGGTGCCACACAGCACAGAGTACCCTCCTGAGTCCCCAGGTGGCTCTAATATATTATGCCATTAGTCTATTTCAAAGATCAGGCCTCCTCGTCTCACACAGGACAAGCTGAAGACTACCACCTCATGTATGAACCATACCAAATCCATTTATAAGCCTGTCCAGAGTCAAATAACTTTCTTTTCTTGTATTTTTTTTTAGATTCTTAAGTTTATTCTTAATTAACAAATAAAATTATATATATATATGTATATATATATATATATATATATATATATTTATCATATACACATTGTTTTGAAGTATGAAGATATTTTGAAATAGCTAACATAAGCTGATTAACATTATCATGCATTGTTAACATTGCATTCCTTCACATACTTGTGTTTTGTGGTGAGAAAAACTCTACTCTTGGCAGTTTTCAGGAATACAATACTGAAATATTTTTATTAACTATATTACCATATTGTGCAACAGAACTCTTGAACTTATTCCTAATTGAAATTATGTACCTTTTGACCAACATCAAGGTCTAGATAGAATATTAAGATGCATTTGAGAAAATAACGGATGAAAAGCAGCTATATCATTAATATCCATGGATGATTTGCTGTGCCATTAATATCCATGGATGATTTGCTGTGCCATTGCCAGAATCTCAAGTAGGAAGGTGAGATGACCTAAAAGACCGGATCTTAGAGTCATGATTCAATTGGCTGGAGTGGTTTGCTCTATTGGCTGTACAGGGAAAGTTTGGGATTATGAGAACTATCTGATAATTATTTCCCCCACAACTTCATGATGGAGAGACTATAATAAGGTACATTTTCTAGATGATAAAATTGAAGTTCTGAGAAGAGAGTCATTTGTCCAAGGTCATTGGTGAAGGCACATTTTTGAATGCTGTCTAATATCATCTAATGCCAGAGGTATGGTCTTAATCACTATGGGTAGCATGTTCTATTGCAAGCTCATAGAATTGCAAAGAATAAGACACCAGAGACCTCAAGAATTTTTAGGTAGATTATGTTGCCCTAAGTATTTAAAGATCAGGATCCGGGAAGGAATAAAATGGAAGGACTCTCCAAGCATGGACATAAAAAAGTAAAGGGACTCCAGTAAGAAGTGGAGGGAAAGTTCTGAACTGCTAGCTGGTCATTTTTAACTATTCCCATGGAGTGAGTGGGGAGGCTTGGTCAATTTCATTTAAAAACCTATAAAGTAGACATAAATTTGCACTTGAACATAAAATACCATAATAGAATTATATTGGAAATAGGGATAATGCAGGGTAAACTAAAAATGCATCAACCAGAGATTCCATTTGTTTTATTCTAAAATTGATTTACTCTCTTTGTTCACTTACTTATTTTGGAGATTTCCATTTGCATAGTTACTTTGATCTACATTTTACTCAAGATATTTCTAACATACCCCAGTTCATCTGGTTAAGCTAGTGTTCTTGGTTTTGTTTTTAAATCTATTGCTTGGACACAGTGATGTAAATGACTGGAGATGATTTTGTAAATAGGCAAAATTAAGAAATCATGAATTTGTAATCTGCTACGTTGAAATTGTCATAGTCTACCTCCTCTTGTCCCTTAACACCCACTTATTATAAAACACTTATTCGTCTATACAATGACTAATATATCTGGGAAATTAATTACAAATTACAGAAGAAGATTAAAAAACTGGTAAGAAAGTAGATCAAATACACAATCAAACCCCTCCTTTTTAATATTTATTTTTTATTTTTCAGTGGATACAACATCTTTATTTTATTTTTATGTGGTGCTGAGGATTGAACCTAGCGCCCTGCACATGCCAGGCGAGCGCGCTACCACTTGAGCCACATTCCCAGCCAGAAAACCCTCCTTTTACAGGAAAACTTTTGAATCATTAGATTGTGCACTGTTATGACTTTATGTGGATGATTCACCAATCTCCACTTTATGTGGTAGACAATGTGTGCATGCTCTGCCTCCATGTAAAGGTCTCTTCATATCCAGGCAGTATTTTTGACTCCGTCAATTTAAATTCCTTGAGAAATGAATGCATGTTTACATAATGCTTAAATAGAGAAATTAGTAAGGGTGTAAACAGTCAGGGTCTGGAAGCTATTAGGCATTTAATACATGTTTGAAAAAATGCAGTTAGCAGGGAATAGTGGCATATGCCTGTAATTCCAGTAGTTCAGGAGGCTGATGCAGGATTGCAAGTTTAAAGCCAGACTCAGCAACTTAGTGAGGACCTAAGCAATTTAACAAGACCCTGTCTCAAAATTTTAAAAATAAATTAATTAATAAGAAAGGCTTTGGATGAGGCTTAGTGGTTAAGCACACCTGGGTTCAATCCCTGGGTCCAACAAACAAACAAACAAATAATGCATTTATAGAGAAAATTGTAACAAATGATAATGCAATAAATACAGGACAAAACAAAACAAACAAACAAACAAACAAAAACCCTTCATGGACTCAGAATGATCTGAAGTTAAAACTATAGCAGCATATTGCAAAACTAAAGTTCATTTTTTCCTTTTCCAGATGCATTTGATTAAAGAAAAAAAAATGTGTGTATTATATATATAGTTGACAGAGGTTTATAGATACATATATATGAATGTTCATTATTTGGATGCTAAACTTTTCAAGAGCACACTGGGCCTAGCATGCCCCTGCATAGAGACCTATGTAAATGCTGTTCTCTCTACATGAATAGTATTACCCTCCCCAGAGACCTTGACAATTGTCCTCCCCTTTCCATTTTCTTTCTCTATTCCTTGCTTTCTTTATCTCCCCCTTCCTTCCTTCTTTTTAATCCCTTTTTTTTTCTCACTCTTTTTTTTTTTCTTTCTCTCTCTGTCCTACTTTGCTAGGGAGCAAATCCAGGGCCTTGTGCTTGTTAGACTCTGAGCTCAGTCCCTTCTTTAAAATATTCTTCTCAGATATGTGCATGGTTTATTCCTTCATGTTCTTGTAACAATGAGAAAACAGCCATGTCCTCCATTCTCTATCCCAGCACTTTGACATCTGGCCTGCTTTCTCTTTCTATTACAGCCATCTGAAATATTCCACAGCTCCCTACATTTTCACTCATCCCTCACCCATCCATATCATTGTTCATGAAGAGAGGGCCTCTGTTCACTACTGTGCCACCAACTCCTAGGACAATGTCAGAACACTAAGAGCTGTTCAATAGCACTCTATTGAAGAAAGAAAGAGAAGAAATGAATATGGGTTTTGCATCTAGAACCGAAACCAGAACTGTCATATATACAACCACCGTCCTACATTGGAGAGCTCCCAACATAGTCGGAAGTTATATGCAAACATGATGGATAAAGAAGCATTGGTGCAAATATGTTGACTGACAGCAGAATATATCCAATTTAAGCTACCTTCCACATAGGGCTTGACATTTTAATGTGAAATCAAAGTTCAGAAAGAAAGTTGGAAAAGGTGTTGAACAGCTTTTCTTTTCTTTTTTTCTGGTTCAGTTGTAGTAGGTGAAACAAACAAACATACAAAGTCCTTTCCCCAGTTTGGGATGTAAGGAGATATAAACTAATTCATTCAGATGTAGCATGGGAGGGTATTTGCAGCAGTGAACAGATGAACCTGTCAGTAAAGAAATAGGAGCTATAAACCCCTATTTCTTTTTAACTTGGTGACCTCAGCTAGGTAGATAAACTCTCTTATATCAATATATACATTAATAAAATGAAGATGAAGGTAGAACTCACCTTATTGTGCCTCTGAAATGATAAAGTGACAACATTCAGGTGATAGAATGACCACAGCACAGGTGAGCTGATGGTGGTATCACATTGTTATTATTATTAATTAGATATTACCTGGTTAAAAACAGATTTGAGAGAAACAACTAAAAGGATCAATTTCAAAGTGATAAAATTCAGATGAAAGCTAGGAATCTAGGCGTGAAGGGTGATGAGATGGCTATTTTAGCTGCTTATCTTATGGCTATTGTTCCCTTGTGCCTTTCCTATAACATCTAGAGTTAGTGTGACAACATGAAAGGCTACTTTTCCTGAGATACCAGAAAGGTAGAAGAGGCTTTGGAATTAAGTTCCACCTAATGGAATAGAAATGGAATTTTCTGGATGAAACTTCTGGGAAAGTGCTTAGCTTGCATATAACTTTTACCTCTTACCATTTAACTACCTTTTCCTGGAATATAGACAGGCCAATTACAACTCTACCATCTCTCTAGATAACACAGGGTGACCTCAACTGTAGAAACCCTGAACTAAGAGCATCAGGGGAGAAAGAAAGTATGTGGGTCTCTTTCAGACCCTCCTGAACTGCCTATTCTTCTTTAAGAGAGGTTGGTTACTTCTTGTCTAACCACTTCTTGATTGTCTGTAATTGGGCGCTAAACAGAATTTTAACTGGTAGATATGAGATAATCTTACCAAAATATTGCAATAAGAGACTTAAAACAATCTGTTGGACTTGTTTATCACTCAGCTCTGAACTTCCAAATAGCCATATGGAAAAGGATCTATGAAATCCTATTAAGCTTTTATGTGCTAATGGTAAAAGAAGTCCAAATATAGTCATATGTACTCTAGTCATTAGAATCAAGGAGAACTATTTCCTATGTTCTTTTCTAGGGAGAACATGTGATATCTTGATTAGTACATGTGATCATTTTTTGATAATAAATTGATGTTCACATGTTCATTTCTCATGGTGACTTTTGCAAAAAAATAAATGTTCAATTTTGTAGTACAACTGTGAAAGTATCTCTAAGAAACAGACAAACATATATTGTTTCCTCAATAAATGATCTGATATAGAAGCAATAGAAAAGAGGAAGAGTTTGCCTGAAACTTGCATTTTTCCACAGTGAAATTTACAGTCTAGTGACATGCTGAAGCTAAATATCAACAAATTTGAAATAAACATTGTGAGATGCCTGAAATAGAGTCACAATTTTATTAAACAAAAGTAAACCCATGTGTTTTCTATTTTGGGAATGATATCACCACTGTGGATGTTCACTTATAAAAATTCTAAATGCTTGCTCAGTAAGAAAGCCACCAATGTACACCCCAAGATGAACCTGAAATGTTTCTAGAATTAGAACTAAGATGTTTCAACCAGTAGTTTGGAGTTTACATACATGGTTTAATCAATAATTAAATAACAGTTATAAAGGTCCACACCACAAAGCATAGAGAAAATGACTTTGGCCTAGATGGTTCTAAGAGCCGGATGTAACATTTGCTCACCTTGATCACCTAAAATAATATTTATTTGGCTTATATATACCAACTTCATCATCTATAATTGTTAGCTCAGACTAATATCGAAAAATTAATGCACAAGTATGGAATACTAAAATAAGAAATGGGGGAATGTCAGCTCTGCATTCAAAAGATGTTCTGCTGGCTAAAAACAGTAGATTCTGCAAGGAAAATGAGGTTTCTTTTTTTTTTTCAAATATAGAAAGCAAGGGAATTCAGAATAGAAAAATTGACAGAGACAGGGCAGCCTTAATTTACATGTCAGCTATAATATCTGCCTTACGAAATTATTTACTTGGTAACTTGATGACATTCCTTAAACTAGTTACCGTAGCAACTGCCACATGATACGCGTGCCTCTAAGACACAGAACATCTTCCTGCAAAAAAACACAAAAGCACCATCAGTGTTTCAGAAGAACATTACCATTTTGAGAGATGCTGATGGTGTGAGGGAAAGGTGTTAGCCTTATTCCCTATGATTTTTTTATTTTAACTTCTATATTCTAGGAGAGTGTGAACAGTGCTTTTAATATTTTTTCACTCCTATTTATCACTTCACTGTCTTTTTTTAAAATGTTGATTACCCAAATATTAGCTTTCAGTTAAAGCTGCAAGAAATCTTCCCACAAATAAAACTCAATCTACCTTCACAGTTTGATATTTTTAAGTCCCTTTAAGATCTAAAGGTTCTAGTTTAGTGTTCCCTGTATCATGGATCATCAGTAGCAGTCATTTGATGCTTTGCTAAAAATGTCAATTCTTTGATCCTAACCCAGATAGACTGAGTTATCCTATTTGGAATGAGGGATGGAAATTTGCATTTTTTAACAGTCTAACTTGGTAACTTAACCTATGATTGTGTTTTTACCAGATTTTGTATTTTCTTCTGTTTCTTTGGTAATAATACATTTCTTACTTTGAATACCCTTCCTTACCCACAAATGTACAAGTGCCACCAGCCACTCATGGCTTAGATTCACTGTTACTTTTTCCCTAAAAAAGTACTCATTTGTCGGCAACAAATGGTAAATTCTGCTGCTTTCCTACTTCTCTAATTTTCCTAATATCAACATCCTTTTAAGCACCATAAAATCCCCCAGTATACATATTAGGGAACCCTTTCTTATCCATACTCCTATTGAATTTTCTGTAACTCTTGATTACAATTTAGTTACTGTATTATCATATTGTACTTGTGACTACTGTTATTCCTGTTAGCCTCCTCTGAGGTATTAAGAAATGTTCCCTTTTAGACTCCTCATAAAGGTATTAAGAAATGTTTGTTTATTAATTAAAGTGTTCCTAATAATATTTAAAACCACATATAAAAACTTAGATAACTGAGTACCTACTTGTTTAAACTTCACAAGAGCTATGAAATAGTTATCATTAATAATTCTCTTTTATGAATGAAGAGACCAGTCTTTGAGAGGTAAAGCCACCAGCCTTAGATACACAACTAATCAATGGCAGATGAACATTTAAGAGTAGAGCTATAATGGAAACACAAGATTTAGCCACCAGGTATACTGTGCCCTTTGCTATAGCAATAATGAGTTAAAATCATTACCTCTACTCTTTCGGATGAGTCAGAAAATAGTCATGAAACAGGTTTGTCTTGCTACAAAGGTTCAACTAGAACTAATATAATCAACATGCAGAAATTTCCTCTTTCTCCATGCCTCTTTACAATCAGTATATTAAAAAATCCAATATTGGCACCATAAAAAAACTAGTAACATATTGGGAGCTGAGTTGGAATGATCACTTGACTTGAGAGCAACACATTTGGGAATAGTTGAGCAACACCATGAGAACCCATATGAAAAACGGTAAGAGAAAGATTAGAGAGAGAGAGGAAAGTAATCTAGTATCAGGTAGAAAAAAAAATGAAATAATTGCACTCAACTGTATGATATTAGGCAAATCCTCTTTTTCTCAATTTTCACTTTAAAATGGAAGACTTGGTTGCCAGATCTCATAGATTGTTAACTGGGACTAAATTCTAGGGTTCAGTGTTTATTTTGGCTATGTTCTACATTTTTAGGCCAAGGGAGGCCATCCTAGGAAAGGATCCCTTATCCAAAGTCTCCATCATGTTACTCTATCTTACTCCAAAGAATTGACAAAATACTGTTTGTGTTTTACAAGGATTTATCCCTACCGGCTGTCTCTCTAACTTCATCTTATGCTGAGTCAAACCACCATGGATTTGTGGGTATGCTTTCAGGTCAGGGCTTTTCAACTATCTATTCCTTCTACCTAGCATCTAGTCCCCCAGGCAGATACAGGACTCTTTCACCTCCAGTTGTCTCTCAAATATCATCTACTCACTGAGGCTCATTCTGGGTAATGCTTTTAAAATGCCATATACATATTCAATGCTTCTTACCCTGTTTTATTTTTTCTCTTTGAATTCTAATATGCTTGATTATTATTATTATACATTATTACTATTTTATCATTATCATTATATTTCTCTTTTCATCCCTCTAGATTGTGAGTTCCAAGGTCAGAATTTTTGTTGTATTTTGTACCATGATACATCTTCAGCTCAAACCAGTACCCAAGTATAAATGGGCTCCAATATTCATTGATTATTTGAATGAATGAAAAATTATTCATCTATTCTTCCTTTCATCCATTTACCCAAACAACTATTTGTTAGTGACTGCTAGGCACAGTTCCAGTTGCTGGAATCCTCTTAATGATTTCTGAAACCTCACAACCTAGACAATTCCTCCCATTCTGACCATTTATAATCTGCTGTTTACACTATGAAAAATGAGTGCTCTTTTAAGTTAATAAAGGGCAAGTCCCTTTTTTACAAAAATCAAATGTCAAAGCTTAGACTATGAACATTTACTACAGCTTCAAAACTGTGTCCTTGAAATCCATCTTGCATTGGCACCAACAAAAAAGAAAAATGGAAAACTCTGGCTTTTTTTTGTGTATCATGAGATTTGCAGGCTATTAGGCTAACTTAGCTCCGGTTGCCTGAGGATTTCTGGGGTAACTCCAGCTATCCCCAAGCATTACTGCAACTAATCCTTGATGCCATGCTTTGGGGAAAATATAAAGAAATCAGAGAAATGCAGGGAACCCTTATCACAATGATAAAAATGCAGGAGGAGACCAGACTAGGAGGAAGATCAACTGAATTAGAAACAAACAGCCTGGAAAAAACAAACAAACACCAGAGAGGGGAAGTTTTCTTTTCTGCAAATATTAAAGGAGAATAACAAAGAGAAAGGGACTATTATCTTAATTATGTAACCAGATACTGTTTTTAAAAGCACTCTGGGTTTTATATACATGAAAATCTGCATTAAACAAGAGTGTCTCTTCGCTTCTGAGGAAAAGTAGAACTAGAAGTTAAGGTGGATCTCTCCAAGCCTCTGTTTTGCTTAAGAGGATTCGTAATTGATTCCAGAAGAGGTCATGAAGAACCTACATGGGGATAATCTGCCTTGCTGAGAAACTGGAATGCTTAGCATTCTACTTTTATTAGAGAGAGCTTAAGAAATTTACAGAACATGCATGATATGATTGTTTTAGGGGAGTTCATTTCTTAAACTAAGGGGAGGAGGACACAAAATATTTGCAAGTCTTGGATATACTACAGAAAGCAAAACAAACAAACAAAAAAACATAAGCTTTATTCTCTTTCTATTGGAAACATGGTTCCCAAAAACTTGGGTTCTGAGATCTACAGCCTACTTACAGAAGCCACCATGTTGCTATGGAAAGAAAGAGAAGAAGTCATAAGATTTGGGTCTTTCTCCAAGTTCCGCCAAGTCATGGGGAGTCAGGAATGGGAAGACCACAAGACGATGGCAGGATCAGAGGGTAGGGGGAATAGGAAATAAAAGCTGATCAGCTCTGGGCTTCTCAGAGAAAGGTTTCCAACACCTGAGTACATCCAACATCCAATTGCAATCATCTAGGATGTTTCCAACACCAACATCCTAGATGATTACAGTGACGGTGAAAGGTGGTCAGGCTTTTCAGGGAAGATCAGTAGGTGTCACTATCTTTTTGAGTGAAGTCAAGTAGGTTTGTTCACAGCTTCATTGACTTCTCTTCCTTTCTTTTCTCTGGTTTGTGGGGACTAGTATATCCTTTCAAATTTTGTCTTTCCAATGGAGGAAATGGCTTCTGCTCTTTCTATTATGCTTGGTGTGGCCATAGTGGAGTGGGGGGGTGGGGAATGAGAGTGTTCACTTGCAGTAGGATTTCCCAAAATTTCCAAATTAACACCCATTGCACATTTTTGATTTGGCTCTGCTACACCAGTGCCCACATTTATATAATAAGGAATGAAGTGTTTAAATGTGCCTTCATATCATTTTCTTTGGCTAAATTTCTCGGGAATTGTGTAGTTCTAAGCATATATTTACCCCTTACAGAATAATTCTAAGGCAGAGTCATTTTCATTAGACATCATATTTTATCTTTTATTGCAAGCCATTCCACATAAGATTATGGATTACAGGTTGAAACAATAGAAGAATAAAAATAAGAATACCACTTTGATTTTCCAAATTTTATTTTGTTTCCTTTGGTCATACCTGTAACGCCAGATATTGAATTATTATCTCCAGGGTAAAGCCACTTTTCAAAACCAAGGGTGCATTTTTCAGTACTTTCTAAACATACTTGAGTTTTCTCTATATGCATTTTCCTCTTTTCTTTGCAATTTTTGTGAAATAATTGTACCAACTAGTTTATAGTCATGCATTGGAACAGTTGAGTCATCTGTGGAGGAAAGTCAGAGGCTTATGGGATATATGTTGTACTAAAAGGTACAGATAATTCTAGAGGGTAGATTACTTTATATGCTAAGAACTCAGGTATACTGCACATTCATTGGTTTATACTGAGAGAAAAATTATAATAGGATTTATCAATAGAAACCTTCATATAAAACTAGGAATGGAACCACCATTTGACCCCTCTATCTCACTCCTTGGTTTATACCCAAAAGACTTAAAACCAGCATACTACAGTGATGAAGCCACATCAATGTTTATAGCAGCTCAATTCACATAGCTAAACTAGGAATCAACCTGGATGCCCTTCAACAGATGAATAGATAAAGAAAATGTGGTACATATACACAATGGAATATTACTCAGCCTTAAACAAGAATGAAATTATGGTATTTTCAGGTAAATGAATGAAGCAGAGAATATCATGCTAAGTGAAATAAGCCAAACCCAAATAGCCAAAGGCTGAACGTTTTCTCTAATAAGCTGATGCTGATCCATAATAGGGTGAGTGAAATGAAGGGACTTTGCATGTGCAGAGCAAATGAGAAGAGGAGAGGGGTTTGGGGGATGGAGAGGATGGTAGAATGAGATGATATATATATATAAACACTTCTAGTGTGACTCTGCACCATGTTAAGCTAGAGGAAGGAGAAGATGTGCTCCATTTGTGTACAATATGTTTAAATGCATTCTGTGGCCACGAATGACTAATTAGAACAATTTTAAAAATAATTTTTAAAATCATATAAATAATAAAATGTATCAATTATGCACAATTATGCTGGTGCTATTTACCTATATTTTTATTACTTCATTCGTGAATTAAAAATTATCATAGAAGAAAACATTGTACTTTTAGTTCAATTTTATAGATGAAATATTAGAAAAAAATCTCCAGTATGTAGCCTTTAATTTCAATTATGGGACTAAACTATACCTGTTGTGTCATAAGCTTTTATATATATTTAATAGTTGTTAGTAATACTATAATGCATTGCATTTATTTAATGTTATATACTCTTTTATATACAGCTAATTATCTTGGTTTCTTCCCTTAGCAATACCAAATGAGATCAGTGATCAGGCATATATGAAGGAACAAAAAGATCTGTTTTCAGAAAATAAAATAGTCAGTCAAAAATTATGACTCTCTGCTAGCCCCCAAAGTTCCTATCTTCAGCCATTAAAATTTATGTCAAATGACTTTCATGTTCTGCTGAGTTGTATTTCCTAAACATCCCTTACTCTCTTATGCAAAAATTATTCTTTAGCTGATAATTCAGTTATTCTTTAATGTCCTGATACACAGGCACTTACAAAACCACTTACTATAAAAGACAAAAACAAAAACATACTTCTTTACAATTATTTAGACATTTACTCCTTTAAACAGTTTCTACATCCATTATCTTATTGAAGCTGAAAGATAAAGCATTGAAATAGAAACACAGAATTTGTTAAAATTTAACTTTTTTTTTCAGTACCAGTTAAAGTATGAAATAATAGGCGTAATCGTAATTTAGGAAAGATACTCTAACTATCAATAATAATTGTCTCCTTTATCAATGCTAACAAGCTAAAGTTTGGGCTGGGGATGTAGCTCAGTGGTAAAGGGCTTGCCAAGCAGCGGGTTCTTGCTGTCAAAGGAAATTATATCCCCACTCCTTTTCACAGCTGTGTGTGGCCATGTGACCAAACATCCATGCATGTACCTTCTATAAAACTGTCTTAGAAGTCAATGGAAACCTGTTTCTCCTTACTCTTTTCTGCATCCTTCTGCCTGCAAGGTGTACATGATGGCTGGAGTCCCAACAATCTTGGATTGCAAGCATTAGAGATAAGCTGGAAGAGCCAGGGTTTATGAGAGCAGCATTAACAGGCAAGTATGAAAAGCTTCTTTGCCAAGGATGGAGTGCTGACTTCTGGACTCTAAACTGTGGGGACTTGTATATGTAATACGTCAGCCTCACTAAGGTACTATCAACTAAGCATTAATATTCCATTTTCCCCAAAGGGGCATGGGGTATAAAGCCACAGGGATTTTAAGTGACTAATTTAAGACCACCATAGAATCCATGGTTTAGAATCACATTTCCTAGTCTAGCTTTAATAAACAATGCCTCCTATAAATTTGTCCATTTAACAAGTAGAAACAGGCCCTCCTTCATTAAGTACATACAATTTATAGTCAGGTCATGAAAACAGAATGGATAATTTTGCTAACAAGGCCAAATTGGGCAATTGTAGGAGTTTAGTAGCCTATGTTTCATGCCAGCACATTAGTTTCAATTTTTTTTCTACTATGTCAGAAAGAAAATGAAGGAAAGGAAGAAAAGAGAATAAAAGACCGTTGAGGAAAAAGGATATATCTAAAGTGCTAAGTAGCTGATTGATGAACTGCCTGAAAACTTGAAATAAGCAGATAGACAAAGATAGGATCCTTTTTGCCAGAAGTAGCAGAAATAGGGGCCCATTTTTGGTTGTATGAGACAACCAAACTTTAGTAAGTAAAAGCAATTTCAGAAGAAGTCAAAAAAAGTGAAACAGTAGATTGCAGCTAGCTCAGGGTTTGACGTGGCTACTGATGCTGAAATAACAGTGAAGGTTTGAATACAGTTATGAAGACAAAGGGCAGTGGAAAAGAGTGAAGATAGCAATTTTATCAAGGGCAAAGAAACAGCAGAAGAGAAGGTCTTACACTGATTGAATTGCAAACTTCTCTTCCTGGTTTGGATTTGGCCTTTTTCCCTGAAATTCTTCTATAATTGCTTTACTTGTGTGTCTTTATTTTGATTCCTACATCTTGACAGCTCTATTTCTTACTCTATTGGCCAGCCATTTGTGTGTGGTTTTGTGTGTGTGTGTGTGTGTGTGTGTGTTGCAGATCCAACCCAGGGCCTTGCCCATGGAAGATAAGTGCTTTACCACTGAGAAACACCCCTGATCATGAATGTCAGAGTGATCAGAATGTCAATTGGACTTTTAAATGTACATTTTCACCTTAAGAGTGAGACTGGATCTCTGGGCTAGTCTATGATAGGCACAGAGAGTCAAGTAAAGAATTACTGGTGACGGTCACAGGTTATTCTCTCCATCAACAATAAAAGGCATCATTTTAAACACCCACTACATACCAGGAACTTTGCCTCCATCATCTCAGTTACTTCTAAATGAAGAAACAAGGTGTGGTTAAAGAGATGGAATCCAGGGATGCATGCATGGCCTGGCAAAAAGCTTCATCTGTGCATCTTATTCCTTCTGAGACCTTGGGAAAATAGTATATCTTTCAATGCCTCAGTTTCCTTGTCCATAAAATGCAGAAAAATGAAACATCTACTTAACATTTTTCAGAATTTTAGCTCATATATACCAATTGCTTAGAACACTGTTGACTATAGTCTTGTACGCACTTGCTATTGTTGTTGTTGTTATCCGTGTGTCCACTTTACTGAGGATGAAAAAGGAGGATCAGGTGGTTTACCCAACTAATAACTGGCAAAACTAGTACAGGTTGAATATTACTTACTGATCTGAAATCTTGGAACCAGAGGAGATTTCAGATTTTGGAAGTCTTTGGAATTTTGGAATATTTACATGTTTTACCTAATAAGAATCCCCAATCCCCAATTCAAAATCTGAAATGCTCCAAAAAAGTTCCTAATCTTAGAGCATATAGAGGCTGTTGCCTCTAAAGTTGGCCACCACTCTAGGACAAACTTTGATGCCCCATTCTGGTGGTGGTGCTAATTGTCAGAATGAACCTTTCAGAAGGTTCATTCACAAAAGTCACAACACTAAAAATGCCACTTGTTCCAAGTTTGGGTATTTTCCCACCCTGCAGGGTGAAGGAAGCCTGCCTTTTCTTGACTTCCCATTATAGTGTTCAATATAGCTGAAGTACATGGCACAATAAGCTGCTGGAAGATTGGCTACACTATTAAGGACTATGTGATGTGAATCTGAGTTTTTAGTGGCATTGATACAACCGCAATATGAATACAATTGGTTTTTCATCTCTGTAAAGAAAGCTTTTAGTTGAAGGGAAGAGAATTGCTTCCTTGCCTTGGCCTCGACCTTCTCTTTCCTAAAATTCCCTTCCATGTTGTCCACAAGTCTGTCTGTCCAAATCAAAACAGTGCAGTCACTTGCTTTAGAAAGGCAATCTGAAGTGCATTTTTGTACGCTTCTTTCCCTTTTTCTTGCTTTGCAATGTCTGCTTAAGAACAAACACAAAGTCAACTCCAATGCTCTTTATAGTTTGAGCCCAATAAGAAGACATTAAAATTCCAATAAGCAATAATGTCTTTTCACTGCATTTTAGTACTAAAAAAGTAAGTGGTTCTAAGACCGCTGTGGCTGTTAGTACTTAAATGGCCGAATTATCTTAATTGTCTCAGAAGTGGTACTAAAGTCTGAAAAAGCTAGAGTGCCTATGTGAGAAGGAGGTAAAAGTGCCATCATTATGCTCAATTTTTAGAAGGGAACATTTGTTTGCATTTCAGTCAACAGTCAACCACTTTCTAGTAAATCAAAACTCAAAGAGGTGCGGGTGGCACAGTTATATGGCATGTGCTACCCATGGCTGAGTTGTAGTAAATTTAACTCTGCTGTGCAGAAAGCCGCTGTACAGAATTATGAGTCCATTTGACTCCAATTTAATCAACTTGGAGCTCCAAGTTGGCCCATTTTGAGGCTGAGGGACACAGCAGCACAATATATGAGACATATTTTTCTGTATGGCAGAACACTGTCTAGACTCCTGTTATCCAATTCAATGTTAAAGTTGTCTGGGAGTTTTGGGGAGGCAAGAAGCTAGGATGCATTTGTCCAAGATCATATTATGGAAGAGCTGCTAACTAAGAAAAAAATGGAAAAATCTCATTGCAGAAAGAAGAGACTCTAGAACACAGTGGATTCAAGAGTTTCTTAAACTAAACAGGCTTTTATTCTCTATAATCAATTACTCCTCTTTTCGTATGCATGCTTCACAAACAAAATCTGTTAGCCCTACTTTCTTCCCCAATTTCCATAGCATTGATTATTCCTCCTGTCTATGAGCTCCTGGAAAGAACTGTCTATTTCAATCCTTTGAAGGATTTTTTTCTCTCTATTCTTTTGGACCCAGCTCTACTGGGACTTTTCTCTGTTTATGCAAAAGCCACACTAGAGGAATCACCACTGGACTCCATTTTGAAATGTTCATTGATCATTTCCCAGACCTCAGTTTACCTGCTCTATCAGTGATTATTGGCAGAATTGATTCATCCCTCCTCCTTGGACTCCATACTTTACTTGGCTTCCAGATTGGCTCATTCAACGGATTATACTCCTACCACAACTGTCCCTCCTCCAGAATTCTTTGTTGGGTCTGGCACATTATCCCGATCTATATTTAATGGTATATATCCTAGAATCCCCTCCCAGATCTCTTTTTATTTCATGTTGACTTCTCTCCTTACTTTCATTCAGTAACATGGCTTCAATTTCCACCCATATGCTGATGGCCAAATTTGCCCCTCCAGTCTAGCTCTCTCCCCTAAAGTATGACTTTTCAATTCAGTAACTACATTTGAAAATCTAATCAATATCTTAAAATTAAATTTTCCCAATGACATATTTAATACTTACCCCCTTCAAATGCAAAATGCAATCTTCTCCATCTTATAAATGGCAATTCTTTCCCACCAGACCAAAATCTTATTTTTTTAAACTTTATTTCGCCCTTTATCTCCCACTGCCAATGCATCAATGAGTACTTCCGGTTTTTGCATTCAAAATTTGTTCTCAATCTGCCCACTTGTCACTATTGCCACTTCTAATTTCCCGATGCAAGGTAAGTGTTTTAGTCAGCTTTTTCACTGCTGTAACTAAAGGACCTGACAAGAACAACTTCAGAGGAGGAAAAGTTTATTTAGAGGGCTCAAAGTTTCAGAGGTCTCAGTCCATGGGAGGTTGTTCCATTTCTCGGGGCTCAAGGAGAGGCCTGTCATCCCAGTAGAAGAGTGTGGCAGCAGGAAGTGGCTCAAGACACCACTCCCCAGATGCAAAATATATATTCCAAATGATCCACCTTCTCTAGCCACACCCTACACACCTTCAGTTTTCACTCAATGAATCTAGGTTAAAGCTCTCATAATCCAATCATTTCTCCTCTGAACCTTCTTGCATTGTTTCACACATGAGCTTTTGGGGAGTGCCTAAGATCCAACTATAAGAATAACTGTTTCTTTTTTTTTTTTTTTTCCAGACTGGAACTCTTAGAAGAGATTTCTAATCATTCTGCTAACTTTCACCTAGGTTTGTTTTGACATATAGATATCTGAGTAATTGTTGTTAAAAAACATAAGTCAGAGCAACTCATTTCTCTATTGCAAATACATCTTTGTCTTTCAGTGTTTTCAGATTGAAGTGCATATAACTTCTCATGATTTACAGCATACTACCATGTCTCTAGCTGCCTCTGCTTCTACTCCTTTTGCAGATCATGCATTAGATTCATATAAAGCTCCTTCTGTTCCTCAAACATCCTTAGCATGCTCTCCCTCTCCCTCTGCACTGGTTGCTACTAATATAAAGAACATTCAAACCTCAGATCACTCCTTCACATGCTTCCATTAGGCCTCTCTGAGCAACAGTTTATCAGAAAATATTCCCACCATCCATGCAAAATAGCATCCCTGGCTCCATCACAGCTAACCCTTTGTCCTGTGTTATTTTTCTCATGAAACTTATCACTACCTGACATCTTTTGTACTTATTTATCACTGGTTACCTTCCCCCAACTAATCTGAATATAATGTGGACTTTCTTTGATTCAGAGTTCTACCTTGAGTTCCAAGAATTTTTCCTAGAACATAGAATATTACAAATAAATTTCCCAGTTATCCAAATAGTTACTTCAAAATAATAAACTGATTCAAAAAATGTAATTTTCCCCTGCCTCATTTAGAAGAACACAAAAAAGTAGTTTGAACCAGGCATGATGGCACATCCCTGAAATCCCAGCTACTTGGGAAGTTGAGGCTGGAGGATCACAACTTTAAGTCCAGCCTGGGCCACTTGGAAAACCTTTGTCTCAAAAAAGAATAATGAAAAGGGCTAGAGGTGTAGCTCAGTAGTGGAGCAACTGCATATGGTACATGAGGCCTTGGTTCAATCCCTAGTACTGCCAAAAGAAAAAAAAAAAGACATTAACAATGACAAACTTTGAGACCCTATTGACTTTGAAAAATATAAAAAAATTGTGAGGCAATCTCAGCAGAGAGAACAGGGTCACACCAATCTACCTTTTGACACTACCTTATGTCACTTTATAAAGGTCGTACATATTTGAAATAAAATTTTCCTTGACATAATAGAAAGTGAGGCCTGCTAAAGTAATTAGGAAATATTGATTGAGAAAAATCCAATAATTGAGGCTTTCTGAGATAGAGGGACAGAGAGCCAAGAATCACTGGCTTGTGATGAATTGGCATTTTTCTACACAGCTTGAACTCCACCTTCAGCTTGTGTGAATCCACAGGGCACATGCTCAGTAGCTCTAGCTGAGTGTTCAAGTCCCCGCAACGTTTTTCCTAGCTATTAACATAAAGCCACCTCAAATTAATATCTCTGCTAAATTAAACTTGACATGGTTCAAAATGCAGGCCAAACTGTTTTCCATTCCACAATCACTCATCACTCTTCTTTCATTAATTCTTGAGACAGAAGCAGCTCAAAATGTATTAACTTTGTTAAACCAATCTGATTTCATAACTTGAATGTCAATCTTTACAATACAGTAAATTCTTTTTAAGTATTCTACAGCATTTCTTATATTATTTTTAAGGGCATTGATAGATCATCTTTGATTTTATCTTGATTAGATGTAGCTAAAAATTGCTGATTTTTCTTTTCTTTTTTTTTTAAAATTTTCTTTTCAGTTGGAGATGGACACAATACCTTTATTTGACTTATTTTTATGTGGTGCTGAAAATCAAACCCAGTGCCTCACATGCTAGGAAAGCATTCTACCCCTGAGCCACAACCCCAGCCCCCCATCCCTATTTTCATTCAACTAAAACTATAAAACAAAACAAAACAAAACAAACAAACAAAAAAAACTCATGAAATAATTCAGACTCACAAAACTAGTTTCATGTGTCATGTTTCTTCTACATGTGGGAATTAGAAAAAAAAAAACGAAAACAGAGATGTCATGACAGCAGAAGGGAGATGATTGCACTAGAGGAAGGAGTTAAGCTAAAGGAAGGACTGGAGGTGTCAGGGAGTAAGACTAACCAAATTTTGTTACATGCATGAATGAATATCTCACAATGATACCCATTGTTCTGCATAATTAATATGTACCAATAAAAAAAGAATAAAAATAAAGTCTCAGAATTACATAGTATTTATTTCACAAAAGCATTTGTTTCCTTTTAAGCAGAGACTTGACCTATGGGTCCCCTTCACATCTACAATATCTTAGGGGACTCTTTCACCTCCACCATTCTAAAGGAGGTTTCATTTGATGAGATGCAACAAATAAGAACACAGATGAAATATGTCACAACACAAATTTTCTTGTAAATCCCATTGCCAATGTCAAATTCTTTTTGTACAGCTCTCTGTCTGAACCCAACACTGGAGACCCTGATTATTCTACATTGTTTTCTTCCACAAGTTACCTTTCTTTGTCTCTCTACTTTGTGCTGTTCTAATATGTCTTTGTATAAAGTGTGCCCATTAACACTGAAATATGCGTCCTGTTTCCCCTTGCTGATCACTTATTTTGCCTTTTGTATCATTCCGAGCCATTTAACAGTCACAGCCCAATGCGAGTATTTTTGGAAACAATATCCTCAATAATATATGGCCAAATGTGCATGATCACATTTTGTAGGGAGCAATTAAGGATTGTGAAACAGCCTGGACTAATTTGGAGCCAACCTACCAGAATTGACTGACAAAAATGAGTATTAATTATCATGCCCTGCCTCCTTACTACAGCTGAGCTTAATTTTCATGGCCTTAATAATACCAAAATAACACAAAAATGAATATACTCTGTGGCCTTTCCATAGGATGATAAAGGGTGAGCATTTGAGCAAACATTGTAATTGTGCACTGTTATTCTCCTTAGCTAACATTCTTCCCAAGAAGAAAAAAAATAAGATAATATAAGCATGCTATTTATAGGGTATCCTGTGATAATTGTGACTATTTTATAGCAGCATGAAAAAAAAATGATTAGTATAAATAAGAAAAGATGTAGACTGTGATGTGTTTATATGGGAAAAGATTTGAATGGGGTTGTGAAGGAATCTAAACAATCTTTCTTTGTGATTTAGGGTCACAAAAAAAAAAAAATTGCACCAGACAGATTTAAAACTGGAAAGGGAGATTTTGTCCAAGAATTAGTTGTGAAAGAATCAAAAAAATGAATGCAACTCCTTTGAAACAAAGGACAAAAGAAGCACAAGAGAGTTTGGGGTTTTTTTTGGTTTATTTGTTTTTTGATGATCCTGAGGATTGAACCTAGGGGTGCTCTACTACTGAGCTACATCCCAGCGTATTTTTGTTTGTTTGTTTGTTTTCTTTTGTTTTGTTTTTTGAGACAAGGTCTTACTTAATTGCCAGAGCTGTGCTTGAACTTGCAGTCCTCCTGCCTCAGTCTTCGGAGTTGCTGGGGTTATATGCATGCACCACTGCACCTAGCAGAGAGAAAAGTTTCTAAAAGCTGTGATGAGCTACTAGAAAAGTGCTAAAGGACATTGGTGCTGGGAAAATGGGTTAATGTGACTAGATCACATGTGTTTGCTAATTGGCACTTGTCAAAGTTAGGCTCTTGAACTTCCACAGAATCTGGGAGATGGAAGATGATTCCGCATCTTTCTTGATGATTATAGTTCAGAGTTGGCTCACAGGTTCTTGGAAATATATTTCTATATGTAAAATTGTAAGAGTTTGGAGAATATTTATATGGGGGCAGGCAGAGAAAGAATTGAATTGTAAGGATTCCAAAGTAAAAGTCCTAATAAAAGGGAGTCAGGAACCTTTAGCCAAGAAGAAAACTGTTTCAATTTTTAGAGATCACTAAGGCCTTATTGGTCAAAAGATGATGACTATATTTTGACTGTTCTTATTTATTTATGTTTGGAACATGCTATAACTATAATTAAAATCTAAAAAGCAACAAAATTACTACATTGCAAGTTTTAAAGTACCCAAAATGTGCTTTTTGGCAAAAGAGTCAAGACTATCACTCAGATGGCTATTTTTTAAAAGAATCTTATAGGGCTGGTAAATGTAATAGTGCCCACTGCAGATTAGCTTTCCAAGCACCAACTGAAAAAATCCAAGGATTCCCATTACTCCCACTGTGGGTTTTCAAATTTCTTAGGAAGTAAACTTCAGATCACTGGATGAGCTTGAGGTACATTATGATTATTAAAATGAAAAAGGAAAACTGAAAATCTAGTGCATTTGTTTTATTTCCTTTAATTATTTTTCCTACTGAAAATTCAATTTTCTTTGAGCTCCTGCCACTGTACTTAAACCCGCTCTGAACAATACCTCACTTGGTTCAAGTTTATATAGACTGTGAATCTGACAATGTGATAGATTTATCATATTTTTGCCCTAGAGATTTTCAAGCTCACCTTCATTTCATCTTGTAAGATCTAGTGTGTTATCAGGTTCAAATTCATAATGAGGAAATAAAGAGGACACCCTGAAATAGGTATTGTTCTGACCAAGTCTTCCCTCATCCCTGTCCAGACATCACAGTTCCAAATCTTTAAAATGAAAATATTAATTCCAACATTGCCAAGAAACCTGTCAGCTCAGTCAAGAATACTTCACCATAGATACATAACTGCCCTCCACTCCTGATTTTCCAAAATGGGTAATCAAGGAACTATATATTCTGATCAGTCATGAATTTGTGTATATTTATTTGTAGGGGGAGGAGAAATATTTTCAAATCATGAAATATTACATAATATAGTTCAGACTTAAAATCTCGACATATATATATATATATATATATATAGTATATGTCAGATTATTTGTATAAAAATAAATACATCCTTTGTGATATATTGAAGGATCAGAATTGTTCAGATGACAGAAATCACATTTCATGAGTTAAGCAAACCACTTTCCTCCAAGACCACCTACCTCTGTGAAACAATGACTGTGAGTTCTAGTATGAGCTACTTGAAGCAGCCATTACTAAGTCTTGCTGTAAGGAGCTCTGAAAACTCCAAATCCTCCATGGTATTGAATTTTCCTTAAATTCACATTCTTTGAGACTGATGAGGCTTCGTGAGCTAAAATTGATTTTTTACTAGTCTGGCTTCACTACCAGTCCGGCTTTACTCTAGAGAACTCTTGGTTATGGATAAAGCTGTTATCATCTCAGACTTCTAAACAGAATAACCAAGCAACAAATTTCATCACTGTGAAACCAAGGTAGTATGTCATCCACGTCTGGGGACATGGATGTTAAATTGTTCAATGTTAAAACCATGCAAATAAAGCTATTTTGTGTTTAATATGTATAGAAAACTGTTTATTTTTTTTCTGAGCTTGATGGCAGAATAGAATTAACCCATTAGAAACTCAACAAGAAATGGACATTGAAATGTTGTACCACTCCCTGAAACCTCAACAGGGCTTAGTCTTTGCCCCCCACAATGTTCCAGTGAGCAGGCCATTTGGGTATCTGCCAGATTGATGGAGAACAGTACAGATGGATAATCTTCCCTGTTTCCTGAAATATATTTCTCAATTTGCTACCCTTTGACTTTCAAAAAGCCCAGTGCCCTTACAGGTTAAAATCGTCTGAGCTGGGTGGTTCTTAAAAGTAATTTTAAACTACTGTGGACTAATGAAAAGGTACACAATCATGACTAAGGCTCAAAAGCCTGACTCTAGTCGAGATTTTAAAGGGAATGACCCCAGGGGAAAACTAACAGATCTTGGTCCATTTATTCCAGGCAATAAATCATGACCTAGACAAATTGAGGCATATTGAGACTTGGTTGCTTAATGGATAATCCATTGACCTTTTAATCCCCTCGGATCCTTTTCGGTATTCATTTTAACATGCTAGGCAGTGTGTCACATGCTAGACAAAATTGTTATTCTAGACAGAGGTGAGGTTATAAAAGAGAACATCAGGGCACTGCAACTATTTTTTTTTCCCCTACTGGTTTTTATTTGCTACTACCCTGACAACGAGGTGGAAGGAAATGCTTCTCAGCACCTCCTATGAAAACTTCTGTTTTTCCACAACTCTTAAACTAAAAGACAGATGCAACAGCTCTACTATGCAGCTCATTAGGTCTGGGACAGGTGAGAATGCCTTGCTTCTCTATGCTGGGCAATTCCAAGCAGCCAGCACACATTAGCAACATGATTTCAGATAGTCAATATGATTTCTTTTCTCTCTTCAAGAAGCAGCATGGAATGATAATATCCCAGATATACTGAATTAAAGGCTGATTTTAGAAGAAACAGAAAGATAGTTTCTTTGGATTACCAGTAACATGAAGCAAACAATGAATTAAAGTCAAAGCTCTGGACATGATAAAGCTTATCTTTAAAAAAAAAAAAATCCCAAATGTTAGTTTAATAGAAAGCAGCTTTACTTTTAAAATGCTATCTCTGTGTTTCTGTTTCTTTATTCAAAACATTCTGACCTGCCACCAAAACACAATATCATTGCCAGCACTCTTGCATGGCTCAGTCATTAGGGGTGATAACATAACCAAGTCCTGTGTACACAAGTAATCCATCAATCGATCCAGGGAAATGAGCAAGTCTCAATCAGTAGGTTCCCAACCCAAGAGGAGTAACACTCACACTATTGTTTTCACTCGCCTGAACTCCATCCAAACCAGTAAGCCCATCACCTATTCCATTATGCTGTGTGTGGGGGTAGATTAAATGATCACTCTGTCGTTTAGTCAGTTCTTTCAACCATCGAGTGGCATCAAACCCACCATGTTGCCAAATACCCCATCTGTGCAGATATACCGAGTTATAATTCCAAAGAAGGAATAAGGATCATGCAAACCTAGAAATAGTAAAACTCAAACGATAGCATTAAAGCAATCAGCATCTATCTATACCGATTAACCCATTCATAGGAATTACATTTTTCCAGTTCTAGACAACAAAAGGGCATTTCATCATCATAAAATAGCCACATCTCATATGATGGATGTTGTTTCAAACTAAGAGGAACTGATGAAAGTCTGTGACATCACCATGAAGATCCACCACAACCTAAAACTCATAGAATGTACACTTATATAGCAGAAAACCTCTTTTTTTATAATAGATCAAGATATGGAAGAAAAAATGCCAGTAAGTAGAAGAGTATATATTATACAAAAAGTCCTAGAGATCTTATGACCAATTTTCTCTTCATTACATAAAAATTTCAAGATTATCATGGGTTTTTGGCATCTAAAACTTCTCTCTGAGAAGCTGAATAGTGATAGAGAACTCATAATTTAGGGGAGAGATGGAGTTTAATCTAAAAAATATATCTATCATTGATTATCAAATATCCAAACAACTGTGAACATCCGAATGTTTAAGACTTGTTCTTACGTTGTAACAGATAAAACATCATTACTGCATGTCAGGTTTCCAATAAAGCTCCACCCACCAAGAAATTCAGCAAAATCAGCAAACAAAGGTAGTATGCAACACAGTGTAACCATTGAGGAGGAGAGTAATTAGAAGTAGAAATATTTTCTAAAACAAAAATTTTGCAAAAAAAGTATAAAAAATATAACAAATTTGAGTGAAAATAAAGACATTTTAATAAATTTATTTTTCTTACCACATTTTTTTTAATAAAAGTAGGGCAGTGGTAGGAAAATGAAAGAATGGGTTCCAGGCGGCTAAGTCACCATTGGCTGAGACAATGGGTGGGGTGATTATAGTCCCCACAGGAAATAGATGGCGTAATCAGCTTAGTTAATTTGTTGAGAGTTTAATAAAGGAACTATTTATAAATGTGTAGCCAGGCATAGGGAAGCTACAAGATACAGGACAATATCCAGGCTAGTAGCAGAAGAAAACTAGTTGTCTATACTGGGTCTGAAGCAGTTTGCAGAACACAATGAGAATCTCAAGATTTGTTGAATATTAGTTTATAATTTATCCATTTCATGTCAGTGAGACACCAAGCTATGAAATTCAACAGGATGCCAGAAGACTACAAGTACATCTACTAAAAATTATTTCAAATGTATTATTACACTACTGCATCTATGACTCTGCCAGTCATAGATGAGTTGTTACTTTTGCTCTATAATTGTACTTTATCTCAGCTTTCATTTTTCTAGGAAACTTCACTGACTTCCCATATGAAATTAGTAATCAATAACAATCCCACAGAAAGTATGCAATAGCATACAAGTTGTTTCTCTTTCCTTATAACTATAAATCAATGTGTTCACTATTGGTTTGTATATGAATTTAAAAATCTGTGTCATTTAGAAAAAAAGAGGGAAAGCTTTATGGAATGTTGTTAGGGTCTGTAAACAAGTCAAGATGATGCCTGGCATTCTGCCAGAGGGAGTGGTTTGTGAAGTAATGCCAGTGAGCCATTAAGTGTGGAGATTCCTTATTGGTTGACTGCTGTATCTAGTTTATGTTAATTAAGATAAGCTGTGTGGAATGTATAAATACCCCTGTTGTCCTACAATAAACTGGTCCCACTCCTGCTGTATCCTGTATCGATCTACTCAAGTTGTTCGTCACCCCCCCTGGTTATTTTGCTACAGCCGGACTGCGGCAGATGGTGGCCCCTTATGAGGAGCCCCGGGACACTCAGGGGTAAGTGATGAAAAAAAGCTGCCCGTCCATAGATAGGACGGGAACAAATCTGCTCGTCCCTAGACAGATAGGGCGAGAGGAAAAATGGCCATTTTGAGAAAATGGAGAAGATTGATACAGTATGTTTGTGTCTTGTTGTGTCTAAGTGTATTGTATTGTCTTTGTGATGAGAATATGGAAGGGGTGAGAAGTAAATTACTAAGGGAAGGAAACACCCCAGTGGAACCAAGAGCAGTTAGAGCATGTGTTGATAAAAGCCCAGGAACTCTAGTCAGAAAGAAAAAGAAAGTTCAGAAGAAGAAGGATTATCAGGAAAAAAGTTGCAGCAAAAGGCTATTACTAAATACTTTTCGTTACTGGAGGGTGCATGAATCAGCGCCGAAGCGGCTGCCAAGTGCAAGCCGGTCAAGGCGCAGCAAGGACTTTCCAAAGGGCACAGCCGGCTCTTCCAGTGCTGCGAGCCCAAATCTAGACCTGACCCGGAGGCACAGTCTCATGGGCTCTTGCTCCCTGTGCTCCGAAGCAGTTTGAGTCCCTGACTCTCCCCAGGGCCATCTGGGGCTGCCCTGGACGGTGCAGGGGGAGGACAGCCAGCGTCCCTGAAGTTTGATCATTTCCAAGGCCAGTAACTACAACCATTAAGGCTTGTTTCAAATGTAAAACACCTTGAGATAATGTACTAAATTTTCCAGAAGTTTATTTTCTTAGTGCCTGCTGGAATACTATAGGATTTTCTTTAACATCATTGCTGGAGTTCCTGCCTTCATCCCAGTGCCGGTGAAGACGAGGATGGAAGAATTTCCAGTGTTGCTGAGAACCAGACAGACTTTGGATCAAGCTAGCTGCCTGCAGAACTTACCTGGACTGTGATTTAAGCAAGCTGCCTGCAAAACTTACCTGGACTGTGATTTACCTGGACTGTGAGTTAATCTGTTGAGACACTGCTTTACCTGGACTGAGACAACAAACTGTAATCTACAACAAATTGTTACTGGGTATCTTTGCTAATGGTGTCATTGCTGGTATAATTTTTCCAAAGGCTGTTTGCATGGAGCCATCAATTGGCTTGGTATTGTGGCATTTTGTATCCTCCCCTTCTGCTTGTAGCAGATTATTTATGGTGTTTGTGTAAAAACCACTATGGTCATTATTTAAATTAAACAAAAAGGGGAAATGTTAGAGTCTGTAAACAAGTCAAAATGGCCCCTGGCATTCTGCCAGAGGGAGTGGTTTGTGAAGTAATGCCAGTGAGCCATTAAGTGTGGAGATTCCTTATTGGTTGACTGCTGTATCTAGTTTATGTTAATTGAGATAAGCTGTGTGGAATGTATAAATACCCCTGTTGTCCTACAATAAACTGGTCCCACTCCTGCTATATCGATCTACACAAGTTGTTCGTCACCCCCCCCCCCACCCCTGTTATTTTGCTGCAGCCGGACTGCGGCAGAATGTTAATATTATAGAGTGCACAAACAAAACTTACCGATTAGTAAGAATGAATGAGTCATTATCCAAAAATAAACAATGGGACACAGTTGTTAGCCTGTAATGCTGAAATATAAAAACTGAGTTTCCATGGTGGCTTTAACCTGAGTATACAAATCCCTGATATTCTAGGCAACCAATTTCAGAATAATGAGGGCTTTAAGAATCAATAAAATTTCTTGAAAATATTGTGGGATATAGTTAGCCAGAATAATGCTAAGGAAGACTTTACCTGTGGGTAAGTGAACAGGAGAGTGGGATGAGTTAGCATTCACAAAGTGCTGAAGAACTTGGCAACCTACTTACTGTCACTACTCTTCTCTCTTAGATAATTTCCTATGCCAAGTAGTAATTAGACCAGTTTGGATATAAGTTTAATATGTGCTAATACCTATATTATCGAATGACATGAGGACAACACTTAAGGGAACTTTCTGACATACCTCAAACTAAATACTTTGACTTTTATCTCTCACCCAAGTCCTGTGCACAAGATGGAATTTGGGTCTCCTATGCATGAAGCAGACTCCCCCTGACAAAAAGCTAAGAAAAGTGCTTTTGAAAAGAGAGGGAGGGATGTCTCTATGACCACAAGAGTGAGCTCACATGTTTCCTTTATTTATACAAGGGAACTTCAAAAGTTTTCTACAGAATGTCCTTCATCAAATAAGGCAGGAGGTGGGCTGTCCAGACCCAATGGATTATGTCCAATTCCAAGCTATGAGAGCAGTCTTCCTTGCTCAGTGTAGACTGAAGTCACAGGCATTGCGTAATCCATTAAATGGGAGGGGCCACAAAGTAGTATGCAATGCCAGACCAAAATCTCCTTGGCTCAAGGCCCAGTGAAGACACTAAGTAGCTTAGGAATGCCTTTCCGCATTTATCTTATTCTTTATTTTTCTTCCCACACTCATCGGTACTATTTAGCCTGCTAAAAGATATGGGCAAGAAGAGTATGGTTGCATCTTATGGAAAGCAGGAGTGCAGAAAATGTTGGCTGAGTGAAATCAAGTAAAAATGAAACGAACATTAAAAAGTCAACTAGTTTCCCTGGGATTAAACAAAATAGGCAAGTTTTAACCATAAGCAACAAGATTAAAGTTTGTCCACACAAGGGATGTATTTCTTAATTCAAATTGAAATGAGAATGTCCCGATGTTTTCCACGTCTGTTTCTGACCCACAGAACCAAGCTGCAGTGAGACTCAATTATATGAAAAAATACCATTCACTGCTATTGAAAATAATGCGGAAATCAACATATCTTCCACATTTTGGGGGAGTGAATACATGAATATGACTCAGGAGTTGCCAGATCACTCTTTACAGAGAGAAGTGATACTGAAGTACTTTGATTTCCTAGTAGCATCCTTGGAAGGCTGCAGCCTTCCTGTTCTCCTCTTCACATTCTGAGTACAAAATGGATCAGTTAAGAGCTGATTATGTTGATGCTAGTGTGAATTTATATAAAATGAACCTTAATGTTCTAGAAATTCTAATTTCTCAACTACACATAACTCAAAATGGATTCAGAATTTCTTGGTCAAAAATTCATTTCATCTTTTTTACATAAAGCAGATTTCCAATTTTTAAAAATATCTTTATTTCACTTTTATGCTATGCTGAGGTTTGAACCCAGTGGCTCACATCTGCTAGGCAAGTGCTCTACAGCTGAGCCACAACCCCAGCCCCATTTCCAAATTTATATGATTTTTTCTTGTCTAAACACCAGCACTTATAACTTATCATTAGTTTTTTTTAAATTTTTTTCCTCCTGATGGACATAGATATGTTGTTTAACTATCAAGCAATTATATTGTTCTCATAGAGTTTACATTCCCTATTGATTTTGGAAATACATTCTTGGCCTGATTAATTTATTCCTGTTCGTAGGTGCCTTTTGTTAAATGATTCTGTCTGCAAACCTGACCTTATGGAACACTCTGATTGACTTTTTGAATTTTTTTTTCCCTTTGAACCTATTTTTATTAGGCCTGAAAATCTGAGACCTACAAAACGAGAGCATGGCTTGGCCAGGTATGCTCAAGTACAGTTGAGACCTCTGAGGTAAATCACTCTACCAGATGCCATGCTGGACACAATCATGCCTGATTTATGAAAGTGAGTCTTTTGTGGGGTTAGCAGAGCATTCTCAGGGCACTCAAACAACCTGGGCTTCAGACCCATCTCTAAATCTTTCTGAGTAGCCCAGAACTATTCATTTATCCACTTCTAAACATCACTTCTACTCTTGAAAAATGTAGCAAATCTACCTAATGGTGTTTTTGATAAATATCAAATAAGATAAAGAAAACGTGTGCATTTTAAGTTGAAAGTGTTATTCAACTATGAGTCAACAGGCCTGAGTCTCATTTCCTGCATTCCATACAGATTTTAACCTAGTGAATTCCATACTACAACCCAAAGGCTGGACTTCAATATCTAATACCCTTATGTGCAAATTTCATAATGTCATAGTGTTTATGTTGAAATGTCATAGTGTTTTAGTCAGCTTTCTTGCTGCTGTGACTTAAAGACCTGACCAGCAAAATTGTAGAGGAGGAGAAGTGTATTTGACAGCTCATGGTTTCAGAAGACTTAGTCCATGGACAGCCAGATCCATTCCTTGGGGCTTGAGGTAAGGAAGGATATCATGGTGGAAGAGTGTGGAAGAGGTAACCAGCTCACATGATGATCAGAAAGCAGAGAGACTCCACTTGTCAAATACAAATCTATACGCCAATGCCATGTCCCCAGTTCCCAAATCTTATTTGCCTCTCACTCAGTGACCATTCATCATTAACGATTTCCAACTACCTTTCTTGGAATTTACTTTTCTCGAAAAATACCTAACTCAAAGTTGCCTTACCTATTTCTGGAATTTAAAATTTAGAAACTAAAGAGAACTCACAAAAGTTCACAGGAGTTACAAGGAAAGTTAATGACTTGGAAAATAGGATGTGTGAAGGAAGCTTAGAGGAACTGGAACATTTGATACTGAGCAGAAAACCAGGGAGGTGAAAATGTATTTTAAGAAGTAAGAGAAATAAGGAGATGGAAACAGTGATCATCTCCTTCCCTTCACAAATATGACAGATAAGCAATAAGTAACTACAATTATATGATTTTCCAGTTCAGGAAGCAGGAAGGTGTATGAGCATTAATTATCTTCTTCGGTAAGTTCTGTGAAGACATGAAGTGTGTATGTATGTTACTAGTTAATACATAAAGTATGCATGTATACATATGTGTATTAACATGTGTGAGTGTGTATATGTGTGTGTGTGTGTGTGTAGATATAACCCATAAAGGAAAAACAGAAGGGGGATAACAAAAAAATTAGGAAGCTAGAAAACACACAGATATTTACTAACTGACTCCGCAAACTGAAATTGAATCCTATATGTCAGTAGGAAACACTGAAAAATAATTTAATTAATATCACAGAACTTCATGTTGTCCCAAGTACCTCAAAGATTTAGCGCAGGAACCCATCAGAAGATTTGAATGAAAATCTGTATACAAAGTTGTTAGGTATTCTCTTACTTCTCACAGTCTGGCAACTGTGGTGCCTCTTCTCAGGGAAAAGACTGGGCATTTATTATCATTTTGCCACCATAAGAAAAGGGCCTGATATTGTTCTAATGGTTGCATTCCTCAAATTTCATTGGAACATAGTCCACAATACAATAGCATTAAGAGGTGTGACTTTTGCAGGTGATTAGTCATCAGAGCTCTATCCTAAAGAGTGGGATTAGTGATTTTTATGAGAGGACTTGAGAGTTCATTGGACCCCTTTGTGGCCCATTGATCCTTCCACTACTTGATGACACAGTAACAAGTTACCATTTGAAGCAGAGAACAAGTCCTTATCAAGTCCCCAATCTGCTCATGTTTCAACTTTGTACTTCCTGGCCATCAGAATTGTGAAAAATAAATTTCAAGTACTTGTAAAATTTCCAGAATAAGGTATTTCGTCATATCAGGAGGAATGGAGAATAATAGACTCTCTGCACTGTGAGATATCAGACATATTTGAAAATGGAGCACTAAACAGGAAACAAAGGGATTAACTAGAAGCTGACATGCTGAATTTGGAAAATTCCCCAACCTTCTTCCACCACTAGGCAGCCAGTTGGACTCTCTATATAAGGCATAACCCAAACCAGTATATTTTTGAGAATAGAATGGTTGCTAATAATACTTACTCATTTAGGAACATTTATGCCCCACGCCTAGGGAGGGTTACGATATTATAAGCCTATTTCTAGAATGCTAATAGCCAGGCATGTACTCCCCAGAGAAAAGGTTACTAGAGTCTTCTTTGAGGGATTCTAAAGAGTTCAAGATGAAAGACCTAAAGAGGCTTACATCTAGGAGGCCAAAGGAAAAAGCATGGCCAGCCAGTTCAACAATATCAACCATATCCAGCACTTGTAGCTATAAATAGCATTTGCACACCCAAATAATATAAAACCTAGATAATGATATTAACAGAAGTAGAATAAAAACAGTTTGGAGAAACGGAAGTATATACATCAAAGATGACACTGGGCAGTTCTAAAAGTGTAAAAAAATCTTCATCCTCTATAGGGAGAAGCCCAAAGATCAGGATAAAGATTTTAATTTAAAGATAAAAATCTCTCCTATGAGACAGCCTTGCATGCTCATTCACATATTTCTACACTTGCTTACAAAGTACAACTGCAGAGTGGAATAGTTGCAATGCAGACTATACAGGCCTCAGGATCTAAAATAATTATTATCTGGCACTATAGAGAAAAAAAGTTTGCCAACTGCTAGTATAAATTATGAACATGCCAGAGAAAAATAAATTATGAATATGTACATTTGATTTTTTTCAAAAGTTAGATAGTTGTAATATTTAATACATTTTAAACCATGTATCCTCTCAGAAGCTGGAATGATGAAATTGTTGGTATATTTAAGACAGTGATCAGTATATGCTTCAAATTAATTGAAGCAAATTCTTATTATTGTAATATTATTTTTAGTTTAGATATTCAGTGGGTTTTGCTTAGTTGTATATTTAGTTCAAAATATACATTAGTGGTTTTCTTCAAATATTTTGTAAGTAACAACATCTATGTTAACAGACCCACCAGGTCTGTTAGAAAGACTGAAATAGGGGGTAAATAACTTTTGGGAAACATGGCTTTCACAAGAGCTCCAGGACAGAGCCCAGGAATCTAAGTGTCTTCCTTGTGGAAAACATTGTGCAATATTTTATCAGCATCTTTCCTGTTCAATTGATTTCACATCCCTTTATCTTAACATATTGCACTATCTCTTAGTGTCATGTTTTTCAAAATCCTTCCTAGTGAACTGCTGGGTTACAACAACAACAACAACAAAACCCATAAGACAAGAAACTGTGGCATGTCTTGTTCATACAGGATTCACACCTTGAAAAGTCAGTGGATTTCCGTTCCTCACCTCTAGCCAAGGTTTCAGTATAAGTTGTGTTACAAGTGAAATTTACTAATCAAAACTGTTGGGTTTGAAAATGACTCTTTCAGAGAAAGTGAAACTTACATTCTCAAAAACACACAACCTCTTGCATACCACCATTTGTTTTTGACTCTCGTAGACTCAAAAGTAACTTGAAAACTCGTCTGCACTTTTATCACTGTCAAATCACATGCAATAGTTCAAAAATGTGAATAGGGAATATTGTTTTACCAAGAAGAACAATGTAAAAATGCATCTCTCTTTTCCTGAGATCAAGGTCTGGCATTAGCTAAATCATTTGATTTTTCCCAAGTAGATCCAGATTCTTGGAAATATCTCTATGAAAATGTAATAAGGGATCATTTTAAGTGAAGTTGTATTAAAAAAATCTTTGGTTTTGGCCCTTTGATTATTATGATCCATTGTGGTTAAAAAAAAAATTATTCTCTGCTAAATCTCAGGAAGAAGTAAAGCTAAAATACAAGGGTAAGGAAATTGGTGTAAATGTGATCATTCAGATAACAGTCAACTATTTGCCTACAGGGCACTGAAAAATACTCACTGACTGAAACCAAGCACTGTGTCTAAAACATAATAGAGAAATAAAATTATTAAAGGTATGAAAAATAATGACTTCATTATGTCTGAAAGAAATCTTGAATATATAGTTGAAGAAATGCAATTAACTCAAAAGGATAGTCAAGTTCAGAGAAAGATACCAAATGTGGAACAAGTTGAGGGGCTAGAAAGGAGGGAGTTACTGTCCTGGTTCAGTTTTCTTTGTCAATTACCCACTATCTGTTTGATAACTCTATTTTATGATGAAGTATACAAAGATGATGAGTGGTTATTTTTATGTGTTTCAGATACTTATAAATTTTCTTTCAAAGAAAAAAAATTGGTTCCTAAGTTGGAGCCCAAGGTAGTATCAAATGATTACAACTGTTGCTGTATAGAAGGAATATATATGGCAAGTAATATTATTGCAGGTAATACTGCTCTCAGATGGAACAAGAAAATAGTCACATACATACACATGTACAGAGAGACCCATGTCTCCATGCTCAATCTCTTGTAGCAGCAAGTGACAGAAAATCCATGAAAAAATTATAAATCATCCAGCAAGAAATACCAACTTTATGTTGGATATTAGGGTTTTAGGGTAGAAATGAGGGTTATACATTATTGGAAGGTTTGGTTTGGGCCCTTAAGAAGCATATAATAAAAATAAAGAAGATAGATGAACTTTGAGAAGTAGTGACAAATTCAAATTATTGTACACTTGCATGCTACAATGTATCAGGCATGAAATCAAAAATATTATAAAAAAGAACAGTGTTATGATGTAGCCTAACATCTTATTTCCTAGGTGTAGAAAATTCAATGCAAATCTCCTGTCTCCATGCATAGTCTGTATTCTTCATGCCATTAGGTAAAAGTTGTGAATTAGGACTGTGTTCTTTATTCAAGATCCCCCTGCATTTCATATAGTGACTGACATTCTTGGATGTCTGTAATGTAAGGATTGAATGGAAAGAATAGTCCAATTGTGACCCAACATCTTCAACATAGAAGTGAAGTTGGACGTGGTGGGACACACCTCTAGTCCCAGCATTCAGGAGACTGAGATCAGATGACTGCTTGAACTCAGAACTTGGAGACCAGCGTGGGCATAATAGTGAGAACTCTATCTTTAAAAAAGAAAAAGAAAGAAAGAGACACAAAGAGAGAGAAATGAAAGAAGGAAGGGAGGGAAAGAGGGAGGGAAGAAGGAAGGAAGGAAGGAAGGAAGGAGGGAGACAAGCAGGATTTAAATGACTAATATTTGATACTTTGGAATATGGGGTATCCCTTTTTATATCACATCCAGTTGCCATAATAATACTCTGATTTCAAGAAGGTTATTCTGCCCACATTGAAGATGAGAAGACCAAAGTTAGACAAATTAAAAAGATGTCACAGTAAACCATTCAACTGGTACTTCAAACTTCCTCTATAGTAGAGAGGACTGTGGTGGCTGATTGGTAGGGAAAGGGGGAGGGGGATTATGTTGGGGAAGAAGATAGGATACGGGTCCTTCAGACCATGTCAAGAATTTTGCCCAGAAAGCAGAAGAAAACAGGTACCACTATTCACAAAACAGTGCATAGAGCCCAAAGTCTAACCAACCTAGTCAGTTCTGTTTAAACATGATTAACTAGATCTACTAAAAGAAGAAGAAAGGAGGGAAAAAACAAAGCAAAAAAGGAGGAGAAAAACCTAGTTGCCAGAGAATAAATAGCAACTTAACATTTCTCTCATCAGTGTAATGGAATCATGTGGGACATTCAGCCTTTTAGCGATATCCTGGATTCCAGAGGAGGTCTGTACTGGCTCACATAAGAGTGATATTCTTTAACCTAATGAATGACAGAGTGACAGTTACATCACCAGGGCAGCAAGGGCAGGGAGCGGTATGCATGAATTCCCTATTGGCTTCTGGCATCACACATCTTCCTAAAAAGACCATGTCACTATTTTTTCTGGAAGCAATAACACAGCCAGCACAGGTTTTCTATTTAATTTAATTTATTTATTTTTTTTGGGGGGGTACCAGGGATTAAATTAAGGGGCACTGGACCACTGAGCCACATCCCTAGCCCTGTTTTGTACTTTATTTAGAGATGGGGTCTCACCGAGTTGCTTAGCACCTCGCTGTTGCTGAGGCTGGCTTTGAACTCGAAATCCTATTGCCTCAGCCTTCCAAACTGGTGGGATTACGGGCATGCACCACAGCACCCAACTTCTCTTTACTTTTTTAAATCAATTATGACTCGATAGTTCTTTGTTCTTTGACATAAGTTCCAAGGTGTGATATATGTGATATATGTAACACCTGACACAATGCCCAATGCTCTCTTTTTACTTGGTTACATCACATCACAGCTAGAGAAAGAGTTAAAATATGCTGAACCTTCATATTCTTGAGCTAACACATGGACAAATAGTATTACATTAAGAATTGAGACAGTTGGTACAGTTTCACTTTAATCTCCATGTGATTATGAACCTACCATCAACAATGAAGAGTTAAAATGCCTGGAGAATATTTGAGGAAATTAACAAATAGATGCTTATTTTAGTCAGCCAAGGTCAGGTCACCTTTGACACATGCTTATGGGCCTGACACAACAATTTTCCTGAGAAATGGTACTTTACAGGGCTGAACGACAACTCTCATCAACACTTGCATTTTTAAAAATATTTTTAAGTTGTTGATGGATATTTTTTTATTTATTAATTTATTTATATGTAGTGCTGAGAATCAAACCCAGTGCCTCACATACAACCCCAGCCTAACACCTGAATTTCTTGAGGAGAAGCAGGTATTTCTGTCTGACTCCCTTTCAGTTTGATAGAGTTTATGGCTGTAGCTAAATGTAAATCTAACAAGATTTAAAGTCCCAACTTTCCATACTTTTATTCTTGTGGGGTGGGGATTTAGTCCCAGAAGAAAAAGAAAAAAAATAATTTTTGGAACTTCTATTTATTATACTTCTTCACAAAGAATAAACATGACAATGATGGAAATGAGAGGAAAACAGGAAAAATTAAATAGAAATGAAACATGATTAGGTGTTCTTTTAATACTCTGCATATGACAGAAATGCATAAAAAAAGCTTTATCTTGATTTTAAAATCCTCTTAATGTAATTTGAAGCTTTTGCTTTAAGCCCCACGCAGCAAAATGCAAATAACGGACTTCTTTTGGTGCCAGAATCAGTCTCCCTATCAGTGGCTTGTAGGAACAAGTTTCCCTTCTCTTGTTTTCTCTATGCTTAATAATGATCTAATTTAGGCGAGTGCATGACTGAATGAAAAATGATTGATAAGAAATATATGCATGTTATTGTGTTGGTTCAAGGAGAATTTCACCTCTTGGGAAAGAAAGTGGATTACCATTCTTGCTCAACAGTATAAGTGCTGTACAGAGCAATACATAAAATAGTCCAGTAAACAATTCACTAAGGCTAATCCACTCAGCACATACTGGGCTGGACCTAAAATTCCATTTGTTCTTGGCTATCATTCTGCCTTTCCTTTAGCACTTAAAGCAGCAGTGTCTAGCTGTTAGCAGATAGTTCTTTTACACTAAGAAATATAAAAGGGAAGAGCCTTCTGCTAAAATGGCTGCAATATATCAGTACATATTCATAACCTCTGAAATGGCATTTATATCTGTTCTGTATGTGAATCCAGAAAGGAAGATACTACTGGATGTCACTAAACCCAATGAGATTTTCTTTTCCCTCTCTAATAATAAGAGATAGTGTTTATAAAAGGGGAAGGCAGTAGTCAGTACAATGAAAAGAACATGGATAATTTTCAATCACACAAATACAACTTTTGGACCACAGAGAGTGGATAATCTCCCAATCCTCAGCTTACTCATCTAATAAAGAGGAATCCCATCATATCATTTCACTGCTGATCAGTGAATGACAACTGATTCACAAGATCCAGTGTTGCCAAGGGTGCCACTTCTGGAGTCTGCCAAAAAGATGTCCTGAATGATTTTTAAAAACTACATCAATTTCCTCAAAATAGACATGAAGACCAATGGAACCGAAGACTCACTCGTATACTTATAGTCATCTGATACTTGACCAAGGTGCCAAAAATATATGCTGGGAAAAAAGATGGCCTTTGTAAACAAATAGTGCTGATAAAACTGGATATTCTTATGTAGAAGAATAAAACTAGATCCCCATCTCTCAGCCTGCACAAAAGTCAAATCAAAGTGGGTCAAAGACCTGGAATTAGACCAGAACTTTGCAACTGCTAGGAGAAAACAGAGGCTTAATACTCCAATATATTGGCTCAGGTACCAACTTCCTTAACAAGACCCCTAAAGGGGCTGGGGATATGGCTCAAGTGGTAGCGCATTCTCCTGGCATGCGTTCGGCCCGGGTTCGATCCTCAGCACCACATACAAACAAAAATGTTGTGTCTGCTAAGAACTGAAAAATAAATATTAAAAAATTCTCTCTCTCTCTCTCTCTCTCTCTCTCTCTCTCTCTCTCTCTCTCTCTCAAAAAAAAAGACCCCTAAAGTTCAAGAAGTAAAATGAAGAATCAATAAGTGGTATGGCATCAAAGTTTCTGCACAGCAAAATAAATGAAAAGGAATATGAAGAGAGAGCTTACAGAATGGGAGAAATTCTTTGCTAACTACTTCTCTGACAGGGCATTCGTACTCTAAATATATAAAGAACTCAAAAAGATTAACACCAAAACTAAAAACAGAAACAAATAACCCAATCAAGAAATAGGCAAAAGAAATAAATAGACACTTTTCAAAAGAAGAAAAACAAATGGCCAATGAATATATGACAAAATATTCAACATCCCTAGCAATCTGGGAAATGCAAATCAAAACCACACTGAGATTTTCTCTCACTCCAGTTAGAAAGGCAAGTATTAAGAATGCTACTAATAATAAATCTTGGAAAGGATGTGAAAGAAAATGTACAAACCTACATGGTTGTCTGCTAAAAATTAGTATAACCACTCTGGAAAGCTATTTGGAGATTCCTCCAAAACTAGGAATGGAACCAACATATGACCCAGCTCTCCCACTCCTCAGTATTTAACCCAAAGAACTTAAATCAGCCTGCTCTAGTGATACGGCCATATCAGTGTTTATAGCAGTACAACTCACTATAGCCAAAATACGGAGCCAGCTCAGGTACCCATCAATAGATGAATAGACTAAGAAAATGTGGAATATATACATGATGGAGTTTTACTCAGCCATAAAGAAGAATGAAATTATGATGGTTCTCAAAAAATGGATGGAACTGAAGAGTAGCAGGGTAAGTGACATAAGCCAGATTCAGAAAATCAAATTTTCTTTTATATGCAGAAACTAGAGCAAAGCAAGGGAATAAAGTTGTGAGTGTTAGAGTCTGTAAACAAGTCAGGATGGCACCTGGCATTTTGCCAGAGGGAGTGGTTTGTGAAGTAATGCCAGTGAGCCATTAAGTGTGGAGATTCCTTATTGGTTGACTGCTGTATGGAGTTTATGTTAATTAAGATAAGCTGTGTGGAATGTATACATACCTCTGTTGTCCTACAATAAACGGCTCCCACTCCTGCTGTATCAATCTACACAAGTTCCTCATCAACCCCCCCCCCCCCGGTTATTTTGCTGCTGCTGGACTGTGGCAGTGAGTAGTGGTGTTGAATATCATGAAGATACAGAGAAGATTAATAGAGTAGAGAAAGGGGACTGAGAGGGAATAGGAGGGACAGAAAAGGGGAGGAAATAGATTTGACAAAAATTTTACTTTATGCATGTATAAATATACATTGTTAATTTTACCATTATGTATATCTAGTTTTAAAAAGTAAAAATAAATATATAAGAGTGAAAGGAAGACCAATGGAGTAGAAGAAGGTGGATAGAGGGAGGGAGTAAGGGATGGAAAAAACTGGGCATTGGGAATTGAAATGGAATGATTAAACTCCAAACATGTAAGATTATATCAGAATGAACCCAACAAATATGTATGACTCTAATGCACCAATAAAATAAAATAAACTATGTTTGTTTGTTTGTTTCTTTGTTTCTTTCTTTCTTTCTTTCTTTCTAGAGTAGAAGGCATGGCATAGGTGCAAATTTGAAAATTAACATATTTTCTTAAAAAAAGGATTTAAAATCTCAAACCTTTCCTCAATTATTATGTTACCTCAAGCATATTGCTCAACAAATTTGTTTCCTTAGAAAAGACAGTAACAGTGTCCCTATCTTTGGATCTCATGTGATAACTAATACTTGATTAAATATCTAGGAATAATGTAAATACTTAGCAATTTTAGTTAATTGCATTAGTATGAGTAGTGAAAGTATCATAAGTAATATGCACATATTCTTCGCCACAAATTCTGTTTTTAGGTATTTGCCCATACTTCTTGGAGCCCTATATCAGTCGATGGCTGCCTCAGAGCTGGAATTTCAATGTGACCCTGCAGAAAAGTGTTTATTTTTGAAACTTGCACTACATCAATGCTTTATGCCTGAAAACACCATACAAGATTGAATTTTGTAGATCCATGTTTTGATTTCATACAAAATGAAGTTCAGGCAATTCTCTTATAGAACCTGGTATACTCTGGAGTCTTCCTCTCAGCCTTCATCATGATATACTTAACAGTATATTGTGGAATACTTGGAAGTAGATCATTCTCTAACTGGACCTTAAATAATATCTCAGCATTGGCCAACACCTTGTAAGAGGTGCTGAGCAAAGGATCTGGCTAAGCTATATCTGGATTGTTGATCCTCAGAAATCTTGAGAAAATAAATGCATGTTTTTTAGACAACTAGTTCTGTGGTAACACTGTTGAAGCAGTAGATGACTACTAATGATATAGCACCAAATATACTTTGAGTAATGGTAGCATGCTTAATTAACTAAAGCAGTCTAAGACTAGGAAACTAAAGTATCTTTCAATTATTCACATCCACTTACTATAATATTTAATGCATATTGGCAAGGTTTTTTTGTTTAAAAATTAGGCTTTGACTCTTATAATACCTTTATCTACATATATACTAGAAATCAATCATTGTGGTATATAGATATTACTTCCCATATGCACAAAGAGATCATATGTGAATAAAAATAATTCAGACTGGATTATAATCAATGAATAATACACAAAAGGAACATGGAAATCCCCAATTCCTCAGTGCCTAAGACTGAGAACAATAAGATCCATCTGCACTTTGAAAAGAAAAGTGGAATATTCCTCTGGTGCTTCTCCTAATATAATCATGAATAGCTAAAGAAAAATTATAGAAAAAAAGACAAAATACGCTTATCCATAAAGTATAAAACCTATAGTCTTACAAAGAAAATCACTTTATTTCTACTAAACTATTCAGGGTTTATGATGTCCAAGCTCTGAATCACAAATGTGCTCTGCTTTAATCCATAGGGAACATACTTTAGGACCAAATTAGTAGGGTAGGCTAATAGTGCATGGCAGTTAGTAGAGGTTGAAGCCTGATACTATCTTGGAGGCAAAAGATTAAACAATATCTAAGTTATTCATCTAAAAATACTTTCAAATTAATTGAGCCCAGAAACCATGCCACTGGATTTTTTGAAGGACAAATCACTTTTTTGAAGGACAAATCATTTTTTTGAAGGACAAATCCAAGTGCTTTGTCAGAAACAAAAGGGCAGTGTCCAGAGAGAGGAACTGGCTCTGTTTCTTTCTTGTTTTCTTTTCCTCCTAAGAAACATATTCATTCCCCCAGGTGCTTTGGCTCTGTCCACTCTTTATCTAAGCTGTCTTGCCCACAGCCCAAACACACCAGGCCTACGAGTTCAAGCCACAGAAGGGAAGGGGACGACCCTGTCTGGGACATCAAGAAGACGACAGAGAGGGAGAAGGAACTAGTTTATTAAAACTCCAACTAGAAGGAGAGCAAAGCACCAATCTAATTAGTGTTTAATGACTGTGCTCAAGTCAGAATGTCAGCCCTGGACCGCCAGGGAGAAGGCAGTCTGGCTTAAAGAGAGAGAGAGAACATGGACAGGGAAGACGACATGGTCGATTATTGTGGTCTGTCTCTCTTGTGCCAATTGCTGAAGCTACTGAAGCATGCTGATTTTCCTGAGAAAATCAAGGGTGACTGAAAATACTGACTTTTCCTTTACTCTACTGCCATCCTGCTGAATTACACTAGTGGCCTAAGTGCCTAGAGGCTCCTGAGTGTTTTCAGGATTGCAAACCAAATATTGCTATTAGCACCCACATTTTAAACAATTGCTCTGTGTCCAACAAGGAGGACTGTAGCCAAATCATTTTGGCATAGAAAAACTTGGCAGAACTGAGCTCAAACTCTAGTTTTATCAATTACTAACTGGACAGCTGAATATATAAATCTGTTTTTATATAATAATAAACAGGTAGTGGGGGGTTGGCTGGATCTCTCTTGAGCCTCTGTTATTTTATTATGATGTAAATATTAATAACTGTCCTGATAGAATCTAGCAAAAATTTTATTCAACAGATATAGAAGGTATAGCACAGGACTTTAGCACATGTTGAAATTTTAATAAATGCTAACTATTTTCATCACCTGGAAAATGACAAGGGCAAATCGTTGGTTGTCCCATCCAAAGATTTTTTTTTTTCATTTCACTGAAGTACAAAATGTCAGTCTGCACACATCCATCCCATTGTTAATCATTTCCTTTTCTGAATCAGTTTTGCAGGTAACTAAGAAGTTCTTTGTATTAAAGAAGACGCCCTGCTTCAGAGTTCTCATGACTGATAGGGATGTTATAATAACAACCAATTGTAAAGAACTATTAAGTGAATCACAAAAGTGAGAGGACTGGCCTCAGTGTTCAGTCAGCTTTCATGGAACACAACAAGAAGTAGAGACCCATGTAAGGACACAGAACCTGCTCTTAGGGCCTGCTTCTCTGGTGCCCATCCAATTCCACAGAAAACATTTTTCAGTCAAAGTGTGAGAAATTGGCATTGCTGCCAAATAAAACATGGCTTTCCTTTGCAACTTACAGAAGACATTCTCTTTTTCTTCCTTAATACTTAGTTCCACAACTGTGGCCATCAACTGGGCATTGTCTTTTCTTCCTAGGAATGATGGCTTGGTTACAGCACTTGTTTCTTAGGTTTACTTGTAATAAATAACAAACATTTTAGAGGACAGAATCAATGTGTTAGTAGAGTTGGTTCTTTCTGCAGGTATCTACTCCAGGCTTCTTTCATAGCTTTTGGGGACTGCTGGAAATTCTTGGTGGTCCTTGGATTCTAAAGGCCCTCACTCCAATTTCAGCCTCTGTGTGTCTCCGGGTCTTCAATTTACCCCTGTTTTTCTATGCATCTGTTCACTGGATTTAGAGTTCATCCCAGATACAAAATCATCTTTTCTAATATTTTTAATTCAATTTCATTATCAAAGACCCTCTTTCTAAGTAAGATTCCATTCAAAAGTACTAGGGATTAGAACTAAAACGCATCATTCTCAGGTCCATTATTGATTCCACTCTAGCTGCCTCAGGTACTCACCACACAGCTTATTCAAGTCTCCTAAATTCTTATCTTTCTATAATCCACTGTCCCCAATCCTGACCTAAAAATATTTTTAAATATATTTCAGATACTAGTACCTCCCTGCTCAAATCACCCCAAAGGTTTTCCAGTGCAGATCAAAATGAACCACATGTGCTCACCCATAAGTTGAGACTGTAAATCCTGACTTCAATATTTTCCTCCTGAACCTTCTCCATAACTGACCTCTCCTCTTCCCTCAATTGTCTGTTCCACAGACACTGAAAAGTTACTCCACTTCCTGTTCTGGACTTCTCTTCCCTGAGATCATCCATAGTTGATTCTGGTTTATCATAGCCCAGCTCTCACCCTTAAAGTTTTGGTTCAGGTATCTCTTCTGCAAAGAAGCTGTCCAAATCCACCCTACCTGAATAGCTCCCACTCCTCATAGTTATTCTGTTCGGACCTGTGCAATAGCCTTCAAGCATGTGCCACCACCTAAAATGATTTTATTTATATTTTAATGTGCACAGTCCCTAACACAACTCCACTAGAATATAAGGGCCATAAGAACAAGAATTGGTTTGCTTAACTACCATTTCTCCTATATAATACCAGAGTTTGAAACACCGTAGGTACACAACAAAGTTTTGTTCAATGACTGACAAAAATGACATCATCTTGTCTCAAAGGGAAGAGAAGCAGCAAGGAAAGAACTAGTGAAAATTGTTAAGCTACCACCATGTGCTTTGCTGTTTTTTTTTTTTTTTAATAGATAATAGCTCATTTAATTTTCACTCCAAACCTGTGCTGTAGGTTCTATCATTTATCTTGTATGTGATGAAGAGGGTGAAATGATGTTCCCCAAATCCCATATAGGGGATGATGAAATTTTAGTTCAACCATGATCTGCCTGACTCCAGTGCACAAGGTTTTTAACTCATACTGACTGCCTCCCAGAGAAGCAATGTAAGGAAAGGAAGTGTTACAATGCACCATCAAATATACAATAGAAACTAGACTGATGGTTAAAAGGCTCCATCTTATTAGTACAAAACCTCCCAGGTTCTTTCAGAAGGAACGATGATTTACTTTGGCTTTGTAATAATGCTATGCATTCATATGGATTTAGTATAGGGGAAATGCTGGGATGCAGAAGTATCTAACCAGTGTTTCAACAAGTTAGCTCAAAATAACTGGGGTGGGTGGTTGCTTTTCACATGGGTAAATTTAATTAGCATTGTGGGTGGCTAAGAACTGATGCAGACCTCCTCTGGCTGCTGTACAAAATTATCTAGGGATACGTTTAGCATTTCTCAAAATGTGCCTCTGATCTCCATTAAACTCACAGTGAAATAGGGTCTCAGGTGCCTCAGTCAGGAGAATTTAGAACCAATACAGAGAAGAAAATTAAATTTAAGATAAATTGAATAAGGTATTTCTTCAACTCTGTAGTCTGGTACAAAACTATCTCATCTGAGTATATAGGACTACAGTACACTTGGAAAAGCTTTTCAAGCCACATTAGCTACTGTGGTTTGTTGATGAAACACACTCACATACTTCATAGCATTTATAAAAAGGAATATGTTAAATGCTGAAAGAATGTTGGAAAAAAATTGCAAGGAAGCTACTCTCTTGTGAAAGTGGATGTTTTCCCAAGTCTCTGTCTTTTGAGAAAATAGGTATATTTTCTTCCCAATTTATCCTCCTGGTTCTGTACTTGATGTTGGTATATTCACACCACATTTTATGATATCAGGGCACTTGCTTCTTAAGTCATTATTTACAATAGAAGATTATTCATTTCCCCAGCACATCCATAATTGGCTACATAAAGAAAGTAATGGTCAGAACCAGTCTAGTTCTCATTCAAAACCAGATACTTGGTTCATATTATTAATATGAACAATATGCTTGTTAATATTTAACAAATATTAATATAACCTTATATGAATTTGCTTCTGGTCAAGCAATAAAAAACAAAGCACCTGCCCTCCTAGAACTCATATTCTAGTGAAGAAAATGCATACTAAATGCTACTATAAATAGAAAGAAAACTCAATTCTATGCAGTAGACTACTAATAAGAAAAACATTATTGAATGTTAGCAAGGATGTAGAGAAATTGAAACTTTTCTACAGCATTGGTAGGAATATAGACTGGTTCAGCTTTGGAAAATAGTATGGATGTTCCTCAAAAATTAAATATAAAAGTACCATTCATATCCAGAAATCCACTTGTGGGTAAATATTCTCCCAAATTGAAGTAACTCTCTTGATGAGATATGTATACCCTCAAGTTCACTGAAGCACTATTCATAATAGTTAACATTTGGAAACAATATAAATGTCCATCAACACATGATGAGATGAGAAAAATGTGGCATATACTTATAATTTAATGTTATCTCCATGTGTAAAAAATAAGAAAAATATTACCACTAGCATCAAGATGGATGGACCTAGAAGACATTATGCTAAATAAAATAAGCTATTTAGAACAAATAGGGCACAATTCCTTTTATGTGAGGTATCTAAAATAGTCACAGTAACGGAAGCAAAGAACAGAATGATAGTTTCCAGGGACTGAGGAAGGAGGGAAGTGGGGAACTGTCCCATAATATGTATAAAGTTTTAGCTCTGCAAGACAAATAAGCTCTCAGAGATCTGCTGTACAGCATAATGCCTTTAGTTAACAATATGGTATTGTGCACTTTAAAACACGTTAAGAAGACAGATCTCATGTTAAGTTTTCTTATAACAAAACAAACATGAACAAAACAGAACACAAGGACATTTTTAGAAGCAATGGGTATGTTTAGAACATTGTGATGGCACCACAAGTGTAAGCATATGTCCAAACTCATCAAAGGATATGCATTGAATATATGCAAATTTTTATATGTAAATTATACCTGAATAAATTTTTAAAGGAAGAAAATGTGAAGTTGTTAAGGGGATTTAAAGTGATGATAAGATGCCAACATATATTTAAATAGAATTCTGAAAAAGTGCAAGTATGTGGCCTATAGGTTGTTGAGGGGGCGAGACAGATATGGAAAGAGGAAATATCAATTCCCACACTTCAGAGCATGCTTGACATGTTAGGAGACAGCAGGGATGATGGGTGCTTAGAGAGCAGTAAGTGAAGGGGGAGAGGTTAGAAGAATGACTAGAGAGGTCGCCAGGCTTGGAATGCACACGCCAAGGGGAGGCACATGGGAAAGAAATCCAATGGATGTTTCAGCATGGTGAATTGATGTGACACAACTGAGATTTTTATCAGTGCATCTATAGAGTCTGTGGTAAGAATGAATTGAGCAGGACAAAGGGCCAAAGAAGAACATCCACAAGATCATTGTTGTGATCCGATGATAGTGACTTGGACAAGGATAGAACAGCAATGTGATGGTAAGAAGCCATCAGATTGTGTAAGGTTTGATAAGAGGCAGAGGTGAAGAACAAAGAGAAAAACAGGGACAATGTCCAGATTTGGGGTCTCAATAATTGAGCAAGAGGTAATACTAATTACATAAATGAGTGAAGATATATGCTGCTTTATTAAAATATAAAGCAAAAAGACTCAAAGAATAATCAGTGAAGGATTAGATTTTCCCAACATTATGGTCTTTTCATATACAGAGGCCAGAGAAAGGAACACAGTTTCATTTTTGTTGTTTAAATTAATTATGCTGCCTTGCTCGGAATTGTTTTAAAGCAGATCACTGGGACTATAAAATATGTGAAAACAGCATGAATTAGAAATGGAACAAAAATGGCCTTTGGCCCACTGCTAGGAATTGATCCCAGGGGGGACAAAATGTCTTGTGCGAGGATAGTACACGGATATTCAGTTCTACACTGTTATAATAAAAAATTGGCAACGGCATAGTCAAATTAGTCATTGTACATTATTAAAATCACTACCATGAAATCAGAATTACAAGAAACTGTACAGGAAGACATTCACCATATACTGTGAAGAAAAAATTCAAGTAAACAAAGAGCAATATAAAGCATTGTTTTCTCTATAAATCCATAAACACATAGGAAAATATTATAAAGGAGCAGACCACATCATTCAAGGTGACTATCCCTGAATTGAGAAATGATGGAATAATATTTATGAACTTTATGGATTCATTTATAAGAATACGTATAACAACCCTATGATAAAATGCTAATTTTTTAAAGTGGGGAAGTAAAAGAATTAAGAAAAAAATAAGTGTGAGCAACAAAGGGAAGCTGTCAACCTAAAGATAGTAACCAACCTAATATTCTATCCACCTAATTCAGGTGGTATTGAGACTTACCTCTAATAAAGGTAACAGTGAAGACTCAGAGACAGACCATATTAATTACTAAATTCACTGTGTCTCAAAATGAAAATTAAATTTATTGGTATGAAAGTATGACTTGACATACTTACATCCTTCTCTCTTACATAGACACAAAGGTAGGTGACATGGTAGATCCTTACCTCCAGAGATTCCCCAGGGTCCTGTCTTTTCAACCAACATCCACAAAGTATAACCAGACTGTGTTTCAGTTCCTCACACATGGGGTCATACTTCCAACTCAGGTGGTTAGAATCAGCCCGTGTTTCAATTACTCTCCTTTCTATTTTTTAGATTAAAAGTTTTGACTTTTTATGTTAGTTTAAATTTCACTTTATCACATAAGAATTACTTGGTTGCCAATAATAAATAATTGACCTTTAACTCTCTCTTGGCATCTTATCAAAATTTGTAATTTTATAGTTATTTTCATGATTGTTTTTGAAAACACTTTTTTTCCCCCATTGGATACTCTAGTAGGCCAAGATAATACCCATGCCCCCACCAAAATAAATATCCACATCCTAATCCTTGGAAAATGTGAATGAATCTGCATATTGTGATTGATGTGGAAGATTATCTTTGATTATCCACATGGATCCAACCTAATAACAAGAATCCGTATAAGGAAAAGAGGGAAGCAGAAGTGTAAGGGAGAAGACAAGGTGTTTTAGTCGGCTATTTCACTGCTGTGCCTAAAAGACCTGACCAGAACAACTGTAGGAGAGGAAGAGCTTATTTAAGTGCTCGTAGTTTTAGAGGTCTCAGTCCATAGACAGCTTGCTCCATCATGGCGGAAGAGTATGGCAGAAGGAAACAGCTCAATGACGATCAGGAAGCAGAGAGGAAGAGTCTCCACTTATAAAATCCAAATATATACCTCAAAACCATGCCCACTTCCTCCAGCCTCACCTCATCACTTCAATTACCACTCAGTTAATCCCTATCAGGGAATTAATTCATTGATTGGGTGAAGACTTTTTGTAGCACAATCATTTCTCTTCTGAACCTTCTTGCATTGTCTCACATGTGAGCTTTTGGGAGACACCACATCTAAACCATAACCCCGGAAGATGACACAGCAGACATGGGAGGCCACCAGCCAAGGAACACAGGCAGCTTTTGGTTTCCCTTGATTTTTGCAAGAAAAACCAAGGTAAATGATTCTGTTCCTGGGGAGTCCAGGAGGGAAACAGCTTTAGTGAAATCTGAATTTAAGCCAGGTGAAATTCATTTCAGACTTTTATCTCCATAGGGGTAAGATAACAATTATGTTGTTGTTTTAAGCCACTATGTTTGTCATATGTTATAGCAGCACAGGAAACTAACATAGATGCTAAATATCTTGAGCTGCAGTCTTATCCATTTAGTTCACTACTGCATCCATAGCAGCTAACAAAAGGTCTTGTGCATAGTAGGAAATATATAATGGATATTTGAGTAAACTGAGCTGGCATTTACTCCCCAAACAATTTCAAGGTGGTGAGTGTGTGTGGGGAGGAGAAGAGGGGATCAATGCTAAAGCATCAAAAAACAAGCATTTAAAAACATGGTCCTCTGTGCAGTCCTTAAATCACTCATGTGAGTTGTCCAAACACTACCAATCTTATACAAATGAACATCAGTTGTAGTACCACTCAATATTTTAAATCACCCCAAAGTTCACACATGAAATGTTCTGGGTATATTACATCTTGGTGTATAATTTATTTTCAAAGTTATTCTAGATCTTCAAGGAAGAATGTGATATTGGAAAACAGATTTCCATACTGTCAAAAGTAAGGATATGAGGAATCTCCATACTGCTTTCCATAGTGGTTGCACCAACTTGCAGTCCCACCAGCAATGTAGTAGTCTACCTTTTTCACCACACCCTAACAGTTATTGTTGCCTATATTCTTGATGATTGCCATTCTCACAGGAGTAAGATGAAATCTTAGAGTAGTTTTGATTATCATTTCTCTAATTGTAGAGATGTTGAACACTTTTTCATATATGGAAATCAGTATGAAGATTCCTTAGAAAATGGGAATGGAACCACCATTTGACTCAGCTATCCCAATCCTTGGTTTATACTGAAAGGACTTAAAATCAGCATACTATAGTTATGCAGCCACATCAATGTTTTATAGCAGCTCAATTCACAATAGCTAGACTATGGAACCAACTTGGGTGTCCCTCAGTAGATGAATGGAAGAAAATGTGGTATATATACTCAATGGAATATTACTCAGCTTTAAAGAAGAGTCAAATCATGACATTTGCCAGTAAATGATTGGAGTTGGAGAATACCATGCTAAGCAAAATAGGCCAATCACACAAAACCAAAGGCCAAATGTTTCCTCTACTATGAGGATCCTGATTCACAATAAAGCAGAGAGCACTAGGGTAGAATAGCATTACCTTAGATTAGGGAGAGGGAACTGATGGGAGGGTAGGATAGGGGATGTGGGGATAGAAAAGATAGTAGAATGAAACAGACATTATTACTGTATGTATATATGTGACTGCATGACCAATTTGATTCTGCAATGGGTACACTCAGAAAAATGAGAAATTATATCCCATCTATGTATGATATATCAAAGTACAAAAATACATTCTCCTGTCATGTATAACTAATTAAAACAAAATTTAAAAAATAAGGATATGAGACTAATTATCCCCATACTTTGCTATCACCATCCTGTACCAGCAATCTTTTGTTGTTATTTTGACTTACCAGGTCAGATCACAAACAGCATGGAAGTTAAGGGAGGTCTAAGTTGTAGGCCCAGATGCTGATGAGTGAGCTAGACTTCAGGGTGAAAGCAAATATCCACAGAGATGCAAGTGGCATCCAGTACCTGCAAATTCATTTAAAACGTTTCAGCTTCTACTTATAATTGTACAAATTATTTTCAGAGACCTGGATATTTGGCTACCCTCATCTTGTCTTGAGTTTATTCAGGTTCATATCAAACTTCCAACCAGCTGTTTTAAATGTGTCCTGTATTTCAGTGGTTTTTCAAGGACATCATGTATCAGAATAACCTGTTAAAACCGATTCCAGGGTCCTATGCTCTAAGGTTCTGATTCAGAAAGTTTCCAGTGGAGCTGGGATTTTGCATTTTAAAATTCTGCTGGTGCCCCTCCCAGGTAGGTCTGATTTATCAGCTTTTGTGACAGCAGAAAGTAAGCTATTGTATGTAGCTGTCTTTCCTGTTTTATCCTGATCCACAGACCAGAGAAAGCTTCCTTTCTGAGAGGTGACAAGCACCTATCCCATTCACCCCATTCCATCATACACACATGCACGTCCACATGGCAATGACCTCCTGAAATGGGTACAAGAGGGTGTTTTGCCTCCATCCATGGGTTGCAATTCAAGCTGCAGGACTTCTCAAGGGTCAGCCCAAGACTATGCACTAACTGAGGTCACTTTCTTGTTTAGCTCCCTTTAACCTGTCTATTTGTCCTCTGTCCCCTTCCCCTGAGTCCATGTCCTTAATAAATTACTTGAGTCAGAATTTTCATTGTAGCCTCTGCTTCCAGGGAACAGACCTATGTCATTTCCCTTTTGGTCACAGGGCAACTTGGCTCAATGCACAGATGACCAGCTTGCTCCTTGGACATCATCATTTAGGAATAAACACTAACATAAACTGAGCACAATGTCCCTGTAGAAGAGCAAGGCTCTTGATAAATAAAATGTGGCTGTTAATAATAATTTTTCAACCCCATCTTCCACTCTGACCAAAAAGCATTCTTAGATTTCTTCAAGTCTGAACTCAAACTTTTATGTCCTTGGAGAAGACTTAATTTTTTTTAACCTTTCAGTTTAAAGGCTCATTTCTCTGTTTTCTCTATTTTAATTCCTGATATGTAAACTGCATAAAATGGATCATGGTTTTCAGTGAATACTTTATATTCTGTTTTCTTTTAATTTAATATCTGTCTTCCCACTGGATTGTAAGGTCCAGAAAAGCAAGAAAAGACTCAACTTCAATGTCTTACATAGTGCTTACTCTGAAGTACAGACATGATATTTATATGCTGAACGAATAAATGCTTAAGGAAATGACAACTACTGAAAGTATGGGAGACATCACAGTTGTCAGTATGGAAATGGCACTTCACCCTCTGGTATGTGAGGCAAAGATACACAACATGGACAGATACAAAGTGCACCTCTCTTCCCCAGATCACAGAAAGAAAAAGACTTCCCTACAACTGGTCAGGAAGGAGGGAAATAAGAAATTTTAGAACTGGGAGATTATCTACTCATCTGTACAACTAGTTTTTGACTTTGTATTCATGATTCATATGTATGTTTCCAAGTAAAAAACATGAAATTAGTAATACAAGCTGTGACTTTCCACTGCAGGCCAGGCTTAGCCCACTTTGTGCCTTATGTGATGACATTACTTTGCACCCACTTTTGTGCTTATGGAAATGGCATCCAGCTTATCATTATGAGGAAACTTGCCTTAATTGGCACTCTACCATGCAGTTTTTAAGTGGCTCCACATTCGCTAGATAATCAAAGATTAAGATGCAAGCGTGCATACTACTGTTCCCTCCATGCCCTTCTAGTAAAGAAGTGTCAAATCACAACATTACCACAATAATCCTTGACGCTTGTAACCTATAAAATCTATTTTGAACTTGAACATGAGAAAGATGGAAACTCAGGGAAATCTAATGAATAACTGTTGGAAAGCTAACTAAGTGAAGAAAATGCAAACCAAAGACATTAAAAATCAATTTAGAAACAAATAGCATTTTGTCAGACTTAAGAATTATTCATTAGAGGCCGGAGGTACATCCAGATCACCACCAAGATAATACAGAAAATGAGACTTCCAGAAAATAATTAACAGCCTAGTGATTTCTCCTTTTCCATTTTATTTTGAAATAATCTTACAAATAATTAACAGTCTAGTGAAGTGATTTCTCCTTTTTCATTTTATTTTGGAATAATCTCACAAATCCTTCTCTCTCTCTCTCTCTCTCTCTCTCTCTCTCTCTCTCTCACACACACACACACACACACACACACACACACACAGGCATATTCTTCCTGGGAATAAATCAAGTCACCCCTAGTAGTGCTAAAATCCAAAGTGCCATACTGGAGAGCATTAAGGAATTTACTGAAATGGATATGGACTGCCTCCTCTGAGTCATCAGGTTTTAAATAGAAATGAGATAGTAAATTTCTGCCCGCATCACACTGTGTGTCTTCTCTGATTCACTACTCTCATTCATCTTGCTGCTCTCTAATTTGTAAAGATGCAGGCAATGTATAAATATTCATGGCAGCTCTGGAAATAGACTGCACAGCGCTCAGTCTTCCGTTAGAAATGGGCAGAACATCAAATAGGGCTGGAGATGAGTCTCAAAATGATACACTTGGCTTGTCACTGGATGAAGGAAAAAAAGAGTGGCATGATTATGTCAGAGAAAAAAAAAATTCATAGCTGGATCCGTGAGCAGGTCTCCTTACTGTCACTTAGGCCGGTGGCTCTCAAACCTGCTACTCACCAGAATCACCTGGGAAGAGAAGTGGAAATTAGCAGTCTAAGTCCCCTGCCCAAAGTTCCTGATGTAATCCACTGGGTTAACACTCACTTATTTAATTATCGGCAAACCACTTTGAGCCACTTTAGAAAACTTGAGTTTGTGGGCAACATACTCAAAGCAGAAAATACAAACAATAATTCAATGGATATAGTATAAATGTTTTAATAGAAATATTTTTCAGAGTACCAAACTGGGACCAGTGAACTAATTTATTTATCACAGAAAAATGGACCATAGTTCTCAGAAGTTTTTTTTTACAACCTTTGATGGATGTGTGGGGATATATGAGGATGTGTAAGGAGACAGAGTAGTCATGTAAAAGAAGTTTCCAGCCAAGGATATGCTGTGTTGAAAATGATGTATGGGCCTGAAACAATCTAGATCATTTGTGAAATATCATGAAAGGCAGGGCAGGAACACTATCCCCCCTTTTTCCCTTGGAAATTGTGCACAATATATAATCTAGCCACTGAATAAGATTTAAGTGCTCTATAGAAAGTGGATAATCAGAGTTATTTTGAGGTCCAAGCAAGATTAATTTTCCATCTGGAGTCATATGGTTATAATGAGTGAAGTCAGTCAGTTCAGATGACATCAATGCATTAAATTCTCCACAGAGAAATCAGAGGAGGTAGAAGAAAATCCCTCCTGAGCTTAAAATACCCCTGTCAAATATTAGAATGGAAGTTTGAATTTAAAGTCTCTTGTCACATCCTGATGGTATCTGTGCCTGCCAATTACAAAGGAAGAAGAATCAGATTTTGCATCCTGACCAGCCAGTGCATCCTCATTACTTCAGAAATCTGAATTTAGATGAAGGCAACACTTCTAACCAGCACTGGTAGCTTTAGGAAGAAAATCCAGTGGTGTGGATCCGTTTGCATAGGTCAATCCACACTTGGTTCCTGATTCTCCTTACATTTCACAGAAGTAACCAGAGAACTAAGAGAATCCATTTGGGAAACCAACCTCAACAAATATATCTTGCCTCTAAGAGGGGACGGAGCCAACCACACAGACACAGCTCAGGCCACCACTGTCTAGCTGGGCAGCCTTCACCTGTCTTTCCATTTTGACTAGGCTTTAAAAGCAATGCCAAAGAAACTAACATCATTTCATCAAACTAGTTTCAAAGAAAACTCAAACCAGAGTCAAGAAGGAGAAAAGTGTCTGACATAAATATTTTTTTTTAAATACACTATCAAATTTTCTGCTGTTTAATTCTTTTACTCTCTAATGGTTATCATCTTTAGATGTAATGCTCACAGGGCACTCTGAGAGTGTAAAAAAACTAGAAAATCTTTAAAATACCTTTTTTTAATATAATTAAGGAAAACAACAGATGCCTTAGCTAATCTTTAAATAATATTCTCTTATATTTTAAGGAATATAATTATTCTATTCCCCATGATTCCAAATACATTAGTTCAACATCTACTTGACACCACCAGTTAGAAACTATTCGTCCATCTTTGATATGTAGTTGTTTGGCAATGAAATTCAGGGTTAATACAGCATTCCATGCCCTCTAAATAGATAGAATCTGACGAATCTGACACTATACCAAGAACCATTTTTATACATAGTAGGAGCTCAGTTTACAAAGATAGTTATCTTGGAATTTTGAGCCAAACTAAATATCTATCCACTGGGGATTTTCCTGGGTGGTGAATAATGCATGGACGAATCTAATAAGAGAAACACACTGATTTCTATAGCCTGTTTTTCTTCAGCCCCCAAGTTAAGAATATAATTATCATTTTTAAATAGTTGAAATAACAGATTGAAAGAATAGTATCTATGATTTATGAGTTTTATGCAAACAAAGAAAGTCTTCCTCATGTCACTACTGTATTCATTTACACTGGTCATAGCCACCATTGTGCTATTAATGACAGATTGGGGTAGCTGTAACAGATATCATAAGACACAGAAAGCTTCAAATGTCTACAATCCAGCCTTTACAGAAAAAGTTGCTAACCCCTGTCTAATGTCAAGGTAAAACAGCACACATTCTGGAACTAAATTGCCTGGTTTTAAGCACCAAGTCTGGTATTTACTACATGTATGACACTAAGAAAGATATTTATCCTCTTTGTGCTTCAATTTCCTCACTTGTAAAGGGAAGATAATAACAGTAGCTATCTCTCAGGTTGCTGTAATCATTGCATCCTAATTCATAAAGTACTTGGAGCACTGTCGTGTGGAAAGCAACCACAGTGAAAGCCAGCCATAATTATTGCATTTGTACTAACATGGAGACTACTCAAATGTTAGAGGCAAGACCAGATAAATTTGTACATACACCATGATTATAATGCTTAATAATAAAACCTTCACATAAAAACTGGCAGAAAACATGCCAAAATCTTAACAATGATTATCTTTAACTGGCGGGATTTTCATTTTATTTTCTCTTGTTCCCAAGTTTACTCTATATACTCAAATTACTTATATAATGGTAAAATAAACATAAATGTATCAAGAGAGATTGCTATACCTATGGGAACAGTTCTGCAAAAGTGCATTGTACATCAAGAATGAGTACATAAAAGTAAGAAATCAATACTCTGTGTTCTAAAAGCTTTCCTCCTGTTCTTTCATATATTTTCACAAAATTTCTTATAATTTTTTTTTTCCTAGTAGAGGGTGAAAGTGACACTCATGCACTTCACCCCTCACCTGTGCTGCTGGTCACTTGGAACTGCAAGAAGACAAGCTCACCCAAGCTCATCCCATTGTGCACATGGCTAATTACCACTGACATCCCTGGATACCACACACCATTAACCACAATGAAGAATTCACTCTCCAGGCTCTCTGCTCCAGTAGCCCTTCCCATAGAAGGCTGTGTTTTTGTTCTGTGTTCAATTCCCCTCATTTTTACACTTAATCAGTCAATAAAACAGAGAACTTTCAAGTCAACTCAGGGTGTGTGACTGAATTAATGGGTAGAGGCATTTCAACATGTCTCAGTCGAACACCAACACTCAGTCACAATTTATTAGAGCCATTGATTCCCCCACAATGCTGTCTTATTTGAAAACCCAATTCACATTATTTTTTAAATTTTCTACTATATGGGAAAATAGCACTAAAGATGAATTTGTCAGTATCTGAGTATGTAAATTCCGTTACAGTGAATTTGTGGAAGACAGGGGATTGGGAGGTCTATTAGAACATTTAGTTCCACCTAATTGATGAGGTGATATTCTTTTCCCAAATGACAGATTATACTAATAGGGTTTACATGGAATAAGCACAAGTGGGCCCAGGAAAATAATTAGATTGTTATTGATGCAACTTAAATATGAAGCACAATGTCTGTCTTGTAGGCAGCACACAACTGGCCCTATAATGATTTCATCTTCTTTCAATCACTCATCCATCCACCCATCCATCCATCCATCCACCCATCCATTCATCCTCTCATTGATTTATAAATATTTGGGTTCATGTATGAGACTGGGTAAAATAAAAACCTGCTTTTATAGACTTTAGGAAATAGATCAGTAATTCCATCTTACGGCAAGCTTGAATTATTTATAAATATTTACTATTGAGGCAGATGTTAAGGAATATATCCATGATAAAAAATAATAAGACAACATTTTAGACCCCCATAAGTTAATGGTCTAAAGTAGAGAAACCCAGCCACACACTTGAATATCCTGTCATTATCATAACAATAATAGCATGCAAAAGGTACAGAGAATGAAGTAATGCATTCTACAGTAATACATGCCAGGCATGTCAGAGAGAAATGATCTTCATGAGAGACAGTCCTACATGGTGCCCAGTTGGGAGACGTTTAGTATTCTGCAAGTTTTTCCATATAATTACTATGTGATTTTATTGACAAGTTTCTTAAATATTTATAGTTTATCTGTTACCAGAAGAGGAAGAAATCATGCAACTAGTCCTGCATAGTACAGTCAGCACAGTCAACCTCTTTTTAAGAGCAACAGGTAGAGCTGCAAGACAAAGATGGATTCCCCTCCTATGACTGAATTCATACTTTGATACTTTCTCTTCTACCACACTTTTCTTCTCTTTTTAAAAATAATTTCTTATTTTAAGAAGTTTAGGGGTGGAGTCTCGACTCAGTGGTAGAGTGTTTGCCTAGCATGTGTGAGGCACTGTCCTCATCACCACATGAAAATAAATAAATGTATTGTGTTCACCTACAACTAAAAAAAAAATTTAAAAAAAGAGACATAATTTTTAAACTCAGAAGAAAACAATATTAACATAGCATGCAGTAATTTTACCTAACTGCCAAATTTGAAATGGAGTACAATCACTAGAGGTAACAAAATATACTTTTTAACAGACACAAAAATGCACTTATTTTTGTATTTGAAGACAACTGAGCAATAGAAAGTGAACTTGCATATAACCCAAAGAAGTATAAGAAACCTATTCAGTACAGAGATGAGACTCAGTGGGAACAATATAATTCCCCTGGGTTATATTGTTCATGTTCTAGTGAGAGATCTACTGAAGTTGGGCAAATAAAGATTGGTCATAGGTGGATGTGGTAGTGCACACCCTTAATCTCAGCAACAGAGGTGGGAGCATCACATATTCAAAGCCAGCCTCAGCACCTAAGTGAGGCCCTAAGCAAATTAGGAGACTCTGTCTCGAAATTAAAATAAATAAATTTAAAAATAATAAAAGATTGCAAATATTATAGTTTTAAAGCAATTGGCTGTGGTTGGGGGCTGTAAGTTGATTTCTCTTTGCTTTTAGAATTGTTAATCACTCTTCTTTACTATTAATAGGTTAATATTATTCAGAATACTTTTGGATAAATAGTATTACCTAATAATATTTTATCTAAGAGAAGAATAAGAAAAATAAAAATAAATGAAATGTTTTAGAAATTAGAAAAGTGTACTGAATTAAAGTCACTAGTTGAGAATCTCTCACCTCAACTCAGTAGCAAATAAATTAGCAAAAGGTGAAATGAAACTTCAGCAATGTACTAGGTGGATACCAAGAGCATTACCAGGAGACCCTGGGAATATTGCTAATTGGTATTTTGATGAATTTTTCTTTGTTCTATGAATAAGCACAACAAAATGAGAATTAAATTAATGACAGGGAATAAAAACCTTCTAGCAATTTTCGCTAATATAAGTTCTCATCAGTTCTGGTAAGTGTAATACAAACCATGTATCTTGTTAAATTTCATTAAGTAAGTTGGTCATGGTGTAGTTATTAAATAGAAAGAATCACAACATAAAAACAAAATTAGTATTTAGTGTGTCATGATTGTGCTTTTTAGAAAGAATAGAAGAATTATCTGAACAAATCAGAACACAAAAAAAGAGTTGGGTTTGGGTGGAATGTTATCTTACTTCAAAGACAAAAACCTACAGTACAGAAATTGATTCAAGTATTTCAAAATACAGGTATTTGAGGTTCTTTATTTATCAGGAGAATATTATCTAGCTTCAGGAATATATGACTCGAATTTTAAGTTTCCAAAAGTCCCTAGAAATTATCTTCAACAATAATTATTGGCAAACAATCAAAAATATAAAAGCTGATGGAATAGACTTTTTATTCACTATAAATCAAACAACTATTAAAATCATGTTTCTGCTCTCAATATTTTTTGTCCCTAAACCTTGGCCAATATTTTGAGACAAATTATGAAGATTTCCTGTACTTCGTAAACCCATAAAAGTATCTCTTCTCTGACTCTTTAAGTCAATATATATATATATATATATATATATATATATAATTTCTTATAAATGCAAAACAATCCTTAGTGACAGACTTTGTATTCACTTATTTTTCTATCTATAAAATAAGCATAATCACACCTACCTCTTATAGGCATTTAAGAGGTTCATGTTGTAACCTGTAAAATTAATTTTATGCCCTCAAAATTCATATTCTGAAGCACCAACAAATTATGTGACTGCATTGGAGATTGGGCCTTTAGGGAGATAATTAAGGTTAAATATGAGGTCATGGATGGGACCTTCATATCATAGTGTTTGGGTCTCTATAAAAGTGGAGGGGACATCACGGTTCTCCCTTACACACACTCAGCAGAAACCAATCTTAAGGGCACCTCCATCATGGACTTCTAGCTTCCAGAATGGTAAGAAAATAGGTTATCTAGCATTCAAGCCACCTAGTCTGTATTAGGTTTCTCTAGAGAAATAGAACTAATAGGAAGTATGATTATAAAAAGGAGATTGATTTAATTGGCTTACACAACCAGTAGCTGGATAGTCCACAAAGGCCATCTACAGGGTGGACACCTGGAAGAACCAGTAGCTGTGCAGTCCAAGATGGTGAACCCTCAGGACAAGAGGGATCAATAATGCTATGCCAGTCTGAGATCAAAGGCCTCTAGTAACTCCTTGGAGAATCACTGGAAGAGTCAGTTTTGGAAGAATAAAGAAGGGAGAGGCTGGTGTCCTCTTGCAATCTCAAGAACCCCTTCAAGAAGAATTGAACTGGTATGTGCTACTGCCTTCTATTCTTCCAACTTTTATTCCATCCAAGCCTCCAACTTATTGGATGGTGCTGCCTCTGCTGAGGGAGGGTCTTCACTTCAGTTCCCTATGCCATATGTCAAACATTCCTAGGCACACTCTCTTCAACATACCCTGAAGCCTCTTAATCTTTGACATCTCTTAATCAAATCAAGTTGACAATTCAAATTAACCATTACACAGTCTATACTCTTTTGTCATGCCTGCTCTCAGCTCTAATAAAAATGGCATTGCCGACACTAAGAAGTACATATTTTCAAGAAGGAAAATATGGACATTAGAATTGCATTCAGAAAGTCAAGACAAAGAAATGGATTAAAAACTGCAGTTAAAGATTAGATGTATAGAGTATTAAACAATATGGTAACTGAGGATACAAACTTGCCTTCACATAACTATATATTTATATTACACAAATGAAACTATTTCATTTATTTATGTTTCCCAAGAGTGAGTCAGGAAAGTGTATTGTTAGGAGCTCCTTACTGTTAAGGAGCACCTTGTATTAATGTAATGGTAGTGTTATATATATTTCCTGCACAAGTTCTATGGATTTGTTCCTATTGATGAAGGTATCTAGGTGGAGAAGAAGACAATAGACCTCACACCTGAAGCTTCAGCAAGAGTGAAAAATTACTTGTATGAGGAGAAAGATATTCAGTAATAAATGCAGCATAAGCTTTTTAGGAGTTTTTGGGTTTTTCCTAGTGCAATGAAATAAACAGTTTAGAAGCAGAAGTAATGATAAGGATGGGCACCCTCAAACCTTCAATGCAAATTTGTGAAGCTGGTGGGGTATGAAGATAAGGAATTTGAAGACCATAGAAGAATAAATCATAATCCAGGCAAATTTATGAGTTAGCAAAGAACAGACTACATGTGGGCAACATGTTTTACTGTGGGCCCCCATTGACACTGAAATTATACAATATTCATCCATTCTTACCACATAGCATTGACAATGGTTATGCTTGCTCTTGCATGTATACTATTTGCATGTAGACAAATTCATGAACATGTGTTTCAATTTCATTGATATTTTTATCCCATAAATATTGAAAACATCTGAAAAACAACTCAATGCTAAGCCCAGAAAAGACATGCAGTCTGTCTATATTGATCTGCAGAATGAGAGATTTTAAAAATTTCTATCCTCACTCTATCATATTCTGTTCCTCCTCTGAAAGAAACTACATCAATGTAGATATGTTCAACTTTCAATGACCCTGGACCTAAGTTTATGGAGACAGCTTAAAATGTACAAAGGCCTTAGTATAATCCAATGGAAAGAGAAACATCATTATCAATATTAGATATAAATGGTAGAAAGACCCTGCTACTGGGGCTGGGGATGTGGCTCAAGCGGTAGCGCGCTCGCCTGGCATGCGTGAGGCCCGGGTTCGATCCTCAGCACCACATACCAACAAAGATGTTGTGTCCGCCGAGAACTAAAAAATAAATATTAAAAAATTCTCTCTCTCTCTCTCTCTCTCTCTCTCTCTCTCTCTCTCTCTCTCTCTCTCCTCTCTCACTCTCTCTTAAAAAAAAAAAAAAAGACCCTGCTACCAAAGATTCTGAACTGAATTTTCCTAAACCCCTGGACAGACTATGAACATGCAGCTCCAAGATACTAATAATCACATAATCTTAAATGACAAGCAATGTGGAAAACTTCAGAAGAGCAACTTTGTGAAACTGGAAACAATAGAGAAAAGAGTAAACTTCAGAACTATCTTCCATTACATAAGCATGAATTAAAGCTAAAAAATCATAATCAAAATGAAAATAAACCTACCTATATCAAAGAGGTCCATGTAATGGAGAAAAAATATTTACTGATAACAACAACAAGGTGAGCACTTTGAAAACATGATTAAATTCTTCAGGATTTCCCCCATATTCAAGATATGCATAAGTCAAAAGATCAGATTCACCATTTGAGAAGAGAATTGAAATGTGAGGTATAACTAACTTCAGAAATGTAATTTGATGCATTTACTTTTTATATGGCTCACCAGGTTGATAAATACAAATTGTAACTCAGGAATCATACCACATGTACATATGACTTTAGGTATTCTACCTTTGTCTTCTTGTCACTTATCCATTTACCTCCTAAGATACAGCAGATCTTTTAATCGTGGGTTATATAGACTCTTACTATATATAACACAAGACAGTTAAACTGCAAAATTCAGTATTGTCACATTTTGTTAAAGACACTAGATTTATCAGGAACCATCCTTGATAATAAGAAAGGAAATCTCCATAGAGCTGAATTTTTTAGAAGGGAATGGCTTTATAATCAACACTTATAATAGAAGAAGTTTTTTTCATGTAAAATTGCAAAGACCAATAAAAATTTATCCCAAGTCTTCTTCAAACTGCAAAGAGCATAGAAAGAAGGTACTTTGAATAGACTTTAGATTAGGGCAGAATGATCCTGCAACCCTTTCTTGTAAAATTATCATTTGTGTAATAATAATGAGGAAAAAAAGAAGAGGAAAGTTATAATTTGTATATAGTCTTTGTGGGCAAGGCAAAGTATATTTTTAAGTAATGAATATTTTAAAGATTCCTTCAAATAAATTAATCATTTTGCGCATTGCCTCTAAGGCAGAAAAGTGTTTGGAACAACTTGAGTTACACATTCACATTGCAACATCACATTGGATCATGCCAAAGAATTTTCCAAATTTGACATTCTTTTCAGAAGCAGGATGATAAATTCCATTCTGGCCTAAAATATTTGCTGCTGCTCCTTGGAAAAGAGTTGAAAATTTCCACTGTCGTGACAGAAATTGTAATCATGTAGCTTGCATTGGGAATAAATTATATATCTCTATCCCAAGTAAATAATGACTATTTGACTCATTCTGGTTAAGGAATTGTGAAGTACTATGTGTCTGTTCTGAGCAGAAGATCAAACCCACCTACAGTTCCACAAGGCCTCTTTTCCCTCTGCCCCAAGATCAACTGTTCTATAGACAAAAAGTCTGCTTCTGAAAACTCAGTCCCAAAGTGAACAAACAGCAGCATAAACAAAAACAGAAAACTTTGTTTTTGAGATTTTTAAAAATATTTTGAGGATTATTTGTTACTCAACATAATAGCTCATCTCATATCACATCAAACAATAACAGAAATGATGGTTAAAAGGCATATAAATTTTATTTTATGCTCATTACCTTTATATAAGATAGGATATTTTGTTTTATACTTAATATTCTTATGTTAGAGTCTTACCAAATATTTTTGACAATTAACTAGTAGTTAGCTAGAGGAGTGCCAGTCAACCATTTTGTAACTATCTAACCTTAGGCCAGTGTTTCAATAACACATGGTAGCTCTTTCCATGTTAGTCTGTGGACTGTAGCAAAGATCAAAAGTAATCTCTTCACAAACAGACGTTCTTGTGAATTACTTGCTGAGATAATTTAAAATTTCTTTCAGGAGTGAAATTTATTAATATGTATCAGAACTTCACACATTTGTTTTGAATCATCAGATCCAACTTTAGGAATTGGAAATACACACACACACAATACTTTATGTTCCTTAAAATATTGAAAAAAATATGGGGAAAACAACTAGAAAGTCCAACAATAGAAAATGAGCTCAGTAAATTCTGATCTATTTTTAAACTAAGTAATGAGCATATATCATGTCACAGGTGAACATTCAATCCCATGGGAAAGACTCCAAGTATATTAGGAAGAAAAAATCATATTATAACACAATACATATGATGTGATTCAGATGTTATTAAAACTATAAATGAATAAAAGCCTGGTACTTTATGATAGGTACCTTTCTTTTATTCTCTTTACTTATAGCTATTTTGAAATTGCCTGCTATAACTTTGTATTATTATAATGAGATAAAAATAATGTTTTATGATTAGGTGTTAAATGAAAAAAGCAATTGAATGGTCTGATACTCTTTTTATTAAGTTATATTTAGATATACACATAGTATTTACAAAGAGACATATAGAACTGTTAATATTGATTAACTTTTACGATGCTGCTGGAAGGCAAATGAGAAAATAGTTTTCACTTTTTTCATTGTATGCTTTAAGAGCATAAACTTTACAATAATTTATTAATTTATAACTTTTTAAAAAGGTGTCATTAAGCTCACAAACATATGTGCACACGCATTTTGAGTCTTGTAAATGAGAGACAATTGATCTGTACCAAAAGACCAAATCCAGGCCAACTTCTGTAGGCAGTTTAGAGTTATTCTTGGCTCTGAGATTATTCTCAAGTATCTACCCATTTATTTCCAAAAAAGAGAATGTACTACTCACATCCACATTTCCCAGGCTTTGGTCCAATGTTTAAGTCTCAAAAACAAAAATCATTTGAGAAAAACAAAAAGAAACAAAGAATTTTGTCTCAAGAATCCAGTTCACAGAATGTGAAAGAAAGCAACTTCACACAGAGAATGAGATGCCACTTGAAGCTGTACTTGCGCATTCTGGGATGACTTTGGATTGGCCAATTGGGACCCCCAGTTTCATTCATTTCTGTACAAGACGTTGCTTTCCAAGCTTAGAAAAGTAAAGATTATTTTTTATATGTTAATAACTCAATATAATCAAATAATTTATCCTAAGGAAAGATAAATTTCCATTTGATTGTTATAGCATAATACATTGTATTTGCAAGAATATACAACACACGAGAATTTTCAGAGGAAAGAATTGTTATATCATATTACTCCCTTTTCTTAATGTTAAAATGTGCATAAAGTTTCATTTTTTGTTTCATTTTATATTCCAATGAAACTAGTTCTTTTCAGAATGCAATATGACCCATGGCTATTTATGGCTCTACAAGTTTCATAATGTATCCTAATAAAACTATTACAGCAGGAAAATGGAATTAACAAGGATAAGGGTAATTGAGTCATAATGCACACAGTATATAAAGTTAAAAATGTTTTTAATCATAAATGTAGCCATGACTTAAAGGACTGTGATTCTTAGAAATTATAAGTAGGCTGAGGACTGAGTATAACAATACCTCGTATGACACTGCATTTTCCCCATGATAATGGTGATTATAAAAACAAATACATTAAAAATTAGCCATTAATTGCTGATCATACACTTGCACATAGTTCTCAACACTATGGGTTGGCATGAGTCAAAAGTCTTCAAAGCCACAAAATGACTGTATCATGTCGCTCAGAAATTTATCATGAAGAACTATTTAAAAGGTGGGAAATAAAGCATTGTAGAACTATCTAAAACAGTAGAAAATTGGAGCCAAGATAAATATTCAAAAACTGGGGAACTATTAAATAAATTGTAAATATTACATTTTATGTGTAGGTTGTGACAATTAGAGATATTTTTGTAAATATTCATAACATTGAAGAACATGTATGATCCATCCTTGTATTTCAATGTCTGACTGTTTACTCACCGAACTAAAAGGTCTTCTGAGATGGAAAAAGGCAGAAAACCAAATATAATGTTTGTTGTGATTCATGACATAGAAAATCTACCCATGTAGATGTCAATGGGAAAGGATTGAGGCTTAGCAGAAAATACAGTTGTATTAGTTAGTGGGGAGATTTTCTTTTTCTTTTCTTTTCTTTTTTGTATCAGGGATGAAACCCATAGATGATTAGTCACTGAGCCACATTCTCAGTATTTTAATTTTTTATTATTATTACTATTATTATTATTATTATTTATTTTGAGACAGGTCTTGCCAAGTTGCTGCGGCTGACTTTGAACTTGAGATCCTCTCACCTGCACTGGGATTACAGGAGTGCACCATCACATCTGGATGTTGGTTTTTAGAGGGTTTGTTTTTCTTTCAGACAATGACTTAGTGTTTTCTTTTTTCTTTTTGTAATATGAAAAAAATACAATTGAGTATACAAAAAGCTCTGAGGGCTTACTTAGTATATAACCTTGACTCTAGGAACCTCCTTCTCCACAACTTTGAAGCTGATGCTTTCTCTGCAGTGATGTGATTTTACAGATCCTATCAATTCATACCTTGTCATTTCCAAACTGTCATTTATTACATACATTTGCCTAATGTCTCACCAATTTTCTCTACTAAAGTCAAGTGATTCTGGCAGGGAAGAACTTGCTGTCGACTAGGTTGAGTTACTTCACTTGAAATCTCATGTGAGATTTAAAGGTGATTTTCTCTGTATTATATTCAAATGAGTTGTTGGAGAGGTGACACATGGTAAAAAACATACCTAATTCAAGGTTAGTTGCACCACCAGACCTTATCATAGTATTTGCCAAATATTTCCCCAAGGAAAATGAGTGAATATTGCAAAATTCCATGTTCCTATAAGGTTCAGAAACTGCCTTGCAGCCTGGTATGGAAAGAAAATCAAGATGGAAACCATGAAAGTCCATCTATGTTCTCTATGAAATGACAAAGTTTATCATATGTTTCTGAGGAACAGGAACTTCATGCTCAGGTTTTAAGGGTTCGAGATCCCACTACAAAACAGTACACTTCAGATGAGATCTTATATGCTTTCAAAAGAGGTCCTGGTGATTGGTCTGTGCTCACTGTTTTTTTGTTTTGTTTTGCTTTTTAATATGTGTACTATCCCTGGTGACAATTTATGCCATGTTTTGTTGTTGTGGTGGTTGTTGTTGTTATTGTCTTGTTATTGTTCTTGTTTTGAGGTTTCCAAATGAGAACTAGGATCAAATCCAAAATGACTTCTTTTGATTTGGGACCTCATCCAAGAAACTAAAGAAAATAAATTTGTTAGCTTTTTCTTTTTCTTTCTTATTTCTTAAGCCTTACCCCAAATACAATAGCACTGTAAGTCTATCTCTGCAAGAATAACTACTTAAAGCATTAAGATAATGAGACTGTGGTATATTTATTTTTCTTATCATTTCAGTGATATTACAGATAGCATGTGTTGAATAAGTGCATGATGATGCAATAAAAATCTTGTTGCTGAAATAGCATAGTGAGAATGGCCATCTTTGCCTTGTTCTGAATCTTAAAGGAAAAGTTTTCAAATCTTTGTCATTAATTAAGAGTTTGGCTATGAGTTTTCCATAACTGGACTTTATTATGTTGAATATTTTTTTCTTCTATACCTAAACTCTTGAAGGCTTCCATCTAGACAGGATATGGGACTTTGTGGAATACTTTTCTATAACAGTTAAAAATGATCATATGTATTTATCATTTATTCTTTTTATGTGATATAACACATAGATTGATTTGTGTATGTTAATCACACTTGCATCCCAGGGAGAAATCCCACTTGGTCATGATGTATAATGTTCTCATGTGTTGTTGGATTCAATTTGAAAATATTTTATTGAGGATTTTTCTATCAATGTTCATCAGAGAAGTTAGTGGGTAGTTTTCTTTTCCTGTGATGCCTTTATTTGACTTAGCTATCAAGGTGCTGCTGATCTCATAAAATGTGTTTGAAAGTATTCCCTCCAGCTCTATTTTTGAAAGACTTTAAGAAGCATTCGTATTTTCCAAGGATAAAAAAGAAGTTTACTGAGATGGAATAGAGAACAAGAGGAACTCACCTTGCTCCATAATATTAATAGAAGTTAAAAAAAAAAAAACACCTCCATTCTTTGATAACTTGAATGTGCTAAAATTTTTACAAATGCACTATTTAAAAATATATTAAAGTTGTGGTTTTTGAAGTGGTAGGAACTATTGGCATATGTGTATCTATCTATCTATCTATATAATTGAATATATATTTTTAAAATATATTTATATATGATATATATAATTATATATATTATGTATATATAATTAAATATATTTATCTTCAAAATTGGTACTCAAAGATAGATAGAAAATGATTGACAGGAACTCCAAAGCTTTTATAGCTAACCCTTATTTTTTTAACATTACTTTTGCCTTTTAATTATCTAAGTCTATAATAAGCCAGAGGTACCAATCTTTGAGAAAGTCATATCTATGTGTCAATTACAAATGCATTCAACTGCAAATGACAGAGGTTATTTAACAGAAATACCAAGAGGGAGTGAATTACTTATCTTCACAGTGATGGTAAGTCTGACAATAGATGTTAGTGAGCTGATACAATGGCTTTGTAATGTGAGGAACCCAGGGATTTACTGTCCTTTTGCTCACCAGTTTTAATATGTACTTTCTTTCTTTATCCTTGCTGGCTCCATATCTTGTCAACAAAATGACTGCTGGGGCTCCAGCCTTTATGTATAAATTATAGAGATGAAGGAGATATAAAGGAATGAAAGAAAGCTTTTCTTCTAGCAAGTCTGTGTCTTTTTATTCCCGATGTCATACTCTCCCAGGATTTCCTTGATGTCACAATGACCAGCATTGTGCCACATGCCCAACCTCAGCTACATGAAGCCTGGAACATGACATTTTTAAAGCAAAATAACTACCACCTATGACCTAAACAAAATCATTATTATATTGATAAAGAAGAAACAGGAATGGGTATTGTATAGGAAATCTGCAGTGCCTGCCATACTATATATCAGTCTCTTGTAATTCAGTCTCTTGTTTGAATCCAGTCTACAAATGACAAGATCAAAATAATAAAATAAATAGTCTATTTTTTAATTGATCATTTTTATTCTCTCTTACAACTACTTAAAAATGCAAAATGTGTGAATGACAAATAATACAATTAAGAGAAAAGTTCAACAAAACAGGGTTATCAAATTCTCTTATAATGCTGAGCTAGTACAGAATTATTTTTATTAAGGTTACATTGTATAATATTTATTCAACCATTTTCCAACAACCATACTGAAATTCCAGTGATTTATTCTTCATTTCCTCATCTACTCACACAGCATCTTAGAATTTCAGGTAGCTGTTACATTCAGTTATCAGTCTATATCCTATAGTGAAAAGCTCACCAGTTTCTTAGATCTGCTAAATATATATGTAGATGAGGAGAGAGCATTTCATAAATGGAGTAAGGTTTTTCACCATCATAAATTTAGCAATATAAAAATGTTCTAAAGTATGCAAAGTCAGGCTGAATACAAAATAAATCTTTACAACAAACAGTAAACATTGAATTTTTCAAATATCTACTGCTATTTGTAAAGGGATTAAAGTTTTCCAGAAAGAACAAACTTACTTTATTTTTTTTTAACAGTAGCAATCATTGGTTTATTGGGAGTTGGTAATTTTTCATATATTTGAGGGACTACAATCTAGAAGAAGAAATCATATTTTATTGGATCAAGAGAAGAAAACTGTGGATAAACAAAGGAAAGTAGTTTCTATATCAGTTAGGTAAAAATAGTATTTTGGTTGGATTTATCCAGAAATGGAATATTTCCCAAGGATATTGTTTTAGTCAGCTTTTTCACCACTGTGACTAAAAGACCAGACCAGAAGAATTATAAAGGAGGAAGTGGTTGAGGGTTCATGGTAGAAGGCTGGCTTCATTCCTCAGGACTCAAGGTGAGGCAGAACATTATGGCAGAAGAGTATGGAAGAGGGAAGCGGCTCACATGATGATCAGGAAGCAGAGACTCTACTCTCCAGGTACAGAATATGTACTCCATAGCCACTCCCCCAATGAACTACTTCCTCCAGCAACATCCCACCTGCCTCCAGTTACAACCCAGTTAATCCCATCAGGGATTAAATCACTGATCGGGTTAAGACTCTCACAACTCAATCATTTCACCTCAAAAATTTCTTGCACTGTATCAAATGTGAACTTTTGAGGGACACCTCACATCCTAACCATAACAGATATTGAGAATGCACAGTCATTGGAGCAGTTTGTATATAAAATTAGATTCAAAAATATTTTTTTTCTGAAATAATGGGACTATCAACAGAACTGTGTAACACAGCTAAACGTAACTACAGTGGGAGTAGGGGTTACAGGATAAATTTGAATCCAATGGGTAGAATTTGAAGAAGCATTGGAAAAATCAGATTTTAACACTTTGCTCTCTTAATTCCATAATTGTACATTAAAATTTGGGAGGTACCTTTTTTACTAGAGTTCTTCATCAGAAGCATGCAACATGAAACTCAGTGACTCACAGGAGTCATCCATTGTGTTTACTGATGTGTGTTCTTGGAGAGTGATTTGAGAGTAAGTTGCATACATCCTACCCTTCTGTCTCTAACAATTTAAAGAAGTTTAGACTTGATCCCATACAATAAAGCAACACAGACATCATAATTGCATTTAGGAAAACAGTGTGAAATTCCATCATAATTTATCGAAATAAGGTGTAGCAGTGTGTGTGTGGGGGGGGGGGTTGACCTAAAATTTGGAAATCAGTAACCAATGTCTTCCTTCCCTTCTTAAACTCTGAGATAAATATGCAATAAATTATAACAGAAATAGGATATTGCTTAAAATAGACAAATGCCTAAAAGAAGAGTAGACTATAACCTTGTTGAATCAACTAACAAAATAGAGTGGACTATAACCTTATTGAATCAACTAACATGTCCAAAAGAATACGTCACTCAGAAATAATGAAGGTGAAGTTGCTCAGTCATAATCGAGGGAAACTAGGCAGACAGGAGAATCAGTAGTGCTGTTTAGGCATTATCCAATTAGGTCAAGCTTTCTCAGTGAGAATGTGATTTCCCTGATACTTTTATTCTTAGTAGGATGAAGTAAACAAAGTCAGTAAATATTTGGAGTGAATAACAAACTCTGTTTTAAAATTTGATGTATATTGAATGGCACAGATTGAAACAATCTTCTGCTAAACTTCTCGATAAAGAAAGAGACAAACACAGCTGAATAGACTTGCATTCTGCTGTCAGATAAAACTGCATATAAGACTTTAAAAATATTTATCTATTTAGATTACTGTTTTTAATATAATTTCTTTCACCTTATGTGTTGAAAAATCTTCAACCGCTCTCCATTGTTTAATTAAAACTGCCTGCTAGGTGTGGTAGTGCATGCTTATAATTCCACCTACTAGAGAGACTGAGGCAGGGAGACTACATGTTCAAGGTCAACCTGGACAACTTAGGGATACCCTGTTCCAAAACAAAATAAAGGGCTGGGGATGTAGTCCATGGTAAAGTGCCTTCTGGTTTCAATCACCAAAACTACAAATGAGCACTGATGAATTATGAGCAGAAGGTTCTAGGTTGTCTGTAAGTTAGTCTTACTATATGTTGAGAATGTATATCTTTGACTCATGACCTAGAATCTTAACAAGATTCTTTGTTTGATCAGATCAAGCCACTCTATTTCCCCCAAAATATTATTTACTTTCCTTTGGTGCCAACAACCAACATCCTAAATCTCCTACTTATAAAACTTTATTTTCCTTGATGTTCCATGCAAAATCATGCCAAATAACAAAGGAGTCTGAAGTAAACAAACAAATAATAAAAAAAAGTAATACTGATTCTACCTTTAAAATTTCATTCATCATGACATTTTTTGTAGTCATATAAATTTTTTAAAAATATTGTACTAACATGCTATTTATCTTGATTACTCTTTAAATTCTATGCCTGATTCAAGAAACTTGCTTATCTCTCAAAGCTATTTCATGAATATGGGAATATTTGATTACTATAGATAAAGGTGAACCTTCTAGTACATAGAGAACTTTGTTTCTCTCTCTTTTATGACACCCAACAATTCTATTTTTTCTATCACAGCTACTAGTTTCTAAGCTCAATGAGGGCAGAAAGCTGTGTTTTTGTCTCATCATAATTAGTACTCTTTTAAGCACATTTAATGTTTAGAAACAAGGGAGAGAAGTAAAGAAAATAGTGGTAACTGGAGACTTTACTGAGTTTTCTTCTATTCTCTACTTTTCTTTTTTTTTTTTATTGGTAAAAGCGGGAGTTCTCTACTTTTCTTAGAAAAATGCTAGTAAGAGGCTTCTTGGAAATATAAAGAGTGGCAGACTGGGAATTAGCCATTCATTCACTAAAGAAATACTTAGCAGGTACCTACTACATGCCACGTGCTATTCTGAGCAGAGTATCTAGCAGTGAATGTGTCAGACACTGTCCCGTAGCTCAGGGAGGATGAAGTCTTAACATTTAAGTATGAAAAGATATTCTAAATGATGAGGAGGAAAATGAAATGAGGATGTAAGGTGGTCTATGGTGAAATCTCTTTCACTGTGGGTGGTTATTCCCTGAAGAAATATAATATCTGTAATAAAAACCAGAAGCCCTCACATGTCACTCTGCTGTTATTTCTTTACAGCACACCTTTATTAAGAGATTTTAAGTAGTTAATTATTTAGTGCCAAATCAGTTTATTCTACAAATTAAGAAGACATACAAAAGGAGAGAGGATCAAATACATAAAAATGTATTTCCCTACGCTCTGTGTATGTCAAGTAACTAACCACATCCCAAGCCATAGAATATAGATAATTATATTTTGTCCTTTGGCTTTGTTTGTCAGGGTAACTACAAATGTAATTCTCTCCCAATATGACATCTAAACAAATCCAGGGGGAATAAATCAAGCAACTGACAAATAATCTCATGGGGGGAACTGTTATTGCTGAAGGGGAATAAGCCAAATTGAAGACATACAGAGCGACTCAATTTTTCAAAACAAAAAAATACCACTGATAGTAGGAGATTACATACTTTGTGAATTTGATAAAGTTTTTTTTTTTGTTTTTTGTTTTTGTCAACAGAAGTTTCTCCTTCAAATTCAATGTCTGACCATAAACTCCTGTTTAATAATCATGGCACGTCAGGAGCTTCATAGAAAATGCTTTCTTGTCTTCCATAGTGGGAGAAGTCAAGCCCCAAGGTCCCTCCCCCTGCCTGCCATTGCTGGTGAATGGAGCAAGTCATTAAAGAGGAATTTGAATTGAGGAGCTTTTCATGGGGATTTTCTGTCCAGATTTCTAAATAGACAGCCAATGAATGGGCCCTGACTTACAAACACAGCCTTGTTGCATGTGGGCTGAGCAAACAGACACCATTGTGGGGACAGGTGGAAAAGAAATATGAATGGACAGTGCAGTTTACTACTGTGGAGAATCTCATTAGCAATTGACTCTGTGCAGGGACTCCATGTCTGGGAGAGTAGCCACCCTTTGACAAACCCGTCTCTTCCCATGGGCATCTTAAAGATCAGCAACAATAGAAGACACAATCTGAAATTCCTCTGAGTGGAAATGTCTTTTATTCCCTCTTCTTCCTTTTGTTTAAAAAAAAAATTCAATTTAGAAGTTCAGTCACAATGAGAAGGGACAGACAGATGCAAGTGGTGGGAACACAAAGGTAAGAGAATAATTCTATAAAATGGGTCCACTGTGCTGACCCCCATGTACTTTTTTAACAACTAGCAATTTACCTGAATTATACTTGGCTTAAGTGGACAATAGGTATCACATTCCTCTGCAAACTACCAGTTATCTGCAGGAGAAATACAGGCCCAGAATAGTGGTGATAAGAAGAAACCAAGTTATTTTTGTGACCCTTTTGTTTTCACAGATCACTTCCTGAAATTCAGAGCAATAAGGATGATTTCTCCTACTCATAAAATCTGTAAGAATTTATGGTTAAGAATCCAATTAGAACTGGCTGGCATGGGCCACAGTGGTCTAAAAATTGTCATGGCAGTGGGGAATAGAAGGTCTGAGGTCATCTTGGCTGTCAGTCACAAATCAAGAGATGGACCTAGGTGGGACTCTCTGGAAACTTCTCTGGGATTCCCAATAAAATTGGAGCGTAGGAGAGCATGCTATCCGTCTCCTCTCTGAGTGGACCCACTCTCTACTTTGCGAGTGCCCACTTTCCCCCTTCCCCATCTCTTCTAATAAACTTATTGCTGTTAGTTTGAGCAACAAGTCCAAATTCTTAACATTTAAAGGGGGGCGGGGTTCACTCTGCCTCAGTTTTCTGGAAACCATTTTCATGGGAATAAAAAAGATGAAAGTATGAAGATTTCCTTCTTGGAAGAATACTTTTTGAGGAAGGCGATTTTTAACCTCAAGAGGTCTCTGTGATAATGAGTATGTCTAAGAGACAGAGCCCCATGCCTCTACTACCCATGTTCAGACTCCTGCCTTTCTGCAAGGATCCTGAGATCCTGAGTATGTGTAGGTGACCAACACGTGAGTTCAGCTGTCACTCTGGAGACTAGCAAGAAGGAACTTTTCACAGCACTATCTTGCATAGACCATATGGATACAGACCAGAGCTGGGTTAGAGGAGTGAAGTCGTCACCACAGCCCTCTTCACCAGCAGCAGCTTGAAGACTTCACACACATCCTTTAAATGACAAAAATCACTTCCAGAGGCTGAACTCTTGGGTGAATGCTTTTATTTTTCTCTCTGGAGAAAAACAGGTCCATTTTGAAAGAAGTCCATTATGACTACCTGGTGATAGATTTCTCTATTTCTTTCTTTTGACAACATCTTGGGTGCTAACAGAAAATCCCAGGACTGGCCATTCCTTTCTTGCTGGCCCTCCTGAGCAGCCCAGAAATAACAGTATAATATGAGATCATCCTGAGGCAGGGCTTCCAGGCTGAGCCCACGCTGTGTCCACGGCAGAGGTACTGTTCCCACGTCTGTCTAACTGGCAGGGAAGCCCATCAGAAGCCCATTCACATTCAAGGAAACAAAACAGAAACAAAAGAAAACACATTCCGAAGGAGGCAGAAACCAGGCCCAACATGCTTGTGCCAATATTAAAACCACAGGTGTTCAGAGAAGAGAGATTCTGACTTTAAGATGGTTATTTTGATGTATCTTCCAGCCCAGCTCCCCTACATATGCCTGAGTTTTCTGAACAACAAAGGTCTGTAAAAACAAAGAAATAAAATCGAAAAAAAAAATGTTTCATAGGACACATTGGAGCAAATGCAAAAAGTGCAGAAAACCCACATTTTGAAGAGTCCTTACAGCCCATACCAGGGTTCTACAGATTCAGCTCCATAGAATGCGGCTGGGCTGATGGATGCAGCAGGGATACCTGGTGGCCCATGTGTGTGGTCTCCTGGTAGTGGAAGACAGCATCCTGCAGGGACAATGGCCCCAGGTATTCCTTAAAACCACAAAGGCTCTAAGAGGGATGGGGTTTGGATTCCCCCAAGGGGCAGAGTTACAGACCCCATTCACCATCAACAGCATGACCATCCTCTAAGAAGGTCAAACAGGATGACAGACAAGATGTTGACTGATTTTGTCTCTGAGCACATAGGAGACAGTCCCTGGGTACTTTCAGAAATATCTAGCTGTGTCTATGGGGGATAAGAATCAGAGAAACACAGGTTATACAGAGACTATTTCCATTTTACATCTGTCAACCATGAGATTAATTAAAACTCATGTGCACACTGTACCCTCTCTCCCACACTGCTACTGTCAAATCTGAATTGAGGTGCCATACAAGATGACAGGGTTTCTGTGGCAACTTCATGAAATATACAGAAATTATAAATAAAGACCAATATGTTAACTCCTTATTATAATTTTCCACAGCAGTTGTTGAAAAAAAAATTTTTTCTACACACTTCAAAGCCACAATTCCACTCTGAGTGCCTTTGCTTTAATGGATGAATGCACCTAGGAAAACACAGCCCTAGCACGCTCAGCTATTGTCTGGTTTGGGCCATCTCATCGCACCTTTCTGCAACTGCAATTGCTCCTTCTATGTTCAATTGTGCTCTTATGTGATCAATTGCCTGTCCTTAGACCTTGCCTGTTGTTTTGCCTCAATAGCATCTTTCCTCCCTTTCTTGACATAAATTTGCTTTCTCATTTCCTGCAAATGAGGAGCCTTCAGGATTTTATACAGCCACAATCTTAATTTAAGATATTAATATTGGTAAGAAATCTAAAGTAAGTCATGAGCTGTATTACCAGAGGCATGATGTGTAGAATTAGGGAGAAGATTCCTTGTCTCTGCTTTGCATTGTCCAGAATGCATCATCTCAGATATTGTTTTCAGACCACATCACATGTTAAAAAGATCATAACCAAATAGCATATGATTTGAGGAGAATTATGACTATTATGATGTCCATGTCTGGCTCATTTAACATCTAAGAGATAAAAAATATCTCAGACTCTCATATTTTCTCCTTCTCAAGAGAAGTTATGTAAAGATAGAGACTGGATTTAGGGAGACAGATTGCCTGGGTTCAAATCCCACTGCCACTATGTGTTGTTAGGGAAGCTTTATCACGTTTCTTAAGTTCTGAATAAGCTCTTTGGCTCAGTTTCATTAGCCATCAAACAAACCGATTACAGCACACATCTCCCAGGCCAATGTTAATGAAGATTATATAAATTAATTCATTTAAGTGCTTAGAAGAACATTTGGGTCTTAACAAGCAATCAATAAATGTTAGTTACCTTTATTAAATAATATTTTTTTTCTGATCTTAGGCTAAAAATTAGAACTTTTTCCTAAAGTATTCACAGCAACTGGTTTGGGGGGAAAAAAAAAGAAGAAGTAGAAGAAGCCACAAACAAAAAACAACCAATGTTGGGTTTACACCTTTATATATTGACATAGATGTAAGATATTTTCCATTTTAAGATATAAATAAAATTTGAAATATAACTCTGTATACTATCTAAGCAATTTTGCACCTGCCTTGTAAAACCTTTAGTACTCCGCTTCTAATATATTTTTGGCTTTCTAGATAGGCTGTAGATAAATTTAAGATGACAATATAACAATGTAAACAAGCACGGACTCCAGGGTATTATTTCTCACAGTAGCCTGGTGACCAGGCATTTGATTCACAGCTACTCATTCAGTGAGCAAGCAAAGAAACCCAGTCCTGGGGAGTCTTTGAAAAACCACAGTTTTGAACAGCACAGGAACATGTAAATTTCTCCAGATCAAATGTAAAACTTCTTAACAATATCTTGCAGGAAATCTATGTCATCGTCACTCTTAAGATGTGGGTGTCCCCCAAAAGCTCATGTGTGAGACAATGCAAGAAGGTTTGGAGAAGCAATGATGGGGTTATAGCCTTATCTAATCAGTGAATTAATCCCCTGATTGGCATTAACTGAGTGGTCTCTGGGAGTGATCAGGTGTGGCTGGAGGAGGTGGGAAATGGGGGCTGGCGGTTGTTTATATATTTGTATCTGTTGAGCGGAGTCTCTCTGTCTCTCTGCTTCCAGATCACTGTGATGTGAGCTGCTTCCCTCTGCCACCCTCTCCGACCACGACAAGCCCTGAGGAATGCAGCCCTCCTTCTATGGACTAAGACCTCTGAAACCGTGAGCCTCAAATAAACTTTTCCTCCATACAGTTATTCTGGTTAGATCTTTTAGTCACAGAAGCGAAGAAAAAGCTGACTAAATCAGTCATGGTCTAGAAAAGGCTTTATATATATATAGTTTGCCTGAGGATTCTGGAAGCTCATAGAAGCCTGATCAATTAAAGAATCAATTCTCAGTGCTCACAAGTCCTGGAGTCACCTATTGACAGGGTCTTCTCACTAAGTTACTGAGGCCGGTCTCAAGCTTGCCACCTGCTTCAGCCTCCAGAGTCTATGGAATGACAGGCATGCACCACCACACCTGGCTTGAGTCACCTGCTTATTTTGTGTTTTACACTTGTCCCACAGGCTTTGCAGAAATCTAAAGAAGAAGAACCATTCTGTCTTCTTTTATCACTTCTCTATTGCTTCATTGAAACAAATGAGAGCAGATTCAAGAGGGGAGAAAGGCCAAACAGTGATTCACAATCCTTTAGAAGCTAACGTAAGTGTTTTAGTTAGATCACGAGGACTTTTTATAAAGATAAATCAACCTCCGCTCACTATATTTTTCAATTAGGGCATAAAATATACGTTCCATGTTCTTTTTAAGTATTATTAATAACTCATGCATAAAGCCAGCCGTTTTGTAGTGACATAACCAGGGAATATATTTTGGCATTTAAGAGTTAATTCTCCTGTCTAAACTCAAGAGAAATTCTTCTTAGAGGCAGCAATTTAATTCTTTCTCATTATTTTAGCAACTAGAATAAGTCATTTACTAAATGATGTTAAACTGAATTAGCAAATGTGTATACAAGGCAGGTCATAAGAATTATCTCAAGCAGGGTTTGCAACTTTCTATCTCTATGTGGACTGCCACAGATCTCTCTTGTTACCCATCTGCTCCATTCTCCTATTCCTGATAGTCAAAGAATCGCTCCCACTTCTTACTTACACCAAACATCTGTGGGTATCATCCCATAACATCATTATTGTCTCAGGAGGACAATGGAGTTAGAAGGCTGAGGTAGGAAGAACTCAGAGTATCATGAATTAAATGAAGATGAGCTCCAGTTGATAATGCATGTCTAGGACACAGAGGACCCACATTACTTCTTTTTTCACTAAGAGGATGGCAGAACATCAAAGTCCAGAAATTACCCAAAGATTACTTTTATTTCTTGCTTAGGATTTTCTTTTTATCTTTCCCATACCCTCTGCCTACCTACCTCTTTAGATTCCACCTTAAGTGGCACAGTGTATTTCTAATCCCTTCAAAACATCATCATTCTCCCTATTAGGGAAATAGCTTTAACTTCTCTAATATATATATATATATATATATATATATATATATATATATATATATATATATATATATATATCTCCTCCCATGAAACATCTTAAAGATAAAAGGGGTTACATTGATTTTATGGGCTCTGCCAACACAGCAATTTTATATCAGTACAGTGGGCAGTGCTATACAGTCTATACCAACATAGATATACCAATATGTTTGGAAATTCAGATCACAGAGTGATTTGCCTCTAAACCCTAAGCATGCAGTTTAGTCACTGTGTGATCTTGAACAATGTGTCTACTATCTCAGTGTCCCTGTGTCTCTGTGAGGATCCTCGAATGGGACGCATATGAATTGATGAGATAAATGCTTAACCTATAGTTACTTTAGTGCATAAACATCAGTTATTATTATTTTGGGGTTTTGTTTATCTGTTTGGTATCAGAGATTGAACCCAGGTCACTTAACCACTGAGCCACATCCCCAGCACTTTTTTTTTTTTTTTTTTTGAGACAGGGTCTTGCTAAGTCACTTAGGGTCTTGCTAAGTTGCTGAGGCTGGCTTTGAAATTGCAATCCTCCTGCCTTTGCTTCCTAAACTGATGGGATTACAGGAGTGCACTACTGCACCTAGCAGTTATTATTATATAACCCAGTTCTGTGTTATACTACAGGTCTGGCCCCACAGCATCATAAGGAAGGGAAAGATCTATGCAGCAAAGGGAAAATGAAGTAGAATGGAAATGATTAGTAGTCATGTTGGGCCCTACTTCATCCAAATTTGGAATAGGCAACACTCAGGTATTCAAGTTGCAAGAAAAGTAAAATAAATACTTTCCTAGGAGATAGCAACCTTGCGTCTTGCACATATTTTTCAAGGAAAGGGTTCTTTTGTTTTATTGACAGTATACAATGAATACTTTAATTGATCAGAGTTCTCATGAAACATAGCAAATGTTTGGCCTTTCTCCTGTCAAGACCATTCTGCAGTGGTTCTGGACCACTATACTATGATAAAGGCAGTGATTAATTTCACCTCACTGCCTGAGTTTACTGAGATCCAGCAGTAAAGCACAAGGCCTCAGGGCCTCTGAATGAGTGTGCTTCAGGCACCACAGACATGCAGACTTATTATCCCTCAGTTCTTCCAATCCGTAGTAGGCTGATTTCATATTTTTATTTTTGCCTCCTCAACATATCAAAATGTCATTTTCTTTCAAGGGCACAACAGGAATAAGGAGAAATGTCCAGAAAATAATAGTGTTTTCAACAGATTACCTCTCATTAATGAGGAACATTGTTATCAAAATCCTTCTCATTTAGACATCTTTTGGTGCCACCTGGTCTAGAGTTGGATCCAGTCACTTGCAATAGCATCAATACCACATTTGATTTAATCTTATGACCGGGAGGGATCAGGATTCAGAGAAGACTGGCCAATGGATGCCTGAATTAAATTAAATCGGCCAGCAAGAAAAAAACAGGATGTATATGGATGGTTTTAGGTACCTTTGGTTTACCATTCCTGAGATGTGCTCATTCAGCTCATTTGCAGGGTGCCTAGGGAAAGTCATGGTGCCCAGAATCCACTCAAGTACAATCTGCTGTGGAACCTATCCTGGGTCTTATTGACATCATTATTTTATTTCTACTGTTAACACATGGGCCTTAACACTCCAAATACAGTTAAAGAATACATATCCAAACATTCAGGAGGCTGTATTTTTTTTATCATTTTCCCAAACAAATGTTAGTATGCCTAATAATCTGATTGATTAATTAGTAGTCTGAGAGTACAAGAAAGATTTCCTAGTATCTCAATAGCTGTCATGATTTTTTTTCTTGTAATTCTATTGTTTTTGGTAATTTTCACATTATCCATTTATTTCTTCACACAAAGAAATTCTAGAGGCTGTGGCTCAGCGGTAGACTGTTCGCCTAAGCATGTGCAAGATGCTGGGTTCGATCCTCAGTACCACATAAAAATAAGTAAAATAAAGGTATTGTGTTCAACTGCAACTAAAAAAAAATTTAAAAAGAAAAAAAAAGAAATTCTCTCTGCCTCTTTATTTTTTAGAATAGTTGGATTTTTTAAAGTGTATTGACCTACATAGTCGCTAATGTTTTGTTAGGAATTGTGTGTTTTGTTCTTTTAAGGCCCAAAGGACTTGGAAATAGGGTGGGGTAAGATGCTGGGAGGTAAACTTGGGTAAGGTGAGTAATGGAAAAATACTTAAAAAAATACAATGAAAAGAAATTAGAATATTGCTAAATTTATCCTATGGAATCTAGATTCAGATTTCTAAAACTTCCCTTGGTGCATAAATTTCAGTTGGATTGTATACAGATGTCAGTTAAATTTAGTCTTTGAGGCAATAGTAATAGTAAATGATTATAAGATATTTATTTAATACCTAATAGGTTCATAACAGTCCTAGTTGATATAATCTGAAGTTTATAAACACACCTCAAGGTTGAGATTATGTCAATTTTAAAGGCTGAGAGATTAAGTGTATAATGACCATATTTTAAGGTATCACTAGAAACAGATTTAGGATTTCAATTAAGTTTGAGAAAGACTCTTGAACAATTTGTATATAACTGTGATTCATACAATAGGTGACCTCAGCTACATACAGTATAAACCTAGCTGACTCCTAAGGAATTTCAGCTTTTCTGGAAAACACATCTCATTTTTAATAGTTTTAAAGTCCCACTTAAATTACTTAGTGCCTATGTATGTATAAGTCTTCAGGTCCTGTTTCAGGGGAATGTCCTTGGAAACAGCAGTTAGCTTAGACTATATAGGTGACTTAAACAGTCCAGTCTCTCCTTAAATATTGGGAATTACATCCCCTTTCTCAGTAACTGGCATGGCTATGGCTAACAAAAAATGTTTCAGCCAATGAGGGAAATCAGTAAAATCCCCCAGATGGTAGAGAAAATGGGAATAAAGAAACTCTGGGTAATGATTAATTAAATCCATTGAACATGAAGCTCACCCTATACCACCACTTTCCAATTACAAGGGCCAGAGCATTCTTTGTCCTCCATCCTGACTATTTGAAACATTACATTTAAAAGCAGCATATTCAGATAATTCCTGCAATTTTCATATTTTATTACCTATATTTCGAAATACCATCTATAGGAATTGAAAAGAGTTTATTTTAAGCATTGTAAGTCTCATTTCTTAGAACTTCAATTCCATTGGTCTTTGAATTGTGGATCTGACATACTGGTTCATTTCCTCTGTATAGAGCTTCTTATATTTAGAGCTATTGTTTCGTAGTCTGCTGCCTTCTTATCATAATTATACTTTGCTAAATCTCTACCACTGTATCTCTGCCACTGATTGTAACAAGAAAAGACACTGCTATTCAGAAAACAAAGCAGACAGTTACTTTTACACTTGAAAGGCAGCAGCCAGTATCCGTCAGAATTCAACACCACTCTTAGTCACCCCCTCCCAACCCCCTTTATTCACTTAAAATCAGATTCTGGGATTTGTCCTTGTCAGTATGAAATGAAGCCACAAGGCTGGTTCCAAGAGAACAGGCAAGAAACAGTACCGGGTATGCAGAGTCAGAAATGACTGACTCCCATTGTGTGACCTTGTGGGAAGTCATTTCTCCCAGACACTGGAACTCATTAACTGCAGAACTGGGATCCTTTAAAGGAACCAAGTGTTCCCTTTTCTCTACACAGACATCTTGATCTCAGAAGTCAGCTCACTGCCCTCCTGATAGACAGCTTAGCACACAGGAAAGAATGTAGGTTTCTGTATCAAACTCCCAGCCCTACTGCAAATTAGTCCAGATCAGGCCAACTTGGGCTCACTTCCCATTTCTTTGTTGCCTAGCTAGTTGGCTTAGGACAAGTCATTTAACCTTGCTAAATCATTGTTTTCTCCTCTTACAGTGGGGGAGAATAATACAAATGGCTAGCAGAAATTAAAATGAGATTGTGCATGCTAACTTTTAGTGTTACATGTTTATATAGTAAATGAATTTCACTATATATATTCCTAATCTTTTTTTTTTTTTTTTTGCCATAATACTTTCCTAAAGATAAGTAAGTGGACATATTTAAAAAAAAAAAAAGTGCAACAAATGCAGGAATAGTTCAAGAAACTTAAAATATGTCAACACTTCATTGCCTCTGAAGCCTCTTTTATAACCACATTCCACACTCAAGATTACATTCATGAGAATGTCTATACATGACTATTTTTCTATAGTTAAAATAATGTACTTGTTTTTATTGTAATCATTCAGTAATATGAAGCATCCATCAATTGCCAGGAACAAGGGATAAAGAAAGAAAAGAAGACCAACCAATGTAAAAATCTATGTATGTAGAAAGAGCATGAAGAGTGGGAGCTGCTTTTATAACTTTGAAGTGTCTGGGACTATTATAAATTGTAACTCTATACAATCACATGGAAGACAATTAAACCTACTGTTGGTGCAATGGTGTTCCTCCCTTTGTACTTACCTATTGAAAAATTTAAACAAAATGTTATCAGTTTGAAATAACAAGTCCATTTCTAGGAAATTTATTCCAAATAAATAATTAAATGTGTTTGCAGAGACGTGGCTATAAAGATGAATCAGAAAAAAAAAATAGGAAAATTGTTGTATGTCTAATAATAGGGATTGGTTCAATGAAAAAGAACATATGCATTGACAAATGCAATACAAATATAAACAGTGTTATAAAAGAAATCTTTAGAAACATAAAGATACATCATATGTTAAGAAAAAATAAACTTTTGAAATAATATTACATAGAGCATATTTTTCATTTTAAATATTTACCAATGAAAGATGATTACTGATAAAGAATACTTGGTGATAATGACTACAAACACTGTGATGTGCTAACAGATTAGTTTTGGTGTGAATTTAATGGAACTATTTTCTTTTTATGGCTTATCTATGATTTCTTTGTTTGTGTTTTCCATAAAGAAAAAAATATTGCTTTTATATCATATCATATATCATATCTCCTTAGCCTTACCTAATAATGCAAATGATGCATACTGATAGAAAAATATCAAATCAAACAAGTCTTGGATTAGTTGCCAGTGGCTTCAGTATTATTTCAAGATCTCTCTCTGCAATTGTGCTCTTTTCTCAGAAAAGATTGGAAATGAGAATTTTCAAATATAATCCAAACTACCGTTGGTGCTATGGTGTTCCTCCCTTTGTATTTACCTATGGGTTATCTACTTTTCTCACCACACCTGGACTTTCCTTTACCCATTTTTGCTCTGTGGCCTGTGTTTTGCAATTAAAGTTGCTGGTGATCTTCTCATGAAAAACAAGCATCTACCAACTTTCTTCTTTCAATTCTAATTAGCTTTTTTGGAGGATATTCCCAGTGCCTATGGATTTGCAGTGCATATGTATGTGCTTGTTCTTTAGTTTCATTAACCTCTCTTTTCCAGAGAAGAGAAATTCTGGAAAGGATCTAGTAGAACTGTAGTTGGATATAGATATCATGGCACACAACCTCACACTATAGCTCATGGATTTTGAATCCCTAAAGTCTGTTACACATTCCTTCCCATGCTGTCTAAATTCACTTACTGTATTTTTTAAAGAGCACTATGTATATTCCTAATCAAGTCACTTTGGATTCTGAACATAAATGAACTTCAATTTTTATACCAAGCTCAGGTATTCTCTCCCAGATTTCTATAGCTATAGGAAGTCAGATAATGTGGTTAACACCCGTTTTAGATCCTTCATGTTCTGGGGCAGGCTTAAAGTCAATTGGCTAGCAGCACAAAATGACTTCTGTGAGAGTATAGGCCAAATGATTTTGTCTATAACTCTTCAAATTATTATTACTGAAGAAGAAAAGTGAAAGTAACTAGGTTGGATCACCAGAACATTTGTGGTGAAAAGACATAAAATGCTGTCAGAAATAAGACTGAATTAAAGATAAATTGAAATTCAGGATCTAAATTCCCCATAAGGTAATCGTAGGCAAATCAACTTATATGTGTAAGTGTTGGTTTCCATGTGATAAATGAAGCATTCTTGTAGTTAACTTTAAGTAGTTTTTTAGGTTGAAAGAAAGTGCTCTTCCCAGAATGAGACAACCAAGTTTTACTGGTACAGTCCATTATTCCACCTGAACAGAATTAATTTAAATTTACCATAACTACCAACATTAACAAATAAGTCTTGATTTGGAGCTTTTCATTTTCTGAGACTTATAGTTAAAAGGTATGGAATCTTGAATATAGCCTGTCTTTTTCTTTTGATCTCATTTATGCCAAGCATTGATTGAGAATACCAACAGAATCCAATTCATGTAGTTATTTTTGGGCTAACATTCCAAATAAAAAAAATGTGTGTAACTATGACTTTTTACAGCAATTTAAAATTAAAGGTGTTTCATATGAAAGCTAAAGTCAAACTTTAGACTCAAAAGTGACTGTCTTTATGACTTGGGGCATAATAATCCAATTTGAAAGATTTAGAAGGTTTGATTTCAATGGGGGAACAAGTCTTGTGAAAAATGGTCTGGCAGATCAGAGTCAAAAGGTCAAGGTCTTTTCAGATGGTGAATCACTCTTGATTCTGGGGGAAAAAGTGCTCAATAGAATAGTGATTTTCATTTCTGTCTAATTAGAGATCTTTAGTGCATTACATGGTCTTTTTCATCAGTTCTACACATACGTTTGCCAAAATAAGTGGTCCCATTAACACATGTTGTATGAAAATGACTTTTTCCAAATCAGTTCAACGTTCATATTCCCATTCAGTAACTACAAAAGTTTTGTGCTGTTGCAAAAGTAATTATGATATGCTTAAGGACTTAAAATAACACTCATTTATTATCTCACTTTTTCCAAGAGTTGGTGGTAATGTATTTGCCTGTATGAATGACCAATATAAGCTAACCTTGGTTCTCTGCTCAGGGTCTCACACTCCAGGGCTCAGCTGGTTGCATTTTACATCTGAACTCTCAGGGAAAATCCACTTTTGGTATATATACATTTAGGTTGTTCACACAATTCAGTTCTTTGTGGTTGTAGAAATGGGATCTACTTTTCCTAGCTGTCAATCACCTCTCATCTCTTGATGCCTCCTCATAGTCCCCTGCTGTAAGATTCCTTAGAGGCCCTATCCTAATAGGGCAAGATCTCCTATGTAGCATTGTCTTCATACTTTAAATCTCTTTGTCTCCTGCTCCTGTATTTGTCAGAGAAAATTTTTTGCTTTTAAAGCACCTCTTTGATTAAGTGAAGCCACCTCTGGTTAATTGTTCTAGCTTAAGATCCACTGATTAGTAATCTTAATTACATCTGCAAAATCCTTTCTGCCTTGTAATGGAAAAATTACAAGCATGCATTTACAACATGGGGCAGAGATCATACTTACAGGGTGGAAGTTATTAGCAGGTTATAGAGTGGGAATTCTTAATAGGATATCTTAAAAGTCTGCCTAGGACAATAATTAAAAGCCAACTGAATTCTATTTTATTTAAAACCAATCCTTCTAATTTTACATACCTCGAAGAATATTTTGTTTTTATACTGACTGACACATGATGGATCTAAGGAAAACTTTACTTTTTAGAACAACAATATATTTCAAGGAACATAAAATAATATGTCAGTATTAAGGGAACCATAGAATCCATCTAATTCTATCTTTCAACCAGTGTACAATCCTCAATTGCCCTTGAAACATTATAGTAATAACAGCTCAATGGTCTTTAGGATTTGTTTTGTGCTAGCCTCTGATCTCAAGGTTTTGCTGGGTTTCACCTGGGTCACCCTACACTGAGACTAAAGTAGATACCCCAACAACCTTCACCATGCCATTTTATACCTGAAGAAAGTTAGGCCTGGAAAGGTCAACTGACTTGCCCAAGAGCATCTGCTTGGTTAACAGTGCCACCAACTGTTGTGGGCTTCAGTCCACATACCTAATCTCTTGGTTAAATTGTCTAGTTCTGCCTTCTATAACCAACAGGAAAGAAATTCCAGTGCTCTGCTTCCCCCCCACACACACAAACACTTTCTTTCTTTTCACTCCCCTCTCTCTCTCCCTCTTCTCTCTCTCTCTCTCTCTCTCTCTCTCTCTCTCTCTCTCTCTCTCTCTCTCTCTCTCTCTCTCTCCATTTGTGTGTGTGTGCGTGTGTGTGTCTGTTTCTGTGTATGTGTGTTACTAAGGATGAAACCCAGGAACTTGCACATGATACACACATGCTCTAACTCTGAACTGTAGTCATAGTCACTTTATTTTGTTTCCTAAACCCAGCTATTTGAGATTTTAAATCACCTATCAACCTTCCTTAAAACTTTTTCTCCATGTTAAATATTCCTAGCTATTTTCCCTGTACAGGCTCCAAAATCTTTTATAATATGAATGTTGTACAATTAATCCATAGAATATAATATCTATATGCCTTAAAATATGTTCCTAAATATGCAAGCCAAAATTATAATTCATATAATGATATTGATGAACATATGTACGTCAGCGATCATCTGTCAGGTTATGCTGCAGTATAACTATCCTTGCCAAATATTGGTCCCTTGATGCATTTAAAAATATTTTTTATTGTGTTCTCTATTCAATATGAGATAGAAGTGGTTTTTAATCATCATCATCATCACTCAGAAAAGGTACTCCATCTGAGCACCTGCTTTCAAAATCAATGGCACCAACAGAGTGTTGTAGTCTTATACCAGTAATGCAAATTTCCTTCTTGGACAGACGCATACCTAAACCCATACGTACACGTGGACACACACACACACACACACACAAATCCTTTGCTAAAATACATCAGCCAAAGCATATAGCATGGCCCTGGTTAACTTTAAAAAGAATGTTGAAAGTACAGTCTTTTTATAAAACTTCAAAGGAAGAAGAGATGTAGAATAATTTCTATGAACCAAAGTGGAGTGTCATCAAGGTAAGTCAGCTTCTCCTGCAATACAAATGCCCCTTAATGATTACCGGAGCATGCATCTTTCTATTTTAAAATGTCTCCATCATCTTACTGGATTTACTGTGATTTATTGCCTTCAGTGATTCAAAAACTTCCTTCAATCTACATGGATTAAAGAAAGTGATGTTCGTACTAAGGATAGCCATGAGACCAAATTTCTCTTCTGACCCTGGGAGAGATCTATGAGTGCCCCTTAGAAAGCTGCTCTCTAGCACTTTCCAGGGGAAATCCTATGATACTAAAATCTGGATAAAATCAATCACTACAACTCTTCTGATCTGGAGAACACAGGAAAGTTATGAAAATCGATGGAAATGAAACCAAGACTTATCACACTGCACAAGCCTTTGTGCATTCGATCAGCTTCAAATGAAGGGTAAAGCAAACTTTTCTCTGGAAATGCCAGTTCATCTCTTCCAAATCTGACATATACTTCAAAATCCACTTAAAGGAAAATGTGATTTGCCAAATGCTATTCATCCATTCCAGTCACAGTCTGCCGGCAAAATACCTAACTAAAATGGCAAGGAATCGACGAGTTTTCCTTATGACAACGATCACATTGACATGACTGAAGCATCTTTCACATCTGGGAGGATTACAGTGGATGGTTCAAACCTAGTAAAAGACTCAAAAGATAAGTATTAAAAGGAATTCTGGCTCGATAATGGAGGATAAAAATGAAAAAAAAATTAAAGGCAAATTTCAAAGCAAGCATTTCATTTTTAAATTATATTTTATAGAAAGGATGATTTTGTTTTATTAAAACTAAACTAGCAAAAGTATAGAAAGCAAATAAAACCCAGAGATCATACTTCATAGACATAGAAGTACTTAAGAAATATTTATTAATATTAAAATATTATTTCTTAAAATGTGGTCTGAGTAGTGTAATGACCTGGAGAATTGTTCAAAAAGTAGATCCCAGCTCCCATCTTCAAACTACATCTCCAGGGAAAATTCTTAGGCTAATGTTAGAAAAACTATGTCAGGAGGAAGGTGTGTTGAAACCACAGGAAAAAAATTTTGAGACACATATGCAGCCCAGGTAATAATACATCAGAGAATTTCTGTAAAAATTCAATGACAGATTATCTGTAAAGCACTTCCAACAGCATCACACAAACTAAAAAAAGGTGAGGGCATCCTAAAATGTTCTCCAAACAATAAGGATGGGTATTCTATTGCAGGACCCAAAGTTGTCATAAATCCAAGTGTTGAAGGGAGTAAGAGATTCAGTGAACAGACATTTCATCCATGCAGCCAGAGATGGGGGCGGAAATAAATGGGAAGTTGAAAACATTCATTTAGAGGAAAGTAACCTTCTTTTGTCTATCAATCTACCTATTCTTGAATCTTCCCTTCATCTTCTGGGACTTTATAAAACATTTTTAGAAAGGCATTTTAGTAAAATCATGGGATTTTACCTGTATCATGAGTTGAGAACATAAATTTTGATTTTTTTAAATTTTAAATACATGCATCATGTATAATTGGAAAGACTTTGCCAAGATCACTTTTGAAGCACAGGTGGAATTCTCTAATGGTAATGCCTGAAGTTCATGTTGACTGAAAAACAAATTATGTAACTAAAACAAGTATTATTTTATATGTGATTCAAAGATTTGAAAAACATCATGTATAGCATTTGTAAAAATTAATAAAAATAAATCAATTTTGCATAAAAGGGTGTTTTCTTTCCCTTTTGAAAATAAATAAAGATGAGTAAAGAAATATAAGAAGGTAAAACATGATGCTTCCTGCAAAATACATATTCAGCTACTTTTGTGAATGCATTTTGTAAAGAACAGGTGCTCTAAACCTGTACACAGTGACTATGCGTAACTCCATTGAAAGTTGCTAAGGAATTATAATTCCTTTGTCTAAAATAAATATGATTAATATTTTATTTAATTTACCTTGTTTACTGAACAACTGCAGTCTTCTGGGCATTGTCTAGTTCTTAATTTATTCTCCTATACGATAAAGATAATAACAAATGTCCCCCCCCAAACTACATTTAATTTATGGGGAAAGATAATTATTATCTTCATAGTATGTGAAAGTGTGTGTGTGTGTGTGTGTGTGTGTTAGATGTTTCATTACCTTCTCAACCCTTTTGTGTATTATACATTGTGTGTGAATCCATTGCAAAAAAAAAAAAAATAACGTTTTGTGTTAGGGGTGTTTATTGAGAGGTTCTGACACTGAATGTGATTATATGCAAAATTTTGAGAATATGAATTCCTTCAACAGTACTTGAGTGATTTTACTTAGAGTTTTAAAATGTTTCTCACAGAAATTAAGAATGGGCCATGTAAATAAGAAGTATCAGTGTTTTTTCAAAATTATTTTTCCAACACAATACAAAGATCCAGATTTTACATTATGACCCAACAGGTATGTGTACACATATGCATGCATATATCCATACACATACAAAAGAACAAATTTCACAAAACAATACTAATGTTTTCAAGTTGCAATGACTCTAGTAAAATTTTATTCCAGATATTAAGAAAAAGGGCTCACTCTATCCTGCACAGTTTTGCCTCTCAATACCTGTAACTCATGGAACTCTATCATAATTAAGAAAGGCCTGGTAGGCAATGTAGAAATCTCACATATCTCCTGGCATTCCTGACACCACAACATTCTTGCAGATTACACTGTCAATCATAATACACATCCAGGACAAGAAACCCATTTCCTGCAGTGGCCTTGTCAATAAGCAGATCCTGGTAAGTATCAGCTTCAAAAGCCAAGTAGAGGTTGAAATGTGGGAAGCCGAGGATGTAATTAGGTTAAGTGAAGTAGAACTCATTACGTCCCATTCTCTCTCTTTGTCTATTCACATATTCTGGGGAGAAAGGGACCTGTCTCATTCATGGTCTGGATATCACAATTATTATTTTATTTTAATTATTATTTTAATTAAGAAATGTTAGGGCTAATGTCTCAAAATAAAAAATAAAAAGGGCTGGGGATGTGGCTCAATGGTTAAGTGCCTCTAGGTTCAAATCCTGGTTAAAAAAAAAAAAAAGAATTTGGAAACAGATTTTTTCCTCAGAGCTTCTAATGCAAATTTAATCCAAGTAATACCTTAATATAAATCTTGAGATACCCTGAATATAGAACTTAGTCATGTACAGCCTGTGACCTATTAAAAAGTGGGCTTTTAAATTGGTATTGCTTTAAACAGTTATGTTTCTGGTAAATTTTTACCCAGCAATAGAAAACCAATAAGTGTCTGTGAGTATCAAAAATAAAAAATGTTCCAGCAATTAAAAAAAGAAAAGAAATGTTAGGGCTAATCTCCCTTGATTTTTCAATTACAATGCAGTTGGTGGATCACTGTAGCCAGGGTCTTGGAGGAGCAGCCACAATCCTAGGAACAAATGGCAAAATACTGTTCTCTCCCTTAGTGGCATCATATGTGATTTCCTTTGTTTTATTCTCCACCATTTGTTATTCTTTTCATCAATGAATTCAACTTGGCAAAACCCCAAATATACAAATGAATCTTCCTAACACCGGAAAAGTAGATCTTTAAATAATGCATCTGTTTTTACCACTCCAAATTATTTACTACATATCAAGGTCTAAGCTATGTACTTTATGTTTGCAAAAATTCATTCAGGAAGATTATCAGTTTTGTTTTGTTTTTTTTATTTTTTATTTTTTTTTCGTTTTGAACATTTCACCCTTTGGGAATCTCATGTCCCAGCATTTGACAGGTGATTCTCTTTGTTGCTGGGGGCCCCAGGACATATTTCCTGTGTGCCAGAAGCACACTGATTCTTGCTGGTTGATGCAACTGCTCCTACTGTATGGTGACCTCTCCTGGGTAACTGAGCCCTTTAGTCATTTCCTTCCTATCCTTCCAGGCATTGCAGTCTCCTCAGGCAGCCAGGGCCCTATTTATTGCAAGGATGGCACGGTTACTTCAGTCTCCACTAGAGGAATTCTCCCCTTCCCAGCACCTTCTAAGAGATACATTCTAATGGGGATGTATTTTGGTCCTCACTGTTCAAAATATTTGTGAACCAGGTCTTTTGAACCTTGCTTAGAACCCTGTCTCCTCTAGGCTGTGTGTATGTGTGTGTGTGTGTGCGCGCGTGCGCGCAAATGTGCATTCCTAAAGATAAGGAAATATTCAGGACAAAGTCAACACCCTACACCCAGATGGGAAAGCGATTCCCGATTCCCTCTGCCAACAAAGTCTCTTCCCTGAATTCTGCTCTTTCTCCTGTTCCTCTGATCAGGTGTCTCGAGTTAGTTCTCTTCTTTTGCAGGGGCCTGTCAGAGTCACCCAGGGCTCTGTCCACGATGGTTTTTCTGACTGTGGGACATTTCATAACCAGCAGTAGGGTCTCCTACTTGGGGCTTTTCAGGAGAGACTCCTCAGTCATGACATGCACTGGTCTCTCTCAGATCAGCCCTTTCCCCCAGGTTGTCCAGTGTTTCTGAATATTTCTCATAATGAAGCAGGAACTTCATTTCATGGGTATTTTCTCATGTTAATCTTCTGAATCATTCTGGGATTTGGATATTTTATTTTCATTTTAAGGTGGGGGAAAACTGAGTTCCATTAGTTCCAAATGATGTTATATAAGTAAAAATCACAAGTGAGGGTTCATTTGCCTCCAAGCCCAAATGTGCATTGAATATACTGCCCCATCTGATAAGACTGAAAGATAGTTTCATGTTTTGTTCATAACATTAAAAAAAAAAAGATTGTCTTTATTCTTTAAAGGTCATTGGCCTACGACCTTTGGGTGCTTAAAGAAATATTTCATGCAAGATTCTTTGGTGACCCACAATAGATAAAAATAGGCTAACATCCTAAATTATATTTGCTATTCTTCCTAACTGGCTCAACATCTCTGCCCTTTCTTTCATTGCATTCTATTTATTTATGCTCAAAAATCTGTAATGTCAGCTCAGGTATCCCTCCTGAGCTTCCCACCAAAATCTCTAGCTACCTTATTGGCATATCCCTGTGGAGACGCAGATGCACATCAAATTTAACATCAAGGACTTTGCTAACCATCTCCTCTTATTGCAATACATTACTCACCCTAGTCCAAGTTTGAATCAATGCCATCCATTCGTTCCACTGAAAAATGTAACCATGACTCAAAAGTTCCACCATTTTTTTCCCTCACCATTCACCTCCAATCAATCCTGATTGGAGGATTTTTTGAGTCTTTATTTTTTCCAAATATGTCTCTTTTTCTCTATTTTCAATATCACTGCTATAGTGGAGTCTCGTGTAATCCTAACTATCACTCTTACAAATTTCCAAATTGGCATTGATTCGTTATTAAGAATACCTAGTCACGCCCACACCTTCACTCTACCCACTTAAAACTCTCAGAGGGCAGAAGCCTACCTATTAGTCTGAGCTTTGGGAAGGTGGGGGTTTTTGATGATACTGTGAGCACCTCCTGACATCTGATGCACAGGCCTGCTAGAAGTTGAGCACCCCATTATCAGTTGCACACGCAGAACTGTGCCAACAATGCACAATTGACAAACTCCCGGAAGACACTGAGCAAGTAAAAAACATACGTGTCAGTATCTACACTGCACTTTCATTCCATTTTACACAAACACATCACATGGCACCTCGTACATTGAATTCTGTAAGAATGTTACTACCTAAGAAAATCAGATGACCTCTTTGTTTGGAGGTCGCCAAGATCCCTGTGCCTCTTTGGAAAACTGCATCTGCACGGCCATGCAGACAATGCAGATGGAGCTGCCAGTGCACACACCGGCATGGGTCTCTGTTCATAGAGGTCACATTCACAAACTCAGGGACAGATGAAAGCATCTAACTATTTAATATTTTCTGTAATGCCTGATGTCTTACATTCTAAAACAGATATTTTTGTTATAAATCACGGTCTTATTTTTATTTTCTGTACCATGATGGACACTATTTTGATTTTGTTTTTGGTTTCACCTCTAGAGATAGATTATGTTACCTATACATTTAACTTCAGGGGCTGGGGTTGTGGCTCAGTGGTAGAGCATTTCCCTGGCATGTGTGAGGCCCTGGGTTTGACCCTCAGTACCACATATAAATAAATAAATAGATAGATAGATAGGTAGATTGATTAATAAAAGATCTATTTACAACTAAAAAAATATTTTTTAAAAAAATTTACTTCAACTTATTAAAGAAAACATTACAATTTTTAAATAAATTAAGGTCACTGAGTCTGAAAGTATAGAAAACTATTTACCTAAAGTTGAAACTAAGGTAGCAAAGTTATAGAGGTCAGCAACAGTTGGTCCTTATTTTTTTTTTTTATTGTTGGTCGTTCAAAACATTACATAGTTCCTCATACATCATATTTCACAGTTTGATTCAAATGAGTTATGAACTCCCAATTTTATCCCGTATACAGATTGCTGTATCACATCAGTTACCCTTCCATTGATTGACATATTGCCTTTCTAGTGTCTGATGTATTCTGCTGTCTGTATTATTCTCTACTATCCCCCCTCCCCTCCCCTCCCCTTTTCTCTCTCTACCCCTTCTACTGTAAATCACTTCTTCCATTTGAATTATCTTGTCTTACCCCTCCTTTCCTCTTATATGTCATTTTGTATAACCCTGAGGATCGCCTTCCATTTCCATGCGATTCCCCTTCTCGTTTCCTTTCCCTCCCACCTCTCAACCCTGTTAATGAAAATCTTCGTCTCAAGCTCTTCGTCCCTACCCTGTCCTTGTTTCCTCCCCTTATATCAGAGGAGTCATTTGGTATTTGTTTTTTAAAGATTGACTAGCTTCACTTAGCATAATCTGCTCTAATGCCATCCATTTCCCTCCAAATTCTATGATTTTGTCATTTTTAAATGCAGAGTAATACTCCATTGTGTATAAATGCCACATTTTTTTAATCCATTCATCTATTGAAGGGCATCTAGGCTGATTCCACAATCTTGCTATCGTGAATTGTGCTGCTATGAACATCGATGTAGCAGTGTCCCTGTAGCATGCTCTTATTAGGTCTTTAGGGAATAGACCGAGAAGGGGAATAGCTGGGTCAAATGGTGGTTCCATTCCCAGCTTTCCAAGAAATCTCCATACTGCTTTCCAAATTGGCTGCACCAATTTGCAGTCCCACCAGCAATGAACAAGAGTGCCCTTTTCCCCACATCCTCTCCAGCACTTATTGTTGTTTGACTTCCTAATGGCTGCCAATCTTACTGGAGTGAGATGGTATCTTAGGGTAGTTTTGATTTGCATTTCTCTGACTGCTAGCGATGGTGAGCATTTTTTCATGTACTTATTGATTGATTGTATGTCCTCTTCTGAGAAGTGTCTGTTCAGGTCCTTTGCCCATTTATTGATTGGGTTACTTGTTGTCTTATTGTCTAATTTTTTGAGTTCTTTATATATTCTGGTTATTAGGGCTCTATCTGAAGTGTGTGGAGTAAAGATTTGTTCCCAGGATGTAGGCTCCCTGTTTATCTCTCTTATTGTTTCTTTTGCTGAGAAAAAACTTTTTAGTTTGAGTAAGTCCCATTTGTTGATTCTAGTTGTTAACTCTTGCGCTATGGGTGTCCTATTGAGGAATTTGGAGCCTGCTCCCACAGTATGTAGATCATAACCAATTTTTTCTTCTATCAGATGCCGTGTCTCTGATTTAATATCAAGCTCCTTGATCCATTTTGAGTTAACTTTTGTGCAAGGCAAGAGATAGGGATTCAGATTCATTTTGATGCAAATGGATTTCCAGTTTTCCCAGCACCATTTGTTGAAGATGCTATCCTTGCTCCATTGCATGCTTTTAGCCCCTTTATCAAATATAAGATAGTTGTAGTTTTGTGGATTGGTTACTGTGTCCTCTATTCTGTACCATTGGTCCACCCGCCTGTTTTGGTACCAGTACCATGCTGTTTTCGTTACTATTGCTCTGTAGTATAGTTTGAAGTCTGGTATCGCTATACTGCCTGATTCACACTTCCTGCTTAGTATTGTTTTTGCTATTCTGGGTCTTTTATTATTCCATATGAATTTCATGATTCTTTTATCTATTTCTACAAGAAATGCAGCTGGGATTTTGATTGGCATTGCATTGAACTTATAGAGAACTTTTGGTAATATCGCCATTTTGATGATGTTGGATCTGCCTATCCATGAGCAGGGTATATTTTTCCATCTTCTAAGGTCTTCTTCTATGTCTTTCTTTAGGGTTTTGTAATTTTCATTGTATAAATCTTTCACCTCTTTTGTTAGGTTGATTCCCAAGTATTTTATTTTTTTGGGGGATATTGTGAATGGAGTAGTTGTCCTCATTTCCGTTTCAGAGGATTTGTCGCTGATATACAGGAATGCCTTTGATTTATGCGTGTTGATCTTATATCCTGCCACTTTGCTGAATTCATTTATTAGCTCTAATAGCTTCTCTGTAGACCCTTTTGGGTCTGCTAGGTATAGAATCATATCATCTGCAAATAGTGATAATTTAAGTTCTTCTTTTCCAATTTTTATCCCTTTAATTTCTTTCGTCTGTCTAATTGCTCTGGCCAGTGTTTCGAGGACTATGTTGAACAGAAGTGGTGAGAGAGGGCATCCCTGTCTTGTACCAGATCTTAGAGGGAATGCCTTCAATTTTTCTCCATTCAGAATGATGCTGGCCTGTGGCTTATCATATATTGCTTTTACAATGTTGAGGTATGATCCTGTTATCCCTAATTTTTCTAGAGTTTTGAACATAAAGGGATGCTGTACTTTGTCGAATGCTTTTTCTGCGTCTATCGAGACTATCATATGGTTCTTATTTTTTAGTCTATTGATGTGGTGGATAACATTTATTGATTTCCGTATATTGAACCAGCCTTGCATCCCATGGATGAATCCTACTTGATCATGGTGTATAATTTTTTTGATATGTATTTGAATCCGGTTCGCCAGAATTTTATTGAGGATTTTTGCGTCAAGGTTCATTAGAGATATTGGTCTGTAGTTTTCTTTCTTTGAAGTGTCTTTGTCTGGTTTCGGAATCAGGGTGATGTTGGCCTCGTAGAATGAATTTGGAAGTTCTCCCTCTTTTTCTATTTCCTGAAATAGCTTGAAAAGTATTGGTGTTAGTTCCTCTTTAAAGGTTTTGTAAAACTCTGCTGTATACCCATCCGGTCCTGGGCTTTTCTTAGTTGGTAGTCTTTTGATGGTTTCTTCTATTTCTTCTATTGTTATTGGTCTGTTTAGGTTGTCTATATCCTCCTGGTTCAATCTGGGCAGATCGTAAGACTTAAGGAATTTATCTATGCCTTCACTATCTTCTATTTTATTGGAGTATAAGGCTTCAAAATAGTCTCTGATTATCTTCTCTATTTCTGAAGTGTCTGTTGTGATATTGCCTTTTTCATCCCGTATGCTAGTAATCTGGGTTCTCTCTCTTCTTCTCTTCGTTAGCATGGCTAAGGGTCTGTCAATTTTATTTATTTTTTCAAAGAACCAGCTTTTAGTTTTGTCAATTTTTTCAATTGTTTCTTTTGTTTCAATTTCATTAATTTCAGCTCTGATTTTGATTATTTCTTGCCTTCTACTTCTTTTGCTGTTGTTTTGCTCCTCTTTTTCTAGGATTTTGAGATGAAGTATGAGATCATTTATTTGTTGTTTTTTTCTTTTTTTGAGGAATGAACTCCAAGCAATGAATTTTCCTCTTAGGACTGCTTTCAATGTGTCCCATAGATTCCGATATGTTGTGTCCGTGTTTTCATTTAACTCTAGGAATTTTTTAATTTCCTCCTTGATGTCTTCAATAACCCATATGTCATTCAGCAACCTGTTGTTCATTCTCCAAGTGATGCTTGATTTTTCCTTTCTTCTTTTATCATTGATTTTCAGTTTCATTCCATTATGATCATATAAGATGCATGGTATTATCTCTACCCCTTTATATTGTCTAAGAGTTGCCCTGTGACATAATATATGGTCTATTTTTGAGAAGGTTCCATGTGCTGCTGAAAAAAAAGTGTAACTACTTGATGTTGGGTGGTAAAGTCTATATATGTCAATTAAGTCTAGGTTATTAATTGTGTTGTTGAGTTCTATAGTTTCCTTGTTTAACTTTTGTTTGGAAGATCTGTCCAGTGGTGAGAGAGGTGTGTTGAAGTCTCCCATGATGATTGTATGGTGGTCTATCAGACTCTTGAACTTGAGAAGAGTTTGCTTGATGAACACCGCTGCACCATTATTTGGGGCATATATATTTATGATTGTTATGTCTTGTTGGTTTATGGTTCCCTTGAGCAGTATGAAGTGTCCTTCTTTATCCCTTTTGATTAGCTTTGGCTTGAAATCTATTTTATTAGATATGAGTATGGACACGCCTGCTTGTTTCCGCTGTCCATATGAGTGGTATGATTTTTCCCAACCTTTCACCTTCAGTCTATGGATATCTTTTTCTATCAGATGCTTCTCCTGTAGACAGCATATTGTTGGGTCTTGTTTTGTGATCCATTCTACTAGCCTGTGTCTCTTAATTGGTGAGTTTAAGCCATTGACATTTAGGGTTATTATTGAGATATGGTTTGTACTTCTATCCATATTTGTTTGTTGATGTTACTAAACCTGATTTGTTATCCTCTTTGACTACTTTCCCCCCTTTACTGTCCTACCTCCCATTGTTGGTTTTCAATGTTATTTTCCATTTCCTCTTCCTGCAATGTTTTGCCAAGGATTTTTTGAAGAGATGGTTTTCTAGCTGCGAATTCTTTTAACTTTTGTTTATCATGGAAGGTTTTAATTTCATCTTCTAACCTGAAGCTTAATTTTGCCGGATACACGATTCTTGGTTGGAACCCATTTTCTTTCAGTGTTTGAAATATGTTATTCCAGGATCTTCTAGCTTTCAGAGTCTGTGTTGAGAGATCAGCTGTTATCCTGATTGGTTTACCCCTAAATGTAATCTGCTTCCTTTCCCTTGTAGCTTTTAAAATTCTTTCCTTATTCTGTATGTTGGACATCTTCACTATAATGTGTCTAGGTGTGGATCTCTTATGGTTTTGTACATTCGGCGTCCTGTAGGCTTCTAGGATTTGGGATTCTGTCTCATTCTTCAAGTCTGGGAAGTTTTCTCGTATTATTTCATTGAATAGGCTGTGTATTCCTCTGGTGTGGAGCTCTGTGCCTTCCTGTATCCCCATGACTCTTAAATTTGGTCTTTTGATATTGTCCCATATTTCTTGGATGTTCTGTTCATGGTTTCTTAGTAGACTTGCTGAGCTATCTATGTTCTTTTCAAGTTGAAATACTCTGTCTTCATTGTCTGATGTTCTATCTTCTAAGTGATCCACTCTGCTGGTAGTATTCTCAATTGAGTTTTTAAGTTGGTTTATTTTTTCCTGCATTTCTAGTATTTCTATTTGTTTGTTTTTTATTTCCTCTATCTCCCTGTGAAATTGATCTTTTACTTCCTGGATTTGTTTGTCAATGTGATCTTTCATTATCTGATTTTGCTGTCTCATGTCTTCCTTGAGACTCCAGATCATCTGAAGCATGTATATCCTGATCTCTCTATCTGACATTCCATCTGTTGCACCTATTACCTCTTCTAAAGTTGAGTTGACCTGCATTGCCTGTGGTCCTTTCTTTCCTTGTCTTTTCATACTGCTGGCGTTTCTTTCTGCTTGGTGAAACTGTTGTGTTTTGAAATTTTCCCTCTATTTATTTATATTGCTCTTGTATAGTTGAATAATCACCCTTGCAGGGCATGTAGTGGCTGTGATCCTCCTCCAATTGGTGTGATCCGTCTACCGCGCTGGCAGGCCCTAGGTCTGCTCTGCTGGTCGGTCAAAGGTCCGCCTACCCAGCAGGCACGAGGGGCACCTCTATCACTCCGCAGGTTGCTGGGCCTAACCTCCCGATGGGTCGAAGGTTCGCCTAGCTTGCAGGGGGCTGCTCCCGGAGCGAGAGCTAGGCCTCCCGGGGGAGCCCGGATGGTGGAGGCAGACTGCCGGTTCAGGCGGGGCGGGCCAAGCCGCACTGGGTGCCGGCGGCTTGCAAACGCGGCTGGTATCAGCAGGACTTAACTCCTGCACCCGCTGTGGGGGCACCTTTATCGCAGAGTAGCTGCGGTCGCGTGGTTGGGAACCGGGCGGGTGGGGCCGCTTCTCCCAGGGCGAGAGCTAGGCCTCCCGGGGGAGCCCATATGGCGGGGGACTGCCGGTTCGGGCGGGGCGGGCCAAGCAGCTCAGGGATCCCGCGGGTTGCAAAGGCGGTTGGCGTCTGCAGGACTTAACTTCTGCACCCGCCACGTGGGCACCTTTATTGCCGAGTAGCTGTGGCTGCCTGGTTAGGAACCGGGCGGGTGGGGCCGCTTTTCCCAGGGCGAGAGCTAGGCCTCCCGGGGGAGCCTGTATGGCGGAGGACTGCCGGTTCCGGCGGGGCGGGCCAAGCAGCTCAGGGATCCCGCGGGTTGCAAAGGCGGCTGGCATCTGCAGGACTTAACTTCTGCACCCGCCACGTGGGCACCTTTATCTCCAAGTAGCTGAGGCCACCTGGTTAGAAACCGGGCGGGTGGGGCCGCTTCTCCCAGGGCGAGAGCTAGGCCTCCCGGGGGAGCCCGTATGGCGGAGGACTGCCAGTTCGGGCGGGGCGGGCCAAGCCACTCAGGGTTCCGGGGGGTTGCAAAGGCGGTTGGCGTCTGCAGGACTTAACTTCTGCACCCGCCACGTGGGCACCTTTATTGCCGAGTAGCTGTGGCCGCCTGGTTAGGAAGCGGGCGGGTGGGGCCGCTTCTCCCAGGGCGAGAGCTAGGCCTCCAGGGGGAGCCGCCTGCCGGAGTGGCTGATGGTTGGGGGACTAGACCTCTGTGCCCGCGTGGTCTTCCAAGATCCACTTCTCTGGGGCAACCTGTCACTTCGAGTAAACCTACCAGTTCACGGCAGCTCTCCTCTTAAGGAAGTTATGCTAGAAGTTCCTCCGTAGCTAGGCTGCAGCTGTTTCGATGAGTCTTTCATATCCCGTTAAAGTGGAGACGTTGGAGTCGCTGCTTCCTCGCCGGCCGCCATGTTGGATCAGTAGTTGGTCCTTATTTACCTCCCTTTTTCCCTCCTCTCATATACAAACATGCCATTTTTGCTCATATACAGATTTTCCTCAGGCTCATCTTTCTGCCTGTCATGGTATTACTACAATATGCATGTATTCTATCCCCAGACTTAAAAAAAAGGTCTTTCATTGGGACAAATTAAATCCATATGTGGATGTATATCACGAGATTTAGTGTTCTTTTCAGCACATTATAATAACTGTGCTTCCTGTTTGACTCGCAGCACCCAATTTCCTTCCCACTTATAGCAGGCCTCTTGGGATTGTGGACAGGAGCCTGGCATTTGGCTTGCTAAAGGGATAAGTCCAGGATACTATCTAGGTCTATTGAAAATCACTATCTTGATGTATTGAAGTGAAGGGAAAACAAATAGACACAAATCTCAAAGTAAATTGAACATGGTGGTACCTGCCTATAATCCTGTACTTTGGGGAGCGTGAGACAGGAGGATCACAAGTTCAAGGCCAGCCTCAGAAACTTTGGAAGACCCTGTCTCCAAATTTATATATATATATATACATTCCACCAAAGAAAGAGAAGCCTGAGGATGTGTCTTGGTGGTAAAGTACTCCTACCTTAAATATCCCGTACAAAAAACAAACAAACAACGAAATACATCTGTTATGACATCATTCCTTCCTTTAGCATTCCCCTCCAAGTTTGCCTTATTTTTTCTCACTTTAATCCTAATTCTTCAACCTTTTGTTGATTCTGTGATCCACCAATAACTTTCCTTAATTGGTAATTTGCTCAAAGTATTTGGGAAATGAAACTTTGTTTCTGCCACTAGTAAATAAAGATGCACAACCAAGGTGTATGGATTTCATGAATTTTTTTTACAATAAATACATGGAAGGATGAATGGAAAATCAGACCAAGTATTATTTCTTTATAAGTGAGTCTCCTAAAGCTCACTGAATTAAATAACCTGCCCTTTCTCTTCACTCCCTCTGTTGTGGCCATGCTAGACTTCTTGTTATTTCTTGATAAACCATTTTTTTTTCCAACTCCAGACATTTATGCAAGGTGTTTTCTCTGCCCAGAGATATTTTTTCTCTAGATCTTCTCATGCTTCTTCTTTTGTTCATTCTCAAGTCTGCCATGTACAGTTGTAGAGTATGGACATTGCACTACAGCAGGTAGCAGAAATGTCAGATGCAAATCAAAATCCAGTCCAAACATGGGTTGCCAATAAATCCAGTATCACACACAAGGGGCATATTTAGTAATTTACTTGAAGGTATCATATGTGCCAGCAGAGATATTCTTTAATTAATTTATTTATTTTGATTATGTTTTGAAAATACTTCCTAAGAGAGATTTTTATCTGGCCATCACTTTATGCAAAATTGCCCTTGTCCCCATGAAAAACCCTGCCTTTTTCTTTTCTTTCTTTTAAATGTTTTTTTAGTTGTAGACAAACAAAATACCTTTATTTTATTAATTTGTTTTTATGTGGTGCTGAGGATCAAACCCAATGCCTCACACATGTAAGGCAAACTCTCTACCTGAGCCACAACCCAGTCCTCTTTTTTCTTTTCTTTTTCTTTTTTTTTGGGGGGGGGAGACTGAACTGAGCAGTAATTTTTTTAAACTATTTTTATGTTATAATTATTTTCTCTTTTGTATTATTTTATTTACATGTATACTTGCATATTTATATATAATATTTCATATTAGAGTATTTTACTTTTATTATGTATATTTTATTTTACTTTTAAAGTTACTTATTTTCTACTTTGAGACAGGGTCTTGCTAAGATGCTGATGTTGTCCCTGAGCTTATTATAATCCTCCTGCCCAATTTTTTGAGTAGCTTGGATTATAGGCATTCACCACCATATCAGTTTGATTTATTCTGTGTCAACGTACATACCACCTTTTCAGTTTGCAGGAATTTATTCATTGTTTACTGTCACCTTCTGAAATGGGAAATCCATGCAACCAGACACCTTGTCTTGTTCACCACCATAACCCCAGGACTTACAGCATTGCCTTGCACACACTTCAAGCTTAATAAATATTTAGTGAATTGAATCAGCACTCCATAATAAGACATTTGGATTGGAACCCAATGGCCTTTAATATTGATGAGTAGTAATTTCAGCAGTAATTAAATGTACACAATTTTGTATTACACGCAAAATAGAGTTAGTGTCACCAGTACAGTACTACAAATTTAAAGGACAAAAAACATTAGAGTCATTTATTTCAAAAACACCTTTTTCATAAATGCCTAGTTATCACCACTGCAAAAACAAAACTTGTGATGTTCGAGGCTTTGTGTGAAAGGCCTCTCTAGTTATGCTTGCTTTTGCTTCTCAAACCTACAGTTTTAGGACATCAGCTGACCACTCTATTGTGAAGACGGGAAACTGCAAACATTCACACTCCTAAGAGCTTCATCTCTTAATATAACTTGGAGTGTTTATGTGTTACAGACTACAAAATGTAAACTCGTTTCTTGTTTATGACATTTCCCAGTATAAAAAAAATATACAGCACACATAATAAAATGTCTATTAGAAATTTTTAAAAAATTGGTTGTTTCTCCCATGAGGATGAAAATTAGTCTTTATTTTTAAAATAGTATATTTTACGTCTGCCAACACTGCCAATGTCTGATGGTTAGCATTCTGATTCAAAATTCTGCCAGTATCTTGGGATTTACCCATTTCTACATTGTTAGCAATGACCCTAAAAATATTTTGGCAATCCCAACTAGACCCGAAATCTTGATTCTTCTAGAACAAAAGATGTCATGAATAAAAGTCTATCACAGTTTCTCCCCAATTGAATGATTCGAACTAAGTCTCAGTCTGAAAATATACTTCATCCTAACAAAGCAAGAGTTCCTCTCATTACACTTTCTGAATTTAGGAAACAAAAAAGAGGGTAAACTTCTGTTGGCCTAATAAAACAATATAGATGTCTCGTTCTGTTTCTAAAAGGGAAATCCTGTTTGAAAGGACAAATATTACTAAGAATTACAAATTAAGATATTTTTCATATAGGTAAATGTCAAGGTAAGCAAATGAGACTGTCCCTTTCTATGAAAAGACAAATCCTGTCTCTAAAATACTTTTTTAACTGAAGACTCCAGGCATAACCCCAATTGCTTCTTAAAATATTGGACAAAATAAATTTCAAACACTTAGCTAAGAGAACTGTACTTTTTTTTTCCCTTTCATTTCATCATATATTCAGTCATGTATTACTTTATTCTGGAATGAATTAGAACCTCACTGAAATCATCATAATACCAAGGAAAACCCTTGAAGGGTGACATGGGCATTATTTTGCATATTTGTATATCTTCAGAGTTATTATTTAGGTAAATTTCACCTAAGTCAAGTTTTAATGCCAGATGTTGATGTATAAAATTAATTCATGCAGGAATACACAACTCTCAATAATAGACATTCTCACTAAAACTCACAGTGTAAAAATGTTCAGAAGGCCCGAACCTCTTTAAACATCTATATGAACTAGTTGAATGTTCTCAACAACTTTATCTTGTCTGATAGTGACATTAAAACCAATGAGCTCAAGGGTCTTTTTTTCAATGATACTTCTGCAGATAAATTAAAGCTACTCCTCACAAAATAAGAAATACAAGGCAGTTATTTAAATGTTGTGCTCTGCAGCCTAATTTGTTTTTTCCAGATTCACATTCATCTGCTTTTCTTTGGTTGGCAGCATGCAATTGGTTGCAAATGCTAATTAGAAATATTGGTCTAACGTGTCAATCTATGACAATAAGCAAGCAGGGGGAAAAGTTCATGATTGTTATGCATACACACCCCTGCTTCTGTATTTCTGCTATGATTATCTCAGTGGGTTTTCTCAAACATTTCACATATAACACACCACCCACCATGAAATACTTCCCTCTTCAGATTTTAACCAGTTATCTAAGGAGGAAAGGCACAGAGCCCAAAGGTGCCACTTGGAGGCTACTACAGGAGGGGAGTGGGGTGCCAATTGGAAGGAGGCCATCTAGGAGCCTGGTCTACTTTTCAAACCCCAAGCCCTCTACACATTTCATTAACATGCACACAGGGCTCTATGCTATAGCCTCTGCAGTTTGCTGGCTTAGCAGAGACATTTAAAACACTTTAAACTCCTCTGGTCAGGGAGTTTTTATAATATCCTTTTTTTGGCAAAGGTCTTTACCTGTGTTCTCTATCTCAGTTAATATTTCATTATTTTCCCTGTTTTTCCAGGTTAGCAACTGGAGTTATTTTAGGTCTTTTCCTTCTCCTTTACTGTTCATTTGCAAATATGCAGCAAATCTTATAAAGACTGATGACTGACTGATTATCAGTAGGGGTGTGTATGCATAACCATCATGAACTTTTTTTCCCTTCACTTCCCCGGGCCTAATAGGAGTTAGATGTCTTAGTACTTGCAGTGTAAGAGTGTGATACTAAGTTTCTCTCTTCAAAGATCTTACCCAGTGACTCTCCATTCAAATCCAAATGCTTCAGACTAATTTTTAGGCCACTAGCCTTCTCTCTGGTTCCAAGTTAGACTATCTTCGATACTATACCTGACTACCTAGAATCAACTCAAAATGTGAATTACCTACTAACAGCGATCTATACAAAATTCCTAAGCATACCCCCAACAAACTCAGGATCTATTTTTATTTTTACCCCATGACTTAGTAATGAGTTTATTGATTTTCCAACCATTTATTAGAGCTCAATACATATGTGTACAGTACTTGGGATATAAAGAAAAATCAGACATGGTCTCTTACATTTCATTGGTAAAAGCAGACTGACTAGTGACCTAAAAATTCCAAAGCAGTCAAAGTGTAGAAGACATATAAGTAGTACTTAGAGGACAGAAATGCAATCTTTATTTCTACATGACAAAATTTTATCCAACTTTCAAGTTCAGATTGAAGGTTTAATACCTCATGAAACCGTAGGATGGCAAATATTTCCACCTTCTCATCTTTAACCTACTTACTTTTTATCTTTTTTTTTTCATAACATTTTCCTCTGAAATTGTTTATTTTTTTTTCTTTTTTATTGTTTGCTTCCTCCATAGTTGTTAAGATTCATAAAGACAGAGATCCTATATAGAGAGATTTACTTATTCATTTATGTATTCAACAAGCACTTCCTGAGTGCTTATCCATGTCTCTTATTTTTAGGTCCAGAGCCTATACTTTCAGTAGCCCTGCCTCATAAGAGGTCTTAGTAAGTTTTTGTTTATTTAACAAGTGAATTTATATATATATAGGAATGAAGTTTCTCTGGATGTATTACAATCTCTCTTCTCTGTTCCACCATTCAACTTTGTTTCTCTTCAAATTTCTTTGTGGTACTGTATTTTATTTAATATTATACAAGTATGTCTTAGTCACTAAATTATAAGACCTGGAGGAAAGGGAGCATGGGGTTCTTATTTGCAATCCCACAGAGTTTAGTTCCTTGCAGACACTCTAATAGTAGAAATGAATGGCCAGGCATATGAAACAGAAATTTAGACCCCACTTATTTATACAGTGAGTTTAGTCTATTCCCTGAACCAGAGTGCCTATATTTTCCATCAGGCATCCCACAAGCTTTGCCACAGAGCTTTTATGCTTTGTTGCAAATATGAATTACTTTAGATGGAGACTTTCTTGAAGCAAGCCCAATGCATAAAATTCAGAATTAATAAAAAGGAGAAAAATTAATCAGCTTAATAAGATTTCCTATAAGAGATGATTCAGTATGAACTGTGGGTTTTACTCTTTAAAATAATGCATTCTTCTTGTATAATAAAAATAAGTATCAATTTTCCAAAAAGGCTATTTTTGCACAATGTTAAGAATATATCAATTATGTCAAGAAGATACATACAAAATTTTGTCCTACCAATTCAGTCTTGTCAAGGACATTCAGGGGATTAAAAATATTAGGGATAAGAAGCTACCACCAATAGTCCAAATATAATGTAAACCTGTTGGTTTTTTACATCTTTTTTTTTTAATCTAAGTGTGAGTGTTTAGCTTTGTTAAAGGATATCCACCTTGGTTGGTCCTCTACCCATTATTTTTCAATCACACTTTTTAACATGCAGCTATCCAATGACTGAACAAGGAGATTTTATTAGTGGAAAGAAATGTGGAGATTCTACTTATTTAAAGGATTTGGAAATTATTCTAAGCATCCTGACTCATGTACCCTAGCCTTGTGGCCCTGTCATGGCTAGTCCCAGTCTTTAGAATTATAGGGAAAGCAAGAAGGTCTTGGCCTTAACCCAGAGAGAAGGAGATTTCTAGCCTTTCTTGACCAGAGCCATTATATTGGGACCCTTGCTAATCTCTGCACACCATCATCTTGTTTAATCCATAAAATAATGCAGTGCAATAGATATGTCATACAGGGAAACAGAGGTATAGGATAAAGAAAGGAAACTAAGACACAAAAAGAAAAAAGAGTTGGGCATGGTGGCACATGCCTATAATCCAAGAATCTAGGGAGGCTGAGACAGGAGGACTGCAAGTTCAAAGCTAGTCTTAGCAAAATCGAGGTGCTAAGAAATTCAGCAAGACCCTGTCTCTAAATAAAATAAAAATTAGGGCTGGGGATGTGTCTCAGTGGTCAAGAATGCTCCTGAGTTCAATCCCTGGTACCCCATCCCAATCCCCTAAAAAAAAAAAGGAGAAAGAAAATGAGTACATAGCATGTTAAAGGAGAAATACACACTATCTGAAGAAAGTCTCATACAAAATTAAGAACTGAGTCATAAAGGCAAATAGAATATAATTATGTACCATCTAAGTGCTTGGAATTGTACTGAGTTCTCGAAATCCAAGAGAGGAAAGGAAAACAAGCAAAGTTTGTGTAGTAATATTAATCCATATTTGAATTCTAACTCTCTTGAAAAGTGGCTGATGACCTTAGGCACGTTGGTTAACATCAGACTGCTAGACTCAGACTCTCTCCTTCTGTAGTACTGAAATGGCAATGTCCCTCCAGAGCTTGTTACTAGAATGCAATAATGCTATTCAAATAAAATGAAAACATGTGACCCACAAAAAAATGTTGAATAAATTGAGACCAATATCACACTCTGGTAGATGAACATGTTTGAATGGGCATAATGATTTAAAATGGAAACATTGTCTATTTACTTTATGTAAATATTAGATTCATAAAGCAATAATACAAAGAAAAAGAAATCACTTAATTGGTCTCCACTAATTGATCTTGCTCAATCCTAGATATAAAAAAAAAATGTTAGAGGCAGAACAGGGAATATAACTTAGCCTTTATAAATCTTTATTTTTACCAAGATTCTACATAAAGAAATAGCCATGCTCTTGAATAAATCATGAGATTAGAAGAATTTATAAGAAGATATAATTATTTAATAAATTCCTTCCCTTTGGAATAAGCATTGTACATCTCAACTATATCCCCGAAGACATTACTTTCATATAACTCTTAATAAGTATTTTGCCTGAGACTATACCAGCAAAGAAGCCAAAATGAAATGCAAAGATTGTTTTGCAATTTCTTGCATCAATGCAGCAGAATGATTTGGAAGCTAGAAACCAAACATTAAAAAGTAGTTTCTGGTTGTCTAACAAGAATTCACTCTTCAGCCCCATACACCTAGTTCAATATCAATGTGGTTATGGGTGGGGATCCTGAAATACTGCCCTGACCAAAATTCCTTTCAAAAGCTCTCTCTCCTCATCCTTCTGCTGTAGAAAAACAAACAAATAAACCTCACATGCAAGTTGTTTTTGTAAACAGTGCATACACACCTTAATAGTTTGAACTATACAAATGCACTTTGCATCTAGAGAGAGGGCCATGTAAGAAGCTTTTACCAGAGAGTACACTCAGCACTCTTCCCTACCATCTTGAGTCTAAAATATGTCTCAGAATTTCAGAGACAGCATCAGAGGATGTTCAATAAGGCAGGACATTTCTTTATTTATTAAGCAATATCCTAATAAGGTACACTGCTAGTATACAACCTAAGTGAAACTCAAACAAATGGGATTCACCTGAATAAAAAAGGCTGAAATTGAGAAATAAAACTAAGTTTTGATGGGAGACTAAATACACCAAGAGGCTGCCAGACTCTTATGAAATATCCCTTAAATATTTCTTAGATACAATGGAGACATTTAAAGTGAAAAGATATTTTATATAAATGATATATTATAAAGGCTAAATTATCTTTTTAATTCTTTTAGTAATCCTAGGAAGTAAAATTTTGTTCCTTTAAAAAAAAATAGAAAGGGAAAACAAGGACAAATGGATTGACTGGTTTTTCCACTCCCAAACACACAAAATATTAGCATCAAAGCAGGTTCTGATTTTTTGTACATTTTTGCTTTTACAATGACAGGATGAAGAAATAGAAACCTTCCTTAACAAATCATGAGATTAGGAAAATCCATAATCTAAATCCTACACATTTCCATTGCCCTATTGTTAGCATTTTAGCATTTTAGCAAAAAAATGGACATATTTTTCAATAAGAAAGAGTTGTAGGGGATAAGACACCCTGGATCTCCAGGACTTTAGTCACAAATGAGACCTCAACTGGAAGTCAAAAGTGAGTTGTAGCTTCAAACCTGCATCAAGATTAATGTTAGGGAACTTGTATTCTGCCTTTTGGTTGAACTAATAGATCTGTAAAGGAGAGGATCAGTGTAGGTAAGGAAGCAGCAGGCAATGGCATGTATATCTTCAGATATTTGTGTCAACAAACTCAGAGACCTAGGACCAAATCTTCTTCTCCTGGTTATTAGTAATGAAGCCTAGGAATGTCTCAGTTTCCTTGTTAAAAAATAATATGACAGGAAAGATTTAGTTCATAGCATCTTGTGGATATCAAATGAGTAAATTAAAGGAAGTTTTAAAGAGAGTACCACATATACAGAGCCCACTTAATAAATTCTAACAGTATTACTAAATAAGTTTGATTTTACAGTCTATTTTGATGCCAGGACGTTTTCACGTTTAAACTGTGTGCATTTACTCATTATAGCTAACGATTCCGAAATAAACAAATAAATAAATAGCAACCCAGTAACTCTTAAAGCTGAATGCAACTTTTTTACCTTTAGTCCCTGTTCTCAAAGGGTGTCCCAGAAGACAGACATTCAAATAGAAGAAATGAATGAAAAGGTAGAGAAAGAAATGGTTTGTAAAGGAGGGAAAAGAAACAGTTTTACTTTCATGTGACAGGGATAGTACTGTCTTACAAGGAAGGTTGCAGGCAATCCATGTGGGAAAAGAGAGCAGCAGTGTTAGGTGAGGGTGTTACTAAGAGCTATCCCAAATGCCAGAAAAAAAGACTGACTGTTTTTTGTTTGTTTGTTTGTTTGTTTTTTGTGTGTGTGAATTTAAATAGGCCTGGATTTTTAGGATACAATTCAAAATATGTATTTGAGTCAGGCATGATGGGGCACATTTATAATCCCAACAAATTAAGGCTGAGGCAGGAGGATCATAAGTTCAAGGCCCAACTTCAGCAATTTAGTGGGTCCCAAGCAACTTAGCAAGACCCTATCTCAAAATAAAAATAAAAAATAAAAATTTAAATAAATAAATAAAAGAGCCAGGTGTATAGCTCAGTAGTAAAGAGTCAATCCCCAGTACCAAAAAATGAACAAACAACAAATGTGCATTTGAATGTGAAAAAGTAACTCAACTATAATCATCAGAAATTCATATGAATAAAGGCCATCATTCCTCATGTCCATTCTCTGAGGGAGGTTCTGCCAGTTGTATACACTCCAAGCACCTAGGTTTTTCCCATCAAAATGTTAATGCCAATTTTATTGATTGATTGATACTATATTTTCAATAATAATGTAAATTTCTTGAGGAGAGGTCAAGAACCAGGCCTTTTTGTGGTTGCACTATCCTGATTCCACAAAAATTTCATTCTAGTTTCTTTCCCTAAATGTGTTCTATGTTAAAAAAAACAGCAGCAATTCTCAGTTACAAAGAGGCACCACACCACAGGCAGAATCAACAAGTTATATAATGCCAGTTTTTTCTCATCTTTCTAAGCATCCGGATGAGAATACAACCCCCAATTGTAATATTAAAATATCTCAGTGGGATAATGAAATTTACTGGATGGATATGTATGTTGCAGCATAGATTCAAGAAAATACACCTCAAATGAAGATTCTGGCTATAACATAATATTCCCTTAGCATAGATATTTCTCTACCAGCAGAGAAATATAACCCTATGTTTTTTGGGTTTTTTTTTTGTTTTGTTTTTTTGTTGCTTTGAACAGGTATTACAAGTTCTGATTTGAAACTTCTTAGAATAAATAAAAACAATAAAATAAAATGATGGTAAAAAAAATAAAAGATCCATTGATCACTGATAATTGTTATTTAAGAATTGATGGGGTGTCATATTTATACTATCTTGTACTTAGAAAATCACCCTGGTCTAACTTTTCTTGTACATGAGTACCTAGTTTTCTGAGAAGTCACATCCCCAAGGAATATTTGAAGAGATCTTGTTTCTTCTTTTTAAGACACAGTTACCATAACACTAGCAAGCTACATCAACCATTACTAACCTGGTTTCTACCAATGAAACACTGCTGAAAATATTTCGTTTTTTTTGTTGCACATCTATGCATTCCACTATTGCTTCCATAGAATATTTAACTCAGAAGAGGTCTGTTATGCCATTACATCATTAACCATGTGGAGACACCACGTGTAGAACTGAGATATTCAAAGGTATTCTTCCCAATGGTAATTTGATTTGAGTCCTCTGCTTCCTAGAGAATTTTCCAGTGTCCACTTGGGACTAATTACAAATAATCCTCAACTAAAATTTGGCTTAAAAAGCTACTTACAATTTATGTCATCATAAATATGAAGCCTATATTCATTTTTTTTATCTTCCTAGGATTGCTGTAACAAATCACCACAGACTTCATTCATTAAAACAAAAGAAAGTTATCTTTATCACAGTTGGGGAGGCCAGAAATCCCAATAGCAGGGTGACTCTTCCTCATAAGACTAGATGGGAGGACCCTCTTCACCTCTGCCAGCTTCAGGTGACACTCAGCTTTCCTTGTATTGTGCTTGCATAGTTTCAGTCTCTCCATGTTTTCAGATGGCTTTCTTTCTACATTTCTCCTCTCTACCAAGGACTCTTTTCTTGGAGTTGGGGACCACCAAATTAATCCAGCATAAACTCATTATATGGTCCTTCGCATAACTGTATCTGCAAAGACCCTTTGTCTAATAATATCACATTCACAGATACCAAAAATTAGAACTTGAATATGCATTTTACTATCACGATTCAATTGAGAAACCAAACTGTAATACCATCGATGAACCAAAACATGTTTTATCAATAACAGTAAAAATGTCTGCATTGTCACATGATACTGAGAAGCGAGTTATGATCCAACTGTTTTATCTATATCTCTTTATCTGTTTATTTTTTTGCAGTCCTAGAGATTAAACCCAAGAATTATGTAGCACTGAGCTATATCTCCACCCTTTTTTATTGTTTTTTCTTTTTCTTTCTTTTCTTTTTTCTTTTTTTATCTTAATATAGTTGATGGGGCTGCCTCAAACTTGTGATCCACCCGCTTTGGCCTATAGAGTCACTGAGATTAATAACTATGAGCCATCACACTCATCTTAACTGACTTAAAATGGAATGGAAGAGTAAAAGGATGGTTAAAAAGAATTTTTTTTTTAAAAGTAGTCATTGGAAAATTTCTTTCACTCAGCAAAATTTACAACTCTAATATTTTTGAGCCATATAGCCATGCTGAAATGATAAAAATTTTAAGAAAAATGAGTTTCACTTTGGATATAATTCAAATATACTTAAATGAACAACACCTTCCCTTCTTATAGATAGGTTATTCAGGAAATTAAAAGTCTTTAGACAAATATGTTTAGTCGCAAATTTTAAAAACCTTTCCTGGTGAAGCCCCATACATGAAACAACATTTTCCAAAGAAAATATTTACAATAAAACTAGAATATGGCTTTATTTTATTTACTAATACATAACAATAAAATTGCATGCTAATGTTATATGTATTGTGATGAATTTTATGATTTTTTTATTGGTATGTCCAAATGTTCCAGGAAAGAAGGCTCAATTTATAACAACTTACCTAAAGAAAATAGAGTCATTTTTAATCTAAAAATGATAAGATAATGAATTTTGACATGCTTATTCTTCACTCCAATTCTTAGAGAACCACATTCACTTTGAATCTTATTAAAATATAGAACTTTTGCCTATCAGATCACATAAGATGACCTTTTAATATTTGGGACATTTAATTGACATTTCTCTGCGTCTAGAGCCTTGCTTTATCTGAGTAAACAAAATGTGTTCTCCTGATGTAAACAGATGCCTTTGGTTCAGGCTTCCATATCTCCCTCATTCCCATTCTCAGCCTTCATTCACAAGTTTCCTATTTATAAGGCACATGCCCATATTTCCTACCTTCTGAGATCCCAGATCAAATTCACCCCAGTGCATTTATGAAGTCTCCCCATTTTGAGGTGTTAATGAGTTTTTTAGCCTTCTCTACTTCTACAGTACTCATTGACCAAATACAAAACCAAACAAATTAAAACACACACACACACACACACACACACACACACATTTAGGTTATCTCTTTGGCTCACTCAATCTCTTGGGAGATTAAAAAGCACATGTTATATTTCTATATTCCCACAATGAACAACACAAGAAAATAGCTCAATAAAAACTGAACATTTGATCCAAATGGATGAGTGATTGATTGAACATGTTCAACTACAAATTAAAATACGTATTTGGAAACCAAGAACAAATGGGGGATGGAATAACTGAAAAACATAATTACCTGCTGTTTTGATAAATATTGCATTGCAAATTGTCCAGAAGCTCAAACTAATGATCACTACTGACATTAACCCTAAATGCTTTGTGTCTTCCACTTGACCCAGAAATGAAGTTGCTTCAACAGAAACCATTTGGCAACAGTTACCATAAAGAATTGAATGAAAAGGGTTATTTTCCTTTGGAAGAAGTTTCAACTGAATGTTGTACTGGGTTCTACATCTTCTTTTTCTTCTTTTTTTTCCAATAAAAGTTTGGGGAGCCAAGCAGGAATTTGTTTGCCTTTTTAGTTGCTATATTTCTGCTCCTAAAAACAGTGTTCAACACAAACACATCTCTGACTTAGGAAGGGAAAAATGGAGGAAGATAAGTGCAAAGGTTAGAAATACTTATCTTTGATATATAACCATTCCTCAATATTTCTGGGGGATACAAAATTTTTAGAATCCTCAAGCACCTTACATAAATGGCATCATATTTGCATGTAGCTTGCAGAAATCCTCTGTATACTTTAAATCAACTCTAGATTAATTTAATACCTACTACAATGCAAATGCTATGTAAATCGTCATTAAATTGTATTGTTTTGAAAATAATTACAAGACAAAAGTACATACCCATTCAGTACATTCAGTACAGGTGCAGTTCCTTTTCAATTGTTTTTGATCAGCTAGCTCTTGGTTGAATGAGCAGATACAAAGAGACAACTCTGTGTGTGTGTGACTGTTTAAAACTTAAAAATCTTTTTTTTTTTTTAAAGAGAGAGTGAGAGTGGAGAGAGAGAGAGAGAGAGAGAGAGAGAGAGAGAGAGAGAGAGAGAAATTTTTTAATATTTATTTTTTAGTTCTCGGCGGACACAACATCTTTGTTGGTATGTGGTGCTGAGGATCGAACCCGGGCCGCACGCATGCCAGGCGAGCGCGAGCGCGCTACCGCTGAGCCACATCTCCAGCCCAAAAACTTAAAAATCTTTTAATCATAATCTTTTATGGCATTCTATTCGCTGGGAAATCAGAGATTAATATAATGGAAATCTTGACATTATGGTGGTCACAATGGGTGAGACCCAGTCTACAGAGTCATAATTGTAGGATGGGTTACTACAATTGCCTGTTAGCTATGTTCCTCTTTTTTTCTCCCACAGCCCACTATCCATTAAAAAGGTTGTCTAAGAATCATATTAGATACAGCAACACTTAAACTAACTAATAGCTTTGATGTTTTACTTTTTTTTAAATTCTAAATTCTTTGTCATGGCCTAGGAGCGCTCTGATCCTGCATGATCTGATCCTGCAGATTTCTCTCACTTAATTCAGAGTCTCTGCACTAAAACCAACACAAGCAGAGTGACAGAAGAAATTCCACTCCAAACAAAATAATAAAAACAGCTGCCTGGTAGAGTCTAGAATAGCCAGGTGTTTCTAAAAGGCACTTTAAAAAAAAAAAAAAAGTCATGTAAAATACATACATACTCGAATGAAAGCATTTAATAAAGAAATGAAGAGTGATGTTGAAGTCCCTCTGAAGGCCATAGACCACACATATTTTTCTTAGAGAATTTGTAAGGGTAACAAACTAATTGTTCTAAGGAACACTGGGGGTAAGAACGAGAATTCTGGTAGTTTCCATGCATATTCATTACACTCTCTAATTTATGACCATGTTTACCACTAAAATTGCAGAGCAAATTATATTCTATATCAGGCCCCAAGGAAGTTTTCATCTTCCTGGCTTGGCCAGGCACCAAAACAAAGCACATTAAAGAGAGGAATTGCAGTGTCGGTCGTTAATATTTAATGTGATGTAGAATTTGGTGCTCCTTAAAATGAATACTGCTCACCCTTCCAATGAAAAATTAAATCCATTCTGTTCATTCTGTCCTTGTAATCAGAAACTTGCGCAGGGAAGTATCATCCTGAAGAAACTGTGATTAAACAAACGAGGGTAGACTTTTCTCACCGAATTGTCTCCAGAATAATGCCTCTTACCTTTCTTAGCCACGGCAGAAAACAGCAAAGTAAAGTTTTACCTGGTTACATTTCCTGTTTCTAATTAGTGAAATTAATAAATGATGATGTCCTAAAAGAATCTTCCTTAAAAACATATTAAATCAACAAATTTGTAAGCATATCTTTCAGTGTATTAATTCTGTAAGACATCCTAGAAGAAAAATGTTACTCTGTAGTCAAAAGAGTGCAAAATATGGAAATACATTTCCCTCTTTGAATTTTACATCACACACAAGCTTTAAAAAGGCCCTAAAATGTCTACATTAAAGAATTCTATTCATATGTGTTTAGTATAACCTTCCAAACTTGGCTAAATATGGTGTTCTTTTTCATATTTTATTGATTGACAACTGAAATACAGACTAGAAAACTCAATTAAAGAATGAGAGGGCAGTGTGGGATAAAAGTTCACAGTAAATTGCTAATTGTTTGCTAATTTTAACATACTGAGTTTATAGGTAATGCTAGATATTAATGCGTCTGTGTATTCAAACATCCAAAGTGGAGGCAATTCTATTCTGCCTTCAGGATTATGTAATTCATAACATCAACAGAAGACGAAAAGAAGTTTTATATTAATTTACATTGAAAAGTATGTGTCTTAATTAAAGATGCCATACATTTCTACCAGGCAAGATCCTTTCCACTGTACCTTCCACATATCAGCATCAGGCATATGCCATCACAGGGAGCACTGGAGGAAACTGGTTGAAATTTAAATTGGTTTAAAGTTAAATAACCTAAATTGAGTTAGAGCAGAGGGTCATCACTGTTCTGATTCTTCCTATCTTAATAACCTACCTCTAATTTACTTACTGAACTCTGGTGCCCATTTACTAAGTGAATGTGGGTGTTTTAGGGGCTCTTTGAATCTTTTAGTTTATAATAGCAAAGCTGGGGGCTGGGGGGTGGGGGGTGAACGGCCACCACATGTGGTACACATGGAGTGATCTATGGCACTCCTGAGTCCCTCAAGAACTAATAAATACATTTTAAACATGGGCCTCAAAAACAGAAAAGGCTGCCAATATTAACTTTTCAATTTAAATATCTGATGTATTTTATAAGAAAAAGCACAATTTCCAAGTATTCAGACTACTTCGAAGACATTGTGGAGAAATATATATACACATAAAATCAAACCACATTAATGAATCATTACAAAGTGATAAGTCTAGAGAGTAAAGATTCTGATTTTTAGAAAAAAACTATAAGGACTGTGACTTTGCAAAGGGACACATAAAGACGCTCATAAAAGTGTTGTTTAAAATATGCTGTAGGAAGTCACCTCCGTCAGCCATTGGGTTCAGTTAGGGGGCAGTCATGGTGAGCAGTGAGAGTTCAGGTCTCCTGTGCCCATTTCAGAAAGAATCCCTCAGCTTCTTAATCTATGGCACATCATGAGTTCATATAAGATTTATCTATGATTGGAAAAGGGTTTCAATTACATTAAAATGTTGTTGAACTGCCAGTTTCAATTATTTACAGATGAGAGGAATGAAGCCACATGATTTGAAGGGTTTTGCTCAAGGTCATAAGAATAGCTTTCTAGATTGTAGGCTGATCTGGCCAGGGCATCTGTCATTACTGTCTGCAGGTGTCTAGCTTTATCCTTCTATAGGGGAGTCTGTAGTGTCTTCCCTAATGGCAGGACTAAGATCTCTATCTCAAAATCCAAGCCTATGAGTTCTTCTCTCCTCTCAGGAGTGACCTAGAAAATCAAACAGGTATTGGAGAAGGCCCATCATTTTCTCTTATGGCTGCCAGGTGAATGTGCTTATTCTCCCATCACAATGTACCTTTAAAATCAATTCATTCCATAACTCACAGCCAAAACTCAATTCAGTGTGGTCAGAAGCCTCAGATGCTAAAATAGGAAGCGGTTCTGCCTGGAATTCCTAAACAGATGGTGAACTCTGTGTGTGTGTGTGTGTGTGTGTGTGTGTGTGTGTGTGTGTGTGTTTTACACATGCACATGTGCACGCACACACAAGAAAGGTGGGGAAGAGAGATAAGAGAGATAGGGAGAAAGAGGAAAAAGAGAGAGATAAGGAGAAAGAGAGAGAGGGGGTGGGGGAGGTGTGTCACAGCTGAAACATCTACCTGAGATTTAATGCAAATGCATTCTATCTTAGAAAAGCATAAAACTTTGGAAACTAAGATGAAATGAACTGAATGGGAAAGAAAAAGATAAAGTGTTACTCTCAGCAGAACAAAAGTAAATCTCTCTCCTCTGAGTCCCTGGATTTCTCCAAGCTTGACCTTTTCTGTGTGGGCTCCCATTTGTTTTACTCTTTTTAGGATGGACATGAATGCAATGAAAGCACGTGAAATGAAAAGGCCACATGTCCACATTTCTAATTCCCCTCCTCATGGGGCAGGGGACAGCTGCCCACTTAGGAGAAACTCTCGAGCAACGTATAGTGGCAGGCGCAGCAAGTGACTGAGCATTAGCCCTTGTTCTGATTAGTTGAACTCATTCAAAAAACAGGTTTAATGCAGGGAGAAACTGACTAAGGGGTGGGGTGTAAAGTGGGGAGAGCATATTCAGGGATAAGAGTTAGATTGTTAATTTCCACCTTGTAATTATCTCTGTCTTGTGACTAATAAATTGAGAACAAGAAAAGGACAGAAAATAAATGTACCTTACCCTTCACAAAGCAAATATAAGCAGAAATGTTAATCTAAATTATATGCCAGAAAAGGCACTCTGAAACAAATCTGAAAGAAACATGAGTATACAGATATTTGCTTTGCTTTATAAGACCTGAACTCTAGAAATTCCCATAAGTATAACTTAAACATAACTTACCCCCAAAGTAACCACAATATATGCTAACACTGCACCAAGATACTATATATGGTGGTAACCCTTCTCTATGTATATATCAAGAGCACATTTTCAGGGATAAATGTATTTAGGGATCACTTGTACTATGTATTGTATTTTTGTTTTTCCAAAGTAATGTGGTTTTTGGCTTTTGGCTATTTGTTTTTTCCTGGTAGGTACTAATAGTTGAAATGAACTAAAATACCCAATATGGACCTTCAAATATTTTCTACTAGACTGAACTATGTGGAATATCCATTTTTTTCAGATTAAAATAATTGAATAACAACAGTTTTATTTGATTTAGATTTATAGGTAAGGCATGCTTTTAAAAAAAGGAGCTTGTTAGAATTTATTTCCAAAGCTCTCGAACTAACAAATATACTTTTACAAAGGCACCATTGTAATGAAGACTTTCAAGTGTATCCTAATTAATGTCTTAAATCAAATTTGAAGATCCACATATCTACATTCAAATGTTTATGGATCTAGAAATAATCAAAACAAAGCTGACTTCCATATAGAAGGATGATGTAAATAAACTTTCAGAGGTGGCTATAAATTCATGAACTTCACTGTTTCTCTAAAAAAGTTTTGTTTCTGAAAGCATATCCAGAAAATCAACAGCTCCTAAAACTATGTTATATTTAATTGATGCTAAGTCTACTGTACCCCACTCCTCTTCTAGCAATTGAACAAATCTCACCTATTCCCATAAAGAATATCAAATAGCAAAGAAATAATTTGAACTCTATCGATGATATCATATGCATCATGGATGATTTCAAAGTGTTTGTCCTCTTGGTTCCAAACTATTGCTTCCATACTGTGCTTAAATTACACAAAGGGGTCTCTTTGAGTAAGGAGAATAACCAAATAGACATTCCTTTCTTCAGAATCCAGGCTGATTTCAGTCCAGATGTGTGACCCTTGTGTTGGGTCCCTAATTACCAGCTAAGAAAAAGGCTATTGTATAGACACAGACATCATAATTGTTGCTTTGTTTCGTTTTGTTTTAGGAAGTTTTGCTTAGTTTCTCTTATATCTTGTAAAAATCTTCTTTCTACATTTTGGATCATAGATCTTAGTGTTGTTTCTAGTATAACTTTAATCCTCCATCCTGAAAACTTGAGAAATGGTCAAGAAGAGGGTTCTTGATAACCTTAGTTAAGACAATCCACACTTTTGGAATATAATGTGATGTCAGTGTTAAAAGTTGTCCCAATTCTATATGAATGTTGCATTTCATAATAGCTGTTCTGCTATTGCTCATCTTTCAACAATTTAGCCAAGCATAAATCAAAGCATATCAATTATCTATGTTTTCTAGGGGGAGAGTTGTACTATCAAGAATAACATGCTTAATGAATGACACAGAAAAATTATCAAGTTTTTATTTCCTCCCAAGTGTATCCTGCAGATCAACAAAAAGAAAGGAGCTCTCTACAAGTGATTCCATAGATTTGTATATGCAAGTTTTCATATTACCTCTGAGAGGTCCTGAATTAAAGTGACAGTATATTTACTTTGTTCAAAGAACTTCGAAAAACAAATTTTGATATGAGTATTAATCTTCCCCCACATTTTTGAGGACTGCCACTTTAGAACAATCAAAAGAGAGTGGGATAAGTAGAGAGAGAAAATACTATTAAGGTAGTTGTCACCCATACCAATAATATTAAATTGGCATACATTATGTAAGCCTCTCTGAATTTAACTCTCTCCAATTAAATTAAAGGCAAATTTAAAATCAGGAACAAGATAAGTGTGTCCACTCTCACTACACTTTTCAATATACTACTTAGTATTTTAACCAGAACAATTTGGCAAGAGAAGAAAAAAAGTCTACAAATAATGAAAGAAGCTCAATTATCACTGTTTGCAGATTATATGATGCTATACTTAGAATATTAAAAACAAACACCAGAAGACATCTAAGCCTGGTTAAAAAAATTCAGCAACGTTTCAAGAAATAAAATCAACACATAAAAATCAAAATGTTTCTATACACTAATAACAAATCTGCTGAAAAGAAATTTAGGAACACAATTCCATTCACCACAGCCTCAAAATAAATAAACAAACAAATGAACAAATAATCTAGGAATAGATCTAATCAAGGAAGTACAAGATCTCTAAAATGAAAATTATAGAACACTACAGAAGGAAATTGTAGAAGACAGTAGAAACTGGAAAGACCTATCATGTTCTTAGATGGGCAAAATTAATATTGACAAAATGAGCATATTATGAAAAGTTATCTACATATTCAATGCAATACCCTTCAAAATGCCAATGACAATCTTCACTGAGCTAGCAAAAGCAGTCTTAAAATTCATATAGAGGAATAAAAGTCCCAGAATAGCTAAAGCAATTCTGAGAGGAAAGAAAAAAAAATCAGTGCTGGAGGCCTCATAATACTCAATTTCAAATACTACAGAGCTATAGTAACAAAAATAACCACAGTACCAGCATAGAAAACAGACACAAAGACCAAAGAAATAGAAGACAGACACAAAGTCACACAAATACAATCATCTGATCCTTAACAAAGGTGCCAACAACATACCTTTCGGAAAAAGACAGTCTTTTTAGCAAATGGTGCTGAAAAACTGTATATCTATTTGTAGAAGAATAAGATCCCTATCTCTCACGCTGTAGAAAAGTCAACTGAGATGGGTGCACACCTGAAATACTAGCTTCTCAGGAGGCTGATGCAGGAATATTGAGAGTTCAAAGCCAGCCTCAGCAAAAGTGAGGCACTAAGCAACTCAGTGAGACCCTGTCTTTAAATAAAATGCAAAATAGGGCTGGGGATGTGGCTTAGTGGTGGAGTGCCCCTAATTTCAAAAACAAATAATCTGATCAATAAATGGGCAAATGAACTGAATGGATGTTTCTCAAAGAATAAATGCAAATTACCAGCAAATAGATGAAATATGTCCAATATTATCAGCAATTGAGGAAATAAAAAAAATCTACACTGAAATTTCATCTCACTCCAGTTAGAATGACAATCGAAAAGAATACAAATAATAATAATAAATGCTGGGGAGGATGCAGTGGAAAAGATGATGTAAATGGGATTGGAAATTAGTATAACTACTATGGAAATTAGTATGGAGTTTTCTTCTAAAAAACAGAAATGAAACTACTGTATCACCCAAGTATGTCACTCCAAAGACCCAAAATCAGTATACTATTGCAAAATATTTATGTATACAAATAGAGATACAATGTATGTATACATAAATTCAAATACAATGGAGTTTTACTCAGCCATAAAAATAATGAAATTATGTCATTTGCAGGAAAAAAAAATATGGAACTGAAAACTATGATGTTAAGGGAAATAAACCAGACTCAGAAAATAAAAGGTCATATGTTTCTCTCATATGTAGTAGCTAGAAAGAAAAAAGCAAGACCAGTGGGGTACAGGAAGGGGACCTAGAGGGGAGGAAGAAGTGGAAGGAAAAGAGGTACTGAGGAATAAAAAGGATCAAATTATGTTATGAACAGGTACAAATATATCATAACAAATCCCTCTAATATGTATAATTATAATGCACCAATAATTTTTCAAAGGAAATTAAGATGAAATAATACCTATTTAATGGCCATGATGTGAAGTCTCTAATTTGTTGGCATAGAATAAGTAGTAGTAGTTAAAGTGGCAGTAATTATAGACAAACATGGCAATCCATAAATATGAAACATATACCTGTGAACATCCCCTTCCCTTCAGGAATTACATATAGCATATGATGTTTTCTTTGAAAATTCTACTTAAGGAATAATATTTGTGATTTATTGACTCACTATTTCACGTCTCACTGAGGCTCCCTCATGAACTAATTCTCATAAAAAAATAAATTTAAAAACTTGATTCAGGGAGGAAAAAGTGATTGGTTTCAGGTGTCTTACCTCTAGTGCATGCTTTCCTAGTCTTGCTGCAATGGAGTTCGTTGGCCATGTTGCTTTTGAAAAAAGTATAGGTATTCTGCATATACATTACAAGTTTTCCAAATCTGTAAGGGTATTAAATAATGCTAGAAGGACAATAACTAGCAGAACAAAGCCATGATTGTGTAGATCTTCCACCTGAAAATGGCACTATAACTTTCAAAACAAATTATCTAGGAAGGCATTGTCCAACTGCTACTTCCTCACAACTTGACCTATGGATTCAGGGAAAAGTTAATGCAAGCAAGCTGGAATGAGAATGTTAACAAACTGATTTTTAAAGTTTATAAAAGGCAAAGGATCCAGAATAGCCAGTAGTATCAAAGGAGAAAAAAGTTGGAGGACTGACACTACCCAAGTTTAAAATTTACTCTAAAGCTATAGCAATCAAGATTGTGGGATATGGGTTAAAAAAATAAATCAAGGGAACAGAGTAAAGGGTCCAAAATAAACTACATAAATACAGTCAGATGATCTTTGAAAAGGGGATAGCGGAGATTGGTTAGGAAAAAAAAATAATCTTTTTAAATGATGTTGAAATAACTGGACATCCACATGCAAAACAGTTATTCTAAACACAGACCTTTGGCCCTTTACAAAGAATTAATTCAAAATTAATCTTTCAACTAAATGTTAAAAAGTCAACTGTAAAACTCATAGAAGATAATGTAGAAAAAAATCTAGATGATGTTGATGTTGGGTTTGGTGATAACTTTTTACAATCAGCACCAGAGTCATGAGTCATGAAAAAAAGAACTGATAAGATAGACTTCATTAAAATTAAAACTCTGCTCTGTGAAAGGCAACATCAAATATTGAAAAGAGAAGTCACGGAATGGGAGAAAATATTTGCAAAGGATACAGCTGTTAAAGGACTACACATTTACCAAGAAATGGTCAATGAGTAAACAAATAGCCTAATTTAAAAAGTGAGCCAAAATCCTTAACAGATATGTCACCAAAGAAGAGAAACATATGGAAAATAAGCATATAAAAAGTTATTTGCAGATTGGGGATATAGATAGGTGGTGGAGCCCTGACCTAGCATGTGCAAAGCCCTGGGTTCAATCCTTGGTACTGCAAAAAAAAAAAAAAAAAAAAAAGTAAATAAAAATAAAAGATGCACTGAGCTCAGTGGTGCATGCCTGTAATTCCAGCAGCTGGGGAGATTGAGGCAGGAAGATTGTGAGTTCAAATCCAGCTTCAGCAAAAGCGAAGTGCTAAACAACTCAGTGAGATCCTGTCTCTAAAAACAGGACAGGGGATGTAGCATAGTTGTCAAGTGCCTGTGAGTTGAATCCTTGGTACCCCCAAACAATAAAAAATAAAAGATGCTCCATATCATGTCATCACAGAAATACAAGCTAAAACAAAATTAAAATGCCACTCCAAATCTACTAAAATGGCCAGAATCCTGACTAATCCCTAATGCTGGTAAAGATGTAGAAAACTATGAACTCTCATTCGTTGCTGATGGGAAACAAAAATGATAGACCACTTTAGAAGACAGTTTGGCAGTTTCATTGCAACTAAGCATACTCATACAGTCCATCAAACACACTCCATGCTATTTACCAAAGAAGTTCAAAAGTCATATATATATATATAGAAACTTCACATAGTTATTTATAACAGCTTTATTCATAATTGTTAAACCTGAAAAGCAACCAAGATATCCCTCCCAACGTGAATGGAAAAATTAATTGTGGTACATACAAGCCAAGACATATTATTCAACACTAAAAAATGTGCTATTAAGTCACACAAAGACATGAAAGGAACTTAAATACATATTAATAGGTGAAGGAAGCCAAGCTGAAAAGACTACATATTGTCAGGTTTCAACTGTATAATATTCTAGAAAAGACAAAACTACAACAATCAACTGTTGTCCAGAGGACAGGTAAAGTGTTTTTAGGGAAGTGAAAAGTCTCTATAAGATTCTATAATGGTGGATACATGTCATTACATTTTTGTTCAAATCCAAAGAATATACATGCAAATGTGCACTTTAATATAAACTATGGACTTTGAGTGAGATTGATATGTCAATGTAGGTTGGTTGACTACAAAATAATGTGTCACTGATACAGGTGTGTTGACCAGGGTAGAGATTGTGCATGTGTGAGGACAGGATACATGGGGTATCTCTGCAACTTCCTCTCAATTATTCTGTAAACCTAAAACTGCCCTAAACATTAAGTGTATTAAAAAAAAAAAGAAGTGGGGGGAGAAGGAAAGCAAAATTAAAGAAAAAAAAGCAATACTGGTGAGACATAGATACATAAAGATCATAAAAGTATGATGTAAATGATTGAAACTTGGAAAATACATTATCTTATGAGAAACTTTATGACAATCCATGAAGCGAATCATTATTCTATCTACCTAAGAGACAAAAGGAAAGAAGAAAGAGAGGGAATCTTCAAAAAGGAAAATTAAAATCCATGATGTCTACTGATAATTGGCCAGTTAAATTTCACACTCAGGGTTTCTAATGTCAAACCTGTGTTCTTAACCATGTAACATGTTGCCCTATCACTTTGAAAATCTTCCATGGATCCCTTTTAAAAATCTATAAACAAACAAATAAATAAATAAATTCATGGTTTATTTGGGCATCTCCTCCCGTCCTGGACTATCTCAAAGCTCATCAGTGTGGTCTAATTAAGCTTTGCATTTTCAGATTTCCTATAACTCTACTGAGCGACTTTTCCTTCACTTATGATGATCCACCTTTAGCATAGGAATTTGTAAGGGACTCTGCATAAAAGGGAAAGAAATATACTCAGTCTTTAAGTTCATGACTCTTACATTCTTTTGAAGGTAATAGATGTAATTTTTTTTAAGGAATCCTATACTTATAGCAATCACAGTGGTGCACACCTCAGCACCAGCCTCAGCAATTTAGCAAGACCCTGAGCAACTTAGCAAGACCTTGTTTCATTCTTACTTTATAAAAAAAATAAAAAGGACTGGGGATGTTGTTCATGATAAAGCACCCTGGGTTCAATCCCTAATACCAAACAAAATAAAGCAAAATAAAGAATCCTGCAAGCATCTAATTACAAACTAAAATATGAGCTGTAATGGAATTACACGCTTTTAAGAGAATATAGGTTAGGGGTTAGGGTAGGGAGTGATCAAAGAAGAGAGAAGCAATGCTTAAGGTGAGATTGAGTGAAAACAGGGAGTTAATTAAGTGAATTTGAAGGAGAAGAAAAGAGTATTCTACACAAGGTAAGAGCATATGAAAAGCACATAAAATTGGAAAAAAGCAAAGAGGAATTGGACCAAAAATGTAAGTACCACATTTCTGAAGGGTGTTAGAGGGTGATTTATGAGGAGGCCAGACAGAAAGGAAGTGTACATAACTCAAATGGCTTGAGTCTAAGTCAAAACAGTCTGTGATAAAAATTGGGTAGTTTTATTATCAAGTAGTTTTCCAGCTCTGACATGCACCAGGCATGAGGGAGTATCCCTTTCATGAACAAGGATGTCACCAGAGCACATTGCTTCTTTGGGTTACTGGACTTTTGGAAAAGAGGCACTTTGGCTTCACCTTGTCTAAGGTTTCCATTTTCATTGATGATCCAATAGAAAATATGTCAAATTCTAACTATATCCCATTCTACCCAATTCATCTTCTGGTAGCAGTTACAGGAAGTATATGGATCTTTCTGTGCCCTCTTTCCTGTACATGCATGAGGTTGTTTAGTCTTGATTTCAGGTGCATTGCCAATAGTAATAGAAATTATGTGTGTTCATACAATTTACCAAGCACTATAATGTCTTAGATTTGAGCATCTTGTATAACATTTCCCTCAAGTCATTTTTTTTTTTAATGCTGGGGACCCTGTATGCTAAACACACACTCTTCCACTGAGCTATACCACAGCCCCCTGTTCATCAATTTCTTTAGACTGGAAAGTCTAATTCTACAATGATTCAATTTATGTTTATGTGTGGACTGTAAAAAACAATTGATTTCAAGATCTCTTGGTGGTTCCATGATTTCATAGGCCAAAATTGTACATGAATTTCAATGTGCAGTTACAATATATGGTTAAAGTGATTTAAATTCTATAATTCTACTTGGTATTCTTGAATCTTTAACTAAAGTTACTTACTAAATACATTTTTTTTGCTGTCATTAGGAAAAACAATGATTCATGAATGTAGCTCTAAGGGCATAATTTTACCATAATGTCAAATGATTATTATATAATTCCTCTGTTCTGGTCTAAATCCAATCTGATTTCCTTGAGGGAACATCTAATAATTGCAGTCAGGAAAAAAAAAAAAACTCTTATGGACCATAACTTTCACTGAAAACCCATTTACACAAATAAGCAATAATGGATAGTTTCCATGACATAAAATACATACACACAATATGCATACATAGACTTTTTTTTATATTTCTCACATTGCCAGTTTTTACAAAAAGTCAGGAAATGCAGTTTAGTCCAAAACACAGCTTAATTTTTATTTGAAGTGATGAACATACAGACAAAGGGATCTCTTACTCATATCAGAGTGCCAGTCCCTCTGAGTGCCTTTTTTAGACTCTCAGCATCTCACATCTCTTTCATTACTGGTCTTTCACACATTTTAAGTTTGCTTATTCAAAAAATCACATCCCTTTTCACAGGATCAGAAACATTTTATCAAGCTTTGTACTTCATACAGAGCTAAGGAAACATTCTTTTGGCATTTATCAATATCTATATAGATACACACACATATATGAAAAGGAAAGGAATATAGAGGCAACAGACCAAGCAGGTCAATAACCCCAGTGCAAACTGACCTTGACCACTTAAGTCTCCCTCTCTCTGATGGCATGTGGCATAGGACCTTGCTTTCGTATACTGAGGGTTAGTCAGAGTTGCAGAACCAGTAGGGAGGCAGAAGTGCTCCTATTTAGTCTCCCTCAGGGTGATATATTAATTTTTCCTATCCTCGATAACAAACTACCACAAACTTAACGTCTCAAAGCAATGCAAATTTATTCTCTTGCAGTTCTGGAGGTCACCAAGTCTTAAATCAGTTTAATTGAATTAAAGTCAAGGTATCAGCAGACCATGCTCTCATGGAAGACCCTGGGGGAGAATTTTTTTTTCCAACTTCTAGAACTACACTCCTAAGATTCCTTGGCTCCTAGCCCCTTCCTTCATCTTCACAGCCAGTATGTAGCATCTTGTCTGTCTGACTCGGCTTCCCTATACTTCCATCTGCTTCAGTCAGATGGTCTTCTTCTCTCCTGCAGTGTAATCTCCCCATCTCAAGATCACATCTGCAGAAACTCTTTTGCCATACAAGATGACATTTACAGGCAAACCCAGATTCCTTGAGTGGTATTATCTATCCCACTGCAGATGGGGAAGTGGATGCTCTCGTAAGACATCTCTGAGTCTAATCCATTGTGACTTATCATCTCCTCTTGGCAGACAACTTAGCAGCAAAATAGACATCCTCTAGATGTCTCTTGACATCCCTTTGGGACTAGATTGGACATTTTCTTTCTCTCATTTTCTTGGAGGGCCCAGGTTTACATGACCTTCCTTCCTACCTGAGTTTTGAAGTGTTCACAACATGTATAGCTTTGAATAGGTTAGTTTGCAACATACATTTCAAATTCTTGAAAATAAAATGTCCATTCTGAGAGTCTCAGATATATAAATAGTTCCATTTTAACATGCTAAAGTGACCTGGTGTCCAGTGACTTTTGTGTCTATTCTGAATACCCCTAAGTGAATTTGTCTTCCTGGGATTTATGACAATAAACTCCTGACTGCTGTCAAATAGCAATAATTAATCCAAGTAAGCACATTATTGCTATTGGGATTTCTTTCTTCCTTTTTCTATTTCTTTCAATCCAAATTCTTCTTCTGTCCAAAAGGAAAAAAGAAATTCTCAGTCACTAGAAAAATTACGAACAAAGAAAAAGTAAAAGGTAAATTGAGTCTACTTCATTTTTTTTTCTCTTGGTTAGTGTTTCTTAGAAGATATTTTTTTCATTGCTAGGCAACAAAAACAACTTATTTATTTATTTATTTATTTAGCTGTACATGCCACTTAATACTACATGGATTCCCGGCATCTGACTGACAGAAGTTTTAGTTAACAAATTATAACTACTTCAACATTAGCCTCAGTAATGACAGAAAATGAACAAATACCACTGCTATAATGGGATCTCACTCAAAACCACACAAACAGTTTTTGAAAAACATTTTTACTCTTTCCTATCTTGAAAACAGCTTTCTTATCGAACTGGATTCCTCTTTAGACAGGGATGAGATATTTCCACAGAGTTTGCAATGTCATAGGCCATGACACTCTAAAAGGCCCTGTGTAAAGAGCTACTTACTTTCTCATTATATAGTACATGAAATGCACTCAAAACATGTACTATTATTCACTAGAATCAAATTTAGTGAAAGAATCTTAAGACAAAATGGAAAGGAGAAAAGAAACTGAATCAGAATCACATATCTTTAAAAAAAAACACAGAAAAAATAGTATGTATAAAAGACAAAAGAAGACACTTGAGACAAAGATTGATCCTCAAATGCAATAAGAAAATTCAGGTGAAATAAAACCTTATGATATAAGCCAGTTACCAGAGGGAGAAAAGCCCAGAACAAAACTTATTGCTTGTTTTTCACTTGAAATTGTTCAAAACAATAAATTAGGCTCTGTTTTAAAGAAATCCTTCTGAATAATGTGTCTGAGTTGAAATGAACCTGTTTTCCCCACCTTAGTTTCTCTCATATGGACATGAGAGAAAATTACCTGATGGGGTAGAATCTCCAAATAAAAATTCTCTAAGGTTTAAATCTAAACCTTGAGCATGGCTGGGACAGAAGGTGGGTATTTATTTCTCAGGTGATAAGGGAAATCTTCTTGGTCTACTCAAACTTTTCAATGATATCTTTGTAAAGTACCAACATCATGTGTGTGTATGTTTGTGCATGTAATATACTAGATACATGACATTTTTTTCTGAATAACATGTCAAAAGTGAAGTAGTATTTTGTATATCTTTAAACTCTAATGTTCAGAATATCAGGGACTGGAATCTGACATTTTATCAGGTAGCCTGGTCCTATGTATTTAATTTTTGGAGCGTCACTAAAGAAAATCTGCTACCATACAACTTTTCATGGTCTTAGCCATTGGACAGCAACATTCTTAATGAAGCTGATGTTAAAATAGAACAATATGCAACATAACTATACAATGGAACACTGGGTAAAGAATAATGTCTTTAACCAGGCAGAGTGATGCATGTCTGAAATGCCTGTATTCCCAGACTGTAGCTAAGGAAACTGAGGCAGTAGAAATGCAAGTTAAAGGCCAGTTTTGACAACTTAATAAGACTGTATCTCAATTTTTAAAAAAAAATTGGGAGCATCTGGGAGTGTATCTCAATGATAGAACATAACTGGGTTAAATCTGCAGTATGGCAAAAAAATAAAAAAAAAATTTAAATGTCATTAATAGGTAAAACCTTATCTCAGAAATCACATAGAACTTAACTTGAACTCAAGCTCTATCATGTGAACTAGGGAAATAATTTTTAGATTGACCTTTATTTTTTTCATTTTAAAATGGGAATTAAAAACTGTATTTTTGGAGGACAGAATTCAGTAACATAACGTGTGTACATAATGCTTAGAATGACAAGAGACATTACATCAAATGAGCACTCAATAAAGATATTGTTTTCTGTTAAGTATCTTTGCTTTCAAAATAGCTGGTAGAAATATTTGACTGTCTGCTTTGTAAATTATGTGAGAATATGTATGTATGCATTTGTCCTAATTTAGGGTACCATGTTGAATTATTTATTCTTGCTACTCCATCCTAGTCAGCAAATGCATTTTTTCCCTACTAACTAATGTTAATTCTAAAGAAAGAAAGAAAAACATAGAAAGATAACCTCTTTTAACACAGTGGGATGGCAATTCAACCAAGGCAAAGACAGCCTTGTTTTGACATTTGTGCACTGCTCCTGTGGATAAAATATCCTTCATATCAGAAGGCGACAGATAATTTTAAATTTTTTAAATAAAATTTGATTCCTGCATAATGTTCTTTAGCTTTTAAGCCATGTCGAAGTATGACATTTAATTCTGCCCTTTAAAATAAGTTGAATTTGAATGATATGGGCTGAATTATGCCCCCCCTACTCTAAATACATATGAATTCTTACTATACAACACCTTGAAGAATGTAAACTTTTACAGTGTTTTTAAAGAGGTAATTGAGTTAAAATGAAGTCATCAGAATGAGCCCTAACCCCACCCCCCGCAAAAAAAAAAAAAAAAAAAAAAAAAAAAAAAAAAAAAAAAAACCTTTTTTTCCTTAGAAGAGGACATTATGGAGCAGACATGTGCAGAGGGGAGACCAAGTGAAGACAGCCATGTACAAGCCAAGGAGAAAGGCTTAATGGCAGACTCCTCACCCCTGAAATTATGAAAAATTTCATTTTGGTTTAAACTACTTAAACTGTGTGCTACAGTTTGGATATGAGGTAAGCCCCCAAAGGTCATGTGCAAGACAATGCAAGAAAGTTTAGAAGTAAAATGACTGACTTATGAGAGCCTTTACCTAATTAGTGCATTCATTCACTTGAATGGATTAATTGGGTAGTAACTCTGGGCAGGTAGGGTGTGGCTAGTTGAGGTAGGTCACTGAGGGCAGCCTGTTGAGTACACATTTTATCCTTGGTAAATGGTACTCTCCCTGTTTCCTGGTGCCATTTCCTGAGCTGCTTTCCTCTGTCACACCCTTCCACCATGAAACATTGCCTATCTTGGGTCCAAATCAACGGAGTCAGCCATCTACAGACTAAGACCTCAAAAACCATGAATCCCAAATAAACTTCTCCTCCTCTAAAATTGTTCTTATCAGGTCTTTTTGTCATAGAAATGAAAAAGCCAACTAAAATATTGTGGCATTTCCTTAGGGTAACCCTAGAAATCTGATACAATGTGTTATGCCCATTTTAAAGATAAGGCAAATAGTGAGTGAGGATTTGTATTCTTATAAATAGAACTTCCTCACATAGTCAGAAGATTGAGTTGTAATAGAATCATGGCTTTATGTCTCCACCACTACAGCATGACACTTACTTTTACAGCAGGATGTGATATGGGGGTATCATGGATCTAATCATGGATAAAAGTCCATGCATCCTTGAATATGTTTCCTAATATTAATTCCAGGGTCTTTATTTAAAAACTCCTAATTTATGCTCTTGGAAAAGTAAGTGATTGTGATGAATAAGCTGTATTTTTGATGAAACTTCTCAGATGATTCTGACAGAGACAGCCAAGCAACATTTGGGTATCCCAGCTAAACAGACTAGCAAACAGACTATGAGTTTTAAACTGGACATATATAAACTTTGAATTTTAGTTCTGCTTCATAATTCCATTAATAGCTCTGGATTTGGGATTCTTCATCTATAAAAGATAGGTCAGACTGCAGACATAGGTTGTATGATTGCATTTGTATCCATATGCCACATATAGGCACCCCATCTTCAGATGGCTTTTTGTGGATTTGTTTGGGTTGCTTTTGTGTTTTTGATACTGTGTATAATAGGCTTTCTGGAAGTCTGATTGAGGCATCTACTTTCAGTAACTTGGCTTATGTTTGGTTCCTAAACCTTGGCAATATTAGACACAAAGAGCATCCAAAGTCTTCCCTGCCATATGGATTCCCGGTGATTCAGGCTATCAGGTTCACATTTGCCTTAATGATTCAGGATCTCTCTTTCAAAAGATTATCATCCCAGGAAGAAAATGATCCATTGAAATCCCAGCAGGACATTCAGATTCTTACCCAAACCAGGATTTCTGGTCCAATAGCAATTCTTTTGTTTTAGTTTAGAGCCAAAATGTACCAAGCCATTTTACAAAGTGCTTGGGAAATTACTTTCAATGTGATAAGCCAAAATCACATCTTGAGTTACTGTTTCATCTATTTCTGGTAGAAATTTCTCTGGGTACTCAAATCCCAGCCTTTAAATCATAGCACATTTCTAAGGACCAATCATGGCAAATTTTACCTCCTTTGTTTCAGACAGCTGAAATCCAGAATCCGCTTGACAATCCTACACTCCAATAAATTGCCAACCAAAGAGAATGAGATTCACCCATTATTCTTTCTGTCACTCTATCCTGAACAATCAAAGTCCAATCGGTTTGCCTTTCAGTGTTTTCTAAAACCCTTGTCTCCCTCAGCTCTCCTTGGTGCCATTATTCTCCCTCTCTTAAGAGGTGAATAGAACACTTGTTCGGGGAAAATTCTATTAGCCAAGACATCCAGCATCTCCTCCTAATAAATCCTTGCCAAGGGACAAGAGATCAATAAGCAAAATAACTGAGTCATTATCACCCAAACAGTATTAGGTAATGGTGTTTTCTCAAAACTGAATGAGCCAAGGGTTTCAAGTAACAACTTGGAAATAATATTTTATTTTAATGTGAGAGATTGAATCATTATCTATTGTTTGTCTGCCAACCATCATTCATGTCTCTGTTGACAAAATATATGGAAAACTCCTCTTCACCTGAAGGCAGAAATAGTTCTTCCCAAATTCCATATATGGGACCAAAAATGAGACAGGAGAAAAGGGTACTCTTAGAGACTATTTTACTTGTTACTGCTGGGTCATAAATCTCCATAGTAATTTAGGCTTTGGAAGACTTCCTCTGGGTATTGTCTGATGCTAGAAGCATTTTCCTTTCTGCATTCTAAATGTCTATCATAAGAAACCATATGTGAGCAGACTTGTTAAGCCCAAGATTTCACTCTTGGATAGCAGTGAAAATCGACTACTTTTTTAAAGCATGGCTTCTTCTTCTCTATTTTCTATCACTCTCTATTCTCACATACATTTTTTCTCCAAAGAAGTTTCTTAAATGTAACCCCCCCCCACACACAGAATTTTAGATAATTTTTGCTTTAGAAATATTAGCTGAACACTAATCATGTGATAAGCAAACTATCCCCATACTGAGAAAAAAAAAACATGATAAATAATTTCTTTTTCTCATAGAATATGCTTTATGGTAAGAGACACATTCATGCATAAGAAAGATAATTTTAGCGTTATGCAGAAATTTTAAGAGTTTTACACAATCTTTTCCAGATGTGTAGAAGAACATCAAAAGCCCAAGTTGGTGGCAGAAGTGGATAGATAAGAATACATTTTTGAAGAGGTAACAACTGAAATCAGAGGTGGTTTAGAAGGGAAAAATAATAGGGTAGAAAAAGGGGATGAGAGTGTGAGCTGGAGATAACAGGATTGGTACAGGATTCATGCTAGATCTAAAGCACATTAGTCTTGAGTATTGTTCAAACAGTGTTAAGACTGACAGATGACGAGGTTGAAGAGGCAAGGCATGAGTCATGGAGTGGGAGAATATGGTCTAAGGAACTTAGACCTCATGCTAGTGATAATGAGCACTCAGAAAAAAGTTCAAAGCAGGAGAATAATACAGTTCCATTTGTGCTTTGGATGGTCCATTTTCTAATAAAGTGGAGAGTGGATTTGCAAGGTGAGAAGGACTAGGTGTAGGGAGACTAATTAGGAGCCTTTTTTCAACACTTTAGGTGAGAGCTAATGAGGACTTCAACTCTCAGTAGAGATGCAAATATGTAGAAATCATGTTTTTAATTATTCAAAAACCAGTTTTGATTTCTTTTGCCAAAGTAAATCATTCCTGAATACAAGGCACTATACGGGAAAAGCATTTTCATGGATATATTGCATGTATTAGGCCAAATATGGCACACTTCTTTAAGCTCCCACTGAAGAATTTTTAAGTAACACTGCTTGGGTAACTCCACATTATTTAAATTACAACAAATAAGAATAAATTTTATTTGGGCAATGTGCCTGCTCTTCTCTTTTCTGCTGTAGTTGCCATTAAATAGGAATGAGAATGCCAGTTTTACTCATTTACTAAAATGTTTGTGCTTGTTCTTGACCATACTGGAATTTTTCTTGCTGAAAGACAATTTTTTTTTCTTTGCTGACTAAAAAGTAAATAAAATTAAAAATAAAATTAAAATATAGTTCTCTGGAAATATGTATTATTTCTCAAAAGGTTCTCAGGTTCTTTGACATTAAATTTATCTCACCTGTCACGATCATCTTATTTCACCTGAAATCTGGGCAAGGATCATGTCATATTAATAGTTACTCATGGGAGCCACTGTTGATGAAATGCCCAAAGTAATTTATTACATTTGATTCAGCAGCTGTGCTATTTTGGAAATTCCTTTTTAGACCCAAAGAAAGACAGATAGAGGCAAAAAATAAAACTTCCCCCAAATCTTCAAGTGTTGGGATTTTGACTTCAGTTATGTTAGGAAGCCAGATTTCAATGTCTAAACACAGAGAAACCCTGTTTTTAAATCTTTTGAAAATATGGTGAGCAAAAGGCAGGACTTACAAAATGCATCCTACTGTCATGTATAAGTAATTAGAACAAATTACAAAATTAAAAAGGAAAGATTTGCACATTGGTAGTTAAATCCATGATGTTGGCTCACCTGGAAACACAGTGGCCATCTCAGGTGTAGGACATTTCTTGAGGTAACATAGATGAAAGCAACCAAACCAAAGGGAAAGCAATCATTGATTCTTGTTTCCTGACCTCTGACCCACCTGGATTATCACATGGGGTTAGTTCCAGCTTTGTTGGATTGTGTAATCTGAATCTTCAAAGAGATTTTCTAAACGAGTGGAGCATAGATAGTTACAAATATTTATAAGGAAGAATAAACCAAGAACATATCAAAACGTTCCTCAGGACCTTTCAAGGACAGGGTAGGTAAGTCAGAGATACTTACAACACATTCACACTCCCAAACCCTGCCACACTGATTTTCCTTCAAACAGACTGTAGGCCTGACTACAAGTCAGAAGTGCTGCTTTTGGTTGGTACAAAGAGAAAAGTCGCCAGGTCCACAGTGACTGAAAAGAATACTCTTTTAGTGTTCTTGCCATCTTTTAAATTCCCACACCACTTTCCAAGATAACTCTGATGTGAACATCATTATTCCCTCTATTTGATGAGAACACTAAAGGTTAGAAAGATGTTGCAACCATCTCCATGACATATATCATGGTCAATCAAGCATTTTGAATCCTTTTCTTAATTCACAAGCATGGCAGGGGGATCCTGTTTGATAACCTCTTTTTTAAAAAAAATATATATAATTGCTGTATGTATACTACTTTATTTTTTTTAGTTATATATAACATCACAATCCATTTAGACATAATTATAAAAGCATGGAATATAATTTGCTATAATTCAGTCTCCAGTACTATGCCTTTCCCTCCCTCCTTCTTCCCCCATCCCCTTCCCTCTGCTCCTACTGATCTTTCTGCTATTTCTTGTGGATATACATAGAGGTGATAATTTATTATGGTAATATTCATATATGTGCATAAGAAAGTTAGGTCAGATTCATTCCAGTGTTCCTCCTTATACCTTTCCTCTTCTCTCCTGGTCAACCCTCTTGAGCCTTCTACTTTGATGGAATTTCCCATCCTCACTCCTTTTATTCTCCTTCTTCATCTCCTCCTCCTCTTCCTCCTGCTCTTGATTATGCTCCCCTTCTTCCTCCATCCTCCTCTTTATCTTTATTTTGACTAGATTTTTCATTCATAGGCTAATTTTGACATATGGGTCTTTTAGCATTACAAAAATCATGAAATATTTTACTTTCAAGTTAAAAAAAAATAACACTGTTAAGTTGGAGACAAAAAGGTCTTTTTACCCACTGCTAACCCTAATTCTATAAATGATATTATATGACTAATATTCAGTTCTGGGGTAAATCTGGACTAAATCTAGAGTTTGGGAATACTCTAGGCAGTCAAAAAGACTGAAGTGAGAGAGAGAGGAAAAATATATGGTTTGTTAACAGGAGGGCACCAAAAAAAAAGTCATAAAGTGAATTCAAATATGTTTCAATAAGGATAATAATTTGCTCTAATTTTTCATTCTCTTAAAAATTAATCTCACTTAAGAATCTATATAGATAATTAATCTAATAATTAAACAAGTTTAATGATTTAGCAAAAAAAATCATCGTTTTATACTTTAAAATCTTTATAAATAATACATTTTCCTTTCTGTAAAGTTGATCTTTTCCTGAATTGACCATTTTGGCGCACAAGGATTATATATTAGACAATGGAATGATAAGAATCTAGTTTGGGTGGAATATAATCTTGTTGCTTAGATCCAGACCAAACAATTAACCCATAGTTAAATGTTTTATTAGAAGTTATAATAGCATCGATGCATTTGTATATAACATTTAACTCTGAAGACTTACTTTTTAAAAAGAAAATATTGTATCTAATTGTGTGTATTATACACACACATACATATATACAAGTATATATACACACAAATTCTTAAAATGCATAGGTGTATACATAGGGGCACTTTTAAAATATCAGTTAAAATCAAGCCATTTAAGAATCATTAATTTAGAAAATTAAAGCCACCATAATTTATGTGAATTAAAGATATAGAAAGAGTCAGGGTTGTTGTTCATTCACCTTTTTGTTATAAAGCTAAGATTTTACATTTTCATAGTTGCTACCACAAAGCTATATCAAAACAGTGCTGTCAGTCAGGCACAGTGATGCACTCTTGTAATACTAGGTACTTTAGAAGCTGAGACAGAAGGATTACAAATTTGAGGCCAGACAACTCAGCAAGACCCTGTCTCAAAATTAAAAAAAAAAATAAAATAAAAAGGAATGGGGATATAGTTCAGTGATAGAGCACTGGCCTGATATATATGAGGCATTGTGTTGTATCTCCAGTAACACTAATCTAATTAATTAATTAAAACAATTTTGTCAGCACATATCTCTTGTCAGAGTGATAATCTGAGAATGGAATGTGAGGTATAAACATTCATGATATTTTCACTGCATGACTTTCCAAAATGTAGAAATATAAAAATACTAACAGCCTAATTTTATACAATTTGGACCATAGTCTTATAGGATCAATGACAATTTATAAGCACTATTAGCTCTTTATAAGAATCATGAATTTGAATTGAATTCAAATGAATAGAAAAAACTGTCAATGAAAATCTAAACATGGCTGTACTTGATGTGATCTTCTTATTGTCCAATATTCAGTAAAGTATTGGTTTTGAGTGTTGGATAGTACCAAAATTAATATACTTGCCTTATTTCATTAAAAAGTAATTTAAAATTCTCAGATATTTATACCAATATCTTACCCACTGCATTAATAAAGAAATATTTTAATATAGCATTAACTTCTGTTGCATTTTACAACTGAAGAGTTTGTAATATCAAGAGTCAAGGCAGAGCTTAAATATCATCAACCAAATCCTTTCTTTACCCATGGAAACTTACTGACTTCTGCCAAACTTCTAGAATTTTGAATTGAATTGCCTTGAACCATCTGTATGACTCTTCTTATTTAATGAAATTTCTTGAAGCCAACACCTTATATATCTAGGTTTTGGATTGATATGTGTAGTCTTATATTACCTTCTACTGTTTTCTCCTTTATCTGAAATACAAGGATTATACCACATCTAGCAGAATATGAAACACTATGAACACATGAATAAATCTTAGATCATATCCACTGATTTATACACATTATTTAAAAAAGTAAAATAAATAGGTATGTCTTCAATAGTATTGACAATAAATCTAACCTACACTTTATAGGTTTTTAGAGAGAGAAAAAACAATTTGAGTAATACAAAAAAGAAATAACCTATGTGGACAATAAAAAATATGATCACTTTAATATGTCAATGATAGGAATAAATTTTAATAAAGGGAAAACTGTTGTAGATTTAAAAAGACAGAATATAACCAAAAGTGATGTATATAAATTTTCTGGATCCAAGTTCAAACAAACCCTATTGTAAAATACAGTGTGGAAATAAATAGAGGAGTCAAATATGGACAGGTAATTAGGTGACATTGAAGAATTTTAGTTAGGTGTGATAGTGTTATTTTAATTTAAGTTAAAAAATCTTCATTTTTGAGAATGTATGTGGAAATATTTTGTGATAAGTAGCATGTAAATATGTGTGTATGATGTATATGTATGCATACATATTTATTTATTTTAACTCTTCCTGGAAAGTAATTAATGAAGCAAAATATAAATATAGGTAAAAAATGTTAAATCCACATGATGTGGTAAAATATTTACATATTTATAAATACTCATTTATAGATGTATTTGTAAAATACAATATAGAGGTAAAAGGGGGGGTCAAATATGGACAGGTTGTTGAGGAATTTTTGTTAGGAGTGAGTGATAATATTACTTCTAATATTTATTGTGGTAATATTGTGATATTTATTATTGTAATATTCATATATGTTGAATAACTGTAGTTTTCTTATTTTAAATCTTATGGGTATATTTAAAGCAAAATGAATTTTTGAAAATGTAAAGATGTATATGGAAATATTTTATGATAAATAATATATATGTGTGTGTGTACTATATAGATATAGATGTAGATATAGATAATTTGTTTTAAATTATTGCAGGAAAATAATTAGTGAAGAAAATAATGGAAAGTCAAAAGTGCTAAATATATATTATGGGTTATATTTACCATTATTGTTCTATATATTTGAACATATTTACAATTAAATGGAAGAAAACAATTCTAATGCAAGTTATGTGCATACATTCAGGCATTATGATTTACATAAATCACAATTTCCAAAGATGTTTAGGCAGGGTGCATAGGAAATACACTTTGGATAAAATAATCACCTCTGGATGGATCAGTTGTGACTAGACACAGAAAGGGATACTTAGGAATTCAGGCAAATGCCATTTAAGTGCAATTGGAGTATACAGCTAAGGCATAGATAGTATCAGGAGAATCACTTATTATGATGGACATTCAGTATGGGTCCCATTTATTCATTTGTACATTTCATAAACATTTAAGGGTCATACTTTCCATGCATATATGATGACATAAATATTACTGGGACACATTTACTGCCTAGACCACATTGGCAGGAGGACCAAACAATATTTCAGAAGAATTATTGACAAAATAAAGATGAGTAGCATGATGGCAGAGAAATGATGATAAGCTGTTGTTCCTCTGTGTCTGCAGTATCTTAAAGAATAATTATGAGTTTTTCATTTGAAAATGAATAAGCATAGCCTACACAGTTGGAGTAATATATAAGAAGGAATGGTATTTCAAAACATTAAGAAATTTGGTATGGAATTTACACACACTATAAAAAGATAATGTTGGATAGGAATGTTTACATCATACTGTGAAAATCTTAAATGTAAGATTGAGGAATTCATGTATATTTCTATATTTTAATTTAATTTCATATTCAAAACTATCACACATGCCATATAAATCTAACAAAAAGAACAATAGCATTATTTTTATTTGAATAAAATTTTCTCTTATGTAAGAAATTTACTCTGCAGGGAAAGCAAATAAAAAATTTAAACTCTAAAAGTAGACTGACATCCCATGAGAATTATACCATAAACACACATTGCACTCTCCTTTCATTTCTGCCTCTCTGCTTGGTCACAAGAGAATGGGCTGAATAAGAATATGTCACTTTTCCAGCCTTACTCCTCTAAAAAAAAAAAAAAATCAGACTTGCTGATAGGGGAAAAAAAAAAAAAAAAACAAGCCTGGGATTCCTCATAGATTTACAGATTATCCCGACATCTACAAATAGGGCTAAAAGGTTAACCCAAGTGTATGACACACAAATCTCAGCATTCTGACAGTAGATTCTTAATAATCAGAACAGAAATGCTCAGTCACCAGGCAATGATTATCTCCAACAATAATAATGAGTATATAATTTTTATAATAGTAAAACATTGACAATACTTATGACCAACAAAATATAAGATTTGCATTCAGAAAACGGCATGTTCCATCATTATGCATATAAACACTTTTTCTTTATCCATTTGTCTGTTGTAGGGCATGTAGGTTGGTTCCATAGTTTAGCTATTGTTAATTGAGGTGGTATAAACACTGATATGGTTGAATAACTGTAGTTTTCTTATTTTAAATCCTATGGGTATATAAGGAGTAGTGGGATAAATGGGTCAAATGTCAGTTCCATCCCAAGTTTTCTGAGAAATCTCTATACATACTTTAATTATATTAAAGATATAGTTCAGAAATTATATATATATATATATATGTGTGTGTGTGTGTGTATATATATACACATATTTGCATATATATAGATTTTATATAAGACTTTATACATATACAATTTTATATATCTAATAAACCACACATATACAGAGAAAAATATAAACATATCAATAAAATATTGGCTAGTCTGAGTAGTAGGATTATGGGTGATTTAGGTAGTTTCTTATACTGTCCTATAATTTGTATTTCTATATGAAATAAATAGGTGGATTCACTATCTAGGGGCTATAATGGAGATAAAAAGGAGATCAGAAGAAATTAATTTTGTATAGGGAAAAAATCATAGAAGATATATGGTATTTAATCAGTAATAATAAAATGGATTTAACTAATATTCCAATTTTCTGAAGTATGAACCTATTTACTTATAGCATATTTGTCAGGGGCCATAAATCCAAAACATGATCATATGAGGTACCCAGAAAAGACAGTTTCCGCCTAGTTCATTGAGTTGTGTTTCTTAATAGTTTCAGGAAAAGCTATAGAAATTATCTTTATCTTTAATTAATTTCTCATTACATTATTTTTTTCTTTCATTTTTGCAAAAGATATTTATTAAAATTGTCATGTACCAGGCACCAAACTAAATGCCGTATTTAACTTGATAATAAGAGATAGAATGACTCTCTCTACAAGAAGGGAGTTTCCATCCTTCCAACACTCCTGCAACCAGCAAAGAAACAATGTTTCTTTCAGTCAGCAGTACCATGGAAGGCACCACCAGGTACATAACCACCATGGACAGCTCCTCTAGCAGTACTATTTCCCAAGGAGAATAAAAGGATATCTATAAACAGGTAGATACAGTTATTGCTAAATGTCTGCAATCCCTTGTCTTTCCATGACATCGTACAGAATCATTCTAAAGAACAGACTGACTTGAATCTCAAGAATATTATTAATATTGTTATTCTTGAGATTCAATAAAGTTCTCCATTTAGAAGGAGAAGAGATAGATATCTTTAAATACTCAATACTGAAACATTAAATGTCAGGGTCACCTAGGAAACCCTGCAATTCTTTAGTCATTGTTGGTGTCTCATGACCCTATGTGGCCTGCTGGGACCAACCACCTATTACAGTTGAGGAAATTTATCTCTGATGCCATGCAGTCACTCTATTGTAATAGCAGCTTCCCTCTTTTTCTCAGTTGAGAGCACCCTACCAAGAGTCAAGGCAAACCTAATGTGCCAATGGACAATTGCCCTCTTGAACTGCGGAGTAATCCCTTTCTATTAAATTTCAGCTGGGTCCATATTGAGGTTCCCTGTTAATGTTTAATTGCATATTAGTGCTTCAGGAATGGAGGTGGGGTGTCAAGGAGAGAAAAACAATTGTGTAACAGAAGTCTCTTTTGGATGTTCAGAAATTTTACTTAATTACCAGCGAGGCAATTTATATTAAAATGAGAGTGAGGAAGTGATTAAAAAAAAAAAAAAACAGTAAGCAAAGGGGTAGGTAAAGGGCAGGCGTCCAGGGAGACTTTAATCAAAGAGAAAAGAGAAAGAACATGGGAATGAAGAAAACAAGGCAACCATAGACACAAAGTGTCATGGGAAATGAGAAGCTTTGCAATGCAAATTATTTTATTTCCATTTCACATTCCTTTCCTTTTCCTCTGAATTCCAAAAGGCCAGTGGAACTGAAAATAGCCCCATTCCACAAAGTATTGCATAAATTTTGTGATTTCTGAGAGGGTCTTTTTTAGAAAAACCTATTCTAAAAGCAGCATTTATTTTTATAGGTGCAGAGTGGAATTCAAAAAAGAATTTATTTCTTAAAACTGTAAACACATTTGTGGAGCCAGCCCTGGTAAAAGTTCATGCAGCATGATCAAGATTTGGGTTAGCTAAGGATTTATTTCTTTAAGAGCAAAGACAAAAGAGAATAGAAATTTTGGACACAAATACTCAAACATGAATTAAACATTTCCTTGAATTTCTAACCAGATTATACTAAATGCAGCTTAACCTTTTAAATGATTACTATGAAGATAAATTATTTCACCGAGCTATAAACATAATTAGCCCATGATCTATTCCTAATAACCAAAGATACTACTTTCCAGCTTTACTAGTAAAACAAAAATCTGTATTTTTATTTTCAAGTTGAAAAATTAGGGATATGACAAATATTCAACATCTCTATAACCAAGACGGTTATGGAGAGAAAATATAAGAAAGTAGGAATGGATTTTTCGGGTTTTTGTTTTTTGTTCCTCTTCTTTCTTTCTATATTATCTTTGTTACTATTTCTTGATTATCTGTTCAGTGTTTTCATTTTTGGATATTTTAATCTGTATATCCCTCCCTCTTGCACACATAAGCATACACACATACTTGTAAAATCACATACATGTTAACTGACACTAACATGTATACTACACTTGACACTTAAAAGCAGTAGGTCCCTGTAAATAGGTGGCTTCTACTGGTGGGGGTGGGGAGGTGGGGGGATTATTATCTGACTGGAGCTCACCTCCTTTGGATTAGTAACTCTCAAGTAACTTGTCACTTGCACTGTGGTTAAATATAGCCTGCATACGGTTCAAAACATCTGTGATTTTACATTCATGCATAAATTATTTTGTACAGTGGAGTTTTGCAGAAAGCACCCTCCTATCACCATGGTTACCAGTTCTTCCTGTAGAGTTCTCTATTCATATTTGCTGTTAGTACAATCACAGAATGAGTGGTAGGGAAAAAATTCAAAGATACAGTTTCACAAGCCAACCAGATGATGCTTGGTAGTATTGGTAATTATCAGGAAGTTAGCACTGAGGAAGACTGATTGAACTTAAAATTTGTGGCACATGATAAGCAGTGGATATAAATAATATGGGAGAAAGTAAAGTTGAATAAAATAGCCCCATTATTGGAGAGTGGTTAAAAGTTTTCTACTATACTTAACCCACCGGAAGCCTTAATTCATGGTATTATTGTCTATATCTATGTTTGGTACAATGCCTGGTAACTTTCCTTTAGAATTGTTTGCTAATATCCCTGATTCAGTGTCACTGGCCTTAGTACTTAACATTGGTGATGTTAAAAAATTAAAGGACAGAAAAGATGCTATACAGGGACATGCATACTGCATTGAAATAATTGAGCAAGATCTATGTCCTCCTAATTATTCTCAGTATGAAATTTAGTTCTCTCCTTAGTCTTGCTGTCTAAAACCAGCTGGATTTCTTTCCTTCCAACAGTGAGGTGTGAGATAAAACCAGTCACCTTATAGTGCTCCATACTTCATCATTTAGAGTTTCACTCCATGTGTACGTACATACACACACACACACACACACACACACACACACACACACACACAATTACTGTTGAATGATACCTACCTTGGAAAATAAGATAGACCCATTATACATTGGAAATTTTAAGGAGGTAAACCGAGATGCAACTTTATCAAGAAATAGTTCAAAGTTAAGGAAGTATAGCTTTAGACACTTAAAAAGTAAAACATTTATATAACATTGGATCCCTGTGAATAAAGGGGATATTCTCAATTGCATTTCCTTTAATAAATCACACTGCATATTTTTCATTATAAACAATACCATGTCATATCTTAGTAATTAAGAAGGGAGGAGAGCCAGGTTATGTATACTTCAGCTCCCTAAGAGAGTCAGTTTTTCTGCACTAAAATTATTTTGCATTGTTTATTGATTAATTACATGGAGAAATTATCCTCCTTCTGTCTTGTTTGATATTCCTTCTACTACCTGTAAGGAAAATGACAAGCAGATAGAAAATGTTCTTCATCTGGATCTATAGATGCATGAAAAATAGACTCAATGGTTTGAGAACTGGAGGGACAATGAGATTTCCAAGTGAACTGGGAAAGTTTGTCCAGGAAAAATTTACTTAGGTAAATTGTAAGAAACACCTGTTAAAATATGTGGATTAAGTTAGCAGAAATGTAAACAGAACAAAATCTAAATCTAAGAAGGAACCCATAATTTAAAACAATAAAAGCACTGAAGTTGGATTTTACTTAGAGAAAATTTACCAAGTCCATTTAACTTGAGCCTCTAACCTAAGATTCTATGGGAAATATAAAACAGATAACAAATTCTTGGGTCAACTTTCCTGAGGAGTCCAATCATACAAGTCAATGTGTCAATCTCTCTGTCTCTTTTCCCCTTTCCTAAATCCGCAACAATAGGGTAGATGAGACACAAACCTAATACCATATCTTAGAATTCCAGTGAAATGTTGCAGAACCAACAATATTTAAAAATGGAACAGAAAAGAGTCTTCCCTAAGAAACCATATGATAAGCCAAACTTCGTACAGTATTACAATATCAAATCATTCTACCATCTTATTCCAAAACTCTCAAATTATAAATGCAATTTAAAGTAGATCTGGGCAGCAGCATCACTAGGAATATAGGAGAAGCAAGCACATATGTTTTTTGGAGAAATCCATTTATCATCTATTCCTTGAGACAGACTCAGAACTAAGGTAAAAACTAAGATCTCACTGTTAAAATCCATAAAATTACCGGGAAGCTGGGGATATAGCTCAGTGGTAGAGCACTTTTCTAGCTTGTGATCCCCAGCACTATAACAAAGTAGAGCAAAACAAAGTAAAATTTAAAAATTCCCCACCAAAAAGAAATCACTTAAAATAAAAGCCATAAGACAAATTTAAAGCACAAATTCTACACCTGAAGACGTAAGTAACTACAATAATCAGAAACCAAATATTGAGTAGGTACAGCACGGTGAAAGAAAAACGAGTCATATAAGTTAGTAAGAGTAACAAAGAATTCTAAAATGAGTATGTATATTTTAAATTTTTCAAGTTTAACTTTTAGAAATACAGAAAACTGAGATTTTAAACAACCTAATATATACACACATACGTAAAGTGATTGTGTAAATTTGAAAGGTATAAAATAGTTCTTTTATAAATAAAAATGTTCTAGCATTTTCTCTCTCCTGAGACTTTCTCCTCTTGATTTCCCTTGGTATATATACAGACACAGACACATATAGACACACACACACACACATATATATATACACACATATATATACACATATACATACATACACACACATATATGTGTATGTGTATATGTATATGTATATATACATATAAACTTTGTTAAACATATGATCTCTCATTATATATATATAAACTTTCTTATATATATAAACCTAATTAATTGCTCTGACAATTCATCAGATAGGTGAGTATATATATGTGCATTGTATTATTAAAATAATAATTCATTTATTTGTCTTTTAAATTAAGTAAGGCAACTTATCGGATGAGGAACTTGGATTTAGAATCAGATGTAGTGAATTCCAGTAAAAAACTTGCAACATAATTTGTACATACTCTTGAGAAAATCATACTGTCTCTCAGTTCTCTTTTTTCTCATGTAAGGTATAAGACGTTTTGACTAGTTTATATAATTCAATCAATTAGATAATCAGATAAATATGTCATTTAATGAAATTAACCATATCAATTGATAATTAATACAGTAATTTAGTAATTTGACTCAGGTAGCTAAAATGCAATTCTCTCCATATATATATATATATATATATATATATATATATATATTCTGAATATGTATATAGATATATAAGTGTATATAAAGCTTTTCTATATAATTATATATATATATTTTTTTTTATATTTGACACTTAAAAGAGTAAAAAGAATAAATATAAAGATATATAACATAATATAGTATAGATTAGAAAAACTGCTAAATATAAAAAAAATGGAGCAGAATTTTTGAATAGATAATGATTGATAGTTTTCCACAACTCATGAAAATCTATACTCCAAGAATGACTAACAAATTGCAAGCTGAGAATCTATAAATGAACATGTTATAGTGAAACTGAAGATTACCAAAGATAATGAGAAAATTATAAAAGCTTCCAGAGATTAAAGACATTTATCTTAGATGACTAATAATTATGTTGAAAGCTGGCTTCTCAAAAATAATAAAAGACAAACAGAATGAATGATACCTTGGATATACTGAAAAAGAAACTCAAAATGAAGCTACAATTGAAGGCCCCGCAAAGTACCCTTGGGAAAATAACAAGGAAAAAAATAATTTCTAAACAAATAGCATTGTGGCAATAAACAGATGGTCAATAAAGAAAATTCCAAAAGATAGACAAAGCTTTTTGTCAATGTGGTTAACTACTATAATCATAATATCTAACTAACTTACATATAATAAGTTCCCAATAAATATTTAAATTAATTCATTCATTAATTAGGAGTAATGACCTTCAGATGGAAAGAAAATTATTTAATATGGAAGGTACAGAAGTTTAATGAAGAAATAAAGAGCAAATAAAGCTGTATATATACATATATACAGCTTTATTTATATATATACATACATGTATATGAATATGTATATACATACATATATATGTGTGTGTAAAACAATGACTACATAACACTAAAATGTTAGTTTTGTGGACTCATAAAAATAGTAGTAGGACTTAAATATTTGGACACAATTGCAAATGTCATAAGACTTATGTCAAGACTTAAAAATATAAGGTAATTTGTATTTAGATATATAATACAGATACAGAATTGCTTCACACTTGATATGTATACAATTTAAGATATTTTCTAAAGTTGCTTGAAATCCACATCTGTAGATATAAAAGCATGGAATAATAATTAAAGTCAATTCAAAATGAAATGTAATAGTGAAAAAAATGATGGAAAAAAGAGAAATAAAAAAATACATAATCATATATAAAACAGAGCAAAGAAAGTGTACAGAATTTAACCGCAGAAATGAATCCAAATATTTAAGAATTTAAAACAAGTGTTAATTAACTCAATTATTCAGACAAAAGTCATATTCAGATTTTAAAAAATAACTCTAATTTATTTAAAACATAAGAATGGAGTCATTAAAAGTTAAAATGTTGGAAATATTAACCAAAACAAAGATGGTGACATGGTTGGAGGCAAACAAAAAGTAGATAAGGTTCTGTGCCTGTTTACCTTCCCTCTGCCCTAGGACTTAGGCTGTATCTACCCCTCACAGCCCTCAGTTATTTTTGTTGATAGTATTCCAACTCCTTGGAAATGAAAGACCTAGAAAAGTTAACTTTCAAAAGTAAATCTGTTATATGAACATGAAAGAACCACCATCCTTCTACTTTGTGATGGGTTCATATGATAAATGCTTTGAAACCACCTGAGATTCTGTTAATTTGTGCTTGACTTTTAATTCATTGGAAGGTACTCAAGATTTTCCAGAATTACTAATACCCAATAAGCATAATATAAGGTTGGTAATTCTGTGGATATAGTATTATCTTACATCTTTTATTCATTCACGTAGTACAGTGAAGTATAGGTATTATAACTTTCTCATATGATTCACTTGAGATACCTCATATAATAATAGAATGTGCAGCCATAAACTTAATGATAGAACAATTAGGAAGTTGACACATTTGTGTGAGGTGAAACCATAGTAAATCTTATCTTTTCATAATTTTTACAGATATAATGTCAATATGTGGAGGATGTATCTCACTAAGTATATTTCCAGTGTGTTGTGTATATGGCATCCTAAGTGAATAGTGATGTTTAAATAGTAGTTTCTAAACATGTAATAAAATGTGTATAGTCTACACACATAGATTTCACACATTATAGTACTTACTGCTTGTTAAACAATTTTTCTATTGGTTGAATAAAAATTCCTCAAATTTTATGTGAAATTTTCATGTTTATATATTGATATTATAAATAATTTGATGCATATTCATTTCTTTTTCGTTTTCATTTATTATTTTCAAAGTTTTATTTTTATTTGCTCTTTTTAGTTATACATCACAATAGAATTTATTTTGATATAATTATAAAAGCATGGAATACAATTGGTTCTAATTCAGTTCCTAGTCCTTCCCCTTTCCCTCCCTAGCAAAAGCAAGATTTCATGGTTATTGGATGATCAAAAAAAATGTATTTCAAAGCAAAAAAGCATTACTAGAGCTAAAGAGGAGTCAGTATATATTGTCCATAAAGACATAATACTTATAAACTTTTATCAATATAATTATCTAGAATATATATTTTACATGCAATTTCAGAGAATTACAAAGAAAAATTGGCAAATTTGTTGTTCAACTAGGATATTCTTTTCACCCTTTCAGTAACTGAAAGATCAAGCAGATACAAAAAGTCAAAGGATCTATTTAAAGATCATGACAGATAAAAGTTGTTCAAATGGACTTACATAGAACGCTGCACCCAATAACTATGGATCACACATTTTTAAGTAAATATGTACATTTATGTTATTTGTCAATCTAGTGGACCACAAAATAAGTCTAGAAAAATTTAAAATGCTTGAAGTTTTGCTCTCCTCAATATTTATATGCTAAAGTTGCAATAAATTTAAGGACTCATTGTTAGACAGGCATGATGGTGACCAGCTATGACAAATCACAGGAAATCCTGCAGGGAATTTAAATATTTACTATTTAATGTTTAATATAGGTTGAGGAACAGAGGTGGGGAAAAAAGAGAATCAGTTCAGCAGTTTGGGTATAGGCAAATGATTATTTGGGAAAGAAAAAATAATCTGGTTTAATATTTTACCAGAGCAACAGTGGCATAGAGAATGGTGAGTTGCATTTACACAGGATACTTACCATCTATAGAGTGCTTACATTTTCCATCCCTTTTAATAACTAAAAGACAGGTATCATCAATAGTTAAGAGAGGTGAAATAAGTTGACCACAGACACTTGCAAGTAATAGAGATGGGGGTGTGATTTCAGATGGGGTGTGACCATTTTTGGGGGGAGAAAATGCATTTACTGATTACTAATTCAGGCAATAAACAAAGAAAAAGACTTATTGAAAGAGAAGCAATTGGATTTCAAGTTTCCTAATTAACATTTAATTGCTACAGTTATTAAACTAATATCACTGGTATATGATACTTTGGTTATTATTATTGCACAGAATTTTCAACAGATGGAGATTTCAACTTTAAATACTGATTTCTCCTTTGTTTCTATTCACTGTTAATAAACATCTCATTCTGGGATGTTTAACATCCTCGCCTCTAGGATATACATTTTGTGAGCTGAGCTTAGTATCTCTCTGCTTCCTCTGGTGGCCTTCTTTCCTCTGTGAGCTGCTTTCCTTTGTGATGCCCTTGTGCCATGATGTTCTTCCTCATCTCTGGCCCAGAGCAATGGACTCAGTCACCTATGAACTGAGACCTCTGAAATGGTGAGAGCCAAATAAACTTTTCCTCCTCTAAAACTGTTCTTGTGAGGTCTTGACAGTAGTGAAAAATCTGACTAAAACAGGTGGCATACATCTCTAATCTCAGCTCCTCAGGAGGCTAAGGCAGGAAGATTCCAAGTTCAAGGCCAGCTTCAGAAATTTAACAAAACTCTATCTCCAAAAAATAAAAAAAAAAAGAAAGAAAGAAAGAAAGAAAGAAAGAAAGAAAGAAAGAAAGAAAGAAAGAAAGAAAAAGAAAAAAATAGGGATATATCTCACTGGTAGACACCTCTAGATTCAATTACCAGTTCAACACACAGAAAAATGTATGTGGGTGTATGTGTATGTATACATATAAACATATATTTATGTCTCACATATAATATGTACATATAATACTTTTCATTGAATTTCGTGCTCAATAGTTACTTAAATGTTGTAAGGGAAATCAGGCAATAGAAGAATACAGATAGTAATCAGAGGCAAGAATAGATTGGCAATCTCAAAGTTTTTCTCAGAGATTAGAGGGAGAGGGTTGACATTCCATATACTTTTCAAAGATTTATTGAGATTTTAACTTTTTATATTGAAAGAATTTTAAACTTGGAATTGTTACATATAAGGAATTCCCACATGCCTCTCCCACCGCATCATCTAATGCTAAGAGTTTATGTTTTCATGCTATCATTACCAAAACAATTCTACACCTGAACAACATACTTTCATCAGACTTCCACTGCTATATTTCTGTTCATGTTTATTTTTATGACTTTAAAAATAAAATAGTTAATACAGAGATACTGTTTATTTACTGATATTTATTGCAGAGATGCTATTGTAATTTTATCATAAATGTCATTTCTTTCATCAAATATATAGCTTTGTGCCTACCATGTGCTGGAAGTATCTCTGTTCTTAATTTTTACCACTTTTACAGCTTACCTTTTCTTTATTTTGACTAGTTGTACATTTTCTTTTCCATCTAAAATGTTCTGTTCCCCATAGACTGAATAATATCTCTAGTTGCTTGATCAGGGTTTTAACATTGATTATATGGAGCACTAGAATGAATATTCATAGTCCTGACAAAGTTTCTATGGAAGCAACAGAAATCTTCTTCCTGTATTAAAGTGAGATTCTTTATTTCTTTGTCTTTATTCCATTGTAGAACAGGAAATGACCAGTGCAATAGAGCTGCACGAATTAATATTTTCTTTGAAATTAACAGTCCAATATTACGGCACTCAATTCTGTAGAGAATAGTTTCATTTCCTGCAAATTCTCAGTTGGCACATGTGTCCACACTGAGTACTTTACAGTAGCATTAAGCTAATCATGTTGTTTTGCTTCAAGTATATAAAGATTTTATGACTATATGCAAAGAAGGCTCCTGGGGTTAAATGTCTGCATTGGCTGATAAAAGCTTTTTTGCCTCACATAAAATATCAATATATTTTTGTCAGTGGGAAGGACACATTTCTTTAAGGTAGGTGTATCATAAAATCACCACATTCCTTCTGAGGACAGATGGAAAAAGGCAAGACTGGAATGGAAAGAGATTAAAGATAGAGGATTCTGTTTGGAGGTTGGTGATGAGAAATGAGGACATCTGAAATAAATCTGTATGAAAGGAGTTAGGGAATAAAAGTTAAAACAGAGATGTTTTTGAAGGACAATCAATGAAGTTTAGAGTCCATTTAAAAGAGGGTCCAGCATTGGTAGAAAAGTCAAGGATGAATATAGAAAAGATGAGACTCCCATTGCAGGAGACTAGATGGCTATTTACATCATTCAAAGAGAAAAAAAATCAGGGTAGTTTTAGAGGAGAGATGGAAATTAATTTCTTCTTATTAAACGTAATGGCTTGTTAGAAATCAGAATTGCAATCTCTATGAAGTAGTTGACTGTAGTCATATCCCCCCGCCCCAAATACTAGAGACAAATATCATGGTGATCTCCTGACTAAAAATCTTTCATAATTTCCTGGGAAGTTAACCCTACAGTAACAATTTGGAATTGCAAATTGATGAATTTTTGTCCGCGATAAATATATTTCAGAGAAGTTACCATCCATGTTTGGATGAGAACTGCCAATATGACCTCCGTGGGTCACTTTTCCAATCACAGAGCAAGATTTGACACTTTCATTCCATTCTCACAATCCCTTTCTCCCTGACATCTTTTTAAAAAATCTTCTTGTTCTATAACCCAACAGAAAAATACATCAAATTTGCTCTGAAAGGCATCAAAAAATATCAGGTTAAGGGAGTAGAGAGTGAATTGAAACAGATTTAGTTTTATAAAAATGTATAATGAATGCTTTATACATTGATTTAGGATTTTTTTTGGCATTTGAAAAAAAAACTGTATGCTTACACATTCATTCATCAAATATTAGTTCAGTTATTTCTATATTCCAGGGTGTTTTTAGTAGACTTTGAGAAGGTAGAAATGAATAATAGGCAAAGAAATAGAAAGAAGATCAAGAATTTTGATTGTTTGTCTTTCGTGGGCTTATGATAATGCTAAGATAAAAATAACAAATTCCTGGGCACTAGCATGATGTATCCACTTTATGCATTGCCCAATAGATCTAGGTAATTTGTATGTATGTTTATACACATATATACACTTTGGTAAGCTCCTATTAATCATTTAAAGCTGAGTAATATTCCATTGTGTACACATACCACAGTTTCTTTATTCATTCATCTTTTGAAGGCCATCTAGTTTGGTTCTCCAGTTTAGCTATTGTGAATTGAGCTGCTATGAACATTGATGTGGTTGTATCACTATAGTATGCTGCTTTTAAGTCCTTTGGGTATAGAACAAGGAGTTGGATAGCTGGGTCAAATGGGCTTCATTTGTGTACAATGAAATGAAATGCATTCTGCTGTCATGTATAACTAATTAGAACAACAACATAAAAAAAAAAACATTTAAAAACCTGCCTTGGAGTTACTCACAATGTTTCCCTGATGACAAAGTATATCAAGTACTATAGTAAAACTTTTGCACACAATACTCTGTTAAAACTAAAGTAAAACTAGACCCAGCCTGCTGAGAAGGTTAACAGGAGTTTGCTGTGCCTAAAGTAAGTTTGAAGAACAGGTTGATTTAGCCAAATGGAGAGGAATTGAAAGTCATTTCAGTTCACCAAGTGATAAAAATCAAGGCAAGAAACAAAGTACAGCCAATTACACAGACATGTTAAATCATAGAAGCCAGTTACACAGAGATCTTAAACCACATCAGAAATAAGAAAGAGGTCCATACCCAGAGCTCCTTAATAACAAAAGTGGACCTAAGGGGTCTTTTAAAGATCAATAGCTATGTCATATTTCCCAATCATGGTTATGCACTCAAAGTTATATATTTAAAGACTGATTTTAAAAGTAATTTTGATGTGCAGTCAGATTTAGACAGTTTGCACCTAAATACAAGTCCCTGCCTCTCTTTTCAAGGCAATATGACCACAAGGACTTCTACATTCTCAATCTACAGTCTAACCAGAAATGTATAAATAGATGTGGTGTCTTTAAAAATCTAATCCAAAATGTATGTTGACAATTAGCTATGAAGATTAGATTCTCTCATTGTATAACTATGAGATACAATAGTATTAAACATTCTTTAATTAATTTATGGGCAGATGGGTTTAATCTATGTCCATGTACATTCAGGAAAAAAAGTTAAAAATTTACAAAAAACAATGCAAGTTACAAAATATGTTCAAATTTATCTAATCCTACAAAATACTATATATATGTTATTTGCATGCTCTTTTAATACGTTTTGTGTTATTTGTATTGTCTGTTTGTATTGCTTGGATATTAATGTTGCTTTCTTGTTCATAACTTGTATTGTTTTCTATATATTTTTATTATTATATCATAAATTCACCTTAGCATAATTACCATTTGATTAATCTTTTCATTCTTCACAACATAGTATATGCTCAGTATACATTAATGGTTGAATCATTGTTTTTACCTTTAGGGAACATCTAACTATATGATCCAACGATGTATATGAATGCCCCAATTAATGATGCATAAAGCATATAAAATAGAACTAAAAAAAATAAGGAAACATGAGGGTGTAAGAGTTATAGACTGGTGTCAGTGCTTCTGATTCTGATTCTAAAACTCCATCATTGATATCATGACTAGCTCATTTACAAAAGTAGAGAAACTTGGAACAAATAAGACATGAGATGAATATTGTAGGTTCTGACAAGATGTAGGGCATGGGCCATTCTGCGGTGGGAAAATGTAGGCAAGAGATAGCAGGAGGACACTAGGAGCCTGAGCAGAAAGCAAGGGTCAAGAGAAATCTCTCAAGGAATGAAAATGCATCAATGATATAATGTCCTGAGTTGGCAAGTTTGACTGCAGCTGACCTAAACCAAAAAACTAAAATGAGAGAGATCAGGAAAAAAAAAGAAAGTGATCCTACCTTGTCTTTAATGGCCTGTGACAAAGTAACAAAGTAACATCTGGGCCAAACTGCTGGCCTGGCCTGGGATAAGACATGTGCCTTGGCAAAGGCATATTCAGGGCTTTGCTAATTAGAAGTCTGCTTCCCCACACTTCCACAATTAGCACTGAACAATATTGTGAACATCTTTAATTGTGCTAACCTTGGCCATGAATATTTTATACATTTGGACCATACTCAAAAATTAACATACTTGAGAAACTATAATATATTATATTATGTTAATGAGACAAACCTCTCCAAGGAAGAGATTGTGCTATGGATCCATAGTACAGACTATTTACCAAGATAATGAGGACATTTTATCTCTTCTTTTTTGTCCTGCTTACCCAGAACTTGCATTTAAAAAAAAATAGAATTTATGAATAAAACAGCCTAAGAACATTGTTGAAGTTAATTATTTTGCTTACAGAGGATTTGTGGGATAGACAACAAACATCCTGGTGGTTTGAGATAACCTCATCTGCTCTCATCTCCCACATATGAGAAGTTGGTGATCCCTTTCAAACAAAACAAAACAAAAAGCACAGAGAATTATGAGGATGGATTATTTAAGAGAGATAATCAGACTTCAACTTTCAAATTTCTGGCTCAGGGTTCTGGTGATATTTGCAGAGTGCCAATATGAAAAGAGAAGCACTGTCCTAAATCCTTCATGTTATGAGACCACAGGCTCCTATAAATCTGGCATGCCCTGCCTGCCACTACCTCACCTCTTAATGGTCTCTTGTGTTCAGCCATGTGGCTTTCTTAAGCTTCTTGCACGTTCCTAAATCCTTTCTGTTCTTGGAGCTTGCACTTGCTAATCATCTACCCAAAACACAATTGCCTTTCTTTCCTATGTCAACTCTTACTCATTTTCCAGGTATCAAATTAATTGCCATGTACTGGGAAAACATCATCTGATCATATCCACTTCAAGGTACATAAAGTCTCCTGTCCGCTTGTGTGTTTTCTCTTCATAGTATTTAATACCATAAAACATATATCTATAGTAATGGGATTTGCTTGATCACATGGGCTAGGACCAAGCATGCTTCATTACTACTGTGTTTCTAACAAAGTACCTGGCACACTGCAGCTGCTTCATAAATAACTGCAATTGAATGGTTCAACACTCTTTTAAGAAAAGGCATTAGAATATTCCAGTACTGCAGTGTGAAAAGGTTGAGGTTTGTTAAAAATATAAAAATAATGGGGCTGGGATCATGGCTCAGTGCTAGAGAGCTTGCTTCACATGTGTGAGGAACTGGGTTTGGTTCTCAGCACCACATATAAATAAATGAATAAAATAAAGGTTCATCAGCAATTAAAAATATTATGTGTGTGTGTGTGTGTGTGTGTGTGTGTGTGTGTGTGTGTGTAAAACGATGTGACTTATGCCCTTAAATAAAGCAAACTTTTTTTTTTTTTTTGGTACTGGGGATTGAACTCAGGGGCACTCTACCACTGAGTCACATCCCCAGCCCTATTTTATATTTTATTTAGAGACAGGGTCTCACTGAGTTGCTTAGAGCTTCACTGTGCTTTGAACTCATGATCCTCCTGTCAAAAAGCCTCCTGAGCTGCTGGAATTATAGGCATGTGCCACCCAGGCTAATGGCAAACATTTTGAGAAAGATTTAAAGAGATAAGTAGAACATCATGGGTTCTACAAACTTTTGCATGGGACTTGGTAAATCCTTAAATCAAGGACTCGAACTTTGAAGTTCTTGAGAATACTTTATAAAATTTATTAAATGCAACATTTATCTGCCCTACCTCCTCCATCGCTGTTAACACTTAGTAAATCTGAGATGGAGGCTGGGAATCTGAATATAATATAATATAATATAATCTCAAAAATATAATAAAATATTTTACTAAAATATGTAATTCTATAAATATCTATTGAGCACCTAATATATGCCAAACACCACATGAAGTGATGGAGGCATGGTGTGCCCAAGTTGGAGAACCACGGCAATAAATGTAACCTGTGGTTTTCTGTCTCTTCTAATACCATAATTATTATTTGTTTATTTAAATATTTATTGATGATCTCTAAAACCTAAGGAACTCTTTTAGTCTCAGAAGTGATAGTCATTCTCTTTACCTCAACTAAACACCACATTCAAATGTTTATTTTTTGCCAAACAACAAATACTGATAAGCATTTTCAAATGTTCGAAAATAGGTATGTTTATGAATTTTCTCACCAATACTATTTTAGTCATTCCTGAAAGCCTTGTGATTAGCATGTTACTTTATTACCTCATTAACTTACCATTGGAATTTTATGAAGCAAGTATCATTATTATGTATAAGCAACTTGCTCTGGTTCACTGGACCAGCAGGTAGAATAAAAAAAGAAAAATTAATGTATACAAATCGCTTCAATGAGTCAGTCAGTGTTAAGTGCCCAAGGGAAAAAGAGAAAAACAAAACAGGAGAAAACCATTCGAGAGGAAAAAAATTCAAAAGCAAGTGTGGGCACTCCAATATGTTTGTTATTGAATTTATGATGAGACAGTTTCATCTATGACCTTATTTTTCTTAGAAGAGGACTTTCAAAGGGACAGTAGCTACTTAAGCTTCTATTTCACTTTTGTACAAAAGCCACATCATGAATTTTCTTGTCAAGATGTTTTCCCATTTTTGCATCACAAATGTCAATCTACATCAGCTGTTCTTGTGCAAGTGTTCAACCTGAGCTTATTCCTCCAGCCATTCAATACAGACAATCTTCCTTTGAACTCAAGAGTGCACACCGGAAAACTAACTTTTGTCGAGAGCCATTCATGGGCAATGTGCAGATACATCACAGCATTGTGAATAGGAGAATCTGTTGTATGGGAACTTCCAGTGGAAATTTCCTCTGGCCAAGATTACCCAGATCCATTGTGAGCCCTATTCAAGTTCTGCCTGGTCCCACACAGCACTGGAGATGGGGTGACCTGCTGTAGCCACACGGCCTCTCCGAGATAGGTGTGACCTGCTAAGATGCCAATTAACCTGCCAAAGACATCACAAAGCAAGACTTCACATGTGTGAGGCACTGGGTTCGGTTCTCAGCACCACATATAAATAAATGAATAAAATAAAGCTTCATCAGCAATTAAAAATTATATATATATACCTTTGATGTACCCTCCTAAATAAATCACAGGAGCCATTTTTTAATTGTTCACCTCCAGTTCCTGTGTGGGCTGGACCTATCAGGTGCTCCAAGCTCCCTTTAAACTATAATCCTGACTTCAACTTATTTCTTCACTAATTATTTCTGACTTATCTTCTCAGGTGGCTTATACCCACTGGGTCAGGAAAAAGGAGCCACGGTAAAGTGCTAGCAGCCTCTCCATAAACTTTGGTATTGGGCAATTTGCAAAGAGGAACTGCAGCCCTCCAAATGTTTTTCACAAATAATTTTCCATTAGCCAGACTCATTTTTACATCAAAATTGGGGTTGCTTATTAGGCTTATGGGAGCCATCTGTGAGAAGAAGCAAAATATGTTGCGAAAGAATATCTCCATAGATGTTGAGATCATTCAGTGAATTCATGACAACAAAGAGACCCTCTTACTTTGAGGTTAGCAAAAAAAAAAAAGTGTGCTATCGATATTATTATAAATACATTTTTCAAAAGTATATTTAAGGTGCTGTTGTAGACTAGTTGATGTACTATGCATCAATGAAAAAGAAGTAATTGTGTGTGAGTGCATGAACGTGTGTGTGTGTGTGTGTGTGTGTGTGTGTGAGAGAGAGAGAGAGAGAGAGAGAGAGAGAGAGAGAGAATGTGGGGGGACGGGAGGCATGAATCTCTATCTTTCAGACCCCGACTCTTTCCAAGAATAGACTGTCACTTATTCCACAGTGAGCACACTTTTGCAACCTGTAACAATGACAAATTTAAAAACATTAAAGTGCTCAAGGAAAGTTTCAGCACAGATTCCATCTACCTTATGGGTTGTTACACTTTGCAGTTAGAGGCAATGAACTTGAAGGGAAATATTGAGGACTTGCCAAAATCTGTGTAAATGAGTCTGCCACATTTTACTTTACGCCACCACAGAGTATCCTGCCACATTTTGTATTCAAGAAATACGGCATCACACATTTATAATAGCAACAGGGCATGTTTTCAATAGTATTAGTACTTCTAGCATATGCAAGTGAATTCCATAACATCCCTTCCCTTGAATATATTTACTCCTCACCAACTAGTCTACACACTTTATATTAGGATGTCTTTAATCCAGTGATCATTTTTCAAAAGAGTAATTCTTTTAAGTCTAGAAATCAGCCAATAAGCTTCATCATTCCTCTGTTTCCTTTGTCAAAAATATGTGAAGGTGCTACAGAGAGTATAAAGAGGAAAGATGCTAGGTTCTAAGTCTCAGGTTTTGTCCATATGAACTTGGAGATTTGGTCCACGCAAAATCGGTGTTTCCTTATCTATAAAGTGGAAGTCATAATGCTGACCACAGCGGGGTGGAATGAGAGGGCGTTGAATTTACAATCATCTTCTGATTCCATAGTGGAAGTGAAATTTTCAGTCTATTTTCAGAAGGGAAGACAATGGAAGAGACACATCCAGCTTCTCTATACCTTCATTCACTTCACTACTGAAGAAGGGTTCATTTAATTGGTGAATTTAAAAAGAACTGAGCTTGACTTTACTTCCTGCAGCTCTCTTTTCATGTCTGCCTCCTGGCAGAGAGGGCTGGAGGTAGGATATGTTCTGATCATCTCATCAGAAAGGGCCTGGAGCTGGCTAGCTGTCTGAGCTCTCGATGATGTGTCTTTCCACTTCACAAGGATGTCTGAAGAGGCAGGCTGGCTACTGAGCCAAGCTATTCTCTCCCATCAGCTCATCAGAAGTAAAGTAGGGGAAAACAAGGATCATTTCGTTTTTGTAAAATCAACCTCCAGACACCTTATGAGAACTGAATGAGAGAATGAATGTAAAATATTTAACAAGAGTGCCAAGTATGTGCTTGCCTCTCATCAACCTTTGACTATTATTAGGATGATCATATTTTGTATTGATTTTACTATCACTCTCATTGTTACTGCTGCTATTAATATTATTTAATTAATTTATTTATTTTTGCTTTTATACTTTTATATTTTTGTTTTATACAGCCAAACAGAACTGTGACTCTTTATTGTCAAACTGTTTGCATAAGAGTAAGCGAATCTTCAAATAGTCACTTTGTGTTCAGTTGGTTAAAGGAGAAAAAGGAGAAGTAAATAAAATGAAGATGATACTATGGTATATGGCACCCAACTGGAAAACCATTTTATGTTCATGTTGACCTTGTTGGAAGTTTCTCCATTTCTGCTGAGAGTGGAGGGCAGTAAGACTCTGAGGGGGACTGCAGGCACCGTACTACCATTTGACTTCAGTAAAGGTCTGCGTATTTCAATGCTCAGGGGACAGATTCTTGGTTAAAATAGCATTTTCCTCATGCAGCAAATAGCAAATAATTGAATGTCTTTTGACCAGCATGTAAGGGTAAAAAAGAAAGGAGCACTTATTTGTGAACAATATGAACACTCCTGGTAGAGTGCTAAAAGGCTTCTTAGGATAAAGCAGGTGCTTTGTCCAAATCTGAGTCATGTCCCTGCAGATATGAGCTATAAGCCATCAAAATGTGGATAAGGGCATGCTGTGTTTCTTCATTCATACTCAGTAAATAGTGAGGTCTGGAGACATTGGGGTCCCATAAGAATTAAACTTCAGGCAATTGAACAGCAGCCACGGCAACAGAGAGTGGGCTTGGACCATCACTATAATTTAGTCTCATTTAGTGTACCATAACTGAGTAATCAAACAATAATACATAAGAAACCACTAGTGCCTTGAATTACAGAGGCTCAAACCAATACTCACTCACCTCACAAAACTTTTTTCTTCAACTTAGTAATTATTAATACCCATCCTTTGAAGAATTCCAAGAAATTCCTCAGTTTCAAATAAAAACTTGAAGTAAGAATAAAACTAAGGTCCTCTTGCTTTAGTTCATTTCTCTTCCAAAATCCCAACCCCTGTCTCATTTTATGTATCTTCCAACACATCCATTAAATAGCATTCTTCTAAACAAAAATCAATGTTTTTTTTTGTTGTTGTTTGGGTTTTGTTGTTGTTTTTTGTTTGTTTGTTTGTTTGTTTGTTTTTTTTTTTTTTTTTTTTTTTTTAGATTTTAGGGACTAGATAGAGTAGTTAGCTTTTCTTTGTTTCTTTCCTGCTGCAGTCTGGCTGCAGCAAAATAACCAGGGGGTGACGAACAACTTGTGTACTTTGATACAGCAGGAGTGGAAGCCGTTTATTGTAGGACAGGAGTGCTATTTATACATTCCACATAGCTTATCTAATTAACATAAACTAGATACAGCAGTCAACCAATAAGGAATCTCCACACTTAATGGCATTACTTCACAAACCACTCCCTCTGGCATTTTGCCAGGTGCCATCTTGACTTGTTTACAGACCCTAACATTTCTTTGGCAAAATGCCAGGCGCCATCCTGACTTGTTTACAGACTCTAACACTTTCCCTTCAGGAACAGTCTAGATCTTAGCTTATAATTAAGAAAAGATTCAAAGAGATAAATTTTTAAAAGAAATAAAGTAATAATTAATTAGAAAAGCAGAGAAGAGAAAATAATAGTAGTGAAGGACTAGAAAATCCTAAGAAGGAATTTGTGCCATTAAGAAAAAAAATATATATAAAGCCTCATTTCTGTTTTATTTTGTAGCAAAATAAAACAATCAACCTTAGAATAAATTCTTGATGATAGCCTGACTAATCCTCCCTGCTGAATTAAAACATAGCTTCCAAAATGTAATTTTGAGATTTGATGATGACTCAATCCTTGACCTGTATTTCAGGTCTTTTTGTTCATTTTCTCTTGGGGTTTTGCCTTTACACTCTCATCATTGCATTAATCTGGCAAGTGTTCATCAAATTATCTTAGTTCACTTAGAATATATTACTAATAAAAAAGAATAAATTATTAATGATAACAATAGATAGCATATGTAATTTTATGTAGGGATAGTTTCAAGCAGTTCGTATATGTTAGTGCACTAGATTCTCTCATTAACCCTATGAAGATATAAATAATATTTGTTTTTTAAAAAGAACTAAAGTTTAAAAAGGAGAGTAAATAAGCTGTTAGGATCACAGGGATAGATAGTAAGACTAGATGCAAACCCAACCTGACTCATTCCAGAACTCAAAATCAACCACTGTGCTGAGCTGCTCTGCACATACACAAACGTGAACAAAACTTAACTGAATAACCTAACTAAATTATACAATTTATCGAATTCCTTAAATTTTTTTTAACGATCTCAAAGTGTGTGTGTTCCAGAGCTCTTACAAAACTGAGGCTATCTTTTAAGAGTATTGGATATACTTTTATCTCTAGTTGGATACAAAAAGACCATGATATTTCCATGATAGGGTAGAGGTTCAAACCAGTACAGAAAATTGACACTTATTATATAATTTTCATGTTTTACTTTTAGTTCATTCTCCCTTTAAGATTTCAGTTACTGGCATGTCTTAGAGAAGGAGCTGGATCTCTGCCTTGGATCTCTGGTGTGGTATCAGCCTAATGCCTCTATACCTCTTCCTTCTATTCTCCATTACCACATTGTGCTTACAGAAGACACACTTTTGACATGTAGGGCTGAAAAACTCCTGAGTATGTGGGGCTGTCTCATGCTATTCAGGACCATTGCAATTACTGTCTGAAGACACCATGCGCCAAGTGACCACCACAAATGCCCTCCTCTCCGACTTTTCCAAATGCCCCTGGCACGGCATTATACTTATTGAAGGATACTTGGCCCAGTCTTAAAAGTCTATCCAGTGACAACGTTCACACACTTTCATTTTTTATTTGCTCACATTGTTATGCTTTAGAGCCTGTGAAGATAATTTTATCTACAAGTAGGCAACTGTAGTGTACGTCCAATAACGTAGTCTCTAGTCTATAAAGTCCTTTTGGTCTAAACCTGAGCTCTTTCTTCAGATATGATTTCTGTATCTTCATTCTCATCAGTTTACTTAGTGGGTTATTCTAAGAGCAGCCATCCCAGAATGCACTCCAACATTCCATTTTTGTCCTAGTAGATTGTTTATTGGTGCTGGGTATTGTAGCTCTACCACTGAGCTACATCCTTGGCCCTTTATTATTTTATTTTGAGACAGGTTCCTGCTAAGTTGCCCCAGGCAGACCTTGAACTTTTGATCCTCCTGCCTCAGGCTTTAGAGACCCAGGGATTGCAGGTGTACACCCCTGCACTTGATTTAGGAAAGCATATGTTAATGGCTTCCCCTTTAGCAGGGAAGACAAACCATTGCCTGTCAAAACTGTGCTATAGACTATGTAAATGAACTTCCCAGCTGAATCATTCCTCACTTCTCTGTTTTTGGTAGTATGATGCCCTTTTAGAATACACGAAAACTGAGACTTAAAGATACTAAATAACCTACTAAGCAACCATTAGTGAATATGATAACTATATTTACAATAAGAATAATAACAAAAGTGCACAGACCTAATTTCACTATGGTAATCACTAACAATTGTTTTAAACCTACAGGCATTTAATAATACACATAGTTCACATGCACATGAGAGACATCCAAAACATGAACAGTTCTCAAAGAAGTGGCTTTGAATTCCAGCTTATAATAACATTGTCAACAAGGAAGACTAAATTTTTAAAGAAGTGAGGAGATAAGGGAGTCTCACAGGAAGCAACTTTGGGGGAGTAAGGTAACAGGGAAATAAAGGAGAGTTAGTAAAATTATTAATATAGATTTCCTTTGGTATCATCTCCAGGCCAATAAGGTTCTAAAATTGTCTTTTAGTAGTTAAGCTATTTTCCCTGGTAGAAACTGGGAGGGTAAAATTTTGACAAAATCATACATGCATGGAATATAATTAGACACTCACTTCTTAATCTGAAATGATTGAATTTCTAAGGGTAATGTTTGGAGTATTACTATAGTTCTATAGGAGACTATGTAGAAAACTATTGAAACCTGTCCAAAAATATCAGCTGGTTTGCTTATTTATCTTGTAACACTTGACCACAATCAAACCAATTCTTGTCTAGTCAAAGGCAGAGCTTGAAGATCTATGGTTTAAAGCCTTTTACCTGGAAAATAAGATACACAATAGACATTTCATCATGTTCTAGAAGAAATGACCAATGTATCTGAAAGGTGCAAATCAAACTGCCATCACATTTTGTTTCCTTATGGATTGGACTTCCGTCTCCTTATTCATAAATCAAGACAGCTCGATCAGTAGTGCTAATATTTTTCCCAGAGACTGAGCTTTAGGTTGCATGGAATTTATTTAAGAATTTTTTTTATTCAGATATTGCCTGGCTTTAGTCCCTTAATTTCATAAAATGCTCCTGAACATTTTTTTTAACATATCAAAGTGGGGGAAATGCTAACTTTCTCAGAAGCCTATTCATTCTTTGGACTGGCTGGTGGGGAAAATGGTTTGCTTGGAAGGTGAACATACTGTATGTGGGAGGGTGCTTTGCAATGAGGGCACAAAATTACAGTACAAAGGATCAAAAAGAAAAATTGCTTTTGGAGTGACAAGCTCTCCTTCAAGGAGAAGAAAAAACCAGTAATTTATGCCTTGGAAGCACTGTAGGACTCATATTTTAGCCTGCAGAATTCCTCAGGATTGCTATAACTGGGCCTCTTGAAGGGAGGAACTATTAATCCTTTGCATGCTTTGCCATTAATATTGTTTATTGGGCCAGAAGAAGAGGACATAAACCTTAATGTCAGTTTTTCACACTAAGGTTTTTTTTTTCCCTTAAAAATCCAATGGTATCTGCCAATTTGATATGGCACTTTAAGGAGATTAGAGAAGCAGATGGCTGATTCTTAATGACTAATTTTTTTTGTATCAACCAAAGATTTGTTATCTGATGCAAACTGTGCAGAATCACAATGTTTCTTTTTAATAGAGTTGGGCTATGTTACTGAAAGGGTAAAGAAAGAGTTTTTACTGACAAATATTTTAAAAATTAGATTCAGAGGTTCTGGAATATGAACAGAGGGCTAGGAAATACCTCACCCAAAAGTAAAACTCTGGAGGACAAGAAGTTACTGAAGAAGAACCCAATACTTGATACATGCTCAACATCAATCTTGAGAAATTACAATAAATAAACAAACACCTCATGTAGGAATTACAAAAAGCTCAGAGGTTAAGCAATGAGGCAATCTCACCTTGGTTCAAAATCTTAGGACAACCATTACTTTTTACAATTTAAGACTCTTACCTAGACATAGTTTCAGTAAGAATAAAATGTGGATGGGAATAAATCCCTTGAGAAACAGTTTTAAATGATGAAGAGCACATATAATGTATTGAACTCAGTGTCTGACACTAAGTAAACACTCATTTGTTAAATGTCTGATACAAGGACTCACCAGGCTCTTATTTTCCCCTCAGCTATTTTTTTTTTCTTCTTCTCATATCCCTGATAAATCAAAATGCTTTCAACTCTCTTAATTGATGTTCTGCCATATCCAGAACACAGTTTTTGAGAATCATTTTTCATGGTCCTCTTCTTTTATCCACCTCCCAATTCCAAGCATGGGAATGTTAGGAATTCTACGACTCTCGGGACAAAAAGAATTCAGGAAAATGTAAAGGTAAGGAGCAGAAGTGGGAGTCAAGGATAAATCATTGCCTCTGTTGGAGTTAATTTTGGTCTCACCATTTATTGAGATAGCTGGGCATCATGTTGAGAGATACCCAGGAAGAAAGTCAAATACTAGGGATAGAATCAAGGCAGAAATGGCAGAAGTACAACAGTTCCATTGTGTGAACAAAAAAAAAAAAAAAAGAAAGAAATCGATTTTGTGTATCTTTTAAAGGCAATCTAAAGTATTAAAAAAAAAGAGCACATTATATAAGGTTGTGCTATTTGGTAATGTAGACACTAGTCACACATAGCTCTTTACATTTGAATGAAAATTAACAATCACTTAAATTTCAGCTTCTTTTTTTTATAATGAGGGAGGGAGGGAGGGAGGGAGAGGGAGAGGGAGAGGGGGAGAGAGAGAGAGAGAGAGAGAGAGAGAGAATTTTTAATATTTTTTTTTATTTTTTAGTTTTCGGCGGACACAACATCTTTGTTTGTACGTGGTGCTGAGGATCGAACCCTGGCTGCAGGCATGCCAGAGGAGAGCGCTACCGCTTGAGCCACATCCCCAGCCCTAAATTTCAGTTTCTTATTCACACTAGGCACCTTTCAAGTGCTCAACAGCCACACCACTTGTTACTGCTATATATTATAGACAACAACCATTGTTGTAGAAAATTCTGTTGATCAGTTCTTTGACAAGAAAAATAGGAAACATTTTCTACCTATTTACCATTTATCCAGTGATCATCTGGTACCATTTTCCTCACCATGTTAAGTTTACCAGGATGATTAAAGAAAAGCCCTGACTCTTATAGAGTTCCAAGTCTAATTGGGAAATCTGACAAAATCAAACAAACAGCAACAGTGCAACAGGCACAAGACAATAATAAATACTGATTAACTGGGAAGGGGCCTGGTTATAAAGCACTGTTGAGCAACTTACTAGCTATGGAATTTTGAACAGGTTATTCTAGATCTTAGTTCTTCAGTCACTTGTTGTCTCATTTTTTATTCCTGTTTTTTTTTTCTTTTAAATGAATATTCCTTGAGTGTCTTTTATATGAGCTAGGCAGGGTTGGGGCTATTTGGAGCAATCAGGTCTGGCTAAAATATAGCTCATTTCATCCATCACATTTTTCTCTAAAGGAATGTCACTGCTCTTTCTCATTTATTTTATGTTGATTACATCCTAAGAGACTTTCTTCTTGTTATTAGAACTGCCTCATTTATTCATGATTCACACAATAATTTGACAGACATTATTGAACACTTGCTATGTAATAGGCACCACATTAAAAACATATAAATGAAAATGTCATGGATTTTGTCCTGAAAAAATCTCGTGGGAGAGACAAAGACACAAATATAGTACAGTACAATGTGATGGAGGTGTGAACAACAGGGTCTATGGGATAAAATGGAAAAGAGCCCTAACAAGCATTCAAAGAAGATTCTTCATTCCATTATTCATCCATGGAATAATGTATTTAATTGATTGGCTGACTTCAAACAATGATAAAGCTCTTGCACACTACATAAAGCCAGGCTTAATTATAATCCATCAAATGGCAATCAATCCTTCATCAACAAATGGGAAGCTTTTAGGGAAGGAGAATTCACAGTCAATTGCGTTAAGGTTGCTAGATGTAAGGTTGATCAGAATCCACTAGACCACTTTATCCATAGGTCAATAATTCTCTCTGTTGATGAAAAATATTCCTTTCAGTTGCCACTCATAGTACTAGTATTTTTTTAAGGGCTATAAGAGATTCAGAAATGTTTATGGCATGTTGTCTGCCCTCAGTGAATGTCTAATCTTCATAAATATATTTTTAAAGATCAGTTTGCAGGACTGTGGTTGTGTCTCAGTGGTAGAGTGCTCACCTAGCACGCATGAGGCACTGGGTTAAATCCTCAGTACTGCATAAAAATAAATAAACAAATAAAGGTATTGTGTCCATCTACAACTAAAAAATAATAAAAATCAGTTTGAAATTAAAGGGAATAGTTGTCAATGTAATTCAGGAAATCAAGGGAGAGAAATCAGTATTCTTCCTATATTATAATTTCTGGTAGAAATTATGATAAGACTAAAAAAAAATGGAGAAGGAGGAGGCCAGACAGGGCAAATTCCAAAAAAAAAAAAAAAAAAAAGGTTCAAAAGGGAAGTATAAGTAGTAGCTGGTACTTCACTAGTCAGGAGTCATGAACCTGATACTGAGCTATGTACCTTAAGCATAATTCTTTATTTCACTTTTCCAATAAGACCATGATGCAAGTATTATTATATCATTTTAAATATGAATAATCTGGAGCTCTTAGAATTTAAAACAGCTAACTTATCTGAAGTCACAAAACTAATACGTGTTCAAGCTAAGATTCAAACTCAAAACTGTCATAAGAAAATTTTTATTTTTCTAGAATCTAACAGTGAAGACATTATTCATTTAAGGAATATTGATGGCCTCACTATGGGGAATGCTGAAGAGTATGATTACAAGGTTTACTTACTTAAGCCAGAATATTGAGAGGCTACAAGCATGCACTTAAAAACAAACAAAAAAAAGCTTGATCCATTAAATCCCTCCCACCCCCCCAAAATTTTCTAAAGCAATTAAACACAGAGTATTTTATTTGTGTATCATCCTTACTTCACAAGCTAAAGTCAGGATATTCAGAATATTAAAATAGTTACTTAATTGGTTATGCCTCCAAAGGCGGCAGAAGAAGAAACAACAACAACAAAAAAAAAAAACAATTGCAGAATTCTAATTCAGATGTGGATAACACACACACACACGTGCACTCGCGTACACACACACACACAAACACAACACAAAATATACACATATATTTTTAAGTGGAAATGTCATGTTCTATTATTGCCACAGTGAAACCACAGGCTTAATACATAGGGCAAAGAAGATTTATGAAATTCAGGTGTTGTGTTATGATAGCAAGAGTGCCACAATGGATCCCAACAAAAGGATATAAATGTGTGATAACCACACAAGCTGTTATGCCAGGCAGAGACAAACAGCTGATTAAGACCAAATTGGCCAGCATAGGATGCCGACCTAAACTTGGCTCCTTTCTGAGGGCACCGTTGCCAGGACATATTATTGTATTTTTACAACATGGAAATGAACACATTGCATGAGGGTTGATTTTTTGTCTTCTCCCCTGCTCCTGCTCCTTTGAGAACAGTGTCACTGTCACTCACTGATGATTGCATTTTTACCCTCTTCGTTATCTGCTTAGTTCACATAAAATGAGACATGCAAGAGACATGTGAGAAGTATTCCTTCTGTGTCCTTATCATGGAACTTGTTTTTTTTTTTTTTTTTTAAAGAGCAAGAACCCTTCCCCCAATGCACAGACATACAAGACATATACACATTGGCAGTAACCCTGCAGCAGGAATAAAATCTCCCTTATACAGACTGAAATGATGAATGGAAGAGTTGAGAGGTAAATCGCCAGAGGTATCAGAAGATGTGTTCTGGTAACACCAGCAAAGGCATAGTCATTAATTTCAATATCTGACAACCAGGAAGTTAAAAGGAACCCACCCCTGTCATCACTTAGACAGCTGATTGATTGATGTCAATGACTCTTTTCTGGCATCCCATCTCTTCCATCCCTCTCTGACAAGATCCCCAGATTTCCTCAAGCGGAGTCTGTGCCTAAGGCAAGAGCTTCTTACCAATTGAACTGAACGGAGTATAGATCTATAAAGGGCATGCTTGCCTTCTAATAAGCTGTCACCCAAACTGAGTACCTTTCAGATGTCACTAATTATCAGGTTGGTGGAGATGTCCCGAGTCTCCCTCAAGTTGGTCCAGGCAGCATTGGAGAACATCTCTGATAAACCTCAGAGATATGCATATTGAGCTCTCAGGACATTCTGATACAAGTGTTATGTGTAGACACATACATAAGACACATTTGAAACTGAGTGAGGACATGCATTTCACAGGGACAAGCATGTGGTTTAAACTGTACTATTTCTACAGTCCAGCCACCACCTGGATAACTCTGCTATGAAAGAAGATACATGTGGTTTTTCACATTTAATTTAGTCATAGAGTCTCAGAATGTTCCATACCACCAAGTAGGAGCAAAGCGCATACAAACCATCTGATAGGCAAGTAAATGACCATGATTCAAGAAAGCAAATATGAAACTAGCATGTTCACTAGTGTCTGAAATATTAGGAGGACATACTTATTTTCACTGGTAAACACCATTCAGAATTCAGGACCCATATTCCTTCACCTAGAATAGGCTTCAAACATGTCACAATTTTCGTGTGATATTTAAATCTCAACTATTTCAGTGTCTCTACAATAATAACATGGGTCCAGCAACTTCTGCTTTCCTATTACCTAAAATATTGATACATAAATTAAAGAAAAAAATATATGTGAGAGAACTCTTTGGAAACACTTAGAGATTTTTAAAGGAAATAAGCTCACAATTGAATAAGCACATAATAATTGTTTTCAGGGCTCCAAATGCAGGAAAGTATCATTTAAAATGTCATATCATTGCTGAAAGCCTTGATAGAAACATAATATTTATTTCAAATATATATAGCATATTAATGAAATAATAATAAATTGCACACGAACTGAAGTAAGTCTTCCCATCTAATTTCCTTGTTCAAACATTATTCAGAAAGTTTCTTCTCTGTGTCACAGCCCAAATTTTTTTTAATATTAAGGGACACAAAATTTATAAATAGATTATTACTATTGAATCTCCCCAGCTTACTAAATCAATTTCCTTGGACTGTGCTGAGGCTGATGTAAAGTAAAAGTAAACAAAATATCACATATAACTCAAATAGTGCCTGAACTACTTAAATCGTTAATAGAAAAGAAAAAGAAATGAAAGAACGTCACAGAGAAGTGTACCTTCTTCTGTTGGAAAAAGCTAATCTAGAGTGGTGTTTTATGTCTTCATTATGTGCCCTGACTTTGATATATTTTGAATCATAGTCAAGGACAGGAGCAAGGAAACGGAAGAATCCATCATTTAGGACCAAAAAAAAAGAAAAAAAAATCAATTGTTTTAAAGTAACAAGGGCAAGGAGTAGGGAAGACAGTGATGCTTTATCATAATATATTTACTTAGTTAATATTTACCTAACAACTACTATGCTTCTATCTCTTCAAGAGACTGAGAACATAAAAATGAAACAGGATCCTGTCCTGAGTGAGCTCTCAGTCCAGTGAAAGAGAGAAAAAATATAAAAGGAACAGTAAGCACACATGCTCTTCTCTTGTTTGAAGCATACAAAGATACTGCCTCTCATTCATAGGACAGCTGTCCCCCAACACAGGACGCCTAAGTGTCTTTCTGGTAGTTTTTACACTACCCTGATGCAGAAAAGTTGTATATAATCTAAAGAGGGCTAACAAAGTTGCTAAAGGAGCCAGAGAGACAGACTTCCAAGGTAAGATTAAAGAAGCTACCCAGGTACAGTCTTCCCACATGACAACACCCTAATTACTTATAAATATTCTGGTGATGTAAATACCAAAGGGGAAACATAGGAGAAGCAGAATTAGAAAAGTAAAAAGTTTGCTATAAATAAGAAGAAATGTAATGACACATATAATGTGCAACATAAAGAAATAGCTTCTGGGGAAGGAGAAGAATTTCATCTCTTCAGTCATTTGATTCAGGCCTTTTTCTTTCTCTCAGCTTGTTTTAATTGAGAAAGTATGTAAAAAGTTCATTTTCAATCCACATCTTCATATATTGTTTGAGTGTATCCTATGTGCTAGGTGCTAAGCTTAGTGTTGGATAAGGATGAGACAGAGGTTCTTGCATTAGGGGAATTTACAACCTGAAGGATCCTATGTCCTTCCGATCTCTCTCTCTCTCTCTCTCTCTCTCTCTCTCTCTCTCTCTCTCTCTATATATATATATATATATATATATATATATATATATATATATATATATATATATATAATTCACTGCTTACTGATGCTTCCCTCAGGCTGCAAGAAACTCAGTCATCTCTTGGTTCTTCTGGGACTCTATTAACCATATCTTCCACAAAACTTAAAAAAGATATTCCTCTCTCCTCACTCTCCTGCCTTAATCACACACACACACACACACACAACAAACACACACACAAACACACACTTGCACACGTACACTTGCATATTTATCTAAAAAATTCATCTCAGGCATTAAGTATAGTAGTACCTAGATTTGATGTTATTGAATGTAGTATCCTTGATCTTTATCATAAAAATGGAAGATAGAAAATCTGAGAAAAACCATCCTGATCATTTTGAATTCAAATGTAATTGGTCATTTCAAATGTTACTTTTTTTGGTCCCATGTGAAAAATATTTTTAAGAAAGAAAAATTATTTAGGAAAGGGAAAATAATTTTTTTATAATCACAGTATGGAACTTCCAGATATTAGTGCTTTCCTAATGTCTGTCAAGGACATGAGTGTGAGTTTGTATCTATGTGTGTGTGTGTGTGTGTGTGTGTGTGTGTGTGTGTGTGGTGTTTGTGTGGGTTTGCAGCACATGTCTGAATAGACTTAAATGTAAAGTTGAAAGGTTCTGGCCTTCTATGAATCAAGAAACAGACTTTTCTTTCATTCTCACCATCAGCAGGATTGCCAGGTCACCTTATCTGTTGACAAATAAGTTAAATGAAGCTCAAAGGACAGTAGCAACTGGTTTTAAAAGTCTCTCCAGTTTTCTGTTGTGGAGTTAGATTTAAGTCCATGTCTATTTAATTTTAAATCACTCCTTAAACTACAAAATACTCCGTCCATACAGAAAACACACTACATATAACAAGTTCATATATCTCCAGTGCACGGTGATACTTACTAGCTGTCCCTGTGGTGAGACTGTAGTTGATGCCAAGAATATTCCTGCAGGGTTTTTAATATGGTTCTTATTTCAAATAGTGTGTTTCCTTGAGGGGGTATATTTCTCAAATTTATGTTTGAAAAAGATGGTGTGTCTTTTATGTTATGCTTCATTAATGCACCTGTCTAAATGGTACAAGATACCCCATCACCTCAACTTGGAATATTGGTAACTATACTAAAAGTGCCATATTTGGAAAAGCCTATGAGTGACTTCCATTTATCACACATGTACCTTAGTCTCTGATGAGAGCCCAGAACAGTCTTTACACTCTTTTATACCAACACAACATCTGAGATCTAAATTTCTGTTACCATACCTAAGGCACTCCTTAGAAGGACACAATTTACAATATTAAAAATGAAAACACTGATAACTAAATTCATTCTGCTTATGTACCAAAATGCCAAGATGTTTACTAGACACTTTGCATCATTTAGTTCTCATAAAAATTCCATAGAAAACGTATTGTTGTCAGATGAACAAACTGAATCTCACACAGATTAAGCGACTCAATTTTCAGCAAAATTAGAAAGAGCCAACATGCAACCACAGGGCTGTCTGCCTGCAGAGGCTTCTACTGTCCCCCACTGTGAAGCCTTCTTCTGCAGCCTGGATACCTATGATCACAGGTGACTTCAAGATAACTAAAATCAATGCAGCACCCTATAGAGAACCTGAACAGCAACTAGCATTATGTCATTCAGGCTTCAGGTCAACAGAAAGAATTGCAGGCATGGCCAGCACTACTCTCTTGACCTGTCTTTGGGTCAGAGATCTCAACTCCTTCCTCTATACTTTCTCACTTCCTAGGAGACCTTCAGGGGTACCCTCTTAATGCTGAGGAATTCACACTGTGTTTCCAATTAATACAACTGCTGGATCATTGTATTTTTTTCTTTAAAGTCTGCAAAACATCTGTGATACCAACTAAATTGTGGCTTACACTTGTCAGATAACTGCAAAACATAAACCCGACCAAATTACAAACTATTTAATTCTTTGAAAAGTTATTTTTCTAATTGAAGGAAAAATGAATTAGAATGAATGATATACAAAAGTGAGAAATGTGTATTGAGTGCTTACTTGGTGAAAGGAAGACTACCAAGGGGATTGTATGTATTATTTCATTGAATCCTCATGAAATCATCTAATTTAACCCCTAAAATAACAGAAGGCATTCACCATTGAGATGCCCATTTTTCCAATAAAACAGAGAAAATAGAGAGAGAGTAAACTATTTTTGAAGGGTTGAAAAGCTAAGTGGCAGAAAGGCCATTAGTTTTTAACTACTAGGCTTTAAATGAGAGTAAGATTAGAGGCTAAAATTGAGAGATACCAAGTAACAGAAGTACTCAATAACATTAGAAAGAAAGAAGAATTCAAGATTGCAACACTTTTCTGATGGCCTGTATAATTAATATTTTTCTCATCAAATTGACAAGATATATGTCAGTGAAAAGTGATTTTGGTATATATAACTGTGACCAATTTGTGAAAATTTAGAAAAAAATAACTGAATTTTCTTACAGATGAGACCCCTAGATCAAGCCACACTGCTCCCTTTACATGTTACTTTGAAAAAAATCACTGTATTTTAATCTCTCTATTTCCCTAATGATTAAGATTGTTATATTTGCACTGTTTAAAAAAATAGTCTCCATAGGATACTCAGAAGACATAATCAAAGATGTATATTTTTTTTCCAGCACAGTTTTTTAAAATTTGAAATTGAAGTATTTTAACCTTAAATGTCATCACATCCACAGTGTTTCACAGCCCCTATTCACTATTTCTGCACCTGCCTGGTCCTTGTTCACCCTGGAGATGGGATCTAATCTAAGCTGGCATTATTATGAATTGATGTATTAGGATTCTTGCTCAGATCTCAGGGCAGATATATGCGTAGACTTGAACAAATCATCACATTTCTTCTGAAAACATTTGAGTACCAAGTTTTCCTTGTCAGTAAAAATAAGCAGAAGTATAAATCCCTTAGTGATATTCAGTTCTATATATATATATTCTTAGAGCAAAAGTTGTTCTTTAGGAATAATATTAGTTTATCAGTGCTATCAGATTGATAGATGATTCTCATTTTCTAACTTAAGTAAGAGATCTAGACAATGATCCTTTATTTGGACAATGATACATAAAATCCATTAGGTAAATGCCTGCTGGCAACCTTATTTTAACATAGGGACATACCTGAAGTCCATCTGAATCAGCTGATCAATCTAATGTCCCAAAGGAGAGCCATCACCTGATGCTCCTTGTTAGAAGTATAGACCATTAGTTTTCTGCCACTTGTGAAAAGGGGACCTTAATAACATGGTTTGTCCATTGCAAGTCTATATGTTTATTTATAGGTCAGAAACATTTGATGTGTCCTTCATTGGATAAAACAGGTAGGTGGATGACAAAACCAATGGAGATGAAGAAAATAATTATAAAAAGAGAAAAGTTGGACTGAAAATTAAATCCAAGTGACAACAAGATTTCATTTTAATTCCATATTTACATGAATTTTTTAATGAGATTCAAATTCATTAGTATACCATGTTTTTGAAATTATCTGCCACCCTAAAATTGAGGGTGGATAATTGAAAAAAAAATAAACTATCAAGCCTTTCCTATTTTCATTAATCTTTTAAATGCCCTTTACAACTTGGTCATAAATCAACAAAAGTCAAATGGAATACTGTTTCATGAAACAACCTACAATTGAGTATTCCTCTCAAACCAGGGCATGTAATAAGAAGTTGGGCTGTTTACTTGTAAAAACTCAGTCTGTATATCAGGAAACCTAAACTTCTGTGATGACACAAAATTCAGCAGAGACTCAGAGAAAAAAACATCTGAACATGAGAAAGTAGGTCAGGCCACTAACCTAAAGAGAGATGAGAGTCTCTGCAGATCTGCACAATCAGCTTCCAATAGTCGTCTTTCATCCTTGTTATGGTTTGAATATGAGGTATTCCCCCCAAAGAGTTCATGTGTCAATGAGGAATATTCAGAGCAAAAATTATGAGATTATGAGTTCTATAACCTGATCAGTGGATTAATCCATTTGATGTTCTGTTGGTTTGAAAGCACAATTGTACAGGGTGACAACTATAGGCAGGTAGAGTGTAGCTGCAGAAAGTAGGTTTGTGTTCTATCCCTGGAGCTCTGCTCTCTCTGTGTTCTATCCCAACAGCTCATGCTCTTCTGCCATGATGTTCTGCCTCACTTCAGGCCCAAAGCAATGGAGCTACTGATCCTGAACTGAACTTCTGAACCTGTGAAGCCTGAATAAACTTTTCCTCCCCTAAGTTATTCTTGTTGGGTATTTTTTTTATCAGGGTGACATAAAGATGACAAATATTCTACTTTTCACTTTTCCCCTAGTCCCCCCTTCTGTTAATTTCATTTTTCAAATTCTGTTATTGTTTTATTCTGTTCCAATTTTCTTTTCTTCTTTTCTTTTTCTTCCTTCTCTTTTTTTCCTTCCTTCTTTCCCTTCATGTTTCTTTGCTCATTTCTTCCTAAAACTTACATTGCTCTTTAGTTTTACCTGATTCATTAGGAATGGAAAGGGTACAGGGTGTACAAAATGAGGGCTGTTGATTTCCTCAGGGCCTCAAATCAACATAGAGCTGTTTATAAGGGCATGAAACAAAATTCTTAGCATCCTCCAAAGTGTTTTTCCTTCTATAAATAAAATAATGTTCTAGAATCCACTCGACATTTAGACTTAGTTTTCTTCCCATTCATTGAAACCACTGTGTGGCTTTACATTTTTATGAAAAACATTAAAGATGATACCAACTAGAGGAGTTGTTGTGAAAAAATTCATTAATTCATGAAGAGTACTCAGAAGAGTACATTTAAAATGTTTGTTCATTGTTACCTATTTATTATTGTTGTGATAATATTTTTGAAAAACATATTCAAAATAACATTATTATTTATTAAAAAAATGCTCCCAAAAGCAACATAACCAGACATCACTCTGATAATAACCTCAGAAGAATCTGAGTTTTAAAATCAATTTAATCAATAATTCAGATAATTTCCCACTAATGTTTCAGCCACTCAGTCCTCAAACAGTTGGGTTTATTGTTCATTTGGCAATATGACTTATACAAAACTTTGGTTTCTATAATGGACATTGCCACAAAAATAAACACATTTTGGCATAACAGTAAAGTACAGCTCAAAGCACTAATCTCCAGGATATATAAAGAACTCAAAGAAATTAACAGCAAAATAAATAAATAATGCAATCAATAAGTGGGTGAAGGAACTGAAGAAACACTTCACGGAAGAAGAAATGCCATTGATCAACAAACGGAAGAACATGTTCAACATCTCTAAAAATTACAGAAATTCAAATAAAAACTACTCTATGATTTTATATCACTACAGTCAGAATGGCAATTATCGATAATAAAAGCAACAATAAATGTTGCTAGAATATAGAGTAATAATTTATATAATAATAATAATAATAATAATAATAATAATGTGGGGAAAAAGGTACATTGATGGTAGGACTGCAAATTGGTGCAACCACTATGGAAAGCAGTTTGAAAATTCCTCAGAAAATATGGAATGTAACGGCCATTTGACTCAGCTATCACACTCCTCAGTTTATTGACAAAGGACTTAAAACCAGCATACTACAGTGATGCAGCCACATCAGTGTTTATAGCAACTCAATTCACAATAGCTAAACAATGGAACCAATCTAGATGCCCTCCAACAGATGAAGTGATAAAGAAAATGTGGTATATCTACACAATGGATTATTACTCAACCTTAAAGAAGAATGAAATGGAATTTGCCTGTAAATGGATGGAGTTGGAGAATATCATGCTAAGTGAAGTAAGCCACCCCTCCCCCCCAAAAAAAAAAGTCCAAATGTTTTCTCTGATAAGTAGATGCTGATCCATAATGGGTGGGGGTAGGGAAGAATGGGGGAACTTTGGATTTGCAGAGGGAAGAGAGGGCAGGGTAGGGGGAATGGGTATAGGAAGGATGGTGGAGCAAGATGGACATTATTACTCTATATACAAGTATGATTACACTACCAGTGTGACTCTGCACCATGTACAGCCAGAGGAAGGAGAAGTTGTGCTCCATTTGTATACAATATATCAAACATTCTACTGTCATATGTAACTAATTAGAACAAATTACAAACAAAAAGTAATGTACAGGATTGTACTGAAATCCTTGATAAAGATGCATAGCAGGGGCTGGGGATGTGGCTCAAGCGGTAGCGCGCTCGCCTGGCATGCGTGTGGCCCGGGTTCGATCCTCAGCATCACATACCAACAAAGATGTTGTGTCCGCAGAAAACTAAAAAATAAATATTAAAAATTTCTCTCTCTCTCTCTCTCTCTGTCTCTGTCTCTCTCTTTAAAAAAAAAAAAGATGCATAGCAGAGAAATAAATGATGTCTGAGTTAAAATTGAGGCTTTGCCACTTATTATATGTGTGAAATGAACAGTTGCTTGTGTCTCTGTGCTTTTTCCCTAAACCAAGATTCATGAGAAACTTCAAACATCACCATAAAGTGAGTTTGATAATTTAATGAGATATCCAGCTTAAAGCCTCTTAGCAACACCTACAACATGTTCAGAGCTTGTTTTCCAAGAAGCTGGCTTTAGTGCCCTGCAGTCAGACACATCTGGGTTCCAATCCTGGCTCTTTCACTTCCTCCCTGTGTGATTTAGGCAATGGCCCATCTTCTCTGACTTGCTACATTCTCACCTACAAAAACAGCCTGAGTTTGTTGTGAAAACGGGAAGAAATGTATGAATAATGCCAAGCCTATGCTTGGAATCTAGAAAACTCTCAATGCACAGCAGCTATTGATAAGAATGTTACTTCCGACATTGCTGAGTTCAAACTGCTACCTTCCTTTTGGGAGAAAGAAGGAAGATTTCTCCTCCCACCCCATACATATGGTATTCTTTCATCTAATTTGGATATTAAGAACTTTTTCCTGAAAGTTGTACCTGTTTATTGTTGCTGTATCACAGTTGAGGAAAGAAAACTTTTTTGGAAGTGGAAGAAGAAAGTCTGGTATCACAAGAAAGAAAATACCTTCTCAAGAGTGGGTCTTCACAAACCTCCAACCAGTTCTGATACCCCAGCTTCTTCCTCTTTCCTTGGCTGTTGCAAGGATGAAACTAAAAGAAAACAATTGTGCATTCCTTTCCCGTCTTTCACTGAAGGGCTAAAGTGCTTTCTGGAGGTTCCCCCTAAGCCCTGGTTCTTTAAGAGTCTCACAGAAGAACATCTCACTACAGAGAAAGGCCTCTGGAAAGGGCTGTCTTCAGCTTTTAAGAAGAGAAAATCCTAGAGAGAGAAGTAAAGGTCTAATTCATCCTTAGCTCTAGAAAGATACAAGGAACACTGAATTAAACAAAAATAAATTGTGTCATATGTCATTTGTCTCCCAACTTTTCTTGTGCTTGAACAATGGTATTCAAAAACCAAAAAAGAAAAAAAAAAAGAAGAAGAAGAAGAAATTCTCCCTGGCAATTTGATTATTAGGTCATTTCAAGAGAGACAATTTTAAAAAAACCAGCAAATGCCATAGAGAGAACTAAAATAATAACATGCAACACTAATAGAGAACCTTTCTTCTTCAAAGCCCTTTACAAACATGAAGTAATTAGGCCAATTAAAACTTGAAAAAGTAGCCTATTTAGACACAATTTCTTTCACATATAGTGCATCTGTTAGAAAGGACTCTTCAGCCAGTTCAATGCAGAGGATGCTCATAGGAAAAGGAGATGCCCATAAATAATCAGCAGGACTCATTCAGAAGAAACTGGGTCTGGAAGCATTTAGGCATTTACATCAAAAGTGAATTTTCCACACCTTGATTTTCTTCTGACATCCCAACAACAAACTCTATCTAGGTAACTAAAACTTCCCATGAGAGTCAGGCAGGTATGAATGGATGATAGTAGCAGAAAACAATGCTGCTTAGTCCAGGGAATGAATGGGCAGAAGGTCTTAGTTTTGCCTTTTTAGCATAAATTAATTTTCAAGAAGAGTCCCTAAATGACTATGCAGGGAAACAGTGTATTGAACTCTAAAGCATTCTGAATAAAGAGTAAGGAGATTTAGTCCTTATTCAAGTTTAACCACTAATTCATTATGAGCCTTGGAAAAATGATTTAATCTGTTTAGGGCTTCAGTCTCTTAAATGTGAAATGAGCTATTTGGTTTAGATCCATGGTTTCCCAAGAATGTTCTGAGGGTACTGGGTGTCCTGAATGTGGACAGATAAAAGCTCTGTATTTCTCTTGTGGTTCAAAGTGCAGCCATATCTTATTTCATTTTAGAAGCTGGATTTTTATGAGATGTTGTAAATAATTCCATGTCTAATAGAGAAAAAAAAGTCAATGAAATGGATGATTGCTAAATTCTCTTACAGCTCTGCTCTTCTGTGGTTTTATGAATGTTTCCAAACCTCATAATGTAAAAGACATGTTTCAACAAAAACTGACATTACAATATGTTAAACTTCTCATATCAGAGGGAGAAGGAAAGATAAGGCATTAGTTCTGGATCTGTCTCTGTGCACTGAAGATCCGACAGTAAGGAAGATTCTTTCTCTTTAACTTGTCCAATCTCAGCTGCAGGAGACAGTACTGGGCATCTCTTCTTTTTGTTCAACCTTCCCTGCATGATGCTGGGTGGCTGATTCTGATCATGTGAACCTCAAAGTAAAGTTTTGTGGAGGGAAACAGGAGGCTCCATCATATTCACTGATGTGTCATTTTTCAGACAGCCTGCTAGTTTGTCTCATTTCTCTAATTTTTAAGTAAGCATTTTCTATGAATCAAACACTTGGATCAAAAGGGGAATAAATGGAAGGATTGGGGAGTATAATTCCACCCTTCCCTGCTAACCACAGCCACTGTTTTACCTAGAACCTAGGCTCTTTTCAAAATCCTCCCTGACAGTGAACTCCCTCGAACAGGTCCAAACTACATTATTAATCTTAACTTGACAGACAGAAACTGAGGTCAAAGGGTAAATACACCAAGCCCTAATGCCTGTTTGACCACAAATAGAACACTAGGCTATTTTAACCTCAAGACCTAGGTTTTGCCCATCACTAAACTGCTTGTCTTTTAACATTGTGTAAAACAAGCACTCGTAGTTCACACAAAGAAAGACTAGTCTGGCTTCCTGTACCTGATACCATTGAATTTTGCCAACCTTTCTCTTTAGATTTTCATGGTTGGGGGAGAGTATACCAAGGGAGGGACCATGGTTTGAAGTCAGGGCACCAGGTTCTGAAATTAACATAATACATGACCTCACTAAAGTTACTCATAACCATGATATATTTAGCTGGTTTCCTTACCTCGAAGAATGTGAATACCTAATCACCTTACAGCACTATTATAAGATTTCAATCTTATGTGAAAAAACACATCCAAATTTTTTTTAAAAATGCTTTGCATAACCTCTGGTGGCATTTAAGATGTTTTAGTTTCTGATGTTTTCCATCTCTTGCAGCACCACTGATTAATGAGCCAAACCAAAGAGATTCTTAGGAGCACAGATTTCCCCAACAAAAATAAAGGATTCCTAATTCCAGATGGAAGGTATTTTGGTATTTCCTTAGAGAATATCAGTAGTGAATTGGAATAGAAATAGATGCTCCTTGCTGAGTAAAAGTCTAGCAACTCATTTATAGACTTATCTACACTTTAATTAAAATAGGACAATTATCAGGGAAATTGTGAGGAAAAGCGATCAATACTATTGACTGTTTTTGCAACCTTGACAATCACAGGGAATAGTCAGTGACAACACTCAATGTCCATATACAGGGTATAAAAGAAAAACAGTGAGTTATGGATGCAGGATTATAGAGAAATTCCCAACAGTGGCTAGGGAAAAAAAAAAGTGACCAAGTATCAGACATAAGATCCATAGAGCAACCAAAAGAGTGATTTTAAATTAAGTGGCCTGAGCAAAAGTCAAATACTATGGTAAAACAAACAAAAAGCACTCCTTTTATTTTATTTTATAAACCTTACCAGGGCCAGGAAGATGCTTGAGTACTGTGTATACCAATGTGTCCCATGCCTCAAATGACATGTGGCGACCCTAGAAAGAACAATTTTCATACTAAAAAAAAAAAAAAAAAAAAAAAAAAAAAAAAAAAAAAAAAACACATGCAAGAGTTTGGCATAGCTCTAAGCTTGTTTTCTCAGCCAAGACTTGTAATCATGCAAATCTGCAGATCAGCAAAGGAGCACAGGCCTTCAGGACTACCATTGGAAACTAATAATCCCAACTCTTAAAGATTCCAGCTTCTAGCAAATGAAGCACACTGTTTGAGTTTTACCACACTCAGTTTCCTTAATCCCCAATTATCTAGCGGTACTACCAAACACCAAGCACGCTGGGCAAGTTTGTACCAGATTTTAACATCTTAGTATCTACCTAAAATAGAAGAAGGTGCTCTGAATGTCCATTTTTTATACATTCTATACAGTTTTCCATTTCGACTGCTGTTGCCATTCTAATATTTCCTTTCTTAATAATCACATTATGTCTTTGCTGGACCACAGCTCTTATATCCTATTAGAAAAATCACCTGACTAGTTTAAATGCTCTTTTCTATTTGATTTCTGTCAATGAAGGCTGAAAAGTCGAATGCTACCATCTTCAAAAACATACTTTTCCCAAGTATTGCCAGATTTGGATAGGCATATCTGGAATTTGATATGTGCACCCCTCAGACAAAGACATTAACTTCTTCAGAAATGTGAAGGAACACATCACTTTTTCAGGTCTATCATTGAGCAAAATAATACAAAAATACAGGTCACTGTCTTTTATACTTGAACCTGTAATATTAAACAGAAGGCATAAATCATAATATTGTCTGTGATAAAAAGATAGAAAGTTAAATGACATGGTGCATGAAAAAGTAAATGTCCAAAGAAACACTGACAGCTAGAGGAGTGGCCCAAACATCAACAACATGAAATATCACTATGACAGATATATGAGATTACAGAGATCTAAACATGAGCTCTGAAACAAAACAAACATATCTTTTGGGATTTGGTGATAACAGAACATGCTTCCCTACTTAGTACTTATTTGAGTACATCTAAATTTCTTTCTCTTGCTCAGTTTTCTCATATGCTAAATGGAACGAATAAATTCTATCTTATGAGATCACTAGAAAAATTAAGTTATATAGCATAAATTAAGGTCATCCTCCCGAGTCTAGAATTAAATTACTGTGACAATTTAGATGTAAAAAAAAAAAAGTGTATCAGTTTTAAATATTACCTTCACAAATGAAAGTAGAGGATATTTGATATATATTTATTCATTCATTTAAAAAAATGTTTGGTAAAAACTTAATACATGTTTAATTTCCCATTATGCCCAGAGTTATGCTTCAGAAGACACAAAGGTGAAGTAGTCTGGGCACAAAGGTAGAGTTGAGAAGTTGCAAGAACTAAATAAAAAGTAAAGACTAAATAAAAAGCAAATAGCATTACCACAAATTCCCTGTTCCCAATTTTCATTCTTTTGCTTAATTTTCTTTGCACCAGACATGTTATGCCTCAGGGATTCTCCTTCTGAAGAATGCCTGACCCGTGGATCCTCAATTGAATGAGTTGGTCTAAATAATCCAACCCATGTTGCATTCAGGTGGACAAAGTATTGATAGCGGATCCACAATTCTTGTCACCACCAAGCCTCTGACCAAGGCACATACCCTTCCTCAAGAGCGTGAGTGCAATCAGCGGATTTTCTCTCTTAGGAATTTGCACCAGGACACATGGAAGACTGCAGCAACTGGAAAAGAAAACTGGTCACGGGAGAATGCAGGGGGTAGGTCTGAGACTGTGAGGGGCCATGTCTATGCTGAAATTCTGGGACACCAAAGAAAGGGTGAAACATAAATACACAGGGAAAATCTGAAATGTCATGAGGGTGAGACCTGGAGATTATAACTTATGCCAAGAGTTTCTAGTTCCTAATCAAAATAGTAAATGCTAAAGCTACCTCTTTACTGAGCAGTTAGTCTGTTCTAATTACTCTTTCAGTATGTTATATGTACTAACTTCTACAATCATCATAAAACTCCCCCATAAGTTAGTTACTGCTATTTTTCATTTAACACATGCTGAAAATTAAAACAGGAAAAGATAAAGTAACATGTGAAGGTTTCAAGACAATATTGTTGATTGTGGCTCGTATCCAAGTGGAAGCCATTGGAAGCCCAAGCTCCTGTCTTCCTGCCTTACCCTACTACAGCCCCAGAGGTCTGGCACCCTTACAATAGAACACTTTACCTTTGGAAGGCCTTTGGAAGTGAGTCTCTCCTTCACTCAATGAGAAAAGTCCAAACCACAGTAGCACCTTTGTTCCTAACAAGAATCTGAGGCTGCAGGAGAATCGATTTCTCCTCTCAGGGAACATCCTGCTTTGTGTACAGAGCAGGACGGAGTTTCTGAAGAGCAGCCTTTGATAGCTTGTGCAGTGGCATTTTGGGATAATAGAACCTTGAAATAATAATGAAGCAACTTTTCTTCAAACCTTCCAAGTCCTCCCCAGGAACCCACTTTTAAACGTCTTACAACATTTCTCCAAAGAGATGAGGGGAGGGAGACAGCCTTCCCTGCCACACCATGCCACAAAGACAGGCAAAACAAGACCCAAAAGCAGTTCAAAGGAAGACCTCCCAGGGAATAATAGATGCTGCTGCACTCCGTACCCCTGTATTGTAAGTTGTGTGATTCCATGACTATTTTTCCTCCACCTCAAATGAAAGCCTTTTTATGGAAGAAAGAATATGGCATTTTTACCTTTCCACACATACTGTGCCCTGGAAAAGGCTGCACATGGAAAATTACTCCAAAAAATGACTTTCTATGACTGAATGAGTGAATGAAGAAAGGGAAAAAAAAAACATACATTCTATTAACATCCTTGCCTTTCCCAAACAAGGATGCTTTTTAATTGGTCAGTGCTTTTGACTTTTCAAAAAATTCAACTACAAGCAGTATTTTTATTACAGTTATCCTGTGAGATGGCAGCACTAAAATCCAGGTGTCATTCAGATTTGTTGGATTTGATTCTTCGCCCGACTAAATGATAAGGTAGTTACTCAGCATGTGTCTTCCTCAGTTTCCTAGATTGAGACTCTTAAAAGATTTAAAATCTTGCCTAACCCACAGGGTCTAGGTGAGGTTTAATCAAGACAACAATATGCCCATAATAGTGCCCAGCACACGGTAAGTATTCAATAAATATTAGGCTTTTTGTTATAGCACTTCCTTGGAGGAGGAAACCTAGGCATGGCCCTCGCCACAGAAACACTATAATGTGTACAAACATGTGGGTATATAAGAAGACAATATAATGTAATAGCTATGAGTGATGTTATGGAATTGCTATTTCAGAGTTCATATCTTAGTACAACTTCATCCAAGCATCTTTACCTCTGTATGCCTCGGCAAAGTAGACCTAATAATAGTTCCTGGTCCATCGGACTGGAATTATGAATTAAGTTTCTACATGGAAAGTTTGCAGAACCATGCCGTGGTTCATAGTAAACACAACTGGTTATGCTTACTAAACCTAATGACATTCAAATATAAAATCGCTCTCAGGCACTGTGCCTTCTATATTTGGAAGTATCTCTGCAGTCCAAGTGATGTGCCCCTTTGACATATACTACTACACACCTATCTGCCACAGGAAGTGTTGGAGGCTTTGTTACAAATCCACAGTTCAGATTTAGTGGGAGTTTGTCAGGGAAACACCAACTCGGCAGGAAAACAGAAAAAGCAAGGTTACTTGCTTAGGGGGTATTTTGCCCAAGTCTTCTGATAACATTTTTTTTTTCCTTAAATCTGCCCAGAGTAATTATGACTCTTAACAATTGTTATAGCTCAGTAGCAAATGCTGGGCGACTCCTGCAAACAGTTTTATCAAACTGACATTCTAACAAATGTCCCTTGCTAAATGTCAAGTGAGATTTCTGGAGGGGAAAGTAAAATGCCTCTTTTCTTCTTCCACATCCCAAGTTTATGTAGATCAAAAAGACACTGCAGGACGGCCGTTGTTTCAGCAAAGCAGACATCTGCAATAATACCCCAAGAATCCTTAATCAGGCAAGCCTCCATTCTTAACTCTGGGGAGAATTAATTATGAATGTGAAATCAGCATCCTTGTCGATCCAGGAAGCTTAAGTGACTTGCAAGGGCGCTGTCCTCCTGCAGCTGTAATTAAGCAGAAATGAGTTGAAGAGTGCAGGACAGATGTACAGTGAGGCTGATCACTGGCCGACTGTGCAGGAGATCCTTGTCCATCACTGCATCCCCATTTGCATATTATTCATGAAACAAATATTCTACAATATATGACCTCTTCAGTACACTTAGGGGAAGATAATGAAATGAACAATGGTTAAATGTAGCGGGTCACTGAAAAAAGAAAACTGCCTTCAGGAAAAAGAGGAGTATTCTCTTTCCTTGCTGGGGATGATTAGGGAAATAACCAAAACTTTGGAGGAAGAGGTCATGATTGGTTGCTGCCTACTGCCTCTATTCGGCTTCTTGTTCCAGTATCTGATGGACACTATCACTGAAAGAGGCTGATCTTTTCTCAGCCTCACCAGCTAGTCAAGATGGGCCTCAGTCCATAATCCACTCCTCTTGTCAGAGATTGGTTTACAAAAGGTCTTGTGACATTGTTGTTTTCCATAACACCTGTATGGAGATCTGCCAGGGACATGTCTAGTAAAGGCTCTCTCATTTTCCAAATAAGATGTATGTGAGGAAATAATTGTGTGCTAAGGTAATGCATAGAATGACTGCAACCATCTGGAGGTCATGAGAAGACACATTTTAAGTTAACTGTCAGAATGCTGACCTTGGCCGTGCAAAAGGATAGAGACCCAAGGATTTGATGGTGCTTTGATTCACTGAATCACTGAACCCTAGAACCCAGCCCACTCCTGAACAACTAACTGATCATATAATAATTTCTCATTGTTAAAACAAATGTATTCATGTTCAATCAAAGCCAAAACATCCTAACCAATATTCTTAATACAAAAAAATTCATAGCCTCATTTTTATTTATAGTTACAACAGGAAAATCCTTGTTAAAAGTGGAAATAAAATAAATGACTTGTCAGCAATGAACCATCAAATCAGTAGCATAGCTCTAATGAATGCCTTTTGGAAAAAAAAATCATGAAATTCATCTGGTGAGGGATTTTAAGAATAGTATTCTATACACTATGCCATGCCCCTTGCTTCCTTACGGGAAATATGTTCATTTCTACTTAATATGACTTAGCAGCTCCTAGATGCCAACAATATACAAAATGATAGAGAATGTCATAAAAATAATGATAGTCCCTGGCAGAGTTGGATAAAACACATGTCTATTAAGAGTTACAATTCAGGGGAACGATATGGAGTTATGGTGACATTGGAGCATCAGGTAGCAATGCCTCAGATAGATTTGAAAAAATGAATAAAAAGATTCTAAGGAAATTTGGTACCATTGGTGGAGAATGAGAAATCCATGAAGAGGAAATGAACTATCTGGAGATTCACCAGTTATTAGCTACCACTGTATACCAGGGGTGGGATAGTTAGGAGCTAATTCAGAGAGGAAGCGAAAGTCCAGACAATAGCTGCTCAGAGAACTTGAACTTTATTCTGTCGATCACTAGTTTTTAAACTTTTCTTTATCCTTAACCTTTTCCTTCAAACAAAACCATATCTAAAAGTGTTAAAGCAGATAAAAGAAGAGTTTTCTGGTTGAACCAGTAAAGCACATTTGAAAAGCCACTCTTTGTGGATGATGGGGTGTCCACCTAATGGTTTTAACTATAAAAGTGACATAAAATAGTGATGTCTGAGAAAGATTATTCTGGAGACATGATAGAGGACAGATGGCTAGGGAAAGAAATAAGGTAGTGACTTCAGTTAAGAAAAGGGAAATAGATACTGGGTAGCAAAAAAGCTGCCAAAACTTTCACAACTCTCCATGAGGAAATGTTAAATCCCCAAACGAAGACAGTGGCAGTGAGTCAACATATGCTTTGCTACTCAAGTCTCATGTCCCATCCTTTATGGTATTAGTATATCACAAAGGAAGAACAGGCAGTGGGGTTGTCAAGTCCACTTAGAAATGCCAATGTCAGTTTCAAGTAGTTTCTGACCATCTCATGCCAATAGCCATTCTTACCCCTTTAGCCACGGTGATTAGTTTGAAAATAATTGTATGATACCACTGGAATCACAGAAAATGTAGTTTTATAAAAGACTTTTTTAGGAGGAAAAGAAATTTTTCCTTATTTTGTTGAGAGCTTCTAGAACAAATGGTATTCTTTCTGCAGAAACCAATATGGAACCATGAAGTCACAGATGCCATAAGAGGACAGACAGCCTGAAAATGATCAAGTACTATGGAAGAGGAAACCACAGTCATAAATATTCTGGGATTTGAAAATCATAGAACCACTGTATCATATCTCACACAGGACTCTCACAACCTTCAGATATTTTATTTATTTGAACCACAACGTTTCCATTTTCACTCAAAATACTTCAGGTTGAGACTTCTGTTTTTTACAACTGAAAGTTCTCCAAGTAATACAGAACAGTAAAGAATTTTTACAAAGAGAAAGAATGGATTTAAATAAAGTGAAATTTTGAATCAAGGGTAAGGACAGAGCTCAGAATGATTCCCAAATGATGACTTTTTGGAGCAATGACTAGGTCCTAAGGTGAAGTATATAGATGAAACAAAAGCAAATAGGGAAACTGAAAGAGGGATACTAATTTGGGATTAGAATGTATTTGATTTACATGAGTGTAGAATAACCATTCAGTACTACAGTGAACATTCCTTTTAATCGATATATAGCCCTAAAGTGAGGTCAAAATCCATCTTAGAGAGTTTTTTTCAAAGTGAAACATTTAAGGTTGTGTTTCTCCATGTAGATTGTGGATACTCTAAGTAAGTTTGATATTTACAAAGACATTAGCAAAATATATAATGGGTATCCTAAGACCAGTAGCTGAGGTTAGGAATGGAAGAAATTATGTGATTTGACCAATAGATAATATTAAAGTATAATTTTATATTACACTGATGAAGAGTAGAGAAGAATCAAAATGTACATGAATTTTTAAAGAGATTAAAGTCTAGACTTCACAGACATTTCTCAATTCTCATTGGCTACTTTTGGTTATGACCCACAACTGAATCTTCTCTGCTCTAAGGGTACTTTGAAGTCTTTGAAAAAATACTCTGCTCAGGTGTCGTCAGGATTAATTTTATTAAGGAGCTCAGTGTATCAATTAATCTTCAACTGTAACACACAGCTGTCCATAACTTTTAGCAAAACTGAGACACCTGGAACCAAAGTGGCAGGAGTTTCCAAAGTGGCACAAGTTCAGGGAAAAAGCTGATATCAAATTTGATCAGGTTCCCAGTGGTACCTGAACATGGCTTTGGTCTTTATTTGATTTTCTGCTGAGGGACTATTATAGACAAGTATAAGGAAGAGTCAGATTGTGGGCTTTGTTTGTTTCCAATGGGTTGAGGAGAAGGATGATCTGAGACTGTTGCAAATCTTTGGTACAAAAGAGTTCAAGCTGGCAATCCCTCCAACTAATTTTGACAACAAAAGTCTTATAGGGAAGGCCCATAAGGCATTTTACGCATCAAACAGCTCTTACTGAAGGATGTTTTGATGAAATAATTACAAATGAATCAGAAGAAGTAAATTACCCTTGAAATAATAACAATAGTTAGCATTTTCATTTTCTAAGTGTTTAACAAATTGCTAATTATTTAATTTACAGTCTAGCATCATGATGAAGGGATTTCTACTTCAGTTATATAAATGAGAGAGCTGAGCTATCAGGAGGGGTGATGTGCTCATGTCAAGAAGGCCAATCCAGATGGAATGGTAACTGGGTTTCAAGCAGTTGTTACCATGAGTAGAGTCAAAAGTGAGGAGAAAGGTAAGAGGGGTACTTTCAGGTAGAGGTCAATTTCCTTCTATTCTCTAGCTTGTGAAGCCTTCGGACAATACAACATTTTTGAAAAAAGAGCTTCTAAATTAAAAATGCTATTCTAAAACTGCATGTTATTTTAAGACAGACCTTGATAGATTTGTGAATTTAGAATTTGAGAAATTGGGGCAGCCTTTTGAAAAATATTTACACATTAAGAGACAAAATCTAGATTTTTCCTTTGGATAGTTATGGGAGATCTTGCAATGAAGAGAGCACTATGTGGAATATAGTCAGAACACACTAGTGACTTCTTCCAGGATGTATGTCACTTAACTATTTTGACTTCTGTTATAGTTTAGATGGGGTATCCCCCAAAAACTCACATGTGAGACAAATGCAAGAAGGTTTGAAGGAGAAATGATTGGGTTAGAGCCTTAGCCTAATCAGTGAATCAATTCCTGATGGGATTAACTGAAGTGTGGCTGAAGTAGATAGGAATTGGGGTGTGGTTTGGGGGTATATATTTGCATCTGGTGAGTGGTATTTCTCTCTGCTTCCCGATCCCTGTGATGTGAGCTACTTCTCTCTGCCACTCTCTCCTGCCACGATGTTCAGCCTCGCCTCAAGCCCTAAGGAATGGATCTGGATTTCTATGAACTGAGACCTCTGAAACTGTGAGCCCTGAAATAAACTTTCCTCCTCTGCAATTGTTCTGGTCAGATCCTTTAGTGACAGCATCAAAAAAGCTAACTAAAACAACTTCCTTTTCTAATTCCTTAGCTTCTGACAGGAACTATAGGTTCTGAAGTCTCATGTCCTCTGTTGACTTCTCAGTTCGCTTTTGTAAGTTGGCATCCAGAACTCAAACTGAGATCTGCAGTCCTTACCTCCTAGCTGAGTGGCAGAGTCCACACCTGGAATTCCTTCTGCCGGCTCAGTTCTGTACTGAAGCATCACCATGCAAATGGTCCCCAAAGTAGTCTTATATTTCAGGACAGCAACAGTAAACTGACAGCAATGCGTTACCTGTGCTCATGTTTCATCTGTCTGCCTGCGCTGCCATGTTGAGTTTGAAGAGGCGTTGCGATTAGGCAAGAGTTATATGCCTCTAAAACCAAGCAGGTTCACTGCTTATATACCAAACCTCTTCCTGTCCCGTGTTTTCACATTAGCTATATGTTACAGTTATCTATTGCTACATTGAGATTTAGTGGCTTAAAACAACAATGATTTTCCAAAGGGTTATTTTTTTTTATGTCTAGACTCATCTTGCCAATTCCTTGTTCCACATTATATTGACTGCAGTTATTCATAAAACTAGAGTCTACTGGGGATGGAATATCCAGGATAGCTTATCATCTTCCAAGTTCTCTCTTCTCAGGTGTCTACACACTTTATAGTCTAGCATAATCTTTATAAGCATGGTTACTGGTGATCCCAAGAAAGCGGTAGAAGTTCTGAGACTTCTTCAAGACTAGATTTCAGGGATGTGGGTTTAGCTCAGTGGTAGAGTGCTTGCCTAGTATGCACAAGGCCTTGGATTTAATACTCAGCACTGAAAAAAATAAAAATAAAAAAAACAGACTAGGCTTTCAAGGCCCAAAATATCAATTCTACTGTATTTGTTTGGTCAAAGCAAATGACCTGTCAGCTTGCTATTTCAAGAAGAGGAATACATATTTTGAATGTAGGAATGGTTTAGATATACAGTGAGGAAAGGAATTGATAGCAAATATATATGTATACACTATAAACATTTGAAATTAGAAATCTTATTTTCACCCAGTTTGGGTGGCAAAGGTGTTTTAATATTCGAAAAGTTAAATAATTTGTTCAATAGACATTTTCTTTAATATTTTTATTTGTTGGTTTATTTTTTGAGTATTTATTCTTTGACATTTTTTAGGACATAGGAACCCAACAATAAATAAGAAATTGAATACCTCGTCCTATGGAAGTTAGGTTCTATCAACGATAGACAATAAACTCATTAATAAATGGATGGAACTATAGATTATCATGCTATGTGAACTAAGCCAGTTCCAAAAAGTCACAGGTAGAATGTATTCTCTGATATGCAGAAGTTAATCCAAAGTAAGAGGGGATATAAAAAAAAGGATAAAAGAAAATTCAGTAAAATAAATAAAGGGGAATGAGGGGAATCGAGGAGGAACAGGATAGAGAAAGACAATGGAATGAATCTGACCTAAATTTCTCCATCAATAGACCACAGAAAATCTCACCATCACGTACTTCCATAAGACACTAATTAAGATAAATAAAACTATAAGTAAACCGCAGAAAGATCAGTAGACCTGAGGGAAGGGAACAGGGGAGAGGAGGAGAAGGACAAGTAGAAATACTGGGAACTGAATTAAAGCAGATTATATTCCATGCTTTTATAATTATATGAACATGAATCCCAGTGTGACGTATAACTTGAAAGAACCAAATTTTTAAAAAGAAACAACAGAAGATCTGATGGTGACGTGTGCTTTGCACGATGATATAGAGCATGACCAGTTCTCTACTGCCCAATAAAAAGCTGAGTTAGGAACTTCAAAGAGGAGATATTTATGTTGACAGCCAAGTGACAGGAAGGGCAATAACCAGGGTGGAGGCTCAAGGCAACGACAAGCTTAGCACGTTTTAGGGACAGCAGGAGCTGGATGCTGTTGGAACCCATGAACAGAGAGACAAAGTGGTGGGAAAGAAGAGCTGAAGGGTAGCCAAGCCCTGCTTCTGGAGACCTGGAGGCAGTTTTCAAAAGTTGGGTTTCAATTCCAACTCTGGCAGAAACTCTCAGAGATTTTGAAATTGTTTCCAATTTGTATTTTGATGCCAAATCTGAGTACCAGCTAAGGATGTGGATGTGGGAGGTGAGAAAAAGAGTAATTAAGGTTAACGCTTAGACTCTTATTTGAACATCCACATAGATAGGGTACTATTTACTGCTTCTGAGTAAATTTCAGACAGAATAAGCAGATGGACAAAGAGAAACATCTCTCTTTTTGTCATGTAAGTTTCAGAGATTTAGTAGGACCCTTGTGAAGTTTCAGCTTTGTCTTTTTTTTTTTTCTTTTCTTTCTATCTTTATTTATTTTTGTTGTTGTTACCAGGGATTGAACTCAGGGGCACATCCCCAGCCCTATTTTGTATTTTATTTAGAGACAGTGTTTTACCGAATTGCTTACTGCCTCATTTTTGCAGAGGCTGGCTTTGAACTCACAATTCTCCTGCCTCAGCATCCTGAGCCACTGGGATTGTAAGTGTGTACCACTGCACTGGGCTGAGTTTCAGCTTTCTGACTAATCATAGTAAAATTCCCAGTGAGGCACAGAAGTAGTTGCTGTTTTAATTTATTTTTTAAAAAAATCATGGAGTTGCATAAAAAGTTACAGAAAGGGTTGAGTGACTTCTTGTGGGTGTCTGAATGGTAGGAGTTGTCACCCTTGTCAATGATATTCTTTCCTGAGAAATAAATAATTCCCAGGACAGTACAAAAGAACACTCTTTTGCTTCATTTTTCCTCCTTTTCCCCTTCTTTCTCTTCACAATTCCTGTTGTATAACAGATATTGACCTAGCCTTGAGTACCCTAGATTTCATGTAGTTCAGTAAGCCAATGTAACTCAACAGTCCCCAAAAGCCCACAAAATTGAGATTTACATGACTGCTTCCCATGGTCTAGAAGTCCCTGGGGAGAAGGTGATCCATCCATGCAGAGAACAGCCTTCTTGGAGGAAAGCCATGATGTCTTCCACGTTTAAAAGCAAGAGAAGAAACACATGTAGCAGTGGGAAACTGTCCACTAGAGGAGGAGGAATTGGGACAAGGTTTGGTGAAGAAGACTGGCATTGCTACAGCCTATCGCTAAGTCTAGAAACCCTTGAACACCTGCTTTGTAGGAACAATGGCTGAGCATGTGCATGTGAACCACAGGGCCTGTTACATTGTGGTTCACACCTGGGACATTGCCCTTGCTCCTCAGGAGAAGAACAAGATTTCGAGCACAGGAGTGAATATGCAGAAAACTCTGAGAGACCAATTGTGCAGAATTGCAGGGCAATCACCGTGGTGCTTTAAGAAGACCATTACTCTCTAGTTGACTGGTGTCTGAAACTCAGCAGAACTTTGGAATAAATTAAATCTCTAGGAGGTGTGGTGGGAGAGAAGAGGCTTGAAGGAGAGTTTCGTGTTATTCTCACTAAGCTGTGACAATGATGGGAAAAGATCTGTCACATCAACTAAAGCCACCACAGCAACAGTTAGAAACTTTTCTAAGATGCAAATGTTGCATGGTCATAAAGCTAAACTACCTGGGTTCAAATCTGATTTCTATAGAAACTAATAAGTGTTTAACCTTTATGTTTCCAAGAATAGTAATAGGGTTGGGTATAAAGAGTCAGTGATGTACTTGTTGCAAAGATCAAAGAACTGCAGCTGGTATATAAAAGGCACTCAATAAATGCCAGCTATTGTTGTACAGATAAAGTGCCTTATAATTTACAACTCCTAGTAAGATTGGTAATTCTTGGTCATTATAGACATTTTTATCTATCCAAAATTAAAAACACCAACATTTTTTCATCCTTTGTTTTAATGCTAAGGAGGAAAATGAAATAATGAGTTTAATAGAAAATTTGGCTACTTTCAGATAGTTAAAAAAAAAAAGTGAACTCAGACTGCTGTGTGCCACTTCCCAAACAACTACTATGCTTGCCCTCAGGAAACAGATGTATTTCAGGAATTCAAAGGAGACCACGGTGACATACTGGGCTACTGACCAAATGCATGGGGATGGCTCATATAAAAGACTCTGGATACACAGGAGAGGTTTCTCTCCTCACCCCATGTGAATTTGTCATTGTAAACTGAATGGGAACAGAGCTCAAAACTGTTTTCACCTTCTTTTGTAGAAAAGGACTTGTTCATAAATAGCTATCTGAAAGAATGTAATTATAATAAGGACGTGTCACCTTAATTTAAAACAGCAAAATTCTCAAAAACTTTGTGCACAGCATATACATTTGCATATAAATCATCATGTACTCCTGACCATGGATCATTAAGGGGATTTGTTTGCTAGTTATCCCACCAACTACTACAACTTATCCCGCCAACTACTGCAATAAATGGAACTCATATGAGAAGTACACTTTTGTCTTTTGAAGTTTAATGAATTATATGACATTTCTCTCAATAATCAGAGCATATATTTTCAGACAATTAGAATTTTTTTAAAAAAAATTTAAAAGCAAAACTCATGTCTTTTCACATTAAAATATTTATTTATATGTAATTCTCTATATATTGAATCAAGCATTCGCACTAATTGCATACTAACCCACATTTTCACACTTCTACTGTCTAAAGAGATCGCCCTCACCATCCAGTCCCAATTTCAAAGCATTTATTGAGAATCTACTATGTGGGGTACTAGTGAAGCACCAGAGTTAAGTAAAAATTAACCGAGATCCAAGAAAAAAATCTGGAATTAACTTACAAATTGCCAATGTAATATCAAGTGGGAAAAAAAGGACAACAGCCTCACAACCTTGATATTTCCTGAGATAAATTTAATTGTGAAAGAGAAGAGAGATATGGAAGAGGAAAGGAAGAAAAATTGGAAGTGGGGCATAAGGCTGAAGCTGACTGAAACAGCAACAAAGGTATAATGCGGTGGGTGGCGATGTCCAGAGATCTCAGGACCATTTCCTCCTTGGTCACTATATTTTAATTTTAAAGCTAATCTGATTACCCAAATATTCTTAAGGTTATGACTGCGTGGCTTTGGATTGATTATTTTGTATCTTCATCTAACTACATAAAATAAGATTTTGTGTGTGTGTGTGTGTGTGTGTGTGTTTGTGTGTGGTGGGTGGGGGGGACACAACACACATGCCCAGTTTAGTCATGGGACTTTTCTACCCACATCTTCTCTTGAGGATTGTTGGAACAACCTGCTTATATTAAGCTACATAAACACTCATAGATAACCAAGGAGATCATTATTTAGAGGCATTCCCTTAAGTTTATTTCAGAAGATCCTACTTAGAATTTGGGGGTATTTGGAAGTCGGAGGTGCATCTTTGCTTGTTTGGTGGGACAGGCTCTGTGATTTGGTCCACCATGTAATTACAGAGACATCTAGTGGTCAGGTCCAGGAGTACATCACCTAAAAAACTAGCAAAAGTGAACTTTTTTCCCAAACAGAGGGTCCTGTCCATGTGCCAGGAACAGGGGTGACCAGTGAGAATAGATGGGCTGAAATGGTCCATTGTGCTTAACTGGTAATAATTTCTTAGTTTATAAAATTGGAAAACTTTGGAACAAATATAAAGGAGACAATAAATTAAATAAAAAAGAAAATAACAAAGAAGATTAATTAGGCAACAGGCATGATTTCAGAGTTCCTGCTTTCCTACCTCACAAATTCTGTCATCATAGAAGTACTATATTTGGAAGTATAAACTCTAGCATAAGGCTTTATTTATCATCAAAACACTAGTTTCCCTGGAAGAAGTAATGCAATGTCTTGTATCAATCATTGACACTTTAGTATGAATCAGTTGGCAAAAATCTAGGAGGAGCAAAAGTAGTTGACCAGTCTAGGATGGAAGAATTAAAGCTATATTTTTCTGAGCCTGGCGGTGTACACATATACTGCCAGCTTCTCAGGAGGCTCAGGCAATAGGATCAGTTGTGACCAGGAATTCGGGGTCTGTTATTCACATTTATTGTATATTAACACAAATTTTCATATTTCTACTGTATAAACAGATTGTTCTCATCATCCATTCACATTAATTGTGTATTAACCCACTGCAATTGTATATTAATAGCACAGCAAGACTCCATCTCTTGGAAAAAAGAAGAAGAAAGAAAAGCAATACCTATCTGGATAGGAGAAGGGGTGCTGTTGTCATTGGATTACAGTAACATCAGACATGACCTGATTTTAATTCATGAAAAGAATTGTCATACATACCAAAGTCCTAAAAAAGAGCTACTCTATCATTTTGAACGTGGAGAAACTGATGAAAAAGAAATAAAAACTAAGGAAAGAGGTGGAAGGAAATATACAATAAATGCACACACACAGATGTACACACACACACACACACACACACACACACACAAAGCATAGAGCTCCCTTGTAATCCTTTTGTAATACTAGCTTCATTGCCAATGTTGTGGAGGAGTTTTAAAATAAAATAATTTCACTTCATTAAAATCGAAATGCAAGGGGATTTCACATTTTTCTTTCTGCAATGGGGAGGGGGGACATATTATAATGAGGTCCTAATATCTGCATCGAAAGTATGCTCTAGCTTGCAAGAAGTTCTGTGATGTTATGTGATATTCTGACATTTAAGATAAGTGATAATGGTGGGGTACTAATTGCTTTAAAGATGCTGCAGAGAGAGGAAGGTTTGTGGGGAGGAAGGATTCTATAGAAGGTAAATGCATCTTCATCTCTCAAGGTCCCACTGAAATTTGACATCTCTCAACCATGGCCCAATAACTCAGAGGAAAGAATTAAGAAGTTTTCAAGGAATTCTAGAATATGAAACCTGAGAGTTTATGAAATTATTTAGTTCTGAAATTCTATGTCCTGGTATTGTTTGATCCTAATCAGTAGAAGTTTTAGCCTTTAAATTCTAGAGAAAAAGTACCACTACCAAAGAACAAGTCACACTTCTTCTACCCTCTATAATTTTTAGTCATACTCTGCCACTCTCGATTTCTCTGCAATTTTCATGATACGTTTTAATGAAAACCAGTGATTCTGAATGAAGGAAAATAACATGAATTCTAAATTAGGCTTCTATAGTTGTTATTTTCTTTTCTGAAAGTAGAACCTACTTACCCATATTCTACATTTCTAATATCCTTTTCAACTAAAAAAAAAAAAAAAAAAAAAAAAAAAAAGCATGTAAGATCCAAGTGTTATTCCAGTTACTGAGCTTAGTACATATTTGGCAGATGGAGGATGTTTAACATACTTTCCCTGTATGTGTGGATCCAGGTTTTTCTTCATCAGAATCACTTAGATCTCCTTACTCAGATAATGAAACATAGGCCTGCAACAATAGCAACTGTCATCTGGTCATCTGGGCTCTTTCTGCATTCTAACACTCTCTGCTCTTCACCAGGTCCCAGAGGCATCTGTGAGCACTTTAAAAACCAGAATGTAAGCCAGAGTATGGGGGTGCACTCCTGTAATCTCAGTGGCTCTAGAGGCTGAGGCAGGAGGGTTTTTTTTTTTTTTTTTTGCAAGTTCAAAGCCAGTCTCAGCAATAGCGAGGTGCTGATCAACTCAGTGAGACCCTGTCGCTAAATAAAAAAATAAAAAGGGCTGAGGATGTGGATCAGGGATTAAATGCCTCTGGGTTTAATCTCTGGTACAAAAAAAAAAAAATGCTGCAGCATACTGTATAAACCACTGTGTCTCTGATTTCTTCTCACCTGAAACCTCCAGAATCTCCACCCTTGGCTGGGGCTGGAAGAGAAGAGGAAGTTAGGAAATCTTTTTAACAGACTTCCCAGATCAATTTTTTATTTTTTCAAAGAAAGCAATAACATTTGAAGACTTTCTTCACTACCATCTATTTGTTTATCTGGGACAGCTTCTGCCTTTGAGTGTGATGATAATTGATTAAACCTTTGGTCAAGTCACTTTGCTTCCCTAATGCTCACTTTCGTATCTGCAAATTAATCTTCATAGTGTCCTTTAAGCCCCAGCTGACACAATGCACTGAGAAAGACTCAAATTCTACAGAGAAGAATGCATTGCAATTCTGATATGCCTAAGAATCTTCCTACCATCTGTGGCCTAGTAGTTCCTGCTGCATGAAGACTGGAAAGGAGAGCACCCTTCTCTTACAGCGTCAGCTTGGGGAGGAAAGACTTCCTGCTAGGGAAGTACATAGGGAATTTCTCCCGTCAGTATTAAAAAGATGATGTGGGGCAGCTTGAAGTCTGCAGATCTGCTCAGCTGCGGCTCAGTGAGCAGCTGGTAATGCAGCATTCATATCATGCTGGCTCAGCTAAGAATACCCTTTCTATTCTTGCCTGCTTTTTGTTTTGTTTTGTTTTGTTTTGTTTTCAGGCTGAGGTGTTAGGGAAAGAAGCAGTATCTGAATGCATTTCACAGTTACCCTGCATTTTATAAATCAGTGAATCCTCTCAGCCAACCTCAGCAATGGAGAGAGGTTGGCCCCATCTGCCAGAGAAGCAGCCAACATCTGAAAGACTGAGTGGAAATTAAAAGTCCACAAGGTCCCAGCTCCTGGATTTTCACTTAGACCTCTCTATTGACACTGCCCTATTGCAATCACAATCGTTAAAAGTAATAAAAAGGTTATGTGACTAAAGATAATGCTGGAATTCTAAAAAGATATTATTGCACACAATGGGTTGTCCATGCAAGACAAAATTCCATATTAGAACAATATTAAAATGTTATTCTAGTACTGGTTTATGGAGATACACTACTGTTACTATGTAAAGCATTAGCAATTAAAGAGAATTGACACAGATATCCCAGAGTACAATTCTCTCATGCTTGGAGAAAAATTTTTAGACTCCAGCAGGTCTCTTATTCCATTACTACAGAGAAATAGTTGATCTATACTAATATAATAAGATATGGGTTTTTCAGGATGAATTTGCTGAATTTAATAGAGGTTAACACTCAAGTACCTTCCAAGAATCAAGCATTCAGTGGTTTATGTGTATTACTTATATATTATTTAAAATGGGTACATATTCCTGAGAAATTTATGTCATAATATTTTATCCTTGTATATTTGCCTAAGAGCTACATGAATATTTGTCAATAAATACATTTCCATTCATAGTAGAATTATTATGTAGGTCACAGTTTCCCAAATGAGTTTCATAGGGCACTATTAATTTGCTAAATGTTAACAGATGTTCCATGAAAACAACATTCCATTGTCAAATAAATTTGGGAAAACTGCATTAAATCAAATTAAACATGATTGTTCAATACATGACTTCTTGAATTCTTCAAATATTAATTTTTATATATCTCTATAAAAGAAAAATAGCATGGGACATTTCCCAAAGATATGACATAAGACTTTTCTTCTCTGAATACAAATATATTTTGCTTTTTTGAAAATATGTTAGATACATTTTGTAGCAATTTCGTTAGATGGACAGACCCTTGAAAAGATGCCTGAAATTGCACCATGTTATTTATTCCTGTATCATTATTATTTGTTCAGTTTCTCTAGTTTTCCCATCATCTTGATAGACATTCAGAAATAAAATTGGAATTTCTGGGAAGGCTGAGGTGGAACAAGGAAGAAAACTGATGTCAAAGAGGCAAGAGTCCCAGGGTTTAGGCTGCACCCCTGAGAATCCATGCCAGACCTTGATATCTGCTGTGAAGGACAGCCAAAATTCTGAAGCAAACCTCAAGTAATGCTACTCATTTTTGAAAATAGTCCTCTGACGCCCAAACAATACACACATCTTATCATGTTTGGTTCTTGTGCAACGTGTCTCACTATCACACTGTCAGATCTTGTTTGTGAAGAGGTAGATCCATCCACAGAGAAGCTGTTTGAATAAACAAATTCTTGTTAAAATCCCAGAATGGCCATAACACCTATGAACTTGGTTAGAAAAAGCAGAGGATCTTTTACAGAAATGAGTCACTAGCTTCTGCTGCTTGATGTGCAGAAATTTTATGTGTCCATAATCATCATAGAGAGCCTATTTTACAACACTAGCTTCTACTTCTGAAGCTAAGCCAGATGAATTCAGGGCATAAAATTTGACTTCTCCAAATCATCTTTCCTTGCAGACCACTATATAGCTCCAAATGACTCATACCAATGTTTCCTATAAGCTGAATGGAAAACTATGCTCACCCTTCAAGACTCCCTGAAACTCATACCTTTAACCTTTGAAATGAGGTTTCAATGGCATCTAAGCAAGAAAAAGATACAATCACCAATACTTTTCGTGTGAAGGGCTTCAATTTGATAATCCAATAAATCCGATAAATCCCCAAATCTGATATGAACAGATGCAAGGAACCATGCCATCTGCAAGTCTTTTCAGTTAGTCTCTCCATTCTGACCTAAAATACTCAACCCATTTCCATGTTTTGACAGAAAAGACTTTGTAAGTAAATGCAACACACTAGCAAATAAAAGTACAACCTGGGCTTCTGAAAATAGATGTCATTAGAGACTGGATTTTGGGGGACCTAACAACAAACTCTCACCCCCACACTTTTTCAGCATCCTGAGTCAACTCACCTCTGCAGATGTAATAAAATTATTCAAAGGTCAATTACTGCAGAAAAAATGAGGTACAAACTAATTAGTTATACAGCTAGTCTCTCTGAAATCTTGGTGTCCTTTACCTTTTCCAATATTATATCCAAAGTTTTGCTATCTTCCTTCTCTATAACACAATTGCATAAGAACATGACCATGCAATTCAGGATCTATACTCTGTTCCCAGGATTTGATAGAGACTGAGGAGCAAAATAAGAAAGCACAGTTTGTGCCTCCTCAGAGCTTTTAAGCCATTTGTCAGTCACCTCTATGGCCCTTTATTGACTTTTCTAACTCTTGATCCCTAGAAGGGTTTTGTCCTATGCAATGCCTGTTAAGATTATCCTCATCCATTCATTAATTGCATTTGCTTAATGACAAAATCCCCTGATTTTTGGTGCCAGAGCTTATGCTGGACCTGGGGATGAAAGAGCATTACAGTAGGATATACAGTACTGGTCTTGGAGGAGCTCACAACCTATAAGATATAATAGAGGAACTGGGTGAGAAAAGAAAAAAAGATTACATGCAGATAACATGTAGAAGGTGCTGAGCTTGAAGCTTAGATTCATTTTACCTTTTGATCTAAATAGCAATGTAACTTACTTATTAAACCATGAAACAGGTATGGAGAGTAGGTCCATTATATTTCAGGTACTGACTAAACACCAGATGAAATGATCTCTGCTCCTATTGATCTTAACATCTAATAATGTAGACAGAGCAATACAAGACAATTAGCAGATACATAAAATACTACAAATTTTCAAAAGGAACCCAACAAAGAGCTGAGATGAAGGATAGATATGGTCTCCTTGCCAAGAAGACGGCAACAATTTAGCAACAATTTTGCTAGGCTGTATGCACCAAAATACCATCTGCTTTAAATTTAACAAATGAAGTCCTCAGGTACAAAGTGTGAAGGAATTCTGAGGCCACAAAACTAAAGGTAAAATGTTGTTATGTTGAATATCTGATTTAAAAACCCATTATCCAGAAGAAATAGAGAAAATAGAGTAGAGAGATTAGGCCACTGGCCTTAAATTATGTCAAAGGTCTGGGTATGAAAGCCATTATTTTCAGCATAAAGGATCCTATGATGTGACTGTATGTCAGGTAGACCCTAAGTGCTTTTGAAACAGGACCTGTACCTTCTCAAGTCCTACCTCTAACAGTTATTAGCTATATTGGTTTTGACAATTTGCTTATACTTTCTAGGCCTCAGTTTCTTAATCTGTAAACTAGACATTATACTATACGAAGAATCAAATAAGAGTTATTTGCATTCTTGTCATTACCATAGAATACATATTTAAAAGTAGAAGTAAATATGTGGCTCAGCAATTGTCTGATTTCCAATTATAAATTTGAATATTTATTTTGAAGCTATTAAAACTGCATAAGTATTATTTGAAATGTATATGGTTCTTTAAAGTGCTAAAAACATGAGATTTTAGAATCTCACGGAGGTTGGGAAATAATTTACCTTTATTTTTGTCCTTAAACTAAGTTCAGTGGGAGAATTTGGAAAACAGGCACACTGCCTCCTGAGAATGTGTGTTAAACAACTTCTAAGAACAAGTTCATAGATAAAAGTACTGTAACTGACAAGATCCCAAGGTGATTATACCTATTGATGTGCTTGTGATGGCAGGGCAACCCTCAAAGAAAATAATAAAATTTAATTAAAATGAGCATCACAAAGTGGCACACAATAATATTGCAACACTGACATAAAAATATGATTAGTGGAAACATAAAATAGTATGCTTAGAATCACAAAAAAAATGAACTTTATTCATTACAGTCTCTTGTAAGAAAAAAAACTGAACAATCCGTGTATGTGTGTGTGCATCATACAAATATTAGTGTATTTCATGTTGTATAGCAACTTCACTTATAGGGGTGTGTGTGCATGAGTGTGCGTGCATGTGAACGTGTGTTTGCTAACATCCTCTAGGTGTACTTGAAGTTTTATCTTTCCTTTAAATCAGCTGGCTTGCTTAATAATCTTTTTTTCTCTAGGTTGCCCCTTTGCTAATTGGGCAAATGTGATAATTTGTAATGGGTCTCCAACTCATTAGTGTAATTTAGTCAGGTTCTACTGTGTTTCACCAGGCACACAAACCAGGCTGCTGCACACATCTGTTTTTAGAGCTCTATTTCATAAGCATCCACAATATTTCTGCTTTAAAATTGAGAAATGATTGCCCCTTAATCAGCTATTTGTTAAACTGGGATACATAAATATATGAGCTATCATCCATAAATAATTTTAGCATAGAAAATAACAAAAATTAACATTTGAATGGAACTTTAAAGTTTACATAGCTTTTTCTTGCATATCCATACAAAAGCCTGTGTATTCCCTTGTGAAGAAAGGAATTGCCTATTTTTAAGGACTTACAAGACATTTTATAATATTTCCAAACACAAGTTTTTGACTTATTCAGACATATTTTATGTTATCTTGGCCATTTATTTAACCTCTGAGTTTAAATCTGCCATGCTTTGAATTTTGTATTAATATCTACTTCATAGTTTTTCCAGGGGAAAGGATGAAGTTTTTGATAATGAATATAAAGTACAAGACACATGTTTTTCCTTGCTATCCTGATTCTGATGTGACAGATAGGAATACATTTTTAAAAGTTGCCTACATCTAATGACAGAGAATTGAGATAGTCTTCAAATATATAACTGGTGTTTGCAGACTGGGAAGACTTGGAGTTCATTATGCAAAGACAGTATGTATTCCTCCCTTCCAGCAAGAAGGCAAGAAGCCACCTTTGGAAACAGAATGCATCTAATCTCAGCTACTTAACACTGAGCAAGCAGAACTGAGACCAGAGCCACAGATGAGATTTGAAGTGATTCAAAAAGGGCCTGAGGTAGACCAGGGAAAAGTTGGAGCTGGGGTAACAAACTGAAAGTATAAGATGTCCTAACAGGTCAGTTGATCCTAGAGTAGTCTGAGTAAATGTCAGACAGGAGGTGTTGGTGCAGATATTGATATTTTTTGCACATTCTGTGGCTTCCACTTTGTAAAGGGGTTTAGGAAAAGATGATGAAAGCAGTTTCTTCATATTTGGCTGCTCAAATCACTAACCACCATGGAAAGTATGAGGAATAGGAAGAATCATCCTTTTATTTGTTTCTAAACCTCATATGTCAGCTCTCATCAAAGAGGAGGGTCAAAGTGTTATTCAACAGAATCCTGACAAGTGATTGCTGCACTGGACTCACAGAGAGAGAGATCGCAAGGACCAAAAATTCCATCTGAGTCATTTCTTCTTGGGGGACAAAAAACTCCTTTGCCTCATCAAGTATGTGGCCTGGTCAAAATTAGAGCTGATTAATTTTAAAATGTCTTTCCCCTCTTTTCCTGAATGCTTAGCTTAGTTCCAGACCTTAAATCTAGGGGGGGAGGGGGGAAATCTAGGGAAAAAAAAATCACCCTATGAAACTACCCAGTAAATTTTCTAAATTTATTATTGTGGAACTGTCATCCTTCTAACTTGGGAGAAACAGAAGCTGGCATCCTCTTGAAGCAGAAAAGGGGTCTTTCACTTTTCTTAGAACTTAAAACTGAATGCTTGAAAGTCAGAGAATAACCTTTCTATCTACTCTTCAAGGTTGAGTAAAGTGCCATTTCATTCTGAGCCATCAGTTCTTAGACACATTTACCTCTAGGACACATCATTAGAGATGTGGGGATCATCTGTTTCTTCAGTAGACCATCAGGTCATGACACTTGTGCCCCTTCCAGAATATAGGAAAGGGGCATGCTAGAAGCTGAAAGAGGAAGAGGAACGAAGGTCTCTAGAGAGATGAGTCTTTGCTTCTTTGCTTCCAAGGTCTGTTTTAACAATAATTGGTAGAAGAGAAAAGAAATCCAGAAAAAAAAATATTTTAGAAAAATAGACATAGCAATGCAGAAGACAATTTTACCTGTGAAATCATAGAAAAATGTAAAAAGCAACAGAGAAAAATAGAGAATACAATGAATGACTTTAAATCTTAGGCAGGTTGAAGTTTCAAACTGGACGAATCAGAGCACCTGGGCTCTGTAGACAGATGCAACCAAGCCGATGTTCTGCACTGCTAGTAGTTCAGTACCTTGAGCAAATCACAAGTCACATGCAGTTCAGTTTCCTCATCTGTATCCTAAGAAAATGACACCTGCTCTATACATATGTGACATGCTTTTGTGTGTTTGTGTGTGGTGCTGGGGATTGAACCCAGGGCCTTGTTCATGCAAGGCAAGCACTCTACCAACTGAGCTATATTTCCAGCCCCACATCTGTGACATTCTTATCTCCTCATCTGGAATATCAGAGCACAATACACATGCTTATTTTAAATTTTTTTCCAAGACACTCTACAAGACCCCAACCCATATCTTCACTTTTACCCTTCATCTATTTTTTTGATGTATTTCATTCTTCTATTCACACTGATATATGCAAATTTCTGATTTTGTTTCCTTGTTAGAAATATTATTGCTTTGAATATTATATATTTAGGACCAACTCCAAGTTGTCCTGCCTTCCTTAAACTTCCAACTCCACACTTCGCATGATAACTTTCTTCTCTGGATTTCCTGTCTGGACTCCAGTATGGTTTGGTCTGAAAAATCCTGGGCTTCCTCAGTTGGTAAGCAAGTTAATTTTTCCTTATCAATATAATGCCAACAATAATGCATTAATGTATTTGAGGGGGAAATAATATGGCTTATATATTTGTGTTCTATACCATAACTGTAGCATAATTTTGAACCCACAATGTTTTTTTTTATAATCACACATTGAATAAATGCACCTATGAAATGATCACAGAAAAAAATGATGTACAATTCGCCACCAGAACATTCATTGAGAATGCTGATTTACTTATACAAAAATGATCTTGACCTAGATCTGTAGCACAGTTCTGAGATTCAGGAATAGGAATGGAGTTTGTGTTTGTTTAGTTTAAAATACATGATGCCAATCAAGTGAGTCTTGGAAGGAAGGTACGTACCACAGAGAAAGAACAGAAATCTTTGTAAACAAAGCTTGGGGGAGAAATGCAGTCATGCCTATAGTGATGGAAGAAATGGAAATCAAACTTGAAGTAGCAAAGACACATCCAGGAGATTCATGCAGTAAGGCAGAAAGGGTCAAGGAAAAAAAGATTATAGGAGTGAGTGTCAACCAGAGGGGAGCACAGGAAAAACTCAGCCATTCCTGAAATGGATAGCCCCTCCCTCATAAAAGTGTTGGCAGCCAGCAGCACACTCAAAATTTTAAAACTTTATTTTTGTATATGCTCTTATCTTATGCACTAGAATCAGAACAGGCTGATGGATAAGATGCCTCATGCTTAATAATATTACAGGTCCCTTGGTAAATGAAATATCCTGACCAAAAGTCACATGTGACTTTTCTTTCGATGAAAGTTGAGTATTTTCCTGTGTGTATATTCAGAATGTTCATTATCACTATGCACAACAAACATCTTCAACAGTCAAAAGTTAGCAAACTTGTCTACTGTGTAACTAATCATTTGCTTGTTTTGTTTGTTTGTTTGTTTGTTTGTTTGTTTGTTTGTTTTTAGGTTTTCAGGAAAGAGTTTGCCTTTATTAGAAAGAGTGATCCAAAATGTCTGTTGTTCACACAACTATTTTTTTACCTTGTTATTCAAACATTTTCTCAATAGATGTAGAAAAATCTTTCTTATTAAGACACTTCTATATCAAGTACCTATTAGGTTATAGGTATGTGTGGTCACAGGTTTAAATTCCAAACATATTGTTGAAAACTACTCTCTACACCTTTGTGTTTACTTGGTCCTTGTTTCTGTAACTTGTCACCTAAAACTGAAGTATACAAGTAAAAAACAAAACAAAACAAAACAAAAACCAAAGATTTGAAATCCCTCATCATTGAATAGTTTACCAACAAATATTTAAAATGCTCTATTGGTTGCACCCTCACTACCACATACACACAAAGAAAAGCTAAAGTATCCATAAGAGTAAAAATATAAATGAGTGTCTATGGATATACAAAAGCTAGATAACTTTGTCTGGGATGAGGAAAAGGGTAACATTAAATTTTTCCTTGACAGTATTAAGGCAAAGGGAGATTGACAGATCTTCTTTTTATCAAGAAAGCTTTCAATGTGACCTTTTCTCCTGTTTGTGACAAAGCAATGAGTTACATTTCCAGACTCCCAACATTTTAGGCCCTGATTTTAGAAAGCATGCCTCAGCTCATGAAATTCTGAACCAGTTCTCTTTCTCAGTCTCCTTGCATGCTCTGCACCAAATCACTCTTTTTCCATCAACATATTCCCCACTGACATCAATATTGTTAGAAGATAATTTTCTTCCTCTCTTTCATATTTTTATGACTGGACAGATAAAAACATTCACTTTTCTGTTCATTCATGTGATAGAACAATGTTTATCACCTCCAAAGGATAAGAACATTAACTGAGATTATGGTTATGATCATAATTAATATTACTAATCATTACAAATAAACATAATTTTTATTATAATGAGGTAACTTTTATTGCACACCAGCATTATAACCTCTATTGTAAGTATTTTGTGAGTGTTCTTTTTCTTAATCTTTTAACAACAATCCTGTAAGGTAAGATATGAAAATAGCAGTATAAAATTAACTGGCCTAAGTTATATACCAAAAGAATAGAGATGCATATTAAGGGTTACTCCCCATAAAGTACATTCTACAAATGCTCCCCACTGCCACCTGCTAATTAGTGTTACAAAGATCTTTATGTCCTTACTTTGTTCTGAGCCTTGTAACTGCAGTACAATATCCTACTTGGCATCAAACATTTCAATAAGATTTTGCTAATCATCAAATTGAAATAGAGATCTGCCCAAGCTATGGATTCTGCTAAAGACCATACAAATGCAGCATTGATGATGTACTAGATTAGTGACTAGTTGATTCAGGAAGGAACACTTCACAGACCCCTTGGGGACACTATGTTTGCACATCTCCCCTGATAAAGTGGGGTCTCTTATGACAACAAGATTATTTGATTGGCATTTAGAGAAGGCTTGCTCAGGACTGTGTACATTTAGGAACCTGTTTGAAGAAACATTGGGTTTGCTACCTAAAAAAAGAAAAAAAAAAAAAAAACGGAAGAAGGAAAGAAACAATAGTATAAAGGAATAGACTTGAGCTTTAGTGTGAGCCAGAATTTGTGGCAAAGAAATAAATCTCTTTTTTTTGCCTCATTTATAATATGGAAACAATAATTCACCTTACTAATTTTTTATGAGTAATAAAAGTAAATAACCTAAGCTCCCTAGCACAGGGTCTAGCATATATAATACATTTGTTGACTAAGATAATTATGATTTATTACATTACCTCCATGTATGATAGCAATTTAATCTATAGGATGATACAAAGAAAATTTCCTTAATTCCATGCAGAACCTCCAACCACAAATTCTGATGCTCAAGGCTATGGTACAACCAATGGACTTGTTCTTGTTATTTTGGTTAATGGACATCTTTCTTCCCTTTCTTACTATCCTGGGATTGGATTTTATAGAATGGGGCTTTAAAATTCAGTGAGTGTGAAGCTGGTCTTCCTTCCCAGCCAGTCATGAAGTAGACTTCATCCATTCATTATAAAGATAGGAAGAATCCACAATCTGAAGGACACAATCCTGCTCCTGCTCCCTTCATGCACAGGGAAAGGCTGACTCTGCAGAACAGAAATACCTGGGTCAAGTGGTACCAGCCGTGCAGAGTTAGCAGAGCAGAATTGGCCTCATCACCGACAGCTCAGCTCAGCTACATTAATAGGAACAAGGCTTTTTACATCTTTTGCAATATGTTCTTGAACTAAATAAAGGTCACACACATGACACAGCCCCCACATGGGTCAGATTCTGGCTGAGGATTCTTAATTCTGTATAACTATCACGTCAAAATTCGGGGGGGGGGGGAGGAAGCCATGGAGATTGCAGAATGTCCAGTCCAAATTTCAGAAATTGTGGCAAAGAGACATGAGCAGGAAGAATCTTTCTATACTTCCCACAGCAATGTCACAGCATCTGTACCTGGTAGATGTTTAATAAATAGACATCCTTCATTGTCTGTGTACAAAACGAGATGTTAGATAAAGAGCAATGTTAACACCACTTGCTGACATTTGAATTGTGTTTCTGCAACCACATATGGATGGATGCACATTATTCTCGTTACTTATATTCAGTATCATTTAGAAAGTTGTAAGCATAAGTACAGTGACATCTGGAAAGCCTGCTTAGGCTGCTCTGAGAAAGGGTCTGATAAAACCCAGTTACACAAAAAGAGCTAACGCATAGAACCAGAGCTTTCTGTCTCCAGTTTAATTAGCTCTCAGGTTTTGCTTGGGGATTTTGCCTACCTGCATAAAGATATAAATACACTGAGTTACATAGGTCTTTCTAATTATGAAACCAGATTAAGAGGGGTGAAAGAGTAGACATGGACTACCTATAGAGTTCCAATGGTACGCGAAGGATTTTTACCAAGCAGATTTTGCACAATCTTTTATTAACTTATCACAGAAGCTCTTATGAGTGACTGCCGCTGTTTTACAGATTAGATTACTGAGACTCCAAGAGATTATCTGGTTCCAAGTACATACGTCCACCTCCAAAACCAGTGTTCCCTACCACATTCTCCACATTATCCTGCTGTCACTATCTTCAATTCACCCTACTAACTCTGGTCTGTTTCCTGAATGCATCTCAGAATAATAGTCATTACAACTTGTGTCATGATTATAAATAAATATCCTATTTATCCAATTTCCAACTTTAACTTAAATTCTAATCAACAGCTTCATTGTGGACTAAAGTTTTTGTATTTCATCGAAAAAGACAGGTGAGAGGCAGGTTTCTTATCTTTTCCCAGTCCTTTCTACACTGCCAGTGACAATGGATTCAAGTCATTACACATGTTTCATTCCTCAAGAATCTAAAGTTATACCTCGTAGAGACTGGCCGATTACTTACATATGCACACTTCCCCATATGATCATATACTTTATATAAACATGCATACACACAGCTTACTAAGAATGCATCACAGAAATTACTGAGAAGAGGCATAGTCAATACACTTGGGAAAACAGCCAAACTCCCACAATAAAAATACTCATCACTGATCATGAAGAAAAGACCGAGCCTTTTTAATGAATTTAATTTGAAGTCATATCAGAGAAATCACTTTATATTATATTGAAGTATTTGTGAAGTCAGCATTACTATAACACTTTACATTCCTACAGCAGTGTATAATTACTGATCATTTCATTCTACAACATTTTTTCATAACCCTCATGACAACATTATGAGTTAAGAATGTTTACTTCCAAAGTATATTGGAGAAAGTCAGGGTTCAGAGTCTTTAAGTGACTTGATAATCTCTAAGTAGCACTGTCAGTACTTGACTGACATCTGGTTCTCAATCCAGTTTTCCTTCTCCGGATTATAACCCAACCTCCACCATTCTCCCACCTTAGCTGTGACAGCTTAGTGGTCCCAAATTGCATTGCACATGATTGAATGAGTTGAATTTGTCTATTGCAAAGCCCTGCCCTATTCATACATAAATTAATCATCCTTTCTTTTGTGACTTATTGGAGGAACCCAAGAATTTGTTTTAAGTGACAGAGACCAACACAAAGACCACGCAAAGCATCTGTCTCAGAGTGCATATTTCCTTCATCTCTAGTATATGCATTTTCTGCTGTAGACAGTTTATTTCAGCCTGTTAATCCTCACCCCAATGCTAGCACTAGCTCAACTCTTCATGGAGCTAATACACACCACTAGGCTGTTGAAATGACTCAGCAATCAAAACTTCAAGTTAAGTCCACCTGGTTCTCACCTACCTCCAGGGCCAGAGCTCCCAGAGCCCCTTTCTGTTCTTAAACTTACTAAGCAACCTTTTTGGCTTCTTTTAAAGGTTCTCAGTAGCTGACTTTCCAGCTGTCAGTCCTGTTTGTTACAGAGGAAAAGAGCTATTCATGTGTTAAGTGCCCTGGGTCTTAAAAACATAGAAACACACTGGAGAATGTTGGGCCTGGTTGGTTGACTTGAGCACAAACCCAGAGAAAGGCTTGCCAACTGACTGGAACTAAATAGAGAAGAAATTAGAATTTCCTTTATTCTCCACAATAAACTCAAAGCAACCTTGTACCAATTTATTCCTTTAAAAATATAACCTGGCATGTATTTGTTCTGGGGAACTTCAACTTCTTCATCAGCACATCTAACATGTTGTCCCAACTAAAGGGAAGTTCTCTACTACCACTTGGACCTTTCTTTTCTGAATTTCTTTTAAGCAAGAAAACCAACCCATTGAACTTCAAAACACTCATCACCACCAAACAGAACTCAAAAAAAGACAAAAGAAAGATAGTCATGGATCCGGGACCAGGTCTGATCAAAAGCTATTTACCATTGCTCTGAACTGAGCTGTAAATAAAGATGCAAAGTTACAGTTGTGCAAACACCATCAGAAACCTTGAGATACAGGGAAGTTGCTTTGCACGTCGCATGAACTATAATCAGAAAATCCCAACTTGGCTTGTACTCCGATTCTATTATTAGCCTGAAATAAGTGATAAAGAGTTGCTGTTGCTAGAAGATTCACTCATTACAACTATTAAATCTCAAATACACAAAAGCCAATGTTATTTCTTATTTTTTGAGATGGTGTTGAGAATAATCTTTGCAATTAATTTTTGCCAACACCACAAGTCTAAATATACTCCTACTGGGTGAGAATGTGAAGGGGTGGGGGGAAGGAACAGTCAAAATTCAATAGCCTCAATGAAAAGAGGTACTAATTTGCCAACTTCCAGAATGGCATTTTCAAAGAGCTTCTTTTTATTCAGAGCAGATCTGAGACAAAATAGATGACCTAAAATACTGTCCTCTACGTGGGGCTAGTTATCAAAAACTGCAGGAAAAAAATGAAGAACTGACCAATTTAAGGAATGACAATTGCCCCCCAGCATCTGGGGGTTTCAGATACCATGACATGACCCATCAGCACATGAAGCATTAGGGGCTTTTCTCTCCTTATAGAGTAAACTTTGTTTCCTATTTATGTAATTACCATCACCTTCTGGCTTCATGTATCCACGGCTGTTTTCTCCACAAAGAAAATCATAATTTATTTGTGTTTTCTTTTATGTTCAATCTACTTAAAAGTGAAACAAGCAAATAAACAGAATTCCTCCTTTCTTGATAAGAGAAATGTAAATAGAATTTATGAGAAATAACCCAGAAATACTTCATAAGACCTCAGAGAGAGTCCCAACTCCCCCCATATATATATTTTTTTTTTTTTTTTTGGTTAGTTAAATCAGGAGAACTGTAGGGAGTAAGAGTCAGTCATAGGGCTGAGTTAGGGGTGGGATGTCTTTTTAGCAGTTGTCTTTCTTTAGTTGCTTTCCTAATATCATTAGGCAAAGATCATTAGATTAAAGGAAGGATAGCCCATGTTAATTTCAGAGTATAATCTCATCTAAGTTGTTTTTCCTTTTTTTTTTTTTTCTTGTTTTGGTAATTCCCTTGTAGGGGAAAAAAAAACAAAAAAGAAATATCAGTGTTTTGAGTATGATATCTGTCGTCTCTCAACTTGGATGATCTCATAAATCTTTAAAGCATTCAATCATCTCTGAATAAATTTCTCATATTACAATTTTCACCTTCTTCCTATCTAAATATAGACGTCAACACTTGGAAAGAATCACCTAGGAATGCCCTCCTCTACCTAGTTAACATACCTGTCATCGCCACCATGAATATGTTCACAAGAACAGTTGGAGTGGGCTCTCATTCCATGAAATATCGCCGTTTCTTTTAGGACAAACCATATTCATATGCCCTGACTGAGGAAGACTAAGGTTCCATTGCTTCCACTTGGGGTTTGAGCATTTTAGAAACCTATTTATAAGTTATTCTCACTTCTTGGGAGAAGCTAAGTGATTCCAATGCAGAGATAAGGAAAGGGGGAAAAAAAAAAACCCACACAGACACAAGAACACAGATGTTATCACAATGAAATGGTACTTTGCTTTAATTAAATAATCTCAGAATCACGACAGGCAAAACATTATCTGCATTTCAACTTGAAGGAAATGGGAAAAGAATGAAGTCCTGGCTAACCACCAGGAAAACACCAAAGAGACCGAGTGAGGCAAGCCCTTTGACTAAAGTCACCTGAATTTCTGATACCACTTGCTTTTACAGCCCAGAATAGACAATTAAGAACAATTTGCAACCACACTTCCTTCTCTAGGGACAGCGTACGTAGGGTTTGTGCGAGGATGTTCCAAATCGACAGACACTAGTCTTAATCAAGGGACACTGCATTCAGAAAGGTTAATGAGATGCAATAGCAAGAGAATCAGTGCAAAAAAAGTGAGGTTCAAAATACTAAACAATTTCCACTTTGTTCTCATTTGCTCCAATTAAGATCTGTTGCAGTCGCTTTTCTGTATTCTACACATTCACTACTCTCCAGAGCAGATAAAACTATTCAAGGAAAAAAAAAAAAAAAAGGAGCCACAGGGGGTGTACTATTAAGTTATCATAAAAGTCCGGATAACACCCCCACACCCCACCCCCACAGGATTTCTGAGCACTCACTTTTGCTTCTACCTCAGAGGCTCTGCCAGCAGCTCTTTTGATTGATTTTTTTTTCCCCTCAAATTTAGAGATTTATTTCAAGGAAGAAGAAGGTTGGACTAATTATTTTCCCCCAGATTTTATACATCCAGAATTTACTGTGAAAATGTCCGATAAACGAGAGAGGGATAAACATGGTAAAAGGTGTGTGTGTGGTGGGGGGGGGGAGTCATACAAATGGAAATAATCTCCTTGGCATGAGAATAACCCCAAAATGCCACACACTGAGTTCTTCTGAGCATTGCAATCTCTAGAAATGCACTTAAAAACTGCATTGGGGTTTCCAAAAACAAACAGGAAAGCACAAACATCACAGAAAAGAAGGACTAAGATCTAAAGAGTCTCGTGACTTACCTTCTTGATGAATCCTCAAAGTTCACCCAGGAAAAATTAAAATCCTCTAGCTTGTCGTGCACGCTACTCTATTTTCTTTTCCTCCTCCTCCTCCTCCTCCTCCTCCTCCTCTTCTTTTTTTTTTTAAGTCACATAGGAGAAAAATAATCAGTTTTCAAAGATTCCATTTATCTGATCTTCCAGCACCAGCAAAAACGTGTCCAAGAGACTCCGCCAAAAAGTAAGCCAAAAACTCATCAAAGGCAAAAAGAGAAGGGGGAGTGAGGAAGGGAGGGGTGGTGAAGGTGGGGGGGGGGCTACAACTGAGAGCCCAAGTGCCCCGAGATTATTTTCACGCTGTTGAAATCTCCTACTGCACGATATACCTGCTTTGGTTGTCACGCAAACACACACACACACACACACACACACACACAGGACACTCACATATTGTCTTTCACGCAAAAGCAGGCACCCACACTCACAAGCACATACACACACACACACACATACACACACACACTCAAACAAGCCAGTGTAATGAAAACTGTCAGTAGTAACCTCCAAGAGCTGCTGTGTGCTGCAGATGGTGTGGCTCGCTGTTACCTTCCCAGGTCTGTGGAGGATCAAAAGAACATCCAGATTCAAGGGGGGGCCAGGACTAGATGGATTCCAGATCCCTCTCCCCCCAGCAGATGCATCAAGCCAGGAGCGGGTCAATCAGCAGAGGTGTCTGCTTGCAGGGTGCCCCGGATTATGGCAAGGTTATTAATCTCGATGTGCTGCATCCCCCACCCCCAACATTCGGCAGCCTGCATTGAGATGATTGCCAGAGCTGTGTCGGTCCCTGTTCTACTGCATTTTGCTCAGCCCTCTGATGCTGCAAGTGAGACACAGTGGAGGCAAGAATACTAATAAGGTGGTTAGCTACAGTTTCTTCAAGGCAGTCGGCATGCAGTACAGTAAATGTGTACTTCTCGGTGCTCTGTGTGTGTGCCTGCGTGTCTGTAGGGAGGGCAGTGAATCCATCTCCGGCCAGAAGGCGAGATGGTTTGCATGCTGCCCGGGAGGACTATATTGTCGGAATCATTGCTGTCCTGCCACGGCGTTGTCTATGACAGTATTTTGCTTGAGATAAAGGAGGGGGCTTAAAGGGTTAGAAGCCTAGAGCTGGCATTTGAAAGAAAGAGAAGGGGGGAAAAATGTCCAGGGAGACAAATTAGCTTTATAAATAGGCTCCAAGGAGACCAAGGCAAATTTTTAACATGCTGCTGCCCTGGCTGTTAAAGGGAAATACAAAGCAATTTCAAAAACCAGCCCCAGCCTATAAATCTTAGAGTTGGCAACAAGTATCTGAATTTGACTGATGGGACTGTGGATAAATGGATTCCTGGTAATATAAAAAGTTTGCTCATGCATTCTGCTTCATAACCATGGACCCCATGTGTGCAGAGATCTGCGTATAGTTCATTCATTTTTGATATGGATTTAGACTGTACCAGTGCACAGTTTCACTTTAATGTACCGATTTTATCACATTACTATCAAATTGTAGAAAATATTTGAGTGACACAGTGTCACTGAGGGTTTATTTGGCACTCATCAACAGTAAGCATTATCATACATAATACTCTCACATGGAGTGAGTTTCCGGTTTTCAGAAAAAAAGGAAGTATTATCTCTCTTTTAGCACAATGAAAAAATATATATATATATACATAACATGATAAATGTAAATTCCTCAGCCTCTGGAGTGCTAATTTTGCGCTTCCATGATTAGCTCTCATGTCATAACATCTCTTCTTAGGTGAAAGATCTCTCTGAGCTCCTTAAGTTAAGTTGGTATTATCTGGAAAAGAATTGGACAGTTGGAGGTGGTGAATTATGGAGTACTGTAATACCAGATATTGCCAGCAGATGTCACAGAAGAGGATACAGGCAAAAAAAAAAAAAAAAAATTCTACCAAAAACTACAAACATTTAATCTGATTTAATAAACAGTTTTTAATCAAATGGATGGCATTAACCTGAATTGCTAAATTTTTATCAAGTTTATAGGTGCAAATATGGAATTAGAAAACAGTTGACATTTTATATTTTTCCAAATGCCCCTCTCAAAAATTCACCTTTTTTTTTTTTTTACACAACATATTGGAAAAAAAAAACTATTATACTACTGAATAAAATTAAATTTTAATCTCTGGTATTTTTTACTGTATGAAGGATCAATATCTAATTTGTAATATCAATACAAGATTAAACTACAAAACTACAAGATTATCCCACACAATGGGATAAAGTAAATTGGTAAATAAAATTAGTACATAAAATACTTGTGTAAAGATCCCCTTTTAAAGCAATAATTCTGTTTCATCTTGATCTATAAAAATCAACTTGAACAAATTATTCATGTTCAGGTATAAAACATTTTTAATAAGTAGTAGCACATAGGCAAAATGTTCACAAGTGTATGGCTGATTCTTATTAACTCACTTGATCTTTTTGTTGCTGCTGAAGATTGAATCCATGGCTACCTGCACACTAAGCATGCACTCTACCAGTAAGCTAGTGCTCTTGCTCTTCTCTTAACCTGGGAAATCTTTAAAAATATTGAGGATATCATCTTTCCCTCTATTAATCTAAATTAACTCAAGAGCATACACCAGCTCTAATTGGCCCAAATATCAATAGAATATAATGTCAAACACTTGAGATTTGGAATTTAGACAGATCTGGTTCACTGTTGCCTTATATCAACTTGTTAGTCTCTACAAGTTGTCTTTATCTCCTTATTTGAGGAGAGTTGACTTTGTTAACTCTTTGCCCACTTTCCTATTAAATACCTAAATTGAATTATTATGAGGACTGGAATAAACTGATATTTATTAAGTACCTAAAATGTTCCCTGACACAAAGTCAGAGATCTATTTCTATTACACGTTTTATAAATAAAGTAGATGTTGACTCCTACTATGTTAAGCTTTGTCTTTACAACCACAAGATGAGACAGCTGGAATCAATCAGTTCAACCTTTTGGTGTTGAGAGATGTGTTTTTAAATTTATTCATAAAATAATTCCTTTGATCTTGCTTTTGTAGGCCTGCAGCTGTGTAATACTTGGCTATTCTTTAAATATTTATTATATATATGCTTGCATACATACTTCCATTTATCTGTGTGCTCCAAAACTCACAGAAAAAAAAAATTCACTTTTGTGATTGTGATCTGGACTCAAAGTGGATATGAACTTGAGAAAGATAATTAAATAGTAACTTTCTGCTTCTTCATCAACTCTCGTTCTGATACCAATAGTAGTTACCAGCACCAAAGACACTGTAGCATGAAATATGTGCCCTGGATGTCTACATCACCCTAATTCACATGTTGAAACCCTAATCTCTGGTGGGATGAATTTGGAGCTGGGGTGAAGAGATTCAGGACATAGATATGGCACCTTGGCATTTGAGAAATTACAGAAGCAAGGAGGTCATTCTCAATTTCTTCTTGCCCTTTCTCCCCTGAGACTGGCCATAAAAGCTAGCTCATCTTTCCTGAAGTAGGATGTGATTTCTGAGGTGCCTGCCCTTTCTTCCTAAGGAAATGATCCTTCTTGTCTTTGAAGACCCAGAGACAACAAGAACAATCTGAACAACAGGACTTGCCAAATCCCTCTCCACCACAAGTTTATTAGATCTTATTCTCTCTATTCAACTTTACTTTTACACACCTGTTTCTTCTTCACAAATTTAAGCATCAAAATATATAGATCCCTGTCTAATTGCTTTTTATCTCTAAAATGCCCATGTCACATAGAAGTTACATTTTAAATTAATTTTGTATTCTTTTCTCAAACTAATCTTTTTGGTGGTGGTGGTGGTTGTTGTTGTTGTTGTTGTTGTTATTGTTATGGGACATCATATGGGAATTTTGTGATGGTTGAAGAAAAAAATATTATATTTTCTTTCAATTAGGGTTATTTAAGAAGTTATTAGCTTAAGTGGATGGAGTCCTCATAAGTATGATTAATGCCCCTATAAAAAGAAGAATTAGAGAGATGGTACTCTCCTCCCCCATCTCTGTCTTGGGAGGATGTAGATAGAGTCCATCCACAAATCAAAATTGGCAAGTGACACCTTGATTTTGAACTTCTAGCCTCCAGAACAGTGAGAAATATATTTCTGTCATTTAGCCATCCACTGTATAGTACTTTTAAGTAGTGACTCAAGCTGAGAAACAGGATAAAAAAATAGTCCAGGAAATGGGTATAGTCCTCAAATTACCAACTCATGACAGCCCACAGCAGACGACCTTTGTCACTTGGATTATCATTTTAAATGCCTGAATATCATGTTTCTTTAATTTATTTTTAAAGTTTTATATAATAAAATATTTTTATTTTATTTATTTATTTTTATATAAGAAAATATTTTTATATAGTTATTATATAGTTTTATATAATAAAATATTTTTATCTTATTTATTTATTTTTATGTGATGCTGAGGATTGAACCCAGCACCTCGCACATTCTAGGCAAGTGCTCTCCCACTGAGCCACAAGCCCTGCACCCTTGTGTTTCTTTTTTTTTTTTTTAAAGAGAGAGAGAGAGAGAGAGAGAGAGAGAGAGAGAGAGAGAGAGAGAGAGAGAATTTTTAATATTTATTTTTTAGTTCTCGGCAGACACAACATCTTTGTTGGTATGTGGTGCTGAGGATCAAACCCGGGCCGCACGCATGCCAGGCGAGCGCACTACCACTTGAGCCACATCCCCAGCCCTCATGTTTCTTTATTTTAATTTTTTTTTACTTGTTGATGAACCTTTATTTTATCCCTTTATCTATACACAGTGCTGAGAATTGAACCCATGCAAGGCAAGCACTCCACCAATGAGCCACAACCCCAGCCCTAGATATCAAGTTTCTTGACTACTGATCCTTGCACAATTATTATCTAGCTAATAAATTATTTGACAAGGAAAAGGATTAGCCAAAAAATACCACTTACTTATAAATCACTTCTGGTATCTTGAAGATATTTATTTGTCAGATCAAAATGTGTGAGCTGTAATATTAAACAGCTCAAGAGTGTATCTGTTGTTCTTCATCCAGCATCCTCTAAATCTAGGACAGGGTAAATATTTGTATGCTAAACAAAGTTTCTTTGAAGTCAAGTTACTATGTAAGATTAAATATATCTTCTGTCTCATTCTGAGAAATTCTAGTATCATAACAGCCTAGTCCTGAACTAAAACATAGTTTATTACCAAGAACAGAGAATTCCAGGAGAAAAGAGCTCCCATTAGCCTTTCTCCTTCATCTAAATGGAAGAAAAGACTTCTCAACTAGAAAATGTTAGTGTTAGAAAAACTCTACGTTTAAAAAGTGTTCAGCTGATCTGGGACTTTTGAATGTATATAAGAATTAAGGATGAAGAAATGCACCTACATCCACATTATTGGAAAATTCTAAATTTCCCTGGGAAAATGAGTCCTCAGCTAGTATGAACAACAGGTGAACATATGATGTTAATATATCTTATTTCAGAAAGTCAATGTCAATATGAGCAATTCCTCAGAATTCTTATGTGAAAATTTCAGTTTCAGAGATTCTTTCAGTTTACTGACAGCATGTCAGCATGCTTTTGTTTGCTCCCTATATCATATGACAAGAAAGAAGCTTATGAACACAAAAGTGGTTTAGAATTTGTTTTCCCCTTGGCTAATTGTAAAATTAATTTGCCTGCAATCCAAGTGATTTCATGATAAATGTTGAGCTACTTGGGTCAATTTCTTCATGAATCCAACCTGGAACTTATAATCATCTCATCTCATCAACCTAAAAAACATTTCTTTATTCATCATCATTTAACATTTGTTACTAAATATTTTATAAATGATATGGATCTTTTAAGGATCTCTTTTAATTTTTTTTTTGTCCCAGAGGACACAACAAAACTTCCTCAAAATATCAAGAAGTATGCAATTTTTGTTGTTGTTACATTTGAAAATGTGCTACACATAACTTGATTTAGGCATTTAAAGTAGCTTGTCATGGATCACATTCCTCTTTCCAACTTTAACCTCTTGATAGACTAACAAAAACGAATGTGCATATTGCCTGGTAATTATGGTATAGTAAAACTATCATCTCATTAATTAATTACTAATTCAGAAAAATTCTTATTTTTTACTACCTATAGGATCTCTAGTGATATCCCTTTCTCATTCCTAATATTGAAAATACTTACATTCTACTTTGGCTTTAACAGTTTGGTTTATCAATTTTATTGATCTACTCAGACAGCCAGGTTTTTTTCAATTGATTTTTTTCTTTCTCTTTTCCTAATTCCACTGATTTCATCTGTCTTATTATTTTCTTCTCTTTGCTTTGAGTTTTATTTCCTCCTGTTTTCTATTTCTTAAAATGAAAGTTTTGGTTATGTATTTGAGACCATTCCTTTCTAAGGTAAACTTTTCCAGCAATCAGTTTGCCTCTCAAAGTTGTTTAGTCTGCATTTCACAGAGTCTAATATGTTCTATTTTCATGTTCATTCAATTTAAAAATAGATTTTAAAATTTTTGTTTAATCATAGTTAATCTTTAATCATAGTTTTAAGTATATTATTTAGTTTTCAATGTCTGGAGATTTTCCAAATAGCTTTTTATTATGGATTTCACATGTAAATTCACCTTGGTCAGAAAACATTGTTTGTAGGATTTGATTTTTCTTAAAACCTCTACTGAGGTTTATTTTATGGCTTAAAATATGGCCTAATTTGGTAAATGCTCTGGTGCCCTTAGAAGTAATGAATATTATGCTATTGTTGGTTAGAGTATTCTAAAATGTCAATTAGGACAATTTGGTTGATAATGCAGTTGAGTTTGTCTATGCTATTACCGATTTTTGGTTTATTTATTCAATTTTCAAAATCCTTCCCTATAATGACAGATTTATTAATCAAATTCACTTACTTTTTTTTGTACATGTTGAAGGCCTATCATTAGACATATACATGTTGAACATTAAATACATCCCTTATAAATTGACCCTTTCTCATTATAAAATGACTCTGTTACTGCTAAAATTCTTTCTTATAATGTTCATTTTACCCGGTATTAACGTAACTGTTTCAATTTTCTTTGGATTAGCATTAGCGACCTATCTCCTTTTGCATCTATCAACCTATTTTAAGTAGGCTTCTTCCAGTTTCTTGGGATATATATATATATATATATAATCTGACAAAGCCTAATTTGTGATCAGGAATAGTTGAGCCATTTCCATTTATTGTGATTAGTGGTAAGATTGGGTTAGAATCTATTTTCTTGCCACTTTGATTTATGTGTTTTATCTCTTCTTTGCTTCAATTTACTTATTTTTATACTTTCTTTAGGATTGAATTTTTTGAAAGACAGGTGGCACAAACATGTAATCCTAGCAATTTGGGAAAGGAGCAAAACAAATTTGAGGCCATCTTCAACAAATTAAAGAGAGCCTGTATCAAAGTAAAAAACAAAAATGGTTGGGAATATATGCTCAATGGTACAGCATCCCTGGGTTCAATCCCAGCACGCACACACACACACACACACACACACACACACACACACACACACACAAGGTGGGGGGGAGATCTCACTATATCATCCAGGCCATCCAGGCTTGCCCTGAACTCTTGGACTCAAGCAGTTGTCCTTTTTCTCCGGAGTCACTGGACTTTGGGCATGTGCCACTTTGTCCTAGGATTGAGTATTTTTGTTTTAATTCCTTTTTTTGTCTCACTTGCTTTATTTGGCATGTTTCTTTGATTTATTTTCTTTCTGTGGGGAAAGGTTTCCTTAGGGTTAATACCACATACCTTTAGGCTACCACTGTCTACCTTCTAGAAATATTCCATCACTTCCCCTAGCAGAGGTGTGCAATAGCACATATCCATTTCCCCTCTCCTGGACTTTATGCTGCTATTATCATACATTTTAGTTCCACATTTGTTATAAACAGTCAAATATTCATATTATTTTTTAACTAACCAATTGATCTTTTTAAATGATGCTTTGCTTTTTTGTGTGTTACTGGGGATTAACCCCAGGGCATTGCAAGTGCTCCACCACTGAGGAACCTCCTCAAGCCTCATTACTTTTGAGGGGAACAGGGTACCCAGGATTGAACTCAGGGGCATTCAACCACTGAGCCACATCTCCAGCTCTATTTTGTGTTTTCTTTAGAGACAGGGTCTCACTGAGTTGCTTAGCATCTCACTTTTGCTGAGGCTGCCTTTGAACTCACAATGCTCTTGCCTCAGCCTCTGAGCCACTGGGATTACAGGCGTGAGCCACCACACCTGGACCTTAACTCTCCTTTTAAGTTTTATCTTGAGACAGTGTGGTCCTGAGTTTCCTGGGTGGAAACTTGCGATCCTCCTGCCTCAGCTTCCTGAGTCTCTGGAATTACAGGCATGGAACACTGTTCCTGGCTTAGATTACTACAAAGTAAAAGAAATACATATATGTACATAAATGTCATTGTTACCATCTACCAAGCTTGTCATTCATATGTACTGATCCATATTTCCATCTGTTAACGTTTTCCTTTTACCTAAAGAACTTCCTTTAACATAATTTGAAATTTCTCCTGATTAAATCTTTTAGCTTTTGTGTGTCTGAAAAAGCATTTGGTCCATCACCCTCTTGCTTTCATTGTTTCCCAAAAGTAAATCAATAAATAATAAGTCTGTGGTTAATGTTCCTCTGTAATAATACACATATATTTGTTTATACTGCCTACTTTTAGATTATTTTTTCCTTTGTTATTATTTTAAATTATTAGGATATGCTTTACTTTGATTTTTTTTTGTGTGTGTGTGTTGTTTAGGGTTCACAGAATTTCTTCATCTATGAGTTCACGATTTTCATCAAAACTAGAAAATTCCCAGGCTTCATTTTTTAATATTTTTCTTTTATCCCCATCTCCTCTATTTAGTCATCTCAATTTGCATTAGGTGGCTTGCCATTTGATATTGTCCCACATCTTATTGGTAGTCTTTTTTTTTTCTTTCAGTTTTTTCTCTTTGTGTTCTGTTTCCTATAATTCCCAGTATGAAATCTTCAAGTATACCAATCTTCTCTTTCATAATATCAAATATGCTACTAATTCTAAATGTTGTTTTTATTAACTCTCAGATATTGTAGTTTTCATTTATAGAAGTACATTTTGGCATCCTAACATTTTCTGTTACTCTGCTCAATATATTAATTTTTTGTCTGCTTTGTTAAAAATCTGAAATATAGTATATACTTTAATGTCTTTGTGTAATAAATCTTTTATCTGCATTATTTCTAGATTGATTTCTGTTGGTGTATTTCTTCCCTTCACTTTTAGTTGTAAATTATCATTTTCATGTATATCAGGTAATTTTAATTGAATGTCATGAATTCTTCAATTTTTTTTTCTTATTGGATGGTGATTTATTTGAATTATTCTTGGGAATTGTTCTGTGACATAGTTATTTGGAGGAAGTTTGAGCTTTCCTAATGTTTTTGAATTTTGTTAGGAAACTCCGAAGAGCCTATAATTTTGATGCTGATTTTCTTTCACTACTGAAGTAATGTCATTTTGTACATTATGCTTAGGGCTCTGTCTATTTTATAAAATCTTTTCCACTCAGATTGAAGGGCACATAAAGTATGCCTGGCCCTCTGTGAGCTTTGGGGATTTTTCCCTTTGTTCTCTTAGGTGATTATTTTCTTGGTAGTGGTAGTTTCCTCTTCAGAGGATCTTCTGCAGATTTCAGAGGTTTTCTGGTTTTTTGTTTGTTCGTTTTTATCTTTGCAATGCTCTCTTTTATGTACTCTGCTCTGGAAATTCCAGTTCTAGTTGACCTCAGCAACACTAGAATCTCTATTGCTTTGACTCAAGAAGACCCCCCCCCCTTCCAGAAGGGCTCCCCCTCCCTACTGTATGGCCTAGAAACTGTCTCCAGGCAGAAAATATGGGCAGTAATAGGGCTAACATCATTTATATCTGTGCACTCAGGTACTGCTGCTCAATGCTGTCCATTCTCCAATGTAACTGTCCTTTAAAATACTTTGGCCACCATGTTACAGTTGGTTGAAGTATTTTGGTCATATATGTTCCCTGGTTGGAAGTAAAAGTTTCTGATTATCCATGCAATTAATATAATAATTATGTCAACATATTTTATAATAGTCACTATTCTTCATACTTCTCTGAAGCACACACAGACCATATCTTTACAATCACAGAGGCTACATACTTGTGAGCTCTTACAGTCAATTAATCAGTGAACAAATATACACAGGGAGACCTTAGGTGGTTTAAGAGATGTGAAGAAAATGAGAAATGCTACATAATAGATATGGTGAGTTAGGGGACTTTTTTAGATGGGGTGATCAAATCTACTTTGATGGCAGAGGCTGTGTGAATTAGTATCTGATGATGAATAACTAGTCATGGAAAGATCTAGGACAAGTGTGTTCCAGGAAGAAGGAAAAGAAAACACAAAGATTTGTTCTATTAACAGGGAGGAGTTTACATTAGCTAGGTTGTCTTTTATAAATTTTCATTTTTATTGGATGCATACTGTCTGAAAAGTCACTAATTTGGTTTATTGTTGATCATGAATAAATGCATATGTTAGTGAGTTTTCATAACTGTGACCAAAATACCTGACAAGAACAAATTAGTAGAGGAAAAGTTTGCTTTTGGCTCACACTTTCAGAGGTCCGAATTCACAGTCAGGTGACTCCATCACTCTGATTTTGGAGTGAGGCAGAATATCATGTTGGAAGGATAGTAGAAAAGAAGGTTGATCAGCTCATGGCAGTTGACAACAGTGAGAGAGAGAAACCAGGAACAAGATATAGTGCCCATGGGCAGGTCCCCAGTGACCTCTTTCCTCCAGCTATGTCCACATGTCTGTAGTTACCAATTTTTAATCCATCAAGTGGATTAATCCACTGAGGAGGTTACAACTCTCATAATTTCTTCAAACATGAAAATTTCAGGAGACATTTTTAAATTCAAACCATAAAAATGCCCAAAGAAGCTCTTTACACTCTTGATATTGCTTTCAATAATTTTACCTATTTAACGTGATGTTGAGTAACTGAAGAAGAGTTTTTACATCCTGCTCTATTATAATCCATCATGATAAACCCCGTTCTGTTGTGGAAACAACAATACCAAAAACATGCAACAAAAACAATTTATTGTTCACACACTGCATATTACAAGTGTTGGCAGACAGTCTGAATTCGTTATCTTCACTTATGTTACCAGGCTAACAAAAGTATCACCTGGACAGAGACTTTCATAACCTCCTTCACATGGCCAAGAAATGATAGAAGGTAGCGGACTGTCTTTGAAAGTCTCCACCATATTGCTTGTGTTCATATTCTGCTTGTAAAGGCAAATTATAGGGCCACACATAAGTGGTCTACTGGTTTTCTTCCTGTAAGAAAGAAAATTTAAAGGTAATGCCCTACTCTATGAAAAGTTCCAGCAACTTTTGAGAATAAATTTCTACATTTAAAGGCTATGTCTAACTTTGGGAGGCAATCTTAACAAGGCAGCAGTATTAAAATATTTTAGGACTTTATCATAAATGGAACTGCTTCCATGAAAATAAACAGCTAAGACCAAAGACACATAGGATCTGGGGAATAATTAAGCATTAAGGAGACAAAAATGTCTTTTTTTTTTTTTCCTGGTACTGCCACTAACTACAGGAGTCCAAGGTGCCCTTACATTTGCTTCTCTTCAAGATAGAAAGAAAAAAGTCTAAGCAACCAAAGCCAGGAAATGAGCTATGATGATCGGAGCTGTTGTGTGTGTAGGGATTTTTTTTTTTTTTCTGTTTTTAGTCTTTGAGATGTCTTTTCTTCTTTGGATTATTCCTCAGATGATGGTTATTTCTCGCCTGGGAGATCCCTGTACCTTCCACCATGCTTAAATAACTCTGGGCCTTGGATGATTGTGTTAAACTATCTTTTTCAAAATCACAGGGGAGATGTGTGTTTTTTTCTTGACATTGCTTTCCATGGGATCTCCATTTTGCAATTTCTCTTTGTCCTAAGAAAGAGGCCAACTAAGTCATTCAACTTGAATCAGCTCAGACATTTACTTGAAAGAGTTGATAATGAGCTGATATTAAGCATAGTCTATCCATACTATCTATACTCACCAAGGCTTGGGAACATTCGTCACAGGGTTTTGACATCAGAAGTTTAAAGTCAGATCAAATTTCTTGAAGATTTTCCCAAACTCTCTCTTAATTCTGTAGCATAAGTTGATACTGATGAAGTGGGTAGGCAAGTTTTTGAACATTTTTTTGTCATAAATATTTCAATATGTTGCCATTTAAGATATTAGTTACAACTTAACTCTACTTTTGACTTTTTTCTTACTCATCCAAATAACTTCATTCTGTTGGCCAGTTGAAATATAGATGCCGATACTTAATATCAGAATTTACGAAGTACTACGTTTTCATACACACACACACACACACACACACACACACACACACACACACACACACCTATATAAGTATGGATTCATTCTTCTGGTATACAGGCATGACCATACATGGAAATGGTCTTCATTACATTGGTCCCATGTATTTAATCATCCCTCTTCAAAAGCAGTTTCCAAAAGAATAAATGTATTGTATAGTTTTCTCTATCCCTTTTAGCTTAAAAACTAGTGTTTGTGACTAGACTGAGATAGTTTGAATGATTCAAGATCTGTACTTGGTCTACACAAAAGAAGCATACTCTAGTTTTAGAGAAGAACAACCTTTCTGTGTGTGGCTTCCTTGCTGATCTTGTGGTGCAGCTATGAAAAAGAACTGAGAACACCTTTCATATGCCTTTCTTTGTGCAGGCAGTTAGCTAGACAACTGTTTGTTCTGAGCTTATTCCAAAAGTTCCATCTAAACCCTCACCCAACAAAGCCGACTGTTGCCCAGATCTTTTTTTCCAATGTCACTTTTTGGTGCTATGGTTACCAACTTCCCATAATTCTTAAGTGTTGCAAAGTTAGATTTTTATCATCCAAATTTGATTAATAATTTCTAATAGAAGAGATAATTTAAGTCATTTAGAATTTTCTGTGATGGAGTAGACCAAGAAATTCTAAATGCATCATTGTTTCTGGGGAACATTTCAAATTGAAGAGGAATTAGGAAAAATGTTACAGAATAGAATATGTGATTTTTCGTACAGTTTTCATTTGAATTTTTAGAAGATCAGACAGACAACCCACCATCCCATCCCAACAGATATAGATAGCAAAGTGCCTCTGATTGTTATGAATAATATTATCTAAGTCACGGTATATTTTTATACTGGAATGATGTCCAGCTAGTTTGTCAATTTTTTTTTTTAGTTTTTTATAAGTATGAGTATAAGCCAACTGGGTCATTATATTAATATGATCATTGAACCAGGAGTCAAGTCTCTAAGGCTTAGTATCTGTGAGACATTAGACAAATTTTGCTTTCTTTCATTTTTCTCATCAAAAGCTACATGCTTATAATGAGCTATTTATATCACAGGCTTATGGAAGGAATCAGATACAATGATGCATATAAAAGCTTTATAATTATCATTATAAACACTCCCGAGTACCATTATAAATACTACTATTAATGTTATGACAAGGAATAAAATGCAAATTAGTCATCCCTTGGTATCTGTGGAGGATTGGTTCCAGGACACCCTGTGGATACCAAAATCTGCAGATGCTTAAATCCCTCATACAAATGGCAGAGTATGTGCAGATAAGTTATGCACAGTTTCCCATTCTTTAAATCATCATATCATCTTTATACTATTTATAATAACTTATACAGTGTATAAGCTGTATAAATAGCTATCACACTATATTGTTCAAAGGACAATGATAAAGAAAAATAGTCTGTACATATGCATTACACATATAATTTTTTCCTGAATAGTTTTGATCAGCATTTTTATTGAATCCGGAGATTTAGGACCTTTCTCTAAGAACCATTTTCATGTTGAAGTAAGCTATAATAATAACCCTAAAACATGTCTAAATCAATTGGAAATCTAAGAGAAATATCTAATAGCTACCATAGCATGTAACCAGGGCATCAAGGTTAGAAATAAGTAGGCCATTTGACTTTGTCAGAAATATCTAAAAATAGTTATTTAAGCAGTGAGTGGTGGCCAGGCACAGTGGTGCACACCTGTCATCTTAGGTACTTGGGAGGTTGAGGCAGGAGGATTTCAAGTTTAAGGCCAGTGTCAGCAATTTAGTGAGCCTCTTAGCAACATAGTGAGACTCTGTCTCAAAATTAAAAAAAAAAAAAATAGTACTAGAGATGGCACTCAGTGTTAAAGTGTTCCTAGATTCAATTCTAAATATCAAAACAAAACATAAAAAGTGAGATTTTTTTCTAACTAGTGTGATAACACTAAAAAGTAAGCCAAAGGTTTAATAATTCTGTTTTGGGTACTCTGTTTTGCTTTTCAAAAACTTAACGGAATTTTTTTCTCTGGGCTCTGTTCTAATTCAATGTATAAAAATCCGTCTATATATGAATAGCTGAGATCAACAGTATCTAAATATTGCATTAGCTCTATTCAGCTCAATTTCCTTATTTGTGCATGAGTCTGTGGGCTGTGTGGGTTATAATATACTCTAAAGTATAAACCCTGAACCCATACTGAAAAGTAATTGCAAATTGTATTGGAGAAGTTATAACAAATACACCACTTTGCCAGAGTGTATTTTGTTTGTACTTTGACCACATCAACTGGAATTAATTCTTATTTTTCTGTTATTTCAAAAGGGAGGGTTTCAGAATGTTTAAGTTTTCTTGTCTGATTTTATTGGATATCCACTATATCCATCAGGTACTAAGCAGAATGATGAAGGTTCAGAAATGGATGATACAATGTCTGCCCTCAAGGGGCAGCAGCAAGAAGCAAGAAGCAGCAGTCACATTGAATAATTATTGACAGGGAGATAAGGAATTAAACTTTCAAGTTGGTCAGTGCTTGAACTGTTTGATTAGCGACAATATCAGATTTTTTACATTCTCTACCTTCAGAGGTAATTAATGTTGATTTTGAAATAATTGACATTTTTTCCTATGAGTGTGTTGACGATTTGAAATAAAATGGTCTGAGTGAGGTCATTTTCCCTTGTTTAGAGGAGGCAGAGATAATATATACATCCAGGAGTAGAAAACAGGAGAAATTTAATTCATCTCTTTTTTTTTTTCTATCTCTATGAATTTATTTTTCTGCCTCTCTCCTCCTTTTTTCACGATGACACTCTGTCTCCTTTCATTTATTCATCCATCAGATATCTATTGAGAACTATTCTATGGGAAAATAGTTATGGACTAGGTAACATAGGCCTTTAACCTTGTGGAAGACTCTATTTACATCCAACTGTAGGAGCTTGTGATGATGGACAGTGTAAATTCTCATGCTTAGACCTCAAGAATTTGATTCCCCTCCTTACTTTCTAGCACTTACATGAATCTGGGCAATTTAGTTATCTTCTTTATGCCCTAGTTTCTTCAAACAGAATATGGGGATTATAATAGTATCTACTTGTGTTAGTCAGCTTTTTGTCTGTGACCAAAATACTTAACAAGAACAACTTAGAGAAAAAAAAAGGATTATTTTAAGCTCATGTATTCAGAGGATTCAGTCCACGTTTGGTTAGCTTTATTTCTCTTGTCCAGAGGTGAGGCAGAACATCATGGCAGAAGGGTGTGACTGAGGAAAACTGCTCAGCTCATGAAAGCCAGGAAGCACAAAGAGAGAAAAGCCAGGGACAAGATATAGTTTCCCAAGTCATGCCCCCAGTGACCTGCTTCCTTCAGCCAGTCCTACAGTTACCAGCCAGTAGTCCATTCAAATGATGAATCCATCAAGTGCATTAATTCACTGATGAGAGAATAGCTCTCACCATTGCCTAGAAGTGCCACCTCTGAACTTTGCTGCATTTGGGATCATGCTTTCAACACCTGAACTTCTAGGAATATATCCTAGACCTAAACCATAACACTACTTAAAAGAACTGTAACAGTGGTGATTTTTTTTTCATTCTAAATCTATTTACATGTAGAATACAAATCTTTCTGATGGGACTATGCCCACTATGTATATCAGGTGATAAATGACAATGTAAGAATACACAAAAATTCCAAAATTATACCCAGGTATTTCCAATAATATTTCCAATGTTACTTTTTAACATTTTACTTTTTTAGAAAAGTTAACATGCCCAATCGATTTTTAGCAATATTAGGTCTCTAGATAAAATCTGAAAGAATAATAAAGTGATACCTTATTAAGAACTCACAAACACAATTTTTTCCCCAATTGCTTGTGTAATCTCTAGAGACCTGACAGTCAGTCATTGAGAATCAGTGACCCTACTCAACTACTAAAAATTGACCGGATCACAGCTCAAGATGGTATCTTTTGGAAACCTGGTACTCTTTTTTTTTTATTTTCTTTTCTAACTATTCTTCGTACAAATGTTTCAGTGAAATCCTCTAAGTTTCCACATCTTTCCTTGAAAGTTTTTAATGTTCTGTATGATTTTGAAGAATGGATTGCATAGAAGGGCAGTGATCTTTAACTGAGTCCTGTGCCCTGGACAGTCATACAGGGTAAGAAGCACCCCCACCCCATTCTTTTATGTTTTGGGGCAGGATTAATCTTAAAGGACTGTGCCTTCCAAAATCTGAGACTGGATTCTCTCTTCCAGCCTTTCATAAGACTTTTTTTTTTTTTTTTTTTTGCTTCATCTGAATGGTTTGTTCATCTCTATAAAGGGAATTAATGGTTTACAGAGATCTTGTCTGTGTTGAGTGATAAAGGACAGAGACTCTAGCTTATTGGTCTTTTCTGTTAGCCTATGTTGAGCTAAAGTAAATTAAGAATTCATTGAGAAGAAAGCACCTCTTTGATATGGATCCATGTATTTTGTATTTGTGTTATGTATGCCAGAAATGTGTGACAGAAATTTTAGAACAGAGACTCTACACTATCTGTATCTATGTATTTATGTGTCTGTAATTCAGAGAAGTCTTTTCCTTTATCACATGAATGTACTATGTTTCCTACACCTGGAACTGATTAATTAGATTTTTAAATCCTTTACTGGAAAGAATCTCTATTGTGATTGCTAGGAGATAAGAAGGTATCTATATACTCTCAGAAATTAAGGAAATTGCATCTCAATAATTTCCAAGGGAAAAGAAAAGCTACTCTCATAAAAACTAATTCAGAAACATTTAAAAATTCATATTTTCATAATTTAGGTAAAACTTCAGCACATAAAACCATCTTAAAATTCTGTTTGAATATAAAGAACTGTGTTTTCTATGAATTATCATATTTATAAGCATAATACAAATACACATTTTAATTCTACTTGGTATGTTCTCTCTGAATTTATAAGTTTACTAATAAAATAGACTACTCATTTATTGTTTAATATTTTGGAATTTTATTTCAGATGCAACCATCTTAAATCATTATTCTAAAAGACTCAATTGAAATGGTAACATTAAACAGAGACATGAGATGGGAGGGAAAGGGAGAGAAAAGGGAAATGAAGGGAGACCCTCATTGCTATACAAAATTACATATAAGAGGTTGTGAGGGGAATGGGAAAATAAACAAGGAGAGAAATGAATTACAGTAGATGGGGTAGAGAGAGAAGATGGAGGGGAGGGGAGGGGGGATAGTAGGGGATAGGAAAGGTAGCAGAATACAACAATTACTAATAGGGCATTATGTAAAATTGTGGATGTGTAACCGATGTGATTCTGCAATCTGCATTTGGGGTAAAATTGGGAGTTCATAACCCACTTCAATCTAATGTATGAAATATGATATGTCAAGAGCTTTGTAATGTTGTGAACAACCAATAAAAAAAAAAAAGACCTAGGGGGAAAAAAAAAGAAATGGTAACTATATTTTCTGTATATAAGTTTGAATATAATTTTCAACATCTTCAGGCAATTTAAAATTTCAGACTATTTCTAAATTGAGCCAATTAAAGGGTATTCATTAGGTTATATCTAAGTAATATAGAACAGTAGGCCTTACTTTTTATAAGCATAATTTAAAGCTTATCTATTTTATGCCTCTTATGGTAAAGAGATGCTATCTCTGCATATATTTGTGAGTATTAATGAGTTCATTTTTGCCTTTTTGAGAAATTGTACTATAAGACACGTGCTTTTGTTAATGGAAAAAAGAGACTATAGCTTCACAAGTGAAATAACTGATAGTTCTAGAATGAAAAATAAGAAAGTTGAAGAAAAGACCTAAATGAACATAGAAAGTTGCAGGAATATTATAAAGTTTTTTCTGTTTTGGTCAAAGCTGGCCGAAAAGTTTATAGCAAAGATTTTCAAAAAGAATTTGCATTTACATTTCTTCCTACCATTACTTATCCCCTAACTCTACTTTATCTCCATGGTATTTATTATCACCTCTCTTATTTATTTATTTTTTGCTTATTCTTGGGCTTTGTCCATTGGAACTTAAACCTTTTAGTGGAGGGACTAGAGTCCCCACTATGTTGGAAAGAAGACTGGAAAATAATATTGGTTGAATAAATAAAATATTGGTTGAATAATCAGATTTATTTAATGCTCATTGAAGGACACCGTGCTAGAAGACTGTAACAGTTTACTGAACATGACTCTGGTCTTGAATGAAGAAGTAGACCAGAGGAAGAAATATGGTTCAGGGCATAGAGTACTTTTATAGTTTGGATATAAGGTGTTGGCAAGGGCTGACATGTTTAGCTTCTGAGAGTTGTGATCTAATCAGTGGGTTAAATCCATTTGATACATTAATAATTTGAGCAGACTGTAAGTATGAGCAGGTAGGGTGTGATTGACAATGTAGGCCACTAATGGGTGTGCCCTTGGGGTTTACATTGTGTCCCTGGCACCTTGCTCACTCTTTCTGAAACCAGGCTACCATCAGCTGAGCAATGTTTCTCTGGTTTGTCTTCCAAATCCTTTGCCATGATGTTCTGCCTTGGACCCAGAAGGATGGAGTCAGCCTGCCATGGTGTATACTACTCAAACCCTGAGCCAAAATGATTTTTTATCCTCTATGTTTTTCTTGTCAGATATTTTGGTCACAGCTACAAACACTTGTCAACACAAGGAGAGATCTGAAGAAGTAAAAAAATGTTTCACAGAAATACCTGTGCATGAATGTAGGAACATCAAGAATGTAGCCAAATAAGAGGGAAGTTCTAGGGCATCATGTTGAAATGCCAAAGAACAGTGTATATAAAGTGCATCAAGTGTAATGCAGAAAAGAAGCCTGGATATTGTTTCACATCTTTACTGAATATTTATTTTATACCGCCCCCGCACACACACACACGCACACACACACACACACACACACACACACACACACACAGTGCTAAGCTTAGGAGGGCTACCCTCGATGACACAGAATAGTAGGAGAAATAGACAAAAAGGTAGATGTTTACAAGTTAGTGAAAGTGTGCAGTTAATTGTGGCAAAGCCTAACTATTACTACCATAACACCTTAACAATTCTGTTCCCTCCTGGGAAGAACCTGACCTTGGGAAGTTGTCCTGATAAGCTGCTCAGAGTAGAAGAAAAAAAACTGAAGACTCAGGTACCAGTAGGAACTAAGAAACTGAAGTTGATGGTGAGGCTGCCTTTTAGGAAACAAGGGTAGAAAATAGTTCTTTTCCTGAGAAAGGCATGAAAGGAGAGAAAAGATGATGAGAGAAAAGATGAAGAAATAGAAACTGGGTTATTTGTGGGCAATTGCTAGTTACCTCTAATGTGAGCCATTGGAAATAAAAAATTAAGTATGCAGATGACTAATATCCAGTTTGAAAGTGTGAATATTTTTTTTTCTTCCCACAAATCTTAAGCAACATACATTTGATTTAGTGATGATTCATGTGAATGGATTTTGCAATGAAACAAAGGAGTCAGACCGGGAAGGGACTCAGCACAGTTCAAAAACAGCCATGGTGACAGCAGGAGGGCCATGAACAAAAAAATAAAAGCCCTTGGGAAATGCCAAGGTTTTAGAGTTTCAGGAACTTGAAATCAGCATGAACAAAGAGCTTCTTGAATAAGTTTCAAGGGACAGACACCACCCATTGCTTTCCTGGTTATAGGAAATGTTCATTTCTTATGGCTGCTAGTGTGGAGACCCAGAAAGACAGGGTTTAGGTGCAGAGCAAGGCAAGAACCATCAACTATGGCACACTAAGGATGTCCTAATGAGATGAGTTTATCAAATTGCCAGGGCTGGAAGTAGGGGAGAGGGAAAAGAATTCTAAAGAAAAAAAAAATTGTAAATGTTTAAAATTAGCAAACAAAATAGTAAAAGTTAGATGGCTTTTAGGGTGAAGAACTCAGGAAGAGCCTGATACTGATTGCACACCAAACACCTGCTGTGCGAAATATCAGGTACACTTTCTGCTTTATTTTTTGCACTGTTTACTTGCATACCATAAAAATTCACTACTTTCCACATATAGTTTTATAAATTTTGCAAATGAATATGGTAACCACCACCAATATTGAGAGGTACAACTTTTGATGACCTCAAATTTATTTTGTGCCCATTCATAATCTCCCCCTTCCAACAACCCCCACAATTAGCAACACTGACTTGTTATTTCTATACTTTTGTGTTTCCAGCATGTCATAATAATAGTTATACAGTGCACTGTCTTCTGCATTTGTCTTCTTTCACTTAGTAGAATGTATTTGAGTTTCACCTATGTTGTGCATAGCAACTATTATTATTATTATTATTATTATTATTATTATTATTATTATTATTATGGTACTGGGGATTGAACTCAGGTGTGCTTAACCCCAGAGCCCCATCTCCAACCCTTTTTTTATAATTTATTTAGAGACAGGGTCATGCTGATTTGCTTATGGTCTTGCTAATTTGCGGAGACTGGCTTTGAACTTGTGATCCTCCTTCCTCAGCCTCTGGAGCTGCTGGGATTAAGAAGTGGAATAATTACTTTATATTGCTGAATAATGTTCTATTATATGAATGTACATAGTTGTTTATTCTGGTGAGAAGGACATCTGGATTGTTTCTACTTTTGGACAATTAAAAGAAAATCGCCATAGGAATTGCTGTGTGAACATAAATGTTCATTTCTCTTGGATAAATTTTTACTTCTCTTGGAATAAGAGATGTTGATTTTGTGGTAACTATGTTCCAATATATGAAATTTTCTTAAACTTTTTTTCCCTTTTTTTTTCCTCCTATGCTGGGGATGGAACTCCAGACCCTGTACATATTAAGGAAGTACTCTAGCACGGAAACACACTCCCAGCCCTATCTTTTATATCTTGATCCCTGACTTCTAATGCAGAATTACAAAAGAATCAATTTGTTTGTTTAAGCCACAGAGTTTGTGGCAATTTGTTATGGCAGTCCTAGGAAACTGATGCTATTATTAATGATGCTGAGCATCTTCCCATATGTTTGTCTGCCATCTCAACATCTTCTTCATGGTGAAGTCTCTCTAGAGTTCATCTATGTTAATTACGGTTTTATGTTGTTGTTTTGTCTTTTTAATATAGATGTCTAATTTTTCTAATACCTTTTGTTGAAATTATATTTTATACTTTGATTTTTCTTAGCAACTTTGTCAAAAATCACATTTCCATATTTAGAAATATAGATGTACTTCATTGTTCTGTCTGGATCCTTACAATTACTATAGCTTTAGAATAAACTTTGAAATCGGTCCTATAGAAGTTTTTTTTTTTTTTTTTTTTTTTTAAATTTTCACAATTGTTTAGACATGTTAGTTCCTTTTACTTAACAAATACATTTTTAAGACTCAGCTTTTATTCTTTGAAATAATTCTACTGGAATTCTGTTGAGAATTGCATTGAATCTATATCAACGTAGGGAGAACTAATATTTTCATAACATTGAGTCATTAAATCTACCTTTGAGTTATACCCCTAGCACCCAGGATGCTGTCTCCTATTCCTCATTTTCTGAGACTTCTCATCACAGATATTACACTTTTCATCTATCTTGTCTAGACTTAATTTTTACACATCTACTGTCTTTCTGCCTATATTTCAGTGTATTACTTTTTTTTCTGGTTGCTCTAGAGACTAAACTTTATGGATACAGCTACTCATTTATACCCATGCAAAGTTAATATTTTACTACTTCCAATAAAATTTTTAAAAAATTGTGAACATTAGGTTCTATATTCTTCCTCCTTCATAGTTTGGGGTATGTGTGTTTGTGTATGTGTGTGTGTGTGTGTGTGTATTCAATAGCAGTGTATATACAGACATACACATACAAACTTTGACCACTTTTCTTGTCACTGCTATTTATTTTCTATATTTTAAAGCATTTGGAAGGAGAAAAAAGAAGTTTTTTACATTAGCCCTCATAATTACTGTTTTTCTGGTTCTACTTCTTTATTTCTGTACGTTTAGGGTTTTTTGTTGTTATTATTATTTATTTATTTATTTATTTATATTTCCTCTTGGCTTGAATATCTTTCTTTAGCTTTTCTTCGGGGGCAGATTGGTTAGTGACAAATTCTTAATTTTCCTTCCTCTGCAAATGTTTCTATTTCATATTCTTTCCTGAAGATTGCTTTCAATGTAGTTGAAGGTCTTTGTTGACCAATCTTTTCTTTTAGCACTTTAAATTTGTTGTTCCCTGTCTCATTGCCTACATGGTTTTGATTTAAAAAAAAAAAAAAATAGGAAGTAATTTTAATTTGATCGTCCCGTATTCAATATATCAGCTTTCTCCAGTGGTTTTTAAAGTTTTTTTCTTTATCTTTGGTTTTATTCAGTCTTATTGTGATGTGTCTGGGTGGTTTTTACATTTTAATTTATTTCATTTGGGGTTTTCACCAGTTTTTGAATATGTAGATATATAATTTTCACAAATATTAAAGGTTTACAGCCACCATTTCTTCATTTTTAAAAAATTTCTGCACTAATCTCTCTCTCTCTCTCTCTCTCTCTCTCTCTCTCTCTCTCTCTCTCTCTCTCTCTCTCTCTCTCTCTCTCTTCCCTCCTTATGAGACCCCATTGATTTGGCTATTTCCCAACAAGTCTCTGGAATCCTGTTCATTTTATAATATTTTTTCTTTCTTCATTTTCTGTCTTCAGGTCTTTTTCTTCTCATTGTTATTCTCCTATCAAGCTACCTAAGTGAAAATTTTATTTAAGATACAGAATGTTTAATTCTGGAATTTTTTACCTCTTTATTTTTTATGGTTTCTTTTTTTTCTGAAAATGTCTATGTTCTAATTTATTTCAACTGTGTTTTCCTTTATATCAGAACATAGTTATAGTAGCTGTTGAACATTCTAATCTAACAAGTACCTCTAACATCTGGGTCATTCCATGGAAGTCATCTGATGCTGTTCTTTTCCCTTGTGAACATTTTGCATTTCTCTGATTCTTTGCCGATTAAGTTACTTTGAATTGCATCCTAGATACTTAAAAAATATTTTGTATAGATGCTAGTTATTGCCAAAGTCCTCTGTGGAATGATTATTTTTGTTGTTCAGATAGAATCAACATATTTAGTTCAAACTTCAGTTTCTGTCTTCCCTACACGGTACTTACAGTATCAGTTTAGCTTTTTTCTTTTCTTTGCAGGACTACATCACATGATGCTCGGTGTTGTGTTCAGAACATGTACCAGTTTATACACAACATTACTAGATCCCACCATCCAGATGCCCTCATTGTGCTATTTACCCCTAATCTGCAGGTTTTAGGGACTCCTTTTCCCAAATTTTAGACAAATGAGTGAAAAAAGGATTCTCTCAAAGTTTTGCTGTTTTTTTTTCCCACTATCACAACAGATCAAAGGTGGCCCCTTAAGAAAAATAATAATAATATGTATATAAAAATGAGAAAAGCAATTGGTAGCTCATTTTTTTTTTCAGGGTGCTTGTTCAATGTCCAACTCCTCTCCCCAAAGTGCCATTTCTTGTTTTATTTTTCAGTAACTTTATCTTGGGTTAGAAATTTGGGTTGTAATCAGTAAGAAAGAATGTCTATAGTCAGCTTACTCTATCTTGGTAAGATATTTTATTTTTTTCTCTTACTCATTTATTTTTATTTTTTGTTCAGGGGATAACTAAATATACTTCCAAGATAACGTTGAGTGCTTGTGAAGGGGCACGGTTGGTGACAATATGCAAAGGTCACTCAGCACAGCCAACATGTGCACCTAAGACACTGGAATTCTATGTAATAGGTTACAGAAAACTGTGGGGGCATTTTCATTCAAATTCCTCATGTGGTGGCAACCCTCAAAAATGGTCTTGCTTCTGTCTTTTTTTTTTCCTTTCTTTCTTTTTTTTTTTTTAAACATTCTTAAATAGAAGTGAAATGATTTCAAGTCTGCTTCCATATTCTAGTCCTGGCACCAATCTTATTTCCCCAGAAGGCGTTTCTATTACTGAAAGTGGCATTCAGGCACTGACGACCACACATTCCTTTATTATACATTGCATAACAACAGAAAAAGACCAATAATATAACCAGTCCTATTTCTTGTGAACCAACAGCATTTGAGGCAGAGCCGACTTTATGCTCCTTACATATATCTCTTGTATAAAGTGACTCTAGTTTAATTGATAAAGAATTATGCACAGATAGGCATGGATAGAAATCAATGGATGATACATTTGCATTAAAACAAGGCAAAGACTACATTTCCTCTTTTACTTAATCGACTCTGTGGAACAATCCATGCCATTAAAATAGGTGCTTCTCGTAGGAAACTGTACTATCACATATTTAATTAATACCTCTTTAGGTACCTGTCTTTGGTTAGTTTTGTTTGCCAGAAACAGACTGAGACATAAATGGGTACCAGGAAGATGTTCTGAAGCATGCTCTTGATCAAGACCGATTATGAATGATGGAAACGGGAATTTTTAGGATGAGGAACTATATAGCACTGTGATCAAAATCACCAATTCCTGAGGGAATTCTGGAGGCTTTCCCAGATTCTCTACACTGAGGCAGAGGTGGGCAGGTATATTCCTACCAGCCAGTGAGCAGACTGAGTGGAACCTGGGGCAAGGAGGTGTTCTGTGGCAGAGGTTTCCCCAGTGAGACTGGAGCTGTGAGCTTTGGGAGGCAGGATTTCAAACAATTATGGAGATGGGGGATGTGAGAGGTGCCCTACAGCATTCATCTCGGGGCTGTGGATCAACATGAGCTTTCTGGTGTGTAAAATGAAGATTATAACCCAACATTGTAGAAGGTATATGTTCATCAGTTTTCTACCACTATAAATAAAGACCCAAAATGATGAAGTTACAAAGAGAAAAGGTTTGGGAGGTTTTAGTTCATGACTGTTGAGTTGAGCCTGGAGGAAGTGCATGGCGGAGCAAAACCACTCACCTTGTGGCCAGGGAACACAACAGAAGATAAAGTGACCAGGGTCCAACAACTCCCTTCAAAACACTCACTCAATGACCTAAAACCCTCCTCCAAGGCCCCACCTCTTAAAGATCCCATAGCCTCCAGTAGTGCCACCCTGGGGACCAAGACTTGATCACTGGAACCTTTGGGGGACATTTACAATTCCAAGTATAGCAGGTGGCATGGGAATATATTAATATCTTTGAGGGGGTGCATCCCCCAAAGACACCATCCAATGAGTTTGGGTTGGGATGTGCACAAGTGCATCTCCAGGCATATTTTACACAAAAGTAACTTCTTGCCAGGTATGGAGATGCCTGCCCATAATTCCAGTGACTCAGAAGACTGAGGCAGGCAGATTGCAAGTTCCAGGACAGCCTCAGCCATTTAATAAGACCCCAGGTAAGTTAGCATCACCCTGTCTCAAAATCAAATATTAAAAGGGTTGGGAATAAGCTCAGTGGTAAAGCACTCCTGGGTTCAATCCCTGGTACCAAAAGCGAAAAAAAAAAAAAAAAGGTCTTAATAATAATCAGCTACTTTTCTTGCTTTTCCACACATATGTATGGGTACAAGTATTATCCCTAGGCAAGAAGTTTCTCCCAGATTCCCACTCTGTCCTTGCTATGAATCCTATGTGCTGGAGTTCATATCAAGTCCCAAGAGAGATTTCATCTCAAATCAAAGTAGGTGGACCTTCAGATGTTTGGGGTTTTGTCCTCATTTTATTTGCGTGCTTAATTATTTTCTGTTGGTTTCTCCTACTAGGTGGCCTTGCTTGCGTGCTTAATTATTTTCTGTTGGTTTCTCCTACAAGGTGGCCTTTGCCTTTTTCAAGACCAGGTTTGGATAGTTCCTATTCTGTAAGGGGAAGGGGGAGGATACATGTTCTGGCAAGTCCTTTTAAATTAAAGAGAGTGGGTTTAAAATAGAAAATGTAATTTTAACACATGCAGAATCCACATGCTGGGAAGAAAATTCTATTGTATTTTTCAAACATTGAAAAAAAAAAAGACTGAAAAACATATTAGAATAAACACAAGCAGGCACAAGCTGACCCAGACATTCCTGCCAGTGTGTGGCAGAGCACAAAGGGTCTGCTTTTGCTGCATATGGTGAATCATGGAGACCTCTAAATATGTTATTTTAAATCATAATGAGTAATACTGCAATTTTTCTTTCACAAGTGAGTCAATACAATCTGACATATACCATTAAGCTGGAATTTTGGAGGTATTTTTATTTCTGTTCAATGGAAGCTGGTACATTCTTTTTGTTTCATCATTTTCAGGTAAATGATGATTTGGTCCATTTGTGTGTGTGTGTGTGTGTGTGTGTGTGTGTGTGTGTGTGTGTCTGTGTGTGTGTGTAGGAGATATTAGAATAGAAAAATTAATAGCTGCTTTCATATCCTTTCTTTGGACAGGAGAGATTGGGGTTACAATTTCTTCTATTTACATCTTAGCTCATTTCTAACAGAATTCTATTGATTAATTATTGTCACAATTATCTAGCAACAATATTTTCTGTGTAGCACGAAGATTTCAAAACTCAGCTATTTTTTTTTAAAGGTCTGATTTCTAGGCTAACAAAAGTCAAGCACCATCTCCTGGTGGCTGCAATAGGATTAGGGATAAATACCCCCTCTAACAATAAATGTGTTCTAGAAAATGTTATTTTACCTAGACTTGGCTTTATGAATGTCAAACAACCTGTCCACCTAGATTCATTCATCCATTTGCTTAGGAAAGAGTAAAAGTGTGGACATTTAATGTTCTTGCATGTTCAAAGCAGATCTCCTTTTTCTGGAAAAAAAGCATTCTGTTATCTCTGTAGTAGACCACTCGTCCTCATCTAAGTCCTACAGCTAACCCTCGTTTTAACCAAAATTGCTGTGGATTTACATGATCAAGTCTAGGAAGGAGAAGGAGAAGAGAGGAGGAGGAGGAAGAGGAGGAGACATACACACACAAATATTATTTTACTTCACAGACCTAAATACTTGAATGACACTCAACCTCCAGTCTTTGCTAGTCTATGCCAGAATGGTTTAGAAAGTCAAGTCAGCACTCTTTCCATAGGTATAACTGGTATTTGAGAGAGTTGCCAATGCTGATTTCCATCTTGCTACCTTAGCACAGGAAGGAAAGAGCCTGCCTGGGATTGAAACGGAGACGAAGGAAAGCTGAGGTGAAGAGGTACCAAGGACTATGGTGTTTATTAACTACCTGGATCCACTCAACCACACTCAAAGACAATTCCATGCTTCTCAGTTGTGTGAGCTAATCAGTTTTAATCTTTTTTTTTTTTTTAAGGCAAAGTAAGATTTCTTGTTTTTTTTTTTTTTAATCTCCTCATCTCCTTCAAGATGAAAAAAATCCTTATATGGTTATATTTGTATATTTGACATATGTGTGTGTGTGTGTGTGTGTAATTTGTTATTTATTTAAAAATACTTAGATTTTGGAGGAGATCCATTTTCATAAAACCCCTGGCCTTTCTTGCCTTCTTACTAACCATTTCCCCACCTGCCCCATGGAAGAGAGAGAGAAGCTTAATATGGTTGATGGTTTTGGAAGGAGATCAGAGCTGTGTACCTTCTCCTTTTTTAAAAAATGAACGCTCATGTGTAACCCATGTGATTCTGCAATTTGTATTTGGGGTAAAAATGGGAGTTCATAACCCACTTGAATCAAATGTATGAAAGATGATATGTCATGAGCTTTGTAATGTTTTGAACAACCAATAAAAAAAAAATAAAATAAATAAAATAAAATAAAATTGAATGCTCCATACTTTAGTCAGTTTTGATGGTGGAACACTCTAACAAATTTTCTTACTGCTAGAGATAATAATGGGATGATAATCTATGTCTTAATGTTTGTTTACAACTCTGATTTCTTTAGGATAATTCCAAGAAGTAGAAATGGCAGATCAAATGACATTTTTAAGGAATTTTAAAAGGAAATTTGAGGACTTTTTTTCAACTATGTTGAGGTCTATAAATATAAAAATAAATAAATAAATATATACATACATACACACACACATATATATATAATATGTATATATTTTAGCTATACAAGGTGATGTTTTGATATGTGTATAAATTATAAAATGATTGCCACAATCAAGTTAATTAACATATATTACTTCACCTAGTTATAATTTTTTTTGTTTGTATATGGTCAGGAACACTTGAGATCTACTCTTGTAGCAAATTATATTAGTTACCATTCTGTACAGTAGGTCTCCAGAGCTTAGTTACTCTATAACCACAAATTTGTACCATTTGACTAACATCTTCTCTGGTTAAGAGTCTCTTAATATGAGTTCAACTGTTACATACATAGTAGGATTTCCCTGTGTTTGGTTATCTGGTGTTCTGTTCTTTATCTGGATTATACAACAAACTCAGTAGGAAACTCTTTCTCCAGCTAGCCGCTATGGTTGGGCTGCAATTTTGCATGGCTGATTTTGACTAAAAGATAGCATACCAATGTCTCTTCTTGGATCTAGGATTATCTACCAGTCTAAAAGTATAAGCTGCATTCTCAGATATAATTATTATCAGTATTAAGGTGACATTTTGATTTCTACCTATCTTATTTCACTATATTCTTAAATTAACTTGGAACCTGTACAAGTAAGAGAAGTATTGTTCTATTGATTCTTTACCTCCCAGTAACTCTCACCAAGATGATATGTATAAAGTTACTTAAATGACCAAAGCCCTTTCATTATTAGGGAACACCAAAGAGCTTACTGTATCTAGAAAACAAGATACCAAAGGGACAGTGGAAAATTTGATACTAAATATATAGGAAGGGATCAATTATAAAGGGATTTTTTTCTGAGATATTAAGGAGAATAGAATTCCATTGTGTGTGTAATGTTGAACCGCAGGAGAATTTTAAATAAGAGACAGACATTTTCCAGAGAACATATACTGTTATGAGTTAAAAAAAAAAAAAAAGTGAAATGGAGGAGGTGACAAAGAAAACAGTGTAGTGAGTTGGTGCCCTTACGTCTAAATAGTAATTATCATGAAGAAAAGGATCACACCACTATAGACAAAGCATTTAGTCCAATGCCCAAGATTCAGCTATTCAACTGGCCTCATTGTGCCTGCGTGTGTGTGTGTGTGTGTGTGTGTGTGTGTGTGTGTATGTGTGTGTGTATTAGAGAGGGGGGGAGGGAGGGAGGGAGGGAGGGAGGGAGAGAGGGAGAGAGGGAGAGAGAGAGAGAGAGAGAGAGAGAGAGAGAGAGAGAGAGAGAGAGATATCCATAAGAAAACACTGAGAAAGGAAAAAAAAAGTACAGTAGCCAAAATCATGGTTATATTTAAATCTGAACCTCCTAAGCCTGAGAGTACCAGACTCAATGTGGGTAGTTCATGAATTATTTGTTGAAGCCCCAAGCACTGGGATAGATTTCATGAGGATAAATTACTAGACGGTATTTATTGAGATGATTCCATGTGCCAAGTTCCATTTGGTAGGTGGACTTTGTCTACAGAATCTGGGTCACAGACTTTCTATCTTTGGAATGACAAGGAAGAGTGGGGGAGCACATAACAATGATGATGCTACAGTGACTGAAAATGAGGTGTGGAGAACTGAAACCTGAAAGAATGTGTCAAAAGAGCCTGGCTCAGTGGCACATGCCTATAATCCCAGCAGCTCAGAAGGCTGAGGCAGGAGGATCACCAGTTCTAAGCTAGCCTCAGCAATAGAGAAGAGTCGCTAAGCGACTCAGTGAGACCCTATGTCTAAATAAAATACTAAAAAGGACTGGGGATGTGTCCCAGTAGTTAAATGCACCTGGGTTCAATCCCCAGTACAAAAACAAAAACAAAAACAAAAGTGCCAAATATCACAAAGGGACTAGTAGCTGAGCAAATAAAGATACTTTTGGATAGGGCAGGGAGTCCATGATGTCCTTATTAAAGTAGCAGATTTATGAAAACAGAAAGACAAGGAGTATGGATGAAGGTATGAAAGTGTGTCAGCTAAAAAGTAAGACTTTAAAAAAGGATGAATTTATTGCAAGAATTGAAGTTTCAACACGAATTCATTTGGCAAAATGAGGGAAAAAGTGATCTGAGCCAAATATAGATATTGCCAGGTCAGGAAAAATTGCTTCGCCATTTAGTTACTAGAAAGGTGACCACATGGGTTGAATGTACAAACCAAGAGTTGAATAGATCCATCTGCCTACCTAGAAAGTGGCTGAGAAATGCTGGAACCAGAAGTGTTTTTTTCTGTGCCTCAGTTTCCTCACCTGTACAATGGGAAGCTAATAGCCCCTACCCCACAGGTGAGTGTTTAGAACAGTGCCCAGATAAGCATCCAATATGTGCTGGTTGGTATTATTGTCTTTTAGTTTACACCCAGAATCTCTCTTGGGCACTTGCAAACCAGAAAAATATCCATTTCTAGAGTAATTGACTATATTGTTTATATTCTACTTGCCCACGTAACAAAAGATAGCAAGCATAAATCTTATAAAAACCAAGGTACCATGACATATCACTCTTGCCATTTTTGAGAATGGAATTACATCTGAAAATGACATTAATAACTGTATGTGTGTCTTTTTATTCTTCGTGTGTAGGGCAATTTCAAGTTCTAAAGCAAAACGGCAGATTTACATAATAATCTAGAATTCATATAATTGATATAGGGGCTTTTATACTGTACCATAAGCACTGTAGATTTCAACTGTGAAAGCTGTAATTTACCCATTTGCATTTCATTAATTTAGGAAAAGACAGGTTGTGGGGGTAGAATGTGTAATGGGTTCTGACACGAATCTAATTGGCATGTGTTGTTATTTGGAGGAATAAAAAATGAAGAACCTAAATTATTTTAAATTATTTTTGTTGGCAGTCTATATTCTAGCTGGCAAGCTTTATCTCTGCAACCAAGTAGCTTTGTGACCTTGAGAAAATTACATGACTTCTCTGGATTTAATAAGAAATTTGAAACATTATTGGGTCATCAACCCATCAAATCCCTTCCAGGATGCCATATGAGAGTGTATGGGATACGGTAGTAAATAACCTGGCTGCATAGAATATAAAACAAACAAACAAAAAAATAATTAAACAGAAAAAAAATTATTCTAGAAGCAGGTGCTCTTTACAAGTCCTCTGACAACCTAACAATCCTAACCACTTTTTGTCAGAAGAACAGGAACAAAATTATACTAGGTGGCATCTGATCTAATTAAACTATACACAGTAGCTTGGTAAGTACTTATTATTGGACATTTCAGTAATATTGAAACCTTTTGACACCTCCTCTGTCTTTTGAAAGCTGACCTTGCCTTAATTTTATCCTTACTGAGAGCACAGTGTATGAATAATGAATCTTAAAGATCATCCCATAACCTTGAGCTGCATAGTCTGCCTTTGGCAGTGTACATGAACACACATGGCTGCAGCATCATGTAAATACAAGCACTTGACAACCCTGGTGAAACCACAGAAACATAGTGCCCGGGACTTGAGAGGCTCTCCATAAGTGTATGCTAAAATAATGAATAAATCTAGATGTGGAATAATATGTGTAACAGGAAGATCTTAGAGTTTGAAGCTATTTGAACCTCAGATCAATTATCATCTGTAAGCAGGTGGTCTTGGGAAAATTGCTTGGACTCTCTGAACCTGTATCCCCATCTATAAAATGGGGATGACAATACCAACTTTTGGATTTGTCGTGAGGATAAGAGGACATGTTTCAATGGACATATATATGAATGTTAGATATGAATGTATATATTTTATTATACCCTCTATTAGCCAACATTCTTGATTCTCTCAAAACCCGGTTCTAGGTAGTTTAAATAAAGAGAGGATAGTCATGGGATTTCCCTGAAGTTATGTCTTACATAAAGACAGATATTAGGGGTCAGGGAATGTCAAAGACTCTGATCTCTTTTCTCTGAACCTACTTCATAATCAACCCTCCTTTTCTGAGATTGACAATTTTAGAGTTTGTATGCTATTCTTCCAGGCATCTCCAGAGAATTATTAACAATCCGAGTCTTAACTTCATTTTCAAATTCATGTGAGAGAGAATTTGAATGTCCCACTCTCAAAAAAAGCTGCCCATCTTGGCCAAATCTGCAGGGAACAGAGGCAGGTAGTGTATTTTTACAAAAGCAACTGCTGAGGAGATTTCAGATGAGTTGGGGATCGCCTTTCCAGATGAGGAATCATTGCAAACCGAGAATATGCACCATAAGCTTTTTGTCCATCTCTTAAGATTTTTCCCAAAAAGCATTCAATATAGAAATATGTTATGTAAAGCACCTGGCAAAATGCCTGGCAAGTAAGTAGCAAGCCTTAGATAAGAGGCCATAATTATTTGAAAGATGACATATAAAGATAACACTCATCTGTGCCTTCATTGAATCAGCATTCTCTGAGGCTCAGATTTCAATTTAAACATTGGACTTGTCCTGGAAATATGGACTCTGTTGGTTACACAAAAGAGGAGGACTATGTCTTGTTCATCTCTCCTTAACTCCACCAAACATTGTCCTTTATAGAAAGTTTGCTCTCTCCCAGACATGATAACTTTTGTTATATTTCATAACTCAAAAGAGACGTTCTTTCTAGGTCGTTCTTACATGGATTAACCTTTTCAGGCCCGTGAGCATCCCGATTAGAAGCAATTTCATGCTGATGGATCGTTCTGTAAAAATTTCCCAAAGTTCTCTAAAAGGGGATGTTAGTGCTCTGGGTTTTCATTCTACAAATGGAAAAGGGAATGAAGGAGAAAACCAACTTGCTCACATGGACAAAACAGAACCAGTTGGCTGACACCACTTGTCCCTTTCTACCTAATAGAAATTTCCTATGATAAATCCCAAAGTAACTCCAAATTCTCATATCATGAGGGTAAAACATCTGTTAGCCATAACATATATAACAAATTGCCCATATCATGCTGTCCAGTTGTCATAGTAAAATACAAATATTCAAGATAAAACAGAAAAAAAAATTACTGGTCTTATAATATTATATGGGTTTGGGGCAGGATTTCTTGTCTTCTACATATGAGACCTTATAAAAGCCATTGTGTTTTAGTGTCTCCTCCACTTTCTTAAAGAAAAAGAAAGGGATCTTAGTTTTAGGTTTCATACTGCTTTCGATTCCAAATCAGATATTGTATACATCAGCCATAGAATACGATAGAGGATGTCATGCCCTGATTTTTTAAAATAACAAATTATTATACATGTATTGTGGAGATGTTAGAAAACACAAATGTATAAATATATTATAAAAAATAAATCAAATTCTTCCTACCAGCCTCTCCCTAATCTAATACTACCATTTGGGTTTTATTTTTCAGTGTCTTTTTTATTATTCTGCATGCATGTGTCATCTGCTTTGAAGAATTGAGCCTGATAACCTGTACAAAGCAATAAGTTTTCGATAAAAATGTCATTTTTTAGACCATGTGGTCAAAGGGCAAATGTACTTTCAGGCTTTGACTTGTGACCTGACAATAGACCCCAGGAAAAGTGGCACGTTACACCCTTAACCAGTGTGAACTTCACATCATTGAAGTCAGGATATCCTGTGCTTTCTTGAACAACTGCAGTAACTTATCTTGAGCACTGGGAGAAATGCTGGAGTTGAGTGTGAGTGAACATTCCCATATCTGCAAGTAACCCAAACCTGGAGCCCCCTTTTCCTTCCAGGGAGCCAGCGTGACATCCTCTTGTAGGAGCTCTGTCTCCCTTCCTCAATGGAAGCCCCAACAAAAGCCTTGTCTGCATATTTACTTGCCTGACTCACTTTCATTACCATCTTCATTGGGTCAAAAGATTGCAGTATCCAGCATCAATCTGGGGGAGGGGCAATAAAATATGCCATCATACACATGAAGTAAAATGCATTTAACTGTTAACTTTGCAACCTTCCTGGAATGTATTTTGAAAAGCGGTGTTAATCTTCTAATATTTTTCCCCAATAAGCAATTGTGTCAATGGTATTACTTAAGAATGCTTCTTTCTCCTGAATTTATATCGTGTTTGTCAGGGGCTAGAATTCTTTTCTCAGTTTTATGTCTTATTCCATTATGCTATTTGTAGATTTTGGAGTCAATATGGTCCTTTTTAAAAATTAATATTTTAATCTGATACATAAAAATGCAATAATTATTTACTTTTAAGCATTATATTCTTTTAATGTGCTTTAATACTTGGTGAGAAAAATGTCCTCATAATTCCTCTTTGTTCAAATCAAATAGACTATTTGCACTGGCTTATTTTTATGAATAATAATGTGTTTTAATGAGTAAGTAAGATATCTTGCCATGAAAGCACTTCGTCTTTTGTGGGTTTGAGCAAATTTGGAACAATACAAATTCTAGACAATAATAATTCAGGACTGGATGAATAATAATAGTCTGGATTATGACTCTTTGAAGTCATAGTGCTTTATACAATTTAAAATGTAAATGGAAAACCCACAGTGTCATCAGGCATACTTTGCTGTTTTCATCCTAAATTATTTGTTCCTCTTGTCTCAGTGCCAACTGGGCTTCCCCTCTAAAGTTCTTTTTATTCTATTTGGCTAATCCTTTCCTACTGCAGGAAGCATGGAGATGTGGAAGACCTCCTTTAGCAAGTTGATCTCTGCTGACTCTGAACAAATTACTCTGGTCACAGCAAGTCATCTTCTGGCTCCCTATATATTTACCAGAACAAACTTCTGTTTGGAAGTTGCATTCTAAATAGGAAAGCTTTTGCCATGTCAAACCATTTCTGGCTGGGTGTGGGATTATGCAGATAACCTTTTAGAGGGTAGCTCAATCTGCATGGTATTTGAAAAATCAAAAGGAGTTCCCCCATCCCCCACCATTGTCACTCTGCCTGAATTGTCTTACCTTAGAAAATTATGCTTGGTCCTGGTTTCAATCCTCAGCACCCCAGAGTGGGGGAAAGGGGCTTTTATTTTTATTTTTTTTTTTGAAGGCTGGTAAAAATGAGTTAAAATCCAATACAATCTCTAATAGAGTTGGGACTTTTAGCCCCAGGCTTTTTCTATAATCAAACTTTTACATGACAGGTTCTATTTTAAACACTGATTAATTATCTAGGCTTTCTAATGACCTCAGATTTTAGTCTTTGCAATAATTTGTGGTCCTGTTTAAATTATTTATTTAGCAGTTATGAGATTTAGAGTTTGCACTTGAAGAAGGGGATCAAATTAAAGACTGAGATAGCCAATTAAAAGAAAATTATTGAAAAAAATCTCAAAGATTTCTGAAAATTTTCATTTTCATACAAAATATTATGTTTGTATTCTCCTCATCGAGAACTTGAAAATGGTAAACTTCGGGGTTCATTAAAAATAAAATAAAAACAATGACTCTGTAGTTTGTACATATACTTGAATTTCTTGTGGAAGCCAGAAGAGGGCAGAAGATGCCATATTTGCATAAAAGAATGTTGTTTGAATTGAAATCCCAAATCCTATTTCAGAAAAAAAAGAAAAGAAAAAAGCAAAGACACTTTTGCTGTACTAATTTGTTGTTGTTTTTTTTCTTTTGTTTTCTCACCACGGTGAGTGCTCAGTATTAAACCCAGGCTTCATACATGCTAGGCTATTGCAGAGCTGCACCCCAAGCTGGTGTGCTAATTTTAAGAGAGCATGACTCAGTCAGAATGGAGCACATTATAAAATGGTGCTAGTGTGTTTTCTACTCACCTCAGCAAACGCTTTATAATTTTTCTAACATTTTAATAAAATCAAGAAGTGTCAACCTTCATGCAGTCATGATATCTGCTACTTTGTTGTCTTATTTAAATTTGCATAGGTGATATTTTTACTGCCTCCAATTTACAGATGGACAAAGTGAGCTACAAGAAGTTAAGTCATGGGCAGTTTCAAGATAGTTGATAATCATAGCACCTGATTTTAACCATAAGCAGGTAGACTCCAAAGCTTATACCCTCACCCTATGCAATTCTCCTTGCAGCACAATAAATGATCACTCCAATACCACCAGGTAAAATGGCCTACTTTTTAAGGCCTCGGTTCTAATCTTACAAATAAATTGCTTTTTTTTTTTTTTTTTTCTGCTTACCATGAGTATTTTAAAACATTGTATTAAGAGAAACCAAAAAACCCAACTTAAAGTAAACCTTGGACTTGGAGCCTACTGGGGTTCACTGGGAAGTTTGCCATTTCACTGGAGAGTCCCTCCCTTCTCCTACTTCGTCTTGTCTGGAACACTTCAGCTCCAGTTCTTACCAGCAGCATGGGGGTTTCCTGCCCACTCACCTCCCCTTTGTATTAGAAAGAACCTCAACGAACTGGTCAGTTTGCCTGGGACAGATATGTTAATTCTCAGCTTTAGATGTCATTCATCCATGGCATTTTTGCATTGGAAGCAAGACCACTCCTTTCTGATAGCAGAACCTTTGTTGGAATGACAGGAATGGGTGGAAAAGAGAGGAGTTTCCTGGTATGGGTGAATAATATTCTGAACCTTGAAAACCTGATACTGATGGAAAAATATGTCCACATCACAGCCAATGTTCTTACATCTTTAGAAAAGAGACAGATATCTTTGCTAAAGGGTTTGGGAGATGTGGGACCTAGAGGTGAAAACCATCTGTTTACTACCAGGTGCCTGTAAAAAAAGATGAATTCTGACCTGGCTATAACAGGTTGGAAAAAAGTCAAAGCTGTTCATAAAACTGCCAAATTGGACAAAAATGTGATTTTGCTATGTCCCTTAAATATACCTTCTCATTTTCAGTGTATGTATCACACTCTCAGCATCAGTTACTTGATCTTAAGCTTTGTGACAGGGATTATGTGATCACTTTTTGGGTGATGGCTAAGGCAATGATGATATTTTTAAAATCAGCCAGCAATGAAAAGAAAGCAGTAGTAAGAGAGACAACTAGGAAGAGAAATAGAAGAGAGAGAGAGGGAAAGGGAGGGGGGAGGGAGAGATAACTCTGTGCCCTAATACTGCAGAAACTGAAAGTCAAAAGCATTTAAATGAGTCACTGAATTCCTTTTATTTTAAATTAATTTTTAATTCTTTCATCATAACTATTCTATGCAACTGCATATTACTTTTGATTTATCTGAATGATGAAGAGGTAGGTGGAGAACAAGAAGATAGGATGCAAAGAAAGGTGAGGAGATAAGAGAGGGAGAGAACTGAAGAGAAAGAGGAAGAAAGGGAGAAAGAAATGAACAAAGAAGCACTAAAGAGAGTCAAGTCCTTCAAAATTATAAAATAGGGTAAACTGGATTGAAAAGTGAGCTCATGTGCTTGGGTTTTCTCATCTCTAAAATGGAAACTGTAATGCACCTTACCCTCCCTGAGTGAGTGGAAGTACTATATGAGAAAATGTACACGAGGAAATTACACAGAAAAACTAGAATAACTCATGGCACACAGCAAGCAGTGGATAAATGGTAGCGATTATTATTATTATTAGCTTCTGGCTCCTATAACCCTTAATAATAGTCAAAAATCTATAGAAATCCATTTTCCCTTGCACCACAAAAGAAAAACCAAGTCATTTTGCTGAACTGTAAACGCACCAAATTAAATGACTAGGCACAAGAATTAGCATAAGCAATATCTCCATAGAATTGGCACTCAATATCTCTCAGCACATAATCTTTACCATCAAAGGAATGAGCTACCTAAAATAAGCACATTATTCAGCTAACCAGAGACATGCAATGTTAATATCTATAGTGAGCTACAAATTATGCAATAACTACAACACATGTTTTTAGAGGAAACTATCAGAGTAAAGAAAATCAGGCTTCATTGCTGCACGTCTGGAGGTATAATCAGCTTCCAGTGATGGCTTACAAAAAAATCAAAACTCAAAAATCTATGAGAAAGGAGCTAGGGAGTAGGGAGAAGTATTTTATTTTCTTCTTTTTTAAAAATTATTTTTTTTTAGTTGTTGGTAGACCTTTATTTTATTTATTTATATGTGGTGCTGAGAATCAAACCCAGTGCCTCACACATGTCAGTCAAGTGTGCTATGGCTGAGCCCCAGTCTGATCCCCTGGAGAAGTATTTTCTTATTCCTATCTGTAATTGTATGCAAAATGGCACTTTAAGTTTACTTAATGAAACTTAATACATTTAACAAAGTTTAAGTCTGGTATTTTTCAGGTCTTGTTTCCATCTTAATAAAAATGTAAAGTATGATTCAATATGTTTTAGGATCAAATAATTCTCAGCCCTTAGCCATTACTACTCATCCACCTTATTAACGAGGGAAAGGGACTTATTAGAAACTGTATGATTTTTTTTTAAACTTGGAAGAAGAAAGCCAAGATTACATATATTTTTTAATATTTTCACTTTGAATTTAGGAAACCTGGTTAAAGACTTCCCAACATAATAGTTCGACTTAGTAGCAAAATTGTAATTAGAACTAACATCTACTGTCAATGGCCACTTCTTAAATTCTTTAATTCTGGTTTCCTTTTGCCACTCATGGGCTTTGTTCACGCAGCACATGATCTGGTACACTCTTAATTTCTTCTTGCTTGACTACTTCAGTACAGTTCTATCTTGGCTCCCTGAACCCCACAAGCCCTTCTCTAGTTTCCACCCATCCATCCAAGTACTTTCCCTCAACAACATACCTAAGTTTGGCCCTGGGGCTCTTGGAAACACTTAAATGATTCAATGTTAGTCGAAACTGTTAAACCTGATATTTAAGGCCTTATGCCTTATATATCCTGGTAATTTCTTCCTCCATCTCCTGCCCTGCAGTCTTCCTGAACAGTAAGCAGTTTTCCCACAAGCCAGACCTCTTGCTCCTCAGTCTGCTTACCAGGGAGACTCTTACCAGCTCTTTCTACCTAAGTCTTTCTTTCCCATTAACTAGAGTTTACACCTTCAAGGTCCTAAGTCCCTTCCTCCTCACCCTTTGAATGACTTAAGGTCCCTCCTTTGTGGTTCTATGTGTTTCCTTTATAGCATTAATCAGATCTGAATATTAAAAGCCTCTTTGATTTTCTTCTTTCCCTCTAGATTATTAGATCCTTGATGGCAGGAATTCGGTTTTCTGTCATTATATTCCCTGATACCTAAAACAAAGCCTGGCACAGAGTGCAAGTTCAATAACTATTTAACCTAGAATGTTGTTTTTAACTCCCAGGCTGCGATATTCTGGTATTCCAACATATCTCCCTCACACTTAATTACCTACTATTTGCTTCACATGGATTAGTCACAGCTCATCAATTATATGATAAGCAACTTGAGGGCAGATAGTGTTTAATTCATCTCTCTTATCTCCTTTAGGGCCAATCCTATAATAGCTTGCTATTGCCTACATTTACAAAAAAATTAATCTAAGAAATAGTTTCTTTGTATAGAAGATTGAGGAGAAAGAGGAGAGAATTCTGCTTTAAATTGGGGGGGGGGGGTGTCTGCGGATCCCCAGCCTTCTCCTTATTGCACCTGAGGCTGTATCTCCAAAACCATGTTTCTCAAATTGTGTGTCATGGTCCACTAGGGGAGAGTACCATTAATCTATTAAGTTGACAAAATACAAAGGAAAAGATTATGTTTTATGATGTGTAGTAAAGATAAGTACTGCCACCAGAAATTATTATTCTACTATTATTGAGTAATAATTTACTTCTTACTGCTCTTTAAAGCCAGAAAAACATTTGTAATCCATTATTTCAAAGTGCTCCGTAAACACGGGTCAAATACACACACACACACACACACACACACACACACACACACACACACAGCCCTGGTATAATGCAGTTGTTCCAAACTTCATTTACTATCAAGTATGCCTGAGGTTTGATGAAAGCCTTGTAAGATCTCACTGCCGTAGATTCTTCAGTAGGTTTATGTTCAGCCTAGGTGTCTCTATTTTTATTCAGCTTATTAAGGCATTGTGAATCACATGCACATTTGAAAACACTGGGGTGGTGGAAAAGACACACATAAAACTAGAGTCCTATAGAGCTGGAACCTAGACTATCACCCCTTGATGTCGGAGTATGCACCCTCTCTTTGGACACTCTCCTGCTTTAGGAGAGTTCAGTGCATTCTAAGGCTTCCCCTTCTGTTTCTGTGTAGCTTCTGCCTTTTCCTTTGATTCTTGTGACCTTAGAGCATAAATTTAATTTTCACTCCTGGTAATAGCTGTTTATTTGTTGCACACCTAGCCTGGATTTTCTGATCTCTTGGAGTAGTTAAGAGAGGTTCACAGAGGATCATGGTCAAATGTGCATGCATAGGCGTTGTAAAATGTAAGGTATCATGTTGAGAGCAGTTCATTGATTGTTATAATTAGGAGCTCAGTACTTTTTTTCTTGCTGCCATCGTGCTTAGTACAGTACCTGTCACTAAATACATGTGTAGATGGAATTAATCTACACACAGAAACAAAATTCCTCCAAGAGTGAAACTGTGTCTCTAAAGAATCCTATCTCACATCCTTCCCTCCCCCTACCCCCTTTTCAGTCCCTCTTATTCCCATGATCAATCCTGTAGTCTTGAACTGCAGTCACTCTCCTCAATTGATGCACATATTTTGGGGGAGATAAATGCAAATGGGCAGAGCTCTAAATAAGGTTTTCATAAGCCCCCAACTTCCCAGTAATCTTGAAGGGCATTTGCAAAAAAGACGTGAAATGACTCTCCTATTTGCCATAATTTAAACAGTTCTAAAATAAAGTAAGTGGCCCAGCTAAAAACTGGGGCAAGCAAAGGCACTTTTGTTTATATGCTTTTCTCAATCACTGGTAAAACGTGGATGCTCCAGGCCTGAATTTATTGCTTGCTTTCTTCCCCTTGCCAAAAGAACAGCTTTACTTGAACAGTCAGTAGAAGAAATTTCAATTCTGTGGCCTTATGTTGATTTTCTTCTGAACTTGTTGAAAAGTTGTAGAAGTAATTCTGTAGAAAATCTATTTTGTTTGTATGTTAGTACATTTTATTGATTGTAATGCAAGTGTGAGTATGTAAAAAAGGTAAAATGTCATACTTCTATTTTTTTTTCTCTACTTTACCAAGAGTTACTCTGTTTGAACATCTTGGTCAAGACCTGGATGTTGGACTGATTCTTGGACCATTTTTCTAGACTATCCTTATACATCCATACATCCATGCAGTGTGGTAATTGAAGCCTTGCTCTTGGCAAAAATAGACATGCAAAACTATGGAAAAAAACAAAAACACTCAAAGTCCTGGTGATTAAGTTGCTCCCTCAGTGAAACCTAGAGAATCATTAAAGAATAGAAAGTTGGGGAGGCGAGTCACAGCATTTGAAAAGCAGAAGCTACAGCATTCTGTCTTCCTCCAAGTTGTTTTAATCCCTCCCAACTCCTTGCCAACTTTGCCTTAAATTTGTTGAGAGTCCTATCTAGGCTACAGTGGTTTTCAAACAGCTTTGTTTCACTTGCAACTTTGTATAAAAATAGATGTTGGGGAGATACTGATTACCTAATATCATACAAAGTGGTAGATTCTTTATCTTTGATAAATCAATCATTTAACATCCCCACAACATGTATATTGCCATAAAATCATTTAACAAATAAATCAATTTTGGCTAAGAGAATTTAAGCAACGTTGCCAAGATTTGACAGCTTTGTCACCCAGTTGAGAATCATTCCACTAGCAAACAAAGTCAATGTTATATGTGCACAGGGTGTGCACAGACATGTGTATTATTATGTAATAAAGCATATGTCAGAGTTACTGTATTTCTAGCTTGGGACTGCTGTATGCTCTCTATCAAATTCTATTGAAATAGGTACATAGGGTATAGAACCAGTTTGACAGTTTAATGAGATCTAGTGAAAAACGGAAATAGGAGGCTGCTTATTTAAAAAAAAAATATTAAGAATTTCAAGGTAGTGACAAAAGAGCATTAAACCAAGTACTGTGACATGTAAGACTTCACAAGTCACAGATCCAATGAGCCAGTCCTGATTTTCTAACAGATTTGGTCTGAGGTACTTAGGGATTACAGAATAGTATATATATTGAATTTTATATTGATGTGTTCTGCTATGCCAGCAGATCATTGCAAAATCATGGAAAACAGTCATTTCTCACTCTTTTGACAGTAAATCAGCAGTGCATTACCTGGGCTTGGGTTCAAGTCTGCTCTCTATCTTCCATTGTGGAAAAAGCTGCATCGACCTGTCTTCCTGGTCTCCCCCTGAATATAGCAAGAGTTGTAGAACAAATCATTCAAGTTCATTTAAAGCTCTGCTAAATTACATCTGTTCACATTCAATGGCCAAATGAAATCACAAAGCCAAGCTCAAGGCTAGTAGGGTGAGAACAGAATACACTTTCTGTGGAGGTGGCTCTGCCGTAGGGGAGAGACACTGCTTTACTGAGAAACTAATTACTAAATAATCTACAACAGTGTTTGGAGAGGATTGTTTGTTCATGTGAGTCTCATATGTGCCGCAAGTGCTAAATACATAAGGTTGATTTCTTGTCCTTTTCTAAGACTAATTAGAAAAAGAGGGACAGAAGTTAGAAAAAAAAAAACAAATAGCCTTGAAAGGGGGAGTCCAACCCAAGCAGGAAATTCAACTGGCCTCCCCTCTCTACGATGATAAAAGGAGGGCCTTAAGAGATAAATGAGGAGACCTGGGTAAATCTTAGAAGAGGAAAACCGTTCACTCAAACAATGTCCATCAAGACGAGAGTCTGTGGACCTTACACACAAGACTACAGCAGAGATAAGAAAACGAGAAGAACCAATGCTGTGGCTTGAATCTGGAAGGTCCCCCAATGGCTTGGCCACCATTGCCTATGGCACTACTGGTAGAGTCTTTAGGAGACAGGGTCTATAGGGAGAAAGTTAGCTCCCTGGGTACATGTTCCTGGAGGACTATTGAGACCTCAGCCCCTTCCTGTCTCTCTCCGCTCCCAAATGCCATGAACTAAGCAGTTGTCTCTGTCATGTGCTCCACATTCCCAGAAGCAATGGCACCAACTCACCATGGATTGAAATCTCTGAAACTATGAGACAAAATAAAACTTTCCTCCTCATAAGTTGTTTATCTCAGATATTTTGTCATGGTGATGAAAAGCCACCTAACACAGTGGACTAAGAAAGAGAGTTTGAAAGCAGCAGCCTCCTTTTCCATTTGGCATGACAAGTTACCTAAATCTTCAGCCAGCTGGTGTTTGCACTACATTGCCCACGCCACTCCCCAAAGGAGATTTTTTTTTTTTTTTTTTTTTTTTTTTTTTTTTTTTTTTTTTTTATAACTAGGATACTGCAAAAACAAGAGGTTTGAGGACTCACCAACTAAGATACAAACTGGGAAAAGTAGGAAGGAGGAAGCTGAGTCCCAGTCAAATGTTTCATACCAAGGGACCCAATAAGAAGCAACCACCAGAGTTGTAAAAAGGAGTTCATACAACCTCAACATCTTGAAAAAAGAGCCAGCAATGGGCACTTTTTTAAACAAAGCCAAAACAAAATAGCCAGTCATGTGGTATCCATAGACCTCATCGAGCAAATAGAAGCTACAGAAAAGTGAAAATCAGTTCCTCCTGGCAGAAAAGGAGACTGCTGACCTGCCATCAGGTAATTCCATTTTCACTCTCTCTCTCTCTCCCTTATTTTCACATCAGAATAGTATACAACAGAAAGGAGAGTGAAGCCATGGAGGGTAGAAAAAAGAAATTACATAACTGTTCTTGATTGCTAACCCTGAACTGGAACCAGAGGTGGAATCTATACCTGGAGGAATAGGAGAAATTACAGAACCTAGGAGGAGATGATCTTAAGATGGGCAGGACTAAGTCAACGAGGGTAGTTGAAATGAGTCTGTTTGAATAACTGAAAGTACCTACAGATTATGGTATGGGAGTGAGATAACATGAAGAGACATTCTGTGCAACAGGGAAGGGGATGTTTGACAGAGCATTGAGCAGAAGTTTGACATTCTTTCTTTAAAAAAAAAAAAATCCCATGAATTTGGGCTGAGGTTGTGTCTCAGTGGTAGAGCTCGCTCCTTGCATGTGTGAGACACTGAGTTTGATTCTCAGCACTGAATATTAATAAATAACTAAAATAAAGGTCCATCAACAACCAAAAAAATTTTTTTAAACTCCAATGAATTATGAGATAATAAAGAAAAGTTTTCAAGGGTCAAAATAGTGTGTTTTATATTAAATATAGATGGGCAGAAGTTAAATATTGTTTTATTTTTTGAAGACTACTAAAGGGAAGGACATGAGGAGAGGGAAAGATGAAAAGATTTTAAATAATTGAGCATTTACTGTATGCCAAAAAAAACCACACTAGTATGCAATTTAATGTTTAAGACAATCTCAATTTCTGTAGTAGAAGAAAACAGATTTATAGGAAATAAGAAAGGAATAGCAGGGGAATTAATGCAAGACTGGGGTTTGGAGTGGAAAACAGTTTGCCATAGTGAGACGGTTCCAGTCATAACTGGCAGTTTGGCAGGTCAGTAAAAAAATGCTAATATTTATGATCCACTGTTTTTATAAATTCTAAAGGATATTCAATCATGTCTCTGTAAACACATCACTCTTGCTTTTGTATCTATATCAATATGCTATTGTGAGTTAGAGAGAAAGTGTTGGTAGAGTTACAGCGTGCTTGCCAAAAATTGTTATGGAGACTTGTAGGAGTGTGCCATTCAAGGAAACATCCAACATCATTAATTTCTCCACAAGAGACAGTGGAGATCTGCAGTAGAGAACCAGCCCCTCACTATAGCCCACACTGTATCTCTGTTTAGTCCCTTATTTTTCAACATCCAACAGTTAGAAACATTAGAACAGAGAGGAATGTGTTTATGCAGAGGCCCTACACAGGGCATTTTCCTCCCAGTTAGTTGGTTTGGTAATGGCTTTTCAAACAAGATCAAGAGTAATATAAGAGTCAGCTATTCAATTATACCACAGAACAAATCACCCCAAACCTCAGTAGTTCAGAATAACAAGTATTCCATTTTCTTTCCCAAAAGACCATAAGTTGATTTTGGTGGATTTTCTTTTGTCTGCAAGACAGTTTGTGCTGAATGACATTCTCCTGTTGATCACATAAAGCTCAGAGGTTTGGTAACAGACTGTGTTGCATGACTTTAGAGAAAAACCTAAAGTAACTTGACATAGATGAAGTAAATTAATCGGGAGCCAAACAGGTAAAATGGAGTTTATATTATGCCTGGAAATTTGAAATAAATAATATTTACTTAAAATAGGAGTAACTTCCACTGTACCACCCAAGTAAAACAAGAGTGGTCCATGAAGTATTAAGCACTTAGATTTTATTAAGTTATTGGGTCCATAATTAAAAACTGTACATGTATAAGCCATGTAATATAGGGAAAAACATGAATATCATTGAAGGATGTGATTGTTATGATGCTGTGTGTGAATGTTATAATATTACATAATATTATGTATGAGTCTATTCCTATTGGTGGTCACAAGACTGAAAAATTGACAATGAAGTTGGACAGAAGAAGTTAAATCTGGGGCTTAAGATTTTCTAGAAGGCTGGGATATAGCTCAGTGATATAGCACTTGCTTAGCATTTGCAAGGAGAGGGTATGATCCCAGCACTGTAAAAAAAATAATAATAATAATAAAAGACTTACTATAAAGGTAACCTGGGGAAAGATATTTAACCACATTTTCTCTCACTTCATATACAGACACTGTTAAAAATTGGGGAAACCAAGGGATAAGAAAGTACTATCTTCTTCCCCATACAACATTCAGGATTGAAAAACAGAATGTCGAATTTGGAAGGTAAAGGTGAATATTTTGCTTTGTTGCTGATAAAGCAGGCTGGATAGGACAGTTTAAATAAAAAGCTTTAATTGACTTGTTGATATTTCTCCCCTGCATGGGACAGATTTGCCAGCTAGGTAATGTAGAACAACTTTAGGCAATCCCTAATACCAAACTCTGATGCTCAGGCAATCCTCCTGGTATCCTCAATGGGCAGGAGTTTGCACTCCCCCTACCATCAGAAAGTTTAGAAATATTTCAGAACAGCACATGACTTACCCACAGACCTTGCTCTGCCTCTGACTGAAAATAACACTTGTGTCCATTTATCTTCTCAAAATATTCAGTTTGTACAATACATCTGTAGATAATGAGTTTAAGTGACAATATAAATAAACTCAAGAAATACCATGTGTGCAAAATAAATTCCCTCAAATTGAATATCATCTCTCTACCCTTATCAAATTTCCACAGATTTTTAGGAAATCATAAGGTAAGATCCAAGTAAATTAAATCCCCCATGTTTTATAGCCTTGCCCAATTTCTATTTTGCCCTGTCTCAGGATTCTTATATGATTTTCTGGATAGAAGAATGTTCCTTCCAAAGAAGACACCTGGGCGCTTTTTTTTTTTTTTTTTAACTGCAAGGAAACAAGTCCCTTAATACCTCTAAAAGTGAGAGAATTAGACTCCAAGTCTCTTAGGTACTATGTGGTGTTTAACTTTCTATTTTGAAAGAATTGAAGAGCTATAAGAAGGTTTCAAAGGTGGCAGAGAGGAATGCCAGAAGTTTGTATATAATGCTGCCTGAAAATTCCATTAAATTGAATTTCATATAGACAATGAAAAATTGTTTTAGTATAAATACTGTCTAGATTTTTCAAACAAAATAAAGGATGTCCCAATAAACTTAAATTTTAGATTAATTTTTAACATCAATATATACAGTGCAATATTTGAGACATGTCTAAAATTAAAATGTTACTTATCAAAAATTCAAATTTAACAGTGTCTTATATTTCTATTTGCAAAATCTGGTGTTTTATTTACCTTTACATCACTGTGACCAACATAACAAGACATGAACAATTTAGAGAAGGAAGTGTTTATTGTGGCTCAGAGTTTCAGAGGTTCAGTCCATGACTGGCCTGCTCCATGCCTCTGTGCTAAAGATGAGGTAGAATATCATGCAGAAGGTTCTGGCAGAGGAAAGCAGTTTACAGCAGCCAGAAAGGAGAGAGAGAGGGATAGGGAGAGACAGAGAGAGAGAAAGAGAGACTGGGGGGGGGGAATATCTGTGTATCTGTTTATCTTGAACAAAATATAAACCCCAAAGGCATGCCCCCAGGAACCTACTTCCTATCTATAGTTACCACCCAGTTAATCCATATCAGTGGATTAATCCACTGATTAGGTTATAATCCACATAATCTTTTCACCTCTGAACACTCTTTCATTGTCTTACACATGAGCTTTTGGGGGACACCTCACACTTAAACCACAATGTCTCACGATACTATATATGTACTCTCTTCTTGGATTCCCATGATATTGCTATTTTGCCATTCTTTAAAAAGTATAAGATAGAAACATCATGTCTCCTTACTTCTACAGAAAGGACATTCTCCTATATAAAACCAGTATAATGTTTACAACTGGAAAATTGATATTGTCACAATGATGTTCTGTCTCTAACCTAAGTGCCTTACCCAGACTACACCTATCACTACACTAATATTCCTTTTCCTATAGGATTGAAATCTGTGTATTTCTCTAATCTCCTTCATTTTGGTAATTTCTTTTTTGATCTTGGAAATTTTAAAGATCATAGGCCAGTGATTTTGCAAATCTCCCTCAATTTGGTTTTGTCTCATGTTTCCTCATCATCATATTCAGATTACACATGTTTGGCAACAATCCTACAAAAATGATGTTCTCTTTCTGTGTGCATCCTACCAGGGTACTTTTTTCAGAGTATAAAATAATAATAGGAAACACAAGTTCATCTCGGCACCAGCCTAAATGTACCATATTTAGAAACATAAGCAAATACTCATGATTTGATAGAGCTCTCCAAGGAACATGACATCATCACAACTGAGATGTTTACATAATCCAAGCCCACTTTTTATCAAAGAGCAAGCAGAGATTTGTTTCTACTGGAGGCAAGTTGGGTAAATGAAGCACAAGTAAACCTGGTTTTTATCTTTTTTTTTTCTTCTAGATGCCAATCATCCTGTGGCACTTGTTCCTGCCATGTGAGTTGAAACTTAAATTGCAGACATTTCTATTCCCATTATTAATTGCATTTCTACATGTGCTGTCTAAGGAAACAGATATACAAAGCACTGGTCTCTGCATGTCCACTGCCCACTGTCTTCTTGCACATTTACAGATGTACTGGTGAGATGCCAGCTTACACATTTTCATTTTCCCTTTTCCCTGTAAATCTTAAGTTTCTGGCACTGTAGTGCTGAACAGAGGGTGGACTCTCTACTGGCAGTCTCTACTCTGACTTGAAGGCAGTCATTTTGTCTCCTACTAGATGAGAACTACCACTCTCTGCTGCTACAGCATTGGCTGACCTCACAAACCTTCCCTCACAGGAGAAGCTTCCCTTTCATTCTCACATGACCTTGTACAGAAGAATCCCCCTGAACAGACTCTGCTGATAGTTCTGATGATTATATCCCCAGTGGCATCATAAGCATGGGTACCTTTGCTATGTTTTCTTTTCTGGTACCTGGCTTTTCCCACCTTTAAAATTTGCTGGCCTTGAATAATTAATAATACTTCAATGGCTGCTAAAATACATTCTATATTTTTATTTCCAATGCTGGGATATGAATGTCTCTTGGATTCTCTTTCCCTTTGAAAATTTTCTATCACTTTCTAGAAACTTTAGGGGAGATTCTCACATTTTATCCTGCCTCTTTCCTTCTTTTTCACCTGCAGGGCTGGTGGTAATTGCTTGATTTGCGGATCTTTGTCCTTTCTTACTGTTTGGATTTGTTTTGTGAAGCTAGAACATAATACCCGAGACTGGGTAATTGATAAATAACAGAAGTTTATTTGGCTCTTGGCTCAGAGGCTTGGTGCTGGTATTTGATGAGGGCTTTCCTGTCATGCTAGCACATGGCGGAGGGCAAGAAGGTAAAAGAGCAAGAAAGAGGGATGGGGATAAACTCACTTTCATAACATCCCACTCTTGTGATGACTAGCTGGTTCCCACATCATGACATCAACCCCATTACCTCTTACCAGGCCCACCTGTTGCATTGGGGATTAAGGCTCTAATACATAACATTTAAACAACATATTTGAAACCATAACAATTACTTTCATGTTGCTTTCTGGTCTCCATTAAAGAAAAATCACATTTAATTTTTAGTGTCTTCTCTTGATTGTGTTCTATTTCATACTCCATCTCCTAAAGATGAAACGTTGGTAATTTTGACTCTGTCAAAAGAATTCAGTGCTTACACAAATTCCACCCAATCTCAACTCTCTGAGCAGAGTAAAATCAGGTTGGAAATTCAAAGCAACAACCAGGCTTCGGCATGGTCCATTCTTGGGCGGCCTATCTCCTCTTCGGTGTCTGTCTCCCTTGTGCATTTCCAGGTACTTCCAGCTGTCCATGCAGTTCATATGTTGGCTCCCTCAGGACACAGAAAACCTTTGTCTTTTCTTAGGGTAATAATGTCAACTTGATGCTCCTATCAGAGAGCTTAACATCTCTTATACTGACCATCATGTGTTTTCGATCTCAAATCCCTCAATTTCTCTTTTTCTTCTTTTCCCTTTTTTAAACTGTTCTTCAAATATACTTCCAATTGCTCTTGACGTAGGCTCTGTTTATTAATAATAACTGGATACTGCTGAATCATTTATCTGGGACTGTTGGGGGAGCTGTTTGCCGTTTCTGTCTCTGACATATTTTCTCTCCTTTGCTGTTTGATTTATGTGGTCATATTCATCAATCTTTTCTAATGACTATTAAAATACCTGCCCTTTTTTGAGTCCTCCTCTTACAAGCAGCTCAACCTGAACACATCTCTTTGGCTCTTCTAATGCATCTAGCCTGGTTTTCAATATCTGACTTTCTGTGTATATGTATCCATCTAGTCTAGTTAGCAGTTTCTCTTTTAATGAAATATTTCTCTTTTTTTAGCTGAATTATATAATGTCTTTGCATTTTTCTTTCATCATCATATTGTTCTGATTCTGGAATTTAAAGTGAAATCTTTTTTTTTTTTTTAGTAATACAATTTCTCCTCAATTATCTGAGTAAAATCAATTCAGAGACTGTTCTAACTGTAGGTTTTTTTGATCTTATGTATCGGCTTATTAGTCGGCACACTGTTTTTCCAAGCCAAAAAAAAAAGTGTGAATAGCCTATCTAGGACTCTGATTTTTTGGAGGGGGTGGTAAATACAAGATGTCTTATTATAATTTAAACCATTTAAACAATCACGGACAGTATAAAATAATAACAACAAGAATATATGGATATGCAGTAGCCAAACAATGCCGAGTAACGAAAAAGAACTTTGGAGGACTTTAAAGGCTTAGTATAAAGCTATACTAATCAAAGTAAAGTGGTTTTGGAATAAAAAATAAAGATAACAATGGAATGGAATCAATGGTAGGACGCTGATATTTTAATTTAAATTCAAAGACTATGTAATTAACTTCTTTGGAGTCAATTTGACACTATTTGGTGAGGGTTTAAGCCTTGAGCCATGACAAACCCCATCAGTTTAGACTCTCTCTAGTCCTTTCCATTGGCTGTAAATGTTGTTCAAAATAACATAGAAAGGAACAGCACTTGGCATATGGGATCTAGTTTGGCCTACTACACCTGGCAAAGGCAGCAACACACTGGTGCTTAGTGGAAACCAGCTGTCTTTGTGGTGTCAGAATCCAGCCTGAAGACAAGCCTTGAATCAAATACTGTTCAGTCTCCCCATACTAACAGGACAAGCCAGGAGGCCTATACTTTAAAATTTTGTCAGTTTGAAATGTTTTTGGATAAATAGCGAGAGCCTTGTTCTTCCCTTCATTCTAACTTTGAGTTTCATTTGTACAGATAAAATCTGTGTCTGCTCAGGCTGATCAGTGTCTCCTGCAGCAACTCAATCTGCAAAGATTTCATGCTTCTTATGGAGGCCTAGGAAGCCTGTGTTCGCACTTCCACTATCTCTGCATCTATAAAAACAATTAAAACATCATCATCAGCTCTTACCTCTGAAGGCAGGTGGTCTTGTGCCATCCGTGCCTAAGGCCTAAGACTAAAGCTACCAATCTGTGCCAGTTCAACAGCTTTGAAACTGATCCCCGAATGACGGTTTTTCAAGTGTGTAGACCAAGGTCTAAGTTGGGGGAATAACCAACACTCCCCGATTCCCTCTGGAGTTAGGATTGATTAATTGGCATTGAGGGTAGTTTAAATGATACTAAAATGCTCAGGGTGCCAGCTTGGTTACTGATAAAGCTGAATGGAGATACATTTAGAGATTTAGTCACAAAGGACTTTTCCACAAATTGTTGAGTCCCCCCAATCTGTGCTTAGCCCTATAGCACAGTTTCTGTCCACCCCCAAAATTTAGACCCTACGCTGGTAGGTTCACTGTCAAATTACCTGAAGGCAGCCACATGCAAAGGAAAGAGCCACAGGAAATAAAACCAAGCTTGCTTACCTCTCAAATTCATCAAACCAGATAAATCACCTCTCCTCCTTTGGGAAAGAGGTGGGGAGTAAGACATGATAGCAAGGGACCAGAAGTATTCGAACCATTTTCTCTCCCAGATCTTGGGGTGGAAAACTTCTCCCATGAATGGAAATGAGGCTCTGGGAAATATCAATTTTCACCTCTAACTCTTGATATCGCGATAGAGAAATGTTAGCAAGGAACACTTTCCCCCTCGTAACAGTTCTTTCATATTCTAGACTTGTTTTCCAGGTGAGAGGCTTCCGTTACAACAAAACCAAAGGTTTCTTCTGTTAATCTTTCCTCTCTAGAGGGTAGTCACTCTTCTGATGGCTGGGTTTGTGAGAAGCAGCTGGGTTAGGAAGGTTCAGCTTCCTTCCCTTTTCACTTTTCCTCGGATTGAAATTCTGCATTCCCATTTTGCTTTCCTCCAAAGAATGGGCTCTCAAGTTTCGAGGAACTCTATTTACATGAAGAGATTTTGCAAGTACAGCGGGGCTGCATCTAAATGACATTCTTCAACAGCTTGATCCGGTCACAAAGCTCACGATGATTTCTTCTCCATCCTTCCATCTCATGTGCCCGTTTCTCCATTGCTTCTGAACTCAGGTTCAGTAAAGAGGGCATTTGGTTGACCAGGCCCCTTCAGCTTCAACAGTCAAGTAGAGAAAAATGTGTGACAGAGCCTGACAGGGGGCAGGCAGTTAATAAATTAAGTTCTCTTACATTTTAAGCCAAAATATCTATCATACAGACTCAAAGGCCATTTTTCTTCCAGATCTTTGCTTATGATTTAAAGATGACTCAACTGATGGAAATCAAGCTCTTTTCCATTCCTTCTATTATATTTCATTTCATCTGGCTAAAATAAAACCACACTTTTCTTGTTGCAAACTCCTTCCATGTTCCATTTTCATCTCCCTGTCTATCTAGATAGTCTGGGCCCAAGTGGGAATATGCTTTTTGTCCACCTTCTGCACTCCAAACAGGACTTGATGAAAGAGAGTGAGGAATAATTGGACAATATGGTGTAGTTAATTTTTGTGGGCTCAAAGACAGCTAATTGGACCACAGAAGAACCAAGGGGAGTGGGTTTTTTTGTTGTAAAATGGGTCAAATTTGTTTTCCATTATGAGTCTGCATTGTGCAAGGTGGTGCTATTGTGCTCCTTCCTGTATTCTGTACCGAAAGCTCCTCTCCTTCCTGCTGTGATGAAACAGGAATGTATGTTTTCCCTGAAAACAGATGAATCTCTCAGCCTGGAGATACAATACAATGTACATCCCAATTGCAGTTGTCCCAATTTGCAGGCTCCATTCCTCCCTGGACAATCCCCAGGCCCATTCTTTAATAACAGCCTTCACATTCAAGAAGAGTCATTGTATGGAAAAGGTACCTCTGAATAGGGCTGAACAAGAGGAAATGGCTCTGAATTACACCAAATCTATGCAGGTTAGACATTAGTAAGAACTCTCAAATAATAAAACTTTTATTGAACAGTGACAGAGGTTTCAATAGTGTAAGATTACCAGGGTTATCCTTAGGACTAGATTTGCAGAACTTTACTGAATAGAAAAATTTAAACTCGAATAAGGAAACTATTTGGTCAAGGTGTCACCATTTCCCAGCTCTCTAATCATGACCGACATCACTAATTGATCTTGAAACTTCTACTGAACTCAGACACAGCCATATTTCAATCAGGTATTCCCAATAGATCAGAGTAGGCACATAAGGTAAAAACTTTGCCATTGGTATTCCAGACCTGCAAAGAAGTCTCTGAAGGCTCAGATACAGATATTGAAATTGAGGATTTCATTGTCAAACATGCTTTTACATTTATGAAACTTCATTATCATTTATCAGTATGATGCTTTTCATGAAAACTGAACTATCAATAATAAACTTTCTGAAGATGTTGAATTCAAGATTCTCTAGGATAATCCTGCTACACATTACATCCTACAGAAAAAACAATACACACACACACACACACACACACACACACAACAAGCATAGGTATTTGAATAAAAAGCAGATACTTAAATAGATGGAAAATAAAGATCATTATATAATGCATCAAAATATTCTTAACCTGTTGCCCTTTTAAATATTTAGTAGAAAGTGAAAGTGAATCCCCTTTTAAAAGTTTTTTTTTGGGGGGGGGGTTCGGGGGAAGGATTGAACTCGGGGGCACCCAACCGTTGAGCCACATCCCTAGCCATATTTTGTATTTTATTAGAGATAGGGTCTCACTGAGTTGCTTAGCACCTCACCTAATTGCTGAGGCTGGCTCTAAACTCATGATTCTCCTGCTCTGCTGCTCGAGCCACTGGGATTACAGACATGTGCCACATCATCTGGCAAAAGGGGTTTTAGAGTTAAATGCAAACCAAAATATAAAAGAACAGATGATTTCAAGCAGATGTCTAGCAATCATTAATTATCATGACCAGGAATGGGCCAAAACTTTAAAAAGCAGAAAAAATAGAAAATCCACTAAAAAAAAAAAAAAATTGGAGGTATCCTAGTTTGTATAGAAAATACTCTCAAAAGGGATATTGGCATGGTTATATTTTAAGACACACCATTTCTTTTCCCTTCCAAAGTAATCATAAACTTAGCAGAATTCATGGTCTAAAGTAGCCAAGCAATAGCCACAATTTAGCTCACTTTCATCCCTGACAAGTTCCTATGAAATTAAGACAGGAATACAGCGTTTCTATGTAAAGAACGTAGAAATGTAAAGTTAAGGATTTTCATACATGGAATGCATGGGGCAAGGAGCCACAAGGCAAAGTGACCAGTCCTTATGCTGTCATTATCTGGCAGCTTCAATGCTGAAGCACTTATAAAAAAAAATGGTGAATCCAGAAAAATGCTGGTGTGCAGTTGTGGTATAAGTTAGTAAAACAGACCCAGAGACTGCCCACATTTCAGTTATATAAAGCTTGGCCTTACTTTCTTTCATGTTTTACCCTGTTTTAATTTCTATTACACAAATATATACTCATCCACATTCACAACTACGTAGTTCTTTATAATTTTCAACTAATATCATCATATATTGTCATTCACACAGGCTTAGAGCCAGAAAGACAGGGCTGTGAGTCCCAGTTCTGTCATTTATTCCGTGTGACTTTGGGCCAAGTTAATTAAGCTTTATGTATCTTATTTCCAAGTCTTTTATGACAGTTCTATTCAACACTATTATAAAGATGTTTAGCAGACTGTCTGACCTGAAGTGATGAGTTAGCACAATTATTTTCACTGCTGCATTATAAGAAACAAATGAGCAAATGCAAATCAAATATATGGACTTAATTTCACCTGTAATCCCTTTTGCTTAAAATCTTAGGAATCACTGAATCTGTGAGATGCTATCTAAAAAGATTTCACTAGGTGACAGCCACTGGAAATTAAGATCTCCCTTCAAAAAAAAAAAAAAAAAAAAAAAGCACACTGATGTCTTCCAGACTGATCTTTGGTGTGGCAGTAGGAAATTACCTACCAATATCTGCTTATGGTACATGCACCGTAAATGAGAGAAGAGAGTTCAAAGACAGAGAGCCTGAGGTCAAATCTCATCTCCACGTCTTACTGGACGCACAACTTTAAACAAGTTATTGCTCTGTGCCACAGTTTTCACATCTGTTAAACATAAGCAATTACAGAGTTATTACCTTGAATGTTGTTCTGAGGATTAAGTAATTCAATAACTGCAGGTCACTAAGGGCATAGGCTGACATGAAGTCAATAGCATATCAATGTTAGCTACTAATGTTATATGTACCAAACTTGCTTATCTGATACACACAATATTCATTCAGGGGTAATACATAACTTTCCTTACAATTGAGTTTGTACTGTATTAATTCCTAGAAATGGATTTATCCAACAGATTATATATGCAAAGTGTGAAGTTCTCTCACATTTATTTGCATATTGGATAAGAACCACCAGATTCAAGGTAGACCTAACCCTTTTTTCCTCCCCAAAGAAGAGCCAAAATTTTGTGTTGTGGGAAAAAAAAAAAGTTGAAAAGAAAAAAAAAGATTGAGAAAATAATTTGTCAGATGAACCTGGACTGAGAGTCCCTAGCTCCCACTTAATGGGATCACTCCTAGATATGCAGGTGTGATCTCGCATCCCCCTTTCCTGACCAAACAGTCTCAGCCTCTCATTCTCTTTCTGCCTCTTCATTCAAGTTATGGATAACATTGTTTGTGGTAGCCTTATATGTAACAGAAATTTCATTCTGATCAAATATTGAGCATTGAAGTAGTCAAGCCTATGTGCAAACAGCAGAGGGCTGAGAGTAGGAAATCTTAGCAACAAGGGATGGTCCCAAGGAGGCTATCCATTCTGAAAAGGTGACAGAGACATTTATAAAACTGTCTGAAGACTGTAAATCAAATCAAGAACCCAAGGAAATTACGGCCTGTTGTGTATACAAATGGATATAACCACACATATGCCACGGTGATTCAGATCATTGACGAACTTGGAAAGGTAAGTTTCCAGCATAAATAATTCTGAGTTCCTCAGATTTTCTTTTGCCAGGAAACAGGAGGAAAGGGTAGCTCTCACTGCTCATTGGTCAAAAAAGCATAAAATAAATGACCAGAAACTGAAGATTTCAGGTGTTCGGTTTTGCAAAATGATGACTCGTGGCTAAATGGCACTGTGCCTTCCCTCCCCCAAGTACCAGGCGAACCTGACCTACAAATCTCTCTAATTGCCCCTACAAGGCAGATTGTGGCATTATCCCATTTTATGGATAAGGACTCTATAAAATGTAGGCTTGTGAATCTGCCTAAGGCTAGTGGAAAATTTGTTCCGGAGCTCTTTATAGGGTTTAAGCATATTCGTGCTGCAGTTGAAAGAAAGGTGAACCTATTGCCTGTTTAGGTTTTGAACTTGGTTAAATCTCTTAATTCCATTTTAGCCTCAGTTTTTTTTAAATGAAAAACTTTTTTTTTTATTTTAATTATTTCTCTAAGGGAACACTTTACCATGGAGAACAGAGTAGCCATATAATTGATGGACCACTTCTAAAATGGCTGCAACTTTTGCCCATACTAATTTCAGTTCTTCTACATTGGGTACTCTGTACCCTTATCCTTTATTAACCACTCTGGATCATGCCCCAGATTTCAGAGATCTATCTATGCATAATTTTTCTATTAGTCCATTGTGTTTTTTTTTTCTGCCCACAAGCCTTTGGTGACTCACAGAACCAATATAAACTTTGGATAAGAACATTATATTCTCAGCTGTGTAGCAAAGAAAAGTTATAGCTCCAAAATAAACATGGGTTTATTGATTGGTCCTTTCATTCACTCAAGCAACAGTCATTTCTGTGCCAGTCACTTCGTGGACAGTAGGGATACAACAGTGAACAAGTTATATAAAACTTGACCTTATATACAAAAGTCCCTGCCTGCATGGAGAGAGAGTCTAGTTAGGGTAGACAAATAATATGCAAGATAAAAAAGGAAAATATACAGGATATGAGGTATATAGAATGAGAGGAGGGAGAAGGGAAAATATGAATAAGAAAAGGAGACACAAGGTCATGGAAAGGCTTAATCTATTAGACAAGTTAGCTATAGGTGACTTCAAGGAGAAGGTGGCATAAGACTGAGTAGCTTATTTATACCATGAACTTTAAATTCAAAACCACCCTGTGAAGGGCTGGGGTTGTGGCTCAGTGGTACAGGGCTTGCCTAGCATGTGTGAGGCACTAGGTTCAATCCTCAGCTCACATAAAAAACAAATAAATAAAGGTATTGTGTCCAACTAAAATATATATATAAAAAAACAACCCTGTGAAGACAATATGATTTCTCTGTGTTGGAGCTGAGGAAGCTAAGTCTAAGGTTGCCAGATTTATCAAGTAATTAATAAGATTCTAAGTTAAATTTGAATTTAAAATAACTATATCTCTTATTGTAATAGATATATTTTTAAGAAGGTATTTACTTGAAATTCAAAATTAGCCAAGAGTTTTTTTTTTTTATTTTGCCTAGCTATCTTAGTTAAGTCTAATAATACAATTTTCTATTTTGTACAGCTGGTCACTTATGAGATTATTAGCTAAGTGTTAACTCTAAAGAATATGCTTCATGGCCCAAGCTCTGACAAAATTTGTAATTAATTGAGAAGCACAGGATACTCACCGGAAAGATGAATTTTCGAATGGGCAGAAGCTCATTGCAGACCCTGGAAGGTGGCATGATGCAGGAAGGAGGGCATTCTCTGAAATAATTTCTCAGAGGACACAGAATCTGCATCCACAAGTAACATTTAGACATTGTCTTAGTGGGTAAACAGACTTGGTAAGAAAGATGATTCCTTACTTTTGAGGAAATTGAACTGATAATATTCTTTAAGTGTGGTGGTTGGATCAATTTTCATGGAATTATGGGTTTCCCCATTTGTGATGAAGATGGGAGAAGAAAAAAATAAATTTCCTGAATACTCAAAAGAGAAATGTTCTAATCCTCCACTTCACAAGGCAGGAATCTGCCAGGGTAGGCTGTACTGTATTCTGTAGGAGTTAGAAAATAATTCTGTCCTGGATCTACCTTGAAGAAGAGACCTTGAATTCTCCTGGTTTCTGGGGCCAGTAACTGACTGAATTAGCAGCATTGAAGAGATTCTCAAGACTATGAATACAAATAATACTAAACACTATGTAGTTCTTGCTGTATGCTGCAGGCTCTGCAATAACTCTAGTATTCATAAACTCTCTCGGGAGCAGGTACTATTACAGTTCCCACTTTACAAATCACAAAAAAAAGTCATAGAGTGACCTGGGATTTTGAATTCAGGAACTCAATTTAGAACTGGGGGTGGGAAATGTCAGTTTGCTAATGGTCAAATACCAAATTATAGAATATTGTTTTAGATAGAATTTTAATTCTATGTTGTTTTCATTGTTTCTTGATATGTATTAGCTTATATACCATCTAAATAGTTGATTTGTGTTTTATATTATCCTGTGAATTATTTGAGAAGTTGTCATTGTTAGGTTACTTTATTTTTGGATTAATGTATCCCTTTTCTAGTTTTCCCATGATAATATGTATTTCTAGATGAAAATTAAGACAAAAGTTCTGATATTTTACGAGGAAAATATTCATTGACATAAACTTGGGGTGGAATTTAGATTCCCTTTTTATAATCTGAACTGACTTTCCTGTGCATAAGAATCTCAGGGTAGGAAAAACAACCCTTGATCTATTATAACAACAGGTATTTAGGCAATGAAAAAAGAAAAGAGTATTCTTAATTTTTTGGACCTGACTCTAATCCTACTCAATTTAGGATTTAGCTAAGTATTTGTAGGATATGAAAATCTATGTATTCAATTATTATCTTAGTTGATAATGGAATATAAAAGAAGAATGTGCAGGATTTTTCCCTGTATTCACAGACTCTTGGGTACTGGGGATGCTACTGAGAAGATAGAGGCCAAATGTACACAGGTGTAGTTATAAATGTCCCAGTGTGTTCAGACATAGGCAGCCCAGAGAAATGCAGTTTGAGCAGACATTTAAAAGGCAGGATGGGCTGAAGGTCTAGTTTTTGAATGTTCCAATAGAGAGGATGGTTTTTACCCAGTGGGCAAGTTATAATCACCAAAGATTTTAAGGAAGGAAATTTGCTATCTTTTAAAAATCTTTGATGTGAAATAATACCTGAATCATGTGAATTAAGAGTAGAATAAGCAAAACAGGTCACAAAGACTCTTTCAGTATTTATTTTTTTTTCCTTGTAAAGAGATAAGGAAAACCAGCGTAGCCTTCTCTTGGGGTTCTATTTCTTCTTTTAATAAAGATTCATGCTCTTCTTTAGATGTCCAGTATTCACCTTTGCATTTACAAAAATGAACTTTAATATAATTATTCCTTCAAACAGCTTCCTTCCTAGAGAGTCATAGAAATGAAGCAATAGTCCTGTGTGATTAAGCACATTTTGCCAGTGGTGTTGCTCCATGTCTTCCCTTAATGAAATCTAAAATAAAAGGAAAACCCAATTGGAAGATTTGACACAGCCTATCCATCTTTCTCAATCAAGAAAAAGTAAGCAACCCTCGAAATAGACTTAAACAATAGCAAAGAACATTCCTTTTTTCATCAGGGACATTTTGAAATTCATACTGCATTTGTAAGACTCTCACTGAGGTATTAAATTAAAAAGGAGCTTTAATTTCCCAGGTGCTTCATTTTGGGGAATACCTTCCTTTTTGTGAATTGTACTAGTGCTCTCTTGGCACTGAATAGAGTCTGATTCATTACATAACTTTCAAAATGTCATGTTGCGAATTCTAGACAGTGAGTATAAGAAGAACTCTCAAGCAGATAGAGTGACATTTTGGGTTGGTGTCCAACGTAACTAAAATCAAATGGATCTGGGTTCCAGGTGACATAGTAATGTGATGTGTAAATTTCTGAAAGCCCCATTTGAAACAAGTCATCTGATTACAGAATGGGTAAAGAACATAAAGAGATATGAGGAAGATATCCAGACACTAAATAAACACATTAAAAAGTGTTTGATAGTGGAACAAATCTGACCGAGTTTTTTGTATGTACATGCATAGATGAACATAGTGGGTCCAAGTATCAGGTGCATACTCAGGACACTACTTTAAATTAAAAAAAAAAAAGAAGGTGTAAATGGGTGGAATGGAGGAAAGGGAGCGAGTATGGGGGGCAGGGTGGAAGTGGTGGGGGTTGAATTGGAGTGGGTTTGTTTTCCGTGACTTTTCCATAATGTGAAGGTATATCCTGGTGTTCTACGTAAATAAAAAAAAAAAAAAGAATAAATAAGTGAAAATGTTCAACAACATTAATTGTGAGAAGAATACAAATAAAACCAAAATGAGACATCTATCACATTGACTAAATTAAAAAAAATTGATAACACCAAATGCTGTCAAGAGTATGGATAAACTGAATCACACATATATTGTTGATTGGAATGTGAAATGGTGCAGCCACTCGGGGAAGCAGATAGACACGTTCTTTAAAAGCTAAATATTGTATGATGCAACAATCAGACTCCTGGGAATTTATCCCCCAAACTTGAAAAAAAATTAAGTTCATAAAAAACTTATGCACAAGTGTTCATGTAAGTTTTATATGTAATAGCCCCAAACTAGAAAAATCCCAAATATGTTTCTACATTTAAATCATCAACTGGTTAAACAAACTATAGTCATGGTTTTAAAACAAACAAAAAACTGTGGTAAACTAGATACAGTGGCACACACCTGTAATCCCAGTGGCTCGGGAGGCTAAGGCAGAGGATTATGAGTTTGAAGCCAGCCTCAGCAAAAAGCAAGGTGCTAAGCAACTTAGTGAGACCCTGTCTCTAAAAAACAAATGCAAACAGGGCTGAGGCGTTAGCTCAGTGGTTGAGTGCCCTGGAGTTTAATCCTCAGTACCAAAAAACAAAACAACAACAAAAAACAACCAAACAAACAAAAATGGTGGTAAATCCATACCATGGAAAAAAAAGGAAGATAGCATGTACTGAGCCCAGCAGCTATATACCAGGCATGAGGTTAAAGGATTTTGCATGAATCATGCAGAATCAATCTGGCTCACCAGTCATCTGAGCAACGTGTATTTCTCTCCTTTGCGTGGATTAGTTTTCTGCCATTACATTACAACTCTTCTAAAGACCCAGATTCGAGTCCAGTTATGCCAGAGCTTCTTCTGAATGTAACTTCCTCCTCTTCTTAAGCTCTAACACTAATGTTTCATGACTAGCTCTTAAGGTGTTCAACCAAATGGAAGAGAACTGGAACTCATGAAGTTAGTGTCACCACCTCTTAGATGACACAGTAGGAAATGAAGCATGAGCGGAATATGAAAATCCTGGATTAGATTTCTGGGGGAAATGGAGCTGGGCCCAACTTCCATGTGATATTAGACAAGACACAGCAAACTGCTATCAGTTTCCTGGCCTAAAACTGGTGAAAAAATATGATTCAAAAGATGCCCTCCTACTGTGACATACGATGACTCCGTGAAAGAACAGGTTTGTTAATAACTGTTTCTTATCTCCCTGTTCTTTGCAACCATTCATTTTTAACAAAGTGACTTTGCCAAATGAAGAAAGTAAATTTCTAGAAATATCTGCCAAATTCAATTTCATTCACAATTTGTTTTCACAACTTAGCGTGATCCAAACCTTGAGTGGTTTCTTGGTTTATCTGATTTTTAAAAAATCCTTGCCAGGTCTTTTACTCTTTTCAACTGCTCTGTGACTTGGGAATTAAGAAAAGAGAAACCCTATAAGACATGCTGTTTCTGTTGGAAATGCTACCAGAGTTTTCTTCATTTGGCCCATATTCCATGTTGAAGGTTTTGCCCATCCAGTCTGAATGAACACTCTTCTTCATTTCTGTCCATGCCATTCCACTCCAAAAAGCAAGTCTCTTCACTTATTGAGGCCGATTTGTGTTCTTGGTAGTATGGCAACCTACTTGAAAGAAAGAGAATTCATGTGCTATGTAGGAGTATTTGGTGTTTACCTTTAGAAGGGTTGTACTTGGGCTGTCAGAGAGAAGAAACCCAATCTTATATTCATTTAATACATACAGCAGAAACATTATTCTGATATGAACCAGTATTTGAAAATGAGTAGGAATTGTTGGAGCTAATCAGACACAAATATCACACAGAAACAATTGCTTTTTTTCTTGTGCAAACAATGTGCTTACCCATTAGAGTCAGGCACACTATAGACAATCTGATCAGACATTCTTTTTAGCCCCCTTTATCTCAGAAATGCTGGGGTCTGTTACAAAAGTAACACAATTGCCAACTACTTCTCTTTGAAGCAAGCAGAAGTAGTAAAATGAAAGTGGCTACTAAGTACAAAGCGCACAGTCATTGTCAGCATTTATTGAGTGCTCACTATGTTCCTGGGACTATAATGAATGCTTGATTCATTTCATTTCCTTTTTCTCCTTCAAAATAAATCTAAGAAGTATATATTGTTATGCCAATTTTCTTGATAAGGGGAATTAACTTATATATGTTCATATTTTTAATAAATATCAGCAGACTATCTCAAATCCATTCCTTTTGTATACAGAAAGTTTTCTGTATACAAGACTTCTGTATATCCTCTCTATAGATATCTTTAGTTGAGAACAAAGCTAAGAATAGCTAATTCATCATGTTTTCAATTATCCATCCTTTTTTTTTTGGGGGGGGGGTGGACTAGGGATTGAACTCAGGGGCACATAAGCACTGAGACACATCCCCAGCCGCCATATTTTGTCTTTTGTTTAGAGACAGGGTCTCCCTGAGTTGCTTAGTACCTCACTTTTGCTGAGGCTGGCTTTGAATTCACAATTCTCCTGCCTCAGCCTCTCGAGTCACTGGGATTACAGGTGTGTGCCACTTCGCCAGGCCATCCATTCATTCTATGGCTATTTATTGAGCTTTTATGATCTAAACACCATTCTGAGAAATTGAGACCTATGACCAAAGAAAATATTCTGCTCTTATAATTCCTGCATTATAGAGGAGGACATCAGGAGCAAATGATACACATCCATATAATTTTAAAAGTAAAACATCTCACATGTGAAAAATAATGAGTATGTGGGGGATGGGAAGAGCAGAGGAAGAGGATGGTGTGAGGATGGGGGTGGGTGAGGACTGGACATCATTGTAAACGGGTACTCAGTAGCCTCACTGTGAAGGTGATATTTAAGCAAATGTTTTTAAAAGGCAAGTGAATTTGATAGGTGTAAACTTAAAGGAAGAGCACTTGCAAGAAGAAGAAGAGCTCACATAAAAGTCAATAAGGCAGGGAAGGTGGTATGAGAACAACAGTGTTTTAGTCAGCTTTTTTTTTGCCACTGTGACCAATAGTCCTGACAAGAACGATTTTAGAGGAGGAAAAGTTTATTTGGTGCTCACAGTTTCAGAGGTCTCAGTCCACAGATGGCCGACTCCATTTCTCTGGGTCTTAGGTGTGGCAGAACCTCATGGCAGAAGAGTGGGGAGGAGGAAAACAGCTCAGGACATGGCAATCAGGAAGCAGATAGAGTGCTGCTTACTACAGACAAATTATAAACTCCAAAGCACAGCCCTATGACCCACATCCTCCAGCCATGCCCTACCTGCCTGTAGTTACCTCCAGTTAAACCATTCAGGTGGATTAGTGCACTGATTAGGTTAAGGCTCTCATAACCCCATTGTTTCACCCCTGAACTTTCTTGCATTGTCTTACACATGAGCTGTTGGGGGCATATTGCATCTAAACCATAACAAATAGCAAGAAGGCAGATTTTTTTTTTTCTGGAGAAGAATGAATAGTTCAGCTCATAAATGTACAAACGTTTTAGGGTAAAGAAAGGCATTCGAGTTCTAAACTGCATGAGATGGGAGACAGTGGAAGGTTTAGGACCAAGAAGTAACATTTACTGATTTATTGTTAGAATAACTCTGCTCTAGAGTACAGGAGATCAAGTTGGAAATAGGGTGACCCGTGAGAAGGCTCACACAGGGGATATAACATGGTAAAATTCTGGATGAATTATGAAGATAGAGCCAATAGAATTACCATTGCAATCAGAGGTAGAGATTGAAAAGAGTAAAATATAAGACGATCCAAGATTTTTAGTCCCAGAATGTAGAAGAACAGAACTTTTATAACTGAGCTGGTGACATCTACAGATAGATAGGTAGAATTTAGAAGGCAGGTCAGAAACAGGACATGCTAAGTTTGAGATTTCTATGATGCATCCCATCGGTGATGCTGAGTAAACACTTCTATTTATCAGTCTGTAGCTTGAGATGATGATCGTTTGGGGAGGTATTCATTAGGAAGAGTGAAAATGCATGGAGACTAGGCAAAACCAGTAAGGAAATAAGTGCAGATGGAGAAAACAACAGGAACAGAGACTCATCTCTGAGGCAGGAGCACTAAAAATGTCAAGGAAGAAGCCAGGCACAGTCGTTCATGCCAGTAATCCCAGTGACTGAAGAGGCCGAGGCAGGAGGATTGCAAGTTCCAGGCCAGCCTCCACAGCTTAGAGAGGCACTAGGCAACTCAGCAAGACCCTGTCTCAAAATAAAATATAAAAAGTTTTAGGGATGTGGGTCAGTGGTTAGCTCTTCTGGTACCACTGCCTCCCCCCACACCCCCCACACACACCAAAAAAAAAAAAAAAAAGTCATTAAAGGAAGAGCCAGTAAAGAAGGGTTGGGAAGTGACACGTGAAACATGAAGAAAGCCAAGACAATAATGTTCTTAAAGCCAAATGTCTAGAGTGCATCAGGAGGAGGTAGTAACTACCCTGTGTCAATAGTTATTGTGAGTCCAATATGATGAAGACAGAGTCCAGTTTCCTTTAATATAGCATGACCTTGACAAGAAAATGCTTCCATTGAAGGTGAAAGAAGCCTGAAGTAGTAAGTTTAAAAAAGAATAGTCAAATAGGGATCAGAAGCAGATAGGATATATTGTAAAGACATAGCTATAAAGAGAATTGGAGACAAGATACAAAGATGGCCAGAGAAATGATATAAATTTTTTTTCTTCAAAATAAAACAAAATAGTAGCATGTTTGATTACTAATGGGAATTGTGCCAGTAGAGAGAAAAAGCACTTAAACTGTGAGAGACAGAGACAGTGAAAGGAGAGACTTTCTCCTAATAAGACTTTTTTCTTCTAATAAGATTTTTGAGTAGGCAAGAATAGGTAGGATTTAGTGCACAAATACAGGAGTTATATTTTAGTTAGACGTGAATATAGCTCAAATATAATCACAAGAGTCACCCTATGTTTGAGAATATGTGTAGTTGATGTGAGAAGAATTTTTTTTCTCCAATTGCTTCAGTTTTCTTTATCTAATCAGAAACTGGATCATCATCTGAGTGTTGACTTAAAGTAGCAAGACAGTGGATTGGCCAACACTATGTCGTGTGATTACTAAGCACACTTCAGGGCCTATATTTTGGTTTCAAATTGTCATCAGTTTAAATGGAACGACTAGTGGCACACCTCTTATCCCAGAAACTCAAGAGACTATGGCAGAGAATCAGAAGTTCAAGGCTAGCCTTAGCAATTCAGCAAGGCCTTTTGCCAAAATGAAAAGAGCCTGGGAATGTGGCTCTGTTGTAAAGTGCTGTGGTTCAAACCCTAGTACTGCAAAATAGATTAGTTAGTTGAATTCAATAAAGGAGACCTACCAGTATGATTAAGTTTTTGTTCCTGGTACAGTAAACTGCATAATTATACATACTAGGTGGGTGAGGATTTGAATTAAACCAACCTGTGTTTTGGGAAAGAATAATGACTGAAAAGCAAGAGAAGAAAATTATTATAATGACTGATCTTTGAATTAACATGGAATAAAAAAGAAAGAATATAAGCGGTTTCTCTTAAAAGGCAGCGCAAATTTGATAGAATCAAAGAATGGAAGTCTTAGCAGGATCTGCTGATTAGTGAAATCTCAGTAATAGAAGGATTTATATGGAAGAGAAGGGTCATGGTTATCAGGTGACAGTTCGCCATATCTGAAGTGGAAGGAGAGTCACAGTTGATTTAGGGTATGAGTTAAAGTAGCATTAGAGACACAGATCCTTAAAAGCCAGGAGCCCAAGGAATGAGGCCAAAAATCATTGGAAAGATTCATTCCATCTACACTGAAATTTCTGGGAATGAAGTCATCTTAGACACAGTATCATTGAAGCAAGACCTGAAACCACTTATACATTAAGGGAAGCAACTTGAAGACTAGTAAATATGAACATCAGTGAAGAGTGGCAAGTGGATGCCTTAATATGATGACATGAAATTATAAACTGTGGCTTTTAAGGAAAATTCTGGAAGCTTGGGAGGGAAAAGAAAGATGGCTGCCTTCTTTCCAGAACTGGTGGTTTGAGAGGCTCACAAGGGAAGCGGCATTGTCAGGAAGATAAAGACAACATTTAGAGAACAACCTGAGGATATCTGGATTTTTGCTAATGATGGGCACAATGGTTTCAAAACTGGAAATCAGGGGGTAATAGAGAATGTGTCAAGTTTATGGAGATTTAAAGTATGTGAGACAAAGAATGAGTCTGGGGCTTCAGCCTCATTTTTATGAGAGCTCAGAACCTCTTGCCTCTTCCTATGGTGGGGTTGTGGTGTGGGCCACCTATTTATGCTATTTAAAATGGGCTAGGTCTTGTAATTCTAAGGAAAACCTACCTTATCCACACTCTCTCTGGTTCTAACACATTTAAGTTTGGAGTGTATTTAAGCACCCCACCGCAACACTTTGTTTTATGTCATTTTGAGTCCAGGTTCCTGAGAGATGAGAATCCCTAGGACTGGAAATCCACCCTCCGGAAATAGGAGGGTAACTATAGGTGTCTGTGTGAATAAGAAAATCTGGGATTTTCTTAATAGGAGAGAGGGAGGGAGAGAGAGAGAGACAGAGAGACAGAGAACGAACTTGTGGTCTGTGTGTGTGGAGTTGGTGGTACATTTATGAGTAGATTCATTCAGAATAGAAACCAGGAAATATATTCCCAAAAGATGACTATTCTGTTCTTGAGGTGATGAGGGATTGAGGGAAGGGAGAGACTTTCTCCCAATAAGACTAAAAGCTAATGGTTTTTGGCCTTGTAGCCAAATATAGCTCCATAACGAATCTCCTCTGCAGGCTTATTCTTGCCTTCTGTACTCCACAGGCCTCCTGGGATGCACAGAATGCAGACAGCCAGGGCGGACATTCCAGGAAGCCCCTGTCATCTGCCTTCTTGTTTAGAAAGTTTGTGTCCGACCCACAGCCCAAGAGTTAATAACTAGAATCAACACATGGAACTTACTCAGAACTAAAAAGTTTTTTCTCAGCAAGAGAAACAATAAGAGAGGTAAATAGGGAGCCTACATCTTGGGAACAAATTTTTACTCCTCACACTTCAGATAGAGCCCTAATATCCAGAGTATACAAAGAACTCAAAAAATTAGACAATAACAAATAACCCAATCAACAAATGGGCCAAGGACCTGAACAGACACTTCTCAGAGGAGGACATACAAGCAATCAGCAAGTACATGAAAAAATGCTCACCATCTCTAGCAGTCAGAGAAATGCAAATCAAAACCATCCTAAGATACCATCTCACTCCAGTAAGATTGGCAGCCATTAGGAAGTCCAACAACAACAAGTGCTGGAGAGGATGTGGAGAAAAGGGTACACTTGTACATTGCTGGTGGGACTGCAAATTGGTGCGGACAATTTGGAAAGCAGTATGGAGATTCCTGGGAAAGCTGGGAATGGAACCACCATTTGACCCAGCTATTGCCCTTCTCCGACTATTCCCTGAAGACCTTAAAAGAGCGTACTACAGGGATACTGCCATATCGATGTTCATAGCAGCACAATTCACAATAGCTAGACTGTGGAACCAACCCAGATGCCCTTCAATAGATGAATGGATAAAAAAATGTGGCATTTATAATACACAATGGAGTATTACTCTGCATTAAAAAATGACAAAATCATGGAATTTGCAGGGAAATGGATAGCGTTAGAGCAGATTATGCTAAGTGAAGCTAGCCAATCCCTAAAAAACAAATGCCAAATATCTTCTTTGATATAATGAGAGCAACTAAGAACAGAGCAGGGAGGAAAAGCAGGAGGAAAAGATGAAGTTTAAACAGAGACATGAGGTGGGAGGGAAAGGGAGAGAAAAGGGAAATTGCATGGAGATGGAAGGAGACCCTCATTGTTATACAAAATTAAATATAAGAGGTTGTGAGGGGAATGGGAAAATAAACAAGGAGAGAAATGAATTACAGTAGATGGGGTAGAGAGAGAAGATGGGAGGGGAGGGGAGGGGGGATAGTAGAGGATAGGAAAGGTAGAAGAATACAACAGTTACTAATATGGCATTATGTAAGAATGTGGATGTGTAACCGATGTGATTCTGCAATCTGTATTTGGGGTAAAAATGGGAGTTTATAACCCACTTGAATCGAATGTATAAAATATGATATGTCAAGAGCTTTGTAATGTGTTGAATAACCAATAAGAAAAAAAAAAGACACTTTGTGTTTCCAGCATGGTCAGGATTATTTTCTTCTCAGCTAGAACTTCACTCCTTACCAAATCATTAGTCAGTTCTAGATAATAACACATTAACATTTATAATTCTAAATTGCATTATGTTGGAGTCTCTCACCATAGGTATTTGCTCTCTTTATAGGCTCTAATTAATATATAGATTACACTTAATCCATGACCAAGTGTTTTTGTTTGTTTGTTTTTGGCCGGACACAAAGTACTTCCTTCTTATTAGCCATTCCCTGTGCATTTTCACTGTAGTTTTTCTCCCTTTCAAAAAATCATTTTTAGACCTTCAATCTCTTTCCATCCCTCGTTTCTCACTAGATTTTCTTTGTCACCTCTTCTCTAATTTGAAATTTTCATATCACAATCTCAGGAAGTGAACCCGGAGGGCCTGAATTCTCTTGTTTAGACGTCCTGGAAGCTGATGATCATGCATGGGATATCACTAACGTTTCTAGAATGCAGGCCTCTTCAACACCTGAAGCCAAGGGTTGCTATGACAGCTCACAGTATTATTGCAATACAGAAAGTAGTCTTTTGGAAATCCCACCATATGGACATAAAATTAATTTCTTCAAGTTAAAAACAGACAACCAGATGTAAGAAGCTCTATACAAACTATAACATGTCCTAGAAAAGTTACTTTTGAGTTAGGATCTGACACCTATAGGGAATCAGCCCACTTACCTCCTACAGTTTTCACCCAGCTGCCTCTACTGAAGCTCCTCTTGTCCTCCCTTCCCTATATCTTTTGCCACTTACCCAGGTAAGAATTGGCCTGGAGCTATGTCCAGCCTGGTTTTCAAAGAGACCTGCTGCACATGGAGGGTGTCTGTTGTCCTATGTCTGAAGGTCATGAAACAGAATAAATTCCAATAAGCTGGGAAAGAAGACTCAGAACATAAGACTCAGTATGAGTCCAGAAGGTAAAAAGAAAAACAAAAACAAACAAACAACAACAACAACAAAAAAAACCAATTCTTTTAAGTACAGGTCTGGACCTACAGAATAAGCCTTGACGAAACAGACAATGAAGAAATTCCCATAAGCAGTTGGATACAGGATTATCAGTAAGATGAAGGTAAGAGGGACACTAAGTTTATTCCGTCAGGAAAGAGAAAGCCACAGCATTCTGCATCTAGTTATAGAAAGATGTCAGATCCACCTAGATGTATGCCAGAGCCTGCAGGTCTGAAAGGATAATCATCACAAGTGTGGAAACACTGGATCCTCTTGACCACTGGCAGGGAATAAAAAGCCTACCTTCCCAGCCATAGGAGTGAAACAGAATGATCTTTTCCCATCATTTGCAATAATGTGAAAACTGACTTAAAAGGTTTTCACTCCTGTGATATAAAGACATATGGTGTTTCGTGGCACAGTCAAAATGTGGAATAGCCCTGTAGAGAATGCTCAATTCCTGAAATGTTCTTTGCACCAAGCTTTCACTCATGTGGCTGCATCAATCCTTTATCTGCTGCCAACAACACAACACTGAGGCTTAGGGGAGCCATAAAGAGTGGAGGTGGATTTTGGCTCCTGGTGCTGGAAGTCCAAGACGGAAGGGCTGCATCTGGTAATGGCTTTCTGATGGTGCCAAGCATTGGGTGCCAAGAGACAAGGAGCACATGCATGTATCTGTCACTCTCCTGGTCTTTCTCCCTCTTTGTATAAAGCCACCAGGATTCAATCCTGGGGTCCTACCCTCGTGACCTTATCTAACCTAACCACCTCCCAAAGACCCTACCTCCACACCATGGACAGATTAAGTGTTCACACTCTGAGTAAATTTCAAGATATGAAACCATGTCTCTATCCAAACCACAACAATGGCAAAGGAGAATGGGTGGTGATTTCCTAAGCAGAACTCACGGTGGGTATTCCTATGCCATCGGTCTCCTTATGCCATCTGCTCCTCGGTGGTTTAGCAAAACCCAAGGGAAGTGACAGAAGCAGAAGCAGCCAGTGAGGGTGATTTAATGTATCTTATTCCTCTAGGCCAGATTTGTGCCTTGGTACCAAGAACAAAGTCCTGTTAAGAGACTCTTTCCCTCAATTCTTCAGGGATTAAGGCAGCCAGCGACTAGGGCAACCTCATCTGTTTTTTTTTCCTGTGTTCCTGACAAATATTGCCATGTTTTATACGTATCGTGCCATGTAAGATGATGTATATACAGAATTAATTTCTAAGGGAGAAATCTGGAATATGTATCCACTTAGGGAAAAGAAGTAGATGACACAACACTGTAGAAAGTATGCAAAACCACAGCTGTTTACCCCTGGATTTACACCCAGAGTTCTACTAGCTAAGGGAAGTTTTATCTACCTGATCCATCTGAGCTCTATTTTCTCATAAGAATGGAGAAAGCTTATGATACTGTTAAAAGCCACTTTCGTGGCCTAGAACCCAGTGCACAGTGAACACTCCTGGCCCCAGTGCTGACTGACGAGGGCCACATGTGAATACTAGTTCCTCAGTTAGAAACTGAAAGACCCTTCAAATAAGATAAAAGTCTTCTACACCTTTCATAATAAGAAAGATCGTTTTTAATAGTACCTATGTCTTTGCTTACAATGCCAAATACTACTTCCTTCTCTTTAAATAGAATTCAGTTTCTCCTCTTTGATATATTCCTCCCTTCCATCCTCAACCTTTGGTAATTTTTTCTTTCTCCTACCATCCCTTGCATTTTCTTGTGTATATTTTGTTTCTGAGTCCACCTTTTTCTGTATCAGTTATTTACAAGTCTGTCTCATTAGGAGATTCCACATTTCCTTAAATGGTCCTTTCCGACTGGCTCCACTTGCACCTTATTCTATGCCTGATAACAATGACCTGTACTTATTGATCAAAGCCACTGCATTCTAGGAAGTGTTCTTAAGTGCTTTACTTAAATATATTTTTTAATCTTCACTATGACTCAAAGAGATGAGTACTATAAAGGGTCATCCTGATTTTACTGATGAGGAAATTGAACCTATTCATCAATTGCCCAAGGCCCTGATGCTAAACCTTTGTGAAGTCTGCATGCGATTTTAGGCAGTCTGCCTCCAGAAGCCAAGCTCTGAACCACTGTGCTAGCCATACGGCATGTTGATTTGGATCATAGGCCCTCTCTTCCCCGCTCTGTCAGACTGCGGTTGAGTGAGAGTCAACAGATAATATGGCAGCACAGGACATGAACATGCTGCAGAGAATGTGCCTTTTGCACTTAGCACATCAGCAGAGGCATTTAAATTAAATCCACACTCAACTCCAGGATCTGAGTCACCCTTTGGAGGTAACAGCAGGAGACTCATGCAACACTAATTTCAATGGCAGTTCCCAACCTGAATCTAGATATCGACATAATTCATGGCCCACGCTGGGAGACAAATGATGTCAAAATTCTGCCGAACAAAAACATCTACTGCTTGTAAAAAGCCAAACTTGCAGACAAACTTAGGCACAGATCCTCCACTTATCTTGGTGGAGGAGCCTTTTATGGGTCTCTCAAGGATTCTTCATGGTAGCAATGAAGTTCTTCAGACACCAGCCAAGACATAATCTAGGCAAGGTGAGTGAGATAGACAGAGAAGAAAGGGCCAAAGTGCTGGGTGCAATAGTGTACGCTTGTAATCCCAGAGACTTGGGAGGCTGAGGCAGAAAGATGGTGAGTTCAAAGCCAGCCTCAGCACATAGTGAGGCCCTAAGCAACTGAGCGAGATCCTGTCTCAAAATTAAAAAAAAAAAAAAAATACGAAGGGCTGGGGATATGGCTCAGTGGCACCTTTGGGTTCAATCACTGGTACTAAAAAAAAAAAAAAGAAAAACAAAACCAGAAGGGAAGTTTGAAAGGGCAGGGCCAAAAATGTGCATAATAATTATGCATAATCGTGAATTTTACTGTGGCATATTTGCACAGGTATATGACATATTTTAATCATTTTCACTACCCAGCATTACTCTCCCCTCCCCTAATTCTCTTCCTCTCCAATAATAGACTCCCTTCTATATTCGTGGCAACTTTTTGGCTTTTTTGAGATTTCACATATGAAGGAAAATGTGATACTTGTTTTTTTGAGTTTGGCTCATTTTGCTTAAAATGACGATTTCTAATTTCATCCATTTTTTCTGATTTCATTCTTTTGGGCTCAATAATATTCCATTATGCATATATGGTATATTTGCTTTATCAGTTCATCTGATTATAGGCATCTAGACTGTTTTCATAACTTGGCTATTATGAATTGTGCTACAACAAATACAGATATGCAGGTATCTCTACAGTAGGATGACTTTAATTCTTTTGGATATATACTGAGGATTAGTATAGCTGGATTGTATAGTTTTTTTCTTTAGTTTTATGAGGACCTCCATATTGATTTGATTTTTTTTATAGTGGCTGTACTAATTTACCTTCCCACCATCAGTGCATAAGGGTTCCTTCCCCCACATCCTTCCCAATATTTCTTGCTATTATTGGGGGGGGGAGTACTGGGGATTGAACCAAACAATGGTTTACCACTAAGCTTCATCCCTAGAACTTTTTAATTTTTTAAATTTTGAGACAGAGTTTTGCTAAGTTGCTGAAGGTCTTATTAAATTTCTGAAGCTGGCCTTGAACTTGCAATCTTCCTGCCTCATCCTCCCCAAGTTGCTGGGATTACAGGTGTGCACCACCATTCCAGGTGCTATTTGTATTCCTGATGCTTGCCATTCTAACTGGACTGAAATGGAATCTCGATGTAGTATTGATTTGCATTTCCCTGCTGGCTTAAGATGTTGAATTCTTTATTTTTCCACGTATAATTATTGGCAGTTTGTACTTCTTTTGAGAAGTGTTTTTTCATCTCATTTGACCATTTATTAACTGTGTTAGCTGTGTGTATGTGTATGTATGTGTGTGTGTGTGTGTGTGTGTGTTATTTTTTTTGGTTCTTTATTTACTTTCAGAGGCCACATACTATGAGAAAAGTTTTATATACATAATTCTTGCTTCTTTGTTTCTCTCATGCATTCCCTAACTTATAGTGTGGTTGCAAAATACTGTGAGTTGAAAATACATTTAATATACTTAACCTATGGAACATTAAGGCCTGGCAACCCAGTATACTAGAGAGCAACAGCTGGTCATTCTTGTGTTCATGGTGCTGACACGGAGCTGTGGCTCACTGCTCCTGCCCAGCATCATGAGACAGTATCCTAGTATCAAGTATTGGCCAGAAAAATATAGAAATTCAAAATTCAATGTAGAGTTCCCACTGAAAGCACATAGTTTTCACACCATCATGAAGTCAACAGATATTATAGGGTGAACCATAGTAAACCAAGCACTATTGTGTGTGTGTGTGTGTGTGTGTGTGTTTTGTGTCATACATTTACAAGTTAGCTAACTTGCCAAATTTAAGGTGAAAAGAACCAGAATAATACTCAGACTCAAGTTTTTCTTTGCACTATCACTTATTCTCAACCCCCACCTCACACCATTCTCAAGTCACAGTACTCATAAAGCTTTATATGTTCATTCATTTGTTGGACAAAAAAGTTAAATGGTGTTCCTAATATGTGCCAAGCACTGCTCTAAGAACTGGGGATTCTACAGAATATAAAAACAGACCTGTGCGTATCCTTATGGGGTTGATGCAAAACAAAGCCAACATACAAAGTTGATGTGCAATTTGTCATTTGATTTGTTAATTTTTCAGGTGGTGTTACTGATCATGTATTAAAGAGAGAGCAATGTGTGGCCTCTAGAGAGTGGTGGGGCTTGCTCTAGTGGAAGGCCTCTAGTGGATGACGAGGCATCAGGTAGAGGGTGACAAGGCGTGTCTGTGAGCCATGGCCCTAGAAGAAGGATAACAATTTGTGCAGAAGAAAAAGAACGTACAAAGCACCTAAGAGGGAGCCATTTTGAAATGTTTGAGTCTGCTCAGTTCTGGGAGGAACCAAGTGACCCTTAAACCTGGCGGAGCATCATGAGAGAAGGAGAAGGAGCAAAAAAGAAGTCTAAGAGACACATGGGACAAAGTTAAATTCAGCCTTATGAGCCATATTCAGGGGTTATTCTCAGGGATGGGAGGTCACTGGTTTTGAGACAGAAATGACAGTGTGACTTGTGTTTGCTCCTGTGGTGTAGACCATGAGCTGTGGGAGATCAAGAGTGGAAACAGAGACAGTGATTATAAGATATCCACAATAATCTAGGTAAGAGAAGGTGGCACAACGGTCCAAAGCTGTGGTAGTGGAGATGTTCATAAAAGCTTAAATTCAGGGTACAGAAGAGAGTATTCAGATTTATGGACAGATTATGCATGTGGTTTAAGAGAAAGAGAGGAGTCAAGTTGTCTCCAATAGTTTTGGGAGGCAACTAGATAAAAAGGATTCTCCATTACTGAACAAACAAACAAACAAAAATCCTGAAAGAATAACAGTAACATGGAGAGGTAGGAATCAGGAACTTAGTTATGTCTGAGATGACTATTAAACTTTTAAATCATGTTGCATATAATGGTCTAGAGCTTATACTGAGATACAAAAACTTTGTGAACACAGACAAACCTATTCACATATCATTTTCATCTTATTCTGACCTTTATCTCAATTCTTCTCATACCAGGACTGCTGATATTTAGTAGTGTGATTTTATTAGGGTCTTTTGGAGAGCCAAACAAGTATAGTCCATATTTTCTGGGAAAGATCTTACCTCAAAAATCAAGCAAAATGAAGAAACTTTTTTAATCATAGAAGAAGATATAGATATATTAAACTTGGTAGTTTAGTTGGAGTGAGTAAAGTGACATTATGTTAATTAGAGGAGATTCAGGAAGATCTATGAAGTAAGAAGAGTGGACTTTCTATTGGAAGAGAGAAATATTGCTATAGAAGATGAATGATCTTCCACATTGAATGCTCTCTTGAAATTCCTTCACCCTGAAAGATGCCCAGTTTGACATGCTCTGCAGTACTGTGATGATATTATACTTCTGGAAAGAAAGCAGAACACGTCATCAATGACTTTCAGTCGCAGAAGAAAGAACGATAACCAAATCTGATACCTCTGCACAGGGAATACAAGTGGCCCTTCCAGGCCCTGAATAACTGAGAGAAGGGCAAGTAAACCTGAGTTAGGATTTGGTTTTAGTTCTTAGGCATACCTGAGGCCACAAGGTTGGCACAAGCACAGAATTGGGCTAGGGAAGGAAGGAAAAGAGGAAAGGAGAATGGGGAGAGAGGTCACTTACTGGCAAGGCCATTGTGAATATCATGTCAAGAGCATCCAATTGACTTAACAATATTCATTCTAACTCTGTGTAGAAGAATGAAATGGTTGCCTTCAAAAATATCTTATTCTGCAGAACCTGGAACTGTGACCTTATGTGGTAAAGTTTGACAGATATAATTAAATGAAGGATAATGAAATAAAAAGACTGTCCTGGATTATTTGGGTTGGTCATAAATGTCATATACATATACACATATGTATATGCATACGTGTGTGTGCACATGTGTGCACACACGTATATATATGCATGCGTATGCACACATGTACATGCACACATACACATGCATAAATGTACAAAGATGTACACATATACATACACATGCACATATACATATATATGCATATACATGTATGTACATGCATGCATATACATACACACATGCATGCATACATGCACATGCATGTGCATGTGCATGTGTGCATGCACATACACACATGTGCATGTATGTGAATATACATAAATGCATATGTACACATGTATATAAACACATGCGTACTATATACATGCATACCCATATACACACATGCATATGCACGCATACATACACATACACACAATATACATGCAGACACATACATGCAGACACACATGTACATAAATGCATGCATGCATGTACATGCAACACACATACGTATACCCATACACATGAGCGCACACATACATGCATACACACATACACATATGCATACAAATGTATGCATATACATCCATACACACATGCACACAAACATACCTAAACAAAGGCACACATATGCACACACGCACACGCATATGCCTATAGATATGCACACACAAACACATGCATGCATACATATATGCCTATACACAGATATGCACATGCACACATATGCCTATATATATGCACACACACAAGCATATATATATGTGCCTATACACATGCACATGCACACACATATATGCCTATATATACGCACGCACACTCTTATACACCTATACACACATAGTCTATACATATACAGTCTATACACACACATACGTCTGTACATGCATGTACATATAGAAACAAAAGTCTATACACATATATAGCCTATGCATATATACACATACACACATACACATGTGTCTATACATACATGTACATACACACATGTCTATACATACACACATCTATATATATATGCACATACATATACATCTATATACATCTATATACACGCACACACATACAGCCTATACATACACACATACACACATACAAATACCTCTAAACATACACATATACATCTACACACACATATACATACACATTTATACATACACCTACTTACACATATGTATATACATACACACATACACCACATGTCTATACATACATGCATATACACACCCACACATGCGCCTCTATAAGCACACATATATGCATCTATACATTCATGCACACACAAGTCTATACTTACATGCACACACATATATATACAGGCACATACACACGTATGTCTATACATACAAGCACATACACACAAATATACATAGAGGCACATATACATATATGCTTATACATACAGGCACATACACATATACGTTTATACATACAGACACACATAGGCACATACATCCATATATGTATATATATGCACACAAACACATGTATCTGTATACACATATGTATACATACATGACACATACACACATATACACATATACTTCCATCTATAAGGCAAACACACATACATGTATACATTTATGTACACACATGTATACATGCATACATGCATTCACACATATGTACACACAAGCATATATATATGTGCCTATACACATGCACATGCACATACACACCCATATACACACACACACACCCATATACACACATACACATGTATACACATACATATACATATACATATATACACACATATGTATACATTCACACCCACATACACACATACACACCCATATACACACATACACATGTATACACATACATATACATATACATATATACACACATATGTATACATTCACACCCACATACACACATACACACATACATATACACACAAACACATGGAAACATGTATACATAAGTATACAAACATACATAACGTACACACCCCCATACATACCACACATACCCACACACCTACTTTACACATGAACACATTTTTACACATATATACCCACATACACACATATACATACACACATACACCCACATACACATGTCCTTACACATGTGTATATACATATGCACAAACATACACACACATATATACATACATACACATGTTCATATACACATACACATGTACACATAGACATACACATATATGTGTACACATATACACACATATGTATGCCCATATACATACACACATGTATGCACTTATACACATAATATGCACACATGCATCCATACATACACATATACACATACACATAAACACATACACACATACTTATATATGCACGCACATACACATAAGTACTTATACATGCACATGCACAAATACATACTTATATATACAAATGCACATACATATATATCTACATACATATGTATATATGCATATACACATATATGTTCATAGACACACATATACGTTCATATACACACATACGTTCATAGACACACATATGTATATATGTATATGTATATATAAATATCTCCATCCTATGGAGAAGAAGGCAGAGGGTGCTAGACACACACATTACACACATGCATGCAGGGAGAGAGAGGAGAAGGTGATGTGAAGATGCAGAAGATATGCAGCCAAAAGTAAGGGAATGCCAAAGACACCAGAACTCAGAACAAGGAGTGGATTCACCCTGGGGCATCCAGAGGAGTGTAGCCCTCCCTACACCTCAATTTTGGATTTTTGACTCTAGAACTGTAAGGGAATAAGTTTATGTTGTTTTAAGCTATCTAGTTTCTTGTATTTGCCACAAAAGCCACATTAAACTAATACATTTTTATTCCCAAAGTTTGGAAGAAAAATACAATTATATGTAAGTATGTGTTTTCTAGCTAAAGATGAAGCAACAGCAATCAAATCCCATTTACTCTTCGTATTTTCTGTATTTTCCTATACATATTATCTTAATTAAAAATGGCCCTTACTCCAATTACCAGTAGATGTTACAAAGGGAATAGATTTAACAGAATGAAGAAGCCAAGGAGTTGGTAATTATGTAATCAGGGAGATTGCAGGAGGTATTTAAAACCACATTGCTTTCTCAATTTCCTCTCAAAGTATATAGTGCAAATGGAGAGGAAGTTCTCCTTAGGCAACTATTAATCAGACTCCTAAAGTCTTTAAGTAAGTCAATCAATGCTCTGCAACAGTGTAGAATTCAAAATTAAATATATCAAGAAGAAATTGGAAGGATAGGGAAGGTACATATACTTCAAATACGTGTTAATTTATTTATTCTTGCAACAAATATGATTAAATTCCCTACTACATTGAAGGAATATTTTGGTACAGGGAATATAGCTATAAAAAAATCTAGGAAGTCTCTGCCTTTATTAAGCATTCTACTTCCCTCTGGGGGAAAGGTACAGTATGTATAAATTTAGAACTAAGTAAAATAATCTCAGTAGTAGTGAGATAGAATACAAAATCGGACAAATCAGTCAGAAAATACTTGGTTCAGGTAGAGGAGGAAATGGTAGTGGGAAAGATATTTGCATTGAAACTCGAGTAATTAGAAAATTCTAGTCACATGTTGATCAACTGATAAAATAGATAATAAGAACATCAAATATATAATTTGTAAAAGAACAGGAGCCCTTGAGTAGTTCACTGTTTTTTTACCTAAGGGAGAAGACCTGGTAAATAGATTTAAGGGAAAATGAAATTAACTGCTGCCACTAAGTGGTACTTTGCAAACTACCTTGGAATTTAAATTTTATGTTTAATGCTCTGCTACCCTACACTTGTGAGACAATATTGTGTATGTGTTCTCAAATGAACTTGAATTTATTCTTACACCTTTTTTAATTTCTTGGAAATGAAGGAACATTTGGATATGTGATGTGTATGGTGCCATATTTGGGGCCAATAATGAACCAATATTCACTGAACTTTTTCAAATCCATGAAAATGCTATCAAAACGTCATGGAGTTTTCATTACCTCATGAAAATTTGCAGATTGGAAAGAGGATTCTATTTAAAAAATGAAATCAGAAGCTTGGTACTTGGCTTTACTCTTAATTGTATGGATTTAAAAACGCATTGAATCTGATTCTCCATTTCCTCACTCTAAAACAAAAAGTAATATGGGCTAAAGCTCTTTCTTCCTCTAAAATTTCATGAAAATATTATTTGTTCTCCACAAACCCTGAGCCTACACTTTCCATTTTATTAAGCATACTCTGTACCTCCCTTTTCATTAGAAGGAACTATTTATTGCATTTTGAATGGCTTCTTTAAAGTGAATAAATAAAGTCAATTCAAATCACAAGATTAGGGTCTTCAGAATGTCCTTCTCTCTGGTAAGTTGAATGTATTGCTTTCCCCCCCCCCACTCCTCATATTTAAAAAATCCTTTTCTGTTCCATGGTTTCTCAAGCATTTAAAACAACATTCATTCAAAGTGTGACTGTTTGGGTTTGTCTCATATTACCACAAATATACAGGTATTGTAGAAGGCTTTGATATCATTTGCAGATATGCTCTACAAACATCAAGAACATGTTTTCCTTGGAGAATATTTAGAGTATGAATGTAAAGACCAATGTCTTTCATAAAGATTCATTTCTCTCAGATTATTTTCCTCTTGGGGAGTAGTAGCATAATTCTCATAGTTCAAATCCCATCCTTCAATGTAATTTTACTCTTTCTCATGCACTATATATACCCAATTAATTGTTATATGTGTTTAAAAATGATGGTGGAATTCTGATCTCAGAGCCAAAACACATGCTCCTATTTAATTATGTATTTCATTTGTTAATTGGATAAAATTAAGCATTGGTTTAAATGTTCATTTATCTTTCACTGAAGAGTTTTTAAAAAGAAAAATACAGCACCAAGTTTTGTTGTTGTTGTTGTTTTTCTAACCACAATGTAGTGCAGGCATTGTGCCAAGTCCATTATGTATACCATCTAATTGAATCTATATAATAACACCATATAAGTATCCTCTTTCTAAAACTGAAGAATCCAAAGTTCAGAAAAGTCAAAGGCTCCTGGTAACACAACTAATAAGGGGTAAAGCAGGGAACTGAACTGTAAAATCCATGTCTTGACCTCACTGTGTAATAAACAATACTGATTTCTATTGTCACAGAGTAGAAATAACATGCTAACTTAAAAGAAGTTGCCTTAAGGACTATTATATCCGATGAAGATATGAAAGATATATATGATGAAGATATAGATGAATATTTTGGTGCTGTAGATGGGTCAACTTCACAATTAACCTAAAGGGGAAAACATGGTGGGTTGACAGGACCTAGTCATCTCCTCAGTTACAGCAATATCTTCCTGTGATGCTCCACTCCCCAGAGTTCATCTCCTATACCTTTATTCCTGTCTCAGGACCCATGCTCTGTGAATCTTTCTGCTTGCTCAAGAAGGGAAGTATAGTGATTATTATGTTGAGATGGGACTTAATGCCTGTTTATGTATTAATGTGTGCATATCTTGGCATGTTAGCTGATGTTTAACTTGGGCCAAACAAAAGTTATTAAAAACACAAAATGAGGAATTTGTATAAGTCATGAAATTAATTCCACAGGGAAACTCTGAAAAGTCTTATAACAGAAGTTGATCCTCTTTCTCTTTCAAGCACCAACACCAGAATGTACAAACTCCTTTCCTTCCATGTTCTGGATATCAGATCTGAAAGACAGTATCCAGCTGATTAAAGTTATGGATCAACCTCTTGATGGTTTCAAATGGAAAATAACCCATGTGGCAGAAGAAGCCTGTTGGATATCTGCTTAATTGTCACAGTTACAGGGGTTTCTTGGTATCTAAAAAGAACATTGGTAACATTGGTATCTAAAAAGAAAATAAAGATAAATTTTCTTCAAAGCATGTTAAACAAATTTCATCATGGAAAATTCAATGTTGGGCAACCAAAATCCACAGATGTGGTAAAAAATTATCTTGAGGTGCTGGGCAGTAAGATGCAGCTCTCAGACAGCCACTTGATCATAAGGTAATAAAAACAAAACTCTACAGTATGCTGCTTGCAAGCTATGATGTTCTGCAATTTCAGTGTATTAAATGCATATTCTATTTGTTATACAAATCATGGTGAGTTTATTCAGATATAACCCCTTTGTAAGTTAAGGAAATTTTGTAGTCACTACTATTTTCAAGTAATTGTAGAAATATAATATCTTTGTCATAATACAATAGGGCTCTAATAGTGTAATAACAGAAACAAGGGGAATCACTGGCTTTCCAATAGCTTTATTGCAGACTTGGGGTCTATAAAGCCTAGGCAGCTAATGGAGTGATTGAAGGTTTGTGAAACCCACAACAATTATATCCAAACATTTGAATGTATGTTTGTGATTTATTTTGACTGGTTGGTGTTCAAATTATTTATTAGATTACCAAAGGGACCTATGCTATATAAAATTCATTCCACAAAGGATCAAATTTTATGTATAACATAAAATATTCAATTAGAGATAATTTCTGCCATCAAGTAAGGCACGTTCTTATGATCTCTTTCAGGAAATAAATGCATGCTGGATGACCCCCACAAATTATGACAAAGTAGATTTTTTTGACCAATTTTATAGAAGAAAAGTTTTCTACTTGTTTATAGTATTAAGAAATTGATAGAAGATCAGTGTGCTCGCCTATTTCAAAAGAAAAGGCTGAATAAAATAGGAAAATATTCTGTCTGAATCAGCGAAGAAGCTACAAAGACTAAGATTAATGAGAAAGAAGTTCAGTGAGATAAACGTACCCCCTGGAACTGCCTTTACCCTGGAGACATTTAATGATGCTAGTTATGGCCAAAAGGCCAAAAGTGTAGGAGTTACAACCCAGGCACCTTGCTAAGGGGAGAGGAATGGAAGAGTTTGGGCAAATATTAGAGAACTAAAGAGCATTGGTCATTTTTCTCTTAGTATAGTTGATGAACTTTAATTTTGAGGGGTAGGACCTAAGCAGAATTAGGCTGGAAAGCAGAACAGAGAAAGATTAGTTTGTGATCTGTTCAAGTACTGAGTCAAATAGCATAAAAAAGTTCTTGGTCAAAAAAATCTAGAAAGAGGGGCGAGCTGCAATAAGATTCAGTTTTATCAGCTTTAAACTTAGCTTTGATTCAGCACCTCCCAATAGTTGAATGACATGATCCATCACCACCCTGCCTGCCTACATAGGGACATAGGGACATGGATCCCCAATGTCCTTGACAGTTTTTAAACCGGTTTCCAGCATTGCATTAAAACACTCAAAAATCTCACCCACAGGATGAGACTGTGACCAGGAGAAACAGGAGGCTATAAAAGTAGATATGACAGATGTTGTAGGTATATACCTCTAATCTCAGCAACTCAGGGAGACTGAAATGGGAGGATCACTTGAGGCCAACAGTTTGAGACCAGCCTAGGTAAGAGAGTGAGTCCCCATCTCAAAATAAAATAAAAAAATAAAATGAAATAAAAATAAATTTAAAATGGAAATAAAAGTAAACTCATAAATGATGATGTTTGAGTTAACTGACAAAGACTTTAACATATTTAACGTAATCAAAGAAAATAGAAAATAAATGAATAGGTGCCTAATTATATCAGAGAATTAGAATTTTTTTTTTTTAAAAAAAGGAGTTTTTCAAGATGAAGGAATAGTGGAGGTGTGTTCCTGGTTGGTCTATGGTGTGAAACCAAGAAAGCAGAAAGGCAGCTTCTCTGCAAGGTGGATAAACAAAAAAGAGAGAGGTGGGAGACTTTACTGGAATTTAAAACTGGACATTCAAAGCAGACCAGGGATTCAGGAGGTTGGATATAATAAAATAAAATTTTAAAAATCCCAGAAGCACAGCCACTGCTTCAGTTGAGCCAGAAGCACCTGCCATAGTCATCCCTCCATGAGCATAGTAGATGGATAAGGGAATTAAAGCTACCCACATTTTGGCAATGCCCAAGGCATGTGTGGGTACAGAGTGTTTATAGACCAAGGACATTGCCCAACAAACCTGAAAGACACACAGCACATTTTGTGTGTGTGTGTGTGTGTGTGTGTGTGTGTTGGGGGGGAGAGCCACTATCTCTCTAGAGGGCATGTGGAGGACAAAGGAAGTATTTTGCAGCCAGGGTACAGGGCCAACAACTGAGGAATCCAATTCCTGGCAAATCTAAGTTTGACCCAAAATAACAGGCCCAGTGAACACACACTGCACAACACAGAGTATGCTCAAGTGACCAGAAGAAAATCAAATGTGGAGAGAGGTTTACCCAGGGGACAACTTGCCATGGAAATCTAACTGGCTCTACCCCTTCCCCTCTAATCCAACTGCTTGCAGGACCTGCTGGGAGAGACCCATCTGGCCTGGAACTCACAAGGGTGGGAGGAGGAAAGATTGTTTGGAGTCTGAACATGAGACCAAGAAACATGGGGTATGAAAGTGACATAGGGGACTAAGAATTGGCTCCCTCACCACAAAAATGGAACTCAAGGAAGATCCTTAGGATAAAGTCTTCCAGCATGGATCAGCAAGAACTGAGTGCTGGAGGTGCTCCGATTTAAAAATCTCTATACCAATTGGCATTGAGCAAAGAGCCTGAGGCCCAGCTGGGCCTAAACCCTGCCTCCAGAAATTCTGTCTATGGGATCCACCTCTCTCACTCCAGCAATCTAGAGGGTGGAGCATCACGCTCCTGACAACCCCACCATAAACTGCTGAGAAGAGAAGCTGAAAATGTTTTGAACTCTAATGGAAAGAACTCTTTAACTTTCATCAAGATTTTCCCCCTTTTTTTCATATTTTTCTCTATTTAATTGTGACCTTGATGGTTCAAGGATGTTTATACATTTTCACATTTTTTCCCCCTCCTTAAAGGGCATTTTTCTAGCATTTTTAAAGTCAGTTACTTTTCATGGATTCATTTTTTTGTGAACTAGGAGGTTTGATTAGTATATTTACTTTTGTATTATTTTATTTTTAATTTTTTTAAAAAATTTACTTTGTATAAATATTTTTCTTTACCCATATCCCAAGATTCTCTCTTTTCTTCCACTAACAGCCAATCACTATTATTCTTGCTTTCCCTCTTCCTTTTAGGTTTAGTTTTATCTTCTCTCCTTTTCCTTATAATCCTTATATCCTATATCACTTTTGTGATATAAGGAAGGAAAGAAATTGCCCCAACAAACTAAGATACTCCAATAACACAATCCATGGACACCACAGTGGAAGAAATGTCAGAGAATCAGCTTAGGATGTACATACAGTATGAGAAATAAAATTAGAGAGAAAATACCGAAAGTGAAAGATCACTTCAATAAGGAGGCAGAGATTTTGAAAAAAGAAATAAAGAAAAAGCAGAAATCCTTGAAACAATAAACCAAATTAAAAACTCAAAAGAAAGCATCAAACAGAATAGACCACTTGGAAGACAGAATAAATGAAGACAAATACATAATGAAGACAAAATAAATAATCTTGAAAATAAAGTTGACCATGCAAAGAAGATGGTAAGAAACTATGAACACAACTTTTGAGAACTATGGAATAACATGAAAAGATCAAATTTAAGATTTATTGGGATAGATGAAGGAACAGAGACACAAAGCAAAAGAATGCACAATCCTTTCAATGACATTATCAGAAAATTTTCCAAATTTAAAAAATAAAATGTTAAATAAACTACAAGAGGCTTACAGGACAACACATATATAAAATTATAGCAGACCCACAACAAGGCATATTATAATAAGAATGACTAACATAAGGAGAATATGGAGAGAATTTTAAAGGCTGCAATAAAAAAAAATCAAATTACATATAGAGGAAAACCAATTCAGATCTCAACTGATTTCTCATCCCACACCCTCAAAACAAGAAGGTCCTAGAATGTATTTCAAATTCTGAAAGAAAATAGATGCCAACCAAGAGTTTTATATCCAGAAAATTAAACTGCAGATTTGAAGATGATATAAAATCTTACATGATAAGCAAAAATTAAAAGAACTCATAAGTAGAAAGTCTGTACTATGGAATATCCTCAACAAAATATTCCATGAGGATGAAATGAATAAAAAAGTGAAAACCAAAATAGGGAGGAATTACACTAAAGAAATAATCAAAAGAAAAACTAAGTCAAATTAAAAACCAGAAATAAATCAAAATGATAGGGAATAAAGATCATATCTCAATAATAACATTAATGTAAATGGCCTAACCTCATCAATCCAAAGACAGACTGGCAGATTTGATTAAAAAACAAGAACCAACAATATGCTGTCTCCAAGAGTCTAACTATCTACAGACTGAAGGTGAAAGAATGGGAAAAAAACATATTACTCATATCCTCATATCAGATAAAGTGGACTTCAAGATGAAGTTATCAGAAGGACAAAGAAGGACATTTTATAGTGCTTAAAGGAATTATATATCAGTAAGATATAACAATCATAAATATATATGCCCCAAACAATGGAGCATAGATGTGCATCAAATAAAACCCTTATCAATTTCAAGAATTAAATAGACCACAACACAATAATACTTGGTGACTTTAACATACCTCTCTCACAACTGGGCAGATTGTCTAAACAAGACTAAATAAAGAAACTATAGAAATAAATAATACAATCAATAATTTAGACTTATCAGACATATATAGAATATTTCATCTATCAATGAGCAAATACATTTTCTTCTTGGAAGCACACAGATCCTTCTCTAAAATAGACCATATCTTATACCACAAAGCAACTCTATCAGATCATAATGGAATGAAATTAGTGACAGAATAAAAAACAGAAGCTACTCTAATGCATGGAGACTAAATAATACTCCATTGAATGATGAATGGATAGCAGAAGAAATCAAGGATAAAATTTAAAAAATATTTAGAGGTAAATGAGAATAGTGATACGACATATCAAAATATCTGGGATACTATGAAGGCAGTGCTAAGAGGAAAATTCATTGCATTGAGCTCATTCATTAAAAGAATAAAAGTCAATGAATAAATGACCTAACATTTAAAATAAGAGTGGAAATCAAGAAAGAAAAAAGAAAAGAAACAATCCAAAAATTGAAAAAAAATCTGGTTCTTTGAATACATAATTAAAACTGATAAATCTTAGCCTTGCTAATGGAGAGAGAGAGAAAAAAACCTCAAATTACTGTAATAAGTGATGAAAAACATTACAATGGATACTATTGAAATACAGAAAATAATTAGAAATTATTTTGAAAATTTATACTCCAATAAAATAAAAAATTATAAAGACATTGACAAATTTCTAGAGCCATATGAAATACCCAAATGAAATCAGGAAGACATACACAATTTAAACAGATCAATTTCAAGCAATGAAATAGAAGATGCCAACAAAAGCCCCAAATCAAGAAAAGCCCAGGACCAAATGGATTCTCAGCCGAGTTCTACAAGTTCTACAAGATCTTCAATAAAGAATTAACACCAAATTAGTTTATTAAATAGAACATAAGGCAACTCTTCCAAGTTTATTCAAGACTAGTGTCACCTTGATACCAAAACCAGACAAAGACACATCAAGTAAAGAACACTTCACACCAATATTTCTGATTAACATATATGCAAAAATTCTCAAAATTGTGGCAATTGCATACAAAAACATATTAAAAAGAGACTGCTCTTAATAAATGGGGCTCATCCCAGAGATGCAAGATTGATTCAACATGAAAATCAATAAACATAATTCATCCCATCAATAGACTTTAAGAATCATATGATCATCTCAATGGACGTGGGAAAAATATTTGACAAAATTCAGCATCCCTTTATGTTCAAAACACTAGAAAAACTAGGGATAGTAATAACATACCTCAACCTTATAAAATCTATATATGCTAAACCCAAGGCCAACATCATTCTAAATGGAGAAAAGTTGAAAGAATGACCAAAAAAGTTGAAACATGACAAGGATGCCCTCTTTCACTACTTTTATTCAACACTGTCCTTGAAACTCTAGCCAGAGCAATTAGACCCATGAAAGAAATTAAGGGGATATGAATAGGAAATGAACAACTCCAACTATTGCTATTTGCTGATGGCATGATTCTATATTTAGAGGATTCAAAAAAATTCCACCAGACAACTTAAAGATCTAATAAATGATTCAGCAAAATACCAGCATATAAAATTAACATCCGTAAGTCAAACACATTCCTATACATCAGTAATGAATCAATTGAAAGAGAAATTAGGAAAACTACCCCATTCACAATAGCCTCAAAAATAAAATATTTAGGAATCAATTTAACAAAATCAGTGCAAATACTCTACAATGAAAACTACTTAACACTAAAGAAAAGACCTCCCATGCTCCTAGATAGGCAATATTAATAGTCAAAATTTCTATAGCTATAAAAACATTATACAGATATAATGCGATTCCAATTAAATCCCAATGATATTTTTTATAGAACTAGATAAAGCAATCATGGAATTTATTTGGAAAAATAAGAGACCCGGCATATCCAAAGCAATACTTAGTAAGAAGAGTGAAGCAGGAGGCATCACAGTACCAGATCTTAAAACTATACTACAGAGCCATAGTAATAAAAAAAGCATGGTATTGGCACCAAAAGAGACATGGACCAATGGTACAGAATAGAAGACACAGAGAAAAACCTACACAAATACAGTTATCTTATACTAGACAAAGGTGCCCAAAACATTAACTGGTGAAAAGATAGTCTATTCAACAAATGGTGCTGGAAAAATGGAAAGCCACATTTAACAAAAGGAAATTAAACCTCTATCTCTCCCTGCACAAAACTCAACTCAAAGTGGATCAAAGACTAAGGCAATAAAAGAGAGACCCTGCACCATTTTCTATTTTTTTTCACCATTTTATTAGAAGTAAAAGTAGGTCCAAATCTTCACATGTCATCCTGGGATCTGACTTCCTTGACAAGACTCCTAAAGCACAAGAAGTAAAATCAACAATCAATAAATGAGATAGATTCAAACTAAAAATCTACCTTCACTGCAAAGGAAAATTCAATAATACAAAGACAGAGCCTATAGAATGGGAGAAAAACTTTACCAAATGCACTTCAAATCATTAATCTCCAGGATATACAAATAACTCAAAAAAAAAAAGAAAAGAAAAAAAGAAATAACCCAGTCAATAAATGGGCTAAGGAACTGAACAGACACTTCACAGAAGAAATACAACCAATCAAAAATATATGAAAAAATGTTCAATTTCTAGCAATTAGAGAAATAAAAACCAAAACTACAATTTCATCTCACTCTAGTCAGGATCACAATTATAAAAAATAAAATCCACAATAAATGTTGGCAAGGATGTGGGAGAAAAGGTACACTCATATATTGCTGGTGGGACTGCAAACTGGTACAACCACTCTGGAAAGAAGTATGAAGATTCCTCAGAAAACTTGGAATTCAATCACAATGTCACCCAGTTATTTCACTCCTTGGTTTACACCCAAAGGATTAAAAATTATCATGCTACAGTGATGCAGCCATGTCAATGTTTATAGCAGCTCAACTCATGATAGCTAAACTATGGAATTAACCTTGATGTTTTTCAACAGATGAATGGATAAAGAAAATGTGATATATATATATATATATATATATATATATATATATATATATATGCAATGGAATATTATTCAGCCATAAATAAAATGAAATTATTGCAATTTCAGATAAATGTATGTAGCTAGAAAACATCATGTTATGTGAAATAAGCCAATCCAAAAAAAAAAAACCACCAAAGTCCAAATATTTTCTTTGCTATGCCAATGCTAATTCACGATAAGAGCAGGGGGGCTGCTAGGGAAGAATGCTGTTACTTTATGTAGAGGAGAGACAAAGGAGAGGAGAGGTATGGGGTTAGAAATGACAGTAGAATGAATCTGACATTTCACCCTGTGTGTGTGTGTGTGTGTGTGTGTGTGTGTGTGTGTATATGACTACATGATTAATGTGATTTTACATCATGTACAAGCAGAAGAAAACTTATACTACATTTGTATATGATGTGTCTAAATGCATTCTACCATCCTGTATAAGTAGTTAGAACAAATAAAAAAAGAAAAGCACTAGCAAGTAAGGAATAAGGAGAAAAATATGGACTGCTTCAAAATTCAGAATTTGTTAAGATATAATTAGTATATAATAGATAACAGTGATAAATTGTATTCTTGTTTCTTGTTCTTTATTGGCCATGTGACTTTGTCTTTCTTTTCATTAATACCAAAATGTCTCTCAGTCCCACTGACACCTAGCTTGGCTTTTGACTTGCTCTGGTTAACTGAATTTGTTAAAAACTGGTAGCATGTCAATTTTGATCCTAGACTAAGACATATGATAACACATACATACCTTACTGCATTCTGTCTCTATCTGTATCATGAAAAGAACATGACCCTGGTATCCCAGTGCTTCCAAAAAACTAATAAATAGGTTGGATACAGTCAGGATACATCTTGAAAAAAAGTCCAGGAAAGACCTGTGTGGATACTTGAACTTCTAGCTGATTCACAGACATAGGTAAGAACAAATCACTTTGTTGTAGGAATCTAATTTGATGAATGCTTCTTAATGCAATATGATTGTATCATCATCTTGCTGTACAGAAATACATAAGTAGAAGTATGATATGGTTGAAACGAATGTGAAAACATACTTTGCATTTAGGAAAAAGTATTAAACTATTGTTTGATTCTGTGAAATGATAAAGAAACTGTTAGAGGAAATAGAAAAACGGAAATAGCTTTTATATAGAAGGTAAATTCACGGGTAAATTTTCTGTGATTATTTAGAACTTAGTTTACTTGAAGGAATGATGGCTTTGTTCAGGGAACATTCTGAGCAAGATGTGAAAAATGTGAGCTAGACTGCTGTGCAAAATGCCAGCTATGACCAGGTGCTCCAAGAAAGAGAAGCTCAGAATATAACTGGTAGTGTATAAGCATAACTGAGTGTCTACAGAGAGTCACAAATTTCTAATACTTGCTGGGCAGGGAAATCATTTTTTGTCATATCTAGGCTCCACAGATAATAAAAGTTTTGGAAATTACATTACATTTTACAAGGAAAGATAAAATAAAAGGCATGCCTACTAAGATATTGTGTCGGAACATGAAGCAGCACAAGGTCATGGCCATCACATCCTTTGTTGAGAACTCTGAGAGATATTAAGGTAACAACTAGTAGATCCTCTCCACTATAAAGATTAATAGAAACCAGATATGCCCGCAGTACCCATGAGGAAGTCTGAAGGGAAAGGTGTGCTTTGATGATAATTGTGAGCACAGTTTTGTCATGTAGAGCTGACTGGATAGCACTGCATATGAAATGCACAAAATAATTGTATTTGTAAAATACTAAAGCTACTCAAGTTCCGACATCTCTTCTATAACCAAGAAACAGCCTGAGAAACTATCTCGGGGGAGCAAAAATAAAATATCTTATAATGCCTCTTTAAACACGACCAACGAAATGATGGGAAGAAACAGATCTCAGGGTGGATCTAAGAGTCATGGAGACAAATAGAACTTGGAAACCACCTCAAGGTATGGAATGAGTCCAATCAAGGAGCATTCTGTATCCTAAAGACAGCCAAACCCAACAACATATGTGCACTGAGATCCAGAGTGTATAGGAAAAGTCATAAATCCCCTATTCATCACTCTTTAAAAATGAAATTGCTAATTGTGATATTCTCTCCCAGTGTTAAGTCTGTATAAAGGTAGACTTGCACTTTTGTCCCCCTAAAGATTGAATACGGGTGAAGAAAAATACTAACCTAACATAAAGCATAGAATTCTGGTCTTCACACCTGATATGAGGATCAGATAATAACTTTGGAGTATCTTGATGCTTTAGTCAGCTTTTTCACAATGTTAGAGGAGGAAAAGTCTATTTGGTGCTCACAGTTTCAGAGGTCTCAGTCCATAGATGGCCAACTCCACAGCTCTGGGCCCAAAGCGAGGCAGAACATGAAGATAGAAAGACATGATGGAGGAAATCAGCTCAGGAAATAACAATCAGAAAGGAGAGAGAAATCAAAGTCATACCCCCAATGACCCACCTCCTTCAGCCACACCCTACCTGCTTCCAGTTAACACTTGGTTAATCCCTATCAGCAGATGAATGCATTAATTAGATTAAAGCTCTCACCAAACAACCATTGCACCTCTAAATTCTCTTGCATTGTCTCACACTTTAGCTTTTGGGGGATACCACATATCTAGACCATAGCATTTGGGAAGCAAGTGTGTTTTGTGTGGGAAGAAAATAAATGATTATCATCAAGAGAACTGTGCTTTATTACGATGTTGTCCCTAGTGTTTCTCTACATCCATCAATTCATTATGTGTTTTTTCAGCTCTTTCCCCTAAAGAGGTGGCATTTATTGATATTGTGACATGATGTATATTTGTTTGCACCAATAAAATATAGGCAGACTTTACAGGATGCCAATTCTCAACCAGAACCATAATAGACAATGTTGTTGCTACTGGCTCTCTTACATTTCCTCCAATGACAAGAAAATTCTCTAGGTGATCTAATGAGGATAAGAAATATGTTCAACACACATGCATCCAATCAATAATCAGCAACTAAACACTGAAATCCCTATTTTGAGTGGAAATTGGCTTAGTCACTTTTAATGGACAGTATTCACGAAAACTCACCTTGTATATTTCTAGCTTTTCTATTTCTTAGCATGGACAATAAAGAAAAATGTGTATGTAAATATGTTCATGTGTGTGTATTTGAATATCTACAAATGCCTGTCAGATCATGGTTGAATCTCACAAGTTTGATGTTGACCCAAAGAAGTCAGTTACAAGTAAGTTTGAAATATGTGATTCCAAAAGGCCCATAAAAGGCAAAACTAATCCAGGTTAATAGAAATCAGGTCAGTAGTCACACTTTGGGGAACTGAAGGTAAGAGAAAATATGAAGCTATTGGTTTTCTGCTACTTCGTTGTTTCATGATCTAGAAATGAAATTATGGGTGATCACTTTGTGGAAATTCACCAAGTCACAGACTCAAGATGCATGTCTTTTCTGATATATTCCATTCTTAAACACAGTGCCCATTAAATTGCTATGGTAAGAATAGCAAAGCTCAAAATAATTTCATCCATTTGCATTTCAACCAATTTACTTGCTTTGCTTCCTAAAATCAGTTATTTCTTCTAATTAATTTTGATTTTAGATTATAAGGAATAATATATTTGTTGCAACAAAGGGAAGACAGCATATGAAAGAAAAACAGTGTTTTCCTTTGTAAGTATGTATCTGGTATGGGAGTTCTGAAAAAGGAAAGTGGAATAAAAATTTTCAGTAAGAGGGGCAGAGTCAGAAAAGAGAAAAAGTTCATAATAAACATTGCATTAAACGAACTTGAGGCAATTTGTCATAGCTATAAGCTTTGGTTATGCACAACCTGAAATATATAAGATACTTAATACTATTTTAGGAATAGCTTATTGAACAATAGGCAAGAGAAAGGTATCAGAAACTGCTTGAGTTGGTTTGGACTTTATACTTTCTGAATTAGACAATGGGACTTGTGGGCAGCTTTTATACCTGATTAGAATCATGCCTGAGAAAGCTTAAGTCCAACCGCCTGTAGGAAAAACTGCAGACTAAGCTGGTCAGAGTCACACAAACTAGTCAGAAAGACAATTCTAAATTTTCTAGTCAAGAAATCAACCAAGGCTAATTGTGGTTCACAGAAGATAATTTTTTATGGGTGTTTTTTGTTAATGATTCTAAAATGATACTACATAGGCACCTCAAATTTATAATAATTCATTAGAAAATAAAAACAAGAAATAACATTCCTTTTTACATGTTCAAGGTCATTGTGGTATTTTTCCATGACCAGACAGAGCCAAAAACAACCTTCTCATGTTTTCAATATTGCCTTCTTCAGTGTAAAATTCTCCCATTGATCTATGGTCTAGAAGAGTCTGTGGATATGACCCACAGCCATCAAATTTCAGGTACACTCCATTTATGGAATATACCTTTGAAACAGTTTACTTTTTCTAAGGAGAAAACAAATTTTATCTTATCCCCTAAAAAATAAAGCTTAACATTTTTCTAGTATTTCATTTTATATCACTTCTATAATATAAAAAACTTCTAGTGAGAAATTAATATCTTATTTATGTTCCTTGCGGTCTAACAAAAATTGATAAATAATGCTGAATACATTGAAATTTATCTATGTATTTCTTTCGAGACAGTTGGAATAGGTCCATAGTTCACTTTAAAAACCACAGCAGTACAGAATTGAAAGCATAAATGACATGAAGTCTATCTAACCCTGCAAGCTTATTTCACAGAAGATGAAAGTCAAGAATCACATTTTTTTTTTAAATCTATACCAAATCACCTTCCTAACGACTGTATCCTAGGAAGGAGAATGTAGGTCTCTGGAATCCTTTTGGTGTTAGAATATTATTTTTAAATAATTTAATTAGTCCCTGAGTTTTTTCACTAATATCCTAAACCATGACTGGCTTTATTTTTTTTTTCATTTTATTTTTTAGTCTGTATCAACAAATGCATAAAAGATTTCCTCATCTATATGTGATTACATTAACTTAATTGGCAGATACCTTTTGTGATTTGATATGACAATATTTATAGAAAATTTAAATAAAATATCAATGTTTATAAATGCCCATACATATATGCAAACAAATGTCACTTTCAGTTGCCTGTAACAGGTGAGGTATAAATAGAGTTGAATTATTAGAGTTAATTAGGAACTCTCTTATTAAAACCTACACCTGGTAAAACAAATATAATTGCTGGATACCTGCCAAGGATTTGCAGGCCACTGAGAAGCGACAGAAGTAAGAGTTCAAATGTATATCCTGAAACTAAAATATTTTCCTATCATCCAAAAGCAAATCAAAATAATTGTTAGGAATACAGCAGAGATATAATTTTTTTTTTTCTGCATCGAATACCCAAAAGGATGGTGAGACCAGGAAGAAATGCTCTACACTGAATTGCTGAGGGCCTGCTTGGAGTAGGACATGTGACCTTCTGTGGGTGCTTCTGCTTTATTATGGGTGCCATAGACATAAAAGGGGATATCAGAAGAGAAGATGGGAGGCATAAAGGAATATTTCTTAATCTCCAGTTATTTTATGTGGACACCTGCGACTTAGAGAACATGAAGATACAGAAGATAGAAATCCAGAAACAAGAAAACTAGAAGGACCCCCAAGAGGCAGAAGAGAATATAAAGTTGGTGAAAGAAGAGAAGGCTGTCTTCATTAGCACCTTTATATGTTAGATCTAAATCACTTTTCTTTGAGGGGGGAAAAAAACACTCAGAGTGACTTGTAATGGACAAATTACTTAGTTGCTTAAAAATGCATGTTTTGCGGGCTCACTCAAAATTAAGTACTCTGAAGTCCCATTGGGAAACTGTTATTAACAAGATTCTATGAGATTCTTTTATTTAGGAAAGAACACAAGATGTATCACTTAATGAATTTTACATGTAACATACAATACTGTCACCTATGGATAACAGTGTACAATGTTGCACAACAGATCTCTGAAGCATCTTGCTTTACTCTGATTATATGCTCATTGATTATAACTAACTTACTATTTCCTCCTCCCTCCTCCAAGTTCCTGATAACCACCACTCCACTCGATGATTCTTTTTACTATTCTTTACTATTTTAAGTATGTTGAAAAGTGGGATGGTGCCAGATTTGTCTTTCTGTGACTGAGTTATCAAGGTTCACTCATTGTTTCATGTTGTTGCATATTGCATAATTTCCTTATTTTTAAAGGCCAAATACTATTCTATTGTATGTATATAGCATATTTTTCAAAATCTGTCCATCAGTGGATATTTAGCTTGTTTCTACATTTTAGCTATTGTAAATAGTGGGGCAATGAACACAGGGATGCTAACATCTGAGATCCAGATTTCAACTATTTTAGATACAGTGTCCAGATGTAAGGTTGTTAGGTTTTGTAGTAACTATTTCCTGTCTGGAAGGAGTGTCCATACACTTTTCCACAGAAACTATACATTTTGCATTGCCACTAGTCAAAGATTTGCCAGTATGCAAAGATTCCCTTTTCTCCACATCCTTGCACACACTTGTTTTTTTTGTTGTTGTTGTTGTTGTTGTTGTTTGTTTTTGTTTTGATACAGCCATTCTGACATTTTACCAATAAAGCTATCTGGTTCAGTAATTTTCTTTGTTACAAAGTTTTTCATTGCTGATTCAATATCATACTAATCATAGAACGATTCATTTTCTATTTTTTATGATTTAATTTTTCTACTTGTAATGTTTCTAGGAATTTACCCATTTCTTATAGATTATTTGATTCATCGGCACATTATTTTTTTTTAGTTGTAAAAATCTCTTATTTTAAATTTATTTGACTCCCCTCCCTCCTTTCCTCTCTCTCTGTTTTTTTTCCCAGTCCCCTCACTCACAGTCCTTTTTCCCTTCCTCCTTGGTTTAGCTAAGGGTTTGCTAATTTTGTTTATTCTTTCAAAAAGCCAACTCTACCATTTTTAAAAAATTATCTATTTAATTTCTTTCTGCTCCAATCTTTGTTATTTTCTTCATTCAGATAAATTTAGGCTAGTTGCACCTCGAGGTACAAAGTTAGGTTATTTGATCTCTTTTCTTCTTTTCAACAGAGGTTTTTACCACTATGCATTTCCCTCTCATTATTGCTTTGGCTGCATCTCGTAAGTGTTGGCATGGCATATTTTTATTTTTCTTAGTCTCAATGCATTCTCCATTTTCTTTTTCATTTTTTCTTTGACCCAATGACTATTAGAGAATATGTAGTTTAATATTAATCTATTTATGAATTTTTCAGTTTCCCTATTATTCACTTCTGCTAATTTTAATGAGTTGTCAGAAAAAAAACTGCTTATTATGGTTTCAATCTTCCTAAGTGTTTAAAGATGTTTTTGTGAAACAACATGTGGTTTAGTCCAGAAAAAAATATTCATGTGCATTTGATTTTAATTTCTCTAATTGCTGGAGATGTTGAACATTTTTTCATGTATTTTTTGACCATTTGTATTTCTTTTTTTGTGAAGTGCCTGTTCAGTTCCTTAGCCCATTTACTGTTGGGTTTTTATTTATTTATTTTTGATGTTAAAGGTTTTTTTGTTGTTGTTGTTGTTGTTGTTGTTTGTTTTTAGTTCTTTGTATATCCTAGAGATTAATGCACTATCTGAGGTGCTGGTGGTAGAATTTCTCCCATTTTGTAGGCTCTGTCAATGATCTTGAGTTTTTCTTTTGCTGTGAAGAAGCTTTTAGTTTGATGTCACACTTTTTTTTTTTTTATTCTTGATTTTACTTCTTTCACTCTTGTAGTCTTATTGAGGAAGTTCATTCCTAAACCAAAATGGTGGATAGGTGAGCCTACTTTTTCTTCTAGTAGGTGCAGAATCTCTAATGGAATGCCTAGGATCTTGATTCACTTGGAGTTGAGTTTTGTGCAGGGTGAGAGATAGAGGTTCAATTCATTGTATAACATATAGATTTTCAGTTTTCCCAGTCCCATTTGTTTAATAGGCTATCTTTTCACCAATGTATGTTTATGGCACTTTTGTCTAGTATGAAATAGCTGTATTTATGTGGGAATGTCTCTGTGTCTTCTGTTCTATTGGTCTTCATGTTTGTTTTTGTGCCAATGTCATGCTGTTTTTGTTACTATACCTCTGTAGTATAGTTTAAGGTCTGGTACTGTGATGCCTCCTGTGACAACCAGTCAGAATGGCAGTTATTAAGAATACAAGTAACAATAAGTGTTGACAAGGATGTGGAGAAAGTTTATTTATATATTGTTGGTAGGACGGCAATTTGGAACAACCACCCTGGAAAGCAGTATTGAGCTTACTTAGAAAACTTGGAATGTAACCACCATTTGACCTAGTTATCCCACTCCTCAGTTTATATTCAAAGGACTTAAAATCAGCATACTGTAGTGACACAGCCACATCAATGTTTATAGCAGCTCAATTCACAATAGCCAAGCTATGGAACCCACCTAGGTGCCCTACCACAAAATAGATAAATAAAATGTGGTATTTATACACAATGGAATATTACTCAGCCTTAAAGAAGAATGAAATTATGGCATATACTGGTAAATGGGTTGAACTAGAGAATGTCATGCTGAAATTAGCCAGTCCCCCAAAAAACAAAGGATGAATATTTTTTTCTGATATGTGGATGACAACTCACAATAAGGGAGGGGAAGATTCAGAGTTTATTAAATTAGAGGAGAATGAAATGAACAGAGCAGAAATGGGAATAGAAAAGACAGTAGAATAAATCAGACATATCTTCCCTATGGTCTCGAGGCCATGGGTTTAATCCCTAGTACTGCCAAAACAAACACAAAAAATACATCACTGCTTAAAATGCTCATAATTATCTGAAACTTTAGAGACTTCTATTCTACTTGCTGATTGAACATCTTGCCTTGGTATTGTTTTCTGCTGACAGTCAAGGACGGTGGTAATGGAAGGTTAGGGTGGCTGGGGCAATTTCTTAAACTAAAGCAATAAATTTTGCTGCATCAACTTATACTTACTTTCATGAGAAAATTCTGTGTTGCCTGGAATGCAACTTGAGAGCATTTTACCCCACATACAACTTCTTTCAAAATCAGTCCATCCTCTCAAACCCTTTTGCATCATTCTCAAACTATCAATATGTAATAGTCTAAGGATTTTGTTGTCTTTCCAACAATGTTTACAGCATCTACACCAGAAATAGATTCCATCTCATGAAACTGCTTTCTTTGCTCATCTACAAGAAGTAGTTCATCAACTATTTATTTTTTTTTATCATGAGATTTCACTATTTCAGTCACATCTTTAGGTTCTAATTCTAATTTATTTCTGTTACTATTTTCAACATATCTACAATATTATTTTCTTCAGAAGTCTGGAACCCCTCAAAGTCATTGATGAGACCTGCATTCAACTTCTAAACTCCTGTTGGTGTTGATATTTTCACCTCCCCCTATGAATTAGGAATGCTCTCAATGGCATATGGAATAAAGAATCCTTTCAGGATGATTTTAAAATGATTTTACTCAGGCCCATCAGACAAATCATTTTGAAAACTATAGCCTTATGAAGTGTACTTATTAAATAATCAGGCTTGAAAGTCAGACTTAGTCCTTGATCCATGAACTATAGAATTGATGTTTTATTAGCAAGCATGAAAACATTAATCTCATTGTACATCTTCATCAGAGCTCTTGGGTGACCAGGTGCATTTTTAATGAGCAATAATATTTTGAATATTTTTTCCCTGAGCAGTATGTCTCAATAGGAGGCTTACATTTTTCAGTAAGCTATGTAGTAAACAGATGTACCCTCATCCAGGCTTTGTTGTTCCATTTATAAACCACAGAAAGAGTAGATTTAACAGGATGCTTAAGGGAAGCAGCATTTTCAGAATGATAAATCATCACTGACTGACTTAAAGTCACCAGGTGCATCAGCCCCTAAAAAGAGAGTCAGCCTGTCCTTCGAATATCTGAAGCCAGGCATGAGTTCTCTCTAGTGATGAAAGTCCTAGATAGTATCTTATTCCAATACCAAGCTGCTTCACCTACTTTAAAAATCTGTTGTTTGGGATAGACAATTGGATCAATTATTGTGGCCAGATTTTTCTGGATTATCTGCTGCCACTTCTACATCAGCACTTGGATTTTCACTTTACACTTTCATGTTAGAAAACCAGTTATTTTTCTGAAACCTCAGAAATTAATCTTTGTTAAACTTTTCTTCTGCAAATTTTCTCATTCTCTTTCAGTCTTTATAGAATTGAAGGAAGTTAGAGCATTAACTCTGGATTAGAATTTGGTTTAAAGAAAAGTTATGGTTTATCACTAGGCTGCCAGCACCTTGTCAGGGGTCCTTTTTTTCCTTCCCAGGAGGGTATAAGCCCCCAGAGAAGGTAAGTCAGAAATAACTAGTGAAGAACAAAAGACAAGAGTCAAAATTATAGTTTTAAAGGATGCAGTGCCTGATAGGTTCCGCCCACACAGGAGCTGGAGCTGGACAATCAGGAAACTGGCTCCATTTGTTTCTTTAGAGGGGGAGCATCAAAGGCAGGAGTAAGGTTTCAGGAGTGGAGTCTTGCTTCCTGATGTCTTGCAGTCAACAGGTTGGTTGGCATCTCGGCAGGTTATACCCATCTCTGAGAGGCTGTGTGGCTGCAGCAGGTCACTCCATGTACCATGCTGTGTGGGACCAGGCAGAGCTTGAATAGGGCTCACATGTGTCTGGGTGGTCTTGGCCAGGAGGAAATGTCCACTGGAAGTTCCCAGGCATCAGATTCTCCTATTCACTGGCTGCAATGCCCATTGTTGGTTCATACATAGCCCACGGATGGCTTGACACTTTCATCTCCTATTTGGACTACTAAAACTTTCTCCATACCAGCAGTAATAATGATTACTTTCTAATTATTTGTGTGTTCACTGGAGTTGCACTTTTGAGTTTCCTTCAAGAACTTTTTCCATGACATTCAAAACTTAACTGGTTAGTGCAAGAGGCCCAGTTTTAAGTCTATATTGGCTTTTGGCATGCAATTCTCATGAAGCTTCATAATTTCTAGCATTTTATTTGAAGCAAGAAAGATGAAAATCTTCCTATTACTTGAACACTCAGTGGTCATTGTAGGATTGCTAATTGGCTAAATTTTAATATGGTTGTTTCTCAGGGATAGGGAGGCCTTAGGATAGGGAAATAGGTGAGAGAAAAAACAAGTAAGTGGAGCAGTCCAAATGCATACTGTATTCCTTGGTTTTATATGGATGGAGTTTGCAGCTCCCCAAAATAGTGGTGATAGTAAAATAAAAAATCACTGGTTATAGAAGATCCTGACAATTATATTATTAATGAAAAAACTTGAAATATTATGTTATTTACTAAAATGTAACTCAGAGTTATGAAGCAAGCACATGCTATTAGAAAAAAATGACACTCATATATCTGCTCCATGCTGGGTTGGCATGGATCTTCCATTTGTAAAACATGCAATATCTGTGAAGTGCAATAAAATGAAGAATTTCTATATATTTTAATATTTTCTTTCTCTGCTAAACATTACTTCATTAATGCATTGTCCTCTTCACCTTGGTGAGCATATGTTTCTGAATTTGTGTTTATGTGTTTATGGGTGCTAACACATGCAAGTGTATGAGTGGTGCTAGGGATGGAATGCAGGCTTCACCCAGGCTAGGCAAGTGCTCTACCGCCAAGCTACAATGCCAGTCAAGAATTATTTTAAATTTGCTGCTTCCCAAATCATATAATTTCATTTTGTTAGGGCTATTTCTTGAGATTTACCTTGTTTCTTGGTTTGGAACACCTTTGCCTGGTTCATATTTTCTTTGACATTTTGTTGGTGTTTGCTCAATAGATGATGCAGGCACTTTTCCTAGTCTTCATAGACTAACCTTGTAGGAAAGATCACCACTCCTCCTGGCCAGACATGCTGAGATTTTCTACCAACTTTTTTCTTCCTCAGGGAAAAGAAAGAAGCTGTAATTTTTGACCTCTCATTGTGTGAATTATGTGGGTGTGAAGCTATGTTATCTTCCAGTCCAAGGCACCAGTTGTAGCCTCTCCTGTGTTTCTAGACTAATGTCAGACCTGTCAAGAGATTTACAGCAGGCGAGACATGTGCTAGTTATTTGGTAAGCCCTAGAAAAGCTGAAGTACCAAACACAAGAAAACATTTTCTCTTTCTAAGTGGAAGCTGATAGCCAGGATTCTTCATTCATTTATTAAACAGGATGAGATATTCATGGTGGCCACCAGTCAAAGCCACTGTCTTTCTTCTCCCCTAAATGGACAGGATGTCATGGACTCAGAGTTCCAAGCAGAAGTTAGTCCTTTGTGAAGCCTCCTCAAAAAACTTGAGAAGTCGAATTCACAAACCAACCTCTTTCCTCCATCCTGATCATGCAGCATTGAACTTGGAGCAGGCTTTCTGTCAAGTAGGTGTCTCAAGCCTCCTAATGACTTCGGTGAGAATTGGTTTTGCATCTCCTAGCATGTATGAGCCTTTCAGTTGGTTTCTCACTTCTCACAAAGGGAATATGCCCTTGAATTATTGCTGAATCACTGTATTCATTTCGGGAAGTAACGGACTTTCTACTTGGCCGTATTGCTAGTGTGATATAGGATTCTTTGGAATAATAAAGGTTTATCACCTCCATCTTACAGTATAGTCAATGGCAATCAAAGGAAAGTCTCGTGAGGCTTAACCTACAGTTTTATCCTTTTCCCATTCAGTTTGAGATATCCTGGAGTGAATGAAAAAATTACATACAGAAGAATAAACAGTGCCTTGAATGGCACTATCCTTTGATGAAAATACTGAATCAATGTTTAAAATTAATACAACAACCCATCCAAGACACCAATGTGTATGAATACAGGTGAACATCAGGAATTAGGCTATAAAATTATTTGAAATTTTCAAAATCAGAAAGAGCTGATGGATTGAGAGAATTGTTACGTAGTCAAGAACTTACTTTTGGTAGTGATGGCCCTGTAATGTATATGTCTTGTGATGAGGATGATAACAATCAATAGATGAACTTGGGTGACTTTGTTTGCATCATAAAATTAATATGATTCATCCCAAGCTTGGCACAATGCAGAATGTTTTTATTTAGCACTTTTATATACCTTAGGAATTCCTTTTACATGGAACACTTTAAAATCATCTCCAAATTTTAGTCCCCATATAAATCATTAAAGATTATTTGTGTGAGTGTGTGTGAGAGTATGTGTGTACCTTTGTGTGTGTGTGAAAGAGAGAGGGAGAGAGGAGATTTGGTGGAGTAGTGATACCTTGTAGATTTTGAGGGGAAAAATCTACAATTGGGTTCTGATTCTGAAACATTTTTTCCCATATTTTCCCCCATTCTCTCCTTTAATCTGCAATATTCTTTAGTTACAACCTCTGCTTATATGACTTATGCAATCTGACAGATCTGTTAAGGCTTGCATCCTTGCTCATATCCTGCATAAATAGAATTGGTAAAGAGCAAAATTATGTGGATATAAACTTAGCAAAAAGAGGGCATCATTCTAAGACAAAAGGGAGTTTAGGTCATGGTTCTGATCATTAAATATGAAATGACAGGAAGAAGGTCACTTAAAAAGAGATGGTCAGAGGCAATAACATCCCAAATCTGAATAAGCAGAAAGAGAATTAAAACAGAGCTTATTTGACTGTACAATTTTGCTTCTGAGGAAATTCCAAAAATAAATTATCCAATTCTAGCACACTAGTCTCCTTTTAAAACTTATCCCAAACATAAGTTCATTTTGGGAAATTGCTGCAAAAAATCAAGAAGATGGTAGTTAACTCTTTGAAGAAGTTGAAATATTAACTCTATCTTGGAACACCAGGCATGGGCACATAGAGTGAGTGGGTAGGTGTATGTGTGTATGTATGTATAATCCATAGAGAAAACAGATATTTAAAGTCTACTTAAGGAACTAGAAGATCAACATGCTCCCTTCCCTACTGAGCTCAGTTTAGAGAATAATGACCCCCAAAATATCAGCCACTGAGGCAAAAGCTTTAAGGATTTTAGCCCATTAAAGACTGAAGATTAAGTATGCTCATCTCACACCAGTCAGAGTGGCAGACATCAAAAATCCAAACAATAAAAATGCTAGAGCCTATGTAGAGAAAAGGAACACTTATACATTGTTGGAGGGATTGGAAATCAGTACAAGCAGTACGTAAAAAAATTATGGAGGTTCCTCCAAAGACTAGGCATTGGACCACTATATGACGCAGCGTTACCACGCCTCAGTATTTATCCTGAAGGATTAACATTATCTTACCACAGTGATACATGCATACCCATGTTCAGAGCAGCACAACTCACAACAGCCAAATGATGGAACCAGCCTAGGTGTCATCAATAGATGAATGGATTTTTTTTTAAATGTGGTATATTCACACAGTGGAGTTTTATTTAGCCATAAAGAGAAATGAAATCATGTCACTTGCAGGAAAATGGATGGAACTAGATAGAGATCATTATGTTAAGTGAAATAAGTCAAATTCAGAAGGTCAAGGTTTTCTTTCACATATCTTCTCCAATGTGGAAGCTAGAGAGGAGAAAGGGAAATAAAGGTGAGGCATATCTTATGAAAATCAAAGGAGATAAGTAGAGAAAACAGACCAGAGGGTGGGAGGTAGGGAGAGAAGGGGAAGTGCTAAGGAGTGATATTGTCCAAATTATATTGTTATATTGTGTACATGTATGAAAATGTAGCAGCAAATCCCACCATTATGTACAACTATGATGCACCAATTAAATATTGGGCAGGAAAAAAAGGGAGGAAAAGTGACATTTAAATTCTCTATATCCTGCCAAGTATGGTGGTCTGTAACTATAATACCAGGTACTCAGCAGACTGAGGCAGGAGGACTGTGTGTGCCTAGGAGTTGGAGACCAGCCTGGGCAAACTGTAGAGATTCAGTGTTTAAAAGAATGAAAAGGGGGGGGGAGAAGAAAGAGGAGGAAGAGGAGGAGGAGAAGGAGCAGGAGCAGCAGTGAGAAGGAGGTGGAGGAAAAAAGAAAAGAAGAAAGCAAAGCAAAAAGAATGAAATTTTATCCTGAATTCAACCACTCAACATTAAATAATTGAATGTCCAAATAGAATTTTACATATAGTAACAGATTGACATTTTAGAAAAACAAACAGATAACAGTGAAGACCAAAACAAGTGTAAAAAAAGAAAATTTGTAGGAAACACACATTGTAAAATTGGATGAAAAAAAAAAAACTTAAGGAAATTCTTGTTTGTTATATATCAGGAAGATAAAATGAGATGTTTCCTGAGTGAATAAGAATAGTATACTATACAAAAAATATATTTAGAAAATAAGAATAAAAAAATTTAAAAAGAAAATAAGAATAATCTGTTTTAAATATAACAATGTAATCCTTTAAAAAATATCTAGAGAGAAAAATGCTGGAGATAAAGGAAAGGACATCTGCAAGTAATATGTAGATAAAAATAAGACATTAAGGAAAGTATAATTAGATAATTAGTCTAGTTCTACACCAACATAATATATTTTTGAGAAAGAAGTGACAGGATTTAGCCTTCTCCTTTTTTATAACAGTAAAACTTTTCATGATAAAAGAAATTCAGTTGCTTTCTTCTGTTTTCCTTGTCTCTGTTAGCTTCTGCTGTACAAATCAAGCCCTATTAAGCACTAGTTAGAAATTCGAAGATATTGCTATTAAGGGCTTTAAAAGCTTCTAGGGAGAAAACTAATCTAACATGAAAAGGAAGAAAGAAAAGAATCACAGCAGTATGTGACTTCCGGATACTAACATTGGAAGCCACGTGACAATGAATGTAGTTACTACATTTTTGAAGAAAAAAATCATTTCAATCTAGAACTCCATTTGACAAAATCCCAATATAGAATGAAAATATAATAAACTTCTACAATCTTTTGAAATAGCCTTTCTTATTTTCCACAGGAAGTGACTTGAATTGTGAATAAACCAAGAAAGAAGATATTGTGGTTCAAAACCAATCTACCTACCATAATAAGAGAATTCCCAGCTGGATGGAGAATGGGTTTTCCAAGATGGCATTTAAACACAAGGACTTGGTCGGGGCACCTAGTGGAGCTAGCAGTAGGAGAGTGAAGGGGTCTAAGTGGCATGTATCCAAGGAAAACCTGAAACTTAAATATTATTAATGTCAGTGGGATCCTAAAGGCAGTTGCTAATGGACTGAATTTTACCTCACCCCAAAATGTATTTGTTGAAATTCTAACCCCCAATGCAATTATGTTTAGAGATGGGGCTTATAAGGAGATAATTCATGGTAAATGAGGTCATCAGGGTAGCCTTGATCCAATAGGGTCAGTGCCCTTTTAAGAGGTGACCCTTGATTGTTTGCTTTCTTTCTGTCAGGCTCAGAGGCAAGGCCAGGTAAGGACATGATGGGAAGTGGCCATTTATAAGCAGGAAGAGAGACCTCATGAGAAACTAAACCCTGCCATATCTTGACATGGGCCTTCCAACTTTCAGAACTGTGAGAAAAAAAAATTTTTTTTTTCTCATGTCTATGCCACACAGTCTGATACTTTCTTTTGCAATCCTGGGAAATCTGTGATTTCCTTCAGTGCCAGAGAGCCACATTATAAGCATATGACTACGTTGTGATTGTATTTACTTTTCTGGCTGAGAATCTGGGAAGGAATCAGTAACAGATAAATAAAAATTAAGCAAGAAAAATGTAAGAAATCTAGGAACTTCCAGAAAGAAAAAAAAATGTCATACAAAAAAGAAAGCATACATATTCCCAGAAAAAATACTTATCCTGCTATGAATAACATTTACTTTGTGATTAAAAAGTTTTAAAAAATGAAGATTTAGTTAACCAAAAAATCATTTATATGAAGAGAGGATGAATGTGTCTGTGTTAATGGGCCTCTGAGGAATATATATAAAAAGTTCACAATGTTAGAAATAACTTCCATTTTAGGCATAGCATATACATAGAGCTACAGCGTTTGTTAGCATCATAATAACATTACACTCTACAAAATCATTACAGTTCTTGAACCTATTAATAAACCGCATTTCTACAGAATTGATTTGAAGTTTAAGGTAAGACAGAAGCCAGAAGGTCCAGGTCTGGCAGGGTTCAGTTTCTACCTGACTCATGATAGTCATCTTCTCATTGTGCTACCACACAAGCTCTGTTCTGAGTATGTGGAGAGAAGAGAACACAGCCCCCCAGTGTCTTCTCTTAAGAAAGGGTCCTAACCTTAATGGATCAACGACCACTTATGGTCTCATTTAACCTTACTTTAACCTGGAAGGTCCAATCTCAAGGTATGATCACATTGAGGGTTAGTTTTCAACACAAGAATGTTGTGAGGATGCTATTTATTCTGTAGAAGTTAACTTTAACATACCACTGACATCAGCAATATATAAGCTTTATCACATTCCCTTGAAGCCATACTGCTTTTTAAAAAAAATTTTTGGCAGACAAACCCAGTCCCCATGCATGCCAGGTGATCATGCTACCACTTGAGCCACATCCCCAGCCCCGAAGCCATACTGCTTTGAGTTCTCTCACTCAAAGGTGAGCCAAAATATGAATGCTGGTTCCCTATGCCAGAACCCTGTGAGGAAGAAAGGTGTTATACTTGTAATTGGGATTACAGAAGGAAAAGAGAATCAGGAGAATTAAATATTGAAACAGTGGCCAAGAATTTTCTAAACAAATGCATGAAAAAAAAAATGTTCAACATCTCTAGCAATTAGAGAAATGCAAATCAAAACTACCCTGAAATTTCACCTCCCTCCAGTCAGAATGGCAACAGTCAAGAATACAAGTAACAATAAATGGTTGTGAGAATGTAGGGGAAAAGGTACATTCATACACTGCAGGTGGGACTGCAAATTGATGCCACCACTTGTGGACAGCAGTGAGGGATAATGGAGGAGCAATGTCTGAGACTGGGGTCTCTGAGGACCTCATGGCTGTGGCAAGCCTAGTGCCTGGGAATGTTCCCCTGTAAGGGTGCAGGGTGCCTAGCTGCTATAGCAATTCCCTGCATGAGAATACTCTGCAGAAGAGTCTTATGAGCCTTGACCTTGATCTCAGACCCATAGTTCCTGATAATGGAGGAATACTCCTGCTAAACAACCACAATGTTTCACCAGCTCCATTACTTCTGAATCTGCCCACTTAACAGCAACTTTAAACAATGAACTCTCCTGAGAGCTACAAAAAGCTCCTAAAATTGCACATTACAACTGTAAACTGAAACTGTGGAAAAGCTACATAAATTTTTCTAGTCCTGTAACTTTCTGAGTACAAAGAATAATGCTTGCATACACTTTAATCTGATAATGAGTCATATATAAGTAAATATTGCTGGCAAAACTTTTTTTAAATTAGTTATACATGATAGTAGAATGCATTTAGGACTTTGATATATCATACATAGATGGGATATAATTTCTCATTTTTCGGAATGTACATGTTGCAGAATCATAATGATCATGCAGTCACATAAATACATAGTAGAATGAAACAGATATTATTACTCTATCTTTTCTATCACCACATTTCCTCCTTTACCCTCCCATCACTTTTCTCTCCCCAATCTAAGGTGATACTATTCTTCCCTTGTGCCCCTCATCTTATTCTGAATCAGGGTCTTCATATTAGAAAAACATTAGGCCTTTGGTTTTGTGGGATTGGCTTATTTCACTTAGCATGATATTCTCCAACTCCAACCATTTACTGGCAAATTCTATAATTTTACTCTTCTTTAAAGCTGAGGAATATTCCATTAAGTATATATTTTCTTTATCCCTTCATCTTTTGAGGAACACCTAGGTTGGTTCTATAATCTAGCTATTGTGAATTGAGATGCTATAAACATTGATGTGGCTGCATCACTATAATATGCTGATTTTAAGAATTTTGGGTATAAGAAAACAATTAATTGAGGAGAGAGCCTAAAGATTGGGAAAAAAAATCTTTACCACATCCACCTCTGATAAAGCATTAATCTCTAGGATGTATAAAGAACTAAAAAAACTTAATGCCAAAAAAAAAACCCCAAATAACCCAATCAACAAATGGGCTAAGGAACTGAACAGACACTTCACAGAAGAACTACAATTGATCAACAAATATGAAAAAGTGTTTCAACATCTCTAGCAATTAGGAGAAATGCAAATCAAAACTACTCTAAGACTTCATCTCACTTCTATCAGAATGGTAACCATCAAGAATACAGGCAACAATAAATGTTTGCAAGGATATGTTGAAAAAAGAACACTCATACATTGCTGGTGAGACTGCAAATTGGAGCAACCACTATGGAAAGCAGTATAGAGATTCCTCAGAAAATTTGGAATGGAACCATCATTTGACCTACTGGGTATAACTCTTTAGATCTGCTTCTCCATCAGAGAGTAGCACTTCACCTCATCCAGTTATTTTATCTTCAAAATCTGTGTATGAGAGTCTTTATTTTTCTAATAGCCCATTGCCCCTCACCTAAACCTGCTAGTTTGGCTGCACTGGTTTCAGCAACCACTCTGGAAAGCAATAGGGAGATTCCTCAAAAAACTAGAAATGGAACCACCAGTTGACCTGGTTATACCACTCCTTGGTATATATTCAAAGGAGTTAAAATCAGTATACTACAGTGACCCAGCCACTTCAATGTTTATAACAGCTCAATTCACAATAGCTAAGCCATGGAAACAACCTAGATGCCCTTCAACAAATGAATGGATAAAGAAAATGTGGAATTTACACATGATGAAATATTATTCAGCCATAAAAAGAATGACACTATGACATTTGCTGGTAATGGATGGATCTGGAGACTATCATGCTAAGTGAAACAAGCCAATCCCCCAAAACAAACATCACATGTTCTCACTAGTATGTGGATCCTAACACACAATAAGTGGAAGTGGGGGTGAGGAGGAAGAATAAATGTTTATTGAATTAGACCAAGCAGAATGAAGGGAAGGGAGGAGGGAAGAGAAATAGGAAAGATAGTGAAATTAACCTGATACAAACTTTTCTATGTAGATATATCAATAATCAAAATGAATCTTCACATCATGCACAACCAGGAATGGGATACCAGTTAGATTAAGGTATATTTGTACAAGTATATTGTACAAGTATATCAGAATATACTCTACTGTTTTATATATATATATAATATATATATATATATTATATATATATATATGAACAAATGGAACTTAAAGACCTTAAATGTAGTAGCACAAATTATAAAGTGATAATAACATTTTTATAAAAAGAATTTTCTAAAAATAATTAATTTTGAATCTTCTCTCTCTCTCTCTCTCTCTCTCTCTCTCTCTCTCTCTCTCTCTCTCACACACACACACACACACACACACACACACACACACATTCTTAATAACTTATATTCAAACTGGTAGTTATAATGAAATACAAATTTAAAAAAAAGTTTTGAAGGAAGCTATGGAAACAATTCATATTATATGAAGAACAGAATAAAGGAGTTTCAGTAGACTTCTTATCAGAAACTTTTTAAACAATGGGACAATAGAATGGTATACTTAAAGTGCTAAAAGAAAAATCATCAACCCATATTTTAGATCCAGTAAAAATATATTTCAAAAATTAAAATAAAGTAGAGATTTATTCAGTCCAAAATGCTGAATGAGTTCATTACCAGAAGATTTTGCCATGCAAAATGTAAGGGAAGTTTCTTTAAGCATTTATATGGCAGAAGCATGATCTTACACAAAGGGAAGAATGCTATGAAAATGGCTTGGGTTTGGATGTAAATGCCTTTTGTCTTCATTTTTAATTTTTCTAACAAGTAATTGTTTAAGACACAAAGATCAATATGTTTTTAGGTTTATAGAATTGGAAAATTAAATATATGACACTTTTATGACATAAGACTAGAGGCAGGAGTTGGGAACATACTGTTTAAAGGTTCTTATATAACACGTGGCACCATATACAATTATTTGAAGGTAGATTTTTTGAAAAGCAACATAATTTGCATGACTCTAAAACATCAAAACCCTTAAGTATATACGTAACATAACACTTATCCAACCTGGATGTTAAAAACCACAACACAAAAAAGAATTCAAAGATGTACTAAATGCTGATCTATATCTAAATTAGTAGGGACTCACTACAGTCCTGATTTCTGTCCTTTACTCATTAATATATAGATTCTTTGGAGTTCCAGATAAAATGTCAGAGGGATTTTTCATTGAAGTTGACAAGCTGATTTTAAAAATTGATGTGAAAGTGAATAGAAACAAAGAAAAATCACCAAATCAGAATGGAAAAAAAAGGTTGACTATAAATATTACCTAATTGTAAGATGTATTGTACAGCTACAATAATCAAGAAACATAATCAAACGGTCGCACTTAGATCAATAGAGCAGTGGGGAAAATCCTGAAATAGAACTGCACATCTATTGACAAAGGATTGCCAACAAAATTTCAAAAACAAATCATTAGAGGAAGATCTTTTAAAAAGTGGAGCACTGGAAGAACTGGATACATCACACACACACACACACACACACACACACACACACACACACACCCTTCAACTAAATATCACATCATACACAAATATTAACTTGAATATGTCTTGAGTCTACAAATAATACCTAAAACTGCAAAGCTACAATATATAACTAGAATTAGAAAACTAAAACTTCAACATTAAGTACAAAGGGATTCTTTTCTTGAATATGACAACAAAGTCTTCACCCATCATAAAGAGAAAGAAAAGTAAGCTTCATCCAAATTAAACTTCCCTTCAAATGATGCCTTTAAGAACACGAAACTGATGGAGACAGATTTGGGGCAAAAATTTCACCGACAAAAATATATGGATGTTAAATAAGCAGAATGTTTTTAGTATTAGAGAAATGGAAGCTAAAACCCCAATGAGACTCCACTGCACATCTATTAGAATGGATTAAGAGGAACTTTACTAGTAATCCCAAGTACGGATGAGTATCAGAAGCTGGGGAGAGGTGTGAGATGGAGGAACCAGTCATCTTATCTCTCCGGAGATCCCCTCTGGGCACTGAAGGTGCTTGCTTTCTCTATGTACCCCAGGTCCTTTGCAGGGAGATTCCAGTAAATTCCTGATAGAATTCAGCTTAATTCTTGATCTATCCTTTTCCTTCTCCATTACAGGTAGGGCTGGCATTGAAGGTTTGCTTTCTCCCATTGCCTTCTAGAACACCCTTCTCCAGAATCTTTCCAGTGAATTCTTCCATTATAAAAAAAAAAAAAAATGTGTTTCCTGCACCTGCCCAAATCATTCATTATTGCATTTCATTCATTTTCACTTCCCAAGATGAACAATAACACCCAGGAAATACTCCCCTTTTACACTAATATTGAACTGATCTGTCAATGTAGGACCTTAAGATATCAACCCCTCCCTCTTATGTATCCTATTTGCTGAATTTTTCACCCATCTTCTAGGGAAATTTTTCCCTTTAATCAGCCTATTGTGATTTTGTTTGCCATTTTTCTCATTTTTTCCAGTTCTAATAATAAAACTAATGAATGAAACAGCTTTTTAAGCATAATAAATTTGTTGGACATTATTAACACTTAATTCCCAGAGGCAATAATACACGTAGAAGGCATTTTAATTAAACTCTCAGTCTTTAGGTATTTGGTAACTTCTTGGTTTTTGTTTCTTCTTGCTCAACCCAAGAAAATGCCATATCATCATAGTAATATTTATAAAATGTCTGCCACGATGTAACTGATTCAGTCAGGGTCACTCCAGGTGAATTGGGCTGGCTACTAAATAACCACACAGTGACAGAAAATACCATTTTCAGGGTTCAGGCTCCTCGACCTCAGCTCCTACCAAGGAGGCAAGAGAGGCAGATATGAGAGAGAGAGAGAGAGAGAAAGAGAGAGAGAGAGAGAGAGAGAGAGAGAGAGAATGAATATATGCCTGAAACACTCCTATTTATTGAGGGGAAGTCATTCAAGAAAGTTCAACCCAAATAAGGCAGGGGATTGGGTTCCAGGGGGTTGCTTGGTGGTATCTTGTGGTCAGCAGGTTGACTGACATCTTGGAAAGCCACACCCATCTCAGGCGAGGTGTGGGGAACAAAGGCAGAGAAAGTGAAAAGGACAGACCTCGCACAGCCCAGACAGAGCAGCAATGTCAATCCAGTTGCCTCATATGCTCAAATGCGCATAGTTCACACACATAGCCCATAGCTGGCCCATGACAAAAACATATTCGAAGTCTTTTTTTAATTGTTTATTAACAAAATTTACCTACTTTCCATGGGTGAAACCAAAGTTTAAATATGATAATTCTAAAACTACTATCAGACCATTGATGTCCAAATTGACTGACGCTATGACTCTTGAGCCAGTGGGCAAGCACATGAATTCAAGGTTAGTTATCTGAACATCTACTCCCAAAAGCTGTTTTGATGGCAGTTCAAAATAATAACTATGAGTAGAATTAAGGGACAGACTACCTATGTTCAAAGCAATTTCTTGCAGAGTTGTTTCACAAATGCCTTAAGAACAGCCAAAGTTGTACAAATGAAAAGTCTTACATATAAATTCCTTCTTTAGCCACTCATATCCAGAAAAAAAAAAAAAAAAACAAAACCGTGCCTGTATAATGACCTAAAGCAGTACCTTCCCTGGGGCTGCCTGTGCCTAATAAATGCCCTCCCTCCCTGTGCCTTTGCTGAATCTCTGCAGCCAACTGATTCTACTTACACACCCTTCTGCTTCTCTCAAGACCCAAGCATCTGTTCACTTTGGTCAAGGCTACCAACATGGGTATTTGCTAAGACCTCAGCAACTTCGCACAGGGTCTAAATTTTAAGTTCCTTTTAAAAACAGATTATTGCTTTTGGACCAAGCTATCATATGCTACCTTTTTCAAAATGCAAAGGACTCATGGACTTAAAGCTTCAGAACCTCTCTATTATGACCCCAATATAAAGCTAGCCTTAGTATTCCTCCACTGGTCACCAATGTCACACTTTATATATACATTTGAAGTCCAAGAAGGGCAACCAGCCAGGTTCGTAGTAAGCAATCATGGAGCTAACTTTTGAACAAGAGTCAAAAGCATTTGATAATAGCGATTGTCTGTGATATAAAGAAAGAATTTGAGAGTATCTTCAAGTTTAGACCTGAATAATGAGGTCAACATCATTTATTGAAATGAGAAGACCAGGTGAAAAATCAGATTTTTCAGAGTGGAAAGAATCAAAAGTTCAGTTTTGACTATATTAAATTTAAATATATATTAACTAAAGAGTTCTGCGGATAAATTGAGATTGACGATGTAATTCTGTCATTAACATTAGAAAGTGATAAAGTTTTGATATGTAAAGATAGGAGAATGGATGAGTTCACATACATTAGGCAGTGAATTAGCTACAGTAAGTTCTATGTACCAAGCCGTAGGGCATTGTTTTTTTTCCCCCTATTTTTAAAACATATTCATTTTCAATTACTATGTTATGATTGTACATATTTATATGACTAATACAATGGTTAATTATAAGATCAGGGCAATTGGCATATCTATCACTTCAGATTGGCATATATATCCCTTCAGATATGTACCATTTCTTTGTGTTGGGAATATTCAAAGTCATCTCTCCTAGCTATTTTGAAATATTCAATTAATTGTTGTCAACTGTTGTTATTCTACTGTGCTCGTCCAGTGCATCTCAACCATGGTTGTGAATATTGATCAAGTGGGATCTTGTTAAAATGGAGATTCTGATTTTGCAGGTCTGTGATAGAGCTTCAGGTTCTGCATTTCAATAAATATTCCCAGTGCTGCTGGTCTATGGACTGCACATTGAGTTCAAGTCTCTTGGGCATTTGAATATTTAGATGTAGGATCAAAAAGATACAAAAAACAAATCAGCCAGTGAAGCAAACCAAGAGGAAAGGTAATATGATCAGAGAAAAACTTTTGTTTTTGAGTTATCTTAGTAGATTTAAATATGGAATCACTCTTGAATTCCTGGAATAAAACCTACTTTATCATAGCATATGTGATTCTTTTGATGGGTTGTAGACTCCATTTCCTAAATATTTAAGAATAACTTTTCTTAATTCACAAGGGAGAATAATTATGTTTCCTTTTGTGTTATCATTGAAATTTCTAATGTTTTCTCTATTCAAGAAAAGCTTAAACTGTATTAAAGTCTTTAAAAATGACAAAAATTTAGTTCAACCATCTGTTTCCAGTGAATTTTTAAAGTCAGAATCCTTTGAAGGTAAATTTTGTAATTTATACTTTTTCTAGGAAAACAGAAATTTCTTTGTGGTTTTCACTACATAGGGTTTCATATGATATTGTCTTATAATTCTGTAATATCTCATGCATGTGTATGTGTGTGTGTGTGTGTGTGTGACAGAGAGAGAGAGAGAGAGAGAGAGATTGTGTGATTTTTTTTTAACATTTCTATATTCACTTTTTGCTTTAATAGTGATTAATTTGGGCCTTTGACAGAGGAGAAAATTTCTACAATTAAAAAATAAACTACTTCCTTTAATTTTATGTATATGATTCTTTTTACATATTTTGGTTTCTATAGTTGATTGATTTGCATTTTTAAGATTGAGTGACTTTCATTAGTTTTCCAGTTTTTAAAACTCTTTTATTGTAAGTAAGCATATATAATTTTTAATGGGTACAGTGTTTTCTGAGATCTCCAGGTGTTCCTGTGAAATATTTGTGTTTTAATACCCATATTTTCTAAATATTTTGTAATTTGTATTTTTAAATATTCTTTCATTCAAGGAGTTTTTGGAACATATATGTCAATTATAAACAGTTGTATGTTTCTATTTTTACAGAAGCAGAGAATGTGAATTTACTGAGTAAAGCTTAAAATGCTTCAGTGTGTCTTGTAATGCATATTAGAAAAATGTTAAACATTTGAGGGACACAATATGACACATATTGATTAGGCAACTTGATTATCTGATTTTTATTTATGTGTAATTTTCTAATTCTGAAAGGCATACAAACCCCTCCCCCACTTTTTTTCCGATCAAGTTCCTGGTACATATGTACATTTTGCTCCATTTATTTAACTGCAATTCCTACAGGTCTGTGACCATAATGCATAACTATCCAATAAAAACTTCTATGATGAAAATATTCTATAGTAGCTCTGTCCGATACAGCTGTCACAGTCACATGCAACTATTGAATATTTCAAATGTGGCTAGTATAACTATGTTTCAAAATGTATTATATTTAAATTGATTTAAGTTTAAATTTATGTAGTCACACATGACTGGTGAATATCATATTAAAAAATACAATTGTAATATTTCCTTCATAAATCTTATCATTAACAATACTTTATTTGTTTTGTTTAGGGCATATTAGTTTCATTTAACTTTCATGATGAACTACCATAAGATGCATGACTAAACCAATCAAAATGAATCTTGTGACATTGTTATGGTTTGGATATGAGGTATCCACCCAAAGCTCACATATGAGACAATGCAAGGTGGTTCAGAGGAGAAAGGATTGGATTGTGAGAGTCTTAACCCAATCAGTGAATTAATTTCCTGATAGGGATTAACTGAGTGGCAACTGAAGTGGTAGGGTATGGCTGGAGGAGATGGGAATTGTACAGACATTTGTATCTGGTGAGTGAACTCATTCTCTCTGCTTCCTGATCACTGTGATGTGAGCTGCTTCCTTATGCCACACTATCCTGCCAAGATGTCCTGCCTTACCTCAAGCCCCGTGAAATGGAGCCTTCTGTCTATGGATTGAGACCTCTGAATCCGTAAGCTTCCAAATAAATGCTTCCTCCTCTACAATTGTTTTGGTGGGATCTTTTAGTCACAGCAGAAAAAAAAAAAAACTCACTAAAACAGACATTCTGGAAGCTGGAAGTCTGAAATCACAGCATGGCAGGACCGTCTATGAATCTCTAGGGAGAGTCACCCCTTCCGTCTCCTGGTGATTACCACAAAGTCCTTGCTTTCCTAATTTTTAGTTGTATCACCCCAATTTCTGCTCTCTTCAAATGGTTCTTACTAAAATATGTGAGCACGTTATGCAAAATTTCATCCTTTCCATAGAAAGTTGCCCCTGCTTCATACCATGTACGTTTTAGTTTAGCTCAACTTCACCATGGAATGCCTGTCAAGTTGGTGCTATGCATGGAATATGTGTGTTCTCCCAAATTTCATATGTAGCCATTGTAACCTTTATTTGGATATTAGGAAGCAGAACTCTGATAAAATGGGAAGTGGTGTCCTTACCCAAAACAAAACAAAACAAAACAAAACAAAAACAACAACCTCAGAAACTGTCGTCACCTTTCCTTTTCAACATATGAGAGTAGAGCCAGAAGGCAGCTGAACCAGGAAGTGGATTCTTGCCAGACGCCAAACCTGTCGGTGCCATCGGGATCCTAAACTCAAAGCCTCCAGAACTGTGAGAAAGCTTTGCTCTTTAAACCACCCCGTCTGTGATATTTTTGTTATAGTCACCTGCATGGCCTAAGATAGTTGGTCTCATCTAAATGGTTGTTAAGTGGAGGAAAATGACTGCCTTCAAAAGCAGGCATGGAAAACCCCTTTCCAAAGTCAGAGCTCACTCTTTTTATAAGAAAGTAGGGTTAAGGCATGGAGATAAAATATCGTTCAAGCAAATGGCCTCTACCCACCAGGTACATTTATACAGGGAAGGCACTGTATGTGTTTACTAGGGCTGCCATCAATTATTATAATCTAAGTGGAATAAAATAAGAAAAAAAAGTATTTCATTGTTCTGGAGGCCAGAAGTCTAAAATTAAAGTATTTTAGGGACATGATCTGTCTGTAGATGCTAGAGAAGAAAACTTTGAGTTTTCCTAGCTTTTGTTAGTTGCTAGCAATTCCTGGTGTTCCTTGGCTTGCCATTTCATTATTGCCAACTCTGCCTCCATCAAAACATGACCCGTTTCCCTCTGCATTCTGTTTCTTCTATTCTCTCCCATTTAAGGACACCAGTCAGGAGGTTTGGGGCCCATCTTCATCAAGCATGATCTTATTTTGAATTGATTAGAACTACAGATATCCTTCTTCCAAATAAGGCAAAGTCATAGGTGCCGGGTGTTAGAACATCCAAATATCTTTTTGGGAACACAACTTATTCCACATGAGGTAGCAACTGAGTTTGGGGGTGAAGGTGGATGCCTAGGATTGGGATTGTTCTAAAGGAGAAGGCTGGAGGAAACCTTCAGATCCACCTTACCTCCTACAGTCTCACACAAGACTCAACCTCTTTTGTGACAACTGATCCCTCTCTAAATGACAACCTGGATTGGAATCATTTTCTGGGAAACGGAGCTACCTGCCACTTTCACTCTCTGCACTGTGAAGATAAATACACAATTAAAAAAAAAAACAACCACATTGTTACAGAAACTAATTGTATCTCAGGATGCGACAGGATTCTGCAGTGTGCTCTTTGGGATCACTGGTCTATTTCAGTTGTGTTAAGAGGCTCTGCACAGAGAGAAGAGTGGCATGTGCTCATTAAGATAAGTGCCACATTTAATTATAGACACAGAAACACAGGTTTCAGTACATTCTGTGCAGGAGAAAATCATATTTCCTGCACCTTTCAATACAAATATAGATCTAAAATCAGAGTCAAGATAATACCATTAGTGTAAAACCAACCCAAATTCTCCATTTCACTTAATCTATGTCTTTCTTTCCTGCATGCAGGTTAGTATTGTTTAAAATTGTGAAAAATATATATTAGAACTTTAGACTATTTATTTATCAACACCTATTGAGCAACAGCTATATACTTAGATGTCATTCAGAGTGCTTGGGATACATCAGCCAAAAAGCAAAATCATACACAACCACACACAAGAGCAGATGAAGGTCTGGGACTTTGTGGTGTTTATATTCTTCTTAAAGTCTCACTGACTTTCTTTTTCTTTTTGTATTTCTGCTGTTAATTTTGGATTTTTCTGATTTGTGATTATTGGAAGCTTTAGGTGGAATCAAAATGCATAAAGATCAAAATATTTTGTAATAGAAAACTTAATACCTTTATGCACATGCTTGTGTGTATGTATCTCAAAAACTATGTTTTATAACCAAAAATAAATGACTGAAGGAAATAAAGTCTTTATCTCTTTGTGATGTTTCCACCAATTTTCAATAGAACTTGCTCTTTACAATATGCAGCTTTAAAAGCATTTCCCTCAGTCAGGTTTGGTGGTGGAAATCTAAAATTCTAGATACTTGGGAGGTTCAGATAGGAGGCTCCTAAGTACAAGGCCATCCTAAGCAACTTAGCAAGACTATGTCTCAAAATAAAAATGAAAAAGGGATGGAGGAGGGGAGAGGCTCAATAGTAGAGTGTCTGAGATCAATTCCCAGGCCAGTAAACAAAAACAAACAAAACAAAACCTCTCTGTCAACTATTTCAATGTCTCCCTGTTTAAAGTATTCACAGTAGTGGAAAATGTTCATAGATTTGGACTTTGATTTCTATATATTCTTTGCCTTTTCCGATCATAAAGGAAAAAAAATGGACAAAGGTGTATCTATAAAAAATATTTGATCCGATTTCCTCTTTTATTCTGTTCCATTTTAAACTTATTTGTGAACCCTATTTTTCTACCACTTAACGTAACCTCTATGAAGTAAAAAAAAGAAAATGTATCTCTTTCTCCTCCTCTATTCCCCATTGCAAAGACAGTCTCAGACATAGAGTAGGTGACCAATAAATGCTTTTGGAAAAAGATATTTACCACTGAACAATTCTGTAAACATGCATTCTGGGAAGTCCATTAATTTGTTTTGTGCAATAAAGCCCTCACTGCAAATTTAAAATTCTCACTTCTATGGTTTGAATCTTTGCAATCCTCCAAACTTCACGTTGCAAATTAAACTCTAATGACAGTATTAATTAGTATTAATTGATAAAGCTTTTAGAATATGATTAAGTCCTGAGAATAGGGACCTCATGAAAGTAATTAGCTACATTATTCAAGATGTGAGGAAAGTAGGTAGGCTCCTTTTGATCTTCCTCCTCCTTGCACAGAAAGACACAGGGTTTGTTCCCTGGTGGACATACAGCAACAAGGTAGTATCTTGGAGACAGGGAGCAGCCCTCATCAGGCTTCAATCTACTGTGCCTTGATCTTAGACTCCCAAGCTTTGAGAAATGTATGAAATAGTTTACCCAGATTCAGGTATTTGGCTATAGGAGGACAAAAGGACTTACACACCTACAAAACATTCTCTTTTCCTTCTGTGCTACACACACAGTATGTTGGACTTTTTATTTTGCTTAGAAAGTTGCACCAAATTCTAGGCCGTGAAGGGAACTTCAAGAAGTCAAATCTCAGTCCTACTTTATTTCATTAAAAGCATGGATCATTTTGCTGCAATTTCTATTTGAAAAATCATCCCCGGTTACATACTTAAATCACAAGTTTTGCTCTAATTTTTAACAGGTTTTCCCTTAAGCAAGGTCAAAAACTGCATCTCTATAACTATCACTAATAATTTTTTTGGCCAGAATTTTAAGTATTTTTAAACTCATGTACTGGACATATCTAAGGCAGTTCTATGATTCCCGACTCCTAGTATTCACTCTCTTAAGTGACTCCATCCTTTTACATATGGTGTGTGGCCTATGACCTGCTTCTAATCAATAGCATGTAGCCAAAATGACAGGATACATGGCATTATGTCATCATGTTACATAAAATTCATACACCTATTTTGTAAGATCAGTCTCTTTCCCTTGCTGCAGATGAGTAAAGATACTGCCATGTTGAGAAGGTCTGTATGGCAGAAAAATTAGGGTGGCCTCAAAACAGTCACTAAGAGTTGAGGACCTGAATCCAATAATCTATAAGAAACCTCTTGGTCTACAAATCCATAGGATACAAACCAGTGCCAGCAACCATAGGACTTTGGAATCAAATCCATCTCCAGTGGAGCCTCTGATAAGAATTCAAGCCCAGACAGTACCTTTTGGCCTTGTGAGATCCAGCTACATTGTGTGCAGGCTCCTGACCCACAGATAATGTGATAATATATGCATGTCATTTTAGGTCACTAAGTTTGTGGTAATAGGGTTACACAATAAATGCCTAAGACACCTCATGTGTCAACTCTGAACATAGACTTCAATTCTCTGTTTTACTAAGGTTAGGAAGGATTCCACATTCATGTCCAAACTCAGCAAGAATGAAATTCCAGCAGGTAATAGTGATGTCTTCAGTGACTGTGGTATGGGACATAGTATACCTGACACTTGCGATCCATCCTTCTCTAATTTACACTTTGGGAGACCAGAAAGAACACGTGAAATATTTCCACATGTCAACTCTTATGCTGAAGATCAGTGCTGTAGGAATGGTTGTAAAGTGGACAAGGAGGACAGGGCCAGGGTGAAACAGGTGATGTGTAGATATTTATGCATATATTGCTTGATAGGTTGTGAAATGTCCTGGTCTAAAAGGCTCAAGTCAGAGTGAAACATATTCAGCTGCTCCTAGGTTAAAGACCATTGTGTTTGTGCAAGATGTAGAGCCAGTGTTACTATTTTTCTATAGAAACTAATATTTCCATTCTTATATAAAAATTCTCACTCTTTCAACATTGTATCACTTTTATGCACAGGTCTTGTGTTCATTTTCTGTATTAACTGTCCCAACTCTGGAGCCACAAGCATCTACTGATGTGCCTTTTTCTACAGAGTTCACAGTTTGACCCAGTCACCAAAGGCAATTCACTTCTGTCTGTATGAAAGATAGTTATGATATAATCGCTCATTAATTTAATTTTTCTCCAGACTTATTTAATTAAATAGTAGATACAATATTTAAGGAGAGGGTACATGGGATGTATAATATTGAGTTAATGACACTAAAGAGGATGCTCTACCCTAAGTCTCCTACACATGATTTCGAAGTCAATGGAGCTGCTGATGAAAATATAGTTAGTTCAAAGTGCTGCTGAAACAGAAATTATGATATGTACATGGCTGCATGTAGTCTACATGGAAATCTTTCTTTGTCTTAGTGATTACCAAGATCACTAATTTAGGGAGTTGGTCACTGTTTGGGCAATTCAGAGTAATTTCATCTTCAATCTCTCAATGATGTTGATGAAGCACAAACTCTTCCTTACACTTTGAAGATCAATTAGTGTTATGGTTAGATACAAAGTATCCTCCAAAATCTTGTGTGAGACAATGCAAGAAAGTTTAGAAGTGATATTATTCAGTTAAGAGAGAATTAACCTATTCAGTGCATTGATCCACTTGAATGGATTAGCTGAGTGGTACCTGTAGGCAGATAGGAAATGGCTGGAGGAAATAGGTCACTGCAGTATGCCCTTGGGGTATGTATTTTGTCCCTGGTCAGTGGAGTCTCATTCCGTTTTTCCATTGTCAAGTCCTATGATGCTTTCCTCCATCACATCCTCCATGATGTTCTGCCTTTCATCGAACCCAGAGCAAAGAATCCAGCTATCTATCTATGAACTGAGACCTCCTAACTCGTGAGTGCCAAATAAACTTTTCTTCCTCTAAAATTGTTGTCAGCTCTTTGGTCACAGCAACAAAAAATCTTACTAAAACAGTATGGAAAGCAGGCACGTTCTTATCCCTAGAAAGTGTACAACAGGGTCAATGGATGTATGGTAAATACCTATGAATATTTTACTGGCTTATTGTACAGAGTAGCCTTAAAATTTCTTAGCAGAAAGTAACATCATTCTTTCTTACACTATCTCTATATAAACTAATTCTGTGGACTAATTTTTCACAAATGAAATATTTGAGTTATCTCAAAAGATTTTCTGGTATTCAGCTAGTAAATAAGTTGCCTCTTTGTCATATGTATCGGAAATGTATAAGTGCCTAATAGTGATAGATCTAATTTTGGCCCTTTTCCTTTGCAGGTTCTTGATGAGTGTTCTAACATTTCACTGTGGAATGTGGAGAAATGTATGCCTATCACTTCACTGAACTTTGTTGTATGTGCTAAGACTTCAGGGAAGTTATATTTAACATCCTACTACTATATAAGGAGAAACAAAGTTTTGAAATGAAAAAAAATATTTTATGCTAACAGAGAGTATATTTGAATTTGATAGATAATAAAACTGTTCTCTAGTGAGCACTTTGAGTGTCCACTTTATCTTTAAAGCTCCAAAAGTTTTATAAAAATTAAAAAAATATCTGAAGAAGATTGGCTGGTCATGTCACTAGTGTGGAAATTACTGTCTTACCTTGGGAAAGTGCTGGTGTTCTTTTACCATCTGTCTGGGTTCTTAAGTGGTAAAAGGAGTGAATAATAAGGAACACTTAAGTCATGAATCTATGCCAAGTACTTCTCAAAATATTTTAGATGAATTATTTGTTTTAAAACTGATGACAACATTTTAAAAAAAAATACTACCACTGTTGTGTGTCAAGAAACTGTTTGAATGAGGAAAATAAAAATTAAGTTAGACAAGTAAGTAGTTGCAAAGAGCATGGATATTTGAGCCCCAGAATTTTGTTTCTAAAGCTCAAGATTTTAAAACATTCTTTAGTTTCTATGGTTGTGACCAAATGTGAGAATGCTTATCAAGTAACAAGAATATCAAAGATTCACAATTAATAGTTGCATTTATAAAGATCAGTATTAATATCAAACCTAAGAGAATATAGAAAAATCTGTAGAGTTACTTTAAGTGAAAATTGACAACTGACTTATTTTACATATTATCATTTCCAAACCCTTTTTTTCTATCAGTGTACTGTTTTCTGTTCATCCAAAGATCTCTGTTTTGAGCCTCATATCTTTCAAGGTACTCCATGAGCTGGAATTGAATATTAATAGAAGAAGAAGAGAGATGTTCTTCCTGCTCTATCCCTGGTTCCCTCTGGAATTGGAGAGTAACCCCAGGGATCAGCAGAGCCAATGCCACGTGGTCCTTCCTAACAGCCATGCTATTTACACTTGGTTTCTTTTGCTTTTAATGAAAGGAAACTCCTTTCCAATTTGAACAGCAATTCTCCATGGATCTTACCTGCACTGCAATGACAGCTAGACCTCATTCCAATTACAAAGAAGAAGCTAGTAGCTAGTGAAATTTCAGAGGTCTTGCGAGGTTATATTGACATTGAAATTTAGTTTGGTCTTTGGCCTCCCTCCCCCTGCACCCACCTAAAAAAATCCCACATGGGATAGTTAAGAGATCATTCTTTTCTGCATGGTTTCTTATTTGTGATATTAATATCAATGTATGTGTTTTGACCACAACAACTTCTTGCATTCATTCCTGATAAATTATAACATAATGGTATTCTAAACTAGAAGCTGGTATTTTTCATACAAATTATATAAATTGACTAGAAAAATAATGTAAAAGAAAAGGTGTGTGCATATTATGTGATATATGCAATAGAAAATGAGAGATTTCTTAAACATACACAAAATGCCAAATGACATAGAAGAAGAAATTTAAAATGGAAGGAAATTTAAAAGTATGATTATAAAAAGAGCCGTGAGGACATTAGCAACAGGAATTCAAAACTTAAAATGCTTTGAAGGTTGTAGAAATTGTAATAAAAAAATGGGACACTAGCTTTCTTTAAAAATTGGAAGTATAGCGATAAGATATGGTATTTTTCAAATTAGTTTGTGAATGAGTGTGTATGTGTGTATGTGTTTGAATTCAGCCAACCTGTTGTGGAGAAAATAACTGAACACACAATTGGAACACCTTTGTTTGAGAACCAGTTTTACCATTACTTAGAAAAATCACACAAATACAAGGGCCTTGTCTTATATCACATGGAGATTATGATGCTATACCATTATCCTCAGAAGTATGTGACATTGAAAATCCAAAACGGCCCACTGTGGAACCTGATTCTTTGTAGTAGTCATTTTCCTTGAAAAATTAGGTCATGTGTTCTACAGAGACCTAAAAGTCAGAACAGCTCAGCATTCCTTATCAATTGAGATTTTAAAATTTATTTTCTTAAAAAAGTTCTGAAAATATGACATTGTATAGTATGGTTCCTTAAAGTGCTTTGTGTTAGAAATATTTGAAAACTGAATCATCTCTGACACTTGCATAACCCTTGTTACCTTACAGCCAGGATCCTAAACCTGCTTCACGCTCCCCATAACCCTAGAGTTAGTATTTTTGTAAAAAATACTAAATTTTAACAAAAAACGGGATACTAGCTACTGTTTCTAGCATTGTTACTGATTTGCAGATAAAGAAATCCAAGACATAAAGCAGTAAATTATTTCACCCAAGAGCCTACCTTAAACCACTTTGTTAGATCTTTATTAAAGTCTACCTCTATAAATTGTGTTAAATATTTGTCCCAAATTTTAGGGAAAGTTTAAATGTGAAATCATACTTAAATTGTATACTATGCAGTAAGAATTTAAAAGTACTTACTTTTAATATCAATTCTTAAGACTATAAAAATAACCAGGGGCTAGATTAGAGATCCATCCAGTTTATCTAGTTCAGAAAGAATTTTTTTTTTGACTAAACACTATGTAAAGTTCTCAGGGTGCTATAATAATGAAATGCACATTCTGTTTATGAAAACAATTGTATTCTCTCACATATTTGGAGACTGGAACTCTGAAATCAAGTTATTCTAATGGAATGAAAGTTCTGGGAAGCCAGATCTTCTAAATATTTTTTTTCCAAAAGTAGTTAGAAATGTTGTATGCTTTTATCTTTTTTTTAAAAAATGACAATTCTCAATTCTATAATATGTGCAATTAATTAAAAATAATTTTAATTTTAATCATTACTTAGAAGATTAATCCTGCAAAACATAAGTGAGTTAAATTCTACTTACATTCTCTACATACCCACTTACATATCATACAGATGCCTGTAAGTTTCCAGATACAGAATTCTTCAAAACCAACACAACTCTAAATTATAAACCCAGGCACATGCATGTCAAGGAGACAATGATATCCCTGTTTTAAAGGAACCCTGAAGCATTTGTGACTTTCTAAGTTCTGCACAACAGTCTATTTTCTTGCCAAAGGAGCATTTTCAGTATCTAGTGCTGCACGTTGATTTGTTTATAAGTACCTTGTTATTATACATTTGCTTTAGAGTTTTCTTTTATACCTGTGGTTTGATATTCAAATGTGTTGCATGAGTCAGCCCTGATGTTTTTAAAACACTTTGAGGGGCTTTTGAAACACACTTTGTTTGCTTGATAAAACATGACTATTGTCACAGCCGCCAGCACTGAGTACAAGACCAAAGTCTTAAACTAGCCTTGCTTTCTATACCCAACTACGTTTCACATTCTAAAGAGAGTCTTGCTAATGATATATTTTCTTTGATATTAGGAAACCTGAATTTCTGTGGTATAAATTATCCCCCAAATTTGGAATCAAATGAGGATAGAAAGTACACTGAAAACATTGTAAATGATGGTACCCTTTCTCATTTTTTGTGCCAGTGTTAAAAAGGGCAATTCTCTCATCTCTGTAATGTACCAATAATGTTGTCATTGAATTTTAAATCTGTGTTTAGCTCTGTGGTAGAATCTAAGACATCTTTTGGTTGTCAACTAAAGCCTTGAATCCTAGAGAAAAGATTTGAGAATTTCTTTAGGGGATAATGCACACCCCAGGGGCTCTATATCTACACTATACTCCTACCACATGTCCACATGCTGATCACACCCATGCTAATGCTCTAACTCAGAATGCCGGTACTTGTAAATCCCTGGATTTCCACCCACAGACCTAATGAACAGCGATAAGCTCCACCAACAATCCTAGCCTAAAGGTGCCCATGTCAATCCAAACTTTTCAGAAGTTTCCAAATTCAAGTACAAAACATGAAAGTGTCTTCAGGAAGAAACACACATAATGAGACTCAATCTTAACACTTGTTAAAGGGACTAAAGGATTATCCATATTTCAGAAGGAATGTGAGGATTGGGATATTATTAGAAGATACTAGGGTAAAAGAAGTTTAGAAATTCCAGATTCTCTCCTCAGGCTATCTTGCTTTTCTGCCTTACAACATTCTCAGAGAACATAAAAGATAAGAAATTACAGCCAACGAATGTCAATGCACAAGTTGTCTTTTAGCCCCACAAATCAATGAAAATCTCTGGTGAGCCAGAGGAGACTAAATAAATGTGCCTTGGGGCTAAATTCAAATTAATATCCAGGCACACATCACTTGACAGCTCCAGCAGAGGAAGAGACAGTAACAGATGTTGGCTTAGGAATTATAATGCTGGGCTACATGCTGACCATTTTCAGCCCAGTGATCCCACCCTTTCACAGACAGCCTAATCAGTACTCTGGAATCTCTCCAATCAATAGTGCTTCTTCCCTAGGAGGAACATAAAGATGGGAGCATGTGAGGAGGTCATGAAAACACACACACTTTGTTATGTATGAACGCCACTTCAGAGACTCTGATCTCTAAGGTAACTGTACTCTATGCAGGTATAAATGCATGTAGTAACTTTATGCATGTATATATACAAATATATTTGATTGATATATGAGTGGTCATAGAGTCCATACTTCATGAGATTCCAAATGCCATATCAATGAACTTTAAAATGAGAATGAATCCAAAATGTTTAATTTAATGGGATTTTATGCTTATAGTCTAAACTTTTTTTCCCCAAAAAATAGCATCTGTGTAAATCTAAAAGTCATAATTCTTTTATTAGAACACATGTAAAGAATTAAGAAAATGTGTTTTTTTCAGCGATAGGAACATAGAACTACAAAATCACTGTGCAGTCCCTACCGGAGTGTGTTTAAATAGCAGTAACACCCATGAAGAAGAAATGCATCTGAGGCAGACACCCAGGAACCAAGAAGGCTTTACCGAAAAGGCTGCATCTCTTTTGAAGGATAAGTAGAGTTCAGAAGGTAGATAGGGTTGGGGGGGTAGTACTTCTGTGGGAGGGAATACAAATTTCAAAGACATTTAGAAGGGTAAAACAACATGATTGGTCTGGGTAAAATAAAGTAGTCATATCTTCATGATATGGGGAAGGAGGAGTGAGGTTTACATAACTCCGAAAGAAAATGAGCCCGAGATCATACCTACCACCTTCACAAGAGACTATTTATTTTACGTTCTCTGTGCTTTGATTTGTTTCTCCTACTACTTATAAATAATTGCAAAGCATTTTTTTCCAAATGAGAGTCTAAAGTTTCTGTCTTGATTAATACCCTACAATATCCATGGAGAACACTCTTAAATGAAGCTAGTGATGGTGGCTAGTCGCCATCAGGAGGTGTCCTGTGGATGCACCTTATATGAGAAGGAAGTACCTTGGGAAGTTAATTACTGGAGGGTCAGAAGTGGCCAAGAGGCCCTGAAGCATGAAATAGAACCATGTTTAGATTCTTTGGGACAGTGGGAATCTCTCATCATTCATGTAGTTTCTTCCACCCGAATTTGTCCAGCACAGCTTGGTAGTGCAAACATTGAGCACTGGGGGAACCAAACAAGCAAAATAGATTAAGATGGTTATGTTCATTACAATTCAGAACAAGTGTAAAGCCATCCTTGAGCATTTTACAATGTGTACATTCTCCATGCACAAGATCAAAACAAATACTTTCTTTAGTCTTGATACTAAACCTGAGACAGAGAAATTTTGGCATTTGTTTTAGTAGACTGTATGGGAGTAACCTGATTATTACTCTAGAACCTTCCAGTACTGATTCAATATCAGACTGTTGCAACTGGTTTTGTTGCTCTTGCTTTTGAACACAATCCTTTTTGTTGTTATCTTTTTACACCAGGATCAAACAGGGTTTTATGCATTCCAGGCAAGTCCTCTACCACTGAGCTTTGTCTCTAGCTCTAAATTTAATGTTTATTTGAATGATTTCAAAATCTGAAACCAAATTGGTGTCTAAGGTAAAATTTCTCATTCTCATCCATATCCTCTCCTTACATGCATTTGTTTCTCAGATATCCTTCAGATATATTTTGTGCTAATAGGAGCAGCTCAAGCCTTCACAGTCTCTTTTCCTCTTTTTATACAAATCGTGGAATTCGAAACAGATGACTTTTATGCTTAGCCATTTATAGATTTAAATTGTTCCTGACTTTTTTTTTACCTTCACAAATAATGCTGCTGTGAACGACTTTATTCACATGCAATTTTAAATTTATACAAGTAAAACTGTAGGATAAATGTAAGATATAGTAGGGTTAAAAGATATGTACAATTATAATTTAGATGACATTAATTTTCTCTTTTTTCCTTTTCTTTTACAAATTTATATTCCCACTAGCAGTAACTGAGTGTCTTATTCCTGACACTTCACTTCTCCAAAACCAATAGAAAAAAATTGTGAGATTTTAATTCTTTTTCTGAATATTTTTCCCAGCCAGAAGATAAAGGACAATTCTCTCTTGATCACAATAAAAATAGAAGCATGAAACTTCAACGACAAACTAATGTTTCTTTTGTATTAGGAAAGAAAGATAATCTAAAGACACAAATGAAGTGGAATCCAGCAGAATTCAATATCAGCACTAATTCTAACAGAAAAATATGTTGGTTTTTTTTTTTAGAACTTTGCGGCTGATGAAATTCATTTAAGGGGAATCTGAAGATAACAAAAGTCAATTAATGTAGCCAGAAGTCTATCTCACTTTTAACTTTAACTAATCCCATCTGTTTATCCAGATATCAGGATAACCACAACAAGCTAAATGTTCATCTCTTCTTCTCTCATCTGGAAGGCTCTTTCTAGATTCCAGAGCTCATCTATTATGATCCAAATAGCAAGTAGGCAAGAAAAAAGTCACAGTGAAACAATTAAAAGCAATTATCACATTATTGAGTTTTGAGAGACATTTAAACTTCAGGTAATTGATTTCAAACCAGCTGTGAATCAAATAGATGAGCTTGTGTGACCTGCTAAACATTTCTGGTGCTTCCAAAACGGTAGCTTCAGCAATCCAAAGTATTGCTTTAGAAATTTCCAAGAGAGGTAAAAAATAAGTATTATTTTTTCTTTTTGGGGGGAAATTTGGTGGGTAATGTACATATTATATACCTATTAATTCCCTAAAGAGTTTAAGTATGACTGGGCGCAGAGGTACACACCTATAATCCCAGTGGCTTGTGAGGCTAAGGCAGGAGGATCACAAGTTCAAAGCCAGCCTCAGCAACAGCAAGGCACTAAATAACTCAGTGAGACCCTGTCTCTAAATAAAATACAAATAGGGCTGGGGAGGCTGGGGAGGTGGCTCAGCAATTGACTGCCCCCGAGTTCAATCCCTGGTACCCCAAAATAAAAAAGAAAAAGTTTAGTTAAACTGAGGTTTCCAATTCACTAATGGAGAGAGGAGTTCTGAAATTTTGCCTTCTTAACCATTTTTTAAGTGAGGTTTATGGACTTCAGAAAAGCAAATTTGAGAAAATTCACACCTTCTTCCTATAAAAGGATAATACTTGATAATAATTATATTACTTTTCCATAGCAAAGTATCATGGATTGAGTGGCTTCAACAATAGAAATCCATCATCATACAGGTTTGAAGGCTAAAAATCCCAAATCAAAGTGTTGGCACGTTTGATTCCTTCTGAAGGTGATGAGGCAATGAGTGTCCAGTGCTCTCTCTGTGGCTTCTCCCTGTGCCTCTGTATATCATCTTTCCTCTATATCTACCTCTGTGTTCAGATTTACCCTTTTTAACCTGTTCAACAGCCATATTGGATCAGGATCCATCCAAATGGCTTCACATTAACTGAATTCTCTCTGTAAAAGCCCTGCATCCAAATAAGATCACATTTTGAAGTTTTAAGAACTAGGAGTTTAAAATGTACAGTTTTTTGTGAATAAAATTCTACCCAGATCTTTAATTTTTCTTAAATTCTCTTATTATCTCTAAATCTTCAGCCTGTAACATTGACAAGTATACAACCAGAATAAGTAGGCAAAGGAGAGCAGAAACAATGATGTATATTAACTATTCAGAGTAAAATTTAAAATGATCTTTTGCTTAGTGTATGGAAAAAATAGTCAAGGAAAACCTTAGTGAGAGTCTAAACATGAAACATATTTCACCTCCATCATTCACTAGATATGTGACTTTCAGTCATTATATAAATTCCTAAAGACAGCTTCTTATCCGTAAAATGGCATAGAATATCTTCTCACAGGGTCATTTAACCATTATGTGGTTTCATAGATTGCATTATCATCCCTAATGTGTTAGTGAGAATCTAGCTGGAACAGAGAACCATCACTAGTAATTTTCACATGAAAATTTTAATTTAAATCACTGTAAACCAATAAAAGATGGCTAACTAGGAAAAAAGAACAAAAATAAATTCTAAAGGGCATGTAAGTAAAAAGGCATAGAGCAACTATTACCACCAATATTAAAGTAGAGCAAAGGAGGAAGGGACAGACCATCTGAGAGTCTCTTCCCTCAAAGCTGATATTCAAATGCTTTGGAGAGGATATGGCTGCCCCATCGTAGTGAAATATCCCCTTGAAATTGATGACCAACTGATATATATAGAGAAACTTGCTTGAGGGCAAGGTTGCAGCTGAAATATGGGTTCCTAAAGTAGCTGTTGCCATGCCTCTTACTCTAGGATCCTCTGATTGCAAAACCAGCTCACTGGAAACCGGATAGGGAGGCCAGAAAAATACAGCTGTCCAGTTAATTTTGAATTTCAAACAAACATTGAATAAATTTTTAGTGTAAGTGTGTCCTGTGGGATATTTTGGACAGAATTTTACTGTAAAGAAATCATTAATTATTTATCTGAGATCCAAATTGATATGGGCATCTTTTATTTTGTTTGCTATATCTGGCAACCTTAATCAGGAAAAACCCTTTGCTACTGCAATTGCTTTGCAGCGTCCCTCCAGCACCCTCTATTGACCAAGCCTAACACCGAGCCAACTGGCTGAAGAATCAACATTAACAAGATCCTGCTCCAGTATCAAAAAAGCAAAGCAAAAATATTTGATAAAGTTGGGTAGGAACATGGATGTTGTAGATCCCCCACACACTTTTTTTCTCTCTCTCATACATATACACACACAAAGCAATAAAATGCAGAATTGAAGTTGAGTCAATATATTGATGACAGGCCCTAGTTATTTCCTTCCCCCAACCTTTCCTGATAGAGTATAACATATTTTACTGTTAATAGGTGATATTCGCCTTGTCCACCCAATCACAGAATATTGTAAATCCTCACTCTATGGATGTTGGGTTTGGCCAAGTGGCATTCATCGACAAACAAAATATGAGCAGAAGTAATATATGTATTATTAGAACAAAAACTCTCGAATTTCCAAAAATTACTATTATTTACAACTCTCGGAAAAAAAGATATATCCCAAATAGTGACTGTTTCTTCCACTGAGATACCAAAATGAGAAAACTCATGGGGCCAAGATTCAGCAGCTCACTAAAACTGCTTACAAACAATGCAAAAGAAATGTTTGTTCTTACAAACTACAGAAATTGTGTGGTTTCTTAAACTGCGACAAGGCTAATATATTTCACTTGTATGAAGCACTGGTTACAGTTCTCAGCATATTGTTCATCTTTGGATGAGATAAATGACAGGATATATAAGAAAATGTATGCATTTTGAAAGAGGAAGTATTTGCATTTCAAAGAAAGTTTTGTTATATATTAATTAAAGTTATTTTTACAGTAAATCAAAGTTATCTGCTCGCTATGATTTCTTGTATGTCCTGTTGCTTTTGTTGTGATGACCATGTTACAGTAAAGTTACTGCAATTTAGTGTTCAAAACTTTCCTGAGAATGATCAGATAAATATTGTAGGCTTTTCAGTATATCTGGTGTCTGTTACAATGCCCAAAACTCTTCTCATAGCAGTTCAAAGGAGCCATAGACAGTATGAAACAAATAATTGTACCTCTGTTCCAATAAAAATTTATTTTCAAAAAGGAGATGGTCTGGATTTGTCCCAGGGTCATAGTTTGCAAAGTCCTATGATGGACCTGTTCCACTCTTACCCACCCCTCAATGTCTGATTTTCCACATGAAACCCAGAGAAAACTACTACAGATGTAAAAGTGATTATATTGAAATCTTGATTAATAATCTTTCTTGTCTTTACAACATGCTTATTAAGAAAACATACACTCAGTACCATGATCTATGGAAGATTTGGCCTTTGCTTATCCTCTCAAACCAAATGCTTCAGAAAAAATGACTTAGACACCATCCAGATCCTTTTGGTCTCTATGTTCACCATTAATGGACTCCAGATCTTGATGAATTCTGACAGACTTCACTCAGGTACAAGTTGACAGCAACTTCCTCACACGCCCTAATGTCCCACATACCTCGGAGGTCTCTCCACTGTTGCTGAGGGAGGGAAAAAACAGACTCCCACTTAGGCCAAAACATGTGCATCCCAGAAGCAGTGGGGAGAGATCCCTAGAGTTCCAAACCCCTAATCAATGAATGAGGGTAACTGGTGGGTAATTGTTCTTTCTTAGGTATAGTTTGCATGATTTTTCAAAGGACTCCTCAAATTCAAAAAAAAAAAAAAAAAGATCCCTCCCTCCTATTATTCCTATCACTGAAAATACATCCTCATGTTGGCTTTACCACCTTTTGCATTTCATGCCTCTTATGCCACTTCTGTTCCTGGGTTTTCACTTTTATTAGTCCTTCTTAGTAGCCTTTTCGGAGGGCCTGGGCTGGGAGCAAAGATGAAAGCGCTCCACCTCACTCATGCTTTCTTAGCCTCTCTGCCTTTCTATTTGTAGTTGGAGCTTGCAAGCTCGTTTCTGTCCCAGAACATTTGCCTTGCTGTTCTGCCTGGGCTGAGATCTTTGCATGAATGGCTCTCATGTCATTCAGATTTCAGTTTGGTACTTTACTATAAGGTTTAGTTATTTTCATAGCATTTATAATCCTATTAAAAATTTGAATTCCTGCACTTCTGTTTTGTATATTTTTCTCTCCACTGCCTCTGGTTAGTGTCCAGTAGACTGTAAGCTCCATGAGAAAGGGATGCCTTCCAAAATGCTTACTGGTGCATCCTGCATCTGAAACAGCATTTGTTATCCAAAAGGCACATGGTAAAACTTGTTTAATAAATATCAATCCCAACTGCAGGATAAGACTGTGTGACTTGAAATCCTAGTTATGAGAATCATAATGAAAGAAATAAACAAAGGAAGAAAATGAAATTGGTCTTTGAAAAGCATTACCACTGTCTCTGAGAGATGGAAGCAGGAACAGCTAGATCTACACTGAGACTCCTAAATGGCCACAGAAGATTTGAAACTCTAAAAGATACAATTTTAAAAAAAAAATTTCTTTAAAGAAACTGAAGTCACAAATTGGAGTTATCGAATTGGTAATCTTCACAATGGAAAACTATGTTAACTTGTATGAATAAATAAAAGGGTAGAAAAAGCAGCTTAAAATGTAAAGTATTGGAGCTTTCTGAATCAAATCACTGCATCCTGATTCATACCTGGGAATATGAGATGAACAGTTCTGAAACAAACCCAAACATTTGATCACTTTCAGAGAGCACTATAAGAACGTTACGCTTTGTTAACCGTAGATCCCTCTCTTAGCAGAGCTAGGATCATGTACATGTCATGGCTGTGAGAGATAAAGGTCTAGAAAAATGAAGATAATTAATTGAAATTGAAAAATAGCACTAGGAAACTTTCCAAAAGTCTGCTACAGGGCCATAAACTTTATCCAAGGCTTGGTAACAGAAGGTAAGAGAGGGTACATGTTTTCTGCAACTTTCTAAATCTAAAAAAAAAAAAAAATTAAATGAGGGGCTGATGTTAGTGGTAGAGTACTTGTCTAACATGTGTGAGGCATTGGGGTCAATCCTCAGCACCATAGAAAAATAAATAAATAAAGGTATAAAAATAAAAATACAATAACATTATTAAAAACCAAAAAAAATCAAATAAAATATATTGTAATATTTTAGAATCATCTATGTTCTAACCTTAGAGAATTATAAACAGCTATTTCTATTTTTAATTTCTATTTTAATGAGATTATATCTTTCTGATTCTTCCTTATTTCCATCGAATTATACTTGTTGGTATAATAAACTAACATTGTGTTCAGTATACAGAAGTCATTCAATGGACATTCTGTAATCAAGAAGATCTTTTATAGAGTTGAATTTGATGTATCACTGCTACTGTCTCAAATCTGTCTCAGAGAGTTCCTGCTACTATAACAAAAATGCCTTAGATTAGGTAATTTGTAAACCATATGAATTTATTTCTGACAGATCTGGAAATCCAAAATGAAGTTACCTAATCCCCTTCCATAATATCATCTTTATATATTGGGATGCTATTTGAACTCTGTTCCAAAAACACACAAATAATTCCCTATAGCAAGACCCAAGCATATAGCCATTTGTGCACCAAAACATAAGCTTCTTTATTGCAGCTGTTACTGTGACTTTTAAATGCCCCAGGATACTAAGAAACCCTCTTTATTGCCTACTGTGGCTCAAGTCCATCTGTTCTCAAAGATGATAGCAACATGCCCTAGATTAAAGTTCAAACTTATAGGCTGATGTAAATAGGAAACAAATCTATTGAAGTCTTAGGGTCCATCTTAAACTATTTTTTTTCTTTCCCTTTCTCTCACTTGTTCTGATGTCTCTTGAATAAAAAGAAATAAAAGGCCTTTAAAAATATGCAGGTAGCATCTAGATCCTGTGATGGACAGACTGTTTAGGTTCCGAAAGGAGAGGAGAGATAATAGCTGAAAGTTTTCGTTTCTAGTATCACTGAGGGCAGCAAAAATATTTGAATGAGAATTGGAGAAAAGTCTATCCTTTCCTGATATTTGGTCCTCATCTGAGTATAAAATTTAAAAGACCTAGAAAGACAGGGAAATGAATCATTCATAAAGCCCTTAAACATTCTACCAACTCTACCTGAAAAGGGAAAAATAGGCATGTGAATCTAAAGCTCTTGAATGAGTCTCAGCTGAGCTTCAATGACCCAGCACAGCATGTGCTAAAAGCAGAAGCTTTGGACAGCCTCACACTAGAAAGTGGGGAAAAATAAAATTTAAAAAAAAAAAAAGAAGCCTCTGAAAAATGTGGGAGTCATTCTTGGTTTCACACTTTGTTTTCTAAGAAACTCATATTAACCCTTAAAGCAGAGTCTCCCTTTAATTCTGTCTTGAGCAGGCTGAATCCAGCTAGTTAAATATGGTCACCAACCTTTTTTTTAAATTTTAATTAAAACTCAGTGTCACTGTAGAGATTTGATGGGTTATCCCAGTCACTGAGATCAGTAGAGAAGTTTAATCAATTCCTAAATAATAAATCAACTTTTTGTGCCCTTTGTAATCTCAATGTAACACATTGCAATTCAAGGCCATTACACTACATTTATCTTTAATGAATAATAAATGGTACATTGGTATTGACTGAACAAGCGATTAAATATTCCATCAGTAGCAGAACATAAAAATATTTTTAATTATTAATAAACCACAAGCTTTGCTTGTCAGGTACAATCATCTGTTGGAGGGAACAACTTATTTTTCTTTTTATTATCACAGACAAGTGTAATCAAATGTCATTTCAAACCACTTCTGGTCATTCTCTATTTTCTGACGACTTATCTAGCCTCACTTCTTACCAGCTGTAAAGAGCAGTGAGGTTTGTCAAAGAACAATAAATACAAGAGATGCGTAGCACATGTAAAAACCCAAGAAAAATAACCAAAAAGATAAGCATGTCCTTAGACTTCCCTACACTGACTTCAAAGAAGACATGTAATAATATACTTGTTAAATGTTATGAGACATATACAAAAAATTGCCAAGATATGCATAGAAGAATTGACCCTTGTCCCAGAGAGAAAGCTGGTGAGGGGTGTCAGAGGGGGATGAATTAAAACTGTATGGAATATGTGGCACACTTTTAAATGGATGTAAGAGGGGAGAAAATATGAAAAAAAAAAAAGTTGAAATAGGATGAAAGTAATCTGACTCCTCTGGTTTGAATGTGTGTCCTCTACCCAGTTTGTGTTAAAAGTCAATACTCCTCATCATGGTAGTGTTGAGATGTAGGGCATTTGGGGAAGTGATTAAGTCCCTCCTGAAGGGGCCAGTGCGTTGTGAAAGGGCTGGAGGAAATTCGCTGGGATTCCTTTTGCCCTTGAACCTTATCCACATGAGGATGCAGCTTTCGTCCTCTCCAGAGAACAGGTTATCAAGGCACCATCTTGGAAGCAAGAAGAGCAACCCTCACCAGACTTGAAACCTGCAGGACCTTGACCTTGAATTTCCTAGCCTTCAGAACTCTGAAACAGTTATATTTTTAACTGACACATAATTGTAAAAATTATGGGGTACAATGTCATTATTTAACAATGTTATTTGTACACAGATAGATTTATAATGAACAAATCAGGTAGTTAGCACATCCATCACCTCAAATATTGCTTTGAGGTGGAATATTCAAACACCTTTTTTTTTTAGGTTTTTCAAAACATACAATATTGGTTAGAGGAGCCCTACTGTGCAATAGAACCCTAGGACTTGCTCCTCCCAGTTGTAACTTGGTACGTTATCCAACTTCTCCCACACTCTGCACCAACCTCTAGTCACCATTATTATTGTTTTTTTCTGCCAGTTTTATCGACTCCGTGATGCTCAACCCTGGACTGCTTATTTGCACAGAGGATATAGCCATTCTTTCCACTTTCCCTTTTGGCCTTCAGGTTCTCCTTGTGTTTGTGAGATCCTGATACAAGACACAATTTCTTGTCCTACAGATCCAGGAGATTATATTTCTTGTTGTTATACAACTTTCCAGTGTTTTCTTTCTGAACCCAGGTACTGAAGTGGAGAACATACAACATGGATTTAGCACACTTAGGAATTTGGAGAGCTGGGGGAGTGGGACACCTCTCCTGTCACTTTGGCAAGGTGCAACTAGAAAAGCTCCGCCTGTATTATTACTGTTTTAGCACCACCTTGCCAAGAATGATACCGAGCTTAATCTGGGGAGCTGGCCGGCCACACACACACACACACACACACACACACACACACACACACAAGCAGCTTTTAAGGGAAAGAGCCATTACCCTACTCTATTTCTATGAAACTGATTTTTCATTGACATAGGGAAACATAAAAAAAAATGGCCACTACAGAACCAGGCATGCTAAATGTCTAAATGTATCTATACCATAAATCTTCTAAATTGGGACAGGAACTTCAGATTGCTAGATGCTACATGTTTCTGTATCCTCTTCTCTAATCAACAGTGCTCAATGTGATGAAATATACCAAGAGGGCCCTAGTCATTATTGAAAGTCATCTTCTATGGGTTCAGTTTTATTACACAAGTGCAAGTTTTGTCCAAGATATTCTTCCAGTTAAATTTCAGAAGCGTTTTAACAAACAATTCTTTCTTTATCACCTGTACATGTTTTGAGTACTGCTATATTTTGGGCTCATGTTCACTACAGATACTGGTTCTGGGCCAGCCCAAGGGCATTCAAGCATTGAGAAATTGAAGTAACTTTCCAACTTATTACACATTCCTTCTCCTCTACCAAGATCTGATTCAAATGATGTAGCTGTTCCTGGATATCCTTGAGGGTGGGTCTCTACTGTCCTGGGGAGACACCAAATTGCTAGGACTCACACAAGGACTTGGAATAGTAGGCAGGGTATTATCCATAAAGGCCTCTGGGGATGGAGATGCTCATGATTCTGCTCAACTCCAGCCCCTGTAAAGCTGCCAGCCTGTGGTGGGGAGAGGATGCTCCCATATGGCTTTTACCTGCCCCAAATGCAGTGTGTGCTAAAGACTCCCTTACCTGCCTAGACAAGAAGTGGCCACAGTGTACTCCACCTGGCTACCTCCTGTACCTCAACCATCTACAGCCAGGTAGGAATAAGGAATCCAAAGTTGTTCCAGTGCCCACCAGGATCAGAAGCTGAAGACCTCCATGCCATGTTCTTTCTTCCACATGAACTATGACGATGGGCTTTTTTCAAGTCTGTAAATGAGTGAGACATTTTTCTGTGCCTGCCATTTATTTCACTTAGCATATTGTCCTCCAGGCTCAACTTTGTGGTTGTAAATTATATTCCCCACATTTTTAAAGCTGAGTAGCACTCCATTATATATATATTCCACATTTTTTTTGTATCCATTCATCTGCTCATAAACACTTAGGTCAATCATTTTCTTGGCTATTATGAATATTGCTGCAACACACATCTGGGATAGATGTCTCTCCCATGTATTTATTGGATTTCCTTTGAGTATAGACCTATCAGTGGGATCCCTAAGTCACATGATAGCTTATATTTTTTTTATTTTATACTGTTTGATAATTGCTATGCTAATTTACATTCCCACCAACAGTCTGTGTTTCCTTTTAACTGAGAAATAAATTTATATTATTTAAAAATTGCCCAATCTGTGGCATTTCTTAGAAGATCTTAAATGGAAGAACCAAACAGAACCTAAGAATGAAATTCCTAAGACAACTTCCATACAGTGGAAGACTAATAGTGAGCTGAGTAGTTATAAGACATTTATTTGATACATATTTATAAATTTCATTGGACTTTTTTAACATTTATATTTTAGTTGTAGTTGGACACAATACATTTTATTTATTTATTTCTATATGGTACTGAGGATGACACCCAGGGCCTTGCATGTGCTAGGTGAGCACTCCACTGCTGACCCAGAACCCCAGCCCTAAATTTTATTGGACTTTTAACTTAGCAATATAAGATCCAGTACTGGGAACTGTTTGACCTACAAGGACAAAGCAGACATAGACCCTGCCCTCAGAGTATAATAGGACTTGGGAAAGGAAAAAAAGTATACAAATATTATCTAAATTTTGAAATACACAATTAAATGAAAATAGTATATGATATTCATATTTGTGGGTCACTGATTTCTAACACAATTCCTTGCATAGTAATCAAATAATTCATAAATTTCTACAGTTAGGTGTCAATTAAAATATGATTCATTCAAGAATAATTTACTGAATATCTACCAGATACTTGAGACACAGAGATGAATAAAATAGTGTCCTCGGTTAACTCATTGTTTAATGGAGGAGTGAGAAAGTAAACATTTGTTAAGTTGAAAAATTTGTATTTATTGCCCATTAGACATTCTCAATCTGAAGAATTTTAAATCGTATCACAAAAGTCCTGGGAGATTGCAAAGAAATGCTACAATGGCTGTATAAGCCCATGTCATCCATTAATCATTGTGTGGTTTGGCTCCAAGTAACATAAAATGTGACTAAAAGGACTTGAAAGATGGGAGTTTCTTTTTATCATCTAACAAAAAGTTTGGAAGTTCACGCTGAAAAGTTCATTTGCTCATCGCAGCTGGAGCTTCATGTGGCCTCTCTGCAATTTGCTTGGCTTGCCCCTCATGACAGTAAGATGATCATAGCATCTTTGAACATCTAATCTGTACTCTGTGCTCAAGGCAGAAAGCAGGGGGCAAGTTAAAAAATATAGAAAGTCACCTATTTCCAGGGGTCCTTCTCTCCATCCAATTGCTGCTCTATCTCATTGGTCAGAACATGGCAATATGCCTACCTTTACCCCAGTCACCCAGCCTTACCTCTTCAGTGAACACTATCAGTTTAATATTTTAGGAAAGAACCACAGGAAGGAGATGTGTAGGGAATGTTAAACAAGTAGTGCCTGCCACATATCCTTAGTAAAAGGAAAAAAAAAAAAGAGTTCTGCAAAGAAGCAAATGAGGTTTCATGCATCTCACAAATGTCCACTCAGCAATGGCAGGGATAAATGTCAGGATAGGAGAACTCTATAATAGATAAGTGGTCACACCTGAAGACACTTGCAGTGTTCCCAGGTCAATCTTTGAATGGCATTCCCAACTATGTACACAAAAGGGAAAGGAATAAGACAGGAAATCACTAGAGCAGATGGTGTACTTTAAATCATCTAGTATTTATTGAACAACTATTACTTGTGAAGCTTTTCACTTGACACTGGGGACCATTTAGAAATTTGTCTTCCTCTAGTATTTTGACTCGTTTACTCACTCAATGAATGTAGAATATTTATCTGAGTTTTGGGATATAATATTATGTAAAGATGGCTAAATACTCCATGATTTAAAAACAATGAAAAGGTAGGATTTAGAACTGTCATAACATAATCAAAGTTCCTAGCTGGATGGGTAGCATATTATTACAATGGGCACTGAGTTCAGTTATACACTGTTTGCCTCATTTCCTAAGGCAGCCAGGAAGGACCAGAGTCTAGGTATTGCCAGAATCCTATTCTATTTACTTCAGTGTGCCATATGCATATTATTATTTCCAAAGCCTTGCAATGAGAAAATAATTGGATATCCCTGCCATTAATGACAATATGACATTGGTGCCTGAAAAATTTCTAAATTTATTATTAATCCCATAGTTTGTGTGCAACTGGAAAATAGAAAAATGATCATTAAGAGTTATCAATTATTTGCTGGAATATGTGCTACCAAACAGATATTTTCACTTGTTTTGTTGTTTTCAGATGTACATGACAGTATTTTGACATATTGTGTATACATGCAGTGCAACCCATTCCAATTTGGATCCCATTCTTGTGGTTGAACATGATGTGGAGTTATACTGGTGGTGTATTTATATATGAACATAGGAAAGTTATGTCCAATTGATTCTACTATTTTTCCTATTCCCATTACCCGTACCCTCCCTTCTTTTCATTCCCCTTTGTCTAATCCAATAAACTTCTATACTTCACCTCCCTACTCTCTTATTATGGATTAGCATTCACGTATGAGAGAGAACATTCAGCCTTTGTTTTGTGGGGAGGACTGGCTTATTTCACTTAGCATGATATTCTCTAGTTCCATCTATTTACCTGCAAATTCCATAATTTCATTCTTTTTTATGGCTGAGTAATATTCATTGTGTGCATATACCACACTTTCTTTATCCATTCATCTGTTGAAGGGCACCTGGGTTGGTTCCATAGCTTGGCTATTGTGAATTGAGCTCCTATAAACATTGATGTGACTACATTAGTATGCTGATTTTAAGTCCTTTGGGTATAAGCTGAAGAGTGATATAACCAGGTCAACTAGTGGTTCCATTCCTAGTTTTTTGAGGAATCTCCATACTGCTTTCCAGATTGGTTGCACCAATTTGCATTTCCACCAGCAATATATGAGCGTAACTTTCCCCCGACAATCTTGCCAACATTTATTTTTGCTTTTATTCTTGATAAACTGCCTTTCTGACTGGAGTGAGTTGGAATCTCAGTGTAGTTTTGATTTGCATTTCTCTAATTGCTAGAGATATTATACATTTTTATATATTATTTCCCATTTATATTTCTTTTTCTGTGAAATACCCATTTATTTTCTTTGCCAATTTATGGATTGGGTTATTTGAGGTTTTTTTTTTTTTTTTTTTTTTTTTTTTTTTTTTTTTGGTGTGTGTGTGTGTGTTAAATTTTTTTGAGTTCTTTATAGATCTTGGAGATTATTGCTCTGAGGTGCAGGTGGTAAAGATTTTCTCCCATTCTGTAGGCTCTCTGTTCATATTCCTGATGGTTTCCTTTGCTATGAAGAAGCTTTTAATTTGATTCCATCCCATTTATTGACTCTTGATTTTACTTCTTGTGTTTTCATTTCAGTAAGATAGATTCTCTAAGTACGTAATAAAAGTCAGTACAATATTTTTTAAATTCTAACATAGTACATTAAAAAACTATAGAAACCAACTCACAAAGTTGAACTCACTCATTGTTTAATTAGCATTTTTGTGCACCTAAAATATCTTGGTCAATGTCCCAAGATCTCAGAATTCAAACTATATTCCCTTTAACTGGGTACAGCCTTCTTCTATGGAACAGATAGATTGTACACTGTCTCCTTCACCATGCATCTTCATGGAAGATATGGCATTGGAGTATAATTTTAAGGAAGAAATTCAATTTTCTCATATGGAACAGAAAGAACAGTTCAGGCTGAAGTATTTTTTCTTCTTATCAATCATGTTTGCCTTTGAAAAGGAACAACTTACCAGAGCCTGTTGCATACTAGAGCTTGTATTGCCAAGAACTAAATGACAAGGTTTAGCCAAATTCAAAAGTGAGAAAAGTCTGTTGCCTTCTTAGGGTTTTGAATTTGTTTTGTTTCTTAGAATAACCCTCGAGAATAGTGTTAGTAAACTGAGACCTGCCCCAGTACGGAGGGCTGGAGGGCGGTTATTGGCTTACTAGATCTTTCAGTTCTACCCAATAAACAAGACCTATCATGCTCAAAAGGCACATCCTCGTTAGGCATTTAGGGAACCCCATGAAGTGACCAGTCACATAAAGGTCTGCCAAACTGAGGTGATATGGGTGAGATTAGCGTATCCCTTTACTCCATCTGCAAGCTGGTTTTGCAAAATACAGCAAGTGTGGGCCGAAGGGGAGAACACAATATTCGTCACATGAAGAAGAAATGGAGAAAGCAGCATGATTAACAATGGCTTTTTAATTTTACCAGAAATTGAACTGAATCTATACCATTACCTTCCTTTCCATAAGATAATTGAGGCTATTGATTCATTGAGGAGGAGAGTAGTACTGCAAACCTAAGAGAGGAAGGGTGTGTGCACAGGCAAAAGAACACTGCTTGGTCCTAAGAGTGGGTAGGAGCTGGGCATGGTAGCACAGACCTGTAATCCTAGCAGCTCAGGAGGCTGAGGCAGGAGGAACATGAGTTCAAAGCCAGCCTCAGCAAAAGTGAAGTGCTAAGCAACTCAGTGAGACCCGTCTCTAAATAAAATACATAATAGGGCTGGAGATGTGCTTAGTGGTCGAGTGCCCCTGAGTTCAATCCCCGGTACCCCCCCCCCCCACTACCGCAAAATAAAAGAGTGGGTAGGATAGCAGTATTTCTAGTAAGCATGGTTATAGACAGACAGACACACACACACACACATACACACACACACACACACTCATGACCACGACTTTTAGAGTTAGTTCTAGTTCTGAATTTAATTAGGCAAGCATACAAAATCTCTGGAAACAAGGAGACTATAAATGCAGGACAGAAACTAATGAAGCCAATGAAACTTCCAGCCATATTCTTTTAAAAAAATTGTTTTAGTTATAGATAGACAAGATCCTTTTATTTTTATGTAGTGCTGAGGAACAAACCCAAGGCCTCACATATGCTATGCAAACCTCTGCCACTGAGCTACTACCACAGCCCCCATTATTCTTTCTATGCTTAACATTATTGCATTCATAAATAGGCAGTGAAGAGTCTATTAAGAAGGATCAAAATTTAAAAATATGTGAAACAATAGGGAAAACTGAAGTGTATAAAAACCTGCAAATCCTGCCGAAGTACAAAATCATAATAAACTGGAAAGTATTCTGAAAAATATATGTGAGCAATCTCAGCTTGTTGACCTTTATATCAGTTAGAATCTATTCAAGAAAACAGAAACCATACTAAGTTCTTCAACTGATATACTTTAATACAGGTCCTTTTTTTTTTTTCCCTTTTTTTCCCCTATGTGTTGGAAGGCTGAGAATCACAAAGAACCATGAACTGAACCAAAGAGAGTAACTAAGAAGCAGCCAACTTCCTAAATGGTAAAAGGAATGACTAACAGTGAATAGAGTTATGAAAACTTCAGGATACCATAAAAAGGGGGGTGTCTGAAAATAGCAGCAGCTGGTGAAAAGCCCTAGCAGTACAGAGATTGGGAGCAGAAACAGACAACTGCTTAGTAACAGTAACAGGTCCAGCCTTTCGGCTGTTCTGCTCTTTTTGCAACAGAGACTAACTTAACTTAAACCTTTATTTATTTCTCTATTGTCAGTTTCAATCCTAGTGAACCCATCCCCAATTAAGAAGGTACTTTCACATAGTTTGCCATATTGTCATTCAAAGCATCCTGCAATAAAATTTCATCTCCACTATATGCATCAGGAGTATATAAGTCAGAGAAATGTTTCTAAAATTTAAAGTGAAAATAAATTACCCAAATATCATGGAACATTTTAACTAATTCAGTAGCACTGAAGTTGGACCCAAGAGTTTGCATTTCAACATCCTCCAAATACATGGTGGCTGCTAGCCCAGAGACCATAATTTGGATGTAATATATATTAAGAGGAGGATCTACAATCACTTGCTATTAATATGTACCATTTGTTCTCCACAGCAAATTACCATTCAGTTCAATTATTTATACCTACCACAATGTTTCATTGAAGTAATAATACTATACTATTATCCTCTCAGACCCTATTTTATATTTATTACAAGTATTATTGGGTACATTAATATGTTTGAAGTGTTTCCTGTACATATTAGGGGCTTATGAGTCACATATTTATAGATATATAAATACATATGCAATTCTTAAGTTCCTCTTACGTAGGTCAAGTAAGATTTAATTTAATGTTTATTGTCAAATAAGCATGAGATTTACAAATGCCACCATGGGTTCTCCTAATATTTCTCTCTGGTTTTGATGTTCAGATTTGACCTATGCTTAGAGAGCAGAAAGCTATGTCATTAAAATGCAGTTGTGGTCTCAGAAGTGGCACTCTCCTGTTTGTTCCAAAGTGCAGTTTAGTGCTGTAATTGCTGACTTTACCTACAAAAATACATTGAGCTCCTGCTAGCATTGCAAATTCTAAAGAGCAATGGGCTGATAAAACCAAACTCCATTCTGCATTAGAATTGTCAGCACAGTTCTGACAGATGAATCTCCACAGCTTGACCAAAAGATACCTCATTGGACAGCTTCACTGTGAAGTTGGGACCAGTGTAGTTTAGGAAGACTAATTTTTGGATTGCGGACTCAGCTCATTAAGGGTGGATGGATGCTTCCAACTCCATATAGGCAGAGTCAGTATCATTTTTATTTGGGCTTTTTAAAGCCATAAAATGCATTCAAAGGCACATTTAAAAAAGTCTTCAGTCACAATCTTTGTTTTTCACAATCTAGTGTAAATAATTTTGTACATCTTTTTTATGCACCATTAATTTAACTGTCACCATTAGAAGAAAATTAGATAATGGGCTTATATTCCATCTCATGGTTCAGAAATAATATAAAGTTATAATAAAGGGTTATGTACTTTGTGTAGCTTCACATAATAAACAGGGAGAACTAAACATTGATTTTTAGCTTTAGCACAGCAGGTTTTACCAATATTCAATCATTCTAACATTAATCAATTTGAAGGCTATAAAAACAGTGCTAAAACACTTTGATAAACTTTATCCTAATTTTTGAGATTTTATTTTATAATAAAACAGAAATCACAGTTATTTCTCCTAGCTCTGTTGTTGGGTGTCCGTTTCTGCATAATGCAGTTTTTTTTTTTTTTTTTTTTTTAAAGAGGGAGCTCTGCTACTTTCTCCCAATTTAAACCTGCAATCACTCAAATTATATTTCAAGCAGTCATTTCAATATTCCACCATGTCTTCTGAATGCTTTCTAAAATGTCATTGACTTCTGTTTTACCCCTATCTAGAATGTGTTTCTCTGTCAGACCTATTTCCCTTACATTTCAACTTTTCCAAAGTTAATCTGCTTTATTTTGGTGTGATTGCAGATTCAAAGACATTGTGTGAAATTATACAAAAATCCCATATACATTTACCAAGTTGTCCTGATGGTAACATTTTACAAAACACTAGTACAATATCACAACCCAGATATTGACATTGACAGAGTCAAGAGACAGAGTATCTCTGTTACCACAGGGGTCCCTTATGTTGCCTTTTTAAGCCCCAATCCCTTACTTCCCCTTCTTCCTTCTTGTGACCCAGAAGCTACTCACCTGATATGTCCACTTCAATTTTTTTTTCCTTTTTTCATTTCAAGAATAGGATCTAAGTGTAATCATGCAGTGTTTAACTTTTGGGGATTGACTTTTTCCACTGAAAATAATTCTCTAGAGACCCATGCAAGTTGTTGTGTAGCAATCCTTTGTTCTTTATATTTCTGAGTGGTACCCCTAATGTGTATTGCCACAGGTCATTTAATTTTTCTTCTGGGTTGTTTCCAATTTGGAGATATTATGAATAAAGCTGCTCTGTAGATTTACGTAAAGTTTTTGATTTGCATGTAAGTTTTCCTGCTTCTGAATTGCATATAAAAGTGTGTCTAGTAAGTTGTAGGATAGTTGCTTGGTTAGTTTTTGAAGAATCCAGGGAATTGTTATACAAGGTGCCTGTATCATTTTACATTCCCATCAGTTGTGTTTGGACATCCAGTTTCTCTGCATCCATTCTAACATTTGATGTTCTCACTTTTTTTTTTTTAAGCCAATTTGATAGGAATGAAGGAATGAGGCGATATCATTGCAGTTTTAACTTGCATTTTCCTAAAAGTTAATCATGTTTAATATCTTTGCATGTGTTTTGTGCTCTCTGTGTATCCTCTGGAGAATTGGTTAAATGTGTATCTGGATCCTTTTACTTTTTTTCTTAATTGGATTGTTTGATTATTTTCCCCCTACATTTCTGTTTTGAGAATTCTTTACATATTCTGTATACCAAGCTTCTGTTCTGTTTTACAGTTTGAAAACATTTTCTTAGAAGTTTATAGTGTGTTTTTCTTTCTTTTTTTTTTACTGGGATTTTTCAAAAGACAAAGTTTTACCTTATGAAAGTTCAAATTATTAATGTTTACCCTTTAATGGATCACTATTTGGGGGCATCACTTCTTTTCCATCACAAGATTCAAAATTTTTTCTTTTTCCAAAAGTTGTGTTTTTTTTTTTTTTTATTTCACATTCTACCTTGAATCTCATTCAATTTTGACTAAGTTTTTGTAGGAGTGATATGTAGGTTGAGATTGTGTGTATGTTGTGTTTTGTCTTTTGACTATGGATATTGAATTGCCTCTATATACTTTATTGTAAAGATTACCATTTCTCCATTGAATTGATTTTGCACCTTTGTCAACATCAGTTTCTGGATTTTCAATTTATTTCTGTTGATCTACGTGTTTATCTTCCAACTAATATCACAAACTCTTGATTATAGTATTTGTAAAAAAAATATTGATAACAGACTGATTCCTCTTACTTGTTCACCATTTTCAAATTTTTCATATTATTCTAGTTCTTTTGTCATTCTACATAAATTTTATACTAATATTGCCAATATCAGAAAAACAAAAAACAAAACAAAACAAAAAATCTTGCTGGGATTTTGATAGGATTTTGTTAAACCTGCATAGAAATTTGGGGAGAGTTAACATTGTTCCTATACTGATTCCAAGCCATATGCATGGGATGTCTCTGTTTATTTAGATCTCCTTGATTCCCTTCATCAGCCCTAGCATATAAAACTTGGTACATTTTTTATTCTATTTACACCTAAGTGTTCCCTTTTCTTCTTATGAATTGTAAATGGTATGATATTGAACTTGGGTGTCCCCATGTTTACTGTTAGCATATTGAAATACAATTTATTTCTGTATATGTCTTCTATTATATGACCTCGATAAACTCACTGTTTTAATTCTGAAAGTTCTATGGTAGATTGCTTGGCATTCACTAAAGATATCGTCATGTCATCTGTAAATGGAGGTTTACTTCTTTCTAATTTGTCTCGAAGTTATTCTCTTTTCTAACCTTCTTCCAGTGACAAGAACTTCCAGCTCTGTCTTAAGAGTTATGAGAGCAGACAGCCTTGCTCTGTTCCTGACCCCAGGGAGAAATGATTCAGTCTTCTACCTTTAAGTACAGTGGTAACCATAGAGCTTCACAGGTTAAACTTCCATTATGAAAGTATTATTCTAGTTCTGTTTTCTGAAGATTGTTCATGATGAATGCACACTGAATTGTGTCACATGCATTTTTTTCATTGAATGATGTAATTGTGTAATTTTTTCTTTGCTAAACTGCTATAATAATAGATTATATTGATTGAATTTTAAATATTGAACCATCATTGAGTTCCTGGAATAAATCTGCCTGGTTACAGTTCTTTTTATACATGATGAATCCAATTTTAATGTTTTCATTAGAGATTTTCATACCTACTTATGAGCACATTGGATTGTAGTTTTGTCTCTTCCCCCCCCCCCCTATATTGCCATGGTCTGGATTTGGAAATGGAAAACATAAGCTTTATAAAGTGTAATAGGAAGTATTCCTCCTCCCCTAGTTTATGAAAAAACATTAATAGAATTAGTGTCACTTTCTCTGTAAATGTCCTCAAAATTTTTCAGTAAAATAATCAGGACCTGGAAATTTCTTTTGTGAAAGTTTTTAAATTACAAACACAACTTTCTTAAGAGTTGTAGAACTATTCCAATAATACAATTCACATTGTATGAGGTGTAGGAGTCTATGTACTTCCAGAAGTTGGTCCATTTCATAGAAGTCATCAAATTTTATATATAGATTTATTCATATAATTAATTTATACTCATTTTACAATCCTACAGTATCTACAGTGATATGATGTGTTCCATTCCTGAGATTTAATCTTTTTCTCTCCCTCTTTTTTCCTAGTCTACTTTATGTTGCTATAACAAATTACCTGAGACTGTGTAACTTATAACAAATGAAAACTGCATTGACTTACAGTTCTGGAGGCTGAGAAGTCCAATATCAAAGTGCAGGCATCTGCTAAGGGCCTTCTTGATGCATTATCACATGGTAGAACGACAGGTGAGGGGTGAGGGGAGGAGAATAAAAGAAGGGGAAAGACCATCCTTTTATAAATGAACCATTTCCAAGATAACAAAGTCATTTATATGATAATGCATTAATCTACTCCGTTCATGAAAGTGGAGCTCTCATACCCTAATCACCTTTATAGGTTCCACTCAATATTATTAAAATGACAAATTTCAACACAGGTTTTGAATGGGAAATACATTTAAACCATGGTAATTTTCTTAGAGAATTGTCAATTATATTGGTTTTCTTAAACTAAACTAATTTTGTTTCATTCCTGTAATGGTTAATTTGAATTGTCAACTTGATTGGATTAAGAGATGCTGAGGATTAGGAGGCTTCTGGGTTTGTCAATGAGAGTGTGTCTAGGAATGATTGGCATGTGGGATAGCCAACTGAAATGGTGACTCTCCGTAAGTGTGTTGGCAGCAGTGTCCAATATGATGATGGCTTGAATAGAATAAAAGTTGGGAGAACAAGGAAACATCAGCAGATGCAAGGCCAATTCTTCTTGAATGGGTTATTGATTTCTGCTGCCATCATCTGGTCTTGGACTAGGGTACCACCACTGATCCCTCTCGTTTTAGAGCTTCAGTCTCTTGGATTGTGTAGCTGCTGGTTCTTCCAGCTCTCCGGCCTATGGACTACCCAGCTTCTGGTCGTGTAAGCCTACCTAGTAATTCTCCTTTTTATAATTATACATTCTGTTGATTCTGTTCCTCTAGAGAACCCTAATAACAAGTGATTTTTTTTTTGTACTTTTCAATTTGGTTCAAATTTATTGATTTCTTTTTTTTTTTGTCATTTTTAAGTTGGGGTATAATACACACAGCCTTTATTATTTAAACAATTTTAAGTACACAGCTTATAGCACTTAGTACATTAAAACCTGTGCAACCAACTACCACCACCATACATCTCCAGAACTTTTTCATTTTCTTCAATCTGAAACTCCATACCTGTGAAAATGTAACGCTCCATTCTCCCTCACTCCACTCTAGGAAAGGAGCATACCTTCCGACTGAATGTCAACTTTCTGAATCTGAGCACTCTACGTATTTTATATGAATGAAATCATACAATATTGCCCTTTTTTACTTTTTATGTTTTTGATACCAGGGGTTGAAACCAGGAGCACTATACCACTGAACCATATCCCCAGCCTTTCTTTTTGAGACAAGGTTTCCCTAAGTTCCTAGGGCCTCACTAAGTTGCTGAGCCTGGCCTCGAACTTGTGTTCCTCCCATCTTAGCCTCCCAAGTCACTGGGATTGCAAAAGTGCACCACTGTACCTGGCACTGTTGTCCTGGTTTATATAACTTAGAACACAAATGTTAGAACAATATCTTCATGTTTAATCTATAAGAATTTTCAATTTACTTTATTCTGCTCTTCATCATTTTCTGGTTTTTATTTTCATTTTGTTTTGTTTGCTTAATTTGCATTTATTTTTCTCTTCGTTTTGTAGGTTGAGGGAATGAAAGCCTGCATTATTGATTTGAATCATATTTTCCTCTTCTTTAATGTAACCACTTAGTGTTCTTAGCATTCATAAACTGTGCCCCTTCCAATTTCAATATTTTGTGTTTTCACTTTTCAGTTTAATGTAGTTTAAAATTTCCTTTGAGACTTCCTCTTGATACACAGATTATTCAGAAGTACATTATTTAGCTAGAAGTGTTGGGAGATTTTTCTTTTATTGATTTTAACTTTGATTCTGTGTGGTCAGGGAACACTCTGATTTTACTCATGTTTTGTGCATTATAGTTATCCATAATAGTGGGGTTTACTTTTTTAACATACCTTGCTCCACTTCAATTCCCACTAGTCTTTTTTTTTTCTCCTCTGGTTCAGGCATAGTCATACTTGATTCATTCTTCATACATGTTCCATGGGTGCTTGAGAAAAATTTGTATTCTATTATTCTTAGATGAATTTTCTATAAATTTTGATTAGATCCAGTGGGTTTATGCAATTTTTATACTTTTATTTCTATCTAGCTTTTATATTAACTATTGAGGGAGTTATGGTGGCACACTTTAGTATAATTGTGGATTTGCCTATTTCTCCTTTCATTTCTATTTTTACTTCATATGTTGTGTTAACTCTGTTGTTTGATGTATACATATTTTGAATGTATTTTATGGAAGATGGATTCATTTACCAATGTATAATGTCACTTGGGTAATTTTCTTGCATTAACACCCACTTATCTGATATAAATATTTCCACTTCTATTTTCTTTTGAATACTGTTTTCATAAACTGAAATGATTGAAAAGATGTGTTATCTATATTTTCATGTTTTAAATGAGTCTTATAGGCAATATATTAAAATTACTTTTTAAATATAACCTGCCAATGTTTTAATGATTGTATTTAAACTATTTACATTTAATGTAATTATTGATCAATTAGGGCTTAGGTCTACTGTTTTATTTATTTATTTTAGAGATGGACACAATACCTTTATTTTATTTTTTATGTGGTGCTGAGGATCGAACCCAGTGCCTTCCACATGCAAGGCAAGTGCTCAGCCACTGAACTATGATCTCAGCCCCATTGTTTTTGGCTTTTTGTTTGTTTTACTGTTGTCTTTCCTTTGAATTCCTGTGGGCTACCTAAACATTTTTTTAAGAGTTATGTGATGGTTTTCTATAGCACTGTTTATTATGTCTCTTCATTTATTTTATTCGTGGTTCTCAGGATTATGGATACATGACGTCTCATAATTTTCCAATTGATATTTAACCATGTTAGCAAAGTGTAGAATTAATGTAACTATCTTACTACATTAAATATTTTTCTATAAACATTGAAAACCAGAATAGAAAATCTTACACTCTTTGTTTAAAGTGCTAAATGTAGTCAAGAAAATTCAAGAGGACATGCATTGCACTTATTCATACTTTACTTTTCCAATCATTCTTTCATTTCCATGCCTCAAACTTTTATCATTACTTTTTAAAAGTAATTTTAATTTAATTTAATTTTAATTTTAATTTTAATTATTTTTTAAATAAAGCTTTACCCATTCCTAGACATAAGACTTTAATGATGAATTCCTTTGTTTTGTCTTTATCTGAGAACGTCTTGATTTCCCTGGAGGATGAAGATATGTGTGTGTGTGTGTGTGTGTGTATAAATTCTGGATTGTCAATTCTCTTCTTCAACCACTTGAAAAATGTTGTTCTACTTTCTTCTGTCTTCCATGAATTACATTAGGAAATCTGCTGTCATTCAACATTATTTTGTGTAAAATATTATTTCTCTGATTTCAATAACTTTTCCATTGTTTTAATGTAAAGATCTTTTCTATTTTGTATCAAGGTATGCTATTCTTTGGGTTTGCACATGAAAAAAATACACTCAACTCCTTTACTTTTGTCTATATTTTGCTTAACTTTAGGTCATTTTCAGTCGTTATTTCTTCAAGTACCTTATTAGTCCCACCCACCCCCTTTTTGATCTGTTTGGGAGATTCCAATTCCAAGAAAACTAGACATTTTCTCATGGACCTACTGTTCCCTGGAGCTCAATGACTTTCTTTTTCTTTTTTCTTTTTTGTCCTATATCTTCTCAGGTGGCTGATTTTTATCATTATATCTTTAAGATCACTGATTTCTTTTTTCCTTTAGCCTTACGTTCTTCTTTTACTCTGTCCATTGTTATTTATGCTGGTTATTGGAGTTTTCAATTCTAAAATTTTCATTTGATCCTTCTTTATGTCTTGCCTTGCATTGCTGAGGATTTTCTGCTTTGTTTTCATTTGCTTTAAGTACATTTTTATAACTGATTTTTAATTTTGTTATATAAATGTATTCAAGATAGACCTTATAAATTAAATATGTATTGTTTATTTCTTTACACAAGGTCTGGACCTGTTCACTCAAAAGTCTATCAGTGCAAACATGTTCTTACACATCCAATTTTTTAAAGATAGCTTAAAAAATTTATAGCCTGCCTGCTTTGCATATCCACATGAAACTGCACTGGCTTGTTCTGATACTACTCTAGCAGAGGAATGGAAAATGAAAAGCAGGTGGAGATAGAATTCAAGGTTCCCACTTACCTTCTATGAACACTTGAAGGGTTACTTCTCCTTACTATAAAGTGGAATTTGGAAAAAGAATTAAAAAAAAAAAAGATTTTTCCTAAGAAAAAAAAGAGCTTGGAAGGGGTGAGGTATGTATACCTTATTTCCTTGTCACATTCACTCTCATCATTGAGGTGGCCTTGTTTCTGATTGATGTGTCAGGACTTGGCCAGGACCTTTTACCAGGCTTCCTTTGATGCCAGTAAGAAGAGGATTGGATGGATGCTTTGGCTGTCTACTCAAATGTCTCTGGTCCATCTCGGGAATAGAGGAGATGCAGCTAGGACACCTTTCTATTAACCTGGTTAGTGTGGAAATCCTAACTTACTTTTCAAATGTCCTGGAGTGGCTGAAGTGGGAACCATAGTTTTCTCTGTGTATTTCACTAGAATATTTATTGTCTTAATAATTTTGGTATTATTAACATAGTTTTCTTAAGCATACTTAATTTTTAGGCACACAGTGGTGTTTATGGGTTGCCAATTTCTTCACCTACAAGTTTGGAATTTATGAGGGGGGAAAAAATAGGAAGACCCATTGGACTCACCACCATACCATTTATTTGGGCCTCAAACTCCTCAACTGTCTTCCTACTTCTCTGCATCTTTTAGATGTTTGTTATCTTTGCTTTTTATGTGATGCCATGATTTTTTTTACTAGCATAACTATGTTTAAAAAGACATTTAACTATATCTCTTTTTCTTTCTGGAACCTAAAATCTGAATATAGAGACATTACTTTGTGATTCTTTCTAACAACAACACTTGCCTTGATGGTGATGCTTTTTTTTCTTTGTATCGCCAAAAACTTTTATGGCATTCTATTTTACTTTCTTGTTTATCTCTACCAACTAGGCACAGTAGCCTGTCAATCACCCAAAGGTACAAGCTTTGACTTTTCTATTTTTTCCCATGACTGGACAATAGTTTGATTATGGCTGCCAATTTTTATTAAATTAATTAAAAGATATACTTTACCTCCAAGTATGAAACTCACATCTAATCCTCCAAAATCTAGATCAGCAAAAATCTTCTAAAATATTGTAATATTTCTGAACAAACACTTACCAAGTTAATTTAAAGTTAAGTTATTTTAACCTTTACTTTGCATGCCAGTTTGCTTAAGGGTGGCTGGGAGTGAGGCAGATGAAAATAGCTATAAGGCACAAATATTTCTTCTTTACACACAGCTTCAAGGAGAGACAGTGAATGACAAAATGTTATAGAAAGAAAGAGAAAAAAATTCCTCTGAAATCGCAATGTCACAAAAATAGAGACAGATTCTGTTTCCCTAACATAATCCACTGACAGTCATTCTATTATATGAAATTGAGGTGAGGTCTTGGTATTTGACATCTGCTCTGGAGGTTATATTTTAAAAGCTTATCAGAAACTCATAGGATGGGTGAAATATAGATGTTTTGATATTTCCAAAATCTTTATAAAATAGATATCCTAAGGGATTTCATGAAGTTGGAACATAAGAATTGTATGTGATAAAATAAAGGTGGCATTCCCCCCAAAAAAATAATTTTTAAAGATACTACTCTCTATGCCAAATTTTCAAAGATATCAGAAAAAGAAAATGAATAAAGAATTAGTCTGAAATTTGTATTTTATTGAACACTGAATTATAAAATAATTCATTAGCTGTTATATATCATTTAACAATAAAAATTATTAGCATAGCTTGCTTTGTACAATTTTTAAAAAATGCAATCAAATAACCACCTTCCTCAACCAAAAATGTCATGTTACATATCATCTTTTTTCCCTATAAGATCTTAATTGCCTCTACTTTTAAGTATTGACTAGTGAGCAACAGGCCCTAAAAATTGCAAAATATATATATTTTTATATATACATACTGCCTTATGTATGGAAAACTTTACCTGATCTATTCAGGTACTACTCTATTTAATCATCCTACTAAGAGTACAGAACTCATTTCAAGTCAAACAATGGACATTAACTAGAAAAAAAAATGCTTAGAATTGTCTCATCAGTCACTAAACATAGGAAAATAATGCAAGTTTTTTTCAATTATTATTCATTTTAATCAGCTAAACTGTAAGTTCCTCCTTACTATAGGACAAATTTTATTTTCTAGTCTTTTCTGGTCTTTCAATTGTCCAGAGTCCTCTGATATCAAGTAAGTTGGACTGTGCTATGGTTTGGAGGTTAAAAGTCAGTCAGAGGACTAGATGGTAGAGGCTTGGTCCCCAGAGTGGCACTGGGAAGTGGGGCTTTATGGGAGTTCCTTATGTCATAAGGGAGGGTGGAACCCCTTGAAGTGAATCAGGGGACCTTGTCTTCTTCCGTTTTTCTCTTCACGTGCTGGTTTATAAGATGCGAAGTTTGTTCCATTGCCTGGTCCAGTCATGATATGCTGGCCTTATCGGAGGTCTGAAGCAAAGAGAGCACTTGATCTTGGGTTCAAACCTCCAGAACCATGAGCCAGAATAATTGTTTCCTCTTTGTAGGTTAATTGCCTCAGGTATTTCACCAAAATGATGGAAAGTCGACTAATAAAACTTCAAAATTAGTAGAGTACTACCATATAACATAAATCTCTAAATCAGAAACCATTCTTGTGGTCAGATTTCTCTAACCCACCTAATCATGCAAGGAAATGTCACAGGAAGCCAACAATTGCACTGTATATCTTTGGGGGTCATTATTTTGAATTAGTACTTAGAAATAAAAGATACCTTTTATTGCCTAATACATAATTTACCTACAATCCAAAAAGAAACATTGAGTCCTTCAAATTAAGCTTGGAGGAAAAAAAAATCTGTGAGCTAGCAATATAAATTTTATGTAATAATTAATTCTTATAAGAAAGTTCTCTGTTTTGCCAAAGAAAATTGAGAACCGACTGATCTAATTACTGTCTATTTCTGGAGAGTCTTTCTCATTGGATCTTCTAACACTCACACTCTTTTTTCTGAAACTTAGTATACTAATCTGATTGAAATGTAAAAGAACAAGAGTCATCCTTTCACAGAGAAGGACTAGTTTCGCTCTAGTTTTCTGCTTCCACAGGTGGAAGGTCCTTCTCTGGAGGTGCATGTGGTTTAGCTCTATGGTATAGAACTAAATCTCATCCTCCAAATTTCACTTATGTCTAACATAGACAAGGTGTCTATTTCAGGAAGGTCACCTCATGCCCTGAGTTCACAAGTGGAGAAACACAGTATTCTTCCAACAGAGTTTTTGAAAAGAATCAAATGCAACTACCAAGTATAACCACTCCATCAAAGTCTAACCATTTATTTTGTGTCAATTCTTAAGAACCACAGGAAATTCAGTTGTAATTTCTGCCCAGTGTCACTCAGCATCACTTCTCAGTTGCTCTCTAAACTGGGGTCTAGGTTAGAATCCAGCTACATGCAGCTGACAAGGACTTCAATCCTAAGAATTTTGCCCAATTTAGGCTTCTAAATACACAGAGTATTTATGTGGCTTTATATGACAGAAGTAATGGATTCTCCATGGAGTCCTGGTTCTCTGACTGAGTACCGAGCTAGTCTTCTGTCTAGATGTTAGTGGAAAATGGTTAATTCATTTTTATAATTGCTGTTTTGAAAGAAGACAGTGCAATAGAGGGATTATCTCTGATATGTGTACCCATAAATTATTTGCAAAATCTTAAATTATCTAATTTATTTTCAAAACGCACTCTTCTTGTGTTGTGGCAGCCAATCTTAGAATTGGCAATAAAAGCTTTTATTCCTACACATTAAAAAAAAATCTTTGACTGAACAAATAATACTACCCCTTTTATAATAGCATAAAAATAAATAAAATACTTGGGAATCAAAGAAAGAGGTTAAAGATCTCTACAACAAAAACTACAGAACACTAAAGAAAGAAATTAAAGAAGAGCTTATAAGATGGGAAGATCTACCTTGTTCTTGGATAGACAAAATATTGTCAAAATGACCATACTACCAAAAGCACTGCACAGATTTAATGCAGTTGTGATCAAAATCTCAATGACATTCCTCATAGAAATAGAAAAACAGTAATGAAACTCATCTGGAAAAATAAGACACCTAGAATAGCTAAAGTAATCCTTAGCAAGAAGAGTAAAGCAGATGGTATCACTCTACCACAACTGAAACTATACTACAGAGCAATAGTAACGAAAATAGCATGGTATTCGCACCAAAATAGACTTGTAGACTAATGGTACAGAAGAGAGGACACAAAGATTAACCCCCATAATTATAGTTATCTCATATTTGACACCAAAAACGTACATTGGAGAAAAGATAGCCTCTTCAACAAATAGTGCTAGGAAAATTGGAAATCCATATGCAACAAAATGAAATTAAACCCCTATCTGTCACCATGCACAAAACTCAACTCAAAGTGGATCAGGACCTAGCAATTAAACCAGAGCACTGCACCTATTAGAAAAGGTAGGCCCAGATCTCCATCATGTCGGATTAGGCCCCAAGTTCCTTGATAAGACTCCTATGGTGCAAGAATCAATATCAAGAATCAATAAATGGGATTGTTACAAACCAAAAAGCTTCTTCTCAGCAAAAGAAACAATCTGTGAGGTGAATAGAGAGCCTACTAATTGGGAACAAATTCTTACCACATGCACGTCAAATAGAGAACTAATCTCTAGAATATATAAAGAACCAAAATTTCTTAACACCAAAAGCCCTAAATAACCCAAATAATACATGGGCCCAGGAACTGAACAAACACTTCTCAGAAGAAGATACACAATGGATTAACAAATATATGAAAAAATGCTCAACATCTCTAGCAATTAGAGAAATGCAAATCAAAACTACTCTAAGATACCATCTCACTCCTGTCAGAATGGCAGCTGTCAAGAATACAAACAACAGGGCATGTGAGTGTGACGGTTCTTGCAGTGCTAAATGCACTAAGAAAGTCGGAATCAATCGTCGGTAAATATGGAACCCACTGCAGTGCCTCCCTCTGGAAAATGGTGAAGAAAATTGAAATCAGCCAGCACGCCAAGTACACATGTTCCTTCTGTGGCAAAACCAAGATGAAGAGATGGGCTGTGGGGATCTGGCACTGTGGTCCCTGCATGAAAACAGTGGCTGGTGGTGCCTGGACCTACAACACCACTTCTGCTGTCACAGTCAAGTCTGCAATCAGAAGGCTGAAGGAATTGAAAGACCAGTAGAAAGTTCTACCATATAGCAAAATTGTGGTTTGTTTGTTAATTGTATTAACTGGATGTTCTGATGTAAATTGCATTAATATTGCCCTTTCAAAAGATTTGTGAATTGAAGCCCTTCTAATTTGAATTGGAAAATTTTACTAGGTGGGTTATTGTAATTCAGGTCTTTTTTCTTCAGTAGTCAGATGATAATGGCATGAAACTAAGTATTATGGCTTAGGTATATACTCAGCTGTTTTTGTTTTTTGTTTTTTTTTAAACACTGTTCAACTACTCCGAGATACATTGACATTGTACAAAATTTGTTTTAAAGGTAAAATATCCTAAAAACACAAAGGACATACATTAAAAAAAAAAAAGAATGCAAACAACAATAAGTGTTGGCGAAGATGTGGAGGAAAAAACACACTCATACTCTGCTGGTGGGACTGCATATTGATGCAGCCAGTATGGAAAGCAGTATGGAGATTCCTTGGAAAACTGGGAATGGAACCACCATTTGACCCAGCTATCTGTCTCCTCTGTCTATACCCAAAAGACTTAAAACAGCATACTACAGGAATATAGCCACATCAATGTTTATAGCAGCACAATTCACAGTAGCTGAACTGTGGAACCAACCTAAATGGATGGTTAAAGAAAATGTGGTATGTATATGTATGTGTGTATATATATGTATATATATATTATTCAGAATTAAAAGTGAATAAAATTATGGCATTTGCAGGTAAATGGATGGAGCTGGAGAACATAATGCTAAGGGAAATTAGCCAATCCCCAAAACCAAATGCCTAATGATTTCTCTAATTTAAGGATTCTGATTCATAATATTCTACAGGGGGTGGGGGTGGGGATGGGAGGATTTAATTAATAGGGCAAAGGGAAAAGGGAAGGGAGGGGTGTAGGGGTAGAAAAGGTGGTGGAATGCGATGGTGATCATTACCCTAAGTACATGTATGAAGACAAGAAGGATGTGACTATTTTGTGTACAACCAGAGATATGAAACATTGTGCTTTATATGTGTAATATGAATTGCAATGTATTCTGTTGTCATATATAACAAATTAAAATTTTTTAAAAAGTTGGGAAATTTAAATTAAGATAAACAGAATTTGGGGGAATTATAGAAAAATGAGGTGATTAAAGAAAAACATGCTTAAAACAATGATAATGAAAGAAAATACTGAAAGTTACATGTAAAACCTACAAAACAAAATATGAAAGTTAAAAAAAGATAATTAAAAATTATTTTGAATCCTTATACTCCAATAAAATAGAAGATAGTGAAGGCATCGATAAATTTCTTAAGTCATATGATCTGCCCAGATTGAGTCAGGAGGATATACACAACCTAAACAGACCAATATCAATTGAGGAAATAGAAGAAGCCATCAAAAGACTACCAACTAAGAAAAGCCCAGGACTGGATGGGTATACAGCAGAGTTTTACAAAACCTTTAAAGAAGAACTAGTACCAATATTTTTCAAGCTATTTCAGGAAAATAGAAAAAGAGGGAGAACTTCCAAATTCATTCTACAAGGCCAACATCACCCTGATTCCTAAACCAGACAAAGACACTTCAAAGAAAGAAAACTACAGACCAATATCTCTAATGAACATAGATAAAAAAAAATCCTCAATAAAATTCTGGCAAATCGGATACAGAAACATATCAAAAAGATCGTACATCATGATCCAGTAGGATGCATCCCTGGGATGCAAGGCTGGTTGAATATATGGAAATCAATAAATGTTATTCACCACATCAATAGACTTAAAGATAAGAACCATATGATCATCTCAATAGATGCAGTAAAAAGCATTCCACAAAGTACAGCATCCCTTTATGTTCAAAACACTAGAAAAACTAGGGATAACAGGAACATACCTCAATGTTGTAAAAGCTATCTATGCTAAGCCTCAGGCTAGCATCATTCTGAATGGAGAAAAATTAAAGGCATTCCCTCTAAAATCTGGAACAAGACAGGGATGCCCTCTCTCACCACTTCTGTTCAACATAGTTTTCGAAACACTGGCTAGAGCAATTAGATGAAAGAAATTAAAGGCATAAAAATAAGAAAAGAAGAACTTAAATTATCACTATTTGCTGGTGACATGATTCTAAACATAGCAGACCCAAAAGGGTCTACAAAGAAACTACTAGAGCTCATAAATGAATTCAGCAAAGTGGCAGGATATAAAATCAGCACTCATAAATCAAAGGCATTCCTGTATATCAGCAACAAATCCTCTGAAATGGAAATGAGGACAACCACCCCATTCACAATATCCTCAAAAAAATAAAATAAAATACTTGGGCATCAACCTAACAAAAGAGGTGAAAGACTTATACAATGAAAACTACAGAACCCTAAAGAGAGAAATAGAAGAAGATCTTAGAAGATGGAAAAATATACCCTGTTCATGGATAGGCTGAACTAACATTATCAAAATGGCCATATTACCAAAAGTTCTCTACAGGTTTAATGCAATCCCAATCAAAATCCCAATGGCATTTCTTATAGAAATAGATAAAGCAATCATGAACTTCATATGGAAAAATAAAAGACCCAGAATAGCAAAAGCAATTCTAAGCAGGAAGAGTGAATCAGGCGGTATAGCATTACCAGACTTCAAACTATACTACAGAGCAATAGTAACAAAAACAGCATGGTACTGGTACCAAAACAGGTAGGTGGACCAATGGTACAGAATAGAGGACACAGAGACCAATCTACAAAATTACAACTATTTTATATTTGAGAAAGGGGCTAAAATCATGCAATGGAGGAAGGATAGCATCTTCAACAAATGGTGCTGGGAAAACTGGAAATCCATATGCAACAAAATGAATCTGAATCCCTTTCTCTTGCCATGCACAAAAGTTAACTCAAAATGGATCAAGGAGCTTGATATCAAATCAGAGACTCTGTGTCTGATAGAAGAAAAAGTTGGCTCCAATTTACATATTGTGGGGTCAGTCTCCAAATTCCTTAATAGGACACCCATAGCACAAGAGTTAATAACAAGAATCAACAAATGGGACTTACTCAAACTAAAAGGTTTTTTTCTCAGCAAGAGAAACAATAAGAGAGGTAAATAGGGAGCCTACATCCTAGGAACAAATTTTTACTCCTCACACTTCAGATAGAGCCCTAATATCCATAATATACAAAGAACTCAAAAAATTAGACAATAAGATAACAAATAACCCAATCAACAAATGGGCCGAGGAAATGAACAGACACTTTTTAGAGGAGGACATACAATCAATCAACAAGTTCATGAAAAAATGCTCACCATCTCTAGCAGTCAGAGAAATGCAAATCAAAACCACCCTAAGATACCATCTCACTCCAGTAAGATTGGCAGCCATTATGAAGTCAAACAAAAACAAGTGCTGGTGAGGATGTGGGGAAAAGGGTACACTTGTATATTGCTGGTGGGACTGCAAATTGGTGCGGCCAATTTGGAAAGCAGTATGGAGATTCCTGAGAAAGCTGGGAATGGAACCACCATTTGACCCAGCTATTGCCCTTCTCCGACTATTCCCTGAAGACCTTAAAAGAGCGTACTACAGGGATACTGCCACATGGATGTTCATAGCAGCACAATTCACAATAGCTAGACTGTGGAACCAACCTAGATGCCCTTCAATAAATGAATGGTTTAAAAAAAATGCCACATTTATACACAATGGAGTATTACTCTGCACTAAAAAATGACAAAATCATGGCATTTGCAGGGAAAAGGTTAGCATTAGAGCAGATTATGCTAAGTGAAGCTAGCCAATCCCTAAAAAACAAATGCTAAATGTCTTCTTTGATATCAGGAGGGCAACTAAGAACAGAGCAGGGAGGAAAAGCATGAGAAGAAGATTAAACAGGGATGAGAGGTGGCAGGGAAAGGGAGAGAGAAGGGGAATTGCATGGAAAGGAAGGAGACCCTCAGGGTTATACAAAATTACATATAAGAGGAAGTAAGGGAAAAGGGAAAAAAACAAGGGAGAGAAATGAATTACAATAGATGGGGTAGAGGGAGAAGATGGGATGGGAGGTAGAGGATAGGAAAGGCAGCAGAATACAACAGACACTAGTATGGCAGTATGCAAAAACGTGGATGTGTAACCGATATGATTTTCTGCAATCTGTATACGGGGAAAAATGGGAGTTCATAACCCACTTGAATCAAATGTATGAAATATGATATGTCAAGAGCTTTGTAATGTTTTGAACAACTAATAATAAAAATAAATAAAATAAAATTAACAGAATTGCCCATGTTTTCTAGAGAGCTCTTTGATAACATGTATCAAATCACACAAGACAAGTTTGCCTTTTGAATCATGAAGTCTACTTCTAAGGAATTTATCCAACACTGAAAAGTGGGAAGCAACACCAATACCTGACAACACCAAAAATGATGAAATAAATGACATTGTGGCCATAAAAAAAATAATCAATGTCTAAGTTTCTTTGTTGTTATTGATCTTTTTATTATCAAAGTAATAAATGAATATTGTAGAAGATTAGAAAATATAAGAAAAAACAAACAGAATACTGGAGGAAAAAACACTTCATAATCATACCACACAATAGTGCTAATCCTTTGTTGTGGCTTTCAATTTCATTGTACATATGTTTTACCTATTGATATCCAATTGCATTTATACCATGTTGTCTTGCTTTCTAAAATTTAACATTATACTTTCAGTGTTTCCCACTTTCATCTTTCTAACACAGAACTGTATTAATGTTCTAATATTTTTGAATACTGTTTCACATGAATTATTTTACTAAAATATCAGTAAATGTTTTACATTTTAAATCACCCAATTAAAATAAAAATATTTCAAAGAATATAAAATGTGTGTATGGCATATACATTAGTTGTGTTTTTTATTCATAGAGGAGGTAAAAAATAAACAGCTGTACCTCAGGTATTTTTCAGACTAAGAGACACTTTAATTTCTCTTTAGTAGTCCCAAATTCATTTGAAATATCATTAAAAGGTAACAGATAAAATAATTTAGTTTTATTCTGGTGAGTTCTCAGTAAAAAGGCTGAAAAGTCAAGAATCCCTGAGAAGTAATAGAGCTACTTTATTTGTGAAAGGACTTCCATCCCAGAGTAGTACTTTATTTTGCACATTTGATCAGGGCATTATTAGGCATTCAGCAATCCACTCTGCCTGGTTCATTTCTCCAAATGGAATGACACACCCATAATGATACAGTTATTTTGCAATGATTTCTACTTAATACTCCAAGGCTTTTCTTGGAGTTTTGTGGCTGTTTGTGAATAGGACAAACTATTCCACCTATGTTGGCTAGGATTCTCCAAAATCAAAACAGGAATTGGCAGGAATGAAAAAGTAAATTCACCGATCATGATCATCTGTTACCATTACCATGGCAGAAACTCTCTCTTTTGTTATTTCACATGTTCATAGAAATTCTGGGGATGAGAAGGAGGGCGCCCTTTTTTGTACTTAGTTATGCAGCATTGTAGAGGCAGACCACAAAGGTGACAGTGTATAATATGAATGACCAAGTTCAAATAAACAAAATAAGATAAAGTGGGAAAAACAGGAAGGAACAAAACCAGGTTCCAGAGTCCAAGAGCAGAAACTGTCTGGGGAGGGTCTAGGAAGGTAGGAAGACAGTTAACCCCAAAGGAGTTTCAGAATAAGTCAATCATGGCAGGTTTGTTCACAGTTCCTGGGATCTTTGGTGGGAAACACAGGAAGCTATCAAAGAGGATAACAAGAACCCATCTCCCGTTATCCACAGGTTATCCCAATATTCACTCCTAGATAAGCCTCGTCTGAGAAAGGTAACCACAGGTGAGGAAGTCATTTATACGGGAGGACATATAATTATGTTAGATGAAAGGGCAAAGAAACAAGAGGAGACAAAGCCTAAACGTGGCAGTTATCTGAATATAGCAGTATAAAATAGAATTTGGGCCATGTGATAGTAATTTCAGGTAATAAAAATGCAGGGATAACAAGCAACAAAAATTGTTACTCTTAAGAAAACCTGCAAAGATACCTGTCAAGAAGCAAACAAAAGAAGGACACACACATGCGCACGTGTGCGCACACACACACACGTACACACTCACACAGTGCAGAGGCAAGAAAGCAAGTGGCTATTCCTCCCAGCAGCTGTGTTTATTATCTCACAAGTTACACAGCTCCCATTACCATAAATACATTCTAACTAGTATTCCTTTTACCCCAAGCGCTAGCTAACTGAGAAAAGGTCCAGGTTAATACAAACACTGAGCCCCTTCTCTCCAAGGACATCACAGCGCACCTGCCTAGTTATCTTAATAGCTTCAAGGGGAAACTGCTGGGCATTCCAAGCGTGGAAAACAGGGCGCCAGTTACCCCCCAGGAGTTTGTTCACCCAGGGAATTCTTCCCTGTACATGGTCATGAATACCTACAGTTGCTCCCAGCAAAAGTTTTTACACCACCACTGGCCATCACAATAGAAGTGACATCATGACTATGACATCTCCTACGCAAACTGTAGGAGGCAGAGCAAGAACGTATGGAAAGCATGTCACCCCAGTCACAATGAACCAACAAAGGACTCTTAAAGATAGAGGCTTTCCTCCTTTACAATCCATTTTTCCCTGTGATGGAAATACTGTTGTAAATAGCACTTAAATGGTGAACTGGGGGGATTGCCACTCTCTCACAACAATCTCCCCTTCTTCCATGACAATCACATGATGCTTTTTAAAACTATTTGGTACTATTTGTCATTGTGTATGGAGAGACAGAAAAGCTCATGGGTCAACCTTATGTTCCTCAGAAATCCCGGGGGACATTGATTCAAAGTATCACCCACCCCTTCTTAACTTATCCACAGGATCTGTTGTTGAACCATTCAGCATGTCAATTTTAAAATCTGTACTGTTGAGATTCGGGGGTAGAGTATTTTTTTTTCCCCACACGCAAGACTCGGGGTTCAGTCCCCATCACCACAATAAACAAACAAAACATAAAATGAGCACTGTTTATAAAACAAGAGTGAAGGTTTTTTTTTTCTTTAAATTTGTGACTTATGTACAATATTCACAAGGAAAATGGCACATATTCAATTGTGCAGCTCAACAAATATTTACCAACCAAAAACATCTGTGTCACAGCATACAGATCACAAAAAGACCGCAATCAACATCTCTTCCGATTGCTCCCTATGCCAAGGGAAAACGTCTTCCTAATGACTCACAGGATTAACCAGATTTTACTGTAATTGAACTTTATATAAGTGGAATCATGCAATACAGTCTGAATTTTATTTGGCTTCCTTTGATCAAATTATATTTGTCAAATTTTTCCAGTATTGCTGGTATTTTGAAGATTTTTCATAACAATTTTTTTTTTTACTGTAAAAGCAGCCAGGACTATAGTGAATACAGAAAAAGGTTGAATTTAATATATTGCTGTCACAGGTATTATTACAGTAAGTATAATAAATAATATTTTTAAAAACAGTATTTGGAGCTATAGCTTACCAGTAACCTATGATAATGTGGTTCTATTGAGAACAGCCTTATCAGCATATGATAATTTTTAATTAGTGTGTTGTTAAAGTACAAATCACCTCTAAGAACAGATTTTTTAACAAGATGACCATGTGCCCTCACACAGGTAAATGCAAGTGTTATGGCTTTCATATCCATGCATGGGCTCAGTTTACACCGCAGGAATCCTGACATTTAAAGATATAGTAGACATTTATCACAATTGTCACTTGCCATTAATTTACATTCCTTTTATGCATCTGTTCAAAAAATAATTAGGATTTTATGCTGCAGTAAATATGCTTGTTCATCCATTAGTGCAAAGCAAAAGATTAATTGCATTACAATGGGAATCGGGACTACAACACTCCCAGCCACAATGATAACAGTGACAGCTGGGCTGCCCACAGTACTTTGCTCTGATAAGCTTCAAAAACAAGTGTAGATGGGAAAATAATTAAATCACTGACAAGCCTTATTTTCCCTCTTCCTGCAATCAGCTTACACTCACCAAAGACTTTCCCTGCAAATTAGAAAAAGGCTTTCCCTCCAACTCCAAGAGTCCCAGTTTAATGTTGATAATTAGCAGGATTTCTACAGATCTCACTTTTAACTCCTACAGTTTATCTCAGCAAGCTAAAGAGGACAGCAGAACAGACCTGATCTAGTCTAGCATCTCTTGAGAGCCCTACAGATAGGACTGGATCCATGCTCCTCTGACCAGTGTAGTCACATGAGGCCTGATGCTTGTTTTAATGCTCTGTTGTCTCACCACCTTAAAGTTCTTTTTTTTTTTTGGGGGGGGGGAGGCGATACCAGGGAGTGAACTCAGTGGTCAGGGGCACTTGACCACTGAGCCACATCCCCATCCCTATTTTGTATTTTACTGAGAGACAGGGTCTCACTGAGTTGCTTAGTGCTCTCTTTTGCTGAGGCTGGTTTTGAATTCACAATCCTCCTGCCTCAGCCTCCTAAGTGGCTAGGATTACAGGCCTGTGCACCCAGCACCATCATAAAATTCTTCATAGTTTCTCTAACAAGGAGACTCACATTTGATATTTTAGGACATTATAAATTATGGATCCAATCCTACCAATAAACATAAGAAGTAGAATTATCATTCTCCTTTTGTCTTTCCTTTCTTCTCTCTCTCTCTCTCTCACCATGGTGTTTTAGTCACCCTTTTCTCCACTGTGACTAAAGGAAGGGATTAGAACAACTGTAGAGGAGGAAAAGTTTATTTGAGGACTCACAGTTTCAGAGGTCTCAGTCCATAGAAGGCCAGCTCCATTCCTTGGGGCTCAGATGATGCAAAACATCATGGTGGAAGAGTGTGGCCCAGAGAAGTAGCTCACAAATTGATCAGGAAGCAGAGAGAGAGAGAGAGAGAGAGAGAGATTCCATTCCCCCAGATTTAAAATATATACCCCAAAGCCATGCCTCCAATGACCTACCTCCTCCAGCCCTATTTCACCTGCTTCCAGTTACCACTCAGTTAATCTCACAGGTGATTAATTTACTGATTGGGTTAAGCTCTTGTAACTCAGTCATTTCTTCTCTGAACATTCTTGCATTGTCTCACACATGAGCTTTTGGGGGACACCTCACATCCAAACCATAACATGTAGATTTCTAAATCTCTATAACTATCCATAGGGATATAGAGAGGTGTCGGATGAATGTCAGTCAGTGAACACACCCACACATATACACATTGTTGCATTTCCACAAAAGAAAAAATAAAGAAAGAAAACAGGCTCCCCACCTCTGAATTTCACTGGTTAATTGGGAAATAATGTAGCATTACTGAGTAGAAATAGCATCTATTTTTTTAAGAAAAAACATCTGAGAAGTAAAAGATGTGCTCCAATTGTTTTTTGACTATGACACTTCCCTATGGTTCAAAACACACTGACAATTATTTTAACCTCAATAGGAGTTAAGAATGTTTTTGACCTTGGGTAAGAGTTTATGTCATTCAGAAAATAAATTCTGCAATGATTTGTGTAATGGCCTAACCTGCACCTACCACCACCATCCCCACCAAGAAGAAAAAACAAAATAATAATGACAGAATTGCTCAACTAATAACTTCATTCTCTGATGCATAATCAAGGTGGCAACAAAAGAAAGCTTTCCCCAGGATTGACAGTTCCACCATAGTAAGTAACAGATGGGTTTGATTGCAACCAAAATGTATGTGTGGATGATCATTATTGTTGAATTATTTATCATGGCCTCTTCTCTTACAGCAGAGACTTCTAAATACTTGGCCTAGTAAGGAATTGCGTAGCGCAATAATGCATCTACTGCTGTGTTCAAAACTGGTCAGAGCTTATTCTTCTACATGATTTTTATCTTAATTCTTTTAAAGGCCCTTATATGTGATATACATTATCCATCAAAAATTTCCAGCTGGGCCTGTAATCCTACCAACTTGAGAGGCTGAAGCAGGAAGATCCATTGAATCCAAGGGTTCATGGCCAACCTGGACAACTTACTGAGATCCTCACCTCAAAAAAAGTTTCTTTCCTCTTCCTCAAGTAGAAGAACAAGGAGGCTTTTGTTATTGATAAGGGTAGGGGACCTTAAAAATAGGTCAGGCACCATAGCAGAACAGACCAGTTTGCTTAAGGGGAAGGGAAATGCAAATTAACTGCTAAAGACTTGGGTATGTTTGAGTTCTGGCAGCAGCTGCTGAATAATTAGGGCCCAAAGGCCTTCATAAAGGTTGTAAGTCTTGTTACTGTGGCTAACAAAATCTGCTTGAGTAATTTCCCTTTCACTATTGCGAGTATGGGGTTTTAACTCACTAGATGGCTGATTTTGTGGCATGTACATATTCCATGTGTTGGGGAAAATGACCTTCCAGGGCTCCCCTCTGGACTGCTTTAGAGCAATGATCATAAATCCTCACTAAAAGGAAACTGGCTCTTAGGTGAGGCAGTTTAGGGTTTGGGAGAAGAAGGAAAGGTGGATAGATATAGATAAACGTATACACAGTGGTTCTGCAAAACTGGATTGTGACACCATGTGGAACAACATGGTGACAGTGGCCTAAAATACAAAATAAAAGAATAGGCTGAATTCCAATATAACTAAAATAGACATTTATTAATACAGATAAACATTCTTCTGGGTTATATTAGATAATTTTCATAGTTTTTAGATACATGTTTCCCACAAATAACCCTTTTCAATACTTCCCTTCTCTGAATTGTTAAGCCATGCTCTTTGTTTTACCATTCGTTGGGGAATTGTCTGTATGAATCCTGTCTTGTTCCATTGTCAAGAGCGTCTCCTTTTATCTGGCATTAAGATGAGACTGAAGAGCCTATAGGGTTAGAGAAGAAATCACCTTGACTTCTGGTGGTAATGTTCACTTCTATGACTCGGGTAACATGATTAATTTATGTGAGCTACAGTTTGCTTACCTTTGAAATAGAAAGCAATTTCCTATACATTTCTTATAGACCTCAAATGTAAGAATTTATGGACAAGCTGAGCTCAAATTTATTTGTCTATCATCTACCTATATATTTACATAATTCTTCCATGAATACTCCATCTGCCTATATACACATTTATTTCATTCTATCCTTGACAGAAAGAAGGTACATTGACACAGTGTTAACATTGGAGTTCCCATCTTTAAAAAGAATGTAAGGTATATTTACCCCAAAATTATGTATGAGTTAACTTTGTGTCACTGTGACCAAATGATTAGACAATAACAACTTAGACGAGGAAAATATTATTTTAGCTCATGGTTTCAAAAGTTCAATCAACTTCATTGTCAATCAACTTCATTGCTCTGGGCCTGAGATGAGGCAGATCATCATGGCAGAAGGAGATGGTGGAGAAAAGCTGCTCAGTTTGTGGTAGCCAGGAAGGGAAGAGAAAGAGAGAGGGTGAGGGTGTGTGTGGGGTGGGGGGAAGCACCAGATCCCAGAGACAAAATATAAGCAACAGAGCAATGCTCCCAGTGACTAACTTCCTCAAGGCATACCCTACCTGCCTATACTTAATACCAAATTAATCCATTAAAGTGGATTAACCCACTAATTAGGTTATACCTCTTATAATCTAATCCTTTGACCTCTGAACATTCTGGCTATGTCTCACATGAGCTTTTGGGGGACACCTCATATTCAAACCATAACAATACCTTTGAAATAATTTCAAAATAATCTATATATTTAACTGATAGGGAAAAAAGTTATGGAACATGATTTTATTATACCTAAAGGGAAAAAAAGTTGTGGACCATGATCTTATTGTAGCCAAAGAAGGTTTTCTGTCCACAGCTGAGTATTTGAGTATAGGAATCAGTACTATGCTGGCCCTTATGTGGGGGTCATTGATAAATGAAAGGGTGTTTGCATTTCCTGAGATTTTATAGCACTCCAAATATCCTGGCATGGCAAATAATTTTTTGTTACAGACATGAGAAAGTACTTTTTACAGATATTATCCTCAAATATAGATATTTAAAGTGTACAATTCATGAATACATTTGTTCTCAAAAATTAAATATCCTCTTAATCATTTCTTTCCAATGCACAAGTAATCCCCTACTTAGTGTTTTTTTTTTCTTTTTCATTTGGAGAGATTCTAAATACTTTATTAATAAAGCATCTTGCTGCTGATAAAACATCTGGCCAGGATTATATTATGTTCTGAGGAATCATAGACCGGATATGTGAGGTGGTCATCTGTGAAAATGGGGGATGTTGGAAATCAAAGGATGAAATCAGTGGCTACACCAACCCATAATTATAAATTCACCACTCTTCTTCATTTTGACCTCATATAACACTATAATAATCTTTTTTTAAGAGAGAGAGAGAGAGAGAGAGAGAGAGAGAGAGAGAATTTGCTAATATTTATTTTTTAGTTTTTCAGCAGACACAACATCTTTGTTTGTATGTGGTGCTGAGGATCAAACCCAGACCGCCCGCATGCCAGGCGAGCACACTACCGCTTGAGCCACATCCCCAGCCCTATAAAAATCTTTGATGTAGACCATTAGTATTTATGGAGTCTTTGGTAAAGCATGTATTCAGAAAGTCTAAAATTATTTATCAAATAGTGCACATGCCAAGCCAAAGCAGATTCAAGAAAAATCCTATGGTCCCTGTTCTATGCAACGTTACCTACTGAGCTGAATGAGATCATTTAGTTCTTCCTGTACAGAATTTCAGAAGCCAACCATTATGATGAGTCAAAATGAAATCCATATGGCAACGAAGTCCTTTTGCCGTAGAGAGCTCCTATAATTAGGACCCTCAGGAACTCAAGGATGGGGAGGCAGCAAGGAAGTGGTCCTAAGTTATAATATTGAAGGGTTCTTGGCACAGAAGTCAGATTTTTTAATTTGTATGAGGTAGTTTCTGCTGGTTTTAGGCATGATATGAAGTTGTTTGAATCCCAGTTGTACCTGTCACTTTGGTCTTTGTTAAAACTTGCCTCCCATGTGGGGAGTACATCTTGCTTGTTGGTCATCTCAGGACCCAACACAGATGCTCACTGCAATGCATTATAACAGGTAATTCCAAAGTTGAGTAAATAATTTCTTCTTCATGCATGTTTCCTTGAAACTAGCCAATCTACACCTAGCCAATCCACATCTCCCTTAGGGAAAGGCTACTGTAATGTCCCTGGCCTAATGAAGGCATAGTCTCACAGGTTCATTCATATTTTCTCTCTCTCTCTCTCTACCCCTTCTCTCCCTCCCTCCCCTCCCTCCCTCCCTCCCTCTCTTTCCCTCTCTGTCTTTCTCTGTGCTTGTGTGTAGCCTGTGTGTTCATTCTCCACCCATGCATCTATGAATGGTAAGATATGAACTGTTATGGTGCTTCCTCTGTGTCTCATCTGATGAACACACATAAACCTGAGATTCCTCAGGATCCGGGTTTCTCCTGCAGCCTGACTATCTTTATAGGAAAAACCTGGATGCAGGTCAGACATGAGCCACAAGTTGTCTGCCAGTGTAAACAAGTTTCCTCTGAGAGGGACACCTGGTCAGAAGTCGCATATGTGGGCATGAGGCTGTTGGTCAGGATAAAGAAGTATCCCATGAAAGGCATATTCTATGCATCCATCTGGATGAATGTCAGCTCATGGACAGAATTTATGACACTCTTGAGAGAGATATCAGAATCAAATTACAGAAAAATCACAACACTGACCTTTGAAGTTGAGATTGACTGTGATCAAGCAAATTTGGGTTTAATAGTTAAGTTCAGAGCAGAAACAAGCAAAATATCTGTACCAGGGTCCTCTTATATCTAACATCTAATTGACATAAACATACAATTCGATCCATGCCTCCAGCCTTGTGGCAATCTCAAAAGAGTTATAAGGCAAATTTATTGTATTAGAGAAGGGTTCAAATGTCAGTGATAGTCAAGTAGGTACTCTGGCTACCTATGAATTGGTTGAATTCAGTAAATTATTTTATTTCTTTGAATTTCATATAATTTAGATAATAATAAAATGGAGATAATAATAGTTCCCATTTTGAATGGCTTCAGATGGAGAAATATATATAACATTATTTGCATAGAATTTAACACAAAATAATGATCCATAGTGCCGATTGCTATCCTTATTACTGCAAGAAGGAAATATTAAATATGGTGCATAATCATATGACTCTAAGGCTCTGAAATTTGGAGTACAGTATTTTCAGTATAGTATTCAAGTTTCTTATAAATTTTGGTTTGAAATAAGGTAGATCAAAACTATGACCATCTTTTGGACATATATTTTCTATTTATTTTTTTTCTCAGGTAAAACAAATGGGTGGATGCATTATTACCTACTGTGTTTGAAATCCTCTCTGATAACCATTTAACTCTGATTTCTCACTATGTCAACTGCCCAGGTTGCTAATTGTAAAGAATATGTTAGCACAATTAATTTATCTCTTCATCACAGTTTCTTCTCAGGTCTCATGTGCATATTGCCTGATTAACACATCTGTTAAATTCCTTGAAGTCAGGGATTATGCCTTATGTTTTCCTCTAGGACTTCCCAGACACATAATTAGTATATTCTGACAACATTCTAAATTACATTAAATTCTAATTTCTTTACATTTCTCTATTTCCTTTATATTTCATACTATTTCCAGCTGAATTTCAACTATGTCCTTTAAAAATAGTTTATAGGACTAGAATACAGTGTTTAATAACAGTCCTGATCAATGCTGCTTTAGAGTAGTGATTATTATCACTTGTTTCTAAATCATAGAGTCGTCAAATAATTTGCCTTTGTAATTTTTAAATTATTAAAATGTTATGACTCATTAATAATTGTTAGTTACTCAGTTTAAGGTCCATTTTAATGTCTGAGTTTTGGTTTATCCCAATGTATTCATTCTACAAAAATGCTTTCGTTGCTTGAGAGATGTACTTCATTATTATTCAAGATGTATTATTCTAATTTTCAGGATGTATCACATTTTAAAAATTGATCTAGATTTCAGACCCCAATTTTTTTCCATCTGAGTGTCCCATCAAACTTGATCCGTCATTTGAGCCTGTTAGTATGTCAAACCCAGAAGTGGAGTCCCCATAAAGCATGACATTATTTTTCTTACCTTCTAAATTATTTTTATTCAAAGGAGTTAAATGTTTATGGGAGAAAATTTGAAAAAATACAGATAAGTAAACAAAAACTGAGATCCTATTAAGTCTCCTGTGTAGAAAAATCCACTAAGAATTGTATTTTAAATTTTTACTTTGAACTAAGTTTAGACTTACAGAAAAGTTGCAAAATCCATTCAGAGACTTTTCATATATCCCTCAATCAGCTTCCCTTCAATAGCATTTTGAGCAATCATAGTTACAGAGATTAGAACTGGGAATTGGTGTTTCTAATAAAAATTCAGAGAGCTGAACAGTAACTCCTGTAACAATCAGCCCCAAATGTCCAGGGCTTGAGTTACAACTGAGTTTCCCTAATTTTTATTCCAGTTTCCAACTCTGGAATAGTCAGACAAAGTCAAGTCTCTACCCTTAACCAATCACATAAGATGCCCCAATTCAGGTTAGCCTGCCTACAGCTTCTCGCATCAACATTCCCCAATAAAAGCACACTGAACTCTACCCTCCTGGTCCAGTATAAAGCTTTCCTTTTTCTCTGCCTGTCTTTCTGATAAAATGCAAGTGACAGTGGCTTACTCCCTTGCTACAGCAAGCTATAAAGAGTCTTTGCTTTTCTTTTTTGACTGATTTTCTTTTATCTCCATGAATCTTTCTGCAGTAAGAAAGATACCTTCAACTTTAAATTTCCATGGTAATAGATTATTCATAAATTCATATGTATATGGTGTGGGTGTGTTTGTGTTTGTGTAGTGTTCACCTATGTTTGAATTTTTTTTCTTAATATCTTGTTGAATGTGCATGACAAATACATAATTTTGCATATAACTATTTTGGTTGGCATTGCCCAAGAGCACAATCCTAAACTCTCTTCTCTTTTTATGTCTTTCATCATTACTCTGCCTTTATGAAGATAATTTTAAAATTCATATTTCTTGCTCAGCACTTTCAAATGATCTTCAGGCATTATTTTCTACTTCCTCTTGACTTTCACAAAGACTGTCAACTCAACAAAGGTCACTGATCTTCCTCCAAAACCTAGTACTCTTCCAGGGTTTCCAATGTCAGTGAATGGCATCAATGTAGTTGAGCATCTAGGATCTTGGGAGTCATTACGGACACCTTCTTCCTTCCTTATTTTCCATGTCACATTCAGTCTTCTAGCCCTGACCAGTTTACCTTCTAAATGTGTACCAGCATTCCAAGAATTAGGAACAACTTCTATGCTTTGTCTCTTCTTCCATGCATGCATGTATGTCTGAACTCTCTTCATCTTTTACCTGGTCTTAGGCTGCTATTAACAAACTATCAAAACAAAAAAACAAACAAAACAATGAATAGCTGAAAACCCAAAACCTTTTGTCACAGTTCTGGAGGAATCAAATGAGAATCAAGCATAGCTGGTCCATACTTTCTAGAATAGCTGTACAGGGAAATCCTTCCTTGACTCTTCTAGTTCCCAGTGTTTGCTGGCAGGCTCTGTATTCCTTGACTTGTGTGTGCACTGTTTGAGTCACACAGGTTTCTTCTCCCTGGATTTCTTCAAATTGTGTTCCCTCTGTAAACATTTATTTCTGTGTCTGTTTCCCTCTTTGATAAAGACACCAGTCAAATTGGTTTAGAGTCTACCTTCATGACTTCATTTTAATGTAAGTACCTCACTAAAGACCCTATTTCCATTCCCATGTATGGTGACATTCTGGAAGTTAGAACTTCAACATCTTTTTCAAGGTCACACAATTCAACCTGTAATAGGATTTAAAACTTCTTCATTGCATCTACTTGCCCAAGAATCTATTTCCACTTAGGTGCCAGAAGGAGTCTATCAAAATTAACCCTATCAACTGATTTCTCTGTTTCAAAGCCTTCCGTGTGATCCTATTAATATTAAAATAAAAGCAACAGTCCGATTATATAAACTATCTGGGGTCTTCTTAATCTGGGCCACCATTCTTCCTGTACTGTGCCCTGCTCTTTTCACAGTTCTGTATTTATATAAAAAAATATGTTTTCTGTTCCTCTAGCCTACTATGTTCCGTCTCTTAGCTCTTTGTTACACAATTCCCGTTGTTTAGAACATTTCTTCGTCCCTCATTTTATCTACTTAGATATATCCTCCGATTCTTCTTTTGAAGGAGACCCTGTTTTTGTCCTTCATGAGTGTGTATATCTCCTTTTCAGAACTACAATTCTGTGTAAAAAGTCTATCTATGTAGAAAATGTGATTAACATCTATCTCATCATTTAGACCCTGAGCTTTATTAAAGACAAAGAATCATTGTTCGTTTCATTCACCATTCTATTGTCAGTATAATACAGTGATAGGTGTATCATGGGTGTGTAAAGTAGTGTTTAACTTGAAAAATAAATAATTAAATGAATCACATGTGCACACAATCTGGAGTAGTTCTTCTCAAACTCTCAGTGGTGAAAAATTAATTTTTTGCTCAGTCTTTTATGAAATATAAAAGTCAAGTGGCTATTAAAAATTCTATAATTTCTCTCATTTTCTATACTGATCACATCAGGCTCTTATCATCGACAATTTGCTGACTGATGCCAGTCCTCAGACCACTCTTTGAATAATACTGATTTCCCAGTGATTCTATCATTCCAAGGATTCAGAACTTTATCGATCTCTTTGCAGGACAAGGGACCGTGCATTCAATGTTTTAAAATTAAAAACAGATGCATAATAAAGGATTGCCATTCCACTATCATAGTTACTCAGAACACTGGAACATGAACACCAGACATTATTCAATCAAAGTTAACTGATAATTTCTCATGCTCATTTCACTCCCTCTGTGGCCTCTTTAAGGGGAAGCACTTCAATCATAAAGTAAGCCCACAGTAGCCAGCTGCCACTTTGATCAACTTAGCCTGTTAATATTTATCTGGCTCAGCTATCGGAGTTACCGTGATTATGCAGGTGGGCACTTTCCATCTGAAAGTAGTAGTGATAAATGACCTGTCTCCCCGCTTGTCTAAGGTAGTGATTGCTAAACCAAGAGTCACTGCTGTAGTCTCATTTCCTCCAGGAAGGGATGGAAAATCTAATTGAATATGCAGATCAACCTCTTTAGACAGGGAGGACTTTATTAGCTAAAATTTCAATGACTAATAAAGACTATAAAATACAGTATTGCAGATTGAAGGATTCTATCTTAGAAATAGCCATCTATGTTTTTGAAAGCTTGCTTTGCCTTTAGCAGGGTTTCTCTGAAAACAGAATAAGTTTACCAGTCAGTTGAGTGGGAGTTCTCTTTGTCACCTGGAGTTCTGGTAAAATTTCTGACAAATTTTCTTTTTCAGGGAAGCCTACCATATCAGAATTATCTGTCTGACATAAAATTATTTTTGCAGCAAGCAGCGCATTAGCCAAACATTTATGGCAATTATTAGCTAAACTTCTAAATTCAAAGAGGATAAAGGAAGAAATTTTGTATCTACAAAAAAATTTAAGTCTTAAAGTAAAACAAGATTTCTTCTCAGAAAATTCTATGCATTATATCATTCTTTGACATCTTCTCAAATATTCCTTTTATTCTAGAGCTAGGAAAACTACTGGGTGAGAAGTGATGTGTTATCCAGGGTCTAAACAAAAAAGAGGTGACCAATTAGTCTGTCAGCAACTACCAAAGAGGGGCTGCGTGCTTTGAGAACTCTTCTCTGGCTCTCTTCCTTTCATATCCTGTTTTATTTAGCTTTTGCATTGCCATGACCAAAATACTTGACAAGAACAATTTAGAGAAAGGACAGTTTATTTTGACTCAGAGTTTCAGAAGTTCAGTTCATAGTCAAACAACTTCAGACCTCAGGTTTAATGTGAGGCAGAACATCAGGGTGGAAGAGTGTGGTGGAGGAAAGGGACTCAAGACATGGCAACCAGGACGCAGAGAGGGAGCTCTGCTCACCAAAGACAACAGAGAAACCCCAAAGGCGCATCCCATTCCCAGTGACCTACTTCTTCCAGACACACCCTACCTGCCTAAAGTTAGCACCTAGTTAATCCATCTCAGTGGATTAATCTACTGGTTAGGTTACATCTCTGGTGATCTTAGTATTTCACTTCTGAATATTCTTGCATTATTTTAAGCGTGAACTTTTGGGGGACACCACATATCCTAACCATAACATATCCTGAGAAACAGAGGCTATAGTCCATGTTTTTGTTTTTGTTTTTTTTTTTTTTTGTCCTCAAGAATCCTTGTGACTTTTGTTTTGTCCTTCAGGAATCCTTGTGACTTGACCATACATATCAGGTATCTGGTACCCACGAAATACCTTGCCCAAATGACCTAGACCCATTTTTGGAAGTTCTGCATTACCTCGTCAAAATGTTTACATTCAAAGGCAGAACACACTATAATTATGGAACTGCACAAGCTCAAGATGTGGCCAAGAGATAGGTTATGTGTCTGCTTGAGCTTGAACATATAGACTGGAATGTTTAGATGCTGATACATGAAGCCCTCCAAGATTCAGGATGATATTCATATTAAACATAGAAGAGAGGCATATCTGTAGAGTCCACATTCCATAATGGAACTCTAAGGGGTTTGATAACCTCATTTATATTGAAAGCTGGCCTCCCAGTTCATCTGTGATGGTCTCAGTTTTCTCTTCTCTTCCCCACGTAAGTTAGAAAACATCTGCAGATGGCATACTTAAAAGGAATGGGTAAAGAGAGGTTAAAGAAGAACATTTTATTTATGGAAGTGTTGAGGAGTTGGCAGTTTAGCCCAGTGGTTAAGTGTGTACTTTGCATGCGCAGGACCCTGGGTTTAATTCACAATACTAAAAACAAAACACACCAAAAAGCCCAAAGTCATTAAAAAAAAACTTAAGAGACATAGATTACTATCAAAAGCATGAATCTGCCACCATTACTATGCCTGAAGTCAAGGTTGCGGGACTTGCTCTTGGAACCTGAAGAAAATCAGCTCAGCAGAAGACTTTGCTACTGAAGTTGTAGGAAGTCTTTTACTAAGAGGAATATAGCCACTCCACCCCATGACCTAGTGGAGAGAGACAGCTAGATATATACCACAAACCTCACTTTCCTTCTGCCCTCTGATCTCCTGCTGGTACCTTGTATACTGGTCCTAAATAGAAACCAAATGTAAAGTCAATTTGATTGACATATCTGTAAAATTCTTCTTCTCATTTGAGGAACACAACGGTGTGGGGCACACAGGAGGGAAAGGCAACCCACAATTAAATTTATAATATGGAGATTGTAGACTGGTGTCAAACCACCGTTCAGTTGGAAAGTTTTTCCTTTAAAAAGTATGGGGTTGTGAGCAAGCAATTTATTAATTTAAGTCTCTTTGCTTATCTGTAAAATACCTACATGACAGGGATATAAGGATCAGATAGGAACACTTGTAAAGCAGTTATCACAATATCAAGCCACATGCAGATGTTTAATAGACATTAGTTTTATTTGATTGAATAATTCTAGGTCAAGTCAGTATTTCCAACCACGAGTGCAAACGTTTATTCATTCATCAAACTTGTTTTTAGTACCTACTGTGAATCTGCCACTGTGCTGGTTTATGGGTTAAGAAATGAAAACAAACATAAATGCTTGCCCTGTTGGACTGAATAAGAAAATCCCTGCTCTAGCAAGGCTGCCTTACTGGCTCACCCAAGGCTTTTGCTTTCTTGTCCCTGTCCCCACTTTGCTACCTTGCATAGGACCACATTGCTCCTAGTGCTTGCTTGTCTTTGGGAGGTGCCAAAAGTGAGGGTCACTCAGAAAGAAAGGGTCTATTATTATTTAGAAGTTCCTATATTGAAGCCAGGTGTGGTACCTGTAATCCCGGCGGCTCAGGAGTCTGAAGGAGGAGGATTGCAAGTTCAAAGCCAGTCTCAGAAATTTAGGGAGACCCTAAGAAACTCAGTGAGACCCTATTTCTAAATAAAATACAAAAGAAGGGCTGGAGACGTGGCTCAGTGGTTAAGTGCCCCTGGGTTCAATCCTCAGTACCAAAGGGGGGAAAATCCCTAGATTGATTTAAAGCAACACATTTTAAAACTGCCTACCTTCATCACCCATTCTTGATTAAAACTGGAGTACAGAATTTCCCCGAGGAGATAAATAGCATCTTGAACAAACAAGCAAATGAACACTCAAGCCAACATAAAGCCTACTGGTGAGAAAATATATTTTTCCCCCAAAGATCCAGGAGAAGGATGTCCCCTCTCTGGATTCCTGTCATGATTATACTGGATGTCTTACCTAATACAATAAGAAATGGAAATTCAAAAAATGCAGATTGGTAAGAAATAAGTCTGTCCATTCACAGATGGAATATGGCTTACATGGAATATTCCCAAAGACAACAACAACCACTTTTGAAATTAATCTTGAAATGATAGCAATATTTTAGGAAATAAGGTTAATATACAAAAGTCAATTATTTTCCTACATACCAAGAAAAAAACAATTGAAATTAAAATCACTATACCATTTACAATTGTACTCCCTCTTCCAAAGTAACCTGTAGGTATGAATCTAAAATATATACAAGATCTATGTGCATAAAACTATAAAACTCTGGTAAAAAAAAATTAAATATCTAAAAACTAGAAGGACGTTCTGAATTAGAAGACTTGGTTTAAATGTCAATTATTCTAAACTTGATATATACAAAAGAGCCACAATAGCTCAAGGCAATTCTGAAGAGCAAGTTGGACTGATAATGCCTGACTTCAAAGCTACAGTAATAAAGAGAGGATGGTGTTGGTGAAAGAATACCACACAGATCACTGGAATAAATAGTCACTGATCCATGACAGAGGAGTTAAGGCAATTCAATGGAGTAAGGATAGTCTTTTCAACAAATAGTGCTGGAACAACTGGACATCCATTAAAAAAAAAAAGAGTCTAATGCCTTACACCTTTCATAAAGTTTAAATCAAAGTGAATCATGAACCTAAATGTAAAATGCAAAACTATAAAATGTTCAGAAGATAACATTGGGAAAATGTAGGTGACCTTGTACTTGTCAATGAATGAGGTTTAAGGTACAATACCAAAAGCACAATCCACAAAAGAAAGAAATTGATAAGTTGGACTTCTTTAAAATGAAACCTCTTTTCTGTAAAAGACACTATTTAAAAACAATGAAATTACCAGGAGCAAATATTTGCAGAACATACCCAATAAAGAACTTCTATCTAAATTATACAAAGAACTCTTAAAATTCAACAATGAGATATAACAACCAATATCACTATTATGTACAATTAAAATGCACCAATATGAATTCTCCAAAATGAGAAAGCATCCTGATTTAAAACTGGGTGAAAGATTTGAATGGATACTTCACAGTGAAGAAATACAGATAACAAAAGAGTATATGAAAATATGCTCAATATATGTGATAGCATATTCTTAGCAGCAGTTTGAGATTGCAAAAGACTAGAAACATGAGCATCCATAAGCTGAAAGTGGGATGATTATGGAACATCTATGTAATTTTTTTCCTAGCATTCAGCCATTAAAAAGAAGGAGGCAGAATGCAGCTAGGCATGAAGCCACACATCTATAATCCCAGCCCAGCTGCCCAGGATACTGAGGCAGGAGGATCACAAGTTTGAGGCAAGCTTCATTGATTTAGCAAGAATCTGCCTCAAAATGAAATAAAAAGGTCTGGGGATATGGCCCAGCAGTTCAGAGCCTCTGGGTTCAATCCCTAGTACTGACCAAAGAAAAATGCATCTAGGTATTTCAATCTAACATATAGTTTTATTGTAATGCCTTGAATAATGTAACATGCATAAAATGCTTATCCAAATTCTTGACTATTACTGAACACTGAATAAATGGCAGTTATTAATATTTTATTAGAAATTATTTAAAAAAAAAGAAAAAGAAAATCCCTGCTCTGATATAGTTCATAAATTGTCTGAGGGTACAAACAAATTGTGAACGAAGTAAAAGTGATGTAATGTCACTTGTACTTTGAAATCAGAGATTTTAGTTTTGGATCTCAGATTTCCTACTTATTAGTTTTTAATACTTTGGACTGTTTCCCAGTTATACAAATTAACAGCTTAAAACAATCATTTAATTACACTCAGATTCTGTGCTCATGGATTTAGAAAAGATCTCATGATAACTTGTCTCTATCACATGTGCAGCTTCATCTAAGACTCAAAAGCTCAAGGTGGGCTGTTCATTTGAGATAAAGAAGCATCAGAAAGCATCTTCATTCACACGCTTAAAAATAGACGTAGGCTGGAACCTTGGCTGCATCTGGTGGCCACACTATAAGGTCAGTCTGTGTTGCCTGGGCTTCCGCACAGCATGACAGCCTGAGATCTTTTATCTGAGTGCCCCAAAGTCCAAAAATCAGTGTTCAAAGAGAACCATTTGAAAGTCATTGATACAGCTCCCACTCTAGCCTGGGAAGTTTAAAAAAAGATTAGGTATCTCTTCTTCAACAGTGACAAATCCATCCAGATTCAATATCAGAGAACACAAACACCATCTCCCCATGAAAGAAGGGGTAGTGACATTATATGAAAGTACATATCAGATGGAAGACACTGTTGCCACCGTTTTTTGGAAAACACACATAGTTAACCTCTGTAATTTTGTTTTCTCTTCTATAATATGAAGATCATATTAGTATTTATTCAATATTCAAGATTATTATATTAAATAGAATGATACATATATGCTTTGATTTGTGTATGATAGGTAATGTGTGTTGAATAGCTACTAGGTAATATTTTAAAGAACCAGATACCATTAGAAGAACATTGGTAAGATTCTGGATTTCAGGTGAGATGTCTGTCCAGCAAGCTCTATAAACTTACCTGTAAAGGAGAGGTCAGAGTTACCCAAGTGTAGCACAGAGAAAGGAAAAGGGGGAAGACAATTTTTTCTTCAAGCAAAATCAGATATGCTTAAACAAAGACGCCCAATAATATAACTGCAAGACCTGTGTTTATTTACAAAATGTGAACACACAAGTCTGCAACAAAACTTTTCTCCTCATTGTCTGTTATGGACTTATGCTCCTTTCGAATCTTTGCTTCTCAACTTGCTAAAGCATAGATATCATTGTAAAACATGGTCCCATGATAACTGGGTTCCAACCAGTGGAAAATGTGAAGAGAGGAGAAAGAGATCTATTCAACATATCCAGACTGAGATCTGGAAGCTAGGTGTATTGCTTCTGCTTACCTTTTATTGGCAAGAACTAGGCCACGTGATTTCACCTAACTGCAAAGGTGGCAAGAAATTCAATCTCTGGGCAGATGTGTGCCCAATAAAGGTGAAATAAATACTGTTGAATCAGTTGTACTCCCTTACACCACAGGAAAGGAAAATGTCCAAAGCAAAGAGAGAGATCCTAATGACTACAAGTTATGAGTAATTTATCAAATGAAGTAGAGGACAGAGCACAATGAGGAGGAAAATAAGACAAACTTGAAGATATGTGGAAGAGTTAGATTGCAAAGATCATTGTGAGCCAAATTAAAGAGCTTGTGCTCAGCAGGGAAGGGCTTAAACATAGGATAGGCATCATCAGAATAAAGTTTTTAAAGAATCATCTCATACGGATATAGAGAATCAATTATAGGAGTTGATATTTGGAATCACAAAGATGAATCAAGAAGTTGTTATGATAGCTAGAAATTCAATTCATCTGTACTTTTTTTTTTTTTTTCATCTGTACTTCTTAACTTGGCATAGGACACAGCAAGTCTGGACAGGATGTGCTTGCAAAACAAGTGCATGAACTTTTTCATTCATATGACTTCATTCAGTCTGTCATTGCACATATTTTCTATGTCTTTTATGTAAATAACAAAAACCCTTAAATTGTATTTGCCAGATTTCTATTACTGTAACATATACAGTAATAATAAACTTATAAAGAGAAAAGTTTACCACTGGCTCACACTTTTGGATTTTTCAGTGTATGATCATTTGCCTTCATTGCTTTGGGGCCTGTGACATGGCACTATATCATGGAGGGAAGTGCATGCAGACCGAAGTTGTTCATGTAGTGGCTGGGAAGAAAAAAAAATGAGAGGAAGAGACCAGATTTCCATAATCTCCTTCCAAGACATGCTCCCAATGACCTAAATATTCCAATAGGTCCTATCTATTACAGGTTCCACTTCCCAATATCACCATGGGCTGGGGACTAAGCCCTTAACACATGGGTATTTTGAAACTCTTCTCCAAACTTTAGAAAATATTCATGTGCTGAATTTATAGCCATTTTTTAAAAATCCACAATCATTTGCTTTATTTTTTTATAATCTCAACTCTAATTTTCACATCTGACAATACTATAGTTGATGTTATCTATAAAACACAACCATTCATTATAGAATGATTTTCCTGAAAGTTGGCTTTATTTCATCAAATTATTATTGCATAAGTCAACATTCCTTAGTTTTCCTGGAATTTTCCACAAAATGATATGTTTACTTTCTACTTATACTAAACATTAACTCAAGTACAAATATGATAAAATGTCCCTTTGAATACTATAAAAATATAATAATCATTTTATAATAGTCAGCTGAAAAGAAGAATCTAGATTTGTTTATGGCTTTTCAAGCAATAATACTTGGGAAGAAGATAGAGCTCACATAGAATAGAAGTTGAGAAAGGTATGTAAGCAGAGAATTGAAGGTTTGTGCAAGGGAGGGAGGTGTAGCTTATGGAAACAGATATATCAGTTTTTAACCCCAACTTCCTATCTATGATGCTGAGAAAATCATATAATTTCTAGAAGTCAACAGTTTTGTTTTTTTTTTTTTAATTATGATAGTAGCTATCTTACATGAAACAAGAATATGGCAACTAGTAATTCAATTCCGCCACATGGAAATCTGTGATCTAGTGTCAAGTCACCATTTGGATTAAAGCCTCTCTTCTCTAAGCCACTTTTCTTTCTGACATTTTGTTGACCACCAAGCCCCCCAGAAACCCAAGGGAAACTCGACAGAGTACATCAAAATATATCAGTGGCTCAAGGCTGATGATTGCATCTTTATGTTTTGAGTAATCTGTCAATGTGGGAAAAGAACACTGCACTGAAATACAGAAAGTAATGAACTTTCAATTTATGAGAAAGTGATCATCTAAAACAAGGTGATGCGACATAAAATTGAAAAATAATAATTTTCTATTTTATGAAATATGATACAAAATCAATAATGCATTGAAACATATTCATACAAATGCCTTAGAATAATAAGTCTGCTAAAAGCGTAAGTGCAAGAAATGCACTAGGTCTTGTTTCTTCTCCAGGAGTGGATTCACCTTTAAGTGAATATGGAATGGTATTTAAAAGCTTTCACAAGGTAATGTGTCAAAAATTCTAAACGAGAGCACAATGCTCTTATTTGAGACACCAAGACAGAACAAGGAATGTTAGATTTAGCAGGAAATCTTGAGGAACCCAAATATTTAGCATGTGTTTTTAAAAATACATTTTTTAGTATTTAGTAAAGTTGTCATGCTTTGGTGCTAATGACTGACCATAAGTAAAATTTTATGAAATGGAAATTCACTAGGTTTAGCATCTTCCCCATTATTTCTATGCCAATGTAGCAGTGAGGGTAATACAATTTTTCCTTGGATAATTTTTTCATGTTACAGCTAAGTTTAATTTAATAAACTTTTTTATGTGAATGCTTTATGAAAAGCACAAGGTTAGAGGAATAAGAGGAGTTACATGAGTAAATAGGCAATATGCCTTCTTGATTTTAAAAGATCAAGGAAAGCAGATTACCAACACATGTTCGAAAATTCTCATTAGTGGACTCTGGTTTTATTTTAGAATTAAATAAAAATGTGAAATCAATCTTTTGACAATAATGACATTTGTTTTCAAATAAGAACTTGTGAGAAAATGTATTAGACTGCATGAGAGAGAAGATTTTAATTTGATGGAAATTGATATTGAAGCAAGAAAGAAAGAACTCCTACTCTCGGCATTGACAACTATAGGAATTCAAGAGGCAAAGGTTGGGCAACTGGTAGAGAAGACACAACACAAACAAAATCATGAAGAAAGTAAATCTTTAGGGGAAAAATGAGGAGCCAGGGGTTGGAATCATGATTGGGAAAGAATTTTTAAGGAAAAAAAAATCTTAAAAGGAAGATCTTTAAAATAATAACTATTGAGAGATATTCCAATACCACACAAACTGATCATCCAAGGTGCACAATTCAGTTGTTTTACTATATTCTCAGAGTTGCACAATCCTTACCATAATTTACTTTATGACATTTTGATCATCCTAAAAAGAAACCCTGTTTACAGTAGTCATTCCCAATCACAATCCTCAACTCAGAAAAGGGAGTTTGACCTTTTCAGAGAAAGACTTTAGCTTTGGACCCACAAGGCAATGAGGACAAAGGATTCAAATTTTTTAGTAATATCGTGACAGTGTCACTATGTGTTTATGTACAATTATTCTGAAGGGGGTATGTAGCATGGAAGTAAACCTCTGATTTAAAAAATATATATAAACTTTTGCTCTGTTTCTTGTATCTTCTGCATCTACCCTGATTCCATATGCCCGTGAAAACATCTTTACACTGCTCTGTCGATGGCATTCCACAAAAATTCCTCCCTTTCCAACTTTTTGTGCAAATTGGTAAACATTTACCAATACCACATGCTTACATAGCCTTGGTTCAATTTTATTTTCCCTAGACTCTTGACTTTAGAGCACAGGAGTGATCATAATATTTACTTCTCAAAGTATCTGGGGAGTTAGGATGGTGGGACTATTATTCCTGCTTTTAAAATAAGAAAACTCACAGTGGGAAATATCAGTGTTTTCTCATAGGACACGTGCTTATCAAATGGCAAAAACATGATTGAGTAACTGGTCTGTCTTTAAGATCCACCATATCACCACTATTAACCATGATCTGCTGTCATGTTTAGTCATTAGAAATAAAAACCCTTGCCTCTTCCGAGACATATGTAAAACCTAAGTAATTTGTGAGGAGTTAGGATGGGTGGTAGTTATACTGATCTTAAGATTTGCTTAAAATTGAAACCTATGTATAGAATTAGAAAATGGCCTAGGCAATGGATTTTGTTAAAATGTAGCAAAAGTTCAGGGAATAGATATATAAGTTTTTTAAACCCAGACTTTACCACTTACCATTATCCTGAGAAATTCATGTATTTTCTATGAGCCAATTTTATTTTGATTTATCATAATAGCTACCATACATGAAAAAAGAATATTCTAACTATAAATTTGATTCATAAACACATGGAAATCAGTAATCTAGTGTCAAGCCACACTATGTGCTCTTTAGTTAAGGTATGTCTCCTGTGAGTGACTTTCTCTTCTGACATTTTTTGGGCAACCAAGCCCTAGAAACCCAAGGGGAACTCTATACTATACCTCAAAATACATCAGTGGCCAAAGGTTGATGATTGCATTTTATATTCAGAGTAATGTGTCAATGTGGGAAGAGAATGCTGCATAGAAATACAGAAGTTAAAGAATTTCAAGTAGACAGAATTCTCTTAGAGTAGATTTGACAACAACAACAACAAAATAAGTGATAAACCTGAATATGCGGTTACTCTAACTTATGTTCAAGTAATAAACAATTCTGTTACCCACATAGCTACCATATAAAAAAAAATTCCAGGTAATCAAGGTCATTCCTATCCACCATGGAAGAACAATTATGTACAGTATAAAGTTGGATCTAATAGAGGTACAAAGATTTGTGGAGGTTATTTTTACCCAGGTCTTCTGACTAAAAGGCATTTGAAAGGGACAAAAGACAGGATGTACATTTTTCCCCCTCCTCCTCCCTCTCCTGGCCCCCAATCCTCCTCCTCTTCCCCCCCACTCCTCCTGCTCCTCCCCACCTCTCCTACCTCCTCCTCCTCCTCCTCCTCCTCCTCCTCCTCTTCCTCCTCCTTCTCCTCCTCCTCTTCTTCCTCCTCCTCCTTCTTTTTTTCTTCTTTGGAGTGAGAGAGGAGGTCTTCCAAGGGAAGTGCTCTTCACTGAACAATGTTTTTTTTGTTTTTTTGTTTTTTGGTTTTTTTAAGAGAGAGAGAGAGAGAGAGAATTTTAACATTTATTTTTTAGTTTTCGGCGGACACAGCATCTTTGTTGGTATGTGGTGCTGAGGATCAAACCCTGGCCGCACGCATGCCAGGCGAGGGCGCTACCGCTTGAGCCACATCCCCAGCCCTGAACAATGTTTAACAAAGTTCAACAGAGCATTTTTGCAAGTCTTTGGTATTGGGCTTTATAGTCTATAAACTTGAAATCCCAGAGGGATGCTTTATCACTTTCTGAAGAGCCATTCCATATAATCTAAACAATAAAGACAAATGACCCTACTCAAGTCTCCTACTCCAACACCTTTCCAAACGGGCTAATCATACTCTTAATCTAAATTTCCAGCTTTCTTAATAGGTGATTCTTTTTTAAAAATTATTCTTTTTTCCAGCCTCCTAGTTTTTATTAGAAGTCTCAAAATTCCAAGGACTTATTATACTTCTCCACTTTAGCATTCAGAAGAGGTAGATGAGATGAGGAGACCTATAGTTTTTGTGTGGCTTCTTTCACTTCTTGATACTAATTTATCTCAATGTCAGTCTGCAGGCTACAAAAGTTTGATGCAAATAGACCATGGCATTTCTTTGAGTATCTTCCAAGTGTTGCTAAGTATTTATTGGCAAACAGAGAAGTCGATTTTAAAAGAAAGACTCAGAGTAAATATATGCAAGCCAACAAAAAGGGAAGAATCTTTTTGGAGTGAGATGATGCCCTATTAAAGGGGGTCAGAGTGATTTGAAAATTAACATCCATGCACTGTAATGCAGCTTCCTCCTTCAGCCATTCAAAAGAAGATGGCATGTGCAGATTTCTCCAGGCATACCCTAACATCAGTAAGAGTATAAATAGAATTGTTTGCCACATGTGTAAATATTTAAGAGATGTAAATCAAGCTATTTGCTTTAATAATATATCTATCCTGACTTTGCAATGACCTGGAAAGGTTCAGTTTGGCTTCAGAATTTTTAGACATCTGAGTTTCCATGCCAGAGTTGACTGCATAGGAGGGCTTGGCCTGGATCCAGCCAACTTCTTTCTCCATACTTTGCTCCATGAAATTTTGGGGTCTCACATGCATTGAAAAAATATCTCAGCCTATAGTTCTCATCCCCATTCAAATGCACCTCCCAAACCCTTTCTTGATGCCTAGATGCCTACACATTACCAGTAAAGTCTATTAGCTCCAATCTTGCAAGTCAGGTTAAGGCCAATGAAAGCATGCAGCTCTTTTGTTTTGGGTATCCAAAGCATGATCTAGAAGTGGATGTGTGCTAACTATTGGTACATTTCTGGGAGACCAAGGGAATTATTGTCAATCAGGAAAGGGTATAGCTAGAGGAGGGTCAATACCAATCTCTAAAGAAGAGGACATACTGCCAACTGGCAAACACCTGTAATCCCAAGTGCTAGTGAGGCCAGCCTGGGCAATTTTAAGACCCTGTCTTAAAATTAAAAGGGCTGGGAATGTAGATTGGTGGAAGATCATGCCCCCAGTACCATAAATTATCATAATCAGTTAATTGATTCATTTATGAATTAAATTTTTAAAATAAAGAGCAGAATGCAAACCTTGCCAGGGTCTAAGAGAGGCACTATCCTCCCCGCATGCACACTCCAAGCAAACAAACAAACAAAAAATCTATTAGCTTCCCAACACAAAATGTCACTGAAATAGATTAAGGTCAGAATCACCTGGATATAAATTCCTTAAGTAACAAAATATTTAAATACTCTTTCATGAAAAGCTTCCAGAATCCACTCAAGTATGGTTTGAAACTAGCTTTTCAGGAATGGAAATGTGTAGATGCCACTCATCTGGTCAATGGCCTTTTCACACATACACACAATCTGTGAAGAGGCATGATGCTCATCTATCTATGTTTGTGCAAAAGAATCCTAAAATACCTACTTCTATTCAATCAATAAGCAGCTTCTGCCTCTTCCCTTTCTATAAATTCCCTGTCTCCCAGATGATTGCAGAAGTATATCTGGCTTATGATTCCTGTACTCCTTGCTGGACATCAAGCAATAAAGCCTTTACTTTTTGCAAAAGCTTGGTGCCAAAATATTGGCTTCTATGTGCTTTGAGCAGTGAGCCTGCTTGATAGCACCATAATATAACTAACCTGAGCTTGCAGGAAGAGTGGAATGGTAAAAACATTAACTGATCACCCGCCCAGTGCAGACTCTACACTAAGCCACTGGAAATATAAGTATTATTTCAGATATCACCACGACCCTCAATGAGCTGTCAATCAGAATAAACACACATAATGACATGGACTTCCAATCAAGTTAATACATTAATTAATTAAAGGCAAAAACTAGTGAGTGTAGGAAAGCTAACCTCTAAAATATCTTGCTGGTGCTCCGAGAACAATAACAACAATAGCAAAATATGGCATTTTTGTCATGCTAGGTAATTTAATGTAGAGAAAAATCTCTCTTCTGGAATTATTTTGGAATTCCTCACTGCAAAAGGGAACCTAATGACTTCTATCTCCACCTGAAATCCCACTATCTATCTCAGAAAAGCCACACTTGGATGGGCTTCCATTACAAAGCAGTATCTGTTCCTTGAGTTCATTCAGTTTCCAAAGAGACCATGAGACCATTCATTTTCCCAGTAATCATTTACAAACCCTCAAAACTGTCTACATTTCCCATTTCCTCCTCCCCTGTTAAAAAGAAGTAATATAAGTCTCCGAATAATATTAAACAGGTGAGTGATCACATTTTGTGATTTTCCCCTTTTGCTCAGTAAAAAAAAAAAAAAAAAAAATTGTATGCCTTTGGTTACCGAAAACTTGATCCTTGTCCTCAATGTCAATCCAATAAAGGGGACACAGTTTTAAGAAGAAGAAAAAAGAAGTTTTATTGCTTTGGTAGCAAAGAAGAAACAGGACTCCTGTCCCAGAGCCTGTGATTCTACTCATCAAGGGAAACAGGGAGTTTATAAAGAGGTGATTCAAAAGCTACCTTCCATATGTTTCTGTGAGTTGTGATTCATCTGTTAATTTGGGAGATAGTCACTTCTGAGATCTTCTGGTGCCATCTCCAAGTCTGAATTACTTTGTTCCTGTGGTAGGTGTGTGTGATCAACAAACAGTTAACTCTTCCTAGCTAGGATGGGGAAGAAAGGTAATCCTGTTCCCCAAGATTAGGGAGGGGAAAAAGAAAGAAAAAGAAACAAAGTAAATCAACAGTTGGCAGAGCATCAAGGACAATACCCAAAGCATAAAGTGAACTGTTGCTCCATTTCCTCTTACTTAAATTTTGTTCAACCTCTGAACCTTGAGAGGACAGAGAAGAAATTTCACCCCTAAATCAACAGGTGAAGAAAAAACATCCCTAAATAACAGATGAGGAGACACTGACTCAGAGAAGTTAAATAACTTGCCCAGAGACACATAGCCACATGAGGGGTTCCGAGGAGGTCCTGGAGAGGTGGCACCTCAACCCAAGATGACAGGGAGGGCCTTGGCAAATGTCACAGAAAGAAATTTCAAGATGTGTTAGCTATCGGCATGAACAGAGATTTATTGGGGAAAGTGAGGAGCAGAACTTCAAAGAAGGTGAACTGTCTCAAGAGGGTGTGAGGTGGTATTTGGGGGAACCTCAGGATTTTTTATTTTATTTTTTTTAAGAAAATTTATGAAGCGCAGGTCTGGAAAGGTGAATGAGGATGACATCATTCTGTTGATCACAAGACCGTTTATGGTGGGCTGGCAGTTCTCAGGATTCTTAGGTTGATGTCTCCATTATCTGATCAAGAGATGACGGTGGGGGCTGGAGATGTGGCTCAGCGGTAGCGCGCTCGCCTGGCATGCGTGCGACCCGGGTTCGATCCTCAGCACCACATACCAACAAAGATGTTGTGTCTGCCGAGAACTAAAAAATAAATGTTAAAAAAAAAAAAAAAAAAAAAAAAAGAGATGACGGTGTGGTGAAAGTACAAGAGTTTCATGCGTATCAAGAGTTTCATGTCTTTCTTTATTCAATGTATTCTAAAGACACATGGATTAGTGGTCCAGTTAGCAATGCATAGGACGGTATTTAGAAATTGGTGACTTGCCACTAATAGACTATGAGTGAATATTTGTGGATTTCCCAGATATGTGACAATGACAGTGTTACAGGACTGGAGTCTTCCAAGAAACTGAGGCCGTGCAAAGATCCCCTTTCCAACCCTGATTCTTGTGATTAAGTCAGAAAGATTTCAGACATTTTGCTCAGAGTAACAGGCTTGAGTTCGTGAGTTTATTAAAGAGATAGGAAAAGGGAAAGAGGGCACTTTTGTTCTTTATTTTCCTGTAAAACTATTGCATAAGGCTTCTTTTTAAGAGGGCCTACCCTCCTATGCACTCCTTATCTTTTTTCTATCGTTTTTTTTTTTTTTTTTCCAGAAACAATCAGGGGAGACTTATTTTTGCTTTGTCTATTTTTCCCTTTGGCCATTATCTGTTGGCTTCTGGTATCTACCGCTTATCCTCTGAACCCATCCATCGTCATCCCAGAGTTCTGGTCAGTCTGTGAGGCTCAGCAGGGGATACTGCTTCTCTGGGCATTTCATCAGAAAGGTGGAACCTGCCTCTGAATACCCAACTCCATCCTCACTGCATGCTCACTGGGCTCATTACCCTTTTTTTAAAAAAAAGTTCTTCCTTGCCAGTTTCCCACTAGGTGATTATGAAAAGAATTAAGTGATGTGAATTTCTTAATCAATTTCATGCTGAGAGGATCTAAAAGTTATAACAGAGAGAGAGTTTTAAGGAAATTAATACCCTAACTACTTTTGAACCTTTCTCTGTATCCACCAGGCAGGTCTTGATTCTCAATGCTTTAAGCAAAAATAAACAATGAAGTGATGAATAAATTTAAAAAAATTAGTCTCAGCTATAAAGCCCACCTTTTCACTTGCCAATTCTCAGATTCTGTTTGATAGAGGCTTTCATAACCATCCTGGAATGTTATGGTCTCATAAATATGATATAGAACAGCTCCAGTTTGTAATGCCCTACTATGTTCTCAGTGCTTTAAACGTCTGATTTTTAATCTCTGCATTTCTGTGTGCATTATTTTTTTTTCTCCTCAAAAGAGATATGAAAAAAAATATAGTGAGTGTAAGGAAAGAACCAAATGAAGGAAATAGAGCCGTGTGGCAGCTCAACAGTAACATGGGTTTATTGGGTACAAACTTGTAAAGGGTGCCCAGTGGAGACTGAGACCCAGCTTCCACTTACAGACTGGGGTAGATACAGGGGCATGAAGGAGTGGGGGAATTTTTGCAGTTAGGTAGTTACTAGGGGGTTGTCGGAAATGGTCCTTTGTGGTCTTCACGTCTATCCTTTGAGGTGCTCACTGTTGCATGTTAAACCAGGTATTTTCAGAATTACAGTCCCAGATAACAATTTCCTTTCTTTGTAGGATTATGGAGTATTGTTTGGGTTTCTTTGCATGATGATGGAGTATTGTCTGAGGTTTGGGTCAGGCTGAGTCAGAGTGATGGTGGGGTGACTCTTATCCTAGGATGGAGGGTATGTTTCAAAATGGCATTGCCTGTGTCAAATGAAATGGAGAGGAACTTCCTCAAGGTCAAACAGCTAATGAGAGAACAGAAATTTGAAAGTATTTGAACATGAAAATCCAGCTTGCTACACAGTCTTGCTCCTTTAAGGTAAATCAGGGTTAAGAATCACCAGAAATCTTAGAAGAAATAATCCACTCGAAATTTCAGGGCCAAATATTTGTACCATTCCTGAAATAGTCCCAGGTTGTTACATGGCTAATCAGTGCCTCTAGAATAGTCCCAGGTTTTTTTGTTTTGCTTTGTTTTGTTTTGTTTTGTTTTGTTTTGTTTCTTTCAATAAACAAGCAGTTTCAGAACTTCCTGGGATGTTAGCCTAATATGGTGGAAGGGTAGGATTCTTGGAATGAGATGGTCCTGGTTTAGAATCTCAGTTCTCTCCTTGATTACCTGACAGACCTTAGACAAATCACATCAATGAAAAGTTCACTTTTCTGGGAAATGCATATTATGAATAAGCACTCTAACGTAGAGGTGACAAAACCGAATATCCACATTTTTCTTCAACCCAGCTAAACTACTGTTGTTAGCTTTTATTCTGCAAAGAAGTTAGAAATATATTATCTTTCATTTGCATGCATTATCTCCTCCCCCTTTTTAGAGAAATTGAATATCTTTCAAGTATACCAGTGGTGAGCAATAAATAGGAGTGTTTCTAAACATCACCTATTTGGATAGCATTTACTAAGTCCACCATGATTTTGCCTTGTCTTTAATCTATGGCTTATGGTATGTGGTTTGGAAGACTTTTTAGACTTCTATTACCATAGCAGGACATGGTTTCCTTCTCCGGACTCCAAAACATGCTCCAAAGATTCTATGTGATGTCATTTCTTGCGATTTCTCTCAAAGAGTTGTGCCCTACCCCTAGGCTCTCACTAAACAGCAGACCAGCGGCAGGCACGCTTAGCACATTAATGTCCAGAGTGTTCACTTTTAAGCATGCTTCTCCTTTATATGTTAACATTATCTTCATTAGTAATTGTGGAGTGAAATAAGTAACAAAGATGGTTAGAAAAGAAAGACAATGAAAACTATCTTCCATTAAGCTTTGTATATATAACTGTGTCAGTAAAATACTAATGATTAAAATAATGATACAGTAAAAAAGAAAAAAATAGTGTGTACTTTTTGGTTACAGTATTATATATCTGGGGAAAAGAAAGAGACATAAAATAAATAGTGTTCTATTGTTGGGATGACTCTATCATAATTTAATAATAGCTATAATAAAACTATCTTTTAAATATTAAAGGTATTACTTAAATTCAGTAAAATATTTCAATTGGGAATTAAGATGCATACTTTCTAAACAAAAATATTATACCTGTCCACCCTTTATTTTACTCTTTTAAATGTTGTGCTCATATAAAAACTACTTCAGAAGTAGTAGTAGAAGTATTGTTTTTACAATCAACGTGCTATCATTGCTTGTTTTGAATAATCCTTTTCATTGCAATATGTGGAAGAGAGCTAACTCTGAATCTTTAAAGGTTACCCTATGGAGTAACTAAGGACAGGGTAGGGATGAAGAGCTAGGGAAGAAGATTAACATTAAACAGGGATGAGAGGTGGGAGGGAAAGGGAGAGAGAAGGGAAATTTGCATGAAAATGGAAGTTGATCCTCTGGGTTATACAAAATTACATATAAGAGGAAAGGAGAGGTAAGAGAAGAATAATACAAGTGGAAGAAATGATTTACAGTAGAGGGGGTAGAGAGAGAAGAGGGGAGGGGGGAGGGGAGGGGAGGGGGGATAGTAGAGAATAGGACAGACAGCAGAATACATCAGACACTAGAATGGCAATATGTAAATCAATGGAAGTGTAACTGATGTGATACAGCAATCTGTATATGGGGTAAAAATGGGAGTTCGTAACCCACTTGAATCAAACTGTGAAATATGATATATTTAGAACTGTGTAATGTTTTGAACTACCAACAATAAAAAAAAGGTTACCCTATAGTTGGATTTTATTGTTGCTGAATATGTGGGCTGGGCTTTCTATTATTTTCTTAGGACTGTTGTGTCAAAATAATTACTAGCTTAATTCAACAGAGATGGATTCTTTCCTAGTACTGAAGGCCCAAAGTCCAAAAGGAAGGTGTTGACAGAACCATATTTCCTCCACAAACTGTAGAGGAGACTCTGTCTCTTACATTTGCTTGGCTTATGGTGTCTGCATTCCTGAGCTATGGCTACATGGCTAATCACTGCCTCTGTCTTTATATAACTTTCTTTGGATTCTCCATATGACTCTCTCCTCTGTCTCATAGGGATACTTGCTGATGGATTTAGTCCTCCCTCCCCCAATTTACCAGGATGGTCTCATCTCAAGATTCTTAATTCTGTCTGCAGAGATCATTTTTCAAAATAACGCAAGATTCACGGGTTTTGTGAATTGGGACAGAGCTACTTCCTTCCGCCACCCTCTTCCGCCATGGGGGCTATCAAAAATCCACTACAGAGACTTACAGAATAACTGGGAGTTCTCTAAAATTCTCTGTAGGATACAGTGTTTACAAAAGATAAGTTTAAAAACTATCAGCAGATTGTTAGTTTACATATTATTAAGACTCAACATTAACTGCAGCAACTATTTAGAATTTAGACTAAAAAATATTTTTATCTGGGAGAAACATTTTATTACTGATATTGTTTAGAATAATCTGCACGTGGTGATGTAAAGAACAGACTTTCAGTTGGTTTCACTGATGCTGCTAAACTCTTGTCAGAAGGTGCACCCTTCTCTGCTCTTATAGTTTGGATGTGAGGTACCCCCCAAAAGCTCACCTGTGAGACAGTGCAAGAAGGTTCAGAAGAAAAATGATTGAGTTGGGAGAGTCCTAACCCAATCAGTGATTTAATCGCCTGATAGTGATTGACTGAGTGGTAACTGAAGTGGTAGTGTGTGGCTGGAGGAGGTGGGACGTGGGGTATGACTTTTGGGTATATATATTTTGTATCTGGCAAATGGAAATCTGTCTCTTTGCTTCCTGATCATCATGTGAGCTGCTTCTCTCTTTCACATTCTTCTGCCATGATATTCTGCCTCACCTTGAGCCCCGAGGAATGGAGCCAGCCTTCTATAGACTAACGCCTCTGAAACTGTGAGCCCTCGAATAAACTTTCCTCCCCTACATTTGTTCTGGTTGGGTCTTTTAGTCACAGCAGCAGCGAGGAAGCTGACTAAAACAACTGCCTGTGCCCAGGTGTGAGTAGGCCCTTCCCTTCTCCAGTTGTCCTTGCTGTCCCACATAAGGACCCGTGAACCTACTTTTCCATCTTATAAATGTATCTCCTGGTTCATCACCTCTTGGAAATTGGTCCATTGAGAGCGTGGAAGGCCCCATCCCTGGGATTACCCCCATCTCTGCTCTCATAGAGTCTCTGAACCACCTTTTTTCTCTACCATCTTAGAGGATCCATTCTAGTTTAAAGGACAGAGTAATAGGTGGAGAGGAGCAAGTGTCATACAAACTTCCTATCCTGTTTCCCCCCCCCCCCCCAGTGTTCTCCCCATGCCAACTGTTAGATTCCCCGGGGAGCCCAAGTGTTTTAAAGCATATGGTCCAAAAAGACTCTTTCTTTCCTGCTTTATGTTTCACATCCTTTCCCCAAGGCACACCACACTTTGGGAACACTGATGTAGAAAATGAAAATCTTCATCTAGGGCTTTTTGGGCTAGTTAGATTGCTTCCTCACTCGCAGAAGCAGAGACATTCCCTCAAGGCTCCATTGCTCCCCAAGTGCATTACTTGACCAGAAGCTTCAGGTATTTTTCCATAGGCCTGAAGTTTCAGAGTCTGCTTCGTTCAGTTAGCCAGAGAAAGCTCTGGATAATAATAACCAGGTTTGAAACTCAATTCCTAAATCCATGGTAATCACCGTGCAAGGGTTGGGGTGTTGAGTTCTCAGTGCTGTCTCCAGCTCCTTAAACCAAAGACCACCTAATTTCGTTGTTTCTCCAGTCCTATGGCCCGAGCACATGTCAGCTGCCTGTTTAGAGTCTCCCTTTAAGACTAATGTGTTTGTACTACTCAAATCCAAAATTTGAAATAAACTGGAAATCACTTGTTAGAAGACAAGTTTTAAATATTTTTTTTTTTATTCTGATAGACTTCCCAGGAAAAATCGATGAGTTCTTGAAAACAGTTATTAACAGCTCCTTATTAATTCAACTCAAAGAGATCTAGGTAAAACCTAAATGAGAATTCTGTTTCTACCTGTTTCAGCTCATCCTTCGCAAGTCTATTTCTTATATTTTCCACAGTTTCTATTTGCATCCTTCTACACTGAAGATTATTGTACAGTTTCTGTTTCATCTTGGATAAAAAATATATTTGTGACATATTTCATTCAAAGATATATATATATATATATATATATATATATATATATATAAAATAAATTATATATATAATTTATTTTCAGGCAAGACCTGAAGTTTGCTTTTTAGATGGGAAAATTAGGTTGATAAATGAGGACTTTCTGAGTTAAAAGTTTTAAAAATACAGTTTTGGGGATAAACCCAGATGGGAGGATGCGAGTACTAGTGTTAGAAACAGAAGTGCAAATGTAGACCAACCATAGCCACTAGTATTTCTTCCTAAAACAGACCAAAATAATACTTCAGAATCCTACATTAGGAAGGAAAATTATGTGGAGATTAATCCACTGCATTAGTTGCATTTAGAAGAATGGATAGAACACAAAGAGAAAATACTTGTATTCCTTATTTTACACTGCATGTTAATATATACTACATTATTATTTTTTAAAATCTTTACAGTAATTCTGGAAGGTGTATATCAGTATCACTGCTATTTTACAGATAAGAGTCTAAGTCAATACTCTTATAACATGCTATTATTGATAATGTTTATCACAATTGACACTTTCCACTTATTGGTTGAAATCTTAATTTTATCTCCTCTATATCTGTCTCTATGCTTTGGGAAGGTGGGGACCATGTCCCATAGAGCATGTTTATCTGTTGGCTTTACAACCTGTTCCCATTGCTTAGTTCAGAAAGTCTAATGCATAATAGTTGCTTAATAATTATTTGAATAATAATAATAATAATATAAATGAACTGGCTTAACGGCTTAGTATTAGAAAACCACAGCACTGAGATTGAGACTTCAATCTCTGATGAGATACTGCCATATTATTCTATGGTTTTTGCTTCTAATAAAATTGCTTCATTTCTGCAAGGTGGATTTCTAGATGGGGTTGTCAAAGGAATGAAAATGTGCATATGATCTGTTCTCTGGGCCGTTTGACAGTCCCCTAAAGATGACATTTTCTACCATTGCAAGAGTCCTGCCATTAATCATATAGCCTGTTCCAAAGCTCTCATTCTATATCTACAGTTTGTTGTTATTACTCATTTATTTGTCTGATTTGGATCATGATATTGAAACCTTGGGAGCCTTAAAAGAGACCTATTTCAGCAATGATGCATATGCAGATTTCCCCCAGCATCTACAAATGGAATAGCTGTGGTAACAGATGTCTTCTAAATTTGACAGCTAGATATATGTCCATATATACCATCAGAGGACTACGGTGGTGTAAAGGACACTCCCATCAACAGAGATTAAACTGCACAGAAGCATCATAAACATTGTCTTCATTTTAAAAGTCCTTGGATCTAATCATGCTTAAGTTCTCACTTCCAGATACTTCCACACTGGAGAGAGACCTCAGTTTGCATGCACACACACACACACACACACACACACACACATTTTCTCCCACATAATGTTGTGATGATACTTAGAACATTTCCAGAATTAAAAAATGTGTACCATTTCTGTTTGTATTATCACCCTTCTCCTAGTCTTATCTTTCCAAATTTACACCCCACTTTCAAAGGTTTTTTATGTAGGCAGGATCATCTCATTAAAGACCAACCACTGAATGATTAAAACAATGGGTTCTTTTTAATTTTTTAAAAAATTTGTTTTAATTAATATACATAACAATATAGTGCATTTATGTACTGTGATATACATAGATGAATACAACTTTCCATTCTTCTGAGTATACATGTCACTGAATCACATTAGTCATGCAGTCACATACATACATAAAGCAATAAAGTCTGTTTTATTCTGTTTTCCTTCCTATCTCCATATCCCCTTCCCTCCTCTCCCTTCACTTCCCTCTACCTAATGTAAGATAACTCTATTCTTCTTTAGTGCCCTCCCCTAATTGTGAATTAGCATCCACATATCAGAAAAAAAAAAAAACATTCTGCCTTTGGGTTTGGGGAATTAGTTTGTTTTGCTTAGCATGATATTCTCCAACTCCATCCATTTACTGGCAAATGTCATAAAGTCATTCTTCTTTACTGCTGAGTAATATTCCATTGTGTATATATACCACTTTTTCTTTATCCATTCATGTATTGAAAGACACGTAGGTTAGTTTCATAGTTTAGCTATTATAAATTGAGCTTCTATAAATATTGATGTGGCTGCATTACCATAGTATACTGATTTTTTAGAACTTTGGATATAAACCGAGGAGTGGGATAGCTGTGTAAAATGGTGGTTCCATTCCAAGTTTTCTGAGGAATCTCCATACTGCTTTCCCTAGTAATTGTACCAATTAGAAGTTCTACCAGCAATGTATGAGTGTATCTTTTTTACCACATCCTTGCCAATATTTATTGTTGCCTGTAATCTTGATGATTGCCACTCTGACCGGAGTGAGATGACGTCTTAGAGTAATTTTGATTTGCATTGCTCTAATTGCTAGAGATGTTGAACACTTTTTCATATATTTATTGATCAATTGTATTTCTTCTTCTGTGAAGTGTATGTTCAGTTCCTTAGCCCATTTATTGATTGGGTTATTTGTTTTTTGGTGTTAAGTTTTTTGAATTATTTAAATATCCTAGAGATTAATGCTTTATCAGAGATGCATGTGGTAGGTTTTCTCCCAATCAAAACAATGGGTTCTTGTCAAGTTTATCTTTTACCACTTTAACTCTTTTCTTATTACAGGTTAAATATGTAAACAAGTCAAGTGCCAAAATAGTTTAAAATGTTTACAAATTTACTACAAAGAAATTAGTGAAAAAGTACACACAAAATAAGGTCCAAAGTTAGAAAATGATAACAGAAGAATAGTGGTGATGGAAGAAAGATGGACAATGCTGGGAAATCATCTGTATTCATCCAGTTTTGTCTCTATAACAAAATGCCTGAAGTCAGTTACTTATGAAGAAAAGAAAGAGATTTATGTAGCTCACAGTTTGGGATGCTGCATGTCCAAACATCCTAGTGCCAGCTTTGGCTAATGCACCCTTGGCTCCGTCACACCACAATAAATGGCCCCACAATGTCAGGAACACAGGCAAAAGAAAAGATCACATGGCGAGAAAGAGCAAACGGGAGGAGCTAGTCTTGTGAGTTTCCACTCAACTTTGCCTTTTAAAGGTCCTACCATCTCCCAATGCTTCCACACAGGGGACCAAGCTCCCATCCCAGGAACTTTTGGAGGACACATTTAAACCATGTTGAAATCAAAGCATTCTTGCTCCCGCTCCCCTGACCACTGCCAAACTCATCTTTAACACAATGCAAAATTCAAGCATTCCATTTCTGATAGTCCCAAAGTCCTAACTAGTTTCAGCATCACTCTCAGAAATCCAAAACTAGAGTCTCATCTTAGGCAAACTCTTTCAGCTGTGAGCCTATAAACATCAAAAACAAATTACATACCTCCCAGATACAAGTAGGACAGGCACAAGGCTAACATTCCTATTTTAAAAGGGAGAAAGAGGTCAGCAAAAAGAGAGTGGCCCAAAGCAAACCAAAACCTGTCAGGGTTGACATTGGATCTTAAAGCTCCAAATGCAGTATCCTGTGCTCATGGAGGCAGAGGGTAAGCCCCAAGGCCTCAGGAAGCCCTGTCCCTGTGAATTTGCTGGTCCACGTGGCTACTGCCTCGGGTGGCACACAGAGGTTGAATGTCTGCAGCTTTCCTGGCTATAGGTCCCTGGCTCTGATAGCTCTAATTTCCCCCATTCTCTACTATAACTCTACTCCTCTAGCTCCAGTAAGCATCACTACCTTGGAGACTCTTTGCAGAGGCTCTGAGCCTATAGCAAACTTCTGTCCTCCCTCTCTGGTTTTCTTCTGAAATCTTGGTAAAAGGCACTATGACTCTGTAACTCCTACCATCTGCATAATGACAAAGCCAATATTATATGGATGCCACCAAGTTCTTTCCCAGTTGAAGTGGTGCTTGGGCTCACTTGAACCCTGCATTTGCAGATTATGTCATCTGGAAACAAGGAGCAGAATATGGAGGCAGCAGCATTGATGCTGAAATCATTTTACCCAAGCTAGCCTCTGGACTTGGGATGGGAGGGATGGCCTTGAAGATTTCTGAGCAGCCCCACTGTAATAGTGCCAAGTATCCGTGACTTAAAATGACAACGGTGTGGATGTCATTTATATTGCATGTCCATTTTCATTTGGCTGGACTCTTGCCCTTCCCAATGCCATGGCTTTGTATCTTGACGGAGGAGCCACTATCTGGAAATCAAAATTGGTCCTAAGAGAAGGAAAGCAAAAGCTCTGGAGTGTCTTTGTAAAGGCAATTCACTGATCCTTCTGAGAATGAGACCCACGAACTCCTTTTCCTTCTGAAAATGATGCTTTTCTCATTACTCATTAGCCAGGATCATCACTTACCCAGCCACATAAAGAATGCAAGAAAATTAATCCTCTCTTGTAGTAGCTGGAAATTGACAAGTTAGAAATGGTTAATGAGCAGCATTAATAACCCCCACACTGCATGAGCCTTTATAACATTAAGAAGAAATAAGAGAAAAATCATGAGAAAAATGTCTAAAGGGAGATTCTTAAAGTAAAGCTTAGAAGTATAGAGCTTATCTCCGTCAACTTACTTGTTAGACTCTCTATTATAGACAACTTTGTTCTTGTTTGTTTCCCCTTTTCATTACCCACCATAATTGATGATATTCTATTATTTGGATTTTAAAATATGCTAAAGCCTCATTCGTGGTAGTGTCTAGTGATTGCTTTGTTTTGTTTTTCTTTCCCATTCACAATGTAGAATATAAAAACTTGCCAGGCACGATGCCTCATGCTTGTAATCCCAGTTACTCTGGAGGCTGAGGCAAAAGGATTTCGAGTTCAAAGCCAGCCTCAGCAATTTAGCCAGGTCTTGAGCAACTTAGCAAGACCCTGTCTCACAATAAAAAAATAAAATAAATTGAGAATATGGCTCAGTGGTTGAACCTCATATATACTCCTCTATCGACTCTGAAATTTAGAGTGCTAAGATGTCTTTGATTCAGAGCAAGAAAATATCTGGTACCTAAAATTAAAAGGACCTTAATTTTAAAAGATTATCTTAAACTAATTGACTATTTTATATCAAATCTCCATATAATCCTTGGACAATTTCCTTGATGAAATATGATGAAAATGGAAAGAAGGGTTTGTCCATCTCTTTGGATGTCATGATCTTTAGGGGAAAGAAATTTCTGTTATTAGAACATGAATCCACCAACGTGTGTGGGAAAGTTGTTTGCCCGTGAACTCAAATTAGAAAGGCTTTATTCCCTGCCCTGTATCATGTTGATCAGAAATACACATTTTCTAAGATTCTGCAGGGAACAGCAAGATTTGTGTTCATTCTACATAAATTCCTGAATCACCACAAAGAGTTCAGGTCTACTGAGGTGATGTGGCATTGATCAACAACAACAACAAAAAGAGAGAGAGAGAGAGAGAGAGAGAGAGAGAGAGAGAGAGAGAGAGAGAGAGAGAGAGAGAGAGAGAGAAAAGAGGAAATAAAAATAGGGCTTACGGGCTGGGGATGTGGCTCAAGCGGTAGCGCGCTCGCCTGGCATGCGTGCGGCCCGGGTTTGATCCTCAGCACCACATACCAACAAAGATGTTGTGTCCTCCGAGAACTAAAAATAAATATTAAAATTATTAAAATTCATTCTCTCTCTCTCTCTAAAAAAAAGAAAAAGAATTAAGTTTAAAAAAATAGGGCTTACATAGAAAGAATATGAACATACATAGAAGAAAATACAGCAGGGTCAATGCATGTGTTAAAACTAAGTTCTCAGTTGAGACACTGACAACTTAGCTTTAACACATTTTTTTTCATTTGATTAAAAAGAAATCCCTCAATTTGTTATTAATCAGGAGACAGTCTTTTTTTTATTTGTTTCCACTAAATTTCAGTTGAAAAAAAAAAAAAAAAAACTATTCATTAAAATTCAAAAGATTTGGCTTCAGTTTCCCCGGTGTGTTGAAACTTCCCCTGACTTCTCCAAGAAAATGCACGTTCTTCTGACATTGAACATTTCTTAGTGTGCATCTTAGTGCCAGCAGAGCAAAACTGCACTGGATGAAACTGAAGAGATAGGAAGATAAAAATGAAGGCTCCTGCAATAAGAGCGAGAAGTGATAGAATGGAGTCTGACCCCAATGCAGCTGAAACAAGGAGCAGGTGAGTTTTTAAGAGGGAGGATGGTGCTAGGTTTTCGTTCACAGGCCACCTGTGTTGGCTAATTAGCCTTATCCAAATGAAAAGCGAGCTTTCTTACGTTCAGGATGCTTTGACAATTCAGAGCAAGGCACTCACCTCAAGTCAGGCTTCTATCTCCCTACCAGGTGGTAGGGATCCAAATTTTTCTTGATGGTTACATTTCGAGGAGGTGGCTCATAGTGACACCGGTGACAAGTCCTGCTCCCTCACATGTTGAAGCATATAACATTAGAGAAACATGCTGAGGCAAGCATATAAAGCAGGGCTTATTTAAAAAGGGGTAACATAGACTTCTCCTGTAAGGGAGAAGGGGGGCCATAGCTGGTTTCCTGGTATCCCTAGAAGAAAGGGGGGTTTTGCCTTTTTTAAAATTGTTGCATTACAATTCTTAATATACCTTTATACCACAATTTATCATATCTCTGATTTTATATAAGGTATGTTGTCACCAAATTCACATCTTCATACATGCATTTTATATAATGATGAGGGTCTCCTTTCACCACCCATGCTATTCCCCTTGTCCCTCCCACCCCTATTCCCTATCTAGAGGTAATCTTCCTCCCTTGCTCTCCCTCCCAACCCCCTTTTGAGTCACCCCCTGCCTTATATCAGAGAAGACATTCGGCGTTTGTTTTTGGGGGATTGGCTAACTTCACTTAGCATAATCTTCTCTAATGCCATCTATTTCCTTGCAAAAGACCTAAAAACAGCATACTACAAGGACACAGCCACATCAATGTTTATAGCAGCACAATTCACCATAGCTAAACTGTGGAGCCAACCTAGATGGCCTTCAGTGGATGAATGGATAAAAAATATGTGGCATTTATACACAATGGAATATTACTCAGCAATAAAAAAGAATAAGATCACGAGTTTTGCCTTTTTATATGTCTTAGGTGTCCTTTGCTCTCTTCTCCTTGTCTCTCTCCTTCCTGCTGATGTGGCTAGGCCCAGGAGATGCTCAGTGTGATGGCCAAAAGGTGAGAAGCAGATGGATAGGGTGGAACAGCCAGATGGAGCAGCCCAGGACACATTAATTAACAAACTTACAGCTCTTGTACAGAGGAGTAATTCCTGGGACTGTTATCTTAGCAACAGGTTGGAGCAGGTTCTTGATAAGGGTGGAGGAAGGGCTCTGAAGGAATTAACATTTCAGTCCCTCTGTGGCAGTCTCCAACTTTTCAGACTCACTTACACTGGCCTCCTGGATCCCTCCTGACTTGATTTACCTATCTATACTGACCTCCTGTCCCCCAGAAAGAATTCTATTTTGTAAAACTGGCAAAGGTTGTTATAAAGATCTACTCTCAAAAGAACAGAAGTTGCAACTGCAATTACAAATTTCTAAAGTCAGTGTTTTCAATTAAAAAAAGAAGTAATACAATGAGAGAGAGAGAGAAGAAAAGAAGAATCAATATATAATCAATATATTGATAGATAATCAATTAGTCCCCTGAATCCTGAGTTTAAATAGTTTTAGAACTTTATACCCAGAATGTAAGGGGAGGAGCTCAGAAGTTCATGGTCTGCAGGAGGAGGAGGAGGAGGAGGAGGAGGAGGAGGAGGAGGAGGAGGAGGAGGAGGAAAATGAAAAGGAGGGGGGACCTTGGTGTTTAATCCATCTAGATTCTGCAAGGACCAGAGTGGGAGCAGGGGCAAGGGCCTAAAGGCAAGAAGAAGCTTGTTTATAGCTTTATTCCAGCTGAAGGAAATGTCATCTTAGTCAATGTCCCATCTCCTTTAGTGATATTTATGTGCCTGTCATTTTTTTTTACATAGCATTGTGAACTCCATGGGCACCTGAAATATGCTTGCCCTCATACTACCTCTTGAATATTGTATTACAGTTAAAAGGGGGGAAAAAAAAGAGTATGAAGTTGTTGTAGGGACAGACAAGGCAAGGCACTAAAGACAGGAGTTTATTTGACTGCAGCCAGGTTCAGAGGGCAGAGCTTTTGCTATAATCAATCAATCCCCTGAACCCCGAGTTCAGGTAGTTTCAGAATTTTATACCCAGCATGTAAGGGGAGGGACTCAGAAGTTCACAGTCTGCAGAAGTTGACATAAAAGCAGTTTTTCTCTCACTGTTTTGGGCAAGTTAACCCTTCAAGGACAACACCTGAGAAGGGGAGAGCTTCTTCTCCCCTTTCTTTCCTCCCCCTGCCAGCTGTTACCATGGAGCCCAGTTGATATCTTCTCTTAGGAAAGCAGATATCTCCGTGAAGCCCCAGCTTAAGGCCAGAGGACTTGTTTTCACATCTACAAACTACTATCCTAGATAGGTTTGCGAAAAACTAGTGTAAGGGGGTGTCTAGCACCTGGAGTGCTGGGATCTTCCCAGCCAGTGGCCATGTAAAACAGAGCAACACGAAAATTGGAAGTTTATCTACATTGAACTCTTTTGCAGAGACTCTTTTGCTGACAGTCCCAAAATCAGCCATGGTGAAGATTTCTGGAGAAGCCCAGTTAAGAGTTTTCTCTGGAGAAAGGGAGTGCCACTACAGAGTGACTCTAAATCAATACTAGGCAATGCTAGTTGTGTGTGTGTGTGTGTGTTGTGTGCGCACAGGCGTGTGCCTGTGAGACAGTGTATAGGTTTATGTCTGAATTCATCCAATTACTGTCCCTTTTGAGGAGCTCATTTGCCCCCCCCATAGTATGCAAAGTTAGAGATGGAAGTCTAATAATGCTCCAAGAACTTTTTCTAACCCTCTGACCCCAAGATGTGCTTGCAACTCACGTTAATTGCCTGTTTTGTTGACATTTCTCTGCGAGTGGATTCCATTTTTTCACAGAAAGACTCTGTCAAAAAGAGGTGGTAAATTGAGGGACTTTGCATAGAAATGCCAAGAGACAGAAACTCCACAATCTTCTCCAATGTCAGCCTTAGAAATCAGACCAATACAGGAAGTGTGAAGAGAAGGTGTTTGGCCTACAGGAGATCCCCTGCAAACCTGCTCCATTTTTGCTATGACTGATCACTTACTTAAAGGAACACTAGGTAAATAATCTCCTGTATTGCTTATCCCCTCCAACTTATAACCCAAAGATACTAAGTACAAATGATTTTCCCTGGAAACAATAAAACCAGTATAGACAGAGCCTTCGAACTATCCATACTACAATGTCCCATCTCTTTTAGTGACATTTATGTCACTTAAAACAAGAAACTAAACAGCAACAACAAACAAAAAACTAAATAGCAACAACAAAATATTTTAAGAAGTCTTAGGCCCTCCTTCTGCATGTAAAATTGAAAGTGCTTTTGCTCCACCTCTGATCATTAACTATTTGCTTAGGATCCAAAAACAAACAAACAAGAAAAATGTGCAATAGAAAGCCAATCACTCTACAGGGTCTTGCAGTGGCTGGGGTTGTAGCTCAGAGGTAGAGCGCTCCCCTAGCATGTGTGAGGCCCTGGGTTCCATCTTCAGCACCACATATAAATGAATAAAATAAAGGTATTAAAAATAATAAAAAATAAAGGGTCTTGCAAATATGTTGGGCATTTCGAAGGAGAAATCACCTCCAATCACAACCTGAATTCAACACATAGATAATCTCATTTGAAGCATCCTCATTTCCAAAGTGGCAATATTTTGAGCTGCATTGCTTGGAAATATGGCCAGGCAGGCCTCGCTCCACGTTTCATTTATACAGTAAACATAGGCAAGCTTTGCAGAGGAAATGATCCCTCTGGAGCTCTTTGCCTAGAATGCAAATGCAGGAGACCCATGCCTCCAGCACCACAATAAAATAACTCTAAGGAAAGAAACTCTCTCTCTCTCTCTCTCTCTCTCTCTCTCTCTCTCTCTCTCTCTCTCTCTTATTTCTACTTTATTTCCTCCTTTCTCTGCCTTCCATTGAAGCAGATCTGTTTGGCTAACATTTTATATATATTCATTTGCAGGATAAATCAAGTGATATAGATGGTATTGTGGTTCAAATTTTTTCCCCTAAAATAATATAGGGAAGTCTTAACCTCCATACCTGTGAATGTGACTGTTTGGGGAAATAAGTTCTTCGCAGACGTAATCTGACTAAGATAAGTTTGATTGGGGTGGAATTTAGTCTAGGATGGCAACATTTTTAATAAGAAAAGAAAACAGAGATAGGAAAACTAAATACTGTGCAAAGACCCAGAGAGATGCAATCAGAGGGAAGGTGGCCATGTGAGATGGAGCAGAGACAGGAGACCTACTGCCACATATCCAAGATCTACTGGGGCTACTGGTAGCTGGATGAGGCAGGAAGAATCCTCTCCTGCAGGCTTCAGAAAATGGCCCTGGTAACACTTCAACTTGAGATACGTAGCCTTCAGACCTATGAAAGGATTAGTTAGTGTACTTATAAGTCAGTTTGTGATACTTTGCAAGAGCAGCGCTAAGAAACTAATACAAATGGTAGGAAATGACACAATATTTCTGGCACTGAGGAAACTGTATTGCTTTTCAGGACCTGAAATTCCCTCCTTGCCTATGGCATTGGGTGCTTCCCGGTGAAAGGAAGGAACCTGACAGATTTCTGTTCAGATTCCAGGTCTGCTCCATACTGGCTGAATTATCGCAGGCTAGTGATTGAACCTCTATAAACTTGATTGCTCTCTGTAAAAAAAAAAAAGGATATAATTACAGCTACAGGTGCATTGTGTTTTTTGTTTAAGATTAAGAGAGATAGCATATTTAAAACACCTAACATGTTAAACTTTCAGTGAATGTAGGTCTCTTCCTTTCTGCTCCTAGTTTTCTTCCTAGGCATACACCTTCTCAAAAACCAACCATCAACTAATCCCCCCTGAGGTTTGAGCTGATAATAGCTTCACATTTTATATATCCCAGAGATATCTGTAATTTAACAGACAATCCTTAAAGGCAGAAAAGCCCTTGAGGCCAAAGCAATGAATTCTAATAGAAAACTTCATGCTTTTTGATAGGCAGTGGAATAGTTATTTTTTCAGCTGGAGAACTTTGCAGAAGGCATTTGGATCATACCTAAATGGCCCCTGGACTTATTCCTGGTCTACCCCTCCTTGATAACAATTTCATTTCAGGAAATCGATTGCTTATTGTTTCTGATCTGTTGCTTCTTTTCATGTATTAATTATTAATTACTCTTTATTTATTCACTCTCTCAATTCATTCATTAAGTACATATTCTATTCAAAACCCTAAAGGAGTTATAAGGATTAACTCAGCAAAGTTACTATTTGTTTTCAAGGAGATATAGTCTAGTACAGAAGAAGAGATGTTCATGTAAATAGATGATTAATACTATATAGAAAGTTCTGATATACAGAACCAAGATCTTGTTTTCCTTAAATAATCTTAATCTTGATATATTCTTTCCTTGTCTTCTCTTTCTTTTCTTTCTTCTTCTCTTTCTTATCACCTCTTTATTTTCTTTTCTGCTGCTTTTTGGTTACTTATTCCCTTTCTTTCTTTTTTTTACATATTTATGAGATTAAGAACTGTTGAGCCAGTAATAATACATTTTATGTATGTATGTGTGTGTGTAAGTCTCTCTATGCATCTGTGATAATTGAGACTGTCCCTCATACTAGCCTAAAATAATTATTCTGTTCTCATGTTTTCACTTGCCTCTGAAACATGAATTGTAGTACTTTTCCTCTATTTATGGAAATTTATTTATTCCATTATGTGTTACATACCATATGAAGACATATCTTCATTCTCTATTTCTTCAAATCAATATAGAATACCTCTGAAAAATTATTCCTGCTAAAACAGCATTTTTCTCTGGAAATAACTGATGGATTTAGAACAAATCACATTGAGTATATGCTTTGCCTCTATTCTTAAATATATGTCAGGACCTTCAATAATAATAACAAAAATAACAATAACTATAACAACAATTAGTAATAACTAACACTTTTAAGCATTTACATCCTAGCTGCTTCTGTAAAAATTCATGAACTAGATTAGTAATCTACTAAGCCCATAATACAGTGGGAAATATATTCAGTTTTTCTAATATATTTGGACCTACAAAGGCTCTCAAAGGCCCTACCCGAAACAATAGCTTTGAAACTCCAAGGATTTGACTTTCAAGAAGTAGGTAGTTCTGAGAAAAATGAAAAGGAAGTCCAAAGGGAATAAAATATAGGATAGATGGCTTCACAAGAGGTAGAAAGAGAAAATAAAGTGATATGTCTAAGGGAAACTAAATGAGGACCGATGGCTGGGGAGAGATAGGGAACTGGAACTTGAAGGAGCATGATCCTGAATGCCTAGGACATGAAAGCCAACCAAGGGACTGGAGGGGACTGCCCAAAGGGGAGAGTCAGGACAGGTGAGCAGGCATTGTCATTAGGATCAGAAAGCCACATGTTTGTCAATCAATGGCTATAAGTTGAGTGAACACATTACCCTGTTAACTCTTCAGGAGGTTGCTGTCCTCATTCTAAAGGACAAGCACAAGTGTTTCAGCAGAAGTGACACCTCTAGGTTCTCTAAGCCTTTGATGATTCTCTTCCAAACTGATTCATGGAAATGCATCCCGTTTCATGGCACAGAACAATTATTTACGTTCCAAGTACTCCTGAAATAGCTAAGATGTTGCAAAAGAGAAAACTCCAAAACCTATAACTAAAACGGATTGGGACTACATGAAAACTTACTACTCAAAACCAACTTTGGTTTATGTAGGAGCACCACCTGGAATGCTAATATTTAATTACATGAATGTAGGTCCAAATGTCCCATGGTAAGGGACATTTAGCATACTTAGACTAAAGATAAATAAATCTCCTATACACTTCAACATCTTTCAAGATGGATGATATAATAGAACTGAAAAACAGTGCTTTGGAATAAACATTACCCATCCAAAGCAGTTAATGGTGAAGATACTTATGAGAACTAATCTCAAATCATCACTTCTTCTTTTTTTTTTTTTTTTTTTTTTGGTTTTTGGTGGCCTCTCAATTCGTTGAGCATATATTTGAGAACTTGGCTGTCCCACAGAGAAAGGAGAAAAAGCAAGATGCCAATTAGGATTTTATATTCTGAAGATGACCACAGTACACTTCCTTTCTGTTGTTGTTGCATTATAATCACATGTAATAGTGAAATTCATTGTGCTGTATTCATACACACCCATAAAGCAATTTGAACATCTCATTCCCCAGTAACTTCCCTTTCCCCTACTCCTCCCTCCCACTGATTCACTTGTTCTACTCTACTGATCTCTCTTCTATTAGTGCCTTATAATTATATATAAAAGTGGAATTCATTGGACCAAGATACATTTCCCCCTATAATTCATATGCTTTTATGCAAAGTGACTTTACCATGCTATTTCAATATTCTCCTATTCACCAAGTCAGTTAGGAAGAGATTCTCACTAGAGGGTTATGGAAATGGCTGAACACACCAAAAACAATAGACAAATGAGAGCAATAGCAGTCTATTAGTCTAGTGTATGCACAGCCTGGGATAGCAAGATGGTGCATGCCATGCACTGCCACATGGGGATTACACTCGGGAGCAGAGTGAAAAGGGGTAGTGAGTGACAGGCTCGGTCATACCCAGAACGTGACATGACCTCTGGTTCCTTCAGGAGGACATGATTGGCTTGTTGAATAATTCTGCAGACTGGCAGGGAACTGAAATCCTTCTCAGAGAGAAGTAGGGATTATGCTTGCACGTTTAATGAGAATTGTTTGGTTATTGAACTTGACCTGTGGGAATAGAGTAAGTAGGAAAACTTGCAAATAGGCTATTTAAGACCCTCCTGATTTCAGCTCAGAAACTCAGATTTTCTCTAATTCCAATACCAAATGTGCATTTTTTTTCCCCTCCACACTAGCCAATTCTCTGACTCTAGCTAGGTATCCTATAATTCAATTCTGTTTTAATACTAACTACCTAGAGTATGTGTCAGTTCCACAGATTAAGGGCTCAATGCCTTAAGTTTGCCCTCCTTGAGATTTCAATTGCAAGTGCTGGCCTCCTGTACTTCTGGGGAGCCAACAATAAATCAGGGGCTCCCACAACCACTACTTGGGGTAGATAATTTGCTAGAAGACCCACAGAACTTTGAGAAACACTTTATTTAAATTTACCAGTTTATAATATTATAAAGGATGAAATGAGCAAGGGTCCCTGTTATTTCACGATTACACAATTAGATGAAGAGATACATAGGATGTTTTATACAGTCAGAAAAAAAATGTCCCATGTCAACCTTCTACTCTAAATTTAATGCCAATCTTTAAGATGGTTTTCTTACTCTTAGTTTCAAACAATTCAGTTTTGCATTTGAAAGAACATTTACTTAAGGGAAAGGAGGTTGGTATTTTCTAGAATTGGCTCTGGTTTTGAGCGTGCTTATCTTAAAATGGGCTATTTGGCCAAGAAGATTCTTAAAGTCCTTTCTGTTTAATAATTTTATGTGCCTATGAATATATTTGTTGAAAAACAGATTCTTTTTTTTAATATTTATTTATTTAGTAGTTGGACACAATATCTTTATTTTATTTATTTTTATGTGGTGCTGAGGATTTAACCCAGGGCCTTGCACGTGCTAGGTGAGTGCTCTACCGCTGAGCCACAATCCCAGCCCGAAAAACAGATTCTTTCAGGCACAGGGATGCACGCCTATAATCTCAGCTATTTGAAAGTTTGAGGCAGAAGGATAGCAAGTTCAAGGCTAGCCTGAGCAACTTAGTAAAACCCTGGGAATGTAGCATGCAGTTCAGTGGGAGAGTGCTCTTGTGTTCAATCCCCAGTTCTGAAATAAATAAATAAATAAATAAATGAAAATGTAGAATCTAATCAGAAGAAAGAAGAGAAGGTACCTATATATTTCACTTGTCAGTTTTATGTCCATGAAAACACACTCAAAATTATATTTTTCCCTTTGTAAGACTGATGTTATCAGTCACTTAATATTCATATCAATCTTGTTTTTATTTGATTTGTTTATTTATTCATGGGTACTAGGATTGAACTCAGGGGCATTCAACACCGAGCCACATCCCAGCCCTATTTTGTATTTTATTTAGAGACAGGGTCTCACTGAGTCGCTTAGCACCTCACTTTTGCTGAGGCTGGCTTTGAACTCGAGATCTTCTCCAGCCTTCTGAGCCGCTGGTATTACAGATGTGCCTCACTGTGTTTGGCTCAATCTTGGTTTTTAATAATAAAACAACTTTACTTAACTTAGGTAAATGTGCTTAATCAGGTAATCTACTGAACATATAACAGGAAGAATGGCAAGGAACTAAGGATAGTTCCCCAGTTGTCTGGGATTGGTACTACCACTACTGCCATACCACAATGAGCACAACTTGGTCAATACCAGGATCCACTGCCTTCCCAGACACCAGAGCTATCATGAATACTGAGGTGTCTTTGCTATTATCACTGGCCCTAGTTCCTTCATATTACTGGATCCAATTTTAAAAGTGCCAATGAAAAATATCCAGTTGGCCAAACCTGGTGCATAAGCCTACACTGTAGCAATGAAGGTTGGGGTGTTTGAACATTTGGACTTGTCTATTTTTAGTGATAGTTTCCCAGAAGTCTCTTATAGTGGGAGTTATCTCAATTTTGCATTATAGCCTTAAGAGGACAGAAGTTTCCAGAAGTCAACTGTGGAGTGTCATGCCTGTCATGTCAGTGCATAGTAGGTACTCAGGTTTTTGCATCTATATTTAGAAACAATATCCCAGGGTCTGGCTACCACGGACAATGATATTAAAGTATCCAAGTTCACCAGGATGCTAATGACATTCAGAGACTCATGATTCATGAGAAGCAAACAAATCCAACTGCCTGAGCTCAGCATGGGCCAGAGAGAGTTGTGGCTCAAGGTTTTAATAGCACTATCTGCAAAAGCTGCAGCTTTTGATATCCCAGTCCCTAGTGGGACTCTGCCAGGTTATCCTCCTCTCTCCAAAGCCTGTCAGCAGAATCCATGTCAGAGATAGTGAGCAGCTGTGAGTCTGAGCTCCCAGGCCCTCGCTGTGAAAGCTCTGCAGTTGTTCTTGGTAATTGCCCCTACCCCTAGGGAGCTGGCCTAAAGAAGTTGTTCATTTCCTTCTCCGTTAATACTCTATTTACATCCTCAAACAAACTGCTTAGTGCGAACGAGGTTTCTTTCTTCCCTTTAATGATAGTGATAGCTGTGCCACCCCCCCTCCAAAGTGGAATCTCCTCCTCTTTTTTTCTTTTTAGAATTTAGGAAACATTTTCATATACATGATCTCCTTTCAGCTTTACCACACCAGTTGAGGAAACTAATGCTCCAAGGAAGAAATAATTTTCACAAAGCTATTTGAAGCAGCAGAAGGTGAATTGAATCAAAGGGATGGTGACTCCATAGTCCCTGTTATTTTCACCAATGTACCTCCCTCTAAACTTTCCATGGTCCAGGGCATATGGAACTCAGAAGAAATGTCTATAGCAGAGTGAATGGAAATTTAAAAATGGGTATTTTTTTCTTTCTTTTTATTGTTTTCATATTCTCTCTCTCTCTCTCTCTCTCTCTCTCTCTCTCTCTCTCTCTCTCTCTCTCTTTCTCTCTCTCTCTCTCTCTCTTTGTGCTACCACTGGTAGAAACCAGAGGCTCAAACTAACCAAGCACTCTACCACTGAGCTACACCCCAGCCTTGTATTGCATTTCTTGAATGAATTACTGAAGGGTTGAGAGAGAAGTCCCTGGAGATTATATACTTTTTTTCATAAAATCATCAAAGTACAAAGACCACCTTTTAAAACCTAAATAATGCTCCAAGATTAATATGCTCACAGAACTGTTGGAGTATGCTGAGTTCTTTTAATTTTATGTTGCTCAGCATCCATTTGGTTTACAAGTTTAACTTTTTCATTCCAGAATCGGGGCTCAGTCAACCTTTACGGAGTTTTCAATCCTACACCTCACCTAAATGGCTCAAAGCCTGTGGCCTGAGATAAGAATTTAGAGGCATGTCATCCCTTCCTACCTTCCTGCCATTTTCTTTAAAAAGGATCAGGATTATTCGGGCATTTGCCTGCAAATTTAAAGCAACCCACGCTCGCTCGGTTCCCTGATAGGAACTGCCAGGTCTCTCCCTATCCCTCCTCACAACTCCTCATTCTTGACTTTTATGAGCTGAGGATCAGGATGAAGGACTCCCCTCTGGGTTCATCCTACCTTCCCTGTTCAGGATTTATAAGATTAAATCTTTGAATTTGTTTCCTACTTGTGGCCATGTATTGAATTTACATCTACCATCTGAAAGATGAGGGGCTAACCTAGGACAGGTTTTCCCTGGATCCTGGAGAGAACACTGATTGGGTTGCAAGGAGGCTGGTCAGACAGCATAAAGGAGGCACAGATAAGACAAGGGCCATAGGTCCCAGTAAGGCAAACTAAAAACACATGTCCACCTCATTTCCCATTAAGGCAGGGTGCTAGCTGCTTGCTGTGTTACTGGAACCCCAATTTAACTGGAGGCTGTCAAATCAAGAAGCTGTACAAGTTTTGCTTTTGTTTTGTTACCACTTTTTACAATTTATCCTAAAATTATTCTTTATTTATTTCTTGCCATTGTATTTTTAAAGTGACTGCATGCACAGAATCTAGATTTTGAGACAACATGGAATTCTGGTCTCAGATTCTCAACCACTTGTAGCTCAAGTGTCCCTGGAAAATACATATTTGGGGTTTGCCATAGTATCTATCATGACAACAAACCGGCACCACTTGGGTTCAGTGGTTTAATGTATCCTTTTATGGAGCCACTTGCTCCCTGAATTCCAAGTAATTTATTACTAATTCTCCAATGACCTGCACAACACAAGCAAACCTGGCTTTCTTCGGGATGGTGTGGTGGAGGCTTATTTCTTGCTGATTTTGACCCTAAGTTCTATCAACTCTAAGACAGCATAGCTATCTTATCAAGAAGAAGAGATAAATCTCAAAAGATTCCTTTCTCTTTCCCATTATCTAGATCAGAATTAAGCAGAAAGGTATTCAGCTTTCATTGCTTTGCCAAAAAATTTAGAAATCGTGTTCATATAATATTTAATTAACTTCCAAAGCTAGGAGGTATTTCTATCAGGTTATAAGAATGGGGCCATGAAGGATTCAAGAATAAAGCAAGCTCAATGAGGGGGGAGTTGTTTCTATGTATTCCAATGTCTTTGGTTTTGCTAGAATATATATCACTTAAAATTTTTTGGACTTCACTCAGAAAAATGAGAAATTGTATCCCATCTGATTCAAATATGTCAAGATCATTGTCATGTGTAACTAATTAAAACAAACAAAAAAAATTTAAATGTAAAAATAAAATAGATTATAAAATAAATAAATAAATGAAAGAAAAAGAAAAATATTTTTTGGACTTTAAAGGTTATATAGATATTCTTGTGATTAATTGGCATTTCTAGAGAAATTCTTGGGAATCTGGAGTTGCTTGGTGAGCTGAGATGGCATGTTCCTGGACACACATTGGAGAGGTCTAAAGTATCAAGACCTCAACTGTGTGTTTATTTCAATTTGGAGTGTCTGAATTTGAGACACTCATTGATTAAAGTCAAAAAAAGAAATGAATAATGTAGGAAAAGGCAATGATATAGAGGAGGACATCTTGATGTGGCAGCAAAGAGGAATGGATAAAGCTCGTGTTCTGATGATATCAAGCTACTGAGTTCAGTCTGACTTTGCCACAAAGTAGTCTAGGTGATAGACCCAACCTGATCTTTTCTTAAAATTGGGCATCTTGCCACAAAACCATGAAAAGATAATTTCGGCTTTACTATACATTACTGCAAATTCTGAACCTGCTCAGAATGCCTGCCCGTACCCTGAACTCACCCATGTCCCGTTTTCCCTGACCAAATAACAACCTTTTCCTAAACCTTAGTGACGCCTCATAAATTCTGGCCTTCCGGGCCGGATAACGACCCTCTCTGAGTCTCTAAGATCTCCATAAATTCTGACGCCGGGGCCAGCAAAAATGTAAACTTGTGTTATGCTCCTCAGAGTGTTGTTATCTGTAACCCCCCTTTGTGTAACCTTTTGGGCTATAAAACTGGGCCGCAAAGAAGCCTCGCCGCTGTCCTTGGCTCCCACGATTTTGATGGGCAAGGCAGCCCGGCTGGTGGAATTAATAAGCTTGCTTTAATTTGATTTTAATTGGAGTCAGTGGTCTTTTCTTGCGTCCTGGTCTAACACTGGGAAGAGTTATCTGATCACTTCAGGTGCTTTTCAACCACAGGAGACACCACACTTCATAATTCTTATTGCTTGTGTACATTGTTATATACAGATCATTGCATTGATCTGGAACATCCCCACGAAGGCTCACCTCTTGAAGACCTGGTCCTCAATGTGGTAGTGCTCAGTGGTGGGGCCTTTGGAAAGGTGATTTGATCTTGAGGACTCTGAGTTCATCAGTGGATTAGTGGCAGTTTCGATGGACTGATAGAGTTTTGGGGAGGTGATAGAAACTATGTGAGTGGAGCTTTGATGGAGGAAGTAGATCTCAAGGCACGTTTCCTGGAAACGTATATGTAATCCCCAGTAATGGGGGTGTCCAGCACCCAGACAGAGCAGGTTCCTGCCCTGGAGGTGTGAGGCGCCTGGGAAAATAGAAAGTCTGAAATAATCAGTAAGAAATGAGACAAAGCCAGAAATTAGATTTTAAAAAGCAGAGCACCCGACGGGTCTCTGATAGGAGCTGGAACTGAACAAATGAAAAAGGCCTGGATTCTTTATTTAAGGGGGAGAACATCAAAGGCTGGGATAAGGTTTCAGTGGGAGGAGTCTAGTTTTGGTGCTTGTTTCTCCATGTGGCATGGGTATTGTCTAAATAGGTTGATTGGCATTTGACAAGCTACACCCATCTTTGGGAGGCTATGCTTGAACTTGAGCTGTGAGCTAGAAGAGGGAACCACGTGATTTATGCATTCTCAGACCAGTGGATTTCTATTGGGAGTTCCCAAAACCAAGCTTCCCTGCCTGGCTCAGTTCACATAGGCGTCATGGATGGCTTCTGGCACCCTGGACCCTTCCTTCCTTCCTTCCTTCCTTCTTTTCTTCCTTCCTTCTTTTCTTCCTTCCTTCCTTCCTTCCTTCCTTCCTTCCTTCCTTCCTTCCTTCCTTTCGCTTTCTTCCTTTCTCTCTCTCTCTCTCTCTCTCTCTCTCTCTCTCTCTCTCTCTCTCTCTCTCTCTTTGGGCTGCCAAGGATAAGCAGCTTTGCTTTGTTACACTCTCCCTAACCTGATGTTCTATATCACCACAGGCCAGAATCAGTGAGGCCAAGTGAACTGAAACCTCTAAAATATTTATTTTTGAACCTAAATAAATCTTTCCTGCAGTAAGTTTTCTCAGGTATTTTGTCACAGTAACAAAACACTGACTAGTACAACAATGGAGGTTGAGTAGGGCCTTAAAGCATAAGTAGGATGTTTATTTTTAATAAGGGATGAGGGGGAATTGCAATTAAGAGAAACACCTTAGGAATATGAAAATATACATTATGAATCATCACTAAATAACTGAGTATAAGGCAACTAGCCTCAAATGATAGGGTTACAAAATTCAGGTTTAGAGTCTCATCCTCTGGGGGAAAAAATGTTCAAGAGATGGATTTTGGGGAGACAAAAAGGCTTTATTCAATAGCTAAAGAATGGAGAAGAGGGATCTTTGATCACAAACCAGATTTTCCACTTTAGGGGGGTCTCTTAGGGGTTATAGACATAGTATAGGAATAGAGAGGGATATAGATAGGTTAATGAAGGGAAAGAATATTTGTGTCTTTTCTGGGAGTAGGCAGATATCTTCCAGGAATTCAGGGGCCACCTCTTTTCACTTCTTTCCTGGTCTGATATTTCTTTCATTGACATGGAGGCTGGCAATGAAGGATACTGCACAAGTCTATGTCAATTAACATACTACATTTCTTAAATGCTCAATGGGTCTAAATATAGAGCTGAGGAGAACCTGACCCAAAGATTAAAGGAATAATAAATATAGACATAATATATGGGGCTGGGATTGTAGTTCCATGGTAGAGTGCTCACCTAGCAATGCATGAGGCACTGGGATCAATCCTCAGCACCACATAAATATAAAAAATAAAGATATTGTGTCCATCTAAAACTAAAAATAAATATTTTAAAAAAAGATAGACACCCAATATGAAAATGGAGATACTAAGCCTTTTCAATGCTTCTCCAGTCACCTATTGGACATTTGCAGGCCCACGTGAAGAGTCTACAGCAAATGTGGACTTCAGGTCCCCAAGAATAACCTAGGCAACCATTAGCATCATACCTCCCAATTGAGAGTTGCTATCTACAGCAAAGCCAGCAGGAGACTAATAATGTGCTGCTGTGTGACCTCCAGCATAAATGATTGTTAAGTCAACTAAGAGCAATTGAAGCGAGAGGGTTCATCTAGGGTTTTTTTTTTTCTTGGAAACAGCAGAAAACGGTGTTCAGCTACATTCATAACTCAGTTCACAAATGATGTGCTTCAGTCATAGATGTGATCTCAGACATAAGATATATGATGCAGTCACTTCTAATTGGTGCATTTATAGTTCTGTTTCACTTCTTTTACTGATCAAAAAGTTTTACCTATCCAGGAAGTAATGCTTGGGTGATTACCTAAAGGAAACTGACAGTCCATTATAAATGTTTTGTACCACTTGCTGTATGAATGCTGTGGAATCTTAGGTAGGGAGGTGATGATAAATGAAATGCTATCAGGTGCTGTAGCCAAGTGCAGTGGAGTCCTAGGCCAGGCGGCTCTGCATTAATTTGGATCTCGTTTGATTTTAAATTCTTTGGTCTTGCCCCAAACCTAATAAATCAGAAACACTGGGGAGGGGACCCAGATGACTGTGGTTTAACAAAATCCCTAGATGCTCTTGATGTATGTTTAAGTTTAGAAACCTCAAGCCTCACAGGTGGAAATAACACTGCCTCGATTCAAATAATAGGTCTGCTATTAACAATTGAGTGACATTAGGCAAAATAATCCGTGATTGTGTCCTCATTTACAAAATGAGGATAACATTAATACCTGCTCAGAAGCTTATCATGAGAATTAAATGAATCAACATTGACAGTCCCTATTAAGTACTATGTAAATGCCAGCTCTTCCTGCCAGGGGTGGAACTGACACGGTCCTTCAGATCTGCCGTGGCCTCTTTTTTGAACCTCTTACAAGCATTGTTTTTAGATCGCTTTGGCTATTTTCAGTTATAAAACTAGAACAACAAATTGTCACTACTTTCCTTTAATGCCCGAAATGAATTCTCAATAGGTAGCTGTCTCTCTGTCCTTAATTGAAAGAAAAATACCCCTTGTATTCTGATACTGAAAAAAAAAAAAACACCCATTACATCAGATCTTCTCTTGCCACAAGCCTCAAGACACATGTTTTTAGGGTGAGTTACAAGTGCCACAGGCAGCAACTATTGCTTTTCGAGCAGCTCAACAATCCATCACTCTGCCTTTACTTGTTCCCCTGCAATTCAACTGGATGCAAAGAGGCGTCCTTGAAACATTTACTGAAACTTTAAGAAGTCAGTTTCTAAGCTAAAATCTTTGTCTTCATTTTTGTCTAATATTTTGAAGAATCTGGCTCTTTAATATTGATTGACTCTCCAAGTGGGCAATTGAAATGCTTAATCAATAACAGTCATTGGGTGCAGTATTTCATTCCAGAGCAAGAGGTGTTTAAGCCCTCTTGACCTTCTCTTTTAATTAATTCCATCCTCGAAAGCTCTGAAAAATTACATCTCTGAAGAAGGAACTTTGCCCTCTTTGAGTTTCCCTGAAGTCAGTTGAAGGAAAGCCAAAGCCACAGGAAACACAGCTGGAATGGGGACCTAGGGACAAAGAAGCTCCCATGAACTGAACTGAACTGAACTGATGGCTGATCAAGGGAACCCCAGACATTAGGGCATGAATTACTGTGCTTCTTGACTTAGTGCATAATACAGGAATCACTAATTGGTATTGCTTCTGACTTCATTGTTTTTGCCCAGAAGCAAAAGTCTTTGGAACGGGAAAAAGTAATTTGATTTCCCAGAAGAAGCACCTGTAATTCTGTGTGGCATATGTAACTAGAAGTTGAGAACGAACTGCCAATGATGAGAACACATAATTTTTGCCAGGTAACTTCCTGCGCGTGGACCTCAGTTTCTTCATTACCCAAATGACAGAATCTTTATGGGTGGTCTCTTGGGTTCTCCTTTGCCTCTGAGTTTTCAATAATTATTTCATCTCCAGGAACCACTTCTCTCTTTGCAGATGTAATTAATAAGGTAAGACCTCTATAAGGGTCCTCTGAATAAATGCTTCTGTGTTCCCTTATGAATTGTTCCCTAGCACACTATAGATATTGCACACAGATGACAATTTTTACCTACTCCAGCCAACAAAATATATTTAGATTTCAAAGGATGAAAATCCACAAATATGTATATTTAATTCTTTCATTTGGGGCACTTATTTTTAAAAGATTAAAATTAAAAAAATAAATCATAACCTGTAATTGTACACATTGTGGAATTTGTTTTCTCTATTTTTATTCATAAAAAGATATATGTTAATCATTCACATTATAAATAAAGTTGAAATTTACTTTGCTTTAGTTCTGATCCATAGCAGCAAGCTCATTTCCCATCTCTAGGCAACTATGTTCATAGATTTCATATAATTGTTGTAGTTTATTTAAAAATATTTCAGGTACTTAGATATATCAGTGGGTTAACTGAAAGATGAATAAATTCATAACAGTATAAAGATTCCTGATAGATGTAGATAGGTTGAGACAAACCCATGTATATACATCTACAGAATTATGTATAGATTTAAATTGCATGTAAATCATTCTGTCTCATCCTTCAAATCGCCTATTTCTCTGAACACCTGTTTTTGAAATTATGTTACAATGAAATTGAGTATATTCCTTTAAATTTATGTCAAGTATTGAATTGTGTAAATGTACAACATTTCATTTTTACATTCTTTCAGCATTTAGCGTTCTCGCCATTCTTAGTGTTTTTCTATTATTAGCAATGCTGCCTCAAATATCCTTGCTCGTATCTTTTATTATACATGCAAAAGAATTTCTATAGAAACTAAATGCAGAGATATAATTGTTGATCATAGAGTTTGCATGCTTCGCATTTTACTAAGAAGTGCCAAATTGCTCTCCAAAATGTTAGCATCATTTTGTGATTCCATTTTCCCATAAGCTTGCAATTTCTTGCTGCTAGCAAACATTATTTTGGTTTATCTGATAGGTGTGAGACAGTACAGCATTCTGAATATTTCATTCATGTTTATCTGTTGCTTACAAATCCTAGACCAATGAAGTTGAGTGATTTTTCAAATGATCAGTGAACATCATGGTTTGAATATTTGTATACCTCTGAAATTCATGTTCTAACTCAACACTTGATGTAAAAGTATTAAGAGTTGTGAGCTTTGGGAAAGGATTACAGGGCTTATAAGAAGGCTCAAGGGAACTAGCTAGACCTTTTATGCCTTTTTATCTCTTCCTCCACAATGACACCATCCATCTTTCCATCTGGGAGAACTCCACCAGAAGATACTGACTGCTAGAACCATGATCTTGGATTTCCTGATTTCCCCAGGATTGTGAGAAAATAAATTTGTGTTCCTTATAAATTACTCTACTTCAAGTATGTTATTGTAACCACAAGAATATAAAAAAACAAATGACATTTTAGGGTTCCTCCTTATTTTAGTCAAGATTTTTCGCTGCTCTGACTAAAGGATCTGACCAGAAAAATGGTAGAGGAGGAGAAGTTTATTTTTGGTCTTATGGTTTCAGGGGTCTTAGTCCATAGAAGGCAGGTTCCATTCCTTGGGGCTCAAAGGTGAGGCTGAACATCATGGTGAATGAGTGTGGCAGAGGGAACCAGCTTACATTGTGATCAGGTAGCAGAGAAAGACTCCACTCTCCATATACAAATATATACCTAAAGCCACACACCAAATCCCACTTCCTCCAGCCACATCTTACCACTTCAATTATCACTCAGTTAATCCCTACAGGGATTAAATAACTGATTGGTTAAGACTTTTACAACCCAATCATTTCTCCCCTGAATCTTTTTGCATTGTCTTATGTTGGGGTTTAAGTGTGCAGAGGTTAGCTCCCTCAGCCTGACACTTTGCAAGAAGCTGTGGCTGTGATTTAGGTCAGCTGAAGGCATGCCTCGCTAGGAGAAGGAAAGGTCCTTTTCCCCTTATCACAAGACACAAGCTTCTGCATGGTTTGGCCTAGAGGAAGAAGCTTCCTGCATACTGGACCTGGGAACAGTACATTCGGGGATTAGATAATGTCTACAAAGAACTTTGGGAGGGTACTTATCAAAAAGAACAGGAACAATCTGAATTTAGCTCTGTGTACCCGCTGAGGCATGATATTTGGGCTATGTAGATGAAATGTTACTGAAGAATTGCTTGCTTTGTTAGAAGAAGAATATAAAAGGAACTTGCAAATAAACCTCAGCATGCAGTTGCAATTGCTGCCTTGGCTCTGCATCCCCTGTGTCCCGGTGATTTCGCGACCCTTACCCAGGGACCCGAACGCACTAGACGTTCACAGTCTTACACATGAGTTTTGGGGGACATCTCACATACACACTATAACCCTCCTCTATGAGTAGTCTATTCATAAATCTTGAATTTTTATTTATTATATTTTATTATTTCATGATTGATGTATATATACACATTTATATGCAAGACTATTTATTTGTTTTATATGCTACAAGGTAATTTAGATTCAAAAAAGTCAATCTTTGTTAAATTACTTTGGTAAGAGCCAATACTTTGCTCTTTGTTGCTTATTTCTTCAAGTGATCATTTTATGATACTTATACAGTATGTTCTTCCTTAAATTGATCTTATAATTCCTCATGCCCCAAATTGGAAAAATTTCAATTCTAATTCCTCATACCCCCCCCCCCAAATACAAAATAATAAAAGCCCAGACAATGTCTAGCCTCAAACTAGGAGTACACAAAAATCTAAAATGTAAAATCGGACATTGCATTCAGCAGCTTTAAATCACTATAATAAATAAAATAGCTCACACAGCCTACTTATATAGAAAAAGAGATTTATATAGCTCACAGTTTTTGAATGAATGATGCCTGCGTTGGCTCAGGTGCAGTAAGGACCTCATGGAAGATGGCAGATGGCAAGTGGTCACATCTCAAGCCAGGAAGTAGAGAGTACTGGGTCTCATCAGAATTGCTCTTCTTATTACAACCCTTCTTCAAGAGCTGAAGGGGTTGTACAAGAATTATATTTTAGAGCACACTTCCAATGACTTAAGGACCTCCCATTAAGCCCCACCTTTTAAAAGTTTCAAGAATTTCCCAATACCATGGCCCTGGGTCTCAGCCTCCAATCACAGGAACCTTTGTTGTTGATGGGTTGGTGCAATCAAACCATTTTCAAACCATAGCAGACATTTAAACAGTTTCACTTCTTCTACACTTCAGCACTACTGCTCAGTACTGGCTGACTGAATATCTTTTTTGACAATTCTCAAATGTAATTCCATGCCAGTGAAAATTAGACTAGAGAGATATCTTAGCCCATTATTACAGCTATAAAAAACGCCTTAGACTATGTAACTTAAAAATAACCTACTTCTGGAGGCTGGGAAGTCCAAGATCAAGGCACCAGCAGATTTGGGGTCTGGTGAGGGCTGCTTTCTACTTCAAAGATGGCCCGTTTCTGTTGGATCCTCTTATAACAGAAGGGATAATCACCATGTTCTCCTATAGCAGGGAGAATGGGAAGGCCATGCAACTCTCTGAAGCTCTTTTTAAAAGGACATTAATCCTCTTCATGCAGACAAAGCTCTCATTTCTTAATTACTTCAGAGTTGGCACTTATTACGGCGTCCTCACATGGTGGAAGGATTGAAAGAGGCATGAAACTTTCTTAAGCCTCTTTAATAAGTGCATGAATCCCATCTATGACAAGAAATCAAAAAGGAAATTGAAAAAGAGACAGATATAATGAAAATGAAAACATAATAAATAAAAACTTATGAGACACAGAAAAAGTAATTTAACGAGAAAATATATAGCTATAGATACATCAAAATGTATAAGTACATTAAAATGTATAAATGCATAAATGGATTAAAAATGAGAAAGATTTTCAATAACAACTTTAAAACTTAGGGTAAAAGGAAGAAAAGGGCAAAGAACATAAAGCTACCAAAGGGGATGTAATAACAATGGCTAGATCAGTTCCATAAAATAGAGAATAGAAAAATTAATGATACCAAAATAGTTCTTGGAAAGATCAATAAAGCCAATAAGAAATGGACTAAGAGAAAAAAGAAAACATGTAAATTATTAAAATCAGAAATGAGAAAACAGTACTTCTAATTTTACAAAAGTGGAAAGAATGTAAGAGAATACTTTGAACAAATGTATGCATACTGGATAACCTAGATGAAATAGAGGAATTTCTAAATTCACAAAACCTACCAAGACTGACTCATGGATAAATACAAAATCTGAACTGATTTATAACTAATAAGCATATTGAATCAGTAGGAAAATATCTCTTCCCAAAGAAACAGAACTTCATTGGTGTATTTTATCAAGCATTTTCTTTGTGGGGGAGGGTAAGGTAATCAGAGATTGAACTAAATGACAATCTCTGAGCCACATCCCCAGCCCTGTTTTGAGACTGGTTTGAACTCATGATCTTCCTGCCAAACTAACAACAATTCTTCTTTTTCATAATACTGGAGAGAAGGTAAAAATTTTGAACTCTATTAGGCCAGCATTTACCTTTTGGTATCCTGATACCACAACCAGTCAAAGATATTAAAGGAAGTAAAACTACAGATACATATCTTTTATAACCAATAATGCAAAAATTATCAACAACACAGAGTCAAACTGAATTCAGCAGATCATTAATAGGATTATACACTATAATTAAGGTGATTTGTTCCTGGAATGCAAGGATAGTTCAAGATATGAAAATCAATCTACTTGATACACAACATTAAAAGAATGAAAAAGGAAAAAAAAAACAAGATCACCTCAATTGGTGTAGAGAAAGCATTTAATGAAATTAAACACCATTTCATGAAAAATATTAGCAATCTAGGAATAGAAGAAAATGATATAATAAAAGCCATGCATGAAAACTCTACAGCAAAGATTACAATTGTGAAAGATTAGAAAATTTTTCTCTAAGAAAAGAAACAAGACAAACTATTCATTATAATGTTGAAATTTCTAGCCAGAAAATTAAGTAAGAAAAAGGAACAGAAAATATCCAAATTATAAAGAGACAAAATTGTATCTGCTTATGAAAGATATGCTCTTGTAGGTAATAAGTATCACTCTATAGCTTAAATGTTTTTGAGACTTTCTACTTGCAGGATATTTTTCCATTTTTGTGGATGAAGCATTGTGAAAGTGTGACAAACTATGTCAGTTTTTCTGTTCCCTATCCTGCCCTGTTCTGAATTGGTCAATAGTTTGTACAACAAGGCTCAGGCTTACTTTTCTTACCTCTTCCCAGATCTTTAACAATTAATACACTGACCAGAACAGAAGTTCTTCTTTCAGCTAATTAACTGGGTCCTGGCAGCTTATTTATTTGTGTCAAGAACTCCTACACTGAGAGAGTTCTTAAAAAAAAAAAAAAAAAAAAGAATGAAGCACAGTGATATGACCAGTATAACTAAAGCAGAAACAAAGAATAATAAATTAGATGAAAGAGTCAGTAGAGGGCCAAATTGCATAGAGATCCACAGATCATACCAGGAACTTTGGCTTTTCTCTGAAAACAATGGAGCATCATTGGAACACTTTCTCCACAAACACTTCATCTCACCTTTAATAGGAAGACTCTACCTGCTCCAGTTAAAGTAGAATAAATGGAGCAAAAAATAGAAATGCTGAGGCCAGTTAGAGAGTAAGTACAGTAATTTGAACAAGAGATTAACCCAACATGGTAGCAGGGGATGGCTAGAATTGTCAGATTCTGGATATGATTTTTAAGGTAAAGCCAATGGAATGTCCTAATTGATAGAAGATATGGTAAAAGAAACACAAGTTAAATATCACCCAAGAGTTTGAGGACCTTACAGTTAAAGGGTGATTCTAAAACTGGAATAGGAAGGACTGAAAAAGGAATAGGCTTTGAACTGAGAGATCAGAACCTTATTTTGAGTTTGGAATTTTTATTAGGAATGCTTAGATACATGATTCAAGAATTCAGTTCTGGTCAGGGAGTATAAAAGTTGGATGAATAAACATGTTGATGCTATTTAAAAGAATGATATTAAATCAGAATATAATGGGAAAGAGTCCCAGTTGAATCTAGGGAAAGTTTAAAATTGAGTCTTTGGGCAATTCAACACTAAGAGGGAGAGATCAGAAAGACCTAGTAAGTAAGACTAAGAAGATAATCTCCAACACAGCAAGAATAAACCATCTGAATGCAGTTTCCTAAAAGCCAAGTGAAGAAAATATCACAAAGGAAAAGAATAACCACCATGTCCTAAATTCTATTGTCTTCCCAAGATACCTTGGGAAGAAGAGGACTTCCAGCAAATGAAAAACAAATAGAATAGATAAGAACAGGTTAGTTCATGGTGTTAGCTATGTGCCTATCAGTGGTCAGCTTAATGAGAATCATTTTAGTGAAGTATTCAGAGATAAAACATATCTGGCTTGGCTTTAATAAAGAATGAAAGTGAGAAATTATGTATAAGGAGCAAACAATTCTTCCAAGGAATTTTGCTCTGATAGAAAATTAAAGAATGGATATATGGAAGATAATGTAAGATCCAAAGAGAGGGTTTTCTTTGTTGTTGTTGTTGTTGTTTGTTTTTTATTTTGTTTTGTTTTGTTTTTTTCATTACAGAAAATACACTTTTTCAAAGAAACTTGAAAATACCAGAATGTGAATAACTGATAGTGTGAGAAGAAGAGGACTTCCAACAAATGAAAAACAAATGGAATAAATCCTTCTTTTGTTCTAGCTTACTATTATAGTGTTTGGTAGAGTTTCCAGGTAAAGTTGAATGGAAAGGAAATCCAGGAAGAAGCAGGTAGATTCTCTGAGTTGAAGAGATGAAATCAAAACCCCAGAGAGACCAAGGTATAGGGATTGAAGTTCACAGCTCAGATCTCAGATCTGTGCAATATATACCACATGCAAGTAAAATTTCTAAAAATTTAGTGTACAACGTGGAAGAGGAGGAAAGAAAGCATACAAATTGTGATGTTTATGGCTTTGCATGAGGTGCTATAATACCACTTGAAGGTATACTGGGATAAAGATATACAGTAGAAACCTTAGTAACATCACATGAGGAGTTAGAACCAATATCCATCTAATGATAATCATGTGATATTATTATCTCATATGGCTTCTCTATAAAAGAGTTAAAACTTTCCATTTCTTATTGATTCAAACATGACACTCAAGAATGTCTTTGATGTTTCTGGGGAAAAAAATCATTACAGTATTGACATGGATTGGATGAAATCTGCAGATACCTTGGGTAGCAAAGATAGTTCAAAAATATTTATTCTCTAAATCCATGAACACAGGGTACTTTTCTTTCAGTTGTTTTGTCAATGTCTTATAGTTTTCAGTCTACCAATCTTTCACCCCCTTGGTTAAATGTATTTTCAATATTTGCATGGAACCACAAAAGACTCTGAATAGCCAAAGCAATCTTGATAAAAAGAACAAAGCTGGATATATTACAGTTCCTGATTAAAATTGTTACAAAGCTATAGTAATCGAAGAGTGTGGTCTTGGTATATACACAGACACATAAACCAATGGATCAGAATAGAAAGCTGAGAAATAAAACCATGCATATATGAATACTAATATTTGACAAGGACACCAAGAATGCACAGTGGGGGAAAAACAATTCCTTAAATACATGGTGTTGGAAAAACCAGATGTTTCTATGAAAAGAATGAAATTGGACTCACTTTGGACAGCTTACAAATATTTACTCAAAATGAATTAAAGACTACTGTAAAACTCCAAAAATAAAATATAAGGAAAAAAATGTCTTCAACATTGATCTTGACAATGTCCTTTTTGGGTATGAAACCAAAGGCACAGGTAACAAAAGCAAAAGTGGAACTCCATCAAACTAAAAATCTACACAGTAAAGGAAATACCAAAATAAACACGCATAAAATGGAGGGAAATATCTGAAAGTAATATGTCTGAAAAGGGGTTAATATCCAAAAATATATCAAGAACTCATACAACTCAGTGTCAAAACATAAAAGAAAAAATAAAACTAACAATGATCTGATTTAAAAAAATGACCAAGAGCTCAAATAGACATTTTTCTAAATAAAACATAAAAAAATGCCCTAGTGGTATATGACAAAGTACTCAAAATCATTAGTCTTCAGGTAGATATAGACTAAAATTGCAATGACCTATCACCTCATATCTGTTAATATTTCTATTATCAAAAAGGCATAAGACAGGGCCTGGGGTAGTGTTCAGTGATTCAGTGGTTGAGTGTTTGCCTAGCATGTGTGAGGCACTGGGTTTGATTCTCACCACCACATATAAATAAATGAATAAAATGAAGGTCCATCAACACCTAAAAAAATATATTTTTAAAAAAGGCATAAGATAAAGTGGTGAGAATGTAGAAGAACACAGAATGTGGTGACCCCTGAAGAGCTGCATAGCTAAAATAAAAGAGAAGAGAAGGAGATCAAGAAAGGGTTGTTGACTGCACTACAAAAATACTGAAACTCTGCAGCTGGTGGATTTCTTTTGAGTATAACCCACAAAAATCCAATTCAATCTATCTCAGGAACAAACAAACAAACAAAAATACATTTTGGATAAGCCTGGCTTCAAGAAGTCTAATAATAATGTCAGTGACATCTAACTCTCTATGTTGGTTTTCCACTCCTGGGCTTCATTCTATGTAGACCCTCCTTCGTTTAATGGCAAATCCAGCATTACATACTAGTTACAACTCTTATTCTCAGAGGGAGACCATGCTGAATGTTAAATTTTGAAAAGGCGAACTTCAGCAGAATATAATGATTTATTTTGATATTAACATTGATATTTACACTGGATTTTTAACAGACCTTGAAATCTTACATATTTTGTAAAGCAAAATCATTTCCTAAGACATTTTCTCTTACAATTGATATTGTTTGCTTCTATTGTTCTTATTGATTTATCTAGAATAAGGTTATGGAGGCAATAATACTTATTGAATTTTCCTGTACAGAAGGAATTGTGGTAAGCATTTAACTGCAATAATCACATTGAATTGTCACAAAAGCCCAATAAGAAAAGTCCTATTATTATAATCATTTAAAAAGGAAGTCATTTAAAGTTTTAAAAATCATATAAGTGTATGTAGCTGACAAGCAGCTAAGCCATGATGGGAACCCCAGAAAGAGTTTCTTTCAAATACTAAGCTGCCTTGTCTCCCTGGCAGTACACCAGGGGAAAATTAGATAACATTATGGTGCTTCTTCAAAATTGCATGTGTAAATCTTTATTCTTACTAAAGATTGTATTTTTTTAAAATGGCAGGGTATAATAAGAGATACTGTACTAATTGTCAGACATAAATTCAAATCCCAATTCCACCACTCGCTAGCTGTAAAATCATGAACACTCAGCTCCACTTCTACATAAATGAGTTTCATCACATGTGAACATAGAATAATTTCTATGACTGAATATTTGGTGAGGATTAAGTGAAATAGTCAACTGGTTAGAGAGTGGGCAGGTTGTATAGTAACCAACAAACATAAAAAATAGGTAAAATGTGAAACTGTTTTATTTAAAAGTCATAGAGAACTGCTGAGACAAGAGAATCTTACATTCCATGCAATGTAAAGGAGTGTAGCTACTTTGGAAAACTGGGGGTAACATAAAAGCAAAAATAAATGCCTCCAACATGACCCAGCAATCCTAAGTATTTACCTAAAACAATGAACATATGCTTACATAAACAGTGGTCTATACATGTTTATTGTAGTTATATACACAGTAACCCCAAATTGGAAATAACCAGAATTTTTATTTGTAGGCCAATGAATGAGAAAATGGTGTTATAAACATACATTGAAGGAAATATAAAGGAACTAACTACTGACATATGATACAACATGGGTGAATCTCAACATTGTTATATGGTATCAGGTATCCTGGAGCAGACACTCTGTGAATCCATTTATTTAGCATTGTAGTAAGTGTGCAGTAATTACCAGGGACAGGAAATAGATCTGTGTCGCCTGAGGCTAGAAGCAGAAAGTGGACTGAACTGTGTTGGTATGTGAGAAATCTTTAGATGGTAATGAAGATTCAGTGTGACTTGATTGTATTGGTTCTTTCATGGGGATTTCTGTTAAATTGAATGAGTTGTACACGTTACATGGATGGAGCTGAATGTACGTAAACTGTGCATCAGAATAAACTCTAAGTTGTTCTTGTCAGGTGTATGAGTCACAGTGACGTAAAATCTGACTAAAACACTTGTGCACCCATGTGGGTGTGAAGACTAAGAATCTAAACCTGAAATTTATAGAATTATGCAAAAAATACAGAATCGCTAAGGCAATATTGAAAAATAAGCTAGATGATCATTACATCAAGTCATGCTATACATAATACTGTAGTAATTAAGACAGTGTTGTGTTGGCATAAAGAAAGGCACAGTGACCAATGAAACTGTAGAGACATTCTACAATGGATTTACTTACATGTGTATGTTCTTCTACTATTCATTGTGATTCTGTGGGAAAAGATGATCTTTTCAATAAATTATGGTTTACTGGATAGTCACATAGAAAAATAATAAATTGGGGGATAGTAGAGGATAGGAAAGGTAGCAGAATATAACAGTTACTAATATGGCATTATGTAAAAATGTGGATGTGTAACCAACCGATGTGATTCTGCAATCTGTATTTGGGGTAAAAATGGGAGTTCATAACCCACTTGAATCTAATGTATGAAATATGATATGTCAAGAGCTTTGTAATGTTTTGAACAACTAATAAAAAAATCCAAAAGTAAAAAAAAAGAAAAATAATAAATCTAATCCTATTCTTTATATGATGAGAGTCAGTTCTAGCTGACTTGTAGGTATAGATGTGAAAGATAAATAGTAGAACTTTCAGGAAAAAATATAAAAATAACTTCATTATCTTAAGATACCCAATAAATTCTTCATCAAGAGCAGAAATTACTCCTTTAAAAAGACTTGATCAGGGGCCTGGAGTTGTGGCTCATTGATAGAGCGCTCTCCTCGCATGTGCAAGACCCTGGGTTCGATCCTCAGCATCACATAAAAATAATTAAATAAAATAAAGGAATTGTGTCCAACTACAACTGAAAAATAAATATTAAAAAAAAAACTTGATCAAGAAGTCCATATTAGAATTAAAATGAATTTAAAAATGTGATTAAGAATGTGACAAGCTAACTAAAACGGGAGAGGGTATTTCTAATGCAGATATCTGTCAAAAGAATAATATTCAGAATATATGAAGAACTTTGTAAATATATATGAAAGTCGATAAGTCAACAGGAAAAAAAATGACAATCTTCTTGAACAGATATCCTCCTTTCAAACATATACAAATAAACATTCAAGAAACCATGGAAAACGTGTTTAACATTAGATGTCATCAGAGAAATGCAAATTGAAACTACCAGAATTACAAAAATGAAAAAGCCTTTGACAATTTTAAATATTAATGAGAGTCTTCATACTCTTCTGGTAAGAGTATAAATTGAGACAGCTAGTTTAGAAAGCTTTTCGGCAGTATATACTAAACATGAATTAGCGCACAGTTTAGAATGTAGCAATTCCATTTCCTGGCATATACCCCAAAAAACTTCATACTTATGTTCCCCCAAAATTATACAAGTATGCTCACAGCACCATTATTTGTAAAAGACTCATAATGGAAAGGGTCATCTGTCATAGAAAGGATACATACAAAGGAATATTATGCAGTAATGAAAGCAAGCAATTTCATACAGCAACATGGTATAATCTAATAAATAATATGATGAGCAAATCAAGTCAGGGAGCCAAGATGGTACATCCTATATGTTTTCATTCACATAAAGTTGAAAAACAGAGTACATTTTTTTATAGTGTTGAAGTCAGAGTGGCAGTCACTCTGTGTGGCAAGTGAGGGGGATTGAGGCAAGGTGACTTCTGGGGTGCAGATGGTGTTCTATTTCTTAATTTAAGCTTCAGTTACACATGTATGTTCACTTTATGAAAATACTTATGATGTCTACTTATATAAATATACTTTTTTATATGTTTTACTTAAATTTAAAAAAACCAGCAACCTTTTAAAAAATCCATTAAAAAAAAACTACAATTTTACAATGATTTAACCTTATTGCTAGAAGTTATCTGTGTAATTGAGGAGAACCCATTGGGGGGGAACTTACAAGCTATTCTGTATTTGAATATTTAGTATAAGTAAGTAAGAACACTAGAAAGGTGAAGTCAAAGGAAGACTAGATAGAAATAAACATCTGTAGTTAATCAACAAATATCACCGTCTCCAATTTCTTTAGAAATAGTTTAAAAATAAATTAGTGCCGTACTTGAAAGTGATGCTAACACAACTCTCCATCTCAGAGAAAGATAAACTGTGGGCAAAATACACATTTTTAATTTTGTGTTCACGAACATACATTCTCATTTGTGTCCTTAGACATACCCGACTGACATATTTAGGATCGTGATCCATTCTAAAGGGAAAGTAGGGTGGGACCGGGGCTCAGTGGTAGAGTGCTCACCTAGCATGCATGAGGCACTGGGTTCAATCCTCAGCACCATGTAAATGTAAAATAAGATATTGTGTCCACCTAAAACTGAGGAATATATATTAGAGAGAGAGAGAGAGAGAGAGAGAGAGAGAGAGAGAGAGAGAGAGAGAGAAAGAATATGCAAAGTCCTGAAATGTTTGCTTGTCAGTATTGAGTCATTTCCACAATAGTTAATTTTTTCCTAATAAAGAAGTTAAACTTTAAGGCCAATGTCCTCATTAGCCATTTGAATATTTTAAGGCTATGAGGAAATAAACCCTGGATGAAAGCAGCTGCTGCTATTTTTGATCTGGCAAGTTAAAAAAAATATATATATAGTAATAATAGTTAAGGCACTTACCTTCTCTAGTACCTACGTCAGGCTTAACAAATGGCCTTAGATCTTTTTAAGTGGAGAACTATTTTCTCTATGAATTTCAGCGACTATTCAGAATCCTTCCTCAAGGGGACACAGCCTTCCCTTGAATCAAAGGGTCCTAGAACTCAACCAATTTATGTCTAGAAACTGGCTGGTGATTTTCCATTGCAGTGGTTAACAGGGCTCTCAATTTGCCTTGCTTTCTTCTCCTTCTTTCCTTCCCACTCTACTTCCTTCCTTCCTTCCTTCCTTCTTTCTCCTTTCCTCCATCCCTTTCTTGTCATTTCCCCTTCTGGTTTGTGTGTGCATGCGCTTGCACGTGTGTGTGTGTGTGTGTGTGTGTGTGTGTGTGTGTGTGTACACGCACACATGTTTGTTGGTTTGTTCTAGGGATTAAACCCAAAGGCACACTTCGCTAAACTACATTCCCAGCCCTTTTACTTATGTCTGTATTTATTTCTTTGTTTGAGACTGGCTCTCCCTACGTTTCCTAGGCTGGCCTTGAACTACAGAAATATCCCCATGACAGTACAAAATGTTTTCATACTCCACACCTCTTTTCACTTATTATTATCATCTTATATTAGTATGACATATTTTCTGTAATGAATGAACTCATACTAATACGTCATTATAAACTGTGGTCTGTATTTTATTCATTTACATTTCCTTGGCTTTTGCTAAGTACTTTTTCTCTGTTCTCCATACCAAGGGTACTACTTTGCCTTTACTTGTGAGATGTCCTTGGACTCCTCTTGGCTGTGATGGTTTCTCAGTCTTTCCTTATTTTTGATGACCTGCAGAGTTTTAAGGAGTGTTGGCCAAGTGTTTTCAGACTGTCTTGCAGCAGGTATTTGTCTGATATTTTTTATTACTATCCTAGCATGGTTACATGTTTAAGGGAGGAAAACCACAGAGCCAACGTACCATTTTTCAGGTATGCACGATCAGCATGGTGTCTCAACTTTGAAGCTAACTTTTTAAAGATTCCATCTTTGAGAACACTACTTCTTGAAAATAGAAAAACAGGGCACTGCACTTAGATCTTGAGCCATTAAGCCCTCAAGCATTCTATTCATTTCTATTTGTCCAAAGATTTTGAATTTAGTATGTACATATAGTATGTTTGGAGAAGAGACCATCAATGATTCATCCTTTAATCATGTTATAGAAAATATCACATCTGAAACTATATTCTTTACACAGCTAATATTGATTAACATTTCATCCATGAAAATACCCAAATGGTGAATTTTTCCATGAATTTTCCACTTGTGAATTTATGAAAATCTTTCTTCTTTCTTTCTTTCTTTCTTTCTTTCTTTCTTTCTTTCTTTCTTTCTTTCTCTTTTTTCCTCCTCTTTCCCCTTTTCTTCCTCCTCCCCTCCTCCTCTCTTTCAGAAGTAGAGAAATGAAGATGTCCCTAGATGTTGGGTAGCAGATTTTCCATATAATATCAGGTAGTAAACTCCTGTAAAATCATAGTTATAGAGACTATTTGTAATGAGCTTCCCATACAGAGTGAAGTCTACTTCATGCAGGTTATAGCTGTTGGACTTGGGGTCTCTGGAGCTGGCTGGGTCTACAGATATGTCCGAATGTTGAGTTCTCATTCTTTCCTGCCATTTTGCTGAAAAGATGAGTCCACCTGTGTTCTTTAACAATCTACCAAATACCTACTTTCCTAAATCCCTTTGTTTTAGTGTCTTGTCCCAGAGTGAGAAGTACATAGTTATCTGTTACATTTATGATATAATTTGCCAGTCATTTAGAAAATAGGGTATGTTTTTACTCTGAGAGCAATCTTTGTTGCCTCAGCTTGTCACCACTTTTCAGAGACTTTCATATCTTTTCCTTATGTCTCCGTGGGCTCTAACTTTCTGCTTGTTGACATCCCTAAACACTGTATCAATATTGAGCTTGCTAAGAAAATAACTTCAAAATAATAGAATAAAATATGTTATGAAGGATGCCATGGTGAATTCTCAGATAACAGAAATAAACAATATACTACTTTAGGATCCAAGGCTCTCACGTCAAATGGTAGGGCTGCAATCCTATGAAATGATGTGCCTAAAGTACTCTGCAAGAATAGAAGAGAAATGGATTTTTAGGTTCAGGGATGAGGAAATGCCAAAGATGTGTTCCCAAATAAAAGTAGAAAGATAGGAAAGATATTAGCTGGTAGAGAAGAATGGAAGTGTATTTTTGGAAAATAAAAATGAAAATTACAAGTATATATATATAAAGAGCATCATGTGGCTCAGAATGATAACAATTGTAATGAGATTGAAACAATGTATACAGAGGGAAAGGCAGAAGATGAAACTGGAAAGCTGATATCTGGTTGGATCATAAAAGGCTAGGAGCATCATTCAAAGCACTATGAACTTTATTTTAAGTCTGAGTGTGCCAACATTGAATCTGAGCTTTTTAAAAAGTTCACTGGTAACTATTTGAAAAAAAAAAAAAGTTAAGTGGCTTGCTCTCCGAGAAATTAAAAAAAAAATCTATTTGTGAAGGACAGACAGGCAGCAAAGTATGATTCAAAATGGTGTATGGTAAATAGAAAATCATGGTCTAGGGAACATGTGATCCAAAAGTACTAGAATCCTTTAATCCATTTTTTTCTCATTCCAGCTAGAGTTACCTCATTAAGGCACATATCCAATCATTTCAATCTCTGCATTTTGTGGCTCCTGAAATCTTTCAATGACTTTCTGATGCTTATTGGAAAAGGAAATAATTTCTTCAACAAGTCTTAAAAGTATCTACTGTTTGTTTACTCACAACCAGAGTTCCTCTTGTGGTCTGCATTCCACCAAACAACAATATTTACTTTTATTACAGGGCTTTTGCACAGGCTGCTTCACTGGTCTGAAATGTCCTTTTCCTCCTACATTTTTTCCCCTCTCCTCATTTGTTTCCAAATGCTTCCCCCTGGAGTTATCCTCTGGGAAGCTTTCATTGGCATTCCTAACTTGTTCAAGTCTCTATCATTTGGTTTCATACTATAATGTTGCTCTTCTTCATAGTGTTAATTACAACTGCAATTCTCAGTTATTTGGATGGAGATTTCTCCTTTGTCACATGGACTGTAAACTCCATGACAGCTGGGGGAAGGGGAGGACAGGGCGGGTCCTTATCTCTCTTTGACCCCTACCGCATAATTAGCACTGGATATACTTCCTTATGTGTAGTCAATGCAAAGTAAGCATTCTCAAGCAAACTGGCTCCACATACTTCTGAATTCTTTCTTCAAAAGTTATGATTGCACATTTCAACTCCCCTTTTATCCTAAAGGGAAATTTAGCCACCAGAAATGGCTGAAACTCTCTTATGCCTATGAAATGCTGTGCCTGTTGTCCAATTTTAATGATATTAAGAAGCGTTTCCTTTTAAGAAAATCATATCTTGCAAAGGAGTTAATTATTTTTGTTTGGATTGTGGAGATTCTGTAATTGTAGATTAATTGGTTCCATCTGCTCTGTGATTTTCCAATTAACAGGTAATAGCTTTCGAAAGTCAGTTCATTTCTGACATGTGAAGGAATGTATTTAAGATGGTAATTTTTCCCCTTAATGCTCTCTCTGTTGCTATTTTCTTTTTAATTTATTTTTTTCTCCCTCTTTCTTTTATTTTTAAGTCCTGAGGCAAATGGCAGGTTCTTCCTCTGCTAGTTGAAATCTTTGCAGGACAAATCTTCCTGAGCAGGGTCATAAACTTCTGTCTTTAAAATTGGTATTTTAGAATCATTTATTATTTGCTGCTGTTCCTAGTACTGATTAATGACAGTAATTTTTAAAGCTAGAGGTGTTTTATTATTTTTTTTAATTTAAGAATTGACTGTTTGATTAAGTTTTCTCCAGCTGGGTTTTCATATTAATGGTGATTCTTGACTGCAGAAGTCAGTTCTAAGTGGATGGGGAGGGGAGAGCAGGGAGTGAAGGGAAGGGGTGTATTCAAAAGTATCTGAGCATAAATATCCAAGTCTATCTCTTCCTGCCAGAGAACTGACCTTGAAAGTTACGTTACAAATACTTAAAGATGTGTAATATCTTCCTTCCCTTCAGAAATACCGTGACATTGTGATACAATAAGAAATATATATATATGTTTATATATATATATATGTTTATATATATTTATATTTATACACATATAATCTATATGTAAATTATACATAGAATCCTTCACCCATTTCTTGGCCCATAGATTCTAAAATCTTTGGGATCTCTGAAATGGTGTGTCTTTTGTATATTGTGGGTTGTAATACACTAATGAAGTAGCCCAAAATGTCTAGTTGGATAAGTGTTCCTTGTTGTGGAGGTTTCCAAGTGGCCTTAGCATTGAGGTTAGTCACTTGAGAAATGAACCATGAGATTAGAAGGTTAGAACATTTCTCCCCTCCCATACCCAGGGGCAATGAGGGGATAAGGTTGAGATGATTACCAATCAACAATGACTTAATCAATCATACTGTGTCCGTCCACAAAAGTCTTGAACACAGAATGCAAAGAAAGGTGAAAACATCCTACAAGCATGTCTTACCTAGAGAACACAGAAGCTCTGCCACCTTCCCCCATGCCTTCTGAATGCATCTCTTCTGCATGCCCGTTTCTGACTTGTACCCTTTATGATAAATCAACAATCTAATAAGCCAATGGCTTTCTTGAGTTCTGAGAACAATTCTAGCAAATGAGCTCCCCCTTGGAGGGTTTGTAGTAATCTCTGGTTTGTAGTCGGTCACCTGGACATCTGAAGTGTATTGGAGGAGGACAGTTCTGTAGGACTGAATCCTTAATCTGCGGGGTGTGCACTAACTGCAGGTAGTTTGTGTCCGGATTGATTTGAAGTTTAGGACAACCACCTGGTATCCACAGAGAATTATTTGGTGTGGGAACAAACAAACAAACAAAAAACCCCATGTTTCTAAAATCAGAATTTAGTGTTCTGGCTGTATTAGGCATGCATATGCCTAAGAAAAAATTGTTTTTTTCATTATAACATCATGTAGGCCCCACAATTTTTAGAACCCCCAGGGCAACAACTTATATGATTTTACTAGTGACATAATGTGGACCATAATGACAAACTAGTCAAGTAGCCTAAAATGTCTAGTGGAAATGGTGTTTTCTATGAAAAGCAAACACATTCTACTGTAAAATATGAAAACTAAGACTATGTAATGATATTGATTTATTCATTCACATGTTTATTTAACATTTTTCAAAACATTTATCTTGTGCTAGAAACTATTCTAGGTGGTTGGAGTACTTCAGTGAATAAATCTATCCTAAAATCTATGTCCTTACAAAGCTTCATTTTATTGTAGGTAAGATAAAGGATGCATAAGATAAAGGAGCAAATTAGAGAACTTCACTTGAGATCACGATGGAGTAACAGAGGCTGGGTTCACCTTCTTGCAAATAAACAACTAGAAGACCAGGAAAACACATGTAATAGAGACCTTTGAAGGAGCTCAGGACTCTGATATCTGAGAGATGATTCATTAATAAATAAGCCTCATCCTATGATTTACTGAACTTACTGAAAGAAAGCAATATCCAAGTGCCAGATGAAAAATTCAAGAGTCCAGATGCCTCTCTGCATTGAGAAGTCAGAGAGCAGAGAACATCAAGGACAGATGGTCAACATTTGTTGGGCAAAGCTTTGGATCAAAAAGAGAGATAAGGAAATGTGGCGAGTCGCATGGTCCCTTTAAGTCTTTGACAGAACACTGATCTATACAAGCAGGAGAGAAACTACCTCATAAATATTAAGCAAAGAACCATAGAACAAATAATTCCAAAAGCTAGCATAGCAATGAAGAATTCCTTTTCTGCCCTTGAGTGGAAAGAGCTTGTGGTTAGTTTGTAGGTTGGAGAGGAGAGGAGTGGATACCTCAGAAGAACAATGAACAACAACTTTTGGGGGAACGGGGGATGGTGATTGAGCCTAAGGGAACATTACCATTGAACTATGTCCCCAGACCTTTTATTTTTTTTTTATTCTGAGAGAGGGTCTAACTAAGTTGCTAAGGTTGGTTTCCATCTTGCAATCTTTCTACCTCAGCTTCCTGAGTTGCTGTGATTACACATCTGGACCATGGCCTCTAGCAGAATATCATCTGTATTAAAAGGCAAAATTAGCTCTAAAACTAGGTTTTCTGTTTGTCTCCTCTAAAAATATTTAAAAACAGAATTCAAAATCATAAAACTCCAAATAAGTCATTATGTGTCAGAAAAGAAACTAATTCTATTTAGAAGAATAAAACAAAATATAGCACCTAATAACATAGAACTCACAATATTTGATGTCTAAGTAACATAACCAGGCATTCATGTAACAAAGATTTCATCCTAAATTGGGAGAAAATCATAGAATCAGATCTAGAATGGATACAGATTGTGCAGGCAAACATGTTAAAAAAGCAAATATGAATATCTGTTTGTAGTCAGAAAAGTAGAGTAAAATAAGAAGATGATAGGGAGAAAAATGGAAATTAAAAAAAATAGTCACATGAAATTTCTAAAATTAAAAATACAACAAGTATACTTCAAATGACTAAAGATAGCTTCTAATTTAAAATGAATGGTTCAACTTATGATTTTTGACTTCACAATGGTATAAAAGCCATATGCATTCATTTAAACATGTACTTTGAATTTTAATATTGACCCAGACTAGTAGTATATGTGTATAAAAATATAAAATACTACTTGTGATGCTGGGTAGTAGTGGTAATGAACTGTAGTTGGCAGCAGTTGCCATGTAGTCACCACGATAAACTTCCAAGACTCTGCACAGGGTACTGTGTTGCTAAACTATGTTTGTTAGGTTGGGTACATTAAATGCATTTTGACTCATTATATCTTATGGTGAGTTTATTGAGACATAATCCCATTGCAAGTTGAGAAGCATCTATCTAGGAAAAGTGCAGTTAAAAATAAGACCAAAAAAAGATCCCCTGCACATAATATTAAGTGATTAGATATACATATATTTGGAGCCCAAGAAGAAGGGAGGAGGAACAGAGAAAGAAAATTTTAAGAAATAATGGTCAAAAACTTTCTATATTTTGGGGCTGGGATTGTGGCTCAGTGGTAGAGCACTCGCCTAGCACAGGCAGGACCCGGGTTCAATCCTCAGCACCACATGAAAATAAAGGCATTGTGTTGTGTCCATCTACACCTTAAATAAATAAATAAACTTTCTATATTTCATAGAAACTACAAAGAAGAAGGTTAATGAAATATAAGCTGAAGGAACATAAAGAAAACAAGTCAAAACACATAAGAAATCACTGAATGCCAATAATAATAAAAAACTCAACAAAATCAACAATAAGGGAAAGAAGGTGCACATCATGTAGAGAAAAACAAAGTCAGGAAGGGCAGCAGACTTCTCACTAGAAACTTTTAAGTTAGAAGGCAAAAGAAGCAGGGGCACCCGAATTATTAAATAAATAAAATTGGACATTAGTTAAAATTATCTTTCAAAAGTAAAGGTGAGTGGTCTCCACGAACAGACTGGGAGACTGCAGACTAAGGGAGAGGGGAGGCTAAACTGGTGGAAGAAGAGAAAAACCATCACGGATATTTTCATTTCCTTTCACATCATAGGACCTGAGTGTACAGAGACCAATGCTTCCTATGGTAGAGAAGAAGGGACATCAGGGAGGAGCCTGACTCAGGAGTTTTATTGTCCTGGACACTTCAAACATTGTCACCTAGCAACTGAATTACTACCCAAGACTTTATGGTCAACCCCAGGACTCTTCCATTGTAGTGGAGAAAAGACTTTGTTTAGCCCACTTCTTTGTGCTGGCAGCATGTAGAACACAGTCCTAGGCCCTGTTCTTAGTGGGAGAGGACAATTAGATAGTGAACACATTACAGCTGATAGCAAAGTACTAACAATAGAGGCTTCTGACACACTGAACCCCGTAAATTCCATCCTCATGCTACAAAAGAGAGATGATGTGGATGCCTTCATCTGGGAGCCTCTCATTAGCATTTGAGTCACGTAAACATTACCTAACACCTGTTGGTAAGGCATGTAAACATTACTCATATCATGGATACTGTTTATGTCTTCCCAGGTTCAGGAGTGAGGGTCCATATGCAGAATTCCAATAGAGTGCAGAAGCTGAGAATAAGGTATCATAAGCTCTACCCTCAACTCCATCCCAAGGACAAGCATCAGTCAATGATGCTCATGATACTCATCAGTATGCAGTAACCTGTACCACTGAGAGCGCTTTCCCAAAGAGAGTCATCACACAAATAAGCACAATTAATCTGTAGAAAAGAGGGACAGAGGGTGTTTCCAACTGACCATGGATGCACTGGTCGTTTTAAACATCAAACATCATAAAGTTAATTGTTCAGAGGAGTACTTTCTCCCAATTTTCAAAAGAAAAAAATCACGGATCATGTTAGATCAGATAGTAGACCAGCAACAATCAGGAGTACAGTTGCATGACATTTGACCAGTCTCTCAACACTGAAGAATTCAAACTGGTCAGCCACCGTGATATGGTACCAGTGCTGCCTATGTGGCACAGTTGCTCACGGAGTCTCACATTGAAATGAGATTCAGCTGGAAGCTGTGGCTAAGAAAGTGATATTCAGTCTGAAGCTGGCTTCCATGAGAAGGTACACATGAGAATCATGACTGAATCAGAACTTCTGCTTCTGCTGAGATGCAGGATGATGTGAATTTTGTTACCTCACAAGCAGAACGCAATGAACCTGAAAGTTGTCACCTAGCAACTGAACTACTTACTACCTAGCACTGGCACTGAGGAAACCAACCTCAGAGTTTTTCAGGTCTCCAACCTAGCACTGCTAGGGAAGGTCTTATTCATATTTAGGAAAACACAATCTAGAACACAAGCCCATTTCAAGCCCATTTCAGATTTTCTTTAAAAGTGCAGAGGAGATAATTTTAGCACAGAGCATAAAAGATATGATAATATCCCAAACAGTGCTTGATGAGAGAGGGAGGCATTTTCTTTGGTTGGTCCAGCTGCTAAGTCTACAGACTGGATCTTATCAGCCCATAGACCTCACATGGAGAACCTCTTATGAGCCACAAACTTTGTTTTTGTTAGGCTTATGAAAAAAAAAAAAAAATGGTGGGCATGCCCCTGCACAGACTGTAGGCTACTAAGGAGAACAGTTGGGATTTACTTCCTCATATCCATTTGGGGGCTTCCACTCTTCTTTTTCCAGTGTAATGGTAGATTCTACACAAAAAGTAGCCATTAATTTTCCACGTTACCCCTACAATAATATCAGTAAATTCTTTTAAGAGCTTGGAGATTCCCATAATATTCCTGGCAATGAAAAATGGAAGCACAGTCTCATAAGAACATGGTCGTCCTTGCTAGCTGAATCTTACACATAGAAGGTGGACATGGGTTAATTTGTTTCAAAGTGCAGGAGGGCCATCTGAGGGCACAATGTCTGGGTTGCAGAGGGACTCACAGAAATGCCTATCATATCTGCTGTCAGATTTCTGACCTTCATAGGTCACAGGAATCACATGCATGCTCACACAGGTAAAAATCCCTTAACCTACCTGAAGTGTGACAAAAGTTTTAGTCAGTCCAGCAGCTTCTTTAAATGTTCACAGACTTTCTGTAGAGCAGCAATCTTTGGCTCTGCATTCCTGAAAAAATGTTGATATGAATGGTGGTATTGTGAGAAAACTCCTTCTGCTAGACAGTGAATGGCCCTGGGTTTGAAGCTTCTAGCTACTACAATGGTTCTTGCAATTTTAGAGAACTAATAAGCAGTTACTACTACTTATATAGTCTTTGTAGGTACTACTGCTACAATAGTCTTTGTGCTATTACATTTCTAAGCACATGTTTCCATAGAAGGATTCAACCCTGAAACCAAGTTCTGTTAGGGTTAAGTGATGAAGTCAGAAAGTAAGTTGCTATTGATCCTGTCAAAAGGAATGAATTTAAAAATGGAAAACTAAATTACAGAAAAATCTTCAACAATTTTTGTACAATTCTTGGAAGCATAAAGTTATGTTTTTGCAATGGGAATATTGCACCACTTTATAGGGTTATCAGACACATTTGTGTGTAATCACTGGTAACTCTTGTCTGTTTAGAAGACAGATCTTTACCACATGTCTATCTTCCAAAAATATTTTAAAACATGTAATAAAGAGAGTCCTAGGCATCCGAAATTATTACATTTTTACTTGTGTGTAATTATAGTCATATACATTGTTCTTAGATTGTTCTGAAATTGAATCCAGAGAAAACCTTCTCTCGGATTATCAGATGTAATTGTTAATATAATATTCTTGAATAAAATGTTCTTCATGGTATATTATAAAACTATATGCTATAATACTTTGTCTACAGCTATAATAATTAAGATGGTGTGATATTCTAAAAAGAAAAGATAACTAGACCAATAGAAGAGAAGAGAGAGAAGAAATAATATGCACATATGGATATTCAAATTTGGCAAAGGAAGGGAAGTAGAGGCATGTGAAAATTGATGTCATTTCAATCAATGGTTCAATGACTACTGGTCATCCATGTGGGAAAAAAAAAAAAAAGAAGAAAACTTGATCCTGCTCCCAAGGATATTTTGAGACCTAAACTAGTTGGATTGTAGACGCACTGTATACATCAGGCATTCAAATAAACAGGAAAATTTGTCATTTGTTTTAGTCAGGTTTATTTGTCACCTTGACAAAAAATCTGACAAGAACAATTAGAGGAGCAAAGGTTTATTTTGTCTCATTGTTTCAGAGGTCTCGGAAGAGACAGCCAACTCCATTGCTCTGAGCCTAAGGTGAGGCTGAACATCATGGCGGATAGGCATGGAGGAGGAAAGCAGCTCAGGATGTGACAACAGGGAAGGAGAGAGAGAGACAGAGAGAGAGAGAGAGAGAGAGAGAGAGAGAGAGAGAGAGAGAGAGAGAGAGAGAAAAGAGCTCCACAGCTCCACTCACCATGGACAAAATAAACACCCCAAAGACAAGCCCCAGTTATCTCCTTCCTCCAGCCACACCCTGAATGCCTGCAGTTACCACCCAGTTATTCTGTATCAGTGGATTAACCAAATGATTAGGTCACAATTCTCCTAATTTAATTGTTTTACCTCTGAAAGTTCTTGCATTGTCTCACACATGAGCTTTTGGAAAACACCACATGCCCACACCATAACATCCTTGAACAGTGAGAAAAAAAAAATCAGTCTTTAGAAACAAATCTTAAGTGATGAAGATGATGAAATTTTTCAGAGAAACATGTTGAAATGACTATTATAACTAGGTTTATATGTCTGCTGGGAAGGAAGAATACAACATGCAGTTGATGAAAAAAGAAACGGGCCATGTAAAAATGGACTCATGAAATTAAAAAATAAGTATATGAAGTGAAGAATACAATGACATAATATAAATATCAGAATGGATATTACAGAAGAAAAGACAAAGTTGAAGACATTTCAGTAGGTAATATTTGAAATGAAAAAGATAAAAGTAAAAGGCTAAAAATTTTTTATTGAAATACAGATTACATAATTTTTGGAAAATAACATAAAATATCTTCAAGGTCTTGAGATAGGGAAGGAGGATTAAAAATATCATTGGAGTTAAAATTGCAGAATTTTGGGAACAAGAAGAGGAGTACTCTGCAAATAAATGAGATTATGAAGGAACCACTTAATGGCAAGTTCCAGATTGTGACCATGGTAATTATTGGCATCCAATCAATATTGGCATCAGATTCACCATTTAAGGTTGGGAGCCATTTTATCTAGAGGTTCCAAAGTTTTGATTCTGTAGCAAAGCTGCTTAACTTCCCTGAAGAACATATACCTGCCAAACCACCAACCCCACCAAAGCTTAAACACCTAAGCACCTTATGATCAACCCCACCCCTGCTTCTACTTCTAAGCAGCTTATGAAATTCTTCTTGTGGGCTGTAAAGTTGCTCTGTGAGTGCCCAGGTTCCTGCTCTCCTTGGAGGAACCGCCTTGCCAGTACAACTCATGTTACAGACAATAAATCTCTCGAGTGGGATTCCAGTGTGTGGCATGGGATTCCAGTGTGTGGCGTGGTCTTTGGACTTTGCATAGACTTTGCAAGTGTCTTTCCGGTAATAAGTAGCTGAGATAGGATGGAGAGAGTTTCAATAATGGAGAGTTATGATACGCAAAGAAAAGCAGAGTTACAATTATTTGCTTATGCTTTTTATATGTTAATAATTGACAGAACAAGACTTTGGATTCTTTTTTTTTTTTTTTTTTTTAACTACGGATTGGACAAATGGGAGCTTTATAGCTGAGCTCCATCCCCAGTCAGTTACTCACCTCTTGGTCAGTTGCTGTGGCTGGCCTTGAACTTGCAGTCCTCCTGCCTAACCTCCTGAGTAGCTGGGATTATAGGCATGTGCCATCACGCCCAGCTCAGACTCAATTCTTTCCGACTTAAAAACCTTTCAAAGGAAAGTCTTATTCCGTAGGAAAAGAGGGGAATAAAAAGATTGAGTAGTAAGTAATTAAGTCTATTTCGGGGACCCAAAATAGAATTTTCTGATCTGGATTAAAGGAGTATTTTAGAATCAAAATGTTCAGTGTGTGTCTCCAGAGAATTCAGCTGTGCTTAAGTGTGATCCAGCCATGTAAAAGCTATAATGAACATTGTCATCTATGGTCACCACAGGGACACTTGCCAAATTGTGAATTTAGTAGATTAGAAGGACATTGTGTATTCAGTACAGGTTCTTATGCACATTTTTGGATATTTGCATTTGGCTCCCAGCCTTACCATACCCAAGTGATTCATGCAAATGTTACAAATAGCCTTCCCCAGGGCCTTGGCACAATGCATATTCCAAATTAATGAAAAAGCCTGACTTTGGATTTGAAAAGGAGGAGAAAAGAAATAAAGATATTCTAAAGAGGAAGATCTAGAAACCTTCTTTCAATAAGATCGTAAGTTACAGTTTAAGAATACATAACGTTCATAGTAAATGAAATAAGCCAATCCCCCCAAAATAAAGGCCAAATGTTCTCCCTGATATGTGGATACTAACTCACAATAGGCAGGGGTGAGGGAGGAGTGGAGGTTCACTGGATTGCAACCCTGCGGGGTGGCGGGGTGGGGGGGGTATAAAGGGGAAGGGATGGGTGATGGAAATGGGAAAGACAGTAGAATGAACTGGACAAAACTTTCCTATATTCATATATAAATATAAAACCAGTGTAACTCCACATCCTGCACAACCACAAAAATGGGAAGTATACTCCAAGTATGTATGATATGACAAAATACATTCTAATGACATATAAAATTAAAAAGAACAAATATTTAAAAAAAAAAAAGAATACATGGGGTTGTTACACAATTTTTTTCTCAGTATTGCTTGTGAACAGCAGTTTACCCATATTAGAACACCTAATATCCTTCTTCATAACTCGGGGATGTATTGTTTTAAAATATTAAACCTTTTTGAGACAATTGTTTATTTGCAAACCACTTTAAGAATAATATGAAAAAGATTTTTAAAAATTCTTTAAGAAGAATTTTAACTTCGTAAAATGTTACCCTTGATAAAAAGGTAACAATTAACAAAGATACACTATATAACAATCAGGTTGTTGACATTGATCCAATGCCATGATCTTATTCAGATTTCTCTTGTTATGCTTATGCTCATTTGTGTGTGTGTATTTATTTCTGTGCAAATTTCCCACATGAATGGGTTCATATATCCTATGCCACACAGTCAAGATACAGAACAGTTTTGTCACTACACAACAAGGATTCTTCATTTAGTGCATTTATAAACTTACCCACTTCTGTCCTGTCCTCCTTCCCTTTGCCTAAACCCTTCAACCACTGATCTTCTTTTCATCCCTATAATTTCATCCTTTCAAAAATAGTATGCAAATGGAATCATTCAGCATGTAACATTCATGATTGGCTTTTTTCATTCAACATAATTTCCTGGAGATTAATCCAAGTGGATGAGTGTAATAAATAGTTTGTGTCCTTTTCTTGTCAAATAGTGTTCCAACTAGCAACTATTAACCCACTGAAGGGTATCTGGCTTATTTTCAGTTTGGGGAAATTATGAATAAAGCTTCTAGAAGCAGTTATGTACAGGTTCTAGTGAACATAAATTTTCATTTCTCTGGGATAAATGCCCAAATGTGCAATTACTACATCAGAAGATAATTGCAAGTTAAGTTTTACAAGAAACTAGCAAACTGTTTTCTAGGGAGGTATGTTGCCTTTTTTTATTGATAGAAACAGAATTGTGGGCATTTACTGTGAGTCAGATGTTAACTGATTAATTCATGCATACATTAATTGAATAAATATTTATCGATTGCCTACTCTGGTCATATCACTGGTAAAGAACAGAGAACAGACTGAAGATAACTTCCCTGACTGTATCATACTATGCGGAAAAGACAACAGTATATACATAAACTAAAGTGATCATTGTACATGGTAGAGGAAATTAAAACAGTGAAGAGGATTATGATTTAGAATGTGATTTTTTTTCTTTTTTCTTTTTTTTTTTTTAATTTTTTTTGGAGGGGTACCAGGGATTGAACTCAGGTACACTTCACCACTGAGACCCATCTCCAGACCTATTTTGTATTCTTTATTTAAAGACAGGGTCTCACTGAGTTGCTTAGCACCTCACTTTTGCTGAGGCTAGCTTTAAACTCATGATCCTCCTGCTGAGGGGCACTTTAACTAAGACATAAAAGGAAGACTTTTCTAGGGAGGTGACATATAACTGAAAACTGTTGGATGGGATGAAATAAGCCCACATCTATCTGGAGAAGGACAATTCCAAAAGAAAGGAATAGTAGGTACAAAGGCATGAATAAGACTGATAAGAGAGAAGGAAGGAAATCTGGCTGGAGAGATCTACTAAAGGATCAGGGGTTGGAGAGGCTTTTACACATAGTGCCTTTCAGGTCCAAGGAAGGTGTTGGGATGCTATTTTGTTTGTTATTTAAAGCTCTTAGGAGCACACAAAGGAGGTATAGGGTCCCACTCAAAAAGGTTTCTTTGGTGGCTTGCAGAGAACAGACAACATAAAGTGTAAAGTAAGGGTTTATCGGGAAAATAGAAGACACTTTCTCTCACATCAGGTCACAGGTGGGATCCCAACCCATCCAGTGAGTTTAGACATAGTGAGGCAGAAGGAGATAACTCAAGGTCAGGAGCCAGACCCCAGCCAGGTCATTAACTACTTGCCCAGTGCTCCTAAATGCAATTTGGGTTAATGAGCCAATTAAGGGCTTTCAAGGTAAATACATTTTGTTTCAAATCCTGACTCTGTCATTCACTAGTAGTCTCAGACAGCTTGTATAGTATTTCTGATCCTCAATTTCCTTATTTACAAATTACAAACCTCACAGAACTATTAAAAATTAAATGAAACAATATGAATAAATGCCTGCTTCCGGCTCACTTTTACCTTAAAGAAAAATCTGCAGAAGCTCAGAAAAAATCTCTAGACATTTCTTAACACAAAAGTCCCTCCCTAAATGGTTAAGATTATGAAACGGTTTATTAGCCATAGATTTAAAAAGTGATAGAAATCAAAATATACTCATTTAGAGGCCAGAATGGTTTGATTTAAAAAGTGATGGAAATCAAAATATTCTCATTTGGAGGTCAGAATGTAACCTCATATTTGTATCAGCAAACCAGTTCTTAAAACAAAGGAACACACACACCCAAAAAAGCATTAATTCCTTAGTGATTTGAAATTCTTTGCATTTTTGGGCAAAGGCACAGACCAACTGCTAATTGCACATCTGTGATTGCTCTAATCAATGTTAATTTACTCTAAACCAGGTTTGATTATTGTTGTTTATCTAAAAACAACATATGCAAAGGGGTTCCCTATTTGAAAACATTCCTATGGTCTTGGCGGAATAGGAATTAGGAACAGATTTCAAGATAAACAAAAACACTCTCCTATCCTGATTCACTTAGGAAACCTATAAAAAGGGAAACTGCTTCAGTTTTTACAATGAAAAGATAGATGCTTCGAGAAACGTTTCCATTTCCTTTCTACCCTTTCCATATCCCCATGGACAATGACATGAATTGAAATTGGAGATATTCTTCTTCTAAAGAGTCAGATGAAAAAGTTTTGATTTTTTTTCAGAAGTATTTTCATATCTATTCTCAAACATCCTTTTCTGTCTAGAATACTGAACAAGTGATCACTTCTTTAAAGAAGGACAAAATACTTTTGATTCCCTAACTGAGTTAATTTTGTATTGGAGTCTCCTGCTTGCTTAGTTAAAATTAAGAATGTGATCGAAACTGAACGATTATGAACAAGGGTAAGTCAGGTGATTGTTGTGAAAATGTTTGGAAAGACAATAAGAAATGGTCACTACCCATTTCTGGGGAGGGCAGAGGTTCTGCCAAAGGAACTAATATATTCAAGGAGTAGAAGGAAGCTTATTATTATCGTTTTCACTTTCTTTCTAATCAGGCTGTTCTCCTAAATTCATTCCTTCTACTTGGGGTAGAATCTCAAAAACCAGAAGAGGAGTGATTGAGTGACCATTAATTCCCTGGTGCTGTGCCCCACAGGAAGGTGGCAAATGTGTACTGAGACCTGAGGTCCTTCTAAAACCCAGGAAACTCTTAATCTGATGGACAGCATCAGGTTTAAAATTCTAGGCAGTCAAAATTCCAAGACTTAGGAGTCCATCAGGGAAAAGGGGCGTAGGACTGCTTTAAAATTGTTCAATCGCCTCCTTAAAAAGACTATGCAGTTTAGGATCTTTCATAGTTTCCATGTTTTTCATATTTTGCATAGAATGTTTCTGTATGAACTATTCCTTAAATTCCGTCACTTATTTAAGTGGCTCGTGCATCTTCCTTGTCTTCTAAAAACCAACAAATTTCTTTTGGTAATGACTTTAACATACATAAATCAGTTGCATATGATGGATTGGGCCTGTGTTTCCCTAAGTTAGACAAAGCTCATCTGACAAAATTGCTTCCACTTCCAAACTGCAAACAAATTGTGTAATTAGAACAACAACAACAAAACAACAACAACAACAACAAATCAGTAAATAATTTGTGATGCACTTAATAACAATAATGTTTAGTTCTATTTAAAAAATGATTATTTTTTGACATTTACCACCCCAAATATCAATTTTTTCTTCTTTCTTCCAACCCTTTCTTTCTCTCCCACTTCCTTCCAGCCTGCCTGCCTTGTTTCCTTCCTTCCTTTCTAACCATACAGTTGCTGATAAGATTAAGATATGGCACAAATTATTTTTGAGAGAGTTATTTTAAAGAATCTTTTAATAACTGATGGATATATAAAAGGTAGAAATTGGGAAAAAAATAAACATATCCAAACAAAATTCTAATGCATAAAATAGTTAGTTTAATTGATAAATAATAGAAAAACAATAATAAAGGATAATATTTTTCACATCTGGAATTAATAATTTTTAAACAAAAGCAATAAATTACACAAGAAAAAAATGGATATATTTAGTTATAATATATATTACATATAAACAATTACAATGTAACCCTATCTGAAACAATTTTAAAAGAGGGATGCATACCTGTTCAAGCAATTTAAGATCAAAATATGCTTTGAATATTTTTCATTGTCTATGGGATTGCAATCACTTATTAATGTTTATTTTTTAAACTATACATGAATAGATTTATTTTTAATAATATGTATCATTTTAGCTATAATAATAAAACAAATGATTTTGGATAGATAATATAATAATTTGATATCTAAAGTAAGGAAGGCTAGAACGAGATCTTAAAGTTGCAATAATCTTTTCTTGGTGAAATAATATTGCTGTTGAACTTTTCTCAACCTCTTAAAAGCCCCAGGATTGCTCTGAGGTTTGAGTGATGACAGGGAAAGACTTATGTTTTAACTGCCATTTCCTCTCCTTTTAATGACAGTGGAAGATGGCTTAGACACTTTGGAGAAAATTCTTGTACAAACATGGTAGTTATCTGAAGACAAGCGAAATTTGGCATCAACTGTAGAATCATACACTTTTAACAGCATTTAAATCATGTTTTATACTGAGTCCACAGAAAATATTTATACAGAACATTAAAAAACTAATACTTCAAAACCAGGGAATTTGTTTTTGATCCCTTCTCTGGGGATAGTTTTGATACTTGAAATCTCAACAAGTCTATGAAAAATTCTCTTTATCCATACTTGAATATTAATGAAGGCAAATGGCATACTGGAATAGAAAGAAAAAAAAATCCTATACTGATTGTTCTCTACTTCAGTGTTGCTTTTGTCTAGAAGTGTGTTAGTTTGTCAGGATTTTTTTTTTCTTTTTCTTTTTTGGTAGCTTGAGACCAAATGCTCTGATATTTGGGGTTACATTTTTAATTCAAAATGCATATGTTTAAGACTTTTATAAAATAGCCATGTTTGCAAGTAAAGCATGGAATTTCATATAACTTTTTAAGTGTTCACTATGAAAATCTCTGCAAGATTCTGTGGAATAGAGGTATAAAGTCCCTGACTTTATGTGTTTAATTACCTTGGTATCCCAAAAGCCACTATTAGTCTTCTCTCAATTCCTTCTTTTGTGATCTAATCAATGTATCATTAAAATACTTTCTTCTGAGTCACTCTTGGAAGCTTCTTTTTCTTCCATATCATTTTTTTTTTCCTGAGGGCTGGATAGAAGCTTATTAAGATTAGGCATAAAACAATAGTATTTATGGAACACAGGAAATGTGCTGAAGAACTTAAGATGCATGGATTGTCTCATTCTATTAATAATCCTACCTCAGCTGGGACACATGTCTCCATTTTACAGAAGAGAAAACTGATATATGGACAGTTTAAGGAATGAATAGAAGTCCTCTGATTCAAAGGACTTAATACATAGCACCTCACTCAGTTTCTCAGAAAGACTGATGGTACAAAGACCCTTTTCATTTAATAAAATTTGTTCAAATCCTGAACTGTGTCTTAATATCTCTGTAACTGTGACCAAAAAGTTGATCTCCCTAAGCCTTGTTTCCACTTCCATAATTATAATATTATCTAGTTAAGGGAATCTGTGGAAAGTGAGAGATGACATGTGAGCAATACTTAGCACAGTGCCTGGACAATGTTGAACATTGAATTTGGGACAGCCGTAAGTACTTTAATAAAAAACTCTTTAGATTTCCAAATTAAATTTCAGAAGTGGAAACTTACTTGTCCAACATTACATAGTGTTAGAACTTGAACTCAAGTGTGTGGATGGCAGGTACGGCTCATTTCCTGAGGCAATTCATTTTCCATATTATTCCTAGCAAGTCTATCTTATATCTGCACAATATCTAAAACTATATTTCCTGACCTGGCATTTCAGTTCATGTTCTGAAGAGTAATATCCGATAACTCTACAGTGGCCGCATCTAAGTGATAGTCTAAGGTTCCCTCTTCTCAGGGAGAATCCAGGAAAAAAAGCTAGATATCTATCTATTCATGTGTGATCGATGGAAACCACTAGATACCTAGACTGTCTTGTTCCAATTTAATGTTTCTCTCTATTTGTTATTATTATTATTAATTATTATTATTAACACATATTAGTTGTAGAAATTAATGGGTTCAACTGTGAGATTTCCACACATGCGCATGTCATGCAGCGATTGGTTCACCTTTTCTTCTATCTTTCCATCTCAACCACTTTTCTCACTTACTAATACATTCTCTTCTACTTTCAGATCATTTAAAAAATGTTTTGCTTTACATACATGAGAGAAAACATACAGTACTTGTCTTTCTATATATAGCATATTTCACTGAACACAATACTCTCCAGTTCTATCAATTTTCCTGCAAATGACAGGATATCATTCTTCTTCATGGTTGATACTATTCCATTGTGTACATATACCACTTTTTATATCTATGCATCTGTTGGCAGGTACCTAGGTTGATTCCATGTCTTGCCTATTGTGAATTTTCTCTGCTGCAGTTTCCAGTGTTCACCCATGGCTATTCACCTTCACGTGCAGATGCACAACTGCTGCTTTGGTTCTATATGGTGGAAGAGGAAACTAGTGCTTGGAGAGCCTCTATTCTACCATCTGGCCAACCCAGAAATGATGTTTGATCAGTTATCTGGGCATCCTTAGTTCCACTAAGTTGATCCTTACAATTAACCATCACAACATTCCACTTTCATATTTGAATATTTAACTGCTTACTTGGAACCCATGTAGTGGGGCTTAGGTCACTTTTGCAGTGACTTCATGACTGCTCATGGCTCGCTTCTGACTATATTCCTATCATCACTTACACCATAACCTGGGGAATGCATTTCTTGTTTAAATCACATGAGAAATGTCCCATTCTGCATCATATAGTTTCCTTAGTATTTTATTTAGGATACCTGTTCTTTTATAACTCATGTCTAGAAAGAGCCTGTTTTATTCTTTTCTATTTCCTGTGGATCAACATACGAAAGTAAAACTGATGCCCAGATGGGATGCCTGTATGGGATGAGGGAGGGTCTCCTAAACATTTTTAAAATCTTATTTTGTTTTTAATTTAAAAGTTACAAAATGTGATTTTTAAATATATGTTTACATTGTAGAGTGGTTAAGTTAAGCTAATTAACATTGCCTCATTCTTCACAGTAGTAAAGATATGGAAACAACATAGGTATCCATCATCATAGAAATAAAGAAAATGTGATATATATGTACAATATATTATTATTCAGCCTTTAAAACAGAAATTCTAGTATTTATGATTATATGGAGGATGAGCACTAATTGAAATAAGCCAAGCATAGGAAGACAAATGCCATATAATCCAACTTATATGTGGAATCTAAACAAGTTAAAATCAAAACAGAAGATAAAATGGTGTTTACTAAAGGCTCAGGACCAGAGAGTGAAGAATGGGGAGATGTTGATAAAAGGACACAAAGTTTAAGTTAGCCAGTAGGAATTACCTTTGCACAAAATGATGGCAATAATAAATAATAGTATATTGCATATTCCAAAGGGGAATTTTCTCTTGAATATGTACTAAGAGATGTAAATCTTTATTGTATATGAGAGTAAGAAAGAGAATTTTAAGAGAACCTTAAAATCAAGGTGAAAGGAAATGCAGAGAATTACCAATTTGAAAGGATGGGCATATGTACATGTAAAAGGCAATAAGAATTATTTTTTTAAAATACTTTAAATTAGTTTTTAATATACTTTTAGAAATATTTCTTTAGTGAAATTGGGATACACATGTCATAGGTATGTATTTACAGGCAGAGAAATTTAGTTTCAAATGTTAGTATTACCATTTACTAGCTGAAAAATTTCAGGAAATATACACATATTCTGGGACAGTTTCTTTGGTAAAATGGAATTTGGTAAATCAATCAGTCTACTTACCTACCTGACTTCTAGCAGTCTCAAGTTCAGGTATGGTGATACAGACAAGCTACTTTATAAATACAAGAATCTAAGAAAGCCATGAGGCAGCAATGGTGGAATTGTTGTATTGTAGGATCTGGAATCTGTAGAGCCTAGGGTAATGGGCATTATTTGGGTGACCTTGGACTTACCATCCCTCATTTTTGGTTTCAATGAAAACTCATCCAAAAAAAAAAAATATATATATATATATATATATATATATATATTTTTTTTTAGTTGTAATTGAACACAATATCTCTATTTATTTATGTGGTACTGAGGATGGAAACCAGGGCCTCTCACGTGCGAGGTGAGCGCTTCACTGCTGAGCCACAAACCCAGCCCCATCAAAAGATATTTTAAACAACAAACAGTGATACATGGAAATTATCTTACAGCCTTTGTTGGAGGTAAACATCCATTAAACTTAGAAATAATAATTTTTCAAGGTAATTTCACCTTTGAATAGCCCCCCAACTGTCTGCCATCCATGGGCTGTTTTTTGTCTTTTTCTAAATTAAAAACTCTTAAAAAAGAAATAAAGGAGCTGCCAGAAGACATCCTCTAAAGTTGTAACCAGCGAATCCTTAATAACTTCCAATCTTGAAAATCCCCTTGGAGCTGGAGAGCAGTTGCTTCAAGCCCTGTTCTTGGCACTGAGCAGAGTAAGACTGCATAGCTGGGATTTGCATGAAGTGAAAGGATCCTGGCCCATATCCTTACCTCTTGTCAGATTCATTCTTTCCTTGCAAAAAGAAATTGAGCTCAGAGACATCTTCTTGAATTTGTCACTAATGTGAACCCTTCAGAATAAGGATTTGCCTCTAACCATCGAAATTTCAAAATCACTAAGAGCATTTCATTATCTCATGTTAAAAATTTTTTCCCATCCGCCCCAACCTCATAAATGGTTGAGATTTTTGAATTGTTCTTTTTTCACAGTAAATGAAAACACCATTTTCTGTCAATTTTGATAAGTCATTTATATGTAAAATCTCTTTGTCTCTTTTCAAGGCATGGAAGATATTTGGAGAATTAATGAAGCACTTGAAAAAAGAACAAATAGAGTGAATAAATATTCTTTCCTTTCCAATCTTATAACAAATGATAATTTCCATTACAAAGTTCATTCATGCTATCTTTGTCACTAATTTCAGTTAATATTTATTAATATCAACTAAATCAACATGATGATTATTTTTTGGAAAACATTTATGATATAGTTGGTTACAATGAAACTATTTTGCAGATGTGGATATAAAATGTCTTGATGTTTTTGTTAATTGTTTTTTGATTATCAGATATTTTAGAAACAGTGAAAGCAAAGAGACATCCTTGCAGGATTTGCTTTTTTTTTTCCCCACAAATGATCCAACTTTAATAGATATGGTTTTGTATTGATATAGTGCCTTCTTTAAGCAACTTAATCAGTCATTCTTAGGATTTAACATGCTTTAAAATCACCTGGAACTCAGATTCTTAGGCCCTATGCCCCAAGTTTCTGATTCAGCAGAATTTGCATGTCTTTAAAATTCCCAGGTGATGCTAATGTTGCTGCTAAGGGTTTCTTACTTTGAAAATAATTATTCTAAGCCATTTTGATAAGGTTTTTACAGTAATATGTATAAAAAATAAGACTATAAATGAAAATTTTGTTCTGAATCACCTGATTGTCATGATACTGCTGCTATTAGATAAGTTACCTAATAGCTGTTAGATAGATACTGTTTTATTTTTGAATAGCCTATTAGATAGATACTGTCTTATTTTTGGGAGGTGAGCAAATTAAGGCTCAGATGTGGCAAGCCACATCCTCCAAACTACCTAGTAAGGGATCATGTTCATCTATTTCTGCTGCTGTAGCTAAATACCTTATATGATAATTTATAAAGGACAGAAATTTCTCATAATTCTGAAGACTCAGAAGTCGAAATTGAAGGTCCTGGCAGATTCAGTGACCAGCGAGTACTGTGTCCAAGATGTTGTTTTCTCATCACATCCTCACAAGGTAAAGGAGATGGAAGAGACAACCAGCAATCTTCTCTTTTATAAGGGCATTGATTTCATTCATAATGGCGGAACACTCATGGAGTAATCAACTCTTATATGCCCCACCTCTTAGTGTCATCACCTTGGATTTAGGTTCCAACATGAATTTTAGAAGGACATGTGCATTCTCACCACAGCAGACATAAAGATAAAATTCAAAGGGAGGTTATACTTGAAAATTTAAATATTTTTTCACATGTGTCCTAGGGAAGTATATCTAATACCATAAGAAAAAATGCCATTTTAATGATAATGAAATGGTACTCAACCTTGATTCAGTGAGACAATAAGGAAGAGTGGAAATAGTGGTGACATTGAAAGCAAATCTTTACAGCTCAGATCCCATCAATGATAACATGAAAACTGTTATGGATGGAACTATATGCCCTCTCCAAAACTCCGTTTTTGTTTTTGTGTTTTTCTGCTGGGGATTGAACCCAGGGCTTTGTGCTTCAAAGGCAAGCAGTCTGCCAACTGAGCTATATCCTCAGCCCCTCCAAAATTCTTATGTTGAGGGTTTAATCTCTAAAATTTCCGAATGTGACTTTATTCAAAGATAGGGCCTCAAAAGTCGTAAAAAAGGTTCTAATTTTTAAAAAGGTGTCCTTATAAGGAGGGAGAATAGGATATACTCACTTACTGAGAGGAACCATGGGAAAACATAATGAGAACATAGCTAACTACAAACCAACAAGAGACGCTAAAGAAGAAACTCTACCTGTTGACCCTCTTTTCTTGGACTTCTTCAGAACTGGAAATAACAAATTTCATGGAAATGGAAAAACAAATTTCCATAGATTAAGCCAGCCCATTGCTGGTTGTTAGGGGAGTCCAAGAAAACTAACTCGAGGGCTTCTTTTTGTTGTCTTCTTATATTTTCAAATTGTTCCAGAGAATCCAGAAAGCTGAATTATATGTGAAATCTTCTGATTTTAAAATCTGGCCAACTAAAATTTAAAATACTGCAAAACAAAACTCTTGGTAAAATAAAACAAAGTTACTTTACATGCCCACTATGAACTCTTAGTAAATAATGATTATTTAACAAAATGATAGTAATTCTTTGCTTCTCGGGGATTATGGTTTGGATATGAGGTGTGTCCCAAACCCCCTATACGAATGCAGGAGTATTTGGAGGCAAAATGATCAGATTATGAAAGCTAAAATACAATCTGGCCATCCTAGTTTGATTGGATTAGCTGAGTGGTAACTGCAGGCAGGTGGGGTGATCAGAAACTTTGTCTTTTAATGTGAATCTGATATAAAAAGAGACTCGTGAGAGGCTTGAGGTTGGTATTGTGAAAAGAGAGCTGACTTTGGCAAAATTCTGAGAAAAGAAGGAAAGCATCAAAAAGAGCAGTGAGAGACGGAATAGCACTGTTTCCATTGAGGATCCATAACATGGAAGCCACAGCAGAGCTTGGATGATTTCCCTCTCTCTGGAGACATCAGTGAGCACTTAAAGACAGATACTGTTAAGAGTACTCTCCTGGTTATTTGTTGGGTGTGTGGGAGACTCCCTCCTGAAGTTAAGTTTTCATCTCGGGAGAACTTCACATTATCCCTTACCCCTTCCCCTCTTGTCTGAAGGGTGCCAAGCCAAAGAACGCCAAATTCAAATTCAAATTCAAAGGTTTTCTGGACCAATCCCCACAGGACACAGTGTCTGCTTGCTGTTTCTGAGTCACCCTGCCAATCAGCACCCCTCACGTCACCTATGCAACCCTTTTGCAAGCTCACGCTCTCTGCCCTCTGCCCTCTGCCCTCTGCCCTCTTCCTCTCTGCCCTCTTCCTCCTCTCCTCTCTCTGCTCCCTGCCTCTCCTTTTCTTTCCCTTCGGGCAGCCCCCCAATAAATCTCTTGGTTGAATCTCTGTCTCGGTGAGTCACTTGTCTTTCATTATCAACTGGCCAAAACTCAGGTAGAGCCATGGGGAAGATGAGTGGAAGGTTCTCATTTCCTTCTACTAGAAAAAGATGGATTTTTTAAAAAAATATTTGTTGTTTCAGATATATATGACAGGACAGTATATTTTGACATATTAGACATACATGGAGTGCAACCCATTCCACTCATGATCCCATTCTTGTGTTGTATGTAATATGGAGTTACAGTGGTTGTGTATTTGTATATAAGCGTAGGAAGATTACGTCCAATTCATTCTTCGGTGAGGTGCCTGTTCATTCATTCATTCTGTGAAGTGCCTGTTCAGTTCCTTTGCCCATTTATTGATTGGGTTATTTGGTTTTTGATGTTAAATTTTTTGAGTTCTTTGTATATCCTAGAAATTAATGCTGTATTTGATGTCCAGGTGGTAAAGATTTTCTCCCATTCTATATGCGGTTTGTCCAAGTTCTTAATTGTTTTCATTGCTGTAAAGAAGCTTTTTAGTTTGATTCTATCCCATTTATTGATTCTTCACTTTGTGTCTTGCATTTTAGGAGTCTTATTGTGGAAGTCCATTCTTGAGTTGACATGATGGGAGAGTTGGGCCTGCTTTTTCTTCTAGTAGGCACAGGGTCCCTGATCTAATGTTTAGGTTCTTGATTGACTTAGAGTTGAGTTTGTGCAGGGTGAGAGATAGACATTCAAATTCAATCTACTACATATGTAATTCCAGTTTTCCCAGCACCATTTGTTGAAGAGGATATCTTTTTTTCAATGTATGTTTATTGTGCCTTTATTAAGTATGAGATAACTATATGCTGGTATTACTTTCTCGCTAAGATTTTTTTTTTTTTTTTTTTTTTTTTTGCTATTCTGGCCCTCCTATTTTTCCAAATAAATTTTATGACAGGTTTTTCTATTTCTATGATGAACATTATTGGAATATTAATGAGGATTGCATTCAATCTGTATAGTGCTTTTGGAAGTATGGTGATTTTAATGATATTAATTTTGCTTGTCTAAGAACATGGGAGATCTTTCCCTTTTGTCATGTCTTCTTCAATTTTTTTCTTTATTGTTCCGTAATTTTCATTTTAGAGGGCTTACACCTCTTTTGTTAGATTGACTCTCAAATATTTTATTTTTTCTTGAGGCTATTACTAATGGGATAATTTTCCTGAATTCTCTTTCACCAGATTTGTCATTGGTGTATAGGAACACAGTTGATTTAGGGCTGTTAATTTTATATCCTTCTGATACCGTTGTTTATTGGTAAGGAGTCCTGCTTCCCCACATGTTGAAGCTTGAACATTAGAGAAGCATGCTGAGGCAAGCGTATGAAGCAGGGTTTATTTAAAAAAGAGTAACATAGACTTCTCTGTGAGGGAGAAGGGGCCATAGCTGGTATCCTGGTATCCCAAGAAGCGAGGTGTTCTGCCCTTTTTATATGTCCTAGGATTCCTTTGTTCTCCTGCCTTTCCCCTCTTATCTTTCTCCTTCCTGTGCATGTGACTAGGCCCAGGAATCCTCCTTGGAAGGGCCTAAAGGTGGGAGACAGGTGGGCTGAAGGGGAAAGGGCAGGATGGAGTAGCTGAGAACACATTATCAACCTTATAGCTCCCTATAAGGGAGGGGAAATTCCTGGGACAGGTTACCTTGACAACAGGTGGGAGCAGGGGCAGGTTCTTGATAAGGTTGGAGAAAGGGTTCTGAAGGAATTAACAGTTTCATCCCTCAGGGGACAGTCTCCAACTTCCCAGACTCACTCAAAATTGGCCTCCTTGATCCAACCTGACTCGATTTACCTGTCTACACTGATACTGCCTGTGTAATTCTGGCAACACTTCTAGTTTACTAAATCTGAGTTTTACTGAATTTATGAGATCAAGATGCTTTATGGGGGACACTTTTGTGTCTTCAAAATATAGAATCATTGGCAAATAGGGATAGTTTAAATTCTTCTTTTCCTATTTGTATCCCTTTAATTTCCTTCTTTTGTTGAATTTGCCCTGGCTAGAGTTTCATGGGCCATGTTGAATAGGAATGGTGAAAGAGGGAATCCCTCTCTGGTTCCAGTTTTTAGAGGAAATGCTTCCAATTTTTCCCCATTTAGAATAATGTTGGCCTTGGGGTTAGCAGAGATAGCTTTTACAATGTTAAGATATGTTCCTACTATCACTAGTTTTTCTAGTGTTTTGAACATTAATAGATGATGAATTTCGTCCAATGGTTTATCAGCATCTATTGAGATAATCATGTGGTTCTTGTCTTTAAGTCTATTGATGAAATAAACTCCATTTATTGATTTTTGTATGCTGAACAAAGTTTGAAACCCACTTGATCATGATGCACTATCCTTTAGATATATTTTTATATGAAGTCTGTCAGGATTTTATTAAAAATTTTTACATCTATATTCATAAGGGATATTGGTCTGAAGTTTTCTTTCCTTCAAGTTTTGGAATCAGGGTGATATCAGCTACATAGAATGAGTTTGGAAGGGTTCCCTCCTTTTATGTTTCATGGATTAATTTGAGGAGTATTGGCATCAGTTCTTCTTTGAAGGTCTCATAGAACTTGGCTGAGAATCCATCTGGTACTGGGCTTTCCTTTGTTGGTAGGCTTTTGATGGCATCTTCAACTTCAATATTTGAAATTGATCTGTTTAAATTGTGTATCTCCTCCTGACTCAATTTGTGTAGGTCATATGTCTAGAAATTTGTGGATGTTTCATGATTTTCTATTTTATTGGAGTATACATTTTCAAAGTAGCTTCTGATGATCATCTGTATTTCAAGGTTGGATTCAAAAGGTAAGGTTAGAAAGTATAAAATATGAATCAGAGTAATCTAAAGACAACTTCAGCTGAAGTCTAAAGTCTTTTTTTCTTTGAATGTGGGGAAAACAGGGTGGTAGGTGACAAAGTAATCCAACATCAGAAATGCTGCTATTGACCACCGAGTTGCATTCACAGAGATAGAGTTTCCCTGCTGACTCGAGTGCACTGTAACCTTGGAGAAGGGAAAAGTTCTATTTCCTGTTGCTATGGAATCTGATCAAGTGTGACTTAAACTTTTTTTTTTTTATTGTGACCCCAAAATAAAAGTACTTATTTTCCCTTCATTATTCTTCAATATCAAATACACATATAATGTGTGCATTACTAAAATAAATGTTATACAAAACAAATGAAAGAAACATTTTCTGAATCATTATAATACATCACAATTTTTTGTATTCTATTTCATTTAGCAAAAATATTAGTCACAATCACCAAATTGATTTTATGAACCCCCAATGGCTTGTAACTCACAATTTAAAATCTAGAAACATTGAAAAAATGTTTTTTGAAGCTTAACATATTGAAAGGACCTACAAATTATACATAGTCTTATAAATCAGTTGGATCTGTGTATACCAATAGAAGTTATCCACAAATTAGTGTAATAGATTAAATAAGTATTATGATTTATTGCTTAATTTATTCAATAGGTATTTGTTAATACATACCAGGTTTCAAGCATTATTCTAGACAGTGGTAGAAATAAACAAAAATTAAATGATAATAAGTTTTATTATCTTGGGACTTGTTTATAAAAAGGAAGCTAATAAATAATCCTGTTATATAATACTATATCATATAAATAATATGAAGTAAATATCCAACCTCATGTGACAATGCAGAACAACTGGCAAAGGTTCATGATTTTAGATAGTAGCAGAAGACTTACCTAAGAAGGTGACTTTTGAGAGAAGACCTGAATACATTTAGGAAAATAGGCATATAAAGATCAGTCTGGTAAAGAATCAAAGGAAAGAGGAACAATACAGAATGTTTTAGGCAAGAATGAATTTGATGTGTTTGAAAGAACAGGAAGGTGTCTGACAATCTACATATTTAAACTTATATGTAATAATGGCATGGTAAACTACTGGAAATTTTTGAGAATAGTAGCAAAAACCATCATGCAATTTACAAAGGTCACTGTAGCTTCTTTGAGAATAATTGTCCCTATTGGATGATATGAAGGAAGGGAGGACATTTCATAGGCCTTCATACCAGTATTGGTGCATCCTATTGCAAATGAGTAGGATTCTCATTTGTAGATTGTGGTCATAATTCAAATACTGGAGAGCATGATTGGTTTCTCTCCAATTATATTTGGTGACAGGAAAAGAATATATGGAGACAGAGATTTTGCCAGATGGATAAAATCAAGAGGTAGACAAATGAGCTGAGGTGTGGAAGTGGGTTCCTATGTAAGAGAGTGTTTTCCATGATAAACTGTACAGTGTAAACTTGGCAGTGCGACAGTTGAGGATCTTGTGAAATTCTTGGTATGTAAAATAAGTAGAAAAACCAATGATTTGCAGTAAAGATGAAATTTAAATACTGCCAGAGTGTGGAATCCAGTGTAAGTTAGAGTCTTTATCATATATGATAATGTTTGAGATCAAGATTCCAGAGGTGGTATAAGTAGAGCTAAAAATAAGGTCCAGTTTATATTCACTGAAATAAATATCTAAGGTGGTGCCAAGGAAAATAAAATTTGAATTTAGGCAATCTAAAAACTTAGATACCATATTTACAGATGGATCATCTTTATAGAAATTCAAGTCATAAGAATAATAGTGAAGAGGCACCAAAATTTCAGTGATTACAAAACATTTAAGAAGTCTGTAGAAGACTTCACACAAGAGGACTACAAAATTCTATAGCCTGATTGTATGTACTTCAGAAAAGTTGTATTTTTCCCTATAAGAAGGAAAAGGAAATTTAAAAAAATAAAAATATGAACAAAATATATAAACCTCCAATTTAGTTCTAATGGTAAATAGGTTTTAGTAGCATCATCTTCATCATTATGGTCACCCTAATGGTCATTATTAGCATCATCAGTATTAGTGGGACTATTGACAAAACACCCACATCCACACCTCAATTTCCTTATGTGTTAAAAAAAGGTTCTCCATAGTCTCATAGTTAAAATAGACTACATTGCCATGAATTCATGATTTAATCTAAAGAAGAACACAAATTAAAAGACATCCAGAAAAATGCATGGATACCCAGGGAAAAAAAAAGATTTTCTTTTTTTATTTATCCTTCATCAAATTATTAGCTAGAGCAGTACCTGACAAGTAGGAGAAGCTCAGTGTTATTTTTGAAAGAAAGGACAGAATATAGAAAATCAGAACAAAGCTAGTAGAAGTTGTAATTTAAGGAATGATCTTTCATTTTGCTCTGTTATGTAATATATTTTTTTCCACATTCCAGGAACATATATCATGGGCACATCAAGTGAGGGCTGGGTTGAGATAGGAGAGGGAACTCTTGTATCAGGTAACCATGCAAACTTCATATAGGGAACATATGAAATTACCTTAGTCTGAGTCCAACCCTCCATACTGGCTGTGCTTCTCGTCTTCAAGTTCCCTAGAGAACCAGGCAGTAGAAGGGCATTGTGTCCTTGACTTAGAGTGGCAGTCAATGTTTTATTCAGCCATGGCTACTCTCAAAGATTTACCTGCCTCAAAGAAAGTTATTTTAGGTTCTTCTGAGAAAGGTTTCTTCCCTGGTGTAAACTGCTGCATTCTAGAAAGAACCACACTTCATTCTACTCATCACTGCCCTGCAAAACATTCTCAGGACATTTCCCTCCCACAATATCTCACGAGTATGACTTTACACATAATGACACTTAGCATCTCCACATTACTTACCATGCTGCAGGCACTCTGCAAATATTAGCTGATTCATCCTAGAAAGGCCCTTAGAAAGCATGTTTATCCAAACTTTAGAAATGTACCACTGAAATGAAGAAGCATTATCAACAGATCTACTCACAGTGCCATAGAAGGAGGACAGTGGCATTTGGGACTTGTAAAAGGAAGTAGCCCAACATTATGCTAAATAAACATCTCTGCAAAGTAATCCTGTCACCAGTTGACGGTGATTACTTAGCATTTAATTCCTTGATGAACATGATTGCATTTAAAGAAACAGTAGATAAGTGAATATGGTTGAGGAATTAGAACTGATTTCAGACTGACAGGTGAACAGCTCTGCAGACATATATTTAAACGTGAGACTCATTAATCTGTCCAAATGGTTTGCTAACCTCAAAACTCCTTATCTGAACAATAGAAATAATATCAGAAGGTAGGACACCATAGACATAGTTAAGCAATAAGAAAAATTTCCAGAAAAAATTAATATTTATAGAAGTCCTAATATAGCTTAGGAGTTGTGTGTATTTGGTAGATAGGTGAGGTTTTGCATAGATAAGAGTAACAAGACCTACATACTTCCATGTTTACTGTTACTAAATTCATGCTATATCTTCAATTTTATTATTAACACTCCCAGGAAAGAAGAATAATTTTGAGTTATTGTTGTCATGTAAGATCTGAGAGGAAAGAGGCCCACAAAAATTAAAGTAGGCAAGACTTAATACTTGACAAGTGTCCGAGCTCAAGCTTGGGTCAGGACTTAAATCTTGTTCACCATAATGGTATAACAAAACCAAGTAAAATGGCTTTAACTACAAAATTATTTAATTATAAATTTAAATTTAATTTAATTATAAATTTCATATTTTAGTTTAAAGCAAGAAAGAAAGACAAAGAGAAAGAAATTACAAAGTTCCTGCTCTAAATTTGTTGAAGGTGAATTTTATGGTCTGTTTTCCTCAGATGAGCAAGTTCACCTTGAATCCCAAATTAAAGAGGTCTTTTTTGACAAAAGAGAATGTACCATCAATGGAAGTATAAAACTTTGCTTCATGAGCAAGTAGCACTCCAACACACTGGAAGTAAAAGCCCTTATGATGATATATAGAGCATTTGCATCAATAGAGCCAGGTGACTTGTCTTCTCTGGTTTGAAATCATAGAGCAGTAGCATAAAATGTTAAGAGTGAAAAGTTCTTATTTAAAACACAAACATATGTGACAGTAGTAGCAGCATGCAACAAAGAACTGTCCAGAGAAATTGCTTTTTGAATAATTGTTTTTATTGCATTTCCTTTTTCCAGTGGTAATAATATCTCTGATAAAAATACACAGTCAGTCCTGGTTTTTGAGCAGTTTTGTAAATTAGCAGTATCCCCACAGAAAGGCTCAGTTTCCATGCACCTTCCACTGCAGTGAAGCATAATGAGGATGGATAACAGCACCTGTGGTTGGGATATGCCTCATTCTGCTACCCTACACAGCACTGCCATGTTGGAATCAGGTTCCCAGTCTCCGGCTCTGATATGAAAGTTGGCATTCCTGTAGATCAAACACTTGTGATTGCATAGATCTCAGCTAATGCATTCATGGATGCACACACACACAAAGTATGTTTTGCCCTTAATTTGGTAGCATTTCTTCAACATCTTTTCTTTTTATGGATTTAGTGGTTGACAAAACAATGCAGAAACCGTAAAGAAAACAGACACATTCTCATATTCTAGAGGATCAGACAGATATTCATCTAATAATCACACAAATAAATGTAGTATTCTCTAGAGCTTTATAAGTAATAAAGAGAAAATTCACTAGAACAATATACACTAAATAAGCCTGACTTAGTCTGGAGGATATAAGAAAATTTCTCTGAAGAATGTAATATGAAATGTGAGTTGTGAAAGATGGTAGACAATACCAATGTAAGAGATAGGGAAAGTGCATTCCCAACAAACAGGATTCTGAACTGCATGTGATGAAGGTGACAGTGCCTTGTGGATAGAGAACAGAAAAAAGATTGTGTCTAGAGGTTGAGGAATAGACCAGACTCAGCAAGATTTCATGTTTAGGTTTTGGAACAAGAATGACAAGAACCCATCCAAGTATTTCAAAGAGGAGGTTTAGACATGTTGTAATGAAATGTGATCACAGTTTTGATCAAGAAGAGCAATCAACTTTTTTCTTGAATTTGGGAGTTGGAAGAAGCAATAATACTTGCGGTTACCAATTAAGAGGCTACTGAAAAAATTCAAAAAAGAGATGACAGAAATAGGTCCTAAAGACATAGTGGGAAGATGGAGAGAGGTTAACACATTCAAGGTTTGAATATAAATGGGACTGGTGATGCATGGGTAGTGTTTTGGGAAAAGGTTGAAAAGAGTTATCTATGAATCACGTCTTTTAGGTTTCTGGATCATTCAAACATGTATGTGGTAGGAGCGTTCACTGAGAAAGCGGATATAGAAAACTGAGAGTATGAAGTTTGGGGTGGGAAGAATCTTTGTGATTTCTTCTTTTCATAGGTAGAGTATAAGTTGTCTTTCAAAAACCAAGCAGAGATGTTGACTAGACAGGATGCTTTACTGAATTGGAGTTAGCAGCACAGATTAAGATTATAGACATGTATTTGAAAGTCATTTAAATCCGCTTCTAGTAACTGAAGCTTCAGAGAAAAAAAACTGTTGTTTAAGTAGACAATATTGTTCTGGTTATAGCAGGTCTCACCATTTTCTAACATAGGGAAGAGAGTAGGTTTGGGGAGGTCATTTGAAAAGTTCAGTTCTGAATTAATTCAGATTTACATGTCTGGGGACAACCACACTGACCTAGCCAATAAAATGGACTAGAATATTGGATTTGTTGAGATTTACATTGACTCCTTAGGATACTGTAAAAAAAAATTACCATACAATAAGAGGCTTGACTCAACACTTCTTTTCCTCTCTTAATTATAGAAGCTAGTAATCTACAATCAGGGTATCCATAAGGTTGGCTCCTTTTGGAGGCTTTGTAGAAGAATTCGTTCCACTTTTCTCTCCTACTTTCTGGTGATTTTTTTTTCTTTTTTAAGAAAAAGGAAAAGAAGAAGTTTCATTGATTTGCTAGAACAGGAGAAACACAGGGGACTTCTGTCTCAGAGACTGTGATTCTCCCCACCAGCAGGAACAAGGAACTTTTTAAAAGGTGATGCAAAGGCTACATTTCATGTGTTCTTGGATGAAGTTGCAATTCTCTTGTTAATTTGGGAGATAGTCATTTCTGAGATCTTCTGATACCATACCCAAAGTCTGGATTACTTCATTCTTATGGTGGGTGTGTACGAAAGGACAGGTACAGCTGCCTGAATTGGGAAGAGAGATAATCTTGTTTCCCCTGATGAGGGAGGGGGAAAGACTAGGGAGGAGCATGGAGAGAAGAGAAACATATCTGTTTAAAAAAAGGAGTCTCAGTGGCAGAGCAGCAAGGGTTCTATTCAAAGCTTAAAGTGGACCACTGGTATATTTCCCCAGTGTCATTTCTACCTTCCACTTCTACGGAAAAATGGGTGATGACATGTCCAAGTTGCTTCCTGCTAAAAAGGGTGAAGTTGGGGGAAGTGACCCAAAATCCTTGTTCTCTATCAGGTGGGGTGTAGACACTTAAGGGTATTCAGCACCAGAGTAGTTTGGAGGTCCATAGTGGCAGATGGCAGGTGACTGGACAAGGCATACATAGGGCAGGGATCATGATAAGATGACAATAAATGAGAGCAAAGCATTATTATTTTTTTTTGTAAACAATTAGCACAAAAGGAATTAGTATTTCAGCCAGGCTCTGAACACCATGAAGACCATAATTCATAATTATATCAGTGAAAAACAGATCAAGATTATCAATGTAGGAAGTTTGGAAGATTTGTAGGTGTATGAGATCAGGCTCAAATTAACTCAGGACAAATCAGGACTCTAGAGTCCTTTGTGATGGTTATTACTAGGCATTCCCACACAAGAGCACTTCCTTTATAGCCTCCAGCTTTACTTAATTTTGCTGTTAATTCTTGACACTCTTTGGTTTATGGACACATTGCCCCATCTTCATATTCCCCCCCTGTGTTTTTGTGTCCCCTTCTCTTCTTACAAGGACATAAGTCATTAGATTTAGAGCCCATTCTAAATCCAAGATGATCTCATCTTGAAATGCTTAACTTAATTACATCTGCATAAACCTTATTTTCAAATAAGCTCACTTTCGGAAGTTCTCAGGATTAGAACATGGTCATGTTCTTCTAAGGGACACAATTCCTCCACCTACAGTGGAATAGCAATCCACAACTGAAAGGGCATGGAAAGGGTGAAATTATACAGGGAGCAAGAATAGATTATTATCTAGAGACAGAATAAAGGACATTTAAGAAGACTGAGACAAAGTGGTCGTGAGACTAGAGTGTTTGAAATATAGAAGAAACAGAATATTTCAGGAAGAAAGTAATGGCAGATACACAGCAAGGTTAAAAAGCAGCCATTGGAATTGTTGATAAAATGGTGGTTGATGATTATAGGTGAAAAGATTTCAGTGCAGTAGTACAAAATCCTAAATAGACCTACAGTATAAATAATATTATCTAAAACTTCAGAGACTAGCATAAAGATGTTTTATTCATTTAGAATCATGGGTGATAAGTTTTGAATCAAGAAGCTGAATTCACATCTGTTTCCCCAACTCTCAGAAGTATAATATGATAGAAAAAGTAGTATGTTGAGTCAGTTACTCAGCTGAGCCACTTTAGACATATCAACTAAATTATTTTGAGTCTCAGTTTTCACATCTAAAAAAGTAGATTAATAGTCATATCTGTTACCCAGGATGGTGGTAAAGAAGAGTACAGAAAATTGAGTTTAAAAGTGCATGGGAAATTTTAATGGGCTATACAAATTCTTGTCATTCTTCTTTCCATTTAAAAGTTGAGACCAATAAGTAGATCATATTTAGAGATTATGGATAAGATGTCTCAGCATATAGTAATATTTGTAGCAATATTCATAAAAGGACCCAGGTGTAATATAGAATTTCTTCACTGTGTTATATCAGTTACTGAGAAACATTCTTTTTAGTTAATTTTCTAACAAGAATCTATGGAAACTTGATAAGAAAATCAGATATATTTTAAGAATTTCATGGTTTCATAAATATAGTTGTTGGAACGAAAAAAAATGCACCTGATTTTCTTCCTGTCAAATATTTTCTCATAAAAATATAGTGACACAAATGAGAGAAGCTCATGAAAATAGGAAACAGAATGCAAAATATTGGTGCCATCTTCTGAAGAAGTGCCTAAGAGAAAATGACTAAAAATATCAAAAGTATTTTCCAAGGAATAAGGGCTAAAGAAAGGAAACAAGAGAGATTTCTTCTTTATTTATATTGTGTATGAAAACAATCATGGTAGATCATCTACTAAAAAGTGAAGCTAAAATATACATATAATGAAATAATATTCCAATAAGACATTATTCATCTCTTTGTTAACGATGCAACCTAAGTTTTGGTTAGATAAAAAAAGGAGGATTCAAAACACAAAAACATACAAAGCCTCTTCAACACAGAATAATCATGCACATGGGAGAGATTGGATAATAATCCCCAAAGAAAATAATTTTAGGTTGTAGAATTTGGGATATTTTTTAAAAGTTATTTTAAATTGTTTTTAGGTGTTACTCTTTTATATCTTCTCAAATAAAATAAAGAAATATAGTTTTTGAAATTAGATCTTGAGGAATTATTTGAATGAGGACATTGTGATGTGTTTCTCTATTTTAATTGCTCCTTACAAGTCACCTAATGCTCTGATACACCCAGCTCCATCACCTTCCTCTTCTCAGAAATAACCTTATCTTCTTTCAATGGAGAAAAGCAAGGTTACTTGATTGGTACAATGTTAACTTCCTGCTCACAAATCTACACTTAATCATATGTTCATCCTTTTTTTCTCTTTATCTCCTATTGGATAAAGAAAATATCTATCTGCAGTCTTAGTAACCCAACTCAAACTTGCTCAAAGTAAAATGTGTTGTTCTTTTATCAGAACTTCTGAAGATGGAGCACAGACTTCTTTGGCAATGTCATCAGGCTCTGCCTCCCATCTTGAGTCTATTTTTTTGTCCACCTCCTTCTTAGACACACTCACTATATGTTATAGTTGTGATGTGCACTATGTTCTTTTCTTATATTCTTAAATGAGGACATTGCTCCTCCAAAAGTGCAAGGGCCTCAGATATTCAGTTACAATGCATAAATGAAAAGGAATATAATAATTAAGATATACTGCAGATATCTCTGTAGGCATGCTGCTTCTCATTCAATGATCACTTGATATAAGATGAATGAGAAGTCAAGGGAATGCTGCAGTTTCCAATCATGTGATTGGCTTTAGAAGGCAAATAACCTGTTTTCCATAAATGCTGGGGAAACTTTCATGATTTTATTGATTTGTAATAATGGGTTTACTGATTTGTAAAATTTACAAATGAAGGTCAGTCAGTGTTAGGTCCTTGCTTATCATCTGGATGGCCATCTTAAGTGACAGCCGACATTTTAAGAAAAATTTCACTTTCCTGCCCAAGGACCTTTCTGAGAAATGCTCACCACTCCCTCATACTAACCCCACCCTTAACTGCCAACATTAGGGCCTACAAGGCTCTAATCCCTGAGCCTCCCTCATAAAAGTCTAGAACCCCAATCCTGTGTTTCCTCTCTCTCCTATAGAGAGATGGCCTTTATTTGTCAGCTCTGACAAACTCTCCTGTGTATCTCTGCCTGGTCTCTGTTTTTCATTTCTCGCTCAAACATCTCCAAGTTCCTCACTTTCCTTTCAGTCATGTCATCTCCTTTCCTCTCTCCCTTCTTTTCTTTTTTCCCTTACTAACGTGTATTGAACATTGCTTTTTATAATTTCTCAGTATTGTAGATCATGATTTATCATATGTAATTTATCACCTCTTCATTTATGCATAATCTCAATTTATTTTTTGCTGTCATAAAAATACTAAAATAAATGCTTCTGTATATAAACTCTAATGGACCAGTATTTTTATTTTCATAGATTAGATTTCCCAGTGGAGGTCACTGAAAATATTATTTAAGCAATCCAACATTTTCTCACAAACTCTATGTAGCTTTAACACCCAGCTTTGCTAAAGTTATAAAATTTCCTCTTAATAAAACAATACTACTTCTTAAACACCAAAAACTTTTATTATTTTATTTTTCAGAGACAATGGCATGGTTGGAATATTTGGGCAAAAGCTTCAAAGTGGTTCCTTGCTCATTGCTGGGTACGGGACATTTCTCTTCCTTTTGATGTCTTGCTTCATATTATTTTAAACATCTCATTTTAGACAAGCTGGAAAAAAATGAGTAATTGTGTTTCCTTGGCAAATCAATGTCTTTCTCAGGTTTAATCCATTTCAAAGGGAAATATTATTGCATCATTTACCTATTTCATGTAAGACTGCCCTGTCTGTTACATCAGAAGTTGTAGGCTTCCCATGTGAATTATCTGAAGACTTATCCAGATCCCTCTTTCCACGTGATTTTGGATGTTTCCATCTGTTTTTACTTCTTCATTATTCTCTCACAATATTAATGGTAATAAACATGTGCCTTAATTCATCTTACCTTTTCAAAAGCAGTCATAGGAGGCATAGGGCTTTCAGTTCCTATTTTAACTGTATAGAAATTAGTATGGTTCAGTAATTTGTTCAGGGTCAGAGTTAGCAAATTGCTGAAGTTGTATTAAACTCAGGCATTAAAGAGTATAAGTCCATACACTTTATTTCTAAGATATACTTCTTGGAACAATGTTAACTTCCACTAAGCACCTGAAGTTGGCATCATTAAATAAGATTTGAGCACCCCTGCTTCCCCCCAAAAAAAAGGAGTAAATAAGATATCTTGTATTATTTGCTATAGAGAGGGCAACCAGGACCTCTAAATTTATTAACAACAAAATTCAAGGTCTTTTGATGAATCGTTATTGAGATAAATTTTTTGAGAGATAATTTATTAGGTCTCAATATCTAAAAGTTTACTCAATCAGTAGTCACTGGCCCTAGTACTTCCTTGTAGAGAGCTTTAGATTAGTCTGTATAGAGAGCTACAAAAAGACCTTGTTTATACTTTTTTTTTGATGTCATGGTCATCAAAACCAAAGAGGAATCATAAAAAGGCTAGCAGTTGGCAGCAAATCATGCACTAGAAAGGAATTCAGTAAGCATTTGTTGTTTTTTTTTAGTGTTTGAACTATCTGAATTGTCTACCCTGATTGTGAATGAACAAATAAATGCTCTTACATTCAAAGAAATGCCTGATTTTTGGTTACTGGAAATAACAACTCTTCTGAGCTCTGTTCTAATCCTTACTTTCTAAACTCAAAAATTCTGTTGACTTTAAGCTTTTAGCTGGAATGTCCTATGCTATTGACTGCTCTTTCTGTGATCTGTAATCAATTATTTCTAGTTGCTGCCAACAACATAGTCTTAGGAGTACATCAGGAAAAGAGTAGATCTTATCTCCATATGTCTTATCTGATTTTGATTTCTATGTATCATGAATCAAAAAAAATCACATTTGAGCAATATCTGACCTCTATTTTGGGAATCATGCCACTTCTAATGGTGGTGAGGGCTGTGGAGAGCAAAATAATACATGCATAATTCATTTTGGGAGTTTCATGTCAAGAATCTCTGTGTTCCCAAACCTCAAAGAGATTCAAAAGATAGATAATATAATTACATCTACCTGTTAGAATAGAAATGAGATTGACATTTTTAATCTCCACTCATGAGATATGAAATAACTAGTATCAGAATCTTGCCTACAGATCCATGTCTCTAGGAGTAATGGATTAACAAACATTACTTCCTATAACCAGAACACACAAAGGCAAGTGAGATGAAAAGGCAGACTCTAGCTCCAAACACACATTGGATACAAAAGGTACTAATTATGTAGTTTCAAAGGCTTATTTGCTGCATGATATAGAGTGGAGAGAAGATGTATGCTTGGTTTATCTTTCAGATTAAACTGCTTTGTTAGTTGATTTTCCATCGCCATAACAAGAGATAATCAACTAAAAGGGTTTGTTTTGGATAACAGGTTTGGAGGTTGCAGTCCATGGTCCATTGGCTCCATCTCTTTGGGTTAGTGGTGAGGTAGCACATCACACCAGGTGGGGCACATCCCATGTCTCATGTACAGGAATCAAGAGAGTGAGGAGGAAGCTGGGGTCCCACTTTTCCCTTTAAGGGCATGCCTGCAATCACTCAAAGACCAACTCACTAGGCCTCACCTCTCAATGGTTTCACCACCTCCCAATAGCACCACCCCAGAAACCAAGCCTTTAACACTTGGGTCTTGGGGGGACATTCAAGATCCACCTACAGACCCTGCTCTGTGATGTCAAAATGACTTAACCTTTCCTTTCATGTTTTCTTACAGGAAAAAGAGAGTGAATGCCACCTACCATACAAGAGTTCTATAAGTTTTCTTTAAATATCTAACTACTGAAACGTATGTTCAGAAAGAGTCGCTACAATTACCTTGAGTGTTTATTAGTTTCCAGACTCTTTGCTAAGAATTTAACGAGTAATACTTCATTTGATGCTCAGTAAAACGTGAGGCATTCATTCATCATCACCAGATCAAAGATGAGAAAACTAAAGTTTAAAGAAATTAAGTGAAATCATGAGATTTTGTGCAAGTAGAGACATAATTTGATTCTTTACTTTTAACACCAACATTTACTCAGGACAAAGACAATTATATTTAACTTCTAGAGGATCCTCCCCCACCCCCACTCCCTTTTCTAATTCCTTGTTTCTCTCTAGTTTCTACATACCAGAGGAAAAAATTGACCCTTGACTTTCTGGATCTGGCTTATTTCACTTGATATGATGATCTACAATTCCACCCATTTACTGGCCCATGGCATAATTTCCTTATTCTACATGGCTGAGTAAAACTCCATTGTATATATATCTTAATCCGTTCATCTGTTGACAAGCACCTGGGATGGTTCCTAACTTGGCTATTATGAATTGTGCTGCTATAAACACTGGTATACCTGCATCCCTCACTGTAGACTGAGCTGATTTTTTCTTTAATAGATCTACTTGGGTTTTGTGAAATGAAAATTTGAGAATGAAACACAGTTTTAGAATGACCTACATAAAACTGATCTGTAGAAAATTAAATGTAATGAGAAAACATATTCTCCCAAAGTTGCTGTTCATGTCTTTGTGTTCCTCCATTTCTCAGCTAGATAAAAAGAATGTCAAAGAGAAATTAAAAGGCCTATTTTTTTGCCTACGGAAAGTTTGTCTATTTGAATGAACCATAATAAAGAGTTATTGTTTACCATCTAAGCAATGACTAAAAGATTTTACTTACGGCTCTTCAAAAATAACTTTTTTCAGACATACATAAAAAAATCCAAAGAAAGCCAAGAAATCTGAATGAATGATTGTTATTAAAAAAAAAAAAAGATCAGAATATTCAAAGTCAGTCTATAGGTTTTGATGACATTTTTAGGTCTTGGAGACTGTCTCAGGATTCTCCTCTGGATAACCATATAGAAAGTTCTCATATCTTATGTGTTATGCAAATGTCTGACATTCACTTTTCTCAAAGACTGACAGAAAATGAGATAGATGATGGTGAAAAAACAATCACCAACAGGATCCAAAGACCCCTCTGGACAGTTCTCTGTAATAGAAAGAAAATAATAGCTGTCTATTCTCACATTGTACTGATACTACCAGTGAGATAGTTAAAAAGAGTCAGTTGTGCAATAAGTACATATTTTTTAAAGTCCAATAATTTAGAGTGTATTTCAACTGAGGAGGATGTGCCGGCAATAAGCAAATTTTGTACATTAGAGAAGGATAGGTGTTCTGGAGGCAAATGTCGAAATCAAAAGGCATATAAGACCTTTTCTGTTTAACACATTTTATGAAGCTGCTCTCTAGCCATGTCTCCAGGGCAATTCTCTCATTCCTTTCTCCTGATTCTGAATTTGAGGCACAACATCTGCACAATAATATAAGACACATCTAATCTCCTCACCTGCCCCACATGTCTCGTTCAATAGATAAGACAATACCCTCAAACATAGCATTTTACTCTCTTGTTCAATCTGTATTAAAGTGGATTCTTGTCTTTCACTAATATTGCACTATGTATAATTTTTTTTCATCATTTACTCCTCCAATATTGGAGAACACAGCATGTTTTTTTTTATATAACTAATGATTTAACCAGTATTTCAATGACCTTAGAGTGTTATTGAAATACCACATTTCTGCACCCATGTCACTTAAATATGTTTATTTCAATCCTTGACTGGAAAAAACAGAAACAAAAAAATCTTCCTAACAGAGCCATCATCTGAAGACTCTCCTCTGAAGCTGTCAAACCCTATTAAAATAAAAGTTTTTTTGGTAGCCTCCTCACATAAGAAGGGTCTTACTCTTTCTGGAATCAGTAATAGTGAAGCTATTTAGATGAACTGGGCGGGGGATGGCGGGAGGCCAGAGGGAGCAAACAGGAGGAATCTGAACAGGAATTAAGTGTAATACATAGAACAATGTTTCAATTACTCATAGGAGAAGAACCCAGATTCATCAGTAAGCAGCTAATAGGCTGTCAATCAGTGTTTATGACATGTAAAACATCGTTCCTTATTACATATGATCCTGTGATGAATGATGAATGCATTTATTTATATATTCTACTGAATCATTCATCACAAAATCCATGATGCTCATAGAGAAGTTTGTGCCCTGCATATTGGGGCAGTGTGTAAATAAATACAGAAGTTGTGGGTTAGCATTTCAATTTTTTTGGATAAATGCTAAAAAGTGGGATAGTTGGGTCATATAGTGGTTCCATTCTGAGACTTTAAGAAATCTCCCTACTGCTTTCCAATTGATTGTAGTAATTCTCAGTCACACCAACAATGTACAAGTATACCCTTTTCCTTACATCCTTGTCAACATTTATTATTATTTGTAATCCTGATGATTTTCATTCTAGCTGGAGTGTGAATCTAATTTTTTAAAGCTTATTCTTATACTTCTTTTTGGTGTCTTTTTCTTAATCATTTATTTTTATTGTATTTTCTATTGGCCTGAGCAGAATTGGAGAAAAAAATTGGCCCTCGCTGCAGATAGTGAGGAAGCACTGACAAAAATATGGAATATTTTCTGATCAGCCATGTATTTTTCATGTTGTATCCTGAATTACAATAAAAATCTGTTTTGAGAACCTACTATGTTCTAGTTAAATTTGACATTTTGATATTTTACATGTGTTGTATAATATTTTCACTTTGTATCTTTCATACTCCAAGACAAAATGTAAAGGACAATGACTAAAAATCCAAGTTCAACCCACATCTATGCTTTGTTAGTCCAATATCTTCACCTTCCTGAGTTAAATGAGGTTTGCTAACCAGCAGTGTAGGGATCACCTGGCATTGCTTAGCAATGCAGAGCTTCAAAGCTACTGATTTTGAATTTAGCATTTAAACTAGAGCCCCAAGTGATTTGTATGCACATTCAAGTTTGAGATGCATTAGTTCTGACTATTGTGGGGACTGTCAAAATGAAGGAACCTTCATAGAGCTCTAAGAGTGACACTAACAATAAAAACGTTATTGCAACATGCAGTGCATTTCATTAGTCAGGGCTTCAGCTCACAAAGAAAAATGCCAGCATCCACCTAAATCTCTCACTTCAGTTCATTTTGATTCTAAACTTATTCTCAGCATTCTTTCACTTCTCATGTGCCAGAACTCCTTGAAGAGAACAAGAGGAAACCTTAGCGCCTGCCTGGAATTCAGATTGGAAAAGATTCAAATGTAAATCACCCTGGGCTTTTTCAATTTAATATAGGAAAATTCAGTTATCCCATATTAACCCCTATCTAAGGTACAGGGGAATCTTGCCCAGAAGATTTCTCTGGTCAGTCTTCCTATTAGATGGTGGAGAGGACCAGGCCAGGAATTAAAAACCAGTGGAATGTGCAATTGCTGGAAGAGTCCACAATTCTAGATGTCAGCGGCAAAATATCCTGAAATAAAAGAAAGGCACATTCTTTAATTGATTCATGCAGAAAGTATTTTACTTTCCTAAAGAACTAAAAGCTCTTGAGTGATCTTATGAAATGTTTTTCCAGCAATCATCGCACATACCTGGCAACACTCATTGCTGGTCACCTCTTCCTCTAGGCTAACTTTTCCTTGAATGGGTTTCTATTGTGGCAATTTTCACCTCTCCCACTGAGGCCATGTAACAGGGGAAATTGAGCAATTTGTCTCACCTGCATGAGCCTCTTTGGTTACATGAATACCAGATTGACTATTCTGCAAAATTATAGATGATGTTAGAAAGCCAGTAACATGAGATGCTTAGTAAATGACAGTTGTGACCATTATGCAATTACTGTATATGTGTACACAAACATGGTATAACCTATGTTTATAAAGTGTGTGTGTGTGTGTGTGTGTGTGTGTATGTGCGTGCACGCTTAAGCACATGCTTTGTAGGCCACAATAAATTTTGAACTTCATGAATTGTTTATCTCTAAATTGCCAGTGAGTTGAAAAGTACTTGGATTATCTGCTGAATGGAAATGGGATGAATGAAATCATGAATGAATGTATTAACTAATGGACTGAACTAATTGGTATAAATTTGAATTATATTGATGGAATATAAACCCTCGGGATCCTCAACTAGTCCTGTGAGCCATCTATCTTCATACGTGTTGTTATTATTCTTAGAGCTGTACTTGACTATAACACATTTTTCTGTTCCAATTTAAATGTCAGCTTCTCTCATCTGGAGGTCTTTCCTGACCAGGTCAGACCATCCTGTTTCTTTTTATTTTTGTTCCTTTTCAAAATCTGCATAACCCATTTCACAAGTGAGAATTCAACAGTTATGTTAACCATTGTGTTCTGGGAGTTCCTTGAGTTAGGTGCATGGCAACCTTCTTGAAAATGAAACAAAATGAAAATAGATTTGTTCTGGGAAATTAGAGCTGATACTCATGAATTTACTATGTCTTGCATTATAGGAAACAGCAATACCTTCTTCATATGAGATACCCTAAGGTCATTACGTCCAATTCCTATAGTTTATTTTAAATATTGACTCATAAGCTTAGAAAAAAATTAACAAGGTATCAGAATGAGAGGTGGAATTTATATAGGTCATAAGTAATCACAGGGCAAAAAGAAAAGGAAGAAGTAGAGGAAAACATACATAAATCCTGAAAAAAAAAATGGTAGTGGAGTTTTATAGGGCTGGGGGCTTCTGAGAAACTGAGGCAAAGGGAAGACTCCCTTCAAGCCTCAATTCTTGTAATCAAGTCAGAAGGATTTCAGATAATGTCACTCAGAAAAGCAGGCATGATCACCATCGCTAGCAGTCAGAGAAATGCAAATCAAAACCACCCTAAGATACCATCTCACTCCAGTAAGATTGGCAGCCATTATGAAGTCAAACAACAACAAGTGCTGGCGAGGATGTGGGGAAAAGAGTACACTTGTATATTGTCGGTGGGACTGCAAATTGGTGCAGCCAATTTGGAAAGCAGTATGGAGATTTCTTGGAAAGCTGGGAATGGAACCACCATTTGACCCAGCTATTCCCCTTCTTGGTCTATTCCCTAAAGACCTAAAAAGAGCATGCTACAGGGACACTGCTACATCGATGTTCATAGCAGCACAATTCACAGCAGCAAGACTGTGGAACCAACCTAGATGCCCTTCAATAGACGAATGGATAAAAAAAAAAAAATGTGGCATTTATACACAATGGAGTATTACTCTGCATTAAAAAATGACAAAATCATAGAATTTGGAGGGAAATGGATGGCATTAGAGCAGTTTATGCTAAGCGAAGCTAGCCAAGCCCTAAAAAACAAATGCCAAATGTCTTCTTTGATATAAGGAGAGTAACTAAGAACAGAGTAGGGACAAAGAGCATGAGAAGAAGATTTACATTAAACAGGGATGAGAGGTAGGAGGGAAAGGGAGAGAAAAGGGAAATTGCATGGAAATGGAAGGAGACTCTCAGGGTTATACAAAATTACATACAAGAGGATGTGAGGGTAAAGGGAAAAATAATACAAGGGGGAGAAATGAATTATAGTAGAGGGGGTAGAGAGAGAAGAGGGGAGGGGAGGGGAGGGGAGGGGGGATAGTAGAGGATAGGAAAGGCAGCAGAATACAACAGACACTAGTATGGCAATATGTAAATCAATGGAAATGTAACTGATGTGATTCTGCAAGCTGTATACGGGGTAAAAATGGGAGTTCATAACCCACTTGAATCAAAGTGTGAAATATGATATATCAAGAATTATGTAATGTTTTGAACAACCAACAATAAAAAAATTAAAAATAAATAAATAAAATACCATAGGGGGGAAAAAAAGAAAAGCAGGCATGAGTTTATTGAAGGGATAGGAAAAGAGAAAGGTGACACTATTGAGAGACTGCATTCTCTCAGAGAGGAGAGGGACGGTGTGCCTCTCCTGTGCTCCAGTTTTATTGGGAATCCCAGAGAAGTTTCCAGAGAGCCTGCCCAGGTCCACCTCTTATGACTGACAGCAAAATAACATGAGAGTTTCAAGTCCCCACTGCCATGACAACTAGGTCACTTTGATCCATGCTGACTGGGTCTCATTGGATCCTTAATCATAAATTCATAGAGATTCTATGGTTATGAGAAATCATCATTATCTTCCTGAGTTTCGGGATCTGATCTACGAAAAATCAGAAGTCTCCCCCTTCAGTGTAACTTGGGTTCCTCTTATGGACATTATTTTGGGTAACATTTTCTCCTCAGATAATAGGATTAAATTGATTAAAGAATGTAGCATATCCTATCCACTTCAGCCAGGCAGGGCTACAGGTAAATTGCTTCTTGGAAGAGAAAGCACGTGGGGGTCAGCAGAGTGAGCCCATTTTAAGGACTCATTCCCTTAATGTCGTGTTCCCACCACTCACATCTGTCTATCCCCTATCAGAGTAAGAATAAAGAGTTAAGAAACATATCTGAAGGGAAAAAAAAAAACAAAACTTTGCAGCCAGAATCTCAGGAATGACAAGTACATTTCCACTAAAGAGGCAGTCAAAAAGGATGGGGTGCAAACAGCAAATGGGTGAAAAACTAAATCTTATTAGAAAATTACACTCCATGAATGTCTAATATGTCAAAATACACTCTACCATCATGTATATCTAAAAGGAACAAATAAAACAACAACAACAACAACAACAAATAAATATGGGAAGAAATAGTAGGCAAAGGGCTTATTATGGTTTGGATACAGAATTTCTTCCAGTCATGTGAAAATCATGCTCCTAAAAATGTGGTTCCCAATGCAGTAGGGGGCAGAAGTTGGGCTTTTAGGGAATGATTGGACCCTAAGGACTCTGACCACATCAGTGTATTTATCCATTTGTTGATTTAATCCATTGATAGCTGGGTGGACTATAGTGAGTTGGGACCTAGTTGAAGGAAGTAGGTTACCAGGTTGGGGGGGTGTGAAAGGGGTTTCTCTGCTCCAGACCCACGCCCCTCTCCCAGCTGCCACAAAAGGAGCAGCTTCCCTCTATCATGCCCTTACACCATGATCCTTCCGCCTCAGATTCCGCTGACCATGGACTGGAACTTCTGAAACCATGAGCCAAAGCCAATCTTTCCTCTTCTAAGTTGTTCATGTCAGGTATTATGAGCACAGTAATGAAAAGCTGACCAACACAGGGTCTGCTCTTTGTCAATTAAACAGGCAGCTGCACTGTTTGAAAAGTTATTCTTTATTGATTCAAGCAGTTTCCAACTTTGACATTATTTTTATGTGGTTGTCAATGAAATAATTCAAAACTGGCCATAATTTTTCTTTCTGTCCTAGTTTTGATTATTCCCCATGAACTATCCACCTATCTGTCCTGATATTATACTTGAATCCATTTTGAGAAATTGTTTTTCCTCATCTCACCCTTTCATTTTTCCTTGGTGTCAAATGCTGTAATAATTAACCGAGGAGGTTTACTTATAGTCTTTAGGGTACTGCAAAGGTAAGCAAACTAGTGTACAGGGATAGGCAGATAACATTTTGTCTCTAATATGGGACCTAATGTCTTGGACAATACCAACACTATGGTATTAAATTGCTGAAACAACCTTACACAATATATAAACAAACATCCATAACCATGTCAATATAATCCTTGTTTATGAAAACAGAGTCTGCAGGCAGGATTTAGCTCAGGGCTGTGGTTTACTACCTCTGGTGTAATGTCTTGCCCATTGTAAAAACTCAATAAGTGTCAACATTTTATGAGCTACTACTTCCCTCCTTTTGGAAGGATAATCTCCCCTCTACATCCCTCAAGGGAATACCTGCTCATCTCATCTTTTTTCACATGGATTCTTTCATCTGCATTTCCAGGCAATTTTTTTTACTATGATGTTTATTATTATAATTCAAATATGGTTCCATTTATTACTATTTTCAATGTCTCAGTTCCAGCTCAGTGCTTTACATTATATTGTGTACTCTTCACAAAATACCATGTGGTTGTCATTGTAAGGTCCATTTTTAAAGACAGGAAAACCACAATGTAGAAAGAATAAACAATGCACCCCGAACCTCAAAGTTTTCAAATATTCATTTCTCTGCATTTTCAGTGCCAAAACCCATTGGTGTTCCAGGTCCAAGGATTCCATAGTTTTAGATTAAACCAACTACAGGTGGAAAACTTATAGAAAAACAAATTGCATTTGTACTGACATGTATAAAATATCTTCTCTTGTAATTATCCCCTAACCAATGCAGTATTATTGCATATCAACTACTTACATGGTGTTTGTATTGCATTAGGTATCAATAATCTAGAGATGATGTAAAGTATATGTGGTTTTATACAAGGAACTGGAACATTCCCAGACATTGATGGGAGATGTCCTGGAAAGAATTTCCCATAGATGATGAGGGACAACTATATAATGAATTGCATCTAGTGATTATATTACATTGTCATTCAAATATGTTTTCCTTTTCTGTTTCCTTAGCTGTATTGTGAGTTAACTGAGGATAGAACTCTTGACTTGTACAAATGAACTGGGAAATTTGTTTCAAGATTTTTTCCTGCTTTCCAGTTTTTCAAAGTCACAAGTTTCTGAAGTTCATCATTAAGTATTTAACAGATATTTCTGAAGCATAGAAACAGAAAATATTAAAGAAAGGATATATGACAAAAAAAGTAAAACTGTGAAAGTGTAGCATGCATCAAATGCAGATATGCACACTGTTAAATGAATGAGTTTGCTTCATTAATGCAAACTACCTGATATTTCCACAAAATACTTTGTTTATGGCTGAATATTTTAAAGCTTTGCCTTTAAATTGTAGAATCAGTCAAGAATGCTATTATCACTGTCTCTAGTTAACTTTGTGCTGAGAGTTCTACCCAGGGTTGTAAACATAGAAGATATAAGAATTGGAAATCGAAGAAATAAAACTGTCATTTCACTCAGACTTTATGATAATCTACTTACACAAAAAGAAAGAATATTGAAAAGCATAAAAATGGATGTAATTAGACTCTTCACTGAGGATGCCTGATATGAAATCAATATTCAAAGAATAATGATGACCAAAGGGAGAGTTCCGATTCTACTGTGGTAGTGTAGCCCACTATTATCCAGCCTCCTCACTGAATTCAACTAAAATTTCTGGGCAAAACAAAAAAATAAAAATAAAAAGGAGAACAACCTAGGACTATGAATAAATAAACATAAGCAAGTGGATCACTGAGTTAGAATTCAAAAAAGAAGGTTGGAGTTCTAGCTCGGTGGCAGAGCTCTTGCTTACCATGTGTGAGGCACTGGGTTTTGATTCTCAGCACAACATATAAATAAATAAAATAAAGGTCTATCAACAACTTTTTTTTTAAAGAACTCTAAAAAGAAATTCACACTAATTTAAGTTTCATACTTCTTTTTTTTTATTTATTTTATAGCTTTACTCTGAAAGTGAATCCTCATGCAGAGTGGCATCCTAAATGTCTGGTAAAAATCCTCATGTTTCTGAGTATATGAATGAAGGAACACAACCCCTGTTGGGACAGTACTTAACTCTGACCTCTGAACTGCTCATGCTTGGGACAGATCCACTCCAATAGAGCATAGGCTTAGAAAATTTAACTGAGATTTGAACTACCACCCAGAGCATCAGATGTATTTGCAATCTCAACCAGGTTAGAAAAACAAAACATCTCATTCTACAGAGGATTATAAAAGGACCCAGAACCTAGCAGCCCAAGCTTCACAATGTCCAAGGCACAATTAAAATTACTCAGCATATAAAGAACCAGGGATCTAGTTTTCTATGGCTAAGGCAATCAAATGCTAAGCTCAGAATAAACCAAATACAGGAAATGTCAAAAAAATTCTTTATTTCTTTATTCATTTGATATGGAGCCTTGTTATGTTACCCAGGGTAGCCTTAAACTCATCGGGCTCAAGTGATTCTCTTGCTTCAACCTCCAGAGTAGCTGGGACTATGCGAGAGCCACCATGTGTGGTAGATAAATATTTTAAACAGCTTTTATACCCATGCTTCATGACATTAAAAAAAAATTTAAATGAATGGAAAATTAACTAAACACTTCCAAGTTTATTAAGAAGTTGAATTTGTTATCAAATCCTTCTCCCCCAAATCACTAGACCCACATGGTTTCACTAATGAATTCCATCAAACATTCAAGAAAGAAATTGTATTTTTTTCCACATCATAGCAAGGATATATAAAAAAATTCAAACCCATATCCTTTACAAATTTCGATTCAAAGTATCTTTAAAAATATTAACATTGAACCTAAGAATATATAGTATAATACATCTAACCAAGTAAGATTAATTCTAAGAGCACAAGGTTAGTTCAGTATCCAAAATTCAGTCTCTGCAATGTACCTAGCAATGGAATAAAAAAAAAATATATCGTTTCAATTAATGCTCAAATATTACTAGCAAAAATTCACAACTCTCTTGATAAAAGTGTCACCAAACAAGAAGTTCCTTAAATTGACAAAAGATGTCTAAAAAACCACAGTTAAAGCTATAGTTCATGAAGAAAGATTAAATTTCCCTTGAGATTCAAAATCATTTAGAAAGTGTTTTTATTATTTCATTATTAAAAATATAAGTCTGAAAATAAATAAGTCAAACTGTCTGTAAAATATGATAAAATCCTTTTCATAGAAAAAATCCAGGGAATTTGTAAAACAATAACTAGAATTAATAAGTAAATTTGGCAAATTCACAAGATGAACTTCAATATACAAAAAGCAATTGCAGTCTTATACATGAGACTGTAACCAACTGGAAATCAATAAAATACCTGGGGGAGAAAAACTACCAAAATATGACTAAGATCTGTACTCTTAAAATAATAAAAGTTCATTGAGATAAAATAAAGAAAACCTCATTAAATGAAGATAGTTATTTACTTATGGAAAAACCCCACAAAAATCTCAACTTTAATTTCATCAGTAACTTTTATAAGCGATGGTAATTATAAGTTTGATGTGGAAGTGGAAAAAATGAAAAATAAATATGACAACTTAAAAGCACAAAGTTAGAGAACTTATTCTACGTGATTTCCAGCCTATCTATAAAAAACATAGTAATCAAGGCATTCATTAATCATACAAAGGTGGATACATAGATCACATGACAGAAAAGAGAGCTCAGATATTGACCCACACTAATTATTTGAATTGATTTTCAACAAAGATGCTAAGGAAACTGAATGGGGAAAGGAATTTCTTTGTAATTGTTCTAGGAAACCCCCTGAAACCCTGAATTCTTTCCAGGTTATTGCTTACTTTCAGCATGATTTTGAGAAGTACTTTTAACTCTTTTCTCTGTTCCTGGATCCCATTTTTTTTGTTTTAATAAATCCCTTCCCTGTTTTGGAGGAGCATGCATCTTTTTAGAAGGTGTATAATATATACATAGACACACATAAATACATATATAAATACTTGTATTTATATGTAATACACATATTCATGTACATATGTATGATTTTATACACACAAGCACACACACACATTTTTCCCCATAAAATTCTGCAGATATCCAAATGTCTATAAAGAAAATTATACTATGTCCACATGAAGAAAGATTAGGCAGAAATAAAAATGAATGAAATAATGTAAACAAAACAATAAGGATCTGTTGCTGAAATTTTAAAAGCAAATGGCCACAAAATATTTCCAAGTTCAAAACAAGGAAAAACGTATTTATCCTGATCAAAAATCCTGTCATTGGTTCTGTGTCTAGAGAGGTAGTGGAAATGGTTGCCAGAAAAAAGACAGTTTAGGGGATGCAAATGCTTTGCATGTAGACAGGGGTGCTGGTGACAGAGACATCTATATTATAAGAGGTGTTGACCTACACACTTCAGCAATGTGCATTTTATTGCATATAGATTATGTTGAAATAAAGAGGAATCAAAATAATTTCTAAATGTTTCATTCTGCTGTACAAATATACATTGTTCTCGTTCTGTACTATGTGTCTGTATATATATGTGCATAAATATGTAAAACAGAACCAGAAAACATATGCACATATCCCTGAATAAAATAAATAATAAACACTCATGAGTTTGAATACATATATATACACACATATACATATATATACACACATACATATACATATGTATATTTATATGAAATGTAAATTTTTGTAGATAATGATATTTCCACCTCACTATAACAGTCCCACCAAGGCTCTTTTCTACGTATCTGTCACCTTTTCTCTTTGACTGCGCTGGTGTCCTTGTCTCATTGTACAAAGAGTAATCCTAAGCTAACTGACTCTTGCCTCCGCTTTGCTTGGCTCAGTCTGTTCTATCTTAGCTCTAAATAAAGGTAGATGTGTCCCAGAGTCACAGAAACCTTAGCAGATGCTGGACAGCTAGAGCTCTGGGGCAATGGGACGCTAGTTGATGGCTCCTCATCTCTCTTTCCCTCCACTTGAAAAAGTGTTCCATGAGGCAGGAGAAGGATGAGAGCCGTGGGGCCAGCACTCCAGAGACGGGCTGTGCCAGAGCATAAATTGGAATTTAGATTCCATTTCTCCCAGCCCTTATGCTCTTTCCACCTCATCTGGCTTCAGTCCCAGCCTCTTGTTCTGGTTTTATTTCCCTTTTGCTGTTTCTTTCCTTGAGTTGCATTTCTGGTGCCAGGTGGGAACAACAGCTGAGCACTGTGGAGACAAAAGCTACCAAGCGCTGGATGAGCTGCTAATGATATGCTCGGGCAAGGCGGTGCCACTCCAGCCATCATGATGGATGGCATCAGAGGAGAAAAACCCACCAAAGTGCTCAACTTTTCTCATGAATCTGCAGTTTCCTCTGAAAAAGTGAAATTTTATCACATGATAAAGCATGATGTCTGTTTTCTCCAGCAGTAACTTTTACACAAGGCAACATGATATGGAGTCAGACCTGGGACAAGTTCCTTACTGAGTTGATTTAAGACCTGGTTGCATTTTTTTTTTTTTTTGAGCCTTGAAGAGTGATCTCTGAAGTATTGTTATTACTTTTAAAAGTGTAAAACAACAACAACAACAAAAACACTGTGTGTGTACATCTCAGGCTCAGGGAGGGTGGGAAAAGCCACTCATTAACTTGTCAACAAATATTTGCCATTATGTCAGTTCCAGACACATTGCTAAGCTCCACTGTGGTTACGTATACATGAGCCACAGAGAAATGTAGCTAAGTCATACTGTACACTTAGCTCTGAGTGATGGGAAATATTTTCTGCTAGATTCCACATTTTTCATGAGGAAAACAGCACATAATTCTAAGCTGTCATTAAATATTGCTGCTAAAGCAAACTGAATGTCTGTAAGACAGTTGGCACATGAGAAGAGCATCAGTGGTGGTTTGTGGCTTTTGGGTAGTGTCCTTGGGGACTTACTGATTGTCATGTCTAGCCTACTTCTTGCCAACTTAGTGGTAAAAAGGACAAAGGTAGGATGAAAACATTGCACTTTTTAAATGAAGTTATATAGAAATAACAGTTTAATCTAAAAGACAATTAAATAGTAACAGTGTACATTTTTACCTGTTGATACATTAATGACAACTTATAGCCATTTAGCACATCTAGTATGCATTGAAAATACCCTCAATCAGCCATAACAGTGTTAAACTGAAATTCTAGTTTATCTTGTGGACAAGCTAGACCATGCCATTTGACGTACTAACAATCTGCAGATGAAAAGTGGCTATACAAAATCCATTATTACACAAACGTACTGTAAGACACAGTTTGCACATAGAAGTAAAATTTTAGGGCCAGAACTATTCTAGTCTGACCTAGAGTGTTTTATTTTTTAGGATTTTTTTTTTTTTTTTTTTGGTATGGGAGAGAGAATCTGAGTTGCTTAGGAACTTGCTACATTACTGAGGCTGCCTCCTGAGCTGCTGGAATCACAGGTGTGTGCCTCTGTGCCCCAGCTTGTTTTCAATTTTTTTTTAAGTGAGATATTTGAAACACATGAAAAATTATTTGTTGACTTCAGCCTTGGTGAAAGTAGACAATTTGATTTTTCTTGAAAGGTGACAGCATCAGCAATCATTGCTCAGCATCAGCAATGATTGACCAAAAATAAAAACTGAGTTCTTCCTTTTCAGCATCTTTTCCCCTCCCCTCCCCTCCCCTCCCCTCCTCTCTTTTCTCCTCTTTTTCTCTCTTCTCCTATCTCTGCCTCTCATTGTTTATACCCTTCTCCATCCCTTTCTATGATATCTTATATCTTGTTCCAAAAATAATTTACTGACTCATTTTTGAGTAGAATATACTATGAAAATGGTACTTGGAAAAGAAAATAGATCAATGCAAAGTATCCCAGTTTTTGTCGCTTGGATTTGCAACAGATGTTACAGTGAGAGATTTTCTATCATTTGTGGCTATTATTTGAGATTGCATTTTGACATTTTTTTCAAACCTAAATTTGCAACCTATTATCTTGTCAATAGTATAACTTGAATAATAAGATACAGAAACTAAAGAAAGGAAGCACACACTGAGTTCTTTAGATTCTCCCTTTAAAGCAGAAATAGAGAAGACAAAACAGTTCAATTCCAATCGTTTATAAGCCTTCGCAAAGTTCTTTCTTGCTTTCTCACAAAGCAAGAGCCTTGTGAGGGCTCATAAACGATTCCGATTGGACTGTTTGATGACTTAGTGTTATTAATGCTATAGAAGTCGACTGAATTTTTCAGGATGTTTTCATGAAGCCGGGGACACTAAATGTAGGGCCATAATTCAAAAATGTTTTAATAAAAAGAAAACAACGTTATCTTTGTTCACCATTGACTCCTAGGTACTAAATACTGCCACTCTTGTTCTCTCTTTCCTCCTCTCTTTCTTTCCCCTTTTCTATACACCCTGTCTCCTCTCTCTTGCTAATGCTGCCACCTCCTTCTATTCTCTTAGAGAGTTTTTAAGCTGCAATTGTGTCATGTTGTACTTTATACAAAAGATGGTGTCATATGAGTTTGTGAAACACACTGTGTTTTATCAATTTTTACCAACATGATCCCCAGAGATATACCAATGGACTAATTCCATTCTAAACACATGAAAACCAGCCTCTCTGGCAAAGAAGTAAGTCCTGACTTTGCAAATGACCAACATCCGTGGTTATAATTAGCTACCTCTATCACGGTGTAGATACACATTCCAAAATTTTGCAATGATGCCCAGTCTTTCTTTGCTAAAATTATTCTAATGAATGAATTTTAGATTTATTCATACTATAATAAAAAACAGGATTGCATTTAAGGTACTAGAAAATTATTTTAGAGCTTTGAAGGTATAACTCTCTTAATTTTCAGATCCAGGAACCAGATTAAGAGGTCATTTTGGAGTTATTAAAATCAACTCTATCATGAAGGCCATTTCACATTCTCCAACTGGTAACATTAGTTTGCCTTGGGAAGAGAGTTAACAAAGAGAAAAGGAGAAAAAGAAAATGGAAGTAATATTAGAAAAGATAACATAAGAATACAGCACAGATTGAAATTAAATTCACAATTGATGTATGGCCACCATGTTAGATTCTATGGATGGGAGATAGATCATACAGAGTCTTACTGGAATTTATCACCATCTAACAAAATCCATCTTCTGATCCCCTTTGACATCTCTACATTCCTTAGTTTGCTATTCTCCTGGTTTTTCTTCTTCATTATAATGTTGGAGAGATATTTTTGTGTAAGAAAAAGAAAAAGGATCTTTGAACTTCACCTTGAGCTTTTCACAGAAAAATCAAGAGAGAAATCCAATGGATATGCTAAATAAATACTGCTGGAGTGAGCAGCTTAAGGTGATGCTCCCAGACTTAAACTGAAAAAGACTTTCTTCTGATAAAGCATGGATCAATGTAGTTTTTTCCCAAGTGGAGATTAAGACTGTGCCCATACTTGAATTTTACAGTTATTTTACTTACTTCTCTGGGTTCTTTCTCTCTCTCTCTCTCTCTCTCTCTCTCTCTCTCTCTCTCTCAAGACATTAAAACGTTTCTGATTCATTAATTTAATAAAATTTTTTTATAACTTCTGAAACTATGCCTCAGAGTCACTAATAGTCAATGCAAACATGTTTTTGTCTGAATTATTTTACAGGAAGATTTAGTAGTGTCTCTGTAAGTGACACATGTTTGGATGAGATAAGTATCAGAAGCAAGCTATGTGCTTCATTAATTACATGAATTTAGATGTATTATTTAACTTCTCAAACACAAATTTCCCTTCTATGCTATGGGGTATTAAATTAGTTCACCTAATGGCATTTTGATATGAAGGCTGAAAAAGTAGAGCTTCATCATTGTGGGTATTTGAACTCTGCTGGCTGGTAGTCTTTGGTTCAATAATTCCATAAGGAGATCCTCAAATCTCTACTGGGGTCTAATGGAAGCTGCACATCATAAATCCAAATGGGTAAATGGGCTTTTCTGCTATTGTCAGCTAAAGAAACCACCTTCACACAGCTAAGTGCTTACTTGTTTGATATGACGAGAACTCAACAGCCACATATTAGCACTTTCTTTTTTTTTTTTTTTAAGTATGTTGGAGAAGGAAAGAAGTTAAGGTTTCTTGACTTTAATCTACCCCATTTTCCTATCTTATTGTCTCAGCTCGCCAAAATTTCAGTTCTGTGCTTTATTGAATTCCCTCACTGAAAATTCATTTAAAAATTTCCTATGTTCAGGGTTTGAAATTTTTGGCCTGAGTCTTTCTGTAGTCGATAAACAGTAACTACTCAACCTGCTACTTCTCTGTAGAGCTAGCTAGTCTGCATTATTTTTGTTGAGACTTCATGCTGTGATAATGTGTTCAGGAGAAAGAAAACTGTCTTTTGACACTCAAAGAATCCACTTAGTACTCTCCATTGGGTGGGAGTCTCAGCACCAGGGGTGGTGCTATCCACACCAGTACCCCTGGCAAGCAAGTGGTCTGGGACCCTTTAAACTTATATGTCACTAATAATCTTAACACTTATTTATAGGGAGGGATAATTGCTCTGTGGACTACGGGGCAGAGAAATTCAGCTGAGGTCCAAAAGGTGCAAATTCATTAAACAATCAAAAAAACCCTGTGTATTTTATCTTCTAAGCAGAACACTTCACAGCCTTTAATCTCAGTGTGAAGCTTGGCGTGTCACCAACCCCCTAAATACATAACTTATCAAACTGATCCTTCCAATAATGTGAGAGTGTTATTGAAAGGACAATCTTGTTACAGTTACAGCAGTATTTGTGTGTGTGTGTGTGTGTGTGTGTGTGTGTGTGTGTGTGTGTAGAACTCCTGGAGTTACTGATGCATTTATTGCCCTTTTTAAGAATGCAAGATTTACCATTACCCGTGTTTACTTTCTTAATAAATAAGCCTGTAGCCAATTAGAAAATGAATTAGGAAAAGGGCTTTAGAAATTCCTCTGCAGCAATTTCAGGTCTTTGCAGTGGATTAGAAGCCTGATACTCAGCCTGCAGCCCCAATTTTGAACATTTGAAAGAAGCTCTGAATCCCTTACCCCTCCTGTTATCTTGATTTCTACCTCTCCAAGACTCCAGCTTCTTTAAAAAGCAAGTTAAGGGAGGGCATGAAGTTTATCATTCTCTTCTGGGAATTAAAATCTGAAGGACGTGAGGACAGAGATAAGAATCATATTTGAAACATGACAGGAGCTTTTTAAAAATTTTTTGTTTTATTTTTTTAGGGTTTTTTTTTCTTTCACAATCTCTAGAAGAAAAGACTGTTTCAGCTCATCCACAAATTTATCTGTCGTCATAATATAAGATGATCATTCAATCCCACAAAGATTAAAACAAAAATTAAAAAAAAAAAATAGGCACCTCATTCTTTCTGGATGGGAAGAAGGAAGAGATGGAGAAAAGGTGGGGAAGGAGTTAAAGGTACCTTGGAGGACTGAGGGATACTCACTCTCTTCTAATTGTATTTTTAACCCTTTGGGGGAAGGTTGTCAATTAAAGTTGAAGTTTGGTTACTGTGGGTCCCATCACTAACTTTCACTGGCATAAATACAAATACTATTTTGCCAAGGCTGTTATAATAAAAAGCACAGGTAGCTTAAAAGAAATTTATTCCATCACAGTTCTGGAGGCTAGAATTTCAAGACAAAGGTGTCACCTGAGGTACTGGGAGGTCAGGACTTCAACCTATCAGTTTGGAGCGAAAGCAATCCATGCCCTTTATTGTGTGATCCTTGAGGATCTCAGAAGTTTAACTAAACCCCTGCCAACTGTCTTATGGGACCAAACGGATGCTAGGACAAACAAGATTCTTTAAGTCCTGTCTGAACCGACAGAAATTAGAAAAGCAAGTTGATGGATTTCCAGCTCCTATCACAGTTTATATAGGATTTTCTTTTTATTTTGGAAATTCAGCGTTTAACATTACTAAAGACTACTGAAATGACTCAGTGGTTCCTGAAAGAAGTAGGCAGGCCTGGGAAACCTCTTCTTGTAGTAACTTTGCCAGGATGCCACTCGACTCAAGTCTCTTGGAGACAACTACCTATGAATTTATTTTCATTTGGGAGAAATCTTCTGTAATTAGCTAATTTGTATTTGTTTTACCACTTCTCAAGCAGAAAATTGCAACTCTGTATAGTATTTCTTCCTGCACAAAGACCTCTCAGGTAATTGTACTTCATTAATCCTTAAAATTTGCAAAAAAATAGAAGCCACTTATTGAATTATCGGTTACCCTCATTCAGAATATTGAAAATTTCTTGGTTTTCATTTTGTCTTTCTTCCTTGTTTCTGGTACCTTCTCTGTGCACCAAGGGAATCTTTACTTGGTAAAAGCATTCATACATGCTCCGGTGAGTGGGCATTTTACACCTGGGCCTGCAGTTTTTTCCTCTTGCTGTTATTGCTTAAGTCTAAGAAATCTCTTTCCCCAAGAGTGTCCAAAGCTGCTCTTGTTGATTCCAGAGCTGGAGTGCCCCTGAGGACCGACATTTCTGCTTATGCTTCACAGACACTGTCTCTCCAAAGTTTGAATGTTTCAAAGAGTGAACAGCATTTGCTTTTGTTGCAACTTTTTCTTAAGCAGTAGCAAATGGTTCTAAGATGCCAATTTTTTTCCCCCAAAAAACTTTGTGCTCTCAAGAAACCTACCCTTTTGACTTTCTTAGGGTTGAACTTGTTCCTTACAGGTCTCTATTTGTTTTATATTTATGTAGAGCTGTTTGATGGATGTGTACTTTTTCATTAGTTTTTATTTGACTTTTGAGACTGAAACATGTTTTTCCTAACTTCTTTAGATTTTTGTATTTTAGAAAATTCTCTTTAGATTTTTAGATTTAAGATGTAGTAGATTTATATCCCAAAGGGATATAAAATTGATGAGTTGCAAGTCTATGGAAAGCCTCTATACCTTGCCATTTGTGTATCATCCCATCTATTGAGGAGCCTCCTAAAACACAGCAAATAATTCAACTTAATAGTAAATAAGTATTGAAGAAGGGAGATGAGTTTATCAAAAACAAAAAAAGTCAAGCTGACAATTTTTCCCATCAACAGCCCAACAGGGAGCTCTTATGCACAAGTGCACATGGTTAAAAAAGGGGGTTCAACAAGAATCTTCATAGTGAAAGTGCTTTTATAAAGACATTCTTATACAGGAGCCAACAAATTCTACTGCCCATATGGACTGCAGAAACACTGATTTAAAAAGCGGTATGAAAAAAATAATAAAAAGCTGTATGAAACAATGAACAGAAGACCAAGTAGGATCTTCTAAATTGAGTAGTAGGCATCAATACTCAAAATGAATTCTACTGTCATGTAGAACAATTAAAAAAAAAAAAAACTATGAGGATTGCTAGGTCAGTTGAAAAAATTATAGACATTTAAAAAATCCAAAAGTTTTTGGCAGAAAAGCATTGCAAATGAAAACCAAACAAAATTTCCCTATCATGAACGCTTTAATCCCAAAATGTATAATTAAATTTCAGGACATGATGAGAAGTGGGATAATAGTGTATTAAACATTAAAATCCTTGTATGTAAAAATTGAACACCACAATTATTATATGGCTCCCTAATTTTAGAAAGAATGAAATATGATTGCATATAATTTTAAAAGTAAATATAAATACTAGTGAAGTATTTAAATAAAATATAAAATTAAAAGAGAAAAAAAATAATCAAACCATGAAGGCAGAGTTGGAAAATTTTTAAGTCATATAAATATGAAGTATATAAGTAATCATAAATATGTAAATATAATTCAAATGGAATCATGGGTGAATTAAATAATTTTCAGTGAAATACTCAATTAAATATTTTAAATACGGTAGTCTTTCAATTTATAAAGCATAAATTATACAAATATTATTTGTGAGATAATGTTTTAATTAGAGAGTTTAAAAAGGCAAAATATTTACTTGCTTTCATTTATTTATTTATTTTTATTTGTTCTTTTTAATTATATCTGATGGTAGAATATATTTTGACATATTATACATATTGCGGAGTATAATTTTCCATTCTTGTGGTGGTACCTGATGTGGAGTTACACTGGTAGTATATTCTTATATAAACATAGGAAAGTTATGTCTGATTCATTCTACTGTCTTTCACATTTGAATTCACCCTACCTACTTCCCATTACCCCTGTCCAATCCTGTGAACCTACACTCCTCCCTCCCCACTGCCTATTGCAATTCAGCATCCACATATCAGAGAGAATATTTACCCTTTGGTTTTGGGGGACTGGCTTATTTCATTTGGCATCATAGTCTCCAGTTCCATTCCTTTACTAGTAAATGCCATTATTTCATTCTTCTTTATGGCTAAGTAATATTCCATTTTATATGTACACATTTTCTTTATCCATTCATCTATTGAAGGGCACCTAGTTTGATTCCAAAGATAAGCTATTGTGAATTGAGCTGCTATGAACATTGATGTGGCCACATTACTACAATATGCTGATTTTAACACCTTTGGGTATATACTGAGGAGTGAGATAACTGGGTCAAATGGTGTTTTCATTTCAGGTTTTCTGAGGAATCTCCATATTGTTTTCCAGAGTGGTTGCACCAATTTGCAATCCCACCAGTCATGTATGAGCAAAACTTTCTCCCTACATCCTTGCCAACATTTATGCATGCATACATGTGTTCTTGATAATTGCTATTCTGACTGGAGTGAAATGGAATCTCAGTGTAGTTTTAATTTGCATTTCTCTAATTGCTATAGATGTTGAGGATTTTTTCATATATTATTTGACCATTCATATTTCTTCTTCAGATCCTTTGCCCATTTACTCATTAGATTATTTTATTTTATTTTATTTTATTTTATTTTATTTGGTGGTAAGTTTTTGAAGTTCTTCACATATCCAGGAGATTAATGCTGTATCAGAAGTACAGGTGCTAAAGACTTTCTCCCATTTTGTAGGCTCTCCGTTCACATTCTTTATTGTTTCCTTTGCTGTGAAAACCTTTTTAGTTTGATTCTATCCCATTTATTGATTCTTGATTCTACTTCCTGTGCTTTTAGAATCTTGTTGAGAAATTTGGTTCTTAAACCAACATGATGGAGATTTGGACCTACTTTTCCTTTTAGTAGGCGCACAATCTCTGCCCTAATGTTCAGGTCCTTGATGCACTTAAAGTTCAGTTTTGTGCGTGGGGAGAGACAGGGGTTCAATTTCAATCTTCTCCATATGTATATCCAGTTTTCCCAGCACCATTTGTTGAATAGGCTAGTCTTTTCTTCAGTGTATGTTTATGGTACCTTTGTGTGGTATGAGGTAACTGCTTGTGGGCTGGTCACTTTGTCTTCTACTCGGTACCACTGATCTTCTTGTCTGTTTTGGTGTCAATACCATGCCATTTTTGTTACTATAGTTCTGTAGTATAATTTAAGTTCTGGTATTTTGATGTCTGTTTCTTCACTTTTCTTTCCAAATATTGCTTTGGCTATTCTGCCCCCACCCCCCTTTTTTTTCCAAATGAATTTCACAATTGCTTTTCTATTTCTATGAAGAATGTCATTGAAACCTTAATAGAAATTGAATTAAATCTGTAGAGTGCTTTTGGTAGTATGGCCATTTTGGCAATATTAATTCTACTTATTCAAGAACTTTGGAGCTCCTTCCATCTTCTAATGTCTTCTTTATTTTCTTTCTTTAATGTGCTTTAGTTATCATTGTAGAAGTCTGTTACCTTTGTTAGATTGATTCCCAAATGTTTTATTTTCTTTGAGGCCATTGTGAATGGAATAGTTTTCCTAATTTCTTATTCAGTTGATTCATTAATGATGAATAGGAATGCAATTGATTTATGGCTGTTAATTTTGTATCCTGCTACTTTGCTGAAAACACTTATGAGGTCTAGAAGTTTTCTTGTAAAGTTTTTTTGGGGTCTTCTAAGTATAGAATCATGTCATAAACAAGTAGAGACAAACACAAACAAGTTCAAAGGAACTCCTCTTTTCTTATTCATAACAATTTAATTTCTTTTGTCTTTCTAATCACTCTGGGTAGAGTTTCAGGATTCTGTTGAATAGAAGTGTTGAAAGACAGCATCCCTGTCTTGTTCCAGTTTATAGAGGGAATGGTTCCAATTTTTCTCCAGTTAGAATATTGTTGCCCTTGAATTTATCATATATAGCTTTTACAATGTTGAGGTAAGTTCCTCTATCCCTATTTTTATTTTTAAGTGTTTTGAACATAAATGGATGCTGAATTTCATCAAAAAACTGTTTTGCATCTATTGAGATATTTATGTGGTTCTTGTCTTAAGTCTGTTGATGTGACGAATTACATTTATTGATTTCTGTATGTTGTACCAACCTTGCATCCCTGGAATGAACCCCACTTGATCAGAGTGCAGTATTTATTTAATATGATTTTGTATGTAATTTGCCAGGATTTTATTAAGAATCTTTGCATTTATGTTCATGAGGGATATTGTTCTAAAGTTTCCTTTCCTTGATGTATTTTTGTCTGGTTTTGGTATCAGGGTGATGCTAGCCTCATAGAATGAATTTGGAAGGGCTCCCTCCTTTCTTTTTCATGGGTTAATTTGAGGAGTGTTGTTGTAAATTCTTCTTTGAAGGTTTGGTAGAAGTAGGTTGAGAATCCATCTGGTCCTGGGATTTTACTTCTTGGTAGGCTTTTGATGGTGTCTTCAATTTCATTGCTTGAAATTGATCTGTTTAAATTTTCTATAACCTCCTGTTTCAATTTGGGTAGGCCATATATCTTTACAGATTGGTTGATGTCTTCAAGATTTTCTATTTTATTACAGTATAAGTTTTCAAAATAGGTTCTGATTATTGTCTGTATTTCAGTAATGTCCATTGTGATATCTCCTTTTTCATTGTGAATTTTAGTAATTTGAGTTTTCTCTCTCTTCCTCTTTGTTAGATTAGCTAAAGGTTTATCAATTTGATTGTTTTTTTTTGTTCAAATAATCAACTTCTTGTTTTTTTGATTTTTTGGATTATTTCTTTTGTTTCAATTTCATTGATTATAGCTGATTTTAATTTTTTCCTATTGTCTACTACTTTGGGTGTTGATTAGTTTTTCTTTTCTAGGGCTTTGAGATGTAATTTTGGGTTATTTATTTGTAGACTCTCTACTCTTTTAATGAATGAGCTTGATACGTTGAACTTTCCTCTTAGAACTGCCTTCATAATGTCCTAGAGATTTTGATAAGTGTTGTATGACTATTCTCATAGATGTAAATGAGAATCGTCATACAACACATCAAAATCTCTGGGACACTATGAAGGCTATCCATCTGTCAGTCAATAGCATATTATTTAGTCTCCATGTGTTATAATATCTTCTATTTTATATTTTAGAATTGATTTATAATTTTATTTTATTATGATCTGATAGGATGCAAGGCATTATCTCTATTTTCTTTTTCTTTTTTATATTTGCTAAGATTTGCTTTGTTGCCTAAGATACAGTCTATTTTAGAGAAGGACCAATGTGCTGCTAAGAAGAAAATATATTCAGTTATTGATGGAGGAAATATTCTATATATGTTTTTTAAGTCTAAACTATTAATTGCATTTTTTTAAGGATCTATCCACTGGTGAGAGAGGTATGTTAAATTCACTCTGTATTATAGTGTTATGGGCTATTTGATCCTTAGAATTTGGAAGGGTTTGTTTGATGCACATAGATTCTCCATTGTTTGGGGCATAAATATTTATGATTATTATATCTTGTTGATGTATAATTTCCTTAAGCAGTATAAAATATTCTTCTTTGTCCTTTCTGATTAACTTTGGCTTGAAGTCCACTTCATCTGATATGAAGACAGAATCTCCTAATTGTTTATGAGATTCATCTGAATAAAATGTTGTTGTTTTTTTTTTTCCCCATCCTTTTACTTTTAGTCTGTGGATGTCTTTGCTTATGAGAAATCATGTCATTCTTTTGGAGACACCATATTGTTTGGTCTTGTTTTTTTAAAAAAAAAAAATACAATCTGCCAGTCTATGTCTTTGGATTAATAAATTTAGGCTATTTATATTCAATGTCATTATTGAGATATGATTTTTCTTCCCTGTCATTGTGATTTATTTCTGATTTTTAATTTGAATTTTTAATTTGAATTATACATCAGCAAGATATAATTACATTGATTCATATTGTTCTTTTAGTGTAGTTCCTCCCTTTGCTGGTTTTCACTTTTATTTTTCATTCCTTCTTCATGAAATATTTTATTGAGACTATTTTGTAGTTCAGGCTTTTTAGTTGTCGATTCTTTTAACTTCTGTTTATCATGGAAGGTTTTATTTCATCACCAATTCTGAAGCTTAATTTTGCTAGGTATATAGTATTCTTGGCTGCCATGCATTTTCTTTCAGAGCTTGGTATATATTATTCCAGGATCTCCTAGTTTTGAGGGTTTGAGTTGAGAGATCAGCTTAGATCCAGATTTGTTTTCCTATAAATGTTATCAGTCATTTTTCTCTGATAGTTTTAAATATTCTATTCTTTGCTCTATGTTAGGCATTTTTATAATAATGTGCTTTGGTGTGGATCTGTTGTGATTTTGTGTATTTGGGATCCTGAAGCCTCCTACATTTTATTTTCCATCTATTCTTTAGGTTTGAAATTTTTTCTGATATTATTTCATTAAAAAGATTGTGCATTCTTCTCATTTTCATCTCTGAGCCCTCATCTATCCCAATAAATATTAAATCTGATCTTTACATGCTTTCCCATATTTCTTGAAAGTTTCCATATTTTCCCATATTTCTTGAAAATTCTGGTCTCTTATCTTTTCTCCATAATCATCTTTGCTTTCAAGATTTTATATTTTGTCTTCATTCTCTGAAACTCTCTCTTCTAATTGACCTGGTGTGTTGGTTGTGCTTTCAATTGTATTTTTAATTTGGTTTATTAATTGCATTTTTTTGAGGATTTCTTCTTATTTTTCCTTCAGAATCTCTCCCTTTATTGAATTAATCTTTCAATTCCTGCATTTTCTCTCTGATTTTACTCCTTATACCATCCTTTACTTAGCAGATCAATTTAACTATGTACATTCTAAACTCATTCTCTGACATTTCTTCCACTTTGGTGTTGATTGATTCTGTTTTTGGCCCATTTTTGTTTGAAGCAAATTTTTCCCTTGGTTTTTCATGTTTTTGTGTGTCTACCCATCTAACAGTATGGATCTGAGGCAGCAGAGTTTCTACCCTGTGAACTTATAGTGTCTCTGAAGGTTTCCAGTTCCTCACTCTTTTAGGGGAGATATGTAATAAGAACAACAAATGTGAACAAGATACAGCATTAAGTGAAATAGTTCCTACTATGACATCTACAATGTTAATTATCAAAATAAACATAAGTCATATCATAAGTTATTGCCTACAATAAAAACAGCAAGTTTGCAAAAAGGTTTACAATTTTAAGTGGTGGAGAGTGAGAGAATATAAGTAATGTAGAATATGACGACTATGAGGTATCAGAAGACAGAAGTAAACATTAAAGAAGAGTGAAAGAACAATAGAGATTGGCTGTCAGTAGAAGAAAAGAGAGAAAAAGAATCTCAGGAAACACATAAGAGAAAAAATATAATTGAAATAAAAAAATGAAAATAAAAGAATACAAAACAAAAGCGAAATAATCAAACATCCTAGGCCTCAAAAAGTTGATCCATAAAAAATAACTGGCTTCCAAAATACTAGAAATTAGAAAAAAAATTTTGAGTATTTATATATGTCCATGTACCATTATGGTCACAGGTAAATAGAGAAAAAAAAAAGAAAACAAGAAAAAAATAGAAAAAAATTTTTATGAAAAGTTAAAAATTTTTCCTGTTGAAGTTGAAAATATTCTCAGCTTGTCTTCTAAGCAGTTTTAGGTGGGGTCATCTACAGTATGATGCTCCACCCTCTGGCTTGCTGAAATGACAGAGGTAATCCCATAGATGGAATTCCTGGAGGCAAGGTTTAGGCTTGGTTGGCCAGAGGTTCTTCACGGAATGCCAATTCGCCTGAAGATTTTAAATCAGGACACCTCCAGGGTCTAGTAATTGCCAGTCCATGCTGGAAGACTGTACCCAGGAATCTCCCCTGGGTTCCACTTGTGTGTGGTGAAGGAGCCAATTCTTAGTCTCCTATGTGATCTTCGGTCCTGAATTTGGGTTCAGTTTCCAAAGTCAATCTCTCATGTCTCCCACCCTTCCAAATTCCCAGCCAGATGCTTCTCTCCCATCTGGTCCTGCAAGCAGCCAGAATGGAAGGAAGGGATAGGGCCAGGTGGGGTTCCACAACCTACTGACCCTTGAGTAAACCTCTCTGTATGTTTGATTTTCTCCTGGTGAGTTAAGTACACCCTATGTTGCGCAGTGTGTGTTTACTGGGCCTGCATTTCAGGCCAAATTTGGATTTAACCAAGAATTGGCTCCCTTAGCTGCCAACCCCTGCACCGTGGCTGCAAAATCTTTCCTTCCTTTGTTCTCCAGAAGCCACTGGGAGAGATGGCATCTTCTTTCCTGCACAAGATATTATGCAGCACACCTTTCAGTTTAGTCGGGCATTGTCCTTGATCTCTAAACACTCCATACCCAGACATGCCTCAGGCCTCCTAAAAATGTGAGATCTTTTAATTCTCTTATCATGCCACTTTGCTGGTGGACTGACCACTCTGGCTTGTGCTGGTGGCTGTCAGCAGCCGGATATTTCTTCCTTATTTTATTATAGCCAACCTCCTAAGTCCCTAATCTCCTTTGAACATCTAGCTTTAAATTCCTCACCCCGCTTGCTTTTTTTGCTCACCCACCTTGCTGAGAAGCTGCCTGTCAACCCTCTTGGTTTTACACCATGGAGTAGCCAGGAAAATGACCTCTTTTATTCCACCATCTTGAAAACCTCTAAAAAAGAAAATTTTGGAAATATTTTTTTAAAAGGAAAGCAAACCTACAATAAAACCAGTCTCAATTTCACGTAATATAAAATTTCAGAAAGAAATAAAAGCCCTGAGTATAAATAAAGTATAATAAAGTCATGGATCAAAACTTGTCTAATAATATCAATACAAGAAAAAGGAGTTAAAATACAGTAACTTATTTTAATATACTGGGGGAAAGTTCCATTCGTTCAATGTTAAAATAACATTGAATTTAAGTCAACAATGTTACCTGAGAAATTTGGGTTTTGTAGATAGACAAAAATTCATTTAGAGTCCTGTGTTAAGCTTATAGGTATGAATTGTTAACAGCAGCAATTTGGTAAGGCCACTGGGATTGGGAAAGACTTGGTGGCTTCATCTATACTAGTATAGAAAAAAAAATAGTAGATAATTTTCTGGGTGATTATAAAATTGAATGATATGATAAAAATGTTTAGCACACTGCTTGACACATACAAGAGGCACAATATTAACCAAATGTTAATTGCAACTGATTAATATCAGTATTGGTCTTTATACTGTGTTGATAATTTTATTTACAAGTTTAGTTTTGATTAATGCATCATAAGACCTTTATAAAAATCTCAATGAGTGTGAGTGATATTCACTGCAACAGATAAATTAGTATCAACAATTTACATGTTTACAACAAAGATATTAGTTAAAATTGAATTATCCCAAATGAAACCCTTTGCCATAATTAGCCATCGCTTATAAATGAAAAGTAAAGTAAAAACAGTGAACAATTATCACTCAAGAAACTGTATCACCTGTAAAGAATATAAGTATTATTATTTCTTTGAAAGGCAGCAATCAGACTAATTCTCACCATCAATATACTAGTTCATAAATAGTGTACATATTAGTGATCAATGTTTTACTGAACAATGTAACTTTCAATTTCAATAAATGAATGAAAAAAACTTAACTTTTTATATAGGAACCTCAGCATTTCAATTACCTCTTGATGAATTTGTAGACATTTAATTACCTGGCAAGGAACTTATAAAATAATTTTGTTGAAATAAAACTTCCCGGGCTGGGGATGTGGCTCAAGTGGTAGCGCGCTCGCCTGGCATGCGTGTGACCCGGGTTCGATCCTCAGCACCACATACCAACAAAGATGTTGTGTCTGCCGAGAACTAAAAAAAAAAAAAAATAAATATTAAAAAAAAAAAAAGAAATAAAACTTCCCTGTGATTATTAAAATATCTGTATATACAACCAGAGATATGAAAAATTGTGCTCTATATGGGTAATAATAATTGTAATGCATTCCACTGTCATATATAAATTAAAGAATAATAAAATAATAATAAAAAAAATAGACAAAAGCTGGATGTGGTGGCACACCCTTATAATCCCAGCCACTCAGGATGAAGCAGGAGGATTGCAAGCTCAAAGCCAGCCTCTGCAACTTAGCAAGGCTGTAAGCAACCTAGCGATAAATAATAAAAAGGACCAGGGATGTGGCCCAGTGGTTAAGCCCTTGAGTTTAATACCTGGTATCAAAAAAAAAAAAAAAAAAAAGGTGAAAGATGAAAGTCCAAAGATAAAGTTATCACTAAAACTTGTTTTTAAACACTAATATGAAAGCATAAATATTTCTAATATAAATATGTAGATATATGAGTGTACATATATCTTTTGTATATTTATATGTATATATTTACACACATATATTCTACAGTCATTTAAATCATTTTACAATAATTGAAAGTTTTGATATTTCCTCAGAAATAAACAGGTAGATGAAGAAAAGCAAATTACAAAGCTTTACAGTTCTTACTATAGGTGAGAATGACACTTTAATCCCACGGAAAAAGTTTTTTTTTTTTTTTCCAGTTAGCATAATTGAGAGAATTGATTAATTACCAGACAAACATAACAAACAAAAAACTGAGATCTCTTTACTGCATCAGACATATGTATTAAGGAGCTAGCTGTACAATTAAAAAAAAAAAAAAAACTTAAAGCAAACCTAGGTTTATTACAGTGTCAGTAGAAGCAAAGTCTTGGGCTGCTTCAATTTCTGAGAGTTAAATGAGATATTATATGGGAAGAACTTACAAGTAGAGACACAGAATGTTAATGTTTGTGATTATGGATGTCATTTTGCAAAGACATACTATCTCACTTTCTGATGGGGAAGGAAAAATTCGTAGGAAAATCTGCTAGATTTGGTTACATAAAGTTTTTTAATTTCAAGTGTCATAAAATAATTATATCAAATGGCAACTGAAGGGCTGCAGTGTGTGTCTGTTTTTAACAAAGGATTCACATCCTCCATAGACAAAACACTGCCAGCAGCTGAGAATGGAAGAAACACAGTTGCATGGAGGCAATACATATGTTGCCTCTCACCCTTTCTTCCCTGGCCTTCAAGAAAGAAAGGAAAGCTATTGAATCAGATCAGATATGAGGCTATAATTTCTTAAAAAAAAAAAAAAAAAAGAGGATGAATAGACCTTACACTAAATAGTCAGTATGAAGACTGTCCAAGGTGCTGTTAAGGGGTGTGGTATGTTGTAGGGAAGAAGGAATTGATATGATTCAACCCAGGCAACAACGGGATAAAAGGCACAAAATTCACATCAGCGTGAGAACTGATTCAGATCGCAGAATGGCTATCTCAGATACACCACACCTGAACACATGTAACAAAGAGACTTGGCAAACTATCACCGGTACTACACGTTATTCATGGCTATCTTGAATAAAACTCCAAAGAGTGCATTTAATATCTCCCATGCAGTTTTCTGCATTTCCAAGTATTCCTTAATGTGCAAGCATTAATTTTGAAAACAGTGAAGAATGTGGTATAAAACTGTGAATAGGTGACTGCAATAGGTAAAATGCAAAGATTAATTTAAAAGATAAAAAGAAGAAACTATACAGAAATTTCTTTTTACAAACATTTGAAACTTCTTGCTGCCAGGTAAGTGATGGCACAGAAAAACTTGGGGAGCTGCCAGTGATACCTAACCCTCTGTCAATCACTCCAATCAACCTGCACAAATAGCCCTCCTGAGAGCACAGGCCAGCGATGGTGGAGATGTGGGGGAGTGGAGGGAGAATCCACTAACCACAGTCCCAAGTGCATAATAGGTAACAGGGAGTGTTGTGGGAGTCATGTGGGTGAGAAGAGCACTCTGCTGAACTCCAAGCCTTCCAATTAGACCAGGGAGTCATGTGCACTTTTGCAAAATTCTCAGTCTCTGCGTGTTATTAAAATGGAAACTGTGTGGTTTTATGTTTTAAGAATATAAATTTTAAAACCAGGCAGCCATACATACCAGCTATGTGAACTTCAGCTGTTCTTTCACCTCACTGTTGCTCAATCTTTCTCAGAGAATTAAAGTACCATACAAGCAAAGTCTTAGGCTGTTGTATTTTTGAATGAATCAGATGAGATAATACACAGATAGGTTTAGACAATGATAATGATAAAGTTAGCGGTTCTCAAAGTATTCCAGAGCCATACTTTCTAATTTTTTTTTCCATATCAGCTTCATCACTTGTGTAAGCTACTTAACTTTTCTGAGCTTCAATTTACTGATTTGTAAAATGTTGATAATAATAGTACTGCTATGTAGAATTATTATGAGAAAAAGTAAGTCTATATATAGTAAGGCTTAGAATAATGTCTAGTATAAGGAAAGTCTCAATAAATGCCAGATTTTTTATGGTTATTTTAAAGATAGGGAAAAAAATGAAAAAAAGAGAAAGTACATAACTTGACTAATATCCCCAACCATTTAAAGGATGTTTAAACTCAAATCCAGGCACTCTGGCTTCATATTTGTATTCTTAACCACTGCACAGAATGCAGTCAGTATGCATTGTAATTAGGTAAACCAGAGGTGGCACTGAAAGACAATCTCAATCCACGTTCCAGAAATAGGAAGAAAAGAGCAAAGGGGTGCTCATTTCTTATATAAAACGAATATTATTCTTATTCTTTTATATATAATCACATTTAATTCTCCACTTCCATGATGTATATAATTGAATTCCAACTCACAGAAGAGGAAATTGAGCCTAAGGGAAGCACATCCTATCTATGGATCAAACTAATATTAGCATTCATAGGTGTGTAACACCAAAGCCTGGGTCTTTCTATATACAACACTGTTCCAATGACATCATATTGGCTCTGATAATGTTCAGCTTGCCTCCGGCATTGTCACCATAGTCAGAATCTAGGTTTATCCTGGACACCAGACAGCACTGACTTGGTTGTCTCTGCAATTTCAGTGGCTCAGAAAGCTAAACCAGGTGGTCAGGAGGTGACACAGGGGTGAAGTGATCAGAGCTTTGCCATCTTTCTCGGCACAAAAAGAAACTTTCCAGAAAGAGAGAAACCTGTCATCAGTTCATGATGAAAAATAATGCAACAGTTCTCATCTTCAAAGCCCTCTGATATTGCTTGGGGATATTTTTGTTGGCCCAGAAATATTCACACTCCCTTTCTTTTTAGCATCTAGACCCTGGGATTGTTACTCAGGCTCAGTGTCTGCATGAAAGACCCTAGCCCAGTTAGCCCAGTTACCTTAGGCCAAGATATGAAATCAAGATACCGGGCTTGTCATAAACAGGCTCAGGCGCCGGATGTGCTTTCCATAGAACCGGTTGAGAAAGGACAGAGCACCCACATCCTGAGGCATGAATGAATAAACAGGAACAGATAAGCAGGAACAGAAAGAATAGAATGCAGACCTGTGGTTTTTGGAATGCAGACCTGTACCCCCTAGGTGGCCTATATGCTAGATTTAAACAAACCAATAAGAAACCTGTTGCTTCCCGCGTGCGCGAACCCTGTCCCAAACCCTATAAAAATCTCTGTATCCCCAAGCCCGGTGTGCCAGTTCACCAAAGCTCCGGCTGAGGTTCTACTGGGCACCCGCAGGCGCCTGTGTCCCAATAAACCACCTCGTGTTTTTGCAGCCAGTGTTTCGTGTGATTCTCCTTGGACAGGGAAACGGGGGTCTTTAATAAAAGGGGTGCTTTTCATGCAGTCTTAAGATTCTGGGGTGGGGAGAGTTGTTCCCAAAAGACACTAGCTACGCACTTTCATTTCATGCAGGAAATTTGGGATTGCATTTGTTGGTTTCCTCTTCAGCTTCCATTCACCAACCCCCTTTGTTTTGTTTTGTTTTGTTTTGTTTTATTTCTGCCACCAACACTCTGATTTCCTTTGGGTAAATTACTTCTCAGTGTTTTTTTTTTTTTTTTTTTTTTTTTTTTTATAACCTTGTAGTTTGTTGGGATTGACCCCACTCCTAGCTCCAGGGAAGGGGACTGATTGGTTTAAGGTAATAGCTGTGTTTCATTCCTTCTAGCTACGGTAAGTAGCTCAGGAATAGAGGCATGATCCAATTAGGGCCCATAAAAGAGACTGAACCCCAGAATTTAAGCAGAAGCTTTATGATTCTTCTTCCCCTTGAGCTGTACTGGTAGATACGGGATACATTCTGGTGTTTGAAAAAGAAACGAATCCTGCAAATGCATGGTGAAGATATAACTGAGCTATGCCTCAAGCCTCAGTTTTAGAAGAGTCTTCAAATTGTTTCAGCTTTGTGAGCCAACAATTATTATTGGCTTATTGGTACTTCGGGTTTGCATTCAGTTTTCCATGCATAGAGAAAATAGAGTCCTAAAGAATTGCATGTGCCATCAGGGAAATACCACGTAATCTAGCAACCCCTGAAATCCTAATGTTTTATGTACTTGTGGAGAAGTGAATTAAGTATCAAATTAGAATGTAATGCCTTCTCTCAGAATAGGAAGCACATTCAGTGATTGTTTTTTCAAAAGCCTTCTTAGTTTCAGATGCAAATGATTAATCTACTTTATTCAATCTACATGTTATAGTAACATAACCATGTGCAGCTGCAGGATAGATTTTCTCTCACACAAGTCATTGTGGCACTGCCACCATACTACAAACAGCACTGTGACTTCCTTTTCTCTACCAAGAGTCTGCTCAACATACTGGCCTTAGAGGGTTCTGTTGTGAATTTATGGCAATCTACTGCTATCCTGTGACCTAGTAGCACAATAGCATTATAAGAAAGTGCCCCAGAGAAAGAGTAAGCCCCTAGCTCTGATAGAACAATAGACTAAACTTGAAAAAACAATTGATTTGAGACCTATATGAGTTGCTAAAGAGAGAGACAAATATTCTGAGTATTCTTGTGTTCTAGTAATAATCACTATGCTTTTAGATTTCTAAGACCTCAACATGCAACACTGAGAAAAATGTGAAAACTCATATTTGAGTAGAAAGAATCTACTGTATATGTCAAGCATCACCTACAATGTGTTTGCATGCCTGTAGAGATACATACATTAAAATGTGTTATATATGAAGATATGTGTATACTCTTACACATCACATATATTTAGGCCTTCTATATGTCTTTCTTTCTAAAATATGAAGGGCCACCAAAAAAAAAAAAAAAAAAAAACCGACTGAAATCCTGCAATTGAGATCCTGCTCAGTGTGAAGCAGAACTTCTCAAGTCATTTCTTACAATAAAATAGTGATGGTGTGGCCAGCACTCTGGGAAATTTTATTCTACAGAGTCAAGAGGATTCTCAAGACACTAGCAAAAGAAACATACTCTTATTTGAATAGTTCTGAAAAACATTTTTGCATTTATGATCTATAAGAAATAAAGCAGTAAAGGGGTGACATATCAAAGTTCTTGGCAGAGTGTAGGCAGTCGGCGATTATCCAGGGATTAGGCATCCTGTTTTCTCCAATCACATGTTTCCATTCTCCTTTTGGTATCCAAGGACAGTCCTGCTGTCATAGCTGTCCTCAGGGCTGGTGAAATTGCTGTTTGCACCTCCGAAGATAGAAGACCATAAATTCTAATTGGTATTGATCAATGGAAATTATCCTTCATGTGATATATTTCAAAGGGGTCTTGCTTTGGAACTAGAAACATTGAAATTAAACTTTGGACTGATACCTTATTAACTTTTTAGCCTTGAGTAAGCTATTTAACCTTTGAATGCATAAACTTTCCCATCTGTTAAGTGCATATAATAAAATTTGATATGAATATTAGATATGGCATAAACAAAACCATTTAGAATGCTTACTGAATGGTGTGAGGATTATTTAATGGGTGACTCAATGGCTAACTAGGATATCACACAAAGGCTATTAATTCAAGTAAAAATGTTAATAAAAATAGTTTTTAAAAAGGCAGTGGGTGGACAAACAAATGTTGGCCAGTTAAAAATATGAAACTGTTCTTCAAAATAGCATGAAGTTTTTTCCTCATTTTTTAATTTGGAAAGTATGGAATCATCTTGATCTTATTTATTTGGCTTAAGTTTTTTTCCCCCCTAGGTAGTAGAATTTTCAGTAATCAAAGAGGCATAGAGCATCTTTAGTTTACTGCAAACAATAATGAAAGAAACTCAAAAGCAGGAAGTCAGGATATATCGGTCCTATAGTCATCTATACTAGTTGTGAATACTTTGGTTTCTTTATCTGAGCAATAAAAAGATCACTAAGTCTCAAGTCACCAAGTAAAATGCTTGATTCACTTCTATTTAATAAGAACTGTTATCTAGAAGAATCATTTAGCTTCATGATACAAAAATATCAAACTATCTCAATGTTATCAATTAAAAGTTTCTTTTAGATGGTGGAATGAGGTGGACCTCATTACCCTAGGAACATGTATGACTCCACATATGGTGCAATGCTACACCATACACAGAGAAATAAAAAGTTGTTCTGAAATTGTATACAATGAATCAAAATGCATTCTGCTGTCACATAATTAAAATAAATAAATAAATTTACAAAAATCACTTTGCTTTCCGTCTTTGTCTTAATTCATACCACGGATTACAAACCAATCACTGGTAATTATAACCCAGATTCTATGATATATACATTATGTAATGATCATATATTTTATCATTATACATATATAATGATAATACTAGTTTTTCTTAAATATTTTCTTGTGCTAGGAATTGCGGTCATGAATTCACCTACCTGTTAACTAAGCTAAACTTCACAGGAAATCTAATTGGACAGGTACTATCTACCTCTCATTTTAGGGGTGACAAAAAGAGAACAATAACAAAACAGTCATGTCAATTATTCATGTTTTCTTCTCTAGCAAATATTGAAGCCAGTGTGGAAACCCCAATAATATATTTTCTGAACCCAGTCTTGTACTGATGACATCACAAAACAAAATGTAATTGTTGTGTCCTCTCTTCTCCCAGCTTCCATTTGCAACACTAACAGATTCAAATAATATATTATAGCCTGGAAATATTGAGTCTCACAACTCAGATTATGTTCCACATCACTGTTTTCGTAATATGGCTACCAAAATTAGGGGGAGTCTGCTTTACAAATAGAACTACTAGATCAATAGGAGAATTGTGAAATTAATCACAAAGAAGCATCCTGGGTCCAATATAATCTTTTATTTTAATGCAAACTCTGAAATGATCCAAACACCTGAGAACAAAAGGTCAGAACAACAACAACAACAAAAAGGTAGGATTTCCAAAAATCATTAAAATATAGTCATATACCACATAATGATGCATTGGCAATATATATTAGTTGGCCCCATATGATTATAATGGAGCTGAAAAATTCATATTATCTAGTGATATTGTAGCTGCAAGTAACTTTGTTTTTTGTTTTTTGGTTTTTTTTTAATGTTGGTTGTTCAAAACATTACATAGTTCTTGATATATCATATTTCACATTTTAATTCAAGCGGGTTATGAACTCCCATTTTACCCTGTATACAGCTTGCAGAATCACATCAGTTACACTTCATTGCTTTACATATTGATATACTCATGTCTGTTGTATTCTGCTGCCTTTCCTATCCTCTACTATCCCCCCTCCCCTCCCCTCCCCTCCCCTCTTCTCTCTCTACCCCCACTACTGTAATTCATTCCTCCCCCTTGTACTGTTTTTCCCTTTCCCCTCACTTCCTCTTGTGTGTAATTTTGTATAACCCTGAGGGTCTCCTTCCATTTCCATGCAATTTCCCTTCTCTCTCCCTTTCCCTCCCACCTCTCATCCTTGTTTAATGTTGGTCTTCTTCTCGTGCTCTTCTTCCCTAGTCTGTTCTTAGTTACTCTCCTTATATCAAAGGAGACATTTGGCATTTGTTTTTTAGGGCTTGGCTAGCTTCGCTTAGCATAATCTGCTCTAATGCCATCCATTTCCCACCAAATTCTATGATTTTGTCATTTTTTACTGCAGAGTAATACTCCATTGTGTATAAATGCCACATTTTTTTTATCCATTCGTCTATTGAAGGGCATCTAGGTTGATTCCACAGTCTTGCTATCGTGAATTGTGCTGCTATGAACATCGATGTAGCAGTGTCCCTGTAGCATGCTCTTTTTAGGTCTTTAGGGAATAGACCGAGAAGGGGAATGGCTGGGTCAAATGGTGGTTCCATTCCCAGCTTTCCAAGAAATCTCCATACTGCTTTCCAAATTGGCCGCACCAATTTGCAGTCCCACCAACAATGTACAAGTGTACCCTTTTCCCCACAACCTCGCCAGCACTTATTGTTGTTCGACTTCATAATGGCTGCCAATCTTACTGGAGTGAGATGGTATCTTAGGGTGGTTTTGATTTGCATTTCTCTGACTGCTAGAGATGGTGAGCATTTTTTCATGTACTTATTGATTGATTGTATGTCCTCCTCTGAGAAGTGTCTATTCAAGTCCTTGGCCCATTTGTTGATTGGGTTATTTGTTATCTTATTGTCTAATTTTCTGAGTTCTTTATATATTCTGGATATTAGGGCTCTATCTGAAGTGTGAGGAGTAAAGATTTGTTCCCATGATGTAGGCTGCCTATTTACCTCTCTTATTGTTTCTTTTGCTGAGAAAAAACTTTTTAGTTTAAGTAAGTCCCATTTGTTGATTCTAGATGTTAACTCTTGGCTGCAAGTAACTTTGTAGTGCAACATGTTGCCAATGTGTTTGTGAAGATGCTAGTTTAAACAAATCTGTTTAGATACACAGATATATGTAATTATGTTATACTTGTCTATAGTTTTCAGTGAAATAGTGCAGCTACACAGGTTCATAGTTCAATAAGACATACCAATATTGTAACTGAATAAGAGAAGGAACACAAAACCACTTTCAAAACAAAGAATAATTTCTAGTTTCTCAAGTTACTGAATTTTAAAAATTCTGTGCAATTAATTCAATTAATTATTTTAAAGAAAAAATGTAAGTAATTATGCATTTTTCATATTTGTGAAAAGCCAACTGCCTTTATGAAGGGGTGAGATGGAATTATTTCTCATTTTTTCTCTATGCCTCAAGATTTTTCACTTTTTTCTTCCCATTTTTGCACTGAATTAGACTGCTATTTTATTTACCTTGTCCATTATCCTTCTCTGTCTAATAAGAGAATAGAAAAACTAAATTGAGAGGCCCAGCAACCAGCCAAGTGACAGCAACTACACGCGCTGGCGGGGAACGCGGACTGGACACACTTGGACAGGTCCAGCGGACGGCTGAGGGCTAGGCCCGTCCCCTCCCCCAGTGCCGGCAGGTAGGCGGGACTTGAACACCAGCAGAGCGGGCCCAAACCCTGCTGAGGGGCGGAACCGGCCCCTCCCCCAGTGCCTGCAAGCTAGGCGAACCTGCAAGCCACGGGCGGGCGGGTCAGGCCCAGCAACCAGCCAAGTGACTGCAGCTACACGCGCCGGCGGGGAACGCGGACCGGACCCACTAGGACAGGTCCGGCGGACGGCTGAGGGCTAGGCCCGTCCCCTCCCCCAGTGTCTGCAGGTAGGCGGGAATGTGAACACCAGCAGAGCGGGCCCAAAGCCTGCTGAGGGGCGGAACCGGCCCCTCCCCCAGTGCCTGCAAGCTAGGCCAACCTGCAAGCCACGGGCGGGCGGGTCAGGCCCAGCAACCAGCCAAGTGACTGCAGCTACACGCGCCGGCGGGGAACGCGGACCGGACCCACTAGGACAGGTCCGGCGGACGGCTGAGGGCTAGGCCCGTCCCCTCCCCCAGTGTCTGCAGGTAGGCGGGAATGTGAACACCAGCAGAGCGGGCCCAAAGCCTGCTGAGGGGCGGAACCGGCCCCTCCCCCAGTGCCTGCAAGCTAGGCCAACCTGCAACCCATCGGGAGGTTAGGCCCAGCAACCTATGGAGTAACACAGGTGCCCCTGGCGCCTGCTGGGTAGGTGTACCTTTGACTGACCAGCAAAGCAGACCTAGGGCCTGCCAGCATGGTAGACGGATCACACTAATTGGAGGAGGATCACAGCCACTACCTGCCCTGCAAGGGTGATTTTTCAAATATACAAGAGCAATATAAATAAATAGAGGGGGAAAATATCAAAGACACAACAATTTCACCAAGCAGAAAGAAACGCCAGCAGTATGAAACGACAAGGAAAGAAAGGACCACAGGCAATGCAGGTCAACTCAACTTTAGAAGAGGTAATAGCTGCAACAGATGGAATGTCAGATAGAGAGCTCAGGACATACATGCTTCAGATGATCTGGAGTCTCAAGGAAGACATGAGACAGCAAAATCAGACAATGAAAGATCACATTGACAAACAAATCCAGGAAGTAAAAGATCAATTTCACAGGGAGATAGAGGTAATAAAAAACAAACAAATAGAAATAATAGAAATGCAGGAAACAATAAACCAACTTAAAAACTCAATTGAGAATACTACCAGCAGAGTGGATCACTTAGAAGATAGAACATCAGACAATGAAGACAGAGTATTTCAACTTGAAAAGAACATAGATAGCTCAGCAAGTCTACTAAGAAACCATGAGCAGAACATTCAAGAGCTATGGGATAATATCAAAAGACCAAACTTAAGAGTCATTGGGATACAGGAAGGCACAGAGCTCCAAACCAAAGGATTAAGCAATCTATTCAGTGAAATAATACAAGAAAACTTCCCAGACTTGAAGAATGAGACAGAATCCCAAATCCTAGAAGCCTACAGGACGCCGAATGTGCAAAATCATAAGAGATCCACACCTAGACACATTATAATGAAGATGTCCAACATACAGAATAAGGAGAGAATTTTAAAAGCTACAAGGGAAAGGAAGCAGATTACATTTAGGGGTAAACCAATCAGAATAACAGCTGATCTCTCAACACAGACTCTAAAAGCTAGAAGATCCTGGAATAACATATTTCAAATGCTTAAAGAAAATGGATTCCAACCAAGAATCTTGTATCTGGCGAAATTAAGCTTCAGGTTAGAAGATGAAATTAAAACCTTCCACGATAAACAAAAGTTAAAAGAATTCGCAGCTAGAAAACCATCTCTTCAAAAAATATTTGGCAAAACATTACAGGAAGAGGAAATGGAAAATAACATTGATAACCAACAATGGGAGGTAGGAAAGTAAAGGGGGGAAAGTAGTCAAAGAGGATAACAAATCAGGTTTAGTAACATCAATAAACAAATATGGATAGAAGAACAAACCATATCTCAATAATAACCCTAAATGTTAATGGCTTAAACTCACCAATTAAGAGACACAGGCTAGTTGAATGGATCACAAAACAAGACCCAACAATATGCTGTCTACAGGAGACGCATTTGATAGGAAAAGATGTACATAGACTGAAGGTGAAAGGTTGGGAAAAATCATATCACTCATATGGACCACGGAAACAAGCAGGAGTGTCCATACTCATATCTAATAAAATAGATTTCAAGCCAAAGCTAATCAAAAGGGATAAAGAAGGACACTTCATACTGCTCAAGGGAACCATACACCAACAACACATAACAATCATAAATATATATGCCCCAAATAATGGTGCAGCCGTGTTCATCAAGCAAACTCTTCTCAAGTTCAAGAGTCTAATAGACCACCATACAGTAATCATGGGAGACTTCAACACACCTCTCTCACCACTGGACAGATCTTCCAAACAAAAGTTAAATAAGGAAACTATAGAACTCAGTAACACAATTAACAACCTAGACTTAATTGACATATATAGACTATACCACCCAACATCAAGTAGTTACACTTTTTTCTCAGCAGCACATGGAACCTTCTCAAAAATAGACCATATACTATGTCACAGGGCAACTCTTAGACAATACAAAGAGGTAGAGATAATACCATGCATCTTGTCTGATCATAATGGAATGAAACTGAAAATCAATGATAAAAGAAGAAAGGAAAAATCAAACATCACCTGGAGAATGAACAATAGGTTGCTGAGTGATCAATGGGTTTTAGAAGACATCAAGGAGGAAATTAAAAACTTCCTAGAGTTAAATGAAAACACAGACACAACATATGGGAATCTATGGGACACATTGAAAGCAGTTCTAAGAGGAAAATTCATTGCTTGGAGTTCATTCCTCAAAAAAGGAAAAAACCAACAAATAAATGATCTCATACTTCATCTCAAAATCCTAGAAAAAGAAGAGCAAAACAACAGCAAAAGAAGTAGAAGGCAAGAAATAATTAAAATCAGAGCTGAAATTAATGAAATTGAAACAAAAGAAACAATTGAAAAAATTGACAAAACTAAAAGCTGGTTCTTTGAAAAAATAAATAAAATTGACAGACCCTTAGCCATGCTAACGAAGAGAAGAAGAGAGAGAACCCAAATTACTACCATACGGGATGAAAAAGGCAATATCACAACAGACACTTCAGAAATACAGAAGATAATCAGAAATTACTTTGAATCCTTATACTCCAATAAAATAGAAGATAGTGAAGGCATAGATAAATTCCTTGAGTCCTATGATCTGCCCAGATTGAGCCAGGAGGATATAGACAACCTAAACAGACCAATAACAATAGAAGAAATAGAAGAAACCATCAAAAGATTACCAACTAAGAAAAGCCCAGGACCGGATGGGTATACAGCAGAGTTTTACAAAACCTTTAAAGAGGAACTAACACCAATACTTTTCAAGCTATTTCAGGAAATAGAAAAAGAGGGAGAACTTCCAAATTCGTTCTACGAGGCCAACATCACCCTGATTCCGAAACCAGACAAAGACACTTCAAAGAAAGAAAACTACAGACCAATATCTCTAATGAACCTTGATGCAAAAATCCTCAATAAAATTCTGGCGAATCGGATTCAAATACATATCAAAAAAATTATACACCATGATCAAGTAGGATTCATCCCTGGTATGCAAGGTTGGTTCAATATACGGAAATCAATAAATGTTATCCACCACATCAATAGACTTAAAAATAAGAACCATATGATCATCTCGATAGATGCAGAAAAAGCTTTCGACAAAGTACAGCATCCCTTTATGTTCAAAACTCTAGAAAAATTAGGGATAACTGGATCATACCTCAACATTGTAAAAGCAATCTATGATAAGCCACAGGCCAGCATCATTCTGAATGGAGAAAAATTGAAGGCATTCCCTCTAAGATCTGGTACAAGACAGGGATGCCCTCTCTCACCACTTCTGTTCAACATAGTCCTCGAAACACTGGCCAGAGCAATTAGGCAGACGAAAGAAATTAAAGGCATAAAAATAGGAAAAGAAGAACTTAAATTATCACTATTTGCAGATGATATGATTCTATACCTAGCAGACCCAAAAGGGTCTACAAAGAAGCTATTAGAGCTAATAAATGAATTCAGCAAAGTGGCAGGATATAAGATCAACACGCATAAATCAAAGGCATTCCTGTATATCAGCGACAAATCCTCTGAAACGGAAATGAGGACAACTACTCCATTCACAATATCCCCCCAAAAAATAAAATACTTGGGAATCAACCTAACAAAAGAGGTGAAAGATTTATACAATGAAAATTACAGAACCCTAAAGAAAGACATAGAAGAAGACCTTAGAAGATGGAAAAATATACCCTGCTCATGGATAGGCAGAACTAACATCATCAAAATGGCGATATTACCGAAAGTCCTATATAAGTTCAATGCAATGCCAATCAAAATCCCAACAGCATATCTTGTAGAAATAGATAAAAGAATCATGAAATTCATATGGAATAATAAAAGACCCAGAATAGCAAAAACAATACTAAGCAGGAAGTGTGAATCAGGCGGTATAGCGATACCAGACTTCAAACTATACTACAGAGCAATAGTAACAAAAACAGCATGGTACTGGTACCAAAACAGGCGGGTGGACCAATGGTACAGAATAGAGGACACAGTAACCAATCCACAAAACTACAACTATCTTATTTTTGATAAAGGGGCTAAAAGCATGCAATGGAGGAAGGATAGCATCTTCAACAAATGGTGCTGGGAAAACTGGAAATCCATTTGCACCAAAATGAATCTGAATCCCTATCTCTCGCCGCGCACAAAAGTTAACTCAAAATGGATCAAGGAGCTTGATATTAAATCAGAGACATGGCATCTGATAGAAGAAAAAGTTGGTTATGATCTACACGCTGTGGGATCGGGCTCCAAATTCCTCAATAGGACACCCATAGCGCTAGAGTTAACAAATAGAATCAACAAATGGGACTTACTCAAACTAAAAAGTTTTTTCTCAGCAAAAGAAACAATAAGAGAGATAAACAGGGAACCTACATCCTGGGAACAAATCTTTACTCCACACACTTCAGATAGAGCCCTAATAACCAGAATATACAAAGAACTCAAAAAATTAGACAATAAGATAACAAATAACCCAATCAATAAATGGGCCAAGGACCTGAACAGACACTTCTCAGAGGAGGACATACAATCAATCAACAAGTACATGAAAAAATGCTCACCATCGCTAGCAGTCAGAGAAATGCAAATCAAAACTACCCTAAGATACCATCTCACTCCAGTAAGATTGGCAGCCATTAGGAAGTCAAACAACAATAAGTGCTGGAGAGGATGCGGGGAAAAGGGCACTCTTGTTCATTGCTGGTGGGACTGAAAATTGGTGCAGCCAATTTGGAAAGCAGTATGGAGATTTCTCGGAAAGCTGGGAATGGAACCACCATTTGACCCAGCTATTCCTCTTCTCGGTCTATTCCCTAAAGCCCTAACAAGAGCATGCTACAGGGACACTGCTACATCGATGTTCATAGCAGCTCAATTCAGGATAGCAAGACTGTGGAACCAGCCTAGATGCCCTTCAATAGATGAATGGATAAAAAAAATGTGGCATTTATATACTATGGAGTATTACTCTGCATTAAAAAATGACAAAATCATAGAATTTGGAGGGAAATGGATGGCATTAGAGCAGATTATGCTAAGTGAAGCTAGTCAATCTTTAAAAAACAAATACCAAATGACTCCTTTGATATAAGGGGAGTAAACAAGGACAGGGTAGGGACGAAGAGCTTGAGAAGAAGATTTACATTAAACAGGGATGAGAGGTGGGAGGGAAAGGGAGTGAGAAGGGAAATTGCATGGAAATGGAAGGCGATCCTCAGGGTTATACAAAATGTCATATAAGAGGAAAGGAGGGGCAAGACAAGATAATACAAATGGAAGAAATGATTTACAGTAGAAGGGGTAGAGAGAGAAAAGGGGAGGGGAGGGGAGGGGAGGGGAGGGGAGGGGGGATAGTAGAGAATAGGACAGACAGCGGAATACATCAGACACTAGAAAGGCAATATGTCAATCAATGGAAGGGAAACTGATGTGATACAGCAATTTGTATACGGGGTAAAAGCGGGAGTTCATAATCCACGTGAATCAACCCTGTAATATGATGTATTAAGAACTATGTAATGTTATGAACGACCAATCAAATAAAAAAAAAAAAAGAAAAACTAAATTGATAAATGAATTCCTGGTAGTGAAGGGGGATGCATTTTTTTGTTTATATATATATATATATATATATATATATATATATATATAATGACTCAGAGTTGGCCAACTATATAGAAAAGGAATGACGAGAAGTATTCATGAGAATTTTACCAAATAAATCAAACAAAAATAGGTTTAAAAAAATTAAAAAGAAAAAGACACATGATATGAGCATTCTTTCCTTCTTACCTTTGTCTCAATTTTAGTTTCTTGAAATAAAAGGAAAAAAGGAAGGGGAAAAAATAGAAGAAAGAGACAATGAAGCAAAGGAAAAGAAGAAAAAGAAAGAAAAGGAAAGGAAAAAAAGAGAAAAAATTGAAGTTATTTCTCTATTTTCAGGGAGAGGAAATAGACATAGAATTTTTTTTTTCCCTAAAATGTGTCTACCTCCTCCCCTGTGCATTGCACCTTGGCTTTGATGGACAGGCAACCAAATGACCCCATGAACTCAATGCCACACATTACTTACATGATTAGAGCTTGCATCATCATCACTTCCATGAGCATGATAGTGTTCCTGAATTACTCAGGTGTACCTCAATTACTCAAACTCTATCACTGAATGGTAAGGTGGAAATATATCTTATATTATATAACATAAGGAATGGATGTGTTTTGCAAATCAGATGCTATCTCATCATAACACAGTCAACTAACAAGAAAATATTTTTGATTAACTTTTATGACTACAGAATATGACACAGATTTGTTATCCAAGGAAATTTGAGTATAATTATTTTTCTGATGTTGTAATAATCATAATTTTAATTTTGGCCTGAAAGAAAGTAATTCATTTCAAATTAAAAAGCATTGTGTATGTGAAACTTCTTGCTTAAATAATGATTTCTACTTCTAAAAGAAAAATGGAAGACCACTGTAGTAAAGTATTAAAAATATGGGCAATATTAATATAGTCAATCTGCTTTATGTATCAGCTACTGGTCTGCCCTACAATGTTCACTTTTTGTAAAATTGAACAGACTATTTAAAGTGAAGATCTATAGGTGAATCTGAGCCTTGCAAAGCTATACTTTGCACAGGGCTGTTAGCTGATTGATTTCATGTAGACTTCATTGATAATCACATTTCAGGAGCAAAGAAGTATTACTAATACATTAAAATGTAGATTCAAGTAAAACTACTACACTGAAAATAAGCACAAGATATTTTTTTCCAAACAAATTTTTGTATGTAAACAACAAACAAAAAATCTCTGAGAGTCAATGGTTCTCACTTCCATTTCCATATTATAAGAACAACGTTCATCTTTTACAAACTTCTAAATGGATACAGTAGCTAATTTTTTAATTAGATAAGAACATTTTTTAAATTTTTTTTTTACTTTTTAGTCATACATGACAGTAGAATGTATTTTGATATATAACACATACATGGAATGTACATACATCAATCATATTGTCTATTCTATTCTGCTACCCTTCCTATCCTCCCTACTCCTCCCCTCCTCTCCCATCCTTGATAAGAATATTTTTGATCCTTGAAGTATTACAGAGCAGGTTATAAAAAGGAAGCAGGATTCAAACTACCTGTTCAACATCTTTTTCTTGTGTAAATCTAACTTCTCTTTATATCTGTTTTATCATCTGCAAAATAATCATGGTAATACTATTTTATATCTCCTGTTAATACTATTCTGTGCCTCCTAAGCTTTAGTAAGAGTGAAATGAGTGAATACAGAAGTGAAACAATAAATATATTCCTAGCTATCATTACATATATATTTTGCCTGTTCAACTTAGGTGGTATGATGGAGCTGAATGTGGGTTAAAGGGTGGGAGATGGGAGGTGAAGAGATGGACAGAAAATAATCACAAATAGTTTCTGATGGCAGAAATATACTTTCCTTTAATTGTTGGCCAGACTCGGGTTTATGGGCACTCCAGAGTTTTAAAGATGCACTCCCTAAGACAGCAGGATGAAAACTAGCAAGGACAGAAGGGAACGGGAGGTGTTAGGAGTGAAAAAGGGAGCACAGCTGGGCATTTGCACTGATGTGACAAGTTTGTTTGCAACAGAAGGTATTTGACTGTAGGCTCATACTTTAAGCCCCATCTTATATATTTATTTAATGGAATAGCAGATTGTAGCAGAAATTCACCTTTTGTGCTTTCTATCATATAATGACTTTCCTAGACCATGTTGTAAAGCTAAAGACTAAAAAGTGCTTCTTCCTTTTCAAATGGAGATTTCAAGATGAATGGGAACTTTGGCCACAAATGGTTTCATCATAAATGAGAGAATAAAACATGTTTTTCTTTGTTTTCTCTAGAGGACAATAAAAAAAAATTAAAAATGACTTGCCTAAGGACCCCATCAATAAAAAATATTGCCAGGCAGCTTGAATTTAAAGTCTCTTCTAGCCGTGTGATCTTGATCAAAATTATTTAACCTTTCTAAAAAAGGTTTTCCAGCCAGAAAGTAGGATTATGATAGTCCTAGTTTATAGAATGTTTTAAAAGTTGAAAAAAGTTAATATAGAGAAAGAGTTCATACAATAGTGTTTGCATTCAGCAAATACCCTTCATTTTTGTCTTTTTGATATTATCTGCTTCTGATGGAAGGGGTTCTGTCAAATTGTTTCCTATGAGCAATTTTATAAATATAGTCAATTTTCTGAATAGAAGTGAGACCAGTTCTAAGAGACAAAATAGGGAGAAAATAAATATTTATCACCCATCTCTCTGTTAAAACACATTTGTAGAGATGGCTGCCCATTCCACTCAGAACTCCAGGGAATACACACTGCAGTCATGGCCGCCACACTCTTACCACCAATTAAATGTACCAGTTTCCCTTGAAACAACAATGCTCACGTCTACTGGCTACAATGGGTAGCATCCCATGAAAATTCCTGGAGTGTGTACAGCCATGCTCTTCACCTTAAAGTATAGTCTTCTTTCTACTGGGCAAACTCAGGTGTCCAGAATACAGCAAGGGGCAGCAATAGGCAGAAATCTCTATGTGGCTCTTTCTGGAAAACCACCGAACTGTGCTAGTGAAAATAATCCTCATACAGAACAATTCAATACTAGCCTCAATCTATGTAAACCCTAGCTTTTAATGGTTGCAGTTACCACATGCTAGGAGGATAAAGGAAAGGGAATTAACTTTCATGGAACTGATTTTTCTGGAAGCCCCTCCAGATGCTTTCTGTATTTAGTCTCATAGGACATGGCTCTTGCACCTTTAAATTAGCTTAGCTTACAGGTACTTTACCAAGATAAAACAATGACTAAATCCTGAGCCAGGATGTCTGGGGCAGAAGTGTTCATGCTCTCTACCACACTTAAGAAATATAGTAACAATAAAAATCATTGGGTACCCCATAGACCCATAAGTTTTTAAGTTTATTTTTTTCCTCCTGATATGAAAGAAGCAACAAATTTTTCATGATTAAAACTGGTATTTAAGTGCCATTATTTTTAAACTTCTGAAATTAGGAACACTGAAGAGTTGAGAGGTATCTTGGTTCAGGATAGTTGGGTTCTGCCATTTACAGGACAAAAGACTGCCATTCAAGTCATTTCCTTTAGACCTGACATCATTTTTCATGGATATAAATACTCTGCCTTCCTTTCTGAACTCTGAGCTCCTGGAAGCCAGGGGCCAAGTTTGGTAGGTTTTTCTCCCATTATCCAGCTCTTAACATAGCACCTTCATTTCTACAGATTGGTTGTTAATGAATGAATTAATGAGTTGATTGAAAGGATTGTGAAATCTCTCCCAAACTTCTTGCCCAGATTATATGATCTCTTATTATTACCTAAGGATCAGATAATTTGAAAGTTAAGCAACTAAAGTCCTCCAGAACAGTACTGATTTTAAAAATTCTGTATTGCTGGGTGAGGTGGTGCACACCTATAACCCCAGCTTCTCAGGAGACTGACAGGAGGATCACAAGTTCAAAGCCAGCTTCAGCAACAGCAAGGTGCTAAGCTCTCAGTGGACCCTGTCTCTAAATAAAGTACAAAATAGGGTTGGGGTTGTGGCTCAGTGGTAGAGTGCTCGCCTAGCACGTGCGAGGCCCCAGCACCACATTTAAAAAAAAAAATTATTCTGTATTACTATTATATTAGTTGTCAGAAAATATGTCTATCTCAGTTTCATGCTTAAGAAAAATAAGCCTCATACAATTGGCATAAAAAAACTGTAACCTCAATGCCCACCTTAAAGCAATGATTGGAAGGGAAGAGTGAGATTTTGGGATCTCAGGGACCTAGGTTCAAATCCACATCTGGCTCTTTACTATAGGTTTTCCAATGATTTTTATTGTCTCTGAAAAGCACTGTTTAATCAAATTTTTCATGGAAGCCAAATATATATGAGAGAAAAAAGGAAGATCTTCTCTCCTTGGAGCAGAGTAAAAGACGCATGACCTCAACCAACACATTTCTACTTTTTCTCCATGCCAAATCCACCATGCCATAGCCCATTGGACCCAGGAAGTCAAGGCTCTGTGAAACAAAGCTGGAAACCCTGCCTAAATTTCCCTGAATCAGATAATACCTACCTGAATCCAATGTTTTTCTCATAAAAAGGTTTCATAAGCACAACACTGATTTGGTCTTTAATCTTCAGGTATATATATATTTTTTAACTATTAGAAAATTTTTCCTCCTGATTGAGAGGAATGGATCAGTTTCATTGTTTAATTCATCAAATCTTGGCTCCACATATTTTTCTTAAACTGTTTGTAATTTGAATATACAATATTTTTTTAAAAATTATCTCTTTACTCTCTCTCTTCCTTTAGCTTAGCCTTCAGAGTTGAAAAATTTAAAGGGAATGAAGTTAGATTCCAGTCTTTTATGCAAAGAGTACACGAATGTAAGGGGCCGGTAGAATCAATGGTATCCATCTTTTCAAATAATCTAGCACCAGATCTAAGACGATGGTAGACAACAGTTTACCTGTGATTCACAGTCATACAACATATTTCGATGCTTTTGCAGTCTCCAGTAGAAGCTTGAAACCTGTCCAGTCCTCACTGTGTCTTTGCCCGCTCTTCTTGCCACCCTGTCTCAAATATAATGTGATATATTTTAAGCATCTCTTGCCATTCCACTAAAATTTTGCTACCAAATTCCATATTCATTGCTTATTTTTAAATGAACAACTATCCCCAAATAAAAAGGTAAAACTGTAACTATTATGTTGTTTCCTATTTTTTTGCATTACTAATTTGAGCTGGGCTCAGCCTGGTGGTTTTTCTGTTGGTTTCAGACACTAGTAAAAAAAAAAAAATGAATGAAATAATCTTGAGGCTACAGTGACTTGCAGACTTAATTGTGATCTGATGATCTATAATGATTATGCCCATGTATTTAGCCTTTGTTTTCAAGACTCTTCTTATGTAACATTCTCATATACCACATTGGCCAAAATGTCACAAGTTTTAAGGTCAGATTCTAAAGTTAGAGAAATAAATTATTTCTTTTGGTGGGAGGAGTACCACAAACAAATTACAAAGGTTTATGCAGAGAGATAGAAAGAATTATTGTAACCTCTTTAAAAAACAATCTATTGCAGATTTATTATAACCAGTTGTAAGATCTTTTTTTTTACAATTGTAAAATCTTTGTTTTTTTAATAATCAAATCATGAAATTTAGGAAAGTTTTTCAAAAATGATTAACAATAGATTCAGTGTTGTTCCTGAAATTACTTCTCACCCACTTGAATTTAGACTTACTTTCTTAGAAGTGAGAGAAGAATGTGGAATCATATTCAGTGTCTTGAGAATTATTCATTATTTAGATTTCTTTGGCTGAAGGCCAAAATATCCTTGATAGGATGTTGATGATTAACAATATGCTGGGAGACTGCAGAACCAAACTTGAAGGTTTGCAGGAACAGAGACAGCAAAGGACATCACAACATACAAAGGACAACAAGAGTCTATTAGTAGACATATTCTGATCTTCACTGGGATAATTAAGGTCACAAACATTTGGAGTATATTTGCCAGTCTCCTTTAATAATGTTAGTTTCCAAAGAATGCTAGTCTGAATTAGCCTGTCTTTGTGTGTGTGGTTTTTTTCTGAAATTATTATTAGTTAATTAATTTTAATTAGGTATTTATGACAGCAGAATATATTTTGATTCATTGTACACTATTGCAGCACAACTTTTCATTTCTCTGGTTGTACACTATGTAGCGTCACACCATATGTGCAGGCATAAATGTACCTAGGCTAATAATGTCCATCTTATTCTACCATCTTTTCTGCCCTAATATCCCTCCACACCTCTCCTTTGCCCCATCAAAGTTCCTCCATTTTTTTCCATGCACCCCCACCCCCATATGGATCAGCATCCACTTACCAAAGAGAAAATTCAGCCTTTGGATTTTTGGGATTGGCTTACTTCACTTAGCATAATGTTCTCCAACTCCATCCATTTACCTGCAAATGCCATAATTGTATTCTCTTTTAATGCTGAGTAATATTCCATTGTGTATATATATATATCACTGTTTCTTTATCTATTAATCTATTGAAGGGCATCTAGGTTGCTTCCACAGTTTAGCTACTGTGAATTGAACTACTGTAAACATTGATGTGGCTGTGTTACTATAGTATGCTGATTTTAATTCCTTTGGGTATAGACTGAGGAGTGGGACAGCTGGGTCAAATGGTTGTTCCATTCTAAGTTTTCCAAGGAATCTCCATACTGCTTTCCAGATCAGTTGCACCAATTTGCAGTGCCACCAGCAATGTATGAGTGTGCCTTTTTCCCGTCTTTGATCACATATTTGACCAGACACATGAACATGGTTTTCATAATCTATATCCAATAGGAGTAAATGTCTTTTTTTTTAAAGAGTTTAGGGTTTCAGAGAGTAAGGAGTGGATGTTGGCAGCTGACAGCAGCAGAAAGTCACTTTCTCTGTCTAACAGAATTTGTCATATGTGTGGTAGAGGCATCTGACAAGTCAGGTGCAAAGGAGTTTTAAAAAGTTTGAGAGGTATTTCTTTAAATTATTAAACAACCCATGCTAAATTCATTTCAGATACCAGAGAACCTTCCTTGCTTTTCTTCCAGATCAATGTTGAAGACCCTGGGTCTTGGGCATGGGGATGTGATTGACCTAGCAGAACACGTGAAAACTTTTTCTTTAATGTCAGTGCTATGGATCATTTTCTATCCTATGGGATGCTTGTCACTCAGGGAAGGGAACCATGGAAAGTGGCTTGGTACCTGATGAATTGACACATTGTCTCTTGGAGCCTCAGCGCTTGCATGCTTGTGTTAACTGCCATCTCAGCAAACCCTGCAGGGATGGGGTCATAACTCCACCTCCAGCAGTGACTGTCGGTTGTGCATGGTGGATTGCAATCTGATGACTCAAAGCCACCATCCCAGGTAGCAGCTGGCTGTCTTTGGATTTCTCTTTTCTCCTAATGTTCCATTAACCTCTCACAGCTGGCCTCCCCATGCAAGATCAGCAGTTCAGCTAATCATTCCCTGATCTCTCCCCTTCTTGCAGGAAGTTCATCATTAATACATTCTCCCTTTTCTCCCTGCTTCCTCTCAGCCCACTAGTGCTCTCTATTAGTGCATGCTGAGCCAGAGGCAATTCATCCTGCTGTCTGCTCAGCATCAGCTTTGTGGGGCTTCGGCACTGTACGGCCCTAAGGCAAAGTATGTCCAAGCCCATTACACACTGGGCTGGAAGCCGGGCGAGGGTATCTACTTACGAAGGAACATGTTGAGCCCACATTTTCTCATTTGGCTTCCTTGTGTGCTCCTGTTCAGTTCTCACCCTCTCCCATAAATGTGACTCAAATTAATTATGACAATAAAAATTGCTGTAACAGCAATTATTTCATCAATAATAATAATAGTATCATTATAATAACAATAGTCATTTTCATATATATACATATATATAGTGTTAATGGCTGGATCTGGGCCTAATGCTGCATGCTCTCATTAAATTTTTACAATATCCCTGAGAGATAGGTAAGGTTGGTGAGGATACACGAGGTCACAGAAAGTTTAATGAAGCTGCCCAAGGCCATCCAACTACTAAGGAAAAAGCTCGGACTTGATCCTCCCTTTCCTATTTCCTTTAAAGGCTGAGATTTTAGCCATTATGCATGGTAATAAAATAGCTACCACTAACCTTGCTTGAGGTTTACCTGTGTCGATCCTCAAAATTAAATGTACTTTGGTATGGGAGTGAATAGTAAGGTTGATATAAATTAATTTGGCATGTTTTAGTACACTGAATATTAACTCTATGGATTTTAAAATGAAATATAAAAAGGAAATATAAAAATAAATTTCAAACGTGGTCCATTAGATAACTGAGGATAGCTTCCCCCTCTCTTCTACTTTTAAGATTAACCTAAGTGGAAAGACTTAAGAGGCACTGATGTGACTAATGAGAGTCTCCATGGAGTGTTTTTAAGAAATGGCAGGACTAGACTGAAATTCCAAGAAGGCTTGGAATGGATGGAGTGACTCCTGTGAAGTTGTGCTTTATCCTCTCCTGCTTTATGTCCCAGCCAACTTCTTTCAGCTGTCCCTCAGTATTCAGCCATCCATGTTCTTTCATTCAGACTGTTCTCTGAATCTGGACAGAACCCCACTCCTCTTTTTCTCTAAGTAAGACATCTTTCCCTTTCAGAGTTTGGTTCCAGTCTTACCAGCTCAAGTGTCTTCACCTAGTCTATATCATCAATTCTTATATCCCTTTGGTCTCTCCTTTCTAGTGTATGTCACATTTTAAATTTTACATTTGTCTTGTGACTACTTGATTTGTGACTATTTTCTTTAGTTCGAATAGAAAAGAGTGTCATCAGCAAGAAGGCAGGACCCATGCCTACTTTCCTGTACCTGCACTTAGCACAGTACCTTGCATATTGTGGATACTTAGTCATTGTTCACTGAGGGAAAGAAGGAATGAAAAAAAAAAAAAAGAAAGAAAAGAAAAAAGAAGAATTCAGGGAGCATAGGAGCATGTCAAGTGTTGACAGTACCTTTCCTAAGCATTTGGCCTGTGCAGGAGGCCAGTACCAGCAGGCCCCATCCCTGTTGACGGTTCTGCATTTCTGTCAAAGGCCATTCTCACTTCAGATATGAGGAAATGTTTATCCTTCTCACTGGGAAATTGAGAAGGACCAGAGAACTAAAGCCACAGAGAAACCAACAAAGAGGAATGCACTTTGAGCATTCAACACTGTATCTAAGGGGACTCAGGGGACAGGTACTCGTGTGCTGCCTCAGCTAGGAGGAACATAGGCATCACAGACAAACTGACCAAGGCAAGATGACTTCGTGCCACTGGCATGACATTTCCACAGTAGATTAACATACTCCTGTTGATGAGTGTGAGACTTTCTGCTGTCACAGGGTAGTTACTAAAGCTCCATCAAGAAATATTTATTTATTTATTTATTTTGCAGTAATCTCCACTTTGAGTATTTTTGTCTTTTTCCTAGTAAAAAGGGTGGACATAATCTCAGGGAAAATAACAAGAGTCAAGGGTTTGCATTTTGGAGCTAACTTTTATAACAACTAATGGTCTGTCCTTAGGAGCAATTTCATTCCTCTCTGCCTTTCTTCAGAACAGTCTGGAATAATCTAACAGCATTCAAAGTAGAGGAAGGAAAGGGATCAAATCCTCCCTCTATTTTGTTTCAACCAAAACAGCCCAATGACTTAATTTTTTCATGTGAAAGTTTGAATGTGGTTCCATTTGAAGAGAATATCATGCTATAAATACCAATTAATGCATCATATGTAATTATGATATGATTTTTAAAAGAAACGAATTATTGATGTAAACAATATGAATAAATATGAAATAGCCCCAAATAATTATATGATAATCATTATATTACCATATAATAATAAAAAAATCATCATCATCATCATCATCATCATCAGATCATCATCATCATCATCCTCATCTTTGGACTTTAAAGTCTTCTTTTCAAATTCTATAAAGAGGCAAATAAACCAAGACAAACATTCCCACTCTTAGGAATCTAAAGAAAAAGTGACATTTTTCGTTAGATGGAAAGGGAAAGAATTATTCAAAAGGTAAAGGTAAGAATATATTAAATTATAGTGACATTCTAGCCACACCTGACAAATGTATTTCTGTCATTTGGCTTATTCTTACGGTTCTTTCAACTTCTCCAGCAGATTGAAAGGGAGGCCCACTGAGCTTCCTGAGGGGCTCTGCAAAGGTATGTCTTTAAAAGGGTAGCTTGGGGGAAGCACCTCCTTCCCTTCCCTGTGCTCTTATCAAAATGTCAGAGGAGCACACGCAGAGAGGATTTCTCTCCCTTTCCACAAGCATTAGCCTCAGTCGGTGGACTAGATGTCTATCACAGAGACTGAAAGGGAAAAATAAAGTGGGTTTTTTTTTTTTTTTGCCTTAAGTTCCCTCTGTGATTTCTCCAGGCCAGAAAAGAAGTCAAAAATACTTCTCCAGGTTGGCAGTTTCCAAGGGCTCAAGCAGGGCACAGAGGAGCAGTGGGGTCAAGGAGGAAGCAGCTTCTGTGAACCCCTCAAGCTCCAGCAGGTTCCTTGATCAGTCTATTTAAGAAGCAGGAGGAGGTGAAAGGTGTTGAGGATATGAAATGCCAGGGTATGTGGGAGTTCCTTGAGAGCTGGGTAGCTCCAATTTGATTTAAGAAAGAGTCTCTGGGTAGGTACGACCATTATGTGAAAATGGAAGTACATCTGGAGGCTTGTGAACTCCATCAAACTCTTCACCGTTTCTAGACTCTGAGGGATGGAGGACTGTGCTTCGTTTGCTCTGGGTTTAACAGCCACAGCCCCTCACAACAGGCTTCAATTCACAGCTGCAGATAAGACATCCTACCCGGACTCCCGGAATCCCTGGAATCATCCAGTTTAGATGGAGAACAGAACAGCATCTCTAAGACAAGACAGCTCTCTAGTTGCAGGTGAACTATTCTTATCAACAGAATTCTATGAAATGTTGAGTCTTTAAAGATAAGAATATCAATTATCTTTTCCATAAAGAGAGTGAGAAATTAAACAGAAAGACTATAATAAATTTAAAATATTTTGCATTCCGGATTTATCTTTTACTAGGTCAGTAAAAGCCTATACATTATTAAAATATCAAATAACCATGGACAGCTTATTTCATGTAAACTTGTTTTCTCATCTGTAAAATATGTACACTAACACATATATCATAAAATTGTAGACTTGTAAAAAACTTAGTATGCTACCTGCTACATAGTTTAGGTTTATTATTCGGAAAATCTAAAACACTCATCCTAAGAGTGTGGAGTTAAAACTCATGGCAAGACATAAACACGGTTGGAAGTGTTTCAATTACAATTCAGGTCCTCTTAGAAAAGCAATAATTTATTTAAATTATTCCAATGTTCATTTTCATTATAATAATAGTTTTCATCCATTCAAATATAATTATAAACATTATAAATGAAATCAGTTACCAAGTTAAATTAGTTAAGTAAAATAGAGAGCCAAAGTAGGTCTTAGAGCATGGGATTCATTAACTCATTGAATAATATTTATTCTGTGCTTGCCATGTGGCAGGCCCTGTTTTAAAAAGCTCATAAAGTTTCATTCTTATGGTGATCAAATGAGGAGAGAAGTTCCACAATAAGATAAGCTGGCAGCAGAGATTGGGGATTTCATAGTGAGTGTAAAGAACTTTGAGGAAGAGGAGCTGGTTAGCAAACTATTATCCTGATCCAGGTAAGGGGCAATAATTTGCTATGTCAGGTGACAAGTGACAGCAGTGGAAAAGCCAACACGGAAAATACACGTATAAAGGGAGAGTGCGAGAGTTAATGGAAGGAAAGGGGGGGGGGCATTGAGCTAGAAGGAGAGTAAAGAGTTTTGGTACAGGACATTGCCTGGGCATCTTGTCACCTGTCTCTGAGCACTTATCAACGGGGAGGTAAAAACTCAGAGAGACTGTCACATTCAAGTTCAATTTGCAGCAGGATGGTTATAAAGTTGACAAAGCTGTGAAAGTGCAGAGTGGAAGGAGTAAAGTTGAAAGAAATGTAATGAAAATTATTCTGTATAATTAAATCATCATCCTCAATGAAGTTGGTAGGTGAGCTTCCCCAGCATCAGTTTGGAATTCAGCACTCTGGAAACTTCCATCCTGACATCTGCTTACAATTCCAAGTACACTTGTTTGTTGGTTCATCAAGGGGAAGAAAACATGTCATAATCCATGACAGGAATTAGAAATTCTGCTGAATGTGCCCTGGAGAGAACAGAACTATTTATTCAGCCTGAGTAATTCAATAGCTTTATTGTTTAGAAGCTGTTTCTTCTGTGTAGAAATGACTTTCCATTTTTGAATGAAACCCAAGGAACTGACTCAGTTTCTCTCAGGAAATATTAAGTAAGTCCTGGGTTTGCCATGCAAGAATCAGTGACTCACCTTGAGAAGAACTGCATGTTGAATTGAGTAATCAGCCTGTTAATAAACATTATTCATATATTCCATTTTAAATTGAGTCACCAGAGATGCTGATGCTTTTGTAATAGAGAAATGTAAAAGGAAAAAGGAAGCCTATACATTATTAAAATATCAAATATAGAACTACAACATCTCACTGTTGATATACTAGATATTTACTACAAACAAAATGTCAAATGTAGTGGTATAATTCATGGGTAACTGAAGAAATTTAAGACAATTGCCAAATGCATGGCACTTTCAGCGTAGCTGGGGATTATATACATATGTGCATGCATGCTTAAACAACCAATTAAGATAAAAATTTAAATTGCTAATTAACTTATCCAGTCTTTTTGTTTTGTTTGGTATTAGGGATTAAACCCAGGGAGAAGTTAACCACTGAGCCACATCCCCAATCCTTTTTTTTGTATTTTATTGAGAGACAGGTTCTCACTGAGTTGCGTAGGACCTCACTAAGTTGCTGAGGCTGGCTTGAACACTTGATCCTCCTGCCTGGCCTCCTGAGCCACTGGGATTATAGACATAAGAGGTAGAGCCTATATCATTATGTTATGATAATAGATTTTACAGAAAAAAAAAACATTATTTTAACTTGTATCTTGAAAGGTGGTTATATAATTTGTGTGAATTCATAGAGGCAAAGAAAACAAAAAAGCATACTGTTTACTGAGTTTGTTTAAGTAAAAGCAGGTGAGGGCTGGGGATGAGGTTCACTGGTAGAATGTGTGATTTGGATGTATGAGGTCCTGCGTTCAATCCCCTGCACAGTAAAAGAGTAAATGTATAAGATGTGAGACAGTTTAGGGGACTTAGTAAAAAGATTTGACATTTGATAATTTATAAAGGTAAGATGTTAGATGCCTGGTGAAACTTTGTAAACTTTATCATGGTGAATCTTAAAACCATTGAAGGTTTCTAAGTAGGATCAAGAAAGTAGATTTTTAGGGGCTGGGGCTGTAGCTCAGTGGCAGAGTGCTTGCCTGATATGTGTGAGTCACCGGTTCCATCCTCAGCACCACATAAAAAATAAAGTTAATAAACAAAGATATTGTGTGTCCCTCTACAACTAAAAAACATTTTTGAAAAAGAAAAGTATAGTTTAAAGAATAATCTGGCCAAAGTGTAGAAAATAGTTGGAGAAGAAATAGAGGTGGAAGAAGCAGGTGCAAAAATTCTTTCATAATGTTTGCCTTCAAACAAGATTCTAAATATTCTGATATAAACTTATTTTAGGTGTGCAATCTTAAAAATTCCAGTGTTCACTGGGTTGCACAAGGGGTGCCTCTTGCTTTTCCATCCAGCACCTGAAGAACACAGTGAGCCCTCTGTAGCTAACATCAGTGCAAGGATACTGAAGAGCTCTGACTTCTGCTAATAAATGACCCAGGTGTCCCCTTCTAGTGGTATGAGTTAACTGATGCTAAACTTCTCCATTCCTCATCTTCTCACTCTGTAAAGTTAACTGAAAAATAGTTCAACTACCGTAGGTGAAGCTTATATGACCTAATACATACAAAGCAAATAGAACAGTGTCAGGTACATTGTGGATACTCTATATGTTTAAGCTATTATTGTCCTTTATTATCAATAAACTAACACAGCCATGAGATTCACAATTACCTTTAATACCCAAACCATAAATAATGTAAATGCCCTACTCTCAAGGAATTTTTCAGAAAATGGCCACTGTGAATAACTCCACATGCCTCCAACAGAGTTTTATTAAATATAAACAGTACTTCTCCTAAATTGAATATACTTGTTAAGAACATAAAGCTAAACAGTGCCTGATATTTACTCTCCTCCATCTATGAGGATACTTTAACATTTTCCTCCTATGGGTTTTCCGAAAGCAAATTCAATTTAAACAAAGTACCCATCCAGTTACCCAAAATGTGCTGGCTACAATGGAACCTTATTCACTTGGCACATACAAAGAAATTTCTAGCATTTGTCCCTCGTACTGCAAAACCATTGGAGTTTTCTGATTCTGTATTAATCGGTAATAAACAGCCTCAAGGCTTGACCAACTGTTTTCCAGTTTATAGATGTAAACCCTTGGATACTAGTGCAGGATGGGACTGTACAAGGTGGGGCAAGTGAGTCCATACCCAGCATGGACTCATAATATGTGCCTATCTCAGGAAAGATGAATCACTGCCCTTTAAATGGTGGAAAAGGTGGATCAAGTAATGATTCCATGTTAGAGGCTGAGTACTGATTTCTGCCTCTCCTGTGACAGGTGATATTTAGTAGCAGAGGTGCTGCCGCAGTCTGGCTGCAGCACAATAACCGGGGGGTGACGAGCAACTTGTGTAGATTGATACAGCAGGAGTGAGAGCTGTTTATTGTAGGACAGGAGGGGTATATATACATTCCACACAGCTTATCTTAATTAACATAAACTAGATACAGCAGTCAACCAATAAGGAATCTCCACACTTAATGGCTCGCTGGCGTTACTTCACAAACCACTCTCTCTGGCAAAATGCCAGGCGCCATCCTGACTTGTTTACAGACCCTAACAGGTGCTACATTAAGTTTGATCATGGGAGCCCATGCTACTGAGCCCATGTGGAAAGAGAAATGACCAGCAGTGGGATAGTTAATGACAAAGACTGGCCAGAGTCAACTTGCCAAGTCATTCTGATTAGTTAGTTATTTAAAGCTCCCTCTATGATAGATGCTTTATTAATATATGCAGTACAAAGGACAAGTGACCAGAGACCCAGAGCTGCAGTATTACTAGGCAGTACAAGGACCTTCATATGTGCCATCATGGAAAATTTCCCCCAGATTTCTTTGTAGTTGATCTTACAAACTTGCTCCTTTGACAGACCAGTCAGTCAGGACATTGGCCACCGCTCATGAGTCTACTCACTCTTAATTTGGGCCACATGTCTTATAAAGTAGATAAGGAAGAACCCTTCAGGGTACTCTGCCCATTGGGAAGATTTCCCCACTCTGCTCTCTAAGGACCACCTCCAAATGCTGCTGTGCTATAGTCTGAATATATTTCCCAAAGCTTTATGTTGAAACATAATCCCCAATGAAATACTATTAAGATTGTGTTTCCAGAAGGTGACTAGGTCGTGAGGGGTCCTGCCTTGTGAATGAGTGTGGCACTAAAGCATGCATAAAAATGCTTCTCACAGCATCTGACCCTTTCTGCCTTCCACCATGTAAAAAACACACAGTGTTCATTCTTCCCTGTGAGGAGCAAGATGACTCACACCAGAAACTTAGTGTCAGTGATTTGCTTTTGGAATTTCTGGTTTACAAATTGATAAGAAGTGCATTTTTTTTAGTTCTTTATAAATTACTGAAATTCCTGCATTTTGTTACAGTGGCACAATTTGGCTATGAGGAGCTATAATTAACTACCAAACATGTTTCATCTACGTAATATTATCAGTCCTATCCATGTGTGAACTGAGTTTACCATTTTTCTTTCTCCTCTAATGTGGCCAAAAGGTTGTTTCATATGGTCATGAGGGACAAGCATTAGTATAATAGTAGTTGATGGTGTAGACAAACCATCTGTTTGCCTTACCTATGTCTCTGATCCAGTTCTTGCTTGATCCTCGCTCTACAACTTCCATCTGCCACTTCCAACAGTGGTGCATTGTTGCTGGACTCTCTCAAACTTATGAACTGAAAAGTTTTATAGAATGCTGCTAGTGAGCAGTTTCGGGTCTCTGGTCATTTGTCCTGTCATCATGGGAAGTCAGTCTTTATGGATCCACTAACAAATCTGGAGCTGTTTTTAAGGTATGTAATTCTGTGTTGCAGATGGCATAGATTTTATCTGGCTTATATTGTGATTATCATTTGAGAGGTCAATGTAAATTTAGATCTTTTCTGCCAAACATAGTATCTGTACAATACATTTGTACAAGACAGTTGGTTCAGTGCATTGCCTAAGCAACATAGATGCTTGCACTAAAGTCTTTTTGTCACCCTGTGAATAGATCATAACAGTATTTCTAAGCATGGCATGCACAATTTCTAGAAGTAAAAGATGCTACCAAAATTATGTCTCTTTCTTCATAATGGGGGTGAGAGTAGCAATATTTTGTCTTTTATTTTGGATGAGATTTCCTCACATAATCTAATCAAGCTAAAGATCAGTGTTCATTCCTGACATATTCTAGTCAAGTGAAATCTGTTTCACAATCTTTGTAGGCTTTTTCAACCCTACTTTTGGATCCAATCTGCTTTACAAAGGCCTCCAATGTACTTACACATTCTGCTCATGTATCCGATCATCACTGTTTTTGATCTAGCAGGCAATGTGAGGTTCTGCTTGTGGAATAATGAAGTAGTGGAGATTTTTTTTTTTGTAATATATTATGGCAAAGAGTGAAAGAGTTAAGCATAATCCTGAACAAGAAGGTAAATGTATAATTTTATCCATCTTAAATGACAATATATTATGTCTTGTCCTCCTTCTTGGTAAATATGTTAGTGGCATTTGGTGTTGTTGTGACCAATATACCCAACAAGAACAACTTACAGGAGGAAGTTCATTTTGTTTCGTGGTTTCAGAGGTTCAGCAGCTTCATAACTCTGGGCTAAAGTGAGGCAGAACATCATGTGGAAAGGACAGCTTCTCAGTTCATGATGGTCAGGAAGACAGAGTCCAAGGAGCCAGGAATAAAATAATCCCCAAAAGCATGCTCTCAGTGACTTACTGTATCCACTTTCTGCCTCTAGTTTCCACTCATTAGTTCATTCAGATCATTCATCCATCAAATGAATTAATTCAATGATAAGGTAGCTGTAGCTCTCATAATCTCATTTTTTTTCCTCCTGACATTGTTGTTTTGACTCACTTATGCTTTGGGGGAATAACTCATACCCAAACCATTATATTCCACCTCAAGATTCCCCAAACCCATGTACATCTCACAATGCAAAATACATTTATTTACTTTCTAAGAGTCTCTATAGTCTTACCAGTTCCAGCATTGCCCAAAAGTTCAAGTCGAAAATGTCATCTGAGACTCAAGACAAACTCTTGCTTCTGAGGCCCTGTAAAGATCTGAGGCCGAGTAAAGATTGTACATATATATATATATAATAAATAATGATACAGAGTAAATATTTTGATTCCACAAGGGAGAAATAGAGGCATAGAAAGAAGGGATAGGACCAAAGCATCACTGAATTCAAGCTGGGCTAACAAGTCCTGTGGCTCCACATTCAGCATTTGGGGTACGCAGCATCCTGACGTTTTCTCCAAAGGGCTTTTATAGCTTCACTCATATGGTCTTTCTACCTGCTGTCCACAAGGCCTCTCTCTCTCTCAGCTTGTTTTTGTTTGATTTATTTGTTGGTAAATGTTCCCTATAACTGGCATCTCTTAATATTTGAGGTCTCCATTGCAGCTTTAGCTTCCTTTTCATATCTTCAAGGATTGCCCTCTGGGGACTGGCGGAAGGGATTCTGATCATGCAATACCTTACCTGGCCTCCCATGCCTTCTTTGAAATCTCGGTGGAAGCTCCCATGAGACCCTAACTCCAGCATTCTAGCTTCTTGAAGAACCAGCACCACGAAACAATGCTAAGGTCTGCCACTATCCTGAGCACTAGCCAACCCTCCTGAGACCATGGCTGCAGCAAACTCTGAGCCACCTGAGTCTGGTGAAAGAAATTCCCAAGCCCCCTTAGGTAAGCAGGGTGCCCCTTTGGGCTCTTCTCAAAGAAAGTTTTACTTTACACCTTCAGCTGGTGTGGTCTTGCCAATTCCTGAGAAGTCCTCAAGCCATCTTTTCTATGGTCTTTGTATAAAGTACTTAGCCTTGTTTTAGTGGCTGTAATTTCATAAGCAACCATAACTTCCTTTGCCTCAGTTTTAAGTGCACTTTTCCATCCCAAAATTTTTCAAGTTTATCTGCTCTGATCTCTACTCCTGATTTTCACATAAACTTTCATTAAAAAGCCACCAGCAACATTGTTGCCACCACCTGAATGCTGTGTTGCCTTGAAATCTCCTCCACCAGATTAATTAGTCCATCACCATTAAACTCAGTCTCACAGAAAGTATCAGGACATGGACAAAATATGTACGACCATTTGCCAGAATGCAATACAAATTGCCTCCATTCCAATTTCCAATAGAGTCCTCCTCCTCTGGAACCTCATGGGTCCAGTCTTTACTGTCCTCAGTCCTATCACCATTCTGATCTTCAGAGCGTCCATTGGAATTGCCTAACAACTTCTGTTTACTACATTGTAAGGCTTCTCCAGTCTGAATCTCCAAAAGTTTTCTAAATTCCTCCTACAAACCAGTTCTAAAAGCTTCTAAACTATATGGTCAGGCTAGTTACAGCAACAATCCCATTTTTTCAATATGCATTTCTGTTTTGGTCAGCTTTGAGTCTATGTTCTAAAGATCTGACAAGACCAACTTTGAGGAGGAAAAGTTTATTTTGACTTATGCTTTCAGAGGTTCAGTCCGTTGTTGGTTTATGTCATAGCTTTGGATCTGGGGTGATGCAGAAGTTCATAGTGGAAGTACCCAGCTTAAGAAAGTTGCTCAGCCCGTGACAGCCAAGAAGAAGAAGAGAGAAAGAGAATGGGAACATAAAAGCCCAAAGCCAGGGAAAATATAATCCTCAAGTATGTGTCCCCAGTGACCTAATTCATCTGGCCACATCGTACCTGCCTGCAGTTACCACTAATTAAACCATTCAAAGTTTCAGTCCCTCAGATAAATCAATCCACGGATTAGGTTACAGCTCTTACAATCTGTTCATTTCAGTTCCGGACATTTCTGCTTTATCTCACAAACATGCTTTTGGCGGATACCTCATATCCAAACCAGAACAATAGAGATAGAAAAGAAAATATCTACCATAACAGTTGGATATATTTAAAGCCATGTTAATTTGCCTTTGGACACAGAATATTTTTTATCATATCAACTATGATAACAGGTGCAACTTGATTGAGTTTGAAGCAGTCACCTTTCATCCTTTATGATTCATCTACTCATTCTCTTATATTACAGAAGGTTTGTGATCTTGCTCTGCTTCTCAGACTGGTTTTGAACTCCAGAGCTTAAGCAATCTGCCTGTCTCTGCCTCCTGAGTAACTGGGACCACAGACATGCCCTGCTACACTTAGCTTCATCCACTCTCTATAGGGTATAAGTGAAGAATTAAATAAGGTTACCAGATTTATTTTTTAGGTCTTTTAAGAGCTAACTAATCTTTATAATTTCTTTTGGGATGTGTTTTTTTTTTATTATTTGCTGGGGAAATGCAGAGGCTTTTATTCAATTTCTTTCTACTATAATAGTTCATACCCTGTAGAACAAGAATCCAATATGAGTATAGTTTGAACTATCAAAGATATTCATTGCAATTATGCCTTTGAAAATTGGGAAATAACTAATGGGTGGTTTTATGTACTGAATGCCATCTGCGAGTCAGACATGGACAAGAATTTTGTTTATTACTTGACCCCCATATGATTTCACTTTAATAGTGTGGCTAAATGACACATGGGGTGCTATTGAGAATCAATGAATACTCAGACTGTGTCCTATAATCTTTACATAGTGTGAGTGCTCTTTCCTTTTCAATGTATGATTTTATTTGCAGGTGGGGGGGGATGGTGTCATTATTTAGTATATTTAGTGTTACCATATTGTTCTTTCTGAAATTTCAACCTCACTATTAAGAACTGCTGCTTTGTCATTTCTCCTTCCCTTGTCTTTAGGACCTTCATCTAAGCTTCTGAAAACTATCTTAATGAAAGGTTAACAATGTTCTCTAGGGTTTGTATTGAAGATCTGGTGTCATGGCCATCTGGTTTTATGCTCCCATATTAACAACTCTTCCTTATTCAGTTTTCTGTTCAGCTCTTGCCTCTCTGCCTTTCATTCTGTGCTTAAGATCTAGTCTTCTTTTTGCTGTCTTGGTGTGCCTGATGTGTACTCTGATATCTTCGGGATTCTTCTGGGAATGGTTCCTTTTATCCCTCAGCAAGCACTTCCACAGCTAGGTGATGTAGTTGCTTGATCTCATGTATTTGTCTAGCTCCAAAAGGGAAGTAGGGGTAGAGATGAGGTGGTCATCTCTCACCTTGCAACGTGATAGATGCCTCAGCATCTTCTTCAAACATTGGGTAAGGTGGCCATATAATGCATGCCCAGAGACTGCAGGAAAAACCTGAGTATTCTAGATTTATTAGCATATTAACTCAGAACCCTTCACTCCAAGTATCTTTATCCTATTCCTTCCTAACTTCCATGCTGTCTTTGGCCCAGTAATAGATTGGGGCTGAGAGTTCATCTGTTATTTTATTTTTGTTACTCTTATGATTAAGTCCTGGCTTGATCTTTGCTTCTTGACCTCAAGGTTCTGGAGATAGCACATATTTGTAAGTTGCATAGCTGGCTCTCTCACTTTCCCACTTCACCTTCAGTGGTTTCCAGATTGCCATGAACCTTCCTTTGTGGTTTTACCCATGTGTCAATGCCATTGAACCATAATCGTCTGATTTCATTGTCCTTGACCCTATGACTTCTTTGAGTTATTGCACAGCTAGAGCATTTCCTTCAAGGTGTCCAATTGTAGTTCATCATCAGAAAACATTTTTATAAGTACAGCAACAGAGCATACCAAGATCATTCAGCCTTGTACCTATCAGAGAGGGGGTGTCTTCATTGATCATTAGTCAGCAGATGGTAGAGTTCCGGAATCCCACTTTGCAGTTAGTCATTTTTTTATTGGTGCATATGAAATATGCAGAATTGTAGGATTCATTGTGACATGTCTATAAATCTATATAACATCCCTTAATCAGTTTCACTCCCTGTTACTTATTACTCTCTTTTCCCTTCCATTCCTCTTCCTCTGATCATCTTCCTTTACACAAATAGATTTCCTTTTAAATTCATAATGACTTTCTAATGCCCTCACCAGCTTCTTCATAGGAAAGAAAACATAAAACACTTTTCTGAGTCTGATTTATCTCACTAAACATGATAATCTTCAGTTTCATCCATTTTCCTGCAAAGAATATAATTCTGTTTTTCTTCATGGCTGAATAGTACACCATTGCATATATATGCCATGTTTCCTTTATTCACTCATCTGGTGACAGACTGATTCCATAACTTGGATATTACAAATTGTGCTGCAATAAACATGGGTGTGCATGTATCACCATAGTAAGGCCTTTTTAACTCTTTTGAATAAATGCTAAGGAGTGGTATAGCTGGATCTTATGGTAGTCCCAGTCTTAGATTTTTAAGTAGGCTCCTCAGTAATTTGCATAAAAGCTATGATATATACATTCCCACCAATAGTGTATAGTGTTATTTTTCCCCTTCATTCTTATTGGCACTTGTTGTTTGCATTCTTGAGAACTCTATTCTGTGGGAGTCTCATTTTTATGATCATTACTAGCACCAACCCTATTAAGTCAGGTTCACCAAGAAACATTCAATTGAAGAGCTGCTCAGGAAGTTTAAAAAAAGTGGCCTCTACTCTACCTGTGAAGAAAGCAATGATGCAAGACTGGTCAGAAGGGGAAATTATATTTTAATGAAGCACCAATGCAGGTATCAGTGGATCCCTCAGAGACATCAGGATCTGGGAATGTCTTTATTCTTGTCCCAAATTGAGGCAGAGTGTTAGGTCTTTGGATCCTTGCAGTGACTTGTTAGGTCGTGTTAGTAATAAGTGAGCTTTCTTCAAATAGGAGGAATCAACTTGGGTAGGAAGAAAGAATGTCTGGGGAGGGAAATATCCATTCTTGAGTTATTAGAAAGCAGTTCTTCTGACAACAGGGCATCAAATACTCCCGTTCTTTAGGTGGGATGAAGATATGTACCATATAGTTATTTCCTCTTTTAATAGATCATGACTTAAGAAGCCTTAGAACATGAAAGTAACTTCCTGAAAATTCCATAGCTCCAAAGATATAGCAACATATTTAAAAACATGCTTTCCTTCCTGAAGTTTGGACCCTCAGTCTGGGGATCATGCCCTTTCTTCTTTGTTTTTTCCTCTTCCACAATGAAACTTTTATGGCGAGATACTTGGGTTTTTTTTTTTCCAAGGATTCTCAAATACTTGATGTCCTGAACCTCCCTGTATGTCTTTATTACTTGTGGACCTGCATTGACAGAGCTCTGCTCCAACAATCCAAGACTTTAGGAGCTTCAACAAGTGCTATTTGATCACATTACTCCTCTGAACAGGTCTCATGTCATATTTAGTAGGTATCACTTACCTGTCTCTGCCTACCTTTCTCTTCATGTACGCATGCCTGCCAAAACTCAGCCACCTAGCTTACCTGTTTTTATAATTCTTGTATCTACCTGGCAAATAATGTAATGGATGCATAATGCCTCTTTTTACTTATTAAGTTTTATTTGCTTTCACCATCCCACAACCACATTTGAACTACATGTCAAAGTCTAATACCCACCATCCATACAGTACTGAAAAAACTACTTAAAATATCTGATCCCCAGTTTACCTGTCTACAAAACGGCATCTACCTATTTCATAATGTTAATATAAGAATAACATGGGATAATGCTTGTGAGAATCTCCTGGAAGTATAAAGGTGATATCAAATAAAAAAAATAAAATACTGGGCTGGAGATGTGGCTCAAGCAGTAGCACACTCGCCTGGCATGAGCGCGGCGCTGGGTTCGATCCTCAGCACTACATACAAATAAAGATGTTGTGTCCGCTGAAAACTAAAAAATAAATATTAAAAATTATCTCTCTCTCTCTCAAAAATAAAAAATAAAAAAATAATTATAAAATACTGCACACTGTAAGCAAGGATGCTTCTGGAATCTCCTTTAGTGCTTCTTTTCTACACCAGGGTACCATTTTATTTTTACATTTTACTTCCTCATTTGTAAATGCTAAATGATTTAAAGGTTGGTCTTGGTCAAGTTTACCTTCCTTTGCATTTCACAGTGTTGTGTCCATAGTGGATACTCGATAAAACTCTTTGATACTTTAGAGCTGTCTGAAAAATTTTCATGGACCAAATCCATTTAAAGCTTTTACATTTTAGCAAATATGAGAAGCATTATCTCTATTCTTTCAAACTGCACTTCATCTCATTTCATTTTCTTCCATTAAAGTTTCTTATTCTTCATAGATATGTATATTTTCTTCTGGAATTCCCACATCTTTCTCCTTAATACCTTTTGATTGACTGGACTCTGATCCTCAAGGGGATGGAGTAGGGAAGAAGAAAGAAAGAAAAGCTCAAGATAAGAGGTGGTAAGTCACAAGTAATATTGACTGAGAAGGAACAGAGAGATTTTTCTTTGCCTTTCGGAGTTGACTCAAATTTACTTTTGAAGTCATTTTCAGCAGGAAATAGATTACAAACTCAAGAGTTTTCTCAAGAGATGATCTACTTCTTTTATCCTTTGTGCTTTTCAAGGAAACACAAAAGGTGGGTGGAACCTGTGAAACTGAAGGTGAGATTATAAAGTGGGAGTATGAGCCTGGAAAAGAAGGTCCTGCCACTCCAGAAACTATCTAGTGCCTTCAAGACGAAAGCTTATTGACTTGGAGTGAATTTACATTGCAGGCTAAAAAAGCACAGAAACAGAGCTGCTTCCTGGACACATTGGCTTAGCCTGTGGACTAGTCCAATGTGCATGTGATCCAAGGTGCATGAAGTGAAGCTCGGAGAAATATTTTATAGGGAAAAAAAAATTTACACTTGAGGTGAAAAGTCTGGATCAGCACAAATCCAGTTTTGATGGCATCTGAGTTTGCAGATGATTTCTAAAGAGGGCAGTGGTTCCTGTTCTTTTCCCTGCCCTTCTCATTATCCTAAAATACATTTTTATTTATGGAAAACATAGGATGAAGCATACCACAATAACTCAGAGGAAGAATCTCCTTTCTAAGCAAGATACCACCAGTAGTGCACTGTAGAATACTGGGATGCTGAGGCACCGATGCCACTAAAAATCTAATCTGTGACTCCAGACGGACACAATCAGAACACAATCAGACAACATACGTCCTCTTATGAAGTTCATGAGAAGTGATTCAAACTTCCCTCTTTTTTTAAAATTGGGACAGATGCATTTCAATCATTCCCTTACCTAGCTGTTGCCCAAAACTATAAGGTTCCTAAGACGGAAGCAAATATGGATGAAGAACCTAAGCAAAGATTCATGTATGAAAAGTGTCCCCCTTGATTCCTAGTCAGGAGATCTCATTCTAGTCTTGGTTTGGTATTAATTCATATAGTACCTATAATCCTGGTTAAGGTGTTTCTCATCTTTTTTCCTAGATATAAAATAATAAAAGTTATGACTTTAGCAAATATGAACTAAAGTTCTATATAGTAACTTTAAAATCTTTATAGGTAATGGACCCTTTTGAAAATCTGATAAATTTTCTAAAAATTACGTAAGTTCACAGATTTTGCTTTTAAATTCCAGAGTTGATGTTCCTGCTTTCTGAAGAAAGGAAGAAAGAGTTCCTGCCCAACCCTCAGTCTAGTTAAGAATACAAAATATGCACAAAGAAGAGATATATCAAGATACAGACAGATAATGTTAATGTATAAAGAATCAGTGGGAAGGGGACCAGATTTTCTCCATCGTTCCAAGATATGATATTCACTCACGCATGTATATACTGTCAATTTGTATACACATACTGAACAAACAGAAAAAAATACTGTGAGTCAGGGGGAATCACAGACTGCCATTCTGTGTTCTTTGAGAAAGACCATGGCAATTGGGAAAATAATACCACTGATAGAGAGAGTCTGAGGAACACTAGTTGGAGTTAGGATAAGAGTTGAGACACAGTCTTATGATATAGAGCTTACAAAACCGGGCTTTTAGACGCTGTGTTAGCAAAAGATCTTACAGTTGAGATTTGTTCCCATTATATTGAGTCTTGCTAAATAGTACTATACAGGACATTGATATTTGAATATAATATTTCAAAAATGTTTTAATTCCTAAATGACAGGCCACGTTTCTCAAAACCTATATCTTATGGGAACATGCCAACTGGCTCCCAGTATGTATGCATCTGCTATTTCAGTTGTAAGGGAGTCTTTAGCTCTTGTTCTTTTTGCCACTGTGATTCAATAACACTTTGGCTCTACAACAGGGATTTAGGATGAGTGCTAGATATATTCTGTAGAGAGAAAGAGAGAGAGAACTTTCAACAAAGAAAAAGTCCACAAGTGAATTTCTAATCAATCCAAGTGGCAGCAGATAGTCGTTAAGTATGAAAAGGAATATATTTTTATATTATATTTAGCAGATTTGTGAATGCTGATGAGGCTTTTCTATTTTTTTTCCCCTTGGGCAATGTCACTGCATTTCCATGAATGCTGCATGATACATAGGTAGGATAATTTATACATAAATAGATAGATCTTTTATGTTACACTTTCTTTTCTCTCATCTGAATAGTAGGGTTTTTTTTTATTGAGATGGAATCATTTAGGGAATAGACCTGCAGTTTGTAATGGAGGTTAATATCAGTGTCTACTTGGTCCAGGGTTTCACTGAGTATCATGCACTGGTTAATCTTTGGTTCTGGTATAAAGTGATGCATTTACACACACCTCTGCTACTCCATATCCAGGTATGTCATAAGGGGAGCTGACATTCCTCATCTATAGATCCCTAAGTCTGAGATTCCCCATCTTTAAAATAGAGATAACCAAACTAACTTCCTCATCAAATTGTTGGAATAATTAAGTAAGTAATCATGGCACATTTAAACTCTAAAAATATTATGCATCTTAACTATGTGAGATTAGTTGATTTCATTAATTTAACTGTGATGCTACATATCAGATTATAAACGCATGGAAAGCCTTCTAGTGTGTCAATTCTATAGTGTGTCAGGTACTGGCTTCCTGTATGAGAGATTTACATGTCAATATGAACTGGTCATCAAGGCCTGGATTCAGAAGTCTAACTTGATAAGTGGTAGGCTTCCTCAAGAGTTTGATAAAGTTGTCTTTATACTTGGCTACAAATGTTAAACATCACCAGAGATTGACATATTCATAAGAAATACATACATTGGTGCACACATGTACATCCGTGTGCATGCATACAAACATGCAAATATACACATGCATATATACATTGGTTTTGGTAAAGCAAGGTTAAGATAAGTTAATATGTACACTTTTTCATTAAATATTGAGCTATTTTCTTTGTGAGAATGTGTTCTCACTCCCTTCTTCCTCTTTTCTTCCACATTTCCCACCCCTCACCTCAACTGAGACATGTATATGGATGACTATGCTATGAAAAACTAAGTTAGAATTACGATACTGCTATGCTGGGTGGGTAGCATGTTGGTTTTGTTGAATTTGCATGGAATTTCTTGTTACAACACTTTTATGTTATTATGGAATAGGCTGTCTGTTTGAATCTCTGATCCTTATCTTTCTTACCTCACTTGGTTTTGTGCTTTCTTGCAAAAACCCCATGAAGCTCCCCAGGGAAAAGTACTTTGGTTTTCTAATCAGACAACCTAATATGTGATGAAATTTAGTTTCACTCTTGGAAAGCAATACCCAACCCAATTTAGAGGGCAACATCAGGATAGTATCTCCACTAGCAGAGGACAGGAGTGACTCCATTTTTTTCACAGCATCTGGAAGTCTCCATGTTCCAAGAGCACCTAATGCTAGGATGCACACCTGTTTTCTGATTATCCAAACTTAAGAGCATTTGGGAATAAAGGAGCATCAAATGATAAAGTTGCTGAAAGTGACTTAATATCTATATGAAGGGTTTTAGCTCTATTTCTCGCATGGGTTTAGTCTACTGGTAAGTTAAGCACGCTAAGTCAGGTGGGAGGTAGATGTCCCTTGCAAAGACAGTCTAGTTGTTTAGGGAAATAGCTCTTTGAGAACACTTATTTATTTGTTTGTTTGTTTGCCTCAATTGGATAAAGTCTGTATGTCTTGCATATCTGTTTTTGGACAAATATTTCTTGTTTATGTCTTCAAATATTTATCTTTATGCTATTATAGTTGTCTTGTATACTTCCACATTACTTATATCACCAAAAGTTAAACCTTAGGCACATCCCACCCATCACAAGTCTTTCTTCTTTCCAGTTCTTTCACATAGAACACATTTTAATGTGTTCTCAGGAAAATGAGATGAATCCCACATTTAAATGGATAATCTACGTTCATTGTTTATTATGCACTCCATGACCCACAAGGGGTTAAAGAATACTGAACTCATTCATGTTGGATGTTTGACATTAGTATAATCCCTCATCTCTCCCCATCCCTGGTTTCTAACACAATAGTTAATATAAGTCTGAATTGAATGTACTTTGGAATTCTATGTCCAGGAACAGAATCTTTGTTTCAATGTACAGATATTTGCTCTGTCTTTTGATAACTTTGAGACAATGTTTTGTCAGGGCTTACTGTGAGGTTACATTAGAAAAAAAAAAAAGTCAACATATCAACGTGGTTTATAGCCAAGATTTATTTCTCCTTCATGTTAAATGTTGATAGTTTATGTTGGCTCAGTCTTTGGTGTGGTAAGTCACTACAAGTCACATTGCAAGACGTGTGTCACTTTCCTGTTAATGACATAAAAAATTCCTCTGAGCTGACTACCTAAAGCATTTATAACTGAGATTGCTGAATTTTACCTGAGCCCCCCACTCCCAGGACACATTAAAGGTGAAGAAATTCTTCCTTCTGCCTTTGTGTCCTGGAAAAGGGCTTAGCTCACACACACACACAAAAATTCACCCTTCCCCAGGACTTACATAAAGTTTCAGAATGCCTCCCTCATTTTCATATGATAAGAACATATATTATTCTTATCCTCATAATGATTTGCTGAACTGCCCCCACCAATCAATCAGAACAAAATGCTTGGTCGTCCACTTTTGTTAAGATACACTTCTTCCCCTGGGTGCCTGACCTTTGACCCATCCTTGACCCTCCTTTAAATGGTTCTCTGAGAATAGGCTGACATCAGGTCAAACATTTTCTGATGCACTCTTCCATCTGGCCACACATTTTCATTCCACTCTCTCACACTTGCATGCATTTTCTTAGTCTAGTTCTATCTGTAAAAGAAAGCCCTTTTTATTTAGTCCTTGAGAGGCCTGCAGAGTTTCTCATCAGAAGTGACCTTCCCATTGCTATTACTCCCTCCCTCTATTACAATAGTCCTTTCAGTTCCCTGCAATATCCTTTAAAGAGAAAGTTTCTCCTTAATAAATCTGGACTTTTTAAAAAATAAATATTGTGTTTTATACTTATAGAAATCAGAAACATATCTCATTGGGATAAAATCAACAATGTTAGAGCTGTGTGCTTTTTGGAGCCTCCAGAGGAGAGGCCATTACATTATGTTTTTGAGGTTCACCTGCATTCTTTGGTTCATGATTTCCTTCCTCCATCTTCAGAGCTAAAATGTTAAACTAAGTCCTTCTCATTGTACCATCTCTCTGAGTACAAGTATGGAAGGTTGTCTTTCTCCCTTTCCAGAATGTGCATGCAAAATACATATCTCCACACCTCCTTACGAGAGCTGGGCATGTGACCACTCTAGCAAGTGAAATGTGAGGAAAATATGAAGCAGAAAAGAACAGAACAAAGTAGAGGAGCAGTTTAATCCCTAGCTCAGCTGAAAAAATAATGTAAGAAGAACATGAATGCTACTGCACTGAATTCTGAATTGTTTGTGGCAAACCTAAAGAATGCAGGACCAGAAAAGAAGTGACTTTGGAAATAATAATTTAGTATCTTATTTAGCCAGAAACATAAATTTCCGTTTTGAACACAAAGTACCAAAAACTCTTCTTAATACTGCTTCCAAAGTGATTTCTAGTGATTCTTACTTTCTGCTACTCATTCCTTTGTGTAATAAATTCCCAGCACAAAGAAATAGTGCTGACCTATATAACCAATTAAGAAGTAGCAATAGTGATTGTGTGTTATTCTGTGTTAGTCAGCTCCCATTACTCTAACAAACAATTGAGATAATCAATCAGAGAGAAAAATGATTATTTTGGCTCATAGTTTTGGAAGTTCTAGTCCAAGATTGGTGGGTTCCATTGATTTGGGGCCTGTGGCAAGGAAGCACATCTTGTCAGGAATATGTGAAAGTGCAAAATCTATGAAAGACAGAAAAGAAGTGACCAGGGTCTCATATCAACTTGAAGGGCACACTCTTAATGACCTTAAGATCTACCTCTGCTTCTCACTCTTTAAAATTTGTACCATCTCCCAATAATGCCACTCTGGTAACCCAAGAACCAAGACTTGGGTCTTTAGAGGTATGTAAGATTCAAACTATAGCACCATAATTGTAAGAGTCATAAAAAACTCCAGAGTCTTCCACTCGTATAACTTGATCTTGAGGCAGCCAACTCTCAAGTCATGAGAATACTCAGGAACCCCAATGGTGAGGTCCATGTGGTAAGAAATGAAGCAACCTGCCTATAGCCAGTACCAATTTTCCAGCCTTGTGAACTGACCTAGGATATGGAACCCCCAGCTGCAGGCAAGCCTTCAGTCATGAAGATAATGCTTACAATTCAAAGAGTTAACTTTTTCTATCATTCCACACCACAGTGAAGAGAGCTGAATGAATGGAAGACAGGAATGGTAGCCTAATAAAAGCACGGTGGAAATAGCAAAAAAATGTATTCCATACCTAAGCCAACCTGCCGACCCATCCCTGCAACAACTCATTTATTTCAAAAACCACTAAAACCAGGAGAGATTTGCAGGTGAAAATGGCCTGAAACCCTAGGCTCAACAACAATGGCAGGGGTTGGGAGCCAACAAGTCTTTGAATAAAATACATCTGGATCTGAGGGGAAATGGGTCCCAGAACGGACATGTCTCAGAGCCTGAAGCAACAGAAGAGGTCAATACACTTGATGAACAATGCCAAAATATTTAGTAGATTGTTTATATATTTATTTGTTTATTTATTTATTTTAGTACTGGGGCTTGAACCTAAGAATGCTTGCTTTACTAGTGAGCTACATTCCCAGGCCTTTGAATTTTCATTATGTCTCAAAAAGTTGCTGAGTCTAGCCTTGAACTTGCAATCCTTCTGCTTTAGCCTCTTGAGTTTCTAAGATTATAGATGTGAACCATTGTGCCAGGGATACAAAGAGGTGTTTAAGAAAGAAAAATTAGGAAGGAGTGAATCTGAATGGGAATAAATTGAGACCTATTTACTAGTTTCTCCCAGAATCAGGATTCAATACAATTCAGCGTCCTGTTTTTAAAAAGTTGAAAGCATATGTAAAATATGCTAAATAACTAGATGCATAAAGGGTATCCACTGTTTGCCATCATCTAAATGTTTCTCTCAGAGAAGAGAAAAGGAATCCTAATAAGAAAAAGGGTGAACAGCAAACGTTTTCTCTACTAAATTAAATAATCCTTTTCCCTCTTGATCTGTAGGAGGGAAAAGCTTCTATGTGTGTTTAACTTCAGTTTGGAGCACATGCTGTGGTTCCTCAGTGGAGTCTGCATCTCCAGATCAGCAATTCTTCCTATTAAGTAATCATTCCATTAAATATTTAATCAGAAGGTCCACTGCTTTGCTCATCTGTCTTGTCCAGATTCAATTACAGGGGCTATCATTCTTTTATGAAGAGATGCATGTAACTTTTCAACATGCCTTGAATTTTTCTTCTGCACATTGACATATTTTACAGGATTTTCACAGAATACTACTGATGAAAATACTACTCATCGAAATACTGTCTCTTTATTCTCTCTCCGATCTTTGGTGTCAAAACCATTTCCACCTCTATCAAGAAGAGTCATTAGGGGAGGTGTTGGTGATGGCCAGAAGTTTTTGTTCATATTTACCAATTTGATTTGTACTAAAATATTCAGGAACTGAGTTAAATTGTCAACCCCTGCCCCGCCCCGCCCCCCCCCACACCAGTCAACTAAAAGATTAGAAATTTTGTATTTATTAGGGAAAAACCTCTAAAATAATAAGGAGTAAATCACACAAGCATTGATATTAGTTTATTATCTGAGTTTTCTATACAGGCTTATAAAAGTATTGGTCATAATAAAGATTACAGGAAATTGTTAAGAAATCTTAGAAAATTATTTCATCTAATGACTAATTTTGCAAATAAAGAAGATGAAGCAATTTGTTCAAGATGACATAATTAATACATAAATATAATTTATTTTTTTAATATGTGTTCTTTCACTTTAAAAATACATTGCCTTTACTAAGAGAATGAATTTTCAATTTTTCACACACATTTTTCTTTGTAATCCTTTTCTCTTGATTTTGTTTGTGGAGGTGGTCTTCATTTTTATTGTGGTAGATCTCCCTATTTTAACTGAATGCATTTTTTAAATCCATATTATTATTAGAACAATGTTCTGTCTTACATAAACAAAGGTTTGTTTATTTTTCTCACCGAAACATAGGATTCTTGAGAGCAGGGAGTCAGGATTTTTATGTAAGTGGTTTTGAGTCCTAGAGATTTATCTGGTCAATACCAGAAACTTGATAAATATTTGCTGAATGAATAAATGATCCACATGTTTCAGCCTTTCCATGAGGATTGGGTCACTCTTGTACCATTCACCCCAAAGAGCTATTGCCTGTGTTTTCCTTGGCACTGTTTCACCAACTCTTCTCAATTTCAGTTCTTTCTTTGTGCTTCAATAATGATTTTGATTCACTGAAGCCTCTGAACATCACAGAAATACAGATCTTTATATCTTATACCAAGTCTTCCCTTTTCTAAGTAGATCACATTAGATGATTGAGACTCAAACAAATTCCATCTACTATACATATTTTCTGATTTCTAAAGCATATTACTATATAAAATTTTTTTTCAGAATTTACTTTTCATCATGGCATTTGCAGGGAAATGGATGGCACTAGAGCAGATTATGCTAAGTGAAGCTAGCCAATCCCTAAAAAACAAATGCCAAATGTCTTCTTTGATATAAGGGGAGCAATTAAGAACAGAGCAGGGAGGAAGAGCATGAGAAGAAGATTAACATTAAACAGGGACAAGAGGTGGGAGGGAAAGGGAGAGAGAAGGGAAATTGCATGGAAATGGAAGGAGACCCTCATTGTTATACAAAATTACATATAAGAGGAAGTGAGGGGAAATGGAAAAAAAAAGTGAGAGAAATGAACTACAGTAGATGGGGTAGAAAGAGAAGATGGGAGGGGATGGGAGGGCAGGGGGGATAGTAGAGGATAGGAAAGGTAGCAGAATACAACAGACACTAGTATGGCAGTATGTAAAAATCTGGATGTATAACCGATGTGATTCTGCAATCTGTATACAGGGTAAAAATGGGAGTTCATAACCCACTTGAATCAAATGTATGAAGTATGATGTGTCAAGAGCTATGTAAAGTTTTGAACAACTAATAATAAAAAATTAAAAAAAGAATTTACTTTTCATATACTTTGTCCAAACCACTCTTTACTCCTCTACTAAACAAATATTTATCAACTGCCTTCTTTATGCTATGCAGATTTTAAGAACTATGAGTAATCAGTGAACAAGGCTGACCTTACTCTGGAGTAAGAAGGAGGATAGAAAAAAAAATAAGAAAAAGAAAACCCCTGAAACAAAAACAAAACAAAACAAAACAAACAAACAAACTGCTGAAAACTGAAAATTTAAAAGGATTATCAAAGAAAGAAACATTTCTTTGAACCCAAATTGACAACTTCATCCACTTTTTCACTGGTGTGGTACAGAGTTTAAGAATATGTTTTAAATCAATGCTTCGAAAAAAATCACGAGCTGCAAGTCCACCTGTTACCGCATGATGGACATTGATTTATCTCTACCCATCCATAGCTGAAAAGTCTGGAAATAATTTTGCCATTTGAACTTTGTGGATTCTTCTCCTATTTAATGAAGTGTCACATGTAACACTTTTTTTTTCAATCTATGCCACTGAAAGTTTAGGAATTTAGGAGGGTAAGGTGCTAGAGTGATCAATTTATGGACTGTAAAATAACCCAGCCTGATGACAGGTGTCAGAATAGTGTGGAAGCCTGAGGCAGCAATCAGCGGCTTCCATAATAAGAATGAGCAGGCGTGAAAAATAAATAAATAAAGGGAGACCTAGCAAAGGTCCCCAAAGAAATACATAGACTTTAATCCACACAAGTATAAGTCCAGTGACAGTTTAGCGTTAGTGCTGGCTTAGGAGCAATTCTGAGCCCTGGTGAATGCCTTCCACATGCACACCAACCTGGAGGCCACGACAGGTTGGCATTTTTATGTTATGGCTACTAATGCAATCTTTCCAAACTAATTGAACAGGGAAAAATGCTCTAGATAGCTTTTTTGAAATCAAGATTAGTTGTCCTGCTAAATAGTTAGGAAAAAAATAGTGTCTATTATCCCATACATTTTCAACTTCTAAGAAGAAATGGAAATGGACAAAAATAACTCAGGAAGGGAGGTTTTCTTCTACAACACTTGTGAGATAAACAAAATGGAAGGGAGAAAACAACGTATGTAGGCAATAGAAATCTGTGATTCTATCAAGGTTTATGTTTTAGAACTCTTTACTTATAGACAGCCTGATGGGGTTAATACCTGAATAGTTTCAGAAAGAATATAAATAATAAGAATATTATAATAAAATTTAGTTTCTTCCTCCCTTAAAAGGTTACAGTTTTATCTCTGGAAAATCAGTAATAGAAGAATTCACATGAATTACACCAGCAGCTACTACTGATCTAAAATTTAAATTGTCTAGACAATTCCATATGTGTCAATCCCCTGGGTCTTCAGTAGTGGATATCCCCAAAACTGATGCTTATCATTAGTTGTTTTCTGTGAATATAATGTATTGGAGGTTAGTGGTCTTTCCCATTAGAAGATGAAATTACATTTGTGCTAGAGTGTGCTGTCTCCTGTTACCACAGAGGAACTCTGGATTCAACATTCTGGTTTTCAAGAATTGAATTCCCACTTTACATGTATTTTCAAGAGGAAAGAAAAAAATGCAAGAGGAAATCAACGGGTTAGTTTTGATTAGTGGTTTGCTGTACGGAGTTTAATAACTCATGCTGTCAAGGGAGGTCTGATAAGAAAAACACTATAGAACCATAATCTCCAGTCCCAGGTCACAGAGCCTGGACTAGAAAAAAATTAAAGATCAGAAGAATCAGGGGAGTAGAAGGAGGGGATTGAGAGAGAAAGAGCTTGGATGAGATAAGGGAAAACATTGGAATGAAGAAGACCTAACTTTCCAATGTATATGTAAGAATATAATACAGTGATACCACCATTATGTTTATCCACAAGACACTAGTTAAATATATATAATATATTATATATAAACAATATATATAATATAAATATATATAATGATATAATATATAATGATACATTATATATCATATATATAATATATCAGTAGAGGAAAGGGAACAGCCAAGGTGGTTCTTTCTTCTTTTTTTAATTATTGCATATTAATTGTACATAATGGTGGATTTCACTGTGCCATATTTCAACATACAGAAAACCATAATTTGATCAATTTAACTCCCCAATATTTCCCTTCCCCCGATTCCGATTCCCTTCCTCTACCTTAATAGTTTCTGTTTTTACCACTAGTTTCCACATAAGAATAAAAATGTATGATATTTTTCTCTCTGAGTATGACTTATTTCCCTTGACATGATAATCTTGAGTTTCAACCCTTTTCTACAAACTACATACGATCATTATTTTTTATGACTGGTGCATATATGCCACACTTCCTTTATCCATTCATCTGGTGATGGACAGCTATGTGAATTTTGTAACTTGGTTGTTGTGAATTGTGCAGTGATAAATTTGGGTATGCAGTCATCTCTATAGTATGCTGGCTTTAATTCTTTTGGATAATATCAAGGTAATTCTTTTAAAGAGTAATCAATAGCATTTCACTCATAGTTCAGACACTTCAATTCATATAGTAAAATCTAAACCATTGCTGTTTCATAAGCTTCTACCCACCCTAGCTCCTGGCTCTTGATCTCACCTCTGATGTCATTTCTGACCTCCTATTCCTTCACTTACTAAAATCACACTGTTTTTCTGCCTGCCAAACATATTCCTGTTCAGGTTAATGGTACTCATTGTCTATGTCTAAAATATTCTTCCCAAGATACTCCCATTACTTGCTCTTTGGCTAAGTTCAGTTCTCTGCCCAGATACCGATTCCTTGTACAGATGGCTTTTTATCACTTTCTAGTTCCCCCATTTTTTTGAGGGCAGGAGATCAGTGCCACTTCTTTCACACTTAGAGTAATTTCTAATGCATAGAAAATAATCAAGAAATATTTGATCAAGGAAAAAAGAATGTAAATAAATGGAAGAAGGAGAGAGAAAAAATGAAGGAAGGATGAAGAAAAATAAGGAAGATGGGTTTTGAATTAAAAAGCATTCTAAACAATTCAGATTGCCTTATTTAATAATTTATTATCCAAGGAAGTGAAATGAAGAGCTTTACAGCATCAAGTAAGTAGTGATGAAAACCTGATGTTGGAAAGATAACTGTAGACTAAGAAGCTGTCACTTTCCCTAATAAAAGAAGAACATATTTGTGTGGGGCAGTTGTGTGAAAGCAAATCTAAGAGTTCTGGGTTGTTTTGTCTCATTTTAGTTGATTTAATGGTTTACTTGGCAAACACACACACACACACACACACACACACACAAAACACACACACATGAAACAAAGCCAAAAGCACATAGAGAACTGGAGTTTTTCATTAGTACCAGCTGTGAATCAAAACTTCTAATCTGTGAACAAGTACATTAAGTGGTGTGTATTTTGTGCTCCAACAATAAGGGCTCTTGCCTATTGTTGCGTGGAGAGTTGATATAAAAAACCTTACTGATACTGCTTATTGGCCTCAACTAATGGAAAAATCAACAAACAAAGCAAATACCTATAGTTGGATTTATGGATAATGTACCCATCCTTTAATTTCCTTCCAGTTTTGTACATTCCCCCCCCCCCCCCATCTAGTGGTCAGTTAACTTCATACTTCTCATTAGCACAACTTATGTTCTGGCTAAAATGTGGGTGGGATACATATTCCCTCCTCAAGAACTGGCCAAGGAACAATAGTAAACAGAGGTAAGTAAACACGTCCTCTGGAGGATATCCCCTATTTCACATTCTGTCTTTTTTTGGCACAATGTTTAGTAAGTGTCCAGTCCAAACATTATTTTCTGAAACATCATTTTCTGAAGCCTTTGTTATGCCAGACTCTATTCTAAGCAAATTTTGTATGTTGCACAGCTAATGCAACACTTCAAAGTGAGTATTAGTGTCCCATCTTAGAGATGGAAAAAAATACCTGGTAGAGATTGGCACCCAAATTGGCACAGTTAATATGCTGAACTACCCATACTCAGATCCATAACTGCCTGGCTCCAAACTCTCCTCCTGTACCTACCACATCAAATAGCTTCTTACTAAATTCTTAGGTATAGTCTGTTGCTAGGAGCCACAGCAAAAGTATTATGATACATGGCACCTTTGGTTTAGGTGACTGTCAGCTAGCCATTGAGATGATATGATTATGTTAAGATTTACATTCATATGGAAATTGGACTCCTGCTGTTCACCTCGGCCTGCTATGGGACTCATGTTACAGGATTCATGTTACGGGACTCCCGGAGAGTTCCCATTGGTTGGGGAAGGATAGTAGGAGGGAATTTCCGGGGGAGGTGGGGGGGGGCGGTAGAAACACACACGTGTGTGGACCGGCTTGCTAGCAGGGCGCACACGGGGCATTGGCGGTCTTTTTAAAAATAAAGCTTTGTTCCTGCTTGAGTGGCTTGTGTTTCTGTGCCCAGCCGGGTTGCGGCAGTCTGTGGATAGAAAATGGCTTTTACTTTTAAGAAATTAGCTTTACTTGGTATGACTGAGTTATCACAAAATCTCAATGGATTTCAATTTCCCACAACTATGACACTCTGACCCATCCAGTTACTAATCCAAAATAGTTTAGTGGTGATTCCTGGTGTCTGTAAAGATGTGAATTGATCTGTGATGGAATTACATTTTGATGAGCCTATCTTAAATTGAAGATATCATGTCAAAAATGCATTTAGAACAACTGGCCTATAGAACTCCATAGCTTAGCAACCCCATACACTGGAGAGTATTGGCTATTTCCTCTCATGATCACATAGCTCACTGGGAACTACTGCCCATTGCTGCTAACCAACACCTTGAGAAAATATCTTGCCACATATCAGTAGCCTGGGAAAGATTAAACCTTAAAATTCCAACTACCACAATGTAAACAGCTCATGTCAGAAAAAAAAAAAAAGAAAAACAAAACAAAAATAAAAATTAGTCCAACCTGACACTATTTAGAGGAAAAGGTCCCTTTGTTACCAATCATCTGAGGGTTCTTTTGCTCAATTTGGATAGAAATCCCAAAAAGGAAAAGTATAGATCTATTGGTATTACCAGATCTTGGTGATAACCAGCTCAGCCTTGAACCCCATTGCTTAATTTGATATAGAAATCAGAAGAGGTAAGCAGCAAATCCATCTGAACAGTTTTTTCTTTTCTTTTTTTTTGTACCGGGGATCAAACATCCAGAGGCGTTTATATTTTATTTAGAGACAGGGTCTTGCTGAGTTGGCTTACAGCCTCACTAAGTTGCTGAGACTCTGGCTTTGAACTTGCCATCCTCCTGCCTCAGCCTCCAAGCCTCTAGGATTGCAGACATGCACCACTACTCCTGGCTTCTCAACAGGTTCTATGGAGGCTTGTGCTGTAGTATAAGGGAGGCAGTGCATGGGATAGAGTTCCTGGACTGGCTCTCTGGGGGACATGAGCAGTGAAGCTTATATAAGCAAAAGGGGTGGGCTCGTTCAGGTTCACAGTCATCTGTTGACCTCAAAATTTCGGTACCATCTTGTTAGTTGTTTGGTCTTCTAACTAGGGTTTGCAACTAACACTGCTGTGCAGGTACTTGTAGAACTGTTCACTACCGCTACCACTACTGCAGGAGGCTTCGGGACAATCCTTTTAGCAAGCCTGAGGGCCATTGTTGCCAGGCCTGGAAACAGCAATATTCTGGCATAAGCACCAAGGTGGTTGCTGGGGTAGCCACAGAAGTAGCAGAGACAACAGCTGTGGCAGTAAAAGCAGCTGCAATAAAAGCAACTTGGTCAGGTGGAGCTGCTGAGCTCCGCTGGAGACTGGTGCAGGGAGGCATGCATGGCCCTGGGTGACCCTGCTCAGTGGGGCTCAGGGGACTCGCAAGCAGCCATTGACTCTGAGGTACATGGTACATATAGGAGTGTAGGTACAGTTTGTCTCTGCAACAGTTGAGATGTAGGAAGGCAGTGCCGACCATCATCAGGGCCCTTCTGGTGGTCCAAGGCCTCCAAGATCAACATTCAGGGCTTCCCTGAGGACAGGTGAATGATACAGGGAGCAAGCTAGGACCAGACTTGCCCCCATGAGTTCCATTGCACCTCCACCTCATCAGGTTGCCCTGCACTGTTGCTCAGGTGCACCTGGGTAGGAGGTGGCTGTCTGCAACAATAACAACAAACAAAACAAAGCAAGCAAACAAAACCCTCACATATGTCCATGAAAGACTTAGAAAAATATTTTTAAAGAAAGAAAAACATCCTTTCTGGAAGGTCAGGCCTTTCCATTTCTATCTCACCCTCAATGAGACCATTTCAGATAGTTTTAGAAATGGAAATAATTTCATCATTACTAATCATGGTGCCATGAGACCCATTGTTATTGCATAATGAACTTGTCTTTATCTGATTATTCATTTCCTAAATACCTCTCAAAGAGAACTTTTTGTACCATGGAGCCTGTTGGAATATTGTATTCTAATTGAGTGATATGACTAGTTTGCTTTCTGTCAATTATAAATCTTCATTGTTAAACTGATTCCATGGCAGCAGATTCCATGGTATTAATTATGCATCAGACTTCAATTAATTTGGTCAGTGTAGCTCTGGCTCTTATTGGTGATGAGAGAGAGAGAGAGAGATCGGCAATTCCTAACAGGAACCTTTTTCTAAATTTTGCTGTCTTGAGATGACCAGTCACCTTCTAGTCCAAATTTGATAAAGCAAACTATGTTCATAAAACTATGTCTATACTTTTAATCTATAATCTTCAGACATTTATTTCTGGTCCAAAAGGCAGGTTGGTGGGGGAAAGTTAAAGCCAAGAAGCAGGGTGTCTCTGCTTTCCCTATTGGATTTCTAGATTGCCTCATGTGCTTAGATATTTTGTTGAACAAATAACCTCCTCCATCAAAATGACAGGTCTTTTTGGTTAACTTGTTTCCATAATAAATGTTCCAACACCTACATCTATTTTTATTAAACAAGGTGTGGTGAGAAAGGAGAAAAGGTTTTATACAGTCAATGGGCACTTCCATTTTCATCAGGTATTTTATTTTTAATTCATATTTCTATATCATGTTAGAATAACATGTATCAGATTATTAATGGCAGGCTTGTAATAAGATTATTTTGTATTGTCATAAAGTCTCCTAGGCATTCATGGACAGGTTATACCAGTCGAGACCCACAAGTATTTTACGGCACCTGACTTATAAATTACTCTGTTCCTTCAACTGATGATTGATTTCTAGACATAAATAACAAAGAAAATGCCAGAGTAATAATTCATCCGTTCTTTTGGGTCATGACTTGTGTTTCAGAAACATGGTTTATTTTGCTTGGATTCTGACTGGACTTATAATTTATCTGCATCCCCTACACACACACACACACACACACACACACAGCCACGGCTTTCTGTCTTTGCCCCTTCAGGTAATCATCCCAAGGAAATAAGGACAAGAATCATACATTCATGGAACAAAACCCGAAGCTCTCTACACCAATAATCACCAATTCTGAAGGTGAGTTTGCTAAAAATTAAATTAAATTTTAAAAGACAGCATAAACTCTCAAAAAAAACCATAGCATTGATTAAACCCATCTGTCCCTTGAATTCATTTTCAAATATTCCTCCTGCTATTCTAGATCATTCATTTGTTCCTTGCTTTCCTGTCTTTCCTTCTTCCCTGGTTCTATCCATTCCTCCATTCCCTTCTTTCTTGATAAATTGCATGTTAGTGGAAAATGCTTCTTACACCCGTGCAGATTCTTATTCCTCTGCAATCATATTTCATTCTTTCCAGCCTCTGCTCTTGCTCACACATTCTTGTCGAATATGCTCTTCCTTTCATTTTCTATGGACACCCTAAAGTGCCCCTATTCTAAAGCCATTTGATATATTTATTCTTCCACTAAAGCCTTTAACAAACACTTGGGTTTATCCACCTACAACTCTGTATTTGTCCCCTTCTCTTATGGCATTTAAAATGGCCTTCATTACTTAAGAATGTTTATATGCTCATCTTTTTTGTTTTTTACCCTAGCTGAAGCTGTGTGTAGAATATATGTTAAAAATAAGTGCACTCAAATAATACCAAAATAATAACAATGCATTCAACTGCAGAAAGGGCAGGACACTAGAAGGCAAAAACACTAGGATTTGAGACTTCACTTCTGTAATTCACTGGCTTGAAATTCTGAAGATCCCTTTGCATTTCAATCGCCTTATGTATAAATGTACGGCTTTTCTTTTTTTCTCCTTGGAACATTTACAACTTTAAAATTTATGACTGTAATACATACCTTCTGTTAAATTATTCAACATCAAATAAATCAGAGGATCACACTATCATAGGTACAGGTTTTAAAATATGCAGGGATAACTTTGTAGACTCCCCAGATAGAAGATCCAACATATCAAATTACTTAAATGTAATAGCAGATATCCATTATTGAGCACTTTATAAATGGCAGGCACTGTACTAGTTATTTTAGATTATGCTCTCCAATCCTCCTTGGAATACATGAGCAAACAAAATCATGCAGTGGTGGACTTTACTGAAACTTTTTACTCATGAGGAAACTGAGGCACATTAGGACTAGTGACTTGGCCCATGCAGAGTCAGAATTCAAAGCATTGTCCATGTTCTTTCCAATAACTAAATTAAAAAGAGCCTTTGTATTTTCTACATGTGTATTGTTTGGTACCAAAAATCACCTTATTATTCCGTATTTGTTGCTACAGAGTATCATTCATGTTTTGAATACCACATGTGCAAGTTTGATTTGTTTCAATTAACTTTTGGATACGAAGTTGGAGACCCTGTTTAATCTGCTCCTCCTAAAATGTAACATTTTAATTAATCTGTAAATGCCTAGTGTTGGGACTCAAAAAGCTCATATAACCAATATTGCACTTTATCTAAGCTTCCCTTCTTAATTCTTCTCTGCTGCTTCACCCTGACTGTGAGCTATATTTCCAGCACTAAGTGAGGTTTGTATAGAACCATCCATGCTACTTTGCACATAAGTTAGAAAGCCAGATTGGATGATCCAGCCTAGGGCCCTGGAACACAGCAAACCTAGAGACCACCAAGAAAATCCAAATCAGCCTGGTGCAGGGACAGACCCCTATTATCCCAGTGCCTTGGAAGACAGAGGCAGGAGGATCACAAGTTCAAAGCCAGTATCTGCAACTTAGCAAGTCTCTGAGCAACTCAACAAGGCACTGAGCAACTCAGTGAGACTCAGTTTCTAAATGAAATAGAAAGAAGGTATGGAAATATGGCTCCATGGTTAAGCACCCTGGGTTCAATCCCTGATTAAAAAAAATTAAATCTTAACTCATTTATAGTTTTGCCTTTCACATAATTGTTCATACTTTAGCAAGAGTTTTCTTAAATATATGGCACTACAGAAAAGACTTGATTTTCCTCCAAATTTTGAGCCATGTTTCCCAAAGTTATCTGTTAAACAATTTGTTCTTCATTAGTTTGTAGAATTATATTTATCATACAGTAAGTTTCCCCAGTTACATGATTTTCTGCTTTCTCTCTTCTGCTTTATACATCTGTTTATTAGTGTCTGAATAATAAACATACTGAGTATGCTTTCTACTATATGACTATTATATCACCCTCTTCTCTTAGTTTTTTTTTTCTTTCAAAACTGCTTTAGCCATTTTTGACTTTCATATTATTAAGGTGTATTGGTCTATTTTTTCTGCTATTATCACAATACTACACTCTGGGAAATTTATAAAAACTAGAGATTTATTTGGATTCACTGTTTTGGTCCAGTGTCAAGAACCCACATCTGGTAATGGTCTTCTGTAGACACAGTCCCCAGGTGGTTCAGGGCATCATATCTCAATAGGCAAGTGGTGTGTGTGTGTGTGTGTGTGTGTGTGTGTGTGTGTGTAGATGCACACATCCTTTGGCCTCACTCTCTCTCTCTGTTTTCTCTCATATAAAGCTACCCATATTTTATCTTGGGGGATCCACTCTGATAATGGCATTTAATACTAACCACATCCCAAAGCTCAGCATCTAAACACAATAATTTTATTCATTTTCTACCCTACTACTGTCTTACAATGGGGCTTTAACTCCAACATAAAATTTGGAGGCACAAACCATATTCAAACTAAAGTAGCAGGTCTTCCATTGCTATCTAAAAAATGATGATGACAGTATTACTGCATAAAGTTGTGCAGTGTGTCTCCTGCTCAGTCCTGTGTGCTACCATGTCCACCACAGTCTGAAGAGTGTGCTTGGAGATGTTCAGGACAACACCCCATATTTCTGTAGATATGGCTCCTTTGGCAACCCTTACTCCTCGGTAGTCACAACAATGGGATCAGAAGATCTTCCACTAGGGACAATGTTTTGCTGAAGGATTTGGTAAATGGCATTTAATCAAATTATTTAACCTAACATTGTAATAATCACACATCACTGAATGATGGAAAGACATTAAAAAATGTGCCAATAAGGTGATTTTTGTCAATGTGCAAACATAATAATGGACTTATACAATTCTCAATGGGATAGGTCCATTACTGGACATGACCTAATGATGTAATCAAGAGACGCTATAAGCATCAGATGTATGAGGCTGCTAATGGAGTAGGGCAGTGTTCATAGTAGCCATTTTTATAGGTAGAAGGAGTACACCCTGAAATCATAATAAAAAGCACCATAAATACAAAAACCAGTAATACTGTCATTTACTATCCTTATTAAGGAGTATTTATTATACACAGATGTATGTACCATACTTTTATGACTGGAGACACAGTTGGTCTACACCAACCTCACAGCAAACAGGCAAGTAATGCACATACTAGAAAATATGATGACTGTGATGTCACTAAGTGAAGCAATTTATGATGAAATCAGCTCCATTATAGCTAAAGGGACCATCTTGTATATGTTGTCCATAATTGATTCAAATGTCATTATGCAGCACATGGCTGCATTTCTAAACTGCAAAAAAATTATTTTAAATTGGAAATAAATTATAAATTTTTTTACGTCCTTTTTCTTTATTGGAAAAATAGAATATTATTTCCTTTTCTTCTTTAATCAGTTAGCTAGAGAAGTTATGTTCTTCTGATAAACAGAAAAACTAAAACATTAACTTAATGTTAACTAAAAGTTTATCAGATTGTTGTAATATACAATGATTCATATAGTTTATATTTTAAAATTTGTATTTAGTATTTTTGTATCTGTAGTCATAAATAAAATGGCTGTATAAATAAATTATAAATAAAATCATTTATTTTAAATCCTTCTCTGACTTGCAATGAAACTTACCCTACACTCATAATTAGAGTGATAGTTTTCAATATTTTTCTAATGTATCAAACATCTTAAATAAAAATAAGAATTTTTTCTTGAAAGTTTTATTTCTGACAATAATAATTGTCACTAAGTTACTTAATTGCTCTTAATGATTTATTTCTCTTCTTTATTACTAGCACCCTGAAATTGCTTGCAGATAAAGGTATTACACCATGTGCCACAGACCATGTAGTATCTTGCAATCTCTCTCTCTCTCTCTCTCTCTCTCTCTCTCTCTCTCTCTCTGTCTCTGAAAGATAGACTTTTTTTACACTCAGATAATTCCACAGCAAAATAAGGTGATTCGTATGCTTAGTATTCAGTGAGGATATAGTGAAAAATTGAATTTTTTTCTTCTGTCTTTTTTTTACCCCCAGAAACAGGATCCCTTGATATATGTCTCCCAATGGAATCCACTAACTATATCCTGCTTTTAAACTCATGTGTAATGAAAAGCTTTGTCTAGCAAACCTTCTGAGACATAGTATATTAGATGTGCACACTGAACCTTCATATTTAATTAATAATTTGGATAGATAATACTCTAAGTTCAAAGTATTTTATGCTCAATGTTTTGAAGCACTACTGTTTGGGGTCTAATATTAATCTGATTTTTTTTCTTACGTGTATGATCAGTTCTCTCTGGGAACTGTTAGAAATGTATTTTCTCTTTGATGCTTTTAAATTTTTCTACAATGTATCTAGCTGAGGGATTTTCCTTATCTAAATTATTTAGCACCCAGTGAGCCTTTTCAATCTGGGGTTTTAAAAATATTTTTTCTTATTTGTATAAAACATGTAATCATTATTTCTTGGATATTTTCTCTCTTTCAATTAAGCATGTGTGGTTCATGTCTATATAAATGTATATCCATATATACAAATATAGTATATTTAATTTATACATATCTGTGGACCTATGTACATAAGTATATACATACATACATGTATTTTCTCCTTTTGTGAAATCATCATTTGTATATAAGAATCCCTTTTTATATTTTCTGGGTTTTAAATTTTTTGCCATCCCCATATTATAAAAATATAATTTTTATATTTTGTGAAAAATCTTCCTTTGGAACTTTAAATTCACTAATTCATCTTTCATCGAAAACAAAGTGCTCCTCATCAGACTTTGGCTTTTCATTTCAACTATTGTGTTTATATAGAATTTTTTTGTTGGTATATTTTAGAGCAGTTTTAATTTCACAGAAAAATTGAGAGAGATGTGGAGAGATTTCTCATGTAATTCCTGCCAAACATATTCATAGCCTCTATCCTGAGGAAAATCTCACACCAGAATAATATGTTTGTTACAGTTGATGAATCTACGTTGATACATCATTATCACCCGAATTCCACAGTTTATATAAGGGGTCACATTTGCTATTCTATGTTCTTTGGATTTGATGGTAGAAAGATATTTTTCTGTCACTTAAGTATCACACAGAATAATTTTTTTTCAATTGATTTTATTTTTTAAATACATGACAGCAGAATGCATTACAATTCTTATTGCACATATAGAGCACAATTTTTCATATTTCTCACACAGAGTACTTTTAATGTATTAAAATCCTCTGGGCTTCTCTTATTCATCCCTCCTCCCCTCTGAACTCCTGCAAACCACCGATATTTATATTGTACAGTTTTGCCTTTTTTTTCACAATATCATATAGTTGAGATAATATAGTATGTAGCCTTTCACTTAGTAATCTATTTAAGATTACTTCCTGTCTTTGAAAGGCTTCATAGGTCACTTGTTTTATTTATGTAATATTTAAAAATTTATATATGACAGCAGAATGTATTACAATTCTTATTACATATATAGAGCACATTTTTTTCTATCTCTGGTTGTATACATAGTATATTCACACCAATTTGTGTCTTCATACATGTACTTTGGATAGTAATGATCATCACATTCCACTATCATTAATTATCCCATGCCCCCTCCCTTCCCCTCCAAACCACCTGCCCTATCTAGACTTCATCTATTCCTCCCATGCTCCTGCTCCCTATTCCACTATGTGTCAGCCTTCTTATATCAAAGAAAACATTGGGTATTTGTTTTTTTTTGGGATTGGCTAGCTTCACTTAGCATTATCTTCTGTAACTTCATCCATTTACCTGCAAATGCCATGATTTTATTTTATTTTTTTTATTGCTGAGTAATGTCCCATTGTGTATATATGCCACATTTTTTTAAATCCATTCATCTATTGAAGGGCATCTAGGTTGCTTCCACAGTTTACCTATTGTGTGAATTATGCTGCTATAAACATTGATGTGGCTGTGTCCCTGTAGTATGCTGTTTTTAAGTCCTTTGGGTAAAGACCGAGGAGAGGGACAGCTGGGTCAAATGGTGGTTCCATTCCCAATTTTCCAAGAAATCTCCATATTGCTTTCCATATTGGTTTTCAGAAGATGATTTACAATCAATCAACAAATACATGAAAAAAATGTTCATCATTTCTAGCAATTAGAGAAATGCAAATTAAAACCACTCTAAGATTTCATCTCACTCCAGTCAGAATGGCAGCTATTAGGCATACAAATAACAATAAGTGTTGATGAGGATGTGGGGAAAAAAGTACACTCATACACTGGTAGTTCACTTTTTTTTTTTAGAAACATATCTTACTCCTGTGTCTGCACATACCATGCTCAGCATTTGTTTATTCATTCATGTACTGAAGGGACATCTTGGTTGCCTTCAAATTTTGGCTATTATGAATAAAGATGCTTTAAATTTCCGTGTTCAGGTATTTATCTAGACATAAGGTTTTAACTTCTTTGGGTGAATAACAAGAAGTGTGATTGCTGAATATTATGGTAAACGTATTCTTAGTCTGTAAGAAATTGCCAAACTGTCTTCTAAAAAGGCCACCATCAATGAATGAGAATCTTTATTCCTCTATATCCTTGCCAGTCCTTTCTGTGTCAGTGTTTTCTATTTTAGCTCTTTTGATAGGTGTGTAGTAGTACCCTATTGTTTAATTTGCAATTCACCAATAACAGATGATGTTGAATGTTTTTTCATATGATTATTTTCAATTTGTAGACTTCCTTTTGTTAGTGTTGGTTCTAGTCTTTTGCCCATTTTTAAAATCAGATTACTTATTTTATCAGTGTTAAGAATTCTTTACATGTTGTATAACAGGAGAATTTTTAATTAGATATCTTCTTTGTAAATAGTTTCTCCCAGTTTGTGCTTTGTCTCCCCACTTTTTAAAATATATTTTTTAGTTGTAGATAGACACGATACTATAATTTTATTTATTTATTTTTATGTGGTGTTGAGAATCAAACCCATTGCCTCACACATGCTAGGCAAGCTTTCCACCACCAAGTCCCAACCCCAGCCCAGTCTCCCTACTCTTTTGATAGTGTCTTTTGCACAGTAGAAGTTTTGATTTTAATGATGTCCATCTTATCTATTTTTTCCTCTCATAGATCATGCCTTTGGTGTTATATTTAAAAATATCACCAGACCCTAGAGATAACAGTCTATCATTTCTTCTCTTACAGTGTCTATATCTGGTTCCACAGAATGAGTTGGAAAGCATTTCTTCTGCTTTTGCCTCCTGGAAGGGATTGTAGAGAATTAGTGTAGTTTTTTTTCTATATTTGGTAGAATTTGCTAGTAAACTCATTTGGGCCTTTTACATTATGCTTTGGAAGGATATTTATTATCAACTAAATTTCTTTAATGGATGAAGGTGATTTCAAATGTTTTATTTCTTGTTGAATGAGTCTTTCCAAGTTGTATATTTCAAGAAAATCATTTCTTTAAGGTTATCAAAATTGTAGACAGAGTTGTTCCTCCTGTTCCTTTATTGTCCTTTCAGTATTCATGGACTCTTTTTCTTCTAATTTACAAATTGATTTTAGATCTTCTGTTCTAATATATCTAGTCAATGATAAAATTTTCTGTCTAATCTGTTTTCATTGATTTCCATATATTCTGACAAATATATATTAATTTTTATTTAATTCAAAAGATTTTTAAATTTATTTTAAGATTTTTCTTTGACTTTTTTTCCTTGTGTTATTAGGTATTATTTAAAGGTCTATTGTATAATCTTCAACTATTTTGAGATATTTTAAAGCTATTTTTCTAATAATGATTTCTGGCTTGCTTCTATGGTGGTCAGCAGTAGATATTGTATAATTTCTATTGCTTTAAATATGTTAAGATGAGTCATGTGGCCCAGAACATAGTGTGTCTTGGTGAATGTTTCATGCAAACATGAGGAGTATGTGCACTATGTTACTGTTGAATGATGAAGTATATGAATATCATTTATGGTTAATTGATTGATGGTGCTGTTGAGTTAAATTATGTCTTTAATGATTTTCTGCATGCTGTATCTGTCCATTTCTATTAGAGAAGTGTTGAATTTTCAAACTATAACATATTCATGTAATTCTCCTTCTAGCCAGTTTTCACCTAATCTATGTTGACACTATTGTTTGCACATAAACATTAAGAATTTTTGTCGTTCTTGGATAGCTGATCCCTTTACTATTATGCAAAGCCCCCTTCCCTCTTCATTATTGGAAATTTTCCTTGCTCTGAGGTCTGATTTTTCTGCAACTTAATATAGCTATTCTTGATTTCTCTCGATTATTGTTAGGATGGTATAATTTTATCCTTATAATATGTCTCTGTGTATCTCTATTTAAAGTAGGTCTCTTACTGACAACATATAGTTGAGTCTTACTTGATCCACTCTTAAAAATCTGTCTTATCGTTAGGGCATGCACAGCACTGATTTATGGATACATTGGGTTAAAACATACCATATTTGTTACTGTTTTGGACTTGTTAACCTTTTCGTTATTTCTATTTTTGTTTTTCAGTATCATCCACATTATTTGGCTTTATTAAACATTTTATAAGATACTATTTTCTTTTCTTTTTTAGTATATCAGTTAAATATCTTTTTCCTTCCTTATCCAGTTGTGGTCCTCATTTGCAATATATACTTGAAAACTCTTTTAATCCACTTTCAAATGATAGCTTATTACATTAAAATTATCTTAATGCACCACTCCTGTCCATGACATTCATTTCATTAAGCCACAAGGGTGCTTTAAGTGTGGTACATTTACATATATACACAATTCAATACAATGTAGCTATTATTATTTTGAAGAAACCTATTTTGTAGACAAATTGTTAGAACTAGAGAAGTTTTTATTGTACCTTTGAAGCATTATGGTATCATTTGAAAGTGAGTACATTATGGCAGGAGTACATCTAGAAGAAGCCTGTTCATCTCATAACTGAGAGTAAAAAGAGAAAAAAGAGACAAAGGTCTTGCAACTAACTATGAAGGCACACTCTCAGGGATTTAATATCTTCCAGTAAGCCCCACTTCTTAAAGATTATATCACTTCTCAAGAACACCATGGACTGTGAACCTACCTTTAGCAAAGGGGCTCTTGGGGAACATTTTATTTCATTTTATTTTTTTTTTAGGGGGAATACTGGGGATTGAACTCAGGATTCCTCAACCACTGAGCCACATCCTCAGCCCTCTTTTGTATTTTATTTAGAGAAAGGGTCTCACTGAGTTGCTTAGCTCCTCACTATTGCTGAGGCTGGTTTTGAACTTGTGATCCTCCTGCCTCAGCCTCCTGAACCACTGGGATTACAGGTATGTGCCACTGTACCCAGTTGGGGAACATTTTAGATACAAAAAATAACATGAGCTTTTAGAGTTTCTTGGTATCCTGAATATTAACCCCTTGACATATGTTTAGTTTGCGAATGATTTCTCCCATTCTGTTGGTTGTCTCTTCACTCTGATGATTATTTTCCTTGTAGTACAGATGAATTTTAGATTGTAGCAACCTCTAGTATGGCAGTATGTATAAACATGGATGTATAACCAATGTAATCCTGCAATCCTTTTTGTAATTTTACTGTTTTTATTTTTAATTTTTTTCTGTACTTCTACCATCGTATCCAAAATAGAAAAAAAAAAAAAAAAAACAAAAAAAGCATTCCAATATTTTGAAGCATTTTGTTTATGTTTGCTTCTACAGTTTGATAATTTTCAGTCTTGTGTTTAATTCATTAATCCAGATTGAGTTGCTTTTGTGTATGGTAAGAGATAGGGGTCTAGTTTTACTCTTCTGCAGGTGGATATCCACATTTTCTAGCATCGTTTATTAAAAATAATTTCCTGTCTCTACTGTGTGTTTTTTATAAAAAATCATTTCCTCGTAGATGAATGGACTTATTGTGGGTTTTTTATTCTGTTCCACTATCTTAGGCATTTGTTTCTGTGCCACTACCATGCTGTTGTGATCACTACAACTTTTTAGTGTGTTTGGAATTCAGTCAGCATAATGCCTCTTTCTTTGTCTTTGACAATTTTATGGGAAAGTCTTACAGGGTACAAAATGGCAGGTTGGCGACTTTTTTCTCTAAAATTACAAAATATTTCTGTTTGCATATTTTCTGAGGAAAGTTAAATATATTGCCTGCCTTCATTCCTTTATAAGTAATGTGTTTTAATTTTTCTTTTCACCTGTTGAATATTTTTCTTTTTTTATATAATTTTAATATGATATGCATGTTCACACGAGCATACACACACACACACACACACACACACACACACCCACATATATTTGTGGAGGGTGTGGATTTACCCACTTGGAATTCTCTGGGCTTTCTCCTACTGTGATTTAGCATTTCACATTAATTTGGATCAGTTCTGAGTCATTTTTAAAATATTTTTTTTTGGTTCCCTTCTCTATTTCTTTTCCTTCTGATATTTCAATTACTTTTCTATCCTACAGATTTTGGAAATTATGCTACCTATTTTCACCAGTCCTTCTTCTCTTTGATTTTCTGGTTTGGTCATTTCCCATTAATTATGCTCAAAATCAGAGAGATTTTTTTTTCTCCCCTAATTGTGTCCAGTGTAATAACAAGTCCATCCAAGGCATTCTTTTACTACAATGTTCTAATCTCCAATATTTATTTTTATTCCTTTTAGGATTTTCATTTTCTGCCTACATTGTTCACTATGCATTTTATGCTTTGGAGTCCTTAGTATATTAATCATGTTTGGTTTAAATCCTTGTTCTGATCATTTTAATATCCCTGCCATATCTGATTCTGGTTCTGTGGCTCACTCTGTCTCTTCAACTGTGTTTCTTGTCTTTTGTCTTTCAGTATGTTTTGTAATTCATGATAGTTGGATATAATGACACATAAAAGGATTCACAATGAGTAGGTCTTCAGGAATGGGATGGATAGATGTGATAGGAACAGAGATGTGTTATAGTTTATAGGTCTCAGTATTTTAGTACGCCCGTGTGCCAGGATGGTGAACTTCACCATGCTGCTCAGTCTTCTCTCTTTAGATGTGTCAGGATGGTTAGAGTGGACTGGAGTTGGATATTCATCTTCCCCCAGATCAGTTGTACTCTGATAAAATCCTAATAGTTAAAGATCTGGTAAAATAATTGCTCTTGAGGGCGCTGTGTAAAGAACAACAGAATACACTGATGGCTTTCAAAATGGCAATTCTGCCACCTCATTTTCCCTTTGGCTGCAGGAAGTATGAGGAGCTCTTGTGCAGATGCTCACTGCAAGAACCTATCTGAGTTCCTGGTGATAGACGGGTGAAATGGAACCCTCTGGAGAATTAACTCTCTGACTTTTTATGCTGATTCTCCATCACTTCTCATGGTTCGTTTTTTCCTCCCATGGTATTGGTTAGCACAGAGGTTTCTGTGCAGTTCATTTGTGATTCTCTGTATTAATCTACTCATCTCTTTAATTTTGGGACCAGTGATGTCTTAGTGAATTAAATTCTTTAAAAGACTAAAGAATTGTTGATTATTTAGTTTACTCAATTTTTTACATATTGTTAGAATGGACTAATGAGTTTCTCATATGCCAAATTGGAAACTGAAAGTCCTTATTGATTTATAATTAGGCATTAATTATAGATTTAAATTTGCAATTGTTATAGGTAATGCATAGAGTTCCCATATAACCCACGTCCAGTTTCCCAGCTTTGAGTGTCCTCTGTTAGTATAGTACTTTTGTCAGAATTGCCAAACTGGTATTGACACATTATTATTCAATGAAATCCATACTTTGTTCAAATTCCTTTAGTTTACCTACTGTCCTTTTTATATTCCAGGATCTGATCCAGAATTCCATATTCCATTTAATCAGCTTGCCCCTTAGAATCCTGCTGCCTGTGACAACAGCTACTACATTTTTTATAACTAATTTTCCAATTGTCCTACTTCATTTCATCAACATCCCTTATGTCATTGCAAATATTTTTATGATTAGTTTAAATTATTGATTGCTTTTTTTCCCCAATTTGTATGATAAACATCGTTCTGTTTAATGCTTTCTTTATAATGATTGTATTTCCTGAGCATCTGGTTGTTTTCGCTGAGAGTTCCTGTTCTCTCAGAGGTATCAGAAAAATCTGTCTGTTGTTGATTACAGTGAGGAACCAAAGCACAGACCTTTGCCAAAGGGGTACAATTTCTTTGCATTAGGCAAAGTCCCAAGGTCATGGATCTTCCTTCAAACCTTTGTACAACCTAGCAGAGGGGGAAATCATTCTTTTTAGATTATACCGCACCATGGCCAGTGGTTTGGAGGGGGTGGAGAAGGAAAGGTGAATGTTAGATGGGGTGAGGCACTTCATATTTGCTTGCACGGGGTTGAGCTAGGATTCAGCACTACTAACACTGAGTAGCCTGAATTAGTGCTTCTGTCACTGACTCCCTGGGATATCAGGGCAGCTAAGAATCCTCCAAGTGCATTGATGGAGAGGAGGTAAATGTTTTCCCAGGCCTGTGTGCCTTGACATCTCATCCTCAGTGCTACCTGCCAAATTAGTTTACACAAATATTTGGTGTCATATTTGGTGTCACCATAGGATTTTCACACAACTCTCAGACCTACACTTGCTTCACTCAATAGGGAATATGGAGGAAGGAGTTCATGGCTCATTCCAGGTCTCCAAATTTTCAGGAAACGACCAAAATGTAGGGCCCCAAAGTTCTGAAGCAGTGAAACATAGATGTAGAATGCAGTCTCATGAGAACTCCAAAGTCTCTGAAACTCCTCCTCTCCTGTCTATTATTTGCCCGGGGTGTTAAATAGGACACAGATCCCTGCAACACTGGGAGCACTATGAAATCAACAGTCAAGAGGGAGTATTGTATTTTTTTAAATGTAGCTTTGAAAGATGATTTTTCTGACAGGAAATTTCACAAATTTAAAAGTAATGATTATTACATCTTCTCTCTATTTATTCATTTATCCAGAATAAATTTACAAAGAGACACTGTATACAAATGCAGATTTCCACTTTGGATATGAAGTAGTGGGGAGAGAAAAGACAGATGGTCTATCTGTATGGAGAAGTTCCCCACATTCTGGTAAGAATAGTCAGATATATAGTTCTCACGTGTAAAATAAAACTAAAATCTCACCATTAAAATTATATGGTTCCCCACTCTAATGTACGCATGAAATATATAGAACTCTTCACAGGCATATACTAAATTTAGCCTAATAAAATGTACATGATATTTGGAACTCTCTGGGAACAAGCCGCTGAGTACGTAGCAACATTCTTCAATACATTCCAGAACTCCCTTTTCTGTTCTTTTGTTCCCTTTAAGTGTTCTCATATGCTTTTTTCTTACTCTGTCAGTCACAAATTACTCCAAAAAAATCGTTTTTACGTTGATAGCATGTCTTATCCAGGTTTGATTCAGTTGCTAAAATCCTACGCCAAAGAAATAGATACCTAAGTCTGAATATTATAACCATATTGGGGATGGAATGAAATTAGAACTCTTTTGCAATCCTCAAAATCATGTACTTCACAGATGCAGCTAGAAAGCATGTCTTACAAACAACAGGAAAAAGATCCAAGCAAACAACCAATCTAAAAGATGGTCAGAACTTTTTTTCCCCCCCTATGTGGCATCACAAACTATTGATTACAGACACAAACTGCTTGGAAATGAGTGCCAGAAGATAAGAAAATGAAATCACCCCTAATAATGGGCTCCAGGATTATGTGCTTAAAACATTTCATTCTTACGAGCTTATCAGGCAACCCAAAAATTAAAAGTGATTTGCACTGGAAGCAGACAAACACTTTCAGGAGGCTGCACTCTGTGCAGCACTGTGAAAAAGCCAATAAAACCAATTACTGGGCAGTTGAGTTGCTCATTAGATGATCAGCATAATAACATGGTCTAGGATCAATCACCTGCTTCTCCTGGAGCAACAGCTAGCTTTGTACATGCAGAAAGAGGAGGCCTCAGGTCAGGACTGGCCCTTAGGAACCAGGATTTGAAAGTGGTCACTCGCTTACATGACGGACATATACATATATGTATTCATTCAAGAGGCTGTCAAAATGCCCTTACTGGAACATTGAAGGGTACAGAAGGAGAAAGGAAGAGAAAGACAGCATCATCTGTAGATGTGTTATAATACCCTCCACATGGGGGAAAATGTAGACAAACAATAAGAGGAGAAATGAAAGAACACTTTCTCTTCAGAAAGATTTAAAATAGTTGTAGGAATAAAAATAGATAATAAGCATCCATTTGGCAATTTGGATGCCTGTCTCACCAGTCTGTTCAGGAACCTTTAGCATGGAGTTCAGAAATTATGTCATTTCTATATCACTAGGTATGCCTTCTACCTACCATATATTATCAGAGATTCTTCTTCCCAATACAATATACACCAACCATAAGGGAAGAAAAAGACATTGTCTTCAATCTATTTTTGTCACCAGTTCTCAGTTGGTGCTGATTTTGCTTTCTGTCCCCTAAGACCTTTAGGCAATATCAGGCAATAGTGTTGATTATTACATGAGAAGTGAGCTACTGCCACCGGGAAGGGAAAGGGCAGATGCTGCAGAACATCCTGCAAGGCTCAAGAAAGCTCTCTTAACACAAAATCATCTGGCCCAAAATTTTTAATTATGCTGAGGGTGAGAATTTATGTTCTATATAATAGCAATGAAATGACCTGTATGTGAGATACAGGATGTATTTCACTGAAAAAATAATAATTTGATTTAATGGCATGGTATAAAATCTAAAAAATTTATTAATAGATATTATAAAGAAATATGAAGGTATACAATCAATCTAAGTAGTTTATTAATGGATAAAGGGATGAAGAAAATGTGTGTGTGCGTGCATGTGTGTGAAGAATATAATTTGGCTTTCAATCCCATCATTCGCAAGACATTGATAAACCTGGAAGAGATGCTTAATCAAACAAGCACAGAAAGACAAATACTGCATCTCAGTTATAAGTGGAATCTAAAAAATTCAGACTCAGAAAATGAGTTGAATGGTGTAGAATGGTGATCACCAGGGGCCAGGATTGGGATCAACAGATTGGGAAGATATTGGTCAAAGGATACTAAATTTTAGTTATACTTGAATAATAAATTAAAGAAATCTAGTGTACAATGATGTAATCTATACTTGAAAGTTGGTAAGAGAATAGATTTTAAATTTTCTTATAACAGAAGTATGTGAGGTAATGGATATGTTAATTGGCTTGATTTAACCATTCTGCAATGGTTAAATTACATATATCAAAACATGTTGTTAGTCCATAGATGATGCACAATTTAATGTATCCATGTAAAAATTAGAGCAATTTCAATTGTATGTGTGTGCAAAACTTTGCAATTAAAAACACAGTTAAACCTGTTTTATTTTCAATCACTAAATAATGTGTGCAATAATATCTTACTCTTAATTCCTACTCCATTCCTGGTTGTCATCTGAATCTGATACTTGTATATCCCTGGCTCCTTTCCAGATTCCACTTCTGTTTCTGACCTGGGTCTCAGCCTAAGCCTTAAGGGGTAAAAATGGGTTATTAGTCACAAGTGTACTCACTTCTTTTCAATTAACAAAGTAGATAATTTAAAAAAAATAAAACCAAAATGTTACATGTCAGGGACAAATCTGATTCTACACAGATTGTGTCCTTCTCAACTCCACAAAATAATGCCCAATAATATTATGAGCAATAATGTACCCTTAGAAAAGCAAACTAGCATGTTGCTTTTTTCTAAATAGCTGATGCTGTGGAGAAGTCTCACTTACCTTACCACTGGGATGTTTGTCCTGTTCCCCTAGAACTGAGTTATTTTTTTTTTTTTGTACTAGAGATTGAACTCAGGTACACTCACCACTGAGCCACATCCCCAGCTCTATTTTGTATTTTATTTAGGGACAGGGTCTCACTGAGTTACTAGCACCTTGCTTATTGCTGAGGCTGGCTTTGAACTCATGATCCTCCAGCCTCAGCCTCTCAAGCTGCCGAGATTACAGGCTAGAGTTGGGTTCTTTAACATCTCATCAATCAGGGAGAAGGTACTGCTGAAGAAAATCAGCACGAGAGTCTGAAAGTGATGTCTTTCAAAAAGACAGTTGGGAGAGAATTGAAGTATACTGGGTCCATCAACTCTAACTCAGACCTTAAGTCATTCTTTCAAATTGCATATTGAACTACTACATATCAGGTGCTTTGCTAGGTACCAGAGCATTGAAATAGGACAAACACCATCCCTGCCTTCACAAAATTGATGTGGCCTGTGATTGCAGAGGTGGAACACGAGAGGTTGGGAATGATCTCAAACAAATAAGCACACATTTATAATAGCAAGTCTTGGGATAGGCAGAATGATCTCCCTTCACCCAAAGAAGTCCACATCTTAATCCCTGGACCTTGTAAGTACCTCACATGGCCAGGGGAATTATGGTGGTTCATAGAATTGAGAGTTAATCTCCTAGCCTTACAATAAGGACTGTCCTGGCTAGATGCCCCTACATGTAATCAGAAGTATCTTTAAAGTGGAAGAGAGACAAAGAGAAGTCAAGGCAAGCAGAAAAGGAGGTGAGAGTAATATGACATGTAAGGACTTGGTTTGATGTTTTTTAAGATGTTGGAAAGGAATACAGGTGAAATTTGTAAGTTAGAAAGGGTCAAGGAAATAGAGCTCTCCCCTCCTCCTCCAGAACCTCCAGAAACAATTTGAATTATTTCTAGCACACTGTGATGCATCCAGAATTTTGACTTCTGGAACTATAAGACAATAAGTTCTCTTGTTTTAAGGCAATATGTGTGCAGAAATTTAAAAAAGAAAACACAAATACTAAGTGCTTTGAAGGTAAAATACAGAAGTGTGATGGGTGTGCTTAGAAGAGACATCAGTTGGGAAAATTTTCCCAGAATAATTAAATCTAAACTGGATCCTAAAAGGCACATGCATGTTACTCTTTCAAGACTATTAGAGCAGTGCTCTAGGAGGAATGAAGCCAAGGAAAAGCCTAGAAGTGAGCAAGATTGTGCCTCTGGTGAACTGTATTAAGTCTCTCAGATAATAAAGTAAGAGGTGGGAGATGGAGCAGGACAGAGAAACAAAGGTCAGAGGATTACGCATTATAGACTAAGCTCCAGAGTCTGGATTTGATTCTAAGAGAAATAGTGAACAATATCTTCTACACAGAAAAAAATAGCATAATATAATTCTAAGGGGAAAATGCTCTGGTCACTACACTTGGACTGGACTGCAGAGAGAAGCAAGTGGATCCAGGGAGGGAGAAGAGTTTGGAGGCAGTTGCAGTGGCTCCTGGATATCCACACAATGCCTGGGCCAGGGACCAGGCAGGTGGTTTAAGAAAGGCAGCATCCATGGGGATTGGTTAAAACAAAGGAACAGACAATTAGATGCTGATGGCGATAAGAAGAGGCAAGAATGAAATCCAGGTGGCTTGCTTGGAAATCCATGTGGATGGGGGATTCACAAAATGACTGCTTTTAAACAAACTCACATTGTAGGGCCTGAGGCACATCTGAGTGGACCAGGACAGCAGGAAAGTGAGCTGCAGCCTTCTGTGGTTCTATGATTTCTTACAGTGGCACATGGCCGCAAGACCCTGCTGGGCTCTGAGTTCTAGAACTCTTAAGAAAGAAGTTGGGGAAAATGAGTTCCTGAGGGACTACAGGTTTGGCACTCTGTTATTTTAAATGTTGAACTTGGCCTTATGATCATTAACAGTTATTGGCGCACTTTGAAAATGTTTATATTCTTAGTCAAAAGCATCTTTAAAAATGGTGAGATGGAGGATTATTATAAGAATTTCTGGTTCTTCAAGAACATGCATAAATGAATATCAAGGTTTGTTATGGTTTGTATGTGAGGTGTCTCCCAAAAGCTCACGTGTGAGAAAATGAAAGAGGGTTCAGAGGGGAAATGATTAGGTTGTGAGAGCCTTAAACTAATCGGTGAATTAATCTCTTGATACAGATTAACTGGCGACTGACGTCCTAGAGTGTGGCTGGAGTAGGTGGGAATAGGAATGGCTTTGAGGTATATATTTATATCTGGCAAGTGGAGACCTCTCTCTCTCTGCTTCCCTAAGCCACATTCTCCCACCAAGATATTCTTCTGCCTCACCTGGAGCCCAGAGGAATAGAGCCAGCCTTCTGTGGACTAGACCTCTGAAACCGTGAGCCTTCAAATAAACTTTTCCTCCTCTAGGATTGTTCTCTAGTACAGCAGCAAAAAGAAAGCTGACTAAAACAAGGTTTGATTAAGACTGTAATGGAGTATTGGTGAATAGAGGAGAAAGCAGGAAAGAGAGGAGGAAGAGAGAGAGAGAGAGAAAGACAGAGAAAGGAAGTTGTTTTCCATAAAATTAGTTGAATAGAGAAAAAAAAATTCCTTTTCCAAAAAGACAGTCAAATAAAATATACCCTTGCAATGACTTTGAATAGTCCAGGTTCGGGTGCAATAAGTATACATTTCCAAGTTATTAGTGACTTGCAAACATTATTCACCTGTGGCTGGATTTATGAGCAACAAAACATTTATATATGAATTTGTTTCAGAATACCAGCAGATCCTAGTGAGCTGCAGAACTATTTACAACCTTTTGCTTTCCAGGTGTGGGTTGCAGATGTTTTGTTTCATTGTTGATAATGTATATTCATAAATTTATGTGTGCAGAGACTTGGAAATTCAGAGTCTATTTTATTATTCAAAAATGTATGCAATATGTCTCTAACCCTTGTCTCTACTGACATCACTCTTTTCATTTCTGTTTTTTTTTTTTTTTTCCCACAACTATATAACAAGCAAACTTGTGTTCTTTTCCCTCCTGATCTTGTCTATCTGGAGCTGAGGATTTTTCAACCTCTGTGGATCCAAGTCTTGCTCATTTTTCTTTTTCTCCATCTAAATTTGTATTCTGACATATTATTTATTATTATTATTATTTTTATCAAATGTTACCTAGGAAAATGGGAAGAAAAAACTTAGAAATGCAGTTCGCTTTCCTATTAGTTTTATGACATTGGCAAGTTGAATAACTTCTCTAACTCACTGTTTCTTTATTTATAAAGTAGGGAAAGGGTAATATTATCTACCACATAAGTTTATATTTTACGAATTGCGAGTATTTCCTTCACTTTGCAAAGGTTTTAAGTAGTTAGCTCCTTTCTTCATTTGTATTCTCAGTCCCTAAATTATTTTGTTTCTGAGACTGTAGCTGAGTAGGAAATGTGTACTGTGTAGCAGATAATGTTGCAGTGCATGCCTTCCCAGTGAGAACCACTACACTATATTATAAGCAATACAGAGAGGGAAAAAAAAGAAACATAATTTTACTTAGAATTTTTCTATTTTTACATAATCCCAGATATAAAAATCCAAGGATATACTTTTTCCAAAGTGAAATATTTTCTTGATAGTACCAATGTTTTGAGAAGTCTAAGTGGAGGGGCACAGGGATATAAATAAAACCCAAAGAATTTAAAGTTAACTGAAACTTTAACTTTGCCACATAAATTTTATAGAGGTGTCATCTCTATAAGTCTTTTATAATCTTTTAATAATCACTGACAAAGATTATATTTAGTTCATCAAATTCATTATCTTGCATCCTTATTTGTACTAAACTAAAAAACAAACAAACAAACAAACAAACAAAAACTGTTGGTGTCAAAGATTAGTGCCTGATGTCTTCTGAGATTCCTCTCAAGCCTGGAAGGTAAAAAGCTCTGATACCTGGTGAGTAAATTCTGTCTAAGACTCCATCACTTCACACACAGACTTTCACTGAAAAGACCAAGTAATGATTTTTTTTAATTAGCTACACATGACATTACAATGATCTTGGCAATTCATACATTTGAATCAGTTGGGGTATAATTTCTCATTTTTCTGATTGTACAGATTGCAGAATCACATTGGTAATTATTTTAAGATTTGCTGGCAATGTAGTATTTGTGGAACCTCTTGAACTCTGCTCCTAGAATACAAAATCAGCCATGGTTCAAAAGTAAACTAATGAGCTTCGCTTTATTTCAATAATACTTTACTTACAAAACAGACAAGGAGCCAGATTGTCTAAGGTTTGCTAATCCTTGCTCTAGATTTCAGGAGTTTAATTTCTCTGGCTGATTTTATTCCCTCTCAGTAGAGTAAGATTAAGATGCACTATTAAAACCTCAAGTTCAGTATGCACTAAGGAATACAATGAATGAGGTGAAGGTTATCAGGAACAAGAGAAGAACAGACGTGTTAACTCCATACACCACATGAACATGCTCACAGGCTAAGCGCTCTTTAGGGGAGATACAGGGGTTCTTCTCAGGTTATTTGTGGCAAAGAACCAATTCTTTTACAAGCCATGTTTGAAAAATACAGAACTACACTTTGATAGCAATGGTGGATTCTTATAAAATTTCTACATATTTAGTTTTACTTTCTGCATTTATCTCAGTGTGCACCATGTGCACCAATAGCACACAGATGAGGCCCAGCAGAGGAGTTCACCACTATACTTAAGTAGTGCTGTTTAGTGACTTGTAGGAAGCACGTTTCTACTTATATATGTTTTTTTCTGCCCTAAACTGTTTATCACACTTGTTCACAGGATTCTCTCTTGCATCTCTGGAAATAAATATATATTTTGTACTTTATACCTATCATCTAAGGTCTTCTATACACTGAGTCTAATCATATTTTGGCAATGTCTTACTCTGCATCCACACATGATAATTTCTGTGCCCAGACACACCTGTTTCTTGCCCACATTTGCCTTTGCCCATAGGATTGCCTAAATTTGTACTATGGTAGCAAGTCTGCCTTTAGTTTTCTTCAAAACTCCTCTGTATGTGCAATAAAAGGGTTTCTACTAACATCCTGGAGCTCGGCTTTGCTTCTAGGTATTCTTGCTTTCAATACTATTGCAGTTCTTTCTACAAGTCATACCCTATGGCCAGATGAAAGCTTTTGGAACTTGAGCTATATTTTCTAGTTGTAAGACAGCTGTATTTATTTTATTATATATACATGATCCTCAGAGTGTCTAACAACAGGGACATTTATAAAAGAGACTTCTCAAAAATTAGTCCATAAATGAATGATACTCTCAATATTGTCTCTTGGGTAACCCTGTGAATTCTGCCCTTTGCACCTCTCTCCCTTCTCTTTCCACTTAGAACAAAATGGCTTAGGAGCAAGAGAGAATTTGGGTATAGAAAACCACAGAACATAGCAGTCTGTGGAATCAAAAGCAAACCAAACAGATGCATAACTCATTTACAGAATTCATAAAATGGAGCCTGGAGAATGAAATTGCAATTTATAGCTCATTTATACCATTCTGAATGTCACTGTAAAACACACATTTCATAGGCAGAAGGAAGCCAGCCATGATTAGCATTTAGCTCAGCTAGAGCCCATGACAACTATTTGTTTCCTCTCCAATCTATAAGATTTTGCTTTAGGATGAAAACTTAATTGGATATACTGAAGGAAAGAGCTGCCATTGGTAAGTGAGTAAAATTTTACAATCTCCATCAAAGTTACATGCTTGCAGAAATTATGAAGCTACATTGGTATTTACCCTGCAAATGAATACAATTCTGAATGATGAAAACTGACAGAATTAAGCCATGCTAGTAACACATGGGGAGAAGATAGTGAAAGATTCACTCAGGTATTTTATTATTATCATTACATCTGAAACAAATTAGGAGTTTTATAACCATGTTACATTTTATTGGTTGGCTTTCTATATTTAATACAGTTATAAATGAGCAAAATTCTGATGAATGTTGTCTTGGTGTATGGTTCAAACTTATTTTATCCATATAAAACTTTGTTCCAGGGAAGAGTACTGAGAAAATAAGAAACTGAGCATCGGCCCTGCCTCACTGGCCTGCCCCTGATTTCCCCAGTACTAAGGAACAGAACCAAGGTCAGGTAGACACCTGCAAGTTGTTTCTTTGATAAACCCAGGCCCACAGCTTCTACAAAAACTTTCCCATTGCTGTTTCTGCCAGAAGCAAATTGACACAATCTGTCTTGGTCCCTGTTATTTAACCACTGATTGACAACTAATTTGATCTTTTGACTATTTTAACCAGAATGTCTAAATGAGGGAAGCTAAGTGAAGCATCTGCTGAATGTGGACCAGAGGCAGCGTGATGACTGTTCTTCTGTGTGAACTCAGGCGACAGCCTCAGCCACTCACTCAACACTGTTCTAGTGTTGCTGTGTGGGTCGTTAGTGAATGTGGTTAAGATCCATAACCAGTCAACTTAAAGTAAGGTAAATTGTCCTAGGGAATCTGAGCAGGCCAGTTTCAGTCTACTGAAAGGCCATAAGAAGAACCCTATGGCTTCTCTGAGTAAGATGAAGTTCTCCCTGTGGACAGCAGTTTCAATCTGCAGCAGGAGGGACCCATGCATGAGTACAGACATGGCAGCCTACATCGTCAAGCCCCATCATGCCTACTGTGATTAGAAGTCTTCTGGTCACTCTTTGAGCCCAGGATGCAAACATCAACAATGCAATCCACCCATGGAGGACAGATCTAGGGAAGGGACCCTTCAGGGGATAAGTTTAGGGCTTTTTTTGAGTCTGACTCAGGTGAATTTCTCTGTGGCCCAACTAGCTCTTCTCTCATCCCTTTAAAAAATTATATTATATATATATATATATATTGAAGTAAGGGAATTTGTCCTAGGTAATATGAGCAGGCCAGTTTCAGTTTACTGAAAGGCCATAAGAAGAACCCTAAGGCTTCTCTGAGTAAGAGGAAGTTCTTCCTGTAGACAGCAGTTTCAACCTGCAGCAAGAATGGCCCCTAAAGTTTAAGTATAAATCAAAGGCCTCACTGCTGAATATAAATGCTAAGTTCTTTGGGGAAGTTATTTTAAATCCTCCAAAAATTATTAAATATTTTATATGTTTTCTGGAGAAGAAAAGTATGATTTACACTATTCCTATATTTCCAGGTTTTTCACAGCTTAGTGACAATTTGTACAGTTGTGAGCCACAGTTTAAAATATGTAAGATATATTCAGGTTGTGTTGGGGTTAAGAAGTGGGATAATATATGGTTAAGGGACATTGGCAACAAAACAGAGGAACAGGAAATGGTTCAGGATAGTAAGCTAAGCAACTACAAGAGGAGGAAAAATGGGTCATACATTTTAAAATGCAGGTAGAGGCAATACTATGGAGAGTTTGGAAATATCAAAGCCTCCCAGCGGTAATCTTTGTCCCCTGTATTTCTAAGAGAGCTATGGAAGAAAAGAAAGAAGAAAGGAAAGGAGGGACAGAGGTAGGGAAGGAGGAGGGAGGAAGGAAGACTAACTTTGTTTTATTCTTACATAGTGGTGTTTGGCAGACACCTTTTAAAGTTGGCTTTGTGTATCCAGTTACATTTTGCACTAGGAGAGTGATTAAACCATTGTTGGAACAGAGAAAAATGTCACCGGCCACTTCTGTGTGCAGGCCAGGAGCACTGTGTTTCCTTTCCAGAATAGTCTTCATTTAACATTTATAGATACACTCACAAAAAGCCAAGAATAAGGCATAATAAATGGAAGCTTCTTCTAACCTCCTGGGTGGTCACAAAGCGAACGGCGTCCATTAGCTGCTCTACAGATGTTTCCAGCTAAGGCAGGGCTGTCCCGCTGTGCAGCTGAGTGGACGTAAGGATTCAGAATCTATTCTCACAGGTCTCCATCTGTGCACGTGAGCCCATGTGCACGTGGGTACCAACGTCTGCTGCCTCAGAGAGAATTCAAAGCCGGTGATAGATGCTGATCTGAGAAACTTAAAAGCTAACATTCATGTTAATGTTGCTCATTTATCCATAGAAAATGCTCAGACAAATGCTTTGGGCTGCTCTGCCTTCTCTGGCCAAAAGTAAAGTGCCTTTAAAAGTGAATCCTATTTCAAAAAAAAAAAAAATACACATTAACTCAAAATTTGGGCAGCAAAGAGTCTTCTGTACTTAACTGATAATCTTATTTATGTGAGGGACAGTAAATTTCTACAAGTGACGAGCAGAGAGTTCACCAACAAGTCAAATGCATTCTTTAAAAAAAAAAAAAACAGCTTTATTGAATTCAAAATACAGAGAAACTTCATGTGTTTAACGTATAAAAATTGGAAGAGTTTGACATATGCATACACCTATGGCACCATCACCACCATCATAAATATAGCCATCATCTCTAGAAGTTTTCTTATGCCTTTTTGTGTTTTTTTTTTTTTTTTTGGTTTTGTTGTTGTGGTAAGAATTCTGCTATGGATGTAGGAGTGCAGATATCTCTGAAAAATGTGATTTCAATGTTTTGGCATATATACCCAGAAGTGGGATTGCTGGATCACATGGTAGTTCTATTTTCAAATGTTTTGATGCACCTCCATTCTGTTTCCCATACTGGGTGCACAATTTTGTATTACCATCACCAATGCAAAAGGGTTTGAATTTCCTAATATTCTCACTAGTACTTGCTATCTTTTTATTTTGTTTTGTTTCATTTTGTACAAGCCATCCTAACTGGTAAAATGAATGCTATTTTATAAAAAAGAATATGAAAATGTTAATACTAATGGACAAAATAATAGCTATTCCTTGCTAAATATTTACTAAATACCAGAAATTGTGCTAAGAATTGTATATGCCTTATCATATTTTTTTTCATATTTTACTCCATATTTTATTTTTACTTGATGAATAAGAGTTGTATGTAGTTATGCAGTACTATATGATTTTTAAGTGTATGTTTATATCATGGAATGATTAGTAATAGCCTCATCAAGTAGGTTCTATTATTATCCCAATTTTCCAGGTGACAGAACAGGAACTTATAAAGATATAGTAAATGGCCCAAGATCACTAGTCCAATAAACAGGACTAAGTTAAAAATGGAACAAAATTCAACACTGTGGCCTGTTTCTAGAAGCCCAGCTTTTAAATGCAAGTCCTCACATGCAGCCCTGTGAACAGTTCATGGATGCTTACATATGAAGCAGAAAGGAGCCCTGGGAGAGAGACCTGGGATCTTGTTTCAAAATTTCTCCTTCTTATTTGAGTCACCTTCATCACCTTCACCTCCTTTTCTCCCATTTGCAGTAGATGATAAAGATGAGGAAAGGGTATTGGTAGCTCTAATTTTCTTCAAGGAAGGCCAGCTCACTCTTCCTAGAAGATTCTATTTTTTTTTAACCTATGTCACTGTACTGCCCGAAATGTCTGCATTCAGACTACATCATTCTTGCAGATATGAGCTGCATGCTACATTTAAACCAAAAGTTTGAAATATGAAAAATTAATATTAAATTACTGAAGGACATTCTGTTTTCTAAAATTTATTTCAGACATTTTTCCTAAATCAAACCAGGCATTCTGAAGGACTTGAATTTAAGCACTTGTTTTTGCCCCATAAAATTATGCTATGCCCTAGGATTCATTTAGAAACAGTCATCCAGCTTTTGGGGATGCAATTATGTATAGGTTATGGGAACTTTGCTAAAGACGTCCACCTCATCACTGAAGTTCCATTTTGAGAAGTCAGTGGAGAAATTTGTTTTTGACCTTAACTCACAAATTCACAAAAAGCTTTTCTGTTGCTAAGCAACCAATGCATGTTGATCATATAGGGTTTTGTTTTGTTTTATGTTCTGGATTTGGTTTGGTTTTGTTTGCTATGTTGCCCAGGCTGGCCTTGAACTTCTGGTCTCAAGTGATCCTCCTGCCTTAGCCTCCTGAGCAGCTGGGATTGCAGGCCATGTGCCACCAGATAGGTGAGTCCTTGGGCCTAATTGATACCCTACCCATTTATGTGTCTAATGTCTGTGGTTGCTTTCATTCTACTACAGCAGAGCTAGGAGGTAGTGACAGAAAAGAATGGCCCATATCACAGATGATATCTATTTGCTGGCCTTTTCAGAAAAAGATTTGCAACATCTAACAGCTACCTGAACTTTAAAATAGCTATACCTTCCTTCTGTAGGGTTTATTTGCAAGGAAACTGTGAGCCCAAAACTCTTACAATGATAAGTGAAACTTATCACACACATTCCTTTCTTCTAGCTTAGATTTCCCTTTACGATTCTCTCTTTCTTTCGGTATGTTTTATATCACCCTGGCATGGAGTGTATTTCTACTTTCAAGCATGTAGGTTGTCATATTTCCTTACCTCCTGATCATTAGGTATGAATATGTTGCCAACTCTGGCAAAACAAACATGAGCAAAAATTATGGGTCTACGTAGGAGCCAGTGACTGTTTCTCCTTTCTTCTTGCTTTCATGACTATGATATTCCATAGAGTGAAGAGTTCATCTTCCCAGCTCACTACAGTGGGCCACCCAGAAGCTACTGACTTCCTCGCAAGGTCAGGGAGACCAAGTGTGAAATGAACCTTTGGTATATTGAGGTGTGGAGGGCACCATCCAGCCTAGACTAACTGATGCATGTAGTAAATTTTTTTCTTAATTGTTTTTTCAATGAGACATCTTATAAATAATGATACTTATAATTATGTTTATATGAAAAAAACACATTCAGGGGTCTTGAATATTTTGAAGGTCATACACCCTTTGCAAATTTGAGCAAAACTAAAAGTTCTGTTCAGAGAGGATAATTCAAATAGGGAGAGAGAGAAGGGAGTGGGAAGAAAGTAAGCACATTAGGTATAGATAGGGAGATAGATATAAACAAAACTTTACTAGCAATTTCAGGAAGTTATGAACCCTTTGCGTAGCAATGTATAGGCTATAGAATTATAACATCATAATAGAAGGAGCAAGGGGCTTGGAGGTGAAGTAATCAAGGGTGATTCTCTCTTTCTTTTCATATGTTTTATATCACTCTGGCATGGTGTTTTGTATCACTCTAGCATGGTGTATATTTCCACTTTCTATGTCAAGCATGTAGGTTGTCATATTTCCTTACCTCCTGATTCAGCCACTAATAAATTAGGTGTTTCTATTCAACTTAACTGTGAGAATCAAGTCCCTCATCTGTAAAAGTGATATTCATATCTACTTTGCTTTGGAATTGTGAGGTATCAATGGATTAGCATATAACAACACAGTGTTGAACATAATATGGGGTCAATAAATGCTCCTTCCCTTCATCCTATTCTGATAGTGACTGCAATCTAGTGAAGCAGTCTCCATTTAAACCAAACCAAAGCTAGCTTGAGGATGAAAGGAAGTAAGAATGCTCATTTTTGTGAAATAATGCTTTAGAACTGATGAAGTCAAAGACTGTTATTCTTCTTAGCTCTACCATTCTGACTATTGTTAGATAAAGGCCCCTTGGAAAGCAAATAGGTATCATTGAAATAATTCAATAAAGCAGCTTTGCCTCATTGATTTCAGACTCGCAAGTTCAGCTGGCTGCTGAGATGTACTTGCTACGATATACGTATATACAGTTTTAGGTTTAAAACAGCAGATTAAGCTCAATGTTATTCCCTTTGGGAAATTGTGATATCAGTATCATCATGTAGAAAAAAAAAAACAAGCTTTCCTGGTACAATATATTGAAAAGATGTGATATGTAATTCTTTACAGTTTATCTTAAATATTATAATTTTTTTTTTATTTTGTATCTATGATGCTTATATGGCCATTTAGAAATTGTTAATACAGTCCTACAACCATAGATGGTTAAGAGATGGAAGAACCTGTCTATCTATCCTTAAACTTTAGTATTTGACAGATGAGAAAAACAAAACCTAAAAATATTAGGTAACTTTCAAAGACATGGAGCATATGCATAATAAATGAGACTAGACATATATGAGAGTAGGACATTGAAAGCCACTTGTATATAATTATAAGGCAGGAAGTAGAATAATGAAGATGATAATAGAAGGAAGGTCAGTAGAGTGGAGCAAGGAGATCGGGGCAAAGGAAGGGGGGAAAGAAAGGAAAGGTACTGGAGAGTGATTTGATCAAAGTATGTGCATGTATGCATGTGGCACGATGAATCCCACTATTATGTATAATTATAATGTACCGGTAAAAATTAAAAATACAAAACAAAAGCAAAACAAAACAAAAGCACCCTGAAATCCAAGCATTCCAGAGCTCTTTTTAATGCTCTCCACTTTTTGCAATGTATTAACTCATTAGACCAAGATAGTTCAGGCTTACCTATATTCCAGCAGACTTCTGGAAGCATCTGCAGCGAGCCCACCAGCTTCCATTAAGCACAAGTGGCAAAGACATTTCGAATATTGTGGTCCTTCTGCTGCTGTCACACTTCCCCCTTCCTTCCAGACTCCTAAGCCTCCGTATTCTTAGATGTCTTCTTCCCTGGAGACTGCCACTGTGCTGGCACAGGAGATTTTAGTGGGCCATTCGGAAAGACAGGTTTGGATTGCTAAGATCAGGAAAGAGAGTGCAGCACATTAGTAAGCTGCACCTGTTTAGGAGGTTGTTCGGTGCTGTTAACACTCACACTATGCAAACTTACAATGTGCGTGTGTGTTGGAGAGAGACCCAGAGATGGGATAGACAGAGGCAGAGACAGATAATGAAAAGACAACAAGAAAATACACATATCCTGGGAGAAATTGGGACTATCTGAGAAAATTAACTTTGACGATCTTAATTGTCACACAGGCTGGAGTGACACTGCATACTGAACACTCATTAGTAAAATATGAATAATTTAGCACCAAGCTAAACACAGGTCCTCTGTTTTCTAATTTTTTAAATTTTTAAGTATTTAGTTATCCATTTATTTAATTATTTGGCAAATTTGGTTTTGTAAATGTTGTCAAACTGACCAGACAGTATGCTCCATGAGATGAAAACGTGTTCATTTCTACCATTGTACTCTTAATACTTTGTGATGACTCGTGAATCAGTAAATGCAGATGCTTTAAAAAATTTTGTGAAATGAATAAAAATTAACTCTTTACAGCATAGATATGATTATTTGCATTTTGGCCTGAAGAGTTGAAGTCTAAAAAACATCTTAATCTGTTTCCCCCCACAGTCTTTGCACTGAGATCCCTCTCCTAATTCTTCCATTCTGAATATCTACTCACTAAATGGAATTATTGCTCACGATTCTGCTCAATGTAGAAGTCCTTGCTTTCTTTCTAAGGTGATTTAGTTGGCAGAAATAGAGTTTTGGTCCCCTTGATCAAACTTCCCCTTCTATCTTATAGTTCCTCAGGTGCAAACACATCTCAAAAATAAGTAGCTATAGTGACGTATTGGAGGATTCCATTTTTATGACTCATTTCACCAGATTTTAACGCACGAGAGGAAAATTAAAGTACAGAAGTAATCAACTAGACAGTCTTAATCATTCTATCAGATACTTTTTTCTGTGTAAAGATGAACCATAAATTCTCAATACACAAGGATAAGAATTCATTTGTCCCTGGATCATCTTGGGTGGCTCTGCTTTGAGGCTGGTTTGATTTAGAGCTGGAGTTTGGTACATTCTGCTTTGAATTATCCTAGACCTAAACTCAAGGGTCGTGGCCAACTCTAGGAGTAAGAGGAATATTTCTACTCCTAGATGATCACTGAAGCCCAAGATAGCAAACCCAAGCCCACCAGCTAATGGCACACCTGCTCATCATGTTGAAATCATCACGAGGCCAAGGCCAAAGTCAGTAGGAGAGGGAGTGCACACCCCACATAAAAGAGGTAGAGAGAGAGAAAGAGTGTATGTGTGAGGGGGAGATGGAAAACAGCAAAGAGAGAGAGAGAGCAGGGTGGGGTGATTACTTGAGGAGGGGAGTCTGATCTTAGTCATACTCATATCTGTGGACTTTATTCCTATTTTCAGTGAATTGGACCAAAATTTGCATGTGAAATGCACGGATTCCTCCTCTTCCACTTGTAGCATCCAATTTTGCCTTTCTTTTCAGGATCTTAGTGTCTCTCTGAATACTACTCAAGTCAAATATTTCCAGTGAGTACTTTGAGGGAAACTATGATGGCACAGTGAAGATGGTATTATCCTACATTGACAGAAGAAAGAATGAAAAAGGAGAGAGAGAGAGAGAGAGAAAGAGAGAGAGAGAAGTACGAAGAAAGGAAGGGAGAGAGAGAGAAAGGGGGATAAAGGGGGGAGGGATGGAAGGAGGGAGGAAGGGACAGAGGGAGAGAAGGAGGGAGGGAGAGAAGGGGGAGAGGGAGGGAAAGGAAAATCACTAAGCCAGGGAAAATGGTAAGAATGGTCATTATAAATATATGTGGCATCATTATAACCTAGGCATATCACTAAGCATTTGAGTCCTCCTTCACAGAGTAAGGTTAATGAAAGCACTTATTCTATGAACTTGTGGGAATAAGAAAAAATTTTAAAGTACTTTTTCCAAGTTTTGAAGATGGCAGTTCATTTATAAGTGATTGATAATACTGTTATTTTTGTGATTATCATGATTTTTAGGCAGGTACACGTCTCATTCCATATGCTGAGATACGCAACAAATTCTCTCTTGTTTCACCTCATTTCTTTTTAACCTAAAAGCATACTGTGTGTCTCCTTACTCTGCAAAGTTCATGTCACCGCTTAGGGCATAATAGTCTTTTCTAGAGTGTTAGTCTCTTTGGGGCTATTAAAACACAATACCCGAAACCAAGTAATTTCTAAAGAACAGTTATTTACTTCTTTGCAGTTATGGAGGCTGGGAGTCCAAGGGCCTGGCACTAACATCCATTGAAGGTCTCCCTGCTGTCTTATAACATAGCAAAGAATCAGAAGTGTGCAAACTTAGGCCTGTCTTCTTCTGGGAAAGCCATTAATATCATGATGGGGGTTCCACCTCATGACCTCATCTAACCTTATTACCTCCCCAAAGCCCCATCTCCACACACCTACATGTGAATCAGAGGATTATGTTTCTAGCACATGAACTTGGGACAACCCATTCAACCACAGCATCCAGGCTGCTTCTTTTCCCACCACTTAAGTACTCCAAGTGGCCCTTCCCTTTCTGGGTTCTCACTGCCACCCCACTACCATCACTGCACCCAGAAGCAGTGACCTTCTTCTTTCTTTTCTTCTACTCTAGGTTAATGACCTCCTCCCCATTTCTATCTAAAATGCTTTGTCTGTATCCTGAATCCTGTCCTTCTCTAGTACTTGGGTTTTCAAATCCAAAGTACATATATTATTGCTTTGAGCACCACAGCTTTGATGGAGGAAAAACAGAGGAGACACTCCCTGCTGGAACGGGGGTGAAAGAAAGATGCAGGAAGAGAAACCCAGGCCAGCCTAGGTTTCCACTGTCATCCTCAGTATCCCTGGACACCTCCTCCCATCCATTATGGTTATTAGCATGGACAAGATCACCAGAGTCCCAGTTAACACACTTCTCAGAACCCTCAGGCCACAGCAGGTGCATCATACATGTTGTCAATTTCTTACAGTTCAAAGAGCACAACTTTGCAACTCAGATATGGGTACAACTCCTCACGCTGCTCCTCACTGTTCCTGGATACTACTTATCTTTGAGTACCTATGCTATGCCTGTCTCCTCACTGGTGTAGAGATGGAAAAAATCATCATGTTTCAGGTTTTTCTTTTTTTTTTATGGAGAGTAAATCATTGATCTAAAGTATTGACACAGTTCTGGCAATTATTTAATAAATGTTGGCTAGCTTCTGCTAGCGAGGAAGGAATTATTCCCTGATCGTCCGGCAGTTCTTCAATATCTGAGTGCTCCCTCTGCAGGAAGACTGTGGTTCAGGAAGGTGAAATGCCTTGCTGATCTAGGTTATTTGTTGTGCATGGTGCCTTAAAGCAGCTGCTGTCAATGCTGCTGGCCTTATTGCCTTATTTAACATATTCTGCCTCTTGCTGGGAACCTTGTAGAGTAGAAGCCAGAGGCTCCAGGGTCAGGAATTAATTACAGGAACAGCAAAACCCATTGGCAAGAGGAGCCCCTGTAAAATGTCAATTTGTTGGCCACTGTTGGGGAAATGAAGACAGTAAGCCCCAAAGCCACTTCCTTTCCCTTTGGCTTAGAGCACTTGCCTTTCATTTATGAGGCCATCGGGTTCAATTAGATCTCTGTATAACAAGCTGTCAGTCACCATCAAGGCACCTCCCGGATACATGTCAAGGCAGCCTCCTCCTTGTCACTTGAATCTCACTCTGGAAACCTGTGAGTGGGATTTTAAAAAGTTGGGTTGGTGCACGTTGTGTAACACTCTGTTTTCCTCCCTTTCTCCCCCTAATGTTTTTCCAAAGTCTTCTGCCACTGCAGGCAGGGCATTCAGGGAGTAAGGGGCACCATGCTTACAAGTCATCAGGGAGAGCCCACCTAGCTGAGCCTTGAGAGAGACGTTGAGCTGGTAAGTGCAGCAGCAGCTACACCAGAGTGAGCAGCCCCTGGCCACGGCTGTTTGAGGGTTCACATTAACCCTGTAAGGTGAAAAAAAAAAAGAGGAGCACAAATTCCAAAGAGCAAAGAAAGAAACTTTCAGCCCTCTTTCCTGGTACTCTGAGCAGCTCCATATTGGCTCGACTCTTGTCACCATTTTGAACAGCTGTACTTTTTTCTCCATCAGATACACCTGACAGATGATACTCAAGTGTGTGTCACTTCCATTTGCCTAAACATTACCCCTTTTGCAACCAATCAAGAAAGTGTATCTGAATGCAAAGAGTTTATTGTAGAGATAGCTTTGACTCTGCTTTCTTTAAAATAATTCCTGGTATGCAAAAACTTTCTATTCTGGATAATATCAGTAAAATATTTTGGGGGGCATACCTCACAGAAGATGAAGACATACTGTATCATGGTGCTATGGCTAACCTGGTTGGATGTTTGATATTTCAAGGAAAAAAAATCTTTTCTCCAAGTCACTCTAAAGAGCATGCAGAAAGAACCACACAGATGATACCATGTCCTCTGATTTTATAAGACAGAACCATAATCCTGTGATAGGCAGAGCTATTCTGGGAAAAGTTCATTACACTGGACCCAAAAGACTGAGCTTGCATCCTGCTTCTTGAACTTGGTGATATCACAAAAGTTGCTGAACTTGAACTTGTGGTCTTTGGTTTCCTTCACTGGAAAACAAAGAGATATAATAAGCTCAAAGCTGGTATAGGGATTGAATAATAATTGCTAACTATGATTCATGCACTAGATCAAGAGCTTTGCATAGATTCTTTTGCTCTTAACTCTGTTTGATTCCTTTATAGAGATGAGAAAACTGAGGCTTAGAGATTTGATGACAATGTGCCTGGGACTGGATACAAACTCATGCTTCCTGACTCTGGAAAATCATTCAGCTATATTGCCTCCATTTATGTAAGTGAACAATTGTTAGCTATTGGTAAAACTTAAATAGAAATTTATACGTGTGCTAATGCTGAGAGAATATCAGGAAATAATTTGCCTCAAATATTAGAACTACTTCTTAGAAAATTATACATAAATGCATATAAATGATCACCACATTTATGTACTAATTAAGTAATTGTCAAATTTTAGCAATGAAAGAAACTTTAGAGACCTTATATTTTAGCAAGTTATGAACTGCATATTATGGATGGAGTTGGAGAATATCATGCTAAGAAAAATAAGCCAATCCCAAAACAACACTGGACAAATGTTTTCTCTGATGTGTGGATGCTGATTTATAATGGGGTGGGGGGGGCAGCAAGGGAAGAATGGGGGAAATTTGAATTGGGCCAAGGGTAGTGAGGGGGAGGGGAAAGGGTATGGGGGTGGGAAAGATTGTGAAATGAGATGGACATTTTTGTCCTATGTACTTGTATGATTGCATGAATGGTGTGATTCTGCATTGTGTACAACCAGCGAAATGAAATGATATGTTCCATTTGTGTACAATGGGTTGAAATGCATTCTGCTGTCATGTATTACTTATTAGAACAAGTATACACACACACACACACACACACATATGACTGTATTTTTTTAGTTCTCAATGAATAATTAATTTCTGTAATTTGGCCTTCCAAAATATCAAGTAGAATTTACATGTCTAATTTTAAAAACTGTGTATACACATCTACATGACATTCATATATAAATATATAATGTCTTAGTTATAACTAAATACATAAAACTATCTTTCAAGTTGATTAATAGGAAATTGAGGTTTTCTTTTTCTTATTTTTCTTCAAACTTTAATGATTTACTTCAAAAAGTCTTTGCCTGACTTTTAAGGTAGGTATTATTCTCCTGTTATACTATATTTTTTCTCAATACTCTTGCCTAAAATGTTTCTTCTTTGTCCATTTGAAATCAGTGTTAGTCTATAAGTACCTTAAGGATATTATTGTGTAGAGTTTTCCAAGGAATCCATATAATCCAAAGGCATTTGTATAATTCCATGGAATTTTCTTTCCAGTATATTTTCCCATGTCCTTCCTTCCCATTTCACTTAAAAATATAATAAGTTCTCCAAGATCAAAATGGAATAAGGAAAGGTATTTCTGCATCCCCATGAATATATTGTTTTCACTCTTAAGCTATTAGTCTTTTAGCTTTTCTGAACTTGAACTTACCAAGACTAGTTCAAGCATCACTTTTTCTCTCCATCTCACAGGTAAACTTAATTACTGTCTCTTCTGGGTCTCCATAGCTTTGTGGTGTCTCTTTGGAAACTAGTCCTGAGGACTAGAGAAGTCATCACCCTTTTGGGATTACAGCAAAGAAAGATAGATAAAATACCTCTGTCTCTTTCTTCCCAATATGCTTCCCCAGTCTATCAGCAAATCTTTGGGGGAAATTGTAGCTTCGGTGTAGACTTTGAGATATAGCTGTTGGGAGGAAGAACTAGAAATCTATGTTTAACTCTTCTCTCTCTTCAATCTTAAATTGAAATATTTGTAGAATTATTTGGTTTTCTGGCCTTACAGATTCCAAGGTAGATCTAGATTACTACTTTGAGTTGACCTTTTCTAGGAAGCTTATTTGGAAAATCTCTTTCAGAAGTGATGAAAAGAACTGGAACAGCAATATAACTGCAGGTATATTTCTGCTCATAGAATGACTTACACTGTCTCTGGGCATTGACTTCCTTGACTGAAGGCTCGAAGGTGGAGAAAAGAACATACAGTAGGAAGGGACAAATGAACCCATTGGTCAGTAAATATCATGCATATCATGGACTAAGTCCCTATTGTTTGGGTCAGTTTTCCCGTATGCCACCACTCAGGGAGGTAGGAATGGTTGCTCCTTCTTTGGCCCATGAGAAAAATAACAAAAAAGACAACAACAGCAATGGCTAGCATGAGTTGAGCACTTTTGGGAGACTCTGTCCTGGAAGTATCTTATGTATTAGATTTCCAAACATCATTAGCTGATTTTTCTCCTCACAGTAGCTGGTCAGATCGGTACTGTTGTTTCCTAGATTTTACAGTTGAGAAAACTGCAAGGTCGAACAATTTATTCAAGGCCACACAATTTGTAAGAGAAGAATGGTACCATCATTGCTAACCCTCTGCACCATCCCTTCCCCTCCCACCCCTCTACCCTATCTAGAGTTCATCTATTCCTCCCATCTCTCCCTCCCTACTCCACTATGAATCAGTCTCCTTATATCAAAGAAAACATTTGCCATTTTGGGGAAGGGGAGACTGGCTAACTTCACTTAGCATTATCTTCTCCAACTCCATCCATTTACCTGCAAATGCCATGATTTTATTCTCTTTTATTGCTGAGTAATATTCCATTGTGTATACATGCCACATTTTTTTTTATCCATTCATCTACTGAAGGACATCTAGGTTGGTCCCACAGTTTAGCTATTGTGAATTGTGCTGCTATAAACATTGATGTGGCTGTGTCCCTGTAGTATGCTGTCTTTAAGTCCTTTGGGTGTAGATCAAGGAGTGGGATAGCTGGGTCAAATGGTGGTTCCATTCCCAATTTTTCAAGGAATCTCCATTCTGCTTTCCATATTGGCTGCACCAATTTGTAATCCCATAGCAATGTATGAGTGTACCTTTTTCCCAACATCATCACCAACATCATCACAAACAACTTACTGTTGTTTGTCTTCATAATAGCTGCCATTCTTACAGGAGGGAGATGAAATCTTAGAGTAGTTTTGATTTGCATTTCTCTAATTTCTAGAGATGATGAACATTCTTTCATATATTTGTTGATTGATCATATATCCTCTTCTGAGAAGTGTCTGTTCAGGTCCTTGGCCCATTTATTGATTGGGTTATTTGTTTTTTGGGTATTTAGCTTTTTGAGTTATTTATATACTCTAGAGATTAGTGCTCTATCTGATGGACATCATTATCCAAAGTACATGTATGAAGACACGAATTGGTGTGAATATACTTTATATACAACTAGAGATATAAAAATCGTGTTCTATATGTGTAATATGAATTGTAATGCATTTTGCTGACATTTATTGAAAGAAAGAAAGAAAGAAAGAAAGAAAGAAAGAAAGAAGAGAGAGAGAGAAAAGAAATCCTGCTTAGTTGTCATTAAGGTATAATTATGTCAACCCAAATTCAAACATATCCCAATGTCTGCAGTCTCAGGTCATTTAACTGGCCAGGTTCCTTGGAGACAGAATGATAAAGATACTTTCCATTATCCCAATGGAATTTAGTAATAATAAATAAATAAACATATATTACCTTTTCTTAAGAGAGAGAGAGAGAGAGAGAGAGAGAGAGAGATATGACAGTTTGAACAGTAACTCAGCTGAAACCCAGACATGGGAACCTGAGGTTCAGAAAGGTTGTGTAATATGAGTGAAATCATCCTTCTTGATTTAGATTTCTGGGTCTAGAATACTGATACATTTAATAGTAGTTTTATAAATCTTGTTACTGATTTTTGTTTTGTTGTGCTGCTTTGCAATTCTAGACACTAATACTCAGGGGAAAAAAATAGTGGGGTCAGAAGGAGAAGTGAAATAAAATGATTTTCTTATTGACATTATTTTAGAGCAAAATTGGCCTGAGTGGTTGAGCTAGCAATCCTAATTTCACATTTTCCATAGAAACCTCTGGAACCTTAGCAGTATATTTTCTCTCAACTCTTTTATCAAAAGCAAAAGTCGGAAACAAATGAAAAGATGGCTTTCCTGTCCTTCCTAGAGCTTTGTCTCAACAAACCCAAAGCTTCCTTGCTTCCGTGTTCAATGACACCTTCACAAACTGAAGCTTTATCACTTATGGTATCGATTCTCACTGCCTGCTCTTCCCAAGCAAGTCCCTTAGGTGGGAAGGAACCTACTGGATTAGTGAGAGAAGATTCTGGCCCCTGGATTTCAGTAAGGAACAATAAACTTTGGTGTTGCTTTCTTCAGTTCTATCTTCCTACAGACAAAAATAAACAGGAGAAATAGGCTCCTACATAAAAATGCCTGGTTAGCACTTTCATTTCAAGTCTTCCTTTAAGCAGACAAATCTGACTCAATTTTCTCTTCTTGAATGACCTTAAACTGCCTTTCGAAAACTTTGCAGACTTAATTACTTGCCATTGAGCAATGCCACCTTCCTAGGAATCCTGGCTGGAGGACACACAGACTTGTGGCCAATACTCACATTGTTGGCACATAGACTCCTGTGTTGAAGTCCCTTGTGTTCTCTAAAAAGAAAATGCTTCAGCATTCTGAATCTAAAAGATGGCTCAGTGTTTATTTCCACTTATAATGGTGATCATATCCCACTTCTGTGTTGTGTTTTCTCAACGTTAAAAATATGCTGAATTAATTGAAATCATCTGAGATACCTGCCATCCAAATGACCCCAAGTCCTAGGAGACAAATCCAATATGATTAATCAATTAAATATTAGCAAAGAATCTTTTGGGATAGATGGGGTTCTTTTTGTATTTTGTTCTAGCTTTCAAGGACATTAAGTAACCTACTTCAGGCTCTAATTGAAATGTTAGCCAGTTGATCATGCAGGTAAAACAGGTTAATTATTAGGTTGTTGCTGAATAATTACCTAGCAATTGGCATCTTAGATTACTGTTATAATTATTTTGGCCCTCTTCACCAAAACACAGATTGTCCTTGATAATTACTTATAGATTCACTGAGCATTATTAAGAGGGGGTCTGTTAAAGGCTGAAAACTAATTGTAATTATAGCCCTAAAATAAAAAGTACAAATAAATAAAAGAAAGCTCACATAGTCCCCTCCCCCCAATATCGAGTAATGGTTTTGCTTGGGCATATTTAATACTGCATATGCGAGAATACTGATAACAAACAGGGACTTAAGTTGGTCATTTCAATTTTCATGATTCCTATAGAAAAGAAGAAGAAAGGTAGAAAAACAGGTCAGAAGGGATATAAAGAGGAAAATAAATGGGCTGGGAAAAAGAGAGAAGATATAGCAGGGAAGTCTAGAAAGGAAAGGATAAAAGGAAGATTTGCTAAATATTAATGAAAAGCAAATGGTCTGGTAGGCTCTCCCTAAAGATATCCACATCCTCACCCCTAAACTATGTCAATCTTGCCTTATGGCTACAAAATACTTCTCAGAAATTATTATGTTAAGGATGTTGACACAGTGTGATTTTCCTGGACAATCTGGTGTGGCCTAAATGCAATCACATGGATCTTCAGGAGAAGAGACAGAGGGAGATCAGAAAGAGACCATAAAAGAGAAGCCATGGAAACATGGAGGCAGACAGTGGAATGACAGTGACCGTGAGCCAAGGAAGACTCCCATCCTAGAGCTTCTGAGGAGGCACATTCCTGCCCATTCCTTGATTTGGGATGAGTATTACTGATCTGGGATGTGGGCTTGAAGAACTGTAAGAGAATAAATTTGTGTTATAAGCTGCCAGGTTGGTGGTAATTTGTTACAGCAGCTATAAGAAACCAATACAGTCATTTAGACATTCACAATTTCTACTTATGCCCTATAAGTACCAGGTGTTACCCTGAATACCAAGAAAGAGAGAGAGAGAGAGAGAGAGAGAGAGAGAGAGAGAGATGCTACTGCAAGAAAGACAAGCTTGCTTAGACAAACACATAGATATAACAATAAGATTCTTTCAGACAGCAATAAATTCTGTGAAATATATGAATGGGAGAAATCAAAAAGAATATAATGGAATAATCGGGGAGAGGTGCATAACAGGGGACCAGGAAAGCTCTAGTGAGAGGAGATATTTAAGCCAGTCTTTTCAGGATACAGTATTATTCTAGCATCTTTGAAATCATCTCAACCTTTCAGTATCACAAAAACTTTTGCAGATAATATGTTTTAGGTATTTTACAGTTTGACAGTATAAATGAAGCTTTGAGGGCTAAAGTAACTAACCCAAGGTTACAGTGTTATTGGTGGTAGCAGTGAGACTCAGGCCCAGGATTGTGTGTGCAAACTTTACACATTTCCCATGTGAAATGCAGGTGGGAAGAATAATTGCATGACATGGTATAAGATGTCCCAATTTTATTTCCAACTCTCCTCCATGAATATATTAGATTTTCTGTTTAGAGACATAATTTGAGACTTCATGTTACCTAGCTCATAATGATCAACAATTACCAGTTCAGACAGGATGTTATATAATTCTGAGAGCCAAACCTGCTACTCCCCTGGATAAATAAGAATCCTCCTTGACTATTGTCACCCTCTTAGATTCACCCTGTTCAATCTTGGTGTGACTCAGCTCTCCCCTAAGAATGTTTCTGACACTTATGTGAAAATCTAATATGCAGATGAATGTGACAAGCAGGTTGATACCCTAGAGAGAGCGAGGAAAATGAATTCTACTGCTCAAGGCCTGAGGAATCTTAATTTGATATTTAGGCCCTTTGGCTTGATTGGGCTGTGGCAAAGACAGAGGTATTCTGTCCTGTTGTGTCAGTTTGCAGACCCCAGGGAATGAGTGGCTGTGAGGCAAGGACCCGACTGACTAGTAACCAGCAGGCAGGAACCAATGCAGCACTCACACCTCGAGGTTAATGGCAGAGCCAGGGCAGCTGGAGATTCCCGGGGGAAGCCTGCAAGCCTGTCAGTGTTCATCAGCATCACTGTGACAACTGGACACTCAGGAAGGAGCTGTGGAAAAGAAGACTAGCTGATAACAAGGCCACCTTGAGAAGTCCTATGCTTTGCGCACCTGGGGAATATCATGAAGGGAGGTTGAATGATGTGGCTCATATTCCTAGTGTTTGGTCACGGGAATCATAAGTTTGGATGCCCTGATGAAACTTGCATTCCAAAATTAGTTTATGCCTGAATCAGGAAGGGCATTAGAAAATGGCACTTTTATCATAGTCTATGTGATCATAGAATGAAGTAGAAATAACAACAGCAGCTACGGCAGAACAGTATCTAGCATTCACTCCATCATTCTGTGGGCCAAGTTCCGAGCACTTTGGGCATAGGAACTCATTCGATCCTTACCAAGCTCCATGCAATAGATAGTATTGTTACCCCATTCTATACTTCGGGAAAATGAAGATGTGGTACACTGCTAAAGGGAAAGTGTTAATCAACTTCAAGAGGATTAAGCCCAACATGAAGTCAAGGAGGTATGATTACCTACACTGAGATGCAAATGCTTCTAGAGGAAGAGCTTTGATACTGAGATTGGCCACCTGAATTGGAATCCTGTTTCCACTACATATTAGTTGGATAGCGGTGGGATAGGTGAAGTACTTAAAATTCTTTGTGATCAATGGCAGGTTCTCAACAAACGGATGATCAAAACATTTAATCTGAGAGGCCTAGGCACAGAATCTTGCTAGCGAAAGCCAAACCCCTCTATCTGTTTATTTGTTTATAAACTGGGACCACTAAACTTGGCTGGAAGTTAAGCAGAAGATTCATAGTCAATCATGTGTTTTAAAGCCCCTTTATAAATACACCAGACCCTATTGGAATACTGGGTAGTGTCTATGATATTACTTCGTCATCTTTACAATGGGATAGAAAGTACTTGGTTATGTGGTTGAGATTGTGAAAACTGAGTCACATGAAATATAACTTGCACATTCCAAGGCTCATGGCCTCTGAACCCATGTCAGTTCTCACGGTGTGCCGTAGTGTGATTACAGAACAGTTGGTGCCTTCCAAGCACACCCTAATGACCCTCAGAGATTTCTTTTTGTTTGTTTATTTATCTATTTATTCATTTATTTTTGCCGAAAGAAGCATATAGTACAATAGCTACTGCCCATTAAAGACCTTTTTGCAATTAAAAGTGAGAAAGGTAATATCTGCCCAAGCTTTCGTTGTCCAGTCAGTTTCCACAGGGGAAAAAAAGTGAGGGAGTCCCTGAAACAGTTTATTACACACAACTGTTGACTCTTCTTATCCTCTGACTTCATCTAGGAAGGAACCTGGTAAGTCACAGCTGAAGAAAAAGATGAGCAGGGAACAAGTGCTTTTTGTAAATAATTCATGGTTCATTCCCCTGCACTGCAGATAATTAAGGTGGTTGGAAACAGGTTGCTTTGGATTGCTTTAAAAAAAATACGAAACGCCCTCTTTCAGCTGACTTAGCCTGACACACGTGCTAGGTCATCTTGATATTCCACTGCAGAAAGACATCCACCGTGTCTGCTTGTTGCTTTCTGGGTTGATAATCCCCAGACACAGCTTTTAGAAAAATCAATGATCACACATAATGGTCTTTGGTATCCCAACCTGCTCTTCAAAACAGCTAATAGGCTGAGTGTGATATGGATAAAGTTAGAAACAGCTCATTACCGGAAGAGATCATGTTGAGAAGCCTTGGTCACTGGCTTCTTATGACAGCAGCTCAGGGAACTCTCTTTCTGAGCTTGCTGAAATGCTCTAGAATATATCATCCTATCACTCCTACCCAAAGACCAATTAAACCAAGGTGAAGCAGAATACCAGTGAAAGAAAAGACGTCTTTTGACATAAAGCCAGGACCTCGGTTCTTCTACACGAGGTGGAGTTGCTGACTTTAAAAGAAGTGTAGTTGAGTGGGGGATATGGACTGCAGTGACTTAACAAAAAGCAGGTGTCCTCTGTTGGTTCACATGCCAACTGAAGCACCATGAAACTCCAATAGTACCCTTCTGTTCCACTTTCTATATCCACACATATCCATTGTGAAGTGGAAAAAACAGAGACCAGATAATGAATTACCTGCCAAGATTCACTCAGTAAACAGTTGACCTGAGACATGAGTGGGTGGGATCTTGACTTGGAGCCCCATTACTCTTTCCACTATAATGAGTTAGAAAAGGGTATTCTGGTATTTTCCAGGACCCCCTCACAATCTTCACCCTGCACATGCTCACCACGTGACTCCCGATAGGCCAAGAATAATTTTAAGACTTCATGAGTCTTGCCATACTCAGACACTTCACTATCCAAGGTACTCAGGGAACAAATTCTAAGCTGGTGAGAGCACAACACAAATGTCACATACACTGCTGGCCTCTACTGAAAATGTAAACTGGAAGTTTCCAGGAGACTGGCAAGAATGGTGACATGACTGAGAAGGTGACAGTATATGAGGAATAATTGAAGAAATTAGAGAAAGCCTCATCCTGGAGAAGTCTTCAGAAACTCTGAGCAAAGTAAATAATAGGATCTTCTCAAAGAGAAATTAGCCTCATCCTTTATGTCTCTACATTTTTAGGGACCAATGGAGCAAGAAGGTTTCAGAGAGATAAATTTTAGCTCATTATAAGAAAAAATGTTCTAATAGTCAGGGTCAGCTTTACCGATGCCTCAAAGACTGAGCAGAGAGGTACAGGGAAGGAACCACTGAACCCAGAGAGAGGAGTCGACACTAATGAATACACAGCTGTGACTGCCCATCTATCCTCTCCTGGCCGTAGTTTTCTTCTTTTGCAGAAGGGTGGTGTTGGGAAAGCTTTGCAGGATTACTTCCTCATCTCCAATTTTAATTATAATCATTGGGGTGTTTTTACAGAAGGTAGACTACTACATGTCAGTGGTATCATAAGGGATTTAACCATCAAACGTAGATAGAATTAAGTTTACATTGATTTTTTTTTTCCTAACTCTAGGATTCCATTGATTTAACCCAAGCTAGATTCTTAACCCTACATTAATGGAATATTAACTAAGGCATAATTGACCATTTCACATTTATCATCTAAATCTTAACAGAAATAGAGCTAAAATGTTTAATAAGCGATAGCAGAGAGAAAGAGGAAAGAAATAAGGAAAATCTTTGCTCCCTTTGTATTGATTTAGGGATGCAGTTATTTTAGGGTGTTATGATAAACTGTCATTCTTGACCCAGAGTCAATTAAGATAACTTGTGTGTTACATGGTATGTGACCTGGTAAATACAGACATGAAGAACAATTGCACTTACACTGAGCTGTTCCAGTGAGACATGATAAACACTCCGCTGACAGTAGGCACTAGAATTTGCACCAACAAAATCTCAGTATGAGATACTGAATTACATGACCAGAAGATTTCTCATTATTGCATCTGGAACTTTGTTAAAGATGCCAACTCTACTGTTTTTTTTTTTTTTGTTGTTGTTGTTGTTATTGTTTTGTGTTTTTTTGTTTTGTTTTGTTTTATTTTTTGTCACCTGCACTGATTCTGTGCATTCTCTACTTCTTTGCATCATTGATTCTGATTAAAAATCAAGTGTGTACATATCTGATTGTGAGAAATGGAAACATACTTGTTTCTGTCTACCAGGGATCAAGTAAGTATCTGGCCTTTTCAATTTACAAAATGGAGAGAATGCACTATCACAAAAAAGTGAGGCTTTGTCAAAAAGAGGAAGGAGATAGACATGGTTAGCAGCCAAATACATGATTAATATTCACTGAAGCCTCAGAAGCCAAAGAAACGGTCAGTGTCCTCAAACACTGCAAAGATGCCAGGAAAAGGAAGGCTGAGATGACGCTTTTTGCATTGTGCAGACAGAAAGGTATTAGAAGCATTTATGAAGATTGTTTCAGCATGGTGTTGGGATCAGAGCTAGAGGTTGTGTGTTAAGAAGTAAATGCAACCAGTGGAAGTACCGTAAACAGTGACTACCCGTTCTCCCGGACTACTGATTGCATTCTAGACAGGGCAGATGCGATATTTCATTTTCATCAACTCGAAGGCAATTGGCCCTATTTCCCCGAGGTAATTACTGGGCATAGGCTCTCTTGTGGAAAAAAAAATCATTGACAGAATGGAGCTCAAGTGCTTTAAAGATGAGGAATGGCTGCCACCTCATTGTATACCAATCAAGTCTATTTTGTGAGTCTTTATTTGAGTCTACTTATATTTTAAACTTTATAGCTTCAGCCATCTTAGTAAGGGCTCATTCTCTCTGTAAGAATACAAAACAAGGAAAAAGGGTTATATGTGTTATGGATACAGGAAAACTGGAAGGGCCATAAAACTTGCTGATTTTTTTTTTTCTGAGCCAGTTTCACACTCTTTTATAATTTTTATTTTACTTTTAGTTGATAAATAATAGTTGCAGGAATTTATTATGTGCAGGAATTTATTATGTACAACATGACATTTTCACACACATGCACACACACACATTGTGGAATGGCTAAATCAAGCTAATTACAATATCTTATCTCACATACTTCTCTCTCTCTCTCTTTTTTTTTTTTTTTTTGGTGAGGACTTATAATCTACTTGTCTTAGCAATTTTCAAGTATACAACATATTGTTACTAAGTATAATCACCAAGATGTACAATAAATCTCTTGAAGGTATTGTTCGTAACTGGAATTTTGTCTTCTTTGACCAATATCTCCATTATTCGACGAATTTCCTCACCTTCTAGTAAAACCACTCTACTCTCTGCTTCTATGAGTTTGACTCTTAGATTTTGCCTATGAGTGAGAACTTGCTGGATCTCTATCGCTCTGCCTGGCTCATTACATTTGGTATAATATCTTCCAGGTTTCTCTAGGTTGTCACAAGCCACAGCTACTGCTCTTTCACCTCTTCTGTCTCTTAACACCAGCTCTGCTCACTTTAGCCTTATGAGACTGTTTCAAAATGTTTCTGTCTTCTCTGTTGAGTTTTCTTAATTTTGTTGATCATTTTTTCTTATTTTCTTTCCACTTACTAGTATGAGTAACCAGCAGCCCCGATTTCATGGAATTCTGTTTTTTTTTTTCCCCATGAGAAAATCAGACAAACTCTTCAAAATTATACAATTATGAAATATTTATACTGCTACTGTGTTTGTTCACTCATCCATCAACAACTGTTTGTAAAGCAATGATCATTCATTAAATACTATTTCTGTCCATTATTCCATTTTGTATTTTTCAGGTCTATCCCATGAAACAAGTGCCCAATAAGTGGCTGCTGAAGGAATAAATAAGCAAATAAACATATAAATGGACAGAAAGTGAGGGGGAACAAATGCAATGCAAATACAGTATATAAATAAATATCTTGTAAAAATAGCACTATGGATTTGGTAGTATAAGTAATTATATGGAGCTAATAGGGTTCAACAAACATCACCACCACAAAAGGTATTTAGTAAACTGATTAATGCACTATTCACACAAAGAGACAAACTTACATGCTTCACATTGATGTTATTGGTGAGGACAAAATGCAAGCTTCAGACAGCCACAGGAATTCTCCCAAAATTGTAGATGTCGGAACAGGAAATGGGTGATGTCAAGAAAAAAGGGAACTCGTCTGTCAGAGCATTCTGGTGAGGGTTGGGTGTCTGCTCCTGGCAATAATAATGAACTCCTCAGGGTCTGGAAGGTCAAAGTTCCAAGAGAAGAAACATCACTTGGGAAATAAATGTATTAAATGACAAAATTAATACTGGCAAGTTATCATAATACTGGGGATTTATTCCATGAGAAACAGAGCCAAAAAAGCAAGTTAATAGAATAAAACCAGTGAAACAGGAAATACAAAATGGTAGACTAGTCATGCATACTAATGTTTTTGTGGCTGGAGTATTTGTGACTTCTTGGTTAATGGCTGCATTTGCATTTGCATCTCAAGCCATCATAAAAAAAATTTTGCAGCAAAGCAAAAATCACAGCTAAAAGATTTGGATAATACTTATGTTCAAATGCTCACATTATAGTGATAACCATTAACATTACAGGCAGTACCTAAAATGCTGATACATGAAATATTATAAATTTGAAGCTTTTGTATTGTTTTAAACTATCTCTTCCTTTTGTGATTAGAAGATTTGGTGCAAGGGCTATCCACGTTAAAACAGAGAAAAACTTGTGAAAGCTGGGTAACTGAAAAGTGAAAATGATCATTTTGAATCTTTGATCCTTTTTAGCATATGTTTAAACAAGTAGAGATGAATGATTTGAAGATTAAATTTTGAAGAGTAACAGATCATGTTGAGACTTGACCCTCTCCATTATCAGTAGTTTGCACTTCATCTCTTTAAGACTTAATTCCCTCCTATATGAATAGACATGGCTGTAGGAATGGCTTCACAGGCTTGTTGAATGACTAAATGAGACTTTAAGGCACTTACCTTAATCCTTCACATATTTCTGGTTTATACTGGCCAGTGATGGTAATGCTTCTGTGAGTCAACTTTGCATGATTATAACAATATGCCTGAGATAATCAACTTAAAAGAGGAAGGGTTTGTTTTGACTCATAGTTTCAAAGGTCCAGTCCATGATCAGTTGGCCCTGGTTCTTTGAGTCTATGGTGAGGCAAGGACATCATGGTAGGAAACATATGGTGGGGTGACTTATTCACCTCATGGTGGTGAAGAAGAAAGAAGAGAGAGAGAGGGAAAGAGCTAAGGCCTAACATCCCCTTCAAGTCACAGCTACAATGACATAACTTTCTTCCACCAGGGTCCATCTCCTAAGGGATCCACCACCTCCCAATAGCACGACAGCCTGGAGACTAGCCCTTGAACACATAACTTTGAGGGGCATTTAAGACCTAAACTCTAGAAATGCTGTAATAATGTATATGTAGACCATCGTCCCCATCCTTCTTTATCTATTACTGAGAGAGGAAATCCATCCATTATATTGTCTTGCTCTTTGGAATGTTGCATAAATACCCTTTGCCTCAGTTTCTTCAACTGTGAAATGAGAATAGTCATCAACAGGATTCATCAAAACAGCAGACATTTTAAAATATAAGATGTTAGGTTAATTTGATGTCCACATTGCAAAAAAAAAAAAGAAAGAAAAGAAAAGAAATAACTTATTATGTCAAACCATACACGCATAGCAAGGACTCTGTATATGTCACTTACTTTGAAACAGAACAACTTAATGCTAGGGGCAGTGGTGCACACGTGTAATCCCAGTGGCTCAGTAGGCTGAGGCAGGAAGATCCCAATTTCAAAGACAGCTTCAGCAACTTAGTGAGGCCCTAAGCAACTGAACAAGACCTATCTCAAAATAAAAAAAATAATAAAAAGGGCTGGGGACGAGGCTCAGTAGTCAAATGACCCTGGATTCAATCCCTGATATGAATATAAAAAATTAATTTATTCCCTTCTCTTACTTACCCCGTTAATATTTCTTTAACTATTACTTTTGATCCTTTTTAATCTATAAGCTTCCTATATTTTATGAATTTATTCATTTTTATAAAGAAATTTGCAACTTTAAGGAAAGTATTTATTAGTTCTCTTTATTTCCCAGTGCTAGCAATAAAACAGGGCCTTGTACACGCTAATCAAGTGCTCTACCATTTGGAGCTACAGCTCAGCCCTTAATTTGTTTTGTTCTATGAAATTAAGTATAAAACGGTAAAATAGCATAATTTCACAATTTTGAAAAGGTGAGCAAACACTGTACCATATCATTACAAGTGAAATATGCATCTGGACAGCCCTCAGCTGAAGAAACCAAGCTTTGCCAGCATTCAATAGACTTCCTTTCCCATTCACAGCTCCATGCCCCTCTGCTAAATGAAACTACTTTCTTGACATCGGAGATAACCTCTTGCCCTTTTGTAGTTTTAATATATTATGTGTGTATTCCTTCAAGACTATGGGTCAGTTTTTCCTCATCAAAATTTATACTAAATAACTTATTCAATAGGAATCATTTCATGTTTAGACTTTCTATCAACATTAGGTTTATGAAATCCAAACACATTGTCACATTGAAGAAGACAGGAAAGAGTCACCCATATCACCCCCCCCCCAACTTGGAGCTGGAGAATATGGAGAAAAATGTCTTCCTCTAGTGGAAGGAGAGGGAATATGTACATGTTTGAGACTTGGAACACAGTATCAAGCCCACCACAGTGAAACCCAGTATGAATAAAAGACTCATGTTCCCTCTCCCATGGACAGTGTCCCCAGAGAAACCTCTGGAGCTTTCTACATGAGCTTGGCAGCCATAGGACTACCTTCACTACCCCTCCACGGCACAGAGAAAGGCTCCATCTGCTGAAGGATAGGAAAGGAAAGTAAGAGCAGGACTCTGCCTTGGACCAATACCAGCCTTACAATGATGAAAGTTAAGATGGGGCAGTACCCAAAGATTTCTGTCCCTAGGCAAGTGATCTATAAAAGGAGCCTCTGTACCCATCTCTGTGCTGAGCAGAGGTAGAGGGCTTGGTGGGATAGATTTATATTTTGGTCAATATCAACTCTGGATGCCTTCTTCAGTCTTGGGCCGTTACACAGCAGCAGGCTGATGATAGTAGTGTGGGCCTTGGTCCTGCCTCTGAATGCTAGTCTTAGCAGGTCATGGGCCCTGAGTGTGACCCAGTATTGCCATGTTGGTGATCACAGAACAGCACACTCTATCCTTCCTCTTATCTCCCCAACAAAACACAGAGTCATTGTCTGCTTGGGGTAGGAGGAGGGAAATAGGCACAACTCAAGACTGTGGAGAAAGAATATACTTTTCAAGCATTCCCCTGTCCAACCTGAAAAGAACGCCAAGGGCTGATTTGTGAAAAAATTAGGCTTGGGGTGCTCTCTAGTGCTGAAACAATGGCATTACACAAACCCCAAACACACAGCAAACAGATTTAGGGCATCATCTAGTGCTAACATCCTAGCATTAACAACAGGATCAGAGAAAAAAGTGAATGGCAGCTTAGAATTTTTGGAAGGACAGAGTCAAACAAAACCTAGTAGTGAAAGGCCATAATAAATACCTAATCCATCAGATTAGGTCGTTGTCATATATCAAAAAGCAGCAAAACCTTTCAGGAAACTATGACATCACCTAAAGGATAAAGGAACCTGCCATAACTGAATATAAAGCATCTGATATGCACAAATTCTTGGATGAAGCATTAAAAATAGCAGTTTTGAGGAAATTTAATGAACTTCAAGAAAACAAACAATTCAATACTTTATCTGAGACATTAAATAGAAAAACAAATGTATTTGAAAATCAAATAGAAATCTTGGAGCTGAAAATTACACTAAACAAAATGAAAAATGTGATGATCAATAGCAGAATCAACTGAGAAGAATAAGAATAAGTGAGCTTGAAGACAGATTATTGAAAAGATAGATGAGAATAAAGACAAAATGAAAGGGAATAAGGAAAGCTCATGATAACTATGGAAGAGTATAAACAAAGTAAATATTCAGGTTGTTGGTGGTTATGGCAGATTTCAGAATGCAAAAGAGGTAAAATGCTTATTCAAAGAAGCAAATGACAGAAAACTTCCCAAATGTAAAGTATCCACCTACAGGAAGGTCAAAAGTCACCAATTAAACTCAAGTTTTCCAAGTCTACCCCAGGACATCTTATAATGAAACACTCCAAGGTTAATGATAAACAACATTTTATATTATTGCTTTGCTCTAGCTGCTCAAAGAAACATTATAAGAAGTTAATAGATATTGCTACTGAGAAGTAGGACCATTGCTATGACTATATCTAACCATGTAGTTCAGAGCATTTGGAACTGGTTTGCAGAAGAAATTTAATTTAAAAGTTTGGAAATGCAGGCTAAAGAAGGTTGAGAATTTTTAAACAAAGCTTCATGGGTAGCAATTATGGTATAATCTCCAAATACCAAAATGACAATACAAAGTGGACAGTAATGAATATGATCATGAAATTTCAGATGGGAATTAGAACTCAATTTGGAATTGGGCAGCAGGCTACCCATGCTGTATTCTAGAAAAACAAACACATACCTTGTCTATATTTTCTCCCTGCTGTAACACTTTCTGTGAGGCTTAATTTAAAGTTGATGGACTACTTAATCTTGTGGAGAAAATTTCAAGGCTTAATGTGATAATCATGAGTAAAAAGAACAGAAATAAAACTTGCAGCATTTTCAGGAAATGAATACATTTAAAGTTGGGACAAAGGAAGGTATAACTGCTGAAGAGACTGGAACCATTAAAGAGAAACCAAGAACTTTCCACAAGGACAACAGGAAAGATTCCTTGAGGCCATCTCAGCAACACCCAATTCATTATGGGCTCAAGGTTATAAAAACAAAAACCCGCTTGAAAGACTTTGTTTTGAGCATACATTATGAAGCTGTCCTGCTCACCTAGGCCACTTAGGATATCATTTCTTAAGCTTAATTTTCACCATGCTCAGTCATCCCAGGCACTCAGAAGCCACTTCAACCATGGTCCAAAATGTCTTGGTTTCTGCTTCTACTAGAACTAAGTAAGCATGTTTGGCATCATCCTCATGGAGCTGGTTTTTCAGGTAAGAACACAAGAGTTGCAGGATTATCAAAGCTTCCACTGACATTTAAAAGGAAGGCCTATGATGCCTATTTAAAAGGAAGTATGACTCAGAGTTGAAATTCTTGCAGACAGATCCACAGAAGTAGATGTATGAAACTATAAGAGAGAAGCATAAGTTACAATGAAGAACCCAGGAAGTTAGAAATGCCAGGGATATGAAATGTCTGTTGAGCAAAGCTGCACATTGTGAGAAAATCCAGCCCAAAAATTATTTCCCAACCTTCTTTGGCGCACATTTTGCCCAGCATGCATACCAGATCCCAGGCATGGAACTACAGGATACAGTATTTACCCTGTTGGGTTTCTATCTTCCTTAGGACCAATCCCTTATTCCTATGCCTCTAATTCTCCCTTATGGAATGGGAAAATTTATCGGTTCAACTGTATGTTGAAAGTGTATAATGTGCTCTTTGATTTTTATAGAGGCTCATAGTTATAAGTTTGCCTTAAGTCTCAGAGGAGAATTTAGACTTGGACTTTGGAGCAACTCTGGAACTCTAAAGACTATAGGGAATCATGGAGATAGACTGAATTTGGCAATGGGAAATTAGCATGAGGTTTTGAGGGCTGGGGTGAAATGGTATAATTTGTATTTGAAATGTCACCCCAAATTTCATGTATTGAAGATTTGGTCCCCAATATGTTAAGTTAGAGCTTTGGGGAAGTGATTGGATCCTTAGGGCTCTAACCTTATAAGTATGTTGGCACATTTGATGGATTAATCATTTGAATTAATTACTGAAACGAGATGAAAACTGTGAGTAGGAGAGCCATAGTTGGAGGAAGTAGGTCACTGAGGGTGTGACTTTGGGGACTATATCTTGTCCCTGACCCTTTCCTTGCTCGCTGCTCTCTCTTTCTGCTTCCTGGCTGCATGAAGAGAGGAACTTTCTTCTTCTTTGCCCTTTTGCCATGAGTTTTCTGCCTTGGTGCCAGTCATCCATGGATGAGAACCTCTGAAACCATGAGCCGAAATAAACTTTTACTCCTCTTTTGTGCCAGGAATTTGGGCACAGCAACAAAAAACTAATAGAAGCATATATATAATTCTGCAGGAAGATCTTACAGTAAGCTAAAAAATAAGACTCACAATTTCTTAAAAAGGAGTCACATTGAGTAGTTTCCCAACCACAATGCAACAAAATTACAGATCAGTACCAAGAAAAGCTTTAGAAAGTATATCAACACATGAAAATCAAAAGATATACTCCCAAAGTCATCACATTTAAAACAGCTTTATAAAAATAAACTATGAATAAATGTAATCAAAGAGGTAAACTATCCCTAAAATTAAAAACTCTATGAAATGTTAATGAAAGAATTGAAGAGAATGTTCAAAAATAGAAAAAATATTCTATGTTCATGAATTATAAGAATCAATATTGCAAACTGTTCATCCTTCCCAAAACAATCTACAAATTAAGTGTGATGTTTACTAAATATTAATGATATTCTTCACAGAATTAGAAAAAAATAATACTAAAATTTATGTGAAACCACAACTACCACCAACACTAACACAACAATGAAAAGCCCCAAACAGTCAAAGCCAACATCACCAAAAATAACAAAGCAGGAGCCATTATACTATCTGACTTCACACTATAACAAAAAGCTATAGTAATCTAAACAGCATGCTAACGGCATGCTAACAGATACATAGAAAAATGAAATAGTGCAAAAAGACTAGAAATAAACCCTCACATCTGCAGGTAACTTATCTTCAACAAAGGCGTTAAAATACACATGGGGAAAAGGCAGTATCTTCAATAACTGATGCTCAAAAATTTGGATGCCCACTTGAAGAAGAAAAAAACTTGGTCTCTGTCTCTCATCATATATAAAAACCATTATTAAATTAAATTTAATTAAATTATTGAATTAAATTTATTGAATTTATTAAATAATTTAAATTGAATTAAATTATTGAATTACATTTATTGAATTAAATAATTGAATTAAATTATTGAATTAAATTTAAGACATAAAAATACGAAACTACTGGAAGAAAACATAAGTGAACTACTTTGTGGCATTGAAAGGGACAAGAATTTTTTTTTTTTGGCAGGGGGAGGCACAGCAAACAAAAGCAAAAATAGAGAAATGGCTTTATATCAAACAAAGATTCATCGCAGTAAAATAAGCAACCAAAACGAGAGAAAGTATTTATAAGCTATGCATTTGCTAAGGTGCTAATGTCTAAAACATTCAAGTGGTTCAAGAAAAAACTCCAACAAGTTGTAAAATGAGTAATAGGCCTACATAGATATTTCTCAAAAAGAAAACATATTAATGGTCAAGAGGTATAGAATAAAAAAGCCTCAACATTATTAATCATCAGGGAAATGAAAATCTAAACCACATTGACTATCCCTCACTCCAATAAAAGTGTTCATTATTAAAAAAAATGTTAGCAGAAAGTGCACACAAAATGCTGGTGGGGAATGTATTTTAAATTATTCACTCAATATGGAGAGAGTATGGAAAGACCTTTAATAATGAAAAAGAGAAGTTCATATGATTCATCAATTCCACTACTTGGTATATATCCAAAGAAAATAAAATCAGACATTGAAGGGTCATCTGTACACTCATGTTTACTGCAGTACTATTCACAAAACCCCCAAAATGAAAATAACAAAATATTTATCAGTTAATGAATGATTAAACAATATGTGCCATATGTACACAATGAAATACTATTCAATTGAGAAGAGAAAAAACAATGTAACTTGTGACTACATGGATGAAATTGGAGATCATTATGTTAAGTAAAATAAGCCAGGCACTAAAAGAAAGTTCATGATCTCAGTCAGATGTGAAGGGTAGGGGAATTGATCTCATAGAAGTTGAACATGTAATAGGTGATAACAGAGGCTGGAGAGTGTAGGGGAAGGGGTGTGGGCAAATGTTGGTCCAAGGTTGGTAAGTCACAGTTATATAGAAGAAATAACTCCTCAGGCCCCATGGGATAGAAAGGTAACCATAGGTAACAATATAGTATATTTCAAAAAAGCTAAAAGAAAGGGTTTTCAATTATTGTACTCCAATAAATGAAGAGTGTTACTGGATGTGGTAGAACATGCCTGCAATACCAGCAACTTGAGGCTAAGGGCAGGAGAATTGCAAGTTTGAGGTTAGCTTTTGCAACTTAGTGAGATCCTCAACAACTTAGTGAGACCCTGTCTCATAATAAAAATTTAAACAAAGGACTGGGGATGTGTCTCAATATTAAAGCACCTTGGGTTCAATCCCCAGTATAAGAAAGAAAAAGTATAAAAGGACAAAAGAAAGAGAGAAAAAGAATGGAAAACTGTTTGAAAAACAATGTGCTTACCATGATTTGAACATTACTCAATGTATACATGTATCAAAAGAGCATATTGTAGCCCATTGATATGTACTATTTTTATCTTAGTGTTGATATGTACTATTTCTATCTTAGTGAACAAAAAAAAAAAAATAAAAAGAAACTGTTGCAAATGAATTTCCATGTATTCCTTAAAAAACTGTAGTTTGCAGTGGTTTGTGCCCAGTGTCCATTATTTTATGTTTAAACTTTATCTACATTTGTATCATTGCTATTCTTGTTTTACCAACTATTGAGTTATCATACATTTGCATATATCTAATGTTTAGTTTTGTTATTTTATTGTATCTATAATCATACATTGTGTTCATAGACTTGTTATGAATTCCCAGTGAAATGTATCTTTTATTACTACAATGTGACTGCAATTGTTTCTAACAATGTTTTTGCCTGAAAGTCTATTTTTTGTATGACTTATATATACAATTTTAGTTTTCTTTCAAAACTGTTAAGAAGCCAGGACATTGACTTTGTCTAACATATCTTTAGAGTGAAAGTTTCTTGAATGCTTATCTTTGTTTCTTATTACATAGTGGGGATTTTTTTGACTTTCACTGCTTTAAATGTAATGCATAAATTTTTTTTTGTTGTTCTGGCTATTATTTATTTCTGATTTGGTTTCGTTGATCTTTTGGTATATGTAGCATAGTGTCTTTCATTATTTTTGGAAACATATCAGCTATTTTTTCTTGAAATATTTCCTATTGTCCCTATTCTCATTCTGTAATTCCAGTTATACATATTACATTATTTGCTGCTGTCACATACCTCTGGATTTTTTTTCCCTTTTTCCTTCAGTCTCCTTTTTTTTTTGGTTTGTTTTGTTTTGTCTTTCAATTTTGGTTTTTATTGACATTTCAAGTTAACTAGTTACAAAGTTCTTTCCCAGATCTTATCAAGTCCATTGATAATCTCAGTAATTTATCCTGGGCAGGCAAGGTGGCTCAACATTCTAAATAGAACCAATATAATTGATATAATTTTTTTTCTTTTAATTTTTTTTTGTACTGGGAATTGAATCCAAGACCCAGGGGGTGCTTAAACACTGAGTCACATCCCCAGCCATTTTAAAATATTTTATTATTCAGGGACAGGGTCTCAATAAGTTGCATAGGGCCTCGCCAAGTTAATGAGGTTGGCTTGAACTTGTAATCCTCCTGCCTCAGCCTTCCGAGACACTGGGATTACAGGCATGCACCACCATACTTGTCAATATAAATTCTTAATAGATTCAGAAAATTCTTTTCACAAAATTTAGTATCCATTCATGATTAAAAAACAAATTCAGCATTCTGGGAATAGAAGAGAACTTCAGACTAAAATGAGCATCTTAAAAAAAAAAAGCTATTATCACACCTACTGGTGAGAGTTGAATAGTTTTCTTTTAATATTGTGAACAGAGGAAGGTATTTGTTCTCATGACTTCTATCTAACTTTGTACTGGATGTCCATGCTTCTACAAAAGTAAGAAAATTAAATTAAAACTTATAGACTAAAATGTGGAACCACAACTATTAATATCTGAAGAACATAAAATCACCTACACAATTGATCTGAAAGAATCTACCAAAAAATATAGTAGTCTAACAAGTCTGCTGAGTGCAAAGTCAAATTATATGCTCAATATGGTTGTAATACTATATAGCAATTGAAAATAAAATGCCACTTAGAATAGCACAAAAGACTAGAAATGTTAGATTAAAATGAAATAAAACATTCCAGATTTTTATTCTGAAAATTGCAAAGCACTGTTGGAATAAATTAGATTTAAATAAATGATAAACTCTACTGTCCTGAGACTGGTGTCCTGGGTGTCCTGAGACACCCAATCTGATTTGGATGTCAGCTCTTTACAAACTAACCTAAAGATTCATTGTATCCCAATAAACTATTCCAGTAGAATTCTGATTTTTGAAAACATTTGCAATTTTAAAGTGATTTTTAAGTTTTATAGAGAAAGACAAAGAATAAGAGAGTCTAAAGAATTTTTTTAACAGAATAAATTTTGTGCACTACCTGACTTTCCATAAAGCAAAATAAACAGCAGTAATCAAGATGACATGGAATTAGTATTAATTTAGACTAATTAATCTATGAAACAGAATAATCAAGATAAATATTTGTATACATATACATATATGCTCATTATTAGGTAAGTAAATAGATTTTTATTTCATTTTGATAAAAGTGCAGAGGAATTTTTTGACAGAAAAATCTTCCAAACTAGCCAAATTTGGATAATGGGCTTTCGATATGTATACATATAGCATATAACTCAAAATGGATCAAGTATTTAACTAAATACAAAAGTTAAAACTACAAACCTAGATAATGTTTAACAAACAATATTTGTAATCTGGGTTAGGTAAATATTTATTAGGTAGGACACAAAATCAAGATCCATAAAAATGTGACTAAAGTAGACTTCATCAAAATTAAAATCTGCTGAGATAAATAAATAAAGGAAAATGAAACAAGTGCATGAAACGGAAAACCACAAGCTGGGTGGAAATATTTACAAGGCACATATATAATTAAAATATGTTTCTTTATTATACAAAGAGCTGTTTATGGAAATTCATGTGTGAATTCAAAACTGAATCATAAGAAAATCACCTAAAATAAGAAGGGAAAACTTTGAAAAGATGCTTTGTCAAAATAAGATCTTTAGGAGGCAAACATGTTCATGGAAAGATGCTTTCCATGATTTGTCATTGGGGAAATGAAAATTAAACAGTATATTTACATACCACTAAATAAAGCCCTAATGTATGTATTTATATTTATAAACCAATGTACTGAAAAAAGCAACTGAGACACTTGTACAGTTATCAAGTGTATCTGCCATTCAGTCATTATTAACCTCCTTCAAGCCATTCTGGGCACCTTAACCAGATGGATATTTTTGAAATGCAAATTGGATCTTATCCCTTCATCCTTACAACATTTCAAAGGCTCCCCAGTGCATTTAGGATTAACCTTTAAATCCCTTACATGGTCCTCAGGCCCCCCAAACCCACCTCTTTTGCTTAAACTGTGGGTCCTTACATTAGACATTTGGTATTTCAGGGTGGGGGTGGTTGTGGTTTTGTTAGATATGCTTTACTATTATGAAGGGAGCCTTCTGTTCATCTGCCTGAAATTCTGTTGCTCATCTCCACCCTCTTTGACTGGTCATCTCTTCCTATTTTTATGAATGTTAGTTCAATTACAGTTCTAGAACATTTTTAATGACCCCTAGGATTAGGTCTATCACCCTATTTACACTTTCTAAATAGGACCACACAATGAAAGAACAAATGCTGGGAAGTTACTGTGTTGACATTAAAAAAAAAAAAAAGAAACATCACATGCTACTAAGTGTTGAACCATCAGACGACAGAGTCACCTCAAAATCTAATATTTAAAAAATTTTAAAAATTATTTTACTGTATTTCTGTGATCATCTTATAGGCAAGATATCAGATTCCAAAATAATTGCTGTGATTCCCTAATTTATCTACTCTAAGTACAAGTATCATGTGAAATGTTCATTTTCTTCATCTTTTCATCACTCAGAGGGATAACGTAGAGGTCCTAAAGTAATGCCACATTATTATCAGAGTAATAATGTCATACGTGGCCTGCAAAGTGCTCATGATAGTGATCCTGAATCTGACATAATTGAATTACTGTTAAAAAATTTCCACTGCCTCAGGGCATTCTCTTGAAATCTCCCCATAGTCTTAGGTTGGGGCTTGCTGTTATATATATCCCACAAATTAGCAGTACTGAAATATTGAAGAAGTTAATCGCTAATTACATCTTCCGTTATCTCTATTTGAAAAACGGAGATGTTATTATCTATAACATTAGCAACATATCACTTACCTTGTTATTTGTGTTGTCTATGTTGTTATGATTGAAATATTGCCTACTATTATTAGAATGAATGTGAATTTCCTGACCCACAGCAGGCATTCAATAAACAGTAATCATGAAAGAATCCAGCAGTGGAGAAAAAAACAACAAAAAAAAGATACATTTTTTTTTTGTTGTTTCCATTTGTGAAAGCCTAAAGTGCCAGTTGGGAGAATCAATACAAGTCATTTCCTTAGGTCTTGAGGCATAATTGAATTAAAACACTCCTGTCTCCATCTGCAATTCTATTAATAGATGCCAGGCACTTTAATCAATGTGTTTCAGGCTGTCCTGCCTGCCCAGGCACATGCCTATTTAAAGCAGAGACACCTACATTTGTAAGAGTCAGAGGTTGTCACAGTTGGGGACAGCAGAATAGCACTGGACCAAACTAAATGGTTACTACTTGCAGCTGGAATCCAGCCAAATCAATACTATACAAATTCTCTTTTAAAGTGATTAAAATAATTCCATTTGTATTTCTATTTTTATCTCTCAAGTAGACTCCCCATTAAGGCAAGTTTATCACATAATTCTATCTCAAATCATTTCCATTCCCATATAAAAGGTCCGGAATTACTTATACTTTTCTTGTAGGCCACTCAAATGATGAAGTTTCATTTTAAAAACATGAAATTTGGGAAAATTATTACAGTGAGAAGCACTGTTTTTTTTAACTTATCACCATTAATAAATATTCTTTCAGTTTACAAAAGTTGTGAATTATAACTTTTTATAATAAATTCTTAACCAGAAAACTACAATAAATGCATTGAGAAGACAAAGTTGCTTTTTTTTTTTCCCCCTCCTCAAAGAAAGTAGAATAGGACTGGGGTTGTGGTTCAGTGGTAGAGCACTTACCTAGCATGTGTGAGGCACTGGGTTTGATCCTCAGCACCACATATAAATAAAATTAAGGTCCATCAACAACTAAAAAAAGAATTTAAAAAAAATAGAAGAACAACAAAAATTACCTATTCACTTCACTTTACCCTGGAAGAGGTGTTGAGGGTTACAGTAAAAATGTCAATTTGAGAAAAAAATTTGTAGAGGGTGGAAGAAGATAAAGACTTGCATTTCAACCTTGTCTCAGTCAATTTTTAGTTAGAAGACCACAGGCACTCATCTCTTTTGGCTTCAGTTCCACTGAGTAGAATTAGGTAGTTTCTCAGGCTGTTTGGCCATTTTCATAGTTAAGAACTAATTATCATGGTAGATAATGTTGAGCTACATGGATGAGAAGGGTCCATGTTTCCCATAAAAATGGCACTGCAGCTTCTCACTTGTGAATGTTTTCAGCATCACAACTTATCTGGAGAAAATATTGAAGAGATGTATATTTCAACCTTGATTTCTAATGGCACTCATTTGAACGAAAGGTACAAAATTATCCTAAAAGTTACAACCTGGTGACGGAGATGCTTTCCCTCAAAGACAGCAGCAAAGTGCTGTGCTGTGTGATAGAAAGGTGAGCCCCAAGAAGACCTGAACAACTGGCAAACCCATTAGCATAGGAAATTGACCAACCTGATTGCAAATCGATGACTCATTATGGCACACCCTGACACTTGCTGAGTTTTCTCCTTATGCCAACTCTGATGAGAAAAGATACGAGGTACATGGTTTCACATAACACTGGTAAGTAGAATGAAGCCTGGATGACCTCTGTCCAGTGGTATCTGAAACAAATGGGTGGGTCATCCTTGAGAAAGCAACCGCCTCTCTCTTGTTCCACAACATGGGTACATTCTTATTGATTTAGGTAACCCAAAGTTACCTTCCAACCAGAGTTGCTGACACAGCATCTGTATCAAAATCCCAGAAGTATATTTTAGCTAAGGAGAGGGGAAGTAAGAAGGTGATACATTTGTCCATGTCTTTAGTCATCCTGTTAAAAAAAGGATGCTGATATTTTTTTTTAGACATCGTATCATACACTGGTCTTACCAGTTCTGTGGAATAACCACTGTCCAAAGGACAATATTCAGGAGACAAGAGTTAGTAGGAAGGAATCAGTTTTATTTGAGGACTGGCAATCTTGAGAAAATGGAGAGGATGTGAATCTCAAGGTTCCGTTTGAGGAACTTAGGAGTGCAAAGGGCTTTTATAGGGAGGGAGAGGAGGTTCAGCAAGGCAATGGGCATGAAGCCTGCATGCTGTGCATGGTCTTTCTCACTCAAGGCCTGCAACCCTTCACTTCCAGCCTGTAGCCAGAACATTGCAATGGACCTTGATCTCATGAGACTGATTTTGCATTTTACTAAGGAGAGGTGTTATGAAGCCATCACATGTTCTGGGGGCTTTAAATCTAAAGAAAGAAAGATGAATTAGAACCCTTTAGGTGTGCTGTCTCTTTTGAATTTAGTATGCTAGGCCAAAGGGTATAATCCTTGCAAAATGATCAGAGGGTAACTCCACCAAGGACAACATTTCAAAGGAGGTTCCCTATTATACATAAAGCCCAGAAGTGAATAAAAAAAGATAGGTTTACTTCCCACAAGAAAGCTCATAATCTAGCAGAAAGAAATAGAAAAACATTTCCAAAATTCCAATAATATGTGAAGTGTCCTAATCAAAACACAGTATGTTCTCAGAGCACTAGAGGGACATCCTAATCCAGAGAAATGTTCCTGAATGTGTTGCCACAAGGTGAATTTTCAAAGGTAAAGAGATTTAGATGGAGAGGCCAAATATCATCTTGACAGACAAAGAAGCTTCTGGGAAGGGCTGAAGTCTACAGAGATGGGAGGTCAGCCTGGGGAGGAAACATTTCAGCATTTCTCAACTTTGGAGATTTATTATTCAGTATTTTTGAAGTGAGTTTTATCAATACTGAAACAAACATGTCAAAACAGTTTTTAGAAACAAAAAACATTAAGCTTTCTTTCAAGTCTCGCATATGTTTACCACTGCTAATGACCTTCCTTCATGCATTAATATTCTTCCACTTTCTTCTTCTCAGGAGATGCATATGCAATATAGCAAGTTAGTAGTCTGCACAGGGAAAACTGTGGGTCCAAGGGTTCAAAATTTCAGTTACATATTATGGATAAGTCTAGAAATCTCATGTACAACATGAGAACCGTGGTTAGTAATATATTGTTACATATTGAAGATTTGTGAATATAATAGATTTTAGATGGATATATGAATTTGCTTAACTGTGATAATTATTTCCCTATGCATATGCAAATCAAAGCATCATGTTGAATCATATATATGATTTTTTTAAAAAGATATATTTGTGTGAGACTTTCCTGAGGAAACCATGAAAAGAATAAGAACAAGAGAAGGATCTTAAGTAAATTTTTATGTATACATTGTATATTATCACAGTGATGATAAAACAGTCAATTGAAATAATATACTACATTTAAATTTGTCATAGCAGACACATAATATTTAATAACATAGCTTTTTAAAATGAGTTTTCTTTGTGTTTATTTTCATGAGAAAAGATGTTTGATACATGATTGAATACATAATGCAATTTATGAAAATATGTGTATAATATGATACCATTTTGTTAACTACATAACAATTGTATAACTCTGTGTGTATATGTGTGAGTTTCTTTTGAATACATATGTAAAAGTATGCTAATCATACTTTTATTATGTTAATAGTAACAGTGATGTTAATCATCACTGTTACAATTGAGGTTTGGGAGGAAAGAGATTTTAAGTATCTCAACTTTCAAAGAAATTTTATATATCTCATTTTTTTTTTAACAAAATCCTTTTAAAAATATTTAAGCATAAAATATTTTATGTATGCTTTATATATTATAACATATGTTCATGTATTTCTATTTTAAATATAAATTATTATATAGATTACTTATTATAACATGTTCATGTATTTCTACTTTAAATATACATTATTATATAGATATATTACCTATCATCTGCCTATCTACCTAATGGTTTTAAGCCTTTTAATTTCCAACATACCTATACTGTATTGACTGTATTTCCTTTCCTGTGTCTGACTTGACTTAATTTATTCCTTTGGTCATGTAATGATTTTTATGACCGTTAATAGCTCATTGACACTCTCACTGTTTTTTGTGTGTCATGCTAAGAATAAAGTTCAGGACTCTTGTAACATCTGACCATAGCCAATCAATTCACTAAAATTGTTCTTTTTGTTTATTTCTATCACAGATGACTTTGCAACATCTTATAGTAAAGGAAGAAAGATTATTTTCCAATCAGAGTCACTTTCTTGCCTGACCATACCAGACCATGGGCAAGGTACTTTCTGTCTCTACATCCAGTTTCCATAAGAGAAGAATAAGCAAAAGAGATAATATATGCTGAGTTGCTCCATGAAATTGACAAATAATAAGCAAGGAAATTTTATTTCCTGGATGCTATTTTATTGTTTTTGTTGCTATACAGGAAACTCTTAGAGGGCAAGATTATGACTAATACCCCTGGGAATCATCTTCATGTATTTATCCAACAAATGTTTATTAAAAATACGCTGTGTTCCAGGCAATGATTTAGATGTTGGGGAAGTATCTGTATAAAATCATAAAGAAGTATTTACCCTAATGGAGCTTACTTCATAGTGTAAGGAGACATACCACAAGTCAAATAAATAATTAAAATATACAGTATTGTATTTCATTAATCCTAAAATTTTCATCATACAGTCAATGGCATTCCATGGTTGAATAAGTGTTTCTAGATATTTTTCTTTCTCTTCTTCCAGTGATAAAAACACCATTGTTGCATTTCATAGCAATTGATTTCTAAGATTTAACAGTGCATAGGGTTAAAAGCAGGAAAGAGATCCAAGAAGTCATTAGACAGTACAGAATTCATTCCTCATAGAGCTTTACAATTCTGTGGGGTTGAGTTTCAGACACAATTCTGTGCGGTTGAGTTTCAGGTATAAGTCTGCATGATCTGAGTCACAGTTCTCCTTGAATACTGCTCTCTGCTGCTCTTAGGGGCCCTGAAATGGAAGAGACCTTTCTATGATCCACAGAATATTCTAAGTGGTAATTATTCATCAAGAATTTAATCAAAACTATTTAGTTCTTCCAATTTTTAGGTTATTATAATTGCTCTCTTTTGGGAACATAGGTCTAATCATCAAAAAGACAAGATACCAAGTACATATTTTAAATGACAATAATGGCTATGTTTATTAAAGGTCAACTTTTGTGAGAGGGTTTGCTTCAGATGAATCACCTGTACTTTTTGCAACTCGTCAGGCTAGATGCTATCATGCCTAATTTAGAGATAAGGAAATGTAAAACATGAGGAAGATACATGAAGACTACTTTGGCATAATGTATGTGGGCCTCCAGAGCTATTTCATTACTGTACCATGATCATTTATGTAAAAATGCGGATGTGTAACCGATGTGATTCTGCAATCTGTATTTGGGGTAAAAATGGGAGTTCATAATCCACTTGAATCTAATGTATGAAATATGATATGTCAAGAGCTTTGTAATGTTTTGAACAACTAATAATAAATAAATAAATAAATAAATAAATAAATAAATAATTTTTTAAAAGTGGGGGTGAGAGGCGTGTGGGAAGCCGGTGGTGGCAGTTGGGCTCTGAGGGTTTTTTCCTGAGGAGCTGTTTTGCTTGGTGTTTGTAGTTCTAAAAATAAAGTTAGTTTCTTTTGACAAGTGGCTCCTGAATTGTGCCCAGCCAGACTGCGGCATTTTAAGAACCTCAGTGGTGCCTCTGACATTGGGTAGATTCCTGCACAATAATAGAGAAACAGAAACTTATTAAGGGCCTTTTAATATTCTACATGTTTTACTAGAATACATCATAGCAGATATCACAGCAAGAAATAGAATCTTAACATTTTAAAAACTCTGCTATATATAAAAGTAAATAGAGTTTATTGATTCTTCAATACTTTTATTAATTAGAAGTCCTAACAAAAGAAGTTAGTCAAAATTCCACAGTACAACAGAAAACATGGGTTTTGGAGTGACTGGATCTAGATTAAACACCATCTTTCATTTCCCATTAATTTGCATAAAGGACTCTATTCTCTGAACCCATTTTCTTCATAATAATAGAAGAGAAGGCTACCTGTCGCCTGTGAGGACCAAGGGAAATTTCAATGAAACATAACCAGATCTACAAAAAGCCATTAACACTATTAAATCAATATTTAGGGAAGAAATTTGGCAAAGATGTTCATGTCCTAATCTCTGGACCCTGCAAACTCATATCATAGGACAAAGAGGAATTAAAGTTGCAAATGGATTAAGGTTCTAATGAGCTGACTGTATAATAGGAGAACTATCTTGAATTACATGTGTGGACTCAATATAATTGCAAGGATCCTTAAAAGTGGAAGAGGGAATGAGAAGGCTAGAGACATGGGAATATGAGCAGGACTGAGCCTGATACTGTGGGCTTTGAAGATGGAGGAAGGGGCCAAGAGCAAGAAACAAAGCAACCTCTAGAAGTGGGAAAGGACAAGGAAATGTATTCTCTACCAGAGACGTGAGAAGGAACAGCACCTGGATCATAGACCAGAGATATCTGCTAGAGACTCCTGGTCTCCAAAATTGTAAGATAATGCATTTGTATCCCTTAAGCTACCGAGTTTGTTGTAATATGCTTTAGCAGTGATGGGAAACTAACACAGAAAATACTAGCTAGAAAGCCTGGGTTCCATCTCATGCTTTGCTACTGACTAGTTCTGTTATCTTTCAGAACATTCTTAGTCACTCCATGTCTCACTGTTTTCATGTGTTGAAAGAAAATGGTAATACCAGATACCTCTTAGCATTGAGGGATGAAGTGAGTTAACACATATCTTAATGATGTACAATAGCATTTGACATATGGCAATTACTTAATAAGTTCTTACCACTTTCTTAGAAGCCAATGTTGGTGGTCTGGGTGATTTGGTTTTCATTTCTTTAAAGGCTGAAAAGTCCTACACATCGGTTTCTAAAACATTAATTGCATAAACATAGGGAATGGTTAATAGAGAGCAGAATTCAGATCTAGGAAGGAAAATTGAGGTCACGCCGGCAGGAAGGGCCGAATCAAGACAAAAAGAAGTTCCAGGTTGTGACAATGAGTAAAAAGAAGGAAGGCAAGTGTGTAAAAGGCTTTCAACAGTGGCAGAATGGTTGCCATTTTTAACACAAAATTTCATCACATTTGCCTTTAAAGAACAACCTCATTGCTTTCAATCATGGGTGTGGAGAATGCACATAATTATCATTTCAAAAAAATGTAAAAGAGCCACTAAAGTTATCCATTTCTCTCTACTAAACTTGAAACGTCAAAAAATAGATGTCCCTGGCATGATAACACACTGAAGTCATTTTGAAAGAAAATTAGAATTTCCATTCCTCATTTTCCCTTCTCCCCAGTAAGGTTTCAAGCAGATGGGAATATCAATTTAGTTACTTGACATTTAGAAGCATAAATGACTTAAGAGCTTCATGATCCCCTCTCATTGAAGCATATTTGATAACATCTGCCCAACATCTTAAACTCACATCAGAGCCAAGTATGATTTAACACGAAGAGAGTGGCTACAATCCAGCACTCTAGGACTCCGTAACTGCCCTGATACTAACATAAGCAGCAATCATATCTAATGACAAATACAGCTTATTATTTTTGAGCAGCTTATTTATTTTTTTTTACTCTAGGTAATAGGAAACTATTAATTTTTAGAATTTAGAAATTGGAAGGATATGTAATTTTTTTTTCAAGAAGAAAATGATACTGCTCATAGGAAACTGTTTATTCAAAGTTCTAGAGAAAAGAAAACCAATCTTACTTAAGCCCTTATTTGAGAAACTGCAAAATTATGGAACACTAACACTATGACTAAGGTCTCATTCTTAAAAAACTAAAAGCCCTCTTTTATTATTGTTTTTTTCTAAAGATATGCCACCACCTTTACTAGAAATTTTTATTCTTCTTTCATGTAATAAATTACAGTACAACGTTTATATTGTTACCTCACTAGTTATTAGTCTCGAGCTAGGAACATAAAAATATATGTAGTCTGATCTTCCAGTTTTATAGCATCATTTTAAGGAAAAGAAGGGGGATGTCATTCCTAAGACATTTATGAAGACTTATTGAGCAACCTCCAACAGAAAACAGCCATACAACAATTAGCAGCATTCATCAAAATCACCAGAACAAATAGGGAGCAGGCATCTCTAGACCTGGTATTCACATCTAAATGAAATATAAATCTCTCCTAATGCTTTAAATGTGGATATTGGCTAATGAATAGTATTAACTCCTTCAGAATTGTGCCTCTCATGGTATTAGGTGTGAGCACATACCACCTCTGTGTCCCGAGAGACTGTACAACAGTCAGGACTCAATAAATTTTTGCTGAACAAACATATTAATTTATGTATTGACAGTTCTCTGTATTTTATTGCATTGCCTTACAAGATAGAGGAATTTCCAAGCATATATGGTCCCATTGGACTTTAGTTTAAATCCCTCTGTTACATAAATAATGACAATGAAATTTGGAATTCTGAAATTTGAAGTAACCTTAAATATTACCTTATCCAATAACCTGATTTTCCAGTGTGTAGGATAATTTTAGCATTGTTGAGGACCTTAACAAGTCATCTAGACAAAAGCTTGACAAAATACTTTATGAGAGATGGCGATCCAGTTCTTGTACAAATCTGTGTGAAATGCCAATAGTTTAGTTAAAGAAATAGTTTTCATGTTACATTTTCCTTGCTTAACAATGACATGTTATGCAATAATATGGATGATTATATAATGTTATTCTAAAGAAACTTGTGGCTTTCTGATTGTTTTTACTATCTAAAGATTTTTATCTGGATGAGGGATACACACATGCGTACACACACTTACAAGGACATATACAATACCATTTATCGATACTCCAGAGGCTATAGTTGAGATTGGGAGGTACAATGGTTAATTTTATGTATCAAGTTGGCTGGGTTAAGAGACGCCCAGATAGCTGGTAAGACATTAGGTCTGGGTATTTCTGTCTTGTTTTTTTTTTTTCTAGAAGAAATTAATGTATGAAACAGTAGGCTAAGTAAAGAAGATCCATTTCTCATTGATGTGGTGAGCATCATTCAATCTGTTGATGACCTGAATAAAACAAAAAAGTAGAGGAAAGGTGAATCTTCTCCCTTCTCTTGAGCTATGACATGAGCTATGACATCTGTCCTTTCCTACTGTCAGCATGGGTGCTCCTGGTTCTCACGAGATTGAATTTAGATGGGACATACACCATCAACTTTCTCAAGAGTACTATGACTAATTCAATAGGCTATTGAAGATATGGAAATGTTTCATTCATGAACAGGAAAAAAAAACTTCTAATATTTAAACTACATGAAGATAAAATTATATGCTTCAATGATGTTAATTTAGCTGTTACCCAATATATTTGATCTAGTAATTAAATTTAAAATTTAAAGTTATATACTGGGAATTCCTTTTCTGTAGCGTATAAACTCTGTAAGAATAGGGATCAAATGTATTGATTACCAAGTTCATTACTCATCCCGTTGAAGCTCAGGTCATCAAGAAATAATTGACAACTTATGCATTGCAGAAGAAACAAAATGAAAATTTGGGTATTTATAAAGAGAGTTAGACCTGCTGTGATTTAAGTACAAACAATAAGGCAAAACCAGAGCATCAACTGAGGAAGAAGAAGAAAGTCAGGACTGTGTCAGGAAGACAGACCTTGTCACATATTTTTAAATTGACATACTGACTCAGGACCAAAACATACCATAACTTTTTGTTTGAGTATAAATCTGTCTCTACTTATCCTGACTTTACATAATTCTGTAGTCTTTAAAAGGGCACCCTCCATTGAGGACTTTAAAAAATGGTCATTTGATGTTTTGTTGTCTATTTATCATCTCTTCTTATTGTCACAGTATACAATGTGATTTCAATATCACTCGCATCCCAACATTGAAATCTGTGATATGTATCTATTAGTTATCATAATGAAATATTTAACACAGGTACTTATAAAGAAAGGGAGGTTTATTTAACTTACAGTTTTGGAGGTTCAAAAAACAAGATCAGGTGGCCCCATTGACTTGGCTTCTGGAGAGGTCAGTGCATGGTGGCACACAGTGGTGGGAAGGCAGATAGGAGTGAGTAGACACACCACAAACAGGAATCAAGAGAGATACTGGGTACTACAAAATCTCTTTTATGGGAAATCTGTCAATGATTTAAAGACTTACTGCCATGACCAGTGCAACTAGTGTGGCCAAAGTCATGGTGCTGGCAAGGGGTTATGGGGGGTTAGAAAATAAAAGACTCATACATGCAAATTTTGAAGATAAAAAGCTGGGATCAGGTGGGGTGCTTCTCTCTGATGGAGAAGCAGATCTAAAGAGTTATGCCAGCAATCTTTACTTGTATATGTCTCATTTTCATGTTAAAGACTATACAAGTATTATACTTTGTACTTAGGAAAGTTACAGAACTAGAAACATCTATGCAGCCTTTCCACAGTTGGAACCCATAGTTGCAGCGTGCAAGTATAAGAAGTTTATATAGCACTCAAGAAGGTCCACTGTTTAAAGTTACTATTAAGTGGGCATCCTCAAAAGTAGCAGAACTGGTGAAATACTGCGGTTGTCTAGCATGAGAATCCCTCTATCCTGGAATGCTATGTGCCTGAGATCAAAGTTGAAACTGATGATGCTCTTGCACAGAGCCTTCTCAGGCAGGGCTTTACCATAGCAGCTAGGCAGCCTATGACCCTGCACAGAAACTTTCCCAGGCACAAGGTGCACCACAACCTTGAGGTCATCAGAGACCCCAGTCTCAGTCACTGCTCTCCCATTCTCTCTCACCGCTCTCACAACCTACCACCAGGCCTCACTTCTCAAAGATTCTACTATCTTCCAATAGTGCCACCTCTGGACCATGGCTTCAATCAAAACAGACCATTGGGAGATACTCAAACACACTCAAACTATAGCAGATACAGTTTGGAAACATTATCAAGCATGGTACACTACAGATTCACAACTAAAATAAAGAAGATAGCCCAAACTTAGACAATTATCCTGTCTCAAACTTGATAATAATGATAAAAATACTGAAAATATTAGGAGTGGCCTCATAGTAGCATGCAAAGACACTATCCAACAGCTTTTGCAACTTGGAGGTCATGAATTATCTGTTCTTTCGACTTTCTTGTGCATTCATTCCTGTATCATTCTGGCAATTCAGTTTCTGGTTGCCACAGTCTGGTTGGGCACAAATCACGAGCCACTGAAGCAGGAACAAACTTTATTTCTGAACTCCACCAGCACACTCCACACACGCTCCCGGGAACTCCCTCGAACGCCACATGGCTCCTCCAGGAATCAGCAACCAGAAATATCCCTCCTCCGGCACTTCCCCAACCAATGGGAACTCTCCAGGAATCCCCGCGAGAGCTCAAGCTAAACTCAACGGGAACTCTGCCAGAACTCAAAAGTCATCATCTTAATGGCCTGCTAGCGTTACCTCTCAACTACTACTTCTGGCAAAAATGCCATGCGTCATCCTGACTCGGCTGTGGCCCTCAACACTGGTTATGTTAGCCATAGCCAGGTTCTATTGCTTTCAATGAAGAAATCATAATGAATACAGAACTTAACATTTGCTATATTTGCAGATTTTAAATGAGGGCTTTAGAATATCCATATCAGGATGTATATATCACTTACTGACCACATGATACTCCCCATATTCCTCGCCCTGCTTATGTTTCAGTTTTCCCATGATGGTAAAGTAATTTAGCAAGTAGAATTGGTGTAGGGATTAAATTAAATGGTGCCTGTAAGCATATGATCCCTATGCTAATAGAGTTTGTATTCTAGAAACATGGATAAGAAAATCCCAAGTAAATACATGATCTTCAGATTTACATATTAGATCAAATATATCAGATGACAGCTAAATATCCGGCATTTAGTAATACTTAGTAAATGATAGCAGGCTAATAGGACTATCAAAAGTAAAGTGGTTCTTCTTAGAGGTATTATAATCCAGAAAGGAAGATAAAACTGTCAGTTTCTACAAAGGGCTTTGCCATAAAATATTGAACAGGCATTGATATGCCATTTCTCTGATTTTAAGATGCAGATTAAAAAAAAAAAACTTTTCCTAAGATATTTTTTTGTGATTTATCCAATAGTCGATTTTTTTTCATTAATATGTTAGTGTTCCTTTGTCTGATTTTATTTTCTTCCCTTGATGTCCCTATGACATTGGAGATTCAGGTTACAACTAATAGGGCCCGAAACCAAGAAATGTAATAGCAGGAGTGGGTTTTGAATCACCCATGTACAAAATGTGGTGTGAGGGATGCCATCCATCACACTCTCTTTATTATTCTCTTTATACTCTTACTCATACTTAGTGGAGAAAGCAGTGCTAGTAATCTTACCTCTACCCTTGTGGTGACCTTCTATTTATCTTAAATAGAAACACAAATCTAGTTTGCATTCATAGAGGGAGCTGTGTGTGCAGCCTTCTGTGGCTGTAACTATTGTAGCTGAAGTTTGTTTTCTGTTGGGATAGCAGATAATTAAAGTATATGCTTGCTGACCTATGCTCCTTCCTGGTGTTTATCACCTCCCGCAATCATGATCTTAGAAGAAAAAAAGTGGTCCCCTGCTGGAGCTGAGTACTGCTCATTGCTACATAAAATCATGTTAGCAATCACTGAAAGGCACTGATGTTCCCTTGAGGGGTACAGGTGCATGGATATCCCTAGCCTTTGGACAACTTGCCTCAATTTACCCACTTATTCAATGAACTACATCCTTGCTACTGTGTAGAAGGGATAAGTATGATTGATTAATAGTTATGGGCCTGGAGATTCAAGGACAACGAGCAATAAAAAAGATACATTGTATTGTTTTGGTGGTGCTTTTTATTAATGTTGACTGAGAAGTATTGAGCCAGCCAAGCACACAGGGTTGTATTGATTTTCAAAGTGAGCACTTAACTGATGCATCAACATTAAATCTAAACATAATCCTTTAGTGGGAAAACAAAAGCCCTGATCTCCCTCTTCTAGCCAATTTCTTTGATGCAGGTTTATTTGAAGAATGAAAACTTTGGTCCCAAATGTGTTGGAGGTCGCTCAATTCCAGTGTTCAAATAGGGGATGCTGCAGTGCCAGCATCTGGTCTATCAATCTTAAGAATTAATTTGAGAAAGGCCAGAGCCATGTGATGATTTTGAAACTTAAAGAAGGCAGAAGGCTGGAACAATTTACATAATAATAATTTGGGAGACATACAGAAGTGGATTCCAAACCTCCACCTGTCACTCTCCTTAGACAAGTTACTTGACTTCTCTGAATCTGTTACCTCATCTATAAAATTGAGATGATCTTATTAATAGCCTTTGGTAACTATTGCAAAGTCTAAATGCAATACAAGTACATCTTGGTTGCTTAGAGTACAATAGGTGATCCCTCTCTCCTCTGTTTTAAAAATTGGCTATGGGAGGAAATATTTTCTGTAGACTACAAGGGGTACGGCAACGTTCAAGTAAGACCATTTAAATTTCACAAGGGAATATATGTAGTTAGTTTTTATGCAATTAAGAAAACTAAGCTCATTGAAATTCACTTTCCTTTACTATCAATTACAAAGTCATATCAAACGTGATGAACTTGAATCTTTTTTTTTTTCAGAGATAATTTTCCTGCACTACTTGTTCAGTGACTACAGGTAATTGACTTCTATGAGCATCAGCTCCCAAATGTGGCATATGAAGCAATAACAACCTATACGCATTAGGTGCTGCATGGAGTGGGAAAAAAACACAAATAGTAGTATAATAAACTATCAGGAATTGATAAGTGAGGATAAATACACAGGGGAGAAAGTATTATTTTAGAATGTTATTTTAGAATGACCTCCTTGGGATGGACCTTTGAAAAGACTCAAAAAAAAAAGTGATGAAAAGAATCTTGCAAATATCAGGGAGACTGGATTCCCTACAGAGAGACTGATTGTGTCTGGGGCAGGCTGGTGTAAGAAACAGAGGAGCAATGAGACTGAGGCAGGGTGAACAGGGTGGAGGTGGAGAGGACACACCTGAGACATGGTCACAGAAAATGTAATGGATTTTTTTTTTTTTATTGTTGGTCGTTCAAAACATTACATAGTTCTTAATACATCATATTTCACAGTTTGATTCAAGTGGGTTATGAACTCCCAATTTTACCCCGTTGGTTGTTCAAAACATTACATAGTTCTTGATGTATCATATTTCACATTTTGATTCAAGCTGGTTATGAACTCCCATTTTACCCCGTATACAGCTTGCAGAATCACGTCAGTTACACTTCATTGCTTTACATATTGATAAACTCATGTCTGTTGTATTCTGCTGCCTTTCCTATCCTCTACTATCCCCCCTCCCCTCCCCTCCCCTCTTCTCTCTCTACCCCCTCTACTGTAATTCATTCCTCCCCCTTGTACTGTTTTTCCCTTTCCCCTCACTTCCTCTTGTGTGTAATTTTGTATAACCCTGAGGGTCTCCTTCCATTTCCATGCAATTTCCCTTCTCTCTCCCTTTCCCTCCCACCTCTCATCCTTGTTTAATGTTGGTCTTCTTCTCGTGCTCTTCTTCCCTAGTCTGTTCTTAGTTACTCTCCTTATATCAAAGGAGACATTTGGCATTTGTTTTTTAGGGCTTGGCTAGCTTCGCTTAGCATAATCTGCTCTAATTCCATCCATTTCCCACCAAATTCTATGATTTTGTCATTTTTTACTGCAGAGTAATACTCCATTGTGTATAAATGCCACATTTTTTTTATCCATTCGTCTATTGAAGGGCATCTGGGTTGATTCCACAGTCTTGCAATTGTGAATTGTGCTGCTATGAACATCGATGTAGCAGTGTCCCTGTAGCATGCTCTTTTTAGGTCTTTAGGGAATAGACCGAGAAGGGGAATGGCTGGGTCAAATGGTCGTTCCATTCCCAGCTTTCCAAGAAATCTCCATACCGCTTTCCAAATTGGCTGCACCAATTTGCAGTCCCACCAACAATGTACAAGTGTACCCTTTTCCCCACAACCTTGCCAGCACTTATTGTTGTTCGACTTCATAATGGCTGCCAATCTTACTGGAGTGAGATGGTATCTTAGGGTGGTTTTGATTTGCATTTCTCTGACTGCTAGAGATGGTGAGCATTTTTTCATGTACTTGTTGATTGATTGTATGTCCTCCTCTGAGAAGTGTCTATTCCAGTCCTTGGCCCATTTGTTGATTGGGTTATTTGTTATCTTATTGTCTAATTTTCTGAGTTCTTTATATATTCTGGATATTAGGGCTCTATCTGAAGTGTGAGGAGTAAAGATTTGTTCCCATGATGTAGGTTCCCTATTTACCTCTCTTATTGTTTCTTTTGCTGAGAAAAAACTTTTTAGTTTAAGTAAGTCCCATTTGTTGATTCTAAATGTTAACTCTTGTGCTATGGGTGTCCTATTGAGGAATTTGGAGCCCGACCCCACAGCATGTAGGTCATAGCCAACTTTTTCTTCTATCAGATGCCGTGTCTCTGATTTGATATCAAGCTCCTTGATCCATTTTGAGTTAACTTTTGTGCTTGGCGAGAGAAAGGGATTCAGATTCATTTTGTTGCATATGGATTTCCAGTTTTCCCAGCACCATTTGTTGAAGATGCTATCCTTCCTCCATTGCATGCCTTTAGCCCCTTTATCAAATATAAGAAAGTTGTAGTTTTGTGGGTCGGTTTCTGTGTCCTCTATTCTGTACCATTGGTCCACCCGCCTGTTTTGGTACCAGTACCATGCTGTTTTTGTTACTATTGCTCTGCGGTATAGTTTGAGATTTGGAATCGCTATACCACCTGATTCACACTTCCTGCTTAGTATTGTTTTTGCTATTCTGGGTCTTTTATTCTTCCATATGAATTTCATGATTCCTTTCTCCATTTCTACAAGAAATGCAGTTGGGATTTTGATTGGCATTGCATTAAACCTATAGAGAACTTTTGGTAATATTGCCATTTTGATGATGTTTGTTCTGCCTATCCATGAACAGGGTATGTTTTTCCATCATCTAAGGTCTTCTTCAATTTCTCTTTTTAGGGTTCTGTAGTTTTCATTGTATAAGTCTTTCACCTCTTTTGTTAGGTTGATTCCCAAGTATTTTATTCTTTTTGAGGATATTGTGAACGGCGTGGTTGTCCTCGTTTCCATTTCAGAGGATTTGTTGCTGATATACAGGAATGCCTTTGATTTATGAGTGTTGATTTTATAACCTGCCACTTAGCTGAATTCATTTATTATCTCTAATAGTTTCTTTGTAGACCCTTTTGGGTCTGCTAGGTATAGAATCATGTCATCTGCAAATAGTGATAATTTAAGTTCTTCTTTTCCTATTTTTATGCCTTTAATTTCTTTCGTCTGTCTAATTGCTCTGGCCAGTGTTTCGAGAACTATGTTGAACAGAAGTGGTGAAAGAGGGCATCCCTGTCTTGTTCCAGATCTTAGAGGGAATGCCTTCAATTTTTCTCCATTCAGAATGATGCTAGCCTGAGGCTTAGCATAAATTGCTTTTACAATGTTGAGGTATGTTCCTATTATCCCTAGTTTTTCAAGAGTTTTGAACATAAAGGGATGCTGTACTTTGTCAAATGCTTTTTCCACATCTATCGAGATGATCATATGGTTCTTATTTTTAAGTCTATTGATGTGGTGAATAACATTTATTGATTTCCGTATATTGAACCAACCTTGCATACCAGGGATGAATCCTACTTGATCATGGTGCACAATTTTTTTGATATGTTTTTGTATCCGATTCGCCAGAATTTTATTGAGGATTTTTGCATCTAGGTTCATTAGAGATATTGGTCTGTAGTTTTCTTTCTTTGAAGTGTCTTTGTCTGGTTTCGGAATCAGGGTGATGTTAGCCTCGTAGAATGAATTTGGTAGTTCTCCCTCTTTTTCTATTTCCTGAAATAGCTTGAAAAGTATTGGTATTAGTTCCTCTTTAAAGGTTTTGTAAAACTCTGCTGTATACCCGTCCGGTCCTGGGCTTTTCTTAGATGGTAATCTTTTGATGGTTTCTTCTATTTCCTCAATTGATATTGGTCTGTTTAGGTTGTCTATATCCTCCTGACTCAATCTGGGCAGACTATATGACTTAAGAAATTTATCGATGCCTTCACTATCTTCTATTTTATTGGCGTATAAGGATTCAAAATAATTTCTGATTATCTTCTGTATTTCTGAAGTGTCTGTTGTGATATTGCCTCTTTCATCCCGTATGCTGGTAATTTGAGTTCTCTCTCTTCTTCTCTTTGTTAGCATGGCTAAGGGTCTGTCAATTTTATTTATTTTTTCAAAGAACCAACTTTTAGTTTTGTCAATTTTTTCAATTGTTTCTTTTGTTTCGATTTCATTAATTTCAGCTCTGATTTTAATTATTTCTTGCCTTCTACTTCTTTTGCTATTGTTTTGCTCTTCTTTTTCTAGGATTTTGAGATGAAGTATGAGATCATTTATTTGTTGGTTTTTTCTTTTTTTAAGGAATGCACTCCAAGCAATGAATTTTCCTCTTAGAACTGCTTTCAATGTGTCCCATAGATTCCGATATGTTGTGTCTGTGTATTCATTTAACTCTAAGAATTTTTTAATTTCCTCCTTGATGTCTTCTAAAACCCATTGATCATTCAGTAACCTATTGTTCATTCTCCAAATGATGCATGATTTTTCCTTCCTTCTTTTATCATTGATTTTCAGTTTCATTCCATTGTGATCAGATAAGATGCATGGTATTATCTCTACACCTTTATATTGACTAAGAGTTTCCCTGTGACATAATATATGATCTATTTTTGAGAAGGATCCATGTGCTGCTGAGAAAAAAGTGTAGCTGCTTGATGTTGGGTGGTATATTCTATATGTGTCAATTAAGTCTAGGTTGTTAATTGTATTATTGAGTTCTATAGTTTCCTTATTCAGCTTTTGTTTGGAAGATCTGTCCAGTGGTGAGAGAGGTGTGTTAAAGTCTCCCATGATTATTGTATGGTGGTCTATTAGATTCTTGAACTTGAGAAGAGTTTGCTTGATGAAGGTAGCAGCCCCGTTGTTTGGGGCATATATATTTATGATTGTTATGTCTTGTTGGTGTATGGTTCCCTTGAGCAGTATGTAGTGTCCCTCTTTATCCCTTTTGATTAACTTTGGCTTGAAATCTATTTTATTTGATATGAGTATGGACACTCCTGCTTGTTTCCGCAGTCCATATGAGTGATATGATTTTTCCCAACCTTTCACCTTCAGTCTATGTATATCTTTTCCTATCAAATGCGTCTCCTGCAGGCAGCATATTGTTGGGTCTTGTTTTCTGATCCATTCAACTAGCCTGTGTCTCTTAATTGGTGAGTTTAAGCCATTAACATTTAGGGTTATTATTGAGATATGGTTTGTTCTTCCAGCCATAGTTTGTTTATTAATGCTATTAAACCTGATTTGTTTTCCTCTTTGATTATTTTCCCCCCTTTACTGTCCTACCTCCCACTGTTGGTTTTCATTGTTGTTTTCCATTTCCTCTTCCTGTAATGTTTTGCCAAGGATTTTTTGAAGAGATGGTTTTCTAGCTGCAAATTCTTTTAACTTTTGTTTGTCGTGGAATGTTTTAATTTCATCTTCCATCCTGAAGCTTAATTTCGAGGGATACCCGATTCTTGGTTGGAATCCATTTTCTTTTAGCGTTTGAAATATGTTATTCCAGGATCTTCTAGCTTTTAGAGTCTGTGTTGAGAGATCAGCTGTTATCCTGATTGGTTTACCCCTAAATGTAATCTGCTTCCTTTCCCTTGTAGCTTTTAAAATTCTCTCCTTATTCTGTATGTTGGACATCTTCATTATAATGTGTCTAGGTGTGGATCTCTTATGATTTTGCACATTCGGCGTCCTGTAGGCTTCTAGGATTTGGGATTCTGTCTCATTCTTCAAGTCTGGGAAGTTTTCTTGTATTATTTCACTGAATAGATTGCTTAATCCTTTGGTTTGGAGCTCTGTGCCTTCCTGTATCCCAATGACTCTTAAGTTTGGTCTTTTGATATTATCCCATAGCTCTTGAATGTTCTGCTCATGGTTTCTTAGTAGACTTGCTGAGCTATCTATGTTCTTTTCAAGTTGAAATACTCTGTCTTCATTGTCTGATGTTCTATCTTCTAAGTGATCCACTCTGCTGGTAGTATTCTCAATTGAGTTTTTAAGTTGGTTTATTGTTTCCTGCATTTCTAGTAGTTCTATTTGTTTGTTTTTTATTACCTCTATCTCCCTGTGAAATTGATCTTTTACTTCCTGGATTTATTTGTCAATGTGATCTTTCATTGTCTGATTTTGCTGTCTCATGTCTTCCTTGAGACTCCAGATCATCTGAAGCATGTATGTCCTGAGCTCTCTATCTGACATTCCATCTGTTGCAGCTATTACCTCTTCTAAAGTTGAGTTGACCTGCATTGCCTGTGGTCCTTTCTTTCCTTGTCGTTTCATACTGCTGGCGTTTCTTTCTGCTTGGTGAAATTGTTGTGTCTTTGATATTTTCCCTCTATTTATTTATATTGCTCTTGTATAGTTGAAAAATCACCCTTTCAGGGCAGGTAGTGGCTGTGATCCTCCTCCAATTAGTGTGATCCGTCTACCATGCTGGCAGGCCCTAGGTCTGCTTTGCTGGTCGGTCAAAGGTCCACCTACCCAGCAGGCGCCAGGGGCACCTGTGTCACTCCGTAGGTTGCTGGGCCTAACCTCCCGATGGGTTGCAGGTTGGCCTTGTTTGCAGGCACTGGTGGAGGGGCCGGTTCCGCCCCTCAGCAGGCTTTGGGCCCGCTCTGCTGGTGTTCACAGTCCCCCGCCTACCTGCAGACACTGGTGGAGGGGACGGGCCTAGCCCTCAGCCATCCGCCGGACCTGTCCTAGTGGGTCCGGTCCGCGTTCCCCGCTGGCGCGTGTAGCTGCTGTCACTTGGCTGGTTGCTGGGCCTGACCCGCCCGCCCGTAGCTTGCAGGTTCGCCTCGCTTCAAATGTAATGGATTTGATTGTAAGTTCTGTCCAGGGCCAAGGGAAGTTTTGAGCAGTGGAGAGATACCTTCTGACAACTTTAGGAGTGGGGATGGTTTGTGTTTTGGAAGAGAAGGGTGGTCAACGTTTTTTCTAACGTGGTAAAACTGGAACTGGGTGCATGTGTTCTGGGCCTCTACCCACTCTACAGCAATAATGAAAATTATGCATGTGCTGGAAAGCATCAAGGGAGAATTGATGCCTTAAGAGAAAGAAGTTACTCTTTTAAAGAAGATATTCCATCAAAAATATAAATATCTTAGAAGGGTGATTAAAATGTGTCACCCTTCCTACTATTTATGATACTCCAATGCAAAGTTTCCAAGAATAGTTTAGGGTTTTGGAGAATTTTACTAATCATTGTGGGTTTATTCTGGAGAGCATGCCCTGGATCTCTAGTCATTTTTATACTTGTAGCTCTTACTACAGAACCTACAGCTATGTAAATTCAATAAATGATAACTAAATTAATGCATTATAAAGACTAATACTTGTACATACACTACCATTGATAATCCAATTGCTTTTATGTTTATTTTTGTCTTGAATCCAAGAATCATCCTGAAAGCACAGCTCTGACATCTTATTATGCTTCCTTAAAGATGAGATGACTGAGGCTCAGAGAAATAAGCAGATGTTCAAAGTTACATATTCAAAAGCTGCAAAAGTGAAATGAATGTAATCAGATGACCTCTCATCACCATGATTCTATACCACATTTTCCTCAAATGTCCTTCTGATGCTTACCTCCTGTGTAACTCTAACTCAGCCTATATCCCAGGATGAATCCTAGCTAGAATTCACACATGAGATGGCTGAAGGTCAATGCAAATTAGACAAATCTCAAGTATTTGGAAACAAGTGCATGGCGTAAGGGCCTCGGTGAATTTTTAGATATTAGCAAGGTCCACTTCTTGCCTTTAATGTATTAGAACAAGGATCCATTAAAATTAACTAAGTACGATGTGTATTGAATGCAGACTGTAATATGAAAAGCTGCCAGCTATCCACAGATTTCATTTATTCATGCAATTTACAGTCTAGAGCTATATGAAGGCTTCTCCATGTGCTGGCAGGTAAGAGTCTTGATGTCTTCGGTGTTCTTTTTACTATGGCAAACTGTGTGTCTACTCCCTACCAGACACCATGTTGACTAATTTTCATTTATAGATATCAAATTAGCTTCTCTCTCCATAACTTATACCTTGCCTTTAATAAATCTTGAAAAGTGCCACACATGCTGTTCACTCACATTTGAAACCCTGGGAAATTACAATCATTGTTGAATGAACATTTAAGCAGCTTTTTAACTACTAAGAATCTCTGGAGACAGAGCTATCACCCCATCCGATCCTCTCTCCTCTTCATCAGTGACTCATGGGGTCTCATTATCTTCTCTGATATTTCAAAACTGAAGCAATTGTGCTAACACCCAGGGCATTGCTCATTGCCACCAAATAAAAAAAGACAGCAAAAAAATATGCCAGTGTCAGCTTGCAATGAGGGTCTAAAAGAGAAACAGATGCACACATGATTCATCATCATCAATAGGACCTGTCAAGATGAAGTGAAAAGGGAAAAAAATTAGAAACTCCTTCCAAAGTGCTAATGATACCGCTGTCCAAGATTGAAGGGGAGAATACTGCTTCCAATATCAATTAGACTTTGCTACTTGAATTAATTTTATTAACCACTCAACGCAGAGGTTCAGAGGAGATCAGTTTTCACATGTTTATTTAGCACACCAAGAGCACTGATGACAGCTTTGCACTATGAACTCTGTCAATATTTAACTTATTTAAATTCAGAAATTCTTGGTCATTTTTCTTTTCTTACAGATTCTTTCATTTCTCTTTCACCTTCCCCTTCTTTATTTTTATCACGTTATTTCTAATGGATTTCAAAAATCCAACCTTTCCTCTAAAATAATAATTGACACTCCTGCCCTTACTCTAAGGACATTAAAGAAAATAATTCCATGCATATTTTTACCAGTAAATTAATTTTATCATTAAATTCAATTGATTTTTTTTTAATTCTAAACATGCTACTATAAAATTCTTATCTACTGAAACTTAGTGACATCTGCCCAGAGGTCATTATTTCAACTTTGGTTAATCCTGCGATTCTTTCTCTCTGTATACCAGACCCCATTGATATATTTCATGTTTCAATGAGAGGGGAAATAGTTGTTCAAACACTGTTGTAAAAATTGCTCGGAAGCATTTGTTTATAGAAATAATCTTTTCTATTAGAAGAAAAATACAGCATGAAATACCCATCTCCCTCAATAAGTGATTCTTCCAGGCACCTGTTTGGATAAAAAAGAAAATGATTTGTGTTTTTCCCTCTTTATCTACCAAAATCATCATTTGTTCTGACTGGTAAATAGAGACAAGTTAAAAAGAAAGAGTGAATTAAATTAAAAAAAAAAGCTGGTCTATCTCTACTTTTCAACCTGTAGGAAAAAAAAAGTTGATCCTGAAATGAGACCATCAATCAAGGAATAGCCAGTGTTGGACTTTGTGGAAGACTCGGCCTCTTGGCCAATGTATCTTCTGCTGTGATGAAATTTGAATATGACGAAGTGACTGTTTTCCCTGTGAGTTCTCTAGGCAAGCGAGGGGGCGGAGGGGGAGGGGGGAGTTTGTGAAGCTCTACCACCGGCACAGATACTGCTGTCTTCTCCTATGTGAATGTATTGAATCGTAGTGACACAGCTGACAAAAAGAGTTATGTCTTCTCATGAGCTCCTGTTCTTTATTGCTCACATGAGCTCTGGGGGAAGGAAAAAAATACAAGTGAATTCAACAGGCTATAAATCTTCCCTGACATACAGGATGATACTGTCTCCTGGTGGAAGAGAAGGCAAAGGGTTAGAGCACATCTCTCTACCCTAGAACATGTGGGAAGAGAAAGGGAATGTTGCAATACCAAGGCTCTAATCTGCCCCCTCGGGTGGTCTTTCCCTTAGTTCCAAACCATGCCAGTAATGAAGGCAGATGATAGTGATCACCAGCAATGTCACTAAACTGGTGTCTCTTTGCTCCTAAGATGCTAAATCTATTTCAGAGTAAGCAAACCACATTAGGGAAATCTGCAATGCCCTGTTTACATTATTGGGGTTGGGGGGACAATGGACCAAAACCATTGGAAAAATAAATCTGGTATAATATGGATACATGCTAAAATTTTTCACTGGTGTCTCCAATATTTTTTTAAAAAAATACACACAAGATCTAAAAAAGAGTAAAAGCTATCAACTACAATGTAAATGAAAAATAAGAGCATAAAGCAAAATGTGGAGTAAATTTCTAATAACAACTTAATTATAAAGATAGTTTAGAATAGTAGTATAGTAGACTTAAAGTCTTAAACTAAGATGGAATTGGATTTTTCTTGTTTACTGAAACAGAATAGCCCAGATGGTCATAGTATCTCTAAAAGAGTTTTATTCACTGACCTTCCCCCAATTTTGCTCTAGGGCATGGGATTCTCTTAAAATAAATCAGTATCTATCTATCTATCTATCAATAATATTCCACCTATCTTACCATCTACACAGATATACACGCACATATTCATGGACACACATGCATATATATACACACACATAAGCACACATGTATCTATATGAATTTATCTTCCTATTGCTTGGAAACTAAGTTCTAAATAGTTAAATAAATATATATCTTTGACCTCTCATCCCTAACTATTCTTATTTTATGTTGGCTCATTTCTTACTATGTACGTCTATTAAGAGACTCTGTATTTGTAAACTTTGCTGTAGTTACAAATGGCCACAAAATCCCACTGGCTTACAACAACAAAGATTTATTTCTCACACATGTTACATGTCAGCTGTGAGTCGATGATGGCTCAGCTATAGCTCTTTTCAACTCAGCTGTGTTCCAAAGATTTTCTTTATAATAAAATCTTGCTGAAGAAGCAGCTCTAGTATGGAATATGATATAAATTTGGCATAGGAAAAAATAAGTGTTGAAGAGGAGCAGATTCAGCACTGGCCCTCAACTGACATATGATAATATGAAGATTGCACATTTTGTTTCTCTCCAGGGCCCTTGAGAATTTGAGGCCACTTATCAACATTGCAAAAGTGACTAAGTTTGTACTTAGATATGGAAGACTGTAAAAAACATAAATAAATAACACCTAGAATTCGTGACATTGGCTTCAGGGCTGGGTGTTGAACTATGCGGGAAGTATGAATGAAGATTGGAAAAATGATTTCTTTTGGCTTCCTTTCTTTCTCCAACTGAGAATATTATACTGGAAGAATATTTCCTAAGGTAATTTAGAGGGAAAAGTGCATCTTTTTATGGCTGTAAGAAAAGAAATAGCAAAACTAAATTATATACTTTGCCTCGATTGCTATTAGGTGCGCTTGGCACAGTACTAAGCAAGATGAGCTCAAAAGGCAACTGCCAGGTTTGTAAGCAAGAATTACCCGCAAAAGAAATAATAAAAATAATTCATACACTTGAAAGGTGGAAAGATGCAATAGTTTTTCATTACCAAAAATAAGAAATAAAAATGGGGAAAAAAATAGAAGTAAGAATGAGTCATTAAGTACCAACCTCAGGAAAGACCAAATCAATGGCATGTTCACAAAGCACTTGGTTAAATTTTCTAAAGAAAACAAGGTGGGCCCCAGGAAATCCTCATTTCAACAATATAGTTTAGGGAATAAGAACAACTAAAGACAGTTTCCTGGAAGTCTGGTAAGTTCATAGTACTTGCAATTAAGTCTAAAGTGCAAGACAAACCAGAACCTAGAGTAGCCTCAGTATATCCCAGCCTCTGTTAGTCACCTTCTCGTATGATCTGCTTCCTTTGATTATAGTCAGGACAGTGACTTCTTTGTAAACAATGAATTGTGAAAAAATAATGAAATATTTTGTCACTAATAAGACTCCTTTTTTCTAGTACACTGTGTCTAGAGATTCTTCTTTGTTGGCTTGATTAATTAAGCAGCCACACTGGGAGAGCCCATGTCAGGAACTGTGGGAATCCTGTCATTGTTGAAGGAAGCCTCCAGCCAAATTTTAGAAAGAACCCGGGTCCCTTGGAAATAAAGACACACGTGGAGATGAGGTTACTAACAACCTGAAAAGGCACTGAAGTAGATTTTTCTCCAGTGGAACCATGAAGTCAAGCTGACACTGATTCTAGACTCAAGAGACCCTGAGCAGAAAACCCAGTTTAGCTATGCTAGGGCTCTACACTTAAAGAAAACGTGCATTGAGAAATGATGGCTAGAGTTTCAAGAACTATGTTAAATAGACATGGTGAAAGAGGGCATCCCTGTCTTGTTTCAGTTTTTAGAAGAAATGCTTTCAATTTTTCCCCATTTAGAATGATGTTGGCCTGGGGCTTAGCATAGATAGCTTTTACAATGTTGAGATATGTTCTGGATATCCCCAGTGGAATATTACTCAGTAATAAAAGAGAATAAAATCATGACATTTGCAGGTAAATGGATGGGGTTGGAGAATATAAGCCAAGTGAAGTTAGCCAATCCCCACAAAACGAATGCCAAATGTTTTCTCTGATATAAGAAGGCTAATAAATAGTGGGGTTGGGAGGGGGAGCTTGGGAGAATTAGATGAACTCCAGATAGTGCAAAGGGATGGGAGGGTAAGGGAAGGGGATGGAGTAGAAAAGATGGTGGAATGAGATGGACATCATTACCATAAATACATTATGAAGACACCAATGGTGTGAATATACTTTGTATATAACCAGAGATATAAAAAATTGTGCTCAATATGTGTAATATGAATTTTACTGTCATATGTAACAAAGTAGAATAAGAAATAAATTCATTAAAAAAATAAATTCATGGTTGTTTTAACCCACTTAGTGTGCAGTCCTTATTATTCATCACTAGAAAACTAACACAGTAGCAGAGGTCCTAATAAAATATATATGATGAAAAAAAATCTACTTATCTGTCTTAGAAAAGATCTATCTATACAGGGGAGAAGGTCAGGGTATTCCAGGCCTACTGTATGTTAACAGGTTAACTCTGAACACAGTATCCTAGAAACCAATCATGTTTTCATCAAAACTCCTTCATACACAGAACACATGGCATCCTTTGCATCGTCCTTTGCAGTTAGTTGTGGCCATGGGACTGACTTGAACCCAGCGAGATTTTGGAGGATATCATTACACAACTTGCATGCTTGGCCTCTAAAACTTTCTTCAGGGTTCAGGGTTCTCTGCTTTTCCCATCTTCGGACAGTGTGACCTTGGATGATCAGTGTTGCTGGGGAAAATCTTGTGTTATGATTAGATATGAGGTGTCCCCCAAAAGTGCACCTAGAGACAGTGCAAGAAGGTTTAGAGGTGGAATGTGTTTGGGTTATGAGTGCCTTAACCAAATGAGTGAACTTATCCTCTGACTGAACGTGAGTAGGGTAAGGCTGGAGGAGGTGGGTCCTTTGGAGCCTGACTTTGGGGTATATATTTTGTCCTTGCTGAGCACTCTTTCTCTGCTTCCTGATCATCATGCCCAGAGCCACTTTCCTCTACCACATACTTCCACCATGATGCCTCACCTCAGCCCCCGAGGAGTGGAGCCGGTCATCTATGGTCTGAGGCCTCTGAAACCTTGAGCTTAAAAATAAACTGTTCCTCCTCTAAAATTGTTCTTGTCAGGTCTTTTGATCACAGCAGTGAAAAAAATGGACTAAAACACATTGGATCTATTCATAGTTACAGGGAGCAGCTCCTCTTGCTAATGTCCACTAAACAAATTGAATTGAGCGTGAGATGCATTGTTACTGAGTTAAACCCCAGTGAGTAGGAGTTTGTTAGAGCACAGAGTGCCTAATGTACATATTGTATGTATTTTACCTAATGTCTGTATGTAGACCTATAAGTACTGCATGAGTATCTAGGCGGATAGCATTTAAAAAAATAAAATAAAATAAAATAAAATAAAAACAACAACAAAGGAGAGGGTTCTTAAGGAGCAAAGATAATGCTTTTTAGATGTCCCTTCAGTGCTAAACAAGAGTAAAGAGAGAAAAGTGGAAAAAAAAAAAACACAGAGAGCTATGGCTCACAAACTGAATCTATCCACCATCTATTTTTATAAACAAAGTTTTTTTTGGAATAAATCCATTTCTATTTATCTATATATCGGCTATGATCGCTTTCACGCTTTAACCACAATTAAGTATTGGCCACCGACCACATAGCTGGTAAATAGAAATACTTAATATTAAGTCCTTAAGAAATTAAATAATTTAATTAATTAATTAATTAATATTAAGTTGCTAGTCACTGGATAAAACAAAACCAGTAGTCAATTTAACATTTTGCCTTGCTTCTTTATAAAATACATTCAGTGGTTATTTTTCTAAGAAGCACAGTCTTTTTCATTTTGCTTTGTTTTTGAAGTACTGAGGATTGAACATACAGCTTTGTACAGGCTATGCATATGCTCTATTACTAAGCTACAGCCCAGCCCAGAAGGACATTATTTTAAAAATCCAATGTAAAGAGTTTTGAGAAAAGAAAGACTAAAACTGTAATTTAGGAAATTTGTACCCAAGTAAGTTTTCACTTACTTGTGAAAGTAACAAAAGGTTAAAAGGTCATCATTTGAAATTTCACATATCTGATAATTTGAATAACCTGTAGAAAAACAATTTGAGGGTGAATCATGCCAAGAAATCTATCTAATATCATATATGTATATCACATATATACAATATATATATATATATATATATATATATATATTGGATAAAGCCTGGGTTTTGACCTTTAGATTACTCTATCAGGTCTCTGTAGTACCTCCATGTCCTCATGCCCAAATGGGGTTGATAAAAAAGATCCCTTAATTATTAAATTGAATAATATTGGATAATACAAATATAATCATTAGAACAGTGCATTATGCAATGCAAATTATCAATATATTGTCAGTTATTATTAAGAGATCAAGAAAAAATAACATCAATTATGGGGCTGGGGATGTGGCTCAAGCGGTAGCACTCTCGCCTGGCATGCGTGTGGCCCGGGTTCGATCCTCAGCACCACATACCAACAAAGATGTTGTGTCCACCGAGAACTAAAAAAATAAATATTAAAAAAAATTCTCTCTCTCTCTCTCTCTCTCTCTCACTCTCTCTCCTCTCTCACTCTCTCTTAAAAAAAAATAACATCAATTATTGAATAATAGCTTAAAATCCTTTAAGAAGAATGAAACTATACTAGATATGCAGCTTGATATAACTAATCTGGTCACTTAGTGAGAAAATGGGATGCAAAAATAAACACAAATCAGGAAAGATGTTTAATATATAATATTAAAACAAAATTGTCTCAAAAATTTTTACTATTTTTCCATTTTAAATGAAATTGACATGTGAAATAGCAACAAAGAACAAGTAAAGAAATCAATCTAAAACCTTTTAAGAAGTAAACCTGTTGGGGCTGGGAGTATAGTTCAGTGTTAGAGGACTTCCTTAGAAAGTGCAAGGCCCTGGGTTGGATGTTCAGCACTGCAAAACAAAACAAAACAAAACAAAAACAAAAACAATAAGCAAACAAACAAAACACCTAAACTCAAAATAAAACGTAGCAAAAGTATCTATCATTTATGTATCTTAACCTACAAGTAAGCAAATATCTTTCTTTAAACAATACTTTGAGCTAGTGACAAAGATTTGTTAATTGTATAGATATGTATTGATGTGAATGTTTAATTTAATACAATCTTTCAGAAAAGCAATTAGGCAACATAAGGAAAACAGCTTATACTTATACTTTACAATCCCAGATGAAAATCATTGATTAGGCAATATTTGTCAAGGTTAGCCAACACCTCTGGGAGAAAATCATCCATGGGAAAGGGGCTAGACTTGGGTTTACCATATGCTACCTCTTCACTCTTACACATGACTGAAAACTCTCAGTGAATTTTTAGAGTAAAAAACTGAATTTTAAAAAATGTATGTCCTTCAGTTTAACATTTCCTTCCTGGGAAGCAATGCTATGGCAGTCATTATAATTGTGCACACATATTTTTGCATAATTATATTGATCAAATCTTTATTTGGATTGGAAAAAAAGATACTTGACTTTAGGGTCATAAGTCACTTGTAGAAAACTCAACATTAAGAAGACTTGAATTCTTACGCTTACAAATAATTTTTAGTGACATAGAAAATATATGAGGGATTTTTTTGTTTAGTTTCCTTGCACTCTACTATAACTCATTCAAGTTTCTATAATAAGCATACATGAATTTATTTGATAACCATTAAAAAAACGAATGATATCTAGATAAATGGCATTGACTTTTATGGGAATTACAGTTTATCTTAAGTTTATAAAATATCTTCTGCTTTTAAAGACACTTATCCTAAAAGTTAACAAGTAAACTAAAGAAAAAGTTACCTCCAAGAGTCTTATAAATTTCCCAATATCCTTGGATATGTCCCATAAAGTTGAAGGCTCATTATTTATAAGTGTGGTTTATTTGTTAAAAATGAAATTCAAACATACAGGTGGACCAATGGTATAGAAAAGAGGACACAGAGACTAACCCACAAAATTTCAATTATCTTATATTAGACAAAGGCACCAAAAACATGCATTGGAGAAAAGATAGCCTCTTCAACAAATGGTGCTGGGGAAACTGGAAATTCATATGCAGCAAAATAAAATTAAACTCCTATCTCTCACCATGCACAAAACTCAACTCAAAATGGATCAAGGATTTAGGAATAAAACAAGAGACCCTGTGTCTAATAGAAAAAAAAGTAGGCCCTAATCTCCATCATGTGGGATTAGGCTCCAACTTGCTTAATAAGACTCCTATAGTGCAAGAATTAAAATCAAGAATCAATAAATGGGATGGACTCAAGCTAAAAAGTTTCTTCTCAGCAAAAGAAACAATCTATGAGGTGAATAGAGAGCGTACATCTTAGGAGCAAATCTTTACCCCTCACACATCAAATAGAGCACTAATCTCTAGGGTATATCAAGAACTCAAAGAGCTAAGCACCAAAAAAATAAATAACCCAATCAATAAATGGGCCAAGGACCTGAAGAGACACTTCTCAGAACAGGATATACAATCAGTCAACAAATATATGAAAAAATGTTCATCATCTCTAGCAATTAGAGAAATGCAAATTAAAACCACTCTCAGCCAATATGGAAAGCAGTATGGAGATTTCTTGGAAAATTGGGAATGGAACCACCATTTGACCCAGCTATCCCTCTCAGTCTATACCCAAAGGACTTAAAAACAGCATACCACAGGGCATAGCCACATCAATGCTTTTAGCAGCATAATTCACAATAACTAAACTGTGGAACCAACCTAGATGTCCTTCAATAGATGAATGGATAAAAAAATGTGGCATACAACAGACACTAGTATGGCAGTATGCATAAATGTGACTGTTTAACCAATGTGATCCTGCAATCTGTGCACGTGGGAAAAATAAGAATTCATACCCCATTTGAATCAAATGTATGATATATGATATGTCAAGATCATTGTAATGTTTTGAGCAACTAATAAAAAAATATAATGTTTTGAATGACCAACAATAAAAAAAAGAAAAAAGAAAAAAAAATAAACTAGATGGGTAACTTGAAAAAAAATATAGCATATATACACAATGAAATATTACTCAGAAATAAAAGAGAATAAAATCATGATATTTGCAGGTAAATGGATGGAGTTAGAGAAGATAATTCTAAGTGAAGTTAGCTAATCCCAAATATCCAAAGGCTGAATGTTTTCTTTGATATAAGGAGGCTGATACATAGTGGGATAGGGAGTGGGAACATGGGAAGAATACATAAACTCTAGATAGAGCAGAGGGGATGGAGGGGAAGGGAGGGGGCATGGGGTTAGAAATGGTGGTGGAATGTGATGATCATTATTATCCAAAGTACATGTATGAAGATACAAATTGATGTGAATACACTTTTATACAACCAGAATATAAGAAATTGTGCTCTATATGTAGTAATAAGAATTGCAATGCCTCCCACTGTCATATATAAATTTTAAAAAATAAAAAATTATAAATAAAAAAATAAATTAAATTCATAGAGTGAGTCAGATCATGATTTCATTGAGAAGGTTACTCTAGAGAGAATAACAGTAAGATCAGCAGAAAATTCCCAGTCCAAGTTGAGATTAGAGTTCTAAGAACAAAGGAGAACAGTTAACCTTTCTGACTTTTGTTTATACCTTTAACTCTGTGGCTTCCAATGAGGGAAGGGATGGTGTGTGTGCAAGAGGCTGTGATTTGACATCTTGATAAGACCTTTCAGGAGAAAGTTCTACATAATTCTGGCTTTTTAAAAATTATTAAAATTCACTTTTTGAATTTTTAAAAAATTTTCATTACTTGTTTAATAATAATTGCTTTCATTTTAGTGTTAACTTAAAAAAATATGGCTTCCTTTCTGAACTCAGAAACATAATAGCCATTTTGCCCCATGGCTTTGTGTTTGATTTGCTTTTGGAGAAGCAGCATGACATGAAGACTACAGCATGGGTCTCTGAACCAACTCCTGCTGAATTCAAGTTCTTAACTTTGCACCTGTGTAAAATTCAAGTTTTCTCTTTTTAAAAAAAAATGATAATTGTATCACCTCAATTCCCTCTTGACAATTAAATAATAAAACTAAGTTTAAAAACTGTAATGGTATCTGGCAGATGTTTGACCTCAATAAATTTATCATCTTTAACTTCTCTCTCATACATATGTGTATTTCACTTGAAATACTTTTGAAATTAGCATGCCTCTGACTAACTTCATATCCAGGATGAAATGCTTTTAAGAATGAATATTTACCTTGCTGATTTTATAGTATCATCTATCTGATTAATTGGAATATGCAGTTTTGAGAAATTATAGATGACTATAATTTCTCTTCTTAATCTTTACCAAAATCAAAGAGGTTTTTATATCATTGTTATTTTAAAATCAAATTATTTTACAAATTATCTGGCCCCTCCAACCTCCCTTATGGAACTCACAGACACTCAAAGGTTAAAATTTAATGTGGTTTCAACAGGAGGTAGCTTTGCTATTCTAGTTGGCTCAATTTTGATGACCCCAGTTTTTCTTCACAGTGAGACTACCAATAGACATTCACCAGGATTTTTTTTCTTTGCCTATTTAAGTTCAATTATCTGTCAAAATAAGACATAACTTGAATTAATTCTCTAATCTAGTATTCTTTCTTTGTTATTTTTGGCACAAGAGGAATAAACTCAAATCTATAATTTAACTTTTACCCCCTTCTTCCTTCTCGTTGCAGTTTGGGGTGAACATTCTGAATGATAGAAACCCTGGCTGCAGAGATAAACATAGCAAACTTCATCCCTGACCTGAGATCTGGAAATATTGGGACACATATTCTGGTCATGCTCTCTCTCATACACTCTTCAGACTCCACACTATGCAGCTACTACATTTATATTTTATGCATACAGATATATATTATTTAATAATTTATAGAGCTGGATACACTGCTACAAGGCAATGTGATGTTCTCATTTGATCTACTTTGGTAGCATCACTTTCTGTCAGGGAATTTACTGCAATGATGTGCACAGTAAATATTTAATAGCATTAGAGACATCAGAGTCTATTTATCTTTGAAGAGTGCTTAATTATGTCAATTTCTCATGATGAGATGCTAAAGTCAGTTTTATTTGAATTTGGAGTAACTAGGTGGAGGTGGAGAGGTCCTTGTATATGGCCCCTCCCACAAAGAAGTCTTTGTGCGTTTATGGAGGCAGTGGGGCAAAACCTCAACCTCTTTAAATTTGACCTCACTAATTATTTCTGATATACTTCAGCTGATACTTCAGCTGTGCCTGAGTCAAAGTTTACCTAGCACTACTAATGAAGAAGGGTTCGCTAAGCTAAATATCAGTAAAACTAAACAACAAAAAGTAAAAAAAAAAAAAAGCTACATCAATTTTTCCTGTGTCTTCTATATTCCAATACTTTGCTAGCTATCATTTGCTTATGTGCTAGATTGAATTATACATTGATATTCAACAATTTTGTTCTAAAAGGAGACAATTTCATATAGGTCAACTTAGATGCTTTTGGTACAGATGCTCTGCTGATATATGAAACATTTCTGTTGATTTCTTCCTATTGGTGACAAACCACATTACATCCTTGATACATTTTTTTCCTTATATTATCACTATGACATTCTAAGCCAAGACCTTAGATCATGGAAAAGTTGATAGCACAAGCAACCAAGATCCACTTGGTTTTCCAGATAACTGCATGCATTTGGCCTCCATGGTGATAATTGTAACTTGTAAAGCTAAGTAGAGTCAGAACATATGGCTTCAGTGTGAAGAACAGACTGCAGCTTGGTCCTCTGTGCCTGAGCACAGCTTTGATTCAAATATCTCATTGCAATGTTATATCTGCATCCTCCATATAACGGGATTTTAAAAGTATATATTCTCTCCTGAACAAAATAAACAATATAGAACGTCAGGAGGTCTTCCTTTTGGAAAAGTTTGTTTGCAGAAAGATGGTAATGCTTAATCTTAAAAGTAAACTGCATAGAATACTCATTTTTAATACAATTAAAAACCAAACATATTTTGTTCTTAATAACAAGAACACAGGATTTTCACAACAAGTTATGGAGTTTTATTTGTAGATTTTATGATATGTGGTAACTTTTGAAATCTTAGAAGTACTATGGTAGATAATGTCAAATTTATCAGTCGATAGCTGAGTGTTGAAGGTAACTTCTTTACTAGGACATAGAATGTCTAAAGACAAAGTATATGCATCTTCAGATTCACCAGAATACCTTATACACTAAATTTAGAACAAAATCTGTGCAGTAAAATGTGAACTTATTAAATTGTATACTTCTCTGCATTGTGTCCAAGGGACTGATACCTAACCCATCTGTGCATTTCATTCTCCTATCAATAATAGTGGTTCAGTAATAGGCAAGTGACCCATTCCATCTTGCTGGGACTTAATTTTATGACTTTTGATACAGTTGTTGGTAAAGATAATCTTCTTCCATATAGACTGTTGGAGTCTGATACAGTACTTACTTAATTTACCCTTTAGTTACAAGGAAAGAATGCTAGAGACCTTACCTACTGAATCAAAATAGAATAATAAAGTTCACTATCACTCATGGAAACACATGTACATATCAGGTTGTATTCACCACAATAAAAAAATCTCCCAAGAAGAGAATTGAGAGAACTTTAGTGTCTGATGACATTATTTGAGTATTAGAATCTAGCTCTAACTGAAAGCTGTAACTAAAGTTTATAGTTTATAATTTGTTATAGTTCGTTAGGTTGTCAATACCAAGAAAGGACACATATGGATAATGCAAATGTAATTTTTTGAGTTTGGGTATCATTCAGACAATGTGATTGTGTCTTAAACCCAACATATATAGTTCTAGGAGATAAATCTTAGTAATCATACCATAAATACACCTTTACATTTAACTTACCCAAATCCAATTGTGGGTACCTATACTCATACACAATACATAACCACACATGCACACAATTTGTACACAAACCATATACATTGCATACATGCATATAGATGCATGCATATATATATATGATAAGATATAAATTATTAGGTGGATATTCTTGCCCTATAATGAGTTTGAAAATGGCAAATATCAAAAAGCTATCCCCTAAGATAATTTTTAGAATGTGTATTTTAGAATGTATATTTATACCATATTTTACTTTCACATTTATAAGTTGAAATATGTATTTTTCATAGAATATACATCATTGCTTAGAGAACTATAATTTTCAGAAATTTTGCTTGAGTCTCTGAAACATTGTTTACAATACTGAAATAACTGGAGATTTAAAAGTGTGACCATTGTTTTTGTAATCTATAATAAATCTATATAGTCATCAAAAATGAGAATTGGCCATATACATTAAAAAAATAATTGGTGAATGAAGACTGCATGTTTGTATAAATATGTATAATCCTGTTTTGGGGAAGATACATATGTATATCCTATCTTTAATATTCACATAACTCCCCATCACAAAACCCACACACAAGTCAAAACAAAAAAAATATATATTTAAGGTTTTAAGAAATACTACACATGTCTTTTAATAGTGGTTATCCCTGAGAGCCTATTTGTTCATAAATTCTAAAAATAGACGTTGGAGCCTGATAATTTACCCTTTAGTTACAAGGAGAGAATGCTAGAGACCTGACCTACTGAATCAAAATCCATTGACTATTCTTTCAATTTTTATTACATTGTAAGTATTCAACATATATACCAGAAGAGGCTATCTGCAAAATGTTGGCAGTATAGAAAGGAATCGATTTTTTATTAAATTCAAAATGGATCTCCTTTTCTTTCATTGCTTAGAGATAACTCCTACATTTGTCTTGGTCCAAAATTCTGGTTGTCAATTTAATTCTGGATGCCAATTTAATTTATTCACTTGATAATGTGGTCCTGCCCTTGCGCTTATGATGCTAAATTTGTGATTGGACCCTGGCTTTGTAACTACTATTTTAATTGACCAAACATAGTTGTATTACATTTGTGGAGTACAACATGATGTTTTAATATATATAAACAATGTGGAATGATTAAGTCAACCTCATTCATGTATCCATCATCTTGCTTATTTGATATTTTGTGGCATTATATTTAAGTTTCAACATAACTTTTAGTTATTTTGAAATATACATCATTGACTATAATTGACCCCTGTGTAAAAGATCTCAAAATTTATTCTTCTTGTCCAGCTAAAAAACTGTACCTTTTGAGAAATAGCTCCTATATCTCTTGCTATCTCCAACCCATTCCTGTTTCTGGTACCTTCATTTTATCCTTTACTTCTATAAACACAACTTTTCAGATTCGACATATATATGAAATCAAGTGGTTTTTCTCTTTCTGTAGCTTATTTCACTTCACCTATTTTGATATCTGCAACAATCCTAATGGCTAGACCAGTCTTATTCAGTCTATTAACTGTCCTATGCAGAGATTCCTACTTTTAGGACTGCAGATACAGGCTTATAAAATAGATAATTTGTTTCAGGAAGAATTTTCTAGCACTAAGAAGTGATACTAGGGAAGCAACTGTTTTTTCCATCTATGCACAAGGTTTTAAGTGCTTCCAAGAAATCTAAATTTGTCCTCTTCATTTAAAAGATACTTCCACTACTATCTATGTTTGAAAGCTCCCAATAAATCTGAATTGCCATCTGGTTCTTCTTCAGTAAAATATCTGAGTACTCAACTGCTACCTGAGCATCTCTACCTAGAAAGATGCTCTGCACACGTCTCCTCCTCAAATGCTAGACTCATGCTTTCTATTATTCCAAGTCAGCCCCAATCTATTCTTGCATTAGTTACACCAGCTGGTGCTATTCAGTTGATTCTTTTACTAACTCCATAATTTGAGAGGTCTTCTGTGTGACTCCTCTCACAGCCCTCATTATGTTCAGCCCCTATGATTCCTTCTCCCTCCTTAATACAACTCAAAACAGTTTTCCACTTTTGTTTTAACTTTACTCTCTTTATTTTAGAAATACCCCAGCTTCTGCCTGGGTCTGTGTTAGAGTTCACCCTTCTCCATTCCCCTCCATGATGCCAACAAAGTAATCTTCCTAAGAGAAAAAATTTCAAATTTTTGACATTGTAAAATCACTCAGTGGCTTGACAGTTCCAGGTTAAGTAGTCTACCATTTATTATTGTGTGCACCATAAGTTAAAAATAAAAAGAACCAAGAACACCCAGGATATATTATTTGTGAATTGGGAATTGTCTCTGTCCTACATATAATAGATATGCTAAAAATCGTACATGAAACTCCAAGTTTTCTTCCAGTTTTGCAAAGAATTGTTCTGAAGATCTCAAAGGATGGCTCACTGAGGTTGGAGTTCATTTATTCCTTTGAGTCTTTGTATCCTGTCCTTGCTTCTAACATACACCTCATCATGATGACATGTGACTTATAGTTTTTGTGTGATAGGGACAGGCTATGGTGAGGATTAAGATTCAGTTTAACAAAAGCAAAAACCACTGAGCCCTGAGCAGGTGGCCTTGTTCACACTGATGTCTTTGATAGCCTTTTGTGTGCATTTCAGTTCCTGACTCTTCAAGGATGAATGAGGCCTGTCTTCCACCTACCATCACAAGCAAGAAAACATCACAATGGTGTTTTCAGAGAAAAGCAGCACTCAGATTTAGGGTAGGTTAATCTATTTAAAGTGAAGTAGCTGTGTCAATTTAGAATAATTTAAAAGTGTAATGAAATGTTCTCCTGTGGAAAAAAAAAAAGATTAGATTTGAGGTTAAAAATAAAATGAACTTATTAGGGTAGGGTACATTGTTGTCTTTCTCTTGCCAATCTGAGTCCTCAGCACATTATTTAGAATATACTTGCTAAATGAATTAATGTAAGTAAATAACTTAACATATGAATTGATTTAAGCTGAACTCTCTAAGTGTCACATATATTTGATTAAATTGGCCCTGGGCTTTTTGTACTTTAAGGACAATGAGTTCTCTAATAATTGATATTATCTTAAAATTTGGGTGGGGGAGATTTTTCCTTAAAAGGATAAATGATTTTCTAGCACTTTGGAGAGATTGCTTTAACATTTTATTTCTTAGTTTTCGGCGGACACATCTTTGTTGGTATGTGGTGCTGAGGATCGAACCCAGGCCGCACGCATGCCAGGCGAGCGCGCTACCGCTTGAGCCACATCCCCAGCCCCTGGAGAGATTGCTTTAAAATCATATTTATAAATTAAATTTATCAATTCACTTTTCAGATCTAGTGGAATCTGGAATCAGAAATGTTTTGTATAGAGGCAATTAATACAAATGCCTGTACTTTGAAAAATAATAAAACTTAAATTCTTCACAGTTCTTCTGCAGTTTGGATTCTGGTTGTCCCCCAAGTTTTATGTTTTTAATTTGTTATGCTCTTAAGTTTCTTGGAAAAAAAAAAGGTACTGGCAAGAATTATCATATTTTGAGAAAGAATATTGCTATGTTTTTGACTGCTTAAATTTCTTGAATTAGGAACATTAAAGGACATGAAAACACATTTTCATGGTTTACTTCAGCCACATTTCTTTTATCTAGATGCCTACTGTTTAACTGTCTTTGTGGAAGATGAATAAGAGCCTTGAACCCCTGCTTCAGCACTGAGTCCCCAGGAAGCACACAGGAGGCTGTACAGCTTGCAAATTGTCACTCACTGCATAGTTTCAAAAAAAAAAAAAAATGGCCTCCTGAGGCAAGTTACAGAAAGATCTCAGGCTAGTGCAGGAGTTTACTGACCTGAATTTATCACGATGGATTTTTATTTTTTAATTGGCTTTAGCACCAAAAAAGTGATATAGTTACAAAAGCAAAGCCACTAACTTAAAACTAAATTAATTGCTTTAATTTTTATGAAAGCAACAGCAAAATTGGCTCAAGATGTAAAAGTTTTAAAATGATTTTTCCCCTTCTTCAAAGTGGATGCCGCTGCTGCTTTGGCCAGATGACTACAATGAAAGATCATTATTCTTAGGGTTAATTTCATAACCCAAAGAGGCTTTGCCATTTAACATTCCATCACCAGTTTTCATTAGCTAGGTTTCTCAATGGGCCACAGAGGCTCTCTTGTGAGTCTTAGTTAATTCCCTAAGACTGTCTACATAAATGGAAATCACTAATAATAATAGCAATTAACTCATGCAGTCAGATTTTCCCTTCCAAAGTGCTTTACAAACATGCTCTAATCCTACCAGCTAAAAACAAACTTTATTCCCCAGAAGTTTACAGAAAGGGTTGGCATTTGTTTAAAGATCACCTCTCTCACTGGTATAGGGGATGGGATACTCAGCATATGAAAGAGATAATAGAGACAACAAGGGGAGTGAGGGTCACAAAAAGAGAAAAGTAGAGATAAGTCATCTCCAATGAAATGTGGTGTGTATTATTAAGAGGCCCTTCATAAGGCATTGGTCCAGAGAGATGACCAATACAAAGATGAATTTTACCACCACCAAATTGTAAGGCTTTGCAGAAAGGGAATTTGCATACTCGTTGTTAAATGATGGAAGTCTGGGATTATGAGAATTTGTAGGTTGAAGATCGTCTGCCCATGCTCAGATGTGGCAAGACATAACAGAGGAGGCAGTACTGAAGAAATCTTGTGAAGAATAGGGAAATTTTTAATAATCAGAGTTGGAAGCACAGAAGGTGTTCTCCATAGACACATAGACGTGAGTCCAGATGTGGATCACTATTCAGGCTGTATATCCTGAAAAGTAGCTCAGGGACCTGTTTGGCTGCAGGTATAAAAGTTCTTGGGGTGTGTGGCACCGGTAAGACTGGGAAAGGTGTGTCTGACTAAATTGTAGTAAACTCTGCATTCTAGTGAGGGAAGCTAAGGCACCATTCAGGAGGTGATAAGAGTTCTTGAATGTATTTTAACACAAAAGTGATGTGATCGGATTTCTGCATTGCCAACAGCATTCTGCTAAAAGCAGAATTTTACAGCTGGGTTGAGAAATGGTGCGGCTTCGTGTTAATATAAAATGGGTCCTTTCCTAGAGGCTGCAAAAAAGAAAAAATTCTCACAGAGTTGTAATACAAATGTGTATCCCATTCTGCCCCTGAGTCAGGAAGAAAGCCCATTAAGGGGTTTCATTCAAGACCCTCCATCTATAATGAGGGAGCTGGCATGGTTGCTCTGTCTGGAAGCTTTTTGAATGACTGATGTTGCTGAGGCATCTAATTTAAACTTACTCAGATTTATTTGGCCTGAGGGAGTTGCTGAAATATTTTAACCGCAAGGTGGGGATTAACTATTAAAGAGTGATAGAAAAATCAGTCAGGTGTCTTGTCTGAGAGGCAGCCGGGGCTTCAGGCTGGTGAAGTGGTAAAGGCAGAAGCATGTCCGTGCGGAGCAGGTGGGGGCTCCTCAGGGCTCCTCTTCCTCTGATTGGTCTAAGCAGAAGGTCTCAGACTCCCCAACCTAGAGAGTCTGACAGTCACCACAAATGTCATGTCATCTTCCCAGTGACCTTTTCTTAAGATGCAGGCACTGGACAATTGGGATACACTTACCAAGGCTCATGAAGGCCTGCTTCACTTTGAGGTCGGAGTAGACCCCAGATAGGACAACTGGGAAGCTTCTGGACAGCCCCATCTCTTCGCTTGACTGGCCCAAGTTTCTTCTTCGACATCGCCTCGTGTCTGCTATCGGACCACATTGGCTTTTCTGGGCAACAGTCCAGTAACTATAAAATTCCAGTCTTTTCAACAATCCTTCTTTCTCCAATAACAAAGTCTGACTTCCCAGCTCAGTTCCTTCCCTTGCTAGAGAGATTTTTGTTTCAATAAGCAAGAGTGGGTCTGAATTTCTTTATTTTTTGATAAATGCTTTCCCTGAGCCTGAAAGTGCCATTCTCAGACACATTTTCCTGGACTGCAGATTGCTTAAACCTAAGTATCAGGTCTGTTTTGCTCACTGTTATTTTCCAGTGCTTAAAAAGTGCTTCTTACAAAGAAACCATGCACCATATAGTTACTGAGAGAAGGAACGAGTGAATCAAAAATGGCCACCAACAAGAAGACCCTGACTGTAGAGCTTTCTGCCTCTCCCACATCTTACGTTATAAGGATCCTGACCTGAGATTCATTGTCATTTCAGACATGTCTGTGTGCATGCCTAATGAAATGAATAGGTGGACATTTTTAATTTGGCTCGCTCAGGGCCCTTTTGTCAATATGAGAAGGACGTGAGGGCCAATCTTTACCAAGAGGGAGGCAACAGTGAAGGGTGGTGAAGGGCGGTGCACAAGATGTCCAGGCCTGTGGTTTGAATGATGGTCACAAGCAAATAAGGACAAAGGAGAAAACCTTTGTTTTTCTGCAGAAGTCACCACAATTCCACAAAAGGATGAAGGCAAAGAATGTAAGGCTATTTTCAGCACTGCACCACTAAAGTTTGGAAATACAGAAGTTAGTAATGCTGGACTGTACATTAATGAAGGAGTAGATGGCTACAATAGCCATGGTAACAGGGAGGCACTAACTGACCAAGGAAAATTGTGCAATGATATTAGAGAAGAATAAAATCATGTAAAAATACCCCTCTGGGGATGATGAAGCCATGTTACTAGGGATTTTGTGGTGGACCCGAGCTAATGGAACTAGGACCATATCAGTATAATATGATTTCTGAGTGCTATTATATGATATCCTTAGCATTCATAGCTGGTAGGGCTGAGAATATTGGGGCTGTGTATACATTGGAGGCACACCACCTCTCCAGTTTCCCTGGACTTCTATAGTTATTACATTTCTCATCTCTACTCAGCTGGACTTGAGCTTAATTTAGTTAGTGGATGTGCAAAAATCCCTAGATAGGTTATATATACTCACTCAAATCCTCATACATATTCTTTAATAAGTACTCAAGATTCAGGGAAGAAACTCCAGTTCTATGTTAGGCTTTCCCTAACAGTCTTTAGGGATGATGAATTTACCAATCCTGCAGTGAATCTGCTAATTTATTCCTATGCTACAGACAGCTCCATGTAAACCATAGTGTTTTGTTAATCTCTTGGGTAGGAATCAAAATCATAGCATTGTGAAGCTTTGAAGCATAAGTCCACAGGAAGTTACATTAATCGGTCTCAGTGCTGAATCGTGGTGTATAGTTACTTATCTTTCTCAATTAAGGATTTTGAGTATTCGCGAGGGCTAGCTGTATTACTTAATAGTACCGCTGGTGTTGCTAGTAGTCAGCTTCCAAAATGACGACTTTTATTGCCTCCTCTTTAAGCTGCTTGAGGGAAGGCTGCAATTGGGACTCTTGACATAGGTGAGGTCAGAAAAATCTTGTTGATTGGTCACTCATCTCCCAGGTCAGGAGGACATGACATGCCGTGCAAAAGCATACACAGGAACTTAAACTCAGGAACAGAGTGAGCAATTGGGCTCTGGGATTCAGACTTTGTGGTAACAACAGGCTGCTATCCCCTCACTCCCATGAGAAGACATGACTGGCTTTTTGGATAATGACAGACTGACAAGGAACAGAAGCTCTCTATGCAGGGATGACTAGGCACTGTACCTATGGTCTCTGTGGTAGGAAGGGTGGTTTGTCTGGGGGTCTTATCTGTAGAGGTAACTTATCCTTCCTGGTTTTAGGTGTCAGAAAGCATATTGTAATGAAATCTTTGTTTCCAGTTTTGCACCAAACAGTTGATGTATACTGAAGGCCTACTACGTATTACATGCTGGTATAAGTTCTCAAAATAGGTTTCTCATTTTACCTTTATATATTGTTCTTATGACCACCCTACACCTGTGGGAAAATACTATACACAGGTGTAAATAGTAATTCAATTCCCACTGTGAGGAACAGGGTCCGGATATGAAGTCCTTCTCAATACTGTGTGAATCACTTTACATTAATATCAATAACGTCACTAGGAGGGTTGGAACTTTTAAGTACAAATTTAATTTTAGGATCCTTGAACTTTTGAGATGTAATGAATCTTGGCGATCTCAGTGCACTCTGGAAAAAATTTAAAATGTATTTATTTTGAAATGAAAAAAATGTAAAACATAATATATGATAAAGCAATTGTAGACCAAAATTGAACCAATGCTAGTGATGTACAAGTATATGTTAAGGTCCTGGGGAGCTTAGTGATGCTTAAATTGAACAGTCCCTGCTAAAGCTTGAATGTGTTCCCCTGAACTTCACATGTTGGAAACTTAATCCCCAAATTCATGCTAATGGTAGTTGGAGGTAGGATCTTGACATGTTGCTATATTAAATGAGCTCATGAGTGCAGGGCCCCCATGGTGGCACCAGTAGCTTTATAAGAAGAAGAGACATTGCTTCATCTTATTATGTTATGCCCTCTGCTATTTATGATGCAGCAAGAAGGGCTTTACCAGATACCAAACATGTTCCAGAACCATACTCTTGGACTTACCAGCCTCTGGAAATGTAAGAGAGAAATTTCTGTGCTTTGTAAACTATGTAGTTTCAAGTGTTTAGTTGTAGGCACACACAAAAAAAACTAAGCAGTAATATTGCTCATATGAAAATAGTATGAACTATTAATGACATATTTTACAAAGTAATGAAGATGTTCCTATGCAATACAATTCATACATTATGAAACTCAAAATTTGCTTAGCTCTACAATCTGGGAATACCAATATAGTCATGTTCATATGAATAGAACACATTTAACTACCTTTTATTCCTACATAGTCAGCTATTAGAAGCAGTCCCCCAATATTCATGATATTATTTTGGGAAAGTGTCAAATATTGTTGTAAACAAATCAGATTTGTCACAGGAGTTAGCTGAGCACTCCCTACCCAAGCCCTATTCACTCCTGGGTTCTACTGTAGCCACACCAGGACCAGGAACATCCTCTTCCTTCACACTCCTCAGTCCTGTCTTACTGAGCCCCACTGCTGTCTTCAACCAAGCAGGTGATTCATCCATAATTATCCCTATCAGATGTGGTGTGTGACAACAGGTGAAAGAAAACACCTTTTTTCAGTTTCTAGTCCTTTAGAATTACTATAGAACGGTATTGTTTTCCTAACTTTGTCATGAGGTGATCAAATGGTTGTTTTGTTTTCCTGAGACCACATATCTTCTTTTTTATTTTTCCTTTATATTCAAAATAAACAAAGAATGCCTCTTTCTTTTATTTTTTATAAAAATTAGAATAAATAAATAATTTAGTAATAAAAAAGAAAGCCTCTCTCTAAATTTAGGTTCCTGCTACTGTTGTTATAAAATCCACAAACTCTGCTATTTAAAAAATAATAATGTGTAATTTAAACTCAGTAAAACCCACTTTTGATACCTAGTGTCAGGTACTCTGATGAGCAAGTCTTACAGACAAGTAGCACCTTCCCAGTCAAGGTACAGAAAAACGCCATCATCACCCAAAGTCCTCTGTGTCCTTTGTTGTCATCTCTCACCCCACCTTCAGCCTCTGGCATTTACTAATCTGTGTTGTGTCCCTCTATTTTGCCTATTTGAAAATGTCATAGGAATAAACATCCTGCTCAAAGACAAAACAAAATTTGTTTTTATTCATGACTAAGGCGAAAATGGTCTACATTGCCTGGAACTCGTTCAGCTTATATCTAAATTATCAATAGCACCCCTTATTATTCTCAAAGTGACTCAGTGTAGATAATGAATTAGAACATTGTACTATTTATCATAGTTCACACACACACTCCATAAAGAGCTGGTTTGAGGTCACAGGTTGGGAAGGGGGAAAAAAACACACACCCATTCCTACTTATCCCCACTATTCTTAATTCCCCCAACCTGCCCAACAAAATGAACACAGAGACAACTCAACAAGTTTGAATCTTCATATTTTGAATGTGATTGTTTTCCCCAACTTGATACTTGTGTAATGATCCACTAACTCTGTGATATCAAGATCCTGATAATGCTAAGGAGGTGGATTCTTGTTTATGTTCAAATCCTGGGCACTTAGCTGCACTGTCATCAGTATTTGTTTTTGTTTGGTATCTGAACACAAAATGTAAACGTGTCATATTTCATAAGCTAAATGACATTGTGATAAAATTCTGATATTCCTAGTGTATGAATATACAGAGAACTCATCTCTGAAAGTGTACCTACACAGGTAGATCAACCACTTGACTGGGATCCATTATTCAGAAATCAAAATGGGCATCAAGGGCACTTGACTTCCAGATACCTAAGATGCATCCCCATCCAGGATAGTGGTATACCACTGCCGGAAAAAAAACCCAACTGTTTTTGTTTTGTTTTGTTCTTAATATTTTTTTAGCTGTAGATGGGCCCTTATTTTTAATTAATTAATTATTTATTTATATGTGGTGCTAAGCATCAAATTCATTGCCTCACTGGTTGTTTCCTGAGACAACCAGTGCTAAGCAAGTGCTCTACCACTGAGCCACAACCCCAGCCCCAAAACACAACATTTTAATCAAGGTGAATCTGCATCTAGATTCTAGATGAGCTCCTTCCTTCCTCATCTTGTGTTTTCTGATCTGTCAAGTGGGAACAATACTTAGTTAATATAGTCTTTAAATTAAATGGTATACCAAATGCAGTTTGTTACCTTAGTGTCTAGCACATACTATGAGTTTGATAAAGGTTACTTAAAATTGAACTAGGGGTTTTATGAGTTGCTTTATAGAGTTTGAAGGTATTTAGGGTGATACAAACAGAAGGGATCAATTTCCATAAAGCTTGATCAAATATTGCAATAGCATTTTCCTTTTGTCTATTGGAAGCTAGCTATTTGCAGCTTTCTTTTCTTTAGAAGCATGGAGGATGGATCAAAGAGCCCCACCAGCTGTCCATTGTGGCAGAGACTGCATAAGCTCCATGCAGGGAGTATCTTTATTATTTGGGGGGTCCAGAGAAAGTATACTGGTGCAGATTGACATAAAACACATCTCCATGTTAAGAGTTATGAATCATGCAGACAACCTAATAAATAAAATATATTCTAGCTTTCCACATTGTTAAATACATTCATGACAATATGCAAAACACAACTTCAATTTAGAACTGTTAGGCCCCTCAGAGTTCTATGCAAGAAAACAGCAACATGGGACCAGGACTTGGGACCAGGACCTACCCATCTCTCAGGGTCTTCCTTTTCTGCACCTACTCCCAGAAACATCCAGCACATGAATGGCATGTTTACCCAGCCTGTCCATGCAATTTTTGCTCAAATTCCTTACAAACAACGAGCCCTTGGCTGCCACAGAGGCCTGGGGTGGATATACTGGAAGCCCCTTTAGCCTTTAGGAAGATGAATCCAAAGAATACCACCAAGCTTTCCTGGAAATGATCCCAAGGACTTTCTTTTTCCACAGAGAATTCCAGTTTCCCAGGCTTCCCTGGACCGTAACCTCGTATTCTCATTTTATGTAGGAAGTTGTGCACCTGGAGAAAGTTATGAGTATCTGAAAGACCAGGCCCAGAGTAGGACCTACCTCTCTTGCCCAGGGTGCTCATCTTTTTTCTGCCTAGGGGTTCTAGAAGATTCCATATTGTAGTCCCCTAGGACTTCGACGCTTTCATATTCTGAGCAAGGAAATGTGGGAGAAGGAAAAGAATACCATTTCTAGACCTGGTCTTTGAAACTTCTCTTATTAGATTCTCTCATTCTCTCTTTTCACTTATCAGTTGACAAAATGCAGAGGGATCCAGCAAAACATTCCAGGGATCTGGGGAATGGGAGGTGCTATCAAAAGAAAAAGTCTAAGTCCCTAACTATCTGCAAGAAATAGAACTCTTTTTCTGTACTCAAATTAAATGGACTGTATATGAGAATAGAGTTTTAGTTTTAAGACAATGCTTGTGTGTGTGTGTGTGTGTGTGTGTGTGCGTGTTAGCATCTAGCCCACCCTGCTCAACACATGAATTATCCTTGAGATTTGTTCTGTTTACATTTCTTGTCAAACTGCTCCTAGCTTCTTCTAATTCTGTATCCCTTACATAAATAAATGAAAAATATTTCCGTATAGGTGAGTGGATAGATGAATAAATGAATGAAAAGAGGGAACATGGAATGAATTAAAGAACGATTGTATATGTATCTGGATACCTTCCTTGATGAGCTGTTACCAAGTTCAAACAAATATCGTTCAACCTAACAAATTCAATTATTTAGGTTTATTCTTCAATATTTCTTTCCCTGTTTTTCTGATTTTAATACCAATAAGTCACACTCGTGATATGTAATAATATAAATACTTACTAATTTTTCTCAGCCTCACTTCTCCCTTCCCTAATTCTTGGGTAATAATCCTGGTTATTTTTCTTTGTGCTTCACCTTCTTAGCCACATAATTGAAATTATATTTTCCAGGAGACAGCTTGACTCTGCCTCCTGGACAGAATGTGTGGACAATAGACAGACAGTAGATGCTTCACAACGTGCCAACCAAGAGTCTTCCTGGACTTTTAAAATTGAGAAGAGATGAGAATCTCAGTCTGGCAAAGCAGTAACATAAAAATTCTAGTTGCCTATTCAGGCTGCCATGACAAAATGCCATAAAAACTGGGGTGGCTTATGAACTCAGACATTTATTTCTCACAGTCCTGGAAGCTGGAAGTCCAAGATCAAGGTACTGCTTGTGATTTGCTGTCTGGTAAGTCTATTTCTGGTTCACAGATGGTGCTTCTTACTGTGTTCTACATGGGTAAGGCCAAGGCAACTTTCAAGAATCTCTTCTATAAGGACACTAATCTAAATCATGAGAGCTCAGGAGCCACTCAGTTCCCAGTCACCTCTCCAAATACCATCAACTTGTGGGTTAGAATTTCAGCATAAGAAATTCTGAGGGTCACAAACAGATTATAGCTCTGACCATGTTTGATACTTACTTACTTATCACCAGTTGCACTGCAAAACAGTAACGTGGTGAAAGAGGAAAATTGAAAATAACAAGAACAATTTTACAGAGAGAAGCACAAATAAAAGATCAAGAAGGAAAATTACTAACTCCCTTATATGTTATAGTCCCTGTCATCAATTTTTTTTTCCCCTAGTACTTGGAATTGAACCCAAGAGTGCAGAACTACTCTGTGAGCTACATCCTAGTTTTATTAATTGATTGATTGATTGTCCTGGGGAATGAAACCCAGGGCATCACACACACTAGACATTCAACCACTGAGCTATATATTCCTTGTTCACTGATGTTTGTTTGTTTATTTATTTATTTTGAGATACTCTCTCTCTATTGCCCAAGCTGACCTCAAATTTGGGATTCTTCCTCTTCAGGATCCTGAGCCACTGGAATTATAGGCCTATGCCACCCAGTCCAGCTCATCAGCTTAACTTTACTATCCATTTTGATTCTAATTCTATGTGAAGTCTATGAGACAACTTGTATTTTGTGGAAAAGCAACACTTTTGAATAATCTAAATGTATGCATGCATTTTATGTCACCAGAAACCAAAATAGGCGTAAGAACAGAAGTGATTATACGGGACAACTGAAGGAGCAGTACTCCAAATTTCTTGTTCTGGACCTTTTCTATACCACTCCTGATCCCAGGCCTCCATGTCACCTTGAAACTATTGAAAACAGTCAGCCCCTTTTGTCAAAGACAAGAAAGAAAGCTAGAACACTCCATCTTTGAAGTTATACTGCCTTTACCATTAAGGAAAAAAAAAAGGCATCTACTAAAGAATTTTTTTTTCAACAAAGCAACACAATAAAAGAGTAAGTGGCTTTGTAGTGAAAAATAATATAGAAAGATAATTAAATCTCAGGGGTATTTTTTTGGTCTACTGCAGGAAGAAAAACAAGCATCAAGGCTGCCCCCAAAGACATGTTCCGACCCACCATTGCCACTAATGCGAAGTTGAGAAATGAAAATTCTGTGCTTGATTTGTTCTTTCTTTTCAAGAAAAAGAGGCTGAATATTCATTGGGGAAGAAAAGTAAGAGAAAAACATCTCTGCTGCTATTTTCAAGGGGTTGAAATGCTCTCACCACCACTGAAGGTGTTCGTCTTTGCAAAGATGGTTTTTAGGGAACTAGGCAATTGAAGTGGGTATTTCTAAGTGCTTATAAAACTGAAGAGCCTGATCGCTGGCCTTGCATCTATTGGCAGAACAGAGCCAATTAGCTGGCACTGCTAAAGAGACTGCATACTGTCAATTTCACAAAGAAGCTAAATGTATAATGATGCACTCTGCTGTTTTTTTTTCCCCTTTATGTACAGATATTTAAGTCTCAGATAAAAGAAATGGCATTCTCTTCCTATTTCTGGACACTTTGAGCACTCAAGTTTGGGGTTATAAAAACACATAAGAGAACATTTTTAGGCAAGTCTAACACATTGCCTGCTTATTCTTAGATACAATAAATCACAGGATCAGCTCTCCTTGAGGCTGGAGATTGACTTCTATAACAAGGAAAGGCCTAGCCACGTGTCCCCATTTCATTTGCCCTAACTGTGCAATTCAACCACAATTCTTATTTTAATTTTCCTCCTGTCACACATTTCTACATATTGTTTTTAAAGACAGTGACGAACATGTGCATTCACAGGGATGCTAAGAATAAAAAGGTAATGCCGAGCAACGCCTTCCAGGAAACTATAATCCAACAAAACAAAACAAAGATTTTCATGGCATGCAAACATAAAGTTCACTGATTCCAGGTGAGACTCTCTTTTGATGATCTCTCTGCCTATTACTTTCATTTATATCTCATTTTCCTCTCATAAAAATCTATCTATCTATCTATCTATCTATTTATTTATACATGACATGTTTAGGGAGTGCCACTGTTTGGACTCTCTGGACAGCAGATCTGAGGAGTTCAGAGAAAAGGACAGTTTTTTTTTTTTTTTTTTTTTTTTTAAGAGAGTGATTTTGGTCTTGAAAACTGCTAAAAAAAAAAAAAAAAAAAAGGAGGCAGTTCTGGACACAGAGTTTGAGTTGCCATGACATTTTAGTGGAGGCCACAAGTGACTTTGAAGCATGGAACACCCTTCAGAATTGCTCAGAGTAGAGCAAGGCTGTGGGGCTGTCATAATCTCCTTGAAACCTGTCCCGGCTACTGCCAACCGAGAAAGCAAGCCATAGCAGTAGGCGAGGTGACTCTTTTGTAGAAACAATCTCTAAAGCAGTCCATGGGTCAAGGCTCTCAGTTCACTGCAGTATCAGTAGCTATGGGCCTGGGCTCATCATTTCTGGAAGAGTGTCTGGACAGCACTTGAAACCATCCTTCACACTAACAGAGAATAATTATTTCTCATTATAAAGTCATGAATTGTACGGAGCAGTAGAGGTAGCTATAAGTCTATCATTAGCTTGCTATGTATTTTTGTGTCCAACACAGAAAGATAGAGTGGAAAGAAAATCCAACCAGTACAGGAACTTTTGTTCAAGAAGTAAATTTTACTCACACAGCACTAACAATGTAGATTTTTATAAAGTGGTAGCGGGGGAAAAAGAAATGAGTGCCATGGGTTTATGAAGATGGTAGCAAAACAACAGAGATGATGGGCCAGGAGGGGCCAGGATATGGGGTGAATTTTTGAAAACAGAGTTAGGTAAAACAAACAGGTGGGAGTAAGATTATTGGTATATATGGGAGAAGGTTGTTCCTGTCTGGACAAAGTGACTAGAGAGTAGAGCATTCTGTAGGGCAGATCATGAGACTGTGCAAGGGACGGTACTTTGACTAGATAAAGGGTATCAGAGGAGAGAATCATTTATATGCCACACTGAATGTCATCCAAAATAAAATCTAGACTTAGCATGAAAGTCATGTAAGGACTTTTGGGAGGAGTAAATGAACCTAGGAATACTCTACCACTGAGCTAGTCTCTCAATCTATATCTATATATATGTCTATATTTATCTATCTATATCTATCTATATCTATATCTACATCTATATCTATATCTATCCATCTATATGTCTATATCTATATCTATATCTATATATCTATATCTATCTATATATGTATTTTTAGATAGTGCCTCACTAAGTTGTCCAGGTTGGCTTTAAACTTGCAATCCTTCTACCTCAGTCTCCTGAGTAGCTGGGATTACAGGTGTGCACCATCACACCTGGCCCAGTGGAATTTTTAAAATGACTAATGGGTAGAGGAATAGAAAATAAATCATAGAAGATAAGACTATAAGTCACTGTCATCCTGCTTAAGTTTCTAGGATAAGAAAGGTGGAATTTCTGAAATTCCATGACACATAAGGGGGAAATAAAAGTAGGACTCAACTAAGTAACAGAATGTAACAAGCACAAAGTCACAGAAGAAAGAAGTAAGTGAGCTGGGAATTGAGTTCACATCTGTCTCCAAAGTGCATGTTTCACCACCATCCCACACTGTCAGTGTGTTAGAAATCTTGTCTATAAGGCAATTTTCTTCACCAGGATTGTTGAGAAAGTAAGAAAATCAAAATACTGGCATTGATGAAGAGTACAATATAGAGATTTTGCCTCTCTTTAGAGAATTCAGTTTCGTATCTGTGTCACTATTTTATGATTCAGAAAAGATAGAACACACATTTTGCCTCTATGAACATAAACACATTCAGAAACACATTGTTATGTCATTAATTAATGGGTTCAGTAAGCATTTGATGACTGCCTTTCTGTTCCAGTTAGGACTCAGTGTTGTAAAGAAAGCAGAAAATAACACAAAGCCAGATCATCATGAAACTTGCATTCTACTACAAAGAGACAGGTAATAAACATGGATATAAAAACTTAAATAAAAACCCAGATACAGAACTATAATAACTTCAGAAAATGATGCATTTTAAGAAAACAGAAGTGTAGAATCCTTTGACGGACAGATGCTAATAAATGATAGGAATTTAGTGTCTTTTAAAATGTTCTACCACTTACTAGCTTTGTACTCTAGGTTAATTTATTTGGGACTCAGTTTTCTCACTGACCTGACAGGTTTGTTGTTCCCCATGTTTAAGAGCAAATGCTCAAAAAGTCCTTTTGACTGGTAAATTGAGTAAGATTTCAGTAAGTCCTAATCCATTACTAAATATTAACCCCATTGCTGAGAATGTGGGTTTCACTCTCCTCTCCTAAGCAGAAGCAATAAATCACATGTGCCCAGAATGCTTCCTGAAGGTCAGGTTTCCCTCTTGAGAGCATTCTCCATGACCTTGATGTGAGTTGTCTTCCCCTCACTCAATAACCACTTATTAAATGGCCGCTGCCTGCTGCCCATTGGCTTTCTGATGGAGAATTTAATTCAGAAATTACTAAACTCAATTCTTTGGGTTTGTTTTGTTTCTCTATAATCCCCCACACCGGTTTATCAGGCTGCCAGAGGCAGAAAGATAGCCTCAGGGGCTCTGTCAGCTGGGCCTCGCCTAGACATCAAAGAATATTATGAATGTGTAAAATTGCCTTTGGCAAATACTATTTACAGACCCTCTGGCACAGTTCTGCTGAAATGATAAGAAATGTCACTGCAGCCTACTGTACTGAATAATAAACATTTCCTGCCTTTAATATCAACTATCCACTTACTCAGAACTCAGAGTGTTTTTTTTTTTTTTTTTTTTTTTTTTTTGCACTCACGGTAAAGGGAGAGGGTGAAGAATTTTTTTTCCTCATTAATATGCTATAACTCTTCCTATTAATTAAATCGGTAGTATAGCCAGGAGTAGAACTTAGTGAGATTATCTATATTATGCACTTGAAATATAGCTTATCCATTTTAATTAAATAAGTTCTAAACATAACCACTTTTAATTCTCCTATACCTGGAAACTAATTAAAAATGAAATTAGTTAACATTTCTCTGTGACATCATTAACAAATTCTTTGTATAAAAATGCAAATATCCCTTTAGTATGCTTTTGTGTTTACTTGTATCCCTCTGTGATGCCGATGGCCTAAGTATTAAAACTTTTCATGGATACTAACCCTTGAGCAAGAATATTCTTTTTTTTCTCCCAAATTTCACTCTTTGTATAGTCATCTCTTTTCTCTTTCTCCCATGGTGACATGTTCTAGACACTGCCTAGAACTTGGAAAGAAGACTAAATTTCATCTCTCTGAATGCATTTTTTTTCCAGAGATACTTCATGTTGAGTTGATATGAACACATCTATCTCTAGTGTTTACCTACTTTCATATCATTTTTGAAGTCTTCTCAGTATGCTAAGCAGGTTTTTGGTGTTAAGAAATGCCAAATACAAGGAATGACCAGAGAAACCACTATGGGAACTAGTAATGAGGTAGGAAAGTAAAACTAATAAACTACTGGAGTCACAGTGTAACAAGTCTGAAATTTTAAACACCAGAAGGATCCAATCATAGCACACCTCTTCCCTACCCCGGAGTTGGGGAAGTTTTACCTCCAGGATCTTCATCAGGTTCTCACAGTAAATAGTCAAAGAAAATCCTTATATGCTTCCGACAGAAAGAAAGGAAAATGAAACATTTTTTAATACATCATAGCATTCTGTTCTTCTTAATGAGGCTGGTCTTGAGAAAAACCATTGAACCTGCTAAGGTTTTTATCAGAGCCTAATTAAACTGGATGACTAGTCCACTCTAGCCACCCTGTCCCACCTGAGGAAGGTAGAGGGTGCTAGGGAGTAGTTGGTGTCATATTCCAGAGGCATTGGCACCCTAAAAGATTAAGGCTGAATCACAGTACAATAGAATGCTTCCCTTCCTATCAAAAGTTGCCACTACATCACTAAATGTTTACATTCAGAAGATCTTTCTTCCTCATTATGTAATGCCATGCTATGGATTAAAAATTACAATGTACACTAAAGTACATAAAATACAATTTGAAGAGAAAGACCAAGTTTCAGACCCAGGCATGGCAAAGATGTTGGAATGATCAAAATGGGAATTCAAAACACCAATAATTAATATTCTAAGGGCTCTAGTGGATAGAGTAACAGATAAAATAGACAACATGTAGGCACACAGGGACAATGTTAGCAGAGTGATGGAAATCCCAAGAAGGAACCAAAAAAGAAAAGCTAACAATAAAAATCACTGAAAATGAGGACTGTTTTATCAGTGGATTACAAAGGCTGAGGAAAATAATCTGTGAGCTTGAGCGTATAATAATGGGAATCTTCAAAACTGAAGACCAGACAGCAGGTAGAAAAAAAAATAGAACAGAATATTCAGAAACTGCAGGACATCTAAAAATCATAACACATTAACCATCAGAATTCCAGAACAGGAAGAAAGGAAATATTTGAAACAATAATAGCAACAATTAATAGTAACAGCAATAATAATAACAATTCATGTCAGACATCAAATCTTAGAACCAGGAAACTCAGAGAATAACAAAAAGCAGAATAAATACCAAAAAAACCCCCATAATTTTCAAAACACAGAAAGTTAAATAAGTTAAATGAACAACACAATTTTTTAAGGCCAAGCAAAAAAGACCTGTATAGCTATTTCTCAAAAGAAGACATACACAGGGACAATAGGTGTATGAAAAATATTTAAGGTCACTGGCCACTGGGGAAATTAAATCCACAATAAATTGTTATTTTACACGTGTCAGAATGACTGTTATTAGAATCACAAAAGATAAGTGATAAGGGTGGAGAAAAAAGAAAACTTACATAATGTCAGTGGAGATGGAAATTAGTATAGCTATTATGGGAAATATTATGGAGCTAGGTATAAAAATGAAAAATAGAATTAACATATAATCCAGTAATTCTACTTCTGGATATATATTCAAAGAAAATGAAAACAATATGAGAATATCTTTACTCTCATATCTATTGCAAATATTCTTGATAACCAAGACATTGGATCAATCTAAGCATCCATTCATAGATGAATGGATAAATAAAATGTGATACACACACACACACACACACACACACACACACATATATATATATATATATATATATATATACTTTTATATATATACACATATAAATATGGCTTTATACATATATGAAGTATATATTATATGTGCACACACAAGAAATGGTATCCAGACTTAGAAAAAGACCACACAAGGGAAGCTGGAGGATGTTCTGCATAGTGAAGTAATCCAGGCATAGAAAGACAAGTGCTCTGTAACCTTTCATATAGAGTCTAAAAATATTGTGGTTGTCCAGGCTGGAGCAATGTAAGTTAAAGGGCACAAAATTTCAGATAGACTGGATGTATAATTTCTGGAGATCCACTTTCAAGTATAATGACTATAGCCAACAATGTATTTTATACTTGAAAATTGCTGAAATATGACATTTTAAGTGTTGTCACTACATAAACTATGTAGATAGATATGTAATTAGCTTGATTTAATTTTCAGCATTTATCTATATGCCAAGATATCACATTGTATGCTATGAACTGTCTTATTTGTTTATTATGCCTTAATAAGTCTCGGATGTGAGAAATAAAAGAGAAAATATGTGAAACATTTTTAAAAGAAAAATCCTGAAAGAAGCTAGAGGAATAAAACCCTTTATCTTTACAGAAACAAAGACAAGAATTACATTTAATTTATCCTCAGAAACCACACAGGCAGGAAGATTAAAGTATTTAAAGTGTTTAGAGCAGAAAAAAAAAATGACTCCAAAGTAGAATTCTATACCATGAGAAAATTATCCTTCAAAAATAAAGGAGAAATAAAGACTTTCTAGGACAAATCAAACTTGATGGAGTTTGTTGCCAGTAGATACGCCTTGCAAGAAATGTTACAAGAAGTTATTTTTAGAGAAGAAAAATAATGTAAGTTAGAAACTTGAATCTTCAATCTTCTCAGAGAAAGGAATACCTTCAAATAAAGAACACAAAAGGCCGTCTTACTCATTGTGACTGAGGTTCAGCATGTTGAAAAAACAAAAGAAAAAGAAAAGAACACTAAAGGTAAAATAACAACTCTTGTTTTGATTATTCTTAATTGTTCTAACAGATAACAATTTAAATGTAATAGCAACTATTATTTGACCATGCATGCTCACATGCTATATACTTACGTATCTACTTGTGTATATACATATATATGTATACATTTTTATCAATAAGTGAAATGAATGATAACAAAGATACACAGTCCAGATGGAAAGATTAGAATTATTTTCTTATTATAAGGTTCTCACTCTACCTACGAAGTGGTGTACTGTTCTTTGACAATTACCCTCGTTTAGTTGGAAATATATTGCAAATTGTAACATGACCACTAATTCAAAAACAAAACAAAAGTATAACTGGTGCATTTAGAAAGAAGCCAAAATGTAATGACATAAAATTCTCAATTAGAACCACAAAAGGAAGAAAGAAGGGAAATTTAAAAATAAAAAAGCAACAAATTGAAATAAAATATACATGTAGCAATTAAAATATTAATTAAAATATATCAGTATCTTTTTCAATATCAATGATTTAAATGTACCAATTTAAAGACAGATTGTCAGAGTGAATTAAAAACAAACTTCAAGTATATGTTGTGGTTTTTAGTCCATTTTCTGCTGCTGTAACAAGGTACTGCAGATCAGTCATTTATATTCAGATACTCCTTTTCTCACAGCTCTGGGTGCTGAGAAGTCCAAGGACAAGGCACCAGCAGATTCACTGCCTTATGAAGGTCAAGTCTCCCATTCCAAGAGGATGCCTTGAAGGTTGCCTCCTCCAGAGGGGAAGATCCTGTGTCCAGAGGATCATAATATGATGAACTCTCTTAGTCAAGCCCTATTGTAGGAGCTACTAATCCCATTCAAGAGGGATGAGACCTCAGGGTCTAATCACTTAATGGTCATATCTTTTAATACTATCACAATGACAGCACACAGATTTTTTTTTAATATTTGCCTTTTGATTGTACAGCTTGATCGGTTTCATTGTGCCATATTGGTATGAGCATGTACATACTTTGATCAAATCCACGTCTCATTACTACCCCTTACCCTTCCCTCTCCAACCCCATCCTCTTCTTTACTAGCTTCCCTTACTATTGTGTTCTCCCCCACCCCCAGATTCTACATGAGAGAAAATGTACAATACTTCTCTTTCTGAATCTGGATTATTATTATTTTTAACCCCATGTCTTCCAGTTTCATCCATTTCTCTTCAAATGACATGATTTTGTTCTTCTTTATGGCTGAGTAAAACTTCATAGTGTACATATACACCACATTTTATTTATCCATTCACTCATGGATGACCACCTGGGCTTATTCTATAACTTGGCTGTTATGAATTGTCTTGTGATAAACATGGGTATGCAGGTATCTCTATAGCATGTCACTTTGGGTAGATGTCAAGGAATGGTACCACTGGATGATATGGTATTCCAATTTGTTGTTCTTGTTGTTGTTTTGTGAGGAATCTCCAAACTTATTTCCACAGTGGCTATGCTAATTTACATTCCCACCAACACCATATAAGGGTTCCTTTTTCTTTTGCATCCCGGCCATCAGTTTTTCCTATATACCATCAATGAACAAGTGAAATTCAACATAAAAAAAATAATGTTTGCATCCTTCCTCAAAAGAAATATTTAGGTACTAATTTAATGAACTGTACAGAAGATCTATCTGAAGAAAAGTTCAAAAAATTTGGTGAACAAAATAAAAGAACTAAAATAAATGGAATTATAATCCACAATCATAGGCTGAAAGACTCAATTTTCTCAAGATGTCAGTTCCTTGCCAATTAATCTGTAGATTTGCTCCCAGCTCAAGAAGATTTTTGCAAGTTATTTTATGGACATTGACAAAATAATTTAAAGCTCTATTTGTAGAGTTAAAAACTCAGAAACTGACACATTATTAAAGGAGAGAACAAAGTTGAAAGATTCAGCTTGAAGACTTCATATAAAACTACATTAGTGAAGACATTGTAGTGTTGGCTAAAGAACTGACAAACAGATGAATGGAACAGAGAAAAGAACCCAGAAATAGATCCACATGAATTTAACCTTGCTTCTAAGCAAAGAGAAGATGGTAGTGTGTGTGTGTGTGTGTGTGTGTGTGTGTGTGTGTGTGTGTATCTCCCTACTTTCATGAAGGGACTGAAGGTTGCTTTCATTTGAAAAAAAAAAAAAGCATAGCAAAGTGGTAGAAAGCATGACCTGTGAAATCAGATGAGGTCTTATTTCTTATCATAGATTGGCTATGCATGTCTTTGGACCCACTGATGAGATTTCCCAGGCTCTTGTTTCCATGGATGTCAAATGGGTATACTAATAAAATATACCTTATAGATCAGGATGATGATTAAATGAAATAATTAATACAAAATCTCTGTTTTAGTCTGCATGCAATATGTGCACAATAACTTTTGTCTTCTGTAATTTATGTGTTCTAACTCACTATAAGTATCTATCAGCTCCAGGGATCAGTGAAATGATTGATAGCAAACCCTAATGGCATCTGCTCATTCTTGGTAATGTCTTTTCAGGTGTTGATAGGACCCTATGCTCAAAACCACCTCTGCTGAAGTTCAAAGGGCAGAATTTTTGCTCCAAAGAGATTTAAATTTTTTTTTTTACCTGTAATGTACTGCAGTGAAAACTTCAACCCACTCCCAGAAGCACTGCTCTGAATGTAGCATAATTAAAATAAGAGAACAATCAACAGCAGGAATGTTAGCATAAAACCAAGAAAATTATTAAGAAACTAAACTGAACAACATCATTAAGAATCACCAGAGGCTTCTATAAATATGTAAGTAGTGTAGGAGTTGAAATAATACAGAAGGGAAATGCACTATAAAAATATGTTTGTGTCTATAGGCATTGCCTTCATAAGTCTCAGCAAGTTGTATAACTCAAAGTTGATTCTTCGATGAGGGTGAGTTATGATGGAGCAACTCATATTAGATAACATCAAGGCCTGGATTTAAGCAGGTGCTAAAGCATACTTTATATTTATTTCTATACTTAAATGTAGTAGCCAAGCCATTTATACCACACTGCCCTACTTTTGAAAAAGTAAGGACCCTATAAAATAAAATATACTTTGTATCCAAAGTCCACTTTTATTGCACCACCAGATTTGACATAGAGTGTAATAAGAGGCTTAAATTATGACTAACACCAAGAGGAGTCACACATGAACAATACCGGTAGGTTAACGAGTCCAAAAATGTTTCAGAGCCATACCTCTGAGGTTGGAGTGGTAGAAACTGGGTTACCTGTTATAGAAAGGCAAGAGAGGCTTTGGGTCTGATTTTGTATGTGAAACCCTTCTACAACTCCATACCAAGTTTGTCCTTTTGGCTTCAACTTAAAGATTATTGAGATCCACAATTCAATCTTCAGCATCATTAATTTGACTTATGTACATCAGGTGGAGGTATCTAGTACAGCATTGGGTATAAGACTCTACAGGTTTTACAGGTTAGAAGATGTCTCTGGACTATCCTAGTCACAAGTATGGGTTGGTGCATTATAACAACTTCTTGGTACGGTTTCATATTTCTAATTGTTTTCCTAGGACAACGGCATGATGAGCTAATTAGTATGAAAAGCAACATTTCTCAAAGTCCCAAAGAACAGGCGCTTCTTGTAGTGAATGTACTTTGATTAGGCCTCACCGACAGCCTGTGTATGTGACTCTGCAAAAACAAACAAAACCAACACAATTTTGTAAAAGCAAAAACGTAAGATCTGACCTGCTTATGGTTCCTGACCATGAGAGCTGTGCTGTTCTTAACTCATGGGAATATTACTGTCTTGGTCAAATACTTGCCCACTGAATATTCTGAGTCAAAAATAAACTCTCATTTTTACCATGTACACCACAGGACTAATAAAACTAGCATTATGCTGACAATAGAGAAAAGCATGCCTTCCTTTCCTAGCGGCCCAATGAGAAATGAGCTGAGCGTGGTTTTTTGAGAGTCACGCTAATTAGACAGCAGGGTCTCCAGAGACTGCTAAATCGTGACCCTGCCTAAACTGCTTATCTCCAAGCACAGGGTAATAGCATAATGATTCGTGAAATGAAGTCATTTCTGATCAAATTGGTCTTTTTTCTTAGCCCCTCTGCCCAGGGAGAGTGACTGTGTCCGCAGCTCCAACTCCAATAGAGCCTCTGCCAACATTACAATATGAAAGTCTATAGTAATTGATTCCAACTGTTGAAGTCACAAAAATTGCTTTGCTAAGCAAAGGGATTTATGGATTTCATCACATTTTTGTTTGTTTGTTGTTTGTTTGCTGCCTTATTTTGCTTCTAAAGAATTTTCCTCCCTGTTTCCCAACATTGAGTGGATGGAACTGATATGGAAATGCTATCAGCAATGTATTAGCTAATGAAAAAGTTCTCTATGTGACTCTTTAATTTTTTTTATTTCTCTTTTCTTTTAACAGTAAAATATATTAATTTGTAAAGAAAATTGAAATGTAGAAATAAATTAGAAATTATTATTAATAGTTCAACATGAGGATAAGTTTTACTATTTTAGTTTTATAAAAACTTTCCTTTTTACACACATACACATGTGGTTATGCTTGCAACAGATAATATTTGTATACTGCTTTTTCTACTATTTTGACTAAAACATGAGTTTCGAAAAAATATTCAGTCAAATACATGTCTAATAGGTAACCAAGCATTCTGCAATATGTAATCTAATATGTAGCCCTAATTAAAGGGATTTTCAAAATTAATTTTCTGTACTTGGCAAATAATAGCATATATGCACTAACACTATAATATTTTAATTATTTCTAGTTTCCTAATTACAAATTTTCTATTAAGAGTAATTAGAAGAAAAAGAGAAACATTAACTTCTAGAAGTACATCAGCACAATATAAATGTGCACATTGGAATCTTTATGGGTCAAAAAAGGCAGTAGGTTCAAAGACAGTGGACTTTTTATTCTCTTCTTTTTGTAGAAAAAACAAAATGTGCTATGGCACTTTTGTATAAAATGGCTGTATGAAATCCTTACCCATTCCAAGGTCCACATGGTTCACAAACACTTTAAGGTCTTTGAGTCATAGGATTGTGTATTGTAACACATCAGCAACAAACACACACAATATCTATTTTCTAGAACTAAAGGGTTTTTTTCATCAATGTTCATTTGTATCAATTCATAAAACTTCATGATTTGTTTTCCTTTTATATGAGAACCAAGGATCAAGGGTTTTGTTCTGCCTAGTGAACCAAGGACATGCTCTTGTGGACCATAGTCTGAAGCATCTCATTCTTACTTGCTCTGTCAAATCCTTCCTCCTCTCATTTGCTTCCTATTCTTTTGCTGGTTTCTGTCACATCCCTGATGATAACTTCTTGCCCCTATGTGTTGGGAAATTCTGAAATTAGTCTGCAATTTTGATGTCACACTCAGAAGTCAGGATATCAACATATAGAGGATCTTTGTTTCAGTCCTGCTATTTAAGATGTGCATGATGGGTATCAATTGAAGATATAATAAAGGGGTAAACATGATGGATGTCGAAAGGGCCACAGCTTTCTCTCATTCTCTTTTTCGTACTAAAGATAATCCTACAGATAATCCTGCCTTTGTGTGTTTGGCCTCTTCTCTTTGGAGAACATTTTTTCTTTCTTTGCCATGATTTAGAAGGTTTTATAATGTGAACAGATGGAAATAATAGACATGGGATGCGAAGGTGAAGATGCAAACTGAATCACACAAAGAGCTGAATGGAAGGGTTTAAAAGGAAAGAGTTCTTTTTGGCATTTAGAAAACAGATGATGAGAATGGAAAGTGAAAGGAAGAAAAGCCGCAGGAGCCATAGCGTGGATCTGGATAGAAATCAGAAGAAAGGGTTATTAAGAATACACTGAAGAACAGGGTTCCTGAGATATGCCCTTATTGACATCTTTGGACTAGATAATTCTCTGCTGTAGGTGACTGTGCTGTATACTGTAGGCATTTAGCAACATCCCTGGCTGCTTCCCACTAGATGCCGGTGGCAAGCCTGCAGTAATGACAAGTTGTTAAAAATTGTCATTGCCAGATGCTCCTGAGGGGCTAAAGTTTCTCTGATTGAGCACCACTGCTTATGTCTTGTCTTTCTCTGCCCCGAATTCCTCCTGCTCACATTTTTGACATTTCCTCCAGAGGCCAAGTAGACATTAGAATTAATTTAGCTCTACTTCTACTGTGTTATTTTTCCTTCAGGTTGATTCTGTGCAGAGACGGGACATTATTGGGTGCCTGTCGTATTTCATAAACTACTTTATAGACCTTGATTTTTAAGTTAGTGAGCTCGTGTGTAACATATATCTCTAAACCGGTTGTGAGCAAGAACTGGACAAGAGTCAGAAAAAAGAAAGTGGAGGCACCAAGGGTTAGGAGATGTTAATTTTAATCCTGAATTTATGAACAGCTGTAAAAAAGTAGATGTATTTATAGATTTGGGTATTCTACAATGGGGAAAACACAGACGTTCCTTTCATATCAGGTATTTGTTGATGCCATAGTGTTATTAGAAATGTTCCAGTAAAATGGTACTATGTTCCTGATGTTGTGTATGCGAGGTCAAGAAGTTTGTAGATATTAGAAAGCAAAGAAATGCCTGTAATAGGAACCGCAAGAACTATGAGGAATTCTGGTGGACAGGAAATCTCCTATTGGCAAAGGTGCTTACAAACTTCTCAAGCATTAATCCTACAATCCACTGACCTATCCACATTGCTTATCTCTGTCTTATCAGAAGGTAGCATCTCAGCCTATTGTATCCCCCTCTTTATTCATTAACATATCATAGATTTGACCATGAATCTCAAAAGAATAGGATACATTCTGTTGGTTTTTTGGTGGAAGCACTTCTAATTCATTATGAAATAGGTATGCATTTGATGTTGGGAAATTGTACAGGTGTTTGAAAAAGGTAAAAAGGTGGGTGTTCTGTCCCTTTATAAATAGAAACAGGGTGAAAGCTTGAAGAGTTAGGAATGCCCTTGTTCTTCTTACACTTGTCACCAAATGATGGCTGTGGATTACACAACTAGGCTAAAACTTTAGGAACATTTTAAAAGCTACTTTGCTATTCAAGGATTTGGGGCAAGAATCCCTGTGGACTTGCAAAATAGGGAAGGAGAAAAGTGGTCTGAATTTATAGGGGATGGGTGTTGTGGAATGTCACTGTGAAATCTAAGACCCGCACTTGTTTTAGACATTCTTTTTGAAAGCTTTTTTACATCATGAAAAAAACATCTTTCCTCTCCATTAGCTGTCTGTCAATGGAAGGTGTGGAATACGGATGGGATTCTGACCTTCCTTTGGTCTTTCTAATAACTACAACATTTGAAAGAAGGAGGTTACAGATAACTGTTAAAATTTCAGAGATACAAAGGAGTTTGGAGATGACTTGTAATTTCAGAAATACCTTTCAACATCATCTTCTGATTTAGTAAACATTGCAATTAAAGTATTTCTTTTTTTCTTTTTTGTAGTTGTAGATGGACAGCATGCTTTTATTTTATTTATTTATTTTTATGTGGTGCCAAGGATGGAACCCAGTGTCTCACACATGCTGGGCAAACGCTCTGCCACTGAGTTACAGCCTCAACACAGCATTTCTTTTCTTTCTTTCTTTTTTTTTAAAAAAAAAAAAAAACTAATTATTGTTGTATAGTTATTTCTGAATCTTTAAAATGAACAGGAATATTTTGCAGTTTTCCAAAAGTACTCTTGGTCAAGGGAGTGATAATTATTATTTTTCAATATTAGAGCATTAGTGAGCCAGAGCTTTGTAATCATTCAGAGAATAGCACAGGATTAGCAAGATATGAATTCAGCAGGAGATTAAGCAGAAAGCCTAATCATTTGCCAGAGTTGACTGAATCCTGAATCTTTCTGGAGGTTGAAAATATTTGATTAACTCATTTTTTAAAGGAATTATTTTTAGCCCATGCTGATGTTTCCCAAATGGAAGCATTGTGATCTGTTTATAAAAACAGAACCAGTTATGTTAGGAATTCTATTCTGTCATCATTTTATCAGATACCCAGTATCTTAAGTATCAAATCTTTCCTATCAGGAAGATTTGAATGCAAAAAAAGCAAACTATCTGAGTCTCCATAACTAAACTATCTAGCAAGATGAATTATCAAGTTAGACAAAATGAGATCATAACTTATGGGCAAAACACTTCTTTCTCTTATTTTTCCCAAATGAAAATAGTTAACTTGCTCTTATAATTGAGGAGGTATTTCATGCTCTTTGTAAATAATTAAATTCATTAAAAAATAAAAATAGGGAGTCCAAAAATGTCCTGTATGCATTACATAAAGATAGTCATGCTAGGACCTGGACATGGTGGCGCATGCCTGTAATCTCAGTGACTCTGGAGGCTGAGGCAAGAAGATTCCAAGTTCAAGGCCAGCCTGGGCAACTCTCATGACACCCTGTGCTTTAGTCAGCTTTTTCATGCCGGTGGACAAGAATCTTGAGAAGAACAATTTAGAAGAAAAATAGTTTACTCAACTCATGGTTTCAGTCCATAGAATGCCAATATCATTGCTTTGGGCAAAATATTTAGGGCAAAGGGACATGAGGGAGAAAAGCAGCTCCAGACAGGACACCAGGAAGCAGAGAGAGACACAGCTCAGGACAAAATATATGCCTCAAAGACAAGCCCCCTGTGATGCACCTCCTCCAGCCACACCCTACCTGCCTACACTACCACGCAATTAACCCATTTGGTGGATTAATGTACTGATTCGATTAAGACTCTCAAAAGCCAATAACTTTACCTCTAAACTTCCTTGCAGGACACCTTACATCTAAACCATAACACTTTGTATCAAAATTGACTATTTTTAGAAGGGGGGTATAGTTCATAAGAAGAGTGCTCTTGAGTTCAAACCCTCCTACCAAACAAACAAACAACAACAACAACAAAAAACAAAGGCTAGCTTATCAATATATATTCTCAATTGTTCCCTGCCTTCTTAACCCAAGAATTTTGATAAATACCTTTATCATGTTTCATGTAAATCTATTTAACTAATTTTAAATTTATTTTACTCTTATTTGTGGTGCCAGGGATTGAACCCAGAGCTTATACATGCTAGGCAAGTACTTTGCCACTGAGCTACAACCCTATATCTATTTTTCTAATCTTGTGATATTTTCTCATTAAGTGTATCAATAGCAGCAGTGCATGGTGGTGAAGTCAATGCATTTTGAAATCTGATAAACTTTGATTTCAGACTAGGATCTGGTAATTACAAGCTAAGTCGTCTTCACATTCACATTAATCCTTTAAAGTTACAATTTGTTCCTTTTTCGTTTGTTTATTTTTTTTAATGGAAGAAGATGACCATGGTGATAATAGTAATGATATCTTATTATCGGTTGTTTATTGTGAGGCGAAAATGAGATTAGTTAGTAGCTTGTATAGTATGCATACTACTTGGTTTATTGGGCATATGCAACAACTGTTAGAATTATTTCATAATTCATTTAGTCTGGCCTCTATAACTTAATGTTTGAGTTATTTTTAAAAAATTTCTTTATTATCTCTAATGCTCTTTGAAGAATCTCTAAATCAAACACATGTACCTGTCTGATTATTTCTTTAAGATAAATCTCTTATAGTGAATTTCAAAGGTTCAGACCTCTTTTGGTTTTTGTTTTATTACTATTATTTTAATCTAAGTTTTTTTTATTCACTTGTTTTTTTGCATATTTCCTTTCTTTTTAAAGTGCATTTTAATTTTAATTATATTTAATTGTACACATTTATGGTTTAAAGTGTAGCATTTCAATGTACTTACAGACTGAGTAATAATCAGATCAAGGACATTGGCATATCTATCATCTTAGACACTTACCTTTTCTTTGCATTGGAACTTTCGAATGCTCTCTATTAGCTGATTTGAAACATTCAGTTAATTGTTGTCAACCATATTTGTCCTATTGTGTATGGCACATTACAAGTTTCCTCCTACCTTATGCTCCTTAAACCTTTAATTATCCTCTCCCTATTTTACTTCTACGAAATTTTTATCTGCTGTTCAACTTTTCCCTTCCAACAAGGTGGAATAGCTTCAAATTCAGGTGAAAGATTTGTCTTGCCCCATTTATACAGCTAAGATAATAATCTTTGGTGATGAGCTGTATAGGTGAGAGGAATCTTCAGATCATGTGAAAAACCATTTCAAGCTATTTAAACCCTTCTTTAACTGCCTTAAAAGACTTTGATATCACCTTTAAAGCATTTTAAAATGTAATAAAAACCATGCTTTCTACTAAACAACTTCTAGAGCAAAGGACATTTTATACCCCACACTGAATAAGCATTCATAAAATTCAATAGTGCTATTTTGGGTTCTATAATTAAATTGAATATAATATTTCCAATACATGAAAATAAATGCTATCATTTTCAGGGGTCTGTGAGTATGAAAATGGCATAAGTCTTACAGCTCAAAGATGACAGATTCTCGAATCAGATAAAATTGGACTCTGATATGATCCACCATGTATAAAATTATTATTTCTGATCTTTCATGTACTCATCTCTACCTAAAAATAATTATGCTCTAATGAATATTCATGCTTGCTGGTTCAGTAGCCCTCTTCTTTGTTCTATTAAGAGAACCCCTCTTTTGCAAAGGGAACCAATCTTTCCCCACTTGACATGATCTTTGTGGATCTGCTCATTTCCCTGCTCTTCTAGTCCCTGGTTATAGGATTGGTTATACAATTTAGATATGATTAATCTTCGTACTCCTCTCGTTATCCACAATGATTGTCACAAGGATGGTCCCATGATCCAAGCCTGGATAATCAGCATTGTCTGAGTTTTTCAAGGGGTTTAAGCCCCAAACTCCAACTTGTGGAGTCTATCCTGCAGTGTGTGGAATAATGCTACAGCATGAAGAGAAAGAGGAGTCAGAGATGAATGAGATGGAAACACAAGTATCCAAAATATACATTCCCTCGGGCCTGAAACAATTCTCCAATCCTGAGCTGCATGATTCCTTCAATTTCCACGTGTGTTCAACATGGTTTATGTTGTTCTATCTCATTTGCTAAAGAAAGAGTCCTACCAAACATCCACAGCTCATAGGATGTTCTATATGTTGATAAAGATATCACAACTAGAGCACAGTATAGGAAAAGGGACCATCTTTTTTCTTTTATAAAGACTCATGCCTTTTAAATACTGATCATGGTCACTGACAAAGCTGGTAGATAATGGAGAACAGAACCCAGCTCTCTCTCCTCGATTCCTTTTACAATTATAATATCAACAGATGTCTCTGAGGATTCTTATAGACTGACTGGATTTTATAAGCAAATCTAGCCCTGATTTTCCTCTTTCCAGTTCTTAATTATTAAGTAATTAAAGCTTTGCTACAAGAGGGATGGGATGAGTACCTTCTTAGCATGTGTGAGGTTCTGGTTCGATCTCCAGCAAAACATACACACACACACACACACACACACAACAACAACAACAACAACAACAACTTTACTATTTGCACACTATATCCTGCCAAGATTTACTATAAGTATTGTCCAAAGAAGGGGCTGGACTTGGATGCAAATATTCATGTAAGGTGAAGGAACAACAATAACAAGTAAAACCAAAGAGATGTACTGTGGCGTAACAGAATTCCCCCAGAATTCCAGTATAGATGGTGCCATTAATTAGTTGCTTGACTTCAACACATCTCTCTTAAGCTCCCTAACTCCAGTGGTAAGATGAGAGGATTAGTAGATCATCGCTGCTGGCTGTAATATTTAGCAATGTGATCGTTTTGTATAACAACAAATCTGGTGCTTTCAACTTTCTGGGCCATTTGGTGGTTGGCACTCTTCATACGTCAGGCAATATAATTTTTCAAAAGAATGATATCTCCATGTATTTCCAGGCAATTATTGGCAAATGAAGAAAGGCACGTAGGTTCCATTCAGGAACCTTAGGTAAGAACTTGCTGTGTGGCAGAGGACAAATGGCTTCCTTGTCTGGGTCTTTCTTTTTTGTGAGGAACACATGAATTTTTGGCTATAGACTTCTCTCGTTCTAGAAGGAGTAGAGGGTGAAGGTCTCACTCGGTTTTTCTGTGCCTTTCCTGGACCAGGACCTCATTCCACAGAGGCTAGGGCCCTCAAAAACACATTATGATAAATAACCTCCTAGAAAAATGAGAGAGAGAAAAAAAAGCTAATTTGGTTCCTCTTCTTACATTCTTTATTAGAATAAGGCAATCCACAACAATTTTAAACGTGGTAGAATTTCTCAAGATTGAATTTATATTGTTTCTGATACCCTGCCTTAAAGTTTTAAAACATTAATATTCAAAGATTAGCTTTACTTTTATTTTATTTTTATTGCTGTTTATACTAAATATTCACACCTAGTTTTAAAAAAATTTTTTGAATGAATAAAATGTTATGTTATGTCATATTTAGAGTAAGACTCAATCTCAGTTTGAGACTGTTCTAGTTTGGGCACAGAAAGTACCTCCTCCCAGGAAATTCGGTAGCCCCGGGCAAACTGGGAATTTTGGTCTTTATTATTGCCAGTTGTCTTGTTGAAACTAGAACTGGAAAGCAATGTTTGAAAACCACTGACAGTTTGGAATTTAAAAATAATAAAGGAGTAGCCAAAGGAAATGGATATCTACCTACTGATGGGTGAACCTGGCAAATTTATCCTATGGCAGAGCTCCAACTATGCTCCAGACTCATCCCCAGCATATCAGTGACTATACACTGAGTGAGGTAAATTTTGATTCTGTATGAATTTTCTATTGCGATAGTAAAAAATTATGAAAAGTTTATTAAAATGGCACAGATTTACTGTTTTACTATACTGAGGGTTAGGAATCTATCATTGTTGTCACTGGGCAACAATCAAGGTATTGGGAAGGCTGTACTCTTGGAGTGTCCAGGGAAGACTGTGCCTCACCAGCTTCTAGAGACCACTTGGATCATGTGACCTCCTTCCATGACAAGAGCTACCAGCAAATGTTGCATCTCTCTGCCTCACCCCATCAAGTATCAAGCTTCTTTCTTCCTCATTTAAGCACCCCCAAGAATGCAATGGGCCTATCTGGATAATCCAAGATCACTTCCCTCTTTCAGAGTCATTTTACTAGCATCTTGAATTTCATCTGCAACCTTAATTCTTTTGAGCTATAAAGGCAGCATATTCACAAAGTAGAATGTGGCTATCTTGGGGAGGCCATTAATCTGCCTACCACACTATGTCTCAAATTGTCTAATGTTCACTTATTGAGGTTGGAAATAATGGATTATAGCTATAACCGTGACCAATGCACAATACTTGGTACATATTTATAATGTGCTTGGTACATATTTCATAATTCATCATTCAAAGCAGTATGCTTTTGGAAGTGAAAGACTTACTTTTAGTAATTCCTCCTGGAATACAGGAATAAACTGCTCTAGTCTAGGGAAAGCAGGACACTGGGTAAAGCTGCAAAATACACATTCCACACATACATGTTGATCTCAATGTAATTTATAGCTTTTTTATTGAAAGTTCAGCTATATTATGTAGTATGGGAATCCACAATATACACTTCAGTAAGGTAGAAAAGATTCCTGAATAGAGCATTGTAAGTGAACTAAATTTTTCAACAACTACTTAGTTTCTAATTGAGTGATATTGATGTGGCTTCCAAATTTTGCAAAGAGAATATAGTACTGTCATGATACATAGTTGAATTATGGAGCTTTTTATTATTTTGGACATATTATCGATCTGATCCTGGGAGTAGGAAGATGGGTGTACTTTATGTAAATTGAAGGGTAGGGGCCAGAGGAAGGCAGAGACATTTCATATGGGATCATATACACGCATGATTGTTCTGCACTCCAAAAACTCTTTAAATATCTCCTTATACAGCAAAAGAACTTTTGTAAGTCAGGTGTAGTGGTGCACACCTGTAATCCCTGAGTCTCTGGAGGCTGAAATAGGAGGATGACAGATTTGAAGCCAAGCCCAGCAACTTAGCAAGACAGCAGTCAACCTAGTAAGACCTTGTCTCAAAATAATAAACAAACAAATAAATAAATAAATAAGAAAGGATGGGGATGTGGTTCAGTGGGTAAGTGCCTCTGGGTTCAATCCTTGGTTTAACAACAAAACCAAACCTTTGCAGATGTGATAGATATTATTAAGTTAAGAACCTTAAGAGAGGGAGCTTACCATATATTATCTGCATGATCACAAGGGAAGTAGGAGACAGAGCTGCATGTGATTATGGACGCAAAGCCAGAGAGGACATGGCAACAATATGCTACTAACTTTGAAGAAGCAGCAAGGGACTTCTTCGAAATACCAGCCAAGGTATGCCCACGACCTTCAGAAGCTGGCAAAGGCAAAGAAATGCATTCTTCTTCACACCCAGAAGGAACCTGTCCTTCGGGCATGTTTAGCCTAGTGAGACTGAATTTGGACTTCTCACATCTAGAATAGGAAAATGTAAATCTGCAGTGTTTTAAGACACTAAGCTTGTGGTCATATGTCATAGCAGCAACTGGAAACAAACACATGGCTAGATATTAGCCACAATTAAAGCTGGAAGAACACCCTTTCTGTGATCAGCATAGCATTCACTTTGGGAAGTGGGTACAAAGGAAGTAAATATGGGATGGAGGTGGCCGATGAAGGAAGGAGGAGCTTTGGCCACAGACTGGTGGTTTCAAATTCAACCTCTGCTATAAACTCAGGTATATGGATGGTTGCTTTGTAAGATAGAGATAATTCAATCAGCCTCATGGTGTTTTCTAGACATTTGACTATCATAGCATTAAGAGCATGGATTTGGGAGTTATAGTCTTAGCTTAAATCTTTTGGTTCAAAAGTCCATTATCAATTGTGAGGATTTGACTACCACTAAACTATATAATGTTGTCCCAACATTTCTAAAATAGGATTTTTTTTTTCCTCCCTCATAGGATTTTCCAGAGAATTCTATGTATGTAATGCCATATCAGGTATGGAGCACAATATATACATGTATGCATTAAATCAAGTCTCAGTTCTTGGAAGAATGCAATTCATTGCATGGCTCTTTCATTCAGGAGTTATTTATTCAACTTCTATCCTGGAATAAATGACCTAAAAGTACTCAGACTGTAGCAGACAATTACAGATAAGTTCCTGTCCTTGAGGAGCACATATCCTGGTTCTCTTTCCATTGTTGGGAATGAGTCAGGTTTTCAGTGTTTTCCAATGAGCTCATCTTCTTGATGTCACTGCTGCAGCTTCATTATGAAGCTTTTCTAAGAGAAATTCTGTTTGTGGTTGGGGGTGCTCTCATGGTGACAGCTTCTTTGTGGCTGCATAGTTTAATTGTTCCCTGTTTAGAAGGCTTTTGACCTCTACCAGGCCCCAGGATCATGGTGTATTAGAAAAAAAGCAACCTTCAAGACTTTTTATTTATGATGGAGAGCCAGAAATATATCTTCTATTTAGGTACATGATGCTATCCTAAAGAATCAGATAATTAGCCTGTTATTTTTTTTTTCATGTGATAGTTTGGAAAGCACAAATATATTTATTTTCACCCCCCATAGGACTGAAAATGGTAGTGATTGGACTGGGCTGAGGAGATCCTATAATGAGAGGAGGCTCAACTAGTAGGGGGTGTAATGAATTTAAGCCTGAAGTAAATGAATCATTATAAAATATGTACTCTATCTCCACAATGAATCTATTTTATTAAAATAATCTCTGGCATAATGTTGTCCTCTCTAGGCTTTCCCCTACTGTGAATCAATCCATGATTCCACCATCACAAATCTTTTCCCTGGAGGACAGAGCCATAATGAGAGTGAAGTATTTGATTATTTGCTTTTAATAACTCTGTCTTCCAAATCCTACTTAATGCAGCAGAGATTCTCTATGGAAGAACATTACAGAATGATTGGAGGATCAATCAATATTGGCAATTAATCATAATCACAGACAGTAATCATACCTGCAATTACCAATTGATTAATTAGGACAGCTCTTCAAATGCCAGGAGAAATTAAATATCATATTAGATTCAGCCCAATAACCATAAACTTCTACAATTACTTTTCAGCTTACCATTATTTATGTCATATTTCTTTCTGTTATTAGCTGCTATATTTATTTATTTGTCATTTTATTCAAGTAGGCCAAACTATTTCACTGTCTTTTTTTATGGTGGATATATATTAAATATGTTGAAGTCATAGCATTAAATAAATCTAGTGTCAGTGCCAAGCAAACATTTGCAAATTTAAGCCTAAAAAGCTATTTGCATTGCTTTTTTTTGTGAAGAATGATTATTTTGGACAAAACCTAGAATGTGAGAATGTTCTACATATTGAAAATTGGATAATGTTGGTTGATTGGATTTACGTGTGCAAAGTGACATTAGGGTTACTCACCAACTTTTTCAGGCTTGACAAACTTCTTTGATTGATAAGCCTAAGACCAAAAGTAACCATAACCCCCTAATTTGAGCATCAGTCATAACTTCTGTGAATCTATACTTTAAGAAAATTAAGAGAGGTCTAATGCAAATAGGATAGGGAATCTATTTAAGACACTCAGCATATGTTCATTTGGTAGTGTTAACAGCGTTTGTTATATAGAGCCAATACAAATAGCCACCACTTAATTCTTGCTTTAATTTAACAAATGGCTTTTAAACACTTGGCACTGTGCAAAATAGTGAGCTAGGAATTTTAGGGTATGTAGAAGTGAATGAAGCTTCTTTTCTTAAGTTGAACTAATCATGCTATATGGGAGATGAGACAGAGATGTTTGTATAAGAAGCAGATAAATAGGAAGAATAGGATTTGTAAAAAGGAAAAAAATAATCATAAAATAGCCATTTACCAAGATTTACTATATTTTTATATGCCTCTTGTTTCTTCAAATCTACTTTCAAAAGCAAGATAAAATTTTAATTGTCTGCATTTTGAAATTGTTTTTATGCAAAGATTAATTCTTCTCTTCCAAATCTGTATGTTCCAATTCTTCTTATTTGTTAGCATAATTTGTTATTAACTTGATCATGGGTTTCAAGCACAGAAAATCTCATAACTACTCATTATAAAAATCAATAGGATTAAACAATTCTTTTACCAGGAACATCTAACCATATATCCTTAGCATATTACATTGATAGCATTAAACTGAAGTTAAAAAAAAATAAGCAAGATTTTGGTTGCACATGTTATTTTGCTATTGAATTTGTGATAGTTAAGAGATATATTTTGTGTGGCTGATACTCTCTGGATCTATACCACTTGTTCATCCACTTGATGTAGACATGTTCTCTGTGAGTAACTAAAGCTCCCTCATCCTCCACTCCATTTGCAGCCAGTCACACAGTACTGTGCTTTGCAAAATAATGTTCTCACATCTTTGAAGAAGTTAATTCAGACTATGAACAGGAGTTGTTGAAAGGTAATAGACATTTAAAAAGCTGCATTACAGTGGAAATTTTGATAGCATTGTGCATTACATCCATATTAATAGCAAATTACCTTAGCATGGATAATAGCATTTCACAATGAACACCCAAGGAATTAGAGACTATTAGTTTTGTCCTCAAAAGCATTGTATGCCTTTTAAGAGGTGAATTCTGAAATATGAACATTGTGGCCCAGTACAACTTTGGACATTTCGGGGGGCTGCCAACCATTTTGAGTTCTAGCATTACAGCCTGCGGTCTGCTAAACCATGCAAATTCCTATGCTCCCGAGAGCAGAGTAATAGGAGTTATACATTGTACAAGTGCTGCTGATTCAACTCCCATTTCCCTTAGTACAACTCAAGGCGATGTCCATTCAGTGAAGCCATCTTTCAAAAAGAAAAGGAGAAGAGGCTGTTTTAAAACATCATCCTTTTAACGGATGAGATGTCACAGTCTCCCAGCAAGTGAATACTTCAGTGGCAGAGTACTTTGATTTGCAACAGTTATAAAATAGCTATTCCTAGGGCAGAGTTAATTACAGGGAGTAAGCAGTTTGGAGGGACTAATTTATATTGCAATGCTTTGGTTGGCATAAAAGAGAAGAAGGCTGTCATAAGTAACTCTACCTCTCTTCTTTAAAATAGATAAAAATTTCAACAGAAAATTCCACAGCAAGGCTTCCATTAACTTAAGACAAAGAGGAAGCAAGCAACGACCTGAGTAGACCCTGAATGAATTTGACAGGTCTATCTTTGTGACTATGACAGATGTGTAAGACAGACCTGGGAGCTGGGATATGGAATGACCATGCCAATGGTGTATAATCCCAAGGGCTATGGGAACCACGGTGATATCACCTATATATAGAATTTTCAGATTTAGATATTTTTATGTTATGCTAATTCAGAACAATTCCCAGCATCTCTTTATACAAAACACTTAAGAATGACATCAATGATCATAGTAATGATGATAGCATGGCAATGATGTGTGTGTGTGTGGTGGGGGTAAACTTACCCAAAGCAATGGGAGATAGAGATCCAATCATCAGAGCCTTCAGACTTACTTAAGGGTCTCCCTTTTCAGGAGAGAATGCATAATTCCTAAAGAGCAGAGAAAGGAGAATTGTTCTATTCTATTTGTTCTAATTGTTCTCCTGCTTGGTTCAAAGAGGAAGATGTACTATAAGTCCTCTGTTACAATTAGTCCTCTTTATGTGTAAAGTTCTCTGATCACTTCTTATAGGCTCTTAGAATTAAAAGAAAGAATATGAGGAAGAGGAAAAGAACCAAGAAGAAGGAAGAGGAAGAGGAGGAGGAGAAGGAGAAGGAGCAAGGGAAATCACTCTCGGCAAAGTTCAAATTTCCTTTCATAACTGATCTCTCTCTCCTCTGCTTTCTACTCTGGCTTAGCCCAAGTGTAAGCCAGAGGCCATGGAGTTCAAGTAGAACCATCCTTAGGTATCAGTGTCCCTGTCACACTGCTAGGGCACAGAACAAAGCAGAGAAAGGTGATAAATGGATGGCATAGGAGAACAAAATGATAATAACCAGAAAATCCACCATACAAGAGAGTATTTATGAGTAATGAGATGCTATACCAATATTAGTTATTTTATTGTTGTTTATTGTATTATTATCATCACAGCAAGAAGTCAAAGTGAAAAGTCTTAGTAATAAATAACGTTCCATATGCCTACCTTGAATTTTAAAAAATGCCAGACTGAGTGAGTCCTTCACAAATTGATAGGTTTATATGCTGCTGCTTTACAGGGCTGACTTGCTACCAAAATAAAAAAAAAAGAGCACTCAGACTGTGTCTGGCAAGAACACCCTTCTGTTAATTAATAAAATTACATTTCACAAAAAAAAAAGAAAGAAATAACCATTTGGCAACCACCACATCCCACTTCCCTTCTTTCTCTGTTTGGCTTCATTCATTCACAAATTGTGTGTGTGTGTGTGTGGGGGGGGGTTCTGGGAGATTTTTTTTTTTCTTTTGGTACCAGGAGTTAAACTCAGGGGCACTCAATCACTGAGCCATATCCCCAGGCCTATTTTGTATTTTATTTAGAGATAGGGTCTCACTGAGTTGCTCAGGGCCTCACCATTGCTGAGGCTAGTTTTGAACTCATGTTCCTCCTGTCTCAGCCTCCCAAGCTGCTGGAATTACAGGCAGCACCACCACGCATGGGTTGTATTTTCTGATACACTGCTATGTAGGTGCCCTGCGGTCATTCCTAACTTTCAAATGGGCTTCTGGAGAGCAAAGAAGCAAAAGTTTATATTTAGCAGGTGAACTCCACCAAAGTCAGGGAGGATAACTTGCTTTTTCATAAAAGTTGTATTTCTTCCTGCATTTGACATTCTTTAGGAACAAAAGTGGATCAACATTGGGTATTGGTCTTTCATGAAACCACACCCTCCCCAGCCAGAAGTGGTTACTTTGTGTGTTGATTCAGACACAGAAAATGGTGTTCTGCCCTTATCTGTACTTGGTATCCAAGGAGTCTATGGCTACTGTCATCACTGCTCTATCCCATGAGGACAGACCATGTAGGCAGATGTGGAGGTATACTGGAGAAGGCTAGAAGCAACAACAGACCTTTTATCTTGAGTCCTATTGGAAAATATTCAGTTACATGGTCACATCCCACACAAAGGCTGCTTGGAAAGGTGGAGCAGATGGCATATGGCTCTCAACACCTATGGAAAGCAAGTCCTTAAGGAAGAAAAAATCATCTTTGTGTTATTTGCACAAAATTGTGGATTGAGTTAATGTTTAATATTCATCCATATGGTGAAGATATAGGACTAATAAGTGTCGAAAGATTCTGTAAGTTCTGTTTCTGTTTTGTTGCTTCCACTTTTCTTTCTCTTTTCTCTCTTCTTTCCCTTCTTCCCTCTGTGGGTGTTATGTATACATACCTGTATTCATTCAAAGACAGATTTTCTGAGCCCATAAGATTGTCACACGTCTCTTTAAATCAGTGGTATGTTGGTGAATATTTAACAACTGGATCTTAAACAACAACAACAACAGCAAGGGCAGGAATCACCCTAATTTGTAGCCTTTGTGCCAATCTACATAGTGTAAAGAGACCCAAAATGGCCTATCTGCAGCTACCTAACAATTTACCTTGATAAGGACAGAGTTGGAAAGTAGCACACTGTTCTATATTTCATCTAACAAACAGATTCAGAGGTAAATAACTTTAGAACAATAAATTAATTAGAGCTTGAAGAGGTTTGAATATATACTATCTTTGTTAGTAACAACATTTATATAATTTTAAATTTTAATAATTGCTGTGTTTGACAACAAGTTCACACAATCCTGAAAACTTATTAATCTACTCTTACACATAAATAGAGGTGAAGTCCAACATAACGCTGCCTTTACTTGACCTTTCTGATTTCTAGTCATGTTTTCTCATTCCCAAATGTCTTCCCAGACATGCATTTTCCAAAAGTAACATTCCTTAACCTCTGACCAAATTTGACAATTTCTACTGCATTGATTTGTTTCACTCAGTTATGAATTGCTCACTCTTTTCTATTGTTAAACAAACTACTCCATGAAAGCCATGCTAACAACCTAATTCTAGTATCTTTAAATATCTTTAAATAAACGCCACCACCTGCTTTGTCAGGTAACCATGTCAATAACTAGTGAAAGGCCATCAGCTGCGAGGGCTCTCATATTTGTTTGTAATGCAGAAAGTGGGTGGTCATGTTGATTTTATTTTTTTTTCATCATTGCTAGAAAATCCATGGCCTACATTACAAATCCTAGGGCTGTGATGGAATAGAGGTAGGAGCTAGAATATTCTTCAAGCTCAAAGTCATCTCTTGAAAATACACTGTGGGAAGAAGAAAAAAATGCCTGAAAACGGGGTCCTAGCTAAAATTTTTTCTATGCCTATTGATTATTTTTGCAGCCCAACACACACAAATTCACACCCATGCATGCCTGCACAATGCACACAGGCGCACACACACACACACACACACACACACGGTGGAACAAAACACTAAACTGTTTCACCAAGCACTCTCTGAAAAGGAAGATTTCTAATGTGTGTGTCACTATCCAAATTTTTCCCTACTTGACTCTTTAGAGATTCTGCAGCATGGCAGCAGCCTCCCCACCTATTTAACTTAAAGTCAGGATTACCAGTCAATATTTTTTTTTTATGCCTAGAAAGGCGATGTATCAGGAAACAGATCAACCTACATATGGGCATAATGGTATCATTGTTCTTATCTATTCATATCCCTTGAGAGAAACAAATCTCCTGTCTTCGTGAGATTTATTGGATCTACATTAGGAAGAGTATACATCCCCAATCCCACTGATATTGGACTTGATGTATAGACTAACTTTGGCAAATGGGATGTGATTGGATGTGACATGGGCATGACTAAGTGCAAGTTTTAAAAGCCACTGAAGATTTAGGAGCCAGCCACCTTGCTCTTTTCCTCTGCTACACACACACACACACACACACACACACAGCTTTTCCCACCTATAGGTTGCTTCTTCAGCCTGAGACTTAGAATAAAGACGGCTTTTGAAGCAAAGAACTTTGGCTTCCCTGAGCAACTTACATGTGACAAGAGTGAGAAATAAACTATTGTTTTTGCAAGCCAGTGAGGTTTTTAAATTATTACTGCTGCATAACTGAGCAAAATCTAATATAATCACACTTAAAATATTTAACAGTCTTTAAATTACTCTTCTGAAATAGATTTTAAAGTAGTTTCATTTGAAGTATTACTAAATCCTCAAACCATTTCTTTCCCTTCTGTCACTGGATGACTTTTAATCTGCTCTTTGCAATATTGACCCTCTTCCACATTCATGGCTTCTATCTCTAGAACCAAGAAAAATGGACCTTCTGAGAATTTTATAAATCTTGACTATATCTCTGAATCCTATCACTGAACTTCTATTTCCTCTTCTGTTAAAGGGCTGCAGGGCTCTAGTGGAGAAAGACACAAGACCTTAGGTAATTACCCAATCACAGATTCTTTGTGTTTAAATAAACAAGACTGTTGGAAGTCTTTTCCATTTCCTTAATATCTTCCTACTGAAAAACCACAGTTATTCTCAGCTTTCCAAATCTTTAACACTTCAAATGAGTGCCTTCCAGATACCTGTTTTTCTACCTCTGTACTTCAGTTCACCTTGCATTTAGATAATAAACAAATTCTCTGTTCATTTCCTAAAAAGTTAACTCTAGTAAAATTATCCATGATTTGGCTTGATCTTTGAATTCTTAGACTAAAAATTTTGAGGGTTCAATTAATTGTTCTGGTTAGTTTACTAAAACAGCCACGATTGCTACATGGGAAGATCCTTTGCTCCTTTTGTTTTTTGTTTTTTTCTTTATATACTATTTCCCTCTCCCACAAAATTCATTATAATGTGCTTAGTATGTGTCTTTTAAAAATATTAACTATTATTTCATACATATGTTTTTGTTTACATAAAAATGTAAATCTCATGTTTTACATATGTTTCCATGTTGGTTAATGAACATTTGATTTGTTTCTCATGACTATTGGTAATACATCCCATGATTAGTATCCATACAATTCTTATTTATATTTCTGTGAAGATACTTAAGGCAATTTCACTGTCCTTCTATCAAAAACAACACTAAGATGCACTAATAGCCACATTTATTTTGAAATCTATATGACAGGAGTTAAAATATTTAGGAGTGAAAATTTCTGTCATTGGATCATAGAAAATTTATACCAATCTAAATTTTTATGAGCCTCTCTGCTTCCTAGTACCTGAAATTACACAACATTCTAATTTTGTCTGTTATATAAGGTCATATATAATATAAAATATATAAGGTATTATTTTGTTATTTTATGACTTTTCTCTCTTTAATTAGGTTGAACATTACTATTTAAAATTCCTTTCACTGCATTTCCTTTATAATTTCTTAATACAGAAATTATTTAACCTTAGGCTTTTAACATTTCTAGGTACATAGTTATGTTTCTTTTAACTATTTCTCTGCAATTTGCATTCCATTTCTATACTATTCCCTAGAGTTTTAATTTTTACATATTTTTACATATGTTTTGTATTCATTGTTCCCTTTCCCTTTTATTAATATTTGCTTAAAAGTAGAGTTATGTACTTTGTGTCCCTTGTAATCTAAGGATAAATGAAGATGTGGGAGTGAGGCCATGATCCATATGATTAGTGCCCTTTCAAATGGAGAGAGAACTTGTGTACTCTTGCTGAGCATGCATAATATAGAGATCCTGTGAGCATACAGCAAGAAGACAGCCATCTATCACTCAAGTCAAGAACTTTTGTTGGACACTGACCCTGCCAACATTGGTTTTAACTGACAGCCTCCACAAGTAAGACAATAATTTTCTATTTTTTTTAAACTACCCAGGCCAAGCTTGGTGATGCACACCTATAATATCAGCTACTAGGGAGGCTGAGGCAAGAGGACAGCAAATTTGAAGCCAGTCTCAGCAACTTAGCAAGATCCTGTGTCCTAATAAAATAGAAAAGGTTGGAGATGTAGCTCAATAATAAATTTTCCCTGGATTCAACCCCCAATATTGTGAAATGATAAATAATTATTTAAAATAAGCAAATTTCCCAGTCTGTGGTATTTTGTTATGGCAGAGCTAGAAGTGTAATACATGTTGAAAATTATTTTTAGCCAAAATATTTTGACTACAAATATTTGCATGAGCAAGTCATGTGTTAGTAAAAGACCATCTTGTAATCTAAGTACCTTAAGTGGGAGTTAAACACGGCAACAATTACTAGGTGTACATAAATTGATGGATTAGCACAAATTAATGTGTATGATTATCTGTCTTAGCAGGAGTTGGTAAATACCAAAATGCTTCCTTCTTTTCTGTATCCACCAAGTTTCATCTATACAAAAATATTCTTATTTCTTTTTTCAAAATGATTTTTATAAATGTTCCACAACTTTCTATGTGTGATTATTCTTTGATTCATGTGTTGTGTTTTTCTTGATTATAATAGCCATAGATCCTTAAAGCATGTCAAGTTTGTATTTACTTTCCCTAGTAACTGGATCAGTCCTTGATATAAGAAAGCTATTTGATGTACAATAAGAAATAACTGTCTGATTTCCATTAATCTAATCTATAGGCATATCAATCTATGCATTATAATTTACCGGAATACAAGAATATAATCGGGAATTTACACAGTTTCTGTCTGTTTTTTTGCTGCTGTGACTAAAAGACCTGACAAGAACAATTAGAGGAGGAAATGTTTATTTGGGGGCTCAACTATTCAGAGGTCTCAGTTCATAGACAGCTGGTTCCACTTCTCAGGGCTGGAAGTGAGGCAGAACATCATGGCAAAAGAGTAGGTAGAAGGAAATGGCTCACATGATGATCAGAAAACAGAGAGAGAAATTTCATTCACCAGATACAAAATATATACCTCAAAGACATGCCCTCAATAACCCACCTCCTCAGTCACACCCTTCCCTTGTTCAGTTACCACTCTGTTAATCCCATCAGGAGATAAATTCACAGATTGGGTTAAGAGTCTCATAACTCAATTATTTCTTTTCCAAATCTTCTTGCATTATCTCACACATGAGCTTCTTGGGTAAAGCTAACATCCAAATCATAACATATATTTTAATTCTGAGTTGCATAATGACAACTTTCAGTATTTCATGTGATTGTTTTTACAAAAAATATCATTGACTTCACTGAACTTCTCCCTCTCCCATGATTTCTGATACTTAACCTATTTTTTTCTGGTAAATTCAGAAAAGAAAATTTTAGTATAGGTCAAAGACTCCATTTACTGGAATGTGAAAACATGTTTGAAGATCTCAAAAGTAAACAAATCATTTTATTTTCATTTGGCAAATTACTAATAGTTTAATGGTTACTCAGTTATACCATGTTAGTTCATACTCTCACTCATTACATACTTCTTGAAATAATGAGACTATCTATAGTAGTGTGTGGTAGTATTGTCTCTCAAAAAAGTAAATTTTAATAGCTCTATTGTTGATTTTGATTTGTGCCTTTCGTATACATTGAACAAAGTTCTATGTGAACAGAACTCTAAATGCAAAGGTGAGGCAACTCCATATACATAAATTTCAGTTTATGACAAAATTTACAGTCAAACTCATAAAGACTCCTGTATGTGGACCATATCAAACATCAAAGGGAACTGAGCACAGGTAAGTGGCTGCTCTTTAATTTCTCTGTCCCTCGTTGATCAATCATGGTGATTCTCTGTGGTGATTCAGGGGCTTTTGCAAAATGCAATTTCAAAGAAGAGACATAAAATCCATAAAGATCTGTCGACTTGAAACTCAGTGCACCCTCAAGGCAAAAAAAAAAAAAAAATGCTTGAAGATACCCTAACTCCTAACTTCAACAACCACTTGAGATTTGTTCCTGTGAGAGGGCAAAGTACCTTGACATGAATTTTCAGTAGTAAGATGGATACTATCTTGAAGTCTTTAAATATCTCCTATCAAATATTGATTGGGTAGTGCCTTCAGTACAAATCTGCTTCCCAAGACATGTATGCAGCTTCTCGGAAGTCTAAAAATTATACTTGTGCCTTGATGCAAAATAGCTGTCTCATTTGTTTTCCTCACTTCATCCTTCAGAGTATTTCACATATACCTAGTGGCTGTTTTAAAGACACTCTGGGTACAAATGCACACATGACACCCAACACAGAAGGAGAGGGCAGCGAGTCACTTATTCACATTTCTAAGGTACATCAACAAGGTTATTTTAGATAAAGAGGAAAAAGAGGGCAGTTTCATGGGTTGAAGTATATGCTCCTAGTATTCATCTGTTGAAAAAGAGGGCAGTTTTATGGGTTGAATTATATGCTCCTAGTATTCTGAGGTGCCCCCAGCACCTCAGAATGTAACCATATTTGGAAATAGGGTCTTCAAAGACACGATTAAGTTAATGGCAATGTTAGTATGGGTCCCAGTCAGACCTGACTATTTTCCTCATAAGAGGAAATTTGTGCATGCAGAGAGATACCAGGGATGTGAACCCGAAGAGGAAAGACCAGGTGAAGATGCATAAAAATGGAAGTCATTTATAAATCAGGAATGAGGGCTCTGATGGCTCAGAAGAAAAGACCCCTGCAGGGGGTCAAGGAGTTTAGATTTACAACCTTCAGAACTGTGAGAGAGTGAATTTCTATTGTTCAACCAACGGGTTTCTAGTATTTTGTTATGACACCCCTAACAAACTGATACACATCGACAAATGTATCCAATACTCAAATTATTCTCCAAGATATTATGCTGAGCTTAGGTGGTAAATAATTGCCTTTGAAAAGTGATCCTCCTGTAGAGTTCAGCAAAACTTAGTATATTGTTATAAATTTAGGGTATTAATTAATAAACAGAATCTGATTTATTCTGTCATAATAACTGTATGTGAACTCTTTACACATATTTTTCTAAGGCATGTCACCTGCTCAAAGAAACCTATGTGTAATCCTTTGGACAAAACATGATCAAATGTGTAATAAATAATTTGAAGAGATACAAGCCATATAGGATGGGTCAGATAAAAGGGCTATGTGATTCCAGAAGAATACATATACACATCATTTTTTAATCATCAATATGATTTATTAATCAGTTAAATCATGACAGGCACTAAGCCAGCCTGTTCACATTCATAGAATCATTTAACAATCACTAAAGTTCTGGGATCTGGGCATTAAATTTCCAATTCTCAAATAATTTAAACTGAAACTCAGAGATTAAGGAAATTGCTCCATATCTCATATCCTGTAACTGGCAACAGGCAGTGAACTCAGGTTAACGTGACAACAGAGCCTATGTATTTAAATACCAAGCTATCTAGAGATTTGGTCTCATAATGTTTTAAATAGTCATAGAAAAAAAGTAATTCATTCAGGCATTCCTCAGTGCCTGGATGTGAGAAATAAAAGGCATTTACTTATTTGTTCAGTTCACTCTGACACTGTTGTTTGTTCATATAGAATATATCATCATGTTAAATGATTTTAGAGCAGGAAAAGATGTTCCAGTTCTTCTTGCTCAAATATCTTGTTTTCAATTGAAGACCCTGTGATCTGAGTTACTTGATTCATTGAGTTCCATGAAAGTAGAAAGTATAAGATAGTGTTACTCCACATGCCAGTTTGTGAATTGTCCCTGGTTTTTCATGAGATAAGCTGTTTGCCACAGGATATTAAAGGGAGAAGTACTTATCACTAGTTCCTTCCCTGAGAAAGTTTTGCTATGCAAATTGTCGATAGGACGGACTATAACATGCTGCTTAGGGGCCAGGTTTATTTATACTTGAAGCAAAATTTTTATTCTGTTGCACAGAATTAATAGTCTCCAAAGAAAAACACTTTCTAGAGCATACTTTGAGTATCAATAGGAGAGAGGCCTGGAACCTTTAGTCCCTAACTTGGTTTCTTTTCCTTTGCTGCACTAGATAAAGATCTCAGTTCAAATTATGATTCTTTACATTACTATGTAAGTATAAAATAAATTTGATGCTTTGAGAAAAAAAAAATCCTATCCCTACAATGAAAAACAATGTTCTAAACGCAACATTAGCAAACAAATTGGAGATAATAATATAAAACGAGACACATAGTAGGTACTCAATAAATGTTAACTAATAATAATATTTGGAATCTATAGAGAAAAGTTTTCTTGAGGCATATATATCTCTGATTAAATTTATGATAAGATAATTTACTAAACAACACAAATTTAGTCTGGAAGAAATCACAAATTTTTTTTGTAATACTTAGTCTTGCAGGAGCATTAGCAGCAGCTGGACAATATATTAAATAGCATCAGTGTGAGTAACTGTTAAAGCTACCAAAACAAAGTGCCTTCCCTACCCTTGTGATCTATTAAAGCAGCAACAATATGATGGGATAAATGAGCCTGGAAGTACGTTCCTACTATACAAATGATTAAAAAACAGAAATCACTATGTATTTTTTAAAATAGTATTTTCAGACCTGGATGACAGGTAGAACAAAATGATGATCCCTGGGAATGGGAAAGCAACCAAGATGAACCTTAAGTTTGCCACAGAGTCGTCCTGGAAACAGTTTGTGGACAGCGGTGCACTGAGAGACAGTCTAAGCAGAAAATGGCCCTCTCACTGAGTTGAGGAGGAAGAGATAAGAGTTCAGAGATAATGAGCTACTGCAATTTCAGAAAAGATTTCCTGTTATGCAGAAAAACATCCTGTATAGGAGTCCCCTAGAGCCTTAGCATCAAAATTTTGTGAGACTAGATAAGAAAAAAAACTAAAGAATGGTCATTTTAACAATTCCAAGAACTGACACAGAGCTTGAAAATATTTGAGTTCCAACTTGCCATAATGGCCAGTCTTTATTGAATACCAAGGACATTCAAGAGAGACCCTGGAAGCTTCATGCTTTGGTGGTAATGGATAAATTATCTGTAAAGCAAAAATTTCATTAGAACTGTGTTAAATTTAAAAAATAATTCTTGAAAGGATAGAATCAATATACAAGCAACTTAACTGCCTGATAGAATTAAGTCCAATGTTCTTTAAAACAATACAATAAAATTAGATAACTAATGATGTACTAGATCATAATGTCCAGCAGTCAATAAGAATCACTAAACATTCCAAGAGGCAGGAAAACATGATGAAGATCCAGAAGAAATGTTAGCAGAATACCCAGAAATATTTTAGTAGGCACATTGGAATATTTAAAAAGCTAAATAATGTCCAATAATTTAAAAGACAATGTGATGAAGATAAGACAACTAAAGAAAAAGTCTGGAAAGAAAAATTCACTGAACGAAAACATCATTGGATGAGATTAACCTTAAATTACAAACTGCAGAAGAAAAAAACGAGTGAACTTGAAAAACACAGAAATTGGAAAAGGTAAAGCACGGAGAAGAAAGAAAAGCTAGAAAACACGAAGAGGGAACTGGTGGGGAAATATCAAATGGTTTAGTACACATGTAATCAAACTCCCAGAAGAAAAGGAGTCTGAGGTGAATTGATAATATAATTGAAGTTACAACTGTCAAAAGTTCCTCAAACTTAATGACTATTTTAATCCCAAAGAATGAAAGCCTAATAAGACCCTAAATCTGCAAACACACACAGAAAAACAAACAAAAATCATGTCTTAAAATGCCTTCAAAGCATCAATTAAAGAAAGAATCAACAGTATATACATATATATATAAAATATAAAGGATATTTCAGAGCTTTCTTCAAATTTGCAAAAATATATTAATATACATGAAGAACAATTAAATGTCCATATGATGAACAGTTATTTAAATATTTTACATGTATCAACTTTGTAATTATCAGTACAATTTGGAAATGAAGGTCTTAGTCTCACCATGCCCCTGTAGAGATAAGGAAATTGATTGAAAGAGGTCAATTACTAAATATCATCTTACTAATAAAGTATTGCTATATATTCTCCATGTAAACAACATAATCATTATTTTTAATTGTTCACCTATATTACTTGAAAAATTCATCTCTTTTCCCCCTCTAGAGCTCTTTTCCAGTGTTTTCACTTGCGTATTTTAAAATGGCACAAACCAGTTTGTTCTAGCCAAAAGAGAAGGTGAAAATACAAGACTCCTTTCATGCTATATTTATTTTAGTGGCAATAGATACAATTTTATCTCAAAAAGAATTAGAACCTGAAAATGGAAGGACATCTGCTATTTGGTCCTTCCTTGAGCATCTTCCCTATGTTATAGACTTCTTGTTTTTTCATCCACAGAGTGGGAACTGCTTATGCTTACCTTCTGAGTTTATATGTTACATATCTAGGACATGCAGAAACAGTCTTTTAACTCCAGTTACAATTTTCAGTGAAGGATAACTGCTTGGACCACTTTGGGTCAGTCATTTTATGAGAGAGAGATATGGATAAGGTGTTTGGGCTTAATGTACTGAGATGTACAAAGAGGAAAGATTTCATAGAATTGATGGATGGCTTTTAGACTGTTATTCCAAAAGATGTGCTCTGTTGACAGCAACAAAATTGTACAGTCAGCACAGGTTCTTAAAAACAGCTGATTCTTCATATGGAGATGGGCTCTAGGAAGCAAGACATTCTTCTGGAGCTTCTAATAACTAACTATAGACTCAAAATTTATATCATTAATTTTATATGCAATCATCACAATTCAATTATTTTCTGTGATTTTTCCATAAAATAATGATAATGAATCTGATATACCCACAGCAAAATTATATCCTCATGAACTCACTTACACAGGTCAGAACACACATCTCAGTTTAGGATTTTGAATTAGTGCCACTACATTTACTTTGGTTGCATAAGGCTGAAGTTCTACCCTCTGTGACGGAAGACATTCACAAGCTGCAAGCTACTTATAGAGAGAGGAGTTTCCAAAAATATGCTTTACAAAACATTAATTTCTAGAGATAGATTCTGTAATAAAAATAAGTCAGGGAATAACTATATGGTACACATCCCTCCTGGAGAAACACAGAGCATGTTACTATATATTAAAAAAAAAAGCTCTGACAAACTTTGTAGCTGGGGAACCTACTTAAACTTTTCTAACCTACAATGTCCAATATTTTTTCCCCTTTTAGTATGGAAAAATAGTGCAAATATAAACAAAAAAAATTTAATTGGCATGAGGGCAAGATTGTTTACTGGTTCACCTAACCAAATTTGTGAAGAACAACTGTCTTTGGAAACAACTCTATCTGTTAATAATCTGATAATAGTGGCATTAAATTTCTGTCTCTTTATCTCTCTTCACAACTATTGTTATCTGTTTAGCAGGTTAATGTTACATTCAATATTCCAGAAAAGAATGGAGTTGAATAGGCTTGACCTTGAAAAGTCTCCTCTAATTAGGAAAATTCTGGGCAAGAATGCTACTCTGGCTTAACATACATGTCCATTCTTAAACTTCTCGTAGTATCTATGGAGATGGGATATTTAATTAGCTTATTCTGGATATCCTCATCTATTAGTCAGCCTAAGCTAGGATATACTGTGGTAACAAATAAGTCCAAAATTTCAGTAGTTTAGAATAGTAAGTCACTGGAGGAACTATCATTCTCTTCTATGACATCTTTAATTTAGGACCCTTGCTGACTAAATAGCTTCCTGGAATATTTATACTTTGATGGATAAGAAAAAAGGGAAAAAGGGGGTGTGGAATAACCTATGTTGGTTCATTAGATCATATGCACATTATTTCTACCCAAATATCACTGTCAAATGAATCTTGCTGTTAAGCTCAATAATTTTGGAACAGAAAAATTCTTCCCCAATGGGGAGGGAGAAAATGTTTTTAAGAAATAATACATTCTATTAATTTACCTTTCTGCTCAATCATGTCAACTTTTCTTCCTCTTCCACGTTTAAAGCATGTCTGTCATAAATTTTACTGATAGAGCTACTTTTCGCTAGAACATTTTTCATCTCATGGAAGAAGGAAGAGTACCACACATTGGTTTTCTAAGGATTTTCCTGGAAATTTCACTCACATTTCATTTGTCAAACAAATTCCATAAGGAAGCCTAACAACAACAGAGGAAGGAAGACTATTTCTCATGAAAGGAGGGATACAATTTTTTTAATCAAAACTACAGTTCATCCTACCTGGACTGCCACCTGGTGAGGAAGTAGGCACTATGTGCGGCAGACTCCACGAGATGGCAGTTTCTATAAGTATTTGTTTTACTGATAATTCATATAAATTAACTCCATTGTAAATTGACTTCAAAAACTGCTGAAGACAAATCATCCTTTTTCTCCGTGATTTGCAGCATACATTAGCATATTAAACAATATACATGGTATTGCAATAAAGAAGCCTATTTAATCTATCTAATCCCAAATTGTTGACTCTGAAGCTTCTTTGCATTCTGGAAAATGTCACTGCAGTGATATTCATTCTGGGATATTCTGTAGCACAGTAGAGCCATAATATTCATCAGAAATATCTTCTAAATTCACAAATCTTTAAATTCAGGAGTAATTCATTCTCACCAAGATTTCTCCTTTATCATATTCCCAACCATCATCATATACTTCCTATGCCACAGTTCAATGCCTGTTTCATTTTATACAGAGTTTCACTTTTTATTAAACATCCTATTCTTACCCTACCCAAAAAAATTTTAAAAACACCTGACTTACTTTATGTTACTTTATGAGAAATATTAAATTTGGCACAAGAAGAAAATGACATGTTGCATTATTTTTTCTTCCCACTTATTGTGGTAAGATATATGTCACACAACATTTGCCATTTTAGCCATTTTATTCCTATAATTTAATGAATTAATTACACTCACAATTTTGTGCAACCACCAACACTATTTATTTCCAAGACTTTTTCATTACCCTAAACAGAAACTCCATAATGAGTAAGTAATAGCTTTCCACCTGTCTTCTTCTAGCTCCAGTTTGAATCTACTTTCTGTTATCTATGAATTTGCTTATTCTGGACATTTCATATAAGTAGAAGTATGCAATATTATTGTGTTGTGCCTGACTTTCTGGACTTGGCATACTTTTTGAAATGTTATTCTTGTTGTAACACATATCAGACCTTCATTTCTCCTTACAACTGAGTCCATTGCTTTGTATGTATCACATATTGTTTATCTACTCTTCTATTGATGGGCATTTACATTGTTTCAAGTTGTGGGCTGTTATAAAGAATGCCTCAGTGAACTTGGGTGTACAAACATCTGTTTGAGTCCCTGGTTTTGATTCTTTTGGATTTTTGGTCTGGTAATAATTCTGTGTTTAGCTCTTTGAGACACTGCCAAACTGTTTTGCATGGTGGTTACATCATATGCCATACCTACCAGCCATGTGTAAATGTTACAATTTTTTCACATCCTCATGTTGCTCATTTTTTAATAGATACAAGTTTTACCATGACTACCCCCAGTTCCTTTCATGTGAGATTCAACTTCACACCTTGGAAATGTTGTGAATTATATAGATATTACTCATTTGTGTATCTTTGAAGGTGCTAATGCTATTTTCATTAGTAATAATGATATTGATAATATACATCAAGGGTCTACCGTAATCAGAAACATTGAAAAAGTAGCTTAGATTGATGAAAGAGGCTGACTCTGACAAAGTAATTCCCTGATAGGTTTTGCTGGATCAGATCCCACAGATGCATCAAGTAACTGATCTTAATTTGTTTTTTTCAAATAGATTTCCTGCCAAGGATAGAGATATTCATCCACTGTAAATCATTAAATGAGCTCTCTTATATGAATGAGTCCCTTGAGAATGGGCCAGGGTGATGTGACTGTTTTCTAGAACTTGTTTCCTTGGTATATGTAAGGCTGCAGCTCTTAGTTGAAGAAAAGGAAATGAATCCATACACATTGAGTTCCTACTGTAGGAACTTTCTCATTTCACAAACACAGTGGTACTGTGATCTAGGAAGACCATGTAAAAATTGTTATTAGGCACCTGGTCTTTGGGTTTGGATTATTTTGGTTTAGCTTCTAATGCCAATGCTGAATTGCTACATCAACTTTAGCAACTGTATTGCATTTGTTCCTTCCCACTTTAATTCAGCAAGCATTTATTGAGTATCACATGGTGTTGGTGCTTATAGTAGCCAAAAACAACATATCTTCTACCGGTTGGAAAATATACACTACTTGAAAATATAAATAAATTAAAACGCTATAAATAACAATTAAGCATGGAGAGAGGTTAAGGAATAACCCATTTTATTATCTGAAATAATGACACCTACCTGAAAGACTCCTTGTGTCAGAGTGAGATGATCCATTTAAAGTGATTAGGTTGGTTTATAGGGAATGTCATGAAGTGATGAAGGCATTATGTCCAGATGGATTAAATGTGCAACTCCCTCCTTAGCAATAGGTGAGTTTAAATTGAAATATAATTAGTCTGCCCACAAATATCTTTCCATTACACTGTACTTTCTTCCTGATTCTAAATGTTAAGAGAGACATGGGGAGAAAAGTTATTTATCCATGAAATGCAAACACTTCCCATGGCTGGTAAGAGTTATGGAAAGGATGAGATTTTGGGGTGTTGACACAAACAAGCTCTACCCATATTTTTTTTCAGGATCTAAGGAATTAGCAGAAGTTAAAAACAGAACCCACTGTTTAAATTGGTACTGAGTGAGTGATATACATTGGGTTTCCATACAAATTGAATGACAACACATCTCAGGTTCCCTGGGACAATCTGTGTGTATGTTGGTGGGTCTGCCACATTATTAATATACTCCTCATTTCTTGTCGCAGTCACCTCTCTTTGGACACTAGATCATATGCCAGCCTACCTAAGTCCATACACTGCTTTGAAGCATGGAGTAGGTAGTAGCTGCTAGTTTTAAAGCTTTGCAAAGAAGAAAATGTTACTTTGAATTATTTAATTATAGCCCAGAAGGAAGTCAAAAATCCATCATTTTTATGTGCTTTGTAGTTTGATTTAATGATATTCAATTTGAAAGTTTGCATCTACTGGCATATAATAAAATTAATGACATTTTCCTATTATTTCCTATGCTCGATTCCACATACTTATACTGCAAGTGAAAAATTTGATGTCTAAATAAACACAGAAAAAAAACCCCACTGTCTCTGGTGATATTTCAGGTGAAGTTTTATGAGTAAGGTTTTTATCCCCCTCCTTGAATACAGATGAAAAACAAATAAGCTTGTTCAATAGAAGTGATGCTGATCTAAGAGGGAGGTGAGGATTACGGTGCTTCCGGACTTAATGCGGCTTTAGTTGCTTTGTTTTCTAACTGCAAATTGGTAAGCAAATTAAAAAGGCATCAAAAATAAACACAGTCTCATGGCAGGTGTTCCTTGTCCACAGAACATATTTTAGAGGAGCTGTAACTTACATTATCCAACAAAATGTTAAAATAAACAAACTCTTAAAATATCCCTTTGGTTTTGCATCAAGCGATAGACGATTTCTTCAGGAGACACACGCATTTAACCATTGGCCAAACTCCGATAGCTTTCTCATTCAACTGAGTTTTGAAATCAGAACTTTGAACTTTGTGCAAAAGCATAAGCCTACTTGACATTTAAATTAACTTTTGTGGTGGTGGTGGTTTTGTGGGGATTGCCCTATGCCTTGGCTTTTCACTTTTCTCTGCATTTCCATAATGAGTCTTGACCTCATGAACCCTGTCTTAGAGTCTGCTTCTTGAGAAACCAATCTAAGAAAATGATGCATTACACAGGAAAACAGAACAGAAACATTTGGTATAAAGCATTGATCCCCATTGAGTTGAGGACTTCTGCAGTGATACTGCCATTCTGCCCCCTCAACCTCCCTAAATTCAATCACTTTTGCTTTACTGAATCCTATACCATTTACCATCCATCCACTCACTTGACATTTAACTTAACATATTGTTATCTATTACTGTGAAATAAATTACCATAGACATCACACTTATTTTCACTGGTTAGGAGTTTAGGTATAGCTTTGCCAGGATGAAATTAAGGAATCTTCCAGGACCATAATCTCATTGCAAACTCAGAGTCCTCTTTCCAATGTGGTGGTTGTTGGCAGAATTCCATTTCTTGAAGTTAATGGATAAATAATTCCTCCTCCTCCTCCTCCTCCTCCTCCTCCTCCTCCTCCTCCCCCTCTTCCTCCTCCTTTTTTTTTTTTTTTTTTTGGATGCTGGCCAGAGGACACTGTCTGCTCCTAGAAGCTGAACTAAGTTCCTTGATATATGGATCCCTCCAAATTCAGTCCACAGCACTGCTGTCTTCCTCATTGCAAGCAGGAGTACTCTCTTTTACTTTTAATTCATTTGACTTCTTTTAGGGAGTCATCTGATTAGGTCAGGCTCACTCTCCCTTTTTATTAACTCAAATGCAACTGATTAAGGGTATTAATTATATCTGGCACATCCCTTCTGTCAAATAATGGAACATAATTGGGAGCTTTAGTGAGTTATTGTATTCCCAAGGCCCTCTAATGCTCTAAGGGAGGGGATTATATAGGGATGGAAAGCAGCAGCAGTGATCTTGGAGACCCCTCATATTTTCACTTACCAAGCTCCTTCCCTGCTCCATGCCTACTCACAGCACATGGAGCCCTTTGCTGTGGAGTGAGACTCTACAATAAAAAAATTACTATGGATTTTAGGAAATACACATGACCTTGACTTACTTGCTATTGTTTTATAAAAGAAGTCTCTATCATTTGACTTCCAGAATGCAAATGTCAAATCACAACAATATTTGCTCCCTCATTTTTAGAATAAAACAGACCTGCAGCCAACTATTGGACTTCCACAATTCTTTCCCAGATATGTAAAATGGGAAATACCTGTCTGATTGGGTTACTAAAAGTATTAAAGGATATTGCTAAAGAAGAAACAGAAAGACATTAGGTGTCTAGCACATGGATGGTGCCTTATCTACCTTATCTTCTTATTCCTTGTAAAGAATGTCTTAACTGAATTTTCCAGGAGGAAAAACTATTTTCTAAGAACATGTGAACATGTTTGCCTGACAAGCAACAGATGCTTTGGAAAGTAATTAACCAGTGCATACAGACAAGGATCTTTATCAGTCACAGGAAGCATTTTACATGGAAAAAGCAGCCTAAATGAGGTGAATTAGAAAAAGGCAATTTCAGACTGATTTTTTTTGACAGAGCAGAGCCGAGTGAGGAGTCATGGAGAGTGCTTGGAGAAGCCTGATGTTTTACAAATAGTTAGACTTTAAAAATTCAGAGGCATGAGAACTTGATGGATATTGCGGAATAAGGAAAATTAGATGTTTTCTAGAGAAGCATGTCTTATTTTTTGTTCCTGGGTACTTTTGAACTTCAGCCATCAAAGGATAAAGAGAGGTGAACAAGTAAGGCTCTAATAAACACTTGATGATGACATATTCAGAATGTTAACGTATTGCTTCTATACTCAAACAGTGCAAAGCATTTAAGTTGGATAGATTTTTTTTTTTTTTTTTTTTTTTGGTCCTGATTTTAAAGTCACATTGAGAGCTTATGGTGGTTCAGACATTTTTCTAAGCATTTTGCACACATGGCTTAATTCAATCCATGCTGAGGTATGCAAAACCATTTTTAACTACTCTTAAAATGAGGATACAGAGATTCAAATAAATTAACTAACCTGCCCAATGAGGACAGGAAGCGGGCAAAGCTGGTCTGGAATCCAGCTCTGAATAAGTCCCAGACTATGCTCTGAAATACTCTACTGCACATGTCTAAGGTAATAATGCCCTTGGTATTTTTATTTTTTAATTTTTTTGCAGGAATATTTTTGTCAGTCTGGAATCACCCTGCTAAGACCTGTTCAGATCAGATGACTTGACTCTTTCCATAGGGCTTTCTGATTTGCATTTATGGCCATATTTCTCTTCTGTGCCCCTTGTGGGCTGATTGAGGAATGGGAGTCAAGGATAAGCTCTGAAGAATTCTAGCAGAAAAAAACCTCTAGCAAATGCTTCATTTACAGAAACGAAGGAACGCTCACTGGTTTCACCCATGCTCTCTAATGCGATCACACATGCTAGTGTGTTAACAGCAAAGCCCATCACAAATGACTATTTCCACTTTCAAATCATCTCTTATTATCTCTGCTCAGTGACTGTGAGCAGGTTTAATCTATTCCTCACCATTCAAACCATTTTATTCTAACTACCAAATAACATTTCCCATTTCCCATATTCAGGGAAAGGCTGAATCATTTAAATAGAGTTTTGCATGACTTACTTAAAGCTGACAGTTTGCACGTGTGGAATTTAAACTCTCCAGAAACCTGAAGAATATCCTTAGATTTTATTAGTTTGCAATTTTTTGAAAGATGCAATAAGACCCTCGCTTGAAGGGATGATGGTGATACAAAAAAGCTCCCCGAATATCAAAACAAATCTCCTGAGTCAGGTCAGCACTGAATCTAAATGGTAATTCTCCTGAATCCATGTAGTATTATGAATTCTATTCTCCTTTCTTATTCTAAATCACTTTTCCATGAATTCAAACTGATTTTCTCTAGAGACTTTAGGCATTTTTCACAATATCTGGGCCATATTTATATTTCAGAAAACAGGTATGAAAAGAAAGAGTTTAACCAGAATTTACAGATATGAACATTGTCAAAAAATTATCCAATATGCAATTAAGGGGTAAACTGAACTACATTTTAAAGGAAAAGTTTCCTGAAAAGTTCTTCACTGTGAAATATTTGGTTAGAGGAAATGCAAAGTTCTATACAGAGGGCATTCTTATTAAGTGGAAAATAAATAGAAAATTATTCAGAAATAATAATTGTACTTACAAAATGGCCATACTAGTTTACAGATAAAAGGCATACATTGTATAAGAAAAAGGCATATTGGCATCAAAGTTACCAAACCTCAATTTTGCCAGTTCTAATTGGGTAATTATGGGAATGTTATTTAACCAAGACAATATCTTACATCTTCATATTTGTGAAGTGGGGAGGATGACAGTCATTTCACAGACTCATAAAGATTAGAGAGAGAGATGAAACTCAAGTCTCGCAGAGGTAGCTGTACTATTTCATTTCCTTCACAAATATACTTCAATTTTGTTAGCAAATTGCTCACACCTAAGCCTTGAATTTAAAACTGGAAAAAGTCCATGACTATAGTTAGTGGTCGCAACATATTATCTGGGCATAGAAACATGGGCCAGACCAATTTAAATTATTACTTCTCTTTGTGTTCATAATTAATTGAATGAGGTCAGAACAAGACCATCAAAATACTACTCCTATGGGATTTTAATCAAATTATATTTCATTCAGTTTAGTTTCATCATGGATTTACCTCACTGTTCAGTCCTGTGACGATCACACATTATTTAACATCTAAAATATATCTCATTTCACTCTTTGGCAACCAACCCAGCTTATATTTGGAGTAAAAATAAGGAAGCATTTTAAACTTTGCCACAGTTTTTTTCCATTCCTACTATGGTGATGACATTAAATATTCTATCTCTCTATTCAAATGTTTAAAATCCTAAATCAGGTAACAGACAAAAAACTGTTTTGATAATATAATATTTGCTATGGATGATTATAATTATTAAATATGTAGATGATATATTATTCCACACTTAATATTAGTCAATTTAAACATTGCTGCAGGTATTCTTCACCAATTTGTGATTACCACCCCAAGTGTGATCATTTTGGTCCCAGTTATGTTCTGAAAAACATCTGCCTTGGCTTGAAAGTACAAATAGGAATCTTGAGATCTCTGGAAGTAAGACAAATATCACCTAGAAAACCAAGACCTTTAGGGTCTCATCAGTTTTCAGGATGCAAATTAGAAAATACAATATGCAAAAAATACCACAGATTGACAAAAAGTCTTCAGTTTCCTTTACTTTCCAAGACACATTAATGGATAGTTGTCTTGGGAAGGTGTCTGTAGAATTTGTCCAGGTTTTACAAACGTTGGGTCTTTCTATGCATTTGGGTCCAAATTATATTTTCTTTATTTTTATTTTTATACAACTACTTTCTGACCATTCTAAGTATTGATCATTTGTTTTTAACCTGCAAAATGCAGATCATTACCACATGTGAATATTATGAGGAGGTAATACACTGAACCCTTGAAGAATCTAGTTTCAAAAACTCAAATGCATGGACTCCTCTATGCCTTAACTTTTCAAACACAAGTAAATTAATTTTTTATTCTTAAGTACTTTTCCTCATTTTACAAATGGAAATCACGATAGAATCTAACTTATGGGGTCTTGTGATAATTAAATGAGGCAAAATGAATAAATTGTTTCTAAAATAATTACCCCTATACTAAGGCTTAGTGTTGACTTTGCTTTTAGACTCATATATGCATGAGTGTTTTTTCACAGTGCTTTCTGTTGAACCATTTCTGAAACCATTCTAGCTGACAAGAATGTACTTGCTGGCCATGATGGTTGGTAGACATTGGGAACCAATAATGATCCAATAATGATGACATTTTAGGATGAAGGAAAAAATGTGAGGGTTTTTTTTTCTAATTTTGATAGATAATTAAATACCATACTAGTCAGCTTTCCCTTACCATGATAAAATACCTGAAAAAAATCAGCTTCCATAGAAAGGATTTATTTTCTCCCATGGTCTCAGAAGTTTCAGGCCATGATCACTAGGCTCTGTTGTTTCTGGGCCTGTGGCAAGGCTGAACATCAGGGCAGAATGCATGTGATGAAGCAGAGCTGCTCTCCACATGCTGGCCAGGAAGCAAACAAGAGAGATGGGGGGAAAAAAAGGATCAGGTGAAAACATACCCATCAAGAGGACACACTCAGTGACCACATTCTTCCAACAAGGCCCATCTCCTAGTCTTCACAACACTCCCCAATAGCTCACAAATGTATCAATCCATTGATGAAGTCAGGAACCTCATGTTACAATCACTTTTCCCCACTTCTGGCCACTGTTGTACTGGAGGGGGGTTGGATCAAGCCTTCTACACATGAGTTTTGGGGGAACATTCAAGATCCAAACCATAACATATACAGTGCTATCTTCCTTATACATAGGAAAGACGATTACATTTCTCAGTTCCATTGCAATTTGGAAGAATCACGTAACTAATTCTTGTCAGTGGACTGTGATAGGCATTGTTGCATGTCACTTTCATGTTGAGGCAGTAAAAACCCTGTGCGATAATCCAATACTCTCTTACCCTTTTGAGACAAGTGCAGAAGCATAAATGGAGAGCCAAGATTAAGCAGCCTGGATGGCATAAAAGCATCTGCCCTGGGAAGGTATCTGCAGAATTTGGTGGAGAAATAAACTTTGTGCACCATGCTATCAGAATTTCAGGGTCACTTGATGCTTCAGAATCAGCCTTTATGAGTACATAGCTTTTGTAAACAAACATGTTTAGTAGAAAAAAAAATAGATATCACATTTTCTTATAAATCTACTCCTAATAAGTGACATATGATCTTAACCTAATTAGAAAACAGTCATAATTTGTTAATACAACTATTTCCCTAATAAGAAGGGGAACAATTATACATGGTGACCTCGGGGGAAAATAGTTTCCACATTCAAAAATGAATATTATTTTTTTTTCATGCTGAATAAAAATATGTGAGCTATCACAGACAGATAAAGCACAAAAATATGATAACATGTGCCACCATGAGTCTACTACCAACCTGCCCATCCTCCTTTATGAACTCTGTAGGGTCTGTAGGCAGGACAGAACAAAAGGAGTCTGTTTCTTTGCTTGGAAGATGTGCAAAAATAGTGAGGAACAAATGGAGATTTGCCAAGATATTTACCCTATGTCTACATTATAGAAACTTGTAGGAAAATTTCCCCTCAAGTATGACACTCTTGCAGCCAACCTGATGAAGCAAAACAATTGAAGTTGTTGACAAATCATCTCAATTTGTCTCCTATGATGTAGAGTAAGGCTTCTATTAACAGGACTCCACACAGCAAGGTGAGGTCAACCTTTAATATTGACCTTCACTATGTTCCCCTAGACCAAACAAATTGAACACATTGAATTATCAGTTGTAAGTTAGAAACCCAGGTGACTTTCACTCTAAGAGTCTGTATTGCCTTTTCTGATTGGCCCATGGCAATAGTCCAGGTTCAGAAGGACACCTTAATGATTGCATTACGCTAGCTTGCATGGAGGAAGTCTAGGGTAATTTGATTATCCATAACAACTCTGGCCAATGAACTTGACCTACATGTATTTCAGGGCCAAGGTGTTTTTGCTGCTTGCTTCAACAAAAATTCAGGAATAAATTTTAACCAGGTTTTTTTTTTTTTTTTTCAATGACTCTCAGGATCAGGGTACACATGTTAAAAAAAAAAAACTGCATTGGGTGTTCCTTCTAGGAAACAACTTGAGTAAACAAAGGTACTATTGCTTTTGCTTTTGAAGGATCTCTGCAATCATCTGAGGGCTACATCACTAACTGGTGCTCTTTTCTTAGATGCCTTAAAGTACAGTGACCTTAAGAGAGATGCCAAATTAATGTTTGATTTCTACACATACTTTGTAGCCTCAAGAGTGTGCATGGTATCCTGGAGAGAAAATGTATTTGTTTGACTATTATTACCCTCCTTGATGTAAGACCTATATGAGATGGAGGGCAAAGGTGAATAGTACCTTTAATGTGGCCTACCATGGGACTGGTAGCAATGGGACGCCTGGTTAAGTTTGAGTGAGTGAGTCGAATCTTTATTTTTGAAAGAATGGATTGAGGAAAGTCAGTTTACCCTACTGTATTCATTCACAATGTCAACATATAAAATAAGAGACTCTCTAAAGAAAAAATAAGTTTATTTGGGAATAAGCCAAGGATACAATCTGGGAAATGCAGGCCAGAAGAGATCATAGGCATATCCAGAAAGGTTAAAGCAAGAAGTTTTAAAAGGCCAAAAGGAAACGTCAGTCTAAGCTATTTTTAAACAAATCATTGGTCAAAGAAGCTCATCAGAGGCTCTGGCTTTGCTGATTGTTGGACTGCTATTACTAGTTAGATCCCAACTACTGGCATTCTTAGGCGATGCCTTGATAAAAATGATTCTAGCTGCACAGGTGTGATTTAGCAAGGCTGCTTGCAAGATTTCAGTTAGGAATAGCTACAGAAAAAAAAAATACCATCATAGAAATGAGCTGTGTTGCAAAAATGTGGTTGGGTACTCTTTTGATATAGCCTCCCCTCACAACCCCTGAGCTCCATTTAGTTTGGTTTGACATAAATGACTATTTTGAAACTGACATCTTTCACAATATCAAAACAGAACAATTTGAGTGGCATATAGAAACATTTGAGTGCCCCATAGAAAGACTGAGTGTCAATTACAGGAGTAGGGATGGAGGAAATATTTGAATGTTTTGATGAATTTTTGCATGAGGGAGGTCAGGAGCTGGGAGTACTTCCTATTTTCAACACAATTTTTTTGTAAGGTTAAAGGGGACATGATCAAATGATGAATAATTGTATATTTTATGATTCTGTGTTTCGTATTTGCCTACAGAGTGGTATCATCATCTGTTTTGTTTGATGCAGTCCAGATTACCTAAAAGCATTATTCCCTTGATTTATAACCTTATGGATTCTAAGTTCCAGTTGAGTTATCTCAAAATAGAGACTCTACTCACCATTGCTAACCCAGGGACTATTTTATGACTACTACCAACCTAGAGGATTATTTTGTTGTGCTGCAACTACTATTCACAAAGATGACAAAAACTAAAATGTATTTAATACTTTCATATGCTTTATATTTTCTCAATTATTTTGGTGAGGTTTCAGTAATCCTTGTTACACATATTTCTATACACTTCATTTTTTGCTTAGGCTGGATTTGAATTTGCAATCCTCCTGCCTTAACCTCCCAAGCTATTGGAACTACAGGCATGTACCACAGTGCCAGGCTCTCTGCTTCATTTTTATTTGTCTCCAGAAAATAGGTTGAGATGAAGAACAAAGGGACATACCGAGGCCAGAACTTAGACATATGAAGGATATTATCTGTTGGAATTTGCTCTTTCCTGGCCTCTGTGGGAGCCCAGGCGTTACATGTTGCCAGAACTGCTATGTTAAATGACATTTAGCTTCTCTCTCAATTAGGAATTGGCTCAATCTTGGAAAGCCCCAAGGAAAATGGCTAATAATAGTTTGTGGTTTAAGCATTAAGGCAAAGATATAATACCACCATTTGGGACCACACTTGATTTAGCTATTCATAGAACAAAGGATTCCTTATAGATTTTAGAATACTGTTCTAGGTTTTGCTAGCTGAAGAATAATCATTTTGCCTGGATCTTCTCTATCAAACTCTGAAAGTTTAAAGGATTTATAAGAAGTACCCTAATATTGGGTACATCTAGAAGGCATGACCTCTTTCCATATTTTGTGGATTACCACATTATGGCATGCTGGCTTAAATAAAAATTTCACATTAACAAACACAAAATTCAGTTTGTTAAATCGTGTGCAACTCAGACTTCATTTCTCTTCTTTCTTTTTTTTTTTTAAATCTAGATTGTTATGAACTAAAGTCAAAGCTTTTAAATGTTTCCAAAGTAGTGTAAAATATATTTGAAGTTTCTCAGACATTCCAAACATTTGCCTCTGTTTGGGGACTAAATGTATTCATTCATTTGTTTTTTAGTCTTAGCTCTCTCCATGAAAGTATTAGATCAGGTAAACACTGATGCTGGCCATTTGTCTTCCAGTCTCTTAGCAAATAATCACTCCTGTACGCACCAGAAAATGAAAAGGAAATAACCCACAAAGGACAGTGATGATTTCAATCAATAGGCAGAATTGTTCTTCTTCAGATGGGATTTGCCCTGCTCAACTTACTTTTGTTATCTTTGCGGAACAACCTCCTGTAATGGAAATGGTGGAAGCGAATAGGCTTTTAATTGGATCAAGCTATTATGGATCCTAGAGCTGCCAAAGCAGATGGAAAATTCTGTGTTTTAGTTTTCACCAGGAAAAAATGTACTTCAAAGAGAAAATGGGGTTAGCATCACGTAGTGTCTTTTCAAAGGTGGTCTTTCCTGGCCACTGAGAACCAACCGCAGATCATCTCTTCCACCTTCCACCTGGGTTGATTTTTAAATGTAACCAAAGAGAATATAAAATCTTTCTAAGTGACAGAAAAGAAACTCAGCACAGTGTTTCTGATTAATTCTTGGTAACTCAATCTTCTTACCTATGCTTCAAAGTAACTAATAACTATTGGAACAGCCACATTCATGGCTGTTATGACAATTAGGTACAATAATGTTTGTGAAGGAGCTTTACAAATGGGAAATCTCTCTGTAAATTCACAGAGGATCATATTATGCACTGTTACTTAATCAGATCCTCCAAATATCTTCAAAGTTTGAGGTAAAGGTTTAAAACACTCCCCACTCTTAGATCATTTTCCTCTTAAGTTCCACTTGGGGTGGGAAATCACTCAAATTCTGTCCTAATAGCCATTCAAGTACTAAGTTCACCATAACATCTATAAAACTTTATAGACAAGTTTGTGTGAAATTCCAGGGACTTGGAATTTCAATCCTATCCTATAGACAAAGACCTGAATATATGAAAAGATCCTCTAAGAATGAAAAATTAGTAAAAATTCATTAGATTTCACATTACTAATTTTTCAAAGTAGTCTGTTGAAAAACTAGATGATAGGTCTGTTTATTTAAGCTATATTTTGGCAGATGATCAATATTGATGTTATGTTGATGGGAACTAACCTATAGATCATGATTGATGTGTGTGTGTGTGTGTGTGTGTGTGAGAGAGAGAGAGAGAGAGAGAGAGAGAGAGAGAGAGAGAGAGAGTAATAAAGAGGGAGAGAAAGAGAGAAAGAAGTAAAAAATAGCATCTTGGGCAAATTGACACAGCTCATAAAACAGTGAAGATATTTCTCTATTTATGATGGGGTTACCTACCATAAATTGAAAAAATATTATAAGTCAAAATGCATTTATTACACCTAACCTACCAATCGTCATAGTTTAGTAGGACAGCACATTATAAAATATAGGTTGTTTATCTTCCTGATTACGTGACTGACTGTAAGCTGTAGCTTACGGGCCCCTTCCCAGCATGAGTATCAGACTTCATATTATTAGCCCAGAAAAAGATCAAAATTCAAAATTTAGCCTAGTTTCTATTGAATGTATATCTCTTTAACATCATTGTAAGGTCTAGAAATTGTAAGTCAAACTGGGAAGTTGGAAACTGTCTATATATTTACGTAGTACCTGAAATACATAAGTGTCTAGAATATAAAATTAGGAAATTGTCTTGGCTCATAAGCAGCTTTTAACCTGGAAGACAAATCAAAAAATTCCTTTGACATTTTCAGTGTCCTTAAGTGAGTCAGTTGGCTCATGTAATAAAGTTGCCTCAACAGCTAAAGTAGTGACAGTTACTTAGTTTTTATATTTAAGTTTCCTTTACAAGAAGAGAATGTATTATCTTAAGTTGAATTTCTGGAGACGTGAGCATCCAGGAAGAGAAGATTTCCATGAAGCAAAGAGGGCATTCCCTCCTTGCCTGAAAGAACCATATTAACCAAACTTCAGCTTGTAAGGGCTAATATTTATATTTCCCATCATTCTAAATTAGTACTAAAAAATCTTAGAAAAGAATGGTTGATATTATTTTCATCCTTTCTTCCTTTAGTCACTTGTCTACTGGTCATACATGGGTCTAATTCATACCTTAGATCCAGGTGGACTACCCAAGAGAGTGGGGTAGATCAGAGACTTTACCAATTGGCTGCCCAGGACAAAACAGGGACAATTTTGTTAAAACAAACATGTCATCTATCCACCCACTCCATATCTACCAAATTAGAAGATCAGAAGGAAAGGGCCAATAAAATGTAATTTTTAAATCTCAAAGTTAATTCTGATCTGGCCTATTTGGCAGAAGTCTAAGGAAAAACTTTGATGAGTCAATCTCTGACATTTAATTAATCTAAGATACTTGAAGTACCTTTCTCATGAAGTCACTTGTTTTCTACTTTGCAGACTGATGAGTTTCATTTGATTCCATGTCTACAACTGTTCATTCTTATACTTATTAGATAGAATTTATGGGATTCTACTGTTTTGGACTGTGCTCCTGTACTAAGTCCTAACAGATCAGACCAAACGAGAACAGAGTCATTTTAGAATTGGACCACTTGTGCCAGGTGCCAGATATTCCAGTGAAAATTTGAAATGGTCAGTTTTAATAAAAACAAACAAGAGATTCAATGCAGTCAATCTAAGAGTGCTCGGTCAGTCTTAGCTGGCATTATAAGAAAGTCCCCTCTACTTAAACCATATAAGAAACATAACTTTGAAACAACCAATCTTTTGTTGGTGTCCTTTCTTAGTTCTACTTTCTTTGGCCTTTTCTGCCTAGAAAGCCTCCCTCAGCCCCCACCCCTGTTCAACTAACTCATTGGAACACTTTCATATTTTCCAGAGAGGGTGCTGCTTGATTTATGAATTGTTCATAAAGACTAATTAAATCCTTGAAACTCAATTCGCTGAAATATTGTTCTTTGACCCACCTAAGTCTGTTCTTCCTCTTGTAATTTTTACCTGAGTTAATTTCATCTTTATCTTGGCACCATTCCTTTACGAACGTATGTCCATTTTCCTTCTTTTTCCCCTGAAAATTATTTACTGAGCTCTAAAAGGCAATCACTTAATAACTGACAAATTTGTCCAGATCTTCTGTCTGAGATGTTAGGTGAGAAACTTGTCATCTTCCTCGCTCCAGGCCAGGATTACTTATTTTTCAACATACAGCCCATTTAAAGGTAGACTGACTCCAGCCACAATAAAGATAGAGATCTCAAAGCCCTGCCACTCATCCCTTTGCATCCTGTCAGTTACAGCTGGAAAACTAGCAAACCAGTCTATTTTAATATCCTCCCAACTGCTTCCATCTGATCCTCCTTTCCTCTGGATCAAGCATTCTTGATGGTTGCTGAGATTTCAAAATAATTTTTTTTACATCATATCATTGCACATTTCCAAATATATTTAACATAAATCCTCAAATCTCCCCAACTCTGATGTCCTAGTCTTAAGATGACTCATTCTTCTTGTAACGTGTCCTCTATGTCCTGACTACCAAGTCACACTGGAGGGCACAGAGTGTCTGCTTTGTTCAGTTTTATCATCCTTCAGCACTTATAGCCCTGTATCTACTCAATTGCTGCTTAAAAAAAAAAAAAAAAAAGTGGCACTATTGCTTATCCTTATCACAGTCTGCACCACACCTAATCCATGCATTTTTATTATTAAACTTAAGTTTGTTGATCTCTAACCCGATGCCAGGACAGTTTCTAGCTGCCATAGACAAAGAACTTGTCCTCCAGAAATATAAATTCCTTCCTTTCAAGTTGGATCTAACTGTTTGTTACAAGTTAGATCCAGGAAGAGAAAGCAGACGGTAGGTGATTTCTGCCTCTATTGGTGAGATTCTGTCTCCTCTGCTGAAAAAAATCTGAAGTGTTCCTAAATTGTCTTCATGATGACACTTGTGACGTATAAATTTTATTGTCCCCTTATTAAAAAGGGCAGAATTATTTTTCCTCAATGGCTACAAGAGTAGCTAAAATTTGGTGGGCATATCTTCTGTATTGGAAATACTATATTACCTGCTCTACAGAATTATATCTATATTCTCACTTTATGTAGTCACAAATAGAAAGTTCTGATAAGCCAAAATTTTGAAACCAAGATTCGAACCCTGCTCTGAGGGCTTTACCCTTTGACATTTTTTCCCTCTCACAGGTTGTTTTCAATTCGTGTTCTCAGATGTGGTCCCCAGTGAGTTCTGAGGTGAGGAGAACCCCCTTCTCCCTTTCCACTTTCCTTCATGTTCCCCTTCGCCCAGGCACCATGAGAGACCTTGAAGAAGGTTAGGAGTTTGCAGGGGTTTGTCTTTCGTAATGAGAAACTTGCTGTGAAATCTATCACAGCAGTTGAAAGATTCAAGTAAATGTTTTCCAAATAAAAATCCCTCCGTGAATCAAAGGGGAAAAAAAAAAGGTATAATTTTCCTTTGGTAAACGCAACATGCACAAGTTATTTGAAACAGCTGGTTCAAGTGGAAATGAATGACTTCCCCAGGGTCACAATCTGACAGTAAGTGCTTGCTGCTTACATGGGTGGAAGAGGTAACGGAGACAGATATTGTAATGGAGCAGAACAATTTCTCTGCCTCATCAGTTCATGAATATTTGAATGGAGAGGGTGTAATTGGAAAAACTCCTTCATGGCTTTGCTTTTTTATGTCCCCCCCCCCCTTCCCTAGTCTTCTTTTCATCCAATAAGTATCCATTATTCACCTACTACAGCCCAGGCATATCGCTAGGCACAGTGGCCACAGAACTCAATGTGACACATTCCCTTGCCTCAGAAATCATCTTTGTGTCAAATTCAAAATCATAAGAGGCAACTCTATTAGACAAGGGCAGGTGTCTTTGCTTATAAAAGTGAAGGGGAAGAAAGGGACATATCAGTTTCTTACTCCATCATGGTATTCTGCATTACTTGCATAAACAATTGGTAACTTTTGCAGAGAAATGCCAAACTAAGAAGACCTCCATATTTTCCCAAAGGCTTTAACTTACTTGCTGTATGACCCGGTTGAGAGCCGCTCTAGACAGGAGCTAGGTACACACTTTTAAGTTCTGAGTAATGAGGTACTAAACAGGTATTGCACCCCACAATACAATACAATTTGGACTTTGCCTCCTCTCTGATAAAGAGGTGTAGCTCCAGGAGTGGGCATCCCCGATGGAGTTGGATTATACCTACTTGTTTATTGTGACCCTACCACTTACCTCATTTGAAGGGCTTCTCCCCAATAAAACCTTTTGCTTGCCTGCCTTGCTCCCCTTGTGGGGGTCACTGAGGAGGAGTCACTAAACCCAAAAAGGTACTTTCTGTGTCTGTGTCTTATTTGGCCAGCCAAAATTCACTTGGAGTGACCCTGATCGGTTCAGTCGTGTGTTGTGACATGACCCAACTCAATAAATATTTTAAAGTGCCTCTATGAAGTGTAACACTCTCAATTCTGGTGAAGTTTCAAGAAAGCCTTTTTTTTGTTTGTTTGTTTTTCTGCACCAGAGGCTACTGTGACTAAGTGAAAACTACTCTTATACCTCAACTAAGAAACATTTACTGAAAAATACACTCAAAAGCTTTATATTGGTAGGGATGCTGGTGGTGAGGACTCTAGAGTTAGCAAATATGGTTGTCATTAATCTCCTTATGTATACTTTCTATAATCTTTTCCAGAGGTAGTGAATTGCATAGGGCAACATAAATATGATCTGTTTTTGTTTGTTTGTTTGTTTGTTTGTTTACCCAAAGCCCTAAATAAGTCAGGTTCACACATTCACGTTCTGTGAGGTGGATGCCATGATATTCTGGCTCTATCTAGCTGAAGAAGAGGAATATGTGTATTTAGAGAAGTAAAATCATCAATGTTGAAAAAATAAAAAAATAAAGGGGTGGAGGGAGATACATGTAGAAAGGGAAGAAATGATTGATGTAGAAGAATCCCACTTACTGAAGACTCTATAAAGAGCCAACATAATGACTCATGGATGGGAATGCGGAAATTTGAACAAAACAAACCGGAGGAGATGAAAAGAAGGAGCCATCACTTACAGTACAAGAAGAGGGAGAATTCTCAGTTCAGAACTCAGCGATGACAAATTCTCCATGAGCTAGATCTGTTACTGTTGAAAGCCTCCAAATATGCAGTGGCTTCTTCAGTTCCATTAGAGTACTAAGAAAAAATGAGATTTCTAAGAAAGTATTGTGACACCGAGGGCAAACTAGAATCTTGGAGGGAAAAAATAAAACTACATTTTCCTTGAGTCATCTATTTGCCAAGCACGATAGAGTCCAAAGAGTAGGCTTTTATTTGTTTGTTTTGGGGTTTGTTTTTAAAGAAGGTTGAAAACTTGGAGATGATTTGAAAGTAATATGCCCTTTGTAGGCCAGGAAAATCTGGTGCCCACCAGGCAAGATGGCAATGATGATGGAGCCCCCATCCTCATGTGGAAAAGTGTCGTACTGTAGAGCTCCAATTTGGTTTGAATTCTTATTCAAGAACTAAGACTGGCATTATCTTTAATCATTGTTGTCCTTAATTTCTGCAGCAGGCACTTATTCACCATCCACTCACCATTCACAAAGGGAGACCTATGGGAGAAATTGCATGAATATCAAAAGGCTAGAATTACAGCTCACCTTTGACTCCTGTGAATGAACAGGACCCACAGCAGTTGCAACGATGCTTTGGCTGTGTACCATTACTATTTTCCAGTTCACTCAACTAACTCAATGTTTTTATTCCTTCAAAATTAAAGACAGTTCCCAGTGGTGCGTAGAGGTAACTTGTAATTCATTCAGTTCCCAACAGCTACTAAAATGTCATTTACCCCAGAAGTATTACGATCCATAGTGAAGTTAAATTTATATTTCCCTGAAACCAAATATTGTACTGTGAGTAGAGAATTACAATGAGAGAGACGGCAGGAGGCCGATGAGCGAGCTGTGGTATTTTAAAGAGATATTTAGAATTGTACGTATGACTTCAGTTTTAGCTCACATGCGGTGTTTGGCTCTCAGTCTGTGGATGGTAGGTCACCAACAAGACCTCAAATTCTTTGAAAACTATCCTCCAAAACTCAGCAGCAAATCAATTTCCGGGAAATTCAGGAGGAAGACAATGGTGGTCAAGAGCTTATTTGTGACTTACGTGGACAAACTGGTACAAAGGAAAAATGTAAAGTCAAGTTGAAGGCAGATCCACCCAGAGGATATATGAAATGATGCGTGTTGTAGTAAGGGGCAGAGTGACATTTTGTAGGGGATTTCAGTCACTTGGGCTACTTGAGTCTGTTCGTGGCCCCTAGAGACCACATAGAATATTAACTTTGTACAGGGTATCTTTCTTTATATGGGGACACCAGAAATTCAAATCTCAAATAGGCTGTGGTAGCCTTAACAATTTTAGTGCAGATATGGCATATAACCATGTACTTCTTTGGCTAGGCCATATAGTGAGCCAACATCATGTAGTCCTTTGCTCTCCATAGCATGGCATCCAAACCATCAGTGTGACCATTACTTTTGATTTTGTTAGTAATGTAAATCATGAGCCTCAGCCCAATGTGATGAATCAAAATGTCTAGCTAGGAAAGGAGAGACAACACTTTTTTTTAATGTATACGTGATAAAGTTTGTGATGTGTTAATGTAAAACACTTTCTAAATATTCCCTTTTCATTCAACAAGTGTTTTTCTTTCTATAAAGCACTTTTCTAAAAACTGCATATTCAGTAATGAATAAGAGAGCCACATGGTTCTGTCATGATGAAACTGAGAAAAAGGTAACCAGAGTAAAACTTTAAACAATAGTGTGTTTGATTGATTATGTCTTTACAATTTTAATAAATGTGGTAAAAATAGATGCAGGAGAAATTTGAGTATTTGAGGTATATGAGTATATGATAGAAAAAGAAATGATTTCTTTGGTATATCTTGATATTGAAATGGTATATATGAAAAAAATGTCAGTAAAAGCCACAACAAAAAAAGATAAAATCAAATGACTTCGTTTAATGCTTATGCAACACAGAGGATGAACTTTCATATACAATCCACCTGAGAAGGGGAGGTCTGTGTGGAATTGTACTCCTGACATGTAGACATTTCTCTTGATGAGACTCTTCTTTACATAGAATTAAGTAATTCAATGAAGCAGTTACCACAATCTATTGTAATTCAGTCTCCTAGGAATGATTTAACTCTTTCTTGCTGTTTAACTCAATGATTTTTAAATTGATTTGGCAAACCCTCATCGCCGCAGAAGCATCAGGATGCTGAAGCTTGGGAGTTAGATCTGGGATTATGCAAAGGTATAACAAAATAAAACAGAGGTTTGATTCCATAGTCCCTTTTGATTCCACAAGGCATAGTCCCTACTTTCATGGTCTCTGCTGAATACTTTCCAACTCCATCTTGATGACTTCAAGGAACTGTTTAGATGAGATAGATAACCAATAATGAACTGAAATAAAATTAAATGTACTTGGCAAATACTTTTCCAGAGATTCATTCTACTTTTTTTTTTCTATGAAGCTTTTGGTTTTTCAAATGTACTATTGAAAATTGAGAAAATAAGAATTTTTCTTTGCCTCCTGACATTTTTCTCCTAAAAACTCCAATTTCCTGGGAATATTCTCTCTTCTGTCATTCTCTTCTATTTAGATCAACATTTCATTTTCCGACAGATGCTATGTTCCATTTGATTCAATACTTCATACTGCCAGTATAAAGTCAATTTTGTAATATAAGCTCTGACACATATTAGATTCTTAATGAAGTTTTATTTGGCAGATGAATGATTGAACGAATAAGTCTGTACGGCTTTCTCATACAGTTTGAAGAGCCTTTAGGAACACTCAGTTTGATGAAGAAGTGATGCTGCAGAATAAAGGTTGAGTTCAAACCTGGATGATAAAATGTGATTGTCATAGATACAAGGGTGTCAAATATCTCATTTGCATTAGCTTGTCCCGGTGTCATTTCTTTTCTCCTCATAGAGTTTACAATTAAAATTAAGTAATTATTGACATAAGAGTTCTGTCTCCTCTTTCGGCCCCAACAGAATAGAAACAGCTTACCATCTACTGTTTTTTCTAGAAATTCATACACCAATGCTCCAACCTTAGACAAAGGGCAGAAAATATTAATTGAGTGATGTTTTCTTTCAGGTTCTGTGAAAAGTTGACCCGAGGCAAAGGTTTGAACATAAGTATTTTATTCAGCAACTGAAGTGAAACTAGGGAGAAGGGAAAAAATGTGGTCAGCAGAGGACATGATAAAAGCCTGTCCAACCCAACCAGGTACCATCTCATTTGCTTTACCAGAACAGGGGGGGGAAGCTGAGCCCCACCACTAGTCCCTCAGATACACAGGTGGTAAATGTGGGTGGCTGGGATTGGATTGATGAGCAGCCCTACTTCAAACGGCTTTGATCATTTTTCCTTAGTGCCAGGTAGGTTGGTAAGGTTCCATCCCCACACCAGATCTCACTGACACCACAGGTGAAGGAAAGAGTCTTCCCTGGATTTGTGTCACTTAATGAAGTCTCATTGTGGTTGGGTGGGAATGGGGAGTTGTTATGGTTTGGAACTTAAATGTCCCTCCAAAAGCTTATGTTTGAAAACAAGGTCCTTATTATAGCAATGCTCAGAGGTGAGGCTCTTAGGCAATGATTAAAGCTGTCACCTCATAAGTGGATCAATTCATTTGGATTAATAACCTGAATGGACAACTGGATGGTAGTTGTAGGCAGGTTGGGCATGACTGGAGGAAGTAGGTAACCAAGCATGTGCCCTTGGACTATATCTTGTCCCTGGCTAAGTGCTCATGTGTTCTCTCTCTCTCTCTCTCTCTCTCTCTCTCTCTCTCTCTCTCTCTCTCTCTCTCTCCCTCCCTCCCTCCTTCCCTCCCCCCAGTCTTTCTGTTGTTCATCTTTTCTATGCCACACATTTCCACCATAATGTTCTGCCACACCTCAGACCCCAAAGGTATGGAGTCAGTAAACCATTTATTGGTATTTCTGAAACTATGAGCTCAAAATAAGTTTTTCTTACTCTAATTTGTTCTTGTCAGGTATTTTTTTTTGGTCACAGAAATGAAAAGCAAGTTAACACAGGACTCAACTAGTTACTATATTCTTTGGCACCACTCCTGGAGAAAGGGTGATCATTCTCCTGCCCCGCATCAATATGAACAATCTGGGTTGGCTGAGGAAACTAAGGGACAACTGTTTGCATGGAACAGGGGATGGAAGATTGGCTCATTGCTAGTCACCATCCTACAAGGCAGAGAAATCATAGCAATACTGTTTGCTTCCCTTGGTTGTCTGGATGGGTGACATGAGCTGTTAACAATTCAATCATCTCTCCTGAAACCAGGGTGGCAGATTTCTGGGCATGTTTGGCTTGAGCTAGGTAAGCACTGACAGGAAGGGTTTTGTTCTCTTAGGCCACCCCTTTGCAGGTCATGTGGCTGGGGTTGCCAGGTTTTCTTAGGGCTGCGTCTGGACTGTTGAGGGTTCAGACTGGAAGCTTCTACAGCACCTTCCTTGTGATGTCTGCGAGTACATAGGAAACCCAGGAAACTCAAGTCCCAAGCTTCCTAGCCCACCTAACTTCTTTACCAGCTTTTCATTTTCCTACACTTATTTGTTGTGTTTTAGTTGTAAGGTGGGGAGGTTCTGCAAAGAATGAAATACTTCATGTTGGGCAGAACTAGAAACCCCTCAAATTTTCCCGATAGCCTAAATGTTTGTAAAAACTTCAAGCATCTGTTCCAATAAGCTTAACACTTGTCTTCTATTTATATTATTCGTTTTCTCCTATGGTTAGAGAGTTGGGTGAGTGAAAAAAAAGAAATTTCTATTTCATTTTAAGTGGTGCCACTACTGGAAATAATTATACATGTTTCATGTACAATCTTCCTAGCTGGGATATTTTTTATGAGGGAAGATAAACAAAAGATATTATAGCATATTTTCCACGGTAAGGTTTTTAACTGGTTCTTTTTAATTTTTTTTTTCTCCATTTCTGGATTCAGGGTACCCATAGGTGCCATATACTCTATTTTTCAGCCTCATTTATTTAGAAATTAATTTTATACTCAAAATCCAAAACCATTTTCTATTCCCAACTGCAGTGACCTAAAAAGTTTGCCTTAAATATGACTTTATACAACTTTTCATATTTAATCAAGCCTCTTTACCAATACTCCTGGCTCCAGCTGCTGATTGTGTTGCAGACAAGGGCAGGAAGGACTTGAGAGAGTGCAGTGGGACCTGGTTAGTTCAGGGCAGGAACTTTCCTTTGTGCAGTATCACATGGTGCCAAATAATGGTGACCTATCTGCAGCACCATGATTTCTAATAAGGGCTTCTATAAAACAGACATCCAAGAATAGGAAGGAATAAAAACTAGAAGAATGAAGAAATGCATCCAGTTTATCCAGCTTATTTCACTCATGATCTTCTAAATAGAATCTTTTGAGTACAGCATTTATTCCTTACTTCATAGGTTATAGGTAATCTGAAGAGTTCATAGGCACCCATGGGCACTCAATTGGCCTGGGTTCAAATCATATTTCCACTTATCGCTTTGGTGAATTTTGGTGAATGATATAATGCCTGTGACTTAGCCTTACTATCTGTAAAATGGTCATAATGATGAGATCTACTTAATAGATTGACAGGAAAGACAAGAGAGTTAATAAATATGAAGTACAAAGAATAAAGTTTGTCAAACGTTAGACTTCAATATATATTGGTTGTTACTCAGTAACCATGGGGGTAACCCATTTACTGAAATTTTGTCAAATTTAAACAATTTTTTAAATGCTATGCATAGAGTTATCAGGAATGTCAAAGACAGGTAAACTCTGACAACTCTGCTCACCAGGGACAAAATATATACTCCAAAGGCATACCCCCAGGGATCCACCTCCTCCAGCTACATCCTACCTGCCCACAGTTACCAACCAGTTAATCTCTATCAAGGGATTGATTCACTGATTGGGTTAAGATAATCATAGGCCAATCATTTCCCCATTGAACTTTCTTGCATTGCTTCATAACATGAGCTTTTAGAGGACACTGCACATCTAAATCATGACAGTTCCCAGGTTACAATGAGAGTCAGAAAACTGAAGGAATAAACTCAGTCACACAGCTAACTTCATACACTCAAATGTGGGGGATCTGAAGTCTCAGATTACAGGAAACTCTTATGACATTAAAATAAGAGTCAATCAAAGGGGAAAGGTGCTACATTACTGATTGAGATGATCTCAGTCATTTCTCCTATATAGCCAGTGCCTTATCAGAATGTTAGTCTTGGTCTCGGGATGAGAGGCACTCTATGATCACAGTCTCCTCATCTGTTAAGGTAGGTGCACAGAGAGGAATTACCTTTAAGGCACCTTTATGTTCTAACCATCTGCAACCCTATGAATGTTTATGTTCTGAAACATCATTCCTATATTGTTAATGATAATATTAGGTGCTGTTTGATAAAACAGGAATAGAATTTAGTGGATGGGCTCTCAATCTATTGAATAGAAGGTTGGTGGCATTGGAGAAGTTATATTCCAAACTTTCATAACATGAGGTAAGAAGGCAACCGACAATTAAACAAATTAAGCGTTGTCTAGGGGATCTAAAGGAGAGGATAGTGTGCAATTTGTGGAAGCTTCATTGGATTCTATTTTCATTTAATGATGAACTGAAACAGTTCCCTTGCCCAGTACTTACTGCATAATATCTTATTTAATCCTTGCAAAAGCTCTGTGGACTTGCAATATTTAATCTCCAAATTTATATGAATGATGGAACTTTAGAGAGGTTAAGTAATCATCACTACAAGGTCATACAGGGTCATGCTGCAGGGATGCTAATGGAATTAAAATTCAAGACTCCATGCTGTGGTGCCCATTGTTTTTCTGATATTTTCAAGGCTTCCTAAAGTTTTCTGTTTATGCCAGGCACTTTTATTCTCATGCATTTATGTAAATGACACAATGGGTCATTACTGATGCAATAGTTATTTATGAGAGTTATTTATAATAAGCATCAGCATTAACCTTTCTGAACACTGAAAGTGCTATTTTCATTCACTGATGGAGTTGGTCCTATTAAACATTGTAGCTTCCCTCTGTAATTGTATTAGAAAGTATTTTCAGGGAATTCGAGGGTACAGGACTGACATTTACAGGTAATTACTCTGAGTCAAGCACTTTTATATGTATTATCTAAATATTGCAACTTTTGGGGAGAATATTATTTCCGTTTGTGGGAGAAGAAAGAGAAGCAGCAGCTAAGATACAGACAGAGTTAAGTAATAGCTACAGATTCTTGTGATCCCAAATCCCCTGCTTCAAAGTACCCCCTACTGCTTCCCTTGGCTAATGTTCAAATCAGATTTCAACTTTCCTATGTTTCCTAGAACTTTCAGTTATGATCCTTAAATTTTCTTTTTAGGGCATCTTCAAAAATTTGGAAATAGATATATTGACATCAGTGATTAAAGTAGAAGTTCAGACAGCAACCAAATCAAAGTACCAGTATTCACATTATTGGTGCCTGACTTATGTTTCTAATGAACATAACAATGTGTAAGTTCAGTAATTCCTGATGAATGCAGGCCCTCACTATACCTTTGCTTGCTCAGGGAATGACTCCTTTTTGTTATTAACTAACCACTGGCATTAGTTGAATACTTCTGTCTAATGACTCTTTTGAATTAGTTCAACAATAAGTTAGGCTGCTTTTATCTTTATTTTTTTCCTACACAATTTTTTCCTTAAATAGTCTTATCTTCAGCCATTTAAAATTTCCCCAAGTCAAAGAATACACATCCCAGGATACACATACCTAAGGCTTCATAATTTTTGAACCAGAACTTGATTTGCTATATGCCATCAGCCAAATGGATAGTTTGGGGCACACATTTATCTGGAGACAGACTCTTGCCCTAAACAACAGTTTAAAACGTGACAGTGAGCACCTATTGAAAAACGATGTATTATGCAAGCAATTTCTTTGCAGTTGTCTGTAGAAACAGCTCAGCTACTTAAACGTAAATGAGTGGTGCAGCCAAGGTGGAGTGTGTTCCCCAGTTCCCATGCTGAGGTGTTTGTTCTGTCCTCTGTGTTCCCACTGCACTTCCTTCTTCTGAAATAGCACACACCAGCGAATACTTTGTTATTTTCATACAAGTCTTCTGCTGCATTTGACTATTAGGTTTCCAAGGTCAAAGATCTTATTCTTTATTCTGTCTTTGAAACCAACCCCAGAGCCATATACATATTAAGAGCCTAACAGACATTTCCCAAGTGATGGAACCAAGGTCAATTTTCTGCTAATATATTTGGATTGGGGGGGGGGCAATGTTATATGCCACCTGGTCTTTCCTTTGACTTTTTGCCCCTGCTGCTGGAAATGTTGTCGGTATCCTGCCATCAGCAATTGGTACCTTCAGGGATTGTCTTAGTTGCATAGAACTGTCTGGTTCAAGGTCAGACCCATTTCCGTGGTATGCCACATGCAGTGATTGATATACATGGGACTGCAAGAGTTCGGCCTTCTTGTCCAACACACACACACACACACACATACACACACACATAAACACACAAGAGAAGGGCCATTAAAATTCCAGAGTTCCCTTAGAGTTGTCTAAGGCAGCCATTGTATCTGCCTATGGATATAACCTTCATATCAGTATGACCTTTCTATTGACCCCCTTCCCCTTCCTTGAGCAGTGGCTCAAGGAAGTATTGGGCTCAAGCAGGACAGCTCTTAATATAAACATTGCAGGATAACTTCTGTCTTTGAATCTACTTCCCAAAGAACCCAGTCTGCAACAAGTTTCAATAAATGAATTTGTAAACAAAAGTAGTAAGAATTCACCCTTAAGAACAGAGTTACTTTAGATTAGGTAGAGGGGAGTGAAAGGAGTGAAGAGGATAGGGGGGTAGAAAGGATAATAGAGTGAACTAGACATTATCACCCCATGTACATATATGACTACATGACCAGTGTAATTCTATATCATGTACAACCAGAAAAATGAGAAATTATACTTTATTTATTTATGATGTATCAAAGTACATGAAGTGCATTCTACTGTCACATATAACTAATTAGAACAACAACATAAAAGAAACCTGATTGATAGGTCACATCACAGGATATATTGTGTTGTTTCACCTACATCATCTCATATAATTCTTATTTTATGCTGTAAGCCAGGTGTTTTGTTTTAATTCCAAATTTTATTTTGGGCTCCAAGATTCTAGGAAACTAAGTATTTTTGTCTTAACTCTAAATGTTATGTGTGTCTCAAAGATTTGAAGAAAAATGTCCAAGTTATTATAGTTTACTTAAGATTAGAAGTTACATTTCCATCAAAACCCAAGTACTATAATAAAGATAAGACCTGAATTGGAAGTCTGGGAGATTCCATTTTACCCTCCCCATGTCAAAGACTACTGGCTGGAAAACATGCTGCTTTGTACCATAAAACAACAACAACAACAACAAAAAAAAAAACTTTATTAAAATCTTCCACAGTGAACTGCTTCTGCATTTCACTGTTTTTCCTATTTTTCTTCAAAATTCAGATTAAATAAGCATGTCTAGTTCTGTTTTTATAGGTCCCCACCCTCTTTTGAAGTGGGTTCCCTAGAAGTAGAAATCAAGCTGATGACTCTTACTCAAGTGATTTACTCAGAGAAAAATGTGAGATGTCTTGTGAAGAAAGCAGATTGGGAAGGGAAATGGTAATCCAGGCTGTTTTTTACCAAAGACTAACTTCAATTCAATCCCTGAGAATGGACCACATTCAACAGACAATTAATACCCTATGCACTTAGACTACCCTGGAGATAAAGGGGAAGTTTTTGTACCAAAACATGAGCTAGATTTTGTGTCTGGACTGCCTCCCCAGGGCAGTTGTAACCAACCAGATTCCACCCCGATAGGTAAGAGTCAACCCTTCAGAGAAAAAAAAATATCTGCTGACACTAGCAATGGGCTCATGCAGCAGGCAGATGAGTGCACTCAACTAGAAAAGATACCAATGAGGGCAGCAAAGTGTCCCACACACGAGGTATTTCTAATAGCCAATCATCTCTATTTATTCAATGAGCACATGTCTTAGGCTTATTCATTCCTACTAGAACCACAGAAGTGAAAAAAACAAAGTCATGCCCCATCAGAACTTACATTCTGACGTAGGGATACAGGTAATAGATGAACTATTTTATATATCAATGGCCATTAAGGAATATTAAAAAAGATAAAGGAGAAAGTTTGGGATGTTTTATAGAATGGTCATGGAGAGCTTCAATTGGAAGATGACCTTGGAAAGGCACTAAAGGAGGCGAGTGGACAACTCATGCTGATGTTCTGAGAAGTAGCTTTCCGGCACAGAACAAATGCAGGCACAAAGTCCTCAAGGAAGAAGTTCTGATCATTTGGGCAACCAGGGTGCCAACATCCTTATATCTGTGGTAAGAGGAAAAGAAAGAAAATCTGAAAGGGTCAGGAACTAGGATAAGGTAGGAATTTGTGGATCACTGCAAGTACTTAAAATTTAGTTTGAACAAAATAGAAGATCACTGGGTGGACTCTCAGCACAGGAGTATCATGATCTGACTCATATCATGAAAGGAACACTGGAGTTTTGAAATAAGTTGGGTGACCACCGTAAGAACAGAGATCCTGGTTATTACCTGTCTGTGACTGGAATTGAAATGAGAGCAGCACAGATGTGTAAGACTTTAGCAGATTATGAATTTATTTAAAAGATATAGCTAACATGGATTATTGGCTGATGAAATGTGAGGGATGAGAGAAGGAACAGTTTCATGTGATTCTAAACTATAACAGTGTCTGACCAGCAATGTTGGTCAAAGTTTCAGATTGATGGTAAAATTCATTGGTTACAATAATTTTCACTAAGTCTCCTCTTTACTCAACTTTAGGAGAAGGTGCAAGATAGGGGAGCAATGTAGAATTCATTGCAATGGCTCAGCAGAGATCTTGGGACTCCTATGAGCAATGTCTATAATCCACAGATTACCATATTGGCCATGTCCAAGTTCATAAGGAAAAAAGAAAAATGGAAAAGGCTGATATCAGCTCAGGAATGCCAGGAGCTCTGATGGTCCTTTAACTTCTATATTTTTGTGCAGCTGTATCTTATAAATAGTGCTTGGTTATTGCTTGATAAACCATCTCTAAAATGTGGCTCAGGTGCTTGGTCCTAGGCATAACAACACGTTACTCAGATTGTGTAAATTATACTATAAATTTCATGGGTTAGAGGAGTGGTGGAAGATTTGATCAAGCCACAAATTGGTTGTGTTATTATTCCTTGCTTTTCATAAAAGTTTTGTCCCCAGAAACTGGAAGGATGGAATTGTCACCTTATGGGAATAGTAGTAGCTTTGGAGGGCATAGAAAGAATTTTGCTTTTGGACAAATGAAATTTTGAGGTAAATTTTATGCATTCAAGTGGAAAAGTTGAGTAAAAACTAATGTATGAATGTGAATTCCAGGAAAGAAGTCTGTAATAGAGGTACATATTTGAGGATTAAGGGCAGATATATGGTATTTATATCTTTGTGTCTAGATGAAGACAATGAGATTCACAGAGAATAAATACAGACAAAAAAAGTCTATGAATGGAGAGTTTCAGTTGTTGGGGAGATAAAGAAGAAATGGCAAATGATACTGAGATCAAAGACCAGAAAATAATAGAGAATCTAGAGTCTATAATGCCCTTCAAGTCAATGAAACGAAAGGTTAACATTTAGGAAAGAGGCACTCGAATGCATGGCGTTCTGGTAATGAAATGATTAGAGTAGGATTACTAGAATAAGGACTGTTGGATTTAGTCAGGTCAATGCTGACATTTACAAAAGTAGACTTGTGGGGTGGTATGGAAAGAAGGTTGTGAGGTCTGGAGAAAGTGTAGTCAACAGAGAGAATTTTGTTGTTGCTACTTATGATGGGAGATGTTACTACAGGTTTATTAACATGGGAAAATGACTTAATGAGATAAAGGAAAGTAATGATAAAAGGGAGAAGGGAGAATTGCCAAAATGATGTTCTTAAAGCTGTTGATACTGAATGAAACTAAGGCACAAGTAGAGATGAAGACCCCAGGGAAGAATGCAAACCATTCTCCCATTTCTATGACAGGAAACAAAAATACCAGGCCAAAGAAGCATGTGGCTGGGTAGAAATGAATGGAAGCTCTTTCTTCTGTTTCTATTTTCTTAGTGGAATAGAGCATAATGCAAACAGCTAAGAATGAGGAGGGAAGAGGAAGTGTTAGAAGTTTAAGAGAAAGTGTGAAGAGAAAATGTAAATTAGACACCTGAGAGAGCTCAGGGACAGAGAGCTGTAATTAGATCATTGGACAGAAGTAAGAGGCCTCCTGAGGACAGTGGTCAAGACTTTAAGACCAGGCAGGATGGCTGTACATTTTTCTCTAGCCACTGTGTGGTTTAGGCAAAGTGTGATGAGGTACATGTAATCAAGGTGGGAATTCTGTTGGATGACTCTAGGAAATGAGAAATAAGCAGAGAGTTGAAGGTGTATGCAATGGAGTTATTATAATGAAAGGCCATGAACTCCCATCTAAGACTCAGGGTGAGGATGCAGAAGGTATGGTACATGAAGAACATTGAAAAGGAGATAAGGTCAAAACATTGCAGGTTCTGAAAGGGCAGAAAACTTGTTAAAGTCAGGTAGTCTTAAGAAGTGACTTGTAAAGATTCAAGGTGATGATCTGGGTGTGGAATGCCTGGAATTTAAAACTTAGAGGGATTGCTTTTACACAGAAAGACTAGTCCTAGGCAGTGAGTGTTTTATGTAGGGTGGAGGCCATGGTTATTAGATCAGAGAAGGTTGAGAATAAAAATTCCAAGATAATGGAAACACATGGGAGACTATTAAAATCATGGATAATTATGACAGAAGTAATGTTGGAGAGTAAATCAGGGAACTGGAGGATGATGTCTTTAAGTAATGAAGAAGTGACTTCAGGTTGAGGATAACGAAGTGACGTGACGGTGGAAATTTTTAAGAAGGTAGAAGGAATATTTTTAGTTTGGAAGCAAAAATGGGCAGCAAGGAGAGACAATACCCTCACCCCAGGACCAGTGGTTGGCTGCAGGGTATTCCATGTCTCAGAGGAACATACACAGATTTAATGACACAAAGACCCTCATTTACAATCAAATTCTAAACTGTGGTTGAGCTTAATTGCAGGTTTTGATCACTCCTGATCCTTGTGGCTATAAGCAAGAACAGAGAGTCACGTAAGGGCCAATATGGCTACTAGAGCCACCTCCTGTTAACTTGAAAACCCTTAAAAATATTTTCTAACTCCTCACACCAACCAATAAAGAGTCACTAAAATTTCAGCCTGCCTTCCTGCCTTTTTTTTTTTTTTCAAAGCTAAAACCCAGAGGCTTCTGCTTATCTAGGAGGAGCTGAGTCAATAGGCAGACCAAGGTCCACACCTTTTGAACTATAATTGGGCATGCTGGCAGTACTATCTACAATTCCATTGCTACCCCACATACAGAAACTCCTCAGCTTAAAAAGAGCTCTGTAAGAAGCTGCAGCAACTTACCTGGTATTGGCACAGTTTATTGTTGTGCAAGCAATCCCGCTTGGCACAGGACATCTTGATTTGTGTTAACATTCTAATGCACTAATCTTCCTAATACCCCTTATATTTATTTATGACATAAATCAAATCCTGCTCAGAACTAAGTTGTTGCTGCGATTTTTCCCCCTCCTACTCTCCTGCTGGGTGTATTTATGTTATGCCGTGTTGTGTTGCTACCCTTGCTACAAATTTATCTGAGCTTCGACTTTTACTGCTGATTTAGCAAACATTTTATATTCAGCAATGAACTGTAAACATTTTTTCTTCTGACAGATCCATTATGACAAGTGTTATAAACTCTTCACTGCAGACTGTATCTCTTCTATTGAGCTGCTCTTTATATCAATTTTACTATGCACAGAAAACGACGCTGGTAATATTGCACCTGTCTGAGCTCGGCTGGGACAATCAGTAAGTTCTGCAACATGGAGCATCTATATACTTAGTTTTATTACATCTGCTTCTGGTTTATACAGGATGTTAGAGGGAATCGAGTTTTTAAGGGTAGTCAAATGAATTGAAAGTAGTCCATGAACCCCAATTTCTTTCTACTTATAAGTTTGGCTGGATATAAACATACAAAACATACCAAACATTTTTAAGTAGTTAATAAAGTTGCCCTTTTTCCATTGGATCTAAAATGTCATTATGTACCTGCATTAAAACCAATTTACATCTGAGAATAAATGCTGATCCCAGAGAAGAGTATTCATATTCTAGTCATGCCTATATGCTTGCTTAACTTTGGGATGGGGAAATCTTTCATTTACTAGCAGCTTTTAATAATTTTGAATACAAAATTTTTCTAAAGGCAGTGATAAAAAATAAGAAAAGAAGTCCATGTATTATGGGTTAATTGTGTTCCTCCAAATCCATATATTGAAGTCCTAATCCTCAGTACCTCAGAATGTGAATCTCCATTTGGAGATAGGCTCTTTAAAGGGTGAGTAGGTTAAAATGAAGTCACTAGTACACCCTCATCCATTCTTATGAGAAGAGGCAATCAGGACACACCTGGGAAGACCCTATGTAGGCCCAAGGAAAGGGTGGGCACCTTCAAATCAAGGAATGAGGCATGCCATCTCCTTGAACATGAACTTACAAACTCCAGAATTGCCAGAAAAATCATATTTCTATTGTTTAAGCCACTCAATCTGTTGGGATTAGTTATGGCAGCCCAAGCAAACCAATCAATATATTATGTTTGTCACGTCTAATGTTTGAAAAAATATTTTACACATTATTTCATTTAATTTCCTTGTTAGTCATTAGATGTATCTATCACCTTTGGTGTGAAAATGCAGAATCTCAGGCTTAGGGGGATAAAGCAGCTGACTGTGCCTAGATGCTCGAGAACTGCGGGTAAAATTCAGGGTGTTCTGACTCCAAATCCCTGAGCCTTTCCCTTTAAATGCTGTCTGTTTTATCCTGTCCTGTGTTTAGTGAGATTTTATTTTTCAAAATACAACATCAGCCTATTTAATCACAAAACTAATTATTAGCATTCATAGAATTGCCTCTGAGAAAGACAAGAAACCAACAATACATTGGACAAGGCGTTCTGGTTCTTAGTTGTTTTAGTTAGTTTTTCACCACGGACCAAAAAAAAAAAAAAACCTGACAAGAACAACTTAGAGGAGGAAAAGGTTGTTTTAGTTCAAAGTTGAAGAGGTTTAGTGCACAGACAGCCAACTCCATAGGTCTGGGCTGAAGGTGAAGCAAAACCACATGATGGTGGAAGGTCAAGGCAGAGGGAAGCTGCTCAGGAGACCGCAACCAGAAAGCACAGAGAGCCAGCGCTCTGCTCACTTGGGACAAAATATAAGCCCCAAAGGCACACTCCCAATGACTTACTTCCTCCAGTCACACTCAGTCTGCCTAAATTCCCACCCAGTTAATCCATCAGTGGATTAATCTACTGATGAGGTCAGACCCCTCATAATATAATCATTTCACCTCTGGAAACTCTTGCATTGTCCCACGCATGAGTTCATGGGGGAGACCTCATATCTAAACCGTAACAACAATACTATAATATTTAAAAATACTTCTAGAGTTTTACACAATTTTTAATTAACTTACAATGGGGCAAACAGCTGTTGCTTGCCTTCTGTATTTTGGGCATTCAAAATGCGTAAGTGGAAAAGGTAGACATGGCTTCTGCTTGCACATGTATTCCATTTATAATGAGTACACTGAATTTCCGTGGTTTCTGTTTGTGTGCTTGGCTTTGTTTTGCAGGGATTTTTTTTCTCTCTCTCTCTTAATGTATCCCTCTTCTCTCTAAAGGGAAGGTCATGAGGTCGCGTACTGTGTCTTGTTTGCCTTTGTGTCTCCAATACCTGGCAGAGTGCCTGGCACATATTAAGGGCTCAATAAATATTTTTAAATTGAATTGGGATTCCAAATTTATAGCTGATAAAGATGAATGAATATCCCGTTACTTGACAGGAGTTCAAGCGACATTCTGAAAACTGCTGATGGCAGCTCAGCCTTTGTTCGAAACATATAAATACCCAATGTTTGAAAGGTTCATAAAGCTGCGCTAATGCAAAAAGGTAAGCTTAGGTCCCCGATTGCTAATTTTTCTTTCCTCTTCTGCTTCTCCTATTCCTATTTTAATACTATAGTATGATTTTTATAACATGACCTTTTTTTCTTGGATTTAATGACAGGAATGATAGAAAATATGAAAATGCACAAGGTAGAAGGCACAAATGTGTCCATGTTCAAGTTTGTCATTTTGGTCTTCTACACCTATTTTTATCCTAAACATATTCTTTTACGTTGCAATCTGTGTAAAGTTCTAAAACAAGTCTCTTTCAGTTACTGAAAATATTTCCCTGCATCATTAACTATTAAATGGAGGTGAAAGAACTTCCTGGATTTGGTGGATAGTATTTATTTTTCTTTCATTTATTTGAATGTACTGCTTTCCAGACACCATGGTGGATATTAAAGCCACAAAGATGAAAAGGCACAGATTTTGCTTAAAAGTTTTTATTATGTTTAATATGTACATATTATCTCTGTACCGTACAGCACTATCCAGTAAATTTATCACTTTTACCAGTATTAATTTATTAAGTTAACATTATTTTTTGTAACTTTTACATAACATTATTTACATACTTGTTTGCTGTCATTACCTGAACCCATTCTTTCATTCAAACATTTTTATTCAGTATCTAGCATATGGGAAAATATTGGTAAATAAAATTGTTACTCTTTTGGATGCTATCAATGAACAAGACTGTTAATGTTTCTGTTCATGGAGTTTATTTTCTGTGGGAAAGAGACAGTGAACAAGATGGAGATCATAGGTGGTGTGTAAATGAAGGGGGGGGGGATAAAACAGAAAATTTTGAAGAAGATGACATGGTGGTGAGAGGCTGCAGATTTACACAGGGTAGCCAAGTTGACCCAGACTTAAGGTAGCTCTATATCTGTTACCTCAATGATGTGAAAAGCATGGGGCTTTGGTTATCTGGGGAGAGAGTTTTTACACAGAGGGAATCCCAAGCACCAAGGCCTAGGGCAGGAATATATTCCTTTTTGGTTAGAGAAAAGCGGAGGAGTCCCATGTGCCCACAGTGGGGTGAGCGTGTCTGGGACCATGGAGGCAGAGGGAAAGAAGTAGGAACCAGGGCATCACAAGACCCTGGAGCAGCAGGGAAATTAACTTCTGGTAGAGAAGTTGGGAACTTCCTGTAGTTCCTTTTCAGACTTTCTCAGTTAAACAGGAATTAAATTCATCATGGGAAGAGGAAGTTAAGGTTTTAGAGATTTCAAGAAAAAAAAAAAAAATCTCTAAATTCAGGAAGAACCCAGTTGCGGAAGGGAGAAGGACCCTGAAGGGATGGCTAGGGGTTTGTCTAGGACTGCAGAGAAGAACTAATATCTTAGGTGGAGACACAGCTCCACACCACATTTCACTTTTTCTGTGGATTTTCCCTTCTTGCCCAGTCATTGTTAATTTGATTTTTCTGTTTAACCCTACAAGTACTTTCTGTGTCGCTCTTTTTCTGTATTCATCACTGTCACTTATGTGATTCTTCTCCCTGGAGAAATGTCAGCTTTTCAGAGGTAAGAGTAATAATTGACTCATCAGAGTACCCATGGCACAGTTTTGAGCACACAGTAAATAATCTCTATGAAACCCACAGAGAATTGAAGAATGAATGTTCTAATGACCACTATTTATTCCTTTCTTTCTTTCTTTCCCCTTTTTTTTTTTTGGTCGGGGGGGAGAACAAGGCCCTCATAAATCACAACAAAGCATAGATATCAGTTTACTGTTCAGCTTCAGTGGGAAAATTTCGATCTTTCGGAAATGACTTTTAAATTTAGAATTGCACATTTTTTAAAAGGCAGCATTTTGGGCCTTCTAAAAAAGAAGTAGTAAGATTGATGCACTTTGATAACCCATGAACATAGGGGTGATTTATGGACCTTGAGTCATCCATTTGGATTTACTTTATATATAGTTCAGATTATGAAAGGAAAATGAACTTCATCTCACAGGTCAACTCTAGGTGGTTGTAGGGGTTGCATGTTAGGGGGACCATAAAGTCCCCACAGGACTCACAACAGCAGAGTGACATCATCAGTTAAGGATGCCTACCTTGAACACTGATGGACAATGACCGAGATAAAATGCCAGGTATGGATGAGAGTATTGTTGAGCTTGAGCTACACCCAAGACAATGCTTATTATCAGTCAGTGATTCAGGCATCCAGTACCATTCACTGAGGACCTCTCTGTTGTACTAGTTCTTGATAATACACTGCTGAGAAGATCAAGATGCTTCTTGGCCTCTTGTGGCCTGTGGAGGAGAGACAAAGAAATCTAAATAAAATGTAACTTGTTTATAGGGGGTATTTAGGATCCAGTTAAAAACCATATAATGAAACTTCTACACTAAAATTGGAAAAGACAAAGAATATTTTACTGACCTGAAGAGGTAGTTTCTGAGTTTTCTGTTAGAAGAACTAAGAGAAGGTCAGTGAGGCTCAAGTTAGAAGCCCTGGGAAGAAAGGTATGAAATTGTATGCAAAAATAAGCAATGTCCAATATATAACAGTCTTAAAATCAAATTAATAAAAATGTGCCTTACTTTAAGGGCCCTGGAAAGTCTTTGAATGATTGTAATAAGGAGAATGGCAAAATTAATTATGCATATTAAAATTACCATTCTATCTGCATTATAGAGGGTGATGTGTCAAGAGCTCATCTGATGATAGGCAGACAAGTAAGCAGGTATTGTGATGATCAGACAAGAGGTAATGATGGTTTTATAATGAGATCATGTTAAGAAAGACAAAAATAAGTGAATGAAGTGAGAAGTATTTAGCACATGAAATCAATAAGAGTTGGTACATAATTAGGTGTTAGCAATAAAAGAAAAGACACATTACAAACAAATCATAAAGCATTCAGCCAGCTAGATGAATTAAAACATGATCAATTGAGATAGGAGAAACAAGAAGCAGATTTAAAGGAGCTATATCATTACTTTAATTTGCAGGTTGAATTTTTGATGTTTGCAGAACACTTAAGTGATGCCCTACAGGCACTCTGATATTTGGTTTTAAAACTCAAAGTCAAGATACAGATTGGAAGCATAAATCTGGGAATCATAACCACAAATAGTAATTAAAATAATATATGATGATGACATAATCTGAGGGAAAGTATAGGGAAAAATGAACGATTAATTTTCTTTCAATTATGAGCCCCATACTCCTAGTCACTTTGGTGTTTCTGATTCTGAAATACTTCTACTCTGAACAGCCATTTGATCCCAAACCCTGGACTCCTCCTTGGCCCTGGTCCTGTTATTATACCTATTCGCTATCAAGGAGTCTCCGCACTTTCTGCTCTATGTGCCATCCCTATGCCTTACAGCAAATCATGTCATTAGAACTGGCCTCTGGTATTTTCAATGCACACTCCTAGTACAGTGGTAACTAGCTACAGGAGACCATTAGTCACCTTCAGAGAAGTAGTTTGCCCCCCTGAGGTTCGAGTACCTCTCAGAACAATAGATCCAAGGGAACTGTTCATACCAAGGACACCAAGAACACTTTCATTAAGGAAGAAGACTTTAGGTAACCCCCAGAGTGACATTTTTCAACCTCTTATCAGCCTGGTTTTAGTGTTAACAGTTCTTATCACTTGAAACAATCTCTTCCCTAATTTTTGCCAGCACCCATTCCACATTTTATTACTGCCTCTCCATATACTGACCAATCCCTTTATCTAAAATTTAATTTGGTACTACTTATAGGTATTTTTGTTGTTCTTATTGTTTTGCTTTTTTTTTACTAAATTCATTTTTTTTCTCTATTCTACGTTATTTCTTTGAGACATCTGATCAATTTTCATCATTTACTTTTCTTTCAATGTAAAATACCAACTTCTCTTGGTTTTCCCCAGTACATTTCTATTCAGTTTCACTCAGTCATCTTCATCTTCTTTGACAGGACCCCATTTGGTCACCAACATATCCCCATTGCACCACCTGACAGCTCACCTGTAAATACTTAGAGTATTTACACTCTTCTACATGGTAGCAACAGGGCTGCGATGGTACCATACATCATATTTTTGCACCAATACCAAAATAATGAAGGAAATGGTAGAGGGAAGCTATCCCATCTCTTTTCATTAAAAAGTTCTCTTCTTTTTCCCCACATGTTCTAGGTGATTCCTCCAATGCTTCCTAGAGTTGTGTTGCAATCTACCTCTGTACCATCCCTGGAGGAAGCAAATAGAATTGCCATGATCAATTATTTAGTATAATTCCTCCCAAGACTGTGGGTGGGCATAAGGCTGCTTTAAAAAATCCGTATTCTGCTACCAGTGAAGGTGAGGAAAATGACTGTAGGGCATGCAGCCAGCAGCTTTTGCCATGTTGAATAACAAGGAAGCTCAATTCAAATAAGAGGCTTTGGTGTTAGGAATGGTGCATTAGCACAAGGTGTGGATCAAATATTCATTCCTTAGCTCTTGAGCTTTTCTGAGACTTGTGCTAAAGCATCACAGAATTCTAATTCAACAGTTAGGAGCAAGTAACTAGGAGAGGCGGGTGTCCTAATAAGAGTATGAGAAAATAATTTCAGGCCCTTGGTCTTCAAGACACTGAGGATAGAAACTCCTAACTCTATGTAATTAATTTAAATGACTACATTATTTTAGCATGATTTTAAGATTATATTACTTAATTAATGAATCAATAAATTTCAAAACAATGAAATTTTGGACTCTGAAATTGCCAATTCTTATCAGTTTTATATTTTTACAGAGAAATATTTGTACTAAGATGAATCACAAGAACAGCTCAAAAGGGTTAATACCCTGGGTGTGTATGGTTGTAATCCCAGAGACATGGGGGAACGAGACAGGAGGATCATAAATTTGAGAGGCCAGCCTCTGCAACTTACTGAGATCCTGTCTCTAAATAAATGAATAAATAAATAAAATTAAAAGGGCTGAGAATGTAGCTCAGTGGTAGAACACCCCTGGGTTCAATCCTCAGTACCAAAACAACTACAAATCAACAACAATGAAAACATGCATTAGGAATAATTATATCTCAACTCTTCTCAATCTGGCATAAATAGTCATTTATTGCATCAAATTCCCTTAGAAAATGAACACATTGTAATACTAATTCCATTCATAAAACTGTAATAGATGTCTATGAGATTGTAGCCAACACTCTTCTTGTTAAATAATAAGTCATATTAATGTGTGTATAAAACATGTTTTGACAAGACAGCATAATATTGTTATTATTATTTATTGCATTCAAGGCACCTCTCAGCCTGTAGGAAATTTGCTTTAATATCACATTACAGCTCCTCTAGATCCTTCTTTAATGGGTTTCCAAACAAGAGCAGCCTGTTTTCACTTCTTCAAGATGGCTTAAAGAGTCTGACTGCTCCTGCTGAGCTGGTGTCTGTGAAGTGTGAAGTTTTTAATCTGATCTCTGTTCAGCTTCAAGCATTTAATTTGCAGCTTAGGAATTAGCAGGGGTTCTCCATGCAGATCAACAAGGGTAAAAGCTGTTCAGATTTGCCAATACATACTGAAGAAAGCTGAATGGGAAGGAGCAAGTCAATTGCACTGGTGGGAAAATGGATCAGGAGGCCTGAAGACTAACTCTGCTTCACATCTGCAGAGTTCCTGCACTGCCCCCAGACACCAACACACTCTCTTTATGGGTAACCCTGAAGTGGTAATCCATGCATGGACACCTTAATTACTTGCAGCTCAGGAAAGTAAACTCAAACCAAAAGAAAACAAATGGACAAAAAAGGTAAGATTAAATCAGAAAACAAAAACAAAAACAAAAAAACCTACAATAACAAAACTAGATTAAAAACCACCTAGAAGTAACCTAAGAATTAAAATTGTCAAGTTTATCTATTTTTAAATCTAATGTAGTTGTATATTCAAGTGCAAAATGACTATCATTTGAGAAGCAAATATTCTCAAACAGAATTAAAGTTGCCAGAAAACCAAAATGGAAATTAGTGTAATAATTTGATTCATGGAAAATTTTGGCTAGTATTTCTCTCTCTGTGTTTTTTAAATTTTTAATTTTTTATTAATTATATATGACAGTAGAATGCACTTTGACACATCATACATACATATGTGGGAGGCCAACCTTACGGGTGACTGAGTTACACTCCCCAGCTGGGTGCTGAGGCACTCAATCACAGAAATGGGTGTGTCTTGCTACAGCCCCATGGGTGAAACTGTGCTCACCTGTTCCTTTGTAATACCCCTTGCCCTATTTAGGATAGAATCTTCCATGGCAGTGCCTTGTGTGTGTCCCCTCCTCTTACTGCGCCCTTGGGTGTGGCCTACCCAGGTGTCAGTCAACCTGCTGACAGTGGACATCATGAAGATAGACTCAGCCCCCTGAAACCTGACCCCTTGCCTCATTTGTTTATTTATTTATTCATTTATTTATTTTTATTGGTTATTCAAAACATTACAAAGCTCTTGACATATCATATTTCATACATTACATTCAAGTGGGTTATGAACTCCCATTTTTACCCCAAATACAGATTGCAGAATCACATCGGTTACACATCCACATTTTTACATAATGCCATATTAGTAACTGTTGTATTCTGCTACCTTTCCTATCCTCTACTATCCCCCTTCCCCTCCCCTCCCATCTTCTCTCTCTACCCCATCTACTGTAATTCATTTCCCTCCATGTTTGTTATCCCATTCCCCTCACAACCTCTTATATGTAATTTTGTATAACAATGAGGGTCTCCCTTCATTTCCATGCAGTTTTCCTTTTCTCTCCCTTTCCCTCCCACCTCATGTCTCTGTTTAATGTTAATCTTTTCTTCCTGCTCTTCCTCTCTGCTCTGTTCTTAGATGCTCTCATTATATCAAAGAAGACATTTGGCATTTGTTTTTTAGGGGTTGGCTAGCTTCACTTAGCATAATCTGCTCTAATGCCATCCATTTCCCTGCAAATTCCATGATTTTGTCATTTTTTAGTGCAGAGTAATACTCCATTGTGTATAAATGCCACATTTTTTTTTTTTATCCATTCCCTGAAGACCTTAAAAGAGCATACTGCAGGGATACTGCCACATCGATGTTCATAGCAGCACAATTCACAATAGTTAGACTGTGGAACTAACCCTTGCCTCATTTGAATAGCTTCTCCTCAATAAAAGGGGTCAGTGCATGCTCTCGATCTCTCTCTTTCTGGGAACCCTTAAGGTCAGAAGAGCCATCACAGCAACCCCAAAGAAAAAGGTATTTTTGTCTCTTGTGTGGTTATTTCGTGCAGCCCAGTTAGCCCAGTTTAACTAGAGTGACCCCTGAGCCTTTTAGTCGTGAGAACAGAAACCCGGCATACATAGAGTATTATTTCTCATTCTTCTGGTTGTACACAATGTAGACTTCCACCAGTTATTTAGTTATATAAACTCATTGCTGGTGGGAATTGTGCAAACCATTATGGAAAGTGATATGGAGATTCCTCAGAAAACTTGGAATAGAGCCACCATAGGACCCAGATATTCCCATTTCTCGATTTATACCCAAAGACACAGCCACATCAATGTTTATAGCAGCTCAACTTACAATAGCTAAACTATGGAACCAACCTAAGTGCCCCCCAACAGATGAATGGATAAAGAAAATGTGGCATCTATACACAATGCACTACTACTCAGCCTAAAAGAAGAATGACATTATGGCATTTATAGGTAAATGGATGAAACTGGAGAATATCATGCTAAGTGAAATAAGCCAATCCCCAAAAATGTACTCTCTGATAGGCTGAATGTTCTGTCTGATAGGTGGATGCTAACTCAAAATGTGGCAGGGTTGGAGAAGGTGGCTAGGAGAGAGTAGAATTGTTTTAGATTAGGTAGAGGGGAGTAAAGGGAGGGGAGGGGGTATGTGGGTAGAAAGGATAAAAGTATGGAGATTATCTTCAGAGAAAGAATACACTTGGATCACTATTGACAGCCTTCACCCTCTAGTACAATAAGAAAGGTCAAACCATCCACCACATAATAGTTCCAGCAGCACCCATGACCCTCCCATAGTACCTCCTCTTCTGCCTCCCGATTGGTAAATCCCACTCAGGACCATAGGTCAAACTCAATTTGTCTGTCCTTCCTTCATTCCCCCCTTCCTTTCTTTTTTTAATGGTATTAGGTATTCAGTCCAGGAGCATGCTACCTCTGAGCTGTATCCCCAATCCTTCTTTTTTTTTTTTTTTTTTTTTTTTTGAGACAGGATCTCACTAAGGTGTTCAGGCTGGTCACCATCTCTCAATCCCCTGCCTCTGCCTCCCAAGTAGCTAGGATTTCAGGTGTGTACTATAAGGATTGCTTTAGCTATTCTGGGTCTCTTATTTTTCCAGATGAACTTCATGATTGCTTTTTTTTTATTTCTGTGAGGAATGCCATTGGAATTTTGATCAGAATTGCATTAAATCTGTATAGTGTTTTTGGTAGTATGATCATTTTGATAATATTAATTCTGCCTATCCAAGAGCAAGGTAGATCTTTCCATCTTCTAAGGTCTTCTTTTATTTCTTTCTTTAGGGTTCTGTAGTTTTCATTGTATAGTTTTTTCACCTCTCATTATGTTGATTCCCAAGATTTTTTTTGAGGCTATTATAAATGGGGTAGTTTTCCTCATTTCCCTTTCAAAGAAGTTGGCACTGATATATAGAAATATTTTTGATTTATGGATATTGATTTTATGTCCTACTAATTTGCTGAACTCATTTACTTGTTCTAGAAGTTTTCTAGTGGAACTTTTTAGGTCTTCTAGGTATAGAATCATAGCATCAAAAAATTGTGCTAATTTAAGTTCTTCTTTACCAATACATATCCCTTCAATTTTTTCATCTGTCTAATTGCTCTGGCCAGTGTTTAAAGAACTATGTTAAATAGAAGGGGTAAAAGAAGGAATCCCTGTCTTGTTCTAATTTTCAGAGGAAATGCCTTCAATTTTTCTCCATTTAGAATGATGTTGGCCTGAGTCTTAGCTAGCTAGCCTTTATGATGTTGAGATATGTTCCTGGTATCCCTATTTTTTTCTAGAGTTTTGAACATGAAGGGGTTTTTCTGTGTTTATTGAGATGATCATATGATTTTTATCTTTCAGTCTATTGATGTGAAGAATTACACTTATTGATTTCCATATGTTGAACAATCCTTGCATCCCTGGGATCAACCTCACTTGATAGTGGTGCACTATCTTGTTGATATGTTTTTGTAGTCAATTTGCCAGAATTTTATTGAGAATTTTTGCATCTTTGTTTATTAGAAATATTGATCTAAAGTTTTCTTTCTTTAATGTGTCTTTTCTTGGTTTTGGAATCAGGGTGATATTGGCCTTATAGAATGAGTTTGGAAGTGTGCCCTCTTTATATTTTCTGAAATGAATTAAAGATTATTGGTATTAGATCTTCTTTAAAGGTCTTGTAGAACTCGGCTGTGTATCTATCCCATCCCAGGCTTTTCTTGGTTGGTAGGCTTCTGGTGGTATTTTTTTATTTCATTGCTTGATATTGCTCTGTTTTAATTATGTATATCATCCTGATTCAAATTTGGGAAAATCATATGACTTAAGAAATTTATCAATGCCTTCATTTGTTAGTAATTTGAGTTTTCTCTCTTCTTCTCTTCATTAGCATGGCTAAGGGTCTGTCAATTTTATTTATTTTGTAAAGAAAAAGAACCAACTTTTTATTTTTCAATTTTTTCTTTTTTGATTTCATTTATTTCAGCTCTAATTTTAATTATTTCCTGTCTTCTACTGCTTTTGGTGTTTATTTATTTTTCTTTTTGTAGGGCTTTGAGATGTAATGTTAGGTCATTTGTTTGTTGACCTTTTTCTTCTTTAAAGGAATGAACTCCACACAATGAATTTTCCTCTTAGTACTGCTTTCATAGTGTCCCAGAGATTTCAATATGTTGTATCTATGTTTTCATTTACCTCTAAGAATTTTTTAATCTCCTCCTTGATGTCTTTTGTAATCCACTGTTCATTCAGTAGCATATTGTTTAGTCTCCAGTTGTTGGAGTAATTTTTATTTTTTATTTTGTCATTGATTTCTAATTTCATTCCATTATGATCTGATAGAATGCAGGGTAGTATCTCTACTTTTTGTGTATTTTCTAAGAGTTGCTTTGTGGCATACTATATGGTTTATTTTAGAGAAGGATCCATATGCTGCTGGGAAGAGAGTATATTTGCTTGATGAAGGATGAAATATTCTATATATGTCAGTTTAGCAAAAGTTATTGATTGTATTATTGAGATCTATAGTTTCTTTATTCAACTTTTGTTTGGAAGATCTATCCAGTGGTGAGAAAGGTGTGTTAAAATCACCAATGATTATTGTGTTGTGGTCAATTCAACTCTTGAACTTGAGAAGAATTTGTTTGCTGAACAAAGCTGCTCCTTTGATTGGGGCATATATATTTATGATTGTATGTCTTGTTGGCATATGGTTCCCTTGAGCAGCATGTAATGTCCTTCTTTATCCCTTTTGATTAACTTTGGCTTGAAGTCTACTTTATTTGATATGCGAATGGATATCCCTGCTTGCTTCTATAGTCCATGTAAGTGGTATGATTTTCCCAATCTTTCACCTTCAGTCTGTGTATGTCTTTTCCTATCAGATGAGTCTCCTGGAGGTAGCATATTTGGGGGTCTTTTTTTTTTTAATCCAGCCTGCTAGCTTATGTCTTTAGATTGATGAATTTAAGCTATTAACATTCAGGGTTATTTTTGAGACATGGTTTGTATTCCCAGCCATATTTGTTTATTTTTGTTATTTGACTTGACTTGATTTTCTTCCTTGATTAGTTTTTCCTTTAGGGTACTACCTCCCTCTGCTGATTTTCATTGTTGTTTTCATTTCCTCTTCATAGAATATTTTGCCAAGGATGTTTTGTAGTGCCAGTTTTCTAGCTATAAATTCTTTTAAATTTTGTTTATCATGGAAGGTTTTATTTCATCATCAAATTTAAAGCTTAATTTTGTTGTATACAAGTTTCTTGGTTGGCATCCATTTTCTTTCAGAGCTAGATGTATGTTGTTCCAAGATCTTCTAGCTTTCAGGGTCTGTGTTGAAAAATCTTCCATTATCCTAATTGGATTCCCCTATATGTAATCTGATTCCTTTCTCTCATGGCTTTTTAAATTCTCTCCTTATTCTGTATGTTGGGCATTTTCATTATAATGTGCCTTGGTGTGGATCTGTTGTGATTTTGTACATTCAGCTACCTGAAGGCCTCTTGAATTTGGACTTTCAATTCATTCTTCATGTTTGGAAAGTATTCTGATATCATATCATTGAATAGATTGTTCATTCCTTTGGTTTGGACGTCTACTCCTCCTCTATCCCAATAATTCTTAAATTTGGTCCTTTATGCTATCCCATATTTCTTGAATGTTCTGTTTATGGTTTCTTACCATTATAATTGTGTGGCCTACATTCTTTTCAAGATAATGTATTTTTATGTTTTTTGTCTTCATTGTCTGATCTCCTATCTTCGAAGTGGTCTACTCTGGTGATGATGCTTTCATTTGAGCTTTTAATTTGGTTTATTGTTTGTTACATTTCAAGGATTTCTGTTTGTTTGTTTTTGTTTGTTTGTTTTGTTTTGTTTTCTTTGTTTAGAACCTCTATCTCCCTGTTAAGGTGATCTTTTGCTTCCTATATTTGTTTATGTTGATCCTTGGAGAAATGATCTTTTGCTGCCTGTATTTGCTCTCTTATATCTTCGTTCAGTTCCCAGAACATTTTATTCATGTACATTCTGAACTCTTTCTCTGTAATTTCTCCTGTTGTGGTTGCCATGGATTCTAATAACATGGTATGTTGATTTGTTTGAGGCACTTTAAGCACTGGTCTTTTCATGTTGCTCATGTGTCTTCCCTTCCAGCTCTGTGGGCCCAGAGTATTACTGTTTTCACTCTATAGGTTTGTAGTGCTCTTGTAGGGTTCCAAAACCTCTCCTTGTGGGGAAGGACAATGTTAACAGATCCCAATATCAACAATATACCACCTATGACCAATTTATTATTATTAAGACGTTTACAGTTTGGTCTCAATGTACAGAAATGTTGGATTCAATTATTGTCTATAATATAATCAGTGGTTTTGTAAAAGGGTTTACAATTTCTGATGGTGAACAATGAACTGGGGGTGGGGCATAGGATGATATGCTGAGGCTGTAGGATGTGAGGATATAGAGTTAATGTATCTTAAAAAGTGTGAAAGAGAAATCTATGAAGAGGGTTTGTAGCAAGAGAGTAGACAGGAAGTAATTTAGAGTAGACAAATATGTGGGAAAACAATAGAGTACATAAAACAAACACACATATGTATTTAGATAAATAAAGAATGTTAAAATAGTAAAAACTGGAGGGGAAAAGAAAAATAAAAGAAGAAAAAAGAAAAGAAAGGGCATATTCAACACCTCTATATTATAATGTCTATAATATAGATGTCCTATTCCTCAAAATCCTAATTCATACAAAGTTCTTGGTTTCACATATGTTGGGGATGTGAGGGTGGCAGGATAGAGGGGGAGAAGAAAAAGAAAGAAAAAAAATTCTCAAAGGAAGAAAACAGGATTGTTGCTAGTTTTAGAGATCCATATCTTTCCTGCTTCCCTTCTCATTCAACAGGTGGGATTGTCTGTTGTAAGCCCATGTCTCTGCCCTTGAGATGGTGGAGGAAACCAGGATTGAAAGGCTGGTGCTGGTGTCTGGCATCTGGAAACTGGGAATGGCACCTGCCAGTCCCTGCAGGGAGACTGCACCTCAAAAGTCTATTTTTGGGACTGCTCATATGACGTGAGTGCCCGTTCTATCTCCCTATCTTGCCTGGAGATTTCCCAATTCCTGGTCTCTCTGTTAGTCTCCAATCTTTAGCCCCATTTCCCTCTCCCTTAGCAGTTCCCAATTGAGGAAACTCTCACAAAGGGGCTGTCCTGGTCACCCCGCACACCTGTCCCACTGAGAGCTGTTTTGTGTTGGGAAGCTACTGTGCAGGGTTACCGCCACAGGGGAGAAGGGGGAATTGAAAACTTGATACCTGACCAGCTGGAGATCCAATCTGGGAGCTGCCCCCACCAAATATGGTGAGGAAGTTGATACAAGATGGAGGCAGTCTGCTTCTAGCATTGGGGTGTTGGGTGGGGTAGGGGGAGCCAGGCAATGGCATTGTGCTGAGGGTAGGTAGCAGCTGAGTACCCTGCATGGGTGTGGAGCGGCCTCTGGGTGTTCTGCAGTGGTGCTTATGGGTGATGCTGCTAAGGCGCTGGAGAGCCCTGCATTGGCTAGAACTTCGGGGCTGGGGAGTTAGGAGACAGGAGTCCTACTCTAATGCTGAGGCCTGGAGCCCTGCACAAGGGCCCAGAGCTGGTGATTTCTGCATGAAAGCAGCTGATTAGGGCTCCTCTAACACTCTCAGAGATGCAGTATTCCCACTAAGTGAGATCTGGTTCACGGAGCAACACAGAATTCTGCCTCCCACTAGCCCACTATCTACTTCTCCTGTTTATTTGCATATAGACCAATGTATGTAAAATAATTAAAAATAGTGAACTGATACAGTGAATACATTATACACTTCATTGTTTTGAATTATCTCAACTGTGCTTGTGTACATACTTATATATGCACATACAATTGAATTATAATTTCAGAAAGAGCAGAGGAGACCTGAGAGTGAGCCCTGAGTCTGTTGCCAAAGTGTATCAGAATTTGGTCATAGCTGTCATAAAATCATATGCACCTCTGCCTTGGAAAATTCACTTCCTATTGTGCAGTGACTTCAGTTTCTACCCTAAAGAGGTGATGCTGAAGTAGATGGATATATTTTCCTTTACTACTCAGATTTTTTATTGGATTTATCAGATTCTCTTTCTCCTATTTTCAAGAAAATATCATGAAATGTTGAAGTTATATAATCCTTCAATAAATATGTAAATTTCATTGGGGTGGCTGGTTGGCTAGCTGGCTGCTTAGGTTGCTGGCTGGCTGACAGCTATGTGGATGGGCAGGTCTGTGGATGGATAGATCAATGGAAGGAATGATACTCCATGAACCATCTGAAAGGATTTCTTCTTTGATCCAGTAGAAAAAAGATTGACTTACAACTTTGTGTTTGCTCTACCCAACATGGCATGCTGTGGGTGACACCCCTGAGACTTCTCTGATTTTACAGAGTGCTAACATTCTTTCTGGGATTCAAAGGTGGTGCCCAGTGCTGAAAAAGCGTTGGCTCCTTAGGGAAAAAAAAAATTGCCAAACTATATATTTTTTCAAAGGGAAAAGGAACCTAGTATTCCCCTTTCAACCCTCATACAATGAAAATGTCTCCCAGACATCACCAGAGTCGATTAAAACTCATAACCCCCAAGCTCATTTTTCACCCCATTGCTAGCTGGTTCATTTTTCATTTTACCTTAGACTTTTGACAAGTCATATAAAAGAGAGGGTGAGAGAATGACTCTGGTGTCAAAACCCACTTCTCACTCTCTGGAGCACACCATGTCATGTAGGCAGGTGAGAAATGACCCTATTATTACTTCTAAGGACTAAGAATGGCCAAGTCTTTCCAACAGAGCTATTTGCCCTGAACAAGTATATTCTACAAATGGAGAGTTCTACTCAGCCTTTGTTCATGCAAAGTTACATACATACTATTTTGTCATATTACCCAGTAGAGAATAGTCAGTTCTCCATCGTTACAAATTTTTAGATAATAGCGTCATTTAGAACTTATTTTGCCTTTTGAAGGATCACAGCTTCATTTCTGAGGGATCTAAGTCTATGCTGGTGCTTCCTATATGTTTTATACATTTTTACACTAACTTTAATACTGAGTGGAGTAGTGTAAGGTAACATAAAACAAGTCACCTGACTTGTTTCCAAACTACTCCATGTTGGTTTGCTTATCAGCAACCTCATTTTCTCTTGATAGCGTAGATAATACAAACTATGCCATAACTTCCTGCATTACCTGCTTGTCTTACTGACAAGAAGAGTACACATGGCCAAATAGAATGCCTAGCTTCCAACTTGATTCAACCTGTGCTCTGGAACAAGGTTGGGTCCTCCTTCAGCATTATTGTGTCTTTGGGCCCCAGCATCATAGTTTATGAGCCAAAATGTCAACAGAAGGTAGTTAGGAGAAATGATAAATAGAATGCTCTGTATTTTTGTTCTTTGTTTTCAAAATCTATGTACACATCCTGAATTGCATACTACACATCCCATACAAAAGTACTCCAACTTTATAAGAGCTAGAGCTTGCACAGTTCTCACTTGGCTTTCTACTATTCTGAACTCTGTTGTGTGGATGATAAGGTACATGATAAGACCAGTGATTCCTACAGATATCATTATCTCATCCTTTTCTTGAAAAGTGAGTTTATATCACATGATCTAAATGATGATATATATTTCTAAAATAATGAAAATTCAATTATAGAAGATGGTACAGTTTTGTTCCAAAACCATAAAGTTGTACACCATGGATCCAAAACTAGAGCATTTCACAGGTACCATATGATTTCTTCATCTTTTCCAGACATTCAAGCACTCGTTCTCTTCATCCAGAAGGGTCATGTGGCAGTGCTGCTAACTCATCTATCTACTGGAATATCTGCCATCCTCTAATACCACCTCCCCAAACTGGAAGAATTTCAGATCACTTGGAAAAGGGATCAGAGAAATTCACCAGAATGTGGCTTATTTTCCTCTCAAAATTCAAAGATGCACCAAGCATTGGTTATAGTACTTAGTATAAGAATGAAAAACTATAGGACTTTGCAGGCAATATTCCACATGCCCCAGGTTATTGGATCCACATAAACTCTATCTCTAGGTTTATTATCTGCATATGTTGCACTGAGGCATATAAGACCACTGCTACTTTCTGCTTTCAAGATTATATCAAAATGGGTCAGCATAAGTCAATCTGCATAATGCCTATGAGTCAAGAGACTCAGGATACCAGTAAACTAAATAGTGACACAGAACTATGGTAAAAAGATGGCTTAATGGTGGTACATAACAGCAAAGTCACATGTCTATAGAATAATTCTAGTATTTTCAGTTTACTGGGTTAAATATATTATCAGATCAATGGCAGTGTGAAGATACAATGGCTGTTTTGAATTGCTCAAATGACAGTGTATACAGCACGATAGCTTTAATCAGTGTCACTCTCTGGAATCTTAGGAGCTATTGAAATGTCCCATGCAGGTCTCCCCTAAAGAGACAACTTGCTGCCCAGCTGCAAAAAAATGTGGTAAGCTGACAACCTCCACCTTCAGTTTCCAATTTCACCCTTCCAATTTCATACCTTCAAGGTGACTCCTGAGAAGAATATGACCTGTGAGTGTGGTGAGTGGAAAATAGCCCAGCTATTATTTGCCCAGAGTGTGGCTTCTCTCAAGGGACATTTTTTACACTGGAGCTCTCTGGCAGGGTGGCAATAGGTTCCATCAGATCTTCATCATGGTCTTATGGATATCCTTGCCTGAGTCTGCTACCTCTTTCTTTCTTTTTGCAGATATTACAGTCCAGTAACTCTTTTTGTCCTTCTAATTCCATCTATGTATCTGCTTATTAAATCTAACCACCACATTTGATATCATTTCCTATCTTTTCTAGAAGCTATTTATCCTCTGCACTCAAACTGGAGACTTAAAAAGGTTTGTGTGTGTTTTTAATAAATCGTTCACTCTTAAAAATCACTAGTGTTGATACTAACTCATTATTTTTCAGGGATGAGATTCCTTCCTATACACATATTTTTTTGAGAGTAAGAGTTAACATGGATGCTCATTCATTGGCCTTTCCTGCCACAATAATTGTCATTCTATGAATTATGGACCTCTCTGGAGATGCTGCTAAACTCTTAATCTGTCCCAACTATATCTATCCAGAAACTTGGAAACAGATAATAGGATTTTTATGGTTTAGTTTTACGTGTTCCCTTGCTTTGTTCTCTGTATCGTTTATTTCTTCTGAGTTTCTTTTTTCTTCTGTTTTTATTCAGCTTTTCATTTAATGTTACAGAACTTCCCCCCAGTGTTTGGCAATATTGGGTATTCTGAATTTATTTTATTTAAGATAAAAGTGAAACAAGTTGATCAGTAATGTTTTATGTGCAGACCAGGCTTGTCAGCAGTGAGCTTCTCTTCAGGGTGACCTTGTCGAACTCTTTCTTTGGAGGAGCGCAGATCTATTCTTAAAGACATTTTTCTTTTGAACTATTCATTTACCCAGAAAAGAAACATCTATTCTCATACCTTAAAAATTAAAATATGGTTGCCATCACTCTGGAAGCCTAACGGAAAAGGTGTATATGTGGTCTCAATTTTCACCTTATACACTTTAATTTAATTATGACAGTCCAGCCCTTAGCTGTTCCTAATGTCACCAAGATCAGAAGTTTCCTGGCTCACCCTCTCCACGAAATCATTGTTGAGTTTATTTGTTAGGTGGAAAGGAGGATATGGTTGACTAAAATAGTTAATAGCAAAATAGTTCTTGGGTGACAGAGTTTGAATATATCTCTTAAAAGTCCATATATTAGGAACGTGGGAGGAAAATGCCCTAATGATCCCTTCATGGATGGATGAATTCCTGGGTTATTGTGGAAGTGGCTTTGTTATCAAAGCACCAGATGCCAGTGCCATGCTCTTAGACTTCCTAGCCTTCAGAACCATGAGCCAGATAAAACTCTTTCCATTTAAACCTCTAGTTAATGAATGAATTCTTCAAGTTCTACTCTCCATCAAAATGTAACCATCCCAATATAATCTCTCAAGAAGCTGGCTGTGAGAAGCATAACTAATTAATAATGATTTTGATAATAATGAATATAAGAATGACAATAACAACTGGATTTTTCTCATCAGAGCATGGCATAGTTCCTTTTATAATGTTAATAGACATAACATCAGAAAAAAGTCTCATTCTCAAATTATTTTGAGAACTCTGAGATAGATAAATGAAAAGGCATTCCTTAGATCTTTTTCATATATTGATGTGTTACACCAGAAAATTGAGAAATACAACAAGAAGTGATAAAAGAAGAGAAGAAAGGAATACCAAAGGCTATTTAGCTTAAAATCCTGCATTCACATTATATAACTCAGATCAATTGGAAAATTTCTTGTCCCAGGAAATGCAACCAATTTTGAGAATGTTTAACTAAGTATACAAGACTGCTGAACTCTAGTCAAAGTCTCTTTCCTGACTTCCAGGAGCTGATGAATGAAATATATATAAACTGCTGAAAGCAAATACATTTTTGAAATAACATATGTATTTTTTCTAACATTTAGGAAATGAAAGTAGAAACATTAACTTAGTTTCCAAAAGGATGTGATGCTAAGTCACTTTCGGATTCCACCATTACCTAATGATGCTGGACAAGTCATTTAAATATAAGTCTTCTCATCTGAAAAATGAATATGAAAACTCATTTCATGAGTTTGTTATTAAGAAAATATGAAATAATGCATAGTGAGTATAAGGATTCCATGTAATGATCATTCAATAAATTATCTGTTTCTTAGTAGCATTAATTTAATTACTAATGTTATTCATAAAACAATAAAGAAATAATGCAAGTCAGAGCATAATAAAGTGTTTTATTTGAGGGCACAGAACATAAATCAGTCTCTATTGCCTACTACATTCACATTGACTTATTAATAACTGGAAGATTTCTTAGTTTATTTATCTTTACAGCTTCTAGATAAAGGGTGGACATTGACTTGATTTTGGTACTTTTCGTTTTAGGTCAATTTTAAGAATCATGAAGCAAGGTATACTTTTGTCAAAACACTGTCTCACACTTCAAATGTATGTGAGATTTATCTGTCAATCATACTTCAAAAAAGCTGGAAAAACAATAGATAAATAAGTGCTCCTAAATTATCTGTGCTAATGGATTTTTTTAAGGAGGTCTAAAAAGTCATATATATTTTTTGAAAAATATTTTCAAAATCAATTATTGAAATAATTAAATGAGAAAAACATACAAAATAAAAGCTCTAGTCTTTTTCCTCACCATTAGATTCAATAAACATAAAATTACTTACTAAATTGCTATAAAAATGTTTCTAAATGTTTCTCTCCATTTGTACATATCTCTTGACAGACCAGTAAGTTTGCAAACTGTGTCATTCATAGATTACACTCTAGGTAGTAATGAAGAGAGATGGCTTCATTACTTTGTGTGTGTGTGGGGGGGGGTGATTGTAAATATATATCTATCTGTAGTACATGGGTGAGCTATGACTTCATGATCTTAAAATGGTCAAAATCCCACACTGACAACACTGAATGCTGTTGTGGAGTAACAGGAACTCTCATCCATTTATTGCTGGTGGGAATGAAATAGCCATTTTACCAGAAAATTTCTTATAAAATCCAATGTAGTCTTACTATATAATCCAGCAACAATGCACCTTGAAATTTCCCCAAAGGTGCTAAAAATTTATCCGCACAAAAGCCAGGAATATGGGTGTTTAAAACAGCTTTCTTCTTAATTGCCCAAACTTGGAAGCAACCAACATATCCTTCCAGAGGTGAATTAATAACAAACTGTACTACATATACACAATATAATATCAATCTGCACCAAAATAAATGAGCTGTTAAGATATGAATGATTATCAAGAAACATAAATTAATATTACTGAGTAAAATGAGCTAATTTTAAAATTGGTACATGCTGTATGATTCCATATATATAACATTTTGGAGAAAGAAAAGTTGGGGAGACCATATGTAGATCAGTGTTTGCCAGGGATTAAAAGGTAGAGGAATAAAGAGGCAGAGAACAAAAGATTGTTGGGGCAGTGAAACTAGTATGATACTAAAACAGTGGATACTAACCCATGTCATTATACATTTGTAGTAACCAATAGAATATATGACACCAACAACAAACTGTGCTGTAAACTTTGGACTTTGGGTGATTATGAGATATTCATGCAGGTTCATCAGTCATAACAAATGTAGAACTCTGGTGAAGAATGTTGGTTATGGGAAGAGCTGTACATATATAGAGGCAGGTGAACTGTACTGTCCTCTGAATTTTTCTATGAACTCGACCTGCATATATATATACTTTATTTTATTACAGCAGTTCATGTTCCCCATAGATTCACATTTTACCAGTCTTCTAATCTCTTTCCAAGATTTTTGTAGTTTTTGTATCATTTGGGGATTTTCCACATATTTCCACATATATTTATTTTTCTATAAAAATGAGATCATTGACAGTATATTCATCTATAATTTGCTTTTTGATTTAATTATGCATATTTTTAAAATGGCTGGATAACGTTAGGGTTACCCACCCAAATTGTCAATATTCAATTGCTTATGATCTATAAAATGGCAATGATCCAAATGGTTCAATGTGATTGATTGTGTGGCCATACCATAACTGACATCAGCCATCCCATATTGATGGCAATGCTGATTTGCTCCAGTAATTTCTTCTGTATAACATTCTTAAAACTTTGAAAGAGCATTACTTCTTTTTGTTGTTGTTCTCCCAGAAACTGGAAACAGATGTAGAAGACATTAAAAAAAATAGGTATGCCTAGGTTGACTCTTAGCCTTAAGGAGTGTGGATCTTATGACTATTGAAAAAATACCATCAATATAATGAAGTTCTACATCACGTTTTAATGACAAACACATAGTTTCTTGTGTATAAATGCAAATGGCTTCAACTGCAGAGGAAGTACTCATAAAATTCATCATTTTCAGCCCCTATAGAGGAAAGACTAAAAATACCTCTACACAGGCAGAAAAAAAATAGCAAATAACTAACAATAAAGGTTATCTGTATTATAGGCTTTAATATTCATTTGCTATCAATGAAATGGTCCAAAATAAATATCTTCAATAATGGGAAAACCTGATATTTCCTATTAAAAACAGTTGCATAAAAATGTGTTTATTATACAAACAAAGTTAAATGGAAGGAATTTATAAAGAGTTTATTTTTCAGACTACAAAACCCAGATCTCAAGGCACTTGAGAAATACACAGCTAATCAGAACTTGGGTGCTTTTATTACATTCTTTCTTTCCACTTCGGAGCTCTATATTAACACTTATATTTTCTTTTTTTTTATAGAACAATACAAAAATATCTATTTTTAGTGAGAGAGGCTAAAAGATAACAAGATTCCACACATTTTTAGGTTGCTATTTTTTAATTGAGTAAGATTGGGAAAAATCATCTGCTTGGTACCTTATCAACTTAAAAAGGAACTGTTGAAGCTACTAGGAACCTGAGTAGTGCTTCTATTATAGGTAGATTTTAAGTAAAAATGAAAAACACCTGGAAAAACCAAACTTCAGTATTTTCCATTTCCTATATAGGAGAAACAAAAAGAGTCTGGGACTTGTTAAACAAGCACTGATTGCCTTTGGTCATGATTCTTTGCAATCTTACCCCATTCAGTTGCTAACTTGAGTGGTACGGAGGGTCTCCTTACAGATGTCATGCCCCCTGATTACAATGTTCACAATCAAGTTGTTCAGGGAATTTGAAATATGTATTTTTAGTATATTATTTGCTATGATTGTTAGTCATCTTTCTAATGAGAAGACAGCCAACTTATGAGGAATAGCTTAGAAAAATGAAGAAGCTAGGAAATCACATTGTTATGCAGAATGATCAAAATCACTCATTATTCACAGGAAAAATTGTTGGCTGAGGCAAATAAAGGCACTTTTGAAGTTATTGTGCATAAAGAACACTGTTGACTAAGCTTATATCAGGACTTTTATGGATCATGAGAATCATGGCTTAAGTGAACAGCTTTTTCTCCTACCTCAATTGGACTGTAAATGTTATAACATCCTTGATATCCTTCTCCTTTAGTGTGAAGGAGCAAACTTCCATCTCATAAGATGATCTATGAGAAAGGACCATGTGGCAGAGGACTGCAATATATTCTAGAGTTTGACGGTTAGCTCTGGGAATTGAGAGCACTGTCTGGTCAATATCCAAAAAAGTAGCCAGGACCCCAGGCTTACCATCCCAAGAAGATGAATCTGTTAATAATCTGAGTGAGTTTAGATGTGGATCCATTGCAAGATGATTAACTAGAATAAACCGAAGTCCTGGACAACATCTGAATTGCATCTTTACAAATGGTTAAGTCATAACCAGACTCTTGATCTACAGAAAGTATAAGATAATAAATGTATTAATGAATGTTATGGTTTAGATATGTGGTTTCCCTCAAAAGCTCATGCATGAGACAATGCAAGAAGGTTTACAGGTGAAATCATTGAGTTATGAAAGCCTTAATCCAATCAGTAAATTAATCTCCTGACAGGGATTAACTTGGTGGTTACTGTAGGCAGGTGGGATGTGGCTGGAGGAGGTAGGTTAGTGTAGGTGTGCCTTTGGGGTATATATTTTGTTATTCTTCAGCGTGCTCTCTCCCTCTCTCCCTTTCTCTCTGTCTCTCCCTACCCCCTATTTCTCTCCTTCCTGGTGCCATGTCCTCACCCACTTTTCTCCACCATGCTGTATTCCTTCACCTCAGTCCCCAAGGTATGGAGTCAGCTTTCTATAGACTAAGATCTCTGAAACCATGATCCCCCAAATAAACTTTTTCTCCTCTAATTGTTTTTGTCAGTTCTTTTGGTCACAATGCTGAAAAATCTGACTAAAACAGTTTGTGTGTTTAAAGTGTAAGTCTGTACTAACATATTGTGCAGCCATAGAAAATTTTCAAGTTCATTTAAGGGGAAATATGCAGAAATAATGTAAGTCATGCAATTACAACAAAGAAAATAAGAAAAAGGCATTTGAAAATGGGAAATGGATATAATGGAACCTCTAACTATATGTTCACAAAATGCCTAAGGCCTATAAAAGTTAAATCTGTTGTCAGGATGTGTAACTGGGTAGCAGCAGTGTTGCAAATGGAAGAAAATTTGTGGCATCTGTCTTTGATGATGAACTTTGTGTGGGGAGGGCTATTAACCATCTTTTGCAGAACCTAAAAGCACTACACTAGAGATCAGTATTCAGGGCTTTCTTCAGTCAATAACTGTGCTTGCCATATCTGAACTTCAGGCTATTCAAAGGCTTTGTGATGCAGGACAGGACTTCATCTTTTCATTTTTTATGTTTCAGACTGTAGGGAAGTAGCCAGGAGCAGTATTAATTGGTTCCTTTATTTCTGTTTAGAAGCAGAAAAGAAAACCAGTTTTAGGTAGGCCATAACTGGAGTATTACTTGGGATAGAGTTCTATGTATATTTTTATATTCATATTTTCCCCAGGCTTGGTATAACACAAAGATAGGAGGGATAAGAGACGGTACAGCTGTAGTGAAGAAAAAAAAGTAGTCCTTTTACTGCTTCTAATAAGTTATGAAAAAAAATATCAGGTCTCAATTTCATATTCTTTTAAATTAGAAGAGAAAGTGGAAGAAGAAAAGAAAAGCTACAATCCTTCATTCCAAGATTACAAATGTTTGTCTATCAAAAAGAAAAAAAATACATATAGTTTTTTTTCTTATTTTGGGGCAATAAAATATTGGAGAAACATCAGTTATACAAACTAGGGGCAAGACCTATAGCTCATCACTACACTTTAATAATAGCATCTGCTTTGAAGGAAACGTGGTGATTTAAAATGATATTTTTCTGTCATTTAATGGAAACATCTGAAACTCTTGGTTTGGTTCATTAAAGAATAAACCAAAGTGCTAGTTGAAAAAAAAAATCAGAAGGAAACTAGTCATTAAAACATCTTCTATCTAGTACAAAATATTTGTTTGACATAAGCCTGATTCATTTCTTTTTTTCGACACCGTGTAATGGCTGACTTTCAATAAATACATGTATGCAAAGCTTTAATTCCAAGGCTTAAATCTGAAATACTTTAAACTTCTCCTGAGAAAGTCCTAATGTTAGTGTGTCTTGAGAGTATGGCTTTTCTTGCTGTCATTATCTCTTGGAGTCATGTGGGACTGGCACTTTATATCATCTGGTTAACTAGAGTTCTGAGCTTGTCTTCTGAACTATGATTTGAATTTTCACTCTAGCATGCCTTTGTTTTGTTTAGTTGTGTTTTTCCTTGGTTATTGATTGTGAATGTGCTAAGTGGTGTGGCTCATTACCAAACGCTCAGTTACTTAGTGACACCCACCCTCACACAGAGATACATCCACAGGCTCACAAAGACATCATTCACATCCATGACATCTATGAACATAAATAAATAAATAAATAAATAAATAAATAAATAAATAAATAAATAAATGGAAGGGTAGAGGAAGGATGAGGTATAGAGGTGACAGAGAGAAAGGAATGGAACAATAAAAAGGTGTACAGAAATTTGTCTTAGTCTCCTCGAAAAATATGTACCACAAAAGAAATACACAACAAAGAGAGAAAATATTTGTGCTTATTCTTTCCATCAATGAGCCTATTGAGGGATACGTTTATTTGTCTTATTCCCATTATGTTCTTATCCAACACTTTAATGACCCTATATGTTAGTGATGTGTGGGAAGATAGAATAATGTTTCTGGTGAGAAAATATTGGACAAAAATTATTTAATGACTTTGGCTTTGGCACAGTGAAAAAGGGAACTTCATGGGAAATGATCTAGTAATCTGTCATAAATTTATGGCTTTAGGATGAATCCCTAATTATTCTCATATGACATGAAAATTTACACAAAATAGGTTTTTGTTTTGTTTTGTTTTTTTTTTTTTTTTTTTTTTTTTTTTTACCATAGCTACATTCTGAGCGACACATTGAAAGATCATCCACATGGTAGACATGTTAGTATGACAGGAATAATATACATGTGCACAAAGAATAAAACATTTAAATGATTCAAGTTGGTTTTAAGTCTTTTTTTAAAAGCTATTCTCTGTAATGTGTTATAACTTGGTAGCCAACTTAGTGTTTATGATGTTAATATTATTAATGAAATGCATTAATTATTGAGTGTGAACTGACACGGATTTGTATACCTTCTTTAATCATCAAGAAAATCTTGCAAGACAGACATTTTTCTAAAGGCGTATATGATGAAAATGAGTTTAAGAAGCATTACATTATTAGTAAGTGACAGAATTAGATAAAATTCACAGCCAGATCTCTCTTAGTTAAAATATGCTTTTTATTATAACACATTAGATGTATAAGCCTCAGCAACTGTGTATCTATTAAGTATGTCATCCTAATTTCTGCAAAGAAGTCTTATTCCCTACAAAGCAACCTGTCGTTTCTTTAATGATACCTGTGAATTGAGAGCATATATAAATTCTATTAGACTGTGAACTTCTATCTCTACAATCTTCCCTCTTTATTCCCTCATCATTAGCATGTTATTTTAAATGAGTAAGAACTTAATATGTATAGGTGGAATTTATATGGCCACAGCTTTGTAAAAACAGGTTATAGATCACCGCATATTGATACCGACACATTGTGAAGATAAAATGTTTTGTAGTTGTTCAGATGCTGTTTTGTCTTTGCTAGAATAGGTATCTTCTTATGTTTATGCCTTATTTGTCTTGTCTATTCTCTGCAAGTTTTCTTAACCGACATTTTGATGACCCTACATTTTTAGGTATCCTAAATGGATGCATTGATAAAAGTTAAAGTTATAATAGGATATGTAACTATATATAGGTACCCTAATCTGTACCTTGAAATAGAGGGTCAAGATTACTTTTAGCTCCTTATGAATGTGGGTACACATATTCAGGACACCAATAAATATACACACACACTCTGGAATGTGTTTTCTGAGTAAGACCAACTTTCTGGAGAACCAGGAACTTATCAGAAATAGCACAGGAGCTATATAGAAATATTTTTCAATAGGAAATACGACAATGAAAATGTATTCTTTAAAAAACTCATATACTTAGTAGAATTAATGTCACACCAAAGAAAGAGATCATCTACTGAGAAGAGACCAAATTTTCTAATCAAAGAAGAGAGAAAATATTTTAAAATTTAATAGAACTTCACTCAACTGAAGGACCATATCAAAAGATCTAACATCATACATGTAAGTGATGTGAAGAAAAAGAAGTGTGTTAAAAGCATATTTTTTTAAAAAATGGCTAAAGTTTCCAAGTGGGTGAAAAAATTAATTCCAAATCCAGGAAGATCCACAAACTATATCAGGAAAAAAGATTATTTTATTCTATATTAATGCATATGCATACACACAGATACTATATCTACATAAACATGATTATATATTCATATATATTCACATATATTATGACACTATGCAGTGTTTATTGGAGATATATGAAATGAGTATGAAAGAGTAGGTTATATGAAGAGTAACAATGTAAAATATAAAATGCCTGAGATAATGTAAAGATGCACATTGTAAACCTTTAAGCAGTCTAAAAGCTATGGCTAAACAGTCAACAGAGAAAATGAAATGGCTTATTAAAAAGTGCCTGATTACTCCCAAAATATAATCCAAGAAAAACAAAACAGAGGGGAGAGTGGAAGCAGTTAGAAAACAAATAGCAAATTTTAGACTCAAAGCCAAATCAAGAAGTACATTGAATATAAAGAGATTAAAACATTAATGAAAGGGAAAAATTAGTAAAATTTCATTAAAAAAACTAAAAATTAATAAAATTTCCTTAAAAATCTCCATGTTCTCCCCAAGGGATGCATAAATAAAAATAGTGATAGATTGAAAGGAGAAAGATTAAATCATAAACATACCATTCCTATGATGAGAATAAAAACACTGATTTAATCAATTCCATATCCAAGTAGACTTCAAGAGGAAACCTACTGCCAGAGAGAATTGCTGTATTTCATAATGGTAAAAGTCAATTAGAAAGGTATGATAGCCTTAAGGCTTATTTAACTGATAATATCTCTTCAAAATACATATAGAAAGTCTGACAAAGAATAAAGGGAGAAAGGGAGAAATCCATAGTCATAATTGGGGATTTCACTTTTCCTTTCTATTTTTTTTATTGGTTGTTCACAACATTACAAAGCTCTTGACATATCATATTTCATACATTAGAATCAAGTGGGTTATGAACTCCCATTTTTACCCCAAATATAGATTGCAGAATCACCTCGGTTACACATCCACATTTTTACATACTGCCATATTAGTGACTGTTGTATTCTGCTACCTTTCCTATCCTCTACTATCCCCCCTCCCCTCCCCTCCCATCTTCTCTCTCTACCCCATCTACTGTAATTCATTTCCCTCCATGTTTGTTATCCCATTCCCCTCACAACCTCTTATATGTAATTTTGTATAACAATGAGGGTCTCCCTCCATTTAATTTCCCTTTTCTCTCCCTTTCCCTCCCACCTCATGTCTCTGTTTAATGTTAATCTTTTCTTCCTGCTCTTCCTCCCTGCTCTGTTCTTAGTTGCTCTCATTATATCAAAGAAGAAATTTGGTATTTGTTTTTTAGGGATTGGCTAGCTTCACTAAGCATAATCTGCTCTAGTGCCATCCATTTCCCTGCAAATTCCGTGATTTTGTCATTTTTTAGTGCTGCGTAATACTCCACGGTGTATAAATGCCACATTTTTTTAATCCATTCGTCTATTGAAGGGCATCTGGGTTGATTCCACAGTCTAGCAATTGTGAATTGTGCTGCTATGAACATCGATGTGGCAGTATCGCTGTAGTGCGCTCTTTTAAGGTCTTCAGGGAATAGTCCGAGAAGGGCAATAGCTGGGTCAAATGGTGGTTCCATTCCCAGCTTGCCCAGGAATCTCCATACTGCTTTCCAAATTGGCCGCACCCGTTTGCAGTCCCACCAGCAGTGTACAAGAGTACCCTTTTCTCCACATCCTCGCCAGCACTTGTTGTTGTTTGACTTCATAGTGGCTGCCAATCTTACTGGGGTGAGGTGGTATCTTAGGGTGGTTTTGATTTGCATTTCCTTGACTGCTAGAGATGGTGAGCATTTTTTCATGTACTTGTTGATTGATTGTATATCCTCCTCTGTGAAGTGTTTGTTCATGTCCTTGGCCCATTTGTTGATTGGGTTATTTGTTTTCTTATTGTCTAATTTTTTGATTTCTTTGTATACTCTGGATATTAGGGCTCTATCTGAAGTGTGTGGAGTAAAGATTTGTTCCCAGGATGTAGGCTCCCTATTTACCTCTCTTATTGTTTCTCTTGCTGAGAAAAAAACTTTTCAGTTTAAGTAAGTCCCATTTGTTGATTCTTGTTATTAACTCTTGTGCTATGGGTGTCCTATTAAGGAATTTGGAGCCCGACCCCACAATATGTAGATCGGAGCCAACTTTTTCTTCTATCAGATGCAGAGTCTCTGATTTGATATCTAGCTCCTTGATCCACTTTGAGTTGACTTTTGTGCATGGTGAGAGGAGGGGGTTCAGTTTCATTTTGTTGCATATGGATTTCCAGTTTTCCCAACACCATTTGTTGAAGATGCTATCCTTCCTCCATTGCATGCTTTTAGCTCCTTTATCAAATATAAGATAGTTGTAGCTTTGTGGATTAGTCTCTGTGTCCTCTATTCTGTACCATTGGTCCACCTGCCTGTTTTGGTACCAGTACCATGCTGTTTTGGTCACTATTGCTCTGTAATATAGTTTGAAATCTGGTATTGCTATACCACCTGATTCACACTTCCTGCTTAGAATTGTTTTTGCTATTCTGGGTCTTTTATTTTTCCATATGAATTTCATGATTGCTTTATCTATTTCTACAAGAAATGCCATTGGGATTTTGATTGGCATTGCATTAAACCTATAGAGAACTTTTGGTAATATCGCCATTTTGATAATGTTAGTTCTGCCTATCCATGAACAAGGTATATTTTTCCATCTTCTAAAATCCTCTTCTATTTCTCTCTTTAGGGTTCTGTAGTTTTCATTATATAGGTCTTTCACCTCTTTTGTTAGGTTGATTCCCAAGTATTTTATTATTTTTTTTTTGAGGATATTGTGAATGGAGTGTTTTTCCTCATTTCTGCTTCAGAAGTTTTGTCGCTGATATACAGAAATGCCTTTGATTTATGTGTGTTGATTTTATATCCTGCCACTTTGCTGAATTCATTTATTAGTTCTAGTAGGTTTTTTTTAGACCCTTTTGGGTCTTCTAGGTATAGAATCATGTCATGCCATGCACAAATAGTGATAATTTAAGTTCTTCTTTTCCTATCTTTATGCCTTTAATTTCTTTCGTCTGTCTAATTGCTCTGGCCAGTGTTTCAAGAACTATATTGAATAGAAGTGGTGATAGAGGGCATCCCTGTCTTGTACCAGATTTTAGAGGGAATGCCTTCAATTTTTCTCCATTCAAAATGATGTTAGCCTGAGGCTTAGCATAGATAGCTTTTACAATGTCGAGGTAAGTTCCTGTTATCCCTAGTTTTTCTAAAGTTTTGAACATAAAGGGATGCTGTACTTTGTCAAATGCTTTTTCTGCGTCTATTGAGATGATCATATGGTTCTTATCTTTAAGTCTATTGATGTGGTGAATAACATTTATTGATTTCTGTATATTGAACCAGCCTTGCATCCCAGGGATGAATCCTACTTGATCATGGTGCACAATTTTTTTGATGTGCCTTTGTATCCAATTCACCAGAATTTTATTGAGGATTTTTGCATCTAGGTTCATCAGAGATATTGGTCTGTAGTTTTCTTTCTTTGAGGTGTCTTTGTCTGGTTTCGGAATCAGGGTGATGTTGGCCTCGTAGAATGAATTTGGAAGTTCTCCCTCTTTTTCTATTTCCTGAAATAGCTTGAAAAGTATTGGTATTAATTCTTCTTTAAAGGTTTTGTAAAATTCTGCTGTGTACCCATCAGGTCCTGGGCTTTTCTTGGTTGGTAGTCTTTTGATTGCTTCTTCTATTTCATCCATTGATATTGGTCTGTTTAAATTGTGTGTATCCTCCTGACTCGGTCTGGGCAAATCATATGACCTAAGAAATTTATCAATGTCTTCACTATCTTCTATTTTATTGGAATATAGGTTTTCAAAATAATTTCTAATTGTCTTCTGTATTTCTGTAGCATCTGTTGTGATATTGCCTTTTTCATCTTGTATGTTAGTAATTTGAGTTCTCTCTCTTCTTCTCTTCGTTAGCATGGCTAAGGGTCTGTGGATCTTATTTATTTTTTGAAAGAACCAACTTTTTGTTTTGTTAATTTTTTCAATAGTTTCTTTTGTTTCAATTGATTTGTTTCTTTTGTTTCGTTGATTTCTGCTCTGATTTTAATTATTTCTTGCCTTCTGCTACATTTGCTGTTGTTTTGCTCTTCCTTTTCTAGGGCTTTGAGATGAAGTGTGAGCTCATTTATTTGTTGGTTTTTCCTTTTTTTGAGGAATGACCACCAGGCGATGAATTTCCCTCTTAAAACTGCTTTCATTGTGTCCCATAGATTCCGATATGTTGTGTCTGTATTTTCATTTATCTCTAAGAATTTTTTGATTTCCTCCTTTATGTCTTCTGTAACCCATTGATCATTCAGTAATGTATTGTTCATTGTCCATGTGATGTAGGATTTTTCCTTCCTTCTTTTATCATTGATTTCCAGTTTCATTCCATTATGATATGATAAAATGCATGGTATTATCTCCACCCCTTTATATTTACTGAGGGTTGTCCTATGGCATAATATATGGTCTATTTTTGAGAAGGATCCATGTGCTGCTGAGAAAAAAAGTATATCCACTTGATGATGGTTGATATATTCTATGTATGTCAGTTAAGTCTAGGTTATTGATTGTGATATTGAGGTCAATAGTTTCTTTATTCAACTTTTGTTTAGAGGATCTGTCCAATCACTTTTCCTTTCTAAATAGTAGAAGAACCATAAAAAATTTAGTTAAGTTCGATAATATTTGAAAAATACTATCAACCAACTTGGTCTAATTAAAATTTATAGAGCATGGCATTCATACTTCAACAGTACATAATTTATATACACATGGGGAGACAACAAGGACATCCTTGTACCTTATGATTTGCAATAAAATGTCTCAATATTCCTCACAGGATTAAAATTACATGTATTAATTCTGATCACAATAGAATTAAATCAGAAATAAATAGCAATATCCAGAAAGTCCACAAATGAATGAAAAATAAAACAATTGTGTCTAATATATGTGTCAAGAAAAAAGCTAAAAGGTAAACTATAGTTTTAATCAAATGACAATAAAATTACAACATATCTAAATTTATGGATACTGCTAAAACAGCACTTACCAAATGATGAGTAACTTTAGATCCTCTTATTCAAGAAAATAGACTAAAAAATCTATGATTTCCACCCTAGATATTGGGCCAAAATGTAACTATATCCATATTTAATTATTCAGAAACATAATAATGATCAAAATAGATATCAATGAATTAAAAAACAAAGGTGGGGCCAGGGATGTGTCTAATTGATAAAGTGGTTGCCGGCACTTTCAAGGCCCTGGGTTGAATCACAGCAAAACACACACACACACTCACACACACACACACACACAAAAAAAAAAAAAAAAAAAAAAAAACATAAAAAATGAGGGCTAGGGGTATAGCTCAGTGCGCAAGTTCCTGTAATTAAGAAAATTCATAAAACAGAAAATATATTTAGTCTACAAGTTGCTTCTTGGAGAGATTAATAGAATTGATAAATTGATTATTAAAGGCACACTTGCTCCCTGGAGAGTTTCTCCCACAAGATGTTTGACCTTCATTTTTAGGACTGTATCTGTATAGGGTACATTGTATCTATCATTACATGACAGAAACTATTCTATCTCTAGAAATAGAAACAAATTATTTGTCTGCAATAGTCATGCTCAAATATTCTCTATAAAGTATCTTCTCTAGACAACAATGTGCACATACTTCTTTCCTTTTGAAATCCATTTTTCTGGTTATACATTATTTTCTCCTTGAAACTCTTCTGATCCTTACAATTTAGCATCACCACCCTTTCGGGAGGAATCTGGTGTTCAGGTGCTTGAGAAGGCCTGTCTGTGCTTCTCAAGAGCAGAGAATTGGTAAAACAGACCTGTAATTCCCCAGGGCTGCACAAAGAAACCCTGAACTAGGACTTGGGATTGTTTCAAGCAGTTCACTTTTCATTCACATAAACCAAGGTTGGTGAACTGTGTCTGTGGAGGTGCGAAGAGTACATGCTCTAGGCTTTGCTGGCCACCTGTTCTTTATTGCACCTACTCAGCTCTGCCATTGAAGCTTGCAAGTGGCCATAGAAAATGTGCTAAAAAAAAAAGGAGCATGGCTGTGTCCTAATAAAACTTCTCTACAAGAGAAGAGATGTGGTCCTCAGATGGGGTCTTCAGCCACAGCTTACTCCTAAATTAAACAATTGATCTCATAGAATTTTAGAAGCGTATGACTCCTCTCTAAAAACTTTATATTATAGAAAAGGATACCGAGCCTGGGGAAGGAAAATGACCACTTACCCCACAGGAGAAATCAGGGAATAACTCTGGACTGAAAACCTGGTATATAATTCCTAGTTCAGCAAGTTGTCACTTCATAGTATTGAATATTTATTCTGATTAAAAAAAAAAAAAACACACAAAAACCTAAATCTTTTTTTCCCTTTTTCCTTTATGTTTATTCTGAATGTCCAAAAGTATTCCCCTTCCTGGAGGAGTATTATTTTAAGGCCTGCCTTTGTGACCATTTACAGAGGCAAATTGAATACATTTGCAGATTGCCAGATTAATATGTTGATTTTTACTTTAAAGAGACTTCCAATTCCAAAACTTCTCATCTTCCCTGCCATTGTTTGTAGCTGAATCCCATTGTTGGTGTAGCCTGGTGAATTCTCTGGAAAGTGTTCTCCCCTAGTGTCCAGGTTGGGTGAACCAGCTGGGAAAATTAAAAAGTCTCAAAATAAAAAAATAAAGAAAAAAAGACAAGAGGCAAAGCATAGTTTTCAAAGCTGGGGCCTTTGGGTTTTCCCATCCTGGCAGACACTGAAATTGAACAAGGAAAAAGGCCCCAAATCTTTATTTCCGGGAAAATACATCAAAAGGTTTTACTGTGGCAGGAAAACAGGAAAAGATGAGAAAAACAAGTTGTTCAGGCCTAGGCGGGTTACACCCACCTCTAGGGGCTGCATTTGAACCTAAGGCTATGAGCTAAGGTAGGGTGTCAGCTTTAATCTGAGCAATATGCAACTTATGGATTCACACCAGTTGTTTTCAGAGAAACACCTCCTGTCTGCCTTGTGATGGCTCAAACACACGTCATTCATACACAGCCTCCAACACCCTGCCTTACTCTAGACCTGATATTTTCTCCTAGGCAAAGGCTGGGACTCATCCTCACTTGGGAAGGGAATCCTCTCTTTGGAAGTGAATTCTTCTGGACTTTCTAAAAGTCACCATTTGTTGAGAGTTTCACCCAAGATTTTTATTGAAGGGGATTAGTTGGTGTTGATGTTCTTTATACATCATACACTGACATAAAACCACTCTATCCACTTCTATGCTATGACTTTTGTTGCCCCTTTGCTGTTAACTATTGGTTTGGTGTAGTCTATCTGGTCTGATCCATCTGGCAGATCCTTCCTCTGTTTTGTTTCTTATAATCTACGTTCTAGTACACTAAAGCACTGGATCTTCATTGGTTCCTGACCTTTGGGTAAGTTTGGGAGCTGCATGTTTTTGTTCTGTCTGCCCTTACCACTTTCTATTTGACAATCATTTTGGAGTAGTTACTCTACAGTCAGAGCCTGATGCCAATATTTGTGTGTATGATGTACTGTGGGAAAGTTCTCAAGAGAAACTAGCTAGAGTGAGAGAAACTTGGCAGCAAAGCTGAAGGGGCAAAGCAAAACTGTGAGTTCATACGAAGTTGAAGTTCAGCATGATCTCTCAGGGATTTCTGGAGTTCAGACTGCAGCTAAGTCAGCTGTCTTTCCAGCAAGAGGAAGAAGGTGACACCTGAAGCTTGAACCTCTTGAGGACAGTCTTCAGGGGAAGATTGCAGAAACAAGATGTCAATCAAGGAAATTAGGGCAACTGAGGGTTGGAGGGATGCGTGCCACAGCCAAATCAGAGAAGAAAATACCAGGTAATGAGTGGGACACAAACAGCACTGTGCTAATTTTTCTAATTCTTCTTATGCTGTACATTGATATTAAATGCTCCTCGAAATGGTTGAGAATGAGAAATAACCCTCACTGTGTGGAAGGACTGTTAAAAGATCTGGAACACTAAAACTTAATTATCTAAGGCACGGGTTGTTTCTACCTTGCTGGAAGAGAAACCTATTGATGGATGTATTTTTTAAAAGTCATAAACATTATCATTCCATCCCAGGCAGAAATCCAAACAGTGTGGTATCTTGAAACAATAGCAGATGGACCAAAAGAGAGGTCAGGGCATAGGTCCCATGCTTTATTGAGTGGCATTGCCTATTTAATCATCTGGGGTCAAAAAGCATCTGACTATTAGCCCATTTGTGCTGACTTGGGTTAAAATGAAGTGTCAAGTTTCTTCATGGATCATGACCCCTCTAACCAATTTCTAGATCTTTTGTGTCTGAAGGAGGAGATCACCTTGGAAGGATTTTCAGTAACAAATCTTTAAAGATTTTTTTCCCCTTAATGGATGCTATTTTAACTTTCTAATATGAATATAGTTTAATAAAAGTTGATTTTTTCACTGATCATTAAACAAATACATATTTCTGTAATAATCTGTCCTGTGGTTTCCCACTCTAAAGTCTAAGGCTTAGTTTTGATAGGGGATTGGGGTATTAAATGAACTTTTTTCCCCCTGGGAATATGGGCACATGATTTTTAGAACATTAAGGAGCAAACATTTTTTTTTGCTATATTGTATAAATTGTATTGGGGATATATGTATTTTTCTTAAATTTTCTTATATGAATCCATGTATGGTGTGATTTTCCTAACACAGCTGGCTAATTCCTTAATGCATTGTCTTTTTAAGTGTATTATGTTAAATACTATGTGACATATCTAATGGGAAAAAAAAATTTCCCTGTTTAATTAAAGTTTCTTTTCCCCTACACTACCATATTAAAGATACAGAAATATTTCAGAGCAAAGAAACTTGTTTAATTTTACTTGTTTTAGTGTTGGTCAACACTAAATTTTTCAACTATCTCCAGCTCTAAATGTTTATTAGTAGCAATTTTATTTTCAGTTTCTATTACTATTCCAAAGGAAACCAGAACATAGTTTGGGAAATGTTCCTCTAGAGGCATACAAACTTTAAGCATAAGCAGAATCTAGATGAAATTAAAATTTGAATCATTCACCTCATCTATCTCTCCTTTTCTCCCTACTTTCTTTAAATTCCTACTCTTTCTCTGGGGGTGTTATACCCTTATGTTGTTTTAATGTTAATGGAAGAAGGAGGTGATAAATCTACATTATTTTTTTCTTGGGTATTGTAATGGGCACTGATTTGACAGAGATCTGGATTGAAATAGCAAATCTGCTATTGAGTAGCCATGTAAATTTGAACAGGTTAGCCTTCAGATTTCTGCAATGCAAAGAAAGGTACTCTAATATCAGCAACTAATTCAGGATTTGTGATGAGAGATGCAAGTCTTAATGAGTAAGTGGTAATTTGGTGGTAGTGACTTCTTTGAGTATTAAGATGATATACAAATTATTGGTGTGTGCGTGTGTATGTGTGTGTGTGTGTGTGTGTGTGTGTGTGTGAGAGAGAGAGAGAGAGAGAGAGAGAGAGAGAGAGAGAGAGAGAGTCAATGAAGGATAAGGATGAGGTAGTAAAATGAAATCCCAAGGAGTATATATATATATATATATATATATATATATATATGCATGAATTCTCCCTGAAAAATTAATTGAAGATTATTTACCAATAATGTTGTATTCAGAAGATTATTTGCTTAGCAAAAAGAAGAAAAACATGAATCTGGAGAAAAGTTTAAAGGGAATAAAGAAGAAATTTCTTCAAGGATGATAACAATTTATTTTTGATTTCTTAAAATTATAAACTTATTGTCAATATAAAACAAATCCTTTGAATGTAAAGAGTTTAGCATGCAAAGGTGCACCATATATAAAATAATTTGTTGGGTTCTTAGACTTAAGTATTACCTATCCTGCTTGTGGCCAACAAACTCCCTAAAGGAATGACTATGATTTCTTTCTTTGCTGCATTTTGTCCTCTACCACATTAGGCTCTGAATAATTATTTAGTAAATGAGTGAATAAATGTCATCAAGGACATTCTTTAACAAATACATGAATAGCTGAAATTTCACAAGAAATATCATAAAGGAATCCATAGGACTGAATTATACAAAAAATGATATTGAATAAAATGAATCATATTAAAACAAAATGATGCTGACTTCATTCATATAAGGTCCATGAACAGGCCAGTTCACAGCATTAGGTATTGGGTTATTTTTGTCTTGTAGACCTGAGTATTGAGGGAGATGTTGGGCATCTGGAAGCAGGTAAGATTCTGTTTCTTGTTCTGGTGCTATATGAGTGTCTCCAAATTTGTGTAAAACCATTGAGATTTGACCTGTGTGCATTTTTACATGTGTACTATCCTTAGTAAAATATGTTCAGAAATAATACCTAATTGCCTAGAGCAAAAATAGGTTAGAGCATTTTACTGACTTTTAAAAAATGACAAATAGTAAGTGAATAGTCTGTCAAAAGTTTCAGAGACATTTAGATTTTCTCTACAGTTTAACTTTAATGAGACATTGCAAAACAGGAGGCACATCTTCAGTGCTCCTCAAATCACAGCTTCTAGACAACAGACTTGCACTTGAGCATGACAATCTTCATAGCAGATGAGCTTTATTTTTCCCTGATCCTCAGCTTTTTCTTCATGTTCCTATGGTGCTATCAACTTCAAACTGATTGTTTTCTGTTCTTTTACTATCTGTCATGAATTATATCCTATCTTCTCTTCTACAATATCATCCCCAAAAGACATGCAATGTATTTTTCAGACACAAAAGCAATGGAAATATGTAGTACACATAATGAGCAGACTATGATTCTTTTTCAAATATTCCCCTTGTGGTTGAAAAACATGTGGGTTTCCTCAGATATTGAGTGATGATTTTTTTTATCACTAACCAAGCTTTAATCCTGGATCTTCTACAGTAGAACAGCATCTATATTATTGGCATTCAAACCAGAGTGGGGCAGGAGAACTGTCCATAATCTTTCCAAAAGACAGATATCCTGTGAGAATGCTTAGGGATTAATCCTGTGATGAAGAGCTTGCTATTTGCACATAAAAAGTTGGAAATTCTGGAGTTGCCTATCCTTGAAATACAAAAGCACACTACACTAACTCACAGAAATAAATACCCTGAATCTGTGTCTTGATGTGGATAGAAACACCGACATTGGTAACGTGACCAAGATTATCTGCCCTTCATATTTTCATATAGGTATTTGCAATTTTTTTTTTTTTTCTTTTTTTTTTTAATTTTTTTTTTCTTTTTTTTTTTTATTGGTCGTTCATAACATTACATAGTTCTTAATACATCATATTACATGGTTGATTCACATGGATTATGAACTCCCGCTTTTACCCCGTATACAAATTGCTGTATCACATCAGTTTCCCTTCCATTGATTGACATATTGCCTTTCTAGTGTCTGATGTATTCTGCTGTCTGTCCTATTCTCTACTAACCCCCCTCCCCTCCCCTCGCCTCCCCTCCCCTCCCCTTTTCTCTCTCTACCCCTTCTACTGTAAATCATTTCTTCCATTTGTATTATCTTGTCTTACCCCTCCTTTCCTCTTATATGACATTTTTTATAACCCTGAGGATCGCCTTCCATTTCCATGCACTTTCCCTTCTCACTCCCTTTCCCTCCCACCTCTCATCCCTGTTTAATGTAAATCTTCTTCTCAAGCTCTTCGTCCCTACCCTGTCCTTGTTCACTCTCCTTATATCAAAGGAGTCATTTGGAATTTGTTTTTTAAAGATTGACTAGCTTCACTTAGCATAATCTGCTCTAATGCCATCCATTTCCCTCCAAATTCTATGATTTTGTCATTTTTTAATGCAGATTAATACTCCATAGTATATAAATGCCACATTTTTTTTATCCATTCATCTATTGAAGGGCATCTAGGCTGGTTCCACAGTCTTGCTATCGTGAATTGAGCTGCTATGAACATCGATGTAGCAGTGTCCCTGTAGCATGCTCTTGTTAGGGCTTTAGGGAATAGACCGAGAAGGGGAATAGCTGGGTCGAATGGTGGTTCCATTCCCAGCTTTCCAAGAAATCTCCATACTGCTTTCCAAATTGGCTGCACCAATTTGCAGTCCCACCAGCAATGAACAAGAGTGCCCTTTTCCCCGCATCCTCTCCAGCACTTATTGTTGTTTGACTTCCTAATGGCTGCCAGTCTTACTGGAGTGAGATGGTATCTTAGGGTAGTTTTGATTTGCATTTCTCTGACTACTAGCGATGGTGAGCATTTTTTCATGTACTTGTTGATTGATTGTATGTCCTCCTCTGAGAAGTGTCTGTTCAGGTCCTTGGCCCATTTATTGATTGGGTTATTTGTTATCTTATTGTCTAATTTTTTGAGTTCTTTGTATATTCTGGTTATTAGGGCTCTATCTGAAGTGTGTGGAGTAAAGATTTGTTCCCAGGATGTAGGCTCCCTGTTTATCTCTCTTATTGTTTCTTTTGCTGAGAAAAAACTTTTTAGTTTGAGTAAGTCCCATTTGTTGATTCTATTTGTTAACTCTAGCGCTATGGGTGTCCTATTGAGGAATTTGGAGCCCGATCCCACCGCGTGTAGATCATAACCAACTTTTTCTTCTATCAGATGCCATGTCTCTGATTTAATATCAAGCTCCTTGATCCATTTTGAGTTAACTTTTGTGCACGGCGAGAGATAGGGATTCAGATTCATTTTGGTACAAATGGATTTCCAGTTTTCCCAGCACCATTTGTTGAAGATGCTATCCTTCCTCCATTGCATGCTTTTAGCCCCTTTATCAAAAATAAGATAGTTGTAGTTTTGTGGATTGGTTACTGTGTCCTCTATTCTGTACCATTGGTCCACCCGCCTGTTTTGGTACCAGTACCATGCTGTTTTTGTTACTATTGCTCTGTAGTATAGTTTGAAGTCTGGTATCGCTATACCGCCTGATTCACACTTCCTGCTTAGTATTGTTTTTGCTATTCTGGGTCTCTTATTGTTCCATATGAATTTCATGATTCTTTTATCGATTTCTACAAGATATGCTGTTGGGATTTTGATTGGCATTGCATTGAACTTATATAGGACTTTTGGTAATATCGCCATTTTGATGATGTTAGTTCTGCCTATCCATGAGCAGGGTATATTTTTCCATCTTCTAAGGTCTTCTTCTATGTCTTTCTTTAGGGTTCTGTAATTTTCATTGTATAAATCTTTCACCTCTTTTGTTAGGTTGATTCCCAAGTATTTTATTTTTTGGGGGGATATTGTGAATGGAGTAGTTGTCCTCATTTCCGTTTCAGAGGCTCTGTCGCTGATATACAGGAATGCCTTTGATTTATGCGTGTTGATCTTATATCCTGCCACTTTGCTGAATTCATTTATTAGCTCTAATAGCTTCTTTGTAGACCCTTTTGGGTCTGCTAGGTATAGAATCATATCATCTGCAAATAGTGATAATTTAAGTTCTTCTTTTCCTATTTTTATGCCTTTAATTTCTTTCGTCTGCCTAATTGCTCTGGCCAGTATTTCGAGGACTATGTTGAACAGAAGTGGTGAGAGAGGGCATCCCTGTCTTGTACCAGATCTTAGAGGGAATGCCTTCAATTTTTCTCCATTCAGAATGATGCTGGCCTGTGGCTTATCATAGATTGCTTTTACAATGTTGAGGTATGATCCAGTTATCCCTAATTTTTCTAGAGTTTTGAACATAAAGGGATGCTGTACTTTGTCGAAAGCTTTTTCTGCATCTATCGATATGATCATATGGTTCTTATTTTTAAGTCTATTGATGTGGTGGATAACATTTATTGTTTTCCGTATATTGAACCAACCTTGCATACCAGGGATGAATCCTACTTGATCATGGTGTATAATTTTTTTGATATGTATTTGAATCCGATTCGCCAGAATTTTATTGAGGATTTTTGCATCAAGGTTCATTAGAGATATTGGTCTGTAGTTTTCTTTCTTTGAAGTGTCTTTGTCTGGTTTCGGAATCAGGGTGATGTTGGCCTCGTAGAACGAATTTGGAAGTTCTCCCTCCTTTTCTATTTCCTGAAATAGCTTGAAAAGTATTGGTGTTAGTTCCTCTTTAAAGGTTTTGTAAAACTCTGCTGTATATCCATCCGGTCCTGGGCTTTTCTTAGTTGGTAGTCTTTTGATGGTTTCTTCTATTTCCTCTATTGTTATTGGTCTGTTTAGGTTGTCTATATCCTCCTGGCTCAATCTAGGCAGATCATAAGACTCAAGGAATTTATCTATGCCTTCACTATCTTCTATTTTATTGGAGTATAAGGATTCAAAGTAGTTTCTGATTATCTTCTGTATTTCTGAAGTGTCTGTTGTGATATTGCCTTTTTCATCCCGTATGCTAGTAATTTGGGTTCTCTCTCTTCTTCTCTTCGTTAGCATGGCTAAGGGTCTGTCAATTTTATTTATTTTTTCAAAGAACCAGCTTTTAGTTTTGTCAATTTTTTCAATTGTTTCTTTTGTTTCAATTTCATTAATTTCAGCTCTGATTTTAATTATTTCTTGCCTTCTACTTCTTTTGCTGTTGTTTTGCTCTTCTTTTTCTAGGATTTTGAGATGAAGTATGAGATCATTTATTTGTTGGTTTTTTCTTTTTTTGAGGAATGAACTCCAAGCAATGAATTTTCCTCTTAGAACTGCTTTCAATGTGTCCCATAGATTCCGATATGTTGTGTCTGTGTTTTCATTTAACTCTAGGAATTTTTTAATTTCCTCCTTGATGTCTTCTAAAACCCATTGATCACTCAGCAACCTATTGTTCATTCTCCAGGTGATGTTTGATTTTTCCTTTCTTCTTTTATCATTGATTTTCAGTTTCATTCCATTATGATCAGACAAGATGCATGGTATTATCTCTACCTCTTTGTATTGTCTAAGAGTTGCCCTGTGACATAGTATATGGTCTATTTTTGAGAAGGTTCCATGTGCTGCTGAGAAAAAAGTGTAGCTACTTGATGTTGGGTGGTATAGTCTATATATGTCAATTAAGTCTAGGTTGTTAATTGTGTTATTGAGTTCTATAGTTTCCTTATTTAACTTTTGTTTGGAAGATCTGTCCAGTGGTGAGAGAGGTGTGTTGAAGTCTCCCATGATTACTGTATGGTGGTCTATTAGACTCTTGAACTTGAGAAGAGTTTGCTTGATGAACATGGCTGCTCCATTATTTGGGGCATATATATTTATGATTGTTATGTCTTGTTGGTGTATGGTTCCCTTGAGCAGTATGAAGTGTCCTTCTTTATCCCTTTTGATTAGCTTTGGCTTGAAATCTATTTTATTAGATATGAGTATGGACACTCCTGCTTGTTTCCGTGGTCCATATGAGTGATATGATTTTTCCCAACCTTTCACCTTCAGTCTATGTACATCTTTTCCTATCAAATGCGTCTCCTGTAGACAGCATATTGTTGGGTCTTGTTTTGTGATCCATTCTACTAGCCTGTGTCTCTTAATTGGTGAGTTTAAGCCATTAACATTTAGGGTTATTATTGAGATATGGTTTGTTCTTCTATCCATATTTGTTTATTGATGTTACTAAACCTGATTTGTTATCCTCTTTGACTACTTTCCCCCCTTTACTGTCCTACCTCCCATTGTTGGTTATCAATGTTATTTTCCATTTCCTCTTCCTGTAATGTTTTGCCAAGGATTTTTTGAAGAGATGGTTTTCTAGCTGCGAATTCTTTTAACTTTTGTTTATCGTGGAAGGTTTTAATTTCATCTTCTAACCTGAAGCTTAATTTCGCCGGATACAAGATTCTTGGTTGGAATCCATTTTCTTTAAGCGTTTGAAATATGTTATTCCAGGATCTTCTAGCTTTTAGAGTCTGTGTTGAGAGATCAGCTGTTATTCTGATTGGTTTACCCCTAAATGTAATCTGCTTCCTTTCCCTTGTAGCTTTTAAAATTCTCTCCTTGTTCTGTATGTTGGACATCTTCATTATAATGTGTCTTGGTGTGGATCTCTTATGATTTTGCACATTCGGCGTCCTGTAGGCTTCTAGGATTTGGGATTCTGTCTCATTCTTCAAGTCTGGGAAGTTTTCTTGTATTATTTCACTGAATAGATTGCTTAATCCTTTGGTTTGGAGCTCTGTGCCTTCCTGTATCCCAATGACTCTTAAGTTAGGTCTTTTGATATTATCCCATAGCTCTTGAATGTTCTGCTCATGGTTTCTTAGTAGACTTGCTGAGCTATCTATGTTCTTTTCAAGTTGAAATACTCTGTCTTCATTATCTGATGTTCTATCTTCTAAGTGATCCACTCTGCTGGTAGTATTCTCAATTGAGTTTTTAAGTTGGTTTATTGTTTCCTGCATTCCTAGTATTTCTATTTGTTTGTTTTTTATTACCTCTATCTCCCTGTGAAATTGATCTTTAACTTCCTGGATTTGTTTGTCAATGTGATCTTTCATTGTCTGATTTTGCTGTCTCATGTCTTCCTTGAGACTCCAGATCATCTGAAGCATGTATGTCCTGAGCTCTCTATCTGACATTCCATCTGTTGCAGCTATTACCTCTTCTAAAGTTGAGTTGACCTGCATTGCCTGTGGTCCTTTCTTTCCTTGTCGTTTCATACTGCTGGCGTTTCTTCCTGCTTGGTGAAATTGTTGTGTCTTTGATATTTTCCCCCTCTATTTATTTATATTGCTCTTGTATAGTTGAAAAATCACCCTTGCAGGGCAGGTAGTGGCTGTGATCCTCCTCCAATTAGTGTGATCCGTCTACCATGCTGGCAGGCCCTAGGTCTGCTTTGCTGGTCGGTCAAAGGTCTACCTACCCAGCAGGCGCCAGGGGCACCTGTGTCACTCAATAGGTTGCTGGGCCTAACCTCCCGATGGGTTGCAGGTTCGCCTCGCTTGCAGGCACTGGGGGAGAGGCCGGTTCCGCCCCTCAGCAGGCTTTGGGCCCGCTCTGCTCCTGTTCACAGTCCCGCCTACCTGCAGACACTGGGGGAGGGGACGGGCCTAGCCCTCAGCCGTCCGCCGCCGGACCTGTCCTAGTGGGTCCGGTCCGCGTTCCCCGCCGGCACGTGTAGCTGCAGTCCCTTGGCTGGTTGCTGGGCCTGACCCGCGCGCCCGTGGCTTGCAGGTGCGCCTCGCTTGCAGGCACTGGGGGAGGGGCCGGTTCCGCCCCTCAGCAGGCTTTGGGCCGGCTCTGCTGCTGTTCTCAGTCCCTCCTACCTGCAGACACTGGGGGAGGGGACGGGCCCAGCCCTCAGCCGTCCGCCGCCGGACCTGTCCTAGTGGGTCCGGTCCGCGTTCCCCGCCGGCGCGTGTAGCTGCAGTCCCTTGGCTGGTTGCTGGGCCCGACCCGCCCGCCCGTGGCTTGCAGGTGCGCCTCGCTTGCAGGCACTGGGGGAGGGGCCGGTTCCGCCCCTCAGCAGGCTTTGGGCTGGCTCTGCTGCTGTTCTCAGTCCCTCCTACCTGCAGACACTGGGGGAGGGGACGGGCCTAGCCCTCAGCCGTCCGCCGCCGGACCTGTCCTAGTGGGTCCGGTCCGCGTTCCCCGCCGGCGCGTGTAGCTGCAGTCCCTTGGCTGGTTGCTGGGCCTGACCCGCCAGCCCGTGGCTTGCAGGTGTGCCTCGCTTGCAGGCACTGGGGGAGGGGCCGGTTCCGCCCCTCAGCAGGCTTTGGGCTGGCTCTGCTGCTGTTCTCAGTCCCTCCTACCTGCAGACACTGGGGGAGGGGACGGGCCTAGCCCTCAGCTGTCCGCCGCCGGACCTGTCCTAGTGGGTCCGGACCGCGTTCCCCGCCGGCGCGTGTAGCTGCAGTCCCTTGGCTGGTTGCTGGGCCTGACCCGCCCGCCCGTGGCTTGCAGGTGCGCCTCGCTTGCAGGCACTGGGGGAGGGGCCGGTTCCGCCCCTCAGCAGGCTTTGGGCTGGCTCTGCTGCTGTTCTCAGTCCCTCCTACCTGCAGATACTGGGGGAGGGGACGGGCCTAGCCCTCAGCTGTCCGCCGCCGGACCTGTCCTAGTGGGTCCGGTCCGCGTTCCCCGCCGGCGCGTGTAGCTGCAGTCCCTTGGCTGGTTGCTGGGCCTGACCCGCCCGCCCGTGGCTTGCAGGTGCGCCTCGCTTGCAGGCACTGGGGGAGGGGCCGGTTCCGCCACTCAGCAGGCTTTGGGCTGGCTCTGCTGCTGTTCTCAGTCCCTCCTACCTGCAGACACTGGGGGAGGGGACGGGCCTAGCCCTCAGCCGTCTGCCGCCGGACCTGTCCTGGTGGGTCCGGTCCGCGTTCCCCGTCGGCGCGTGTAGCTGCAGTCCCTTGGCTGGTTGCTGGGCTTGACCCGCCCGCCCGTGGCTTGCAGGTGCGCCTCGCTTGCAGGCACTGGGGGAGGGGCCGGTTCCGCCCCTCAGCAGGCTTTGGGCTGGCTCTGCTGCTGTTCTCAGTCCCTCCTACCTGCAGACACTGGGGGAGGGGACGGGCCTAGCCCTCAGCCATCCGCCGCCGGACCTGTCCTAGTGGGTCCGGTCCGCGTTCCCCGCCGGCGCGTGTAGCTGCAGTCCCTTGGCTGGTTGCTGGGCCTGACCCGCCCGCGCGTGGCTTGCAGGTGCGCCTCGCTTGCAGGCACTGGGGGAGGGGCCGGTTCCGCCCCTCAGCAGGCTTTGGGCTGGCTCTGCTGCTGTTCTCAGTCCCTCCTACCTGCAGACACTGGGGGAGGGGACGGGCCTAGCCCTCAGCCGTCCGCCGCCGGACCTGTCCTAGTGGGTCCGGTCCGCGTTCCCCGCCGGCGCGTGTAGCTGCAGTCCCTTGGCTGGTTGCTGGGCCTGACCCGCCAGCCCGTGGCTTGCAGGTGCGCCTCGCTTGCAGGCACTGGGGGAGGGGCCGGTTCCGCCCCTCAGCAGGCTTTGGGCTGGCTCTGCTGCTGTTCTCAGTCCCTCCTACCTGCAGACACTGGGGGAGGGGACGGGCCTAGCCCTCAGCTGTCCGCCGCCGGACCTGTCCTAGTGGGTCCGGTCCGCGTTCCCCGCCGGCGCGTGTAGCTGCAGTCCCTTGGCTGGTTGCTGGGCCTGACCCGCCCGCCCGTGGCTTGCAGGTGCGCCTCGCTTGCAGGCACTGGGGGAGGGGCCGGTTCCGCCACTCAGCAGGCTTTGGGCTGGCTCTGCTGCTGTTCTCAGTCCCTCCTACCTGCAGACACTGGGGGAGGGGACGGGCCTAGCCCTCAGCTGTCCGCCGCCGGACCTGTCCTAGTGGGTCCGGTCCGCGTTCCCCGCCGGCGCGTGTAGCTGCAGTCCCTTGGCTGGTTGCTGGGCCTGACCCGCCCGCCCGTGGCTTGCAGGTGCGCCTCGCTTGCAGGCACTGGGGGAGGGGCCGGTTCCGCCCCTCAGCAGGCTTTGGGCTGGCTCTGCTGCTGTTCTCAGTCCCTCCTACCTGCAGATACTGGGGGAGGGGACGGGCCTAGCCCTCAGCTGTCCGCCGCCGGACCTGTCCTAGTGGGTCCGGTCCGCGTTCCCCGCCGGCGCGTGTAGCTGCAGTCCCTTGGCTGGTTGCTGGGCCTGACCCGCCCGCCCGTGGCTTGCAGGCACTGGGGGAGGGGCCGGTTCCGCCACTCAGCAGGCTTTGGGCTGGCTCTGCTGCTGTTCTCAGTCCCTCCTACCTGCAGACACTGGGGGAGGGGACGGGCCTAGCCCTCAGCCGTCCGCCGCCGGACCTGTCCTAGTGGGTCCGGTCCGCGTTCCCCGTCGGCGCGTGTAGCTGCAGTCCCTTGGCTGGTTGCTGGGCTTGACCCGCCCGCCCGTGGCTTATTTGCAATTATTTTTGAATCATGATATGCCATTACCCCAGCAACTTTTATTCAGCATCTGCCCAAACTTCCACCAGATATTGAAACTTCCAGCCAGAGAGAACTGATGGGTCCTGTCTTGTGAAAATATGGCCCAGTTTATTTTATTTGTTCTTTTTAGATCTGTACATCACCAAGATACTCTCTGACATTGTCACAAAGGTATGGAACTCTACCCACTCCATTTAAATCTCCAGCACTTCCCTCTTACCATCCCACTTTACTCCACCAATCTCTCCTCAATCCATTTACATTTAACTTTTTGTGTGTGTGTGTGTGTGTGTCCCTGTGGATACACCCAATGCCAGGGAACCACCTTGCTGTTCCATGCATGACCATAGGAAAGTTGGGTCAGATTAATTTCACTCTACTTTTCCTTTTCTACTCCCTCTTCATCCTCCTCAATCATCTTCATCTACATTACTGATCCTTCTTCTATTATGATGAATTTCCCTCTCCTTTTTTTCCTTTCTCTCTGTTTTTTTTTTTGTTGTTGTTGTTTGTTTGTTTGTTTGTTTTATCCCCCTGACCCTGCCCTTATTTTGTGGCCCAGTTTTAAAATCTACAACACTTATTCTTAGGAACCTCATGGAAATTCAACTTGTTTCTGTAAAGTTTTGAACTAATAATAAAATACAGTGTAAAAAGTTTGGATCAAAGACTTGGGTCCAGTCTCCATTTTGACAGAGAAATGGGTATTCTTTATCTGTGACCTATAAAACAATAATCATAATAATTATTATTTTACCAAATTTTACATAAATGTTGTGATAAACAGGTAAATTAGAGAAATTAAAGGTGTATCAAAGACATAATAAAATGTAAATGAATATTAAACAATATATTTTGTGCACTCTAAATTGTCACAAAGGGGACATTCAATAGCTCCTTGGGAGATCTCTTGAATATTTCCCCAAAATAATTAATCACCTTTGTTTATTTTTTGTAAAATAGCTTTAATTACTTTGATATTTTTCCCCATAATTAAGAGTAGAGTTACAGGGCTGGGAATGTGGCTCAAGTGGTAGCACGCTTGCCTGGAATGCGCAGGGCACTGGTTTGGATCCTCAGCACTATATACAAATAAAATAAAGATGTTGTGTCCCCTGAAAACAAAACAAAACGAAAATAAATAAATAAATATTAAAAAATTCTCTCTCTCTCTCTCTCAAAAAAAAAAGAGTAGAATTACAGAAACATTTCTGAGAATCAATAAAAATGTATCAAATGGCATCATTTCCAATACACCCAGCTCTGATTTCCCAAAGAAAATCATTTGATGCTTTTGAGGTATAAATTCTATTTGCCCTCATGTTATTGGGTAACTGTCCATATGCCACAATGCTCACTGCAATAATTACTTCACCAAAGAATAATGAGTTAGTTCAATTGTCTAGTTTTCTCTTTGTAAATCTATAAGGATTTTTATCATTACTGGTCTTGTTATGGTCAAGCCAAAGTGACTCCATTTGTTTTGTAACTCCATTTTGTAAAACAGCCGTGCCAAATAGAAAGGTCATGACTGGGGCAAGTTGTTCTTTTCCTTTTGCTATAGAAACCCTTAAGAACACTGACCTACCTAATGGGGCATTGTTTCTGTAACAAGGGTAATGGGGCTGTGCTTCTGTAATTGGGGTGACTGAGCTAATTGTGATTAGCTAAGTGTCCCACCGCCTGACTGCAATCTCCCGCTTCTGTAACTTGGCTTGCTTGCATTGGCTAGACCCCGAAACGTCCCTTCTGTGGTTATTAGACTTATAAGGAGCACCCTTACAATTGTTCAGGGCTGATCAGGGAAACAGCTTTATGTTCTGGTCAGTCACCACCAATGTGCTTCAATAAAGGCTTGATTCCATTGTACATGAGTGGTCTGGATGTCAATTTATGAAACCCTGGGTCTTTGCTTTAACTATAACAATCTCACATTCAATAATTACTTAAATACATTTAAGAATCTTTAAAATTAATACAAAAATGTTTCTATGGTACATTCCCCTAAAATAAGATTTAGAAAAAGTCTTCAAAAGGTGGTTGAACTTATGAATATAAAATAAATACTATAGCTTTTATTTCTCTCATGTTTCCTAAAAACCGTCTTGTTAGAAATAGTAAAAAATGTCATATGTAAATAACCAAAATTATTACACAATGATATATAGAGAGACAAGCAGGCATAGACTCATTCATAATTATAAGCAAATACTAAAATTAAGGTTTTCTGATATATGACATTTTGGGATTACCAAGTGCTCTGGCCTAAAAGATTACTAACAGTCTCAAGAGACAAAATACTAGTTCATGAAAAATGAAGAGAAGTTTATATAAGGAGGAAAAGACCTTCCCTCCTAAGAGGGATGGGAAGAAACTCTGAATCATTTAGTTTGGACTTGCTAGAGAGACAAATAAAAAAACAACCAAAAAAAAGTGAATTTTTCTGTGAGGTTTAATATTTGCCTAGGATTTAGGACTAAATTAAGGCTACTTTGTAAAGTAAGAGGAAGATATGATAACTGCATAGTTATCATAGTGCAAGGTTCATGGTTTCATTGTGTCTCCAGACAAATGTCAACATAAGTCTTAGGTGATACAAACTCATCTCTAAACTTTAGAGGTTTAAATACAAAGTTTAAATAGGAAGGAACTTTAACGAACATTATTAGAATTTATTTTTAAAAAGTAATTAGAAATAAACTAACAAAAGCTAAAATCACATTTGCACAGATTTCAGACAATAGTTTTTTTATAGGGCACATAAAATAAAAGTGAAATATTAATTGTGTATAATGAATTTTAATGGGGGAACAAGATGTGAATAAAAACTAGCACCTACAAAAAATGACCAGTTGCGAGTTTTCAACCAAATTAATTTTATAAGTGAAAAACTAAATAGCTAGGTAGAAAGTAGATTAGACATAGCTAAGAATATTATTGGTTAAATACAGGAAGTAGGTAAAGATGTAACACAGAATGTTATTACTGAGAAGAAGAGAGCAGAAACCTGGAGCAGGGGTTTAGAGGTGTGGAGGAGAAATATGAAGATCAAACATACGTCCAGTTGGAGTTTCAGGAGAAGAAACAGGCAATGATGAGATTTGGTGAGATATTACATGAAAAATTTCCAGAATTGGTTAAAAATACTAATTATCATGTAAAGAAATATGAAAAATCCCAAACAGGAGAAAAGACAAGAAATTCACCCCCCAGACACATGAAGGTAAAACTGCACAACATGAGTTTCTGAGAGCAAAAGTAGTCAGAAAGTAAAGATAGATTATACAAATTATAAATCAGAGAGAGGCCAGATTTCACATAGTGATTTCAGAAGTTATAAATGGGATATATCCTCAAAGTACTTGAAAATATAGCTTCAAGCTTAAATTTGGTAGTTATCAGAACTACTTTCCAGTAATGAAAATATGGTAAATATGAAAATCTCATGATATTTATTCTACCTTATGTCTACTGTTGTCTCCTTGTGCCCCAAGTGGGAAAGATTTAAAAAGAAAGAAAGGAAAAAAAAAAAAAAGAAAGAAAGAAAGAAAGATTGACTTCCCAGATTCTCTAATAGCAAAGTTTTTTGTGTGTGTATCAGGGATTAAATCCAGGGGTACTTTACCATTGAGCCACATCCCCCAGCCCTGTTTTATATTTTATTTAGAGACAGAATATTACTGAGTTGCTAGTCTTGTTAAATTGCTGAGGCTGGCTTTGAACTTGTAATCCTCCTGCCTCAGCCTCCTGAGCCACTTGGATTGCAGGAGTGCACTACCCTACCCAGCTAACAGCAACTTTTTTACATGTGACTTAATTCTAGATAATCAGGAGCATATGCACATAATATAAAAGCTATAAATGAGATTTAGGTTCCATCTTTTTCTTCTTGCAATTTTTTTGACAAATGGAGTTGAGGAAACAGTGTTTGGTTTTATATATTTTTATTATTGGGTTTTTTTCCTTATGTTTCTATTTCTCTGTTACTACAGAAGGAGTAATATAGTTCCCCAGGTGTGATCCCTAGCATCATGGAAGGTGATCAGCAATATATGAGGGAATCCATATTTCACAAAACAATTCAGCAAGTTCACTGATCTGACTCTGGAATCAATAGTTGCAGTGATGGCTTCCAGTTCCTTGAACAACAATTAAAATGATATATTCCGGGCTGGGGATGTGGCTCAAGCGGTAGCGCGCTCGCCTGGTATGCGTGCGACCCGGGTTCGATCCTCAGCACCACATACCAACAAAGATGTTGTGTCCGCCGAGAACTAAAAAATAAATATTAAAAATTCTTTAAAAAAAAAATAAAAAAAAATAAAATGATATATTCCTGGTACAAGTCTTCTATTCCATTGTAGTAGTCTCTCCTGGAAGCCCAATTGAGAGCTGGTTCTCATAGGACTCCTTATAAGCACGTATTTCCCTGTCTTAAGTCTTTCTCCTTCATAAAACAAAACAAATAAAAACAACCCTGAAGGGTTCTATTTCTTGTGATGGAAGAGAATCAAGACTGACATAATGTGCATAGTACCTGTTAGCTGTAGGAAAAATTCAAGCAACTTAATCTTCATGTAATTACAATCCCTTAAAAAAAATGGAGAGTTTTGGTGTAGAAAAAGCATTGAAATAAATGTTGTCAAAATGCTACAAATTTGATAAAAAGTATAGATATAGTTTATAGTCAGACCCAGCAAGGTCAAGGATGTTTAGGTCAAAAAGGAAAAAAATAAATAAAAAGTAAAAACAAAGAACAAATAAAAGAGAGGAAAAAAAAAGACAAAAAACAAAAGGAAAAAAAATGTAAAAGAAAGAAATTATTCCAAGGTACATCCTGATGAAATTACTCAAAAATCAGTGTTTAAAACATTCTCATACAAACAGCCGGAATGATAAGACATAATTTATGGAAGAACAGAGATGATAATGAGAAAAGACTTACTTTTGGAAACAATAGAAACAAAGAAAAGAACACTCAAAATAACACAAGATTTTGGGGGTTTCATTGTTATACTCATTTTCTTCACTATGTCATTGATTTCATGTATATGTACATGCGTCAAAACTAAAAAAAATATTATATATGTGTATATACACATGAAAATTAAAATTATAAAAGAAGTTGCATTTTAAAATATACAATATTAAAATAAGGTTAATATGTCTTAAAAATAAAATGATTTCAAACAGTGAGGAATTCTCATCAATATGAAGCAAGTTCTGTTAACTGGAAAAATATGATTAAGGATAAATATGAAAAGTCTATAATACCTAAAGATCCAATTTGACAGAAAAATATAGTACTAAATTTATTTGTTTATAATGTAGTTCTAAGTAAGATAAGGTAACAACGATAAAAATGAAAATAAAATAATTCACAATCACATTTGGAGTTCTATGAAAAACTGATCACAGTTTTATAAAAAAACTGATAACATGGCTGACTAAAATTAATAAATATTTGTAAAATTTTACAATAACTTTTTTCCCTCAAGTACACATGAAACATCTATCAAGACTTTATGTTAAATCATAAAACATGTTTCAATAACTGTCTAGGATTAAAATCATATACAATTGTCTGTGAGTATCTACTGGAAATTGGTTGCAGGAACTTTGTTGGCAACACAAAACTCTATAGTACACGATTCTGTTACATATAACTGCGTAATACTTGTTTACAATGCATGCATGCATTCTCTTATACATGATTACTATACATTCTCTTATTCTAGATTACTTATAATATACAATACATGTACATGCTTTGCAAATAGTTTTATTATTCTATTATTTAGATTCTATTATAATGACAAGGAAAAAAGTCTGTATATGTACAGTACAGATAAGATTTTAAAAACTATTTTTTATACACAGTTGGTTTAATCCATGGATGCAGAAATCACGGACATGGAGAGCCAACTCTAGTTTGTTCTTTGATCGAAATTGAATTACAAGTCATGCAAGAATAGTTAACAATACAATGAAACAGAAGAGGCAGCCCAGCAATAGACACATATCTATAGAATCTGATTTTCAAGAAAAAATGTTACTGAAATTTAGCATAACTCTTTAACTCAGGGATCCAAGATTGAAACTCAGAGAATGAGAATGAAAATAATTATAGTTGCAACATATTAACATTTGTGTGATTTAAAAAAAAAAAACAATATAATCTTAACATATTTGTCCTTGGGCAATATTTTTAAACTTAAAGTTTCATTTTCCCATCTCATTAAAACTTGAGGAGCATCTTAGAAGTGTTTTGTCTTTTACCTCAGCTGTGTAAAAATGATTTTTAGTTTTAAAAAAGAAGGAAGAGAAACCATGGGAATGAGTCCATCAGTGGGGAGAGAACAGAGGGAGAAGGATGGAGGGAAGGGAAGTCCCTCAGGAGCAAGTTCCCCCAGAGAAAAGAAAAGTGTGTGCTTAGGAGCCCACTTCACTGGGTATGTTCATTCTTGCAGATGAGAACCTCCGACTGCCTTTGTAAGAGTGCGTTAAAAATTATTTAATGCATTGAAATAAGCTGATATATTTTACAATGGAGTAGAACAAAATTTGCAGCTTTACAGCAGCATAAAAAAGCATGAAGGGCTAAGGAAGAGCTCTAGCAAGGATCTCTTAGTAGTAGGAAAGTCAGAGGAAATCTCCAAGTTAGGACAACTTTTCCTTTTGATTTTAACTTATCTGTCCTGGAACACAACTCACCTGGGGTCTTCAGTAAAATTTTATATATTCAGTGAATGGCCCGTTCAGGTAGTGTTTGGAGAAAATCAAGGGAAAGGATCAGAATGCCATCGTTTGTGGGTGCCAGCCTAAAACAAGAAGGAGGCTCACTGAGAGGAAAGGATGTGTGGGGGGAAAATTTATAAAAATCCTTTGGAGATGGCTGTAATTTCACAGGATGAGGGGTAAGGCAGTTCAAACCAATTTTCTTTAAATATCAAAGGACCGGGTGACCTTTGATACCTTCCCTGCAATATAACTAGAGGGTAGGATACAGAGCAGAAGCCAATGACCTCGATGGCCTCATCTGGCCCTGAAGTGCTTTGATTCCAAGAGAAGCATATGACTGCTTAGCAATTTATCAAAGCGTCGCCAGTGTGACTGTGGTTGGGGCCAATTACTACATTTATTTATGGTTTGGGAACTTCATTTAGGGCTTGAGGTACGATACTAAAATAACTCAAGTTCAAGGAAATAACAGTGACATTGACATTTCACAGGATCAGCAAGTCTTTCTGGGAGTTACAGAATGGCAACATTTATAAGCCACAGTTGCCTCCGCTCAAGTGGAGTAAGGGATTAGTAGAGAAAACTGTCCCTAAAGCCTCATTACAGAGTAAATCATTGCTGGCCCAATGTTGCTGTCACATCAAGAGAGATCAAACCACTAAAAATGGCAACTATAGCAAAAAAAAAAAAAAACTATTGCTTCTTGGGGGTAAAAGAGAAGAAAATTAGGCTAAACTAAGCCATTCTGCAAGTTCTTCTTAAAGGTGGGAGGCCCGAGACACAGCCAGCTTTTTGATTGGATTACCCAAGACAGCTTGTAGTTAATTATCAAAGGAAAAAAAAAAACAATATCTACTTATTAACTCAGTACAAGGAAGTTTTAAGTGTTTGTCATAAAACTCAGAGTCATGTTACCTTAAGCACAAAAGTCAATGGTAAGCAAAAGTGGTCATTTTCATGCTTGTTAACATTTTCAGATAGCAAAGGAAAGTACTTGATTCATTGTGAAGGTAATTTCAACAACACAGCGAGTTCTAACATCTCGACGTATTAACAGTGCCCTCATGAGAGGCTGGGGGGCAGTTCAGTTGTAGACACGTGCTTAGCACACACAAGGGCCTGGATTCAGTTCCCAGCACCACACACACACACACACACACACACACACACACACAAAGTGCCTTTATGAAAATAATCCCATGATTATAAAAAGAATTGACAAGTTCAGGCAAGATCACACATAATATTTAAAAAGAAATATATATATATATAATTATTCACAGTTTTAATTTCAGAGAAATTTCAATCATTGAAAATCAGGCAATGTCATACTCTATGCTAGATATATTTCTGTGCAGAGAATGAGAGCAACTTGCTTATAATTTCAGTGACAAAGCCCTGGTGCTACAATTTAAACTCACATCTTATTTTGTCTTTCTGGACTACAGATTACACAGCAGAATGAAATTCATAAGACTAAGATTTTGTAAATTCAAGCTCTATTCTAGCTCTGCCACTAGCTCTATAACATTCAACAAGTCACTTCATCTCTCTGGCTCATGTTTTCCTCCTCTACAAAATGAAGCAGATGAATTGGTGACCTCCTTTTCAGATGACAAAATTTTGTATTAATCTCCTACATTTTTCTGTTACCTCTATGGTACAGAATTTCATCTCGAATAGTCAGAGGTGGTGCTTTTTTGGGTCTGGAGAACTAAGGCACATGAAGTCATTATCTGTGTCTTGTAGAAACATGCTTCTCCTTTTTTTTTTTTTTTTTTTTTTTTTTACAAATTTAAATGCCCCACTGGACACATTTAATTTGAAGGAGTGTTCCCACCGAGCTCTGTGTGAAAAGAAACTGCCATATATGAATATTTACCCATCCACATTAAAGGAGACATGAAAATATTCCAACCACTCCACTCATTCTATTAATATTTAGTTCTAATGGATTTGGAACAATCACTGATTCATGGTCTCTTTCCCAGCTGGTCTCTGCAAAAAGAACTGGAACAATATGCACATACATTTTACTTACTAATTGCATAACTGGATGTTTCAAGATGACTCTGACCCTCTGCAGAGCAAGATACACTGTAATAAAAGTATTCTATGTGGGAGAGTCTACTCAAATTTTTAAAGATCCAAACATTTATAAGTTAAAACTCTTTTGATTGCAAGAGACAGAACACCGATTTTTTAAAAGAGAATAAAGAGGCAAGACCTTCTTCTTTTTTTTTTTTTTAACTACTACATGGGATTCAGTTAAACTCTGTGCAAATTATTGTCTTTTTACCACATTTCTCATGCATTTTCCAAGTTATTCGGTCTTCTCTATGACACTAGAAGCTGATTTCTGTTAATTGCCTCAATGACTTTCTTCTAGTTGGATGAGGACAAAGGGAGGTAGCAGACCGAAACTGGAGGAATTACTGAGAAAAATATCCATTGCCACTTTTACTAAGCTAGGCTAACACCATTTCATTTCTACAGATGGTAAAAACTTCATTTTTCTTCAATTTCAAGTGTCTCATCCTTCCTTATTGATTTCCTTCATTTTGCACATTTCTCTGTAAATAATTGTTCCATTAAATGTTCTTCTCTAAATTGACCACAATAGATTCTGCTTCCTTGCTGGGACTTGGATACTATAGGTTAAGGGGCTTCCAGTCTAGGGCCAGATGATATTACTAAGACCTATTCTAGCTCAACTATGTGTTTCATCATTTTGGTATATCTTTAGGTTCCAAATGCAAGGAAGATGGTTAATAATAAATTGATATGTATAGACTTCTATGTTAGGAATCAAAAAAAAAAAATCTTTCCCAGGAATTTGAAAGGAAATCCTGAATAACACTTATTAAAACAAGTTGTGACCTATGCTCATGTCTTAAACCAAAATAGTAGTAAGGCAATGGGATGTCATAACAAGACAGGCAAAAGTCCTCTCCACCACACACAGGAACATGCCATGGAATCAACCAACAGTCAAAGCTCTGGATCTGAGCATGAGACAGAAATTGATTCCAAGAGTAATTTCTTTCTTTGTAAAAGAAAAGAAAGCAGACACTGGAAGACCATGAGTTGCTCACACAAAGTGCTGTCAGTTGGGAGCACAAAGTAGGAAAAAGTAGAGTTGTCTCAATATATTAAGTAAACCTATTCCTCCTTTCTTAGCCCCCAGACTCACTTGATCTTTACTCTTCTATCTCTAGGTCCCCATACAATCAGGATATCTGAATTGGTTCATTACTTCCACTGATGAAACAATTTGATAACCTATTCTTATGGGATGTTGAGAAAAGTCTGTTAATTTTCACTTAAGGACTTGATTTTGTATTTAATGTTCAACACATGAACACTGAATAATGAGAAAGATCTTTCCATAGCCCTCATGATCCTACTGAATCCAATTCCATCCTTCCTTTAAGATCTCAGCTTCTACCAACATGTCCTTATCTCTCTGTGTGGCAGCATCACTGATTGTTAGTCAGTTTTCCATTGCTGGGACAAAATACCTGAGAAAAACAACTTAAGAGAGGAAAGATTTATTTTGGCTCATGGTTTCTGTCCATGTTCCATTGCTTTGGGCCCAAAGCAAGGCAGAAAATCACACCAAAGGAAATGTTCTCAGCTCCTGACAACCAGGAGGAAGAAGGTGAAAGGGAGAGAAAGGGATTGGAGACAAAATATATCCTTTCAAGGGATTCTCCCAGCAACCTTCCTCCAACTAGGCTCCACCTCCCATAATTCCCACTACCTCCCAATGATGTCATCAAATTATGAACCCATCCATGGATCTATCTGCAGTAGAGGTCAGAGCCCTCATGACTCAGTCACTTCCCTACAACGCCATTTGTGGACATTGCTCCAAGCCTTCAACACATGAGCCAATGGGAGAGATTTCAGATCCAAACCATAACACTGATCTAGTTCAGCTTTAGAAACACACTACACTTCTTTAATCCTTAGAAGATTTGCATTTGTTAATACCTCTGCTTGGAATACTCTCTCCCACATTTTCACAGGCTGATTCCTTCTTTCCATTCAGATCTTAATTCAAATGTCACGTCTTAGCTGAGACTATCCTATGCTTCTTTATTTTTTTCTTGATCTCCTACTGTTTTATGGTTCTCTCATAAAAGTTATCTCTATTAATTTGCTACTTTTCCTTTTCCTACCAGGTTCTCTTCTGTCCTCATCTAACACATGTAGGCACTCAACAAATAAGAATTTGATGAATAAACATGATAATAAAAGGACCCAAAGGAAAATCCAATTTTTATTAAAAAGGAATAATAGAATTTCATATACTCAAGGACAGGACATTGGGGGAAGGCTTCTTCATTCTCAATAAATCTATGTGTTTACAGATATATTATTGAGATATAAAAGTAAATAAAAATTTAGAAATATAATAAATAGAAATATATTTAGTAGAACATAAAATGTGTTTGTCCAAGTTTTTTTATTTTATTAGGTAAATAAATTGGATAGTGAAAGCACAGGCCATAGAGGTAGGATAGGGACATAATTGTTGAAGACTAACATTGGCCACAACTGTTGTTCTTTAATTAATATCCTTTCTAATAAATTGGGAAATAGTTCAGGAATGAGCCACAAAATGACTTCACTATCTGCCTGTCTCCAGATTTCCATATTTCTAATTCAAATTACACCCCCCATAACCACAACCATATACAACACTGAGAAAGAATAAAAATATAAAATACCTAATAACAAGCTGGGCTTGGTAGCACATGCCTGTAATCCTAGTGGCTCAGAAGGCTGAGGCAAGAGGATCATGAGTTCAAAGTCAGACTCAGAAACATAGCAAGGCCTTATGCAACTTAGTGAGACCCTATTGCAAAATAAGATAAATTAAAATTAAAAAGGACTAGGGATATCACTCAGTGGTTAAGCTCCCATGGATTCAATCCCTGGTACCACCCCCCCCAAAATAGATATAAGATAACAGAGATTGATTACTATTATGGAATGCATGGTAGTATACAAAAAAGGGGCCAGGGAAAAATAAGGTATTTTAGTAAATGCTGTTTTGCTATATGAATAATGTATGACAATGCACACCTGAAATTATATTCATATACCATCATCATTAGACTGAGTTTAGGATAGATGGAATTCTTCTTCCTCCCATTTTCTGCTTGACATTGGGAAATGTTCTTTATACCTCTGAGCCCCAATTTTCTCACCTTGAAAATAGTGATAATATTCATATGTCAGTAAATATTATGCATAAAGTGTTAATGATTTAGTAAAAGTATGAGTAGCCAATATTATAACCCATGTTAAGGATTTAGCATACTGTCTTATATAGACAGTAAGCTCTCAATAAATATTGACTGCTACTAATACTGTGCTCATTATTGCACACATTACTGTACGAGTGCAATATATATCAATATATATTTTCAGAGTCAAAAGGTAAACCAAGAAAAAAATTCCTGCAACTTTAGCATTTATTTCTAGGTGTTCTATTCTCTATGTAAAACAAACATGATCAAAAGATTCAGTAATAAATATACAAATATTGCTAGTATTTATATTTTTGTATAGTATCAAGTTTATCTCTTTAAAACCCTATTTCATTATTTGCAAATTAGAAAAAGGAAGAAATGTCAATCTTTCAGGCTAATTAAGAAAATTAAATGAAACAATAAGTATAAAAGAAACCAAGCAGGTTGGAGATGTGGCAAATAACCCATAAATGTTTATTGTTATCACTATTATTACATACTAAGAGTACTTTATGTATGGAGCCTCATAGTAGTTCCAAAAATATTTTATTTTCCCTTTCTTAAGTAAGGAAAAAATTGAGACTCAGAGAATCTAAAGACTCACATAGGTAAAAAGTAGACATAAAATCTTGACCTTAAATATTCTCATGTCAGTAGCTTTTTCTTTCCAGCACACTGTATTGCTTCTAATTGGTGATTTTTATTTAAGGTCTCTAGTGTATTCAAGAGGATAGATCTATTATCTGTCTATGGCTCCATAGGAATATGCCCATAGACAATACTAATACAACACAAATATAACGCCTGAGCTCCAAACCTAAATCTAAATTTTGTTATTGGGCAAAGAAACTCTGCAAAGGCCGAGAGCAAAGGACACTAGGTATTATTTATTGGCCCACTTCCCATTTCTGAATGCAAATGTCCCAGATCTCAAGAGAGGTAAACACAACCCCTCTCTCATATGGGTATGTCTGTGAATTCCTAATGCAAAGGGTAATGACAATCATTTCAGAAAGCCATTGACATAAAGTTCTATTTCATATTCACTTGAGTTGATCTTTTTTAAATTATAGGAGCTACTGTTTTCACTAGTTCTTTGCAACAAAAGACATTATCCTTTATCCTATTTATGGTGCCTACCCATTCTTGTTTATAATAAGTGGCTTCTGTCTTCTGAGCATATTTTGCAAGCTACTTTTTTTTAGCACTTTCCATTCTGCTTCAGAGCTCCATATTTGTGTGCACTGTTCTCTATGCCAGGAAATTTCTGATTTCCTAATCCATTCCTACAGTCCCATTCTATACCCTTTCACTTGGCATCTAGTCACCCTTCAAAAGACTGGCTGTTCTGTGCCTCTATGAAGTCTTCCCTAGGCCTGTGTTCTCATTCACAGCAGAATTAATTAGAGTGTGATGCCTTGAGCATACTCCTGAGATAGCATCCAATATTGTTTTTTTTGGTTTGACCAAGAATTATTTGCAGAAGCCTAGTATTTCAGGAACTATCCTAAGCACTCAAGCACAGTGAAAAAAAAATCAATTATGGTCCCTACCTTCTTGATTCTGTCAAAATAATATATGCATTTAACAACTGATCTCAACTTAGCATATCATGGATACTACAAAAGCAAAGAATGTAGTTCATACATCATCAAACATAGGAGCTTTCAACAGTTCCTAGCCTACGTTAATTGCCAATTAAATATTTATTGAATCATGGTGATTAACAAGTTGAATTGTGTATAAACATAAGAACTTGTGTTTCAGGGTCAGATAATTCAGACTCAGAAGTGACGTCAGCCTCTTCTCTTATAGATTCCCAAAAGATTAATTTCTTACATTAGGTCCAACTGAATCTGCCCTTCAGCACAATTTGTTGACTTTGACAAGTCATTCCCCCAAATACTACATCACTCCTGGCTTAATTAGATGCCAGAGATTCTGGAATCATTGCAGATAATATTAAGTCATATGCTCACAACCCTTGCAGGTAGAAAGGCTGCATATAGGAGTAGTCTGGTTTTTATTATAAAAGAAGCAGAGATAAAGTCTCTGTTTCAGAAAGTGTTTTGGCACAATTTTCTTTGCAAAAGGCAAGTGGAAGTGGTCAAGGAAACCTTTTAATGTTCTGATCAACTTTGGAATTGCACTAGGATATCTCCACTTATGGTCAAGTCAGAATCCATCCGATCTTGTCCTCTTGAACAGTAAGCTGTGAATATGTTCTTAAACATATACATTGTATATGCATGTAACAAAAATAGTCTTCATGTTTATTCACGTTCCAACATATGCTGTGAACAAACAAGATGCCAGAGCCTAGAATAGATGTAGAGATTACAAAGATAAATTAGACATAGTCATAAATTCACTGCTTATAAATGTTTGATGGGAGAGACAGATCTAGAGCATGAAAAAATATTTTTAATGTCAGCACAATAGATGCTACATTGAAAGTATCAACATATGGCCAGGTACAGTAGTAGCATATGACTGTAATCCAGGTTATTTCAGAGGCTAAGGCAAGAGGATCTCAAGTTCAAAGTCAGCCTGTGCAGCTTAATGAGACACTGTATCAAAATAAAAAAATAAAAAAGCTGATGATGTAGCTCAGTAGTTAATAAATAAATAAATAAAGCTGGACTCAATCCAAAATCAATCTCTCTCTCTCTCTCTCTCTCTCTCCCCCCCCTCTCTCTCTCACACACACACTAAATAAATAGAATGAAAGAAAGGTAGGTATAAATACATGCTGAGAAAACCCAGAGGAGTCAGCAAATAAGTATTGCCCATGGACACGGAGAAACACTTCGAAGTGGTTACATGTAGCTGAGATTTGAAAAATGAGGGGGGGGAAATTGCATGAAATATCTTCACAATAACCTCTTTGCTGTTACTGCTGCCTTAATTTCTGGATACTTCCATCCATTACCCACATAACAGACCCAATGACCTTTTATAATGGAAAATGAAACAAGTCACCCACCTGATTTTTTTATTTATTAGAATAAAATCCATACTCCTCACCACAGCCTGCACTCTCTAATACACAGCAATGTCTCAAATATCACATCGCATATAATTCCCTTCTCATTCAAGAAGATCTTTCTGTTCCTTGGACAAGCCAATATCAACGTTATTTTGGTACACTTAACTCATGCTGTTCCTTGGGTTGAAATTCTCAGCTTACCACCCTATTCCACCTCCAACATGCATGGTTGACATACTTTCATTATGAGATCTCAGCACTTTATGAGATCTCAGCACACAAATGAGAGACTCCTTCTCCATGCCCAATATGAGTGAAGTGCACTACTCTTCCCCAACATAACACCTTTAAAAGAAATAAATTTTTTTTTTAATTTCTTTTAAATGAGAATCCAAACACCATAAAATAGAATCATGAATTCACTCTTTCTTGGACATTGCTTTTATCCCCTACTCCAAATAAATTGTTTTAAATACATAGTAATTCTCTTTAAAGTTATTCATATAATTGATTATATGAATAATCATTACTTATAATCATTACTAATAATCATTACTCTCTCATTACTTATATGTTGGCTTAGCTAAAATAATGCTCATGGAGATACTCAATATATGTATTTTGGAGTCTTTCAGCAACTCCGTACTTCTTTTCCTGCATATATCAGTTTCCATTAAATAGTAGTATAGATGGGGCAATTTAAGCAATGGAAATTTGTTTTCTCAAAATTTTGGAGGTAAGTCCAAGATCAAGGTTTCAGTAGGATTGATTATATCCTAAGGTCTCTTTGATTGGCTTGTAGATGGGCACAATTTCCTGTCTTCTCTTTGTGTATATTTGTGACCTGATCTCACTTTTTTATAATGATACTGGTTCTATTAGATTAGGGCCCACCCTAAAGCTCCTATTAAGTTTAATTACCTCCTTAATGGTCCTATCTCCAAACAGAGTCATATACTAAAGCAAAGTCTTCACCATCAGAGTTTTATTGGAACACCATTGAATCACAACACCATATAATATGCCACCATAAATCTATCAAGAAATATAAAGCATACTCTACAAAAGAATTTATAACTCTTAAAGATTTCTTTATTCTCTCCATGTACCCTGATTTTTTATTTCAACAGAACTTGTGGAATATATGATAATCTCATGTAACCAAGAAATCTGAAATATAGTAACCCAGGCAAAGTTTAATCTTATTCCTCTCTGAATTCAAAGGTAGATAGAGATAATCCACAGCAGGTAGGCAGTGTTGGTCCATGAGTATGCCCAGGAATCCAATTGCCTTAAATTATGCTGTTCCAAAATTCACCATGATTGTTTTCTCATGTCTGTGTGATAAAACTGAATGTCACATAACAATACTGTCCTTGAAACTCAGAGAAAAATGATAGAGAAGAAATGGAAAACATGCAGCTTCCTGTCCGGGCACGGTCTTGGAATTAATTTTTCACTTCTTATCACACTCCTTTGGAACTAAGCAACTCCTATGAGCATACCACTTATAAGAGAAGCTTGGGAATTCAGTCTCTTGCTGGGTGATCATGTGGCCTGTCTTGTGAACAATACCTGTGTGGTGGTTAAGGAGTTGTGTTACTAAAAAGAAGGAAAGAAAGGATATTGAAGTACAATTAATCTCTGCCACAAAACTGAATATTGAAGGATAATTAATCTTTGCCAAACTAATTGGATCTGAGGATTATATCTAAAATGCAGCAGGATTTTGGAGAGAGAGTAGTATAAGACATGGTCTTTGCTATTTGTGTACTATTCTGATTTAAAAGTTTACGAACAGCTCAATCTTCTGCAATTATTATTGGAAGTTGAGATTAATTTTTATCCTAAGTTTGACACAAATGCGGTTCAACTTTGTCATATTTTCTCATTATCCTAGGATTACCTATGATAGAAATATGTCTGAGTTCTTTCTACAATTTCGTGATATTTTATACAAACTAGAAGCATAAGAGAAAGCATACAGAAAAATTCGATAAGCAAAAGACAGAAGCAGCAAGATACACATTAAAGGGAACAGTTTTGCAAGGGTCCCCAAATATGTAAGCATCAGTCAATTAACAGAAAAATAACCAGAGAAAAGATACTTAAAGCCTCTGAAGTCTCAGAATCTCCATCTTCATACTAATTACAATATTAAGTATAGTGCTTATTATTAAGGTTCTTCTAAAGACTTAAGACTAAGGAATGAAAATCAACCTGCACACACAATAAACCGAGATATATTTAGATTGGTGATTTTCTTTACTTAAGAACACAGGATCTAGATGAGTTTGCTTGGTATAGAGCATTTGTCACATCAAGAAATTCTCTTAAACTCCCCAAGTTCTAGTTTCCTAGTCTATAGAACTAAAATAACAATAGGACCAAATTCATAGTGTTGTCATGTTTGTACATAAGCTGCCACTGGGGCACTGGATGCACCCCGAGTGTTCAGTAAGGATCATTACCATGATCTTTTCTCTGCTAGACATTGTGACTCAGGTCTTTAAGCAGAAGTTGGACTTCAGCTCCATCTAAGACCCTAGTTCTCTGTAAATTATTTAGGCTTTCAGAGAAGAAAATGAACATAAAGCAATCTGTTTCCCAATTCAGAGGCCTTCAGGGTGGGTGCCTTAAAGATTAAACTGCATTATTGTCATTATCCATGTGAAGGCTTCTTTTCATGGTGAAGTTAGAGTGGAAAATTACAACTTCCAAAATTGCCTCCCCATGGGAAATCTAATGGGTATGTTTTTATTTGGTGTCTCTTGTAAATGATCCCTATCAAATGAACAAATCAGATTAAGGTCATGGAAACTTTTCTGCCGCAGTCCGCAGTCCGGCTGCAGCAAAATAGCCGGGGGGGTGACGAATAACTTGTGTACGTTGATACAGCAGGAATAGGAGCTGTTTATTGTAGGACAACAGAGCTATTTATACATTTTGCACAGCTATCTTAATTAGCATAAACTAGATACATCAGTCAACCAATAAGGAATCTCCACACTAAATGGCTCACTTTTGTTACTTTTCAAACCACTCCCTCTGGCATTTTGCCAGGCACCATCCAGACTTGTTTACGAACTCTAAGATTCCCCTGGCAAAATACCAGGTGTTATTTTGACTTGTTTACAGACCTTAACACTTTTCGACAGATAGTGATGAGAAAACTGGAGCCAACTTAGCCCATGTTCATGCCCCATCCTCTTTAGAAGCATTAATTCAACAAGACTGTTTAGCTCCCTTTTTTATGAAAATGAAATCACACTAATATTTGAAAATTTCTGAGTTGAAGTAACAGCCCATTTGGGTACTCACAAGGTTAAGTCATTGGAATAACTACTAGAAGATATGATTGAGTTTTAGCAATATTCATAATTGACATCACTCCTTCGCACACACCTACCATTTTATAACATAGAACAAATGCTCTTGGGATAATTCCCAAGAATACACTCCTATCGAACCATGGGAGATATGAATCTTCCTTGAGTTAGATAACCTGTACACTCATGTTCCCACATCAACTCTAAAAGTCATATTGGAGCCTCTTAAAATAATTACCTAAGGAAAAAAAATGTTGATTGATTGTACTTCATCTTCTGAGAAGTGTCTCTTCAGGTCCTTGGCCCATTTATTGATTGGGTTATTTGTTTTTATGGTGTCTAGTATTTTGAATTCTTTATATACCCTAGTGATTAGTGCTCTATTCGATGTGTGAGGGGTAAATATTTGTTCCCAAAATGTAGACTCTCTATTCACCTCACAAATTGTCTCTTTTGCTGAGAAGAAACCTTTTAGTTTGAGTCCATCCCATTTATTGATTCTTGATTTTAATTCTTGTGCCACAGGAGTCTTATTGAGGAAGTTGGGGCCTAATCCTACATGATGGAGATTAGGGCCTACTTTTTCTTCTCCTATACACAGGGTCTCATGTTGTATTCCTAAGTCCTTGATCCATTTTGAGCTGGGTTTTGTGCATGGTGCATGGCATTTGCAGGTAAATGGATGGAGTTAGAGAAGATAATGCTAAGTGAAGTTAACCAATCCCAAAAAATCAAATGCCAAATGTTTTCTTTGATATAAGGAAGCTGATTCATAGTAGGATAGGGAGGGGGAGCAAGGGAGGAATAGACAAACTCTAGATAGAGCAGAGGGGTCAGAGGGGAAAGGAGGGGGCATTAATGATGGTTGAATGTGATGATCATTATTATCCAAAGTACATGTATGAGGACTTGAATTGGTGTGAGTATACTATGTATACAACCAGAGATATGAAAAATTGAGCCCTATACATGTAATAAAATTTGTAATGTATTCTGCTGTTATATATAATATATATATATATATATATATATATAAATTTAAAAATAAAATAAATAAATAAATATCCTAATGATGAAAAAAGAAAAAAAATTGTCAACATACTGTGTCATCTTTATAGAAGTCTGTGTGTTTTATTGACTGAATAGAGAGACAGATACCTAACTTATATATCTAAAGGAAGAAAAAAATCTGAGACTAAAGCTAATGTCAAAATATTAGGAATACTTGGTTGAAGACTGGAGAATCACAAGCATTAGTTTTGGTGGAATGAAAATACAATAGTAAATATTCTTCTCAACATGAAAGTATTTAGGACTAGGAAATCTTACCTTGTCACATTCTGAGTTCATCTGCTTCCCCATCCACTAGATTCATGTTAGATATTTGTGGTATTAACTAACAAGAAGATGTTGTTCACTTCTTTTTGCATCTACTGAGAAGGCATATGTAGTAAGATATTCCTACAATCAACAATGCCAAAGGTGATAATTTGGTTAATATGCCTAGAAATCATTCCATATTGGTATAAATTCTCCTTTGGATTTATTAGGTAAACTACTGTGAGATATTTTAAGAACATGTGAATAACCTACTCCCTAAAAATATTTAACTTTCAGGTTTAGCATTCTTTGATAATACTTGTCTAAATCAATTATTACAAAGGCTATAAGAAAATGGTGACTTTATTTTTCTCTAATATGAGGAAGCTAATCCAAAATAAAGGGGGTGGTGATGGGATTAAAAAAAACGAATAGAAGAGAGATCAGTGGAGTAGACAAAGGGGATAGAAGGGAAAGGAGGAGAGATGGGATAGGGAAAGACAGCGGAATGAATCTGACCTAACTTTCCTATGTACCTGTATAAATAGACCACAGTGAATCTCACCACTATGTATATCAACAAACACAAATTAAAAACAAAACTATAAGTAGAGACCCCTGCTGGAGCTCAGGCCAGCCCAGGACAACCTCAGCTGTCCTATCTCAGAGCCCAGGCTCAGGGTTGGCCCAGGTCCGTCTCGCCACCAGCAGACCCCCACCAGAGCTCAGACCCAAGCTCAAATCTGCCTCCACCGACCAGCAGACACCTGCGGAAGATCAGGTCTGGCCCAGATCCTGCTCTGCTGACCTGCGCAGCAGCCCAGGCCCAGACTAGATCTGGGTCCCTTCTGCCACTGGCAGATTCCCACTGGAGCTCAGGCTTATGCTCAGGATTGCCTCCCCTGACCTCCAGGAGCCCAGGCCCAGGGTAGGCCCAGGTCCACCCCATTCCCTCCGAACAAGACAGGGAGGCCCTCTTTCACCACTTCTATTTAACATAGCTCCCAAAACACTGGCCAGAGCAATTAGACAGATGAAAGAAATTAAAGGGATACAGGTAGGAAAAGAAGAAACCAAATTAGCACAATTTGCTGATGGTATGATTCTATATACCTAGAAGACCCAAAATATTCCACCAGAAAGCTTCTAGAACTAACAAAGAAATTCAGCAAAGTAGCAGGATATAAAATAAACACCCATAAATCAAAGGCATTGCTGTACATCAGTGACAAATCCTCTGAAAGGGAAACAAGGAAAACTCCCCCATTTATAATACCCTCAAAAATAAAAATACTTGGGAATCAACTTATTGAAAGATGTGAAAGACCTCTACAATGAAAACTACAGAACAGTAAAGAAAGAAATTAAAGAAGACTTTAGAAGATGGAAAGATTTACCTTGTTCTTGGATAGGCAAAATTAATATTGTCAAAAGGACCACATTACCAAAAGTATTATACATATTCTATGCAATTTTAATCTAAATCCCAATGGCATTCCTCATAGAAATAGAAAAAGCAATCACGAAATTCATCTGGGAAAATAAGAGACACAGAATAGCTAAAGCAATCCTTAGCAAGAAGAGTGAAGCAGGTGGCATCACTATACCAGACCTTAAAAAATACTACAGAGCAATAGTAACAAAAACAGCATGGTATTGGCACTAAATCAGACTGGTAGACCAATGGTAGAGAATAAAGGACACAGAGACAAACCCACATTATTACAATTATCTTGTATTAGACAAAGACGTCAAAAACATACACTGGAGAAAACATAGCCTCTTCAACAAATGGTGCTGGGAAAACTAGAAATCTCTATGCAACAAAATGAAATTAAACCCTACCACTCACCATGCACAAAACTCAACTCAAATGTATCAAGAGCCTAGGAATTAAACCAGAGACACTGTGCCTATGAGAATAAAAAGTAGGCTAAAATCTCCATCATGTCAGATTTCCTTAATAAAACACCTATAGTGCAAGAATTAAAACCAAGAATTAATAAATGGGATAGATTCAAACTAAAAAGCTTCTTCTTATCAAATGATATAATCAGTGAGGTGAATAGAGAGCTTACAGAATGGGAGCAAATTTTTACCACACGCACATCAGACAGAGCACACTAATCTCTAGGATATATAAAGACCCTAAAAATCTTAACACCAAAAAAAAAAACAAATAACTCAATCAATAAATGGGTGAAGGAACTGAACAGACACTTCTCAGAAGATGATATACAATCAATCAACAAATATATGAACAAATGTTCAATATCTCTAGCTATTAAATAAATGCAAATTAAAACTACTCTATTTCATCTCACTCCACTCATAATGGCAGCCATCAAGAATACAAACAAGTATTGGTGAGGATGTGGAGAAAAAGGCATACTCATACATTGCTGGTAGGACTGCAAATTGGTGTAGCCAATATGCAAAGCAATATGGAGAATCCTTGGAAAACTGGGAATGGAACCACCATTTGTCCCAGCCATCCCTCTCCTCCGTCTATACCCAAAGGACTTAAAAACAGCATGCTACAGGGACACAGCCACATCAATGTTTGTAACAGCATCATTCACAATAGCTAAACTGTGGAGCCAACATAAATGCCCTTCAGTAGGTGAATGGATAAAAAATAATGTGGTATATATACATAACGGACTATTATTGAGCATTAAAAGAGAATAAAATCATGGCATTTGCAGGCAAATGGATGGAGTTGAGAATATAATGCTAATTGAATTTAGCCAATCCCAAATAACCAAATTCTGACTGTTTTCCCTGATTTAATGATGCTAGTTCATAATTGGGTTGGGTGTAGGGGGCATGGGAGTATTAGATGAACTCTAGATAGGGCAAAGGGGAGGGAGAGAAAGGGAGGGGGCATGGGGGTAGAAAAGTCAGTGGAATTAGACGGACATCATTATCCTAAGTACATGTATGAAGACACGAATGGCATGACTTTACTTTGTATACAACCAGAGGTATGAAAAATTGTGCTTTATAAGTGTAATATGAATTGTAATGCATTCTGCTGTCATATATAACAAATTAAAATTTAAAAATAAACAAATAAATAAAAACTATAAGTAAAGAGCAGAAAGATCAGTAGAGGGAAAGGAATGAAAGGAGGGATGATGGGAGGGGAAGAGAGTTTTGGGGACTGGATTAGAATTTATTATATTCTATGCTTTTATAATTATGTCAAAATGAGTCTTATTGTTATGTATAACTGAAAAGAACCAATAAAAAAGGCTGGAAAAAAATAAGAAAAGTGGTAACTTTCTCATTTTATCATTCTTTACTTTAGCTGAACTCTGGTTGATTTTAATATCTAGACATTTGGAATCTTCTAATTTGACTTTATTGTTGGCAGCTCACAGCAAAATGTAAGCTAAATTCAAATTCAAAGTTTTAAAGATCTTTTAGAATTTTATATAATATCGCTATACTTTCTAGTCATTTTTGTACATCTATTTACTATTTCTATACTCTGGATTATTCTTATTTTATTCTGATTTATTTCATGCCTTTCCATATTGCCTGAAAATCTCTTTGGAGGGATATTGATAAAAGGAAATACATACTTTCAGAATATGTTTAGCATCTTTCTATTCCTGAATGGCTACAAAGGGAAAGAAGATCAACCTGTTCTAGAGATATTTTTTAAACCATATTTAAACAATTACTGTTGAGCTTTCAGAAAATGTTTTCTGCTTACACAGACCAAGGCAAAGAGGAGGGCAGGAAGAAAGAAACTCAAAATTCCTGCAGAAGCCTGTATGATGCTGATTTCTAGTCAATGGACTTGGCTCTAGTATGTGTCAATTTTATACATAAATCAAGTGGTGTCTTTGTGATTTGTTTGGAAATATATTATCTCCAGAAGTAGAAATGTTATTTTCTTTCACTAGATTGTAAGGAAAGTAACATTACAGAGAAATTATTTTAGAATGTAATAGCACAGAATATGTATTTTCCCTTACATACTCGGTGTCTTACTTGAATTTTTTTAAATAAGAAGGCTCTCATTACTCATCCATAGCTCTGTGAATCTTTTTTTTTCAAAATCGGTTTGCTACTTTTTCCAGCAAAGTGCATCCAGTGCCAGGAAAATGGTTCCACATTAATGTGCCATTTCTGTTAGATGTTAAGCTAAATTGTTTCACACTCCAAGAATGATTTTGAGAAGCACTGGAGTGGAGCTTTCCAATTGTGCTGCGTTAAAATAGTTCAACAAGCTCCCTTCAAGATGGTTGAGAGAATTCCTTACCAATTGGCCAGCCATAACTATAATTCTCTAATCCAGGAGTCTGGTATATTGACCAAATGGTTCAGTGATTTACAAGAAAACATCAATAGGACCACACATTTTGGCCACCCTGACTGGCTTGCATCTCTAGCCTTTAATCAAAGCATTGATCCATTCAATTTATAACACCCTGTCTATAGCAGTAAGCTATTGAACTCCTGTCAGCTGTCACTATATTGAGCTGAAAAGCTAGGGCATACATGTGAAAGGTCCCACAGACACCAGGTTCATAGGTGCTACCTGACTTGCCTGATGTATAACCCTGAATGTCCTTTGCAATGTTCCCCAAATTCTTCAGAGTCTGCTTGCAGAGTCTGGCATCACATATCTTCAGGGCCACCAACTATCTGAAAGACAAGGAAACATTTTGCCTCTCACATGAATCTAATGCTCCAAGATTCATGAATTGAGACACTGAACAGAGTCTCTGCTTGTAATCAGTGCTGGATTTATTTGTCCAAAATGGGCGGTCTAAATCCTGTTCAATAGTAATACAGAAGAAAAACAAAAATGCTATGAAGTTACATGTCAATCATTGCCTCCTTAGGGTACAACCACTCCTGCTTTACTCTTACCCCTCTGATGGGAGTACAACACCTGAGAGAGGAGTGCCAGTGGAGAAATGGGAAGATTCAAGGTATATTCCTTTGTATTTTTTTATTTTGCAGGCAAACTTCCTATGAGAGAAAAGAGTGGATATCAGAATCCGACAAATTAACATCATAGCTGAAATTTTAGGAAAGTGTTTTGTTTTGTTTTGTTTTTTCAGTAAAAGAACTCTCATCCACAAACTTTAATGGTACCCACCTTACATATTTTTGTGATTAAGATAAAAACATACAAGATTCTGATAGAGACTCAAATACAATCCTGACATTGATAATTTGAAATATAACATATGGAAGCCTCCCTCTCCAACTACCAGGTGGCTGGTTGCTGCTCCCTTATTCATCTCTCCACATAAACCAGTATCTGTCAAATGCCAGGCATTGTGCTAAGATGCTATAAACACATCCTAGTTCTCAAAAAAATCATTACTTCTTAATGACAGGTACAGATGTGTACAAAGAAGACTGTCAGCTGGTGGTCCTTCAATGTGAGGGAAGCACTCCTTCCACAGCTGATGTTGGCTTTCAAGATCAAGTCCATAGATAGATCATAAACTGTCTTCATAAGCATAGTCATAAATTATATTTGTTTCAAAATTTATAAATCAAATGAACTTAAATTCAATTCCCCTTCTTTCACTACTCTCCACTCAGTAAATTTTATTTTATATTTTTCCATAATTTCTTCACCTGAAATATGAGGTAGTGATGACATTTACTTGATTGGTGTACTGTGAGAATTTAAGACAATAACACTTAGAACCGTCAGTGTCATATTTAAATTCTTGATATGTGGTAGCTGTTATTAAAAAGTCATTGATATATGTATATGTGGTAGCTGTTATTAAAAAGTCATTGATATATGTATCTGAGAAATATTTATGAAATGTCTTTTGTATTGGAATTCACTAGATTATGAGAATCTAATGGGACAAATAATCCAATAATAGGCTCTGAAAACAGAGAGCTTTGATTCTTGAAGCAAATAAAGAAACAAGAAAAGCAGATAATAAGGTTTTAATGAGTCTTCTGGCCCATCTTCTTATTTGCTAGATAATAAATCTGAGGCCCAGTTAATATAAATAGCTATTATTGACAGTTAATAGGCACATGCCTTGTACTTTTCTAAGCACTTTACTCATTTAATTCTTACAAGTCCATAAAATATTTACTATTAGTATTTCTATTTTACTGATGAGGAAACATCAGGTTTTTTTTTTTACATCAATTACCTCATGTCACATGGCTAAAAAGCAAAAGATATGGAATTTGAATTTGTTGGTCTGAATCCAATATTCAGACTTTTAAGTACTAAACCATTCTGTCTTTAAAGCATACAGAACATTAACATCAAGACTTAAAGAGGATTAGCTTCTTGCAAATGGCTTGTTTAAAGAAAGTCATCAAAAGACAGTGATAAGCTGGGCATGGTGGTGCATGTCTGTAATCCCAAGAACCAGAAGTCTGAGGCAGGAGGATCACAAGTTTGAGACTAGGATACACAACTTAGTGAGACCCTGTCTTATAATAATAAAAAAAAATAAAATAAAATAAATGACTAGGACTGTAACTCAGTGGAAAGTACCCTTGGGTTCAATCCCTTATATCATACACACATACATACACATAAGTGACAACTTAGGAGCTAGACATGTGTGTCAGATGTAACTGGCCACCTTAATTCATGCATCCAATTCTGTATTTAAGTGCCTCTTACAGAAAAAAAAATAGTTCTGATTCCAATTTGTATGAGAAGTTATTAGGTTTTGATATATTAAGTTAGTTTTATTAAGTTGGTTTATTAGATTTTAGGTTTATTAGATCTCTGCATTAATAACAAAGTCTCAAATAAAAAATAAATTAATTCTTTTAAATCTGAAGTACTTCATCTTTTAAAACAAGAAAATAAATGATCTGAACTCAATTTTTCTTATAATAATCTATTCATAATACCTGAATGCTTTATTGGTTCTTAAAAATTGCATTCTTACTTTCAGTGTTCGTGGAGCTAAAAATATTTTATTTTTATTGCTACCAAAGTACGTTGCCATACTTTTCTGTTAGTTACTCAGAAATTATTGTCCAAATAGAATTTCTAAGAGACAAAAGTATTAAAATTGTTCCCTTTGAAAATAAGTGTTTATTATTACTTAGGTATAATAGTCAGCACAGATTAGGTCATGTTTTAGTGACAAACATCTCTAAATTTTACTGAATTAACACTTTAAAAATGCTGGCACTATTTCTATCCCACTCAAGATCTAAGTTGTTGGAGATTCTATTTTCCTATAGAAGAAGCTCTATCTAGAAACAGGCCTTAGTGGCCACTAATGCTGAGGAACAGAGAATTGAAGAGTCTCCTTCCAGTTCTTTCACATTTTTGTCTATACAAGATATTCATAGAATCTAGGCATAATTTTCTGGCCAAACCTAGCACTGTTCCATGCCTACTTGCAACAATAAGGGAACGTGTCATGTTTCTTTCAGGAATTTGGAAGAAAAGGAACAAGATTTGAGTGAGCAGTAGCTATCTCTACAACAGTCAATCTGAACAGACACTTCCATCAGAGTACAGATAAGGATACAGAATGACTACCAGATAATAAATGTTCCAGTATAATGCAACTAATGTTACTATTCATATTATTATTATGTACTACTAAATCTATGAGAAGGTACTATGTATAAAGCACTATGATAGCAACTCATATAATAACTAACCATGTAAAACAATTCTGTGAACTAGTATTATTATTTTCAGCTTACAATAGATTAATTATTTTAAATCTGAAGTACTTCATCTTTTTAAACAAGAACATAAAAAGAATTCTAAAGAATTCTTAGATCATTTATATTCATAAGAATTCTAAAGTCAGAAAGTTTAGCATTTTATTTAAGATCCCACAGTAAAAAAGTGAGAGACAATTTGTTCACATATCATTTATTATTACTTCAAAGCATTGGCTGTTTTCAATATTTCAGAGAAATATTGCCTTTCTCTGAACTTAAAAGAACTGTCTAGGAATTCAAAACTAAGTAAATTAGGTAAAACTCCCATGTGCTAAGCAGGAACATATAAAGTTCATTCTTAAAAACATTACGACTGCATTAGATAATTAATGTTTGTGCAAAATTAACTTACATTTTTTTTGGCATTTTTCCATTGTTAATGACCATATTGCCACTGTATTTAGTGCTTCCTGTCCAGCTAAAGTGTTTGAGTCCATGAATCTATCATCTCAATGCTTCCTCAAGCCCTTAAGTGTAAGTATCTTTGTCCTGTACTTATAGATGAAGAAACAAAGACTCAAAGAATTCAAGTGACTTGAACTAGGATACAAGTTTAAATAGAAGATCAGAGAAGTCCATTTATATATTTTTGGGTCTGAACTCACATCTTTTGAACACTATACTACTCTAACTTAGCAAACTTCTCAACATTGTACACACCTCCTGTTAGAGGTGGGGGTGTTCTGCATTTTCAAAGAGAACTGAGTAAAAGCTGCTATTTAGCAGTTGTCTCATTCTAATATAACCATATACTTACATCACTGTCTTAAAAACACACTGAAGATTCTGTGCAGTAAGCCACAATAAAATGGGAAGCTGTTATTAGGCTTAAAAAGCTGCAGGGAAATTTTCATACCAGTCACCAAGGATACCAACCTCAGAAGAAATAGGCCATTCCAGATGCTGGCCACAGGTCAGCTTCACGCTGCTCATGCAGTGCCTGTCTTTCTTGGTCTGCTCAGGGTCTGGGCATAACTGAGAGTTGGGGACTTACAGAGCAAATCATCAGCAGAACACAAAAGGCTCTTTTGTTAAACAAGTATTTATTATCTGCCTACAACAGATAGGAGTGGTGATAAGCACTAGAAATATGAAGTAAGACAGGAATGGTCTGTGCCTTTATAGAGCTTCTGTCTTTATAGGAATTCAAATAATAAACTGAGAAATGCATCATTAAGACAATTAATATTTGTAGTAAACTCATAGTACTTTGAAGATAAATCCACAACTATAAAAGATCAAATGGTAGATAGATAGAAATGATAGATACGTAAACTAAAGGTTATGTGGGAAGGAGAAGACTATAGAGGGATGCATTTTTTAAAAACGTAGTCAGAAAAGATTTTTCTACTAAGTAGCATTTAAGCTGAGACCAGAAGGAGAATAAAAATGAGAAAATTGGTAAAACAAACAAAAAACAGAATAAGAGCTTTCTAAGCAAATTATAAGTTATCAAAGGAAAAGATCACACATTCTGACAATACCCATACACAATTTCAGTCCTCAATTTCGTCTGGAATTCTTGATGATATATTGACATTAGCTCATGGGTTTCTAATAAATATTTCAACTGCAACAAATTTTTTATTTTTCCCCAAAACACATTTTTCTCCTAGTATGAGCAAATGAGATTATAGTTAATCCATGAATTGTAGCCAAAAAGTTTGAATTAGTTGGTGTTTTTTGGGGGGAGTGAAAATATTTGTTTCATTTCATTTCATTTCATTTCATTTCATTTTGTTTGAGATAAACTCCCAAAATTCTACTGCTTCTGACTTCAAAATATTTCCTAAATCCAAGTAGTTTGCAATACCTTAACCTCTATCAAACTACACTACCATCATCTCCTACCTGGGGAATGTGCAGATTTCCTGTTTTGTCTTTGTGCTTTTATACTTCCATTCTGACATTTTATTTTCTGCCTAACATTAGAGTTCACATCAATTTTCTACTTAAAACATTTGTTGTATCCCTACATCACTTAGAATAAGTTCAAAATCCTTAAGTTGTGGAGTAGGGTGACTGGGTAGAGGTTGGTCAAAGAATTCAAACTGCAGTTAGACAGGAGGAATAAGTAAGTATTTAAGTTGGAGAGCATTATGTCTCTGTTCTTAACACTCTATTTCTAGAGCACTCTGACCCTAGAGCTCTTGAATTCTCCAGGATATATTGGCTAATGCACCTGAATTTGTAATAAATAAACATTATTTTTGCTGTTTCCTGAACATGCTAAAAAGTATTCTTGTCCAGTAACTCTATAGATTTCAAAAAAATTATGAAGACATAGCACTTGTTATTCTCTGTCTTCTGCCATTTTTGATATTTCAATCACTAAACAAAAATACATGATTAAATTGTTGTAGAGATAAAAAATGAGAAATGGAAAACAGGGTGGAGGAAATGAAGAAGGTAGGGGTGAGAAGAAAAGAAAATTGGCACATAGTTAAGAATGCTCCTAGAATATTCTAGAAACTTCCAGACGGCTATGAATATGTAATATAAGAAGGAGGGTAGCATTAAGGTTTAAGAATGACATTGAAATGAAAAGCTAGGTCTCATGGATTCTTGTAGGCATCAGGAAGAAGTTCAGGTTGTCAGACTATTTTGTTTGTTGGAGTTTAAACTCAGGGCCTTGCACATGCCAGACAAGTGCTCTACTACTGTGCCACACTCCCACTCGAAGACATTCATATTTTATTCTACAAACAGGCCGAAATTTAGAATAGCTTTTCCAAATAAACACCAATGAAGTATGTTGAGGCCTTAGCTATACAAACAAATTGCCTCCCCAGTTATTATTTCCGTACTTAGAACATCTTGACTTTCTTGACTGCTTGAGTCAATCAATCTATTCTAATTGAACAGTCAAATGCATTATATTTAAGATCCTTCCAAAGATATACCTGATACAAGGGCACAGACATTGCATTATGTTTCAATTGTACTAAAGTATACACCTGCCAGAGTAAGTTGCCAAACAGAGCCCAGTATAAGAATTAGGTTTAGTAAAATTGTTTTCTTCACTAAGGAGAGACATGGTTCAAGACTCATCTCCAGCTAGGTGACATGACTCACATAAAATCCCTCTGAACCTCACTGTGCTCATCTCTAAAGAAGAAATAGCAAAATCCATTTTTCAACTTCATTCTGACTAGTAGATGAAATAAGATACCTAAAGAAACTGGAACACAGTAGGTGTCTTATTTTTCTGTAGCCAGTTAAAGCCCAGGGAGATCTGCCTTAACTATTAAGAACCTCTGAAAGGGCACATCACCGTCTATGGAAGACCTTCTACTTCATGAACTTCCACCTCCCACTGACAAAATACAGAAAGGGAGGTTTTAGTTCATCGTAATCATTGGAGGGTATGATTATGAGAAAATGAAGCAGTAAGTTTTATACCAACTTCAGTGCCTGCCCAGACTTCCTGCCAGTACACAGGTTGTTTAATAGGTCCATGATACCTAAGAACCTGAGTTGTTTTTGAGAACTAGAAAGCCCAGACATTGGTCTTTTAGCTTCCCATAACCATAATTTCTGCAGCATTCAAATAAACATGTCAAATCATATTCTCAATTTCTATGGAGCTGAGTGGCTACTGTCTCTATGAGGCTATAAGGAAGGATACTGAAGAGCTGTGGGGAACACAGAAGCTACAAAACCATATCCTACTGATTTAAGAGGACCCTAAACAAAAGCAATTAGATGAGTTTTGCTTAAAACTTCCAGAGCCTTGAAATTAATTTACTTAACAAGTATTAAATTTGTTTAAGTGTAAAATCTGGTCACATGTGCTTTGGCAATAATGAAAAACGTTTCCATTGCACAGATACAGGTATTCATTGGACAGAACTAAATATCTTTTGGGATTATCAGGTGTTTCCAGTGTTTATGCCCAGAGAAGATGTAATCATTGTGTTTTCACCACCTGTTGCTTTTTAATTTCCTTTCTCATTGAGAATCTTACTGCTACAGGACAATAGCATCACTGTCTATAGGTATATATACAAACCATAACAGAGCTCTGGTACCTGGACAAGATATGCTAAAATGATAAAGTACAGTGGATCACACTTTCCAAAGAGTTGCTCTAATGTACTAAAGAAGATGCAATTTCTGTGTTCATGTTTACACAATAGAAATCAGGAGAGAGAAAAATAATAATTGTATTCTGAAATATATGTGAATATCTTTCAAGGACAAATTAAAAGTATCTAATAAAATTCTCACTATTATTTAGCTTCTTATGGATTATTCCAAAGAAATACGTGACTGAAAAGTGATGCAGACCTACAGGGGTCTGGGTTCATGACTCAAGGTGTCAGCTGCAAAATGGTGTGTGGAATTGAGCTGGTTGCTTACTTTTTATCAATTCCAATCTTCTCATTTGTAAGAGGGAGAAAGAAATACTTGTTCACTGGTTGCAGTGAATATAAAAAGAAGTCATGGAGGTCAAAGGTCTGTGTACATGGCAAATTAGAATGCAAATTATTATTATTATTATTATTATTATTATTATTTCTAATAATAATAATGATAAGCTTAGTAAAACATTGGGTATTTTGAATCCCTCTAATAATTGAAACAAACAATTCCTCATAATGTCTGCTCTTCGGAGCTCATGCCAATAAGTTTTAATATTATCAGGAATGCATAGATCTTCACATAAGGTAGAGATCTTACGCTAAAACAGTCTGGGAGGGGACAAGCTAAGGAGGCCAAGAACAAATAGGAAAATTTAACTGTACATTAGCACTTGGAGATTGAAGATCTGAACAGATTTGAAAGTAGATCAAGATCATCTCCAATAACTGCTCCAAGGTAACCTCCCATCCTTTCCAGAGCATGCTGGTACTGGGAGGGCAGTCAATGAAATGGGTATATTTGGGAGTCTGTGGTGGTAATCTCTGTGGTCTCCTTTACAAAGTGCATCAGATGAGGACCTATATTCCCAGCCCAAATGGAAAAATGTAAGTTGAGTCTCAGCAAAAGAGTCTTAGTGGGGAAAATCAACTGTCAGGGCTGTTTTTCTGAACCTTGGTGGATACAGGGTATCCCATACCATGACTATGATCATAGCATGTCTTTTCTATTTCTGTCCTTCAAAACCATGGCAGCAGATTCTTCCCCTGATCTCTGCTCTCCCCAGCCCCTAATTTTGGATTAGATATTCCTTCTCGAGCATACCTCTTAAATTACAGTTTCCTATTTATTTCTCTCTATTTTCCACAGGACTACTGGCTCAGTAAGTGCACAGATGGAATCTGTTCGATTCCTAAGCACCACAAGGCATAAGATCCTGGTATGCATAAAGCAATCAGTGTGTATTATGGAATGATTAAGACTCTGATGGGAAAGTACAACTTTGGAAGTCCTTAGAAATGTGATTTTATTGTGTTAATGAGCAGAACAGAACAGGATCATGTTAAATATTTCCCCCCTATTAAAAATAACCTAAAACAAGAAAATAACAATAAATATTTCCTGTTACCTTCTTAGACAGGGAATCAGACACCCCAGATCAGATTCTAAGACTTCAAGAATTCAGTGTAATATCACAAGTAGTAACTTTGTTTATTTTGTTTGTTTGTTTGTTTGTTTTTATAAAAAGGAGATTTATTAGGTTGGCTTATGCAACCAGAAGCTAGATAGTCCATAATGGCCGTCTGCAGGCTGAAGAGCTGGAAGAACCAGTAGTGGCGCAGTCCAGGAGGCTGAAACCCCAGAACAAGAGGGATCAAAGGTTCTACCCTAGTTGGAGACCAAAGGCTTCTGAAAACTTCTGAGACCAAAGGCTTCTAGAAACTCCCTGGAGAATTTGGAAAAGTGAAGAAGTGAGAATCCAATATCCTCAGACAATTGAATCAGCAATCAAGAACCCATTCAAGAAGAATTGAGCTTGCATCTGCTGCTGCTTCCTTGTTCTTGCAACTTTTATTCTGTCCAAGCAATCATCCTATTGGACAGTGCTGCCCACACTTATGGAGGGTGTCCATTTCAGTTGGCTATCCCACATGCCAATCATTCCTAGACACACCCTCATCAACATACCCAGAAGCCTCTTAATCATTGTCATCTTTTAATACAATCAAGTTGACAATTCAAATTAACCCTTACAAGTTCCAAACTACCTATTTCTGAGGCTCTTCTATATTCTAAATAGATGAAAATAATGAGACTATCCTTATGAAACTTAAGAGAGACTTGAAATATTATGCAACTCAGGAAGAGACATCTTTGAACTTTGAGGTAGCATTCAGAAAGAATGCCAATCTTTAAAGGGCATAAGGACAGATTGAAAAAAAAAAACATGAGTTTTGAAGTCAAAACACTTGGATTCAGAATCTGGTTCAACTCCTTATTAGCTGTATGACCCAGAGCAACCTGCTTAAGCTTCCCAGTTTTAATTCCTTTCCTATAAGTTTGTGGGAGATGCTATATCATTACCTCCCAAGTTCATTCTGAGAATTGAGTTAAAATAAGCAAGTCACAGAATTTTGACAGAGTAAGTACTCAATAAATTCTAATTCTGCTCTCTTTAAACTTTGTTGTTTTTGTCACTGTCTCCTGAAAGTAATCATGAACAATATCTTCCTTAATGAAAAAGCCTGTAGCCTACTACTAGTATTTTGACTGGGGGAAAAAGGAATGGGAACAGGGTCACAATGGAGGGGAAAAAAAAAGATAAAATTTGCTTATATACTCAATGAATGCTCAGGTGAATAGGTAGATAAATAGAACAGTGAGAGTAGTCCTAGAAGCAAATGCAGAAGAAAAACTGCAATAAACAGATAATGAGATGATACATGTATGTATGTATACATACATGCACACACACATATACATGTATAAACAAATATATACATGTACATAATTACATCTATATGAACACATAAGAAAGGAAAGACAATGAACAATATTAGGTTTAAGTGGATAGTTCTAAAATTATCTGGAAAAGTTCAACACATGTCCTGATTGTTTGAAATGAGCAGTTTAAATAGAATTAAGATGGTATTTGGGGATTAGGAAGTGAGAGAGGTTTGCACACATTCTAGGCAGTAGATGATAAATTCTCTCTGTCCTATGGTATTCCCTAAATAGGATATGCCAGGACAAATGCAAAAGAAGCATCCTACCCTAGGCTCTGTAGTACCTTTTGTTAAGTTGGATATAGTCCAGTTATTGGGGTTCCATCCTTCCTTTTGTCTATATAGACTAATCTCAAAATATGACTATGATCCAAGCAAATGAATGGAAGTCAAGAGAATGAAAGTTAGCCATGACTGCCTCAAACCCTGAATATTGCAAAGAGATCAATGATGTGAGAGTGAAATAAAGAGCAAAATGACTGGATCAGTCTGATTCTTTCTTCATCACTTCTGCAGCTTTATCAAGATATGCATGGACAGCAACTAGGACCCATGCACAAAATCACAAATACCTCTACACATGTAAGGTGCAAAATTACTACACATGCTGCATGCCTGCGAGAACCCCATTGAAACTACAGTTTCTAATAAGTGTTTTTTTTGGGGAGGGGAGGGGTTAAAGGCATCTGGGTTTCGACAATAATCTATATGAGGTCCAGTTTAGAGGTCTGTCATCTTCTTACTCAAAACATACATGGAAAACAAAAGCAATGCAAAAGATTTTTACATAGACAATCTCCCTCTGGCCAAATCTGACTAGACTGCATTTTCTTTTTGGGAATAGCTGAAGAGGGGATAGAGGAGTACTTAAAAATCTCTATTCCCTTGACCTATTCTGATGTACACTTAAGATTAAATTTAAAAAATTGTTTGCCTACTCCAGATACATTACTTTTAAACTCAATGTTCTTCATTTCTTTCCCCTATCTTTCTCTCTTCCTTTCTCTCTCTCTCTCTCTCTCTCTCTCTCTCTCTCTCTCTCTCTCTCTCTCCTCTATGATATGAATGAACAACTGTTTTCTTCCCTCCTTTATAACAGTGGGAATATGGAAGTGTAGCAACATCAACAGCAACATGTATTGATTTCCTACTATGTGTTAGTCATGCAAAGATACGCCCACATATGTCATTGCTGCTGTGTTCTGAATGTTATGTCCCTACAAAATTTGTGTGCTGAAATCAAATCTCCAGTGCCTCAGTATTAAGACATGGGACTTTTGGAAAATGACAAGGTCATGAGGGTAGATGCCTGACAAATGGAATTAGTGTCCTCATAAGAAACCTGGCTAAGCTTGCCCCCAGCCTGCACCATTTGGACAACATAGAAGGCATCATCTTTGAGAATCCTCTTTTCAGACACTGAATCTCTGGTGACTTGGTCTTGGATTTTCTGGCCTCCAGAACTATTGGCAATAAATTTCTATTGCTTGCAAATGACCCAGTCTAATAATTCTGTTCTAGTAGCCTAAGTAAGTAGACTAGGATAATTATACTTGATATTTTCAGCAAAAAAGAGAAAGGCAAGAAGATCAAAACAGAAAGCAGAAGAAGCAAGAGAAACAACGGTAGGAATGTGAAGAACAGGTCCTGAGCCAAGTGGTTCAGATGGCCCAGCGGAAGCTAAAAAGGCAAAGAAATAGATTATATCCTGCAGTTTCCAGGAAGAGATAACCCTCTGATGCCTTGTCTTTCAGCCAGTGGAACTGATTTTGGACTTCCAGCGTCCAAAATCTTAAGAAAATTTATTTCACAAAGTTGAGAATTTTGTAGTATTTTCTATATATTCTGCAGCTATGATTTATAGGAAACTTCATAGGATTTAAAGGACCCTTGTGTTTACAGCAGGTTTACCTGGATGATCCAGGATACTCTCTTCATCTCAAAATCCTTAAATTAATCACAAGTCCTGTGCAAAATCAGATATGCATAGGCTCTGGGAAAGAGGATGGGAACATTTTTGATGGTCAATTATTCAATCATCCATTCTACATATGCTTGACTCACCTCTTCTGTGGTGTCCACCTTCACCAGCAGCATGAGTTGTTATTTTTCAGCATTATCCTTAAACACCCATATAAGGAAACGTTTAATTTGTTACTTAACTATAGATGAAAAATGGCTTCTCATATTTTTCTCTGTTTTTTTTTCTGAGTTTGACTATTGTATATATAAGTCCTGATTTTTTTTTTTTTAGTCTTTCTGTGTTTGTATTGTTTTGTTTTGGTACTGGGAATTGAACCCATGGATGCTTTGCCACTGGAGCTATATTCCCAAGCTGTTTTTATTCATTTACTTTTATTTTGAGGCAGAGTCTCAAACTTGAGGCTGGCTTCAAACTTGCAATTCTCCTGCCTCTGCCTTCTGAGTTGCTGGGATTACAGGTGTGTACCACCAAACCAGACTTCTGTGGATTTCTTGTTTAAATAACATACTTTTTTTGTTGGATTGTTTGTTCTTATTTATACACTCTGTGTGCTAAAAACTAATGATTTGTCTGTTAACAAGTTGCAAATGTGACTTTAAAAATCAGAAAATCAAACTTGCAAATTCTTTTCTTCATGCCTTCTGTGTGTTAATTAATAAATTATTTCCCATCTGAGGTCAAACAGATGTTCTATTTAAAATATTTCTGAAACAAATTAAGGTTCTGGCTTTTTTGTATATTTCTTTTACCATGCTTTTAAGATATATCTGTAATATTCATATTCCTTATATATAGTTTTTCTTAAATAGGCAAATTTTTCAGCACTAGTATATACTTGTTTCCATTGATTTAAAATACCACCTTTATCATATACCAAATTTCCAAACATGTGTAGGTTCTCTATTCTACTGCAAATAAACAAATTTCTATTACTGTATCTTTACTACACTGATTTAATTCACATAAGACAGCCTTGGGGTAGGGAGTTGAGTTTCTATATGCCTCACATCAAGCTACTAAGTGCAATATTTAAATCATGTATATTTTCAAAAGTATTCCTTTCTACTTGATAAAATTCCCAGAGGGTGTGTGTTTAATTCTTCACTGCATCTGTCAATTTATCCCATCTAATATTTTTTTAATATTTATTTGATACTATATTAAGTGTGGACATGTGTATGATTATTTTGACAGTGAGTTGTACATTCTTTTTATCAGTAAAAATTATTTTTCCCTGTATATAAGCAACTTTCCTTAAATTTTATTTTATCTGTTTTTAATATTGCTACAGTATATTTGTTTTTGCTATAATTTTCCTGACATATTTCTCTCCAACCTTTATTCCCAACATACTTGTATTATATTGTTTTCAGTATGTTCTATCAAATTTCTTTCTTATTTCTTCTTAGAATTTTATCTACTTAACTTGTACTATTTCATATTGGCTGACACATATAGACATTTGAACCATGCATTGCAAGAGAGGAAATAAATTATAATTGTGTGTCTGTTAATACACAAGAAGGAAATTAGTTTGGATTGGAGACCTGTCAGGACATACGAATTCACCTTTCACCATGTGAATTCACTCAGTTACTTCGTCTAGTACAACAATTGGGATGATAGCATCTTCATTCTTCACCTCACGATTCCTCTTTTGATTCTGGGTCCTCAGCAGAGCCTGATATATGATGTAAGTGGGATTGCCTCCTGCTTTTATCCTTCTCCATGAGTTACTTAGGCATTCTGAGCCTCGGTTTCATCGTTGTTCAAATGGAATTGCCCTACCTGCTTTATGATATTGCTGTACAGATGGAGTTAAAAGCTATCTTCAATGTACCTCGTAAGGCTCATGAGGCACAAGGTATGTTTGGTGTTGAGGCTCTCAGTAGCACCTTCTACATAGTGGACATTCATTAAGTTCCTGGAAAAAAATATGAAATTGTGTTGAACTATTTATTCAGAAACACCATTTCCTCATTCCTAAGGGTCATTACATTTATCCAATATTAATTACATAAACATCTTAGTTCTCTCTTATTGTTTAAACTTTCTTGCAAGGGAATAAGATTAGTAAACATAAATCTCTGCAGTCAGATATAGATGGTAGTATATCACAAATATTTGTTTTTTCTCTCAAATGACACAGATAATCTCATAAAGACACATAATTTCTAAAAAAAAAAAAAAAACAGACATGTTTGAATTTCTGTCAGTATTAGCCCCAAACACTAATCTTTCTTGTAACATGTTAACTTGTTTTGTACACAGAAACACTTACATGGGAAAAAGAGTTAAATATATATATATATATATATATATATATATATATATATATATATAATGCTATATACACATACATAAGAGGCCCTCTTTCTTTTTTTACTTTCCTACTAACTACATGCCAAGACTCCTAGTTAGAATGCACCTAGAATTATTAGCATATTTCAACATCTGCATAGTGGCCTAAGGTTTAAAATTTTTAGATAATGGAGAAAATCAGAGAAAATTGACAAAACCATTCAGTCATCAACATGTTAGCCAACACTCTCATACATGTTTTCTAGGAACTTCTGTCTTACATTTTGGCATATTCCCAAAGATAGACAATACTCTGTCTGTGGCACAATTTTTGAAGGCAAGAAACTTGGATTTGAAGCCTGGCACTATTTCACACTAGTAGAAACCTGCACCAAATAAGTCAACTTCTTAAGCCTTAGTTTCTCATTTGCAAAGTTAGGCTAAATACCTCTACTTTGCCCACTACACATTAAATATGATTTTCAAAAAATGAAAATCATACAAACATATGGTGAGACATTAAAAGTTTATTTAAATTATTAATGAGGGTGGTAAAACTTATCCAAAGGAAAGTTAAACACAATCAATAAATAGGCAAAATAACTGAAAAAATGCTTCTCAAAAGAAGCAGCACAAATGGCCAAAAGTTAGTTACACACACACACACACACACAAAATGTTCAACACGTTTAATCAGAGAAACAGAAATTAAAACTACACTGAGATTCCATCTCACTTCAGTTAGAGCGGCAATCACGTTGGACACGGTGGCTCTTGCCTGTGATCCCAGAGTCTCATGAGGCTAAAGGAAGATCACAAATTCATGATCATCCTGGGTACTTAGGAGACCTTGTCTCATGATTTCAAACAAATGAAAAAAAAAAAAAAACAGCTGTGGATGTAGCTCAAGGGTAGAGCACCTTAATTCAATCCTAAGTAAATTCTGGGAAGGATTCAGGAGAGAAATAAATTGGTATGGTCACTGTGGAAACCAGTATGGAGATGCCTCAAAAAGCTAAAAATAGAAGTACCATATGATCAATCCAGTGATACCACTCCTGGGTATTTACCAAAACATTTAAAGTCAACACACTTTAGAGATACATGCATACCCATGTCTATTGCAGCACAATTCACAATAACCAAGCTATGGAATCAGCCTAGGGGGTTGACATACAGATGAATGGATAAAGAAAATGTGGTATATGTACACAAGAGAGTTTTACTTAGCCTTAAAGAATGAAGTTATCTCATTTGCAGGAAAAATGGATGGAACTGGAGACCATAATTTTGAACAAAATAAGACTCAAGAGAAGCAAATATTATACATTGAAGGGAAACAATTAGGGTAGAGGAAGGAGATCAGGAAAAGGGAGGAAGGGAGAGTAGGAGAGGTATCAGGAAGTGAAATTGATTAAATTGTGTTTATCTGAATGTGTGAATGAAACCCAGCATTCTGTATAATTAATATACTACAATAAATAAATAACAGAAAAGGCTTAAGAGAAACTGAATGAATACAAGCACTAAAAGAAAAAAATTCCAGAGAAAAGATTACTACATAATCTTTTCAGTCATCTTTTCCACTGTACAGAAGTAATTTGCATGTCTACTAGAAAATACATCTTGAAACATATCATTTTACAGAGTCATGGTTCTAATAAGTAGTAAATAATGTTCCAATCAAAAGTACATTTACCTAGAGAACTAAATAATTCTTCAGCAGACCTGTTAGGCAATACTCCAGTATAACTTTGAAAATATACAAAATCATCTTCTTGCACATCAAGAAGATGAACAAGGATAACATTTATTAATGACAAATATTTATCAAAATTCTTTAATGTTGTTATGCTTTTCTGATATTTTTTATTACTGTAATTGCTACTACTGTCATTGATACAATCATTATTTATTTTGAAGGACCTTATATGTATGTCCAGAAGTCTTTGTGAATTTATTTCTTTGACATTTTTTTACTCATTTTTCAAAGTGTTTCAGACTGAGATGAAGGAAGGACTTTTAAGGCTTTAAGAACCTTTAAACCAGAAATGGAAACGTGCAAGAGAATAAAGTATGATTTGCAGGAGTTCTGAACATTATGAGGATGTAATGAATCTGGAAACTTTGTCTATTTCTGCCCATGAGGAGAGACAAGAATTCTCTGTAAATAAAATCTTGCTTGCATGTGTAGCCAAGCAGCCAATGGGTAGAATAATGAGTTTCTGAACTAAAGAATTATACATAAACAATTAAAATGGAAATAACTTATCACCCACTCTTGGAGAACTAAAAATAGTTTATTATAGCTAAACCACAGAGAAAAAAGAGAAGTGATGATAAATGACAATGGGAAAGTGAAAGTTTTCCCCTTCTAATTCATAGCAGTCACAAACCAATATCCATGTTTGCATTACAGGGAAAGAGGCTTAACTGGGTGTCAAGATACCTGAATTCTAGAACCACTGTGAATTCTATTTAGCCATTGGCTAATAGTGATTATCTGAAAAATTACTTTTCCTTTCTAAGCCCCATTTGTCTAACTGCAAAATGAGGGTTACTGGGTGTATGAGTTAAGTCCCATAGATTAACCTGCATTGACAACATGTTAAAGATCTGGGAAACATATTTATTGGCAGCATTGTTGAGGGGTGCATTCCAAACTAAAACATTTGGAAATGAGGTGAGAAGTTCAAGAATGAGCAGAAGGAGGGGCTGAGCTGTGACATAGAACCAAGGGAAGCCCCAGCCAAATCTACTGGTTGTTCCCAAGCTACAGTAGCCTTTTGTTGGGTGGTCATAGCCAGAACCCCATATTTCTACACTGACCAAGCACTGGATTATACCAGAAGGAGGTAAAACTTTGATCAAGGTGGCTCTACAAGTGGCATGATCCCTTCAGATGTCACCAAATCAGTAGGTACTTTAATTGATGCAAGATAGAACTCAAGTATGACTACCACCAAACAGGGGGTCATTAAGAATTATTTATTGCATTGATTCACATAGCAACATGATTACCACATAGGCAGAGTGGAAAGGAAATCAAGGGGTGAATAGTATATATATATATATATATATATATATATATATATATATATATATATACACACACACACACATATTGAGATTAGCAATTAACATATTCAGTAAGTATCTGAATATATTGTTAATATATATTGTGATCCATTGTTGCACCAGCACAAATTTGCACAAGGTCCAAAATGTCTCTAAAATTGTTTTAGGTCTACCCCTCAGGCATATATTTTAGAATGCAAATGCCTTAAGATGAAAGTCTCAATTACTTTCTGTCAAATTCTTATGGTCAGATCTGTTTGCACCAGTTTCAATATTTTTATGTTGTTTGCCTACAACAATGGATGTGGTTGGAGAAGTTCTGCCTGACATTTATCTCAAGAATAGTGTATGCAGTCTTTTTCTTTCAACAATCCCCAACTTGAACTTTTACCCAATACGCCTGACACAAAGAGGTGCTGATAGTTAAGGCTAATGGCCTATAGCACTCTCAGCGAACAGAAAGTCCTTGGAGTGGGTGCCTGAGTGGCACATCAGTACCCACCACAGTGCAGCTCTTATTATTTTCTATCCTGCTTTTTTACTACCCTCCCTTCTGTACTCCAACTCTGTTTCTCCTATATAAAATTAATTGCAATTTCTGGAAAGTGCCCTGAATATATACTTTCTACTTACCAATATCACCACTAACCTTACCTACGACTCCCTATAGTCTCAGCTTGGATATCACTCCTGGATGGTTCCAGAACATCCTGGGTGTGTGCTAAGTTAATTATTCCTTGCCCACTATGTGCTGCTAATCATGCTTTCTTCACATACCAGAGTTTTGTCATCAATGTAATCAACTTGAAGGTATTTAATGGGTCTTCTGACACCTAGCCCCTGAGGTAATGGAGTAAATATTACATGCATCTTTGTTTAAAAATATAAGTAAAAATAAATGAATGTGTGAATATCAGAAGCAGTAAATTAGAAAATGTTTGCAAATATCTCAATCCAAAAGATTGGAAACACCATCCCAAAAAGTGAAAAATATTAAAACATAATAATAGAAAGGAGAAAACATGAGTTGGACACGGGAGATTTTCATATTAAAAAGGTCCAATAATGCAAGGAGCACAGCTACATCACCAGAACCCTGGCTGGGTGAATGCCTCAACTGTGGGTGTGGAGCTACCATGACTCATGATTTCTTTCAGAACTTTATTCCTTAGTGTGATCTACTTTTTAGATTTGATTTCTTCTCCTACTTAATCGTTTGTCTCTTTTTGGCTTCAATAGCCAAAGAGAAGAAAAAACAACAAGAACCTTCATACATGTGTGTACTATTGCCCAACCTACAAGCAGACATTGTAAATCAATATTATCTGCAAGACTGTTAAAATACCTCCATTCCTGATCCTTCAGGTAGTCTGGCCCTGAAGGCTTATTTGTGAGATAATGTCTAATGGAATTTCATAGCACTTTTCTCTCAGTCATATGCCTTCAGATGTTTAATCCTCTTTATCATTAAAACTGCCCAGTGTGGGCTCTATTAGCGTCCACATTTTTCAAATAAAGAAAAGGAGACTTAGCGGCCAAAAAGTTCCTTAAGGTTACACAGTTGGGTACAACCTTGTTCCAAACCCGGTTCTTTGAAGTCTAAGTCAATTGTCTTTCCTATTTTACCAGAGCTGGGATTAAATTCTTACTAGGTTGTCTCTAAGACCACTGTTAGAGATGTATTTATTTGACATTGATAGGTTTTGGTGCTCCAAGAATAAAAGATAACTATTTTGTGGAATTAAATATACATCCAATGACTTAAATAAAAGCAGAAGAGTAGCAGGAACTGTCACACTATAATGCTTAATGATTTAAAATTGTCTTCTCTCCTTTTTCACAAATCCTCAAATGCATATCATTATTCCTGCTTTACAAATGAAGAAACCAAGGACCAGAGAAGTTGAGATACTGGCTCAAGATAAATTATAGAGAAAACTACAATTTGAGTTCATTTTTTTTTTCTAGCTCCAAATCCTCTCATATTTATATTCTAGCCTCTATTAAATTCATGTACTTTCCAGGTTTCAGACTTTCATCCTCCTTCACACTTAGAAAATAGCATCAACAAGTTTAAATCTGTCCAAATTGCTCTAGTCCCTTGTGGGAACTGAAGCTCAAGTCCCCACCTGCCATTCTGAGAGAGATTGCTAGATGCAGAGCTATGCATCATTTAAGATCATTAGTGTAAAATCAATAGCTGCAGGAAATAATTGTAGCTATTTCTGTGACCTTGCCCCCTGCTGTACTTCATCCTTGAAGGTTATTTAATTAAAGTCCAAGCAAGATGGGCTAGCATTGGAGTGGTGTATAAAGTGGAATTGACACAACACCACAGGGAATCAGCTTTCACTCTTAGCATTGCAATGCGTGGCTCAGGCAGAGAAGGTCTCTCAGAATACCTGTAGCCAAAATCCCTCAGGGTCTGTGAAGGGACACTGCCTTGCAGATGGTTAGCTCTCGCCTGACATCATAAGAAAGGATGTGTGTATCACAAATTGGGAAATTATCATTCAGTAATTATCTGTGGGAAAGCTACTGTCTATTAAATCATCAGTCTGTATCAATGCTGAATACGACATCAATCCTAAATAATCCTAATAATTTCAATGATGTTTCAAAAATGACTCAATAATTTTGGGCCATAGTATCTTCAGGCTACTATCACAAAAATGAAATAGCCTGGGTACCTTCAGTAATAGAAATACATTTCTTAAAGTTATGTAGGCTGAAAGTCCAAAGTCAGAGTGCCCTCATGGTCAGATTTTGGTGAAGGTCCTCTTCCAAATTGGAGACTTTTGACTTCTCTTTTTATTCTAACATAAGGACTGAGGGCTAGAGAGATCTCTGGAGTCCTCTTATAAGAACACTAATATCATTTCCAAAGGGGGCACTCCCATGACCTAATTACCACAGACGACCTCACCTTATACTCCCACCACTTTGAAGGTCGAATCCAATATGCAAATTTCTATGAGATACAAATATTCAGTCCATTCTACTAGGAGACTAAATTACTTCTGACTTAAAAGCCCCATATGCTTAATGGCAGGACATGTCTTGCAATAAAATAAACCCTGCCAAATCTAGTAAATTTTGCAAAGGGATTGTAAACTTGAGTATTGGCCCATGTCACCTCCTTTCTAGATTCAGGTGAGAGGTGATCTTCTACCCCAGCATGATATTTCCAGATTGTCATGGTTCACACTTCCTTTGGCAATGCTTGCTTTACTTCTAATATTTCCAAAATGTTATCCACTCTTCAGTTAGTGCTGCTGCCACTTTGTAGTAACAGCATCCTTAAGTATTCATTGCAAGTATAAATTCAGCACTTCCTTTTTTTTCAATTTGCAAAGAACTTAAAACCACCATTCATTAATTGATTCATTATTTAAAAAAATATTTACAGAGCATCCAGTAAGAAATCAACTACATAGTGACTTGTGGCTTTATTATTAATATCTAATCAATTAAAATCATAAAACATGGTCTTCATGAATTCTGATTTTTTCTCACTCATGTAGCAGAAATGTTCAGTATTCCCATTGCGTACCACGTAAATACCAGAGTACAAAAAATGAACCAAATAAGGTTATTTGCCTCAAGGAACTTATATGAAAGCTAGGGAGTCAAACAACAAACTAGAGAAATAAAACAGCAAATAAATAAGTAATTGAATATATTAAAAATTTCTATGAAAGAATAAAAGCTAATTAATGTGATGGGTGGCAGGGCTGGGTGTGCAGGTTCCTATTAATAGGGTGGTCATGGAAACCGCTATAAGAAAATGAGAGCTGAGATGCATTTTTTATAATATTGGATACTGAAGACATAATAGAAGCATATCTTAATCCAAAAACTGGACATGACTCTCCTCAAGTCTATAGCCCCATCTCAGCTCAATTCCTCCATAATAGAGACCTGCAGTTACAATTTCTGTTGCCAACTTGGTTAATCCAGGAACTGTATTTCCTAAAACTCCTTTCCCTGTGTGACTCTGAGTTACAATTTGTTGAAATGAATTTTTTGTGGTTTTTTTTTTTTTTGAGACTTCAAAGGAAGAAAAGTAAAGCAGTTCCTGTTACATTCTAAAGGTCTTTGCACAGAGTATAAAGGACAGATGAAATGTCCTTCTTATCTCTTCTTTCCAAGTCTCATTATTTTCCCTGATTGCTGAACTGTGTACTAACAGACTCTACAGACTACTACCACAAAGATAAGAATCTTCCCCCAGATATGACCCTGAGCTTCCCCTTGGTGCGTCCACTAGGCAGCTGGATGCAGTTGATGTCTGCAGCTCCCCTAGTTTCTAATGTGTCCATCACATCTATACCATGAGAGGAAAACTTAAGAACAGTTTGATGATATTTCAACTCCTTTTCTAGGATCTGCCTTTGTCTAGTACTACTGACAATACTGTAGTTCATGTTCGTTTTGATAATATTTTATGCTATAGCATTTACTATAGTTCTGCTTCTCTGATAATCCTATTGATCCCAGAATCGGTTTCAAAGGAACATAATATTAAGCATGAAATTGAGAATTATATCTAAGGAGTGATATTTAAAGCCACTAATATCAGGTGCACTGATAGTAAACAGTGTTGGAAGTTCACGGCTTGCAATGGAGAAGCAGTCATTTAAATTATTTACCTGTAGTTATCCAGGACAAAATATCTATAAAAGAAAAATATTTGAGATACCATAAAACAATTCAGGAGAAATAAAACGTGTAACACTATGAAGGTGGTTTTATTGGCAAGTGAGTTTGGGTGCATGTGAAGAGAGAACAATGCACACAGGTTTAAATTCTCAACTGAAGTTCTTGTTTGTATGTTTTCAGAAACTAGAAAACTTTTATTACTGGAGGGAGAGACTTTGAGAATGGCAGTGGGAAAAGCTCTATAATTCTTTTTCTCTATACCCTCAACAAAACTACAAGAATAACCACACAAAAACAAAACCGGCTGCATTGTCCTGATATTTTCACAAGGTCTGGAAATTACCAAAAAGATTTCAAAAATCTGTGGAACATTTATCCAAGAAAAAATGTGATACACCAGTAAGGAGAGTGGAATTTTGTGCCATTTTACTAAAAAATACTCTCATTCCCTCTCTGCAACACCATGGAAATCTTGAAAACCAAGGGTCTTGCAGCCACAGAAAAGGACCAACCATATCGGGGTGACTCCCTACAGTTTCGTCTCCACAGCATTGTTGTTACTTTGTGAATCTCAGTGTTTTCTGGTGGAGCCCCACTCAAAAGGCGTTGTTATTTTTTGACCTAACTTCAAACTCATTTTATCTCCAAAATGTTTACCAAAAATAAATGGCATCGATTATTTAAAACTTAAAGTAATGTCTGGGGAATAAGTTACCATGGGAGTTTCGAAAAGTTCTGATACATTCTTTAGAATTTAAAAGGTCAAATTCCTGTGCAGGATTGTGTACCTGCTTAGGGAATATCCCCAAAGGCCACCAACTTTTCACCTCAGAATGCTTTTGAGGCTCTGAGGAAAAAGTAAATTAAAGATCATACAGAATAGGAAAAGCTGCTGAAGGTTGAAAGCATGTTCCCCCCGCCCCTCCACACACACAGTGTTTTAACAGCAGGTCTTTAGAGAAATCTATGAACAATCACTAATTGATCACTAAGGCAACTAAGTGTAGACTTCAAGGAAACATACTACCAGGAATATATGATTTATAAATGTTTTCCAGAAAATCCATCAAACAACTGGCAGTCACAACAATGGGACAAAGGTGCAGCATGCCTTGGGAAGGAGCAGCATCTGGTTTTGGTCATTGCCACGTTGAGTTTGCAAAATATCCAGTATCCAACAAACAACTTTAGGCACATAAAAGAATCAGGAAAGTAGGGTCCATACAGAGAAAAATCACCAGTCATTTAAATTGACACTGAGAAGTCCCAATTCTTGAATTACCTAGACAAGTTTTTGAAATCATTTACTATAGTACACTCAAAGAAAACAAGGCAAACATGCATGAAGAATGTTTGGAAAGTATGAAAATGATGTCTTACCCAGAGAAAACACTAGTGGTGTTTTCAAAGGGAGAAAATAAAAATTCCTGAGTTGTGAAGTACAATGACTGAAATGTGGAATGAAGGGTTTTGAGAACAGATCTGAGTTGACAAAATAAAGTGTCAGCAATCTTGAAGATCAGAAAACTTTGGAAGACAGAAAAATTGTAGAAAAACACAAAAGTCTCAGACTTGGCACACCATCAAACATACCAATACATCAATCATGGGATTCTAAGGAGATAAGAGGAAGAAAGGAGTAGAAAATACATTTTAAAAAATAATGTTGGGAGATTTTTCTAATTTAATGAAAAAATATTAATCTATACATTCTAAAACCTCAAGGAACTCAAATTAAGATAGGTAGATTCATACCTAGACACAAAATAGTCCAACTATCAAACTATAAAGACAAAGAATTTTAAATCATCAAGAGAATGACTGATTACTTTCAAGGCATTATGAGTAATACTAACAGCTGACTTCTTACCAAAAGCCATGAATGCCAGAAGACAATTAGATGACATATTGAAAGAGTGAAAAAAAAGCAAAATAAAAAATGAAAACAAAAAATGCCCCATCAAACTAGAATTTTATATTCATTAAAATTTTATTTCAAAAATTAAGAAGAAGGCATTCACAGATAAACAAAATCCTGCCTTATAAGAAATAATAAAGGGAGTCTTCAAACTGAAAACTATTTTTTAGATGATAACTCATATCCATGAAAAGAAAGAGAGCCCTCCAAGAGGTGATAGCATAGATAAATTCAAAGATAATACAAATATAATGTGCAACTCAACTTTTCTTGTATAAAAGACAATTCATATTGTATATAATTCCATAATTATAAAACCACTTTGATGGATTTTATGTCCTAAAGTGGTAATTTACAAAGCACAAAGAAAAAAAGAGGGGAAATATTAGAGCAATATTTTCATATACTACTTAAGTTAGTATTAATATACACTAGAGTCTTTTAAGTTAAAAATATAAATTTTAGTCTCCAGAGTAATCAGTAAGAATAAGATATTTAAATAATATTTAGCACTTTTTTAAGAGAGAGAGAGAGAGAGAGAGAGAGAGAGAGAGAGAGAGAGAATCTTTTTTGTAGATGGACACAACACAATGCCTTTATTTTTATGTGGTGCTGAGAATCAAACCTGGGTCCCGCCTGTGCTAGGCGAGTGCTCTACTGCTGAACCACAATCCCAGTCCCAATATTTAGTATTTTTAAAAGAATAAAATATTTACCATAAATCGAACAAAATAAAGGTATGACTTGTATGCCAATAATTATAAAATACGGCTAAGGAATATTAAAGAAAATTTATGTAAATGGATAGAAATTTTACATTTATATGTTGAATAACTCTATTGCTAAAATAGAAATTCCCCTAAATTGATCATGTAGAAGAACAATCCCTATTAAGACTTATAAATTTCAGAAATGACAATATCATAAAATTACATAATAATGGGAAACAAAAAGATTAATCAAAACAATGTTAAATGAAAAATTGAAGAACATTAACCTTTAGATTTCAAATCTTACTATAAAACTACCCACATCAAGTATGCTAAAATTAAGAATATGCATATTGTTCAATGCCAGAGAAGGGGGAACCTACATATTCAGAATTATGTGATATTTGACAATGGTACAAATTAATTCATTGAGAAAAGTTCACTCTCATCAATAAATAACCTCTCACAGTCACAAAAACCCATTAAAGTATACTTAAAAACTTTTTATGCAAACAGATCTGAATACTGTTTGGAAAGGTTAATCAAGACTGATAGAAGTCAGAAGTCAGGGTTGTGGGTGATAAGATGAAAAGAGATTCATAGCTTACATTCTGCTTAAACTTTCCTCTATGTTCCAGGTTTTTTCTTAGTGAAATATAGTTTGAGGGTTGTCACAGTCAGTTTTCCTTTGCTATAAATAAATACTTAAGATAATCAGTTTATAAAGATAAAATGTTTTTGAATTATAATTTTACATATTCACTCCATGATCATTTGGCCCCATTGTTTTGGGCCTGTAATGTGGCATAGAAAAGATGCTCACCTCATAAGTAGGAAGCTAAGGAGGCCAGGGTCTTGCAATGCTCCTGAAGGGCACTTTCCAAATGATCCAAAGACTCCCACTAGACTCCACCTCCCAAAGACTCCAATCTCAACAGTGCCACTCTGAAGACTGAGCCCTCAGCATAATGGTACTTGGAGGACATTCAAGATCCAGGCCAGAGGAGTGTGTGAGCAGTGTGGTATACTGAGTGCCCAGTTTGAATTAGACGGCCTCATGCATAACTGAGCTCCACATCTGTGACGTTTGACAAGTCACATAGCATTTATCTCAAGTTCTTCATCTGTAAAATAAGAACAGTAATATTAGCTGCACCTAAATTATATTTAATAAGATAAATTATATTTGTTAAGATAATTAAAGTACCTGACATAGAGTCTCTCATAAGGTAACTTGTCATTAGACATTCAATGGAAAAAAAAAAAAACATAACCTAGGCTAAGAAGAAATAAATTGAAATGAAAAGCAAGAAACATACACATACATACATGCACAACCAGACTCCTTCCACCAGGACACAGCAACGGATATTAGGGGATTAGAGAAATTCAGAAAGAAACCAAGAAGAGAGACTGAGCTTTCTATACAATAAACATTAGTCTAACCTATCAGTTCCAAGCAGTCTTCTGAAGGAGACTGGGACAGCATTGGAAATTTTAGTCAAGAAAAGAGAAAAGGGAAAAATTAGCAACAGTATAGTGCTGCTACACATCAAAATGAGGCAGCAAAGCAATTACAACTCAGCCATGCTGAAGGACCCAGAGTTCCATGTTGTGCCTTTTTTAGTTTTCCAAAATTAAACAGATTACTTAATTTTAATATTAGTTTATGCTTGATAATGGTTGTGTCTAAACTAAGATCAAAACTTTGCAACTCAAAAGGTAAATTGTCATTTTGGAAACTCTTGACTACACTCTCTTTGCCTTCTGAGTTAGTATGTTATCTGGGAAGAGAGATGGCAGTGGGAAAGCCAGGGTTTCCATAGAAAAGGCCATAAACTTCAGACTGAGACAGGAGAAGGGAGACTGATCCTACTGGCAAGGGAAGAAAGCTAGGCAAAATTTGGGAGTTCAAGGTACCCTGCTTCTTAAGGGTCTATCTGCATGGTATTACCCAGTTTCCATGCTCCAAGAATCAAGAGGGCTTCAAGATGCGGTAGAAGGTAGAAAGCAAAAGCAGCCCCATAGAGCTTTACAGCCTTAACTGCACCAGGTCCAGTGCATAAACCTGTCCTGGAAAGTGGAGATCTGGCCACTTTGAAGCCAGGACAACTTCTCCTGAGTTCCTGGGTAGCTGTGCATGGACAGCTAAGAGCTGAGACACTGAACGCACTGAAGCTGTCCCTTCTCCTGGTAATCTGCTGTTTATAGTCGCTGTGGTTCAGATCTGCCCATCAAAACTCATGTTGAAATTTAATGCTCAATGTGAGGTTCAAAGAAATAGGACCAGGTGGGAATTTTAATAGATGATATGTTATGAGAACGCTGCTCTCGTGAATGGATTAATGGGTTAATGTGTACCTTGAGAGTGGGTCTGTTATAAAAGCCAGCTTGGCTCTGTATCTTGTATGTGCTTCTTTCACCATGTGATGCCTCTACCACCTTGGGATCCTGCAGAGTTTCCACCAATAAGAAGGCCCATACCAGATGCTGGCATCTAGTTTTGGATTTCCCAGCTTCTGGGGGAAAAAAAAGATCTAAATACATTTCTATTCTTTATAAATTACCCAGTTTCAAGTAGTTTGTTACAGCAACAGAAAATGGTATAAGAAAATAGCTAAATCCAACACAGCAAAACAAAAATAAATGTGCCCAAGAAACATCTTTATTTAGCTAACTCTCCTGGTTGCTGTAGAATGATTTTGTTTTTGTCACTTCTCCATTTGTCAAATATCCCTCCTTGAATATAGAAAGAAGGCAGTGATGAACCAGCTACAAGGCAGAACACAAACTAGTAATGTGGGAAGGAATAAAATCTTGTGATTTTTTTTTTTTTTGTTTTTATCTTAAATTGGTTGAAGCTGGGTAGTTGGCAGCTTTCTTAACCTGCAAAATATAAACTTCAGAAGAGCTTACTGAGATATTTTCAAGCAGATGAGTGTGTCCAGGAAAAGAAGCTGTATGTGAAAAGTTCTAGTTGAAGGTGGGAAACAGAACCTTGGGCTACTCCCAAGTTTACACTAGTTTGATGAATGAGAGTTAGGATTGTAGCCTGCAAATTATAGTGTATAGAGAATTCAGGTGTCAACTCAGGAAACATGGGGACAGGAAAGAAGTACTGTCGAATTAGAATTGAAGGAGCAATGTTTGTCATTTTTGTCCTGTGAAGTAGAGAAAGATGATTTTAAATCTCTGGGGCAAATGGGGTAAAGGCCGGGGATATTCTCTGAGAGCTATTGGTATTTCTAGACTGGGATTATTCATGCTAAATGTGCATGAGCAGTTAACACAGACATTCTTCTTTTTTTATGAGAGATTCACTCTATTTATTTATTTATTCTTAATGGCCACCAAGACAGAGGGTTATGATATAATAAAAGAACTACTACTCACTAAATGGTAGAAAAATATGTGGGATCCCCAGCGTAAATTGGTGAACTTCATTGTGAATTGTATAGCAATTAGGATATCACTGAAAAAGATATACATGCATCCATCCATAAGTTTGCCCCACATGGCTAAATAGCCAAAAATATGTTGAATTTTTAAAGCTTTCAAAGTGTCTTTCACAGGGCTAAGCTACTGATTTGCAAAGGCCTTGGATTCATTTCAGATTAGGTCATCGGATAATGCCAGTGAGTTTCCTTTGAGATTTAAATTGACATTAAAATTTACAACCACTTCCAAAGCTAATGGAACTTGGCTGTACCTATGGACTTTCATTTTACTACGTTCAAAATCCAGGTTTAAGACTGTGATAGACTGCTAATATTTTTGTTATTGCTTTTGTTTTAGACATTTTCCATTGCAAAATCGATCTGCATAGAAAGAATGGCAAGCTCAGAGGCAAGAATATTCAAGCCTTTTCTCTGCCCAACCGTAAGAACCAACTAAGAGTACTCTTCATTATGGTGTGGCTTGTTTATTACCTTTATTGTATTCTCAATTAATACATGACATGGAATTTATAAATATCATCTAAGGTAGTGAGCAGATAAATTAATAAAATTACAAACACATTATAAATGAATGAATTAATAATTTTGTGTATTTTGTTTTATATTATATTTTTCATATAATATTGGTTTTCTTTTTGTTTCCATTTTACATACATGGAATTATTCTTTGTATATACTAATAACTTTGTTTCTTATTGACTTGATAAATGAAAAGCATGTGGTTGTACGCTCATATAACTCATACATTATTAGTTTAAATATCTATATAATATTTTATTGAATAATAGTTTAGCTCAGTTTTCTTAGAGACTTTATTACTAAAATTATAAAATGCTTTAGAATTTTTCTTATAACCTGCAATACTAGGGATATCATTATTTATAAACACAAATATCATAGCTAATATGTACATAATAATACCATGGATATATTCTTGTCCTCAAACATGTATCTTAAATCACTCCTACAAAAACATTTTTTTTCTAAGCTTTTCAAAATTGGTTGGGTGTGTGTGTGTGTGGAAAATTTCTGTAGGCTTAGATTTTGCTCCAAGGAACATTTTCTTTTCTTTTTTTGTTTGTTTTGAGGGAAATATTCAACTGTTTTTGCATTATTAATACGTTATAACTATATTACATAAAATGTTCAGAGGTCATTTACATGCTCTGGATGTTGCTATATAGTTGAAATTTAGACAAATAGCTTTTCCCATATGCCTGGATGACTTCCAGGGAGAAAATTACTTGACTAGGTGAGAGACAAGGGAGAAGGCAGGTATTATTCTAGTTGACACATTTTATACGTGATTCAATATACTAATTTTCCAGGGAATAAATAAGTTTGAACACCTTTCCCCTGACAATTATTTTAGAAACTTCCTACTTATGCCTTTATTTTTATGATTATACGATAAACCACTCTCTATTATAGAGAGGTGACCTTGCTGTATGAACAGATCATGTAATGTAGAAGCTTCCTGGGAAACATCTATTGCTATAGGTATCACTCTTCATCCAAACATTGATTTAATATCTGAATTCAAAACCAAGCACATGGTATGTAAGCTTAAATAGGATGGATTAATTATGAATTTACATATCTTCCTTTCATTTCATTCTGTTATAAAATGAAATTACAGATACATAAGTTAACTAATTTTACCTTTGTAATACTGACCAGTATGGGAAACCCAAGAAATAAGTATGGTAATAATTATGTCACAAATATAAATAGGTCATTAAGTTACCAAAAAAAAAAAAAATCAGATGCAAACTGAGGAAATTTAGTTGTTACATAATTTCTCATTTAAGTTTTAATCCCACTGATCCTCCCCTCCTCAAGTATGTAATTCACACCTTTATCACATGATTTGCTGACACTTATTTTACTCATCTGTTTCTCTAATTAGAGAGTGATTTCCTCGAGTACAATAATTTCATGTTTCTTATTTCTGTCTAAATTTGTATTTGTCATGATTTAGTCCAAATGTCACAAAAAATAATTGAGAAATGTATACCAATGAAATAAGTCTAACTGATTTGAGTGATACTGATGATGTAAGACATTTGGCTTAGAAATAGACCAGATAACATTTCAGGCAAAAACACTAGTTTGGTCAAAAATCTCTACTCGAGTATATCATGAGAAGTTTTAAGCAGAGAAATGAAGTTATGTTGAGTAAACTGAAAAGAAGAGTGAAAGGGTAATAAGTGTTTCACTTCTTTTAGAAAAGCAAATAGAGCCACACATATTAATTACAGTGCTATCAGTATGAAGTTACATAGCCATTAAATCATGAAGTGCAAAAATACAAGCTTTTCCTATAATTGTTAACCCATTCACATTTCACAAATGCTAGATTTTATTTGGTACTCAATATTCAGAAAGCATTCCTTAATTAAATGAAAAACATTCTTTAATTCCAAGTTAGATTTCCAAATTTAAGACATTAAAATTAAGAAACATCTAAAGCTAAGCTTCTTGCAGGAACATGGAGTACATGCTAATCAATGCAAAAGTAGCATCTTATATTAGCTGTGTATAATGTAAGCAAATATTGTTATAAGCAGCTTAGTATTTGTCTACATCTAACAAGTTTTTTACTTTAATTTGCAAGATTAATTTTCTTACACAGCTAATGCTTACTTATTGAGATCATTGCTTTTATTCTTTTGGGGAGGTAAGGTAGGAAGAGTTGAGTGATGGCTCTGCTTTATTGGGGAAGGGGTTTGAAGATCTTATTCTCAAACTAGACCCCAGTCTTTAAGGAGTGCCTGCTTCAGTTTTATATCTTACAGTGGTAGAATCAGGCCGTTCACCTGTCCCCAGCTTCCAGACTGTTTGTATATTCCATCTCTGTCCTTGACAAATATCTTGGTTCTTTATATTTGATAGCCACCTTTCTTCCTCACCATCTTTCCTTTCTCTATTTCAGATTAATTGTTGGAACTGGGTCTTTCAGTACAACCAATGCTCAATTTCCAAGGACCCAGTTTGAGCATGAATCACAATTCCACAATCACCTCTAGGAATTATTTTTCAACAGATGGGAACCAAAGATAAAAAGCAAAATTATATACGTTTTAAGTAAAGAGATTGTTCTTTTGTGTTTTTTAATGTTACCTAAGTTTATAGCAAGACCCAAAGTCTCAGAAATTCAGTATTTAAATTCAGGAATCCTTACATTTTTTTTTCCTGTCTTTCTTCTTTATTAAACCAGTTAGTGTTAACAGAAATCAGGACATCTGAAATCAAAGCAGGATTGCAAAGTTAAAATGTGTTAGAGTCTGTAAACAAGTCAGGATGGCACCTGGCATTTTGCCAGAGAAATGTTAGGGTCTGTAAACAAGTCAAGATGGCGCCTGGCAAAATGCCAGAGGGAGTGGTTTGTGAAGTAATGCGCCAGCAAGCCATTAAGTGTGGAGATTTCTTATTGGTTGACTGATGTATCTAGTTTATGCTATTTAAGATAAGCTGTGTGGAATGTATAAATACCTCTCCTGTCCTACAATAAACGGCTCCCACTCCTGCTGTATCAACCTACACAAGTTCCTCGTCACCCCCCAGTTATTTTGCTGCAGCCAGACTGCGGCAAAAATGAACCATTAGAGATAGATGTGAGCCTTTGCTAACTTTTTTTTTTTTTAAGCATATGTGGGGTAGTCAGCAATGTTCTTGTTTTCCCCTTACTGGGATAATTAATAAACAGTGCTAAAAGTGACATAAAGTAAGATTCTGTAAGGCTTCATTCAATCCCAGAAGTAGATACCCAAGTAAATAAAGGCCCCTCAAGCACTCCAGGAGAAGATGCCTTCCTCAGAAAGTCTTCCTCCTAAACCCAACACTGACTCCAGTTACTTTGACTGTTTATGAACATCCTAATTAAGAATTACCTTCACTCTATCTTTTTTAATTAGTTAAGAGTTGTGCAGCACAGGTGGGAGTGGGTGATTCTTACCTTAGCAAAGTTATCTATCACAAACCATGTTCAGAATGCAAAATTTTAATGAATGCTACCATTGTGGAAAATCATGCAAGGCTTTGTAGGGAGAGAGCAACATCTAGACTAAATCCTCCATGACCTTCAGCAAGTCAGTTTAGCTTTAATCACTGTAGATTCTTCATCTCTAGGACCAAATGTATAGCATCGATGGCATAACAGCTGGCACATACTAGGATCTTTCAATGATAAAATCATAATTTTTTACAGTTGTTATTACCTATAGCAGTGGTGCAGCAACTGAATGCTTTGTGACTAAAAGGACAATATTTTTTTCACATTTCATATTTAAAAGTTAAGTTGAATGGATAGATTTTCTAAGTTTTTAAACTTTTTGCTCCTGTTTATTTTGCTTACTTTCCTGAGACACTGAGTACCTGTTACCCTTTTCTTTAAAGGGAAATTGAATATAATAAAAATGCATACATGGAAAAAATCACTCATGATTCAAAAATTTATCTGCCTAAACATCCATGTTACTGGGTTTAGTTTTTATCTTACTACTTTAATTACTTTTTCTATAAGAGGTAAGATGACAGAAGGTTAAGAAGTATAAAATCATGAACTGCACTGTCTTGGTGGCCCACTAGATGTAAGATCTTACGCAGGTTGCCTAATATTTTTTTGTCTCAGGTTATCCACAAAATGGAGATTTCAGTTGTGTCTTGAGAGGGATTTTTTTTTAAATTTAAAATAAAAACACTTTATTTTTAACAACAATTTCTGTCTTTCAGATTCTTTGATAATTCAAATTTTGTAATACCTAGATTAGTCATTATGTTAAAGAAATTACAACGCAGACTAGTCATAAAATAAATACTTAATCAAAAGAAATAAATGCAATGGGTTTGACATGTTAAAACCATACTAGGACTTTCTATACTGTATTGCTTGGATAAAATTGAGATCTTCAAACAGGAAAGGTTTCAGGGGGAGGAAAGTAAGCAGAGACTACAGTCTTCAGTAGTAACCACTCTGGATTTTTATTTTAACAAAAATGCCAAGAGTTAAAGAGAAATAAATGTCCTAGGTGTGGATGAGCAAACTTCATCCAGTCAGCTCAAATGCAGACCTAGACTTGAAGTCACATTAATTTGATCCCCCAGAAATTGCCTGGTGAGCTTTATCCTATGGTTTTCTATCTCAATGGATGCTTCTGCCAAGAACTTTGAAAGCATCCTCTCTGTGGATTGAACTAGGGTGTGTACCAGGCTTTAAGATCCTGCACAGATCTAGAGAGTAAAGGTCGAAGATGTAATTAACTCCAGAGCAAGATTTCTCAACTGTAACTCAAATGTAGCAATAATTTAGGACCAGCTAATTCTTTCATGTGGATGCCTGTCCTTTGCATTGAGAGAGTTAGCAGCATCTCTGGATTCAACCCAATTGATAGCAGTAACATCTCTCTCCCACCAATTTTAGCAACAAAAATAATTTCTCTGTACCTTATCAAATGTTACCTGGAAAGCAAATTTTCACACTGTTGAGAAGAGCTGACCTGGAGATATAACAAATAGCCTAGTGAATAAAAATTAAATGGGTAAATAAATAAAACCACAAAGGACATAAATTATGGACTATAATATCTTATCTCTCTTAATGAAAATTGTAAATACGTATCTCAAAATAGATTACACCAAAACATTAAATATTAGTACAACCTAAATGTACAATGTGAAGGGTAAAGGGTGGTTTGATAAAAAGAGATCTGTTTTTGCAAGACATAATGTGTTCGGTAGGTCAAATGAAAGTAAAGGAACTTAATGACATTTCAATATTGTCAAGGTATTTGTTAAAATTCAAAAATTATTTTAAATAATACCACACACATACAAAGAAGATAATAGATTGTTGAACATTTTTAAATGCTCTCTTTTTTTGTATTTACTAATTCAACAAACATTCATTAAATAAATAGTTTATTTAATAAATTAAAAACTATTGATAATAAAATATTTATTAAATATTGATAATATTTTTTGGAATAGCTATAGATGGTGAGATTACAATCTATAGGTGGTGAGCTAAAAATTGTGAGGAAAAGGTGAGAGCTTGTTCAGAAATGTCAACTGTGCTGAACACACTGGTGGATTACATTTAAAACTGAATGTTGGATTTGATCACATCAAGGGCATTGGTGAACATGACCTGAAGGATTCTAATAGATCAGTAGGAATGGGGACCAGAATGGAATCAGCTGAAGAGTGAAAAAGAGGGAAGATACAGAGGCAACAACACAAAACAATTATTCCAAGAAATTTTACTGAGAAAAGCAGAATAAATATAGCCATTAGGGCAAAATATGTTCCCAAAGAAGGTTTGCCTTGCTTTTAAGATGAGTGATTCTAGCTGATGGTATCTGGTGATTCTTTTGCTGATGGTAGTAATTCAGTAGAGAGGAAGATGAGGGAAAATAAAAAACTAAAAGGTAATATAAATAAATGAATTTCTATGGAAGTGAAATCCTTAAGCAAAGAGAATACGTTAGGATCCAGCGCACGAATGGGGGTATTGACTTTTCATAGAAGCAAAGGTCTACCGTTTTAATGAGAAAGTGTGGACACAAAGATAGGTATATTTGTAAATTTGGTGGAGAAAAAATTAGCAAATGCCAGTCAAAAGTTCTGTTTGCTCAAAGTAGAGGAAGAGAGGTCTTCGGCTAAAAATAAGGAGGTGAGAGGTTTGTGTGAGATTTGAGGAAAGAGTGTTATGAGAAAAATGTGAGATATTGGAAATAAAGAAATAAAGAAAGATGTATTTGCAGGTAGGAATGTTTGTACACTCACATCTATGAAACTTACAATGAGCAGCAAGTCATCAAACTGGCTATAGAAATACGTGTGCAAACATCAGGGAGACCTGTATAGACACCAAGAATTCCTTTGAAAGATAAAATGGACAATTGTTCCCTTCTAGTATTACATCTGTACTTGGTGTCATGGCTGAGCTATACTTTGAAATGTTGACCTGGGCATTTTTTGCGTGTGATTTCCTTCCTCCTGATCTTTCAGCATTGAGCTGAAGGTGCCCTTTCTCCTCCCCTTTCATCAGCTGAGTAAAACACACCAAAAGACACAGAGTCAAGGACCAGGCAGAAAGTCATAGATGATTAGGAACAAAATGAGCTGGGATCTGGGGATACCAGAATGGGGATTTTCTTTCATTCCAGTCAGAGGGCAATTTTCAAGAATACAAGCAACAATAAATGTTGGCTAGGATGTGGGAGAAAAGGTACACTTATACATTGCTGGTGGGAATGCAAATTGATGCAACCACTATGGAAAGCAGTACGGAGATTCCTCAGAAAACTTGGAATTTGATGCAGCTATCCCACTTCTTGGTTTACACCCAAAGGACTTAAAATCAGCATAGTACAGTGATGCAGCCACATCAAAGTTTATAGCAGTTCAATTCACAATAGCTAAAGTATGATGCTTTTCAACAGATGAATAGATAAAGAAAATGTGGATATATACACAATGGACTATTACCCAGCCTTCAAGAAGAATGACATTATGACATTTGCAGGTAAATGGATGGCACAGGAGAATATCATGCTAAGTGAAATAAGCCAAACCAAAAAAACCAAAAAATCCAAATGTTCTTTCTGATATGCGAATGCTGATCCTTAATAGGGGTGGGAGTTGGGAAGAATGGAGGAACTGTGGATTGTGCAGAGGGAAGTGAAAGTAGGGGAGAGGGTATGGGGGTGGGAATAGTCATGAAATGAGACGTGCATTATTACCCTATGTACATGTATGATTGCATGATCCTTGTGACTGCAACATGCACAGTCAGAGGAATGAGAAGCTATGCTCCATTTGTGTCAAATGTGTTAAAATATGTCAGGTATAACTAAATACAACAAATTTAAAAAAAAAGAGTTGGGAATTGTTTGCAACTCCTTATCTATGTGAAAGTCTCTAGCAGTCCTAGAGAATCATAAATTCTTCCATGTGGGAGGATGAGAAACCCCTCCTCCTTGGGGTAGGAAATGAGGAAACAAATGTGAAATATTCCATGACCCAGATTGACCTGAGCTTCACTAATTAGAAATGTCCCCATAACCCAGGGAGAATAGAAATAACACCCCTGCTGTGTGTGCTGACTTGCCACTTTGATTTCCTAATGATAAGTAATAAGCTCTATTCAAAGAGTTTGGCTCATACTGTGAAGCATATCCTTTACATGTGTTTGGATCTGTGCATAAGGTATCTTTTTGATCAATCTTAAAAACAAGGGTCCCTCTCATTTATACTTCCACTAACAATGAATATGACAAAATTTTTCCCAAATTGATAGAATTTTATGGGGTGGAAAGTATTTTCTCATAAACTCTCAGTGAAAGTTTATGGCTTTTGGAATTATTGTGTTTTATAATTTATTTATATTTGTTTCTATATGTGGTCTATTGGTGATCAATTATTTTAAGATAATTAAAAATATATTGCAATGTATTGACATCAATATTTTTATTAATTGTGTTAGTGAAATCACCTACCTAAATCTTTTCTGAAGTGGATTAGAATTATCATTTTGGAGTCACTTAACCAATGAAGGCCCTGGTCAGCACCCACTATCCATTTTCTTTTTCTTTTTCTTTCTTCTTTTTTTTTTTTTTTTGCAGGTTTTGTTGGGAGTGTCCCATTGGGGTGATAGGAAGCCCCTCACTTCCAATTGGAACTTTTTCTCTTCAGTCCTATTTCTTATTCTAGGAGTGACCCACAGGAGAGAATTGCGTTCTGCATAGAGAGAAAGAGTCGTCTCTTTAAATCTGACATTACTAGAACATAGTTCTCAAGAGGCAACCAGACTTTCACTCCAAGTCATCTCTTCCCATTTTTCTTCCTAAGTTTGACCACTTTATTTTTAATTTACAATATTTCTATGATTTTTTATTCATAGAAGCCTGCTCTTATTTTATATGCCCTTGAAGCTCTCTAAAGATAAATAATTAAATTAAATGTAAAGTCTTCCACTGTTTACTTAACTGTTTCAGCACCCATTCATTTTCCTGGTAGTTTCTTCTTTGGTGTTGGTCTTCCTCACATACTAAGTGAGTTTTGGAGGTCTGTTCACTTCTGTGTTTGAAATGAACGAAAATCCATGTTCACCTGCTGAGAATATGTGTTCTAGTTGTTAATAAACCATCAAGGTGGGCAAAGGGAGACAATCACTTTGCAGAGCATTGCCTAATTTCTTGGCTCCAGAGGAATGGCGGCCTTTTTGCAACTTTAACCAGACATCATCTCCCTGTTTGCCTTTGGCCTCCCTGTGCAACCAGTGTGGTCGCTTAGTGATTCTGATTCTTACTACTTCCCAGCAATCATGCTGTGAATCCTCCCCAGGCAGATGCATTGCTGTTTTCTGGATAATTTGGATAAACTCACAGAAGGGAGAAAGGGAAAGCAAAGGAAATATACTAGCAGGAGGGAGGGTGACGAATTTAATCATTCATTATACTCCAAACTTCATGCAAAAATCTTTTTATTCATCTCATTTAATCCTCACAGCAGCTCTCTAAGATAATTGTTATTTAGCTCATTTTGCAGAATGAGACATCATCTTAGTCAATTTAGGCCGCTCTAACAAACTATCATAACCTGGGTAGCTTATAAACAATAGAAATGTGTTTCTCAGATTTATGGAGGTTGGTAAATCCAAGGTCAAGAAACCCACAGATTCAGAGTCCACTTCCTGATTCATAGACGGCATCATTCCTGTGTACTTACATACATAGGGGAAGATCTGAATGAATTTTTCCAAATTCTTTTAATATCAAGGGTCCTAACTCGAAGCATGAGGGTGAAGCACCTTTAAATCACCTCACACGGGCCTGTCTCTAAATATCACCACCTTAAGGGTAGGTTACAATTCCAACTTGAATTTGGAGCAACACAAACATTCACTCCATTGCAGACATAAGGTCAAATTGATACATTCAATGGGAGATCAAATATTAGCCTTTTAATTGATTTTTTGTTTGTTTGTTTGTTTGTTTGTTTTTGAGTCCAGTCTTCTGCCTTAGGAAGCAGTAATATGCTTCACCTCTGCCATGCTTAGGTAGACATCTCAAACTTAATAACCATCCTTTGAATTCCTCTCTAGATGTATGAAAACTTTGCTAAAATTTGCTCAAATTTCCAGCAAAGAAAGTTGTGATTCAGGCAAATAGATTTTAATAGGTCATAATTTTAAAAGCAAGAGAATTTTAATTTTTTAAATTCCAAGGTATTTCTGCATTTTTTGTATATTTTATATTTGTATATTTTAACTATTTCACCACCAGAAGAATGCAAGTGATATGATACTGACATTAGTTTGAGAGTGGATATCACACTTTATTCTTGCAGTCACCCCGGCCAGGCTGTGTCCTCTTCCTTCCTCACCATTCCTTATAAGTTCCTTTTTTTATTTCATTAACTAGCTCATTTTTCTTCAAGTAACTTACCATCCTTTTGTGTAAAAAGCAAGAGTTGCATTAATTTCTAAGGTTCCTTCCCACTCTAAGGGACTATGAATCTAAGACACATGTCTCTCATTCTCCGGACAAGATGAGGAAACCCTTTGTTTAATTGAGTATAATCTTTAAGATTTCAAAAGTTCCCTTCAGAGAGGAGAGAAGTGTACAAGGCGGCAGATGTAGGCATTAGCCATTTAAGAGAATAGATTGGGCACATAGAGAAATGGAGTGCTAAAGGGCCTGATATGGAGAGTCACTGAGATCTGAGATCCAGCTAGCTAATAGGCATCGTTTTCTTCAACAATACTTACTGACAAATATTCACAGGTTGTTATTATGGGAAAAAGAAGAAGATGCTGGAGAGGCAGAATAAGACAAAGGGAACCTATTCCCCACTGTTTTTTTTTTTTTCTTTTCTTTTCATTAACTAACTCATCATTCCTCAAGCCACTTCCCATCTTGTGTAAAAAGAGATAGTTACAGTCAGTTCTAAGGCTCATTCCAACTCTAAGAATAATTCTAAGACACACATCCCTCAAGCCGAAGTGAAGGAAAAGGGGAGTAGAGCAATCTGACAACACATTTGAGTGCCAGGAGGGTAAGAGAACCAATGTTTCATGAGCCAAAGAAAGGCATGGAGCTGGCGCCTGCTTCATCTCAAGTGCGTGTGAGGAAAGCATTTTGAAAGTCCTTTGCAAACTGAAAAGAGGGATATATATATTTGAAATCTGATTTTCTTTTCTATAGACATTTATAAATTCCCTAACTGGATCCAGTCACTACTTTAGGCAAAAACAATCCTGCCTGAAGTATTTCATTTAATAATGTCATCTGGTCTTTATTATGAGCAAGGGACATTTCTCATGATGATAGGATTTAACAGAGTTCTTCCCACTTCATGATGGGGTGATTCTGGGCTATCTGACTGTGGGGTGAAGTTTGAAAGAAGAGCCATAAAGGACTCCTCTCTTGGGGATCAGGATCTGGCTCATAGAGCCAATCTGCAACTGAGGGCTGAGGGAGAGAGCTCCATGAGGTAAAAAAGTTTATAGTCCCTGCCTTCCAGAACATCTTACTCTATTTCCATAATAAACAAGCTTAAAATTCAATAATTTTGAAAGATGACAAAAATGTGGAAGCTTACTTCTGAGGGCATAAAAACCTTGAAAAATCTCTGGTGTTCCAAAGCTCCAGACAATTCCCACCATCCTTGACACTTTTATGCTCCAGGAATGGAGTCATAAATCATGCAGGGTACCGGAGGATAGACACCAAGCAATAGCCTCATCTCTAAGTGCATATGGTCCAGTTGTTCCAAGTACTCTGAAGCGGTAGGACATACTAAAACGGCAGAGCTGAAGAAGGAAGATCTAACTAACTTAGGTGGAGTGGTCAGTCTGAACAAGCAACTTTTAAACTGAGTCAGGAAGGGTGAGTAAGGAAAAGCCCAAGTTGGGAGCTACAGGGAGCAGAGACTAGAAGGCACGAAGAGCAGCATGAGGTTAAGGAGCCAGGGTGTGAGAGCACCTGGCACATTTGAGATGGCTCCACTTTTGGAATCCATCAACCTACCTGGGAAATGCCAATCATTACTAAGAAAGTCCTAATAAAACTGTTTTGTTGTTGCTATTATTTTTAATCACTTCCTTATCTAAAATCTTTCTAGCATCAACAAATTCATTATATAAAAAAAAATCAGTTCCCTAGGAAATCTATAGAAAAGAAATAGTACTAGCCAAATGTTCCATTCTCACTCACAATATTTTATTCTGCTGACTCATTTGCAGAAACTTCCCAAATAAATATGCTCAAATCTATATTTGCTCAACTAGTGGACTCAAAAGTCCAGGCTTCCCTCATATTTTCCTTTCCAAATGTTATCAAAAATTAAGAAGTATGTACCATTTTGTCCACCTAAGGAAAGTTCTCTTTTACTCTAGAGAGTACTCTGGTAGACTGAAATAGATTCCCTCTGCTTTGGTGTCTACTTATCTTTCTATCTAATTTTCTGGTTATTCCCCTTGTTTTAAGAGTTTCCTTTTGTTGCAGGATTATTTCTGCAATACAGCCATCCCCTCTTGTCCAGTTTCTGTCACCTGTTATTCTAGTCACCCAAAGTCCACCAAGGTCTGAAATTACTAAATGGAAAATTTCAGAAATAGACATTCATAAGCTTTGCATAATTGATGTTGCAGCATATTTTCATAGTTGTTCTATTTTGATATTATATATTTTAATATTTTACTGTGCCTAGTTTATAAACTAAAGTTTATCAGAGATATGCACATATATTTTTATACATAAATATAGAAAAAAAACACAGTTTATTTGGAGTTTGATTCTATCTCTAGTTTCAGGCATGCACAGGGGGTCTTGGCATGTATCTCCACAGTTACAGAGAGACTATTTTAATCTTCTGTCATATATGATGACATTCTTGCAAGCGTGTGTTTGTCCTTCAGAATACAAGGTTTTGTTGAGTCCTCCAGCTCATCAGGAATACATGAAAATAGAGAAAACCTATTTGCTAATAGGATCACTTATCTTCTCATAGTGGAAAGAGAGTATTCCCTCTTATACAAAATGGAGTCCTGAGTGACAAAACAGTCACACTGAAACTTCTTATTAAAGACTTCTGAGGAAATCATTGTGCAAGGTAAATTCTCCCTATCCATATCTTCCCACATATTATCTGGTTACTTCCATTGTTTTGGTTACAAAAGTTCCAGAGCTACTCAGGTTACTTGAGCAATGGATACTTACTCAATGGTAACAAATATGTAACAGTAAAATGGCAGTAGACATTCTGCAGAAATAATTAAAGCAGGGACTTAGCTATGCATCCAGTCCTCATAAACTCTGAGAATGAATAGATAGCTACAAGTTTACAAGATCTCAAGCAAAGATGTGTATTCAAAAGTACAAAAAGGGCTGGGGTAGTGGTTCAGTGGTAGAGTGCTCGCCTAACACGTGGGAGGCCCTGGGTTCAATCCTCAGCACCAGATAAAAAATAAAAAAATAAAATGAAGGTATAAAGATATGTGTCCAACTACAAAACTACAACTAAAAAAAAGAAAGAAAGAAAGAAAGAAAGAAAGAAAGAAAGAAAGAAAGAAAGAAAGAAAGAAAGAAAGAACTATGTAGTCACGGAGATAAAAACCTAGATGTGCAAATGAAAGGTCAATCCATATTCAATACATATTGACCTCTACTGTCAATCCATATTCAATACATATTGACCTCTACTGTACTGACCTCTTTCTATACCTTCACAGCAAGAGTCTGTTAATCCCCATTCTATTGTCATCCTAATTACACTTTGTGTTGTGTATCTTGGCACATCTATTCTACCAATCTCTGAGCTCTTTGTATACCCAAGTCATAATTCCTCCAGAAAGAGTGTCACTTTGTGTCCATTAGACCTGTTAGGCAGAGTTTTTATTCACCTCATGGACCAGTAGATTGCCTTCCTTTGAGGCAGTGATCATTTTTGGATCCATCAGGTATGGATGATGGGGTCACATAGAACTGACCAGGCATCAGAGATGGTTAAAGACCATTACTGAGCACTTAGAAATGGGAATTTCATAGAAAGTGGATCTGGCCGGGCAGATATTGAAGACTTAACCTATCCAGGATACCTATTAGCTCAGAAACCATGGAAATAAGCCCCATTTTGCTGCAGTTTAAGCTGAGTGTAAAGCTTTTCATCCCCCTTAGAGTGACAGCAGGAGCTAAGTTGCATAAGAGGGCATATCTGGGGAAAGGTAACCATGCACACACAGTCTGCTCCTGCCCAGAATGATGTACCCAAAGAGAGAACTAGGTAATGTGTTAAACCTTTAACACAAGCCGAATGCTGTGTCAGCACAGAGCTAGCCACTCTCCTTGGTGCTGTTAGACACACATGGCAAGACTTCATTCTCATCATGTTTATTGCTCCAGCATTGCCTAAGGGGGTTATAAAAACTAGTAGCAGCCTGTGTAATTTTTCTGGCATGGCTAAGAGAATAGCCTTGAACTTGGGAGACTGATCTCTGAGTATAAAGTGGTAATGGGCTATCATTCACGCCATTCCTTCCTGGCTGCATTAAATAACACTTTGGTATTTAGCCATAATTCACAATCTGCAGTGGCTGTGTCAGAAGGGAGGGGGGAGTTCACTCAGTTTGACTGCAATTTCAAACACAAATGCAGTGAAAAATAGTCTTGCTGAGCCTACAGAAATTATTATTCTAGACACAGCTTTTTTCATTTGTGTAAATGTTGGATCCTGTACTTAAAGAAGAAAAGAAAAAAGTAACTGTGACCAGGGAGATGGTTGTGTCTCAGGGTATTGGGGATAAAGCACAATTTTTCCTTTAATGAGAAGATTTTTTTTTCTGCTGGAGGCTTGGGCTCTGAAGAAGAAAACTGTACTAGAATATATAAAAGAAATGTAGATGGAATGTCCCAAGTGAGGTCTTAAAACACAGCCATTTCACTTCAGGCAGACGTAACTATGAATTCCCAGCCTCAAGGTGGTGGCACAGTCTCTAGGGATGGGAGTGGCAGCTGCCCTGTGAAGCATCCTTTTCATCCCTGGACACCTGGACTCAGATGCACCAGGTAGTTCTCTTTGAATAGTTCCAGAGCAGCCTATTCTGATGAGCTACATAAGGTAAAAGAAGAGAAAGCAGATGTGCTATGAGATAGATGAATGGAGAATTTTCCTTCTCTGTTTCCAGGTTTTGTGAGAGAGTGAAGATCCTTGATGTATGATATGCATAAAGGCAGCACAATAGAGTTTAATAATAATAATAGTTTTTGCAATCAGATAAACTTTGATTTGAATCCCAGGCATACTTCCTTGTGGAAAGATTTCAAACCAATTACCTTAGCTGCCCCAATTTGGCTCCTTCGGTTGTCAAAAAATATTAATATATACAGGTTACTATGACAATTAAATTGGGTAGTGTCTGTAAAGCACTTAGCACGGTGCCTAAAAATGAACATGACCTAGCTCAGTATGAATTGCACCCTGCCTTTCCTACTGTCCTCATTTTGAACCAATTTCCTAGTCTATCTTTACCCTTATGTCACCTCGGCATTATTTTTTTTCCTACATCTGCTAGACTTTTTCTAGATTCTAGATTGTTATTTGTCACATTTTCACAGCCCACTCTCCCAGTTTTGAACTTTGTTCATGCAGCAGTGATGTTTTCCAACCTTTTGGTTGCACCTTTTAAGTGGAATTACTCACGCCAGACTTTTCTAGCCACAGAACAGGTGACATTTCACATGTGTGTGTGTATTTTGTTTTTCTTAGTACCTTGCAGTTTTCTCATATTGCATTTATTAAAGTAGCTTAAATATATTTTATAAATTATCTTTTTAAATGATCATATCTTCTGCTGAACTAAAAGGTTTATGAAAGGAAAAAAAGCCCAAGAGTCTTGCTGACCAATCACATTGAGCCCCCACCACAGTAACTAGTACTCAAGAGGTAGTCAGTCAATCCTGTGGATTCAATGATAGTTCCATTCCCTGTATGTGATTCATGGGAAGAAAAATCAGGGAGCATTGTTATTATGGTTTGGATCGGAAAAGTTCACAAAAAGCTCATGTGTTAAAGACATGGTTCCCAATGCAGCAATGTCCAGGGCTGGAGCTTTTGAGCAGTGATTGGATTATGAGGTTTGAACCTTACCAATAGATTAATCTACTCAACATATTGATAATTTGAATGGACTACTGGATGGAGGTGGAAATTGTAGGTAGGTGGGGCATGGTTAAGGAAGTAGGTCACTGGAGGCATTCTGAAGAACTGTACATTGTCCCTGGTCCCTTCCTCAACTGAGTAGCTTTCCTGTACCACACAGTGCTGCCAAGATGTTTTGCCTTATGTAAGTCCAAAACAATGGAGTCAGCCAACCATCGACTGTAACAACTGAAACCATAAGTCAAAATAAATCTCTCCTCCTTGAAGTTGTTCTTATTGGATATCTAACTCACGGCGATGAAAAGCTGACTAACAAAATTGCTTCTCTGTTAGAGGCAGGTACATCCACTGTATAGCAAATGGGAATCATCATCTGGATCCAAGAAAATGGTCATAGTGCAACCAAGCAATAGAACTGCTTCTCAGTTGTCCTCTTCCCTTTCCCCATATACCTGAAATAAGACACTGCCTTAGCAATCGTCATAAACTGGGTGGCCTAAGCACAGAAATTTGTTTCTCATTGTTATAGAGGCTGGAAATCCAAGATCAAGGCATGGCAGATCCAGGGTCTGGTGAGGGTCTGCTTTGTGATTTGCTGATGGTATATTCTTCCTATGTCCTCACATGATGGAAAGCAGAGACAGAGAGCACTCTCTCTTGACTTATCTTACGAAGGTGCTATTCCTATTCATGTGGGCTCCACCTTCATGACCAGATCACTTCTTAAAGATTCCACCTAATACCATCCCATGGAGTGTGAAAGACACAGACATTCAGTCCATAACATACGCAAACACAGAAGAGTCCAGAGGGATGCAGAGAGTTACGTATGAGCCCTTTAGGGGAAGACTAGCTCTCCTGAGAAAACACTCAAATGCTTTTTTGGCTTGATTTAGATTATGCTTTATTTAGTAAGACAGAGTCAAAATGTACCCTTGAAGATTGAACATTTCTGATAATATGGATTTGAGTATATATTTGAATTTCAAGCCCGTATTTAACAGTGAAATATAGCTTCTTCAATGATAAAAGGTACTCCATAGAATTTGACAAAATTAACCTGGTACATAAACTTCCTGCTATTATCTGAACATTTTGAAGAAAAGGTGTGTTTGATTGCTTCTGTGTCTTCAGTGCCGGAAACAGTACCTACCAAATAACACTTCACACAATTTTTAATAAATGAATGAAATGTTCAAACATACTCTGATAATTCATATTGCAAGAATTGATGGGAAATCATTTGTTGAATGTTGATTCCAGAGAGTTTTAATCTAAAAACTTTATTAATTCATATCACAATTTTTGAGAAGTATCTCCTGTTAACAGATAATAAAACTGATTAAATTCACCATTTCTTAAACATAGCGCAGAACTGGTCTGCGATTTCATGGAGTTATAACAAAGACAATTCTAGGATGGCACAGGAAGTTCCAATATAAAAATCATTTCTAGAAAGTCAGTGTACATGGTGATGTGAAACCACATGAAATGACACTTAAAAAATCTCCCTGGATGAGGGAAACTTTTCCAAATAAATGATTTTATTTCAATACCGAAAGATTAAGAAGCAGATAGCCAGACAATAGACAGTGAAGGAGTTTTCCAGAGGAGAGAGTGGGAAGTAAGAAGCCTGTGAGACTTCTGGCTGGCACAGCTGAGGAATCCACAGAAGTCTGGTGTGGATGTAAGATAGAGTTTAAGTGAGGAGTTGTAGGAGAGGAGGGGAGCTTCTGGGACTGGACCTAAAGTTCAAAGGAACAATTATAAGGTTTTAAGGAATGGAGAGTATACAGATTCAATTTTAAATTTTCTCAAAATGGACCAAGGAAGGGCAAAAACCAGAGGAAGTGGATGAGGACCAGGTAGAAAACATCCCTCAGTAAAGGACAATAGTGGCCTTCAATAAAGAAGGTAAGCGACTAGGGATAGGGAACATTGGCATATTTTTTTTTTTTTTTTGGTATCAGAATTTGAACTCACAGGCACTTAACCACTGAGCCACTGGTGTTGCATATTCCATGTTTTATTTGGAGACAGGGTCTCACTGAGTTGCTTAGCACCTCACTTTTTTTTTTAATTTTTTTTTTTTTTAGTTGTTGATGGACCTTTATTTTATTTGCTTATTTGTATGCGGTGCTGGGAATCGAACACAGTGCCTCACACGTACAAGGCAAGTGCTCTACCACTGAGCTACAACTCCAGCCCCTTAGCACCTCACTTTTGCTGAGGCTGGCTTTGAACTAACTCGTGATCCTCCTGAGCCACTGGGGCATTTTTTTTTTTTTTTAATATTAAGGAGAGAATCCACATCTTGTGTGGTGGGTATCCTTTTGTCTAACTTTAGAAATAAGAGATTTCAAGATTAAATGAGGTCAAAGATTTGTCTAAGAAGTGAGGAGGAACTCAAGACCAAATAAACCCCAAAGCCTGACCCATTTTATAACATGATAACATCTCTCGATAGCTTGATGACCCAGACATTTGAAAACTGCAATCTCTGATGAAGACCACTAACTCCAAAGTCCCTTGAGTCTTTCCCATATGGCAATCATACCTCCCTCGGTTTCTTCCCCCTAATACCAGCTGTTGTGCAAAACACTTCAAATTATCAAATGCAAATTATCTTTTAAAATCAATTTCAGAATGCTTACCCAGAGACTTTTTTAAGCAGTTATTGATTAAAAGCAGGGCAGTTAACGTCCAAATCCAATCTATATTATCTGCGTCTCTCATACACATCATTTTCTAAGAACACAGATAGGCTGTTGGTGCTTAAAAAAGAATTAAACCATCCTCCTTGTTGGCTTCTCAGAATCCTGCACCTCTTTGCTTATTTGCTTTTTATTATTATTATTATTATTGACAAGAATAAACACATCTTTAAAAACATAATGACTCAGGACTTTCTCTCTGTGGTGTATAAGTGGCTCCAGGGGACTCCAGAAGGCCCCTGTTGAGGGTCATTACCTCTTTCAGGCCCTCTGGGAAGCGTTCTGTAAATAATTACTTCCCCAATTTATATAGATACCCTGGTGTTCCAAGCATGGGCCAGGACCAGGGAATAACTTCTGAACTGGGAGGATTTGGCTGATTAACTTTCCATTAAATGCTTCCTGACTCCATGCTGAAACTTAAAGGATCAAGCTGAGAACTGAGAAAAAAGAAACAATCTGAATGCTTCACTAGTAATTAACATCACCAGGTGACCAATCAATACTACCTGGCTGTTCCCATAAACAATGATAACAGGGAAGACTAGGATTCCAGATCTTAGCTACCCCTCCCCTGTTATTATTCTGTAGGTACTATCTCTTGAAAGACAGAAAGATGAAAGAACTGGATGGTTATTCTTAAGCTGTAGATGCAAACAGAGGTAAAGGGACTTGGATAAAAAGTAAACAAAATATAACCTGGGATGTTGGACACCAGTGGGGATTTGGGTGAGTGTTCTCCCCCCTCCCCCCACTTAAAATTCATCCTATATATGAGTGAACTAGAAAACTAACTAAGAATGTAGATTCTAGAGAGTCTCTTTCAGGAGTACCCATAAGTGCTCTAAGAGATTCTGGCGCAGGAAGGCCACAAACCATACTTGAAGAATCATTGTTCAGGACTTAATAGTTCCAACAATTTAGGAAGTGATTGTACTACTAACTTAGTATCTCTTCCCAAGCAATGACACCATTAAAAAAGAATGGGAAGTGAGTATGGGAAACAAGAACTACTTCAAGTTAGTGATTGATACAGTGTCTGACCAGAGAGCCAGATAATCATTTTTCTCTCAACAATTTGAAATGTCTTGATGCACCCCTGGAAGTGTGGTGTGGTGTGATTCAGCACATACTTTGAGAATCCTGGATACAAGCAGCAGTCAAACAGAGAAGATCAGTGGGCTCAGACCCCCAGACTCCCTCTAGAAGATATTATTATCTGCTTTTTACAAAGATGCAAACTTTGTTTCAGAGAAACAAAGTGCTTTGTCTATGTTCACATAAGCAGCAAGTGTTTGAGACAGAACCAGAACCTTGGTCTTCTTTGTTTCCAAACCAGTTCTATTCACTAGGCTTGAATCCCAACCCACATGTAGAAGATACAGAACAAATAACTTTGTTATTTGTTCCTGGGGTTTATTTCAACATAGATGAGTTCCATGGAAAATTTCATGCTCTATTGCAAAACTTATGATGATTTTAACTTGGAATATATTCTAAAATTTCATATGATAATCATAACTGCTCTTTTCAGCTATAATAGGATACCATCTAAATTTTCAGAACAATACTTATCCTGATCACTATTACTCTGACAAAAACAACAAGGATGAAAAAGAAAATGTACCTTTTACATCCCCATGTAAAATGATAAATTAGTAGAGAACTGTCTTTTCCAAATTTCATTCCCAGATTAGGTATCTCACCATCACCTGGGAAGCGTAAGTGTACACACTCTGTTAAATCAGCATCTTCAGAACAAATGATGATAACAAATACAAAACCTGGGGACTCTATGTATTTTAAACAATTTTCCCAGGCCAGTTCAGTCTGTAATGAGTACGGGAGCTGCCGTAGGATGAACTATTCCACTAGAGATGAAGTAGAATTATAGTCTTATCTCTCATTGCTAAAAACTGAATCATGAAAAGTTCAAAACATCATCTCCAATAAAGCATGTCTTGTAGTTTTCTCTTAGAGGAAACCAGACTCCTTATCACCACTGTTGAAAACAAACAACCAAAAGCTTGTGCAATTTATTGGTTCTACTTATGAAGTCATCAGCAAGAGTCCTAGAGACAGATGAGTCACTGGTGAGCCGTTGCTTCTGTTTTTCTCAATATCACACTACTGCTACTAAAAGTTGGTATTTTTTTAGATTAGACTTCCTGGACATTTGAGAAAAAGTGACTTAAATTATTTAATGAGTACCGGGAAGTCTGCTCAATACCCAGGTGACCATTTTAATCTCAAACACAGCCATCCCTTTACAACCCCTGGGAGTCATAGTAGATGTGGCTTCCTCAACTGGCCCCTCAATTTCAAAAGCTTCAGTGAGGCCGAAAATCCTGGACCCAAAACAGATACGTGAAACTTTTCCAGTTTCCGCTCTACCTTACCGTCTCTCTGGAAACTTGTCATTTTTTATACTTTATCCCGAGAAACTGATTGTACTACTTCTCTTTTCCAATACAGGTTGATTGGTTTTTAAAAGGTTAGACTTGGAAAATACAAAAGAGCCTGTTTCTAGAGAAGGTCATTCATGCAGAGTCTCAAATGCCATTCACTTTTCTTTAGATCACCAAATGGAAAGTCTGACTCTTGGTAAAACAGTAAAACGGACAGAAAAATTAACGTTAGAACTTTATCACTGGGATGTAATTACATGCCGTCCTCATGACTGACATCATTGCCTCCAAATTTTTCAATTGCTCTGTTCCCTGTGTCACCGTGAGACATAGTAAGAAAGAAAAAAAAAAAGTTGCTGTTTAAGGATACTTACCAATTTCTTCTAAAATCATTGTCCTGAAACATCATAAGAAAAAATCCCAGCTTTCTGCATTAGAGATGTGTGAAGGAATATGCCCACGTCCTTCCAGTTTCTGTGAGTAATCTAAACCAGTTTCTCTAAACCACTTTATCTCTTCTTGATAAAACACAAATTCTAAAGGTTAAGAATAAGTTTTACACTCGGGATAAGGAGTTTTTTTCAGCCGGGCGTGGTGGCGAATGCCTGTAATCCCAACATCTAGGGAGGCTGAAGGAGGAGAATGGCGAGTTCAAAGCCAGCCTCAGCAATTTAGTGAGAACCAAAGCAACTCAGCTGAGACCCTGTCTCTAAATAAAATATTTTAAAAGGCCTGGGGGTGTGGCTCAGTGGTTAAGTGTCCCTGGGTTCAATCTCCAGTACCACACACACACACAAACACACACACAAAAAAAATTATTTCATAAAGTGTTTTGCAAAATGACCACTACAATAAAATCCTTTTCTTCAGATTCTACAAAGCAATGTGTGTCTTCAGGGAAAAAAGTAAAAAAACAGTATTAGAGTTTTCCTTGCACTAAACTCATGGAAACCACTTTTTCATAGACTATTGAATGACACATTCTCCAAAAAGGCGGGGGTGGGGGACACAAAGCAAAAAGAAAAGTAGCATTTCCTTACTTGTCATACATTATTATATAATAGCTTTAATTACTATAAGGACTCATATGCTTTCTCATTTAATCCTTTCCAATGTTTTATGAACTTCTACAACCCTGTAGAGTACATAAGAGGCACAAAAAAAATATGAAAACTTTCACCAACCCCACTTCCCTTGCATTAGAGAACAGTTTAAAATTTTTTATCTAGAAATATATAAACATAACAATAATACAAACATGTGATCATGTCATACATTCTGTGGCTTTGCTTTCATTTGGATTATTTTATCCCTTTCTAATACACCCTCCTCTCTTACACACCATTTACCAGTTCCACTGTTGATATCACATGTTAACGGCCCACTGTTTTCTCCATGATCATGCAATATTATACAAGTCTGCATACATATTTAAAGCCAATACTGCAGTATTATTTTAAGAAAAAATCAGTGCTCTAGATTTCAGAACACATTGTACAGAAATTCAAAATATCTATGACATCAAATTGAAAGTTATATGAGACAACAATTGATGTTTAGTTAAACCTAAAAGGGCTCTTTAAATGAGAGTTCAATTTTTAAGTGATAAAAAAGCCTTCTGTCATAGTTTAATCTCAGCATGTTTTCTTTCTTTATATTATAAGAAATGATGGTATTTTTACAATCCATGTTACAATAGATTCAATGAATTATAGGACATAAACACATAAACACACACATATATATAAAGATTTATTTTCCAAGAAAATAGAATCATAATTCATATGAGTTTTTTTTTCTTATTTTGTTTATCTCACTCACTGATATCTTGCAGAAATTCTTCCAGATACAATCAGGACATCGACATTCATTTTTTATTGGTTAAATAACATTTCCAGTGTTTTTATTATTTTATTCTTCTATTGATAGGCACTTACTTTATCATTTTTTGTTTCCACTATAAACAGTGTTATGATAAATATGCTGATAAAGGTGTTTTTATATACTGTAGATTTACTTGTTACTCATATTTTGCCAGGAGTGGGATTGCTGGGTTAAGATGTGTTTTATTATGGTTTGATGTGTATTATTATTATGTGTTTCTTCCAAAGTTTAGGTGTTTGCCAGTGTGACAGTGTTAAGAGAAAGGGCCCTTAAGAGGTGATTTGGAGCCAAGCTTAGTGATGCATGCTTGTTATCCCAAAATCTCAGGAGGCTGAGGCAGGAGGATCACAAGTTCAAAGGCAGCCTCAGTAATTTACCTAGTAAGATATTGTCTCAAAAAAAAAAAAAAAAAAGGCCAGGGTGTTAGTGGTTGAGTGCCCTTGAGTTCAATCTCTGGCACCAAAAAAACAAAAAAAAAAACAAAAAAAACAAAAACAAAACAAAAAACAAAAAACCAACCAAATACCCCCCTTTGCTATTAATGGGAGTAAGTCCTATAAAAATGAGCCTTCACAGAGTGGTCAGTTATGATCCCCCTTTAGCCAGCTCCCATGCAAGGATGCAATACTCTAGAGGATGCAGCATGAAAGTCTCCATATTTAAGCAGAGAGCAGCACTCACCAAACAACTGCACCTGTTGCTATCTTGAGTCTGGACCTGCCAGCTACCACAGCTGTTCTTTATAAATTACCAGTCTATCACATTCTGATGTAGCAGCACAAATAGAGACATGTGTGCAGTATAAAATTTGATTTATCTTGCTAGTTTGCTTCCTTGAATGTATGGAAAAAATTCTAATTTACATGAGCAATGTATAGGAATTATTTTCTTCTTGGAATCATATTCTTGCAATATCATTGCTCTTCGTTGAATTCCCGTACATCTTAAGGCAGAAATCCTTGCTGTTTAGCATTTTGCTGATTTTGGAAAACTTTTTCCTATGTTTTTAAGTCATTAGGATTTTTTAAAGAATTCCCATATTGATATTTTGCCCATTTTTAAATGTTTGGTTATCTTTTCCAAAAATTTGTATATGATAGTTATAACATAATAGCAAACTGGACACCCAGAAGAGCAGCTCTGTTTTCAAAGTTTGAAAGAGCAGATGGTAGTGTTCCAGTCCAGGTCCAAATGGTTGAGATCCAGGAGAATGAATGGTGTACATTCCAATCTGAGTTGGAAGGCAGGAGAAGACCATTGTCCTAGCACAGAAACTGTCAGGCAGACAGAAAAAATTCTCCCTGGTTATGTCTTTTTGTTCTATTCAGCTCTTCAACACATGGGATGAGGTAGAAATCCAGCATCAGGGAGGACTATCTGCTTTACTTGATCTACTTATTCAAATGTTAATCTCATCCAGAGACATAGTTGCAGACACACTTAGAATGATATTTTAACCAAATATCTGACTACCCCATGTCCTAGTAAAGTTAGCACAGCTGAGTCTCAGTTGACAATCAGTATCTATTGCTAAATAGGTAAGGGAAGAAGTTTTCATAAAGATTCCATCCAAGCCATCATCTATTGATAACTGCATGAAACTGATTAAGAACCACTTGGCTGCATTCATTAACTCTCTAGAACAATAGGGATAAACAAAACAAACCAAATCAAAAATAGTATGGCTTGAAGCCACTGATGTGGGAGATACTCTGTTAAACAATTGCAGGTAAGTAGAAAACAAAAATAAAAACTCAATTATTACAGTCTAGAATTCTAGAAAAAAAAGGCTACATTATGGAGGAAGAAGCATATGTCATGCCAGATAGAAAAATACTTACAAATTCAAGTACTTCCACTGACTGGGCATTTTATCAAACATGTTCAAGGCCAAGTCATATAAACTAAACAGATGAACATAATGAAAAAAATAATAATCCCTGCTCCATAGGAAGTCCCAGTATCCTGAGCAACAACACAGAAGAAGTAATAACACAATGGTAGGTGATCTGTAAGACCCATATGTGTTCAATGTTATAGAAGAACAAAAGAGGAAGTGAGAAATTCTGCATAGAGTTAAGTAAGAGATTTTCAAGATAAAAGAGGAATGCATTTGCAAAAGTATACAATAAAGAGAAAAACTTTTCAATAAAGAGGAACACTATGTGTGTGTGTGTATATGTATGTGTGTGTGTGTATGTATATATATATATATATATATATATATATATATATATATATATAAAATAAACTAGCTCTTATTAAGAACTATGTGCCAGATAATAATCTTAACATTTTACAATAATTAATTGATTTAATCCTCACAGACAGATGCATTACTCCCTCTTGGAATCTAGCCACCAAGAAGCCCAGGCCACATGCAGAGGCCAAAAGTGAGAAATTCATCCAATACTCTAGTTAAGCCCCCAGCAATTAAATGATGTCAGCTTCCAGGCATGTGCACCAATGAACCTTCAGACCATATTAGCTCCTCAGCCTTTCAGACTCCAGCTGAGGCTATAGAAATCACTGGGCAGAGGCAAACATTCCTGATGTGCCTGACCCATGGAAACTATGGAAGGGTTTTAAAGCATGTTTTATACAGAAATAGGTAACTAATTAAATAACAAAATGAGTAGCTAACATTGCCACAAAACAGATGCAGAAACTCTATTGTAACAGTTTGTTGATATGTCTGCTTTCTCCAAAAAGCTTCCTTTGCCAAAGACCAAGTCTTATTTGTCTTTTGAATTTTCTGCTCCAAGACCCAGTCCTAGCACTAGTCGAAAGCAATGACTATTTGCTCAATGAAAGGAGAATGAGAACTATACGTGAAGAGTGGAGAGAGTCATTCTCTTAAGCACACTTTTCCTTTCTTTACCCAGTTCCCTCAGAGGACAGAATGTGTTCGCACAGGCAAGCAAACGAAATTGTTCATTTATTGCAGAAAATGGGGCTTGTGGAAATGACATAAAGAAAGTGAAGCACAATCTGAAGCTGATTTAAGAGGTATTTCTGAAGGAAGACTATTGAGCCAAAAGTACCTTTCCAACTACTTTTCCACTACTGAGACAAAAGTATGTTCCTCTTTCCCAACATTATTGTTAGCAATGGCAGTCCACTAAACCAAACCTTATGGGTAATGAAAGAGCTCAGAAACCAGAATCAATCTTATCCTTAAACTTTAATTTACTGTGCATTAGTGCCCTCTCAGAAACTGAGACCCGCTCCTTGGATCTGTGTGCAGGTCGCAGGGAAAGAGCTAGGCCTATAGTGATTCCCTCACTTTCCTTTTAGTGTGTCTGGCCTTCCCTTGACAGATTTCTGGGTACGGTTTTCAGTGTACTGGGGAGCACCTATGATGCTTTGCCACAGGAGTCCACCCTTGTGCTACTCTAGCCATTTGCCAAACGTGGTTGGTGGACTGTGTCCCACTGAGGTGACCCTTTAACAAAACTGAAAATTGTTGGCTATGAACTTCAGCTGCCTTTCTTGGATAGGACAAATTCATAAGTGTAATTTGTATTCTATAACCTTCTGAGATCTTTTTTCTTGCCCAGCTTCTCCTAGTATCTTAAGGATCTCTTCTGGGTGCATGTCTTTAATAAATTAATTGTCATAATTCGTAATTGTAGGGTCTGCTTCTAGAGAATGAATCCACAGGCAAATGGTATCATCAGATTTGTGGGGGAACAAAAAGTAGAATCCTATCAACACACAGGCATAAGACAGGGCATTGATTTAATTCCTCAACTATTATTTTCCAAAACCATATTCAAATTTCCCTATGGTACTGCTACGATACAGCAAAAGCAAAACTCCATCAAAAACACACACAATAAGAGAAGTACTAGTGAGTTTAGTAATGATAAGAACTAATAGTGAGAAGTAACATTATAGTGCACTGGCATCCTAGGTATAAGGTGTATGATAGTTCAATTGTTCGATATATCAAATGTACATATACATACATACATGTGTATATAATGTACATATATAATCATATGATATATATATATATATGTATCACAATTTCCTCCTATTTTTTCTAGTTAACACTCATTTTATATCCATCAATTTTCATCACCATAACCACTCAAATTTCACAACCAAGATACCAAGAGAGTTGGGAGGAGGCAGCCTACAGTAGAATGTCCTCCTAGGATAAAGATGTTTATTATTGGTTGTATGACTGACAGCCTAATTTGCACCTTGCAAATTCTTTAACAATTCTTTATAACAATAGAAGTTAACATATTTGAATTTCAAATGCAGGAGAGTATTTTCAATATTTGAGACCTAAATTATATAAAAACTATGTTGTAAATGATGAAATCACACAAAACGTTTTAACCTATCTAAAAGTAATGCAAAATGTAGAACATCTCCCTTTTTTATGCCAAGAAAATATGTGTCTTAAACTAGATAAAATAAAAAGATGAGTACTTACTGCTTAAGCAAGAATCGCAATTATTAACCTTAATTCTTGTTAAATAGCTTCCTTTGTTAACTCATCTAGCAAGACCCTTTACATCTGAAGTAACATATTACCATGACACACTAATTCCACCTCTCATGAGATGACAGGTTTGTCATACACATAATTTTGCTTGACACAAGGACTTTTGTGGCTTAATAATAACTATTTAGAATGTAGGAAAATATTATCAGAGTAAATAATAACTATTAATTCTAGGACGAGTCAGACATTTTGACAATGAGGCTGATCCTATACTAAAGGACTACATAGGAGTCTTTGGTAAAGGCAGAGAAAGACCAGCTATGACTGCAGGGCTGACCCCACCCACTGGATACAGGCATATAATAAAAATTAAGTGAACAATTTCAATCTGTGCTGGAGAAGTACTTCATCAATAGAGCACTTGCCTAGGATGTGAAAGGCCCTGGGTTTTATCCACAACACTGGAAAAACAAAAGTAATAAACAAAACAAAATCCTGCCCTCTCTAAGGCATGGTATAAAACCACACTTCATCTAGGGAATAATTCCAAAAAGCCTAGTGTAAGTAGATGCTAGATGCTCTGTAGAGTGTCAGACTAGGATTTTAAGCAGTAATTCTTGGTACTGAAAAAGAATCAAAATATTCAATTTTTAGTAATTACTGTGAATATGATCAAAACCAGTATTTGAGTTTTTAGTAAAGAAGCTGACTTGGATCAGATGATGGGTTCAGATTCACAACAAGATTCTAGATTGTTCAATAGAAAAAAGGCAGCTGATTTGGTCTAAAATGAGGTTAGTAAAGATACTATAGTATAATTCTCCCTTTGTGTTAGAGATTGATCTGGAAGACTCTGGGGTTCCATTCAGGTAAGAGAAAATAGAAGAAGAGATCTTTAAAGTATTGATAGATCTCACTGTTCATGAGGAGGGGGTAGCAAAGCCCAACTACACAGCATTCTAATAGGATTTAGGGTCTTCTCTTAAAGACCCTATCATTACTTCCTTATCTCACTCCTCTTTCTCCTAATTATTATCATTGAGATTTTACCAGGTATCAAGTAATTTGTGAACACTTTGCATGCAATAATTCATCTCAGCTTCACAACACCCCTGCAAACATGATATTATAAAGGTTGCATCTTAAAGATAAAGAAATTGAAGCATGAGGCACTTAAATATTTTCCCAAGTTTCCAGGAGAGTAATGGTGAAGCCAGGAGTTGAACTCAGCTGGATGTCAAAGTCTCCACTGATGGAAAACACATTACAGTAGCCAATGATTAATATACCAGCAACTAAAGTTTATGCCTTGGCAAGCTGTGTCTTATGTTCAAAGAAATTATTTGTTAATCTGAAGAAAGGAATTCATCTCCCTCTTTCAAATCCCATTTCAAACTATAATTTCCAGAATCCTTCTAGGGGACTCATCTATCCGACAGATTCCTGTTCATTCTCTGAAATCCTTTACTTATTTGAGACTTGGCCTTTAAATGATTGTATTTATTTACCTTCTAACCCTAACTATGCTAAATTATCTTTAAAGAAAAACATTTCCTCTAACAGGCATTGCATATTGTGGAACTTGGCATACAGTAAGCCTGAACAGAAGCCTGTTGACAGATTAATTGTGGATTGATAAAGTGAGGATTTTCTAACAATGGGATATGTTGCCAAGAAGGTGCCATCAAATCCCATTTCAAAGACATATTTGTAAATAACAATCATTCTCAGCCACTTAGTGTAGTCCTACTTGAAATAAAAGAAATGCTTTCTAAAACTCTCTTCTAAGGCTATGACTTGATGTCTTTGGAAACTGTCTTCCTAAACTAACATGTCCATTCCCTTTAAGTTATTTGTAGTAATAAAAAGACTGGATAATACTGCTTTGTACAGAATGTAATGCTTTGGAAAAATCACAAGCTTTGGGGTCAGTAGGTTTGGAATATTAATTTGAATGTATAATATAGTAGTTGAGGACCTTTATTCAATTTTTACCTCTCTGAGTTTCTTCACTTGCAAAATTGTCTGCTGACTATTACATTATAGGTTTGGTCCAAGAAAATATATATAGAAATATATAAGACAAGGCAGCAGCTAAAGAACCATAAACACTCAACAATAATTACTGCCTTTTTAGTCTCTTCTAACTAAACTCAGTAAAATCATTGCACAAGTTGTTCTATTTCAGGAGAAATTGACCATTTAGCATGAGCTGGTTTGTGAATATGCATGAATAAATATATATATATATATATATATATATATATATATATATATATATGAAATTGTTATTCTACAGAGGTAATTGGAAGACAGGTAAACTCCAGATGTCAACCCTAGGGATTGCAATGATATGATAATATACAAAACAATCCATATAAAACTTCTAAGTAATAAAACATTTTACAAGCTTTCAGATCATAAATTGTTCATTTCTAGAAAAGAGTAGCAGCAATATGATGGCCATTTATTGTATCAGCTAAAAGAGAGGAGTAATCCCCAAACAGTAGCAAAAGCTATAGAAAGCAAATGTTGACAACTGGGGAGAATTTTAATATTTACATGAATCACTTCAGTATCAAATAAGAAAAATGAATTGCAAAATGGCCAAAATATATAGCTAATGATTTCTGGATCAGAATATCTCATCTTTGATATATTGCTGAGGGGAATAAGAAAAATGGGAAATTTGCATATTAGCATTGATGTAAGTAAGTATGGGTTCCATTTGGGATTTTGAAGGAGCACCAAAAGATGGATCAAAGGATGATTTAGAACAAGTCACAGATCAGAAAAAATAAGAGACCAAGACTAGGACCAACTCATCATCATAAGCCATTTCAGGAGACAGCATCCATCCCATTTCCCTCATAAAAATGTTTTGGTGGCAACAGAAAAAATATCCTGTGGTTTTATTTGGCTATTGACATTAGTTTGTTAAGAGAAGTAATAACACATCTTTAGTTAAACTCTTTGATGAACTGAGTTTTGTTCCACAGATTTAAGTTCTTCCCACAAATTAATATATATATAATTAAAAATATAATTACATATTATAAATATAATTAATTTATAATCACATATATTATAAATATAATTAATTATAAATGTAATTATAATTAAACATATAAAATTATAAATATATGAATTTGGTACTGTGAATTAAACTTCATAGACACTTTACCACTGAGCCATATCCCTAGCACTTTTAATCCTTCTGCCTCAGCTTCCTGAGCTGCTAGGGTTACAAGTATATGACACCACACCCAACAATTGTCTTTTTATGTTTTTAATGCCTCAGCAGGGTCAAGATTTTTTAAGCATCCCTTTAGTTGGTGAAAAACAGAAAATTCAATAAAATTCATGGTCAAAGTCTGAATTTGCAGAATAGCCTGATTCAAGTAAAGCCATAGTTTTCATTAATACATCCTAAACTGTATCTTTTGTGAGTGGTGAAAATACTGTATCATAAAATATAAACTAAATGTAGGCAACCAAATGTGTGAGTGTACACACATACATATACACTCACAGTTTAGTTTCACTTGTTTAACTTAGACCATAGTATCCAATGGGAGAAAAATTCACTGTAATATTACAGAATTCACAAAACAAAGAAGTTCCAGATTCCAGATTCACTGATTTCATAGACAAGGACAAATGCTCAAATACTTTTATGTTAGAATAGTCAATTCTCAAGGAACTAATATCATCAATATATAAAAATGAATATAAATTGCCTTCACATACAACATATTATAAATGCTGGAAATATTACACATATTTAACATACATGAGTGTTTTATTTGGTGACTGAGTAAATAAAATTTATCTAAAATTTTTCACTAGTGATGATTCTTGAGTTGATATTTAATAACAATTACAAATTTAACATTGTATACACAGGCAAATTATGCAATCCAAGTTTAAATTAATTTTCATTAATAAGAACAATAGAGTACACTAAGAACATCCAAACACATTCAATTGCACTTGATTTAGCTATCAAAATTTATCTGAAATGAGCAGTAATTTAATATCTGCAATATTAATTCTAAATTCAAATGATATACTAATTAAAGATTCTTCAGGAAGCTAATTACTTCAATTTGAAACACAGAATTACTTAATTTTTTTAAACACTTGTCTAACTTAGACCATTACACATTTTAGATGTCGATATTTCTCCATTTGCATAGTGATTCTCTATAGTTACATGGGTCAAAGACCATCAATTAATAAATCATTACTTTTGCTGTAAGTACTTGACATCATTCATGAAAACATGTAAGTAAACAGGATATTTAACCCATACCATTTCTACTTTTATACAAGTTAGGTTATTCAGAACAGGGCATCATGTCATTGCCAACTGATGGCACCAGAAATAAGCAGAAAATGAAACAATGGCATTATTCTTTGAAGAACTGGATACTAAGTAGTTAGTATACACTCTTCTATCTATAAAATATTGTAAGTCACTCCACAAATAAATATGTCTTGGTAGCAAAGGTTAGGGAAGGGGACATGAAATAAAACTCTTTGTTAAGTACGGTGAAAAACAGAATACATAAATAGACAATAGTCAGATCTTATACAAATACTGGAATCTGGCCCACAATTGACATCAAACAGTCCAGAAAAACCAAATCATGACAGAGAGCAGGAGGCTAGCCTGCTTTCTACCAGTCAGACTTGTCAGGCTTCAGAGCACCATGTCTAGAAAAAAATCCAGGAAGGCAAAAAATGATGACCATAAAAATTAGCTCCAAATGGCCAAGACTACACAAATAACTGACACATTCCTAACTTTTGTCCCTGCTTCCAATATAGAGCCAACCAGAGAAGATGAAATGAGTACCCCAACCAATCCCACAAGACCCCCTCTTCAGTTAACAAGTGCCCAGTTACCCATACCAAGTCTCCTCTCAGGGTGTACCTGAGTACCTCTTCTTTTTAATAGTAAGTTTTTCAGTCATCTGTCTGCCTTTGAGTGTCTACTAAACTCAAGTGATGGTGGCTGCCTCCCTTGTATAGCAAGTTCTGAATAAATAGCCTTGTTTGTTCTCATTTAGGTAGTCTCCTTATTTCTATGACAAAATTTTTTTTCTATATATTTTTCTGCATATTACCAATGTTAGTGAGTGAATTAAATTCCATAATCAGAAATGTAAATATTATTTAACCAGATAGAAGAAACACACTCTTTGTGTTAGCACACTGATATATTCTGGGTGTATAATCAGACAAGGATGGAAATTAAGAAGACATCTCAGGAAGACTTGGAGAGACTATATTGGATCCCCAGGTGAAGTATTACTTTACCTCAGTGAACACCACTTTGAAATGCTGCATACACTACTATGTAATGATGGAGCTCAAAACACTATCCCAAGATTTGGAACTTTAACATTTGAGGAAAGGGAAGAAGCAGGAAATTCTCCCTGACCCTCTCCCATCCTTCTCCCTGAAGCAAGCCATAAAAGAATTCTTTGACCCTCCATTAAAGTAGGACATGAGTTCCTTATTCTAGAGGGGAAATTAAAAAACCTGGAGGAAAGGAAGTCTACATAAGGACACCAAGCAGAATCTGACCAAATAGGTCTCACTTAATTCTCACCTGGTCATCACCAGTGGACCATACCCTCATCCTCCAATCAAACTTCTTCATGACTACACATAAACACATAGACTTGCCTGTTCTTCCGATCTTCATTTCTGAAGACTCTGATGTCACATAAAACATATGAAATAAATAAACTTCTGTGCTTCTTTCTTAATAATCTATTTTCTTTTTTAGGGATCTCATCCATAAGCCTTGCGATGGGTGAGAAATCTCTTCTTCCAACAGATTTTTTTTTTTTAGTAACACAATAACAAATGTGGCCAGAGCTCTGATTGTCTTCCAGTTCCTTATAATTGACGTTTAAAATGTATTTCACTAAGTAATGCTGAATTTCTGGCAACCAATCTCTGGCAATCTGAAGATACCACTAACATTATTAGTTTTAGATTATTAAAAATGTACATTTACCTCCAGTATGGTAATCTTCTATTGCCATGAGAATACATCCATTATCCTCTCTGTAGATGAAATAAATAAAAGCAAAAATAATGTGCTATGGGAAGAAAAATAGACAGCTTTATTTTTTTGGTAACAAGGATTGAACTGAGGGGCACTTAATAACTGAACCATATCTCTCACCCACCTTTTTTGAGACAGGGTCTCACTAAGTTACTTAGGGCTTTGCTCAGTTACTAAGTCTGACCTCAAATTGCAATTCCCCTGCCTCAGCCTCCTGAGCAACTGGAATTACAGGCATATGCCACCATGCCCAACAAAAATAGCAAAAATAGCTGACTTTTGTTGAGGAATCATAATTTGATAATCAATATTTTTGCATGCATCTTATATAATTTCACAAGAATGTAATCTGAAAGGACTATTATTCCCCCATTTTCAAATTAAGAACCTAAGACTTGAATGGGTAAATAACTTGTCCAACATAATATGTTTATACTCCCTTAACTCACTTTTATTCCAAAGCTCACATTCAGCCATTGGTCATAAGCTTTCTCAATTCAAACCTCAACAGAATATGCACATTTGTGCAACTCAAATGCACAAGAACACCTGACTAAAAATTATAAGTCAAGTCCTAACAAGAGAAGTTAATTTTCTCATGTTCTTTCACAAGTCATATTTGAATATTCATATTATTTTTCACATATTTGAGTTTATTTACCTATGTCTGAGAAGTTAAGATTGCCAATCTTAAGAAGTTACAGATATGGTTCATTTCAAAATAGATAAATATATGAAAAATGTTTTGTTAATTGCAAATTGAAGGGGCTTGCTACTTTTCCACTCTCTCAAATGGGCAATATGAATTGCATAATACTCAGACAACTCCCTGATAACAAATTCAGGCTCTAGATTAGATTACTGACTTCTATCCAATATGCCGTATGGTGTCTGACAAGTAACTTAACCTGTCTATAAAATTATTTCTGCATCTGATGCAGAAATGTTCCATATACCCATCCTTTTGACATAATTAGACTTAAGCACTTAGATATTTATCAATGAGTGTATGCATCTGGAATGGTTCACATCAAAATTTCTTTATTTCAAAAACAAAAATTCAATAAAATTGCCAAGACTGCATATCTGTAATTGCTCAATTTCATTAATTCTTCTGTGACTCTTTAGATGCAAACTCAAGTCTTCAAAGTGTACTGTTATGAGACATGAGGATAAGGAGAGGGAGCAGGAGGGTAGAGGAAAAGTGAATAAAGGAAGGAAAAAATCAATTATAATAGAAAGAAGGCGAACATTCTCAATATCATTTCATTTTCTGTTCATAAGGCAGAACTCCCCAATCTTTTTCCATTCTTATTTACCTTTAATATCCAGGCATAGTGGAGCACACCTGTAATCCCAGCAGCTCAGGAGTCTGAGGCAGGAGGACCACAAGTTTGAGGCCATCCTCAGAAATTTTGTGAGACCCTGAACAACTTAGCAAGACCCTGTGTCCAAATAAAAAGTAAAAAGGGCTGGGGATATGGCTCAGTGTTTAAATGCCTCTGACTGAGTTCAATATCTGGTACTAAATAAATAAATAAACAAGCAAACAAATAAACAAACAAATAAAATATTTTTTAAATAGGTCAATTTCCTCATGGAGTTGGGGCTCAGCGGTAGAACACTCACCTAGCATGTATGGGGTGCTTGGTTCAATCCTCAGCATCATATAAAAATAAATAAAATAAAGGTATTGTGTCCAACTACAAGTAAAAGATATTTTTTAAAAAATAGGTTACTTTCATTTAAAGCTTATGATTTTGTTTCTTAGGTAAAATATTAATCGAATGTGATTAGAAACAGGCAAAGTCAGTTGTAGGTTGAGCTGACACCAAGATATCCTCAATAAATAGTCAAAAAATGAACAAGAAAATCCATTCTTCCTCTTTTTCTCTCATGTTGAAGTAAACTAGAGAAAATTATTTATTGTAGGATGCTGTATTCCCTCAGCATAGAAAATGTGTGAACATGAACAATGGCAGTATTAAAAACAAGGGAGAGAGCACCAATGAAATGGAGAAGTAGAAAGTAACAGAGAGGAAAAGAACGAAAGGAGGGAAGGAAAGGAAGAGGGAAGGAAGGAAAGAAGAAAGGATTGAAGGAGGGAGGAAGAGAAGAAGGGAAAAAGAGAAAGAAAGAAAGAAGATAGAGCCAAGACTACAGTCAAAGAAAGACAGATGGACAGAGAGGACACAGATTACTCGATTGAGGATTCTACTTTCTTGTTCTACTGTGAAGTATCTAGCATTTTTAACAACAACAAAAGGAATCATTCGAGTTTTCTATGCTTATTGTTTTTAGCATCAGTAATCCTATCCTTAAAAACAAAGCTGTTCACATATGAATTTTTTTAAATTAGGTAATGAGCACCCATTCTGTAGTAGAGTCTGGGGAAAGCAGTTTTGCTTCTACTCTATATAACAAATAACAAGGTGGACTTATTATTTTGCAGATAATTGTTTACATGCTTTCCAAATATTAGCTGATTTTGTGCTCTCGGCAAATCTTTCATACAAGTACAGTTATATGAGGAAACAGGCCTGGAGTAATTAAGTAATTTGCCTAGGACTCAACTGAAATTGAAACCCAGGAATGAATGCATCTGATATGCAAATTAACTTTATTAGGTTTGCTGCACAAACTATAAACATATGTGTATACACAACACAGATTTATATTATCTTAATTCTCTTCTTTTTTGTACTCATGGAAGTCTATCTATGTTCAGAGATCTTAATTACATCAGGCAGAACACCCTAGGTAAAATTTGTCTGGGAAAATATTTGGAAGTTCTTAAAATTTAGTAATTAATGGATCAAAGAAAATCTTGAAAAGAAAATCGAGTGATATTTTGAATTAAGATGAAAGTGTATTGTAGTTTGTAGGATAAGCAAAAATATAGATAGAAATTCTTCAGATGATAACATTAGAAAAGAAAAATTCAGTAGACTAAATTTTACTCTAATATCAAAAAAAAAGGAAACAAACAATACTACAGAAATAAGCAGAAAAGCAGGATTAATGAAATAAAAAGTGTTAACCCATAGGGAAAATTAACAGTAAGAAGTTGGTTATTTACAGAGATCAACAAAATTGATTAACCTCTAAAAAGATAGACCAAGAAAGAGAGACAAAATATCAATATCAGACATGAAAAGGAAGCTGTTAGTACAGACATTAAAAAGATGGTAAGAAAATATTATGTGCCCCTCTATGTGAAAAATTTTTTAATTTGCATGACTTTGCCGAATTTTATGAGACATACTACTGGCAAAACTGAAATCGGTCAAGGAAAAAAAGAAAAATTGTACAGACCTTAGTATGTGAATTTCATTTAAAAAATGTTCCAATAAGAAAAATATCAAATCTCAATTATTTTGCTGATTGAAGTAGAAACAGTACAAAATTAAATAGTCTTTTATAAAATACAAAGAAGAGAATATTTCTAAACTCATTATGAAGTCACGATCTTCCAAACAAAAGTTGATCTTCCAAACAAAAGTTAAATAAGGAAACTATAGAACTCAATAACACAATTAACAACCTAGACTTAATTGACATATATAGACTATACCACCCAACATCAAGTAGCTACACTTTTTTCTCAGCAGCACATGGAACCTTCTCAAAAATAGACCATATACTATGTCACAGGGCAACTCGTAGACAATACAAAGAGGTAGAGATAATACCATGCATCTTGTCTGATCATAATGGAATGAAACTGGAAATCAATGATAAAAGAAGAAAGGAAAAATCAAACATCACCTGGAGAATGAACAATAGGTTGCTGAGTGATCAATGGGTTTTAGAAGACATCAAGGAGGAAATTAAAAAATTCCTAGAGTTAAATGAAAACACAGACACAACATATCGGAATCTATGGGACACATTGAAAGCAGTTCTAAGAGGAAAATTCATTGCTTGGAGTTCATTCCTCAAAAAAAGAAAAAACCAACAAATAAATGATCTCATACTTCATCTCAAAATCCTAGAAAAAGAAGAGCAAAACAACAGCAAAAGAAGTAGAAGGCATGAAATAATTAAAATCAGAGCTGAAATTAATGAAATTGAAACAAAAGAAACAATTGAAAAAATTGACAAAACTAAAAGCTGGTTCTTTGAAAAAATAAATAAAATTGACAGACCCTTAGCCATGCTAACGAAGAGAAGAAGAGAGAGAACCCAAATTACTAGCATACGGGATGAAAAAGGCAATATCACAACAGACACTTCAGAAATACAGAAGATAATCAGAAATTACTTTGAATCCTTATACTCCAATAAAATAGAAGATAGTGAAGGCATAGATAAATTCCTTGAGTCTTATGATCTGCCCAGATTGAGCCAGGAGGATATAGACAACCTAAACAGACCAATAACAATAGAGGAAATAGAAGAAACCATCAAAAGACTACCAACTAAGAAAAGCCCAGGACTGGATGGGTATACAGCAGAGTTTTACAAAACCTTTAAAGAGGAACTAACACCAATACTTTTCAAGCTATTTCAGGAAATAGAAAAAGAGGGAGAACTTCCAAATTCGTTCTACGAGGCCAACATCACCCTGATTCCGAAACCAGACAAAGACACTTCAAAGAAAGAAAACTACAGACCAATATCTCTAATGAACCTTGATGCAAAAATCCTCAATAAAATTCTGGCGAATCGGATTCAAATACATATCAAAAAAATTATACACCATGATCAAGTAGGATTCATCCCTGGTATGCAAGGTTGGTTCAATATACGGAAATCAATAAATGTTATCCACCACATCAATAGACTTAAAAATAAGAACCATATGATCATCTCGATAGATGCAGAAAAAGCTTTTGACAAAGTACAGCATCCCTTTATGTTCAAAACTCTAGAAAAATTAGGGATAACGGGATCATACCTCAACATTGTAAAAGCAATCTATGATAAGCCAGAGGCCAGCATCATTCTGAATGGAGAAAAATTGAAGGCATTCCCTCTAAGATCTGGTACAAGACAGGGATGCCCTCTCTCACCACTTCTGTTCAACATAGTCCTCGAAACACTGGCCAGAGCAATTAGGCAGACGAAAAAAATTAAAGGCATAAAAATAGGAAAAGAAGAACTTAAATTATCACTATTTGCAGATGATATGATTCTATACCTAGCAGACCCAAAAGGGTCTACAAAGAAGCTATTAGAGCTAATAAATGAATTCAGCAAAGTGGCAGGATATAAGATCAACACGCATAAATCAAAGGCATTCCTGTATATCAGCGACAAATCCTCTGAAACGGAAATGAGGACAACTACTCCATTCACAATATCCCCCCAAAAAATAAAATACTTGGGAATCAACCTAACAAAAGAGGTGAAAGATTTATACAATGAAAATTACAGAACCCTAAAGAAAGACATAGAAGAAGACCTTAGAAGATGGAAAAATATACCCTGCTCATGGATAGGCAGAACTAACATCATCAAAATGGCGATATTACCAAAAGTCCTATATAAGTTCAATGCAATGCCAATCAAAATCCCAACAGCATATCTTATAGAAATCGATAAAAGAATCATGAAATTCATATGGAATAATAAAAGACCCAGAATAGCAAAAACAATACTAAGCAGGAAGTGTGAATCAGGCGGTATAGCGATACCAGACTTCAAACTATACTACAGAGCAATAGTAACAAAAACAGCATGGTACTGGTACAAAAACAGGCGGGTGGACCAATGGTACAGAATAGAAGACACAGTAACCAATCCACAAAACTACAACTATCTTATTTTTGATAAAGGGGCTAAAAGCATGCAATGGAGGAAGGATAGCATCTTCAACAAATGGTGCTGGGAAAACTGGAAATCCATTTGCACCAAAATGAATCTGAATCCCTATCTCTCGCCGTGCACAAAAGTTAACTCAAAATGGATCAAGGAGCTTGATATTAAATCAGAGACATGGCATCTGATAGAAGAAAAAGTTGGTTATGATCTACACGCTGTGGGATCGGGCTCCAAATTCCTCAATAGGACACCCATAGCGCTAGAGTTAACAAATAGAATCAACAAATGGGACTTACTCAAACTAAAAAGTTTTTTCTCAGCAAAAGAAACAATAAGAGAGATAAACAGGGAGCCTACATCCTGGGAACAAATCTTTACTCCACACACTTCAGATAGAGCCCTAATAACCAGAATATACAAAGAACTCAAAAAATTAGACAATAAGATAACAAATAACCCAATCAATAAATGGGCCAAGGACCTGAACAGACACTTCTCAGAGGAGGACATACAATCAATCAACAAGTACATGAAAAAATGCTCACCATCGCTAACAGTCAGAGAAATGCAAATCAAAACTACCCTAAGATACCATCTCACTCCAGTAAGACTGGCAGCCATTAGGAAGTCAAACAACAATAAGTGCTGGAGAGGATGCGGGGAAAAGGGCACTCTTGTTCATTGCTGGTGGGACTGCAAATTGGTGCAGCCAATTTGGAAAGCAGTATGGAGATTTCTCGGAAAGCTGGGAATGGAACCACCATTTGACCCAGCTATTCCCCTTCTCAGTCTATTCCCTAAAGCCCTAACAAGAGCATGCTACAGGGACACTGCTGCATCGATGTTCATAGCAGCTCAATTCACGATAGCAAGACTGTGGAACCAGCCTAGATGCCCTTCAATAGATGAATGGATAAAAAAAATGTGGCATTTATATACTATGGAGTATTACTCTGCATTAAAAAATGACAAAATCATAGAATTTGGAGGGAAATGGATGGCATTAGAGCAGATTATGCTAAGTGAAGCTAGTCAATCTTTAAAAAACAAATACCAAATGACTCCTTTGATATAAGGGGAGTAAACAAGGACAGGGTAGGGACGAAGAGCTTGAGAAGAAGATTTACATTAAACAGGGATGAGAGGTGGGAATGAAAGGGAGTGAGAAGGGAAATTGCATGGAAATGGAAGGCGATCCTCAGGGTTATACAAAATGTCATATAAGAGGAAAGGAGGGGCAAGACAAGATAATACAAATGGAAGAAATGATTTACAGTAGAAGGGGTAGAGAGAGAAAAGGGGAGGGGAGGGGAGGGGAGGGGAGGGGGGATAGTAGAGAATAGGACAGACAGCAGAATACATCAGACACTAGAAAGGCAATATGTCAATCAATGGAAGGGAAACTGATGTGATACAGCAATTTGTATATGGGGTAAAAGCGGGAGTTCATAATCCACGTGAATCAACCGTGTAATATGATGTATTAAGAACTATGTAATGTTATGAACTACCAATAAAAAAATAAAAAAAAATGAAGTCACAAAAAATTAATACCAAACTAAATTATAAAAAGCATGATAGAATAATAACCCTTATAACCATGAATGCAATATCCCTAACTATATTTTTAAAAAGTTAAAATAGAGGGATATTTATCTATCTGATAAAGTTCATTGATGACAAATCTAGTATCAACTTGAGAATGAGTTTTTTTTTTTAAAAAGCTGATATCAAGAATAAGGCATTTCCATTCAATATTATACTGAATGCTCTAGACTTTGTAATAGGACAATAAACAGAAATACAAGGTCAAATATTGAAAAAACAATTAAAGATGTCTTTAATTGCAGGTAGCACAATTGTTTTATGTAGAAAATCCCAGAGAACTCACAACAATAATAGAATAGGTTAATTTCGAAAATTTGCAGAACACAAAGTTAATGTGCAGAATTGTCATACACTATGCAAAATTTTCATACAACTAGCAGAGAGAAACATGAAAATAATTCTATATACAATAATCTTAAAAAGTATTAATTTTTTCACAAATTTTTTAAGAAAACTACAAAATTTTGCTAAAGGTAAATAAAAAGGTCAAAACCATTGGGCTATATATAATGTTCACAAAGGGGAAGAGACTCAGTATTATTATATGTCAACTATTCACAAATCATTTGTAGATTTTACTAAATCTAGTTATCTTTTTTTCTAGAAATTAACAAGTGCAATCTAAAAGTTATATGGACATGCAAATGACAAAGCATACCCTAAGCAATACTGTAAAAGATAAAGTTTAAGAAATTACATGACATAACTCGAAGTCTTTACTATAAAGTTATCACAATATATGGAAATTGCAAAAAGAATTAGCATATAAATCCATGTAACTGAAAAGAAATACTAGCCATACACCTCCATTTAAACATCTGTTTATTGAAATCAAGGAACCAAAGCAACACAAGATGTGGGGATAACTGAATATTTGTATTAAAAAATGAATTTGATTCCTATCTCGCATAATATACACAAATTAATTCATGAAAGATAAAATATCTACCTATAAAAGAAATAATATAAAGCTTTAGGAATAAAACATAAAAGAATGTATTTACAACATGAAAGTAAGCCAAAATAGGTCACTTCAAGCAATAATCATAAAATAACAAATTGATAAATCAAGAGTTCATCAAAATTAAATGCTTCCTATCTAAAGCATCATTAAGAAAATGAAGAGACAAACCACATACTGAGAGAAAATATTTGCAAGATATATATGTGACAAAATCTGCTATCTGGGATGAAGTCCTCCCACAATTCAAAATAAAAATAAGAGTGGCTCAGTAAGAAATAAACAATATATTCAAATAAGCACTTCACAAGAAAAGCAGAAACAACCAAATGAAAAATTTCCCCAAATCACTCAATTCCAACTAAATACCCCTACTAGAATTGAAAAAAAAAATTTAAATGATTGATAAAAACAAAAGCCTGTAAGAATATGGAACAGCTAGAGAAGTCTTATATGTCATTGGTACAAGTGCAAACTGATGAAACTACTTGGGAAAAAGTTCTGTAGTGAGTTCTTATGAAACTATACTTTTATCAACTTATGCCCCAGCAATTCCACACATGTGCTTTAACTCAAGATAAATGAAACTATATGCTTATAAAAGACTTGCGCAAGAGTGTTTGAAGCATATTTAGCCATGATAAACTAAAATCGGAAAGAGTCAAAGGTATTAAGAAAGAAAAGTTTAGTAAATGCATTCAATGAAATAATACTAAGCAATACAAAGTGAAGAGAGGTCATTATGAATTGATGATATACAAAAAAATCATGGATCTCTCTCATAATAGTATATTGAATGGAAGAAGCCTAATGCTAAAGACTACTCTTCATTTGCATGAAGTTCTAAACCCGTGTTGTGTAATGTGGTCACTGTTGAAAGCCTATTATTCATTGCTCTCCTGAATTCTGCATATTTGGAGATATATGAACAACTGAAGATGTTCCTGATATTTGTTGTACGTTGAATAATAAGGTCCTTTGTATGTATCCCAAGAGTCCTCGTTCTCTAAATAGAATACCTGAAACTCTGACAAACTAAATTGTTAGCTTCCAGTAAAGTAAAAATCTTGGGGTATTCACAGATTTTGCAGGAGCTACCAGTCCCATGTGCTAATTAAATTTTAATTGATATTAATCTAAAGGAAATAAAATTTGAAATTTAGTGACTCACAACTACCAGCTGTATTTGAGTTTAATAGCCACTTATGGCTGGTGGTTACTATATTGGAGGAAATAGAGATTATTTCCATCATCATAAACAACTCTATTGGACAGAAGTGTTTTCAACATGGAAAATTGTCTATAGTGGAGAAAAGTCAGAAGAGTGGCTGGCTGTATGTAAAGGTCTGGGTGTGGCAAGGCAGTCAGCTATCCTATGTCTGGCACTCAGTTCCCTGCTACTAGAGGTTCAGTAATTCCAAAGGGGTTTCATGGGTTGATGGCAATACTCTGAAACGTCTTGATTATTGCTTCAGTTGCATATATATGTACAATTGTTGAAAGTCAGTGAATATATATCTGAAATTTGTGAATTTTATTGGATGTAAATTTTACAGTAACACATTTGTAAACATGTTAAAATAGTAATAATATGAATATTGAATAGTATATTTATGTCTATAATTTATGCCAGGAAGGAATATAGCAATATTTGAAGTTCACAGTGATATTAATTAATAAAATAAGATGGGTTGATGGACATGTAAAGGGATGTACATTTGGATCTGTGATAAGGCAAATATAATAAAATATTAGTGTGTATTTTAGGTGGCATGTATAATTGTTCATGTGTAAAAAATTTTAACTTTGATATACATGTGAATTTTTTTATAATAGTTTTGGGTATATGTTGATTTCAGGCAGCAATAGAAAATAAAACCATCCTCATAATAAATGTAAAATAATTATGTGCAAGAAAGACCTTTATTGAACTAAAATTCATTGAATATATATCATAAATTCCAAGAAAAATGATTATATTATGAAGTTAGTGATTCTCAAATTATCTATAATATCAGTGGAAACTGAAAAACAATCCAGAAGGTTTTACTGAAAAAAAGCAAATGCAAATGGAAAATAAATCACTAATTGTTAAGGTCTTTAAATAAGTCAAAAATAACACCTGGTATTTTGCCAGAAAAATGTTAGAGTTCGTAAACAAGTCTGGATGGTGCCTGGCAAAATGTCAGAGGGAGTGGTTTGAAAAGTAACAAAAGTGAGCCATTAAGTGTGGAGATTCCTTATTGGTTGACTGATGTATCTAGTTTATGCTAATTAAGATAAGCTGTGCAAAATGTATAAATAGCTCTGTTGTCCTACAATAAATGGCTCCCATTCCTGCTGTATCAACGTACACAAGTTATTCGTCACCCCCCCCCCGGCTATTTTGCTGCAGCCGGACTGCGGCAGATGGTGGCCCGTACGGGGAGCCCCGGGACACTCGGGGGTAAGTGACGAAAAAAAGCTGCCCGTCCATAGATAGGACGGGAGCAATCTGCTCGTCCCTAGACAGATAGGGCGAGAGGAAAAATGGCCATTTCGAGAAAATGGAAAAGAATGATACAGTATGTTTGTGTCTTGTTTTGTCTAAGTGTATTGTATTGTCTTTGCAATGAAAATATGGAAGGGGTGAGAAGTAAATTACTAAGAGAAGAAGACCCCCCAATGAAACCAAGAATAGTTAGGGCATGTGTTGATAAAAGCCCAGGAACTCTAGTCAGAAAGAAAAAGAAAAAGCAAGTTCAGATAAAAAAGGATTATCAGAAAAAAAGTTGCAGCAAAAGGCTATTACTAAATGCTTTTCGTTACTGGAGGGTGCGTGAATCTGTGCAGCGGCTGCCATGTGCGCAAGCAGGTCATGGTGCAGCAAGTACCCTCCAAGCAGCGGCGGCAGCCGGCTCTTCCACTGCCGGGAGCCCGAATCTAGACCTGACCTGGAGGCACAGTCTCCCAGGCTCTTGCTCCCTGTGCCCAGTAGCAGTTTGAGTCTGGGACACTCCCCGGACTCTCCCCAGGGTCCTCTGGGGCTGCCCAGGATGCTACAGCCAGCAGAAGACTCTACCAGCGTCCCTGATGTTTGGTCATTTTCAATGCCAATAACTAAACTACAAAGGTTCTCCCACACCTGGAAGCTAATGAGTAATGAGCACTATTAAGGCTTATTTCAAATGTAGAAAACCTTGAGATAATGTACTAAATTGTTCAGAAGGTTGTTTTCTTAGTAGAATGCTACAAGATTTTCTTTAGCCATCCGGAGTTCCTGCCTTCATCCCAGAGCCAGTAAAGACAAAGGTGGAAGAATTTCCAGTGTTGCTGAAAACCGGACGAGACTTCGGCTGAGAACCAGACGAGACTTCAGATCAAGCTAGCTGCCTGCAGAACTTACCTGGACTGTGATTTAAGCTAGCTGCCTGCAGAACTTACCTGGACTGTGATTTAAGCTAGCTGCCTGCAGAACTTACCTGGACTATGATTTAAGCTAGCTGCCTGCAGACCTTACCTGGACTGTGATTTACCTGGACTGTGAGTTATTCTATTGAGATATTTCTTTACCTGGACTGAGACAAACTGTAATCTACAACAAATTGTAACTCTGTAACTTTGCTAACGGTGTCATTGCTGGTATAATTTTTCCAAGGGCTTCTTGCATGGAGCCATCAAGTGGCTTGGTATTGTTACATTTTGTACCTTCACTTTCTGTTTGTAGCAGGTTATTTATGGTGTTTCTGTAAAAACCACTATGGTCTTTATTTAAATTAAACAAAAGGGGGAATTGTTAAGGTCTTTAAATAAGTCAAAAATAACACCTGGTATTTTGCCAGAAAAATGTTAGAGTTCGTAAACAAGTCTGGATGGTGCCTGGCAAAATGTCAGAGGGAGTGGTTTGAAAAGTAACAAAAGTGAGCCATTAAGTGTGGAGATTCCTTATTGGTTGACTGATGTATCTAGTTTATGCTAATTAAGATAAGCTGTGCAAAATGTATAAATAGCTCTGTTGTCCTACAATAAATGGCTCCCATTCCTGCTGTATCAACGTACACAAGTTATTCGTCACCCCCCCCCCCCAGCTATTTTGCTGCAGCTGGACTGCGGCAACTAATGATCATAGTTTTAGGATAGCATTTATTAAATCCTCACTATGTTCTAGGCCTTCTAAGAGAACACTCTGTGTGTGTGTGTGTGTGTGTGTGTGTGTATTTGTTTTTCTGTGTGTGTGTATGCGTGTGTGTGTGTGATACAATTTCACATCATAACCCTATAATTCTCCTAATTTTATGCACTTAAGCATGCATTACCAAGTAACAATTCCTCTTCTAGGGAATCACATCTGTGTAAAAAAACATACAATAATGGTTAATGCAGCATTATTTAACAGCCTTTAAGTGAAAATGATCTATACCTTTAACTGAAGATAAATGGGCAAATCATTGTAATTTCATTATACAATGGGATACTTTGAGTTAAAAGGACAGAAGTAAAATTATAAGTATCAAGCTAGATATTTCTCTAAAACATGTGAAGTTGAAAATAAAAACATTGCAAAAGAATGAACAAAGTATGATGCTCTTAATGCACATTTTTGAAAGGTACAAAGCAATATTACAGTTTTAAAAACAGAGAACTCATATTCAGACATACCATCACTTACAAGCTTGGTGAAAACATCATTGCTGGGAGCATGTATTAGTTTGCTAGAACAACCATAACAAAAGACCTCAGACTGAATTAAAATTTAGTAGCTTATACAACAGAAATGTATTTTCTTACAGTTTTGAATGTTGTAAGTCCAAACCCAAGGTGCCAGAAGGGTTGATTTCTCTCTTTGGCTTCCGGATGACTGACTGTTGCTGTCTTCTGTCTCTCATGCCTTCTGTCTGTGTGTACACAATCCTGATGTCTCCTCTTCACTAGTCTTACTGTATTAGAGTCCACACGTTTATGACTCATTTAATCCTACCCTCTTTAAAGTCCCTGTCTCTAAATAAAGTAATACTGGAGGCCAAGACTTCAGTATAAATTTGGGGAGAATATAATTCAACCCATTACACATGCTCGTCAAAATAACCATATCAATGGAAATGGCTCAAGTTTCACTGTTAGAATTTCTTCTCTAAATTCCTGAAATACATCTGAGCTTGAGACAGAGCTGATTTCCAGTTCTATTTCATTATTCGGCCCTGTGTCTAAGAGTCTTTTTGTTAATAAGCCCTGAGTCTGTGTACTCTTAAAAAATTAGATGATTGACTGGAACCATCAGATTAAAAACTATTCACTAGGCTAAAGGCAGCGAAATACCCTTTGGATGCTATTATTGATACTGTCTTCTTTAACAAATGTACAGGTTATTTTTACTTTTTCAGGGAATTTTTGATGAACATGAAATATTCATAGAGGACAGATAATATTTAAATGACATCATTAAATAATTAAAAATGTGAAGATCTCCACTGGGAATTACTACATTAAGCCTGAGAATACATTCTCATTATCTGATCTCAATTTCTGAGTCTGTGAAATAAAGGAACTTCTGAGTAATTCCTTGATGCTATTATTAAGGGAGTGGAAATCTACCTTTAGAGAGTCTTAAACTTCACATCACATTTTCAGCCGAATAATTATTAAAATATTCTTTGAATAAATTTAACTACTTAAAAATTAAGTACAATGTGAAATTGATAAAGAATATAGCAAATGTTAGCATTCATTTTATATTAAAGTACAGAGAAGGCTTATGAGCATCAAAACTATTGAGTTTAATCACAACTATGATACTTTCCAGGTTCATATGCCATTTGTTTCCTTATTTCCTTTGAATTAACGCAGAATGGAGTCATGGTCATATCTTCTTGTACATGGCATGGATGAAGGGAGATAAGATACTGAGCACTTGATTATCTATATTAATTGTCTAAACCAGTCTAGGAGGGTAGACATAACTTCATTTTACAGAGGAAGAAACTGAAGCTAGAACTAGTTAGGTGAATTGAATAAGGTCACCCACTAATTATAAATAACAGTGACAGTTATCTAAGCTCCAATCTAATGATGAACTTTATTACCATGGCATAAAATAATGACATCATACCTTGCTCCCTTGTGAGCTGCTATGAAGTTCATTAAAACAATAAATGTTAAGAAGCCAGGTGCGGTGGTGCATGCCTATGATCCCAGCGGCTCAGGAGGCTGGGACAGGAGGATCACGAGTTCAAAGCCAGACTTAGCAATGATGAGACAGTAAGCAGCTCAGTGAGACCCTATCTCTGAAATACAAACTAGTGCTGGAGATGTGGCTCAGTGGTTGAGTGCCCCTGAGTTCAATCCCTCCCGGGTACCAAAACAACAACAACAAAAAAAAAAAAAAAAAAAAAAAAAGCACCCACAATGAATGTTAAGGTACTCTGTGAATTGGATTGGACACAAATGAGTTGTTATTGTTCATGATTCTCAAACTATTAAACATTTGTTTCTAACTACTGATGAGCTAGATGTATCAAATTGTTATTTCCATACATTTAAAAAAATAATTTTCCCATGTTTTGATGTAGAAGAAAGACTGTCAAGAATGTCAAGGAAGGGGAAATCAGAATATAGAATAATTAACATGACAAATTAGATGAATGATGTTTATTAAAAGTCAAAATGTATTCAACATTATGCTCAAGATTTGGAAGGATCACAAAACTTACTTGAACAATATACAATACATATATAGATTCTCACTTTTAAGGTTGATAGAGAATACATTTCAAAGTGTAATTATTATAGGATATAAGCAAGAGCAAAAACATTTATTGCGTGCCAGAAAATATTTACAGCATATAAGGAACCAGGAAGTAAAAATAAGATAAATCTTTATTCACTGCCTCAATTTCCTCTGAGCCACACTTGATAACTGACATCTTGAGATCTACGTGGTAGATTCAAGTTCTGTCTCAAAATTCATGATTGTCTTGCCTGTCAACAAATGTAACAGCTTGCCCCTTGTTGCTCTCTGAAATACTCATTGAGAATCTCATTTTTAAAATTTTGGCCTCCCTCAAATACCTTGACCCTACACCATCTGAGCTTTCCTTCATCTCCTTAACACTCTCTCTCCATATTGACAACATTGCTTCCTCATTTAGTCCAAAATGCTTGCATACACCAAAAGTCATTTTAGCATGACAATCCCAGTCACTTCCATGACTTCAGGTACTATATCTCAAGGTAGAAGGAAAAATTTTAAAGATAAATGCTGACCATACAGTAATGCACTCATGTGTCAAATATTTACTGAGCATCTACTCCTTGATAGTATGTTTCCAGAGGATGGTAATGTAGCATCGACAAAAATACAAATTCATGTACTCATAGAACCTGGTGTTTTCACTGGAGGAGTAAATGATCTTCTTAATTTGCACACACAACACACACACACACGATTTTTCTAGTAGAACACAAAGCAAAAAGAAGGATAAGGGATATTTCAGAGTGGAGGAAGACAGGTGTTAAAACTGTGTTTCTAAAATCTTCAAAAATGATCATTTGTACCTCCTACTTTTCAGTCATGCTGACAAAGGCGTTAAATGTATTTTAGTGTTATGCTGCGATACAACTAAGAGGAAACTCAGTGGAACAGCGAGCTCATTTTTCCTAATTGTTGGGATATTATTACCTATGTAGAGAAGCCTACACTGGTGGACAGCTACAGGTTGAAGGCCCAAATAGAACAACAAAAATTACAAAGGATGTCGAATTCTGTCTCCTGAACTCCTTGTGCTGACACCTTTGTTTGCTCCCGTCCTTGGCTTGGGATTCACACCAATGTCACTCCTCATTCTAAGGTTCTCTATCTCACACTGGAATTTACCACGCTTTCCCGGGGCTCCAAGCTTGTGGATGGCAGATCATGGGACTTCTCGGCAACCATAGTCATGTTATTATACCATACCCTCTAATCAATCTCATTCTGGATAGATATGGTAAATAGGTAAATATTCTATTGATACTCTTCAGAGAACACTGGCTAATTAATACACAGTCTTCACTCATTTCCAAAATTATTTGGTTCATATCTATTCCTCTCACTCTCTTCATTAATATTGTTTCATATATTTAGATATTTTTTTCTCAATTTTCTGAGCTACTAAATGACTTTTTAAATCTGTGTACATTGATGCAATAGATATATAACATATTCCATAAAGATCCATGCATTTCAGAAAGTACTATGGTCATGTATGATACATTTCAATACCATGAAAAATAGTTTCATCACCTCCAAGCCTCCTGTTCTTCACTATTCATCCTTCCACTTGAACTCAAAAGCCCTGGCAACTGCTGATCTTTTTACTGTCACCATAGTTTGGTCTTTTCCTGGATGTTATATAATTGGAATCATACGGTAAGTAGCATTTTCAAACTTTCTTTATTCAATAGAATGTGTATTTGAGGTTCCTCTAAATCTTTTAGACATGATAGACCATTTCTTTTTATTGTTGAAAAGCATTTCATTATATGGGCTTCCTACAGTTTTTAAATGTCCATTCACCTATTGAAAAATATCTTGACTACTTCCAGTTCTAGGCAGTTTACATAAAGTTCCTACAAACATTCAAATATGGTAAGTTTTCTTTTCTTTCCTTTTTTAGAAATAAGTTTTCAACTGTAATGGATGAACACCTAGGAGTACAATTGCTCAGAAATATGACATGTGTTTAGCCTTGTAAGAAGTTACCAAACTTTTGTCCCAAGTGGCAGTACCACTTTGCATTCCCAGTAGCTTCGAGCGAGAATTCCTATTGCTCTGCATCATGGTAAATATTTAGTGCTGTCCCCATTTTGCATTTTTGCCATTCTAATAGATTTCAGTGGCACTTAGTTATTGTTTTAATTTGAAAAATCACCAATGACACATGATGATGACTATCTTTTCATATGCTTATTTAATTCTGTACATCTCCAGGTGGTTTTTCAGATGTATTATTCATTTTTAAAAACTTGGGTTGCTAACTTATTCTTGATTTTCAATACTTCCTTTTTGATGTTTTTCATACAAGTTCTATATAAGATATATGTTTTCCAAATATTTCTCCCAATTGTTGGATTGCCTTTTCATTATTTTACCAAAGTCTTCTACAGAGAAAAGCTTTTGATTGTAATGAACTCCAACTTATCATCTCCTCTTTCATGGATTGAACTTTTGATAGTCTGTCTCTGGTTACATTGTATTCTTCTAGACGTTTTATAGTTCTGCATTACATATTTAAGCCTGTGACCCATTTTGTGTTAACTTTTGTGAAATATACATTTTTACATTAGTCCATTTGCATGAAAATATCAACATGTTCCAGCACCATTTGTAGAAAAGGCTCTCATTTCTTCAGTGAATTAGCTGGGAGTATTTGTCAAAGATCTCTTTCCTGCATCTGTGATGCCTATGATGTGGTCTCTCACATTTCATTGACCTGTGTGTTTATTCTTTTGCTAAATCCATGCTTGCTCAATTATTGTTCTTTTATACTAATGTCTAACATCTGGGTAGGATAAGTTCTCTACTTTTTCCTCTTCCAGTTCTGAATTTGCTATTCTGAATCTCTTCCTTTTCCATAGAAACCTTAGAATCAGTTTGTTTATACCCACAAAAAAAAAGCTTGCTGAGATATTGATAGGGATTACATTGAAACTACAGATCAAGACCTAAGATTTGAAAACTTAACATTGAATATTTCAATCCAAGAATGTGGAATGTTTTTTCTTTTATTTAAATAATCTTTGATATTTTTCATAAGAACATTGTATTTTTCCTCAAATAGATCCTGTATATATGTTTATAGATTTATACCAAAGTACTTTGCTAATTTAGTACCATTGTAAATGGAATTATTTTCATTGTTCTCTGCAATTTTCCCTAGTTGGTAAAGAATCAGTTGAATGTAATATACTAACTTTGTATCCTATAACATTGTTTTATCACACAATATTTCTAAACATATTTTGGTCAGTTTATTTGGAATTTCTATATAGATGATCATTCATCCACAAATAAATATAATTTTATTTCTCCCATTTTAATCTATATATATTTAATTTCTTTTTATTGACTTTTACTAATTAACACTCCATTACAGTGAGGTAAATGGGTTATGGGAGGGCACATCCTTGCCTCTTCCTGATCATAGAAGGAAAGCATTACTCAGACTTGCTCTTAAGTATATAAGCTGTTGATTGTTTTCTAGATGTTCTTATCAAGTTGATCAAGTGCCCTCTGTATTCGGCATTTTCTGATATATTTTTGATGAATGGGTGTAGTATTTTGTCAAATATATTTTTCTGTTTCAACTAATATGATGATAGCCCATTAATATGTTCTATTACACTAATTAATTTTTCAAATATTGAAACAGCCTTGCATATATACATTTTATTATTCAGTTTAGGATGTAATACCATAATAATACCATGTAATACCAAAATACCATAGACAAGTGGATATTTTGATTATTGATTTTAGATTTTTTTCTTATAAAAACGTATATCCATGGGGCTATAACTTTTACCCTAAGCACTGTTTTTACTGAATCCCATGGTTTTTGATAAGTTGCATTTGCCTTTCATTGAGTTTAAATGTTCTTGTATTTCTTTTGAACATGTTTTGCCTATGTATTATTAAGAAGTTTGTCATTTAACCTCCAAATATGTTTGGATTTTCTAGTATTCATCTATCATTCACTTCTACTTTCATATTATGGTAATCTGAGAACATATTTATTTTGCATGAATTTTCTTTGTGAAAATTCAGCTAAGATGTTTTTAAAATATTTTGAATATTTAATATTTAGCACACATTGATTGTACCAATTAATGTTTCCATTGTGACATTTCCATATGTGCATATGTGCTTTGATTGTAATGTTCCTCCCCTCTACCCTCTTTCACTACTCCCTTACTCAACTCATTCTCCTTCCCTAAACATTATCTTAAGTTGTGTTTTAGGGCCCAGATAGGAGATATCTTAGTGAATATTCCACGTGAGGTTGAAAAGACTATATTCTGCTATTGAACATAGTGTCCTATAAATGTCAGTAGGATCTAGTTGGTTAGTGCTCTTCAGACCAGATGTGTCTTTAATGATTTTCTCTGTGTTTGATGTGTCAATTATGGAAGGAGGGATGTTGAAGTCATCAGCTCTAATAGTGGATTTATTATCTATTCTCCTTGTTGTTCTATCAGCTTTTTCCTTACAAGTTATTTGCTGTTCTAGTCAGGTTGGTACCAACTTCTGGGCTGAAGTTATCTTCCTGCCTCAACCTCCCCAGGAACTAGGATGACAGGCACAGGTCACCATATAAAGCTGCCCTACAATTTTTGAAGGAAAGGCACACATATGCTATGTGTTGTCATATTTTCTTAGAGCTTTGGCCCTATAATAATGAAATGCCCTGATTATTTCTGATAATTTTCTTTGCTCAGAAGTCTTTGTTAAATGAAATAATATAGCTACTACTGATTTCTTTGAGGTTGTGTTAATGTATTTTTTATTGTTAATCTGAGTATACTTGCGTTTAAATTTGGTCTCTTGTAGAGTATATGGTGGTGTTTTTATAATTCATATATAATTTTATAATCTTTCGATGAGTTGGTTTAGACCATTTACACTTGAAGAGATTATTTATATTGTTAAATTAATGTCTACTGTATTTGTAACACTTTTCTGTCCTCTGCACAAGGTTTGTGATTTTCTTTTCCTGTGCTTATTTTTCTTCCTAGCTTGGTTTTAATTGAGCATTTTATATTTAAAAAATCTTTTCTGTTAGTAAGTCTTTTTAGAATTTTCAGTGATTACATTAGAGTTTCAATAAACATTTAAAACTAGTCTGAGTCCACTTTCAAAACACACAATGTGGCTTCACTATTAGCTCAGGTTTTATCGTCCTTATTATTCAGATAAGCCCTTGATTGGCACTGAAGTCAATGTGTGTTTTCATTGGTAAAAATTACTATGACCAAGCCATTCAATCTACTGGTTCTTTCATCTATTAAATGACTTCCAATGTTTATAGAAAAATAAAAGGCACTAAAGGAACAAAGGAAGGAAGGAAGGAAGGAAGGAAAGAGGGAGGGAGGGAGGGAGGAAAAAGAAGGAAGAAAGGGAGAGGGAGAAGTGAATATTGTTGGGTTAATAGAAATCTGAGGTTAATATAAAGTCATTTATTCTAGTCAGGTGATGGTGTACATTGATTTAGAACCCAATACATAGTGAGAAATAGGACAAAAAAGGGACAACATAACTCAACAAGAAATGTGTTAGAAAAATTCAAGTTGTGATAGGACAGAAGGTCCAAAGTGGAGTTGAAAAAAAAAAATCACATAAATGATCCTTGTTATAGTTTGCATTGTCAAAAGGTTTGGTCACAGTCCTAACTTCCAGCACCTGCAAATATGATAACCTTATTCAGAAGTCGGGATTTTACAGTTATAATTAAGTTGTAATGAGTTCATATCCAATATGACCATGTCCTGATGAGAAGGGGAAAGTTGGACCCAGAGAAAAACATACAGGAAAGAAAAAAAAAAGATGATACAGGGAACAGAAAAAAGGCAGTCATGTGATGACAAAGTCCACAGAGACTGGAGTAAGTTTACTGCAATCTAAGGATCACCTGTTAGTACTAAGAGCTAGACGAGGCACAGGAGGGTGATCCCCTACAGTCTTTGGGGGAGCATGGTCCTGTCAATGTGCTTATTTGGGATATTTAGTATCCAGAACTACAAAGAGTAATTTATGTTATTTCAAAGCACCCTGTTTCTGGTACTTGCTTACAGAAGCCCTAGGAAATTAATACGAACCTTTTTTTTTTTTTTTTTTTTTTTAGGCAAATAGCTTTCATTGAGGATTTTTGTGTTTATATGTAAGTACATAAATGAGAATTGGTAATGTTGCTGTTGGCCCAAATTTCCAAATATCAGCATTCACAGAAGTCTAAAATTCACTTCTGGGTAGGTAATTTGTTTTAATTAGAATACTCTGATGCTTATAAAATGTACTTAGATTTCAATGTAAGCATGCAAAATCAACCTTTTTGCATTTCCTAATGTCCACAAGAAGTCATTTCCCATGATATATTCAATCTCGTAATTTTCTCCAACAAACTTTCATTGAACACTACTATGTATTGGATACTGCTAAATGTTTTATATGGAAAGCATAATCTATTCTCTTCAAAGATCTAAAAGTACTGGACATGATAATAATTCACTAATTCAGCATCCATCAAGTATCAAGCACCATTCTAGAAAGGATGATACAAAGATGAGTGGCTCCATGTGTTCTAAGAACATCTTGTGTCCACTGTTATCATAATGGGCTTGAGAATAAAGTGGCAGGGGATAATCTAAAACGTACAGACGTGCACACTATACATACACACATACATTTATACTACTTTAAATTACTTATGTTTTATTTTCTTATGTCTTTGGGGAAATAAAGGGTCAAGAAGCACGTCTGTTATCACCTCTCTTTGAAAAAAGTAAAGCAGGTTTTGTTGACTGTGTCTAGTCTCTACTAAGAATCCTTCTAGAAAACACATTAACAGCATTTTCTGGCTAAGGAATCCTTGCCTGTGGATGTTTTGGGCTGGGTGTATCTAGTTCATCTAGGATTACTTATGGTAAATGAGTCTGGAATCTACGGGATATGGGAATTGTCTCCTTGGAAAATATTACATAACCATTCCCTGATTATGACATGATTGTGTTTCATGTATGAGCTAACTCTCCTTTGAGTGAGTAGTGCAAATCACTCATACTGCTTTAGAAACTCTTGGTAACTGGGTTGCAGAGCCTCTGAAGGAAATACAAGAATCTTGGAAACCATATTCATGGTCCCAGGGATTTTCTGATTTCATCTGTGCCGTATGATCACTTCTGTTCTTTATTAGTAAAACTTTACATTAGATAAGATTTTAATTTTTGCAAGTCTGGTTTGATTGAGTCTTCGTGTTATTTTACTTTCTGGTTGGAAATTAAATTATCGTCATGGTCTTAAAATATTTTGTTTTCCCTATAGCATCTTGAGCAAATTTGAATGAATGCTTCCAATTACCCAATATATATGAGAAATTTTACATAGTTGTTTCATTCTTCAATATGACTACGAGACAAGTGTTAACACAATTTTTACGGAGGATTTAATTAAAGCTCAGAGGTTAATAAAATTCCCTATTTTTTAAAGTATTAAAGACCAAATATGAACGCAGGTGCGTTATTTCAAAGTTATGTTATTTTATCATTCCAATGTAATTTTCATGAGTCTAGGCAAATGAGTGGGTGCTCAATAAATTCTACTATATTTTGGCTGACCACCAATCCTAGGATCAAAGAAACGTGTTGTTTTATAAATTTAATGCGTAAAATAATCCAGTTAGCTTTAAAGCCATATGTGTATTGACCATACATCTATCCTGTTGATTGATACCTACCATAGAATAAATGGTAGGCTATGAAGATCACTCCCAGAAAGTTAAATTTTATTAAATCTCCCATATTTCCCTATCCTTTTCTTTCCTCAGTCTTGCTTCCTCTTCCAATTTGCTTTGTCCTCTTATTACAGAAGTCAAAAGTGGTAACCATGACCCTTATATTTAGAAAATTAGCTTTAGCCATAGGAAACTGTATTACCTCTTTGTATTGAAAATTTTCAGAATTCTTTTCTCCTCCTGCAAATTGATCCCCTCCCTCAACATGAGGTTATAGCTCATATTCTAAGCTGATTAAATCTAGATAATTTATTACCTTGTTGCAACACAGTCTATCCTCTAAAAGTTACCCGACCTGTGACCATGGTGTTATTACTTTTGCCAATTATCTTGTATTGTATTCCATCCTTAATGGAACCACCCAACACAATCTGATTGATCCTTACAAACGTGAAAGAGTAGTTTGTAACTGGTGATGAAGACAGCTAGGAAATAGGATACAGACATCCCAACATAATTCTAAGGTGGTAACTCTATGCCTTACATCCTAAATTATTTAAGCAAACCATCAATATATCTGCAAATCTCACAGCTGCTAATGGAAAGAGAAAAAAATCTATTCCCATAACAGAAAAGGTATTTGAATTGAGAACAGAAAATCTAGGGTACAGGCCTATAGGGATATTTGTGACTTTGTGACTATGCAGCCTCTACTCTCCCTCTTTGTATGTAGGGATTCTCTTTCTCCAGTTGATAATCCAGTGGGACTGTGAATCAACATGTTGAGTACACCTCTGTAGAAAAAGCAAACACATCTTCCAACAAGGCTCTTCTTCATAGAGTTTTGAATCTTGAGGGATAAACAGAGCAGACTTAAAACAGTAAGAAATTATTTGTTCCAAAAATGCTCTTCAGTGCAAGAGTGGTTGGGATGCTGAGACATTCTAAGTGATTTCGTGAGCTTGATTCTTCAGCTTTCCTATCATTTTCCTCAAATACCTCCAAGTGTCTCTAACAAATTCATTTTTTCACTTCAGTTAGTTTTATCTTGCATGCAACAAAATACCATAATTAATACAAGGATTATCTCTTTGTTATTAAGCAACCTTCAGGGAGTCATTAAAAATCTATAAACTGGGGATGGGGCGGTAGCTCAGTGGTAGAGCACTTGCCTCAAATGTGTGAGGCACTGGGTTCGATCTTCAGCAACACATAAAAAATAAATAAAGACCTTGTGTCCATCTACAACTAAAAAAATGTTTTTAAATCTATAAACTGCAACTTTTCATCTGTCAAATTCAAATAATGATATGTGTCCCATAAACCTCACAGAATCTACAGGACAATAAAGGAGGTTATAAATTGTCCTTGTTTTACAAATGCAATTCTATATAAAATTAATATATCTATGAGTAGATTTTATGTATTCTTGTTTTAAGAATTAGAAAGTAAAAAAATAATTCTGCATAGTTTATATTATATATCTCATACATATATTTCTCAGTCTGCCCACCTATCGACCCATGTGTCTAGGTGTCTATCTAATCTTTATTGGTTAAGTTACAGAAAACCCATGCAAAAATAGTGAAAGCCCAGAAGCAGAGCAGAGATGCCTCCAGCAATAGTTAAGATAATGCTACAGGGAGGAACAGGAGATGCGAGGGTACTCCACAAGACCAAATGGTGTCCTTGTTGCCATCATTTCAGCTTAACTGGATGAATGTGGAAATTAGGATTGAGTATTACACTGTTTATTTACATGTGGTAACACAGAGAAATTTTAAGACTGAGTATATGAAACTCATTTCAATGACTTAAGAATAGAACAAAATAATATTGCTATAATATTTCTAATAAAATGAAAATATGACCAGTGTTTGCAGTGAATGCTTTGTCATGAGATCATCAGATGTGTGGTATTAATGTTCATGTTGTACATTTCACTTTTTTTTGAATGCTTATATTTCCTTTTTTAATTTGTTTTAATTCATTATATATGACAGTAGAATGCATTTGGCACATCCTATATAAATGGTGTATAACTTCTCATTCTTCTGGTTGTACATGTAGAATCATACCAGTTATGTTATCTTATATGTCTGTAGGGTGATAAAGATCAATTCATTCTACTAACCTTCCTACCCTCATCCGCCTCCCCTCCTTCCTTCACTCCCCTCTGTCTAATCAAGGGTCCCATTATCCCAACCTGTTCTGTATTTCTCTCAATATGGTTCTGATCTGGGGGAATGGGAGGCTTCCAATAGGAGGTTGAATAGTTTCAGTACTTCTTTTTGAATGCCAATGTTTTTCAGCAGAGCTAGTGTGATCAGAACCATACTGAGAGAGATATAGAACAGGTTGGGGTAAAGAAATCCTGGAGGAGGGAGGTCAGGAAGTACATTGGAAAGATACAACTCACTATTTCTTGACAGCTGGTTTGCATGGAAACAAGGAGCCAAAACTGAACCTGTGGTTACTAGTTGAATGATTGGAATTTGTAAAAAATGAAATTAAAAGACTTTTTTGGAGCAGGTTGACCTTAAGCGATTAGCAAGTTCTTCGGGGGTTCAGTACAAGACTGTAGATGATGGGAAAAGCTAATCTGATCTGGGAATCAAGGGCAAAAATGTGATTGAGATGCTAAAGGGCCAAAGTTAATTAAAAGAAAATAAGTATGATGCTGCCTGGTCATACCTTCACTTCCCATGCTATAAGGGATTAAGGGAAAATTTAAAGAATAGTACACACAACCATAGCAATAGAAATAACCCTTTGTAAATCTCTCATGTATGGAGGGCAATGTATACTGTTTACCAACAAATCTCTAAACCTGGTCATCCTGGGGAGAACCTTAAGTAAAAGAAGGAGAAGCAGAGCAGGATTCACTTCAGGGCGATTGTGTTTGCTCACAACTCAGACCAACATCTGTCAACAATTAGTGCCAGAATTCAGTTTGCACTTCTACAGTTGTGTTAAAGAAGCTCCAACATGGTGTTGCAGTACAATTTCCCCAGAAAAAAAAAACATCCTTAATTATATAAACTTCACAGGAATATTTTAAGGAGTCAAGGGGGTGATGCTTGTAAATACAAAGTGCAAACTATGAGTGCCCAGGAGTGGTGACACAAATGGTGTTTTTCTCATCACCATTGGTGAGTTCATCAGTGGCCTGGGGTGACAGCAATAAAACCCTTCCAAGAATAGTCCAGGTCAATTTCTTAATGCAGAAATATGAAGTTACCTGCAACCCACAAATATCAGACCTTAATTGGACCACAGCTCTGGTGTTAAAAGCTCTCAACCTAATTTGCATTTGGAACACAAAGAGTGTACATTATGATGCCTGCTGCTAGTTGGGATCCTAATGACAGATATAATGCAAGGAGAAGCCTGTTCTTCTCTTAAAAGTGAAACCTAAGGAACTGAACAGACACCTCACAGAAGAAGAAATATATCGACAAATATATGAAAAAATGTTCAATATACTAGAGGTAAAACTTTCTAGAATTAAAGATGAAAGAGAATCACTCTTCCACCTGGAAGTGAAGATCACATTTTTAAGATCAGCTCAGATGGATGAGTGAGGGTTTTCATGCATGTGGAGACTAAAACAGTCCAGGTGGAAGAACAATGAGAAGGATGGTTCTGGCTGGTTCTACGCACAGGGATCCTTTTTGGTCTAGACACTTTAAATCATGGAAAATAATCCAAAAATATAGGACATTTATGGTTTGTATCTATAAATATAGAAATGTCTCAAGATCACATATAGAGAAAACTGCATAAATCCCAAGTAAACATCCTGGTAAGTACATATCCAAAAGGCCAATACACTTATGCACCTAGCAACCATTCCAAGAAATAAACAAATTAGGGCTCAGAGCAAAGTTCAGTGATTGAGTGCTTATCTAGTATGCATGAGACCCTGGGTTTGATCTCTAGCACTGAAGAAAGAAAGGAAGGCAGGGAGGAAAGAAGGGAGAAATAAATAAGTTAGCAGAACATGAAAAGCTAATTCTTGTTTCTTTGCAGTTACTACCCCCTTCTAAAAATGTGCAGTCCTGATTTGTAATATAATAGCCTGTTTATGAACATCATAAAAACGGGAGAATAAAAAGAATGCATTATTTTGTGTCTGGCTTTTTTTTAGCTGTAAAAACATGTGTGAGATTCCTCACATGTTGTTTCCTGTACTTGTATTTTATACAACCTCACTTCTGGAATTATGTTCCTTTGCTAGGTTTTTAGGTCAGCATATGCAATGCACTTTTAGTGGTTCTATCGTGTCTGATATCCAATCAATGCCATGTTATTTGGAAAGTAAATAAAAGAATAAATCTATGTGATGTGTCAGTTTTCTTAAATTGGTTTTAAGTTGACTATGCATCCTCAGGTATCAATGCTTTTTTTAGAATAAATGTGTAACAAACATCTAAATTAGCTGGGATTTTTTTTTGTACTGAGCTTTAAAAAGTAGATGTTAACAATTAAGACTTTTTATTATAGAATTTCTCCAATGTTGAAGCATAAGGCTCCAATTCTATCTGTCCCAAGAAAAAACTGAGTATGAATAGTTTTTTGGTGAAAGGCAAAACCTAACCGATCACTTGCCAGAAAGCACAAAGAAGGATCTGGTATCCAGTCAAATCCTTTCTTAAAGTTCTGATGAGAATATGAAAAAGAACGATTAAACAAGAATTCAGAATCAGACAAGAGGTTTAAATACATTTTTATTTTGAATTGATGCACAATGATTTTATATACGTGTGTGTGTGTGTGTGTGTTACAGTGTATGGCAATTCAATACTTAAATATAATGTATGATAATCGGGTCAGGGAAATTAACATTGTATGCATATCATCATTTATCATTTCTTAAAGTGTTGAGAATATTCAAGATTATCTCTACTAGCTATTTTGAAATACACAATTAATTGTAAATAATTAGTTTGAAAAAGCCCCACCTGAGAAAAAAGCTCCAAATAGCAAATACAAGTCTATGTTATTCATATAATATGCATTTTTCCTGTGTCCCTCTGTTTCTTCTCTTCCTCTTTGTCCTCCCCTTTTCCTCCTCTTTCTCTCTCCCTTCACTTCTCTCTTTCCTTGTCTCCTTCTTTCTTTTACTCTCTAATAGTTAGAAATTCCCTAGAAGAAATCCCAACACAAGGGTTTTCTCTGCAAGGACATCTTTGGGAAGTGAAAAGTACAGACAGGAGAGGAAGAAATGATACATAGGAGAAAAACAGCTCAGTAACACAGAATTCAACCTAGTGAATAAATTGGAAAATGATACAAGATAGGAAGTGATGTATAAATTATCTCAATCAAGGGGAGAAGACACTAGATCACTGATAAAGAAATGTTCACAAGGGGAGCTAGTAGTGGGAAGTCAGCCAGGGCCATTGAAATCAAATAGTCTGATCAGAAGTGACAGTAAGTTCCTTCCTTTCTTAATTCCTATCTTTTCTCTCTTTCTCTGTCTCTTCTGTTCTTTCAAAAGCCATAACCAACTTAAAAATCTTCAAGTTTATTTTAAGATATGCAAGGAACATTTAAAAAATAAACTGAACTGGAGAAATCTAGCCAGGAGTGTTAGCATCCACCTATAATCCCAGTGACTTGGGAGGCTGCAAGTTCAAAACCAGCCTCAGCAACTTAACAAGACCCTAAGCAACTTATTAAGTTCCTGTCTCAAAAAAAGAAACAACAACAAAAACAAAACAAAACAAAAAACCCACATTAATAAAGGGCTGTTGATGTGGCTCAGTGGATAAATATCCCTGGGTTCAATCCCTAGTACCAAAAAAAAAAAAAAATTGAAGAACTCTAGATAATAGAAAATAAAAAAAAAATTTTTAAATATGTGGCTCTAAAGTGAGATTAATACCAAAATCATTTCTCATGCAAGAGATGACCCAGTGCTCCACACTAAAGCTCTCTAGCCAACAACACCATGAGGTGTATGTAACATGATTTACATTATCAATGGCAGCAAAGTCACAAGCCAGTTACCCAAGAAAAGAAGTTTTACTCATAGCAAGATCAGAGAGACTTTCTGCAGCAGAGCTTCGAAAGGAGAAAAGTATAAAGTGTGATAGACAAGGCTGTTCTCAAACCTCCTAGAGAAAAAGAAAACTTGTTTGGCTAAAGGGAAATAAAAATTAAGGTTTTCAGAGCAAAAGAAGCCTGAAAGAATCATGTGTCCTTTGGACACTATGCTCCAGATTCAGAATATGAGAAGCAATGTCTTCAGGAAACAGTTGTCAGAACCAGGAATTTCTAATGACATCATAAGGATGTCCGCAATTGGCCTGAAGATGCTTCAAGAAACCAGTGACCATCTCAATGATAAGTTGACCTTTGAACAGCCTCAGGAGAAGGGTGAGAAGCAATGGACTTAAGAATTAAGGAAAACAAAATGCAAGCATCAAAATGATTGTCACTGTCATCAACTGCTGCCCAAGCATGACTGCTGCTGGGACTGCCACCACCCAGGGCTTCAGGGGTTTGAGAAATAAGTACCTGGCAGTCATCCACCCCAGATGAAGTAGCACAAATCCTCCAGCAATTAGGCCCAGTGCCCACATTGTTTAATTAGATCAACTGGAAAGCTTGGACGCACCAGGTCATTCATCTGTGTTTTTTAAGTCTCTGAAACCCATGGCTCTCTATCCTAAGAGTTGCTGTCATGGAGATGCTCTGAATTTCCTTGATTCTAACTAGTCTTATACTATGCTTGCCTTTCCAAACTTTTTACCCTTCTGTCTTGAAACCCTGTTCTATCATAAGTTCATTTTTATCTTCAGCATTTTTTTGGCTTTTTTTTTCTTCTAATTTTGCTCCTTCAATGAAAACATCACTCTCTTCCACAGATGAAATTTCCATGGTGGTTGTCTTCCGTGTTCGTGTCTTATAGGTTTTGAAGAAAGAATTCTTTTTCTTTTCATTAAGCTCTGACATTTGCAGGGCACGAAGCCCCCATATCATTCAGGATAAGCTAGAAACAGCCACGGTAATAAAGAAATTCTAAAACTGTACAGTGTAACACAAAACCTATGTCTTATTCATACAGAAGTCTGATGAGAAAGTCAGGTGACCTTCCTGAGACCAGTTCTATCATCTTTTGGTATTAAAGTCACCTTGGTGTCCACCAGCCAACAAAAGAGAGAAAAAAATAATTGAGAGGAAAACCCACTATATATTTTCTCACCTCAGTCAAAACTTAATGTTCTCGGAAACACATAACCATTCACCCTTTCTCCCACACAGAGGATACATTTTCTCTCTTTAAGTGGGACAGTTCAAATTACTGTCTGGTTGCTACTTCTAGGTCAAGGTCGCGTTTTGCAGTTTATATGTGGCTCTTTGTCACAGAGGTAAAATATATGTGCGACTTCAACATTCATTGTTGGGTTATGAATATGATCTTAACATCAGACACTCCTGTTGAAAAAGAAAGGCATAGATAGATGATCAGGGGCACAAAACAGTCATAGGAGATGTGGTTTTGAAATCCAGTGGAACTGGGTATTTTCCCAGACTTAGAGGTAGCAGAGTTTCCACAAATTGGTTCTGCTCTTTGGAAGGATACTCAATGGCTTCTAGCTCTTTCTTTTAGAAATTGTTCTCTTGCCCATTATCCTACCTGCCTACATCTAAAATGCAGGTGAATTTGAGATAATGTAGCCTTAAAGGATACCTCTCAAGTGTGTGAAAAACTAGGGGAAGAAGGTGCTTAATATCTAGAACAGAGTAAGTTTTTTTAGTCCTACCTTGAGGTTTTCCTGGTAATCTTTTTCCCCCCACAAAAAAAGTAGACTTATGCTTTCTTTCTCTAGCCAGTTCATGTCCCAGTAGCCCCATCCTAAGTTCTTCCTAGATTTAATTCTTGAGCTGTGACTTTCCCTATGCTTAATGACTATGACATTGATGTATTATTGAAATAAACACACACCCTGACCCACCTGTGTGAAATGAAAAACTGAATAAGAATTTGACAATTGGGAAACAAATTTTAATCTTATTTTTAACTGTGCAGGGCCTAGAATGAGGCTATTCTGACACAAAACGACCCAGAATTCTGAACTTCATCCACTCCCTTTCATTTCTGCTAGAGAGCCAGCAGATTTTTGATTATTTCATTTCTTTTTATAAATTCTTTGCCAAATGCAGTGGATAATCACCAATAGTTACTAATGGTATGATATTTTCAAAAGTCTGCCACTAGACTTGCCAGTTTCATTAAATCATTTGCATCTGAGTGTACCAGAGGTAACATTCTCCAAATGTTTCACCTCAACATGAGTCTCCTTATGACAGGCTTCCAACATCATGTCTTCCTGCTTGCTTTCCTACTACTAAGCAAGTGTCATGGATTTGCAGAAAAAAATTTTTTATATCAGTTCACATCTGCTTAAAGTGAATCTGCCAACTGCTGACTAAATACTCAAAATTTCAGCAACCTAACCCAATGAGCTTATTTTTCTCTCACTTTGTAATCAGTTGTGAAAGGTCCAGTAGTTTACTGGTCATTCTCCTCCATATGCTGACTCATGTGTCCTGTTTTCTTCTGTCACATCCCTACATCACTTGTGGGTTTTTTTCTTTTGTTTCCCTCCCACCAACCATGAAACCAAGAAGAGAGATGAGAAGGTAAGGAGTTTTTAATTGATCTGAAAATTCAAGCCTGATAATAGCTGATATCATTTTAACCCAATTTTACTTGTCTGTAATTAATGAAATGACTCCTATGTAATTAGTGAAAGGAGGTTGAGAAATTCTATCTTCTAGTAGTCCTAAATCTTCAAGTCAAAAACGACCTGTTTTAATGTTCCTTCTGTTATCTGTAGCTAGATTTCTGGAATCAGTAGATGTTAACCAGCCATCACTATTATCTTCAAAATTTGATTTTCTAGAATAAAATGATAAGTTATTTTTCTTACCACCCTCACAGATGCCCATACCACATACCGTAGTGAAACAGGGACTGGATACTGGCATAAAAATATACTCTCATTTGGAAGGGTAAAGAATGAAAAAAATCACCACAGTCACCGATTTAAAAAATTCTGACATATTTCTGGGGAAGAACAGTGAAAGTTCCCACCCTAGAGTTTTATGAGTCCAGCTTTCTGGGAGACATCACTTGTCCATAAGTCTCCTTTGGCCCTGAACTCTTCAGTTTGGAAGATTCTTTATTCTCACTCACATCACTGCCTAGTCCAATAAAAAGCATTTTGAGCATTTCATCTCTGAGAAGCAACTCAAAGATTGATCTGTCTCACCTTATGGTCATTATATTTCACAGTTTTAAATTCAGTCTGAAAATCACCAGCTGAGGTGGATAGAGGGAAAAAAGCAGAGGAAAGAACTCTGGCTACTAAGGCTGATGGTATCACTTTTTTAATACACCAGTGGCCAGAACTCAGTCATGGGGCCCAATCAGTCACAGAGCAAGGGAGGATGAGAGCTGTTAGTTTCCTATGTGACCAAGAAAAAGAAGAGATTTGTGAGTCAATCTCCAAAAATTTCCCACTGTCTTAAAAAGTCTGCCCTTCTAAACTTCTGTCATTTCCCTCTAATATGGTCCCCCTTCTAACACTCATTCTCCATAGTCCAGCACATTGCTCTGTTGCATTAAAGACTTTGGTACTTTGAGAACTCTTCCTTTCTGCCTTCATTGCCATTTACATGGTAAACCATCCAGCTCATTGGTCTCAACTGTATGAATCTTTTCAACTCCAAGAATCTTCTCCACCATAACACCTCAGCCATTTTAAGTCAAATACTAGAACCTGTCATCACCAGAAATAACCCATTTTGAAAACCAGTAACCCCACTTCTCTGTCTTCCAACACCCCCACTCAGTGACTAGAGTTCAAGTAATTTGGTTTTATTTGCTTGCTACCAATTCTCCTTCCTCGTTCATAATTTACAATCTACTCTTAGCTCCTTGAATCTCATGCCCATGCTCACAATCCTCTATTATTCCAACTTTGTTAGTGAATCCCTTTTTATTATACTACTTTGTCCTCTTTGCACCTTTATGTTTCCAAATTCAATAGTCTCCTCCCTTTCACTAATTCCCTCATTATCAGTTTAGGTTCTTTGGTTCATTATTTCAAAAACACTTTTGCCAAAAACTTCCTTCCCCATCTGTGTTTCATTAAACCCATTTTGAAAAATAGCAACCTTGAATAAAACCAATTATTCTCTTTTCTTCTACTTTCATCCTAGTAGCTGAATACTGCATGGAAGCTACATTAAAAAAAAAAAAAGCAGATTAATGCTACAGTTTTTTTCCCATTCTTCATATTAAGTGGAACCCAAAACTTGCTAACTCTCAGACATTTCTCTGGTCAATAAATCTTGCCCACTTTTTATAACAATTATTTTAAATTCCTGTGTCCCCTTCAAAACTCTAACTAGGCGGCTCCTTACCACAATTTCCATGTCTAATACAAAAGGAATATGTAAACCTAGGATGGAGACACCTTCAGCCTCTCATAAGCCTACTTCCTTCTTTCCCCAAGCTCTTTCACATCCCCCGTTTACCATGACAGAAACACCCTTACTATATAAGGCTCTCCTAGGCTCCATTTCTTACTCTCTTCTGACTTATTAGGAAATAAACTTATTCTTCTCTCTATGCTTTTTTATCTCATCTTCAATATTGTACTTTCACCAACTTCATCTAAATACTCCTAAGCCTATCTCATCTGAAAATATAATAAATAAGTTAAAACTTATTTATACCCATAGCTTCAATCTCCATGTGTATACTGATGACTGCTAATTCTCCGAGGCTCTGAGAAGGATACCTCCAGCTACTCTGTTCACACATTACAAACAGCTCTGATCGAATGCATCCAAAAACTGAAGTTGTTGAGCATGACACAATTTAATTTTCTTTTTCTATTTTCCATCTTTTCAATGAATGACACTGCTCTTAATCCTTCACTGCATGCCATATGCCTGGAAGTCATCTTTGACAACTTCTTCTCCTTTTCTATCTGCGCTAATAAATTCTGAATGCCATGTCTTCAAAACATACCTTGAATACATCCATCTCTATTTCCATCAACACCATCCAGCCTGGTCTAAATAACGTCACATCTCTCTTGTTTTCATAACATCCCCCCTTTCATGATTTTTCATTTCCACTCAGCCACCTTTAATTCATCCTCTTCCCTGCACATCTGATGGTATATTTAGTATGCTTAAAATTCTTCAGTTTCAATTGATTCTCTTTGCTTTTTGTACTGTTAAAATAATTAATATGACTCACATGGTGGGACCACTAAATGCTGTTTCAGTTTCATTGCACACTATGACCACTCTGTCAGCTCTCTCTGTCTACACTGATCTTTTTATGAAAAAATAATAATAATTTTTTTTTTAAAAACCCACTCCCTCTCACCACAGGAATTTACATATATGGTCCTATTTTTGAATAGCTCTTCTTATGGGATTTTCACCCTTTTGATAATCTTTCTCTACCTTTTCACTTTAGTTCTCAAATCAAGTACTATTTCTTCAGAAGAGTCCCTCCTGATGTGTCAAACAGGCACCTCCTTTTTGATACAAATGTTACACATCATTCTCATCCTTCCAAAGATTTGTGGTTTAATAATTCTGTATGTAATTATTATGTATGAAATTTTTTTGTACCTTCTTTTGATTGGAGTTTGTCTCAGCTTTTTTCTTAACAGGACAACACTCAGCTCTGATAGATATTTCCAATACCTAGAACAATACAAGGATATAGAGGTGGTTCAGTGAACATTTGTTGAGTAAAATATATTAATTGATTTCTAGATGATAAAATAAAGAGAAAAACTGTCTTTAAGGTGCACAGTTGGCTTCTTCTGGGATGGAGTGAACGCACATTATTTATTATTCAACCCTCAGTAATACACATCTCAAGTTTTCTTAAGTGGTAGATGTCAGATAGTGCGATGTTAACTTCCTGAAAAATAGCTCAAGAGAAAGTATCCTGTGTTAATATTTTAACACAGATCCTCCTAGGCTAGAGGTTTGCTGAGGTTCCCGGAAAGGCCCCTGTGTTAAAGACTTGGTCCCCAAGGGGGACAGTGTACAAAAGCAGTAGTACCTTTAGAAGGCAGAGTCACACTGGGAGGTCTTCAGGTGATTGGGGGTGTGCCTTTGAAGGGGACTGCAGGACCATAACCACTTGCATTCTCTTTACTTCTTGCTGGTAAGATGAGAGGTTTGTTCTGCCACAGACTTTCACCATGATGGGCTGCCTCAATGGAGGCCCAAAGGCATGGGTCCAACAGATCATCAGCTGGAAATTTCAGAACCATGAGCCCAAATAAAACTTTTTTCTCTAGAAGTCTATTATCACAGATAGTTTGCTATAGAGATACAAGCTTGACAAATACAGCATTTGTTAATATTCTATTTACACTGGGAAGATTAGACATAATCATGGAATATAATTTTCACCATTATATAAGACTCCTGAGACAACCCTAAGGTAAAGTAGTACTACCTTTAGAAACTCCAGGTTGAGGAGTTTATGATTGTGCCAGGAAAGGTGGTCCCCAAATTCTCTGTTCCTCATATATATTTGAGAGGGGTCATAAAATCCAAGGTTTAGGAATTTCGATCTCACTTTACATATAATATAGGTAGCAAAACAAAGCCTTGACTGAAAATTAAACATATGCATTTAGCCCTGGCTTTATCACAATGGGACATCTCATAGATTGCTTAAAGTCTCTGAAAATCTGTTTTATGTTCTTTCAAAATGTGAAGAAGATGAATTTATAACAATCCATTTACAGTAAACGTCTAAAAATATTTTTTACCATGGGGGGATATTGGGGACTGAATACAGAGCCATTTGACCACTGAGCTACACCCCCAGCCCTATTTTGTATTTTATTTAGAGACAGGGTCTCACTGACCTGCTTAGCACCTTGCTTTTGCTGAGGTTGGCTTTGAACTCTGCCTCCTGCTTCAGCCTCCCGAGCTCCTGGGATTGAAGGCATGTAGCACTGCAGCGGGTTTCAAAATTTCATAAATCTTTATTCAGCGTTTTCATTATGTTTCAATGAGAATCATGATAGTGATTCAGAATTCATCTCCAACAGGATTAATTAAATATCTCAGGGTGAAATATAAAATCTAAATTTATAAGGAAACACACATATAAACATAAATTTAAAAAAAAACAAATAAATAAAAAATCAAAACCTTCAGGGCCTGATTGTTCTTAGCCCACTTAGCTTTCCTATTGCTTGATACCCCAAAGAGACGTACTTTATCCAAGTTTTATGCTCTTGTAAAAAATTAATATGTCTGTGCTAACAATTTTCCCATTGGGTTTGTAATTATTTTCTACAATGTTTGGCATGCATGTGGGTGGCATGAAAATACAACGTGTCCTGATTTGTTTTCCTTCGGTGATTCTGGATATTTTCCCAGAACAATGAAGCACAAAAGGTTAAGAGAGGTAGCAAAATGAAATATAGGCAGAAGATAGAAATTGTTCATAGAGCTTGGGAAGAGTTTATATCTAAAAATAACTGCATATATTGAACAGAAAGCTTCCTTAATGCAGTAGCTGCTAATAGAGCTGGGTCATTAAAAAGAAATGCTTTTGGTGTATCATAAAACTTGGCATAATAAAGCAGCACTTGCTTAAACTAATAAAGGTACATTAGGGTATGTGAAAATGGGAAGATTTGCTAAAGAGAGCAACCACTGTTTAATGACTAAAAAGCAACAGGAGCAGAGAGCAGAAATCTTCCTGAGCAGAAGTCCATTTTTAAGCTTCAGCTTGCTCAAGGCAAGAATAATCCTCACTGTCCAGTAGGGGTAAATAATAAAGTCTTCCATCAACTATATTCTGGTAGATAGGTCTTACTCCTCAGGGAGAAGAGCCAAAGAGATGATTAAAAAAAATGTCTAGAATCAGGCCTCTAAGAGGAGTAGAATTGTTTTAGGGACAGTATCGAGAACTATACAAGTGGGTATAATGGAAGTTACAGACTTCTCTTAGCTAACATTTCTTTCAAGTGTACATCATACAGATGTTAATCAAATTATTTCAATGGAGGGCCCTTTCTGGTCAGTGATGGAACAGAGGAAAGATAGATCATCTACTATTAACTTCTGTTACTTTGCAAAAAGCAGAATGCAACAGACACACATTTCCTGTCACTGGAGTGTCAGGTCAAGGATTTAATCATAAGAGAAGTGCAGATAAAAAGAAAACAATAAATTAGCCACCCTCCTACAGTAAAGTGTAACACAAGGGACACATAATAGCCTTAAATGAGATTTGTGTCTCACTAAATAATGCTTGACTTTCTCAGTATCCATTCATGTTTCCCCTCATTGCCTTTAGACTAAAAACTGAAATCAGGTCCCAGAATAACACAGACAAAATTGAGGCCTGGTTTTGGTAGAAAATGACTTACTGATGTATAGGATTTGGATAATGTGTGAAAAATAACTAGTGAAGCTTTTGTAGGAGTGGATCTTCATGATGTTTATCAGAACTTGGAGCTGACAGCAGGTCATTGATAGGGCAGTGCCCCAGGTTCATGATTCAGTATCTGGAAGGACACTTGGAGCTCGTCTAAACACTGAAATGCAATGATTCTGATAGTTTTGAGAGTACAGTGACCTGTAGTAAATGAGGTTTAGGTTCCAGAGATGACTTGGTATGAAGTTTAGGAAGGAGTCAGAGATGTGATGACTAGAATACATTTATTACATATGTCAGTCAACAGGTGCAATGCTGCAGTTTGATCCAAAAAAATAAGTTCTGGCATTCTAAGGCACAACAGAATGAATATAATTAGCAATAATGCATTGTGTATCTGAAAGTAGCTAGAAAGAATAATTTTAATGTGCTTTTAGGTAGTGGATATATTAATTAGCCTGAGTTGATCACTAACTAATATATTCATGAATCAAAACATTATCCCTTGCTTTATATATATGTACAGATGTTATGTGTGAATCAAAAATAAAATTTAACAAGCAAATAGATTTATTTTGTGAATCAAAAGATGTACCAGCTGATTATGTTCTCTAGGAGAGTCCAGAGTACATTTCATTTATTAAAACAATAAGAGTGCACTAATAAAGGAGAGGCATAATGGCATCATTGAAAAATGCAATTAGCCAGCCCTTGTGGCCCATACCTGTAATCCCAGCAGCTTGGAGGCTGAGGCAGAAGGATGACAAGTTCAAAGCCAGGCTGAGCTACTTAGTGAGGCTTTAAGTCACTTGGTAAGACCCTGTCTCAAAATATTAAAAGAGGACTGGGGATGTGGCTTGGTGGTTAAGAACCTCCTTGGACTCAGTCTCTGCCACACATACACACACACACACACACACACACACACACAAAAGAAGTGCAATGGTGTCTTTCCTCTATAAAGCACAATTAATAATATAATATGATGCTATGAATCAGAAGTCACTAAAAGCAGTGAGGGTGGTATGTGTCTGGGAGAACAGAGGCACGGATGACCTTCCAAGGCAAAGTGGATGTAATTACTGTGATAGGCAGTAAAGGGGGAGTTGAAACAAGAGGACCTTAAACCTCAGGGAATTGTTGCAATAGGTAATAAGCTTTGGTATTCCTAGTGACAAAAATAGATTGGTAGCTAACAAAGGACTGCTGGACTTACAAAAAGAGTTTGTATATACAAGTTTGATATCAGTCACAGCAGTAAAAATTATGATATCTCACCCGTTTCCAGATCTGTTCCATTTTTAAATAGGGAGACTATGTATTAAATGAAAGGTGATTTTTCTTGAGGAAAGACTTTTACAATGACAATATAGGCATGTTTATAAAATATTATTTTAAATCATGTCCGATGGGTCCAATGGCCATTTTTTAAGGATAAGTCCACCTGAGGGGGAGTTTTTAAAAATCATTTTAGCATTATCAACAGGGGTTGTTCTGATAAATGACAACCAGAAAATCTGCAATGCTACCTTGACTCCCTGTTAGAATAAAAATGAACATAATCTGGTGACTTTCAAAATCCCATCTCTAGTTTATCTCAGAGTGAACCCAATGGACACATAGAATTTCCTTGTGTTTTTGTAGCTAATACCTTGGTGCAAATATTGACAGGAAAAGCCCCATGAAAGCCTCTGAAACTGTCTTACTGGCCCAGTTAGTAAATTGGAAGCAAAATGGATCTCCAACTGTTACCCATAATCATTTGCAAAGGAGTTGGGAATTGCCAGTGTATCTATAATTCATTCATTGGAATAGACTGTGCAAGTAGTAAATAAATCATGGTAGATTAAGGCCACCATCATTTTTAAAAAATGAATGGAAGCCCCAGTTACATATACTCTGCTGGATATGATATTTTAAGAATAGCATAAGCTTTATCACTAAGTATTGGGTCATGGATCTGTCAAATGTGTTATTTTCAATCCCTACAGAAACAGGATCAAAAGCAGTTTTCATTCACATGGAAATAGCATTTTACATTCACTCTCTTACAATGTGGTTGTTAATTTCCAGGTCTCTCTTAGAGTGATTTCCAAAGGAACTCAGATTCCCTTGATGGCCTGGAGAACATCATAGTATGTTTTCTAAGTTACTAAAGTGAACACCTTAAAGAAGAGGCCAAATCTCTTTGCAAGAATGAAGAATTTACTCTTCCCATTCCTGGTAGTACTTCCAAAAATAGAGCTGCAGTCACTCTGTAGCCACTGATGCAGGACAATCCTCCAAATAGGCAGATTATTGAAAGGTATGGTCAATTTCCCCATACAGAGAAGGGGTCAGCAAACAATGGCCCACAAGCCAAAATAGTCAATTACCGAAACTTGTAAATATTGGAAAAGAGCCACGATCATGTGTTTCCATGCTGTCTATAACTGCTTTCACAGTACAATGAGAAAATTGAGTAGTTGCAACAAAAGTTATATGGTCTAGAATATATAAAATCTAAACTGATTTCCAATTAGAGGAAGAATTCATCTAAGTTTGGGGAATACATGCACCATTGGGTAATGGAGAGTGGCTCAAATGGTAGAGAGGCGCAGGAGAAAGCAAGACAAGAAGCTGGGAGATAAGTTTGAGGGAAGTGGTACACAGATGGGCTTTCAAAACTGAGCACAGATAGTTCAGGTCATGATTGTCTTGTTTCAAAGCATATCAGAAAGCATCTACCTCAGATGAAGTATTAAACAAGACATGGAAAGAATGACTCATCCAGGGGTGGATATCCAACCTCCTTTCATGAACACCCCCACATGCTTGCACAATGAGCCTATAAACAAAGTACCCCTGGTGCTAAAAATGGAGACTATTTTTGGGCACATTTGCATGAACTTCCTCCCAGTGAAGCGTATCTGGAAATTGCCACTACTCATATATCCATAGCAAAAATGTACACTGGTCTATTGTAAGGTAACATCCATTGAGGAAACCAACCAGTTACTTGGAAAAAATTAATTCGAGTACCATTGATCTTGGAGTTATAGTCATTCATTCCTACAAGTTTTCTTATTTATTCTGGACATAATCTTTCCTTCCAAGCCCAACATTTCCTAGGCCAGTATCATTATTCAGCATCATTGAGTACTGACATAAAATACCACCTACCATTGCCTCAGACATAAAGAGCAATTCCATGTTTAAGAAGGTTCAATAATGGGCATGTGCCCATGGAATTAATGGATCCTGGGGTTTGCAGCTTAACTCAAACACTAGTATCCTGACTTGAACTTTGGAATGGCCTCTTAAAGATTTGGGCTAAGGGGACACCTTGAGGCTAATATGATTGTAGCTCTGTCCTCTAAAATACACCATATTCTTTAGACCAAAAACATAACTAACCTAAAGGTAAATATTTTAGACCTACTTTTAAGAGTAAAATTAGTATTTGCCTCTTTTATTGTTATTCTTAGTAAACAACTCAGAGATATCTTGTCTTCCTCACAGGTTAAATTGTCTTTCTCCAAAATATACTGAAATACTTACCCCCAGATCCTGTGAATATTTCCTTATTTGGATGTTTTAGCTAGCTTTCTTGCTGTTGTGACTAAAGGACCCAACCAGCACAATTATGTGTCGAAAAAAATTTGGTTTAGGGGCTCACAGTTTTAGAGGTCTCAGTCCACAGACAGCCAGATCCATTCCTTAGAGCTCAAGGTGAGGCAGGACATCATGGCAGAAGAAGGAAGGACATCATGTGGCAGAGGGAAGCAGCTCATATGGTGATCAGAATGCATGGAGGGACATCACTCTTCAGATACAAAATACATATGGTACCCCCAATGAGCCATTCCTTCCAGCCATATCCCACCTGCCTCCAGTTCCCATTTAGTTAATCCTATCAGGGATTAATTCACTGATTAGTTTATGGCTGTAACCTGATTATTTCTCCTCCAAACGTTCTTGAATTATGTCACACATGAGCTTTGGAGGGCAACCTGACATCCAAAACATAACATTGAAGACAGAGTCTTTGCAGACGTAATCCATTCAAGATGAAGTCACTGAAATGAGCTCTAATCCAATATGACCATCACCCTTACAAAAACAGCAGAAGATAAACGCACAAAATGAGAATGTCCCCTGAGCTGGGAGGCTGATATGGGTGCTTGGCAGCTATAAGCCAAAAAATATCAAGGAATGCCACAATACCAGATGCTGAGGGAAAGGCATGGGACAGATTCTCTTCTAGACCCTTTGAGAGATCATGGCCCTTCCCAAAGTCTTGATTTCAGACTTCAAGCCTTTATCAATCTGTGACAGAATAAATTTCTGTTCAGATAAACTACCCAGGATTTGGCACTTTGTTATGATAGCCTACGAAACCAATACACTAACAAAGGGAGTCTCCACTGGATTAAAGGTGTTTATCTCCATTGGGAATACCTTCATTGGGAAATAAATTATGATTTCACGAATTTACTGTTTTCTAGTTGCTTTAGACACCTAGTGTCAACAGAACAGAAACCATAGAAAATATCATACTTGTGAAAGATAATCAAACTTCATTTTCATGACCAGTTTCACTGGTACATTACAAAAATATGGAGAAATATTATTGTAATTCCATGTTTTATGGTAGTTTTAGATAGAATTATAGCAACTGCAGTCTGATAAAAACATCACAAGCAGTGATCAAATGCTGAAATGTGAAATTTAGGCTTTTCCATGAGGAAAGTAAAAACAGAACAAGTGGAAGCAATGGCCATAGGTTAGGGGAATATAGAAGAGGTGGCGATATAACTGTTGATGGAGTAAATTATTTAACTTCTACTGTAACATCCATGTTCAAAACATTTTACATTTTGTGTCCAGCCACCACATTGAAACTTTGGTGAAAGAGTGAACTCACTATGGGATACAAGAGGTTGGGAGAGTTTGAAACACTATAGCAGTCTTTGCTGTTGCACTGCCTCATCCTCTTTCCCCACCTCTGAGTTTACCTGTGCTTATGATAACATGTAGGGCTAGGAAGAATAGTAGAATGAATCGAGCATTTATTACCCTAATGCACATATGACTTCAAGACTGGTGTGATTCTAGATTATGTACAACCAGAAGAATGAGAAGTTATATTTCATTTATGTATGATGTGTCAAAATGCATTCTACTGTCATGTAAAACTAATTATAACAAAGAAAATAAAATGAAAAAGTTGCAAAACAAAAGTTTCATATGCTTATTTTTGATCTGTTTTGTATTGTATAATGTTGCATAAGAATTTCCTCCTGATGGTGGAATGTGATGGACATCATTATACAAAGTACATGTATGAAGACTTGAATTGGGTGTCAACATACTTTATATACAAACAGAGATATGAAAAATTGTGGTATATGTGTGTTCTAAGAATTGTAATGCAGGGCTGGGGATGTGGCTCAAGCGGTAGTGCGCTCGCCTGGCATGCATGCTGCGCTGGGTTCGACCCTCAGCACCACATACAAATAAAGATGTTGTGTCTGCCGAAAACTAAAACATAAATATTAAAATTTTTTTAAAAAAAGAATTTGTAATGCAAAAAAAAACAAAGTAAATGTATAAAGGCATAAGTTGGTGTGAACATACTTTATATAGAGAGATATGAAAACTTGTGCTCTATATGTGTAATAAGAATTGTAATGCATTCCACTGCTGTTAATGGAATGTAGTTCCTTAGCAACTGACAAGACCCTGTCTCTAAAAATCAATTAAAAAAAAAAGAAAAAAGAACTTCCTCCTGGATAAGTCTTACCCTTGCTTATGATATATATTCTATAAAGAAGTTTTAAATCTGAAAAGAAATCTTCATGATTTTTGTCGTATTTTTATGTCATTAGATGATCATACTTAATTTACATAGATTTATATTAAAAAGAAAATTCAATATTATAATAAATGGAAAATGACAAGCACATGCCATAAACATAGGGATGCCATAAAGTATTTATGCATACTATGAATATGCCAAAATGAAACCCACCATTCTATATAAGCCATGTGCGGCAATAAAAATATGTTTAAAACAAAAATTTGTCTATAACACATCAAGAGTTTAATAACGTCTACTCACTACAATGATATAAGGTGATTCTAAAAGTCTTTTCATCTTGCTTCTGACATTTCTTCTTCCTCCATCTTCTGTTTTGCTCCAGTTGAGTTAACCAAAACTAAGCAATTTTCATATACTTTTTCTCTGTCCTACCCATGGAACATTCTATTATAACAATCTTCACAGTAACTCAGAGAACTGTATTTTGTTAGAGTGGAACAGTATGTAAAACTCCCTGTAGAATTTTTTTTCTTGTTGAACACTTATTAGTTTTTACTGCTCAACTTTATTGAATGCACTTATTATTGAATGCACAATATTATTTTCAGCCAATATTCCTGGGAAAAACATTCATATTTACAGTTCCATTTCTAAACATTTGAAAAAAACAATATGTAGCAAATATAATGCATAGTAACAGTTATGAGTTACATTCCAAATTTAATTGACTGACACTCAGAATCCTGGGTAGATCTTTTGAAAAGCACTCTATCAACAAAGAGGATGTGTGTCTCAATATGCTGGTGCTCAGAGAGGCACCTGAGTATCATATACAACGCAGGCCATTTTCTGCCATCACAAACTTGTCTGGAATAAATTTCCATCATATATTTTATGTTAAGTATTTGTTTTTGCCTAGTTTTGTAGAGGAAGTATCAAGTGAAAGATGAAAAACAATTTCTGTAGAAGAAAAGATGATACATACAGAAAGGAATTTTGGAAAGTGATATTTTAAATTCTTCAATATAGTTTGGGGCTTAAATTGAGGTAATTTATTTTTTAGTTACATTTTTAGTAAGTGATTATCGTGTTGATGTGTAATGTATTATAATTTTCTTATTTTTTTATAATTGAATGACATTTTTTTAATTGTTGGTTGTTCAAAACATTACATAGTTCTTAATATATCATATTTTACAGTTTGATTCAAGTGGGTTATGAACTCCCAATTTTACCCCGTATACAGATTGCTGTATCACATCAGTTACCCTTCCATTGATTTACATATTGCCGTTCTAGTGACTGATGTATTCTGCTGTCTATCCTATTCTCTACTATCCCCTCTCCCCTCTCCTCCCCTCCCCTCCCCTTTTCTCTCTCTACCCCCTCTACTGTAAATCATTTCTTCCACTTGTATTATCTTGTCTTACCCCTCCTTTCCTCTTATATGTAATTTTGTATAACCCTGAGGATCACCTTCCATTTCCATGCAATTTCCCTTCTCACTCCCTTTCATTCCCACCTCTCATCCCTGTTTAATGTTAATCTTCTTCTCAAGCTCTTCATCCCTACACTGTTCTTGGTTACTCCCCTTAAATCAAAGGAGTCATTTGGCATTTGTTTTTTAAAGATTGGCTAGCTTCACTTAGCATAATCTGCTCTAATGCCATCCATTTCCCTCCAAATTCTATGATTTTGTCATTTTTTAATGCAGAGTAATACTCCATTGTGTATAAATGCCACATTTTTTTTATCCATTCATCTATTGAAGGGCATCTAGGTTGGTTCCACAATCTTGCTATCGTGAATTGTGCTGCTATGAACATTGATGTAGCAGTGTCCCTGTAGCATGCTCTTATTAGGTCTTATTTAAATATGGAAAAAGTAGCCTCCATTTGCTATTTGCAAGCTGAATAGATTATTGATGACAGTAATCTGGTATCTACCTACCAGACTATACACATTTACCTCTCATCTATTCATCTCATCTTTACAGAAATAACCACGTGTCTCATAACCCAGAACATATAAGTTACAGTTTAACTGAGCATGGTGGTGCCTGCTTAAAATCCCAGTGAATCCAGAAACTGAGGCAGGAGGATTGCAAATTTAAGCCCAGCCTCAGTGACTATAGTAAGAACCTCAGCAACTGACAAGACCCTGTCTCTAAAAAATAAGTAAGAAGGACAGAGGATATATCTCAGTGGTAAAGTGTCCCTGGGTTCAATAACCAGTATAAAAAAACAAAGAGAAAGAGACAGTTTAAAAAATTGAGAACATAAAAATAAAACTCCTGGAAAGAATAAAATAAATATAAATACAGTTCAAGCATGAAGACCACATCAATTTTGTATACCAGAGTTTCCCAATTAGAAAATTAACTGTGTAATAAAGCACAATTTTGTCAGTTTCAGGGGAAGAAAAATGAAATTTCAAATACTAAATTTTATTTACTTACATTTTTGTGGTGCAGGGGATCAAAGCTGGGGCCTCATACATGCTAGACTCAGCTATACTCCCAGCCCCAAATACTAAATTTTAATTGCTGTGTTTCCTATGGGACATAGTTTACAAAAATATAGATATGATGCATATATGTCTTTGACTGCAAATATCCACAAAATAATAGGAAGGGTAATATTAAATCATTCTGCCAAAATGTCAATTTAACAAGAGTTTAAGATAATTTGGAGTCATTTGAAAAATGATAGAATGCAAACGAAGGAAATAACGTATTATCTGAATTCAAAAAATTATAGAGGATTTTAGTCTCTTTCTTTTTTCCTTCTTTCCCTTTTCCTTTCTTCTTCCGTCTTTTCCTCTCTACACCCCTTTTTCTTTCCTTCCTCTTGCTTTCCTGGCTTCTTTCTTTCCTCTCTCCTCCTCAACCTCATCTTCATCTGTATCTGTAATTAACATTATTTCTCAGAACTGTTTTTGGTAGACATTTGTCATAACAAGAATGTAAACACTTTGATGAGAACAAAATAAGCAGATATCCCATGTTGGCTAGGGTGAAGAGCTACATTTAGGAAGTTCAACATTATTGGCATTTAATTTAATTGTGTTTTCCTACACATTTTTCAAAGAAGGATTTTTCACTCTCATGTCTTTATCTTGTCCAGTCTTGACACTTAAAGAGCAAGCACCAAATATTTTTTAATTGATTAAATACAAAAGAACCACTCTGTCATGGATGGAGAATGGTACATGAAACCTTCTTGGCTCTTTATTATTTGAGCTAACATTAAGTTGATGATAGTGAAAAAAAAGAGAGAAAATCAGCCTTTCTGATAGCTAATGCCAACCAGGGAGAGCATAAAACATAGTAAAGGAAATGGTACAAAGCCTTGTTCACCTACAAGCCACCATTACACCCAGAGACACATCATGTACATTTTATACCTGAAGTTTTTATAAGCCTTCTTTTGCCTTTGAGTGTGAAGACAATTATACATGATTCATATCCCTCTTATTAGCATCAAATTTTTTCTATGTTTATAAAATTGGCTTCTAGTTACTATTTGGGATAATTACACACACACGCGTGCACACACAGACACACACACACACAGTGCCTAGCATATCCAATATGTGCAGCAACCCAGTAGTTGCTATTGCTTTTTTGTAAATCTTCTAAAATCCCTTCATAGAAGTAACAAGAAACATCATCCCAAAGTTGTAGTCTATGAAATCTTAATAATTTTTAGCCAAAAAGCCAATTTGTTGTTGGAAACACAATATCCCAAACAAGTATATCACAGCTAATTTTTTTCTCATGTAAGTTGAGGTTGTGTATTGTTATGAACTGAATGTTTGAGTCCATCCAAAATGCATTTATCAAATCCTCTCTCTCTCTCTCTCTCTCCCTCTCTCCCCCTTTGTCTCCCTTCCCACCCCTACACAGACCACCCCATTGTGACAGTATTAGGAGGTGGTATCCATAAAAGGAAACTAGGTTATAAGGTCATCTGCAAACCCGGAAGCAGGCCTTCACCAGGCACCAGATCCGCTGGCACCTGATCTCAAACTTCAGACTCCTGAACTGTGAGAAATATTGCTTGAGCCACCTTGTCCATGGTGTTTTGTTACAGCTGCCACTCTAGTGGGTTTTCCAGATAAGGTAAACAAATATAAAACCATCCATAAAGAATTAATTCATCATAGTTTCAAAAGTTGAATCTGTCTTTCATTTTGCCTGAGTGGAATCAGAATTGTGCCAGGCTATTGTATGTGCCAGGCTATTGAATTGTGCCATGGTTAGAGACTGGCATCTGCAGAACTGGAGCCAAAGGGAAAAAGCTACTCTGAGGCTATAAAGTAGCCAAAGATGGGACAATTTCATGTTCCTATGAGGCAGCTGGCCCTCAAGTGCCAGGAAACAACACCAATACACACACGCACACATGCACACACATCCATCTGCAGTATTTAGAATTGGGATGGGACAAGACATAAGAAAAATGTAAGTGAAGAACAAATGACAGAAGTACAGAAAATGTGACCAGAATATAAATAATTGCTGCCCTTGTGTTCCTCTGGCTTGTTTAGAGCTTGTAATCAGTTTTGGCAGCACATTTAACCAAAATAAAAGAGTCCTTTAATATACTTGATATCAAACCTCTCTAAATATTTGACCCTCTATCCTGGAACTAGGGCAGTTCTGCTTCTTCTCATTTATCTGAGTGGTATAAAAGCTCTAACAGAGGGAACAGTGAGAACAGAGTCACTTTCTTTCCTACAAAATACCTTTTGGAGACATCCCTGTTGTGTGCTCCTCACTCCACTAATTGTTCCTCCTTTGCTTCTCCCTACTCCCATATGGTTCCTTTTCTAGAGGCAAACACTGGGCTGTGGACAAATACCCATCCGGATTCAGACCAAAAGAATGATGAATCACTGCAGGCCTTGCCTACTGTGCTCTGCCTCTCCCTCTCCCACCCCCCGCACCCCCTCTCTCCTTTCTATTTCCTCCAACCTGAGCTCTTAAACTGTAACTGAAATGGAAAGAAGAGACAGAGGCCACTGGTGACTTTATATTTCATAATTCTTGTAACCCTGGCCAGGCTCTTCTCGGCCCTTCTGATTATTCCAGCCCAGGAGCTCTAGGAATCAAACATCACTTGCTCTCAGTGGGATCCCTGAGGGCTACCCGTGGCTAAGCCCTTTGCTTTCCACCGGCAGCAAACACAAAGGAATACCACAGAAGGTGAAGGCTCTTTGTGACCAACCTGTCGCCTTTCCCCCACAAAGTACTGCTTCAAAGAAGTAGTTCAGAGGGGAGGCTGTCAAGGGTAACTGGATTTGTTCAAAGAAACAAAGCCACATGTTTGTTCCTTTCATGTTTTCCAGGGGCACTGCAAAATATTTGCATTTGTGGAGGAGGAAAATACCTTACAAACAAACAAACAGTTCCATATTCTTCAAGTGTTATATACATACAGATGTTATTGTATGGAGGTTATAATCCCCTACCTGCTGAGGAAAAAATGGTCTGGCATAATTTTGATATTTTGATAGATGGAAAAAAGGAACCTCAGGGAGGTTAAATATTGGATCATGTCAACATGTCTCTCAGGAGGGAGGATAGGACTGGATCCCCCAAAGGCAGCATATTTTACTCTACCATACTGCAGACATTGCCAATAAGAAATTTGGAATTTCTCTGTGTGGTTGTATGACCGTGTGTTTTTCTTGATGGGAATTCACTCCATTTCCATTTTCATTACATGAAATAAAATTGACGATCAAAAAGGAAGTAAACAGTAACAGAATTATTTTTTTTTCTCCTAGCCTTTCTCTGCAATCATGCAGCAACTACCTTTTCTTTCTTCACAAGAATGTATAAAAATTTGAAAACAAAAAAGAAATTAAAATTTACATTTATCTAGGTAGTCACTAAAAAAAAAAGAAGAAGAATGAATAAAAGAGTATTTGCCATACTCCAATTAAGATGAAATTATCAAGAAAAACATTCTCCAAGCATGAGGAAGAGTCTAACTCAGGACACCCATGTACAAATATCATTTAAAAAATGTGTGTCTGAATAGGATGATGGCTTTCTCATCTTGAGGAGCATCTTCTACCCTCCTGTTCAACTCTGGGGACTATTTAAATGGCTAATAAGCAAGGAACTACCTCTTCTCCAAACAGACAGGTTTCAGGTAATTATTCTTACCAAACATTTAGGAAAGAGATGTTCAGATCAGTTATTATATTGTAGGAATCTGAAAATTAACCTCAAACAGACAAATGCATGCTGCATGGTCTTCAGAGTCACCAGATCCAGAGTTCTAGTAGACAATGAACTTGGACAAAGTGCTACATATCTGCCATTTTCCTCTCCAAATCTGCTTTCTGTACTTCTCTATCCCATTCCCTGCCTAGGAGGCTTCTCACATGGATTCCTCAAAAGGTTCTTCAAATCTCTACTTTGGTACAGGTTGCCCACCAAGAAGCATCGGTAAGACATCAGAGTATAGAAGGAGCTGCTGTTTTTCTCGGCTCTTAAGGCCTAGTGGTAATAACAACAGGACCGACCTTATGTGACAGCCCCTAGATAATTTAACTCCTTCTCTGTGTCTTTAGAAATAGCCCTTGTGCTAAACTCTCCTTAATTTAACCTGATTTCCATGTGTCATGCTTTTTGTGGGCATTCTAATATACACCAGTTACTTTCTCTAAACTTATGTCTTATTAAAAAAAGGAGGAAATAATATTTACTTTGTATAATTCTGATAAGAAGCACAATTTCTAAAACAAGAGCATCAAAATAGAGTATAAAGATTGGGGGAAATGTTTGCCAGTTACTCTTCTGACCAAGAATTAATACCCAGAAAATATACGGAACTCAAAAAACTTAACACCAAAAAAAAAAAAAAAAAATCACCCAATTGATAAGTGGGCCAATGAACTAAACAGATAGTTTAAAAAGAAGAAATACAAATGGACAAAAATATATGAAAAAAATGTTCAACCTCCCTAGAAATCAGGTAAATGCAAACTACACTGAGATTTTATCTCACCCAGTTAGAATGTCAATCATCAAGAAAATAAATAATAATAAAATAAATGCTGGTGATGATATGTGGAGAAAGACTCACTTACACATTATTGGTGGGACTACAAATTAATACAATCACTATGGAAATCAGTATAGAACTTTCTCAAAAGACTAGGAATTTAACCACCATATTACCCAGCTATTCCATTCCTTGGTATTTATCCAAAAGAACTGAAATCAGCAAACTATAGCAATACCTACATTCCAATATCTATAGCAGCACAATTCACAAAAATCAAGTTATTGCCAGCCCAGACGTCAGTCAATAGATGAATGGATAAAGAAAATCTGGTCTATATACACAATGGAGTTCTACTCAACCATTAAGTATGAAATTATATCATTTGCTGGTGAATGGATCAAACCGAAGAGCATCATCCTAAGTGAAATGAATCAGACTTAGAAAGTCAAGGTTTGATATTTTCTTATGTGCAGAATCTAGAGAGAAATAAGGAATAAAAAATGAGTGTTCCATCAAAAAATAGAAAGGAGAACAATAGAGTAGGGGAAGGGGAAAACAGGAAGAAGGAGTGACTATGGAATGAAACTAACTGTGAAACTGACTGAATCATGCTAAGTCCATGTAAAACTAAATCATAAAGAATCCTACTTTATTTATAATGTTCCAATTGAAAATAAACAAATTAACAGAAGGGAGACCAACGGAGCAGAGGAGGGGGATCAGGGGTAGGGAGGAGGGGAGGGAAAGAAAAAGTATTGGGGAATAAAATAGAGCAAATGATGTTATATGCATATATGAATAAGTTACAATCAAACCCACTATTATATGCAATTATAATGCACTAATAAAAACTTTTTAAAAATAAGGAAGCAAAATTTCCAGTCCATAAATAAAACATTGACAAGGACTAATTATGTATCAGGCAATTAACTAGACTCTAGAAGTACAGCAGTGAATAATAATGACAAGTTATATATTGCTATGTAAAAAACTGCATCTAAGATTGTACAGCTTAAAACAACCAGTTTATTTACTTGTACATCAGTAGATCCTCAATCTGGGTTGGATACAGCTGGACAGTGTTTTAGGTGATCCTCCCCAGAGTTATTGAAGTGGTTAACACCCAGCTGGGGCTGGGCTGAGGCTGGATAGTCTAGGATGGTCTGATTCCCACACTGCCCCTATCCATTGGTCACTCCTCTTCAGTGAAGGTAGGCTGGGCTTCTGCTCTGAGTTCCAATAAAATGGGAGCAGAAGTAATAAGGCATATTGAGGTCTACAATCAGAAATATGAAAATGTTACCGGTACTATACTCCTTTAGACAGAGAAATCAGGCCAGCCTAGATCTGGAAGGTATATATATATATCTCCATCTTCCTAGATCCTAGTCATATTATATATATAACTCCATCTTAGAAGCAACAGTGAATTCATATTGTTTAAGCCAATTCACTCATGTTTGGAATACCATAGAATTTTTTTTGCACATCAATCATTGCCACATCACATCAATTTTGTTTTTATGGATCTTTTCCCCCCACTGAGAAGTCATCTCTTAAAGGAAAGAATTTTTTGTTGTTGTTGCTGGTTTTTGTTGTTTCATGGTTTGCTCTCCATCAGTTCCTGGCCCAACAAAAGTGTCCTTTCTATGTTGAAGGGGATTAGAGTTCATTTTAAGTTTGCTGTTAGCTTGATATCTAATTTACAAAGGTCTCTACTGCAATATGTCCATAATGACTCTTGGGCTAGAGATATTCAGTTCTACACTTGTAGTCAATCAGCTCATTCCATTAACCACAAAACCAATCTAGAAGAGCTGCTCTAAGAAATTAAACTCTACCTCTTCTTATTAAAAAAGAAATTCCTAGAACCTGTTCAGTCTTCAAGGAGGTTATTCACATTCATGTGTGCATTTATAATGAAGAAAAAAATAAATATTTTTCCTTAATTAATCCCACATAGTTGAGTCTGTCGCTCCTAAATGCACGGCTGTACCACTTCAGTACTTGAATAAGAATAAAGAGAACTCTGAGTTCCTCATCTACCATATTAATAAGGGTGAAGGTTGAATTTCTTAAAAGGAAACTAATCAGAGTATTTCAAAAAGAATGTTTAATATTAGAGCTCTGAATTGCTTCCCATGAAGTCATTTGGATTTGAGGATAGATGCCAGTCTAAGAAAAAGTTCTTTGTTAGACATTGAGAGCCAATAAAATGTTCCTCTTAGTTTTCACTTTGTCAAATCTCTCCATTAGAAAAGACATCAACTGTAAACAACAGGGTAAAATAGGTCTTCAATGAAGTAATAAAGACACAAATGTTAATTGCTCATCCAGAAATTCATTGATGAATTCTTGAATTCATTCATTCCTTCCTTGAAATAACCTATTAGGATTCCAACATGGCGGCGGGCGCGGAGAGATCAAGTCTCTGACCTCTTCAGCTGTGCAGGCATAGGGAGTCGTAAACAGCCTAAATCTGTTTGCTCAGGATCACTAAGCAATGCTGAGCTGACGTGGATCTGGGGTGATCAATCTGGACCTCTCAGAACACACACTGAGCCCGGATCGGCTGAATTCAAGCTCCCATTCGCCTGATTCCCGCAGACAAACAGCTGTGACTCAGCACTAATCCATCCGGCTGAAACAACTGGTCAGCCCTTCTGATCCTACGGAGGTAATGGCAACCGAGCCTTCATAGGTAGTGGCCACAGGTTTCAAACGGGGCTTGGGAGAGACAGTAAGGACCCACCCATTGCATTGGTCACCCAGCAAAGGGAAACGAACTGTCGCCATTTGCAAGAGATACCACCATGGCAGAGAACTGACGTCATCAGACTGCGGCGGAGGAGATAACTTCATTGAATCCTGTGGCTACAGTGACTTCTTCCCTTCCCTTCTAATACCTTTCCTCCCAAGCATCAAATAAATTTATAGGAGTAAACAGTAACTCAGCAGTCAAACAGAACAAGAAGTAACATGAGCAGCTTCAAAAAGCAAGGAAGAAAAGGAGTACAAACAATGCAGGACAGCCTAAATATTCAGGAGGACCTAGAGTCATCGGAAAAATGTTCATATAAAGAACTCAAGGAACACCTTAGACAGATGGAATGGAACATTAAAGAGGATACGAGACAGCAAATTCAAGCAGCAAAAGAACACATTGAGAATGAGTTACATAAACAGATAAAAGAAGAAGTTAAGCATCTTTATCAGGAGATAGAGATTATAAAAAATAATCAAACAATAATTCTAGAAATGAAGGAAATGATAAACCAAATTAAAAACTCAATTGAGAGTATCACTAACAGAGTGGAGCAAGTAGAAGCCAGAACGTCAGATACTGAAGACAAAATATATCATCTTGAAAAGAGTCTAGCCAACTCAGAAAGGCTGGTAAAAAATCACGAGAAAAACATCCAAGAGTTATGGGATAACATAAAAAAACCAAATTTACGAGTCATCGGGATAGAAGAAGGTACAGAGATTCAAACCAAGGGAATGAGTAACCTGCTGAATGAAATAATTACAGAAAACTTTCCAGAAATAAAAAAGGAAACAGATATACAAATTGAAGATGCATTCAGGACACCGAGCACACAAAATCACAGTAGACCAACGCCAAGACACATTGTTATGAAGATATCCAATATACAGAACAAAGAGAAAATATTAAAAGCTACAAGAGAAAAGAGACAGATTACATTCAGGGGTAAACCAATAAGATTAACAACAGATTTTTCATCACAGACACTGAAAGCAAGAAGGTCATGGAACAATGTATTTCAAACACTGAAAGACAATGGATGCCAACCAAGAATTCTGTATCCAGCAAAATTAATCTTCAGGTATGACAACGAAATAAAAATCTTTCATGATAAACAAAAGTTAAAAGAATTTGCAGCCAGAAAACCAGCATTGCAAAGCATTTTGAGCAAAACACTACACGAGGAAGAAATGAAAAACAATAACCAAAACCATCAGAGGGAAGTGCCTCGGTAAAGACAGAGGGTGAGGGGAAAGATAATCATGAAGAAACAAACTAAATTTTTTAAAAAAGGATAAATAATCAAACATGGATGGAAGTACAAACCATATATCAATAGTAACTCTGAATGTTAATGGCTTAAACTCTCCAATAAAGCGACATAGGCTGGTATCATGGATTAAAAAAACAAATCCAACAATATGCTGCCTCCAGGAGACACATCTGATTGGAAAAGACATACACAGGCTGAAGGTGAAAGGATGGGAAAAAATATACCACGCACACGGTCCTCATAAGCAAGCAGGGGTGGCCATCCTCATATCGAATAAAATTGACTTCAAGACTAAGTTAATCAAAAGGGATAAAGAAGGACACTATATACTGTTAAAAGGAACCATTCACCAACAAGACATAACAATTATCAATATTTATGCACCAAATAATGGTGCTGCGATATTCATAAAACAAATTCTCCTCAAGTTCAGGAATCAAATAGACGAAAACACAATAATTATGGGTGACTTCAACACACCTCTCTCACCATTGGACAGATCCTCCAAACAAAAGTTGAATAAAGAAACTATAGAACTCAATACCACAATCAATAACCTAGACTTAACTGACATTTATAGAATATATCAACCATCATCAAATGGATATACTTTTTTCTCAGCAGCACATGGATCCTTCTCAAAAATAGACCATATATTATGCCATAGGGCAACCCTCAGTAAATATAAAGGGGTGGAGATAATACCATGCATTTTATCTGATCATAATGGAATGAAACTGGAAATCAATGGTAAAAGAAGGAAGGAAAAATCCTGCATCACATGGAAAATGAACAATATGTTACTGAATGATCAATGGGTTACAGAAGACATAAAGGAGGAAATCAAAAAATTCTTAGAGATAAATGAAAATACAGACACAACATATCGGAATCTATGGGACACAATGAAAGCAGTTTTAAGAGGAAAATTCATCGCCTGGTGGTCATTCCTCAAAAAAAGAAAAAACCAACAAATAAATGAGCTCACACTTCATCTCAAAGCCCTAGAAAAGGAAGAGCAAAACAACAGCAAATGTAGCAGAAGGCAAGAAATAATTAAAATCAGAGCGGAAATCAATGAAATTGAAACAAAAGAAACTATTGAAAAAATTAACAAAACTAAAAGTTGGTTCTTCGAAAAAATAAATAAGATCGACAGACCTTTAGCCATGCTAACGAAGAGAAGAAGAGAGAAAACTCAAATTACTAACATACGGGATGAAAAAGGCAATATCACAACAGATGCTACAGAAATACAGAAGACAATTAGAAATTATTTTGAAAACCTATATTCCAATAAAATAGAAGATAGTGAAGACATCGATAAATTTCTTAAGTCATATGATTTGCCCAGACTGAGTCAGGAGGATACACACAATTTGAACAGACCAATATCAATGGATGAAATTGAAGAAGCCATCAAAAGACTACCAACCAAGAAAAGCCCAGGACCAGATGGGTATACAGCGGAGTTTTACAAAACCTTTAAAGAAGAATTAATACCAATACTTTTCAAGTTATTTCAGGAAATAGAAAAAGAGGGAGCTCTTCCAAATTCATTCTATGAGGCCAACATCACCCTGATTCCGAAACCAGACAAAGACACCTCAAAGAAAGAAAACTACAGACCAATATCTCTAATGAACCTAGATGCAAAAATCCTCAATAAAATTCTGGCAAATCGAATACAAAAACACATCAAAAAAATTGTGCACCATGATCAAGTAGGATTCATCCCTGGGATGCAAGGATGGTTCAATATACGTAAATCAATAAATATTATTCACCACATCAATAGACTTAAAGATAAGAACCATATGATCGTCTCGATAGACGCAGAGAAAGCATTCGACAAAGTACAGCACCCCTTTATGTTCAAAACATTAGAAAAACTAGGGATAACAGGAACTTACCTTGACATTGTAAAAGCTATCTATGCTAAGCCTCAGGCTAGCATCATTCTGAATGGACAAAAGTTAAAGGCATTCCCTCTAAAGTCTGGAACAAGACAGGGATGCCCTCTATCACCACTTCTATTCAATATAGTTCTCGAAACACTGGCCAGAGCAATTAGACAGACAAAGGAAATTAAAGGCATAACAATAGGAAAAGAAGAACTTAAATTATCACTATTTGCAGATGACATGATTCTATTCCTAGAAGACCCAAAAGGATCTACAAAGAAACTACTAGAACTAATAAATGAATTCAGCAAAGTGGCAGGATATAAAATCAACACACACAAATCAAAGGCATTTCTGTATACCAGCGACAAAACTTCTGAAACGGAAATGAGGAAAAGCACTCCATTCACAATATCCTCAAAAAAAATAAAATACTTGGGAATCAACCTAACAAAAGAGGTGAAAGATTTATACAATGAAAACTACAGAACCCTAAAGAGAGAAGTAGAAGAAGACCTTAGAAGATGGAAAAATATACCCTGTTCATGGATAGGCCGAACTAATATTATCAAAATGGCGATATTACCAAAAGTTCTCTATAGGTTTAATGCAATGCCAATCAAAATCCCAAGGGCATTTCTTGAAGAAATAGATAAAGCAATCATGAAATTCATATGGAAAAATAAAAGACCCAGAATAGCAAAAGCAATTCTAAGCAGGAAGTGTGAATCAGGCGGTATAGCGATACCAGATTTCCAACTATATTACAGAGCAATAGTGACCAAAACAGCATGGTACTGGTACCAAAACAGGCGGGTGGACCAATGGTATAGAATAGAGGACACAGAGACTAATCCACAAAGTTACAACTATCTTATATTTGATAAAGGGGCTAAAAGCATGCAATGGAGGAAGGATAGCATCTTCAACAAATGGTGTTGGGAAAACTGGAAATCCATATGCAACAAAATGAAACTGAATCCCTTTCTCTCGCCATGCACAAAAGTTAACTCAAAATGGATCAAGGAGCTTGATATCAAATCAGAGACTCTTTGCCTGATAGAAGAAAAAGTTGGCTATGATTTACATATTGTGGGGTCGGGCTCCAAATTCCTTAATAGGACACCCATAGCACAAGAGTTAATAACAAGAATCAACAAATGGGACTTACTTAAACTAAAAAGTTTTTTTCTCAGCAAGAGAAACAATAAGAGAGGTAAATAGGGAGCCTACATCCTGGGAACAAATTTTTACTCCTCACACTTCAGATAGAGCCCTAATATCCAGAGTATACAAAGAACTCAAAAAATTAGACAATAAGATAGCAAATAACCCAATCAACAAATGGGCCAAGGACCTGAACAGACACTTCTCAGAGGAGGATATACAATCAATCAACAAGTACATGAAAAAATGCTCACCATCTCTAGCAGTCAGAGAAATGCAAATCAAAACCACCCTAAGATACCATCTCACTCCAGTAAGATTGGCAGCCACTATGAAGTCAAACAACAACAAGTGCTGGCGAGGATGTGGAGAAAAGGGTACTCTTGTACATTGCTGGTGGGACTGCAAATTGGTACGGCCAATTTGGAAAGCAGTTTGGAGATTCCTGGGAAAGCTGGGAATGGAACCACCATTTGACCCTGCTATTGCCCTTCTCGGACTATTCCCTGAAGACCTTAAAAGAGCATGCTACAGGGATGCTGCCACATCGATGTTCATAGCAGCACAATTCACAATAGCTAGACTGTGGAACCAACCCAGATGCCCTTCAATAGATGAATGGATAAAAAAAATGTGGCATCTATACACAATGGAGTACTATGCAGCAGTAAAAAATGACAAAATCATAGAATTTGCAGGGAAATGGATGGCACTAGAGCAGATTATGCTTAGTGAAGCTAGTCAATCCCTAAAAAACAAATACCAAATGTCTTCTTTGATATAATGAGAGCAACTATGAGGAAGAGCAGGAAGAAAAGATTAACATTAAACAGAGACATGAGATGGGAGGGAAAGGGAGAGAAAAGGGAAATTGCATGGAAATGAAGGGAGACCCTCATTGCTATACAATATTACATATAAGAGGTTGTGAGGGGAATGGGAAAATTAACAAGGAGAGAAATGAATTACAATAGATGGGGTAGAGAGAGAAGATGGGAGGGGAGGGGAGGGGGGATAGTAGGGGATAGGAAAAGTAGCAGAATACAACAATTACTAATTGGGCATTATGTAAAATTGTGGATGTGTAACCGACGTGATTCTGCAATCTGCATTTGGGGTAAAATGGGAGTTCATAACCCACTTCAATCTAATGTATGAAATATGATATGTCATGAGCTTTGTAATGTTGTGAACAACCAATAAAAAAATAAAAAAAAAGAAATTAAAAAAAAATTACAAGCTTTTGTTTTTTTGTTCATCAAAGGACATCAAACTTTTGTTCATCACAGAGAGTGAAAAAAATTCAGAGAATGGAAAAAATGTGCAAATAATATGTGTAAATAAGAATATATAAAGAAGTCTTACAGATCAACAACAACAACAACAAAAGAAACAACCCAACTTTTAAAAGGAGTAAAGTACTGGAATAGACATTTATCTAAAGAAAATATAAAAATAGTCAGCAAGTACATGGAAAAATGCTCAATGTCATTAGTCATCAAGGAAATTCAAGTCAAAACCACAAAAAGATATCAATTTATACCCACTAGGGTGGTTGTAATCAAATAAATGGAAAATAACAAATGTTGGAGAAAGCAGAAGAAATTGGAGCCATTATACATTAATGGTAAAAATGTGAAACAGTACAGCTGCTGTGAAAAACAATTTGGCAGTTTCTCAATAAGCTAAATGTGGAAATACCATATGACCCGGCAAATCCAATCCTGGGTATATACCCAAGAGAATCGAAAACAAAAACATATACATGAAGATTTACAGTAGCACTATTCACAATAGCAAATGGTGGAAATAATTCAAATTCCCATTAGATGATAAATGGATAAACAAAATGTGGGGTGTCTTTACGATGGAATACTATTATTTAACCATAAAAAAGAATGAATTTGATATGTTACAACATGGGTAAACCTCAAAAACATGATGCTAAGTGAAAGCTAAGTGAAGCAAAAAACAAAAGACCACATGTTGTATGATTAATTTATATGAAATTTTCAGAACAGTCAAATCCATAAGACAGAGAGATTAGTGGTTACCAAGAGCTAGAAGAAGTGAGGAATAGAGAGTGACTGCTTAATGTAGACATACATCATCCCTTTGGGGTAATGAAAATCACCACTGCATTGTATACTTTATAATGATTAAAATGATTAATTTCAAAAAAAAAAGAAATAACCTATTAGGGAGAAAGAGAAAATAAATTTACTTTAAAAAAATAAAATATAACTCACTTTTCTTAAAACTACTAGGTAGATCCATTGAACTCCTTTGTAATTCTCAGATATATTGTTAGATCCTAGTGATGCTATTTTTCCTGTGTCTTATTAGATTTTGCAATTTTATCATTTTAGTAATTATTTCATCATTATTCACATTGATCATCAATTTTTCTTAATTATGTGATGAAAGGTCAAATGCTTGTTGGAATTGACTGGCAAGGAGGTGCACTAATGAATAATTCCTTGATACTGATCATCTTTCATCTATCTTAATGACAGCCCAAGCTGTTACGTCATCCTTCAAGACATTTAAAAAGACCACAGTTTTTATAAGGGTATTTTTAGCTTTCAATGAACACAGCTGATAATATTTTAATTTTTTCCAGTAACAGTAAAGAAAATAAAATTTATATGGGAAAATGTATCACAGATACTAGGTAAATCTGATGAATGCAAAACAGCAGCACTATGAAGTCTAATTAAAATAATAAAGTTGATAGCATAAGAGAAATTTTGGACTATAAGCCTTCAGATGACACTATTCTAGATAAATCTTTCAAACTCAAGAGTCAATAAGCAATATATTTCTAAAGATATAAAAGGATGTCAGTCATTCTTATTCAGCATGGTAATATTTCAACAAGAATCCAGACCATCCCTTCTCATTCAAAGGCCATGTGACTGCATTCTCATATCTTTCATGATGTTTATGTGCCAAAAATATGCTTAATACTAAGTGGCTTGCTGCATTTAATGTCTTGTTAAAATTTCTAACAATGTTATTCTGCACTAATCTGTTATTCTTTTTTGTTGTTATTCTTATCTTTATAAATTATGTGTAAAATGACTTTAAAATACAAAGATTGTGAAAGGCACAGTGTGCTCAATTGGTCTATGAAAATGAATATTTTTTCCTGCCAATTTAAGCCATTTTAAAAATTTGTTTTCTTTGTGTTCTTCTGCAACTATTTTTTCTTGCCAGATGTAGAGTCAAGTCACTCTGTTTGTAACACCTTGAATAGTTCTATCGCTGCATAAACTTAATTTGCTTTTCATCTTGATTTTTGTAATTGCTTAATTTTTTATTTTGCTGTATAAGATATGGGTTAAATGCTTCTGTCCCCCCCCCCCAAAAAAAATATGTATATATAAGTTCTTGGGAGACACTCAGAGGCTAGTTGTTACACATTGAACACTGAGGGCAGACATTTGCTCAAGCTAAGAAGTACTCAGAGGCACATCCTCACATCATGATCCACAGAGAACCTGGTAGAGAAGAAGGAGGTCCAATCTGCATGTTCTACTGACACATGTTTCATGTTATTCTTCCAGATCCTAAAACCCTAAACCTAAATATCTCTCACCTGTAGTACAACAGTCTAATATTCTGGACAAAGTCATGTTCTTTGGATAAAATGAGTTGGGAAATAATTAGCTAGTGTGAGGATTTCAACTATAGTCCTCTCTACCAGTTAGTTTCAAGAACACTTCCATTCATACCATCTTTTTGCATTCCATAAACATTTATTGAGTGGCTATTATGTACCAGTCACTAGTAAGGTATTTGTAATATAGCAGTTGAGTAAGAGCTTCTCATAAGCAGTCTTTATTCTCACTGTAAATATGGACATAAAACAAGTAAATACAATAAATAAGCAAAATAAAAGCAGATAATTATCCCTGCCGTGGAAACAATACATTATATGATCAAGGAAATCTTCTCTGAGAGGATGACTTTTGAACTGATATCTGAATAACATGAAAGATCCTGCAATACCGTGGAAGGCAGAATAACAACTCAAAAAAAAAAAAAAAAAAAAAAAAGGGGATGTTCACAGTCTCAGCTCCAAAAACTTTAAGTATGTTGCGATTCATGGCAAAATGGAATTCACAAGTGTAATTCAGGTTAAGATCCTCAAGATGGGTGACGATCCTGGATGATTCATGTGGACCCATTTTATTCTAGTCTTTAAAAGTGAAAGAGGAAATTAGAAGAGTAGGTGAGACAGACGCTGTGAGAAAAGGACTGGACCCACAAATGTGGGCTTTGATGGTGGAGGAAAGGGACAGAAAGATAAGAAATTGCAGTGGTCCCTAGAATCTGAGAATAGATTTAAGATAAAATAAAACAAGAAAATGAGGATATCTGTTTTATAACAGCAAAGAACTGAAATCTACCAACAACAGTAATGAGCTCTCCTCTCTAGACTCTAGAAAGGAATCCAGCCTTCCTAACAACCTGCACTTGACTTCTGACCCTACAGAACTGGAAGATAAAAAATATGGGGCTCCTCTAAGTCACAAAGCCCATAGTAATTTATTATGGCAGCAATAGAAAGCTATCACGCAGTAAGAGCAGCCTATATTCCAAACTGCAGGAATAATAATGCAAAAGTCCCAGGGAGGAGCAACAGGGCTGAGGTGGATAGTTACAGTCAGACTGATTTTTTGCAATGTGTAGGTACTCCCCAGAAAGTTTAGAGGTATTCACAGATGGGAACTTGATGAAGAAATCTAATGTACCACAGTCAATTGAGTTTTGACTAGTGCATTAGAGGAAAAAATTGTTAGGGTCTGTAAACAAGTCAAGATGGCGCCTGGCATAAAAATAATCATCGTGCCAACTTTTGCAATCCATATATTTGAGTCTTATCGGGAATCTTGTATACCTGGAATCACAGAGAACCTTTCAGACACATTTGCCATGCATCAAGCACCATACCAATAATAAAAAACCCACCAAAAGAGATAATTTGTATAAATATTTCCTAAAAGGATATGAATGAAGGCATCTCTCCCACTTCATAGCACCATGGGTGCATGAGCCCTGGTAGGGCAGGCACCTAACAATAAATGAGGAGAGAACACGGGACGGGATGACTCTACTGGGTTAGAAGAGGGCTGTTTATGATCCTGAAAGAGTTTTTTTTCCTCCTTCTTTTTTTTTTTTTTTTTTATTGCAAGAAGGGGAACTGGCTTTCTCAGGAAAGATGCCATTAGCTTTTCCATAGAGGACACTGATCCAGGCAATTTAACCACCTTTCAGAAGTAATCTCTCTGCTTTTCTGTTTTACTGTGTTTCATTTCAACTCTTCTCTTTTTCTCTAAATTGCCTCACCAACTACAAAGTCTCAGGAAAAGGGGAAAATGGTTTCTGTCTATGTGCTTCCCCTTTGCTGCTTTTACAAACTGTAAACTTCACACCAACTGCTGGGAAATGGTCAAAGTGAAAAGCGGTTTGCAAGTGGGAAGCCTCCCTGCTGTCATTAATAGGTGGCAAAGACAGAAGGGACCATTTAGGGTATACTAGGAGGGAAAAAGAAGATAGTTGTGGACACCACTGTAGACAGAGCTGTGATGTGTAGATAAAACTGGAGGGGGCAATGCTGCATGGAATTCCCAAGGTAAAGACCACCTGGGACAGCATAAGGACCCGGGTGTGGTGATACCTGGTTATGAATGCTGGCACTGCCATTTTTTAATTGTATGACATCAATAATTAATGATAGACATTGCATCTTAGATTTGGTCTCCTAAACTTTATTGGGGCACTTAAGAATAGCAGATGCTACTATTTCAGAGATGTATTTTTAAAGGATGATAAGTTCTAAAGGACTTTTAAATACTTTGCTATAGCCAGGAAGTAGGAACAAGTACCTCTGTTTGGAGGAGATATATCATAGACTTAACAAATATCAAACACAATTATTAAAGCATGTGATGGTCCCTACTTAGAAACCTTGCAACTGAATCCACTTAGCTGGCAGATAAGGAAACAGGTCCAAAATATTTTGTGATTTGTTCATATTCACATAGCAAATAAGGGACAAGGAAGGTACTTGATGGTAATCTTGTCTTACTCTAATTCCATGACTTTATTTGCATGCTGGATTTGAAATAATTGCCTTCTAAAGTTCATAAAAATCATGGACATACTCCTGCTTACCATCATTTCACACTGAATTTTGTCTCAACTCAAATCACAATGTTTAGTGGAGAATTAACTCTGGCTCTCTCCTATTTCTCTCAATTGTCCAAGTTTCCACATCAAATGTTACAGTGGATCACCTGAATCACCAATCCAAGTGGAATAATTAGATTATGATAATATCAATATTTATAGAGAAAAACAAGATATGTCACTATTTTGATATTACAGAATAGCTGTAGCCAACCCACAGATAGTTTAAATGTTTCCCCTACACAATATCATAAACCTGTGAATTTGACTATCTCCTTCAGTTTTTTGTAGTATCCTCACTCCAATTCCTCAGCTCAGTTTATCCACATATGTATTTTGTCTGGATGGCTACTGTAGATTTTATGTTATGAACCTAGTGTATATGTGTATAGGTTTTTCTAATAGAAAAATGAGATCTTCCAGAAAAGCTTCAGATTTAGGTATTTCTATTAAATTAACAAGAAGCTTTTCTATAATTACAAAGAGTTTAAGTTTCTGGATTTAAGTGAAGAGAGCTTTCAGGGCACGATGATTACATTAATGTATCATGCTGACTAGGCAATAGTACCTTGTTATTCAAACACTAATCTAGGTGTTACTGTGAATGTGTTTCCTACACGTGAATGAAAACTTGCAGTCAGTTGACTTTAAGTAAAGGAGATCCATTCAGTTATGTGTGTGATTCCTCATACAATCAGTTGGAAGGCCTTTAGAGCAAAACTCAGGTTTCCCTGAGGAAAAAGAACTCTTCTACCTCATGACTACAGCAGCACCTTCTTTGTAAGTCTCCACTAAATAAATTTTACATACTCACACAAACACAAACCAGTGTGATAGAGTTCTCTTCTCGAGATTTTTACCTGATACAGCAATATATCAAAACATTTGTGCATGGTCATGAGAGACATTGCTAAATGTTTAAGGTAAGGTAAACCCTGCTGCTATAACAGATGGACCTCAAATCTTTATAGCTTAACCCATTAGAAGATTGTTTCACATTCATATAATGAAAATCCATTAGTTAGATGCATGAGGAATAAACAGAACTTAACAGAAGCTTAGACACTATTCACAACCTTCAAGATATGTTGCACATCAACGTTCAGTCAGCAGACCAGGGAAGAAATATAATGGACAATCCTGTGAAAGGCTTCATGGACCAGGACTGCTTCTCTTCCATTGGCTATAACTTAGTCCATGGCCATACCTAAGTGCAAGGAATCATGGGAGAACTGTTTCCCAAGAGAAGCTGAAATTATAGCCCTTCTCTATTTCATAAAATCAGTATCAAAAGGAGTATCTTGGAAAATGTGTTCTGTTAGAACAACACTGTTAAAAAGTTTTTGAACCAACTTTTTTTTTTGGTTTTGTGGTCTCAATACCAGAATGAAAATAGAAAATTAAAAAAAAAAAAAGAATGAGATGGCAGAGAAAGCAAAGTCAGAGAGGCAGGAGACAATTTAAAACAGCAATTAGAGTCTAATTAAATCCAAAGTTTGGTATCGTTATCAGAAGTGAGGACATGGCTAATTATGCAGAAAGCAAGTTTCAGTTCAGGTTATGGTCATTCAATAAGGGAATCTTTTCTTCCCAGTAGAAAACACTAATTTTGAAAACCACTTAAAAGATTCTCAATAATGGATATAATGTATGTGTGTGCATTTTAATCTCTTTATCCATATTGTCCATGTGGTATTTAGTCTTTGTACTTAAATCAACAGTAATTGTTTGTGGTAGCATGAGAAACTTTTGCCTCATTGATTTTCCATAGTACTGAAATGTCACATTAGCTCAAGGTGAAAAGCTAATAGGATGTGAATAATGCTAATAATAATCAAAATGATAATAGAAAGAATCATACACCTGACTGTACATTAAAATCCTCTATCTCACATCAGGGTTCTGGTGACATTTCAACCTTCCGGTGAAGAGAGAGGAAATGATTTGCTAACACTATTCTCCATGAATCTCACTACCATCTTGGCTTCATATTTTGAAATGAATGATAATTTCAGAATGTATGAATGAGGACCAAGAACTTTATGTGTGGTCCTACCTCAGGTTTTGTTTCCAAGTACAGTTCATTAGTGCTTTGTCTCCTTGCTCCTGTCTCCGACACATTCCCCATATTTTTAAAGGTAGGAACTTCTCAAAATTGACATTTGGAATATGTAATATGAACAGGGTCATTGAGTAAATGCACTCAAGCTGGATAAAGTATAGAATCCCAGGGAGAAAAGTTATCACCCAGACACAGCTGAACATTCACTGAGAATCTGAAATGTTTGCCCAAGGACATCAGCTTCTGTTATTGGTATTTTTAAAATAAAACTAAAAGAATGTCAAACCCTCTGTGCTCACAATAAGCAACTCATATCTTACTTTACTTTTTAGGCATTTTAATTTCCCCTGCTAATAATTGAAGATTCCTACTTATAAACAAGTGAATCTATTATTACAGAAAGTTGCTTCTGAATACAACTCCTCATAGACTCTGCTTCTTCCCATGGCGAGGCACTCCTATGGAATCCTAAAGTTCTATTTCATAGCATTTTCATACTATGACTATTAAATGAATTTTTATATTGTCTTAATGTCTGTCTTCTCCTCTAGATTCTGTGACAGGAATCTTTCTTTTGTCAACCAGTTCTGTGTCCCCAGGGCCCAAAGGGGCTAGAAACAAACTGGTACTCAATCAATGGATGTTCCGTCATTCTTTCCTGTGTAAGGGCTTGCAAAAGTTCTGCTGTCCAGATTTTATCAAACCTCGTTATTCCACTCTAGAATCTCTGCAACTCCATACCTCCAATCCATCTTTCTCTGGTACCCATCCAATTCATCTTCATAACTTAACAATATTTTTGCTTGTTCAAGTCAACCCTGTCTTCTTCAACTCTTCACCCACACCACTCATTACTACCTTTCACTCTCATGCCATTAGATTTACTATTAGCCTAATTAGGAAAATCTGGAAATGCTCCCAAATTCTCCAACTGCTTCTATTGATTCCAACTATTCTGAAAGATCCCTAGATTTTGCATGGAAACAAAAATATATTTTTATAATGTTTATAAACAAAAAGTAGTATAACCTATCAAGGATTAACTACAAAGTCAACCCAAGATGCATCACATGTAATACATTAAATGCAAAAATAAAATACCAGATCAAGCCGAAGTTTGATGCTAAATAAAAATAAAGAATCTGAACATATATTAAGTAATAGGGTTAGAATTTTTTCTTAGCCACATTTTAAACATATGAAATTAAATTCTAATCAAAATAAAGAGTTCTAAATAAATTAACTAATACCTTAGTCCTCGAGGGACTTAATTTTTTCAGGTTTTATAACCAATTTTAATTGTAAATATATATTCAACAAGCTAATATTTGATTATTATTTTCCAACAAGGAGATGCATGAAGTTTTCATTATCAAAAAAATAACAAATTGCTTTCATTTTTGTACACATATTTTAGTCTCTTGTGAGCATATTCATCGTGGATCAGTCTTTCTGAACCAACCCAAACTCAGATGCATTGACAAGATTCTGGATTTGCAAAACTGAGGGTCTCTAGTAGGACTTTTGTAAGACTACTACTTCTAAAATAATATCAGCCTACCAGATTTCTTGAAGGTCAACCAGGCAACTTTTTCTGGATATACCCCAACATCTCAACCTCTACCTTTTCCTTTTTAAAGAGTCATTTAAGATGCATCATCTACATGGAGTTTTGGGGGTTTTATTTGCTTGTTTGTGACTGACTCTAGCCGATATGGCATACCACTTTATTTTGTGGCCATCATAAATTTAGACTAGAGCATTGTTTATATATACCAACAAAAGAGTACATGTTGGTTATCTGCTGCCATGCAAAATGATAATGCTTTTTAGGACTGTGTAAGCCTAACAAGGTATCATCATTAATCAGAAACCCTCTTTTCCATTACCATGTACTACAATCACCATGATTTATCAACTCTCCAGATATTAAAAAAATATGAATGTGCTTTCTCCATTGGAGATGATTTTGAAATTCTGAAATCACTTCTACTGTACAGTGAACTCTTTAAGGGAGACTCCAAACCTCAGGCATAGCTCTGCAGGGCTCAATGGACTCCAGCAATACATTTGGTAGTGGTACGAAGCAGAGAAGCAGAACAAACAGCATACTCATTACTAGTAGAAGAAAACAATCATATATACCAATTATCCAATAGTACTCAGATATTCAAATATATGTGAAATGATTACCTATCATATACTGAAAATTGCTTTCTTTCTACAAATGTTTCCTCTCCCCAGAACATTTCCAGCAAGTGCCTGGAGCTCACAACTATCATTTACCAAGTACAATATTATTTGAAACTGTTCTTAAAGTCCTAGCCAGCCAGGGTTGAATATGATGGGTTTTTAAGCTCTATGTTTTCCATTGCAGTGAAGAAACAAGAGGGTTTCATGTGTTATCAAGTTCTGGTCCAAGTTTGGAAACTCTTAATTGAATAGTTCTGATCAAGTAGTATATAGTAACATTTCAGATGAAAAGGGAATTGCATTCTGTTTTATCTTTTAAGATCTTTTTCCATTCACTCTATCTCTTCCTCTGACTAGCTGTGAACCTTAAGCCAGTAGTTTGTTCTCTCCAGTTCCTCTGAGCTTCTGTTTTCTTATCTTTTAAATAGAAACGATTCCATCTATTTGATCTATCTTAAATCATATTGAATAGTTTTTGCTATGAATGTTCTAAAACAATAAAGACCACATAAGTTTCAGTTCTTACCAATTTATATCCTTTAAATGTAAACACAGAACTAAGAACCCGAAAACTGATGAAAAAGATCTTGTTGAATTGAGCGTTGAATTAATATTTGTTTCATCTTTTCCTTCTTTAGCCCTAAGTAGAGGTAAAAATATTATAGTGAGAAAATGAAAGAAAAATCACAGAGGGAGGAAAAAGGATCCACTATAATCTAAAGAAAATGAATTTAGACCATGTGTTAGAACTGCTCCTGGGTCCAGTTCCACTGCATGGCTCTTTGACCTCATTTTTCTATACTTCCAAATACATATTTCTTACTACTTTGGTGAAGTTGCCATGTGAGAAACTTAGGTTATTTACTTAAACTCTAGAGTAGGAGCAGGGAATGAAAGGCCAAGGGAAATCTCATTTTTCAAGGAGAAAAGAAAAGATGATATAGAAGATAGAAGACAAATTAGCTATCAGTAGCACCATTCATTTAGAAAAGTCTTCAGTATTCACAAGCAGCATAATCTCCAAAACCACCTGCAAGGTGAGTAGAATTACTTTTCCTTAAGGAAAAGGAAATTAAAGCTCAGAAAGTTTTAGACTCACCCAAGGACATGCAGAGCTAATAAACGGTGGCCTTGGATAGAATAATTCTTACTCCAGTGCTCTTAAATGAATGGCAATATGAATCCTTAAACTAGGCCATTTTTAAAGATAAAACGAATCCAGGGGAAAAAGACGGTTTGTTCATTAGGCAATTTTTCCAAAGTTAAAAGAAATTGTGTCTCTGTGTGTGTGTGTGTGTGTGTGTGTGTGTGTGTGCGTGCAAATTTAAACAGATAAGCAAGAGCAGGAATACATTTTCATTTCAGAAGCAATCAGACTATCACTTAAATTGGAAAGTTTACAAATATCTATGCTTAAAAACAGGAGAGTAAACCACAAAAGTTACAGTTTAAGTTAATAATCAAGACTGTGGCCTGGGTTCAGAATTGCTGAGTTTGAACCTTACCTCTATAATTTACAACTGTATGACTACCAATTTATTTAATCCCTCTGCATCTCAGTTTCCCTTGCATATAGTTAGAAAAACATTTGTGACTACTTCATAGGTTCCTAGTGGGTATTAAAATAACACAACACAAAGAAGTTCCTTAAGACAGCGAGTATCACACATTAAGCACTCAAAACACAGGCATGCGTAGTCATAAAGAAGAGGATTAAAGGCCATCAAAATTTTCTCATACAGGAGGACAGCTCTGTTCAGCATGTATCTAGAGCTCTAGGCAGCCAGGTAATGAAAGAGTTATTTCTTGCTGGACCAAATGAAAGAGAAAAAGATCAGTTTATTGATTGTGTTTGCTTTGTTTTACAAACTTCTGAGGAGCTATTCTTTGCTTATCCATCAAAAATTGTTTTAAATATTCATTTTATTTTCATTCATTATTAATCAAATTATTTTTCACCTCAACTTTTGGCTTTTGAGTCTCCCATTGGTTCACAAAGTGGTTAGAAATAAATGGACTAAAAGAGAAAGTTTAGTCTTTTATAGAATTCTATAAAGGACCTCTCTTAACTCAGACTTTAATTGAGAGTATAATTTATCCTTATGATCATTACCATTATTTGGCAGCAGTACAGTTATTTTACAACTTACAATGGTAATTACATACAAGTTTTCATCATCTCCATTATTATTTTATAGCAGTATGATTATTTTACACCTTACAATGATATTTTTTTTCAACAAATATGTAAGGACAGATGAACAAGTTTTAGTCCCTTTTTTTAAAGAGAGAGAGAGAGAGAGAATTTTTTAATATTTATTTTGTAGTTTTCCATGGGCACAACATCTTTTATTTTTTTTTTTATGTGGTGCTGAGGATCGAACCCAGCTCCCCATGCATGCCAGGTGATCGCGTTACCACTTGAGCCACATGCCCAGCCCAAGTTTTAGTCACTTTTATAATCTAAAGGGAATGAACCTCTAGTGACAGAGTCTTAGTCTTTGTAATAAGAAATGGAACAGAGAACTGTGGAATACAATATCAATGGCAGATTTGATTTATTTGTTTATTAATAATACAAACTCATTATTGTTTTATTTCTACTTTCTGCAAATTACCTGGGCAGAGAGTAGAGAGAGAAAGCAATTAATTGTATGTCAGTCTTTCTGATAAACCTCACTTCCAAACCTTTCTCTTCTCACTTGAAGTAGTGTGATTTTGGTTAGTTGTTTAGTCAGCTCTAAATATCATTACAATCTTCTAAACTCCGTCCCGATCATCTACTGCCAGACATGTAAGAAGACTTTCCAGAATAAGTGTGTGTGTGTGTGTGTGTGTGTGTGTGTGTGTGTGTGTGTGAGAGAGAGAGAGAGTGAGGGAGGTAGCAATACAGGAAATGCTCTACCTTGCTGGACAATGTCAGCTTTGAGGGTGACTACCCAGGCTCACTGACAAACTTATTGTTTCTCTGTCCTCATCTCCCACACCCCCATCTCCTGCCAGTTTCTCATCTGGCATTAATTATCTGCTGACCCTTCTAAAATGCTGCTATAAACTTGGATGTATATTTGGTTAATTGGGAGTCCATGACATCTTCTCTCTGAGTACTTCTACAACAAGATGATCCGAGAAGAAATGGTTCACCTGTCTCTCCAAATTACAAGGAGTAGGCCACCTCATTCTCTGTCTAATTTTGTTAGCTCTGGTATATCCATCTTCTCATTTAAGTGGCTTTCAGTATATTTTAAGCTCTGTCTCCTTATACAATGTCCTTTGTACCCACAGAAAACTTCTATATGCCAAGTAGAGGGAACGCAGGCTGAATGAGATTCCTTTTCCCTAATTTATACCTCTCTCTCTCTCTTTCATGCCCTGATCATCACTCATTCTACCAAGTCAGTGTCTCAGAAACTTTTAGACTTGGTGTAAGTTTCCTGTAGAACTGAGATACAGGTCATATCACCTCTTCTACCTTGTTGAACACTTGCCATTTGTACAATGAGATGAATGCACACAAAATGTTGTTTTCCTTAAGAAATTATTTATTTATTTAACTGTCTGCTATTTTTTTTTTTTTTTGGCTAGTGTGATTAGCTGAATGGATATGCACTTCTAAAATCATTTTGTTGAAATTCTATCTCCTAATGTGATAGCCTCAGTAGCTGGGTGCCCTAGGGAGTAATTAGTTCATGCAGGATGGAGCCACCATTGGAGGTATGAGAACAGCCATATGCAATCCAGGAAGCAGTTTCTCATTGGACATCAGAAATGCCAATGGCGTGGACTTTCCAGGCTGTTTTGGGGGGTCCATGGCCAGCATCTCATTGGGGGTTCTTCTTGCACAGGAGGGTATAAGCCACCCTAAAACTAAAAATCTCAAATAATTACTGAATAACAAAACACAGATACTCAGAAATATATTTACAATAGGCAAAAGTTACTGATAGATCCACATGGGTTCTGGAACTAGACAAAGAAAAGATGGCTCCCATGGTTTATTTAAGGAGGTACATTAAAGGCAGGGATAAGGTTTCAAGGGCAGAGTCTTGCTTCATGATGTCTTTCAGTCAGCAGATTGATTGACATCTTGGCAAGTCACATCCATCTCAGCTGCTGTGTGGGATCTTTGGCAGAGCTTGAGGGGGAAGTTCACCTGCATCAGCTGGTTAATCCCTGTGGTGGGGGTGCCACAGGAAGTTCCCAGTGCCAGACTTATCCCCTCATGAGGCTACTATGTGCAACAGTCCACACACAGCCCATGGACAGCTCATGACAAATACTGAAATAAATTTCTGTTGCTTAATCCACCTGGTTTATGGCAATTTGTTATAATGGTATAATCTACTCCCCTCACCCCACCAAAACAATCTGTAACATAAAGAAAAAGAATGTGTCCTGACCAACTAGAATAACAATAATAAAAAGGTACCACTTTAAAGTTAACTGTAGTCGATTTAGAAATCCCAACAGGGTCTCTACCCATTGCTTCAAGACCACATACATGGAGAAATGGAATAGGTTAAGGGAACTTCATGGAGAGAGAAAGAATGAGAAAAAGCAAAATTTTGTGAAAATCCAACACAGCAATGGTCAGAGGAAAAAGGTAGGTGAAACTGAGGATCTTATATAGAACCAAAAGAGAAATGAGGCTCCTCAAATCCACACTACCACCATTAACAACCATAACAGAAACTGACCACAAGAGAGGGCACAAATGAGGGGATAAGGAATTCCTGAACTAAGACTGAATGGAGAGGGTTTCAAGCGGAATAGAGAAGGTCACTTTTCAGGCTGCTCCATGACGTAAAACCAAGAAAGCGGACAGACAGTTTTTCAGCAAGTTGTTGTTATTATTTGTCTCCCCCTAAGCTGTGAGGTACTGGAAACCTTTAGGGACACTATAAGTCTATAGGGTAGAAATTCTACTCCTTCAGACCCATCCTACTAGATGTAAACACACAAATAATGTGAAAAAGCAAGGGAAAAAATCACCCCAAACAAACCAAGATACTCCAGTAACAGAATCTCAGGACATGATGGTGGAAAAAATGTCAGAGAAGGAATTTAGAATTCACATAGTCAAACTGGTCTATGAAGCAAAGGATGATGTAGGGAATAAAATCAGAATAAAAATATAGGAAGTGAAGTATTACTTCAACAAAAAAATAGAGATTCTGGTTTAAATTAAGAATTCAATAGAAATCATCATCATCTACAGATTAGATTGCTTGGAAGACAAAGTTTCAGGAAATGAAAACAAAATATATAATCTTGAAAAGTAGGTTGACCATGGAGAAAAGATGTTAAGACATCATGAACAGAACTTTCAAGAAATATGGAATAACCTGAAAAGACCAAATTGAAGATTTATTGGGATAAATGAAGGCTAGCAGAAATAAACCAAAGAAATACACAATCTTTTCAATAAAATAACAGAAAATTTCTCAAACCTAAAGAATGAAATGGAAAATTAAATAAAGAAGTCTTATAGGACCCCAAATATATGAAATTGCAACAGACCCACACCAAAGCAAATTATTATGAAAATGCCTAGCTCAGAGAATAAAGATAAAAATTATTTTAAAGGCTGCTAGAGAGGGAAATAAATCCAGATCTCAGCCAGTTTCTCAATCCAGACCCTCAGAGCTGGGAGTTCTTGGAATAATGTATACCGAGCTCTGAATGAAAACGAATGTCAGCCAAGAATACTGTACTCAGCAAAATTAAGCTTCAGAATTGATGATGATATAAAACATTCCATGATAAATTAAAGTTAAAAGAATTCATAATGAGAGAGCCTGGACTACAAAATATTCTCAATAAAATATTTCATGAAGAAATGAAAAGTAAAATTGAAAAACAGCAAAGAGAGGAACTACACTAGAAGAATAGACAGCCAAAGGAGAAACTAATTCAAACAAAATGACGGGAAACAAATGTCATTTCTAAATAATAATATTTAATGTAAATGGCCTAAACTCATCTATCAAGAGACATAGACTGGAGATTGGATTAAACAACTAGCTGTCTTCAAGAGACCCACCTCTTAGATAAAGATATCCACAGACTGACTGTAAAAGGATGGGAAAAACATATCACTAGCTTGGATCACGTAAACAAGCAGGGGTTTCTATCCTTATATCAGATAAAGTGGACTTCAAGCCAAAGTTAATCCGAAGGAATAAAGAAGGACATTTCATACTGCTTAAGGGAACTATACATCAACAAGGCATAACAATCATAAATATTTATGCCCCAGACAATGGAGCATCTACATACATCAAACAAACCTTTCTCAATTTCAAGAACCAAATAGATCACAACACAATAATACTGCGTGACTTTAACATTCTTCTGTCACCACTGCATAGATCCTTCAACCAAAAACTAAATAAAGAAGCTATAGAACTAAAAAACACAATTGACAATTTAGACTTAATAGGCATAGAATATTTTATCCATCAATGACTGAACATACTTTTTCTTCTCAGCATCACACAGATCCTTCTTTAATATAGACCATGTATGCAAGCTATCACTTATGTTGGCATACATTTGTAATATCACCTTAATGTATTTTTAGCTTCTGTAGGATTGTTTGGCTAGCTGCCTTCCCATTGCCATTCATTATTTTTGTGTTCTTCCTTTTTATCTTGATTAGAATGGTTTAATTTTTATCAACTTTTAGCTGTATTATTTATTTTCTATTCCATGTATTTCTGCTCCTACTCTTAATTTTCCCTTCCTACTACCTAATTTGAAAATAATTTGATTCTTAATCTAATGTCTTTCTGATGCAAGTACTTTGAATTATAAATGTTCATATGAGTACTGTTTCATCCCAGAAATCCTGATATTTTAAGCTTAGTTCAAAGAACTTTTTATTTACTTTTCTTGTGCTTTCTTCTTTAACCTGTGTGATATAAATTAAGTGTGCCATTTAATTTCGAAGTACTTGAGATATGGTGGTAGAGTTCTATATATCTTAAGATGATTGATTTCTAATGTAATAAATCATGCAAGAAACACAGCATGATTTCAATGTTTAAAAATGTAATGGACACACTTTTTGTACTGATTGCATTTGGCTACACGCATGTCAAAACTTGTCAAAACTGATCAACTTGCATATTTCAAATATGTGCATTTTATTGCACTTCAATTTTACCTCAGTAAATCTATGAAGAAAAAAAACAAAAGTGAATGGAAATGGCAAAGGAGTCTGACCCTATCCACAAAAACTGCAGACATAACAGTAGAAAATACAAATAAAACCACATTAGTGAAATTTCTTTCTTTCCTTCCCGTGCCCCCACCCAAATCCTGAAGCTACAAAAACTATAACACTACACTTAAAATGAATCAAAAATTCACAAACATTTGGAAATGTGAGGACAAACACTGAGTCAGAAATACATTGACAACATCGAATGCTGGCAACAATGTGAAGCAACAGGAACTTCCATTCACGGCTGTAAGAACACAAAATAGTACAGCTGCTTTGGAAGACAGGTTTGGCAGCTTTCTCCAAAGCCAAAGATAGACTTATGAGTAAAAACTCATACTCCTATGTGTATATCTAAATGAACTGAAAACTGATGTCCACACAGAACGTTTTATTCACAATTGTCAATTACAGATTAAAGGGAACTAAAAAGAAATAATAACCAAATGTAATGTGGGATCCTAGAGAAGACTGTGGTTTGGAAAATGGATCTCAGTGGAAAACAAGTAAAATACAAATACATTTTTAATTTAGTTAATAGTGTTACACAAGGTTAATTTCCTGATCTTGGTCATTCTACTCAAGTTGTAAAACGATATGAATATTTTTTTGGCAGCCAACATTTGTTTTATTTACAATTTTCTTGTTCTAGAAAAGATTTAAAGTGGTTCCAAAAAAAAAAAAAAAAAAAAAGACTCTCAAGGTAAAATCAAATAGATACAGAAAATTAAGACAGAAGTAAAATGATGCCAGAAAAAAATAAATAAATAAAATAAAGCAAGAGTGAGATCAGTACACATGACACATGAACAGTGGCAGCTGAGACTCAAAATACTCTCGAGTATCAGTAGAGTTTCATGACAAAATACAATTAGAGAAAGCAATTTTAGAATGCCTAATTGAGGAGATCTAAGCATCACCTCTAGAGGTGTGGCTTGATTTAACAACAGACTTTAAAGTACCTGGGATGGGTTTTAAAATCAGGACCCATGAAGGCCCTGAGGGTCTCCAAATTATTTAATATTTTCAAAGAGCCTTCTAACCCCCCAAAAGATTGGAAGATACTATTAGAGGGTGGCTGGCTACCTATCCCTCACTTACTCCCCCCTAAAACTTGTGTTTCAGTCAGATTTTTTGCTGCTGTAACTAAAGGACACAACCAGCAAAACTGTAGAGGAGGAAAAGTTAATTTGAGGGCTTACGGTTTCAGAGATCTCAGTCCACAGAAGGCCAGCTCCATTCCTTGGGGCTCAAAGTGAGGCTGAGCATGATGGCAGGAGAGGGTGACAGAGGGAAGCAGCTTACATCATGATGATCCAGAAGCAGAGACTCCACTCTCCAGATACAAAATATGTACCCCCTAGCCACGCCCTAGTTCCCACCTTCTCCAGCCACATGCCACCACTGACATTAATCCCATCAGGGATTGATTCACTGATTGGTTTAAGACTCTTAAAACCCAATCATTTCTCCTCTGAACCTTCCTGAATTGTCTCACATGTGATCTTTTGGGGGATACTTCACATCCAAACCACAACAACTTGCTTCGAACACAAGTCTTGATGGGCACTGAGTTTCAGCAAGTTGTAGTGGTCCTCCAACAGACACACAAATGCAGAGCTCTGTGCATAGTGCAGCAGTGTGAGATGACATGCACTCTGTGGGGGTCATGCTGGGGTGACTGCATTTGAAGTTGAGATCTCAAGGAGGAAATCTGGAGGCCATCAGCATACATGCATTAAATAACTCTAGGTAGCAAGAGGGCAAGACGCTATCTCAAATAAAAACATAGTTCCCATCCATATCATCAGCCTAGACCACTGAGGTATCAACTATCTGGAGAACAAGTGAATGCTCAAGAATGGGGCACTAATTCATTCATTCAGTCACCAAATACATCTTGATTGCTCTGCTGCCTTCCTGTTTTGTGGCAGTAAAATACCCCTTCTTCATGTTCTGGTGTGTGCAGTCATCACTGTATCTGATTTCTGAGTCATGTTGCAGTTAGTTGGCCCTAACATTTTGCTCAAAATCCTCATTTTGACTACAAGTGTAATAAATATTTTTTTCAGATCAATATGAGGAGTAATGTGCAATTAAAAACAAAACAAAACTTGTTCGACACAATCACAGAAAGGTGACCAATGTAGTAAGAGGATCCCAAGTTCAAGGTCAGCCTTGGCAATTTATGGATCGTGTTTCAAGATTAAAAAATAAAAGCCAGGCACTATGGTAAGCATGCCTATAATCCCAGCAACCAATGCTGGAGGCTGAGGCAGGAGGATAACCAAATTTGAGGCCAACCTCAACAACTTAGTGTTTCTCAAAATAACAAATAAAATGGACAGGGAATGTAGCTCAATGGTAAACTGCCCCAAGTTCAATTCTCAGTTTAATTCCCAAATTAATAATAATGATAATTAATTAATTAATTTTAAAGAGGCCTGGGGTGTAGCTCAGTAGTAGGGCACTTGCATAGTGTACATGACACACCTGGGTTTGCTCTCTGGTACTACAATATACATTAAAATATAGAAACATATAGTAGAAACAAAATATTTGCCCAGAATCTGGTGGAGAATTCTAAAATGCACAAGAGGATAAGCACCCTACCCTGTAGAAGTCAAGGTGCTAATTTGACATTAGAGTGAGGAAGGGCTTATTTTCTGATGCCCACATATAGGATTATTTCAACAATCACTAGAAGCCCATGAGTAGCTCCATTGATTGGGTGATTGATTTCTTTAGCTAGTTATTGTAAAGTACATATAATGTGTGAATACTTAGGGTAGATTTTCAACCTTCTGGAGCCAACTTCTCTGGGGAAAGGTAAGAAACATTTGTTACTTTGTTTAGTAAATCCCATGCAGGTGACATTCAATCCTAGCCTGGCTCTGGGAATGCAAAGAATCTTTTCTGCTTCTTTCATGGCCAAGCATTAGCAGAGTTTTTCCATCCCCTACTCAAGCAGGTACTTAGTTAAGAAGCCTCTAGTAAATAGGACTTCTGTCTTTCATGCTCTTGGATAAGAGGTGCCTTGCCTTGTCTGCACTGAGGACCTTGGCTCAAGGTGCCATTCTAAGCAGATTATGTGCAGTGGAGGTAAAATGACTAAAAGAAAAATGGGACACCTCTCCCCCAGCCCTGTGTACTGCTTGAGATGCCTAGTGTGGTCTGTAGGACACATGCAGGGAGAGATGAGAGGGACAAGACAGGCAGGAATGGATGCTTCTTGGGATGGAAGTCTGGCCTGTTCAGCTTTACTTCTGGCCCCTTTCTAAGCCTGCAGGAGACCAATGGGCTTCAAGTTCTTGATCAGTTCCTCATCCATGCTCAGCTCCCCTATGGCTTTCCTCTCAATGGGGAAAGGCACTTGAGAAAGCTTCTTCTTCTGTTATTGAGACCAGGGTGGGGGGTACCCTAGCAGACTGTCTGGTCTCCTGGATGTTGGTAAAGATGGCGCCCGGAGAGCTTCTCTTCCAGGAGCTCAGGTCCATGACGCACTGAATGGCGCGTGAACCGTCACCTCCAATCCCTGAAGTGGCGCGAACTCTCAGCCAATGAAGAAGTAGCAGCCCACTCGCCTTGTTCTCCTCATCCTGCATTAAGCCCATAAATATCAACACCCTGTTCATGCTCGCTCTTACTCTTACCCTCTCTTACTCTCTTACTCTCCCTCTCTCTCTTACTTTACCTCTCTTCCTCTCCACCTCTCTTACTCTCTTACTCTCCCTCTCTCTCTTACTTTACCTCTCTTCCTCTCCCCCTCTTCTCTCTCTCTCTCTCTCTCTCTCTCTCTCTCTCTCTCTCTCTCCCTCCCTCCCTCCCTCCCTCCCTCCCTCCTGCTAATATAATCTCAGGTAAACAGTTGTTTTGGCTTGTTGAGTTTACGGAGCTTTTTCCACTATTCTTTACACTGGATGGGGGTGGTTTCAGAATAGTTAGGGGTTAAAGAATAAGGCACTGGAGTGCCTTGGCTTGGGTGACTTCAATCACCCCAGGCTCCTAGAGCTGCTTACATGCCCTGAGCAGCCTCCTCCAGCCACTGTTGCTACAAAGTTATCTCAAGGCACCATTTACTACCCCTTGCTCCCCAGGTTACCCAGGTTAGACCAGTCTATCTCATGCCCCCATGAGTATAGCAGCTGGGTTTTCTCTAGAAATTTCTGCTCTCTCCTTCCTACCCCTTTTCCCTGGCAAGAACTGCTGAACTTCAGAGTGGATGCTCCAAGGTAAGGTGACCCCAAAGCCAACCTGGCAGAGCCCAGCACTGTATGAGGAAACTCCTCCTCTCTAAGATATGAATATTAAGAAAGTGAGATGAGGGGCAGATGGAACCTCTCTATTTTTGTAACAGTTTTTTGTAAGACTAAAATTATTTCCAAATGAAAAAGTAAAAAACGAAGAAGCAAATATCTTGGTTAAAAATTTCAAATGTCACAATATATTAAAACATTAAGGGCAGTGGTGGTACAATTACACATGAGAATGTTGAACATATTTATTACCCATATTTGTCATCATGTTATCAATATGATTGTAATATGATGCTGTCAGATTTTGAATAGAATTTTTGTTTATTTATTTAAACAACTAAAACCCATAGCAAAGGACAAACATGATAAGAATAAAACATCAGAAAATCAGACCTGGAAGTTCTTGGGCCAACCATATTGGTTTATATCTTGCAAATAAAAAGGATTTTAACAGCTATAGCTGGCAACATTCCTTACCCAAAATATGTTTAAAAATGAAAGTACTGGTGGCTCATGCCTGGAATCCCAGCCACTTATGAGGCTGAGGCAGGAGGATCTCAAGTTCAAGGCCAATCTCAGCAATTTAGTGAGACCCTATCTCAAAATTAAAAAAAAAAAAAAAAGAACTGAGGATGTGACTCAGTGGTTAAGGGCCCCTGGGTTCAAAAAAAATAAAAACTTACTGGGAAAGGGTAAAATGTTATCTTTCTGAATAACCCAATATGTAAGAAGAAATTCTACTTCTCTACATATTCCATTCGAGGGAGAGGGTCATCCTGCAAATTACTCCTGCTTCTCAAAGCCAACAGAACAATAGGCTCACTTGTCAAATACAGAAATGCCAGGAAGAAAAGTTGTAATGCTTGAATTGTGTCCCCCTTGAAGATATGTTGAAGTCCTAACACCTAATATCTCAGAATTTGATTTTATTTAGAAATAGGAGTCATTGCACATGAACTTATAGCAGTTACATTAGATGAGATCATGTAGGGTGGCCTCTAAATCTAACAAGTTCTTATAAGAAGACAGTGGGGAGACCCAGGGGGGAGACCATGTGACACCAAGACAGGGATTAGAGTGATGTGACTGCAAGCCAAGGAATGCCAGGGATCAAGAGCCACCATCAAAAGCTAAGTTCAGGCAGGGAAGGGGGATACTGGGTCTCAGACAGTGCATGACCCTATTGTCCTACCATGACTTTGATCTTGGTCTTCTAACCTTGAGAGGCTATTAGTCTGGATAACGTACTCAGTGCTTACAGAGCAAAGAAAAGCCCTGGAGGAGGAATTACGTGGTAGAAGGGAAAGTTATCAGAGGCGAGGGTAAGAGATATGTGAGATTAGACTCTGGTTTTAGATGAGTGTTTTAATTGGTTTTAGTTTTTGTTTTTGCCAGAGTAACAAGAACAATTATTTGGAGGCTCACAGTTTCAGCGGTCTCAGGTCATAGATGGGCAGCTCCATTCCTCAGGGTCTGAGATGAGGCAGAACATCATGGCAGAAATATGTGGCAGAAGAAAGCATCTGGAAATATGGTACCAGGAATCAGAGAGAGCTCCACTCAAAAACAGCAAAATATAAACCCCAAAGACATGTCCCCAGGTCATGATCTCCTCCAGCCACACCCTACCTGCCTACAGTTACCACCCAGTTAATCCTTATCAGAGGATTAATGTACTGATTAGGTAAAGGGACTCATACTCAACCTGTTAACTTTCTTTCATTGTCTCACACATGAGCTTTGGGGGGATACCTATTATCTAAGCCATAACAAGGAGTATGAAGCAGGAAGGTTCACACAACCAAAAAAGATGGCATGACATCATCAATAGGACTTAGGGGCTGAGCCTCACAAATCCAGGGTCCAATGTGGCTGCCTGGACTTGAATCTCCATGAGTATGAAACATTTTAAGACAGCACGGATTCTTAGCAAGCCCATACTCACAAGATAGGAAAGCAGACCACGCAGTCCCAGAAAAGAAAGAAAGAAGAACTTATATGTTCTCTGGCCCTCTCTTCTCACTGGGTACCCATCACGTTACCATAGTGACAAAGGATTGCTTAAAGAAGAGCAGACACCCTACCTCATTCCTCCAGCTTTAGTTATGCTATGTGGGTGCAACAGAATGACAGGGAGCTTTCATGGTTAGGGAAGGAAAAAGAGAGGTTTCTTTCAAACAGGGGTCTGGGGCTTTACAATTAAAAGGTCTGAACCTTAGGAGCTAAATAAAGAAATTTGGGCTAGGGTTGTAGCTCAGTGCCAGAATGCTTGCCTCGCATGTGTGAGGCAATGGATTTGATCCTTAGCACCACATAAAAATAAACAAATAAAATGAAGCCATGTTGTCCATATGCAACTACAAAAACATTTTTAATTAATTAATTAAAGCAATTTTAATAACCTAAAGAGATTAGAATGTGGTGAAAATAATAATCATGAAAGGTATCTGCTCCCCGGGTGGGGAAGAGAGAGATCATTGATCATTGTAGTTCTTACCAGAAAAAATAAAACTTTTGTGTTTCCACTTCAATGAGGAATGATTTCAAACTAATATAATAGTAATCATAATAAAACATCATAGTAGTAGTAATTATCATGTCTTCCTATCTTCTCAGCACAATATTCCTTATCTGTAAGTAAGAGAAGGCTTCCTTTTCTGTTTATCTAAGGGGCAAAATTTCTCTCTTTTTTAAAAAAAAATTTTAATGTTTTAATTAGTCCTACATGACAGTAGAATGCATTTCTTTCAATCATAGAATAGAACGAAGAGAGAGTGGCAAGCAAAAGAGTGGAGGGATCAACTCGGTGAATTTGGCAAGGCTTATGGATTTCTAAATGATGACCATTTTCGGAAGTGAATGGTGGAGGTGGGGAGGTCTCTGGGGAGCCTTGTGCCTTGAAATGTAATGGATTTTGTTGGGGAGTAATTCATTAGGAAATGAGAAAGCAAATGCTTTGTCAAGAGGAAGCTTTTGAAACTATTACTCTGTTTTAATCAGGAGGCTTGCATTTCCATTAAGAAGCAAGAAAAAGTGTTTTCTCCAGCCAGGCAACTCTTTCAACAGGAGAATGTTGATTTTTAATAAGGCAAAGTATTTAGAGACCTTACAATTGCACCACCTCTAGAGGTTTGCAGACTATCAAGAGTCAGGGAAATATGAAACATTTTATTACTATTATTATAGAAGAAAAGTTACTAACCTTCTATGAGTTACATTGTCTTATATTTTAGAGCTAGGTGTATGACCTTGGGAAAACATCTCCACCTTTCTGAGCTTTAATTTTCTCCTATATAAATGAAAATAGCACTTATTAGATGCTAAGTTCAAAGATCTCCTGCATCTACAAAGGAGTTTTCGTAAAGTGCAGGTATTATGTGAATGTGCAAACACTTTAAGGATACTGATGTTGTTATCTTAAAAGGTTTAATCTTGAAATCATTATTTGTCTATCAAATCTTTTCTCTGTTAGATATTTGGTTATGCACCTTCTTTTCAACAAATATGCATAAAAAAGGCAGGGTATTTTGGAGGGGGGTTACTGAGTATTGAACCCAGAGGTTCCACCACTGAGCCACATCCCCAGACGTTTTTATATTTTATTTAGAGACAGGGTCTAGCTGAATTACTTAAGGCCTCACTAAGTGTCTGAGGCTGGCTTTGACCTCGAGTTCCTCCTGCCTCCGCCTCCCAGGATTACAACTGGGATTACAGGAATGTGCCACTGCACCCAGCAGAAGCCCATGTATTTTTTGGTTTAAAATGGCATATGTAAAGTGTTTAGCCAAAAAACGCTAATAGCAGAATTGGAATTCAAAGCCCAATCTTTCTAACTACACGAGCCCTCTTTTTAATCTTTACCTTCTTTTGCCTGTACTTTCACAGAGAACTATCAAGATCACATATGAATGGAAGAATGAAAGTATGAATGTGAGAGGCTATCAGGACAGACATGGGACTTTGCAATCAGAACTAAAGGTTTTTGGTGATGATTTGAAGAAGAATTTTTTTAAAATCCATTACAGTAGAAAAGATAGTTTTTTGTTTTTTTACATTTCATTCATTCAATGCTCTATCTCTAGCTCCATGATGAATCATGCTAACTTACTATGTATATTTGTTGAAAAGAAACACCTATTAAAGAAAAGAACACATCAAACAGACAAATGATTGCTTCAAGACTCAGCTCTTTACATGTGATGACATTAGTATCCTTAAAGCTTTGGCACACACAAAAAATGTCTACCCTTTATGGAAACATTTTTACAGATACAGGTGATTTCTAACAGCACAGTATGTGAATAGTAGAAAACCCAAATAATTTTAGGAGATGTTACAGCTTGATGTGCAAAAATAATGGATATGTCTAGGAAGACATTATTCAGTTATTGGTTATTTAATCAGGTCAGTAAATTTTAAATATCTATATGTCATATATCTAATTCAAAGATATCAACTAAATAAATGATCAAGAACTTCAGACAATACTGAAGAAAGTTTTTAATCTTACATGTTGTACCCTGCATCTCTGGTTAATAAATAAATGATAGGATAAATGAACTTTTTTGGGGGGAAGGCCCACCGGAGATTGAACTCAAGGGCACTGGGTCACTGAGTCACATCCCCAGCCTTATATTGAATTTTATTTAGAGACAAGGCTTTGAACTCGCGATCCTCTTGTCTCAGCCTCCAAAGCTGCTGGGATTACAGGTGTAAGCCACACCCAGTGTGAACTTATTTTTTTAAATGAATGATGTCAGTTCTAAAACCTTCTACTTTCTTGGAATTCCTAGTACCATACAAGTGTTAAGTTCTTGATTAATGGTAAAGATGGTTTAACCATGAAGCAAAAATTTGAAAAATGAGTGTCACATGCTCTTCTTACTTCCCCCAAACATCATGGCCTTACATTGCCCACTTGCTGATCAAAGAACCTGTGAAGTACCCCTAGTGTGGCACTGGGCTTAATGGGCAAGCCCAATCATGTAGTCTGTGTTGACAAAGCCCTTCATCTCTCTAAAGGCATCAGTACTTATTCCTATGGCAGTAGCATTACCAACAAGTATACAGACTCTATTGTTCTTACTTTAAGGATAACTTTTATGCTTATAAGTTTTATAAATTCTTTCTCTGGCTACAGTTTTACATAAGTTTATGAGATTTTAAAAAATTCCTATGACTAAATTCATCTCTGGGTGGCAGCTGCAGTGTGTACCATTCAGAACTTATTTTTCATGTTGTGAGTTGAATCAAAGGTCAGGATGAAGATCTTGGGCCTAACCTTAGCTCCAAGTCCCAGGGGCAGATGTGTGACAGTGGGTCCAGGTGCCGTGACTGCACCAGGTGTGGTGTCCACCTTCTACATTCCTGGTTACATCTTCCTTGTCTATAGAAGCCACCAGCCTGAGACTAGTGATATTCTAGTTTCATAGTAAGACTGGTGTGACTGTATCATTGTGTTATTTGAAACTTGAAAGTTAAAGGAAAGTATAATAAATTATCTCATTTAAATAACTAAATAATTTAAGTCCTCGGTAGTATATACCAAAGACATTAGACTGTTTAGTATTTCATTTTCATCAGAGAAAATAATCTTTTCAATTTTCAATTTTCAAATCATGTGCTTTGCAATGATTTACTCTTTCCTGGAAGTGAAATGTACACATATTTATAAATGTACATATATTTACACATAAATATATATGTATATATCTTTAGAAAGATCCTTTGTGAATACTAAAAATGACAAAATAATGTGCTTAAGCAATGCCACAGATCTGCATGATCAAAAGAGAAAATGAGAATTCTAAATGAATACATAGGGGATTGTTCAGTTTTGCAAATTTTCAAATAAATGCAAATCAAAACAATGAGGTCACATTTCATTGATATTGCACAGATACATTTTTAAGTAAATCACAATTGCCAAAGATGATGAGGTAGTGGTAAAATTTATAAACTCAATTTCTCATACAATAGTCATGTAGTTCTATCTATTGCAAAGTGACATACGTTTATCAAAAGATATAAAGATATGGCAATAATGCCATTTGCAAGAATTTTCCAGGAGATACCTTTTGTATAGGACTTTTTTCCTTCCTTTTAATTAAAGTGTCAACTGCAATGTTGGCTATAATATCTAAATGTTGAGAAGTAATTAAAGTTTCCAGATTGAAAGCTATGGTGTGGATATGGCTTAAGTGCATCCTACAGAGGTTCACATGTTGGAAGTTTCGCCCTCAGTGTGGTAGCGTTGAGTTGGTGGGACCTTGAAAGGATGGATTTTAGTGGGGGTTGGTTGGTCATTGGGGTGCTATCAAGATAGTTCTCATGGGACCCTGGGTTCTTGTGAAAGCAAGTTTTTATAAAAGAGCACTTCCTTGTTCTCTGGCTTCCTGTCTTATGGTGCAAGATCTGCCTCTTGCACTCACTTCAACTCTGATGCCATCTGCCATGAGGTGACCCAGACAAGGGTAACTTGCCAGAGCCAATGTTTTGTTGTTTGGAATTTTAACCTTCAAAGCCATGAGCTGAATAAGCCTTTACTTAGCTGTAGGTATTTTGCTTTACCACAGAAAAGGAAACTAATGCACTCACTATTATTTGCTCATTCATAAGAATGTGGCATAGACATTAAAAAACATTTTAAAACTTTGCAACATCATGCAAAACAGTTAAGACATGAAATTCTAAAAACAGAAAATAAAACTCTATACTGATAATAACTGAAAAATACATTTGCCTAAATTTACATATAAACATGATTATATTTATTTTAAACTGTTAACATCAGGAATGTTTCTTGCAATTTTAAAAACTTTATTTATTTTAGTTAATGTGGTAACAAATAGACTCAGTTTCTGGCAGGAAATAAAATCATTTTCTCATTGGAGAGCATGTGTATGCGAAGGTAAAGAGCGTAAGTTCATTGGTCAGAAGAGCAGTTGACTCAGTGGCTACTGCCTCACTTGGAAATTATGAAATAATGCACAAATAATTTATGAGAGTCAGTTTCATCTTTTGAAAAACTGAGGTAATAATTTCTCAGAGTTGTATAGATTTAGTGAAATAAAGTCTTTTCACTTAGTAAATTCTAACATAAAATGAGTGTTTAAGAAAAAAAAATTCTCATATTTTGGCAGCAACCAAGTTTAGGTCACCAAAATACTATGCAGTGAATCTTCTTTATGCCAGAGTGTCTAAATAAAAAGTGAAAAACATAAACCAACTAAAAAACCTGTGAAGCATATGTCTGATAAAGCTATTGTTCCATTTTGGACTTTAAAACTCAACAAACATTTGTGAGTACAATTTCCTTCTGTTTTTCATATTTTAAAAAATATCTTCATTTATTTATTTATATGTGGTGCTGAAGATCCAACCCAGTGCCCTACACTCGCGCAAGGAAGGCGCTCTACCACTGAGCTATAGCCCCAGCACCTGTTTTTCATATTTTAATGTTATAGTACACAAGGTCATTGAGGCAGAAATGCTTTTATAAAATTAAACTATGGTTCATGTTTACATCAATTAAAAGGGACACTAAAAATTACATCAAGTGGATTTTTCTGTAAGAAATAAAATATCTGAATGGCCGACATACTAACCATAAATAGCTCTTCTTCTCTACATTATTATCTCATAGCTTATATTCCTATGTTTGTATTTTGACTTAATCTTCTGAAAGAGCTAACCCCCTATCCTTCCCCCTACCCAGCCCCACCAAGTGCATGGACAGTTTACTCTTTGTTTTTTCCCCTGGTGGGGTCTGGCCTATTTTATATAGGCACAATAGCCACAGGTTCCAAAGCCTCCCACTGATCCATGTATTATAGAGAGTTTCTAATACAAAGGTCCGTAAAGACAGCCTTCAGATTTTCAAATATATGGTTTTAACTTGAAAGCTGTGCACATTTGGTCTAGAAAGGCATAACAATGGCTCCCCAACATTGTTCCTCTTTTCAATATAGCCACACTTGAAAGGAATTCAGTTTCTTTAGCAACAAAAGTATCCCAAGGACCCAAGGTCCTGAGTATTCACATCTCAGAAAGACTCCATGTGAGAAGAGCCACCGTGGTTTCTTTTGAAGATTCCATCATTGCCTCTCAACCCATCTGGATCAACATTGGACGGAGGACAATCTTTCTCACTTGAGATCTGGCATGAGAAAGGAAAAAGAAAAAAAATCAAAGAGATGCACCACCTTCCTGTCATGAGGTACCTCACAGCAAAGGGACCCAGGTAGTTAAAGTAAAGCAACATACTGCACACATGACATGTTAATGAGTTCTTGGAGACTAGTGGTGCCAGTGACATTTCATGAGGACATTTCTTTATTAGATGTCTTTTATGGGCAAGTCATCCCCCCAAATCTCAAAGAAAGCTTGCAACATCTTTGAGAAGCAAATGGGAACTCACAGTTGGCCTTTCCTCTAGCTAATTGCTATTAAAGATAACTAGGTGATTTTCTTTTTCTTTCTTTTTTTTTTCTGCAAAAGTAAAGGTATCTTTAGAGATAGTATGTCCAAATATCTATCAAGTTATATCTTTACAGAAGAATGCACTAAAAAAATCGGCAGTCTTTTATAGATTAATTATTATTAACGTTACAAAAGACATCTTAGAAGGTTTTCATTGAGTGGTTACCCCATCATTCCTCACTCCTTCATTCAGTGTTATGGCTTGGATGTGAGGTGTCCCCCAAAAGGTCCCGTAGGAGACAATGCAAGAAGGTTCAGAGGAAAGAAGACTGGGTTGTGAGAGTCTTAACCCAATCAGTGAATTAATCCACTGATAGGGATTGAGTGGCAACTGAAGTGGTGGGATGTGGCTGGAGGAGGTGGGAATTACAATGCGACTTTGGGTACATATTTGTATCTGGCCAGTGGAGTGTCTCTGTTTCCTGATCATCATGTGAGCTGCTTCACTCTTCTGCCATGATGTTCAGCCTCACTTCCAGCCCTGAGGAATGAGGCCAGCTGTCTATGGACTGAGACTCTGAAACCATGAGACCCCAGATGAACTTTTCCTCCTCTATAATTTGTGCCAGTTGGGCCCTTTAGTTACAGCAGTGAAAAAGTTGACTAAACCACTCAGCATATAATTTGTTGAGTGTTTAGTATGTTAAAGGTACTACTCTAGTAATTTGAAAAGTATTATTTATTCATTTATTTATTTGGGGCACTAGGGATTGAACCCAGGGGCACTCCACCACTGAGCTACATCCCTACTCCATTTTTACTTTTTATCTTGAAACAGGGCCTCACTAAGATGCTGAGACTGGCCTCAAACTTGCAATCCTCCAGCCTGAGACTTATAAATCACTAGGATTACAGGTGTGCACCACTGTGCCCAGTTTGAAAGAGTTTTTTTTTTAAATAGGCAAAAATGATTCCTGCAGAAGGTAAAGAAAATACAAACAATAGACACAAAAGCATATAAATAGTACAGTGTATCAAAAATTGCTAAATGCAATAGGAAGAAAGATAATGCCAGCAAGATAGATAAGTAGTTCTGAGGTGAAGTGCTGGAGTCATCTAGTTTTAAAGTGAAGTACTTGGGTCCTCTAGTTATAAAATGAGAAGTGTGTGCCTCTGAAAATTCAGCTTATGTACAAAGGCTTAGAAGAGATGGGAGACCTAAACCTGCATGTATTTGGGAGAAGACTATTCACTCCATGTGTTGGTCAACTTTGCTCCTGTAACAAATACTTTCAATAATCAAATTATAAAGAAAAAAGGGTTATTTGGTTCATAGTTTTAGAAACTCCAGTCTATGATTGGTTGGTCCCATTCATTGCAAGTCAGCTTGTGGGAAGGAAGCACAACATGGGGGAGAATGTGTGGCAAAGCAAAACCCCTAAACTCATGGAGAAAGCAGTGCCCTTCAGGGACACGGCCCTGTGAACTAAAATCCACCTCCTGATAGTACCATGGGTGAGACCAAGACTTTAACACATGGACCCCTGCAGGCCACTTATCAAAACCACTGCAAGCTGCAAGGACATTGCAAAGACCTTAGCACAAAAACATGGGTACTCTGCTGAGCACAGCGAGAACAGCAGCATGTCCAGGCCCACGTGAACGAGGAAGAAAAAAGCAGGATATGGATGAGACAGGTCACTAAAGCCATGGGGACTTTGTTAGGGTTTTGGGTTTTTAACCTGAGGAAAAGTGGAGCCAATGAAGTACCTGGAGCAGGGGATTGTCCTTATTTAACTTATAGAGGTTAAAAGGTTCAGTTTGGGGTGTGATCAGAGGAATAGAGTTAAGTACAGTATTTGGCAGGGAAACACTTCCCTGATGTTATCATCTCAAAGTGTTCATAGGAATGCTTCTTTGTGTACGGACGTATTTATTTATTATAAATGAACATATATATTCATTCAGCCATATTTATTGAGCAGCAGCACTCTCACAGAATCAGAAATTCCTCTCTACTTAGGGAAACCACTTCATGTGGATCATTTGACATGACAGAGAGTCTCACTTTCCTCCTCCAAAGAAAAGCTGAGTCAAGCACGCCATGCTCAGGTACTGAGAGGGGTGACATTTATATTCTATGACTCACATAAGAAAAAAATGAGACCTTCATTGCTTCTGATTGGAAATCCGAGCAAACTCAACCATCTGATTAGAGAAGACAAAATTTTTGTTTTCCACCTTGTTCCAACATAAGTGTTTACTGTTTGCTTGCTTTATTTCCCTTTTCACCAAATGTCAGGAAGCATTGTTATTTCATTAACAGTCGGATCACTTTGGATAAATATTCTGGTGTTCAGTGTCTCTTTCTCTTCTTCCTCCTATCCCTTCGTCTTTCATAAAATAAACCTAGACCAGGTGGAGAAAAAGAGACACGTTCCTGAAAAGTTTTCACATTGTCTTGATTTATGGAAGGTGACCTCTGGTTCAAATGGCTGTCATTAAAGGGGACTTGTGAAGGTGTTGTTTGGGCATATGTCTCTGTACAACTGGTCAACCTGGGGTGTACATGGTCAACAGGCATCCTGCCCTGGTACCTACTGAAGTTTGACAAGGTTTGCTTGGTCTGGTGGGCAGGACGCTGACAGTAGGTGATGGTGAGTGACAGTGATGGTAATAAAGACAGTGATGGGCATGATAGTTCTTGCCACTGCCTGAAGCCTCCATAAGAAGCTAATACTGTGTCCTGGGAGCACATTTTAGAGGACAACGTTGGAATATTCATAATACTAGATGCTGAAGATCCTGGTGAAATATTTTCTGTCCGTTACCACTCCATTCAGATCAAAGATGTTAAAAGTCTTAATTTTGACTTATAGATACTTCTAGGTCCGTGGTAATAAACAAAAGCCCACAAATCATTGTCCATCTGGCTCATTGGCATTTTCATGTCTAACATCTCTTGCCTGGCAACACATTTATTGGCATATAATAGTTTTTGCCTTCCTTTAACCCTCATAGAAAATCAGTGGTAGATCTGTTGATCAGTAATCAGCGCCTAATCTGAAAGCCTCCAAGAGTTCCAGAGTTGACAAAGTCCCACAGTTGGTGACAGGGCTGGAATTAGAACCTGTCCCTCTTAGTCCACAGCTTCTGCATATTTCACTGTGTTTTACTGTCCAGTGCTGTTCATTTAATGGTGGTGGCTGGGGGATGAGACAAGTGGATAGTTAAACATAAGGTAGCCTCAATAAAGAACTCGTTAAATTTCCTTTTCATTAATCCTAGCAGCTCTGGAGGCTGGAGCAGGAGGATCACAAGTGCAAAGCCAGCCTCAGCAATTTAGAGGCCTCAAGTAACTCAGTGAGACCCTGTCCCTAAATAAAATATTCAAAAGGGATCGGGATGTGGCTCAGTGGTTAAGCACCTCTGGGTTCAATCCCCAGTAAACCACCCCCCAACCAAAAAATTGCTTTTTCTTCTTTTCTTCCTAATCATGAAGAAAATACCTCATCTGTTAAAATATTACAACTCAGAGAGTGCTAAGAGGAAAATAAAGCCCACCCTCTGCTTCTCAGGAGCCTCAGAACTTCTGCTTCTTAAACCTAAGCGCTTCCTGGAATTTAACTTCTAGCCCTAGCTCCAGTCCCATCCCATGCTCCCATCCCAGGGTGCAGGGCAAGGCCACCCAGGCAGCAGTGGGGAGGACTGTATGTCATCAGCACCACCAGCAGGAGAGTGGCAGCCCAGACCTCCCTCTGTGCAGCCTGCCTGGTCCCCATCCTGTGCTGGTTGTCATGGCAACAAGGGCACTGCTGGGACAGGTGTCTTATTGGGACTGAGACCCACGTGACTCAGATGAAGAGGGGAATTAAGGAGGATCTGCAGCTGGTCCTGCAGCTCCAGCAGGAGGCCTCTGAGTCCTGCAGCGCTCTGCACAGTGGTTAGAGGACTGAGAAGTCTGGGGAAGTTCAGGAATCCAAGTCAGAATATCTAGAGGGAAACCCCCATGTGGCTTTGCCTGGTTGGAAGCTTAAAGAGACACAGACTGTAGGTGCAGGGCCTAAGTTTGTTATTGGTGATTAGAAAAGATACTTTCCTAGCCCCAGGAAAAGCACATAATTGTTCTAGTCTCTCAAAGCTCTGGAGTGAGTTAGAAAGCAGAAGAGAGTTCACACAGTCTTACTCTCTGAATCAATGTGAAGTGGCAGGAAATGGAAATGATTCCAAAAGAGCATCCGAGTTCTTAAGTGTGTGTGTTGGGTGTTTTCCTTGAGAAACAACTTAGTGGTTGTCAAGTATGGAGGCATAGTTCTCAGTTCAGGATTTGAACCCAGGACTCTGTTTCCACAGCTTTCCTGGTACTATACCATGAGATACACTAATTGTAAATTTTTGGGGGGGAGCAGAGAAGAAAAGGTCAAGTTCTCTTCTGCTTAGTTATTATAAAAATCACAGTAAACTATAGAGATCTGAAGCTTAAGAAAGGTCATTTGAAGAAAAGTAAAAACCCTTCTCATGTTATCTTTTGTGTGTGAGCGTGTGCGCCTGTGTGTGTGTGTGTGTGTGTGTGTGTGAGTGTGTGTGTTTTATTTTCAGGAATGTCTTCAGCGCCTTTTTGATTGCTCTAAATGTAGACAGATATTGGTATAGGCAACCTAAGTCTGCCACTGAAAATGACTTTCACAAAAGCTTTCTTTCTGTGATGTGGTTGATAGAGATCAATGCATTTAATATTCATTTCAGGCTAATTAGCTAAAGCAAGGGTCCCATGAGCACCAAGAGCCAGGATAAGGGACATTTCAGGACAACTTTGTCTAATTCCTCTTTAAATGCTAATAGCTTTGAGATTATTCTATTAACAGGCAGTATCAGAAAAGAAATAAAAGGGCCTGTTTCGTTTAATAAAGGGATCACCCCGATGGATTGGAATGTTTGTAACAGCCTGAGTAATTATCTATTCATTTAGGTCAACCTGCTGTGGGCTTCAAAAAAACATAACTAAGAAGAACAAGTTGATTTACGCACACCCTGCCATGAAGCTTCATTTTGAAATAACCCCTGATCCCTGCACTTTGACATGCCTACTAAAATACAGACCATGTTTATAGGAGGGAGTAAAGATTTCTTTCTTTGTAATCCCAGATCTCTCAAGTCAAGCATTTATAATATGCTAAATAAAAGCCATAATGTGTGTGGGTAAGGAAGCAAAAGATGTTCAGACTAGAGATATACACCATCATTTAGAAAATTGGAAAGACTTGGGTTCAAATTTGGTTACTTTCTAGAAACCCCAAATACACTCCTCCTAGGCTGTGTTTAGTAGTTCTATACCACTCTCGTTATTTTTTTGCTTTTGTTGTTTTGTTTGTTTTATTTTGTTTTGTTTTGTTTCTGAGTTGGCCTCAAATTTGATCCTCCTGCCTCATTCTCTGGAATAGCTGGGATTACAGGAGTGAAACCCTGCACCCAGGTTAGCACTCTCACTATTGATTACAACTGTTGAGTCTTTGTTTTCTCTGTTATAAACTGAGCATAATCATAGCATCAAGCTCACAAAGGTTGTTGCAAGATGATTTATGGGCCAAGGGACTAATCCAAAGTAAATGTTCAATAAATACTATTAATCGTTACCTGGCTCAGCTACAGAGGTGGTCTCTCTCAAAGACTCCTGAGAAAGCAAAGGGCATGGTAATTAGCTAAAGAGTTTAGACATTTATTATCTAATAAGGATCCATTCAGTAGGCAAGTTCTGCTGAAGGAGATGGTCAAAGCCATGGATCGTACTCTTGTTATGGTAGTGCTGACATCAGTCAATTCTTAGGACTTCAATTTTTGGCTTCCATGGTGATTAAGAAAATGGAAAATTCACCTGGGGAGGGAGTTGGCAAAAGTCTGTCTGGGTATTCATGCTTCAGCTGAGTAGACTCAGGCTCAATGAAGTTCTAAACTTGTACAGTTTTTTACCATGACATGTTCTGCTACTATATCATCAAAAGGGCACCTTAAAATGTAGAGTCTAGATTCCAGCACAGTTCTGCCTAATTAGAATATCTAAGGGATAACAAAAGGGAGTGTGAATTTTTTTAAGATTTTCTCATGAAATTAGAATACATTTTCAAGTCCAGTGTTTAGACATCCATGAACTAAGGATGTAGGTGAAAGTGAGCCTGATGCTGTGGGATCCCACATTTGTGATGGGAAACTTGCTGAACAGATTTTGCATATCAGCCTGTACTCACCTGGGATATACCCAGGGCTTTTAACCTGTGTTTCACCAAACCTCAAAAACCTACATGTCTTTTCCCTGCTTTCCTCCACCACTAAGTTATAAGAAAGGGGGAAATGGAAGGTGGTTCTCAGTGATTGGTCTCTGAGGCTTTGACCCATCTCTTGCCTACAGCCGGGAAGACTGAGGGAATATGGCCGGAAATTCTAAATAGATAAAAAAATGCAGTGCTAACCACCTTGATCAGTGCCATAGTGAAGACACGGAATCTCTCCCAAAGGCCCATGTGTTCAAGGCTTCATCCCCAGCTTGGCACTGGGAGGTAGTGGAGTCTTTAAGAGTTGGTGCCTAGTGGGAGGCCCCTGGGTCTTTGGGAGTGTGATCGTGTAGGGAATTGTGGAAATTTCCATCCCTTCCTATTTCTCATTTTCACTTCCAGGCTATGAAGCCATTGGGTTTTTCTCTGCTGTACCCACCTGCCATGATATGCCACCACAGTCCTAAAACAATGGGGCCAACCAATTCTGGATTGGAACCTCTAGAACAGTGAGGCAAAATAAACCTTTTCTCCTTATAAGTTGGCTGCCTGAAGTGTTGGCCAAAGTGACAGAAAGCTGACTAACATAATGCCTGAAGTGTTGGCCAAAGTGACAGAAAGCTGACTAACATAATGCCTGAAGTGTTGGCCATAGTGACAGAAAGCTGACTAACACAACCAGCAACTTAGGTTTGACCCCTTGACCTTTAGTCCAGAAGGCCACTGCCGCATTTCAATAAATCAAGAATCAGGCAAAAATTCATGTTGAATTCTCCCTTGATTTGTTTCCTCAAAGCTGGGCATTTGCCAACCTAAAACAATAAAACCAGTTCACACTACCTATAGCACATAGGAGAGCTGCTATTCTTCATCCCTGCCAACATCTGGTATTTTCAATCTTTAATTTTAGCTATTCTTTTTTTCTTCCTCTTCTTCTTCAAAAACATCAAGGTTTTATTTGATCTGTTTATGATTTTGAAGAAAAGATTTAGGTTGAGAAACTGTAAATTCAGGGGCACAAAGTGGCAAGAGGTTGGCCATTAGCATAGCTGTATAAAAGTATTTTTTAACTAATTTTTTATTTATATACAACAGTGAAATACATTATAATTTTATTACACATATAGAGCACAATTTTCATATCTCTGGTTGTATACAAAGTATATTTACACCAACTTGTGTCTTCATACATGTACTTTGGATAATAATGTTCATCACATTCCACCATCACTTATAATCCCATGCCCCACTCCCTTCCCCTCCCACACCTCTGCCCTATCTAGAGTTCATCTATTCCAACCACACTCCCCTTTCCTTCCCCACTATAAATCAGCCTCTTTATATCAGACAAAACATTTAGCATTTGTTTTTTTGAGATTGGCTAACTTCACTTAGCATTATCTCCTCCAACTCCATCCATTTACCTGCACATGCCATGACTTTATTCTCTTTTAATGCTGAGTAATATTCCATTACGAATATGTGCCACATTTTTTGTCCATTCATCTATTGAAAGGCATCTGGGTTGGTTCCACAGTTTAGCTATTGTGAATTGTGCTGCTATAAATATTGATGTGGCTGTGTCCTTGTAGTATGCTGATTTTAAGTCCTTTAGGTATAGACTGAGGAGAGGGATAGCTGGGTCAAATGGTGGTTCCATTCCCAGTTTTCCAAGGAATCTCCATACTGCTTTCCATATTGACTGCACCAATTTGCAGTCCCACCAGCAATGTATGAGTATGCCTTTTCCCCCACATCCTTGCCTACATTTATTGTTGTTTGTCTTCATAATAGCTGCCATTTTGACTGGAGTGAGATGATATCGTAAAGTAGTTTTGATTTGTATTTCTCTAATCGCTAGCAATAATGAACATTTTTTTCATATATTTGTTGATTGATAGTATATCATCTTCTGAGAAGTGTCTGTTCAAGTCCTTGGCCCATTTATTGATTGGGTTATTTGGGAGTTTTTTGCCATTCTGATGAGTATTTAGAGGGATCTTATTGTGGTTTTAATTTACATTTCCCTAATGTATAAGCATTTCAGATGAAAGTTCTACTAAGGGTGTTTTACTCATAACTCATCAATTGCATTCCAAAATACATGTCCTACAGAAATAATCCACATATGTCCACTAAAAGATATATACAGAAGCAGCTATATTTCCAATAGTCAAAACCAGAAAATGATCCAAATATCCATCAATAGGAGAATAGATAAATAAATTAAAGTATATGTTTATACAATACTGTATAATGTATGCAGGAAGAAAAGCAAAAAAATACTATAAGACAATATCATGGATTAATCTCATAGATTTAATGGTAAAAATTTTTAAAAGCCAGACACAAATTAGCGTGTACCTTACAATTCCATTTACATGAAATCCAACGGCATAACTGATAGCAAATGAGATTGAAATAGTAGCTAATTGTGGTGGTGGCAGGGAATTAATCAAGGCAAGCTTTATGGGAAGCCCACACTTAGGCCCTGTGCTTGGTTTTAAGCTATGCTCTCATTGTCTGGGGACTTCTTAATACTATTTGGACACACAGCCCCAAATTTTCATTTTGACTCTGAGTGGCAGATTATACATCTGATTCTGGGTATAGTTAACTTAAAAAAAAGGCACAAGTGGACCTCCTAGAGGTTGGAAATGCTCCATATATCCATTAGGGTGGCAGTCGTTCAGGTGTGCATCTATGTTAAAATCCTTTGAGCTATATACATTTGTTTCCCTCACCATATATAAGTCATAACTTAATAAATTACCATTTAACAAAAATATGAAAGAACAAATAGAACATTTAGTAATGTGCAAAGTTGGTTTTACTGGAGTTGCCAGAGGCTCTCCTGCTGTATCCCAGGGGAGGACTCTAGCCATTAAGTGAGTCTGGCAATAAGGAAGAGAAGGAGAATGAGGACCAGAAACACATACCGAACATCTACCCTGCATTGAGCACAGTGGAAATCACATTGCATGTGTTAAGTGATTAGATCCTCACAGCAGCCTTGTAAGACAGATAGCAAGGGCCTCAATTTATAGATAAGGAGGAGGTTCAGAGAGGTTCACCATTCCACCAAAGATAGACAGCACAGGATTGGTCTAACAGCATTTCAAACCCAAATCCATCTGTTGCACATACATATCCTGTCCACGCAATTATGCATATCATCTCAACTTGTAAAAATCTCCTGTCATGTATTTAGGGAGACAAAAAAAAAAAAAAAAAGCTAACTATGGTCCATGGTCCAGAAATATTTCAGTATGACATAGCTATTCAGAGCCTGAAAAAGGATGTAGAGAAATCTTTTTCCTGCCCTTGTAGGTATGCTGTGCCCTCCCAGGGCATGAGATTCGATTTTACCCTGTGAACACAACTGTAGGTATTAGTCCTGAAAATACAATTACCCATCTCAAGTATTTGACTCAAGGACTTGGTTCAGCCTCTGATTCTACAGCTTGCCGATGGGCCGTAAGAAATAAGCATTGTTATGTGACCTTCAAAACATGACAGATGAGTAGCAAAATAAATGATTCATTTAATGGATTTAGATATACAGGGCCTTCCCCTGCTTCAGCAGTGAGGTCTTATTTATGGCCTGGTCTTAACTGAGTTTCTTTGTGTGGAAGCTTTGAAAAGCCATTATGGTCAAAACCTTTTATAGGATTTATTATTAGAATACTTTGAAAATTTCTATGTAGAAAACAGAAGCCTGGAATCTATTATGTCTTTTCATGAATGCTAAAAAAAAAAAATGCACTTAAAACATAGGCTTCTGAATTTTTGACATTGTAGAAATAAAAAAAGGAAAATAATCTGTACTTAACATGCTTTAAAATATATACTTATGCAGAAATTCATGAGCACTTTACATAATTTTTATCAAGTGAATTACTCAGGCAACATTTATTGAGCATTGTTATAGACATGACCCTAGACTTGAGATTTCAGGAGTAAGAGATTGATAAGACACACATTTGACCTCTGTACATTAAAAGTTCATAATATTATCTAACATGTTTCCTACATGTCCTTAGTACAAGACTTATGGGATCAAATAAGGAGCTAGGTCACCACAAGAGTGGGTAGTTAAAAAGAGCAAGGCTGCGTCCCACTATCTTCCTCAAGAAAAATAAGTAGTTGCCACAAATGCAATGCATTTTGCAAAATAAGATGAAATTAGCTGTGTGGTCAGCTGTGGTTCCCATGGGTTTTTGTTAGAGTGAGGTGAGGATCCAATCACTGGAAATTGTCTCATTACACATAAGGAAAGTGGAGTTGGAGAAATCAGATGATTCCTTCTGACTTGTAAACCGAGGATTCGAACCTAATTATGTTGGACTATGAGACCACTGAGCTTCCCATTTTACCACAGTCACTCATAGAGCTAATACTAATGTCTCCTTCCGCTCCTCCATCTTCTCACTGTCTCCCAGCCACATGACTATCATTGAATATCAACAAATGCCTGCTACAATCCAAAGGCAGAATCATTAACCCTACAAGAGGAAGGTTTGTAGATATGACCCAATGAAACTTCTGCTGATTTCCCCTGAGCTTATTTTGTGTAGACGAGGAGGAGCTGAGGTCTAGAAAAGGAAGACTTTTTTACAAATTCATTTCTGGATGGTAGTTGATTGGAAGCTAATGTTCCAAACTCCTATTTCATTTTCCCTTCAATGTAAAACATCATCCCAGATATTCACTTGTATGTGTCATAAGCTTTCTATCAGCAGTGGCATAAACCAGATGATATCTGGAAAATTCCTCACTTTATTTGCACATAGAGTCCTCAGATTTATACATAAAAATATTTTAAGATTATATATCTAATTCATGATGATGAAACCCAGAACAAAAGACTCCTAACAGTGTTTTCTGTAACAATTGTCCCTCCTTGCTACAGAGACTATACTTGATAAGATTTACTAGCTCTGGAAAGACTGTTCAATTTTAGTATAATTTGCCATGGAGTTTCTGTTAGCACAACAGTGATGTGTACTCAAAATGTACACCACATTTATTAAACATCCATAGCATATTTGTTGTTTACTTTACATACTGTATATATGCATGTGTATGTGCATTATATAGATAGGCAGATTAACTTTGCTTGGATATGGTACACATGTATGAAACATACATAGAGATATAGGTACCGATATAATATTTAACTAAAGCAAATAAATAATCTCTCTACATGCCTACATCATATTATATGATGCCTTTTTCAAACCTGCTACATAAATTTAGTATGTAAGAAGTCTAATAGAAATATCAGACATAAAATATTTATGATAGTGTGAAATCTTAGAAAAATTAATCCATGTAAATAATACTTAATATGTCTCCTAAGTTTTAATTACTTACACTATAATTTACTCCGCTAAAATTTTAGCCTGCTTTTATTTTTATTCAAGACCAAAATACGATGATACGAAACTGAGATTCATTCACTGTGTGCATTAAAATGAAAAAAAAATTAGCCAGAGAGTATAGCAAGAAGTTGTTTCAAAGTGGAAACCAGCAGGAAATAAGACTGAATCCTTCAAAATAATAGCTCAGCAGTAGTGGCAGGCACAAAAGAGAGCCCTGAAGGAATCCCTCCTAAAATTCAGGGAAATTAAGAAACTGGAATACCAAAAAATAAAACCTACCAGTTACTAATAAAGAGAGCAAAAACCTTGATGTATCTTTAGCTGACTTGGGTCAGCTAAAGATACATCAAGCACAGCCCCCTTTTAGCATAAATTTTTTAGTCCTTGAAATAACAACAGTTGAATTTTTACACTTTAGACAAATAGATTTCCTTTAGCTGTAAATGCATGCTTAATGAGGATCCTATTCCCTGTTCCTTCTTGAATGGTGCTTGCTATATTAAGAAGCCATGTTCTTTCTTCAGTGCGATCAAAATGGTCTGTGGTATTCTGTGCAACTGTACTAACTCCCGTTTAATACTATCTATCCTAGCATATGCATCCTCCATATGCACCTAGCATCATACTGGATGTTTTCAAAGCATTATCAAATGTAATCCTTATAGTTCTATTAGGTGAGTCATATCAGGCTCTCAATTTTCCAGATGAATAAAGAGAAACACAGAATTTAGGCAACTATGACGAAGGGAATGAGATCCTAAACCAAGTTTGTTTGTTTTTCAATGCCAACAGCAGTGCCTTTAACTACCAGCTATACTTCCTAGAGAGAAAACATTCAAAAAAGAAACATTTGTAAGAAAGTTTACAAATGCAGATTTCAGTTAAACATGAACAATAAAGAAGATTGCCATGAAAGATACTTCTGGCATTTTGGAAGAGACTCTGTGTTCCACCCAGGCTCTGAGGCTTAAGGAAGAGAGAATCCCTTCATCCTTCTCAGCTATTGGACTTCTGGCCTTGCCCTTCAACCTGCCAGGTGTACTACTCTTCAAAGCACTCACTTCAACCTTTAAGGGATTATAAAAGAAAAGCTGACCAAAAATAATCTCCACTTCTCTAGCTGCATTAAGGCACCAAATTTAAGTGGATTGAGGTGTCAAAATTCATCATAACAATTCACCTCAGAAAAGGCCTTAAATGTCAATTTATTTTTGCAGCGAGAGTACCTTGCAGCAAAAACTGAGAGAACATATCCCAGTGCAATAACCTCCCTCCGAGAAGGGCTGCTGTGGAAACCGTTAATGTCTCTTCACTTCATAGACAGGAAAGAGCAAAATTAATTCTGCAGTCAGTGAGCAAGTCCCTTCTTGGAAGGTACTGAGCTAGTATTAGTCAGCTCAGGCTGTTATAACAAAGTACTCCAGACTATGTGGCTTTAAAAACAGAAATATATTGTTTCAAATTGTGGGTGCTAGAAGTACAAGGCTGGGGTATCAGCAGGGTTGATTTCTTATAAGGTCTGTCTCCTAGACTTTGGTGGCTGTCCTCTTCCTCAGTCTTCACAGGGTTATCCTTCTATCCTGTCTTATTATATAAGAATATCAGTCACACTGAGGTAAAATGATCTTCTTTCACCTGTATTACCTCCTTAAGGACTTATCTTCACATCTAGTCACATTCTGAGGTACTGTGGTTTAGGCTTCAACATATGAATTTGGGGAAACACAATTCAGCCTATATCACCGCCCGTTAAAGTAATCCCAGTTTGTATTTTCCCACTCCAGTGCTTCTGCAAGTTCCACTTCTTATTTTACAGCTTGTTCTTGCCATTCACAGTTCTTCTCTGCAGTCCTCACTCTCCACCCCTCAGTGCAGTTTTGCTTTCTCAGATTATCGGCTGTTTGTCCACAGATGAGCACTTGCCCAAGCAATGAAATGAAATGCAATGTAATTTCCCCTGGCAGATGAAAGTCTTTTACTCTGGTCTTGTAAAAGCCACAGGACCATAACCCAGGAGCCAGTGGAAAGATCACGGCAAATTCAGAAAGGGAAAGTCTGAGATTAAATCAAACTTGGAGAAGAGAACAGACCCATAAGACAACGAAGAGGATAATAGGATGTTGGTGATACTTTTTGAGAATCTGGATCAAGCAATGCCTGAAGTCAAATTATACCCAATGTTTTCCATCTCTGAAAGCAATAAAATCTCTTTTGCTTTAGGCCTTTGGAGTCCAGATACCTATAATTCTCAACAGAAGGAATCCCAATGAGGACAACAGACTCATAGAGATAAAAGGGAGAAGCAGAGAACAGAAATAACTTGCAAGAATAAATCAGAAGTTTCTATACAATTTCATCTGCTTGCCCTATGCAGACATATCTTTGGAGTTGAGTTTCTAAAAGTCAAAATTATCTAATTCCCCAAATGTCTACAGAATACTTACTATGAAGTAGGCATTTTGCTACAGCATATATCTCAACAAAGGTGATATTGCCCAAAGTGAGTAAAAATGAATTCTTCTGGCAGTGAAGAATCTTACTACTTTTGGGGTATAAAACCAGATATGTATTTAAGTACATAAACAGATACAGGGTGTATCGGTTGTACTAAAATCAGTGAGGAGAAAAAGGTATTTTGGCGGAAAACAGCACAAAATTGATTCAAAGGAAGAACAATAAAATAAAGAAAACTACCGTGTTCAAGAAAGATCATAGAGATGCAGATATAAACAAATGTGGACAATACGGTCACTATCCTAGAGAAATGCATAAGGTACTGTAAAGACCAAAAGAGAAACGGTTTTCAATCTGATTCAGAGAGATGATTAAAGGAAGAGTCAAAATAGTTACACGGAAAATTACATCTTACCTTACACTGAAAGCTGTATCATAAAGGAGAAAAAGCACTTCATAGCCAGAGGTGCCTATGTAAGGCAGAAGCACAAAAAACATAAGAGAGCGTGGCTCAGTATGTCTAGAATTCAGACTATAAAAGGAAAGGCAGGTGAACCATGTAGGAATGCCTCACTAACAGTGCATTAAACACAGAAGACTCTTTCTTCTTCCCTGGAAAGAATTCTGGAGGTAGGAAGCTCTGGCTTCGCTTCAATAGCTCACAGATGTCAAAGCTGACATCTCTGAAATTCTCCTTCCCTTTTCCTGTGTGTTTGTTACCATATCCTCTCTGGGTGTCAGGCAGTTCCAGACATCCATGCTTAAGGCAGGAAGATAGAGAAATTGCATTGATTTAAAACACCTATCAGCTTTTATCAGGAAAATAAAAGCTTGCCCTGATAAGCATCGACCTAGCAACCCACTTGAATCTTCATCCAACATGGTTCACTTGGGCCATTTCTAGTCACAAGAGAGACTGGAAAAAGGGAGGATAGGATTGTCTAGTTGGCCTAGGAAATACAAGCGCTAGAGAGAGGCAGGAGGATGCTGCAAACTTAATCTTACTACTGTTGAGAAGAAATGTGTGGGAATTAATAATGGTGAATTTCTCAGCCGAAAAGTGCATGTATGTACATACATATGCATTAAGAGGTTAGTATACATATATGTATGTATAGAGAGAGAGAGGGAGAGAGAATGTGTTTTAGGAAAGAAATAATCAACGATTAAATCATTATTTAGCTCTCTGCAACTAAGACTAGGCATAGGATAAAATTCCAATATATTTTGGAAATTAATATTATGGAGGTGATAAAATCATTAATGATTTTTATATTTGTCTTCATATTTCCAAATTTTCCACAGCAAATAAGTAGTAGTTATGTAATCAAGAAAAAAAGCAAATATTATCATATTTAAAAATATGATTCCCTATAAAATAAATGCTTGCAGAAGAGAAATAGACCATTTTAAGAGCTAATCTGGAGGGCAAGCTAAGTACAGTATATTTTGGCAACGGTTCCAGAACACATAGAAAATATGGGAAAAAAATTAGGAACAAAAGTAGAGAATAACTAACTGGTTTCTTGTCTGAAGCCAATTCATAACAGTTCCTGAGGCCTGAGTGCTAAAGTTTTAGGAACTTTGAAAATTAGTTGCTGAGCACAGCTCTTATTAAAAATTAAATTATATATGAACTTACAGTTAAATAAAGACCAAAAAATAACTGAAATCACCACCTCATAATTATTTTATAGAATCGCACTATTGTTTATGTTCTTGGGTCGTGTTTGATGTGTTCATGTGGTAGAATTACTAGATAATACATGAGCATCTTTCCCCACCTCCATGTTCATTTATATAAAATTGGTAGCCTGAAATAGAACGTGGCAGGAAAATTTATACCAAGAAAATTGATAAATGTCGCAGATCACAGCGTGATTTGTTGTTTTGTTTATTGTCTAAAATTAAGAAAATAATGGGGAGGAAGTGCTAGAAAATAAACTATGTTTTATCTATAAATAATCCATTCCAAGTGGCATGAAAATTGGAGAAAATATATTTTTTATTTGGTATTATTGTATTAATCACTGTTTAACACTTTAAACCTCTTTAAAAACTAGGCATAAAACTACCGTGTGACTCAGCAATTAGACTTTTGGACATTTATCCCAGAGAAATGAAAACTTATGTTCACACAAAAACCTGTCCCTGAATGTTTATAATGGCTTTATTCATAATGGCTCCAATCTGGAAGCAACCCAGCCCGTCTTCAGTGGGAGAATGGTAGAACTGCCATGGCTCCCCTTACAGAGAAGCAGCAGGGGAACAGCAAATGCAGCAAAGCAGCATCATGGGCCAGTTAAGAGCACAGGTGAGGAGCAGAGGCATGAGGTGAGGCAGACCAAGGCCCAGGAGACCCAAGGCTAGGCCTAGCCCAGGGCAAACACCCACTCTATATAGTGCTGCAGAACCTCTCCCACCACCACCACCACCAAGCATGACTGATTCACTAATTTCAACCTCCTGCTTCCCTAGAGTGGGAGAAAACAGTTTCAGGGCTAACCAAGAGTGATGGTATTGTCCAAACCTTAGCAGCCTAAGTTTAGACCAACAGTGCTGCTCCAAATGCTATCCAAACCCTTAGACTAACCTACTCTGGCAGCAACCCTTTCCAGATCCCCACTCGACCTTGGAGCGTTCTATTTCTATGGTCATTTGAATAGATACTACTCTTTCATTCACTCATTCTGGTCTCTATTTCATTCTTCAAATTCACGAGAAAAGAAGAAATTGGTGGTGAGCTGCTGGGGTCTACTGTAACACTGGAGGGCACAGTGCATCACAAAGAGCTGCACCATGTTTCCAGGCTGCAGAGGCCTGCAGCTTACGAAGACCTCACCTCCCAACAGAAGCCAAGAATCGAATTTATCTCAAAACTCCAGTTTCAGAACCAACAGGGACACATAGAAACCGTGGAATATTGTTCATCAATAAAAATGAAACTATTAACACATGCAGCAATCTTGATGATTCTCTGAATAATTGTGCTTAGTGAAGAAAAGTCAATCATGAGGTACCATATTGTATAACTCCATTTATATATGAGAAATGAGATTACTATAAAAATATAAAGAGATTAGTGGTTGCTTAGGGATTACTAAGTGTGTGGGAAAGGGGAATTGGGTGTGGCTATGAAAGGACAAGAAGGGGGATCCTTGTTATGGAAACATTTTGTATCTTTGACTTCATCAATGTTAATATGCTGATTTTTACATACTAGATTATAAAGATGTTATCAATGGCAAAAATAATTAAAAGGTGCATGGGACCTCTATATTATATCTTAGAAATGCATAAGGATGTACAATTATCTAAAACAAAATGTTTTTAAAATGAAAAAAAAAAAAGATCCCAGTAGATTACCTATTGCATAACAGTAAACAAGTTGCAAATTATTTTTTTTTAAAGTGAAGATTTCTTAATTCTCTTCTTTCTCTCTGGCTTCTGTTTTACTCTTCTACCTTCTTCTTTTTTCAGGGTGTGTGTGTGTGTGTGTGTGTGTACACATACACATATATATAATTTATTCTCCTAGATTTAATGATCATCTTAGTATAATATTCAGAACATGTCCTCTGTATTTTCTTGAAATTCCAAGCTCAACTACTAACAGATTTCAACCCCTTGAATACTGCCTAGGCATTACAAACTGAATAGATCTAAAAAATTTATGCAAAAGTAACTCAAGAAAGGCTAGTCTTCTCAACAAATTGTCCTTAAACAATTGTAGGTCCTTATGGAGAAAGAAAGTGAAGAGGAAAGGAAAAAAGAAAGAAGGATAAAATAAAATAGGAATAAAGGAAGGAAGGAGAGAAGAAAAGGGGAAAGAAAAAGAAGGAAGGAAGGAATTTTCTCTGTTCCTCTTACCTTAAGGATCTGAACTTCAGCTAAGATAATACCTAAAAATACAAAGCTCCAGAAGGCAATTTAAGCAAATATCTGTGTAACCTTGTGGTAAGCAAGGATTCCTAAGATAGAACACCAAAAACATGATCACAAAAGAAAGATAATCAAAATTAAAAGCTTCTACTGCAATTACACATTAATAAGAGAATTAAAAAGTCAAGCCATAGACTGGGAGAAAATTTCTTTTAAATCATAAATATGATAAAAGACTTATATTATTAATATATAAAGAACATTTAAAGCTTAATATTAAATGAAATATCCCAATAAAAATAGGCAAAATATTTGAACAGACACTTCCTTCATCAAAGAAATATATATGGATAGAAAATAAGCTTAAGAAAAGATACTCAACATCATTAATTATTAGAATAAAGATTAAAACACCATGATAATCTGTTATAAACCTAAGAGAAGGCAGGCACGCTGACAAACGCCTGTAGTCCCAAGGGCACGTGATGCTAAATCAGGAGGATCTCAAGTTCAAGGCCAGCCTCAGCAACTTAGCAAGGCTCTAAACAACTTAGCAAGGTCCTGTCTCAAAATAAAAAAAAAAAAAATTGAAAAAGGGCTGGGGACATGGCTCAGATATAATGCACATGTGGGTTCAGTCCTCAGTACTAAATAAATAAATAACAAAAAATAAATAAACCCAATAGGAAGATTAAAAAAAATTGAAAATTCACTGTGCTACAGATTGACAAAAATGTAGGTATTAGAACTCAAATATTACTGGTGGAAATATGAAAATGTTCATCAATTTTGGAAAACAACTTGGCAGTTTTTTTAAAATTCCACATATTTCTACTATATTATCTAGCCATTCCCACTCATAGGTATTTTCCTAAGAGAGAAAATAGAATATATTCACACAAAACTTTGTACAAAAATGTTCCTAGAAACATTGGTGAATCTGTTTCTGGGTAAGATATGTTAAAAAGAGTTTATCCCATATGTTTCAATTCACATAAAATTCAAGAAAATTCAATTAGTCTAAAGAAAAAGAAAATGTCAGAGGTTAGATGGGGATATGAATGTGGTGGAGGTGAAATCCAGCAAGGGGAGGAAAGGAGACATTTCAATTGGATTCAGGGAAATGATCAAGTATGATAAATTCTTTCTCTATTTTTACCATAATAAAGATTTCACAGTTCAAACCATCATTGTAGTTTCAGCAGTTCAGGAGGCTGAGGCAGAAAAATCTGAAGTTGCAGTCAGATTGGGCCATTTAGTGAAAACCTCAGCAACTTAGTGAAAACCCATCTAGGAATAAAAAATGAAAAGGGGATATATCTCAGTGGTTAGTGTCCCTGGGCTCAATACCCAATACCAAAATAAATAAATATTTTTTAATTTATAAATCACCTGATATTCTTTATTGTGCCTTGTATAATATGTGAATGGGATTTAATGAAAAAAGAAGAAAACAAGGATTATGAGAAAAATGTAAGATGTGTAGGGGAATTGAGCAAGCTTGCATGTGGAAAAGAAAAAGGATCATTTCCCCCCCCCCCCATCCCTCAGTGTCACAGGAAGAAAAGCAAATATACTGTGTGGGAACACAGGTCAGTTTGTGGGTTAGTTACTACATGATAGAACTTCCTTTTTATGTTTTGTATTTTCTCTAAGAAATTAGGTAAGACTCTAACCAAGGTAATCATTGAAAATACAGAAGAAATGTGAGGCAGTCATTATGAAATTATGACAAAAATAATGGTATTATTCAGGGTCATCTTTCCTGATTTCTATGCTTATGATAAATCCTCTTATAACAAATTTTCTTTTAGTCTTTTTCCATTCCTTTATAATCTGTGTCAATGTCTTTGCTTTACTTGTATCCTTTAGATTCTGTTTTACATCTTGCTCGCCCAGTAATCCAGAGGACAGAAAGGAAAGAATATTTCTCCTAACTTCTGTTCTCCAAATAGGATTCCAACAGATTGCTTGTTAGACAGTAGGCCCTCAGGAACCAATTAATGAATGAGTGATTAAGGAAACCTAGAGGGGTCAACCAATAACCTTGAGAGTATAGATGAGATTAAAGGCCATGATTTCCCAGAGGTACCTATCTGCATGATTTTGTTTTTCCAGCAGTATTTGTTCAGCTAGAGATAGTTGAGCACCGAGAAGACAGACATCTGATTTGATCTACATATCATTTCCCGGATGACAACATAATAGAAGAATATCAGGCAAAGACACTGACTTGAGACAGATTACAAATGTGTTTTCACAAATAAATAAATAAATAAACAGATTGCAGGAGAATTAAACTTTATTAATTCTATTTTTATAAATAACTGAAGGGATTCAATAAAACAAGTGATGGACAGTTGCTCACAAGTGAGCTAATTGGATATTGAATATGTGATTCCTTCCCTTAAAGCAATTATGAAAAAAATTGAGTCCATTCCTAATTATCTAAGTTTTTTTTTTAACTTCTCATCTTTATTGTTAATTGTGACAAAATCACAAATGTAATAATGTTGTTTAAAAAAATAAAATTGATTTATTGGTAGAAAACACCATGAATAAATCACATGAGAAGGCATTTCTTTGCACAGACTTGTAGCAATTATTATCCTTCTGTGTATCCTCATTCTTTGAATATGACTTTAAAGTTCTTCCTCATACAAAAGATAATTGTCTTTATTTGTTCCTTAAAATCTGGGTTGGCCAATGATACAGGACAAAATTGAAAGTGTGCAGTTCTGAGATGAGGGAGCTCTCAAGAGATGGATCTTGTCCAGTTTTCTCACCTCTGCCCAAGCTAGCTTACCAGAAGATGGCAAATGTGGAATGCAAGAAAGTAAATCCAGCCACACTCTTAGTCAGCTTTTTGTCTCTGTGACCAAAATATGTGACAAGGGCAACTTATAGGAGAAAGGATTTATTTTGGTTCATGATTTCAGAGGATTCAGTCCTCTGGGCCTGAGGTGAGGCAGAAAAACATGGCGAGAGGGTAATGAGTGAAGGCAGAGGAAAGCAGATCTACTTCTTCCAACTAGTTCTCCCCTCCAAGTAATCCATTCCGCTATTAATGAATTATCCATTGATCCATTGTCCAATGCATTCATGAAATAATTCAATGACTGATCCATTAAGTCATCAAAAGGACTAATCCACTGATGGAGCCACAGCCTTCGTGAGCCATTTATTGCCTGAAAGCCCCATCTCTGAACCTTGCTGCATTGGGGACCAGGCTTTCAACATGAGACTTCAGGGAAAAGTCCAGATTCAAACTATCACAATCACCCTCCTACATCAGTTATTTCCCCCTGATGATTGTATCCTTGAAAGGGCAGGAGTGGAAGAAATTATGTATCTAAAAATATAATAGCAAGAAGGACAAGTGGGCAGCAAGATTCAAGTGGAAGGGAGAGCTCAGCAACAATGGAACCTCTGTCCTGGTCAGATCCTATTCTAAAACATGGAATTAAAATCTCACCCAACTCAGGAAAAGGCTCTTTTAAAGATATATGTGTTTTGCCATGGTTTTTGCAACAATTTTATTTGGTATTTTATCTTCATAAATTTTTGTTCTAACGCTGTGACATTTTTGGAAGATGGCTGATTAAAGACCTGTAAATGTGTTTTTAAATACTGAGTGTAATTCTAACACATATGTTTACACCATATTTTGCTTTGACCATATGTTGAGGACAACTGTTATTTTTATCTATTTAGAATGCATCCTGTCTTCTGTTAATAGACCCTCTACTTCCAATAGAAAAATCATCTTCTAATGTTGGTTCCAGGATGAACTCCACAGGTGTAAGCAGGAACCTAAGCTACACCAGCCAGAATATCCCATAACCTTAATTCGCTGAGGAGTACATATGACCCAACCCATATAAAACAAACCCTCCACAGCAATTCTCTTCACTATTTACTGAGAAAGACTGTCCTTTTCCATTGGGTTACTAATCTGGGAGGATGTAGGTGTTAGACATCTGCAACCCTCTTGACCATTATTTGTAAGAGTGTTTTTATGAGATCTAGATCGAGAGAGAGTGCCCTCCCAGCATTTACCTTCCTAACTTGAGTTTGGGCTGAAATTTATGTGCCAGTAGACTTTCTAGATTGGTGAACCAATAAATCCCCTTTAATGCTTAATGCAGCTTCCACTCTGTTTTCCGCTATTACAACAAATATATCATGGCTTTTACAACATTGGGGACCACCTCATCCATCCTGCAGGCATTAACTTTCTTCAAGAAGTGACTGTTTCACTCTTCAAAGTTACAGAGTTCCTGGTACTTCTCAAGGAAAGACAACACTCCCAGGAAAGTTTCTGACAGGGTTACGAAGGAAAGTATGAGAATGCTTATTTTATTGTACTGTGAAAATAGAACAAACTGCACAAGAAAGGCCTAGGAAAACCAATACCTGAAAACACTGCACAGTAGACTAAGGCATGATTAACTCAAGCATGCAGAAACAAAGGAGTTCCACTTGCATCCTGTGTGTGTTCATGGAAATCAATGAAAGCTCTAGTTAATCAGGATCCTACAAAGCCTGACCATTCCAAGGAGATGAGCGAAAGCAAAGGAAGGAGAGAGGGACTTGCTTTTGATAAAACAAAACTAGATGCATTTTTTTTTTCCAATTAGCATTTTCTCTTACTGGATGCCACTGTGTACATTTCAAGTTATTATCAAGCTTGGGTGTTAACCATCTGTAAGGTCTATGCTCTGGGTCTACTCCTGTTGTTTCACTTGTTATTAAAGAAAGAAAGAAGCGAGAATCCCAGCACATCCCCCTTCAATTATGCCCTATTGCTTCTTTGCAAGACCACACGCCAATAGTCTTTTGGTTACTGACTCAGTAGCCATGGACATTTAAGGAATTTGCTTCTTTGGGGAAAGGAGAACAACAATCCTATTACTGGCAAAGTCCCCTTGCTATGAAAGTTTCTGGATGATACATCTATTTTCAAATCACAGCTGCTCACAAAGAGTTGCCCTAACAGACAGCTTCCAGTTTTAAAGTGTCCAAGTGGTAATCAATTCCTGAAAGGGAAGTGCCTGATTATTCACTGTTTATATGTCAATAAAGAGAAAGCAGTTCTTAATGAAAAAATAAAACCTCACAATCACTTTGTGCTTTAGGATTTGAAAAGGACCTTCGGGAATATTAAATCTCAAATCAGTCCTGAGAGGTAGACAGGAAGGAAGATGTTGCTGTGTCCATTATATGATGCAGAAACTGAAATATAGATAGGCATACCTTACTAAAGCAATATAGAAACTAAGTAGCAGAGCCAGGATTCACATGTACATCTTCAGAAGGTACCCAGGCATTCATTTTTTTTCAAGAAACAATGACAGATCTCCTATTAAGTTCTTGCCACTGCTTAGAGGCTGCAAATTCAAGTTTTGTGTACAATACTAAACCATTGTGAATTCTGACATAATTTCTTGAGTGCAAGAAGAAAGGGTAACAGGTTGAGAATGGCTTAACACAATGTGTTGGAATCCATCATGTTAAAACAGAATAAAAGAGTACTGGAGGCAACAGACACATTAAAAAGTAGTCTGTCAGGCACAGAAGATATCCTAAAGGACAAATGCCCAGTTCTACATGGGATGTGTCAAGTGAATGATAGGACCTAATGGGAAGAGAGTGAGATGAGGCATGGAGATCTTATGTGAATCCATCAGATGCTCCTGGAAGGTCTACAGGAAGCTGGAGGCAAGGTCATCTGAAGTATCAAAGGGGAAAAGCTATCTTCAAGAACATAGTTTACCTATTTTCCTTAATACTAAGATGCTGCCCCTAAACTTCAGAGATCTATATTTTGTCCTTCAATTCAATTCCCCTAATCTCCTCCCTTAATTTTCATTTTTCTTTATTTCTCTATGGCTTAAAGACTATGAAAACTATAATCAAGAAATCCCACCTAACTCCTAAACTGCCAATTAAAATCTAATAATACACTATCCCAAGAATTCTAGAGGCCTACAAAAGACAAGTTCAATAGCTTCTATAGATTTAAACATAAGCATAAATATTATTTTGCTTTTTAACAAATTAACAAGAAATTAAAGTAAAAAAAATTCTTCCTTTGATCATAAACATTAAATCCTGATACACATCCTGTTTCTGAAAACTATGTTGTGTCTGAATTAGCTCCTATTTACATTATGTGGACAAGATAAACTAACAGCATTCTGATAAATTTATAATGCCTCTCTTCTTTATGCTTCATATACTCTTTCAAATTAACCCAATACCATACTTTTTCAAGCCAGTCATTTGTAGTATTCATATTTTATTATTTGTCCAAAAATTATGTTTTAAGAACTTTTTATGTACAACTCATATGTTTAGGTACTATTACAGAACAATGGTACAATTTCATGCACCAAGGATGAATTCAGTATCTCTGATCCAGCTCTTTCAGTGATAAGACAGGATATAAGTAAATACATTTAATTAATATCTACCATATATTACTTGTTTCTGAAAACATCTATTTTGACTAAGAACATGTGCATTAATCAATACACCTCTGACAAACTCTTAGTGATAGATGGTTATATAGTTTACTACTCTGTTGTTCGTAAAGCTTCTCCATCGAGATAGGTATTGTACATGGGTTTGTGTTAATGTAGTGATTTTTTTCAGTACTAGGAATTGAGCCCAGGGGTGCTCCACCACTGAGCTATATCACCACCTTTATTTTATTTTGTTTTAGAGTGGCTTAGGCTAGTTTTAAACTTGTTATTCCCTTGCCTCAGTCTTTCAAATCTCAGGGATTACGGACATTTGTCTCCTCACTTGGATATTGCAGTAAATTTTAGGTCAAGATTTTCAAATTTTGTAGTCTAAAGTCTCCTTTGTATTAGTAAAAAATAATTGAAGAACCTTCAAAAAAGTATTTTGTTGTTATAAATCCCACCAATATTTATCATAATAAAAATCAAAGTAAGTTTCAAAGTATTTACTTTAAACTCACTTATGTCAGTAATGCATACTTTGCAAGTTAATATATGAAATAATCTATTTGTAAAATCAATTTATTTCCCCCAAAAAAATGTAATTAGTGTTTTTTTTGTTTTTTTTTTTTTTTTGTTTTGTTTTGTTTTTTTAGTTTCACATACACTTTTAGTGTCTAGACTAATAGAAGCAAATTCAACTTTCACATCTGCCTCTTCCTGCAGCCTGTTGCAATAACATATCATTTTCCCTCTGGGAAAGATCTTTGTAAGCTTGTGAGAGAATCCGAGTCCCCTTCCTTCCCCTCCCACCCCTCTGCCCTATCTAGAGTTTGTCTATTCCTCACATGCTCCCTCTCCCTACCCCACTATGAATCAGCCTCCTTATATCAGAGAAAACATTCGGCATTTGTTTTTTGGGGACTGGCTAACGCCACTTAGCTTTTTGAGTTCTTTATATGCTCTAGAGATTAGTGCTCTATCTGATGTGTGAGGAGTAAAAAATTGCTCCCAAGATGTAGGCTGTCTATTCATCTCACAGATTGTTTATTTTGCTGAGAAAAAGCTTTTTAGTTTGAATCCATCCACTTATTGATTCTTGATTTTAATTCTTGTGCCAAATGAGTGTTATTAAGGAAGTTGGGGCCTAATCCCACATGATGAAGATTAGGGCCTACTTTTTCTTCTATTAGATGCAGGACTCTGGTTATATTTCTAGGTCCTTTATCCATTTTGAGTTGAGTTTTGTGCATGGTGAGAGATAGGGGTTTTATTTCATTTTGTTGCATATGGATTTTCAGTTTTCCTAGCACTATTTGTGGAAGAGCCTCTTTTTTCTCCAATACATGTTTTTGGCTTTTTAAGAAGGTTATATGGCTGTGCATATCTGGCCCCTACTTAACTACTCTAACCTTAGATTTCTCTACTGCTTTCATTTTAGTTCCTGGATGTGAGTTGCATCTCATCAGGGAACTTGCAAATTCTCTTTCTTTTGCTTCGGTGTTCTTCCTTCCCTTCTTATAACTGAGCACTAATTTTCCTTCAAATATTCACTTCCTTTTATTTTTAGAAAACATGCATGCCCCCTGCCCCAGAACAGATCAAATTCCTTAACTGCCCTACTATACATTTCCTCTCCAGCAGAATATTTAACATATTTGTATTTTTTTAAATTTATTTCCCTGACTATTTGATTAATGTCAGGCTATACCAATAGAATCTAAACTTTCTGAAGGCAGAAACCTTGATACTTCTGGTTACTTAATTTTTAAAATCTTTATATTCTTATCACCTACCAGCCATGCTTGGCAATCAATAAATGTTTAATATACAATAAATGAATAAATGTGGGGCTGGGGATGTGGCTCAAGTGGTAACACGCTCGCCTGGCATGCGCAGGGTGCTGGGTTCGATCCTCAGCACCACATAAAAATAAAATAAAGATGTGTCCACTAAAAAAAAACTAAAAGATAAATATTTTTAAAAAATGAATGAATAAATGAAGTAAAACACAGGGCATTATCAAGGGCAACAGATCCTTTTCCTAACCTGAATGAGGGACAGTCAACTCACTTGTCATCTCTGAGCCCAGGTTCCTTCATGTATAAAGAGGAGACAACAACAATTAACCCATTCACTGGGTGCAGTGGCACATGTCTGTAATCCTAGCAGCTCAGGAGGCTGAGACAGAAGGATCCCAAGTTTGAGAACAACCTCGGTAACTTAGTGAGGACCTAAGCAGTTTAGTGAGACCCTGTCTCAAAATAAAAAAACCAAAAGGACTGGAGATGTAGCTTAGTGGTAAAATGCCCAGGGGTTCAATCCTCAGGACAAAAAAAAAAATTTAAACCATTCATACAAAAGATAATAATTGAATATATCTATGTTCCCATTATTGTGTTAGAAGCTGGTGATTTTGTGCTTAAAATTCAGAATAATTTATTACCTCCTTGAGTTTATGTTCTCCCAGGGAAAATAGACAAGAAACAAGTAAAGAGAGAATTATAATAGTTAGAAATTATACCAAGTGTGCTAGCATGAAATAAAATATACAAACCTACTGGGCACACCTGTAATCCCAGCAGCTCAGGAGGCTGAGGCAGGAGGATTAAGAGTTCAAAGCCAGCCTCAGCAAAAGCAAGGCACTAAGCAACTCAGTGAGATGCTGTCTCTAAATAAAATACAATATAGAGCTGGGGATGTGGCTCAGTGGAGTGCTCCTGAGTTCAATCCCCAGTACCAAAACCCAAAATATACAAAAGATCCAAGGAGCCAAGACAGAGCCTAATCAGGGTACCCACATTAGGCTGAATGGTGAGGAACCTTTAATCTGAAGTCTGATACTTGAGAAGGATTGGTGAGAGAAAGTCATGTAGGCAGAAGGAATAATAATGATAAGTTCCTTGAGGAGAGAAAGAGATCTTAAGGAGCTGGGAGAAGAAAAGGTACTGACGAGTGTGGAACACAACAAGTTTGGAGAAACAGAGGCCTGATTGCACAGAATTTTGGGCTGCCTCCTACGTGTATCATGAGGAGAGTCAGCTGAGCAAATGTCTGTAAAAGCATTCCAGGGAGGTAGCTGGCACTTGAAGAAAGCTAATAAATGGAAGTTATTTGGCTGACTAGGATCTCTTCATCAATAATTCCAAGAAGACAGCAAATAGATAACAAGGTAGAATTGACATCATCCTCTGGAGATGTGGCTTGGTATCTAGCCAGAGAAAATCTTGGCTTGCTGAGGTGTCTAGAGAATTGAACTTTGCCAAAGTAGCTAAGGGCCTTTCTGGTTGAAGGTAGCCATTTTCAGAAAGATACCCTGGGAGTGAGATTACGATGCTCGCATTAACATTTTCCAAAACTTAACTCTTCATACAAACACACATACACAGTTTAGGATTTTGTTGTTGTTGTTCTTATAGTTGTTGTTTCATTCATTTTGTTTTATTTCATAAAACAAGAATGAAGTACGTCTTCCCTATCTCCCACCTCCAAGGTCTGGGCTGTAGGTAACTGCTTGTGCCAAGTGTAATGTTTTAAAAATGAGCACATTAAATATGCATTTGCTGTTGAGTCTCTAGACTACTTAGGGACTATTCCTTTTCAGAATAAATCACTTTCAACAGCATATTTAATATGAGATGAGGGTATCTCTCCTATTCATCAGAGTAGTAACTATTTTTAAAAGTCTAGAATTATCCTGGGGGTATTCTGAGTTTTAGTCTTCTGTTGTAGGGTATTTTATCAAACTACTCATTTTTATTTTTAATATGTTGGGTTTGAGCACATGGTGTTCTGCCTAGTTGATTTGGCAATGGGTAGATGGTGTGTTTCTATTTGTTAACTTACAATTGCCTTCACCTCTAGCTTCTACTCTTTTCCTTCTTTGGCCATGAATAGCAAATCAATCAGGATAGATAAGGCTATACTGTAGTATCAAATAACCCCCAAATGTAAGTATTTTGCTGCAGTCATAAATTGCTCCAAATATAAATGTTTTCAATAGTGATTTGAGAGTTTCCACTCATATGTCCATCACAGGTGAATGGTACTCTGCTTCCCAGTATCTTCACCCTGGAATTAAGCTGACTAAGCCGCCTTCATATGGAATATTGCTGGTCTTGTGGCAGAGAAAAAGAACACAGTAAAGCATGACGTGGCTATTAAAGGTGCTTCTTGAAATTAACATGGTTGCCCATATTAATTGGCCAAAGCAAAATGCCTAGGCAGATCTGACATCAAATGGGGCAGAAAACTATCATCCTCTTACAAAGAGGAATAGTAAATATCAGAGAGCAGTAAAACAGTATGATCAGGCAGTCTTTGCCAAAGAGCAGCCTATGGTTTCCAGCAGCAGAAGCTACAACAAAACATGGGCTTTGGAATCAGTGAGATGCAGATTTGAATTCTAGCTGTGCTATATTAGTAGCTCATATTAATGACTTCCAATTTCTCACTGTTCCCCAATGTAGTGATGATAATAAAATCTCAAAGGACCACAACAAAAAATCAGAGACAATGTACCTAAAGCACATCATTTAATCCATAGAAATTTTTAGTCCATTTTAAGCCTTATGCAAAATGGCTTGATCTATCTCCTCTATTCTAGTTAAGTTTTCCCTATCATTCTATTGATTTAAGGACATAGTGACAACACACTTGCCAAAAGGACACTCCTTAGTCCTTAGCCTCCTTGACTTATCATCCACCATCATTGGTCATCCCCAAGTTGGAATTCTTTCTTTTTCTTCTGAGGCACTGCTATATAAAGTGCAGCTCTCCAACTTGCCAACTTCTCTCCTTGTTTTTCTTTCACGCACTTAGTGCTGACTTCCCTTGCAGTTCCGAACAAGAGTAGAATCTTCCTAGTTCTGGGCCTTGATCTGACCCTTACTACTTACTCCTTTATGGCCAAAGTCACCATTTCTTTATTAGCAAAATCAGGACAAGACTGCCTACCTCCAAAACTTGTTGGAGATACTAAATGAGGAAAATCTCTACACAGGGCCTCACCTTGCATTGTGCTCAGAACATATCAAACATGCATGACATTTTAGTTTCCTCCTTTGCCCACACTAGCCTTAAAGAATCTACAAATACTGCACAATCACCTCCTATGGAAAATAATCAAAATTAATAGTTTCTGCATCTTCTACTTGAGCTTTCCAGGAAGAACAGGTTTCTGTAAGCAATGTCAGTATTTACTGAATGAATATTCCTCTGTCCTGAGACCATTGCCTATCAAAATATAGCCCATCACTGCTTGATTAAGTGTTACTTTCATTTTTCATTGAAATCTGCTGTATGTTCTACCATCCCTTCTTACCATTTTCTCTTCCTGACAGTCCAGGATGGCAGAATAATCGCTCCTGGTCTCACAAGCATATCAGGATTCATGAGATAACATCCATAAAGCACTTGGAGCTCCCTGGAAGCAAGGTGTTTGATTAATAAAAGGTTATTACTATTGCTAGTGATATCTTATATTACTGTAGCCCTTCTTAGCCCAGAGGGATCCTGAAGTGGTTTGCAAAACTTGAAGCACAAACAAGAATCTTTCAACAACAGCTGAGATGAAGCAGTCACTGCACAAACACCCATTGATTCTTCACAGCCTCTAGCAGTCTAAATCCATGGGCTCCAGCAGGGCATAAAAGGCCCTTGAAATTGATTCAAAGGGGACTTGGAGATAGAAAGTACTCAGGGCTCAGTCCATTGAGCCGATCAGGGGGCAGGCACTGGTTCAGAAACTCAAAATTATATTGAAAATCATGAGCCAATGAGGAAAACCAGCGGATCGATTTCCAGATTGGACAGGGAAGGTCCATAGCCCCAGGTGGAATTCCCTTATGTTTTCCTGGTCTATGTTCTCACAGTATTATATTGAAAGTCTACCCGCTGTAAAACAAGCTGTGGATTTCAGCAAGTCCAAATAAAAGAAAAACACACGTGTTGGTCCTTCAAAATGAATCCTACACAGCACAGCATTATTTCCGAAGTCAATCTGAAATACTTTGACTTGGAATCCAAGCTTCCCCACCTAGACCATCCACTTTGTTCTGACTTGAATTCTTTCTATATCAGGTAACTCTGCCTTGTCCAATGCAAAGAATAAGATATCCCAGTATCAAAGCATTGGCCACATTCCCATTTCACTCAGCCTGCTGACATAGCCCTGGGATTTGGTGCTCCATCACATGACTCTATCACATGACTCTTGAGGGTCAATCACTGTAGCTCAGTCTTCAGACAGGATGCTGAACTGCCATTTTGCACTGGACTCTTTTCCTTATGATCTGCTGGTAAGGCTTCTGCTCTGAATTACCTACCATACAGAAGTACGCAGATATCAAGTGGAAGTAAGCCAAATATTTGTAGCCAAATTCATCTTAGCCTATACAATCAACATAATCACTGGAAAAAGCCTAAACTTTAACTTTAGGCTCCTAATTCTCCCTCTATGAAAATGCTAGCTCACACCTATTAACAATTTTTGGAAATACACTAATACTGTTGTAAGAACGTACAATGAACAAGTACTATCTGTACTATTTTTTAAAATAATCTGTCAAAGAGACTAGAGGTATAACTTAGTGCTAGAGCCCCTGCCTAGGATATAAGAGATCCTGGTTTCAACCTCCAGCAACACACACAAACACAATAATAATGATTATAATCTATTGGAGTAAAATAATTTTTAAAGTTGGAAATAAAATGCAATGGAATAAGAACATAAATAATGAGTTTAGTGGGATTTATTCAGATTTCTTTATATGTAAATCAATAAAAAAGTCTATGTAGATTTAAGATTTAAAAGTAAAAAAAATAAATTCTTAAAAATACTAGGAAAAAATATTGGAGAATTATTTTATGACCTCAGGGTAGGTCTACATTAGTGTGACATGAAGTCTAGAGACTATACAGCTAAGAAATTTTAAGTTTTATTACATAAAATAAATAAAATCATAGGCAATTGCTATGTGAAAATAAAATTTAAAATATGGGAATATTTTTGTAATTTATAAGAAAGACAAAAGATTATCATAATTAAAGATAAGCCATTCCTACAAAATAAAGGAAAAATTATAATTCTCTCAACCCCCATAATGGACAAAAGTCAGATAGAAAAATTTGAAGATGAAATACTACAGAAACATAAGATCTTTAAACTCATTTTAAAAATTCTCTATAGTTAAAACAGCAATGAGGGCTGGGGTTGTGGCTCAGCAGTAGAGTAATCGCCTAGCATGTACTAGACCCTGGGTTTTATCCTCAGCACCACATAAAAATAAATAAATAAAATAAAGGTATTGTATCCAACTACAACTAAAAAATAAATATTAAAAAAAAACTAAGGGGAAAGGCATTGGTATAAATTTGGTGAGGACACTAATCGGTGCACTATTTTTTCAAAGTAGCTTACAACAAAGAAATTTTGCAGGAGTATATCCTTTGACATAGCAACTTCAACTTCTATAATTCTAAGGATGTGATTATACAAATACCAAGGAATTGAGAAAAAAAATATTTGTCAGAGCAATGTTTATGATAGAAAAAAGCTGTGAATCTCATGAATGTTCATTATTGCCTATTAGAAATAATTCAGAAATATAATATGTGAAAACATGAATAAGGAAATTTGAAGAGAGGTCTAGTAAGATATTAAGACAATCTCATTTTTAAAAAAATAAACACACGAATGTGTTTGTATGAGGTCAGTGTGTGTGTGTGGTTTAAGTGTACATATAATCCAAAAATATTTGAAAAGAAGTGAATCAAAATGGTACAAGTTGTTACCTTGAAGCATAGGGGAACAGCTCTGTCACGTTCCATTTTTTAAAGTTATTTTTATTTGAAATTCTTATTACAAGCATGTACATTTTTTTCTAAAACCAGTAAAAGATACAAAATAAAATCTAAGCAAAAAACAATGTAACTGGCTTATGTAACATAGAAGGATACTGTTTGAACATGATAGTATTTGAAATACCATTAAATATTAAAAAATTTACTTTTAAAATCTCTATCGAGATCTGTTATCCATAGTTGACTCTGAATGAGGGATAAGGTTTTACCATATTGTTTGATATTTTACAGTATATTACTTGATTTCTATTTTATAGAGTCATTCCACATCAGAACATACAATAAAATGTTTCCATAAACATTTTCTCAGAGGTCAGTCTCAGTATGTGTTGAGCAGTAAACTGAAGAGTTTCCTGTGACCCAGGGCATGTGCTCACCATTCTAGGCTCAAGTCTCCTTAGGAAGATTGTAGTTATAATATCAGCCTCTCACTGCAACAGAGCCATTTGAATGTGAATTTGAAACAGTGCCTTGACCTGTCCCAAAAGCAAGCACTAAAAAAAAAAAAAAAAAAAAAAAAAAAATTAAAGTCACTTGCAACAGAGCAGAAAGTGCAATCAAGGTATCCAATCTTCTTGGTCCATTTGAAATTCCCAATTTTACAGGATTGAATGTTCAGTCATATAAATAATTGTGACTTATTTTAGTGCATCATTAACTTATTCATTCCCTAAGACTGAATTGAGTGTCTCTACCTCTGGAAAGCTTCTCTGAATCTTCTCCTACCAGCCCACCCCCTCACTCTAACCCTCGTATGTACTTTCTGAATTCTGTGTTGATGTTTCCTATGCATTTATTAGTTTGGTTAGGCAGATGTTCCTATAGTACATGTTGTTCAGCACTGTGTATAGGCTTTTTTTTTTTTTTTTTTTTTTACATCCAATGGAGACTAATACGAAAGGACTTTATCTACTATAAGCTCACAACCCAATGAGGGACACCAGAATTAACAACAACAACAACAACAAAATATGCTTTATTAACAGTGGCAAATATCATGAGGAAAAAACTACAAGAGAACTACCCAGTGTAACAAGAGAACTACCTAGCACTCAGCTGACCACTCTGTGGGTGGCCAAAAATATGTCTTTTTATCTTTCTTTTTGGCATCAGGCCATTCTGAATCTACAATGAACATTCAGTTTCTGTTAACTGTATAGATCAGAATGTATGTTTGTATTTTCTGCAGTGGCCCAAAACTCCAAAAGGCGATTGAGCAACAAGGTAATCACTGTTTTCATCCATGCAGACTGGTGATCCGTGTATACTAAGATCATGGATGCTTGACTCAGGGCCCTCTTTCTTGTTCCGATATTAAGCTGTCACTGTCTTGTTCTCCAAGTGCACAGAGTAGGGAAAGAAGAAGAGAAAAAGTTGGAAGAAAGAGAAGCTATCTTGGTAGTAAAATGTCAAAAAGTCTAATTAAATTTGAGAAGAGAAGATTAGGACCTAAACCACTGCATTGTCTGTGTGGTTAAACAGGCATTATTAATTAAAGCCATGTGTATACTTCTATTAATTGCAAACCACCATGAAAATAATAATGAAACTTATAATCTTGAGAAATTTCTCAGCTCAATATCTTCTCTGTGAATGGAAGATGATAAATGTGCTTGGTCCATCTTTCTGCAGGGCAAAACACAAAGTGAGTACTCAGAAATTAAGGCATGAGTCCCTCTAAGAAATAGTTTACTTATCTTTATGTCCAGATTTTATGTTCTTTGATTCAGGGATATAGGGATTCCTTCAGGAAATGGATAAATTTGACTTTCAGAAAGATAGTTGAAGGAATAATAGCCAAGAGAGGGTTGAAAAACATCAGGAGTTACATGACAAAAGATTGCTCCAAGGAGATTGCATTGGCACATACACGCAGTGAGAAGAAAAAAATCTAAATGGAAGCGGTTTAAGCCATTGCTGTGAACAAAAGACCTGACAGGAACAATTAGAGAGGGAAAAGTTTATTTTGACTCACAGTTTCTGAGTTCTCAGTCCACAGATATACTCTGGGCAAGTGTAGCAGAAGAGCATGGTTGAAGGTTGTGGCACAGGAAAGCAGCTCAGGACATGACCACCAGGAAGAAGAGAGAGCTCCACCCATCAGTGACAAAATATAAAGCACAAAGGCATGCCCCTACTGACCTACCTCCTCTGGCCACACCAGTTAACCATCCAGTTACTATCCAGTTCACCCACATCACTGGATTAATCTACTGATTAGGTTAAGGCTCTCATAAATGAATCCTTCACCTCTGAAAATTGTTGCATTGTCTAACACATGAGCTTTTGGGGGAACATCATATATCTAAACAGAACTGAAGCCTACCTCACAATTTGACCCCTCTTCCTTTTCTGCAAATGTTTACAAAGCATCTACTAGGACCAAATGCATTCTGCTTAATGTTCATATAGAGCTCTATCCTCTTGAGGTAAACAGAATGGAGTCCTAATTCATTCAAATCTAAACCTTATAGGCTGTGGAAGAAAAAGAACCATAAATCCAGAGAGCATCAGGGAAAGAGAATAGGATTTGGACCCCCTGTGAACCTAGGCACAAAGCCTGACGCCTCCATTCACCATGTATACAGAGGTGGGTGAGTTGCTTAACCTCTCAAATTGTACTTTCTCAATTTCAATATGGACATGATAATATCTATTTTCCACTTAAGAATTAAATAACAATATCTGGAAAGGGCCTGTTGCTATGATTGATACAACGTAAGCAATCCCAAATATTCTCAACAATAACAACATTTATTTCTTAATCATAATGGTTCTCAACCAGGGGAAAATTTCAACACCCAAAATACACTAGGCAACATCTGGAGATATTTGGATATCACAATTGTGAAATTACATGTACTTACTACTGGAATATTTGGGGTAGAGGCTAAGAATACCATTAAACATTGAGTAATGCCCAGGATTTTCCCTCAACAAAAAAGAATTATCTTACCCAAAATGTCAATACACCAAGCTTGAAAAACTCTGCTTTATTCCCCAGATTCTGAAATCCAATATCTCATGATGTGAAATAGTTCAGAGGAACTCAAGAGCACATTCAAACAGACAGACACAATCTGAAAGGATAAAAAGTAGATATAATTGAATATTCAATGACCAAGGGAATAAACAATTGTGCATTTTTCAGACTTTTGTGATGCTGTAAGTGAAATACATTATTCAACACACCCAACAATGACACACAGAACCATAAAGGGAAAAATTCAGCTTGGAGAAATTTATACCTCACCCAGGTCACAAACAGGCTGTAAGTTGAGGCAGGACTTGAAGCCTTATCCTTTTGACCCAGAGGTTCACAATTTTCCTCTACTGCTTTCCACCTCTAATAACTAGAGCTGGTGAAAGTGTAGATGCAGAGATTCTTCACTTCTCTGATAATGAACATAGGGGAAAAGGAAGGGGCCATAACTCTAGGGTCCGTGAACCTCCCAGTGGAGACTAGCTGGATACCCTCCCTCCCTCCTCAGCCATCATATCCTCAGCCCAATTCTTTCCTCAATCACCCCAAGACCCTTTATGTGCAGGCCCCATGTTTACCATTCAGTCTCATCACTCATGGATCAAAGCACCTCCAAACCCATTTTCTTTCTGGAAACTTCCCTCATCTAGAATGCCCATGTTCCTCACTATTGTAATGTCTATATTCCTTCATTCCCCAGGCCCGAGGCTCTCTCCTTGTGGTCTTTAAAATCAAATTTAACTGTATGAGATTGCCTTTATACTTCTCCACTCCCCCATAACAGTAAATCCTTCTAATTCCCTCTCTGTAGCTCTGTCCCTTCCCTCATTTTGACTAGTCACTAACTAGTCAATGTGTTAGCCTTAATTTATTTAGAGAATCGAAATAACATGCTCATAGAAGCTAACATTTATGGAATATATTCATTTTTAGCTATTCTGTTACAACAGTGACGTTAATAAAATTGACATTCAATTAAAACTAACAAGCATAGTCTTATGAAAACCAAAGCGATAAGGAAAAGGGTGAAGATTGCAAAGCCCATCCTGTGCATCCTCAGAGATGGACTAGTAGTTACCAGGCTGTTGTTCTGTGCTCCCACACGAGGGTCCTGGCTGTATGCTGACACACTGGGTAGTTCTCAGTTGTGTAGTGGATGACAGGAAAGAGGCCTGGAGTTCCATTTAAATGGTTAAGATGAGCGACACCTCTCTACTGTGCTAAGGAAAGTACCGAGGATGTTTGGTGTGTTTTCAGTATCAAGAAGCAAGGAAAGGACTTCTAGAATTGCACTGGAGAACAAGAGGAGGAGAAGTGCAAAAATCAAGCAGAGTTTGTAGGGTAAGCTTTGAGAAGTAGGTGAGAAAAATCAGGACTTCCGTTGTGAGCAGGACTATGTGGCTCAGGGAGGTTTTATAGTCTTAGAGTTGAGTGGATGTCTTTTGACTTATATTAGAAGCATAAAGTTAGAGCTGAGAAACAGACCCACCCTAACTGCAAGACAAAATAAGAAATCCATCTCCTTCCTCCATATTGAAAGGGCATGTTGCTAAAGCTATTATAGGTGCAAAGAAACAGAAAATAAGAGACACTGGATTTTCTAAAAGACCATTTCTTCATCAGAAGACCAAATAGAACCCCATTGATTCAGACTGAAAGTTATATTCTAAAAGTCTAAGTTCTGTTTTCTGGTACATCTAATGCCTGGTTCTCCAAGAGAAGTGATAAGAGGAGCACCTCCTATCATAGAAACTATGGAGAGAGTCATTTACCCTTCCTTGTTTCACATTTACCCAAACAGCAGCGGATCAGATGACCAAATTTCCAATTCAAAGAATATTGAAACCAAATCTAAAAGGTATATTAGCTGCAGGTCATATGGAGAGAACTGTAACTCAATCTTCTGATCTGAAGAGTCATTTTCATGTTATTTACCTCCCACATGTTAAGGGTTCAGACCCTAGAGCCACCCACCTGGGCTCAACTCTGCTAGGTTTGAATATGAGGTGTCTCCCCAAACCTCCTGTGTCAATGCAGGAGGTGAAATGATTCTATTGTGAGAGCATAGCCTAATGAGTGAATTAATCTATTTAAAGGATTAATCATTTGATTACTGGGTGGTAACCGTGGACAGGTGGAGTGTGCCTCAAATAGGCAGGTCACAAAGGGTTATGACTTTGGATTATACATTTTGTCCCTGGCTCCTCCTACTCTTTCTGGCTATCTTGAGCTGAGCAGCTTTCCTCTACCACACAGGAACTTCATGCTGTTCTACTCCAGGCCCAGAGAAATGGAGTTGGCCAACCATTTACTGAACCCAAAATAAACTTCACCTCTAAGTTGTCACTGTCAGGTACAAAGATACAAAGATACAAAGCTTTGGATTTTTTGAAATCTTGGATTTTTGTTTCTGTCTTTGTTTTTGTTTTCTGTTCTCCAAGATATTTCTCTTATTTTGTAAATAATTCCAATTAATCTTATACATTCATTAGAAGGTGTATTTAAAGATTTGATCCTACAGGAAAGCAACTCAGTTTGTACCATGAAAGTATCCAAATAATAAACCCTACAAACTTATAATGGGAATTTGTCTTGCGTTAATCTTCTTTCCCCCCACACATTCCATACCATCTCTTCTTTTGATCAACCTCAGGGAGGAAAAATACTTATCAGACTTAGTCAGACTCTAGGGCACTGGTTGGGCTTGCCCCTTATACAAGTGGGTGAATTGTGATGTCCAACTCCAAGCCAGACCTTTCTCTTCAGCCCATGTCCTTACTATCTGCTGTCATCTGTCTAGAGTCTTTGTGAAAATCAAACTGGTAAAATTCACCATTATCTCTCTAAACTCATCTTCCTGGTTTGATTCTGACATCCCACAGCCTTTTCTCAATATACCAGCTAGTGTGGTCCCTTTGAAACCTAGGTCAGGTTATAGGACTCCCCTACCTGCTAATTTCCAGTTCACTTGGAGTAAAAGCTAAAATCCTTATAAAGTCCGGTATGATCTAGATGTCCTCTGTGACTACTTTCTGTAAGTCTCCTCTCCCTCTACCTCACTCTGTTAGATTCATGCTGGCTTCACAATTAAATATGCTAGAAAAGGCCCATCATCAGAGATTTTTACATTCTGTCTTCCCTCTGCCAAGGCTATTTTTTCCCCATGTATCCACAAAAATGATTTTAGCACTTGATTATGGTCTTTGCTCACAAGTCGGCTTCCTGAACCAGGAATTTGCTGCTTGAACAACAATAGTCACTAATAAAAAAAATGGTGAGAAGGAAATCTGGTTTACTCAGGGGCCAGAACCGTAGAAAATGGAGAGGGCTATTGTCCTTAAAGCTTCATCTTGAGGAACTCAGGCATATGAAAGGAGCCATATAGGGAGGGAGAGGGGATGCAGAGGGCCAGAAGCAGAAACACTGCATGCAGGGTGGGGTCTTCACCCTCCAAGCTGTCTGTCTCCTTTGTTGCTTCTTCTCTGGTCAGAGTATCACAATAGATCTTGACTTCCTGGGTCTAGTTCTTACAGTTCTTTAGACAGACGTTATTTTTCTGCAAGCTAAACCCTACAGCAATTTACCTGCTTTCTGTTAGTTAATGCACAGAGTTACAGAATAAGGAGGTGTGTTACACATGTTATCTGAAGGTCACCAGATGTTCTGGGTTCTGTATATCTAAAGAAAGATTATTTAGTAGTTAACAACCTCACCTCTTAGGTGTGACTCCTCTTTAGAATTTAGAACATTGGGCAAAGGGAGGTGAAGTAATCTTGCAAAGGACAACTCATACAGGCGTGAAGACTTCTACAATTAAATCACTAGAAATTATAAGCACTATTTCTCTGCTGCTTTCATTGCCATTTTCTGCTTCTTTTTCCCCATAGCACCTTCCATCATCCTAAAGTTTTTATATTTGCATAGTCTATTTGTTTATTGTATGTATTTTGCCATCCCCATGTGCATACTAGAATGTGAGATTTTTGAGAGCAAAATTTATTTGGTCTGTTTTATTCACCACCATAACTCTGAAATCTAGAGCAGTGCCTGACATCTAACAGGAGCAGATGCTCAATGAGTATTTATAAAAGGAAGAATGAATACAAGAGTGTGGTAATACGAGGATGCAGATTTACACATAGGTTAGGTTGTAAGTAATTGAAGGCACAGAGGAATAACTTTATCTGAAGCAATTTTGTACTAGTTAGCCAAGAAAAAATTCATGTTTGCCTATAACTCAGCCTACTTGATTGTAGCAATGGTTTCTGAAGCCCAAGTCCATTTGTTAAAATTATTCCTTGTATCCCATTTATATTTGTTTTAAAGGATATATACAGCATCCTTGGAAAACTCTGAGATGCAAAAGGCATACATTTGGTCAGAGAAGGATCTACACCTCTATGATACCAATAGCTCTCATGGACTACTGTGGTAGGTAGAATAATGGTCCATGAAGATATCAACATCTTAATTCCTGTGACTATGTTATGATACAAGGCAAGAGGAAATTAAGGTTGCATAGAGACTAATGTTGCTAATCAACTTGAGATGGAAGAGATTATCCTGTATTATCCAGATGGGTTCAATGTTATTTTAAAAGTTCTTGTAACTGAAAAAGGAAAGTCAGGATTAAAAAAGGAGATATAATGATTCAAGGAGACATCTGGATGATGCAATTACTGGCTGTGTGGAAGAAAGGTCAAAGCCAAGGACTGCAAGAAACTTCTATAGGCCAGAAAAGATAAGAAAATGAATTTCCCAGTGGAATATTCATAATAAACACCACTATTTCTATACCTTGTTTTTTTGTTCTAGTAACACCTACTTAAAACTTCTGACCCCAAGGATTGTAAGATAATAAATTTGTTTTATTTGAAGCCTCCATGTTGGTTGTTAACTCATAACCATGGAAATGAGAAGCTCGCCAATTTCCAACACATGCCTCCATCAAAATGTTACCCACTGTGCTATCTACATGATCTTATGAATTCCTACCCCACTCTAACCTAGTTCATCTTCAAGGACAAATGCCTGAAGGCCAGAAGACCCACTTCTGGTGGGCTAGCCCAAACCAGCTGGAACAAAAATGGCTGCCAGAGTGACCACCAAACTTCTCATTTCATTATAATCCAGTATCCACACTAAGTGGATACTAGATTATTCTACTAGCCACCATGACAGGAAGCACTAGGGGAGTGCCTGAGTTCTAGGAAAGTTCCACTATCCCAGGAAAAGACGTGAATATTCCTCCTCTTTATTAGACCATACTCTCCCCTCCTTTCTTTTGCCCTTCATCTATGACTTATTCTCCCCCAATGGGTTAGGAAGTTGATTTGAGAGTGCAAGCTCCCGCTTCTTCATTCCTCAGCTGCTCAATAAACTTGTGCTGGTGGTGCTTAGTATCCAGTTTGCTATTTGGGTTCCACATCACCAATTATAAGAAGGATCCCACTTTTGTGATCTCCCTTCCCTTCAAGGGCAAACCAGCAAATGGTGAGTAATGAAAATACAAAAAAAAAAAAAAAAAATCCAGCCTGATAACAGCATTCATTAGAGCAGAGGCACTCTTCTCTGAGTCTCTCCTTTCAATAAGTATGTAACAGCAAATGTGCCACTTGTCACTGTCCTGGTGCTAAACTTCATCTTCTGTATCCCAAATACCATCCAAACAACAAATCTACCTAAAGCTTTTTTCCCCCTTTAGAGATATATTCTAAAAATGTTGTTAGTCTCAACCAATAAAAAAAATAAGTATTTTCTTCCTTTTAGCAAATTTCACTCCAAGAAAAAAAAAAGAAAAATTAGATTAAAATGTTGAAAATGGATCTTTCTTGAATTATGATATATTGAACTTTTTAATTTAGCCCAATTCAAGTAAATTTCTACCTATTGCTTCTAATTATACCACTTTCCTCTTTTTTTTTTTCTTTTAGTGGAGAGTAGAGATCAAGAAAGAAAGAGAAGTGCTGGAAGCTGATATTTTAAAGGAATGTATTTTCTCAATTCAAAATGAAAAAGGCTTTCAACAGCAGGTCTGTAGATTTTTGAAAATCCTAATTAGACTGAATTAAATGACTAAAATGCTACTAATTACTTTTTAATTTCAAGAGAGATGTTTACAAAGCACAGTATAATGAGTAATACAGCACTTCAAATGATTACTAATGTTGCCATTTTGTCTGACTTAATCTCAATTAGTATAAATCACATTGTCATCACTGTTAATTGCCATTTCTTTCAAGCAAAATGGTAATTTCTCTTTATAATCTTACAATTGCTGTTTGTTTTCTTCAAAATATCCCCTTTGAAAAGCCTAATAAAGAGAACATTTATAGCCCCTGTATTTTCTGCAGTTCAAGGCAAATGCATTTGTTGTTACCCATTGGGAAGGTAGTGGTAATTTCTATTTACCTTTTAATAAAATGGAAGTTTTAAGTTTTAACTGTGTTGTCAGCCAAATGTAAATTCATGGGTAGCTACTCTCTTTGCATCTGAATGCCAGGAGGAGCTTTCACTAATAAGATCTAAGAGACATCCTTTATGTTTCACCTGCTGAAGAAATAAGAAAATCATCATTAGAAAGGGGAGGAAAGCCTTTGAATATCAGGGAATTATTGGATTTTTTTTTCCTTAGATTCTTTCTCTTGTTCTCCTATCAAGGAAAAGTAAAATTCCTCCCCAATGGAGTTATTTCATCAGCCATAGGCTATTTATTGTCTGTTCATTTCAGTCCCTGGATACCTTTGGAAATCTAACTCACCCAACCCTACCCCTTTCTTCTTTCTATTCAGTCATAAACATAAAAGATCTTGAAAATCATGAAGAACTAATGAGAAACCAGCCTCTACCTCAGAACAAAGCCTGTCCAAGAAGTGGGTGTGACCCTTGTCCCTGGAAAAACCCACAGAGCACTCCAAGGCACATACCCACCCTGCTGAGTTGTTATCTACAAATAACCAGAGAGATCTGCAGCACCAGATGTCCCTGACTCAAGCTAGGTGTGGACCCATAGCAACCCTCTAGCAACCACCAATCAGCATGAGACAGGGAAAATACCTGGGATGCCAGATGACCCTCCCAGTAGTTTATGGTGGTTGATAATATGTTGGGAAACCATGTAGTTCAGCACGCACTCTCCTCGTGGCTTAAACCAATCAGTTCAAATGAATCCCCCTCTTGTACTAACCAATCACCCTACCCAACTTGTTCCCACTACTGAATGTGCTAATCATGTTTTAGAGTTGTTTTATGATTTTCCCCCAGTGTGTGATGATTTGCTAAGAGATGCTATGATGTATGTGAAGTCCCTGCCTTCCCCAAAGAGTGTATAAAACTGCTGCAAACCCTGGGCTCAGGGCCTCTCAGCGTCACCAGTTGCTGTGTGCTCAGAGGACCAAGCTAGCTTGCAATAAACACCTCTTTGCTGCTTACATTAATCTTGGTCTCTGGTGGTCTTTTGGGGGTCCTGAATTCAAGCGTAATACTAATAGTTCTTAAATGAAGTTTTGACATTACACTACTTTTATAGGAGACTAATCTCATTTTTTCTTTAAGAGTTTGTTTAGGAACTGAATGTTAACAACTTTAAGTTTCTTGTAGGTTTTTTTTTCTTTTAATTTTTGCTTCCTGTTTTGTTGATCTGTTGTCCAATAACAAACTACCCTAAACTTAGCAGTTTAAAGAAAAAAAATCATTACTTTGACTCGTGGGTAAGAATTTATTTATTTATTTATTTATTTATTTGCAATTTTTGAGTTGCCAATGAACCTCTATTTAATTATTTATTTATTCATATGTGGTGCTGAGACTCGAACCCAGTGCCTCACACATGGTAAGTGAGCACTCTACCACTGAGCCACAACCCCAGCCCCTCATGGGTAAGAATTTTAAGAAGGGCCAGGTGGGGTGGTTTGTCTGTATGTCATGTTTGTAGCACCAGTAGAGGCAGCTAGAAATGGGGAATTCACTTTCAAGAGGCTTCTTTATGTACATGTCTGGAATTTGGTGGTACTCAGTTTGTCTTATCCTTCAGAGTTATGTGGTTTGAGCTACTTGTGTTGCCAAAAGCTCAGTCCTTTTCCCTGATGCCAATCCCATAATGAGGACATAGTTTTGAGAAAAGTGAAAAAGAAGGTTTATTGCTTTGCCAACCAAGAAGAAGCACAGGGGAATCCTGTCCCAGAGTCTGAGATTCTGCCCTTCAGCAGGAACAGAGGGCTTTTAAAGAGGTGATTCAATTGTTACATTCCATGTGTTCTCTGTAGGAGTTTATTATTCAACGTAAATTTGGAAGATAGGCATTTCTAAAATCTCCTAGTAATCCCATAATCCCGAAAGTCTGGATCACTTCATTCCTATGGTGGGTGTGCGCTCAGAGACAGATAAATCTGCCTAAAATGGGGAAGAAAGGTAACCCTGTTTCCCCTGATATTCTGGAATGGAAAGATTAGGGAGGAGCAGGGAAAGAGGAAGAGAAAGAAACAATTTCACTTTAAAAAGAAGTTGCAGTGGCAGAGCAGCAAGTGCTATATTCAAAGTATAAAGTAGACCATTGTTATATTTCCTCCACTTAAATTGCCACATTCCATTTCGATGGAAAAATGGATGATGACATCTCCAAACTGTTTCATGCCTAAAGAGGGGGAAGTTGAGGGAAGTAACCAAAATTCCTTGCTCTCCATCAGGTGGTACATGGACAGTTAAGGGTATTCAGCATCAGAGAAGTCCATAGGTCCATAGTGGCAGATGGCAGGTGACTGGGACAAGACATACATAGGGCAGGGATCATATTACAATAGCAAAACATTACTTTTTTTAATAAAAAAAATTAGCACAAAAGCAATTAGTATTTTAGTTAATTTCAGAAAACCATGAAGACAGTAACTCATAATCATATCAGTGGAAAACAGATCGAGTTTATCAGTGCAGGAGATGAGGAAGATTTATATGTCTATGAGAGCAGGCTCAAATTAGGACAAACTTTTGACTCTAGAGTTCTTTGTGATCATTATTATTAGGCAATCCCACACAAGAACCCTTACTTTATAGTCTCCAGCTCTACTTACCTTTGGTAGGGCTGACTTAAGTGTATATCTTAAGTTAAGAAAAGAAAATTGCTTTTTTCCTATTAAATGTCCAGGTAGGATATTGCTTAGGCTATACTCTCCTTCCAGGTATTTAAGACCAAATTGGTCAAAATTGACTTTGTTCTTATCTACTTTTAAGAGTCAGCTGAGATTCCCCAGAGATGACTTGGGGACTTGTGGGAAGCCTCTTGGCTCCTTTACTTTCCTCTACCAGTAGTGCCATCTGGCAGCACATCAGATAGAGCACTCATCTCTAGAATATATAAAGAGCTCAGAAATCTTAACACCAAAAAACCCCAAGTAACCCAATCAATAAATGGGCCAAGGAACTGAACAGACACTTCTCAGAAGAAGATATGCAATCAATCAATAAATATATGAAAAATGTTCAACATCTCTAGCAATCAGAGAAATGCAAATCAAAACTACTCTAAGATTCCATCTCACTCCAGTCAGAATGGCAGCTATCAAGAATACAAACAACAATAAGTGTTGGCAAGGATGTGAGGAAAAAGCACACTCATACATTGCTGGTGGGACTGCAAATTGGTGCAGCCAATATGAAAGCAGTATGGAGAATCCTTGGAAAATTGAGAATAGAACTACCATCTGACCCAGAAATCCCACCCCTCGGTCTATACCCAAAGGTCTTAAAAACAGCATACTACAGGGACACAGCCAAATCAATGTTTAAGCAGCACAATTCTCAATGGCTAATTTGTGGAAACAACCTAGATGCCCTTCAGTAGATAAATGGATAAAAAAATATGGTATATATATACACACAATGGAATATTATTCAGCATTAAAAGAGAATAAAATTATGGCATTTGCAGGTAAATGGATGGAGCTGGAGAATATAATGCTAAGTGAAATCAGCCAATCCCAAAAAAACAAATGCGGAATGATTTCTCTGATTTAAGGATGCTGATCCATATGCTGTGTGTGTGTTGGGGGGGATGGGAGGGTTAAATGAACTCTAGATAATGCAAAGGGGAAATGATGGGGGGGAGGAAGGGAGGGGGAATATGGGTAAGAAAGATGGTGGAATGCAATGGTCATCATTACCATAAGTACATGCATGAAGACATGAAGGATGTGACTCTACTTTGTGTACAACCAGAGATATGAAAAACTGTGCTCTATATGTGTAATATGAATTGTTGTCATTCTGTTGTCATATTTAACACATTAAAACTTTAAAAAATCACATTACCACATTACAATGGACTATTTTTATGTTTATGTGTACCAGTTTAAAAATAAAATGATAGAGAATAAATGCTGGCCTTCAAAAAAAAATGGATTCTCTAGGAATATTAGGGACATTTCCCTCCCAAAAGACCCTCTTCTTTGCAGAATATGCATTGTTTGGCTTTCTGTTCTCTAGGGTCCTTTTGATCTCCCTGATTGGCAAATTGGATGACTCATCAGAGTTGCAAGGCCCAGAGTTCTAGTTGACCTTAGAGGGCAGAGATAAAAATGTTGGCTGCTTTTTCCTTTACTCTGGTCTCCAAGTTTTTGGTTTTAAATACCCAGTAGGCCAGTTTCACCAACTTAAAGTGGGAATAAGAGGTTATAACAACATTATCCATAAGTTTAGAGTTACCCCTTCATTTAATTGGGATTAATATTATTATGAGATTCAGCATTACATACTACCTGTCCTATAGGTGATGAATTATTATTTGAAATTAACTCAAGCTCTTTTATTAGAAGCAACACCTCTATAAAACACTAACAGGTAACAGTTATGAAGTTTACAAGGAAAGTACAAAATGAAATTAACCAAGCAAAAAAATATATTCAATTTGTGTAATAGCTATGAACCAAGAAAAATAATTTTTATATTCTTAAACTTTTACTTAGTTATATGTCATACCCCATTTATTTTGAGATCATAGTAATTTTTTTAACAGAAATCAATCTTTGGAACACAACCTTAAAGGCTGAAGTCTAGCCTAACAATGCAGTAAAGCAAGAGGCAGAACCTTATCTTGGGTAAGGTGGGGCTCTTGACAAGTAACACATTACATGTGGAAACATAAATCAAACAAAGGCTAAGAGAGCTTTTAACTTTCTTTTTGTGGAAAGTGACAAAATTCTTCCATGTTTTACAAAGTCATCATTAAACATATCAGGCTGTTCTTATGACCTTCCAAAAATACATTTAAATTTCCTATTTCAGTATGAAGAATAACACAAAATTGTATATATAACTTATTGACAACACGTTATTTTATGCAACTATAAAACATCAAATGACATGAATAAATACCAAACAATTTTGTTATTTCTATACAAATCTGAGACGACTGCTACAGACAATGTTAGTTTGGAGAACACCAACTTGGTAAAGTGCTTTCCCCAAAGCTTTCAATTTAACTAAATTTAACCTTTAAGATATAATTTAGAACCCACAGTTAACAGTAACAATTATCACAAGTCTGCATGTGTTAGCAGTACTATCAAAAAATAAAAGGATAGCCTTAAATCTCTTATACATTTAGGAAACAGTGTTAATGAGCAGAATTTGACTTAGTCAAAGCAAACAGATATAAGACTGGTCTTCAAATGGCAGTATGGCCCTTCTATGACATATACAATGCCTAAAAGAGAGCGTTTACTGGTTATCTTGCCAGTAAACTTACATAAACTTTTATTATATTAATTTTACATAATAGATAAGGCTTAGACAGATATAGTTCTCAGATGTGTGTGTGTTTACATGTATATATATATATATATATATATATATATATATATATACAAAATACTTTCTCATCCAGAAACATTTCTTTTACCATCTAATTCTCTATACTAAAATATATTTCCCTACCTATAAGTTTCTTTAGTTTCAGACGCTTTCTTAAATTCATATTCTGAAACAATCCTTATGAATGTTATCTGCATGAAATTTACACAACAAATTTCATCCCAGGAGAGGAATCAGACAGCAATCTGGCATATTTTAAAAAAATGAATATATACACACACACACATACACACACACACATATATTTTTAAGGCTTTGTTTTCCCAAGTAATAAACCTAGCAAATACAAGAAAATCATCTTGATAGATAAGAGCAGATCAATGTTTTAGACTTTGTTTCATATCAGTACATTAGAGTTCAAATAATTTTAATTTTGACTGACTATGCTAATTATAGTCATTTTAATCACAAACACAAAGTTTTTGAGATTTATCTCCCACAAACCTTCTGTGAATTACTTACACATTCACAACTTCTTTACATCCTTAATTTTGTCCTCTTTTGGACTTTAGTCCAAGAATATTACTTTAACCAGACAAAATACTTTCTCATCCAGAAAAATTTCTTTTATCGTCTAATTCTCTATACTAAAATATATTTCCCTACCTATAAGTTTCTTTTATCTTTCTTTAGTTTCAGACGCTTTCTTAAATTCATATTCTGAAACAATCCTTATGAATGTTATCTGTGCATGAAATTTACACAACAAATTTCATCGCAGGAGAGGAAGCAGACAGACAATCTGGCAGATACAAAACTGTGACTTCATCTTTTCTCTCTCAGGTGGCATCCAAGGGGTTGGAGCACAGAATATTTTTAAGCCTGACCTGTCTGCCTTATCATTATCATGATGCCATCAACTAAGGAGTTCCCCACTGTCAACTGTACCCAGAGGCTCCTTTTGGGCCTTTTTTCTTATACACTAGGCCTATTAATCTGCAATGGAGAAGGCCTTTTCCATAGGCTTTCTTGAAGATCCCTTTGCAGAGGCTGTCTACAAAACATAGCTTGGATTTAGTTTCTGTCTTTTTCTTTGCCAGTCTCCCCAGGCATTTAGTTTGATGGGATACTCTTATAGCAAGAATTGCTTGGATTCGGTGATGGCTATCCCCCTGGCCAAATGGGGTGTCTATCAGATCTTAAAAGGGGAGACTATTTCTATCCCCAGGTCATAAACTAACAATGCTGAAAACTACTGCAACATCCTTTGTGGCCAGCAGCCTACCTCCCCACCCCCACCTCCTGCACTGACCACGGGCAAAAGGGGCTGGAAGGCAGGGCACAGGCCAGTTTCTCTTTGGCAGTTTTTCTACAGCCCAGGCAACTTTTCTGGGACTTTTTTTTTTTTTCTACTTTAGAGCTACTGTCCTTGACCACAGTGACATGATCTGCAGCTGTGTGGGGCCAGGCTGAGAAACAGGTACCTGCACTGGGTTTTAAAGATTCAAATCTTTTTAACCTTTTCTTCTGCTGCCCTGCTATTCTTGCCCACTATATGCAGTGCCTTTTGGCCCCTTCAATGTAGTTCCTGATGGTTCAGACCCCTTATCATGCAACTGAAAAATTGCCTGTACAAACAGAATCTCTTTCATAGACTTTACCCTTGACAGACCAACTTTAATATCAAGATTGTATAATACAGAAAAACCATTCAAAGTCCAGATTGTGCTATAGTAAATTGTCTCTTTCTTGGAAAGGCTTATATATATATACGTGGCCCATTCAGCCAAGATCTCTCTGCTCAAGGGACTACTGGTAAGATCAACATAGCACAGCCCATATCTTAAAAGGCCAGTAGCAGATATTAAAAAAAAATAAAATAAAATAAAAATCACAGACAAGAGAGAATCTCTGAAACCAGGTCTGACAGACAGGAACTTTTAAAACAGACAGATCTGCATGTACAAATTTCTTCCACTTACTTTACCCGTGACAGGCCAACTCCAATTGCAAGATTGCATAATAATCCAGAAAGCTATTCAAAAGCCAGATTGTTACAGTAAAACATTATCTTAGACAGGCTTATACCTATAGGTGGCCCTCCAACTTATTTTCCTCTGACAGGCCAACTCCAATTGCAAGATTGTACAAAAAAGAAACACAGAGACAGACAACCGGAGCCTGAAAACCACGGCTGAAACTTTAAATTGACCAACCAAGAACTTTCCCAAGATACTAACTATAGGATTAATGGAGTATTAGCCATGTCTTAAAAGGGGCAGTAACAGAAACAAACAAAACAAAACCACAGACGGACAACCAGAGGGAATTCCCAAACCCAAGGCCAACAAACATATGGGAATCTAGAACAAGTCAGAAGGGAATAAATATACCTTGGTTCTTGAGTCCTGCAATGTCTCAAATGGGGAAGAAGGATAATCATATTTCGTATACCAGTGGCACCACAGGTGTCCCCACTAAGAGGCATCAGATGTTTCTAGAAAGAGGAACCAGATGTGCCAATCAAGCATGCATACTGGGGAACTTATCAAATGGCCAAGGGGATTGCAACTTCACTGAATTTAGTTTCTTTTTTCTCAAAGGGGACCACAGTGAAGGAATCTGTGTCACTCAGGAAGAGAAGGCAGGATTTTCCCAAAGCAAAAGGAGCTTTGGCAACTGCTGGGAGAGTCTCTCCCTTTACTCACAGAAATGGTTCCTCTGGTTCAACCCAAGGCAAACTCACCTGTCTCCTAAATCTCCAGCCATTGACTCTCAAAAAGTTCTCTAGCATCTTGAATTCTCATCATGGAAGTGGGGTTCTTTGGAAAGCCAGATCTGTCCAAGAAAGTTGGAGTAGTGGTGCTCTCAGGTCCGATCTGGGTTGACAAATTTGTTGCGGAAACCTCGGTTCTTGTCCCCAATGCCAATCCAAAAACAAGGACACAGTTTTAAGAAAAAGGAAAAGAAATCTTATTGCTTCTCTAGCAAAGGAGAAACAGGAGGACTACAGTCCCAGAGGTAGTGATTCTGCCCTTCAGCAGGAACAGGGGGCTTTTAAAGAGGTGGTTCAAAGTCTACATTCCAGTGTTCTCTGTTGGAGTTGTAATTCACTTGTTAATTTGGGAGATAGCAGTTCTGAGATCTTCTGATACCACCCCCACAGTCTGGATTACTTGATTCCCATGGTGGGTGTGTACTCAAGGATAGATAAATCTGTCTAAAATGGGAAAGAAAGGTAATCATGTTTCCTCTGAGATTTCGGAGGGGGAGAGATAAAGGAGAACCAGGGAGAGAGAGAGAGAAAAAGAAACATGTCTATTTAAAAATAAGTTGAAGTGGCAGAGCATCAAAGCATAAAGGGAACACTGTTACACCTGGAGCACAGTGGCCTAAGTGTGGACAAGATGCCTTTCAGAAAGCCCTGAGAGCAGACATTGCAAAAGACAAGTAGTATCACTGTGAGGGGATCCAAGGAGGTCTGGAAGAAGTCTCTACTTGTACCTTACAGGTTCTTGACTCCATTGCAGAAAAGAATTTAAGGGCAAGTCAGGTTTTAGCAAAGAGATGAAGAGCTTCATGAGAAAGCAAAATGCAAAAGTACACACTCTCAGAGCAAATGTGCCTGTAGGGTCAATGGCTGAGTTTTTAATCAAGGCACATAATTAGGTGGAATATGTATTCCAAAGAGCTGGGTTTCTCTTATAGCTGGGAAATGCTCGGCAAGTATTTTTTCCCATTAGGGGGTCTAGTTTGGTATTTAGCTTATATCAATGTCTCCAACAGTTGGGTAGTCAGATGGGTAATTGGGCCAGAGAGTTATGGTCCAATCAGATGTTAGCCCCTAGCCTCATGAGGTTAACGGTCCCTTTTTGTTGAGGTCTTGCTCCTATTTTGCTACATTTCAGAGAATTTATTGGGGGTTAGAAAGTTACAAAGTAATTTATGCATATGTATGTATTTAGTGCATTTTTACATTCTGGTCCTTTTATGTCCCTTAGGCTCCTTGGTCCAGCTCAGAAATTGGAATTGTTTACAAGTTGTTCTACACTTTCATATAGATCTATTTTCTTTAGAGACTCTATGGTCTCTCTATCCCTACATTTCTATCTCAGAAGCATACAAGGTTTCTCATCTCCTAACCTCAGGATGTCACTTGCCTATATTCTGCTGGTCAAGGGAATTATGAAGACTAGCACAGATTCAAGGAGAGGGGAATGATAATCTATTTTAAAGGGAACTGTAGCATCCATCTTTAATTTACTATAGAATCTATAAATTATATGCAACCTAACACTAAAATGAAATTATTTAAAGTGCAAATAGATATTCAGTGAAAATCTTTAAAACATTCTTTCTTGGAAGAGTTGCTTGCTATTTTAATCAATAAAACTAGAATTCATGTTCGGAATTTATATGATTTACATGACAAAATTATTATTTTATTATTTGGCAGGTGAGTTAAACTTGGAAATTGCAGAGTTCTGTTGATTTAGGTATTTTAAGTATTCATATCTCATTCTTCTGTTGATAACAAATTGATTTTTCTTTAAAATCCACCCTTCTCCTTTGGTGTGCTTTCTGGAACTGGCATGCCCAGACTGCTCTGCTTTTTTTTTTTTTTTTTTTTTTTTTTGGCCAATAAGTGGACATTTCATTTGATATTGGCAATAATAATGTTTTATTTTAATCATGTGAAGAGTCAAAGAAAGATGAAAATTAATTGGTACTTATAATTATTGATGACTCTACCCTAAACTTTTAACACTTAAGTCTTCTCAGGTAACTTTATTATAAACTTCCCCAAACATGATCGGTAAGAGCTTCTTTGATTCCATGAACTGCCTTTTAGTCTCCTTTTTTTGGATGGGGCCTGAAACAACCACCATTTTCCTTTTCTATAAAGCAAAAATAAATATGCCTAAGAGATGTAGCCATTAGTACAGTGAATGGGGTTACATGTAAATGTAGCAACACAACTTCAATGAGCACAGATACAGCAATTAAGAATTACTATGTATCAGTGATATAATTTCAAAGTATATCAAGCAAAAACTGATAGAAAAGAAGGAACGAAATAAATCCACACTCATATTTGCAAGACAAACCTCTCCGCGATGGATGTATAAAGGAAAAAACATGTCAGTTCATAGATTATTTAAACTAATATTTGATTGCTTAATAAATACTCTCATATTTCTTTAGCTTTTCAAGCCTTCAAAGCATTTTCACATATGCATATTTATGATTTGTGATACTTTCTACCCCACTCCTGCTGAAATTGCTGGCTTTCTCAGTGATACCAGCAAGCTCACTAATCTCATCTCTGGACCTGAGATTTAAAACAATACACACATGCTCCTAAATTATGATTAACTAGATACACTCACAGGGATATCAATTTAAATCGTGAGTATAAAGTTTTTATCCCAGTGCCTGGCCTTCAGTAAATAATAATAAAGAAATGGCGATAATTACGATTATGAGCTAGCATGTGATACTTTCAATTATTTTTTAGTAGATTTCTTTCTTTAGCTTGGTTTTCCAAGTTATTTGTAGTATTTTTGTCATTCACTGGTCTCAAAATGCTCTTCAGGGTGAGACCTCAACTTCATAGACTTTCTCTGGGTAACTAAACCTTGACATGCCCATTCATTCAATGGTAAGAGACACGGAGCTGAGTCAAACAGAGAGAGCAAACTTCTAGCAGCAGGGCAGCCGTTGTGTCTTTGAACTTCTGTTGTAAGTGCTATGAAGCTGCCTTTCCTTCCCAGTTCTGGTGATCTGTTATGAAAGAAAGAAATTCCCTCCAGACAAGCACTGCTGTATCTGAATCCCATCAAAGCAATTGTGTTACTTTTGTGGATATTACTAGTTGGGACTTTGCAAAGTCTTGCCTTTGAGGCCTATTCTAGAATCAGGCTGTAACAAGAATTGGAGCCCAATAAAACCAGTGATATTTACTCCTTAATGCAGTCCCTCTTTCCAGAGTGCTTTCTCGTGAAGACTGGTCACAGTTTTTTAATGTATGAGCTTGTAAAACACAAAATGATTAAAGGTACATCTATTTTTAATCCCATCTCTGCCTTTCCTTTAGTCAACAACAGCAGAGTCCTGGAAGTTTCACGTACACTTACTTAAAAGGTCAAGTTTAGCCATCAGCACTGACAAAAAGAAAAAAAATAATAAAATTATAAACCTTAAAGGGCAAGATCGTTGCATTGTAATGAGTTTGGGGAGCACCTTCGGACTGACTACTAGCTGAAGGACTTGTGATCTTTCAGGAAGTTCCCCATTTGCTTCTTTTCCCCAGCAGGAGCCTCACTCAACAGACCCATTTCTGTATCACTCTAGAAGGAGGAAAGAAAATTTACTCTCAAGAACCACGTTTTGGAGTCGTCCTCTTTCAGTCTGGCCCATCTTCTTGTGCCCCAGGACCTATTTCTTTGACATTCCATGACCATCCTGCTGCCAGGGTCTCGGCCTTCCTTTCTCATGCTGGATTCTGCTCATTTCTTCTCTGTCCCACATCAAGCTTCCCAATTGCACAGCTCATTCGGGCATTTTAATGCTACAGGGAAAGGAGCTCAACAAAACCGCTGTGGGTGGAGAGTGATTGAAGTAACACCATGCCATGTGTGCTCTGCATAGTTTCTACCACTGCCATCAGGCAGCAGCATCACCATCTTAGGAAGACACCTCATCCCAGATGGCTTCTAGTAACCAAAGAATGAATATGCACACAAACACTGTACCAGGAACAGTTGTTTATGTCTAAGAGGTTCTATCTTTCCTCTGGGATAAAGGAAAATCTGGAAAGAATACACCCCTGCTCCATCTGTCCTACACTGGCTACTTATCGGTGGTGTTATCCATGGTTACCAAAAGCAAGCTGGGTTAGCAGCATGACCAGGACACATTCGGAAGTAGGTTGGGGCCAGTGATCTAAGATAAGTAAGGGCAAGCCTTATCTGAGAAGTAAGTATGAAACCTCAAACATGACACCATGCTGGAAGTAAGAAGCTAAGATGCTAAATGTGCGAAACAGGTCTTGGGGAAAGAAAGAGTTCATATGTCCTGGGTTCAAGTGACAGCAGAGATATTGACTAAGACTTAAGATAATTTTTCTGACTCCTATAAAGGCCTTCATTTCTTTATACTTTAACTGGGTTCAATTTCATTTTCCTAATGTTTTCCTGAGGATTAAGTGAAATAATGGGAAGAATATTGTTTAAATATTAAATTCCCATAAGTTAAGAAAAGCCAACCCAATGAGCAAAACCCAGAGCTTTTTTATTTAGAGGTTTCTATACCAAGGAAGTCAGCTCCAATCACTTGAATTTGGCAGACACTCAAAGGCAGACAGAGGACTGAAAAAGTGTTGTAGTGGAAAAAAGTGAAGGCTTCATGTTTGCTCTGCTCAGATGCTATTGGCCTGCAGAAGCTGTAGGTGGGCTAAGCAGAAGCAGGGCCTCCTGTACCATTGGTGAGAACTGCATGCTTGGCCTTCTATGGTTGGGCCTATTAGAAGCCAGTACAGAAGTTGGAGAAACTGTTGTTTATTAATCAAGTCCTGACTTTTATAGGACAAATTATATATGGTATCCTAAGTTTTTCATTTGTTTGTCTGTTTTTTTTCTGGAGATAGTTTTCTGATTTCCTTAAGTCTGGCTTGCACCAGGGTAACTTTCCTGGGATGGTTATTGTAGATCATGGGTTAATTTCCTGGGCTAGTTGCTGCAAATTGTGGAATATATATATATATATATATATATATATATATATATATGAGAGAGAGAGAGAGAGAGTGTTTGTACATTCTTCATTTGCATGTTCAGTCTCTATAAAAGTCTTTATTTCTTTTAAGTAGATGATTTCATGGACCTTCCCAATCAAATTTCACAATGGGTTTCCATGTTTCAGGATGGAGACTGAAACAAATTACTCAATTTTGTTCTTAAATTACTTTTTTCATAACTTCATAAAGGTATAATAATATCCAGACTGTCAGTTTTTGCCAATAGAAAAAAAAAAGAGGTCTCTAAATTTCAGACAACCTCTTCACACCAAATTACTTAGATGAAGGAAATTCTCCTGCTCAATTGTGAAACATCCTTTTGCTAATTTCTCCAGCAGAGAGATGGAAGAAGGAGGAGGAAGAGGAAAGGAAGAGGAAGAGGAAGAGGAGGAATAGAAGGAGATATTTTTAGCAAGATGATTTATAAGCTCTTCCAGTTTCTATGAGCATCCTGATATCATGGACATGTTTGCTGAGCTGAAATTGTGTGATATTTAATGATATTTAAGGAATCTTGGCTCCCAATATAGTCCCCAAGAACACTTGAGTTTCTGATATTTATGAAATATCCCATAATGAGATATGTTGCTCCTTCACCTCTTTTAAAAGTGTCAGGTCTTCAGTAGAATAGAGGAAGGGGATTGAGAGGGAGGGAGAAGGGGATAGAATGGAGAAGCACTGGGAAAAGAAATCTACTAAATTATTCTATGACCATATACAAATATACCACTTAATACCATTTAATAATGAACTAATTAAATAATACTAGCAATGTAAGGGACATTTATACAGTAGAAAGAGCAGGTTGGGGGAGGTAGGAGGCAGGGGGAGATGGAAGGTCCTGGGAGTGGGAGATTGACCAAATTACTCTATTACTCTGTGTTTTAATTGGCTTGTGTTTTTTTTTTCCCTCCCTGTGAACAAAATACCTGAAAAGAACAATTTAGAGGAGGAAAAGTTTATTTTGGCTCATGATTTCAGAGATTCTGTCCATGGTTGGCTGACTTCATAGCTTTGGGCCCCAGGTGAGGCAGAACATCATGGCAAAAAGGGCCTGGGGGAGGAAAGCAGCTCAGGACCTGGCCACCAGGAGGCAGAGAGCACTCAACTCTCCAGGGACAAACTTCAAAGCTTAGAGGCAAGCCTCCAGTGACCTATCTCCTCCACTCCAACCACGGGCCACCTGCCTCCAGTTACTACCTAGTTCATCCATACCTGTGGACTAACCCACTGCTTAGGTTAAAGTTCTCATGGATGAATATGTTATAATCAATCCGACTACTGTGTATAATTATAATCCACCAATAAATGGGAGGTTTCTATTGTGTTTAGTTCTTTCCAAGTGAAAATTACACAGTGGGTAGGAAGTCAACCATGATGGCAAGTGGATTCAAAGCAGTATCAGAGAGAAGAAGAGCGTTTCAACCTTGGTCTCACTAACATCCTGGTCTGAATAACCTTGTGTTGTGGGGGCTGTGCATCTTTGAATGTTAAATGACATATTATCTTCTACTTACCAGATATAAGTAGTATCCAGCCACTCAATTTTAGCAGCCAGAACTGTCCCCAGACATGGCCCTATGTCCTCTGAGGACCACTGAAAAGCAAAGATTTCTAAACTCAGAATCATCTGAAGAACTTATTTAAAATACCCCCTATCCCAGGGATCTGCTGGAGTGAGTCTGAGGCAATGGAAACAGGAAGCTGTGTGTGGTTCAAAAGACCCAGGGGTATGATGATCAGTTTGTTAACTACTTTTGGCTTAATAACCGTAGACAAGAAATGACTCAAAAGGGCCACAGAGCCATCTTCAAATATGCAAAAGTTTATCTGTAGAAATGAAATTCAACTTGTTCTGAGTATCTGGAAAGAACCCTGACCCAACTACAAAACAGAATAATAAAAAAAGAATTGTAACATAAAGATAGATTTTTATTAGCACATTATAATTGTACATAATACCAGGGTTCATTTTGACATAACCTACAAATGTGGAATGTAATCTGCTCTAATTCCCTACTCAATTCCACCCCTTTGGCTCCCCTCCCACCTCCCCCATGCCTCTTTCTCCATTTCTAGAAGTGGATTTTTGATCACTGAAAACATTCAAAGAAAAGTTGAATGGCTCCTCTCAGGAAGTTCTAAAGGTAAATCATACAACAAGGAGGACGTTGAACCTGTGACTTTAGGCATGTTCTAATTTTGAAATAATATGATTCTGTTTCAGGGAGAGTGGAATTGATTAGCTCCATATTAGTTCACATGGAAGCAAAATGAAAGGAATCCATGCCATGTGTTCTTCGTCCTGGGTGAATAGCAAAAACAGCTGTAGAGCTTTTAGAAAATGCAAATATTTTGGCTCACAGGAGGCTGAGGATTATTAGCTTATTCTGTGCCAAGCCCTCCTCAGTTCACCTCTCCAACATAGGTATTACTGTTTTCTGTTTATAGATGAAAGCCGTAAATATAAAAGGTTACACAATTTGCTCAAGGCCACATGACTTCTGCATGGTAAGACTGGAACCTAGTTCTCTCTGACTTCAAAGACCAGCACTCTGCCTAGAGTCCCACAGTGATTCCCCAAAGAGAAGGAAAGAGGAGCAGGTAGTTTCAAATGCCTGAGGTTTTTCAAATCCTTTTATGTGCCACCTTGGAAAATGCTAAAATGGCTTTCATCTTTTTGACATTTTAATCTCCTGCTAACCAAAGGACAGAACTAAAATGATGATAAACAGAAAATCTAGTTGTTGTTGAAAAGGAGAAAAAAAATGTTTTTTTTTTTTTTTTTTAATTATTTTTGCCTTATTTCTGAGAAGCGTGGGTCTAGAGAGAAGAAGGTGTATCCTCAGGTTGTTACCCAATGCTGGCAATGAAGAATCTGTTCCCTGGAGTGATTCATACAAATTCCTTCCACTGTTGAAAGCCATGATCCACATTTTGCAGATGCAGGTCAGACTTCTTCCTGTCCTCACATACATTCCCAAAACGTGGGTTTTAATCATTCTGAGGAATTAGTTAACATTTATACTTATGCTAAAATATGCTGATTTTTTCTCTAGTACTGAAACTATCTCATGATGGAGAAGAACTCAATTTCTTTCTTCTTTTTTTTTTTTTTTTTTTTAATTTCCTGGGTACAGGATTGAATTCAGCGGCACTCGCCCACTGAGCCACATCCTCAGCCCTATTTTGTATTTTATTTAGAGACAGGGTCTCACTGAGTTGCTTAGCGGCTTTCTTTTTTGCTGAGGCTGGCTTTGAGTTTGCAATCCTCCTACCCCAGCCTCTGCAGCTACTGGGATTACAGAGTTCACCACTGCAAGAAGGACCCAATTTCTATTTTATGATTTACAGTGGTGGGGGCAGGGGAGATGGGAGGGCAAAGGGGAAGGAGGCTCTAGTAAATGAACTGGTATAAACCTGAAAAATAAAAAGGTTAAAGAAACACAAAAGTCAGGAATAGCAATGATTAGTAACATGCATTAAGCTTGTATTCACTGCTAGACAATGTGCTAAACACTGTACATACATATATAGCACAACTGTTTCAATGCTATAATTCCAATTTTATATCTAAAGAAACAGAATCAAAGAAAGTTCAATACTTTCTATACTTTCACATAGATTTTGCAAATGATGCAAACCAAATCTTTCCAAGGTTTGTATACCTACTCCAAACTGCTCTTTATGCCTACCACCCACCCACCACTTTGCCCCCACACAGATTTTCAAACACCAGTAAATGATTGATGGTGTGGAGGTGTCAGACAGGAATCCTGTGGTTTCATTCCATTCCCCTTCCACCCATTCCTTTAGGTTTTGTTATTGCAATTCATCATTAAAAGCTAATTTGGATGCCCCAGTGACTTATAGAACCTTCTAATGAACATAATGAAAGTGAGGAAGCCATTCACATTTCAGGATGCTCTCAGATCTCACAATCTACTTGATTTTGGAGAGTGAGGTTAGCTTGTTAGCACTCAGATTCCAAAGGTCTTTAGTGCAAATGTAGCTGAGCAGATGGGCAAACTCTGTAAGATTCTGAGTTTGTTTCAGCAAAAGTAAGCAGCTGAAAAGTAGGGAGGACTCTGACTGGGCCCAAAGGTATTTCAATTTTCTGCTTGAGCATCCAGGCACACTCAATATTTACTTGGAACTTCAGAGAGCACCTGCAATTTCAAGAGCAGGCACCTAAGGCAGGGCAGCTAATCCCCATGAGTAGAATCTCAGGACCATTGGGAAGATAGGCCTCTGATCACATGTGCTTCTTGTTGCTGAAATGAAACCCTCACCCTCTCTGTCTTTACCTTGAGGCTTGTTTTCTCTTAAAATGCAACGCTTTTTAGGACTGCTATGAGGACAGCGTCAAGCCCAGCGAAATTCATCTAAAGCTACCCTAGACATCATTCTTCCATCCTAATACCAGAGGCTACCAAAAACGGGGCATGCTCCCCACAGCCCCTGCCTCTGCTGGTGCCCTTCACTGCATAGAACCCTTCCCCCTTCAACACCACTGTATTCTGCTGTGGATTCTCCTGCTTCCCTGCTCGGTGCTTCTGCTTCTTTGTTCTTTCAGTCTGATGCCACCTTCAAGGATGTCTTTTGACCTTGCCTCAAGCCTTTCCTCCACACTTAGGGACTCAGACAGCCTTGATTTTAAAATACTCTTAGTTTCCTCATCTCTAGAAACCATGCTTGCCCACTTTTTGCCTCCAGATGATAATTAGAAGAGAGTGAAACAGAACATGAACCAGGAGATGGAAATTCCATAAAGCCTGGAGGCTGAGGTATCAGTGTCACCAAACTGGGCTTGTCAGCTGTGTATTTGATGAATACCATAATAATTTGATGAATACCGATCAAAATGGAAAAAAAAAACAAACGTGCTTTGTGCAACGCCTCTGAGTAGTCACAGTCGTTGCAGATGCCTCCCAATGTATTTGGCAAGGTATTGAACTTGGTAATAACAGGAACAAAGCATAGACTTTCATTTGCATAATTTTGTGCAATGTCTTGTTTAACCCTCCCCAATATGGTGCTACATAGGGATGACTGTCCCCATTTATGGACTATGCACTGGAAACCAGACAAATTCAATGATGATGACCACAAAATCAGACAGTTACTGATTCAAAATGGAAGTCTAGGTCTGCCTTATTCCAAACAAAAGGCTTGTACAGAGTGTGCCCTGTCCCTCTGCCTTGAATGTTGCCTTTGGCCACAGTCTGAATGATAATAAAGGAGCCTACTTCATCCCTCTGTGATAGGCAAAATCTGAGAATCAGGAGTATATAGGAGTGAAAGCAAATCCAGATGCCTGGGTTTGAACCCCATGCACCCAACATTTTCTGGCAGAGTGAGTTTGATCAGGTGGCTTAATTATGCTGTACCTTAGTTTCACATGACCTCAATTAATAATTGTAGTAATCCCAAAGGATTGTTGCATTAAACAAGATAATACATATTGAGGTCATGACTTGGTAACCAAAACTGACCATATATTGAAGTACTCTGTATGATTAATATAAAGAAATAAGATAAAACTTTCTGTAATGTACATTTATTGCCATTATAATTAAAAAAACTAAAAACTTTAAATATTCATATGAAATATGCACTGTTTGTGTGCTAAGGGGTCAAACCTAGTGCTTTGCACATGCTAGGAAAATGCTCTACCAGGGAGTTACATCACAAGCCAATCATGTATACTTTTAATACCCGTTATTGTCTCTTTGGTGTTTATGAAGGTCTTTTCAATTTCTGTGTTCATCTTTTAATTGGGTTGTGTGTTGTAATTATTGAGTTTTTGGAATTCTTTATATAGTCAAGATGTCAATTCCTTGTCAGATCGACGACTTGCAGATATTTTCATCTATTCCGTGGGTTCCTTTTTCCCTGTCAACACTGTCTTTTGATGAGAGCAAAAGTTTTCTTGTGAAGTTCAATTTGTCTATTTTTTCTTTTGTTGCCTGTACCTCTGGTGTCAGATTGTGACCATTTTTTTTTTCAAATGTCATGTTTTATTGCTGAATACACCTTTCTTTCCTCAGAAAGGTTGACTGACTAATTCTAATCCTAAGGGAATATTCTTTCTTTCTTTCTTCTTCTTCTTCTTCTTCTTCTTCTTCTTCTTCTTCTTCTTCTTCTTCTTTTGTTCCCACTCATACAAGGAGCTTTAACCATGTGAAATTACCTTGGTTTTCTTTCCTGTGGACACAGAGAGGGCAGTTACCATCCTAGTTAGAATCCTGGTTCTGGCAGAATTTTATTGTCTGTAATTGAACAATCCATCACCTACAAGCCATGAGACCTTGAACAAACTTATTAATCCTCTGAACTTCCATTGCTCCAAGAATAAGTGGACTCGTGGTAGTACCCCCATTGACACACCTATTGTGAGGATTAATTTACTTCAGGGAAGAAGTTGGAGTGTTCATTGTGTTTAGAAGACTAAAATATATGTACAAATAACTTTCCCTACTCTGGGTTAGCCAGGAGGTCTGTTTCAAAATGAAGTAGAAGGGTAAAGTTCTAACATAGCCCAAACCAGGGATTTAATCAGTATTTAATTTGTCATCATGTTCTGTTATCAATAGCAATTAAAGTTGGATGAGGTAGCCAGAAAGAGCAAAGACCCTGCAAACAGTCTAGGAAATCACTTTTTGACTAGTTCTTCTACATTCATGTAACTTTAAGAAAAAGGAATCATTCTGGTAGATGATACATCACGAGTGACTACGAATAAGCATAAGAACGTGTTGTTCCATAGTGTAGTAATGATGCCAGATGAACAAACTTAAAATATTAAAACAATATTGAAGGCTGCTACATGCTACTCATTGTTGTAAGTACGTCACACAGAAGCCTGGAGTAGGAGCATGCCAAGCAAAAGTGGTAAGTGCAAAAGTCCTGAGGGGAAAGTAGAAAGTGTTGAAAAAACTGTGAAATGACCAGAAGCCAGAGTAGAGTGAGGAGGAAAAAGTGGAAAGAATTCTAATGGAAATATAATTATGCATATTACCTACTAGTTATTGTCCTCATTACTGGAATGTAAAGTACCTTCAGTTCCCAAGGACTAACAAGAAGGTTTACACAGAATATTGAATCAATGAATTCAATGGCCACATAGAAGGAAGAAAGAAGAAATAGATAATAAAAATGATGGTGGGTGATTGTATTCGTCAGTTTGTCATTACTACAATGAAATACCTGAGGTAAGCTACTTTAGAAGAAAAGAGGTTTATTTTGGTTCATAGTTCTGGTCCAAAGATGAGGGACTATATCTAGTAATGGCATCAGATGTCAGGAGGCAGGAAGCAAACATCTATATGTGTGTGTCCACACCCTCTGACCTCTCTGTCTTGTCTTATAAAGCTACCAGGATTGATTAATGGAGCCTCTATTCTATTGACATTTTTAATTCTAATTACTTCCCAAAGCCCCACCTCTAAATACCTTAATCGATTTTTTTACCCTCTTAATTCTTCACAATGGGAATTAAATTTTAACATGAGTTTGGGGATATAAGACACATTGAAATTATATCAGTGGCTGAGATCCCAATAGTCTGACTGGTCAGGACTCTCCATTCAGAGCACTTCTGGTCAAAAAATTCAAGGGAGCTCATGAAAGAGGAGAAAACTGATATAATCATGATACATTAGGTAGGGCAGTAACACTTGTCTTCACCTGGTTCAATCACTTCCCAGCATAATCTGGTTTTGTACATCCAAGATTATATAAAACTCCTGATGGCAGATTGTAACAATGACCCAAATTCTTTACCCCTCTCTGGATTCATGGTTTTTTCCATGTGATTTTTTAGTGCCTTCTCCCTGTACATAAAATAAATGGATTGCCTCTTGATTTGGATCTTGCTTATGCGATTTGCTTAAACATAGACAAAGAGGTAGAACTGGTTATATGTTAGTTCCAAACTTTAGCTTCAAGAAGACAAACGGTTTATTTGCTTTCTATGTCAGTTAGCTTTTCCTCTCTGTGACCAACACATCTGACAAGAACAACTTAGAGGGTGAAAGATTTATCTTGGCTCACAGTTTCAGAGAGTTCAGTCCAGAGTTGGCTGCCCCACGGCAGTGGAATGGTGTGGCTTTGGAAAGCTACTCTCAGTTCATGGCATCTAGAAAGAGGAGATGGGTGGGACAAACAGTACACCCTCAGTGACCTTTTTCCTCCAACTAGGTCCCACCAAACAGTAGTCCACCCAGTCAGCAGTGGATTAGTTCACTGATGAGAAGAGAGCCCTCATTATCCAATCACTGTTTAAAACTCCACCTCTCAATCATGATGCATTGGGAACCATACCTTCACACACAAGCCTTGGGGGAGACATTTCAGATCCAAACTATAACACTCCCCTACATTTCTGCCATCATGATGAGAAAGGCCCTCAGTTAGCCTTTAGGACAAGGGGAGATACTTGGGTGACGTCAACCAGCCCAACAGACATCAGCCTAGTTCTTTAGCCCAAGATCACCTGTTCAATCCAGTGGCGAGAGAGGTGTATTAAAGTCACCCAGCATTATTGTGTTGCGGTCTATTTGGTTCTTGTATTTGAGAAGGGTTTGTTTGACGTACATGGATGCTGCATTGTTTGGGGCATAGACATTTATGATTGTTATGACTTGTTGATATATGTAGTTCGAAATGTCCTTCTTTATCCCTTTTCACTAGCTGTAGTTTGGAGTCCACCTTATCTGAAATGAGGATGGAAACCCCTGATTGTTTATGTGGTCCTTGCGAGTGGTAAGTTTTCCCCCACCCTTTCACCTTCAGTCTGTGGATGTCTTTTCCTGTGAGATGAGTCTCTTGAAGGCAGCATATAGTTGGGTCTTTTTTTTTTTTTTTAAATCCAAGGTTCAGGTGGGCTTCTCTGGTTGGTGGATACTCTGGATATTGTCACACATCATTTCCAGGAAAATTAAGCCTGAACATACAATTCCAATAGAAAAGGACAAGTCAAGTTTGCACCTGGTCTTTCCTATACTGAGTGCTATGTGCCTTCTTATCTCTGTTGATTTTAATTTGTATCTTTGTACTATAATAAACTACAACCATGAGTATAACCACTTTTTTGAGTTCCATGAGTTACTCTACCAAATCATTGAACTTGAGGATGGTCTTAGGGATTCCAAAAAGATCTGTGCTACCAATATATATACACACACACATATGTACATATGAATATATGTAAATATTTATATTTAAAGATATTTCAGCATATTTTTATGTATATATATATGTATTTATATATATTTAGGTATATATGCATAAATATTATTCATATTTAAAGATATTTTAGTATTTGTGTGTAGGGGAGGGTAACAGCTATGAGGAATGGTAACCATTTTCTATAAAGAGATGAAAGTTAAATGTATGTATTTATAAAATTTACAAAATTTTATTGAGCTACAGAGGTAATATTTGTGTGTGTAATGATAGATGATTATTCCTATAATATAATCTTGAGTTATAGCTCAGTGGTAGAGTACTTGCTTAGAAAGAGCATGTGCCTATATTCAACCCCCAGCATAAAACAAACAAACAAACAAACAAAAAATAGGATGCATAAGACATGTTTTAGACACACAACTAGGGGGTAGTTGCCTATGAAGAATATTTACCTAAGAGAACAAGGTTATTGTCCTGAGAAGATGAGTTTCCCACTTCCTGATAATGGAGTACAATAGCAAGATCATAAGTTTGTAAGCTGAACTTTTTCCTGGCTACCTAGCCGTGTGTTCTTAGGTACATTCCTTAATCTCTCTCAGAACCAGTTTCCTCATCCATAGAGTGGGGGACATAATATTTATCTTTCAGTGAAAAGATAAATGATAAAAAAAAAATCAAGGAATAGCAGCAAAAAAGAGGCTCCAAAGCCTAGCAAGCATTTTGGTTCCCACAACCATCCTTATGGGCTTTGCTATGGAGATGGTAATGAAGAGCAGGAGGAGGAAGAGGAGGAAGAAGATGCTTCAGTTTATCTACAGACAGGAGCAGGTGGGCTCCATGTTGCAGAAGAAACTTTTATCTGTGCTCACACCTTCAAAAAGCCTTTTCAGTTTTTTATTAATTTTGGTCCAAGTCAGAAATATAGAACAATTACCTAGAAAAAAAAATCAGTACAATATCAATGTTTCTCAGGAGAGTTGAGAAACCTCAGTCTAAGAATTTTGACATTAAGAAAAAATCATCAGCACCTTGTTCAAATCCATTACCATCTAACTGCCAAATCCATTACAATCGTAATGCCACTGCCCATCTCCATCTTCTTAGGCCTACAAAACCTCACAAGGTAACAATTATCATTCTCCCAAGACACCAGGAAATGCTGATGAATCTAGAGACCCAGGAGAGCAAACATGTTACTTCCAGAATACAGCAAATCCAGGCCTTGAGAAATCAATGGAAGTTGTCGATTGATCCATCTGTAGATTTCATAGGTCATTCTTTGAGCCTGTGAGAGTTCAATTTCTTCATCAGCAAAATGAGGAATTTGATGTCTGCTTTGCAAGGACAGATTTTTTTTTTTATGTCAAATGTATTATGCTAAGGTTTCCATAAGTACATTTCACACTATGTTGTGCATACTCACTTGGAGTTTAAAAATTTCTGATTAGAAATCTGAGGGAGTTCTACAGGACATTATAGTTAAGAGTTTAGCCTAAGTATTAAAATAAACATAAAATTTAATTTGAAAGTATTATTGTGTGGGAAGTACTGATACTTATATCAGGATGATATTAGGAAATTATTATACCCTGCTGAGAGTTAATAAGCTCCCATTTCTAGCATTTCAATCACTTAATGTCTCAGTTTTGAGACACTTTGGAAATCATTCTTCTCATCATCCACTGCCCTTAACAATGAGACAACAGGATCAGAGCAGGAAAGTGACTTTCCTGGACTTGCACAGCTGATCAGAATCCACCTAGGTTCCCTGAGACTAAAGCAAGGTTTCCTGAAATGCGCCAAATGCATTTGGAAAAAATAAATTCCAACAGAGATTGTACAAGTTAGAGCACAACAGTCATAGTAAAAAAAAAAAAAAAAAAGCTTCAAATCTTGCTTTATCTAGCAGTTAAAATCTTGAACTTGTTACCTAACTTTATAAAACCATTTGCTGTTTTGTTAGCAAACAGCTATGAGAGCACCCATCTTTATGGAATTTCAAATATGATAATAAATATGAATAAGGATGTGGGCACTCCCTGAAACATTCTAAGAAATATTGGCTATACTAGGACTCATTGACAACCTCATATCCAAGAACTGAGATTTTGGCAATTATGTTGCTTCTGACCACTGTGAATAAACCAGGAACAAGGTTAGGCATGTGCTTTCCTTATCACAATAAATGAATTAGCAAAAGCTTATTTCAAAATAAAATGCTAATTTTATCCATCCTGTAAATGTTGCTTATACCACCCTTATAAACCTGAGACCAGAGGAATTGGGGGTGTTGAGGGAGGAGTCTTGAAGCCTTTACATGTACTATAATACCCAAAAGTCTGCTCAAATCTTTTAGCAGACATTCATAATAGGCCATTTCTGTCATTTAGAAAATGTACCTAATTTTGAGCATGTATGTATGTATGTGGGTTCATTGTTATGTGGCACCATGTATCAGAATATATATATATATAATATTTTTTAACTTGAACCATATCTTAATTAGAGAAGACCATACAATAAAAAGAAATGTATTTTGGTGTCCATCAGACTGGGGTTCAGTCCTATTGCCTCCTTCCAGTAGCTGCCCACACAAAAACACAAGTCACTTCATCTCTGCAGACCTCATTCTTCTCATGTATAAGACAGAGATAATGCCTGTTGTACCCGTGGTAAGAAGTAGCAGGAAAACCCTGCAACTGTCTATTCACTCTCTCTTTATTTCTTTTTTCTCTTTTTAACAAAAGGAAGAAAATACTTATTGAACAAAAGAAAAGGCTACTTTTCAATGTTGAGATGTTTTTAATCTAATTTAATCCAAACCCATTTATTTGAGTGAGGAAAATAATTCTGACACATTTTGTACTCAAAGAGTTCACAGATCTTGGAGGCAAGTGGGGTGGGAATAACTAGAAGAACTGCTAATGCAATAATAATGACCATATATCTATGTGTCGAGTTTAAATTTTTAAAAATGTGATGTTCTCCTTATGTCCTTAGCAAAGAGTGGTCTTTCACAAGGCACATGGTTCTCTCCCATTAGCATCAGATGCCAGGGTGGTGGTGGGGTTTTTTTAATTGGAAATTTTAAATTTTGTCAGTAACCATATATATTTATGAGATACAGTGCATTATTTCAGTATATACATTGCTTAATGATCAATTCAGGATATTTAAGCTATCCATCATCTGAAGCATTTATCATAAAAACATTAAAAATCCTCTCTCCCAGCTATTTTAATTTGTATGATGCAATGCTGTTAATTGTCATCATGCTTCCAAAGAATAGTATGCAGTTTGTAGTAGAACGTATTCCTCCCGTCTAGTTGTGCCTTCTAGTAGATAACTAATCTCTCCCCACACTCATTTTCCCCTCCTTTAGAGCCTCCTGCAACTACTATTCTACTCTCTGCTTCTATGAAATCATCATTTTTAGATCCCACATGAGTGAAATCATGCAGTACTTGTCTATCTGTGCCTGGTTTATCTGTGCACTTAACATTAGATCTCTAGATTCATCCACACTGCCCTAAATGACAGGATTTCATTCTTTTTCAATGAAGAACAGTATTACATCTGATACCACTTTTTCTTTATCATTCATCTGCTGATGAGCATTTAGGTGGATTCTATATCCTGGCTATTGTTAATAGTGCTGCCATAAATGGGAATGTTGATATTTTTTCAATGTGCTGATTTCATTTTCTTTGTCTATACATTCAATAGTGGGATGACTGGATTGTGTCAGAGTTCTATTATTAATTTTTTTTGTGGAACCTCCATACTATTTTCCAAAGTGACTGTGTCAGTTCACATTCCCATTGATGGTGTATGAAGATCCTCTTTCCCTCGCATCTTTACCAGGTTGGTTATCATTTGTCTTTTTTAGATACTATTTTACTATTTTTTTGTCACTTAGATTTTGCGCAAACATGAAGCTTGATTTGGAAAGCAAAAGTGGGGAGAGAAACAAAGGGGGAACTTAATCAATTCATTTAAAAATGCTCTCTATCTCTTAAATAATTCATAAATGATAGGTCATATTCATTATTTTTAGAAATGTGCTGAACCTGGTTCAGTACATGAGCTAGATTGAGCTGGATGCCAGAAACATAGAGATTAATAACCAAGTTCAAATCCTCATGGATTTCCCAGTTCAGTGAGGCACAGAGGTAATCAAAAAGACAAGTACACTACAGCATGCTAAGCGATACAGAAACAGAACATAAGGACAAATCCCTACCAAAGACACACCAAAACTGGCTCTTAAATCACTTCAAAGGAATTAAGCCAGGAGGGTAGAGGGCATAGAAGAAGATCTGAAGTGGAACAAAGACATGATCAGAGGAATTATTCACTTCACCTCTTCCTCTGATTAATTTCACAATCTTTATGTCATGACACAAAATATCATTCATACCATCTTATTCTGTAACCTATAGACTTTGCTTATACTTAAGTTATTGATTTGCTATTCCATAAACATATGACACAACCCTCAACTTCAAGCACCTAGCATTTGTTAGAGGGATAGTTTTTTCCCAAAATCATTGCAAAATTAACCAAATAGTTTAACTTCTCTCTCCATTGTTTTCTCTTCATATGAAACTTTCCTGATTATCTTACCTAAAATAATGTCTCCTACATGCTCACTTTTCCTTTAATCTCTTTTATTTTTCTCCAACATTTATTCATGCCTACAATGAAATCAAAGAATTGTTTATAGTTGTTTATGGACAGTCTGTCCACTGGCATGTAAGCTCTTGGGGTCAAGGCATTTCATTCTTTTATGACTCCCAAGCACTGAGAACAAAGCCTATGACAGCATATATGTATATATGTATCATAACTATACATATTTACCAGATACAGCATGTTATTTCAGTACAACACTGCTTAATGATCAGTTCAGGATATTTAAGCTATCCATCATCTCAAGCATTTATCATTTATTTGTCATAAGAACATTCAAAATCCTCTCTCCCGCTATTTTGATTTGTATGATGCAATGTTGTTAACTATAGCCATGTCCCCATAGAATAATACAGTAGAATTTAGTCCTGTCTCGGCTCTTTGTAGCAGTTAACCTTAACATTCTAGTCTAATTTCTACCTTGAGCAAATTCCTTAACATTCTATAATTTTTGAATCAGGCTTACCACTGGAGTAAATATAAACTATTTTCAAAATAAGGATATAATATACTTAAAATTTTTCTATTATTCTTTCAAAGTCTCAAAACTAACCAGTTGTAAAACCCAGGATTTTCTATTCCCAATCTCTTCTTCCCTTTTGATCTCTCTACATTCTGGTTTGGAACCATAATTTTGAGAATGTCTATTTTTCTCTCCTTTCTGGTTTATATAATCACAATAGGTACCCTGAGATTTTTTTACTTCTTGCTGAACAAATAATTGAATATATTCAATATCTCTCATTTTTCAATAATAAAACCAACAAACCAGTTTCAATTCCTCCTGAAATTCTGACCCGTTTTCTCCTAATTCTAGTGTCTAATGTTTTAATTATAAGAACAATACAGTGTTTCCTTGAACACAAATTATGTCTGAATCATCCCTACTCTCCTCCCTGGTTTTGGGATAGTGTGGGGGAATTTTGCTGATTTGGAAATTGAGTAGTAGTTCTTTAGAAGTAGAGGGAACTTTAGAACAAAATGAATTCAAACTATTAGTCATGAATAAAACCAATAAAACGTCATTTATCTATTAAGCTCCTATGTCCTGAACTGATGGTAGAATAGAAAGACTTTGATAAAGATAATATTTCATACCTCAACAATTACATTTAGCTCCCTCACTGTCAGATGGTCATAATTGTTTTTCCCACCAGAGTTGCCTCTTTGAATTTTAACATAAAATGTTGTCCCAAAAGTTAATGTATTATTTCTCAAAATACATGAAGGAATATTGTGATTATTGTATCCATTCTAGACAGTAATATGTAAAGATATTTCAACCAGGTGTCAAATAACACCATTTTATAAGTTTAAAATTTATATGGTACCATTCCTGCCCACTATCAACATCTCCTGAATTTATTTAGGGACATCTGTGTTCCTACGATTATTAATGAAAAATGCTAATAAGCTGCATTTAAAAAGTAAGTTGCATTTAAAAAATAAAGAACATAAATCTGAATTAAGGATTCTCAATCTAGGTGCTTCAAAGTAACTCATGAGAGTTCAGATTATTCAGAAACTATTTCTCTCCCCTCTTCCTGCTGTGAATGGAATGGACTTCTCCAGACCACTCAGATAGGATAGGACCACAAATCTTGTTTCAATAAATAGAACATTAGTGTACAGGATTCAGGCAGAGACTTGAAATGCGTTTGCATGGTTGGGCTTTCCTCCAGAAATTCCACTGATACCCCTTGGAAAAGAGATTCCCCTGGAAGCTTCTGCTCCTCTAGCCTGGGCTCAAGAATTCAAGTGGTACAGCAAACCTCAATTCTAACTCTGCTCTGAAGCAGAGCTGCTCCAGCTGACCGGCATACTTCAAGTGATGGAAATAAATATTCATTTTGTGAGTCACAGGATATTGCGGTTGTTTTTAAATAGCAAAATTGATTAATATAGACTACATCACCTGTCTCCAAGTGATGTGCAACACTGTTCAGATGATGGTCATTATCATGTCTATGGCTGAATGAGAGAAATGCAAAACCAAAATTAGATAGTTACCAAATTTGGTTTTTAGTTTGTTCATTTAGAAATAGTGCAGACTAAGCTGTATTTATTAAATAAATTGCAAAGGCAAAAAAAGAAAGAAAGAAAGAAAGAAAGAAAGAAAGAAAGAAAGAAAGAAAGAAAGAAAGAAAGAAAGACTGAAGACTTAGGCAAAGCCACTTTACCTAGCTATAATTTTTTTTAACCATAGCATCAAATTTATATGATGAACATTAAATAAGATAAGTTGTACAAAACAACTAGCATGAGTCTTCCTAAGAATAGTAGAGGATGCAGGAATGAATATCTATGCCCAAATCCTGGATCTCACACCATCTGGCTAGAGTAGAGGACTTTGAAATGTATGATTTTTACTGCTCACATGCCCTGCAACCTCTATTCCTTCCTCCGAGACAGTCTTTTCACACATTATATATGAAGGTAAGTCCTCCCCAGTGTTGGACTTCAGAAGTGGGTGTATAACTCAGGCCTATCAAATTGAAACACTGTACCACCTCTACCATGCTAACTGGCACATGAATGGGTACATGACCAAAGCCTGAACAATTAGAGCTCTTCTCAACACCTCTTCAGAAGCTTCAGAAATGATCTCTCTTTTCCTGTAATTGCATGCTGAATTTACAATATGAGCATTGCGCTAAACTGGCTGTCACTGACGGACAATATATTAGGAGAATGTACTTTAAAATGAAGCCAACACAAAGAAAATTATACCAAAAGAGAAAATGAGTTTTGATGAACTTAAACCTCTTAAGCCATCTTAGACCATACATGGAACCATAAGAGTCAATTTAGTAATAGGAGCCAGTACACTCCTATTTTCTTTTGACAGTTTGAGGTGGGTACCATCACTTGCAAACAAGAACATGTGACCTTGAAAAACTTAGCTGACTTCCTTGAATCGAGATTTTTTTAATATACGAAATGAAAGCAAAAATGGTATTGCCTCAGAATACTTATGAGATATACTATTGCAGGAATTAAATGAGGTTGTGCCTCATATATAATGTATAGCCAATAAAAATGATCTGTTATCATCTTCCTCATTGTTATCACCACCACCACATCATTATATCTTAAACTGGATTTGAAAAATACCATGGGGGCTGGGGATGTGGCTCAAGCGGTAGCACGCTCGCCTGGCATGCGTGCAGCCTGGGTTCAATCCTCAGCACCACATACAAACAAAGATGTGTGTCCACCGAAAACTAAAAAATAAATATTAAAAAATTCTCTCTCTCTCTCTCTTTCTCTCTCTCTCTAAAAAAAAAAAAGAAGAAGAAAAAGAAAAATACCATGGACTATGGACTAGTTAGCCAACAAAGACACATTTCTTCACCACTCCTCTCTCTTTTGGTCCTGGACAGAAGGGTGATCTATAGCAATGTTTTAAGGAGCAAGAAAAGGAAAAACAAAGGAAAAAAAATCAATCAAATATCCGGAAAACCAGAAGTCAGGGGCATATGTAAGAAAATGGAACAGAGGAGTTTAATACGTTCAAGACTTTGGAGACAGAATTAGCTTCAGAGTGGGATACCAGGTGATAGAGTGTGAAACAAGTTAAACTTCCAGTAATTTCTAAGATATGGAACTCAACACACAATGAATTAACAATCAGATGAAGCTAATTGTGGGGGAACGGTAGAAAGCCTGCTGGTCTGTTTCCCTTTTATGCTCTGGAACTGTGAGATATTCAAAACACCATGTACTAAAAAGCAGCAGCTTAGAAACCTACAGTGTCCTCAACCTTGAAAATCCCTACCAGTCCTGAATGTCAAAATAAAGTCCTTCCAGCCCTCAAGGGGCAGCAATAGTCACTTGCTCTATTAGTCAGGGTTCTCAGGAGGAATAGAATCAAGAGGAAGTACAATTATAAAAAGGAGATTTACTACATTGGCTAATGCGATCAGAAGCTGGATAGTCCACAATGGTCTGCAGGCTGGAGAGTTGAAGGAGCCAGTATCTTTCCTGTCCAAGAGGCTGAAGCCCCAGAACAAGAGGGAACAATGATGCTACCTTAGTCTGACACTGAAGCCTTCAGGAAAATCATGGGCAGAGTCCACTTTGAAAGAGTGAAGGATCAAGAGTCTGATATCCTCAGACAATCCCAGCAGCAATCAAGAACCCAATAGACCTTGCACCTGCTGCTTCCTAGTTCTTCCAACTTTTATTCCATCCAAGCCATCATCCTATTGGACCCTGCTGCCCACGCTTAGGGAGGGCCTCCATTTCAGTTGGCTATCCCACATGCCAATCATTTCTAAACACCCCCTCCTTGACACATCCAGAAGTCTATTAATCCTTGGCATTTCTTAACCCAATTAAGTTCACAATTCGAATTAACCATTACAATTGCCATCACTTACACTAGAGGAAATTTCTCCTTTTAAAATGGCTTTGGTCCAGAGCACTTGGTAAGCAAAAGACAAAGTCCAGAGTGTTTATTTTTGAAAGACTCATGTACCTTTTGGCAGACAAGTCCCCACATGCACATGCAGTTCAGTCTGGAGGCTCCTGAGGTTTGGTCTATACCAGGACCTCTCTTCCCCCATCCACCCAGCACAGGGCCTTAGAGTGGTCCTTGTCCTCAGGCAGGGGCTTCCCTAATAGCCACTTGTACTTTTCTCAGCCACCCTAAACCTAAAAATCAAGACCAACACAACTGAGCACTCCCAACTCTTCTCTTCCCAGCCATATAACTTCTCCCTTTCCAAAGATGTAAATTTTTCCTTTCACTCTTACCCTCAAATCCCAGAGGACACCTTCCAGATATTTTGGTTCCTTTCCAAGGAAAATTCTTCTCCCACAAAAAGTTAAGAGTCACTCTCATTTCTCCAATGTGTATTCTCATTTCTTGACTTCCTTTTCCTGTTTCTCTTCAGTTTTTAAAAAGTTCACAAAATCCAACAACCCCATACCAGGAAAAAAAAATGCAGGGATGGAATTTCAAAATAGCACCAACAGAGAAATGTGCTTGCCTGTTTTTCTCTTTAGCTAGCATTTCCTCTGTGTTCTGATCTCCCCCAGTAATCTTAAAGTGTGGACTGGTCTTGTCTGTTTTATTTTGTAACATTCACTCATTGCTCATCTTCATGAGATCTGGATTGCATTACCTGATTAAAATTGCATAGTGCAAAATGTTAGCAATAGAGGAAACTGGGGAGGGTTATACTGAAATTATCTGTACGTTCTGCTCAATTTTTCTGTAAATGTAAAATTTAAAACACCTATCAATTAAAAAAGATGATACTATTATATAAAACATTATATGTTCATTATAAAGATAAATTAACATTAAAGTCAACTGTGATTCTAAGGCATGGGCAGAAAACTATACTTGAAAAATCACCAATGATCACTAAGCACCCACTCTGATGATCTTTCCTTATTCATCTTCTTTCTTTACTTCTGTACAATTGGATTCTGCTAACCTATTTTCCAACTGCCTAGAACCCAGCACTTGTATAGCTGATGGCTCTTTTTCAAACCCATCTTTATAACAAAGGTAGTAATGAAATATTCCTATAACAGTTGACGACATATTGGTTCAAGTAAATGGTACTGCTAATAAGTGGGAGTAAATGATTGAATAAACATAAAACAGAAGTACTTTTTCTAAATTAGTTACTCTTTCCTCTACCAAATGGGCCACTCAATCCTGAAACTCATTCCTCCTTCTGATGGCCCTATATCTACTATTGTTCACCCAATGGAAAAAACCTTAATTTTCTTCCTGAAACCATAGACCTCTAGAAGCTATTGCTCACTACTACTGTAGATGAATTCCTTTCCTTTTCTGATATGGAACTAAAATCTTGTAGAAAATAAAATGAACAGAAGAAGTGACTGTTCATGATATTATTGTCTGTAACAATTGGTTTGGAACTAGAATTGCTGGATTGTTAATCTCTCCTAACATCATCAGACTATGATTCAGAGGGAGATGAAAATATTGAGTATACCGTGGGTAGCACCCTACTGGTGCAGGTGAAGCAGTCTATTGGTTAATTTTCTGTCCTAAAAACTCTGTTTATTTTAAGTGTTGGCTCCCAAAGTTTCCAAGTTATGCATCTCTTGGTGGTTTCTACTTCCTACATTTTCAATGACCCAATTTTCCCAGGGATCAGTGATGTTTCCTACAATTGGATAGATCCAACTTAGGCCAACTTGCAGATACTGGCTTTGATACCCATTTCTTCTCTGTAATCCCCAACAATGTCCTCAACCATTAGGGGTCATGATCTCCAAATATATGAGAGCCTGTTGGCTGAGGTCATCAGTGTGATTTGAACCTGGACAAACCCACTTCCACATGAAAAATAGAATGATATAGAAAACTTGTGAGGGTCACACTCCCTTGAATAAGTATAATAGCCAGCAATTGCTTAATTTTCCACTTAGTTCCAAATATCTACAGGTTATATACTTTTTCCATGGAATTATGTGCTTAAATGTAAATAGGGCAATAGAACAGTCACACACATGGACATGCCTTCACAAATATGCCTATCAGCACAGGGCAGTTTAAATGACTTGGAACTTTTTCTGGGGTAATTTTTGTGCTCTTGGTTTTGCCACCTACACAGCTAAACCTCCTCAGTCCCTGTAGTGTCATTCCTCTTTCGTTCCTGTAGTTTGCAACATTCCCAATTTAGTATCATTTGAGAGCATAATTAAAGTGCCATTTATTCCCTTTTATATAACATGAACTGATAAAAGTGGAAAAGTTGAAAACTCCCAAGTATAGCTGGTTTTCTCTGCAAGTTTCTTGCTCAGGTGCCACGAAAAATGTAGTCATGATATCCTGGATAGGTCCAAGTTTCTGTTGTAAAAGATGATACTAGAAATAAAAGAGAGGCTTTATTTTGGCAGAAGTGAAGGAGGAAAGGTTGAAGATGAAGCAACTAGAAGTATGTAGAACAGGGCATAGTTAAGCTTACGTATAAAGTACAGGGTTTGTGTAGAAATTAAAGAGCAGAGGTATCAACCCCTCTTCCCTTGAATTCCAGCTCTTGAAACCTATGGAAGGTAGGACAGGAGGGGTTGGAGTGGACCTGGTCAATATCTTAATGCAGGGGGAAAACTAATGTTTTTAATATAAAGAATCTCTACAAGACTAAAAATAGAGAATTGTGGATTGGTTTCTGCACTGAGTCTGTCTTTTCTACTTCTCCCCTTGAGTTTGACCTTTCGGATATTTCATTGCTTCTACCTTTCACTGAACTAATTCTGTGCTCAACTGTGATCATTCTATTTTTCAAACCTCTTCACTATTTGTGGAAATTAGGAAGTCAGGCAGAAAACCTGGCTACATCTTTTTGCAACTCCTCTTCTAATGAGATTAAAGTATAATGACCACTGGGGTTTATGGTGTGATGGTCACCCCCATAATGAGCCAGGATCTCACAAGGGCCCAACATAAACCAGGTCACCTTCAGTGCAAAACATGACCCATTTCCTAATGAAATCTAAATGGGATGATATAAAGTAGTCACAGGAGCACTCCCTTGATGGGTACGAATATCAGCAGAAACAAAGAAAAAGAAATACAGTTATTCCAGATTGTATGGAGAGAGAGCCCCAAGATGAATTTGTATTTCAGAGAAATGGTGCTAATAAAGGAGGAATTCCTCAAGATAGAAATTACTTATTACTTGATTAAAAAATTCAAACTAGTGAACATAATAATATTCTCAGATAAGACTTGCCTTTCATTGTATGAAGGCCCATACAAAGGCTACCCATTCCTGTCCCAGGTCAAAATTTCAAAGGAGAAAGACTTCATGTGAGATTACCATGATGGTGACAGTTCTATGCCAGGCAAGTTTATCAGTGAAATGCTACCAAAGGTTGATAATCCACCACGTCCTCAGTGGTTCCTCAAAAATAACATTTCAAAAATCAGCAATGAGGGCTGGGGATGTGGCTCAAGTGGTAGCGTGCTTGCCTGGCATGAGTGTGGCCTGGGTTCGATCCTCAGCACCACATACAAACAAAGATGTGTGTCCGCTGAAAATTAAAAAATAAATATTAAAATTCTCTCTCTCTCTCTCTCTCTCTCAAAAAATCAGCAATGAATCTGGGAATCAATCATCATAGATTTTAAATACAAACAAAAGTATAACTAGGAGACAAGTATAAGATGAATTATAACCTAACACAGTTATAATTTCAGAAGAGAACATACAAAAGGAAGACTTTTCTTGGGAGCAAAATATCACCTACTCTATTCTCCATGAGTATCAATGGGGATGTAAAACTATGTTTCATTCCTGAACTCATAAAATTTTCTTTGTATTTCTGTAATGGATAAATATATCGAAGGAAGCTACTCTGCAAAGCCAATTCTCTAACCCCATCCAGGAATGACTTTGTCTACTCTATTTTCTTTAATTTTATGTCAAGAGGAATGGGGGTGTCAGGTAGCTTGTGACCGTTCCTAAATTGGTTCTAGCATTTGAAAAGAGATATCCCCTTTATTTATGTAGATACGACGACAATCAGTAAGAATATTGGAGGTAAACAATGTAAAATGTAGGCTCTTTCTAGGAGTTTATTTTTATCTCCTCTTTAATTGAATTTTGAATACTGAGCTTTGTTGATGGCTAATGCGAGTTGTCACTTCTGAGAATCTATAGACTGTTAGAAGAAATCCACTTCTTTCTTCACGAGTGGATGGATTTAGCATGATACTATGATGCTAAGTATTATTTTATATTTGCATTTGTATCAGGAAAATATATTTCTAGTAGGAAAAGCAAGAAATAAGTTATCATTAGTTAATTTATCCAAACTTTTAAAGGATGGGTTTAAATACATGTGTATGTGTGGTTATGCCTATATATATAAACATATGCATGCATATATTTATTTCTTTCTTTATTCATATTAAATCTTCTTTGACATTGGCATTGCATGCATTTTTCAAGTGTCCTATATCACATCCTGGTAAAAATTTTAAGAACCTCAAAGCAGTTACTCTTTATGTCTTTCCAGGATCAGTGCTAAATGTGCTAAGAGTTAAATAGTATGAACATAATTAGTAATAAAATGTAATTACTACTTTCTTTGATTTTTTTTTTGTGGGGGAGCCACAAGTTTAATGTCTTTGGCTCTTAGTCTAATGTTTCCCCAATTCCATAATAAGTGTATAACCCTTTTCATACCCCTGCTAGGATTTAAATCTTAATCTGAGTACTTAGAATTTCTTGAATTAGCATCTCTAACTTACCTAACCCACAAAGAGAAACATCTTATTTGGCAAATTTACTAAATTTGGCATAAAACTATTAAATTTCTCACACCATTATGAGATAAACTAATCATGATATAAATACCTAGGTTGTAGAAGGGGTGATTATTCATCTACTGTATGGAAATATTTTCAGAGTACAAGGAATTATCTGTGTAATTTCTAATATGATTAACACAGGTTTAATAAATGTTTTGTTGAAGAAATTCCCCCCATAACCCAGAACAAAGCAAACTCTAAGCCAGTTAGATAACGTTGTGTGATAGTCCTGATATTGATAGAACTGCATCCGAAGGAGTTTCCAGGGAAGAGACACACTGCAAGACTTGATAACAGTACATGGATCAAAGGAACGTGCACATTTGTAGGAAGAGCATCGTATATTTGTATATAGCTTGCTAGCAAGAAGAGAAGGAAAGAAACTTGGTTAGTTATAAAATCAGTAGGATAAAAACAAACACATTCTCCAGGCAAATTACTGTTTTTACTTTCCTGTTCCCTCTTAATAGCTTTTCTGTTTTTACCAAGTCAGATTCCTCCCTTGGACATCCTTACAACAAGGAAAATAGAGTTATGTGACTATTTTTCTATTTTATCTGCTAATGCAAGTTGAGGTATAATACTAAAGCACAATTAATTTTAAAAAAACACTATAAGTTCTCAGCTCTTTGATGTCCGGGATAAAAATGTCAATTATCAGGAAATAAAGAATGAATATAATATGTTGTATTTAGGCATATATCCATTAATACTAGCTCTTGGAAATAAGCTTTAGATAATGTTAAGGCTGAGGAAGGACCATGAGTTTCAAAGAGTACACAAAAACATGGGTGAAGATGTATAAAATCAAGGGTTGACTATTTTCTCTCATATTCAAAAGCTAGAGCAAAGAAAGCAGGGGAGGAGGAGGAGGAGGATATCATAAAGACATGGGGAAGATGAGTGGAGTAGAAGGAGATCGAGGGGAAGAAAGGAGAGATGAAAAAAAGGGAGGAATTGTGGAATGAATTTGCAAAATTACCCTGTGTGGATTTGTAAACATACCACAGTGAATTCTACCCTTATGTGTATCTATAAAGCACCAATTAAAAATAAATAAATAAGTGAAAGGAATACCACAGAGTAGAGGAAAGGGATTAAGTGAAGGGAGACAAGAGGGAAAGCTGGTCACCAGGGACTGAAATGGAGTACATTAAACTCCATGCAGATATGATTATGTCAAAATGAACCCAACTACTATACATTATGATACTGCACCAATAAAAGAAATAAAATAAAACACACATTGATGAACTGGAGAGAGTAGAGAGGTAAACGACAATGAAAAATATTTGTCTGTCATATATTGCTATAAGTTGCCCACAATCTTAGTGAAATATAGTTCTCATCTTTTTTTTATTCTTATTACTTGTGAAATCAAAGAATTTTGGATTGACTAGATAAGATGGTCATAGATAAAGCACTAAAATTAGACCTACTTTCAAGTATTTCAATATTTGGGTTGTTGAGAGATATAGATGCATATAAAATTAATATTGTATGTGGTAGCATGAATGATTAAGGATAAAGAAAATATAATATTTTTTGTTGAAGAGCCCTTTTGTGCCAAAAACCATAATATGTTCTACAAGACAGTGAAAGAACTCCATGAAGCAGATTATGAAAATTACTTGGAACAGTGACATACTGATGTACAGTACTCAATAAATGCTAACTCTGAAATTTGTGCCTAATTTATTACAATAATAATCGTAGCTGATATGCTGAACTAACTTTTACTGAAACTCACTATGGTTCTAGACATAATATATGTGTTTTACATACAGACTAATTTACATATAATTTGCATGTAAAATACTTACATGTGCTTTACCTATACAAAATAATTTAATCGTCACAGAAATTCTTTGAGGTAGGTATTTTACAGAGAAGCTCAATGATTCACCCAAGATCATTAAGTAATAAAGGTTGGGGTTGAATTCAAACCCACATGTTTTAAAGACCAGAGTCTGCAATCCAAAATAGGATGCTATACTATTCACAGCAACAAGGCTAAAATAGCCACACTCAAGGAATGTCAGAGGATTTGAGGGTAAAATAAAAACTTTTATAGGACCTGAAGACTAATAAAGGCTTCACCAACTTATGTATTCTTATAATTCTATGAACCTTTCTTGTGCTGCCTAGACTCATTTTATCACTGTCAGTCAATGTAGAGTTTGGAGACATCTCACTAGTAACTCACCTGGAATGCTGGATCCCTGACTTTAGCCCACATCTATGAGATCTTTTAGTACTAGTCCCTAGGAGCTGCATGGTAGCAAGCTCTGCACATCATTTCTATACAGAACACCATTTGAAAACCACTGACTGAGATAAAGAGCTATACTGACTGGAAAGACAAGGAAAGGCATAGAAGAAATATGTGTGTTAATTGAGGTCCTCCAAAAAGCAGAGAGCAAGAAAGGAATACATGTGCAAAAAAATATTATTGGGGGAGAATCCTATGAATCAAAATGAAATAGAGTCAAGTGTGACAGGGTTGAACTTTACCTGAGCCTTTCCTTTGGAAAACAATGATGGTCAAGAAATACTCCCTCCTTTTTTGATTCCAGGAATTAGATAATGCAGAGAACTGCCCTTCTCCATTGACTTAGACAAGACTGGTGAATGAAGCTCTTGTGGATCTATGACAAAACCAGATACAGGCTACAAATTTCCATTATTTGCCTAATAAATTATCAGCAGCACCATTTATCACCCGAGTACAAATGGCTCCATTTGGCTCACCTGTCTAGACCAAACCTCAGCCCAGCTTCAATGCTTCCTCCAGGCCTCGGAACCTTGGCCCACTCTGGAGCCCCAGGATGCAGAAGAGCTTGGTAGAATGACTCCTCTGAAAATCAGCCAATCTCAGGGGTAAACATTGCTAATACAGTCCCTGGTGATTCCACACATTTATCCCACTTGCCCACACCTGCTCCTTCCTCACCTGGTTTATTCTGCCCTTTTCTTTTTGACCTTGCACCTTTAAAGGTCACAGTGTTTTCCTTGCTTCAGTAGTTTCTATCCCCTGACTGCAATAGTCTTTTTGAATCAAGCCTCTCCTTCTTAAGTCTGGATTTATTTCTTATTTACCATAGGAAGACTGGGACAGCCATCACACGGGGCTGAAAAAGAGATAAAAAGAAAGGTGAATGGAAGATCCTATATTCCCTTATAGCCCAAGGAAGGTTTGGTAAGGCCATCAAGTTAAAGTTTGCAATCAGAGGAGGCCACAACTGCCAGGAACAAGGCAGCTTTAACAACTGTGCTGTCCTAAACCCACTGTCTGGGTATGGCCCATTGAAAGTGTACCCTTGTCTCAAATCCACTGATGGATTTGAGTGCATAGCTGGGGGCCTTGGTCAGTTATGCTCCATGAAGTTGAGTCTGCAAAATTTGTCCTTATGGTTGCTATGATATGCTTCAAATTGCAAATCCTGACCCTTTCAGGACTCCAAGGGAAATAACAAATTCTAGAGATAGGTGCCCTCAAAGGTATCCACCTGGCAAAAGGCGGAAGGTCCTTAAGTGCAGATGCTTGCTTGCATGTATCTATGAAAATTCCTCGATAAGAATGTTGAAGTCATCTGACTATGAGTTTCAAAAGGACTATGTCAGACAAATACTTCCCCTAAATTTAACTTACTTTTTTTTGATGTTCGCAATACCAATTGGAAGAGATGCCATATTTTGCCACATAATCGTTATAGATTTTATGCAATATTTTTTTACACATAGGTAGGATGCAACCATTATGTGAAACCATTTTTACAAATTTTGCCAGTATTATGTAAAAATTATTTGTTAATAAACTGTCTTGGGTGGAAAATTAGAATGCACAGAATACTCATGAATATACATTAATGTGTTGTCAATGATATTCAGTGAGATAGGGTCTTTGATTGAAACTGCTTTCTCTGAAAAAAACCTACCCAAAGAAATGAGGCAACACAGGAAGTCCATGATATTGTTGAGATTCAGCTTTTGTAAACCTGGACAGCTCATTTTGCCTCAGTTTTGGGTTTCTTCTAAAAAGTAGTACATCGTCATCACTGTACTTCACAGGAATGACAGGAAACAGCCTGGCATGTCTATGAAATATTTTAGTTTACTCAGGAAACTGCATAGCTTAGAGGAGATTCTGAAGTCAGCTTGGAAAAAAAAAATGTGTTGTATGCTTTTGAAGCATTGTTTGGCAGTTGGTAGAAATCGTAGTCCTTTTGAGGTGTTCAATGAAGTGGTTTTAAGTATAGTATCTAGAGACAGAAAGAATGAGGGAAGAAAAATAGGAAAAGGGTGTTGAAGAACTTGTTATGTTCTTAAGTAGCTGGAACTCTGCTAAGTACAGACTTGACCACAAATGATAATTGTTCAGTTAAAGAATGAGCTGTCTTGAGAAATCATTCTGGTTTTTAAGAAAATGACTCTCTTATTTTCAGTATGATGATTTTTTTTTCTTTGCAAAGTGCATTAGATAAATATACTATAGGAGGTAATATTTCATCATGATGGTCTTAGGCAAAGACATTTTCACCAATTTACCTGACACTGAAGTTTCTAGTCAGAGAACATCATAAAAACAAATTGAATTGAGTTGCAATTCAGCGAACTTAAATATTTAATTTTGCTTTACATATAGATACCCAAACAGACGACAAGGCATGGGTACCTAAGACAATTCAGTGTTATTACCTCATGTTTCAAAGCCACTAGGTCAACATGACTACTTAGGAGAGATCACTAAGACCACTTGGTCTAACCCTCTCAAAAGAAGTTACATGTCATAATTCATACTTTGGTAAGTTACTAATAAAACATTGAAGTAACCACAACAGATAATGCAAAAAAAATTAATAATACAGGAAATAAAACTCTACGTGGCTCTACATCTGTTCTATGAGGTCAGTAAGGAGGAGGTCAACAGGAATAAACTATTGTTATTGTGGCTTGGTACAAGGTATTTTGTTATTCTACCTCGAAAGGGATTTACTGTGCTTCAGTTTATTTAGGTCAAAATGTCTTAGGGCAATATAAGCATAAGCCCCCGAAAGTTGAAAACTGTAAAAAATGGTTTAAATATAATGAACGTCTAAGGAACCATTGTTCACAGTATCCATCTTTCTCTCACTCCCTCAGTGAATAAATGAAGCTTTGTTACATTTAATTCTACAATTACACCATATTAATTTACTTCCAAAGATTTGTTTATCACTTATGTAAAATTTGTTTTCATTATGGAATCAATATTTTTTTCTGTCTTCAAAAATTATCTTCTTTGGATTAGAATGAAAATCATCATAATTTTCCCATTAAAACTAATAAGGCAATATTTTTTTTTTAAAGAGAGAGTGAGAGAGGAGAGAGAGAGAGAGAGAGAGAGAATTTTTTTTTAATATTTATTTTTTAGTTCTCGGTGGACACAACATCTTTGTTGGTATGTGGTGCTGAGGATCGAACCGGGTTGCACGCATGCAAGGCGAGCGCTACCGCTTGAGCCACATCCCCAGCCCGAGGCAATATTTATACCTAATAGTTTTTCAGTTAAAGGAAGGGTTATCAAGAAGGAATGAAGGTCATTAAGAAAATGACCTTTCAGGAGAATTCTTTCATTTAAACAACACAGCAGCCCTGTGGGTACATATTTGCATTATTATTGTTGTTGTTGTTATCATCATCATCAAGGTCATCATCATCATCTCCTAATTATTTTCACTTTGATCATAATTTCCAGATAAGGAAACTGAAGAAAAATGCAATTGGAAACTGGGGTAAAAAGTGACAGAGCCTTGATTTCATCCCAAATCCTATCTGTCAATAGCAACAGGATTCAGATCAGTGTGAGCAAAACAGAAGGAAATCAACAAAGACCTCTGTTTTTTAACTCTTTCAGCAGGAGCTGCATGACAGAATTCATAATTTGATAAGTCATTAGTAAAACATTGAAATAATCACAATTGATCGTGCAAAAAATAAAAAAGATCATGAATAAAAGAAAACTCTGGATGGCTCTACCTCTGCACTGCGGGAAGTGAAGAACAGGCTGCATAGGGAATGCCAGGTCCCACCAACTCTAACCAAAGTTTATTTTTTGTGTATTTATTATATTAAGATTTTTATGTGATATTTTATTTGAGAAAAGAATCTTATTTGAGAAAAATGTGTGTGTATGTGTGTGTGTGTGTGTGTGTGTGTGTTTAATAGAAGATAAACTAGGAAATCGCTGCACTAAGTGAACTCTGAGAGCCAACTCTGAAAGTCTGTAGCTAAAAAAATTTTGAGATACTTTATTTGGAAAGTGAACACATCTGAGTGTTTAAAGTGTTTAGAATTTACTCAATATTTCCCCATTTGTTATGTCAACTATTATTTCCTGTAATTCCTACATGCTTTATTAAGTGGGAGAAAAAGAAGAGCAATAGCTCTTAGTCTATGTAGGTAATAAGGCTTTGAGACTCTAATAGAAGCTATGAATCTTCTCACCAAAGAAAAAAAAACCACAAGTGCAGATGCCCACACAGGTACACGCAGCTAATCCAGGATCATCCACAGAAACAGTTTGTACTTGTGAATACAATTGCCAACTTAACACTGGCATATAAGTGTATTTTTGTACCTGTATTCAGTGGTAGAGAAGAAAGTGACTATTTCCAATCAGGTACAAATTGTTAATCTCCCCATAATCTGTGGTACAGTTTTGCCATCTTGAAAGATTTCATTCACCATCTGCCATTCAGTTTATTTTTGGTCATTGCAAAATGAAACTGTTCAGAAGTTTCTAATTCCACCCCCGCAAATTATGAAGATTTGTGATTTCAAAACTCAACATCTACATGATACTGGTTGTCATTCTTAGCATGCAGAGCTGGAGATAAGGCACAAATATTTACCAGTCCATTAGTACACTTGAAAGAATCTCACCACTCTCTTTCCTAATTCTCAGGAAGAAAACCAGTGGGAACGCTTTTTGTATTGCTTTTGTTTCTTTCTAGTTTAGAGTGAGTTTGGTATTTCACTGGCAAATCTACCAATGAGAGGAAATTCATCATGGCATTGATCAATATGCAAAAACATTTTAACTAAGGAACTTCTTTAGGAACAAAGTACTTAGATAAACTCATGGGACTGGGTGAGGCATTGGAAAGAGGATATGTGGTTCTCTCCAGGGAGAAGAGTCAGATATTGAATTAAATATGCTAACCATGTGATATTGTGTCATAAAAATCCCAAAGATAACTTTTCCTCCATTTGCATTTCTCATTTGTACTTGAATTGGGAAGTATTATCATTATATTTGTATTCTTTCTACATGTATTTCCCATACCCCAAAATACAAAGCAATTTTTTTCAAGTATTTCAGGTAATATCCTTATTTTCAGGTTTGACAGGTCCAACAAGTTTACTATAACTGTTTGGGATGCATAGTTACTTCTTTAAATCAGAGACCCTCATGTGCAAAATGAGCACTGGGTTACATTCTATGTAGACCTAATATGGACACGTTCATCCCCTTGTTATTGGAACCTCACAATATCAACATGATAGGTACTATTATTTGTCTTTTCAAAGAGAAAAGAGTCACGTGGCTGGCGGTGGTATCAGAGCCACTTCTTACCACACAGTTTCTTTGGAAAAACTTTTAAAATTCAAGCTATGGGAAGGTGTTTAACTTCTATCTATTGAGAGATTTTTATAATATCTCAATATTATATTATGAAATAACTATATTTCATATTTTTATATTACATATAATGGTATTATATTGCTTTATAATATCCTACTACATGATGCCATATGAAAAGTTTAATAGAATATATTACTTCTCTAACAATCTAAACTCCAAACATTTTCCCCTTTGAGTTTACTAATGCAATGTTTAGTAAGTTCATTTGGGAAGAGTCTGATTGGCTAAGGTTGGGTCCCTTTCTTAATCTCTAGATATAATACGAAAGGAAAGATGGACCTTCCTTCCATTTTCAAATAGAGAGTTTTCAGGAGGCAGGGACTAGATTGTCCCTTCCAACAAGGTAGCATGGTAAAAGAAAATCTTCCAGAGATGGAACCAATTATACAAAGAGTTAGATGTTGAACAGTCAAGAAAAAAAAGTTCTTCATAAGGACTATGTTATGACTTTTTCACACATACATATTTTACCCTCATGCAACCATTTGTGATCAACATGATCAGAAGGAAAATGAGTCACAGAAGGAATTTGTTCAAAATTAAAGAGACATAAAGATCAACCTATGATTTAAACTCAGATACCTTTGACTCCAAAGCCTGTAATTTTCCCCAAATTTCACTGGTAAGTTATGTTTCCTAATTTTCATTCATATGACCCATTTTTCATTGTTTGGAAGCAGAAGAAAGCTATTCTATTAATATATTACTTATTATCTTAAGTTCAAGGTATATAGCATTTTCTTAATCAATGCCATTATTCAAATGATTTTTTTCTGGTAGAAAATAAATGTGTAAATCTAACCCAAAAGAAAAAGTAGGAAATTATTTTTTCTCTGTGTAATGTCTAGTTTGCATATTTTGTTGTCGTCATTCAAGGATGTTCTGAGCTATGATGAAAAAGGTTAAGTAAATATACAGGTAGCTCCATGGCCTGAATCCATTAGGACTTGAAAGAAAGACAAAAGGTCCAGGAAAGCAGCAAAAAGAGACAATATGATTGGAAGAGCAGAGGAAGTATCTCATGCACAAAAAAGATATTAGAGTCCCCTGCCGCAGTCAAAAAGGAAGGATTACAACTCTCTTTCTAAACAGTATGTTTGTTGAAAGTACATTTCTAACAGGAAAGGAATACTGATACAGATACTTCAGAATAATAAGCCTTCAAGTGAAAATGCTAGTCCTGATTAAGAGGAGCTTGGGTATATAAAGACAAAATTGTATAACACTTAGAGGCCACTTGGTCTGGAGAAGATGATCTTGAATCTTATAGAACTTAATTAATGAACTTAATACATCATTCTCAATTAATTTTAATAAGTATCTTGATATATAGCAAAAGAGAGAAATGGGATATGATACCACCACCTACGGAGTTAAGGGATATAGTGCATGGACTATTCATAAGAACATGATAGACCATTAGCAGTGAAGCAGTAGGGTATTAAAAACATTAGACTGGAGAACATCATCTTATTTCATAATCACACATACCCACAAGTTTTCCCTGGGAGGAATGATGCATTCCCTAAATATAAAATATTATGGATCCTTATGTCACAGCCATTACTTTTATGTATCACTAAATTAGGTTTAGATATCTCTGCTCCATAGAAATTCAGAGATAAATAGATAGGACTCCATGCCAGATGTACATCCAGAATGTCCTTAGCAAAATTTCGCAAGAAAAATTTTAAGTTTACAATTTACTTTGTGATTTCTTTACTGTATTGTTTCTACCTGACCAATTATACTTAGCATTTTCTATGATTCTTTAAAAATAGGTTGGCACATATTCCCCAAATTAGGACAGTTCTTTATGGTGCTTCAATATCTTAAATAGAATCTCAACTAAGTCACTTCCCTTTCTGAGGACTTGGCAAAGTGCTTAACTTCTCAGATTTTTTGTTTGTTTTTTTTCCCCCTCATTTGACAGTGGGAACTTATGAAGACCTACATCACAGTACTTTCCAGGGATTTTTATAATGTAATGCATACATTACATACATATACATCCATAGCTCAGTAAAATCTGAGCTATGGAGAGTTTCTGGAGTTAGAGAATTCCAGACTACACTGAAGATCTGAATTCAGGCCTTGGCTATGCTTAATTCAAGAAATATTGCTTCCAGGTGACATTTGTTAACTTCTGAGTTCTTCTTTTTTTAAAAGTGGGACTGACTTCACCACCTTGTAAAGTAGCCAGTATCTTTGGTAATATATTTAAGTGACGATGTGGAAGCACTTTGCACTCTGTAGAACTAACCATTAACCATAAATTTAAGGAAATTTATTCACACAGAGCACAGGACCTGATAAGAGGATGTGTATGGCAATACCTGTGTTCTCACCAGCATTCCCATGATTTCGTCGTGGTACTTACTACACGGCATCCAACCTTCCTTGGAATATTTTTAAATGGAATTATGATGAAGTACAGTTATCAGCTCCTTATCACATAATCACTGAACCAATAAGACAAACCCTACATCAATGAGTTTCACGAAATGTATGGAATATCAGAGTTGGAAAGAACGAAAACTACTCCTTTTACAGTGCTGTTTTTAAAGTCTGATGGAATTGACACCCAGAGACCTACTTACTCAACAAAACAAGGTAAAATCAAAATAACCAGAAATTCCAATTTTAAGTAACGTTCTACTGGTATAGTTTTCAAGAGGGGCTATTACAATTAAATACACCTGGAGATAAAAGGACATCAGTCAGGGCTTGTAGTGTGATTTTTGGAAACAACAACAACAAAAAAGAGAACTTGCTAAGATTAATGTATTAAGCCATAAGATAGAGACCCTTTCTCAGGTGAATCTAATCTGTTCTCCAGGGACGACTTGCTTTCCTCCCTCCAGTTAGTTTTCCTTTTAAGCTAATTTTGTAGCATTGGAGGTTACTATTTTCATTTTCCAATTTGTAAGTCCCTTTCCATTTTCCAGATCATTACCATTTAAGACGTTTGGCTCATTCTTCTTGAGAGTTCCTAGAGTCCTTAAAAGAAGTCCTCCCCGTGGGTCTCTGGCCTTTGGCAGGACCCTGGATGTGCCAGGACTGCTGCAAGGCTCAAAGACCTTGTTTATGCCCCCTCTGCCGCGGGGTCTGGCGAGGCAGGCTCTCATTTGTTCATCTGACTGAGATTTATTAAATGCCAACACTGTGTCAAGTGCCGTGTTTATCACTGGGTTAACTTACTACCTACAGAAAGAAACAACAATTACACTATGTTCTGATAAGAGCTGTCATAAAAGCATTTACAGGAATCTGTGTGAGCCCACCTTGCTAGGGTCAGTCAAGGGTTTTAGCAGAAGAGAGTTGCATTTCTACCACACTTCAAGTGTAAATCATATAGGAGTGTTCAGGACCTGTGTGACACCCTGTATACCCAAAGGGTGCATGCCACCCTCAGTAAATAAAATAGTAAATCCTCTTATTTCTACTTCCAACATGTACTCACAATCCTTCACTTCTTGGTCCTAATGCTACCACCACGGTCGTCCCAGCTGCCATTATCTCTTGCCTGAATTATTTCCTTTAGCCCACTACTCATTCTCTTCATTTATATTCTTGTCCACTGCAACTCACCATCCGTCTGGTGGTCAAGATTGGGTGTTAAGAAATCAACTAAACTAAATCATGCTTTAACCCTTTATTGGTTTACTACTAACTAGAACTCACATCACCTGATGTGACTTACCAGGTCCTGTGATCTAACACCTGCTCACCCCTCCAAATTTCACCTCTTACGTTTCTCTCCCTTATTCTCTACACTCAGTATCCATGTTTTTCATTCTCTTTCTAAAAAAAACATCAATTTCCTTCTCTCCCACAAAAGGAATTTTTATGCTTGCTCTTCTCCTCAACAGGAATGACTTTATCATTAATATTTGCATGGCTAATAACTATTTTCTTACTGTGTTCAAGGTCATATGTCACCTTCTCAATGAATTATAACAATCCAATGTCAAGTCAGCTGCCCAGATGATACTACATCAAATAGGTTTTCCTTCCTTACAACAGTTAGCATCATATCAATTCACATACTTATTTGCTTACTTATTACTGTGTTAGAATACTAGCTCTAAGTATGTTTATGCTGTTCCACATCATTTCTCAAATGCCTAGAAAGTAGGTGGCATCCAGTAGGTTACCCATAAAATTTGCTGAGAATATAGAAGTAGATAATCATGAAGTTAAAAAGCCTGCAATGTCTTACAGTCATACTGAGAAACAGGGTGGATTCCCAACAAAACTTGGTTCAGATGTAAAGTCTGATGATCACATGCACACCCACCTACACACACACACACACACACACACACCAAAAGTGTATGAAACTGTTTTTTTTAATTACATAATGAGACCTTTGGGAAGAACTTCCCATACTGCCCTAAAAGGTTTTCCATGCTGGTCCTAAAATGATTGGAGCGATTAAGAAGAGGAGACTGGCTTAAGGATGCTGTTTGGATTAAGGTGAGGATTCTCACACATGACAGGCCTCACATGATCAGAGCCGAGTGCCAAAGGAGCACCAACTCAGATTTCCTATAGCCTTGTCTAGATCTGGGCCAAAGAGGAAGAGGAAGCTGAAGATTAGAAACTTGTTAGCATCAAACATCAAAACATGAAGTCACATTCTTCATTACAAAAATGTTCTACAGAATACACAAACTGTATAAAATGGTGCACAGGGAAGAATCTTTCCCCTTCCTCCTTCCCTCTTTCCTTCCATCCCTCCCTCTCTTCTTTCCTTTCTTCTTTCTCCTTCCTTCATTCTCTCCCTCCCTCCCTCCCTTTCTTCTTTCTTTCTTTCTTTCTTTCTTTCTTTCTTTCTTTCTTTCTTTCTTTCTTTCTTTCTTTCTTTCTTTCTTTCTTTCTTTCTTTCTTTCTCTGTCTTTCTTTCTTTCACAGGGATTGAACCCAGTTCTTCTTTTTTTGCTGTTGTTATTTGAATCTGGGTATCCCTAAGCTGCTTAGGGTCTCACTAAGTTTCTGAGGCTGGTCTCAAATTTGCAATCTTCCTGCTCAGCCTCCCAACCTACTGGGACTAGAAGCATGCACCACTATGCCCGGCAAAGAATTTTGAAATATGTGAAGCATGATGAGATTTGAAATTCACATTTTAAAAAGATTGATCTAGCAGCAGTCGGTCCCAGGGGAATGGGTAACAGAGACGAGACAAAATCAGGACTATATTGAAGAGACTGTTGCAGGAATCCATGTGAGAGAGAACAGAAACTCCCCAACAGAAATTCTTGAAGACTATGAAGAAACAGGGTGGAGAGATAGGAACAAATTTGAAATATATATAATTCTTAGTGGGAAAAAATTCTTACCAGATTACATTTTCTCAACACCTTAACTGATTTGCATTCTGACAAAACTACCCTGGTACTTAAAGTAGCTTATGGTAAAATGGCCCCTTGACAAGGAAAACACTAAACCCCAATCAGCCACTTTTGAAACTGGAGCCTCTAAAGACTGCACAAATACTGCACAATCATGCCGAGTGCACACGTCACAGGGAAGTCACTTGTAACTCAGAGGGAAGCATGAGCAGGTTCCCGACACCACTGAGGGTGGTCATTAAAGTCGGACTGATAATTGAGATGCTCAGATTCTATTTGAACCTCCGCTTCCCTATTGAGCTTAAATCTGAGTACCACTGAGACTTATAGAGTCACTCTTACAGTTGCAGTTGCTAGATGAGAGATGCTTAGAAGCTTAATCCAAACATTCAGGATTCTGGCAAGGGAATTAGGCCCTCGAGATTATTTCATAGTGATATGCCTGGTCAGGGAAGATGGAAGCAGTTTTTAAAATATTTTATTTATAGCACTATTATGCTCTTAATGTAAGACTTCATACGTAGTTAAGCACCATGCTCCTTAAGAACCAGAGCTTGTCTCTCCCTCCTGACATCCGCTGTCCATAAGTAATCCTTCCTTCTTCCGGATCATTCCTATAACACTCAGGTCTCCATTGCCAGACATTTTGCATGTGCTTTCAAATGATCAGCCCCCTTTATGCAGTCTTTCTCTTTATTAGAATGTCAATGTTTATCATGGAGCTGTGTGGCTGTGGTGGTGACAATAAAAACTTCAGTATAAGTTACTGGAAATTTATTGTTTTTGTTTTTCATGATGGAAAAGAAATTTAATAGAATCAAAATATCTTTAAAAAGAAAACAGTTCAAGGAAACCCTTTCCCTATCTCCGGGATTACGAAGGGTCCAGACACATGGTACAGGAATCACTGGAGTAGATGATTCTGCATCCCCTTTTCTTCCTAAAAATAGAACTTTACAGGATCACTGGTTTAATATTAACCTTCCAGAACTCTTCAGATTGATGTCATTAGCCCATAATAGCTCCAGTTTTTAGCAGCCCTTCCACATAGTTTGATTGATTATAAACTCTGATAAATTCATACTTCTCTCATTGATCCTTTATTTGGTCTTTCTCTGCAAACACAAACGGTGATTATGGGTTTCAGGTGGAAGATGCATTGATTCATCTCCACAGCACCTGCGTTCACGGGAAATGCCAGTTTCCATCCACTTGGCTTTCACGGGAGCAGCAATGTCTGTACAATATCACCCACCACACTGTCACAGAGGTAGGTAGCAGACACCAGCTAGGATGATGAGACCTTTCCTCTAGATGTAGAGCATTTGGGCCAAACAGAATATCAGAATAGTCTCCTTCTAGTTGGAAAAAAATTAAAATAAAATATAAATTTTGTGATGTGACAACAACTAGGTTTCTTACCCTCTAAATAAAGCACAACTGTAGGGAAAGTGAATGAATCAAACCTCCCAAAAAGGTGAAAATAAAACCCAGGGAGAGGATCCTGATGGCTCTTGAGTCCATGGTAAAGATGATCCCAAAGCCTGGTGCTATCTTTTATAACCAACTGACTCTACAGCCTGTCTTTAGGTTTGGTGATCCACATGAGTTGAGCTATTGTCACCTGCCATTGAGAAAGCCCTAGGAACAATGAATGGCATGTTTTATTCCCTTTTAAATGTCCCTGAGAACCTAAGACAGTTTGGTACTACATGAACTATACTAGCCTGGGATCACTCAATAAGGACAGGGAAAAGGGCAGAGTCCTCAAATTCTGGTGCTGTGGAGAAAGGGGCTCATCAGAGAGAAAAGTCCATATGAAAATAAAAAGAAGATGAAAATCAGTCATAAGATGAAGAGACTCAATGGTGCACAGAAAAAAAAATTATAACAAATAAACCTGATATTCTACACAAAACCAAAAAGAAAAATATTGAAGAAAATAATAATGTATATCTACCCTCCTCAATAAGGTGGCTAATTTAACATAATATAAACTCATAAAGAAGCAAGGGCTGTGCAAACTTAATGATAGTTAGCTTGATAACAGTTTTATCCTAGGGTATATCTGAAAATAAGATGGTATTTCTTATCTGTTAAAAATCCATCCAGCTTTTTCCTCCATTTTCTTTTCAGTGAGCTGAAATCAAGGTTTAGTTGTTTGCTCCTAAAGGGTTCAAGCATATTTCATGTCATTCTTCAATAAATACTAATACTTGGACATAGAACTGTTTATATATTCATCTGACAGATATTAATTAAACACCTTTCCTGTAGCAGATATTGTTCTAATTATTACTTGGAATATACTGGAAAGCAAATGAAATAAAACAACGATTCCTCCCGTAAGGGAGTTTATATTCTAGCAGATGGAGATGAAAAGCAAGCAATAACTATGATAAATGAGTAAAGTGAATTGCATGTTCAATTATAGAATTTTTTTGAAGAAAAGGGAAAAGTTGAGGAAAGTAAGAAAAATCAAGAGAGTCTGGTATAACATGAGAAAGGGAGGTCTACCTTTCAATAAGGTAGTTAAAGCAGTTTCTTTGACAAGGCATCATTTGAGGAAAAATGTGAAGAAAGGAAATGAACAAGCTGTGCGGATATGTAATGCAAAACAGTTCCAGGAAGTATGTGTCCTGGGATAGGGCTGTACCTGAAGGTTTCACAGGGAGAATAATGATCAAGAGGAAGAGTGACAGATAATGAAGTCAAAAAGGTAAGATATGAACAGAAAGCTTTTACGAGTGCTTCGGTTTACACTTTGGACTTTGAGCAGAGTGACAAGACTTGACTTATGTACAGTGGCTGTGGCTATCAGGGGAGTAAATTGTAGGAAGCATAGGAAGGCAGAGAGATGGTAATGTTGTCGAGCACTTGGGAAGTACAAGAGAAAAGAAAGAGGAAGACAGAGAAAAAGAAATAGACACATGCAGTCTGGAAGAGGGGTCTTGGATCATCAGATAAATCTGAGAGCATGAGTATCACTGTCTGATAAAAGTCTGGGTGAAATCATTAGAAAGAGAGGAGACAGAAGGGCAGAGATAAGCAAGCAGTTTAACTCACAGCAACTCGACCAAGAATATCCTCCAAGAAGAGATGGAAGAAGTGGGGGCCTTTGCTAATAATGAACCACACATTCCACAAAGTGGAGTGGGAAAGATTCAGCAGTTAGGAAGGGAGCAGATGAAAGGCCAAGAATTGAGGATCTATGCAGAGCTTTCTGGAGAAGAGCTAGGGAGGAAAGGGTATAATCTGGTTGTCGGGGATTCTTGAAATGACTGACATGAGGTCGTGGAACAAAATCAGAGCTGGTTAGTTGAAAACAGGTGATGGTAGCAAGGCTCCAAGTCTTGTGGGGAAAAGTGGTGAGTATCTAGAGTTCTCTCCTCATCCTTTCCACCAGGCAGAGGAGATCTGGCTCAGCCTGTGGGCTTACTACTGATCTCTGATTGTTATGGTATAGGTGTCCCCAACAGCTCACATGTGAGACACTGCAAGAAGGTTCAGAAGAGAAATGGTTGTGTTGTGAGAGTCTTAACCCCATCAGTGAATTAATCCCCTGATAGGGATTAACCGAATGGTAAGTGAAGTGGTAGGGTGTGGCTGGAGGAGGTGGGAATTGGGGCATGGCTTTGGGTATCTATTTGTATCTGGTGAATGGAGTTTCTTGATCACCATGTGAGCTGGTTTCGTCTGCTACACTCTTCCACATTGATGTACTTCCTCACCACGAACCCCAAGGAATGGAGTTGGCCTTCTATGGACTAAGACCATTGAAACTGTGAGCCTTCAAATAAACTTTTCCTCCTTTAAAATTGTTCTGGTCAGATCTTTTAGTCATAAACAGCAAAAAGCTGACTAAAATACTCATCCTGGGGTCACAAGTCTACCAGAGACCATCTCAGGATTTGCATAGTCATGTGTTGCTGGGGGTACACCAAGGTGGAAGAATCAATGAACTAAGCAACCTCCAAATTGAAATCAGGGACCGATATTTACTAAAACTGTGTTTCACTAAGAGATAATACCAAGGTTTTTTTCAAGTTTCTCATGCAGAGATATCAAGCATAGACTGGCTCTACTCTCTATGCATGTTTCCCTATTAGTAAAGTTTAAGTTATAATTAGCAGCTACAACAAAAGGTTGATTACTGAGATTTGTAAAGAACTTAGCATGGAGCTAAAAAATAAAAAGGGACCAATAAAGGTCAGCACCATCAATATCATACATGGCACGAAAATAGTTTTCAAACCTGCCACTTTTCCAGTTCTGACCACCATAATCATTTACATGAATTGCTACAGTTAACTCTCACCTGGCCGTCTACACACAATTCTCCTACCTCTCCAAACATTTCCATGAAACATATGAAGTAACATTTTTACAACAGCTTTGATATATAATCCAAGTGCCGTAAGATTCACTATTTTAAATTGAACAATTCACTGGTTCTGCTAAAATCATAGAGTTTGTACAGCCACTATAATTTTAGAACACTTTCATCAGCTCAAATAGAAACCTCATAACCATTAGCAACGACTACCCATTGCCTGTTCAACCAATGCGTGGCCACCAGTAACCTATTTTTTTGTATCTACAGATTTGCTTGTTCTGGACTAAATGGAGTCATAGGATATGATGTCTTAGTGACTGGCTCATTTGTTTTAACATATAGTTTTCAAGGATTATTCATATTTTAGGTTGGATCAGCACTTCATTCCTTTACATTGCCAAATAATATTCTCATTATGCATAAGCCACATTTTATTAATCTAGTTACTAGATTAATAAAATTAATGTTTAGGTTGTTTCTGCTATTTAGCTATCATATGTAATGGTGCCATGACATTCATCGATGAGTTTTGTGTGAATATGTTTTTATTGATCTTGGCTATATATCTTAAAGTGAAATTGCACAGGGGTATAACTGTGTAACATTCTGAGGTACTGTAAAGGAACTGTACCATTTTCCAGCCTTACCAAAACTGAGGATTCCATTTTTCCCATCCCAGTGTGTGTAAAGAGAAATCTCATTATGAATTTGATTCTTATTTCCCTAATGACCAAAGTTATTGACAATATTTATGAGCTCATTGGCTATTTGTATATCTTCTTTGGAGAGATGTACATTCCAAATCTTTCACCCAGTTTTTAACTGGGTTAAATGTTTTGTTTTATTTTATTGTTGAGTTTCGAGTATTCTATGTCTATTCAATCTCTTATGTTTTCTTTCATGAGTTTTAGAGTCTTAATTCTATGATCCATTTATAATTATGTTTGTATATGGTGTGAGGTAAGGATTCAATTTCATCCTTTTGCATGTGAATATTTAATTTTTCTAGCGCCATCTATTTGAAAGACTTTTATTTCACCTCTGGATTATCAAAAATCAATTGGCCATAAGTGTAGGGATTTATATTTTGACTCTCAAGATTCCACTGATTTGTTTTTGAACCTTCATGGATTCTGTTGGGAAATCAATTTTTAATCACACTGAGGATCCCTTTTATGCAATAAGGTATTTTTATCTTCCTGCTTCAAGATTTCCTTTTTTCTTTGTTTTTCAGTAATTTGAATATAATGTGTCTTGCACTTGGAGATCAATGAGATTTTTGAATCTGTAATTAATTTTTCACCAAATTTAGGAACTTTTTGATCACTATTTCTTCAGATGTTCTTTCTTCCCACCTCCTTTGTCTCTTTCCTCTCCTCAGACTTTTGTTACAATGTCTGGTATGCTTGGAGTTGCCCCAAACATCTCTGAGACTGTTTTTATTCATTCATTTTTCTCTTTGATTTCCAGAATGCATAGTCTCAACTGACCTATATTCAAGTTCACTGATTCTTTTTTTTACTGGCTTAAATATGTCATTGAAACCCAATAGTGATTTTTTTTTCCATTTTCAGTTATTATATATTTTACTCCAGAAATTCTATTTGTCTCCTTCTTATTGTTTCTAGCTCTTATTGGTAGTCTCAAATTAGAGAGGTATTTCTTACTTTTCCTTTTGACACAGTTTCCTTTGGTTCTTTGAAAATGTTCAGAACAGCTATTTTATTTTATTTGGGGGGGGGCGGGAATTACTATGGATTGAACTCAGGGGCACTTGACTACTGAGCCATATCCCCAGCCATCGTCTGTATTTTATTTAGAGACAGGGTCTCACTGAGTTGCTTAGTGCTTCACCGTTGCTGAGGCTGGCTTTGAACCTGATCCTCCTGTCTGAGCCTCCCGAACCACTGGGATTATAGTCGTGCACCATCATGCCCAGCCAATAATAGCTATTTTAAAGTTTCTGCAGTAAGTCTACGTGTGGGCTTTGTCAGAAACATTCTATTGTTTGCTTCCCATCCCCACCCCATACATAGGCTACCTTTTTTTTTCTTTTTGCATATCTTTCATGTGTTTTACATTTTTGTTTGCTTGTTTAAAGCTGGACATTCTAATTTATATACTGTCAGCATCTCCAGAAATCAGAACTCCTACCACCACCCTAACAGAATTTTTTTGTTGTTTGTTGTTGCTGGTGATGATGTTGATGATAATTCAGGGAATTCCTTGGTTAAGTTCATAAAATCGTATGTTTTGTTGTGTTTGACCACTGACTGAAGTCCTCTTGGTCCGTTTGGTGGTTAGCTAGTGATTAGACATAGATTTTCTTCAATATCTTAAGCCAATGTCTCTGTATTGTGGTAGGGCACAGATTCCACACTCTGAATGTTTAGAGATCTCCCTTTGTTTTAACTTCCTGCTTAACACTGGCCCTAAGATTACCCAGAGTGGAACCATTAGGGCTTTTCCTGGTCCTTTTTAAAATCTGGAAGCTTCACAGCTTAGTGGAAGGTATGTGTACAGCCTGTACCTACTCATGACCTTATAAATCTCCAGGAATATGTCAGAGCTTCCAAAGCCCCCTAGAATTATCTCATTTCCAGAGTTTTCCTTTGAATCTTTTGCTGGACCCCTGATTGCCTTAACCACCCCATAAGCAGCTGTGATGTTAAAAAAAAAGATTGTCAGTGACTGTCAACAAATGCCCTGGGAAAAGAGCTTCCCACCATGAGCATTCTGTGGGTCAAGTTGAACAAAGACAAGCCTGTGAAAGGCTATTATGAAAGGAGCTGTCAGGTGGGTCACATGGTAGGTGACAACTTCCTGCATAAAGGACTTTCTGAGAAGCATCCAATCCTTTAGACCTCCCGTCCACTGTGGTACGTCACTGGAGAAGCTACTTGAGTTGTCTTTACTAGGTACTGAGCCATGGGGGACTTAGGTCCCCCCTTGGGAACGATCGATCCAGCATTCCCATGTGTAGACTCCCCAAGGCGTGAGATCTCTGGCCTCGCTCTACTAATGGGACAACTGTTATGGCTATAACTCATTGGGAGCTAACAGCCCACCCCCTACCTTATTTGTCAAAAGAACATTCGGTGGAAAACCTTTGAGGTTCCCTTGTATAAATAAACCAAATGCGGGCTCTCGAATGCTCTCTCTCTTCCCAGTGTGGAAGCTCAACCCTAAGGTCAAAGAACTGTCCCACCCCTGCTTTTCAAAATTACCTTCTGTGTAGTGTGGTTTTTTTCTCGGCCTTCTTTTCTTTTCTTTATGTCACAACCAGCTTGCTCCAAGCAGAGGAACTCCATTTCCACCGCCTGAGAGGCTGCGTGCAAGAGTCCACCTTAGGTGCCTGGATTCACAGCTACCATGGTGGCAAGTCTACTAGTTTTCAAGATCACTGGGAACCTGGGAAGTGGGTGATTGGAACAGGTCCAGTCAAAACAACCTAGGCCCACTGTTCTTACTTCAGTTATTTTTCTTAAATGAATCCTCATCAAATGTTTAGAAGCCTTTGGATAATTTTTTAGAGTTCTGAAAAGGTTGATTTCAACAATTTTCGCTTCTGTGGCTTTTATGAAGGAGTAGATATTTGGAGGGCCTTATTTTGTCCCTCTGGAATTTTCTCTCCTAAATATTTTCTAAAGCACCAATCTAAGCATTAACTCCTCTCTTTAGAATTATGCAATAGCTTCCCTTTAATTTTCAGATAAAGTCACAAAAATGACCTACAAAGCCGTATGTAATCTGGTCCTTACCTACCTCTTAGACTTTAACTCCAGCATTCTCCCCGTAGGCCTCCTTTCAATACCTACAATAAGCCACCTTCCTGCTGGCCTTTTGCAAAGATTTTCCCTCTGCCTATAACCCTCTCGCTCTCTCCGTCCCACTCCCCACCAGGCTAATTCCTATCAACTCACTGGTCTCCCTGTAAATGTCACTTCCAGGAGGAGCCTTTTCTGACTCACGAGCAAGATTCAGTCTCTGCATCAAATGCTCTCATGGCACCTTGCATTTTTCCTTCATAGTACTTACCATAACTGTAATGAAATGTAATTTGTGTAAGTATTTGTTGAATATTAAGAACCATGATGGCAGAGATTTAATCTGGCTCAGAGGAAAATGTTCAATAAATGTTTGTTGGAATAAATAAGTGAGTGAATGAAGAATAGAAGAAATGTGTTATGCAAATATCTGCCCACCACAACTGTTCAGCCTTGCGGGGGTGGGGGGGGGGAGTGTAGAATGGAGGGGGGCAGGCAACATCATGGAAGCTCCCTGAAATTCTGCAGAGACGTGCCTGCTTCAGTAAAAGTGTAGCTCCTCAAAATATTTAATTGTGGAAATTAAAGAAGATCATGCAATTGCTCAAATAATTTACTTATCCAAGTCCCTCATTTTATATATGATCGTGTACACTCCAGGTGAGCAAAGGATGCTTGCAGCAGTTGTCAATCTAGGCTGTGAATCGCACAGGAAAACATTAAAATATCCACCTCCAGACAACAGTCCCAGAAATTCTGTAATTAAATTTGCCTTTATTGCACCCCAAGATCATGGTATGGGTGTTTTGGCAAAGCTCTCTAAATAGTTCTAATATATGCAATCAGGTTTAAAACCATTGTGGATGAAAAGGTATCTTGTCTCCAGTTCCTGTCTTTCAACTTTCCATTCAAAGCACTTGAGACCTTACAGCAAGGATGTGGGATAAGATTTGGGGAAAGGCTGATAAATGATTGCCTTCGAAAGATAGGAGGTAAGTAGTGTCATGTATGTCTCTATCAATTAAAAAAAAAACTAAAGAATAGGTGCATTTCACATTTGAAATAACAAAAAGAAAAAGCTTGTCTCTGGGGAAGAGACAACCTGTTTTCTGCTAATAAACTCCAGGGTGGCTTTGTGGCTGCCTTGATTAATTGGTGACGATGAAATAACTAGTGCTCAGGGATACATGAGACAGCGAAGGATTGTAAGTGACAGTTTGCTGTTAAAATTCATCAGGCCCTGCAAAGCTCCTTGATTAATGAAGTCACTGTGCCTGCCTCCGCCCTGAGGAGGGGGGCCTGCTGTGGGAGGGAGGGGAAAACAAATTTGCACGGATGCTCTCACTAAAGAGGTTCGGCACCCGGTTGCATTTAATCTATGTGCTACTGCATTGCAAGTACCTTCTCCTCGATTGTTCACTGGTACTGCCATTAATCACAGACCACTGTAGAGAAAAGGAAAGTAGAGAGGAGGTGAGAGAGACAGCGCTCTACTTCTTGGCTTGTAGCTGGAGAGAATGATGGGTAAGCAGGGGACCCAGGAGAACTGCTGGGTTATGACCAACCAGAGGAACTTAAAACAGGATTCACAGAGCTAAGCCTCAGCAGGCCACAGCTGGATGCTCCCGGTGCCGGCCACTGCCGTGAGAAGGTTCCTGGTGCAACATCGCCATCTACAGCTGACTGTAAGAACTTCTCTGGGGCGACCTTTTAGGACAGATTTGGGGATCATCAGATCAGTGTAAACCCGGTGGTTGCAAAGTCTGTACACTAGCCAGCTGTAAGGTAGGACCAGGTCACAGGTCTGTCTCTCTTGGTGTTTGGACTTGTAGCATGTCATCCTGCACAGTGGACACACCACAAAGAACGAATTCCCATGAGACCTCATAAATGACCTCTTTGTTCCTAAAGATAAAGCATCTGCCTGCCCAAGCATTAGCTTTTTACCCAGAGAGAGATACTATACTGCAGGGGACCCTGCTTTGAAAGCAATGAGACATTTTTCCAAAATCAGTGTTAAAATCTTCATTGCTATACACAGTATAAGAAAATCTCAGTTTTTATGGCACTTGGTCATTATTGTGCAAGTTGGTTCATAGGTAACATCTGGATGCCTTATAATAGAGGACAAATGCTAACCTACTATTTGTATGGCTCAAAACTCTAATACATCAGAAGTAGGAATATCTATCGGACATTCCTGTACTTATACAATGTCACAGCAGTGTCTTAAGCTTTTGTCTTATAAATTAAAATGCTGATGCCTGCCCAGCTTCCATGATCACTGATACTCCTTTATGAAGATTACTGAGCCAGCCGACTAGCAGATGGTGTCATCTCAGCTCTCTTAATATGACCTGTGTGGCTTTGAACAGGTTACTTGACCTCACTGAGCCTCCTTTTATTTAATTTTTTTTCTTTATCAGCACACTGATGAGTTTGGATGAAAGGCCCAATTCGGTGATGGTGGATTGCAAGTTGAAAGAGAGACGTGAAACTTGAAGTCTCTTAGCTCACAAACTGTACAGGACTCAGTTGCTGAATGAGATACAAGTCTGAACCATTCTATCGTCTCTGACAATGGAAGGCACTGAACCCCTCATAACTGACCCACTTCTCTCCATTGCTTTGGGCAGTAGGCCAATAATTGGCAGGTTGAAGTGTTTTCATCTGCTTCTCCTGGTCTCTCTTGACCTGCAGTAGAAGAGAGAGCTTGGGCACTGATTGTGATATAGCAAAGAGCCCATCTGCTTTCCTATCTCACTGGTGTTTACAGAGTGGCTCCACACATGTGCCCGTTGTCAGCAAATAGCCCCTACTATGAGGGCTGTACATCAGGACCAGGATCTGCAGAGCACCTACCTGCTCCCTGGAAATGTTTAAGGTAGATTCCTAGAATCTGAAATAAGTTTTTTTTTTGTTGTTGTTGTTTTTTTTTTTTTTTTTTTTTTACAATCTCTTTATTAAAGCCACCTTGGAACAGGACATGGTTGGTAGCATTTCCCTAGACAGAGTGTTAAATATAACATTCAAACCAGAAAATTACTCATTGATTTGCCCCGTGAAAAGATAAATGTCTATTCAAGTCTGTTCTATTCCAGTGAGGGCCTTATTGTTTTTTAGCAAAGCCATCTGAGCGAGTCGCCCTAATGAAGCGACACAGCATGTAAATGCTTCAAGCACATGGCACAGGACAGGACCAGGGCTCTTGCCCACCAAATACAGCACTCCAGAAGCCCAACCCAGGGCTCCCGAGAGAGGGTGTGCAGGCCAGCCCCACGAGGTGGCCCTGCTGCCCCAAAGGACAGCAGCAAGCCACAGACATTCCAACCGCCTCAAGAACCTCTGAAGTCACCGCAGTTTCAGCTTTGGCCTAGAGACCGTTCTAATAAGGACAGGTGACTGCCATCTGTAAGACCCTACCAGACCACATATGCCTAATAATGCTCTCTCATTTTGAACCAGTGTTTTACAGCTCACATAGGGCACCGCATGCCCAGTCTCATTTGACTCTCTTAACAGCCCTATTAAACAGGTGGTGCAGATACCCACTGTACTGGCTGCATTTTGGTTTTCAGAGAGATGCTGTCAAGTCTTATCATATCTTTTTGTTCACTTAATGAGCATGTGCAGAATGCCCACTCAGTGCTCCACCCAGGGAGAAGGTGGAGGTGCAGACCAGGAAGCAGGACAATCAGAGGTATAGTGGAAAATGATCTGCATATCCATGTTTCAAGGAATTCCTCAGACTCAGGGGGTGGCAGGCTGGTAAACAGATTACTCTAATCCAAATTGGACAGAGTGGAAAGGGAGGGATTCACAATTCCTTAGAGAAATGCATGAGAGTAATGATTTCGCAGAGTTTTCTGAATTGTAAAAGGAATTAAGTGTGCTTTTCAGTCTGATCTCTGGGGAAAAAAAAACTATTCTGTAAAAATTATGAAATGATGTTCACTGTGGATTATAGATCAGCTGGCAAGTTCATGATGTATTTTATCATTGATTCTTTTTTTTATTCAAAATCATTTTATTTTTAATTGTACACATGTAGGGGGTAGAAAGTGACAGTTCGATAAATATATGGAATGTGTAGTGATTAAATCAGGGTAATTAGCATTTCCAACTGTTGAAACATTTATCAGGTTTATGTTGGGGACTTTGAACTCCTCTCTTCTACTTCTTTATAAAATATATAATAAATCATCGTAAACTATAGTCACCCTAGTGTGCTGTAGAACACTAGTACTTATTTCTTATATCTAACTGTATTTTACTACCTGTTATCCAACCTCTTTCTATCCTTCCTGGCCTCTAATGGCCACTATTCTACCCTCTAGTTCTATAAAATCAACTTTTTTTTTAGCTTCCACATGTGAGAGAAAACATTGATTCTTCTCTTGAGACTAACAACAAAACCTGCCGGTAAGATGAGCAGGCACTTTTATCCTTATTTTTGCAGAGGCTCATAGCAATCCAATGGCTTGTTCGAGACAATCAATCAGGAATTAGAATTTACTGGAGACTTGCTCCATGTTGAGCTGTAATTTGGATTGTCATCCAGGGCTTCTCAAACTTAATGCCCATACCAAGCACTTTGGGCCTTGTTGAATTACAGATTCGGGTTCAGAAGGCCTGGAGTTTTGTCTGAGATTCCACATTTATAACAAGCTGCCAGGGGATACCCATGCCTGTGGTTCTCAGACCTCACTTTGAGTAGCAATGATTCAGTGTGGTGTCCTTGCCCTAAAAATGCAGACTATCAAAAGGGCATATGTGTCTCTGAAATCTGAGTACATGAATGCTAACAATGATGAATCTATTTGTCAGAGATTGGGTAGAAGAAGAAAAAAATTATGGGAAACACAACCTTAAAACTTACAGAACCAGGATTTAGAAGACCAGATAGCTGATAATGACCTTAGATAAGGACCAGCACATTGGTGCCAAACCTGGGGTTCTCCAGGGATCTCCAAGGATCCAAGAAAGCATCAGTGGGTATCCTTGGGTTATTTTATATATTCAAAACTTAAGTTTTGGAATTTGAATATTTACACCAGACAAGGCCTCATTTGTTAATGAAAACATGGGCTCATTAAGAAGAAAATTTACCAGTTCTTTGTTTCTGTTTAGTCTTCCTATTGTTGGCTTAATTCTTGTTATCTATGCTGCATTCCTGGATGTGTATGTCTTTGATTAATTAAAAACTAGGAAAACAGATTAAGTATTAAAAGTTAGGATCAAACAGTAGATAGAGACTACAAGAAAAATACTTGGTAGTAAAAATGTTGGGAACTAATTCAAACCCTTTATTTTATGTTTTTGTTTTGATTTTTTGTTTTTTGGGTTTTTTGTTTGTTCATTTTGATTTGTCTTTGTGTCTCTGTTTTTTTTTTTTTTGATTTGTTTTGTTTTTGTCAAATTTGTTTTGCATTAGATTGGCTCCCTGAATATTAAGCATCTAAGCAAAGGTTTCAGAGTAAGCTAATAGAAGATCCAGGAACAAATCCCAAAAGTTCTAACATCAAAATAATAACAATGGTTTATGAACAAGCTATTATGTGCCAAGCACCTTCACTAATTATCACATTAAAGTACTGCAATAACTAGAAGGAAAGTAATTTTGAATTACCGTTTTATAGGCAAAGACTCTGAGCCTCAGAGACATGCAGATACCTGCCCAGGAACACACAGCAAGTAAAATGCTTCTGAATCAGTGGAGTCTAAGCCTGGGCCCCAAAGCCTGTGCTTATAACTCAAATCCAAGTTTCAGTTCTCTCAAGTTGCTGTTAGATTCCTGGATCAATCGTCATACTGAGCATTTGAGGACCATAGGAGGAATTAACAGTTTACTTATTTGAACCTCTGCTATTTCCAAAAATGTTTCTGAGGACTAGAGGAAATATAATAGGCAGCCCTAACCTAGTCTCTTAGCAGGCCACCAGGATGTAGCTATTTCTCTGAAAGACCTGAAAAGTTTCACTGGTAGAGACCCAGAGAGGAGAGGGACATTAAACTCAGAAAAGCACTAGTGAGAATATAAACTGAATCCTCAGCTCTTTGCCCTAAATGTGCAATAGAACAAACATAAGTTTAAAAAACAAAGAAATCCAGATTTTAATCCTACTTCCCATGTTTTGGCTTCTGAGTTCACTAGCTTTTGTGAGCCATTTTTATTATCTGATAAGAGAGGGATAATTCTGTGTTCTCCATTGAGTGGTGGAACTAAAGCATCTTGGGTAGGTAACGTCCCTGGCCCAGCTCAGGCACTCAGCGAACATGTCGGTAGCCCTTCTTGGACCAGCTACTTCCACCTTGGAAAACATGCTTTTGACCTATCTCAGCCAAACGTGACCTTCCGACAGACATTATCCTCTTGGCTCTAGATAATCCAGAATGAAAAACATGAGCATTTGCTTATCTGACCCTAATTCAAGCATATTCAGAAATATTCAACCTGGATGACCCTTCACAAAGGTCACACAAATGGCCAGAGCAGGATGGACATGACCAATGGCAGGGCCATGTCTAGTTCTCAGGATTAGATCGGCCGGGTGAGGTCATTCCTCCCTTCCACCCCTTTGGTCTGATCTGAAAACTAAACAACCCAAAGCAAACAAACAAACAAAAAAGGTCAATTTTCCTAGACAGCTCCTCCGGCCAAAGAAGAAGCCACAAAGTGTCGAATATACCTCTAGTGCCAAACGGGTGACACCGTGACATCTCAGAGGGTGGTAAAAGGGTAGCTGGTGAGATAGAGCAGGGCAACCCTGTCTCAATAACAGAGAACAATGGTTTTGTTTAGAGAATTTTAAAAAGGAAAGAAAACCAGAGGGAAAAATCCCATAACTTTTATCTTTAATGATTCTCGTGCTCAGTCAAACCAATTGATGCCTCTGATGCTTTTACTCTAATCAGATTCTCCTTGTGCAGCTAGAGCCAGACCTCCCATATTCAAACAGACTGGCGAATATTGATTTTTAGCACCACCAGGGAGAGCCTTCTTATTCTGCTCCCAAACAACACAAGTGTGGAATGAGTTTTGCAAGTTGACTCAAGTCCGCCTCAGCTGGGTCCCTTCTCCTGCTGAAAGGCAAGCCCAAAGAGGCTTCCAGGTGTCTCCCAGCAAAGAGCAACCTGTCACCAAGTGTAGTCACTGCTTCTTTGAATCCCATGCATTTCCTACAACATTTATTACTTACAGAGATTGGGGGGGGAATTGAGTTAGTCTAAGTAAAAAGATATCTGGAGTTGAAGAAGATGAAGCAAAGGGAAATTCAGACTTCCTTCTGAAACATGTAAAAATCAGGTAAGACTTCCACGACTAACTTAGCTCACAACTCCAGCCTCATGATAGCAATTCCTTGCCCTCAAAGCACCACTCAAGTGAATGACTCACAATTCTTGAACTAGCAATGATCTCTCTTACCACACAGGTCTGCTTAAAGATGGTGCCTGTGCAATTCATTCCCTTATAGCAACATTTACTTCATTGTGCTGTAAATTCCTATGAACTTACTAATATTCTGTGCAGCATAGCAAGTTCTTTGAGTTTGATGTACTGTATATTTTTCATTTTTGTGCCATCAGTGTCTAATAATGGGCATTAATCAATAGTTTTGACTGAACAATAAATGTATGAAAGAATATATAAGATAATGAGAAGTCAGAAGACCACTTCCTGCCCAGTCTGTCATTAGTAGGATGTTGTAAACATTTTAGCTTATGCTATTTAATGAGTTCACACCTTGTACTAGTAACAAACTAAATGCTTTATATACAATGTTCCTTTTCATCTTCACACTACCACTGTGAGATAGCAAGAATTATTAGCCCCATATCAGCAGGTAAAGAAAATAATTAGAAGCTCAGGAAATAGAGAACTTGTACAAGTCCACAAGTTACAAAAAAAAAAAAAGTCAAGATTCATACCAGCATGCATCATTTCCCTATGATAACCAAGACTTGAACAAATGCTAGAGAAACCAAATATATTGAGTATCTAATTATTATTTTTTTTGGGGGGGAGGAGGTTCCAGGGATTGAATAGGGCATTTGATCACTGAGCCACATCCCCAGCCCTATTTTGTATTTTATTTAGAGACAGTGTCTCACTGAGTTGCTTAGCGCCTCACTTTTGCTGAGGCTGACTTTGAACTCTCCATCCTTCTGCCTCAACTTCTTGAGCTGCTGAGATTACACGTGTGGGCCACTGTGCTTGGCTGGTATTGAATATTTTAAATTCATCTTTTGGTGTCATTCATTCATTCATCCATCAAGTTTTGCATTTATGCAATAAGTATTTATTTAGAACCTACTTTAAACTAGACTCTGTGCTAGGCTCTTGAGAATACCAAAAGAGTGAATAACATTCCTTATTTTCAAAAATCTTGTGTAGTTTAATTGAAAAGATAATAACACAGAAAGCTGCAATATAAGTTCAATCCCTCAAGAGCTAAGAAATGTAATAAAAACTAAAAGAGAAACAATCACCATTACAACAGTTTCTAAACCAGTTTTTTAGTCTCCAACTACCAAATACCACCCCAGCCCCTTCACCAGCAGTAATACTAAGAATCAGCCCATCTTTAATCACTTAAAAATGTATTTTGATCACAGTATTGCCTTCTCAAAAACAGAAAGTGTCTCAGAAGTGTCTCATTATCAAAAAAAAAAAAAAAAGGAAGGAAGGAAGGAAAGAAGGCCAAACCTTTTACTAATATACTATCATCTGTTCCCACTTATATTTCTAGGTTTATCTTCTATAGTCCTTCTAAAATTTCTGATTGGTTGTCCACACCATTTTCTAAATCTATTCTACATTCTGCATATTTGCTTCAGCTCCTTCCATTGGGGTTAGGTTTATTCTTTCTATTTAGGTCTTTCTACCTGCTACAGTTATTATTTTTCTGACTTTTCTAAACCATTTTGTTTTATATAGGCATCTCCTTTTCTTACAGCTTTCTCAGAAATATTGAATTATTCTAGGCCAAAATTAGCTGTTTATATGTCAGAGTCCTGTTCTCGTCTCCGAACATCTTAATAGCCACAGTAGTTTCTCATTCATCTTTATCTCCTCAGTGTCTAATACAATGTTCTCTGCTGTATACTCAGTGAATGTCTGCCAAAATGAATTGACTGACCAGTCTTGTGTAACGTTGACTTGTTCAAACATCCTACCTCCTATTACCTTTACAAGCTTTGTGAGGGCTGAGACTCTATTTTTAACTTTGCATTTTTAACTTTCATCTCAACACAGTTCCCAGCACAATCTTCGGATACACTAAGTACCTGGTAAATATTGTTGGTGAATGAAAAAATTATAATTTTCATGGTAGGGTGATATATCTATTATATTAATTACTATAATCTTTTTACATCTAGAATTGATAGTTCAATCAGTAGTTGTCAATTAAATGGACACCAATTCCCCATACAGCCAGGGAATGTAATGGACATACTGCTTTGCTTGTTCTTCTACTGGTTTTCTGACATTACCACTTTTCACATGGTAATATCAGAAGTAGCTAGTTTATAAAATATGTAACTTTCACCCAGCTGACACTGATGGGTCCAAGGAAGAGCAGCATTTCCCTAACTGCTGATTAAATTTTCCCTGGGATTTTGAACTTGGGATACAGTGACTTACATTCATTATTAACTAGAGATATTAGATAAAGACATTAAGGTAAAGAGAGTCATAAGGACCCTGAAATCTTTGAGCTTAATTGTCCCTTAGTTTCAGTTGTAAACCTGGCAATTTTATGATATAGTCAGGTTGTACAATATCGTGCAGGCATCTAATACCTATCTTTTTTTTTTGTTTCCGCTTTTTTGAAGATGGAATTTTGCCTTTTTCTTCCAAAAAAGTCTTAATGACTGTAGAGACCCTTCTAATAAAAGACACAGGTGGCAAGAGAGCTGGGCAAAACAAGAGGGATAAATAGTACTAAATTCCACAGCAGGACTATGGACATCCACTTAGGACCTTTCTGAAGACAAGATATAGAGACTCAAATGATAAGAAAATGGAAAAGTATTTGGTCAGAGGTTATCTAACCAAACAAGACACAGCTTCACAGGTTCATAAGAAATTACTAGGCAATAAGAAAAGAAAACCAGGCCAGGTCTTATCAGTGGTAATCAAGCATGCAGTAAGCAGAAGCCCCATGGATTCAGACTGGGATAGAAGAGGGTAGAGTAGAATGTTGGGAACTTAGATAAGAGCCTCCTAGGTCACAAAGGAAAAATTCCCTTCCTTCCTACGTTCTTTCCTTCCTTAACATGTACAGAGGACCTGGTGGCAGATACTATAGCGCAGAAATGCATTATGACTATGTAGGTTTGGGGAATCAATCCAGCACACGGAATTCATAGAAAGCTTCACTTGAAAGATAATGCTGAGGAGCCTGAAAGATGATTAGCTTTTACCTGTACCTAGGAGAGGGCTTCAGTTAGAAGAGGGGAGGGCATTCTAGGAAAAGGGAACAGCATACACAAACACATGGTGACTTGAGAGAACAGGGTGAAATAAAGAAGGGGCAATAATACTCCCAAGTTTATCTTTCAGTGGGGTAAGTGGACATGTAAATGAATCGTTGCAATAAGTCCTTTGACTTAGAAGGGCATTCGTTGCTGTGAAAAAAAAAAAAAAACAGATTAAGGAACACCACGAAAGCTCGTTGAACTGGCTGAAGTTACGGAAGACTTCTTGAGCAAGTGACATATAAGTGAGTCTTCTTAGATAGGAGATGATCAAGTAGAGAATCTATATGCAAAATAAACAGAACCTGATCAAGATTTGGAAAGCTTAATGCATTCAATAACCAGAGTGAGAAGTACCTTCTCCCTTCTCCAGAAGCCACAGAGAAAAACTTAGTCTAATTTGCAACCTGACTGTTTTCTTCCTAGCAAAGCTCTACTCTAAAGATGTAGCAGACTCAGCACAGAGGCCACAGTTACTAAGTAAATGAGGCAAACAGTCAACGTGGAGTAAGCAGGAACTGACATTTGGTGATCATGTTGAAAATCAGTAGGGAGGGGTGGAGACTGTGGCAACGTGGAGAATGAAGGGTCTGTCTCAACCTGAAGCACTTTTCAGTGCTTCAGGTTGTCCTGAAGAAATATGGCCTTGAAGTCTCTTGATTTTTTTTCTTTTTGCTGAGCAGATCTAGATTGTGTCTGCATATGTGTAGAGGAATGTAAGAAATTTCCTAATACCAATTTAGCACACTATGGGATAATAGCCTGTGAATTAAGCAAAAACATTTCTGTGAATCAGAGACATACCAGAGCCCTGTGGCTTGTAGCTTGAATTAAAACGTGGATGGCAGACAGGCAACACATGCATTTCAACAATCTACCACGCATTTTTCCCCAAGTTTAAATGAAACTTCATCATCTATTGTTCTACAGTAAAATCATTTTCTTTTTCCTAAAAGATTTTTTTTTCCCTAAAAGAAAATCCATAAAATCTAAGTTTCCTACTTCATTATGTCCTAAGATCTGGCCTAGACTTAGTACTCCACCAGAATTGAACACCAGTATTAACTGGCACATGGTATAACAATTTTCTGTCTTTTCTTAAAAAGAAAAACCAGGAAAGTTGATTATTCCGATGTCTTTAGATCCTGTGACTAGAGGATTACCTCAGCCACTTGAGAACTGATGGAGTCGTTTACTGCTGGTTCATCATCTAGCAGTTAGAGCCAGCATGCCTGAGCATGCACAGCAGGAAATACATAGCAGGAGGAAGCAGAGAAGGAGACAGGAAGGAGCCAGGAAGGAGCCACCGAAGGTGCTTCCTGTTGGTGTGTGTGTGTTCACCTCTCACGGTCCCTGCTCTACCTTATGCCTAATACCACCAAGTGCCATATACATGCCCAGGGATGTCTGTCACCACCACCTGCCTCCATGGAACACATACATATGTCACTTTATGTGTTAAAGTGCTGAAGTCAATCAAATGCTATAGCTATAAAAACCGAGGCTCAGTGAGATTGATGGTAGCAACACCCAAAGCACAATGCTTAGTCCTCCCTCGTGCCTTTATGTGTTGTAACTCACGTGACGCTTGTGGTGACATTTTTTCATAGATGGGGAAGATGTCACCACTCTTATTAGGTAGATGGGAAAACTGAACTTTCAAGTCAGGGCCCCTCTGCACATTAACTACGTGAGATTAGAAAACACACCTTATCTCTTGCATATTTCTGCTTCAACTTTGAAATAGGAACAGCAATGCCCTTATCTAACAGAAATTTATCTAATATTTGAAGATCCTAAGAGATGCCGATGTTAATGTATGAGCTGAAAAACAGCAGCTCTTTTTCTCATTACTTGTGTTATGAGGACGCCAAGTTAATACTCAACTACCATAACAGATGAATCTAGGTATCTCAGTGGCTTAACCAACTTATATAATGTTGATTGGCAAGATAAGGGCTGTGGGAGGAGTAGGGAGAGAAAAGAGCTTTGTTCCCCTCAGGAATCAAGGCTGCCCTGTCAGCTTCTAGAGTTTTCTAGTGCCTAGAAGAGTCTCCTGGACTTGATATATGGATGAAGAAAGGAAAGAGAAGGAAGGGAGGTTTTTACAGTCCATGTTTCAAAGTGGCCTTTACTTCTTCTACCCACATCCCGTCAGGCAGCACTCATCACGAGGACAAACTCGTTGCAAAGGAGTCTGGGAAATGCAGACTGCATCCTGACAGCAGAGACTAGGTTGCCACGAACACAGAACCAAGTGACTTTGCCCAGGCCCCCCCCAGCTGACAACTTTGAGAGACACAGCTTTAAAGCTAGAGGTCTTCCTCAGGGTCCACAGCTCCCCCTTTCTGCCATTGCCCAAAGTGCTACTTGAGGACGGAAACCAATGATCTAGGTTTTGAATTTCAGGATGCCTCACCCCACCATCCTGGGGATGGCAAAATCATACTGATGAGCTCTAAATGGGTGGGTTCTTTCCAGCACTATGCTGGACTTCATTTTAGGTGCTCTGCTATCCGGCACCTTCACTAAACTAGGAACCCAACTAGGAATCTCTGTTGGTTGAGACAGCAGAGGATGATCTTATACTCAGTGACTGTTTTATGCCCCTCTCTCTCTCAGAGACAAATAGAACTGACAATTCATTTCTCTAAGATGAGAGCAATTTAGAGCAGCTCCTAATTGAATAGGGAGTGTTTATGTGTGTGGGATTTACGGCATGAGGTCACACGGCTGCATCATTTTTCTGCACGCTGAAATTGAGGATAATTGGGCTATTTTTCAAAACCAATGGAGTGTGGTTTTACCAAGAGGCTTTGCACACATCTAGACTCTTCTTTACTTGCTCTGAGTCTTGGCTTTGGTGTTTTCCTCACCTTTGAATAATGACAGGGTTCCTTCCTGCCCAGAGGTGGGTTTATGTGATTCTGAGAGAAGTGCTGCTGAGTCTTCCAACAAGAACTCAAAGCATTAGCTTGGCCTGTGGCCCAGGCCAGAGAGCGTCGCGGCTTGGTTGGAGTGCATCTGTCTGTTTGGTGTCATGCTTGCCATCCCTAAGTGTGCCCAAACATGCAAGGTCTGCCTGAAGACATGCTTTTCCCCAGGCACAAATTCTCCAATGCCAGGAACTTCCCCTGAATATACCATGTTACCAGTTTATGACCTGTGGATTCTCCTTTAAGCATGGAAATGCTAAAACCACCCTCTAGCAGGGTATGTGTGAGTTCCTACCACCTCTCAAACTTATTAACAGAGCTAGATGCCTTTGTACCCACCTGTAACCTCAGTGGCTGAAGAGGCTGAGACAAGAGGATCACAAATTCAAAGCCAGCCTCAACAACTTAGCGAGGCCCTAAGCAATTCAGCAAGACCCCGTCTCAAAATAAAAGAGCTAAAAAGGTCTGGGGATAGGGGTCAGTGGTTAATCACTCCTGGGTTCAATCTCCCCTCAAAAAAAATTTATTAATGGCACCATAGAGATTTGTGGAAAGTCCATACACACTAGCAACAGCCCAAACTGGTTTCAAATAATGGTTTTACCTTCTGGTCACTGTGGAGAAGAAGTCAGTAAACTTTAATTTATGTACCAAATCTAGCCCTCTACCTCTTTTTGAAAAAAAAAAAAATGTTCAGTGGAACACAGACATACTTGCTCATTTACAAATTGTCTGAGGGCAGGATGAGCATTTGTGACAGCTCTGCAAAGTCTGATATTTTACAGAAAAGATTAATATGGACCTTAGTTTCCTCATCTGTTAAATACAAAGTAATAATGCATTACCACAAAACTGTGCTAATAATTAAATAAAATAATGTATATAAAACTTCTAGGGCAATTTCCAACACAAAATAGATGTTCCGGGGCTGGGGATGTGGCGCGCTCGCCTGGCATGTGTGCGGCCCGGGTTCGATCCTCAGCACCACATACCAACAAAGATGTTGTGTCCGCCGAGAACTAAAAAATAAATATTAAAAATTCTCTCTCTCTCTCTCTCTCTCTCTCTCTCTCTCTCTCTCTCCTCTCTCACTCTCTCTTTAAAAAAAAAAAAAAAGTTTATAAAAAAAAATAGATGTTCCGTACACAGTAGTGTCCTTTTCTCCAGTTATTTGTACTGGGTACATTTGGGTGGGCTGGAGTTCAGGGCTTTGCGACAAAGTCCATGTAATATATATCAGAGCAACACTCTTGAAAGGCAGACCCCATGATGTGCACTTTCGATAAAGACCAATTACTCAACTGACAGATTTCAAGATCAAAGAGACAATTACAAACACTCTCTGTTGTCTGCTGTCCCACAGAAGGTGGAGAGATCTGGAAGGGGCCTTACCTCGTCTTCACATCAGTGCTAAAAGGTAAAGCAGCCCATTTGGGTACTTCTTATGGCATTTACCTAAGAAAGACATAAACAGCAAGTTTATGTTCATAATTATCCAGGATAGGCTTCAAAACTTCCCTGCAACAATTCATCTTCTTCTGGAAGGTACCATATGCATTCTTCCTTCCCCAGAGAACCAAATACCTTCAGTAAATGGAGGAAGGTTTAGTATGCTTACTGTTCTAAGGCCCATCTATCAGAAGTAAAATCTGTAGGCCTCCAGATTAAGCAATTGGCTGATATTATCAAACATCATTCACTCAGTAATTCTTCAAGATAGGTGTTATCATCCTGGATTTATGAATGATGAAACTGAGAGGCAAAACACACTTGCAGGTTTATGCCACCAGCCTAGGCATAGTTAAAATCCAAAGTTCATGGGTTTAAGTTACGACCGTTAAAATCTGGCTTCTTCTGTGACAAATGTCAGGAACAAAAAAGGACTAGATTCTGACTGAACCAATGCAGTATTGTTAGAGAGCCTCAGCAGCTGACAAGAGAAGAAATAAATTATGCAAAGATACTGTGAATAACAACTGTAAATAGCTTTAAATTCTTTTGGTAGGAATTTTCTATCTCTTACACATCTCAGTGAGAAGCCTTGTGGAAAAGCTTTGAACCTGATATGAATAGTTTGGGCTCCAGTCTTAAAAATCCACTTACCTCCTCTCAGCTTCACTATTTGTAAATGAGGAAAGTTGAAGGGTTTTTTTTAGGTCACCCCGTCTGAATGTGTATGATATTTCCAAGAGAGCAAGTCTTGGCCACTGGGTACCCATGCCCCAATATGCAGGATTTGATGACACACAGGGCCCAGAGACCCTGCTGCTGGGAAACACATGACCATACACATTCGGAACACTCATTTTATTTTCTTAGTGCTGGATTTAAAACAAATGAAAATCTTTAAAAGGTTGATGAGAGGAAAAATAAGCTTCATAAAATGCAAGCTGAGTACAGAGAAAAAATGATAGAAACAAACAACATATTTGCATAAGGTTTCTGACATTGATTGGGAATAAAATATACATAAAAGACAGTAAAGATGAAAGTACATCAACTGATAAAAGCAAAGGGAAAAAAACTTAATCAAAATATGTGCTGCTGAGTATATCACATACACACACACGCACACATACACACACACACTCCCCCTAAGAGCAAGTACCTGGGGAAAAAGTAAAGATAATTCCCAGTATTTCTCAGTCTAAGCACATCCTACAGAAAGTAAGTTCAGAAGAGGGAAGGAATAGCTAACATTTATCTAGCAACTACCCTGTGCCAGACACTGGACATTCATCCATAATCTATGCAGCCCCACTGTGTGTATGCTTAGCACATTCATAAACACTCATGATTATCCCCATTTTATGGAAGGTGACATTGCTAACAGACGCAAACTCTTTTACCCCAAATCATACTGCTAGTTATTGTCAAATCAGGCATTAAATGCACATCCAAAGATGAAATTCTTTCCTCTAATACTTTACAATTACAAAGCAATCTCAACTTTCTCATATTATTCTATTTTTAAAACAGATGTTAGAAGTGGTGCGGCCAATTTGGAAAGCAGTTTGGAGATTCCTGGGAAAGCTGGGAATGGAACCACCATTTGACCCTGCTTTTGCCCTTCTCGGACTATTCCCTGAAGACCTTAAAAGAGCATGCTACAGGGATGCTGCCACATCAATGTTCATAGCAGCACAATTCACAATAGCTAGACTGTGGAACCAACCCAGATGCCCTTCAATAGATGAATGGATTAAAAAAATGTGGCATCTATACACAATGGAGTACTATGCAGCAATAAAAAATGACAAAATCATAGAATTTGCAGGGAAATGGATGGTACTAGAGCAGATTATGCTTAGTGAAGCTAGTCAATCCCTAAAAAACAAATACCAAATGTTTTCTTTGATATAATGAGAGCAACTATGAACAGAGCAGGGAGGAAGAGCAGGAAGAAAAGATTAACATTAAACAGAGACATGAGATGGGAGGGAAAGGGAGAGAAAAGGGAAATTGCATGGAAATGAAGGGAGACCCTCATTGCTATACAAAATTACATATAAGAGGTTGTGAGGGGAATGGGAAAATAAACAAGGAGAGAAATGAATTACAGTAGATGGGGTAGAGAGAGAAGATGGGAGGGGAGGGGAGGGGGGATAGTAGGGGATAGGAAAGGTAGCAGAATACAACAATTACTAATTGGGCATCATGTAAAATTGTGGATGTGTAACCGACGTGATTCTGCAATCTGCATTTGGGGTAAAATTGGGAGTTCATAACCCACTTCAGTCTAATGTATGAAATATGATATGTCAAGAGCTTTGTAATGTTGTGGACAACCAATAAAAAAATAAAATTAAAAAAAACATATTTACAAAGAAATGTATTAATTTTTCTGTTTTTATTAAGGAAGAAGTTAATGCTTAGAAAATATCAAACAACTTATCTAAATACACACACCAAGTAAAAGGGTGGTATGACTTCAGATACACTGATTTATAAATCAAAGTTGTGGTTACTATACTATGATGAAACTCTGGACTATCAATATCAGCCTTTCACTATTGAAAGGCATGTGTCACATGGTTCAGTGAACAGGTGTTAGGGTCACATGAATCTGTGTTCAAATTAGGGCCATAACATTTACAGGCTATTTGGGGAAGTTGATTAATTAGTTCTTTTTTTGTAGATTGGTTTGTTTTTCTGACATTTACTACAAAGGATGTTTTTGAAGAATTAAAATAATTTAGTGGAATTGGGTAGGAGTACCGGCTCAGTAAAAGATTGGTGGCTGTCTTAGTGGGGTTCTTGAGAAGGGAACCATGAAACTAGGATGCATGCTTCCAAGAGAAAAACAGGAGGGATTTGGGGAGGGAAGGGGATGAGGAAGGAGTTAAGCCAAGTGACACTTGCAGAAGGTCCAGCTTTCATCTGATCCTTCTGAAGAAGACTGCAGTGTAAATCACACCCCCGTTTGCCATTTTCCCCTACACACACATACACACTTAAGTCAAGGGAGAAAAAAAAATGAGTTTTTATACCTGTGTACCACTCTGTCATTGATCTAAAAATCTTAGCAGGGTTGAAAAGGAAAAAGGGCTGCAAAATCACAGGACCTCCAGGTTACATAAATGCAGGCCAATTAGGAGGAGTGGCCTAAGTACAGAAACAGGGACAAGGTGGGTGGCAGTCATGGAGTGGAAGGGAAGAGAGTTTCAACAGTGGAAAAATCCCTCGGAATCCAGGTGATTCAGGCAATGTCTGCTGCAGTGGATTTTGTTTGTTATTATTAACTTTTATTAGGATGGGAGTGGAAAATTTTCTTTGTGTGTCTTGTTTCCAAGAATATTGCAGAAAACCTCTGTGTTGGTGGTGGGTGCAAGCTAGAATTCAGGCCAAGGCCAAAAACAGGCTATCAGTTCACAGGAAGATAAACATTCCCCATCACAGTGACAATGGAAGCCCTAAGCTGAGGGCTTTATGAGGCCACCTACAGCATCCATTTCAGGCTCATCCAAGAGACCAGATCCCAGCCTCTGTGATTTATAGAAGATGAAAGGCACTGCAACAACATCGGAAAGGGAAACTGGGAGAGACGGCTCTTTTATCACAGTAATAAACTCACGCTCCCACAATCACTTAAACCATTTTTCAGACTTCCCTACCCCTTACCTAATAGCAATTAAGGCCTGAATTAATTACACCAGGGATAAACAAAGAGATGTACTGCCTCACAGAGACTCAAATGAAAAATCTAGATTACCTTTCTACATTAGCACTGCTTAAAAAAAGAGATTCCCAGCCCAGGCACAAGTGAACCTTAGGCATCACTTGAAGAGAAAATTAATCTGCCCCCAAATTTTTTGGTTCCAGCTGGTGTCTCTGAATAATTCTTTTTTAAAAAAAAATTGTTTGCTTCTGCTTCATATCTTCCTTTGAGAAGGACATACCATATCCTAAAGTCACATGAATAGGTTACTTGGTTAAAAAAAAAATAAGCAGATGAACACATGCAAAGTTTTTGTTTTTGTTTTTCCCATGGTGACAATCTCAGTATATCATGATGAGAACAAATCTGTCCCTGGTTTAAGGAAACAAAACTCCATACCTTTGATTTTTGTTGCTTTGGAAATAGTGGTAGATTCTCTTGAATTAGAAAGTTTAGATTTATTACAGATGAAATTGGTTCTGGAAAAATAAAGATAAATATAAAGGGCACAATGTGAAATTGTAAAGTTGCAATCTCCTCAGGAGAGGTAAATTGCCAGGATTCTCCCACAGGAGAAAACTAGTGTTTGAAGAAAGCATAGTCTTAAAATCCAGGTTCGAAGTTGACTACCAGGATTACCTGGTAGTTAATTCTCTCAAGTTCCTCAAAAGTGTGTAGGTCTTCATTTTCTGTCTGTAAAACGGGGGAAATGATGTTATTCAGCTTATAGTTTTGTTGTAAGGATTAAATAATGTAATTCATTCAAGGCATTCTGGGAAGCACTGGCCACAAGTGGAAGCCATCAAGGTGTCAATTACCTTGTTATAAGACAGCAGCTCATCTCTCAGCCTCAAAGATGTACAAAAGCCTGTAACATACCTGGCCAGCATGATGGTAGAGAAACTGGGTGATTCTTTTTTTTTTTTTTTTTTTGTACCAGGAATTGAACTGAGGGGTGCTTAACTACTGAGCCACATCCCCAGCCCTTTTTATTTTGGTATTTTATTTAGAGACAGAGTCTCATTGGGTTGCTTAGGGCCTGGCTAAGTTGATGAGGCTGGCTTTGAACTCATGATCCTCCTGCCTCAGCCTCCTGACCACTGAGATTACAGGCACGAGCCACTGCACCTGGGTTGGGTGTTTCTTAAAAGTATCTATCCAGGAAGGATTCATGATGGCGGCGTATCAGCTGAACTGCAACTGTGGAGGAACCAGTAACAAGAGTTTTTCCAGGAGAATGAATATTAGTTTTCTATTGCTACATGAAAAATTGCCTCAAAGCTATTCAGCAGCTTCCCACAGCACAATTTATCATTTCAAACAACACATTTATCCTCTCACAATAAATGCCATGACTCCGGGCCTGGCTCAACTGAATCCTCTGCTCAGTATCTCAAGGCTGTAACCTACATGTTAGTTAGGCAGCGTTCCCATCTAGAGCCTAAACTGGGGAAGATTCTACCTCTAACTTCATTCAGGGTCTTGGAAGAATCGATTTCCTTGTGGACATGGGATTCAGATTCCTGGATTCTGCCTGTTTTTGCTAGAAGCTTCCATCAGGTGTTGAAGGCCACCTGCAGTTAGGAGAATCCATTCACTGTCCTTCAGCATGTGGGTTTCTCCAACCAGACTACTTCCTTCATCAAGCCTATAAGAGCAGTGTGTTGAGATGGAGTTGTATTCAATGTGACATTGCTTCAGGAGTGGTTTTAAAGGTCATGAAGGAGCTTTGTTATAATCCAATAGTTAGACGCAGCTCATGGATCCCACTCAATACAATGGGACTTTACAAGGGTATGTGTATATTAAAGAATATGACTCTTTTTGATGTTAGACTGCATCATTTCTTCCTCTCCCTCTATGCCCCACAACTGCAGTTGAAAGCCTGGGTGAACCCCATTGGAGACCAACAGGAGGTTCACATCAGGCAAACCCCTGGTCTCGCTCCAGAAACCTCACCCCAGCTCTCCTCCCTAAACACCACAACAACTTCAACCTCATTTCTTTTCCCTGCTCTCAACCTATTTCAGGCCATATTTTTCTTCCCTCATCAGTATCAGAAATTGAACCCAGAGAAATGATCAACCAATGAGCTAGTTGCTTTTATTGTTCGAATTTTAAGACATGTTATCACGAAGTCACCAAGACCTGCCTCAAACTTGTGGTCCTCCTATCTCAGCCTTCCAAATGGCTGGAATTACAAGGGTGTGCCACCATGCCCAGCTGGCTATTTCAGACCTTTTAGAGAACTTCTCTGGTCTCCCAAGAAACCTTCATTATTTTAATAATAAAGCTTGTCATGCTTTCTTGGTATGTGTGTGTCATCAGTGTCAACATTTGAACCAAGTTTGGAATGGTGGTCCAATTGGTTGTGTGTGCCGGCTATAACTATTCAGTTGTCATGAGCAAAGAGCATGACAGGCCACCTAATATCAACCCACCAAGGTGTGGTTGTTGATAATAAGGTCAGGGGCTATTTTAAAGGACTCGAAGTGTGGCAAGAAAATATCTCAAGCAGTGAGTCACCCGAACTCAGTGGACCTAACTGGTTTAAGGTGAACTCTTTAATTGCTAGAGGGATTAATCCACTTATCTAGTTTTTTTTTTACTACTCATGTTTCCATCCCTCCATCCATTCTAGAATGATTTATTGGACATCTGTTGTATACCAGTCCTGTGTTAAATGCAATGGATAAAGTAGTACCCATAGAAGATAATGTTCCTATCTTTATATAATTAGTTTAGTGAGAAATATAGACAGATAACTAGAAAGTTGTTGCATCAATAAAGCATTCAGAGTTACAGTGGGTAACATTGCAGAGTGGTGGAACACTGGAGAAACATTTGTTCCACTTAAGTGTGGTGACCCAAACCAAGGACTGAAGGAGTTCAACAAAGTGTGTGTAAGCATGAATATGAAAATATGGATGGGTTTGTTAGGAAGAGCAGCTGGGGGCAGGGGAATGGCCCAGGATGATAAAAGCATATGAGAAGTTCCAGCAGCAGATATAATTGGAATATGCAGGGAATTAAAGATATTTCAATAATTCAGTGTCATGACAGAATGTGTCCATTATTTTATTCTCTGAAGAGCCACTGTAAATAACATGGAAAGCTTGGACAAGCCATGGTGCAACTAGAGGTCACTAAACTTGATATGCAGGAAAGTTTATTTCTTTTCTTTCTATGTGCAAAAAGACAGGCTGAGAAATCCTGAGTTAGAAACTTCCTGAAAAAGAAAACAAAAGAAAAAGAAAAAAACCTTTCTGAAACCATTTCACTATTCAAGGGGAGTCTCAACACACATATACCTTATTGGACCCACCATGCAAATTTTACGCTGGGTTTCACGGTCCAGTTCTCTAGAGCCACCATAATGTGACATGGACCAAGTCCACAGGTGGTCATCGTGATGAAAGCTCTGTGTGTTCGGGTTTAGCTCCCACACTGAAGAGTTGTGTACTTTGGGGGTTTCCCTGAGCCCCTATTTCTTCGTTTGTAAAGAGGCAATAATACTGTTTGCGAAGCTATCACTTATGAGAATCTGGGATTTCTTTGATTGCATGAACTCTTGCAGTGTTCCATACCCCTGAGCTGTCATTACAGCCCACTCCACAGTGGGGAAGGTACAGCAGGTCTCCTCAGAGAGAAAAGCTTCTGATCCAAACGTGGCTTAACAATGAAGGCTCCTTCCATCTGAGCAGAGCGGGGCTGCCATTGTGGATTCATAGTGTGTCAGTGCCTGAGAAACTTAGTGGCTGCTGTTTATATTTATGCTGGCATGTGGAGTCTCAGGAGGTGTGATTGAGATATGAAAAAAGACAAGAGAAAACAGAACTTTTAAAAACCCAGAGAAAGCACAAGAGATTGTCTCTTCACTTTGGGTTGACTTCTAAAAACTTTTGTGGCCTCTTTCTACACTAATATTATGAAGGAGAGGGATCATGACTAACAGATGCTGGGAGGGAGCGGGGAGAGAGAGAGAAAGAGAGAGAATAAACAACTATAAAAAGATTTAAAGCAGATTCAGATGCAAGTTTTACTGATATTTATAAAATATCTATTTTCAAAAGGTTACCTTATAAAATGCCATTAGACTTTTATTTTCCCCCAAATAGTTTCAGGTATAGTAAAATTTGTTCTAGGAAAAAAAAAATAAAGGTAGGAGATTTGGGATCTTGACAAAAACTGCATTTCTATGAGGTCCTGATTCTGTGGGCAACATACCTTCTGGGACTGGGAGCCTGGCTGAGAACTGGAGGGCAGTTCACCAGGCTCACCCGGAGGGGCATATCCATGTACCACTCTCATTCTTCACTCAATAGACTCTAAATAAAAGCAGCAGGGAATCCTGTTGTCCTCAAACGCATCACATGTGCATGTGCAGGTACAATCTTTAGGAACCTTCCTCCAGAGAGAAGCACTATCAGCACGTGCAGGGATTCTTCCTTCTCTGCTCAGTTTGAAGAAAGGGCCCTTGTCGGTGACACAAGGAGTCACTGGGTTAACGGGGGCTACAGGTGCAAGTTGCATACTTCATTTCACTGCACAGAAGAAAATAAGTCTTACTTCTTCTGTTATATTTTTCTTTATTCCAAACATTATTTCTTATTATTCAATATGGTAATTATATACTTCACACCCATTTGCAAAATTATCCTCTTGCATGCCAGTGATGAATCTGTCCCAGAGACCACCATGAAGAGTACCCAGAACGGAGCCCATTCTGCCATTTTATGAAAGAGTTAAATGAGGATCCCTGAAAGGTGACCCAGTGATAGGTCATGGAAGTTGAGTAAAATGCTTTCAGAAAGTAAGGACGGTCAACAGGGTTCACTTGTAATAATGGAGTTGTAAAATCAACCTAATTATCGAAAATCAGGGGATCAATTAAGTAAAGTATGTCATAATCTTAAAATGAAATTCCATACAGACATTGCAATAAAATAATAGAAGCATATTTAATGACATGGGGTAATGCTCCTGCATCAAAAGTTACAGAGCACAATGTGCCCAAATCTGACTTAATCCCAGATATTTATTAGTGTGCATATGTCTAGAAAGTGCTCACTTGCGCTTTGTCCCTCTCCCTCTCCCCACTTCCTCCTCTGTGAGTGTGTGTGTGTGTGTGTGTGTGTGTAGAGTGTGCTCACAAGTTTCCTTCAGAATTCACTCAAAACTCACTTTCTTATTGAAGCCTTCCCTGGATACTCCATCCAAAATGCCAAGTTCTTCTCAGAACTTTCAATCCCAATTCCTTTGTTTATTTTTCCTCCTTTAGCATTTCTAAGTTTGCAGCATACTAAAAGTATCTGTCACCGTCCTGGACAGAACGAGATGGGACATAGTGTAGTAACTGAGAAGAATTTAATGGAGGGACCATTTATAAAGTTGTGAGCAGAGTCAAAGAAAATCAAGAGACTGTAGAGACTCCCAGGATGATCAACAATAGAAGAGCAGATACTACGCCTGGGAAGGAAGGGGTCAGAAAAGACATCGGACATCAGAACCTGCAGAGAAAGTTGGAATGTAGCAGCCGGACAAGAGCAGTGGCCAGGAATAAATACCTGCCTCCTCTCCCTCCACCTTCTGATACCCTGCCAGGGACTCCTACTTCCTAAACCTAATAAGAAGTCAGAGGACAAAGAGCTAGTCCTAAAGGCTCCTTCTCCCAGAACACAAACCAGCATGAAAGCCTCCGAGGGCATGGTACTTATAACAACCGCCACAATAACTACTTACTTATTTGTTTAATGACTCACTGCTGCTAATATATGATCTCCAAGAGGATAGGCATTTTGGCCTATTTGGTCCACAATTGAATTTCCAGCCTCTGAAAAACTGCCTGTGTACAGTAGATGCTCAGTAAATGTTTGATAAATGAATAAATGTTGAATGATAGTTATGTTTGTATTGAGGTAATGAGTTTATGGGTAATTTTAATTTTTTAATATATGACTTTCAATATTTTCCAAGATTTTCTCAATAAATATATATTTTGTTTACAATCAGAAAATATATGTGTATACACACACACACATACACATATATATAATGCATATATCATATATTTGTTGTCTGGAGTCTGGCAAAAAATCAAGGGATGAAATCCATTTCTTCTCTTGAAATTCCTCCAGTATGGAGTAAAGCTGGTGCTGTTTCCCCATATCTAGACCACGTAGAGGTAGTCAGTCTAGGAAGCTCTGATCAATATTACCTTTCCAGCCTGTACAAATACCCCAGACCAATTGCCTATATATTATTTATGCTGTCAAGATAATATTTAGGCAATACATAATTAAACAACAGCCAGCTCTGGAGACACAAGTAGAACATTGATCATGAAAGAATCCAGCCTTATTCTGACAAGAGGAAGGAAAGACGTCCTTCAGGGTTTGACAACTACTTTTTAATAAAACCAGACAAGCAGCTTGGCGGTTCCTTTCCCTGCCAGAGGCCCACAACCTTTAGCAATGCATACCCCAAATGAATATCATTACTTACACTTTTATCTAGTTACCTGTAAATTATTGTTACGTGTATCACAAGCCTGATTCAATCTTTGGTCCCTAAACACAAGGACAGCAGTGGCTCTGAGCGAAGTGTTTCCCAAGACAGAAGTTATTCTGTCAGTAGCAGAAATGATGATTGGATGATACGAAATCGTGTTTTATTACTTGACTCAAGACATATAGAGTAAAATCCTGCTAAATGTGTCTTACTGCACCCAAGTGTTACTTGCCTTAGATACAAGGTGCTCCATCACATAGCTGTCACTAAGACATCAAAATCCTACAGCAGAGGTCTTATCTTATACATTCACACCAAACATTACCCAAGGGGCTGCCAGTCTTTTTAACAAAATGGTGGAGATATTGATTTGCACACCCAGGTGTGGATGCTCTACTTTCCTTATTCCACCTTCCAGCATGGAAATAATTGAGCTTCTATTTCTGTTCGCTGCTGCTCTTTTCCTCATTCCAGATGTTGTTCCCTGCTCTTCAGCATGGTAATTGCACATCTAAAAATTGAACACTCCTTGAACAATGTAAAAACACCAGATTGCACGAAAGTGTTTTGTCAGTCAATAAGGGGAAAAAAAATCGTAGAAGTAGTTCATAAATATCATTAAATCAATGCAAGCTTGAAGTCATCTGGTTTCATCTATGTTATATATTTGTTTAATCATATATGTGCATATTTATAAGCTATATATATTTTTTCTCTCATCCATAAGAAATTTTATGAAGAACATCTTTTACTCCAAAAATAGTTCCCAATCAGGTCAATGACAATGAAAATGTAAATTAAAGCATTATATATAAGTGGGGTAAAAAAATAGATATAATACTCCCATCTGGTGATTTTTGCATACCAACAATCCACTGAGGGTCTCTGCCTAATTTTTTTTTAACAAATATTCCAGATTTCCATTGAGCCCTGCCAGGACTTCATGGGTTCATAAAGAGGGGCAAAAGGGTATTAGCATTTGTAATTTTCAGTGGAGTAATGAGTTGATTAGTAAATGGCAAACACGTGTATATAGCATGGCAATGACCAGTTTGACACACCAATTCATCAGGGATGTGTCTTCATGCTGGATTACCAATGGCAGCCTCAAGGAAGAGGAAAAAGTAGGGCATAAGGAGGAAACATAGCAGCCAAGATGAGATGCTGAAAGCCTTCTTTAGAGGTTGAAAGGAAAGAGGAAAAAGATTTCTATGGTACATTCTTCTCTCTGTGGTCCTGTATTACTAAATCCCTAAGTAATTCATTTCATCCAGATTTTAGGTATACATTCACCTGATTCCCTTTTATGCAATTAGCAAGTCACTAAAAGACCAAAATGTCCAGAATATAAAACAGAGGGCAAAATATCTATTACATATGAGAAATATGGATTAATATTCCTCAGAATAGCAAAGGAAGCTCATGTCAACTTTTGGATCATGGCATGCTTCATGTCTTTTGACTAAATTCCCATAGAATCTACCATGTCTAGGGATTCTGATAATCCTTGGAGACTTAGCATAAAAGATAAGAGTCTTTTGCCTTTGTGAAGTTCAGTGTCATGTGGAGAACACCAAGACATCTGTGTTACACTGAAGTTCAACTTGGGATTCTATAGATATCCACAGAATGAGAAGCCAACCTCAATTGTGAGCAAAGGAAAGGCTTCTAAAAGGGAATGTTCAATGGATTATTTGAGAACTGGTGGAAGTTAGTCATTTCTTCAGTCATTTCTTCATGCAAGCAGAGAAGGTAGAATGGACAAGATGAAATGAAGAGCATCAAGGAGACTAAAATCATCCCCATAGCTGATGGTTGGTTTCTCTTTGCAAGACTGAGTAGAGAAAAGGAATAAAGTTAGACCTGAGTCCCAGTCTTTGGTACCACCTATAAGCTCACGACTTCCAGCAAACCTTTATAAGTCTTAGTTTCCTTAAGTGAAGAAAGCAGATAACAGTAGCATCCTTCCTATAGGGCGATGGCACCTAGTAACTTAAAAATCATTATTAAATATTATTTAGCATTATTACTATTTGTGCTCATTAGTCCACGGTTCTTGGTTCATCTCTGAAATAAAGATAGCTTCCCTTTAGCCTTCTGTCTCTCTTTATTTCTGGAGAGAGACACTGGCCACATCTTAGGGAAGGCAATTCTCACGCCAGATGATCACAAAGATGGAAGAAGGAAATATTGCCACAGCATCCTGGGAATGAGGATGACCAAGTCATGTTTTTCTATTGCTCCCTGGTCCTGAAGTAGCTACTAGCATCTGCAAAGGCTGAAGATCCATTAAGCACCTCCATGGTAGAGCTGTCACCTCAATGCCATGGCTCAGCAATCTTCTGCTTGGGCCACCCTTGATTCCATCCTGACAATGTGGTTTTAAGTACCCAGAACTACATGGAAAAGAATGCAAAGGAAAAGAGGATCTGTGTTGTTTAACCAACCACACATACTTTTTTTCTTTTTCTTTTTTTTTTTTTTTTGGAAGCTGTTGCAGTGAGAATTGATGATTGAAAGCTAATAAGGTTTCTATTGACTCAGAGTATAAGGGGACTTGATTTATCCCAGAGCATGGCAGAAAAAATAATAATACAGGCATGTCCTTTGCCATAAATAATGCAGATTTACTCTGAAAATTTCATTACTTCAATGATGTTAGAAACATACTGACTCAAGTGTGTCAGGCAAAACCCTAAGCTGGCAATCAATTGTTTACAGAGCTGACATTTTCTAACATCTGTTTTAAGATTTTGAAGTTTAAAACTGCTATTTTTCACTGCCCATACTGACATTTTCACCAAGCTCTCCTTAGCTAAGCTGGTACCCTGGCTTATTTAATCCAAAAAGCACAGGTAGGTCTTCAAAGATTCTGAAGACAGTGTAAAGAGCAATGTTTCACACCCAATTTCCCCTTCTCCCTTAAGGAATAGCAAGTAGCTGTCCCTGTTGTGGGGCGGTTGACTCTCATAACTTGGGTCAAAAATTTCCTTCTTGCCAAGTCAGTATATTATTTATTTTAAAGAAAAAACAAAAACGGGTCCATCTTTGTATTTAAATACAGTTGAAATCTGACTGGTTCAAGATTATTGTTGTTAGACCAAGAAGTATAGAAATGCTATAGTTAAAATGCACTGGACTTTCTGTAAGGTATTGAACAGATACCGTTTTGTAATTTTATTGTGAATCAAATATAACCTACAAGAGCATTTGGAGTAGCATGAAAGCAAAGCTGGCTGAATGGAGTCATCAGAGAAAAGCTCATGGGTATCAAACTGGATGAAGATCATCACTGATACAAAGAGACATTGGCTTTAGAGCTGTCCTGGAAACAAATGAAAACATAAAGAGTTTGCTTAGCAAAATCGTGAACAGCAAAATTGGAAATAATAAGTTATCAGTTGTATGACAAATCACAATTTGAAGTGAACTTGGTGAAATTGAAATCACATACCAGAACTTAAAAAAAAAAAAAGGAAAAGAGCAAAATAAAAATGAGGGTACATTTATTTACAAGCATTAAACAAATGATTTATTTCCACAATCCAATAAAGCACTTTACAGATCAAGAAAGTTAAACTATGCAAGTTAAAATATTTGACCCATATTGGATAGCTGTTGAGTGGTAGACCCAGAATTCAGTCATTCCTTTCTTTTACTATATAATATTTTCACTATATAATGTGAAAATAAACACAAGGTCTTAAGTGAGGGCTCAAAAATTGAGAGTGATAGAACAGATATAAAAATCTGAAAAATGTTAATGATTATTTTAAGTACAAAATAAGTGTCAGTCTATTTTCTGTTGCTATAACAAAATATCAGAGGCTGAGTACTCTACAAAGAAAAAGGTTTATTTAGCTCACCATTCTGGAGATTCAAGAGCATGACACCCACCAACACTTGCTCAGCTCTGAAGGCCATGTGGCTATGTCACAAAATGATAGGTAGTATCAGGGCAAAAACACATGTAGGATGGGGAGAGCACATGGAGAGACAGGAAGCCAGAGATTTAGGCTTATTCTTTTTAACAACTTATCTTCACAGGAGCTGATTCACTCTTCAGACTAGTGTTAATTCCTTCTGAGGGCAATGTACCCCATGGCCAAATTACCTCCTGCTGGACTTCATCTCTTAAAAGGTTCTACCTCTTCAACACCATCACACTGGAGTGCAGGCTTCCAGAGCATGAACCTTTGAGAGACATATCCAAACAGTATCCCAAACACAGCAATAAGTAGCAGAACAAGTGCAATGTTGTGGCCTCAGGTCAAGTTGAATGCAAATTTCACATAAAATAAAGTGTGATCTAATTTCATTGGGAGCTGATCATTCCTTGTGGTACTTGATTTAGTTCTCAGCAATATGTTTTAAGAAGGATGTTTAATGTTTACAACCTCGAGCAAATCTTTAGAGAGACAAGGATAACACAGAGTTATCAGACAAGCATGATGTTTATTATTACATGATCACTAGTATCATTATTGTTCTCATCAACACCTTCAATACTATCTCTTCAAATTCTCCCATTTGCTTGGTGCTTGTTATTCACTATCAATCTGAATATATTGCACTTGTACTTCATCTGATTCAAATATGACTTTTGCCCCATCTTGTATTCTTTCCCCATATTTTACTGCAGCTTTTAGTGCAACAAGAGCTGCATGCAGGTATAGACACCTGACCGCATCTCACCCCAGGAGCATCAGGCAACACAGATCTTTTGCTTTCTTTCCTGGGATCCTCTTACACCTTTGGGTGAGATGCCCAGGGGAAACCCTCCATCATTTCAACTCTCAGAAATTGAGAAGTGGGAAGGTATTAATAGTCTGTTGCCAAGTATAAGTGGGAAAGGATAAGTATAACTTCTTTGAAGCAGAAAGTCCCAAGGGGCATTTAGCAGGATCTAGAGATCCATTAGAATGGGATCCACTCCAACTTCCTTCAGCAGGTAGGCATTTACCTTACACTAGTGTTTCCTCTTTCCTATTCCTTGTGATCTACCTGCACACATGCTCTCCTTATTCCAGATTCTGTTCTTAGGGAAAATCTGGATTGAGATACCATCTGAACTGCAGAACAACTTTATAAGGAGTGAATCAACATTTCTCTCTAGTAAGTGTGAAATCTAAAATTCCAAAAGGTTATGTGACTTGTCCAAAGTCATTCATGTTACAGGGAATATGGTCAGTTTTGAATTCTCATTCGTATCCTTCAAAAGTCATGTTCTTAGCCACATCATGCAGGTTTCCCTTGAGGCTCAGTTAATGCAACTGACCATATTTCCAGTGTTCTTTGTTAGAGGAAAAGAATAACTAGAGGCAGGTCTTCAAATAACTGAAGGAAGCTGGGCACGGTGGCGCATGCCTATAATCCTAGCAGCTTGGGAGGCTGAGGCAGGAGGATTGCAAATTCAAAGTCAGCCTCAGCAAAATCAAGGCACTAAATAGCTCACTGGGACCCTGTCTCTAAATAAAATACAAAATAGGGCTGGAGATGTGACTCAGTGGTTGACTGCAACTGAGTTGAATCCCCAATACCAAAAAAAAAAGAGAGGATTTGCATTGGAATCATCATCATCATCATCATCATTCATCATTATCATTATCATCATCAAATTCTAATATGATTCTAGGGCCATGGAAAAAAGTCTAAGAAGATATCAAATGTCTTCCCATCAATGAGTCCAAAGTAATCTCAGAGTAAGTTTCTAAAGTCCTAAAATAGATTATTTATGAAGATATAGGAAGAATCTGGAAAGCTGTGTTTCTTAGGTCAAATCACATGTGGTTACCTTTCCTAGTAGGCAAATAAGGTCCAGGTGATAGTCCTTAGATGTACCAAATGAACCAGAATACAGCTCCCAGTTCTTCCGTCACACACTAATGTAAATTTGCTGTGAAGATATTTGGTGACTAAAATACATAATCAGTGGAATTGAGGTAAAGAAGATTACCCTGGAAGTTTATCCTACGAACAGGGCTAAGGATTCACTAGTGAAGAAAACCCACCTACAGACAGCAGCTTCCACCCAGGCCAAGAGCCTGCCCTGCCCTGGGGAGTTGCTACCTTTAGTTTCAGACTTTCCTAGGCAGCCCCCCACCCAATCACATAAGCCAATTCCTAGAAGGAATTTTTTTTTCTCTGATGCTTGGGGGATTGAACTCAGGGGCATTTTGCCACTGAGGTATATCCCCAGCCCTTTTTATCATTTTTTTTTGAATTTTTAATATTTATTTTTTAGTTCTCGGCGGACACAACATCTTTGTTGGTATGTGGTGCTGAGGATCGAACCCGGGCCGCACGCATGCCAGGCGAGCACGCTACCGCTTGAGCCACATCCCCAGCCCCCCCCTTTTTATCATTTTTGATGAATAAAAATAATTAATTCATGGTCTGCTAACTTGCTGAAGGAATCCTCAAACTTGTGATCCTCCTGCCTCAGTCTCCTAGGTCTCTGAGATTGCAGGTGTGCCCTCAGCACCCAGTAGAAATATTTTTATGTATCTCTTGAGTTGAAGCTGAATTGGTAACACACCTAGATATCTGCGATTTTACGTGGTTTACTCTAACATAGGGCCATTTGGCAAAGAAAATCTATGTGAGGAAAAGATAAAGCTTCCTGAGAATGAATACATTGATTTTAAAATTACTATTCGGGAAGTGACTACCTGCAATTGAGTATGATCTTTCTGCATACTATGTTCTTAATATTTTGCATTCCATTATATGTTATTTAAATACATGAATATATAGTTAATACAAACTATTTAAAAATACTGTTTTTGATTACTTATTGTTCAGTGAAGTTTAATCTCTTTTACTATTTTCTAGTCAATTATAAAAAATGGAATACAGGAGACATAAATTTTGATTAAAAAGTTAAAAAACAAGTTTGTTTTTGTTTTGTTTTGTTTTGTTAAGGGGGGTGAAACTCAGAGGTGCTTTACCACTGAGCCACATCCCCAGCCCTTTTTATTTTTTTTTATTTTGATACAAAGTTTCCTTAAGTTGCTTAGGGCCTCGCTAAGTTGCTGAGGCAGTCTTTGGACTTGCTCTCTTCCTACTTTAGCCTCCCAAGCTGCTGGAAATATAACAGGCGTGTGTCCATGCACTTGGCCTTAAAAAAAACAACAATAACAATTTTTAAAATGTCAGAATCACTCAGAAAAGAGCAATGTTAGCCCAGTCTTCTGGTGAGAAGGATAGGGAAAGTGCCTTGCTTGTTGTAGGCAATGTCTAGCTTTGCCACATGCATAGGGTTGACAAGAGGCCCTGACAAACCTCTTCCGATCGATGCTCAATCATCACAAAGCTAGTGAAAGCTAGGAAATGTCTGCTGATTCCTTGTTTCTGTCACCTTGTAATTACAACCATCACCTCCAAATACTTTGGAGTCAAATAGAGCCACGGAGCTGTTGCCCAAAGGCTGGCCTGGTTGCCCTGGAGAAAGCACACTAGCCAGGAGTGGTTTCAATGAAAATCGTCAGTGGGGTGAACAGTACCGGGAAGGAAGGCTCTTGAATGGATACTTCAGAATCCAACAGACTCCTTTAAATGAAAATGTGTTGTTTTCCATATACAGGAAATTTTAAAATGGACCCATATGCAAGAAAGAATCAGGAAGAGAAATACTGAAGGTAACCCACAAAGACAGCAATGGCTCCTATGCTGTTCTAAAATCCATCACAACCAAATCAGTCACATGGCTATATTTAATAGGAGGTTGCTCTCTGACACCATAAATCCAGCAATAGTATTTTAGTTATTTACCAAGTGATTAAATTGTAGTAATTTATTCCATTTTTACACCTCCATTTTTCCCCCAGGATCCTAAAAGGTTTTACTGCCTCCCATAAAGCATTTTCACTCTAACTAATCGATATTGATTTAACAGTGCCCTATTATTTTTTAGATTTATTTTCTTATTTTGCATGAAGTTCTGACCTCCATACAGTTTATAAAAAGATAAAGAAGCTCACTACTAAAATCTCTTTCAAAGGTCCTCTCCCGTGCCCTTTTCCTGGCTGTCAATTCCAGGCAAATTATATTTGACAGCACTCCTAATTGTGAATTTAATCTGGTGCTCCTTATGGACATTTTTAAAGAGGGAAGGGATGAAATGGATGTATTACATTAAAAGTAAAAACTACATTAAAAATGTAAAATCCCAGACCTCTGAACAAGTATTTAAAGCAAGTGAGCTGACTAGCCAGAATTCCTGGGAAGATAATGCTTCTCATCAGACATTTCTTTTTGCCCCTGAGCAGTGGTAGGTAAGAGGCTAGACAGGAATGGGCAAAGCAAATTGGAAATACCACTGGGTAAATTTTAACACAACATCCAGAAAAATAATCATTACTCAACTGTTCAGGGGAAATATTTTATGTGGAATCAGTAAGAATCACATTCTTGTAAATATGTATGTGTTCTGTATGAATGTATTCTTAAATAATTTGTGTCAAATATTAAAATTTCACCTTATATAGTTGAGCATTGTATGTGAGTGTTAATGTGCATTGTGAATCTCTAAGATAAATTCCAACAACTGTAAAAAAAAAAAATCAGGCTTTGGAAGATCAGATATTTCAGACATCAGTAGCTTTCACCTTTTAAGCTGGTTTTCCAAGGGCTACTCTTTTTCTTCATCCATTCTATTTAGAAATCTATGTTCACTGGGCTCCTTACTCAAGGGTACTTTGGTGAGAATATATGAGAAGGATTATGCTGGAAGCACTGATCCTGGAGGAAGGGGTCTTCGTGTGGTGATGAGGCTAGGGTGAGGTGGCTCAGATTGAGCCAGGTGAGAGCAGGGAGAGCTGGCACTCTTCCTGGGGAAGTCTGAACAAAGGTCCAGGTGCCTAAGGAAGCCACGATGGTGAGATGAGTTAGGTAAGCCTCAGTGATCCTTGAACTCCAGGAACTTCTAGTCCTGGGCCCGCTCAGTGGTCACCAGCATGCTTCTGTGGACATTTAATACAGAAAGCCCAGTCAGGAATGGCAAGGCCTTCAGAGTTCAAAGGCGTCTGGTGGTCATTAATCATGTAAATCTAGCCCCCCATACCTGTGGGTTCTGCCTCCAATGACTGAACCAACCCCAGATCAAAGATGTTAAGAAAAAATAGACTGTGTCTGCACTGAACAGGTAAAGTCTCCTTTTTCTTGGCGTCACTCTCTAAATGATAACCGTATCACATCTATTTGCATAGTATTTACATGGTATTAGGTATTATAAATGATCTATGTATAGGTGAGGGTATATGTAGGTTAGATGCAAACACTACACCATTTTATCAAGAGATTCAGGTCGTTTTGAATTTTGGTATCCAACAGCATTCTGGAACCAATCTCCCATGGGTGCTGAGGGACAACTAGACATTTTTTGTCAGTTTCTGGCTGAAACACAGATTTAGGACAAGATACCCTGGACTGAACTGCAAGGGGATTAGATTATCACCAAATGCCTCAACTTTCTGTGTATATCAGGTATCAATCTCAGAGGCTGTGGTTAGAGATAGCTGATATGAAATTAGCCCACTTTTCATCTCCTGTTCACTGAAAAATGTATTCACGGTGTGACCATGTTTTCCTCTTGAGAATGCTATTGAGCTGCCAATGCTGCCTAGACATACCATAAATAAAAAAGGGAAGTTGACCAGTGTGAAGGGAAGTCCACTGAGATCTGAGGGGTTCTCCTTCTCATCACTCCAGAGTACTGTTTTCAGTCTCCCTTGCTGCCGATTTTCCCACTTACCAACATGAAGGACGTGATCCACCAAAACCCCACTGAGAGAAAATGCTTAGTGCTTGTCAAAAGACAATTTCAAAATAAAATGTATAGATCTATTTCATAGACATATCTTTTTCTTCCAAATCAGTCAAGTTTTGCATGAAACAAGTAAGACCATTGAACATGGTTACCAGTTAGTGCCAAGTCAATAGTTTTCTCATACAAGTTAAAATTCTGCTAGCTAAACTAATGTCTTTAAACTATTTATAAATAATGGTTTTTAAAGACTATTGAATGAGACCAAATTCCCACATTGTAAAGCAAGATGTACAGTTTAAGAACATCTTCAGATAGTAATATATTAAATTTTGTAAAATGTAAAGTTTAAGAACATCTTCAGATAGTAATATATTAAATTTTATTTTGTTTATTGAATTTTTCTCTGATTTTCATATTGTTGAAAGTAAGACTTCTTAGTCCAAATAGGCAAATCATTAGAATTGACTTAAAAAGAGATTATTTATCTCTGATCTCTATCCTCTACCCATGACTGATGTTCATAAGCCAGAGCCTGAATCCATATAATGGGTCACAACTCATAATATGTGTGATTTCTTTCCCTATATATGAAATAAGACCATATCTTAAATTGGAGCTTTTTACTTTTCTTCTTAAGACAGTTTTAACACAGAAAGTCATAAATCTTGATAGGTATTTGTTAGTTGAGTAGTTCCACTCTAATGCTTCAAGTTAAGCAAATCAGATAATAATCTCCTTAGCAAAAGAAATGTAACTCCATGAACTGAATTACCCAGCAGCAAAACTCTAGAATTTCCTAACATTTTATGCAAAAAGGCATTGAACTTGCACCAGCATTTGCACCAAAGATTGATGTATATCCTTTCCCCATCCCCTTTCTTGAGTTTAGATCATTTAACACTTGCACTAAGACAGGTACACACACGTCTGCTTCATTTACAGTACCATCTTTAAGGAGCCTTGTGTTCACAGACAGGGTTCTTTTCTTACCCAAACCTAATAGTCTTATTTTATGAGTTAGAAGCAACAAAAGAAATTTAGTGCGTGTGCTCTTATCTAATCCATATTTATCGCACAGATGTCAAGAGTGATCAGATGGAAGAAAAAAGAGATATATTTCTCTGCATGCTAGAAGAAAGGATTTGGATTCAGGTCCAGGTTTTCTATTTTTGTATCCTTGAAATATAAATGCAATGATGCTGGCACAAAATGATCTGGCTGCCTTTTTCAATAAACAGCCAAGACTGTTAGCCAGCCATTGCACAAGCTTACCTTAAAGGTGAAAAAAAAAAGAGGGTCATTAAAACCAACAACAATTATCTCACAGCTCTGCCGCACCTTTCCCCAGAGACTTCAAGCATTCTGGAAATTATGATCCAAATACTGTTTTCAGCACCTTAAAACAGTATTTTCCTCTCCTTGGTTGAGTTCTCTCAGTGAAAAATGCAACAACATATCAGAGGATAAAAATGACCCTCCAAATAAATACAGTTCATCATTTTCTCATGAAATACAACTATTTGGGCACATATACACAATTCAGAAATCTGAAGGTGTTTAAAATTTAAGAATTCCTTTCCATGAGCTTCAGGCTTGTGGTCCACCCTCTATTGGAAGGTAATTCATAGATGTTTGATTCTTGGGTACATGTTTGAAAAATCAAAAAAAAAAACTTCACATGAAGTCTGAATTTCTAACTTCTGATAAATATTGGACGATTTGGCAACAAGGAACCCGAACCTCACACAACATCAACTGGCTGCATCCAGGTGGGAGCACTCTGCTCTTTACAAGATATAGGCTCTACCTTCAACAGCGACCTATTTTCCTGCATTTGCTTCACTACCCCTATTATTTTAGCTCTTCACCCCTGGAGATAATCAAGCTTGAAACTGTAGTTTTAATCTGTTCAGACATTCGACATTCCTTAAATAGGTTGCTTTTCTCCAGGTGCTCCATAATTATGCTTTCAAATTTAGTTATTGAGATTACCCAGGGATGACAATTCAAATTGCAACCTGGATTTAATTGATTAATTCAGCAGATATTTCTTATATATGCCAGGCAAAAATGTCTAGGAACTGGAGAATATGTGCAAATAGACCAGACATAGATCCTATTTTTGGAAAACTGCTAGTCTAATAAGGAAGGCAAAATATGAATAGAAATTTCTTGGCAAAAACATATAAACTTAGTAAGAGAGGATCTAAAAATGGTGTAGATTTTGTAAAAAGGAAAATGCATTTCCACTGGGAATGGATGAGGGAGGACTTTGTGAAGGATTCCCAGGTTCCTTTCCTTGGGATGCAGACTCTGGGATGAAGTAGTCAGCAATATTTCAATGCTATGTGTCATAAAATTTCTGTAAGGACCCCAAAGTGGTACACTGAGTGCTTTGTGCTGTCTCTGTCTGATCAAACACCAGATTCCAACAGTAAAGTCCAGATTTTCTTCCTGTCAACTCCATCCCACCTTAATGAAGTCTATCGAGAATAGTCTCTTTTTCCATTTAACTGAAAGTCAAAGTGATTATAGACTCTTATTACTTCTGCAAAATACCCCCACCTTTGTCATATAACGAAGCTTAATTATGGGAGCATCATCTATCATTTTCACGGGGCTCACCCACACGCAATGGGAGATTAAATAAGTCATGTACACTAGGAAACAAGAAATCTTGGGGGCTATTTTAAAACTCTGCCTTCTACATCTATCAGTGTATGTTGCACATGTCACCTCCTCGCTAAAACATTTCACACACACAGCCAAGGAGTTATTTCTTTGTATGTTTTTCTACAGTTCTATTCGTTTAAATCTATTATGGAATAAACTGCATAGAAAAGTTCAGAATAGAAACTATGTTGTATTTTTAGCCAAGCATCTAGAATAATGTCTAGCACCATGGAACTGTTCAAGACCCATACTGTTTATTTGCTTAATAGAGAAATTAAGCAAGAATTAAAAGTTCTCAGACCCTTATGTCATCTTTAAATTTGGAGAAATAGATTATCTCCATCACAGCAAGAAATTGGGCAAGTAGTTAAAAACTCGGGCCCCAGATCAAGTTGTCTGTGTATCATTGATGCTCTACTAATTAGTAGATGAACATATAAGACAGAATAGGGAAATTTATGCTGCAGTAGCTACTAAATATCCCAGTGACTTATAACAATAAAGGCTTCTTCCTCATGCAAGCTACCAGTGCAATACAAATCAGCCAGGAGCTCTGTCCTCGACCCAGAAGCCACTGATGGAGATGCTGCTCTCTGGGAAGAAGATGAAAGCTGCATTGGATCTTGCATCAGCAATTAAATGCTGTGTTAGTCATTGGCCATATGTTGTTCTATAGCTCCACACAACCACCAATAGCCAAGATATCTTGTACAATCCTACCGTGTGAGGGGAGGGAAGCAAATTGGAAGTCTTCCCCCTGCCCTTGGATACCAGGGATTGGACTCAGGGGCACTTGGTCACTGAGCCACATCACCAGCCCTATTTTTTTGTATTTTATTTAGAGACAGGGTCTCACTGAGCTGCTTAGTGACTCGCTTTTGCTGAGACTGGCTTTAAATTTGAAATCCTGCCACCTCAGCCTCCCAAGTCACAGGGATTACATGTATGTGCCGCTGTGGCAGCAAATTGGAAGTCTACAGATCACAGTGTAACCACACTGGGTGCCCTTACATTATATTCACATGTAAAATGGGCATATTAATAGTGATACCTATTTCCTGGATTTATTAGTAATATTATAAGAGGTAATATGTGTAATATATTGGGAACAGTGGCATATAGAGTAGATCATCAGCTCTTTTATATAGAATATTTTTTACAAAGATAGAAACAGTATGTGAATTTCTTGATATTATATCTAACAGAGTAAATACTAATATTTGACCTTACTATAGAGGATGCTGTGATTGTTAACTCTATTTTACTTATTATCTCACCCACATAAAGGCCAAACACATAGGAGTTATTCAATAGGTGATCATGTTTGCATTTCATAATTTGTATTTTGTTCTTAGGCATTCTGATAATAGTATTTGACTTTCCAGAATGATTAAAGATCTCTGAAGATCATTAGATGTTGTCTATACCAATTGCTATGTGAAAGATTACTGCCGAAAGTCAGTGGTGAGGCTGGGATTGTGGCTCAGCGGTAGATTGCTCGTCTAGCATGTTCAAGGTCCTGGGTTCCATCCTCAGCACCACATTAAAAAAATAAAAAATAAATAAATACAATAAGGATATTTTGTCCAGTTACAACTAAAAAATAATTTATAAAAAAAAAGTCAATGGTTTAGCAGCAAATCGATTTGCGGTACCTGTATCCCTCCGCCTGATTAAAGTTGGTTTAGACATCCTTTAGGAAGAGAGATCCCTGGCTCTCTTGGAAGACTTGGGTGTTCTCAAGGAAGACGGTTTTCATTGCACTGAGTTATGGAGAGATTCACCAGTGAGATTCTACAGAAGAGGACGAGGAGATGGGGAAGGAAAAGTTCAAGGCACTGTGGATAATACTTACTGAACCTATTGTGATGTCACCAGAAAAGTTGGGACCACAAAATAAGCTCTTGAAAAGAAGGCTGAATTCATGCAAAGCTTCACTAGCAGTTGAGGAGCAACCCAAGGGAATAATAGTCCCTCTGTTTCTAACATTCATCAGGAGGAGACCTCAGGAAGGCGACTTCCAAAGAGAAACTCTAAATACTTGTAGGCCAAACAATAGAAAATTAGTCAGGGTTTTGCCACAACCAATCTAAAAGCTGAAATCTCAATGGAACCAGTTTATAATACATTAGTGAAATAATCTAGATGCAAAATATTACATACTGTATTATTCTCTTTATATTAAATGACCAGAATCAATAAAACTAGAGAAACAAAATGTTGGATGGTAATTGTCTGGAGCTTAGAAGGAGGATAAGGAAGAGCTTATAATATGCAAAAGATTTCTTTTTTAAAGCGACCAATATATTCATGATGGCTGCATGACTCTTGAAATAAACCCTGAAGACCTGAGAACACATCTTAAATGGGTAAATGTTATCCCATGTAAATTATGTCTCAATGAAATCATTAAACACAAAAAGATAATTTGTCTCTTATTAATGAAGCATCGTTAAAGGACTCTTTACAATAAAATGAATAATAAAAAGGCATAATAACATGAAAGCAATGTACAGAAAAAAGAGAGAGAGAAAGAAGGAAGGAAGGAAGGAGGGAAGGAACACGGAGATAAAGAGAAAGAAAACCCACCTAAGGTTTTACCAAAAACCATCAATTAAAATCTAGGTCAGAAGTTCAGTGCACACTTTGTCTAATTTGAATTGGTTTTCCTATTTCGAGTCTTTAGTTAAGGTTACTTGAGAAGAGAATCTGAAATCACAAAAGAAAATCAATACCACAGTTGACCAAGGCCAGGTTCAATAATACTGCCTACATTTGAGTGCAGTGAGGGAAAACAGCATTCATTAGTCATATAATAACTACAAGGTCTCCCGTTTATCTCAGAAATTCCTCCAAGGAACACAACCATTTCCCACCTATTATTTCCTATTGATCTGCACTGCCTGCCAAGAGGCAGAGCAGGAAGAACTTAAGAAGTTGGGACCAGAGAGAGCCAAGAGTGGGGTACCCTGCACAGCTCTGTGAATGTGTGGTGACAGACAGGCATGCAAATCTTTCAACCTGTAGCTCCCTCCCCAGGGGTGAGCTCCTTGACTCTGAGCTGATGCAGTTAAGAGAAGGAAATTCATATGCCCTCTTGAGTCCCGTGTCCAAGGAATTTGAAGGAAGTTTATTAAATTGAAAATCTCACCTCTATCATTATTATTCTATTGTTATTACTGTGGTTCCCATAATATATTAAAAACATTAATATCCTCATTCCCTTTTGTTTTACAATAAATTATTATCCTAGCTAACATTTACTTTCATCACCAGGGAGTTCTGCCCTGTATAGTCAAGGTTCCCAGAGGACCCTGTAGGTAGTAAGAACAGACAGAGCCAGTTTCTTCTAACATTTGATGAGACCTAACTCATATAGTATTTTTAAACCCTAAGCTTTATTCTAAGTGCTTTGCATATATTCACTCATACATAAGATTTGACACAATCGCATGTTGACAATGATGTCACTATTATCTGCATTTTACAATTTAGAAACTGAAACATGAAGAAGCTCTGGAAACTGCATAAGAGCACCTAGCTATCACAGAGTGGGGGAATGTGAATCATTGCTCAGCAGTCTGGTTACTAAGTGCTTACCCATCGTAGAGGACTGCACATTCCAAGGAGAACATGTTAACCTAGATTTATGTTATTCATAGAGATTCTTTATATCCAAAGTATAGGAGGGGAGGGGGTTCTGATGACCATCACTTCCTAAATCATATATTTTGTATTCCATCAATGCTAAATACCATCAATTTAGATTTTTTTTCTGTGCATATTTACCAAACTTCTGCAATCAAAAATTCTTTAAGTATGTTTCAGAAGGCATCCTAGATCCCATTAGGTCTTCAAAAGTTTATATTCCTACATTTATTTATTCAGTGCATTTACTGATGTTCAGTATATGCCTGGTAGGGTTCTGGTCACTGGGAATAGAATGTGAAAAGGACAGGCAAAGTCCCTGCTCATGTTACTTTATTCTGGTGCACTTTGTCAATTTCACTACTATGGACATTTGGGGCAGGGAATCTGGTGTTGTAGGTGGTTTCTCAGTCCATGGCAGGAAGTTCTCCCAATATAAAAACAAAAATATCTTTAGACGTTGCTAAGTGTTACCTAGGGGGTCCAAACCACCTCCAGAACCACTGTTTTAGTGTGAATCAGATTTAAAATAAATGAAGCAATAAATCAGTAAATGGGAGAAAGTATCAAATGGTGGAAAAGTGTTGTGCAAAGATGATATTTTAGGAAACAAAGGTGTGGTGGCTTTAGATGGCATGGTCAGGAGAGCATCTTTGAAAGTCTCACCTGTAAAATGAGAGCAAACATCAAGAACAAAGGTTATGGAAAACAGTATTCCAAGTATAGGTTGAGTCTAGATCAAAGGCCCTGAGAAATCTGCGAGTTTAATCAGAAAAGAAGGCCAGTGTAAATTGGAGGGAGAAAAGGAAGAGTAACTTAAGGTCAAGTCATGGAAGTGAGATCAGGCAAACCAGAGGAAGGAATTCTGACCTAGCCTCCTGCAGTGGGCAGCCAGAGGGGAGCCTCAGGCAGAAGAACAACATGACCCTCTACAGAGCAGATGGTAGGGAGATGAGGGTAAAAGCAAGAACCCTAGATAGTTGAGACCCCACTACAGAATTTCAATAGGAAAAGAAGGTTGTTTGAATGAACACAATACCATTGGAGATGGAGAGTCAAGAATGGTTTGAGTGAATAAGTGAATGACTGACATAAATTGCTGATGGATTGAATATGATTAGGAGAGAGAGAAAAACGGGGGGGTAGTGGTGGCTGGAATAACAGAATGGATGGTTATGTTAGAAGGAAGGATGAGAATGGAGTAGAGGAAAGGGACTCAGAACTAAGAGTTTGATTTTGACCACATTTAGTTTGAGACACCCATTTGGCATTCATGGAAAGATAACACATAAGTGTCGGAAGTTAGGAAGAAGTCAGAAATAAAGATAGAGTTTGGGATCACTAACTTAATTAAGAGGTGATAGTTAAGTCATAGTCTGCACTAATTCATCTGTGGAGACTTAATTGAAAGGAAAAAAGAAAGGGAAAAAAAGATTTCAAAACATTTCCAATTAGAGATACAACAGAGAAAATACAGGAGGTTGAAGAGGAAGAAACAGCAACTGATAGTAACATCAAGCTGGCAAGGTGACAGAAGTAAATCCTTCATAGGATTACCAGGGACCACTTAGAATAAACTGTTGACATAGGGAAGTTACAGAAGGAAGTGTTAATGTGGACGTATCTTCACTGAGACAATTCTGCCTTAGAGTAACTGTCAAGTCCCTGATTTTAGGACAGAAATGAGGGTGAATCCTTGAGTGTATTTGCTAGCTAGCCTGCAGTGGTCATGTCGATCCATTTAATACTGTGGTCCCTTAACCTTAGTGTAAGTTAACAAAGCACTCAGCATGCAGAAGCATTATGCTAAGTGCTTTTAAAATCAATGGTCACTCAGTCCTCATGACTAGTCTACAAGAAAGTATTCATATATTAAGAATAAGTATGGATAGAGTGCTTATGAGTCCAGCCCTGTTCTGAGCACCTTACATAAAGTAACTTATGTGGTCCTCACAGTAGTACTATGTGAGGAAATGCTAACAATATACTTGTTTTACAAATGAGGAAACTGAGTCTGAAAAGGTTTGGTTACTTTATCAAGACCCCTGGCACAGTGAGTTGAGCAGATCTGTGTCTGGAATGCCAAAGTCTCTCAAAGACCAAAGCCCTTGCTTTTGAATGTTAAAATAAGTACCATAATGTTGAAGGCCCTACAGCTAGTAGAACGTAAAACTTAGGTCTAAATACAACACTCTAACTCCACTCTGTGCAACTAATCACTAAACTCTATTGCTTCTGTGTAGCACTCTGCAGCAGAGACCTTTCAGATGCTATTAAGCCAGTTTTACAAATCAGGAAACTGAACCTTGAAAAGGTTTGATTATTTCACCAAAACCACTTGGATAGCAGGTGGGTAGCAGATCTGTGTTTGTATCATTTAAGTTCCTTGCTCTTAAATATTAAGAGTAAATACCACAACTTGTGAGATAAGAAGAAAGGAGCCGAAGTTACAAGAGCAAAGAATTTTTAGATCATCGCTCTCTAAGTTAGTGGCCGAAGTAGGCACAGGACTTATATCAAGGCTTTAGTTAACATAAAGGAAAATGTCTTAATCCATTTTTTTTTCCGTGTCCTCACATGGTATAAGGCAATAGGAAAAAGGGCAGGAAAAAACCAGCCCTCTTCCACCCTTTTTATAGTGGCAATAAAAGATTCTGAGGGCCCTGTCCTTACAACCTAAACACTTCCCAAAAGAACTATCTTCCAACACTGTTGCATTGGGAATAAATGTTTCTAGTACAAACATTTCAGGGAACACACTCAAACCTTAGCGGAAATCATGATGTTAGTCTTAAAGGGAAGCCCTAATTCCTCTTAATTTCTCCTTTGTACCAAGTCCAGGCATTTTACTAAAATTTTGGGCCCCCATCAGAAGTCTCCACCCTCTATCAGAATTCCTCCTGTCTACCACTAGGGAGCTATTTGCAGCCGGGTGTAGGTTCTTACCATTCTTAGCACCTAATATCCTTCCTGCCTTAGCAGGATACATTCCAAATAATACATCTCATTTTTGGAATGGGCCAATCTTTTTTTCCTTTACCCTTATGGCCTTCTGTTTGGGGACACTTTATCCTTGTGGAAGAATACGCACTTTTCAGGTCACTTTTGAGAAGGTAGTATTTCCTTAGTAAGTATCTCTTGGTTAAGTAAATAAATGAATCCTAGATCGTTGTTTGGATCAAATGAGATGATATTTGCAAAACTACTCTGTGCCTGCAACATAGTGACAGCTCAATGCATGGTAGCAGTTGTACTATTATTTTTATTGTTATCATTTTTTGTTGTTGCTATTTATTTTTTTAAGAGAACAAAATATATAGATGCACAGTACGGTCCAAAATATAAGCCCAGTTTCTAGAGAGAATTCATAGAGGGAAAAGGAAAGATTACATTCTGTCCTTTCTAGTTAGATGGCTGGTGGGGATGGGCAAGACTACAAGTCAGCCTAGCACATCTGTTCAACATCTCCTAGGAATGATCTTGATTATTAGTCAGATTTAGGTAGGTTAATAGTTGAGAAAAAATATTCACTTCAAATAATAGTTTAATAATGCTATTACATGGCTTATTTCAACTATGTAGTTCTAAAATAGCTATTATTTTAGTTACAGTAGATGAAAATTCAGATAAACAAAATAGAAGTATAAATCACAATATTTAACATTGAATACTTTTGAGTTACATATGAATAGTGATGTTTTCATATGTACATGTTAAAATGCATGTTACAAAACCATTATTTGAATCTTTGTTGAGATATGTGCATATGTGTATCCTTTCAAAATTTTTCCCATCACATATATATCCATATTTCTCTCTTCTCATTATGTATACACACACATACATACATATGTAAACGCATTCACAAATTCTACTTCAGGATTTGGATATTTTATGGCTCTTGATAACTGCATAGATAGCATCTTGGGCTTCCTCAGGGTTACTATTGAGTAGACATATGATGCAAAATAAAAAGTATCAAGGCCTCTAGAACACTGTAAAAGACTTTGATCTTTCTGACTGTTTGTTAACCTTTTCCCATTCTTGGTGGGTGAACTTTTTCTAATTCTGTTTCCAAATTGAGAACACCTCACCCAATCCCAGCCAATTAGCAAAGAAAAACTCCCTTGCTGCTGTGATTGGTTCAGGCAGAGTAGAAATATGACCCATTTGGGTCCAATCAGAGTGCATCTCAGGACCAGTGCAGGAGTTCCCTCTTTTGGGGTTAGATCTGAAGTCACCAAATGGAGCCCGCAAATGAAACTAATGCAGGGACCAGTTTTACTGAGATGGCAAAAACCCCAAGAATTGATGGTCATTTTGAGCTGCTGTATCTATAACTAAGTTTGTAGTCTGGCCTCCTTAATTATATAAACAAATAAATTTCTGTTCTTAATGTATTTGATTTGAGCAAAGTTTTGCTTACGCACAATTGAAATAATCTATAACTATAACAGACACAAGTCACAGAAGCCAAACTTGGGTTTAAAGCCCCAAATCCTTTTGCTGGAAAAGATATTTTTTCAATATAAACCAATGGGCACAGAAAGTCAGCAAACTCAGACTGAGGCCAGCCAGGAACACATGGCCCATTAGAACAAATCATGCCATCTGTCTCCATTTGGTAAGGTCTTTCCTTCTGTACATTTCAAATATACTCTGCATTCAGGGTTTTTAAATGCAAGTGTTCAAACTTCTGAAGCTCAACCAGCAAATAGAAACTATAAAATTTTCATGAACATCAATCAGGAAAGAAAACCTTACAAGCAGATTATAAAAATTCACTCATACAATAGTTGCATTTGGAACAGAGATTTGTGGTTCAATATACCAAAAAGTTATTTTCCCACCTGTTCTCATCAAACTTAATGAATACCTTCTACATAAAACAATCCCTTTTGTTAATACACTGTGTGTCCTAGTAGGACTCAGATTGCCCCCAGTACATTAAAATGGTGCCCACCAGGCAGAGTACAACAACAATCTCTGGACGTCATTACCATGGGTCAATCCAGAAGAGAATTTTTCAAATTAAAAACAAACTTTGTATTACATAAGGGTATAAGTAAATCATCTTTGGAAAACAGAGCAAATAAAAGAATAATGTAGTCAGTTATGTTCATAAGAGATACGCTAAACGAAAACACACACACCTCCACAGTATTTACATTTTGAAGGGAACAGTTTGTATCTATTTTAAAACCTTGTTATGTTATGTAATCTCCCTAGACTTTCATACCCGTGATAATTTATCTGCACCTCTCCTGGGGAATTTATCATTTGCTACTTTCATTATTGTTACATGTGTGTAAGTCTTATCTCTTTTATAAGAATCCGAGCTCCTTGAGGGGAGGGATTTTGTTTATCCTTGTATCTCAGGCATGACATTGCACAGTGACTTGTAGATATTGGGTCTTCCATAAATATTAAAAGAATGGAAGTGTCTACGTGTATTTTTTTTACAAGCAGGGCAAACCTAGATGGTAACAGAAAGCTTTTTCATTCGTTAAAGGGGATTGCATTAGAAGAAAGTTGAAGTTTATATAGTTGTAGCAAAAACTTCAGTGAAGAAATTTATTCTTCATATGAACTCAATTATTCACTCATACATATAAACTCATTCATTAATTGAATTAATATGTATCAAATATATTGAAAAACTAATAATAGAAGGAAAATTAGAGCAAGTTAGTTCTATGAAGAAATGGAAAGTTTCTCGATTTTTCCAGATCTCAGTATTTATACATCTAGTGTAATGTGTTTGTTCTACTCATAAGCCAAGTTTTACACAATCATATACCTCCTATTAAAGAATAGAGAGAAAAGAAAAAAAATATTTCTTATTACTCATATAAAATTTTCAATTCTATAAAAGGCAGGCAATGCCTGTATGTTTATTTGTCTGTGTATTTGCACTCAACAAAACAATTGAATTCAATTCATTCCAACTGAAAACAGAGAACAGAAAAACCTTTCCTTTCATTTCTCTGTGTAGGTAGTGTCCTGGTCCACAATGCAGTCATACAAAGGAATATTTCATTTTTCTATGGAAGCATAATTTATCTTTCAAGACTTGACCATGTCTTGAATCCTTGGCCTATTTGAGCCTTTCCCTCTTTTCCCAAGACAAGCTTCCAAGTTATGGATAAGGTTTTATAAGATACAGAGTCAAGGTGGAAATTCTGTTCCTTGACATGAGTTCTCCATGTAGATATTCAGTGGTTAGCTCACCATTCTGTTTGACCTTGGCTCATTAGTCTAGTAAGTAGCTACAGAGATACTTCCTGCCCCTTCACATGAGCCTTACAGGTGTGATTCATTTGCTGCTTTTGTATAATGCTTCTGGGCAATCTGGGGTACCCTTTGAGGCTTTGAAAGGACCCCATTTGTTGGAATCAGGGGTCAGTCTTATGTGGGGATAATGCTTAGAATTTGGCTTAGGTGAATCTACTCAAGAAAAGATGGTCCTAATGATAGAAGGGGTGGAGCTGAGAATGTGCAGGGCCAGCCGGGGAGGTGGAACTCTTTTCTCTGTCTCATTACATTTCTCCAAACATTTTGTCTCTGCTTGGAGCTCTCCCTCAATTACTTTCAGTGCTTTAAGCTTTAAACCAAAGGCAGGAAGAGATTGGCAGGCTATTTTTTCCTTTCTGTCTTGCCACATCCTTCTCCCAAGGCAATAGCCCAGGATGCCCTCTCTGTTTGAATAAGAAAGTTCAAGAGGAAGAAATTATCAGGAGGGGTGAAAAACACATTGTTTAATATTTCAAAACTATACCAAGAAATAGGAAAAATGTCTATGAGGTTATATAGAAGAAAATTAGCATAAAGTTGAGGTTAGGTGGAAGAAATTAGCATAAATTAGAATAAAGTACTCTGATTTTGCTGATCTCAATGCCTCCAAGCAATCCTATAGAACTGAACTTTAAATCTCTTTCAAATAGTGAAAGTTGTGACAAAGGCATTCTTTCTTATTGCTTATTCTTCCATAGACTTTATGGCACTCCCTAGAAACATCTCTAGGGATAAATCTTCACTTTTTCCAACAGATCTCACTGTTAAAAGCAATGCTTTTCCCTAGAGGAAATATAACCAGTAGAATAGTTGGTCATTCTGACCTTGCTCATGGATGTCTTGCTAAGTCACGTTTGTTAAGTTCTTTTCCAGCTCCTTTATCTGTTAATCCTTTCCAAGTTAACAGAATCTATTCATCTATTCACAAATTTTTTTTTCCTTCCGAGTTTAGAAATTTCATTACAAAGAAACTGTCACTCAAGTCATACCACATCAACACTAAGTTTCTTGTAGTCATACAATACCAGAAATTTCTTATTGATTACATCATTTTGTTTCCCTTCATTACAATGAAAATTCAAATTTGTTGCCATCTGGGAGGACTATGGATAATTTGAGGATGTTTTAGTCATGTTTTGTTGTTGTTGTTGTTGTTGTTGCTGCTGCTGCTGTGACCCAAAGACCTGACAGGAAACAATTAGAGCATGCAAAGTTTATTTTGGAGGCTAGGTTTCAAAGATCTTAGTCCACAGACAGCCAGATCGGCTCCTCAGGGCCCACAGTGAGTCAGAACATCATGGTGGAAAGGTGTGACAGAAAAAAGCAGCTCAGGACATGGTTCCAGGAAACAGTTCCAGGAAGCAGAGAGAGAACTCTGCTCAACAAGGATAAAATAATATAAACTTGAAAGGCACACCCTCAGAGCCCGGCCTCCTGCAGCCACACTCTGCCTTCCTGTAGTTACCATCCAGTTAACCTCTATCAGGAGATTAATGTACATTAGGTTACACCTCTTATGACCCAATCATCTCACCTCTGAACTTTCTTGCATTGTCTCACACGTGAGCTTTTGGGGGACAGGGCACATCTAAACCATAACATTTCAGGAGGACTATGGACGACTTGATGGAGCTCGGGGAATGTTCTATTTTATTGGAAAATATTTCAAGCACATTAAAAATCTATAGGCCTCTAATATGGTGTACAACTGGACTGCGTGGATGTCCCCTGTGTAGTGAACATGGGTCTCGAGGCCTTGAATGTTGCTTACCTGTTGGTCATTCTCTAGTTTTAGAAAGTCTGCTATTCCAAAGTAGAACCAAAGAACTTGAATCATGAGGACCCCCCTCAGCAATCAGGGGGCAGAAATATGATAGCAACTCTGCCACTCACAATATCTGAGCACACAGTTTCTGAAAAAGGGGACAGACAAATTTCTGAGCATGTGGTTGTTGTTGAGATGGTGGAGACACCCCATTCCTTACAGTCTGGCTAGCCAAAGTATCACAGAGACTAAGCATTAAGGGGCGCCAATTGTCCTACAGAAGGTTCTTTGGTAGGGCTAAGGATTGTCCCTGAATGGCTAGCTCAGGATTCTGTTTTCATACTCTCCTGAAGAGCCATATGTTTGAAGTAGCATCTTAAAAATTCCTTACTGGTTAAACTAAATGTCTACAGTGCAAAACACTTTTATAGTTACAAAACAAATAAACAATTAATCATACTATATTACATTTATATGCAAAATAAACTAACTTCATTCATGGTGACATGCTAAAACCATCACTGAAATTCTCAGGAAAAAAAAAATTAACCACTAGGCATTTGTTATATATTCCAGAGATCATAAAGATTCAATCTTATTGTGCTAATAGATTTTCACTTCTTTTTTTTTTCCATTTTTATACTTTTGGTGTACATATTTTTGAGTTGTACACCAGGATTGGTTTATGTACATAGTTTTTTTTTTAAATTATTGTTGTTTATTTTAATAAAGTACTATGGAAATGCAGCTGGGCTGCCTAATACAATTACCCCAACCACTTAGGCTTTTAGTCTATGAGTAATTACTCAGTACTGTCTATATACAATAAAATTCAAAAGTGAAATGAACAAAATTAAAATAGGTGATAATTCTAGTTTTTAATTACCTCTCACTATTACAGCTTCTTTGGAATAAGAATGGTATCCAGACTAGAAAAAACTCCCTTATATTTCCATAATTTCTATTTGTTTCTTAAGTTAATTTTTCTTTCCATAGAAATTATTTATTACTAAGGCTATCCAAAGAAAAGAACCTATTCTGTTCCTGCAGGTCTCATTGGAAATAGAACAGTTGTATGATATTTCAGAACATTATTATAGTGCTTTCATGGACCAGACTAACAGCAAACATCCTTTGGAAAGCAACCAGATAAAGCACTTATATATATCTTCAACCATGACTGTGTGTCTTGAAAGAGTCCTAGAGTCAGCCACTCATCCTAGTCTGATTCTAACAAAAACCTGCTTCATGCTATCAATAACTAATTACATTAAAGTTCTGCCTCAGTAACATAGATTGATAGTTTCATTATAGCATTTAATTAGAATTGTTTTTAATTTATCAGGAAGAAATGGTGTAATTGGTGAAAGAACAGCTGTTCCAGGTCACAGGGAAAGATATGATTAACAGAAAATGGCCAACCTTGCTAAGAAAACCAACTTATGTTTAAGTCTTAGGAAACACCTCTGGGCTTTATCCCTAACATTACCTGGGCAGGATGCACAGGCAACAGCAAGAGGAAGTACTTGCAAAACCAAAGAGAGAGAATTAAGACATTGACTCATGTAATTGTGTGGGACCTGGCAGCCTGCTCTCTGTAATGCAGTGTAGTAGGCTGGAAACTCAAACGGGAGTTAATGTAGTCTTGAGTCTGAAATGCATAGGGCAGGCTGGTAGGCTGGAAACTCAGGCAGGATAAAAGATTTGACATCGAAATTAGACTTTAGACAATTGTGAATAGTGAATATCTGGAAGGGATGAATGAGATCAAGGAAACCTTGAACAGCCAGTCAGTCTGAAGTACTGATGTGCATGGATGAGTGGGAGTCAGTACATGTGGCCTCTGAAGTGGGGCCACACAGATGGAGCTCTGGAAGGGGTCTCTGAATACTGCTGCTTCAGGGGAAGCTCTTTCCTCTATGGCAACCTCCTCAGTGGACCAGCAGGTAGTAGTCTGGTGCTGGGTTTTGGGGCCACAGTTGTCAACAGAACCAATGATCAAGTAGACAATCTGGATGCAGAGGAGCAAGGGTGAACTACTCAGGGCACCTCTTTCTACATGTGTCAATATGATACCACTGGTTATCTGTCACAGTTCTGCTTCCTCACATGTTGAAGTATAACATTAGAGAAGCACAACAAGGCAAGCATATAAAGCAGGGCTTATTTTAAAAAGGAGTAATACAGACTTCTCCCGGGAGGGAGAAGAGAGCCATAGCTGGTATCCTGGTATCCCAAGAAGTGAGGGTGTTCTGCCTTTTTTATATATCCTAGACTTTCTTTGTTCTCCTGCATTCTTCCCTCTAATCTTTCTCCTTCCTGATTAGACCCAGGAGATGCTCCCGGTGGGATGGCCAAAAGGTGAGAAGCAGATGGATAGGGGAAAGGGCCAAATGGAGTGATCCAGGCAGGTAGCAGCCCAGGACACATTAATTAACAACTTCTACAACTCTCCATAGGGAGGGACAATTCCTGAGACAGGTTACCTTAGCAACTGGGGGGAACGAGGGCAGTCTATCTTGATAAAGGTGGAGAAAGGGCTCTGAAGCCATTAACATTTCAATTCCTTAGGGTAGACTCCAACTTTTGGGACCCACATTGGTCTTGTTCTCTCCATCTGACCTGATTTACCTGTGTACACTGACTGCCTGTCTTTAATTCTGGTTTCAGCCATATGCCTGCAGCACCCTTCTGAGAACAATGATTTCTGCTTACTTCCACCTTCAAAATCCCATGCAAGTTCTTTTTTTTTTTTTTTTTTTTTTTTTGGCAAGCTCTTATTTTATCTGATTACTTAATTAAAAAAAAAAGATTTTGTTTTTCCTTTCTTGAGTTGCTCACGGCCAGAATTACAGATTCTCAGTCTTAGCAAAATTGACATGACATATTCCTGTAGAGTCTATTAAATATGCAAAAGGAGCCCAAATCTCCAATAAAATAGTTCTTCAGGGGCTGGGGTTGTGGCTCAGTGGTAGAACACTTGTCTAGCAAGTGTGAAACAATGGGTTGGATCCTCAGCACCACATAAAAAAATTAAATAAAGATTGTCTCCATCCAAAACTAAATTTTTTAATTTTTTTTTTTTAAATAGACTTCTTCAGTGAAATTTTTTGTGGAACTCAAGAGTAGGGCTGATTTCACATCTAGGTCAACCTGGAAAAACATGTTGAAAAGGCAGAAGGCAGAGAAAGTGTTGAGAATAATCCTCTTCCACCACTTAAATGTACCAACATCTCCAAGAACTTCTGGAGGCCCACTGGGGAATGAACCAATTCACCTCGATCTTGATAGAAAAAGAAGCTTCCTTCCTTCTGACATGCTGCACTGTAATTTATCAACTTTTTACAGTCAGATTTTAGTAGAGAAATTCAAAATAACTCTAAGCATTCTCAACGTTAAATCTCCGGAAAGGCTTCTCAGATTTTATTTATTTCTTTATTTATTTTTTGCTTGACTTGATACGCACCCCCAGCCCCCCAAAAAAGGTTTGGTTATTTCTTATTTCAATGAGTTAATCTGTTAATCTGACGTCAAATTTTCAGGATTTGGAATTAGCTGCTTTCCAAGACTTATAAACCAAATCCTGAGCTGGCCCTCTAAGGAAGCAAGAAAATGAAGTTTGAGATACCAAAAAAAAGCAAGTTTAGACTATCATTCCTATGGCTTCTGTTACAGCTCATGTTGTGGGAAACCGTTCCAAGTAATGTACTAATTGGACCTTTGTTCACACAGGCACTTGAAAGGTAACCTTGAGGGCTTAAAGTGTACCCTGAGCTATTAAAGCCTATTTGAATTATTATAGAGATATAGAATCTTCAGATCTCATAGTCACCCAGCCGGGTACCTTTTATTAAGAGTCAAGTTCTACCAGTTAATAGAGACATTGATCTGAGTTGTGCAAGAGATGAAGTTCATGAACAGTTGTGATGTGAATAGCTCTACTTTAACATCACACACACACACACACACACACACACACACACACACACACACATATATATAACAATACTTGCTCAGCAAGTTGTTTTTTATAAATTGCTCTTGCAAACATTTGCATTTTGTAACATCATTTTATGGTTAATAGGATAAAAATGTTATTCCTCTATTAATGTTAGGAAAACTGGGAACCAATGAACCAATGAACTTCAGAACAGAATCGAATTCTCTCCAGTGAACACCTGAATGGACATACCTATTCTTTCAAGAATGGAAAAGAAATTCTCGGGAAATACCATATTCAATTTCACCAAATTATCAGGAGAAAAAAAAAGAGGGAAAGAAATTTCTCATTTATTATAAATAGAAAAACCAAGTCCCTGAAGGTTAAATGCCCCCAAATGCCTGACCACTTGGATGTAGCTCAGATGTAGCCCAGAACTTATTATCTGAGCACTTTTTCAGAAACTTTACTCCAAATAATGTCAAAGGAAACATTTCAGAATGTTGAGAGCAAAAAAGACATTTATTCCAAAGAAATAACCTTCTTCCCTCTGTCTGTTGTGTCTGTCACCTTAACTTTGATTATAACTTGAAAAGCCAGCTGAGTCAAATGGCATTGTTTTTATTGCATATTTCAAGATATCATAGTGACAACCTTCTAAAAAACAATAAATCTGAAGAATCTATAGAGAAGCAAGGAGCTAGATTTGTGCTTGGTAAATTACACCAAGGGGTGCCCCTAACCTTCAAATGTGCTACCTCATTATTTAACTTCTAGACAGATTAATATGGTTCTTAATTATTCATATGATTTTAATATCCAATAGTGCAAGAGGGTAATAATGTTGTAGAACTAAGACAGGAGGAAAAGGTAAAATTACCATCGTTGTTGGTGATTCACTGCTGGTGTGTGGTACTACACACCTGTTTTGCTACTTGACTTTAACTCAATAATTCAGAAGAAAAAGTATCCAGGCAGAGTCATTGAAATGGGATAAATGTTTCCTTTTTGTCATATACTCCAATAAAACTGAAACCTAAAGTGTTTCAATCATCCAAAGGAACAGGTATGTATTACCAAACATTTGAGAAGCACCTACTACGTGCAATTCCCTGGAATAAGCATCCAAGACCTAAAACTTTCTTTCCTCTGAAGCTCTCAGTTTGATCAAGGAGTCAGATGGGGAAAGAATCATACTGTACTAAATGCTAGAATACAGGGGAGACAACTACTTTGTCATCCAGAGTCAGCCCAGTAGAGTTCACACAAAAAGTAGAAGAAGGTAAAGAATAATAGTTGCTTTACCTAAAAAAAGAAAGGAAAGAGAATAAGTAAGGATGGTGTCCATGTGCCCGGCCCTGTGCTAGAAGATGCACACAAGGCTGGAATTCTATCTGTCCCTCGCACTCACTATTGCACCCTTTTCCTGGCAAGCTACTGTCACTAAATAAATATTTATTGGGCAGATAGATGAACTCTGGGTACAAGGAAAACAGAATGTGAGAAGTAGGTTTCCTTGACTTACATTTGACATAATTTTGTATCTTTCTGCTTTCTGATTTGGGTTCACAGTGTGTTATTAGCAACACCAAAATACAAAAATTTCTGAAAACCAAAAATATTTTTCTTCCTCATATGGTGTCAAAATATAACCTGACTTGATCTCATTTAGTGGAAAGACGTGATCTCATTTAGTGGAAAAACTTGACCTGGACTGACAGAAGGCTATTTTTAATCTTTATTTACTCTCATTAGTGTGAATATTTATCAACTTTTCTGAGAAAGGAATACTGTGTCTGATGATGGGGTACTGCCCCAGACCTTGTGAAGGGTATTATATAATATGCATGATACATATGCTAGTGCCTTTTATAAAATCTGAAAGATGTTGAGTTCCCAAGCACATTTCCCTCAAAAGTTTAAGATAAAGGATCATAGATCTGTAAAACATTTGCCTGATGAAATACAGGGGTCCTATCAACTTTTGCTTCTCTTCTCCTCCTTCTGGCTTGTGGCTCAGGTTTTGTCCTATGGATACTTCAGTATAGGATGGTTTGTGGCTTTGTTGGGGTCTTGGATTATCCTGCCCTCATGCATCTGCTCCACTCTGGTACACCCCCATTTGTGACTGACCTATTCAAGTACTCCATGTTGACAACAAAAGTACTTGTCCCAGCTGACCCTGATATATTGTCACTATTTGAGAGTTCATGTGCACTATCTCTTTAATAGCAATAGAGGCAGGGTTCACCAAGTGAAAAGAGACATCAAACCAAGAAGTTACCTTCATGTTAATATGAATGGATTATTTTGGAATGACTTAAGGATTAGAACCAGAGGGGAATAGTGCAGAGGTGCAAGCAAACTGAGTCAACAACAAGCAATCAGTGTTCTACTGATTTTGCTAAGGACAAACCCTGAACAGAAAGATAAAGAAAATCTACTTATACTGAGAATGTGGTATGTGTGACATGCCACAGCTGATTATTTATTGTCACATTTAATTCACACATTTGCTCAGAGATCTGTTTAGATATCTTTATTTAGCAGAGAATGAGAAAAGGTACATTAGGATTGAAAAACTTCTAAAGATATTAGACCTGGAAAGAGTCAAACATGGGATCAGGATGGAGTTATGTTTGTGGCACATAGGATGAGGCACTGCCTCACACAATTCTGCTTGAAGTCAGATGCAAAAGGATACTGGGCTTGATAGTAGAAGTGACCCTCACTCTGCACTCCCAGAGGCAAGTAAAATACTCACCTCACCTATCACTGATTTGCAGCACACAGTCAATAGTAAATGTCAACAGGTCATGCTTTGGACACAGACTCACCTTAACTGATTATTATTGATACAATGGGAGATTCAGCAACTACCATATCCCGGGCTTTGTGCTGAACACTTCTTTTATTGTGAATCATTTTCTGTACCTGGAAAGGCAGGAATTATGATCTCTGAGATTCAGAGAATTTAAGTAACTTGCTTAGAATTCCTCTGCTAGCAAGTGAAAAATTAAAAGACATAAGTACACAATGATCAAAGTCTAACAACATGTGCTCTTTCCACACATCATGCTGCAGTACTTTCAATATGGTGATATTGCTGGCATTAATCCTTCTTCAGAGCACCTTCCCTTGAAGCCCTCACTGAAGGAGAATAGAAGACTCATGGCACAATAATATGACCCCTCTCCTGATAAACAAGAGCCACAAAAGCAAATACAATGCTGGATGCCTAGCTAGAATAACCACCTGGAACTCCTCTACCCCTGAAGGTATAATCTTATTTCAGAAATTAGAAAACAAAGCTATTTAAATCTACTCACTCTTTACACAGATTGAGAAATCCATCCAAGGGCTGCTTGATTCCAGCCTGTTCTCCAACCTGTCCACCACAGGGGCCAGGCTGCTCTGCGCCGGAAGTTTTGTGATTTTCTAACACTCTCACTAATTATATAGCAGCAGGGGTGATAGGCAACACAGACATAAGGAAATTGTCCCTACTCTTTTCCTAGGAAAAGACTGCAGCAAGAATAATCTCTTCTAATTCTAATGAAAGATGACATGAAAGAGGAATATGTCACTGGCACAGAGCTCTGTGTCCATTGCTGCCAAAGGTCCTCCACATAGCCATATTATCAATGACCTGTGAGATGACCCTTTGCATTGCATCCTCAACACCTAAGAACTGGATAATGCAGAGATTCTCAACCATGAAAGATATTGCCACTCCCACCCCTGGGAAGTGACTTGGAATGGTGTGGTTTGGAGATGAACTGAGGTATGAGATGTGCCACCATGGTGGAATAGAGAGTTGATCTGACCTTTAGTGAAAGGAGACCAGAAATTTAAAGACAGTACATGAGTCTGTTCCACAAAATATCAATTCACTGTCTTCTGTTGGAAAATATGTCCACAGAGTTGTCATTTTATCCCAGCCTATGGTTGAATTCTGATGTCAAAGTACCTCTGCATTCCCCAATCCCTAAACCATCATGCTTCTCTTATTCAAAATGTGTTACTAAAGAATGGTATTATCTCAGAGAGTGAAATCAATCCTAGTTTGATGGTCTCTAAAAATTTGGCCAGAAAATGTAAATAATGGAGAGAAAGTTATTTGGGGGAATGAATAGAATTCTTTAAGTTACAGATATCATATCTCTTGATTTTAAAGACAACTTTGAAAAAAAAAATAGGGGTCAACATAGACTGACTCATCAAACAAAAAAAATAATATGCTACACCATGTTTCTACCTCCTGTATCTAATGAACATCTTTCTTCAAACCCAAATTTAATTCTTGACAGGATGATTAGACTATGACAGCTTGTTTATCTAGTTCTGCACCAATGGGGGTATTTGGGGCTGATCATGTGTATATTATAAATTTTGAGGGTTGGCACAGAATGACCTGCAGGCTGAATTCAGTCATGGTCTGCTTTTGTATGACCAGGAAGTTAAGAGTGGTTTTACATTTTTTGAGGTATGCTAAGAAGGAGGAAGAGGAGAAGGGAGAAAAGAAAAAGAAGATATTTAACAAAGATCAAAAGTGACCTCACAAAGTGAAAATATTTATTATCTGGACATTTATAGAAAATATTTTCTCTACCCTATATCAATAATTTGTACTTTGAGCATTTTGAGACTGAGGTGGAGATCAGAACAGTCCTTAGATGATGCCAATTAATCACAGCACCGGGCAAAAAGACTCCTAGCCCAGGATTTATTTTTAACAATAAAGAAGTACAAAAGACATCTCCTAACCTGTCACACCTGTTTGTGGTCTGGAAGCAGATATCAAAACACAAAGTCCCATGCATACAAAGTCCCTTGATCCTTAGCAAAGGATCAAGTCTTGCTGAATATTCAGAAAAATGCCTTCATTTTGGCTTAAGATTATTACCAATAGCTCCCTTCCCCAGGTCTTTACTTCTGTGTTAGGGATCCAGGGGCCCAAACAGTAGTTTCAATGGGCTGTCACTACTACCTCAGTTCCTATTAATCCTTTGTTATGGAGTAGCAATAAATTAGGGAAATATTGCCAAGGAGGGGATTATGAAAATCATAATTAACAAAGGAGACAGTCAGAGGATTTATAATGAAGACTGATCCCAGTCTAGTTTCACTGGGAAAGAGCATTGTTTCGATCTCATTTGCCAGTAATTAGCTCTGCCTTTATTGCATTGTAAATACTGCTTTAATTACCACACTCCTTAGTTCAGAAGACGGAACTCGGTGTTCTTATTGGATTTCTTGTTCTGGCAATCCCTCCTCAGCACTCTCAGAGCCTTGGCTGGGTACAATAGATGTATGCAAATTCAACTGGCAGCGACAGTGTGGAAGGGTTACAAGGAATAGAGATGAACAATGTGAGGCTTGCACAGCTCAGGAGGAGGTGCTGCCTCCCCTCGTTCATTACCATCTTGGCCCCTCTTACTCTGAGTCTCAGGAGGAATTAGGAGACACGGATGAGGAGACACTGTTGGGACAAATTTTGAAAAACCTCAACTAAACCACTGGAGATAACCATCACCAGGACTTCCAGGCTACAAGAAGGAAGAGGTTTTTAACTAGGTACTAACAGCATCATCAGGGAAAAGGGGCACAGTGCACCATGGCTAGAGCCAGAGGACTTGGCTTTCAACTTGAAGCTCACTAACTCACTATAAGGCTTAGGTAAATTCTTCTTTTTAGACCCCAGCTTCCATAATGAAAAATGGGAAATTAAGTGGTTGCATATAACTCCAGTCCAAACACTGCATGGATTTATACACTGTATGTTAAAGGACATTTCAAGAGCACTTATTGTAGTTCTGTATGGTGGATTTCACTGGTGCTACATCATATCCCTTAAGGCCACCTCTGATTTCAGTTGCAACTATTATGCAACTACCTGTGAAAGCTTAGCTCCCTTTGCATTAACAATGTCAAGCATGCTATTCTATCTCCAGGGTAAGATCACTGAGTGCCACATGAGAGGGGCTGCTAGGACCACCCTGACCAAATAGGGACAGATGTGGATGGATAAGCATTCTTATCTCCCATCTTCCTTTTCAAGAAGCATTTAGTGTTCAGGGGTATAAGAAAAAGTGAACCTTGCTGCTTACAGCAGTGACCCCAATAATGTATCCTGATGTTGACCTTCCCTCCTTTCTTCACATCTGCTTCCTAGGTTTACCTCCTACAAAAACTCATCCCAGACTCTGTTTTCAGGGAACACAAATACCCTTTGAGTTTAGAGATACAGAAATTAAAATGAGAAGAAATCAATGTAACTAGACCAAGGTCAGTGGTTCTTTTCACTAGTCTATTGATGGGCAGTCCAAAAGGTTGCAAAGTACACCCCCAGAAGAAACTTACTGTGCTTCCTTTTCAATGTCTCATCAAACAAGATACAATTCACCTACAGGGAAGTATTAACAAGCCCTATTGTATAAAGGGTAAGAAGTATAATAAATGTGGAAATTATTAGCAACAAACAGAAAATAAGAAAACATGGTCTGATATCACACAGGCTTGGATCTGAACCCTAGCTCTGCTGTTTCAGTAGTTGGGCAACCTTCTTGTATAATCTTTCTGCATCTTACTTTCCTTACCTAGAGGATGTCAAGAATAATTGCACCTAAAATACAGTAATCCTAAAATAATTACCATTATTATCTTATCATTATCATTGTTATTTCCAAACAAAAAAGAGAGAAAACTATCAATGTTGCAAATGGTAACTTTATTCAAAACATAAGATATTAACTATTTTGTGCTTTCAAAATGAGACCCAGACAGTATTTCTCTTGTCTTTCTGATTATTGTGGCATCAAGGCACAGGAAAATAATGAAGAGAAGCTGCAAATTGCATGTTCTTCCTTCCTTTATGCAGGACTTTGACAGAAGCCTACTGATGACACTTGGCACTAAGGCAGGTCCTCCCTTTGTGGTGTAGACCGAGACATAGACCCACCCCTCCTGGCTCTCCAGACTTCCACACCACCTGTGCCAACTGATAGGGAACACATCCCAGAGTCTGCAGAATTAGCAGGCAGGAATCCAGGGATGGAGACACAGGAATGCCAAGCTCGTCGGAAAATCACCCAAACTCAAGGACCTTAAATGTCATCAGATCCTGACTATGACAACCCTGCCAAGTGGTCACTCTTTTTCTGAATTTTGTCACATCCCAAGACAGCCTATGCCATATTTAGACAGCTGGACTTGTAGAATTCTTTTCTGTATATTCATCCAAAATATTTTCCCCATGGCTTACATTCATCATGTGTCATAATTCTAATCTAGTAAGTCATTTAGAACAAAAGCTAATCCTTTCTCCATATGGCAACCCTTGAAAAAATTTGGAGATCTCAGTCACATCTTCTGCTGGTTGCCACTCTTTCTAGCTAGACATATCTTTCCTTGATTCGTCTCTAATTTTCTACCACTCAGGGATATCAGGAATCATTTCTGAGACTATGAGTGGCTAACTGCCTTTGAAATTAAAAAAATAAAATAATATGACTTAATTCTTAGACAAACAATTGATATTTGACATTATGATCAAATAGAGTCAGTTCATGACTACAGTTTCCTTAGAAGTCAGAGGTTCAGATAGGAAGAACGTGAACCTTGGAGCCAGGCCAACTTAAATTTGAAAATTAGCTCTGCCATGTACATAGAGTCTCCAAGCCTCAGTTACTTTATTTATTAAATGAACTTAAAACACTTGTCTGAGAGAGCTATTGTGAGAACTAAATGAGATAAATTATGGCAATGTTCTTAGCATACAGCCTGGATACATGGTACAGTAGAAAGAAAGTGAGTTTGAAGCAAGATGGAAGAATTAGAATCCTGACTAAGCTTTTGCTTCCCTGTGTGAAAACCTGTACAAGTAACTCAGGGGCATGGAACTTCATCTTCCTTATTTGTTAAATGAAAAATAACACTGGATTTGAAAAAAAAAATTATGGCAAAGATTCAAAATATTATTTTTAAAATAATGAGCACAGGGCCTCTTTCTTTCATTACTTTTACCAATTATTTCTACCAGTTCAAGAAAATTCTCTTTTCCTTCACTTCCATGTAATTTTATTAGAAAGTCCAAACCAACATGCTCTCCTGATTCTAAATTTTTACAGAGGTGGTTGTGGGAGGAATTGACTCTAGAATAAGATGCTGAACATAAGTCTATGGACTATAAATAAAAGCCCAGAAGATTCCTCTAGGAAGTAAAGAATTCATAAAATATGATTCAAATAACAATTCCAAGACAATCTACATTCTGATTTCTCTATATTCTAGTGTTCAGAAAGAGATGTAGAGTGGCATGACTATGTTACAGGAGCACATCAGTGGGTCTGTGATCTTTTAGTTTAAAATGTCTGCAGAGAAATTCACAGGCATGAAAACAGATAACAAGTGTTTGGACCATTGGGAAGAAGTCCAGTATTCAGGGTGGTGCAGCGTGTAAACAGGAAGAAAACCGTGGAGTCTCTAGCAAGGGGCACATCTTGCAGGAGCTGAGGCTCTGCTCAGCAGGGGGAAGGGAAGAGGATTGTAGTGATTCCAGTGTTGATCCACTATGTCCCTGAAACACAAACACAAAACACACATCCTTCCAAGAAGCACTTTCTAAATGTATGCCAGCCAGCCACACCAAGAAGTGACAACCTGCAGGCTAAGAACACTATAAATTTCAAGCCCCAAATTAAAAGCAACTCTGACAGTGAGTGTATACTGGCTCAACTCTGACTAGTTTCTGAGGTCTCTTAGCATCACCAAATGATTTGTTTCTTTTCTATCGAATGTATTCAAGATTGATTTCTACCAAGAAGTCTACAAATTACTAAGCAGAGTCTTAGCACAGAGCCTGCAACAGTGGAAGTTGAATAAGAAAACATACTACAAGATGCATTGCTTCAATATTAAAATGATGGATGAATGCATAGTCAATGCTCAGAGAGGTTTGTTGAAATCCAGTTAGTTGAAACACAGTATCACTTTGAAGAAAATGGTTTGCATGCCTTTGAACCTTTGCAAACTTGTATTGAAGTGTAAGTTTCCCAAGAGCAGAAACAGACTTTCCCCTACTGCTTTTAAAACAGGCCTTGATCAGAGTTTGAAAGGTGGCAACATGAGCTTCTATCTTAGCCAACAAGAAAGTCATGGTGTCCTTCCTTCCTAGGGTTTCCTCTAGTACCCAATCAGGCACTTCTTTACCATAAGACAGAAGCAAGACAGGTTCAAGTCTATGCCCTCTGCAGATAGCAAAGACAAATCTTTGGAGAGAAGATGTTGTCACTGGGCATCCATTTTTCTGGATACAAAGACAAGGTCACCTCTATACCATTTTCTATCTATATCTAAGGAAAAAAATTGAAAATGGGGCCACTACCTGGAATACTCTTGGAAATACTCCCTTCCTTTGGATACAGCCTAACTGCTTGATAATAATGGTAAAATTACATAATTATTAAATTCAATCATAGCAATGATGTAATTATAGCTGGTCACCTAACTGGAACATCAACACCCTACCTAAACACATACACATACACATACACATACACATACACATACACATACACATACACATACACATACACATAGCGCACTGTCATTGTGCAGGTACAGCTTACTTCTGTGTGAGCTATTTCCTCAAAGAAATGAAGATACTCTGACACTTTGCCTTCCTGGCCATCTCACAGGAAGCTGGATGTCTTGATGAGCTCAAGGCAGGTAATATCCCAGCTCCTCTCTCTCTCTCTCTCTCTCTCTCTCTCTCTCTCTCTCTCTCTCTCTCTCTCTCTCATACTTTATCCCCTTCATTAAGTGTCTTGCCATTCCATTCCAGCAACAGAAGGCTGGGGTGGGCCAGCCGGATGGCACGATGCTGAAATCGCTCCCCATAAAAACGTGCCTGCAATGTTACAACAGCTTTGATGCCGTTGTAATGCACCCATAAAATCAAGGAACATATGTAGAGGCATCTGCTGGTGGCAGCGAAGGAATGTAAAAAATATGGGACTGTTGAAAAACTTTGATAGATTTTATGGCTAGCCAAGTATATGTTTTTTTTTTAATGGTCTGCTATATGAACCTACAAAAAAATCATGCTTTTCTTTAGTGTGTTTATTCATTGCATCGTTTACAACAAATTCCTGAGACAAACTAGGAGAGAAGATGATTAGTCTTCAAACTGTGGTCTCCGTTTAGATTTAAGAAAGCTCAAGAGAACAGAAAAGCCTTTTAATAACTGGTCCTTGGAAGGCTAAGTATTAGGGATTATTCCATAAAAACCATTTCCTTACATCAAGCCCTTTGGATAACTCCTAAGAAGGAGTCTGTTCAAATTTTATTGTGTGGCATGAATTTTGCAAATGCTAATTGATGGTCAGGCAGACATCTACCTGATCAGTAGAGGAGGAAAAAAAATCAGGTGGAGGTTATAGGGGTAATTTTCGTATACAAATAATGTCAGGATAGACAAGATGTGCAGAAAATAAGAACTATTATTTTATTTGTAAAAGAAAGAGGAATGTACTCTTTAACTGATGCTTAAGATATGCTCAATGAGGGGGTCTCCTATCACTGGCAGGTCAACGCAGACAAGGACAAGATCCAAAATTTATATGCTGAATCTTCATGTATTGAGATAAATGCTCCAAAATGCTTTACTGTCAGTGTGTGTTCAAAAGCTTTGGAGAATTCTGAAACAACAGTGCAAAATTCTTCACCCAACACTACAAGGAAAAGTGGAAATAGTAAAAGAATAGAAAATGCTTACACAATGTCATAAGTTTTAGAGCATGGAAAAACGTGGCCAATTTCCAAATCATTTTATTTGACTGGAACATGTGTTCTGTGTTTGGCTGGTTGGCTTTTGTTTGTTTTTACTTTCAATGTAATCCTTCTGTGGCTGGCATCTTGATACTTTTTTATCTTTCTTTTTTAATTGATGCCTTACATTTATATAAATAGTGGGATCTGTTGGGATATATTTGTACGTGGGACATAACATAATTTGGTGGATTTAATTCCACATTTGCCCTTTTCCCTCCTGTGCTCACTTGCCCACCCTAATCCCCATCCCTCTATTCCATGGATTTACATTTTATTTTCATGAATTCCTTTTTCCTCTCCCACCCCCTTTTTCCTCTTCAATTTCCACATAGGAGAGAAAACACATGACCCTTGACTTTCTGAGTCTGGTTTTACTTAGCATGAGGTTCTCCAGTTCAATCCCTTTGATACCGATGGTTATTGGTGACAAGTGCTGCTTCCTCACATGTTGAAGTGTAACACTGAGAAGCATGCCTAGGCAAGCATTATAAAGCAGGGTTTATCCCCTATCTCTCACCATGCACAAAACTCAACTCAAAGTGGATCAAGGACCTAGGAATTAAACCAGAGGCTCTGTGTCTAATAGAAGAAAAAGTAGGCCCTGATCTTCATCATGTGGGATTAGGCCCCAACTTCCTTAATAAGACTCCTAGAGTGCAAGAATTAAAACCAAGAATCAATAAACGGGATGGATTCAAACTAAAAAGCTTCTTCTCCACAAAAGAAACAATCTGTGAGGTGAATAGAGAGCCTGTACATCTGTGAGCAAATTTTTACCCCTCACACATCAGACAGAGCACTAATCTCTAGGGTATATAAAGAACTCAAAAAGCTAAACACCCCAAAAACAAATAACCCAATCAAGAGTCAAGAACCTGAACAGACACTTCTCAGAAGAGGATATACAATCAATCAACAAATATATGAAAAAATGTTCATCATGTCTAGCAATTAGAGAAATGCAAAATCAAAATTACTCTAAGATACCATCTCACTCCAGTCAGAATGGAAGATATTATGAAGACAAACAACAACAAGTGTTGGCGAGGATGTGGGGAAAAAGGCACACTCGTCCATTGCTGGTGGGACTGCAGATTGGTGCAACCAGTATGGAAAGCAGTATGGAGATTCCTTGGAAAGCTGGGAATGGAATGACCATTTGACCCAGCTATCCCTCTCCTCAGCCTATGCCCAAAGGACTCAAAATCAGCGTACTACAGGCTCACAGCCACATCAATGTTTATAGCAGCACAATTCACAATAGCTAAACTGAGGAACCAACCTAGATTCCCTTCAGTAGATGAATAGATAAAAAAAATGTGGCATATATACACAAGGGAATTTTACTTAGCAATGAAAGAGAATAAAATAATGGCATTTGCAGGAAAATGGATGGCACTGGAGAAGATAATGCTAAGTGAAGTTAGCCAATCCCCCAAAAAACAATGCTGAATATTTTTTCTGATTTAAGGAGGCTGATGCATAGTGGGGTAGGGAGGGGGAGCATGGGAGGAATAGACGAACTCTAGATAGGAAAGAGGGGAGGGAGGGAAAGGGAGGGGGCAGGGGGTTAGCAAGGATGGTGGAATGTGATGGACATCATTATCCAAAGCACATAGATGAAAGACACAAATTGGTGTCAACATATTTTATATACAACCAAAGATATTGTACTGAATATGTGTAATAAGAATTATAATGCACTCTGCTGTCATTTATTTTTTTAAAAAATCAATAAAAATTAAAAACAAAATAAAGCAGGGTTTATTTAAAAAGGAGTAATACAGACTTCTCCTGAGAGGGAGAAGGGAGCCATAGCTGGTATCCTAGTATCCCAAGAAGTGAGAGCATTTTTTTATATGTCTCAGGCTTCCTTTATTCTCCTGCTCTCTTCCCCTTATCTCTCTCCTTCCTGCATGTGTGACCAGGCCCAGAAGATGTTCAGGTGGGGTGGCCAAAAGGTGAGAATCATATGGACAGGGGAAGGACTGGATGGAGCAGCCCAGGACACATTAATTAACAACTTTTATGACTCCCTATAGGGAGGGACAATTCCTGGCACAGGTTACCTTAGCATCAGGTTGGAGCAGGGGCAGGTTATCTTGATAAGGGTGGAGTAAGGGCTCATTTCAATCCCTCAGGGGGCAGTCTCCAACTTCCTAGACTCACTCAAATTGGCCTGCTTGATATGACCTGATTGATTTACCTATCTACTGTCTGCCTAATTCTGGTTTCACCTTTTTCTGAAAATAACATAATTTCATTCTTCTTTATGGCTGAGCAAGACTCCATTGTGTATCTATACCACATTTTTTATTCACTCATATATCAATGGGCACATAGGCTGGTTTGATAACTTGGCTATTATCAATCACACTGCTATCAACATGGGTGTGTGTATACTGCTATATAAGCTGACTTTAGTTTTTTTTTAATAAATAGCTAGGAGTAGAATATCTGGGTCATATAGTCGTTCCATTTCTATTCTTTTGAGGAAACTTCATACTGATTTCCAAAGTAATTGTACTAATTTGCAGTCCCACCAACAATGAATGTGTGAGTGTTTATTTTTTCCCACACCCTAGCCAGAACTTATCATTATTTGTATCCTTGATGATTGCCATTTTAACTAGAGTGAAATGAAATCTCAATGAAATTTTAATTTGTATTTCCCAGATTGCCAGCAGTGCTGATCATTTTTTCATATATTTGTTGAACATTTGCATTTCTTCTCTTAATAAATGTTTGTTTAGTTCATTTGCCCATTTATTTATTGGTGTGTATGTTTTAAGTTCTTTGTATATTCTGTATATTAATCCTCTGTCTGATGAGTAGCTGGCAAAGATTTTCTCCAATTCTGTACACTTTCTCTTCACTCTCTTGTTTTCTTTGCTGTCTAGAAGCTTTTAAGTGTGATGAAAGATGATTTGTTAATTCTTGCTATTATTTCCTTAGCCTTAGGAGTCCTGTTGAGGAAGCATTGCCTGTACCTATATGTTGGAATGCTGATCCTGTTTTCTCCCATCAGTTGCAAACTTTCTGGTCTAATTCTTGGTCTTTGATATACTTTAAGTTGACATTCATGCAGGATGAGATAGGAATGCAGTTTCATTCTTTTACATAGGGATAACCAGTCTTCCCAGCACCATTGATTAAAAGACTATCTTTTCTCCAAAATATGTTTTTGACATCTTTGTCAAGCATCAGATGACTGTGCCTGTGTGGGTTTGACTTTGTCTTTTATTATATTTCATTGTTCTACATATGTTTTTTTATTCCAGTACCAGGTTGTTTTTGTTACTGTACCTCTGCAGTATAATTTGAAATTGAGTATTATAATGCCTCCAGCATTGCTCTCTTTGATTAAAAATTTTTTTTGGCTTTTCTTGACCTTTTATTCTTCCATAAAATATAAAATGTCCTTTTCAAGTTCTAAAAAGAATATAATTGGTATTTTCATGGGCATCACATTAAATCTGTAGACCACTTTATTAATAGAGCTGTCTCAACAATATTAATTCTGTGGAATTCTAATTTTTCCACATTCTAATTCCTTTTTCAATTTATTTCTTTAGTGTTCTATAATTTTCATTGTAATGGTCTTTCACCTCCTTGGTTAGCTATATTCCTAGGTATTTTGGAGGTAATAATAAATTGAATTATTTTCCTAATTTATTCTCACCATGTTTGTTATTGGTGTATAGAAACACCATTAATCTTTGTAAGTCTATTTTGCATTCTACTACTTTGCTAAATTTTTTAATTAACTCTACCAGTTTTCTGATGGACTCTTGATTTTTCTAACTATAGGATTATATTACCTGCAAAAAGAGATAATTTGATTTTTTCCCTTACTATTTATATCCCTTGTATTTCTTTCTCTTGTCTAATTGCTCTGGATAAATTTCAAGTAATACATTCAGTAACACTGGTGAGAGTGGACATCCTTCTGTCATTGCTGATTTTAAAGGATTTTTCTTTCAGTTTATCCACATTTAGTGTGATGTTGGCTTTGGGATTTTTGTATATAGCCTTTATGATTTTGCAATAAGATCATTTTATAGCTAGTTTCATCCAGATTTTTATTATGAAGGGATGCTGGATTTCATAAAAGGCTTTTTCTGCATCATCCCTTGGTTTTTATCTACCTGGTGTATTATGTTGTTTATTCATTTGCTTATATTAAACCATCCTTGCATTCTTGGAATGAAACCAACTTTATTAAGTGTTTGATGTTTTAAATCAGCTGTTGAATTGAGTTTGAAAGTACTTTATTGAGGATTGTTGTGGTTATTTTCATAACATATAGCAGTCTAAAATTTTCTTTTTTGGTAGTACTGTTATTTTATTTGTATCAGTATTATATGGGCTTCACAGAATGAGTCTGGAAGCATTTCTTCCCTTTCCAGTTCATGGAATAGTTTGAGGAGCACTGGTGTTACTTCCTACAAGATCTGGTAAAGTTTAGTAATGAATCTGGTTGGTCCTGGACTTTTTGTTGTCATCATTGTTGGGAGACTATTTATTCTTGCTTCAACCTCATTCCTTATTATTGGGCAGTTTAAGTTTTTTTCCTATCTTCTTCATTCAATTTTGATAGTTTGTGGAGAAATGTAGCTATTTCTTCTAGATATTCCAATTTATTAGAATATATTTTCAATGATTTACAGTAGAGAGGGTAGAGAGAGAAGAGGGGAGGGGAGGGGAGGGGAGGGGAGGGGGGATGGTAGAGAATAGGATAGACAGCTGAATACATCAGACAATAGAATGGCAATATGTAAATCAATGGAAGTGTAACTGATGTGATACAGCAATCTGTATACGGGGTAAAAATGGGAGTTCATAACCCACTTGAATCAAACTGTGAAATATGATATATTAAGAACTGTGTAATGTTTTGAACTACCAACAATTAAAAAAATAAATAAATAAATAAAATAGAATATATTTTCAAAATATTCCCCCCAATTCTCTGGAATTCAATTATGGTTACTGTAATATCTTCTTTTTTTAATCTATGATAATTAATTTGGTTTTATCTTTCTTGTTTGTTTGGCTAATAGTTCAATATTGTTTATCTTTTCAAATAACCAACTCTTTATTTCATTTATCCTTTGTATTACTCTTTTAGTATCTATTTCATTAATTTCATCTCTAATATTTATTACTCCTTTTCATCTACTAGTTTTGGGTTTGGTTTGTTCTTGGTTTTCTAATACCTTAAGATGCATCATTAGGTTATTTATTTGTAGTCTCTCAGATTCTTTTATGTAGCCACCTCTATTTTTAAACTTTCTTCTTAGAACTACTTTTGCTATATCCCATAGATTCTGGTATGCTCTCTCTCAGAGCTGACTTCATTGATTTCCTATAGATTCCTGTAATTTGGGATTATATTTTTATTTTATTCTAGGAAATTTTTCATTTTTCCAGTCATTTCTTCAATGACCCACTGATCATCCAGGATGGTATCATTCAATTTCCATGCATTTGTATAGTTTCTATTGCCACTAATTTCCAGTTTCATTATATTATAATCTGGTAAAATGAAGAAACTATTTTTAAAATACTATGTTTGTTAATACATGTTTTATTGCCTAAGATATGATTTATTTTGGAAAAACTTCCAGAAGCTGTGAAAAAGAATATTTTCAAGAATCATTGTTTGGTTTGGGGAATGGAATATTCTGTAGATGTCTGTTAAGTCCATTTCATTCATAGTGTTGTTTAATTCTGATGTTTGATATATTTTTTATCTGTATGGCCTATTTATTTTTATGTATGAGAGTACAGTATTAAAGTTACCCACTATTATTAAAATTAGGGTTTTTCTATCCCTTTATGGTAAAATGTGTTTCTTTAATGAAATTCGGGGCACTAATGTTTAATATATATATATATATATATATATATATATATATATATATATATATATATATATATAAATTGTTATATGTTCTTGGCGAATTGTTCCCTTTACCAATATGTGGGATCCTTCTTTGTCTTTTCTGATTAATTTTGTTTTGAAGTCTGCTTTGTTGGATTTGAGTATAGCTACTCCTGCTAGCTTTCAGATTCCATTTGCCTAGAATATAACTTCCATCCTTTCACTTTCAGTCTGTGTACATCTTTGCCAGTGAGATGTGTTTCTTGCAAGTAAAAATCAGTCAGGTCTTGTTTTTTTAATACAATCTGCCAGTCTGTGTCTTTTAAATGAAAAAAATTAAGGCCATTTGTATTCAGGGTTTATACTGAAATGCAAATGCTCATTCCTGCCATTTTGTTGTTTTAATCATATTTGATGCTTCCCTATTTCTCATTTGCATATCTATTCCTTGAATGAGATGTGTATTTTCCCTTTCTCTTTTGGCTTTGTTTACCTTCTTTTTCTCTATTTAAGCATCCCTTACGTATCTTCTGCAATGCTGACTTATTGGTCATGTATTCCTTTAGTTTATGTTTATCTTGCAAGGCTTTTCTCTCTCCTTCGATTCTGCAATATAGTTTTGCTGTGTATGGCAATCCAGGTAGGGAGTTGTTTTCTTTCAGGGCTTGAAATATCCACTTCCACGCCTTCTTGGCCTTTAGACTTTCTGCTGAAAAATCTGTTATTCTGATGGCTTTGTCTTTGTAGGTGATTTGGCAATTTACACTTTCTGCTTTTAATGATCTTTCTTCATTTTGAATATCTGGTATGTTAACTATAACATGTTTCAGAGGTTCTACTTGGTAGTGTCTATTTTATGTTAAGAACACCTCTAGTTCCTGAGAATCCATTTGTTTCCCAAGATTTGGAAAATGTTACAATATTATTTCATTGGATAGGTTTTTCATGTCATCATCCCATATCTCTGTTACTTCCTCAAGACATATGAGTCTAAAATTAGCTGTTTTAATGTTGTACCAGAAATATTGCATATTTGGTTCTTAGTTGTTGTTGTTGTTGTTTTTCCTTATTATTGTTTGAATGTCCTAGTTCATCCACCTTGTCTTCAATTTCTGAAGTTCTATCTTCTGCTTCATCTAGTCTGTTGGTTAGGATTTCTACAGAGTATTTTAATTTTACTTACTAAACTTTCCATTTCCAAGATTTCTATTTGGTTCATTTTCAGTTTTCTATGTCGTTATTGAATTTATCTTTCAGGATCTACATTATCTTCCTCAAGTCATTCAGTTGTTTTTCTGTGTTCTCCTGGAATTTATTGATCATTTTTATAATCATTCTTTTAAATTCTTTATCTAATATTTTTCCACTTGATTATCTTTGGAGCCAGTGGTTAATGAATTATGAAACTTAGAAGAAATCATGTTGCTTGTTCCTCCGTATGTCTTGTATTGTTACTTGAGAGTTGCACACCTGTTGCATTGGTTTTATCCTCCAGTTTTACATGGGGCCATTTTTAGGACACAGCCTTCTTTTGATGATGTGACCCTGGTATCAGGTTGCTGAAAAATATTGAATATATTTCCGAGTATGTTTCATAGTGTAACTTCCCTGCCACTTCTTTGGTGATGGCAAGTGTGTTTTGACACAGTGCATGCTCTGTCCGAGGCTGGGGATCCCACTGTCTCTGTAGGTCTCACAAGAGCAGGGTCCTTCTAGTGGATTGGGCAACTGAGTCTTAGCAGACTCTAGGGATACACCCTCTGTGATTGCTCCTCTAGTCTTGTGAACACTGTGTGTTCTGAAAGTATATGGGAAGACATATGCTGTGGTCCCTTGTAGGTGTAGTAGTATTTATAGTGTTTGTGTTGCTTTTCTCTGCTGTTACCGTAGAAGAAAACGTCAGGATCAGGTCTTCAGCTCCCCACCCTCCCAGCCATGCCTCGTAGGTGCCTGGTCATTGGGGAATCGTATCTCCTTTGTTTTTTTCTATTACATTATTTGATAAAGCTCCCGTGGGGTTGGATTGTGTGTGCAACAAAGTGTGCTCTTAGCTAGGATGGGAGTGTAACTTAGAAGCAGAGCAAATACACACAAAATATTGGTATCTTGCAGAAAGGGGCAAATGAACAGTAGAAACAGAAAATAGCAGTGAGCTGGATACAGCACTAAAGAAGAAGTCTTTTGCTAACTATGACATCTATAATACTTTTTGTTGTTTTTGTTGTTGTTGTTAAGTGGCACTTAAACACTGAGCCACATCATCCTAGCCCCTTTATTTAAAATTTTATTTTTTATTTAGAGATAGATGTCAGGAGCTGTCTGTGGGCTGTGTGTGGACTGTGTTGTGCATGTAGTGTCCTGAGGGGATAAGTCTGGCACTGGGAACTCCCTGGGGCACCCCCCACAGGGATTGACTGCCTGATGCAAATGAACTTCCCCCTCAAGCTCTGCCAAAGATCCCACACAGCACCTGAGATGGGGGTGACCTGCCAAGATGTCAATCAATCAACCTGCTGACTGTAAGACATTAGGAAGCAAGTCTCCACCCTTGAAACTCTATCCCTGCCTTTGATATAACCCCTTAAATAAATCACTGGAGCCATTATCACTTTGTCTAGTTCAAGAACCCACCCATGTGGACTAGGTCTATCAGGGGCTTTGCTGTTTGTAAATAGATTTCTGAGTGCTTACGTTTTATTATTTGTTAATTATTTGAGATATTAAGATTTAGGGTGGCTTGGACTTCTCTGGGCAGAAGAATCCCCCCCACCCCAATGGGATGCTGGCTGTCTTTGATGCAAAGAAAAGATTCTTACTGAGTTGCTTAGAGCCTCACCAATTTGCTGAGTGCTGGCTTTGAACTCATGATTGTCCTGCTTCAGTCTCCCAAGCCACCGGGGTTACAGATGTCCACCACCACACCCAGCCTGACCTAGGCAATCCACGATACTAACAACCACAACAACAGAAATGATGGGGGTTGAAATTATATAAATTAAGTAGTTTTAGAAGATTATGAGATGCAGTTAATTGAGAAGAAAATAGAAAAAGAAAGGTAAAGAAAAGTTAGAATCATCAAAGAGCAAAAAGAGTAAACAGAAGAAAGGTGGAAAGTGAAGGTCATAAAGAAAGAAAATGAATAAAAAATAAAAGTAAATTAAAGCTTGTTATGGTTTAAGTAGGAGGTTCCCCCAATAAGCTCATGTGAGACAATGCAAGAAAGTTTAGAGGTGAAATGATTAGACTGGGTAATGAGAGTCTTAACCTAATGGGCATGTTAATCTACTGTTAGGGATTAACTGGGTAATCACTGTAGGCAGGGAGGGTGTGGCTGGAGGAGGTAGGTCCCTAGGGGCAGGCCTTTGAGGTATAGATTTTGTTTTCATTCAGCCATCTCTCTGTGCTTCCTGGTACCACGTCCACAGCTGCCGATCTCTGCCACACTCTTCTGCCATAATGTTCTGCCTCACTGTGGGCCCAGAGGAATGGAGTCTTCTGATTAAGGACTGAAACCTCTGAAATTGTGAATGACAAATTCTTCCTCTAAAATTGTTCTTGTCAGGACTTTTGTCATAGCAGTAGGAAAGCTGACTAAAGCAGAACTGAAACAAAATAGAGAAAGATAACAATATAATTTAACTGAAAGAAGGAGAAGGAAAGAAAAAGTAACCAAGGGAAAAAGGTAAACAAAGAGAAAGAAAAAAAAATACATATGTATGAACAAATCAGGAAACACAAAATAATCTTAATAAAAAAATGAAAGTATTGTCTCAAATGAGGTGATTGAAACTGTGGACAAGAGTGAATATTCTGTACCTATGCCAATTGCACTTTTTAACATATTTTCTTGAGCTATGCACCTCTTACAGTGAACAAGGACTGGGGTTATTTACAACTTTTTGCTGCTGGGCAGGTTTCCAGCTGGAGTGGCTTAGACCTGAAGATGATTGAACTGGCTCTCAACCCCTGCTTGCTATCCCAAGGTGGTATGGAACGGAAGTACAGTCAGCTGGAGTCTACTCCGGACAGATTAGATTTACACCTTCCCCCTGGTGCAGCTGATGTTGATCTTGACTCCACACCTGGGTCTCAAGTGCTTCCCCCTCTCTGAGAATTCTGTTTAGCATGTAGAGCAACCAACTTCCCTCAGTGGAGAGGGCATGTTAGGCCCTGTACACTCCACCACTAATGAATGACTCGGCCTTTTGAGGCCCAGTCCCTACAGGCAATCACGCAGACCTATTCAGTTTTCTAAACTTCCAGACTCAAAGGGACAGCATATGGTACTCCTTCTGTATTTCTGGTCCAAATTTCACCGTGAATAAACTCTGTGCCTGCTTCAGTGATGTTTCATCAGGGCCACATGGGCCCCATGGTGGATGCCAGCCTGGATAGTGTGGCCATATTTCCTCATCGAACCCAGGGTAGATAACTTAGGTGTGACCTTCACAAGGTGGCTTCCTGCCATAGCTCTTCACTTATTAGATGAGAATGACAGAGCGCTTCTCAAGCAGCAGCCCACTGAGCCACTTCCAGATCAGTTCAGTTCAAACTTCCTTTCCATGCTATAGCAATTTCATGCCAAATCTGTCCACTTTGTCTCCCTCTTTCCCTTTGTGCTCCACCTCCCTTATGCCATGCCCCCCAATGCGACCATTGCAGATGCAGCACCAATATGCTCTTTCTCACTCTCAGTTCTTATGACAAGACCTCTGGGTATCTCTATGTCTCTAACTGTCCAATACTGAGCATCAGTGAATTCCCTTACCCACCCACTTTGCTGAGTAGCTTTTCTCCTATGGATTTTAATAACAGAGGGTTTGGCATAGTTTAAAAAAACGTATGGATGGAAGGATAGATTTGATAATGGAAAAGAGTTCCTTTTCTAGATTTGGTGTGTGTGTGTGTGTGTGTGTGTGTGTGTGTGTGTGTGTGTTGCTCAATGCATTCTTAGGCAATTTTCTTATTATACAGACATCCTAGAGTATACTTCCACAAACCTAGATGGCAGAGACTACCATGTACCTAGGCTACATTTCATATATACCTGCTTATTGCTCCTAGAGTGTTATGGTTTGGATCTGAAGAGTCCCCCAAAAGCACATGTGTGAGACAATGCAAGAAGGTTTAGAGGTAAAATGATTGAGTTATGAGTCTACCAATCAGTCTTATGAGTTATGAGAGCCTACCAATCAGTGAATTAATCCTTTGATAGGGGTTAACTAAGTGGTAACTATAGTTTGGTAGGGTGTGGCTGGAGGAAGTGGGTCATTCAGGGTGTGCCTTTGGGTATATATTTTGTATCTGGCAAGTGGAATCTTCATGATCATCATGTGAGCCACTTTCCTCCACCACACCATTTTAACATAATAAACTTTTCTTCCTGGAATTGTTCTTGTCAGGTCTTTTGGTCACAGCAGTGAAAAAGCTGACTAAAACATAGGGCTCTAATGAACAAACAACACAAGATTAAATCAAGTACAAGAGAAAATTAGACAATCAAGGGAAGCAGTAAATACCAAATGTATGTGGCTGCTGCCAGAACACAGCATACTTTTATAAAATAAGCTTTTTTAAAAATAAGTAGAAGGAGTTCTCTCTAAAATTATGATGAAAAGTATAATGCAGTACATACATAGATCACTAACAATCATTTATTATCAAATATTACATACACTGCACAGTTGTATATATTATGCTTTTATATGACTAGTACTGGTTTGGTTGCATCCAAAGCACCATAAATATTTGAGGAATATGCCATGCTACAATATTATAATAGCTATGATGTCACAAGATGATTAAAAAGTTTCAGCTTCTTTATAATCTCACGGGCCCACTACTGTATATGAGGTCTGTCATTGACGGACACGTTATGCAGTTCATGGCTGTGTATATAGAAGCTGTGAGTTAAGGTGGCAAATCATTTATTGTCTGTTAGACATATTATAATTATCTATAAAATGGGGATAATTCACAGGTATCTTTATAAGATTGGTGGTGTGTGATAAATGAAAACTATTATGATTTTGGTTTCCTAAAGCATCTTCCCACTAAAAGCAAATATAGATGCTTCTCAACTTATAATGGTATTGCTTACATTCTGAAAGCTCATTGTAAACTGAAAAACATCATAAGTTTAATATGCGTTTATTACACCTAACCTACCAAACATCATAGCTTAGCAATACAGAACCATGTGACATGGATGTTTTCCACTGTGATTGCATGCCTGATCGGGGGGCTGCAGGTCACTACCACTGCTTAGCATTAAAACAGCATCATACTGCAAATGGCTAAACAAGAATACCATCAAATTTCAAAGCTAGTTTCTACTAAATTCATGTTATGAACTATTATAACACCCCCCTCAAAAAAAAAAATCAATGCGTCCTAAATCCAGGACTATCTATAATTCAGAAGATTTAGCACAACATGGTGAAAATAAGGTGAAGAAAGGTGGAAAATAAGAGAAGTTTCAATAAAGAATGAAAAGGAAGGAATCTAAAATCTGGTCTAATACATCTCTTTCAGCATCCTGCTCAGCACTACCAGACAAGGAGGTCAGCACAGTCCTTAGCTGCCGGGAATTGCTATCTTTGGGAAAAGACGCTGCTTGGTCTTGGATGATTTATTTCCTGGCAACACAGGAGTCCAACAAACAAGCACATTTCCATTCCTGACTTCAAGAGCTCAGGTGAAAAAAATCCATTAATATGCATAAAAGGCCAGATGGACTGGCCCATGCCTGGGGCACAAAGGTTAGTTTTGGAGGAACCATCTGGGGCTTGTTCTTATGCCTTAGCGAAAAAGCCAATGAGAGCCCAGAACACAGCACAGCCAATTAGGAAGACAGTCGCTGAAGGCCTGTGAGCTCTGTCAGCTGGTTTGGAGAGGGGGAAAACTGATCAGCTAACTTATTCTTCCTTTTTTTTAATTTCTAAAAGCAACTTGACTCTTTTTGGTAGTTGAAAAAGTAGGCAGAGGAATTAAAATACTTCCTGGAGGACATTTCCCAGTTTCACAGGAGAAGTTTCCAGAGGAATCTGTTTCCAAGCCAACCATCTGAGCTCTTGTTCCCATGGTGGGGCAGGAGGGAGGCCTGGCCAGGGTCCCCTCAGAAGAGAAGCCCAGCTGCTCAGCAGAGTTTACCAAGTAACCCTCACCATTTTATTCCAGTGGATATTACTTACCTTCCTAAAGAATTTGTGTTACACTTTTAGAAAATACTAAGTTTCTGATGTAAACATAATTGCCTCCAGTTTCATCAAAATAGGAAGGTTTGGGTGTCAAAGACAATGGTCTTAAGTGCGGCTCTCAGTCATTTGATTTCAGACAGTTGACTTAATCACGCTGAGCTGCTGTGCTACATCATCTTTTGTTAAGTCCTATAATTCTTTTGTCCATATATAGCCAGTTTTAACACTTTGATGTTTTTTTTTCTTGCTATGATTCATTTGGAACAATAATAATTTAGATAAATTTTAAAAACTATACATTGAGAGACTAGTAAGCTTATTGAAAATCACAGTGACTGAATAGAGAACTGAATGAAATTTAAATCAATTTAAAATTTAAATCAAATTTAAAATGCATCCTAAAGCTTTGAAGCTTTTTTTTTTTACTACTCTATGTATATTATACTATATTTTTAGTATTTCTATCAGGTGGATAATTTGAGTGTTCCAGAAGAAAGGTTTAGAGACATTCAAGAAAGAAGAGGCAACCCCCAAAGAACATAAGCTTATATAACAGACATCCCTAGGATTTATCTTCTTATGCATCAGGACCTTGAGTAAGATGCTTTACTCTCAACACACTCAGTTTCCTGATATGTAGAATGGAAATGATAACACAACATACTTCTAAGGGTTCTGGTATAAGCAGTAATACTATCAAAGTATAATACTTAGTGCTTGGATCCTACTCATAAATGCTTATTATTAATAACATTGTTTCATGCATGTCTACATTAGTGGCTGTTCAATAAATGCAATTGAATCTAAATCTGAATTAGTTTTGTGACTTTGCTTGAGTGTTTTTATCTCCCTGGAAAACTCAGAGGGTTAACCCATATAAGCTCTCAGTTCCCTCTCAGATCTTACAATTAATGACAACAATTAACAATTATACTTAGCAGTTAATTTAACAAGCATAATTGTATTAACAATTACATTATCAGTTTGCTTTGTTAAAAATTCACAAACTACCATAAGACCCTGAAGTCAATAACCTATCATGCACTGATTATTTAGGATATTCTCATACATTTTCACAATGATTTCCAAGAATTATTAGAGTACTTCACAAATGAGGATGGTGAGATCTGCTTGTTTTTAGATTAGAAGGGAGTAGCCTTCATATAAACTTATCTGATAAGGGTCAGAAAGGAAATTCAGACCTAAGTATTTCTGGATCAAAAGATCTCACTATCATTCTCTTCATCACTGTCTCCCAGGCTTTACCTGAAATTTAGGTTGATACTAGCAGTTCACTCTTTAGCCTGCCTTGAAGTGTCAAGGTAAAGATGACTTGACACTGTTGAGATGCTATGCCCCCAAATCCAACCCCATCTACACAGTCCTGATGGGTCATACTTCACATCCAGACTTACAAAAGAGAAAAGAAGGGTAGAGTATGATAAACATGTGTTGGAAGACTGTTAACTTTAAATTTCTTCCAAAGAGCCATTAACACATCATTAGATTTTCATAAGCTCAATTAGCATGCAATTTCAGAGGGACCACCTGTTGTACAAAGAGAGGCCACCTGTGCCAGCCAAGGAGTTGTTGTTAGTTCGCCAAAACCTCAGGGGCTTGTTTTCAATTAGTGTAATTCCTAATATGGTTTGATTTCCTGGGTGTGAGCCCAGCTCTTCAGAGGACTAACAGCACTTTGCTGAAAAGGATTCCAGGAATTTCTACTTCTAAAACAGGGGTGGGGAGAGAGTGTGAAATGAAAAAGCTGGAAGTCAGGAATTTAAATGGTACAGTCCTAAGACACCATGGCAGACCAAATGTTATAAAAAATAATAACAGACTCTGAGACCCAGCTTGGCCCAGCCAAGGAGAGAACATTCTGTGCCAGGACACATTGTAATGTATCAAGGTTAATGTTGTTCCCAAGAGATATGTCCAAAGTCAGTTCACTCTGAATTCTGGGGTGTGCAGGGCTCATTCCCAATGCAATGGAATCAGCTGTTTGCAAACATCCACCTAACATGTATTTCTATAGCCTGTTGGCCTTTGATTCTAGCCCCACAACCAGGGTTCACTCCTCTCTCCCCAATATATAAAACCTAACCACTAATCAAGCCTGGCTCTTTAAAAATAATTACAAAACATTGAAACGTAAAAAATATGGGACACATAGTAAATCTTTCTTTACCTAACATTTAGTCTTAACAGTAATGAACTTCTGAGCAATCTTATCAACAGCCTCATTCTTTCCTTATTTCCCAATGAATTACTGTAATAAAGAAAAAAAATACTAGAATCACATTATTTCACAAAGAAATATTTCAGATTGCATATATAAATACTCTTTTACTAAAAATTAACTCTAATACCATTGTTATGTCTAATAGCATTGAAAAATTATTCCTTAATTCATCTAATATTCAGTCCATGTTCAAATATACTTGACAGTGCCCTAGAGTAACCCTGTGATTACTTATTCAAAACACAATTCACATAAAATCTGAAGGCTTACCATGTCATTTAACCTTGAACCCAAGGTGTGCTCTACCATTGAGCTACATCCTAAATTTAGATTTACACTGGAAATCTGTCCTATAGTGTTACCTCGCCCTTTTTGTTGTTGTTGTCGTTGGTGGTGGTGGTGGTGGTGGTAGTGGTGGTTTGGCATTTGCAAAGAAGCTCAGTGATAGGTTCTACAGAGTTGTCCATAGTCCAAATAAATCAAAATCTTATCATTTGACATGTTCATCTGTTCTCTCTGTTTTCTGCAAATTGATAGTTGGATCTTGAGACTCAACCAGAATCAAAGTTGACATTTTGTCAAAAATATTTCATAGGTCATGGAGACTGTCATCAAAAGATGTGTCATATAAATTATCTTTTGTGTTATGCTGGCAGCCACTGAAGATCATTGCCTACATCCACTATTCATCTGGGATTACAAAATGGTTGTACTCTTAACTCCACAAAATCTTCATGTACTAACTAAAAGGCTGTAATAAGTAAAAAAATTTTTGTTCAGTAATTATTTGGTTACTCTCAGGTATGGTTTCCTTAAAGGAAAATATGCTTGGCTCTTTTCCCTAACTAATTAGATTTCAAACAATTGACTTTGTTTCTATAATCCTAGAAAAATTATCAATGATATTTCCAAGTATAAAATACTAGAATTAAATGTATTTGTGCAATCTATTTCTGTGATTCTAATGAATGTCAAAATATCCTAAATTGAGTCAGTGGGAGTAGGGAGTCTCTTCAGGTTAGTTCCTTGGTCCTTAGACTCTCAATGCATCCACAGAAGTTTTTGATAGTTTCCTTTTTTCATTCTTTTTTTTCTGACAAGATACCTTTTAACATTTAAAAAACATTATATTTCAAATCCTACATCCTTAGAAAATTAGAAAGAAAAATTCGGAGAAAGAAAATAATAATCATGATTGTTTTATTTTATTTTTTCTTTTTGTGTACATATATATTAGACTAAAGTTTAAAAATAGATATTTTAACATCTCTTGTTGTCTTATTTATGGCTTGGAAAATTGGAAACAATCTAACCTTTAAATGGTAAGATATCTGATTTAAAATTTATGAGGCATCTATATAATAGCATATCATGCATTTACTAGAAATAATATTTTATTAGTTAGGGGTAGTGGTGCACATCTCAATCCAATTAATTCATAAGGCTGAGACAGGAGGATTACAAGTTAGAGGCCAACCTCAGCAATTTAGCAAGACCCTCAGCAACTTAGTGAAAACCTGTTTCAAAAAAAAAAAAAAACAATAAAAAGGACTGGGGATGTAGCTCAATGGTAGAGCACCCCTGGGTTCAATCTTCAGTACCTAAAGTAATAATAATAATTTATTAAATAAAATGATACATGAATATTCCAATTAAAATATAATGAAAAATCATCAGATTCTTGATTAATATTGCCAAATTATGTTCCAGGAAAGATCAATTCTTCCTTACAACTGAATTATATGAGTGTCTATTTCCATGTTAACTTGCTAGAACTAAACAATATTACTTTTGATTTAAGGCTGAGTTATTTAAGCTTCATTTTAAAGTAGTATCTGTTTCATTTGCTGAGAAAAAACTTTTTAGTTTGAGTAAGTCCCATTTGTTGATTCTATTTGTTAACTCTAGCGCTATGGGTGTCCTATTGAGGAATTTGGAGCCCGATCCCACAGCGTGTAGATCATAACCAACTTTTTCTTCTATCAGATGCCATGTCTCTGATTTAATATCAAGCTCCTTGATCCATTTTGAGTTAACTTTTGTGCACGGCGAGAGATAGGGATTCAGATTCATTTTGGTGCAAATGGATTTCCAGTTTTCCCAGCACCATTTGTTGAAGATGCTATCCTTCCTCCATTGCATGCTTTTAGCCCCTTTATCAAAAATAAGATAGTTGTAGTTTTGTGGATTGGTTACTGTGTCCTCTATTCTGTACCATTGGTCCACCTGCCTGTTTTGGTACCAGTACCATGCTGTTTTTGTTACTATTGCTCTGTAGTATAGTTTGAAGTCTGGTATCACTATACCGCCTGATTCACACTTCCTGCTTAGTATTGTTTTTGCTATTCTGGGACTTTTATTATTCCATATGAATTTCATGATTCTTTTATCGATTTCTACAAGATATGCTGTTGGGATTTTGATTGGCATTGCATTGAACTTATATAGGACTTTTGGTAATATCGCCATTTTGATGATGTTAGTTCTGCCTATCCATGAGCAGGGTATATTTTTCCATCTTCTAAGGTCTTCTTCTATGTCTTTCTTTAGGGTTCTGTAATTTTCATTGTATAAATCTTTCACCTCTTTTGTTAGGTTGATTCCCAAGTATTTTATTTTTTTGGGGGATATTGTGAATGGAATAGTTGTCCTCATTTCCGTTTCAGAGGATTTGTCGCTGATATACAGGAATGCCTTTGATTTATGCGTGTTGATCTTATATCCTGCCACTTTGCTGAATTCATTTATTAGCTCTAATAGCTTCTTTGTAGACCCTTTTGGGTCTGCTAGGTATAGAATCATATCATCTGCAAATAGTGATAATTTAAGTTCTTCTTTTCCTATTTTTATGCCTTTAATTTCTTTCGTCTGCCTAATTGCTCTGGCCAGTGTTTCGAGGACTATGTTGAACAGAAGTGGTGAGAGAGGGCATCCCTGTCTTGTACCAGATCTTAGAGGGAATGCCTTCAATTTTTCTCCATTCAGAATGATGCTGGCCTGTGGCTTATCATAGATTGCTTTTACAATGTTGAGGTATGCTCCAGTTATCCCTAATTTTTCTAGAGTTTTGAACATAAAGGGATGCTGTACTTTGTCGAAAGCTTTTTCTGCATCTATCGAGATGATCATATGGTTCTTATTTTTAAGTCTATTGATGTGGTGGATAACATTTATTGATTTCCGTATATTGAACCAACCTTGCATACCAGGGATGAATCCTACTTGATCATGGTGTATAATTTTTTTGATATGTATTTGAATCCGATTCGCCAGAATTTTATTGAGGATTTTTGCATCAAGGTTCATTAGAGATATTGGTCTGTAGTTTTCTTTCTTTGAAGTGTCTTTGTCTGGTTTCGGAATCAGGGTGATGTTGGCCTCGTAGAACGAATTTGGAAGTTCTCCCTCTTTTTCTATTTCCTGAAATAGCTTGAAAAGTATTGGTGTTAGTTCCTCTTTAAAGGTTTTGTAAAACTCTGCTGTATACCCATCCGGTCCTGGGCTTTTCTTAGTTGGTAGTCTTTTGATGGTTTCTTCTATTTCCTCTATTGTTATTGGTCTGTTTAGGTTGTCTATATCCTCCTGGCTCAATCTGGGCAGATCATAAACAGGGAGCCTACATCCTGGGAACAAATCTTTACTCCACACACTTCAGATAGAGCCCTAATAACCAGAATATACAAAGAACTCAAAAAATTAGACAATAAGATAACAAATAACCCAATCAATAAATGGGCCAAGGACCTGAACAGACACTTCTCAGAGGAGGACATACAATCAATCAACAAGTACATGAAAAAATGCTCACCATCTCTAGCAGTCAGAGAAATGCAAATCAAAACTACCCTAAGATACCATCTCACTCCAGTAAGACTGGCAGCCATTAGGAAGTCAAACAACAATAAGTGCTGGAGAGGATGCGGGGAAAAGGGCACTCTTGTTCATTGCTGGTGGGACTGCAAATTGGTGCAGCCAATTTGGAAAGCAGTATGGAGATTTCTTGGAAAGCTGGGAATGGAACCACCATTTGACCCAGCTATTCCCCTTCTCGGTCTATTCCCTAAAGCCCTAACAAGAGCATGCTACAGGGACACTGCTACATCGATGTTCATAGCAGCTCAATTCACGATAGCAAGACTGTGGAACCAGCCTAGATGCCCTTCAATAGATGAATGGATAAAAAAAATGTGGCATTTATATACTATGGAGTATTACTCTGCATTAAAAAATGACAAAATCATAGAATTTGGAGGGAAATGGATGGCATTAGAGCAGATTAAGCTAAGTGAAGCTAGTCAATCTTTAAAAAACAAATACCAAATGACTCCTTTGATATAAGGGGAGTAAACAAGGACAGGGTAGGGACGAAGAGCTTGAGAAGAAGATTTACATTAAACAGGGATGAGAGGTGGGAGGGAAAGGGAGTGAGAAGGGAAATTGCATGGAAATGGAAGGCGATCCTCAGGGTTATACAAAATGTCATATAAGAGGAAAGGAGGGGCAAGACAAGATAATACAAATGGAAGAAATGATTTACAGTAGAAGGGGTAGAGAGAGAAAAGGGGAGGGGAGGGGAGGGGAGGGGGGATAGTAGAGAATAGGACAGACAGCAGAATACATCAGACACTAGAAAGGCAATATGTCAATCAATGGAAGGGAAACTGATGTGATACAGCAATGTGTATACGGGGTAAAAGCGGGAGTTCATAATCCACGTGAATCAACCGTGTAATATGATGTATTAAGAACTATGTAATGTAATGAACGACCAATAAAAAACAAAAATTAAATTAAAAAAAAAAGAAATCTGAAGGCAAAAAAAAATAAAATAAAATAAAATAAGAAATAAGAAAAAAAAAATAAAGTAGTATCTGGACTTTGGAGCACAGGCTTTGGGGACAAGAGCAACAACTAGCATAGATCCCCAAGGGCAGTCATGCCTCTCCTTCATTGACCCACTATCACCTCCTGTCATCTCTTAGAACTAAGTCTAGCTATGCATTTTTCTTCTTCTGGCTTCAGATTCAGTGTTGTTTCTACCACACTGAATGTCCTTCTTTATAATTATTAATAATTTTACTTAACTTCAAAGCAATACAGCATTACCATGACAATCTTGAATACTTGCATTCCACTGGTCTTGGAATCACATTTTACTGCTTCATTTTTTTGTCATTCCTTATATGGGATGAGATGGGGTGTAAAGAACAATCATAAACCATTGCAAATACAGATACAAAAGCCAATATCATAACCAGGACAGAGTATTACTGACTAATATGTAATATGGGTTTTTCCTGTGTTTTGACTGTGTCCCTCAAAAGTTCATGCCTTGAAAATTGAATTCCCAAATTCATATGTTAGTATAATTTAGAGATGGGACACTTGGGAGGTTATTGGAATTAGAAGTTATGAGGGAGGGGCCCCCATGTTTGCATTAGTGGCTTTATAAGAAGAAGAGAACAGCAGAATTTTCTTTTTTCTTACAGTTCTGAAAACGGGGAAGTCTATAATCAAGGCACCAGCAAAGCAGATTTGTTCTCTGCCAAGGGCCTGTGCCTCAGGTATATCTTCTATTTGCTCTCACATGGTAGAAGTGGTTAACAGTCCCCTCAGACCTTTTTTTGTAAGGGCACTATAAAAAGACACTTGCTCCATTCAGCTATGAGATGCCCTCCACCACTTCATGATACAGCAAGAAGATGGCAAGCAATCCTGATGCCATGTTCTAGGACATCCCAGTCTCCAGAATCTTGAGCTAAAAGTTACCCCATTATCAGATTTTTAGAGAATGTGATAATAAGTGAATAAACAGTCCTTAACAGTGATGTGACTATAAGATGGAATAACAAGTATTGAATGTGTAGGTGTCTGAATCTGAGTTCTCAGACTGCATCCACACTAGAACAAATTACATAAGAATAAAATTTTTTTCTACCCATCTCCTTCTACCTACAATGTATATATATCCACTTGAAGTTAAGTCTTCAATGCCAGATTTTTGTGAGAACTTTATTCTCCTTCCCCTCCCACTTCACATGGCAGATCAAAAGGGGAGTATAAATAAATTCTACTGGAAAATAGCAGACTATCAGTCAAGAATCTGGACTTATTTTCATGTTGACTATTATAAAGAAGTTTAAGCACTCTTTACCTCTGATTGGCAGGTACAAGATGAAATTTGGCTTGGTTCGAGAAGACAAATCAATTCAATATTCTTAGCTCTGCACAATGAAATTAACTTGTTCAATTAATCCAGGCATTGGATACTTTCACATAGTGCTAAAAAAAATCCAGTCTCTGACCTCAAAAACAGAATGGTCGGAACATTGTTTCTGGAGTCAGGTTGAAGGTATGCTTTTTTAGCAGGATAATTCTGAGCAAGGTTCATATTTTACTTCAGTTTTAACATCTACAAAATGGGGTTAATAATAGTTCCTATATTATTATATTTTGGAGCCTTAACTAAGGCAGTGTTCACAAGGACACATGAACCTTAGCTACAGATATTATTTAAGAAAAGAGAGTCAATGGTATTCAGGACTTTACACTTGAGTTGGAGGGTTGTTTCAACAATTTTATTTTGTGGGTGGGAAATATCCTAATGAAGTCATTGTATTATGAGATAGGAATAATTTATTATAGCAAATTTTAATGAAAATTTACAGTACTGATAATGCTTGACTACATATCTCTGAAGGGAATTTCTGAACCCTCAGTTGCAACACCCTGAGGTCTAAGGCATAACAATGGGGAAACTGAGATCAGATACATAACCCACCTTCTACTCTCAGCATATTTCTTTCACTCTTTCCCAGACTTTTATATTACCAAATCAAAGAGTTGTTGAGCTTATAAATTATCAAGTTCTATGAAGTAGAAATAATTTATGTATTTATTTTTAAGTTGCTCAGGCATGAGTTCAAAATTTGCAATCTTCTGCCTTTTCCAACTTCTAATTTCTCAAACCAACTCTATTTACATACCTCACATCATTAGGCTCTGGGAGAAAGATGTAACGCTACAAGAATACTCTTTTGGGAATGGAACAATTATCACCAAAAAGGAAAGAAAAGGTATTATTTTCAGCAAATTGAAGTCAAACACCAAGGATGGCCAGCTAATATTGTTTGTATGTGTGTGTGTATGCATGCACACATGTGCACATACTTGTACATGTGTATCATCTAACTGCATTTCGTCTGTAAGAAAAAGATGAGTAAAAGATGAAAAGTGAAACTTTTCCTTACTACTTTTCTTATTAAATCTCAGGCAGTCTTTAATAAGATATTAGCAAACTAAGTCCAAAAATATAAAATGGATTTGACAAATGCCCAGATAGGATGTCTCAGTTTTTCCATGCTTCTAAAACAAGGGATCTTAGGCCGGGTAACCTATAAACAGCAGATTTTTTTCTTATAGTTCTAGAGACTGGGAAAGCTATAATCAAGGCACCATCAGAGCAGATTTTGTCTCTGCCAAGGGCCTGTGCCTCAGGTATCTCTTTCTATGTGCTCTCACATTGTAGAAATGGAAAAAAGTTTCCTCAAACCTTTTTATAAGGGCACTAATGCCTTTCATGAGGGGAGACTAAATTTCTTTCCAAAGCCCTTACCTATTAATACTATCAGGTTGCATAGTAGGCTCCAACATATGAACTCTGAGGCGAGACCAACATTCAGATGACAGCAACAAATCACCAAGTGAAATTTATACAAGGAATGCAAGGTTGGTTTAACATCTGAAGATTATCTAAGGCAATAAGCTGTTTCAATAGAAAAAGGGTAAAATATACATTTCAATAAATGCAGAAAATAATTTAAAAATAAACACCTCTTCATAACAAAACATTAAGTTAGACATATAAGACACTTCTACAATCTGGTAATGGGCAGCTATGAAGAAGTAACAGATAGTATCATATTTAATGGTGAAAGATAAGTGTATTCCCCACTAAGATCAGGAGCAAGACTAGGATATTCATTCTCACTGCTCATAATCAACATTGTACTGGATGTTATAGCCAAGGCAATTTAATTTTTGAATTAAGGAAATAAAAGGTAGATAAAAAAGAATAAAGTAAAATATCTACATTTACAGATAACGTAATTTTTTACACAGAAAATTTCAAAGGAATCCACTAAAGATCTATTAAGCCAATAATAACATTCAGCAAGGTAGTCGAATCGAGATCCATATATGAAAATCAATTTTATTTCTCTACACTAGTAATGAACAATCTTAAAATGAAGTTAAGGAAAGAATTACACTTATAAAAAGCAACAAAATGTGAAATATTTAGAAATAAATTTAACAAAAAGTTTTTATATTCTGAAAACATGAAACATTGCTAAGGCAGGTTAAAGAAGACCTAAATAAATGGGAAATCATCTTGTTTTCATGAATTTGAAGACTTAATACTGTTAAGATGAAAATATTTTCCAAAATAATCCATAAATTCTTGACCAAATCTCAGCCTAATTAAAATTTTAAGAATTGATAAACTGATCCTAAAATGCAATCAATAAATGGAAAAAGAACTAAATATATTTATCAAAAGAAGAAATACAAATGGCCAACAAATATATGAAAAAATATTCAAAATGTTTAGCAATTAGGGAAAAGTGAATTAAAACCACACTAAGATTTCCTCTCACTCTAGTTAGAATGGCAATTATCAAGAACACAATACAAAAAGCTGACAAGGATGTGGGGGAAAAGGTGCATGGATATATTGTCAGTGATACTTCAAATTAGCACTACCACTCTAGAAACCAGTATGAAGATTCCTAAAAAAAAAAAAAAAAAAAGGAATGGAGCCTCGATATGACCCAAGAGTCCTACTCCTTGGTATTTATCCAGAAGAACTAAAATCAGCATACTATAGTTATGCAGCCATCATAACTATGCAGCCATCAATGTTTATAGCAGCACAATTCACAATAGCCAAAATATGGAGTCATCCCAGCTGCCCATCAACAGATGAATGGATAATAAAAATGTGGTGTATACATATAATGGAGTTTTACCAGCCATAAAGCAGAATAAAATAATGGCATTGGTAAATGGATGGGAATGGAGAACATCATGTTAAATGAAATAAGCCAGACTCAGCAAATCAAGGGTCAAATGCTTTCTCTCATATGTGGAAACTAGAGTAAAATAAGCAAAAGAAGCAGGATGTAGGGAGATGGGATATCATAAGAATGTAGACATGACCTTTTACATTACTTTAAAACATTTATCTTCAACATCTGAAAACACAAAAGATATTTTACTATGGAGAAAACTACTCTTTCCAGAAACTTTTCATCCAATATAGGAACAGTGCCACAGATTGTCTTATTTCAGAGTCAACTGCTCTGCTATTGAAGATGGGAAGAAAGGAATAATACCTAAGAAGTTTTCAGAAGTGCTTTCCTACTGTGGTCACAAAGTCACAGTAAATGTAGCAGGATATACAGTTCAACCTAATCTCTGACATGAAAACTCTGAAGTTGTCATCTCTGATGCTTTACAGGAGAACATTAGATACAACCTGTTGAAGAAGGCCACCTTCTCCAGGTAAGATGAAAACGTCCCTCCACTCAGAAAGTAGAATGGAGTCACTGCGTTTGCTTCAAAAGTGACCCCAGAACATTTATTCTGTGGTTATGAATTTGAGTTCAGGAAGCTCTTGGTTAGCCACAAAGGGCAAAAGTGAGAGGAAAAGACAGAGGGATACTTTTGTAAGAGATGGAGAGAAGATTGGGAGAGAAGGAAGCTTGGTGTGGAGGGATAAAGGAAGTATATCCAGGCTAAGGCAGCTTAAAGGAATAAGGTGAAAGGACACCAGAGCTGGAAAAGTGTCCTGGAAGGGAAATCAAGTACATGCAGGGAGGTGGCCAGCACTGCTTAGTGTTCTTGATGCCCAAATGGATAGGCCTGCAACTGTGTCCAGGCACTATGTAGGAAGGACCTTCCTTCTGTTCACACCAAGCCCCCACCAATCAGCCACCAAGGAACAAAAACAATGCCCGATTCACACCAGGAGAAAACTGCCACTATCTTGATATCCCTAAGCATACCTCCCTGAGGCACCCGAAGAATCACAGGACCAACAATATTCTCAGAGCAGATCTATGGGGCTAAGCAGTGGTGGGCAGCAGGATGGGGGGACTAAGTGGAAAGCTTCTATACACATAATATAATGATTACTGTCAATAATCGGGTCCCCTAAGTGATCCTCTGTTGCATAAAAAAAATGAGTATTACAAAATCAAGTGCTCACGGCAAATACTGTTTCAATAATGATTGATGTAAGACAAATCCTTAAAAAATTTAGAAAATATTAATTATGTAGAAAATATTAATTATGATTTACAGTTGTATCTGCTACTCTCAGTAGGATTAAAAATAAAAATATTTAATGAAGGAGTCCTACAATTTATTAAAATGCCTGTTGAGTGCAAGGTACTTACAGTTCACCCCATATGAGGCCAAGGTCATTTCCATTTTATAAATAAGCAAGCTGAGTTTGGGAAATAACACACATCTGGTTTAAGTCGGATTTCTGGCAGTGGCAGAGAAAAATCTCACACTCACATTTTCAAATTTATAATACTGGACTTGCAAAACACATAATAATGTTATTCTTCCTTAGTTGTTTGCTACATTGCTTCTAAAGGGTGAATGAGCAGTAGGAACATGAGAAAATGCACAAAGTGATGTCTTTACAGGTAACAAGGTAATATCATTCATAGCAGGTGCAAAGTATTTATTGACTCAAGGAAGAGAAAGGGATACTGAGCTATTTAGAACACTTCTGAACAGCCTGAACTGTCATAAGAAGCCTTTTGCAGCTCCTCAAATACCTTGGAATCCCCATCCCCTTGCTAATAATATGATTACATCCTTCTGCCTGGTGTCTAATCCCAGCAACTCCCCCACAGGTAACCCAATTCTGAAGAACACCCAAGGTGAAATTCTATCACCAGTTTCCCTAGTAATGAAAGTCATACATCATTACTGTAAATTGCCAGGGACCCTGGGGGTAGACTGGAAGGACATGTTTTAATGGCCTTAGGTAATTACCAAGCACAGCTATTTGCCATAATAGGAAATGGAAGAAGCTCTATCTGAGGAATAAAACAGTCAGAATACTGACCCCTTTTTTTCTTACAGGCATCTCCCAGCAATGGAGACTGTACCTGAGGAAGCATCAGAAGATCAAATCACCTTTGTCCAAAATGCCCAAGTTACAAGGCTGAAGTCAAATATGCAGAATAAATGAAAGGTTCAGATTGCCTCAGAGGAAAACTAAATGACTACATTTTTCTCCACTCACTAATTCATTTAATAAACATAATTACCAGGATAGCAGTTGGATGCTGTGAGTACTAAAAGGAACTGCTTTGAGAAGGCATAAGGGAGATATCGTCACTCCTTAAATGGGACTCAAAAGCATCCCACCTAGAATTACACATAAAGGCTGCACCTTTAAATAAAAGAATCTGAATAGTTAATTTTTAAAAAAGAAAATTCCCCAGTACCAGTCGAGCAGGAAACAAGCTTATTTTTACCTGCCAGGGTCTCTCTGGGACATGCTGTGGACGGCAGTATGAGTGTTCGCCAGTGAGTTCCCCTGGGCTAATGTCTCACTACTTTACCAATGTAGTTGGACACGTCTTCTGATGCCATGCTCTCTTTCTGTGTCCAATCATTTAGTCCACTGTGTCCACCTGGAGTTCTATGACATCACAGGGGAGGTCACCTTATTTCCCCAATCAAATCCAGGTCCAATTCCTTTAGTGTAAAGATTAAATAAAAGAAAGAAAGAAACATCTGCATGTTTTTAAATTCAATATACAATTCCTGGTCCTTAAAATATTGTTTTCACTGGACTCCCAGAATCCCACATCCATCGACTTTCCTCCTATCTCTGTGGGTCTCGGTATTCTTTGTGGATGTCTCCTCATCAAACTGCTCTCCAAACTTGGAAGTATTCTGGGTCTCATCTGTTGAGCTTCTTGTCTGTTTGTATTTGCTCCCTTGGTGATGACATCCAATCTCATGGTTTTAAATGCCATTGATATGTCAAAGACACACAAGTGTATTTCTCCATCCCTGATGTGAAATCCAGGCTCAGTTATCCAACCACCCACTAAATATTATTTGGATGGCTTATAAGCATCCAGATTAGATACTTACGTACACTTGTCTGTCTATCCATATTTTCTTTAACTATGTGTTTTCTGCTCTTAATCTGTTCCTCTTCTTATCCCCAAAACAGTAAATGGTAACCCAACCTTTTCAGTAACTCAGGACAAAAATTTTGAAGTAACTCTCGTTTCTTTTGTTTTGTTTGTTTGTTTGTTTGTTGTTATTTGGGTTTTATTGTTGTTGTTGTTTTGGGGTTTTTTTTTTTGTACTAAATATTGAACCCAGGGGTGCTTTGCCAATAAGCCACATCCCCAGCCCTTTTAATTTTTATTTGGAAACAGGGTCTCTCTCAGTTGCTTAAGTCCTCACTACATTGCTGAAGCTGGTCTCATACTTGTGATCCTCCTGCCTCAACCTCCAGAATCACTAGGATTATAGGTATGTCCACCAGACCCAGGTCTCATTTCATCTTTGTCTCACACCCCAAATCCATCCCAGCAATTAATTTTCCTTTAAAATATATTGAGAAACCTATCACATGTTGACACCTCAAAATGACCATCCTTGTCCAAGCAACTAACCATCTTATGCAAATTAGGTGAATACAAGTGACTAAGTTTTTTTAACTTTGTTGCCCTGTATTCTATTCTCAGTACAACCAAAGTGATGTCTTTCAAAATTTAAGTCCAATTATGCTACTCATTGGTTCAAAACCTGCTAATGGTTTTCTGTCTCACCTTGAGCCAAAGCCAAAGCCCTTGCAGAGGCTTAGATGTATACCAAAGACATGTCCCACTCCCTCCTGCAACACACACATGCACTGGATTCTCTGGCCTCTTCCTCCGACACCCTATTTCTCGCTTTCACTACTCTGGCACAATGGTTCATTCTTGCTCTTCACTAAACAAGACAGTCTGGCCTCCTTCCAAAGCTTTGCACTTGCAATTTCCTCTGTCCCAAATGTTCTTTCTGTGCATTTTCACTTCCTTCAATTACTATGATAAAACATTACCTCCTCTGTGAGATATTCTCTGATCATTACAAATTGCAACCTTTCCCTTCCCAAATTACCAATAACCATTTTATTCTTTGCTTTTCATTTTTCTTCATAACATTAATCATTGTATGGCATATATTTTCTTCTTTTTGATATATAGTCTTTCTCTTCCATGCATGCAAACTCTTGAGGTTTCGAGTTTTTATCTCCTTAATTGAAAGCTGTGCTATAGATCCCAAAATAATGTGTATCAGATCCAGAATAGACACACCATAAATAAATTTCAAATGAATAAGTTCCTTCTATGCTTATCCCCTTCAAATTGAATAACATGAGATGTTTATTTCATGCCTAAGGATGAAATAGCTATGAATTTTGAGATCATTCAGTTCAATGCCTTTTCCCCTACAAATAGGAAAGCTACAAATAGGGCAGGCATGTCTCCTGTTTCTCTGAGTGTTTTCTTTGAATGGGTCTACGTGAGTGATCTCTATAGGGATTTTTCATAATCTCCCATGAGATCTGCAGGGACCTCTTATTCAAGATAGTTTTCCCGCTATTATGTGCCAATAGTGACAATGACCATGATAATGACAAGGACCGTGATGATGATATAATAGCAGCAGCTAACATTCATCAACTGTTTACAATTCATCACTCGTTGCACTAAGAGTATTCTCTTACATTATCTCATATAACAACAACAACAAAAAAAATTTATGAGGTATCTATCATTATGCAACCTTTCTATTTTATGATGGCACATTTAGCAAATTAAACAAACTGAAAGTATTCACACAGCTAATCAGTATCAGAATTTTGGTTGTGATCTGAGGTCTGCCTGATTCTACAACCCAAGATCCTATCCTTGACCCAGTGCTGCCTCCCTGGAGCCTGGGCCTCTACTTCCCACGAGCAGATGAATCTCCTTTGGTGGTCATGATGAAGATCACAATGGAAAAAAAAGAAGCATCGATGAAGGGCTCAGACGATTGGTATTTCCATGTTCTCTGCATTGTGAGAGCAAGTTTCCTCTCTGTAAATAAGAACAAAATGAATACAATTTTGTTCATTTAATTTATGTGTTTGAATCCAAGAAGAACAGAATGAAACGTATGGGATTTTTGATAGTGATCTCTATTTTTGTTCAAATATTAGCCAAGACATTAGAAGGGAAATCTGGATACACTGAAACTCTTAATACAAATGTATAATTCTCTTCTGGTTCCTTAACAAAGAAATGACTACATGTAATCCTTAAGAAGTTCTTGACAGTTGGAATTGGCTAAATGAATTATCTTAAAAGGCAATTTTTGGGGAAAAAACAGAATAAATTAAATTTCTCTTTCATTCAAAGGTTTATCAGTTTATTCACACAGACAAAACATGTATACACATTACATGGAGCAAAATCTGGTAGACTTGCTTGAAGGCTGGTTCCAGCATTCATTAGCTGTAGGCTTTATGGATGGCTTTTAACCATGATAGGCCTTAGTTTACCCATTTTTAAGTAAGATTATGCCACCTCTTATGTGTTCTGAAGACTGAATGATAGTATATATAAATGAGTGGCCATATATAATAAGTTCTCAACAAAAGCCATTTTACAAACAGGATCTATAAATAAGAATATTATTTGGCAAAGTGTAATGGCATGTTATCATTTCTTAAAGGAGTTTCAAGGGAATTTTTGGAAATGTTGTATAAACCTTGCTACTTCAAAAGCAGAAAATCTTGCTAGTAAGGACTCTCATAGATCTTTTGGGGTTTGTAATCACAAACCTGAGAAGTAAGACAGTGAAGTCCTAGAAAGTGAATTTCCTTCCGTGTTATTAGCAGAACCTGAAAAGGACTGTGAGCTCCTGACTGTGAGCTGAGCTGCAGCCTCAGCACGTGGTCCTAAACCCATTGCAGGAGCCAAAGAACCTCATAAAGAGCTGTGTGCTCAGGGAGAGGGAAGCACCCCACTGGTGTGCAAAATGTCACCTTGGCTAGTCTGAACTTCAGTTTCAGAAATCCCTTTCCTACATGTTTTGGTTGGGTCGAGGTATTAAAGAGAAATTCTGTGGGAGAGTTAAGTGTGGGAGGGTAGTAGAAGCCATGTTCTCATATTTTTCTTTTTATAAAAATAATGCCATATAGTTTGTTCAGTGTACTTACACTTGCAAGTACTTGTGTCACTGTGTGCTTGTGTCACAGTTCTGAAACTAGTATGTCCCAAAGACATTCTTCATATTTCTTCTGAGTTTGGTTTTCCTCTTCTCAAGGAAACTTTTGGCTCATTAGAGTTTTCCAAGGTCACACAGCCAGAGGTCATTATTCAAAATGCCTTATTATAAAATGCATCGAACCCCATCACTACAGGACTTGATTCAAAACATCCATTCATATCGCAATCCAAGTAGGGAGAAAGGGTGTGTGGCTGGCAGCTATGCTAGTAAAATAGTCCCAAGGGAGACAGTGTTGGCACTGCTCTGTCTTGGAAGAGGTAGAAATGGCACCCAGTTTTAGCTCATGCATCTTATGACAGACATGCTGAACCATCTCATTGACTCCTCCTTCCCTTGGATCCTCTATTTCTGTTTCCTGGGAAAACATAAGTGTTAAGCTTCATGATGAAATCCTGACCTTCTCCAAGATAGCCACACCTCTAACATGAAGTCCAGGACTCCATGACTTTCCACTTGTCTTCATGGCCTTCAGCTCATGCTTAGGAACTCCAGTTTGCTCTTGCTATCTCCACTTTCTGTCCATTTCCCCCTCACAAGTGCCTGGACTGTGCATTTCACAATCTGGACTGGAACATTCAGGAAACAGTCTTACAGACGCAGAGATTAACTCACTCTCAAATTACACAAGACTGAATCTTGTAAAATACAAATACATATATACCTATATATACCATCTCAGTCCACTTGAAAAAGAGTGCTTGAAAAAGGCTGATTTATAAGGAAGAAATTTATTTCTTACAGTTCTGGAGGCTGGGAAGTGTCAGGTTCAGGGTCATCTGGAAAGGTCTTTCTGCCATATCATCTCATGACAAAAGACAGAAAAGGAGGAGGTGAGGAGAGAGAGCAGAGAAGAAGGTGGGGAGAGAGGGAGAAAGGAAGAGAGAACAAACATACCCAGAAGGGAAAATTCAGCCTTTTACAATAAAACCATTCTGCATTAATGAACCCACTCTGTGACAACTTCCATAATAATGGCACAAATCCATTCATGAGGGCAGAGTCCTCCTGGCCTAATCAACTCTTAAAGGCTCCATCCCTTAACACTGTTAGACTGATGATTAGATTTACAACACATGCTTTTGGGGGACATATAGATATAGTGTATATATATATATATATATTGTTCTGCATCTCTGAATGTAGCTCGACAACTATGATTATCCACATTGTTGCCTAACCAGTGAAGCCCCACCCCCTGGGACAGCCAATTTTGTATTTTTTCTGGAAAACCAATCAGAAAGTCTGGAGTCATTCAATAGCATTCAAAGCTGGTTTGTCTGTTAATCCATAATAGTTTTAAATATGTCCATGCATGTCAAAAGTCATAATGAAACTGAAAGTGTCATTAAGACTATGTTATGATAGCATTTCATTGTAGGAGGGAAGAATGTATAAACTCTACTCAGTCATTACCACCTTCTCAAAGTAAGACAAAGTGATATTTAATGGATTATAGACCTTCACATTTCTACTAGGATGATACATAGATAACTGTCCATATTGTGCATAGTGATGGGGGGGGGCGGTACAAAAGGTATTCCAATCTCATCTCCATCATGGCATTTCAACAGAACATACTCAGAATTTAAAAATCCATACCTGCCAATATAAGCACACTAATTAGAAATGGGAAAGTAAATATTTTTAAAAATGAGCTACAATAATAGAAAGTGGTTGTTTTCAGGGATTAAAAAAAAAACCTGTGGTGATAAAGAAGAGGGATGCAAATGTGTTTTGTTTTGGAGTTTTATAATTTTAAAAAGCCTCAAACAAGCATATGACTCTAAAATATATGCATGTGTGACTTAATAAAAACTTGAACATAATGGATGTATATATAAAGATGTTCATCACAGTTATTCATAAAAATCAGGAACTTGACACTATCTAAATATCCATATTCACAGAAAAGCTAGTTGAATTACCATATGCCATATAACGCAATGCATTCCCAATGAAATAATCTTTAAAAAGGGTTTAGTGGAAAAATGCCTCTAATAGGTTAATAGAGGGCAGCAGCCTCATAAACGAAATTATCAGCATCATTTCAAATATATGGTACGAGAAAAATTTGCTAAATGACGGAATATAAATGATGAAGTATAAATGTACATGTTTCTTGTTTAAATGAGCATACATGAGAGGAGAAAGAAAGGAAAAAGGGGGAAGGGGAAGAAGGGAAAGGGGTGCAGGGAGGGAATGCTATAGGGTCCCCAGTGACAGACACCACAACACCCGGGGCAGGAGCCCCTGGCTGGTCCCAGCTGCAAGGCCTCCTTTCTGTCCCTATGTGACAGTATAAAGAAGCCTCTGTAATGGAAACTTTTTGCCTATGAGGCACCTTAAAGATTATTATGACCATTTTAAAAGCAATTATTATTTCCTTAAGAAGGGATTGTCCTGATATTGTTTAATAGGATGGATGGATGGATAGACAGACAGACAGACAGACAATACTCTGGATTCAATTTTCTAACTCTTAAAGCCCAACTTAAAAAGAACAAAACACACTCACGAAGTTACACATTGATGAACTGTGACAAATGTGTGTACCTGTGTAGGCATGATGCCAATCAAGATCTGGGGCATCTCCATCACCCCCAGGCAGTTCCCTTGGGCCCCTCTTCAGTCAATCAGTACTTCCCTGGGAAACCACTGTACTTAGCGTCTGTCTGTTATCTTAGCTTCTTTGTTATACAGCTTAATATAAATGGAAATGCATAAAATGAAGCAAAGGGAGCTAACATGTCCTGCCAGGACTCTTTAGTCAGCACTTTGAGAACATTACCTCAGTTAATGCTCTTACCAATGCTATGAAGTAGCTATTTGAAATCCATTATATGAATAAAAAAAACCTAGGATCTTTTCATAGTCACTTGGTCAGTTGGTGATAGATTCAGGATTTGAATCCACATCTGAACTAAATCCAAAACCAAAATTATACTTTCTTATAATTAAGGTACCAATTTGCAGAAGGTATCTGAAGGTCACAGTCTTAAAAGCTGAGGAAATAGATGGAGTGTTTTCAGTTATTCTTTTTGTGGGGGTACCAGGGAGGGAACTCAGGGGCACTCAAGCACTGAGCCACATCCCCAGCCTGATTTTTTGTATTTCATTTAGAGACAGGGTCTCACTGAGTGACTTAGTGCCTTGCTTTTGCTGAGGCTGGCTTTGAACTCCTGAGCCTCCTGCCTCAGCCTCCTGAGCCTCTGGGATTACAGGTATGCACCACCATTCCCAGTTATTGTTGACCTGCCCAATTATTTATTCTCTTTCAATCAATTAAGTTTCTGTGTTTTCATTTTTTCCAAATTGGCTCATTCTTTGTCTTTGAGCTAAGTCTCTAAAAAATTAATACCCTAAAATGTACTATAATATAAACAGATCCAATGAATATGGCCAGGAACGTTTGTTGATAAATTATATTATTAGATGAAATACAGTTTTGATAGACTTCCAATGGAATTTTGAAAAATATATTTACCCTATGCAAATGTATTGGTTAACAATGTGCAAATTTGTTTTTAATTGCTTCCTTCCCCATTCAAATGCAAACACACCTTTGAAACTAATTATTACAGGATTCCCTTGACAGCATTTTACTTTCCCACTGAGTAAATAATTGTTGTCAGCTGTAAATAATAAAAAGACAGCACATGCCAGTTTTATTGCATAATAGAGGTAAAGTGGTTTGTACTAATGTAAAAGAAATAAGAAAGACATGCTTAAACAATCATAGGAGTTCAGAGTGTTCAATCAAAGTACTCTTATGCTAATCTGAAAAAGAAAAAAAAAACCGAGCTATTACTCCTGGTATATTTTAGAGCAGTGTTAGAGTTTGTTGAGACTATCATACATAGCCAGATGTGTTTATTAAAATGCATTTGTCTTTTCAAGTAGGCTAATTGCTACAGTAAGGAAAACAATTAGCAGCTGGGCACACACCTGTAATTTCAGTGGCTCAGGAAGTTGAGGCAGGAAGATAGAGAGTTCAAAGACAACCTCAGCAACTTAGGGAGGCACTAAGCAACTCAGTGAGACCCTGTCTCTAAATAAAATACAAAATAGGTCTGGGCATGTGGCTCAGTGGTTAATACCCCTGAGTTCAATCCCTAGCACTCCCCTTCCAAAAAATAGGAATATTGATGAAATTGTACTTCTTTGTCATTCTCTAAAGGGCAAAGTTTAGGAACTTCAGGTTATTGTCACCTTCAGCTCCAGATACATACACAAAATCAACCACCTACATCAGAGTTGTTGGTTAAAGCTGGGATATTAGCTGAAAGTCTGAGTGAAACAAGCACTCTCCTTTCAAAATGATGGCAAAGTAGAAATGTAAGCCTCACATTGCAGCATGCTCTCTCTTCTGGGAAGCAACAAGAGGTTACTAATGTTTGAAGCCAATGAAGAGAATACAGAGAGGGGGAGAGAGTGCTGATAGAATTTAAACTCTGCATTTAGCCACACCCAAATGAGATTAGCTTCCTGTGTCTTGCAACAAAAAAAAATCCTGATGGGGCTGGGGTTGCAGTTCAGTGGCAAAGTGCTTGAGGCACTGGATTTGATCCTCAGCCCCACATAAAAATAAATAAATAAAATAAAGGTATTGTGTCCATCTACAACTAAAAAAGAAAGAAAGAAAAAAAGAAAAGCCATTATTGAAGATAAATCCATGGGACAAAGTATGAAGCACGTTGCAGTTAGAACTGATGCAGAAGCACTAGAAATTTTAAGCAAAGCAGACAGATAAATAGGCAAATGGCCAGAAAAAAGGACCTTGATTTCTCTGCCCAGCTTCTACTAACACAATGGTTCCTGAAAGTGATTTCCTGGGTTAACCTAGGGCAGACAGAACAAAAGAACAGATTCTCCCTGGTAGGTAGGGGACATGTGGTGGGGAGAGGGGCAGGGACACCTTGACACAGATCCATTCTGCCTACTTGGCTCAACCTGGTGAGGCAGTTCCTGTCATACCTTGTGTCATGCAACCTTCTCATATGAATTTGCCATGAAGCTCTTATTACATTTTATGCTCCTAAAGAAAGTGTGTTGTGCTCTGAAAATTTCTTACAGTGCTGAGAACAGGACTCCATATGTGATTAATCTCAACAAATACCAAATATATGCGGGATTAAAAAACACAAATGAAGTCATTAGGAGTGGTACCCTGGCCTGTAATCCCAGCAGGTTGGGAGGCTGAGGCAACAGAATCAAAAGTTCAAAGCCAGCCTACGGACTGGACTGGGGGTGTAACTCAGCGCACTGAGTGCCTTTGGGGGCTGTGGTACCAACCAAAAGAGAGAAAGAGAGAGAGAGAGAGAGAGAGAGAGAGAGAGAGAGAGAGAGAAAGAGACAGACAGACAGACAGACAGATGGGGGGGGAGGGAGAAAGAAGAAGAAGGAGGAGGAGAAGGAGGAGGAGAAGGGGGAGGGGGAAAAAGATAATGAAATGAAAACCCAAATACCATCTAATGACAGGGATCATGATTGGACACCTACCTGCTGTTTGGAATGGATGAGTTTACACTCAGTAACTCACTTGTTATTGCTGAGACATCTTTCAGACACCCTCTAACTCTGTGTGTTGGGAAACCCTTGGGAAAGTTCCTTTCATTTAAGCTTAGGCCCCTGAAGATACCATGAAGTGATTTTTCCCACTTCCAAGAATAGATGTATCAGGTAACTGTATTTTTTTCCCCCACAACATATTTATAGTCTCTGAATCCCTCCTAAGACCCAGGTTGTATATCCACCACAGGCAGACAAACCTGTAGGATCTGAAAATCTTGTGTACTTCTATACAAGACTAGGGACTTTTTTATCCTATGATATTCAAAGTAAGATAAAGAGTGGTGATTAGAATTCACTGTGGTCCATGGGACTTCCATAGAGTCAAGACCTCCCCACTCCACTCCCCAATCCTACAGTCCTTCTCTGGAACAAAGCTCCCTTCTCTTCATCTAAAAGGTGACAATGCATCCCAGGGACAGCAAGGCTGAGATGACCAAGGCTCCAGGGGCTGTGTTTGTACTTCTCTTTTTGCCTAACAGATGCAGCTAAACTGCTGCTGTCTCTCAGTAGCTCCATCGTTGACGGCCTTTCCCACAAGGCTCACTCTTCTCTTTTCTTGTTTGGAGTCTGTTTAGAACAAAGTGCTTTATTTTCATGAAAGGGATGGAAGCAGACACACTTTTCAGGAACTAGAGAGAAAAAGACAGACAACTTATTTAAAGTTGAAAATCATTCAAGGGCATATGCAAAATGCCCCAAGGTGTGGAAGGAAAACTAGAACTGCAATTCATTTTTTGAAGAGTTTGAAATTATCTAAGAGCTCAGGCTCAGAACAAAGAAAGGGATGAGGGACTAAAGCAAAGTAGGAGGTTCTGAAGACTCGAGAGTGAAAAAGACCCCAAAGATAGCAGAGTTGGCTATACAATCTTGCAAACCCTTCCTCCACAGCAGCTTGTCCTCTGCCTGACAGCCCTATCTCACCCCATCTGTCTCCTGCTGGGAGACAGTACCATGGTGGGATAGATTGAGGATACAGGCTCTGAAGATGGCAAGACATGGACTTGTGACATCTCTGTTCTGTCATTTACTAGTAATTCACTGAAATTGTCTACTACAAGTTTTCATTGCTAGAATAAATAATCACTACTTACATCAGCATGGTCTAAGTTCATACTGGGGTATATGGTGGGGATCCCACATGCTTCCCGACAGAGTATATTTCTTGCTCAAGCTGCATGTCTCAAACTATTTGGAAGAAGGCTATACTGTGGTTTCCACAGCAGGAAGCCAAGTCCTCTGTTCTTGCTACAGAGGAAATGTGAGCAAAGAAGACCACTCAAAGCACCACAGAGCCTCAGCCTGGAAAGAAAATGTGTCCCTTCTGTTCATGTCATTAAACAGAACTGGCTTATGAGCTTGCAATGTCTTTCCAACATGGGCTTGGAAGTATAGTCCTCACAGTGGCTGAAAAAACTAGATAATAAGATGTTGACCAAGCTCAGCAATATTTACCACACATGGAGACATAGGCTGTCATAAGGATTAAGTTGTAAAATGCCCATGAAATGGTCAGTGCACTGCATGGCTTGGCATGGTAAGTAAATATGTTCAAAACTATGAGCTATTATTATTCAGTGGTTCAGCCATCAGCACTGCCTGTTGCCTTTAAAATTATACAAATCTTATCGTTCTCCCATTATTTATGAAACACCTCATCCAGATCTGGAATACATTTCCAAGGACACCACTTCTGAGGATCCATCATTTTGTAGAAGAAATATTGAACTAGAGGGCAGGAAGCAGGTATCATGGACTCTGGTCTTTATGGCTTGAAGACTGTGACCTTTGGTAAGCCACTGAATGTGCCTGGGCCGGTATAAAAGGGATTGAAACTTCATGGAAAGAAATGTGGTGAACTGTAGAAGTAGCACTTGAATTCCAGTTCTAACCCTACAATTAATCAGCAATATATCCCTATGAAAATCATTTCATTCACCTGGAATTTGGTTTCTTCATCTGTAAAAGGGGTGATTTAAGCCAGAGTATCTCACACTTTATAAGCTAAAAAGCATCAATGATTACAAATAATGCTTGTTCAAGAATCCACCTCTGTTCATTGAAAATTAAGAGATTTCAATTACCTATTCAACCAAAAGCCCCAGAGTTTCCACTGTGGTTAAGTCCTCCCAGAGTCCTGAAAGACTTAACCCATATAATACTAGATGGGAACAGCAGAAATGGCTCCTAGTTTCTCCAGCAAAGGGGGATTGTTTTAGACTTACACAGGAAGTACTGTAAGTGCCCTTAGTTCTCCCCAACACAGACTCTAATTTTAACTTACCTCCAATCAAAAATGTATCTCTTCCTCTAAGAAATGGAATGTAAACTCTCTTAGCTTATCAGAGGGCAGCAGAAGATAAAGAAAGGGCGAAAGCTTTAAAAAATCAATGTGCATAGATAAGCAGGTAGAAGCAGCAATAAAGAAAGATATAAAAATCTCCCTCTATATGGTAAGTAAAATGGTGGGTCCCACCCTATGTTAATTTCCAGAATCTGAAAATCTTGTTTCATAGAAAGAAGAATTAAGGCCAGGGGTGAAACCAGAGTTATAATTGGCTCATTTTAAAATAAATATATTTTACGTTGGATTCTCCAAGTGGGCCCAACTTCATCAAGATTACCCTAGAAAATGGCACCCAAGAATCAGTGCCAGAGTAGTGCAGAATGAGGAAGGCCAGGCCAGAGGTGACTTTACACACGAGGGGTCAAGAGCCGAGCAAGGCAAGCAGCCCACCAGAAGCTGGAAAAGGAAAAGTGGAGTCTCCCCTAAGGCTTCAGAAGGACCAAAGCCCTGTTGACATCTTCATTTAGCCCATTGTGTGACTCATTTCTGACCTCCAGAACTGTAACATAATACATTTTGTTTTGTTTTAAATCACTAAGTCTGTGGCAATTTCTTACCTCCGCATTTTGGAAATCAATGCATTCCATGATGAGCTAAAGTTAGGAGCAGGCATTCATAGAAATCAGTTGGTAAGAATAATAATGATAGGTATTTTGGAGGAAATGTTATGTGCAATAACCAAAAGTTTTCTGTAAACTCTAAAAGTGGCCTAAAATATGTACCAGTAATTCTGATGCAGACCATGTAAAGAAAAGAATGATAAGACATTTTCTCTAGGGAAGCAACTAATAGTTTAAATTCCAAACTGTACTGAGTAGCATTTAAGGTTTTGCACATATTTGGAGGCATAAAATCTCATGCTAAAAGCCTGGGTGCTGAGGCCAGAATATTTAGTTCTATCATTTGGTCATTCTGTTGACCTTGAGCATAGCCACTCAGAATTTGGGTTTGCTTATAAATAAAATGAAAGATAATAGGATCTAATTTATGGAGCGATGAAAATTAAATGGGTTAATTCACCACAAAACACACAGTACAGTATCTGGTATATAATAAAAATTGAATAAATGTCATCCATTTGTATTATATATACATTCTTATATCAATAGAATTCTCATTCTGAATGTTAGTACTTCAAACACATTATTTTGTTGTTTTCATAAAATCCCAATTAAGCAATTGTTCCCAGGATATTATCATGTTAGAACTGGGAGCCCCAGTGGAAAAATCACAGTTGATGTTCAGGTACCACACAGTAGGAAGAGCCAGGTAAGCATCAATGCTGGCAGAATTTTGTCTTAATAAGGCATATTTCTGCCTGGGTGAGCTACACATTATAGCAACATCTGGAGCTAGTCTCTGCACCCAGCAGGTGTCTGTGGACACCAACGACTCCCATTTGTGCTATAAGAGAGAAGAGTAAAGATTGAAATCAACTAAAAAGGAATATATCAGAAACACCCACTGCTCTAGAAATTACTAAGCCTAAAGAATGACTAAATCACATCCCTATGTAGCATAGTAACTTGCACCTGTGCTTATGGATAAGGGAGTGGGGGAGAATGAGGATCATTAAGGAAAAAAGGGAGACTGTTTTCTTAGAAGTGTGGTCACTTATAGACCAACACTGACAGTTGTAGAATATAGCCATTTAGAGAACTGTACTCCTCACCCAACTATAAGTTTGTCAATGGCACAAAATGTCTTCTTCATTATTGTCTCACATGGTAGATTCTAAGCAAATATGTATTCAATTCTGCTGAAAGAGTTAACTACTATAAAGTATTATTAAATTTCTGATGGAATAATGTATTAATGTGTGATGTGTTTTCACTGCTACAGAAGAAACAGAAATATATATATATCACTCATCCTCAGGGATAAGATGTAAGGATTCGGATCTGAAGCATAGAGAGATCCACAAGAGAATTAACTTCTTGGTTGAAAACCAAGACTCAACAAAGGCATAGAGCCAAAGATGTACACATAAAAGAAGCAACAAGGGTCCTGAGCCAGATGAAGAGGGTTGAGAATATGGAGGAAATGTATGAGTGAAAGATGCCTAGGAGACAGGACTTATGGCCAGGTGACTTGAAGACACTGAGAGCCATATATTGGAAGATATATGGCTTTGTGGGCCTTAGATAAAGCCTTCTGGTAGAGCAGGATAGAGAAGATAGTGCAAAACCACCTGATAAGTGAACATCTCAGTTGACATTGTGATGGATTAAAGATGAATGGCCTTTCATTGGTGGTAGGGGGGTACCATGTAAATCCTTGGACTCATAGAATCCTAGAGAGGAGAGTGAAAGTGATACAAATAAAGAAATGCAATGACTTATTTGATTTGATTTTGAAAAAATAAAAGCACATTATGCTTCTTGCCAGGATAGTTGTAGGGAAAATTCTGGTATGTATATACATTAAAGCAGTCATCTGTATGTGGTGTTATTGTTAGGAACATTCAGTTTTCCTCATAGTTATCTATGTATATTTTTTTCTAAAATTATTTTTTAAATGAAAGCACAAAAATCCCACCTTCCTACTCATGATTGAGCAGCTGATGCCATGTTTTTTTTTCCTGGGAGTGTTGGGGACCCACCTTGCTTTAGAATGGTCACAAACTTTGTCCTTTATTCTGTCCTTTGAGAATCAGGAGATACTGTGATGTTCAGAGAAGCAATCTGGTTCTTAAGGAGTTTCTGTCCTTGGAAAAACTTCCACCAGTGGCCTGTCAATTCCAGCACAAACAATGAGTCCATTGGATGCTACAAGAATGTAACCATCTCTAAGAAAGCAAAGAACAAACTCTTCCTTCCCCCTGAAACATAAAATTGCTGAAACATGAAGTTACTGCAGTTTGAAACATCTCTGTGAGGGACAAGGGGAAAGCTTTGGTGGTGGTTGTTGTTTATTTATTTATTTAATTAATTTACCATTTCTAATGCTCTCTATTTCTTCAGGTAAATCCAGATTTCTACCTGGAAATGTTTTCCTTTTGCCCAGTGGAAATGTTGCTTCTAGGTAACCCTATAGGAATGTCCCCCTACATAATCACCATAAAATCATTAAAATCGGGAAATTAGCTTTAATATATTACCACCATCTAATACTGGACCCCATGTAAGAAATTGTCCTAATAAATTTCTGTATGACAAAATGACGCAGATGAAGAGTTACCCATAGCATTTTGTGGTTATTTATTTATTTGTTTGTTGATTTATTTATTTATTTATTTTTGCCCTCTTTTTTAATTCAAAATAGTTCTTCAGCCTTTTCTTTCTTTGACACTTTTGAAAATAGGCCAATTAAATGTGGTTAAAAATACACAATTTGGTGTTAAATTTACCATATTGAAAAGTATTTTTCATAAATGAACCGGTTTCCTAAACTGAGTTCTCCTTGATTTGAGGTAGTGAGTCTTGCTTCTGTATCCCTCATGTCCAACAAGGTACCTAGCATAAAATGAGTTCAGACTAGTTGAATGAATGGATAATGTAAAACCCATCTCACAGGTGGAGGTTGGTAAATGGATGTTAGATTACAGTAAACGTTCTGTTCCCTTATTTGTCCCCAGAAAATATTCTGTGGCTACTCATTTCTGTGCTGACTTGTGAATAAAGACATGATTATTAATCGGAAGGGACAGCTTTAAGCAAATGTAAGATATCTAGGGGAGACTTTAGGGGCATATAAATTGCTGGACAGATGGAAAAATAGAATGATTCTCTCTGCCTAAAAGCATGAGGGAGAGTGGCCCAGAGGAGGTAGCAATTAATAGGATTCTTGAGGGATGAGTACATTTTTGAAACCAACAGGGAAGTTAGAGCTCTGGAAAAGCAGGTTCTTTCACATTATCTAACTTGATCCTTCACTTTTAACTCATGACTATTATCTGATGATTAAAACTGCAATGACTCACCAGTAACTTAGCTGAAATAAAGTGAATCCCCATTCTAGTTCCACTCTGCATCAGTCCACTGGGGACCCTGGCAGACAGCCTTCTGAAGGAGGGTGTATTTTGTGAGGTTGCATCCTTGTGAAGGACAAAGGCTGCTTCTCATAGGCTTTGTCTGAATCCTGACATCTGTGGTTTTGTTTAATTCCACTCTAATCTTCCAAACTGAGATTTCTTTATAATGACTGGGTAGTGGGTAACAATGCTTGAATAGACTTGTTGCCTTAAGAGTAGGCTTGATTGTATTGATTTTCTTATAATGGTTGTAATTGTTCCAGTTGGTTAGAGCTTTTTTTTCCTTCCTTTCTTTTGTATTTCCTAATTGCTTTATCTCTCACTGAAAGATCTGTTTGTGGCTTGTTGATCATTTCCTTCATCAAGAATGTTTGTCGAAAGATAGGTTTGGCATAGAAAGGCAAAACTCAATTATCAAAAATTTCATTATGTCCTCTGATTTGTGTTTCTCTTTCATGAAAATGCTACCAAAATAGCTTTTTCCCATTATTTCATGAATGATTTTACTCTTCGGAAGAGGAGAAAATCATATATTATGTTCAGAATCTTCTTTCCACTGTTGTGTTATTAGTGCTTGGAAAAGACACATTTTAACTTGGTTATTTGATGCACTTTGTCCTTCTTAGCCGCTCTGCATTTTCATCTACGTTTAAAAAATGAAACGACACGCCATCCCAGGTGAGTGCACAAGGGTGCACGGACGAGAACCATCCCTTCTTACACATGCACTCATTCAGCAAACATTTGTTGAACACAAACTAAATGCCAAGTCGATTTTTAATTACTGGAAATAAAGAAAGAACAAAACTAGGGTTTCCTAATGCTGAGTGAAATTGTATGGGAGAATCAGACCCATCAAAGCTTTCAATTAGGACACTGCACAGTATTTAGGGTCTGATCAGGGGCTCAAGTTCCAGTTGTGCTATAAGATGAATGACTAGGGGAACCACTGGTCTTATTTAAATCTTAATTCTCTTCTTCATAAATTTTGGGTAAAAACAGCATCTACCTCAATATTTTCTGAAGATTAATGAAAGAATGCATGCAAATTGCTAAATAAGTTTCAGTTGTAGATATATACTGATCCTTCTTCAGTTAATATTAACCTACAACTCTAAAACCATAGAAAGTTCTAGACTAAGTCATTCCAAATATTCTACCTGCCATACAATAAATCGATGCACCATGGGATACTAAACTGAACTATCCTAATTTTCAGACTTTTTAAAATTTGTTTTAATTAGTTATACATGACAGTAGAAAACACTTTGATACATTGTATATAATGGAGTATAATTTCTCATTCTTCTGGTTGTACATGATGTAGAATCACATCAGATGTATAATTATGTATGTACATAGGGTAATAATGTCTGATTCCTTCTACTAGCCTAATTTTAATCAGGGAATTCAAAAGGGTATTTACAGTAAGTGGGTGGAGTCATGCAACTTGTGCTTTGCAATCCTAATTCGATTCACACCAATTCAAATTATTTGTATTTATATAAAGTTAAGAGAGTTCTTAGCAAGCAGTCTACAAGTGGAATGATGGTCCTCAATTACAATTTCTGGTTAAAGAAAGTGTAGCATGGATGATGAATTAGAATATAGTTCTCCATGAAAAGAATCACATCCTTCACTATTTAGATACAGCTTTGGTCCTTGTCCTTCCAGAAAAATGGGTAAACCTTTAAATGCTTATCTACAAGGGACCTCCTTCATAGTTCTCCAGAAAATATCTTCATAATGTAAAGAAATTTAAAAACAATTAAGCTCCAAGAAAAGAGAGAATCATATAATTGAGTAATGAAGAGTTCACAGAAATTAAGTAACATATTAAAAATCACATGGAAAAATAAAAGTGTTGATGGAAGAGAATGTCCATTCCCCCAAAGCAATCAACAACTAATTGTTGAGCATCTTCCATGCATTTGGCATTTTCCAAAAGATCATAACCTTGGACATTCTCTGTCCATGTGGATAATACGCTGGCAGGTACCAGACACAAAAAGGGAATTAAAATGACCTGTGCTAAATTAATAAATTAAATCAAATTACCAAAAACATGTAGCTAATGTTACATAGCCATAGGACTTCAATATAAAACACAGAGAATCCTGTGTGCAAAATCTTTAGTGCACTCCAGAATAAATTTGTTTAAGGACTTAAAGTATAAAGCATATCCTGTCAAAAGTAGCATATAAATAACTTAAGGACTGACTATAGTTTATAGAATTCTCCTTTTTTTGAAGGTTGATATTTACCATCATCCTGATGAATGCCTCTTTATAGTCAATTCATTCCTTGTTGGCCCATATCTTGCACCTCTAGTATTTATTGCATAGAGGAATATTTCTCAGGCTACTCGCAGATAAATCTTCTCATTGATGGAGGGTTTCCCCACTGCCTATTATGTGCCTATCTAGGTTCAGCCAACAATTTATTACCAGCCAAAAAAAAAAAAGGCAATGAGGTAAAAGACTGAATTGTTTTTATGGATGTGTCCATATTTCTTAAAGAATAAGAACCTTTATGAAAGAAATTCATCCTGGAGCCATATGAGCCACCATTCATTTGGAGTAAAGTGGACTTGTTATAAAATATTGAAAACAGAATCAAATTCTATGAGGCTGTCATTCTGTTTTACTACCAGGAGCAATTTCAATTCCTACCTAGTCACTCTCTGCCTCCTCCCATATAAAGTAAAGCTATGAAGCTGCAAATGTGGATTCCTTTGAACACTGCACACATTCACTAGAATCAACACATAATATTAAAATACAAGTCCTAGTATCACGAAAAATCCTCTATTAGTAGATGACACATCCAGTGTTGTCTAAACTTTTACTGAACTTGATGTATAATGTGGTGGTAGAATGGTAAAAATATTAGCATAAGAGTCAGAACCTCTCAATTTTAGTCCCAGAACATAGAAGGTTGCATACTCTATCATACATTGAACAGGTTATTAGGTTATTTAACTTATCTGAGCCATGTTTTCCTTGTGTACACAATGAGGATCCTGAAGATCATTTTGTCTGTATTTGCTACCAATATGTGCCTCTAGACAACAACCTGTCTTCTCAATAATACATTCACTATCAAATCCCACATTTTAGATAGAGCATGTACTTTGGTAAAAATTCTCTGAGCAAAATGTATTGATTGAACAATACTTATAAAGTTTGAAAATGACCTTACAAATAGCTACCTAAATTCAGTCAAATGAAGAATTAGTAATGGGTTATTCTCCCTTTGCTGAAAAAAAAATATCAAGAACTTAGGAAAATTCAACAAATTTCTGCCCTTTTTCCATCCATGGTATAAATGTTCAGAATAGGGGCTGGGGTTTTGGCTCAGTGGTACAGCTCTTGCCTTGCACATGTGAGGCTCTAGGAAAGTGCTGTACCACTGAGCACCATATAAAAATAAATAAGTAAATAAAGTAAAGATATTATGTCCATCTACAACTAAAAATATTTTTTAAAAAAAGATATAGTCACTACCCTACTTTCTAAAGTAGAGATTATAATGTGGTTACCATTGCCAAACCACAGGTGTGCAGACATCAGTGGTGGTGAGATTTTGTAGGAAAAAAACAAATCAACAGCAATAATCCTATCAATAAGCACTTGTTTAGTTTTGACTTGGAAAGAACCAAAAAAATGTAAGGAATGATTACATAAGTCAAAGCAAATCATTTCTCCTACTATTTTTAATGTATAATTCCTGCCTCTAGATTATTTTGTTCAGCACTAGAGTACCTCAAGGTCATGATACATTTTAACAGAATATTCCTGAAAAAATGCTTTTGTGACCTGAACACAAATCCTTAGAATGAGGCAAAATACCTTAACAAAGATCTCTTTGGGGAAGAGGCAGGGTGTACATGCATGTGACCACAAGAATGTCCATTAGCCTTATTAGGCACCTTCCATAAGTTTATTACAGATAGGCAATATGAAAATGTTCAGAGAGCCAAAGTCCAACATGAGGATTAAGGTTAATCAAATTTACTGTGTTAGCAATTTTTAGTTACATAAGTAGATTTTAACAGGTCTCATCAAAAAACTAACTATGTGAGATGATAGATACATTAATCTGCTATAGTAATCATTTTATTATATACATGTGTCCTGTAACATTAAATTATAAATCTCAAATGTACACAATAACATTTATTTAAACAAATGAACAAGAATGTTGCCAATGCAGTATTTTCTGATATAAGAGATAACAGATCTGTAAGAAGAAATATAAATGATGTTGGGTCCTATTGACCTACATCAGAAAATAAAATATTCAGCCTTATTGAAGTATAATGCAATTACATGTGTACAGTTTGATAAATAGAGACAAATGTATACCATACTGCAGCCACCACCAGAATCGAGTTTTAAAACACTTTCATCACCCTAAAATGTTTCCTATGTTACTTCACAGACAACCCCCACCTTTCACTCTCAGGAGACCAATGATCCATTACCACTATGGTTTTTCCATGGTTAGAAGTTCTAAGAAATGCAATAACCATACCATATTTAATACTTAGGTCAGACTTCCTAAAATCAGCATTGTATTTTTCAGGTTAGTACATGTTAGGCTGTGAGTATTAAAATGTGATCTCTTTTATTACTAAGCAAAATTCTATAATGTGTCTATGCCTAAAATTATTTATCCTTTTGATGGTTGATGATACTTGGGAATGTTTCAAATCTGGGGCTCTTATGAACAATGAAGGCTTCTATCAAAAATCTTGTTAAAAGCCTTCGTGGGGACAATGTGTTCACATCTCAAGGACAGATATCAAAAGACAAGTGTCTGGGTCATAAGGTAAGTGTGCAACTAACTTTATAAGAAACTCTGACACTGCTTTCTGAAAACAAGCAGTATGTGAAAGTTTGAGTTATTCACTTCTTTGCTAAAACCTATAATTTTCAGTTTTCTTAATGACAGTTTTTCTAGTGGATGAGTAATGGTATCTCATTGTGATTTTCATGTTAATTTCCCCAATGACCAATGATTTTGAGCCCCTTTTCGTGTGCTACTTGTTATGTGTATTCCGTGTGTGTGTGTGTGTGTGTATATGTGTGTGTGTGTGCAGAATGTGTTTTAATCTTTTGCCCTTTAAAAATAAACTGAGTAATATGACTCATTATTAAAGTATAGAACCTCTTTACAATCTTGATACAATTTCTGGGTCAGTTAGGTATTTTTTATGTGTTTTTACCATATCTGTGGCTTGGTTTTTTATTTTCTTAACAGAATCTTTCAAGGAACAAAAGTTTTATTGATGGAAAGTCCAATTGTTCCTCTCTTTTCCTGTACCATTTGTGTGCTTCTTATTCCCAAACTTGTATACAAAAGCTTTACCTAAATTAAGGTAACAAAGATTTCATCCTGTGTGTTTGAGAATTTTGATGGTTTTAGATCTTATGCTTAATCTGTGATCTTTCTTTACCTATTTGACAAATAAAAGTTGTCTAGATTTGTCAAGGATAGCAGGTTAAAATGAGCCCATTAACATATGTATTACCTCACATATTTATCATTTTTTTCATGGTGAGAACACTTAAAAATCTGTTCTAGAAATTTTCAAGAATGGAATATGGTGTTATTAACTATAGTCATTGTGTTGTATAATAGATCTCTTGAACTTATACTCAGAATCTAACATAGATTTTGAAGGATGCATTTTCATTAATTTTTCTGTGCTAGAAGGATAAAGTTTCACTTTTAAAAATGTGTCTATACAGTTATCCCAGTAGTATTAATTCAAAACACGATCCTTTTCAAACTGAGTTATTTCTACACCTACAGTTAGGAGTTCAACCCCAAATTTGATTGTTCAACTGATGACAACTTTCAAGCCTCAACTTCCCTTCCTCTTCTGCCTCACACCTGGACAATTACCAGAGAAATTCAAATCTCTCAAAGCTCCAGTACCATGTCTAATCACTCTATAGACTGAGTCTATTTTCTCAGCCTTGCTCAAGTCAGCCTAGGAACTTTGCGGTTGCTGGGGGTGGCACTGGGGGAAAAGGCTAGTGTTGACCCACCTTCCCCAAAAGTCCCTGCTGTGACTAATGCTTTTTAACTAACATTTTCTTGATATGAATTGCTCTCATGTTTCACACTCCACCTATTAATTTGGAGGGGCCCAGGTGCCTCCAGATGGTGACCACAAAATATATTTGTTGGAAATCATTTGCCCAATAAAGAAGAATGGCATTGTGTAATTTATAGGAACATAGATGGAACTTGACAATATTACATTAAGCAAAATAAGCCAAACTCAGAAAGCCAAGGACCATCTCATTCATGGAAGCTAGAAAGCAAAAAGGAAAAGAATGGTAGAAGGAGGGGGAGGAGAACCTCATGAAAATCAAAGGGAGATTAGTAGAGTAGATAAAAGGGACCAGAGGAAAGGAGGACGGGAAGAAAGGGGAAATAGTGGGAAATTATATTGGCCAAATTATAGTGTTAGATTGTATTCATGAACACAAATGTAGCAACAAATCCTACCATTATGTACAACTAGAATGTTCCAGTACAAAGATTGGGAAATAAATGAAATCAATTGACCCTAGGAGAGTATTCTCAATTTTGTTTCACTGATGTATGTGCCTATTCTCCTGTAAAAACCATAGACACAAAGGAAATGAAATCAGCATGTTAAAGAGCCATCCACACTCACATGTTCATTGCAGCATTATTAAAAATAGCCTAGATGTGGAACCAACCTAAGTGTCCATCAACGGACACATGTATAAAGAAAATGAAGTTCATATGACAATGGAATATGATTTGGCCATAAAAAGCATGAAATCCTGCTATTTTTGACAACATGAATAAAATTAAAAGATGTGGTGTTAAGCAAAATGTCAGGCACAGAAAAACAAACACTGCATGACCTCATTCATATATTCAGTCCAAAAGAGTTGATTTCATAGAAGTTAAGATTAGACTTGTGGTTACAAGAGACTGGGGAAAGTAGGAAGATGGAAAGTGTAGGGAGAGGTTGATCAAGGAGAGGTCGATCAATGGACACAATATTACCCTTAGATAGGAACAAGAAATTCTGTTGTGTTACAGCACAAGAGGGTGAATCTAATTTATAATAATTCACTACATATCTCAAAATAGAAGAGAGAATTTTGAATTTACTCACCATATAGCAATGATAAAAGCTTAAGGTGATATATGTTAATTACCCTGAGCTGATTATTACCCAATGTATACATGATTCAAAACACCAAATCTTCCCTCATAAATATGTACAAATATTATATCAATCAAATATTAGTTAATTAAGAATATAAGACATGAATAACTGTAGCTTTATAATTACATTTTTTAATTGAATAAGGCAAGTCACCCAACTTTATTCTTTTTTCCAAAATTGCTTTGTATAGTCCAGATCTTTTGCAATTCCATGTAAATTTTATGATCATACGGTCAAATTATATAAAAAAAAAATTCTGCTAAATTCTGGTACAGTTTGCATTAAATATAGAGGTACTTTTGAATAAATTATTATCTTAATAATACGGAGCTTTTCAATCTAAGAGGATCATGTAACTCTGCATGTATTTAGATCTTCTTTAATTTACCCCATCAGGGTCTTACAGTTGGAATGTAAAAGCATAAGCTGCAATATAAGGATCAAGTTTAACCTTACACATCCAAATTTGTACCTAAGTATTCTTTGTTTAATTTCATTTCACACTTTGAGTTGTAATATATACAAATACCAATTATATATACCAATTCTTTCACACTTGACCTTGTAGCATGTGACCTTGCTAAATTCACCTACCAGTATTTATGTCATTAGTTTATTTCTTCATGTTCTCTACATACCTGACTGACTCTATTGTCTCTGAAGACAGATTTACTTCTTCCTTTTCAATATACTTGCCATTTCCTCCTTTTTCTTATTTAACTGGCAATTTTCTCCAAGACATTGTTTAAATAAAAATGAAAAGATTGAATACCTTAGCTTTTTTGTTTGTTTGTTTCCTTTTTATTAACATTTGCTAGGGAGCACTGAGTCTTTCATGGTGGATTTATTAGATTCTTTGCCCCAATTCTTCAGCCTTCCCTCTATCTACTATGTTTCTTTTTTAATTGTATGGAACCCTTTCACTCTGACTCTGGACATGGACACATGATTTGCTTTGGCCAAAGATGTTTAAATAGATACGAATGGAGATGAGTTTAGAAAATGAGCTTGTGTTTTTCCATGTGCTCTCTTGCCCTCTGCCACATCCATAAAAATGTGTCTTAGCTCACCTGCTAGAGGATGAAAGGCAGGTGGAGCGGGCCAAGATGCCCCAGTCATGCTAGCCAAGTCTATCATCCCATGTCCTCCAGATACATGAACTAATCCAGCCAAAAACAGCAAAAGCACCCACGAGCTGCAGCTGACTGCAGGTACCTAAGCAAGCCCAGTGAGATTACCCAAGGCAGGTCAGAACAGCTGAAGCTCATAAACACATTTACTGCTCTAGCCACCAAATATTATGATTGCTATGCAGAATTATTGTGGCACTAAATAACTGATGCAGTAGATTAGAAGCTGCCTATGTGGATCCCATTTGTTCAACTCAAGACTACCAATTAGTTACCTGAAATTCTTCCACATGTTCAAAGCATCAAACATGACCTTGTTCCTTCTGTGACTATCTCAAAGAAAAGGCTGTGAGAAATTAACATTTTGTTTGAAAGGAACTTCTCATGCTCAGAGCCTATCTGCAATAATATTGACAGTGTCCTTGAAAACATCATTTTTTTTTTATGTCTGTGGGGTGGGTTTATGGTTGGAGGAAACCAGGATTTGATGACACCAAATAAATTGGGCCTATTGTTACATGCCAAGAGTGTTTGTCATCTGCCACATCTCTTTTTTCAGTTCCAAAAGTGCTCTCCCATCATGAGAGGAGCATTGGCAGCAGAAAAGCAACATTCTTCTTGCTATTCCAATTTCACAGTCGACTAAGGAACAAGCATGAACAGAGAGAAGCCAAAGAAAGGAATGGCAAGGATGGCAGATGGGGGAGCCTTGTCATCTATTCGGCATCTCTCCTTCTTCCCAAGCTCCTTTCACTTTGTGCAAGAAAAAAAAAAAAATAGAGAATGGGCTTCAAGCTCGGATGAGGTACCAGATAAGGGCTTTAACTTCCCCAAATGACTAGATCCAATCAGGCAGAAACATGGAGCTGCTGTCTCTCTATTAATCTCGGATTGTGTTTCTGCTTTACGGTTTATTTAAAGAATACGTTTCTCCTCCAAGTCTGTGCAACTGAAGGAGAGAGGGAAGAGAGGACAGTGAAAGTGACATCTGTCAGCTAGCAGTAATTAAGCAGAGATGTGTGAAGTTTCTGGGCTCTGAATGGTCCTGTTAAAGTGTTGATGAGCAGTGAAACGTCTGATTAAATTTTAAGCAGGGATAAATGGGCCAGCCCCAACATAGGACAAAGCTAATGGAGTATTAGACTGAGCAAATCAAACAAATGATGCATCAGCGCTCAGGAAGAGACAAGCTGACACAACCATGCCTATTCTGAGCCTAGACATAGCTCCCTCCATGTGATCACAAAGAATAGGGCTGCAGGTGTTCCTGAGCTCTGGAGTAGCTCACTGTACAGGGAAACGTGTCAACTTACAGAATAGAAAATTAGAAGCTCCCATTCTAGCTCAGACTACCTTAAAAACCCAAGGCCATTCATTGCACACTTCCTTAGGTCTCAATTTTCTCATGCCTGAAATAAGGTTAGTTTGCAAACAGACTTAAACCCGACCTAAGCTTTAAACTTTTAAAAATGATTTAAGAGACAAAATTTCACAACCATGCCAAAGGCAGAGAAGATTGGTATAGGGATCCACAGAGTGTGGGTCCTTACACACCGCAGAGATAGCTGGATTTGCAGCTGTGAAACAAAGCTGTTTTCCATTGTGTGTTTTGAACATTGAGCCACATGTATGTGTGTGTGTGTGTGTGTGTGTGTGTGTAACAGGCTAAGATTATGATAGTAAATTAAAAATCACTTGATTTGTTTTTCCTTGCTTTCTTTTTACACACCACAGAGAAACACGTAAATTTGAACAGGGCGTGGGGGTCAAAAAACAGGAACACTATAGACTAATGCAATGATGGAATCTTACAGAAACACCCCATTTCCTGTCTCCATTGCTTTAGAAAAATCAGAGATAGAATGCCTTTAAGATCTCTAATGCCAGGACTTTAAATTTGCAAATATGTATAAAATGTCATTATGGGGTAGCGGAAATTTTGAAGATTTTTATTTCAATTCTTAGTGACCAGAAAATACTCACTTGTCTCTACAGACCAATAAAAGAATTACAAACCTAAACCTCAGCAAGCTCCTAAAGATTTCTAAATCTAGAATTTGTTTTTGGTGTTTCTTACACTCACTTAGCACCTGCAATTATTGTCTCATACTTTATCATCCTCTGCAAATTTTCTACCTTCTTCTATCTTCTCTTTCACGTTGATGACATTATCTCCAACTTCATTGAAAGGTAGAAGTTATTAATCATTAAGTACCACCAGTAAATCTACAGCTTTGGTAAAAACTGAACTCTTCCTCTAGTTTTTTAACAGGAAAAGTCCCCCATCCTCTTGTTAAAAATTTAGGGTCCCCCTCCCTTAACTCTTCAGTAGTCTCAGTTCTTAAATTACTGTTTCTCTTTCTTGTATCTCAATCCTCTCTCTCCACTGGGTAGATCATCGTCCACAGCAATCACAGATGCTCTGGGTGGTTGTTGTTGTTAACATCCATCAGTAAGCCCACACTGATCCCCATCAGTTACTGACATTTCTTTCTGTTAGACTTAAAGTATTTTTATACACACACACACACACACACACACACACACACACACCCCAATACCCACTAATCCAGCTACCATTTGCCTACAATAGTAATGGAGAGATGATAAACATGAGAGATGGTAGGTAGGTAGGTAGGTAGATAGATAGATAGATAGATAGATAGATAGATAGATAGATAGATAAAATAGATTTTCTTCTTCTATTTATCTCTTAAGTTGGTATTCCACTCATTTTTTAAGTCAGACTACTTGGGAATGATTCATATTGTTAAAGCAAGAAATCCAAGAGAAAGAAATAGACCACTGTTTGCATCAATTCTCAAAGCTGACATTTTTAGAGTACATAAACATATATTAGTTTTGAAGGGCAGAATTGGTCAAAAAAGAAATTGAATTTTCAAATTCCAGACACGACTTTTACATAAAATAAAGTTCAGTAGTTTGAAAATAGAGTCTTACCAGAAGCCAAGGATTAGAGATACTGAGAGTACAATGTGAGCAAGGTTTCCCTCCACCTACATGATGGAAAGCAGAAGACAAAAGCCAAGTCTATCAGGCACAAAGGAAACAGGGGAAACAGTGAGACACTCATGTCCTTGCTCTCCATTAGAGGTCAAGAGCATGGTAGATAAAGCTGTTTAAAAGAATCAGATAATTTGAGCTAAGAGGAGAACAATAGGTAACAGAACTCCTTTCTTTCTTCCATGGATATAGACTGGAAAAATTTCCTATTTCCTTTGGAGATACACCACGGCCAATAACATGTTAACTAAACTGTAAGCCAAAAAATAGATGAGAAATAATTCTAGGAAAAAGAATCAAGATAGGCTACTCCAGTCTCCCTCAGCCTCCAGAGATGGTGTCTAGAAGTCCCTGTGTACTCTCCATGCAGAGAATAAGAGAAACTGAGTCAATGGTCTAGGGGCCACTCATGGGACTAATGTAGGAAGTCAGGAAATGTCTTCCTAGTGGAAGCTGAAGTGGGATAACCATGGGCAGAATAGAAGGTTCCGTCACCTTCTAAGCTATCTGGTATGTAAACCAGAGCAAGGGACTGGGATAGAGATGTGGACTCTCATGATGCCATGATAAAACTTCCTCTTTCACTAGCAGCAGACCTCAACACCAAATTCCATCAGGATTCCCAATCATCAGTTGGATGAAAGGATTCTCTGCGGAGTTTACCAAGGATCCCCAAGACACCCTAACACGTAACAAATGGATTAGTGGACACTTTTTCACTATGGCCACAAGAACATATGGGAACTCTCCTACACACAGCCAGCAGCAGATTTAGAAGACAATTGAATCATGATTGGAAGATGTTTTGGTCAGCTTTTTCCGCTGCTGTGACTGAAAGACCCAATCAGAACAACAGTAGAGGAGGAAGGGTTTATTGGAGGGCTCTCGGTTTCATCTGTCTCAATCCACAGACAGCAGGCTCCAGTCCTCAGGGCTTCAGATGAGGCAAGACATCATGGTAGAAGAGTGTGGCAGAGGGAAACGGTTTACATGATTATCAGGAAGCAGAGAGAGAAAGAGAGAGAGATCTCTACTTGCCAGATACAAATATATACCCCAAAGCCACACCCCAACCCCCACCTCCTCCACCCACACCCCACCACTTCAATTACCACTGTTAATCCCTATCATAGGATTAATTCACTGATTAGGTTAAGACTCTCACCATCCAATCATTTCTCTTCTGAAATTCTTGCACTGTCTTACACGTGAGCTTTTGGGTGACGCCTCACATCCAAACCCTAAAAGGAGGCTGAAAATGCACTAGGTCTTTTCAATGCGCTCCGTTCTCAGGTGACCACCTGCCAACTAGACACCTTTACTTGTGTAATCCAAAGGCATTTCCAATGTAACACATCCAGATGCACACTTGATCCTGCCTGCCTGGCTTGTTCCACCTTCCATTTTATGTTCTCATTAAATGAAAAATAGCACTTCCTGGACCCGCTCATTCAGACATTTGGGGAGACATTATCCCAAATTATTTTCATTCTTCTTAGAAACTCACAAGTCAACCAATTCCCTTTCTCCTGTCACCTCCTTGACTCTAACCCAAGCCAACATCATCTCTTGCCTGGGCTATCTGCCTTCACCAATCAGCTAAGGGAGTCTTTCAAAGTTAATTGTGGATGATGAAAAAAAAAAAATATATATATATATAATACAATTTTAACATGTGTGCATTATTTTTCTTTCTTCAAACTTAATTGAGAATTAAGAGGGGGGAAAATGTCTAAACAAAATCTAACAAAGTTTCAGGAGAAGAAAAGATGTCAGAAAAGTAAACAGATCAAGGAAAGGCAATCAGCCAGTGCCAGCAGGGAAGGATGCTGATGAGAAGCAAATCAGTTCAGCAACTTGCACTGCAAACACCCCTGAAGAGCTCAAGAGAAACAGGTTGCAGGGTGGTGTGCTGATAAACATTTTAGCAACCTGGAAAAATGAACAAACAAAAGCACCACTTTGTAGTGTTTGCTGACTTCAGTGGTGCAAACATACTTGGGTCCATTTTGCAAAATGGGGAAGAAATGTACACAATCTGTTAATACAGCTGGAAAAAAAATCCCCTAAATGAAATCCATGGCTCACAAAATGTATGGCTCAGTCCCCCTTTTCCCAAGAAGATCTTCTGATATTTGTGCCACCAGGATGAAGGAGCAAATCATAAAGGAGGATCCTGAAAACAGTGACTCCAATCCTGTTTGGAAAAGATGGAAAGTCCCAAGTAAAAAGCTGTGTAGCAGACCCAAAGAGCAAGTCCAGGATAAGGCAGGAAGGAAGAGATCTCCAGGAGGGAAGGCTTGAAGGTAAAAGAAAAAGGTCCTAATCAATTTTCTAATTGTTAATTAATTTAAAGGGACCATACAATTTGGAGAAAAACTGAGATTGGTAAAAAAGAATTAATTAAAGACATAAATAATTAAAAGAATGAATAAATAAGGCACTAACTCCAGCCAACATTGATAGTCATGCAGAAAAAAGAAAATATAGATAGTAAACACTACTATTATTATTACTATTTAGTAATAATAAGAACTCTACTTGCCAGAAACATAAATATATATACCCCCAAACCACACCCCAATGGTTATTTCTGCCACTTATGATATACAAGAGGAAAACATTGAACACCGGAGAGTGATGGAAGTACTGTCCTTCACAGTTGAAAAACAACATGTACTATCCACAATTGGAAAACAACATGTACTATCCACAGTTGAAAAACAAAACAAAAATATTATTTAGAATAAGAAGGTAAACACCAGAAGGAAAAACTAAAGTAACTGGAAGAGGTAACTTCTCAGGCAACAAGAGGATGGAGGAGCAGAGGATTGCTATTTTTCTTTTATTGAAGCCTCAGGCAGTGTTATTCTGGGATTATGAACATGGAATCTGGGAAATCAGACAATTTAAACTTAAGCTATTGCTCTGAACCCTAATAGCTATGTGATGCAGATGAATTCCTTGGCCACTCTGAACCTCAATTTATTCTTCTGTATAGTAATAATAATAATAATAATAATAATAATAAACCACTATCCTCACACAATCACGTTTGTTTTTTTTTTAAATATGAATGTAATTATACAGCAATAATTTTGCCAGGTCGTCTTTATTATCAACTTCATAATATTGCTTTGGGTTTTCATGCTAGTTTTTTAGCCAACCTTATAATGAAAAGTATTTTATTTCAAATTGCTTATTATTATATATGAAATCTATAATAAACAGTTTTTATGCATAGCTTCTAAATGTTTTTAATTATTTATTTGGCATGCTAAACATTGTTAACTTACTATAGTGCAAAAGTGAAAATATAGTCCAGAAAAAGTTCTTCTCACCAATATATAAAAATACTCTTGTATTTAATCACACAGTATTGATATAATAGTTCTCTATTATTCAATTTTCAGGACTTAGCTTTCATAGTGTCAGGAACTATACTAGGAATAATAGCGTATGCTACATTGGCCACTATTTGTGGCCTTATTTCACCAATACCCTACAAGAAATATGTTCAAGTTTTCCCTAATCATAGGTTACCATGAAAGCCGTCCCCCCCCCCAAAAAAAAGAGGAGGGATATGAAATGAAAAGCAAGATTTGGGGGCTGCCACTTAATCTACCCAGAGTTTAATAATCCACTAAGCACCTGGGCAGGTACTGATAGCAATGGCTCTAGCAAAACACTCCCAGAAACTTTGAAGTGTGTCCTATGAATAGATCAATTTCTAGGTTGTGTCTTCACATCTCTGTGTTCAGCCCTTTGGTCACAGATCCCAGGAAAGTGTGCTAGAAACTGTGTTGCCCCCATCATGTGGTGACAAGCTGCGCCATGAGTAACAAATGAGCCCATTACTGCTTTACGGTGGCAGAGACAGGTTAATCCTTTGTCAAGTCGCTGTGTGCAGTGTCCTCTGCCTTGTTCCAATTACCCAGGAAGTGGTGGCACTTTCTCATCTACAGCCTTTCAACGCCTGCTGACATGTATTTAGGACATTGCAGGACCTGTGAGTCTTAACCACACCGTGCTCAGAAATTCCCATGGACAATAAAGGTAACAAAGAAACACAAGAGACTGAGTCCAATACTTTCTGGACTCAGACAACACCCACTTCAAAACCACAGGAAGCAGCACGGTAGGCGAAATCAGAAAAAAAAAAATCTTTTTCAACATCAAAATATTAATTAAATCCAGAAATAAAATGATTGCTGATGCAGATAGAACCAGCCATAGAATATATTACTACCCCTGAACAACATCTTGCTTTTCCTAATGAGGAACGGATTCCCTAGAAAATGCATTGAGTTTGCAGCACAATTCCTAAGAAAGTCATGCCTGGGAACGTTGTTTTGCTTCCTTTTTTTTTTTTTTTCTTCCCCACTATTAGCTATTCAAATTCCCTTATTTTTTTTTCAGTAGCTTTTAATTCATTCAACAAATAATTTTTGAATGTCTTATAAAATTCCTATTCTAGGCACTAGGAATTCAACTAAGGTTGAAATGTAGTGATACTGGGAATATAAAGCCAAAAGTCTCTGTCTAGCTGGGAGATAAGCTTGCAGACAGATAATTAAAGTACAATGTTAGGAGAAGAATCAAAACAAAGTTAACTGGGGGAAAAAAAAACAATAACAACAAAATCATGTCCTCCCCAAATCTGCTTGAGGTGCTGAGGTCAAACTTTCCCAAAGATGTACCCCTGAATTTACTTGAAAGAGAAACAAGGATCTGTGAGGGATGAAATGAGGACAGGTATCAGAGGCACAGAGAATATTATATAAGTAGTGGTGAAACACTCATGAAGCTACATACGATTTGCCCAATTTATTGAGCACTTATTAATTTTCTACCCTATTAGCATACTTACTTCTTTATCAACATTCTCCTTGGTTTTAGTTTCTCATGTTTAGTTTTCAGTGGGAAAGACTTATCATGGGAAAAACAATGGTTCCTGAATTCTCCCATTTCTAAGAAGAAGGGTTCTGTTTCACCTCTCAGTAAGTGACAGTCTTAAAGACATCCTTCAAGATTCCCTGTCTCGGTTGTCCCATCTTGTAGGTGGCTTTTGTTTTTTGATGGTTTTGCTTATCATTATAATTATAACTTTATTATTTATTTTATTTGTTTATTTTCCCCGTATGCACATTAAAGTTGTGTTACCAGGTACACCTATGTTGTGTATGGTGTACGGTATATATGACATGTATGGTGTGTCTTCCAAGTGGCTGTGTCCTTTCATTATGTGAAATATTCTAACAATCATTCTTGCCTTAATGTCTAGTTTGTTATACATTAGTGAGTTCTTTTAGCTTTCTATGGCTTAGCGTGTATGTAGCACATGATCCTTTTTTCCTTTCTGTCAATATATTTTAAGGTGACCTCTTGAAAGAAATATAAAGTTGTTGTAGTTTATTTTCTTTATAAAATCAAGTCTCACAGTCAAATGGCTTTTCAAATCAATCTTTTAAATGGATGGACGGATGGATAGGGAGATGATAGATGATAGAGTGAGAAAGCCAGGTTTACAAAAATAAAGCTTGACTTCAAATATTAGCTCAAAATAGTAAGAGACGAATGCTTCAGATTAGAGGCAGTGATTTCTGATTGAGTCGCTTCTCATGTAGATAATTATGGGAATTACGTGTTAGCTTACTGCAGGGTGGGTAGCCACAAGAACATATTGAATACAGTGACATTTAGAATTTCTTCTGTAAGGTTTTATTGGTACATACTTGGTGCCAGGCACCAGGCTAAATATAGTCAACATAAGAGAGGTATCTCCAGTTTTTGAGCTTCCCAATTAGAAGATATAGCTAACCCAAGAGACAAGTCAAAAAACCATATAGTTTTATGGCACAGTTAAAGAGAAGAGAGAGAAGACAATCCAGGAGGTTTAGAAGCACTGTCTCCACAGGATGTGACAGCCTATTCCTCGGAGAGGAAGTCCTACAGCTGTTCACCTACAGCTGTTCAACTTTAGCTATTAACTGTGATTTATTTTAAATCAAGATCAAGTCATAGAAAACTTGATTGTGATACAGAACTTAGCTATATTCTCTACATGAGCTCTAATTAGTAACAAAGCTGACATGTGGTCTCCGGAATTTAAAAGAATATTACTCAAGGTAGTAAAAAAATGTGGAGAAGTACGGGGAAAATACCAAACATATGTTATTTATGCTCTTGGTCTAATTAAAAAAAATTATCACTGATATGGTTTAGATATGAGATATCTCCAAGAGTTTATGCACAAGAAAATGCAAGAATTTCCATTACCTTTGGTGGTTGTGGGGTGGGGGTCCAATTTAATATTGCCTCCTCTAATTGGTAGATTAATTCACTGATGGATTAACTGAGTGGTAACCATAGGCAGGTAGGGTGTGGCTGAAGGAAATAGATGATGGCTGGGGGTGTGACTTTGAGGTTTATGTTTTGTCCCTGGGCAAGTGAAGCTCTGTCCTTTTCCTGGTTTCCACTTCCTGAGCTGCTTTCCTATGCCTCCCCCTTCCACCTGGATGTTCTGCATCATCTTGGGCCCAGAGCTATGAACTTCACTGACCAAGGACTGAATCTCTAAAATCCTGAACCAAAATAAATGTTTCCTCCTCTAAAGTTTTCTTTTCAGGTCTTTTGGTCGTAATGATGAAAAGCTAAGATAATTAATCATCTACTGAACTTTTATGTGCTAGATCTAGCACTAAGAGGGGTGTGTGTGTGTGTGTGTGTGTGTGTGTATAATTAAATCCTTCCAAAAAACGATATGACTGACTATATTTTGCATAAGAAGTGTAGTCGTCTCACTCGGAGCCAACCGCTTGCCATGGAATTCTACAACCTAAAGGTATTACAAAGCTTAATCTTCTTCTAAATGTTATTGAGGCTCCTAGGTCTGGAGGGTTAAATATCACATTAATAAGCTTGCAAAGTCTGAGATAAACATGCCATATATACGTTATACGAGGGGAAACCTGTAAGCAAACAAGTTAAATGAAACCAGAACAAGAGAAGAAACTAAAGAAAGATGTGGTTCTGGTGAAAGGTGGCCTGTCTGATCCTGCACAGATCTGAAGCAAGAATTGCATCCCAGAATCACCCCACTTTGAGAGAAGAAGACAGCCCCTTTTTGATACCACCATATGAATGTGTCCATGGGTCCTGGCCAGTCCTGGAGGGGGTCACCCACAAGGCAAGAACTGCAGTGAGTCCTTAATTATGCAATTAAGGGGCATACTAGGGTGCAAAACTCAAGGAACCGCTCACTCTCAGGAGCTGAGACTGCAGGGACACCACACTGGGAATGAGTACCTCCCGACCTTTGTTCCCTACATGTTTGGCTGAGTGAACACAGCCCAGACCTGGGCACAACTTCCCAGGTGTTCACATACACAGTGATTCCTGTCAGCTAAGAGCAGCTCCCAAGAGAAAGATGCCTGTGTGTGCCCTGAGCAGCCAATGCTCCAACAGCTAGAAGGTGCCACTTGAGGTCACTGAAGTCCCCTGCATAGGACACCAAGGGTGTCTACTCCACTAGCCTCTTGAACTGTCCAGAGCCCCCTTCATCCTACATTATGTTTACTCCATCCAAATGCAGATTCTCTAGGATTCTGGCTACCCCCAGTTTGGGGTTGACAAACTGAGGGACAGCAGGATGGACTCCAGCCCCAGCTCCTGTAGTTGGTCCTGAGGTTAAAACTAGATAGTTCCTCCTCTGTCACGCAGAGGCCTGCCACCTCTCTTATTGGGTTTATCTGGATGAGAAAACTCAGACCCTCATCCCTGAGTGGTCTGTGCACTTGGTTATCATGCCCTTATCAGACTACGGTTGCTTATTTAGCAGTTCACTGTTCAGATCGGTCATAGTAATGGCAAGAATACATCCAATGTATTTTCCCCTAGGAACCTTATTTCCTCATAGAAATTATGCCAATTACTCCTTCCGGGATGGTAACCCTGCTCTGGGCTTGCTGATCTATTACATGAGAAGCCAACAGATCAGCAAGCCAATAGATACAACTTTAAGTTTAGTGAGACTCTGAATAAGTCTCCTCTTGGAAGCATCTTCCCTCTGGGAATTGGTACCTCTAGACTTACAGAGCCTAGAGTTGTAAGCATCAGAAACACAAATCCCCCAAGCAAGTCCCAGAAGTTAAAATGAATAGAATGCTTAATTATTTCCATTTCTTGACCCAAATATTCTACCTATTGCATATATACCCATAAAATCACTGCTACATACATGTTACATGATGAAATAGAGCACCTCAACCATGTAGGACCCTGTCTCTAAGCTGGTAACACAGCTGTACCTACAAGGAGACATTCTTTTGCTCTATAGGGGCAATAGTTTTCTGTATGATTTAGCATGTGGTAGTCTTCCTTGATTGGGATTCACTAGCTCCAGAGTTTTACAGAATCCCACATTAGAAGAACTATTGGAAAATGGTGATGACTGAGGGGCTGGAGTTGTAGCTCAGTGGTAGAGCACTTACCTGGCTGGCAAGCATGAGTCACTGGGTTGAAATCTCAGCACTGCATGTAAATGAATAAAACAAAGGTCCATGGACAACTAAACAAAATAAGGTAAATAAAAATAAAAATTTGTGATGACCGAGCACTACAGTAAAAAATAAATTAAAAAGGCAAATTGTCCCTAGAAGATGTGTCATTCAAACCCTGGGTGGATCTTTACCTTTTGTGGGAAATCTAATCAAATCAACTGTATGCCAAGCATTTGGTTGATTTTTCTCAAGGGAAGGGAAAATGTAGAAGGTTCTACATTGTTCTCTGTACTAGAATGTTGGTGTTCATCACTGGGACCAGTAGGCCAACCTTGGTGAGAAGAAAGTCATTCTGTATCCTGCATAGTCTCCATTCTGTGCCTTTTAAAATTTTTTAAATTTATTCTAATTTGTTATACATGACAGCAGAATGCATTCCAATTCGTATTACACATATAGAGCACAATTTTTCATGTCTCTGGTTGTACACAAAGTAGAGTCGCACCATTCATGTCTTCATACATGTATTTAGAGTAATGCTGTCCATCTCATTCCACCATATTTAATATCCCAGTCCCTCTCCCTTCCCCTCCCTCCCTTTTATCCTACTTAAAGTTCCTCCATTCCTCCATGCTCCCCCATGCATCCCCATTATGGATCAGCATCCTCATTCAGAGAAAACATTCAGCATTTAGTTTTTTGGGATTGTCTAAACTCACTTAACATTATATTCTCCAGCTCCATCCATTTACCTGCAAATGCCATGATTTTATTCTCTTTAAAATGCAGAGTAGCATTCCATTGTGTGTAAATGCCACATTTTCTTTATCCATTCATTTACTAAAGGGCAACTAGGTTGGTTCCACAATTTGGCTGTTATGAATTGTGCTGCTATAAACATTGATGTGGCTGTGTCCCTGTAGTATGCTGTTTTTAAGTTCTCTAGGATAAACCAAAGGTGGGATAGCTGGGTCAAATGGTGGTTCCATTTCAAGTATTCCAAGGAATCTCCATACAGCTTTCTATATTGATCAGAAAGTGATTGAAGAGAGAGATCACTAACATCTCCTGGCCAACCTATCCTATATGCTTTATTAAAAAAAAAAAAAAACTTTCTGCAATACTGCAATAGATGTTCCATGGGGTACGATATAAAGATTCTCATACTTCATATTACTCCCTCAGGTGCATCCACCTGACTTTCCTCAAGAACTTCTTGCTACAGATCTTATAATCCTGTCCTCATCAGGTTGCAAACCAGCCAAAAAAGCAATTCAGCACTGCACCTTAGTGCCCTAAGTCTATATAACCCAAGGCACTTCTTTGTTCACATAAAGTAGATGGCCAAGGAAATCAGGTAAAACTCTTCCATATTTGCTTTAGGAGTACTTCTATTCACTGCTTTCTTAGAAGGCCATTCATGAGGAGGGCAGTTGTGCAGCTAAACTCTACCTTGGGCTTTACTGACAACTTGCATAAACCAAGCACACTTCTTTCATTTGTTTTCTCTTCCATCATCTGATAACAAGAAATTCCCCATGAGGCCCCAAGTGTGAACTTGAAGAAAGATCCTCAGTGCAACCATGATGAGTGACGTGGGAGGCAGGGCCGCCTGTTGATGATGCAATTAACTTGTGGTCTGGGAACCTGCTTAAGTTTAATTCCAGGAGTATGAATGCCATCTTCCAATTGTTTGCTGCTGAGTCCACTAAACCGTATGGCTGGTTGATCTAACAGCCGGCAGTTCCTGATGAGCACGGCGGTCTGCACTCACTAAATGCGTCATGGTTGCACAACCGGTTTCTACCAGGACTCTGTATCAGGCCAGGAGCTACATTTTGAATTTCGTTTGGTTCCTTTTTGCAGATGGCATGGCCATACTCCAGAGCCTTGGGGATCTGGGCTGTGACTCTTCTATTGGGGCTTGCCAGAGACACCACATGGTGTGTTTGCTCTCTACAAATACCTCTAGTCGTATGGGATTAGCTGAGCCATATGGCTCAAGTGGAAAGCAGCAGCATGAACCTTCGAAGAGGCTTCTCTTGCTGTGAGCATCATTCAAAATAAGTAGCCTTCTTTATCACAAAATAAATAGGGTACAAGGAGTATATGTGATTGTGGAACACGCCGCTTCCAAAACCCAAAGAATCCTGATCATCACCTCAGACTGCCCTCCAGCTTCAGGAGATGATAGCTCTTTCAATGTTTCCATGGAATTTCACACTTTGTACTGAATTGGTGAGTAATAAAGCTGAACTCATATTTTTTTTTTCTTTGATGTATCACTAGTGCTTTGCACCATGGCTCAATTCCACAATCCCTACATTTTTTTATTCCAGTAAGATTACAATGACATTACACAAGCTGCCTGCGTCACATATCATTTCATCACAGACAAATACCTAAGTTATTTCACCGTGGCAGCATCATGCCAGAGACGAGGAATACACTACCCACCATCAGTGATGGCGTCCTCATTTCCATTCAGCCAGAAAATTACCTAAGTCTATAATCCCACGCATTCAAGTTAGCCTTCTATGATCTCTTCTACTGATATATCAGGTTTCCTAGAAGCAAAGTCTCAGGTGGGATTTTTGTGCAAATGGTTTACTAAGAGAATGCTCTCAGAAGAAAATTATAGGTGGGAAAAGGAAACAGGAGGAAGAGTGGAAGAAGCTAAGAAAAGATGTTATTTTGCTGAAATCTAGAATTAGATTGAATTCTTGGAGAGCTCTAGAATATATATTGCTCTGCAGATTTGTCTGAACTTGAGGCAAGGTTATCAGGATTTTTGAATCCTCAGGTGTTGCCCATGGAGCACACAAAAGAGGTAGGCAGAATTTCCCAGACATTTCTGAACAAAGAAACTCATGTCAGCCAAGGTAAGTTCTCAGGAAATGGATGCAGGTGTGAATCTTACCAGCCAACATTTCCAACAATGAGGGAATGGGCGCACCAGGATGGTAAAAGGTATCTAGATGGGCTACCAAAAGAGTCTACTGCAGAAAATGAGTTCCCAGAGACCCATCACTGTAGTCTACCCACCAGTTAAGTAATGAACTACCTTGTTGGCAACCTGCCTAGACTCCCATACATCATTCTGACTATGCTACCCTAACACCACCCACTGCCTGCATTGTGAGAGCCCGGTACGAAACACCTTCAGCACCTGCCACAATTAGGGAGTGTGCCACATCAGCCAGCATGGTGCACAAACGTGAGTCATGAGAGTGTCACAGAGTAATTTCACGGAGGAGCTCTCTCCCTTCTAATGTGCTCAGAGGGAAGAATTTTTCAGTTTCTCCTAAGGGCAAACACAGGTGGACCTTGTGATTTTTTTCTCACCTTTCTTAGACAAACTACAAATTAAAATATCCAACCAAATCATCAAAAGTACAAACTTGCTATGAAGTTCAAGACTCTCCCTTCCCCTGGGTTTGCCTCTAAATTTGTGGAGAGGAAGCTTTTGATTTTTCTTTCCAGGTTCACGCTGACGAGAGAGATGAGGTGAGGAGGTAAGGCAGGAAATTTATTTGGCTGGCACCTTTGTGGGCTACTCTGTGCTCACAGATGAGCTGCCTCTTTGTATGAGCGTTAGTTTCATGGGATTTTCAAAATCATGCCACTTACCTCTGAAGTTTTCTTATCTGAAATTTCTTTTTCTCAACTTTATTTGAGGATAACTCGCAAATAAAAAATTATACAAATTTAAGGTTCACAACTCAATGTTTTGATAAACTTGGACATTATAAAATGATCCCCATAATCAAGCAGGCTAATATATCCATAACCTTACATAGTTACCTTGAGAGAGAGAGAGAGAGAGAGAGAGAGAGAGAGAGAGAGAGAGAGAGAGAGAGAATGTGTTGAGAACCCTTAAGGTTTACTCTCTTAGCAAAATTATTTTTCAAGCATGCAATACAGTATTTTTAACTATAGTCACCGTATTGAACATCAGCTATCTAGGACCTACTCATCTTGGGTAAGTGAAATTTTGTGTGCTTTTATTCCATCCCCAACCACAGGCAACCACTCTTCTCCTGCGAGTCTCCACGTTCAGTATTTCTCATAGGGCTGTTTGTTCAGGGTCCTCAGCAAAATCCACAGGCCTATGGTTACGGGGCCTATTCCTGGGAGGCACTAATAGGTGTGGCTCTTCTGGGTGCCAGAGACCACAGCAGAGTAGACGTGGGTGACCAGAATACTTCTGAGTCCACAGTTGGGTCTAAGTTCAGTGGGACTGCCACTGGGGCATAGGCAGATGTGTCTCCACCCAGGTAGGTGAGTGGGTAAGACGGCCCCAGATGATGATGGAGCAAGGCTGAGCCAGGAATCAGGGCTGCTTCTGGGTCTTCAGTGAGGTTGAGGTCAGTGGAACTCTTACTTGGGCCACAGATGGACAAGGCTCTTCTGGAGTCCTTCATTCAGTGGGGTTGGTGTCAGGACCACTGCCAAGTCAGTCTGGAGCTGAGTCCACAGGGGCATTGGACTGTGTCTGCTCCATATTCGGAATCATAGTCAGCAAACATGCCACAGGGGCACGGGCCTGTGATCTTAATGCAGTATCCCTCAGTCCTGGGCTCCACATGGTTTTGCAAACTCCCACTTGAATCTCATGGTGCCTACCAAGGTACTTTCCTCAGGGATGGTTGCCAAATCATGTTTTTTCTGTGTGGGGAAGTCATTCACTGGGACCATCCTATTCTGTCATCTAGCTGGTGCTTTACCTCATCCTCTTCATCCTCTCAAATACATTTCAGTTCAATGGGTCATCCATCCCTAGGATAATGTAAATGTGTTGGCTGGAAAATGTTCATATTGGCCTTAATGTGAATTTAATTCCAGCCCTTTCTCTTGCCTCTGGCCTGTGGGAAGTATTCATTCCCCCCACAACCTGGGAAAGTATGATGTTTCCCAAGCTACAGGAACACTTCTTTGCCCTACCCCAAAGCAAGTGGCTGACCAAGCTCCTGCCTTTTGGCTTAAGAACAAGCAGTTTTCAGAAAAAGGCCACTGAGTCCTCTAAATCAGAGGACAGCTATTAAACCAAGACCATTGAAGCCAGTCACAAAGTTTATGATACACGGCAGACACTCTCCCCGTTTCACTTGGGGTAAGTGATGGGATTCAAAACCCACCAAATACTGTCCCAGAATTCCTCTTAACAAGGATTATCTTCAACTTCATCCATTCTGACTTACTTTATAACTTCTACTATGGGTAAGAGGTCCAAGAGTTTTATAATCAGTTTTTTGACCAAATCTTTAAAAAGTTCATCTGCATCTTGCTCTTCCCTTTGAATGCTATGTCCACAGTTACCTCAATGCTTCTGTTCCACTTTCATTCAAACATCTTAGTACACCTTGTTTTTAGTTCCTGGTCTGACTTCTTCAGCTCTCTCTCTCAAAACTGAGATTTTAAAAGTATATCCTTTCCCAGTTCTCTATATCACTTTTCCATCCAAAAACTTTCGTTGATCCCAATCCTAAATAAACATATAAAGTAGCCAATTATATTCAGAATATAATGTACTTCTCTACACTTAAAGGTAGTTTGATCTAAGACCAATACTTAGTTCTGTCATTTATTGGTTGTGTGATCTTGAGGAAGTTATTTAGTCTCTCTTAACCCTGTCTATACAATATAATTAAGTAACATAACATTTATAAAGTGCCCGGTACATAGTAGAGCCTCAACAAATGTTAGGGTCTCTTATATCTCTTACAATTTTCTTTCCAGGCTATTAATGGAAAGGTTTACCTCATGGATACCAATCAAATCCTGGCATCATTTCCCTCACTATCTATCCCATGGCAATTGGAAATAAACATTAGAATTCCAGGGAGAGCTTGGTATCCCCATTATTTGGAACTATTTGCAAAAAGCTCCGAATTCTGGGTGAATGGAGGATTCAAGGCAACTGATGCAAAAAAAAAAAAAAAAAAGCTACATAATGTAGAGCCTAGTTTGAACTAAAAATATCAGGCCTTTTGTTCAAATATTGTTAAGAATTACAAGACATCAACAGCAGGGTTAGACCAAACACAGGGCCCTTCTTAATGCCCAGCCATTTGAAGTGGTTTCTGCACAGAGGTCTGATCTCTGGGTTTGGATTCTGGCTTCCTTTTTCTATTCTGTGCTGTACTAGCAAAGTTTCACAGAAAAATAAAACAAACTTGTTCCAGCTTCAACTTAATTGAAGCTGATTGGGCAAAAACCCTAACAAGTGAGATAATGACCCTCCCCTACCCATTTTTGCAGACGGAGGAAGTTTTACATGGTTACCTGCTAGGTCCAATTCAGCTGACAGGCAATGTCAGGAGACAAATTCTTTGCAGACCTTGCTCCTGTTTAAATGTCTCTATCAATTCCAGGCAACTTTTAGCAGGTGCAATTTGAGATCTCTGTTTAAAAAAAAAAAAATATATATATATATATATATATATATATATATATATATATATATATATATATATAAAGAAAGGAAGGACACTAAGGACAGAAGGAGGCAGAGAGTGGGAAGAAAGGAGGGAGAAGTGAGCTAGACACAGGCAGCTGTGGGTTTCACCAAAACCCACACCAAGTCCCCTAAAAATGACATTAATTAACTACAGGAGAGGAAATCTGACTTCATCAGCTAGTTGTCAAAACCTGAGACCCCTGGATCCTTCCTCGTTAGCTGCCACCCACACAGATCATGTGGCATTAATGAATAATAATTTGTAGCTTATTCTCTCAAATAAAGACAAGAAGCATGACAAACCTCAATTCCTATGTTCTTGATTTGAACCCAGATCTGAGCACTTTTATTAAAAGTGTGTCCTATGATGATTGGAGACACAATTTTGTAATGGGGGAAAAACATCACTGGATTTTGTATTTCTAAATTACATGGCACCTTTGAAGGCCTCTTCTATGAGATTAAACTTTGGGGGAAATCAAGAACCATAAACACATAATTTTGCAGTCTCTGCGGGATTGTATGGTATCTACAGAAATTCCAGAATTCTCAATCATCCACAGGGGACACAGCTACAGACTTAGAATTCCTTCTTATAGTATAAGCTCCAATTATAAGTTTTCTCATTATTAAAATAGGGACAACAGAAAGAAGGTCATTGTGAGGACCAAATGACATAACCTAAAAAAAATGCTTGAAAAGGATCCACACATAATAAGTACTAAATAAATATCAGTTATGCTAGTACCTTGCAGCTCTAAATGGGTTTCTCAGACCAGCAACCTTGGCATACCTGGGAGCTTGTTCAAACTGTAGAATTGCTGACCCCATCCCAGGAGGAGAGCATCAGAGTTTGCATTTTAATAAGTTCTCCAGGCAATTCATATGCACATGCAAGTTTGAGAACAGCTGTTATAATACTGATAGTAATTTTTTGACAATTTATACTATTATTGGTATTATTATTGTAGAACATTTTAAACCCTTCAATACACATTACAGACATATTTGATTGCTGACACAATCTGCCATACTGTTTCCTCTTCATAAAAACCCAGGTTTCCTAGGACTTCACCTTCCAAATGATATTAGAAAGGTGAGTCATATTTGTTGAAAGTTAAACATTAAAATCTCATCTCCTCTGCATGTGACTAGTTTTGTTTGGCAAAAGCCTGTGACTCAATTCTGAAAGATTGGACTCATGGGAAAACCTGGCAAGATCAAGATCAAGTTTGCCTCAAGAAACATTTGGGGTAAACCTGTTCCTCATTTCCCTCTATCGGTGATTGAGTCTTCATATAATTTCAGCTTCTGTAGCGGCCCTTTAGGCACCATGAGGAGAAGCAGACTGAAGAGAACATGGTGATGTTTTTGAGGAGAGAAGCAGGAAGCAGGTGGTTCCTTAATGGTGTAGTTGAGATGCTGAATCAACCATGCAGCAGGCCTGTCTCCTCCTACCCGAGACCTTCAAAGTATACCTTGGTGAGAGATAGGTGCACTGCTACACCTCTCTTCTGAATTGCTTCCCTAGATGCTCTGAGTGTTGGCAGCAGAGAGCAATCAGGCAAGTCCTTCATCGGAACAGCACCTCCTCACTCAAGGTCACTCTGAGACAGCCTCAGTTATTGCCTATTGCCTCACACCAAAAATTCATCCTTCACTGTCAGATTTGTCTTGCTGGGTTGAGGTGGTCTTGATTTGCCCATTCATGTCTTATCTCTCGGTTGTGTAAAAATTCAGATAAGAAATAAAAATACCATTTATTCAGACTCCTGAAATTTTTATCATTAAACATAGAATATTGGTCCCAGATAGGCAGAGAGGTAAGGGAAAATGTTTGGAACCATATTCAAAGGGTAGGACCTCAAAAGAGTTCATGTGGGATATTTTGAACACTGTCTCTAGACTAGGATGCAGAAACCTCGGGCTCAAATCTCAATAATGCCTTTGTCAGTTTTGCCTTGGATCAGAATGTATGAGGGCAAATATAGAACCATTTGCTGCAGACTCTGAAATAGTGGATCCCAAGAATCTACAGCCTTAGTGTTCCATGGTTCCAAGGCTAGCTGTCTGGTTTTGACAATTAATAGTCTCTCCTTTCCCATTTTAATAATAGTTCTCAAAATGCACACCAACAAGCTCTACCCCTCAGGGACCCCTAGTCCACCATGGACAAACCTCCAGCTGTATGTTGCTGTGTTCTGCTCTTTCCCATCCCTATCTTCACCCCCTTCCTTCAAGGATGACATGATCTCTTTGTCTGGGATAATAGAGGGACAGAAACCCTCCATGCCAGAGTTGGCCAGGGCATTCCTGTGCACGAACAATGCCACTCTATGGCAGGTTTAACTAGGTAATTTTAAAATATATCCAAATGGTTCTCAATGTTTCCTGGGAAGGTATATCAAAACTGTGAAAATGGAAGGAATTTGAAAATGCCCAGGCACATCTCAAATACAGAATGGACTGGAAAGAAGTCTGCCACTCACTATCCCCTGGTGGTTCAAGAAACAAGGAAAGTGAGAAAGGGAGGAACAGAAGGTGGAAGGAAGGAAGGAAGGAAGGAAGGAAGGGAGGGAGGGAGGGAGGGAGGAAGGAAGGAAAAGAGGAAAGACAACATTTATAGTACCCTTTGCTGAGCATTAGGCTAGGCACATTCCCATACCTTGCTTCATGTAATTAGGATCAAGCCTAGAACATAGCGTCAAATTGCCAGTACCATGATATACAGACAGTGCCTAATATCTTAGACACTTTGTAAACACACTCCACCAGCTGCTCAATTCCCCATCTTTCTATTTGAAATGGTGCCTCCTAGAACAAGAGGCTGACACTCCCTCTCAGAGAAGACCCAGGAACTCTTAGCAGTTACATTTTGCTGTACAGTTTCCCTGAGAGCTAAGTGCTCCGTGCAGTCTGCTCAGAGTAAAAGTAACCCAAACCAATAACAGAGATGCATGGTGCCTTCCTCCCAGAACCAACTCCTAATGGCCTCAGGACTTTGGTATAATTCAGATCTGAGGGAGCTGGAGAAAGCCATGGAGGGGAGTGGGGAAGGAGAGGCAGAAGCAGGCCTACAGATGACCTTGGAGCAGTGTGAACGATGTCTAATGTCCAGCAGTTATAGGCTATCAGACACTAATGTACTCTCTGGGCTGAACCGAATAGGCCCATTACTCTCAACTGCAATTCGCCATCTGTGAAGTGAGCTGGTGGCTCAGACAAGACTACAAATTGCACTGGATACCAAAAGAGACAGGGAGGGGATTATGATGTAAAACCAAGGGAAGAGCAGACAAGAGGTACACTGACCCAAGGCCACACAAAGAAAAGAAGAAAGGAGTTTCGCCTTTAGAACACCCCCAGGGTGACCCGCGTCATTCTCAATGTTGAACTGAGGGATCCTAACAGACTGTGTGGAAGTCCCCGGGATCAAAGGTCTGGTGTCATTAGGAGAGATGTACAGCTGGAGCCCACACACCCTCCCACTATCAGGAAGCCCTGTTGTCACAATTCATTAGCTCCTTCTGACATTCATTTGACATCATTTCAGAAAAGGGATCTAACCACAGCCCAAAGACAAGACAGGGCCCTTAGAAAAATGGATGGCTGCACACACAGTGCAGCTCATCAGCTTTGAATAAAGATGATGAGGACGATAATGACAACCCATGATGTTGACCAATGGCACCATTTTCCTTCTAATCACAAATGCCGCTCTGGAGGCATGCCTTGAAAACTTTTCATGAACTGCATTTCAGTCCTGACTCTACTGCTTAGGATCTAATATGGGTGGAAGTATGTTCCTCCAAAATTCATATATTGAAGACCTAATCTCCAGGGTGACTGTTTTTGGAGATAGGGCTTTTAAGGAGGTAATTAAGATCGAATGAGGTTACAGGGTGGAGCCTGATACCACAGGACTAGTGTTCTTATTAGAAAAGGAGGAAAACAGAGAGGTCCCCTTCTCCAAACACATACAGAGGAAAAACCATATGAGGCCACAGCAAGAAGGCTGCGATTTGCAAGTCAGGAAGAGAGGCCTCACCAGAAGCCAACCCCACTGGCAAGTTGATCTCAGATTTCTCCAGAACTGTGAGAATGAATTTCTATTGTAAGTCACCAATCTGTAGTATGGGGTGCAGCAGTCTAAGCAAACTGATAACAGGAACAATGTTAGCTTAGGAAAGATATAGTGACACCTTTGACATTTCAGGATCATATTCAATATTTACTGAATACCAAGGGCTTAGCATGGTGGCCGTCATGTTGTTAGGAACTTACAGCTCTCAGCGCCTTCCCAGTGACATACAAAGCAAAGGGACCGTGTTAAAGCACAGGCCTGCTCTTCTGAAATTGACCAGGTACCAGGATCCTACTAAAATTGGACTTCCCTAAACACAGATGAGGCTCTTTCAGCCTCCTTTGAGAAGTGGGAAAAATAATTCTCATTCACTGAGCATCTTCTATATGCCAGATACTATAAGAACTCCTATGCTCATTGTCCCATTTTTATAACAACCCTATTAAGAAGGGTTGTAATTGAGAAAAGTGAGGAAGCTTGTTTTAGAACACAAAATTAAGCAATAGCGACAGGCACCCAGATCTCATAAGCCGTAGAATCCTCTAGCATGGGTCTAAAGGCCCCTTCAAGCTGGGACGAAGTACAGAGGATTCTCAGCCTGGCACAGTGGACCCTCCCATCCATTCCACATAGGACCTGCAAGCAAAAGAGCAGGATCAAATAAAAGAGCATGATCAGTCTAGAACTGTGGAGACCTTAAGACCATCTCTTCTATGAATAACCAAAGATATGGGGAAAGTATTAGGGTAAGTAAATGATAATGTAGCATATCAAACTTTTAAAGCTGTAACAAATCTAATTCCCCTGTATACAGTGAAATGTATAGATATGTATTTACTAAATTTGTCTGACATTCAGTTGACTATTTCAAGGAAAGACACATCTCATAGCTTGTGTTTAGACACACATGCATTTGTACATATAAAACACTGGAAGAAAATATCAAAGTATCTGTTCCCTAAGACAATTTTATTTCTCATTACATTTGCCATGTTTTCTATGATCTTAGGATAATTATTATTAACTTTTTTATTTCACTGAAATTTATACACAAATCAGCTCTCCTGTCTTTTCTAAAATGTCTTTTTTTTTTTTGGTTGTTTGTTCTTTAGTTTTGCCATTGGTCCAGGATCCCACTGTACATTTATTTGTTTTTCATGTTTTCTCAGGCTCCTCTTGGCTGTGGCAGGTTGTCAGATGTTCCTTGATTTGATTAGCTAAAGAGTTTCGAGAAGCATTGTTCTGTAGATTGTTCCTCCGCAGGGATTTATCCGATGGTTTCTCATGATCAGACTGAGAGGAAGACAACTAAGGAAAGGTGCCACTTTTATCCCATCACCATTAGTGCATAGGCCATCAGCAGGACTTAAGGCTGTGGGTTTGGAGGTAGTGTTTGTCAGACTATAGTTTGTCCACTATAAAGTTACTCTTCTCTCCCTCTTCCATACTACACTCTTTGAAAGGACTTCCCTATGAGCACCCTGCAGTGTGGAGTAGGAGAAGTTTTATTCCACAGAGAAAATTATTTGAAATTCTATATACACACACACACACATATATCAGCATGTATTCATGAATAGTTACATTATGTTTTGAGATATGTTCTAACACTGTTTTATTGCTGAAATTGTTTTATCTTTAGCTCTTGGGGATTATTTTTAATCCCTTTGATATATTAAAGGATTGTGGGCATTTTAGTTTTTCCTTTTTTAGAGATTTTTTTTTTTACTTTCTACCACTAACATTTTCTCCAGATTCATCTTGAATATATTTGCCCTTGTCCTAGAATCAGCCATTTTATCCATTATGATTGTCTGTCTTTTCATTGTAATTTTAAGCCATTCATATTTAAAATGATTATTGGTACAGTTGGTTTCATAATCAGCAGATTTGTAGCTAAATTTCTGTATTTTTTTTCTTTCCTGCACTACCTCCTCTTCTACCTTCTCTGGTTTTAATAAAGCATTTTACATGATTCCATCTCCTTACCTAGTGTATTGATTATACTTCTCGAACACTTTGGTGGTGACTAAAAGTTTCCAATGAATATTTTTAACTAGTCCAAATCCACCACGAAGTAACACTGTGCCACTTGATGTGTGGTGCAGGCATCATAACGGAGTTCCTGATTCCTCCCACTCCTTTCTTATGGCATTGTGTTATTTCAGTTGTCCATATATCATAATCATAACATTGGTAATATTCTCACTTTAAAGCAATTATATTTAGATCAATTAAAAATGAGAAAATATTTCATTTTATCTTCCATCATTACTTCTCTGATCCTCTTCCTGTCCTATGCAGATCCACATTTCTGACTTGTAAAATTTTTCTTCTCCCTAAGTAACTTTAATCATCATTTCTTGCAGGACAGGTCTGCTGAAGATTAATTTCCTCAGCATTGTTGGTCTAAGAAAGTCTTTATTTTATATTCATTTTTTAACAAATAGTTCTATTTTTATTTATTTTTAAGTGATACATAAAAACATAAATATTATTCATATTAATGGAGTACCATATAATATTCAATGCTCATATACATTGTGAAATGTTTAAATCAGGGTAAATGTATTTTTCTCCTCAAACGTTTATCATTTCTATATGGTGAAACTTTCAAAATCTTTTTTTTTTTTTGAGCCTTTTGAAATGCACATGACATTGATGCAATCTATAGTCACCCTACTGTGAACATGAGAGCTTCTTGCTTCTAACTATAACTGATTACTATTGCTCCATCTCTCCCCCTCAACTTTCCCTCATCCCTGGTAACCCCATTCTACTCCCCACTTGTAGGAGATCAACTCTTAAGATTCAATGTGTGAGATCATGTGAGAGTCATCTTTCTGTGCCTGGCTTATTTCACTTAACATAATGACTTCCATTTCCACCTATTTTGTTGCTACTGACAGGATTTCATTTGTTTTTATGGTTGAATATACTCCAGTGTGTACATGTTCCACATTTTCTTTATCCATTCACCACTTGATGGACACTTAGGTTGTTTCCACTTCTTGGCCATTGAGAATAGCACTGCAGTGAACATGAGAGTCCTGATGTCTCTTTGAAAGACTTCAAGTATGTCACATTAAATCAGAAGTCTGTATATTTTTTTTTTGTAATCAGAAAAAAAGTTGATGTTAAAAGAAAGCAAAAAAAAAAACCTTTTTTTATTGCAAATTGCAAACACTGGCTTAACAACAAATCCAGGAAACTCAATCCTAACTATTCTTAAGAGAATTTTTACTATTTTTATTTTATTTTTTTAAGTAAGTTTCTATAAGTAGAGGTACTGCCTTCTATCCCTTATTCATTGCCTAGATCAGATTCTATATAAATGTTCAGAATAGCAGTATTTTTGTACCATAATTTTTGTGTGAAAATAGGTTCAAATCATTGTTCTGCTGCCTACCAGCTGGGCCAACCCACTTAACCTTTTTGCCGCCTCATTTGTCAGCATAGGGCAATATTTATATCTCAGGATGTTATGAGAATCAAATGATATAGCTACGTATAAAAGGAGGTTTGAAGTCTTATACAAATAATATATTGTTCAAAAGACCCTTATAATGATGGAATTATGTACAGAAACACACACATATATTTCCTCGAGCTACAACAAATCCATCTTATCAGAAATGAACACACTATTTACTATTCTAACAAACCATCCCAAGATGCTAATGTAGCATAATTTACTGACTTCTTTTTGGTCTTTCTTTGGGTAGAATTTTATTTCATGAATCCAAAGGGAGTTATTTGCCAACTCATCCATGGAGAAAAGAAGAAAAAAAAAAACCCCACACTATGTGCACTGAAAATGAGTCAGTGGGATGTTCGTGGAACCTCACAGCAGGCACGGAACAAGGGCAAAAGAGGGTAGACCTAGAGGATTTTGTAACCCACCCTGCCTGACACACTCCTCAACATCGGAGACACCCCCCTGCCATCTCTCCAAATGCTTCCTTAATGCCGCCAAAGAAACAGGAGCTTGTCTGGGAACCTCCAATTCCAATTCCTCATGTACCATATGCCGAGTCTTCCTAATAAATGGGAAGTCAAGAGGTTCCAAGAGCGTCAGGAAGTCATGACTTCAGTAGCTGTGTGAAAGGCTCAGCCTTGTGAAAGCAATCCCATGACCCTGTGACCATCAGAGTGACTCTCAGACAAAAATGTCTGCATATGAAAATGAGAAGGTTTCTCTAATTTTTCACCTCCCAAACTGGAGCATCTCATAAAACCTTTCATTCTAGAGGTTCAGGGTTTAGGGGGAAAAAAAAATCCCTCTTTTTAAAAAAAAAATATTTATTTTTTTCTTGGTTCAAGGTGGGCACAATATCTTTATTTTATTTTATTTTTATGTGGTGCTGAGGATTGAACCCAGTGCCTCACGCATGCCAGATGAGCACTCTACCTCAGATCCACAACCCCAACACCCTAAATCCCTCTTTTTACATTTTCTTCATCTGAGTTAGTCATGACAATAGGCACCAGATACTTCAGTCCTGGATCTGTGAACTTTATTATCTTGTGTGTATGTGTGTGTGTGCATGTACACACACACGCATGCACATACACACACCACCACCACCACCACCACCAAACTGAAGCCCTATTCAGTATCTATTCAGATCATCCTGCTCCACAGTAGCTCCCCAGAGTTTGAAAACAGAAGACCTGCTCCTTATTTCCTTTTGATTTCGTAATTAATCTGCAATAAACGAAGTCTCCAAGTGTTTTATGGCCCTCCAATTTCCCATTCCCCTTTGACATTTGGAGGGAAAATGGAACACACAGCAAGACCTTTGAACAAGAAGTAATAGCCGTTAAATTGAAACACAATGCAAGGCTTTCCTAACCGTGAGTTCATATACGTGGGTCCGTGGAAAGCGGTGTGCGGGTTGCCTGAAGCAAAACCAGATGCTCTGTTTCCAGTTGATCAGTGTTGCCGTGGGTTAGTAGCACAGCTCCTGAATTCAACAAAGGGAATTAAAGGGGCAGCATCTAGCATTGAGTTGTGGGGAAAAAAATGTTGATGTTTGTAAAGTCAGACTTCAGGTCTGACGCCAACTTTGCTACTTCTCTACTATGTAAAATTAGACAAGAAAAGTAACAATAACATAGCAGAACTGTGATACACTGGGGGGGGGAGGGGAGGAGGGAGGGAAAGAAGGAGGAGAGACCTATTCAATCGAGCTTGTTTGCTGTAGAATAATGTAGCCTAATTGTATTAGTCTACTGAACTGCCATAACACAACACCACAATCTAGATAGCTGAACAATGGAAATTCGTTTCTTATAGCTTTGGATCATGGAAGTCCTTGAGCAAAGGTGCCAGCAGGTTTGGTTTCTCCTGAAGCCTCTCTCCCTGGTTGGCAGGTGGTCACCTTCTCACTGTGTCTTCTCAGGCTGATCCACTGTACGCAAGCATCCCTGGTATCCCCTCTCTCCTGATAAGGACCACAGTCATCTTGGAATTGGAGTGGGGGTCCATCCTTAAGACCTCCCTTAACCTTAACTACCTCCTTACAGGATCTACCTCCACTGAGGTTTAGGGCTCCAGCAGAGGACTGTTGGAAGGACATATATCAGTCCCTAATAAAACTGGTAATAGCACTTGATATAGTGATATTACAATCACCACGTTAAATTAAAAAAAAAACAATTTTAAAATATATAGATTTCTGAGGAAGTAATTGGAAAATACCAAACTAGTTTACAAATAACAGTCAACTGCCTTTTGCCCCCTCTCTACCTCTATTTCTGGAGAGAAAACATTGTTCTTAGTTTCTAAGACACGTGGATATCAGCTTCCCTGGGTGGCTCTGATGTGAAATATTTCAGGAACAGGTAAGCTGACTAGACATCCACCTGTGGAGCCAGATAATGACCGTCCATTCATGTCTTACCACTAAGCCAAGAACCCACAATCAGTCATAAGATCAGATACTGAGAAAATGTTAACAGGATTATTTCACAAAGCTTTGACAGTGACCAACTAGCCATCTGGTGATTCTTCAAGGTCTCATTCATAATTACTCTCTCATCCTCCACAGATGAAGGAATATGTCTGTTCCCTGGAGAAGACATGTGTAACAGGAGCTGTTTCAGGTACAGATGGATGCAGATGTAGATACCCACAGAACCCCAACCTCTTCCTCATTACATCAATTTTCTCTACCTTTTTGTGGTCAGCACCCTTCACTCCTTCTGGAAAGAAAAAACAAATCAAAAAGCAAATGTTTTTGTCAAGTTTCTCAGGATGGCCTCTGAATTCCTTCCCCAAATGTTTTCCCCTCATTTTTCCAGTGTTGTTTTTTATTCCCTCACTCTGATCTCCTACTACCAGGGAAGTAGATTTTTTTGGGAGCCCAGAGCACCAAGTTCTCTGCATGACTATGCACTAGACCAGAGCCACTCTTCACTGAAGGACTTTGTCTTTCCACCTTTGATTTCTCAGTACACCCAGGATAGGTCCCTAAACAGAAAAGGCAAATAAAACATGAGCAATGTCTCCTCCTTCCTTTCTACCTATTTAAAATCTGGCTCCAAATTTTCCTCCTCTAGAAACTCTTTGAAGACTCACTTACTTGACTCTGATCACCCTTGGATGATGTGTTCCCAAACACTGGATAGACCTTGGTGACAAGCACTTATTGATAGTTCCTATGAGGATGTCCCTTCTTTAGAGTGCCATTTAGAGTTCTCCACTCACTCAGAAGGCAGAATGAGCTGTCGTGCAAAAGTACTTCCAACTGTCATTTTGCTTCCGCAAGTTAAATCAATATTTCACTCATTTTATTTTAGCGTATACCACCTCTCATTTTTGAAGAGACAAATTTGAGTCATTTCATTAAATGATGTTTTTAAATACTTTGTGCCAGGAATTTGGACTGAGGACCATGCATACATTCATTCCCAGGATTCTCACCAAAAAAAAAAAAAAAAAAAAAAAACCTTTGAAATTAGTTTATCCACTAACTCAAAGCCATGAAGTCAGGATGCTAATGCAAACCAGAGTCTCACATTTATTCCCCTATGTTTTGGTGCCTTTTAAAATCAGATTGTCTTCTTATTCTTTTGCCAAGAAAGGTCGTGAGAGATGTTTCTCCTTCACACATTCTACAAGAGGGAAATCAATAGGCAGAGATATACTTACATTCTTTCTCCCTATTCACATATAACTTGGGAGAAAAAAAATGAAGTATCCTATTTAATTAAGTCAACTCGGTTTGGTCTAAACTGGAAGACATGCGAGAAGTCATCTGGGTGAATCCCCTGCCACCAAATAAAAACATACCTTAAATCTCAAAATTAATTATTGATCAACTTGAGACTATCAGGAGAGCTACTAAAATATGGATACATGGACCTTCATATCCCTTAATGGGCCAATGTGGAACTGCTACAGCATTCTAGTGATTTTTGCAGAATTTTCTAGCATGTCTTCAATTAAAGGAGACAGGTGGGCTTGTGGAACTTTTTACTGTTTGGACTTTTTTTTTTTAAATCCAGCTAAGTATTTTTCAAGACATTAATTACAGACTATTTCAATTTTCACCCTGGTGAGAAGAAAAGATTAAAAACCACATGTGTTTTAATGAAAGCAAGAAGAGATGCTCTTAAAAAGACACAAAGTTTGCTCTTCAAGAAAGATCCTGAGAATCAAAGAAAAAAATGTTTTTAAACACATCTGATACCCAGAGGCTTTCCTATGCCGGAGTTTGATTGAAGTCTCTGGCTGGATGTGATTGCAGGCAATCCCTGGCTCCACAGATGAGTTTTAAGCCTATTGGCAGAAGAAGACAAGAGTGAATTTTTGCTTGTTGATTGTGTATGTAGATCATTTCACTGCTTGAGTTTTGATTCAAAGGATGAAGAATAAAATATTTCCTGCTTGGAATGAGTTGAGGTTAGAGAGAAAATATATTCCCAAGGTTGAGACTACTCAGTTATAGCTACAGGGGACATCCAGCTGCTGAAAACCGAAAGAGTACTGCAAGAAATAGGAACGTCTCATCACAGATTTGGTGTGCATTGGTTTTGCTGAATTTTTGTCTCTTTGAGACCTTAATACACACTATTGGAATAAAGTATAAAATCAACCAGGAAAAACCCTTTTATCCTTGCAAGTCCTGAGGCTGGATGTTAAGTTCATTTAGGAAGATAAATTTCAAAATCCCACATTAGAACCTTTCAAGAAACATCCCCAAAACAGGACTATTAGCAGGGAAAATTTTCAAAACAAAATTTTTTTTGCATTTCTATTTTTTTATTTGTTCTTTTTAGTTACATATGACAGTCGGATATATTTTGACATATCATATATACATAGAGTGTAATTTTCCATTATTGTGGTTGTACATGATGTGGGGATTCACTGGTTGGGTATTCATACGTGAACATAGAAAAGTTATGTCTGATTCATTCTACTGTCATTCCTATTCTCATCACCCTTCCTTCCCTTCACTGCCCTTTGTTTAATTCAATAAACTTCTATTCTTCTACACACCGCCCCCTGCATGATACCCCTCCACCCATGCCCCCCATGCCTCCAACTCCTACCTCCACCTGTCACTCTTATTGTGTGTTAGCATCCCCATATCAGAGAGAGCATTTAGCCTTTGGCTAAAACAAAATCTTGAATATGAAAAAAAAAAAGATCTGTTGCCCTTGCCATGTGACTTTGCAATTCCTCCCACCTTAAGGTGCAATGAGATTGCCCACACCTTACCTTTGGGCCTTACCATTTTTGTCCAGTGGAATGTCAGCAGAGGCATGAGATATGTTTGTGGGGCTGGGCTTTCCCTCCTGGGTTGTGCCATCACCATAAAAACAACAACTCAAGTGGCTCACTAGATACACAATAATGTGGGACACAAAGAGCAGATCTGACCTGAACCCCTGCCCTAAAGCAGAATCCAGCCAAGCCCAACAGAGATCACCACTGGTGAACACAACCATGGAAGTGAGAATAAATGACCACAGGTTAAGCCACTGAGTTTGGGGATGGTTGGTTACATAGAATATTGTGAACTACTAGAGGCTTTTGACCTATTTTTTGTTCAAAGCTTCTTTGAGAATACAATGAACGCTACGGACTTCCTTTCTAGCAAAAGCACATGTGTAAATTGAAAATGCTTTGCTGTCCAGAGGATTCTCTGGCTCTTTAAATTGTCCATGGAGATCTGATTATTAATGGCATTTACTTTTTCATATGTCAAAAGAAACTCTCTGTCTTCTGAGCAAACTGGTAGTTTAATTTACAATAATATGCAGAGAAGAAAAATGTATGCCTTCGCTTTTCAATTTTTTAAAACAATATTTTTCATGATATTCACATTCAACCCCTGAGCAAGTCCTACTGGAAATACTTCTAGAGCATATTTTGATATTGCCCACCTCTCTCCACCTCCACAGTGATCACACTAGTCCAAGCAACCAGCACTTCTCACCTGAATGAATGTGTTAGCAACTGACTTCTTTGCTTCTGTTCTTGCTCCTCTGTAATTCTTCTAAAAATCCAAAGTTCTTTTTAAAAAATTTCCTTTGGCAACATTTTGTTATTCTAGTTTAAAGAATAGTATGTGCTTATGTCAAGAAATCACTTTACAACTCAGTTAAGAAATGAAGTTGTCCTCTGCTCAGGGAGCACAATGGGGGGAAAAGGTTTAATTCTTTTAAAGCAGTTTACTCTATTCATTCATGTGCCTAGCATTATTTACATAAAATAAATAAGACAGTAAAGAATATTATGTGATGATAGGAAGAATGGTTTGCAAATCCATTTATTTGCATGTGCAAAAGAACTTGAAAATATAAAAGTCAATGGGAAATTCCAAATAATTTGGTAAATGGAGGTTGAACCTAGTATTAATTGGACAAAGCCCCTGATGTTAGTTTGGCAACCTTAACCCTACAAAGAATCAGCATACATCTGAAGTTCTCAATAGATTTTTATGCCTTATTTACTAGGAAAATAAGTGCGGTGGCTCACACCTATAATCCCAGCAGCTTAAGAGGCTGAGGCAGGAGGATGGTGAGTTCAAAGCCAGCCTTAATAATTAAGAGGCCCTAAGCAACTCAGTGAGACCCTGTCTATAAAATACAAAAAAAGGACTGGGGATGTGGTTCAATGGTTAAGTACCCCAGGTTCAATCTCTAGTACCAATTTTTTTTAATTTTTCAAATTAAAAAGAATTTTATAGTGCATGTGTATCATTTCTGCTTACCAAGATTTATACATGATCACAGTTTGCAAATGTACAAAATACAATTAAAGAATAATTTTCCTAATATATGCAAGTCTCATTTCACTAGAAGCAGAGCCCTGATGAGTATCACCCTTCCTTGTTGGCCATTAGATATTTTGATAATTAGAAGAGACAACAAGACTATCTAGATGGGACTTAGGGAAAAATCACAGGAACTCAGGGAGAAAATCACTGTGGAATTTTGGGAGATAAATTATCCAACTAACAAACAAATGATACATATGACATTGTTAGTTACTAAAATTTAGAATGGCATATTTTTAAGATCTAAAAAACAATGATTCAAGAGTCAGAATCTCTCAAGTGGAAATTACTCATGAAGATGAGAGAATATATAAACATCTGACTATGCAGCTGTCGTGAGTGTACAGGGAACTCCCTGGTTATCTCAGAACTAGATAGTGATTCTGGTGAAGATCAAATTAAGTATCACTAGGCAAGACAAAACTTAAGAATTTTCCTTAAATCTTTCATTTTCTTCAGTACACATATAATAACTTTCAGTCCACCTCATTTTCTTGTAACTTTATACCAATTATTTTTGCATACACTAACCATGAGCGTCTACCACTGTGCTACACCCCTAGTTCTTACACCAATCTTTTTGACATTATTGATAATGGAGTCATCCCTTCATCTTTGTATAAGACTTTCAAATATTTGAGCTTAATAAAAATGTTAAAAGAGAACAATGAACATTTTTTATCTATATATTAATCTTATTTACAAAATAAGAAACATTGCTCATCCTCTTAAGGAAGATGGTACAAGGATAACTGATAATTCCAAAAAATATTCAACAATGAACCTTATGCACTTGCTTTGTGTCAGGCACTTTGCTAGACCCTGAGTACACAGCAACTACAGAAACAATTGCATTCTGTCACAGTCTGGTAAGTGGAGCTATGTTAATTTGGGTAGTCAAGTCATACCTTTGGATGAGACATGTTTAAACTATAGCCTGAAAAGAGGAGAATAAGTCATATGAAGAAGTGTGATCCCCAGGTCTTGCTAAGTTGCCCAGGCTGACCTCCAAATTGCAATCCTCCTGCCTCAGCCTCCCAGAGCACTGGGATTAGGGCCATATACCAATACACCCAGCAGGAGTTAGAGTAAAAGAAACCCTTAGGTAACACTGTAATCTATTGATAAAAATTTGAATTACTGTTATATAATATCAATCTACTCATGAAGGAACCTAAAAAATACCCAATTGAGAAACAGAAAATAACTTGTGTGTTATCTTTAAAATGTTAGGGTCATAAAAGCCAATGGAAAACTTAGAAAATCTCCACATTAAAGAGATTAATGATCTATGACAAATTTAACACATGATTTGGGCTTGTACCCTTTTGCCATAAAGAATATTCTTGGTAAGAATTCTTTAAATATTTAGTGGAGTTCTCTAGCGCAACCATCAAGTCCTAGGGTATTTTGGGAGAATTCTTTTTTTATTATTGATTCAAATTCATCATTATTAATATTATTTATTGTTATTATTTTGGTCTCTTTAGGTTTTTCTATTTTATCATCACTCAGTCTTGTAAGCTGTATATTCTTAGGAATTCATTCATTTCTTATAGGTTATCCAGTTTATATGTATGTAATTGTATATAGTAGTGCCTTATGATCCTTTGTATTATCACAATTTCAGTCATAATGCTTCCTCTTCCATTTCTAAGCTTCTTTAAATATACTCTTCTTTTAATTAATCTAGTTGAAGGCTTATCAGTTTTAATTTTATTTACCTTTTAATAAAACTCTTAGTTCTATTGATCTTTTCTCATGTTTTTCTAGTATTAGATTCATTTCTTCTCTGATCTTTGTTATTTCTTTCCTTTTTTTCCTCCCAATGCCAATGACATGATTCTATACTTAGAGGATCCAAAATCTCCACCAGAAAACTTCTAGAATTAATAAATGAATTCAGCAAAGTAGAAGAATATAAAATCAGTAGCCATAAATCAAATGCACTTCTATATATAAGTGATGAATCCTCTGAAAGAGAAATTAGGAAAACTACCCCATTCACAATAGCCTCAAAAAAAAAAAAAACAACTTGGGAATCAATTTAACAAAAGAGTTTCAGTGAAAGACCTCTACAATGAAAACTACCAAACACTAAAGAAAGAAATTAAAGAAAACCTTAGAAGATGGAAAGATCTCCCATGCTCCTGGATAGGCAGAATTAATATTGTCAAAATGACCACACTACCCAAAGTGTTATACAGATTCAATGAAATTCCAAATAAAATCCTAATGTCAGCAGAGCACAGTGGCAACATGCAACATGCCTGTAATCCCAATGGCTGGGGAAGCTGAAACAGGAGAATCCCAAGTCCAAAGCCAGCCTCAGCAATGGTGAGACATAAGCAACTCAGTGAGATCCTGTCTCTAAAAAATAGCAAATAGGGTTTGGGATGGAACTCAGTGGTCAAGTATCCCTATATTCAATCCCTATTACAAAAAAAAAATCCCAATGTCATTCCTTATAGAAATAGAAAAGGCAATCATGAAATTCATTTGGAAAAGTAAGAGACCCAGAATAGCCAAAGCAATCCTTAGCATGAAGAGTGAGACAGGAGGCATCACAATACCAGACCTTAAACTACACTACAAAGCTATAGTAACAAAAATGTCATGGTATCAGCACCAAAATAGACTTGGAGAGCTATGGCACAGATTAGAGGACACAGAGACAAACCCTCATAATTACAGTTATCTCATACTAGACTAAGGCACCAAAAACACACATTGGAGAAAAAAATAGCCTTTTCAACAAATGGTGCTGGAAATCCATATGCACAAAATGAAACTAAACCCCTATCTCTCACCATGCACAAAGTTCAAGTCAAATTGGACCAAGGACCTAGGAATTAGACCAGAGACCCTGGGCCTAATAGAGGAAAAAGTAAGCCGAAATCTCCATCATGTCAGATTAGGCCCCAACTTCCTTAAACAGACTCCTAAAGTTCAAAAAATAAATCAAGAATTAATAAATGGGATCGACTCAAACTAAAAAGCTTCTTCTAAGCAAAAGACATAATCAATGAGGTGGAGAGAGGACCTACATCTTGGGAGCAAATTTTTACTACTCACACATCAGATAGAGCACTAATCTCCAGAATATGTAAAGAACTCAAAAAACTTAACACCGAAAAACAAACAACCCAAACAATAAATGGGCTAAGGAGGTGAACAGACACTTCTCAGAAGATGATATACAATCGATCAACAAATATATGAAAAAAATATTCAACATCTCTAGTAATTAGAGAAATGCAAATCAAAACTACTCTAAGGTTTGATCTCACGCCAGTCAGAATGGCAGTTATCAAGAATACAAGCAACAATAAGTGTTAGCAAGGGTGTAGGGAAAAAAGCACACTCATACATTGCTGGTCGGACTGCAAATTAGTGCAGCCAATCTGGAAAGCAGTATGGAGATTCCTTAGAAAACTTGGAATGGAACCACCATTTAGGCCAGCTGTCCCACTCCTCGGTCTATACCCAAGGGACTTAAACACAGCAAACTATAGAGACAGAGCCACATCAATGTTTATAGCAGCACAATAGCCAAACTGTGGAACCAACCTAGATGCCCTTCAATAGATCAATGGATAAAGAAAATGTGGTATATATACATAATGGAATATTACTCAGCACTAAAAGAGAATAAAATCGTTGCATTTTTGGGTAAATGGATAGAGTCAGAGATTATTATGCTAAGCAAAGTAAGCTAATCCCCCCAAACCAAAAGCCAAATGTTTTTAAGTGGATGCTAATCCATGATGGGGGTGTGTGGAATGGGATGAGTGGAGGAACTTTGGATGGGCCAAAGGGGAGGGAAAGGAGGGAAGGGAGCGTGAGGAAGGAAAGGTGGTGGAATGAGACAGACATCATTAATCTTAAGTATTTGTATGATTGCTCAAATGTGTGACCCTACTTTGTCTACAACCAAAGAATTCAAAAATTATGCTCCATTTGTGTATAATGAATAAAAGAGCATTCTACCATTATGTATAACTGATCAGAATAAATAAAAGATAAGAACATGCAGTTTGTAAATATGCAATGGAATATCATTCAGCCTTACAAAGGAGGAGTCCTGCCATTTGAGGCAACATGGATGAACCTGGAAGACATTAGGCTAATGAAATATGCCAGACACAGAAATAAAGATACTTATGATATCACTTATGTATGGAATCTAAAAAGTCAAACTCATAGTAACAGAGTTGGTTATCAGGATTTGGGGATGGAAAATTAGTAAGATATAAGCTAAAGAGTACAAATGAATAAGTACAGATGAATAAGTTCTGTAAATCTAATGCACAGCATGGTAAGTTGTAGTTAATTTTTTAAAAATATTTTGATCTGAGTGTGAAGGCACACAGCTGAAATCTCAGTTCTTGAGAAGCTGAGACAGGAGGAGAATCATAACTTCAAAGCCAACTTGTGCAACTAAGCAAGACCCTCTCAAAATAACATGAAAAGGTCTGGGGATACAGGTCAGTGGTACAGTGCATGCTGAGTTGAATCCTCAGCACCACAAATGAAAAAAAAAAGCAAAAATGAAAATAACATTTTTTATATTTGACATCTGCTAAGATCATATCATAATTGTTCTCATCATAAGGGGAAAGTAGGGTAATTATGTATGATGATACATATGTTAATTATTTTGCTTTTGATCATCATTTTACAAAATATACATACATCAAATATTCACACTGAACCCCTTACATATTTCTACTTTTATTTGTCACTCATATCTCAACAAATTTGAAAAAAAAGAATATTTTTTAGGATAACTAAATGAGGATGTCTGAAGGAGGTCTGTGGATTTGGTGGTAGTAATTATCCACATTAACTTCCTGATTTTGATAGTGCATTGAAGTTATAGAAGAGAATGTCTTTGTCAGCAGAGTATACATCAAAGCATTCAAGGGTGTTAAGCTATGGTGAGAGCAACATCTTTTCAAATGGTAACATTCTTTTCACAATCCTTACAGCCTTTATGAAAGCTCAAAAAGCAATTAAAAAGGAAAAGAAACATGAATTACCATCATTTCTTCTTATTATTATTAGGTTTTTTTTTTTTTTTTTTTTTTTTTTTTTTTTTTTTTTGGTAAAGAGAGCGGTCTTTAAACTGAATTGAAAAATAGACACTAAGATAGATGAAAAGATCGTCAGAGTCTCTGGGTCACAAGGAATTAGACCACACAGTGCTGAAACCCAGATGTATTTTCAGACTTCCCTGAAATCTCCAAAATCTCACAAGAATTGAAGAGATGTCAGAAGATTACAGGTGGGGAAATTCCCTTTCTCCCAAAATGGACTTGGAAACTGCAAACCTATACTCTGGACACTTACCCCAAGTAATGTTTTAGACAGAGCCTGAGGCATTTAGAAATGACTGAAGATCACTTGGAGACATCTGAACTAACCACAAACAAGTCATGCTTCCTTTCCTGCTCTCTTCTCTACATAGAGGCGTTGAGTTTATAGATCACAGTGTGGTTGCAGTTTTCATACACATGGAGGAGATACACTGTGTCTTAACATGTTCTATCTGAGGCTTGCCAGTTTTATTTATATAGATAGGTTACATTAGGTCATCAACATCAGTACTCACTATTGTTCACTGTGTCATTAGGCAGGTTACAGAGTTAGCAACATCATGCCCCTTATTCCTCAGTTACATACTTTAGTTGTAATGTGCAATGTTAGGAGCTTTGTGTAGCTCCCAAAAAAGTTCATTGTTGAAAGTTACTGTTATGTCAGTAGGTTCAGGCATAGGGGAGCTTGGTAAGACATTGTGGTTGTCTGGCCAGCAAGTTCCTTTATTCCCAGGAGCTATGTGCCTGAGATCAAGGTCCAGGCTGATAAAACTTTAGCACAGAGCCTCCTTATGCAGGGCATTGCCACAGCAGCTAGATATTGCACCTGTATTAATTATCTTACTAGTTTCTAGGAGAAACTGTAGAACATTATAAGTGTGGAAACAGGGTGCCTGTTACATCCCAGGAGTTTGCTCACCAGAGGAATGCTTCCCTGCACATTTCCACAGTCAGAATCCCTACAGAGGCTAATATTCTGCAGAGATACAGTGCTGGCTAACAAAGTATTAAAGGCATTGGGAGTAGAGAAAGAGTCAAGGGAGGGAAGAAGGAAGGAAGGAAGAAAGGTAGGTAAGTGGGTAGAAAAAGAGGGAAGGAGGGAAAAGGAATGGGGTAAGTAATTTATTGGAGGAAAGAGATGGTTATATGGATTTTAAAGAACATTTGGTAGTCCCTTTGGGTGAATCAGTAAATGACAAAAAAAAAATCCTCAAACTAGTTTATGAAATAATGCTGGAGTGCTCAAGAGTTAGCACATGTATCTTCTATTTCCATCAAGCTCCTTTTTTTCAACTCTAATTTTTCTGAAAGCTACCACATCTTCACCATCAAATGCTTTGAAGGCTTAGCCTCCCTAGCCCCTTATTTCCACAGGTCCTCTTTTTTGCATGGATATCTGTCTTCAGCACCATCTTTCTACAGAAATGCCTCCCTCATTAGACCCCATTGACCCTCTAATTTCCAAATGCAAACTCATTCTTTAGACCTGATCTCATAGAAAATCTCCTTCCAAAATAATTTCTGCCTAAAATGCTGTGAGTTTAAGCTCTTTGCATTGTGTGTAGACTGAAGATCACTTGGAGACATCTGAACTAACCACAAACAAGTCATGCTTCCTTTCCTGCTCTCTTCTCTACATAGAGGCGTTGAGTTTATAGATCACAGTGTGGTAGACTGCTTTATAACACAAAGAAGATGTTATTAATAGTGTTTATGCCAATTTCTAAACTCAGGGCAATTTAGCTCTTCAAGGTACTTTTGAAATACATTTTGCATGTGGCGTATGATTTAAGAGACTCTGAAAGGAGAATAATAAGAGAAGATGAGATAAAGATATATGAAATAATGAGAATGGTATAAAGAAAAAACTAATGGTGTGATCCGATTAACCTTGTCCCATAATACAAGACTCTGACAGCATTTATATCAAAGGAAAGTGATCTTTACATAATGCAAAATTAATCTATGGGACTCTGAATCAAGGGATATTATTGAGGGAAATTGCTCAGCAAGTTTAAAGGTGGGAATGAGTAACCTTTTTGATAAGGAGAAACTGTAGAGTCCATTCCAGAGTCTGAGCTATTTTTTTAATAGTCCAGTTTCTCATAATGGAAGGTAGAGATAATCACCATTTAAGTCCCCTGCAATCTATCATAGCTAGAGTTATCAGTGTACAAAACAGAAATTTTTCATTCAGATAAAGCTTTATAAAATGCATATATGTGCGTGAATATGCACAAACACTAAAACGAAGAGCACTCTGTTAAGAAGGGAAAAATAGTCAATAAAAGAAAACATGAAAAGAGTATAATTATATTACCTAATTTTTATTGAGGAAAAGGAACCAGGCTCGACCATTTCAATGAAATTCTTATTATAAAATTGTGTTGAGTGACATACCAGGATAATTCAGTGCTAACTCTTTTTCTATTGATCAATTTCACAATATTCACCGTGACTAGAGTTGTTCGGAAACAGCATACCTTTGGATTAGAATTACCAGCTTCGGAAAGAGTCAAATCCAAGGTCTCGTTTTAATCTGTGTTTTTCTTGGTTATGAAATTTCAGGCAGCAGGACATAACGGAAAGAATAGTAGCTTTGAAGACACCCAACCCTGAGTGTGAATTGCCAAGATGAGACTGTCTTCACCAGCTATGTAGTTACTTGACCATGGCTCTGTGTGTATCCGTAAAAGGGAAAAACTCATGTGACTGTCACAAGTGGCTAAAAAATCCATATACATTGTAAGCACCCAATAAATATGATTTCTTCTTTCTTCATTAACCTGCCAAGAATTTTTGTTTCCACATCCATAAGGTAAATACAGTAATTATTGACCAACCTGCCTTATTGAAAAAGATGAGATTATATGTGAAAATTAGCCACAAAGATTAGAATTGTTTGCTGTCCTTATTATTTATTATTGATGCTTATAGAGAGATGTCAATGATAGAAGATTTACCAAGAATAGGTGGAATCTTAAATGCTACACAAAGCATTTGTAATTTAATTTCTTTTCTTAAAATTTTATTTATTGATTTATTCTAATTAGGTATATAACAGCAGAATGCATTCTGATTCATTGTAAATAACTGCAGCACAAATACTTTTTATTTCTTTGATTGTATATGATATAGCATTGCACCATATGTGCAGTCATACAAGTACCTGGGTAATGATGTCCATCCCATTCCACCATCTTTCCTGCCCCTATACACCCTTCCCATTCTTTCCCTCCCCTTTAGCCAATCACAGTTTGTGATTTAATTTCTTATTTGTGTATTCATAAATTTCTCTTCTTTATGAAAACTCATGTAATAATGATGTTTACCCTTAATACTATCTGTATGATGAATGAATCATACCTTGCCACATACCTGTCATATGATGTTAGGGCAGTCACTTGAAAGACAATTTTGTCTTAGGCAATATGCTAGATGTGTTCAAGTATCTCATTTAAATTTCATTACCAGTCAAAGTTACAAGTCTGTTTCTTATCCTCATTCTCCCCCAGTGATTGTATCACAGCTAATGCACACATCTTGCTAGGTATCATACATGATAGACATCCCTTAAACACACACTATAGTTATTATTTTTGTTATTGTAACATGGAGGAGAGGGATTTTGTTCCTTTTTGGAAATAAGAAAACTCCAAAAGAAAGCAGCTAAATATCTGTATGTACTTACAAGACCAGTCAGGTTCCCACTGTCTTATGGACCTTTTATCTCCAGATTATACATATATTATTTGATTGAAAACCATCCCCAAAGATCAGGAAACCCGATTTACTCGGTATTAGTCAATACCCATTAAAATTCATTTTTATAGACAACCAGAGACCTTGAAGGGAAAAACAATCACATTCTGGAGTAGACCCCAGGACCGGATTCTACTTAAGCAGCTCAGGTTTAAATGGGCATGCCCAGAGAAAGCTCAGAATGGGGTCAAGCAGTAGCCTCTTTGGGGTACAGCCTCTGATGTCAACTCATCAGCACCATCGCTCTGGTCTCCAGGGTGGTTCTAAGTGCCAGTGGGAGGAAGGTTTAGACAAGAGATACAGGAAGTAGGAAAGAAGCAGAAGCCGTTCATCTCAGCAGGTCATCTGAGTCAGAGAGGAACTTTCCCTTGATGCGGTAGTTTTTCAGACTTCCCCAGAACATTCCTGCTCTATAATCACAGCAGCTGAGCAGAACTTACCAAGGCTCCCTCCTTCTGGTAGCTAGAGCCAAGTTGTTCCTCAACCTTCCTCAAAGGCTCTCATGGTTTTATACAAGCTATGCTTTGGGCTGAAGGGGATAGTGACTGCTTGCCCAGTCCTCCAGTTGTAGCCCTCAGTTCCAGCCACTCCCACATCTGCATTTGTGCAAAACCCATTTTAAACTTTGACCTCACTGTTTTCTTGTAGTGGCTATTTTTCTAACCAGATGAGATTATGTCAGGATGCCTTTAGGAATGCACTCTGAATGAAGCCCCTTTAACTTCCTTTTCTCCCCATTTCTGCAATTGTGTTATTTTCTTCTTTGCAAACATTGAGATTTTTTTTGACACCTTCACAAGTAAATCCTATTTTACTTCAGACCTCAGTCATTCAGAGTCAGCTGTGAGAGACTTCAATTCATTCATTCAATAAATACTGATTTGGTTCTTATTCTATAGGAAGCTGTGGGGAAAACAGTGGTGAGACATGGTCCTACTCTCACAGAATGTACAATCTATCAGTCAAATCTGGCATGGTTTAAATATTTAGGCAAAGAAGTATAAAATGTCAACTCTACCAAGAGCCTGGAAGAATCTCACTATTCTCTGCTGTTCCCACGAAGGTTTGACCCACTCAGGGACTTCAGGATTTCCCTGAGAGGTAAAAATGGAAGAATAAGAAAAAAATTAATTAGTCAAGACAGGGAAGAATGGGCATTGCCCACAAGAGAGTACCAAAACCGTAATGTCCACCCTGGTAACCAGGAGAAACTAGAAAGCACATGGCCAGAGCAAGAATGCTGGGCAGAGAGAGAATGCAGATTACCAAGAGGCAGTAGGTACCCAGACCATTCAGGGCAGTGAGAGCCATATTGGCATTTTCTTTTTCTCTAACAGCAGTGGAAAACCACAGACCCTTGTAGCAGTTTGTTTGCATAATCAGATTTACATATTTTAGAATTCACACTGAGCAAAGAGTAATGAATAGACTGGAGAAGGGAAATTTAGCAGAGGGAGCTTTAGGAAATCATGGCAATAGACAAAGAGAGGGAAATAATCATTCCATTTATAGTGGGAAGACTCAGAGATGAGAAGCTAAAATGGCAGTGGTCATGACAATGAAATCAAGACACATGCAGGAGGTGAAATCAATGATGTGGTGGTGTATTAGGTGTGGGCAGCAAGGGAGAGAAGGGATCAAGGATTCATACCAGGTTTCTGGACTGTACAACTAGATAGACGTGGAGCCACTTGCTAAGTATGGGACAGCAACAGAGGACAAAGTTTCAAGGGAATGATCATAAATCAATTAAGGTCATTTGAAGTTTGAAGTACCTTTCAGATAACTAGATATCCTGGGATATCACTGAAAATGTGCACTCTACAAATCAGAGATTCCAAAAATATTTTTTTCCATTTGTATGCAATTAAGATTTATCTTATCAAGTGCTGAAGTACAATTTCAACTGTCCCAGATGACACATTATCTGAAAACCTCAATCTTCTAATCATCTATAAGATAAAGGGAAAGTCCACTGAAACAGGGTTCATTCTGATTGGATCCAAAATCCCCTACTGATTCCAACCACAAGTTTAAAAAGGAAAAGAAGAAATATACAGAATATACTTCAACAAGTATTTCAGAGCCTTTCACCCCTATGCTAAAATAAACATAGTCCAAGATATTTTCTTGGCTATTTATGGGATGATGGGCAATATCTTAAATCCCAAAGTCATCAGGGTGAATAAAGAATGGGCAAGAACCACCTGAGGTGACAGTGAGCCTCAGGGGTCAGTTGACCTATAGGTGAATGCGTTCCCCAGAGCAGGAAATAACACCTCCTGGGAGTCAGATCCTGGGAGTGGGAATAAGACAAGCTGGGGGATCTGTCAGAGGAGGTGACATGATCTAGTTTCAAAGACTATAATAGCTCAATACACAAGAAACTGCCAGGACGTGTTGGTTATATCCTCTGGAAAGGAAGAAAACTCAGGGAAAAAAAAGTAGCAAAAAGTTGTCTCAAAAATTGATTTAAAACACTTCCCTAAATATTAATTTATTATGGGATGAGCTATGAATCTTATTTTATATACACTGGCCAAAACAGTTATGCCTTAGTTCTCCTGAGAATGAAAGTATGGTCTCACATAGATGGAAATTATGGTATGGGAAGATGCCTAATTAAGATTCTGAGCTCCTTTCACACCAGAGCTTCTCAGTAGGCCTTCCTTGACATATACATTTTAAATCAGGCTGTGACTGCTTCTCTCGCTTGGATCTTAAGTGTGCCCCAAAGGTCCATGTGGTCAAGGCTGGCTCCTCAGATGGCACTATTGGGAAGTGGTGGAAACTTTAATAGGTGGGGTCTAGCAGGAGGTCTTTGTGTCACTGGGGATATGCCTTTTAAGAGAATTATAGGGTCCCAGTCTCCTCCTCGTTCTTTCACTTCATGACTATAAGATGATCAATTTTTTCTGCCTTGTGCTCCCACCATGATACACTGCCTTGACCCAAGCAATAGGGCCAACTGATCATGGACTGAAATCTCTAAAACTGTGAGGCAAAATGAACCTTCTCACAAGTTCATTGTCTCAGGTACTTTATTATAGTCATGGAAAGCTGACTAACATAGCTACATAATGAAGAATGATAACTATGACTCTATCTTTCTCTATCACTCCATTACCCTTTCTCATGTTCACATTGAGTCAATTTTTGGTACAAGTAATCACTACTAATGGTGTGACTCACCATGTCTTCATTATATCTTTAAAAATTAAATTTGAAACTCCTCAGTACACCACATGCTTCTCAGGATCTTTCCAATCTGACTGGAGTCAGAAGAACTGATGTAAGACTGTTCATTGAATCATTCACTCAATATTAACTGATGGTATTAGGTTCTGGTGGTCGAGTAAGCAGTTGTGTAGATCTGGGGAGATGAGGAGGGAGATACAGAATCTCCTGCTGATTCCAGTCACAAGTTCAAACAGCAAAAGAAGAGATACACAGGGCACTTTTAACAAGTATTTCAGTATTTTAACCTGCATGCTAAAGTTAAACTAAATGTAAGAGGAGTACAGAGAAAAAGATAAAGGAACTCACTGGACGAAGTGATCATACTGGTTATAGAATATGTATATAAATCTCCTTGAAGGACATTCAAGGACAGGTGCAGGTGCAAGAAGGCAGTGGGGTCAATAAAGAGGATGTGTAGAGGGAGTCATAAGTAGATCAGCTCTAATCCTCTCATGCTTCTCACTCTGTCCCCTCTGTCTCTGCACATAGTACCCATCTCTGCCTTTCACAAAACCACACCTCTCTTGCACATGATTCTGAGAAACCAGCCCTGACTCTACACTAAATTCAGTTTCTCTGTTTTGTCCTGTACTTCGATGACCATGACACCCATCACTGTACCAACTGCCCATCAAGTTGGTGGTATCCACCATGAGGCTGTAGAAGGTTTAACAATAAGGGCTGTGTAATTTCAAAAATTATCCTTGAACTGATGAATATATGTAAAAGAGATTTTGCAGATATAATTAAGGGAAGAATTTAAGATCAGGTGATCAGGGCTGGAGATGTGGCTCGCCTAGCATGCGTGCGGCCCGGGTTCGATCCTCAGCACCACATACAAACAAAGATGTTGTGTCTGCCGATAACTAAAAAATAAAATATTAAAATTCTCTCTCTCTTTCTCTCCCTCTCCCTCTCTCTTTAAAAAAAAAAAAAAGATCAGGTGATGATCCTAGAATGTCTGGGAGAGTCCAATGTAACCACTGGAGTAGTTATTAGAGAGTTGTAGGATGAGTACAATCAGAGAGAGAGAGATGATGTGTGGATGGAAGCAGAGGTGATAGAGAAGATGCTAAGCTCCTGGCTGTGAAGATGGAGGAGAGGCCATGAGCCAAATAATGCAGGTGTCTTCTAATGCAGTTGGAAAAGGCAGGGAAATATTGTGCCCTAGAGATTCCAGAGGAGTAGAGTTTTGCTAATGTCTTGATTTTATCCCACAGAAGCTGATTGGGAATTTCTGACCTCCAGAACTGTAAAACAGTACATGTATGTGGTTTGACCTGTATGGTTTATGATAATTAATTACAGCAGCAATAAAAAACTATCACATCTTTTTTCCCCCTAACATCTAACCTTAGGGCTTGCACACAATACACATTCAATTAATAAAATTATTCAATAAAAGAAGTAGTTCTGTTTCGAAATATAGACTGGAAATCAGAGACAGGAGTGGTGGTGGCATGTGTGACATTATAAGGGATCCTGGATGGGACAGGACTTAGCATGAGCCCAGCAGCCAGGGTAGTCAGTATTAGGGTGAGTAGTGCTTCAGGGAGAGCACTCGTCTTTCTTGAAAACCATAAAAGGAAGAAAGCCATGTCAGTGACTGACAACTTGCCACCACAAAAGGCTAGAATGTGTCTGGACCAGTCTAGGAAAGATCTGAGATCTTCTAGTTGCCTTAGCAGATTCCTACAGGAGAAAGGAGTTTTCACATGAAAGAGCTCTACTCTAAATTCATGATCCAAAAGACGAGTTTAGGGGTAAATTAGTGAAAGGCATGAATGATATCTTCTTTCTTATTCATTTAACTTGGAGTGACTTCAAGTTTAACTGGTTTCAGTCGGATATTTTCAACCTCCTTTTCAGAGGGCTGGATTGACCAGATCCTTCATTTCTTACTGCCACATCATTGTGGGTTTGCATAAAACTTCTGTATAATTTATTCTCATCCCACATCTCTAATCAAACAAATTTGATGTTTACCCTTTTATTTGTATGGGTTACTAAAATACCATATATTATTGTTTCATTTTATCTGCAAGTATTTTCACATGGTATTATCCTACCAATCTTAGTTTGTGCCTTGTTTTTTAAATCTAATACAGCATTCTTGAGATTTTCCTGTGTTGCTGTGTAGATATCTATTCTATTGCTTCTGAATGCTTTCCAATGCTCCTCGGTGGAACCTGCTATGTTGTACCTACTTATTTCCCAATGATGCCTCTTCATGCCACCCAGATTGCTCAAATCCATACAAGCAATCCTGCAAAAAGTATCTGCATACATGTCCCTTTAGAGATCCATGTAAAGAAATTTGTTTGGATGCATATCCAGAAAATGACTGGATTGTAGGGCTCTGGTGTGCATATTTACCAAACATTGTGAACTTTCTACCTTGAACACCTATCTCTACCATTTCTCACTTCCACTAGGAATCTACCAAGCTGCCTCTACCTCCACACAATACAGAAGGGATGGAGGAGAAGAGAATTCAGGTGCACAATAGAAGAAGTAGTGACTGGGATGTCTCACCACCAGAGATAATTGTACCCTGGAGCTGCGGTTTTTCCTGGTGAGATAAGGGTTTCATTCCTACAAAGGAAGCTGGTGACAAAAATAAATAAAAAGTCACAAAGAGGATATGAAAAAATCTAATAGAAAAGATCCTTTTACTTTTCTTCCTTCCTGCGTTTACAGTTTCCACCTTCACTCTCTCCATCTGGCAGGACCCAAAATTTTTTAGGTACAGAGCAAAAGGGTAAAGAGAGAGGCAAGAAAGTCGAGGAGTGAGCTCTGGCCATTCTGGGCTGCTCTTCCCCTCTGGTGATACTTCTCTGTCAGCAACCTGAGAGAGTGTGTGGGTTTCACCAGCATCCTGCACTGGGGCAGAGCTGAATCTATAGCAAGGTGAAGAGCCTCTGGTGCCAAGAGTTTAGGGGAGAGTCAGAGCCAGGCAGACAGAGACCTGCTGGTTTTAGCTCCATTCCAGGAAGGTTTGCAAACTGCTGTTTGCTTCCTAGTTTCCTAAGCCAGAGGATGGGGCTGCTCTTCCAGATCTGTCCTTGAAATAGCTCAATGCCCTTATACTCACCTGACAAGAGTTCAAAACCCCAAGCCACAAAGTCAAGATGTTCAGGATCTGCCACAGTGAGATTCACAAAGGCCAAGAGCGTGACTCACAATACCTCACTCAAAATCACCAAACTAAGCTTATGGCCACGTCTCCCCTTCACACATCAGCTGTCCAGATCCTTCTAGAAAGGCCACCTCAGAGCAGGCAGGTGGAACCAAATCAGATGGTATGTGCTCCACAAAGCTCTACCTCACGTCTCCTGTTCTAGATTAATAATAATAGTAGTAATAATAATAATAATAATAATAATAATAAGATGATGATGATGATGATGATGATCTAGTGTTGGCAACCATCACTGCAACATTATACCGCTTTCCATGTAATCAAAGAAGGCTCAGAAAGTTTGCCACTTGCCTAAGCCCCTGCTAGTCACAGAGACAAAATCTGAATCTGCATCTCTTTGATGCTGGACTGTTCTGTTATTAAGTATTAAACCACCTACCTCTCTCCTATGTGCCTTTATAGTTCTGTTTCTCTTCCTCAGTTTTCATGATTTATTCACATTAGTTTGAGAGCTTGAGGGCAAGAGTCATATCCATTTTTTGCATCCCTCCCACTTCACACAGAGCCAAGCACAAAACACTAACAAACATTTATAGAGCACTTACTATATGCCAAGAAGTATTTTCAAGAACTTCACATGGATTAACTAATTTAGTCCTCTTAATCATTCAATGATGTCGGTTTGATAATCTGCCCTATTTGCTGGTCCAGGGATGTCTTGCCAAGTGGTGACCCCGAACACTGTGGGTTTAGTGTCTATCCCTTTGACCCAGGTATCACTCTCTCTTTGAAATCAATAAGCAAATGTCTTCAAGTTGCATTTTTAAACCTTTCAGGTCAGCAGCAGTGTAGAGCCCTGTTCCATAAAACAACTGCCCTATCCAGGGTGTGAAGAGTTAAGGCACAAACCAGGTTCACTGTTCAGGACAGAAACAAGAAGCCAAGCCTGGCAACCTGTGCCTCTTGCCCATCTCCAACAACAGATCAGCATTTATCTGTCATCAACTATCGAACTTTTGCCATAAACATTTATTTAATAATACCACTCACATTTCTGTGAGAGTGAAGCTTGCTTCGATTATTCAGAATGTCATTTGTCTGTTCCTAGGTGCTAGAAAAAGCTGAATGTAACCCAAGGGCCTAGGAGAATTATTGAATAACTAAAGGATTCAATGAAAGAAAGACATGGTTGACCTTCGTTGACTTGGTACTTATGTTAATATTGAAATTTTAAATATAGTCAAGTAGGAAAGAAAGTCCTAAAGTACTCTGTCTCAAAAATCAGTTCTGCAGACAGTGTAATAGATATGACACTTACATTGGAGATTCTTTGACCTGATGACTTTGACAGATCTTGAGTTAAAGAGCAAAGCCAGATTCTTTCCTGCGGAACTTCTCAGAACATCTAGCAGGTTTTAACGGAGACTATGATTCTTTGAGATTGACCTACAGAAAAACAGATTTTCAAAAAATGATCAGAAAGAAATGTGTACACCATTAGAAATAAAAGTTCTAAACACAGAGTCTCATCTAGCATGAAGGGAGAAATTGTGCTAAGCTATCAAATAGAAGATAACCTTGTTTGCTAAACACATGTGATTGGAACTCATCCTGATTCCTGTGACTCAGTCAACACATATTAAATGATCAGTACCCAAAATAACTCTGTGAAGCCAAAAAAATACATATATACAGATGTGGTAGCTGCAAAGAAAGGATGTTAAGTCTAAACATATCAAAAGTTAAACACTGGATTCTACATCTAGATCAATTCAATCATTTGGTAAGAAATTGGTACACAGGACTGGATCTGCAGCAAATTGTTTTCCAAATTTCTATGATAAGGTGTGCATGATGGTTTGATAACCATGTCACCTAACTTGCAGCCCTGGCTCTAGATCTACTTACTTCAGTACATCTTAATTAATAACAAATTGGTTTTCTGAAATAAAAAGACCCTAATGTTATATCTATCTATCTATACATATATATGTATATGTGTATATATATGTATATCTGTATGTACATATAATCTTCTGATTTCATTTGGTTTAAAATCCAAACCTCTAAACTTAGCATAGGGTCTTTCATCTGGGGGCCTGAGCCTTTTCTGCCTCGTGAAGACCACAGTAGGGTGCTACCCTGTACTTAGCCCCTCCCCAGCTCTACCCACCTGCTTGCAGTTTCCCAGGATGCTCATGGATGACTGTTGGCATTAGAAGTGCTGTGGACTTTTAAGAGGTGGGACCCAGTGGGAGGGCCTAATGTCATTGGGAGTGTGTCCTTGAAGGGGATTGGTCTCTCAGTCTCTATCATGATAAGGTGCCACCATCTGTTCCCTCACCAGAACTGAGTCAGTCGGATGCCATGCCTTTGAACCTCCAAAATTAGGATCTAAATGAACCTTTCTTCTGTGTAAGTTAGCGGCCTCACATGTTTTGTTGTAGTAATATGAAGCTGACGAATACGTGGACTTTCCGCCTAGATACCACCTCCTGCTCATAATTAATCCCAATATTTCTTTTTAAGAAGCCTTATTTGAGCATACCCCAAGGTCCCAGGGTCATTTATGTGTTCTCACTGCACATTTGAGTAGGTCAGTCTATCATCCCACCTGTCACATGGGTGATTCACCTCCATATCCTCCAAGGCCAGCCCAGCACTAAGTGGCACGTACCAAGGGTTTAATACAAGTATCAGATGGCCTCACTATATAAATGAAGTAAGAACCATGGCTCCCAAGTAGTTTCAACTCACACCCAGACCTAAACAGAGAGGCAATAAATTGAAATTCTTCTCCCCTGCTTGTCCCAGAACTGTATATCTCAAAAAGGCCAGATTAAGTTTTTTCCAGCCTCCATTCAGCAACCACAGCTCAGTAGTGCCCCCTTGTGACGAATGTACCCCACGGCAGCTATTGGAAATTGCCCGAAAAAAGCCATCAGCTGGTGCTCTGGGCTGCCTATCTCATCTAAAGCATGAGGTCGAGGCCCCCTCTCCTGCTTCAGTCACACCTGACCCACAACACAAGTGACCCTCGTTTCCAGGATCATAACGATTTAACTGGCTTCTCTTTGTACTTCTTCAGGGTACAGATTTGCTATAGGGAAGTGGCCAAAGATAGAGAAGGACCTGAAGCTTCATTTTGTAGGAGACAGACTTACTCTTTCCTCTTCCCCTTTCAAGAGAGAAAATGCAGAAGGCACTTTCCTTGCCTACTCTTTCCTCTTGCCTGGTGATTTTACAGCAGAAGCACCAGGGCAAACACCTGCTCCAAGATTTGGTCAGAGTGAACTTGGTCAACACCAAGAGGTTCTAGAAACTTTACATCTTAGAGTGAACATTTAGGATCTCCTCCTTTAGGCAAACAGACTCACATTTCTTAAACAAACTTCACCACGTCATAATAGTTTTCCTCATTCACACACATAGACAAATATCTATATTACATGAGATGGAAATCCAACAGAACAAAGCAATAAATTCCACAGAAAAAGAAATCAGACTGACAGAAAAAACATCAGTCAACAACCCTCCCCCATTCCCTCCCACATCTTTAACCCACCATTAAAGGCTTCTGTGCCCCGTAAGCAATCCTCTCAGGAGGACAGGAGGTTGGTCCAGGCTTCCAGGCTCAGCCCAGCCAGTCCTCTGGGAACCAAGCCAACCTTGTTCCTGCTGGTTTCAACAGACCCTTTATCGTGTCAGTTTAGCAACTCGTTGGCATTTCTATTTCTTATTAATCAACTTTACCTTATTGTACAAATTGTCCTGATAGCCAATCTTCTGGATATACAGAACTCACCTCACTTCTGAAATAATCATATTTGGCAGAACATATGTCATTTTCTATAAATATTGAAAAGTCAATAATTGCTGCCAGAAATCCTGTATTTGTTCAAATCTCAGGTGAGATAAATGATGAATAGAATATCACTTTCTTTTAAAAATTCAGAAATAAGGCACGTCCACTTTCTTATTCTCCTGATGTTGGCACAGTGTGCCTGGCCTCAGTAATCAGAGGCCCAGCCTTCTCCCTTACTCTATTGATGCTGCATTTTTTAAAATCATTTGACATCTTTCCATAAATGAGCATTCAAATTGAGCACACTGCCCTCACCATGAAGAGTGAGTGACCCTCGGTCTGCACAGAAGCAGTACACATAGTCAGCTGGGTTAGGAAAGGAAGTGGAGCCAAGTCTGAGCACATTCTCCTGAAGTGGTGTCCTCACACAATTTTGGACTAAGACAGAGCATGACAGTTTCAGTCTTGTGATCTCCAATTGTGTATGTGTGTGTTTTTATTTTTTGATTTTCTGGGTGTGTTTTTTTTTGTTTGTTTTTTGACATATACCACTAGCAGTAAAAAAAAATTTAGATGCTTTTTCCTCTGCCTCTCTCTCCCTCTCCCTTTCTTCTCTTTCTCTGTGTGCTCATGTAGATAAAAAGATAGATAGTCAGGTACCCTTGACCTATGATGGGTTGATATCCCAATAAACCCATCCACTATAAATAAAAGATAACTTAAATTGAAAAAGCACTTCATACACCTAACATCAGAGCTCAGCGGCACAGCAGGCTGTTGATTACCAGTTGTTCATCCTTATGATCTCCGTGCTGACTGGGTGCTGCAGCTCACTGTTGCTGCCCAGCACCAAGAGACAGGCTTGCATGAATACCACTAGGCATAAAAAAAAATTCAAAATTCGAAGTATAGTTTGTTTCCACTATTTATTTTACATTATCATAAAGTCAAAAATTGTTAAGTCAAACCACTGTAAGCCAGGGACTGTCTATAGAGGTGTATTATACACACATGTATATGTATTTATGTTACATACCATCACTAATTACTGTCAGGATGTAGACTGTGGAACCCAGGAAGGCCCAGGACATCCCCAGGAACACCTGTGGAGCCCCCACACTGGGTCTGGAGACAGCGACAGCCACAACACTGCATGACACAGAGCTGCATCTTTGAACACATCGGCCAAGGCCACCATACTCCCCCCACATCTGACCCCAACACTCCATTGCTGAGAGTGGCTGCCTCCATCTTGGGACACCTTCATTGCTGACTTTAGTTGGGGCAACTCCCAGCTTGGAACACCTGCAGGGCAGGGGTCGATAGTCCCCGACTCCTCCCTCTCCCTGGCAGCTGCTAACCTGACAAAGTGAATTCCCAAAGCTAAACAGCATTCCAAGACAGGTGCATAGCCTGCAGAGTGCGACCCCCAAGACCTCCTGAGAGAAAGGTCCTAATTAGGAAGTAGAAAGGGAGAGGGTGAGTGAGATTTAAATTAGAGATCAGGAACTGTGAGGTCCACAGGCCATATAAAGAAATAAGACCAGGTGCCCACATCACATGAGTGGGCCCCAAAGGAAATCCTTGGGGTACAGTCTCCTGTTGGGGATCAGCAGGTGCCATATCCCACTTCCAGGTGCCCTGAACCCAAGACCAACCCTCCCACCCTGGTAACCTTCACCACCCTGAGGGTGGAGACCAGCAAACAACCTCACTCCTGGTTCTTTGTCCACCATCATAAACTGTAAACCTTTTTGCAAACCTACTGTTTGTATTGTAGATAATAATTGAATTCACCATTTCTATATATTGTGACAAAATATATATTGTGTAAATGTCTCAATGGCAACTATTTAGTTTAAGGTTGTATATTGTTTGTATTGGGATCTGTTAACATTGTTCTTCCCCTCAAAGGAGAGGTATTGGAAACCTGCAGGAGCACTAGAAGACTATAGGGTAAAAACTCTAATGCCTCGGATCTGCAGTACTAGAAGGGAAGACACTTGAACAACATGAAAAAAAAAGGAAAAAAGTGCCCCCCCAAAATCATGATACTATATTATTAGAATCCATGGCTAACACAACAGAAGGAATGAAAAAGAGTGCAGGCTGTACATAATTAAAATGTTCTGTGAATTAAAGGATAATATAAGTGATCAAATACAGGCAGCATAAGATCATTTCGATAAAGAGCTACATAAGCAAATACAGGAGGTGAAAGATTACTTCAATAAGGAGACAGATGTTCTGAAAAAAAATCAGAAATCTTCAAAATGAAAGAAACAATAAACCAAATTAAAAGCTCAATAGAAAGCATCACTAACAGATTAGAGCACTTGGAAGACAGGACATCAGACAAAATATATAATCTTGAAAAGGATGTAGATCATAGTGAGGATGATAAGAAATCATGAACAGAACATTCAAGAAACATGGGATAATATAAAAAGATCAAATTTAATTGTTATTGGTATAGAGGAAGGCATACAGTTCCAAACCAAAGGAATGAACAATCTATTCAATGAAATAAGATCAGAAAATTTTGCAAACATGAAGAATGAGTTGGAAAACCAAATACAAGAGGCCTACAGCACACCAAATATACAAAATCACAACAGATACACACCAAGGCATATTATAAACATGCCTACCCTAAAGAAGAAGATCATCTTAAAAGCCATGAGAGAAAGGAATTAGATTACATATAGGGGGAACCAATTAAGATATCTGCATATTTTTCAACCAAGACCCTAAGAGCTAGAAGATCCTGGAACAACATACACCAAGCTCTGAAAGAAAATAGATGCCAACAAAGAATCTAACATCCATCAAAATTAAGCTTTATATTTGATCATGAAATAAAATTCTTCCATGATAAACAAAATTTAAAGAAGACACAACTAGAAAGCTTGCACTACAGAACCATCTCTGTAAAATATTCCATGAGGAGAAAATGAAAATCAGCAGAGGGAGGGATTACACCAAAGGAAAAAACTAATCAAAGGAGAAACCAAGTCAAGTCAATACCCAAACTAAACAAAAATGGCTGGAAATACAAATCATGTCTCAATAATAACCCTGAATGTTAATGGCCTAAACTCACCAATCAAAACGTATAGACTGTCAGATTAGATTTAAAAAAAAAGACTCAACAATAAAAAAAAGCTGCCTCCAAGAGACTCATCTCATAAGAAATGTCATCCTGAAGGTAAAAGGTTGGGAAAAAACATACCACTTACATGCAGAAACAAGCAGTCATCTCCATTTTCATATCAAATAAAGAAGATTTCAAGCCAAAGTTAATCAAAAAAGGATAAGAAGGACTCAAGAGAGCCATATATCAACAAGAGATAACAGTTATAAAAATATATGCCCTAAACAATGGAGCATCTACATTCATCAAACAAACTCTTCTCAAGTTCAAGAGTCAAATAGACCATAACAATAATTATGGGTGACTTTAAAACCCATCTCTCATCAATAGATAGATCTTCCAAACACAGTTATTATATATAACTCAATAATACACACACAAAAAAGAATTCAATAATATAATCACTAACTTAGACTTAACTGACATACCTAGAATATTTCATCCATCAATGAGCAAATACACATTTTTCTCAGCAACACATGGATCCTTCTCTAAAATAGACCATATAGTATGTCACAAAGCAACTTTTAGCAAATACAAAAAAGTAGAGACACAACTCTGCATTGTATCAGATCATAATGGAATGAAATTAGAAATCGATAATAAAATAAAAAATAAAAGCTACTCTAACAGCTAGAGACTAAATAATATGCTACTGAATGAACAATGGATTGCAGAAGACATCAAGAAGGAGATTGAAAAATTGTTAGAAAAAAATGAGAACACTGATACTACATACCAAAATCTCTGGGACAGTCTGAAAGCAGTACTAAGAGGAAACTTTGTTGCATGGAGTTCATTCCTGAAAAGAAGAAAAAAGTCAACAAGTAAATGATCTAACATTATATCTCAAAGCCTCAGAAAAAGAAGAAAAAAACAACACCAAAAGCAGAAGATAGGAAATAATTAAAATCAGAGCTGAAATCAATAAAATTGAAAGAAAAGAAACAATTGACAAAATTGACAAAACAAAAAGTTGGTTCTTTGAAAAAAATAAATAAAATTGATAAACCATTAGCCATGCTAACAAAGAGAAGGAGAGAAAAACACAAATAACTAACATTCATGATGAAGAAAATATCACTACAGACACTGCAGAAATGCAGAAGATAATTAGAAATTACAAATATTGGAGTAAAAATTTTGAAAATTTGTATTCCAATAAAATAGAAAATATCAAAGGGAACAATAAATCTCCAGAGTCATATGACTTGCCCATACTGAATCAGGATAATATACATATTTTAAACAGATCAATTTCAAACAATGAAATAGAAGATAACTTTAGAAGCCTACCAACCAAGAAAAGCCCAGGAACAGATAGATACACAGGTTGGTTCTACAAGACCTTTAAAGAAGAAGTAACACTGATATTCCTCAAATTATTTCATGAAATAGAAAAAGAGGGAACACTTCCAAACTCATTCTATGAGGTCAATATTATCATGTTGATTCCAAAACCACACAAAGACACATCAAAGAAAGAAGAATTAAGACCAATATCTCTAATAAATATAGATGCAAAAATTCTCAATAAAATTCTGGCAAATCAAATACAAAAACATACCAAAAAGATCCTGCACCACAATCAAGTGGGATTCATCCCAGGAATGCAAGGATGGTTCAACATACAGAAATCAATAAATGTAATTCATCACATCAATAGACTTAAAGATAAGAATCATATGATTATTTCAATAGATGCAGAAAAAGCATTCCACAAAATACAGTACCTTTTCATGTTCAAAACACTAGAAAAACTAGGGATAACAGGAACAAAACTCAACATTGTAAAAGCTATCTGTGCTAAGCCCAAGGTCAATATCATTTTAAATGGAGAAAAATTGAAAGCATTCCCTCTAAAAATGGGAACAAGATAGGGATGCCCTCTTTCATCACTTCTATGTAACATAGTTCTTGAAACTCTAGCCAGAGTGATTAGATAGACAAAAAAAATTAAAGGTATACATATTAGAAAGGTAGAACTCAAATTAGCACTATTTGCCAATGATATGATTCTATACCTAGAAGACCCAAAAATTCCACCATAAAACTTCTAGAACTAATAAATGAATTCAACAAAGTAGAAGGATATAAAATTAACCCTATAAATCAAAGACATTTCGGTCTATCAGTGACAAATCCTCTGAAAGAGAAACAAGGAAAACTACCCCATTTACAATAGCCTCAAAAAATACTTGGGAATCAATGAAAAAGGTGAAAGACCTCTATAATGAAAACTACAGAATGCTAAAGAAAGAAATTAAAGAAGACCTAAGAAGATGGAAAGATCTCCCTTGTTCTTGGATAGGCAGAATTAATATTGTCAAAATGACCATACTACCAAAAACATTATACAGCCTCTTAATGCAAAAAGCTGTCATGAAATTCATCTGGAAAAATAAGAGACCCAGAACAGCTAAAGCAACCCTTAGCAAGAAGAGTAAAGCAGGTGACATCACTATACCAGACTTTAAACTGTACTATAAAGCAATAGTAACAAAAACAGCATGGTATTTGAACCAAAATAGACTTGTAGACCAATGGTACAGAATAGAGGACATAGAGACAAAACCACATAAATAGTTATCTCATATTAGACAAAGCCGCCAAAAACATATATTGGAGAAAGATAGCCTCTTCAACAAATGTACTGGAAAAATGGAAATCGGTATTGCAACAAAATGAAATTAAGTCCCTATCTCTCACCATGCACAAAACTCAAATCAAAATGGATCAGGGTCCTAGGAATTAAACCAGAGACCCTGCACTTAATAGAGAAAAAAGTAGGCACAAATTTTCATCATGTCAGATTAGGTCCCAACTTCCTTAATAAGACTCTTATAATGCAAGAATTTAAATCAAGAATTAATAAATGGGATGGATTCAAAGTAAAAAGCTTCTTCTCAGCAAAAGAATCAATCTGTGAGGTGAATAGAGAGCCTACAGAATGGGAGCAAAATTTTACTACACGCACATCAGATAGAGCAATAATCTCTAGGACATATAAAGCACTCAGAAATCTTAACACACACACACACAAAAAAAAAATCAATAAATGGGTCAAAGAACTGAACAGAAACTTCTCAGAAGATGATATGATATTCAATCAACAAATATATGAAAAAACGTTCAACATCTCTAGCTATTAAAGAAATGCAATCAAAACTAAGATTTCTTCTCACTTCAGTCAGAATGGCAGCTATCAAGAATACAAACAATAAGTGTAGGCAAGGATGTGGGGAAAAAGGCACACTCATATATTGCTGGTGGGACTGCAAATTGGTGCAGCCAATATGGAAAGCAGTATGGAGATTCCTTGGAAATCTGGGAATGTAACCACCATTTGACCCAGCTATCCCACTCAGTTTATACCCAAAGGACTTAAAAACAGCATACTACAGGAACACAGCCATATCAATGTTTATAGCAGAACAATTCACAATAGCTAAACTGTGGAGCCAACCTAGATGCCCTTCAGTAGATGAATGGATAAAGAAAATGTGGTATATATACACCATGGAATACTACTCAGCATTAAAAGAGAATAAAATCATGGCATTTGCAGATAAATGGATGGATTTGGAGAATATAATGCTAAGTGAAGTAAGCCAATTCCAAAAAACCAAATGCCAAATGTTTCCTCTGATATGAGGATGCTAATGTATAATGGGGGTTGGGGAAGCATGGAGGGAATAGAGGAATGGAGGGAAAGGGAGGGTGCAGGGAGGTAGGAGAGATAGTTGAATGAGATGGATATCATTACCCTAAGTACATGTATGAAGACACAAATGGTGTGACTCTACTTTGTGTACAATCAGAGACACACAAAAAAATTGTGCTCTCTATGTGTACTATGAATTGAAATGCATTCTGCTATCATGTATAACAAATTAGAATAAATAAAATAATAAAAAAAGATGTAGTCTGCATTAGGAGACATTAAATATTCTAGAAAAAATGATAAATAATGCAAGCCAAAATAGATATTTTTCTGTTTTCCCAATGTGTTATCTTGTACACCACCTGGCAAAGAAGCCATTGTGAATATTCCTAATTTAAACCTTTTTTTTTTTTGGTATAGAGTTAGAAAATGCTTTTTATAAAAGGCCCCACAGTAAGCATTTTACCTTTGCAGGCCATACTCTCTCAGTCACAACTCTGCAGTCAGCTCTGCAGTTGCAGCATATAAGTAGCCACAGACACCATAAAAATGACCAAGTGTGATTGTATTCCAATAAAACTTCAGTCACCAAACCAGGCAGCCAGGCCAGACATGACCTCTGGATGGCCAGAAGCTGCTGATCCCTGGCTGAGGATATGGTGATGAGCATATCCTCAGCCGTGTGAAGGCAGCCCATGAGAGCCACGGAAAAAGTAGTTAATGCCACTTTCTTTTCTATGCTTATTTAGTCTGTAATTATTCTCCTCCAAACCAACTCTGAAATATCCTTTTCTTCCTTATAGGCTCAAACATGTTGCCCCTAATATAGAACTTGGATCTGAAAAGGAGGGACTGAGGCCAAAGAACATGGGTACAAACAGCACAGAAAAGTCCCAACATCACTTCAGTATCTGCATCTTGATGTCCCTGGAGTCAGTAAAGCTATAAATGTGTTTCCTATGTGAGCCCCTCGATTCCCTTCTAGCTTTAGGTAGTGTGGGACAGATGTTTTTCACCTTCTAGCATTAGTGCATAATTCATTCAATCCCAACAGGACCCAATGAAAGAAATTCTTTTTCATTTTATAAGTGAAGAAACTGCTATGCAGAGAAGATGAAGTGCATGCTTCTAGACTATCAAGCCAGGCTGTGGAATCTGATGGGGATGATCCCAGACATGCAATGACTTCAGCTGCCCCTGTGATACTGGTATCTCACCTGCAAACTCATATATCTAGGTGCAGCCCTCACACAATAGGAAAGACACAGAATCGGTTCCAGAAATCACCACTTGTGTCACCGAGTTAAATTCCTATTTAGCTAAGAGAAAATGGGTATCGACCACAGTTGGCTTGATTGCAAATGTCAGACTCTTTGAATTATTAGGAACAGCAATGAAAAATTGATTACATTTAAAACATCCTGTGAAAAGTTTTACAAGTGCGCATTAAGAAACGGTGTTAAGCAAATAAGAACTAATTGTTCTCAGCTGCACTGGTAATAGCCCTGTCTGGCTTCCCAGTTACAAGGTATATTCATTTCATTTGAACAGGAAAAGTAAATAAAAATAAAAGTCCCAGATCTCATTCACATTCAATCACTAGGAGTCTAAGCCTAAGGTTATCCTCCCAAGAGAGGAGAGCCATGCAACCACTAATGCTTTCCCTGATCAGTCCAAACAGATCCAAAAGCTTCTACCTGCCTGTTACTAAGCGGAGATCCAAACACATTTGCAGGGAAAGAATATCATGCATAGTCAGACTGTGAATTTCAGGGACAATGTTATCATTTTAAGGATCGTAAGACAGTCCACTGGAAAAACAAACAGACCAAAAGAAGTTAAATACTTTTCTTTTTTCCTTCACATACCTCTAGCATCAAGTGGCAGCAATTTCCTGAATACCGTTTAGAACAGAAGCTACACTAATTCCACTGCCTCACCCACTCATATTTCAAAAGGAGAGTCACAAGGACCTCTGATCTTTTCTTCTCTCTATATTATGTCTCCTCTTCTCCTGTTATCAGTCAGTATGTTCAGTAGTTTAAAAGAACAATGGTTTCTTTCTAGTTCAGGCAAAATGGTCCCCGATGGGGTCATCAGGTAAAGTGACTAACTCTTCCTACTTTCCCTTGAACTTCCTCAGCTTTTGTGCTGAGACTCCCAGTCTGATGACAGCTGATCACCCTATCAATACACATCACTGGACCACAGAGGCTTCATTGGCCTTTTATTTTACGTAGCCCTGTCTGCAATGGGTGTGCTTGCCAAACCTAAGTGATGCCTGCCCCAATTGTTTAATTGTTCTTTTGGTTTCAAAGTTTTCCCTATTCCTTACATTTCTGTCTTCAGTTGGTAAGTAAATTACACTTTCAATCTTTAAGTATGTCTCTTTGGGCATTTTATTTCCTTTTTTATTTCTTTTAATTCTTACTTACAAACCTTCTTTTTTCCCAACCAAATATAGCCATCTGAAACCAACACATGATACTGATGCTTTGTTTTCTGAATTTTCACCCTATGCTGACATACTCATTGTTACCCAATCTTCCTCCCAAGTCACTCCACATGACAATTTTTATATCAAACATTTTAGCATGGAATAACATGGGCTGTCACTTTTCCAGCCTTTGAAGAGGTTCCTTGTTACCTTGTACTCAATTCCTAAGCAAATAATCATATATTTAATGGCAGCATTGTTTCTAGGTACTAATTTCTATATCAATCAAGATAGGTTAGGTTATGCTGAGGTAACAAACAAACCCAAAATTTCTGTGGCTAAAACTAAAGGCTAGCAAGGATGCAGAGCACACTTGTATACTATTGGTTAGTATGTAAATTTGTACAGCCATTATGGAGGTTTTTCCTCAAAATATTAAAAATATAACTACTATGTGATCTATTTATCCCACTTCAGGATATGTATCCTAAGGGAAAGAAATCAGCTTCTCAATAAGGTATGTGTTCTTCCATTTTACTTATAGCATTACTCACAATAGCCAAGAAAAGGAATAAACTGATATTCTGTTTCAGTAAGCTTTGTTTTGTTGAGACCAAAAGACCTGACAAGAACAACTTAGAGGAGGAAAATTTTATTTAGGCTCACAATTCAGAGTCCATAGTTGACCCACTCTGAGGTGAGGCAGAACATCATGGTGGAAGGATATGGTGGAGGAAAGCAGCTCAGGACATGACCACCAGAAAGCAGAAACAGAGACATATAGAGAGGGAGTGAGCATGCTCTGCCAACCAGATGCAAAATATAAACCCCAAACACACACCCCGGATGACCTACTTCCTCCAGCTTCACCATATCTGCCAACAGTTACTGTCCAGTTAATCCATTCAAGTGGATTAATCCACTATAAGATTATTGCTCTCATGATCTAATAATTTTACCCCTGCACATTCTTGCATTATCTTACACCTGACTTTTCAGGGAACACCTTATTATCCAAACCAAAACAGAGTCCATCAGCAGATGAATGGTTAAAAAAAAAGTTAAATAAAATGTGGTGTAGACACACATCACACACATTTGAATAGTATTCGGCCAAAAAATAAGAATGTCCTGTAATTTGTAGTAAAGTGGGTGGAACTAAGTTCATTGTGTAAAGTGAAATGAACCAAGCACAGAAAACCAGGTATTACAACGGTGATCTTGATGGAGAGAGCAAAATAATGAAAAATTTATAAGAAAAAATAAGAATTAAAAAAAAAATCAAGATTTGATCCCTATTCCTGTGTCATGTGTATCATAGGTCAGCAGGAAGTCCACGGCCTAGGAACCCAAACTTACGCAGACCTTATTCTTTAGTCACTGGTTGTCAAAGTAGGAAAAGGGAGGTGTGTTAAAAGGGAGGTGTGTTAGTCATAAAATTTCCCTCTAGAATGATATATATCATATCTGCTCATCTGGACACTGGTCAGAGCAAGTCACATGTCCATGCTTAGTTCTGGAGGATGGGAAAGTACAGTCATTTGGCTCAAAGAGGCTGAAATATTCCTGGACAGCCCTAATGACCAATAACTCCATATTGTCCCAACCACAAATTCAGTTTCCACTCTGACTTTGCAAATGCACCCTCTAAAACTTTCAGTCATTATAACTGAATCTAATTACAAAAAATTCTCTTCACCTCCTACCTATATTATCTGTATCTCACCTAGATAACCACACCCCTGTAGTCCTCTACAAACTTTCCTTTCTATCTTCTCTTCTCATCTCTCTCACATACACACTCACCTATCTCTCAAGAGTTAACAGGTGGAATCAGAATACTTCTTGGTCCATGATATCCTACCTGCAGACCATTACTCTTTCATTTTTATATTTTTTTAAAATATTTCTTTGAGGAGCTTCCATATGCCTATATCCTTTCTATCTCTCCTTGTCACTGTCATTGGTGCCCAGATTCTCTATGCATTCATTAACATTCTTAACTCCAGTGACCTTTACTTTTTTTCTCACTTACCTACTCTATTCCGTGGCCACACTCCGGAACCTGTCCTGCACCTTTGGAATCAAACTTGAATATCCTACTTCCTAATCCCAGCCCCTGTCCTTACATTCCTGACTGAGACCACCAGTATTGTCACCTTCAGTTTCTTTTTCCACTCAGCTGTTAGATAACTTCAAATGCAAAATTGACTAACCCACCCTTCAATACCCTAAAGCCCTTCAGAGGCTCCCCCATAGCACAATGGTTCTTAAACACCCCGAACATTATAGCTAATGGAGGAGCTTTTAAAAACTCCTGATGCCAGGCCACATCCCAGATCAATTAAATCAGATTTTTTTTAAAGTATCATGCATTAGTATTTTTTCAAATCTTCCAAAGTGATTTCAATGTGCAGACAAAATCACAACTACTAAAGGATAAAGTCCAACAATGAAAGGTAAAGTACTTCAATAATTGGTAGCATTTGTCAGGTGTGGTAGAGCACGCCGATAATACCAGCTACTCCAGGGGCTGATGCAGGAGGCTCACAAGTGTTAGGCCAGCCCAAGCAACATAGCAAGACACTGTCTCAAAAAAAATGGTTTGGGGATAGCTCAATGGTAAAGCACTTTTGTATTCAATCCCTCAGTACCCCTCCCCACAAGAAAAAAAGAATTGATAGGGTTTTTTCCAACCACTTCGTTAGAGTCACCAATATTGTTTATTTACCTGGGATCCACCCCAGGATATTGAATTACAGCATGTAGAATTATGCTCCCAGGATCAGATTTAACTAATTCTCCAGGGTGATTCTAATGCCTGCTGAGAGTTGACGACCACTTCCTGACTTGCTCATTAACTGAGTCACGTGGAACTCTTGATATGTCTCAATGAATATGGGTTATGGTAAATTTAGCCCATCAGAAAGAATTATGACCTATAATAAATACATAAGTCCTTGTGCATTTGAAGAAACAAAGCTGACCACTGCTGGTTCCTGAATTACACGGGTTCCACTTTTAATTCTCCAACTTCACAATGGTGCAAAGGTGAGATGTTTTCTGTAGGAGCCATTTTTTGAATTCCCATCTTTTCCTGGGCAGACAACATGCAGTACCACACTTTATGGTGAGATGTGGCAGTGGCAGGGACCCCCCTACTCCCAGGCAGCTTTGACATCACAGTATACAACCTTAGTCCATTCATGAGGGTGGAACTCTCAGGACTTAACCCCTGCCCACAAGTCCCCACTTCCTAGTACCCCACAGTGAGGATTAGGGTTCAACATGAATTTTGAAGAGTCACCACCATTAAAAACATGAATCTGTTCCTTTTTTAATTCTTAATTTGAATTTTTAAAAATAAAATGGGTGTTATGGTTTGGATATGGGGTGTCCCCCAAAAGCTCTCATGTGAGATGACGAAGTTTCAGAGGAGAAATGATTGGATTTGGAATCTTAACCCAGTCAGTGAATTAATCCCTGCTGGGATTAACTGAGTGGTAACTAGAGGCAGGTGGGGTGTGGCTGGAGGAAGTGGTTCATTGGAGGCATGGCTATGGGGTAGATATTTTATATCTGGAGCTAGAGTCTCTCTGCTTCTTGACTACGATGATATGAGCTGCTCCCCTCTGCCACACACTTTGACATGATGTTCTGCTTCACCCTGAGCCCCTGGGAATGGAGCCGGCCTTCTCTGGACTAAGACCTCTGAAACCATGATCCTTCAAATAAACTTTTCTTCCCTTACCGTTGTACTGGTCAGACCCTTTAGTCACAGCAGCGAAAAAGCTGACTAAAACAATGGGTATCACTTAATTCAATTAATCTACTCTTGAATCCCAAATTGCCTGATGGACATGTTCTCCAATTCTAGCACTTTTCCAACACTACCTCTTTGTCCACCCAAGATGAAGAAATATGTGTGGAATGAATCATTCAATTTGGTGTTCAAAAATTCTGAAGTAAGGGCAAAAGAATTTGAGTACCTCTTCATCACTAATATCATCATTCTTACTGTGACACATTTGCTCAACATAGTGTAGATCTGAAGCCTCCATCTGTCCCCACTAAAAGTTCTCTTCATTCTTTTCCCCTCACAAAATACAGAACTCTCCTCCTTATGCCAATCAAATACCAGGAACATCATGTGTCTTATGCATCTAAGCCCAAACCCTCCCTCTCACCCAGTGGCGTCCAAAACTAGGTTACAGAAGTCACTTGTTAAATATTAGGGAATTTTATAAGTTTGTTTTCCAGTCTTTATGTTAACTTGAAGGCAGCCGTGGTAAGAGTATTAATAACATGGAAGTTGGCAAATGGTACAAATCATGCTGGCAAAGGCTCTTTTTGATGATTCTGTTTTAATAAAGCCAATACGCCAAATTTATTTATTTGCATAAATTTATTGTTCATATAACCAGTAAGAGTGTATAGAGTTTTAATTTCTTTGTTTTAATTCTCATATAACACTTTTAAGTCTCTGCATAAAGAAAAGTGAAGCTAAAATGGTTCAACACCTTGCCTATTATATCTAAGGTTCAAAACAGATCTGGCTTCCATCTGGTTCATGCCTGTTTCTACAGCACTAGTTTATTTAGAAGGTAAATCACCTACAAACCTAAGGGCAAAAGCTATCAATTCTTTGCCTGATTCATTCATTCCAGTCTTTCATTCATCAACAGATACTTATTAAGTAACTATTGGGTGTCAGACTCTGTGCCAGGCACTGGGATTACAAAGATAAATAGGACACAGTTCCTGTCCTCAAGGACCTCCCTGTCTATTGGGATAGAAAGATATCCCAACAGATAAATTACAACCGAGTGAGGCATAGAAAGCACTGGGCCCTGGGCCCAAAAGTCTTTATTGTGGTTGGAAAGAAATAGTGTGTGTGTCAATGAACTGTGCTCCTAATGGTAATGAAGATCAGTCCATTGTAGGAAGATGACTTTTAAAACCTCATGGCCTCATCCATCCCTATATATGTAGCTGATGACATGACAATTCTACAAAACATGTCATTATTTATATGCCCAAAGATCAGGGACAAAGGAAAAAAAGCACCCATTTTTCCTTCTTAGATGTACATCCAAGCAATGCAAACATACTATCATTGGTTTCCTTACATCTGCCAAGAGGCAATAAGTCAAATAAATAATTTAGCCCAGCTGAGGCACCACAAGAAAACAAGGCCATCAGTCATCTCAGCTGCATTATTGATTGCCAATAACAAGATACTTGCTAAGACAAATGACTCAGCTATTATACTAGTGAGGTTTTAGCCCATCCAACTACATAAATCATATTGAACTGTTTGTTGTTTTAAGGTGTACAAACATATTCATAATAATATTACCCCCATCCTTGCAATTTATCTAAGGTGGTTCTTCATATGCAAAAGCTAAACAGGTTATTTGCCCAATTACACAATTTTTCTCTTTCTCCTATTGGGAATTATCACATGCTATTGCATCTACCTAACAGAAAACTACCTGTGTTTATCTTTACTCCTGTAAAACCTAGGTATTGTTTTTGAAACAAAAAAGAAAAGGTACATTACAATGACTTTAATAAAATTAATTCATGCTAGGCAAATCAAGGTGTGATAGAATAAGCACAGAGCAATTAGAGTCAGAAGGTCCAAGGGTAGCTATTGGTTGTATAAACCTGGACATCTTTTTCTTTTCATCTATCTTTTGACTTCTTTACAAAATAGGGATAATATCACCTGACCTGCCCACTTCATGAGGTGGTTGGGAGAATAAAGAACATGATGAAAATTTGAAAACGTTGTAAAACACTCTTGATACATGACAAAGCTGTTTCAACATAAATATGATCTTTCATTAATTAATTTATCAAGGGTAGGTGTATGTATTTGATATTCTAAGCAGAAACAGATAAAACACTCAGATTAGGATAATTCCAGGGACACAGATTTACCAAGAGACTAGTTACAAAGGTGTGGGAGGGAGTGGAGATCGATGATGCCATGAGGGATAGTTCAGGAACCCAAGGCCAGAAGCAGCAGGACTGTGATTGCCCCGTGCAGGAAATTATGTAAGGTGGGAGAGGTTACCTCAAGAATACAGAACGACAGAATTATGAGGGTCATGAAGACCAGGCTTCTGGGGAAGAACAATGAGCTTGTCTCATAGATACAGCCAACCTAAAGGCCTCCAGTAAAGGACAGAGGTAAGCATTCTCTTCCCACCCCATCGGCCACACCCCACCAAGGGCCAGCAAAACCATGTAACTCACAGGGATTTGGCTTCTGAGCTAGGTGGAAAAGGGAGGAGAGTATACCAGGAGGGACAAAGAAAGAAATATAGCACAATGGGAAAAAGCTGGTCATAATTATTCTGCCACTCAAGATATAGACCCCCAAACCATATTCTACTTTTCCTCTCCAAAGCCCCACTTTAGCTTATAAAATCAAGTCAACTTTCTACCATTTCTTTCATATTCATCAGATATTCATATCCATTGTGGTGCTAATACATTAAGCAAGAATATTTTTCAGGCAAGTGGCAGAGACCAGCTCAAAATGGCCTAAGCAATGAAAGGAACGAATTGGTTCACTAACTGAAAACTGGATGCACATGATCTCCTCAGCCATGGATGGATTCAGGAGTTGAACGTCTCAGCAGGAGGAAGTCTTTCTCTCCCCTCTGTATCGTCTTCTTTCTCAGGCTGCTGACATCCCTTTTGGGTAGTCTCTGTCTCGATAGACATTTCAAGTTGCTTGAGCACAATTCATATAAAGTTACAAAATTAACAGAAGTTGTTCCTTTCTCCCAGCAAAATTACCAAGGTTGAGTCTCATTGACCTTAATAAACCAAGTCATCGGGTCAGTTGTTTGAATCACCCACTGTGACCCAGATGAAGAAATGTTGTTTGTCTAGGCCTCAGTGAAGAACCTTTCCCAGGAACCAGTAGAAGAGGTATCAGACATACCTAAGCAGAAGGGAAAGGCATTATAGCCCCGACACTGTCATTTCTGTATTCCTCCACAGTGCTTACCACTGGGTGTCTCCCATTCTTGAGGGACTTGACTTGATAAATGCTTGGTAAAATAATCCAGATATTAATCAGTTTTATGCCAGTCCTTGAAATACAGATTGAATTCCCTTCAACACTTAATCCTACCTTAAAAGAGAATTCAAATATCTTTGATATTTCTGCAAGTTTTTAGGGTCTTCCTCCTTAATATCAGACTCTGTTATTCAGCAGCATTAAAGGCTATCCCTGCCTTGAGCAATTTTGACCCTGAAAAATTCAGTTACTCTTGGTTTCCAGAATACACACACACACACACCAGCACACACAATAAAATCTGCTCAATTTCTTTCTAAAGATATATGAAGCCGGCACCATGGCACACACCTGTAAATCCCAGCAGTACAGGAGGCTGAGCCAGGAGGATTACAAATTCAAACCCAGCCTCAGCAAAAGCCAGGCACTAAGCAACTCAGTGAGACCCTGTCTCTAAATAAAATATAAAATAGGGCTGGGGATATGGCAAAGTGGTCGAGTGCCCCTGAGTTCAATCCCCAGTACCCCACCCCACCCCCCGCCAAAAAAAGATATATGAGATGTTATGAGAGTTTTATATAGAAACAATCCACACTACTCTAACAGATGCTTCAAGGAATCCCTCCCAAATTTACCAGCTCCTAACTCTTACCCAGACTTAATCTACCTTATGGCTCCTAGTTGTCCATTCCTATCTTTTCATAGAAAACCAAGTTCCCCACTAGATCTCCTATAGGAAAATGAGTGACCCATTCTTACCTCAACTTTAATTCCAGTAGGCACCCACAATATCAAAGATGAGATGAAGTGGGAGCAAAGAACCGCAATTTACTACCTGCATTAAGCATTTCCAAAAGGTTTCTTCCAAAAAGGGCAATGTTCTTCCTATAAGGAATTCTGAGCAATAAAATGGCTATGAATCTGTGCCAATTTTATATCTGTATTGCTTCTCATAATCATCTCCTCATACCCATATTCACCACCATTGTTTATGCAAAAAAAGATTTGTTGTTTTTGAAGGAAACTGAAAAATCGGCTTGCCTTTGCCAACACTGCTTAATACCGCTGAGTAGGCACTTTTTTCTATGCAGAGCAAAAGGGAAGGAGATGGAATTCCCTTTCTCAAAATTAGAATAGACAAATTAACTCCTGAATCAAACTGCAGGCACGTTCTATCTTCTGAGAAGAAATGTACAAGTAAACAATAATTATGACTCAGAGCATAGACACTGACCCCATAATGGCCATCTTGGGGACAACAGGGGGGACTTATGATCCAGTCTTAAGGTGTTGGAGGAGATTTGCTGGAGGACGGTTAAGAAGGGCATTTAAGGATGGCTGTCTCAGGCAGAGGAGTAGCTTGTTCATGGGGAGAGAAAGCATGATGGTTCAGAAAACTGCACAGTGTTCCAGAATGGTAGGGAGGCAGGTAACACAACATGTCCGGGAGGAGGACATCAACCTGGGCAAGTAAGCACCGACCAAAAAAGGCAGGCTTGGTAAATTGCATATAAGGTTTGGGTTTTATAAAGAAAATATTGCGATGTGATTCTGCAATTTGTATTTGGGGTAAAAATGGGAGTTCATAACCCAATTGAGTCAAATGTATGAAAGAAGATATATCATGAGCTTTGTAATGTTTTGAACAACCAATAAAAAATATATATATAAAAAAGAACAGAATGGATTAGAATTGGCAGAGATAAAAAACAGGATACAAGATAAGAGGTGATTCACTAGACCAGACAAGAGAGAAGTGATAGGAAATTGGTAAAGATATGTTGGTGTGGAAAGAAGTAGATGAATGTGAAAGATCAAAATAACCTGGGGTGTTGTCAGGGTGCATAGTAAAGGGTAAGAAAAAAGTAAATTTTGAGCTGGGTCACCAGAAAAATGATTACAGTGAACTAAAAGATGTTTTTAAAATTTATTTTTTAATTGAAAAAAGTTGTGCGGGGGTGGGGGGGGTGGGTGGTGGTGCATGCCTATAATACAAGTGATTCGGGAGGTGAGGCAGGGGGATTACAAGTTACAGACCAGCTTCAGCAATTTAGCACTGCCTTAGGCAATTTATAAAAAAAAAAAAAAGAAAATATTGGAGACTTCTCACAAAACTAGCTCTCAAACCCAACCAAACAAAGTTATGTTAATGCCTCCTTTCCTCTTAAACCCAAACCAGAAGGGCAGAAACTAGGATATAGTCCCCAAATAGTCAAAATTATTGCATCCTGACACAATTGCCTCGAGGAATTACCTAAGGAAGGATAATTACACATAAATCTGAGGAAAATGTTCCCAAGACTACTCTGTTTTCAAAGAACTGCTCTTCCAACCAATCTATACCTTCATGGTGGTCACTGTCTCTGAGGACTGATTAATGGCTGCTGTGTATTCAGGCAGCTGTGCTTGGGCATTCCGTCCAATCATTTGGTATTCAGGATAACTTAAGGGTTTTCTTTTCCTTTCCCTTCCAAGAGACAATCAACTTGTCATAAACCATTACCTTTTTCAATATATGTGCATTTCATTTTCTGAAACACACATACACATGCACATAATCTTTCAAAAATAGGTGGCTTCCTACACCAGCAAACACACATGCCAGTTTTAAGTGGATGCATATATCAGAATGGCACTTCCAGAATATACAACAGTAATAATTCCTTATATTTGCATAGTGCTTTTTATTTATAATTTATACACAGCTGCTCCCAAAAAGGATATGAGACAGCTACTGCACTTGATAATTTATGAAGTGTTCCATCTTTTGACAACTTTGGGAGGTAAGAAGAATAAAGATTAGCATTCTTGTCAAGAAGAAAAGTAAACTGAGGCTGAAAATCTAAGGTGACCTCCCCCAATCTGATCCCAGGTCTCTGAAAACCTCAAGCTACACTCTTTCAAATGAATCAGGCCATCTTCTCTAGCAACTTGTACAACCATCAGTTCTTCTAAAAACACCCTGAGAAACGGATAAGCAGGAGATCACTAGTGTGAGAACATATTCCAAACACTTGTACCTCATCTCCATGTCTCTGTTCTCAGTCTCTCCTGTTAAGGGTAATTGCTAACATTTACTAGATGCCCAGGATGTTCTCAGTTCTATTATAAGTGGTTTACATTTATCACATCATGGAAGCCCTATAAAGTAATTAGTATTAATTCCATTTTAAAGGTGAGAAAGTGATGAGGATATTGAAGTAAGAGAATGGATAAATAAGTTTCCCAAAGAGATCTGGATAGCAGATTTTAGAGCCGGGTTACATGTTCAGACAGTCTTAACTAAGGGCTCACATGCTAATCACTAGCTATTCTTTGTCCCAGAAATGGCTTCAGAAGAGATGCATCACAGACAATATATTCTGTGCTACAAAAGAGGTTTACACACACACACACACACACACACACACACACACACAGTGTAGTGTACCTCTCTCCCCACATGATTCAGTGGACCAATGACTCTTCCAAATAATCTACCCAATCTTCTCAGGATGCCTAAAAACTTTTATAACTCTAAGTACAAATGTACTTCCTTACAGAGTTCTGCTCTCCCTGGAATGCAAACATGTTTCTCTACCATAACCAATCAGATGGGTGTCACCACCTAGGGTGGACAATTTGGCTTGTCTGATAAATTATTTTGAAAGATGAGATATCTGAAGATTTTGTACTCAAGTGTGTGTATATATATATATATATATATATATATATATTCCATATAATGGCCCCAGACTTATTGTGATGCCCCTTTATATTAGTATCTCTGCCACCACCAAGCCTCCCTACTGCCACATTGTCTAAGTCCTTACCTTTCCACCTCCATCCCCTCTGGGCCCATGTGCTATTATCTGTAATTCTAAATATTTACTGTGCCTTACAACATGTCTGCTTCTTCTACACCTGTGCCTCTTGCTACCCAACTGTATTTGAGATATTATAACTAAGTGAGGAATTAAGTGATCACTGGAAACATCAGAGGAAAGATTAAGATGTTAAAGTAAAAGCAAAGGAACAACGTTCTTGAACAATAATTGATACTAAAAAAAATCTCAGGAGGAAAAAGAACAAAATTTATATTGGTATTATATATATTTATGTATGTATCGTATCAGGTAGTCCCAGTTGCCAAAAGGAAATCAAAACTTACTATGGCTAAAACGTGAAATGACTGAAGAAATATTTTTAAAAACTGGTTGAGTATGACAGAGACTGTTGATTGCCTACCCAATATCTATTCTCTTTTCTTGCTAATTGGATGCAAATTTTGTTGGGAGTCATTATATGTTATATAAAAGAAGGAAGGAAGGAAACAATAAGATCAGGAATAATGATTTAAGATATGTATACATAATGACTTTCCAGTATCCTTGAAAATTGTAACACACATTTGAAAATTATAATTCCTGCCTTCAAAGTCACAGGTTTAGGTGTTAGAGTAGCGTATGTACCTTAAGTCCCTTCCCCACTCACATCCTTCCCTGAAATTACATTATATTTATATACTCTGGCTAATATATGGATCATTTTCCTAAATATACAGGATATTGCCCCATTTTTAGACAAACCAGACAGAGATGTTTTGCAGGTCATACTACTACTGGTTGATGAAGACCAACCATCACCAATTCACATCCCTGCATATAATTTCTATTTAGGATATAGGCATAAATGCCATTATGATATTCTATCCTTGTAGCAAAGTTTTATGTTGGGCACCAGTTCAAATGGCCAATTTCAAAATCAAATGCATGTGATTGAAAGAAATCTTTTCTAGTTCCACTTCAAATATCCTTGTTTAACTGGCAGAGGAGTAATTTAAATATGAATTGGTATTTCTGAAAGTCAGTACTTACCCAACAAGCCAAAGAGCTATGTACATAATGTACTTTTTATGTAATACCTGGGAAAAAGACAAGAGTGATTAAAGGAAAAAAATGGAAGAACCAGATAGCTTCACTAGCAGTGTAAGATATTAATAATAAAAGAAAATAAACAAAATGTTCATATTTAAATATTTAGAAACCACCGGTAAACAATACTGAAAGTCACTGTGTCAAACATTGTGTAAACACTTCATATTGTCTCATCTTTTCACTACCTATAGGTAAGTATATTTTAGATTGTTCTCCAGCTTTGAAGATAAAATATTTGAAGTTCAATTAAATAAGTTTTCCAGAGTCACACAACTATAAAATGGTAGATCAAAAGTCTAACCAATGCAGGTATCCGGTTCTTCAGTGAACTCAAGCATCTTGCTATGCACTCTATGCAAACAAAAGAAAATTTGTTAAAAATTATTTTAACAATAAAAATACGCTAAAATTTTAGTCAATTGCAATATGGTTTTTAGTGGAGTAAGGATCAAAAGAGAGAAGTAAAAGCATACAACGTTTCGCCTTATTTGAGAGATCTAGATATTGATGAACTTTAAAGGTTGTTAGCAAAATATACATAAATTACATATACATATATAAATCCAAGGTAGTTATTAGTAGGCTAAATAATAATAAATTAGAAGTCAGTAATGAGAGAAATTAAAATAAAACAGACCATACTGATTTGGTAAAATATAGAAAAGAAGTGAAAAGTAAAAATATACAGATATGGCAGATTGTATTTTCCAAAGGTGGTCACTTCATTATATTTCCCACCTTGTATGTCCTTAAACTGCATGGATGGCACATCTCTGTTGAGGGGTGGAGTATATTCCTTTTCCTTGGGCTTACGCAAAACTTTATGAAGGCGTCACCTAATACAATTCCATGAATATGATTGATGCTCATGACTTCGGAGGCAAGGTCTGGCCCTTTGAACCCAGTCACCATACTGTATCGAAGAGCAAATGACACAGAGAGGCCATGTGAATGTGTCCAGGCAAATAGCCACAGATAAATTCCCAGCCATCACCAACATCAACTACCAGACATATGAGCATATGGGTTCTCAAATTAGTCCATAATTCAGGCTTCAAGTCACTGAGTTGAGAACTAAAGCATCACAGAAGACAGAAAAGCCATCTCTGCTCTACTCTATCTGAATTACTTCCCACCTAAACTATGAAAGATGATGAAACAATTATTGTACCAAGCCAGTAAGTTTTGGGGTAAGTAGGGGTATAGCAATAGATAACTAATAAAGCATAGAAAAAAATCCAGTTACTAATAGGGCATTATGTAAAAATGTGGATGTGTAACCGATGTGATTCTGCAATCTGTATTTGGGGTAAAAATGGGAGTTCATAACCCACTTGAATCTAATGTATGAAATATGATATGTCAAGAGCTTTGTAATGTTTTGAACAACCAATAAAAAAAAGAAAAAGAAAAATAATTCAAACTGGGAAAAAAAGAAAGAAAAAAATCCAAAGTTAGATTGCAAGAACAACTTGAAACTTATCAGAAATTTAATGCATTAAAAAATTAAACTCACCCACTAAATGAATAAGAAAAAAAATCAAAGGTGGATCAAAAATGAAAGAATTGCATAAAAAGTTAACAGGCAAATAATCCCCTTCTAAAAACAAGATTTCTTCAGCAATACAAATATGAATCTACACAGAACTAAAACAAAAAGCATATTAAATTTAAAATATCTGACTTTCTGGCTTCTACTTGCTCCACTCTATTAATGATACTCTCATTTGAGTTTTTAATTTGGTTTATAATTTCCTTCATTTCTAAGATTATTGTTTGATTCTTTTTTATAATCTCTATCTCCTGATAAAGATGCTTAACTTCTTCTTTTATCTGTTTATGTAATTCATTCTCAATGTGTTCTTTCGCTGCTTGAATTTGCTGTCTTGTATCCTCTTTAAGGTTCCGTTCCATCTGTCTCAGGTGTTCCATGAGTTCTTTATATGACCATTTTTCTGGTGACTCTATATCTTCTTGAATATTTAGGCTGCCCTGCATTGTTTGCACTCCTTTTCTTCCTTGCTTTTTCATGCTGTTCATATTGTTTCTTGTTCTGTTTGACTGCTGAGTTACTGTTTACTCCTATAAATATATTTGATGTTTGGGAGGAAAGGTATTAGAAGGGATGGGAAGAAGTCACTAAAGAGAATGAGAGTAAGCAGGTAGACGACAAAATATATCATCTGGAAAAGAGTCTAGCCAACTCAGATAAGCTGGTTAAAAATCATGAGAGAAACATACAAGAGATATGTGATAATATAAAAAAATCAAATTTAAGAGTCATTGGGCTAGAGGAAGGGATAGAGATTCAAACAAGGGGAATGAGTAATCTACTAGATGAAATAATTACAGAAAACTTTCCAGAAATAAAAAAGGAAACAGATATACAAATTGTAGATGCATACAGGACACCGAGCATACAAAATCACAGTAGACCAACGCCAAGACACATTTTTATGAAGATATCCAATATACAGAACAAAGAGAAAATATTAAAAGCTACAAGAGAAAAGAGAAAGATTACATTCAGGGGTAAACCAATAAGGTTAACAACGGACTTCTCAACTCAGACACTGAAAGCGAGAAGATCCTGGAACAATGTATTTCAAACACTGAAAGACAATGGATGCCAACCAAGAATTCTATACCCAGCAAAATTAAGCTTCAGATATAACAATGAAATAAAAATCTTTCATGATAAACAAAAACTAAAAGAATTTGCAGCCAGAAAACCAGCATTGCAAAGCATCTTGAGCAAAACACTTCACAAGGAAGAAATGGAAAACAATAACCAAAGCCAACAGTGGGAAGTACCTCAGTAAAGACAGATGGAGGGGGGAAAGCTAATCATGGTGAAACAAACGCAATTAAAAAAAAAGAGAGATAAATAATCAAACATGGCTGGAAGTACAAACCATATATCAATAGTAACTCTAAACATTAATGGTTTAAACACTCCAATAAAGCAACATAGGCTGGTAACATGGATCAAAAAAACAAATACTACAATATGCTGCCTCCAGGAGACACACCTGACTGGAAAAGACATACACAGGCTGAAGGTGAAAGGTTGGGAAAAAATATACCACGCACACGGTCCTCGCAAGCAAGCAGGGGTGGCCATCCTCATATTAAATAAAATCGACTTCAAGACTAAGTTAATCCAAAGGGATAAGGAAGGAAGGACATTATATACTGTTAAAAGGAACCATTAAACAACAAGACATAACAATTATCAATATTTATGCACCAAATAATGGTGCTTCGAAGTTTATAAAACAAATTCTCCTCAAGTTCAAGAATCAAATAGACCACAACACAATAATTATGGGTGACTTCAACACACCTCTCTCACCATTGGACAGATCCTCCAAGCAAAAGTTGAATAAAGAAACTATAGACCTCAATACCACAATCAATAACCTAGACTTAACTGACATATATAGAATATGCCAACCATCATCGAATGGATATACTTTTTTCTCAGCAGCACATGGATCCTTCTCAAAAATAGACCATATATTATGCCATAGGGCAACCCTCAATAAATATAAAGGGGTGGAGATTATACCATGCATTTTATCTGATCATAATGGATTGAAACTGGAAATTAATGATAAAAGAAGGAAGGGAAAATCCAATATCACATGGAAAATGAACAATATGTTACTGAATGATCAAAGGGTTACAGAAGACATAAAGGAGGAAATCAAAAAATTCTTAGAGATAAATGAAAATGCAGACACAACCTATGGGACACAATGAAAGCAGTCTTAAGAGGGAAATTCATCGCCTGGAGGTCATTCCTCAAAAAAAGGAAAAACCAACAAATAAATGATCTCACACTTCATCTCAAAGCCCTAGAAAAGGAAGAGCAAAACAATAGCAAATGCAGCAGAAAGCAAGAAAAAATTAAAATCAGAGTGGAAATCAATGAAATTGAAACAAAAGAAACTATTGAAAAAATTAACAAAATTAAAAGTTGGTTCTTTGAAAAAATAAACAAGATTGACAAACCTTTAGCCATACTAACGAAGAGAAGAAGAGAGAACTCAAATTACTAACATAAGGGATGAAAAAGGCAATATCACAACAGATGCCACAGAAATAAGAAGACAATTAGAAATTATTTTGAAAACCTATATTCCAATAAAATAGAAGATAGTGAAGACATCGATAAATTTCTTAAGACATATGATTTGCCCAGACTGAGTCAGGAGGACACACACGATTTGAACAGACCAATATCAATGGATGAAATTGAAGAGGTAATCAAAAGACTACCAACCAAGAAAAGCCCAGGACCGGATGGGTATACAGCGGAGTTTTACAAAACCTTTAAAGAAGAATTAATACCAATACTTTTCAAGTTATTCCAGGAAATAGAAAAAGAGGGAGTTCTTCCAAATTCATTCTATGAGGCCAACATCACATTGATTCCGAAACCAGACAAAGACACATCAAAGAAAGAAAACTACAGACCAATATCTCTGATGAACCTAGATGCAAAAATCCTCAATAAAATTCTGGCGAATCGGATACAAAGACACATCAAAAAAATTGTGCACCATGATCAAGTAGGATTCATCCCTGGGATGCAGGGATGGTTCAATATATGGAAATCAATAAATGTTATTCACCATATCAATAGACTTAAAGATAAGAACCATATGATCATCTCGATAGACGAAGAAAAAGCATACGACAAAGTACAGCATGCCTTTATGTTCAAAACATTAGAAAAACTAGGGATAATAGGAACTTACCTTGATATTGTAAAAGCTATCTACGCTAAGCCCCAGGCTAGCATCATTCTGAACAGAGAAAAATTGAAGGCATTCCCCCTAAAATCAGGAACAAGACAGGGATGCCCTCTATCACCACTTCTATTCAATATAGTTCTGGAAACACTGGCCATAGCAATTAGACAAACGAAAGAAATTAAAGGCATAAAAATTGGAAAGGAAGAACTTAAATTATCACTATTTGCAGATGACATGATTCTATACCTATAAGACCCAAAAGGGTCTACAAAAAACTACTAGAACTAATAAATGAATTCAGCAAAGTGGCAGGATATAAAATCAACACGCACAAATCAAAGGCATTTCTGTATATCAGCAACAAAACCTCTGAAATGGAAATAAGGAAAACCACTCCATTCACAATATCCTCAAAAAAAATAAAATACTTGGGAATCAACCTAACAAAACAGGTGAAAGATTTATACAATGAAAACTACAGAACCCTAAAAAGAGAAGTAGAAGAAGATCTTAGAAGATGGAAAGATATACCCTGTTCATGGATAGGCAGAAATAGCATCATCAAAATGGCGATATTACCAAAAGTCCTCTATAGGTTTAATGCAATGCCAATCAAAATTCCAATGGCATTGCTTGTAGAAATAGATAAAGCAATCATGAAATTCATATGGAAAAATAAAAGATCCAGAATAGCAAAAGCAATTCTAAGCAGGAAGTGTGAATCAGGTGGTATAGCAATACCAGATTTCAAATTATACTACAGAGCAATAGTAACAAAAACAGCATGGTACTGGTACCAAAACAGGCGGGTGAACCAATGGTACAGAATAGAGGATACAGAGACTAATCCACAAAGTTACAACTATCTTATATTCGATAAAGGGGCTAAAAGCATGCAATGGAGGAAGGATAGCATCTTCAACAAATGGTGTTGGGAAAACTGGAAATCCATATGCAACAAAATGAAACTGAATCCCCTCCTCTCACCATGCACAAAAATTAGCTCAAAATGGATCAAGGACCTTGATATCAAATCAGAGACTCTGCGTATGATACAAGAAAAAGTTGGCTACGATCTACATATTGTGGGATCAGGCTCCAAATTCCTTAACAGGACACCCATAGCACAAGAGTTAATAGCAAGAATCAACAAACGGGACTTACTTAAACTAAAAAGTTTTTTCTCAGCAAGAGAAACAATAAGAGAGCTAAATAGGAAGCCTACATCCTGGGAACAAATTTTTACCCCTCACACTTCAGATAGAGCCTTAATATCCAGAGTATACAAAGAACTCAAAAAATTAGACAATAAGATAACAAATAACCCAATCAACAAATGGGCCAAGGACCTGAACAGACACTTCTCAGAGGAGGACATACAATCAATCAACAAGTACATGAAAAAATGCTCACCATCTCTAGCAGTCAGAGAAATGCAAATCAAAACTACCCTAAGATACCATCTCACTCCAGTAAGATTGGCAGCCATTATGAAGTCAAACAATAACAAGTGCTGGAGAGGTTGTGAGGAAAAGGGTACTCTTGTACATTGCTGGTGGGACTGCAAATTGGTTCGGCCAATTTGGAAAGCAGTATGGAGATTCCTGGGAAAGCTAGGAATGGAACCACCATTTGACCCAGTTATTGCCCTTCTTGGTCTATTCCCTAAAGACCTTAAGAGAGCATACTACAGGGATACTGCCACATGGATGTTCACAGCAGCACAATTCACAAAAGCTAGACTGTGGAACCAACCCAGATGCCCTTCAATGGATGAATGGATTAAAAAATGTGGCATTTATACACCATGGAGTATTACACAGCACTAAAAAATGACAAAATCATGGAATTTGCAGGGAAATGGATGGCACTAGAGCAGATTATGCTTAGTAAAGCTAGCCAATCCCTAAAAAACAAATACCAAATGTCTTATTTGATATAATGAGAGCAACTAAGAATAGAGCAGGGAGGAAGAGCAGGAAGAAAAGATTGACATTAAACAGAGGCACGAGATGGGAGGGAAAGAGAGAGAAAAGGGGAATTGCATGGAATGGAAAGAGACCCTCATTGTTATAAAAAACTACATAAAAGAGGTTGTGAGGGGAATTGGAAGAAAAAATAAGGAGAGAAATGAATTACAGTAGATGGGATAGAAAGAGAAGATGTGGGGGAGGGGGATAGTAGAGGATAGGAAAGGTAGCAGAATACAACAGTCACTAGTATGGCATTATGTAAAAATGTGAATGTGTAACCGATGTGATTCTGCAATCTGTATTTGGGGTAAAAATGGGAGTTCATAACTCACTTGAAACTAATGTTTGAAATATGATATGTCAAGAGCTTTGTAAGGTTTTGAACAACCAATAAAAAAATAAAAATAAAAATAAATTTAAAATAATACTTCTGATTAATAGAAAAATTATGAAAGTTACAAAGCATAAATATATATTCTACTATCAACGTAGTTTTGTAAATGTTAATATTTACATATATATGTATATATAAGATCATAGAAAATACCTAGACATCTATATTCTAATCATAATTATGTTTGTATGTGTCATAAAGATGAGGGTATTGGATTTGCTGATATCAAGTAGGACTAACTGTTCCACTTTTCACAGAATGTGCACGCACACACACACACACACACACATACACACAGACACAATTGAAATGACAGGTAAAAATGTACAAAAGCTAGAATTTAGCATATTACAAAACCACACTGTTAACAACCTCATATGCCTACCTAAATTGCCATATGTTAGGTAAGTAGATGAAATTACATTGAGATAGCTAACCCATATTTCCACTATTACTTTTATTCCAGCAATTTCCCAGGGAGATAACCCAAAATAAATGAAAATAAGAATACACTGACTCAGACATGACAAAAAAACCACATAGTCCTGGCACTAGAAGCACTTGTTGTTCAATCAGTATTTGGAATTAAGCTATAGACCAAATACCATGTGAGGCACTTAAGGATACAAAGGTGAATCTGGCATCTCTAGTCCTGTTGAAGGTTTATTGTTTAGTAGAGGAGATGGGCTCTGAACAGAGGAGCCATACGACTTTGAACTTTCCAATTGTACAAAGATAATAAAGGAAAATAATTAAAATGTTTTTCAGACATTAAGCATGAGACAGCACAGCAAAGTGACACCTGCTTGGGGGTGGGGCATTAATTAGGTATGCCCTATGATTGCTCAGCTTATGGCCTTGAGAAAATGTCCAGGTCTCAGTGCAGGAAGGAGAAAACCAAATGGAGCCCCACAATCCTCTTGAGTTGAGGAAAGAGATTTGGGAGTTTGAAGAGACCCTGAAGGCTAGGATTCATCAAGCAGAGCACTAAAGAAGGGACAGTTGTACTTAAAATACTTCAGATATATGCAGAAGGCTCCCCTGAGATACCCACCTGAGCGCTAACCAACACATACATGTGAGGACGCTCTTCACAGCCAGGTAAAGAACACCTCCAAGGGCTGAGGTGGTCACCTCCAGAGGGCATATAGTGCCAGAAAGGTTTTCAGTTCTCACAAGCAGGAAAAAAAGCACCTCTGTAATTAACCAGGCGTGGGATAAGGTATTCAAATGGCTATCGACTCAGTGATGAAACAAAATTAGTTCTAGAACATAGACTATTATGGTCCTGCCTAACAAAGCTTCACAGAAAGTCCTACAGGCACCAAACTAGTTCAAGGTCAATTATCTATCGACACCTCAGGGAAAACAAACAAACAAACAAACAAAATCTTCAAGAATATTTATAAGGATCCGAAAATGTTCTGAACTTAACAAGGTAAAATTCACAATGTTTGTCATCCAATGGAAAAAAAAATAACAGGAATATGAAGAAGCAGGAAAATACAGCCCATAATTAGACAGTGAAATAGCACCCTTAAATTAATGAAAGAAAAGAACAGTCAACTGCTAATTCTATTCCTGACCTCCTCCAAAAATCTTTTATAAACAAGAGACATTTTAGTGATAGAAAAGCCCAAGAATTCATTACCAGCAAATCCATACTATAAAAATATAATTTTAAAAAGTCCTTAAGGTAGAAGGAAAACTATAACAGAAATCTGCATCAACATGAAGTCAAAGAGCCCTAGAAACATCAAAAATGTGGAGAAATATTAAAAAATTTTTCTCTAATTTAAAAAAACCTTTCTTCCAAATATCTCATTAAAGCAAAATTATAACAGTGTACTAAGAGGTTTAAAACATACATTAAAGTAAAATATATGGCATACATAGCACAAGGCATGGGAGGAGGAAAACAAAATTATGCTTTTGTCAGTTTTTATACTATATAAATTAAAGATGTACACTATGACTCTAAAGCAATACCTAAATAAACAAACAAATGGTAAAATGGGATAATAAATACAGTCAGTGAATCCAAAAGAAATGCAACAAAAAGAAAAGGGAAAAGAAAATAAAGAACAGACAGGGAAAGTACAAGGCAATAAATGGTGACCTAAACTTGACTCTTTGAATAATCACATTAAATGTAAATGGAGTAAACCTCCCAATTAAAAGACAAAGACTGTTAAAACATTGAATTGTAAAATAAACTAGTCTTCCTACAAGGAATAAACATATTAGAATTAAAAAGATGAAAAAAAATGTGCCATGCTAACATTAATTAAAATGAATCTGGAGGGGTTACAATTCTTTTAAATAAAACATATTCAGAGAGAGAGAGAGAGAGAGAGAGAGAGAGAGAGAGCGAGCGCGCGCGCGCGAGAGCACAAGCCTATAAAATTTCTGGTTGCTGTGCATCATGACCAACATATGATACAGTCAATCTTTTTCTCTTTTCTATTGAGTGAGAGTATACTACTTTGTAAATGTGCTTTTAGTTCACACTTCCCTAATGACTAGTGATATTTTTAAAGGCTTATTTTCCACTTGTGTATCTTCGTTGATGAAGTCTAGAAGCCAGCCTTTCAGCAGACTCATGTTTTACAGACATTGAAAAAAATTTTCCCTTCAAAGATATTGTTCAAAAAAAATGAAAAGGACTAAAACATATGAATATATATTTCATATATTTCTAGAATATATGAAAACTCTTATGACTCAATAATAAGATTTAAAAAGCTGAGCATATTTTTTTTTGAAAAAAATACTTAACCAAAGTGAATAGTGGGAGAAATAACAGAGTCTCTTCACTTTTAAACATCCCGGTACAAGAAAGATTTTGATATGGTTCTGGAACTGAAAAGAAGGCCTGTGTCACTTAAGGTAGATGCCATGAAATGAGGTTGAGGTAGGCAGGGGACAGGATCAACTGGGACTTAAAAAACATTGTGAGGAGTTTTCTAATTGTTCAAGTTTAGGTAACTTTCTTAAACTTTGTGTTTATTTTTTTAAAAAGCAAAATTAGAATTTTTTTTTTTTTAACTTACAAGACAGCTGACAGAATTTCATGAGTTAACAAAAGTAAAAAGAGTTTACAAGGGTCCCTGGAATGCAGAAGAAGCCCTAAAGGACTTGCTCTACAATTTCCACCTCAATACATGACAGGTCATAATAACTATTTCATCACGGTCTGGAGTTTAGATACATAAGCAATGGGATTTACAAATTTATATTTTTTCTGTTCTGAATGAGACATTGAATTCTCAGCTATCTCCAAAACGCTAGCACCAGTGATCAAAAATTACAATGAGACAATGACAGAAAAATCAGCATGGCATGGTTCCTCCCCTCCCTCCTTTCTGTACAAGGAGAGTCCCCATTCCGTTTGTGCTTTGGGGCATTTGCGATTGTTGCCATAGAGATTATTCTGTGACCCTATTGTTAAGAACATCTTCCTCTGCCATGGCCCAAAATGGAAAAGGAAAGTATGATGTTCTTTAGATAAGTTGACTCTCATGAGTTAACTCAAATAAAAACTCTGAATTTTATTCATTCTAGGGCAACTATTTGTCCATTAAAATGACATTTTCTAATCATTTTTGAAACCCACTACATTGCTTTCTAAAATAATTAGCTTGATTATACTATTAGTACAAAATATACTTGGATAATGAGGAGACAGTTTAATATCATAAGTATCATCATAACCACCCTCTAGATTGTTAAAAATGAAAAATTTTACAAAATGATGACCACTGCAGGTTCTGCTTGTTCCGTTTTTTCTGTTCCCTGGCCCCCTGTCGACCATTATGCTGAATTTGGCCTTTATTCCCAAGCATGTCCTGGCCCATTTCCTGTGCATGCAGGCCTCCACAAATAACACATACGATTACATTGCAGATTTTAACTTTGCATAGTTGGCACCATTCTGTTTGTCTTTGTGTAGCCATGAAAATGTGCCATTCAGGTTTCATGTTTTAGTGAGCATAATTACCTGGCTGCCATCATTGCTACCTTCTGATTCCATCCCTACCTATGTCATACTTCCTACAGGCTGCTCCCAACTGATGACAGGGGCTATTGATGAAGGAGGGCCCACCCATAAGATACAGGACGTATTTCATGGATAACTTTGGTTCTTGAACTCTTACCAGTCTAGCTCCTCTGCATCATGATCTGAAAGCTCCCCCATCTTCTCCCTCTTTTCTCCTCCACAGTCATTTTCCCCCAATAAATTTCTTGTACATATAATCTTGTCTCTGTGCTTGCATTTTAGAGGACTTGAGCTAACATCATATTCTTTTGCAATTTTCTTTCTTTACTTAGCTTTATTTTTTTTGTGATTTATTCATGTAGATACATTTATCTCTAGTTCATTAATTTTAACCACTGTAAAGGATTCTGTTATATGAATATACTAGAATTGATTTATCCTTGTTCTTTTCAGTGGACACTTATGTTGTCTTCGATTTTCTCACCATTACAAGCAATGCTTCGATGGAGATTTTAATACGTAGGTCATAGGGTAGGTACTCCTTTACAAACCTATTGTCAATCGATTTCCCAAGTCATTGTATCAATTTGGACCTCTCCCAGCAGTCTGAGAATGTCCACTGTTCCACTTCCTTGCAATTCTTGAAATCATTCATTGTTTTCATTTTGTCAGTCTCAATGGAATCATAGTCATTATACTTCTAATTTGCATATTCCTGAATATTAAACACTTTTTACATCCTTTCACGTTTTCTATTCCGTGAATTGTCTGGTCATAGTCTTTGTTCATTATTAAATCACATCATTCGTATTTATCCTCATGTCTTCTAAGAGTTCTCTGAACACACTGCACAATAATCTTATATCTCACTTTGTTTCAAAAAATCCTCCCTCATTTTATGACAAATACCCTCTCACTTTCTTTCTTATGTCTTTTGATGTGGAGATATTTAAATATTGAATGTAGATCATTTATCAATCTTTGCCTTTATAGTTTTGCTTTTCATTTTCTAAGGAAATTCTTCTCCATAACAAAGCCACATAGTTATTATCCAATATTGTCTTCTAAATCAGTTCAGTTTTGTTTTTCATGATTTCTTATTTCAAATAGAACTGGTCTTCAGATATATTGTGAAGAGTAGTTCCACCATCCCTCTTTGCATAATGGGGAATAATCATCTCAGAACTATTTCTTAAAAATTCTTTCCTTTCTCCCTGGATGGGCAACATCACCTGTGTCCTGACTCATGTTTGTATATGTATGTTTCTGATATAAGCTTCTTTTAGCATTCCAAGCAGTGTTACTAGCACACTGTTTAATTGGTAAAACATTAGGAAGAGTCTTAATAGCTGATCAGTTGAGTATCCTTTCTCCTCTCCCCATACTGAGGACTGAACCCAGGAAAGCTTGACCACAGAGCTACACCCTCAGCCCATTTCAATTTTTGAAACAGGTTCTCATTAAGTTGCCCTTGCTGCCCTCAAACTTGTGATCCCCCTGCCTCAGCCTCCTGAGTCATTGTCATTACCACCATACTCAGCTGAATATCCCATTTTGATCTTCAAAATTGCCTTGACCATTTTTGGTCCCTTGCTCATTCATTTAAAGTTTAGAATCAACTTGCTAAGGTTGGTGGGAAATTCCAATGGAACTCTGAATGGAAATGGTAGGAATTTGTGGATTAGTTTTCAGAAAAGGAAAGTTTTATGACTTGAAAATTTCCATCACAATTATATTATAGTTCTCTAATATTTGGGTACTTCAGTATAGATTTATAATTCCCTCCATTAAAAATGTATATTATTTTATTTTGATGTTGTAAATAGTATTTTAATATTATTGCCTAACTCTTTAGAGCTGATGCAAAGCCTAATATAAATAGGTTTGTATCTAGATACTGTATTGAACTCCTATTAATTCTGTTGGTTCCTCTATAACTTTTCTTGGATTTTACATCTAGAACAACAGTAGAATCTGAAAAATAAGGATAATTTTATTTCTCCCTTTTCAATTATTTTTGTGCCTTATTACACAGGATAGAGCCTATTATATTAAAAATTAGAAATACATGCTTGTGTGGCTTGTCATGGTATTTATATTTTCTGAAGCATTAATTATTATTTATTTGTGTAATAAGAGCTAACATTCAACAGAAGCCTTCAATGTGCCATTATACAAATGAAACACTTATAACATTCTTTAAATGAAACACTTATAACATTCTCCCACTAAGCCATGTTTGCTTTCTGTTTCAGTTACATACCTTCACATAGTTAAGAAACTTCCTGTTACTATTGCTAGTTTGCTAAGAGGTTTAAAGTCATTGTTGCTTGGTTTTTACTATCTATAGTTAATATGTTTTTTTTTCCTTTCATCTATTAGGATGATACATTAATGAATTCTCTGATATATTCTTGAAATAAACTCAGATGGCTCATCATGTATTCTTTTCTTAAACATGCATTAGTTCATCTTACTCTTTAAAGGACCATTTAATCCTCATTTGTTAATGAGATTAGTCTCTGATTTTTCATTCTTGCATCTATTTAAATATCAAGATTATGCTTGACCCTTAAAATAAGCTAAAAAGCATTCTGTCTTTTTCTGTTCTCTAAAATGGAATGCATAAACTTGGAATTAGCTGGGTTTTTCTTTAATTTGTTCTAATCAGTATTTTGACGCATTGTACACCAATGGAGCACAACTTCTCATTCCTCTGGCTGTACATGGTGCAGAGTCACTGGCAGTGGAATCATACATGTACATAGGGTAATAATGTCTGTCTCATTCCACCAACCTTCCCATCCCACATCCCCCAGCCTCCCCACACTCCCTTCTGTACAATCCAAAGTTCCTTCATTCTTCCCTACCCACCCACCCCCATTATAGATCAGTATCTGCTTATGAGAGAAAACATTCGGCTTTCAGATTTTTGGGATTGTCTTATTTTGCTTAGTTTGGTATTTTACATCCATTTACCTGCAAATGCCATAATTTCATTCTTCTTTAAGGCTGAGAAATATTCCATTGTGTATTTGTACCACATTTTCTTTATCCATTCATCTGTTGAAGGGCATCTAGGTTGTTTTCATAGTTTAGCTATTGTGAATTGAGCAGCTGTAAACATTGATGTGGCTGTGTCCCTGTAGTGTGCTGATTTTTAAGTTCTTTGGCTATAAACTGAAGAGTGGGACAGCTCAGTGGTTTCATTCCAAGTTTTCTGAGGAGAACTAGGCATTTTACAAAGATGTGGTAGCACTTACCTGTAAAAAACCATCAGAAAAATATGATGTTCTCTTTTAATTTTTAGATAGATTTTAAACTGCTCATTTAATTTCTTGAATTCTTATGTACCTATTCAACTTTTCCATTTATTCTTTATTAGTAAGTTATAGCTCTACAATAGGTCATTAACCTACATTTAAGTTTATTGTTATAATACTCCTCATATTTCTGCTTTACCTATATGATGTTGTTTTTAAATTTCTACTATTTTATGTGACCCTCTCCCTTTTATTCTTTATCAATCTTTCCAAACTTTATCTATTTTATTATACTTTCCCAATAACCTTATTTAACCTTGAGCTATTCTTTTGTACATTATTTCCTTATTCATTAATTTATGCTACTAAGTATACTCTTCCATATACTTTGAGTTAACTCATTTTATAACTGAGTTACAAACTTAACTCATATGAGTTTGCCTTTCTTCTTTTATAATATAATCGTTGAAGGCTGACTATATTGATATAGGTCTTCAATGTACATTATTTTTATTTATAGTCAAGTTTTAATATTCTCTGTTAATTATGCTCTATTCTCTGATTTATGAATTGCTTACAATGATTCTTTTTAACTTTTTAAAACTACATTTAGAATATATGTGAGTATGTATAGATATACTATAGATTTATATTCTTTTGCGTGGTGTGTCTTTTCCCATCATTTTGATTCCAATTTTTTTCTATTTTGAGACTAATATTTTGAGCCTGTCTCTTTTAAGTCACCATTTGCTGAATCTCTGTTTCAAAATGACAAACACTGTTTTTAACTAGTAAGCTCAAACCGCTTATTACTTATGCCTTAACTTATTTATAGCATTTCATTTTCTATTATGCTTTCTTTTCTGTGGTTCTTTCCCCCTTCCTCCCAAATCTGCCTTTTTAAACGCATCTTCTGGGTCCACTTCAATAGTTCAGATGGTGCTGTGGCTGGGGGAGGGAGTTTTTTCACAGTGGGTAAAAAGTTTCATATACAAAAAATGGATAATTTGCAGAGGTCTGCTATACATCATAATGCCTATAGTTAACAGCACTGTATTATGCCCTTGAAATTTTTGTTGAGAAGATCTATCTCATGTTGTGTTCTTACCACAAAAAAAAAAGAGGTCACGAGGAAACTTTTGGTGTGACGGATATATTTTTTACCTTGATTGTGGTGATGGTTACATAAGGGTGTGTGTGTGTGTGTACACTTGTGTGTTTGTGTGTCCAAACTCATCAAATGGCATGCATTAAATATGTGTAGACTTTTTGTAAATAAATTATGCCTCATAAAGCTTTTAAGGTAAGATGCTGTGGAAGCTTTCTATGGAATTCGTATTTTTTAAGCAAAAGGAATTTTTAAAATGTTTAATGAACTGCACATGCCCCTCTTGCCTACATATTCTGGTGGATTTCCAGGAAGCAGTCCACTCTTGTGGATCACTATTTGAAAGGTAAAAATTCCAACCTCTCTCACACACTCTTTACTTTCCTCCTCAAACTTCCCTTTCCAGAGTGAAGTGCATCTTACACTTGTGCAGTGACTCCTACAGGCCAGGACACAATGCCCTATTCCCATTCACCCTGCAACTCCAGGGAGTGTGCATCCAGTTTGGGTAGCAGTTAAGGGTTAGAAGTCAGATTTGGAGCCACAGCTGGGTGGTTCTGAGCCCAGTTCTCTTCCTGATATTCCTGCTTGTTCTGGTTTTTCTAGAATTAAATATGCTTAGAACGATTCCTGTTCTGAACTTAACTCAATGTTCACAGGACCATCGACAGAGCTACATGGGCAGAGGGGAAGAGGAGAAATCAGTACAATCAGAAAACTGATGAGATGTTCAGACTTTCAAAAAATAGATCCTGAGATTGGAGCTGATCACTTGAGAATGCATAGATGTTAGATTTGCCCCTTTGCTACTTTTAAAAAGGACTGAGGAACTTGGTGATGAGACCCCCAGGCTTTAGGAAGACAACAACAAGCTTGAAATGAAGACCCATACAGACGATCTGTAGGCTGAGCAGCTGAGCTCACTCATCAGGGTGTTATTGTGCCCAGATTTCATCAGGGTCATCTCATTTGTAAATTCTCCACATGGGTTTGACCCCCCACCCGCTCAGCACAGTTGTCCTGAATGCAGTGTGTTGACCTGCATATGTTTTATTATGTCTGATTTCATTTACTCCTTGGTTGTGAAATTCAATTGAACCCATTTTTTTAGAGCCTGAACAAAGTAGAGAGTAGAAGTTTAAGTCATTTTCAAAGCCTCTAGTTTACTACTTCTGCTAAGTCACTGAAAATGACCACTCCTAACCACCATATCACTGTCAACCATCACATCTACTGCCTCATCATAAGGAGGCCTCCCTTCCTCAGTCCAGGTTGTGAAAACTCTATATCCTGAATACTAGGGCTTGGGGACAGTATCCCTGACTTTTAGGTCTGGGTCTAGTAGTAACTTTGGCTGAGGATGTGTTTCTGATACCCACCTACACAATTAGTCAACGATTAACATGCACAGTGTAAGCTTCCCCTGACACCCCTTTTGAAATGGTGGACAGATCAGTGAATTCACTAGCAAGCTAAGACTTCAGGTAATAACAGAGGTACCCTGTGCAGGAAAAATACCCAAGGAAGAAGCTTGGAGCTCACGCATGGGAGGAGAAAAATGGCAATGTGGGAGAAAAGAAAACTAAAGATAGTCAGATCGTTGACCTTCCTTCCTCAAGAGAAATCAGATCTGAAGCCATGTCAGAGATTTTAGAACTGGTCTCCAATATAACAAATGACTGAGCCAGAGGAGCCTTCTTTCAGTTTCTCAATGCAGGCTGAAAAAGTAAGATTTGATTCTAATGCTGCAATTTTTTCTGCCCTCACGAGCTGGGGAAGAGGATTTAAAACCTGGCAAGTTGCCAGTATCTGCGAAAAATGGCAGCAACTAACTCCATGCTGCTATGGCCTGTTCACTCCTCACTCAAACGCTTCTAGCATAATTGTGTGCAATAAGTACTTGTAACAAGTTGACTCTACTAAACGAAACAAATGAAAAGGAATGTTTACCTAGGACTTTGTGGTAGTCTCTCTCTCTCTGTCTGTCTGTCTGTCTCTCTCTCTCTCTCTCTCTCTCTCTCTCTCTCTCTCTCTCTCTCACACATACACACACACACACACACACACACACACACACAATTGAACTAAAGATTGCATTTCATGGTATTTTCAGTGCTTCGTGGCATACAGAACTATGGATAGAAGACACAAAAACAGTCCTTAAGGAACTAAAAGTTCAGTTGGAGCATACAATACAAAATAATACTCTTTGTGGTTTTTTGACAAGTATTTGCTCATTTAATATGCATGCTCATTCCTTGGCCCATTTATTGATTGGATTGTTTGGTTTTTTGGTGTTAATATTTTTGAGTTCTTTATATATCCTAGAAATTAATGCTGTATCTGATGTGCATGTGGTAAAAATTTGTTCCCATTCTGTAGGCTCTCTATTCACCTGATTGTTTCTTTTGCTGAGAAGAAGCTTTTTAGTTTGAATCCATCCCATTTATTGAATCTTGATTTTATCTTGTGCTATAGGAGTCTTATTAAGGAAGTTGGGGCCTACTCTGACATGATGGAGATTTGTGCCTATGTTTTCCTCTACTAGACGCAGGGTCTGTGGTTTTATTTGTTGGTCCCTGAACACTTTCAGTTGAGTTTTGTGCATGATGAGAGATAGGGGCTTAATTTCATTTTGTTGCATATGGATCTCCAGTTTTCCTAGCACCATTTGTTGAAGAGGATATCTTTTCTCCAATGCATGTTTTTGGTACCTTTGTCTAATATGAGATAACTGTAGGTTTGTCTCTGTGTCCTCTATTCTGTACCATTGGTCTACAAGTCTATTTTGGTGCCAATACCATGCTATTTTTGTTACTATTGCTCTATTGTATAGTTTAAGGTCTGGTACAGTGATGCCACCTGCTTCACTCTTCTTGCTAAGGGTTGCTTTAGCTATTCTGGGTCTCTTATTTTTCCAGATGAATTTCATAACTGCTTTTTCTATTTCTATGAGAAATGTCATTCTGCTGTTATATATAACACATTAGAATAAATAAAATATTTTTTTTAAAAAAAAGATATGCATGACATTGAGAAATAAAAAATGAAATCTTCTCCCAAGCAGAAAAAAAAATCTCTCCAGAATGAAAACAATTTTATTATGGAATAAACTTATATGGAATAAGTTTAAACCAGAATCTAATGTAGGCAATCCACTAAGAGAATGCAAGATAGGAAAGAAATCTCACCCCTTTAGAGAGTCAAGCACACACAGTCCATTAAACACTCCCCCCCCCAAGATAAACAATAACTAGTCCTCAAGATAGAGGACTTGGCAGCACCATTTGTCACATGTAGTTCATCCTCAATTCTTTTGTAGTTGATGCGTCCTCCTTCATTTGCTAATTGGCTTTACCAAGGGAAATATAAGCTTCTCATAGGTTTTTAAAAAGAAGTAGTTCTGGAACTTGAAATGAGGCCCTGCTCAAGGTAAAGTCCCTATCTTTTCATGAAATCTGGGAGATAAGAGTGCTATTTTCTGTGCTAGCTTTTCAAAGAGATGGCTCTTAGGTCCTTGAGAAAAACATGTCTAGTTTGTAAAGCTGAAAAAGAGGCTAAACTTTCATAAAGATTGACATTTAATTCAAAGAGATGGGGAAGGAACTTATAGATGTCTGAAATAATTACTCTTAAACAAGGCTGGTGAGAATGAGTCTCCTCCTCTATGCTCAAGAGAAAGAAGGTTTAATTCTTATTTACCCTCACAAGGAATAAATCTTATGCTGATGCTTGAACAACCTAAAGGAGAGCCTGGCTAAGCTTTCAAAGGAAGGGAATGTCAGTTTCCCAGCAGGCTGATGTTTTTAGTGTCTCTCTACAGTCCTGGTACTCTCGGTTCTTCATATTCTCACATGAAAATTCAGGTGCTTCTGGCAAAATAAGATAAGTGTTTAGCTAAAAACAATATTGTACAGATGCAACTCTTATATGCTAAGAATACTTTGGCCATTTTTTCCTAATTTTTAGTCTCTAATTAACTGGCACAATCACAGAGTTGCTATTGCAGCTCCGATCAGTGATAGCTACTTCTGAGAGGTTTATATTCTGTGAGTGTAACCACAAACCTTACGTTAATCTACTGTATATAATTAAGCATGCATATTATAGGTGATACCATTTTAATACTGAATACACTTTTCACTAATAAGACACAACAGTTTTAATATTAATTATAATGGGAATTAAAAGTTCACTGATAAGAATTCTTACCTGCAGGTGTGTGTGAATGTGTGTGTGGCAGGGGGTGGGGGTCTAGAATGGATCATATTCACAGATTGAAATATAAAGTGCACAGTAGAACATGAGCAGGACATGAGCAAATCATGAGCAAATTGATGGTTTGAAGTGAAGCAGGCTTGCAGTTCAATCTCAGCTTGCCCACAGATCTGCTGGTGGAATCCTACCCAAGTCATTTCACATGCACACTTCAACATACACACACCTGTTTCTTGGAGCTTGGTTTCTTTATTTGTTAGTGGAAAGGAAAAAAAAAACTACACTCTTTGTTTGATGAGGTTACTGAATAGAAAAAATAAACTCATAGATACAAGAGAGTTTTGAGAGAAATAAAAAAAGTGTGATAAAATGAAATTATTCTCTATTATGTAATGAACCATTATGGACACAAGCTAAATTCTATAAGATTTCAGAGCAGGATTCACGTGGGATTTGGCAGAAGGATCAGGGCAGAATGATCAGGGTAGGCACAAAGCCTCGTGTATACCAAGGACCCCATTTATTATTAAGACTCAACTGTCAAGGACGTATTATGATATAAATGACTTTGCTTGAGACTTAAAAAGATATCTTGACTCTAGAAGAACAGACAATCAAAGGAAAAGAAGCTCCCAAAGTAGTGAATAACAAAGAGAGCACATTGTTTGCATGATTAGGATGGTGAGGAAGAACTTAAGAGCTAACCATTGTTGAATACTACCCAGGTCTCCGCAATCTCTGAAGGGACATGAATTCACTTGTCTGGGTGCCTGGGTTACAGCTCCAAGCCTGAAGATCAAAAGGCCTCGTCATCTGAATTCCATCAGCAGGAAGAAAAGGCCAAGAAGGGCCTTCAGGCAATAAAACAGGGATTTAGGGGCTATCAACCACAAGGTAGGACTGAGGGCTGTGTAATAGCCCTAAATCCATGCTACTTTGCCACGAGTGTTTTTCTTGCCTCCTTCCTAATATAAGTAGTAAAGCATTTAAAAGAAAAGTCTTGTGTGATTATCTTTGGCACAGCGAAGAAGGGAATTGTGAAGACTAAATCTGTCTGCAGCCAAGCTTGCAGAAGAGGAATTCAGAGGAGGCAGCCTGTAGCAGGGGAGTCAAGATGGTTGTCTAGGGCTTGTGACATAGATAAAAAGGAGGAAAGCACAGAAGGCAATCCAGAACTGGGGAACAGCCAAGGGATCTTAGCAGTGAAGAACTTTGCTGATCCTGATGTTGCTAGAGGGTTGAAGAGGGTCCAGGAACTAATGGTTGGGTGTATGCATAAATGTTGTCTTTCTTTAATGATTCCTAAACCCACTTTATATCTGGAGAGGAGCGAATACCTACACTTATGAAATTATGCTAAGCCAAGACCTTATTGCTATTCCTCACACCTCCCCCCACAAACACAGTTATTATCCCTAATTTGCAGATGAGGACAATGGAAAAATCAAAAGATTCACAAGAGTTTTTGCAGTATAAAAATACGGGTGTTTGGTGTTTTTCCTATGCTTTATCCTCAAAATTCATCCCTTGCTCACAAAGACTATTATTATTATCATTCTACAGGTAAAGAACTAGGACCAAGTCCTCAGTTATCAAAACTATCATATTATATCAGAGCTAGTATTCCAAATAAGGTTTGCCAACATCCACTTTCTATTAGTTGTCATGAATGGAAGTGCCTAGTTCTAGGAAGCAGAATATGATTGATAACCTCCATTCATAGGAAAACTTGCAAATGCCTTCTGTACTCTGTATCTCTACCCTACACTCCCACAATGCTGTCCCCAGCCCTCATACCTTATATACTAGGGTTGGGCCCTGATCCTCTCTTACCATGTGTCACTCTCAAAGTTGTCATGGAAACCAGGAAGTTTCCACTGACTCCTCATAAAAGTTTCATTCTTGTCCTCATTTTGCAAGTTACAGTGTTTTACAAACATAGTTAAAAAATAAAAAAGAGCCAAAAATGGTCCATAGTGGGATCTGCTGACATCGCAAAGATTATAATGGAAAGAGACAGTGACAGAAAATTAATTTGTTCTTGTGACACAGATAATGATAGGAAGAGAAGTAGCTGCAGAACATTTTGGTTCTCGCTAAAGGAACTATTACAGACATGAGTCTTTTGGAAAAGACAGCTGTTTTCCTTAGTTTTATTTTAATTGACATATAAAAATACCTCATGTACGTTTATGAAGCACAGTGTGATATTTGGTTGTATTTACGGACATCATATAATGGTCAAATCATAACATTTAACATTGATCACACCAAACATTTATCATTTCTTTGTGGGGAAAACATCCAAAGTCTTCTAGTCCCATGTTTATTGCAACATTATTTATAATAGCCAAGAAATGGAATCAACCTAAATGTTCACCATAGAATGAATGAGTAAAGAAGATATGGTACATATGCACAGCTGTAAAAAAGGATGAAATTCTGTTACCAGCAGCATCAAGGAGGAAATGATCTCCTTTCTTTACCCAATAAATCTTGGGTAAGTAGGTAAAGTTATTAACAGAGCACCGCATGAAAGAGCTCAAGTATAAGAGTGAAGCTTTGGTGTATTTACATTGGGTAGAACGAAAGATATTGGAATATTACTTGACCTGTCACCTTAAAAGAGTTGTGCCCAATATTCATTTGCCATCACAGATTTACAGAAACTGGTTCTACTCTTCCTAAGAATAAGAACACATCATTACCATCTTCAAAATTTGAAGATGAAGGCAGCGGTGCCTACCTGTGATCCCAGCTTCTCAGGAGAATGAGGTAAGAGAATGGCAAGTTTAAGAACAGCCTGGGCAAATTAGCAAGACTCTTGACTCAAAGTAAAAACTTTATCAGAGGGCTGGGGATATAGCTCAGTTGGTACAGTGCTTACCTTGCACGCATAAGGCTCTGGGTTCAATCCCAAGAATGTAGTTCAATAGTAGAGCATCCCAGTACCACAAAAATAAATAAAGTCCATATCCTTGTTAACTTTCTTTCCCTAGGCTTATTAGGACAATTGGTTTATTCACAGATGGGATAGCTTTTTAATAATGACAAGTTAATTTAATAGAGAATGGGCAGGCATTGTTCCAAAAGGGAAAGAGAAAGTAAATTTTAAGTTTTCATATGTTGACACAAAGAACAGCCTTGCCTGCCACTTAATTAAACTTCTAAACAGATACTTAAAATATTCTGGCCGTCAGCTTCAGCCTTTGCATTCTGTGATCCATCAGCCGGTCTATTTTCACAGCTCCCTTCCCTGCCCAAGCTTTGATCCAGAAGGATGATTTCAAGTGGTCTGTATGCCTGTCTTTTAATGTTTGCTTTCCTAACTACATTGTCTTATTCAGCAGCCTGTTATTTGCTGAACTGTTGAACCTACTTTGTCTTCAATTAATGCCTAATATCTGAGAAAAGAGATAGCATGTTCCTTAAATGTAAAGCCACAGGAAAGGGTAATGCAATGGTATTATGAACAGGTGGCTGAGAAGGTCAGTACCAACAAAGAAGAAGAAACCAATTGGATAAAATAGGAGAGAAGAACACCTGGGCCTTTTTTTTAACCTGATCACCAGGCTCCATACGTGAGCTCTGAGGGCTGTTTACTCTCTTCTGTCAGTTTCCTTGTTCCCTCTGGAGCATACTCACATCCTTCTCAAATTCACACTCTATTCCTATCCCAGTGGTATCTCCACTTCACACATGAGCAACCCGAGGCTCCAAATGGAAATAAATCTGGGGTATGGATGACCACAGGAATGGATGATCACAAAGAACCTGGCCTACCTCATTCTACCATACTGTCTCCCAAATTAAGATGAAGTCTCTGATAAAGATATTCCACTCCCTATCAAGGCTTTTTTTTTTTTTTTTTTTTTTTTTTTTTTTTTTTTTTTTGGTCAAAGGTAACATTTCTGGGCAGCTACTAAACCATCAAGATTAGAAACCTCAGCTGGATGGACCAATCTGGATTGTCCTGTTCCTCCCTTGGTTTTAGATGTACACAGATATTTTAGTCCGCTTCTTTACTGCTGAGTCTAAAGGATCTGACCAGAACAACTGTAGAGGAGGAAAAGTTGGAGGGCTCACGGTTTCAGAGGTCTCAATCCATAGAAGGCTGGCTCCACTTCTCGGGGATCCAGGTGAGGCAGAACATCATGGCAGAAGAGCGTGTCACAGGGAAGCAGCTCACAAGGCGATCTGGAGGCAGAAAGAGTCCACTTTCCAGATACAAAGCATATGCCCCATAGCCACGCCCCCAGTGAATCACTCCCTCTAGCCACACCCCCACCTGCCTCCAGTTACCACTGTTAACCCCATCAGGGATTAATTAACTAATCAGGTTAGGGCTATCACAACCCAATCCTTTCTCCTCTGACTCTCGAATTGTCTCCCACATGAGCTCTTGGGGAGGCACCTCACATTCAAACCATAACAATGGATAAATATACACAAATTCAGATTTAGCTATAGGCGTACAGAGGCACATAGATGGGGTAGATGTAGATGTTTAGAGGTAAGTGAAGAATTCCTATGCTTATAGATGATCTAGAGATAGATGACATAGAAATACCCAACATATAAGAGGATATCACATTTCAGCTCTTATCTTTTTCTTTTTAAACAGAAATTAATTGTCAATCTTTTATATAATAGATAAAAGCAGAAGTGACATCATATTTGTCAATACCTTGGAAAAGAGTGATAATGGGGAAAAGAGCACATACTTTTTAAAAAGAAGTAGAGTGTGTACACCAATCTCTTCTCCCTCTGAACCTGAGCAGTGATTGATCCCGCTTTATGGACTTCCAAGCAAAGCAGTTATAGGAATTCCTGTAGCTATAGATTTATTTTGCAAAGTCAGTCCCTGAGACCTCAAAGCCATTGTCAGTCACCCACGGATTCTGCCTTCAATCTTGCTTCTTTCGAGTCTCCACACCACAATGTCTTGGAATTGTTTTAATGTTCAGCTGTCATTGTGACTTTTGAAACCAACTCATTTCCTTTGTACAAATGAAGGTCAAACACATCTGAAGCAGACAAGCCCATAATAGTGTGTGGCCTCAGACTCTATGTATTATGTGATGAGTCTTTTAGCAGCTTTGATTTTTATCAGGGGCCTAACAGTACAGAGTGGAAAGTTTTCAGACAGCAAATGAAGCAACATCTATTTAGATTTTTATCTCTGTTTAGGGAAAAAAAAAAAGGTTTTCTTTCATAACTCACACATTAGTATGCTTATAATCGTCAAGTCACAGATTCCCAGATTGCTTGTCTACAGGGGTGACTTGCCGAGTGGGACACAAGGATTAATCCTGGAGTGGTGTCATTAGTTTAGAAGTAAGAAGAAAACTTTATCAGAGGGCTGGGGATATAGCTCAGTTGGTACAGTGCTTACCTTGTACGCATAAGGCTCTGGGTTCAATCCCAAGCACGCGCATGCGCGCGCGCACACACACACACACACACACACACACACGCAAAGTTTTGGTAGTGCTCAGGCCTTAGGTTTTCTCACTGACCAAAAGCCAAGGTGGTGTGCAATGATCATATTTTTCAAATTGATTTCTATTCTTTTTCTCTCTCTATTCATCTGCTCCTCCAAGTTCAGACCTTCAAAGCAGCCATAGCAAGAAAACTCACAGAACTGGACCCTTTGAGGTCCAATCTCACATAGGATGGAAACAAAAAATAAACAAGGCAAAGTTAATAACAATTCCATATTTTTAAAATCCAAACTGAATAATTACACAGAGACTGAGAACCCTCTTCAGCCAGGTTAACCAAACGAAAATGATCTGATCCAGTGAAAGCTTTCACTACTTTGGATAAGATGCAGCACAGGGACAAACAAGAGGACTTCCAGGATCATAATGATGAAAAACATTCCTTGTCAGAAGTAGGACCGGAAGTTTCTCCTTAACTACAAACGGCTGAGGATTCCATCAGGACCCAGTATTTCAACGCAAAATAATATTTGTGATTATGAAGTGATTGGACAGATGTCTCTATTTGTGGTTTACTTTAAAAACAGTTGATTCTATAATATTATTTAACAAATACCCTGGGCAGGTAAGAGAATCCTCCTTAGAGTAACATCAACCTTAACTTTAATCTCTTCCCCATCAGGATGGAATGACTTCCAGTTCTACTGAGAAGTCACTTCCTCCTGCCAAATTTGAAATTCAGATTATCCATTATCCTCTGATCAGCAACTCCCTCCCAAAGAAACTGAAGGAGAGAAGAAGGCAGAAGTAAACAGAAACAGGAATTCTGCTCAGCCCTCCATTACACGAGGCGTCAGTGAGGATTCTTAATAAAGGTGACAGTAAAGGATTTACAGTAAGGAGCCAAGTCCTGCTGTCGTGGGTAATTGTGCCACCAGTCCTCCAAGAGCCAGTGCCTTTTTTTTCTTTCTTTGTATTGGTTGTTCAAAACATTACAAAGCTCTTGACATATCATCTTTCATACATTTGACTCAAGTGGGTTATGAACTCCCATTTTTACCCCAAATACAAATTGCAGAATCACATCGGTTACACATCCACATTTTTACACAATGCCATATTAGTGACTGTTGTATTCTGCTACCTTTCCTGTCCCCTACTATCCCCCATCCCCTCCTCTCCCATCTTCCCTCTCTACCTCATCTGCTGTTGTTCAATTCTCTCCCTTGTTTCCCCCCCCCCTTTCCCCTCACAACCTCTTCTATGTAATTTTGTATAACCATGAGGGTCTCCTACCATTTCCATACAATTTCCCTTCTCTCTCCCTTTCCCTCCCACCACTCGTCTCTGTTTAATGTTAATCTTTTCCTCATTCTCTTCCTCTCTGCTCTGTTCTTAGTTGCTCTCCTTATATCAAAGAAGACATTTGGCATTTTTTTTTAAGGATTGGCTAGCTTCCCTTAGCATAACCTGCTCTAATGCCATCCATTTCCCTGCAAATTCCATGATTTTGTCATTTTTTAGTGCTGTGTAATACTCTATTGTGTATAAATGCCACATTTTTTTATCCATTCATCTATTAAAGGGCATCTAGGTTGGTTCCACAGTCTAGCTATTGTGAATTGTGCTGCTATGAACATGGATGTGGCAGTATCCCTATAGTACGCTCTTTTAAGGTCTTCAGGGAATAGTCCGAGGAGGGCGATAGCTGGGTCAAATGGTGGTTCCATTCCCAGCTTTCCCAGGAATCTCCATACTGCTTTCCAAATTGGCCTTACCAATTTGCAGTCCCACCAGCAGTGTACAAGTGTACTCTTTTCCCCACATCCCCTCCAGCACTTGTTGTTGTTTGACTTCATAATGGCTGCCAATCTTACTGGAGTGAGATGGTATCTTAGGGTGGTTTTGATTTGCATTTCTCTGACTGCTAGAGATGGTGAGCATTTTTTCATGTACTTGTTGATTGATTGTATATCCTCCTCTGAGAAGTGTCTGTTCAGGTCCTTGGCCCATTTGTTGATTGGGTTATTTGTTATCTTATTGTTTAATTTTTTGAGTTCTTTGTATATTCTGGATATTAGGGCTCTATCTGAAGTGTGAGGGGTAAAAATTTGTTCCCAGGATGTAGGCTCCCTATTTACCTCTCTTATTGTTTCTCTTGCTGAGAAAAAACTTTTTAGTTTAAGTAAGTCCCATTTGTTTATTCTAGTTATTAACTCTTGTGCTATGGGTATCCTATTAAGGAATTTGGAGCCTGACCCCACAACATGTAGATCGTAGCCAACTTTTTCTTCTATCAGGTGCAGAGTCTCTGATTTGATATCAAGGTCCTTGATCCATTTTGAGTTAACTTTTGTGCATGGCGAGAGAAAGGGGTTCAGCTTCATTTTGTTGCATATGGATTTCCAGTTTTCCCAGCACCACTTGTTGAAGATGCTATCCTTCCTCCATTGCATGCTTTTAGCCCCTTTATAAAATATAAGATAGTTGTAATTTTGTGGATTGGTCTCTGTGTCCTCTATTCTGTACCATTGGTCCACCTGCCTGTTTGAGCCAGTGCCTTAAGAAGATGTTCTGCTTTGAGTGTCTCACTATGTCTCCAGAACCTAGCAAAACCCCAATGTCTGGAACGAAGAAGACGCTCAATTCTTCCTTGTTGCACAAATTTAAAAGAGCTACTTTTATCTTCCTGACCTCAATTTAATTATGTGGAAAATGTTGGTAGCAAAGGGTTTCATAATATTTTATTAAGCAATTAAGCTCAGTTTCTTTTTTTTTTTAACACTTATGCAGAATCCCAATATATAAGACAGAAAATGTGGAGGGTAAAAGCAAGAAAAATAGCTGAATCCATCTCCTCAGCTACTTCCTGTTTCCACAGCGTATCCACAGAACTCTAGGATCCCAGGGACTATGATCCTCAAGGTCCTTCTTCCCGTTGTTATATTATACAGTGACCTCCACCCCAATACAGAATACTATCCTTAGAGAATTGTACCCTTGCCTTATGCAGGAAAGGTAGACTTTGACCTGGAGAATGGGAATAAAAATATATTTTTCAAACTGATATTCTCTCCCACCTGACAACATGGGAATGTCAAACAAGAGCAGTTTCTGCCCACCATAAACCTCAGGAAAGCTCAGATGTAATCAGCTGCGTTCCTGGTTGTGTAATTGCTCAAAGATGATTTAGGGCCTGAGATATTGATGATGCTTGCAATCAAACCAAATCAATGGTTTCATTTCAGATGAAGTTTCAACATACACCTGAGGCTAATGTCAAAGAATAAAATTACCTTATTAAGAAAAGGTCAAAGCAAAGAACTTGGGGCGAAGATATGCACAGGGTACAGCTGAGGATGGGAATTAGAGGGAAGAAGTGGGAGGGAGGAGGAGGAATAAGCTCTTCTGAAGTTTGGAGACCAGGATCTATTTTCTAGAAAAGATGTAGAGAGGCATGAGTTTTCCCTGTTATGTGTATTAAACAACATTATTGATAAGAGTCAACACTTATTGACCCCTTGCTAAGTACCAAGCTCAATCCTGAGTGTCTGATTCTACTATCACATTTAATTCAGCCAACTCTACGAGCTCGGCACACTATTATTTTTTACCTCCATGTTATGAGAAAAATGAAGCTCAGCTGGTTAAATAAATTCAAGGACATGCAGATAATAAGTAGTAAAACCAGAATTCAAACCTGGGCCTGTCTAAAGTATAAGCTCATTCGTATAACCCCTCCATTCTGAGCCTTTATGGAATCTACTTTGGGTAACAAAGGTACCCAGTGGAATGCTGGCCTCCTCTCATCCTGGCACCAAGCCCCCTGAAGTCAGGTACTCTCTTACTGATAGCTCTATTTCCATCAACCCTACCTTTTCCTGCCACTGATCTTCTGCCAGAGCCAAGTACAATGGCTTCTCAAAAAGGCTGGGAAGCCCATTCTTGTTCTCTCATTAGTTCCTCCCTTGCTTAGTTTTATCAAGCAGATAACAACCACACATACAGCCACCTGAATTCGTCCATTAAAAAGGATTTAAAATGCTATAACTGGTATGCCAATTAGATACTCAACTGAAAGATAACGGTATTGAACCAGCCTGATCATAAAGGTAGCATGGTATAGGATATGAAAAAAAAAAACTTAAAAAAAAAAGCAAATAAGGTCTAACTTCAGCTCTGCCATGTAGAGCTAGATAGTGTGGAAAAACCATCTAAGTGCTTTTAATTCAGACTTCTTATCTTAATAAGGGCAATTCTGCCAGCCTGTGTACATTAAGAGAGTCAAATGAGATTAAGTGAGCCTGTTTCTAACCTTCAATGGATGCCAGTGAACGGGACTGCCATTCTTGAGGTTGGTGGAGCACGACACAAGGCATTCAGCCTTGAAAATAGGTTGCCTCGCTTTAAAACTCAACTTCGTCACTTTACTGCTTTTGACCATGGGCCAATTTATTAACGTCTCTATCCCTTGTCTCCTGAACCACAGAATGGCTATGGTAGTGGCAATACCACATAGGGTTGTTAGGAAGAGTAAACTCCCTGAGTAGCAGGCACAATACTAACGAAAACTTATTAAGGCATTGTGTAAGGTGTTATATTTACTTTGTAAAACATCATATAACCCATGGTACATATTCTTACATATTCATATATCATACGTTAAAACATTATCATTATCTATCCTAACAGAGTACTGTTTTGCAATCATTTCAAAACTCATTCCATTGCAAACTCAAAGAGAAACCTGTTGCAAGGACACAAAGCTTCTTATAGAGGGGAAGGCAGTACCACTGTCTGGAAAGTCATCACATGCTCAAGTTTCTCTTTTTCCTCTCTTCTCTGCTCCTTTTTGGCTCTATGTCTCCTCCTCTTGGATGAGGATGCTTCCTTCATCTCTCTGTAGTCTCATTATTCTTAGCTTGATCTCTGGAACAGACCTGGGATTCCAAATGCTCTCTCAGTCCCACCAAAGGGTGTTTTCCAGTTCACCTTCCACAGCCACTTGCTCAGTTGATCTGTGTCCTGATTTCATAATCTGCAAGGGAAAGAGTGCCTCATTGGCTCATTTTTGAACAGACATCCTCACCTGGTTCAATAGCGGGGGGGGGGGTATCACATGAGAACAGAGCTGCATTCCAGGACAGTGAAGGGTCAGGACCTCTTACAAGTCAGCAGCAAGGGTGACTCAGGTTCAGACCCTCCGAGATGGGCCAAGAAGTGTACACAGTCTAACCTGAGCCAGTCAGCACTAACTCCCTGCTCTGGCTGAAAATCCAGGGCAAAGGGCAGCCTGGAACTTAAGCAGGCATGATCCTAGGGCTTCTGGAATCTACCACGTAGAACCTAAAAATGAAATCAATAGCTACAATGGAACAAAGATGGAAAGAAAACATCCTGATATCACCTGCTATCACTTCCACAAACCAAAACTATTGCCAGACCTACCCTGACCCTTTTAATGTTGTGGACCAATCAACAATTAAAGCAGTTAAAATTGTGCATTCTCTGACCCAGAAAGAACCCAAACGGATAGAACTGAATTCAGTCAAATGAGCAGTTACTCTCCAATGGTGACAACTGACTAAAAAGAAATGACAATCCAATTGTGATTTTCCTTTCAGCCAGTTTTGAAATACCGCTCCGGTCACTGACCTTCACCAGCTGGAGAAAAACGCTAGAGCAAACACATGGGATAAATGAAGACAGATCCCATGTCCATGTCTGGCTGAGGCCACAGAGTTGTTAAGGAAATAGTAACGCCAGGATGTACGAAGCTGAGAGGAATGTGTAAGCAGTGGTTTATAATAGCTGAATGTCTTATGGGATAACCATGCAATAGAGGCTGCCGCAACGGGATTTGCAGGTTGGATCCAACAACAGGGAGAGAAGTCACCCTTGGTCCCAGGTGTAAGAGCACACCCAGCTGAAGCAATAGTCCCTGCTCACTCCTGAAGTCCCATTAAAGCAACAGGAAAGGGTTATTTAAAAGGCACAAACCTAAGAGGGACAAATAAAATGGAAGGAGAAGCCACCGCAATATAGTATCCTAATTACAGAAACTGGAAAACCAATAAATCAGAGGAAAGTGATTTAGCACAACCAGGGGAATTTAGCCAACAGTAGGAAAAGAAAAGAGGCATGTCATTTTATACCTCAGGATCCTCCAAAAGACAAAGAAACTAGCACCCTGGGTATCTTTGGAAACGTGGGCAAAAGTGGGTTTTAAAATAAACTGGAAGATTTAGCTGAATGTATATTTAAATGAAAGTTAGAGCTCAATATTTCCTTATCTCAACACAGGGGTAAGGTTTGTTCTCTGAAAATGCTAAACAATGGGGTGTGGGGGTTCAGAATCCTTAGGTGTGATGAGCCAGGGCTATCATAGTGAAATAGGGATGTGGGGGAGTAAAAGCATACAAAATGAGTTTTGAGGCCTCAGTTTTTTTTTTCTCTATACCTACCTCTTCCATGATGCTGGAAGCCTTCTAGGCAGGGGATACTGGAACGTGCTTTTCTGTGGAAACTGACCCATCCCAAACAAGAGAAGAGTAAGAACTGATGGTAAGGAAAGGACTGTTGAGCCAACATCTGGCTTTCCAGCCATGGGTCTGGAAGAGAAAATATTGCATTGATGTGTGGTACAAAATGTGAGAATATTTTAAACATGAGAAAAGAAACTCTTAAAATAAAAATACCAGATGAGAAAGGAGAATAACACAATAGAAAAATTGAAAAATTGGAGGGAAGCAAGAAGGGAAGAAAACAGGAAATAGAAAAATAAAAAGAAATAGATAGTAGAAGACCCGTACAGTGGGCTCAATTATAGAGAACAGACTTTCTAAAAAGAAAAAAGAGAGACCAAATACAACTGGGGAGGAGGAATAATTTTTAAAAATGGTGCACAACTACAAGAACAGGAAGAAATACATTTTTACAGAGCAAATGGGCATCATGTGACCAACATAGGAAATAAAAAACAAAACCATTCCAAGGCCTATCTTCATCAAGATTGGGGGCACCTAGAATAAAATAAACATCTTGAAATCTTTAAGAGGGAAAAGAAGGAAAGTTTTTCTATGAAGGCTCCAGAATTAGAATGGCATTGGACTTCTCCACAACACTGTAAGCCAAGAGGAAGACATGGATTAAGGCTTTGAACTCAGGAGAGAAAAAAAAATCATTTCCAACATGGCATGCTGCCAAACTGTCAGCCAAGCGTGTGGATATTGTACAGTTTTTTTTCCAAACACGCAAGTTCACCAGAATTAGCTTCCTGTGCTTCTTTCCTAAGGAAATGATGGAGGCCACACTTCACCAAATAAGAAAGCAAACCAAGAAAAAGGTACATGAAGGCTTTAATGAAAGAGAAGGTAGACTGCAAGGCTTGGGAAAAACAGACTAATGATGAAAGAGGATCCTAAGGTGACCACAGGATCAGATGGGCCAAACTAGGAAAAAAAAACTAGGAAAATCTTTATAGAAAGAAGACTAAAACTAACTCTCCATATATTTGAACATAGTCATAGGAGATGGCCTCCAATGTGTGGTCTTAGACAATGACTGAATGAAACAGCAGAACCAAAACAGACCACTAGTCCAAAGGTAGTTGGGTGGGAAAGTAAAATAAATCACGTCTGTCACGTGGCTCAACTGTGAATAGCATTTCTATATTCACAGCAGTGTAACTGTCTAATAATGACTGTTCCATGTAAACCTTCCATAATGACAATAAGTACAATTCTGATAAAGCACATTGGAGAAGAAGATGCAGAGATTAACAAGTGCACAGGTGGGCAGAGGTCAAAGGGAGTTCAATCTTCATTGTGGAAAATCAGTAGTGAATTCCTAAAAGTGTAAGGTCAAGACATTTCAATAAAAACACGTTATTTAAACATATGGAGGTGAATGTCAAGAGAATCAGCTGAAATAGCTGAAATTGGAGACAAGAGAAGGAAAAAACTATTTGAGCAGGTGACACTCTAAGGACATTTTTTAAATAAACGATGAACCTTTCAAGTAATGGAGGCCATATTTATTTTACTGCTCAAATTGATTGCCGGGATGAGGTTTATGATATTAAAATATTTATAAATATATATTTAATTCACACCATCTCTACTAGGAACCATAATGCAATCTTTAATCAGCATTTTCCCTAACATTTGAAAGGCAATTATAAGACTATATTAACATTCATCTTACACAACTTCTTTAAAAGGCTCGATTGTTTAGTACGACTGCTAAATCATTAAAGCAAGTGCACTGTGTGATACCATAAACAGAGCTGCTCTGAATTCACCATTTGCTTTTCTAAAACATTTTCCCAAAATTGGAGCAAAGGAATTACCTAATTATCAAACAAGAGCCAGATACAATTCTCTGATCAGTCTGTTATCTTGGAGAGAATATGATCTCCCTACACTGGTCAAGTCAGGCATCAAATACCCCACATAAAACTAAATTGTCTTCATCAAATGCAATTTTTATTTGAACTTTCAAGACATTTTCAGCAAGATTATGAGAGAAGAAATAAAGTAAGTGGGGAGAGTCAAAGAAATAAACTTTTACTACAATAAGTAGTTGGTTTTTAAGCTAGAACACTATGGAAAATTCCAGAGGGGATCTTCATTGCAGCCTATGTTCAACATTAAGAAGGGATTTCATGTTGCTTTCTCTATGCCAATATCACAAATCACTGAGATCTCTTTCAGAATCTTGGTGAACTCCCAAATAGTTGTCTATCCTTAAAAGGTAGATTCCTGATTATTTCCAGGCACCAAGGCTGAAAATACATTGGAGTCATTTTCACCTTTAGCCCACCCTCTCTATGCCTTTGGCATTCCTGGTTGACACCATCTTTCAAATCACTTCCTCTCTATTCTCTACTACTATTTCTGGATCCCAGATCTCTTATCATTTCCCACTTAATCATTTGCTAATTAGTCTCCCTCTGACAGTGTCTGATAGCCACAAGTAAGGTCCCAATGTTTCTCTACAGTCCAAATTCTTCAGGCTTGCATTTAAAATCATCCTCCATCTGTATGTCATCCACAAAGATTTCTTCCCACTAAATCCTCCTCTGCAATAGAATGCAAGTTATATGACAGAGATTTGAAGCTGCTTCATATACTTTAGACTCCCTAATGCCTCTTAGTCAATGCTCAGTAAATATTTGTTGAATGTCAGAATTAATATGGCCAACTCTCACCTTATACTAAACAAACTATTGCACCAAAACACTCATCTTTGAAGCTCTGATTCCAATAATACTGAATTTTTAAAATTCCCTATACTCTTTCAATAATCTGTTCAAACAACACTTACCCATCACTACCATCTATTATCAGAAATTTTTCATTGTGCCTGAAACTCTATACCTATTAAACAAAAACTTCCCATCCCTCCCTCCCTTTGCCAGAAACCACCATTCTACTTTCTGCCCCTATTAATATAACTATTCTAGGTACCTCATAAAAGTGGAATCATATTGGTTCTTTGTGTCTAGTTATTTGACTTGGCATGATATTGTCAAGGTTCATTCATGTTCTACTAAACATCAAAATTCCATCCCTTTTAAATAATAATAAACATTATTAAATTATTACAATGGAATAACATTCCATAGTATTTGTCACATTTTATTTACCCATTCATTTTTTTCAATTTTTTGAAGTCATTCCTACCTTTTGATTTCTAGGGTAATGCTGCTATGAACATGGCTATACAAATTTCTATTTCAATCTTTGCTTTCTATATTTTGGGGTACATACCTAACAGTGGAAATTGCTGAATCATAGGATAATATTGAAACCAGAGTTTTGAGGTGAAGCCCAATTCTCTGCTTCTGCCAGAGGGCGAAACTGGAGTTTTTCTGCTTCTTCTGGCAGGTGAAGTCAGGGTAAGGTGCTGGCCTCGGCAGCCCAGCAGTGTTACAGTTCTCAATGATGGGCTATGCCCTCCAATGTTGCAGCAGCAGACTCCAGACACTGTCAATTTCTTCTTCTTGTTGTCTCTGAATTAGAAGAACGAATGCAACAGACCAGGATGAGTGAGTGTAAAGGTTGGTAGGATTTATTGAAGAACAGGAATAGAACTCTTGTACTGCAAGAGCAGACCCATCACAGATTTTCTCCATGGCCAGTGCTACTCTTTGGGTTTATATAGCATTTAGTTCACCCTAATTATGCTAATTAGAGCTTGGAAATGTACTGACGCTATTGTTCAATTCTTGAATCCCAAATTTGATTCAAGTCTGCCTACTTTCATTTTCTGGTTGCAGATCAGTAGTGGGAGGTTGAGGTCCTCAGATGGGGTTGCAGCTGAGGATCCAGCTTCTACAGGTGCATCCTCAAATGTCCAGGTAAGGCTGCTGCCCAAGGTGACCACTCTGGCTCATTGCACCTTAGGCTGGTGGCACCCATACGGAGTGGGGGGCACTGGTTAGGGCCGCCACTGTGCCACTCCACTGCTCCACTGCTTGACTGCTGTTTTTCAGCAGGAACCAGTAGTCCAGCTGAACTGCTGGGCAGTGAGGGAGCCGTGTCAATATTACATTTTCAATTTTTTGAGGAACTACCATAGTTTTCTCCACAGCAACTACATCATTTTACTTTCCCTCTATCAGTACACAAATTCTCAGCAGTTTTTCCAAACCCTCACCACCATTTTTTTTTATTCTTTGCTTATTGTTTATTGGAGTTTTCATAACAGTTATCCTAATGAGAGTGCATCTCTCATTATGAATCTCATTATGGTTTTGATTTGCATTTCCCTAATGATTGGTCATTTGTTTATCTTTCTAGAAATGTCTGTTCAAGACCTTTGCCCATTTTTAAACTGGTCTATTGTTTTTTGTTTGATGGTTGGTTTGTTTGTTTGTTTGGTTGGTTTTAATTGCTGTTGAGTTGTAAGCATTTTTTTTATATATTCTGTATTTGAATCTTTTATCAAACAAAAGATTTTAAAATATTTTACCCATTTTGTGGGCTGCCTTTTAACTCTGTTCACGTTGTCTTTTGGTGCACAAATTTTGAAACTTTGATGATGTTTAATTAATTTAACTTTTCATTTGTTGTACCTACTCTTGATTTTATATCCAAGAAATCAATGCCAAATTTAAGGTCACAATGATCTTCCTGTACGTTTTTTTTCTAAGAGTTTTATATGTTAATAAATCTTTGATTTATTTTTAATTTATTTTATATATGGCATAAGGTAAAGGTTCAATTTCATTCTTCTGCATTCGGATATTTAATTTTTTGAGCACCATTTGTTAAAAATACTGCCTTTTCCACATTGAATGGTCTTGATCTTTTTTTAAAATCACTTGACCATATATGTGAGGGTTTATTTGGGATTCTCTATTCTATTTAGTTGAGCTATATGTCTATCTTTGTACCAGTCCTGCACTGTTTCGATTACTGTAGCTTTGTAATAAGTTTTGAAATCAGGAAATGTGAGCTTTCCTACTTCGTTTCTCTTTTTCAAGATGGTTTTGACTATTCAGAGTCTTTTGAGAGTCCATCCAGATATTAAGATGGATTTTTGGCTGGGTGCAGTGGTGCTTGCCTGGAATCCCAGCAGCTTGGGAGGCTGAGGCAGAAGTATCTGAGTTTAACTTCAGACTTAGCAAAAGTAAGGGACTTAGCAACTCAGTGAAACCCTGTCTCTAGATAAAATACAAAGTAGGGCTAGGGATGTGGCTCAGTGGTCGAGTGCACTTTTGTTTAATCCCTGGTACCCCCCCCCAAATATGGATTTTTATATTTTTGTAGAGGGGGGTGTTCTTTTGAGGTAGAACTGACATATTGAAAATGTATTTCTATCCATGAACATAGAGTGCCTTTTAATTGATTTGTTCCTTCTTTAATTTCTTTCAGCAATATTTTATACTTTTCAGTATATAAGTCTTTGGTCAAATTTATTCCTAAGTACTTTTTAATATTGTTGTAAATAGAATTGTTTTTAAATTTTCTTTTTCAAATTTTCTATCACTACTCTACAGATGCAATTGATTTTTGTACATTGATTTTGTATTCTGCAATTTTACTGAATTCATTTATAGGTTCTAACAGTTTCATGTGTAATATTAAGAGTAATGCTGTGTTTATAATTTGTTTTCTCTTTTAAGTTTGTTTATGTGTTTTCCTTTTACTCCCAGATTGGATATTACTTGAAACTATAAATCACCTTTCATTGTATTTTCTAGTCTAATGTTTTTATGTACACAAATGCATGAATAATTTTTATAAGTCAGTATCTATTTTTAAATAAAATTTATGATCTCAAATTTAAGTCCACATTCTAAGAAGGGACTTTCTGGCACTGAGTAACAGAAGGTGACTCGATTGCATTTTTCTTAGACACCCTCTGGTCTCCATATGACATATTTCAGGGATAGAGGATGGGGACAAAGAAGGAAGACATACTCTCTTCTAGATACAATGCTTATTTTCATACTCACAACACCTCCCAGATGCCAATGAGGCAGGTATTATTCTAACCATTTCCCTAATGAACAGAAGAAGAGTTTCAGAGAAGCTAATTGAGCTTACACATTTAGGAAGTAGAGAAGCCAGAATCTTATGGGGGAAACTACTAGGCAAGGAGAATCTTTGGGATTTGGACGAGTAGAACAGGTAGAGAAGATGGCAATTTGGGGTCTTGACATCTTTATCATGAAGTCATAAAAGAGAAAAGGCTAGCTCTTTCACTCCTTACCCCACAATATTGAAAATGTGTGATTCTGAGTTGGAAAAAGGAGAGGAATCAAAGTTGTGTTTAGAAGGTGTGAAAGTACAAAATCAGCTCCTTTTCTTACATGAGCTGGGCATAAACATGAAGTATTCATGGGAAGAGCTAAAGTTTCATCATCCTGGGAGTTGAGACAGTGGCTGAGAAACACCTCCTGGATGTCAATGTCAAATTAAGTGGTGAATAAAAGTTGTTCAAACTTCTGCAATATCAAGAATTCAGGTTACTCTGCTCCTATGGAGCTCTATGGACCACAAGTCAATACATTCAAACCTCTGGTGTGTCTGACTTTGAGGCCTGCTTTTGCTTCATCACACAGACTTAAGACTCATTATTTCCTGGAAATTCATCTCTCTCATCAAGATACTTAATCCTCAAGACATTTCCAATAGACAGAATCAACCATACTGTAGCATGTATTATTGAACTTTGCAAAACCAATAGTATTTTCTTTGCTCCCAATAGTATTTTCCTTTATCTCTGCCTACCTTTTGCTCATTTAACAGCAACTTCAAAGGAAAAGAACAAAATAACAGCATTAGTTTTATAGTTATAAGGCACTCTGCTATCATTAATGCTTAATAAATACTAAATAATATGCTTATAAAGGCTGAATATGGACAACTGTTTATGGATCACAGATCTTTTATATGAAAAGTTTTCATTAAATTTGTTCAACTGTTAGATGATGCTTCTAATTTTTTCAGTTGTGAAATGAATGATCACAGAAGAGAATTAACTGACAATAACAGATTCTGAGGAATACCGTCTATTGCTCAGTCCTGTCACTGTCTAGACTCAACATCACATTTGTAATTTATATATTTTTCTCCTCATTTATTTTCAAGGTCACATTTTTCTTCAAATGTTTGCTTGGAATGGATAGGTTCCCTGTGCATTTATGCATGTGTGTGTGTGTGTGTGTTTGTGTGCACCCACGCACACACACACATGCACATGCACATGCCCATTTGGAGATGGAAAGAAAGTAGGAATCAAATAGTCAATCTATGTCCAAGTACAATCTAAGAGAACTGTTGTTTGTGATCCAAAAGGTATAGATAAAATGAATTTTGGTAAACATCATATGTCCCAATCTGTTTTTTCAATGATGAGAGTTTCTTATACCCAAAGCCAAACTCTCAACAGAAAGACGTAGGAAAACACAATTCTAACTTGCAATAAAACCATTTTAACATTTTGTATGCTTTGTAAGTTTTCTAAGTTTCTCCTTCCTTCAAACTACTTGTTTATCTTTGATATTTTAAAAATCCTGACATTTAAAAGATAACTTTGTACAAGAACTTCACTCATTTTCCTACAAAAAAAAAAAAATGGCTCTTTCTTGTCTTGAAAAGTGCCAGGGGAGAATTTAGAAAGCAATTTTACATACAAAGAAAAAGTTCCTGATTCTCAAGGGGAAAATTGAAGTTTGAGTGTCTTGTCAGTACTGAAGCTCCCCCCAAAACCCCAGAAGGCTGAGCTTTCTACATTGCCCTTCATTTCCAGGAGAGATCATTAGCTACCTTTGCATTTTAGAAGTATGGCAGGTGGAAGCTTCATAGAGGGTATGTCACAATTTTCCAAACCCAGGTGGAGGACATGGCTGTCACTGAAAAGTTCTGCCGAGACTGTGAGCTAGAAACCGTGTGATACTAAGAAGGAGATCTGGCAGAAACTGATTTCTAGGAGAATCCCAATGCTTAGTTCAACAGGGTAGTGCTCTCACTTCAAAGAAAAACAACAAAAAAAAGAAGCCGGCACAGAGGTGCTGAAGCTTCCAGGAGGGGTTCTTCAATAGGGCTCAGTTTGAGCCTTTTTCTTCTTTTGGATTCTAGCTTCAGAGGGAGTAAGGCAGTTCCCTGGGGCTAGGAACTGTTTCACAGCACTGAAGCCTGGTGGGGTGGGGGTAGGGGATGTGAAGACAGCAGCAACAAAAGCTGAGGATGGCTGATCTGCAACCAGGGGGAGAGTGGTCACCAGAGCAGCAAGTCAGCTCTTGACAGCCTCAACGTTTATCTGAGGACCCACGACTCACAGATTAGATGGCAGTGGCCCTCTTCTGGTCTGTTGGATCTCTTCTGGTTTGTGGATCTCTTCTGGTTTGTTTTTCTGGTTCCTTCCTCTTGATTGACAACGACAGGCCAAGAATGGTACTCAAAACTGAAAATGGAAAAGGAAGACACATAGACTGGTTTAGTTGGTTTGTTTAGTCATGCAGCTGAAGCTAAATGATAGGCTCGATTTCCAAAGTTAGCCAAAGAAGAAAAGATATTTTAATATACAGGGAAATTGAATTGTATTATCTTAGAATCTGGCAAAGAGTATGTGCACATGGGGAAAAGAAACAAAGGTGTTAAAAGCCACGAATCGTTGAAAAATTCACTTTCTTCTTTGGAAGATGATCATCTGTTAATATTTGGGGCGTCAGATGATCTCATTTACTCATACAATGGAATCATAGGCTGAAAAAAAAATACCCTCAGCATTACTGAAAGGAAAGGGAGATGGGAGCCTGATAAGTCAAAAGATACAAAAGCATTTTATTGCTTACGATAAATGAACTTTGTCTAAGCATTTAGAAGCTCCCTACACATCATCAAGGGAAAACGCTCATTCACTGTGTCTGTGTGTTGCTCTGCCATCCACACTCAGTTTATTTTTTAACTCTATTCAACTATGTGGTTTATTTACTGTGTTTGTTTTGGGTTGGTTTTTGTCTAAAAAAGTGTTCAATTCAGAATACATCCATGAACCCAAAAGGTTAGAACCTGTAAAAATACCACGTCCTCCTGGGTCTGGTTTGCCGGCTCTCTGGGACCCCATCTTTCTAACTCCAAGTATACATGGCAGCAGCTTCTTAAAGCTGATGACCTCTCAGTGGAAAAGGATTTACCTTGAGACTGAATCTGAACAAAGACCCTGGCAGAACTGTAGAACCTAGTCCAGTTCTATAATTAACTGGCAAAGAATTCTCCAGTCTAAACTTCAAAATTCTTGTTTTAAAAACAGGTAGTAGTAGTCTAGGTGACCTCTAAGATCTACCCATCTCTATCAGGGGGTCATGGAATTTCCAAAGTCATGTTATTGTGGTTGGTAATTTCAAACAAACCATAGGACTTCAATTTTTTGAAAAAAAATAACAAAATTCTGGGAAGACAAAAACAATGCGTTATCGACACAAACTCCTTCTTTTCCACAGTATCTTCTTCCCAGGGACTCAAAATCATTGTTCTGATGCAAGAAACTCCATGTCAAGAATACTCTGCCTTTGCACTCTGCATTTAAAAGGTTTGGATGCGTTTGTCCTGGATTCTCTGCTCCTGTGCCCCTTGTTGCAGTGACAAGTGTGTTATTGATTGTGGCTTTCTGAAAACGAAAGGAGGAAAAAGAGACTTCTGTTCTCACACCCAACTGCCATAAGTCGTGCTTTCATATCAAACTTCCCTGCTTTTCTCTGCCTGTGGCCCAAGCACAGAGACAGCATTTATATCTGAGCAGGAAACTGTCTCTTTTTCTTGGCCCTAGATTTCTGAAAAACAAAATGTTATTTGCAAAACAGAGAAAAAAAATATACCCTGATAGACTTATTTTGATCCAAGACTGAAAGCATGCCTAACAAATGAAAGGGACTTGGTGTGATTTAGTGTAAATGCCAGCAGCAGAAACACAACTGTAAATTATTCTTTTCCAACCTGCTCTCTGAGGCTCAAATTGCTGTTTTGCTGTCTGCATCTTTAATGATGGTTGATACATCCCCTGGGAAGGAAAATACTGATCTCTTCTATCTTGATTTAGCAGCTGAGATGATTTTATATATAGGTATGTATAAAATCATACACACACACACACACACACACATTTAGCAGTTACTAAAAAATCAAGGAAGGCAAGAGGAAAGGTTATGAGAAAGAAAAAGTTGGGTTCAATTTGCAATAAGTAGTAAATCATTTCCATATACAAGCAACTTCCTCGTCTCAGTTATTATTTAATCTGCTTTGGATTTAAACAATAAAGAATTCTGGTACTTATGACAGGTTCTTGTGCAGCTGTTGTTTTAAGATCAGAGCAGTTTTATGTTTCTTGTAGTGATTTGAAAGGAAAATTATTTGACAAGACAAAATGACATCTTGAACTAAATGGTGGGATAATGCAGGTAGTGGAGGCATTTGTAAATAACCTGAGATGGTATCCTAACACTTCACATCAGGTGTAAGTTTACACCCTTCAACTCACAGGTAAGTCACTTGACCTATCAAGGTCATACATCTGGGTGAAGTAGCAGATGTAAGAGGCAAGAAATTCTTCCCAGGCAAAAGTGGCTGAGAAATGCAGAATGGTTTGAAATTAATCAGAGAAGGAGAAGGGCCTGCGTGCTCTCCTCTTGTACAGAGATGTAGAGATACTAAATATCAGGGTTGTGTGTAAATGAAGATAGAAGACATTACCAGTTGCACCTGTGAACAAGAAAAGTTATCGAGAGAAAAGGAAGTGTTTTATAAGAGAATTCTCCAGCAAACAACTACCAAACTTTACATCTTATGATGAAATATCATAGGGAGAAATGTATAATCCTGAGCAATAATTTTTAATCTAAATAATTTTCTACAGGGTGGGGCAGACATAAATGTTGTTGCATCAATTGAGAAAAAGAGCCTTCTAATGTAGAGGAAGATATGCATCCTGCTCCTGGGCTCTTGTTATAATCAGAACTTTCTCCCAATGATGTGTTATAGTGAGTTCCACATGAGACAAGCTAAATAGAATTCAGAAAACATGGAGCACAATCAAAGAAAAATGACCAAGATTGTTGTAAACTCCACATGACGAATTGAAATAAAAATCTGGCGGCAGCACTGTAAGCACGTGCCCGTACAGTGTCTCAGCTCACCACTTTCCTGTCCCATGTTCCCTCTATTTTTGGGGGGTGGTGAATAGGTCTCAACTTGTTAAGTGATGAGTGTGCTCCTAGAATGATGTGACAGTGCTGCTGAGGCTATAAGCAAACTTGGCCAAGGAATCAATTAGCAGTGACTGCCGTAGTCACAGGGCCAGGAGAGGCCGCACTGAGCCCAGGTATTTATCATCCCTGCCTCATCAGTTACCTTCTCTGTCCGACCAGCAGAAATCCAGTCCTGGTCCTTGGGCTCACCTTCACCTCAGCCTCACAGTGACCCCCTCCGTAAGAACCCTGGTAAATCCTCCTGGACAGGACCCAGGCCAAAATGAGACCATAAAGTCACCTTTAACGAGCACCAGCGAGACTGCAGGCAAATATTAAATTCTGCTGCTCTCCTTCAGTGCCCTTCAAATGAATTAGGAGAAGCATGTCTGAGCTGGTGCCACATGTAAATTGTCTTTCTGCAGACAGTAGGGACTGAATTCTAATAAGTTTTCCTGGTCCCTGTGAATTGACTCAGAGAAATCCAGCTTTAAAAGATAAGGTGACCCTTTGCATAAGATAGGTGAGAGAAGCTCAGACCTTCCATAGTCTCCATGATGCCTGGTCCCCGTCCCTAGGTCCTTTATCCCCAGCCTTCCACTCATAAGCACCGTAAGTCCCAATGCATGGATCCTGGAGAGGCATTAGAGAAAAAAACCATGTGGCTCTGTAGTTGATGGGCCCCTAATAAAAGTGGACATTAAAGAGACTTAAATTTCTGTTCTCTTCATTAAATGAGGTTTGTTTGTCAGGGTGGAATGAGTCAAAAGGCAAGGGTTTGAGCTGTCGTTTTACCAGATTAAAATCTTAAACAAATTTAATCTTATTAGAAACTGGAACACAGAGTGATAAATACCCTTCACATATAGGATTGTTTGGGGGAATTAAATAATGAATCTCTTTAAATTATTTTTGCTTTGTTTTAAAATAATAGGTGATCAATGCAAAAAAAAATGGGAACACCAGAAGTATGTATTAGAGAGAGTTAGAATAAATCTCTTTTAATCCTACAATCCAGACATAGCCACCATGAGCATGGCCTTCCAAAATTCACATTCCTAAATTAAGTTATCGCATTTCACTTTTCTCCCCATGGTGCTAAGGATTGAACCCAGGGCCTTGTGCATAAGACACAAGCACTTTACCATCTGAGCTATATCTCTAGCCCCCTGCATGTCATTTAAGTGGACTTTAAAGCACTTTTTAATGTTAGCAAATGCACTGCATAAGAATGAGGTTTTATTTCCATCATGAGCCCTATCCCTGATGAGATTGGAGGACATTCGTGAGTTATGGAATCCGTGACATGTTACCAGCAACCGCAGAAGTTTCTCAAGTGTTTTATGCCCAGTGTATACCCATGACTACTACATAGAGTTTGATCCCATATCATCAGCTGGACTTTTTATGTAGTTTATCACACATGGGTCACATGTTATTGTGGATGAGTTAAGGTGCTACTCCTTGTTCTCTCTCCTCTAGAATCACACATCTGACTTCGCCTTGTTGGAGCCCAGCACTAAGCTAGTGAAAGGGATATACAAAATAGAACTAAATAAGGTCAGATAACCCTTGCAGAGGCAAGACCTATGAGACCCTGCCCTATCTTGACCCATTGGAGAAAATCATAAGCTACCCAACTGCAGCATATTTATTAAAGGGACATGAGAGCTACACCATGCTTTAGATAAAACTGTTCTGCATCTCCACTTAATTCTGTTCCTTTGCACATTCTGTTCAATCACATATCCCTGAGAAGGCTTACTCCTTCACTGGCTTACAACTTGCTCATCTTTGAGTGACAGGGTGTAAGGGGGGAGCCATGATGTCTGAGTTCCCTGTAGAGGCTAAAGAGGCGGGTAAAATCACTGTGATCCTTTCTAACCCAGATGCCATGATTGTGGCTGCAATCTCCTTCAGTCCATAGATCGCTTCCTTGAGAGTGGACTCACATTGCCTGTCAAATAGAATCAATTAACCAATGAAGTTATAATTGTCCACAAGGGTTTACCTAATTAGGAATACGAAATTAAGTTCAATGTAGTTCTTTGGCACTGACCCTGACACCAATCCAAGAATAATAAAGTCTTAAAATCAAAGACAGGACTGACCATTTAAGCCATGTGAACATTTACCCAATTAAGATAGTTTTCTATGCACATTTACCATCAATTCAGAAAAAAAATAAAAACCTGTTTAAAATGGCAAAGTAAGGAATCAGTGAAGTTAGGCAGAACTACCTTTGATGTGCATATGGGCACAGAAGTCAGGACATTTTACAACCAACCTACGTAAGCAGGATCCCTCTCGAAAATTGCACAGACTATCCATAAATTATAGGAAATATTATGGTCTCCAATGCCATAAATGGCATTTATTAGATTTCCTAACTCTCCATCCATATTTTGTTTTTTGTTTCCTCAGTTTTATTTTTGTAATCCTCAAAAATAGCAAGATCCCTACTTTACCCTAGAGAGACTGCCGAGGTGAATACAGTTATGGATATCAACAATTGGTCACATGAATAGATGTTTTTACTTCAAAACACCCGAAAACATTTTTTCATAAAATTAACACTTTAAGATCTCTTTGTTTGCAACATATGCACGTTGAATTGAATAAGTATAGAACCACCAATTCTGTTTAACTTAACAATAAGTCAATGAAGATTTTCAGATTGAATTGTGAGAATTTTAGTTGCAATATTAGACTAAAGGAAAAGACATTTGAAGGTTTATCCTGGATACAATTATGGGCTCATCTACTTTCATTCAGCATTCTAAAGTCAAATGACAGGAAAGCAACCACTTTTTGAATAATAACATAAATATTTACTTTTCATTTAGTTCCTACTTTTAACCAAGCACTACAGTAAGCCCTCACAACAGCCTTTCAAGATTAAGTATTAATATTTCCATTTTTAAGATGAGCTTAGAAAAATTAACTAGTTTTGCTCAAGAATTTGAAGCAAATTGATTGCAGACCACAATTTAAGCCCAGAAAGCTAAAGTTCATGCTCTTCTCATCTGTCAAAAAAAAAAATCCATCCTTTGAAATTGGTATTTGAATTTCCCATATCTGATAAATTACCGTTCTGCCTTCTGCAAGGGTGGAAGTAGTGGCAGAGAGTAAAGCATCTTGTAATTTATCCTGGTACATGACCCATGTGTAAAGAAGAATTTCTCCTCTTTTTTGGCACTTTCCGGATCTTTGAATTCATTCTGGAAACACTAAGGCTGCAGGGATCTCCTTGCCAGAATCATCATTCTTCAGTCTGGGAAGTACTCCTTGGTGAGGATCTTACCAAATGTTCTGAAGATGTGGTCACCAGCCAAGCAGCATCAGCGTCACCAGGGAACTTATTAGGAATGTGAATTCCAGGGTCCAGTTGCAGGCCTGCCAATCATAAACTCTGGGGATGGAGCCCAGGAATCTATGATTTAGCCCTTCATGGGATGCTGTTCTTAAATCAAGTTTGAGAACCACTGATCCACAGGAAGAAACTACTAAGATGCAAGACAATCCATGAGTCTCTCGCATACTGAGAGATCCTTCTGTGTTATCCATGCTGAAAGCATTTATCAAGCTTCTGAACTGAAATGATTACAAGAGCACCAGGTCTAAATTTGTTTGTCTGTTTTTTTTTTCCTTAAACGTAAGGACTTTAATTAATCAAAAGGCCTATACAGAGCAAGACCCCTACTTTACCCTAGAGAGACTTCTGAGGTGAATCCAGTTATGGATATCTGTAAGCACAGCTACAGATGCTCTCTCACACACATAAACTCTCAGATACACAAACACAAAGGAAACTCTGGCAGTTTCAGGGCAAGCCTGAAATTTCTAATAAAACTTGTATAGTCAGAGGCAGTGCTTGATTTAAGAAATAAGGTTTTATATTTCTGGCCTAAAGACAGACACATAGACCAGGGGAACACACAGAGAGCCTAAAAATAAATCTAAACCTATACAGTCAATTAATTTTTGGCAGGGACACCAAGAATACACAATAAGAAATTCCCACAAAAAATGCTGAGAAAAGTAGATTTAGATCTGCAAAGAATGAAATTGAACCCTTATTTTATACCGCAGACAAAAATCGGCTCAAAATGAAACAAAGCCCTAAATATAAGACTTGAAACCACAAAATTCCTAGAAGAAAACATGGGACAAGAGCTAGGGTTGTGGCTCAGTGGTAGAGCACTCACGTGGCACATGCAGGGCCCTGGGTTCAATCCTCAGCATCACATAAATAAGTAAATTAGTTTTGTGTCCAATGACAACTAAAAAAATAAATATTAAAAAAGAAAAGAAAACAGGGGATAAGGTTCTCATTGACCTTGGCAATGATATTTGAATATCACTTCAAAAGCTCAGGCTACAAAAGCAAAAATGAATCAGCAGAATTATATCAAATTAGAAATCTTCCATGCAACAAAGGAAATAATGAACACTAGGAATAAGAGACCTACAGATTAGAAAAACAAATTCAAACCATACATCTGAGAAGAAGTTAATATCCAAAATTTATAAAGAACTCTGTTATGGTTTAAGTTATGAAGTGCTCCCCAAAAAGCTCATGTGTGAGACAATGAAAGCTTAGAGGTAAAATAATTGGGTTAAGAGTTTTAACCTAATCGGTGCATTGATCCCCTGATAGGGATTAACTGAGTGGTAACTGTAGGCAGGTGAGGTGTGGCTGGCTGGAGAGGATGGGTCATTGGTGGGGTCATAGGTTTGGGATACACATTTTGTACTTGGTGAGGTCTCTCTCTCTCTCTCTCTCTCTCTCTCTCTCTCTCTCTCTCTCTCTCTCTCTCTCTCTCTCCTTCCTATTCAATGACCTGAGCTGCTTTCCTTTGCCATGAACGTCCACCATGATGTTCTGCCTCACTTCTAGTCCAATGGAGGCAGCCCTCTGTGGACTGGGATCTCTGAAACCACGATTCCAAATAAACTTTTCCTCCTCCAAAATTGTTCTTTTCAGGTCTTCTGATCACAACAGTGAAAAAGCTGACTAAAATAAACACATATAATTCAATGGCAAGAAAACACATAAATTGATCTTAAAATGGACAAAGGACCTGAATAGGCATATCTACAAAGAAGACATAAAAATAACCAACAAGTATATAAAAAAATTACCATGATCACTGACCATCAGGGAAATGCAAATCAAAACCATCATGAGATGTTACCTAATAACTGTAAAATTGGTGTTTTTTTTTTTTTGGAGATTTTACATTTTATTGCAATACAAGTTCCTTAAATTATAATATTCAAATAACATAGTAGATGGTAGTGTGCTTTTAATTATTTTCTATAGAATACAATTTTTAATATCTCTGTATATAAAGTATGTTGACACCAATTCATGTCTTCATACATGTACTTTAGATAATAATGTCCATCACATTCCACCGTCATTGCTAACCCCCTGCCCCCTCCCTTTCCCTCCCACCCCTCTGCTCTATCTAGAGTTTGTCTGTTCCTCCCATGCTCCCTTTCCCTACCCTAATATGAGTCAGTCACCTTAGATCTGAGAAAACATTCGCCATTTGTTTTTTGGGGTTGACTAACTTCACTTAACATTATCTTCTTCAACACCATCCATTTACCTGCAAATGCCATGATTTTATTCTCTTGTATCGCTGAGTAATATTCCGTTGTGTATATATGCCACATTTTAATCCATTCATCTAATGAAGGGCATCTAGGTTGATTCCACAGTTTAGCTATTGTGAATTGTGCTGCTATAAACATTGATGTGGTTGTGTCTCTAGAGTATCCTGTTTTTAAGTCCTTTGGGTATAGACGGAGGAGGGTGATAGCTGAGTCAAATGGTGGTTCCATTCCAAGTTTTCCAAGAAAACCTCCATGCTGCTTTTCATATTGGCTGCACTAATTTACAGTCCCACGAGCAATGTATGAGTGTGCCTTTTCCCCCACATCCTCACCAACACTTATTGTTGTTTGTCTTCATAATAGCTGCCATTCTGACTGGAGTGAGATAGTATCTTAGAGTAGTTTTGATTTGCATTTCTCTAATTGTTAGAGATGATCAATATTTTTTCATATATCTATTGATTGATTGTATATCCTCTTCTGAGAAGTGTCTGTTCAGGTCCTTGACCCATTTATTGATTGGGTTATTTGTTGTTGTTGTTGTTGTTTTTGATGTTTAGCCTTTTGAGTTCTTTATATACTCTAGAGATTAGTGCTCTATCTGATGAGTGAGGGGTAAAAATTTGTTCCCAGGATGTAGGCTGTCTCTTCACCTCACAGATTGTTTCTTTTGCTGAGAAGAAGCTTTTTAGTTTGAGTCCATCCCATTTATTGATTCTTGGTTTTAATTCTTGCACTATAGGAGTCCATATTAAGGAAGTTGGGGCCTAATCCCACATGATGAAGATTAGGGCCTACTTTTTCTTCTATTAGATGCAGAGTCTCTGGTTGAATTCCTAGGTCCTTGATCCACTTTGAGTTGAGTTTTCTGCATGGTGAGAGATACGGACTTAATTTCATTTTGTTGCATATGAATTTCCAGTTTTTCCAGCACCATTTGTTGAAGAGCCTGTCTTTTCTTCAATGCGTGTTTTTGGCACCTTGTCTAATATGAGATAATTGTGATTTTGTTGTTTAGTCTCTGTGTCTTCTATTCTGTATCATTGGTCTACCAGTCTGTTTTAGTGCCAGTGCCATGCTGTGTTTGTTACTATTGCTCTGTAGTATAGTTTATGGTCTGGTATAGCAATGCCACCTGCTTCACTCTTCCTGCTAAGAATTGCTTTAGCTACTCTGGGTCTCTTATTTTTCCAGATGTATTTTCTGATTGCTTTTTCTTTTTCTGCGAGAAATGCCATTGGGATTTTGATCGGAATTGCATTAAATCTGTATAGTGCTTTTGGTAATATGGTCATTTTGATAATATTAGTTCTGCCTATCCAAGAGCAAGATAGATCTTACCATCTTCTAAGGTCTTCTTTGATTTCTTTCTTTAGGGTTCTGTAGTTTTCATTGTATAGATCTTTCACCTCTTTTATTAAGTTGATTTGCAAGTATTTTATTTATTTTTTTGCGGCTATTGTAAATGGGGAAGTTTTCCTCATTTTCCTCTCAGAGGATTTGTCACTGATATACAGAAATGCCTTTAATTTATGGGTGTTGATTTTATAACCTGCTACTTTGATGAATTCATTTACTAGTTCTAGAAGTTTTCTGGTAGAGCTTTTTGGGTCTTCTTGGTATAGAATCATATCATCAGTAAATTGTGCTTATTTAAGTTTTTCTTTTCCTATACATATCCCTTTAATTTCTTTCATCTGTCTAATTGCTATGGCCAGTGTTTCAAGAACTATGTTAAACAGAAATGGTAAAAGAGGGCATCCTTGTCTTGTTTCAGTTTTTAGAGGGAATTCCTTCAATTTTGCTTCATTTAGAATGATGTTGGCCTGGGGCTTAGCATAGATAGCCTTCACAATGTTGAGATATGTTCCTGTTATCCCTAGTTTTTCTAGTGTTTTGAACATGGAGGGGTGCTGTATTTTGTCAAATGCTTTTTCTGTGTCTATTGAGATGATCATATGATTCTCTTGGAGTCTATTGATATGATGAATTACGTTTATTGATTTCCTTATGTTGAACCAACCTTGCATACCTGGGATGAATCCCACTTGATCACGGTACGTGATCTTTTTGATATGTTTTTGTATTCAATTTGCCAGAATTTTATTGAGAATTTTTGGATCTATGTTCATTAGAGATATTAGTCTAAAGTTCTCTTTCTTTGATGTGTCTTTGCCTGGTTTTGGAATCAGGGTGATATTGGCCTTATAGGATGAGTTTGGAAGTGCTGCCTCTTTTTCTATTTCCTAAAATAATTTAAATATTATTGGTATTAGTTCTTCTTTAAATGTCTTGAAGAACTCAACTGTGCATTCATCCGGTCCTGGGCTTTTTTTTTTTTTTTTTTTTTTTTTTTTGGTTGGTAGGCTTCTGATGGCATCTTCTATTTCCTCACTTGATATGGATCTGTTTAAATTGTGTATATCTTCCTGAGTCAATCTGGGCAAGTCGTATAACTTAAGAAATTTGTTGATGCCTTCAATATCTTCTATTTTATTGGAGTATAAGTTTTCAAAATAATTTCTAATTATCCTCTGTATTTCTGTGGTGTCTGTTGTGATATTACCTTTTTCATCATGTATGCTGGTAATTTGAAGTGTCTCTCTACTTCTCTTTGTTAGCTAGCATAGCTAAGGGTCTGTCAACTTTATTTATGTTTTCAAAGAACCAACTTTTTGTTTTGTCAATTTTTTCAATTGTTTCTTTTGTTTTGATTTCATTGATTTCAGCTCTAATTTTAATTATTTCTTGCCTTCTACTGCTTTTGCTACTGATTTGTTCTTCTTTTTCTAGGGCTTTGAGATGTAAAGTCAAGTCATTTATTTGTTGACTTTTTCTTCTTAGAATTGCTTTCATAGTGTCCCAGAGATTTTGATATGTTGTGTCTATGAATTTTTTAATCTCCTCTTTGATGTCTTTTGCAACCCATTGTTCATTCAGTACCATATTGTTTAATCTCCAGGTGTTGGAGTAATTTTTATTTTTTATCATTGATTTACAATTTCATTCCATTATGATCTGAAAAAATGCATGGTAGTATCTCTACTTTCTTGTATTTGCTAAGAGTTTCTTTGTGGCATAGTATATGGTCTATTTTAGGATCCATATCCTGCTGAGAAGAAAGTATATCTGTTTGATGCAGGTTGAAATAATCTACATATGTAAGTTAAGTCTAAGTTATTGTTTTATTGAGTTCTATAGTTTCTTTATTCAACTTTTGTTTCAAAGATCTATCCAGTGGTGAGAGAGATGTGTTAAAGTCACCCAAGATTATTGTGTTGTGATCAATCTGACTCTTGAACTTGAGAAGAATTTGTTTGATGAACATATCTGCACCATTATTTGGGGCATATATATTTATGATTGTTATGTCTTGTTGGTGTGTGGTTCCCTTGAGTATTATGTAATGTCCATCTTTATCCCTTTTGATTAACTTTGACTTGAAGTCTACTTTGTTTGATGAGGATGGAAACCCCTGCTTGCTTCCACAGTCCATGTGAGTGGTAAGATTTTTCCCAACCTTTCACCTTCAGTCTCTCTCTGTCTTTTCCTATCAGATGAGTCTCCTGGAGGCAGCATATTGTTGAGTCTTTTTTTTTTTAAATCTAATCTGCTAGCCTATGTCTTTCGATTGGTGAGTTTAAGACATTAACATTCAGGGTTACTATTGAGACATGGTTTGTATTCCCAGTTATATTTGTTTATTTTTGTTATTTAACTTGACTGATTTTCTTCTTTGATTAGGTTTTCATTTAGGGTACTACCTCCCTTTGCTGATTTTCATTGTTGTTTTTATTTTTGTTATTTTTCCTCTTCATGGAATATTTTTCCAAGAATGTTTTGAAGTATCAGTTTTCTAGCTATAAATTCTTTTAACTTTTCTCATGGAAGGTTTTCATTTCATCTTCAAATCTGAAGCTTAATTTTTCTGGATACAAGATTCTTGGTTGGCACTCATTTTCTTTCAGAGCTTGATATATGTTGTTCCAGGATCTTCTAGCTTTCAGGGTCTGTGTTGAAAAATATGCCATTATCCTAATTGGTTTTCCCCTATATGTAACCTGAATCTTTTCTCTTGTGGCTTTTAAAATTCTCTTCCTATTCTAATGCCAGTCATTTTCATTATAATGTAACTTGGTGTGGATCTGTTATGATTTTGTACATTCAGTGTCCTGTAGGCTTCTTGAGTTTTGATTTCCAATTCATTCTTCATGTTTGGAAAGTTTTCTGATATTATTTCATTGAGTATATTGTTCATTCCTTTGGTTTGGACCTCTATGCCTTCCTCTATCCCAATGACTCTTAAATTTGGTCTTTTTATGCTATCCCATATTTCTTGAATGTTCTGCTCATGGTTTTTTACCATTATCACTGTGTGGTCTATGTTCTTTTCAAGATTATATATTTTGTCTTCATTGCCTGATGTTCTGTGTTTCAAGTGGTCTACTCTATTGGTGATGATTTCATTTGAGCTTTTAATTTGGTTTATTGTTTCTTTCATTTCAAGGATTTCTGTTTGAGGTTTTTTAAGAACCTCTATCTGCCTGTTGAGGTGATCTTTTGCTTCCTGTATTTGTTTATGTAGCTCCTTGTTGAAGTGATCTTTCACTGCCTGTATTTTCTCTTTCATATCTTCCTTGACACAGAACATTTAAACCATGTACATCCTAAACTCCTTCTCTGTCATTCCTTCTTCTGTGGCTGCCAAAGATTCTAATGATGTGGTGTCTTCATTTGTTTGGGGCACTTTATTCCCTTGTCTTTTCATGTTGCTCATGTGTCTTCCTTTCCAGCATTAAGGGTCTAGATTGTTATTGTTTTTACCCTATAGGTTTGTATTGCTCTTGTAGGGTTCCAAGACCTCTCCTTTGTGGGGAAGGACAATGTTAACAGATCCCAATATCAACAATATACCACCTATGAACAATTTGTTATTATTAAGACGTTTACAGTTTAGTCTCAATGTACAGAAATATTGGATTCAATTATTATCTAAAATATAATCTGTAGTTTTGTAAAAAGGTTTACAGTTTCTGACAGTGGACAATGAACTGAGGATAGGGCATTGGACAATATGCTGAGGAGGTAGGATGTGAGGAAATAGAGTTAATGTATCTTAGGAAGTGTGAAGGAGAAATCTAATGAAGAGAGTTAGCAGCAAGAGAATAGATAGGAAGTAATTTAGGGTAGGCAAGTATATAAGATGACAGTAGAGTACATAAAACAAACACACATATGTATTTCGAAAAATAGATGTTAAAAAACACATGTTAAAATAGTAAAATTTGGAAGGGGAAAGACAAGTGAAAGAGAAAAAGGAAAAGGAAAAATGGGCTTATTCAACACCTCTATTTTATATTATTCAGATGACTCAGTCCTCAAAGTCCTATTTCATGCAAAGTTCTTGGTTTCACATATGGTGGGATGTGAGGGCCAGAGGATAGAGGGATAGAAGAGAAAAAACAAACAAAATACTTGAAGGAAGAAACCAGCGTTGTAGCTAGCTTTAGAGATCCATATCTTTCTTGCTTCTCTTCTCATCCAGTAGGTGGGGTCCTCTGTTGTAAGCTGGTGTCTCTGCCCTCCAGTTGGTGGAGATAACCAGGGTGGAAAGACTAGTCCTGGTACAGGGCACCTGGATGTGGGGAATGGTACCTGCCAGTCCCTGCAGGGAGACTGCACCTCACAGGTCTCTTTTTCACTGCTTGTGTGACTTGAGTGCCAGGTACTATCTCCCTCTCTTGCCTGGAGATTTCCAAGTTCCTGGTCTCTCTGTTAGACTCCAAACTTTAGCCCCGTCTCCCTCTCTCCTAGCAGTTCCCTATTGAGGAAACTCTCACCCGGGGTTCCTGTGGGCAGCTCCCTGGTTGCACTGCACACCTAAGTTGGGCAGCTACTCTGTTGGGTTACCGCCTCTGGGAAATGGGGAAGGTTGGAAAGCTGTTACCTGGCCACTGGAGATCTGATCTGGGAACTGCCCCCAGCTAATATGACAAGAATGTTGAGCCAAGATGGCGGCGGTCTGCTTTCCGCACTGGGGTGTCTGGTGGGGTGGGGGGAGCCTGGTGGGGTGGGGGGAGCCAGGCAAGGATGTTGTGCTGTGGGTAGGTAGCAGCTGAGTGACCTGTGTGGGAGTGGAGTGAAGTCTTGGGGATCTGCCGATGTGTTGATAGGTGATTCTGCTAAGGCACTTGCCAAGTTTTGTGTGGATCAGAACGTCGGGCTTTGGGTCCTGCTCCAAAGCTGGCATCCTACTCGAACACTGAGGCCTGGAGCCCTGCACAGGGGCACAGAGCTGGTGATTTCTGCAGAGAGCAGCTGAATAGGGCTCCTCTAACACTCTCAGAGATGCAGTATTCCGACTAGGTGAAATCTGGATCACAGAACAACACAGAATGCTGCCTCCCTCTGGCCTGGCATCTTGAGAAAACTCTGTAAGACTGGTTATTAGCAAAAAGGCAAGAAATCACAGGTGTAGTCAACGAGTGTAGAGAAAAGGGAACCCTGTACACTGTTGATGGGAATGTAGATTGGTACAGTCATGATGAAAAACAGTGTGGAGGCTCCTAAAGGAATAAAGAAAATAGAACTACCATAGGACTTGGCAATTCATCTTCTGAGTACATCCCAAAGGAATGAAATCATCACTTCATAAATACATCTATACTCCCATGTTCAGTGCAGCAATAGTTATAATAGCCAAGATATGGAAGCAACCCAAGTATTCACTGGCAACTAAGTGGATAAAGAAGCTATGTTACATAACTATGATAAACACACACACACACACACACACACACACACACACACTATTTGGCCTTAGAAGGGAGCTTCTTCCATTTGCCACATCATGGTTGAAACTGGAGGACATTATGAAAAGTGAAATAAGCCAAACACACAGAAAGAAAAATTTGCATGATCTCACCTCCATGTGGAATTTTAAAAACCGAAAGTCTTATATAGAGAGATAGAATATAAAATAATAGTTACTGAAGATTGGGTGGGTATGGTGGGAATAGAAGATGCGGGTCAGAGCAGACAGACAAATCAAGAGATCCAGAATGAGGACTGTAGTCAATAATAGTCCACTGTGTCTGGAATTTCTCTCAAGTGGATAGATTGTGGTTGTTCTTGCCGCCAGCCACACACACAAACAAGGGTCTATGTGAGATAATACAAACGTTAATTTCTATAACAATCATAGTATAGCTATAAGTGTCTCACAACACCAGGTTGTGTGCATTAAGTGTACACAAATTTTATTGTTTTAAAAGATATAAAGTGACCCTGCCTCTGCTTATACCAATGTAGAAGGGAAAGAGCTTTGGCCTTCATGCCATCAGTGTTTCCAATGTCTATGCCTGGAAAAGTATGATCTCTGAAAGCTAAGTGGCCTCTCTTACTCTCAGTATCCTCATCTGTACAACGGGAGCATGAATGATTATTAGGCAGTTTGCACATGCTGAGCTTTGTAATAAAGCTTACCTTCTCACATTTCACAGTCATGATAGCCCTTTGAATTAGATATTATGGCCCCTCTTCTGCAAGTTTGAAGTTCAAAGACATTGAAGGATTTTCCTGAGATCATACAATATTTCAATGGTGGAATGGAATTTAATCATCCTCTGCAATTCCAAATCCTGTGCTCTACATCATGACGCTTCTTGTAGAATTTCTACTATTTCTATCATTCTCTCATATGAGGACTCAAATATACCTTTTCCTTTCTACCTAAAATTTTGGTCTTTTCAGTAAACATGACTTATTTTGAATTGCATGTATAACTAAGTAGGTCACACTTGAGATCAAAATTTCCTAGATATTTAAAGACATACAAAAGAAGGATGCCTTTCATATGGATATTTTGGGTAAATTTAAATATATGTAGTACTTGCTTTTATACCCTTTATAGATTTGAGGCCACTTTGCTAGGTTGGACATCTAAAAACAGGCAACAGTCTTTTTCATCAATTACCATTGGAACATCAGAGATGACTTGGCTTGAAGAGAGGAGAAAGAAAATGAGCAGCACTTATTTTATTTTGTTATTCTCCAACTTAACCCCAAATAGCTTTCAAACTTTAAAAATATAATTCTCTACTGTTTCATCCTTATCTTGTGTCCTTGCCATCTATCACTATGAATAAATGCTGTTGGATAATCTAATGAGGGAAGGAATAAATAGAAAAACTGGACAACCCACCCCCCATCTCCTGCCCCCTTCACAGATAAATTTGTCCAGTGAGATTATTTTGCTCTTACTTAGATAAAGCCACTGATTTTAATATAAGGATTTTATTGGAGAGAATATTAGGCAAAACAGATGACATTGGAGCCTCAACTTTAAGAGAGGTGTTGCTGGATTGTGGATGAGAAGCACAATAAACTTTAGGGAGTGTGAAGGTTCTGGGCAGATGGGAGTTCTACAAGATTAGAAAGAGGCGAACTCCAGCCAGGCTGTCCCCTATTCTGCTCTAAGCAATGAAAAGGTTGTCCTGAAAGACAGGCATGTAACCAAAAAGGGGTCTTAAAACATCTGACACTCAAGAGCAGGTAGAGTCTGTGCCGACCCACGAATTCCCAATATCTAACAGGTCTGGGCACAGAGCTGTCCCTGGGTACTGGCTTGTGCTTAAAGGCACCATCATACCTGTTGTTAACCAAGCATTCCACTCTGTGCTGAATGATTAGCTGCATTGTCTCCTACCCTATATAATTTCAAGCCCTGCTGTTTATTTACACAGTTGCTTCCAAAAGATTTTCCTGAAGACATATAAAAATAAAATGTGACCATTCAGTTTTATTGAAACAAGGTATATTCTGCTACTGGAAAAGTAGCATCCAACATCAGACTTGTAGCATAAATAAAATTCATAGGTATGTACAATAAACTCTGGCAACTCCAGCTTTACTCCAAAAATATTTCAACAAATATGAGGCCGCATCTGTGGTCACCATTCTGCCAGTTGTTCAGAGGTTGAATGAGTTTGCACAAATGGTAAAATCACCTCCCAAATGATTTGGGATTCTTTTGTGTGCAAAGTAGGAATGGTTTTAACATCAAAACTCTGCAATTTGTGTGAAAGAATATGAAGTATGAGTGCACAAAAAGCAAAAACCGGCAGCAAAATGATTTTAAGAATTAAAAGCTTCATGTAAGAATTTGACATGACCCACTTCCAAGCAACCTGCAATCAGGATCTCATCTGGACCAAAGACATGAGGATTTACTCCAATGGTGAAGGGGAAGACAGAAGCAGATAGGTCACATTGGTGAAAACTGGCAGAGAGCCATTACTATTGTTAATGAACAGCCCATGGAAAAAATCAAAAGTTGAGTTTTACAGAGAAAAGCTTTATTCAGTGGTCAAAGAACGGAGAAGAGGGAGCTTGGCTCACAAGTCAGCTTCTAAGCCCAGGGGGTTGAGGAGTTGTAGATAAAAGACAGGAATAATGAGGGAGAGGGATAGGTTAATAAAGGGGAGAAATATTCATGTCTTTTCTGGGAATAGGCAGAGATCTTCCAGGAATCCAAATTTCCACTCCTTTTATGGTATGGTGTTTCCAATCATGGGGGGTGATTGTGACATTATCCTAAAAGGTGGGGGGAGAGAAAGAGACTAGGTGAGACTAGGTCAGGTATAAAAGTCTTGGACAAAATATTTCTCAAATGCTCAACAGATTTTACTCAGCTCTGCACAATCCAACCCAAACATTAAGGCAAAGGAAATCAACACAATGTGAAAACAGATCCCAAGACTGCTCATCCCATTTCAGTCTGGAGGCCCAAGTGAAGAGTCAGTGTTTCAGCAAGAGTGACCTTCAGGATCCTAAAGAGTGACCTAGGCAGCCATGCTCATCATAACCCAGACATCAGAGGTGTGATCTACAGCAAAGCTTGTAAGAGACTAATTTGTACTGCCTAGATGTGTGACCTCCAAAATCAGTGCTTTCAAGTCAATTCAGAGCAAGTAAAGCTACAGGGTTTATTTAGGTTTTTCTTCAGTAACACTATCATCCCAATTTGACAACTGAATAAACAGATTTGCAGGTGGGAAATAATTTGCTCAAAGGTTCACGGTTAATATGTAAAGCAGACAAGATTGGTCCTGAAATCAAGCAACAACACCCCGATCCCATAACACCTAGAAAAGCAAATGGCTCCAGGGTCCAAGAAAAAGATTGTTAATGAACCTCTAAGAAATGAGCTTCATATTGGTTTCCAACATGCACAGTTCAAAATAAGGATGACTGGAATCAAAATATTTTGGACACATGGGGGAAAGCTTATCATCATGGTGTTGCCAAATTATCTCCTTTCTTCCTCTCTCCTTTACTGTTCAACCTCCTCTCACCTGGCTCCACTCTCACCTATACTTGGGTGTCAACTCTGTTAGAAACAGGGCATATTAAAGGCACAAAGGGTGCAGAGAGACACCCAGCTAGCCTAGCATCCTCTTTCTAGTCTAATCAAGCTAAGAGACTTGTTTTCCTTCCCAGAAATATAGTACTTAACTCTTTCACTAAAAGTATAGTCAGCAGAAAAAAATAATAAAACACTTCCTACAACAGCAATGGTCTTCATGATTACTTTTATTAGCTGTCAAACTGCCAGATAGGATGCTGGGGCATAGAGTCCTCTGATGTATCTTCTAGGGACAGTAGAGACAAACAACAATTCCCTGTCCTTGAAGCCTCCCAGGTGATAGTCATTAAGAGCTTATAGCCTAATCACTCCCTTATCCAATATTTTTATTTGTTATGCAAAACATTGTTCTCACCCAGCCTTTGGTGACCTCAAATAACAGGGAAGAAAAGGGTTGAAAATATTTTTTAATTGCCCACGAAGGTCTTTCATCATGGATTACTTGCTGGTGATCTTTTCCCTGAATGATCTAAAGGCTGATGGGGTAGGCTGTAAGCTGTGTCTGTCTCAGGAACAAAAGGAGGAAAGAGCTGAAGGAGGATGTAGTGTGGGAGGAGATGGCTGGAGAGTAGAGGGAGAGCGAAAGAGTCATCTAGCTTTGAGGAAAGACAGGAGGGAGGCTGGAATGAACGGAAGGAGGGCAACATTGATTTCCTGGGCCACTGATGGATTTGATTCCAGATAGGCCAGTGCATTTGGTAATTTTTAAAAATGAGTTGAGGGTGGTTCTAATATAACGCTAGGATTGAGAACCATGGAAAGGGAATAACAAAGGTGAAGTATTAGAAACCCAGAAAATGTGGAAGGCGTGACTTGGGGTTAACCACTCATCAATAACTCAACCTCCCTAAGTAATCTGTTGTATGATGTATAAATGATGTGTTTATAATACATAGAGCCACAGTAAGAGATGAGAAGTGATGCACCATTAAAAGAATAAATTGAATCTTGGAGGATCTCAGAGTGAGGAGGAAATTGCACTGCTGCCTTGGGGCAAAGAGAGATCAGGGGGAGGCCTTTAGAGGCATGTGGCAATGTCATCCGTGAATAAGAATATTCAGATGAATAGGAGACCCGATTCAAATTAGTGTGCATTTCAAAGGCCACAAATACAAATATTAAAAATCCAATTTTCTTATATTTTTCTTACTACTGCACTTAGTTTCTGCCTCAAATGTCTATTTTTCTGCCTACTAATAGAAATTTTATCTAGTGATTTCCAGGTGTACTCAATCTATTCTGGGTAAATGCAGCCAATTTAGGTCTGAGATTGGGAAATTCAGGATTTTAAGACCTTAAAGGTCTGTGCATTGGGTGGGGCTTCTGTAGCATCAGCAAGGTGAAGTGAGGGGTGGATGAGGTACACAAAGCACCATCTTTGGTGCTTTGTGGTCATCTATAGAGATCACTCTACCTTTCCCATATTGGCTACTTGACCCTGCCCCATAGGAGAGCTTGGATGTTCCCCCATTCCACCCTCAGAGTGCTGCTGCCTTGGTCCCTGTAGTGCTTGGACACTGCATCTTGCTTTTCCATAATGACTTTACTGCCATCTCAGAATAAAGAAAATCAAGATCTTGGCTCCTTTTCCTGGGCTTCACCCAAGAACTTAGTGCAGGTCATTTCTGCCTATGAATTCTTTCCCAATATTCACTGAGGTTTCTATCACTTTTCTTTTGATGATTGGAGATTCTGGAAGTGAGGAGAAAACAGAGACTCACTGGAGCCCAGGTCATGGCCCTATTTCTTCTGGGTGTCCCATGAAAACATCCAGCCTTATTTTACTTCCAAGGATGGGGTGGTCTTACTTCTTAATTAGTTACTCCCAAAATAAGCTTTGGCTTTTGATACTCAAAGAACAAAAGCAAAAAGGAACAACAAAAACAAAAAGTGGTTTCTTGCAACACACACACACACACACACACACCCCTTAAATATCTACTGTCTCTTCCTTAGACTTCAAAAAAATCAGTTTTTAAATAAAAGACAAGCATTGACTCACTTATTTTCTTTTCCTACATTAAGCATGTAACCATACCTAGAGGATATAATGAGGGGAGAGGAGAGGTCATTACAAGGTATTTTCTTATTAAAAACAAAAAAGAGGGGTACACGTGCCTGTAATCCCAGAGGCTCCAGAGGCTGAGGCAAAAAGATTGCAAGTTCAAGGCCAGCTTCAGCATCTAAGTAAGGTCCTGTGCAATTTAGTGACACTCTGACTTAAAAATTTAAAAATAATAAAAGGGGAGTGGTGGTGGTGCCTGGGGATGCAGTGGTAAAGTGCCTCTGGGTTCAATTCCCAGAACCCAAAAGTAAAACGAGGGGGAAAGGGTAATATTATATGAAAATATTATTAATTATATAACAAAAATCAAGAAAGAAAAAAAATCTGATATTTAGAAGTTTCCTCTGGTGCCTACTCTGGTTCAAACTGAATAATATCAAGTTGGTGAACCAGATGCTGAGCTGGGAAACAGCTCTCCTACCTGAGCCAGCATTTGCATGTGCCTCCTTGCTACATTGTCCCAGCCTCGCCAATGTTGAGAATATTGAGTGGAGTTATGTGAAGAGCTCTCCAAGTCCTGGTGTCCCCAGTGACTCTTTCTGGAGATGTTTTTCTCTCTCTTATTTAAGCCCTTGTCTTTTATGATTAAACAATCAGCAAGTCGGTAGCCATGGGGTGCCCTTCCTGTGGGACATCGTGAAATAGCTGCATGCACCCGCTGGAAGGCCAGGGTAATTTTGTTCAGTGGGAAGAGAACAGCACATGCTTGAGCTGCGACAGAACAAATGTTTGCTAATTTTCTGTTTGGGGATTTTCAGTTTTCCACTTGAGTTGCTGCTGCTGAAATGAGAGTTTTCACATTTTGAATATGCCATAATTTATGCAGGAGACATTCAGTAATGCCTTCACCTAATGCCAACTGTGAAATTAGCCAAATATCCTTGGGTCCAAAAATGAATGTTCAAACAATTGCTAATTGAGCTGTTATCAGCTCCCTTTTTTCAGGGACAGAAGCCCTCAGTAAAATAGAACCTCAGTAAATTGCGGACATTTCTCACGCATACCATCTTGCATAAGAATGCTGTCTTGCTTCAGAACAAACACTAAATGCCAAGCATGGAAACTTTAGAGAAGTGATGTACCAAGGGGAGAAGAAAAACCTACCAGGAAGAGTAAATGACTACTCCTACTCATCATGCCTTCTTCATTCCAACCATCTCCATCAGTTACTTAAACCCATTTGTCTGCTTAAAATTGGAAAAATGAGAGATGATGCCCAGTTGGGGAATCCCAAATCACTTGAAGTCAGGCCTCTTCAGTTCTGTCAAATCACTTCTCCAATGGTTACTTTAAAACATTGTATAATAAAGGGCCAAGAGTATTTGCTATTGGAACATGATGTTTCCCTCCTACAGCCATAGCAACCATCAAAATCAAAGTATGTCATACTTTTTCATGGAGCCCAGACCTGCCCCACAAACCTAAAAGGTGTTTATAAGCAAGCAATGACTACATCAGATGTAACAGCTTGCCATCCTAAGTGTACTGATATAACAAAACTATGCATTATATCTAACTTCCAGATGTGACCATCATTAACTGCTTTGAACTCTTTACCTATGTCTCCATACTAAAATCTTTTTAAAACAAAGCGCAGGAGGACTTCCAATGAGGATGGAAATCTGAGACCAGTTGTTTCAGTTAGCTTCTTCCTTGCTGTGACTAAAAGACCCAACCAGAACAATTATAGAGGTGGAAAATGTTTATTTGGGGGCTCACTGTCTCAGAGGTTTCATAAGAGTCCGTAGAAGGCTGGCTCTGTTCTCAAGGCTCAAAGTGAGGCAGAACATTATGGTGAAAGAGCATGGCAGAGGGATGTGGCTTACATGATGATTAGGAAGCAGAGAAAAAGACTCCACTCCCCAGACAAAAATATATACCCCAAAGCCATGCCCTAATTCCCACCTCATCCGATCACATCCTACCACTTCAATCACCACTCAGTTAATGCCTATCAGGAGATTACCCAATCATTTCTCCTCTGAACCTTCTTGCATTGTCTCACACATGAGCTTTTAGGGGATACCTCACATCCAAACCCAACACTGGTCATTCCACCATAACTGTTAACTAACTAGAGAATCTCTATGAGGCAAATTCCTTCAGGAATCTAACAACAGGTAGAGCAGTATTCTAATTATTGAGATAAAGGAAACACAGGATGTGAGTCCATAGCCCACCAATCTGTCTGGAGGCAATTTCAGAACCTATCATTCTAGGATGTAAGGAGTAAAAGCAGAGTGTGGGCTTTTCACTAAGATGAAGAAGAAGGAATCCAAGAGTTGTGTCACATTAAACACCTATAATCTGTGGGAAAATAGTTCCAGACACAGGAAGTTGAAAAATAGGGAGCCAGAGATCTACATGGGGATTGTCATCAAGTTCTTGTCCTTGAATGTGGCTTTAATGTAGCTGCCATATATTTTTGTCTTGTACCCAAATACCAATCATCATTCTATCACTATAGCAAACCCAAAGGATTTTGACTGGTCTTATGAGCTCCCCTCTGTGTACACAAGAGTAAAGAACCGGGGTGCTGGTATAAATTACTCATGTCCTTTGGTCCTGCTGAGGTACAATTCTGAATTTACCATTTCCATCTTAGGAGTGATGGCAGCTAGGCCCTCTGAATTATCACCTGGCATGTCCAATCAGTTCCAGACATTTGGCCATCAAATGCCCCATGGCCAAGTGTTACTGAGCTCTCTGTCAGCAAGCCATTCCTCAAAAGGCATGTAATTCTTTCTTGAGAATGAAATCACCTTGCTTGTGTCTCCTAAGGGATTGCCTACATTATGTTTCTCCCATAAGGGCTTGCCACAAAGCCACTGAATCATTTCTTACCACCACACCTCTCTGAGACCATAATGGCTTGTTGGATCATATGCCCAAGCAGCATGGTTGCTTACACTGCAGTCCCAATCTGCTGAGGAGATACACTCAGTTCTTGAAAGATTCCATGTCATGCAGTACAAGGAGTTGTTGTGTTGGATGTGTTCCTTTCAGAACCAATAGTGTTTAGTGGGTACCTCCTTGTATAGGAAACATAAAGCATTAATCCCTATCAGGGGATTAATTCACTGATAAGTTTAAGGCTCTCATAACCCTATCATTTCACTTTTAAACTTTTCAGCATTGTCCCATACATGAATTTTGTGGGGATACCACATATATAAAAAATATCAAATAGCCATAAGCCAGCTAAATGAGGCATTATTAATATGTTCTAATAATGATATATGCCCTACATGGTAGCTTTGATCAAGACTGTAGCTTAGTTAAGTCTACCCTGATCTACACTATAGTCATCCATCCTCTTTGGAGACCAACCAAAGAATTAAACCAAGATATTATAGGAATTACTACACTTGAATTCTTTAGGTCTTTAAAGGGGGCAATCATCTCTGCTGACTCCTAAGAAAGAAATATGGTTCTGCCTTGTTTTTTGTTGACTATCTAGACCGCAGGTGGGGAGTAAATAGATTTATACTTGGCCTTTCCCACTATAATAGCTCTCATCTCATAAGCTTGTAATAAGGGTTGTTTCAATTGCCACCTTCATCACTTTCAACAATACATGGTTACAAGAGAAATGGAAAATGACCAAAGGGTTTGTCTATAGACACAGTGGAGTCAAATGAGCCAGACATTGGCCAGGACCCCATTGTTGCCTCTATTTATAATCCCCAACTAGTGATGCTTTCAGGTTCAGGTATCAGTGTCAACGTCCACCTGTGTCCCATCTCTAGAAATGTGTGGATATTCTCCTTTCCTCTGTGAATAATCGCTTGAGTAATAGCTATATGTTACTTTTGGAAAATACTTTAGCAATTACAATAGTATAGACTTGGAGAAGGTTTCAGGTACTTCTTCCTAAGGAGCTGGCCACCCCAGGGACTAATGTTTCCATATATAAATAACTGACTTGGGTCTGAGACTGAGCAAGGGACTGTCTCTTTTTATCAGGGACCTCAACTCCCTTCAACTCCAGTTTTACATTTTTGGTTGTACATATTAAGCACACTAAAACCTCTACCTCATCAGCCTGCAGAGGAGAGCTACCATTAAACTTCTTAATGAGTCTGGTGTCCTTCACATGAGCACACTGTTGATGGTGTTGGTGAATGGTGGCTCCTCAGCTCTTTCAAGGACCATAATCTTCTGCTCTTTTTTCAGAAATAGCACATTACATATCAGTTTATGATATACAAGTTATCTCATTATGTATGAGTTCCCTCAGCCTCTTTCTTTCTCTCATCTTTTCCAGAACAATTCAAACATCTCACTGTCCAGTAGCCATCCTCACCCATGGTTGTTTAGCCAGGCTTCTTGGTATCCCTCTCATAGTGAATTGGCTCATTCCCTAAGGTCTCTCTGCCCAGTTGTCAATATCCTGAAAGTCCACATCCTGAAAGCAAGCTCTGAGTCATTAAATTCTATCTCATTTCATTCTATCTCACATTCTATCTTCTTTAGTCAAGAACTCTGAAAATATAATACCAGGAGTACTCTCTGGGCTCCTGCCAGTATATACTAGTATATACTCACAACTCTCTCAATGTATTACTAACTTTTCTTTGGAAATCACAGAAGTTTTAATCATTTTAGAAAACAGATTGTATCTTTTACCATCTTTTCCCATATTTCCACGAATCATTTCCAAATTTATTCTTTCTTTCTCTAGAGTTGGAATACACAAATTTCTACAAGTGTTCAAGAGTCATACAAGCACTACTTAACAATGTCAACCAATTCAGACTGAGGGGCTTGGAGAGAAACACAGCAGATTGGAAATCAGAAGAGTTGAGGTCTAATGTTGTCTTTGACTAGGTCAAATTTTCTCAGTAAAATCTCAAATTGTAGGAGTTGAACTTTCTGAATATTGTCTCTAAAATATGCCTAATTCTAATATTTTTATAGTTTGACAGTATTCTCCTCTAGATAATCTCACTGTAACTAATCTACTGTATCTATATATATTCCTGTAATTTTGTAAGGTGAAAGGTTTTAAGATACATATAGATTATTTCAGTTTTTCAACATGTGCTGACATCAAAACAAAAAAAATAGTCTGAATAGAGCAAAGAATGTGTAAACTTCAATTACTTAATATTAAAAGATATTAAGTACATTAAGTTGTATGAATAGAGTTGGGGAAATGGGTTATCTTTTTTAAACCAAATATATTGAAGATAAATTAAAAGCTATTTTTTTTTTAAAGTTCAAACTCAAATGTCCGCAAGGGGCAAATAATTAATTTAGATCTGTGGCACTGACCTAGTTTAAAAATAAAGTAGGAGTTAAAAAGCTGTGTTTGTCAGCATTCATTACTGACAAAATGCCTTAGATGATCAACTTATAAAGAAAAAAGGCTTATTTGGGCTCACAGTCTTGCAGGTTCTAATCCATGAGCAGTCAGTCCCATTGCTTTGGGCCTGATGAGAGGCAGCACATCATGGCGGCAGTGCATGGAGTAACAAAACTACTGACATCATGGCCAGGAAGGACAAGGAAAGAGGGAGGGACTGCAGTCCTCTAAGGACATACCCTCAATAATCTGAAGACCTCCCAATATGTGCCACCACCTGCAGGCTCCACTATCTCTCAAGAGCATCACCCTGGGAACCAAGACTTTGGGGAACATATGGGCGTTTGGGAGAAAAGTCCAAAGTAACTCAGCCCAATGAAACTAGCTCTCTTTTTTAACTACCCAAACTATAGTAGTGCTTAAAAGGCATGGTAACTGCCCACTTCCATTGTTAAATTGCATTTTAAAGTGTTTTGTGGTCATATCAAGTAACACCATAGCAAAGTCTGTTTAGTGATCCCTGAAATTAAATATAAAAGCATTAGAGTTAAATACAAAAAATTCATATAGATGCATTTATTTAGTTGTGTGTGTGTGTGTGTGTGTGTACATGTGCATATCTCTCTCTCTCTCTCTCTCTCTCTCTCTCTCTCTCTCTCTCTCTCCCCACCCCCACTCCTGTTTCTCTCTCTCCCTCTCTCTCTCATCCACAAAACCCTGGGGTAAGCAATGCTACTATAAATAAGAGATAAAAACTGAAGGCCAGAAAAGGAACCATTAGTAAGCTTGACTCTCTCAGTATTTAAAATGTCTAACCGCAAAAGACTATAAACTAAATTGTAAGTAAAACAAAGTAACTTACAAATAGTGTTTACTGAAAAACCAAAGATTAACATCCAGAATATATAAGTAGCTTCAAAAATCAGTAAGTAAAAGACAAGCACACCAAACACACCACGAGGAACAAAAGGTGCAAATTCTACACACAAGTCACTCAAAGAAGAGGAAATGAAAATGATAAAAGACATGCAACCCCACCAGAACCGAGGGACGTATACATTAACTCTATAATGGGAGAGAATTTTTACCAAAGGAAGATTGGTCAAAATTATAAAGGCTGGTGGCTGCAAGTGTTTAAAAAGCCATAAGGAGACATTTGTTTTCATACTCGGCTGGTAGTAATAGAAAGTGGCTCAACATTTTCTTTGCGACGGGGTACTTTTTGGCAACAACTATAAAAAAATTAAATAAATATACACTTGGACACAAATATCCCCCTTGTTGGTATCTAACCAGAAAGAAGAGAAAGAGGGAAGGAGATGAATCACTCTACGCAGCACAAAGAACAAGCTGGGACGGCCATCGCAGCATCTACTTACATGAAACCTGTGGCTGCTGAGGTTCTAAGCACTTCTCCTCTGTTAACTCACTGAGTGCAGATATGGCTCACTTTTCACATCAAGAAATCAGGGAAAGTCCAAAGTACCTCAGCTCAAGGGAACTGGCTCTGTTTTTAACTACACCAAGCTGCCTCTCGATGCCTATAATAGAAAATATTTGAATCTAAATATCCACCAATAGAGGCATAATTAAAGGACACATGCATATTAAGTGTATTAAGTGAAATTACATTTGTAGGGAGAAATTTCACAAAATAAAATTATACATTCCTTACAGGCACATACACACACATAACATGCACATAGATAAATAGAATATCCTAAAAGTATGTAACAAAATGGTCCAAGTAAATGTCTTGGGACAGGAGATCCCGATGATGTTCAAAATAACTTTCATTTTATCTGTGTCACTTGAGTCTCTTTCTACCAGAATGTTTTCATAAGTTCCAAACCAGTTTACTAAAAAGTGAATATTTGAAGATTTTTATCAATTTGGATGACTTCTTTGAGCAGGCAACAGGATTTCTCCTACTCAAATAAAATTCTTGACTCAATTTTGTACTTTAAAAACTGTTTTACTGCATTCTGCCACTTGCAATTGCAGAGTCTCTCACACAGATTTTAAATCATGCCAGTTTTGTGATACGCACAAACCATGCTACAGAAACAGGGAGTCCCGCAGAGTAGCATCCCAACCTGCAGATATTTCTGGAAGGAGGTGATACCAGATCCAATCATCTACTCTGAATAGTTTACATCCAATCATTCTTTGTAGAAGAAACAGGATCAGAATATTAATTTCTAATCTTGGCAAAATCCAAATCCAAGTTTGGTCAACTCAGCCTATACAGACTTCAGAGCTTCAGACTAAGGAAAAGACTGAGTGTTTTTGTAAGGCATTATTACAGTACTCATGGCATATTCATGAAGACCATTAAAAAACAAAAGCCAAGATCTTATTTCCCCACAAATAAAACACGAAGCCCTAACTAAGAGAAAAGGCAGGCAGCTGGTAAAGAGAACACATCTGAATTATTCAGCTAAAGAAGAAAATTCACATTACTTTGTTCATCAGATTTTCATATCGACAATTAATTTAGTATGCAAAATAAGCTGTAGGGCACAATTTGTTTTAAGGTTTTCTTCCATACTTTATGTATCAGTTCTTAAATTAAAAAATACAATAAAATAAATATGCATAAATGTGTTGAATAACTTCAGTTTATTGAGTATCTTTTATGTGTTGGCATTGCCTTCATCACTTTTATGGCATTTCTAATTTCTTTGAATTCTTACAACTTTATAAAGTAACATTTTAATCTTAATTTTATGAAGGGATTGTGCTCATTGTTTTTTTTTTATGAATTGCTAATTATGAATAATGCAAAGAATCAAATAATCTATTGATACCCGTCTTTTTGGCTTTCCATTGAATAGTAGACATGAATTTCATTCATAATATGAGGGTAAGAAATTTTCTATTTGCTTATTTATCTTAAATTAAATATTCTTAGTTAGAGGAAAATGTAATTTCAGTTGGTCAGGAAAGAAGGATTGGGGGAATCTAAATATCCATGTCTAGAGAAGGAGTCCTGTACCTTCCTAGTAACATATAAGAATCTGGAAGTTCTTATACTGTACAGGTTAATGGAAAAGTCCCTTTGGTTTTCAACCCACAGTAGCCTGACATCATGCTGCTTTGCCCATATCTACACAGTTCCTTGACTGTGGGTGATACCTGTGCTCTTATTCTAAACTTGGACGTAGAAGTCATCATCAAAGCCAGAAAGCTGACAGCCATGGTGCTGTCCTTCTAGTTATTGCTCAATGAGCACAGCTAGTGACCCGGTATGCTGCAAGAATGCAGGTGTCACATCCCACCCCATCGCTTCTCACAGAATCTACCAGTTTGCCTCCTTTACCTGGCCTCAGAAGAAGCTCCCCACACCACTCTGGGCTCCCTCACTTCTTTCATACCTGATATTACTATTGACCTTTGACTACTCTGCGACACAGAAACCTCCCAGCCTGCTGAAGAATCAGCTCTGGCTGCATTTGAAAGTTAGCAGGAGGGGGACCATCCACATGTTTGTCCTAGCTTGAAGGAGTTTGGGACTTATCTAGCATTAGTTCCTTCTCTAGACATGAATCATTCTATAATATTCCCAACCAGAAAGAAATACCTTCACTCTTTCCTTTAAGGGATTTTTCAAATAAGACTGAATGAATCTGTTAGCATTCCGGAAGTCTCCCTCTGCACTCCAAGTGTAGAAAACTTGGCTATGATGCCTGAACATGAGAACCTCACTGCTCGCCTTTGCCATGGTTCTAGAAAATACCAGCTGCTGAGCACTTGCTAACTAATTTACGAAGGAAAAGGAAAAGAGCAGGGCATCCTGAGAGTCATGTGAAAAGAAATTTTCAGCAGAAAGGCATTCTGAATAAAATCACTAAATGTTTTACTCCCTAGCAAAGTCTCTAACCTCGAAATGCAGTCTCAACAACTCCCCGAGATAATGATGGAAACTGGCTCCCTCCCTGGCTGGTGCTCTCTATCCTTGCATTTTCCTCTTCACTGTCTTTCTTCTAGTACTTGAGAAATCATTCCAAAAATGTCTCTCTGCATTAGCATACCTCAACAGAAACCCCAGTGATATTTTGTCACTCTTGGCACACGAGAGGATCCAACCATATAGATGATCTTACGCATGTGCCCAGACTTGAGCGAAAATGGCAAAGAAAGCAGCATTCATGGAGCGATACAGAGCTCCCAGACGATGAAGATTCATTCTTCAACTAGAAGCCACTGGACATTGATTTGGTGGAATAGAGTCTAAGTTATAATATGATTCCTTTGTTATTTGAGAAAATGGTTATAAATTATTTGGGCATTACACTAGGGAACATAATAAGTGTTTCTTGATTAGTTGGGATAATTATATGTAATTTAACTGTGTTAAATCAAGCCATATTGTAACTATGCTATGGGAATTATTTCAAGGGAACTTCTTGGAAAAGTTTTTATAGTACAAAAAAAAAAATACATCCTTGATGTGAAAAAGTCCTCCTTATTTCATTGTATGGAATCTTCTGCTGCCTCATACATCATGACAATATTTTCCCCAGTACAAATGAGTGCACTATAGGAAACTGTTTATCTAAAGCCCATATCCTGGAAAGAAAGAAGAAATCTGATGGTTGGGTCTGAGAATCCAGGAGCTTGGTCCAGGGACCCTGTGAATTTCCTTTAGTAATGGAATATATAAGTCACATTTCTAGGTTTTTTTTTTTTTAACTAAACTAGCACTTTCCCTCTAAAATCTGGAACAAGACAGGGATGCCCTCTATCACCACTTCTATTCAATATAGTTCTCGAAACACTGGCCAGAGCAATTAGACAAACTAAGGAAATTAAAGGCATAACAATAGGAAAAGAAGAACTTAAATTATCACTATTTGCAGATGATATGATTCTATACCTAGCAGACCCAAAAGGGTCTACAAAGAAGCTATTAGAGCTAATAAATGAATTCAGCAAAGTGGCCGGATATAAGATCAACATGCATAAATCAAAGGCATTTCTGTATATCAGCGACAAAACTTCTGAAACGGAAATGAAGAAAAACACTCCATTCACAATATCCTCAAAAAAAATAAAATACTTGGGAATCAACCTAACAAAAGAGGTGAAAGATTTATACAATGAAAACTACAGAACCCTAAAGAGAGAAGTAGAAGAAGACCTTAGAAGATGGAAAAATATACCCTGTTCATGGATAGGAAGAACTAACATCATCAAAATGGCGATATTACCAAAAGTTCTCTATAGGTTTAATGCAATGCCAATCAAAATCCCAACGGCATTTCTTGAAGAAATAGATAAAGCAATCATGAAATTCATATGGAAAAATAAAAGACCCAGAATAGCAAAAGCAATTCTAAGCAGGAAGTGTGAATCAGGCGGTATAGCGATACCAGATTTCAAACTATATTACAGAGCAATAGTGACCAAAACAGCATGGTACTGGTACCAAAACAGGCGGGTGGACCAATGGTATAGAATAGAGGACACAGAGACTAATCCACAAAGTTACAACTTTCTTATATTTGATAAAGGGGCTAAAAGCATGCAATGGAGGAAGGATAGCATCTTCAACAAATGGTGTTGGGAAAACTGGAAATCCATACGCAACAAAATGAAACTGAATCCCTTTCTCTCACCATGCACAAAAGTTAACTCAAAATGGATCAAGGAGCTTGATATCAAATCAGAGACTTTTTGCCTGATAGAAGAAAAAGTTGGCTATGATTTACATATTGTGGGGTCGGGCTCCAAATTCCTTAATAGGACACCCATAGCACAAGAGTTAATAACAAGAATCAACAAATGGGACTTACTTAAACTAAAAAGTTTTTTCTCAGCAAGAGAAACAATAAGAGAGGTAAATAGGGAGCCTACATCTTGGGAACAAATTTTTACTCCTCACACTTCAGATAGAGCCCTAATATCCAGAGTATACAAAGAACTCAAAAAATTAGACAATAAGATAGCAAATAACCCAATCAACAAATGGGCCAAGGACCTGAACAGACACTTCTCAGAGGAGGATATACAATCAATCAACAAGTACATGAAAAAATGCTCACCATCTCTAGCAGTCAGAGAAATGCAAATCAAAACCACCCTAAGATACCATCTCAATCTTACTGGAGTAAGATTGGCAGCCACTATGAAGTCAAACAACAACAAGTGCTGGCGAGGATGTGGAGAAAAGGGTACTCTTGTACATTGCTGGTGGGACTGCAAATTGGTGCGGCCAATTTGGAAAGCAGTTTGGAGATTCCTGGGAAAGCTGGGAATGGATCCACCATTTGACCCAGCTATTGCCCTTCTCGGACTATTCCCTGAAGACCTTAAAAGAGCGCACTACAGCGATACTGCCACATCGATGTTCATAGCAGCACAATTCACAATAGCTAGACTGTGGAACCAACCCAGATGCCCTTCAATAGATGAATGGATAAAAAAATGTGGCATCTATACACAATGGAGTACTATGCAGCAATAAAAAATGACAAAATCATAGAATTTGCAGGGAAATGGATGGCACTAGAGCAGATTATGCTTAGTGAAGCTAGTCAATCCCTAAAAAACAAATACCAAATGTCTTCTTTGATATAATGAGAGCAACTATGAACAGAGCAGGGAGGAAGAGCAGGAAGAAAAGATTAACATTAAACAGAGACATGGGATGGGAGGGAAAGGGAGAGAAAAGGGAAATTGCATGGAAATGAAGGGAGACCCTCATTGCTATACAATATTACATATAAGAGGTTGTGAGGGGAATGGGAAAATTAACAAGGAGAGAAATGAATTACAATAGATGGGGTAGAGAGAGAAGATGTGAGGGGAGGGGAGGGGGGATAGTAGGGGATAGGAAAAGTAGTAGAATACAACAATTACTAATAGGGCATTATGTAAAATTGTGGATGTGTAACCGACGTGATTCTGCAATCTGCATTTGGGGTAAAATTGGGAGTTCATAACCCACTTCAATCTAATGTATGAAATATGATATGTCATGAGCTTTGTAATGTTGTGAACAACCAATAAAAATAAATAAATAAATAAATAAATAAATAAATAAATAAATAAATAAATAAAAATAATAAAAAAATAAAAAAAAAATAAACTAGCACTTACTGTTACAGGAACAATGATCAGCTTCCCACTTTCTTGGTGCTTTCCCAGGACTCCAACTCTTTGTAAAAGTTTTGCTGGTAAATACAAATTTAGTTGGAGGTAATTCATATAGATTCATCTTTATGTTTCCCCTACAACCACTGGGGTTAGGGGAGAGAAAATTAAAAGCACATCTAGGATAAGTTGCAAAGTTTTTTTTTTTTTTTTTTTTTTTTTTTGCTGGTGGTGGTGGTTATTTTTTTTTAAAAAAAAATATTAAAGTTTCGTAAAACATGAGTAGGAGCACAAAGTTGAATAAGACTGGTGCATACATTCAAAGTTGTCACAGTGCAGGGAGGAAGGCAGTTGTGTAAACAGGTCACTGCAGGACAGACTGTGCTATAATGAGGGCTTCACAGCCCCATGAAGCCCACGACTTCAATTAACTAAGCTAGAGAGACAAGGGCTCTTGCCATTGAGAAGGGAAGTAACAATTTATGATCTATACGCCACCTTAGCACCGCCAGCTCCCACCCAACCTAAAAAGAATTTTGCTAAATGACCTGCCTCATGTCCCACATGGAAAGGAAGGAAGCTTTTGTTCAGAAGCAGCCAGGAAGCTGCTTGGGGCTTTTTGGATTTTTTTTCCTTTTCATAGAGTCATTATCATGCCATTCCAAAGACAGGAAATAATAGATCCATTTCTTCTAATGGTGAGACAGTGTGCAGCTTAAAGATGGTTTATTAGCTTCCAGCTTATGATACACAAGAGCTATTTGGGTACATAACTCACCTCGCCAGTCCAGAGCCAGCTTCATAAACCTTGGCAGCACCTCTTCCCCCACCTTTTTGACTAAATAGGAAGTTACTGTACAGTTACAGCCCGGTTATATATGATGTTAATAAATGTGCCACACGGACCGTCCACTCTTTTAAGTAACTCTGCTAACCCGGACACATTATCTGAGATTTATATCTCTGCATAAAGTCTAAGGGGAATGCAGGGAAATGGTTACGGATAGACCTAGACTGGCTCTCTCTCTACAAGACAGACACAGCAGGAGAACTGTTCAGAGGTGCTTGTAAAGGACATGAGAGCGCAAAAATAACAAAAACGAAAGATTTGAAAGAAATCTCTGTTTTGGCCATAAAATTCCTTTTCTTGTCTTGATGGAAAAAAAATTCAGTGAAATTGAGTATATCATATTCTTTTCCAAGCCTTCAGAACCTATTTTGAAGTTCCATTTGTGAACTGAAACCTAGTATTTAATATTTTTGTTAAATGAATGAGCAACAACTTAGCTGAGTTTAGAGAACTGTCTGTTCTCACGGCTCTATTTCTTGACTTCAGAGGGGGTGGCCAGTACCTATACTGTGTGCAATAATTATTTATTTCATGAGTAAAGGATATAAATGGCAATATTCATTACTATTCACTGGTACTGTGCAGATTATTATCCAGCCCTCTATTTGATCCTGAAAGAGGACAAACAATATTTTTTTGCCATTTTATGAGAAAAAATCTCAAGATAAAAATAAGGGAGTTGATTTGGATCAATCTAAATAATGAATTATTAAAGCAGAGAGAAACAGAAAACCTGAAATTCCACAGCTTGAATTAAATAAGATGCCCCAGGCACATCTGACAGATGACCTTTCGGGGATGGACTTCTATAGCTAAAGGAATAGCTGAGGACCCTAACTTCCAGTCTAGAGGCACATCATACAAAGAAGAGTTACTGATATTGGACCATCTTTAAGTTATGTTCTCTCTAGTGGAAGCCACTGTGGTTTCTTCTCCCTCAAAGGCATATCCCAAGTCAGGCCTGCATCTTTGACACTTTTGCTTTCACAGGATCATGATGTCTTCACCCTCCAAAGTCCTCAGCTAGGCCCAGTATGTTTTTAAACATTTGTAAGCCATAAGAAGAAAAAAAAAAGATCCATATGCACAGAAGACTCATAGCTTTAAAAAACAATCTATTCAGGGATGGGAATGTGGCTCAGTGTTAGAGCACTTGCACACACAAGGTCCTGGCTTCGATTTCCAGCACCACAAAAAATAAATAAATAACCTTTTTTTAAAAAAACGTGATCAAAGTCTATCCAGGTTACCAACACCCTTTGCAGCTTCAAATGTATGATAAACACCTATCCTTATATAGCCCATGAGCTAAGAATAGTTTTTATATTTTTAAACAGATGCGAGAAAAAACAAGAGAATCACATTTCATGACAAATGAAAATCAAGAAATCAAATTCCAGGGCCCATAAATAAAGTTTTATTGGAATACAACCTCAGCCAGTGTTTACAGGTCATCCATGGTCATTTCACACACAACAGTGGAGAAGAACAGTGACAAGAAAACAGACCCAATGACCAGCAAAGTCCGATATATTTACTCTCTGGCCCTTTTCAGTAAATTTGCTGACCTCTGAAAGAGATACTGTTAGGATCTCCCTGATAGCAGTAAGATAAACCAAAGTTTTAAAATCCTAAGTACTGTACATCCAGGTTGATGTCAACATTTATTCGTAGCTAAAACATGGAAGCTACCCAAGTATCCACTGATGGAAGACTGATGTAAGCAAATGTGGTGTGTGTGTGTGTTTCAATGAGAGTGTGTGCCTGTGTATGTGTGCACGCGCATACGTGCACACTGAAAATATGAGCCTCAACAAGGAAGGAAATTCCAACACGTCTACAATGTGAATGAACCCTGAGGACATTATGCTGAGTGAAATAAGCCAGTCACACAAAGGTGAATCCTGTATGGTTCCAATGTCTGAGGTCCTTGAAATATTCAGAATCACAGAGATGGGAAGCAGGAGAGTGGTTGCCAAGGACCTGGGGGAGGAGGCGATGGAGAGCTATTGCATAGTGGGTACATCTTCTTTTTCAAGGTGAAAAGAACTTTGGAGAAGAAAGGGGGTGATAGATGCACATAGCATAAATGTACTGGACTGTATGTTTAAAATTGGTCAAAATGATAAATTTTATAGTATGTGTATTTTGATAAAATAAAAATGGAAGAGAAAAGAATATAAAACATTCTTAAAGTTTTCATTAAAATCATGAATATCATGGTTGTTGACTAAAAAGATAAATATTTTAGAAAACTTAAGTAACTTGCTTTTGGGGACTTAGTAAGACTGGGGCCAGATTTTAACTCATATCTCTATAACTCCAAAACTTACGGAGCTCTCCTAGCAAAATGACAAAAACTGCCACTCGCAGAGTGCCTACTTGTCTTAGTACCTGATCCTACAAGTGCCCTTCTGGGGAGAGTGATTAGCCCCATCTTAGAGATAAAAGTTTAAAAGAAATTATGGATTAACTTGACAAATTCTCAATGACTGAAAGTAAGAGACAGAGCAAAGATGCAAAGTCAGGCACTCCCGATTTCAAAGCCCATGCTCCTGGAATAAAGAATATTTGCAACGGAAAAATCTGCAGACATCACCTTAACCAAGTGTCCCAGTTAATACCATCAATTACTGGGCCAAGGGACCTTCTGATGTCAGATACAGAGATGTCACCTGTGAAATGCTCCAGCCAACACAATTAACTGAAAGGGAAATAATTAGACACATTTACATTGAAAAATAAATCTGCCAACAACCAGCATTGGCTCTTCAAGAGACTCATAGACATGAAAAACAAAGAAATATTAGGGAACTGTTGAAATCAGAGAGGCATAAAACAAAAATCCAACTCATGACCCTTGACTGGATTATAGGTCAGAGGAAAATACAGAAGACAATATTGAGACATTGGATAAATTTTAATATGGATTATGTATTGGAAATAGATTTATTTTACTGATGAATTTCCTGCATGTGACTGGTATAATATAGTTATGCAGAAATGTCATTGTCCTTACCATATAGTCCTGGAAGCATTTATGCCAAGATGTCTGCAGCTTACTCTCAAATGATTCAGCACACATAAACAATGAAGTGTATGTAGTGTACATGTGTTGCTGGAGTTTGGATCTTGAATGTCCACTAAGGCCCTCATGTTAAAGGCTTGGTCTCCAGCCTATAGACTATTGGGAGGTGGTGGAGCCCTTAGAAGGTGGGGTCTGGGATGGTGTCTAGGTGGAATCTAGCAGGAGGTAGTACCTACATCATTGGGGTGTGCTCTTGAAGGGGATTGTGGAATCCCTCTCCCTCCCATTATCCCTCCCTCCCTCCCCCCTTTCTCTCTCTCTCTCTCTCTCTCTCTCTCTCTTCCTCTCCCTCTCTCTCTTTCTTTCTCTCTCTCCCCTGCCCATGACTTGGCCATGAGGTGATTGGAGTTTCCTAGCATTGCCACCATGATGTGTGCTTCATCACAGGATCAAAAGCATCAAGGACAACCTGTCAGGAACTGAAACCTCCAAAAGTATGAAACAAAATGAACCCTCTTTTCTTGCTAAGATGATGATCTCATGTAATTGTTACAATGATAGAAAACAGACTAATGTGTGTGCATCGGGTGTGGAAAGAGAGAGAGAGGATGAAATAGGGAGGGAGGGGGGAAAGGATAAAGGATAAGGGGGACCAGGAAATAGAAAATGATAGCAATTGATGAATCTGGATTAAGGGCCTGTGGTGTACTCATCTTGCAAATGTTCTGTCCCCGCAGCTCTGCCTGAGTCACTCACTGTACCATTTATTCTTTAAACTCTTCTCCTAAACACAAACACAGGGCGTGCGTGCTTCTGAAACAGAGAAAGTGTACCTTTGGATATCAGATAACCAGGCAGTGGTCAAAGGACTTCAGTTCATTCCCTACAGGAAACTTGGATACTTTGAGGATGCTTAAGTTTCTATTCAACTTTTCATACTGTGCTATTTTAAACTTTAAGTATAGCAACCCCTCTTTCCATGAGCAATTGTCCAAAGGCATCTGTGTTTGGAACACACACAGTCAGGCTGCTATAAGTGCCCGTTAGCCTTCAAACGTGAAATGTCCTCCAAAATGAGTTACAGCAAAGAAACACGTACTACCTCAAATGAAAAATAGCAAAATATATCCAGAGTTCAGAAGGCAGGAGTTGAACAAGATGATCCCATTTCATGCTACATTAATACGTCACTCTAATTTTATATAGGAATGAGCCTTTATACTTCCCCTTCAGAATTCTGAAATATGTAGGTATCCAAGCAAGTAAATCTATTTTATAAATGGGGAGGGGGGAGATTAGACCTGCAGATTAGGAACTTGTCTGAAGTTTTTAGATCAATGAATATGAAAGAGACTGGAGGGGGGGTGATGAAAGAGAGAGACAGAGTGAGAACGATTACTATATAACTCAATTGTTGGAAAAAGATACAGAGGAGAGAAAGTCGCAAATCCAGATTGCTACTCAACCTGTCAGAAATGCCTGGTGCATACAATTGCTTATCATTGTGCTGCATGAATCACCATCTGTGTCTTGATTATTGCACACTCTCATTGTGTACCTCCCAACACGGTAAAAGAGACTCACTCACAAGTTTGGACCGTCGGCCTTTTGTTTTCCATAAGTCCAATCTTGAGATAGATTCTCTCACTACTTGGTTTCTAGAACTATGACTCACTTTGGGAAGGAAGAAACAGAGAATCCAACTTAAATACCATAGCTGGTAGGACTTGGTTAAACATGACTCAGTTGCATGTTGCCATTCAAGGAAAATCTATACCAACATTTAAATCACCTTGCCTTTCACAAGGCAGGGAAATCAATTATTCCTCCATTGATTTCTACTGTAATCTCCTAGAAAACTCAGGATGTGACTTTTAATCATCATCATCATCATCAGCGATATCACCATGGGCCAGCAGCCCTGATATTCTTCCATTTGATAGATTTAATGAAACAGTGGAGCATATTGATGTTTCTTTCCACCATCAATTTTTCTAGCTATTGAATTTCACCCTTTTTCTATCTTCCCACTTCTTCAAATTGTTAAGGTCATTTTCAATTTCAATCCTGTTTCCAAGGCATTAGCCAACACATCTAACTTGCTGTCAATGGGATGTTTAATAAGCATACTGATTCCCCTACCCAAGGAATTAATGAAATTTCTAAGTACCACAAAGCGTCTTCTCTCTCCACTTTCAAATCACAATGACCCCTTGACAAATACTCTCAATTTGAGCCAGCTGTGTACTTAACAGTAAAATGAGCTAAACCCTATTTTTTCAGTTTCTTGATGAATATGACAAGCCAGACTGAATTTTTAAAAGCTTCTAGAGGATAATGAAGGGTTGAAACACATCCATTTGCCCTTATCTGACAAAATAAAGAAGAGCAACTCTATCAGGTGGTCTACATAGTCCTTCAGATTTTTGTTGTTGTTGTTCTTGTTGTTATTTCTAAGGCCCATGAATTTTTAGGCATTCTCTGAGTTACCAATACTAATATGTTGGATGAATGGGTGAGTTTGGAGACAAACACATTGGCTTGACTATAAGATGTCCCCCAAAAGCTCATGCATGAGATGATGCAAAAGGATTAGAGGAAATGATTGGATTATGGGAGCCTTAACCCAATCGAGGAATTTATCTCTTGATTGGAATAACTGGGTGGTAACTGGAGGCTGGTAGTGTGTGGATGGAGGACATGGGCATTGAGTGTGTGGCTTTGGGGTACATATTTTGTATCTGGCAAGTGGAGTCCCTCTTTCTGCTGCCTGATCATCATGTAAGCTATTTCCCTCTGCCACACTCTTCCGCCATGATATTCTGCCTCACCTTGAGCTCCAAGGAATTGAGTTGGCTGTCTGTGGACTGAAACCTCTGAAACCATGACTTCCCAAATAAACTTTTCCTCCCCTAAAATTGTTCTTGTCAGGGCCTTTAGTCACAGCAGTGAAAAAAGCTGAAACACACACTTAGGGCTAAACCCTCTGCTATGTGGGACCAGTTGGAAAAAAAATAAAAAGAAAGGAAAGAATAGCTTTTCTTTTGTCCCCCTGTGTCTCAGTGACCTCATCTGTAGAACAGATATAATTCTTCTTAGTTTTTAACACTGTTTCAATGGTTAGCAATGTATCTTTTTCCAGAATATAAATTCAATAAAAATCTCGTCTTCTTTTGTCTTATTTGAAAGAGGTGTCTACACTACAAAATTCCATGGGATTCAAGTGATAAAATGGTATAATGGATTAGTATGAACTGTGAGGGACAACTCTCTCTCTGCTAGTGGAGGTCATACATTTGGACCCATTCTGGTTGTTTTCCTACAAACTGGGAAGGCAGTAGTGCAGGACAGTGGTTCAGGCATGTCTGAAGGTCAATCAGAGTGAACCTAGCGAAGCAACTTAATTGTGGGCCTCAGAAAACTCTTCTTAAACTCTCTAATCTTATTTTCCTTTCTAAAAGAGTAAATTATAATAGTACCTGGCTCACAGTTTTCTTTTAAGAGTTGGGTTAGACAAGATTTGGAGCACTTAGCATAGTCTGCCTCATGGTAGCATTCAATAAATGATAGCTGCATCATGATAATGTCATACAACCTCGTTCTGACATGCTCAAGAGTCTTAAGTGTTTCATATTATCTTGGATTTCAGAATAGCTTATACATAATGAGATATTATGGGGATGGGAACCAAGTCTAAATGCAAAATTTGCTTATGTTTCAAAAACACCCTGTATACATACATTGAAAATATTTTCATACATTTTTAACAGTTTGTGCAGGGTTTGAAGCATTGCAGATCTTGGATTTTCAAGCTAGAGGTGCTCAACTTTTCCTGTTAGAACCTTACCCAGGAGCAATGAATTATTTTTATATCAGCCATTTCTCAACTTCTGATTATATAGTACATTCCATGCAAATGTGAAGCAGGTCTGTTTTATTCAGTTTTGAAATCCTAGAACAGTGTTTGCCATGATCAACTGAAAGTATTGCTTCAATGATAGATAAATAAGTGGATGCATACCTCTTTGATCCATGCCAATAAGCCTAAGATCCAGAGCAACTGTTCATTGATCCAATCTATTCTATTATTCTGACCACTATATTTGCTTCCTTAACTAAGGCTTTATGATTTTTCAAAATACATTAGAGTTTTACACAAGAAGACTTTGGGGTTACTCTTCTGGACTTCAATAGCATGATGTATTTTCTGAAAATGTCAGAATTTTTACACCAAAAAAAAATCCACAAAGGTTTATGATTCAAAAGGAAGTATACATAATCCTGAAATGATTTCTTGTGTGTCTTACATAGCCATGATTCTCAAACTCTCATCTATTTTTTTAACTGACAGAAAAGAATGATTGTCCCTAGGGGATCCAAGAACACAGATGAAAGTACTCCCTCCCACACATGTACCAAATGTCTATGAAGTGTCATATTGTATCCCGAGGACATAATCAGATGCACAAAAATGCAGCCACAAGGGTTCACACCACATAGTTTGTCATACTTGTGAAAAACAAGAGCAATCTAAGTGTTTGTACAAATATAGAACTATATGAACTATGGTTTGTTCCAATTATGAACTTCTATGTAGCTTTAAAAAAATTTTTTTACATAATATTAAAATATGTGAAATGTTCTCAAATTATATGATTAAAAGGATTACCACCTACCTCTGAAAGAAGAGGTCCATACAGTTCAGAAAATAAAGTTTCTTGAATATCCTTACCAAATGGTATTTAAATCTGGGGATTTTTCTCTTGAATACCAGCAAAATGATATTCTTCCACCACTCCTATAGAAACAATTCAGTCTGGAGGCACAGATTTGAAAAGACTCAATTTGAAGACACCTGATTTAAATGAGGTGACAGTACTATGCTAAAAACATGTGAATTAAGTGAAATTCACGTTTTTAGCATCCTACTGTCCCTGAATTGATTCACTGAATCATGAGGTCCCCAACCTACTTTCCTCACCCACTTCCAAAAATGCTAAAGACTCAAGTCCTTCCAACTTGGTCTTAAGTCTTCACTCAGCACTGGTTTCTTCAAAATTCTTTGTCTCTGCAAATTTCAAGTTTAAACAAAGATCTCAGAGGGAACGTTTAACCTACTAAAGGAAAGAAGTGTTCTAATCACTGAACTAAACTCTTTACAAACAACTTTTATAATCTCCATAAAGGTTTATAGCTTTGTTAGTGCTGATTCTTAAGAAGGTATACCTGGAACTACTATACTCGTTATTAATTTTTTAATTATATGCTTCACTGCAAAATAGCATTTCTTGGAATACAGTCCATAATTCACAGTTTATATTAAAACTCATTTGTCTTTTCCCAGTTGGTTTGCATTAAAATCATTACCTTAGGAGACTCTACTATAATGGTTCTCATTCCCTACATGGTGATGGATGAGGTACTCCACTTCCACCCTAACCTTCTCCCCAACTCTCAAGTATGAATTAGGAACCTAAAGAAGACTTTTAAAATTATACATTACAACTCTTCCCCTCAAACTCTGTGAAACTATCATTTTTCCCCAGTAGAGAATCTCCACACAACCTCACATGGATGTAATAAGCATGCAAGTAGGGGAAAGAGAATAAAGTAGGAATTACATCACTATACAATGTAGACATCTGATTGGAATGAATAATCCTGTCAAATTTGAGTTTTGGATAGCACCAAGGAGACTTATTTTTTTTCACTGGTGCATCATGGTTGTACATATTGATGGAATTAGTTGTCACATATTCCTAAAGGCACACAATATAATAGTATAATTTCTCCAGTGTCATTCACCAGCACTTCCTCCTCCCTCCTTACCTCCCCTGCTTTGTCCCTTTCCTTATCTGATCTCCCTTTTGATTTCTTAGGACATCCACCCCCATATTTGTTTATCTTTTTCCCTAGCTTCTGCATATGAGAGAAAACAGGACCCTTGACCTTGTGAGTTTGACTTATTTCAGTTAATATGATGGTCTCTAGTTCCTCCCATTTTCCTGCAAATGCCATAATTTTATTTTTCTTTTTGTCTGACTAAAACTCCATTGTGTGTGTGTGTGGGTGTATGTGTGTGTGTATCACATGTTCTTTATTCACTCATCTGTTGATAGACATCTAGGCTGGTTCCATAGTTTGGCTATTGTGAATTGTGCTGTTATAGAAAATGGGCATGCATGTATCACTGCAGTAAGATGACTTTAATTTTGAGGGATAAATACAAAGAAGGGAGATACAGCTGGGTCATACAGTGGTTCTATGCCTAATCTTTTGAGGAACTGAGGAGGCTTGACTTCTAAGGCCCTGTTACATTTAATAATTTCTGTAGAAATGGTGCCCAGTCTACACAGGGATTAGCACATTACCAGGTTGGGCCAATAGCTCTCCAGATTCTGTGAAGGCTTGGAATCCAGCTAATCAGAGTGCTTCCCTGGAATTTTTCAAAGTAAAACTAAGATAAAAGACACTCATCTACTTTGGCCATGAAAATACATCATATGAAAGCAGAGATTCCAGAGAACATGCATATTACTCCAACAATAAGCCAGGTTTTAAAAAAAATGAAGCTGTGACACAGAGAAAAATGGAATTAAGAAAGAACAGAGAGACTTCTTAATGTAGACCAGTGTTACAGGCAAGGCTAAGAATACCCCTTTTGCCTTAAACCAGTTTTGAATTAGTTTGGATTGAATTGTTGCTATTTCCCAATGAAAGAGTCTTGCTAATATCAATTCCAGTTCACATCATAAACTCTGGAAGAGTAAAAATCAGGTTTGATAAATATTATGTGGAATATACTATTGGAGCAGTGGTGGCGGTAGTAGCAGTGATGAAGATGATAATAATAGCCAAGCTCTCTTTACTTCACTACTCCACAGGCATAGCTTCAGTATCATGGGGCTACCTGTGTTAATCAGATTTCTACCACTATAACAAAATACCTAAGATGATCAATTTGCAAAGAGAAAATGTTTATTTCTGCTTACAATTTTGGAGGTTCCAGTCTATGATCAGTTCACCTCATTGCTTTGGGCCTTTGAGGAAGCAGCACAACATGGTAGGAATTTGGGATGCAGAAAACCACTCACCTCATGACCAAGAAGCAAAAGAAAGTGAGAGAAGGGCCAGGGTCCCATGACCCTGGGAGAACACCCCCAATGACCTAAAAGGCCTTCCACTAGGCCCCACCTCCTAAAGACGTCACACTTCCCAAGGGTACCATCCTGGGAACCAAAACTCCCAAATGGGCCTTTGGGAGTCATTCAAGATCCAAACTATAGCAGTATCCATCGTATGGGTACTATAATAGCATTTCCATTTTTATACTCGAGGAAACTCAGGCACACAGGTGTGAGCTAACTTTCCTAAGATGATTGCAATTTAAAAAGTCACACAGCCAGGATCTGAAGCTAAGCTCACTGGCTTGAAGTCCCCACTTTAACCCACCACCACATTCTTCCCCATCATGACAAGCGAGGTAGCTTGTATCCTCAAAATTAAAGCACGGAGCCCAAAATTGCTCTCAACTTCGAGAGTGGTTTGACCTTGTGAGCATTCCACCTGCTTTGACATTTCAGATTTCAGTGAAAGGAGCTTCACTTCACTACTGGAATTTGCATGTCAATTTCTTGGAAAACACTCTGGGGAAACAGCTCCATCTGTAAGCAAATGGAACATGATAAATGATGACATTCTAATGGGAAGTGCCTGACAGAGGCTGAAAACCCTGACCTATTGCTGCTGGACTCATGATTTAACCTAGATCCAACCACTCCACCCTTGACCTTTCTGGGCTCTTGTTGATTTCTGATTTAATAAATGGTAATTTTCCATATTGCCTCAAAATAGAAAGAGGGCATTTTTGAGGTAATGCATACAATTCTTCATGTTTCTAAGATGATTTTAACACAGAAAATATTTTTAAAAAGCTTTCGCTCTCACTGCAATGACATTAGCTGAACTCAACTGAGTGCTTGCCATGTGCCAACACTATGAAAAGTGTAGGCATTAAATTCTTTAAGTTTCACAATAACTAAAAATACTATGATTATCCCCACTCAGCAGATAAGGAGACAGTGGTGGGGCATTTAATTTACTTGGAGATGTTCATGTTGTATGATGGTAAATTTTATATGTCAACATGGCAAGTCTATGATGCCCAAATATATGGTAAATCACCTGTCTTGATGTTTCTCTGAAGGTGTTTTTTAGGTAAGATTTACATTTAAATCAATAGACTTTCAGTGAAGCAGACTACCTTTTATAATTTGAATGAACCTCATATCATCAGTTGAAGGTCTTTTAAGAGAAAAAAGATGCCCAAATTAAAAGGAATTCTGCTTCCAAACTCCTTTAGGTATGAGCTGCAATACCAGTTGCTCTCTGGATCTATAACCTTCTGACTTTCTCTGCAGAATCTATACTTGTCCACCTCTACAATCACAGAAAACAACATATGTGTAGAGGAGAGAACACACACACACACACACACACACACACACACACACACTTCTCTACAGAACCCATATTGATAAACATAATAACTGAAAACAATTTTGGTTTTGAACCAAGACAATCTGACTCCAAAGCCCATCCCAAGCTTTTTTTCAACTAATAAAATTGTCTGTAGCCATTGTCCTGCCTTATGACGAGGACTTAACTGATGTCTCTGAAAACTGACATTACCTTTAGTCAAAAAAAAAAAAAAGTGACGCAGTCCATCATTTTCTTCTAGAGGATTTCTCTCTCTCTTGCCTATAATCTTGATACAATTAAACTCAATCTAATGTCTCTAAATCCCACTCCCAACCTTATGTGATCTGGCATCTCTCAGCATTAAATCACACTGTCTATAGCTATGAGTTTACCTTACCCTGTTCCAGGTGCTGGGAAATTATAAATAATACTGCCCTAAGATTTCAAATCCAGTTTCAGTGTCATCTAGCTGTGTGCAGGGGTGCATGCCTATAATCTCAGCTACTTGTGAATATGAGGCAGAAGGATCTCAAACTGGGGGCCAATCTTGACAACTTAGTAAGATCCTGTCTCAAGATAAAAAATAAAAAATAAAAAAGACTGGGGTTGTAGCTCAGTGTTAGAGTACTTACCTAGCATGTACGAGGCCCTGGGTTCAATCCCTAGTGCTGGGAGAAAACAAGAGTCAATCCAGAGAACATGTCTCTTGTTCTGAGAGAAAGGGCAGGCTTGATAGGGAGCAGAGTGAAAAGAGCAACCTTTGAGTCAGGCAGATCTGGGTTCAGATCCTGCCATCAGCACAGACTTACTTTAACCTTGAGCAAACTGCCATAAGTCTCTGAGCCTCCTTTTCTTACCTAGGAAATGGGGATAGCTGTGCCTGCCTTTAAGTGTGAAATTGAAGGCAGAGGAAGCAGCAAAACTACAGTGCAGGAAGGTATCCAGAAAGTTGAGCTCTTAGCCTTAGCAGCACCATCACCTCGGAACTTAAAGCCTAATGTCTCTTTCCTAGCTCGCATATACTCAGATTGTTGTTGTTTGGTTATATTTCATTGACATCTCTGTGATCTGGGGTAAAGGCTAAGTCCACAATTATTCCATCTTCTCTCTGCCTTACGGGCATGTCACATAGAGTGCTTTCAAAAGCCTGGAGCTCTGTTTAGAGACCACAAAGAGCGGGTGAAGGGTAGAATCAGAAAATCAATTTTGCTTCAGTCTAGGCAGCCTTTTTGTTTAATGTTTCTTGAGCACCGTAATGGTTCTGCGGAGCTGATGACAGAGGGCAGCAGAAGCAGCAGCCCAGTTTCAAAGTAAGCTTGTCTGTGGCAGCTAAGCCGGCCTTCCAAGGAGAGCAGTTTCCTTAGCACCAGGGAACATTTGCATAAAAGATGCCAAAGGACCAAACTCGGGTGAGCACCTGTGTGCTGGGCTCTGGGCAACATGCCTGCTGTCTCCACTTTAGCTCTGTAAATAGGTTTGCTTTGTCTGCGTCATTGTAAAGTTGGTCCATGGTCCTTATAAAATATCTGGAAAAACAAAAAAAATGTAGACCAAAAAAAATGATATTTGTAGTCTCAGGAATTGAAGATGACTTTTATCAATATTTCAATAATTTTTTTCTACTCTTATATCTATTAATTTAGAGGACGGCAGAAACCGTAATGTGCGTGTGTGTGAGTTTGTGTATCACATCACACTACAGATTCAATCAATCAGGTAACACCCTGAATCAGGGGTCGGCAAACTATGGCCTGCAAGACTGATCTGGATCACAGCCTGGTTTTGTAAATAACATTTTATGAGGACACAGCCATGCCCATTCATTTACGTATTGTCTATGGCTGCTTTCATACCACAGTGGCAGAACTGGGTAATGGGTCCTGTACAGTCCTCTATTTCAGTCACCTTTTTCACCAGTGGGACACAAAGACCTGACAAGAACAATTTTAAAGAAAGAAGTTTATTGGGGGAGTGAGTCATCATGGCTTCAGAGGTCTCAGTCCATAGATGGCGGTTCCATTGCTCTGGGTCCAAGGGGAGGCAGAAAATTGAGGTGGAAGGACATGGAGCAGGAATGCAGCTCAGAACCTGGCAATCAGGAGGCAGAGAGAGCTCCATCACCAGGCACAAAATGCCAACCCCAATGGCATGCTCCCAGGGACCCAGGTCCTCCAGCCACACCTTACCTGCCTACAATCACCACCCAGTTAATCCATTCAAGTGGATTAATGCACTGGTTAGGTTAAGACTCTCATAACCCTCATTTCACTTCACAACCTTCTTGCCTTGTCCCACACATGAGCTTTTGGGGGACAGAAATAAACCATAACATCCTCAGGGTCTAAAATACTTACTACCAAACTCTACAGAAAATGTTTTCCAATCCCCTCCCCAGACAATATGCCACTCAATGTACGGACCATGAGGTGCAGTGAGATCTGAATCTCCACCTACTCTCTGTGTCCTTACATTCTAACCAAGGCTCCATACGATCACTCTGTGTTGAGGAAGCTTATATTCCCAATGAAAAATCAATTCTTCCTCTACTCACCCCTCTCACTGCTTTGTCTCTATTTTGCTAAACACCTTCTTTATTTCTTAACCATATATATTTATTTTGTAAAGTAACTCTCTCTCAGCCATTAAACCGTCTTTCCCACATCACTGAGCTTAATGTCTAGCACATAATTCAATATTTATCTACACAACAAAAATTCCAAGCTATGGGCCCCACTGTAAAAGAACACACAACCTAGTCAGTAAAAATAGCACCAGGCTCACTGAAACAATTCCGTTCGCTTTCAGTGCCAGAATCTTTAAGAGAAGAAAGCTGTGGGTTGAAATGGTATGACCAGGAGAAGCTTCCTGAAAGGGCAGGGAATGAATCGGGCCTTAAAAGGTGGTTTAATCTGTGTAGATTTAAATAAAATAGATAAAAGGCAGCAATAAAGACAGGAGAATGGAAAACACACAGCTTCGTCTAATACAGTGAAAAGTGATCACAGAACGCAGGGAGCTCAGGCAGGAAAGAAAAACAGTACAGAGAGACTGAGTATGGTCAGAGAACCTAGGACAGGACCTTGAAAAGCCACCAAAACTTACTAAAAAGGAGCCTGGGCTGAGTTCCCAAAACAGTAATGACCGACCAGCATATGCCTTAGTTGACAGCCCGTTTAGAATTCTACCAGGGAACACCATGAGTCCGTTCTGCGTGTTAATGAGCATCATTTGTGAAATACTTGAATGAGCCCCGTCCCCAGCACAGGAACACACAGGAAGGTGGACGTGAACACACTCACCCTGTGGTCTCCCACGGGACGTGGTACATGATCCCCTTCAAGGCACACACCATGCACTGTTGTAATTGCCTCCATTCACATTCCCCACTAGGCAGAAACTTCTCCAGGGTGTCTAAGTAATGGACTTTTAATTGTAGGAGGAAAAGGCCCTAGAGAGCTAGCTGAAGAGTGAAATTTATCTTAAAGCTGTTGCAGCCGCATCCCAAAGACCACAAATGCGGGGGGGGGGGGTGTTCAACCAGTCCTCTTCCCTGGGGCCTTCTGCACCTTTGTGTCTGCTAAGCTCTCTGCTGTTCCTCCCTTCCCTCTGAAGCTCAGCTTCCTTCCCAAGACAAGCCACATTTCATGAATTCTAGAATCTTCCTAATTTCCAGTAATATATGATGCAGTTGACCAAAATGTGGTGGGACTGTGAGTTTCCTCAGATGGGAAACACAACACCCAGACTCAGGAACGGTGTCACTGCACTAGAGGAAATTTAGGTTAAACCACTGAGCTACATCCCTTTTAATTTTATTTATTTATTTATGTAAAATTTTGAGACAGGGTCTTGCTAAGTTGCTTAGGGTCTCACTAAGTTCCTGAGACTGTCTAGGAACTTGGGATCCTCCCACCTCAGCCTCCCAAAATGCTGGGATTACAGGTGTGTGCCACCATGCCTGGTTTAGAGGGACTTTTTTTTCCCCTTTCTTCTTCTTTTTTGTATTACAGCTTTATGGTTGATGAGACTATCTTTAAAAGAAAAGCTCCATCCCAAAAAAAGTGATTCCAAAAGTGACTTTAAGAATTAAGCTGTAAGAACATTGTAGTGGCTAGTTTTACTTTTATTTTCCTATTTATGAGAAATAGGTAAACATAAAATCATGAAATATGAGAAAAATGTGGCCAGAGTCGTGTAAAGGAGCACTTCTGATAAGCATAAAATAAAGATTCTAAATGATAAAAAGGCATTATGCTGTGAGTAAAGTAGATTATGTTTTTCTGAGTGGTAGACTTCTAATTGAGGATGTCTTTTATTTAACTAAGTACTGCATTTACCACTTCCTCGTGACTCCAGGGTACAGAACTCAGAGGAGTTGCCAGGTTTTTACGCTACAACTCTCAACGACATTGAAGTGCAGGCTGAATTCTGTCTGGCTGCACCAATCTCTATGTTTTCTTTTCAAATTCCCTGGAGAGGTGGCACACTTGTCCCATTTTCAGTGAGGTGTTGATCCCAACTGAACCAACTAGAAGAAAGAGAAAGGGGGTGCAGCGGGGCCTGGGGAGGCATTTAGTGTACAGAGTAAGGATCGTGTCTTTGCCATCGAACCACTCAGTATAGAACTCAGGACTTGTTGAAGGAATGTTATTGCAAGAAACAGTGGCAGTTTGAGGGCCAAGTAGGCATTACAAAGCAAGAAAGAGACACCAACTAGTAAGTGGGGGTTTCAGGGGCGAGAGAAAACTGCTATTAGCTTAATATCTGTTATTTTCACCAGTAAATTCAGGGAGTTTTATAGGACCATGACTACCATGATCACATTCAACATTTGGAAAAATTTCCCTTATATCCTGTTATATGCACCTGTGTAATATCTATACAGGGTATCAGCAAACTGGAATATATCAGAATCACCACAGGTCTTATTAAAAACTCTTGCAGAACCTACCATCAGATAAATTAATCACTGGTGGTGTGGTCAGAGAAGTTGTATTTTTGAAATCCCCTAAATATTTCTGATATGCTCTGATGGTTAAGACCGAATGAATGAGGCTGTAAAAGAATCAACATAATTTATGTTGGTGAGGTTGGAAGTCTCTGTGGCATTCAAATCAAACTTTCAGTGATTACAAAGACTGATATTTCTGGGTAAAATAGTCTATTTGTTCTGACATTAAAGCCCAAAGCAAAGAGGAAGAGAACATAAGAGGACAAGGTGGAGACACAGTCAGGAGCCTAAAGAAAAGGAAAGGAGTGAGTCCAGACCAGAAACAAATGAGGCAGATCACGATGGCCAAGTGATGGGAGGTTACACAGCAGCACCAGGCTCTTTTACTGGTACGATAACTATAAGGATGATGATGATGATGATGATGCCTCTTTTTTTAATAAATTATCTTTTATGGACCTACTGCAGATCTTTTCATAGGCTCATTTTTTTTGTTTCATTTAATAAAGCCCTAAGTATAAATAATCACTATAACCAGCTCTTATTGTGGATTCTCCATAACTTCCCCTATAGAGGCTGAACACCTGGAAACTTGAAAATCTACTCAGAATCGCTGGCAAGAAGAGTTTCAGGAAGATTCAGCCAGGAAATGTAAGTGGTCTTGGAGACTAGCATGTGGCCCACATGGTTTTGCTGGAGGATCACCATTTAGGAGTTACCTACCGACAGCTGAGGTATCTGGCAGCAGTTGACCTGTACCTTTTGCCCTTTAGGGTTCCTGAAAGCCTAGAATGGCCTTCCTGTCCTCTGCTTCCTAGGTTATTCAATGTAGTGAAGTCCTTCAATCCCTTTTATTAAATAATGGCTTCTATTACCCTAAATTAACTCTGATCAGCACATCCTCTTAAGTAGTGACTTTGAAACTTCCGTGTACATAAATATAACTTGGAGAGCTGCGTAAAAATTGCAATTTAGCAGTTCTAGAATGAGCCCAGGAAGCTTCATTTTTATCCAGCATTTGAGCTGACTCCAAAGTGGAGGACCTGAAAGCACACAGAGAAACACTGCTTGCATACGTAGGCAAGGATCCCGGTGCCCTGTGGCCTTGATCACTCTTAGTAAACAATTTTCTCATGCATAGATCCATTGCTTTAGGCAACCAGCACCATTTGCACCTATAAGTCAAATCCAAGCTGATTCCTATGTGAAAGTCTAATCATCATATTCTTAAAATTGCTCACTCACCAGAAACAGTGATGGAGCAATGAACTTACCTTGACGTGCAATAAGTTTACAAACAAAGAGCACAAGGTTGGACCTGGGATCCTGATGCCTGGCATGAAATGGTAACCCTTCTGAGCCTCAGTTCAGTTATCAGTAAATACCATCCTCACAGCATTGATTATCATGTGCAGAACAGGATCCATGTCTAGCTTTCCTACTTACATCCTGAAGTCCCTAAAGGCAGCAACTACATCTGATACATTTATTGTTTTATCATCACTCCATCTGGGGGCAACAAATAGTTACTGAGCAACTTGATATGTGCCAGACTCTGAAGGAGATATAAACAAGGGCACAAATGCTAAACCCAATGTTTAGAAGAGTCACTGCTAAAAAATATAAATAAATCAATAAATCGATGTTCACACGATTTTGTTCCATAATAGCATCAGCATTAAAGGTAAGAGGCTTGCTTGTAAAGGGAAGGTAGGCAAGCTATAAAGGACACACCACGGTAGGTTAAAACTAATCCATCATATAATAATAGTGGAAGCCTGTTATATCAAGGTATAAAAGTGTGGCATGAAAGAAGTAGTTAAATCCCAACATTTCAGCTGACCTACCTGATCTTTTGTGGCTCAATACAGCAGCAAAGGAAGCATGAGTGGCAGAAAGTGATCTTACTGTCACTCAATGGTAGCATTATTAATTTGGAGTTTCCATTTCTTGCTTTCTATCAGTGTGAAATGCTTCAGTGGTCAGACTTCCAGAACCTGTTGGGGAACCCTGGACACCCATTAACTTCCCCGCAGGAAATACAGCAGCCATTCACAACCCTCCTGGTGTCCTGAGTGAGTGGCAGCTGGACATGATAAAAGGCTACCACTCCTGGGTGTCTGAACTGACCTAAGCACTATAGATGCAGGAGGAGAGGAGACACCCCTTGTTGATTGGAAGAAACCCCTGTGCCCTCCACAGCTCCCAGCGTGTATAAGCAGACATCAAGAGAGATGGCAGAAAGACTGTTTGTACCTTCCTGCACTTAAAATGGCTGGGAAATATTTGAGCATAATTCACCTCCTACAACTAGCCATTCTGATACAATTAATTGCAACATGCTTTTCCAACGCAGGAATCATTTCCTAGAGTGATTTTATATCTTACCCTAATGAGCAGAAAAGGTAGAGCACTTTCAAGTTTCATGTTCAAGATGCCTGAGTCCCAGAACTGGGGTGCTTTTCTGCTGAATGACAGTGGACCATGACACAGAGGGAGGGACTCCTTGGACCTTAAAGTGAAGTGTAAGCCCTTCCACTCCAGCAGACAGAAGGCATTAGTTTTTGATGGTTACTTTTTAATCTTTTGACTTTTATAAATACCTAAAATGTGTTGATGTCTTCATTAATCACTTTGCACATGTTATCATATTATATTCTTCATGAGAATGTTATGAGGCAGACCACAAGTGTTCCCTGTGTACAGAGGAGGAAACAGGGACCTAAAGTGAGTTGCAGGCTTTGCTTTGACTCCAGGGTGCACATTCCATCACTCCCAAGCTGCTGGGAAGGGTTTCATCTGTGGAAAGGGTTGCATTGAGTTAGAGCAATCCAGAGAGTAAATATTTTAGATTTTGCCTGCTATCAGGTCTCTGCCTGATACGGTACTCCACTCTGCTGTTTTAGAATGAAAGTAGCCACAGGGGCCAGGAAAACAGGAGGGCAAGGCAGTGTGCTGATAAAATTCCATTTATAGGAGCAGGCACGGGGGTATAGTCCACCTGCACATTGCGGTCACAAACCCCTGAGTTAGAGGAATGCGAACACAAAGAGATAAAGGCTATCAGGCTCAGCAAAAGTGACCTTTATGACATTGTTAGGGGTTTCTGTGGGCAAGGCCCAGAAGCCAATTTCTGAACCTCCGACTCCAGGTCTTGCTGTCCTGGTGTTGTAGTTTCGATCCTGAGTGTCCCCCAGAGGCCCAAAGTCGTAAGTAAAGGCTTGGTCCTCAGCATGATGCTATAGAGAGGTGGTAGAAACTTCCAGATGTGAAAGGTATTTGTTTGGTCATGGGAAATGTGCCCTTGAAGAGGAAAGGAGGACCCCACCACCTGCTCTTCCTCTCTTTTGTATCCCAGCCATAAAGTGAGCAGCTCTGCTCCACCACGTGTAATGTACAGTCAGCTCACAAGCCCCCAAACAATGTGCCAACCAGCCAAGCTGAGAGCTCTAAAACTGTGAGCCAAAATACACCCTTTTTCTTTATAAATCGATTATCCCAGGAGTTTGTTATGGTAACAGAAAGCTGACTAAAATACCTGAGTAAGGCATGACAGGAGTAGACACTGTGCATTTATCACTGAGAGGAAGAGAGAGAATGCAGACTTGTCAGCCACTCTCACTGCCAGGACTCTGTGCCCTAACACAAGACTTCAAGTGCTGCCATTCATTACCCCCTTGTTGAATTCCCTCAGTACCCTTTGTCATAGGAACCCAACTTAGGTTCCCCTTCTCTCTGCACTCCCTCCCCTCCCACGGATTGTTAGTGATGCTAGAAAAATAAAACTAAATAGCAAAAACCAAGTGGAAAATTAGAACATGGTCTGTTGGTAAGAGTAATATTAGTGAGTAGATGTGTATAAATATCGTTTACCATTTGTGTCATGACCATGCAACATGATAACAATTATGAATATTGATTGGGAGATAAGAACTTTGTTGCAAGTTGTATTTGATTACAACAATAAGCTGTGTTCATACCCTTAGCTTCCACACTTTGTCGCACATGAAGCATGACTGTGTCTGCTCACAATTAAGTATCCACGATACAGAGCCTCAGTCCCCACCCCTAGTTTTCTCTTGTGTTTTTCAGATAATCCATATAATGTCCGCATTAATAAAAGAGCAAATCTTCTGGGTATGAGGCAGCGCCTTGTGGTGTGAGTGGAACAGTGGGCTTGGAATTAGAATATTAATTGCAAACCATTTATCAACGTGTCGGGCACAGGACTAAACAGATGGCATAAATTATCTCGCATTAACTTCAACAACCTCATAATGTAAGTGCTATTATTATTTCCATTTTACGAATGAAGAAACTGAGGCTTGTCCTCACAATAAGTTTGCTGTTGTCGTCGTCGTTGTGGCTTCCATGACAAGTGTGGATGTCACCTCATCATGGGAAAAGTCAATTTTTTTATGTTTTTCATGTCTCCTTTCACAAGAGCAGGGATCTACATAAACCACATCAGGGCTTTTCTGGGACCATCTCATCACCATTCGGCTCTGATGTCACCTACTATGAGGAAGCTGAATGATCAGAGGGGGTCAGAATGCCAGCCTCGACGTTCCTCAGGGACACAAAAGGAAGCAGTATGGGGCAAAGGATTAGATGTGCATATGGCAACATGGATAGACCTTAGAAGTGCTATTTTTTAAAATAATAAGATGTAAATATTTGACATCATAGGGTTTATACAATTTAAAAGAATACTGGCTACAAACACAAGACCTGATTTATTTCTACATTTCTCATCATGGTGAATGTACTTTATCAGTAATCCTCACATAACAAACATAACTCCCCTAAACAAATAATAAATAGAATTGCATGCACATAAAACAGCAATGCATGTTTTGGAAGACAACAAAGAATTCTGAAATATATAATGAGGATGATTGCTACAGCCATCACAACAACAACAACAACAAACTTATTTGAAGACAAGCCTCAGTTTATTCATTCATAAAATGGAATTAATAATATTAATGATGAGGTTGTTGAAGTTAATGCAAGATAATTTATGCAATGAAGGGATGGAGGTAGAGAAGAAGGATAAAGGTGAAGAAAATAGCAGGGGTCTTGCTAGGAGTGATGAGGATCATGAACCATGAGCTAAGGAGTGTCATTATTCAATCCACTGGAAGTGAGGTACAAGAAAGAAAACAGGGAATTAAAGAAGAAGAGCAAATACCCTTTAACCAAGAGAAGGCCAAGCAATGAAAATGATTATTAAAAAGCTTGTATGGGGAAAATGGGGTGATCTCCTCTGAATCAGCACATCCACCCAACACCAAAACAGTGCAACGTGGACTTCTAGGAAATAAAGAATGCCTGTGATGTAGCCTTGACAAAACAAGGGCACAGCCATGGGCAATGCAAAATTACTCTTATTGAGCAATGATCCTGGCCCAGCTATATTTTCTCAGGGATAAAGTGACAGCTCAGTAATAGATTGAAGAGACATAGCCATTAATACATCCACTGGGCTAATCCATTTCTTAAATTAACATTGTATAAAATTAAATGTCACACAAACAAGATATACTTGTTCATTAAATATAGTTGAAGAGAGGGAAAGGGTAGTGATCTCTGAAGCTAATGGGCATCTTTAATCGGGTCAGACATATTGAAAATCTTTGTGGCATTGGATAATGCAAATGGAGGGAAAATTGTGTCATGTCCAAGTCAGATATGAAAAATAAAAACAGTTACATCATAGCCCAAGGGGTGTCTTGGCACCTTCTCAGGTTTCTGATCCACATGTTTGATAACCTCTAGATGAGTCACCAAATGATTCAAAATCCAAAGACTACTGAATGCAGAAAGGAGAGAGAAAAAGAGACATTATTTTCTCACACAGTTCAACTGACTGTGGAATCTTCGGGATTCCATCTGCTTTCAAATACATGCCGGAAAACCTACTCTCAAAGTAATGCACCCTACTATGGCCATCACCTTATACAACTAGGAACATCAATGTGACCATGACAGTTCATAGGAACTGCTCAAATGCACAAGGGATTACCAACATCTGATGGACTACCTGAATGTAGATTCTAAATAGGTGTTAATATTGACAATAAAAAGAATGACTTTGTCTTCTACTTTCCTATCCTCTACTATCCCCCCTCCCCTCCCCTCCCATCTTCGCTCTCTACCCCATCTGTTGTAAAAAAAAAAAAAAAAGAATGACTTTGGATACTATAGGGCTGAAACATCTGTAGCTAAAAGGTTTACCAGTCCACTAATTGGAACAAGACTTAATTTCTCATCACCATCATCTCATCTATCCATGAGGTCAAGAATATTGCGTCAGTACAATGGAGTACAGGGCTGAAGGACCCCAGATTTCAGGAAAGACAAGCCTGGAGCTAATTCTAACTTTGCCACTTTACCTGTAGTGTAATCTTGAGCTGATTCCTTATCTTTTCTAGGTCTTAATTTCCTCGTATGTATAAAAGGAGAAATAATAATACCACAGTTCAGAATTAAATCAAATAGAACATTTACACTTGTTCCTCAGTAGACATGAGGGATTGATTCCAAGACCCCATGCATATACCAAAATCTGTAGATACACAAGACCCTTATATGAAATCATGTGGTATTTGCATATAATCTATGTATACCCTTTCACATACTTTAAAGCATCTATATAATACTTATAGTACTTAATGCAGTGTAAATACTATTTGAATAGTGCTATACTATATTGTGTAGGGAATAATGACAAAAAATTAACCTGTACATGTTTAATACAGATGCAGTTATTTTTCCCAAATATATTCAATCAGCAGTTGGTTGAATCCACTGATGTGGAACCCAGTAATATGGAGGGCCAATTGCAAATATTTATTATAGATTGTTCAACACAGTTAAGTACTTAATAAATATTACAAAAATTAACCCACCAGAAGACTCTAAAGGATTTAGTCAGGTAGCAGCTATTGATCATTGTCTGCACACCAAGGACAGGGCTGGATGCAAGGTACAGAGCAGGACAAGGCACAGATCCTAATAGCAAGCTTTTTAGTTGTTTGAATTGCCGCTGCTAAGACCAGCCATTAACTCCACTAAATTCTAAATGCTCACTGGTAATAAATCAATGTGCCTAAAAGGAAGGACGTATTGTTTCCTGCACCAGACTCCACAATAACAATTTGCTAGCAAGCATGTGCGTGAAAATTAAAGAAGCAGAGAACAATTGAAAATAGAAGGGAAAATAATTATTTTAAGAAAGCAAGAATTTGTTAACTCTAATGAACTTATCACTTATTAAGTGCACAGCATATTCCAGGCTCTGGGTTAAATACCTCACGCTGAATGCCCCCTTCCACCCTATGACGTGTCCCATTTTCTGAGAAAGCTGTGACAGTCGAGACTTAGAGAGTTTGGGAATGTACCTGAGGACATTTGGGAGATATATGTGGTAGGACTGGAATCCAAACAGTATGTTTTCTCCATATGCATCAAGTGGTGTCAGATTCTTGTAATTTTGGCAGGAACTTAGCTACTCTCTAGTCCAAATTCCTTGTTATATAAAAGAATAAACAGTCCAAGGAATGCAAAGTGACAAAAATCACTCAACCATTTAATCACCACACTAGGATTCAAACCTGGTTGTTCTAACATGGTCAGGGCTCTCCCATTAAGCCACCTTGGGTTCCAGTCTATTTAATCAAGTCCATCCTGAAGAAAAAAGGTTAAACAGACCTGCATGATGAGAATAAATGTTCAACTAGAGTTTCCTCCCACAAGAGATTCCCTGCCTCACCAAAACACAGGCTTTGCATAGAATTGAACAATCATAACTCTGGGCTCCAGATGAGGCTAATGAAAGAAGGAAAATGCAGGGCAGAAGGACCTCCCTGAATGGGTCCTCAGGTCTGCACTCAGAATGCTAGAGTGCTCATTTCTCCATTTTCTGTTTCTATACTTAATACCTTGTGAAAGTTTTTTTATTGGTTTGTTTGGCACTGGGGATGGAACTCAGGGACACTCGACTGCTGAGCCACATCCCCAGCCCTATTTTATATTTTATTTAGAGATAGGTCTCACTGAGTTGCTCAGCACCTTGCTGTTGCTGAGGCTGGCTTTGAGCTCTTGATCCTCCTGCCTCAGCCTCTTGAGCTTCTGGAATTACAGCATGCACCACTGCAGCTGGCAGAAAAAGGTATTTTAACTAGCAGGTGGCTTACAAGATCCCTGAACTTCTGAGCTCTTTCTTTCCAGCCACAGGAGCCAAGAGATGAGACAGATAGGTGATACCTGTAAATGATATGGCTTGGGTGCCAGACAATGGGACATGATAGAAACTGTCCCCAAATGGGATGTGCATGTTTTACGCCACAGAAGAGAGTGAGCATGCCCATTGCTTCCAGAGAGAAATGCAAGCCCACATTTCCAGGTTTTCTAATATTAAAGAAACAATGTCAATATGTGATTTTATGTAAAAAAATTCCAAACATTTAACCATAGTATTAAATGAAATCTAGTTTGTAGATTCCCAGATTTTGGACTCTGCCGTATGTACTTTGAGCTCTCATGCCTGCCAGAAATTAGGATTCCTTTGTCCCTCCCAAAAACATATGCCACCTATGGATTTATGCTTTGTATGTTTACATTCATTTCCAAAATTCTTCCCCAGTAGAATGTAAACTCCTTTAAGACACAGGTATTTCTTAGTTCCAAGTTTCTAGTATGTAGCTGGTGATCAGTATTTAAAGAAAAATCTTCCTTGGAAGATGAAGCTGCTTTTGTGTTCTTTACATTAATCAATGTATATCCCTTGAACACCTTTCATAAATAGCCAGGGACTGTGTCAGCTCTAGGGCTACCTTGGTGTAAATTTAGATCACAGATTCTGAAACTCTCCGGATCTGCCAACACCACCAGGAGTCTCCTACCCCATACAGCATGTACTTGTATGTCCTTTACTGGTTAGCAATTATCTGGAAGCTGATCAAAGTTAATTACAGAGTTTAGTGGGAGTGTTAGTATCAAGTAAGTTACACAGAAGAAATTAGGGGTTACACAAAATTAAACACATTTATTAGCTGAAGAACTCTTCAGAGACTGACACATGCTAATATGTATCATGAATCTCCAAAAGTGTCAACTAAGTACTAGATGCTTTAGTTGTTGAATTCTTTTGACCATGGAACCCTTTGGTTCAGAGAATCCTGTAGGCCTGGTGTTCTGTGGAAGACATGCTGGAACCCTCCAGTACACGGTGAGTGGCAATGATCAGCTTCCTCTGTTCCTTTGAACCTTGCTGCACGGTGGTATGAATACACATCAATTTTTTTGTTTGAATCTCTATTTGTTACCTTTATCCTACATAAGATTTCTTTAAACCTCTCTGAATCTCAGTTTCTTTATCCATATTGAATGAGGTTTTATGACTTAAAATAACTTGTCAAAGAGTCAAGGATAATAACCAGTTCGTGGAACACACTAGTGAATGCTAGTTTTATTTCAGTTTTTTAAATTTTACTTTTAGTTGACAATAATTGTATATATTTATGGGGTATGATGTGATGTTTGGGTATATTTAGATCTTGAGGAATGGCCCAATCAAGCTAACATATTTAGCACCTCGTCTACATATCTTTCTTTTTGTGAAAATGTTTAAATATTTACTCTTTCAGCAATTTTGAAATACATTATTATTAACTACGGTCACTATGCTATGCAATAGATCTCTAAAATCTATCATTCTTATCTAACTGAAGCTCTGTACCCTTTGATCAAATTTTCCCTTGCACTACCCTCCTTCCTTAGACTTGGGTAACCACCATTCCCTTCTCTACTCCTGAGTTTGACATTTAAAAAATTATTATTCACATAGATTATGCAGTATTTGGCTTTTTGTGCCTGGCTTATGTCACTTAGCATAAAGTCCTCCAGGTCGATCCATGTTATTGACCTTGGCCTGATATAAACTTCTGCCGAATTTATCAAATTTTTGTAATCCTGCAATAAGTATTTTTCACCAGTTTTCCAGCATTAAGACACATCTTACGCAGAAGAGTTCATAGTGTAGATTCAGATAAAGGTTAGAGGGAAAAGAACACCAAATGTCTTTGATGACTTTAATTAGGCTAAATAAGAAAAAGCGTCTGCACTTACCATAGCTTAGTGAGTCCAAGATCAGGCTCTGCTCTCAGGTTTGGATGATCCATCTGGATGACCTTGGGCAAGTTACTTAAATCCTTTAAGCCCATTTTCTGGAGTATAAAATGGAGCTAATCATGCCACTCCAGGTGGTTATTGTGAAGAAAATGCACAGAATGAGTTTACCTACTGCACCTGGTATATAATCACTCTATAGCAAGCTGTGTCTGGTTACCATAATAGTCAACCCCAACACCACAGTAGCTGGACATAATGATGACTTATTTCTTTCTCTTACTGCATGTCTCTATGAGATAGGCAGGGGAGATTTGCTACCGTCCTCACACAGGGACTCAAACTGATGGAGCAAATTCTAATTCATATGTTGCCAACCATCATGCCAGAGGGAAAGAGCTCTCAAAGGCTGACACACCAGCAATTAAATTCTTCATTTGGAAGTGACACGTGATGTTACGGCTCACCACTCAATGTCCAGAACGTCACATGGGCTCACTCAACAACAAGATGGGCTAGGAGGTAGAGAAGATAAAAGGAAATGTTCACTCAACAACACTATATCATATCATATCAGTGCAAATATATCATGTCAATCAAAATATCACATTAGTTGATATTATCCAGAGCTTGAACACAGTAGGAACCTCATGATATTTGATGATTGGTTTAAAATGTCCAAGAGGACAAGGTTTATTGGTTCATAGTCAGCACAATCATCAGCATGTTCACAAACAGACATGCTGTAAGGAAAAATATGTGAAAGCTTCAGCAACCACAGCAGAGAGCCTGCTCAAAAACAGGAGCAGACTTGCTCAATTCATAGTATGGTAATTAAAATAGGTGTGGCAAACGCTCTTGAATCTCAGTTTTGTTACCTTTATCCTAGGTCAAGTCCCTTAAACTTCTCTGGCCCACATTTTCTTCATCTATGTAAAATGAGATGCTGTGGCTTATTATATCATACATGCCAGGGAGCCTAGGACAAAACTCAGCTCACAGAACACTCTTGTCAGTGCTAGTTTCATTTCATTTAAAATTAACCTAAGCCTGATATAAACGTCTTCCAAATAGAGTAAACTCCTTCACAAAATCTGCAGAAAACTGCAAAAGCACATTCTCTGATTTTGAAGATCCTGTTTCTTTGATAACAGCATATTTAGACAACTTTAAAAAAACTGAAAGAATGATATCTGTAACTCACAGTAAATCTTCAACTAAATTATTCATGCTATTTGTTTATAAAACGCACAACCAGTCAACCATGAAGTTTAAATTGGAGAATCAATTTCCCTGAAAAATATTTCAGATTATATGGAGTTGTCTCAGAGAATCTGATGGCTGAGGTGATGGATTGTTTTAACGACCTCACTCACATAAAGAGCGCATTACAGAAGGACTAACACAGGCACCGTCCTGAATTACAAGCACAGGAAGACATGAAGAAATGGGCTTCCCCCTCTTGGAAGCATCCTCAAATTCCTATTATTGCTCCACAGTTTTTACCTGCAGATGAAATATGCTAGAAAGTGCAGAATTATCACCAAAAAAATGTGATCAGAGACATAATTCAAAATTAATTCAAACCTCAGATTTGAACTGATCTAAGTGTCTGAGCACTTTTAGAAATTTATCTGTCATAAACTCATCTTCAAGGAAACCATTGCTCAAAACTCGGCTGAAAAGGAATGATCCAAATTGCAGTGCTTTCTGAAAAATGATTATTATTTTAGCAGATATGAATGGTTGTTTGTCCAACTTCTATTTTCTTCTCTTCCCTCCTAACAGAATAAGAAATTGTTTTCCAACTTTTTTTCCTTAGCCCCTTCTGTTCGTGAGCATCAGGGGTGGCTTCTCCACCCTTAGTCATTCACAGTGGTTCTCTGTGGTCAGCGGCAGACCTACCAAAATACATTTTTTTTGTATGATGGATGAAGGAAAGGGCGTGTGACATGAGAAGTCCGTTGAAGGGTCTCCAAAAGAGGTGGACTCATTCCTGAAAATAAGAAAGTCCCCTTGTTCTACCGACGTGGTCACACGCAGGTCTTACCCTGGAACTGCTTCAGCCACCTCAATTCTAGAGTGAGGCAGCTATGGCAGCAAGGAGAGATGAAGGAGCCTACTTCCTGAGGACATCCTTGACCCACTCGACCAGCCACCCTGTCATCTGTCCTGCTTCTGGACATCCTAGTGTGAGATTAAGGGGTCTCCTAATTGTTGATGCCAATGCAAGTTGAGTTTTCAGGTGATGACAGTACAGAGCACCTGATACAAAGGTCTGAACAACAGGAGTGTGGTGGACATGGCTAGGAACTGTCCACCATTTAGTCTCCCTTTCTACCTCACTAACATCCCTCCACAGGTAGGTTAAGGAAACCCAATTATGGGTACACTGTCATTTCTAGACACACAAAAAAAGTATATGTGGGTATCTGTTCTTGGGCCTTATAAGAAAGCTATGTTTGTCCTATTAAGAATATTTTTTTAAAGGAAAGAGGTCTGTCAGTGTGTTTTGCCCTTTGCTGTTTTGTTTTTTTTTTCCCCCTTTATTTCTTCTTAACATATGGACTTAATGCCCAGAGGCAGAACCAACGCACTCAGGCTGGCAGAACAGTCAGTCAGAGGGAACCCCGGATGATGGTGCCTTCCTGAACCAGCTGTGCTGCTCCTGAATGACCCTCCTGCAGACTTTCTTAGCCAAGGAGGAAAAGAATCTTCTATTTGGATAAACCCAATAGAGGAGTTTCACTTATGCATGAATGTAACCCTAATAAAATAGAATAAGCCAGATATTTGTCTGCAAATAACCCAGAAAAATAAACCTGAGGAGGAGCGTCCTGCATGGATGGAGGTGAGAGATCTGGAAATGGACTTCCTGGGTTTGCAAGCCGGCTCTGCCTTTCTCATGCAGTGGGAGTTTAGATAAGCTGCTTAATTTCTCTAAGCCTCCATTTCCCAACTGGTAAAACTGAGAAGATAATAAATCCATTCCAAAGAGTTATTATGAGACTTTAATGAGACAATCCACATGGGAAAAACTGAGCCTGGAACCCAGCACATTACATCATCCAAGAAACTTTGAACATACCACCATGCACCAGATCCTGTTCTAGGAACTCAGACCTGGCAGTGAAAAGCCAATCCTTCTGGAACATTTATTCTATTGAGAGTAAATGGATAACAGACAACACAGGAAAGAAAAGCCTACCGTTTGTGAGATAGAGACGAGAGAGCTATTCAAATCGAACGCCATGGAAGAGAAATGGGAGTTGGCAGGGGAGTGCTGTGATTTGGGGCAGAGTGAGCGAAGAATGCCTTACTGAGAGTGATATCCACGTAAAAACCTGGAGGAGATGAAGGGGTGAGGCACGAGAACCTCTGGGGTAGACACTCTAGGCGAAGGGAAAAGCCAATGTGAAGACCTGGCCCAAGAGCTTTCTTGGTGGGTTCTAATCACAGCAAGGAAAACCAGGTGGCTGGAGCAGAGCAAATGACAGGTCCTCTAACAAGTCCTGAGAAACAGCCTACTCCCTCCCAGCGGCTCCCCTAGGGTTTCACATTCCAAATCCTTCCTGCGCCATCAGAATATAGAAAGCGTAAGAAGAGACTGAAAAATGCTCACAATGACATTTTTCCCCACAGAGACACCCTCTCTACAGAATATTTTTGAAATGCCAAATGGTTAGCTAGTTACCTAGGGCTTCCATAACAGAGTACCACAGACTGAATGACTTAAGCTACAGACACGTATTTCTTGCATCTCTAGAGGCTGGGAAATCTAAGATCTAGGAGCCAGCTGACTTGGTTCCTGGTGAGGGCTCTCCTGGATCGCAGGTGGCCATTCCCTCTGTGCCTTGGGGTGTTCCTTGATCTATGCATGTGGATTAAGAGCTACCCCCACCCCCATCCCTGCCTTTTCTCTTTCTCATACATACACAGAATATCTGGCCCTGTGTCAGGGTCTATTGAATGCCCTTAGCCTTGATGTCAGGTCACATCATGAAGTCTTCTTGGGAATAAGTAAGTGGGGAAGATCTATGGCAGAGAGAAGGGATGAACAGGACTGTGTAGGTAGAGAAACAAATTACCTGCAGAGCAAGAACAGGACTGAGTAGTTGTCTTTAACTACTAGGATAAAGATGCATTCTCAGCAGTACATGGATTCTTCTTGAGAAGTGTTTAACTTCATTTTTTTTAAATTTAATAATTCAAACAGAACATTCATGCATATTCTAGACCATCCATATCACCCTTTCAGGATCTGTTGTCTATTCTGCTGACATCAAGGAGTGCTTTGTAAAGTTATAAAGATAAAGAACAGAAGCAGACCTCATGCACATGATGCACTTGCTCCAGGGGAAGACCAGATGAGGCTGTGACAGTCTATGCAGTGCTAAGAAGAGAGAAGAAAAATGGTAGAAGAAAGAAGCACTTTCAAGCACTTTTTTTAAGGAAAACAAAAAATGCCACCAGACTTGAAGGACAGCTCTGGAATAGTCAGCATTGCTTTTATAAGCATTGGCTTCACTCATTTAAAAAAAAAAAAACCATTATCCATTGCATTAAATTGATGTTAATAACTTGAATTTCCTGGTTTTGCAGTTTAAACTTAATGAATACTTTTTTAAAGGTTTTAAGACGTAGAAGTATAAGATATTTTACCTGCTATATGTGGTGTACATTCAAATAACATTTTTATTTAGCTAAAACTTGAATAGTCCTTAAAATAAGCCAGACACTGTTTCAATGGTTGTACATACTTTAATTCACTCAGCATTCACAAACTACCTCATGATGTTGGTATCATTATTTTCAGTAGAAAAGACAGACATAAAAGGGTTAATCGAATATGCATGACCAGTAAGCAGGTTTTCAGAGTCCAAAGCCCATAGCTTTCCTAACTTTCAATGTGGCTCTTCGATGATCTAAGTTTTATTCTTTCTTTTAGGTATGATCTTTTCCTTACTCAAGTTTCAGAAACACTGGGAAGGCATTGCTAAGATCATTCAAAGCATTTATTATTATTCCTTCAATTTACTGTTATTTGTATTTTTTCTTATTCTCCATTCACTTCCCTGAGACTATTTCTTTTCCATGACTCTATTTTTATCTTTTTCCAACACATTCAGATTCATGTCTAAAAAGTCCTACTACTGATGTCAGAGATGTATAGAATTCGAAGCGACTATCTCTTCAACACCCTTTATGCCTGCCTTCACTGTAAAGCAATGATAAAATTTGTGAAGGACTGACTCCACTTTCCTGTTCCTGAAGTGACATCTGATTGTTTAGCCTGATCGAGATAAACCCATATTCCCTTCTACAGTCACAGGCTCAGCTAAGTCAGTATAAGCCAGTTGGCACATAGCAATATTTTACTGTGGTTCTGGAACAGAATAATGGACCAATAGGTGTGAGGGCAAGTTTGAGGGACCTGCCAGAAGCCAGTACTTTCTCTGTGACTATGGTAATGTGAGCATATGAGACCTCCAACTGCCACAGCCATTTGGCCACCACATGGAAGCCAGCCTTGGAAAGAGACTCCCTGCAAAATGCAAATCAGAGACTGAGAAACAGGGCCACTGATGACATTGATAGACTACTGAGCCAACAATATGAAGGCCAGCTTTTCTTTGCACTATACATTCCATGAGATGACAAACTTACTATTCATTTAACTTGTTGGATCAAAACACAGAGTTCTGCAACCTACTTCCTAGTTGGATGAACTTGTAATGGGTTCTAATCATTTTACCCAGTACTAGTTTCACATGATTTTCATTTGCCTGTTTTTGAGAGGGGGTTGTGGTTTATTTACAGTATTCTTTCTCTGTTATCTATCATATAAGCCAATATTTAAATAAATTAGGGGAATTAGAGTGCATATTCATTTTTTAATCACTGTACAACATACTACGTGGCTCAAGACAATACAACTTTTCGCCTTACTGTAGGCAGAAGTCTGGTACAGGCCTCATTGGGATCAAGGTGTTAGCAGGGCTGCACTAATTTCTTCAGGCTCCAGGATGGAGTCCATCTCTTTGTCTTTTCCAGTTTCCACAGGCTGTTTACACTCCTTGGCTCTTAGCTTTCTTCCTCCATCTTCAAAGTCAGCAATGGTGAATTGGGTTCTTACATCTCAATCAAGGTGACCTACCTTCAATTACTCCATCTTTTTCTCATCATAGCCGAAAAGCTTCTCCACTTTTAAAGATTCATGTAAATAGATTGGACCCACACAAATAATCAGAATAATCCCATATCAAAGCCTTTTTTGCCATATAATGTAAAATATTCAAAGGTTCTGAGGATTAGGGTAGCACTTCTTTGGGAGCATTGGTCTGCCTAACACATCCTCTGACTGAAATAATCACTAATACATTTGATCTTCATGGTAGATGACCAAAACATGTGAATGATTCTGTACTCATATTTAAAATTGTCTGTCCCAATAAAATTTTACCACCAGCTAACATTAACTGAGAAGCTATTATATTCCAGGCACTATTCTAAATGCTTTGTATTTATTAGCCATTTAATCTTCACAATACCTCCCTGATCTGGGTGTGCTACCCTACTCTAATACCTGCAAAGTAAGATCCAGAGAGGTGAGAATGATTTACTCACTAGTTAGGGATGTATTTGGGCTTTCAACTCAAGCAATTCAGTTTCATGTTCTTAACCACTGTGTCATAATCTCTCTCAAAATATCTGGTCAACGGAAGTTCTATTAAAATAGCAGCTTATTAGCATGAATCATTGCCTACTAGCTACAGCTCCTATTATGTAGCTAGAGTAAGACATCAAGACAGCTTTCATCCTTGAAGCAAACAACAATGAGCACCTCTCCCATACAAGGTCCATCTAAGGAATCACAATTTTTATGGAGACTGTTCCTTTCCCCATAACCACAAGAGTAGATTCCACAGTTCTGGCTCTCAAAACTCTCCATTAGCACTGCTAGGTTTTGCCCCAGAAAGTCTCCCTAATTGCTAATGGCACCCAATTATGTGGAAGATGTATTTGCCCATAAACTTTGGTTCCAAAATTTCAGGGTGGGATTTATTTGTTTGCAAACAACTATTTATTGTGATCAATTGAGTTGATTGGTGATTTAAGACAAAATTCAAGATAATCTACTATGGACCGAATTATATATTCCTAAAATTCATTTATTGAGTCCTTCACCACCTACTCTGTACAAGGAATTGCCCTCAACCTTTTAGTTTTTCATTCCTATAATGAAATACCTGAGGCAGGCTACTTTATATGGAAGTCTATTTTGGCTCCTGGTTGTGGAGATCTGATGTCTAGGGCCCTCAGCTGGTGGTGACCTCTTTCTGGAAGAGTTCCAAGTTGGTACAGGGCAACTCCTGGCAAGAGGCAGGGAGCATGTGTGTCTGTCTGATCTCTCTCACTGTCCTTATAAAGTGGCCAGGATTCAATCCCAGGGCTCCACCCTAATGTCCTTATCTTATTCTAGTCACTTTCTAAAGGTACCTTGTGTAAACATCATAAAAGGACTAAGTTTCAACTTTCTTACATTTCACAGTGGGGATCGAATTTGAACACAAAGCCTTGGGGTTTGGGGTACCAAACAGTACCCAAACTATAGCAATCTACATCTGCATGTTTGTGGTTTTTTTTTTTTTTTAATTTCCTATGTTAAAACCCATAGAAGGAGGAGAAGAGATTTGGTCATGTGGGCAGAGCAAGAAAAAGCTGTTCTTAACCACTGCCTTGATCTTGGAGGTACCTGCCTCAAGTTTCAGAAACACTGGGAAGGCATTGCTAACATCCTTCAAAGCATTTAATATTATTCCTTCAATTTACTGTTATTTGTATCTTATTCTCCATTCACTCTCCTGGGACTATTTCTTTTGCCATGACTCTATTTTCATCTTTTTCCAACACATTAGGATTCATTTCTTAAAAGTCCTACTAGTGATGTCAGAGATGTATAGAATTTGAAGCGACTCTCTCTTCAACACCCTTTATGCCTGCCTTCACTGTAGAACAATGATAAAATTTGAGAAGAATTGACTCTACTCTCCTATTCCTAAACTGACACCTGATTATTTAACCGGATTAAGATAATCCCATACTTCCTTCTATAGTCACTGGCTCTTCATAACTTGACAAGGCTTCCAACGCACTCCTTGATGTCAGCACAATGAAACAGATCCTGAAAGGGTGACATGGGTGGTCTCGAATATGCATGAATGTTCTGTTTGGATTATTAAATTTAAAAAAAAAAATAAAGTTAAACAATTCTCAAAAAGAATCCATGTACTGCTGAGGATGCATCTTTATCCTAAGAGTTTGAGAAACACTACTCAGTCCTGGAGCCTACCCATACCCTGTGAGGAGGAAATTTCTGTTGTTTACAAGCCACCTAGTCTAGGATGTTTTGTTAGAGCAGCCTGAGAAAACTGAGACAGGAAGGGTCGGAAAAGAACAAAATGGAAAGAGGAAAACAGGGAGAGGGTGGGATGTGTTTTCAATCAATTTTCTAAAGCAAAGCAAGTGTTTGTGGAGAAAAGAAAAGATGCCTGTGTTGTAGATCTGAATTCTTGTCATGTTAATAAATGGGCCGTGGCAGCAGCTGGCTGTGCCCTTATCACTGCCATGGGAGCTATTTACGCTAATCCTTTCCCTTGTAGCCTGGCTGGACAAGGATGAAAATCCGCAGCATCAGGTATTAAAAGAGACAGAGGAAGCACACAAACCAATTTACAGGGTTTCACTTGACCAGTTTTCTTCATTTGAGTCCTATTAGCTCTGATAATGTATCCTCACTATTAATCAGCCAGGGGGAGCGAGGTAACCTCCGCCCGTGTGGACGCGAGTGGGCACACATCAGCCTTCGGCGCTGCTGAGGGTCCCAGCTTCCCACAGAGAAGCCCAGAAAAAGGCAAAAGAACATGGAAAATGATCGTTTCCGTCTCAGGAGGCATGTGAGAAACCTAGTGATGGAAAACACCCAGGAAAGCATCCAGGAAGGACACCCTGGTTAGAGGTTCTCCATGGCTCTGCCACTCTCTTGCTCTCCATGGGTAAGGAAGTTAGTGTCTCTGAGCCTCCGTTTCCTCAACTTCAAAATAAGGGGAGATGCTCACTTTGTAGCTCACTCTGCACAGGATTTGTGAGGATCAGTGAGGAATGGATGTAAAGGTCTTGGACAAGAAAGCATTCAACAACAATGAGAGTAAAAATAATTAGCAATTATTAACGGTGATATTTTTCTAATGCCTTGCTTCCTAAATGGCCATGTTCTATTTTAAGGAAGCATCAGAGGACCAGCAATTTGGAAGCACCTGGATCCCTTTCCATGACCTTTCACCTCAAACACAGTGCCCAAGTTCTCCTTCCTGACTTCCTCTCTTCACCGAAGATTCCCTGTCCTAAGATGCAAGTGGCCTAGTCCATGTACAAAACACTGGGGCAGCGATGTGTCTTCACATGAACCCGGGAACATGTTCTATCCTTCCCATACTGTGCTCTTCTTGGATGGCATCTCTCAGCTCTCTACCTCTTGATCCTCTCCAGGTTCCTGCCCACCCAGCATAAGGGGAAAGTACCCACTGGTTATATCAGAACAGATACATTCACTCCCCACCACCAGGAGCTCATGTTCTTGCTCAAAATTTCCCATTTACCACCTCAAGGTTGAGCCAGGAGCCCTTGAAGTGGAAAAGTTTGCTGGCTTGTGATTAAGGATGTTCTATTAGTCATTAGCCAGAAAAAGCAAGTGATTCAGAGAGAAAAAAAAATGTGCAAACACAAATATTAGTCAGAAAAGAATAGAGACCTCATAAAAAATACATATATAGCTAACAAATATGCCAATCTCATTAATTTCACAAAACAGTGAGACCCAGTAAATGTGTACAGAGTAAATGAAGAGCTTTGGCTTGAACCAAGTATAACACTGGCCCAGACAAGCTATAGGAGCTGGGAGAAGATATTTAAATCTTCTGAACTTTAGAATCTTCATTTGTAAAATGGGGGTGGTAATATTTATTTCATAGAATTTTTGCAAGGATTAAAGATTATTGGTATCATTGTGTGGAACACACTGCTTGACCCAGAGCAGGAGCCCACACTGGGGGCATCCTTTAGCCAAAGCACTAGATTTTGCAGCACCTTTGTTTTCTAAGACATTCCAATTTTTTTCTTAGTCATTTCTCATAAATCCTAAATAGTTTTTCAATAACTAGGACATGTGAAAACTCTGATGATAGAATTAAGCTTATCCAGGAGAGAGGTAAGGAAAACCAGCTTGAAGACTCTATCACACAGGAAGATGAATGTAATTTACTGACAGATGCAGAAGCCTAAAGAACCCAGAGAAATTCTCCATCACAGGATATGACCAACTATGAGTTTAAGAACCACTAATTTGGGTAAAAATGCTCAGCAGGTAGTTGAATAGATAGATCCAACATTTGGAAGCTAAAGATCTTAGCTCCAAATTCTACAAAGCAATTTGGAGGCATCTACCAATAGCTATCCCAGGACAGATCACTCAACAAAAGAACACAGAGACAACGAAGCAGAGGATCAAACACTATAAATGCCAATATTTAAGCGTGAGGTGGGGACAAAGTGATGGACACAGGAAGATGTTTCAATGAAAAGAATTAAGGACCACTCAGTATCCATCGGCTTTGAGCTTTGGGTCATTCATTCATTCACTCATCCAAGTGATACATACATATTGTGCTCACGCTGAGTCAGGCCCTACGATAGGTGGGAGCACAGTCATGAAAAGACACCCAGAATTTGCCAGCATGGAGCTTACTGGGTAGGAAACAATTCAGATATAAACAGAAAAGTAAGCAGGCTAACCAAGAGATCTTTCAAAGCATCGATGGAGATAAAAGAGAGAAGCCAGATTAAAGGTATATGAGAAATGATGGCACTGAAAGTAACCTCTTCAATAAGCTTAATTCTAAGGAAGGGAGAGAAGCCAGGAAATATAGGGGCACGAGGTTGATGTTCTAAAAAGATTACAAGCATTACACGGCTGTGGGGGACTTCTGAACTTGAGATTCAATTATTCTTCCATCAATGCCTGGGCTTCTCTAAATCCAAATAATAGCACAAGTCCTGTCTACACTGCCTGTGGTAGAAGCAGCTGCCTGAGCAGATTGGCTGTCCTTTTGTGTCTTCAGAGACCATGGGCCCAGGCTGTCTTCCCAGGGTCCCTGTACAGCATATGTTCTCTTCTGCACAGTGAGAATATCTGCATTAGCCTAAGTACATACAGCAGGCCCTGTAATTAATGTTCAATACGCTTCACACATTAGCAAATATCACTGTGTCCCCTCTGGATCTCCAAGACATCTGGTAGACTCGTGCCTCCCCCAAGGTTCTGCTTGTTTCTCTTCTAGTCAAAAGGCTTGAGTCACATACTCTTAACTTTGCCAAGAGACCTAGTGAGACCTGTCTCCACACATGGGTTTGGACTTTGACCTCACTTTGTTGACTGGTTTAATTCCTTAGAGTTCAAATGCATGATTCTCAACTTTTGTCTCTCTGAGTTTCAAAGTACTAGGTTAGGAAGTTTGAAGATACACTCAAAGGGATTAAAATGTAAATGCCAGTTTTAAAAATACATATATTCAACAATGAAAGAAGCTTTTATTGTCTCTTTCTTTAGTTGGATTTCCTCAGACTTTGCATCAGGATTTGGATTTAACAGTTTTCTGTACTTATCAAGCTCTTATGTAGACAATACTAGGAAGAGATTGTCTTCTATTTCAATGCATAGGTGACTCAGCCTTGGCCTGGCACTACTTAAATCTTACTTGCCCAGATGTACCCTACTCTCCACTTTCTTCATCTAGGTGGTCCAGTTTTCAAAATCCTTCATAACACCATATTTCTTCAATTGAACAGCTGACCTATGAAAATTTGCTGGTCCTCCAATATACCACAACACATGGGTTACTTTTGCAATTTAAGCTCTGTGGCAAATAAAGAATACTTGAGAGCTCAAAACTGGAAAAGAGATAATTTACTGGATATATTTTGGTTTAAAGACAGAGATGAGAGAATGCGGAATGAGGAAATTGTTGTCCCTCAGAACATAAGGATCTACAGCTACCTATATAACCCTTAAGGCACCAAGAAAGATCCATTCAATGAGCTTTCCCAAGACAATGCCAACTTATGTTTGTTGTCCAAGTGTCTTGTGCTCCAATGATAGCGTCCCTTTTACTCTCAAGTGTGTCTGAATTTGAACAATAAATTCTTAGACAAAGAGAATCACAACCCTTTCAACCAGCTAAATGCTGGAATTTTTTTTTTTTTCGATTTTTTAGTCAGCTTTAAAATCATATAACTGTTTTTGCAAATTTACAGTTCTCCAAAACACGGGTTAATGGAAGCCAGCACCTCTGGGAAAGAAATGTGAAATTTTCAAGTACAAGGGTACATCCAGGTACAAACAAGCATAAAGAAGCTAACTGCCTTTTGATGCTGAGACTAGCTCTTATTTCTAATGCTTCCCATTATAAATAAGAGCTGAAAGACATATTCAGAGCTTTAGGTCCACATTGCCAAGATAAATCAAAGTTAAAGATTTTATGAGACTCTAAAGAACACAGGAAGGTCTAGGGAAGAAAACTCTCGTATTTTTTTCTAATTATTACTATTGATTTTAATTTTTTAGAAGGAGTCTTAAGATTACAATAGGCACAGGATCAAATTCTGTATGTGATTTGAGACTAGGCTAATATCCATTTTGCAGGTTCTGATTAGCTTGAATCAGACTCTAGCACTCAGGATAATACCCTTATTAAACAGATATCCCATACCTGCATGGGGGCCAGAGAATGGAGTGCTGAATGCTGATGTGGGGTAAAACCCTTCAGGCAGAATTGAAATGCCATTTTGTGCATTTGAACTTATGGCTTTCTGCTTTGATTATGTCTTATGAGCAACCTTTCTGTTTTGTGTCAGTCTTTGATCACAATTGCAGCTTTGAACCTTTAAAGAACCTTTACTTCCCCCTTCCAAACATTTCCAAACATGTGCATGGGACTTCCTCTACTCTCCCACAGACACTACCTATTGGCTTCTCAATTCTGTGGCGAACCAGAAGCCCTACTATTTCTCATTACCAGGTGATTTTTTTGAGACGATTGGATTCTTTTAGCTAAGCAGATTTTATTATGATGTGCATACAAAATCTCATGATCATCTATATCAAATGCTTCATGAATGTCCAAAAACACATTCTAGGCTCACCATTAATTTCATACCCTTTTTTATTTACTAATAAATTTATTTTTTTCCAAATCATTTCCTTTGATATACATGCATAGCATTTCCTGTTCTCTATTAACCTCCTTGCTACGCCAGCTGGTAACAGACCACACCATTTCATATGACCAGAGGCCCATGCTCTGCTTTTCTGTTTAAAGAATTCAAATGAAAGTGAACTAGATGGTGCAGCACACGTGAAGGAAATAACAATACTTGCTCTGCCCCAAAGATACTCAAGTAACAACACAGTATCTGCCTACAAATATGTGAAGGCCTGTGTAGGTATAAAATCAAGAGGTGAAATTGAAACTAAGGATCATGAACTGTAGTGGCAGAACATACCTCAGTGTTTTTATTCAATCACTTGACAAACAATCATTGAGCACTTTCTATATATAAAGCAATATTTTGGACCCTCAGAACATATACAGAAGAATTCCCTCAGGTCCCTGCTCTTGAGTCCTTTACAATCTATTATGGCCACATAATGTATGGAATAAACAGAACTGTCCAGCCCTGGAATGGACCAAGCCACACAGCAAGACACAGTAGGGCAGCAGATTGGTACAAGAGGGAAAAACTGAATCACCACCTAACAGTTCTTTGTGGAAAAGATTCCTGTATTGGAGAGATATTTATTCCCTGTTTTATTTCAGAAAGAATTCCCATTCTGAATTTCTTTAAACTCCAAAGCCATGTGTTTCATGAGTAAGGGAGATATTATTTTTGCACATTCTTTATCAGTAAGCCAGCATCTTCTCCAGAAATCCCCTTCATTGAGGACCTATGCAGAGAGGAAGAGTAGAATAGAGAATTGAAAAATAATCTCCATTGCTCCTATGAAATATGGGAAGAGATAGAGGGGGAAGGTGATGGGGTCAGAGCAAAGGTGTTCACTTTCCCTTCATTAGACTGGAAATATAAAGAAAGAGGGATAAAGGTATTACAGTAGTTGTGAGACATCCTCAGCACTGGACAGAAAATGGCAGAATTCTGCAGGTTAGCTGGGGAGAGGCAACTATGTCTCTAGAAGTCTCAGTCATAGCCAACATGCTTAAAAACGTAGTTTATCAAAGAAAGTTATATTATGCTGGGTATATGCACTTGGGGAAGCACCATCGGGATTCCCAGTCTATGCATAACATGCAGGAGCTATAGAATGGTCGGGTGTCTCATCAAGAGAACTCTGAGATGTTAAATAGGCAGGTAAAATAACAAAAGCTTAAGACTGAAGGAAAATTTCCACAGTGAATGGAGTGGCAGCAAGTGGGTAAATTGCCACAAACATGGACTCCATTGTCCTGAACCAGCATAGGGTCTCAGAGCATCATATAGTACCAGTGGGAGACCAGCACAACCACCACATAGTCCAAATCAGTAAAACTCCATGGGATGCCTAATAGTGATCAGACCACTTTTTTTTTTTCTCCAATAGCACAGACTATTATGAACCTTTCAAGTGCCAGAAACTGAATTGGAGAGATGTCAAGGAAAGGGAGAGTAAATCTGGAAAAAGTGACTATGTCTCCAACATAGTCAGAACTCCAAAAGGGGGCTACTGAAACAGGAAGAGACTAAAATATTATCACCAACTGGGTGAGTTCAAATCCCACCATCACATTGCTACCTTATAATTATAAAGCTGTCCAATCCTCTAAACACACACGAACACCTATACCCTAATAATGTCCAATGAGATAGGGTTCATAAGAAAGATTTGATTCATTTTAGAAAATTAAATGTTCTTATGTATGCAAGCAGAAATGTTTTCGTTTCTTGACCCCACTACAAATTCATAGGCATATATCCATACCTGGGAAGGCAGCTAGTTAGGAATTAATCTGGAAGATCTTTCTAGGAGAAAAACAAATCCAGGTTCTCTTTTAGCAGGGACATTGAGAAGCCCCCACATAAGTTCGAGTTGTTTACTTCCATTCTCTACAATCATTACTTTCTCAAACAGGATTATTAGCTTGTTTTAATGCTGTATTTTAATCTCCTTCATGTTCTTGAGTTTTAGTAAGTCTTTTCTATACTCTGTATCCTTATTAATTTGCATTCTGAAGAAGCTGATTACTCTTACATTGCTATACTCATTGAACCTCAAAACTTATTTTTTATGAAATATGAATTTCAGCAGCACAATAACTGAAAGCAATGTATATGTTCTTTCCACACGATATCTTCACGTCTTCTGAGTATTTGCATCTCTGCACAAGTCTCAATTCAAGCTTCTCTTCATTTTAAGACATATCTCTGGTTTTCTGCAGAAACCATAAACTACAGACTTTTCTTCCTTGTAGGAGAGGTTGGTGATATTAGAACACCACATGCAATTATCACAATGGTAACTCTACATAGGTAGTCGCTGCCTGGATTCGTCTGGTCAGATGCATTACAACAAACCATCAAACCCCAATGTGTAAAATAGATAAGTCGTAAGAAAGACTTTTGCCAAAATCTGTCCCAGGAAGCTATCATTTCATTTCCCAATGAGAAAAAGAAGGGGAAAAAATTAGCTCACCTCTCTCAATTTGTCAGTTTGTATTTTGGGTGATTTTGTTGGGAAGAAAATGTTGACGGGGCTGTTAGAAACCAAGGCTATCACCTCTAGATGGTCTGGAGGGAAGGGTAGAGTATCTGTGTGCATAAAGCATAAAAATGGTAGCATGTTCCTTGGAATCCTCTCAGCCTTCCCCAAACAACCAAGTGACAGAGAAAAGTGGCAATGGTCAGAATGAGCTACACAACCATCCACAGAGTCCCTTTTTATCTTTAACAAAGAGTGAAACTGGTTAGAGAGGTTAGTTTTATTTGCACCAACCAGCAGGTAATGGGTTAAACTGCTAAGGGAGGCAGAAGGTTTCAGGGTGTCTTTGAGTCCAGCCAGCACACATGCAATCAATGTTTCTTTTCTTACGCTGGTTATTGAAAGACTATTAAGTCTCTGAAAAGCTGTATCAAACACCAAACAAAACCCTGAAAGATGGCAAGATTGAAAGGGGACTCAAAGCAGCCTCTCAATGCCTAGAGCCCAAAGTCTTTGTTGGCAGAGTTGCTTCTTTTCATGGGGTGCTCAGATCATAAGTTGTTTAAGGGCTGGGAAAGGTGTCAGGAAGACAGCCTACTTCTAAAGGCAGCCCATGTCTGGGATGCAGGTGTATGAGAATTCCATCAGATTACTTACACTCACCCCAAAACCTTTAGAGCAGCCTGAACACACAGATACACACACACACACACACACACACACACACACACACACACACTTGAAGACCTGATATATGAACATTCACAGAGATCTAAACCAATGTCTAAAAGATGTCTTCTCTCTAGATGAAAAATGGAAACTACAGTTTCAGGAAAAACCTTCTCCTTTTTTCTTTTCTTTTTTATTTTTTTCCAACTTATTATAGAAAGACCACATCGAAGTCCTTATATTTGACCACTGAACTTTTGCTTATGGAAAACTTGAGTTTGCTTTTGGAAAACTTGCTTTTACCCTGTCTGGAAAAAGGAAAAAAGAGAGGATGATTTTTACTTACTCATTTATGTCTTTTTAGTTGTAGATGGACACAATACCTTTATTTTATTTATTTATTTTTATGTGATGCTGAGGATCGAAACCAGTGCCTCCAGTGCTAGGCGAGTGCTATACCACTGAGCTACAACCCCAGTGCTGAGAAAGACTTTTAAACTGAATAAAATGCTACAACCAATATTGTTGAGCTTGGGAATGTGTGATTTTTTTTATTAAGAGTACAGTGAACCAGGACTTATTTCATGATATGACAATTCTTGTCCCTAGGATTCATAAGGAACAAAATAAAACCCATAACTATTTGTCAAAACATTAAGATATTTTATTGGTTTCATGGCATCATGCATCCTGGGAATTAAAGCAATTTGCTAGACCAACAGCAACTTAGAAAGAAAAAAGGCATTCAAGAGGATGACTTTATGAGTGAAAACTTCTAAAGTCCCAGGCATCAATTTTGCTCTACTCCAAATTCAGGATCTTATTGAAGACTTGCTCTTATATCTAGATTCATAATGGAGGAAGAGGCAATTATAGTTGAGAAAATCTTGCAGAAAGGGAAAGCAATCTTTATTCTTCACTTTGGAAAGTTTTCTATTGTTCTCTAATTTCTCAATAGGACATAACAAGGTCCCTTGGTGTCCCAAGAATCTTCAAAAATCTTCAATCTACATACCAAATAGGAGGAAGAATGAAATTTTTTCCAGAGCAATATTTTAATTCAATCAGCTTGTATGGGGGGGGGGGGGGGCAAATGAAAGAGAATCTTTATACCATCCAAATCAATAAGAGCTGAGGAAGAGATTGAGGAAAGGGTATCAGATTTGAATGCTTCTATCTGTCTTCTTAAACCTCTATGTACCAGAACTCAAGCTTTTCTTATATGAATTTGCATTTTCTCAGCAAAATTCTAATTTGAAGAAACTTCTGCTTCCATCCATGAAGGGAATAGACTTATTTTCTTACCTTATAAAACTAAAATAAATACATAAACAAATAGATAGATAGACAGATAGATAGATAGATAAAATATGAAATTAGAGTTTCACATATTGGACAATTGGCAAGATAGGCCACCAAACCATTAAAAAAATAAAGGAAAATAAATGAGATGAAGCCTGCAATTACCCAGAGTTACTGCCTGACAGTGATAAAGGGTGGCAAACTTCCTGAGTCGAAGAGACAGGCTTCATAGCTCAAAGTAGATGAGGTAGTAGTAACCAGAAAAGAGAATATTCCAGAGAGAGAGAGAACTCCAGAGATCCACAGTGAGTCGGTCACTCCTGAGTATCTCTCTCTCACTAATGACCAGCAACTTCGTGTGAGGACACAACCCAAGGCCTTGGGAAGAGTTATCAGAAGGATCAAAGAAGATCATTTTGGGAGCTCACACAGGGATAAAGGCAGTTTGCATTCCCGTCAGAGTGAAAAGACTAACAGAGTACCAAGCAGCATCCCCAGAAAAGTATTACCACAGTTTGGGGCCAAATGGGCCCTGGATGAAATGCCAGTTTAAAACAAAGTCAGAAAATAATCAAATTATTCCCAAATAACCTAACTACTGCACTCCATAACAAAGCTCCCAAAATACTTCAGGAGGTACCAGAACTCATCATCCAACAAAGTAAAATTTACAGTGTTCAGCCTCATGCCAAAAATATCCAGGCAAACAAGGAACATGACAAAAGAAACAAAGCAAGAAAACATAATGGGGGGGTGATAAATCAATACAAACAGACCCCAAACTATAGAGGTGATAGAATTAGCACGTAATGACTACAAGCAGCTATTAAAAATATACCTCCAATGTTCATGAAGGTTGAGCAGAGTTGGAACATTCCAAGGAGAAATAAGACATATATGAAGAAAAATCAGTCTTCTAGAGATAAAAATGCAATATCTTAAATAAAAAGAACACTTTGTGGAAATAATAGCATTTAGACAATACGGAATCATTAGCAGCCTTGAAGACATGGCAATAGAAATTATTCAAAATGAAATGAAGAAAAGTAAAAGAAAATATTCTCAGAAATAATAGGCAAAATTTCTCAAAATTTAATGAAACTTACAAAACCATGGATCCTAGAAGTTCAATGAACCCAAACACACACACACACACACACACACACACACACACACACTCCCTCTCTCTCTCTCTCTCTCTCTCTCTCTCTCTCTCTCTCTCTCTCTCAGAAGAAAATCATACCAAAACTTAGCATAACCTAATTGCTCAAAATAGTGACAAAGAGAAAATCTTAAAAGAAATACAAAAAGACTCAATGGGCACAAAATAACAGAAGAGCAGAGATAAGAATGACAGACTTCTTATCCAAAATAATGCAGACCTGAAGACAGAAGGGCAGCATCAAGGAAAAGCTGTCAGTTAACAGAGACCTCCTCGTTCACTAACGTCAAAACGAAGACCTTTTTCAAACATACAAAAGCTGCAACAATTTGTCACCAACAGAGCAAAATGTTAAAGGAGGTCCTCTTCACAGAAAGAAAATGATACTAAATGGAAGTCTGGATCTGCAAAAGTAATGAAGAACAGCAGACATTGTAAGTGTATGGGCAAATATATGGCATGCTTTCTGGTCATTCAAAATTGGTGGAAACAGGGATGGGTTATTTCATTGCATCAATTACCTGCTGCTAAGTAATATATTACACCAAACCTTCATGGCCTAAAGCAACTCCTTATCTTTTCTATTGGGTATGGGTCATCTAAATAGTTCTGCTATTCTAAGCCATTCTTGGCTGATCTTGGAGGTCTCACACTCATAAATCTGCAGTTAGCTGGGAAGCCAGTTTGGGGTGCTAATCAATTATTACCTCAACTCAAGTGACTTAGCTGTGCTCTCTGAGGTCTCTCATCTTCCAGAAGGCTAACCTGACTTATCCTCGCTACATGGCAACATCTATACCTGAGTAACCCCAATATGCAAAAAGACAAGAGATGCACTTTCCAAGGCTCTGCTTCTATTATACTGGCTAGCCTCCCATGATCTAAAGCAAGTCACATGGGCAACCTCAGAGTCAGAATCGGAAAGACTGTAATTATTTTTAATTGGAGAATAAAGGTGTGAAGACACTAATTGGGGATGTTAATGAAATCAATCCACTATGCACATCTACTTTAGTGCCAGTGGATGAATCTACCAACCTAGATAATCCATGCACATATTCATATACACTATATAATCTACCTAAATGTAATAAAGTTTCCTCTACTTAGATATTTTTTAAAACTATTATTGCTCATGATAATACCAATACTTTGGGTAGCAGAGAGTTAAGGAGTCAGGAAAAAAGTAGAAGAATAGATACAAAAAGAAAGAAACATGATTGTATTGTGGAAATGTATTATGTTTGCAGCACATTAGACCTGGGATAGCAGAGAAAATTGAGAAACGCAACAAATAAAGCAGACAGGGAGATGGTGAGTCCAGAGGGAGAGAGGGGCAGGAAAAGAAAAATGTCAGTCATTATATAAAGAGACTGATAGTGAAACACAAAGTTTCTCTGGCCAAAAAGTTTACTTTATGCTTTCTTTAAGTTTTAATCTAGAGCAGCTAGGTAAAATTACAAAGTGATTATCCTGGGTAGAAGTCCAAATTGACAACCATGAAATGGGTTATGCTTAATACATAAAGGAGATTCAAGCTTTTGTGCTGAACCGTGATCTCCAAAATAGGGTTTGACACCTCTGCTAGCTACTAGTTTTCAGAGGTGAAAAGGGAAAAGAAAGGCTTCAGTACCTAATGTTTCTGTGAAGTAGTAATGAGTCTGGTTCCTTCTGCACCTCACTTATCTACAGAGCCCTAATCCCACAGCACTCCTGCCAAAGTGAGGTAACATGGATTCTATTGTCAACCTTGAAGAGAAAATATATTTAATTGTATTAAATACAATTAGACCAAAGTTATGCTTGAGTGGTACAGACAATGCTATTCATTATTACACCTAAGAGAAAATGTATTTAATTTTCTAGTGAACTGCTCTTATACAAATTGAAATTGGCAACTTAAAATATTTTAAAAACCAAATTATATTTGGAATCCTTTGTTTTTTATGTTAAATAATATGGACTTCATGAAAAAAAACCCTGCTGTTCATATTCTTCTAAATCAAATTCATTTGTTCTGGTATTGGATAGAGGAATTCCAAGAGGAAAGAGAAACAAAAAGAAGATGGATGGATGGATGAATAGAAGGAAGGAAGGAAGGAAGGGAGGGAGGGAGGGAGGGAGGGAGGAAGGGAGGGAGGGAACGAACATGTATACATAACATAATCTCCTTTGGGATATACATAAGTAAGCTTTACTAATGTATAAGAAACTGTTAATGACAAAATTTCGACAATGGAACTGAAGGTATGACAACAAACCTGGGTAAGCAAGCCTGGGCTATTCTATTGCAGTATCTTGAGTCCAAGTGAAAACCCAAATCACAAATAAACGATTCCTTGGAGAATCATTTAGTGATATATCTGTACAACAACATCATTATTATTTGCTACATTCACACATGACCCACATCTATATGTAGATAATGCTTTTTTTTTCAATAATGTATATTTAATGATACACTTCATTTTGAAACCCCTATTTTCAAAGGGAGATCATATAGTTTGCTGAAGGAATTGGCAAAACATCCATATTCTCACACCAGCCGTGTAATTAATTTGTTGTTACATGCTTTGATAAGGATATATAAAGATAACATAGTCATGTGACTGGAAAGGGAAGAAAATGTAATAGTTTTTCAAAATAATTATTAAATCTTAAATTCTTTAACAAAATTGAACAATTAGTAACTTCTTAAATGTTATATGAAATGTAGAGTCTGAAATCTTATCAATGTTTATTTTATGTTCTGATATATGAAAGTCTTTCATTTATCCTGAAAAAATAATAATTCTGGATTCATATCTATTCGTAAAAATTGTCTTCCAATTAAAAAAAATACTACCCAAAGGCCAAATTCAAACTTCTGCCTCTAAATTTTTATAAATAGTTTTATTGGAACACAGCTATACCCATGCATTTACAAATTATCTATGACTCCTTTTGTGAGCGGTTGTGATAGAAACCACATGGTCCACAAAGCTTAAAATACTTATTATTTATCCATTTACAGAAAAAGTTGGCCAACTCCTGGTTTAGTGGAAATAGCATTACTTTGAAGCTAAACAAACCTGGATTCCAATTTTCCTCTTGCTAATTGTATCTCTGAGCATCAATTTAGTCCTATTCTTTTCCAAAGGGAAAAGGAGAACTAATAATAAGTACCTTGTAAGGAGCTGAGAGGATAAGGAGACAAGTATTTGGCAAAGAAGAAAGCAAGAAGTATTACCAAGCACATTTATAATTAAGGAGATAAATACAAAAGAAATAGCTAAAAGATGGGAGCAGGGGTTATAGCACAGTGGTAGAGCACTTGCCTAGCATGTGTGAGGCACTGTATTCAATTCTCAGCACCACATATAAATAAATAAAATAAAGGTCCATCAACCACAATAAAAACTTTTTAAATAGCTAAAAGAAAAATGCTTGATTCCGGGTATTGTCAATTTTAAATTTATAAGAAGACTATTTGTAAACTTTATCCATAAAACTATTGGACTTTTATTACTTATTTGACTAAAATTTTTTTCTTTAAAAGACACGTCTATTGCCAGGCACAGTGGCGCATGCCTGTAATCCCAGCGACTCTGGAGGCTGAGGCAGAAGGATTACCATTTCAAAGCTAATCTCAGCATAAGCAAGGTGCAAAGCAACTCAATGAGGCCCAATCTCTAAATAAAAATACAAAATGGGGCTGGGATGTGGCTCAGTGGTTGAGTGCCCCTGAGTTAAATCCCTGGTACCAAAAAATAAATAAATAAATAAAGAGAAAGATGTTTATCAAAGATATTTTAGTATGGTATTTGTTTAGAAATCAGTATATCTAGCATTGGAACTCACATGTATAAGGACACTTACTATATGATAAAAGTGTCACAGTAAATATATGAAGAGAAAAATATTTTATATGATGAAATTAATATTTAACAGATACAATTAATAATTTAGCCTTATTTTATAATTAAAAAACAAAAAGATGAAGTCACTCCCTATTTAAAAAAAAACTGTATTCCATTAAGGCCCTAAAGAGGACAGGAAAACTACAGAGTTAAGAAAAAATATTAAATCTCTGTGATTTAAAGGCTAAGACAGACTTAGGCAAGAGCCATCCAAAGAGATGGATTTTACTTCAAAATGAAATAATTTATAGGATTTTCCAAAATAAATGATCAAGATGATGAATTTTTATTCTATTAATAACAACAAAAGCAAGAGAAGAAATGAGCAGAGTACACAAGAAACTGCTGCAGATCAACAAGAGGAAAAAGATAAGAAACTCATTTTAAAATAAATAAAACATGTGGGCTGGGGATGTGGCTCAAGCGGTAGCGCGCTCGCCTGGCATGCGTGCGGCCCGGGTTCGATCCTCAGCACCACATACCAACAAAGATGTTGTGTCCGCCGAGAACTAAAAAATAAATATTAAAAATTCTCTCTCTCTCTCTCTCTCTCTCTCTCTCTCTCTCTCTCTCTCTCTCTCTTTAAAAAAGAAAGAAAGAAAGAAAGAAAGAAAGAAAGAAAGAAAGAAAGAAAGAAAGAAAGAAAGGAAACATGTTAGGAGGTAATTCACGTAGGGGGAAATCCAAAGAGATGTTCACACTCCCTAGTGATGAGGAAAAATACAACACAAAGCAAACTTTTTCTACTTAAAAGCCATCGGGATGTTAAAAATGAGAAAGGTGATAGAGCATGAGTTGCTATGGCTGAGGGAGACAGGCACGTCACCCACTCCTGGTAGAAGTGCCAACTGCTATAGTTACTCTGGAGGGCAGCCTGGCCACGCCTGACAAAAAATACCTTATATATAATCAGAGAAATGGTAAATTATTGTATAATGGTGTATTAAGAATTTCAATGCAAAAAAATAATTAATTAAAAATAAGAATGTACGAATCCTATGACCCATTTCTGCATAGGTAGGCCAGAGGAACTTCTAGCATGGCTCAATATGGCACACATACAAGTGTATGCTTAACCACATAGAGAGGTGATCTAGATGTCTCCTTCACCAGGGACACTCCTAACACCAAATTCCTAGTACTTACCCTTGAGTGAATGTTAAAATTTGTCAAGTGCTTTCTATGCATCTGTTCAAAACAAGTGAATTCCTCTCCTTTTTTTCTGTTGATGTGGTGAATTACATAGACTGATTTTCAAGTGTTAACCTAATCTTGAACATTTGAGCATTATGTACTTATCCTCTTTATACATCACTGGATTTGATTTGATAATGTATTGCTTAGGGTGTTTTTGTTGTTTGGGGGTTTTGTTTTTGGTTTGGTTTGGTACCTGGGATTGAACCCAGAAGCACTTAACCACTGAGCCACATCCCCAGACCTTTTTTATATTTTATTTAGAGACGGGGTCTCAATGAGTAACTTAGAGCCTTGCTAAATTGCTAAGTCTGGCTTTGAACTCGAGATCCTCCTACCTCATCCTCCCAAGCTGCTGGGATTACAGGCATGTGCCACTGTGCCCAGTTTGATTAGGGTTTTTGCATATGTTTATTAATGAAATTGGCCTATAATATTATTTTCTTGTATAATTGTTTTCTGGTTTGAGTATCATGTTACACTGTCCTCATAAAATAACTTCATAGAAAAATTGGTATTATTTCTTCTTTAAATAGTCTTTAAACTAGGCTTGAGATTTGCTTTATGAGAACATTTTTAATTATAAATTTAATATTCTTCGATTAGTCTTTATTATCTAATTGAAACTGCACTATTTAACCAATATGATATAAAAGCTTATATTATTTACCTCATTATGATTATTTCATTTAATTTGATTTTCAGTTTCTTAGGGAGAAAATTTTCATCACTAGTTTTTTAACATTTCTTCCTTTCTATGTAAACATTTATAGCTATAAATCTCCTCCCAAGTATTATGAGAGCTGTGACCCACAAATTTTGATGTTGGGTTTTAATTTTCATTCGGTTAAAAACATTTTTTTTATTTTGCTTGTTTTTGCTTCTTTGACCCATAAGTTATTTGAAAGTGTGTTTTTCATTTACAAATATCTGGAGATTTCCCAGACATTGTTCTTGCATTAATTTTCATAGTAATTCAGTTGGGGTTAGATAGCATACTCAGAATTATATCAATGACTTCCAATTTTTTTAAAACTTGTTTTATGGCTCAGTACATGCTCTTTTTTTTTTTTTTGGTGAATGTTACTATGAGTTAAAAATGTGTATGCTGCCATTGTCAGGTATTGTGTTCTATAAATACCAACCAGATTGGTTGGGTTTATAGTGCTGTTCCAGTCTTCTTTATCTTTACTTCACCACTTATTGAGAAAGAAACATGGATTCTCCAACCATAATTCTTTTTTTCCTGTTTTTTTTTAAATTTGTCTTTTTTAAAAAATATACATGACAGTAGAGTGTCAAATATAATTCTTAATTTGTCTATTTCATCTTCATTTTGATCAGTTTTTCTTCATGTATTTTGAAATGCTATTTGGTCCATTTTGTGCGATTTTTCTTAATAAATTAATCACTTTATCATCATAAAATATTCCTCTTTGTTTCTGGCAATAATCCTTACTCTAAGGAATATTTCATATGATATTAATATAGCTATGACTTTCTTGTATTTAATATTGGCATAGTATGGATTTTTTCTTTTATTTTTAACCCATCTGTATCTTTGTATTTAATGTGCACCTCTTGCATACAGTATATAGTTGGGTTTTTCGGGGGGGGGTATAAAATCTTAGAATCTCCTTTTATATTTTTTCTGTATTCTTAGCCTAAGTTTTATTTCAGCACACACTATAAGCATGTATAAAAGAATTTCTATTATTTTACTTTCATAGTCAATTATCATTCAAATAAATTTTAAAGTAAGAGGAAATTTTTTAATTTGCCCACCACTTACCTTTTCCAATGCTATTCTTCCCTTTATATAGATTCTGATTTCCATCTGTTTTTAAAATTTGTTGTTGTTGTTATTGTTTTGTCTTATTTTGAGATGGGGTCTTGCTATGTTGTCCAGGCTGGCTTTGAACCTGCAATTCTCTTGAATCAGCCTCCTGAGTAGCTGGGTGCCACACTAGTGCACCCAGCCTTGGGTTTTTAAATTTGATTTTATTTGGGTTTTGTGTGTGTTCCTATGCAATGCTCTACCACAGAGCTAACTACCTCTAACTTCTTCATTGAGTATCATTAATGTTCAACTTGAAGGACTTCGTGCAGATTTACTGGTGAATAATCGTTTTAACTTTTGTTTTTCTGAACATGTCCTCTGTTGGCTTTTATTTATTTTCATATTTGAAGACTATTTTTACTCTACATAAAATTCTAAGTTACATTTTTAAGTACATTAAAGTCATTTTATTGTCTTATGGTTTGCACTTTTCCTGAAAAGTAGAAAAAAGCATTCTCATTAATTAGTACCCTGTAAATGCTGTGTTAACTTTTTTCTGGATAATTTCACTATTTTTTTCTTTTTTGGGGGGAGGGTGAGGGGGTAATGGGGATCAAACTCAGAAGCACTCAACTACTGATCCACATCCCAAGCCCTATTTTGTATTTTATTTAGAGACAGGTTCTCACTGAGTTGCTTAGTGCCTCACTTTTGCTGAGGCTGGCTTTGAACTCATGATCCTCCTGGCTCAGCTTCCCAAACCAACGGGATTACAGGCATGCTCAACCATGCCCGGCTCTTTATCCATGTTTTAGTAGTTTGACCATAATGTGAATTGATATGGTTTTATTTGGGTTAATCTTATGCACTATTTTTGAGATTCATAAATGAGTACTTGAATTTTTTAATCAATTTTTAATTTTTTTCCACTTAAGATTTTTTTTCTGTAGTGAAACCACCATCTTGACTCATTTTGTGCCTCAAAATTATATGCACTTCGAACTAGTTAATAAAGCCTAATAAGTTGATGAAACTATGTTCATTTATTTTTAGCTTTTCATCCTTTAGCTTCAGTTTACAGTTTATTTTGCCCTTTTCCACTAATTTACTTATATTCCATCCTGCAATGATTTATCTGGTATTAATCCTGTGCAGTATCTCTTCAGATATATTTTTCATCTCTAGACTAATTATGATCATTTAGTTCCCTCTCATGTCCTCCATTTTTAGGCCCTCAACTCATTAGGATTCTTTTGTATAGTCCATTTCATTATTAAAATTATTTTTACTAATTATGATATTTTTATATTTCCTTTATACCTTTGAATATATTTAAAGCAAATGTCTTAAAGGGGATGTTATCACTACAGAAAAAATACCTTAAAGATATCAGTGTGGAAATTTTTCAAAATTGACCAAAAAAAAATTGAGGTATCCTGTTAACTTTTCATTGCTGTGACAAAATACCTGGGAAAACAAATTTAAGAGAAAAAAAAAGATTTATTTTTGTTCTTGGTTTTAGGTTTCAGTCCATGATTGGCTGGCTCTGTTGCTTTGAGCCTATGATGAGACAGAACATCATGGCAGAAGGACATGGTGGAGCAGAGCTGCCCACCTCATGATGGCCAGGAAACAGGGTGTGGTGGCCAGGGATGAAAAGTTCCTCACCATGCCCCCAGGGTTCTACTTCCTCCACCTCCCACAATTTCCAGCACCTCCCCATAATGCTATCCTGCTATCTTTCGGTCAGCTTTTTCAGCACTCGGATCAAAAGACCTGACAAGAACAACATAGAGGAAGAAACGTTTATTTGGGGCTCCTGGTGGCAGGGGTCTCAGTCCATAGGTGGTCAACTCCATGACTCTGGGCCCGGGGTAAGACGGATCATCATGGCAGAAGGGTGTGACAGAAGGACGCAGCTCAGGACATGGCAATCAGGAGGCAAAGAAAGAGAATTCCACTCACCAGGGACAAAATATAAACCTCAAAGGCATGCCCTCCGTGGCCTGCTCCTCCAGCCACATGCTATCTGCCTTCAGTTACCACCCAGTTCATCCATATTAGTGGATCAATCGACTGATTAGGTTAAGGCCTTTATCACCCAATCATTTCACCTCTGAAAATTCTTGCATTTTCTAAATCCTAAGGTTTGGGGGCACACGTCGTATCTAGACCATTACAAGCTGCGAATCCCTCAATGGATTAAACCATTGATGAGGTCAGAGCCATCATGATCACCGCTGAATATGGCTGCACCACAGACCAAGCCTTCAACACATGCACTCTGGGGCACCTTCCAGGTCCAAAGTTTAACAAGAACCCATTTATAAATCTCAAAAAAATAGCAAGCTGGATTATCCCAAATAAAACTGTACCAATGCACATTGTGATCAAGCTCAAATTACTCAAGAACTGATACGAAGAGTATACTTATCTGAGGATTCTATTATATGAATGATTTAGGAATCAGTTTCTAGAAATTATTTTTCTTCTGGCTATGGAACATATTTTGTGTTTTTTATATGTCTCTTATATATTGGTCATAATATTGATGTAACAAATACTATATTTTTATGCATCTGAATTTCTTTGTTTTCCTGAATGGAAGACTGGGTTTTGTTCCAGCCAACAAAACATCTGCTTGTAGGCAGTTTGATCCTTTCAAGTCTTGTTTCTGTGATGTGTCAGAGTAGTTCAAAAGTATTATTTGTGCTAGGGCTACCAGAGTCTTTCTTTTGGAAAATGGTCTTTCTATGTGCCCTGCTGAATGCACAGGGTCACTGTCCTCATTTGCTGGATCTCAAATGTCTCCTAACACTATGTAAGTTCAGATCAGGTGAGGCTCCCCATACCCAACACTTGTCATTTACTGAGCCATATGGAGTCTTATTCTGCAAGTTTACAGATTACCTTTAGGACAAAGAGTCAACATACATATTTCTGACTATCCTTCCCTATGTAACTCTCTTCTGCTCAGCATTCTTCCTATTCCACAAATTCCAGTTACCAAACTCTAAACTTACTGAGATCACTAGGTTCTGGGATTTGTTGTTCATGCCCTGAAGTCTTAGAGTGTTTCCGGGTAGAAACCTACTGTCTTGCATGTGATATAAATGTCTCATCATTATGGCATGGTTACCATATTCCCTGTCATTTTAGAGGCACTTTCCAAGGTCAGCTTAATGCAACCCATTTGCCTTTTCCTGTGCTAGTGTAAAAGATCGAGCCAGATATTTTTCACTAAATTCTGCCTTTTAAGCACATCATACCATAGAGAAGTCATTTTAAGTTGTTGTTGTTGTTTGTTGTTGTTGTTGTTACATTTGGCATTCTCTCTATATTTTTCAGACTGAAGTTGGTTTTAGGATAAGAAGATGAGTTGGAGACAAGCCTTCCAGGAGGTAATTAATCACTTGTAATCAGCACCTACAGCCATTCGCAGAAGGTGAGAGTCAAGTGAATAAAAGAAGTGACTTCAGCATCCTTTCAGGGTTATTGCAAATCCTGCTAAGGTTACACTCATTAAAATTGCTATTAACTTTGCTTCCCCATTAGGATAGTTAATTTGTTGAGAGCCACAGCCAAAGGGGCCCCAGAAAACTTCCAGCTGCCAGCAAACTCCCAGCTGCCGGCTGATGATTGGCTCACAGTGGCCCCAGCAACATCTAGCTGATTGGCTCCTCTGTGGTGATGTTCATTGGGCTGTTTCCCTGCCCTTCAGACTGCCAGCTGATGATTGGCTCACAGTGGCCCCAGCAACATCTAGCTGATTGGCTCCTCTGTGGTGATGTTCATTGGGCTGTTTCCCTGCCCTTCAGACTGCCAGCTGATGATTGGCTCACAGCGGCCCCAGCAACATCTAGCTGATTGGCTCCTCTGCGGTCATGTTCATTGGGCTGTTTCCCTGCCCTTCAGACTACGGAACTGCTCATTGGGGGACTTCTTTGGCTCCGCCCACGCGACCTAGCCAATCGGCCTCAAGAGCAGGAGGATTGTGGGAGGTGGTTGTTGGTGTGTGGGAGAGGCTTGTGGAAGCCGGTGGTGGCAGTTGGGCTCTGAGGGTTTTTCCTGAGGAGCTGTTTTGTTTGGCGTTTGTAGTTTTAAAAATAAAGTTTGTTTCTTTTGACAAGTGGCTCCTGAATTGTGCCCAGTCAGACTGCGGCATTTGGTGGCCCGTACGGGGAACGACTGAGGGTAAGTAAACTGCTCGCCCCTGAGGGCAGGGCGAGAGGATGGGTAGCCATTCTAAGTTTACTCTTTTGTTTTGCTTCATTTTTGTTTTAAGTTGCCTATCCCTGGAGATGAGTGAGACGGAAGAAAAACCGCTCACATTTGAGGAAAAACTATTTGCGTTTGAGGAACAGATAGGGAGAAAGGTCGGATGGACATTTCAGTCCCTGGAGATGAGTGAGACGGAAGAAAAACCGCTCACAACTGAGGAAAAACTATTTGCGTCTGAGGAACAGATAGGGAGAAAGGACGGATGCACATGTCAGGAGGATAGAAAGGCTATAATGAAATTTTGTTGTTCCATTTTTATTGGATTCTGTCTCGGTTTTGTTTGGCGTCATCTTGTTGGGTTGTATTATAGTAGAAATACGGGATCAGCAATTAGTAAAAAACAAACCGAAAGAGTGTTAAGTAAATTGTTAGACGAAGGAGGCATCTCAGTAAAATCAAGAATACTCAGGGCATACGTTGATACAATACAAAAATATAGCCCATGGCTTTTTAAGGAGGAGTTGTTAGATATATCACAATGGAACCATCATGGTGAAGATTTAAAAAGAATAGAAAAGTACAACCCAGGGACTCTGCCAGTTGGCACATTGACATTGTGGGCAAACGTATCTGGTTTGCTTAGTCCAAAGCCTTCAGATCAGACAAAGGTAGAGGAAGGAGAAGACATATTGATTCAAGTAAAAGAGGTCTCTCAAGTTAGTCAGAATGAGGAAAAGATTCAAGTACAAGAGAAGGTCTTTCAAGCTAGTGAGACAGAGGAAGGAAGTTTAGAGCAGAAAAAGCCATCAGGGGAAAAGTTACAACAGGAGACTGCTAATAACACCTTTCTATCAGAGAGCGAAAGTCTCCAACCAACAGCACCACCTCTACAGGAGACTGCTACTAACAGCATTCTATCACCAGAGGGCATAAGGGTCCAATCAACAGCACCACCTCCATATGCTAAGAGACTCCCAACCCCCGCAGTTGATAGTTGGGATCCTGAGACAGGATCTCAAGTATGCCCTGTATTTGAGGTAGGAGGGCAGCGAATTCACCAGGGTTTATTTTACAAAACAGTGAAGGAGCTAAAAGAGGCTGTAACAACCTATGGTCCTCAAGCACCCTTCACTGTAAGCTTGATCGAATCCATTACCAACTTAAACATGACGCCAGCAGATTGGGCTAATATGTGTAAAGCTGTGCTAACTGGAGGACAATACCTGTTATGGAAGGTTGCTAATGAGGAATTTTGCAAGGAGACAGCTATGGGAAATGCAGCAGCTGGTTATCCTCAGAGAAATCTAGATATGTTGTTAGGAAAGGGACCTTATGAGGATCGGCAGCAACAACTTGCATATGATCCTGGTGTATACGCACAAATTGCTATAGATGCACTTAAGGCATGGAAGACTTTACAAGGACATGGAGGTTTACAAGGTCAATTATCTAAGATAATACAAGGAGCTAATGAACCTTATGCTGAATTTGTAGATAGGCTTATTCAAACAGCTACCAGAGTTTTTGGGAATACAGAACAAGCAATGCCATTAATAAAACAACTGGCTTATGACCAAGCGAATCGTTGGTGCAGAGATATCATTAGACCATGGAAACAGGAAGATTTAAACAAATATATTAAATTGTGTAGAGACATTAATGAACAAGAGCAAGTCATGGCAGCTGCAGTAAAACAGGCTTTAGATGCCAGAGACATTAATGAACAAGGGCAAATTGTGGCAGCTGCAGTAAAACAGGCTTTAGATGCCAGAGACATTAATGAACAAGGGCAAATTGTGGCAGCTGCAGTAAAACAGGCTTTAGATGCCGGGCTAAGAACATGCTACAATTGTCAACAAGCAGGACATTTTAAAAGGAATTGCCCCATAGGAGGAGGGTTTAACAATACTAGGTATCAAAGGAATAGAATACCGGGTATTTGCCCACGATGCCGTAGAGGGAGACATTGGGCTAATGAATGCCGTTCTCAAACCACCATAGAGGGTACTCCATTATCAAAAAACGAACAAGGACAAGGTTTTTATCCACAATATCGTGGACAAAGGCATCGGGTTCCGTTGCCAAAAAACGGACAGGGGGCCCCAATGCTCCGGGGCCCCAAACCACAAATATACGGAGCTCTGGAGGAACCCAGCAACCCCAGCAACCCCATCAGGGTAGTGCCCAGGGCATCAGATCCCTCATCAGACAAACCAGAGGGAGCGCAGGGTTGGACATCTGCGCCTCTGCCAGAGCAGTACTAACTCCAGAGATGGGAGTTCAAATCATTCCCACAGGGGTGAAAGGACCTCTTCCCAAAGGAACAGTAGGCTTATTATTGGGACGCAGCTCTTCTACTCTAAAAGGACTTTTGATAAGTCCTGGGGTAATTGATCCCGATTATGAAGGTGAAATAAAAATTATAGCCAGTTCTCCAAAGGGTATATCAGTAATTTCACCAGGAGATAGAATAGCACAATTACTAATAATACCAAGCCTACATGATAAATTTTCCAGTCATGTTGTAGAAAGAGGTTCCAAGGGATTAGGCTCCACAGGTGTAGATTGGGCTATGCTTTCTTTAAATTTAGATTCTCGCCCCATGCTAAAACTAAATATTCAAGGACATGAATTTAATGGGCTACTGGATACAGGTGCAGACCTTAGCATTATCTCTCGTCAAGAATGGCCAAAACATTGGCCATTACAACAAGCCACTCAAACGCTTCGAGGCCTAGGAGTGGCGAATAATCCCGATAAAAGTGCAATGGTATTAGATTGGAAGGATCCTGAAGGATGTGAAGGAACTATACAGCCATATGTATTGGATCATCTTCCTGTAAATTTATGGGGACGAGATGTCTTAGATCAATTAGGTTTGACATTAACAAATAATATCAATCAAAATGCGCCCACTATTATGGCTAGACAAGGTTTTAGGAAAGGAAAAAGATTAGAAAAACAAGAACAAGGTATAGCAGCACCAATACAAATAAATCAAGGAACAGACAGACATGGGTTGGATTTTCACAAAGGGCCACTGAGACAATAAAAATTACCTGGAAATCAGAAAGACCAGTATGGGTCCCTCAGTGGCCCTTGACTAAAGAAAAGATACAAGTAGCCCATGATCTGGTCAAACAACAATTAGTGGAAGGACATATACAACCTTCTGTATCTCCCCATAATACTCCCATTTTTGTCATCAAAAAGAAATCTGGTAAATGGAGATTATTGCAAGATTTAAGAGCCATTAATAATGAAATGGTCATTATGGGACCTGCTCAATCGGGGATTCCTCAGTTGTCTGCTTTGCCAAAAACTTGGTATGTTTTAGTTATAGATATTAAAGATTGTTTTTTTTCAATTCCAATTCATCCTGAGGATAGTCCACGTTTTGCATTTACTATCCCTGCACTGAATCATGAAGGTCCTGATCAGAGATATGAATGGAAAGTACTCCCTCAAGGGATGGCTAACAGCCCAACTATGTGTCAAATTTATGTTAACAAAGTAATCCAGCCACTTAGAAATCAAAATCCTGAGCTACAAATATTTCACTATATGGATGACATATTATTAGCACACAAAGCTAAAAACACATTGCTAGAATGTTATGCCACACTTACAAACTTATTAAAAAATTATAATCTAGAGATAGCAATAGATAAAGTACAATTAAATTTTCCAATTAATTATTTGGGAGTTCTATTATCCTCAACCATGGTCCGTCCACCAAAAATTCAAATACGAGTAGATCAACTCAAATCACTTAATGACTTTCAAAAGTTATTAGGAGACATAAATTGGATAAGGCCTTATCTAGGTATTCCAACAGGAGAATTGGGACCTTTATTTGATATCCTAAAAGGTCCATCAGATCCAAATTCACCCCGAATGTTAACGCCTGAAGCAAGAAAGGCATTAAAAATCATTGAAACATATATGGAAAATATGCATTTGGATAGAATTGATATAAGTTTGCCTTTATTATTTATTGTACTATCAACAAAAAATATTCCTACAGGAGTATTTTGGCAAGAAGGTCCATTATTATGGATACATTTATCTTATTCTCCTAACAATATTCTTACTAGGTATCCTGAGGCTGTAGGACAATTAATACTCAAAGGAATAAAAACAGCAAAGGCAGTGTTTGGAATTTCTCCTAATAAAATTATTACTCCATATACTATGAATCAAATTGATGAATTAGCTAATGAGTTAAATACTTGGGCAATAATCATGTGCAAATCTAATGTTTCATTTGATAACCACTTACCATCTAATCCTTTATTGTCTTTTTGGTCATTGCATCCTGTAATTTTTCCAAAAATGACAAGAAAAACACCTATCATGAATGCTCCAAATATATTCACTGATGGATCAAATAATGGTACAGCAGCAATAGTTACCCCTGATCGAACTTTTACATTTTTAGTACCCAAACAATCAGCTCAAAAGGTAGAGCTTAATGCAGTATTACAAACTTTTGTGATGTTTAAAGATTCTGTATTTAATTTATTTTCTGATAGTCAGTATATAGTTAATGCTATAGTATCCCTTGAAGATGCTGGTAGGATTTCCCCTTCTTCTACTGTTTTCTCTTTGTTTTCCACTATACAAAGTTTAATCTGGGACAGAAAAGATCCATTCTTTATAGGACATATCAGGGCACATACAGGATTGCCTGGAGCCCTTAGTTTGGGCAATGATTTAGCAGATAAAACTACACATGACATTCATATTTTCTCTATACTAGAAGAAGCTATAAATTTTCATAAAAGGTTCCATGTCAATGCTAATACTTTACAAAAGCGTTTTAAAATAACTAAGGAACAAGCTAGACAAATAATAAAACAATGTCAAAATTGTGTGACCTTTTTACCACAAGTTAATCTTGGAGTCAATCCTAGAGGATTGATACCTAACCATATTTGGCAGATGGACGTCACACACTTGCCAGAATTTGGAAAATTAAAATATTTGCATGTTACAGTTGATACTTCTTCTGGATTTTTGATGGGCTCCCTTCATGCCGGAGAAAAAACTAAAGATGTTATAGCTCATTGCTTACAAAATTTTGCCACTGTGGGCATTCCAAAACAGTTAAAAACAGATAATGCCCCTGGTTATACATCTACTTCTTTTAAACAATTTTGCTCATCATTTGGCATTACTCATATAACAGGAATCCCATACAATCCACAGGGACAAGGCATAGTTGAAAGAGCTCATCAAACTATTAAAATGTACTTATTAAAGCAAAAAGACGGAATTGGGAAGGGGTATATATTCCCCAAAGATAAACTTAAAATAACCCTTTTTACTCTAAACTTTTTAAATTTGGATTCATCAGGACTTAGTGCTGCAGAAAGGCATATGTGTCCAAAAAATGTACATAAGCCCAAGGTACTTTGGAAAGATATTCTAACAGGACAATGGAAAGGTCCTGACCCAGTAATTGTCTGGAGTCGGGGGTCTGTTTGTGTGTTTCCACAGGAAGAACAGCAGCCGATTTGGATTCCGGAGAGATTAACTAAAGTCCTGACCCAGTGATTGTCTGGAGTCGGGGGCCTGTTTTTGTGTTTCCACAGGGAGAACAGCAGCCGATTTGGATTCCAGAGAGATTAATTAAAGCAATTTCTACAGACCAAAAAGAAGATGATTTGGCTCAAATCCATAACAGCTGATATCCAAAACTCCAATTTGGCTATCCTTACATCTGCAACAGAACCAGGATGCTTTTTTCAATATCTATTTTATTCTATTTTGTTTTTTGAGCTCATATAGACCTAGGTTAATGTTTTGCTGATCAGTTCTATATATATATATATATATTTTTTTTTTACTATAGAGTTTTTAAACATTGCAATGGAGATTTCACCTGTAAAAAGTTATAAGGCCTTTACTATTATGTTATGTGTTGTATGTATTATATTATGTGTGCACACTTGTGTTTTGTGTTATATGTTTGAATGTACATATGTCCATATATCATATATGATTGAGCGCTCATAAAAAAAAAAAATGGATCCAAAATTTTTTTTTTTTATTCACGTGATTTAAATGGTTTAATTTAAATTGGGTAAATAACTGTTAAGAAGGTTAACAGATCTGTTTGTTTACTTTCACCTATTCTTTTTATTATATTTAATAATTCTTTTCAAAATAATGTAAATTGTTAAGAAAATTGTTTTCTTTTAGTGCCTTCTAGAATGTTACACAATTATTAATATTAACCATTATTGCCAAAATTCCTATCTTCATCCCAGTGCCAGTGAAGATAATGTAAATTGTTAAGAAAATTGTTTTCTTTTAGTGCCTTCTGGAATGTTACACAATGTTTTCTTTAGCTATTATTGCCAGAATTTCTATCTTCATCCCAGTGCCAGTGAAGACAATGTAAATTGTTAAGAAAATTGTTTTCTTTTAGTACCTTCTAGAATGTTATATAATTTTTTCTTTAGCCATTATTGCCAGAATTCCTATCTTCATCCCTGTGCCGGTGAAGACAAAGATAAAACTAATCTACAATCTCTGCAATAGCCATCACTGAACCGCTTACAGAACTTGCCTAAACTATGTGTCACATGTATGCATTGTGAACTCACTTGTATGCATTGTGAACTATCTGTTGGTGCAGCGACTTGTGGTAGTGTTGGAGTATTTTTGCTGATGATGTCATCGGTGGTACAATTTTTCCAACAAGAGCTGTCAATTGGCTTGGTATATCTTCCTCTCTTCTGCTTGTCATGATCGTTCAGCTATTTGGGGGCCAACAGAGGTGAGGCAAAGAACCTCACCCCCCCGCTGGTACCTCTCCACAGGTGTGGCTGTATACTGGACCGGTAGTCAATGACGGGTAAGATCCAATTACAATGGTTCCAACCTAAGACAGGAGGCTGACGCCCTGAGGTCAGCTCATCCGAAGACGGGTAAGGACCATATGTAGTATTGGACAACCTAAGGCAGGCACGGTCCCTAAGCCACATGCTTGTTGTTTAAACAGAGAGGGGGAGATGTTGAGAGCCACAGCCAAAGGGGCCCCAGAAAACTTCCAGCTGCCAGCAAACTCCCAGCTGCCGGCTGATGATTGGCTCACAGTGGCCCCAGCAACATCTAGCTGATTGGCTCCTCTGTGGTGATGTTCATTGGGCTGTTTCCCTGCCCTTCAGACTGCCAGCTGATGATTGGCTCACAGTGGCCCCAGCAACATCTAGCTGATTGGCTCCTCTGTGGTGATGTTCATTGGGCTGTTTCCCTGCCCTTCAGACTGCCAGCTGATGATTGGCTCACAGCGGCCCCAGCAACATCTAGCTGATTGGCTCCTCTGCGGTCATGTTCATTGGGCTGTTTCCCTGCCCTTCAGACTACGGAACTGCTCATTGGGGGACTTCTTTGGCTCCGCCCACGCGACCTAGCCAATCGGCCTCAAGAGCAGGAGGATTGTGGGAGGTGGTTGTTGGTGTGTGGGAGAGGCTTGTGGAAGCCGGTGGTGGCAGTTGGGCTCTGAGGGTTTTTCCTGAGGAGCTGTTTTGTTTGGCGTTTGTAGTTTTAAAAATAAAGTTTGTTTCTTTTGACAAGTGGCTCCTGAATTGTGACTGAAGTTGGTTTTAGGATAAGAAGATGAGTTGGAGACAAGCCTTCCAGGAGGTAATTAATCACTTGTAATCAGCACCTACAGCCATTCGCAGAAGGTGAGAGTCAAGTGAATAAAAGAAGTGACTTCAGCATCCTTTCAGGGTTATTGCAAATCCTGCTAAGGTTACACTCATTAAAATTGCTATTAACTTTGCTTCCCCATTAGGATAGTTAATTAATTCTTCCTCATATTTTAAGATTAAGGCAATTAAGGAGAAAAATTAGAGTTAACATGTCCATATACGGGGGTAAACTGATTTCTTTAGGAAGTTGTTAATAGACCCTAAAATGGGCCTATGAAAATGAAATTGTTTTAAAGTTTTCCAAGCGCACAAGTTAAAAGGGAAAAAATCACCAGTGAGTTGATATTTTATCCAACCTTGTGCATTTGTTCTGAACTGCTTTTCTGCTTCATTTCCCTATACAGTATTTTTTAGTTTAGAAGTTTCAGATTCAAAGACCTAGTTTATACAATTAAGGCAAAATTTTAATGAAAATAAACAAAATTATAAATACAAATACCTAGGACCTTCCCAGGACCTAGTAAGGGGTACAAGAAAATTATAAATCTGCTGTTATTGACATCTTCATGAGCAAATTGCATTCTTGTAATATTCCACAATGTATGCAAGGGCATCAGACTGTACATCATTTTACTATCAGTGATTTTGTGTTATTTGTGATCAGTTTACTCATTTTCTCCAGACTGTTTTCTATAGCATCTCTATGACCAGGTTGAATACTAATCTTTGGGAGTAAAATAGTTAATATTTCTAAAGCCATAGGCTGAGCAATTTTTTTTTAAGAAACCCATTTAGTCTTGCTAGCATTTTATGAAGTAGCTATCATACCCAATTTTCCATATTTTATAGAAAGGAACACTAAGGCATGGAGAGGCACATCACCAACCTAAATGATGGACTCCATGAGTCCGGAGCCAGATTCCAGACCCGGGGCTTGTAAACACCGTTTTCTCCTACTGCTTGTTTGTTCACGGATGGAGTGCTGTGAGGACATCCATGATTCTAAGTTGAGTCCTGAACACCAATGTCTTACAAGTGTCTGTGTCCAAGGACAATCTGTCAAATGCTATTTGCCTGGTGCTATGTGCTAAGAGCCCATGAGATCCAAACCAAAGCTCCAGAGAACAGAGGGATTTCTCTCCCTACCTTTATCCTAATGCTCTTATCAGGTCCGAGTTGGAATGACGACTGTAAGGAGCTGAACTAGAGTGGACAGAGAAAGAGGTTTCAGTGAGAGGCAGCTTTGAAGAGTCATTTGCGCATGTTCACTCTTTGGAACCTCATGGAGATGTCCCACTGTGTACACTGAGGACTCAGCAAATATTTATAATACCAAAGACTGAGCAAATCCAATTGATCTCTATTTGTGCTACACTGTCCCAGTGATTCTATTAAAGCTAGAACTACTGCTGGATGTGAAAAGATGACCCTTGGTATGAGTCAAACAAGCAGATGCAGATAATCAATGCCCCTCTTCTTGATTCACTTAGTGAATAAGAGTTGCAACTATATGATGAATACTACATATAAAAATTCATACTTATAATTTGGGGGGTTAACCAGGTATTTGAACCCAGGGTCACTTAACCACTGAGCCACATCCTCATTTTTAAAAATATTTTGAGACATTGCTTAGAGACTTGCTAAGTTGCTCAAGCTGGCTTTGAACTCACAATCCTCCTGCCTCAGCCTCCAAGCCAGGGGCATTACAGGCATGTGCCACCTCGCCCAGCCCTACTTACGATTCTGATGGTTCAGATAAAATAAATCTGAGGTGAGCCCAGCTATTTATATTTTTTAAAAGCATCATAGCAATTTTTATGTCCAGCCAGAATAGAGAGCTACCTCAGATGAGAGAGGAGGGACCGTGGCACGGGAAGCAGAGGGCTGTGGGGGCACATAAAGGAACAACCAGTCTGGTTTGCTGTGGGATGCAGATGACTTTTTGGTGGAAGTGGAATTTAGGCTGAAATTTAAGGATAAGGAGAGTTAAGTAGCTAAGGGTAAATACTATAAAGAAAATAGCATATTCAAATATTCACAGGGCCTGAATAACAATACCTGACAGAAGCCAATTATGACTAGAGCTTTGAATGACTAGTGGGGACAGGTAAGGTTGGGGGTGTGAGAGGAGGTACTAGTAAGAAGACCCAATGGGAGGGCGGGTGTCCCACGTTCATGCCTGAGGCCTCTTACACTTGTGGACTAAGAGAAGGAGGCTGGCTTTTAGTGGTTTCAACCAGAAGAATGAACAAGGTGCGTTCAATCTCCTGCTGAGGAACTTCCCCCACCTTTCAGGTTGCCCACCTGTGGCTTGCCACATCTCTCAGAAAAACAAGGTCTGTCTGCTGCCTGTGGCTCACGGAGGTGTTAATGGAAGCTTTCTTGACTTTCTGCAGCACAGACCAGCAACCAATCGTGAAAAAAAAGAAAAAAAGAAAAAACCATGTGTCTCTCTTAAAAGTTATGCTCAAAAATTTTCATATATTCATTCTGTTTCCCTATCTGCTTAATGGAAATTCCTATGCTGTACTCACATCTGTAATGGAAGCCATTTGGGGGGCAGAAATATTCATTTTAAAATTAAATTTTAATTACACAAATAATACATGAACATATTCTTTATATAACTGATTAAAGCAGTAGACGTAAATTGTCTTTCACTTCTTTGCCCATCTTGATTCCTTTCTCAAATGTAACCACAGCCACCAATTTACTGTGTCTTTCCATGCTTTTTAATATGTATTTAGAGAAACTACACAGCATTATTTTATGTTTTTTTAAATATACATAAATAGCATAATACTGGGCTGCTGTTTTTTCCACACAGTTTTTCACAGAGATTGAAAAATACATGATTCAAAATAGATGCCTGATAAGTAAATAGCTAATGAATGAATCATAATTTCAAAGATTAATGATTTCGGGCTCCTCAGTGTCGTAGAAGACCTAAGTTTGAATCTTGGCTCTACTATTTACTGATAGTTTGACTTTGGGTAAATCATAACTTCTTTTAAGCTATTTCTTTACCTTTAAAATAGAGCTGGCACTACTTAGGTCATAGGATTATTATAGTTAAGCACCAAATACAGAGTCTGTTCTAGAAAAAGCTAACACGTCAATTTGATTTCCACCTTAACTCTATTCACTCGTAAGTAGTGGTACAGCATCCCTGTCCTTTTATTCAGATGAGAGGTTGAGAAGCACACTTTTCCAAATGCCTCTTGGAAATGTCCACTTGGAAGTGTCTCCATCAGTGTGACCAAAATCACGTTCACCTCCGTCTTGTCCTGTTCACCTCTCCAGCTGACACCTCTTCCTAAGGGCCTCTGTCTAGTCTGCATGTCTCGTGGCCTCATCTTTGCACCTTGGGGGTTCATCATGAGTCCTGGTCACCTCTGCAGTTTCAGTCCTTGTTGTAGCTGTCATGGGTTAAAGTGCTTCACTCATGATTAACCTCTCAGTTTCCAGCGTCATATACACTAGTTCCCAATTCTTCATTAGCCCTAATTACCAAACACCCTTTCCACTGTTCAAAGTAAGACTCAGCATTCTAAGACTAGCACTCGGGGCATTGTACCATCTGGCACCCACTAGTGTTTCCAGATTTGCTGCTTCTTCCCTCTGTTGACTCTATCAAGTCTCTGGGTCTTTCTCTAGTTGCCCTGAATATCTCAAATACTCTTTCTCCCATCCTCATCTGGACACATTCAGTTCCACCAAGATAGACTATCATATAGTAAATTCAAACACAGGATTTGGTGCCAAATTGTGATAATCACCTTCCTATTACTATAACAAAATACCTGAGATAGCCAATTTTGAAAAGCAAAAGATTTATTTTGACTAACATTTTTGGAGATTTCAATTCATGGTTGGCTGCTCCATGTTTGGGGGCCTGTGGCAAAGCAGCATATTCTAGTGGTAGCAGAGAAACCTGTCACCTCAACAGCAATAAGCAGGAGGGAGGAGGAATATGGGGCTTGGGTGCAATAATCACCTTTTAGGACATGCTCCCAAAGACCAGAAAATCCACTAAGCCCCATCTCTTTAATGTTCCATCATTTCCCAGTAGTGCCATGTGCAAGAACCAAGGTTTTAACACATGAGCCTTTGAGTGACACTTATCCAAAGCACAGCATAAACACACCTTAGTTCACATCCTAGTTCTCTTCCCAAGGAATTGTGTAGCATATCTTTTTAATCTCTCTTCTTCTCAGTTATTAAACAAGAATAATAATAGAAATGACTTCATAGGATTTTAATGACAAATTATGATCACGTATGTGGGCAGTGGGGGCGATAGTGATCAAAGGATACAAAATTATATTTATATAGAAGTAGTTCAGGAAATCTATTGTAAAATATGGTGACTATAGTTAATAACAATACATGGCATTCTTATAAATTGCTGAGAAAAATTTCAAGTGTTCTTACCACAAAAAAAAAATAAATAAATAAAAATGAAAATGAAAAGAGTGTGAGGAACTACATAAGTTAATTAGCTCGATTTGACCATTCTATAATGTACACATATTTCATAAAATATGTTGTACACACTAAACAGATATGATTTAAATACATACATAAGGGAAAAATAATGCTATGCATATATGCACTCCTTCATGTTGTTAGATCCTTCTCTTGAACAAATAGAGTTACATCAGTCCACACAGAAACCACCAATCTCCAGCACTGACAATGGAAAGTCAAAAGAAGAACTGTCCCCTTCCCCCATCCCACTCCCAGCCCCCCGGGATGTGGAAGAGCTCACCTACAACCAAGGAAAAGATAAAGTATACAAACAGCTGGGCAGAAGACTGGTGCTAGCCAATCTGCTACCATCAATCTATTCAAAATCGACTTCAAATGGCATGGCTTCCTGTGGTCCACCCTGATTTCCTTCAAGATATACATCTTCCCTGAACAGCAGGAGTATTCCAGTTGTGCCTCTTTTGAGATAATTACCATTGTATACTTCATTTCCCTTGATCATAATTTTTCCAATCCCAAACTGCAATTGGTTGTTCAAACCATAGCATAATCATGCCTTATTTCAGATCCTAGTTCTGTCCCCAAAGCTATAGCAGTTGTATAAGAAAGACTCAGAGAAGTAGTTTAGATGGGAAAACAGATGTTTCTAAAATATTTTGAATTTTTATGAGAACTATGGCACAGACCACTTGAAGTAAGAACTCCAAGAGAAACCTCAAAACACAAGGGACACATAAATTGCAGCTTCCTTGGGAATAGAGTCTAGCTTCCTTTTTCAGATTATCAGTGATGTTCACTGATATGTATGTATTTAAATTATATAAAGGACAGTCACAAAATTTATATGAATAAAAACCTTTTATGTCAAAAAAAAACACACAAAAAACTGCAATACCCTAACTCTAGATCTTAAATCAGATGGTCTTTTCAGGGCCAATTGTGTCTGTTCAAGTCCTCTATTTAATTGTTCAGAAAATAACATTAAATTAAAAAATGTTCACAAACGGGGCAGATGGAGAGGCTTATCAGAGTGTGGGTTGGAGAAGAAATTTATTTTCACAAAGCTTCTCAGGTGGCATATCCACATAAACTTCAATGTTCCCAGTGACCCTTTATCTTAACGATAATTGCAGGCAGAGCCCCAGGGCCGGTTGCTGTGTGGAATAGGATTTTAACTGAATGGTTGGTAAAATTTTCTATCATCAAAATAATCTGTCTTTGTTTGACTAAGTAAGATTTAACTTTTGTACACCGAAGTGTTTTTTAAGACCATTAGTCAGAGACCATAACAGAATTTTAAATGTTACCATGACTTTCTTTATTCTCTGTACTTTCTTTTTACAAGCACAAAATGGAAAGCAATGCTTAGAATATTCTGCTGCAGATAGATATGTCTTGCAACATTTCATTTCATAGAGAAAGCCTGTTTCCTGGAACAGAGAAAAGAAAGCAGCAATAATCATGGTGTAGTGATAGAAATATTTCTGAAAAAAAAATATGTGCCGTGAACTAATCAGTATAAAAACCTTTGGTAGCTAAAATTAGCTGGAAGTTATGCACATTGTTCATAATGTATAAGTGTATATATCTGTCTCCGTCTGTGCACGTGGGATTTGAGTCTTCTTACACTACTGAGCAATACACGCTGCTTGTATTCTTACATAATTTAGCATGACAATTTATGCGAACCACATCCTATAAAATACTAGGTGTTTTCCTCAATAAATGATTTCAAATAGAAATACCGGGAAAAGAAAGAGCCACCTTTAACACTTAGAACTAGGCTTCAACAGAGTCTTCAGAGGTTAATGGAGAAGTATTCAAAGTACCTTAGTTTGTAAAGCCCTACCTTCCATGGATGGAAAACATGGCAGAGAGAGCAACTTGGGTATTAAAAAAAAGATCCTGCTAATAAAAAATGTAAAATTCTACCCTGTGAAGGGCTGCACTGATCATTGTGTGGTAAGTGCCTGATCCTTCCACTTTATTTTTGACACACAGAAGAGTAATTGCAGTTGAGGACAAAAACCAGTGAAAACCAGCTAGGAGTTCTTATGGGGTTTAAAGTTTTAAATAATAGTAATAATTCTAGAAGTTTTCTTTGCTAGGACATTTAGAAATGGCGTGCGCACACACACACACACACACACACACACACACACAGGTATTTTATTTCCTGGAATAGCTGAACTATAGATAAGGGCTTAGATAGCTACACTATTGCTAAAGAAAGAATCACAACTTAATATTTAGAGCAGAAAATATATGTATTTGATTGTTGATAGAATGAGAACATTGATGTGAAAGGTGCCAAGTTGTATTTAAGTTTTTATAGTCCCATGAATACTGCTCCAAATTGTGTATAAATGTTTCATATGTTAGAGATTAGATCATTGTTATGCTTCTTAAAAGGTAATTGCATTTTTGCAGAATAAAAGCATAATTTTTGAGCTAAAAAGAACTAGAAAATTACCTAGTCTAACCCTTTCATTGTACAAAAGAAAGAAAGGAATTTCTGCACATTGGAATGTCATTATGCAAGGTTGTCTTGGTAGAGATAAGGGTAGAAGCAGTGGGTCTCCTAGTTTAGGGCGCAGAATATTATCATCAAGTGATTTTTGTCTAATGCTTAGGTCCCCTTCTATGAGACCTGTAAATCATTAGCTGTGTGACCTTGGCCTCAGTTTTCCCCTATAATGATGACAACTGTGTTTACCTGAGAAGGTTAATGCATCAAAGTTACATATATGCTCCACACATGTACCATAATGCCTGCTGCATAAGGTGTCTATACATATTGCTATAACCGATTGTTACTACATTGTGTTGAAATTCAAACCTCCATCAAACTTAAATGGGATGCTCACCATTGAGATCAGTGTTTCTCAGTCCAACTTCATGTAAGACTGTCCTAAACAGCTCCTTAGAAACATAGACTTTCTATCACAACACAGACTTTTTATCAGAAAGTCTAAGGAGACACTGAGGGACTAGGGACTTTATAAAACAAGTTCTTCCAGAGAGTTTTGATGCAGTACAGTTGGTGCTGCTTCCCAGATGAGCATTTGAAAACCACTGGGGAGATGACAGAGATGTGGTCCGGGAATATCTCTCTATCCAAGAAGAAATGCAAAGGGTTACCTAAATGGAAAGCTGAGTAGTTCCGAAAAAAAATAAGAAAGCAATAAAAATTGGCCTCTTAAACTAAAGGAGTAGTAAATATCATAGCTGTCATCAAAACAGCATATGAAAATATTCAGAAATTCTGAATGTGAAGCTTTATGACTACTCGATTTTTATAGCTCTGCTTTTAGGTCTCCTCAAATTCCTGCCTCTCCCACCAGAGTTCTGATATGGGACCTAGCATTAACCATTATTTGGATCTTGTCCCTATCACAAAAGACACTATTCCAAGTCATTTGACATTCTGAAGCATCCTAGGGGCCTCCTAGCTGTTGGCAGTTCTCAAAAGAGCACAGATCCCAAAGTTGGCAATTAACAGTTTAAAAAAGACAGAGGCAAGAGATGGAATTATATTATGTGAATGTACAAGTTTGACATAATACATCCACTATTATGGATAATTACAGTGCTCCAAATTAAAAAAAAAAAAAGACAGAGGCAATGCAAACAACCTTGTTAAATTTGAGCTGAAGTAGAATCACATTCATAAAGACTGAACACAGGAAATATATTGAGAAGGGAGACTTAGATCTCTGTCATTCACCAAAGAAAAATAATGAGCACCCTGGGCAAGAACGAAGCTCAGAAATGGAGAAGGCATGTTCAGAAGATCAGGCCCAGACATGCCCAAAACATCACCCCATCACCCACACTGCAGGCCCATCAAAAACCCGACAAGGAGGCAGTGGTTGTCAGCACAGCTGGGTAGAAGGGTTCAGATGGATCTGAATTAACTTTCAGCAAATTCTACACAGCCCATGGTGATAGGTGAAGTCTTGTGTTTCCTAATCATATTTTGGTGGGTTTTACTAAGATCTGCTTTTTAAAAGAACTGTAGCAGGTATCGTGAGGGCATAACCTGAATTAGGAAGGCCAAGTGCTGTCCCCACTCACTAAACTCATGTGACAAATGGGTTAGTAAGGAAAGTAGCATCCAAGTACTCAAACAGGACCATTTCTATCTTAAACATGCCCTGATACAATGCCTTCTCTCAACCTCCTTCCACCTCATAGTGTTGATCATAGGAAAGGAACATAATAGGCATAAAGAACAGACTGACTTGTACATGTTACCTTTGTGCCCGAGGGATCAAACTCCCTGGAACTAGTTCTATGCCAGGTGCCAGAATGCAGATGATGTGCAAGTGTGAAGAAGTCTAGTGGGACAAAGAAATTACACTGGAGCAAATGGAAAAAAAAAAAAATCCTAGAATCTACTTCCAGTTCACCTATAACTTTTTGGGTGGTTCTTAAAATTCAGACTACAGTACTCACTGTCCACTAAATTAGAAAGTTAAAAGACATCATTTTGGGGTTCATTCTAGCTCTGAAAAAATCTATGACAAACTGATGGAAATTAAAGTTCAACTAACCAAAACAGTTTAATGGAAGGTTTAGTAACATAAAAGTTTACAGTAGGCAAGGAGGTCATTTAAATAAGGGACACTGTCCCATAAGAGTTGTGGAGACTATGGCAGACCTGAGGCAGCTACTACTGAATGTCACCCTATTTTTCCCAGGTAAAAGACCTTATGTTGTAATATTGTCTATAAATACAGATAACTGACTATACCTATACGTTACATAAACAATTTATAGTTGAAACCTTTCCACAAAAACCTCACACACACATGCCTTTGTAGAGGGACTGCTATCGTATATTTTAGGAAAAAATAGCACCAATTGTATGCAAACAATTCCAGAATGTTAAAGAGAATGGAATACTTCCACCATCGATCACAAAACTAAATCTGACAAACAACAACAACTCCTAAACATAACTATCCCTCTCGATCATAGATGCAAAAATTCTATACAAAGTAGCAAATCAAATTCAACCACATATAAAAGTGACAAAAAAATTACACTCATGTGAGGTTCATTCCAGGAAAGCAATCACAATATTTTATTTTACATTTGAAATTCAATCATTGTCATTTACCATGTGAATAACCTAAAAAATAAAACTATGTGATTTTCTTAGCACAGGTAGAAAAAGCATTTTACAAGATGCAATTTCTATTCTTGGCCAAAAAAAAAAAAAAAAAAAAAAAAAACCTCAGAAAAAAAATTGAGAGAATTTCCTCAATAGGATAAGTGCCATTTATGAAGCCCACAGCTAAAGAAATACTTAATGATGAAAGTTTGGTTATTCTCCTGCTAAAATTTTAAGGGAAAAAATAAGGGTGTCTGTTCCCACCCCTTCTATTAGTTGAGCTGTGTAGTTGCTAACCATTAGATTAAGATAGGAAAACAAATAAGTAACATCCAGTAGTAAAATTGTCTATACAGTATACCCATTATCCATGGGGACTGTTCCAAGACCTCTGACCAGATGCAAACCCTACTTACACTATTCCTTTTTCTTATGCATATTCATTTTCTATTATAAAGTTTAATTTACAATTTAGGCACAATAAGATATTCTCAAAAATAGCTATTAATAAAAAAAAGTTATGTGAATGTGATCACTCTCAAAATACTTTATTGTACTCTACTCACCACTTGTCTTCCTGTGATGAGGTGACACACTGTCTATGTGATAAGATGAAATGAGGTGAACTACATAAGCACTGTAAGACAATGTTAAGCAACTATTGACCTTCTGATAATATGTCAGAAGGGTTTACACCTTGTTTTTCTTTTTTTATGAATTTGAAAACTTTCACCTTTTTATTAAACTTTTACAGCTTCTCTTTGTGGCATATCCAAAGAGAACGCCAGTGTCGCTACTGTTATGCATTAGGACCATTACTTAGTAAAATAAGGGTTACCTGAATGCTTATTACCATGCAATACCTTGACAGTCGACCTGAGATGGCTACCAAGCAACTGACAGGCAGGCAGCATATACAGTGTGGAGACGCTGGACAAAGGGATGATGATGTACATTCCAGGTGGGATGGAGTGGGATGGCATGAGAGTTTATCATCCTACTCAGAATAGCACACATTTTAAACTTATTATTTCTGTAGTTTCCATTAAATATTTTCAGTCTGTGGTTGATCACCAATAGCTTAACAGTGGAAAGCAAAACCCGAAATAAGGAGGGGACTACTACACTCACTGGCAGCATGATTATCTACAGGAAAACACCAATGGAATTTACATTCAAAAAAGTCCTTGGAACTCCTGGTCAAGCTCTGCATGGTTGCGTGATACAAGTCAATATGCACAAATAAATTGTAATTCTATGTGGTAGCGATGAATAATCAGACATTGAAATTAAAAAAGCAATAACATTCATATACCATCACAAAGTGAAACATTCAGGGATATATTTGAAGAAATAAGTGTAAGGCCTATAGCAAAACATTACTGACAGAAATTTTAAAAGATTTATGTCTATGGGGTAGAAGACTCCATATTTTTCAAATGTCATCTCTCAATTTTGTCTATAGATTCAGTGCAATCCCAACCAAAACTTCCAGAATATATCATCAGGTTATAATTTGACAAGATTCTAGCAATTTACTTTGACAAAACGAAACAAAATTTTAATTTGACAAAATTAACACAGAAATTCAAAGGACTAAGAATATCCAAAAGAACTCTGAAAAGGAAGAATAAAGTTAAAAAATTACTGTTACCTTCTATCAAGATTTATTATAAAGTTATGATAAACCTCACAGTGTGGTATTGGCACAAATTATACTGAGCATTGTGGCACATGCATGTAATCAAGCTGCTTGGGAGGCTGAGGCAGGAGGATCTCAATTTCAAAAGCAGCCTTGGGAAGCCCCTGAGCAACTTAGTGAGACTCCATCTCAAAATAAAAATGAATAAATAAAATAGCTGGGGATGTGGCTCATTTGTTAAGCCCTACTGGGTTCAATTCCCGGAACCAAAAAGAGTAAATTATATCAGTGGATCAAGATAGAATCCAGAAATAGAACCACACACACCCATTGGCAGCTGATTCGCAATGGTTCGTAGAATATTCAGAGAAAGAAGATTGTTCTTTTCAATAAACTGTGCTAGAATAATTGCACATTAATATGCAAAAAAGTGAACATCAATCCATGCCTCACACCATATATGAAATTCAACTCAAAATGGATCTTAGACATAAATATAAAACTTAAAGCTCTAAAACTTCCAAACAAAAGGACAAGAGGAACTCTTTGGTTTAGGCAAAGATTTACTAGATAAAACACCAAAAAAACAATCTATTAAAAAATTGAAATCATCAAAATTAAAAAAAAAAACTTTGAAAGACATTGTTTAAAAAATGAAAAAAAACATTAGTACAAAATTTAGAATAAAATATTTTCAAATCATTTATCTGGTGAAGAACTTGTACTCAGAATACCTGCACTCAAAACTCAGTAATGAGAAAATTAACAACTTGTTTTTCCAGAGAGGCAAAAGATGTGAGCAAATACTTCACTAAACAAGATACAGAGAAGGCACATAAGCACATGAAAACTCAATACTTAGGATCACTAGACATTAAGAAAAACTCAAGTTAAAAGAACAAAACGTAGCACTCCATAGCTCCTACAATTACAAGACTCTCCCAGCCCAAGTTCTTATATTTGAAGGCACTTAGGCTCTCAGGCACTACTTATGGGAATGTAAAATGGTCCAACTCCTTTGAAAAACTCCTTGACAACTTCTTAAAATGTTGAACACACAACCATCTGATGACATAGTTCCGCTGCGCTGCTCCTAAGTCGTTTCCAAAAATCATACAACCATTCTTCTACACAAGTATTCAGAGAAGCTTCATATATAACAGCTAAAAATTAGAAAGCCTCTAAATGTCCATCAACAGATGGATAAACACCTAGCAGTATCTTCCTATAATCAGAAGCTGTTCAGCAACAACAAAACTCAGCTATCGACACATGCCATAACCGGAACAATATGAAAATATATAGGCTAAGTGAAATAAGCTGGACAAAGTAATATTAACTATAATATAATGACCGTACAAAAATTCTCAAAATTGCAAATTAATCTACAGTGAAAGAAAATACATCTCTGGTTGCCTGGTGATGTCAGAGAGGCAAAAAGGAACAGAAGAGAGAGTTTACAAAGTTGTATCAGGGATCTTTCATTGTGACAGATATAGTCACTATTTTGATTGTGCTTATGGTTTCATAAATGTATACATAGGAAAGACTCACCAAATTTAAATATATGCCTTTCATTGTATGCTAATTAGAATTCAGTAAAGCTGATTTCTTTTGGTTAAGTGCCCGTGAGAATTCTCAAGCAAAAGCAGCCTTCATGTGAGTTTACTGTTCAAAATCGCATTACAAAGAGACGACTAGAAAGCACAGAATAAGACAGTAAAATTTAATCTCTGGGCTAGCACATAAATATAAAAAGTCTCAATTTGCCAGTTAAAATACAAAAGATAGACAACAAGAGCTTCATCTAAAAATAAAAACATATGGAGAGAATGGGAGACGTCTCACCAAGCAAACATGAGCCAAGAGGAAACTGGTACACTAGTTATGTTAATGTCGTAAAAAAATAAGTCAAAAAGCACTCAAAGGGTAAAGAGATTCGTTATCATAATTAAAGGTGATAAGAATAATAAAGGAGGCAGGAGGAAACTCTGGGGATGATGAATATGCTTGTGGTTCTCATTATAGCGATGGTTTCACACATGTGTGCTCATGTCCAAACTCATCAATTTGTACAAATATGTGTGGCCTTTTGTGTCCAATCTGAATTCAGTAATAAGAGGTGTATCTGAGTTCACAACGCTCATATAAACTCTCTTCCTTTAAAAGTAGGAACTGTGATGGAAGAGACCACATCTTACTCATCCTTGGGTTGTTAACACATGAACCTGTATACCTAGCACATAGTAGGTGTTCGAAAAAAACATCTAATGAAAGAGTGAATAGATGTATTAGTGGCTAACTACTCTCTCCAAGATTAAAAGCTATGGTGAATATGATGTTTGTCTACATTGAATTTAAGGTTCAGGTGTGGAAACCAGTGGTTACTGAATTGAGGAAATCAGAAATTTGGAAGTGGTTTTATTCTCTTGCTCTAATCCCTTAGATGACCTTTGATAATCCCCTTTACTCTTCCTGGTCTTTGTTTTGGCTTTCAGACTAATGATGTGAGCATGCTTCTTATACATCATCATTTTGTTCAAGGAGTATTTTCCAAGTTCTTGCATATCCTTAAGTGAAAGGGGACGTTGTCACCAAGAATTGCTATTTTATAATGGCATAGAAGAGAAGGATTCTTCAAATCAGTTTGCAAAACCAGTCACTTTACTGACATCTTCTCTGCCCCAGTTTTCTAAATCAGCCAATAATAATTATTCCATATAAATCAGGCCTCCCTGAAGCTTTGTTTTCTTTACCACTGCAGCAAGCTGGCTGCTTTTTCCTCGTTACATTTTATGTCTTTGTTTTGTTTGCACAGACCCTTTCTTCCTTTCTACCAGTATAATTTTCCCTCCATCATGAGATGCTAAATTTATGGGTGGGAAATGCTGGCTTCTCTCAGCTCTTATTAAAAAAAAAAATTGTATTCTAATTACAACAAAGAAATAAAAACATCCAAACATTTCACCTTTGTAAGGATTGATCTGACTGCAAAATCTGACCAACAGTCTGTGATGGCTCTAATGATCCCAATGGGAACTCTATTTCCCATTTCCAGAATATTCAAGGGTCTCCATACAGCAACCCCTCAATACAAGGAAATTCTGTTCTCTCTATTGGAGAGAAGCTGTTCTACACGTTACACATGCAGTTTGTACCCAGAAGAGGAAAGGAATGTCATGGCCAAGTTAGCTTCTAAAATACAGATAATCTGTCTAGACCTAAGCCCTAAAACATAGTCCTCTAGTCTCATTGAGAAAGACTTCAGGGATCAAAGAAAGAAAACAAAAGACTGATATACCTGATGCAATACTGAAGCAAACACGAATAAGAGAATCCACTGTCTCAAACACAAGAAGTATTCTGTCAATGCTTGTTGAGTGAATTGCAGACCAGATCCCAGAGTTGTCAAACTTGGAAGAAGTTTGAAAAATCACCTGGAGTGACTGGAAGCCCAGAGATGTTAAATAAATTCTCTTAAGATCACAAAATGAACTAATAGAGGAGGCCAGACTAGACTCTAAGTCTCATCTCTCCATTCAGTGTTTTTCCCCCAAGAGTCAAGATAGGAGTTGATACAGCAATCTGTATACGGGGTAAAAGCGGGAGTTCATAACTCACCTGAATCAAACCGTGTAATATGATGTATTAAGAACTATGTAATGTTATGAACGACCAATAAAAAAAAAAAAAAGATAGGAGTTGACCTCCAACCCCTTTCCTTCTCACCTTCCGGTAATCCATTTGGCAATTAGGCTTAGTAACTGCCCCAGAGTTAATAGCCCTTTAGTTGATTTGACCAGAAGCAAACCTGAAGACAACAGGGGACTCCACAGAGGCCATCTGAGCCAGGAGTCTTCTGCTAGCTTCTTTCCTACAGTGCTTTGGGATAGTGAGAAAGTCACAATGTCTGGGCTTCTGCTTTCAGCATTGTTTCTAAGTAAACTATTGTGTAAGCATCACACTCCAGATACCTGTTATTCTAGAGCAAATGGAAACATACTCACAAAAGAGAATGGTTGTGGAAACAATTCTCTGAATGGTTAAAATCAGTTAAACTTTTACAAAAACTAATTTCTGGCTTGATTTATTCTCCCTCTTTTCTGCTATTACTGTATATTTTGTATATTATGTTATCACGCTTATTATCACTATGTTCAAATAAATATCCTCTACCCCAGAAACCCTGAAAACTTTTGAGAACACTAAAAAAGTTTCAGGGATTCATCACATTTGATACAGAGACTGGCATACAGATGGCATATCATTGGTGCATGATCGTTAGATGTCTGACTTTGTAAGGGACATTGCCAATGATCACTTCTTTTAGGACAATCAAGGGAAAGGCCAAATTACTTTTGCTGATTTCCCAGTTTCATTTCATTAGCTACAATCACAACCAAATATTTCCTATGTGTCCCTTCTGCCCCCATATTGAAGTTGATGCTGATGACACCCAGCTAAAACACATGCTAGTAAGATATTTAATGAGCTGTGGGTCTTAAAAACTTATTAAAAAAGGAGATCGTGTTTTTAGTTCCCAAATCTCTAACATCTCATTATGATACTGTGATGGTTATTAAAGAGGACTAAACAGACTATTTTAAGGAAAGCGTTTTTACTAAGCTCCCATGAAACCTGAAAGTATAACCTGAGAATTAAAATGTTTTAGTATTATTATCAAACAATTTTTAAGGGACCAGAAGAAAATAATAGGTAGTCACTAGCAATAGTCCCACAAATAAATGAACAAAATATGAAACTGATCATCAGCCACTGAGTTATTGAGTCCAATTTTATGAGTCAAAAATCAAAATTGCCTGAATTTATAATCTTCACAAACATCATAGACAAATTAAGGAAATCATCCAACATTTCAAATGCAATTCAGGACAACATCAAACCATTAAATAAGAATTCTCTACCAAAACAGAACCATACACACCATGATCTCATGCAGATGGAATTATGGCCAGATGGAACAGTAAACTCTGAGGTCTGGCAACATGATCTTTGGCACAGTGAGTATGTGTCATATGGAAAGTCGAGAGGAGGTCTCATGGAATCATGCAAATGAGGCTCAGAAAATCCATCCTGAACAAAAAAAGAAGGCAGGCCCTGGATTGTAAGTAAAGATGGCCAGGTGATATGGGTATGACAGAAAAAATGGGGATGCCCAAGTGGAATGGAACCAGGTGCTATCCATAAATGTACCACCTATTAGCTATGGCATTGCAGTGTTAGCTTGCCAAGAGCCATTCGTGAACTGTGCATGATGGTGCCTGATGGGGCTCCTCTCTGATTCTTATTTCTGGCTCGCTCTCTTATTTTTTATTAATTATTTCAGACTTTCTATTTCTCAAGTGGCTCACAACTTCTGAGCAGGAAACTCCCCTGGCTTGGTGCTGGCTGCCCCACATTGGCTCTTTTACTTTCTCTAGAAAATAAAGAGTCCTAGCACCCACATCACAGGATGGCCGTGATTCAACCGAAATTCTAATCCTGGAGAGATCAAAGCACCTGCCCTGTGTACTAAGCTGTAAAGCAAGCATTGGTTTGAGAAAGCACTGTAAAGACTCCTGAATAGAATTTGTTATGTCACCTAATGAGTACACAGCCACTAGATTCCCGCCTTCTATCTAACTTGTGCAATGGACTAGATTTCAAGGTGGCTGCCTATGGCATAGACAATGCTGTGTTTATATCATTCTTCTTCCTGGGCAATAACTAGAGGAAGTTTCCAAGTCTCACATACAGTTAGGTTGAGGTTTTGGAAGTAGGTCCTGTCCAATTTGATTCAGGTAGGAAGGGATTGCCACTTCCAGTCCTGCTTTAATGTCCCTTTTGGAAATAGTTAGACATCTTTCAGTCACTGGTTTTCTACCTTACTATGTCAAATTGTCTTTCTATCCCTAAGCAATAGTTTTTGCCAATCCTATAACTTCCTGGTTGTTTTTAATGATTAAAACATAGCCCATGCTGGGTGCTAATCCTAGTGACTCAGGAGGCTGAGGCAGGAGGATCATGAGTTGAAAGCCAGCCTCAGAAAAAAATGAGGTGCTATGCTAAAGATAGTGAGACCCTATATCTAAATAAAATACGAAAAATAGGGCGGGGAATGTGGCTCAGTGGTCGAGTACCCCCGAGTTCAATCTTCAATCCCCTGTACCCCAAAATAAAAAATAAAAACAGAGCCCAATCCAGTTTCCAGCTTAAACTGCACTATTAGCACAAGTAAAAATAGTGGCACTGGTTTCCCAGCATGAGTGTGGCTGCCCCTCCCTCCGGGTAGAGACTCTGATGTTGAGGTCAGAGAGGAAGGATGGGATGCAGGCTCTCCCTCCTTGATGGTCCTCTATGTGTAACCTGTGAGACGAGTCCCCAGCCTGACTCTGATTCATTCATGAGTTCTACATAACGTTTGCAGCCTCCTTTGCTGGGCTGGTCTTCATATCAGCACGTGATCTTCTTGGCAGTAGTGCTAATCTAGCTCTCTCCAGAGATTCACTCAATGCAAAAACTATTTCTTTCACAGCCTTGATTGCCACGCAAACCCCCTCCTTTTGTTTGGTTCCCTTTGCAAAGCCTAGCAGTCTCCTGGGTAGCCTGAACTTTCCGAGGCAAAAATGAATAAGTTCTGAGGGAGTTTGCTTCAGATTCTCCTTGGGCACACCTTATCCTAGTCCTGTCAAGTCTGTGAGTCTGTCTTATACAAATGGCATCCCACTTCCAGAGTCCCTTAGCAAAGCCATGCTCTGGTTCGTGTGTGTGTGTGTGTGTGTGTGTGTGTGTGTGTGTGTGTTGAAAACTTATCCCCACTCTCACAACTGGGCCAGATGATATTTTAACTCAGAAAATATTTTGTCCAGGAATCAAACGACCCTTTGTTTAAGTACTCCTAATACTTTTTCTTTATTAGTACATAAAAATTGTACATATTTATGATATGCCATGTGATATTTTGATACATGTATACATCAGATAACTTTCAATCCAGGGTAAACGTACTTATCTCCTTGAATATTTATCATTTTTGGTCACCAAAGACAGCTTTCCCACACTTCTGTCATCAGATGCAGGGGCAGTTCCTCAGAAAGTCAGGCCCCATGGCCCCTGGGACAGATGAAGGGACTGAAGCCAGACTCATCGTGGAGGTGTCTTGGAGATTCGGGGATCCTGGCCAGATTCCCATGTGCACTTGGCAATGATGCCAGGAGTCGCAATGCAGCCTGGGAAGCAGTCACCTCACTTTCAAAAATAGGATATCAGAGAAAAAAGTGTGCAAAGCTTTTATTTCATATATTCATTTACTGCCGTTTCTGTTTAAATTTACTAAGAAAGCAATCAGTGTGTTTTGTAAATGAGATTCAGAGGCAGTACTTCTCTGCAATCGGAAGACAGAGAACATTGAAGTCAATTTAGCGCTTCATAACTGTATCCCATTTCACCTTACCTCTAACACCAGGATAGATTTAATTTCTCTTGGCAGGAAATTAAGCTTTGTTCGCTGCCCATTCTGATTCTTGGAAGAAGTTCTCTTCACTCCCCGCTCTCAAACAGGAATGGAGCTGCACTTGATGAATTAAAGCAACTGTGAACCTCTGCCTGTTCCTGGACAAGCAAAGCATACTCTGTCATCCTTTGAGTGCCGCAGAATCCCACCCTGCTGAGCCCATTGAAGAGCTTCTCTCGTCTATGCTTCACCATGTCACTTAAGGGGTGGGAGATGCCAGGGCCCCTCTGCACCCCAGTTCAGAGAGAAGGCAGCAGAGCATATAAACCAAAGCTAGTCTGCACAGAAGAGGGAGGATCATGTTGAAAACATGTAAAGCCTGGGTAGTTTTCTCATTCATCTTTGGCTGATGGAAGATGGTCCGCTGTGAGGTGAGGGATGACCCAGCAGCAATGAAGCTGTCTGCAACATCAAGAGCTCCTTGGCTATGGCACATACCTCAGAATTACTGCGACTGCCAGGGTGTCAGAAGCCATCAATTGTCCCAGACTCACCTGCTGGGCTCAGAGCCATGAACCACGGGGCTCAAACATCATCCTTCTCCCGGACAGAACCCACACTTACCTCTTTATCATCCAGATCCCCCACCCCAAACCTGTCCATGGATCAAGTCCCATTCCTTCTCCAGGTACAGTCATGGCACATAGAGGAGCATCATCATTCTTCCTCCCAAGTCACACCACAGGGAATTATTTCCTTCTCTTTCAGATGAATTACTGTCTGACAGCCCAGATCCTTCCCTTCTGTGTGTCCTGCATACAGAGGAAGGGGGCAAGGGAAGTCTAGGCCACTCCTTTCTGGGCTGACCAGTTATCTCCATCACTTCTGCTACTTGGTCAAAAGGTTCTTCACACCCATCTACATCAGACTACTCTCCAACCAAGCCAGGGAGTGAAACTTGGAAAGCATGCCTGGTCTTTGCTTCAGAGTCATCTTGGGATTCCTGAATCCTCTCACCTTACAAACCCTCTGGTGATGATCCTACTCTCGATTTAAACTCTTCCAGAGAAGTGAGGCAGAATCTCCCCTAAAGCTGTCGTTTCACTGGTGGAAATTCCTAATAGCAAAATGTCTTCTGAATAGCAATGCAGCCTCTACAATAACTTTCACCGATGGGATCACAAAATACAAAGTATCCTTTAGTACAACAGGCATCAGAGAAACCAAACACTGGCTCCCTCAAGAGGACATCTCTCTTGTGATCAAGACCTGAATCTCTTCTCAAATTCTCATTTAAAATACAGTTTTCACAAATGCTTTCTTTCAATTTCTCCAGAATACTCCTTTGAAAATAGGTGCCTGCTGGGTGCAGCGGCACACATCTGTAATCCCAGCAGCTCGGGAGGCTGAGGTAGGAGGATCCCAAGTTCAATGTCAGTCTCTCAGCAATTTAGCAAGGCCCTAAGCAACTAAGCAAGACCCTGTCTCCAAATAAAAGAGGCTGAGGATGTGACTCAGTGGTAAAGCATTCCTGAGTTCAGTCCCTGGTGTGTGTATCTGTGTGTGTGTGTGTGTTTGTTGTGTGTAGTGTGGAAGTATGACCAACACTTAGCCACAATCATATTAGTGAGACATGCAGTGAACATTTGCCTTTCTGTGCCTCTTTTTATTTCCACACTAAAATGAGCAAAATTGATTAAAAGCTGCATTAAACTTTGATTCATATTATAATAACTTGTCAACAAAAGCTCAAGCAAGATTCCTAACAAATATTTTATTTTAAATCTATATTTCCCCCTATTTCATAATGCAGTTGATTTAAAAAAAAATCCTTATTAGCATGTTTGTATTTACTCCAAATTAAATTATACTATCTTTGGTTCATCATTTCAATTTGTTTCTCTCTTTTTAGATTCTGATTCTCATTCACTGTACTGACTTTCCTTTCTAGCCTCCTATCATGCCCAAATGTGATCAATGAGTTATGTCCTCCTTCAAGACACGAATGGGAACAGGAAAGTGGAGTCCAGAGCCTAGAAATACCTCCTAGATTAAGGGGACAGGGGGAGGGGAGGGAAAGGTAAGGTGCTAGGGAACAAAATTGACCAAATTATATTATTTTGGGAACATGTATGAAATAAACAACAAATCCTACAGTCAGATCCTGAAGTTTGGATTTAAAACTTCACACTTTTGAAATCCAAAGCCAACACAGAGTATTTTTTCTGCTGCTTTTTCAATATGTCATCACTTAAAGTAATATTTGCAGGTAGCCTAGATAACTCAAGAAGTACCATAGTTGGAAATGAAAAAAGGAAATTTTGGTTGATATTTGAAAAGTATTGTCCTGCCTCAGATGAGCAGGCAACTGGGGGTGGATGCGGAGAGGGAGAGAGAGAGCTGTGTGTGTACCAAATGCACAACAAGCACAGCTTGTGAGCAATTTATCCAAGACTATTCACCAAAATCCAGATATTCCCCACCTAGTCAATTTCTTTAATCAGATTATTCAATGACAATATCCAAATGAAATTAGATCAGTCTAGCCAACTTTGAAGACCCATTATTTGTAATAATTTCATCTTTCCAGGGGGCTCACTATCCATCTGTAAGTATTTCGCCCCTAAATTTGACTAGGGATTGACATCATCTTCATTGATATGTTCTTTTCAGAATTTCTCTAATTCCCTTTTTTGAAAACCAGTGATTTTTTTTCACATTTCAAATTTTTCAGCATCTTTTTCCTTCCCAGCAATTCTGGGAATTCAGTAAAAATTTTAAATATTGATCCAGCACTTACTTTGTTACAGATACTGTCCTATTTGTTTATCCCCATTAAAATTCAGATTGGGTAACCCAGAAGCTCAGGAGGCTGAGGCAGGAGGATCACAGGTTCAAAGCCAGCCTCAGCAACTTCGTGAAGCCCTAAGCAAGTTAGTGAGACCCTGTTTCAAAATAAAAAATAAAAAGGGTTGGGTGTGTGGCTCAGTGGTTAAGCACTCCTGGGTTCAATTATCGGTACCAAAAAAAAAAAAAAAAAAAAAAAAAAACCAGATTGGCAGCCCTGCTTTTCATCTCTTCCAACATAGATATAATTTTCTTAATGTAGTCTCTGGAAGCAAAATAGACCTTGTCCTTTTTCGTTTCACTGATCAACTATATACCAACTACACAGGATCAAGGTCATCCCTTCCTCGTTCTTCAGGAGTTAGATGTGGATGAATGAAGCTCTCTGCTTTCTGTAGCACTCGTCACAGATTCTTCACAGTTTTGCCAGTGTTATCTTTGCAACTTCGTTTCCCTCATTGATGTCCATCCTTAATACGAATCATCAATTCAGTCTTCCACACTGGATGAGAATGAGTCAAAAAACAATATACAGCTGAACCTTATTTGAGCTTTTTAAAAAATCATATTTAGTAGAGGTAGTATTGTATAAACTTTACATCATTAAGCTTCAAAATTCCTCCTAAAAACATTGAGCCCTGGCAGGCTTCAGGCTTCAGGCTTCAAGAGTGGGCTGCATATGAGATTCCTCCTGTCAATGCAGGAGAGGTGAGTACTTAATATCTTTATCAAAATTATAGAATGGAAAGCCAGGCTTGGTGAACCCATCGCTAGATAGTGTTTCATGAAAGGAAGCCCAGGCAGGATGACGGAGGAGACAATTCCAATTTTTATGAACTGAAAAACAATGGAAAGAAAAGAACCAGAGGTCCAAGAGGTGACAGGAGTTCTTGAGCAATTGGGTTTAAATTTACAGTCTAAGCCTGAGCCTGGAGAGAAGTTGTCTTCTGAAAAGGAGAGGGAACACCAAGTTTACAGGGATTGTCTTCTCCATTTCTGATTCTGTGAGGGGAGCACTGTCACTACAGTGGGGTCAACATAGTAAAGAGGGTGGAATAGGAGAGAGATAGAAGTCTACTTTAAACTCTTGAGCCTCCTTGCTTTTGTGAGGCAGAACACCTTGGGTGGAGGAGCAGCAAATACCAGAAGGATCTATGCTGTTCGCCAGCTTCTGTTCTTCATTAACTTTCCTTCATAGATGAGCTACACTACAACCTGTTGGCATCCACTCAACTTCCACCTACCTTCCACAGGCTAGCTTCTTAGAGGGAATTTGGGAGGTATAAGGGGATTTGTTTTACAAACCCAAGCTGATGGTAAGACAACATAGCCACTACAAGGAATCAAAACAATGGATTTAGAAATAGTATGTTCACCAACTCAGAGATGGTCAAATAGTAAGTGTGGCTACCACGCCCAGGAGATTAGCCATCCCCAGTGATCACAGGATCACATTTTGCTTTATAATGTTTTATGATATGTAATCTAATCCCTAATGCCAGAAAATGAGACAGCAGCAACATACCAAATCCCATAATAGATGATAATGACAATAGCTAATATGTATTGATTAGCTACCATGTTCCAGGCACAGAGCAAGTACCTTACAAAAATGTCCCAATTCATCTTCATAGCAATCTTATAGGACAGGTATTATGAGTATTGTCATTTAACAGAGAATAATTCACCCTAAGCAAGTTTTATTTACTCATTTTTCAGACAATTTTTTTCTTTACTCAAGTAATTTACTCAATATATATTTAATATATAGCAGAAAAGAAAGTTCACAGTCAGCCATGTGCACACAGGGAGAAAACACCTGACCGCACTCACCTTGTTGTAGAGTGCACATTTCATTTTTAAGAAAGAAATTAAGATCAAAACTAGATGTGGTCAAGGATATCCACAATTTGAAACCCCATTAAATCTTGGTTTAGCAACAACACTAATAAGTTGAGAAAAGGGAAAGGTAAATATTTTATATACTAGTATTATGTAACACAGTATACAACTTGATTAAATGAGATATCAGATATCTTTATGTATTACAAACCACATATAAATACTATATTTTACCATTATATATTTTGTCCTGTACTATAGTATATTATATAAGTCCAAGGGCTGTGATATGCATATCTCATAGATGGCAACCTCAAGCTCCCAACAGAACACAGACCGGTATGTTATAAGTGAAGCCTTCATCTCCTCCACAATTGTTCTACAGCAAAGCATCACACAAGTACAGTAAACCCATGTGAAGGAGCTCATGTTTGCATAACTTGACTGAGTTTCATTCACACAATGAGAGGAGAAATAAACACCACTGAATTTTGATATCAGTATCTAAAATGACTGACATGTTTAGAAAAGACTAAACAGAAACACATAAAAAGACAAACATATATTTAACTGAGGATACTGTGGCCACATCAACTGTGTTCTGCATCTTGGCGGGCAGGCATTGAGGTAGGACTTGAGCAAGAGACAGAATAGCAATTCCATTTGAAAATTTTTTCTGTGTCTTCAACCCGTTTCTTCAAATTATTTTAATCACTATTTCAACAACTTTTATTTTGACACACAATCATTAATTATAAAAAGCTATAAATAAAGAACTTGGAAAGCCTATGACTGTGTTCTGCTTTGATACTTCAATTCATAGGATAAATTTTTATGTAGAAATATGATACCTGACAAAATCAGTGCCATGGGCAAATAAAAACAGCTTTGAAGAGCATGTGATTAGCACAGAAGAAAGGGTTTCCACAGTACAGGACGTAGACCAGAGAGGGAAAGCTGGGTTCCATCTGCAATTTTAAACGTGCCAATAACTTCCAACCATGTCTGTCTTGAGCTACAATAGCAGAAGAGGAGCTTGAACATGATAGTGATAATTCTTCAATTTGCCCAACCAAGAGGAAATAAACAGGCTGAATAAGACAGAGATAGCCTAACACAGACACAACAACCCCCTCACAAACCGCCCCAGCCCATTGGTCCAGAGCCAGTTCCTCCCACTACCCTGGCACAGTCACGTGGGCTAGTGGGGCCCAGCCCCATCCTCTGTGTTTTCACAGGGGCTATTTATTCCTGATACCTTCACCTGGAGACATATCTCAGCTTTCAAAGCCAGTCTCAAGTGTTATTTCCTCTGTCTACAAACTCTCTCTTTTGTGTGTTCATTAGTCTTTGAATATACATCTCTGATGACCTGTACTACATATTATTCTGTGGACTTGATTATTCATGGTGGGCCTCTAGATTCGATAACTGTATAGTAAAATGATACACAGATATAGTAAGCATCATTCTGTCTGGATATATGGTTTAAAGGCTTTGAGAAAGCAATCATCTCAATGTGAGACTTTTGGGAATACAATGTATGCACGTGTAAATGTGCATACATATTTATATATATGCACACATACATACACATACATTCATTTATACATAAACACATTCACATATATAAATTCTGAAGAGAAGAAGGAAATCGATACTTGCTTACCTAGGCATGCTCAAGAACAAAGGTACTCTTATTCACTTTGTACCCTCAGTACTGGTCCTGGTGTTGTGAATGTGAAAGCTACTCAATGACAGCAGACTGAATGAATGTGTAGACTTGAAGATCCGAGTCATGATGTGTAGGAACTACACCCTCTTAGTCTTCTCATATAATACACATGGGGCAGGATGATTGATATGCTGCAGGTAATCATTTAATAGCTGGGTATACTTTCATAAGACAGAATAACATTCATGCATCCCATTCAAAAATCTCCCTATTCTTCAGAAGCAAATTGGTACTCAACAAGCAATGAATCTTTGAGACATGCTTTTGAGAGATAAGACTCCTCCCAAGATCCTACAAACATAGTCCTTGTTCTCAGAACTTTTTTGAATAGAATCTTATCTACTCAAACTGAACCAGGAGCTGTGGCTTTGAAAAATAAGTGGATAGATGTAATTCTGAGCAATGTCATTATACTGTCCCTTAAAGTAGATGACCAAGACAGAGTTTGAGTTATTATGTAGGCAGCAGGAAATAGTGAAATTGACAGATTTCTTTATCCTCAGTGATAACAATAACGATGATGAGTGAGTCCTGGGTTCCATTTCACAGAATGGCAAATGAATTTCCAGGGTCTTCTCTAAAGAATTAGAGGTTGAAGCAGAAAAATGAAATATGATACTATGTGAAAGATGGTGGGAGAAATACTACTTATGACAAAGCATTATCAAAGAGACTAATTTCCTAGACTCTTGTTTTCTCCCACAGGCTGAAGCTGCTCCTTGATCTCAAGAAATCTTTGAGCCTTACTGATGAGAACCCATCCCCAGATTTTGCGTTACTCTGTGGCCACACCTTCCCCACCCTCACTTGGGAGGAAGAGGAGAAGTAAATCAACTTGGTGAACTTCTCCATTCCAAAGAAACAGCTCAGCTTAATTGGTGTGTTTTCCTTTCCAGATTGTAAAATTGTGTCATTTCTAAGCCCTAAACAATGACTTGAATACTACTCTGTGCTAAAAAGTCTGCTTTTTCCAAGAAACATGCTAGGTCACTACTACTGACTTCCATTTGTCTCCAAATATTGTCTTTTCTACTACCTACCAGTATGCATTACTTTCTCCCCAGAGATTTCAGTAAAAGACCTAAATTAGCTGTCACAGATCCCCAGTTCTAGTCCAAAGAGCACTACTAACAAGCCAGTAAACCACTTAATATTTTAATAGCACTTTCAATCTGTATAAAGCCACTTTTTAATTTGATGCCCCCAATAACCTTAAGAGCTAGAAAGGATATGGCCACTATCTGGGAGATTAAGAAAAGCAAGCACTGAGAGGTCACACATGTGGAAGAGATTTAGAACCCTGAGGATGTGATATAACTGGGGTGAGTGACAGCCCTTGTGTGCCTCCCAGGACAGGGGTCTGTGATCATCATCCTGTGCTCAGCCTGCTGCATCTCTACCTTTGCCCCACATGGTGATATCTTCACTCTGGCATGTTTCAATTCTTTCATGTGAAGCTCCAATCTCATATACACCAGAGTTAGTCTAAGTTTTTTTCCCTCCTTATATTTGTTATGGAGCCCTAAACTTTGAAAGCTACATGTGGGGAAAGAACTTACCATTTTAAAGCCAAGAATCCAGATAGAAACTTTGAAATGTTAATTGATCCACACTCAAGAATCACCAAATGAGAACATCCAGAGAAACCCTCCCAGAGCAAGAATGCATATCAAGTCTGCCAGCTTTCTCTACTTAGCCCTAATTGCAACCCCTGTGTTTGTTAGGAGGAGATGAGGCTGTTTGGGGAATCAGAGAGGCGAGAGCAAGGGCTGTGTCAAGAGGCCAGGGAAGTTTAACCTGCATCTCTATTAAAATTCAAAATGCCAGAAAGTCTCAGAAATTTTGCCTAAGATTCTGGAGGTCATCTTTGGCCTTTGAGAAAGTCTACAAAGCCTAGGAAAACCAGGTCCCAGGGGAAGGTACTGGTATCAAAACTACTCACTGAGGTCCCAGAGGACATTACTGTCACCACTACCACTCGAGCCCTGTTCTTTTGACTCAGTTTTCCTTCCACTTCATCTTTCTGCTTCTCGATTTCTTTGAGTCTCTATTTTCCCAACTGTTAAAGGAGAAGTGCGATGGGATGCTACCTAAGATTTGCAGTTCAAATTCTACAGTTTCTTTTCCTTTGAACAGCATCTCAGCCTAGCGCAGATTCCTTCCTTATCACTACAGACACTCATTTCCTTTTTCCTACTTTATTCTCATTCCATCCCAAACCAACTTTGTTGATTCGAGTTCACAGTCCAACTGGAAGATAAATGAAATGGGAACCCAATTTTCCTGTTCAAGTCTTAACGGCAGCTCCAACCTGTAAGTCTCAGTGAGAAATCCCATACGCCAGTCCTGTTGAGGACGAAAGATCACTATGTTTGTTTACTTAGGACCAGACAAGCCTCTCTTTAAAGTTTAATTACCACAGAATCGGACAGCTTCTATATCCTGAACGCCTGAGTTAACATGGCATTTGTTTTGCTGCTGTGCAAACTCAATTTAGTTCCCACCCTTCTCATTCCCTTTCCAGTGCCACCTGGGTGACTTGTCACACACTATTTGAAAAATCCATACATTTCCCAAGCAAGGTCAGAAAGCTGGTTGGAGACTCCTGGTCACCACTGGGTCAAGCATGTGTTGCTTCAGAGAATCACTAATAACATCTGAGGACAGAGAAAAGAATAACTTGGCTATCGATTTCAAGGGAAAGAAAAGACAAAAAGAAAGTCCAGCCCTAGGAACTAAAAGTGGGTCTTGAGTAGGCAGCAACTTTTAGGGACATTTTTGCAATGGGGAGAGATTGCCTGCATCTATAGGAGCAACACATCCACTGGTGATGGGTGGAGGTGAAGGAAAGGCTATCATCCCCGATCCACAAAACAAACTGGTTTTCAGCCAGGTGCAAGTCCAGGGATGGGATGCTAACCTCACCCTAATCTTCTTCCCCTTTGCTCAATTCCCGAGAACTTAAACTTTCATCTATAAGTGCTTCTGCAACTCTTCCAGGTAGTCCTAGGTAGCTTCAGCCCCCTGTTCCTCACATCACTGTATCCATGTCCCTTTGACACTGTGACCCTTAACTCCCATCAGAGCAGTCTCCAACCCAATCCACTCACATCAGTCATAGTCGGCTTTGTTGATTCAAGTTCACAGTCCAACTGGAATCCATAGTCAAATGCCCCACCCTCTAAAATTCCAAACCACAGACATATAAAACTTAATTAATAAAAGCTAATAGCCATGAATTTTGTCTTGGTGACTAATGATAAGCCTTGGGATGGGTTTCCATAGGACAAAACCATTCCACAGTTCCTTTTTAAAGAGCTCATGAAATTTAGCTGAAGGAGGAAGAGGGACCAGGGGTGGCATTTCCCATGTAAAACTATCCACAGAAGCAGGCAAGAGAGATGCTCGTCAAGGACGAGGCACAGCATCAAATGCATCCCTCAGCTCTCCTTCCAGGAGGCACCTGCTCTGAAGAGCGCCTTCAAGTGGCAGATGCCAGCCACTGCGCCTTTGGGATCTTCTGCAGTGTTTGGGCCAGGGGCATGATGTCTCTGAGACAATGGGGCTTCTAGGATCTGCCAATTTCTGTTCAGCACAGAATTTCTCTAACAAAAAATATATATATATCATTGCCTATAACTCCCCTTTAGGCTAGATGAGACTTTCACAGAGTTGCTCTGAAGTTTGAGGATCCTCTAACCCAATCCTCCCTCCTTTCCCCTCTCCATTAGAAGTTGTCAAATCTGCATCACAGTCTACAGACATCCTCTGCCTCTTCCTACTCCCTCTTCTCTTTTATCTTTCATGGGCTTGACTTCTGTAAAAGAAAATCTTTTGCATTTTTAATTCTGTTTTTGTGTCTGCTTCCTCTGAGTCCCAAACTGCCATGCAAAGAGACAACGTAGCTTTCTCAGGTGAGGAGAAAGCTAGAAAGGCTGTAAGAAAACTGACTCATTTGCATTTTTATCCCCAGTGTCTGGGGGGGCGGGGATGAAAATGACACAAGCACAAGTGTGGCTTAATGTGTGAATGTCACACTGGTAGCCACCAAGACAAGAGTTCTCATCTGGTGTCCAGGGATTGAGCCACCCAGGTCACTGGATCATACACATAGTAACCTTAAGTCCCAGCCAACAGTTACTCTCAGAACCCTTCTAGAAGAAGGTGAAAAAAATTGTGGATGTTTTTCCATCATGGAAAAGCTAGTGCAGCAGTTCCAGACCCTCTCCCTGGACACATGGTGTCCTCCTCATTCACCTCCATGGACCTCCACATTGCTGGGCATGGTGGGCAGAGAGTTTTTCTGTCAAGATTTGCAAACCCTCTAAGATTTACAGAGATTTTAAAAAATCAATAAACAAAACAAAAACCCTTATGTAATTTTCATCGGCTATTCAATTCCCAAACCTATCTGAAAGCTACAGGGTTGACTCTGTGTTATCATTCAGGATTCAATTCAAAGGTGACTTTCTCAGAGAGATCATCTAGGATATCCCATGGTATCCCGCATCCCACGACCCTCTTTTATTTCTTCTTGGAACTGACCACTGTCCGAAATTTTCTAAATTATTTGTGTCCTTGTTTAGCATTTATTTCCTGCTCTGGAATGCACACTGCAGGAGATACTGATTGTCTTGTCCACCCTGTGTCCTCAAGACACTAGAATTGCAGGCACAGACTTCAATGAATGAGAGAAATGGCGCCCATTTCCATGGAGCGTGGTTGATCTGGGGAAGCAAGAATTCAGAGAGCAATTGCAGAATCTATTACAACCTCATTTGAGGAATCTGAATTTCAACTCAGAGGACTATACTTTTTCTTTCTTATCCTTCATTCACTATTCCATTTGGCTAAGGAAAAGGTGGGTTGTAAAGAACCATGCCCATTTCAACACAGAGGAAATCACTAATCTAAATGTATAGTTTGTGTGTGTGTGTGTGTGTGTGTGTATTTGTTTCTGGAGATTGAACCCATGACCTTACTCATGCTAGGCAAGAGATCCACCACTGAGCCATATCCCCAGCCCTACCTATACTCTTTTTTTGATCATTTATCTTGATCGGCGATCAATTTTTGAACAACCCTCCTAATATGTTTCTTTCTTTATAAATTATTTGTGTATGCCACAGTACTAATGTATTATGTGCATTTTAAAACAAAGGTTGAAATGTAAAGAGATGAGATAAAAACAAATAGAAACAAATCCTATTTTTTCCTGTTTTCCCCTTTTGGATCACCTTATGCATCGCCTAGAGTATATACAGCACATTTTGGACATGGCTAAACAAAGCAATTTATACCCAGAGATAAGAGATTGCTAGGGGTTAGAAGAGGGACAGGACCTAAATACAAGGGGGAGGCACAAGAGAATTCTTTGGGGTATTGGAATTGTTCTAAATGGCATTTGTAGTAGTGGTAACAAGAATCTACCCGAGTATTAAATCCCATAGAACACACCAAAAACAATGATTATTGCTGTTTGCAAATTTCTAAAGCTCAACATAACAAATAGAAAAAGAATCTAGAGAGTAGTTAGACACTAGGCATTTTGTATTTCTAAGCAGGTGAAAAATCCTGTTTTTTAAAAAAAAAAAAAATCCTAGTTCTGCTTTTCCCTCCAGAGATCAGAATCACATGAAAGCACAGAAAATAATGGACCTTTGTAACACCTGGCTGATCCTTGAACCCCACAGCCAACTGTGGCAGGTAGCTGCACCAATCCATCTCACTCCCCATGCTCTTCTGCAACATGACCTTGACCTTGCCCCTTGCTTTCCCTTGAATCTGCTCTGGCCTTAATGACTTGCTCATAACTGAAACTCCCATAAACTTACAGGCTAGGTCAGAAAAGGCCATACAGCTTCTGGCCAGGTCAATAGAGGGTCTTCTCTCAGAACCTAGCCTCCACGCTGAGAGAAACTCAAGCCACACAGAGAGGCCACACTGTCCAGTTGATAGCCCTCGAGGAGGCCAGCTTTGAGTCATCCTTTCCCAAGTTGGAACCTCAGGAAGTTCTAGCTACCAGCTGTTTGAGTCACCAGATCACCGAGCCTTTCCAGGTGAGGCCCTAGATGGTGTAGCAGCAAGCAAATAGAGCTACTGTGCCCAGTCTAAACTTCTGACTCACAGATTCCATGAGCCTCATAAAATAGTTGGTGCATGCTACTAAATTTTGGAATCAGTTTGATACACAGGTACTACTTGATTCCTACAAATTATCCATTCATTCCACCCTTCTGCACTGCTAGTAGAACTGATTATGTTTGAAGAGCTTTGATAAAAAAATACCAAATCACTCAGCTTCCCTTGCAGCTGAATATGGCCTAGTAATAGAATCATAACCAGTGAGAAGCAAACAGAAGTTGCTAGTTGATGCTTCCAAAAATTAAGAATATCATAAAATAAAGCTCTTTCAGGAACAGAGCAGATGGCTGGCTACTTTAGCCTTGTATCCTTTTCTCTCTCTCTTCGTTCTTCCTACCTGGCATGTCATTTTACCTCCTAAAGGGCAAGAACCATCTTACCACTACAGGTTGAAAGCCAGAGTCGTGAAATGGTGAAGTGGCAGAAATATACTGATTTTTTGATGATTTTGTGGAGCCATTATTCTAGACTGAACTGCTGGGCTTTCTGGTAGGCTTTCTGGTACAGAGGAAGAATGAACTCTGGGTCCAGGTAATTTTTCAACATTATACACAGCCAAACACAACTAGTACCAAAGCGATGATGCAGCAGGCAAGAGAAATTAAATTAGTCTTTGTTGAATTTGGCCAATCAGGACTGGCCAGCTTCACGGGGGCTCCAAAAGGTTTCATGTTTGGTTTAATGTTTTGCTCTTCCTGTCTTGAAATTTTAAATAGCTTGATATTTGGACTTAGGCTTTGTAAGTGAGTCCAAGGGGCAACGAAGGATGCACATGAGCAGAGGAGACAGATGTCATTTGGCATGTCTCCTGCTTCCTGCCTTGTGGTGTTCACAATGCCCCCACAAGCACAAGGTTTTTATAATTAATGGATGCTCGGGGAGGTGTACAAGTTCCTTAGATTGCAGAAGCAAGAAGAGGCACCGGTAGCCCCACAAGACCACTCTTTTGATGTGAACTGGAATTGGCTTTGATTGCAGAAGGCCATGCCATCCTGTGAAAAATGAATAACCAGGGAATTCTACCAGATCCTTGCTCACTCCCACTGACTCCCTATGACAGCAAACCACCTATGCTGAAAATCATGACCTAGAACACATGAACTGAATTGTGTTCCCCTCCCCCAAATTCATACATTAACGCCATAGCCCTCTGTGTGACCATGGCTGGAGACAGGATCTCTAAGAGCTAATGAAGGTGAACTAAAGTCATGGAGAGAGAAGAGTAATCTATAGGACTATGACTTTATAGAAGAGGAAGAGAGAACAGCCTTTCTTTATTTCAGTCATGGAAGTGCACAGTGAGAAGCACCATCTTGCAGCCAAGAAGAGGGCCCTCACCTTAACTCAACCATGCTGCTCCTCTGATCTCAGGCTTCCAGCCTGCAGGACTGTGAGGAAATTGATTTCTGTTTTGTAGCCACCCAGCCTATGGTATTTCATTATGGCAACCTGGCATAACTGACCCATAGGATGAGAAGGAAATATGGGCAACCCATGGCTCCCTTTCCTACCAGCCCTTCTTCATTCATCAGTAAAGCAAAGGGACAGAGTATTGGTAAACAGAGCTAATTGGCTACGCCACTTCCACTGCTCTGGTAAGAAGAACACACAAACACATGTCAAGCAATGACATCCAAACTGTGTAATCTCACCGATTCCATGAAACACGTTAAGTGTTCTTGTATTTGCACTTAAAACCAGCATTGCATAGGTCAAGATAAAGACTATGAAAGAGGAGCTATGGTGGTGGCTTAGTGGTAGAGCACTTGCCTTGCATGTGTGAGGCACTGGGTTCAATCCTCAGCATCACATTTAAATAAATAAAGGTATTGTGTCCATCTACAACTAAAAAAATTTTTTAAAAAAAGACTATTGAAGAAAGGCAAAAGTCTTATATTTAGTACTTTGAAGAGTGCTTTTTCATGATGTCTGAACAAGGGAGACCTGCAAATTATCAGCCATCTCTATGGCTGAAGAAGACTTCCTGGAACTTTGAGAAGTAAAGACCCCGATTTTAATGGTTAGACAGCTAATGATTCTTGCAATGCTATGAAAAGCCATCACATCAAGCTTCTGACTGTTACACATTGGGCTGTAAACCAGTTAGCAAATCAATTCTTTAATTTCATAGGAAATGGTAAAAAAAAAAAAGTCACAATGTTAGATTATTACCTCGGCTTCCCTAGAAAATGACAGGAGACAGCAATCAGGTATGGCTGTTCCGTTTCAGAAGTTGGGCTCCCAGAGCTGGTGATAACAAAGAGAAGTGAGGGACTACTCATGGGAAGAACTTGTGGGAAGCAACACAAGGTGTTCAATGACCATGGTAACACCGGCAGTATAAACAGGCACAGGTGCACAGCTGATATCTAGGCTGTTCTGTCTCCTAAGCTCCGGGGACATCCTCCCCAGATATGGAGACATGACAAAAATGTGGCTCTGGGGCACCAGTTGGAAGGAGAGGGAATGTAGGTACCTTTCTCTCCCCTGCTTCCTGTTTCCCAGGAAAAGTTAACTTCTGCATTTGTCTTAGATACATCCTATGGGCCCTTTAACAGTCACCCAGGAAGCCACATCCCACACCCTACAGTGTGGTGTTTCAAGCCAATACAGTATCAGGAGGAGTCAGAGACTCTTGGCATGTGACTGGTTGCCCAGGGAGGTAGCTAAGGTTGAGCTAGCAGCCTGGGGTCTGGAAGATGTGAGAGGACACAGACACATAAAACATGCCCAATATAGCAGGTGTGTGCAGGGTCCTTCTTGCTCTTTCCAGCAGTGTCTGGAAGAAACAGGAGTTAGGAAATTAGTCTGGAGCTATTAAGAGCACAAGGAGAGGAGGAGGGAAATAGGCATTTGTTAAGGGGAAGCTCTGCTGGGGGCTGACAACAGAACTTAAGTGGGAGTCCCGCCAATTTGAAGTCTTAAAATTGAAAAGGCCAGGTTCCTCCATAACCTCAAAATACAACTGATAAAAGAGGCAGCCACCAAATTGCAGACCTTTCCCAAATACCTTCCGTTAATAGTCCTCCTCCAGGGAGAGGAGGATAACCTGCCATCAGGGAGGGGATTAAGAGGTTGGCCACCACTGCAGCCTACCGCTGTGACTGCCTCAAAAGAGAAGCCATTAAGCTAAGATGCAGGAAGGCGGTCATACCACTAGGAGCGGCAGGAGAAAGCAGAAAGCTCTAGACTTAAAAACAGCTAAACAAGATGCGTGCTGCTCTGTTCTCACAGGTAATGAATGGGATGGATGTCTGCCAAGAATTTTGCAGGAAAATTTGCCAAAAATACTCCAGGCCTGACCACTAGAGGTAGTTTTTAACCCCTAAGGCAAGCTCAAGTCCTTGAGTTCCTTCAACAAGAAGCAGTCTGTGGAAGCAGCCCAGGCCCACAGAGTGGCATCCTTCCCAATGCCCTGCTCAAACTTGGCCTTGGGGAATAATGGACAAGGATCAGAATTATGGAGAGAAGACCCTGGCTGCCAATCAGCCCCCAGTATGCTGAGTGCATGGAGAGGGCAAGAGGATCTGACAATTGCTCTAGACTTGTGTGTCTCCATTTCTCTTCTGTTCTGTAGCTTTATTGTAGCTGTGTTCTTCCTTCTCCATCACTACATATTGGTCTATACTGGAGGCACCCAAAATAAATGTCAATAAATGTATTCATTATGAGAACTTGAGAGCCAGACAAATATTTTGGGACTCTGAGTTGAATGCAAATAATCGAATGAGACTTTGAGGGTATTGACCATGCCAGAAAAGAAGGGTGTGAATCGATGCTGCTCAGCCAAGAGCAGATTGTGACAAACCCCAGTCACCTATGATGTAGCATCCACTCTCCTTTTCCTCCTGAACTGCAGAACTCTGTTTTGCATGGAGTAGCAATGAGCCCAGGTAAAATACAAACTCTTTTGGATTCCATGGCACAATGAGATGGCCCTGTGTGACTCTCTTGGCCACTGAGATCATAAAATTTTAAAAAGAGGACAGAGTCATTTGGAATGCTGAAATGGAATGTACTGATTTTTTTCACATTTTTTTTAGATACCTAGAAAATATAGATGGTATCTTGTGACCTTGAGAATGAAAACCACACCAAAGATAGGGCAGCATGAAAAGAGAGCGTTTACATGTTCTCAACTCACTAAAGAAATGAAAAGTATATGAGGCAATGGAGACGTTAATCATCTTGATTTAGCCACTCCACAGTGCATACATGTATCAAAACATGTTGTACACCATAAATATAAACATCTTTCCTTGTCAATTAAAAATTTTTTAAAAGAAAAAAATATAAGCAAAAAAAATAAGAAAAAAGAGAGGAAGACTTCTAAGCCCTTGACAACTCTATAGAACAACTGAATTGATGCAGGTAACTTTGATAAGAAAGAGAAATAAACCTCTAAGGAATGAAACTACTTTTATTTGGGGTGGTCATGACATGCAGCCAGAAGCAAGTCCCATCTCATGCAGACCCCAAACTGGAAAAGCACAATCAGTGAGGGTGTATTTGTCTGCAATTAAACCAAACGCTCCGGGAAGTGCAGCAAAGCTAGAAATGCAGAAAGAAGAATATCTTATCAATATCTTGGTCAGAATTAATCAGAAGACTCCAAGCTGATAACTAGATGGGTACTTCCTCTCACTACATGGATAATTTGGGAGCAGTGTGTCCACATTTGTATGCAAGAGAAAAGGCTAAAGGTAAGATGCAACAGACTAACATAGTAGATTTCACATACATCCAATGCCTTTGTTGTACATGGATTAGTTTTAAAAAATCAGCTATGGAATGAGAGAAATCAATATTTGAGTATTGGCATTATCACTTATTAGCTATATAACCTTGATGATTCTAAGTATCCCCATCAAAAAGTTACAATAAGATAACCTAATTCATACTGATATTTCAACGAGATGATAATTTTACAGCACTAAAACAAAATTAGGATACACCCAAGGCACTACTGTATCGGGGTAGCTTTCTCACCAAAAAGGATACAGAAATTGCTTTGGCATTTTTCCTACTTATGTTAGCCTTCTTATTCTTTTTTCCTTTCTTTTTCTCTTCTTTATTTCTGTAAATACAACCAAACTTCATTAATCATTACTCTGGGCCAGGCACTAACAAAAAAATAAAATAGAGAGTCAGTCTAAGGAGTTAGCTCACCACCTAATGAAACCACAAGGATCATAGATCAAAGAGCTAAGAAATCAACATGAGATCCCAGGGCAAACATTACTGGAAGTGTCCATATCTTTTTTTTTTTAATTATTTCATTACTTATTTTTTAAAATATTTTTTTTAGTTGTCAATGGACCTTTAGTTTTATTTATTTACTTAATTAGTTAGATGTGGTGCTGAGGATCGAACCCAGGGCCTCACACATGCCAGGCAAGTGCTCAACCACAGAACCACAACCCCAGTCCTCATTACTTATTGTATTAATTTGGTTGGATAAATTCAAGAATAGAACATGATGGTTTGATGAGCATATAAAGAATGACATAGCTACACTAGCCAAGCAACTACACTAGCCCATCATCCCCCTAACCCTATTAATTAATAATAGTTTCCTATTATTGTGTGTTGGCAAGAACGGCCAAAATCTACTTTTCCAGCAAAAATTCCAAATACAATATTATTAACTATGGTTATAATGTTATACGTTCAATTTCTAGACTTGTTCACCATATATATTTTGTACTTTGTATCCTTTAACCTAGATATGGAAATAACCATCAACAGACACATAAATAAAGAAATCATGTTATGTACACACAATGGAATATTATTTGGCCTGGGGAAAAAAAAGAGAATCTGACTTTTTCACAACATGATGTAAAGTGTGTATCTTATATTAAGTTAAAAAAAAAAAGCCAGACACAGAAAAAAATACCACATGGTCTCACTTATATGTGGAAAATGTTAAACAGGGGGCTGGGAGGCTTCCATATCCTAAAGCCAAACTTTCTCCAAGACCTTCCTGATAATTGAAGTATATTTTCAAGTTACTAGTGGGTTCCAGACTGAGAAGGAAACGGTGTCCTTGATATCCACTCCTCACTGCTGGACATTTATTATTTCTTTCCAGAGCAGACTCTTTATCACAGACTGCCCAACATAGCTACAATGAGTTTGGGAGGGTAGAGGCACAAGAAGGGAAGAATGTGGAACGAAAAACTTGGGAACAAGAAAAACATTTATCCCTTCCATTCCAACCCATCGGTGATCCAAGCATTGCTCTTCTGGACAAGGATTGTCTTGTGTGTACACTGCTCTCTGAAACTATATCATGAACGTCTTTCAGTTGCTATAAAGAGTACACTTATCTGATTGGGCCATAGATGCCACTTCTCCCTGGAAGAGGATAGTATCAGAATCCTAGATAACCACTGTTGGCCAACTGCCAGACATACCTGTTTGAAAAATAGTTGTGTACAGGCCTCTTCAGCCCTCAGACTGTGAGAAAAAGAGACCACCAGAATGAAGCTGCTCTCCTTTGGACACAACAGCAATATCATCATGACTTCTTTCCAATTGAGTCCTTGCTGGCGGTGCAATGTCCGAGGCTGGTTGTCACTGGGCTTCCAAAAGAGGAAACCAAGGTCCTGACACCATGTGGTCACTAATGAGCTCATGGCACTGGTAATCAACTGAGAGGATTACTTAGTGACCTGATGTCAGAGGGGTATTACTATTCTGTTTGGCCAAGGGATTATTCATGCCCTGGCAATAGCATAAATTATGTGTGGTTTTTCGTTCCAGATTAGTTCAAAATGGAAGCCAAAGAAAGTTGAAACACTCGCCAAATGAGAGATGGTGTTAAGAATCACTAGTATGGATTACAGTCTAGATAACAAGAAAGAAAAAAAAAGTGGACTGGATCAATTTGAATAATTTTAGAAGGGGACAGTAGAAATGCCTGGTTAAGGATATTACCATGTATCGACAAGCGTCTTGAGTTCTTAGAAAATGGAGCATTTCTTGAAATGAGAAAGTGGACTGAAGAGGTAAGAATCCATAGTCCTGTTTGGACCTTCCCCCACCAATTTAGGTACTTGCTAGAATCCAAGTGGAAACATTAAAACAGTTGCTAGACATGTAAATCTATAATCTACACACACACACACAAGTATTTGGGTTTTAAGGCTAATCCATATATCAATGGAATTTAGTGGCATAAGTCAGGGGAAAGGTGTCAATAAGGGAGAGAAGAGATTGCCATGTTTAGACACCTGGTTGAAAAGGACGAGTCAGTAGAATAATCCGAAAAGGAGAGGCCACCAGGTGAGAGGACAATCAGATAAATCTTGTATTACAGTCGCCTGGAGAAGACAGTATCTAATCAGAGAAGGAGTGACAGTGTGTCAGAGGTTGCTATGAAATCCTGGAAGATGAGGACGGAGGGCATCAACTACTTAGTCAAGGGATGGGTCAGTGGGGACCTTGACAAGAAACATCACCACAGAGTGAACACAGAAGTTCTCTAGAAAGACCTGGGAGACCATGGGGAGGGGAAGAGTGGTGGACATCATTTTTAGATAACTCTTTCAAGAACTTTTTCCATAAAGGGGAGCAGTTCTGAGAGAAATGAGGGGTCAAGAGGAGAATTTTTAAACCCAGGCAAGACATGTTTGAATGCCAATGGAAATAGCCCTAGAGAGTGGTAATTTCATGTTGCAAGAGAGAATGGAGATCATTGCAGACCCAAAATCCTTAAGAATGTGAGAGGAGAGTGAATCTAAGCACAAATAGAGGGACTGTCCTTGGACCAAAGCAGAAGCATTACTTTTATTTCATTGGGAAGAAAGGCAAAATGTGGGACTATAAATGCAAGAGGACTGATGGGGTTGGTGTTGGGGAGGTGAGGTGATTTTTATTTATTTACATTTTTTTTCTCTACAAAGTCTGAAGTGAAGGTATCAGTGAAGGAGGAGAGAGGGCCAGAGAAGTAAAGACAGAAGTTACAAACTATGCCTACTAACTGGAGCAAAAATTTAGGGAAGCATTTTAGGATTAATTGGTTGTATTGGATGCCCACTTAAGATATGTGGTCATAAATTTAAAGTGAATGCATAAAGCATTATGTGTAATTTTTAAAATCATTTTGCTTGATGCAGAATTTAGGAAGAAATAAAAAAATTACTTTCAGACCCAAGAAGTTTAACTTCTTTATATTGTCTCCAAACTCTGTTTGAAAACTGAACAAGTGTCTACAATTTCTTCTTCAGCTCATCTGGAGCTCCATACTCCTTGCAACAGGCAGCTAGGATGAACCAGCTGGTACCTTCCATGTTCTGTGTGGGTATCTACTTACTAAGCCCTCAAATCCATTAGATACTAATTAGTCCTCCTTCTCCATGATAATGGTAACAGTTTGACCAACAGTTCTGCCAATATATGTATCAGTCTCCTTTTCTCCAGCTCCAGTAGCAACTTCCCACCATTCTTCCAGGCTCCACTCAGTCTAACCAAGGATCTCTGGCCTCTACCACTATGCATTACCAAAGCCAGAGGTGCCTGTCTTGCACCTTTTGTTATAGCAGCAACCCATTTTTAGGTAACAATTTGTATTTCAATCATCGATTCCCATACAACAAATTATCCCAAAATGTAGTGACTTAAAATGACAACTACCTTACTATATTTCAGAAATAATAATTTTTAAAAATCTCAGACAAGGCACAACAGGGCACATTTATCTCTATCTACATGATATATGCCAGAGCTGAATATTCTAGGTGGCCTCTTTACTCAGCCATCTAATTCCCCAGCTAGGATGGTTCAAATATCTGGGGATTGGTTGGAATAAATAGCTTGACCAGAACTGTATACAGTAATCACCCCTCATCCATGGTTTTGCTTTGCACTGTTTTAGTTACCTATGGTCAACTAGAGCCCAAAGGTACTAAATGGAAATTTCCAGAAATAAAGAATTCACAACATTAAAATTGTGTGCTATCCTGAGTAGCATGATAAAATCTCACATCATTGTGCTCCATCCTGTATGTGACGTGAATCATACATTTAGCCAGCATATGGGTGTATAGGAAAAACAATCTATCTACATGGGATTCAGCACTATCTGCAATGTCGGGCATCCCTAGAGATCTTTGAATGGATCTTCCAGCGGTGGACAGGGTCATCCAGATTCAAGGGGAGGGGTCTACATAGATGCATGAATGAGAGGCATGGTTCACAGTTTACCCTACATAGCCATGATGCTCACAAAGTTATTGGAGCCCATTTCAATTGGTAGCAGCTCTCTTAACTTCAATAATTTCATCTTCTTCAGCAATAAAGAGACCACCTGAATCAAGTAGCTGTACCCTGTTAGCCTGTTATTGCTGTGACAAAAATACTTGTCATAAACAACTTAAAGGGGAAAGAAGTATTTTGGCTCACAGTTTCAGTCTATGGTTGTCAGGATCAACTGCTCTAGTCCTGAGGTGAGGCAGATCTTGATGGCATAAGGGTATGGTGAAGGAAAGCCACTCACCTGGTGGCAGCCAGGAAGCAAGGGGTAAGGGGTGGCGGGGGACAGAAATACCCTTCCAGGGCTTGCCCCAGTGACTTAACTTCTTTTTAATTCCTTCAACCAGATCCCACCTCCTACCAGTTGTGAATTCTTTATTTCTGGAAATTTCCATTTAATACCTTTGGGCTCTAGTTGACCATAGGTAACTAAAACAGTGCAAAGCAAAACCATGGATGAGGGGTGATTACTGTATACAGTTGTGGTCAAGCTATTTATTCCAACCAATCCCCAGATATTTGCCCCTCCTCCCAGGAGTCCACTGATGATGTCAGAGCCCTCAAGATGCCACCACTTCCCAAAACCTCCACTTCTGAATATGGGGGCATTGGGGACCAAGACCTCAACCTATGAGTCTTTGGGAGACACTTCACATCCAAACCATGATACCATGTTGGCTTTGTTTTTCTTTAAATTCCTTCATTATTTGGTTAAGCACCCCTCCTGTACCATTCCTCTGTCTCTCTGCATGATAATGTATGATACTTGTGTGTTTGTCTTATCCCATTAACTAAATTACAAGGTTCTCCAGAATTAAAGTCCCATACTGAACTTCTTAGTCTTCTACTTCCTCTCTCCATAAGTAGCACTGTCTCCATCGTGTTCCTAGAACTGGTCTCTAGGGAGCTCGAAGCCTATAAATACCATAAAGTCTGCTGAAGATAACAAAGATGATGGTCACTAGAGAGTCTCCGCTTTTGAACTTGTTAAACCATCAAACCATCAGCTACCGTCTATGGAATACTCTCCCCTGGCAAAGCACAATGAGTGAACTATTTCGAATCCTTGATGAATTCCAAAAATACTGCAAAGATTAAGAGAAAGATATTTCATAGGTAAAGAAATTGAGGTTCAGAGAGATTATATGACTTGTGCTGGTCACAACATTATTAAATGGCTGGTATCTATGATTGCAAACCAGGCTTGTCCCATGGTAAAGCCCATATTCTTTTTTTTTTAACCTCTCCACTCTTAATGCATCTATTCTAAGTTGCCAGACAAAGCAACTCTGCTCAAGATTCATATAAGGGCCAGTGCCTGGTCCAGTGACTCTGTCCACTGCTTTGAAATCCTTAATCATCTGTGAACAGAAGGTCCTGCCTTTTTATTTGGATCCCACAAGTTCTGTAGCTAGACCTTCCTCTGCTCATATGTGAAACCACCTGGAAAGTCACACTTATACTCTTGTGTGACTAAGTTTTCTGTTTTAAACATGGGAGCTGCATGGAACTGGAACATGGTATGAGTTTTTCTACTTCAAAAATCTATCCCCCCCCAAAAAAAATAACACTTTGCTCCTAAAATACTACTCAAGATGTTCATTACTTTATGTTAATTTAAAAATAAAAAAAAAATTTTACCATACAAAAGATTTATCCATCCTAAGATCTCTCATCACGAACCTTGAATACTATTTATTTCTCTGGCCCTAGCTGTAGAGTTTCCGATTCCAATTCCCATTGTTTTAATTATCCTTAATACTGCTCCAAGGACAACCTTTAGTAAAACCCCTAAATCTATACTAGCAAAGGGGTAAATTATTGGGTGATGACTCACAATGCAGTATTGCTTACCATGGGCTCCTCTCAAAGTCCACCCACAGCTCATAGCCTGCTGTGTCTATGGAATGACAGACATTACCCACTGGAGAGGTCACAGTGCAGGCAACAAATTGGAGGACTGGCGACTTTAAAGCCAAAGACAGAGAGGGATGGGGCGTAAGTCACTGGGGTCACTCAACAGGGGCGAGACTGAGGAATCTAGGGAGGAAAGAATTACTTGGGCTGTGTGACTTGCAATGCGATCTTACAGGTGGATCTAGGGCCCGACCGATGGAGAATGCAAAAATTTAAAATAGGTGTAGAAGAAAAGAGTTTGAATATTTAGTGAGATAATCTCATGATCTGAAGCTTTACTGGCCAAACAAAGGACTCTCCAACCTGAGGAAACTACCTTATGAACAATCAAACCCCGATTCTCCACCTGACCATCTCCAGTAGTGTGGCCCTGCCCAGTCAGGATGCAGCACCTGCTAGAGGTGGACCCTGGGAGAAGCTACAGACCCTCATGCATTGGCTTTGTCTTCCTGGTCTTCTGGGTGGCTCTTGGGTTCTGTCCCCGAGTCAAGAGTCATGAGACAACTTGGTCCACGGTCATTGACTTTGAATGACATGTAAATAGGTATAGTTCTCCCAAACCGAGGTTGTGACACAGAACCTATGGTCAGGGACACTGCACTGGGGACATGATATCATACAGAAGGCAAACTGGGATTCTCCTACTTCCAAGACATTAAAGTAAAACAGAACAGAGTTACTATCTACATAGTATAAATTCTATAAAAAAAAAATCTCCTTATTTGGCTGTAGGTTTCCTATTGCTCTTAGGATAAAATCCATCCCCCTCACCATGCCCTGTCTCTCCTGGCTCAGTCTCTCCAGCCTCATTCCTTCCTACTCATCCCCTCCACCTACCCATGCCACTCTAGCGACATTGATCTTGCATTTTCTTGAGATCAAGCCTATACCCATTATGTGACATTTGCACTTTCTGCTCCAGCTAAGGGTCCCTTCATACCGCCAATGTTTGCATGACTATTACCCTTGGAGCTTTACAGATATTTACTTATTTTTACATTTGGTTATTGTTTGTCTTTTCCCCTTTAAAATCTAAGAACCAGGAGAAGACAAACTTTATTGTCTTGTTCAATGCTAGATCTCCATTTCCAAAGACAGTGCCCTGGCCCATAGGAGCAAGAATAAATATCTGTTCAAGGAATAAATACCTGAGTATTTATTGTAATCTGTAATGTAGGTGCTAGAAATTCGTGAGCAAAGCAGGTTCATGGCATTATTAAAGCCAAGCTGGGATGAAATGGAATGGAATGGAAAGAAAGATGCAGAGAAAGAGAAGTATACTCCTTTTAAGGACAGGATGGGAGAATTCTCAATAACCCAGGGCACCGTGAGGAGAGGTTCATTCCCAGGAGCCTCAGTAGCATTTGGGAGGTAGATACTGTGGAGACCCAGGCAGTAGTCAGAAGAAGCCGACTAGACGTATAAAGCTGATTAGATGGATCTTATGACATAGTACTGGAAAAGGGGATCAGAAACAGGATGACATCTCATAAAATGCATTTATGTAAGTTAATTACAAACATCTAAAAAAAAAAAAAACTTCACAAGACAACATCCATAAGTGCACCATTAAAAACATTAGAAGTGCTGTCTGGGGAAAAGAAACGAAACGAGAGCGGGAAAGGAATAAAGAAACGAGTTCAATAAAAAACGAGAGAAGGCTTGTGCAGACCAATGACAAAGATACTCCATGTGAAGTGGTGACACGCTTTGCTCAACCCTCTGCAACGGAAATACAAAAGGATAAAGGAATGTCACCTGCTGAGCCAGGTCACTTTATGCACAGCACTGGACTTCATGCAGAGGAGCCATTGTCCAAGTACATAAGTGTCTCTGAACTTTTCCTAAGGTACTTCATTTTTTTTTTTCCCAATCTAAACTTAAAAATATGCTAAACAGTAAAGCTACAGACTTGGAGAATGGGATAAAGGGGAACCAAAGGCATTCAGTAGCTGAAAGGGTCAGGTCCTCTCCCCACAGAGAATCCGAAGAAGCCACAGAAAAAAGAAAGGAGAAAATAGGGGAGCTGAAAATCAGGGAGGCCACCGGGTGTGGTGGTGCACACCCATAATCCCAGCAGCTTGGGAGGAGGAGACAGGAGGCTCCCAAGTTCAAAGCCTGCCTAAGCAATGGAGAGGTGCCAAGCCACTCAGTGAGACCCTATCTCTAAATAAAATACAAAATAGGGCTAGGGATGTGGCTCAGTGATCAAATGCCTCTGAATTCAATCCCCTACCAAAGGGGGAAAAAAAATTTTTGGCGGGGGATATCATCATCATCAAAGTAAAGCCATTTCACACATGATTGAAAAATACGGTGAAAGAATAACATTTCTGCAAAACCAGTTACTTTCAAGGCTCAAGCCTGGTATTAGATTTACCATTTTTATTCATTCATTCATTGAACCAATATTTATTTAACACATATTAAGTATCTGACTTTCTTTTCAAGTCGCTGGAGATGCAGAAATGAACAAAATGGGCTGCTTCCTTTTCGTGGTTTATATGAAGTGAGAACAGAAAATATTGCTGCAAAGAATTTAAACTGGGTCATGTGAGACAGAACCTGGATGGCTTCAAGGCCTTGGTTTCCTCATTTGTATAATGGGAATGATAATTTAAACCAACTCAGAGAATGTATGTGAAGATTAAATGAGTTATTCCACATAGGATGCTAAAGAATTGTTCTAAGCACTTAATAAGTGTTAACAACAATGATAACAAAGACAGTAATGGTGGTGACAGTGACGGTGATAATGACAGAGGTGGTGATGGTTTCTTAAGCTGAAACCTTTTTGACAAAACTTTGGGGAGGAGCACTCCATTTGGAGGGAACAACAGGTACAAAGCCCCTGACAATCCGGAAGAAGTCTGCCATGTTGGAGGAAGAAGGAAAAGGCTAGGGTTATTCAGCTCATGATGGGCCAGGAGAAGAATGGTAGATAATAATGTCAGAGAGGTAAGCAGGAGCCAGATCTCAGAGAAATACATAGTCCAGGATGAGAAGTTGGGATTTTATTCAAAGGTCAGTGGGAAACCACCAGAGGATTATAAATAAGAAAGTGAAGCTGGACCCACAGTGGCACATGCCTGCAATCCCAGCAGCTTGGGAGGCTGAGGCAGGAAGACTGAGTTCTAAGCCAGCCTCAGCAATTTAGTGAGGCCCTAAGCCATTTAGCAAGACCCTGTCTCTAAATAAAATATAAAATAGGGCTGAGAATGTGGCTCAGTGGTTAAGCATCCCTGGGTTCAATCCCCACCCCACCCCCTAATTAAAAGGAAGGAAGGGAGGGAGGGAAAAAAGATGGAGTAATCCTGGGGCGGCTGGGGTGTAGCTCAGCAGTAGAGCGCTTGCCTCCTACATGTGAGGCACTGGGTTCGATCCTCAGCACCACATAAAAGTAAATAAACAAAATAAAGATATTGCATCCATGTCGAACTAAAAATATTTTTTAAAAATAATAAAATAAAATCCTTCCTGGTAAGGCAGCATCGTCTCCACAAGGAAGGAAACAGAGGCTCAGCATGGTTCAGTAAATAACCAATGCCTTATGGGTATTACCTGGTAGAGCCAAAATTCAAACTCAAGTGAATACAGCTTCAGTCTTCCACCCTGCCAAGAGTTTTATTTTACACCAACAGGATTCCCCACTAGTTCCCTCCCTACTGCAACTAGTTCCCATTATTGGAAACCACACTCTACAAACAGTTGGCTAAAATCAGCATGGTCGGCACTTAGCTTTCTGTGCTTTGCTCTCCTTGAGTGTCTACAAAGGAAACCAGACTCAGCAGGCCAGGCGTTCATGCATATGAATTGGATACGACATCAAACTGGCCTTCTCGGAGGATGCCAGGCTCCCAGCAATATTCCATGTGCCTTGATACAACCCGTGCTTACAAATTGCCACCCGGCTCCTGGGGCCTGGCAGTGTTTCCTTCCTAATTGGCATGTTTGATTACTTGGGGAAGAATTCCTCCACTTCTGTTTTCTTCAGCCAACCTCAAACAGTGGAAAAGGAGAATAAAAAACAGAGAAGAAGGTGGAAAATATTACCATGGTGATAAAATGAGCCTATTCTTCGTTCCCAGACTAAACGGGCCATTCCAAAGAGTACACTCTTCTGTTTGATGTTGTTTTGTTTCATTTGTTTTGTGTTGTGCTGTTTGCTTTGCCTCTGTGAATTACCCCTATCAGAAACGCTAGCACGAAGACTCAGTACTGGTACAGCTTTTGGAGATTTGCAATCTTATTATGCAGCTTTTTTTTCTCTTTACCCTTTCCATTCTTCAGTAGATCTGTAAATTCATTTCAACTTTCTAGCAATAAATGACTACAGTTAAATTCATAAAACATTTATCAATAATATAGTGAGCGTCTTGATGTGCCAAGCAAGCTATGAGCTTTGCATGCATTATTTTACTTGAATCAGAACCCTATAAGGTGCCAGGAAATGGAAAGTGCTGGGGGATGTGGGTGGGGTCCTGAACTTGCTGCTAAAAGCTGAACTCTGCTCAGTAGGACTTCAAAACACATGTTCTGAACCACTCATGGCATTGAGAAATTCTGCTTTCCTCCTTGTGCTGGGTACTGTGGGGGTGTTCACAAATGAATTTTGAGTCTTTCCCTTCCAGGAATCTCAGTCATAGAGTCATGGATATTAAAGCTGAAAGAGATCCAATTTACCTAAGAGAAAACAAAGTGATGTATAGATGGTCAATGCACGTCCCTCCTCTGTATCTGTCTAAGCAGACATTGAATCTCATGCCTATCCTTGGCATGGGTACCCTTCTCAATGCAGGCTCCCAATCAAGTACGACCACTGGATTCCTTCTGTATCACATATTTATTGAGAATTTTCCGTGACTTTCCTCACACCCTCACTTTCACTGTAGTACCTGTAGTGCTCCATCTCACATGACAAGTATTTTTCACCCAGAAACTGTCTCTTTTTGCTCTGGAGTAGTCAATGATTGGGTCCACATTACACAGAGAAGCCGTGATCTGATTGGGCATTTTATTGTCATTTATCCAGAAAGTTCAGTTTGGACTGGGAACCTATGGTAGATTCGATCATCATTCTCAATTCTTGACCTCTTCCCAAATTGTAATTATATGTCCACATCCTTTCTCCAGGTCACCCTGAATGTCTCCAAGTGTGGATAGAGGATTCTACCCCATTTTATGGATGGTCTGATCAGTCACGTGACCCGATTAGGTCAATAGCACTTTAGCAGACATGACACCAGCAGCCACTTTACCTGGTTTTCTTGTTTTGCCTTACTGCTATGATTTGCTATGAGAAAAATCTGCCACAGAGGGTTGCTAGTCCCAGGAGAAGGAGGAAACTTGCTGACTGATCTCAGCCCGTGTCCCAGGGTGATGCCAACAGCCATTTCCAGAGTCACAGCTGACCTGCAGACCTGCAAACAAGAAAATAAATGTTTATTATTGCGAGGCACTGTGATCTGGATATTGTTTGTCCAACAGCCAAAACTGAGCAATACCGAATTCTCATTTTCTTACAACTGTTTGCATGCTTTTCATTTCCATTCCTATTCCAGAGATATAGCTTCTTTCTTCCTCACCAAACAATGAAACTGCTTTCCTTTGTCAACGTTTTTAATATAGGTTTAAAAGCTGTGTATACAAGACCATCATCAGGACACAGCAAAGCCCACAAAAGAGGTGGACTGGCCTGTCCATTAAGCACACTTACCAACTGGTAATATACTGTCGGGTTTGTATATGAAGTGTCCCCCAAAGACTTAGATGAAGACTTAGCTCCCCATGCAGCAATGCTCAGAGGTGGACAATTTGGGGATGTGATTGGATCATGAAGGCTCTGACCTCATTAGTGGAATCATCTATTGAGGAATTCATAGCTGAGCAGACTATTGAGAGGTGGAGGAAACTGTGGGGAATGGAACCTAATTAAAGGGAGAGGTTGATGGGGTATGGCAATAGGAGTAATATCTTGTCCCAGGCTCTTCACATGTACTCTCTCCCCCTCCTGCCATGAGGTGAGCAGCTTCCTCTGCCACACCTGTCTCCTACTGATGTTCTACATCACCTTGGCTCAAAGCAATGGAACCTGCCAGTCATGGACTAAAGCCTCCAAAACTATGAACCAAAATAGATCTTTCCTTTTTAGAGTTGTTTTTCTCAGGTATTGTATCACAGTGATAAACCCTGACTAACACATATGTACATCTTCCAATATGAATAATTCAAATCAGAAAATTTTAAAAAAATATTACATTCCATAAGTTTTCTGGTCAGGTTGTCAACAGTCAACTTATTTCATTGCTCAGAGTTCAGTTAGGCAAAGCATAACCACTGTTGGTATTTAGAGTAGGGAGAGTGTACTACAGGAAAAGAGAGACAGACATCACCATTGGTAAGCTGTAGGGGCAAAAGGCAGGAAGACTGTGCTCAGGAAATCTACAGGAGCTGCCATCACAGGTGTTATGGTTTGGATGTGGGGTGTCCCCCAAAAGCTCATGTGTGAGACAATGCAAGGAGGTTTAGAGGAGGAATGATTGGATTATAAGAGTCTTAACCCAATCAGTGAATTAATCCCCTGATAAGGATTAACTGAGTGGTAAATGAAGGCTGGTAGGGTGTGGCTAGAAGAGGTGGTTCATTGGGGTTGTGTCTTTGGGTATATATTGGATGAGCTGAGCTCAGTCTCTCTCTGCTTCCTAGTCATCCTATGAACTGCTTCCCTCCACCACACTCTTCTGTCATGATGTGGAGCTTCACCTCCAGTCCTGAGAACCAAGCCAGCTGTCTATGGATTGAGACCTCTGAAACCATGAGCCCCCATACAAACCTTTCCTCCTCTACAATTGTGCTGGTGAGGGCTTGTAGTCACAGCAGGAAAAAAAAAAAGCTGCCTAAAATAACAGGGACACCTCTGCCCATAGTCTCAGTTACCCACAGCACCAAAGGAGGTGATCCTCAAGAGCATGCTCAAAAGTCAAGGGCAAAACATCACCATGACCACATCCGGTGTTCACACATCTGCTCACAGACATCCACAAGGGAACAGTAGATTCTCCCGTCTTCCACCTTCCCAGTTTCACATACAGGCCTCTCACTGATGGAATCTAGAAGAATCCTTCAGACAGGGGAGTCCAATCTCCAGGTTTATACTCTGACTTACAGAAGAGCTAAGACCCCAAACAGCATCTTACATAACTTACCAACACCTTCCTCTAGACTCAGGGATAAACAGAGAGATACAGGCTTCACCTTCACAGAACACAGAGCTCAGGAGCAATTTCCCTCAAAAACAGTACAGCCCTGGTGAGCATCAAAGACAATTACAGTCTAATGTGGTTTTTACAGAGCATCAAGAGAACAGAGATGAGCAATTCTTACCCATCTCATGGGATGAGCCAAGGGGAACTCAGGGAAGATCTCTCAAGTGATATTCATCCATACACTCACCCCTGGAAAACACTCTACATATGACTAAGGGAGTCACCTAAGGACAAGGATGTGGAGTGGAGTTCCAATATTAGGATCTGTTACAAAAAAAGGCCTTGTCACTAGAACTAGCTGCCCCAAACCCCAAATTAATTTTGGGAGCAACACTGTAAGGCATCAATTTATATTTTTCCAAAAGATTGAGATTAATATGGGATACTAGAGGAGTCTGGGAAGGAGCCAACATCTGAGCCTCCCATTTAAACATACCTGCTTTCCAAAATGCATTAATGCAACCTGGGTGTCCTGGACCAACCCACTGTGCTGGGACTTTATATTAAGCTTTAGTGTGTGTATGTAGCACGCAGGGTTTCCCCTCATCCTTTTTCATTTTTTCCCCTTTTCTCATGAATTACTTTCAAGCCCTGACACCTGCCAGAAGTCCTAGGGTGCTATATGTTAATAAAAGCATTTCCAAACGGGCAGTGGGTGGGTAGGTAGTGAATTAATTGGAAATGGCAGAGTAGTATGCTTTAAGAAAACCCCTGCCGTTTCTACTTTTGTGATTTTCCTGCCAGACAGAATTCTTAATGTTCTTTAAAAAAAAAAAAAAAAAAGCTGAGATTACTGAGCCCCAAGATTCCAGAGAGTTTGCACATAGGTTCAGTTCTAAAGGCCCACGCCTGCTTCAATCATTTAACCTGGACTTTCACACAGACAAAGGACAGCAACCTTAAACATCTACTGGGACAAAAATTCAACCCACCCTGGTTTAAGCCAGAGAGGAAATTTAAGGTCTCCTGTGACAAAAATGACAAGGGGTTTCTTGTTTGGGGCATGCACAGATCCAGAACTCACACAGAGCCAGCAGGAATCTGTCTCTCAGCTCTGCTTTATCCTGGGTTAGTTTATCATAAAGCACGAGCAAGCCAGCAGCTCCAGCCTTTCATTGTACCAGATTATCAATGCCAGGCAAAGAGAATACCTCCTCCCTGAGAGTCCCAGCTAAACTCCCAGGGCTGGTGCTCATTAGGCTAACCTGGGTCATGACTCATCCCTGACCCAACAGTGTCCAAGAGAATGGAGTACCCTGATTGGTCAGATCGAGGTCACCTGTGCCCACCTTAGTTATCTCCATCAGAACTACCTAGATAAAAGGATATACATATGTACTGCATAAAAAGGATCTGCTACCATTCTTAAATAGAATAGTGGATAACTTGTATTTGTTAACCATATCCCAGGTGCTGTGCTAAGTCCATTTTCTGAGTCTGACAATCACCCTATTAAATTGATAATACAATTACCCTCATTGAAACATGAAGAAACCAAGACCTAGCCCATTCCCCCCCAGACATCCCCTTCATTCAAGGTTGTCATTGTCCTCTTCTACATCCAGATCATAGCTGTTTGCAGCAAAGATACAAATAGAGAACAGTACCTTCACAGGAAGAACTCATTTTGATAAGCTGGCTCTCTCAAGACAATGTGCACTTTAGCCACCTCTCAAGATGGGCCATCAATCTGTTTTCATCTGTCAAAGGAATTCCTAGCACCAGCCGCACAGCACTAGGAAAGTGGGAATAGTGAGATGTTGATCCCAAAATGCTGCAGTGCATGATTTTTGCATCCTTGAAAAGCAATCTCTGTGTTTTAAATTAACAAGATGTTTGTTTCGGGTAGAAGAAAAGAGAAAAGAAAGAAAACAAAAACAGAAAAACAATTATTAAAATGCTGCCTGAAAAAATGTATTCTAATTAATCCAACAAACGTGTGTTGAAGGTATTCAGACTTGCAGCCAGACCTCATTGAAAAGAAACTGACCAAAACATGGGCAGATAAGACTTGATGCAAAAAATATTAGGATTTGGGGTGATTACTTTACAAAATGTCTTCGTATGACAGAAATAAACCACCCAGATTTCTGTCCATCATTCTAAAAATTAATTGAAAAGAAGTGATTTAAGCATAGCTGCTCAGACCCTATTATTTAATATACCTATTGTTTTTTATTATGCAATATTAACAATATTGTCTATTGTTCAATATGGGATGGACACATGAGGTCATTTGGTGGAAATCTGACAGGAGTCTTCAGGTAGATTAAATACCTAATATAAAAACACATGCATAATAATAAATAAAATTATAGGTGAATATATAAGTCCTGAAAGTTGGAAAAACTGACTTAATGAAGACAAAAAAGAAAAACACTTTCAGAAAAATGATTATCTACATCAAAATTTTAAATTTCTTCATGATGAATCACAAAATAAAGTTTAAACTGTGAAACTATTAACAGCAAAAAAAAAAGATTGGTAGGTTAATATCTAAGTTATACAAGATTCATATAGATTAGTTATACAGAAAACTATAGGGAAATGGGCAAAAATACAAATGGGAGATTCATAGAATAATTATGGATGATTAATAAAAATAGAAAAATACATTTAATCTCACTTGTAAGCAGGGACATGCAAAAAATGACAAAATAGATCTCCTTCTTGTTAGATTGGCCAAAAGTATTGAAATATCAGTTGGTAGTGAAGGATTGGGGAAATGGCACTGTCACACATTGTAGGTGGTATCCTAGATATGTACAGCCACATTTAACAGTATCAGCATTTTAAATACTCATATCTACATCTAAAACAAAAAATGTATAGGAACATTTATTATTATATTTCCAGTTATATAAAATGCTAGAGACAACCTAATTATCCATTCTTAGGAAAATGGTTAATTAAGTTATGCTATATCCAAATTATGAAATTGTGTGCAAGAGTCTTCAAAAGTAATGAATATACATATAAAGTGAAATAGAACCAGCATCGGCATACATGTTGGATGAAAATGAAAGTTGCTAAACATATGTTCTCTATACTAGCATCACATGTACATATATTTAGCCATAATGGCATTTTGTAAGAATTCACATATTGTTGTTTATTGTAATGATTCAAAGATTCAGATTAAAATGTTATTTGACTATAGATATAACTGGATGAATCTAGAATGATACATATCAAACCAGAAAGCTACATGGGAAGAAATCAAGGGCAGTGGACAAAGACAATTCTTGCTTTACCTATTAAGGTATTCACTTTACAAGAAATTCTAATCATGTCTATGAAATTATAATTAATGAGATATGACATTATTAATATTTAATTTTTCCTAGATGGTCAAAAGTCATATTTAGTATTTAATTCTGCAAATATTGAGTCTTATAAGCATCGTGTTATATATAGACACACAGTGGAAAAATACAGGGTCACCGATTCAAGCTTGATCATTCATTCAAGAATTTCTTCATTCATTCCTTAGAAACATCACTGACACCTACTATGAGCCAGGCACTGTCTCTGTGCATTGATAGAGGAATGGAAGGTGAGCTCCTAGCTGCTTTGGGGGATCTTACTTTCTAATGGGAGAGAAGACAATGAGTAATTACATGATAGATGATAATCAATCAGAAGAACACTAAAGGATAGAAGAACAAGAGAGTCCACCCTTTGTACTGAATAGACCGATTCTTTTGTGTGGGCTTTGGGGACAGCTGCCCTTCCTAAGGGGAGAGATAGAAGGAGGAGGTTAGTGGGACAAACTTAAAACAGTGATCTCATCCTTACAGTTAATTTTGAGGCCAGAACCAATATCCACCTTTTTCTCTCTCCACTCTCCATTAAACCCCCTCACCTTCGACTATGACCTCAACAGATCTGGGTGGCTTCCTAAAAGCAGAAGTTCCACCCGGAGGATGAATGATTGTGTAATTTGGTCAACGACGCTAAACTCCCCTCCAGAGTGCTTACCCCATAGAATTCCCAGCAGCACTGAGTGAAAGAGCCTGTTTTCCCATAGCTCTCCCAAAGAATTTGTAGTCCATGATGGCATCTCTCTGTATCATTTTGATCTTAATTTCTCTTATTATGGGTGAAATGGAGGGTCTTTAATACAGTTTAAAAAATCCATTTGCCATTTTTCCTGTGGTACTTCTGTTTATACCCCTACTCCATTTTTTTTAACAGGGATGTTGATACTTTTCCTTATTTTAGAAGCTCTTTTTATTTTAGAGGTATCATCTCCTATCATACAATTGCAAATCCTCTTTCAAAAGTGGTAGATTAGCAGAGACATGAAAAAAATTGAATGAATGAGATACACAAGTACTCCTTCTTCCATCGTTGTGTATCTGTTAGGGGGGGTCAGGGACCAAGGCAGGGTCCTCACTACAAAGAACACATTATGGATCATGTATAACCCTGTAGGCAATTGGGTATTGAGTTTGAAATGCAAGAAAGAGGTTGGAGCTGGAGGCATAAATTTGAAAAACCTGAAGCTTGAGGTGTAAATTTGTGGTGTTTTAAACCACAAACCTGTCATTAGCTACAGCATAGAAGTGGGTGGTATAGACCTTTCGTAGCAAATATTCTGCATGCAAACATATTTTACATGCTGAGCGACACCTGTGCTGCTTCTATGACCTAAATCTTCAGCTCTGATTCTGACAACCACACCTTTTAGAGTAATGAACATCTCTGCCATGCTGTAGTCGTATAACAGAGACACTAAGCCACTGAGGGAGACTCGCTGGGTTTTATCACAATTCTTTCAAAAGAGAAATAAGAAAAACAAGTGTGTTACCAAAAAAAAAAAAAATGGGGTCATCTATAGAGCAACATGCCAAACCATTACAGTGTCTTCTGGGAAATTGGGAAATTCAATTTTAAATTCTGGGAATTCAAAAAAAAAAAATTTTTTTAATTCAAAAAAAAAAAAAAAAGAAAGAAAGAATTACATCCTTCCCAGAAACCAGAGAAGATCTGAAGCACCGTGTGGTACAGGAACCCCTGCATTTTTGGTTCTCAGCCATATCCTCTTTATGTCTAAGTGTCTGGAGCATCTGCTTTTATCACCGAGATGCGAGGTGGCCAGCAGGCAAGTGTGGCTGGGGGTGGAAGAGATTTGCTAGCACAGACAGCCAGGTTGCTGGAGTCCTGGAACCAGATTCTCCCGACATCTGGAGTTGGTAATTAAACCTCTCCCAAGTGGACAGTTGTTTACATCCGTCTAATGATCAGGTCCATCTCTGGGCAAAACATTGTGCATTTCCAATAAGCACTACAAATATTATCTGGCTATTTGAATATATTATTTTGGGGTAATGCCACTGATTTTCATCTTATCATTAAAATAAGAATGGTGGGAAGATCCAGGACAATCGTCACACAGAGAAACCCCACTGGGGAAGTCAAGACTCCTTGATTCTAGTCTCTGTTGTGACTTAGCATGCATGTGGGCAGGTCAGATGGAATGTTTTTGTTTATAATTGAATTAAACTTAATGTTAGGAGGGAGGAAAGAGACATTTACAAGCTACCTGGTTCTCCTTCCTCAATTTGCAAGTACAGAAATTAAGGCACAGCCCTGACTGAGTTCTCCTTGGGAAAGCAACCTCCTGCCAAGAACATGCATTATAGTCTGTTTTCTGCCATGAGATTAAGAAAAAAAGAAAACCATCTCCGCACCAGTGTCCTGTAAGGACTGGATAAATCTGCTGTATTCTCAAGTGAGGAGTTAGCAAGCTCGGGTGCCTGCAGATCTGAAACGGCATTCGATCATACAGCTCATCGGAGTTAATTGTGATCATGCATCTGACTTGCTTGGATCCACTTTGGGAGAGAAAAGAAAAGGGCGCTATTAATTCATACCTCCCAGACCCCAACAACCTTCAGCAGTGATAAACCAAATATTCCCATCAAAATATGAATATGTAATCCAGAAGAGCTCATCTGAACACATCAACACCCACATGCTCATTAGCCATGATGTTCTGGAGTAAATAACCACTTCTGGAGGAAAACGGGGCCCTAGAAGAAGGGAATGGAGCCAGATTCATTTTCATGAGTAGCCAAGAAAGAACTGAAACAAGAAACTTAAATGTTGAACTGCAACACCAACCCCACTGGGGCACTCTGGGGAAGTAGAGAATACGCTTCTCCAAAATCATACCAAATCCAATATTTTATCCAGAAATATTTTCTTCAATAGTTCACACAACCTTGTTTATGATCTGGGTGCTCCCTATTCTGCCATTCACTAGCAGTATAAGCACTGGACACATTACTTCCCTTTGCTGAGCTTGGGTTTCCCCACCTGTAATACAGATTTACTTACTATATTTGTCCCTCTCCTAGTACCAGGCACCATATTGATAAAATAGAACAACTCACATTGTGTAGGAGTGACCACATTGTTCAGGTCTCTTATGTGAATGGGTGTGTCGTAGAAATTTAGTGACTTCACAAAAAACCCTACGAGATAGGTGTGATTATCCCCATTTCATAGATTAAAAACTGAGGAACAGAGATGTTAACTAATTTGTTTGAAGTCACATAGCTAATTAGAAAGGGAAGCAGGATTTAGACCCAACCATTCTAATTCAAGAAACCTCTTCTACACTACTCCCTAGTATTTCACTACACTTTTAGGACAAAGTCCAATGAGGACATGTTCAGAGAGGAACATTGTTCATCCTGAAAATAAAGAATTTTTCCACAGAGCATCTTACAGTCTGTGGTAATTAACATATATGCACCCAGAAAAAGATGTGAGAAATATACAGGCAGGACCTAAAGCCTCTTGAGCCGAGGGGAAATGTAAGAATTTGTTTGACACTGATAAAGGTGATGTATTTGCTTCCTGTGGCTGCTGTAACAAATGACCCCAAGTTGGGTAGCTTAAAACAACAGAAATGTATCATCTCAGAGCCTGAAGTTAAGGTATCCCCAGTGTTATATCCTGCTGGTGCTAAGAAACAATCTATCCTTTATCAGCATTCCTTGACCTGTGACAGATTGCCTCTTTCTCTTTTCTTTCTTAGAAGAATGCTTATGATAGCATTTAAGTTCCACCTAGATAATACAAAAGGATCGAATCTCCAAAGGTAATGGCTCTCTGTGCCAGGAGGCCCCTTCTTTATGAAGTTCACACATCCACCAAAAGATATTTATAAGATGAAAGCATTCAATGCTGGTATCCTACAAAGGAAAAAAAATACCCTTTGTGCCATTGGACAGTCCAACTCTCCAAATTCCAAATTTTACAGTTTTCCAGAGACTTCCTAAATCCATGACTCAGATTCCTGATTCATGGAGATGAAAGATTACACACTCAGAATAAACAGCCCACCCCCTCTGCAGGGCTAAGCCCAGGCTGTGCCCTTCAGGCAGGGCCATCCTTCAGAATAAGCTGAGGCTTTGAGGCACGAGCTGACTTCCAAGAATACTTAAGGGGACTAAGCATGATGCCAATTTGCAGTTTCTCAAATGTGCTGCTGATCTCTGGTTGCCTTTGAGCAGGAGAAATGGCAGTATTCTGTCAATGTTCAAAAGCTACTCTATCTCAACCTTTGTTATAATCAAGTCGGCTGTGAACTTTCTAAAAAGAGTGCACTCAGGGTAAGGCTCTGACAAAATACAGAAAGCAAATCTCCAGGCTGGTGGCAGCCAATCTGGGCAAGAATCATAAGTGATACACCAGCCCAAAGGCACCCACCAGACAGCAGTTAAGCCCCTTGACAAGCTTTCCTCCAAATAGAAATTGAAAGAGAGACAAGGAAATAGCATCTTCTCTTGAGGGGTAAAGGAACCAAGTACAGTAGCAGATGGAACATGGCCTTACACTAATCCGGGCTCCATAATTAAATTCCAGAGCCATGCCAGCAAAGGAAGACGGTATTCAAAAATAGCAGGTGCCTCCTGGAGAGTTTTTGCCAGAGAGGCTTTTGTAAGGCATCAGGCTGATGGCCTAGGGGATGAAAACATTGGTGAAGCTAAATACCCAGCTAGCTCTCCAAAGGAGACCAGAAAGAGCGGGTGCTGCTTTGATAGCCCTTGGAGAAGTACTGGCTCCTAAGTAGGTTCAACTGCCTCGGGGATCCTTCAGCTGTGCATGGACTTTGTTGATGAAGGGGTGGTCACAGGCACAGAGCAGTCCTGGCAGCACAAATGGCTACCCACCTGCTTGTATCAATATACCTCCCAGCTACAGTGCATCTCAAAGCTGGACCAGAGACATGACTTCAAAGACAATGCCCATGCATGCAGCCCAGCCAATGCTTCAGCATGTGCAGAGTGGCAGCATGAGGTACCGATGTACAGAGCTGGGCTCCGGAGCCAGATGGACCCCAGTGGTCATCCAGCACTACAACTTAGTAGCATGTGATCTGAGGGAAGTGACTAAAACCCTCTAAGCTATGGGATTTGGGTTTTTTTTTTTTATCTGTGAATAGAGATTATAATATTGCCAACATCAGAGCTGTATTGTAAAGAATAAATGGCTCTCGGACAAAGTAGTCAGCTCACAGCACAGCTCATGGTAAAAGCCTTCAGAAGATGAGAATCGCTATTAGGGTAATGCTGATTAAATGGATAGAACAATGGACGTGGCCATCAGGAGGACACACTGATGGCTATTCATGCATAGAAACTCCTATACAGGGAAGGGGGGCCAGCAGAAAACTTGGAGTTTTCTGTTTCGTGGCTTTTATTTTGTTGCCCCAAGTTGGAGGGAAGCTGTCCCTTTTGTCTAGTCTTGGCAAGCAGAAGGGATAACAAAGGCCACATAAATAAGCCCAGAGAGAAACTGGAGCTCTCGGGGAGCCACACGCTCTATTCTCTCACCACAGATGTGCTAGTTTCAGGCACAGCTGCAGCCGTCACCAACTCTGCTCCAGAACCCTTTCACTACACTTTTTATAAGATTTTCAAGGAAGCAGCCTTCCAGATCAAGAAAAGGAGTGTGAGTGTGGGCACCAGCTACCCAGGAGAGCTGCACAGCACAGAGCTGCGAACCGCAGATGCTGCTCCTGGTCAGCTCCTGTGAAACCAAGGAACAGCCCCTCCCTCCCAGGGACAAGGCCCAGCTCTCCCCAGCTGCCTCATTTCCACACCACCAGCACACAGTCCTGCTGGTTTCCCATAGTCCTTTCTCAAGGCCATCAAATGCAGTCTTCCTAAGCCCCTATTCTGGTCCACTTGGAGATGCAGATCTTCACTATGGTGAGAAGCTTGGTAGCTTTGGAATCTGATCGTCATAGTCTTGAACCACAGCTTCACCACTCTTTAGCAGCATGACCTTGGGTAAGTCCCGAAGCTCTGTGCCTCAGTTTCTACATCACTCAAAGGAAAACTAAAACAGTACCTATGATCCTAGGATTGTTTTTTGAGGCTTGAGTGAGACAATGTTCAAGACATGCCTATATGATAGCATAAATGCACTGTGGAGGAACTTTGATGGGCTCAGAGCTGCACTTCAAAAGTGTTAGACCAGATCTCTTCAACTCAAATTGATACCTAGAGTTTAACAACTCATCGGCATGGGGGGGCGGGGGCGGGGGAACCCTCATCATCTCCTTCTGGACTACCCAGTATTTACAAAAGTATTACAACATATTTGAAATTAAACATAAAGGACCCACCTCAACTTTCCCCCTCTGCCTATAAATCTAGTTCAGAATTTACAACTGCAATTACACAGACTGTCCATTGTGTTATTAGAGTAATTTTTCTGGCCACCATGCCTGATCCCATCTTTTAGAAATACATTCTATATCTCCTTAACCTAGTTCTGGTCTTCTTGTTTTCCCAATACCTCTCACCTAAGCCATTCTGGCAAGTGACTATTATTTAGTCATTTATGCTTTTGATCAATACTAACCTATGCAACTCATGCAAGCTTGCACTAGTCTAAGCCAGGAGACACAATAATGAACACAATAATGAACAAGATATCCAGTATCTCTGATCCTCAGAAAGTCTAAAGTCAATCAAGGAAAATAGACGTTTAAGTGAGTAGGGGTGATGGTAGCTCAAATCAGGAACAAATAACCTAGGCTTGAGGGAGTGGAAGTGGTTGATGGAGGACATTTAAATAAGACCTAAAGAATGACTGGGAAATACCCAATTGGGAAGAAGAGAGGAAAGAGCATTTCCAGAAAGATAATCCAACAGTCCATTTTGACCATCACTTTGGGGCCAGTTGAGGCAGCCCGAGTCATCACGGCCATTAAACCTCCTTATTGACTGGAAAACTTTGAAACTTTAGAGCTAACATTTTGTTGGACTTGCTGCCCCTCTCAAGTACCAAAACATCTCCATGCACCCTCAATTCCCTCAGGGAAAGAAGGAAGGAAAAATGGGTTGCATTGAAAACCTCAGAGACACTCCTTCTGCAAACTGTGGCAAGTAATTGTTGATCAGGTTGCCAGAGAAAGCCAACAGAAATGCAAAGGCCCCTTTCTTTCCTCCCTTTCAAGGGACCAACTCATGACGGCCTTCAAGACCAGACAGAAAATGACCCAGTGGACAAGGTCATGCCATTTCTTTTCCTGCCAAAAAAATGGACTTTCTCAGCTTCCACTCTGGATGAAAATGTAATATTTCAGTTTGCAATTTCAATTTCACAGCTGACTGGCATCTGCAGAGACAGAGAATTCTAATAAAATTGCAGAAGCATTTAATACAATGACTGGCAGATGGGGAAAGGGTTTGTAGCAACTCCATTTTTCTGATTATGTTAACAAAACATGGCGTGCACTTTTCTAATGCACCGACACTGTTTCATTTACAATTGAAATCTGATGACTAAAAACAGAGATTAGGACTTGCTGGGGATGGGGGGGGGAGAATCATGCTGTTTACCACCTGAATGGTCTAATAATATATAGATCCCTTCCCCCTTTCCAATCAGATCAATTAGCATTCCAGCTTCCATACTTAATAAAGTTACACAGTGCAATTTCAAAAATTGTCTGAGAGCAACATTGCATCAATAAATTATTTATGCACACTTGATTTGGAAATTAAGCAACAATGAAGTATTCTTTAACTATAATAGAAAGCCCTTTAAAGAAAAAGTAGGCCTAGTTGGACATTATACAACTAAAAGCCATTACTAATAGAACAGAATGAGGCTTGTGAGTACCAATTGCAGGGAAAGAAGCCACTCAGCTGCTTTAAGAGGAAACACTTTGGCACCTTCCCGCCAAAGCCCAGTCAGCTGTCAACACCTACTAAGTGGTCACGTTGAAGGAAAAGCTAACGATAATCATAAAGCCAGATGTGGATGGCATTTGCTCACAGCCTCGCCCTGGGACTTTGGCCAAGTTTCTTGGACCTAAGTTTCAATCATGATACATTAAAAAGTGTAGCAATGGTTTCCAAGTGCTGGCACTTGGACTAGACACCGATTGGCTACATAAGTATCATGATTTCTGTTGTTGTTGCTTTTTTATGGTTTGGATGTGAGGTATCCCCCCAAAAACTCACATGTGAGACAATGCAAGAAGGTTTGGAGAAGAAATGATTGGGTTATAGCCTTAGCCCATCATTGGATTAATCCCTGATGGGATTAACTCAGTGGTAATTGGAGGACAGGGGTGTGGCTGGAGGAAGTGGTTCATTGGAGATGTGGCTGTGGGTCTATATTTTGTATCTGGAGAGTGTGGTCTCTCTGTCTCTCTGCTTTCTGATCGTCATGTGAGCAGCTTCCCTCTGCCACACTCTTCTGCCATGATGTCCTCCTGCCTCGTCTTAAGCCCTGAGGAATGGAGCCAGCCTTCTAAGGACTAAAACCTCTGAAACTGTACACCCACAAATAAACTTTTCCTCCTTTAAAATTGTTCTGGTCAGATCTTTTAGTCCCAGTAGTGGAAAAAGCTGACTCAAGCATGCTTTTAATGCTGATTCCCAGTATTCTTAGGCTTCAGCCACCAAAGACCCTAATTCAGTGGCACTGAGGTAGGGCCTCTTAATTGACTTCCACAAAGTTCCCAGGGGACCGGATTTGGGAGCCACTGGCCTACCTGCCTCCCAAGTCTACACTGTGATCTTCCAAACTTACAAGGAGAAACCTGAGGCACAGACTTGCGATGGACTAATCACGGTAAATACCCCAAGTACATCTTGAACTGACTGACTTTGTAGCTGTCTGCAGACATTCTGAAATGAGACATCCTGCCGTTTGAGGCACTGATGTAGGCTTCTTTCCTTGAGCTTGGTAATCCCTCATGTCTTCAGACCCAGTTGTGCCGCTACATGAAAACTGTGTGAGCCACAGGCAAGCCCGGCTGAGCAGAGAGGAGAAACCAAATTAAAAGTCAAGAGCTATTGGAGCAAGAGCGTAAGGACAGAGAGCAGCTCATGTGGAGCAAAGGCTGCTTTTCTTGGAGCCATGACAATAACTGGAGGCTCCCGCCGTCTCTGAAGATAAATGAAACTTACCTGGAGGAAAATGGTGCTTTGTCCTACACCAAAAACACAGACGTCTCCTAGGGCTATGGAGGCAACTTGTAATAGGAGGTCCTTAAATGGTGTTCCTCAGCTCCATGCTCTTCAGTCTTTAAGGAGGTTTAATATACAAATGCTCTCAAGGGTAATAAATATCTTAAGCGACATAACTTATCATCTAAAATCCTCATGAATCATCTAAATGCTTCATTTTGACAGACTAGCGAGGGGCCCTAAAAGAGCGAGCTTCAGAATGAGAACAGAGAGGGACAGAGACTAGCTTTGTGACGGGAGGCAGGGGGGAGCGACAGGGAGAGCTGCAAGACAGGCACTGAGTTCCACTTCAAACATTTCCGAGAACCACCTTGCCAATCCATAAGATAAGGAAAATGTCACTTTGTGCCTTCCCCCTTTTCAGAAGGCTTGTGAGGTTACACTTGATGTGGACTTGACAGAGCCCAGTGATAGGAAGAAATTAGCTGCGTAGGTCCACTAGGGTCGCCCCTCACCTGGAGCAGTCAGAATGCCAAGCTCCACTGACGATGGGCAAGAGAGCACTTGAAGAATGCCATTTCCATCATTTTGTCCCCTGACCCACTGACAGTGGACTCACCCCGGGTCTGTTTCCAGTCTCAGCAGTTGCCATGGATGCATCCCCTTATCGAAATGACATTTCAGTCAGCATCTGCCCTGCCACCACCCCAGAGAGGAGTGTGAGTCCTCCGAGGAGGATTTGGGAAGCATCCTAGCCTGTTCCATTATTACTATTATTGCTTCATGATGTAGTTCTCAGCTCATGTGACATCTACCTCTCTTGAGACCCATGAGTAAAGTAAATTGGGTCTTAGAAAAATTTCCAGCTTGGCATCCCCAAAGTAGGAAAATAAACAGAGTGTTAGAACAGGGCTAACTCTTCAAAATGAGACTGTGTGTGTCACACAGAGTACCTGGGCATGCCAGGCACTGTGCTACACCCATTTGGGGTGCCATTTTTAATCTCTGTACCTTATAAGAGGTTGGATCCGCCCTGTCACACAGGCGAGGAGATGAGGGCCAGAGTGGTTACAGATCCATGGAAACCGTCACCTACACAGCTGTGGATATGGCCCACACCTGGTCTCTGAGCTGTACATCCACCAACTCATTTAATCCTCATAATAACCTAAGATGCAGGCTTAATTAATCCCATATTACACCTGAGCATGTTGAGGCACCGAAAGGTTTGGCAGCTTTCCAGTTCCATACAACTAGTAAGCACCCAAACCAAGAGTCAGACATACTCTGTTTGCCCCCGAGTCTGCGTGTTTGACCTCAGCTCTGTTTCACTCTCAAATGCCATTAGGTCATAATGATAGCAATTACTAATGGCACTCAAAGTAGCGTGCTGAACCCAAAGGTTTTCCCCCCGTTTCACCTAAACACATTTGCTTTCAATACAGACCAGAATCTAAATTACTTGATGGCATAGACCTCGATCCAAGTAAATATTCGAACTAAGCACTGAAATCATGGATGCTTACTAGCCAACTGGCAACTGATTTGAGGCTTCATATTACAGTCCTTCCTAAACTACATTAAAGAACATAAATTCACTATAAAACCTCAATTCCACATGCCTCAAATAGGCAGAGGTCTTTAGCTCGGAAAGATGAACCAGAGTTAGCCAGCAGGAAACTACCACAGGGCAGGGGAATGGAAGAAAAAGGAAAGGAGGAGGAGAAAATAGTAAAGAGGGAGAGACATTTAAGTTCCAGGAATTCTGCTTAGACATCCTACATAGGTTATTGAACTTAACCTTCACAATAATCATTAAGGTATATAATAATACCCCAAAAGTTATAATGCCCATATGTGGAACAAATCAAAACTGAAATTGTGTCTATCTAACCTCAAAGACCAAGTTCTTTTCATTCATTACCCTAAAGTGCCTTCTCTAAGTTCAGTTCTTCAATTTTAATTCCATTGAGCTATAAAAAAAGAAAAAAAAATTGATCCTCCTCTTTTGTGTCCCTTTCCTCATTTATAAAATAGGGATAACAATATTTTTCTCAGTTTTTCTGGAGATTAAATGAGAAAATATTTGCAAAGCACATCGAGCTGTGCTTGGCATGCAATGTCCACCCAGTGATCAGTTCTGTTCAGGGTGATGCAGTGATGATGAGAAGGAGGATGTGCCAGGAACCTAAAGGCAGGTGTTAAATTTGCACCTTGGGCCAGTGTAGCCTGCAACACTCTGTGACCATCTCCACAACCTGCAGGAGGCATCATGGAGCTGAGCAGCACTTCCCAAACTGGAACATGCGCAAGAATCACCTGGGCATCTTGCTAAAGTGCAGATTCCGATTTGATGTATCTGGAAGGGGGCCTGAGATTCTGCATTTCTAACAAATTCCCTAACCCAGAGACCACAATCTGAGTAGCCAAGACCTAAAGAACTGCTTTCCTATTTTCTAGTCTCTAAATTTCCCCCCTCTCAAGTGCCTGAGATAATGAAAACAAGCCAGGGAAAAATAAATCATCTTCAACAACCAAATGTCAAATAAATTAAAGTCTGAAGCACTGAGACTATAAAAGCTATTGAAGGCAGCTTCTCGGGGGCTCCTGGGACTGGAAATCCTTTCTGCACATTCTCCTGGCAGTCAGCTAATCACCAAGAAGAGTGAATGCCTTCATTTTCCTGTCCATACTCCTGAGTCAAAGAAGTAAGGATAAATCTGGGTAACTCCGGGTCCAATTTGAAGACTCGGCCCTGCAATCTATTGAAATTCCCAAATGCATTCACAGAAAAGGGCTAGTCCGCTTAACGTTTGTTGGACTATTTGGAGTCTTTCTCCATTTACTGTGTTCCTTCACACTGACCCTCTTAGGTTATTTTCCCCACTAGCAATATTCTAAGGTAATTCACACTATTATGAAGACAGATGTTACAAAGTTCCTTTGTTATTAGGTGACCGTGGGAAAGGGCACAGATTCTGGTCAGCAACTAGAGGTAGACCATACAACAGCCTCCAAAGACTCTCCTCATTCATGCATCCTCAAGATCTGAAATAGCATCAATTAAGATAAATTAAGATAAAAATAGGGGGAACTATTCTTTCCAAGAAATACTAGTCTTGTGTTGATTTGGGCCACAGAAGTTGAGGAATATTTCAAGCATGTCTCTGAAAAAACAAAAAAAGACTCTACCAAAATATTTTATGAGCTCTAAGATTACAGTGAGTCAACCCCTCATTTCCAGAGCCCTCTTCTCAAGCACAGAACCAAGACCATCCACACCTGAAATGCAAAGTGGAAATGGGGGAAGAGGTCAGGGCAAGGGGCTTGCTGCTCCCTTAGCTCTTTGACACAGCAGTCGGGGATCCCATCTGCTCTGGTATTGCATGGGTTTGATCATCTTTGCCACTGAAGGAACCAGTCTGCACTGAAACTAAACGGAATTTACCTGCTTTTCACTCATTTATGCTTCCTTGCAGAGGGTACCCCTAAACGTTCTCATTCAAAGCACACAGAGAACGCACATTGGTTAAGAACATGGTTCAGTGTTCCAATTTCTTGGGCCCTGGAGTTACTATCAGTGTGATCTTGGATATATCTTAGCCTTTCTTAGCCTAGTTTTACTTATTCATGAACTAGAGTTAATAAAAACACCGGTTTCTAAGGTTACTATGACAGTGAAATAAGATAACACATTTATAAAGTGCTTAGCACAGTGCTTGGCACATATGAAAAAAAAAAAAATACTATCCTGCCTGGCTGAGCTCCCTAGTGGTGAATAAAAGAGGAAGCCAAATTTGCAAGTTTCTGTCCCCTGTAACCAAATTTCTGGCTCCGTTTAGATATTAAGCCACAGGATGATTAATAATATAATTCAACATGCAGAGATCTAGGTTTCTTCACTCTCTGGGCCTCAGCATCCCTCTTCATAACATAAGGTGATTGTATTAAATTGTTTACATTTTTAGTACAACCAGGGCCAGCTAGGTATTATTAACAATTTTCCAGAGATGCAAGCAAATCACCCAAAGAGCCCCTTCATGAGATGGAGACTGAGCCTGCGGGTGGAGCTGCACAAACAGCAACTTTGTCATACTACTTAGCCTGGAAACGTATGCATCTGTCAACCCTTCCCCTAACAGGAAGCTAATACCATGCACTGGACACTAACTGAGGTGCACAATGGTCGGGATGCTTAGGTGAGAGAGCTGTAGCCCCAGAACCACGAGACTCAGACCAGTAACAGGATCAAGTCAGGTAGCTTCCTAATTAATGAGTGTGAAGATCGGCGGGGTCAGGTAGCATGAATTTGGTTTTGCTCCTAGTGCCATAAAAAATGTTGGTAATGCTCTTCAGGGTAGCTGCCATGGACCTCAAGTCATAAGTAAAGAATAGCAACTACAGCCACTCCTATGACTAGAACCGTCTCTACTGTCACAAGTGCTCAGATGTCTACTCCGTACCATGGGCATACCAACTACACTGAATTCTCCATGGCAATTCCCTAAGATGGGTGTTGTTGTTCCGAGCAGACTATAACCTCAGTCCTCTTCCTGCTATGGCTTCTTGGAACAGAGCTGTCCCAACTCACAGCTTGTTTAGCCTGAGATGTTATACTTACCCAGATGAGCCCTTCTTGACCATGGCTATTTAGAGCACAAACTAGAACTTGTTCTGGAGAAGTCAATTCATGGACTGGCTGGAAAGGTCAACTTGGCACTCTGAATTCTATAAGGTTTCTCACCCAGGTTGCCCATTAGAATCACCTGGTGATCTTTTTAAACACACAGGTACAAGGCTCCACCACAGATCCATTAAATCAGGCTGAGGGGAGGTGGGCTGGGTCTATGTAATTTGCAAAGCTCACGGGTTGACTCTGACACGAAGCCAAGATTGAACATGGCAGTTTCAGAGAAATGGTTCTCAAAGTGTGAGAAGCATCAGCATCTCTTAGGAATTGATTGTAAATACATATTTTCAGGTCCAAGTACACACCTACACAATCAGAAACTCTGTGGAGTATGCCCAGAAATTTGAAGAAGTTCTCTGCATGGTTCTGACCACCATGGCTCAAGATCCCTGTTTCTCAAAATGTGTTTCATCAAACTGCAACATTGGAATTATTTCCAAGCTTGCTAGAGGCACAGAAGTCCTGCCCCAATCTGGAGTTAATGAATCAGAATCTAACCAGGCCTCATGCACATGCCTGTAATTCCAGCGACTTGGGAGGCTGAAGCAGGAAGATGGCAAGTTTGAGGTCAGCTTTAACAACTTAGCAAGACCCTATCTCAAATTTAAAAAGTAAAGGGGAGATAGAGATGTAGCTCAGCAATAAAGCACCCCTGTGTTCAATCCCTAATATGAAAATAAATATTTGAAAAAAGAATCAAAATTAACACTTCAACAAGCTCTCCAGGAGCCTGGTATGCACAAAAAATGTCTGAGAAATACAGGGGGAAAACTTCTTAAATATTGGTGGAAGAAGTCAAAGTGGGTAAAAATGATTCTCAACAAAAGAGTTGTGTTCTATCTAAAGAGAATTTATCAGAACAACCTGGAGGGCCCATGCCATCTATTTGTGCAGACATCTAGACATTGGAGTAGGCAAGAATCACTGCCTCCAATGACAATATGTGTGGTCAAATAGAGAGGATTAGAAGACAGAAATGGAGAGAAGCTGGTAGGAAAGCAGATTGACATGGAAAATGGAGATATAAAAACGCAGAGGAAAATAGTAATAAAGAGAACCACACAGACAGCAGAGAGTCAGACACGACCAGGGAGAGAGCAATGAGCTGCCTCCTCATCTTCCTCCCTCCCAGCTTGGGTTCCAGGTCAGCCGTGTCCTCACAACAGATTTCTTCAGATGGTTCAAAAGGGTCTCTACCGCTGTAACTATAAGCATTTGTTTTGTGCTGTGACCATTCAAAGGTGCTCACTATGGCTGGGGGGGGGGAAGGAATCCAGCTTCACCAGGAGGCCACGAGTCACAGCCACTGAGGAAAAATCTGCCTGCCCCCACGTTTCCCTCCTGAGATCGACTCCACGCCAGATGATAGGAAATGCTCAAATTTTCCCCCTACACAGAAATTTGGGGAAAGGCTATGGTAAGTAGGTTCCCAGGTGCCCACACACCTTCTCTCATTTGTCGACACATCTGCTCTCTCTGCACATCGTGTTTGGCCAAAATGGTCGTGCTTTGCCAAAATGTGACAGGGAGAATTTAGGGCCTCGGGAGAAAGGACACAGAAAAGAAAGCCATTTAAGTAAGATAAGCCACCTAAGATGGTTTCCTTGATATCTAAGAAAAGGGATTTGCCAAAATTGCAGACAGCAATATACATGCCAAGAAAGCGACCCTCCTTCCCTGCTTCAGTGGAAATAAAGATCCATATGAATAGCTTAATACATTATTTGTACTATTTATTGAAGAATATCTATATTCATAAGTTGTCAATCACTATAACAAAATATCTTAGGCAATAAATTTATAAAGATAAAACGTTCATTTAACTCATGGTTCTGGAGGGTCCAGTTTGAGATTGGACAGTGGTCTCATGCTTCAGGTCTCTGTGAGGGTGCCAGATGGCAATGGTGCATGTCAGAAAAAAACTGTTCGCATCATGGGTCAGGCAGTAGAACAAGAATGAAAGACTTGGGTCCCACAATCCTTTTAATGGCACACCTCCAGTGACTCAAGGACCTCCTACCAGGCTCTATCTGCAAATAGTCCACTGCACCTCCCAGTAGCACCAAACTGGGGACTAAGTATTTAAAACATGGACCTTTGGGGGAATTCAACATCCAAATTATAACAACACCCCTCAGCAATTGTGCAAGCTACAAAGTAATAATAAGAGATTCACTTATGAACAACATGCATATATATTGCAAAGTCTTCAGCATTGGATTAGTATAATCCGTGTACTCAAACGGTGAAATACAAAATCACCAAATGAAGAAGCCTACTTGTATTCACTAGTGTTTCAACACAAGAGTTTACTACAATGATAGGGGAATACCTGTATTCCCAAGAATGGCTAACACAGCCTGTCTGCTGCCTCAACCCACTCTAAAGGTGATTCAGACCCATAAGGCATGTCTGCACAATTCCCCGGGGACAAACTAAAACTGTTTCTTTTTCTCTCTCATCCTAAGAAATCATAATGGAATATCAGCGTGAGAGATGAATAACCTTGAGTAAGCTCCAAATTATTTGTTAAGAAAATCATTGGAACTTTACTAAAAATAACAATCTACTTTTCATTCATTCAATTTAACAAGTATTTGTGGAGCACTTGAAATGCAGCAGACACCATGCTAAGGGCTAAAGTGAAGCCAGTGAATAGGTTTTCAGTTTTTCCTATTTGGGTTCCAGACAACTATGCAAGCAGATAGAGAAAGGCGGATTACAGATTATTATATATATTTATATATAATGTGACCTCATTTCAGTAAAAATGTATAAAACAAAAACATTCCTACATTTGCACACATAAAAGATACACATATCAAAAAAAAATGTTCATCTAAATCAGTGGTGACAAAACTTTTGTCTTTGATGGTTTGGAGAGTAAATATCATCAGAATCGTGGGTCATACAGTTGCTATTGCAGCTACTTAATTCTGTGATTATATTGTGGAGGCAACTATAGAACATTTAGACATAAGCAAGAGAGAATGCTTGTGTTCTAATAAAACTTTATTTATATAAACAGGTGGCAGACCAGATTTGGTCCTCAGGTCATAATTTGCCAACTTCTGCTCTAAGTTATTAAAAGTGGGTTCCTTTAAAGGAGTAAAACTTGAGAGAGAGAGAGAGAGAGAGAGAGAGAGAGAGAGAGAGAGATCATTGATTTAAGAGGAGTTTCTTTTTTACCCCATATACTTCTGTCTTGTTGAATATTTTGTTTGCTACAAAATCCTCAGTCCCCAACACAATGCCTGGCTCATTGTAGACACAAAGGAAGACTTGTTCAATAAATCAGTAAGTAGAGAAGTTCAATCACTCACCATACTTAAAAAAATTACACTTTTTTTCATAAAAATAAAATTTTAACTTACAAAATAAGCATTAAGTATAATAAACATAATGAGAGGGGAAGTACAGGACATTCTGGGGGTTCATAAAGGGACCCCAACTCCCAGAGTAAGAGTATCAATGATAGATTCCCCAGGCTCAAGGACCCGAGTTCACTAAGGTCTGCCACAGTGATATCAAAGAGAAGTTAAAACTTTGAGTGCATAATCAACACAAAATTAGTGCCACTGCTTACCTAGTACTCCAGCAGATAATCAGTTCAAGTCGGAGGCTCAGAAATAGCTGGGTTCAAGCTTTGTGCCAGCAAGGCAAACCCTGAGCTCTGCAAACTACCCTCCCTGAACACAAGCTAGTCCATGCTAGGACAAACGGCAGGGCAAGAGAGTCTGACTCCCCCCACTGAGCGTAATAGCATCCAAACTCATTCATAAATGGCAAAAGGGAGAGACCCTCACGCTTCCTGCTGAAGGAGAATTTTGAGAACAGTGAGAAATTACAGGTTTGAGCTCTTCCCTAAAATGCCATCTATGTACAATTACTGGTCTGAAGCAAACCTTCCATCCATCACTTGTTTCAAGAGAGCGACCTGCAAACCAAGAGAACATAAAACCCCTCCTCTTTCTTGGAAGCCCACAGGACACACTACTCCTAAACAGCTGTCACTCAAAAGGTCCCCTAAGGAGGGCCATTAAATCCTACCCCTGTAACTTTCACCTGCCTTCAAAGGAAATTAAAAATGAAGACCAGATCTGTCATTGAAGTTGTTTTTTAAAGCCGAAATGAATAGGTTAATTGATTAAATAAAAATAGGACACAGGAAAATAGAGGGGAGGTCAGTGGCATAGAGGAAGGGACAGCCAGAAGGAGGAAGGCAGGGAAAGAGCAAGAACTGGGGACCAAGTGGAGAAAATTATATTCCATGCGTGTGTGGTTATGTCAGAATGAAGCCCAATATATGTACAACTAAAATGCACTAATAAGATTTAAAAAAAAAATAGATCACAATGTTTCCAGAATAGCATAGCATCTTCTTTGTATTAAATACAGTTAACCAGAACCTGTATTTTCACATGCAAAAATCCTCTTTGACCCTTAGTTAGTTCTCATTATCCATCCTAGCTTGGGAAGGGAAAGAAATTCTCACTTTCCTTCAGGAACTTGTGTGTGGATCTTTAGCTCCACTAGCTGGTAGTAATTTGAATATAAATGCAAGCGAAGAGGTAATGGAGAGAAATGTGGCTAAGGATAGAGGGGTGTCCCAGAGCCTGTGGCCCTAAGACTAGATCCCTCTTTCAAAAGATTGGATCCACGTGGTTAGGAGAGACTTCACTCCAGCACAATCGAGGCACTCGGTGATTGATGCTGTCATTAGCTTAAACCTCATTTGGAATTTATATGCCTCCTTCCTAATCCCTAGTGAGTGCCATGAAGGCCCCAACACCCTCCAGTGCTGGGGAGATGGGCTCCTTCCCACCAGCAGAATGGCTCAGTCTGTCCATGACCTTCACTTTCTTTCCTGCCCTTTCTCAACAGTTCCCCAGGGAGTCTTAGGGGCTTCCAAGTCTTTGACAGTCTTAAGTCCTTCTGCATACAACAGCATACTTGTCTCTTGGCATCACACCTAGAGGACAACTCCTGGCAGTCAGGCTTCGTTCTGAGCCCCCTAGTGACAGCTAGACAGATCCTAGCTAGTCCCCTTAAGGACTTTTGGGATCTTATAGAGATAGATCTTGGAAGGAAGACTGAAATATCTGTGTCAAGTTCTGACCTGTCCTCCTTGACCTTCAGACTTGCCAGGGATGGAGATGATGGTGGCACAGTGGCAGGGAGGGAGGAAAAGAGGAGATGAGGATGGGCACTGCTCTCATCTCCCTGAGGGCACCACTCTGAGGAAAGAATAGAACCCACATCCCTCCCTTTGACTCCATTGGGTCTTTGGTCTAGGTCCTAAATAGTTCAAGTTTTGCCTTCACAGATGCAGGGTAATTGATACAGAGTACAGATCCACTGCCCCCCGTGTTTTCCCCACATAGGCATGGGTTATTGTCAAGTAGTTTGGAGGGCTCTACAGTACCACAATAGTGGATCTTCTCCTTGGAGGTTGCCAAGGTTTAACACCTATACTTGCTTTGAAGTCAGAAACCATGCCACTAATCTGACTTTCTCCCAGCTATTACCATAGAACCCAGAACACAGTAAGCATGCTTTGAAAGTTTGATGGATACATGGATGGATGGATGGATGGATGGATGGATGGATGGATATGTGAGATTTGCAATAAGTAAAAGACTACTTTAATGTCCTTATGAAGGGGAGAATTTGGAGATGAATACACATACAGAGACAATGTCATGTGGACACAGATGACTGTCTATAGCCAAGAAGAGAACACATCCTTCCCTATGGCCTTCATAAGGAGAACTGACCCTACCAACATGTTGATTTGGGACTTACAGCCTCCAGAACCGTGAGACAATAATGTTCTTTTGTTTCAGATACTCAGGAAGTGGTGCTCTATTATGGCAGCACTTAAAAAGTAATAGATGCACCCAACTCTCTTTGGACCATGTCTACAGGAGTCATTGATGCACTGAACTTTTATTATTATATTATTATTATTATTACTTTTTTATTGGTTCTTTTTGGGGGGAGTGCACTGGGGATTGAACTCACGGGCACTGAATCACATCGCTAGCCTATTTTGTATCTTATTTAGAGACAGGGTCTCACTGAGTTGCTTAGCTCCGTGCTTTTGCTGAGGTTGGCTTTGAACTCACTATCCTCCTGCCTCAGCCTCCCAAGTCACTGGGATTACAGGTGTGCACCACTGCAGCTGGCTTTTTTGATTGGTTCTTTTGGGTTACACATGACAATAGAATTCATTTTTACTTAATTATAAAAGCATGGAATATAATTTGTTCTAATTCAGTGCCTGGCATTTCTTAACCAGGAGGTAATGCAGTAGCCCAGGACAGGGCTAAGAATCAAACCCCCTGGAGTCCAAGCCTGCCTCCAACATTTGCTACGTAAGTGACCTAGATTAAATTTCTTACTCTCTGTGTGCCTCAGTTTTTGCATTTGTAAATGGAGACTCCCAGAGTAATAGCTCTCTGAATCCACAGGTTCTGCATCTTGAAGGGTCAACCAACTACAAATGAAAAATATTTCAAAATAATAAGTTGCATCTGTGTTGAACAGAAAGACTTTTTTCTCACCATTATTCCCTAAACTACCCAGCATACTAACTATTTACAAAGCGTGTACATTGTACTAGGTATCCTAAGTAACTTAGAAATGATTCAAAGTAAAAGGGAGAATGACACAGGTTATATGACAATGCCTTTCCCCCTTACATAAAGAACTTGAGCATCTGCCGAGCTGGGTAAGTGGGAGGAGGGCTGCAGATACCAGGGACAGATGTACCTCAAAGCCTAGTTGTAAGGATTACACGAGATAATTCAGCATAGCATCTGGCAAACAGTAAGAGTTCAGTCAATGTTAATTGTTGCCTTTGATGGCTGTGACCGTCAATGGTGACGGTAATTATTGGATAGGCATCATGATATATACTAAAAGGGGAACAAGCAGACCCAGATTCAAACTCCAGCTCCATTTCTTACAAGCTTTGTGACTTTGGGCAGTTCACTTTACCTCTCCACACCTCAGAAAACTGGAGATTGCCTATAAATGAAAGATAATCATATACCTGTCATAGATTATCTAGGGTAGGTTAAAGGCAGAAAAGAATTGAAAGCAGTTAACAGTGTCCCTGGCTCAGAATGGGGTCTTAATAAATGACCTTTTTTAAATAGAGATGATCTGATTCCTCACCTCACTCCCACGTGGTCTTTTCATCAGCATCTTTTCTCCAAACCTCAGAAAGACACCCATTCCAAGGCAAAAGCAACCGCGATTCTTTATCAGTTAACCCTACTGTGGGCAGTTCCACTCAAATGCATTAGTGCCCCCTGCTAGAAAGCAGACTCAGCCCAAGAGGGCACTTCATTTCCAAGCACATATGTTCTCCAGCCAAAACGAGCCAAAGGTTTCTCACAGGCACTTTGAACAGCATCTCAAGGTCACTTCTTGGGATAGGAAATTGTCCCTTGGCAGTCACACAGCTGACTTTTTCTTTTAATGCAAAGCCCCTTAAGTCTTCTGAGTGAGATCATTTTGCCTTCAAAGAGTGTGCCACAGGTAGAAGCCACAGACTGCGGAGTGCCTGGGGCTCGGGGAAGCACTCTCTCTCCTCCAAATGATTCATGAAGCGCCCTGTTTTTTAAACACATACATGAAGGAATTAAAGAGGCTTTATAAAGAATATAAAACCACATTCTGCCTTTCAGACCATTTGAAAAACTTGATGGTCACAAGTATCTCAAGCAGGATGATGCACACCTGCACGACTCTTTCACATCAGTGAAAATGCTAGCTCTCAAGAAAGTCTGGGAAAAAGTACAAGGAAAGACAGCTCACTATTATTTTCATAATAATAGTTATCCTTAGAGCTGGGCACGGTGGCACACTCCTGTAATCCCAGCAGCTCATGAGGCTGAGGCAGGAGGATGGCGAGTTCAAAGCCAGTCTCAGCAAAAGCAAGGTGCTAAGCAACTCTATAAGACCCTGTCTCTAAATAAAATACAAAATAGGGCTGGGGATAGGGCTCAGGGGTCAAGTGTCCTCGAGTTCAATCCCCTGTATTTTCCCCCAAAACAATAATGATAATAATTACCCTTATGTCTAAAAAATCATGTTTCAAGTAGTAATCAATGATTCCTATAAATTATCCTTAAAAACTACCATTAGAAATGTTCACTCCAAAATTTAGGAAGAGTGATTCTCTTTTTCCCTGATGGGTCAGGGCACTGAAGTTTAATGCCCACTTTACCAGATGCTCTATACACAGCGTTCTCGCTGCCATTCTGTTCTTCCCACCAAGTTCCTAAGCACTTGATTATCACCCTCGGGACTCCTGGGTTTTTAAGCATTTGATTTACAAGGAGTATTGGGAGAGACACTCCACCAGCAAAACATTTCCCTCAGGAACCCATACCTGAAGAGATAATAGGGGAAACAAACCAGGTTATTTCTTAATGTCAAGATGACAGAAAGTAGGCTTGGGGCTGGGAACAAGTTCTAGCAGGAAGTAGGCTATCAGAACTCGAATGCCAACCAGAGGTCTGGTTATCTGGGAGAGAGCATGGCATGCTCTGTACCATGCTAATTAGCCTCCAAATCCCTTAACTCTTCATAGAAATTGAATAGCAGGAATTTCATCCTATGGAAGCTATCTAGTGAAATTCAAAAGTTATCATAAAAGAAATGAAGCCTCCAGCTTCCCTGGACCATTAATATGCTCAGTAGCAGTTAAATCTGAAAACCCCAGAAATACACTAGAGTGCAGAGTAGGGAGAGAAGACTTTTTCATCAAGTGGAATATGACCGCTCTCTTATTCCAAATATATCCACCTGGAGATCTCTTGAGGTCCCATATTCTTGCTTTCTGTCTTGACCAAGAATTTTATATTTAATCAGACCTCCAAGGTGGCTAAAGAGGAATGATGGCCTTCATATTTAATAAAAGTGGGAAAGTGAGGGGGGGTAGACTAAGGAGCAAGTCTTCTAAAATCAGCCTTTCAGGTTTCCAAGCCAATAGCTTTAATTATTTTCTTTGTCAACTCATAGCCCTTCCAGTTTTGGGTTTTTGTTTTGTTTTGTTTTGTTTTGTTTTGTTTTGTTTTGTTATTATTGTGGTTGTTTCTATGATTTATTTTTCTAAAATGTGACCCAAGATAAGCCTCAAATAAAATGTGTCTATGACTTGGAATTCCCATCCCCCTTTCCCTTTTTACCCACCTAAATCAGATTTCCTACTCCGAGGCTCTGCCCAAGGAGCTGTCAAGTCTGCAGCACAACATTCATTCATTCACTCAGAAAATCATTCCTGGCACAGAAGAGCACCGAAGATGCAAAAGGGAAAAGACATTTTCCCTGTGTGGAGGAAGTTGACAGCTTAGCTGGATTCTACATTGCATTGGAAGGAAAACAGAGAGAGACCCGAATCTGCCTAAGGGAACACAGCATTTTTCCTACAGTAAAGATACAGAGATCCCGGGGTATGTGGTTCATGCATCGCCAAAATATTATAGAGCACCGATTCTGTGCTGGGACTATTCTTAAATGTATGACAGACTATGGCTCTTTTCTCATGGGGTTCACAGTGTGGCATAATAAAAGAGATTTTTAAGAAATTAATTTTTTAAGATGCCAGGTAACAGCAGCTGCTCTGTTGAAAACACAGAGGATGATGCGATTGCTACATGTTAGGTTGGGTGATGGAGAAAATTCTCTATGAAAAGGCGGCATTAAGCTCTGACTTGGAAGACAAGGTGGAGGCAAGGCAGCCAAGGTCCAGGGACAGAGATGTCCAAGCAGAAGGCACAGCTAGTGCAGTGCTCCAAGCGGGGACAAACTTGGCCTGTTCTTGACCAACAAGGAGGCTCAAGGAGCTAATGCTGGAGGAGTGAAAGGGGTCAGAGAAGGGGTGGTGACACAGCATGCAGAGACTTGGACAGAGGCCAAGAGAAGGGGTCTGGATTTTCTTTTCAATGTCAGTTGGTCTTGTTGGATGGTACTTGACAGCAACACTACCTGCTATCTGGGGAACAGGTTGCAGAAAGGAAAGAGCCCAGCCCTTCCCGTGGCTCCCAGGAGTGCTCCACGTGGCGTCCCCTGGTGCTTTTCTTCCTGAACAGCCACACTTCTGATGGCACTCCGATTCTCCCATGTTCCTTCTTCATCCGACTGAGCCTTGAGTCAAGAAGCAAATAAAAAAAGAGAAAAGTCAACTTATTCTACTTCCTTGATTTTTACCAAACACCTATTTCTCATATGTGGTCCATGACAAAGGGATTTTTTTAAAAAATTTATGGTCCCTTGACCAGTTCTCTCAAAATATTCCTTCTGCCATTTCTCCAGAAGCCTCCCTTTATCCCCACATGCACCTAGCATCACTGATCCTTCTAGAAAACACCAGCTCACAAATGCATCGCCAGCCCCATATTCTCTGCATAAATCTCAAAGCATCGGAAATGTCGCTCCATTTCATGATGCTCTGCCAGATTGGGGGCGACACGGAGAATATTCTCTTGCTTCCCCCATCCCCCATCCAAGACTTAAGGAATTACCCCTAGTGTCCCATTTGTTGGCCTTTCATTGACTAATTTTAGCCCCAGTGACAATAGAAATGAGGTATTCCAACTTTCCTATTCAATCAATCCTTCGAAGAAAAAAAAAGCCAATAATCAAAATGCCTCTGACCATCAAATCATTGAGACCTAGAGTCTGCCTTCAAGAGCTGTGAGGGAGGGTCAGGACTGCAAAGAACTCATGACATCCACTACAGCCCTTGTGAAAGTTGCTCTCAATGAAGGGAATAGTCTTCATTCAAAACAATGTTTGAGAATTCTCTTTATCTTGGTATACAGATAAGCTTGCAAAACGTGACCTACAAGTGCATCAATAAGTGCCTGTCTGCAACACTTTTTTCATGCTAGGAAGGATATGCATGCTTATTATGACTTTTTAAATATTTTTGATCCATAAGAATGAAATAAAAATACCCCAGTTTCCAATACCTCAAAATAACCACTGGAAACACCTTAAAAATATAACTTAACAGAAGGTAGAGATAAATAGATGAGAGAGAGAGAGAAAGAGAGAGTGTGTCATTCCTGTATGAGGTTAATTTGTTAACAAAAACAGAACCACACTCCTATGTTATCTTGTAACCTTATAGATATTTTCTCATGCCAATAAATATTTTGCTTCCAAATGTTCTATTATTACATTTGCTATTTCTGCGTGTACTGCATCTGTTGTTCTGAGCTCATTTTCTCCACTTCTCACGCCACCCATACTCTTGGACCCTAGATGGGCACTTTCTAAAAGATACTTTCCTCTTACTGTTTCTGAATCACTGAGGACTGTGCAGAGATGCAGCCTCACCTCTATAGAGCTGTGCATAATTGAGCAAAGTTCTTTCCTTCTCTGGGTCTCAGGTTGCATTCTAGAGCTATGTGTAATTGACGTTGAGAGTCTTGACATCACTGTTTCTTCCTAATGCTGTAGATCAATGAGACTAGGACTGCATCACCCAATCCTAAAGGGCAGCTGATCTGTTCCATGTGGTCTAATAAGCATGCATACTTACTAATTGACAGATACTCATTAATTAGAAAATTCTGGACTAAAACAGTATAAGCTGAACTGCTCCTGAAAATGATTCCCATGATCTCCAGATGTAAAGAGGGAGAGTAGGGAGGAAGGCCTGGAGCCCACTCCTGTGACTGCGGATGATCAGCAGTCAGCCCAGAGTCAGCCCTACCTTCAACTTCAGGGCTGAGTGGAATATGGAGAAGAACGAGCCAGGAGAATGGGAGTCACAGTAGGGCTGTCACTGAAATCCCTGAAGACACATCTGGGCAGAGGACCTCATTAGGATTTCACCCAGAGCAGAATAGAAGATGACGCCCTGAGTGTTAAACCCGTTAAGAGTGCCCTTTACCATCTGCTTGGCATTATCATCTGAGACCAGAAGGGTTCAGGGAAGGAATGGGACAGGACTTCCTGACATCAGAGAATATTTCAGGACGTTTTACAAAACAGCCAACAGGGGAGAAGAAGACAATCCAAATGAAAGAATAATACGGGACCCATTAAATAAATGGTCATCTTTATACAATGGGCTACCAAGCCAACTTCAAAATGATGTTTTTGCTGTATGTTTATAAATTTCATAAGTTGTTCAGAATCCAAGATTGATGTGGAAATAATAAACAATAAATCAGCATGTAGAGTGTTATTGCATTTTTTAAAGAAAAAATACATATGTATACACAGCTTCATGGCAAGATTAATGTCTTGATAGTGGGATATGAAGAGGTATTATTATATCTAGTTCCAATTTTTTAACTTATGTGTCAAATAAATGATTGAAATTTTTTAAATGCTGCTATGTTCTGAGGGATTCCCTTCTTCCAGCAGCCTGTGCCTAAGGATTTTTCTTTTCTTCCTGTTCACCTGAGGCAGGTACAGCTTCCCAGCCTGCCTTATTTCTATTCTATGCCTTCCAAGTGTGCCTTGTATCACTACTACTGTTAACTTCTTTTTCACTTTTCTCTGCACATCTTGGCTTAACGATACTGCAAAGAATAAAGAAAACACCTTGACCATGCCCTTTTTCTTTGGCATGGTCACCTCTTGGCACACAGATCTTTAACATTTGGGGTGAAATGTGTTGTACAAACACGGGTGCCACACACACAAAACAAATTCAGAATCTCTTCTTTGCAGCACAGGGCAGTTTTCATCCCTGAATTTCTACCTGAGCCACGTGCCTTTCTCCAAGCCTCCAAGTTGGAAGAGATTTGGGATTTCACATATTTTGATCTCTAATTCTGCTAAGAAACAGAACATCTTAAGTCAACTGTCTAAACCAGGGTTCAGCAAACTGCCACCCAGGGGTCACATCCTGTCCACTGCCTGTTTTTATAGATAAAGTTTTATTGCAACATAGCTACACTTATCTGCATACATGTTATCTGTGGCTGTTGTCACACTTCAGTGTCAGTGTTACCCTCAAAGCCTGATTTACAACGTGGATCCTTTACAGAAAAATTTGTTGACCCCCACCAAAAATGTTAGTTCACAAAGCCAGGAACCCAATTGATGAGCAGCCTGCATGATTTGATTCGGAAGCGCAATGTCGTCATTAAGGGCTGATTCTTACCAAATATGCACTGTGTCGTCAGCTTCATGTCCATGCTAGCACCCCTCATTGTTGTAAGACAGCTATTGTGGCTCCTGACATCCTGTTCACACCAAGGCAATGTCTAAGAGAAGAAGAGACCATCATTCCTGACATGCCTCTTCTCAAGACTGCAGACCTTTCCCTCAGGAGAAAAGCACATTTCCTCTCTCAGTTCACTGGTCCTGATTCTATCAGCTGCCATCACATGCTCATGCCCAGACCAGTCACCCTCAGTGGAGTGCTATTTCTTATTGCTTACACTAGTCTAGTTTGTGAAAAAGCTAGGGCTCTGGAAAATGGAATATCACTTAGGACATTGGATTTAGTTTTGTGTAATCTAGTACCCAAATAATAGTCACCTGCATGCAAAGCGGTGGCTTTTTAATGTTACAATGTGTCCAGAAGAGATTCAGGACCAACTCTAAAGCTCAAAGATACAACAGCCAAGAGAAGTGTCTGCAATTGTCTTGGCCTCTTCCTGATCCTCTGTTATAGAACGTTTTCTGTCGTTCCAGCCACTATGTCATGCAAGGAGTAAGAAAAAAGGGGAAAAAAGTGTGCAAGTTTAAAACCCTGCTATCCTTTTAAAAGCATTTCTAGAACCCCACAGCACAGTTTACACTTTTACCTTATCGTCCAGAATCCTATCACATAACCATGGCATACTTTTAAGAGAACCTAAGAAATAAAAGTTTAACTGGGTACTAACTGGGTATTTTCACATCTCACAATCAAATTACATTTCTGCAACTAAAATTCTCTGATGGGTAGGCATCACAGAATATCTCTGTCACAGGTCGTCAATGAGTGTTAAGTGGGTGACCCCCAATATTTACAATTCATCCAGTGAAGAAAAACCTCTGTGGCAACCCTGATAATATTACTTTTGTCTCACACTGTCCGGTTTAAAACAAAGCTGTTGATTCCTTTTTTTTTTTTTTTTTGGTAGAGAATCTCTCAACTGTGCAACTGTCCTCTTGTCCTTTGTATAGCTTGGCTTAATGATACTGCAAAGAGAAAAACAAAAAACAAAAAAAAACGTGACCATGCTCTTTCCCTTTGAAATCCTCCTTTGATCCACCTCCTGGGTGCAGTGTTCCTTAATTAACATTTGGGATGAAAGGTGACGCAGAAATACCAGTGTCACAAAAACAAACTCAGAATATTTTCTTTAGCAACCAGGCAATTTTCATCCCTGCATTTCTAACCAAGCCATTGGAAAGAATGTTTAAAAAAAAAAAAAACACTTCAATTTCATTCATTTCATCTGACAAGTTAGTGTTGAGATGGTTCTTTAAATATTTAATAATTGCTTGAGACATTTCCCTTTATTATTATTCTATGGTCAGAATCCCCTGGCTCTTTCATCAATCCCAGGGCCTGGAACAAACACAGGCAGTTAATTTCCGGGCAAACGTTGAGTCATGTGATCTCTATTCCAATTTCCTGAAGGTCAGATGAAGTACTCCACTGAAGAGGGTGTGTCACTCCTCTCCTTCCCCTTGATCAGTCATTCTTCTTTTGCTGCCCATCTGCCCCCCTCTTCCTCCCACCCCCACCCTCCCAATCAAATTAAGCCAGGTTTCTCTTAATCATCATCAAGGAGACAAAAGGTACAGCTTTGGAGCATCAAGCCACAATTTCACAGTCCATTTGCACAAGAACTCAGAAGGCCGCTAATGCGCTGTTTGCTTTTTAGCAAGCATCTCTGCAGTCATCACAGAAATGTGTTTTGGCGCGCCTCCCAGGGCACGCCAGCTATTTATGAGAGCTTGTCTTAAAGTGCCTACACACAACATTAGGGTATTCTCTGCCATCTGCAAACCGGACCTGGCTCAGGGACATTTGGGTTGGACCAACAGAACTTTCAAAGGTGATAAAGGTGAAAGTAGACATCACTTTTTATCTGTGTCAGCCCTATTACCCCCTGCACTACCATCCAACTAGTCCCATTTGCCAGGCATTTGTAGGATCCACCCTTCTTCAACCCTCTTCTAGACCACCTGGTAGAATAAAATCACCTGCTTTAACCTGTGGTTAGAGTCACAGCCATTTCTGCTTTGTACATACAAATCATCGATTGAAAATAAAAATTGTGGGGGCTGGGGATGTGGCTCAAGCAGTAGCACGCTTGCCTGGCATGTGTGCAGCCCAGGTTCGATCCTCAGCACCACATACAAACACAGATGTTGTGTCTGCCAAAAACTAAAAAAAAATAAATAAAAATTCTCCCTCTCAAAAAAAAATAAAATAAAATAAAAAATAAATAAATAAAATAAAAATTGTGCCTGGCTTTCTCTCTTCTTTGCTACCCAGCACCTCCAGATCAGGAAGCAGCAACCCCTGACCTGCACCCAGTGAAGAATGCAAAGTATGGAGAGAAGCTGAGGCCACTGATCACCTTTGTCACACCACCCATTCCCATCATCACCATATGCCCAATGCTTCCGGCGCCACATGCCTCCTGGGCTAGTAGATCTGGCTGTTTCCAAGTCGGCAAGAAGTAACACATAAACAAGTTCACTTTCATCCAGCCTCTCATTATTAATCCAAACTAGGTTCCCGGGACCAAGAACAAGAGAGAATTCCTTCTCTGGCGGAGTTTACCAGGATCACTGGCACAAACAAGAAGGGATATATAGGAATGCAGAAAAGGGACAGAGAAAGAGAAGGCTGCTTCCTGGGCAGAAGAGGAGTCTCATAGGGTATGTAGGAGTCAGGGGATCAGGCAAAGGGAATCCCAGGGGCAAAGGTGCAGAGCAGGAGACCTGAGAGAGAGGGAAACAGGCCTTTCTGTACAACAGGTCTGAACACAGGAGACTAGGAGGGAAATGAAACGGAGAAGAGCCGAGCAGGACCCGACATGTTCCCTGTGCTCCACGTCAAGGAACATCGGTTTTTATTTCACGCAGGGGAGCCATTGGAAGGGGCTTCGGCAGGGGAACAATGTGATGAGATTTATGCTTCGTGTAGGTCACTATGGTACCTGAGCAGAGGATGAATTTCAGAGGGAAAAGACAGAAGCAGGTGGCGGCGGGAGGCTTTGGCAGCCGAGCAGAAAGGAGGTTATGAGGGCCATCGTCATGCAGAGGGAGGGGATGGAGTACCTGGGAGGAAACTCCCGGCAGGATGGGGCGATTATCTGGATCCCCGGAGTGAAAAAGAGGTAGGAGATGAAGACGGTGACACAGACTGCAGGGACTGGATGCAAATCAGAGAAGGAGCAGGTGGCAGGAGAGGAGAACCTGCACCTGCTGCTTCCTGCCCATGGAACACCAGAAGATGCTCCGGGGCTGGGTCCAGAGATGACTAAACACTGGAATGTGGACCAAGATCAGGGCAGGAGACAGAAGGGTGTGTTATCAGCCCTTGGGGATTATTAAAGACCATATGGGGCTCACCTGATCAAAATGGGGAGCATAAGAATAGTAGTGGAAGGAGCGAGGGAGGGCTGGGGATCACCGCTGGTGAAGGAAGCAAAGCAGAGGGACAGTCAGAGCCAGGGTGGGTGATGAAAGCCAGGCTGCTGAGAGCTTAGGAAGAAGAGAACCTCGGAAAAACAAAGCAAGTTGAGCACAGATAGTAACCACATTCCCCCCAGGAACCAATAATAATAATAATAATAATAATAATAATAATTAATAATAATAATAATAATAAAGACCATAAGCTATAAATGCATAAAAAATAGAATGGGAGACACAGGGATATTGGATATGTTGACAGTGTTTTTTTGGGGAAATTGCTAAGGAGACGGGCAAGTGTCTGACTTAGCAGACGAGAGGAAACTAAAACATGCATTTGCAAGGGCTTGGGGTGGGGAGTGGAAAAACACAGAAAAGTATCGTATTTCTATATAAGTTCTGAGGAACTGGGGACAAACTACATTTGAAGCACTGAGTTATGTTTGGTCTAAAAATGGAAAAGATAGTTTGACAACTTGTGTAAAGAAGTTTGGGAAATAAATAAATATATAAATAAATAAAAGCGGGGGGGCGCTTACTTATTACATACTCAACATAAGCTCCCTATATATGGCTCAAAAAAATAGGTTTTGTTATATAAAAAGGAAAAAAACTATCAGCTGACCATACTTTGTACTACTCTGCAGATAAGTACCAACTTTAATTTGGGACTCAGATTTAAGAGAATGTTGATAAAATGGGTAATCATTACAAGGGCCAATTCCACTGAATAAAAGAATAAACTTTCTAACCAAAAAAAAAAAAGAAGTTTGGGGACAACAAATGCCCCCAGCTGGTGACTGTCCTGCCCCACCCCAGCTAAGGATTGGATCCTTAACCTCCAGAGAAGCTGAACAAGACAAGTTCTGATCTATCTAGAAAAAACGGGCCTGGTCAAGTGTAAGAGCAAGTAATCTCACGGCAAAGAGGAGAAGTTTGGTACTGAGCAGTGAGACTCCCATCTTCCCCTCCTGCCTGGCTTCCAGAATGCTAGAAGCCCTTCTGATTTCCATCCCCACAAACACAATGACACCCATCTCAAGCAGGAAATGGAAAATGATTCCTCTCTGGAGACACTGACCTGCACAAAAGGAAAGAATTATACAGGCTGAAAAATGGAAGATGCATCAAGAAAATGCCAACTGGCTCCACTGAAACTGCCGTCCATGAGAGCTACCGTCACTTCCAGATACCGTCACTTCCATAATCGGAACGTGTAGTGATGATCAGAACACATTCAAGGACAGCACCTACCATGGACAACAGCACTTAAATAAACATGCTTTAAAGGAAGATCTTTAAAAAAAAAAAAAAAAAAACAGAGTCAATGCAGAAAAGCTTCTGAAAGACACAATGAATATATTCAAAAGATGTTGGAAGATACTGCACCCAAGAGCAAGAACAATGTATATTTCAAAAGAAGAAAAATAATAATAAAAAAGGAAATGGTAATTGAAAATTATATGCATGATCTCAGAATTTGGAAAGTATCCACTAAAAGGTATTATTAAAGATAAAGGAAAAAGTCCCCCAGAGAGAAAAAAAAATGCAAAGGCATTTCAGAAATACAGAAATAAGGAAGCATAAGAGAGATTACCAAGAAAACAGTTCAAGAAAATTTTCGGAAGTATGGAGTTTCCAGAATAAGAAGATCCAAAAAGTATGTAGCACATAAGATAGAGAATAACCACAATAAGATACATCCCTGTGAAACTTCAGCATATCACAAGAGATCCCAAAACTTTCAAAGAGATAAAAATGCATCACCAATGTATTCATTTATTCAATCATTATTTATTGAGGGTCTGTAGATACAATCACAAGATGGCTTAACACTATAGATCCAAAGGAAATTTGGGAGATTTATGGATATTAGCCAACAAGCATAGCACATGCAAAGGCCCTGAAGTGCAAGCATTCTTGGCACATGTGATTCACAAAAGCCAGTGTGATCAAAATAGAATGAGTAAGGAAAATAGGAAGTCAAAAAACTAAGTAACGACAGATCCAGTAGCAATTTAGGACATCAAATTCTACTCTAATAAGGTCAGGTAGTTTTAGAGGGCTTTGAGAAAAAAGAATTATATAATATGATGTTTGTTGTTTTATTTTGTTTTGTTTTTTGGTTTGGGGTTTTTTTTGGTAAATCTACTCTTGCTACAGTATTTAGAATAGACCACAGTGGAAGCAAGGATCAAAGCAGAGACCTACCAGGAGACCACTGAAGGAAGCCCAAGTGAAAATTCACAGTATTATGCACCCAGGTGTGGCAGTAGAGACAGCAAAAAGGGGTGAAATTCTAGACATACCTTGAGAGGAAACTGTAGTATTTCTGTACATTTAGAGTGCAAGGGAAAATGGGAATTTAAGAATGATTCTAAGCTTTTGACCTGAACGACTAGTAGAACAGAATTGCCTTTTATGATGGTGTGAAAGATCATGTAGGAAGAGCAGGTTCTGAATAACATTTTGAGAAATGTGACTTTAGATAAATCTACAGTAGATCCTTTGGAAACCTCCAGAAGGGATCGGTATGCAAGATTGGATTTCAAAGGGGAGCACTGGACTGGAGATGGCATTTGGAGAGTTAGTATTATTTAGAGTCATGGTAACCGTTAGAAGAGATCAGCTCAAAACCCCCGGGGACTTAACAACAGAACTTTATTTCTCCCTGGTGAAATTCAAACCCATGTGTAAACCTATTTGATTGATGGTCTTCCTCGTGGTTATTCAAGGGCCACGAAGGCCCATCCAAACGTGGCTGGCTGTCTCAGGGTCCACTGCATTCAGTCAGAAAGGGAGAGGAAAGGATGCTTAATCGTATGCAAGAATTGTGATGGGTCAGGGTAGGAAAAAGCACAGATCGCTTCTGTTTATGTGGCTGCAGAGGGTGGCAAGGAAGCAGCTAGTCTTGCCATGTGCTGCAGGAAGAGAGCACAGGGCTCAGCGAGCACATGCTGGTCTCTCCACAGGCTCTCCTGCCAATGACCCGTCACACACCTCCTCTGCCTCAAAGGATGCACCCTTCAAGTCACACCCAGCTCCTGCAAACATCTCATGTCAAGAAGCCCCAAGTGTGAGCGGCTGTTACTCTTGGATCTGGCTCCTCATAATGCATCCACCTCTGAACCAAAACAAAATGAGTCAGATGCCTTTCCCCACATCACAGTCATTTCATAAGGGGAAAAAAAAAAAAAACAGGGACAAGATAAAAACCACAGTCAAATCTCCTACTCAAAAAGGAGAAGAATCTAAGAAACATGGCAGTCACGGAAATCCTGCTGGGTGGGTGGAATGGAGGCCTCGTCCCTGGAAATTAGCAGATGGTCTGAGTATTTTGATTACAATCTGGAAGGAACTCGCCTGTCCATCATGTTCCCTGGCATCATCTGAAGGGAATGCTGGGGGCTACTCTTCCTCGTGGCCGCTCCACATTCTCAGCCCACTTACTCCTGGTGCAGTTTTTTTGTTGTTAGGGGGTTTTTTGTTGGTTGGTTGGTTGGTTGGTGCTGGGGATCAAACCCAGAGGCAAGCACTCTGCCAACTGAGCTATATCCTCAGCCCATCCTGGTGCAGTTTTGAAGCTCCAAAGACTATGTTAAGTCTCGAATAAACACAGGGTTTTTAGTCTGCACTTAAAACTCCTTGGCAGTACAAATTTCCATACCTCTTAGTAGGCTGCAAGTCTGTTGGCTCCCTGTCAGTATCCCTCTCAGCGACTACATCAAAGTCTCTTCCTGAAAATAATGCTCCGACTGATGCCAATCTATCCCTTGCCTTCCTTTCCCCTCTTAAGTAAAAAGAGGACAACCTGAAACTAGTTTGATGAGCTGGTTTGATAGTTACAATGGCCTTGGGGAGAAAAGGAATGTTCATGATCTGGTCTTTGCTACAGAGATCAATCATATGGGTCTATTTCCCTCAAAGACTTGATTAATCTTCTCTCTTACCATTTGGGATGTAGAAAGAGTTTTCTGTTCCATTGGAATTTCTGGATTCTCTACTTTTCATTCTGCTTATAAACCAGCGGATTCTCATCTCTTCCTGAAGTTTTCTTTTAGGACACCCCCCTGCCAAATGACCCCTTTACTTTCTAACACTTTTCCTAGAAGTACGAGTTCATTAGCAACAAATCTGCCTTCCAAAATATCATAGAAAATGCTTTAACCAGTTGTTTTCCACTTTATTACATAGGAAGCATCAGGTCTGCCTCTAACATTAGTGCCCTTGCTGCTCGACACCACGAAACCACTAAAGAGATGAATATATTTTAGATTTCTTTGATGGCAATACCCACTCCATATCCCAACATCTCAATGGCTTTCCACAAAGGCCAAACTAATGTCTTGATTGATGAGCAGCCATTCACCTGATTATTCAAGGATCCATCCTCCTCCCATTTGTGAGTCTTTCCTTGGAGTCCTCTACAACCAGCAAAAGGTGGGAGAAAGGATTGAAGAGTAAGGGAAGACGACATTTATGAGCTAGGCCTGGAAATTGTACATGTCAGTTCTCATATGACTTTGCCTAAAATTCAATCAAATGGATATATCTAAATGCAAAGGCAGCTAGGAAATGCAGTCTGGTTATGACCCTTGGATGAAAAGAAACTGGTCCCCTAAGCAACTCTCTAGTCTCTAACACAAGAATGACAGCATATAAATGGATATTTAGAACCAGAAGACCTGATAAGGTCAGGGAGGAATGAATTCACATAAAGAAAGCATCCGAGAACCGAGTGTTGGGCTGCTCCAAAATTTAAAGTTGGGGAAGGTAAGGAGGAATCCTCCAATTAGACCAGAAAGAGGCAAAGGTGAATTAGGAGGAAAACCATGCAAGGATGGATTCTCAGCAAAAGGATAAAATATGTTTCAAGGAAAGACCAACACTTGCCAGTGCTTTTGACAGTTCATGAGACATAAACATGAACATGAACTTGACCATGAACATGGTGGAAAACATCAGTGCTCTTACAATAGCATTTTCTAGGTCATGTGGAAGACAAAAGCCTGGAAGACAGGGAATTGGAGACAATAATCACTAATGAGTCTTAAGGACAAGTTTATGATAAAGGACACACATAAATGGGTGGTAGCTTCATTTTTTTTTTTTTAGCATTTTTGATCAAAAGAGGACATGGATTTTTATTGTTGCTTATTCGGTTTTTTGGCTGTTGTTGTTGCTACTTTTGTCATTTAAAAATAGGAAATTTTACTGCATTTTTAATGTTGATGGGAATGATGGATATAAAATGGGAAACATCATGGTATAGATAAAACAGTTGAGCGATATCCAGAGATGGTTTAAAGTGTGTAAAAAATGTGTTAAAAAGAAAAAAGCTTTCTTTGATAGGAACCTACAGTTCATAGAGGCAGAGAGGAAGATGGAATGTGTAATGTGTGATACAAATGCAGGGACGTCCACGTTCCAGTCCAGTACAAAAGGAATGTGGTAGTTGTCACTCCTGTCCTCATAACAAGAAAAACACTGAACAAACTAGAAATCAACAACTCTTCTTAGATTCCTCAGAGAGTTGACCTCACAGGTCAAAGTGCTATCCCAAGAAGTGAAGGGACAGACAGGCAAATTCAGAGAATGACAGTGTATGGAGCAGGAACCCAGTAACAGGATAAGAAAACTCAAACTGTAACTGATGAACTACTGGAGGCTTAGATGGGCAAGATTCAAAGTTAAAAGCTCCAAAGGGGGTCTGATGGTAAGGGTCCCACTTTTTCATGTGGTTTACCTCTAGGTACCCAACCAGATTCTCAGAATGAAATCAAAGGAAAAACCTCCTGAAGTTTCTGGTAGTGAGAAGGTGAGAGTCACCATTTTGAAATATGCTAAGAACATTCTCTTCTCCTGAGCAAGGCTTTCCCTCAAGGGGAACTATTTTACCAGATGATCTGAGAGGAGATAAATGCTCATGTTAGTCAACTTTTTTTCATTGATAAATACCTAAGAAAATAACTGAAAGGAGGAAAGACTTTTTTGGGATGAGGATTTCAGAGGTTTCATTCCATGATCAGCTGCCTCCATTGCTTTGGGCCTGTATTAAGGCAAAGCATCACAGCAGAGAAAGCTCAGTGGGCAAAGCTGCTCACCTCACGGTGGCTGAGAAGCAGGGGAGGGGCAGGAGGCAAGATATAGTACCCACGGTCCCTCCGCACGGACCTACTCCCTTCAACTAGTTACCATCTCTGACAGTTTCCACCACCTCCCAAAGTCCCTTCAAATTATGAGTTCATCGATGTGTTAATCCACCAATGAGGTCACAGTCCTCATGACCTAATCCTTTCCTAAAAGCCCCATCTCTGAACATGGGAGCAATGGAAACTGAACCTTCAACACTTGAGCCTTTGGAGAACACCCCAGATTCAAGCCAAGGGAGCCAGAGCATGTGAGTGTGTGTGTGTGTGTGTGTGTGTGTGTGAGAGTGTGTGTGAGTGTGTGAGTGTGTGTGTGTGTGTTCAGAGTTGTCTTGGAGACCAGAGTTGTCTTGGAGAATATATGTCACAAATAATCTGAGATCAGAATGGTATGAGCATTCACAAAAGAAATACTGGAAGCTTCAGAATTCTTTGAAGAAATTATTCACAACCTAGAATAATTCAGCAACAAATTGCTCATCCATTATGAACGAATCAAATACCTACTACATACTCCTTCTTAGGAAGTCTAGAAGATGTGCTTCAACAAAATGAGGGAGGGTGGGTCTCAGTGCTAGTGAATAGTATAGCAATAAATTTGGGCAAGCAGATATCTCCGAAACACTGATGTGTTTCCTTTTAATACATACCCAGATACATCTTAAGCTTTTAAGATGTATCTTAAGCTTTCTGAGTAACTTTTATATTGTCTCTACTAATTTACATCCCCACCAATAGGCTTTATGAGTTCTCTTCTTCTCCACATCCTCAACAGCACTGGTTTTTGTTTTTTTTTTTGTTTTGTTTTGATATTAACCATTCTATCTGGGGTGAAATGATACCTCATTGGAGTTTTGATCTACATTTCCCTGATGGTTAATTACGTTGAGCATTTTTTTTTCCATGAGTGTGTTGGCCATTGGAATTTCATCTTTGGAGACTTGTTTATTCATATCACTTCCTTATTTTCAATTGGATTATTTAGATTTTTGTTATTGATATGTTTAGTTCCTTACAGATTCCAGATATTAATCCTTGGCCAGATGAAGAGTTTGCAGATTTCTTTGCATCCCATAAGTTGTTTCTCCACTCTGTTCATGGTTTCCTTTGCAATGCAGAAGTTTCTTAGCTTCATATAAAACCATTTGTCTCTGGGATTTTTTTTTTTTTTTGGCTGTTCTTTAGGGGTCTTGTCCAAAAAAACATTGTTCACACCAATGCTCTGAAGTACTTCCCCTGTGTTTTCTTTCAGTATATTCAGTTCAGGTCTCTGCTTTAGGTCTTTGATCCATCTTGAGTTTTTACACAGAATGAAAGATATTTACCAAATTTCAATCTTCTGCAGGCGAGTATCCAGGTCCCTTAGTACCATTTATTGAAGACGTTATCCTTTCTCCAATATATGCTTTTGGCACCTCTGTCAAGAAACAGGCAGCTGTATATCATGGGGTTGTGTCTGGGTACTCCTTTCTTTCCACTGATCTGTATATCTGTTTTTAGGTCAATGGCATGCTATTTTGATTACTTTAGCTTTGCAGCATATTTTAATTTTGGTAGTAGGATGTCTCCAGCACTGTACTTTTTGCACAGTTAAGATGAGGAATCAGCCTAGATAACCCTCAATTTCAAGAAATGAACAGAACATCAAATAAAAATTTTGATATAAAGCTATTGGGGAGGTAGGAAAACATAAGTACTGTTAGATGAAGTGGGAAATCAGAGACTAAATGCCCATAATTACTATAATAATATCTAGTAATATTTAAAACAGCAAAACTCAGAAATGTTTGAATAAGATTTTTGTTTTAAAAATATACATGTAAAAACTAATGCAATAGCAAAAAAAAGTGTTAATTTCATTGAATAGAACATTGCCAATAAAGAGAAAAAATTTATGAACAGGTCATTCTTATTCCAGGTTCTGAAGCATTTGGTCTTAACCTATGTGTAAGCATAACTTTAATATAAACAGATGATAGATAAATAGGGACTAGATATGAAATAAGTGTTTGATTTATTAAATGTGGCCAAGAGGGCAAATAAAATAAAGAGATCAAGTTATTTCCAATGAATTTAGTCACAGGAACTTATTTAGTAGCAATAATGAGACGAATTTTAAAAGCATGGTAGAGTTGGACGTGGTGGCACATGCCTGTAATCCCAGCAGCTCAGGAGGCTGAGGCAGGAGGAACACAAGTTCAAAGCCAGCCTCAGCAACTTAGTGAAGCCCTAAGCAACTCAATGAGACCCTGTCTCAAAATAAAATAAAATGTTTAAAAAGGGCTATGGATGTGGCTCAGTGGCTAAGCACTCCTGGGTTCAATCTCTGGTACCCCCCCTTAAAAAAAACATGATAGAGGGAGTTAGAAATTAAAATTGAAAAGAAATAAAGAAAGAAAAGAAACTGAAAAAATGGTGTCTAAGTCTATTTTCTGTTGCTGTAACTGAATTCCTGAGACTAGGTAATTTATAAAGATCAGAAGTTTATTCGACTCTGTTCTGGAGGCTGGAAAGTTGAAGACCATGAAACTGACTCAGCATCTTGCAAGGGCCTCCTTGCTGCATCATGACATAGTGGAGGGCACCATAGTGAGACAAAGCAAGCAGGCTAGAGAGAGTTCATTGTATAACAGAGCCACTGATCATGAACTAACTCCTGTGACAGTGACACTAATCCTCTCTTGAGCACAGAACACTCATTAATCCATTAACTCATTCATGAGGGCAGAGGGATTAAGTCTCCAACACATCAACATTTGAGGAACGTATTCAAACCTCAGTAGGTGAAAGCAGAAAGCATCTTAAGTTTATTTTAAGGAATAGGAAATACAGTTGTGACGAGAAGGAGAGCGAAGCACAAAAGTCACAGGGCAACACAGGATTGATGATGGAAGACAATGAAGCCCTTCAACAGATCAAGAAGAAAAAGCCAGAGAACAAAACTGTCAGGAACGGTGGGTGGGGGTGGTGGGATGAGTGGCTAGACAAGTCCTCAGAGGAGACTGGGGATCTGGAGCTTAGATGAAAATTCATGTCTCAGCCATGAGGAGGAGGAGATTGCAGTTCATTCTCTGAGACTGGAGAAAACCGGGACGAGTATCAGCACAGATGGATTAAATGAGTGAGGGTGTGTTCTGGGCGGAATCGTGTCCATGCCAAATTCATGTGTTGAAGCCCTCATCCCCAGTACCTCAGAAGGTGACCTTAGTTGGAGATAAATCTCCTTTAAAGAGGGGATTAAGTTAAAGTGAGGTCATTAGGGTGGGCTCTAGAAAGAAGGGGAAATGTGGCCACATGTTAGACAAGGAAGGCCATATGTGCACAAAGGAAGGACCATGCATCAAGGCACTAAGAGGGCAGCCATCTGCAAGCTGAGGAGAGAGGCTTCAGAGGAGACCAATGCTCCTGGCCTACCATCTTGGAATCCCTGCCTCCAGAATCGTAAGAAAATTAACTTCTATTGTTTAGACTACCCAGTCTCCATCGTCTTTTATGACAATGGTTCTAACAAACTACTACAGGCTGAGTAGGCCGAGGTTTCTTGGTGGCTTAGAAAAATAAGCAACTTGAGAGTTAAAACAGAAATCAATGGCAGATGGCTGAACTCAAGGAGAACCGAAGAGTTGGAAAGAGTTACTCTTTGTTATTTCATTTAAGATTTGTCCCCTCTGGAACATATCAAGGACAAATAATACAGTGAACATTAAATTTATATTTCAGGTCAATGTTTCTCAACCCATGAAAATTCTGACATCCCAGGGAGCCTCTGGAAACATCTGGAGGCATTTTGAGTTGTCACACCTGGGGGAGAGATGATGCTACTGGTATCTTAGGAGTTGACACTGGCAGTGTGGCTAATCATCTTGCAAAGCACAGAACATCCCCTACAACAAAGAATTATTCAACCAAGAATATCAATAGTGTTGAGGTTTTAAACCCCTGATCTCATTGGGTAAGGAGGATTGCTCACACAACACCAGGGTCTGAAACATGAGCCTACAAATTAGATAGGTCAAGATATGTAGAGATAAGGAGTCATCAAGACAAACTCACACTGTCACATGAGAGGTTCACGGTCATCACAGTGCCAGACTCAGCCAGGCTACCCTTTCTAAAATAGCAGTATGGTCAAAAGACTTTAAAGTAAAATAAAATTAACTCTAACTCTACTACTTTATAGCTCCATGGCTATTTGACATCTGTGAGCTTCAGAAAATTAAATGGAAACCCCTTGAGTGTATGTGTGGATAAAATAAGATATCACATGTAAAACAACTGCCACCGAGTAATAAGCTATCTTTTTTTTTTAATGCTAACTATATGCCAGCCATTTTTCTAAGTACTCTGTGAGAATTAGTTCATTTAATGCTCAGAACAGCCTTATGTGGTGAACGTAGCCATTTTTACAGAAGAGCATAGAACTGAGTTGTCCCCTGGAACCAACCTCACCATCCTCATCTGGTATGTGAAATATGTTTTAAGCTTCCATTGCCTATTGAGACTTGCCTGGCTCTGGACACAGTTCAGTTTCTGTCTTCTCAGTCTATAAAAAGTCACATGGAATACTTACCAACTTTCAAAATTAAAGCAGAAGTCTAAATTTAAAAAAAAAAAAAAGTTTCTTCTAGGTTGCACCTAAAGGTAAAACCTCTTCTTGCACCTTTTTTATAAAAGATCTTTCTGAGCTTCGTTGATCTGATTGCTGAATTAATAATGGGCTTCAAGAAGAAAGGCAGCTCTAAAAATGTGTTTCTTTGACTTCCCACTTCAAAGCTTTGGATTTAAATTGACTTCTGCTTACCAAAATCCTTCTATACCCAGGTTCTTTAGAAGAGAGGAGACCAAGGAAGCCATGTCTCCGTCTTGGAGTCACTCATAGTCCCAAGGGAAAACAGACAGTGCAGCAATTTACGAAGCTCAGGCAAGGGCAGGAAGCAAAACTATAGAATAATTATATAATTATATAGCACAAGACAGGGAAAGTGGAATGGAGGGAAGATTCCGAGCACAGGCGGTCAAAGGCGAAGACAAGAGACAGGAAAGCAAAAGAAATTTTAAAAGGTCAGTAGGATAAGAATGTGGGGATAAAGTTAATAAAAACTCCACTCTTGACAACTGAAACGATCAAAAGCCAACATGTCAAAACTGATATCAAGCCTGGGAGGAAAAAAAAAACTGATTCTAAGAAGTTAATTAGAAATTAATTTGTATCAATGATCATAGTCCGACTGCTATACAGAGACTAAGGATGAAGGATAGTTCTTTTGTCTTGAAGAAGGTTGCAGATTCATGGGGGAAACAGATGAAGATGTCATTATACAAGACATATCATATAACATAGAAAGCAGAGTTTGGTGCAGAGGTAACCACAGGATGCTACGGAGCCCTTGGTGGGGAGGCACACTTAACTCAGTCTTGGGAGGTGGCAGGGCTGGGGGGGGTGGGGGGCGTGTGTTCTGGAGCCCTTCTGGAGAGAACGGCAGCTTCTACTGCATCCTGAAGGATGTGTAAGACTTAGCCCTTCATGAGGCCTGGGATAAATAGAAGGATGTTGCACACGGATGAAAGAATAGTGCAGAGGTTCTCAGAGAAGAGAAAATGCATGGTCAGTTTGAGGACTTGTACAGCGCTGAGCACAACATTAAAGGGAATCGGAAAAATGACGAGAGGCAGGCTGGAGAGGAAAACATGGGTCAAATTTTAAAGAGCCTGGGAAGTCAAGCAAAAGAGATTAGACTTCATCCTGAGACCACTGAAGTGTTTCAGCTCGAGGCGGCTCCTGATTAGATTTGTGTTGTAGAAAACTCACTCTGGACATAGTGTGAAGAATGAACCAGAGGCCTCACATGGTGGGGACAGGAGCAGTTGGGAAACTGTTTCAGGAACTCGGATTCTGAATGGAGATAATGAGGAGGAGATGTAGCAGACAGCTTTGGGTTAAACTTTAAATCTCTATCTGAATAAAAATAATGGCTGCCCTGTTTCCTGAGTGGTTGCTAAGGTATCAATGTGTTTGTCATTTGCAAAAGCTATGTGGGAAGCAGGTAAGGACACTGAGGTGTCTGCTGAGTGGAAACACTAGAACTCAGTCAGGGGCATCCTGCCCATAACCACTGTCCCTCCTCATCGCAGTGTGAACTCGAGGTGTGTCTGAAATGCAAAGGGGGACGACGGGTCTGTTTTCCAGTGCTGCTGCCAAGACCTTGTGCCCAAGGATGCTAGCAAGTTAGCAAGTCAGCTAGCAAGCCCTGCCCTGTTTCTCCTGGGTCAGATTAACTATGATACACAGAAGCAAGATGACTGCACAAAGGAAAAATAACTTTTCACTAAGAGAAAGACAACCGTCCATGATGCCATGTGCCGGAGGTCAAAGGTGTGGTCATACAGAGATAGAGATCCCACTAGAATGGGATCCCACTCCAAACCTGATATAGGAGAAAAGTGAGCCACATGGGAAAACAGTCTCTATAAGCTCCAAGTAAACATTTAGCATTGACAAAGCAGAAGATGAGCATGATCCCACTTTGGTAAGATATAGATAGATACACAATAGATGTATATAGATATTAATAATGGTTATCTCTGAACTGCAAATACATTTTTAAATTGTTTTTTTTTTCCTTTTGTTTGTCCTTTTGTAATGGCAAATGTATTATTTTGTTACAGGGGAAAATAAGCTAAAGACTGGCCAAAAGTGTTGGAAGGAAAACCGAGGCAGCCTCTGAGGTCACAGGGAAGGAAGCAGAGTGTCCCCAGTGAACAGCTGATATCCACAGGGTGAGGGGAGGTGGCTAAACAGCATGACATTCAAGAGGAAGGACGGCGTGACAGCCCAGAAGCACACTATGAACAAGGATTGTACCAACTCAGCCAGGTGCAGCAGGATAATGAAGGACAGGGATCTCCACCTAAGATTTCGGTGTGTGAGGGAGAAATTTGTCTTCTCATCATGGAAAAAGGGGCAGGGGGAGGAATTCTAGGACCAAATTTCTAATGTAAAAAAACCACACAAAACAACAACAACAAAAACCCTAGTTCTCAAGGAAGTGGTGCTTCTTGAAGACACTGGAGAAGGTAAGACATCTTAGGACAGGAGGCAAGACCTGGCTTCAGATGAAAACACACCACCAAATTGACACACCTATCTCTCTGTCCTTGGAATAATGAAATTTATATTTGAGACCAACATGGTAAATTTATTATCTCTACCAAAAAAAAGGCATTTCTTTATCTCCTTCTGAAGGTCACACTTTCCCAAGGACTAATTTGTCCTAACAACGAATTAGCCCCCAAACCTGGGCATCTTTTTACTCCTCTCTCGATTTTCAATGCTTGTTGTAGATATGAACATCCCATCTCCAGCAGTCTCTGCAGTAGTGCTTTGAGTCAATTTATGGAGCTAATGATGAAGGTTTATTCCCATCTTAAAAACTGCCTTAAAATGGAAAATATAAGTACAAACTGAGGAGAGACTTCATAATTTGAAACCTGTTTAAGTATTCTATTTTTTCTTAATTTAAAGATAGTGATAAAAAAAACATATTTGGCTCAGAACTTAGTCCCTACCACTAAGTCCAAAGGCCCATGAGTGCACTTTAGTTAGTGTATTCCTTTGACTTCAAAATTCTATAGCTCTTCAATCTCATGCAACAAATGAATAAAGCTATATAAATCAGGTAATCAACAGTTCTGGAGGTGGGTGGAGCTCATGGTCACATCCTTGCCTCCACAATCAAGCACACACATTGGGGACTCTCACTAGATGGTACTAATAATCACCATTATCCTAAATAACACACAGCACTCACCACATGTCAGAGACTATTGATATTAGTTCATTTGATCTTCAAGACAACCTGATAAGATTTATAATATTATTCTCTATTACAGATGTGACAATTAATGTACAGAAATGAATTTACTCACCCAAGATCACATTGCTGGTGTTAGCACCTGGATTGATTCAGTGTCCTTGTTATCAACCGTCACACTATGAGAACAGGTATAATACACTTCTACTAGCTTGTTGCAGTGGTGCATGCCTATAATCCCAGCAGCCTGGAAAGCTGAGGCAGGAGAATCATGAGTTCAAAGCCAGCTTCAGAAACTTAGTGAGGCCTTAAGCAAGTTAGCAAGAACCTGCCTCTAAATAAAATATAAAAAGGACTAGGGATGTGGCTCAGTGGTTAAGGACCTTTGAGTTCAATTCCGGGTATCAAAAAAAAAAACCTATTCTACTCACCTACAGGACATAAATCCCATCTTTATGTTCTGATATTCTTTGTGTTCTTATATTCAGAATCCTGTATCAAATTGGCAATTCAAAGGAAAGAATAGCATTAACCTCACTACCTCTAGTTAAACCAGTTAACGTCAAAAAGGAAATAGTGCATCTCCTACTCCAACCAGGCAGGAGTGATTCTCCATTTGATAAAACTTGGAGGAGGGGGACAGACAATGCAAAGGACACAATGGTGAGCTACGGAACAGTTATTAGTATAAGCAGACTTCAAAGCACTTTGGACAAACCATAACTTATGCTAAAAATGACAATAAAAGACTTTTAAAAGAATTTATAGCCCTCATGCATTAATAACAATTGCACGATATTTATTTTAGTTCATTTCTCCGGCTCTCTTACTATACAAGACCCCGACCCCAGAAAGCTGTTTACTTCCCTCTGAAGTTCTTTCTGCATATGACAGAAGAATGATGTTCAGTGCCTACATGTGCTCAAAAGAAAGAAGAAAGCAAAGAATTCTGTAATGAGTTGTAAGGAGCTGACTCCTTCCACCAGCCCAAGTTTATCTAGATTCTTTTCCTGGTTGCTAATTTCTCCAAGGATGGAAAGTTTACTTGTGTCTCAGTAATTCTGCAATTCAACATATTTTGTATGATGCCTTATTAAAATCATCTTATTGTAATCTATACCATGAACCAGGCTCAATTTACAGTAACCCAAAAAGCAGTTTCTACCCAAGCCACATTCAGAAGCTCATTTTTTGTCACATTATTGTCCACTCTGAATTATAACCAATGTTTTAGATAATTACTAAGACATATGTGAATTCAGCTCTGTCCCACACTTGAGCAAATGATGTGCATATTCTACAGCTGTTGAGCAGAAATTCAAATTTTCTGAAAGGATTATATTTTTGAGATGTATATTGATAGAATATTACTAGGCTCTCAAATGAAAGAAATCCAATTTTACCACCAGCACCATCTTCGCCAGACCACAGCAAAGCTTTCTTGAAGTTTCCAAGGGCATTTTCGGTGACTAAATTGCTCGGTGTAACTGGTAAGATGTATAAAGTAGACCAACAGAGGAGAAAGGGACCCAGGAGTAACTGCTATGGAGGAAACACTGTAGAAGTAACTATGACATCTTTTTGTGCCTTCAATTAACAGCAGGCCAACTCTGGAGGAGATGTAATAGCCCCAAGTTGAGAACAGGAGATGAACAGGTCAAATGATACACCAGCACCATTCTTAAATGTCAAAAAGATCCCAACAAGAAAAATACACAAATAACAAATTTCTTCCTTAAAGCATGTAATTTTCTCAAAATACAAGCATGACCCTATTAATCCGAATCAAACCAACAACTTGTGACATTTTTTTCTCATTTGAAAGATTAATATTCAAACAAGCAACTTAATGTTTTAACCCTGAGTTCAAACATCTGTGAATTCACCCTGGCAGAGTTCAGCAACCCTGGATCCTTCGATACAGGAAATGCAAGGCAGGATGGTTTGGGATATATGAGTCACCTCACTATGTGGTGAATTCTTCAAGGATGGCTGGTTAAATCTGATTTCTTTTCCCAGATTCACTTCTAGAAACAAAGGTCAATTTAGAAGCTGTCCCACATGCAACTGCTACTCCAGTTCTCTATCTCTCATTTGTCGTCTTCTACGTAATTTCTTATTCACGTAAACACTTAGTTCCTACCACTTGTTAGGTGCTAGATGATTTGGGAGATATCAGAATAAATGCTGTATTTGTTCAGTCACAAATTCTCGGCAGGTCTTCCCGATACGCACTTGAGATCATGAAGACAAAGTTTATAAGCTCACTTAAGCCTCGATCCTCGAATGCTGAATTCAATTACTGATCGCCTTAACTAAAGAAAATAACTAGTCATAGGCCATCCTAACATACCATCACTGGCAACACAATATCCATAAAAATCAAGAAAATGAAACACAGTTAACTTTTAATTATCCACACTAATGAAGGGGAACAGCAGCATGGTTAATCCAAAATAGTTTACAATTCAATAGTAATTTCTATTAGGATTTAGAATTCATTATGACTTTCTTCCCAGGAGATTTACCTTCTGATTATGTGTTCCATGACAAATATTCAAGCAAGAAACTGAATTTCTAATTCATAGAGTTTTACATTTTATAAACTCCAGCCACCATCCCAGGCTTGTAGAACTAAAATGCAATGCCCTTCACTAAAGTTTATGATAACTTTGTATAATTTCCTCCTGAATTTCCTAGGACTGATGAGGCCCTCATGTCACACTTTCCCCCAAAAGAAATGCATAGGAATCTGGGCATGGTGGCATCCGTATAATCTCTGCAGCTCAGGAGGCTGAGGCAGGAAGATCTCAAGTTCAAAGCCAGACTTAGCAACTTAGTGAGCTCTGAGCAACTTAATGAGACCCTGTCTCTAAATAAAATATTTTATAAAAGGGTGCAGGGATATGGCTCAAGGGTTAAGAGCTCCTGGGTTTAATCCCAGTACCAAAACAAATAAATAAACAAATACATAGGAATTCAGCTCACAATTTCTGAGCTTTCTTCTGTTGTCCTCTCAATGCATCCTATTTAACTCTGCATTTCTCACCTATGCATTGGTTCAAATACTTGAATACCTTCATTAGCTGTTCCTGTAATAATACTAAGTAATGAACTACCTCATATTCATTTCTCTGCTTACAGATCTTCAGGTTGACTGAACTCAGGTCAAGCCTTTGACTGTTTCAATTCCCCAGTTGCTTTGGATCAGTGTTTCTAGTGACTTGAGAGAGCATAAGACAAGCCATCTGTGCATACTTCAGCTTAAGGATACTGCTTACATTGTGTCCATCCACATTCCAGTCACTGGGGAAGACACATTGCCACACTCAAAGTCAGCAGAGCCCAACAAGTATACTCCACTATAAGGAGAAAAGAAAGAAGATAAGTTTCCACAGAAAAACAATCCAATCTGTCGTCTAATATGCATTAGACTTTCAAGGAGGTTCTGGAAAAACTAGAATGAATTTAGTCTTAATTGATTGCTGTCCTTAATGAGTTCAGATTTCAGAGAAAAAAAAAAGTACTAAAAAGATAACATTAAAACTGCTAAGTAAGAAAATACCCAAAGTACTATGTGAGAGGGGAAATAAGGAAATCTAATTCTTCTTGAGTTTAAAGAATCAGCAAGAGTTTTATATTTGAGTTTCTGAGGTGGATCTTGAGAATAAATGAGTTTCGGGGGGGATATAGATGCATAAGTACGGTAATAAATGATTTCTTCAATAGACGACAAGTCATATGTATGGCTACAGCCTAATAAATATGTGCGGCTGAGAACAAAATCAGTTGGAGAAGCTGTGTTCAGGCTAGGAAATGCTTTATGGACTATACTCACAAGTTCAGAACTTTGCAAATGGCAGTGAGGAGACTAGTAGCTTTCAAATGGGGAGGAGCAAGAGACCCCACCAGCACCACTCAAACTTGATTCAGAAAAAGACAACCAGGGACAAGGTCAAAGGGAGATAGGTTGGATAAGAAGATGGTGCAGGCAGGAAGGTCAGTTCAGGGACGATGGCCCCTGTGTCGTCCAGGAGTACAATCAGGCCCCGATCCAGGACAGTACGGGAAGAAAAGAAAAAAAAAAATCAATCCAAGAAACCTTTTCGATGTAGAATCAGAAGTTGGTTGAATGAGAGAGATAATCGGGAAGGGCTGGAGCTTGCATTCCCGGCTTACACACCTGGTTGAAAGGTGAAGCTGCTGCTCCATTCTGCTCCCTCCCAAGCTCTACGCTCCTCCTTTCCTATCTCCCTAAGAGACTGTGAATTCTGCCTCTTTGCCTAATTGAAAGCCTGAGGGCAGCAAAACAGAAGAGTGGTCGAGGCAAAAGAAGACTCGTTTGATGAGGAAAGATGGATATATCCTTTTCCATAATCAGTGGAACACAGGTGAATGGATTGAGCAGGTTCTTTATCGAGTGCCTTTAATCACCTAACTCAGATCGATACTCCTTTAGAGGAACATAAATTAATTCCCCAAACAAACAGCTAATGCCTGAGGAGAGATGCCTGCAGTGTTTACACACTCTAGCTCCTCTGCGATTCGGGGAAGGGAGAGCAGCAGAGGGGGTTGAGAGAGGAGACGAAAGAAATGAACTAGGAACTCAGAGGCAGCAACTGCGCTCAGAAACACACAGGGTCAGGAAGCCCAAGCTCCTAGCTGCACTGACACTCCACCTATTATTTCACAGTCACCCATGATACTGGGCCCACTCAGGTGCTGGGGAGGATGGCTGTGGGGCTTTTCCGTGCTGAGCCCTTACCATCTTTCTACATCCACCAGAAGTTTCCCAAGGTGTCAGGCTAGATCCCAGAACTTCAAGCTACCACAGAACCTCATGGAAAAGACCAGAACTGGAACCGTGTCTCAAGCCTAGTTTGCTCACCTAACCATGAAACCCTGGGCAAGACACTTCTCCATCTGAGTCCCCCTTTCTGCATCTGTGCAAATGAGAGTGGATGGCCCCCTGCCCTGCTTTTGCAACCTCAGGCATTCTTTAAAATGTTAAGACTCTTTCCTCATCCAATCCATTATCTTGCTGGACTAGGACTGACTTGCTTAAGGGACTGTCAAATAAAAACGCTTACAAAATATCACCCCAGTGGAAAGCCTGCAGAAGCAATATGTGGTTTGTGTATTAGGAGCTGGCATGACGCTCCCTTTCTATCTTCAATCCTTCTCCAGCTAGTTCCTCTGACAAGAAGAGACAGACCAAAATTCTAAAGATCAACCATCCATGCTGAGAATGAGGCCAAGGGTTAACACAGGCCTTTTTAAATGATCCTGGTTGTTGTTCTAAATAATGATAGCCATTATCAGTATTACTAAGGCTCTTCCACCAAACTGGTATGTGTGCCCTACTTAAGTGTGGGGAGATGGGGTCAAAGCATGAAGGATGAGGTTGGGTGTCTTATCAGAAGGACCTCAGGGTGATTTCTTAGAGATTTGGTCAGCAATGGAAACCAGCACACAGCTTCCTCCTGTTTCTAGACCCTTCCTCCAGCACGGACTTCATTTGTGCTATCTGTCAGCCTGTGGCTTACTATGCAAATCCCCTAACCGAATGGCCAAGAACTGTACAGGTCTCATTTGGAGTGGTAAATGATTTCCTAGATCTCTGCCTTCCCCGGTAGGGGGTCTGAGAACTTCGACTTCAGGATTGTCATAGAAACCATTAGTGTCACTAAATTAACCAGCCCTTGGAATTAGCCAAGAGAAAGTGTATATTGATCCGACTCAGTGATGTGAGAACAGAAACGCTTTCTTTTATGATTAACCTTTTCAGAATCCTCTTAGGCTACTCATACTCTCAACAGATGGAAAGATGACTGCAGAATAATTAAAATGTCCCCAGAACCATAGTCTTTGTACCATTATTTCCACTGAAACAAGAAAATGACTCATATGCCGAACCAGACTGCAAGCCTCTTTTAAGGGCACTGAGAGCGAAATGCATACATGTATCATAGAATAATGGTCCCTCTTCCTTAGGAAATCAATACTTAATAGATGAAAATTATTATTATTTCTATATCATTCTAAAGTTGATAAGATACTTTTCATATAGCTTATTGTATTGAAATACAACTGTGAATGGTGGATGCCCAATTTATGTCCAATTTTTTAAAAAGATACTAAGATAAAGATTTGTTTAAAAAAAGATACTAAGATAAAGATTTGTTTTAAAAAAGTACACATACATACACACACACACACACACACACACACACACACAAAACCAGTTTATGGCACCTTTAATGTCTGATAAAACCAGGTTCAAATTCCTTATGGTTTACTGTGTGCTGCTGGGCAAATCAGATAAATTCACAGAGCCTCAGTATTTTCATCCAAGAATGGGAACAATAAGACCTTTCTTCAATGAAATAAGCTCCTGTCCACCAGCATCATGTTGGAGCCTGTCATGAGAACACATCCAATAAATGGCTGGTAAAACACTCGAATGATATTACTCACCTGAAAAGGGGCCCTAATAGAAATGGTGCAATTTTTCTTTCCAATGAGGTTATTGATTCCCTTTAAGGAGTCTCTCAGCAAGATAAATGACCCTTCATTATTTCCCTGGCAGACTCCTGCCGTTTGGGAGGGTCTAAACAAATCTGACTTACCACATCTGTGAGTCCCCAAGGTCGATAGACATAGCTTCATAATGGCAGAAAATTATCACGTCGATAAAAATTGACCATTGTTCAGATACTGAATTCCTCCCAAGAACATTACTTGGGGCGTTCCGGAATGGAGAAGGCAGGGCTGATTTGGACCTACCATCTTTTTCCAAAGGGCCCTAAAGGCATCAAGCCAGGTACAGTCAAAGAATAAACCAAAGTAGAAAAAAAGCAACTGATTTTCTGCCTCTAGTCATCAATTCTCCACATCAATTCTGGAGGGAAACCTTAAAATCTATACTTAATTATGTCACTTTCCCTTTAGACACTTCAGTGGCTCCCAATTCCCCTAAGCTAAAATGTACCTCCTACTTATCACCCCACCACCCTATATCTTTGGCTTCATCTTTTTCCATTCTACCCTTAACATCCACAACCTCTACTCCCGTCCCGACAAACTCACCGTTGACTCCTTTGTACCCCTCTTGGACTCAAGATATTGTTGAGTCCACCATGTTACTATCTGCCATTCTGCTAACAGCACCTTGATAGAGTCTGCCTTTTCTTCCCATTCCCATATTTCTTTCCACACCATGATTATACTTCTTGCTCACCTCCTAACCATGCCAAATCAACAACCCAACCAGAGAAAGATATCTTTGTGGCCAATTTTTCCATGTAGGTCCTAACCAATTTCCCAACAATTTTGATATCTATGAGTCTTGTGATGTAACTATACTAGAACATCGTTCCTCCTTGCAATATGCCCTCGGCATTTGAGATCACTCATTCAAATCATCCTTCTACTCTGGCTCACTTTGAAAACAGCAGAACAATCAAGAGCAGCTAAGCATGAACTGAGAATCTAATCAAGATGTAAAGAATGATGCGCTTGGTTCGTTTTGGCAGGGTAAGGAGCAAACCCTCTGGCTATAAAGAGCCCATGTTGTATCCATTTCTTGGCACATCACAAAGACAACCTGAGACGATGTTAACACTGTGAGCTCAGAATATAAACTACACCTGGGTGTGAGTCATGGCTGTGCTACTTACAAGGTGTGGGACCTGGGGTGCATAACGCCATTTAGTTTCATCCTTTGTAAAACAGGGATAATAGTGTTCAATCCATAAGGCTGGTGAGGAGCTTATATACAGTCAATAATTATAAATACACCACACACAGAGAACATGACCTGGTACACAATAGATACTATATAAATATTTGTTGAATAAAATAAATGCAATACTGCACGATTATATTGCTGGTGATAGCAAATGGCCCACATCAGCTGTCAAAAGCTGAAATTTCATAGGTTTGTTTTTTAGGGTAATAGAGTAGGTGCCATCTATTGATTTTTTTTTTAAATCCAATTTATTCTTTGTACTAGAAACAAGAACACTACCATTAGCCTTCATCAAACATTACTGACAAAGGTCAGAAATATTTTTCTCAGGCAGAAAAAATTGCACCAAAGCTGATGATTATGAAGTGTCAAAACACTGGCATCAAAATACCCTGCTCTATCCAGTTGTACCCTGTTCCCCCAAGAACAAGTCTGAACCACATGAAAGCCACCATGGAGCCCCTTTAATAACCAGGGTTAAATTGTCCCTTTCATCCTAAATGGTCTCTTATTTTTTATGGGAATCACTAACCACCACCGACAGTGGAAGAGCACACAGCAGAAACTGCAGAGAGTATCATAGAAAGGACTGGAAAAGAACTATACATAAGAAGAAGAGAAAAGAGGCGAACAGTCGGCTACGTCACGAGCTCACAACATGCAAGAAGCAAAGAGCTCTGGCCTTCTGCCCAGCTTGCTGGGCCCGGGCCGAGAAGCAACTGACCATTTATCTGGAAAGATACAGAAGAGGAGCAAGCACAGATTTCCTGGCTTGAAACTCCTCGTTCTCATGCCTGTTGTCTGTGAGAGCTTGGATAACACAGTCATCCTATTTGGGTCTCAGTTTTCCCAATGGTAAAATGGAATTACTGCCTTTCTGAGCTGGATTTCTTGACCTGTGACTACACAGTTTTATACAATGTCTCACACATAAAAGACACATAATTTTCTACTCCCTGTTTTTTACACAAGTAATCAATCTCCCAAATCTGTGGAGGGAAAATAAATTAGTTATGTGATCTTTATCATCTACTGAAAATTTTATATGTTTTTCAATGTCCTTCTTATACACCGTGCATCGTCAAGTTTTTTTTCCAACACATACTAGTAAAGCAGGTGAATGGAAGAGAACTAATTATTAAGCATGTAAGAAAGGAAATTTCTTGGAAGGGTTTCAGGAATTCATAAAATAAATCTACTAGCAGCTCTAAGGTCCGAGCCTGAAAACCTAGTTGGAATCAGGAATGCTGCAAAGCCTGACTGCAGGTCTCCCAACACATGTCACATCACGGGCACAAGCTGGCACACACAGCACACCTGCCACTCGGCTGGGTGTGAACTCCAGATCAGCCTCCTCCATGGGTCCCTGCCTTGGGGCTCCATGACCCTGGATTTAATAGCACTTGGAGCACATGCCTGTCCCGATTGTCCCAGGACATGCACAGAAGAAGAATCTGACGTCCTCTGCTTCTGAAGAGAGGGGACAGTAGGAGGCAATCTCAGAAATAACCCTTAGCCAAAGCAGTGGAGAATCCCCCCAGAGGGAAAAGGAGGCACTCAAGAAAGGGCTGGATGAGCCCAGGAAGGAGGAGCAGCTGACGAGTCACCTGGACACAGAATACACAAAAAAGTAACAAATCACACATATTGAAAAGAAAGGAAGGTAAATGATCAGCATAGTTATTCCAGTTTTGAAACAGGTTCCAATATACTTTCCACCACTCATTCAACAAATACTTCTTGACTATCTATAATTTGCATTCACTGAGGATACAATAGTGAAAGGTCCTTGGATGATCTCTGCCTTTGAATAGATGAATGAAAATGAGTGCCTGGGTGCAGTGGTACACATTTGTAACCCCAGTAACTTGGGAGGCTGAGGGAAGAGGATCACAAGGCCAGCCTCAGCAATTTATGGAGACTCTTTCAAAATAAAAACAAACAAATGAATAAAAAGGACTAGGTATGTTTCTCAGTGGTAGAGAACCCCTGCATTCAATTCCTAGGACAAAAAGAAATCCTGGTAATTGTCATACATTTCGCTTGCAAGTAAGCACATGCAAAGAGTACTCATTCCAGTCTTTGAGAAAGGATAGACAAAATCTTGAAACTAATAAAACACAAAGTAAAAACTATATATAAAAATGTGCCCTTTTACCCAATGTCAGTATTTCTGTGCCCCACTTTTTCTACCTATACACAGATGGAATCAGGTCTGTTCTTTGAGCTTTGTCTAATTTAGCTCCGGGTAGCCCTGCCTCTCTCCTACCTAGGTCAACAGGATTTAAACTAATGGGCTTTCCTCTATTTTAAGAGGAGACCCAGGTCCATGCCCGAGGTAAGTTCTGAAGCAAGATATCTGTGACTCATTTCCACTTCTCTCTCTGCTGCATCCTCTCACCTCCTGACAGCCCATCTGCTAGATGCTGTAAAATTCCAAACCCTCACTGTCCTCGCACCCACACTGACGTCTAAAATGCCCATCATCAGCATTTATAAATGAGAACTTAAAAGGAAACAAAAAATGGCTTATGAGACATATAGTATAAAATTAACCCTTCATGGAGGTGGCTGTGACCCCTTGGAGCATCCTCCTAAACAGAAATTTGTAAATAGGTAACTGAAACATTTTCCAAATTCAGGCACAAAAGTATAGCTCTCTGATCGACTTCTTCCATTCACCCCTCCTAATTTGCTCTCATTTTTATCCACTCTCCCTTATTCCCCTCAAGGTCAACCCTGAATGAACAATGAACAGCAAGCTTACTTAACTTTTGGTGAATCAACTGACAGATCAGAGGGGCAGAGGAACAGTGTGGGCAAGATGTTCATTACCCTGAACTTTTTCTCTGCCAGATTTGCCATCTTCTTACTGAAGGTCCCAGCTTTCACCAAGCAGCCCTCTCCAGGTTCTGGAAATGACTCCCTCCACTAGACCCTTCAGGACCTATCAATCATAAGAGATTGACAGTTGCTAGCTTCAGTGAACTGCAATATCCTTTGTCAATTTCTCTAAATCAAAGATCTGTCAACTTCAGCACTATTGATATTTTAGATAGATAATTGCTTTGGGAATCTGTCCAGTAAATTATAGAATATTTAGCAACATTGCTGGTCTCTACCCACTAGATGCCAGTAGCAAACCTCCTCCCCCACTTGTGACAATCAAATATGTCTCCAGATATTTCCAAATGTCCCCTAGAGGACAGAATCACTTCCAGTTGAGAAAGATTATCTGAACATTTCTATACTTTCATAAATAGTCCCTTTGTCAAAATTTTCTCAATCTAATTTAATTAAAGCAAACCAAAGATTAACTTGACTGACACAAGAAAAACTGGGAAAAGCTGGGCAAAATTACCACATTCACCAGTGACTTTCTCGTTAATACTCCTAGAGCTCAGGAAATAATGCCAAGAGTTAAAAAAAAAAAAGGATAGCATCCAATTAAAAGGTTTCTGCACAGAAAAGGAAACAATAATGTGAAGAACGAACGTATAGAATGGGATAGAATCTTTATAATCTACTCTTCTGGCAGAGGACTAGTATCTAAAATATATAAAGAACCCAAAAACTCAACAGCAAAAAAAAAAACCAAATAACCCATTTAATTAAACAGACACTTCTCAAATGAAGATATACAAACAGTCAACAAATATATAAGAAAAATCCAAAATCATTACAAATAGGGAAATGCAAATCAAAATTACACTGTCATTTCATTTCACACCAGTCAGAATGGCAGTCATCAAGAATACAAACAGTAAAAATGCTGGAGAAGATGTGGATAAAAAGAAACACTTTCACACTGTTGGGATTGTAAATCAGTACAACCATTATGGAAATCATCAGCATGGAGGTTCCTCAAAAGACTAGGAATGGAACCTCCATTTGTCCCAGCTGTAACACTCTTCAGTATTTACTCTGAAGAAATAAAGACAGCATTCTATAGCAATACATACATACCCACATTTATAGCAGCACAATTCACAATAGCCAAACTATGGAACCTGCCTAGGTGTCCATCAACAGATGAATGAATAAAGAAAATGTGGCACACACATACAATGGAGCTTTATTCAATCATAAAGAAAAATAAAATTATGTCATTTTCAGGAAAATGCATAGAACTTGAGACTACTATGTTACGTGAAATAAGCCAAACTCAAGAAGGTAAAGGATTGTATGTTTTCTCTCATATGAGAAAGCTAGAGAGGAAAAATACAAAGAAAGCTGGGAGTGAATCTCATGAAAATCAGAGAGATATCAGTAAAATAGAGGAAAGAGACCAGGGTGGAGAGAGAGAGAGGGGAGAAGTGCTAGGGAAGAATATTAGCCAAATTATATTGTTATATTGTATGCATGTAAAATATGTATAAATAAATCCCACCATATGTAAAACTATAATGCATCAATTTAAAAAATGTGGAGAGAAAAGAAAGAATTTTTTAAATTACCACATTCATGTTTGCTAAATCCATTAGAAGGCAAATTCCTAAGGGAAGGATATTGTGGGTCTCTGTTTACTGCTGAATCCCCTCTTCCAAGGAGTGTTAGACCCTAGTACATGGCTGATGAATATTTCTCAAATGAATAAGTTTTTCTAAAAATAGCATATCTAAAGAAATACAAAAGTTGCCAAAAAAAAAGATAAGAAAACACACATTAAAAAGTAAAGACAATATAGAGGTTCAGTAAGTGCAATAAAGAGGAAACAAAGCCTTGGCCAATGGCTTCAAGTAATCCACCCACTCTGTAAAGCCAACTCCATTACAGAACTGTCCTCACCATAGTTTCCCTGCAGGACTATTAATAAGACCACATCAATACCTGGTATTTGGATTCCAAACTGAGAAAAGCAAACCAAAGATTAAACTCCATGAGAACTGAGGCATAGCCTATTTAGTTCAACATCAGACACCCACTGCCTTGCTCAGTGTGTAATAAATATCTGTCCAGTTAGTGAATCAACAAATGGACCATTTGTTTATGACATGGCTTCCAAGTGACGTGGTCACACAGGGAAAGATCTGGACTCATGATGATCAAGATGATCAAATACATTATTTCTTCACATGTATTGGTGGACTGAAATTAGAAAGCTAATCTGTCTTGTATGCCTTAGAATTATGCTAATTCTTCTTAAAAATGATTATTCCAAAGAACAGTCAGTGAAATAGGAAGAGGGAATATCTGATTCTGGAATATGGGAACTTAATTGAGATTCGGGGTAATGTATGGGTTCTCCGAAAGCATGAGATAGCAAAAACAAAATAAAAACAATTTTATGGGAATTGATTCCTTTAGCTTGCATGTTTTGTCCTCTGTTATAAAAGTTTTGCAGGCAAATGGATGGAGCTGGAGAATAGTATGCTAAGTCATATAATCCAATCCCCCCAAAAACAAATGCTGAATGTTTCCTTTGTTATGAGGATACTGATCCATAATGGGGAGTGGTGGGGGAAGCATGGGAGGAATGGAGGAACTTTAGATAGGGCAAAGGGGAGGGAGGGGAGAGGAAGGGAAGAAAGACAATGGAATGAGATGGACATCATTACGCTAAGTACTTGTATGAAGAAATGAATGGTGTGACTCTACTTTGTGTACAATCAGAGACATGAAAATTTGTGCTCTATGTGTGGAATATGAATTGAAGTGCATTCTGCTATTATATATATAACAAAATAAATAAATATTTTTTTAAAAAGTAGCTGCATTAGTCATCCGATGCTGCATAACAAATTGCCCCAAAACTAAGTGGCAAAGGCAACAAGAATTTATTATTTCAAAATGTTATGTGTGCCAAGAACCTGGGCACAACATAGCTGATCCTCTACTCGGAGTCTCTTTTAGGATGTAATTTCCAGTTCATTAAAATGAAGAGAACTGGATACCAGCCCTTTCCATATGAACTCTTCATGGCTCCACCTCTACACCAGTAAAGCTGAAATCCATCCCTTCTCACATAAACAACACAGTTCCTACACTGCTCAAGAGAAATGGTTTCTACCTTTTCCTACATGGGCATCATACAGTTCCCCGGCTCTAGGACTAGACACCATCTTTCCTTACATAAATACGATATGGTTGCACAATCACATCACTGCTAACATTGATGACTTATTTAGTTAAATGAAGACAAACCAACCTGAATTCAAGTCCTAGTGAATCTCTTAACCTGTGTGCGTCAGTCACATACAGTGTAATTCTCAGCAAAATAACTCAGGCTTCCTTGGAGGAAGCCAGCAGAAAGAGCCGTCTTGCCTCACTAGTACCTTGCCTTGGCTGTGCAGAAGCCTCCAGAATAAGGCTACCACCTTTTTTCTTGATTTGGCCTTATCATTTCTCCATTTGGGAGCCAAATTATAGTGTCATGAAACCGCAGGAGTGCCAGGGAAATTGCTTAAGTACAGTAACTATTAAAACTTCAAACTGCTATACTAATTAAAACGCCTGATCGCTACCAAAGTTATAATACGAGGCAAGTAAAAAATGCCAGTCTCCCTCCCTGGCAAGAAGAAAGGACCCCTTCTAGTGTTGCTTACTTGTGACCCCAAGGCAGATCTCAGCACGGTAGAACAGTATATGCTCACATCACCAGGACCTCCCTCTTCTGCAGCCAGGCTTCTTCTGCTCAGTTAGTTAGGGTAACTTGAGGAGGAGGAAGTAACAATAGAGAATAAACAAGGGCCATCAAATTAGGATCCTGCATTCAAGAACTCAGCTGAGAAGCTCAGAAGCAAGCAATTGGTTAGTAGTGTTTGAGGACCTGGCATCTGCCTGTGCATGGGGAGAAGATGCTTTCAGTCCTGGCACATTCATCCTTGAGAAAGACAGGTCGAATCAAAAGGAAAGCATGATGCAAGTTTTTGGATCAGGAAGAACAGGCTCTGGGGCCAGATTGCCCAATTTAAACCCTGGTCTACCCATTAATTGCTATTTATCCTTGAATAAGTCACCTAATCTCTTTATGTCTCAGGGTCCTCATATGAAAGACAGGGCTAATACTAGTAAGTATGTAAGAAGGTTGGGTGTGGATGAATTAACACATGAGCATCATTAAACACAGGGCTTAGAGTGTTCAACTCTACAATATTTGGGGAATATTGTTACAATTCCTATCACTGAACAGTGCAGGAGTTTGGAATTCTAATCTTGGCTCTAGTCTTGGGCCATTTTCCTTTAAATTTATTAACTTGCTAACTAGGAGAAAAGAAGGGACATGCGAATTATTTTTAAAATTCCTTCAAGCACTACATATTATGAACTGTGAGATTTGTATGTGCTCAGATATTTGTGATATATGCAAGCACAGTGTGGCACAGAGCAGGTCACCAAGGAAGGTGATATTCATTCATTATTGAGCACCTGATAGATAGCAGGCCTGGACTAGATAAGAAGTGTTTGCCGGGGTCAGTAGGAGGAGGACAGCAATTTGAGCCCAAGTACATTAAGACATGGAGAGCCCCCAGCTGCGTGGACCTGGCTGTCCTCCCTCTGTCTTTCCCTGACTCTCAAAGTTCAGAACACATGCAAAGGACATCAGCCAGGGTCACAGCAGGAAGGAGGCCGCACATCAAATCAAGATAATTAAAGGAAGATTTACTAAAGGGACTAATTACAAAGCAGAAACCAGCATGGAGGGCAACGAAGGAGACGCGGATTTGGTTTTATTCGGGCATAGTGAGATCAACAGAGCAAGAGACAACTGCATTTGAAAAGGTCGTTTATTACTCCCAGTTCCCAAGAGGAGGGGCCCATCACACTAGGGGACAGGGGGCCCACAAGCAAACACCAGGGTCAGCCAGGAGGCAAGGGGGAGTAGGAGGAATATGTGTATTTTATTGGTTTTCTTCAGAAAAGAACAGGTGAGACAGAGAAAGTAAGTTGGGTGGATTTAAGGTAAGCAGGTTTGAATACTTTGGCAGACTCTGGGCTTCAGGGGTAGACCTAGCCCTGTGATTCTTTCCCTTTGGGTGATCTGGGGCAGGGGAATTCTGCCCATGATTGGAACAGCTTGATCAAGGCTACGGGTGGGGGTGTGGACTTGGTGTTGGTGGTTCTGCATTCCTCTCCTCTAGGAGCTGGTTAACTCTGGAAGGAGCAATCCCTCAGCCTCCCTGGGTTCACAAGGCCCCAGGATGTCAAATATCATAAAAGATAGTAAAAAATCGTGATTATTGCATATCCGTGTGTCTGAAGAATCAAGCAAGAAGTAATTACCATAGTCCCAAAACAGCATCACATGGAGAGGGCCACCAGATCCAGAGATGCACAGGACAGCCGCAACTCAATCAAAAGACGCAGTCAGGGCTGGGGTTGGGGCTCAGCGGTAGAGCGCTCGCCTAGCGCGTGCGAGGCCCCGGGTTCGACGCTCAGCACCACATAAAAATAAATAAATAAATAAAACAAAGGTATTGGGTCCAACTACAACTAAAAAATAAATATTTAAAACAACAACAAAAAAAGAAGTGGTCATCCCATGGGGGCCCAGCACAGAGGGAGAGAGCAAGGGAAACCAATACCCAACCTGTCCACCAGCTCCCTGCAGTGTCTCGCCAGCGCTCTCAATTGGCAGAAACCAACTAGAAGCCAGAGGGTGAGAGGACCATTGCTGTGGTCCGGGTAGGTCCACCTGACCAGGCAGCAAGCAGGATGGAGAATGGGTAGTGGAACAGAAAAGTCAAAAAGAAGACATCAGCACGTACAGAGAGGAGAGAACACCTCCCAGGCAATTATTGGAGAAGTCCGGAGAAGCGCAAATGGCTGGGAAGAAAGAGAAAAAACTTAGTTGAACGTGCCCTAGAGATAGAGCAGCCAAAGATGAAAGAAGACATTTATTTCTTCCCTTCCACCCTTTGCCTCTTCCTTCATCTCAACACAAATGTGGGACACCATGGGAGGGGCAGGTATGATTTCACCTATGTCCTCCCAACAGGAGGCTGAGCACATCCTCGGGCCCTCTAGGATATTTAAAAGCCGATTGTGTTCCAAGAACTCCTGACCTCACCTCTGTGGCCAGGAAACCTGTGCAGGACTGGAGCGTCTGAGCATTCACGTCACTGCTGTCCCCAGAGGATCCAGGAGGAAGCCGTGGGCTGATACGATGCCTGTGAGCTGAGAAGCAGAGGAAACTGGCTCTGTTCCTGCAGCTCAGACAGGGGCCCTCAGGACACACAGGTGGCGGAGGCAGAGTGAACAATGCTGTCCAGTGATCTTTAAGGGAGCCCACTCCATGCCCAACTCTGTGAACATAACATTGAGCCATCCAGGGCCTCTTCCCCTCACGGAATTTATAATGACTCAAAGAAAAGACAGAAATAAACCAACAGCAATGCCAGACATAAAATTAAGCCTAGACCACTACGCAGGCAGGCAGCAAGGTGTTGGGTGCCTGGATCATAAGGGATGGAAAAAAACTCTCATTTTATTGTATATATAAGGCAAAGATACATATGCGGTACATAAGCATATAGTATACCTGCGATATTAAAATTTCATGGGGAAGAGAACAGTTAAGCTAAAAACTAGAGGATCATGAAAGGAAGGTTTGGGAGCACTGAGCTGAGTGTCCGGGAGTGTGTGTCCTCAAGCCAGATTGAATGCTAGCACCTTGCCATTCAGATTTTTATTTTAGGTTATTTTATTTTACACATTTTATGGGAGAGAGTGCTGGGGATTGAACACAGTGGAACCCAACCACTGAGCCACACCCCCAGCCCGATTTTTTCTCTAGATAGGGTCTCACCGAGTTGCTTAGCACCTCGCTTTTGCTAACGCTGGCTTTGAACTAGAGATCCTCCTGCCTCAGCCTCCTGAGCTGCTAGGATTACAGGCGTGCAGCACCGCTCCTGGCTTCAGATTTTTAACTTTAGACTTAGTTTACTCAGTTCTTTCTGCTCCTTAGTTTTGCCTTCTGCAATCTGGAGGTGATAAGAACACCATAATTAAATGAGACCGTTCATAGAAAGTGCCTAGGAGATTATCTGACCCATACACGTGTCTGTATGTTATTGTTATTAGTCCATTCAACAAATAATGGACACCTGTGGATGCAGAAAGCCTAGAACGTGGCCCTGGCCTTGAGGAGGCATTATGAGAAGTGAACTAGCAGGAAGGAGAAGAGCTTCAGCTCTTAGGCAGTCTGGACCCTGGATTTACCACCTGGCAGCAAATCACAAAGCTTCATCCAGCCTCAGGTTCCCCTTCTACAAACTGGTTGGGAATAACGCCTGCAATGGTTATTGAGAGCCCACCATGCGTCTAGTAGGAGGTGCTAGGAATAGAAATGAATCCCATCATCTTTGCAGTTTACGTTCTATTAGAGTAGACAGACCATTAACAAAAATAAACATGTCACTGGCTGTCAGGGAGCGATGTGTTGAAAAGAAGAAGCAGAGTAGACCTCAGAGCAGTGAAAGGAAGGATTACCATGAGGGTTTTCTGGAAGGATGCTCTGAGGTGACACTGAGCTCAGGCATGAAAGGGGTGAAGGACAAAGTGCTGCCATGACCTGGGGAAACTGTGCTGCAGGAAGAGAAGTTGCAGCAAGCATGAGATGGGAGCACGATCAGCTTGTTCGAAGCTGGTGTTGCTGGACACAGAGGAGGAGGAGGAGGAGGAGCACGGCAGGAGATGAAGTCAGAAAGCAAGCCAAGGGGCAGAACTGTCCTGGAAGAGTGACATGGGCTGGGAATGAGGGGCCCACAAGATCAGATTGGTGTTGGAGGAGATGTCTCTGCCTGCTGCATGGAGAATGTACATTAAGGAAAGGAAGGAAGGAGGAGGGGGAGGGCAGCCAGAGGGCACTGATGTTGGTAAAGCACTTAGAATGGGGCCCGGCCCCCCAGAGTCAGTCAATAGCACCTTTTAAAAAAATCTACCTGGAGGCAAACAATAGGAAGAACTTCCATCATCCCTCTTCTTTAATTTCTTGGGGCACATACAGCACTGAATCCAGAGCCAAACAAAACACAGACTTCAGCCAAAGGAGTGTCTCATAAGCAGAATTTTCTTCCATGTAGGAAGGTTCTAAACTAGTTTCCCCAACTCGCTTTTCCAGAAAAGACTTTTCTAAAGTGAAGGGAAAGTGCTCATAGCCTGTGATATTGGAAAAAAACAATAATTCTACATATTAAAATGGCATTAACTTAGAATGACTCAAGTCAATCAAGAAAATATTGGGGGATTAAAAGAGTTATACTTCTCAACCAAATCTTGAGAATAAAATGATTCCAATATTGCAAGGCCTGGAATTTAGGATAGGGAATCAACATCTGTTGAAAAAATTAATGAGCAGGGCACGGTGATACACGCCTGTAATCCCAGTGACTCAGGAGGCTGAGGCAGGAGGATGGTGAGTTCAAAGACAGCCTCCACAAAAGTGAAATGCTAAGCCCTCCACTTGTCCCAAACCAAGAACAGAATGCCTTCCCCAGTCTCCACTCAATGGAAAATAGAAAAAACAAAAAATCCAACTTTCACCCCTTATCATTTTCATCTTTCATCTTAATTACACCAGCAAAAGTACAGAAATCATCATCTTTACAATGATGAACGTCCAATTAGCATTTCCCGTATAAATTTCATATTATAAAGGGAGGTGTAATGGCTAATGCAAATGCTAATAGCCTTTTTTTCTAAGCTGTGAAATAGAGGTGCTTAACAAAATGAAATTAAATCTGAGCCATTTCAAACAAGTCGAGAACTTTAATTACTTGATGGGAAAAGGGGAGAAACAAACTAAAATTTCTAAAGGTTTATATTTTTAAACGGTTTCTCTCCACCACACTGCTCGGGCCATCCCTCTAAATGGCTAACTACTTGTCTTGTTGTGCTCGATGGGTTTTAAACTGTTGTGAAAATGGTTAGATGCGATTTTTTTCATTAGCGGTACTATTTACTAGGTAGGAAACTTATTCCAAATAAACCGTCTGTTTGCTCTATGGCATTTTAATTGGGTGCTATCCACCACAGTCCTCCACAGAAACAGATCTTGTACTTGATACCGTCTCTTGTCTAATTAGAACATACAGCTTTGAGCAACAGCGTAAGGGTACCGTAATTTACTGAAGTAAAGTCCTAGAGTTGTGTGGTCAGATTAAGCTGGTCAAGGTACAAGTCCACATGACAAGTGGACCATTCATATTCTGAAATCCTTCACACCTAGATTCAAAGCCTGGCTTCAGTGCTCACTACCGCTGCCCATTAATCTCCGAATTAAGATAACTTCTGAACACTCTCCTGAGCTATTAAAGAACACAAGATTATAAAGCATCTAGAATAATCACCAGAGAAATAATAAATGGTCAATAAAGAGAGAAGAAAGTAACTCATTTCTGACTTAGAACTGTAGGTGAGTGATTTATTCATTAAATAAATACGCCTTAATCACATAAGAGGTACCAGAAAGGAATCTAGATGCTTGAGAAATATCAGAGGAGAAGACAGACCTCAAAAAGGGGACATAAACAATAAATAATAAGCAGGTAAAACATGGCATAGATATTCCTAAAAAAGAAAAAAATTCAGACAAGGGAGATTGGTAAATGGGTAGGTGAAGATGGTTTGTTGGTTGTAATTTTAAATAATATCAATAGGTTGGAACTCTCAATTTTGAATGTAGACCCAAAGAGCTTTACTGAACAATTGGATGTGGGAGAAGAAGAGGTGTTGAGGACTCCAGGGGTTTTGGCCCAAGCAACTGCAAGGACAGAGCTTCCAAGAACAGAAAAAGGAAGAAAGTGATACCAATTGGATGGATATGGAGAGAAGAGGGGGGAGGGGAGGGGGAGGGAAAAGGGGAGGGGGAGGACACCTTACAGCAAGCAACCACCTGTTTTACATAGACTCTCCTGAATTCAGCCCTAAAAGTTGCATGGCTCACAAAACTCCCAGCCTCACCCATCTGTGACAGTTGGTCACCCTAAGACAGGGTAGAAAAGGCGTGCCGTGCAAAACATTAAGTGTCTATTTGGCATCTCAAGTACAAATGTCAAGTAAACAGATGAACATGTGAATCTGGAGTTTTTAAGAGTGGAGAGACTTAAATTCAGATGCCGCCAACATGAACGTGGTATTTAAACCCACGAGACGGCATGATATCACCATAGGATTTTTTATGCATATGCAGTAAGAAGAGTTCACCAAGAGAGACTTGTTTAGCACAAGTGAAATGCCAACACCTAGTAATAGAGGGTTTAGCACAAGCTCTTTAGGCAGTGTTAGTCAGCTTTTCATCGCTGTAACCAAAATATCTAACAAGAGCAACTCACAGGAGGAAAACTGTATTTTGATCTCTCGGTACCAGAGATCTCAGTTCTGGTTTGGCCGACTTCATCGCTTGAGGCCCAAGGCAAGGGGGAACATCCATCCAGAAGGGCACTGGGGAGGAAAGCTACTCAGCCATGACATTCAGGAAGCAGAGAGAGAGGACCCAGGGACAAGATATATAGTCCCCAAGGGCACGCCCCCAATGACCCACTTCCTCCAGCCATACCCACCTGCCTAGGGTTGTCACCCAGCACAGTTTTCCTTCCACATTATTAATCCATCAAATGGATGAATCCACTGATCAGGTTACAATGCTCCTAATCTAATGATTTGACCTCTGAACATTCTGTGTTGTCTAACATGAGCTTTTGGGGAGAGGGTGGGGGCCACTTCACATTCAAGCCACAACCAGCCATCACAGTATAATAAGACAGACAGATCACCAACTAACTACAATGCAATTCTGTGCAAAAGTCTAGTGTTGCCCCCTTTGAGGACAACAGAGTAGGGCAGGGTTTTGAAGGATGAAGAGGAGATCTTCAAGCAGATAAAGAGGTACGAGGGAGAAGGTGATGAGAAAAGAAAGTATAATATGTATGATATTACAGGTGACATGCTTTGGATATGGTTTATCTCCCAGAGATCCTCAACATGGCTGTGTGGGAGACCCTGAAACCTTTAGAGGTGGGGCGTAGGGGGAGGTCCTTAGGTTACTAAGGGATTAAAGTAACTCTCATAAGAACTAGTTTTTACAAGAGTGAATTGTTTTAAGTGCAAGTCTGACCCTGAAGCTTTTCTCTGGCTTTCTGTCTGGTGATGTGATCTCTTCCTCCCACATGCTCCCATGATGGTGATACTGTCTACCATGAGGTCTTCACCTGAGCCAAACTGATGCTAATGCCGTATCATTGACCTTCCAGAACTGCAATCCAAATAAGCCTCTTTTCTTTATAAATTATCTTGCCTCTGGTGTGTTGTCATGGTGACAAAACAGACTAATACAACCAAGAAGTAAAATAGCATCAATTTTCAGAAAACTTTAAGTTGTTCGGTGGTTTAGGTGCATGAAATGAAAAAAAAAAAATGGAAGTAGTAGGAAATGAAGTAAAAATGGTCCACTTATCACCAATGGAGATGCTTGAAGTTTAGCAAAACCAGAAGCAGTTACAGAAATAGGTCATACTGAGCAGAAACCAGGCCGACACAAAAGCCACTACAAACAAATGTAGCATGTTCACACTGTTCAAGTTCAAACTTCACAACCCATCAGAACCATAAATGTGGGAAAGCATATTTTCCCTATTTTGATTTCCTTAATCTAAAAAGAAAGATGATAGTAATGTGAAACACATGGTCACGTTCCTCCACTGATGTGTAGAGGGGTCCAAATGGAATAATGAAGTAAAGGGGCTAATTAATTGCCGCACTCTGGCTGGGCACAATTCAGGAGCCACTTGTCAAAAGAAACTAACTTTATTTTTAGAACTACAAACGCCAAGCAAAACAGCTCCAAAGGAAAAAACCCTCAGAGCCCAACTGCCACCACCGGCTTCCACAAGCCTCTCACCACACAAACCACTCCACCTCCCACAATCCTCCTGCTCTTGAGGCCGATTGGCTGGGTCGCCTGGGCGGAGCCAAAGAAGTCCCCCAATGAGCAGTTCCGTAGTCTGAAGGGCAGGGAAACAGCCCAATGAACATCACCGCAGAGGAGCCAATCAGCTAGATGTTGCTGGGGCCTCTGTGAGCCAATCATCAGCTGGCAGTCTGAAGGGCAGGGAAACAGCCCAATGAGCATCACCGCAGAGGAGCCAATCAGCTAGATGTTGCTGGGGCCACTGTGAGCATCAGCCGGCAGCTGGAAGTTTGCTGGCAGCTGGAAGTTTGCTGGGGCCCCTTTGGCTGTGGCTCTCAACATCAATCTGATAGGTTTACAAGGATAACAATTCTTCTATAATTATGTTAACTTTACCATATGAGCCATGGTCCGCCACGCCCAGCAGACAGAGGAAAGTCACATGGGAAGTGTATTTGTGGCAGAAAGGGCAAGTGGGGCCAGCGTGAGTTTTGTCAACCACAGCATGGGCAACATGAACTCGTAACGTTTTAGAACTAGAAGACGACATATAAATTATGAGTTGAGTGGCTTTTAAACTATTTTAGCAACAGAGCCCTTTAGTGGTGGACAAGCCTGCACAGAATCTCTACATACAAATTTAATAAAAGTGAAACTTCCTAAGTGGATCCTGGATCGGAGGAAGGAAAAAAACAGTTCTTTCTCTTTGACTTCCCCATGAGCAACTCAGGTGGCCTCTCAGACACATCCCAGAACCTAGGGATCTCCAGAACTGTGTTAAGACAAGGGCTATAAGCAACTGAACCCAACTACCACATTGGATAAGTGAGCCAGCCAGGCACCAAGAGGAGGATGTCATTTACCCAAAGTCACAGAGTTAGGGTGATCCCCTTGGACTTGTGTTCCATCAGCCTATCTCCCCCAAGTGCTGTTCCCAGCCCTCTGCTATAATCGGCTCATTTCTTAGTGACCGTGTCATGTGACCCTTTTTTTTTTTAAATGGAAAAAAAATGTGTATTATTTCCACGAACCACTTGGAAAAGATGCACACAGATGAACAGGGTCGTATATGTAACTTTTTAAATGCATATGAGCTTGCTGCCATTTTATTTTCCTTCATTATAAAATAGAGAAAGGGGAGTTTATCAGTTCAGAACCTCTGCTGGGGTGGTATGATGAAACGTGATCAGAGCCAAATAAAGCCATCACAGGACGGAAGACCTCAACATCCTGAGGTCACTACCGTCTCTGTGTGCTGGAGAGGTGGTTCAACACAATGCTCAGGAGCACAGGCTCTGAAGGCACACCTCACTCTCTAAGACGCTGGGCATGTTATCATTTAAACTCTCGGGATCCATTTCCTCATGCATAAAACTGAACAGATAATAATGGTGAACTTCCTCATTAAGGACTGAATTGGCTAATGTACTTAAATTTGGGACCCTTCTTGGACCATGTTAAGCCCTTCCCAACTATTACTCATATTTAAAATCTTCATGCAGAAGCTAACCTTTGGAAGAACCAACCTCCATCAGCCCAGACCCACAGCAATTTGAAAACAGTAGGCAAATACCATCTGGCTGACCTTAATGATCAAACAGGGGCCAAGTAAACCTCTACTAAATGTCTTACCAATCTTAAATTACTCTTACATATGAGTGTGCACCCCAACCTTCTTTTAGTTTCCCAATAAATGTTCCCTAATACTGTAAGAATCCTAGCTGCTAAAAGTCTGTGGTCTCCAATGTGGAGTTCCTAAGAAGAGACAAAAGGCCAAACAAAAATTCTCATTCGAGAACAATGGGCTCCTGATATTACTCCATTCTCCTCTCTCTTTCCCTGATCTCAATCCTTGATACAGATTTACTGGGGGGAAAGAGGACCAAGACAAAGAAGAAAACCTGGAAAAAGAAGAGTCTGTTACACTGCCGTTTAGGAAATCTACTTCCAAAAATATCCTAGCTGAGTTTCAATGGAAACATAAATGGGGAAAAGAAGGGAATTACACCTTATCCACCGTCGGGTGGAACCAGAGCCTACTCATTCATGCTGGTTAAATGCAATCAATATTTTATAATGGAACCATCAATTGTCCTGTGCCTGACATACACAACCAACATGCCGAGTCCAAATTAAGAAACTGCCTCAGTTTTCAGACAGGGCCTCGAAACTCCTGCCCAGCAGCACTGGAGAGTTAACTTTCCCAGAGAAACCATCACCAAACACCATTACAGCATCATCTCACACCATTTACAGTCCCTCTTGGTGCCTCATTCAAACTCTTCCTGAAATCCAACTCATTCATGTCTACTTTCTCTCTTTAAATAATTAGATAAAATATTGTATTCAGTTTTCCTTTTTCTTCCATATTATAGCTAGTATAAATTAAAATGCTTTTTGATCAAAAATCAAAATGGTTTGTCTTTCTGTGGCTCTCAAAATAAATCCAAAGGACCCTACCACTTCTAACTAAATGTGGAAGGTTGACCACATACTTTTAGCAATGTTCTCTCCTGAGACTTCCAAAATGATAGTAAAGGAAAAGGTGTCAAAGAATTAATTTTTCAATGAAATACAGAAATTCTCAAGTTTTAGAGTCACCAGATACAAATGATGTTAATGGACAAATCACAAAGCTGAAAACAAGAAAACTGGATGAATATCAGCCTTTGGAATAGTCAATCTCTCCACCACATGCACACATAAACACACTCACACACATACAAAGAAAACTTGAGTTTTCGTGTTGAGGCACACTGAATGCCCAACAGAGTGAATAGCATAAAACCTCCATCAGGGAATATCTGTATGTAATTCCAGACATGAGACATAAATAGGTCCTACCAGCTCCGAGAGGAATGGGAATCAGAAGGGCCTCTTCAGTGTAGCTCAGCTAGTTGCTAATGACAACATATACTGAAGACTCTTAAGGTAAAATAGTGGATAAAAAATTCTTCTAGGCATGTGCAATAATTAAGGAAATACTGTTTCTGAGAGCATTTCCTGGGGAATCTCTTGCAAACCAATGTTCAGACATGAAAATGATTAGAAAGAAATAAGACGTAAAGCCTAAAGATAAACAAAAAATACTTATTTACTTGTAAAAACAAGATTAAATAATGGTTATATGGGGCTGGAGATGTGGCTCAAGCGGTAGCGCGCTCGCCTGGCATTCGTGCTGCCCGGGTTCGAGCCTCAGCACCACAGACCAACAAAGATGTTGTGTCCGCCGAAAACTGAAAAATAGATATTAAAAATTTAAAAAAAATAATGGTTATAAGGAAGACAGACAGTATATTTGGCATATGCATTTATGATACAGGTAAAGTAAAAGAACTGGCATAGATGGACAGAGTATTTGTAAAAAAGATTAAGGTCACCAATTATGTAATGCATGTTAATGGGGAATGAGAGAACTACTTCCAATCAGTACTTGATATGAAGGGGAAGTGGGAAGAAGAAAAGGTTACCAGCTAATTTCATTATTACCTATAGTTGAGGACCAATAAAAATAGATCAAGAAAAAAGAAGATGAAGAGTATTATATAATGTTATTAATATGAAACTTACCATGAGAACAAAAATACACACATTCAAAAATAAAAATACACTAAAAAAGAGATAAAAGAGATTGAGTTGAAATAAATTATTTAATAAAACAATTTAAATCTGTGTACTTGTGTGGTTATATTTAAAATGATGAAAACAAATGCTATGGCTTAGATCTAAAATGTGCCCCCTAGAAACTCATGTGTTGAAAGTTTGTCCTCAATACACCAAGGTTCAGAGGTGGAATTTTATACAATAAGACTGTGAGGGCTATAACCTTATCAATGGATTAATCCAGTTGGTGGATTAATAATTTGAACGGACTACTAGGTGGTAACTGTAGACAGGAGGAGCATGATTGGGGGAAGTAGGTCACTGGGGGTGTGGCCTTGGGGACTGTGTCTGTCCTGTGCCCCTTCCTGTCCCTCTCTCCCTCTTCCTCTCCCCTGCTACCCACTTCTCTCCCCCATTCCTGGCTTCCATAAGGTGAGCGGCTCTCCTCTGCCATCCTTTCTCCATGAGGTTTCTGTCTTGGAGCTAACAGACCATGGACTGAATTCTCTGAAACCATGAGCCAAAATAAATCTTTTCTCCTCTAAGTTGTTCTTGTCAGGTATTTTGGTCACAGTAACAAAAAAAAAAAAAAATGACTACCACAACAACATACTTTTAAAAAAAAATGTCTATAAAGGAGAGGAAGAATAGGTGGAAAGAAATAAGATTTGAAGCTGGAATTCTTCGAATACCCTCAATATTGTATTATAGAGTTTAGGACAGTGTAAAATTTTTACACAACTATGAAACAAAATTAAAATATTCCTAAAATTCAAAATTAAATAAAACAAGTGAATGTAGTTAGTAATATGATTTCCAAAGAAGAATAATTTAAAGTAACTTTACATCATAGTAACTTGGCTATTTATTCCTAGTGGGATATACAAAAAACTAAAAGATAAATAAATAAATCTTCAAATTCTGAGTTAGTCAGCTTTGCACCTCTGTGACAAAATACCTTATAAAAGCAACTTAGAAGAGGGAAGTCTCATTGTGGTTCACAGTTTCAGAATTTCCCGTCAGCAGGCTCCATTGCCCTAGGCCTGAGGTGAGGCAGAACATCATGGCAGATCCACATGGCAGAGGAAAGCTCTTCATCTCACAGAAGTCAAGAAGCAGAAATAGAAAGAGGAAAGGTCTAGGGGCAAGAAACCCTTCCAGGGCAGATGCCCAGTGACCCATTTCCTCCTTGTCCCTATTTCCTACAGTTTCCACCATCCCACAATAATTTCATCAAACTATCAATCCACCAATGGATTAATCCACTTATGAGGTCAGAGCCCTCCTCATCTAATCACTTCCCAAAACCCCATCTCCAAACACTGCTGCATTGGAGACCAAACCTTTAACACATGAGCCATGCGGGGATATTCACAAATGTCCAAACCACACAAATTGTTTTGTACCACCAAATTATTAGAAGTAGTGTTGGTATTGTCACTTGGAAACTGATAGTTGCATAGTGTGGGATAAAGCAAACTGGTTAACATACTGGTGTCATTAAGTACCATGATTTTCATCACAGATGAAAGTATACAGATATAATATTGATATTACCAAATAAAGGTACTATCAATTATAAATCCAAATTGAAGGAAGAAGTATGAGATTGTGAATTGTTTTCTAAAAATTAAAATTACATATTCCCTAGGCCTCTGTAACCTAATCAGTAGTGAGAACTCTCAGCATCTACACTGTGTTCTCCAAAACCCAGGGATCTTAAGAGGGATCTGTGAAGAAGCCGCTGAATTCAGATCTGGGGTAACTTCCATCTTGTCATTGGGTCCTGTTGAAATATAGGAATGATGTCAAGAAGGCAAAGGAGCCAAATTGAATAAGCTGTCACTGGCCAAAGACGGGCTCGTTGAGCAACCACAAAGATAATAACTGCAATTACCTTAATCACTTACATGTATTTAAACACATGAGATCATAATGGCATATTGAAATTTTCCTGGGTAAGTTTTGGAAAATAGTAGGAAAGAAATCATCACTTTAAGAATTGATATTAAAGGGGAGAAAAATCAAGCAATCGTCCTGCCTTTAGTCAGGTGAAGCTGGGAAGGTAGCAGATAAAACCAAGGCATAAAAAACACAAGATGGAGACCCAGCAACCTGCCGAGTGACAGAGCTGCCACACGCGCCTGCAGGGAACTCAGTCCTGCGACCCACCAGCAGGACAGGTCCAGCGGCCTGCTGAGGGGCAGGCCCGTCCCCTCCCCCAGTGCCTGCAAGGTAGGCGGGACTGTGACTACCGGCAGATCAGGCCCAGCGGCCTGCGGAGGGGCGGAGCCGGCCCCTCCCCCATTGCCTGCAAGGTAGGCGGACCTGCGACCCACTGGGAGGTTAGGCCCAGCAATCTTCGGAGTGACAGAGGTGCCCCTCATGCCTGCTGGGTAGGCGGACCTTCGAACGACCAGCAGAGCAGACCTAGGGTCCACCAGCGTGGTAGACGGATCACACCAATTGGAGGAGGATCACAGCCACTACCTGCCCTGCAAGGGAGATTTTTCAACTATACAAGAGCAATATAAATAAATAGAGGGAAAATTTCAAAAACACAACAGTTTCACCAAGCAGAAAGAAACGCCAGCAGTATGAAAAGACAAGGAAAGAAAGGAACACAAGCAATGCAGGTCAACTCAACTTTAGAAGAGGTAATAGCTGCAACAGATGGAATGTCAGATAGAGAGGTCAGGATATACATGCTTCAGATGATCTGGAGTCTCAAGGAAGACATGAGACAGCAAAATCAGACAATGAAAGATCACATTGACAAGGAACTACATAAACAAATCCAGGAAGTAAAAGATCAATTTCACAGGGAGATAGAGGTAATAAAAAACAAACAAATAGAAATCTAGGAATGCAGGAAGCAATAAACCAACTTAAAAACCCAATTGAGAATACTACCAGCAGAGTGGATCACTTAAAAGATAGAACATCAGACAATGAAGACAGAGTATTTCATCTTGAAAAGAACATAGACAGCTCAGCAAGTCTGCTAAGAAACCATGAGCAGAACATCCAAGAACTATGGGATAATATCAAAAGACCAAACTTAACAGTCATTGGGATACAGGAAGGCACAGAGCTCCAAACCAAAGGAATAAACAATCTATTCAGTGAAATAATACGAGAAAACTTCCCAGACTTGAAGAATGAGACAGAATCCCAAATCCTAGAAGCCTACAGGATGCCGAATGTGCAAAATCATAAGAGATCCACACCTAGACACATTATAATGAAGATGTCCAACATACAGAATAAGGAGAGAATTTTAAAAGCTACAAGAGAAAGGAAGCAGATTACATTTAGGGGTAAACCAATCAGGATAACAGCTGATCTCTCAACACAGACTCTAAAAGCTAGAAGATCCTGGAATAACATATTTCAAACGCTAAAAGAAAATGGGTTCCAACCAAGAATCGTGTATCTGGTGAAATTAAGCTTCAGGATGGAAGATGAAATTAAAACATTCCACGATAAACCAAAGTTAAAAGAATTTGCAGCTAGAAAACCATCTCTTCAAAAAATCCTTGGCAAAACACTACAGGAAGAGGAAATGGAAAACAACAATGAAAACCAACAGTGGGAGGTAGGACAGTAAAGGGGGGAAATAATCAAAGAGTAAAACAAATCAGGTTTAGTAGCATTAATAAACAAATATGGCTGGAAGAACAAACCATATCTCAATAATAACCCTAAATGTTAATGGCTTAAACTCACCAATTAAGAGACACAGGCTAGTTGAATGGATCACAAAACAAGACCCAACAATATGCTGCCTACAGGAGACGCATTTGATAGGAAAAGATATACATAGACTGAAGGTGAAAGGTTGGAAAAAATCATATCACTCATATGGACTGCGGAAACAAGCAGGAGTGTCCATACTCATATCAAATAAAATAGATTTCAAGCCAAAGTTAATCAAAAGGGATAAAGAGGGACACTACATACTGCTCAAGGGAACCATACACCAACAAGACATAACAATCATAAATATATATGCCCCAAACAACCGTGCTGCTATGTTCATCAAGCAAACTCTTCTCAAGTTCAAGAGTCTAATAGACCACCATACAATAATCATGGGAGACTTCAACACACCTCTCTCACCACTGGACAGATCTTCCAAACAAAAGTTGAATAAGGAAACTATAGAACTCAATAACACAATTAACAACCTAGACTTAATTGACATATATAGAATATACCACCCAACATCAAGCAGCTACACTTTTTTCTCAGCAGCACATGGATCCTTCTCAAAAATAGATCATATATTATGTCACAGGGCAACTCTTAGACAATATAAAGGAGTAGAGATAATACCGTGCATCTTATCTGATCATAATGGAATGAAACTGAAAATCAACGATAAAAGAAGGAAGGAAAAATCATGCATCACTTGGAGAATGAACAATAGGTTACTGAATGATCAATGTGTTTTAGAAGACATCAAGGAGGAAATTAAAAAATTCTTAGAGTTAAATGAAAACACAGACACAACATATCGGAATCTATGGGACACATTGAAAGCAGTTCTAAGAGGAAAATTCATTGCTTGGAGTTCATTCCTTAAAAAAAGAAAAAAACAACAAATAAATGATCTCATACTTCATCTCAAAATCCTAGAAAAAGAAGAGCAAAACAACAGCAAAAGAAGTAGAAGGCAAGAAATAATTAAAATCAGAGCTGAAATTAATGAAATCGAAATAAAAGAAACAATTGAAAAAATTGACAAAACTAAAAGTTGGTTCTTCGAAAAAATAAATAAAATTGACAGACCCTTAGCCATGCTAGCGAAGAGAGAGAACTCAAATGACTAGCATACGGGATGAAAAAGGCAAGATCACAACAGACACTTCAGAAATACAGAAGATAATCAGAAATTATTTTGAATCCTTATACTCCAATAAAATAGAAGATAGTGAGGGCATCAATAAATTTCTTAAGTCATATAATCTGCCCAGATTGAGTCAGGAGGATATAGACAACCTAAACAGACCAATATCAATTGAGGAAATAGAAGAAACCATCAAAAGATTACCATCTAAGAAAAGCCCAGGACCGAATGGGTATACAGCAGAGTTTTACAAAACCTTTAAAGAGGAACTAATACCAATACTTTTCAAGCTATTTCAGGAAATAGAAAAAGAGGGAGAACTTCCAAATTCATTCTACAAGGCCAACATCACCCTGATTCCGAAACCAGACAAAGACACTTCAAAGAAAGAAAACTATAGACCAATATCTCTAATGAACCTAGATGCAAAAATCCTCAATAAAATTCTGGCGAATCGAATACAAAAACACATCAAAAAAATCGTGCACCATGATCAAGTAGGATTCATCCCTGGTATGCAAGGCTGGTTCAATATACGGAAATCAATAAATGTTATTCACCACATCAATAGACTTAAAAATAAGAACCATATGATCATCTCGATAGATGCAGAAAAAGCATTCGACAAAGTACAGCATCCCTTTATGTTCAAAACTCTCGAAAAACTAGGGATAACAGGAACATACCTCAACATTGTAAAAGCAATTTATGCTAAGCCTCAGGCTAGCATCATTCTGAATGGAGAAAAACTGAAGGCATTCCCTCTAAAATCTGGAACAAGACAGGGATGCCCTCTCTCACCACTTCTGTTCAACATAGTTCTCGAAACACTGGCCAGAGCAATTAGACAGACGAAAGAAATTAAAGGCATAAAAATAGGAAAAGAAGAACTTAAATTATCACTATTTGCAGATGACATGATTCTATACCTAGCAGACCCAAAAGGGTCTACAAAGAAACTGTTAGAGCTAATAAATGAATTCAGCGAAGTGGCAGGTTATAAAATCAACACGCATAAATCAAAGGCATTCCTGTATATCAGCGACAAATCCTCTGAAATGGAAATGAGGACAACCACTCCATTCACAATATCCTCAAAAAGAATAAAATACTTGGGAATCAACCTAACAAAAGAGGTGAAAGACTTATACAATGAAAACTACAGAACCCTAAAGAGAGAAATTGAAGAAGACCTTAGAAGATGGAAAAATATACCCTGTTCATGGATAGGCAGAACTAACATCATCAAAATGGCCATATTACCAAAAGTTCTCTATAGGTTTAATGCAATGCCAATCAAAATCCCAACGGCATTTCTTGTAGAAATAGAGAAAGCAATCATGAAATTCATATGGAAGAATAAAAGACCCAGAATAGCAAAAACAATACTAAGCAGGAAGTGTGAATCAGGTGGCATAGCGATTCCAGATTTCAAACTATACTACAGAGCAATAGTAACAAAAACAGCATGGTACTGGTACCAAAACAGGCAGGTGGACCAATGGTACAGAATAGAGGACACAGAAACCAACCCACAAAACTACAACTTTCTTATATTTGATAAAGGGGCTAAAAGCATGCAATGGAGGAAGGATAGCATCTTCAACAAATGGTGCTGGGAAAACTGGAAATCCATATGCAACAAAATGAAACTGAATCCCTTTCTCTCGCCATGCACAAAAGTTAACTCAAAATGGATCAAGGAGCTTGATATCAAATCAGAGACAAGGCATCTGATAGAAGAAAAAGTTGGCTACGACCTACATGCTGTGGGGTCGGGCTCCAAATTCCTCAATAGGACACCCATAGCACAAGAGTTAACATCTAGAATCAACAAATGGGACTTACTCAAACTAAAAAGTTTTTTCTCAGCAAAAGAAACAATAAGAGAGGTAAATAGGGAGCCTACATCATGGGAACAAATCTTTACTCCTCACACTTCAGATAGAGCCCTAATATCCAGAGTATATAAAGAACTCAGAAAATTAGACAATAAGATAACAAATAACCCAATCAACAAATGGACCAAGGACTTGAACAGACACTTCTCAGAGGAGGACATACAATCAATCAACAAGTACATGAAAAAATGCTCACCATCTCTAGCTGTCAGAGAAATGCAAATCAAAACTACCCTAAGATACCATCTCACTCCAGTAAGATTGGCAGCCATTATGAAGTCAAACAACAATAAGTGCTGGCGAGGATGTGGGGAAAAGGGTACACTTGTACATTGTTGGTGGGACTGCAAATTGGTGCAGCCAATTTAGAAAGCAGTATGGAGATTTCTTGGAAAGCTGGGAATGGAACCACCATTTGACCCAGCTATTCCCCTTCTCGGTCTATTCCCTAAAGACCTAAAAAGAGCATGCTACAGGGACACTGCTACATCGATGTTCATAGCAGCACAATTCACAATAGCAAGACTGTGGAACCAACCTAGATGCCCTTCAATAGACTAGACGAATGGATAAAAAAAATGTGGCATTTATACACAATGGAGTATTACTCTGCATTAAAAAATGACAAAATCATAGAATTTGTTGGGAAATGGATGGCATTAGAGCAGATTATGCTAAGCGAAGCTAGCCAAGCCCTAAAAAGCAAATGCCAAATGTCTTCTTTGATATAAGGAGAGTAACTAAGAACAGACTAGGGAAGAAGAGCACGAGAAGAAGACCAACATTAAACAAGGATGAGAGGTGGGAGGGAAAGGGAGAGAGAAGGGAAATTGCATGGAAATGGAAGGAGACCCTCAGGGTTATACAAAATTACATACAAGAGGAAGTGAGGGGAAAGGGAAAAATAATACAAGGGGGAGGAATGAATTACAGTAGTGGGGGTAGAGAGAGAAGAGGGGAGGGGAGGGGAGCGGAGGGGAGGGGGGATAGTAGAGGATAGGAAAGGCAACAGAATACAACAGACATGAGTATATCAATATGTAAATCAATGGAAGTGTAACTGATGTGATTCTGCAAGCTGCATACGGGGTAAAATGGGAGTTCATAACCCACTTAAATCAAAATGTGAAATATGATATATCAAGAACTATGTAATGTTTTGAACAACCAACAATAAAAAAAAAGAAAACACAAGATGACCAAGTCCAAGACCCAGCAAATTGAGAAAGAGAAGCTATGATAGAGCAATCATCTCAGGTTATCAGAAATATGAGGTGTCCCCCCAAAAGCCCATGAGATTCAAGAATTCTAAAAATTCAAGAATGTTGAGAGGTGAAATGATCAAATCATGAGCTCTAATCTAACCAGTGGGTTAGCGTGCTTGAATGGATTAATTGGGTATTAACTGTGAGCAGATAGTAGATCACTGGGAATGTGCCTTTGGGGTTTACATTTTGTCCCTGGTGAGCTCTCTCTGTGCTTCCAGATGGCCATGTCCTGAGCTGCCCTTTCTCCAGATGTTCTGCCTTCTCTCAGGCCCAGAGTTATGGAGTTGGCTGATTATGGACTGAACCTCTGAAACCATGAGTCAAAATAAATTTTTTCTTTCATAGTTGTTTTTGCCAAGTCTTTTGGTCACCGTGATAAAAATAATGACTAACACATGTGTTTTTACTTGTTTTTTTTTTCATCAAAAGCTCAAGAAATCTCTCAACCCTAGCAAATGCATACAGTTGATCACACAAAGTACAGAAATGTCCCAAGGCCAAAACTCACACAAGGAACAGAAGGTAGGTTATTAAAAAAAACTAACCTAGCACTTGTATGAGTACACAGCTTCTACTCTAGAGATGGGACTTTGTCCATTTTAAAGGGGTTATATGTTCTGAATTTTAATTGCTATCTGATGTTCTCTTTTGATCCATGATAATAGCAATAGCTTCTAATTATAGAGAGCCTATCTTCCACCATGCTCATCAGCATTTACAAGTAAATTTTCAATAAATAGTCATGCTAACTATATAAGTCCTATTTTTATTTCCATTTACAGAGGAGAAAACAAATTTCTGTGAATTAACTAACTGTCCCAAGGTGGTTCATCTCCTAAGTCACAGAGCCCAAATTAGAAATGAGGTCTGAGGGCCAGGCGTGGTGGGGCACGCCTGTAATCCCAGTGGCTCTGGAGGCTGAGGCAGGAGGATTGCGATTCCAAAGCCAACTTCAGCAATAGCCAGGTGCTAAGCAAGTCAGTAAGATTCCTTCCTCATCACCCTTGTTATGTAGCCCCTCATTTTTATCCAGAGTACTTGTTCGATGCAGAAATTTGAGACCCCCATTTCTAAATAAAATACAAAATAGGGCTAGGGATGTGACTCAGTGGTTGAGTGCCTCTGAGTTTAACCCCTGATAACTGCCCCCACAAAAGTTAGATCTGACTCCAAAGTCTTTGCTCTTCATCATTACACCATATTGTCTCTTGGTTATCCTTTCCACCAAGCAACTAATTCCAATCATCATTAATCAATAATTAAATATAAGCCAGGTGCAGACATGGGAGGCTGAGGCAAAAGGATCACAAGTTCCAGATTAGCCTCAGCAATATAGCAAGGCCCTCAGCAACTTAGAAATACCTTGTCTCAAAATAAAAAATAAAAAAGGGCTGGGGATATGGTTTAGTGGTAAAGCACCCCTGGGTTTGATCCCCAGTTCAGGAAAGAAATTTTAAAAAGAAATAAACATAAGATCTCAAAGTCCTCTATCCTCTCCAAATTCAAGAATTTTTTTGAATAATCAAATATTGAATATAACCCAAGTATTATTCTTTAAAGCTACCAAGTCTAGGTCACGACCAGTCAATATCAATTTAACTTTGTTTTATGGAAGAATCAGAGCCTGGGTCTTTATAGCCTGTAAATCTAATTGATGTTTTTCTTAAAAGCCCAAAAGATTATAGGGGAGGGTACTAAGGTTTTACTACCCACACAGATAAATAATCATGGAATTTTAAACTTTTCAACAGGGAACAACAACAACAAAACCCAACAAATGAAAATAAGTAGCAAAGTACGCAACCAATGCTCCCAACTCGCTAAGATATCTTAGTAGTGATTGGCAAGTCTCTATGATTATAGAGGCAGAAAGGTGAACAAGGAGAGTTCTTTCAAGTTCTTAACTGACAGTCAAAGATTCACTTTCTGAAATGCAGCCTTTATAGCACCAATAAGATCCACCCATTACAAAACTAAATAAAGACCATCTACAGAGAGAGAAATCAAACTCTGAGCCCAAGAGCTCTGCTACTTCTGGGGATGTAACTGAAGATGCATTTGCAGAGAATAGAGCCAAGAAAGGGAAAAAATCCATTCATTTAAAAAAGATGTGGGGATCTGCACGGTATAATTAAAAAATGTGCAGGATTTAGAACCAAACAATTCCAAGATTTTATCTTAGCTCTTCCTATGAGTATTAATAATTACAATTATTACTATTGCTAGCATTTATTATTTTTCAATGTGGCTGAGCACTGTATTATGTATCTGACTTATGTTTTCAGAAAGTTACACAGGTAGTGAGTGATTCTAACCCAGGTCTGACTGCAAAATCCGTTCTCCACCCCAGAAGCACCTTCTCACAGATGCCCAGAATCTCCCAGCACTTCCAGAGAGGTAGGACTCCTTCCTCATCACCCTTGTTATGTAGCCCCTCATTTGCTTACAGAGTACTTGTTCTACGCAGGAATTTGGGAAATTACTATGGAGCCCCAACTTCTCTTTAAAGTGTGGATAGATGGTTTTGCTTCATTGGGTTGTTGAGAGAATTACAAGAAACCAGGACCCAACACAGGGCTTAATTATGGTAGGATTTTTGTCATTTGCTGTATGTGACATACATGACAGGAGAGTATATATCTTATTTCTATTAGGATCCCGTTCTTGTGGTTGTACATGGTGTGGGGTTTCACTAGTTGTGGATTCATATATGAGCATAGGAAAGTTATGCCCAACTCATCCTATCATCTTTCCTATTCCCATTTCCCCTCACTTCCCTCATTCCCTCTTCTTTTTTCAGGGGTGGGGAAAACAGGAATTGAATTCAGGGGCACTCAACCACTGAGCCACATCCCCATCCCTATTTTGTATTTTATTTAGAGACAGGGTCTCACTGAGTTGCTTAGTGACTCACTTTTGCTGAGGCTGGCTTTGGATTCACGATCCTCCTGTCTCCGCCTCCTGAGCCGCTGGGATTACAGGCGTGGGCCACCACACCGGGGTCCCTTCATTCCTCTTCATCTAATCTAGTGAATTTCTATTCCCCTCTCTAACCTCCCTTGCTGTGGGTTAGCATCTACACATCAGAGAGAACATTTGGCCTTTGGTTTGGGGGGAACTGGCTTATTTCATATAGCTTGATATTCTCTAGTTCCATGCATTTACTGGCAAATGACAATTTCATTCTTCTTTATGGCTGAGGAATAATATTCCACTGTGTCTATATACCACATTTTCTTTACCCATTCATCTGTTGAAGGGCACCTAGGTTGGTTCCGTAACTTGGCTATTGTGAATTGAGCTGCTGTAAACATTGATGTGGCTTACAATAGGATTTCATCAAGCATTCGCTTCAGTTATATATAACTGTGCTAGGTAATACTGTGAAACTCAAGAGTTATAAGCCACCCTTGCCCTGAGCATTTTTACAATCTACTTCATATGACCCACATGGGGAGAAAACATTCTGTCCTTCCTAGTCAAGCCTTGACATCTACATTAAACAAAATTCTGGGCTACCCAACACACTGATTTGATTCAGCGTGACATTTCATTTTTCTTTAGATATTTAACTAGTAAAATGCCCTCCCTTTGATCAACTTCCAATATCTGAAAGAGAAAAAGAAAAAATTTTCAAAATCTCATCTACTCTGTAGCCTGAACCAATAGAGATGCACCAGACTTTCTAAGCAACGTCACCAATGCTGCTTTCCAAACAAAGCAGGTCCTGCTTGGGTTGCAAATGCTTATAGCAGAAGTTCATGGAAGATACAGGCACCTCTCACTGGAGGCACATATGGGCCACATAGAGTGTAATGTGATCTTGGAGATGAACAGGTGATTTTTCTCTACCTCAGTTTGTTCAACTATAAAATGCTGCAGTTGAGTGAGCAGATTCCTGGGTGTTTTCCCAGCTAAACACAATTTGCAACAGGAGGGGTTTTTTTTTCTTTTTAAAATGAGAAATTTTCTCTAATTTTCAAAACCCTCTCCTGCTGCTCAGTAGGATTCCCAATGTGACTGACAGCTAAATTCACCATCTCCTTCAGGAGAAGGTTAGAGATGCCATGTGTCCCCATTCGACTGTGAAAAGAGGGTCACAACCTATTTGTTATTAATAATGGTTCAAATGCTAAAATTTCTCACTACTTTTTTTTTTCTATGGATTTGAACATGATTGTAACAATTAAAATATTATCACTGTTACTGCAAGCTTTCTGACATAGTTTGCTGAGTAGGAAAAAAGTAGAATTATGATCTTTCCACTGGAAATTGTCCACATAGGGGTCATTCAATGTAGTTGTCATGTCAGAAAAATTAGGCTGAGAAATTCTGATCGGTTGGGTCAGCTATTTTGAGGAAAAAGTGAAAAAGATGAGCCAGAACATCAAGATATATATCTAACACTATATCATAATGTACTCTTCTAATACATTATTCCAATTATGTCATAATAATTCAATTAACTGCATATGAAACTGGATTCTCTGCTTCAAATATTATTCTCACACTATCTTTCCTTTTATATTCATCATATTCCTGGGTCGTCTACAACCATCAACTAAAGATCATTTAATTACTATACCCGTATCATGCATAATGACAAAAAAAGAATCTTCTACTGCTTTGTCATTCTAAAGCCAGTGATAAACAGTTTTTCAATTCTTGCAAAAAGTTTCATTGCTGAAATGTATATCTCAATTCATGAATTCATCCATCCAACTGTTTCTGAAGTATCTACCATTTGCCTGGCCCTACGCCAAGTAGTTATAAAGATGAATTAAATGAACACCCAATTGACATGTTCAAAAGGTACAATATGTTCATCAGTATCAAACTATATGCCATAGGAAAAAAGCAGGAACGCACAGTGGTTGAAGCATCCAGCTTCAGTGTCAGCTGACCTAGAGTGGCACTCGGGCTCTACCTCCTGATGGGAAAGGAGGGTGGTGACAGTCATTATTATGGGGCAGTACAGGATTGAGATGGCTGTTGGTAGAGTTGTGAGGGTTAGAGTGGGCGAGTATGGTGGCTTATAAAAGAGGAGTATGTACCAAGTGTTGCCAAGTTCCAATCAGGGAGAATTCATTCCAATTCATTTCATACCCAGAAAGGCCTTATAGAATTTTGACATTCTAATTGGGCCTAGAAGAATGAGTTATTGTGGAAGATGGAGGAAAACCAAAGGAAAGGCATTTCAGCACAAGAGCATCGGGAATAAAAGCAAAGTAACGGGCAGGTAAGGTATATGTTCTAGAAACACAAGCAACTTGATCTAACGAAGAGAGACAGAAACCAAGTTAGAAAGAAAGGTTCCAGTCAGATTATGAGAAATTTGAACTTCAAATAAGTTAAAGGAATTAAATTTTAATTAGCATGGACATTACCAAAAAATTTCATTACCGAAATGCACATCTCAATTCTCATCTCAGTTCTCCTGAAAGGAAGGGAATTTTTGCAAGTGAGGCCCAGGTCCCAAAACCCAGTGATCGTTTCATATATTTCCATTACTATTAACACAGAAAAATCAATAACTCTACAGTGTAGTCCATGCTGGAATCATGCCTGCTATCCATCAACCAGAGAGAAATGGCTTCTGGAACTAGAAACCTAAGTTGAGGGAAAGTGTGTTTATTGATGCTTAGTTGAATTTATTGCTGCTTCAAGGGCTTGACAAAAGGAGAAGGCAAGCTTAGAGGGAAGTGGCCAGGGTGGTAACCTGGCTCCGATCATTTTACGGAAGTGTAGAAACGTTCTGTTCTCTTCAAACTATCAAGACCCAGTGTCAAGTTACTATAGCAGCAGGCCCTTCAAGGACTGAGAAATGAAAAAAGATTTCAGGAAATCAACCCTGAGGTCTTTGGATCAGAGTTTCCCATGGGCGTTTACCCACCTTTTCACAGTGCAGCTAATTAAATACAAATGCTTACAGGGTAAAAATTAGACAACTCCAAGACTTTGTAAAGCGCGTCAGTTACAACCCTGACTCTAGCATCTGGTGATACTAGCAAGGGCTCTTTCAGCTCCAAGTGACAGAAACTAAACTCAAACTAGCTTACACAGAAAAAAAAAAATGAACCCATCTACCCACAAGTGTTAAAAATTCAGATCGTTGTAGGTGATCCACTTTGGCCATCACTCAGCCCTGCTTTCTTTTGGGTTGGTTTTCTTCTTAGGTAAAAAATATTCTTCATAAGGAGCTAAGAATGGCCACAATGATTTTAGCTGATTTTAGCTTCTTGATGCACAATTCCTCCAAAACTAAAGTACCATGTCTCTATCAGTGTCATGAGTTCCATTTTAAGGAAGTTCTCTGATGGGTCATGCTTAAGACATGGATCAATATCTTTTCCTATCAACTATTATATTCAGTCAGAGAAAGCCCAACCCGCCTCTGTGGTTAAAGGTAACACCATCCACTTTATTGTATCCATCTTGAAATTTGAGATTTGACATTAAAGAACTGTATGTCTCCATCAAGCCAAGAGTTCAAAATGGATGTTCCTAATTCACAGAGGGTAGCTCTGCTCCATGCAGTCATTCAAGGTTCAAGCAGCCGATTTGGATTCCGGAGAGATTAACTAAAGTCCTGACCCAGTGATTGTCTGGAGTCGGGGGCCTGTTTTTGTGTTTCCACAGGGAGAACAGCAGCCGATTTGGATTCCAGAGAGATTAATTAAAGCAATTTCTACAGACCAAAAAGAAGATGATTTGGCTCAAATCCATAACAGCTGATATCCAAAACTCCAATTTGGCTATCCTTACATCTGCAACAGAACCAGGATGCTTTTTTCAATATCTATTTTATTCTATTTTGTTTTTTGAGCTCATATAGACCTAGGTTAATGTTTTGCTGATCAGTTCTATATATATATATATATATATTTTTTTTACTATAGAGTTTTTAAACATTGCAATGGAGATTTCACCTGTAAAAAGTTATAAGGCCTTTACTATTATGTTATGTGTTGTATGTATTATATTATGTGTGCACACTTGTGTTTTGTGTTATATGTTTGAATGTACATATGTCCATATATCATATATGATTGAGCGCTCATAAAAAAAAAAATGGATCCAAAATTTTTTTTTTTATTCACGTGATTTAAATGGTTTAATTTAAATTGGGTAAATAACTGTTAAGAAGGTTAACAGATCTGTTTGTTTACTTTCACCTATTCTTTTTATTATATTTAATAATTCTTTTCAAAATAATGTAAATTGTTAAGAAAATTGTTTTCTTTTAGTGCCTTCTAGAATGTTACACAATTATTAATATTAACCATTATTGCCAAAATTCCTATCTTCATCCCAGTGCCAGTGAAGATAATGTAAATTGTTAAGAAAATTGTTTTCTTTTAGTGCCTTCTGGAATGTTACACAATGTTTTCTTTAGCTATTATTGCCAGAATTTCTATCTTCATCCCAGTGCCAGTGAAGACAATGTAAATTGTTAAGAAAATTGTTTTCTTTTAGTACCTTCTAGAATGTTATATAATTTTTTCTTTAGCCATTATTGCCAGAATTCCTATCTTCATCCCTGTGCCGGTGAAGACAAAGATAAAACTAATCTACAATCTCTGCAATAGCCATCACTGAACCGCTTACAGAACTTGCCTAAACTATGTGTCACATGTATGCATTGTGAACTCACTTGTATGCATTGTGAACTATCTGTTGGTGCAGCGACTTGTGGTAGTGTTGGAGTATTTTTGCTGATGATGTCATCGGTGGTACAATTTTTCCAACAAGAGCTGTCAATTGGCTTGGTATATCTTCCTCTCTTCTGCTTGTCATGATCGTTCAGCTATTTGGGGGCCAACAGAGGTGAGGCAAAGAACCTCACCCCCCCGCTGGTACCTCTCCACAGGTGTGGCTGTATACTGGACCGGTAGTCAATGACGGGTAAGATCCAATTACAATGGTTCCAACCTAAGACAGGAGGCTGACGCCCTGAGGTCAGCTCATCCGAAGACGGGTAAGGACCATATGTAGTATTGGACAACCTAAGGCAGGCACGGTCCCTAAGCCACATGCTTGTTGTTTAAACAGAGAGGGGGAGATGTTGAGAGCCACAGCCAAAGGGGCCCCAGAAAACTTCCAGCTGCCAGCAAACTCCCAGCTGCCGGCTGATGATTGGCTCACAGTGGCCCCAGCAACATCTAGCTGATTGGCTCCTCTGTGGTGATGTTCATTGGGCTGTTTCCCTGCCCTTCAGACTGCCAGCTGATGATTGGCTCACAGCGGCCCCAGCAACATCTAGCTGATTGGCTCCTCTGCGGTCATGTTCATTGGGCTGTTTCCCTGCCCTTCAGACTACGGAACTGCTCATTGGGGGACTTCTTTGGCTCCGCCCACGCGACCTAGCCAATCGGCCTCAAGAGCAGGAGGATTGTGGGAGGTGGTTGTTGGTGTGTGGGAGAGGCTTGTGGAAGCCGGTGGTGGCAGTTGGGCTCTGAGGGTTTTTCCTGAGGAGCTGTTTTGTTTGGCGTTTGTAGTTTTAAAAATAAAGTTTGTTTCTTTTGACAAGTGGCTCCTGAATTGTGCCCAGCCAGACTGCGGCAAGGTGGGTTCTTGGAACATATTAGAAAAGCAAGATAAAAGAAATAGAGAAGGGAAATCCAGGTGACAGAACATGATCTCACAGCGTCCACCTGAAGTGGCTTGCCAAAGTCACGGGCAAGTGCTTGTGCCACTGCCTCCCTCTCAAAGTCAAAAGGAAGCAAACAGAGTCCCTCCAGGTGTGCCAGCTGGCCTGGTCCCATGTTGGGAGCATTCTGGTATCTCATCCTTGTGGTGAGACCAAAGACACTGCCATTGCTGAGTGTTTGGCCAGGTGCAACCTACTCCTAAGAACTGCAGAAGAAGTGGGCACCAAAGTTAAGTTTGCTGTTAAGAACTTCAGAAGACCCTGGCCAAGTAAGCTGTGGGAAGGCAAGTCCTGAGCCCTTCTGTCACTACCTGGCTAATTTGATCCTGCCCCTGATATCACCTTGGGCAGCAAGAGACCCCAATCAATACCTGTAGTGTCCCCAGATAGCTTCTCCTGTACTACCCGTCCTGTGTTCTCACTGCTTCCTTAAAACATCTGTAAAAGCCAAGTTTGAGCACCTGGAACCTTGTTGGAAACCTAGCTCTATAATCATGTGACTGACCCCAACTCTTGTTCTTCTCACCTCACTGGCCACCAAGGATCCAGAGCTACGTGTACCTCCAGGGTAATATCTGAGGTGGCCACGAGCTAGGTCCCACACAGTTTAATGTGCAAAATAATAAGCTTCAGTGATTCACATGGAGGGGAAAACGACATTGTCCGATACCTTTGACTGAAAATGAAGAACTAATGGGACAGATCGTGACATTAATCCATTCCTGTCTTGTGCACGAATCAGAGTTCTAGACCTGGAAGAGCAGCTTGCTCACTATAGCCCGTGGGATGCCTCTCTTTGATTTTCCCCCGAGACTTCCCTTCCTCGATTGTAAAATGTCACTCCCTGCTTCAAATCTTTGCTTTTCAACTATGCATACAGTGCTCACAGATACAGTATGGAGTGTCAAAGACTCTCCAAAATAAAGAGAGTTAAGACTCACTATGACACAGTGGAATAGAGGGAGTAAAAACGTGTGGGAGTCTGATCCAGCCTATTTGGATATCAAAACAGATGATGCTATTCTCACAAGATAGAAGGAATATTCCACCCACCTCTTGACATATGGACACGGATGGGTGTGGTGTTGTGATGAGAGTGAGAAGTTATTGTGATTCCAGAGCTTATGTAATCTTGTGAGAGCCTTGTTCTCTGAGTCAAGTTTGGACTAGGAAACTATACAAATGAGATCGCCTAAGATACCAACTGCCAAAAACCCTCTGATTTATTTCATGATTCCAGTGGATTATAATTACAGTACTGGTAACAACAGGAAGGGACCCTGGTACCTGAAGAACCTAGCACAGAAACCTGCACCTTCTTCTACCTAGCGTACATTAAGCACCAATAGATGTTCAAGGAGCGAGGGGTGGGTGGCAGGGGAAGAAGAGAAAGGAAACAGGTAAGTTTAGGGTTTCACCACGGCTGGGGATTCTTGTTTCAGTGCTAACTGCTCCCACACATGCACCTGCATGCACTCATGTTCATAGCACATGCTCAAAGCCCTTCGCTATGATCATAAAATATTCCCTTGTGCCTAAGGAATCTACTTGCAGTATCATTCCCCATCAACTGCTTTCAGAAATCTTCTCCATGAGGAATGGGAGGGGGTCGTTGTAGGAGATAAAAAGGTCCGTTAAATATAACCTCATCTGCCAGCACCTATTTTGCCGAGCTGACATTGCCATGCATGCTGATTACCAAGAGCAGTCAGTAGAGAAATACTTTGTGTATGATAACCACCTTTGTAACACTTAAATGTCAGTCAGGGCAGATTAAAGGCTATAATTCCAAAATGTCAGTGGTTTACCATAATAATGGGCAATATCTCATGTCACAGTCCAAAATGGGTTAGCTAAGGGGAAAACGTGTCATTCAGGGACTCAAACCCCTTCCATCATGGGGCTCCACTGTCCTGAAAGTCCTTGGGATCCTTCCAACTCAACAGTACATTAGAGACAAAGAATAGAGACTCGCTCATGCAAGGTGGGCCACAGCTAGAACTGCACTTCTCACTTCTGTCCACAATCCACCGACCAGAACTCAGTCGTATAACTGCAAAGAAGGCTGGACCTACAATCTAGGGATGCTCTAGAGGAAAAAGAAAATTGTTTGGTGAGCAGCTCTCTGTAATCAGTCTCTCGCATGAATTACACATGATTTCAGGCTGCTTTTTTTTTAAACCACTCTTTTCAGGTTGGGGCTACATTGTTACGACTTCCAATATCAACAACTAAGTTTTGTCTTCGTAAGGTCGCTCAAGGGTAAGGTTGCTCAAGGGCCGTGCCACCAGTTGCTGCAGCTGAGGGAAAGAGGACGAGAATGGGTGCAGAAGAAGGGATCTGATGCCTAACTCCTCAAGAGACCAAGAGGCCAGCAGGGCTCTGTCCAGGTAATGACATCCTGCAAATCTAGAAGTGACAATTAATAGTTCAATTTAACATATTATGGGTTAAACCTTTATGGCTCTCTTACTTGCCTGGAGAAAGCAATGAAGGAAAATGCTGAGGGAGCAACACAGTGCCAGAAAAATACTTCGTCCATCTTCAGGTGCATCTAGAAACCCCAGTGGAGATCCAAGAGGGCTCTCAGCTTCACATTTCACAAGCTTTAGATGGATCCTGCCTGACTCTTCCGTTTGGGGTGAATCCAATTTCCTACCTATGCTGGAACTAAGTCCTTTTGCCTATAAGGTTCTTCAATGAGACCTTCACAATACAAAAAGAATAAAACCTTTTGAACAAGCTCCAACAAAAAAGGTAACTAGAGGTAAATATTCTGCAATATCTCATGGATTTCTTGGAAATACACCTCAGCTGTAGCAAAGCTGTAGTAGCCCAGGAGGACAGTGACTATCTCCGTCATTCCCCCAGCTCCCTGCTTCCCTGAAGAAGTCTTCTCACTTTTCATTTCTTCACAACCACATTCCCTGAGTATCATTCTCTTCACATTTGACATGCCTGTGTCCCCGTAATGGTTACCTGAGCTCAGACAGTTTGAGGCCTTAAGTACAAATGCTACTGGTAAACCTCTCCCAGCCCTACTTCAGTTTCCACAAAGCTAAGTTCCATTGCGTCCTTTTGGTTTTTAAAAGCATCCTATAAGCCGGGCATAGTGGTGCATATCTGTAATCTCCGTGGCTCAGTCAGCTGAGGCAGGAGGATCCCAAGTTCAAAGACAGCCTCCATAACTTGGCAAGACCCTGTCTCAAAAGAAAAAAAATAAAAGGGCTGGGATGTGGCTCAGTGGTTAATCACCCCTAGGTTCAATCCCCGGTATCAAAAAAATAAAGTCATCCTATATATATCATCCATCAAATCTAAGCTATAGGTTCCCAGGCCTGGAATTTCCCACTCCTAGTTGAATCCACCATGGCTGGGGGAAGGCCCTGTGTCTTACTGACCAGTGTTTAAGATTCTAGGGAACCAAACCACTCTCCTCTTCAAGTTCTAACTCCCCGGAACCCACACACAGAGCAAAATCAGCATCTCGTGGGAGTGTCTGCTTCACTGTGAGTAAACCTGGGCTGAAAACCAAGGCAGAGCTTCCCCTTCCCTCTGCTGTCATCTGACCCACACAATTACACACAGAGAGCCTAAAACAGAGAAAGCAGAGGTCCAAGTAGAAGCAGGTTCTTTCTGGTCAGCAATGGGGAAAACAGACCCAATTCCTCATCTCCCAGGGAGCAAGAAAACAGTCTGGTTCCAGAAAACTCAGGGAGGCCCCACTGATAACTTGTAACAATCTTATTCACCATTTATTTTTCCCAAGGTGAGAGTCGTGTAAGGACATAATGAAAACAGATTCTTCTTCAGTCTTTTACTGAAAGTGGACAGGCAAGCCGGCATTCCCCCTTCTACGAGAGGAATCAGAAACGTAGGGCAAGGAGAGAGAAGGGCTCCCCTGCACTGGTTCATCTTGGATTGCAACGGGAGGTCTCAGGCTGGGTTCCCATGAGCTTTCCAACAGCCACAGGGAAATAAAAAGTCTCGCCTTCCAAAGAGACTCAAAGCAGGGTTGGGCAGAAAGAGCAGGAGGAAGTTTGCTCCGTGATATTTAAAACTCTGAATCGTAAGAATTCTGTTGTATTCTCCATTTGCTTCTAAATTGAAACCCATAAGATGAGGCGGCTGGAATGGGGATGCACTGTGACACCAAGAGGATATTAATCAGAAGCAAGCGGCGTGGCCAACTGTACTCCCTGTGGAAAGGCACCGGGAGCCATTCAGATCACAGCCTCTTCTGGTGGACTGGCAGGACTAAAGCTATTTCACACAGGGTCGGGAGACCTTCCTTTGCCTGTGTGCCCTCAGCAATAGTACCAAATATGCTCCCCTCACCCAAAATATTCCTCTCTATTCATGGTTTCTCTCAACATTTGCTCAAAGTGGTGATGTCATTTGTTCCAGGCGGGCTCTGATGCACATGGGTTACTCCTGAAGACATTACCCCATGTCTACAGAAGGGCGATGCTACAATTGGAATCTGAAATGTCCTACAAAGGCCCATGTGTTGCAGGCTTGGCCCCCCGTGCAGAGAAGTTCAGAGGTGGGGATTTGGGGAAATGAATGGATCAGGAGAGCTTTGACTTTATGGATTAACCCATGGATGGTTCATAACTTGATGGCATTATTAAGAGCTGGTGCAAACTGTAGGAGATGCTTCTGCAAGCAGACCATTAGGAGTGTGTCCTAAGGGGTGCCATTAGGGGTGTTGCCAGCCCCTAATGACCCCACTGTTCTCTGCTTCCCAGCCACCTTAAGGTGAGCAGCTTTCCTCCACCATGCACTGATGCCATATTTCTTCCTCACCGTAGGCTCAGAACCATGGAGCCAAGTACCATACACTGAAACCATGAGCCAGACTAAATCTTTCCTCCTTTAAGTTGTTTTTCTCAGGTACTTTGTCATAGTGACAGAAAGCCAGCTCATGCAGATAAAATCAAAGACACACACATTCAGGACAAGATTCTCCTCGTGTAGTTTGAGGATACATTTCAGGGCCTAGAATAAAGGGGCAGCAAACACCCTCAAAAGAGTATTCTGAAAAGACTCAGGGCTTCAGACAGTGTGGGGGATGATTCAGTGATTCATGCATTCTTTAATTTGCTTATCCTTCAACTAATACCAATGGAGACCCACCATGTGTCTATTTATCATAATAAGGTCCTTGATCCAGGTACACAGTAACAACAACTTGTAGAACAAAAAAAAAAAAATACATAGTGTGTGTGTGTGTGTGTGTGTGTGTATGACTGTTTTACCAAAGCAAATATGTTCTGAAGATAAGTAGCCACGGGTTTACTGTCTGCTCCTCATCTCCCCACCTTTCTGAACTAGAAGGCCCCGGGCCTCAAGCCCAAGTACGGACATTCCTTGGTGGTCCGGATCCTGACCTCATGGTTTTAGAAGCCATCAATTTCAGATGGCCCCATATTTACTTCTCTAGCTACAACCTCCCACCTACACTTGAGGGAATCTAGAATATTCCATTTTCTCACTGACATCTACCTACTAATATCTATAAGCCAAAAAAATACCCAAATGTGGCTTGTTGACTTTCCTCCAATCGTGTTTAATGAATGGCCATCCCATTCCCCAAGGTGCTGATCCCGGAAGCTGGAGTCCACTTTATCCTTTCTCTTTCAGGGAACCTTAAGCAGCCAGTCAGGACATTCTGCCAGCACTACCCTCAGAATCCATGGAGAAGCCAGCTCTCCTCCACCACTGTCATCACCACAGCCATCCTGGACCCAGCACCTTTGACACCTGGGTTATCATAACTGCCTCCCAACTCCAATCTCCAGTTCTAGCCTTGGCCCTTTACCATCCATTCTCCAGAGAGTAGCCAGAGAGTTCCTCTAAAAACATGAGTCAGATCAGCTCACTCCCTGTTCCAACCATCCAGAGGCTTCCTACTTGAATAAAAATAAAACCAAATATTTTTTTCCAATGACCTCTAATGCTCTTGATAGAAACTACATCCAGTCAGGGCACAGACAAAACAGCAATGAACACCCAAAAATCATACTGAAAAGAGCGCAACTGTACTCATTCATTTCAGTACAGTCACATTGGACTCTGCTCTTCCTTGAAACAGTGGTGCAGACTTCTACCGCAGGGCCTTTGCACTTGTTTCCTCTTCCTTAAGCACTCTTTCCTAAAATATCAATACAGCTCCTTTTCTAGTGACATGTCATTTATATATGACCTTCCATGTGCAACAACTACTCCCACAAAAGACCCCCTTATCACCTTATCAGGCTTTATTTTTTCCTGTGTGGTAATTTCACCATCTTACATATCAAGACACTTTGGTTATATGTCTCCACAAAAGCATAAACTTGATTCCCTGGCCCCGTGGAATCATTTCTCAATAAGGAAAAAAAATGCATTGTTCCATTTGTTGCATGAGTGAATGATCTTAAAAGAAAGAGCATCTCTCTTAGGAATAGAACTGACTTTATCAGCAAAATGCCTTCATAAGTACTAGCGAAATTTATTTTTTAATTAATCTAATTTTATTTGAAAACCATAAAATTTGTACATATTAACGGAACGACGTGATGCTTGGATACATCTTTGGGATAAAAGATGAAGCTTTGGAGTCTTGGGTACGAGCAAGGGCCCAAGGAACAAAGAGGGAAACCGTGAGACAACAAGAGGCATCTGTTGGGACAGGGAAGGTACTGGGGAGCTAGGGAAGTGGTATTAACATGGGAACCCGGGGAAGTGAGGTCATCAAGGGCAGGGAGGAGGAAAAATCCCTACAAGAAGAAAAATAAATTCTACCACCAACACTGTGTCCAGAATTCTCTTTGAAGTTGCTTTGTTAAACCTCACGTGGGTCCTCAATGCATGGGTCTGTTATACTTGGCCATATGCGAGCAGATTTATATGAAATATAAGGGGCTGACAGTTCTGCCTGGGTCAGAATATGGCCAGAAGGAAGGACCATGAAGGGCACAAAATAACCCAGATGCTAAAACAGCGGAAAGTTACAAACTAGATATGCCCAGGTAAAGGTAAGCACCCTTTCATATCCAGACCCCCAATATTCAGATCCATTCTGGGAAAGGCATTGGAATTGCCAAGGAATTTGAACCAATTTTATCTAGACCTCAAGGGGCAGAAAGTCCTGGCATTGAGGCTCTCTGTAGATTTAGTTGGGACTGACAAAAAAATACCACTGCTTTCAAGACATTCCAGAATTTATGGCAACTTTCTGTCACTGTGTGTTGTCTCTCCTGATAAAAGCTAAAAATGTAACCCCTCTTCTATAATGACCCATAAGGGTCATTATATTTCTAGATTAAGAGAGGTGTCTTGGTGTTTGTAAAGGCTGGGAATCATAGATTGTGAGGCATAATATGGGACGTTTAAGTAAAATAACCAGAGAACCACCTAGGCTGTTTTATTTTTTAAAATGCCACTACCATCACATTTTTAATTTTGATCACCATAGCTTGGTGACATGATCAGCAAGTCTTTGCCACCCCCTTCAACCACTCACCTGAGCCTTATTCTCTCAAGGGGCAAAACCTGCCTAATTGAAGGACATTCTCAACTTTATAGAATTATTATCCAATTACATGTTGAAAGACCTTCTCAAAAAGGATGACTTGACTTTTAAGCCAATTTATTTTAATTCCTCTGGGGGAGGCAGTATTAAATAGCTAGTCAGTTACTAATTAAGTTCACTCCATTTTCCTGGAAATAATACTGTGTCATATGCATAGAATAGGATGCTTAGTTTTCCCTGTTGTCTGGTACAAACACATCCAAGAATAGTTTCCAATCACTAAAGTATTTGATGGTTAGTTTGATGTGTCAACTTGGTTTAGCCATGGTGGCCAATTATTTGATCAAATACCAATCCAGATGTCACTATGAAGATGCTTTTCAGATCGAGCTTAAATTTGCAATCAGTAGACTGAAGTTAAGCATGTTACCCTCCATAATGTAGGTGGGCCTCATCTAATCAACTAAAAATCTTAAGAGCACAAACTGACATTTCCTAGGGGGGCGAAAAACCTGCCTCTGGTCTATAGCAGAAAAACCCACCTGCTAGTTTGCCCTATAGGTTTCATTTTCAAGATGGCAATATCAACTGTCTCTTAAATTTTCAAAATGCTGACTGCCCTATAAATTTCATACTTGCCAATCCCCACAGTCACATGAGCTAGTTCCTTAACATCTTAAATATAGATTCATAGGTGGATAGATAAATTTATATCTAGAAACCTAGAGAGCCAGAGTAATCCGAAGTACAAGTTAAAAAGAAAGAAGGAGCAATATGAACCTACTAAGAAAAACAAAAGAGGGATGTGAACACTAAAAGAAAATCCTTATTTGTCCCCACTTGACATTGATATCTGAAGATTTTCTACTACACATTGTCTTCCTGCTGGTAGGGCATAGCTATCCAGGTATGATGGCTCTTAACCCAGCCCAATTTATACATTCTCAAGATCATCTGAGTAATCTGGATTCCCTAGGACTATTTCAAGTTGCACACTGTCTGTCTGAAATCAGGGTAACTAAGACCCCTGACTCACTTTCTCCAAAGCTGAAGAGCCAACTCCAAATGCTAAGCAAACACTGCCAAACCAGTTCCAGCTTCACCTCCTCCCGCTCTGTCACCCCAAAGGCAAGATGCCATCTTCTACGCTCCAAATCAACCCCAGAGGATGATTTGATCCCTTGCTGTCTGGCCCCAATGGACTGGGCCCGAGTGCCAAGGGGCTAGCCTGACTACAAGATGATGAAATGCACCGTGGCTTGACTCAGTGGGGGCAGAACAACTCCCAAACAGAGAAATAAAATAGCTTATCCAAAAATAGGGTTTACCAGAAGGAAAGACATTTGAAAGAGTAAGAAGGAGAAAGCAAAGAAGGAGGAGGAAGAGAAGGAAAAGGGGAAAGAGGAAGAAGAGAAGGAGGAAGAGGAGGAAATCAATCACACAGGTGGATTCTGGAAATGTGAACCCCTGTAGTTCCACAAAACTTTCACAGATTTCATCGTGAATATGAAGAAGTCCATGTTCAATCTCTCTTCAAAAAAAAATATATTGTCTTACAAAATGTCAGTGTAGGTTAGGATTACTCTCGATGCAAGTAGCTGACCTACACTGTTCTAAAATAATGAGGAAATGGTGTTTGTACGGTGTAAGATGCGCTTCAGGATTTCTTAAGTCCATGCTATGAAAAGGCTTGCTTTCCTCTCTCTGCTCCACCAACCCCAGCCTTAGTATAGGTTTCAAGTTCAGATTTGTACCAAGCTGCTCATTAGATTCAAGCACAGCATTGTCCAGAGGAAGGATTCAGACCTCTGTGCCTGTAGCTCTCTCAAAAGAGGCTTGACAGAAAATCTCTGGAAACTCCATCTCCTTTCTCAGTGGGCAGAATGAGGCACCTGGCTATTTCCAACCAATCACTGGCCAGAGAAAGGATATTATCCTCAGCAAAGGAGGTAGTGCCAGCCGTCCACGAGGCATATGGCCACATGGGGAAAGGATAAGCTGAGTACAAATGGAGAAAACTGAGCTGTGTTAACTCCGTGTCTTAATGCTGGTTGACTGGCTAAAGCCAAATGTTTTATCATTGAATTCTCAACATCTAGTTAGTTTCTGGAACATAGTAGGTAAATAATAAATGCTTGTTGAATGAGTTATTATTTTATTATAATTTTACATAATTTATATGTATAAATTATATAAATATATGTATATAATTGTATAATTTATGCATTATATGTATAAATTATATATGTATTATTTTATTGTATAAGTGAATATATAACATTCACATATAATTATATATAAATATGACACTATATTTAGATATAATTTATATATATATACACACATGCACACACTTAATATTGATAAGATCTCTTGAGATTATGATGAGTATTGGTCAAGATGACATAGACAAAATATCTGCATTGTCTCAATAAACTGTAGCTATTATTATGCTTATAGCTCTGCCTTAGTTCGCTTTTGCTGCTACAACAAAATACTTTAGGGTGTGTAATTCATAATAGAAATCTATTTCTCACAGTTCTGGAAGTGAATTTCAACATGGGAATTCCAAGAACAAGGCACCAAGCCCTCCAGTGTCTGTTGAGGGCTTGTGTCTTCTTGCCGGGTCCTCACATAACAGAAGGGACAAAGGATACCAATAGCTCCCTCACGACAGTTCTGTCTTTAATAAGGTTGTGAACTCCATTTATGAGGGTTCCACTCTCATTGCCTGAATCACCTCCTACAAGCCCCACCTCTTGACGCTGTCACACCAGTGATGAAGCTTCACCATGGATTTTGGAGAGGACACAAACTGTTCAGTCGACTTTTCTGCTGCTGTGACTTAAAGACCTGACCAAAATTTCTGTAGAGGAGGAAAAGTTTATTTAGGGGATCACAATTTCAGAGGTCTCAATCCCTAGACAGAAGATGCCATTCCTCCAGGCTCAAAATGAGGCAGAACATCATGGTGGAAGAGTTTGGCAGAGGGAAGCGGCTCACATGATGATCAGGAAGCAGAGTGAGAAAGAGTCCACCCTCCAGATACAAAATATATACCCAAAGCCATGCCCCCAATGAACCACTTCCTCCAGCCACACCCCACCTGCCCTAAATTCCCACCCAGTTAATCCCATCAGGGATCAATTCACTCATTAGATTCAGGCTTATTCCAATCATTTCTCCTCCTAACTTTACAACGTCTCACACATGAGCTTTTGGGTGCACCACATCTAAACCATAATTCAAACGTTCAAACCATAGCTGAAGCTTATTGCTTACAGGAGCAATGACACACATGTGTATTAGTTCATGTGATGCTTACCCGTGTGGTAGCAAAAATCATGCTCATTTTTCAGATCAGGTGATTAAGCCCTAAAGGGAGTGGTTGGTAACCAGAATTATACAGCTGGATGGCAACAAAAGGGAGGATTCTTACTTGTGCTCAGGCAGCTCCATAACAAACCATGTCCGGGCTCCGTGACTTAGAACAATATTTACTCTTATGCTCATGAAACTGCAGGTTGGTTGTCATTCATCTGGATTGGTCATTCTCAGCTGAGTGGCTTTATTTCAGGCTGCAGATTGCAGTCTTCTAACCTTATCTGGATCTCAGGTTACCTGCAGCACGCCCTTCCCATAGTGGAGAGCCAATGCACAAGGGAGCAGGCTCAACCATGCAAGCGTATTTTGCGAGCCTGTGTTCCCATCACTTCTGCTCACATCCCCAAACGGGTCACATGACTAAGCCCTATATCAGTGTGGAAGCATACTACTACTTTACAGTGGAATGAGGGGAGGATATTCATGGAGCAATGTTTCACACTACACTCGAGGTCTCACTAACTCCAGAATGGGAGCTCTTACGTATCATCCTATACTCCACTTTACTGCACTAAGACTAACCAAAAAAAAAAAAAAAACATAATTAAATCTCATCTTAATCTGTATGCGATTTGCGACTACTACTCTCACCTATTGTCTGTGATCACCTGGCTCAGCTCTTCAAAACAGCTGAGAACACAGCTGGAGGGCAAATGTCAAGTTGGTAGCCCATCATTCCATGCTCATCTCAGGCCAGGTTACACAGCCACAGTAAGCAACCCGCTGGGTGTACAAACTCACCTTGCGCCGCTCTGTTAAAACTTTAATGGGCACAGCATGGTAACTCAATTAATAGTGAAGATGACACACAGGCAAGTGTCCCCAGAATTGCAACTGAGTATGTTTTCCCTAATATCTTTTTAAATCACAAACTGACCAAGCCCAAAGTGGGCCATGCCCTTTCACGGGGTGTATTTAGTCCGTCTCTTCTTACCCCATTAGCTCCCATTGCCAGGATCCCACAGCTCTGTCACCAGCTCTACGCCTCTCTCTTCTCCCAGCAGCAGTGCAGTTTCCCCCCCAAAGGAGCTAATTGAAAACACAAATCAGGCTGTTTGGCAGGATTTTGTGTTGTTGGTAGATTTTTTTAATTTTGTTTTTTCCCCCATGAATCAGAAATTTGCTGACTTCATTCTTCCTCCTTTCTCACAGTGGTCCCGATTTAGAAAGCACAGACCCAGAAACCAGCCCCACAGACTGCCTGAATTGTCACCTAAAGAAACGCGTGAGCATGGAGTCAAAGCGTCCAACGCTTGCCCAGAAACGGCTTTAGGCACCTGGGCTTCCAAGGTGTCCTGGAACCCAGCTGTCCCACGACACTTGCCATTTTCAGCCCAGATTTAGAACTTGCCTGGCTCACAGCCGCTGAAAGTCAAAGGATGACTAATTTTGCCCATAGGCAATTGGCTTGCCAATCTATGACCTTCAGAAAACAAAATTTATATGACATGCAATGTTCAATCCAGAAAAGGCTCATGATTGGAAGTGGTCGTGCTGCTATTCACATTGGGTTTTTGTTCCAATCCTTTGAAGCCGCAGTCCAGATGGGGAGGGAAGACCCTCTGTATCAAAGACATGTTTTTCAAAGTTAAAGCAGACCATGACATCAGGAAAGAGAAAACAGACGACTTGCAGATTCCTCCCAGAAAGGCACTTACCATCTTGTCTCTTGGGACTGAATTCAGATGATCATTGATAGAAGAATAGCCAATGATGGAGGGAAGCGTGCTTGTGAAAGCACCAGAGGACCGCCCATGCTCAGTCCTGATCGTTCTTATTCCTGCCCCCACCCCTCGCCAATACAGGTAGAACACACTGGTCATAGCAGACTGAACTGTCGTCAAGCCAGACTTCTGTATCCTCATCCTAGAGTTAATCCACATCTCCTACGCAGAGCCTAGTCTCAAACAGATGAGACATCAGGTGGCACATCTCCAGAAAAGATTCAGCTGGATCCAGGTGGTCATCATTCAGCCCACTGAGAGCACCAAGATCCAAGGTTTCCAGGCAGAAACACACTAAATGATTCATGTTGATCGTGAATTTACCCTTGACAACGTCTCCCATGAAAGTCAGTTGGCTAAGCTCAGACTGATGAAGCAGGTGATTTTATGCTCCTCCCATGGTTTCACCATAGTCTTCTAGTCATAGTCTAGAAACAGGCTTTCTTTCTTCTTCTTTCAGCTCCGACTCCGAGAGAGAAGACATCCATTGGAATAAAGAAGCCAATGTGGCTATCGACCAATATGGGCACTAGCTTACCATCCTTCCCAGACTGGAAAGGTATATGCCTGGTCACTTCCATTACTGTCTTCTAAAATGTTCTATCTCCAATAAGAAAAGAGAGTTCTTCTAATACTATACCAACATCTCAGAAGGTCCACTAATGATAATCTTGCAAGGAGTTCTGAATGCAGGCACTAGCATTTCCAATATCTTTTCCTTTCCTCGTCTCCTAATTCCAATATCTTTACCTTTTTTTCTGTAAATAAGCTATCTCAGAAGTTCACCCAAAATATGAATAGTGATCTCAAAGAGATTTGCCTCCACATTTTTTGACACCCATCATCTGACTTCTTCACATTCTTTGTGTAAACCCATAATCCACCTGTCAATTAACCCATAATTCTAGTATCCATTCACACTAGACCAAGACCATACATCTCACTGAATTATTTGGATACTGGTTTGAGCTTATCTTGGCTCCAAGAAAGCCTCCTATATCCTCCTTTCTGTGAAGCAAGTTCACTGCGCACTGGTAACCAACTCGTGTGGGTCTGCTGAGACAAAACACACTCACAGGCAACAAGTGACATGAAGCAGGTTTGTCATAGACGAAGATGCAGCGAGAGATGAAGGAAGCCTAGGATCCATTCATTGTGAGTAGGTCCTTCCAGGCTACAGAAAGCTGCACAAGCCAGATGAAATGTCAACTGTGGATGCCACACCTGCACCACAGCTGAGGGATCTTGACACCTGTCTCAGCACATGACTCACTACCAAAGCTTTGAAGGACATTCTGTTTCCAAGAGGAGGAGGAGCTTCCCAGATTGGCCCTGGCTTGGTTCCATGAGGCCTTCATCACAGATTTCTGGCACTTCTTCATAGGATCTTGGTCTAGCTGAATTTTGGCCTCCACTCATGAAGGCTTGTCGAGTCTGTTTTTCTGAGAGGGGTTTTTCTGGGGCTCATTGCTGCTTTCTCCAGCTAAGGATCTTGACCTAAGGCTCTGTTTTCCTCCTGCTTCGTGGTATCATTCTACCTTCCATACTGGAGATCTTTACAAGATGGTGACCCCTTTCCAATATGCTTTCCAGGTATCTGAGGTAAAGCCTCTGGGACGTCTCTATTCCGACTGCTTTCTGAGCAGCCTTAAGGCAAGGGGATTTGTGGGTTTCCATACAAAGATTTCTACCTCTATTTCCTGTTCATCTTAATGTCCCAGTCTCAAGCTCTCCAGCAATCTTTTACATTGATGTAAGAAAGCAATTCATACCTAGTCACAAAAACTCAGAGAAAAATAATTAGATTCTCCTACTACTGCAACAAAAACTTCCACATCCCCCTAGACAAGTGTGGCTTTCACTGTCCATGGCTGGCAGAATCCCTGAGGTAAGGTCTCGGGGAGGAGGAGCTGTGGAGTGGAAACAGCCATTGCACCCTGGGGGCTCTACTCTGGTTTCCAGTACTGCAGCCCCAGGTTCCTCCCACAGCCTACCCTGCCTGCAGCCCAAGGCCTGCACTTATCCAACTGAAAGTTCAGGTTCTATTGGGCCAGTTCTTAAACAGGAGGCCAATTTAGCGACTTGCAGCCACTGGTCATGTTCTAGCCCTGTGGGTTAATAGCACAAGATAGCAGTTCTGTTTCAAGACCATTCTTACAGGGCAGTAATGAAAAATGGAACATTCTAGAAAGCCAGAGACTTCTTTCTTAATAAAGTCTCCAAAGAGCTCTTGTGCCATGGTTCTCAAACCTCAACATACCCGAGAATCACCTGGAGGGCTATTCAAATTTGAGCCACTGAGCCCTGCTCCCAGAGATTCTGATTCAGTAGATGGAGGGTAGAAAATAGACTGCATTTCCAACAAGTACCCAGGTGAAGCTGATGCTGGTACTGTTACTGTCGAGAGGTGCTGGGCTCCTTGTCTCTGTTCAGCAAAGAACCGAAGAACAGGACACAGATAGCAAGCAAGCAGCACGTTTATTCCAAAGGTGACAAAGATACAGAGATGGACTTCTCCAAAGAGAAGGGGCCCCAGAGCCGGGAATCTGTTCTTTTTATGGGCTCTGGAATTTCCTCCTTTTCTTATCTCCTCCCCTGTTCACGTGCTCCTCACTATTATCAATTGGCGCCCCCTCCATCTGTTTTTCTATTGGATCCCCTGTTTAGGAGCTTTAGTACAGAAGTGTCTGTCTGATTGGGTCCCAGCTTGTGTCCAGGAGCACTTTCATCAACCAGGAAGGTGACCTCATCGGAAGACCCTCTCCATGTTTTGTTCTGGCCCTGCTCCTGACCTCCTCACTCGCCATCTTGCCCTAGCCGCCTACATCCTTCTATATCTCCCTCAATACCACAAGGTCCACACACCACTGCTCCAATTTCAGGCAGTTCAAGAGGCAGGGTGGATGAAGAGCTCAGGACAGAAAAGCTTGGCCCCATCTTCCTCTTCCTTCAACCAAAACAACATTTTTTAAAAAATTTTGCATTCTGCATATCTGGCTTCAGTGAGAGATTTCTTGTGGCTTAAGATTTCTGTGGTAAAAAATGGTTTGAAAACTTCTCCATATGGGGTCAAGCTTGGGGATTGTGCAAATCAAGGCAGAGAAAGGGTAACTTACGGGTAGGAAAGCATCCATTCTTTCAGCAAAAGCTGAAGGGCTAATGAAAGCTGAAACTTGTGTCTGTTGCTGGGGTGAAAGCCAGAGACCTACTAATAGAGTGAGTATTCAGATTAGTAAACACACAAAAAAAGTGAGTGATGAACTGGTAGTGACCTTGACTTAATCTTGCCACAAGGTATACGTGGATCAAAATATCACCTTGAACCCCACCAGACATACACACAGTCATCCCTCAGCATCCATGAATTGTTGGTTCTAGGACCCCTGAGGATGTCAAAATCCTCAGATTCTCAAGTCCCTTTTATAAAATAGTATTTTCATATTTTCCAAAACACTTTAAATCCTCTCTAGATTACTTAATAATACCTAAGATGAGCAAATACTATGGAAATAGTAGTTACTCTATCTCCTTTAGGAAATAATGACAAGGAAAAAGTCTGTTCCTGTTCAGTACAATTTTTTTTAAATATTTTCAATCCTTGGCTTATTGAATTCATGGACAGGAACCCTAAGGATATGAAGGTTTGACTGTATGATTATTATTTCCCAAATAAATAACAAATGAGTGCAACTAATATTGCATAGCTGCTATGATGGGCCTCCTTATGCAAAACAAAAACAGCTCACATTGGCTCAGGTACCATCCTCCCTCCTCCCACTCCAGGAAAGACCTTGCTAATTGATCAGAATACTCCTAACAGGTTCCAGATGTGAGCTCTGAATTCATCTCAACACATTTCTTAAGACTGAGCCATATGTAATTTATTAAAGTTAGTATTAAAATAAGATTCAGTCAAGGTCACTACCAGTTCATCATCATGCTGTATCACTGATACAAGTTCTGGTGGGAATATTTTTGCAACTCTCTCTATGTAGGTTTAGGAAATCACCAATAAAGGAGATCGCATCTGACAGCATCTCAAAAGACAGATGCATGATAGACAGGTGTTGAGGAGGGTGCAGAAAGGAGGTGGTGGTGATGGGGTATTCCAGTAGATGGAAAGGAATGGGACTCGTTAAGAGGATTATGAAGTAGATGGCCAGAAATGGTTGACCACGCCTTCATGGATCAGATATGTGAAAGCACAGAAACTTCATTAAAAGTGCCTACAAGTCCATGCAAGATCGAAGAATAATTTTTTAAAAACTGACTAGATGTTTATGGATTAGAAAGAAGGAGCAGAGAGGTTGAAAAATTGGGCAAGAAAGGAAAAATCAGAATGAGCAACTCCTCAGAGGAAACCTGAGGCCAACTCTCTTCCAAAGTTACCTTGAGATCTTATTCCCCACTCCCAATAGCAAGGCAAGGAAGAAACTGGGAGGGCCCAGACAGGGTCACCCTGCACTGCCAGGAAGAGGAAATGCAGACACCACGTCTGAGGGAGATGATGGTACAAGCATGCCCAGAATGGCTTGGGATGGCCAGGTCAAGAAACTAGGGAAGTCAAGAACAAAAACTATCATATTTGAACTAGCAAAAGTGCAGCGACTTGGAAGAATTTTAGGAAAAAAAAATCACATTTCCATTCAATTTTCACTACCCTCATTAAAGGTCTGGGAGGGAAGATCAGGGTTTTATAAAGAGCTGGGAAGAACAGAAGCATGGGCTCTGTGTTAAGATTGTGACTACTAAGGGTTGGCTGTGGAATGTCCCCCAAGGCCCATGTGTTAAAGGCTTGGTGTCCAATGTGACAATATTGGGAGGTGGTGGAACGGGTAAGAGGTGGCACCTAGTGGGAGACCTTGGCATCAAGGGGGCTTGACCTAGAAGGACTGAGGGAACCCAGCCCCCTCTTCACTCCCTTTTGCTTCCCAGCCCTGAGGTGAGCAGCTCTGCTCCACTATGTGCTCCCACCATGATGGGCTGCTTCACCACAGGCCTAAAAGCCATGGGCCAACCAATCACAGATTGGAACCTCCAACTCTGAGCCCAAACCAACCATTTTTTTTCTTATAAGTTGATTATTCCAGGTATTTGTTATAGTATTAGAAAACTGACTGACACAATGACTAACCCTTAAGAAAATCATTTACCCAACCACGGATGAAGAAAAAAAGGAACATTTTTCTGTGTTGACACATAGTAACCAAAATGTGCCAGGTAGCATGATAAATGCTTTACCTGCATCATCTCCTACAGTTCAGTCCCTCTAATACCTATGTGATGTGTTCATTTTGCATCTGAAGAAATGTAAGGAATAGAAGTTAAAGCACTTCAGAAGCTCCTGGTATCAGCTGGGATTTGAACCCAGCCAGGTTAGTTCCGGGGCTCAGATTTCCATCTGCTCTTCTCTGTACAATTTTTTGAGAGCATGTCTGACCCCACAGAAAACACTTGCCTACTTTTTACTGAACAGACTGTTCTACTTTTTCCCAACTCTCCCTCATGGCCCATGAGCCTCTCTCTGGCAGGCCTTTAGCAGCATCCTTGGGCTCCGTCCGTGAGTGGAACCTTGCTCTGCGTTCCTCTCTGGTCCATGGTACTTGGATTTTCCTCTCCCAGTGTCCTCACTCTATTTGGTGACAAGCAGCCACCTTGAGGTTTTCCTCAACTACGAGGTTGAAGGAAGGAAGAGAGGAATGGGTGTGGGCTTTGAAGCTAAGGAGAAGTGGATCAAACCCCAGCTCCTCCTCTTCCCTGTATTAACTTGGGCAAATTACGTAACCTATGGGTTTGATTTACCTCATGGGAGAATCGAGATCATGCCATCAGGAAATTGTGAATATTTTCATGAAATAAAATTACATTAGGTCCTAACACATGGCAGTCGCCAAACAGATGGCAGAAACTGTAAATGTTCATATTGACTTCAGGTAAATTAAAGGCAGCTTCGTTTCAGTCTATCATTATCTCTGTGCTTCTGACAACCAAGGTGGCAACATTTCCTTACAACATAAACTTACAGGGAAACTAACTGCCCCATTTAAGAAAAAAAAAAAAAAAAGCTTTGGACAAGTATATGTTTACAACCAGAGCATTCCCTTAAATACACTTGTAGTCATCAAAATAGATCCTAAAAGACTTTGCTTCCCAACAGTTAGTTTAATTTGAGTTACCATAAGACGTTAAAAATACAGTTGTCTTGAAATGGCTGACAAGTTTGTATTAAATTAGATCCCAACCTCTTTCTTCCAATTAATCTCACTGAGTTTTATTGCATTTGCATTTCATACACGGGAGTAAAAAGGACACAGAAATCTCGAATCCAGATGTTGTTAGAGAACCGTAGCAAAAGCTGTTATACAGATTAACTAGAGGATAAAAGAACTTCTAAAGAAGACAGAAAACAATTATCCGTGAACAGAAAGTACATCATCATCTAAGAATACACACACACACACACACACACACAGCAAAAGAGTCTCATGAGTGATAAGATTCATTATATTATTTCTCTATGTAGAGGTGATTCAAGGGAGGAGGGAAAAGGGGAGGGGGACCATGGCCGCCATTTAGGGGCTGTGGCACATGTTTGTAATCCCAGTGACTCAGGAGGCTGAGGCAGGAGGATCACCAGTTTGAGGCCAGCCTGGGCAATTTAGCGAGACCCTGTCTCAAAATAAAAACTAAAAAGAGTTGAGGATATAACTCAGGGGCAAAGGGTCTCCATGCTCAGTCCCTAGTACTAAGAGAGTCCAAAAATATCATTATCATCATTTGTTAAATTTACTTAGAAATTATTAGGGGTACCATCTCTTTTAATTTTTTAATAGAGCTTTATAGTTACACATAGTAGTAGCTGGGTTCATCTCCACAAACTCATACATGCACAGAATTCTATTTCAGTCCATGATCCTCCCTTTACCCTCCTTTCTTCCCTCCCCTTCCTCATTCTCCTTCCTCTTACTCTACTAGACTTCCTTTCACTCATCTATTTACATGTGATTGGTCCTTTCTACTTATAAAGGTGAGATTCCCTGTGGTATATTTATGTAGGTGCATAACAATTTTTCAAGAGTTCATTCTGCATTGCTTCCCTTTCCCATCCCTCCACTCTGCCTCTTAGTCTCCTCCTTCTACATCACTGGTCTACCCCTACATCTTTTGATATTCTATCCTTCCATCCCCCTTTATTTTACTCTGGCTTCTGCATATAAAACATTCAACCTTTGAGTTTCTGAGCTTGACTTATTTCACTTAGCCTGATATTCTCTATTTCCATCCATTTACCAGCAAATGCATAATTAAATTCTTCTTTATGGCTGAGTAGAACTCCATTGCACATATATGCCACAATTTCTTAATCCTTAATCTACTTATGAACATCTGGGTTGATTCCATAACTTAGCTACTGTGAAATAGTGCTGCTATAAACATTGAGGTGGTTGTATCACCATAGCATACTTATTTTAGATCCTTTGGAGAAATACTAAGGAGTGGGATAGTTGGGTCATATGGGGTTTGCATTCCTAATTTTTTGAGAAATTTCCATACCACTTTCCAGAGTGGTTGCACTAGTATATGTTGTTGTGGTGGTTGCACAAGTATATGTTGTGCAAGTATCTGCATCCCCACCAACAGTGTACAAGTGTAGCTCTTTTCCCCACAACTTCACCAGCGTTTATTATTGTTTGTATTCATGATCATTGCCATTCTGACTGAAGTGAAATGAAATCTTAGTTTTTATTTGCATTTCTCTGATTGATAGAGATGTTGAACATTTTTTTTTCATATATCTGTTAGCCATTTGTGATTCTTCTTTTGGAAAGCTTCTTCAGTTCTTTTACCCATATTGTTGGATCATTTGTTTCTCTGGTGTTAAGTTTTTTGAGTTCTTTATTTATTCTGGATGTTAGTCCCCTATCAGAGGAGTAGCTGGCCAAGATTTTCTCCCTTTCCATAGGCTCTCTCTTCATACTCTTGTTTCCTTTGCTGTGCAGAAGCTTTTTAGTTTGATGACATCCCACTTGTTGGTTTTATTTATTGTGTTTTGGGAGTCTTGTGAATAAAATGCTATATTTTTCCTAGCAGTTGCAAGGTTCGTGTTCTAATTCCCAAGTCTTTGATCCATTTTGATTTGAGTTTTGTGCAGGGTGAGAGAGAGCCATATGTAGAAAAATGAAATTCGATCCCTATCTAGTTTTTCCTAGTGCCATTTGTTAAAGAGGCTGCCTTTCTCCAAAGTATATTTTTGGCACCTTTGTCAAGTATCAGATGGCTGTGGGTATGTGGATTTGTTTCTCTGTCTTCCATTCTGTTCCACTGGTCTTCATGTAGGTTTTGATGCCAATGTCATGCTGTTTTTGTTACTACACCTCTGTAGTATAATTTCAGATAAGGTATTGTGATGCCTCCTGCTTAGCTTTCGTTTAGTATTACTTTGGTTATTCTGGGTTTCTTATTCTTCCAAATGAATTTTAAAATTATTTTTTTCTAATTCTGTGAAGAATGTCATTGATATTTTTGATTGAAATTGCATTGAATTTGTATAGTTTTTGGTAGTATGGCCACTTTGACAATATTAATTCTGCCTATCCAAGAACATAGTGGGTCTTTCCATCTTCTAAGGTCTTCTTCAGTTTCTTCCTTTGGTGTTCTATAATTTTCATTGTAGAGCTCTTTTACCTCCATAGTTACATTAATTTCCAAGTTTTTTGTTTGTTTTTGTTGTCATTGTTTTGTTTAGGTTATTGTGAATGGGATGGTTTTCCTGATTTCTCCCTCTACTGAATTACTGCTGGAGTATAGGAAAGCTATTGATTTATGGGTGTTGATCTTGTATCCTGCTACTTTGCTGAACTCATTTATAAGCTCTGGAAGTCTTCTGGTAGAGTGATTTTTGTGTGTGGCGGGGGATGTCTTTTAAAAATCGGATTATGTCATTGGCAAACAGGTCATTTGAGCTCTTCTTTTTCTATTTGTATCCCTTTGATTTCATTTTCTTCCCTGATTGCTATGGCTAATGTTTTGAGGACTACATTGAATAGGAGTGGTGATAGGCACTATGTCTTTTAATTCATAAAATTACCATTTCCTTTTAAAGAGAGAAAAACATAAGCTTAAAAATTAAATAAATTCCCCAAATTCATAATTGTCAGATTTCAAAGACCCCAAATTTTATTTATCTCAAGATATCAAGAAGGAGAAAAAGTGGGGGGAGGATATCATCCTACAGAGCAAAATACTGTTTCCTTCTTCTAAGTGAAAACTGCACATCGTCATTGAATAAAGACCCCTAAGACCGAAGCAGATAGGATGACTGGAGACATGTGTGGTCTGTGAACTCCTAGGAAGTAGAACAAGGAGAGCAGAGCAGATCACAGCTCTGAACAGGAGATGGAACAAAGAAATATCACCTGCTATAGATAAAAGTAGAAGAAACAGCACTTCCACCAGGATCTATCAGAAAGATAGACAAACCAGAGACTCTATTCTGCCAGAAGCTTGAGAATGTCCCACCTGCAAAAACTGGAGAAGGAATGAATACCCCACCCCAAGGTGGGTGATTCATCGAGACACTGCTTCTCTATGAAAAAGTATGAAGTGAGTAGTTGCGTTTGAATTTGAGGAAGTTCCCCACAGCACACCCAAGGGGAGCACGTACCTCAGGATTCCACAGGCTGAGCAGTCTCCATGCAGGTTGGGGAACAAGTGGCATTCAAAGCCCAACCTCCATGGTGTCACACACTTAGTGTTTCTTGCCAACAGGCCACAAATATTTGTTGACCAAATATTCTGTTCAGCACTGGGCTAGATGCTGAAATACAAGAGTGAAGATAGATTCTGTCTTCCAAGCCAGTGGGGGAAACAGACAAAGCAATCAAACAACAAATAAACAAGTTTCATTGTTATTTGCTTTCTAGAACTTCTGAAATAAAATATCACAGACTGAGTGGCTTCAACAATAAAAAGTTATTTTCCAAAACTTCTGGAGGCTAAAGTCCAAAGTCAAGCTGTCAGCAGGTTTTTTTTTTTTTTTTTTTTTTGCTTCTGAGGCCTCTCTCCTGGATTGACAGATGGCCACCTTCTCTGTGTATCTTCACAGAATCATCCCTCTGTCTTTGTATGGTGCCCTAAAATTCTCTTCTTAAGGACAGTGGCCATATTGAATTAAAGGCAACCCATACGACCTCACTTTGGCCTAATCAGCTCTTTAAAGGTCTTGTCTCCAAATACTGTCATATTTTGAGGTCCTGGTGGTTAAAACTTCCACAAATAAATTTTGGGGGGTTCACAAATCAGCTCATATAGCTAGGAAGTAGAAAAAGAGGATGCTGGTCTCACCTCTTTGGGGAAGACCTCACTATCCAACCTATTGATCTACACTCCGATACACTCTGTGTGATCACTTGCTTAAGATTTTCTTCCCTCTTCTTACTATAAGCTACAAGAGGGAAAGAATCTCTTCTTCTTTTGCCTACCATGTATCTTTTACACTTAGCAGGTAACAGGGCTGGCATATAACAGGTAAAGTGTCTATAAATGTGTTAACCATATCCAAAGCATGTGCAAAAAAAAGCTGGGCGGGAGGGAAATCTGCCTAACATTTTATGAAATATATGCATTACACAAGTGCCATATGTTAATTAAACTTAACATAGGACTCAGATAACACTTTGTGTTTCAGATATTCTTAGAGTGTTTGGAAGAAAAGTCTAGCAATATACTATAAAGCTAATTACTTTAGGGAATTCAAATATAAATGAGCCAACAACAAAACAGCAGGAACCAATAATCCCTAATTTTTCCCCAATCTCAAATTAGGAAACTATCTTCCTCAAACAGAAGTCAACTCTCCAGGATTGCTAAATGTAGCAATCATCAATCTGTAGAAATTTAGCTAGCGTATAAATCCTATAAAAATGCTAAGTCTTTACTATGATTTTGTAGCTAAATCAGGAATGACCTTGGGCTCGATTTATTTTTACTGTACAGACATTTTAAAGCACTGATTCTCTTCCAGGAATTCAAAGATCGCTCCATTGGTTTTTAAATTCCTGCAGCGGAATAACTTACTCTGTGTATGCACAAAACTTTGAAAGACTGCTAACACAGGGTTTTATGAGTCTTCATGGAGAGCTGAGGTTGGTGAGATAAGCAATAAACATGTTTAAGCTTTTGCTCCTGAGTTACACATTACTAGAAATGTACGAATGTGTGTACATCTTTCATGAAACACTCATATAAACATTGCACTATGCACCAGGGATAGAACTGAGTCTAACAGTCAACATAGCCCATGTTTGAGTCCTAATCTTACCAGTAGCCAGCTGTGTGACCTTGAACAGAATATGACATAGTCATAGGTAGGTTTAACTATCACTAAAAAATATCCCTCAAGGACAGGGGATATGTTTTATTTCCATCTTTCCTGGATCCTACTGTGACAGTCACTCTTCAAATAAATGCAGGGTGGCTGGATGGAATAAAGAAATATCAACTGCTATAGATAAAAGTGATAGTATCTTATTTACCAATGAGTTAACTAAACATTTGAAAAACAATCACAAGGTGAAAAGTACATCTAATATAGCAAAATTATTTGGTATCAATAATAACAACTTCAAGAAGAGAATTAGACATGAACGATCTAATAAATGAACCGATCTCCAAATTTAGCCAAGATTGTGTTTGAGAGTTAATGAGAATTGGGCCAAAAGAATAGAAACAGAAGGTTAGAGGTGCATGCATTGCTTCAGACTCATGCCCCCCTCACTCTTTAAACTCTTTGGACTGCACACTCATGTTCTGCTATAAAAGAAAGTGGTAACTTCCCCTTCATTCAACTCTCATGTTTTTCAAATCTAATATTTTTTAGTTGATTCTGTTTTATGGTTTCCAACATCTTCCCTTATTTCCTTAAGTATAGTTGTCATGCTTATGTTAAATTCTCTTTCCATCTGTTCCAATACTTTTGCTTCAGATGGTAAATGTTAACCAATTTTGTGTTCTCTCTCTTTGGGGGAAATTTGTGCTCCTCTGATGTCCAGTTATTTTGGCTTGTGAGCTCATGCTTCCCAAGAGGTTTAGCCAGCTTGTCTGGCCACATGAACTGAAAAGTTCCAACTGTCAGGTCCTTCTTTGTCATTGCTACAAAAAGTATGGAGAGGGAAAGTGAAGACTCTGTTATGGTTTCGATATGAGGTATCCCCCAAAAGTTCATGTGTGAAACAATGCAAGAAATGTTCAGAGGTGAAATGATTAGGTTATGAGAGCTATAACCTAATAAGTGGATTAATCCACTGATGTGAATTAACTGGGTGATAACTATAGGCAGGTAGGGTATGGCTGCAGGAGATAGCTCACTGGAGGCATAGCTTTGGGATTTATCTATTGTCCCTGGTGAGCAGAACTCTGCTTCCTGGTTTCCATGTCCTGAGCTGTTTTCCTCTACCATACCCTCCCCGCCATGATGTTCTGACTCACCATAGCTATGGAATTAGCCATCTATGCACTGAGACCTCTGAAACTGTGAGCCAAAGTAAATTTCACCTTCTCTACATTGTTCTTTTCAGGTCTTTTGGACACAGCAATGAAAAATCTTACTAAGACTCCCAGAGCAGATAACTCCAAGACAATAAAACCGCCACTCCTGTCTTTTGCTATTTCACCAGAGAGTGTGGGGAGGAGGCGCACCCCTGGTTTGCAATGTACTAGTCCAAAGGTTGGAGAGGAGTGGTGAATAGTTGGTCCTTACCTCTTCCCACCAGCCTCTCACCCACAGGGTGATCACTAACACTAGGAGCCCAACCCTAGTGGAATTAGGCATTGATTATCCAAAAGCAGGGGGGGTAAAGAGGCAAGAATTGAACCCCTAAAGATTTCCTCTCAAGGCTGAGGTTGTGACTCAGTGATAGAGCGCTTACCTAGCATGTACGAGACACATGTGTTTGATTCTCAGCACCACATATAAATTAATAAATAAATAAAGGTCCATCAACAATTAAAAATTTAAGAGGAAAAAAAAGATTTCCTCTTGCCTCTGGTTTCCCTCTGCCTCCAGACACCACAACCACTTCCTACACTCACCCTCCAGGACAGCTTCCACCCCACCAAGGCTTCTCCTGCTTTGTTGATTCCTGGATCCTACCACCCTGGATCCTCACTCTATATATTCTCAAAGTCAGTCTTGAAGGGTTGCCAGTTTATTTTAGGAGCTAGAAATCCATTCTCTCCATGGACTTCTTTTAGTCTTTCTGGCCTGCTTTCAGGTATCATCAGTCAGTGGGTAAATTGGGACATTTGAGAACCAGCAATACTATTTGAGTACCAAAGACTCCAGATGTGATTCCATTGATGCAAAATGAGAGAGAGAAAGGAAAAAGGAAGTCTGGACCAGAGAGAGAAAATTGTTACCAGTGACCATCTCTGGGGGTGAGATTTAGGATTATTGTTGCTTTTTCTTCATGATTTCCTGTTCTCTTTTTAATATATTTTTAATTGTAGATGGACACAACACCTTTATTTTTTTTTTAATCTGGTAGTGAGGATCAAACCCAGGGCCTCACACATGCTAGGCAAGCGCTCTATCACTGAGCTATAGGCCCAGCCCTTGATTTCCTATTCTTATTTATGATTTCTTCATTCCTACTTGTGATTCTCTGTGATATTTGACATATGAGAGTTCATCGTCACAATCTTCATGATCAGAAAGAAATGCAGATCTATTTTCCTTTCCGCAAATGAAAAAATAATAATTATCTCCCCAGTCATGAAGCTATAGACTACGTTTGCCTAATGACTCCAGTCCCGCTCACACAGTAGGCTTCAAAATAATCTGCTGTAGACCTGCGGTAATAATTTGCTTGTTTGATAACTTAATAGCCATTGCAACCAAAGGGTACAATAAAATAGACGAGTTAATTCATTGGAGCTGAAGGAAGACTAATTATCCCGGAGAGAGGGCTTCCCCTGAGCTTAGTCACTTGTAACTCATGGTGAGATCACCAGAGGCAAAGAGCGCCACCCCACGCTGATGAGTCATTCCTGGCCTGAACAGCTTGGAGGGGCTTCGTGGAGCATTTTTTATGTTGCTATTTCTACATGTCTGAGTTGACCAAGAAGAGATGTTAGGTTGGGGATGAGGGAAAGCAGTGAACATAAATGTTGCCAAGGCTGAGTGTCAAGAGCAGAAACTAAAAATTAATCAAATATCTTGCTGATGCTGCATGGCCTCCTGACCTTGGGATTCTTGACTTAAAGTCTGGAAATTTAATTCGAATGAGCTAATGGGCTCCCCTACAGCAAAACTGCTTTTGGTCTTGGTGAGAAATGAATAAATAGCTATCGTTTCCAGGGGCATCAGGAAAGGATCAACATTTGGGCCAAACTCAATGGTTGAAGCCTCTCTGGGTAAGAGGGAAATGATCCCATCCGCAGGATTTGGGGGAAGCTCAGTCTTTTGTCTGTTACTGATGCAAAAGTAAATGGATAATTTGGGGGTGGGAAATTTTAATGAATCATTTTCCCCCACTATTCAAAGAGAAGCTGGGAATAAGGAATGAAGCCACTTCACAAGGTACCTTCCCCTCTATGTAAGGAGGCAAAGGAGTTGCCACAGCTCTACCAATGGCCTGAATGACCTGAGGAAAATCATTATGCTGGTGACCTCAGAGTCAAGTCAGTGACTAGACAAAGGGAACTTACATTTTTCTTTGTTTGCTTATTTGCTTTTTTTCTTTCCTTTGGGAAACTTACATTTATTCCTTACTCTGCACCAGGCACTATGCTAGGCCCTTCATATCCATCATCTTATTTCTTTCCCACAGACCAATAGCAACAATCAGTAAGTCTGTAGTCAGCAGAACCTCTGTCCACCTGGCAACCAGACCCAACTACGTTATTAGAGCCTCAAGCTTTAGACTTAGTCTGTGTGTATTGGGGGGTTACTTGGGAAAGTCATCCCAAAGTCACAGATAAGGAGAAATGGGGATCAGAGAATACAGAAGTTCCCCGACTTATGATAGTTTCACTTTTTTTTTTTCCTTTTTACTTTATGACAGTACAAAAGCAAAACGCATTCAGTAGTAACTATACTTCAAATTTTGGATTTTGATCTTTTCCAGGGCTAGTGATTTGGGGTACTGAGGGGCAGCAGTGAGGCACAGTTCCCAGCACATGATTATGAAGACCAACACCCGGGTACCCTACAGTGTGCTATACTGCTAAGCTATCGTGTTCATAGGTTAGGTATATTAGGTGCATTTTCTACTTAGAGTGTTTTCAACTTACAGCGGGCTTATCAGGACATACTGATATCAGGAGTGGAGGAGCACCTGTAATTACCTTGGCCAAACTTCAAAGGCAATTAAGAGATTCACAACCAGGTCCAAGACTCAAATCTGTTTGGCTTCAGGAACAGAACAAATGCTATCTTCACTCACTCATCACATTGGCTCCCAAACTCCTCTCCTTCACCCAAAAAGCTGCAAATTAAAAGTTCTTTAGGATAAACACCCCCACCCCAACACACACGATATGTCTCAAGTCTGAGGCTCCAATAACATGGCCAGGTTCGGCCGAAAAGTAGATGAGGATTTACTGTGGGCTGCAAACTCACTGGTTCTCAACCTGCATCTATTATTTTCTTTTTCTCTGCTTTACCTCCGGGAAGCCCAGCAAGTGTGATAAAGATTGACTGGATTAGGGAGGGCATGGGACCTAAGCAAGTCTGCTGGAGTGGCCTGGGATACAGGTGCTCATAAAGCCTGGAGTGGCTGCAGCCTTCTGTCATCAGGTGGGAGGTACAGTTTGGGATGAAGCTCACAAGATAGAATGAAGAAAAAAAAAAAAGGAGACAGAAGAGATCTGCAATGACAGCACTAAATTACTGATCAACCAAACGTATGGGTTTCCCTATTGTGCCTACCAATAAAGCGTCATTATTATTTAAACCCATAAGAGTTCTGATAAATAATTTTATAACAGAAATGAAGTAATATCCTATAAATTTAGAATTGGCTGGGTAGAGAAGTGAAGGTGAAGGGCTTTAAGACATGAGTGATCTTAAGCTGGGAAGATGGCGATCCTTATTCTCTGATTATCAAACAGCTGATAATACTATAGCCTATAAATAAAATGATCATCTAGATTATCATTCAAATTATTTGGGGATGAAACAGAGTGCACATAGATCATTATGTCAGGATAATCATTCACTGTTGAGGTTTCAGCTTACTCTATGTACACCCAGGGAGCCAACTGATGCATTTACAATATATTTGTTGTAATTTTTCCAGGATTTGGCATATTTTAAGTTTCCTGTCAGTATGTACTGCATTTTTGTCTTGATAGTAGTAGTCCATAGCAGTCCAGGATTGTTGGACTGAAGTTGAATTTCAGGAAAAAGAAGAATAAGAAGAGGGAAAATGGGCAAGGATCAAATCACAGAGGATTCTTTATGCTGAGCTAAGGGGGCAGAATTTATCAAGAAGGTGATGGAAACCCTCTACAAGAGTTTAAGAGAAAGTAGGAACCTATCCAGCCTGCAGTTTTTAAAAGTCACAATGCACAAGATAGATAAGGGATGAGGAAGCCACCTATAGGCTACTAAGGTTACTTCTGTAAGAATATTTTTTTTTTAACACTGATGGTGTCGATGTAGATGGGAAGAAATTCGAGCAGATTTGAAAGATTGAGAAGAAGGGAGCCAACACATTCACTTGAAGCTAATTCTCATATGATACATTGGCCTAAAATTCTTAATATCAAACAAGTATGTCAAAACTGAAATGACAGTTCCAGCCCATTTTGAGAAAGTTCATATTCTTTCAGATCTCTTTTTCTTCTGCATCTTTCAAGGACTTTTATCAATTTATCTGAGGACATTTCCGCATTTAGATCCTATGGCTCCTCAGGGTTTAACAAGTGCAATGCATTTTGTACACAAAACATTAGTTGCAGTCCCTTTTGTATATTCTTTTTATTTTTTCATCTGTCTTTTCCAGTTATGTCTACCACTGAGATTTTCAAGGATTTTTGTCCAATTAGTCTAAGGGCACATCTGTCTGAGTTTCATTTTTCTAATAAGTGTTTATCACATTTGTAAAATTCCAAATATGACTCTCCTAATTTATCCCTTTTGAGGATTCCTGCCTCTTTCTTACTAGATTGTGCGTTTTTCATCCTCTGAACACTAAATGGATTTATTAAGCAAATTAGGTCATAGATAAAATTTCCCCATATTTAGCTAAGTATGACCTTTTGTACAGTAGCAATGAAAAGATACGACATAAAAACAAATTTCAATGGAACTGAAGATTTGTTTTTATAACACATACTGGATCACAAAAAAGTCTATATTCTCTGTATCTCATTAAGAACTGAATATGATAATCAGAAACATCTCCACGGTAAAGATCAGTATAGCACAGCTAGTTTATTGAGTCCAGGACTTGCAGTCAGACTTGAACACTGGATACAGTTCTTCTGAGCTATGTGGCTATGGCCAAGTTATGGGAACTTTCTATTTCCCAATTTCTTTCATTTGTAAATGGTACTAATATTTATTTCATAAATCACTCTATATATACATGCATAGGTAGCACTTTATAAATAGTGTTTGTCATTGATGTTATTCCAGAGTCTTCTGCCTTCAATAAATTAGACAGCTCAGAAGCTTATGGCTATTTTCAACATAATCAAAAGGCTTCAATTTTCTTATCTGTAAAATGGGATTGTAATATTACCTCTTTGTGGGGTCAGGGTGAGAATTAAATGACATAATATATGTAAACATCTGAAATGTAACTGGCGCATACTCGGTACTTTTTATAGCTAGCCACTGTGAGTATTATTATTCACTGATTAAATGCAAATCATGTAATATTTTTATTCAAATACTCACAATTTACAATTCTCAGTACCTTTTATCTCAAGAAGCAAAATCAGCCCAAACCTGGGTATTAATTAAAAACATTACCAATGGACCATATACAATACTTAAAGGACCTTTTAACAATCTCAAATATATTTCTTATAACAGCTCAAAATCTGTTATCTATAGAAACAGGAAATTATAAGTGGAAGCTAGTAACCAGCACCAAGGACCAAGAATAGTTGGTGTAAAAACACCTGAATGTCCCTTTATACCTTGGGACCAGAGAAAAAGGGACAAGTTTAGGGGTCTACATGCTCAGAAACCTGGTTAGTAGATTCAAACTATGGAATTGCAACTCCTTATAGTTGATATTTTATTCACCTCCCTGAAATGGCCCATAAGCTATTACATATACAAATGGGTCCAGCCAAATGGGGTTTCTTGAGGTAAGAACTCCTGGAACACCAAAGATAAAAGGGACTTTCTCAAAACTGCTTGAGATCCAGAATATTGGGAAAGGTACTTTCCCAAAACTGCTTGAGATCCAGTAGTCTGAGCACAGACTACTCCTGACCACAGCCTTTTAAAACAGTGAGCTGAAAGAAAGTTGTTTTAGTTATGATATGCATTTAGTTGCTGTCAAGTCCCAAAATGTGGTCTCAGAGTTTATTTCTCTCTCATTTAGTTATCTGCATTTGTACAAGCAGTACCTGTCAAGTACCTGTCAAGTCAGGGGTTCAAGTCCTTTCTGTGATTTTCTTCCACATGTCCAAGGATATCACTATCACCTTTAAGTTTCAAGATGGCACACCATAATGGCCTCAATCCAACAAGAGTTAAAGGAGAAAAGGGAATTCCCCTTTCCTTTAAGGGCATGACCAAGAATTCATATATTTCATTTCCACTCATATCCCATTAGCCAGAGCCTAGCCATATGGACACATACCTAAAGGGGGCGGCTAGGAATTGTCTTTATTTGGGTACCTAGCTAAATCCTAGAGTTATTTTATTAGGGATATTAATTGAGGACAGGTAAGAAAATAACTAGCATCCTCTGCCCAAAAAAAGGCAGTTAATATTGGTAATTAAGCACACAGGCCAGGGGACTGAGAACTGAAAAGTCATTTCCTAAAATAACAGCTAGGTAGCTGGGTTAATTATCAATTAGCTGGGTAACCTTAGCAAAGATATTCACCCTCACAAAATTGCTGTTTCTTCATAACATAGTCTAGTATCACTGGATTATTAAAAGGATTAAAAATATTAATCCAAGTAAACTTCCTCACATAGTTCTTAGCACTCAGTAACGTAGACTACTATCAGGAATTAGAAAAGTCATTTCCTTTGAGAACATTATGTTAAGTGAAACAAACTCAGAAAGTCAAGGGTCATCTGTCTTTTTTCTCATAATCAGAATCTAGAGAAGGAAAGGAAAATAAAGGTAGGGGAAGATCTCATGAAGACTGAAGAGAGATCAGTATAGTAGAAAATCAGGACCAGAGGGAGGAAGGAGGGGAGAGAAAGGGAAACTATTGGGGAGTGATATTGACCCAACTATATTGTTATATTGTGTGCCTGTATGAATATGCAACAAATTTCATCATGAAATACAAACATAATGCACTAATAAAAAAAATATAGAAAAAAATAAAACCCTTTCAGTGCTCTTAAAAACTACAACAACAACAAAGAAATCAGTTCCTCACTAGGGCATCCTAGGAAAGATGTTCCTCTTTAGGGCATCCTTCTAGAAAGGACTGCTAATGACATGGGTGTGGCTTGAATATCCTCTATGTACCCATTGTGACTGGAGACTTGGTCCCCAGGGTGGCAATCCTGGAAGATGGTATAGACCTTTAAGAGGTAGGGCCTAGAGGGAAGCCCTCAGGCCACTGGGGGTGTACATTGCCCTTGAAATGACTCAGGCACCATGACTTAGAACCTCCATTGAGTGTGAGCTCAATAAGCCTCTTTATAGTCAGCTGCCTCAGGTACTTCATTGACCTAAAGTAGAGTGGACTGATACAGACACTAAACACTTTGAGGGCCAAGAAATGTCCCAAATTTCCTCTTGGAAAAGGAGTGAGTATATTTTGCAAACACAGACTATAGGAGCAGAAAAAGATGTTTTTAAATATATGGCTTTCGTAACAGAATCTCTCAATCCATAGTTGGAGCACTTAAGGAAATGTGCCATGCTTTAAAGGGTAAGCAGTGATTCTCGCACGCCCCTCTAAACACTAGCAGCTTTAAAATGTCCCTTGATGAAATGTATGGATTCCCGGGCATTCTGGAATCAATCTCCAGGAGTATGACACTAAGATCTATATTCTTCATAAGTTCTCTGAGATAATGCGGGCATGCTACTAGGTGTTGGAATCATCATAACAATACTAATAAGTGTGTGTTGATGATAATGACAGCTACATTTATTGAGCCTCACTGCCTGGTGCTGGTCTAAGTACTTCAGACACAGTAACTCATTTAATCCTCACAAGCACACTATGACTTGTTACTAGTATTATGCTCCTTGTGCTGATCAGGAAAACAAAACACAAAAATACTTAACTATTGAGCCAAGAAGTGGACTGTCTTGTTCAGTGTCCACACTTGACTATGCCTTTCTTCCTCCATTTGCAGTGGAAGGGGGGTGATTTGGGGACATGGGGACCTGAGGCACACTGGAGGGCAGTCCAGGGCCCATATCCTGAAGCCCCAGTCAGCTCCCCATGAATCCAGCTGCCCACCCACCCTTACCCACTTCCAGAAGCATCTAAGACACACCCTTAAGAGCTGGAATAAATAATTTATGAAGAAATAACTATGTAAAAGACATTTCTCCAAAGGGAACAAAATAATCTGTGCTAGGTATGAGGCTGTTAAAGACCCCAAGTAGAGAGAAATCACATTAAGCCTTGCTTGCTACTTTCAGGCCATAAAGTTAATTTTGTGTTTCCTGGAACAGATGCCCTGTTGGGCGTCTAGCTGGGCCAGAGTCCTCGGGGGCAAAGTTTGGGGCAATGATGCAGAGGTGAAGCAAAGTCTTACTCCAAAAAAAAAAAAAAAAAATAGTTTGGAGGGTGAGGTTAACACAGCCATGAGAGCTGCCTGCTGAAGCTGCCCAGTACTCAGGCAGCCCCAGGGCCTGTGCCAGCTCCTTTCCCATGGAAATCCCATGCTCTGTGTGCTTCCTAGAGTACTTTGGAGGTCAGTGAAATAGGCAGCCTTTATAATTATAAGCAGTTTTCAAACTGTCACATCATTTTTCAATTTGCATATCTCCGTTCCTCACTAGATCGAATGACCTTGAAGAACATAAGTTTGTGGACTGCAAAATTAGTTACAAATACCTCTCCTACCATTGGCAGAGGGAGTCTCACCCTCCATTCATGAACCTTGTTAATCATGTGACTTGCTTTGGTCAAGAGGCCACTGGTCAGCAGGGAGGAGGAATGAGGCAGAGGCTGGAGAATGAGAGTGCCTTGGGGCTTCCTGTCCTGCTGTGCTTAGAACCCTGCAATCCTGAGATCCTGGCATGAACAAGCCTGGACCACCTGCTGGAGATGCTGGGAGAGGAGAACCAGGGTGCCCTGGTGAATGGCCAGCCTGCAGACATGTAAGGAGCCTCCCTACATCATCCAGTTTCCCACCACCAGATATGAGAGGGCACAGTAGAGACCAGCTGATATCACCTCCCAGCAGGCACATAAAATCATGAGCCAAATAAAGTGACTACAGTCTTAAGTCTCAGTTTTGGAATGGTTTGTTATCCAACAAGCACTGGCTGATACAAGAAGATAAATTTATAAAAGGTGAGGCTTGCCCTCAGCCTGCCTGGTTCAAATCTCAGCTTCTCCTCTTTCTACGTGTGTGACTCTGTACAATTAAATAATTTCTTTGAGTCCTGGTCTCTTCATCTGTGAAATCTGAAAAACTTCTGAAGAGTAAATAAAGTATGTATTAACCACTGTGTTTGCTATTTTGTTGTTGTTGTTGCTGATGATGATGAATTCCTTGTCATTTGAACTGAGGCATGTTCTAGGACAGTGCTAGGCTTGCCAGGTTCTAGAGTTGAAGGAAAAAAATCTAACATCATACTGGTTTGAGAAAAGGGTCAATAAATACCTACAGACACGAATTGCATTACGTATGTAGCAAATAACCACTGTCTAAGGACTTGGGTGTTTTCAGAGTTTGTGATCCCTGGAAAACATCCCTAAGTTCCCTTCAGTTCTCAGGTTTGAGGGAGAGAAGGAGAAAGAGGGCAGGAAGTATGAGCACCAAACAGAAATGGGAGAATCCCATTGCCACAAAAGAGGCTCTGGGACTCCGGAGCTGGCAGCAGTCTGGAGAGTGTCAACTAAGGGAAGTCACTGGTCTTCACGTTCCTTATGAAATAAAAGCAGAAGACAAATAGACAGGAGCTGCCTGACATAACAACAATACAAATTTTGGAATCAGGAATACCAGTTCAGTTCAATCACTGGTTCTTAGTTCCAACCCTAACCCTAAATTGAGACTATAATACCAATATAATTCATATGTTGGTTCATATGATAGTTGTGAGAATTTGACAAACTACTACTGTAAAATGCTTCACACAGTACTTAGTACACAGTAGGTGATCCACTGGTGCATGGTTTTACCCAATTTCTTCCACATTCATAAAGCTACCTTTTTGTTCATCGCTGCATACAAGAGCCTGGGGATACAGAAATGTCTAACAGCCAGTATCCTCAACATCAATACTATTTCTGGCTTTGGGACCCTGCACCAATTACTTAGCCTCTCTGTTTATCTGTTTCTCCCTAGCAAAATGAGGACAAATACTTTCTGTCCCTAATGCAGTTCTCAAGGACAATGGAATGATTCATCCAATTTTAAAACCAAACTCAGAGTTTGATGACCCTGGGTAAAAATAAATAAATAAATAAAATGCAAAAGGAAAGTCAAATGACTAAAAGTCCAAAAGCACTAATCCACAGTCAGTGACATTTTCAACACTGCTAATTTCTTTTCCTCTCTCCTTTTCCTTGGTCCTAGACCCTGTAGAAGAAATGTGACAGTTGTCAGAATCAAAATGGAGTCCACTTGTGTCAACTCAAACAATGGGGACAAAAGCAAATAAAGCCGGCAGGTTAGGAAGGAAGGGCTCTTCCACAGGATCACCGGATGGTAACTACCACAAAGGATTCTGCCAGAGCCACAAGCTTGAACAAAGGCCACCTAAACCTTCCACTTCTACAAGACTTCCGGCCAGCACTGTCTGTCCAACCTTGGACTGATGCCACTCTTGTTATTAATCATTGTGACCAAGAATTATGGTTTCCAAACATCTGATGCAATCCTCCACGTTTTTGTCTTTTAAACTTGGCTCTGGCTTCCATCTCTTTCAAAGTGCCCCTGGTTTATTCTCGCATACATTTTTCCCTTGCAATACCTGCAATTCCCATCACAATGCTATTCCCAAAGAAATACCTAGCCTCTTGTTATCCTTTGAAGAATCTCTGATCATTTCTTATTTCATTTATATTTATATATCTGGAAATCCAGATGATGGGACCTGAAGCAGATCTACCTTCGAAGGGAACTGGCAACTCCTGGAACCAAGTATGGCACTGACCTGGGACCTTTGTGCTCTCCATCTCCATGGCTCACCTTTTCTGCCCTGGAGAGTCTCCTCGGAGGTTGAGCCCCCTTGTCTTTGGTAGAGGCTCCCTGCTGGCTGCATTTGGGGGGTTTTGGAAGGATTCCTTCATTATGGTTAAAGGCAGACCTACTTTAGGCACCCTTAGCTTCTCCCCTTAGTCTTCTTTTGGCTAGCCTCATTTTTCTGAGTGACAGTTTAGGTAAGGGTACTTTTTGCTTCCTTTGGGTTCTGAAAGCAGCTTTTTTCAGGAATTTAGTTCAAGTCTGTCAAGGTAAACTTCTGCCAGCAAGAATGGGCAAAATTTAATTCAAACATGTCAAGATAAGCTGCTCCCAGAATTCCCAGGGATGGCCTCCGAGGGGGTTCCTGCAGCCCCTCCTTTCTTGTTTGACAGGGATTTCCTTGCATTCTTTAGAATAATTGATCTCATGGGAACATCCTGTGGTCTTTTTCTCCTGAATTCACTTTTGGTTGTGTGCACCTGGGTTAATATTTTTTGTTGGTCTACATGCCTAACTTAAAATGTTCTTGTGAGCACATTTAAGATAATTCTTAAACTGCAATTACAGGGTTAACATTCAAAGTCTTTGTTTTTAGCTTTCTATTTCTTTCTTCTTTTCTCTGCCTACTATAAATCTATTGACTTTTTTCTTGCTTAGATGAAGATAATTTTCTTATTTAAGTTTGCTTAGAATTTTTTTTTATTTCAGCCAGTTCTTGCTAACATGTAAACATCTAAGAATCAACTCTTTCAATCTTTTAAGACTGAGAAAAGGGGAAAGCAGGTAACAGAGGCCTTAAAAAAAAAAATCAAGCTGCTATAGGAGCTCCTTTATCTGAAAAATTTGGTTCACAGCCTTTTATAAACTTTAACATTTAGCAAATATAAACTTTAACATTTAGCCATATGAAGAGATGAGCTTTACTTGTACCATTTGCTATAAAAATAACTTGTATTAAACTGTTTATAAATTGGCAAATTTATATTAATATTACTCTGTATTATAAACTTATTGTTAAAACAGAATAGATGTCTGGGCTGGGGATTCAGTTTGGTGGTAGAGTGCCTGCCTAGCATACCAAGGCACTTGATTCAGTCTCCAGCACCGCTAAATACATAGGTCCATCCAAACATACATACACATTATATGTCATTTCAGTATTCTTAACATTCATTTGACTGCTAGGCAGGGTTATATTTCTGTTAGTTATATTTCTGTTAGTTTCCATCCCTTTCTGTAACAAGTATTTATTGCAATTTGACTTCTGGGGTTTTTCTTTAAGAAACAAATCAAACAATGACTACACTTTTTTATAAATCATCTAGGCATAATTGTCTAAAATAAAGTAGGTGACTACAAGTTGGGTAAATGTTTATAAATAAACCTTCCATGTAAGTCAAAATCCCAAAGTTACATTAAATAATAGATACAAAATAGAGTCGTTGTTAAGTAAATTAAAATATTGAAACATCAGTTGGGAAATATCAATTCAAGGGCTCTTGGCTTGCTAAATTCTATAGAAAAGAAATTAAGGTGTGTTTTTGATGAGAACAACTACAAAAAAGAAACAAAATATATTCTTTTGTTGAAAAAAATTATTTTGCCTACATTTAAAAGTTTTCTTAAGGATTGTTTAAAAATGTAAATTTAAGGAAGGACTCAAGGTAGAAAAAACCCAGTAAGCAGGAAACAGAGAGGTATAAAGAGGGTTACAAGTACAAAAATATATTTGGATAAGGAACTTTAAAAGAGAAGGGTTTTTGTTTTTGATTGTTGTTTGTGGGTTTGTTTTTTGTTGTTGATGGCAAAATAAAATTTTCATCCTAAAGTAGAATGACGAAAATTTTCCAAATGAATGAAACTTTCCAAAGAATAAAATACAGGACAGAACTAAAGCTTAAAACATGTCTCAGAGGATTTGAATGAGTCATAGAAGGTTATGAAGGATAAATCTTATAAAAGGAAATTTGCATGTGATAAAATTGGCTACATTAAAAAATCTATTTTCTAAAATTTTAGATTTAATTTAAAATATAATTTTAAAATTTAAAACAACTACTCTAAAACCATAATCTTATTCTCTATGTTTAAAGCAGTAAGATTCTTAAAATATTGACTTGCTATTGGCAAAATTTACCAAAACTGGCCTTAGAAACACAGATTTAGCATTTTGTCAAGATAATTTATTTTGTTTTCTGCTATTTTTATTAGGATTTGTATTACTTAGGAAAACTGAGTCTTATAAGAGTTAAGGTTTTGCTAAGCACCAAAAAAACAAATAACCCAATTAATAAATGGGCCAAGACACTTCTCAGAATATGATACACAATCAATAAATATATGAAAAAAAAATGTTCATCATCACTAGCAATCAGAGAAATGCAAATCAAAACGACTCTAAGATTTCATCTCACTCCAGTCAGAAAGGCAGCTATTATGAAGACAAACAATAAGTGCTAGCAAGGATGTGGAGAAAAAGGTACACTCACACATTGCTAGTGGGACTGCAAATTGGTGCAGTCAATATGGGAAACAGTATGGAGATTTCTTGGAAAATTGGGAATGGAACCACCATTTGACCCAGCTGTCCCTCTCCTTAGTCTATACCCAAAGGACTTAAAAACAGCATACTACAAGGACACAGCCACATAAATGTTTATAGCAGCTCAATTCACAATAGCTAAACTGTGGAGCCAACCTAGATGCCCTTCAGTGGATGAATGGATTTTTAAAACGTGGCATATATACACAATGGAATATTACTCAGCATTAAGAGAGAATAAAATTATGGCATTTGCAGGTAAATGGATGGAGTTAGAGAAGATAATGCTAAGTGAAGTTAGCCAATCCCAAAAAAACAAATGCCAAATATTTTCTTTGATATAAAGAGGCCGATTCATAGTGGGTTAGAGAGAGGGAGCTTGGGGGAATAGACAAACTCTAAATAGGGCAGAGGGGTGGGAGGGGAAGGGAGGGGGCATGGGGTTATTAATGGCGGTGGAATATGATGATCATTATTATCCAAAGTACAGGTATAAAGACATTAATTGGTATGAATATACTTTGTATACAACCAGAGATATGAAAAATTGTGCTGTATATGTGTAATAAGAATTGTAATGCATTCTGCTGTCATATATATATAAATAAATAAAAATTAAGGTTGTCTGTGTGTATTTCATGTGTTTTAAAATCTTTTAAATCATCACTTTATAACTAACTCTGATTTATAACTCTGGTTAAATGAATGAATAGTATTTTGCAATGATGTGTGATATGTATATTTTTATGTAAATGTTCCAAAAATTATGCAAAACTTAAAAATGTTTGTTGTGATCCTGGTGTATTGCTATCATTATCATCATCTTAAAATGCTATGTGCAACCGCTGGGGAACTAGCTCAGGGGTAGAATTCCTGCCTAGCAGACATGAAGATAGGAGTTCAATCCTCAGTGCCAAGGGGGGTTGAGGGGTGGGGACTGTTTGGCTAGGGATGTAGCTCAGTAGTAGGCAGAGTGCCTACCTATGCACAAAGTTATGGGCTCAATCCGTAGTAACACACATACAAAAAAAAACCTAAATTTTTTTTAACAATTACTGAGCTTTCCTTAAAATTTTCACTGATTATTCTCAGTCCTTTGTCAACCAAAGTCTAAAGCATTCACAATTAGATTTTTGAAATGACCTTAACTGCTACTCTTACATATAGATTTCTGCCAAAACTCATTTTATAAACAAATCAGCTTTTCTCTTTAGTAAAAATTGGTATGATTATAGAGGAAACACTGTTTCTTGGTTCAAAGCTATCATACAAACTGGATTTGTTTTGCTCTTTTTGCTTTTTGTTTTGTTTTTTAAACTCAGTACCTGCTGCCCACCTGTTTCAACACTGACTCCCACTCAATCATTTCCGTCCCCAACATTGCACTAGACCAGGCCAACACCCAGGACAGGTCCATCCCACCAGTCAAGGACAATCAGAACCTAACGGTAGCATGGATGAACAGTGTTTTCAGAGAAAAATATCTTGATCAAAAGAGGAGAATGGAAGAGAAATGTGACAGTTGTTAGAATCAAAATGGAGTCAACTTGTGTCAATCAAAAGGAAAAAAAGCAAATAAAGCCAGCAAGTTAGGAAGGAAGGGCTCTTCCACAGGATCACCTGATAGTAACTACCACAAAGGATTCCACCAGAGCCACAAGCTTGCACAAAGGCCACCTAAACCTTCTACTTCTACAAGGACTTCGCCCAGCACTGTCTGCCCAACCTTGGACTGATGCCACTCTTGTTATTAATCCTTGTGACTGAGGATTATGGTTTCCAAATGTCTAATGTACTCCTCCTCATTTTTGTCTTTAAAAACTTCCCCTGGCCTCAGCCTTTTTTGAATAGGCTCATCATTTACTGTAATATGTATACTCCCCTCACAGTGCTCTGCTATTGCAATGTTATTTCCAAATAAATATCATTCTTTGGAGAATCTGTTTTTTACTTTTAGAATACTTTTAGATTGTCCCTCCCATGGACAGATGTCCTTCTTATCTTTCCTTCATCTCTCTGTTCCTTCTCCTCCCCTCCCCAAACCTGCAGCTCCTCAATATACACAAAAAGCCAAAACCAAGGGATGAATATGCAGATAGAGCTAGAATTAGAATAATGAAACAGTTGTTGAGCACCTACTCTGTGCTAGCTGCTCTGATGTGTGCTTTGCATGTGTTATTTAATTCTAACAATTCCAAGAAGCAGATACTATCCCAATCTTGGAAAGGCTCAACCATTTGTCAGAGTCACACAGTCAATTGTAATAGCACAGTTGGCATATAGAGTCAGGCCAGCTGAGCCCAAAGCTCGTTCATTTATCCTTTAGAGTATACACCTGTATTCAAGACCAGTATGGCATAGTGGCTGAGACCACATGCTCCAGAATTAAATGCCTGGTTATAGAATGACTTTGAGCAATCACTCAATTATTTAAGAGAGATGATATATATTGGATTATACTATATTATTATATGTAAAAGTATTGTGGTAGATATAGAGATTAAACACTTGCCATATGTCAGGTCTGTGCTATGATAAAGGTTACAGTATCATCCCCACTTGACTCAGAAGGAAAGAAAGATACAGAGGGCAGGAAACTTGTCCAACATTTCATGGCTGGTGAGCCAAGATTCAAACTCAGGCCATCTGTACCCGAGGAGTCTGAATCCTTGAGCACCACAGCATACAGCCTCCAGTCTGGTGTGCACAGCATTCCTACTGTGACCCGGCTCCGTGCTCTACCCTGTGAGCCACGACTCTCACTGGCTTCTCCAGCCTTGATGCCCATCAAAGTCTCAGAGGTGCAAATTGAGTCAGTCACCCACAGAACTCGCACCAATCTGCACTCTGGACCAGTGGCAGCATTAGGTGTGTCTACAAGTGCCGTCAGCTGAGCAAACTTCCCACTAGGATAGGGCAGCAGTGTGAGGGGAGCTGGGCTCTGTTCCTGCAGATAGTCCCAGTCTCCATGATTGGCTGCCCTAGAGCATGCTCTGTTGGCTTAGGCACTACTGCCCAAGCCCCTTCTGCAAAAGACATTGCTGCTACTACTGTGCTGAAGTTCTTTGGAATCCTGCTAATGAGCTCATGCCCAGTTTCTGCAATGCTTTGCTGCTGCTGCTACTAGCACCTGCAGCCTTCGGAGGCTCGCCCTTGGGCACCCACAGCTAAAAGCAGGCCCCAGGTGAGAGTTAGTGCATAATCCCAGCTCCTTTTTCCTGGAGGTGGGACAAATGCTGAGGCGTCTTTACCCCCAGAGTTCCGCCTGGCCCAGGGACTTTACTCAAAACAGTTCCTCACTTGGGTTTCTTCCCTGCCCCCTCTCCCACTCCCCTGCTGGTTTCTCCAGGGAGAATGTTTCAATCGGCTTTTCCACTGCTCTGACTAAAACATATGACCAGAACAATTTTAGGAGAGGAAAAGTTTACTGGGGGCTCACAGTTTCAGGGGTCTCAGTCCACGGACAGCAGGCTCCATTCCTTGGGACTCGAGGTGAAGCTGAACAGCATGGCAGGGTGTGTGGCCGAAGGAAGCAGAGAGAAAGAGACTCCACCCTCAAGATACAAATATATGCTGTTTTTAAGTTTTTTGGGTGAAAACTGAGGAGAGGGATAGCTGGGTCAAATGGTGGTTTCATTCCAAGTTTTCCAAGGAATCTCCATACTGCTTTCCAGATTGGCTGCACCAATTTGCAGTCCCACCAGCAATGAACAAGAGTGCCCTTTTCCCCCACATCCTCGCCAACACTTATTGTTGTTTATTTTCATAATAGCTGCCATTCTGACTGAAGTAAGATGGTACCTTAAAGTAGTTTTGATTTGCATTTCTCTAATTGCTAGAGATGATGAACATTTTTCATATATTTGTTGATTGATTATATATCCTCTTCTGAGAAGTGTCTGTTCAGGTCCTTGGCCTGTTTGTTGATCGGGTTATTTGTTTTTTTTTGTTTTTTTGTTTTTTTGGGTTTTTTTTTGGTGCTTAGCTTTTTGAGTTCTTTATATACCCTAGAGATTCATGCTCTATCTGATGTCTGAGCAGTAAAAATTTGCTTCCAGGATGTAGGCTCTCTGTTCACTTCTCAGATTGTTTCTTTTGCTGAGAAGAAACTTTTTAGCTTGATTCCATCTCATTTATTGATTTTTGGTTTTAATTCTTACACAATAGGAGTCTTATTAAGGAAGATGGGGCCTAATCCCAGCATACTACAGGGACATAGCCACATCAATGTTTACCGAAGCACAATTCACAATAGCTAAACTATGGAGCCAAACTGGATGCCCTTCAGTGGATGAATGGATAAAAAAAAATTGGCATATATACACAATGGAATTTTACTCAGCAATAAGAGAATAAAATCATGGCATTTTCAGGTAAATGGGTGGTGTTGGAGAAGATAATGCTAAGTAAAGGTAGCCAATCCCCAAAAAACAAATGGCAAATGTTTTCTCTGATATAAGGTGACTGACTCATAGTGGGGTAAGGAGGGGGAGCATGGGAGGAATAGATGAATTCTAGATAGGGCAGAGGACTGGGAAGGAAAAGGAGGGGGCAGGGGATTAGCAAGGATGGTGGAATGTGGGATATAGACCCTCAAATTATTACATCATTATCCAAAGTACATGTATGAAGACACGAATTGGTGTCAACATACTTTATATAAAATCAGAGATATGAAAAATTGTGCTGATAACATATAATAAGAATTATAATGTATTCTGCTGTCATTTATTTTTTATTCTTTTTAAAAATCATTAAAAAAATTCCCTTGCAAAAATAAAAAAAAGATACAAATATATACCCTACAGCCACGCCTCCAATGAACCACTCCTCCAGCCACACCCCACCTGCCTCCAATTATGACCCAGTGAATCCCATCAGGTTTCCATTTACTGATTAGATTAAGGCTAGAACCCAATCATTCTCTTCCAAACCTTCTTACATTGTCTCACATGTGAGCTTTTGGGGGACATCACATCTAAACCATAACAGAACCCTTCACTAATAAGTTACCTGGAAATTATTTTGGTCTGCTTCTGGGAAAACCCAAACTAAGACAGTATTTGTTTTGTCATAATGAACTTCTAAGCTTCTCTTCAATGCAGTTGTTAAGAAGACTGGACGTCGATGGCCATCTCTTCATGAGCCTTGCACAGATATGATTGGCAATTTGCTTTATAGACAGTGTGAGCAATTACCAACCCGAGTTCTCAGCTTCAGGGCTCACCTGAGCTCCAGAAAGAGGAGGACCTTTTCCACTTAACATTCTGCGGTGAGTTATTCCCCCTCAGCACCATGCAGGCCCTGGAACAAGAGCTCAGCTTTTTCTTTTCTCCCTTTTAGGTCTGTTTTGGACTGGAGCTTTCTCCTCAGCTCTGATGTAGTCACTGGGGCTCTCTTGTCTCAGCTGCCACGGAGATGAGTTTAATTCCATTTAGAGAAACTGACCGGCAAGAAAAATGTTTACAAAACAAAAATCAAAACCAAGACACCTGGCTACCACCTGGGAGCCTGACCGTGTCAATGAAGACTTCCTCCTCCACTGGCTGGGGCAAGGACCCCTCACGCTCACAGAATGCTCATGGGTTCGCCCCGTTTTCCTCTAGGTTCCTCTCCCAGAGGCCTGTGTGGTAGGTCTCTGTGAGGAGAGCCATTTTCCAGAGACATCGGCGTCCCCCCTTTATGTCCTGGCACACGTGGGGCAAATGATCGAGACTGTGAGGTTGCAGGGGCCTTCCCATGGGTCCCGCTGCCCAGGCAGCATGAAGGGAAGGGTGAACCCATCACTCCACAGGCCTACAATCCAACGGAGGTGCCCTGGGTGGGAAGCTGTGGTCTAGGGAGCATAAAAGGTGAAGGATTTGGGGGAATATGCCTCTAAGAGTTTTGTGGGGTGCCAGTGACATCAGTGCCCATAAAAGTAGAATGGAGGTGGGCACAGAGAAGGATCAGTGTACAGTGTCAAGAGGTGGCTAAGAGCATGGGTCTGCGGCGGGGGTGGTGTGTTTGTTTGTTTGGGCTTGTTTGCTTGCTCGCTTGTTTTCTGACACTGTGTCTTGCTATGTTGCCCAGGCTGGTCTCAAATTCCTGAACCTCAAGCAATCCTCTTGCCTCAGCCTCCCGATTATCTGGGACTACAGGCATGCACCAGCACGCCTGACTGTAAAGTACAGGGTTTGTAAGTCTCAGGCATCTGAACTCAAACCCCATCACCACCACCCGGGTTGTACTCTAGGTAAGTTTGTATCCTAGACAAGTCATATAACATCTGGAACCTTGGTTTCCTCATCTGTAACTCAGAACTCCTGCCTTAGAAGGGCACTTTGAAGATAGATAAAATTATGTATGTAAAAAATTTCCAGCTGGCCACAGTGATGCATGCCTATAATCCCAGAGACTCAGGAGACTGAGGCAGGAGGATCCCAAGTTCAAAGGCAGCCTCAGAAATTTAGCAAGGCCCTAAGCTACTTGGAGAAACACTGTTTCAAAATAAAGTACAGCTGGGGGTGTAGCTCAGGGGTTAAACTCCCCTGGGTTAAATTCCTGGTTTTAAAAAAATTCAAAAAGCAGAGGGTTGTCAGGGACACAGTAGTGGGGAAAACGGGGACATATTGGTCAAAGGGGACAATGTTCCAATTATGCAGAATGAATAAATTCTGGAGGTCTAATGTACATTCCAGTGACTAAAATTAATAATCCCATATTATGTACTTGAAATATACTATGATAATAGATCTTAAATATTCTCACCTCAAAAACAAATGACTATGTGAGGTGTGGATAGACTAACTAGACGGGGGTAATCGTTCCATAATCTATGCATGTATACATTAGCTGTACATCTTAAATTTATGTAATCTGTATTTGTCAATTACATCTCAATAAAGGTGGGGGTAAAAAAAAAAGAAAAGAAAAACAATTTTCCACAGAGTGTCAATTTAGCCAAGCTAGAATGATATTTCCCAGAATTGCCTGTTCTGCATGGTCCTGGGCTAGAGGTGACCACAGAGAAATCTGGGTGAGGCTTGCAAAGCAGAAGAGGCACAGCAGTTGCTGAAAGTGTGGAGGTGGGTGCAGGCATCGCAGCATCTCACTCGCTGATCTGCCAGCACCCTTGTTGGTTGTTCGTGGTTGGGCTCACTCTTCAACTTTTTTGAAGGCCATCCATACCTTCAAGCTGCTTGGAGGTCAAAGACAGACAAGCTTCCAGTTCCTCTCCCGTACTTCAAGGGCACTTCTTCTTTCCAACTGTCCGCCTCGCTGACTTACAGTGCCGTCAACCTACCACCAGCAACAGAGACAGCAGCCTCCCATGAGCTGCTTCTCTGGCTACCACCATATGTAAAGTTTAATCCCAGTAACGAACCTTTGATTGCACATGACTCCTGCAGGCTCTGGTAAGCCATGCCTGGTGCTCAGCGAATACTCACAAAAGGAAACACCAGCACAGTTGAAAGGTAGGTAGTTGTGCTTTGGTTCTGGTCCAAGCCCCACCTTAAATACATTGCTTGGTTTTCCCGAGACTCAGTTTCCTTGTCTGTAAAATGGTGATTATAACATGATCTATTTCATAGAAATGCGGAAATGGTTAAATGAAATCAAACATTTAAGCTCAGCCCCCTGACAATGAAAGTGTTAAGGGAATAAACTCTATTTCCCATTCTGATTCTTGAGTTTAACATCTAGAAATCCTTCATCAATAGGTAAGAGCTTCATCTTCCTTCAAACTCTCTTGGTCAATAATAATTTTTTTTAAATCCAGCCTCTGTTTTATGTTATTTATCATTTAACTGAGAACACAGGCACGAAAGAGATACTGCTTATTAAATTCCTTCAAAGACTTCCCCCACACCAGCTGTTAGAACCCAACAATGGAGAATGCCCCACCTTTCACTTTTGTAAGGGTCTAATAGGGGCCCTTCACCAGTATTATCTCATGGGCTCCTCCAATGAGGCTGTGAGGCTGCTAGCCAGCTTCACACTGCTACCATGAAATACCTGAGATAATTATAAGAGGATAATTCAGCTCATGGTTCTGGAGGTCCCAGTCCAACATTGGATAGACCCATAGCTTTGGATCTCTGGTGGAGCTGCCATATGGGAATGGTGGGGAGTGTGTAGCAATTCACAGTGCTCACATCAGGATCCAGGAAGAAGAATGAGACAGTAAGGGACTGGGGTCTCCCATCCCCTTCAAGTACATACCCTTCCCAGTGACCTAAAGACCTTCTACAAGGCCCTGCCTCATAAACGTCAACAGTACCACCCTGAGGAGCAAGACTCTAACGCAGAGACTTTTGGGTAATGTTCAACATCCAAAACTAGAGTAGATCCAGGCAGCATTAAATGGTGGGGTGCTAAAGCCACTGAGCCAGAATTCAAGGGACCTGGGTTTCCCTCTTGATTCTGTCAATACGCATGGGAGCCACTGTGTCCTTATTGTCTGCAAAGGGAAATGATGGAATCCATGAATTCCTTCAAATCCCAGCAGACTACAAGCCTCTCACAATTTTCATTTTGCAGACAAAAACAATCAGTGAATTAAGCTGTTCCGTGTCTTGGAACTTGCTTAATTCACTGATTGTTTTTTAAAGTGTTTTCCCTGGACCACCAGCAGCAGAATCATCTTGAACTTAGAAATAAATGCACATTATCAGACCCCCCCCCATGATCATAGGATCAAACAAAAATCACATACTCTCACACACGTGTATTTCTTGTTGTTCTCATACTTCATGGAAATTCTTCCACATTAAGAGAAATAGTACAACTCTCATCCATGATTCTCAGAAGCTATAATTGGCCACTATATAAACCTACAATAATAGTATGGTCAGTCCCCCAAATAATGGGCATTCACTTTATTTCCAAATTTTCACCACCTGAAGTGTTGCAATAATAACTTATAGATAGGTGCTTGTGGGGTGGCAATTTTAGTGGATAGGACAGATTTCCTACTGTGGAGTTTGGGGCTCAAAGGCAATAAATATTTTTAATTTAATATATTTTGCCACATGACTCATGAAAGGAACCATAACAATTTACATTTCCAGCATACTATATAGGACTATATGCATTTCAAATAAAGATAAATATTATCTTTTAAATTTTCTTATTGTCTGAACTATGAGAAGTGATACCTGATCGCTATTTTAATTTGCATTTTTTCTGACTAGTATTGGATTTGACCCTATTTTCATGGGTTTATTGGACATTTGGACCTGTATTCCGAGTCCATGCAAATATTCATGCTTTTTCCCTGTTTTTAATTTTGAGTCTCCAGCACCCTTGTCCATTTTTAAGAGCTCTATATATATTAGAATATTAATCCCCTCTCATCAGCATTACAATAGTTTGTTGAATGCTGTCATTTGTCTATCAACTTTTTTCCAATAATTTAAGTTATTCAATATTCTTTTCTCATTACATTCACTTATTTCAAAACCAAAATGAACAATAATAATGACGGATGACATTATCCGTTCCTACTTTTAGTAGAAATTTTTTAAAGGCTTTTATTAAATTCTTTTTAAAAGTGTTACTAGAAGAACATAATTTTTCTCCTATAATGTGTTGGACAACCTTTGCATTTCTGGGAGGAAACTATTCTTAACAATTGGAGGCTTTGTTATAGATGTGTCAGTATTCTATTTGCTAATATTTTATCTAGAATTTTTTATTTTTCTTTATAAGTAAGATTGTTATGCGGTTTTCTTCTTTGTACTATTTTTGTCAGGTTTGGATATTGAGATTTTACTGTATTCATAAAATGTACCATGGAACTTTGCTGTTTTCAGGGGCCTGGAATACTTCAAATAACATTTTTAAATACCTGTTTTTTAAATTTTTTTTATTGGTTGTTCACAACATTACAAAGCTCTTGACATATCATATTTCATACATTAGAATCAAGTGGGTTATGAACTCCCATTTTTACCCCAAATACAGATTGCAGAATCACATCAGTTACACATCCACATTTTTACATAATGCCATATTAGTAACTGTTGTATTCTGCTACCTTTCCTATCCTCTACTATCCCCCCTCCCCTCCCCTCCCATCTTCTCTCTCTACCCCATCTACTGTAATTCATTTCCCTCCATGTTTGTTATCCCATTCCCCTCACAACCTCTTATATGTAATTTTGTATAACAATGAGGGTCTCCCTCCATTTCCATGCAATTTCCCTTTTTTTCTCCCTTTCCCTCCCACCTCATGTCTCTGTTTAATGTTAATCTTTTCTTCCTGCTCTTCCTCCCTGCTCTGTTCTTAGTAGCTCTCATTATATCAAAGAAGACACTTGGTATTTGTTTTTTAGGGATTGGCTAGCTTCACTAAGCATAATCTGCTCTAGTGCCATCCATTTCCCTGCAAATTCCGTGATTTTGTCATTTTTTAGTGCTGCATAATACTCCATGGTGTATAAATGCCACATTTTTTTTTATCTATTCATCTATTAAAGGGCATCTGGGTTGATTCCACAGTCTAGCAATTGTGAATTGTGCTGCTATGAACATCGATGTGGCAGTATCCCTGTAGTGCGCTCTTTTAAGGTCTTCAGGGAATAGTCCGAGAAGGGCAATAGCTGGGTCAAATGGTGGTTCCATTCCCAGCTTTCCCAGGAATCTCCATACTGCTTTCCAAATTGGCCGCACCCATTTGCAGTCCCACCAACAATGTACAAGTATACCCTTTTCCCCACATCCTCGCCAGCACTTATTGTTGTTTGACTTCATAGTGGCTGCCAATCTTATGGGGTGAGGTGGTATCTTAGGGTGGTTTTGATTTGCATTTCCTTGACTGCTAGAGATGGTGAGCATTTTTTCATGTACTTGTTGATTGATTGTATATCCTCCTCTGTGAAGTGTTTGTTCATGTCCTTGGCCCATTTGTTGATTGGGTTATTTGTTTTCTTATTGTCTAATTTTTTGAGTTCTTTGTATACTCTGGATATTAGAGCTCTATCTGAAGTGTGAGGAGTAAAAATTTGTTCCCAGGATGTAGGCTCCCTATTTACCTCTCTTATTGTTTCTCTTGCTGAGAAAAAACTTTTCAGTTTAAGAAAGTCCCATTTGTTGATTCTTGTTATTAACTCTTGTGCTATGGGTGTCCTATTAAGGAATTTGGAGCCCGACCCCACAATATGTAGATCAGAGCCAACTTTTTCTTCTGGCAGACGGAGAATCTCTGATTTGATATCTAGCTCCTTGATCCACTTTCAGTTGACTTTTGTGCATGGCAAGAGGAGGGGATTCAGTTTGATTTTGTTGCATATGGATTTCCAGTTTTCCCAACACCATTTGTTGAAGATGCTATCCTTCCTCCATTGCATGTTTTTAGCTCCTTTATCAAATATAAGATAGTTGTAGCTTTGTGGATTAGTCTCTGTGTCCTCTATTCTGTACCATTGGTCCACCCACCTGTTTTGGTACCAGTACCATGCTGTTTTTATTACTATTGCTCTGTAATATAGTTTGAAATCTGGTATCGCTATACCACCTGATTCAAACTTCCTGCTTAGAATTGTTTTTGCTATTATGGGTCTTTTATTTTTCCATATGAATTTCATGATTGCTTTATCTATCTCTACAAGAAATGCCATTGGGATTTTGATTGGCATTGCATTAAACCTATAGAGAACTTTTGGTAATATCGCCATTTTGATGATGTTAGTTCTGCCTATCCATGAACAAGGTATATTTTTACATCTTCTAAGATCCTCTTCTATTTCTCTCTTTAGGGTTTTGTAGTTTTCATTGTATAAATCTTTCACCTCTTTTGTTAGGTTGATTCCCAAGTATTTTATTTTATTTTATTTTTTTTGAGGATATTGTGAATGGAGTGTTTTTCCTCATTTCCGTTTCAGAAGTTTTGTCACTGATATACAGAAATGCCTTTGATTTATGTGTGTTGATTTTATATCCTGCCACTTTGCTGAATTCATTTATTAGTTCTAGTAGTTTTTTGTAGACCCTTTTGGGTCTTCTAGGTATAGAATCATGTCATCTGCAAATAGTGATAATTTAAGTTCTTCTTTTCCTATTTTTATGCCTTTAATTTGTTTCGTCTGCCTAATTGCTCTGGCCAGTGTTTTGAGAACTATATTGAATAGAAGTGGTGATAGGGGGCATCCCTGTCTTGTTCCAGATTTTAGAGGGAATGCCTTAAATTTTTCTCCATTCAGAATGATGCTAGCCTGAGGCTTAGCATAGATAGCTTTTACAATGTCGAGGTAAGTTCCTGTTATCCCTAGTTTTTCTAATGTTTTGAACATAAAGGGATGCTGTACTTTGTCAAATGCTTTTTCTGCGTCTATCAAGATGATCATGTGGTTCTTATCTTTAAGTCTATTGATGTGGTGAATAACATTTATTGATTTCCATATATTGAACCATCCTTGCATCCCAGGGATGAATCCTACTTGATCATGGTGCACAATTTTTTTGATGTGCCTTTGTATCCGATTCGCCAGAATTTTATTGAGGATTTTTGCATCTAGGTTCATCAGAGATATTGGTCTGTAGTTTTCTTTCTTTGAGGTGTCTTTGTCTGGTTTCGGAATCAGGGTGATGTTGGCCTCATAGAATGAATTTGGTAGAGTTCCCTCTTTTTCTATTTCCTGAAATAACTTGAAAAGTATTGGTATTAATTCTTCTTTAAAGGTTTTGTAAAACTCCGCTGTGTACCCATCTGGTCCTGGGCTTTTCTTGGTTGGTAGTCTCTTGATTGCTTCTTCTATTTCATCCATTGATATTGGTCTGTTTAAATTGTGTGTATCCTCCTGACTCAGTCTGGGAAAATCATATGACCTAAGAAATTTATCAATGTCTTCACTATCTTCTATTTTATTGGAATATAGGTTTTCAAAATAATTTCTAATTGTCTTCTGTATTTCTGTAGCATCTGTTGTGATATTGCCTTTTTCAACCCGTATGTTAGTAATTTGAGTTCTCTCTCTTCTTCTCTTCATTAGCATGGCTAAGGGTCTGTCGATCTTATTTATTTTTTCAAAGAACCAACTTTTTGTTTTGTTAATTTTTTCAATAGTTTCTTTTGATTCAGTTTCGTTGATTTCTGCTCTGATTTTAATTAATTCTTGCCTTCTGCTACATTTGCTGGTGTTTTGCTCTTCCTTTTCTAGGGCTTTGAGATGAAGTGTGAGCTCATTTATTCATTGGTTTTTCCTTTTTTTGAGGAATGACCTCCAGGCGATGAATTTCCCTCTTAAAACTGCTTTCATTATGTCCCATAGATTCCGATATGTTGTGTCTGTATTTTCATTTATCTCTAAGAATTTTTTTATTTCCTCCTTTATGTCTTCTGTAACCCATTGATCATTCAGTAACATATTCTTCATTGTCCATGTGATGTAGGATTTTTCCTTCCTTCTTTTATCATTGATTTCCAGTTTCATTCCATTATGATCTGACAAAATGCATGGTATTATCTCCACCCTTTTATATTTACTGAGGGTTGCCCTATGGCATAATATATGGTCTATTTTTGAGAAGGATCCATGTGCTGCTGAGAAAAAAGTATATCCACTTGATGATGGTTGATATTCTATATATGTCAGTTAAGTCTAGGTTATTAATTGTGATATTGAGGTCAATAGTTTCTTTATTCAACTTTTGTTTGGAAGATCTGTCCAATGGTGAGAGAGGTGTGTTGAAGTCACCCATGATTATTGTGTTGTAGTCTATTTGATTCTTGAACTTGAGGAGAGTTTGTTTTATGAACGTCGCAGTGCCATTATTTGGTGCATAAATATTGATAATTGTTATGTCTTGTTGGTGAATGGTTCCTTTTAACAGTATATAATGTCCTTCCTTATCCCTTTTGATTAACTTAGTCTTGAAGTCGATTTATTCGATATGAGAATGGCCACCCCTGATTTCTTACGAGGACCGTGTGCGTGGTATATTTTTTCCCAACCTTTTACCTTGAGCCTGTGTATGTCTTTTCCAATCAGATGTGTCTCCTGGAGGCAGCATATTGTTGGATTTGTTTTTTTAATCCATGTTACCAGCCTATGTGGCTTTATTGGAGAGTTTAAGCCATTAATGTTTAGAGTTACTATTGATATATGGTTTGTACTTCCTGCCATGTTTGATTATTTATCTCTTTTTTTTTCTAATTTAGTTTGTTTCTCCATGATTAGCTTTCCCCCATCCTCTGTCTTTATCGAGGCACTTCCCACTGATGGTTTTGGTTATTGTTTTTCATTTCTTCCTCGTGTAATGTTTTGCTCAAGACGCTTTGCAATGCTGGTTTTCTGGCTACAAATTCTTTTAGCTTTTGTTTATCATGAAAGATTTTTATTTCGTTGTCGTATCTGAAGCTTAATTTTGCTGGATACAGAATTCTTGGTTGGCATCCATTGTCTTTCAGTGTTTGAAATATGTTGTTCCAGGATCTTCTCGCTTTCAGCGTCTATGATGAAAAATCCGTTGTTAACCTTATTGGTTTACCCCTAAATGTAATCTGCCTCTTTTCTCTTGTAGCTTTTAATATTTTCTCTTTGTTCTGTATATTGGATATCTTCATAACAATGTGTCTTGGCGTTGGTCTACTGTGATTTTGTGTGCTCGGTGTCCTGTATGCATCTACAATTTGTATATCTGTTTCCTTTTTTATTTCTGGAAAGGTTTCTGTAATTATTTCATTCAGCAGGTTACTCATTCCCTTGGTATGAATCTCTGTGCCTTCCTCTATCCCGATGACTCGTAAGTTTGGTTTTTTTATGTTATCCCAAATCTCTTGGATGTTTTTCTCGTGATTTTTTACCAGCCTATCTGAGTTGGCTAGACTCTTTTCAAGATGATATATTTTGTCTTCATTATCTGACGTTCTGGCTTCTACTTGCCCCACTCTGTTAGTGATACTCTTGATTGAGTTTTTAATTTGGTTTATCGTTTCCTTCATTTCTAGAATTATTGTTTGATTTTTTTATAATCTCTATCTTCTGATAAAGATGCTTAACTTCTTCTTTTATCTGTTTATGTAATTCATTTTCAATGTGATCTTTAAGGTTCCTTTCCATCTGTCTAAGGTGTTCCTTGAGTTCTTTATATGGCCATTTTTCTGATGACTCTAGGTCCTCCTGAATATTTAGGCTGTCCTTCATTGTTTGTACTCCTTTTCTTCCTTGCTTTTTTATGCTCATGTTACTTCTTGTCCTGTTTGACTGCTGAGTTTCTGTTTACTCTTATAAATTTATTTGATGCTTGGGAGGAGAGATATTAGAAGGGAAGGGAAGAAGTCACTAAAGAGAATGAGTGTAGGCAGGTAGAATTCAAGGAAGGGGGAAAAAGAAAATTGAAAAGAAATGAAAAGACAAAAGAAAAAAAAGTGAAAAGAAAGAAAGAAAAAACGAAAATATAAAAATTTAAAACCAAAAAAAAATTATAATGATAATAAAAAATGGAAATTAAAGTTTAAAAAATAATAGTAATAATAATAAAATAAAAAGAATTTAAAAAATTGAAACCATTAATAAGAAAGTTAAAGAACAACAACAACAACATCAACAACAAAAAGTGAAAATAAAATTAAAAAATACTAATAATAATCATTAAAAAAAATAATAATAATAATAAATGCAGTCATAGAGCTCGACTAACTTCTCTTCCAATAGGTGGAGGTATGCCCACTGGGCCAGGCTTCTCTACTTGATAGGTGGGAACCAATCACTGTGCCTCAGCTCTTCTTCCCAGACTGTGCGGGTCTCCAATTCTGAGTGCCTAGGGCCTTCTCTTGTGGTTCCTCAAGCCAGGCCCCGCTCACCTGTGATGCCCACCACAATACTGGCTACACGCCGGGTCTGCTGCTCCTGGGAGCCCTGTTTTCATGGATGCCTGGGCACATCCTTTCTGTTTGCCTCCCTCAGACCCTAAGTTTGTAGGGCTTGGGGCTGAGGACCCCCAGCGAATTTGTTTGCCCTCAGGTAGCAACTCCCCTGGTAGCTGGTGCAAGGGACTTCTGTTGTCAGCACTGGTGGGAGCGATAGCCGGGAGTTCTGCGCTGCTAGTCCCATGTCACTCCTGATTCCCTCGGTCTGGCTATCGTGCTCAGTTGGCTTTTACCTCTGTGAGTTCAGGTGGGCCGACTAGTTATTTCAGCAGGATCATTAGTGCTCAGTCACGAGAAGCAGGCGAAGCGGAACTAGAATGCAGCCAATCCAGGCTCAGTGTGTTCTGAGAAGTCCAGACTGTTCGCCCGGGATCCACTTCAGCTCAACAGTGCCTAGTGGTCCTGAGCGAACAGTATTTGGACAGTTTACTTCTTCCTATGCCCGCACAGCTGAAGGGGTTAGAGACTTGATCTCTCCAGTCCGCCGCCATATTGGATCACTTAGATTTTAAATTGTCACTCATCTTATCAGCTGTTCCATTTTACTTGGCAGCTCACTGGCGGGGTGAAGAGTCTGCTCTAAGGTGCTCCGCGGGAAGCGGAGGTGGCGGCAGCAGCACAGCTGTGGCCTTCGGGACCCCCGGGGAGGGGGTGCAGGCTGGGGGAGGGGAGGCAGCGCCTCGGGGCCCGCCCAGGCTGGGTACTGGGCACTCGAGAGAGCAGGCGGGGTGGGGGAAAGAAATTGAGATCTAGATTTAGGGAGTGAGCGTGGGAGGAGAGACGGTGGGGGAGAAGCAAAGCGGAAAGGCGGAGAGGAGAAGGAGAAGGGGCCGAGGGAGCCAGGCAGCTCAGGGGCTGCAGCCTTACTGCTTGGGCTGAAGTCATGATGGACTCACTCCACCTTGGCTGGAGTCGTGGCGGATTCACTCCACCTAGGCCCCTTTCTTGACACGGTGCTGAGTCTTTGTCGACAGATCTCCTTTAATGATCTCTATTTCTTCTTTTAAGACGCGGCAACATACACTGCAGGCGCGGCTCACTCACTTCCCGTCGCCATCCCTTCAGGTATCTCTTCTCTCACTTCAATTCATCCCGACCTCCCCACCAGGCTGAAGGGCTTGCATATTTGATCTTTCTGGTTGAAGTTTAGAAGTCCAGATCTCTAGTCTCCATCCTTCCACATGCATGTGTCACAGAGCTTAATATAACTCAGCAAAGAATTTTAAAAGAAAATATCTTCTTAGTGTTTTTTTAAATTTTCATGGTACAAAGCACTATGACACCTGCCATTCAAATTCACTATCTGACCAGTCCCAGTATCTCTGCCTTATCTGCTCTCCGGGGCTGACGACCCCTGAACTTCGGCTGGCTTCAGAGAGCTATGGCAGTGGCAGTTTGGCCGCTCAACCACTCATTTAGGGTCGGCCATGAAAAAGAAGCGCACCGTATTGTTCAAGCGCCCGCAGGTGACGCACCTGTTTTTTAAAATTTTAAATAAAACTCATCCATGAAATCTGTCCTGGTTAATCTTTCAAAAGTAGATATTTTTAGATCACCTTTCCATTTTAGTTGGTCTATTCAAGTTTTCTACTTCTTCTAGAATCAGTTATATTTTTCTAGAAAAAAAAATTCTACTTCCTATAGTTAGAGGATAGCAAATATTTTGCTAAAGAGACAGATATTTTAGGCTTTATTTGCCACACCATCTATTGGAACTGCTCATCATTTTGCACAGGCAGAAATAGACATTGCCTTAATGAGCGGACATGACTGTTTCCATGAAATTTTATTTATGGACACTGATTTTTTAATTTTACATACTTTTTACCTATCACAAGTTTTTGTTTGTTTGTTTGGTTGTTTTTTTCTTGGGGGAAGGGGGGGCACTAGAGATAACATGCTTGCACGTTAGGCAAGCATTCTATCTCTGAGCTATACCCTCAACTCACAAAATATTTTTTAATTATTATTTTTTAATCCTTTAAAAATGTAAAAACCACTCTTACCTTGTGAGTCTTACATAAAGATGCAGTAAGCCAGATTTGTCTACATATCTTATGTTACCAAATCCTACTCTACATATTCAAAATGTTCCCGTAATCTATCAGGTCATAATTCAAAATGTAATACTATCATTTTAAACTCCTCAATAGTTGTGACTATATTGCTCTTACTAATTTCTAATTGTGGTGGAATCTGTTGTTGTTGTTGTTGTTTTTCCTGCTCTGTTTTCCTCAATCAGGTTTAACTAAGGTTCTGTCTGTTTTGGTTTTTTAAGAACCAGTTTTTAAAATTATCCTCTAAGCTTTTTGTTTTATATTTAATCTCAACTTTTATCTTTAATCATTTTCTTTACCCAAGTCCTTCATGTCATTGACCTCTTTATCAATATAAAGGTAAGAACATTGTTTTCTTTACTAACAAAACTAGTTAAGGTTAAAACAGTTCTTCTAAGTATATTTGCCTTATCTCTATTATGGGTTGAATTGTTCCTCAACAATATGTCTAAGTCCTAAACAATGGAACCTGCAGATGTGATCAAGTTAAGATGAGGTCATACTGAACCAGGATGGGACCTGACCCAATATGACTTCTCTTCTTTACAAGAAGTAAAGAGACACAGGATGTAGGCTCCCTGTTTACCTCTCTTATTGTTTCTTTTGCTGAGAAAAAAACTTTTTAGTTTGAGTAAGTCCCATTTGTTGATTCTAGTTGTTAACTCTTGCGCTATGGGTGTCCTATTGAGGAATTTGGAGCCCAACCCCACAGTATGTAGATCATAGCCAACGTTTTCTTCTATCAGATGCCGCGTCTCTGATTTAATATCAAGCTCCTTGATCCCACTTGAATCAAACTGTGAAATATGATATATTAAGAACTGTGTAATGTTTTGAACTACCAACAATAAAAAAAAAGAAGAGACACAAACACACAGATCTAGGAAAGACGACCCTGTGAAGAAGGCAGACTTTGAAGTAAAGCTGCTGCAAAGCAAGGAATGCTTGGGGGTTCGGGAAACTGGAAGAGGAAGGGAAGGACCCCAACTCTTCCCTAAGAGGATTATGAAGGAAGCTGGCCCTGCCGACACCTTGCGATATTGGACTCACAGCCTCCAGAACTGTGAGAGAGGAATTCTGTTGTCTGAATCCACCCAGTCTCTGGTACTTTGGTTTGAGAGTTTGGGGGTTTTGTTTGTTTGGTTTGGGGGGGGGGTTAGTACTAAGAAACTAATATTTTCTTTTAGAATTGAACATTAAGTGATTTATTTCTTTTGCATTGCCTTCTAAATGCTCTACAACTGTTTCTAATTTTATGATCTCGTAGTTATCTAAGACTATGTTCCTTAGTATTTTAAGTAATTAAGGTTTTTTGTTATCTTTTATTTGTTTTCAATATATTAAATCCTGATTAAAGGGTACTGGGGTGTAGTTTGCCTAGGATACATGAGAGCCTTAGTTTAATCCACAGCACTGAAAAAAAAAATTCTTTTTTAGACAACATAATTAAAGAAGATAGATAGACTATAAAATTTGGTTTTTTAATTTTCAAACGTTTCCTTTGTCTTCAAATTTATTATTAACTTTTGTAACTATACCACAAATGTATGTTTATTACGTGTTCATATAAATAGATTGTGGTAATAAATGTATATGTTCTTAAGCAGCCTTTGTATAACATACCTAGACAATTCTGAAAGAGAAATACTGAGATCTTCCAATATTATTGTATGTTTAGCAAATTTTCCTGGCATTTTTTAACATTTCATTGTTATATTTTTAGGGCTTTGTTTTGATGCATATAAAAAATATAATTTTAGGGCTGGGGTTGTGGCTCAGCGGTAGAGCGCTCGCCCAGCACATTCGAGGCCCTGGGTTTGATCCTCAGCATCACATATAGATAAATAAAATAAAGATATAAAAATATATATATATATATATAATTTTTACATTTTCTTCATATATCACACAAGGTTTTGTTGGTTTATTTGTTGGTTGGTCACATAGTAATAGAGCATCTATTACTCTCATGTTAGTTTTCATGGATTTTTACTTTAAAAACTTTTATATTTTCCTATTTTTCATTTCTCTTTTTTTCTTTCTTTCTTTATAATTTGGGAGGTATTTCTTTCACTTGCTCCTCTGGACCAGTAATTTCTGTCTGTGTAGTGGTCATCTTTGTGTTAATGTATCTATGGATGGGGAAAGTGGTTTTTCTTTTTCTTTATTTTTTTTTAACTCCAGAAAGTCCTTTCAAGCTGCTGTGGAGTCTCTATAAGTGCACTTCTTATTTTCTGTCCCAACTGGTATCTCATCTCCTTCAGAAGTTCTATTTGTGGCCATGCTCATGGGCTCTGCTGGACCTTGCTATCTCTGGTTTGAACATACTATTCTATTTCTTGATAATTGGGACTCAGGTGGTGTTGCTGAAACAACCACACCAGGTAGCAGTCCACAAGTGGACAAAGACACAGTGGTCCTCAGCAGGATGCATCCCTCTTCTTCCAGTGATGTTTAAAGCCTTATTTTTGGCAACTTCTTGACATCTCAGTTTCCATGGTGACCCAACACACACACACAATGGTGGACCATCAGACTTTTCTTCCCAGAGTCTCTCCATCTCTTTGTGCCAAGCTCTTCCCCATATCCCTGTTTACAACCCATCAAGGATGTCTGTCATTAGCATCCAGACTTTCACATAGCCCCCAGCAAAGAAAGCCCTACCCCATTCTCTCCAATGTGACTCCAGCCAAGCCCATGGCCTCATTTCTACTAATCAACCTGCAATCCTCAACTGGTTGTATATTAAAAAAAAAAGGAAGATGTATTGGAGTTGATTGATGATGAATGGAAAAAAGAGTTAGATTCATGTTACTGTCTTTCCTCTAGCAGTGGGATTTATCCAACCTCGTATCCTAATGAACTTGTGTCCTCCACCTGAAATCAGCAAGTTCTACTGAAAACAGCATGAGCTTTGGAGGGACACATCTTTGTTCAACTGTTATGAGTTCAACTTGGAAATGCGACTTAATCAGCATTTTTTTTTTCTGAGCCTCAATTCTACACTGATGAAGTGGAACCAATGAGGAGAGTGAGTGAAATAATATATTTAAATAATTCTCCCAGTGTGTGACACATGATGGGTTTTGCAGAAATATTAGTTTCTTTCCCTTGAAATTTGATTTTCAAGAAGTAACGGTTGACCAGTGGGCATTCCTCTGGGTTATTATTTCAACAACTGTCCTTCCTGATCACCATTCCTCGTAAGTGTTCTTACTCAATCAGTCATTTTGAAGTATCTAGGTTAATGGTCAATATTGTAGGCTTCTTGGCATTCCAGTGCCTTCCTGTGATGTACAACTATGTATCACAAATCATGAAACCACATACTAGAAAGGGGAAAACACCACTGACCTTGGGCATACAGTTGGGGGCCAAACTGGATAGGGGTGTTCAGAAATCAGCTCCAACTACAAAGCTAGAGGCATTAAGAGCATAATTATCCTTTTAAAGGTTATCACGTAATTGAATCTCTAATTTTGCTAGAACATAGATTAATTTGCTCCACTGGGATTGCCAAGAAAAAGCTTTATCCCAGGAGCTCTACAGGAATATGCAAAAGAATTTTTAATTGCAACAAATTACATGAGTAGATTCTACTTGTGAACGGAGAAAATATATGGAAAGCCTTTTTGAATAATTAAAGTGAAAGACATCAAAGACCTCTTAATAAAGGTACGAAAATCCAGGCATTGAAGAACAATAATGTTAATGTCCACTTTGGAATACTGAGCTATATACACTTACAGAAAGAATTTCATCTCTTTTACCCTACCCCTCCTTCCTCTCACCCCCACACCTCTCACATTCCATGGGAATATTTTAGTTTACTCCTGAAAATTTTTGCATAGACTAATCTCCAGGTTGCCTTACCAACCTGGGAATTTCTTACCAGTTCAAAGTTATGAACAAAAACTTCCCTTCTTAATATATTGCAGCTAGTAAATGACAGACCCAAGATTCAAAGTAAACTTTCTGATACCCAGCTGGCTCTCCTATAGATTGGATAGAAATTCAGAGAGGTTATAAGATAAAGAGACATCCGGGGAAAACCTGGGAGAAAAAAAATGTCCCACTCAAAAGACCAGAAGGAGTCAAATTCAAACTGTTGCATCATTTAAATGTATACCTCATGAATTAACACCGCCTCAAATAAAAAAGTATTTATTGAGATCTTTCTATGTGAAAGACACACACTAAGCTGGTGACAATGAAAAGTGAGAATGGGTATTCCCTTTTTTCTTAAAGTACTTGAAACCTTGAATAGAGCAAACAAGGCTCTTTTATTGGTTTTTTCTTCACCCACTGGCCTCGAGAAGAACTATGTTGTGGGGTTTACTAGGAGGGTATTACAAAGAAATGGACAATAAGAGCCCAGATGGAACTGGGGATGTGGTTCGGTGGCACAGCACTTGCCCAGCCTGCAAGAGGTCCTGAATTCAATCCCCAATGTCAGAAGAAGAAGGAGGAGGAGGAAGAGGAGAAGGAAGAGGAGGAAGAGAAGGAAGAGGAGAAGGAAGAGGAGGAGGAGGAGGAAGAGGAGGAGGAGAAGGAGGAGGAAGAGGAGGAGGAGAAGGAAGAGGAGGAGGAAGAGGAGGAGGAGGAGGAGGAGGAGGAGGAGATCATAAGGAGACAGGAGGGAACAAACTGATTTAGAAAATTTCCTACTTAAGTATTGAAATCCACTTCTGTCTTATCACCTAAACACACACACACACACATACTTCACTAATAATTTATCACTAATAAAACTGAATGGATGAAGCAGTTAAATGGAGAGTCCCTTCCTGATGTCACTAACACTCTCACCCTTGAGAGAGCAGCAGGAGAATTCTCTGAGCAGCGTAGCCCAAGACACAGCTCTGCCTACCCAGAGGCAGCTTCTGCTAGTTGGGTGAGAAATTCAGTCCCATCAAGCCTTTGCCCTGTGTTTTCACTAAACTATGTCCCTTAAGCTTCTTCCAATGCTTGATGTGCCTTTGTCAGTGTTTTCACTACTGTGACCAAAACACTTGTCAAGAACAACTTTAGAGGAGGAAAAGTTTATCTGGGGGCTCACCGTTTCAGAGTTCTTAGTCCACAGGTGGCCAACTCCATTCTCGGGGCCTGAGGGGAGGCAGAACATCGTAGCAGAAGAGTGCAGTGAAGGAAGATGGCTCAGGTCATCCCACTAGGAAGCAGAGGCAGAGCTCTGCTCAGCAAGGACAAAATACGAATGCCAAAAGCTGTCCCCCAGGGACCCACCTCCTCCAGCCACAACCTGCCTGCCTTCAGTGACCACCAAGTTAGACTCTATCTGGGAATTAATCCACTCATCAGATTCAGGCTCTCACCCTCCAATCATTTCTCCTCCACACCTTCTTGCATTGTCTCACACATGAGCTTTTAGGGGACATCTCATATCGAAACCATGACACGATGCAAAACTCCAAAAGAACTTTTGCACCCAACAATCAAAACACTACCAGAGGGAAATTATATAGAAGGAGACATTCATACGTTTCTTTTTCTTCATTTTCTTAGAGTGCCCTTTGAATTGTTGGATGGAATAACAAAGAAAAGCTAAAAAAAAAAAAAGTAGAGGTAAAAAAAAGTGAAAGCAAATAAAAAAAAACAAAGAGACAAACATAGAAGGCATCTGGGAGGCATCATTTTGAAGAAGATTACTAAATACATTGCAGAGAGGACAGAGGGAATAAAGGAAGTGATAGTGGCCTTAAAAATCAATGCAGGGCCCCATGTGAATACACAATTGATCATTAATGTTAAAAATGCTGAGAACAGGTGGGAGTCCCTGCTGCCAGATACCATCAGCAATAAAAAGAAAAAAAACTCTGGTTATATATGTTTCACATTCAGGTGATGGATCTGTTAATTGACCTGATTGTGGTAATCATTTCACAATGCAGCAAAACATCACAGGGTACACCTTAAATTGATGCCATCTTTTAGTTGTCAGCGGTACTTCCACAAAGCCAAGGGGAAAAGAGAAGGAATTATTACAACATCCAATAAAGTATGTTATGTCTCTCATTAGAAAGTTAGACTGAGAGGGGGAAAGAAAAGGCCACCTCAAAAGGTTACACACTGTAGGAGTTCATTTAAATAAACTACTTGAAATTATAAATTGATAGAAATGAAGAACAAAATCATGGCTGCCAGAAGTTAAGGAGGGGGTGGAGCCACAAGAAAGGTGTTATCTGACTCCATCCGTGTTAATGTCAGGTAACTGACGTTGTCCTGTATATTTACAAAATCCTACCATGGGGTGAAACTGCAAACAGAGTATGCAGGATCTCTGTGCATTATTTCTTACAATTGCATATGAATCTACAGTTACTCCAAAATGAAAAGTACATCTTAAAAATGGGTCAAGTCCCAGGAAATAACTAGCTCATAGAACCAGAGTGGTTGATCTTTTTTTTCTTTTATTGGTTCGTAAGCTATACATAACATCAGGTTTAATTTGACATCAGGTTTAATGCATGGAGTATAGTTTGCTCCAATTAAGTCCCCAGTACTTACCCTTATCCTCCCCCTTTTCCCTCCCCTGTTCCTTTTCCTTTACTGATATTTCTATTTACTTACATTTTTTAAAAATTAGTGTCTTGTGGATATATATAATGATGAGAGTGGTTGACTCTTAAAAGTAGAATCAAGATAATATCATGCTAAGTGAAATAAGCCAATCTCAAAAAACCAAAGGCCAAATGTTTTCTCTGATATGAGGATGCTAATTTACAATAAGTGAGGTAGGCTGGGGAAGAATAGAGTTATTTTAGATTAGATAGAGGGAGGTGAAGGGGAAGGGGTTTGGGGTAGGAAGAAAAGTAGAATGAATCAGACATTATCACCCTATGTACATTTATAACTATATGACTGGTGGGATCATGTATAACCAGAAGAATGAGAAATTATACTCCATCTATGAATGATTTATCAAACTGCATTCTACTGTCATGTATAACTAATTAGATCAAATAAAACAATTGTTTAAAGTGAAGGATCGAAAAAGGGATTATTCTAATCAATAAATGGGCAAAGGAACTGAACAGACATTTCACAAAAGAAAAAATATGAACAGTCAACAAATATATGAAAAAATGTTCAACATCTCTAGCAATTAGAGAAATGCAAATTAAAACTACACTGATATTTCATCTCACTCCAGTCAGAATGGCAATTATCAAGAATATAAACAACAATAATGTTGGCGAGGATGGGGGGGGGGTGCGGGGGAAGGTACACTAGTACATTGCTGGTGGGACTGCAAATTGGTGCAACCACTCTGGAAAGCAGTATGGAGATTCCTCAGAAAACTTGGAATGGAACCATCATTTGTACCAGTTATCCCACTCTTCAGTATATATCCAAAGGACTTAAAATCAGCATACTATAGTGACACAGCCACATCAATGTTTATAGCAATTCAATTCATAATAGTTAAGCTATAGAACCAACCTAGGTGCTCTTCAACATATGAATGGATAAAGAAACTGTGGTATGTATACACAATGGAATATTACTCAGCCATAAAGTAGAATAAAAATGTGGCATTTGTTGGTAAATGGATGGCACTAGAAACTATCATGCTAAGTGAAATAAGCCATTCCCAGAAAAACAAAGGTTGAATGTTCTGATATGCGGACGCTAACACATAACAAAGGAGGAGGAGGTCAAAGAATAGAAGTTCCTTGGATTAGACAAAGGGCAATGAAGGGAAGGGAAGGGGGATAGGAATAGGAAAGACAATAGAAAAAAACTGGAGATAACTTTCCTATGTTCATATATAAATACACGACCATTGTAACTCCACATCTTGTGCAACCACGAGAATGGGAAGTTATACTTCATGTATGTGTAATATGTCAAAATGCACTCTACTCTCATGTATATCTAAAAAGAAAAAATGAATAATTTTTAATAAATAATTATTTTTAACTATATTAGAAAATAAATGATTTTTTTAAAAAAAGGAGTTTCTCATTTTAGTTGAAGGCCTTGTGAAATCATGCAAATTTTTGGAATCATGATAACAATTTATTCTTTAATGTACTGAGAGAAGTGATTGTGATTAGAGAGTAAAATGGAATAGACTTGTAAGGCTTTACCTATTTAAAGCCACTTTGCTGAGGTATGATTGGCATATAGAAAGCTGTACATATTTAATGTATAATTTTTAAATTCTTTTTAGTTGTAGATGGATACAATATATTTATTTACTTATTTTTATGTGGTGCTGAGGATCAAACCCAGTGCCTCACATGTGTGAGGCAGGCACTCCACCACTGAGCCCCAGCCCCAGCCCCTAATGTATACAATTTGATGAAGTTTGGAGAAAAGTCCATAACTGTGAAAAGGCTACCACCATCTGTGTCATAATCATATCCATCACCTCCAGAAGTTTCCACTTACCTTATTATAGTTGTTTTTTGTTGTTGTAATTATTATTATTATTTATGATAAGAATGCTCAACATAAAAGCTACCGTCTTAGAGAAAAATTTTTGAGCTAATGTTTTCCTATTTTGCCCAGGCTGGCCTCAAACTCTTGGGCTTGAGTGATCAATCCTTCAATAGCTCAGCCTCCCAGGTAACTGGGACTACAGGTATATGCCACCATGTCTGACCTTTCAGCAAACATTTAAATATATAATACAAAACTACATAATACAGCATTGTAAACTGTGGGCTCGAGGCTGGACAGTAGCTCTCCAGAACTTACTCATCCTGAACAACTGAAACTTTGTGCCCTTTGACTAACACTGCCCATCTCAATTTCCCCCGGTCCTAGAACCTGTCATCCTACCCTTCTTCTATGGATTTGACTGTTTTAGATTCTGTGCATAAATGGTATCAGGTAGTGCTTGTTCCCCTGGGTCTGGCATCTTTCCTCCAACAGAATGTCTTCCAGGTTTATCCACGATGTCATAAATGGCAGGAAAAAATATTAACATTTACCAAGTACTTGCTACTTGCCAACCACAGTGCTGAGCATTTTATATGCACATTCCCAATTCATCCCCTGGAAAACCTATGGAGTAAGTGTTCTTTCCTTCCATTTCACACATGCACACTTCAAGGTCTAGGAGGCTGAGGGAATCTCCCAAGTAAGTAACCAGGAACATAGTCTAGCCCAGCGTTGTTGTTGTTGTTGTTGTTGTTGTTATACAGATCTATGGGGCACAGTGTACTTTGATACATGTATAAAGTACGTAATGATCAAATATGGTCATAAGCATTCCCTCCTTAAACACCTTTTTCAATTTTTTGATTAACATAGAATAATTGTACATATTTATCAGGTACAGTGGGATATTTTAATACATGTATATAATATATAATGATCAAATAAGGTAATTAATGTTTCTGTCTCCTTATCATTACTTGATGTTTGAAGCCTGTGAGCACCTCTCTTCTGGTTATTCATAAAATAGATGATCTGCTATTGAGAACCATAGTCACCTCACTGTGCTGAAGAATACTAGAACCTACTCCTTCTAACTTTGTTTTCATACCTGTTATCATAGTCTCTCCCCCTCTCCTTCACCTCCTGGAATCACTATTCCACATTTGGATTAATTTTTTAGAAGCTCCTTCCCAGCAAAGGAAACAATCAACAGAGAGAGGAGACAACCTTCAGAATGGGGGAAAAAGTGTAAATTATTCATCTGAGAGGGGATTAGTACACAGAATATATAAGGAACCTAAAAACCTCAGCAACAATAAATAAATAATTTTAAAACAGACATAGTATCCAAATAGACATTTCTCAAAAGAAAAAATTCAGATGACTGGCAGAGTTATAAAAAAAATACTCATCATCACTAATCATCAGGGAAAGACAAATCAAAACTACAGGAAATTATCTAACCCATAGTGAATGACTATAGTCAAAAAAAAAAAAACAGAAAAAAAAGATTAATGCTGGTGAGGATGTGGGGGAAAGGATCTCTTATATTCTGTTGATGGGATTGCAAATTAGCATAGTCATTGTGGAAGCCAGCATGGAGGTTCCTTATAAAACTAAAATAGAACATCAATGTGATCCAGCTACCCATATACACTTCTGGGTATATATGCAAAACAAATGAAATCTGCATAACAAAAAGATCTCTGTGGCCATGTTTGCTGTTGCACTATTCACAATAACTAAGATATTAAATCAAACTATATGTTCATCAATAAATGAATGAATAAAACATGTGAGATAGATAGATGATAGAGACATGATGGAATATTATTCAGCCTTCAAAAGTAATGATATCCTCCAAAAAACCAAATGCTAAATGTTTTCTTTGATATAATGAGGCTAATTCATACTGGGATAGGGAGAGGGAGCACTGGAGGAATAGATGAACTCAAATAGGGCAGAGGGGTTGGAGGAAAAGGGAGGGGGCATGGGGTTATAAATGATGGTGGAATGTGATGATCATTATTGTCCAAAGTGCATGTATGAAGACACGAATTGGTGTGAATATACTTTGAATACAACCAAAGATATGAAAACTATGCTCTATATGTATAATATGAATTGTAATGCATTCTGCTGTCATATATGAATAAAAATAAAGTAATGATATCCTATAATTTATAGCAAAATGGATAGAAATGGAAGGCATTCCATTAAGTGAAGTGTCAGATATATACATAAAGACACATACCACATATTCTCTCTCATATTGTAGGGGCACCCCTTCCTCCACAGAAAATCTTAAGCTTCTCCAGAGACCCTCACCATAATTGTTCTTAGACTCTTAGCAAGAATTTCTGCAAAAGAATAGCGGGTGAGAGGTATTTTTGCAGAAGCAACTGACTAAGACTAAGAAACACCAACTCAAGGCCTTCACAGAGGCATTTGCATTTCAAAGGACAGTCCTTAGGTCCTAGGAAAAGTCCTTTACAATCCAAAGGTGAAAGTAAATGTTGAATTAGGTCCTTGGAAGCCAGCTGGTGGGGAAAAGGGGAGGAGAACTCTGCCTTTCCCTGGCACTGATGTTCACAGAGAGTGTCCCTGGGGGGTTATTTCTGTAAAATCTGGCCCGAGTTGGGGTCCAGAAGAATAGAAAAAAAAAAACTACTTTTATGCAGACTTCTGCAGATTGTGAGCCTCTGAGCTCCTCCCCGTACCTACTGGGTATAAAGTTCTGAAACTTTCTGAACTCGGGGTTCAGAGGGATTGATTGTGGCGAAAGCCTTTTTTCCCCTCTGGACTTGACTGCAGCCAATAAACCTGCTTCCTGCTAATTCCTTGGTGTCCAGCCTCCTCTGTCCTACAACAATATGTGGCAGCTAAAAATAAGCCCCATGTTCTAAATACTCCTTGAAAAGAGAACTATAGCTTCCAAAATGTCTTGTTTATTCCTAGATAAACAGAAAGGATGAATTTGGGTGGGGGGGGGTGAAGTGGGTCTTGGTATCAGGGAAACCTGGTGTGAGCCCAAGTTTCACAAATTATAGTTGTGTGGGCTTGGAGGAGTGACTTAACCAATCTGAGTCTCAGCTTCCTCATCTAAAATGAAGGACTAATAGCACCACCCAAGTAGAAGTTTGCTGGGAGAATCCAATGAGATCATTTGGGCATCTTAAGCGTTAGCACAATACCTGAAAACATTCCTCCACATGGTATAACGACTATCACTACAGACACTTTGGTTGTCACAAAATTTGACATTGTTATTTCTCATAATAGGTTTCAGATAAACCTCTTCCTCCGATCCCTACCCAGAGGCCATTGAACCTTCCATTGAGACAACTCTGAATTAAGTGAGTTTAGTCAGAAAACTATCAGATCCTGGTGGTTGCTGATCTTCTTTCCTTTGGTATCTAAGAGATGCAGAAAGAAAAAAACTTAGTAGCTACTGTTTTGTTGTTGCTGTTTGGTTTGTCTTTTGCTGTATTATTGGTACTGGGCTGATTTTAATGAAATCTGTCCAAATGTGGAAGAGACAAAGATGTTATAATACTCAAATTTGCATCTCCCATATTTAACCAGTATGATCATCTTTCCATATTTGCTTCACATTCATTCATCAGGAAAGAAAACATTACAAATATGGAGGTAAAGACACCTTCAATCACCATTATCTCATGCTTTTTTTCTCTCCATCCCTCATTCCACCTCCAAGTGCTAACTTGCCTAGGCAGCTTTGAATAGGTCTAGGTCCCCAGACTATGACTTTGGAAGCTCACTTCCTAGTCTTGAGGACAGATATCACTGTGAGTTCATCAACAGATGACTGGGGAATGTAGCTCAGTGGTAAAGCACTTGCCTGGCATGTATGAGTCCTTGGGTTCAATCCCCAGAACCACAATAAATAAATAAATGTCATCAACCAGGAAGTCTTTTTTTGAGCCTCTGCCAGATGTTACATATGAAAGGACAGTCCCACATGATCCTCCCACTATGAGCTTAACGTAAAGGTGAGATGGCAGACATTGAGGCAGCTATGTGACCCAATTCCCCTTTGAACAATCTCTGGCCATATGATTTAAACAGGGCTAACTCTGCACTCTGTCTTTAGGTAATGGCCAATGAAGTTGTTGAATCCCCCGCTGGCTATAACCACTGCTTCAGTAATCTGAGTTTAGCTAATTAAAGCCAGTTCCAGAATTTTTTCTGAAGCTACAGGTAAAAGGTGCTACCTAACTTCTGGAGTAACTAAGTGTGAGGATGTAAGCATAATTCTGAAGAAGGCACCAGAAACCTATGATAGAACCATCATAGAGAAAGAGTATTGCTGAATGATACAACTGACTCTCTGGATCAAGAAATGCCAATACGTGTGTATGGCTGGACTTCCCAGTTAAAGGGTCAATAAATTCCCTTCATTATTGTGCTTAGATTTGTTGGAGTTAAATTTATGTCCTGGATAATACAAAATAAAACATAAAATGGGCCAGACAGGACATAACAGCCAGCACTCATACAGTACTTACTAGGAGACCTGCAACCTCTTCTGTATTTTACTTGTGGAAGCTCATTTACTCCTCAGCAGAATCCTCTGAAGTGTAGGTCCTCTGACGATCCTCAGTCTACAGATGAGGAAACTGAGGACAGAGAAGCACCTTGCTCCAGAGGTCTGAAATATTAAAGGTGGAGCTGAGATTCAAATCCAGGAAATCCGAATTGGAATCTAAATTGTGTATCACTACTGCATAACTTGGGAAGTGAATGATCATGGAAGTCATGAGAAAAGAGAAAATGTGACCATAGTTATTACATTTCATAAAAGGTATTGTGTCTTTAACTGGACTTTAAAGGATGAGAAGTATAAATGCTAGACATAGACAGGGAAAGAGAATTCCGAGAAGGGAGAAAACCTGCACAAAAACAAGAGGTAAACACAAGAGCACTACAACTGAGAAGGACGAGTCAAGACCTTATATGATTTCTTTATTTTAAGAACTCAGAGAGATTGTAAAATTTAATATGTACTATGATACCCTAATATTAAATTAGAAAGTGAATTAAGCCAAATCCCTCAGTGTGTTTGACTCGAAGTAGGTGACAAGGTAGTTCCCGTCTCTACCAGTCTCCCTAATCCTCTCAGACCCTCAGATGGCAGGTCCTGGCATCTAACTACTATGAGGAGCTTTAGAACCCAATGAATTGCATTCAAACTCCATCTCTGAAATTGACTAGTTACGTGAACTTGGGCAAGCTAGTTCATACATCAGAAGCTGTTTCCTCATCTGTAAAGTGGAGTTAAGAATCTCTTGCTTATGTCACTGCTTCACAGTTTAAATGAGGTCCTGTTCTTACAAGCTCAACAGAGTACCCCACACAACCTAAATTGCCAATATGATCAGCACTATGATGATTCATGTCAAAATCAAGTGACAATGAAGGTGCATGTTGCACTTGATACTGAAAAGATCCAGGATATTTGCTTGGATCATCTAAGCTGTCTGTCCCCCCCATTGGGGGGAAGTGGCCAAGGCAGTAAAAACTATCTATTGCTTTCCTTTTCAAGCAACCAGAGTAATTTTTCAACCATCAAAATTATAAAGAAGATGTTCAATCTGCTGATAATTTGATCCTAATTAGAATCTCCATCCACAATGCTGGACTTGCAAGGAGAGAAAAAAAAAAAAAAAGCAGAAATGAAGCAGCAATTAACCTTTGATTCTGAGCTTCTTTGCTTCTACCCAACACGGGTCAGTTGCCATAGAGATTATACCTACATGATCTGCAGAGATGACCAAAGCCGCCTGGAGCCTCTGAACTGGCCTCTTCTCAGTGTGGCTTCAGGATAATTAAAAATCTGCTAAAAGAGAATTGAAAGTTGATCTGAAACTCTGACCCAAAGCAGACTCGAATGGAAGTGGAAAGGAAGGGGAAGAAAGTGAGGAGAATGTAGAGCCTGGGGTGGGAGGGATTAAAAAGCACACACTACTTTGCCTGACTTGGAAAAAAATCCAGTGTTTCACCCATAACTTTTCAGAGTTGACTATCTGAGCTTAGGAGAGACAGATATGATAAGAAGAAAATGAATGGTGTCAAAAGAGTTTGCCACTTCTATTGGGAGACTTCTTAGCTTTGGATGGAGACCCAGCTTCCCTTAGCCAGGGAGGATGAAGGGAAGGAGGGTTGTTATGCAGGAATCTCTCTAGTCTCTAGAAAAGTGAATGAGCATGAGTCAACCCAGCGCAGACAGGCAACAAAACATATGGCCAGATGTCCTGGGCTGAGTCAAGCCAGCAATAGTATGAGTCTTAGTGGCTAATAACACAGTACTGTAAAATAAGATTTAGTATGCAAGCTTTGAAGAAAAGAGGTTCTTTGTGGCTCATGGTTCTGGAGGTCAAGGTCAAGGGGTTGCATTTGGTAATGGCCTTTTTGCTGGTAGAGTCTTGAAGCAGTGCAGGACATTTTGTGGAAAGAGACAGAGAGCATGCTATGTGCGTGTGTGTTTCTTCTTCTTCTTCTTCTTCTTCTTCTTCTTCTTCTTCTTCTTCTTCTTCTTCTTCTTCTTCTCTCTCTCTCTCTCTCTCTCTCTCTCTCTCTCTCTCTCTTTCTCCATATAAAGCCACTAATCATGGAGCCTCCACCCTGATGATCTTATTTAATCCTAGTCACATCCCAGAAGCCCTACCCCTAATTGCCATAGTTGGATTACATTTCTACTGTCATAATACAGTAATGCCTTAATGGGGATTAAGCTCCAAGATGAGTTTCGGAGGTGACAAACCATATTCACAATATCACATTCTGCCCCTGGCTTCTTGAAATTTATATCCTTCTCAGAAAACAGATGGAGTACAGGAAAGGGAGCAAGGGGTAAGGAGGAAGGGAGGCAAAGGGGACATACTGAGGCTTGAAATGGAGCAACTTATGTTATATGCATTTATGAATATGTCAAAATGAACTCCATTAGTATGTATAACTATATGCACTAACATTTGAAAAGTCCATATCCTTTTCACATAGAAAATACTATCTTTCCACCAAAATAGTTCCAAAGTTCCAAATCATCCCAGCATCAATTCAAAAGTCCAAAAACCAAAGTCTCATCTGAGACTCAAGGCAAACCCCTTCCAGCTATGAGCCTGTAAGATCCAAACAGGTTATACACTCCAATACACAGTGGTGGAGCAGGTACCAGATGTGCCTTCCCATTCCAAAAGGTGCTAAGAGCCATAGCCAAATAGTATGATGCATGGCATTTTTGGTTGAAAGGTGACGCCAGCAAGCCATTGAGATGATATGTTTATGTTAAGATCTGCATTCATATGGATATTAGACCACTGCTGTCCACCTGGGCTTGCTGGGACTCCTGGAGAGTTCCCATTGGTTGGGGAAGTGCCGTAGGAGGGAATTCCAGAAGAGGGATTTCCTGTTGGAGTGTGTGCCGGGGAGAACCCTGTGTGTGTGGGTCAGCATATTTCCCGAGAGCATACAGGGCATTGGCAGGAGTTTCAGAATAAAGTTTGTTCCTGTTTGAGTGGCTCGTGATTTTGTGCCCAGCCAGACTGAAGCAAAAAGGGAGGAATAGGTAAGAAGGAGGCAAGGTGGGCCCAAAGTCTGAAACCCAGGAGTGCTATTGATCAACCCAGGGCCTCATGTCTGCTAAGAATACTACATCTTAAAGCTCTAAGTCCAGCATCCTGGACACACTGAGGTGGGGTTTGAGCCCACAAGAACTTGAGCAGCCCCAACCTTGTGTCTTTGCTGGGTTTGGCCCATGATTCAGCTACCTCAGTTTGGAGTCTCACAGCTTCAACTCTCCCAGGCTGATGTTGCGTCTGGTAGCTCTATAGTTATGAGCTGGTTATTCTGCCATCAAGGTTTCCCTTGATGTGGGACTCTGCTTGGTCTCCCAGGCTTTCTTTGAAATCTTGGTGGAAGCTGCTAAATCACAGCTCTTGCCTGCTACACACATGCAGAAAGTAATGGGAGGTGGACATCAATGCCTGATACTGGTTCCCTTCAGTGTAACGGTATAAACCACGCTCAGACCCACTTGAACCATGGCCAGAGTGGCTGTGGAGTACTTTTCCAGAAATCAGGGAGCAGAATCCTGAGGTGGCTACGTGCTATGAGCCCATGGAGAATGCCCCAGGTTCCCTAAAATGATTCTGCGGTCTCAGTCTCTAGACCTAGGATAGGAGGGGTGGCCTGGAAGATTTCCCTGATGCCCTGGGATCTTTTTCCCTTGCCTTGATGGTTAGCACTTGCTTCTCTTTTATCTATGCTAATTTCCTTAGCAAGCAATCGCTAGGCCACACTACTGCATGTTAGCCAAACTGTTTGTTGTTTTGATATTTCCTTCACCCGGTATCCTAGTTCATCACTTTTAAGTTCAACCTTCCATAATGCTCTAGGACATGGCCACATGTCATCCAAGTTCCTTGCAATGGGTGACAAGGGTGGATTTGAATCCAATTTCCAACAAAATATTCTTCATTTGTATCATTCTGGTCATGAGCACTTATCCAGTCTCTCAGAGTTTCCAGCTCTTCTCTAAACTTATTGTCTTCTTCTGAACTCCCCAGGAGAATTTCCCATAATTCTAGGATTTTTCAAACCAGCTGCCTCAGACTCTTCCAATATCTGCCCATTGCTGGGTTCCAAAGTCACCTCCACATTTTCAGATATTCATTACTAGCAACAGCATCATTCTGAATACCAATTTTCCGTATTAGTCTGTTTTCTATCACAATAATGAAGTACCTATGTTTGGGAAACTTATTAAGAGAGAGAGATGGGGGCGGGGGAGAGAGAGAAATGTATTTAGCTCACAGTTTTGGAAGCTGATAGTCCAAACAGTATGGCACCAGCTCTGGGGAGGGTTTTCCTGACTACATCACATCATGGCAGATGATAGTATAGGGGAAGCAATGCAAGAGGGAGTTGGTTACATGGCAAGACAAGAAACCAGAGGGTGGAGAGGGCCCAGGCTTGCTCGTTTATACAACCCTATTGTAAGAACTGTGAGAAATACTAAGTCCAGTGGTCTATTTTCAGAATACAGCACTTAGCCTTCAAAGTAAAATTACTTGAAATGTAAGCGGCTGGAGGGGAGAGCAGAGTGCAGAGTTATAAGCAGTTAGCACTGGAGTGTGACCAATTCACAGTCCCTTGACAAACAGTAGGTGAGGGGGAAGGGGCCTTCCTAAGTAACAAAGATAAACTGCATACCTCCAAGACACACTCACCCCAAGAAGTCTCAAAGGGAGGTGGAGACAAATAAAGGTACATTTCTTTAAATAACCCAATAGGCAGCAGTAAACCCTGGGTGACATCCTAGAAGATTGTATACCCACAGTACTCAGCCAATGAGGAACCTGGGGACGGACCTTGCACACTAGGGGAAAATTCTGATTATAACTGCTCTGGGTGTGCTTGTTCACCCAGACACCCTGTCTTGCAAGACTGTCATTAAACACCTTGCTTTCTCTGTGACTTTTGTCTCAGTCCATTCTTTGGTTTTGGAAAGGTGAGTTTGTTTTTCACAGAACTCACTAGTGTTGCACAAGAACTCCTTCTGAAGATGGTGCCCTTAATGACCTAATTACGTCCCACCAGATAGGACCTCTTTAAGCTTCCACATTACTTTCCAACACTGCCACGTCAAGGAACAACATGGGGGACACAACCATGCCACAGCACATGGGGACAGCGGTCTGCACCACAACACTAGTGTGAAGAACTAGAGACCATCTGGTTGAGATTCTTACATTTATGATCATCAGGTGTGGTCAGATGAGCAGCGAGCGTAGGCACAGGAAGTTTCCTCCCTCCTGGAAATCCACTTCCTATCTGACCAGTGGAAAACCATCACAGTCAGATCATGCTTGATCTCCATCTGTCTCCATTTACCAGCCTGTTAACCCAACACTCAAGGTCAGACATATAATGAAGTTATTCTCCCCAAGTCTAAGATATGTTAATTACCCAAGATAGTGCTAATCACTATTAGGAAACAAATAAGAGTCTGACTTAAGTGGATTCTAATTAAAACTTGAATAGTATCTCCCAGAGCAGTGACTTTGAAAAAAAAATTTTTTTCTTCAAACTTTTAAAGAAGAACTAATACCAATGTTCCTCAAGCTATACCATAAAATAGTATTTTGGAAGAATCCTTCCAAACTCATTCAACAAAGGCAGCATTTCCCTGGTACTAAAACCTGATAAGGGCACAATGACAAGGGAAGAAAGGAAGGAAGGGAGGGAGGGAGAGAGGAACAGACGGAAGGAGGAACAGAGGGAGGAAGGAAGGAAAGAAAAACTATACACCAATATCCCTGATAGGCAAAAATGCAAGAATCTTCTACAAAATATTTGCAAATCAAATTCAAGAGCACATTTAAAAAGTCATATATCATGATCAAGTTGGTTTCATTTCAGGGATGCAAGGATGGTAATCAATCAACATGTTACATCACATAAACAGAATCAAGGATTTAAAAAACATACTTGATTGTCTCAAGAGATGCAGAAAATGCCTTTGATAGAATTCAACATCCCTTCATGATAAAAGCCCTGAATGAACAAGATACAGAAAGGGCCTACCTCACCATAACAAAGGCTGTATAAGACAATCTACAGCCAACCTCATACTGAACAGGGGAAAACTAAAAGCATTTCCTCTAAGACCAGGAACAAGACAAAGGTGTCCATTCTCACCACTCTTATCCAATAGAACTAGAATTTTAGCTAGAGAAATTAGTCAAGAGAAAGAAATAAAAGACATACAAACAGAAAAATAAGAACTCAAATTATCCCTGTTTGCAGATGATACCATTCAATATACAGAAAATCCTAAAGACTCTACCAAAAGACTACTAGAACTGATGAACAAATTCAGTAAAGTATCAGGATACAAAATAAATGCACAAAATAGTAGCTTTTCTAGACACCAGTAATTAATATGCTGAAAAGGAAACCAAGAAGGAATCTAATTCAAAAAATAGTCACACATAAAAATAAAATAAAATACATAGTAATAAAACTAATTCAGAATGTGGAAAACCTCTTCAATGAAAATTACAAAACATGAAGAAAGAAATTGAAGGAGACATTAAAAGGTGGAATAACCTCTCATACTCATGAATTGAAAGAATTAATATTGTTTAAATGTCCTTAATACTCAAAGTGATCTGCAGATTCAATTCAATCCTCATTACAATATCAATGATATTCTTTACAAAATGTGATCATATGAAGATTGTATCCTAGGTGGAAGCCAGAGAGGAAAAAGGGGGAACAGGACAATAGAAGGAACACCAGTAGAGTGGAAGAAGTGAGCCAGGGGAGGAGGGCAGAAAGGGAAAGAGGAGGTACTGTGGAATTAGACTGACCAAATGTACTGTTATATTGTCTACATATATATGCAAATGATACAACAAATCCTACAATAATGTATAATTATAATGCACCAATTTTAAAATACCTGATTTCAAAACATACTAAAGAGCCATAGTAATAAAAACAGTGTGACATTAGTATAAAATCAGACAGCTAGACCAATGGAACAGAATACAGATCCCAGAAATAATCCATGCATCTTTAGCCAATTGATTCTTTTTTGTGTACTTGTTTTTGTTTTTGTTTTTTTTCTAATTTGTTATATATGACAGCAGAATGCACTTCAATTCATATACAATTCATATACACATATAGAACACAATTTTTCATATCTCTGGTTGTACACAAAGTATATTCACAACATTCGTGTCTTCATACATGTACTTAGGGTAATGATGTCCATCTCATTTCATCATCTTTTCTACCCTATACCCCCTCCCCCTTTGCCCTATCTAGAGTTAGTCTAATCCTCCCATGCTCCCCATCCCAACCCCACTATGAATCAGCCTCCTTATATCAGAGAAAACATTTGGCATTTGGGTTTTTGGTATTGGCTAACTTCACTGAACATTATATTCTCTAACTCTATCCATTTACCTTCAGATGCCATAATTTTATTCTCTTTTAAAGTGATGAATGATATTCCATTGTGTATATATGCCACATTTGTTTTTATCCATTCATCTACTGAAGGGCATCTAGGTTGGTTCCACAGTTTGGCTATTGTAAAATGTGCTGCTATAAACATTGATGTGGCTGTGTCCCTGTAGTATGCTGTTCTTAAATCCTTTGGGTATAGACTGAGGAGTGGGATAGCTGGGTCAAATGGTGGTTCCATTCTCAGTTTTCCAAGGAATCTCCATACTGCTTTCCATATTGGCTGCACCAATTTGCAGTCCCACCAGCATCAACGTGTGAATGTGCTTTTCCCCCCATATCTTTACCAACACTTATTGTTCTTTGTTTTCATAATAGCTGACATTCTGACTGGAGTTGAGATGAAATCTTAGAATAGTTTTGATTTGCATTTCTCAAATTGCTAGAGATGTTGAACATTTTTTTCAAATATTTGTTGATTGGTTGTATATCATCTTCTGAGAAGTGTCTGTTCATTTCCTTGGCCCATTTATTGATTGGGTTATCTGTTTTTTTGATGTTTAGATTTTTGTGTTCTTTATATATCCTAGAGATAGGTGCTTTATTTGATGTGCATGTGATAAAGATTTGCTCCCAAGATAAAGGCTGTCTGTTCATCTCACAGATTGTTTCTTTTGCTGAGAAGAAGCATTTTAGTTTGAATCCATCCCATTCATTGATTCTTGATTTTAATTCTTGCACTATAGGGGCCTAATATTACATGATGGAATTTTGGGCCTACTTTTTCTTCTATTAGACACAGTGTCTCTCGTTAATTTCTACATCCTTGATCCACTTCGATTTGAATTTTATGCATGGTGAGAGATAGGACTTTAATTTCATTTTGTTACATATGGATTTCCAGTTTCCCAGCATCATTTGCTGAAGAGGCTATCTTTTCTCCAATGCATGTTTTTGGCACATTTGTCTAATATGAGATGATAACTGTAATTATGTGGGTTAATCTTTGTGTCCTCTATTCTGTACCATTGGTCTACAAGATTATTTTGGTGCCAATACCATGCTGTTTTTGTTACTATTTCTCTGTAGTTTAAGGTCTGGTACAGTGATGTCACCTGCTTCACTCTTCTTGCTAAGGGTTGCTTTAGCTATTCTGGTCTCTTATTTTTCCAGATGAATTTCATGACTGCTTTTTCTAATTCTATGAGGAATGTCATTGGGATTTTGGTTGGAATTGCTTTAAATCTGTATAGTTCTTTTGGTAGTACGGTCACTTTGACATTAATTCTGCCTATCCAAGAACAAGGGAGATCATTCCATCTTCTTAGGTCTTCTTTAATTTCTTTCTTTAGCATTCTGTAGTTTTTGTTGTAGAGATCTTTCATTTCTTTCATTAGGTTGATTCCCAAGGTTTTTTTTTTGTTTGTTTGTTTGTTTATTTTTTTTGTTATGAGGCTATTGTAAATGGGGTAGTTTTCTTTGTTTCCCTTTCAGAGGATTTGTCACTGATATACAGAAATGCCTTTGATTTATATGTATTGATTTTATATCCTGCTACTTTGCTGAATTCATTTACTAGTTCTAGAAGTTTTCTGGTAGAAATTTTTGGGTCTTCTAACTATAGAATCATATGGGCAAATAGTGCTATTTTGAATTCTTTTCCTATCTGTATCCCTTTAATTTCTTTCATCTATCTAATTGCTCTGGCCAGTGTTTCAAGAACTAAGTTAAATAGAAGTGTGAAAGAGGGAGTTCCTGTCTTGTTCCAGTTTTTAGAGAGAATGCTTTCAATTTTTCTCCACTTAGAATGATGTTGGCCTAGGGCTTACCATAGATAGCTTTTACAATGTTGAGATATGTTCCTGTTATCCCTAATTTTTCTAGTGTTTTGAACGTGAAGTGGTTCTGTGTTTTGTCAAATGCTTTCTCTGCATCTATTGAGATGATCATATGCTTCTTATCTTTAAGTCTATTTATGTGTTATTTATTGATGTCCATAGGTTGAAACATCCTCACATCCCTGGGATGAATCCCACTTGATCATGGTACACTATCTTTTTGATATGCTTTTGTATTTGATTTGACAGAATTTTACTGAGAATTTTTGCATCTATGTTCATTAGAGATATTGGTCTAAAGTTTCTTTCTTTGATGTGTCTTTCCCTGGTTTTGGAATCAGGGTGATATTGGCCTCATAGAATGAATTTGGAAGTGCTCCCTCTTTTTCTATTTCATGAAATAATTTGAAGAGTTGTATTAGTTCCACTTTAAATGTCTTCTAGAACTCAGCTGTGTATTCATCCGGTCCTGGGCTTTTCTTACTTGGTAGGCTTTTAATGGCATCTTCTATTTCATTGCTTGAAATTGATCTGTTTAAATTGTGCATATCATCCTGATTAAATTTGGCAAATCATATGACTCTAGAAATTTGTCAATGCCTTTGATATTTTCTATTTTATTGGAGTATTCAAAATAATTTCTAATTATCTTCTGTATTTCTGTAGTGTCTGTTGTGATATTTCCTTTTTCATCACATATGTTAGTGATTTGAGTTTTCTCTCTCCTTCTCTTCATTAGGATAGCCAAGGGTCTGTCAATTTTATTTATGTTTTCAAAGAACCAACTTTTTATTTTGTCAATTTTTTCAATTGTTTATTTTGTGTCAATTTCATTGATTTTAGCTTGATTTTAATTATTTTCTGTCTTCTACTTCTTTAGGTGTTTATTTGTTCTTATTTTTCTAGGGCTTTGAGATGTAATGTCAGGTCACTTATTTGTTGACTCTTTCTTCTTTTAAGGAATGAACTTCATGCAATAAAATTTCCTCTTAGTACTGTCTTCAGAGTGTCCAAGAGATTTTGGTATATTGTATCAGTATTCTTATTTACCTCTAAGAATTTTTTAATCTTCTCCTTGATATCTTTTGCAACATAGTGTTCATTCAGTACCCTATTATTTAGTCTCCAGGTGTTGGAGTATCTTTTTTTTATTTTATCATTGATTTCTAATTTCATTCCATTATGGTCTGATAGAATGCAGGGAAGTATCGCTATTTTTTTGAATTTGCTAAGAGTTGCTTTGTGGTATATCATATGGTATATTTTAGATATGGATCCATGTGCTACTGAGAAGAACGTGTATTCACTCTTTGAAGGATGAAATATTCCATATATGTCAGTTAAGTCTAAGTTATTGATTATATTGTTGAGTTCTATAGTTTCTTTGTTCAGCTTTTGTTTGGAAGATCTATCCAGTGGTGAAAGAGATGTGTTAAAGTCACCCAGAATTATTGTGTTGTAGTCTATTTGACTCTTGAACTTGATAAGAGTTTGGTTTGATGAACATAGATGCTCCATTGTTTGGGGCATATATAGTTATACTTGTTTTGTCTTTTTGTTGTATGGTTCCCTTGAGAAGAATGAAATGTTCTTCTTTATCCCTTTTGGTTAACGTAGCTTAAAGTCTACTTTATTTGATATGAGGATGGAAACCCCTGCTTGCTTTCACAGTCCATGTGAGTGGTATGATTTTTTCCCAACCTTTCACCTTCAATCTTTGGATGTCTTTTCCTATGAGACGAGTCTCTTGGAGGCAGCATATTATTGGGTCTTTTTAAAATCCAATCTGTTAGACTATGTCTTTTGATTAGTGAGTTTAGGCCATGAACATTCAGGGTTATTATTAAGACATGATTTATATTCCCAGCCACTTTTTATTTTTGTTATTTAACTTGACTTGGCTTCTCCTTTGATTACCTTTTATTTTAGTGTAATACCTTACTCTGCTGATTTTCACTGTTGTTTTTCATTTTCTCTTCATGGAATATTTTGTCAAGAATGTTCTATAATGCAGGTTTTCTAGTTGGAAATTCTTTTTTTTTCTTTTACTTTTTCACCTTTATTTCATTTGTTTAGACATTTATCAGAACATTGAAAGAGCTGTCAAGAAAATATTTTATTTGTTCATATATCCAGCATTCAATGAACATGTGTGGATGTTATACTGTATGTAGAATACTTTGGTTTTTGAAGTAGAGCAATATAAACCACAGTCCCTGCTGTCCAGAGCATCATGCAAAATTTTAATTTCATCATCAAATCTAAAGCTTAATTTTGCTGAATATAAGATTCTTAGTTGGCATCCATTTTATTTCAGAGCTTGATAAAGGTTGTTCCAGGATCTTCTAGCTTTCAAGGTCTGAGTTGAAAAATCTTCACATAAACTAATTTGTTTCCCACTATATGTAATCTGATTCCTTTCTCTCGTGTCTTTTAAAATTCTCTCCTTATTCTGTATGGTAGGCATTTTCATTATAATGTGACTCGGTGTGAACCTGTTGTGATTTTGTATATTTGGGGTCCTGTAAGCTTCTTGTATTTGGTTTTCCAATTTATTCTTTATGTTTAGAAAATTTTATGATTATTATTCCATTGAATAGATTTATTCATTCTTTGGTTTGGAACTCTATGCCATCCTCTATCCCAATAACTCTTAAATTTGGTCTTTTTGTTCTATCCCAAATTTCTTGAATGTTCTGCTCATGATTTCTTACCATCTTCACTGTGTGGTCTACATTCTTTTCAAGATTATGTAATTTGTTTTCGTTGTATGAGGTCCTGTCTTCCAAGTGGTCTAATCTGTTGGTGATGCTTCAATTGAACTTTTAATTTAATTTATTGTTTCTTTCATTTCAAGGATTTCTAGTTGTTTTTGTTTGTTTTGTTTTGTTTTTAAGAACCTCTAGCTCCTTACTGAAGTAATCTTTTGCTTCCTATATTTGCTTATGTGGCTCTTTATAGAAATGATCTTTTGCTGCCTGTATTTGCTCTCTTATATTATCCTTTAATTCTCAGAACATTTTAATTATGTACAGCCTGAACTCCTCTGTAGTTTTTTCTGCTGTGATGGCCATGGATTCTAATAATGTGGTATCTTGATTTGTTTGGGGCACTTTATTCCTTTGTCTTCTCATGTTGATCATGTGTCTTTCCTTCTAGCTCTGAGGTTCTGAGGCATTACCAGTTTTATCCTATAGGCTTATAGTGCCCCTGTAGGGTTACAATTCCTCTCCTTTGAGGGGAAGGACAATGTTAACAGATCCCATTATAAATAATATACAAACTTAAATCAAATAGTTGCTATTAAGACTTTTACAGTTTGGTCACAATGTTCAGAAATAGTGAATTCAATTATTATCTACCATATAATCAGTAGGTTTGCAAAAGGGTTTACAGTGTCTGTAAAAACTATGGACAAAGAACTAGGAGTAAGGTGTAGAATGATATGCTGAGGAGGTAGGTGGTGATGATGTAGAGTTATTATATCTTAGGAAGTGTGAAAGAGAAATCTAAAGAAGAAGGTTAGTAGCAGGAGAAGAGAGAGGAAATAATTTTGGATAGACAAGTAAGTGGTAAAACAGTAGAGTACATAAAAAACATATATATTTTTAAAAATAAAAAATGTAAAAAATTGGAGGAAAAAAAACATAATATACTATTCAGACACCCCAGTCCTCAGTATCCCAATTCATGCAAAGTATTTGGTTTCACATATGTTGGGGATGCGAGGGCAGGAGAATAGAGAAGGAGAAGAAGAAAAAAAAAAATCTCAAAGGAAGGAACAAGGATTGTTTCAGTTGGAGATCAGTATCTTTCCTGCTTCCGTTCTCATCCAATAGGTGTGGCTATCTGTTTTTAGCTGGTATCTGCGCTCTCAGGTTGGTGAATGTTACCAGGGTGGGAAGATTGGTCTTGATGCAGTGCCCCTAGAGGTGGGGCAGGGCACCCACTGGTCCTGATGGGAGACTGCACCTCAAGGATCTCCTTTGGGGCCCGCTCTTGTGATGTGGACACCTGGTCTTATCTCCTTATCTCTCCTGTAGACCTCACAGTTCCTGGTTCTATGTTAGTATGTTAGTGTATCTCACTCACCCTCTCCCTTTCTACTTCCTAATAAGGGACCTTTTCTTTTTCAGGTTTTGCGGCTGCACACCTGCCACTGAGAGCTGTTTTGTGTCGGGCAGTCACTGTGCCGGGTTAGCAGCTGCTGGGAAGAGGGGGGGAGTTAGAAACTATGGGTACCTGGCCAGCTGGAGTTCCAAACTGGGAGTTTCCCCCACTAAAGATGGTGAAAAAAGTGACCCAAGATGAAGGCAGCTGATTTTCAGCAATGGGGTGTTGGGTCCTGTGGGGGGAGCTGGGCAATGGCGTTTGGCTATATGTTCAGAGATGAGCTCTGTAGCGTGTAGTGTTGTGGCTGTAGGCTGTCTTCAGAGCCTGTATGGTGTCCCCTGGTATAGGCAGGCTACCATGTGTAGGGGACTAACTCAGTTGCTGCAGAGCCCCAAGACGTAGGCAATCAGGAGAGCCCCATGTTAGTAGATGGGGGTCCACAGGGGAGTGAAGACTGGAGTTGATGTGCATGGGTAGCAGCAGGATGCCCTGTGTAAGAGTGGTGTCCAGGATTTCTGCTCGAGTGGGTGGTTGAAAGTTCTGCACAGGTGCTGATGCCGGGGATCCCACTCGAGTACCCAGTAGTCCTGTGTGGGCAAGTAGTTGACAGACCTACTCTGACGCTGGGGCCTGGAGCCCTGCACAGGCACATGGCCGTGCTTCCTGCATGGGAGCAGCTGTGAGGGTGTCCTCTGTCACTCACAGAGAAGCAGTATTCTTACTACTTAAGTCCCAGGTCATGGAGCAACACAAAATGCTGCTTCCCTCTGGCCCGCCATCTTGGATCCCCCACCCCAAGCCGAATGATTCTTGATAAAGCTATCGAAACTATATACATCAGAGAAGGAACTGCCTCTTCAAACAATGATGCTAAGAAAAGTGAATATTTACATGTAGAAGACTAAAACTAGACCCATAGTTCTCATCCTGTTCAAAAATCAACTCAAAATTGATCAAAGACATCAATGTAAGACATGAAGCTCTGAAACTACTAGAGAAAAACACAGGGAAAGACATTTCAACGTGGCACAGGCAACAATTCCTGAATCACAATTCTAAAAGCACGGGAAACAAAAGCAAGAATTGATTATGTCAAATTAGAAACTTCTAGACAGCAAAGGAAACCATCAACAGACTGAAGAGACAACCTGTATAATGGGAGAAAAATCTTTGCCAATTGTTCATCGGACAGAGAATTAATACCCAGAACATATAAAGAACTCAAAAAAATTAACAATAAAGCAAGCAACTCAATAAAAAAAAACAGACAAATGATCCAACTAGACACTTCTCAAAAGAATAAATACAAATGACTAATAAACATATGGAAAATGTTGATATCTTTAGCCGTAAGGGAAATGCAAACCAAAATAACAATGAGATTCTATCTTACCCCAATTATAATGGCTATCACAAAAAAAAAAATAAAATAAAAATAACAAATGCTGGTGAGGATGTGGAAAAGAAGGAACTCTTATATGCTGTTGATGGGAATGCCAATTACTATAGGTACTCCTGAAAACAGTATAAACCTTCCTCAAAAAGCTAAAATCTACTATGTAATCCAGCCATCCCTCTCCTGAGTATACATCCAAAGGAATTAAAGCCAGACGAAAAAAGAGACACCTGCATACCCAGGTTTATTGAAGTGCCATTCACAATGACTAAGATGTGGAACCAGCTTAAGAGTGCCTAAAAACAGACGAATGGTAAATAAAATATTATATATATATATATATATATATATATATATATATATATATATATATTCAATGGAGTATTGCTTAGCTATGAATAAGAATGAAATCCTGTCATCTGTGGGAAACTTCATGGAACTAGAGGACATCATGTTAAGTGAAATAAGCCAGATACAGAAAGCAAGAATTGCATGTTTTCTTTCATATGTCAAAACTTTTTAAAAAATTAAAAATATAACATGCTATGAAAGTAGAAGAGGGACGGACTATTAGAGACTAGGAAGGGAGCCAGGGGGAGGGGTAGTGAGGGAGATGAATGGTGGGTAGACATGGTCAGCATACAATATGTGCATGTATGGAAAGGTCGAAACAACTCCTTAATTTGTACAGTTAATCTGCATTAATAATTGCAATTAAAAATTATTTTTCACACGACTCTCTTTATAGGTCTTTCACTCTTGCCAGAGGCACACTCCTTCTGCAAATGCCCCTTCCACATTGAAGCCTTCCTTGATCATCCTCCCCATCGTGAGATCATTCTTGACCGCATCATGAGTAAGTTCTTCATGGAACTTGGCACTGGCTGGAATAATCTCACTTATTTGTGAATATTTTCTATAAGCTTCATAAGAGGTGAGAACTTAATTCCATGCTCATAGCTGCATTTCCAGTGCTATAAAAGTGTCTGGACAGTGCAAATACTCAAAATGCATAAATTTCCACAGGCTTATTCAGAGTTTATGCAATTCAAAGCAAGCTGGTCACCTTTCCACTCTACCTTTCTTTCCCTCTCCAGAAAGTATTTCAGAATGTATGAGCAACAGAATTATCTAACTATTCATTCTTTCAGCAAACATGTATTGAATGCTTACTGTATATGTATTGTGCTAGGTGTAGAGAATAAGCCAAGCAAGGTCCCTGCCAATGGCAGCTCCATTGTATGAGTGAGAACAGCTTCTGGACATTGACATACAAATAAGAGTAAGATTTGGTCATTCAGGATGATGATTAATGCTACAAAGGGAGGCAATGGGTGATGTGATAGACAGTGACTGGGGCAGGGCCTCAGGGGAGGTAACCTCAGTTCAGGTGATGAGTGGAGGTAACATTCCAAAGCCAGACTGTGGAGACACAGGTAAAGGAATTCTAGGCAGAGCAAACAGAGAATGCAAACTCCCCGAGGTGGGAAGAGCTCAAGCACCGTGGTCCAGGGGAGAGAAAGACGTCAGTGGAGAGGAGTTTATTTCATGCAAGGCCTTAGGGACCAGGATGAGGATTTATATTTCATTTTTAGCCCAATGAAAGGCATCAGCAGATTTAATCAGGAGAACGATGCAATCGGATCTGCATGTGAAAAACATGACTCTGGCTTCTGATGGAGAATGAAAGGAGGGGACAGGAACCCATGGGAAACAGCAGAAAGGGGCCCGCGCAGCTATCTGAGCAACAGATAATAATGGCTCCCTTTCCCTGGCTGGTTGAAAAGAAGAAAAACAGCTAAATTCATCTCATTATAATATACATGGTTATAAAATTTTTAAATAAATGATTTGCAAGTTTGTGTGCTTTGTTACAGTAACAAAACATGAATTATATAGATTAGGACAAACAGGCATGTTGGAATATCATGGCTGAGCCCTGCTGAGAATTTAGCCCTGGTTGGGCAGGTAAGAAGAGGCCCGGGGAGCCCCAGGTTTATATATATGCACTGATGGTGCCATGCCTAAGACCGTTCTGCTGGTCCTTTCTGGCCTATTATTGAATTTTTCATCTCTTGGCACTACACATCATCCATGGGCCTGACCTCAGCAAGGTCACTTGGACCATATCTCTCAGGGAAGAGTGCATGGATGCTGGGTTAGTTAGTACCCTGACCCCACTGTCCACACTCCAGGGCGATCAACATTACTGTACAGCGGCCACTGTAAGACAGTCAGTGGTGACTCCTTGGCTGGAAATCTAGTCACATGGAGAAACACAGGACCCAGGCCAGTACTTCACCACCTGCCTCCTAGGACCACCCAATGATTCTCAACTGAGTTGGACAGACGGAATCACCAGTAGCTTTCCTTTTTCAGTTTCATAGGTGATAATCTTTGGATACAGAGTTTAGAGATCATCATGCTGTTGAGTCTGTCCAAGTGATGCTAATAGGAAGTCACATTTTAGAATGACAGGCTCTAGCCCAGCTGCCTTGTCCATTACTTAGGACCCTGTGGGAACTCTTGCTCCCAACTTTCACTCTTATGATAGGTTTTGACAAGTGAATACACCCCAGCAGATTCTAACAGCTACTGTTTAGTTGATGCCCACCATTTGCTAGGCCAGGTGATCAGTACTTCACTTAATCCTAACTTCAAAAGTAACAGCGTCAAGACAGGCTGAAAAAACTCTCGCTGAGAGAAGTTATATTATATGACCAAGATCACACAGCTAATAAGGCAGGTCAAGTTTATACCCAGGCATTACTATTCCATGGCCTATGTTTTCTTTATCACTAAGCAGCTGTAATACCATCTCTTAGAGAAAACAGGATTTCAATTCCAGTTCTGCCCTTTGATTGCTATGTGACTTTGGGAGAGTTATTTAACCTTTCTGAATCCAGGTCCCTTTGTAAACAGTATTTTGCCCACACTAACCCTCCCCTCCCCAATACTTCCTCTGAAAAGAGTCATTCATTCTCAAAAGCATTGTATCCCCCTGCTCTCTGATTTGGTCTGTATCTCCATAGCCATCCACCAAGGGTCCTTTTGGGTCTTGACCAAGGGCCCCCAGGATCTAGCACAGAACTTGAAACAAAGTAAGAGGATGTCAGTGTCCATGGAGCTGAATGGTACAACCTCCCACTGGCATGACACATAATCTGGGAATGTGGCCTTCAGCCAAACCCCCTACAAGAGCCACAGTGGCCTTATTAAGCTCTCTTATCAGGCGACAGAGGCACTCAGTGGAAAACTGCAAAGAATGAATTGCCTGTGTGACCCTAGCGAGTCATTTAGGAATATTAACTATCTTTGCATAAATTTGCATATGTTATGCATCAATTTATGATATATTTATTCAAGGCAAAAAAATGTAGATGTGCAAATACCTCAGCGAAGAGTATTTTTCCATAGCACACAGAGCAGATGTGAAAGAACAGAGTAATTCTACAGTCCTCCATGCCTCACAAAGTTGGGGCTTTCATATTATCAAAAGGTGACCCTGGGCAGCAGGAAAAGGAGAGTGAGCCTAGGTCAGAGGTGAACATGAAAAAAAAAAATCAAGAAGCAATCAGCATCCCTTGCCCCACCCCCATATTTGGACTCCTATGAAAACTTAAGGCCAGAAAAAGAGGAAGATACTGGGCTCCCTTTTGGACTCCAAACCCCTTACAAAGTACCAAGAACTGCAGAAGTTTGATCATTTTTACATGAAAGAAAAATAAACCACCTCTTCAACCCCAGAAGGATTTTCTCTAAAAAAACAAATCTTGATGAAATGGAAAGTGCTTCATTTAATAATAATGATTTCATCGTGCCGATTCTTGTCTCCATTCATTTGCTCATTCGACAAACCTGTACCACCCACCACCGAGTACCTTGATCCCTTCCCTGTTCTCCTGGGGCGACAGGGGAAGACTTGATAGATAAGTCACCATCCAGAAGCAAGAACCACCAAACCCCACAGGAGATTGAGCAACTTCCTTGTTTGAGCCTCCCTTTCTTTATCTGAAAAACGGAGAATGAAATACCAGTGCTCCAGGTTTAATAGAACAGGAGTGTCTCCTTGGGACTGGCACGTGGTAGGTACTCAACAGCTGAGAGTCGTTATCACTATTGTTGTTGCCATCAGGGAACACAAGGACTTGCGGAATAAGGAGCGCCTCATTCTGTGGAACCATTCCGTGGGAATTAAAGTCACCCTGTCACCAGGTCAATCGTGTGTGCCAGAGATTCACAGCACCACTGCTTATGTACTACTTAGCAACTCCCGAATGAATGCTATTCGCTTGTCATTTGGAGACCTCAACTCAGGAGTCTGTGTCTATTCCTGTCCACAATGACATCGGAGGCCTACCTCTTCACTTTTCCTGACGGACCCTGGAGTCTTCCAGAGAGAAAAACAGAGAAGTTGAAAGTGTGTAACCATTAAAATTAATTGCTCCCAAACATTAGAAATCAGACACCCATTGCAAGCATGAAATATGAATAAGGATTTGCTGAAAGCCATTTATATTAAATTACTTTTATAACAATATTTAACATTTAGGCATTAAATATTTAGTGCTCCTTTTCTTTCTGTTTGCAAAGAAGCCTTCAGCTGTTTCATAGCTCTAGGAATCCATGCTGCCCATCTTGTCTGGAGGGCCTACAGGGCTGAACATCAGACCAGCAGTCCCGAGCGTAGAGACCAGTGGAGGTCAGCGACATGACCTTAGCCAACTCTCATCCACTCAACAAAAATTTATGGGGACCCTTGGTGGGAACCAAAGATATGGAGATGTACAAAGCATGATCCCAGAATTCAAAACCTAGTAAGAAACGACAGAAGAGAAAGATTCAATCACTAAAAATGTTGCCTATCCTCCCCCAAAATTCGTCTCACACAAAATGACTTAATAGTTTTAGAAAGTTGTCTGGATTTTTCCCACCTCTGTCTTTTCCAATCTCCTCCTGCTTCGAACAGCACCCCTCTGTCTGTCCCTCTCCCCATCTTTATGGACTCATTTCTACCGTCCCTGGAGTCATGGAGTAGGGAGGACCATCACTCCCAGGAGGCTTTCTCAGGTCCCACCCACAGTGTTGTTCAAGCACTTCCCCTGCTCACCCCCAGCCCACCCCATCACACTGTCCTACAGCCATTGATTCACTTTTGTCTCCACCATCCGCCTGCAGTCACTGAGTCTAATTCAGTAACAGACCCCTGAGGTCCTCTGAGTTCCTAAAACAGAGCAGGTGTTCAGCAAACTTTTGGCAAGTCAATACATTAACTGAATAAGTAACTCATTTGATATGTGTTACAACAAACGCACTTACTAAGTGTGATGCAGGCACACAAGCAGACACAGTCAACTGCCTGTGAGGGATGAGGAAGACGCAGGCTTTCAGAAATTTCCACAAGCGATGATGACATTTGAGCAATTTTCTGGGAAAAGTTAGCATCTTATAGACACTAAAAACTGAGATCACTTAGTTATCATTTGCTTCTCAAAAAAACGACTTCAAATATATTCACATGTATTTAGCATTTCATGGCCTGGTCCTCCCCTTACTACATCACCCATCACAACCACCAGCACCATCTGAACACCAGAGGAGACGCAGGAACAAAGGAAAGAAGTTGTCTTTCTTTCATCTTGAGATAGAGTCAAGCGCCCTGACTATTAGCCCTTCTACTAGGGTATGCAGAAAGCATTCCAGCCAGGCACCTGGCTGCAGGAAAATGCTTCACAGGAAAGTCTGCACCAGACCCAGCCCTAAGATTGCAACCCATGAGCTCATTAAAACCATCCCCTCCTGGGTAGGCTTATTAAGCTACCAGACACCAAGGCAAAAAGAAGATTCTCAGAGGCATCAAATTCCCTCCTGACTCCATTTGAACCCCAAGAAAGTTTTTCAAACACACAGCATCGGACTAAGTCCTGGGATCCTTTAGCCCCAAGATCAATAGAATCCTGCAGTTATCATGACCTAATGTAACCTCGTTGCAGTCATCACCAAATAAAGTTGATTCCCTAAAGGGGAACACAAATCCAACTGTTATTTCTAGGAAAAGTTTCTTACATGGGAAAAGGAAAGATTAACCATGAACTCAGGGTCAAGAGCTTCTTCCACTCACTCTGCAACTTTGAGTTCATCATGCTGTAGTGTCCTGGAACCTCTATCAGAAGCACCCAAGAGAGGGGACCTACCTTTTGTCACATATGCAGACCCGAATAAGATACTTGCTTCCATCTACAAATCCCTATGACCTTCTTTCAATTTATAATTGGAACATCTCTGCTGGACCCTCTTGAATTTTTTAAAGAAAAGAGTCGGCATTCTGTATTATTTGGGAGACCTAAACTCTAGAGAAAAAAATAGATCCAAAAATAGATGGTGGCTAAATCCAAAGGAAGTTTCTATGGTTTTCAACATTGTCTGGACAGGTGAAGAGACTGAAGAGCAAGAATGAGGAAGGGTCCATATTTCTGGGGAATTCTTCCATCTTTATCTTATGTTGCCCTCAGCATTCATTTTAAATATCTTTAGTTTTTTCATACCAGGAAGAGGGCTTAGGCACCAGTTCTCACCTCCTCCTGGTTCCACAAGATGTCCAGGTATCGTCCTCATTCAACTTCCTCTAGTGACCACCTGGTGACAGCTACATACAGCCTGCTTGACTTTCCCCACTAAACTCACGCCTCTCGTGGACTTTGCAGTTGTGCCACAGTGACCACCTCTCAGGCACAGTAGGATGCCATGGAATTTGTACCTGGCTGTTATAAACCTGCTTCTATATAGAACTCCCCCTGGGAAACCTGCTTGAGTCATACCCTGACCTTTATAAAGGCTCAGACCCACAGGGTCCTCACTCTCTCTTGACTTCCACCCCCTGCATGAGCATGCCATCTGAACACCAGAGGACAAGCGGGAACAAAGGAAAGACATGGTCTTTCTTCCATCTTGCGATGGTATAAAGTGTCCCCGACTATTAGCCTAAGGAATGCATTTGTCCACTTTGTACTGAAGAGTTCCCCCTTGACATTGGTCCTTTGAAGCACCTGGTTCTCTCTAGAATCTGTGAGTAATAAAACCACTTCTGTTGTTTAGTGTGTTTGGGTGTGTTGCCTCCTCTGTGTCCCACCTGACTGACACACCTGAACCTACTTTCCCTGGTCAGGGGTACTGAGCAGCTATCTCGGGGGGGAAAAATAAGACACAGGAGAGACAAGAGCCACAAGAGAATCTGCCAGTACAAACAGGTTTTCTTTAAGATGGTCACCTGGTCAGAGGTCAGACATACAGACATTAGGCTATCTCCCAGCTTAATGAAGTATCCCATGCAAGGCAGACTGTAACCCACAGCCACCTCCCCTGACCCCATAAGGACAGGGCTAGAGGTCATAGCTGCTCTGCAGAGAGAGACCTCAAGACCAAGTGGAGAAAAATACTAGCAAAGTCCCTGCTCCACAAAGTATGGACAGAGACTCTGCCACTTTTCACTGGTGGTTTCTATCCCCCAGGAAACTCACCACTACTACTAAGAGGTCCAAGAAGAATACTTGGAGTGATACATATCACTTCTGCTCCCAGGGCCACATCTAGCTGCAAGGAAGGCTGGGAACTCTAGTTTAGCAGTGTGCTCAAGAGGAAGAGAAGAACATGGCTTTGGTAAGCAACATCTGTTGATGGAAAACATGTTAAATTTAAAAAAAAAAAAAATCAGCTGCAGGGCATGGTGGCACACACCTGTAATCCCAACAGTTTAAGGGGCTGAGGCAGGAGTTCAAAGCCAGCCTCAGCAAAAGCAAGGCACTAAGCAACTCATTAACACCCTGTCTCTAATAAAATACAAAATAGGGCTGGGGATGTGGCTCAGTGGTCAAGTGCCCCTGAGTTCAATCCTTGCTACCAAAAAAAAAAAAAAATCATCATCTCTTAGGCAATAGCCAACTTCAGGCAACAGGACAAGAGCATAGAAGACCTAAATTCAAACCCTGGCAATCTAATTCTCAAGTGCCTCATTTTCAAAACACAGAGAAATACTGATTGAGAATAAAATGGGTTAATGTGTGTGAAACATCTATTACAGTGCTCAGCACAGAGTAGGTATTCAACCAATGTGGTGGTGCTGATGGAAAATTGCAGTTGATCACTATTCATGGACAGGAGATTGCTATCATTTCCAGTTGTGCCAGGGTCTCCCTGTGCTAGGGAAATCAGCCATCAATTAAGTTCATACTCTCCTTCTACCTTAGCACTTGGACTCCGTGTCCTCTCTGTTTGCATGGAAACTCTTAGTCCTTGATAAGGGGACATCCAGTCCCTACTCTGAACGTGCTCCTGTTCGGCCTTTAACTGCAGCCCTGACAAACCACTGGGATTGTTCTGCCTGTCACAACCCAGAAAATACCAACCATCACATGCTGATGACATTGTATCCACCACTGGGTGCACAAATGCGCACTGGCTGGAAGGAGGTCTGATTGCCCAGCAAGTCCATTTGTTCCTTGCTTTAAAGTGATCAATCATTTACTCAGATTTCAGTGAAATGACCTGAAACAGGAAAGAAAAAAGTGCCCAGAGTTTGGGCACAGTGGATTATCGGCAAGCCTCAGCAGTACCGAGCAGGCAGCCCTGTCAGGAACAGCAAAGCCCCTGTGGCCCAGGGCTTCTCGGCCAGGAGCTGAGGGCTGCTGCACATGCCTGGGTCTCAGTGGGGACCTGCTGCTCCGGCTCCAGCTGAGCTTCAGCTGCAGTCACTTACAGCAGCATCAAAGTTTTTTCTGTTCAAAGTCCAGCCTCTGTTTCTGGAGCACCTGCTCCTCCGGTTCATCCTGGGCAGCTCTCCATCAACAACTTCCCACACATACAGGTATCCAAAGCCTTTCCCCCATTCAGACCCTCTGAACCAGCAATTCCACCTTCAGTAATCTAACCAAATGAAATAATTCTGAATATGGAAATAGGCCTATATCCAAAGCTGCTCACCAGCAATACTATGGTGACAAAGTAGTGGAAACAACCGATAAAATTGGAATAATCTTGCCAGTGCAATAGTAAGAAAATTGTTTTAATTAGAATACAGAAAATCAAAACATTAAAATATATGTTTACCATTAATTCATGACAAACAAGTATATAGATCATTAATTTTAAGTGAGACGAGCAGGGAACAACAGGAGGGTATCTACAGTGTTGTATGAAAAAGAAAAAGAAGGAGGAGGAGGGAGAAAATCAGAACTACACAAAGTATTATTGGGAGGAGCCAGGTGAAAAGTACACAAACTTTCTATACTGACTTTGAAACTTCTTGTGAGTCTCAAACTATTTCAAAGTAGACAATTATTTTTTTAAAAAAGCAGGAACAATTGGGCACCAGAGGTAACAGTATAGTGGCTAAAAGCTTGTGATTTTAAAAGTAAGTGTAGGAGGCCAGTTACTGGAGGAATTTAAAATCCGGTCCATTCTTTCCACATAATCTCTGCTCGTAATGAAGCTCCCTAAGAACTCTTTCTGATAAACCTCGCTTCCTGCAGCTGACGATTTTATTCCTTCAGTCTCCTTGGGAGAATAGACCAGAAATCAGAGCTGATACACAGAGTTGGCCTGTTGTAAGTACAATCATCAGAATAGTAGCATTTATTTATTCATTTATTTATATTTTAAAAATATTTATTTGTTTATTTTAGTTGAGTTGGACACAACATCTTTATTTCGGTTTTTTATGTGGTGCTGAGGATCAAACCCAGGGTCCCTCACGCGTGAGGTGAGCACTCTACAGCTGAGCCACAATCCCAGCCCAACAGAAGCATTTATTAATCTCCATTGTTTGGCAGGTACTGTACTAGGTATTTTATAAGTATCAATCCTAACTACTGTCTTCAAAGCCTATGAACTGTTACTAGTTCCATCTTAAAGATGAGGGGGAAACAAGGTTGAGAGAGGCCCAGTGACTTATCCAATGTATCATATCCAGTGAGTAATTCAGGTAGGATCTGGTTTAACAGAGCCATTCACCTTCAAATTTCAGGCCCTTTCCAACAGGAGGTATTTATCTTGTATTTGAGAATCACTTGCTTTTTTAAAGTCTCTTTACAGGTATGCTCTGAATGTGTCCCCAAAAATTCATATGCTGGAAACTTTGTCCCAGTGCAACACTAGTGGAGATGGTGCCTCTGGGGAGGTGCCTAATGCTGCTCTGAAGAGGGCCTGTAGATTAATTGATGGATAAGTAAAACTGTGGAGTATACACACAATGGAGCTTTAACGATCCATAAAGGAGAATGAAATTATGGCATCTGCTGGTAAATGGATGGAATCAGAGAGCATCATGTCAAGTGAAATAAGCCAGTCTCAGACAGTCAAGGGTTGACTGTTTTCTCTCAAATGCAGAAGCTAGAGCAAAATAAGGGGGAAAGGGGGAGGGGGATCCCATGAAAACGGAAGAGAGATCAGAGGAGTAGAGGAAGGTGATTGAGGGGGAGGGAAGAGGGATGGAAAAGGAGAGGAAGGGTGAGATGAAATTGACCAAGTTATGCTATGTACATATATGAATATGCCATAGTGAAATCCACCTTTATGTAGATATATGTCACTAATTTTTAAAAACGTAAACAAATAGAAGGAAGACTAATACGGTAGAGGAAAGAGACGAGGGAGAAGGAGGAGGGGAGGGAAAGGGGAACTACGGGGGACTGAATGGGTGTAAATTATATCTCATGGTTTGTATGATTATGTCAAAACAAACCCCAATCTGTATGACTATAATGCACTGAGAAAAACATACAAAGGATTTGGAGAATTCTATTCATTTTTCTCTCCCTTCCACCTGCACACTGAACAAGCACATAGAGGTTCTGCTTTGGGGTTTGTCCCAGAAAGTGCTCTAAAAATTGGAATTTCACACAAAACCAGCCCTACACTTTCTCTTAAACATCCCAGGATCATCTGGCCACTCTCCACTTGCGATCCCACCAGGCGGCCCTGACTGCATCTGTGTCGCCGCTGCCCTTGGGAGAAAGCACCTGTGCTCTTCTGTACGCCTCAGGCCCCAGCAGTCCCTGTGGTCCCCCAGCTCACCTCCTGCCTGCCTGGAGGTAACCCTTGGTATAAACAAACTGCTTGGTTTAAGGAGTTAAAATACCTGTGTGTGCTCATTCTTTGTATCAAAGAATAAAAGAAAAGACCTCTACAGCTGCATCCTCTCCAGGCTAGGGAGTTTAGTTAAAAAAAAAAAAAAAAAAAAAAAAAAAAAAAAAAAAAAAAAAAACAGTTATCACTGCATGGATTTAGCCTGGGGAATGGCAGGGGCCATTCACACAGGGGACTGTGAGAGCAGAACAAGGTGGGGGAGGAGGAGGGGAGGGAGGGGTGGGGAGGTGGAACAGAGAGATCTGTCCAGAAGTGTGACCCTCTGCTCCAGCAGCTGAGATAAGCTCCTTGTGGGACTGTCTGAGGTGAGGAAGGAGCTGGACACACACTGAGGGGAGCCATTCAGGCAGGAATTCCCCAGCAGGCCTGCTGCTCTCGCTGCTCTCATGAAGCGTTAGCTCCACTCACAGGCTGGCTACGAATGATGCTCCAGGAAGACAGCAAAGCTCCAGGAAGCTTTCAGGCAGCCAAGAGGCACTGCCTGGAAGAGAAATTTCAGTCCACCCTTGACATAGCCCTTGAAGGGAATCCACCTGTGCTGAGAAAGAGGTTGGCCAGGAAGAGGTGAGCATGCAGCTCCCCCACCTCTCATCTGCCAAGGTCCCCGTCTCACTTGACCTATTTCCTGGTCTTTCATCCCAATAGCCTAGAAGAGAAGGTACCCCACTTCTGAGCACCCACTATAGCGAGTCTCATGGGCAGAGAGAGGTTTGATGTTTGGGCTGTTTTCAATGCCCTTTTCAGAAAAAGGCTGTAAAATTATATATTGCTTGTGCCTTGAGAAGAAGGTTCTTGGAGCACCCCTCTCTGACCAGGGTATCTCAGGGTATCTCTGACATGCTATCTCAGAGCACAGGAGTTGGACTCTTCTTCTGACCCTGCACCTGCTGGCTGAAGGACAACTTGTCTGGGCCTCCATCTTCTCTGTAAAATGGGATAATATCAGCAACTCTCTCACATTGCTGTGGCAAGAATTGAATTAATGCAAGTAGAAGTATCTTCTTCATAAGTTTTGGCCATTATTGTCACTTTGTTTTATGCTCACAATAACTGTAAAGTAGACATCATCGTCCTGATTTCACAGGTAAGGCCAGGAAGCCCCTCTCCCCTGCACCTACTGCGGACCACACTCAGCTCTGCCTTTGAGGGGTAGGAACCCAGGGTGCACGGGTCTTCTCTTTTTATCTCCCTCACTACAACAAGAACTGACTGGCCATGTTGCTCTGTGAGAGGAGAGACTAGCTGATATGTTGCTACCTAATACTGCCTGAGTAGGTATCTCTCTTGACAGATATTTTAGCAGGAGTCTTTAGGAAAGAAAGCCGTCATCCAGGGATGGAAATGTCAAGGAATCTGTGGTTGATCATTGAGGGATACACAGACCCAGGAGGAAGCTTAGGGTGAATGGGAGGTGGTACACCCAACTTGAGGTCTGATGACCTATGACCTATGACCTTCACTTCCAATCAGTTCTCTTAACCGCTTTTGCCTCATTTGTAAAACAGAAGAATAAAAATAACATAAAGTCATCGTGTAGCTCAAATGAGGCTAATGTCTATGAAATGCTTTTTTGTCTTAGTCACGATAAATATATAAGTATTTTTTTAAACAAAGATAATAAAAACTGCACCCTCCAACAGACTTTTGAGTATTCTCTTCATGCCAGGCAGCATTGTAAGTGTTTTACAGACATCAAAGATTGACAATGAACCTGCCAACGGCTCTAAATGTTTCGTCATTTTACAGAGAAGAAAACTGAAGCTCCTAGAAATCGGGTCATTTTCACAGATCATGGAGTTGGTTTGTACAGAAACTGGCAGGTTTTTCTTCCCTGAACGGCCCTAGCCCCTCTGCTGTGGCTTGAATGTCCCCTGCAAAACACATGTGGAAATTTGATTGCCATCATGATGGTATTAGTAGGCAGGACCTGTAGTTGGGCCATAAGGGCTGTGTCCTCACAAATGGATTTATGTGGCTATCTCTGGAGTGAGTGGGTTAGTCAACACAAGAGAGGGTTTGTTATAAGTTTCTCTCTCTCTCTCTCTCTCTCTCTCTCTCTCTCTCTCTCTCTCTCTCTCTCTCTCTCTCTCTCTCTCTCTCTCTCATGTTCTATCACCACCAAGTGATGTTCTCTGCCATGTGATGGCCTAGCAAGGTGGTCCTCATCAGACATTGCCCCACGATCTTGGACTTCTCAGCCTCTAGAACCATCATCCAAATAAATTTCTATTATTTACCCAGCCCATGGTATTTTGTTACATCAGCAGAAAATAGACTAAGACATCTCTGTGCATATCTCTAGTGGGGGGGGGGGACAACTTACCACATTACATGGTAGCTGTCAGTTAACATCTCTCAGAAGCTACTATTTACCAGGCACTGTACCAGGCAACAGAGGACAAAGATGAAGAAGGCTTTGGCACTGCCTTTTGGGAGTCTAACAGATTGAAGGGCTCAGTACAGAACAAGACCAAGGAGGCAGTAAAGGGTTGGGTGGAGAGGGAGGCAAACCAGAGGAAGAACGGGAGTCTGGGAAGGAGCTTGCAGGCAAGCAACGCACAGATGCATGAAATTGCAGCTTGGATTCAAGGAATGACTTCGTTCAGGGGAGCCCACGTGGGGAGAGAGGAGGGAGGAAGATAAGACCAGAAAGGGGCACGGGCTCCGGTGCCAGGCTAAGGAATTTGGGGTTCGTTTTATGTCATGGAAGCCTCTGCTGAGTTTTAGGCAGAAAAGCCAGTCATCAGTTTTGTGCTTCAGAAAGTTCACTCTGTGGGATTGAATTAGTGAATGAGGAAAGGAAGGAGCACTTCTATAGCCCTTCTGCCCGGGCTTTTCTTTTCTGCAATCTAGATGAATGTACCTCTCCTCCCTCTCAGACAATTCATTCTATTACCTACGGATTATTATGCAAAAAGAATGCAGATGGATTTAGCATGTTTTGAGGGATTTCTGTGTGCTCTCCGCTTTAGATTTACTATTTGGCGAGGTAAGTTTCGCTGCCCCCATTTCACAGATGAGGAAACTTAGGCTCAGATGCCAGGTTATTTACTTCAAAACACAAGGGTGCCAACAAGGAAAAGTCTGTATTGAAACTCAGGCTTCTTTGACTCCAAAATCCATACTGTTGCCACTACTCTACAAAACATATTCTATGAACAAAACTTATTTTCTTTAATCAAAGGCAATGTTTTGTTTTGTTTTTTTTTTTAATAAGAAGTCAATTGCATAAAGTCAATTTAATAAGAAGTCAAAAGACATAGCCTGGCCATGTCTCTATATCTGAATTTTTCAATGCAATTAACATACTTTCGCATATACCATTTCTTCAGCATCCAGACAAATGAAAAAAGGGGGGAAATAAAACTTGTCCATCATGTAAACTTTCTTATTTAGAGCATAAATGATTCAAATGAAGGTACAACTGAACTGGAAAAATTACCCCCAAAGGATACCACCGAATGCTGATAGGTCTGGAGCATCAGGGCCTTCTCCAACAAATGTTTATTTTGATGCACACATTTCTAAAAGGCATACGGTCGGTGCAAGAGAATAAAAATAAAACCTTACTCCCAGCAGAAGTGGATAGTGGAGAAAGTCTTAGATCTGCAAAATAAATAAATAAATTAGTTCAATCTCTTAATTGCTGGTTAGTTTGGGTGAAGAAAGTGACTCTTGTGCCTCGGTTTGCTCATCTGTAAACTGGGGAAAATACTGACACCTATATTGCAGGAGATGGTGTGAAGGACGATTGTAAGTCCCTATTCTATATGAAGTGTCAGTCCTTAATCTGTAAGAGAAAATCAGCACAAGAGTCTGCAATAGTTTCTTCTTCCCAAGAGTCTGTGTATTTTAAATAAGAAAGCCTAAAGAAGATTACTGTTGTCACTGGGTGCTAATAGATCACACACAGATTTTAGGTTATTTCAACACTTGACCTATCATGAAAGAGCAGTATCTGAGGGCCGTTCCAGCATCGCTTAGGTCTTATTAGGAGAAGGCACTGAAATAGAGCCTGCATGGAGGGTGTGGACTCACCTCACACAGCCACCTAGCCAGCACACTGCCCAAGTACTTGGGATGTTGTTCACATAAACTGTACTGTAACCAGCACTTAGTAGGCTTAGCTAGTGACTAACCTGCATAATCAATGACCACAGGTCTGGTCTGGTATTCACCAAGCTTAAGATTAGATGTCCCTAATCAAAATGGATTTCCCCATGAATTCCCAGATGCTGAAGTGCCGTAGTCACAGCTGGGAAAATACGACCGTCTTCTAGCTCACTCAGTGTGAACCCCTCTTCTAAAGAGCAGCAGAGAAAGCTGTCGGCTTCCAGGCAGGGTCAGGTAGGAACCCATTTTCCCACTTTGTAAAATGGAGCTAACGTTCATTGGCCTTGCAGGGTTTTTATTAAAAGTCAAAAGGCATCAAGACAGCACCTAATCTCTCCACAGGGAAAGAACTGTCACTGGGAAGGTGAAGGGGTTTCCAGAAGGGGCTCCAATTTGGGTGTCCAATTTTAACAGATGCACAGTCCACATGGAATCACGTCTCCTATCATCTGCACATTCCAGGAGAAAACCACAGCTGCAAAGCAAACAGGACTGGGGGATCACCAGGGCTGTGGGCTCAACCTTCCTGCACATGAGGACATCTGGGGCCGGAGCACAATGGGGTACATATGTAGTCCTGGGTACTTGGGAGGCTGAGGCAGGAGTATCACCTGAGTCCATTAGTTCAAGACCTGCCTGGGCTACATAGTATGACCACCTCTCAAAATAAATAAATGAGAGCCAGGCATGACAGCGCATGCCTCTAATCCCAGCAGTTCAGGAGGCTACGGCTGGTGGATCAAGAGTTCAAAACCAGGCTCAGCAGTGGTGAGTTACTAAACAACTCAATGAGACCCTGTCTCTAAACAAAATACAAAACAGGGCTAGGGATGTGGCTCGGTGTTCAAGTGCCCCTTAGATCAATCCCTGGTACCCAATAAATAAATAAATATAAATAAATTGATGACAGAGCCCCTCCCTCAGAAATTCTAATTTAATCCATCTGGGGGCATGTTCAGGCATCAGAATTTTTTTTTAACTCCAAGTAATTTTAATGTGCAAACAGAGTTGAAATCCATTGTACTAAAGGCTTATTTGTCCAGTAGCTTGGCTTCCATCTAAGCCACCCATGTACCAACCAGTTCATATGGGACCCGTCGGAGAGGTCAGCAATGAGAATGACAATCCTAAAAAAAAAATCCAACATGTGAAGAACGTGTTACAATCACGAATCATCTGCACAATCCTGGCCTTGTTCGGTTATCAGGAGAGGGATGGGGGCAGGCATTCTGCTCCCCTTTCATAACTGGGGAAAGAGGCTGAAGAGCGGAGCTGGACACCAGTAGACCATGTTCACAGGCCAACAGCGAAGGAGTTTCCAGGTTGGTGGGGCACCAGAGAACAGCTCCAGAGGGAATCAGAAGACCCAGGTTTCCAGTCCCAGCAGTTTGATGGGGGACAAGTCACACACTGTCCACGATGCTCTTGACCTATTATGACATGAAGAGTCCGACTCCCTGAGTTCTAAACTGCCTTTCACCAGCTAGAGTCTAGGCCCGGGTTTGTCATAAAAGTGTGACTTTGAGAATTGTAATGCAAAAAAATTATGAATGTAACGCACTCCACCATTGTCATGTATGTAAGAAACAATAAAAAATAAAAATAAATTTAAAAAGTCATAAAAAAATGAAGTCTGGTCTTTTGTAAAATACTGTTCGTAGATATCAGAATAGTTAAATTTCAGTTGTTTCATGTGGTTGAAATAAAAATATACATAATAAAAAAAAAGTGTGACTTTGAAAACATTCGCCTTCTCTGACTCTCCAATTCTAATTCTCCCTCTGTCAAATCCAGAGAGGGCAGTGGACTCCAAGGGCCAGATCAGAGAGGGCAGGGAACACCATATGCTCCTCCACCTATGATTTTTCTTAGTAAAACCCCTCTTGGATTTATTTGATAGACACTGTCGCCCTCTGCAGCTACATCATTGGCTTCTCCTCACAGGGACAGGCGTGACCCACCTAGCAGATGAAATGTCAGAGGCACTATGTATCTTTATTGAAAGGAGGCCAGCCTTGCCCTCTTCTGCTGAGCTCCCTGTAACTAACCTGATTACCTTCTTTGTTCAGCTGGCTGCAGACTCAGCCTTTCCAAAGGTAGATCCCCACATCCAGCTTCCACAGGTGTGTGTGTCAGGGGAGCAGAAGAAAAGCATTCTGTCCAATCCAAGCAAAACATCTGCGGTTACAATCCCTGAATACTGAAGATATTTCTCCAATGATCCAGGATTGAAAAGAAGCGGGGATATGATGAATTACGATCCTAAATCAAATTTATAACGGATGAGAAGTCTCTGCTTTCCCTTCACCTCTCTAGTGGAAGAAGAGGAAAATTTTAAAAGCCACGCCAACCAGGCTCCAAGACATGGTGAAGAATACCATTTATTCCAGGGATTCTCTTCGAAAGGCAATCTCATGTTTTAATCATGAGTTTCAGTAATGGCCTAATTAGCATGGCATTTTTACCTCCCTGGTGCCATGGTGTATATGGAAATTCAGAATTCTAATGGGAATCTCTCCTCCCACCCACTCCCACCCCCGGCCCAGCTCACTCCTTGCCTTTCAAGAAGGTGCTCAAAATGATTTTGTTGTGCACTTGACTTTTTGGTAAAGGAAGAAAGAGGTTCAGGAGAAACTCGTCAAATATGGAAATCAGAGCCGGAGTGAAGCTATGAACTACACAACACAAGGGGGAGGAAGGGTGCCATAGTGGTTAAAAAATATATCAGCTTTGGTGCTGAGTGCGGTGGCACACGCCGAAAATCCCAGAGGCTCAGGAGGCTGAGGCAGGAGGATTGCATGTTCAAAGCCAGCCTCAGCAAAAGCAAGGCACTAAGCAACTCAGTGAGGCCCTGTCTCTAAATAAAATACAAAATAGGGATAGGGATGTGGCTCAGTGGCTGAGTGTCCCTGTGTTCAATCCCTGATGCACAAAAATATATGTGTATCAACTTTGGAACAAAGCAGACCGGCCTGAACCCTGGTTCTACACCACCTGACTGTGCGACTCTGGGAAATTTGTTTAAATTTCCACGCTTCTGCTTTCTTGACTATAAAATGAAGATAACAATAGTACCCCTCTTCTCCAGTGGTTGGAAAACTCCATAAGGTACTCTGTATCCCGCATCTGGTGAAGCACCTAGAAAATGTTACCTATTAGGTTAACTTAGCTACTGTTTGAATTCCCAATTAGCTACCTACTAATAGTTGGGCAGTACACCTATTTTTTTCTGGGCTTTAGACTCCTCCTTGAAAAACAGAGATAATAAATTAGCTACCTTGAAAGACTCTCGTTAGAACCGGAAACAGATGGACATTATATTTAGCACTTAGAAGGTGCTCAGTAAATGTAGCTACTATTAAAGTGATCATAAAACTTGGGGAAAACTAAGTGCAAATCTTTATCAGGAAACATTTCAGGACGTATTTTCACCTCTATCCTCATCGTGTCTGACACCTACAACCCAGTAGATGCTCAGCAAACTTTGTTGGGGGTGAACTGGACCAAATCCACAGCCCATTTCTCAAGCTTGATTTTACGAGCCAACTTTTCCAAATTATTAGTCAGTGAAGAACCACTCCTTAAGGTATTGTTCTTTAAACTCTCATGTAATTTTGATGATTATTTCATGTGTCCACTTGACTATGACATAGTGTACACGGATTAAACATTACCTCTGAATGTGTCTGCGAGGATATTTCTGAATGAGGTTAGTCTTTGAATTAGTGGACTCAGTCAAAATAGATCGCCCTCCCCAGTGTGGGTGGGTATCATCCAATCTACTGAGGCCATGAGCACAACAAAAAGGCAGAGGAAGAAGATTCACCCCTTTGCTTCCTGCCTGATTGCTTGAGCTGGGACATCAGACTTCTACCCTTGGACTAGGAGTCACATCATAGGCTCCTCTGATCCTCAAACTTAAATTATGTTACTGTCTTCAGCTTTCCCAGGGCAGATAGTGGGACTTCTCACTCTCCACAATCATGTGGAGAGTGAGATTCCTAGTGCTTAGTCAATATATCTCTCTCATGCACACACACTCTATTTCTTTGTGACTCTCCCTCTCTCTTTCTCTACACACCCCCTTATTAGATCCTTTTCTGGCCATACTCTGAGAACCCATGCATGCTCCCTATCCTCAAGACTCACAGAATCAAGGAACTGCAAAGTCATATAAATAAGTAGCTTCCCTTTTTCCATGCTGTTTCTTGCTACAGCTTGTTACCCATGCTCAAACATGGTCTGGAAAAGTTAAATGGAAAATTCCAGAAATAAGCTATTCATAAGTTTTAAACTGGACACCTACTTCAAGTAGTGTGATGAAATCTTGCTCTATCCTACTCCATTCTACTGAGAACGTAAATCATCCCTTTGTCAAGTGTATCCATACTGTATAGGCTACCTTCTCATTAGTTACTTAGTAACCATCTCAGTGGAGGGACTGTTTTAATATTGTAGATCTTATGTTTAAGTGACACTTATCGATTAACCTACTTCTTTGTCACAATGTCTGTGTCATTCACCTCACTTCATCTCATTACATAAGCATTGCATCATTTCACATCATCATAAGCAGAATTATGAATAGAATATTCTAAGAGAGAGAGACCATAAGCACATAATTTTTATTACAGCATATTCTTAGAATTGTTCATCTTATTTTTAACTATTGTTGTTAATCAATTACTCTACCTAATTTATAAAATAAACCTTATTACAGGTATGTATATTTAGGGAAAATTATATATAGGGTTCAATTTTATGGGTACTGTCAGGCATCCACTTGGGTCCTGGAATGCATCCCCTGCAAATGAGGGGCACTGTTGTATTATTGTAAAGTTATCTAAGGGTAACCACTCATTGGGTATGATGCTGGCCTCTACAAACACAACTGATAAGTGCTCATACAAATTGGCTTTAACACTGCATACAAGAAATTCATCCCTGTAGTAGGCAGTCCAAGCCATCCTGGATCTGCTAGAAACTTACATTTGGCCCAGACCTGTCTCTCTGTAGCCTCTACCGCTTTCTTGTTTGTAGCTTTACAGGTTGCAGGCTCACAGTATGAAATGGCTCTGCTTTCAATATCACAAACCTTACATTTAACTTATTGTGCATGTATATCCTATCCCCACAACCAGATTAAAAGCCTCTAGCAGACAGTCACCATGTTTTATGATCTTGGTGCCCAATAGGTACTTAATAAATATATACTAAACAAATGTCGGAAACACTTCTTCACTACGTTGCCCGCTTTCTCTTGGTCAGACGCATCCCTCTGGGGCTACCCTAAAAATTCCGTCCTCTATGCAGGTACTTAACAGCAGAGTCACGTAATGCTGAGTAAATGGAAAGAGAAAAGGAAGGAGGGAGAAACATTTTTTAAAATTCCATCTTCAGGTACACTGGGAGGCAATTTTCTTTTGCAGGCACATTATTCACAACCCTGACAGTCACATATCAAAATAAGGAACAATCTAAGTGCTGTCCATTTCCTTCCCAATGTGCATGGGAGATCACATTATGTCCTGGTGAGGTGTGAACAAATGGAAAGAAGTAGAATATACCCCTAATTGCTGTTTGCTTGGATTATTTTGAAAGTGGTCAGAGGGCTTTCCACTTTACTGAGTGCTTTATACAATACATCCAAATTTCCACTGAATATTTAAATGTTTGGTCCACATTCAAGCATTTGACAGCTGGTTTAGGTTTTTGTTTTTGTTTTTGTTTTGTTTTAACCAAAAGAAGATAAAGAGCTCCGTGCTTCCTATAGAATACTGAAGAAGGAATTGTTTGACCAGTTTAAAACTGTCTAAGGCAAAGGAACTCAAATTCATAAAATACTCTGATTTCTAATATAAGAATGTTAAGTATTTCATTTTATATGAGGGCTGAGGAAGTAATGTGATTGAAAATGTATTCATTAAGATTATGCAAAATAGTGGACATCTGATCATATTGCTTTGCAAAAGAATATTAAAATGACACTTTTATTACTGTGTCAGTTTAGAATAAAGCCCTAGAGTTAAAAATAATAGATACCAGTTACACCTACACTATAAAGCAAAGTGATAGGTTTGTGAAGACAATAACCCAAAATTAATCAAGCTCAACAGGCTTGATCAACCATTTGAAGATCAATTAGGAAATTTTTGATGGGTTCTGGGGCATTTCCACGTCCAGAGACTTTAGGAAAAATATTTTGAAAATTTGGTCATTAACCAGTGGAATTCAAGAGAACAAAAAACTGCTGCCTGGGAAAAAAAAACCTGTAAGTAAGTGTTTATAGCTGGCTTAGTGGCAGAATGAAGAGTTGAGGCTTTTTGGGAAATGGCTGCACTCTTGAAATTTGTTGAGACTTTGGGAAGCCTGCCTCCACCTGCAGACTGTCTGCTGCCACATCTAGCCCTGAACTTCCTGAAAACAGTTGCATCCCGCCGGGTATGGCGGCATACACCTGTAATCCCAGTGGCTCAGGAAGCTGAGGCAGGAAGATTGCAAATTCAAAGCCAACCTCAGCAACTTAGAGAGTCCATAAGCAACTTAGCAAGATCCTGTCCCCCAAAAAATAAATAAATAAAAAGGGGCTGGGGATGTGACTCGGTGGTCAAGTGTCCCTGAGTTAAATCCCCAGTATCACACATACACACACACACACACAAAAAAAAAAAAAAATGGGTTTCATCCAAAATGACCACTTAAGATGGAAGCTGCGCCCAGAAGAAGGAGGGTAAACATGAACTGAAAGAAGTTAGGGCTGGTGGCAAGGGTATCATCATCAATGCCCATTCAGAGAGGCACTGTTGGCAATAAGGAAACTGTAGAAAAACTTCCAAGAAAGAGATAGTTTCACCCCTCCCCCTGCTTCCCACCCTGGAGTATGGTGCATTCAGTGGGCAAGGAAGAGAAGAAAAGCAATGAGAAGAAAATGACTGTACTCTTTCCCTCCCTAGTGGAAGTTCAAAGACTGCCTCAGGCTTGAGCTAAGAGAAGGAGACAAGTTGTGTGTGCGTGTGTGTGTGTGTGTGTGTGTGTGTGTGTGTGTGTGGCTGTGGATCAAAACCAAGGCCTCCAGTATGCCTGGCAAGCACTCTACTAGTGAGTTACACCCCAGACCCAAGAGAGAATATTTTAGTTGGCCTAATAGGTGGAGTTTTGCTAGTAGACTAAACAAGATATTTCATAACCCAAAAGAAAAGAGACAATCCACTCATACATCATAGGGACCAGAAGAATAATGCTACCTAGCCCAGATCTCACCTAGGATGTCCGAAAAGATGACCCAAAATACAACAAGCTTAACAGAAAATGTTATGAAATAAAGTTGTTTTCTGCTTGTACCCCCCCCCAGTCCTGTTATGAAATGCATTCATTTCAAATGTCTTACTTTTAAAAAAAAATAACAATGATAACAAAATATTGATCTTAGGGTAAAGACCCAGATCCTCACAGGGTAGATGTATGTGTGTCTGGCCTCTGCCAGTCTTTTGAATATCATCTTCTGTCACCTTTCCCTTCACTCTTTAACTCCAGCCACATGGCTTTCTGGAAGCCACTCAAAATAAAAACTGCTATCACCTGAGACCCATAATTTTCCCTTTGCCTTGGAATTGCTTGCCTCCTCTTATTCCTAGCCAACTAATGCCTCCTTGTTTTAGGGTGTTCGGGTTGTAAGCAACAGAAACATAATCAGAAAAATGAATTTATCAGAAAGATAGGAAGTAGCTCACATAATCAAGAACTAAAACTGCAATTTCCTAACAAAATAATTGGCAAGAACAGAAGCCAAGGAATTGAGATCACAAGATGTGATGGGCAGACTCTTCCAGAAGGTGGACTATCCTCTATTTGTTCAACCATTTTGGCTTTCTTTGTTTTGCTTGTTCACCCAAAGACAGTCAGTCCTGGGTTAAAGCACAGGCCAACTCCTGGCTAGGAGAGAGCCGAGAATTTGGGTACAAAGAGGGAGAAGAAATTTCTTCAGTGAAAATCAGGATGCACTTAACACAATAATGTAAGCCTATAAAACCATCAAAACCCTCTCCAATCAAGGACTATTTTCAGTATTTCATCCTTGGCCAATTAGAAGCCATAGACCATTGAGCAGGTTGCTTACAGAATCTGCACACTTCAATTTTTTCATCTCAAGACAGTGAAAGTACCTATTTCTGACAATAGTTTTGAGAATTAAATGAATGAACACCTATTGCTCATCGAGCACAGTGCCTGTACAATGTACTTTTAAATATACATTTAGTTGTAGATGGACACAATATCTTTATTTATTTATCTTTATGTGGTGCTGAGGATCGAACACAGTGCCTCAGGCATGCAAGGCCAGTGCTCTACCACTGAGCTACAACCCCAGCCCCTGTACAATGTATTTTTATTGCCATTTTTTTTTCAGTAAAATTTTCCGTGACCTCCTGCCAGTTCAGTCTGTCATTGACTCAGGCCATTTTGTCAGGTAGGAGACAGGAGTATACGGGGAAGGGATAGAAAGGCAGAAGAGAGGCCATCACCCCCTAGGACCCTCAGCTGCACCTAAAACCCTTCCTGACACCCTCCCTGTGCGGGAAACTGGCCATCTGTGGCTAAAGGGAGAAAGCCTGACAAGGGCCAGGGGAATTCAAGACCCTGAAGGCAAAATACTGGATCTTAGGTGGAGGCAGCAGCCCAAGGAAGTGACCTAAATTAACTTGTTGCCAGTTAACACATCATTAGCATCATGGTTTGCTCCCCTCTGAGCATTTTTCAGGGGAAAAAGAAACTGATGAATGAAAAGAAACTATGTCAAATTCAACTGTCGGTCAATCCCAGATCTCCCCGGGGGAGAAGTGGGAGAGCTAGCATAGCAAGCTCCACAGTGTAGACGGGGCCTTGAGCCACTTTACAACTCAGCCCCCTCTCTCTCCCAGAGGGGGGACTTTTGATCTCAGCAATCCTTTGCTATGCCTGCCCACCTCTCGCATCTCACTCAATTCTTTGTTTGGGACACCAAGAATCTGGAACTGGGACCTCCCTGGGGACCCTGCCTGTGATGGCAACAATCTTATATTTTCCTTTGAGTAATTGACATAACTGAACTTGCAGTGTAACTTAAATGTATTTATTCCACTAGACTATGCACGTGTCTGTATATAATTGTGTAATTTTTGTTCAAAAGTGTGTATCCCATTAGCTCTATAATGACAGAGGATATATATTTACTCCTTCCCTTTGAATTTCCAATGCACAGCACATGTCAGAGTATGGCAGTCTGCATAGTGATGCCCAAGAAAATTCAGTTCCTAATCCTTGGAACCCTCGAATGTTACTGTATATGACAAAAGGAACTTTTAATATGTGATTACGTTGAGGATCTTGAGATGGGGATGATTATCCTAGATTATTTGGGGCCTTAAATGCAATCACAAATGCCCAATGAGAAGGAGGTAGAGGGAAATTTGACAACAGAAAAGGCAACGTGACAAGAATAACAGGAGCTGGAGGGATGAAAGGGAGGCGTCATGACCAAGGCTTAGAGGCAGCTTCCGTACCCTGCACAAGGTGAGGACTGGGCCCAGAGCCTTCAAGGGTGCCAGCCCCACCAACACCGTGGTGTTGGCCCAGCTAAACGGATTCTGAATTTCTGACCTCCAGAACTGTAAGAGAAAACATTTGTAATTGCTTTAAGCTACCAGCCTTATGGTAATCTGTGACTGCAGCAGTTATAAGAAACCAATATCAGAAGCCCTTAAGAAATATTTATTGAATGTAAATGGGACTTAGAAAATCACAGAACCAATAAAAATCAAAGCCTGCATAGAAGCTGAAGTATGAGAAGTCTTCATGACATACGTATTTCTGAGCAATTGATTTTGGTTCACACTCTAAAATTCATCATAAATGGATCTGTTTCAACACTGAACATATCTGTTTGTTAAGATTCTTAGTTAAGAGTTGAAGGAGCAATTAGTATCTGATTAAGGGAGAGAAAGGAATTTATTTAAAGAATAATGGTACCTCAGGCTCTCCAAGACAACAGACAACCAGGGTCAAGGCCAGTCATGTGTGTATGCTTTACAATATGGCAACCCTGCTGAAGTGACGCAGCCAAGAGCAACACAGAGAATATGCCACACAATTGTCAGTGGAAGACACCTTGGTGCTGCCAGCAAACACAGCATTGAACACAAGCATAGCTAGCACCAGACACTGACTGCCACTGTTATCACTGCAGCATCTGAACTTCCTGCCATGCTGCAGCCAGAGATTCTCCAGCGTCCCAAACTGCAAGGGAGGCTGGGAAAGTGAGGACTGGGCACTTTCAGCTTTGGCAGCAGAAAGCAGCTCAGTCTGCTAACAAGACTCAAAGTTCGGGGTAGGCAGGGAAGCATCCCCAAACATAGGAAGAAAGCATTCCAGTGATGGGGAACCATAAAGGAAAGACGAATGCATGCTACGATCCCCTATCTAAAGGTTACACTGACCTTATGTTCAAGCTGCAGACCGCAACAGGAATTTGCAAAATTAGAATGTGTACTCGTGTATCTAAATGACCTCCTGTGCTCCATCACTTCTAAATTCAAATTAAAGCAGGTAACAGAATACGGAAGCTATTGCAGTTAAATATGTTCTCTTCAGTCTCTAAATTAAATGAGAACACCTTGAGGAATTTTTAAAGACTGATTTCCTTGGTCAGATTGCCCAATGACATGATCAACAAAGACATTCCTAGTTTTATTTCTCTTTTGCATATTCCCACTGATTTAAATTAAAGCCCTATTAAGCCACCTGTCAAAATAATAAAAGACATTTTTATTTGGGGACAATCAAATATCTCGAATTTGGAGTGGATATTAGATGTCACTATAATAAAAGGAGTATGAAAATCCCAGAGCATGGGATATCAAAATCTCCAGCACAACAGCCCTTCAATTAATATTTTGGTTTTTTTTTTCTGTACCAGGCAATGTGCTAGGCATTCAGATATTTCTTAATGATTAAAAAGATATTCCCTGAAGAAAATAGTGATAGGGATTATGGGATAGTGATATGTAAGCAAACTAATAATAGATATAAGATGTCTAAAGTATTTTGATAGGTCCGTTATGGATGGAACTGTGTCACCCCAAAATTCATATGTTGAAATTCCAACTCACAGTGCTTCAGAATGTGACCTTATTTGGAAGTAGGGCAGTGCAGAGGTAATTAATTATGATGAAGCTGTACTATAGCATAGTGGGCCCCTAATCCAGGGGAGTCTTATCCTGATGAAAGAAATGTCAAGTGCAGGTTGGGGCTCCACTGCCGCCACAAGCCAAGGACTACAAGGAGCCAGGAGAGAGAGCTGGAACCTGTCCTTCCCTGGCACCTTCAGAGGGAGCATGGCCCTGCCAACACCCTGACTGTGGCTGCTAGTCTCCAGAACCATGAGAATAAGTTTCTGTTGTCCTGAACCACTCATTGTGTGGTGCTTTATAATGGCGGCTCCAGGAATTCAGACAGCCCTGATGCAAGATCCACGGATCGAGTGTTCAGGGAATGCATGGGAACAGGGGATTGATAATGGCTGAGAATGTAAAGAAAGTGACCTCAGAGAAGGGGCCATGAGTGGCATATGTAAAAAGATGAAAAGGAATTCAACTAGTAGGAAAAATACAACTTAAGACACCCCTCCACAACAGAAAGAATATACAAAAGGACAAAGCAGAATTCCTCAAGAAAAAATCTGGGAGATCAGTTTAATTGTGCATATGGTAAATTTAATTGTTCTTCTCTGTGACTCAAAAACCTAGTATGAGGTCCAGTATGTTTGACAAACAAAAAGATGAATAAATGACACGGAAGCCAAAATAGGCGACATTTCCAAAAAGGTTTAGAATATACATGAACAAATTTGTTTTCAAGTGCAGAATATCAACAAAGAACAAAATAAAATTTTTTTAAAAATATATATTTGCTTTTGATTTTCTTGAGAGTGAATTTTTTGTAAGTGAATACAAATCCAAGCATTTCGAATCTGGAAGCATAACTCATTTTATCACTCTCAACAATAACAAAAAAGTGGAAATAATTCAATGCTTTCTAACAAAGAACCACACAAAATGCAAAACAATGGCTTATCACAGCTCTAATAATTACAAATTAAGTGGGGTTTATTTGGGGGGGCAATTACAGTCTCACACTAAAAGTGAATATTTTTGTAATGAAAAGTTTCTGTCTAATGGAGTTGAGTTCTCAAAACACATTCTAAGTTCCAGAATGTCTGGTACAAATATATACAGAGCCCATTCATCAATTCCCCCAGATATTTATTGAGAGAAACTAATATGACGCGATGGCCATGATAACAGATAATAAAAATATTGCAAAGTAAAAAAGACATATAAATTTCACACTAAATGGAAACACTCACGCATTTACACTCCCTTTTCCATTTCTTAACATTAAAAAGTTAGTTCAAAACTAAATCCATCTATGAATTCAAGGCATTGCTAATCAAAATTCCAACATAATTTTTCACAGAACTGATAGGCCAATTCTAAAATTCATATACACGAGTAAAGGACCAAGAAAAACAAGATAATTCTGGAAGAAAGAAGGGAGGAAGGGGGCTTGTCTTACCAGATAGTAAGATTTACACATCCATAGTAATTCAGTAGTATCGTTTTGCTTCAAAGAGAAACAATATAGCAAAACTATACTGTGTTAATTTCTATGACTTTATATATCTTGATATAACAGAATAAAGATGCCAGAAATAGAGCTGTGCCCATATGGAAACTTCATATAAGGCACAACTGGTATTTCTGATTCCTAGGGAAAGGATAGACGATTCATTCTTTGGCTTTCTATAAAAAATAAACTGTATACCTTTTATCAGATCATATGTAAATTTTTATAAGTTCCAGAATATGTGAAAGACTCAAATTTCAGAAAGTATAATTTTGTAGCTCTTAGGGAAAAAAGTCTAGGAGAATGTCTTTATGATTTTAAAGTAGGGAAGAATGTGATCTTGGGTAACATAAACTTGATTACATCAAAACATAAAACTTCTGAAAAACCAAGCCCACAACAAACACAATCAAAGCCCATCAACAGATTGCTAATAGATCTTAACAACATATATAACAGACAAAGAATTCATTATAAGATAGGATTCTTTTAAGAAAAAAGAATTCACCATAGGTTACGATGCTTTAAAAAAAAATCATTATAAGATAAGATGCTTTTAGGAAAGCCACAGTCTGGCCAAGGAAAAAACAGGTCCAAAAAGTGCACCTTCAAGATGAGAAACTCCCAGCTGCTTGGGCTCATCATTCCCTTCAGAGCTTGCTGACAGGTGCATTATCAACAGAACTGGTGTCACCATTCCCCCTAAACCTCTAATAGGCTGCCTTTTGCTTGCAAACAACCCGCTTTGCGTTGTTGGGGAGGGGGGAAGAAAGGACCAGAAGTGACAGTTATCATGGGGACAGTGAAGAAAAGAGAAGTTCAAGATTCTCCCACTCCACCTTGAATTCGGGTATCTAAGAGGACTTGGGGCTACAGTCCTGCCAGTGATGGTTAGATCATGAGGCGAAGAAGCATGCATACCCAAGAAATGCTCAGTGAAGCTGCCAACTGAGGGTCAATGGAAGGCACACCCAATGCCTTCAGAAGCTACTTGAGACAAGGCATCATCAGCTGAACCTGTCGGAGCCATTATCTGCCCCATGGAGCCAATAAAAATCAACCCTAAACTCCATTCAGAGTTAACCAAAGACAAGAACTAAGCTTCAACACCTTAGGAGCAGTGGAGCAGGACACAATCTGCCTCCCTCATTCCCTCCTGCTCCAACATCCTGTGGTATGTGAAATGAGACAATGTCTCACACACCTGCTATCACTCCTCACTCCTAGAGATGCAAATCTCACCTATTTATAAAAGAGATCTAGGGGATTTTTTAGTCAAATAAGAGATTTAGGTTTTAAAATATACAAGTGTGCATCTCAGAAAACGTAGCAACTCCATTCTAAGAATGAAGAATGTGGCCAGAAAATAGTCCATATGCTAAGATCCTATCCACATGGGAAAAGAGCTTTCAATATAGTACAATCCATAAGAGTTGATGGGATGAAGTAAAATCATTTGAGTTTATATCTTGATGACTTGAAATTCCTCAGTAAAACACTAGTATTTGGTATTTGTACTATATAGATAGTACTTTGTAACTAATACAAAAAGAAAAAGAAATACAAGAAAATGAGTGTTTCAATTATCTAAGCTTAGTGGCTCAAAACAATCATCATTCCTTTGCTTTTGATTCTGCAGTTTTGGCAGGACCCAGCAGGGACAGCTTGTCTTGCTCCAGTGACATTTGCTGTGGCTGGGATGTCCAAGATGGCTTCTTCACTCAAGTGTCTGGCACTTCAGCAAGTGCGACTGGAACAGCAGGGGGTTCTCTCCCTGGCTCTCCCTCTCCCCCCACACCCACCCCGGCCTCTCCACATGGCTAGCTTGTACTTCCTCACAGCATGGCAGTCTCCAAGTAGTTGGATCTTTTACATAGGAGCTGGCTTTCTCCAAAGAATAAAAATAGAGCTTGCCTCGCTTCCTTGGGCTCTGACTGGCACACTTTCAATCCCGCCACATTCTATTAGCCGTTCTGGAGAAACTTGTCCACACTGAGCCAAGGCACAAAGATGTCCATCACAGCATTGCTAGTCATATCAAGTTACTGGAAACAGCCTGTCAAACCAGTAATGTCTAGATGAATAAAATGTGCTACATTCACGCAACCTCGGAGCAAAGAAAAATTAACAAATGGATGATAAGTAATGGATCATGATTTATCAAAAAGAATACATCTAAAAGTAATGTTGAGAGAGCAAAGATTGTTGGAAAACCATGTACTGTGAAACAAATTCTGATGGTGATTTTGGCACCAAAATCAAGGTAGTGATTGCCTCAAGGAAGGGAAGGGAAGAAGAGTAGAAGAACTCTAACAACTGAGTAGAATTTGACTTTATTTCTAATGTCTGTATTATTTTATTTTTAAAACCTTAAGTAACTATGATAAAAAAAATGTATCATTTGTTGGTGGCTCCTTGCCATATTAGCCTCTGAAATTTTCTGAAGTTTAAATCCTCTTTAAAAAAAAATAACAGCTTATCTTAAAATTGCTCATATAGGTAGGCAATCCAAAAGAGTTTAGTTTAGGGTTTGTCAAAAGTTATAAAGTGTCTGAGATGCCTCCCTATGTTAAGTAACCAAGGCAGACTGCTACCATTTCTTGTTTGCTGACGGAGGACATGAAGTTCTGGGTCAGCAACAAAGGACTTTATCATTCATGTTAATAGCAGTAGCCAGCATCAATATTTATACCAGTTTCTCTGAGTGTGGTGGTGCAGCCTGTAATCCTAATGACTTGGGAAGCTAAGGCAGGAAGATCACAAGTTTGAAGCCAGCCTCAGCCACTAAGCAAGATCCTAAGTGACTTAGTGACACCCTGTCTCAAAACAAAAAAAAATAATAATAATAATAAAAAGTTCTGGGGATATAGCTTAGTGGTAAAGCATCCCGGGTTCAATTCACAGCATGCATGCACGCACACACACACAAACTGTACCAGTTCCTCAAACACAATTCCCAAGGGCAATAAAGAGGACTGTATCACAGGAGAGTAACACTGAGCTTATTGAACTTAAGTCTTTGTAGTGGGATGTCACAGTGTATTATTGGTTGTTCCAGACACTGTCTCTGACTCCCAGGGCTATAAGCACATGGCCCTTGGGTCCAGAGAGAGACGCCCTATCTGTCTTCCCAGGTTCCTCACAGTACAATATAAGCATCTTTGAAAAGATAGACCAGGACAAAGGCAATTAATGTCTTCTTCATAAAAACTTTCCAACTCAGAAGAGACCTATGGAGAGTTAGCTCCTAAGAGAAATACTACAATATATGGAGAGGTATCCCGCTGTAATCATAACAAACTAATTATTATATGTTAGATACTCAGTAGTCCCTTGATATTGCTATTATGGTGTTAGATAAAAACCTATAAAGTTTTTAAATTTAACTTCACATTTTGCTCAAACTACTAGTCAGTATGATATTAATGATTATGAGAAAAGTTAACTTGTAACAAAAATAATAAAACAGCTTTGCACCTCAAGTATAATGTTTCTTAAACCATTAAATGTCACTTTAAAATTTTATCAGGAAAGGAAGAAACAGCTACATAGAACCAGAATATTTAAAGGTATTCTAACCCATAAATACACTATACTATAAACAAGGTACAGTGGCATAAAATAAAATGAGCTATAGATATGCTTCAGAATTAACTTCAGTGCACATTATTATGTATAATAGCTGCTGGAATCTTTAAACAACTCATAATGTATGTTTTACTTCTTTATGTTAATATGGAAAAATTCAAAATACCATACAAAGATTTTTAAAGGCTTACATTGAAGTTCCAAGAAAGTCAACCTGAATTTTGACATAAGGATAATGATAAGGAAGAGTTGTTAACATAAAACTTGCCAGTCTGTAAATCACATAAAACCCTTTCTCATGCAAAAATATTAAAATACTAATTCCCAAATGACCTAGAAGCAAAACATTACATTCTGTATCCTTCAGGATTTCTTAGAACACATTAAAGTCTGATCATTGTACTGAGGAATACAGGATAGGAGTGTGACGTAACATGGAAAGCATGTTTTTGTTTGTTTGTTTGTTTGTTAGGTGGGGCACCAGGCATTGAATTCAGGGGCACTCAACCACTGAGCCACATCCCCAGTCCTATTGTATTTTTTTTATAGACAAGGTCTCAATGAGTTGCTTAGGACCTTGCTGAGTTGCTGAGGTTGGCTTTGAACTCATGATCCTCCTGCCTCAGTCTCCCAAGCTGCTGGGATTACAGGAATGTACCACCAAACCTGGCTGGAAAGTACATGTTTTTAAGTCTGACTTTGCCAAATTTGAATCCCAGCACAACCACTTTATTGTTCTATGACCCCAAGCAAGTGGCAACTTCTATAAACCTCAGCTTTCTTACCTGAAAAATGAAAATAATATCTGAATTACATTTTAAATCATTAGCACTGGGCCTGACATGTAGTGGGTCTCAGTATTTCTTCATGAAGTTCCAAGGTATAGGTACTTCCTATCTAATAAACCTAGTACATAGGTGAAACAAGCCAGATCAGTGTGGCTTTGAATTGTTGTCTATGTCATACCAGTTATCCTACCCCACAATGGTACATCACTCAAAGAGGGTCATGGTTTACATCATTCAAAGAGGTAAGGTTTACAGGAGAAAACATTAAATGTGCGGTCCCTTAACTAAATCCAAAGAGAAACACCTATCTTGTGTAAATAGACCCATTCCATCGAAACCCTCTCCCCTAAAAAATAAAACGAAAATGTGTTGCATAAACTTTCACATAAGAAATCAGGAAAAAAAAAAAACAGAACATGGCTTTCCTAATAGGATGAACTCTAAGCCAAAAGTTAGCGCAGGTGAGCTTCAGTTCTATACACTTTCCTAACTAGCCATGTGGTCTTAGAAAAATCCACATATTTTCTGCCTTCTGAGCCTCCATTTATCTTTCAAAGAGTTTCATTTACTCTAATATTTGTAGATTCTTTGTGTCAGGCTCAGATATTTTTTAAGTGAGTCAGGCACAATCCCTGCCTGTAGTAAGTATTAGTTTCCATTTCCATCTGTAGACATGGTGTCTTCTGCCTTCGTGATTTTTCTAGATTTATTTACACACACACACACACACACACACACACACACACAAATCATGAGAGAGAGAGACCATATCCCTAATATATTCCATAAACTTATGTTCCTGTTTTTTTCAGACGTTAATGCCCAGCTCTAAGAGACAACTCTGGATTGTTCTGAGTCAGTCATGACCATTCCTGTCCCCTTTGCCATACATTCTCTTTTCCAGCCTCCCTTGCAACTAGATATAACTATGTGGCTCAATTCTGGGTGATAAGGCATAAGGAAACACCTAATAGAATTCGGGAACAAATTTTTTTTTCAATAATAAAAGGAGATCCTTTTCCCACACGCGGGAGACCCTTCCTTGCAGCAGGTTGCTAGGGCCACAGTGCCTAGAACTGTGGCAGCTCTCTTGTAACCACGAGGTTACAACACAAAGACATCATCAAGCCACTCATGGTGATGAAAAAACCGCAGGTCTTTAATACTATCATTGAGCCACTGACTGTTTACCTCGGAACTTTTCACCACATAATACACACATCATGATGATTTAAGCTCCTGTTACTTAGATATTTATTACCCTCGGCTAATTCTGTTCCTGACTTGCACACCGCACTCATGGGACTTTTCCATCTGGTAGAGGTGGCAGACAAGTGCTGTAGAGTTAACTAATTACTATAATAGAGGTGCAGATAATTATTTCTGTTTTACCTAGCTGACAGGTTACTGCAAGGAGGAAGGAGAAAACAGACATGAAATTATCACTAGAAAAAAAAACATGCAGTTGAATATAAGAAGCCATTCTGGTATTAAAATAGAAATTGGATCAAATATCCAAAAGTACCAGAATCCCAAAAGAGGAAGGTGTATTAATGATGATCACAACTAACTCTTACTGGGTGATTCCTTTTGCCCAGAACCCTATTCTAAGATCTTTTTATCTACTAACTCAATTATTCTTCCAAACACCCCCTGAAGGCAGCTGTGTAATTATCCCCATTTTACTTTTGAAAGTAAGTGATATGTCTACAGCAGAAGTTGCACATAGTAAAGTAACTTCTATTTGAAGCTGGCAGTCTTATGCTAGAATTTTTGGTCTCAGAAACCTCACTATGCTACATTCTGCCAAACTGTTAAGCAATTGTTTGCCCTACTTATTGAAGAAAAGAATAAGAATTAACTTCAGGATTACAAGAATCTCCAAGTCTTCCAAGAGGGAGTTCATTCTAAAACATCATAGGCTCCATTATGTGATGATAAAAATTGCTCTGGATTAAATGGTAACAAGTAAGTCATTCTGCCTTTTATGAAGCAGGGAAGAATCTACATTCTGCACACTTCATGATGGAATAATTAAGCACAAGAGAACTAGGTTGATAAGAATAAACCAAGAGTCCCGACCTCAGTGCTACCATCTGTGCAAAGTTTGTTTCTGTTCTAGAATTCACTGGCATCTAGGGCCATCCTACAGAGCTGCACTAGCTGCACAGTAGGGGGGACGCCACGCACATTGACTTGTGAGAAGGCACCCCAAGGAGTGGTGCAGTGTGATGTCTCCTCCTGGTCGCTTTCCTCTGTGCCACGGATCTCCCTTTGATCGTCATGAGATTCCCCCACCCACTCTCCTTTTGCTTTCTCCTCTCTGGCTTCCACATATGAGAGAAAACATACACCCTTGATTTTCCAAGTTTGGCTTATTTCGCCTAATATGACATTCTCAAGTCCCATCCATTTTCCTGCAAATGCCATAATTTCATTTTTCTTTATGACTGAAGAAAACTCTGTTGTGTATATATATATACACCACATTTTCTTTACCCACTCATCTGTTGATGGACACCTGGGCTGGTTCCATAGTTTGGCTATTGCAAATTGTGCTGCTATAACCATGGATATGCACGTATCACTGTGCATGTATAGTATATAGTATGATGACTAGTTATTTAGAATAAATACCAGAGAGTATTTATTTGTATAGCTGGGTCACATGATGGTTCCATGCCTAATCTTTTGAGTAACCTCCATACTGATTTCCACAGTGATTGTACCAATTTACAATCCCACCAATAGTATAAAAGTGTTTCTTTTTCTTCCCATCCTCTTCAGCATTTTTATTGTATTCTCGATGGCTTTCATTCTGACAGGAGTTTTTATTTTCATTTCCTTATCTGCTAATGTTGGACATTTATCATATATCTGTTGGCCATTTGTGTTTCTTCTTTTGAAAAGTATCTATTGGCCCATGTTCAAAACCAGCCTCAGTAACTCAAGTTGCTAAGCAACTCAGTGAAACCCTGTCTCTAAATAAAATATAAAATACAGCTGGGGATGTGGCCTAGTGGTCGAGTGTCCCTAAGTTCAATCCCTGGTGCCAAAAAGAAAAGAAAAAGAAAGAAAGAGAAGTATCTATTTAATTCATTTTCCCATTTATTCATTGGGGCATTGGAGAGGTTATGCTAAGTTTTTTTTGAGATTTTACATATTCTGAATATTAATTCTGTTAGAAGACTAGCTAAGAAAGATTTTTCTCCCATTCTGTAGGTTCTCTCTTCACATTCTTGTTTCCTTTGTTGTGCAGAAGATTTTTAACTTGATGCTGTCCCATTTATTAATTCTTGGTGTTATTTACTGAGCTTTAGGAGCTCGACTGAGGAAATCATTGCCTGTGCCTATATGGTAGACTGTTTACATTTTTTTCTAAGAGTTGCATAGGATCTGATCTAATTCTTAAATTTTTGATCCATTTCAGTTGACTTTTGTGCAAGGTGAAAGATAAGAGTCTAGTCCCATCCTTCTACATATGGATAACCAGTTTTCTCAGCCCCATTTGTTTAAAAGGCTGTTTTTTCTTCAATTTTTTTTTTTGGACCCTTGACAAGAATCAGATGGGTGAATGTGTGAATTGTCTCTATGTCTTCTGTTCTGTACAGTGAACTATGTGTCTGTTTTTATGCCAGTGCCATGCAGTTTTTGTTATTATAACTCTGTAGTGTAGTTTGAAATTGTATTGTGATGCTTCCAGTATTGCTATTTTGGCTTAGAATTAGACTATTCTGGGTCTTTTATTTTTCCAAATGAATTTTAGGACTGTTTTTTCTAATTCTGTTAAGAATGTCATTGGGTGTTTTGATGGGTATTGAATTAAATCTGTATATAAATTTTGGTAGTAGGGCCATTTTAACAATATTAATTCTGCCTATCCATGAACATGGAAGGTTTTACCATGATCTATGGTCTTCTTCAATTTCTTTCTTCAATGTTCTGTAGTTTCATTATAGAGGTCTTTCACCTCCTTGGTTAGATTTATTCCTAGGTTGGTTGGTTTCTGTTTTTTGTTTTTATTTTGAGGTTATTGTGAATTTTTTAAGGCTATTGAGATTAGCTTTCCTAATTTCTTTCTCAGCAGATTCATTATTGGTCTATAGGAAAACTATTGATTTCTGTCTGTTGATTTTTGTAACCAGCTACTCTGCTGAACTTATTTATTAGCTCTAGCAGTCTTTTGGTGGATCACCTAAATATAGAAACATTCATCTGCATTCAATGATGATTTGATTTATTCTCTTCCTACTTTTATCTCTTTATTTCCTTCTCTTGCCTAATTGCTCTGACTAGAATATCTAGTACCATTTTGAATAGAAGTGGTAAAACTGGACATTCTTGTCTTATCCCAGATATTAAAGAAAATGCTTTCAGGTTTTCCCCTGTAAATATGATGTTGGCTTTGGGTTTGTCATTCACAGCCCTTTTCTCACTTCTTAATGGAGACTGCCTCTAAAAGAATTAGAACAAATTTCCTCCTTGATAACATTATTATCTGGACTTAAGACTCCTCCTTAACCCTGATAGAACCATTAAAATACTTACCTGGAATCTCAAGATTATTCTGGTTTCTTTGCAAGTCAAGACAAGTTCAAAAAGCTTCTCAGAAACACAGCCACAGAAGGAAGAGCTTTGAATCAGTCTTACAGTCAATAAATGTGGCATGATAATCGCCAGATATTTTATTTTATTAAATGCTTACTGTGTAATAGTTTGTGTGGAGTGGTTTGCCTTTATTATTTCATTCAGTCCTTTCTAAATAAGATTTCACATTCTACAGATGGGAAAATTTGAAGCTCAAAAGAGCTAAAAATAAGTAAAAGGAAGACCGGTGGTGTAGAGGAAGGTAAACGGAGAGAGAGGAGGGGAGAGCAAGTACTGAAGTGGAGCAAAATGTATGTCATGCATGTGTGATTATATAAAAATGAACCCCAATATCTTGTATAATTATAATGCATTAATGAAAATATTTTTATTAAAGAAGTAGCAAGTTTCAGTATATACTGTGGATGGGCTATCCTTTCTTTCATTTTAACAGAGCATTGGTTTTGTTCAAGTATCCACCCTGCTCAAAATATTAAGTGTAATCCTTTTCCCGACATTCCAGAGTATGTGTTTTTCAGTAAAAAAAAAAAAAAAAAAAAAAAAAAATAGTCACAGTGTTCTTGTTCCCTTGTCATGATTTGCTTAGAAATGGGCATACGAGTTTATTCTGGTCAACACAAAGTGAGGGGAAGTTTGCCTTTGGAAAAAAAAACTGTGATCACTCTCACAGAAAAGGCACAAAAAAGAAACTAGTTCTTCTTCTTCCTCTGGAGGGAGATTTTATGCTGGATGTGGTACCTAGAACCACTGAAGCCATCTTTCTACCAACTTCAGTATTAAGCCAACTCCTGAGATGGACAGAGCCAAGAGGATCACAGGAGAGATGAACCCAGAGCCCTGACACACTCAGCTTGCAGCCTATTTGCCCCAGTGCTTCTTGACGTGTGAGATAATAAATATGTTTATCCTTAAATCTAACCTACGTTAGATTTTCTTCTAAGTGTGTTTGTCAAAATTAATGGTAGATCTGGGATTTGAAGACGGTTATGTCTATTCCAATGCCAGAGCCCTTAACCATAACCCTATGGCTCCTGGTCGCACTGTACACCTCTGAGTGTCAGAGGCAGGACACAGCATCTTCTCACATCACCCCCAACACAGACACACACACACACACACACACACACACACACACACACACACACACACCTCTGTCCAAGTCTGTGAAACTCAGCCTTTGACTTGTTTGCCTCACTCAGCATTCCTATTACCAACTTGAACTCATCCAGAAACTAGATTATTTGGTAGAGACAGAAATTAGATCTAAATGTCATAACTAGGCCCAGTTCAAGGTTCAAGCCCCATCTCAACTCTCAGTCACTGGAAAGGCTGTTTCTTACCACCATCTCCATCAACCCTGGCACCAACAACCAGAAAGACCATTTCAGTCTCAAATAGACTCACATTGTTAAAACGACATGAATGTCATTTAGTTTGTTATTTAAATGACTCAATACTTGGTCTCTTAACCTATACAGTCTAGGGCTTCTGTTCAAACAAAATGTTTTCCTCTGCTAGTATTTCTTTAGAAAGCCCAAATCTTAGAGCTTCTGACCTTTGAAATGATGTCAGAAAAACAAATACAATTTTTTAAAAAATCTAGATGCCAAAGTCTATCACCAACTGTTTCCAATATTTCTCTGGGGGATTAAGATAGCCTCCACTGATTTTCAAAGGGGGAAAGGAAACTAGTATTAATTCAGTAAACTAGTATTAACTGAGCATGTGCATAGCCATTTTTATTTTTTTCATTTTTGTAGTATTAGGGACTAAATGCAGGGCCTCGAGCATGCTAGGCAAGCACTCTACCAGTGATCTACATACAGCCCTACTCTTTTTAAATTTTATTTTTGCATAGGGCTTCACTAAGCTGCCCTGCCCTTGAACTTGTGATCCTCTTGCCTCAGCCTGAATAACTGGGAATACCGGCGTACACTACCACGCCTGCATGGCTCTTCTATAAGCACACATTATCCTCAGAATAACCCTGCAATCTCAGTGACTCAGGAGGCTGAGGCAGGAGAATTGCAATTTAGCAAAACCATATCTCAAAATTTTAAAATATAAAGTACTGGGGATGTTGCTCAGTGGTAAAGCACCCCTGGGTTCAATCCTCATTGCCAAAAGAAAAAAAATAGCAATATGGGAATTGCTGTTCTCTGAAAAGAAAGAGAAAGTAAGTGTGAGTAATTTCTTTTAGACAACATAGTTAGTGCACTATAGAGCCAGAATTGGAAACCAGGTCCAACAGAGAGTGATCTCTGCAGAGAAGGCCAACCAGGAGTGCTCTGAACCATCCCAGCATACTTTCTTAATTAAATAAGTACACTTGTTAGGTCTCAGCTCCAGCCTTTGATGTAATTTTGTCCGAAGATGGTGCCTGTTCTCTCCCAGCCAGACACATTGCACATTGTGTGAGAGGGAAGCATAACAAGAAATTAGATGTGACTATTGCAAAAGATTTAATAATCGTCATGACTGCAGAGAAAGAAGTAATCTGAGTCATTTTCTACCTTAAAGAAAGTGTGGGTCAGGAAATAGCTAAGGTTAAACTAAGTCTGGGGGCTCATCATAATTCAGCATCATGGGCAGCCAAAGAGGGGGCTATAAAACTGAAATATGAGACAGACAAGAGATAAAAGGAGAAGAAAGAAAATGCTTAACTCCCAGGTTCCTCCAAAGGAATTTCAAACTGTCGAGAGTTTTATTCACCCTTTCATTCGGGGCTATTTATCTTCCTTATGCCATCTAAGCTCCTTCCTGCAGAAAAGCCATTCTTCCTCACACCTGACAGTGAGAACTACTTCCTCCAAGAGACCCAGACTAGTTTGTTTAACTTCAATAGTGGTTTTACTGGCACAGGTGTCAACCGTTTCTCTGAGAAGCATTTTGAGGAGCATGAAGTGGGGGCCAACCTCTTCCTTCTAGAAGAGGAAGCAGCACCTACAACCAGGAAGACGCAGCATGAGATTCATCCGTGCAAACAAAGATGATTTTCAGGGAGTACTTTAAATCTGAAGTGGAGGCTCTTAGACTAATGCCAACCCTAGATTCTTCATGAAATTAGAGAAATAACCCTGGAATGATCATGAGGCCTGAGGAAGGGGTGTCGAGAACAAAACCAGGGTAAACCAGGAGTGGATTACCAAGACAGACAGTGGTGGGTGTTGCCCAGGAATACCCATGAAGACAGACATGAACATAACAGAATTCTGCATGACATGAATTCACAGAGTGTTTTATAAATGCATTTGACCTATTGTTAAGCCAAGCTGCATATTCATAAGAATATATCCAAACCTATTTTAAAGAGTTTCTCTGGTGCTCACATGCTAATGGACATCCAGCTCCACTATGACCAGACCACTGGGTGGTCCTCACTGGATCACCCTGCCCTGAGATTTTACTGTTCTTTAAGAAAGTGGACTTTCTAGAGCATGATACCACTACTTTCACATCCCACATCCCTAACCAGCATGCAAACAAAATTTAGAATCAAAGTTCCAAGTTTCCCCAAACTGGAGATAACTGTTTGGGATCTAGTAAATACAAAAGAGAGAGAGAGAGAGGAAACTACTTTGATTTTTTTTTCAAAGAAAATGTTCTCTCTGTCTTAGAAAGTCATTCTCAGTGGAATAGAAGGTTACACCTAAAGCATTGCAGAAAGAACAGAATGTCTACCCAAGCTATCGGAACAGCCAACCCAAGCATAGTGGTTAACCATGGGTAACAGACATTATGGGCTGGCATACATCCTCATCCCCAGAAGCAAATCTCAAACCAACTTATGCATGTTGAGAGAAGATGTACTCAACAGTATTCTACTGAAAGTGTTTAGAAGTCAAGTCAGTTCAAGAATCCTAGGTCAGGGGCTGGGGATGTGGCTCAAGTGGTAGCATGCTCGCCTAGCATGCATGAGGCACTGGGTTCGATTCTCAGCACCACATAAAAATAAAATAAAGATATTGTGTCCACCTAAAAAAAAAACTAAAAAATAAATATTAAAAAAAAGAATCCTAGGTCAAAGAAAGAAAAAACTAGTTTTTTATACAAGCACTTCCCAGAAAATCTAACCTGTTCATACACATTGTGGATTTCCAAGAATGGTGATATATTATGCAGAAGTTTTTAAATAAACTTCTCTGTTTAGGGAAATTCAGTTAACATGGAGCAGGTTTCTGACAAATTTTCTAGGAAATGAGTGTACTTGATCCAAGGAGAATATTGCCACCTTGAAGCTTGCACTTAACTATAGATGATGAGAGACACCTTCACTCTAAAAAAAAAAAAAAAAAAAAAAAAAGGAACAAGGCAGAATCTAAGAGGCTTTTCATACCTATAATTTCCATGACTGATGATGTTTGTTGATGTGTTGAGTGGAGCAATAGTACAATATTTGAACAGAAGATAGTTCAACTGAGAGAATGATTTCAAAGACTGCCACTGTAATTTGAAATTATCTGAGATTGACTAAAAGGTGTAGAAAATTACAGCCCTTGACACAGATGAGGAATTGGGTTTGTTTTTGGAAAACTCACTGAAGGCCTCATTGAAGAGATACTGCTGCATACACTCCAGGGATTCGACACAATAGATGGTTTCTTGTAAAGTTATTTTAGGCATCTTATCTTTTCCTGGAGGCCAGCTAAGACACAGACATGCCTTAGAATCCCACTTCTCTTCCCAGAAATTTCAAAATTCGGCTTCCAATTTTGAAGCCTGGCTGACACGGTATCAATATGAATGACCAACTGCTATAGTTTCAGTAGGTCTCACAAAAGTTTTAGTTTGGAAACTTCATCCTCAAATTCACGTGTTGATGGTATTTCCAAATGGTGACTTTGAGAGCTAATTAGAGTTCGATGAATCCTAGAGTGAGACCCTTCTGATGATCCAGATTAGTGACTTCATAAGAAGAGGAAGAGACACCCAGCTTGGTCTTGCTGTTGGATACCTTCTGCCATGATGCAGCATGAGGGCTCTCTCCATATGCCAGAGCTATGTTCTTGGACTCCTTAGGCTTCAGAGCCATGAATCAAATAAACTTCTGTTGTTTCTAAATTATTCCATCTGAGGATTCCTGTTATAGAAACAGAAAATGGACCAGGACACCAACCCTGTGGAAATTTAATACCATTATTCACAGAAAACAACTGTATATTGTGATAGTAACACTTGAATTACCATTTAAAACAAAAATAAAGAACCAAATCAAAGAACAAATATATATGCCCTGTAAATAAACATCTCTTGCATGTACATGCTATTAAAATACAAAAAAAAAAAAGGAAATGAAATTTTCCCTCAAATCCAATTTGGATCAAGTCATACAACAGATTCAGAGCTTCCCCTAACCCAAATGAAACATCAAACTGCTCTTCAATGATTACCCCCTTGTAGAAGTGAATCATTTCTAACTTTCTTTCTAATATTTATTCTCTCTACTAAATCCAAATTCCTCTTTTAAAAAAAATGGTAATTCAGACATTGTTTGCCAAAGAAGTTTTGAACACTTTAGCACTTTATAAAGTGACAGGCATCTAATGCCTCCAAACCTGGAACAGTCTTTGGGAACATTGCATGACCTCATTCCAGTCATGCCCAGGATGAAAGGGCCAAGGGACAGGAAATGAGTTGGTGGGCCTCAGGTCTCTTCCCTTATGAACATCACGCTGTTAAACACATATGGGTCTCTTCACATTTCATTCTTCAAACATAATTAGTGACTGACATTAATTTCTTCCTCTTGGAAAGAAACATTAGGTTTCACTTCTGTTTTCAAAACATGTCTGCCTCCCTGGAGATTATCTTCTGTCTAGTCTATAAGCAGCAGAAAGGCAGTTTTATGGCTGTACTCTCTCCCATTTCTAGATATCTAGGTCTCCAAATCTAAAACAGTTACATACTCTGGGAGCACACCCTTCATGCTCGACAGCGCAGATGTAACACAGTATAACTATTTTTACCATCACCTAGCACAAGGCCTAACACAAGGTAAGTATTCATCAAATATGTGTGGAGTGATAATACCGGAAATGAGTTATAAAGACTACTAGAACGGCAACATTTCACTCATTCCTTCTTCACTCAATCACTTAAGAAATACTTAATAATGGCATTGTGCCAAGCACTAGGAATATGGCAGTCAATAAAACACAGTCTCCACCAATCTCGGTTTTCAAAGAACTGAAACAGACCAACATGAAGACATGATTAGGAGATGGAAAATGCTAATTACCCTGACTGGATCATCACACCATGAAATATCATTTTGAAATATTGCACTCTACCCCCAAAACATGTTCATTTATTGCATGTGGATTAAAAAGAAATCAAGTAAATGAAAGAATTAGCCAGGAGAATAAAGGTGAACTGTATTGCAAGCAGACATGAACAGGTGCAGATGCTACTGTATTAAAACGTGATGCTCATTTCTGCATTTGAACATAATCATACCTCGATGTTTCCTACAAAGAAAAATCGAAGAAAGAAAATAAATAAATACATGTCTGCACCACAGAGAGCAGGGAGAAGTACACAGAGCCCCTATTCTCCCCGGGCCATGTTACCACCCTGGGTCATCTTGCTGAGGATAAAGGAAATCCATCGAGCAATGTTAAAAACGAAAAAGAACATCATATAATTTGTACTCTTAAAAGGTGCCTCTGACTCATTGTGAAAAAATTGTGGAAAAGCAAGAAAAAAAATGCAAGTTTCCAGCTATTACTAAATTCTCCACAGAAGATGGGCTCGGAAAGTTCTATGATATAACTGACATGTTCTTAGCAAGTCCATGAGATGAGTTTATGGAGATGATTATCTTGCCTGGCAAACCTCCCACTCTGTCATGTCTATAATGGTTTTAAACACAAAAAGATCTTTCACTCCATAGTTTAAGAAAACAATTCAAATTTGATCATGCCTTAGTGGGAGAGCTTGACAAAGGAGAGGGAAGGCCATGGAGGCACATGAAAGTGCTCCCCAGGTAGGGAAAGGTGAGTGTTGGAGCACAGTCACCCGCTTCCCAGTTTTACCTGAGACCCACCTAGTGACTTGAACTAAATTCATTTTCTTTCCTTGGAAGTGAGTGTTGCTGAAAATGGTCTGAGAACAAGATCAAGGCATCTTCACCTGCCAAAACCCTCATCTTTCCAAGATTCAGAATGTTTTCTCAGATCCCTTTTCTGTTTGCTTCCTTTTGTGAATTAAGACACTTTTGCTGCTTCTGAAATTACATTGTTCTAAACACTATAAAATACATTCCTGCATGAAAGGAAAATTAATAAGCCGACTTTCTTGTAAGTTAATTTGCGATTTTTCTTGGGCTTTTCAATGTTTCTATTGCATTCATAAAAATAATATAGAGAGCTCTCCAAAGGATAATTAAATAAATTACCTTAGTTTTTACCCAGATCCTATGGAGCCTACAAAATAATTTCTCTTTAGTGGCTTGTGAATTACACTGGTCTGTTTCACCATGTGTATGGAGTACCACTGAAAGTGCTTCTTGCAAGTCTTAAACTACAAAAACATTCTGTACAGCATGATCTATTTCACGTGAGCTCAATTAAACCTGGAATTCGTTTTAAACTGCAGGCATTTCAGGCAACTGATCATTTGGTTTTGTTACAGTTCAGCAAGTGGCTTCCACTCTTGGCAGCCGACCCAGGCTGCCTCACTACCGCAGATAGGACCTGGCTGTCACCTTTGGCTATATGTACACATTTGCAGCTTGCGTAAGCCTCCATAATAAGTGCATGAACACTCAGTGCTGAACATGTAAGAACAGTAATGTTTATTTATTTTTTATTTTTATTATGCAGATTAGTGGGATTTATTGTGATGGTTCCACATATGCTTACATCTTGACTTGGTCACGTCCATCCACCCTTCCTCCTGCCGTCAAGCACCTCTCCCCGTCCCTAGTAATCCCTCTGCTACTTTCAAGGCAACTTGTTTATTTATTTATTTTTTGTTTTGAGTTTCCACATGTGTCTTTCATGTCTGCTGATTTCACTGAACATGATGTTCTTTATTCCACATATTTTGGTGCAAATGATGGGATTACATTTTTCTTTAGGGCCAAATAGTATGATAGGTCTGTATATACCATAGTTTCTTTATCCATTCCTATGCTGAAGGACCCTCAGGCTGATTCCATATCTTAGCTATCATGAAAAGTGCCACAGTAAACACAATTATTCAGGTTTACCTTTGTGATGCTGACTTCATTTTCTTTAGAAATATACCCAGCAGTGAGATAGCTGGGTCACATGATAGTTCTTTTCTTTTAATTAATTTTTTTATAGATGACATTAAGATTCATTTGACATAATATACAAGCATGGAATATAATTTGGTCTAATTCAGTCCTCAGCACTTCCCCTTTTCTTCCCCTCCTCTTCCCCTGTTCCCTTCCCTCTACTCTACTGATTTTTCTGCAGTTTTGGTTTGTTTATTGGGGGTGGAGTACCAGGGGTTGAACTGAGGGGCACTCGACCACTGAGCCACATCACCAGCCCTATTTTGTATTTTATTTAGAGACAGGGTCTTACTGAGCTGTGTAGGGCCTCACCATTACTGAGGCTGCCTTTGAACTTGCCATTCTCCTGCCTCAGCCTCCTGAGCCTCTGGGATTACAGGCATGCACCATCGCACCCAGCAGCGATTTTGGTTTTTGAAGGAATCTTCAGACTGGTTTCCACAGTGGCAGCACTAATTTGCATTTCCACCGACAGTAAGGGTTTATTTTTCTCTACATTCTCACCAGCATTTGTTAATTTGTTGTTTTTTCCATAACAGCCATTTTAAGGTTGGCAGGAAACCTCATTGTAGTTTTTTTATTTATAATTTCTCTGATGGTGACTTGTCTTTTTAAATAACAAATACTGTTCTGTCATGTTTAAAAAAAAAAAAGTGGATTCAGGCCTGTTAAATAAAGCCCTGAAAAAACTGTACTTTCTCAGAAAAAATATTTAGTTCAAGAATATTCATAGAAGCAGAGAACCTACTAAATTTCCTTCCTCTATCTACTGTCAAATTATCAGAAGATTTCTGCATATTTATTGAGATTTCAACAAATTTTATTATTATTATTATTGGTTGTTCAAAACATTACAAAGCTCTTGACATATCATATTTCATACATTTGATTCAAGTGGGTTATGAACTCCCATTTTTATCCCGTATACAGATTGCAGAATCACATCGATTACACATCCACGTTTTTACATAGTTCAACAAATCTTAACAGATATGTAGTAACAACTACTATGGCTGATGTAGGACTCAGTCAAACTAAACTAGTGTTTGGCATGTTTTTACCTTACCTGAAAACTCACTGGGTTCTGGATCATTAGGTCTTTGTCAAGAACACTAATGCAATTCTCGGGTTATGATACCAAACCCTAGTTCATAAAATGAAAAAATATCTCTTCAAAAACAATAAAGGAAAAATATTAAAGATTATTTTTGAAAATGACTACCTACAACATTTAGTAGAATAAGCTGATAAAAAAAATTTCATATTTATTCACACTGAGAGGAGGAAAGAAATATAGGACTAAATTCCCTTATCAGATATTCTCAGGGACACATGTGTTCCAGAACTCAACATTCTTTTACATTTTAGAAAGTTATTAAATTGTACATTAAGTAAAATCCCTAGAAAGATCAAGACATCACAAATAATCAAACACATGTGTATTTATGCCCCCAAACCTACTAATATTCACATTGACAGATACGAAGACTATAAATAGCTTCAAAGGATCAGATAAAATTTCTCTGCCAAATTAAATCCAATAAGACAGTGCAGTTTCTGTCACTAAGACAATTTCAAGGAAACAACTTCTACAATTTTTTTTTATTTCCAATTTTTGCATAAGAATCTGTGGATGTAGATTCATTGAGCACGAGGCATTGTACATGCATTAAAATTTAATCTTTACAATAAACCTCTGAAGAACATTTCATCAGTTCCATTTTATAGATGAGCAAATATAGGCTCAAATAAATTAAGTAGAATGACTAAGGTCACACACCAGTAAGAGGGGTAACCAAGGATCAGAAGAAGTCTCTCTGCCTCTACCCCTAGTGTGTTTCCTACTATACCCTGACTCCCAGAGGAACTGTACCATAGTTTTACTTCTATTCAGGCTCATATATTAGAGAAAATGAATGTAATATTATTCTCATAAGCCACAATCAAACTATAACTGGAGATTTCTTAATCTTCACCGAATGTGTTGTGGCGGGAATTTTATTCCACTCTGTTCCATCTTGGGTACGAGAAACAAGCTCCGACACCTAACATCAGGATATTTTGATGATCTTGATGCCTTTGCTAAAAATCAGCTTCCTTTCTGATTTTAGTTTGTAATGATTATTATCTTATCATCATCAATTGATGAAGTTCATAAAACTCTACTTCCTGAAACTGGGAGACAATCAATTAGCAACATTTCCTGAAATGTATCCAATTTTACCCCTGAAAACATTTTTAAATATGATCCCAAATCCTAATATTCTTACCACTGTTTTTGACTGATGGAGCGTTTTCAAGAATCTTGAGAGATAGAAAAGTCTTTGGTCATCAACTAGTCTAATCTTTAACAGCATAAATGAAGGTTTTGAAGCCCTGATTCATAGTTTTCTATCACTTTATAGACCTTCTGTTGCATTTAATTATAACGCAAAAGAGAAGTAAACCACTATTCGCCAAGGAAATTAAATACAATGATATATTTATCCAGCATCATCGTAAAGCATGTCTCAAAAACAGAAAATAATTCCCATCAGCAGGAGTAGACTTTAGGGAACTACCTATAGAGGAGGAGGTGACCTGGGACCTTCCCCAGCCAAAACAATAGGCAAATAATATGTACATTCATATAATATGACTTCATTGCCGTAAAGCTGGACATGGCTTTACAGATCACTAGACTTTCTTTTAAAAGCCAGTTTTTCATATCTGGACAATTGATTCCATTTGCATCATTGGCTTATCCCGTTACATTTTCTATCATGAGGATGTGACTATCCCCAAAATTGGCAGCCTATTTGGCCAAAAGAAGTTCCATACTGTTAACCTATGTTAAAGACAGATGGATCTGGGCAAAGCAAACAAATGCTCTGAACTGAGATGTGCCAGTGTGTTAAATAATAATGAATTTGACCCCATGGGCGATTCAGCCAAAGGAGGTCAGCATAGGGGTTTCATACAAAACAGGGGTTGGGAGAATAGGTTCTAGAGAAGGCTGAGCTTAACTCTCCCATTTATCAATCAGGATGACCTTGGGCAACTTATCTATTGTTTCAACATTTTATATGTTGAATATGTATTATTCTCATAAGGAAATAATTAAATTTGCTAAGTGGAAAAAAAGCTGACTTTACCTTCTAAGACTGAGTTAAGCTTTCTACACAGGTATAGGGCACCCAGAGGTCAAGAAAAATTATCAAACCAATATGTGGAAGAAAATTGTGTCAGAGAAAGAGCATAAGCTAGCACTGTTCCTTATAAATCTGTCTTAATGAGAGCCGCAGTTTCCCCATAAGAATATCTACTAGCAAGATGGCTAAGAGATCCCTATTTTGAAAACCCAGCCTTGAGCTTAGTGCAGAGTATATGTTCAAAAATAATAGTTATCCTTTTTTGTAAATATAATGCCTTTTTTGTAAATATAATGCCTCTATTTCTTTAAACTCTAATTCAAGTAAGTTCTCAAAGACTACTAGGAGGAACTTTTTTTTCCAATCTATGGGTTTATTTCTCTGAACACATTAAACCCCAACTCTCTCCTCCTGTAGGGTGTACCATCTGTTAACTTTGGATCCAACTGAATTGAAACAGCCTGTATCCAGGTGAAATTCAGGATGTCTACTCAGGAGGAACCCAGACACCAAGGAAAGCCCAATCTGGCGTTTGGGAATAACTTGGCAGGCAGAGTAATACAGCAAGGAAAAGAACTGCACACAGAAGGAGTATAGTGTCCAGGTGTAAGGGAAAGCCACTGAAGGGACAGGAATGAGAATTAGGTGATGATAATGATGATGATGACAATGATGATAAAGAAGATAGGAATGAAAAAAACTGAATTACACAGTTGCTCATGGAATTGGTCAAAGTCATATGCAGGGCAGAGGTAGAATTCAAATTTGAATCTTCTAAATCTGGCTCCAAAATTCTTGCTCTTAACCCCAAAACAATGAGGTGAACACAATCCCCAGCCCACATAAAAGGCAGCCTCCTTACCCTCCGTGAGAGCAGATCCAGCACATTCTATCAAAAACCTGCCTCCTGTGTACCTCTAAGAGCATGCCCTTCACTCCGAACCATTTCTCACTCCAAATCATGCCTCTGACCAAGATCAAAGGGGTCAACCCTATTGCAATGATTTAGGTAATGCATTTCCTAAAGCTAGGATGATCTGGCGAGGCCTTGTTTATCACTACAATCCTAATAATTTAGTCAAGCATTAAAAGAGGAAATATACAAACCAGTGATGGTTGCAAATATTCACTCAGTGATAGTCACTCATTCTGAAGTGATTAAGTGGACAATATTCTTGGCTTGTTTCCGGTATAACTGAAACCTTCACATTTAATAAAACAGAATTCAAGGAACACAATGAGTTTTCCTTAAGTACAGACAAGAAAAATGTATGTTCATCTAGCCTTGCAGATGCATATAGCCACAAGAGTGGGTCTGTTCATGCATGCAGCAAGATAGAAGGAGAAACATTTTCTTTGAAGATATGTCTTTGAAAACTGGAACAGGGCCACTTTTATCCTTAAGTTTCTATTGCACGAATGAGAAAAGGAGCCTGTTGGGGAGACTGCAGCCACAGGAGAACACTAATCAACTAGCATCCATTGCTTCTAGGTAAATTAGAAAAGGACATCTCTTTTTCCAGATGGATACACTCCGTGACAGGGGTACATGTCTTGGTGAGCAAACCACAGAGTTGAGTTTAGCTTTCACTGACACTCTTAGGTGCTTTTGAGTAAATGACAATCTGAACAGCACATGTGGTGACCCCGACTGGGGCATCTAGTTGAAGATTAGTCATTCAAGCAAAAGGTATGGAGCTCTCGAACAGTAATAGGGACATTCAGAGAAAATCAGTGTTGACAGAAAGATCATAAAAGACACAAGCACTACAGATGACAAAGAAATTGGCCATCTCTAAATACTTCACCTTGGTGTCAGAGACAGCAATTACCCAGAGTTGATGAGGAAAATGTTGGAGATTTGGAATTAACACATCAAAAATATCTGAAGCCAGAGCTAACTTTCTCTCACTTTTCCAGCCAACCCAAATAGACCCTCATAGTTATACTTTTAACATGCATTATTAAGATTGATTTATGGGGTCATAGGGTCATTATTAGACCAACAGAGAACCAAATAAAGCCTATCTAGATCCAGCATAGATTCTAAGCCTAAAGAGGTATTGCTGATGGAAACCAAGTTAAGAGTTAGAAAACTGGACTCTCTGTCTCTCTCTCTCCCTCCCTCTTCTTTCTGATGTTCAAATGTCTCCTGGCACTGGAGATGCACACCTGTAATCCCAGCAGCTCAGGAAGCTGACACCCGAGGATTTCAAAGCCACCCTCAGCAAAAGCGAGGCACTAAGCAACTCAGTGAGTTGCTTTTTACATTTTAGAAAAATAATAAATAAATAAATGTCTCTAATAAAATGTCCCTAAATAAAATACAAAATAGGGCTGGGGATGTGGCTCAATGGATATGGCCTGGAGTTCAATCCCCAGTACAAAAAAAAAAAAAAAAAAAAGGTTTTTTGGCATCCTATGATGTTCCAGGGAGCTTTTGACTTCTTATAACAGATCCCTCCATTGGCTGTCACCTGCTAAAGAGCAGGGTCCTCATCTTTGTAAGTCATTACTCAAAAATCCCCTTTTGTATTGGCCTTTCTCACCAGCAATGTGGGAAGCAACTGCATGGCATGATCCACAGGATTCCAAAAAGGTCTTTGCACCAAAATTATCTCTCCTATCCTAATCATCCTCTGAAATGCCATTACTAATATTTTATTTCTTTGAGCTGAAATTTTTCTTCTTCCCAATACTCTAGCAAAGATCATAGAAGACATTTCTCCCAGATAGTTAACTAGACACTTCTCATCTTTACTTCCTCCTGAAATTTGCTCAAACATCAGCAATATTTACCCTGATGAGCATATTTAAAATTCAACCTCACTTGCACCCCTCTCTTTTCCTGCTTTAATTTTTTTTCCAACAGTACTTACCACCTTTGGACACATCTGCTCATATATTTTGGTGAGGTTTTTCTTTCAACATCTTTAACAATCTTTAAAAATCAGTCTTATAAGTCAGAGAAAAGACATCACTGCATAGGACTCATCATAATTTATTTGTTTTCTTACTCCTTCGATCCCCTTCCGTCTTGAATGTAACCTCCATAAAGACAGAGCTAGAACAGTGCCCAGGATATAGTAACTACCCATGAAGCATTTGTTAAATGAATAAATCATTCATCCATCAACAAATGAATGAATGAATTATATATTCAGAATAAATTAATCTAAGGATTTTTTTTAATTTAATGGAGAAGTCCAGACAGGATAAAAGTCTAAAAATCTAATAGAATTGATATTTTTAAAAATCTGAAAAATAGAAAAGAGAACTAAACTCCTACTCATATCTTTTGATGAGATATTTTTCAACATTATATAAGACCATCTTTGAAAAATTACATTCTTTATAAGTCAGGGAAAAGACATAACTTCACAGTACTAACAATAATTTTTTATTCTTTATTTGTTATTTTATTTTTTGAGACAGGTTTTCACGAAATTGCTGAGGGTGGCCTTGAACTTGAGATCCCCCTGCCTCAGCTTCCAGAGTCACTGGGATTACAGGCCTGCACCACCATTCCTGGCTGTACCCTGGATACTTTAACTGTTCCTTATGAAACATGGGTCCAATTAATGCATTTTCACACTATTTCCTTCAATGATTTGTATAATAATCCTTGTGTTTCCCCACTTCTTCTTCTGTGTTAAGGTCTGTAGACAAGTCAAAATAATACCTGGTATTTTGCCAGAGAAATGTTAGATTTCGTAAACAAGTCTGGATGGTGCCTGGCAAAATGCCAGAGGGAGTGGTTTGAGAAGTAACAAAAGCAAGCCATTAAGTGTGGAGGTTCCTTATTGGTTGACTGATGTATCTAGTATATGCTAATTAAGATAAGCTGTGCAAAATGTATAGATACCTCTGTTGTCCTACAATAAATGGCTCCTACTCCTGCTGTATCAATCTACACAAGTTGCTCGTCACCCACCCCCCCCCCTGGGTTATTTTGCCCAGCCAGCCAGGCTGCAGCACTTCTGCATTAGTCTGTGTGACTATGAATGTGTCCCCTTATTCAATTCTTTTGTTTTCCTTTCTTTCCTCCAGCCTCTCAAGCCAAAGCAACCTATCCAGACCCCCAATTCTGGCAGTTCCACCGAGAGCATAAACAGCAGAACTTTTGAAGAAGAGAGGTCTGTCTATTCCACTTATGGACTGTTAAAAAGAGGATCTGTTAGAAGCAGAGAAATCCTTTAATCCAAAGTGTTATTTCCAGCAAAGCTGTCAGTGTTTTGAAATGGTTAAGTTCAAAAGTAAATTTAAAAGCCCTGAATATTTTGTGAGGTTTTATATAAGTTAATATTATCTAGGTTAACTTTTAAGTTTTCAAGCCATAATTAATCTATCCCCTTCATGTGTGTTCTTTAAAGCTCTCTGTGTTTAACTGGACTCAATAATGTCTTGGGATTGTTCCCTACAGCTCTTCCAAGCTCCAGGTGGGACCCTCCTCTTCTTTCTATTTACAGTAGGGAGAGTCCCCATGCACTAGAAAATATTTATATGCTAATGGTTCCCTTTCATGTATCTCTGGTCTGTATCTCTCCCTTGGATGCCAGGCTCAGAGATCCATTTGCTACCTGGACATCTTCATTCAAATATAAAATACACAACTCAAATAGGTCCAAAACTCCCACAATTAAACACTGAAGCAGGTGTAGTAAGTGCAGCACTTCTCTGAGCCTTCCTTAGCTAGAATGTCTTGTTCATTCCCAAGAGCCTCCCAGACTTGAGAAATCCTGCTCTAGAACAGCCTTGGGAAATGCTCTTCTGGATCCAGACAGCTTTGAAGCAACCCTGTAGTTTTCACTTAGAACCAAATCAATAGAGCTAAGTGTCCTTCCCTCAGGCAAAGCAGTCCTAGAAGCATAAGCATGCAAAGGAAGGCGGGACAGCCTGCCTGGAGCTAACAACCCGACTTGCTTGAGCAACTGTGATACAACTGACTCCAACCTGCGATGATCATAAGGAGATAGGTAAGGAAGAGGAAGCTAGAGTCCACCCTGGTGGCTTCACTTGTGAAAAATCACCAAGGACTTGCAAAACCATCAAGACTCAGTTCTGAGTCAAGAGAGAAGAGGCCAGAATCTCGCCACCACTCTATGCCTGAGAGTTTAAAAGACACTCACTGATACTGAGCAACCCTTACAATGCGTGTGCATCCTTACTATTTGGAGTTCAGGTTTAAAACATGTAATTTTCAGACTGCATCATTTCAAAACTGACAGAGAAACCCTTTCTGAATCTCCCCACCCACCTCATGGCCCCCACTCTGCCAACACCCTTCCCCTGGGTTTGTGCAATGTTTGCCACATGCATAGTAGGACAAATCAAGTGCTTACAGGATGACTTCCGTAAGTGTAGTCATGTCATAATATTATGAAGATGGGGGCGTAGGAGAATCAGTTCTTCCAGGAAGAAGTAAGGACATTCCTATAAAATGGTGGTAGCAGTGACTTAGCAGTCAGAAGTGATTATCATATTAAGAATCCTACTGCAGAAAAAGAACTGGCTCTGGAATCAGGCTGACCTTGACTTCCTTCCAGTTTAGCACCATAGATTCTGTGCTCTTCTGAGTAAGTTGCTTAACTGCTAAGAGCCTTACTTTCCTCATGTGAAATAAGGATCACCAAATCCACCTTGAAGGGTTACAGTGAGAATTATTTATTTATGTTTTCACATATCAAAAGTGCCTAGGCAGAGGCTGCCTCAGAGGAGGCCCTTATTATTAGAAGATTAACTCTTAGGCCTGATGGTATACTTTTAAGGCATTACCATTTTAATATTTACTGCATTTTGAGTCCTGTAGTAAGCTGCCTCCAAAAAAACGAGAAGAGAAGATTTATAATCTGAATAGATTAGAGTTTCATAAAGCACAATGAAGCATGCAAGGGCCTCGATCAAAAACTATAAATAAGCCACCATGCATGTATTATGCAGTCAATTCTCAATTATTCATGTAAGGAAAGAAAGCAGATGGGGACAGTCCAAAAGAGCAAGTAATTCAAAAAAAAGTCTCTTAGATTTGTCTTGACATTTGCATTGAACTCAGTTGAATGTGATGTCCAGAGAAAGAGATTTTTAATGTATTCTCTGTAAGAAATCCTGACTTAGGACAATCAGCCTCTCACAAGCACTAAGCGGCCTCTCAATCCGGCTGTTTCAGAAAAGAAGAGTGTGCAAGCCAGACTTCACTCACTCAAACCTCCCCAGTAAGAGAGTTAGCTTCCTCCTTGGATGAAATCCACATGCATAGTAAGTACAAATCAAGTGAATATAGAAATACCAATAGTGCAAGTTAATAAGAATTGCCATAGATAAAACTTACATATTTAGATAATGAAGATTTGGGTGTGTTACCCCTTAGCAATAGTTCACAATATCAGTTTAAGGATGACGTAAAACCTGGCAGAGTCTAAGAACTAAAGACAACGTCCATAGGAACACAGCCCCTAAAGCACTTGTACTGAGCATTGCATTGGTAATTGGAGACAAAGGAAGCACTTCATTCTGTCCTGTGGTGTTTATTTCTCTGCTCCCCCGCCCCCCAATCAGGACTGGTTTGAGGCTTGCCTTGATCAATAGAACGTGGCAGTATAAACTAAACCTTAAGAAGCCTTGCAGCTTCTGTGCCTTCAGATTCTTGCTTAGGCCACGTGGAAAAAGCTGATCTGAGTTTGATGATAGCTGATATGGAAAAGAGATAAGTTATCTCTACTTAGGCCATCCTAACTAACTAGTTGCAAGACTGCCTGGCAGTTGATTAAAGATGAATAAATTCAACAAAGACTAAAGTCTATTAGCTAAAACCAAACCAAACCTCCAGCCAACAGAATTATAAGGTAAATAAGTGGTTGTTGTTTTAAGTCATTCTATTCTTGTGTGATTTGTTACACAGCAAAAGCTGACCAATACATCATCCCAAGAAGAGTTGTTTGGTAAAAGAACTTCAATGTGCAATGTGGATGATTCTAAGTCTGAGGAGTGGATATCTGGGTGAAGGACTATTGAGATCAAAGCAAAGATGTGCTGAAGGTGGGATGAGGAATACCAAGGCCTAGCCTCACCTCATGAGCCACCTTCTGTAGCAATTCTAGAGGGGATAGATTTCTATGATTTCCCTTCATTCATTAAATGGCTACAATGAACAGCTTTTGTGCTTTTACCAAGAGATAAAGTCCAGGTTCCTTAATCTCCAGCAAAGTGTTTTTTGCCTATTCAGTAATGCTTCCCATCTTGCAGAACTCACCCCAAAACAGACCTGACAGAGGCCTCTGAGTCTTTCACTTTGATACTAATGTCCTTGTTCCTTAGATTTAATGGCAATAACTTCTGGGAAATATCTGAAAGCCCAGAACTGCCCTGGGAATTGGTCTGAAAAGACTAAACTGCTTTCACGTTTACTTAAATCATCTGTGGATTCCCCCCAAGAGAATGAAATTCAGTTGGACAGCAGCAGCTCTTCTCAGAGCCATTTGGTAAAGCAATTTCTTCCCGTCTCTTAAGTTACAATTAAAACAGGACCATAATAAGCCTCACAGCCTTTTAGAGGTGATAGACTTACACAAATGACAGCATGTTGTCTCTGCTCTTTAAAGGGGGAATCGCTCCACTTGCCTAGCGTGAGTGAAGCCCTGGGTTCAACCCTCAGGACTGAAGGAGGAAAAAAGGAAGGGGAGGGGAGGGGAGGGGAGGGCAGGGCTCTGGTCCATGGAGAAGCTGGACTGAATGTTCAGTAACAGGACTTGAGGGAAAACAAGACGAGTTGGTATCTGCAAATGAGAAGTTGGGAGGAAAGAGAGAAAATCACCTTGATTTTGAATCATCTTTGCTATGGGAAAGAAAGAATTGCGGGGGAAGGTTTAAATGCAGCAAATGCTCAAGAAGACCGGTTTAGGAAAGACGTGGAGAACCCAGGAATGTGTAGGATGAGGTTGAATTCTTATAACAACATTCGGTGCAGACGGAAGCTCTGAGTTGGCCATTTTCTCCTCTATATAACAAGAGAGAAAAGCAGTAAAGAAAGCAGTAAAATTCTTATACATTTAGTCTTAAAAAAAAAAAAAAAGGTGGTCTAACTCTTTCCCCTCATACAGGACAGTGTGGAGGGCTTTCCCCCTCCCTCTAAGCCTTACTCTTCAGAGGCAAGAGACTAACAGAAACTGCCATTTCCAAGGGTACCTGCAGCCTCCCAGCCCACTCTGATCCTGGTCCTTCCTGGAGAGGAAGAGCTCCGGGCTGATAGCGCTCGTACAAAAGCAATTTGATAGAAAGGGAGGAACACGAGGGAGCTTTGCAGTCCATTTCAGGCTCTCTGAGACACAAGGACAATGAGCATTTGACCTTTTGGGTGGCCGCCTCCGTGCTCATCTCTCATCTGAACACCAGGTCTCACCTGCTCTCTCTGGTAATGTATCATGAGAGCTCTCGGCTCAGGCAGGCAGAATAAAAGCAGCCATCTCCTCTTGACAGCGCTCTTCTCTACCTGGCCCTCTTCTCTCAGAGTTGCCTCTGCTGCTGTGCATCTCTCTGATGCACGAGTTTAATTTCTAGGGGGAAATGAAGAAACTGCTGTTTTATAAGAATACCCCACACATTCAGAATCTCAGGTCGGCACAAGACACAACACAGTCAATTCTGTCGGTTAGCTTAGCTCGATGGTTAGATCCCAGGAAAAAGGGGACTCCCAAACTGAAGGATGCGCCTCCTGACAGAAAGCCCACCTCGGGAAGGTTAGTGGGAGGAGCTCAGGGCTGATCCAACCCAGCAGTGAGGGGTGAACCAGCCAGCATGCCCAGGGAGAGCTGGCCAGAGGAGTCCTCTTAAACATCATTGTTACAAAGCGTCTCTTCTCTTCCCACGTTCAGGAATCACATCCTTCTTCACCCAGGATAAAGTTGTAAGGCTTTCTCCCATTGAGCCCTGGTTTCCTTTTACTCATTACTTTCTAAAAATTTCTGCTGAGAGATGTTAGAACATGTCACTACAAAAATCAAACTTTCAAGACAGCCAAGGAGGCGCTGATCTTGCTTGCAACGCTTTCCTGAACCCAACAGGAAAGGCCTATGGAAGCGGGTCTCCTTGGAGCAATGAAATTGAAGGAACTGCCTCATTTGCCTCCCTCAGAGTGAGCCACACAGATGAGGCAACTGAACTGTGTGCCCAGGTGTGGGTGTGCATTTGAAATGATATTCTGCCAATCTTTAAAAAAAAAAAATTCCATTGGTTACTTGTCTTAAACTTCCCTCACTGTAATTCCATATTACAAAAATCAGCAGCAATTTTATTAGGCACCACCCCCCTATTCATTGCATATTGCCACAACTCCCCCCTAGTGGCTCATTATCCAGCACTTACTGTTTACCTGGGGCTACACAAAGGCTTTCTGTACAGTGTTATGGTATGGATAAAAGATGTCCCCCAGAACCTCCTGTGTTAATGCAGGAGGGGAAATGGTTCAATTGTCAGAACTGCAGCCTAATCTGTGGATTAATAATTGGAAGGGACTACTGCATGGGGTGATGACTGTAAATACACGGGCATAACTGGAGGAAGGAGGTCTCTGGGGGCTGTGCCCTTGGGGATTAGATCTTGCTCCCCTGGCTCTTCCTTCTCTCTCTCTCTGCTTCCCAGATGCCTTGAGCTGAGCAGCTTTGCTCCACCATGCCCTTCCACCATGATGTTCCACCTCTCCAGAGCAAGGCTGCCCCAGGACGGAGGCTTCTGGAGCCATGAGCCAATATAAACTTTTCCTCCTCTAAGTTGTTCTTGCCAGTTATTTTAGTCACAGAGACAAAAAGCTGACTATACGGTATCACATACAGCACCTCATTTAATCTATAAATCTGCAGAGCATTATAACAGCACAAATCTATATAGTATCTATAATTATCTACTTTCTTATGGATCCTGAGTAATTTGCCTAAGGTCATAAGAAATAATAGAAGTCAGGACTCCAGAGCCCACATGATTAAAAACTACATTCTATCATCCCTTAATTCTTTCCCATGATGATGGAATCTACCATATTCCTGAAGGGTTGAGTCCCTTGCGTGCCTCTGTCTAGACTGACTGTGGTCATCCCAGGTAATCATGGTAGGGATACCTGATAAAATGTAGAATTTCTTTTGGCTCAAGTCCCATAAGCTATTCTGACCACCAAGTACTAGAGAAAAACTTTCAATGTGCCCTGTCTTCCTAATGCCCACCACCCTCCTATGAGACCACTGCCAATAGGGGAGGGTCTGGATCACCCAGTGGCCAGAGGTGCCTGTCTGGAGTCAGGATTGGAAGAGCAACTCCATCATTTGTTACAACCTGGCTTTGAGCAGTCTCCTCTGCCTCCCTAATCTCAGTTTCCTCGCATGTAATAAAGGGAAAATTACATCAGCTCACCTCCCACAGGACAACTTGGATGAATGAAGGAAACAGCCGATGAAGTGCTCACTTGGCACCTATTACTAAGATAAAGGTTTAGTAGATGGAACTCAGGAACGTGAGTATGGGTCACTGTTGTTACAAAGAGCAAATCAAACATGAAGAAAAGTCATTAATTGTCTTTGTTGGCTATTAAGTATTCTCATTCAGGTGATCCCAGGCCACTGAGGATTAGGAAGGTGGTGGAGTGGGTGAGTCTTTTTCTCCTCTGCTCTTTCCACTTTGTGCTCTATCATCCTTTAACTCTGTCACCGATGATTTGCTCTCCAGATTCCTGAAAGGTTCTGGCGTCTGCTGTTTACCTCCTCTGGACTGACCATTGTGATTCCAGCTCCACAGCTGAGCTCCTGGGTAGAAATCATGCCATCCTTCAGCCTTTGCCACCTCAGACAGCACCTGCCCTCTTCTCTCCTGTGACACGAAATCTCACAGGTTAGCCCAAGTGATAGAAAAGACATGGGAAGAGAAGTGGACTTATTGATAAGGCCGTCAAGGTCAAAGGGTATTTCATAAAGTTTCCTGAATGTATGAAATTCTATATTAAAAGATCAATGAGATCCACTTCAGATTTATCATACTTCTAAAATTGTAAAGTTTGGGGTAACAGCAGCATTATAGAGGACGTGGGGAAATAAAATATCCTTTACATTGCTGAAAAATGTTATAATTTGGGGGTTATAATTATCTTGCAGACAATCCTCCGTCATGTGATCCCGACCTCTTCCTCACCCCTCTTTGATAATCACTCTGTCAGCAAAATGCATCTCTAGTTCTGTTTCACAAATGTAATTACCAGAAGTTTAGTATTTATTTGATTTTTTACCTTTATTTTACTTTATATGGTGCTGAGGATCAAACCCAGTGCCTCACGCATGCAAGGCGAGCACTCTACCTCTGAGCCACAACCCCAGCCCCATATTTATTTGAATTTTAAGCATAAAAATCATTAGTCTTTTTAGAAATAACTTCTAATTTCAGGATTCAAAAAAGATAAGCTTCTTAATTTATTACCTACATTTTATAAAATTAGATATTATCATCTCTAAGAAACTCCATATATTTGGGCAGGTTCACAAATAACCCTCCCTTGTGTTCTTTGTTAAATATTAATGTTTTAGGTCAAAGGATAACTTCATACAGTCATAGCTTGCTGTACTTTGTAACAGCAAGATTTGTAACACATTTGATGAGGTGGTATTGTTAACAAAAGAACAGCCCCTTACAACCATCTCCCAGGCTCAACAGAACTGAACAGGAGAATTATCATTCAGTATAAAATAACAGGCACTAGAGCACAGTGTTTATAAGAACAAACTCTAGAGCAGACTTGCCTGTGTCCAAATACTGACCACACCACTTACTAGCTGGGTGGACCCCAGGTAAGTTACTTCATTTCCCTGTTCCTCAGTTCCTCCAAATGGATGCATTCATGGTACCTGCCTCCCAGGATCATTGTGAAGATGAATCAAGAGAGCCACAAAAAGCAGTTTGAGCAGTGGATAGCTCTCAATAACTGGTAGCTATTTTTGTCATCCTACCTTCCTCCTGCTGCTTTTCCCCTGAGGAAGGAATGCTCATGAAGCAGACTGACCTCAGACCAAACCAGTAGAAGTAAAAGAGTTCAATGTTTGCTTAAGAAACATTTCAGGAAATATATGGGTTCTTATTGCCATTTGAATAATTTATTTTATCTATGCATGCCGTGGACTTTCATATACTGACAACTGCACTCTAAAAAGGCAAAATTCTGGGACACTGCTCCAGCTTGCACAATTCTAGGGAAGCATTCCAGGACTCTGCCTGTGGTTGGATTAGAAAGAGGACTGGTCAAACAGCTCAAGAAACAATATTCCAGCTCCGTTGCTAACTTCTCTATGACCAAAGCAAACCGCTTGAACTCTGGGAGTCTCAGATGATTCATCCAGAACATGAGAATAACAACAATCTACATACTGCACAATGTTGTTACATAGATAAAAGAGGTTGTGCACAAAAGCTTAGCACCTCTGAAAATGATATACAAATTTGTGTTAGTCATTATTCTTACTTTCAGGATCTTTCTTTACTTGAGTTACCCTCTAAATTTAAAAAAAAAAAAAGAACCTGAGGCACAAGGTTCATTCAATTTGTAGTTTATTTGGAAATATTGTCCCTGCAAGCAGGAAGAAGAAAGGGACAGGAGATATGGAAAAGGAAAAAGGGAAGGGTTAATGATTTGGCCACCACTGTAAGCTATTTACTTCTTGATCCCCCAGGACCTCCCTGGACGCCTAGCAAGGTGCATCTCCAGAAACATCTACTGCAGACATACAAAGGAAGCATTTAACTTATCAGTGGTCCTACCAGTCATGGGCAGCACCTTGGGCATAGATTCATTTGCATTTGAGGGTTGGGAAAAAATCCCACAGGCAGCTGACATCATGTTAGAGAGGTCCACGGCAAGAAGAGATCGATCGAGGCCTGCATTCAACTGCCCCTAGGTAAAGCCAGCCTAGGCTGAGCAGAACTGCCTGCCACAGGGTGTCTGGAAATAAAGGGCCTGAGGTAATTAGAAGTGGTTAGTGCTTAAAGGATGCAGAATCCTGCTGAAAGACCATGAAAATGCCACTGTCCCGCTCTTGGGACAAAAAAGAAATGAAAGCACAAAGTCTACACAATTTGATAGAGAATATTATGGTGTATATAGGAGGTTCCCCCAAAAGCTAATGTGCAAGACAATGCAGGAAAGTGTAGAAGTGAAATGGTTGGGTTATGAGAAACCTAATAAGTGCTTCCTATGATAGGGATTAACTGGGCAGTAACCGCAGGCTGCTGGGCTGTGGCTAGAGGACCTAAGTCACTGGGGCATGAATTTGGGGGTTATATTTTATCCCTGGTGAGTGGAGCTCTCTCTGCCTCCTGATTGCCATGTCCTGAGGTGCTTTCCTCCACCACGTCCTTCCACCATGATGCTCTGCCTCATCTTGGGCCCAGAGCAAGGGAGTCAGCCATCGATGGACTGAGACCTCTGAAACCATGAGCACCAAATAAACTCTATGTTGTTTGGTCACAGCGATGAAAAAGCTGACTAAAAACAGAAATGGCTCCAAATTACTTTGGTTTGCAGTCAGATGGACCCGTTTTGCCTCACCTTGTAGTCTTCCTCAAGCCGTGTTCTTCCCTCTGCCTTACTCTAGCGCTACCAGATGTGGCTTTCCTGTGAAAACCACAATTCAAAGATGTCTTCAGCATTGCTCAGGCTAGAATTGTCTTTTTTAATGAGGTGAAAAAATATAACTGGAAAGGCTTGATGGCTGCATAGGTGCAATTTCTCATCTTTCCAGTGGTGGCCAGGATGTGATTCCACCATTTTGAACTATCATTGTGATACCATCTGTCTTAATCTGTAATCAGAGAAGCAATGCACAAATCCTTTGCATTTGGATGACTTTATTAGATACATCTGATAAAAAGAAATCTCCATTGATAGTATTCTAAAAAATTAAAAAGTGTCCAATGTGTTTGGGGTCAGACACACAAGAATTGCACCTCTTGCTGTGGCATATGTAATTGAGTGGTCTTAAGGGCTCTGAGCCTACAATTTCTCATCTGTATAATGAATGTATAGAAACCTATGCCATGGAGTCAGAGGGAAGATTTGGAATTAGAAATGATGTGCATTCCCACCTAAAACCATCCCTGAAACACAGGAGCCATTCAATAAGTAGCAGTATTTATCATTATCATTATTGCCAACATTATCGTTATTAATCTATAAATTTCTTTTGCTTCCTACGTAAAAATGCAAGCTAATGTTTCCAGCTCAAAATTTAAGTGCAGCGGCAAGTCAGAGACAAAAGTCACATTCACAAAGCAAAGAGACTTTCTACTTCAGTAATATGTGTGCCAAGTGCAGAAATTCAGTTCATTCAAGAAACATTTATTAGACACTTACTATGTGCCAGGCACCATAGTAGATTCTATAGACTATAGTTGTGGCTAAGGCTCACAATTCAAGAAGACTGATATACACACACAAAAAAATAGGATTTCCAGGATACAAGAAAACTAATATCTATATCAAGTACAAAGTATTGTGTAAAGGAGTTTTGATTTTATATGCAGCAAGGAGCCATTTAAGAGCACAGGCCCAAGCCAAAGAGAAATTGCTGAGCATTATCACTCCAGTTGATGAAGCACTCTCCAGCACACAACCCAGGCCTGATGCTACATGCGTTCTACCATCCAGCTACATTTTAACAAATGAAGAAATCTTTACATTTCAGGTGAAAACAAGGTCTCTTATGGGGAGATAATGACCATTTCACATCATGGGGAACAATCATGCCAAACAAAGACTACTGACAGACTCACGGTCTGTGCTCACCAATTTCCATAGCCCACGTTAGGTGCAAGTGTACTCCAAGTGTGGTTCCCCAGGCCAGGCTGTGTCTGCATCATCTGGGAACTTATTAAAGATGCATAACTCAGCCTTCAATCCAGATCTACTGAATAGAAGGCTTTGGAGTTAGGGTCAAACAACGTGCTTTCACAAGGTTTCCAACACATGCTGACGTTTGGGCACCACTAATGTGCAAGATAAACCCCAAATTTAGCCAGATATCCAAACCCAGTGCTCACACATTTGCAACTTGCCCTGTACCAACTTTTGCAGTCTCACTATTCTGGGTTATTTTCATTCACATGTGTTTTATCCCCAGAATTATCTGAACTTCCTAGAGATGTAGCAGAGTGGGTCCTGGAGCCAAATTCACACCCTTTAATTCTTAAACAGTCTTTGTGCTAAATTCTGATCTATTATCTTTCCTTCAATAAACCAGGTTGAATAATAGAATGCAAACCTCAAAATCTCTCACATGATTATCTATTCCATTTGTGTGTGGCCCTTTTCGCTTAGTATTATGATGGAAAAGTGTAACAAAATCAAGCAAACCAGGATTTGTATGCTTTATCTATTGCTAGCTAAAAAGCTTAGGAAAGTCATTTTACTTTAATCTTGATTTGTCATTATAGTTCAGGGATAATAATACCTACTTAGGAGGATTGTTGCAAGGATTAAATACACAACATGCTTAATGCTAGAAACCCCATTTATCCTCATTATCCTCTATGATCACCATCATCATCACCACCACCACCATCATCATCATCAATAATCTAGATCAGGAGTCTACAAACATCAGCCTGTCTTCTTTTAAAAAAAAAAAAAATATTTTTCTAGTTGTTGACAGACCTTTATTTTGTTTATTTATATTCAGTGCTGAGAACTGAACCCAGTTCCTCACACATGCCAGGCAAGTGAGTTACCACTGAGCCCCAGCCCCAGCCCCAGCCCTAGTCTGTCTTCTCTTTTTAGTGCATAAAGATTTTCTGGAATACAGAAGTGCCCATTTGTTCATGGCTGATTTTGCAGTACAAAGAAGAGTTGAATAGTTCCAACAGAGACTATATGACAAGTAAATTGTAGTTGAAAATGTTTGCTATTTGGCTCCTTATAGAAGTTTTCCAACCCCTGACACAGCCATTGTCAGCAATGGACCTGTCTGTACCCGTTTCCCACTATCTCCTAATTTCAACCAGGGGCTACACAGGCTTAATTGCAGAGTACGACCCTAACCAAGGGTTGGCAAATAGGTTTCATCACATGCCAGACATCATGGATTGGAGGTGATTTCCTGAGCACTGTGTAAAGAAAGGTTTTATTCTATATCCATAGGAATTTATGCCATAATCAAAATGACAGCTGTTATTCACCTGACAGTGCAAAGCACTTTACGTTCACTGTTTTGTGAAAACTTCTTATCAGTCCTAAAGGATAGGTGCTGTAATTCCCATTATTGTACAATTCAAGGTGCTGATGCTTAGAAAGGTGTAGAAACCTCCATAGTCACACAGCTAAGAAGCCACGTGGAGAGCCAAGATTTCAACCTAGGTCACTTGACTTTCGCCTTTAACAACAGTCTTACGTCTGTTAAAGAGGATACTTGTGTTTTTTTTTTTACTAACATTTGAACTCCTTTTCTGCATTTGAGGAGACCAACACTGTGTGAGGAAGAGCAGGTCTATCCTCCAACTTCAGAAACTAATCATTCAAGGTTCAGCCAATTGGATCCTCCTATCGGGGACTTTGAGGTCAGAGTAAGAGGCACAATGAAGCAGGAAATCTGAGGTTCCTTCCACCCAGGACCCCACAGTGACAGTGCTAGGGAAGGCACTCAGGGTCTGGTAGTGGTGGTGCCACAGGGAGCGACCAGGTGCCCAGTGGCTACAGCAACACGTCCTCACCAGACTGTCCCCGATACCAGCAGGGCTCTGGTTCCAACTGCACAGCTTCCCTGACTCCTCATCTGCTTTCCAGACGTTCTTGATCCAAGCTTCTCACCAGTATTTCTGAGCCACAATCATGTTCTCCTTAAGTTAGCTGGGGCGGTGGTTCCGTTGGTTTTCCTCCTCTTCTGTGCCACGGAGCCCCCTCCCTGGCCACTGGTTAACTGGAGTGGAAGGAGAATCTGCAGCGAGGATAGGCGACTTACAGAATCCAGGAAGCAGTTAAGAAACAGACTCAGAAGTCCCAGGAGCCAATGAGAGAGAAAAGGATCCAGGGACACTGGAGCTGATGAGCCTTTCTGGCAGAGATGCTGCAAGCATAAGTGAGCTCCACCTGGATTTTCCCATCTTTGCTTAAAGACTCAAGTTCACCAAAGAGGGTTCAATGGGCCTCCTTGAGTCACACGCCCATCCCTTAGTTAGGGGTCACAGGGCACTTTGATAAAAAAATCCTATCAAGGCAGCACAAGTGACAAATAGTGATGTCTCCACAAAAAGGCAAGCTTATTAAGGAAGTAAGAACAGATGCAGAGCAGCAGACAGCTATTTTTCTAATACAAAAAGAAAATGTTCATAACACCAACTCAGCTGTGTCTTCCACGGGCTCAGGAAAGGGTAGTGGGTGCCCTTCTACTCTAAGCAGTGTACCCCATAATCCTACCCTGTCCCTCTTTATTTCTCTTTCTCTATGTTTCTTTCCTCGCTCTAAACTTGTCCCTTCAAATCCAGTCACAGTCCATGTTGCCATGAAGTCCCTCCTGATATCTTTAGGCTTTATCCATCTCTGCCCTTCCTCTGGATTGGAGAAACACATTCTCTTTAAAATAGCAGAGGCCATCTTCTGTAGGGTTTCATCTTGTCTCTTCAGAAAAATTGGAAGCTCCTTCAGGAAAAGGTAATTCCGCGAATCCCCCACAGCACACAGAAATGGCTCCTGAATATCGGTCATTCACAAGCCATGTTAAACATTTTTGCAATAGTTCAGTCTCATTTTTCCTTACACATTATGTCTCATTTAGTTATTTATTGTGACTGCATTTTTAGAAATGACCATCACAAAATTATGGATTTGATAAAATGGTTGCACATTTTTCTAACACAGTTAAAATCCTTCTAAAAATGTTCAGTCATATAGTATTTGATAAGAGAGAGATGGACAAAAGAAAGAGAAACACAAGCCACATACAATTGTCCCTTGGTATCCACAGTATAACAAAACCCACAGAATTTCAAGTCTCTTGTATAAAATGGCATGGTAGATGCATATAAACTACATGTAACTTCCCATATAATTTAAGTCATCACAAGATTATGCCTAGTATAATGCAAATGCTATGTAATGGATGGCTCTACTGTATCATTTAGGAAATAATGACAAGGGGGTAAAGCCTATGGGCATTCAGTATGAATTCAGTCATCACAGATTTAACTACATAGTACATATACCATCCACAACTGGATGGAGCCTCAAATTCAGAACTCACAGAAATGGAGGCGCAACTCTAGTTCCACACTGACAAGCACACAAACGTGTCCCTTGGAAAACAGGTGAACAAATGAATGAGTGAACCCATCAATCATTCCTGAGATTGACTAATAACAAACCAGCTGAGAGATGTTGGATCTGATTGACTTCTAAAATTCCCCCTTGAGTCAATGAATTATTGCTTAATAACTCAATCAATCGATCCATCCCATGGCTATATTTGGGTCAAGTTAAAAGAAAAGGATGAGATTGGCAGGCTTCTGGAATTTTGGACTTGGTCACACAAAGTGGTTTAAAAGACACGGTTGTGATTGCTGCCATTTCAGAGCACCTTCTTTGGCTGCCTCTCTAGGTGCACATCTTTCCCCTCGTGTCCATTAGCTCCCAGGAAACGAGGAAAGGGCCTGGCAACTGCCTTTCACTTGATCTTTGTCTCCCTCCGAAAAAGGAAAGTGCTTTTAGGCTGAGCTCTAATGGAAATAGAATCCATCTCCGCCTTGGTCAATCATTTAATGTCCCTTAACCCTCCCAGATCCCACCACTACTTGAGCTCTGAGCTGAGCATTCATAGGAGGGGAGGAGAGAGGCAACAGGAACAGAAAAGACGTTTGGATTGATTTCTTCCTGGACAATGCATGCCAGGTCTTGTATGCACCAAGTCTCAGTGCTAGATTAAAATAACCCCTCTTTCCCCACTTGTGCTCACACTATGTATTCGATAATGAAGGCTAGACCTGAAATCTATATGCTCTGGTAGAGTGAAAATCTAATGACCATTAGAATCAGAAAAATCCCAGATTTGAATCTACATGTTATCACTTACTCCTCAGGGAAATCTTAGGTAAATAATGACCCTGTGTGGACTTCAATTTTATTTCCATGAAAGGAACCTAGCAGACCTGTTCTCAGACAAAAACTCAAATTTCCAAGACTCTTGTTTTTATTTAATAGTGGCAAAACCCACTCCCTCCCCAACTCCTCTCCATCCTCTACAGAAAGGAAGGAATATTTTCCCCTAAGGTAGTTGAGAAAGCCTCTAGTTTGTATTAAGATTAAGAGATTTTCCCCCAGGAGCTAAAGCTCTGAGGTGTTCACATGTGTGCATAAAACTGGAAGAATAAGTAAATGCATGTGTGCGTGTGTGCGTGTGTGTGTGTGTGTTCCTATTGGGAGATAGGGAGGACTTGGAGGGAGAAGAGGGAAAGAAAAGCCATGACTTGATCTGGCACTGGAGACTCCATTCCCCTTCCCAGCCCAATACCTGTGCTATAAAGGTGCACGGGGTGTGGTCCAGAACCCAGGACAGGAGGGTACCAAGCAACTGCCTCACTTTTACTCAATGGAGAACTTCCCGTTTTATGCACATGAGTTCTACCATCCAAAGCCATCTCTAAACAAGAGGAAATTTTGTTCCATCTGTAGCAGCCCCAGCCAACAGGAATGACTAATGATCATTTCTGCAAGGATTTAATCTGTTGGTGTCCACATACAGGGCAAAGGTAGGTGGCTCCCCATGCACCCCTAAAACAACTAGGGAGGAAACTTCCCTGGGCCATGAGAATTGTTAGTAAACATTGGTACACGAGGATAATACCCAATGCCCCGTGGGTCTAAGATTTAAATAAGCCAATGGACAAAGAGCACAGTTTGATTGTTCACATCCTCTTCCTTTTATCTCTACATGGATTCTACTCTGAATTTTTGCCGTGGCCAGGGAAACTATTTATTTCAACAGATCTACCTTCCAATAGTAAGTGATGACATCTATAAATAAACCAGTACATTTTTCTCTTTTAGTTGGAGAAAAACCGAGCCTAGTGATCCCAGGAGTGAGACTCCACATAGTTTTGTTTACAACGTTAAAAATGAAATATGTCCAAAGCAATTTTTTCATGTTTTGATACTTTTATTAGGATATATTAGTAACACTTGAAACCATGCTAGACTGAGAGCCTCTTTATGGTGAAAAAAAGGGAACTATGTTTAAATATTCATTGAAATCTTTGCAGCTTAGAATTTTTTTTTTCACTTTGAAGGGGTTAAGGAAAGTATAGAAGTTTGGGGGATGGCTCAAATGAAAAAAAAATCACACAGTAGGCACTGGACATTTCTATTTAACGTTTGAGGCCAATACAGAAGGTTCAAAATATGGAATGAATTTTAAAGACATCCAAGAAGAATTTGAATCATCGGTCACAAAGTTTGTGTTCTGGACCAAGTCATTCAGTGGGTGAGACTAATTGATTATTTAGCCTCTGCCTCATTTCTATATATGACAAACCCCATCTGGTTTGACCAAAGCTACCATTTCTACTCTGTATTCAGTGACTCTCAAAGAGTTATAAGGGAAAAATATTGCTTGGTAACAAAGAAAAAGACAACTACATTCTGATATTGGAAGTAGAGAGGTCTAACCCGGCAACGACTTAATCAGAAAAATGGAACTTGTGGATAAATTAAAAAATAGAGAAGGAATAGGGATAAGCTGGTATCGACTGTAAACCAAAAACTCAGGTACTCTAGAAGTGTTACTTGAAAATTAATTTTTATATCAATTTGCCACTCTTATTAGTGGTAAAAACTTAGTCTCTTGATATTTGGGGTATATTAGGTAAACTAAAAAAATGTATTATTAAAATGAATTTCACCTGTGCCTTTTTACAATTTTATGTGGCTGCAAGACAATTTAAAATTACATATATGGTTTCCATTATATATCTATTAGACAGTGTTGATCTATCTTATTGGAATACTTTAAATTATTCAGTGAGCTTCAAAAACCAGCAAGCTTTAAGATGTTTGAGTGGATGTCTAAGTTTTTTAAAAATACCTTCAGCTAATTTGAGTCTGTCCTCGGTTCCCACCTCAACCTAACACACATATGTCCTCTTTTCTAACAATTATGTTTAGGTTCTGAAAGGTTTTCATGGTGCCAAGGCTTTGGAGGAAGAGGGAAACCAGTCTTTGATTGTCTTATATAGTTATGAAGGTATGCATTGTGACAGTCCATTATCACATGTGGTCCTCAGCCCTTAATCCAGGGGGTCATGACTAGCTTATAACAGTTGATGGTTCCTTCATTCTGTCTCTTGGTGTTGCATTTATGACATGGCCAATGTCATAGGAAATGTTCCTATGGGATAGAGGTAAATTGTAAGGCTAGCTAAAGCCCAGCCATCTTCCAGATGAGTTATATGGTCATTTATTCCCATACCATATTGATGTCTTGCCCCCTCCTTGGGTTCTGCTCAGAAAAAGGGGACTGTGATAAATTGTATGATAAGCCAAATTATTCGTGTCTCCCTGCAGCCACACCTTTTACCCTGTAACTTGGCAGTTTCTCCCACAAAAGGGGGTAGATTTTATCCCACTGCCCCTTGACTTTGGATTTGACCCGATGACTTGCCCTGGCTGATTGAAAGCTCTGTGCAATCTGCAAGCAGAGACCTTGAGAAGTTTCCATTCACTCTCCTACACCTCTCTACGGCTGAGAAGCATATACCCAGGCCAGACACGGGGCTGCAGAGTATGAGAAACACATACAGCAGAGACAGACTTCTCTAGTGAGTCCTGGCCAGATCAGCAAACCCTCCAGACGACACTCTGAGACATGTGAACAAGCCCAGATAAGGTCAGCAGAGCCACCAAGCCAAGACCCATCAATTCCAGTCAGCTCCCTCCCACCCACTCCACAGATGCATGAGCTAAATAAATGCTCATTGTTTGGCATGGTTTGTATGCAACAGTGATTAACTAATCTGATACCAGCATTTCCCTCGCCTGGCAGAGCCCCAAACTCATCTACAGTTTTTGGGGTTTTTTTTATTATTGATTTTGTTTGTTTGTTTTTGTCCCCAGAGATAAGCAAAGCAGAGACAAATTTCAAGCCCAAAGAAAACGCCACTTGCTAAGTGTTCCTTTCTTGTCTTCAGTTCTCTTCTGCAAGCTCCCATAGTATTGTCCAGGCTGTGGTAGAAGCTCCCCGATCACTCATTCAGTAATGCCTTAAAGACACAGATTCTTTTTGTTTTTAACTACATTCTCTTGTGTCAGTTCTTCAGTAAGGCAGTAAGCATGAAATGCCTTATCTGAATGAACAGGGGCTCACAGTATAAGAAATGGGGACAAAGGAGGAAATCCCTTGCAATATTATAGAATACTATCCAATCATTTTTGCTATGGTAGAAGTTGCCAATATGTGACTTTTATATTGATTTAGACCCCTCAAAGTGCCAATGCATATTGAACTTCAAAAAGGATGTCTTATCTTTCATACCAGGAAGATTTAGAAGAGCTCTCGTTTAAAAGAAAAAAAAATCCCCCCTAGGTAGAGTAGAAGACAGAGATTAATTTGAAAGATAATGCAGGGATCTTCAGTCCATAAATGCCTCCTTGGTTGCCTGTATTTGGAATCTAAAATTTATTGAACCAAGCGTCAGCCCTTTCCGCATCTATTATATTTTGTTCTTCAAAAATCCAGAGTGAGGATAACATTTCAAGCCTTCAGCAAGGATTAATCCCCTGCCCCTGGATACTGGAAAGAGCATCACCTGTGGCCAAGAGATCCAGTCCTGAGCCTTCCACGGACAGAAAAGGCAACATACAGAAGTGAGCTCATCTTTAGGTCTCAGATTCTCTGTCCGTAAAATGAAGATCCGGACTGTAGCTCTTCATGACTCTGAAATTCCATGGAGTCCTAAAACACTGTGACTTATAAAGCAACCCAGAGAGCAATACCTTTTGAGAAAAGAAAATAGGGTAGACTGAAAAGAGGTTGGGAGTGGAGCCAGTTACACGAGCAAGAAAAGAGAATTTGGTAAGAAGGGAGGACCCGGGCTTCAGATCCACATGTTAGTTTTGCCTACTTTCTCATTTCATTCCTAGTTGCTCCACCTCTCCCCACTCCATCCTCTTGTCTCCAGCTGCAGAGACAGGTGTGCAACCAGGAGACCCAGATGGATGGGTTTACACGTGCCATCTATTCTGACAGCAGCTCCAACTCCCCTCCCCCTGCCTTTCCACCCCACCCTGACCACTCTCCATCCTCGGTGGCTTGTATATCATCTTTATAGGCTCAGGTATTAAAAACCAGGAAGTTATTAAAGTCAGGTCTGGCAATTCCACTGAGCTTGACAGCTCGTTAAGAAGATTCATTCTAAATACATTCAGATCAGCTCTGGCACCTTCCCCAGGCCTGAGAGATAGGAACTAGTCACGCAGGAGAGAAAAAAGTCTGGTTTTGTCACAAAAGCCTCCCCCCCCCGTTTATTTTACACTAAAAATAAGTGCTTATCTTTGCCCTGGATATGAGACCAAAGTACCAGATTAGTGAATGAGGAGAGAATTCTAGGAATAACCAACAGAAAACGTTTTTTCAATCTTTTATCCCTGGTACCCAGTACCATCCTTAGTCCATCATATGTAGGTGATCACTAATGTTCAAAAAATTAGTAAACTTCACAGTGGAGACACAGACCTAACCGCCAGTTAGCTGAACAGAGCAGTGTAAAGTTTCTGTTGAGCTGTTTTAGGCAGCTTTTTTGCTGCGGGGACTAAATGACCTGACCAGCACAACTTTAAAGGAGGAAGGATTTATTTGAGGGCTCCTGGTTTCAGAGGTCTAAGTCCATGCACAGCCGACTCCATTCCTCAAGGCTCAAGGTGAAGCAGGATATCATGGTGGAAGAGTGTGGCAGAGGGAAGAAGCTTACATGATGATCAGGAAGCAGAGAGAGACTCCACTAGCCAGATACAAATATATACCCCATAGCCACGCCCCCAATGAATCACTCCTCCAGCCACAACTCACTTGCCTCCAGTTACTACTCAGTTAATACCATCAGAGAGCAATCTACTGATTAGGTTAAGGCTATAACCCGGTCATCTCTCCTCCAAACCTTCTTGCATCGTCTTACACGAGAGCTTTTGGAGGACACCTCACGTCCAAACGGTAACATGAGGTTTCCAGTGTAAGTTTAGCATAAACACCCTTGATTCTTTGCCCCAAGATGTCAATGGAATGATGTAACCAGGACCTTTGATATGCAAGTAACCTGAGTGTCTTGTGCAGGATCCATGATCTTAAAAGCAAGGACTCCATTCTTGGTTTGTTAGAGAAGAGCAGGGCTGCTTTCCAGAGTCCTGAAATGCGCCAAGAAATTACAAGAGATGTCAAGGTACAAAGAAAGGCACGAGCATACCTTTTGTCCTTATGGAGTAACTGATCCAGATCCAAAACCTTAATCTACCCATTCATTGGAAAGTCATTCCAGAACTTTCCTTTTGACCTCAGGTCCCCTGAGCTGGCTGACCCACTTTTCAAACTATTTACCAGTTGGTCAGGAAAGTATTCATGCAAGCAGACCAAAAAAACATAAACTTCATGACCAGTGCAGTCTTCCTAGGTACAATAACTAGCAGAAACGAGGCTGCTGTATTTATTACTATTGAAATGATTTCCAGGTAAGGGCAGGCATTACTGTAGAATTTCCCTCCCAGTTGCACCAATTTGGCTTTTAAAATCTGGACCATTTCCCTGCAACCAAATGGGGCCACTTACAGTTTATCATCTGCTGATAGGAAAAGTTATCTGCACAGCTGTGGATCCACATTAGTTATGCTTTGAGCAGGACAACACTGTAAATTATTTGCAATATGCTGGAACTCAATCCGGACTGAGTTTATAAATATGATATTAAACTCTTAAGAGGGAGTTGCAGACCTTTTATAAAGTCATTAATTTTTAAAGTGGTTTCATAGTCCAAATTAGCAGCTGGGGGTGGGTGCCAGCCTCCAAAAAACAGATGGCATTGGTTTTTCTAAAGGCACCAAGATCCTAAGATCAAATGGAAGATCAGGGCTTGGATGCCTTTTGGAAATCTATTTCAAAGCCCTGAATAATGGATGAGTAAGATCGAAAGTCCTTCTCCTGGAGGCTTTCCTGACCGCCCCGCCCATTGTCTGGAGTCGCACTTAAACTCTTACTTGTGTCTCATTTTCTCTGACCAAATACTAAATGATTAAAATGCCTTTTAATATAAAAACTTTCTAGAAATATGTGACACAGAAAGAGAATGTCCCCTTAAACGGACCTCCCAAAGGTAACCACCCCTAACCATAGGGTGCAGAATCTTTCCAATATTGTTTCTGGTCCCTATAATGACATATAAGCATCTTTAAACAGAAATTTATGCCATTCATGTTATTTTACAGCTGTTTTTTCTTATGTCTTCCCATGTATACCATGAGCTCCTTGGAGGCAGTGACTTTAGCTCAACAAATTATTTATTCTATGTGTACTTGGCATCTTTTATATATCAGACGACACCAGACAAAAATGAATAAATTTTTTTTAAAAAAAGCCTCAGATCTAAATAGCTTAACTACCTCCAAGCACGAAAAAAAATAGCATGAGAAATAATTATTACACAACAATGTGACAGGGGCTGTGACCCAGGTTGAAATAAAGTGCCAGGGAGAAGCCTTCCAATCAGCCTGCAGGGAGAGAGGACATGCATCTGTCAGACAGACTCAACCAGCTGCAGAGAGAGACATTTGGGTCGTTAACAAGATGGATATCACTGAAACTACCTCCTGCACTTACCTGCCAGCAGCACCACCATCCTGCCCTCCCTGATGTGAAAGCTGATGAAGTTTCTTCACATCTCTAAGATCCGAGTCTCTCCCTGCAAAGTAAAAATAATCACGTTGTTTCCAACACCAAGAGAGAAATACATGCTCTCTGCGACTCTGATGATTAAATGAGATAATATATATGACAGCTCCCGGCTTTTACAGTGGCCATTCAGTAACTTGGAAGGTAATGAATATATAAAACAAGCAGGACCCAGGGAATATGATCAGTAACTTTATTTTATGGTCCATCCCAAAATCCCTCTAGAATACCCTAAGTAAAATTTCAATATATCCCAAGACATTTCTGCTGACTCCAGGGAATCCTAGGGTTTATATGAGGCTGTAAACATGGCTCTAACTAACTCAGTAATTCTAATGTCCAGTTCTATAGAAGAGTCCAAATTCCAGACCCAGTTTAATTATAAACCTCCCCCTTTTCAATGGAGAAGAACATCATGGTCTTTATTGTTACCTTCTACACATGACAAAATTGTGCTACCTTCCCCTCTTAACTGTTGTGGCTTCTGATTCTTCTGCAGTGTTGCTGGAGGGGCTGGGAGTACAGGGTAAAAGCAGGGCAGGTAGGACAGGTAAAAACGTTAGGATATCCTTGCATGATTGGTGTGTACCTGGCCCGGGCTCTGTGCTCTCTCCACTTAGCAGGTGTTAAAAGTATTCTCTCACATGGGTTCTTCTTCTTCTTCTTCTTTTGTTTTTTTAACTCTTTGGAGACCTTCCACCTCACCTTAACCTAAGGCAGGCTCTCAATCTTGGCACTGTTGACATTTGGGGCTACCTATTTGTTGTGAAAAGGTGTCCTCTGCACTGGAAGATGTTTAGCAGCATCTTTGCCCTCTACCCACTCCATGCAACCAGCTCCTCCCCTAGTGATAACTGTCAAAAGTGTCTCTAGCCATTACTAAAGGTCATCTAGGGGGCAAAGTGGCCACTGGTTGAGAACCACTGACCTAGGCAAATATGTTCAACTTTACCAGTTCCACCCCCACCCCATTCCACCCCATGTATCCTTAGAGTAAGTAGATCTAAGATGGGCTTCACACAGGCTCTCCTGCATCCAAGGCCACATCCAGTCCAAGATAAAAAAAAAAAAAAAAAAAAAACTTTGGGAAAGTATGCCAATCACAAAATACACCACATTTCTAGACTATAATACTAACATACAGACTAACATACCTCTTGTACTGATGCTCTGTGTCCTCCAACTTCAGGGCAAGTATCGAGCTTTCTAGAGAATGCAATTCAAATACCTAACCCTGGACTCAGGGTCAAAAGCCAGCAGTCCACTGTGGCCTCTCTCTCTTGGAGAACATTCTCTAAGAAAATAAACTTCATGAAATTATTTCCCCCCAACCTCTATTGAATTCCCTTTTCTGCCCTCAATCTGGTAAATCCAAATGGTTTATAGTACCTCTACTTTGGACTATTTACTGCTTGGTCTATATAAGAACCTTCCCTTTCTAACTAATTAATCCCAGAGGCTATGTTTAGATAGTAAGAAAACAGCTAAAGTTATATCGGTTATCTGTTGCTGGGGTAACAAACTACCCAAAAGTCAGTGACTTAAAACAATAAGCATTTATTTATTTGCTCATGGGTCTGTGGGTCAGCAGAGAGGGTCCTCTGGTTCCTCCGGGACACACTGATACATCCAAGGTCAACATGGGCAAGTGGGCAGCTCTGTGGACCTTGGCATTCTCCCAGGACTGGGAGTCAGGAGCTCTGTGAACCAATACAGGGTGGCTTCAGCCAGGACACTTAGACACCCCTCCACTTAGTCTCTCATCTTCTCTGTTTTGCCATCAATCTACTATCCTGGGTGTGGTGCAGAGTTATAGTCACACATCAAAATCCTTTCTCCCTTCCTCCTTGTGATAGAACTGCAGCCAGCCCTGTAGATTATGTTCACAACCTCTTTTGCAAGTAAATGTGATCATGGGTAACTATGTTCTCATCCTGGGCACTTTTACCAGTGGGGTGTAAGCAGAAGTGATGTGTGCCATTTAATATACCTGGCAATGTCTTCTGAGAGGTTCTATTCCAGCCTCTCAATACCTGGAATCTCAAGGAAGCAACAACATACTGTCATTTATGCAGCTGATGACAATATCCCAGAGGATCCTGGTGTAACAACTTGCAAGGAAGTTGAATTCCCCAATGGCCAAGAGAATCAGAGCTTTCTCTCTGACTTGAGCTCACATAAGGAATATTATGTGAAGGAAAGTTAGGCACATCTTCATTCTTTAAACCACTCTGATTTTGCGTTGCTGTTACAGCAGCCTACCCTCACCTAACCTCACTGGGATGCTGATGGAGCAGTCTCCATTCATTTAGGAAACTAGGTCAACATCCTCTTCACCGTGTCATTTCATAGAATGAATGCAAAATCAATCCTAAGATGTCCTCCCACTATGAGCCAAAGCTTCAGAGGGAAAATTGAAAGCAAGGTTCTGAGTACTTGTTGGGTGGATTTGGGTTAGGAGGGGGAACATTACTCTCTGCTACACTTTGTTAATACCCTAGTACAGAAGCTGGGATTTTTCACATCTGATGAATCCACAACACAATTCCTTAACCTTTTAGGTGGCCTATCACAGGAGCATTGAAATTTTGACATTACTAGTCACTGATGGAAGGTCTGCCACCCGCCACATGGCTCTTGGCAGGAACCTCAGAAAATGCTGAGGAACGGTGGAAACGAACTTGAAGAGTGAGCCGACCGAATTTCCAAATTAAGAGGCGTGTCATTACTGAACTTCAGGAGAGCCTGGTAACTGAAGAGTAGGATTCTAGAGCTCCTCTATTGCAAAGTCTTCCAAGAATTCCTTGTTGCTTTTAAAATCAAATCTAAAACCTGGACTGGAGCTTGGAGGTTGGGATGACTGGGACATGTGTGGCCTCGCCTCAGCTTCCCGGGCTTGCTGCTTCCTCCCTTTGCCCCTAACTCACACTCCTTTTCTCTGTTTCTCCTTTGCACTGTTTTCTTCTGGATGTCTCTGCCTAGACAGTTTTCTCTAAACTCTCTGCCTAAACCCTATTATGCTACTGTTTACTCTACAATGTCCGTTCCTTTAGAGAATTTTTTTGAACTCCCACTAGGAGACAGCCATCGTCCTGCATTTTCATTGGGACCCTGCAAAGCACTAAATAATTGTAATCGAACAAGTGTTTCTTTCCTGTAAAATTATAGACTCCCATTCCCGTGAAGACAACCCTGCTTACTTTCTTGAATATTCTATCCAGCACCTGACTCATTATAGTAGGCCCTCAATAAAGATGGAATGAAAGAACCCATAGGTACATGAAGGAATGAGATGTGTCAGACAGATGGGGCAACAGACACACGGACCTAGAAAAGGGAGAAGGGAAGAGGATATGCTTGTACCTGATAGGGCGCTTCCCATATCAAAGAGATGCTGGGGGCAAACTATCCACTTCTGGTCCCCAGAGACCTGCACACCTCTTTCCATCTCTAGCTGGTCAATTTTTTTCTTTTTCTATTGGTGCATTATAATTATACATGACAGTGGGACTGGGGCTGCGGCTTAGTGGTACATCCCTTGCCTTGTACGTGAGAAGCACTGGTTCCATCCAGCACCACACAATAAGTAAATAAAGAAGCCAGGAGCGGTGGCCCACGCCTGTCATCCCAGCAGCTCAGGAGGCTGAAGCAGGAGGATCGAAAGTTCAAAGCCAACCTCAGCAATGGCGAGGCACTTAGCAACTCAGTGAGTCCCTGTCTCTAGATAAAATACAGAATAGGGTTGGGGATGGAGCTCAGTGGTTGAATGCCCCTGAGTTCAATTCCTGGTACCAAGAAAGAAAGAGAGAGGGAGAGAAAGAAAGAAAGAAAGAAAGAAAGAAAGAAAGAAAGAAAGAAAGAAAGGAAGGAAGGAAGGAAGGAAGGAAGGAAGGAAGGAAGGAAGGAAGAAAGGAAGGAAGGGAAGGGATGAATGGATTGTGTCCATCTACAACTAAAAAAAAAATCTTAAAAAAATAAGTATACATGACAGTGGGATTGATTATGACATTGTGCATGCACCTTTCATTCCCCAGAACCTTCCCTTTCCTCCCCTCCTCCACCTCTCATCCCTTCCTCTACTGGTGTCCTTATATTTTCATAAGATCTCTCCCACACCTTTTTTTTTTTCCTCTCTGCCTTTTACATATGAGAGAAAACATGTGACCCTTGACCTTCTGAGTCTCCGCCTTGTCATTTTTGACGTTCACCAACTCGTTTCGCTCTGTGCAGAGAGCAGGATCTGATGCACCCACTCTGGCTTCGCTGGTAACAGCACACGGTGAGTTGGATCAGCAGCCTGGGCTCTGGGACAAATTGCATTTGGAAATTGTATTTATGTATCAAAAAACTAATTACTGCCAAGTTCCACCTCAGTAGTACTTGATGATTTCATTATTCCATCTAATTGCACTTCTATTCGGGATAAGAGTTTACTGTCTTTTAATTGACAATGGAAATGGAAGGTACCAAAAAAAAATGTGAATGGATATGAAACAGCTTTTTTTCAACTGATTTCTGGCCCGTGGAAAAGAAAATAACTTTTCACCACTTTCAGGCCCCAAACTATAGACCTTTGTTTCAATTTACTCCTGTCAAGTGGCCTGTGGGGTCTGCCACCCTCACTCTGAGGGGCAGGCGTGCTAGTTTGCAGACACCTTCAGGAATGCACCTAAGTGGTGTCTGGGTTTTGAATCGTTGGTTTTCACTGTCCCAAAAGCACAGGTGGCTTCGTCCTACAGACACCTGACCTTCTTCCTCTAATATCAGAGGGGAGCAGTGGAAGTCACGTTCCTTCATACCCCTGTGGAGAGGGGATCGGTGACACTGTCCCCACTTCCAGCACAGCTGTGTCCCCAACTGGGACAGAGGAAGTCGGGGTGAGACTCTTGGAAACACTGGGTTGGAGAGTGGAGCAACCTTCTTCACCCACTCACCAACCTGGGTAGGCAGGGCCTCCCATCACCCTGGGCCCTGCCGTGCTCCGGTAAATCAAAGCAATGGCTTTTCTGTAAACATTATGTCGGGTTTGTCATCTTGTACATATGGCAAACAGGGCAGCCGGTAGCCGCCGACACAGAAGGAAAACACTCAACTCTCAAAACCTAACGGGGAGACTCCCATCCTCCACCTCCACCCAGAAACAAGGAACCCCAGGGTGCCCCTGCATAATGACTTTTGTTCTTTAAAAATAATTCAGGGAAATGTCACACAGAGATCCGGGGGGAGAAGGGATATTTTCAAAGTGGTGGCCTTCCTGACACCTCCATCAAAGGAAGAAAGGTTTCCTGGCTGACTGGCTGTCTTGTGCACTTCCCTCTCATGATCAAACCCCTAGTCCCCTGGCCTCTCACATCTTTGCCTCTTTTGAGTGTCTCTGTTTGGCCTGTGTCTCTATAGCTGGAGGTCTAGGCAGTCAGTCAGTTGGAGAGAGCAGGTAACCACAGTGAGCTGAGATCTCAGAGCCATCAGGCCACTGGAGCACTCGCGCACAGTCCTCTTCAGAAGTGTGGCCGCAGCTCCCGCTCCAGTCAGCCTTAATAGGCTTCACTTCCTGGCTCCACAATGTCTTCCAGAGCAGTAAAGTACTCTCTGAACCTCTGTCTCTTTCTCAGTCCTCCTCATCCTCCTCATCTTCCTCTTCATCTTCCTTTTGTGTGTGTGTTTGTGTGTGTGTTATAACTTATTCTTTTTTTCAAATTCGTTGTCATTAGTCATATATAACAGTAGGATGCACTTTGACACATCATACATAAATGGAGTATAACGACTCATGCTTCTGGTTGTACGTGATATAGAATCACATGGGTTGTGTAACCATATATCTGCAAATAGGGTAATAAGGTACAATTCGTTCTACTCTCCTTCTGAATCCCATACCCCATCCCCCACTTCACTACCCTCTGCCTAATTCAAACTACCTCTATTTTTCACTAGCCCATGCCCCTTATTGTGAATTAGCATCCGCATATCACAGAAAACATTCAGCCTTTGGTTTTGGGGATTGGCATATTTCACTTAGCATGATACTCTCCAGCTTCACCCATTTACCTGCAAATGCCATCATTTTATTCTTCTTTATGGCTGAGTAATAGTCCATTGTGTATACATACCAATTTCTTTTATCCATTCATCTGTTACGGGGCACCTAGGTTGGTTCCATAATTTGCTATTTTGAATTCCTCCTCCTGTTCTTCATTCTTCTTCTTCTTTTCTCCCTGTCTCTCTTTCTCCTCTACTTTTCCCTCTCTTTCCCTCTTCTCCCTCCTTTCTCCTTCTGACTCTCTCTTAATCTATATTTGTTATCATCTCTCTCCTTCTCCTTCCCTTTTATGTCTGTATCTCTGTTTTCATCTCTCCCACTCCTCTTTCTTGTTAGAAAAGCAAAGCCCAGGCCCTTCACCTGTTACCCTGACCACCTTTCTCCCCACCCCGGCATCTCCATGACTCAATGCCTACTGGACCCTGCTCTTTCTATTCACTAGAAGCATCTCAGATGTGTCTCTCTTCTCTCCCCAGAGGCAGCACCAACACTATTCCGTGCCTTCATTCCTGTTCTCCCCACCCCCACTCCTCTCCCCACAGCCTCCATCAGCTCCTCCTGCGGCCGCTCCACAGCTCTCGTGCTGTCTGCAGACCTCTTTCTCTGCAGTCCCCCCCAGAGCTCCCTCTTTAAACTGGCTCCCTGGCACACCCAGTGCCCACCCTCCCCCGAGTCCTGACAAACCCCAGAACAGTGTCAGTGATGCCGAGATTTCTAGACCTCACTTTTACAAAGGCTTCCCTCTCATTCACACAAGGAAATTCCCAGACCCAGACCTACCTGAAAGAAGAGAGATTTATTACACAATCCCTGCAGTTCTATTTGAAAAAAGCCAATCCCCAAAAAAATCAAAGGTGGAGACTGGTACCGTGGTGCAAGTCTGTAACTCCAGGGCTCGGGAGGCTGAGGCTGAGGCTGGAGGATCTCGAGTTCACAGCCAGCCTCAGCAAAAGCGCGGCACTAAGCAATTCAGTGAGACCCTGTCTCTAAATAAAATACAAATAGGGCTGGGGATGTGGCTCAGTGCCCTTGAGTTCCATCTCCAGTACCCTCCCGCAAAAAAAAAAAAAAAAAAAATCAAAAGTGGAATGTTTTTGCTGTCATGTGGGAACCAAACCATCATTAAAGGATGGGAGGAGAAGAGAAGTTCAATAGATTATATAAAGGGGAACTAAAGGAAGGGAGAGGGGATGGGAATAGGAAAGCCAATAGAATGAATCTCACATGATTTTCCTGTGCACACATGGGAAATACCTAAGTGAAAATACCCACCAATGTGCCAACCCACAAGAGTCAGTCCTAATTAGAATAAGATAGGTTCCACGCTTGTATGATTTTATCAAAATGGATTCTACTGTCGTGTATAACTGAGAAGAACGAATGAAAAATAAGTAGTGTGTCTCTCACTCATAAGGTTAAAAATATTTTTAACACTGTTATAAGGGTTCAATGACATTAACATTCAGAAATGCTTGGACTCGTTCCTGTAGTGTAGGTACTACATAAATGTTCATAAAGTAAATAAATAGCTGCTTAATAAAATTTTATGGAATTAGAAAATAAATAAAAGCATGTTTAAGATTAAAAAAACCCTCCCTGAAGTTTTATGAAGATGTATTTATTTATTCTACTAACTTTTCCTGAAGGGCTACTACATGATGGCATACAGAATCATTTATGCGTTCTGGTTACTGGTGTGGTCAATGGGTCACTTGGCTACCTCACCTCAGTCGAGGCAGGTAGAGACATGGAATCAACACACGGGACACTGGGAGCTTAGTGAGAAAGCTGCTGGTGACAAACCACAGTCGACGCTCAGCCAGCTTGTTTAATGCAGAAGTGATTACAATTGATAGAGAATGCATCCTCCAATCCTACATAAGCAAGCAGGTTCTACACCACCTAGAAACCAATCATCTTATGATTAATGTAGCCACACTAGGAGGAAGCTCTAAATATTGCTATGCAGTGGAAGGCAGTCTGGAAACATCTTTGTCCCTCGGGGAGAGGGCCTTATGAGTCCGGGATTTCATGCCCTGAAGCACCTAACTCTCGCCTGGTAGCTTGGCGACACTGACCTCAAGCACTGAGGATGTGGCTTCACTGATGGCTCGCTAGAGCAGAGCGCCCCGTCCTGCAGGTGTTCCTCTCAGGCCTGTAGGAGCAGAGGTTTTCCTAGCACTCTGAGCTGCTCACAGCTACTAGCTGCAAACCGAAATTTATTCCAACATTTCCTCCCTTTTTATTAAATTGGTTGCTGAAGGAGAACCGTGATGAGGGAGGAGAGGAAAAGAGGAAAAACATAGAAAAGGGGGAAGAATCAAGGAAGAGAAAGGAGAAAACATCCAGACCTGACCCTTTCCTGTAGCTGCAGTTGTTTCCTGCTGTGGTGAGCCGGCAGCCGCTGTTGACTAGGTCTCTGTCTGTCACTTGGGTCCTGATCTGAGCTGGGCGTAGGGAGCAAAGCAGCCATGGGGCAGGAGACCTCTCTCTGAAGGGGTGAAGACTTAGGCCTTGGCACAGGTGGGGGGTGAGGTTCTGTGCCTTGCCGCAGTCTGGCTGGGCACAAGATCACGAGCCACTCACACTTTGTAGATTCAAACAGCAATCCTTTATTCCCGAACTCACACTGGCCCTGTACAAACACGTTCTGGGGAAATCCAAGTTCTGGGCACACAATTCACGTCCCCAAACTTTTCTCAATTCCATGAGAACTCAACGGGAACTCAGGCAGCAGGATAGGCCCTATTCCCAGCAGCAATAACCTTAAACCTGGAACTGCCTTAAACCCAGATTGTCCTAAACTGGGAACGCCCTAAACCCAAATTGTCCTAAACAGGGAACGCCCTAAACCCAAGGAGCGGGATACTTCCTAAAACCTGCAGGATACACCCTAAACCTGGATCCACCCTGGTCCTTGAGCAGGGTCACCTTCTCAAACATACATGCAATGTCACAGCGAATGTCCAAGGCAAGTCCATTTCCACGAGTCCTTCCTCTAAGCAACATGGGGTACGCTGGCAAGGAAATTTCGATGCGTCATTCCTACTTGGCAATGGCCCTCAGCAGTGCCTCACCTCTGTTGGGCCCCAAGTTTTCTCCTGATGGCTCCTCTGCGACTGTGCCTGTCTTCAGTTGTCCCTCCCTTGAGGAATCTGACCCGTCATTGACTAACCAGCCATCCTCGGGGCCAAACAGGGTGATGTGGAGTGTGCATGGCATCGTCCCTAAGAGGGCTCTCTGTCTCCTTGATAGATAATGCCCCCTGTGGCCTCCACGCCAGCATTTACCTTAGGATCAGGAAACACAGGGTTTTTCTCCATGGAGGACCCAGCTCACAGCACTGGGCTGGTGAGGCTGCCTTCAGGAAGGAAGGAGAAAGGCCACAGACAGACAAACAGTAGTATTGTGACAGAGCTGAGAGACACAGATAGATGAAAAGGAGAGCAGAGCTGAGACTCAGGGCATGATCCCTCATAGAAAACTGGCCCTTAGTTGGTACTACTTAGATCCTGTCCATAGCCACCATCCATAAAGATGTAGGGGAATCATGATTTTCCTTTTGACTTTCCTTACCTGCATGAACTAGCATAGCTTGTTTTGTTTCTATTTTGTTGAGCCTTTTTTGGAAGCATCTTAAAAGAACATACACTAAGACAAGAAAAACTATGCCAATACCAGCGAACATCCAATTAGCAGGATCAATGAAAGCTGACAATTTATCCCACAGCCGTTGTAAGATTGAGGGGTGAAGAATTAGCTCTGCCCTGGTTTCATTTAGGCTGAGAATCTGAGCATGCCGCGTCATAGTGAAATTTCTAAAAGCCATATCCCAAGGTCCCTTAAGTCTATTTGCTAGTTCAAGCTGAGCTTCAGTTACATTTTTTACTGAGACAGGGGTTTGACGATCATACAGAAATTGAGGACTGCAGGGTACTCTAACATTCAATTGAAGCATATCAATTTTTTCATCAATAAGGTCAATCTGTTGTTGTAACATTAAGATACCTCCTTGCAAGTGCAGGTTTAGTGGCTCCTGGGTGGTCAGGGCTTTAGTGGAGCGCTGCACTACCTGATTAATGGTTGCACATTTGCTGTGGACTGGGTCAGAGCTACACCAGCGGTGGTAGCTGCTGCGACTGCAGTGAGGGAGGCAGCTATGATGGCAGCAGTAATCCCAAAATCTCACTTACCTCTGGGAAGGGAAATATCTTTTGTAAAGTGAACCTCTTCCTCCGTTGGGAACCATAACATGGGGGGTGTTCTCATTAGCACTGCTGTCTTAACAGAGGAATTCCAGCAATTGGTTAACTCACATTGGGAATCATCACAATTAAGACGACCATTTTTGTGGTTTTGAGTGGAGGTTACAAAGAAGAAGGGTGGCTTAACACATATATGGCCTTTAGTAGTACCGGTAGCTTAGGGTTTTTCAAAAGAGCCCTTAATCCAAATGGCATTCATGGCGACAACAGGACTGATATCTATACATTTGTAAGCACCACCTAACAATTGTTTGCCTAATTGCAAAAAGTCTCCTGGCTGTCTTTGTTTTGTATTTTGAACATTGGTTATCCAATCTGTATGATACTTAAACATTCATGTATTTGTTTCTGTTGAAACTTCCCCTCTCCATCCACCTTTTATATAGGGTCCGGACCAACTAATAAGCTCATCAGAAATGAAATAGGGTCTGGAAAGGGAGAGACAGTCTCTCCAAGATACAGCTCTTAGAGGTATACCTTCACTAATATTTTTAAATCTCTTCCATGGACATGGATGCAGAAAGGGTTGAGGCCAATAACGTGAGTCTTTAGCATGAGGGGTCATGCCATTAGGCAGACCACTGACAGAGACTACTTTTGCTTCTCCTTCTAAGGAGAGTGGCCGAAAACATATAATGCCTCCTATTCCTGGCTCCCAAAGAATATCATTGTGAAGGCAAATTGTAGACTGACACAACCTCTGTGCCCTAGCCTCATCCCTTAATATAGTAAAGGCCCATGAATGATCAAGTGAGAGTGGCATATTCCAAGGGTGCCTTGCTATGGGGTCAGATGTAACAGGGCATCCCCAGGAAACATGAGTAGCAAACAAGAAAGGCAACACTGTATCATCCAAACCAACAGGTAAAAGAATCCCAGGAGATGGAGCCCCCACCCACCAAGCATGTACTTGCGGGCTAAATGACAGAATGATGCACAATAGCATAAAGGGGGTCCTTTTCTGCGTTGATGCAAAAGAAGGGGAAAGTCCAATTAAAGTCCCAGCAACAGCCTAAGTTGTTTCCAATCGGTTGGGTGTGGTCCCTCTGGTCGGGTGCAGGAGAGCAGCTAGAGCTGCAGCTGCAATTGTGGCTGTGAGGATCGCGAGCCTCATGATGATGTTGATCTGGGGGGCTCCTGTTGTCCTCCTGAGTTTTGTCCTTGGGATGCATCCTGCAAGATTTGAGAGAGAAGTATGTACAACATCCTGATCGTGAATAACTGAGCGTGGATTGCTCTCGTGGTTTTTTAATTGCAGTGGCCTGAGTATTTTGCTCACTGAAGAATTTTTGCCACTAGATGGTATTAGAGGCCCTCCACTAGAGGAGAACTGTCCCCCAGACAGCCATTCATGAGCGATAGCTGACTGCAAAGCAGTTCTTCCCGAATGGGCCATGCTTTGAAGTGTGTCCGTTTGCTCGGACAGGCCAGCATAGGGTCTTGAGTTATCAGGCTGTTGGACCAAGGCCTTTTTTCTTTCATACTTACCTGTTGCGCACTTACCTGGGAGTTGCAAGTTATAATTGCACACATAAGCAAGAAGAGAGTACCAGGGCTCTGGTCTCCGGCAGGTGACATGGTCTGGGCTTGATCTGATAGGGCTTTGATATCACCCCAGGTTATCTTGTGGGCCCTCCGGTGGGGAGGTCGTGTTGACCTCTTCTTCTCCTTGTGGCTCGGTTTCCGAGGCGTGGCTGTCGGTGGCTGGTCTGACATTTCTTGCTGGTACCCAAAGAGGGTGAGAGTCTTTCTATGGAAAAACACAGGCAAAGCCTCTACACTGGGTAATCAAAGGGAGTGGCCCTTTCCATGCATTGGTGAGTGGATCTTTCCACCATACCAGGGGGACTGGAGTCAGGGAGGGAAAGGAGCCCCAGTACTTGTATGCAGGCTTATTCCATTTGAGTCAAAGGTAAGAAAATTGAGAGCAAATAGAGCATGAGTCAATGCAAGGTGAGGATCTAGGCATGTGTGAGCATTCTTTTATTTCTGTAATGTTTCCTTTGTGTTTGGTTAGTCCTTTTCACTATGCCTGGCCCTTGGGGGTTATAAGGGATGCCTGTTGTGTGAGTAATTTTCCAAGACACCAGGAAATTGGCTGGTCCATTGTCTGTTTTTAGAGACAAAGGCACTCCAAGCATTAACATTGCTGCTTTCATTGCCTTTATGGCATTTGAAGCGTTCTCTCCTGACTGTGCCATAGCATGTGTACATTTGGAGTAAGTGTCCACGATAACAGGGACATACTTGAACTTACCAAAGGAGGGGATGTGGGTAACATCCATTTGCCAAAGTTTATTAGGGGAGAGGCCCCAAGGTTTTATTCCCTGTGGTTGCAGTGGTCCAAGCGGCACCAGAGGGGCGCGATTCTTGCAAGCCTGGACTAGATGCTTGCACTGTCATAGTAAGGTCAGGAAACAAGGCTTTCAAATTATTTGCCAACATGTGCAATTTAGTGTGGAGGATGCGGGCTTGCTCCAGCAAGTCCAATGACACAGGACGGCAGGAAATAAATGTGTGCATCCCCTGCATTGAAGTGTCGTTAGACCCGCCGGAGATTGTCCACCTGAGAGTTGCCTGTAGCAATGAATCCAGGCAACCCAGTGTGGGATCTCACATGTGAGATGAACCACGGATGTTTCCTGTTTTCTGTAAGATCCTTAAGAGTCTGGAGAGCTTGATCAATAGGCTTACCTATAGGTCTAAAAATCGCACAGGGGATTGCTTTTGCCACCTGGACAGAGTACTTCCTGTCTGAAAAAATATTGATGGCAGTGTCTGCAGTCACAAGGAGTGCCTATATTATTGCCCTAAGTTCTCCCAGTTGTACTGATCCTGAGTGACGCTCCACATGGGAGATATCCTGTTTATAGGGAATTTTCAGGATAACACCAAAGGTGTGCTTGTTTGCATCAGTAAACACACATGGTGCCAAAGGTATGGGCTGAGATGCAGGGAATGCATGCTTAGGAGTTGTAATCTCCAGCGTTTGCAGAGTCTGGAGTAACTTGTCATTTGTATTATTCCTAACAGGGGTTTTGACTGGTCATATCTGTGGGTCTCTAACTTTGAGAGACTGTCATTGATCGTTTGCGCAGTTGTCTCTGCTTGAGGGTTGAGCTTTATCCTGGAGGAAGGATCATCCTCCTTTTTAAGCAAGTCAAACAGAGGTGTGAGTGCATCCAGAAGCAAACAAAGAAAAGGCTAGATAATCTCATCATAAAGGGCTTTATCATCAGTAGTTATGACAGCATCCATCTCCTCCAAAATGTCCCTTCCCCATAAGGTGTTAGGGACTTCTGCAATCAAAGGATAGAAGGCACCTTTCTCTCCATCGGTGTCCTGCCAGATAACAGGGGAGACGACTCTCCTGGTGGTTTGTAACCCACCAACACCCTGAATTTGGGCACCTGGTACTGACTTCTACCTCGTCATCTTGGATGCTGAGTTGGAATCTATTATAGAAACATCAGCCCCTCTGTCCACTGTGCCCTTAATAGGAACAACATCAAGCATAAGAGTCATTCTGCCCAAAGTGGGCAGCGTCCAGTGGACTTGAGGACCTTTCTTCCCTCTTACTGGCGGGGCTGAGGGTTGCCCCAATGGAAGTTTAAAGGCCTGGTCCTGCAATCCCTTGCCCAATGAAAACTCTTCCTTCATCTAGGACAAAGACTCTTGGGATGTGAGGGGTCTGGGGGGTTAACATTCCTGAGACAGAATCTCCTGATGTGACCTGGTTGATTGCAGCCAAAGCAAATGAGACCAGACCTTTGCCATAAAGGTTCATCATTTTTGTTAGCTGCTAATGTGAGAATGGCAGCTGTCAATGCCTGGATGGGTTAATTGTGGGCGAGTTAAGCGTGCCTTGAGAAGGTTCATCCAATCAAAGGTGGTTTGTAACTGGCCTGACCATTGTCTTAATACTCTTCAAAGAAGGGAGAGTCAGGACCCAACTCCTGAGAAGCCTTCTGCAGTAATGCCAGGTCAGGTAAGGGAGTAGGCACCCAGGGTCTACTTTCTGCATCGAGAGCAAAATTCACTGGAAAGGCGAGGAAAGGGTTAAGAGGAGAATATGGGGTTGACAAGGAGCCGAGGGTCTTACAGGGTGGGCCTCCTCAGCATAAGGGCGTAAGTCTGCCCATGGATATTTAGGAGGAGGGGAGTCAGACCAGGAAGCATGGGGCTCATCCACATTCAAATTACTGTCCTCATCTGAATCAATGACACTGGGGGCAGAGGCCTGGAGAGTCATTGCTTTGTCCTCCAAAGAGTCATTATGCTTTTTGATGACCTCCTCTGCGGAAGAGCCATGAAGGCTGGCGTTGATGGCAAGAGGGATCGGGATGAAAGAGGCAGGAGGAGTATGTCCCTCATGGACCTCCTTTCTCCTTGCAGAGTATAAGACTCTCGTCCAAATTTGTGGATCCCAGATGTTTTGGGGGCCAATCCAGGGTGCTAAAAAGACAGCTTCCTGCCAAAATTGGTCAATGTCTTTGGGTTTCACTTTGAGTCCAGGCTGAGAAAGCAGAGCTTTCAGTGCAGCTAATTGTGGGACGGGAGGGGGGTGCCCATGACTGATTGGTGGACCTATCAGAGGCCTCCTGAAGTCTCTCAAGGATAAGCAAAGTCACACTAAGATAGCCCGCAACAAGGATCAAGAGACCAAAGACAGGGGCACATGCAGTGGTGACGGATCAGACACGGAAATTCTTAGATAGGACAAAGAAGAGTGATTGCTCACTAGAGCAGAGCACCCCGTGCAGCAGGTGTTCCTGTCAGGCCTGTATGAGCGAATGTTTTCCTAGCACTCTGAGCTGTTCATAGCTGCTAGCTGCAAACCAAAAGTTATTCCAACAGAATCAGTGCCACAAAAATGAAAATCCATGGCTCATGATCTCCATAGGCCATCATCCTGGACACCCATCCCTGGTCAATGACTAATTCACCCCTGAAAATCCTGCCACTCCTTGAAAAGGCTTCAAGAAAAACAATATTTTCATGAAAAAAAAAAAAAAAACTAGGACATACTCTACCCTGTCCAATGACATCCAAATAATTCATGCCTAGAGAATAATATATTAATTCTGCAATGAAGCCAAATTTTTACAAGCATTAGATGATAATCTGATACAAGATTCAGTCAGCACATGAACCATGGTGTGATCAAGGTTTATTTCATGCTACATAGAAAGAAGAGCATATGATATGCAGACAGGCAGAGGCGAGGAGGAGCCCATTCTAGAAGAGATGCATTCTCTTTTCTGCACCATTTGCCTTCACCAATTTGCACTTTAAGTTATAACATGTAAGAATATATTTAGAGCAAAATGAAGTGCAAAACCAAGATGAGAGTGAGGGATATAACTCAGTTGGTGGAGTGCTTGCCTTGCAGGCATAAGGCCTGGGTTCAATCCCCAGCACCACACACACACACAAAAAAAAAAAAAGAAAACAAGATGAATTCCAAATGCAGGGAAGTAATGTTCTTACCTAACACACTTCAGGGGTCTAGTTGATACCTCACTGTGTGTTCAAAGCAACACATGTTAGGGAGTGCCTTGGTTTTTACCCAAAGAAGTTGAAAACTTATATCCACATGTAAACTTGCACACCGATAGTTCTAGCTGCTTTATTCATAATGCCAACATTTGGAAACAACCAGGATGTCTTTTGGAAGGTGAGTGGACGGATAAACTGTGGTACATTCAGTGAATGAATATCATTCAGCTCTTGAAAGGAATGGGAGGATGCGGAGGAAACTTAAATGTACATCACTAAGTGAAAGAAGCCAATCTGAAAAAGGTTATATACTCTATTATTCAGACTGGCATTCTGGAAAAGGCAAATGTGGTGATAGTAAAAACATCAGTGATTGCCAGGAATTAGGGAGAGGGAGGAATAAAGATGTGGAATGCCAGAATTTCAGGGCAGGAAAGTTTTTCTGTATAGAACTATAATGATGGATATATGTCTGTGCTGGTGCATTTCTTAATACTATTACAAAATATCTGAGGCAGGACTATTTTACAAACAAAAGAGGCTTATCTTTGTTCATGTCTTTGAAGGTGAAGGTCTAAGAGGCATATCTACAGCTTTCTGGAAGAGTCTCAAGGTAAGAGACAAGGAACACTTGTGGATGTCTTTAACTGCTAATCGCTCTCCCTCTTTTTGTAAAGCCGCTAGGATTCAATCGTGGGGGTTCCATCCTAATCACCCTATTTAATCCTAATCCCACTTTCCCTCAAAACACTTAATACCTCGCAATGGGAATTAAATTTCAACACATAGAGGCTTAGCAGACACTCGAATCATAGTGATATCTTCCTGTCTGTTCAATCCATAGAATCAACACCGAGAGGGAGCTATACTGAAAACTCTGGACTTCCGGTGATTATGATGTCAATGTGGGATCATCAATTATAACAAAAATAGCACTCTGGTGAGGGAGAATGATAATAAAGGAAGCAGTACCTGTCAGAGCAGGGAGTATCCAAGAAATCTCTGTACCTTCCTCTCAATTTTGCTATGAACCTAAAATTGCTTCTCGATTTGGAACAATGAAGGGTCATCCAGACAGAGTGGGCAAGTCAAAAGCTTCCAGATATTCTGTTAACCATTGGGTTCAGTAAACTGGTATATTTTTGCCTACAAATATCATTCTGGAATTTCACTCCTTATAACACTTGTATTTAATGTGTTTGGGGCTCATTTTTTTATTTATTTTTGTTTTAATAAGTCATTTCATCAAACATACCAGAGGCAATGAAATCAGCATGTTGACAGGCATCGGTACACCGTGTTCATTGTGGCACTACTCGCCTTAGCTGGGAAATGGAAATGACCTAAGTATTCATCAACTGTTTGTGGATAAAGACAATGTGGCACATATGCACAATGGAATAATAGTCAGCCATTAAAAAGGAATGTAAGCCTATCATTTGTAGCAAAATAGGTGAAACTAGAGATTTTGTTCCATGGAATAAGCCAGAGGCAGAAAAGACAAGTAGCACAAGGCCTCCCACGTAAGTAGAATCTAAAAAAAGTCAGTCTTGTAGAAGTTAAGAGTAGATGGGGGTTACCAAAGGCCAGAGAGGGAGTGGGGTGAGATCAAAGGGTGCTAAGTTTAGCTAGATAGGAGCAAGAAGCTCTGGTGTGCTATTATTGCACTGTAAGGAAGCTGCAGACAGCGGTGATGTACTATCCATTTCAAAAAAAAATAGAAGGAATGATTTTGAAAGTTTTTACCATAAAGAAATGATAAATGTTTGAAGAGACAAATGTGTTTAACCTGATTTAAACATTATGCAATGCATACATATATCAAACTTGACATGGGCCAGTTGGGTTTGTGCACTCCTGTTATCCCAGCTACATGGGATGGCAAAGCAGGGGGATCACAAGTCTGAGCCAGCACCAAAAACTTAGTCATATTCCATTGTGTATATGGACCACATTTTCTTTATCCATTCATCTGTTGAAGGGCACCTAGGTTGGTTCCATAGCTTAGCTATTGTGAATTGGGCTGCTATAACCATTGATGTGGCTGTGTCACTGTAGAATGCTGATTTTAAATCTTTTGGATATGTACTGAGGAGTGGGATAACTGTGTCAAATGGTGGTGCCATTCCTCCTTCTTTAAGGAATCTCCGTACTGCTTTCCAGAGTGATTGCACTAATTTGCAGTCCCACCAACAATGTATGAGTGTACCTTTTTCTCCACATCCTCCTCAACATTTATTGTTACTTATATTCTTGATAATTTCCATTCTGGTCGGAGTGAGGTGAAATCTTAATGTAGTTTTAATTTGCATCTTTCTAGTTCCTAGAGATGTTGAACATGTCTTCATATATTTGTTGACCAGTTGTATTTCTTCTTTTGAGAAGTGACTTTTTAGTTTCAACTGTCCTGTGTAACTAAAAAGAACAAATATTTTTTTAATTGAAAACAAAATTAGTGAGTCCCTAAGTCAAATTAAAAAAAAAAAATTTTTTTTAAAGACTTGCATTGTAGCTCAGAGATGAGCTCTCCCCAGGATTTAATCCTCTGTGCCACACCTGATTAACACATGTTGATTTATTTTTTTAAGGATCAGTTAAAATAAGTTTTAATAAAAGAAAAACACTATACCAAAATCAGGAATCCCTGTCCAAAATGAAGAATAACTTTTTTTAATGCTACATAATTGTTATTTTTATTTTTAGATATTTCATAATTATTGTGACAAATACAATTTTTTATTTTTTATTTGTTCTTTTTAATTATGCATGGCAATAGAGAATATTTTGACATATTTTTGCAAACATAGAGTATATCTTATTCTAATTAGGATCCCAGGCTTGTGGATGCACATGATGTGGAGATTCACTGTGGCGTATTCACATATGTACCTCAGAAAGTCACGTCAGGTTCAAACTTTTCCAGATCCGTTGTAGCAAACAGTCGCAAGCGGAACAGTTGTCCTCTGAGGTGACCCTGGAGATGGCTAGCTCATGAGAGACCTGACAATAGTAAAAAGCAGAGCAGGAGATACAGGTATGGGAACGTGCCACTCAGTGACAAATTATCTGGAAAAGAGGCTCATTCCAACCAAGACAGGTTGCCTCACAGGGCAAGAACAGCATCATTAGTCCCCAAGAGTTGAGTACTGAATCACAAAAAAAAAAAAAAAAAATCAGGAGGACCTCCTGCCCATGAGAGACCTCCCTTCTCAGCTTCACTAGGCTGTTAAATCTAACCTACCCAGGACCATATCTTGTAACCCTGATGTCACCCAGTTGTCTAGCAAATGCAAACTGTCAGTAACAAGGAAGAATAAATGAGAAAGTTGAACACTGGAACTCTGTTACCACTAGAATAAATGATGTGGCTTGTATGCAATAAACTGCATTTTTGTTCTACAAATCAAATATTTCTATTCCAAAATTAAGGACCTCTGCAAGGTGTATGGTGCTTTTGGACAATTTCTAGAAAGTTTTCCAGTCTGGAAAGATCCCTTATGTATAGCACAAAACTATGCTCAGGGCTCAGCAAATGGAGCAAAGTCTTTGGTTTCAGCTCCTCCTCACCTCTCAGTCTTGGTGTTTTGTGCAGTGCCAAAAATGACAGCTGTAAACAGCAGTCCCAACAGAAAACTGCACAATGGAAGAATGGAAACCCAGCCAACGGCCTGCTTATTTCAAGGAATACTTAATAGTCACACACATTGAAATTCCAGGCCACAGTAGAAGGTGTGATCAAGAGATCAGGGCTATATGCATGGCTGATCCATGACAATTCTGAGCAGCAATCCAGCCTCATCAATGGTTATAGCAGCTCAATTCACAATAGGGTTCTCTTCCTTGTCTCGCCTTAATTTTCTCATGTGCACTTGATGGTTTCCTAAGACACCTCCAGCTCTGATCTTCAGTTATTTAAAATAGACTGGTACAAAAAGAATAGAGGGCAGCATTCTTTGCAAAGCAATCAACAATTTTTTTAGAAAAAAAAATCAGGGGAAAAATCCTGACCACCACCAAAATGTCCATTAATAAGTGTGGACATAGAGAATAGTACAACTAGGCACAAAAAAACTGGCAATAATTTATAAATGAGCAATTTAAATCTATAGTTAATGATATAGAATAACATGCAAGATATAGTGTTAAATGGGGAGGGAGGCTGTTGGAAATATAGGAAGATATATATGATTTAAACACACAGAATATACACTGATTTTCATTAGCGCTCTCTCAGTGGGATAGCACAAGTATTCACTAGTCCTAAGGTGTATGTTGGAGAGATGAGAGGTAAGAAGGAACTTTTTAACTTTTATTTCCTATATTCTGGGAGTTTCCAAATTTAATCATGAGCATGGCTTACTTTGGGGATTAAAAAAAAGATAATAATATTTTTTTATTAGGATATCAACAATTAAGATCAAAATATAGAGGAATTTTTGTTACCTCCAAAAATTTCACACCATTTTCTGGACATTTGGTTCTTCCAGGGTCTGCTGCTTTTTTGTTGAGGATGCTCCCCCCAGGGGTTGTTTCCACATGTCAGCATTCCCTGAGATGCCGACCCAGCCAGGTTCCAGGTCAAGGGCCTTCCTCCTCTGCTCCTCTCTATGGAGGACCAGGCGCCTCATTTTGCAGCCCTCCGTGAAATAGCTTGAGGGTTTTTCCAAAGTCATGCTCTCTCTTCTAGATACTAATTAAGAAGCCAGGTTGCAGGTTCTCTTCCTGTCCCAGGTCCAAGCAGAAGAGTCCAAGTTCTGCAACGACACAGAGACAGTAAGAGCCACTGCAGGAGACTTGGAACCAGTAAAGACAATTCATTCTAAAAGGTGAGGCCCATCAGTCATCTGGAAGCTACGATTCCCACGGCTGGTACATGTCAATTGCCAATCTACATCCACTGTAATGGTACCTGCTCCTGTTGAGGGTGGACTAAATGTCATGTGGTGGCCTCCGTCCCCGATCACTTCACAGGGCAGTGGTCCCTACTGACATCTCCCTAGGGAAATCTAGTTTTTCAACACCCCCTCCACTCTGGTTTCCCCTTCTAGTAAATAGGGTCCTAATTCTTGCCTCTGTTGCTTTTAGAGTGAAAAGAAATCAATCAGGAATGACCAAAATACTATGTGTCTATAAAACACAACAAAATAATCACAGCTATTATAACTTTAAAAACCCATCAGGGCCTCCAAATCACTTGGGGAAAGCACTTTATATGTGAATATAAATCACACCATCTGCTTCACTCTCTTAATTTTAATAAGATTACTGCCAAGTCTACACAGCAAAGAAAAAAGAAAATAAGACCATTTTCAGGTTTATCTAGAGCTTTGGGCTTCTTCACCTCACTGCAACTCAGATTTGCCTTCTAAGATTTGCTTCTTCCCCAAAGATATTCTTTCAGATTGACTTTATAACTGATTGATTTTAAAAAATGCTATATATATATATATATATATATATAGAGAGAGAGAGAGAGAGAGAGAGAGAGAGAGAGAAGAGGGAAGAGAGATAGGATCGCTGAACGCCCTCTCCCAATGCTGAAAAAAAAAATTAGAAATGAGATTCGGATTGCCTTATAGAATGGAAAGAATTTTTAGAAATTAACCAAACTAGATAATTAATTCTTAAGAAGTTGATGAAACAAACCAGAAAGTAAAGGACCATCCTCTCACATGAATATGTGTAGGCTGCTTCCTCTTCTTTCAATAGCTATTTCTCAGGCACCTGGTAGGAGGCAGTGGGAAGTAGTGCAAAGAGCACAGGCTTGGAAACAAGAATATGTCTGTCTCTACTGCTTCCAGTCCTGTGCCTTTGGGCCAATTGCTTTATCTCTCTGATCCTTAGTTCTCTCATGTGCTAAATGAGATTGTCAAGCTTTCTTTTTACTTATTTATGTATGTATGTATGTAGGTAGGTATGTATTTTTTTTTTAGTAGTACCAGGGATTGAACTCAGGGACACTCAACCACTGAGCCCCATCCCCAGCCCTTTTTTGTATCTTATTTAGAGACAGAGTCTCACTGAGTTGCTTAGCGCCTTGCCATTGCTGAGGCTGGCTTTGAACTCATGATCCTCCTGCCTAATATTAATATTAACACCCTAATTGCCAAAGCCTCCCCATCAAACTTTCTTGACAGAGTTGTTTGAAAATGAATTTAGACACCTAGAAAGTACCTAGCACAATCCTTGATGTATGGGAGACAGTATATGTGAGTTATTCTCATTCTCTGTCCCATGCAATGGTTGGAGAAGAAATAACAGAGGACTGATCCTCAAGGGCCTCATCACCTATTAGAGTCACTTTCCTCCTAATTCTCTTTTTTTATTGACACGTTAAGACTAATAATAGGGGCTGGGGATGTGGCTCAAGCAGTAGCGCGCTCGCCTGGCATGCGTGCGGCTCGGGTTCGATCCTCAGCACCACATACCAACAAAGATGTTGTGTCCGCCGAGAACTAAGAAAAAATAAATAAATATTTAAAAAAAAGACTAATAATAGTGGGATTCATTGTGATGTGCTCAGTTGCACATGCACATAACATAATTTGACCAATCTCATTCTTCCATATATTCCCTTTCTCTCCCCTCCTCCCTCCCCCATCCTTCTCCTCTACTTCACTAGTTTTCCTTTTATTTTTATGAGGTTGATTTTTCTTTTTTCCTTTTTTCTCTCTACCTTCCACATATGAGAGAAAACATGTGACCCTTGACTTTCTGAGTTTGTCTTCTTTTGTTCAACATGATGGTCTCCAGTTCCATCCATTTTCCTACAAACAACATAATTTCATCCTGCTTTATGGCTGAATAAAACTCCATTGTGTATATACACCAGATTTTCTTTATCCATTCTTCTGCTGATGGATACCCAGGCTGGTTCCATAACTTAGCTATCGTGAAATGAAGTTCCACAGAAGAGAGACTAGGAATGGAACCACCCTATGACCCAGCTATACCACGCCTTGCTATTTTTTCCTCAAGAATTAAAGTCAGCCTACTACAGCAATATGCGCACCTCCACCATCATACCAATTTCTGTCTCGCGCAGGGAAGCACTGAGTCATGCCTAAATCAGGGATATTAATAACTCATCTGTTTCCAAATCACAAATAGCTGAATCACACACACAAAGGAGCATCAGAAAGCGAGAAGAGCTTTCCGGAGGAAAATGGGGGCCAACCCTGAAACACAAAACTGCATTACACCAATTATTCCTGGTCCAGACTGAGGTGCCTGGGTACCATGGATAATTAGAGCCCCCCCCCCCAGTCTTCTTGTTGACATGACTGGTGCTATTTAATGTAATTACATTACTGTAAAATGATGAGTTTTCCCATAATGGGTAGTTACAGCCTAATTGTGACTACACAGAATATTAACACCCTCATCGCCTTCCAAAAGCATGAACTAAGTCAATGTTTCCCTTCTCTCTAGGCAGTAAAATGAGAGAACTAGAGCTTTTCTAGCATAGCCTCTCACATCTACTCTTGCTTTTCTTCATGAATCAGCTCCCTGCCCCTGATCTTTCAAAGGATCCCATTTTAGCCCCTTGAGGACACAATGTCATGCGTTTCCCACTTCCTTCCCTGTCAAAGCCTGCTCTGCAAACCAGAAAGTACCTGACAGATTCATTTCATTTACTAGTATTCTTGAGAGTGAGGCAGGCCCTGTCCTAGTCTGGCCTGGCCCACTTCCTTTCTGTGTCACCTTCACCAGGCCCTTTGACCTTGCTAATTCTTAGTTTTTTCATCCGTATGATGGAGATTATACCACTCACCTCAGGGTACCTACGTAATGATTAGAATAGGCATAGAAGTCATGCTGGTTGAATTTTAGGATAAACAAAATTAACAGGATCCCATTCCCAGGATTATTTCTATTTTTAATGGGACATGTATACTTGGAATTAAGCTCATCAGGGTTGTTAATCAACAGGTAGATAAAACATTTGAGGAAGCAGAGGTTACTCCAAAACTCCTTATATGTCATATAGTAGTATCTGCCCACTTAAGAGGCACAATAGTATAAGGTTTAAATGCATAGGCTCAGATGGCCCAGGACCAGTTCCTAGCTCTGCCACTTTCTAGCTGTGTGACCTTAAGTGACTTTACCCATCTATGTTACAGTCTTTATCCACAAAATGGAGTAATATCAATAGCACTTAATCCCCATGGATCAAGTAAGTTAAAACATATAAAGCTAATAGTGACTGGTCTATGGTGGCACTCAATAAGTGTTGATGTTATGATCATTGTTCTGTAGACGACTGATCTAATTGTGTCATCACTGATAAAACAGAGGACACAATCACTAGAGCAGAAGAATATCTCCTTGCTTCAGGAAAGCTACAAATGTCAACTTGGAAAAGAAATGGAAGGTTTATAGACATTAAAACAATAACTCATCTTTATGAAAAATGTAATACTCTGAGTCATTATGAAAAGAAAAAAATGAGCTTTCCAAAATCCCACCAATAATAGAAAAGTGTTATTTTCTCTTGGAGGCCTCAGGCCACTGTGGGCTGGACCAATCAAAGTGCTCAAAGACAGCCTAGAAGATAAGGCCACAAATGAAGAACAAACACAAAAATAAACCATACATTATCATTTTTAAATTCAAAGGTTAGAATAAACTACAGTGGAATATAAATCTATATTTCTCCTTTTCAGGTTAGACCCGTCCAATGAGAGGCTTTCAACTAGTCTCTTATTGCCTTAGACTTAGGAAGGTGGTTGGAAATATTGAAAAACCAGAAACGTGCCTCTTGAGTGTTGTCTCATCATTCACACAGAGGTGAAACAGAACTTGTTAAATGAGAGGGAACAGGTCACTCCCCGCCCCTTTTCATTTTCTCTATCCAGTGCCTACTTTATCGTAGGAAAGCGATTACCTTCCCCAATACAAACTAACCCTGAGGTTTATGTGAGTGACTACAGTCTCACAGATCCCAACCCAGGGTCCCTAATTATTGGTACTCGACTGAGCCCCAGATCCAAACAGGACCAGTGATACTCTACGTGACCCTCCTCCACGGAGGCCACCTGATTTCTTCTATCACCTCAGGCCAACCTGATACCTTCCAACAACCAGCCACAGATTGTGAGATTACGTCCTTGTCAATGGCAGGAGCTATAAAACGTACAACATTGTTACTGATGACCACGATTCCCATCCAGGGGAAATAAAGAAAAAAGAAAGAAAAGGAAAATCTTTATTCTGTGAGAAAGAATAAAGATAACAAACAAAGGTCATAATAAAGTAACAAACAAAGGTCAGGCTAATGACATCCCAGTCCTTGTCCTGGTTTTCTGGCCTGTCAGGTCCCTATGACTCGGTTAGCCAGCTTCTCTTCGATTGCATAAGCTCACCAATTCTCTTTCTGACAAGTTGTATTTTTGTCTCTTGGAACCAAAGGAGACGTGATGGATGTACCCCTAAGTCCTGGCAAAAAGCACACTGACATCCTTAAAAGTTGTCAGTGGATAAGTATTTGATGCCTTCACCAGAAACCTTCTCAACAGCTTTCACAAAAGGAAGAGATGGGCTGTGTGAATAGTTAATCTAAGAGGCACAGGAAGGGTCCTGGGCCTTCTCTCCCTCAACCTTATTTTGTCACTTGAACAGCTCCTTTGGTCTCTTCAATTCAGAGTCTTTCCCATTTATAAAACAAAGGGACGGGATTACAAGACTTCTAAGGCCCATTCATGCCTGCAACTTTGAGTTTTCAGTTTCATTTCTCAAAGTCAATTGCTTCTGAGCTCCCAGGATTCAAGGGCATTCATCTGGCAAGACTTGTTTTTCAAAACTCCTCCTTCCCGTTCTGTTTTTCTCAGTCTGGAAGCTGCAAGAAAAAAAAAAAAAGTCTGAGTTGGCATCTGACCCAGTCCCATCCTTTCTTCGATTAATTCGAACATTTCTGGAAAACTGACTGGAAGGCTCAGCCTGGTTGGTAAAGAGGGGATTAACAAGAGTCGCTCATCAGCAGGAGAAGACTAACAAAGAAATGGCAGAAATGGCAAGTGGAAGGGCTCCTCAGGAGAGGCCTCTAACCTTGGGGAGGGATTCTCCAGTGGCTGAAGACGCCAAGGCCTAGGAGAAGGGGGTGCAGAGATCAGCCTGGGGGTGCACTCACGGAGAGAGGCAGCCTTCATAAAGGCACTTGGAATTTGTTCAGACCCATCTGCAGGGAGCAGATGTCGCCAGGAGCTCGGGCTGGGATGTGAGCCAAGGTCGAAGAAGGAGTCGGGAAAACCCTAGTGACAGATCCGCAGAGCCGGCGGCCATGTCTGTTCCAAAATGAAGCGCCCACTCCCAGCGTTGGCAGCGGGCTTGGCCGTGTCTGAGGAGGGTTGGAAGGAAGAGGGAAGGACAAGGACAGGAAGCGCCCGCCACGTCTGAAGATGGCATGTTTCATGGCGGGAGCAGGCCACCTCTCGCCTGCTAATGACGGGAGGAAGTTCCTAATGAAGTTACTGCTCTGATGACTGAATGACTGATTCCAGTTTCGCTGCTTGTGAACGCACGGCTAAACCCACGTGTTCACTGAGGTGGCATCATCACGTGTGGCAAAGAATTGAGAGGAGACAGCACTAACAGGCCATAGTCACCCAAACCCCCTGGGCCTGTTCAGGTATTTGGGAATTAGGAAAAAGGGCAAAGGAGAGAAGAGGGTGAGAACTGTCTAAAGACAGGAAAGACGTCCCAGAGGATAGATAAAGCCACTCACGTGCCCGACACCCAGCCTCCGCCACCCCCTGTACCCAGCTTCACACCCCACCCTTGGAAGCTTGGTCCTCTCCAATGTCAGTCAACCCCACTTTCATGGCAAATTTGCCAAATGCTGATGCCCTGCTTACTGTGTTTGCCGGATGGTGAGCCTCTTGCTAGAGTTAAATAGAGAAAGAAAGAAAAGCAATTTTTTCCTCCAAGTGTGTTTTTTAAAGCCTTCAGAAGGGCATACCTCCTGTAAGGCGACAGGCTCACCTATGGCCTCCCGGTTGCATGCCAGGAAGGAGATCCACAAGCCAGCTCAGAGGCGACAGGCAACATCCCACTTCCTGGGGCTGAGGCTGCTGCCATCTGCATCTGAGTCAGTCAGGGACCTAGCGCACAGCAGGCCCTGAGCAAGCCAGCCAGCGCTGCCAAATTACAGAGCAAGGAGCACTTGGGGCGGTGGGAGGGGGCGGGAAGGAGGAAGCTAACTGATAGGTTGCAATCCTGTCTGCTGGAAAGCCTGTTAACCAAAGAAGCTGCCATCCCTTCATCCCTCCCACTCCTGCCTGAATGTACACTAATTGAAAATTAAGTTTTCAATTTGAAGCCATTTTCTAATTCTGTCTCATTCAGGAGCAGTTAGAGCCCCGGTGTTTTGCTAAATTCCCAACGTGCTTTTTTCACGCATTCCCTCAGGAAGCCAACAAAAGAGCCTCCCCAACATGTTACTGACAGCAGCAGGCAAAAAGGTTTGTGTCCAGGGAGAGTCCGGCAGGAGCCAAAGAAGGCAGTGCCTGATCCAGGCTGAAGATTCGGCAGATCAAGCCTGGGAAGGTATGTCCTGTTCCCTTCCACTTCCCCAGGTAACCATGTTGCAACCCTGTAAAGGGCACCCACACTCCTCACCATCCTGTCCCCTGTGCGTGAGAAAACCTCAACAAGAAAACTGGAAGTTCCTTGTGGGTAGGTGCTTTGAAATATGTAGATGGCACCCACCACCTGAGGAATGGACCCTAAACCTACTTAAAAGGACAGGAAGCATCACAGACTTCTTGGAACTCCGTATTGAGAACTGAAAAGTTTTGCAAGTTGGTTTATTTTAGCTTATGTTTTTAAAACTTTTTAGGTTGTGACTATTCCAGAACAAAGAATAGATCGTGTCTTGATTCTTTTGGCATAATTTTTCTACAAAGCTGTGTGATTGCACAATAGGGCATTCTTCGTTTCATCTTTAACATTCTCAGTGAGATCAAATAAGACATTCATTTTTCAAAGATATTTAAAGGGTTCCTTGGTTTTTCCCAAAGGACTCCTTAAGCATTTGATCTTCTAATCATCTCCTTGAGAAAGCTCAGGGGTCCTCGTCCTTATCCACTTACCCAGTTTTTAAGGGTTCTTCCTTATCCTGTTTTTCCAAGGATTCAGGCAGCCCTCCAACATCCATGCCATTGACTTCATGAAATCCTAATCCTTTCGAAGTACTTCCAGTCTCACTTTGCAAGTGACTACTGTTGAATCTGCATTACACCATTAGATGTTCACCTTTCATAAATTATCAAAAGCCTGACACCCACCCACAAAGACATGGGCGATAGAAAAGAATAGAGGCTAGCACTGACCAAAGGAATGGGGAGCTATTGATGTGGAGAGTTTATTAGTGGAAACTTCACCTGCAAATCATTCCCTGAACAATGTCATAGGGCCCCCAGGATGTGCCAAGCAACTCAGAAATCGGCCATAGGTTGCTACCAAGTGGTGATTTCAAGATGATCTAATTCTAATGGATGGTTGGGCAACAGGAAGGGGAGGGAAGGAGGCTTTGTTTGGAAGATTAATTAATTAAGTGCTTCCCAAGTATCATTAAATAAACTATGATAAATGACCCAACCATTATGCCCTTCTCAATACCTATGACAAACGAGAATCTCACATGCCTTGATTTAAATGTAGTTCTGAAAATGCAAATGTCAGGATGAATTGGGACTTCAGTGACATACACTGTGGAGTGCCTGCTAGAGAAATCCGGAAATCTGAGAGACAGAAGGAAATGGGTGCATAATTTGTGTGCACTTGCCTAGGGTTTGGAGAGTGGAGAGAAGAAGAGAGACATGCAGAAGCTTAAGAAAAGCAAGGTTCCGAGGGTAAAAAAGAGTGGAGGAAATGTAAAGCCCAGAATAGAGGGGAAAGATTCAATGAATTTAAAGGTCAATTCATTTTGCTGAAAGGGGACTAGGACAACAGCTACAGAAATTGATGTTTACTAGTAAAATTGGGTGTTTCGCAGTTTGAGTCTTAGAGAGAATGTAGATTCAACAGGAAATTTGAAGAGCTTCTCTTGGTTCAAAGTCTGGCTCATCTACTGCATGAATGCAAATAAATGAACTGACTTCTCTGACAGTCTCCTTCAAAGAGGTGTTTGTTTGTTTGTTTGTTGGGGTTTGTTTGTTTTGGTGGGGGGCAGGTACCAGGGATTGAACTCAGGGGCACTCGACCACTAAGCCACATCTTCAACCCTATTTGGTATTTTATTTAGAGACAGGGTCTCACTGAGTAGCTTAGCACCTCCCTTTTTGCTGAGGTTGGCTTTGAACTTGCAATCCTTCTGCCTCAGCCTCCTGAGCCACTGGAATGACAGGCGTGCACCACCCCACCCAGTTTTCCAAAGAGTTTTTGAGAATTAGAACTAATACCCATGTTATTATTATATATAGTATATATTATCTGTGCATATTAATCATATGCTACATGGCAGTTAGAAAAAGGAGGAAGAGTAAGAGGAGGAGAAGAAGGAGGGGTAGGATATGGATAAAATGTAGCCAGACCACCAGGGAGAACTGTTAGGCTGAGCCAGGACAGTTGCTAATCCCAATCCCTTTAGAAAGCACATGGTTCTCTATACACAGGACTCAGGGCAAGGGCTGAGAAACAGGCTGCGGAAGTGAAGCCAGAGGAACATGCAGCAGTCCCATGAGAAATGCTCCATGCTCTCAGGGTGACCCGTAATGGTGAAGGGCAGCTCCCTCCAGATGCACCTGCACAGCCTCAGCCAGGGGCCCGAGGTTGTATACAGGAAAAACTTTGTCATTCTTGACATTGTAAGATAAATGGTAGGAAAAGTAAAACGTAATTGCAGTATCAAATCTCGGGGTCGACAAGGAAGATTCAGAGGCAAATTCCAAGTGCCCTGAAAAATGTTAAGAATAACAACAGCTGATGCTTTCGCCCTGGGCCCTTGTCTCAGGTCCATCCCCTGGAAGCAGAGCCTGAGGCTGAATTCAGATGCACAGGATTTACCCAGCCTCCGCTCTCAGGAGAGATCTGAAAGAGTGAGGCAGGGAGGGAAAGCTGAGCAAGGGTGTGGTCTCAGGTGACAGCAGGCGTTGGCCAGGACACCCACCAGGGAGAGGAAAGCAACCTCCAAGCACCTCCAAGATGGTTGCCTTCCACCGAGAACAGATCTCCATGGAAGGTTACTGGTGTGAGCTGTCAGCCATGGCTAGGAACAGTGTGCAGACATAAAGGGGTCTGAACGGGACACCAACAGTTTCTACTGCCACACTCCTATAGGTGCTTTATGTGGGTTAAAACATGGCAACCCTGACGGGCGTGGTGGCACACACCTGTAATCCCAGCAGCTCAGGAGGCTGAGTCAGGAGGATCGAGAGTTCAAAGCCAGCCTCAGCAAAGGTGAGGCGCTAAGCAACTCAGTGAGACCTTGTCTCTAAATAAAATACAAAATAGGGCTGGGGATGGAGCTCAGTAGCCAAGTACCCCCGAGTTCAATCTCCAGTACCCCCCCCAAAAAAAAGAAGAAAACATGGCAACCCTGTGAGGTTCTCCTTCGAGGCACAGAGGCTAGTGAAGCTCAGACAGTACAGGTAACCACATCACTGGGTAACACAGCCAGGATCTGAGCTCCTCCATGCTGGTTCCGGAACCCACACACCTGACCACACTATACTGCATGTCGATACTGTTCAGGTTGAATTGTGTCCCCGACCCCAATGCATTAACCTCCCAACCCCATCAGAATATGACTTTAATTATGAAATAGGTCATAATTAGCCAAGTTAAGATGAGGTTATATAGAGTTGAGTGGGCCTTTAATCCACATGGCTGGTATCTCACACAAGAGAGAAAAAAAAAAAACATAAAGACAGGAGTAGAGATCGGAGTTATGGAGCTACAAGCCAAAGGATGTCACCAACTACTAGCAATCGCCAGAAGTTAGGAAGAGGCCGGGAAGGACTGTGCCCTACAGGTTTCAGAGGGAGAAGGGCGAGACCTTGATTTCACACTTCTGGCCTTTACACGGGACATGATGCATTTCTATTGTTTTAAGACACCCAGATTGTGGTAGTTTGTTGTGGGAGGCCAACCTGGTACATGACCAGCATTTGTCTCCCCTTCTGATTGGTGTGGTATTGTCAATCACCTTGTGATCTGGTTGCCTAGGTAACCAAGGAAAGTAGCCCCGATCTTTAGGGTCGAGCAACTGTGTCTTCGTGCATGGGCGTGCCTTCCTACAGCCCCAGGGATCCAGCTACGCTCACCTGTTCCTTTGTGATATATATTACCCCTTGGCCCTGTTTGGGGTAGAATGTTCCATGGAAACGCCCTTTGTGTGTCCCCTTCTTAATCTGCCCTTGGGTGTGGCCTTCCTAGATGTCAGTCACCTGCTGACAGCAGACTTCAGGAAGCTAGACTCAGCCCCCTGAAACCTGACCCCTTGCCTCATTTGAATGGCTTCTCCTCAATAAAAGGGGTCAGCACGTGCGGGATCTCTCTCTCTCTCTCTCTCTCTCTCTGGACCCCTAAAGTCAGAGGAGCCGTCACAGCACCCCCAAAGAAAAAGGTATTTCTGTCTCTTGTGTGGTTATTTCTCGCTGTCCTGTTCCCCCTGAGTGTTTAAGTCACTGGGAACTCGACAGTTTGTTATGGCTGCCTTAGAGAACTAACACAGATAGCCAGAGAAGGTACTAAATGTTGGGAAAGAAACCATCTTGGTATAACTATTGTTCTGGTTTAGATACCAGGTATGCCTCCCCAAAAGCACATGTAAGACAGTGTAGCAACATTCAGAGGTGAAATCATTACATTATGAGAGCTGTAACCTAATCGTGGAATAATGCATTTGATGAATTAATAATTTGAAAGGACTATTGTACAGGTGAGGAGTGAATGGAGGAAGTAGGGCACTGGAGGTGTAACTTTGTGGTTTATATTTTACCCCTGGCCACCCCAGCACCTCTCTCTCTCTCTCTCTCTCTCTCTCTCTCTCTCTCTCTCTCCCCCCCCCTCCTGGTTGCCATAAGCTGAGCAGTTTTCTTCCACCATGCCCTTCCACCATGCCCTTCCACCATGCCCTTCCACCATGATGTTCTGCCTCTCCTGGGCCCAGAGCCATAAAGTGAGCCAATCATGGGCTGAGACCTTTGAAAACATGAGCCCAAAATAAACTTTTCCTCCTCTCAGCTGTTCTTATCAGGTATGTTGGTCACAGCGAGGAAAAGATGACTAACACAACTATTAACTTTAAGGTCAAAGTATTGATTTACTCCAAAGAACATTATAATCACGCAAGGATTTCAAAATGACATACAGATGAGGAATTTATACCACCCTCAGGGGGGACTTAAACTGCGTTGTTTAAGCACTCAGACTTGACATCGTCTTGGTTTGGGTTGTAACTGTAGATCAGTCATTTGCGTAGCAGCTGTGTGGCCTTAGGCAAGTGTATTGACTGCTCTTTCCTTCTGTTTCCTCATTTGTGAAATGGGGACCATAGTATCTTCTCCTTAGAAGAGAATTATATGAAATAACACATTTAACATTTACCATAGGGGCCTGGTCCACAGCAAGCACTGAATAAATGTTGGCTATTAGTTCTGCTTCTCCTTTGAAATCCAATCACAGTGGACTCAGAAACCCTGAGCCCACATTTCAGCCATCAGCTATATTCTCAGATGTTTGTGTAGATCTTATTCTAGTGTCCCCAGCTCTACATGAATTGGAGCTAAAGGGTTGTTGGAAAGATGAACCATCAAATAGGACAGGTGTGTGTTTATACATAGAAATGTCCCGGAGGAGTCTTATTACTGACAACCTGTGATGTCAGGGCAAGCTTCATCTCCACTGAGTTAGAAAATGGATCACAGGTTGGTGAGAGGAAGCATGTCCCTCTGCTCTCTGATAGGCCAGAAATTTTCAATGTTTAAAGAATATACCAGTCCCCTGGGCAATGGTTAAAATGCAGGGTCTGGTTCTGCAGGTCTTGGATGGGGCCTGACATTCAATATCTCCAAGAAGCTCACAAGCGGTGCCCACACACCAGATCTTATCTTATACAAGCACACAGTCCAGATCTTATACAAGCACACAGCTCTCTCAGAAAACACCAAGAGATTTAGCACTGAGATGAGGTTCACTTCATAGCCATTAGGGCTGTGTCCCCTCTGGGACTGAGTGAGATTATGTATCTCTGTTTGGGGAACAAAATGGAAAGTCTTTTATTATCAATATAAATTTTGTATCTGAGCTTGCTGCATTGGGGATAAGGACCATCCAAAGTGCTCTGGAGAGGTTCCTCTGGGGTGGGGATGAATGCCTATTTTCGCTCTGGGGGGGTGTTTACAGCTTCCCCTGGGATTCCCTCACTCTGAATTGTTTCCAACACTCCCCGGTGGGCTGGTCCCACATCCCAACCAGCATTAGGCTGAAGAGTACATGCTGGATAAAGAAAACTGACGGAGACTTATCGCCACCTACTGGATCAGGAAGGAAAAGTAAGGGTACACTTGCAGTAAAGTGTCTCATTGATTCCAGCTGTTATGTCTGAGAACCTCCAGAGAGAGGGGGTGGATGATAGAACTGCAAAGGACCACGGAGACTGTACATTCACTCTCTGAGCAGGGAGTTCAACCTGGAGCCTAAACCACCTAAGCCTGATGCCGTCTCATCCTTCCGTCTCTTCCTGGAAGCAGGAGTTATTTTTCCAGGAGGGCTCATTGTGTGTAGGGGTGTTATCCATATTACCTCATTTAATCCTCAGGACAACCCTCAAGTTAAAGACTATTGTTACCATTTTTTCAGAGGGGGAAACAGGCTGACGGAACTTAAGGAATTTAAGATCAGTCAGGTATAGGTAGAAGCCTGGAGGTACACCTGGGTCTATTTTCTCTTGAAGCCTGAACTTTAACCAGTACCCTAAAGGCAAGTAGGGACCTGATCGTTCCCTCTAGTACCTGGCTGTGTAGGAAAGGCACAGTCACTAAAGTGGGGAGCCAGGCTGCCCTTCTACTCCCTTGCCTGCATCCCCACCATTACTGAAACACAGCCTTAACCTTGGTTTTTGGAGAGGCTCCAAAATTTAGTCTCTCTCTCTCTAACCTGCAAGCTGAGGTATCTTCAATCCTTCCTCCATCCTAGAATACAGATGCCGCTGTCTGAGTTTCCTGGGACTGTCATAACAAAGCACCACAAACTAGGTGGCTTATAACAACAGGAATTTATCCTCCACCCGTTCTGGAGGCCGGAAGTCTGAAATCAAGAGCTGGGTTGTTGCCCAGATTGTAAAGCCTGGCTTTGCTGCTCACTGGGGTGTCATCCTGGATGTGCTACTCAACCCCCGTAGGTCACAGGGCCCTCTCCCATAAACTGAAGCATGACAATGATAACTGCACCTACCCATGGGGAGTGGCAGATTATGAACACTTCAAGAGTTAGAGCCGTACTTGGTGTGCTATATAATGCTCAATAAATGTTACCTAAGATCATCTACTTCAGAGCTCTGAGAAGGATTAAATGATATACTGCGTTTAGACCCTGAGTCTCACTACATGCTCAATAAATTTATTATTATTTTATTATTATCATCGTCATCATCATCATTTATATGAGGTTCATAGGAAGAGGGTGCTGGACTCCAACCAGAGAGACTCCACAGGCAGGAAAATAGAAAGAGCTAGTTTTCATGAAGCAGGGATTGTACAGGTAACAGTTTATACCTGGTGATCTGAATTAAGGCTCCACATTGTCAACTCCCCAGGGCAACATCCGTGCTGCCTTCCCTCCCACACAGGACCCTGCCATCTTCCAGCCTCCTGATCTGTCCCCTGGGTCTCTCCCTCAGGTCCTCTGTGCAGTGAGCGGCATAATCACTCCACCTCCGTCCTTCCTTGGGTCCATGCCAACAAGCCCACAGCTTCTTTCCTAAAATTTCTTTAAAATTCTGATTCCTAATCATTTCAGGAAACATGAAATACAACGAACTGGGGAGGCGGCCTGTGTTCCTTAACTTAGGACTTTATCCCAGGTGCTGTCCCTGCTCTTGAAGCCTGAACTTTAAGCAGTCTCCTAAAGGCAAGTAGGGACCTGATCATTCCCCTTAGTACCTGGCTGTGTTCTTTCAGACTCCCCCTCTTAGGGTTGCCCACAAGTTCAAAGGTCTCCTCTCTCTTATTTCTTATAGTGGTGTGCACTGAACCTCTGATTATCTCAGCCCCCAGGCCTTCCTCACATGCACAATCTTACTACTTAGGTGTAATTTAGACTCACAGGAATAATTTGCATGCGTTCACGCAAAACAGATTTATCCGACACATACTAAGGGCAGATGCTACTCCTGGCTCTGGGGATACAACAGTGAACACTGAGTTTTGCTTTCCAATAAGGTAGCTACCAGCTACATATGGCTATCTACATTTAAAGGATTTAAAATCAAACACAGGTCCGATATAGTTTCTCAGTTTCACTGGTCACATTTCACGTACCCAAAAGCTGCATGTGACTCTTGACCACCATATTGGACAATGCAGACATAAGTTATTTCCAATTTTGCAGAGAGTTCTATCAGAGAGCACAGGTTCAAAGCAGGAGAGAGACACTGCGAAAATCCATATATAAACTGATTAACTGTTTCTCCCAGCACCTCTAGACAGGGTGTCATCCATCTTAATGAGTCTCTGACCCACTTTGGAAAAGTGGTACCCAGCTACCTTGCACCCTGAAGCACAAAAAAAGCAGAGAAAGGGAACGCCATTTCTCAAACGCCTCTTCCCTGCCTGGACTCTGGCCCCAGGTGGACACCACAGTACTGAGAATGAGACTCTGCATTTTCACGGCCCCAGAGCAGTTACACTGGAGAGAGGCTTAGCTGAAGTCACTCTGAACAGGAAGGGGTGAGCCAGGATCGGACCCCAGGCTGCCTCCAGCAGGCTCGGCTCACTAAGAGCTCTCTTCCATGAAGCAGAAGGTGCTTAGAGAGAAACTCAGGGTGTTCTAGAATCTTAGGGCCCCACCAAATCCAGGTGGTCCACTGTGCTCACTTTTCATCACCTCTCCAAAGAGAAGCTCTCTAGCTGTCGGTGTACATGTGTAAATATATAAATAAAGATAAAGAGAGTGTGTGGAGTCAATGTAGTAAGCTTAAGATTCATAGCCTGCCTCCTAGGATCCCATTATCTACTAGCTCTAACTTGGTGATTACTTGGCATTTCCATCCCCTAATCTCAACTTTAAAATGGGATGGGGGGATAGTAGTACTTACCTCACAGTATCTTACAAGTTTTAAATGAAGTAGACTTTACAAGCTCCTTAATCCAACATCTGGCACTGAACGAGTGTTCGATTGTCTTAGCTCACTTTCCTGTTTCTGTAGCTGAATACCCCGGACTGGGTAATTTACAAAGAACAAGAAGTTTATTTAGCTCACATTTCTGGAAGCTGGGAAGTCCAGCATGGTGCTGGCATCTGCTCATCTCTTGAAGCCTGAACTTTAAGCAGTATCCTAAAGGCAAGTAGGGACCTGATCATTCCCCTTAGTACCTGGCTGTGTTCTTTCAGACTCCCCCTCTTAGGGTTGGGGAGATAATAAACACTTGCTGGGTCATAACATGGCAAAGAGAATTTCCATGGCAGGATAGAGAATAAGAAAGCCAGAGAGCGCTTGCTTTTGTAAGAAAGCCACTCCCACAGTAACCCTTTGACCCATGAGTGGAATAGTCCATTCATAAAGGCAAAATCCTCCACCTTCTAAAGTCTCTACCTCCCAGAAAACTTTAACATGTGTCTTTGGAGATTAAGTTTCCAACACGTGAAATTCAGGAGACACATTCAAACCATTCCAATAATGGAGGTCAAAGCTTTAAGTTCATGGGCTGTGGTCATGGCTCATTGGTAGAATCCTTGCCTCACATGTGTAAGGCACTGGGTTCGATTCTCAACGCTGCATATAAATAAATGAATAAAATAAAGGTCCAATAACAAAGAAAAAATAACTTTAAAAAAAAGCTTTAAATTCAGATGACCAGATTGAAATCCCGACTGAACTCATCTTCTTCTAGTTCTGCTACCTTGGACAAGTGATTTACCCTCTTTGGCAAATTAAGAACAATAATACCTATCTTAAAAGACTGTGGTGGGAAATAAATGAGTCGATTTATGAAAAATGCTTAGTATAGTCATTAACTAGACCCATAGTCACTTCTCTATAACTATTGTATTAGCTATTAGCACTGTTATTCCAGCACACGGGGAAAGAGGGAGGGAAACCAGCCACAAAGAGGAGCCCTAAGTCATAGAAGGCGGGCGCCATCTGGTGGCCACCAGGCGCAGCAACGGACACAGCCAAAGGAAACAGACTTTATGTTTAAATGTAATATTCCCAAGTAAGACCCGAGGGCCCCTCAAAGTCGTATCTGGAGGTTGATATAGGAGTAACCGAAGGAGAGGGAGAAAAGCAAAGCATAAGTAGCTTTCTAAAGACTCCTCTGCCACCCCTAGTGAAAGGCACACGGCTGATAAACTGTAACTGTCAGGCAATGTCTTGGAGCCCTTGAAGTGTAAAGGACAAAGTTCACAAAGTTCGGAGTCGTTAAGCTTCACCTTAGCTAACATTATGGTCTTTCTCATCTCCCCCAATGTACAGCTTTATTTCTCATTTCTGCAAAGCAGCGTGGTTCCTGGGAAAGAAATTCCACAACAGAGCAGCAAGTTTCAGCTGTGCCCTCAAGCTTCTCATCTAGGAAATGGGTCCCTACTGCCCAGTGGGAGGGGTCCCCACTCTGATGTCAGCTAGAGCTGGGCTCCAGTCCTGAGTGCAAACTTTGCTTTTCTAAGTTTCTAATCTCCCTCCTATGTATTAAAATTAACTGGGAAACCAAGAGACCAAGGCAACTCTGTCTGAATTTTTATGCATGCAAACCAAAATCCAAGTCAGCATAAATGGCCAGATCCTAGGAAATGAAAACCTATACCAAGCAGAAACTACGAACCAAGGCAGTTTATCCTCCAACAACGAGGGACTTTACCCATCAGAAATCAACCAACAGCCAACTTTAACCAGGGACCTTAAGACTACTGCTTCCCTGTATGTTAGAGTCTGTAAACAAGTCAGGATGGCGCCTGGTATTTTGCCAGGGGGAGTGGTTTGTGAGATGGCGCCAGCGAGCCATTAAGTGTGGAGATTCCTTATTGGTTGACTGCTGTATCTAGTTTATGTTAATTAGATAAGCTGTGTGGAATGTATAAATACCTCTGTTGTCCTACAATAAACGGCTCCCACTCCTGCTGTATCAATGTACACAAGTTGTTCGTCACCCCCCGGTTATTTTGCTGCAGCCGGACTGCGGCACCTGTAACCAAATATTTTCTTTGCCTTATGTCCACACGCATCTTATAAAAGTTTTCCTTTTGTGTCCCTTCAGTGGAGTCCTGAACCACTTGTAGTTTAGTGCTGAATCACAAATCACTGTTTGCTCAAATAAACTCTTCAATATTTTAACGTGCTTAAGTTTACCTTTACCATGTCTTTAACACACCAGAAACATAAGAAAAATGACAATTTCAATCTTGGTAAGTGGCTAAGAAAATTATTAGGAACCGCAGTTTATAAACCCCTAGAAGGCACTAAGAATATAACCCTTTGCATTATTCCTTCCACAGTCTGGTTGTGAGATTTAAATGAGATGATGGACGTGGATATTCTTAACATGGTGCTGGGCACACAGTAGAAACTGTAGGTGGGGTGTGGAAGGCTGTGCAATGCCCCTCAGGTCCCCTAAAGCCTTCAGCAGGGGGTATTGACAGTGGAATTCCCCTCTGGTCATCATGATCAACTGAAGACAGAAGGCTTGCCCAAGCTAATATACCTTACCAGGGTGGCCCATTTGCAAAGACTGGTCCATTGTGTGACTTACAGGCCCAAATCACTTGTCTCATTTGGACTAACTCTGCAGGGTCTTTCCAGGTTCAGAGCTCCCCATGCATGACTGAGGCCTTTTCTCTGAATCACACCCATGTCTCCCTCTATCCATTCCTGCTGCCTTCACTTCCCCATAGGTGTTGGCCCTGAGAGCAATCACCCATGAACTTCCACATTGCAAATCTCCATGTGCGCTTCCTGGGGAGCTGTCCTGTAATACCAAAGTTAGTTTTTTCTCGTACTTTCCTGAGTCCTGTCTTCCTTCCTCACTTGTACATGAGGATATGGAACAATAGTGCTTTTCTCCTCTCAGCTCGCCTGGGCAAGAATAAAGATGACTGGGACAATAGACAAGGAACACCCAACTCCTCAACCTCACATTCCTTTTCCTCTCCTTTACATTGAGATTGATTACTACCATTAATTTGTTTATTGATTTAGGTACTGGAGATTGAACCCAGTGGTGCTTTACCACTGAGCCATATTTCCCAGCTCTTTTTTTTAATTTTTACTTTGAGACAGGATCTCACTATGTTGCCTAGGGCCTCACTAAGTTGCTGAGGCTGGCTTTGAACTTGCTATCCTCCTGCCTCAGCCTCCCAGGTTGCTGGGATTACAGGTGTGCCCCACCGTGCCCATACTGTGCTTCTTCTTTCAACATCTTTGATGCAAATAAAAGACATACAGAAGTGAGAACACTTCAGGAGATGATAAAAATATTCCATGAAAACCTAAGGAATTAGGAAATGCTATTGAACTGACTGATGAGTTAATAATTATGATAGCCACAATTTGTTGAATATTTAGTATGTATCAGCCACTGTGATGAACACATAGATTATATCATTTGAGACAAAAGTTACAATTATTGTCACAACTTTACAAATGAGGAAACCTGAGTTTAAGAATATTAAATTATTTACCCAAAGTCATGCAGTTCTTGGATGGAGGGGAGGCAGGGTTTGTTGCTGGGCAGCTTGACTCAGGAGAGGTCATTCTTATCCACCAACTCTGTGTCATCAACTAGAAATAACGAGGAGGTGGGGCTCTCTAGTTCTTTGATGATTAACTTTTCATTGTGCAATAATTCCGATTTCTTAAGGTCTTAGAGTTCTAGGATCCCTAGCAGAAATTCCAGGCTCTTGGGCAATATGTGAATTGACGTGAGCAGCCACCATTTTACGGGGATAACTTTCTATTGATGTCATGAGACCACTGGGCTTGGAAATTTCCATTTCTCTCTTACATACCTTTAAGTCATCCTGATCAGATTTCATGAACCCTCCTGGTTTGGGGGCAGGAGGAGAGAACCTCCACCACCGTTTGGAATTTTGGAAACTGGCACCTCCCCCTCCCAGTGAAAGGAGCACATCCCTCCTAGAACCTTCCAACAGACAGGCTAAAAACACATGCTGCTGACTTTCCAATTTTCCTAGGGCCAGGCCTGAGAAATGAGGGCATTCCACAGCAGGGAGTCATCGGGAATGAAGTCATGGCAGTGGCCCGTTCTCAAGAATGAGGACACCTTGAGTAAGGAGAATGTGCTGGTTATTTCAGTGATCCATCGAGCAAAGCAAACTTTCCCAAAACCTAGTGGCCTCAATTCAGCTTGCCACCTGCTTTCAAAAAATAAGTTTTATTGAAAGACAGCCACGCTCGTTTGTTCGAGTGTCACCTGACTGCTTTAATGGCACAGTAACTGCAACAGAAACTGCATGACCTAAAGCCTAAAACATGTATGCACTGTCTGGACCTTCATGGAGAGCTCGCAGACCTCTGGCCTACAAGGGTGTGTTATATCTCACAATTCTGCTGTTTGGCTGAGCTGTTGGGCTGCCTTCTGCTGGACTCACTCAGACAACTGCACTGGGCTATAGGGTGAGGGGGGCACTCAGCTGAGACACTGGGACAACGGAGCCTCTCTCTCTCCCTGGGGTCTTCTCTCCTCCTTAAAGATGCTAAACTGGATCTCCCCCAATGGTGGTGGTAGCTTTATAAGAGGACAAGCCCCAAGGCACGAATACTTGTCCAGCTGCCAATTGCATTAGGCTTGTTGCTGTCCCATTGGCCAAAGCAAGTCACATGAGCAAGCCTACGAAGGTCCACTGGACATCATTACACAGGGCGCAAATAAGAAGGAAGGTCTGATTCATTGGGAGCCACCAAGGTAACTAAGTAGCACATTGGCATTCAATATTTTTTGTTGAATAAATAAATGGAATAGGCCTGACTACATAATAGGGTTTATTTGTCCAGTCATGGTGTTAGGCTTTCCTTGCTGTGACAAAATACTTGAGAGAAATCAACACAAAGAAGGAAAGGTTTATTTTGGCCCATGGTTTTGGAGGTTTCAGTCTATGATCAGGTGAATCCATTTTAGGCCTGTAGGGATGCAGAACATCATCAAGGGGACACCTGGTGAAGCAAAGCTGCTCATATCATGACATCCAAGAAGCAGAGAGAGAAAGAGAGAGATGCTTTTATTACAAAAATCTTACCCCAACCCCATCAAGCTGTGAATTCGTAAATGGGTTAATACATTCTTGTTGTCAGAGTCGTCATGATCCAGTCACCTCTCAATGGCCCCACCTGTGAACAACACTACATGGGGACCTAACCTTCAAAACCTGAGCTTTGGGGCAGGGACATTTTGGACCCAAGCCATAGGACTCATAGCCAAATATTTCACAAACCCCTACCATATGCCAGGCTGATGTGATTGATTACAGGTACTCAATAATTTGTTAGTCAAGTGATCTAGGTTCCACAAGAGCTAAAGTTGTATTGATGATCTTGCTGTGAAAATTATAAGCATTTTCATGCATGCTAATAATATCCAGTTCAATGCAGTAGAAATGCACCCCACAAAGGAGTCCAAAATGATTATGCTTTTACTATGTCTAGTTAATGGGGGAAAAAGAACACTTGTTGTGAATGAAGGGCAAGTTTCTACATTTGCTACCTTGAGGTATATTCTGGGTAGGGTTGATTTGAGTCTTACCTCAGTCCTCAAGCTCTTGGTAGATGTCTAGTTTCCATTATGGTAGCACCACCTCCAGCAGGAAGAATCCTGGATTGGAACACCAGAGTCCCACATTCTCATCCTGGCTGCATAAGGTCCTCATTTTGTATCTGTGGAATAAAGTCAAGATCATGTTTTCATGAGACATTCACACCTCTTGCCAATATCCTATCTTCTTCTACTTTAGGAGAACCAGGAAGGTATGACATTGGGTATGGTCATGTGTATAAATCAGTTTTCTGTTACAATAACAAATATCTGAGATAATCCATTTATAAAGATGAAAGGTTTGTTTTTGCTCACAGTTGTGAAGGTTTTAGTCCATGATTGGTTGGCCCCATTGCTTTGAGCCTGTGGTAGCACATTATGGCAGGAGCTCATGGTAGAGCTAAGCCACTCACCTTAGGGGCAGGAAGTGAAAAAGAGAAAGAAGTGGGTATGGTCCCACAGTCCTCCTCAAGGACATGCTCCCCAGTGATCAAAAGACATCCCACTAGGTTCTGCCTCTCAAAGGTTCCCCCCATAGCACTACAGGCTTATATGGGCCTTTGGGAGACATTCCAGATCCAAACCATAATACCCTGTGACTTCCTCAGACCGATGAAATACTAGAGGAAGTGACCGTCTCCAGGTGGAAGTATTAAATGGCCAGGGCTCAACTCTACCTCACTGATACCAGATGCAGTGGTTAAGAGTTGACAGCACATAGATGAAGAGCACGATACGGAGCCACTGTGTGTGCATGGATGGCTGCCTCAAATGCCACTCAACCCCACAGGAGACTTCATATAGGCAAGAAATAAGCCTTTCTTGCTTTAACCCAGCCTAACCAAGCCAGTTTGATGCTCAAACTACAAAAAAAAAAAAAAAAAACAGCATCAATGTATCAGATGAGGGAAAAAAATTGTTTTGTGGGAGGAAAAGGAAAGGAGATCAACAAGACATTGGATCTCTGCATGTTGACATGATCCCTCCTTGTGATCTCTTCGAGTGTCCAGGAAGGTGGTCATTAAACATCTGTGGATGCTTAGTAAGAAAGGAACTGTCTTATCATTTATTGATATGCTCTTGTTTGTTTTGTTTTTTTTGTTTGTTTGTTTGTTTTTGTTCCTTTGCTTGTTTTCTTGCATTTTTTTTCCATTTTGGGGGGTAGAAGCCAGTGAAGGGGCAGAGCTTCAAGACACAGGTTAACACAGATAGAAATAGAGACAGCTCAGGCCACCACTCCCAGGAGGAGGCAGAGGAGGCCATAAGTAAAAATGCAAGTCCTTGGAATTCATAGAACTCACCTGCACTGTGACTCTCACCACCACAGCAGCAGCTGACACCAAGTGTTTACCGTGGGCAATGACTGAAGTCAGTGTTTTCCATCACAACGCCACGTGCTCCTCTTAGTACCACCTTTAAATCAGACACTGTGTTATCCTCATTTTCCAGATAAGGAAACTGAGGCATTCAGGAATCAAATGTCTCAGGTTCATAAACAGCCCCTCTTTCTGAAGCACTCTCTAAATGACTGATTCTCTCTTTGTCACTTAGGTCCTAACACAAATATTTTGTTTTCAGAAAGACCTTCTCCAAGCTCTGTGTCCACATCTATCATTCTCAATTACAGCTCCTTTTACGATCCATGGCAATTTCTTTTTTAATTTATGGGTTGTTTTCTTTTCTGGAAATTTCTTTTTTAATTTATGGATTGTTTTCTTTTCTGAAGCTCCAGAACCACAGGAGTAATGTTTGCCTTGTTAACTGTTTTATCCCTGTTCTGGTTTAGATATGGGGTATCCCCCAAAAGCTCATGTGGAAGACAATGCAAGGTTTAGAGGTGAAATGATTGGGTTCTGAGAGCCTTAGCCTAATCAGTACACTAATCCCCTGGGAGAAATTAACCGGGTGGTAACTGTAGGCAGGTAGGGTATACAGGAGGAGGGGGGTCATTGCTGGGGGCATGCCTTTAGGGTATATGTCTTGTCCATGGAGAGTGGAGCTGGCTTTCTCTGCTGTTCTTGTCAGATATTTTGGTCACAGTGGGGGAAAATAAACACGGCTGACTAAATCCCCCTCCCCACGCAGTTCCTATAGCAGCCATGACTGTGTGGGCATGACTTGGAGAATCCAGCAGAGATAACAGTGTTTGGATCAGTTAGGAGGGAAATCAGAATGCTTTCAACTGCAAATAACAAACTCCCTGATTAAAATGGTATTTGATAAGAATGATATTTTTCCCTTGTCATATAACAAAAGTTCCAGCCTGGACAGTTCTAGGACTTGTTTGCCAAAGTCAGTCAGCTTCTCAGTGATAGTCTTGGTCTTCTCTCCATGGTCAAAATATGGTTCCTACAGCTCCACCTATTGTATCTCTACCCAACCATATTCAAAGGTTGGGAGAAAGAGGAAGTTACCTTTTCCATAGGATTGAAATTTTCACAGTGTGGATTCCCTTCCGAACCCACTGGCCAAAGTGGATCACACATGAGCCCATGCCTTGGCAAGAGAGACTGGGGAAATCTAGAGCTGGTACATGCAGTAAGAGGTAAGCTCTGCCACACAGGAAGGTAGCCACTGAATGCAGCCAACAATACTGACCACGGGAGGCTCCTGGGAAAGAGACAGCAATGCTCTGACTGCCATCTCTGTATGTCCTCTAGAAAGAGTAAGCAGATCTGCCTGGAGTAGCTGCCCCAAAATATTGACTTTGTGTATAAATCAACATTGGGGAGAAAAGAATCCTTTACTTCAAATAAGAAAATTCTTCTTAAAATAACCCTCTGACAGGACTGGAGAGTGGTAAAATCTTTCTGAAGAATAATTTGGCAGCATGACTCAAAAACCTGGGAAAAATATATCTCTCTGCTAAGCAATTCCACATGTAGCAATCTATCACCAAAAAATAATCAGACACATAATCCAAGATGTCCATCAGGCACTGTTCATAGAGTGAAGTACAGGGAACAGCCTAAATGCCTGATAGTATTTGAATGATCAAATAAGTTATAATATTGTGGGATGACAATGAAGCTCTTTAAAACATCATGTTTAAAGAGCTAGCTATTAGCCAGGTGTGGTGGTTCACACCTATAATCTCAACAGCTCAAGAGGCTGAGGCAGGAGGATTACAAGTTCAACACTAGCCTCAGCAAGGTGGTGAAGTCCTAAGCAACTTAGCGAGACCCTGTCTCAAAATAAAAATTAAAAAGAACTGGAGGTGTGGCTCAGTGGTTGAGTGACCCTGGTACCTGGTACCAATCCCTGGTACCAAAAAAAAAAAATAGAATTAAAATGTTCCTGATTTAAATGAAAAACAAGTTGTAACACAAAATAACCATAACAGAAATTTGAAATGTTTTCTGTAAATTAGAACCTGGGGGCAGGGGAGGTTGTATAAATAGGAAAAAAAAATTCAGTCAATATCCCCAAGTGTTAATGGAGATTGTCTCTGAGCACAGGATAGTAGATTTTTATTTCTTTTATAGTCCTTTTCTTTGTTGTTCAAATTTTTTTCAGTTCATATGACTTATATTTTTAATAAAAAAAATAAGTGTAAGAAAATCATTGATACTTTTTTTTAACATCTTTTTGTCATTGAATTTGTGAATAAATTCTGGGGTCACTCTGCCTCGACAGCTTCTCTTTCTCTGGGCAAAATTACATTGACACCAACTTGTGTCCCTTTGCACACAGTAGACCAGTGCTATCTGTTGTGATTACTGAGTGGGCAATGTCAGGTTACAAAGGGACACAGAATCCATGCACTCTCTGTGAAGGGAAAACAAAGAAAAGAGAGAATCTTTGTGAGCTTCCAGCAGGGGCTCAGCATAGTGGGAGGAGATGGAAAGCCGTAGAATCTTAAGAGCTTTAAAGCCAAATGAACCTGAGTTCAAATCCCATCTCCATCATCAATCAAGCTAAGTAAACTTGAGCAACTTGTGTGACCTGATGGCAGAGATTGAAGCCCACAGCTCGCACAGCTGGAGGGAGAGGGGTAGACGCACAAGGAAAGCACTTAGCATGAAGCTACGTGACACACCAAAAGCACTCAGTATGTTAGCTGTCATTTTTGTGGTTGTTGTTACCCTTGTTATCATCAGTAGCAGGTGCTGCCCCATCTTAGCTACTCTCCCCCTCCTCCTTTGGGTGCTTTCCACCCCTGACACCCTGTAAGTTGGCAAGTGATCCATGCAACAAAGATGAGACCAGATGGACGTCCACCACACCTGGGTGACTATTAATTCACAAAGTGTTAGATACCCCGCTGATCATGATTGGACCATATTTATGAAGTACTTTGCATTTTATAAAGTGAGTACAAAGTTCTTTTGCACAAGATGCCATAATTCAGGGAAAAAAAATTGACTTTCTTTCATTTATGGAGGAATTAGCAATTATTCTTTGAGTCTTATGAACTCCCCAGTTAGCCAAGACATCTAGAGCAAATCTCTAGATGTTTAAACTCTTGGAAAATAAAATGACTCTACAAAAATTAAGATTTTTTTTTGAAAGTATGAACTAAGTGATACCAAGCTGTCAGTTACTTAAATGTGGGCCAAAAGTCATTAAGATAAAACAAGTTGATCATCCTCAAAGTACTTCTCACTTATGTCCTTGAATTTCCACAATACATTAATGTAGGGATTACTCTTCTCTGCAGACAGGAAGGGAGACTGAAAGAGTAAAATTAACTAAGTGGTTGGCAAAAAGAACGTGTTAATAACAATAATTTCTGCACTAACCTCTCTTGGTCTTACTTAATGTGAATTTCAGTGGTTTCATCTGTAAGGTTGTGATACCCCGGAGCACATCACAGGAAAGCAATCAAAATGTATGATGGTGGTGGTGATGATGATGATGATGATGATGATGATGATGATGACTATGTAACAGGCTCTGTGAAATGAGCTCTCATTTTAATCTCACAACGCTCTATGATGTGGCCCCACTCTGGCCATTTTAAATGGGAGCGCTAAGGATTGGAGCAGCTCAGTAACATGCTCAGAGTCACAAGAGTAAAGTTTGTTTGGTCTTCTCCAGGGACATACCTCTCTCTCTCCCTGTCTCCTGGTCTTGTGGAGTCAGAACCACTCTGACAACATCATGGCTCCTGCATTCTGGTGGGCAGTAGATGGCTGGGAGGAGGCGAGTTCTTGGTATGGTTGCCGGCCTGAAGCTAGTCACCAGCTAAATAATTCAACTTTTCCATTAGGTTTTACCACTCCCAGTTAATTTTTAGAAAACCAGACTGAGTTTCTGAGTTTTGTGACCTAGGGGAACACTTAAATGCTTGCAGAATCAACTGGTAAGCCCTGTGGTGGCTTGTTTTAGGTACTAACTTGGCTAAGCCACAAGGTGCCCAGATATTTGGTCAAACATTATTCTGGGTGTTAGTCAGATTTCGGTTACTATTAAAAAATACATGAGATAATAATCAACATGGGAAAAGATTAAGGTTTATTTTGACTTAGGGTTTTCAATCCATGATTGGTTAACGCCTTGTTTTGAGACTATGGTGGCACTTCATGGCAGAAGTGCATGATAGAGCAAAACCACTCACCTCATTGCTATAAAGTGAAAAAAAAAAAAAAAGGAAGAGGAAGAAGCAGGGTCCCACTATCCCCTTCAAAGTCTGCCCCTGGTGGCCTGAAGAGTTCCTGCTAAGCTCCACCTTTTAAAGTCCCACCATCTCCCAATACACCAAGCTGGTGAGGAAGCCTTTTATACAGGAACCTACATTTAGGAGATGATTAAGAGCCAAACTTTAGCACAGGGTGTTTTTACAAGGGTTTTGTTTTTTCCATTTTTTTAATTTGCTCATTGTAGTTATACAGAATGTTGGGATTCATCGTCACGTATTCCCACATGCACACAATATAACTTGGCCAGTATCACTCCCCAGTATTTCACCTATTCCTCCCCTCCTCCCTCTCCGTAGTCTCTTTCCTCTACTCTACTGATCTCTCTTAGATGTTCAGAGATTCCACCCACCCCCTCCACCCCTGCCACATTTTCCTTTGTCCTCTCTAGCCTCCACATACAAGAGAAAACATACAACCCCGGACCTTCTTCGTTTGGCTTATTTTGCCTAACATAATGTTCTCAAGTTGCAATGATTTTCTTGCAAATGACATCATTTCATTTTTCTTTATGGCTGAATGAAACTGTATTGTGTATATACACCACATTTTCTTTATCCATTCATCTGTTGATGGACACAGGCTGGTTCCATAGTTTGGCTATTGTGAATTATACTGCTATAAACATACCCATTTTCTTTTTCCAACCATCCATTGACAGACACTGCTTCTATCTCCTTGCGAGTTATTTGTCTGTTTAGGTTTTCTATGTCCTCTTGATTCAATTTTAGCAAGTCTTATGTGTCTAGAAATGTATCCATTTCTTTTATGTTTTCCAAAGTTTCCAAAAAAGTCCCTGAGAATTCTCTGGATTTTGGTGATATTCATGATGAGTTCTCCTTTTCCATTTCTAATTTTATTAGGCTGGGTATCCTCTCTTTTTCTTTTGGTTAGTTTGGCTAAGGGCTTAGCAATATTGTTTATCTTTTCAAAGAACCAATTCTTCATTGATCTTTTATACCTTTTTTTCTAATTTCCAATTTCATTGATTTTTAGCTGTGATCTTAATTATTGCCTTCTTTCTACTGGCTTTGGGTTTGGTTTTTTCATTTTCAAGGGCCTCGAGATGTATTATTAGGTTGTTTATCTAGGGTCTTTCTGATTTTCTTATGTAAGTACTAGTAGTTATAAGCTTTCTTCTCAGAATCACCTTCAAAGTGTCCCAGAAATTGTATATTGTATCACTATTCCCAATTGATTCTAAGAATTTTTAAATGTTTCTTCTGATTTCTTCTATCACCCATTCAATATTCAAAAGTGGCCAGGCATGGTAGCACACACCTGTAATCTCAGCAGCTCAGGTGGCTGAGATAGGAGGATCACAAGTTCAAAGCCAGCCTCAGCAACCTAGTGAGGCCCTCAGCAACTTATCAAGACTCTATCTCAAAATAAAAAATAAAGAGTTGGTAATGTAGCTTGGTGATTATAAGTACCCCTGTGTTCAATCCCCATTATGAAACAAAATATGTATTGTTCAAGCTCCGTGTATTTATGTAGTCTTTGTGGGTGTTTTTGGTGTTGATTTATGATCTCATTCCATTATGATCAGATAAGATGCAAGGAATTGGTTTTAGTCATCTTTTTCATCACCATTACCAAAAGACCTGCCAAGAACAATTTTAGAGAAGGAAAAATGTATTTGTCACTCATAGTTTCAGAGGTCTCAGTACATAGACATTTCATTCCTTGGGGGTCAAGATGAAGCAGAATGTGGTGGAAGACAGTGGCTCAGGACATCACACCAGGAAGCAGAGAAAGAAAGCTGCACTTGCTTGGGACAAAATATATATCCCAAAGTCATGTCCTCGGGGACCCACATCCTCTAGGTTCACACTACCTACATTAGCCTGCATTTCACAATCCTCTTCAATTCCAGTGATTCTTAAAACTTGTTCTCTTCATGTTGTCCCAGAGTTCTTGTGTATTCTGGTCAGGGTTACTTATCTTCTTTTCTTTAATACTGCCTTCAGGTTCAGAGCTGGGCCATTTGATCTTTCAGTTCTGAGATTCTATCTTCATCATGGTCTACTCCATTGGAGAGATTTTTCAACCAAACATTTTATTTGATTTATTGTGTCTTTCATTTCCAAGATTTATGTTTGGTTCTTTTTCAATATCTGTAGCGCCTTATTAAATTTTTCATTCACTTCCTTAATTCATTTTCTGTGTGCTCTTGGAATTCATTAATCATTTCTAGAATTATTATTTTGAAATATTTATCTGACATTTCATCCACTTCAATATTTTTGAGGGTCAGTGGCTGGTGAATTATGAACTTTAAGAGGTGTTGTTTTACATTTTTTTTTCATATTCCTTGTATTCCTGGATTGGGTTCTATACATCTTTGGGGATTAATTTCTCTTCCACTCATGTGGAATGTGTCCTAAAGTGATATTGAGACCCCTTATAGGTGTACCCCTTATAGGTGTGGTACCCACAGCCTTTGTGTTGATTCTGTGTTTTTGGAGTAGGAGGGCGTGTCCATAAACCTGACTAAGGAGTTCTCTGTCCCCAGCAGTTCCTCCTTGGGGCCTGGTCAATACTTTGGGTTATTTGTCTCTTCTACTCTCTGTATTAAAACATTGCTGGGGTCTGAGGTGGTCAATTTGTGTGTGGAGCAAGTCATGCTGTCTCTTGCCTGGATTTAGTTCAGAAGAAGACTCTCTGCTCTATGAACTTGTAGAGCCCCTGTAGATTCCCAGAATCTCACAGAAAAGGTAGAAATACACAATAGTAACAACAATATACAACATTAAAATAAATATCCAGTATATTAGACAAAGGTGCCAAAAACATGCATTGGAGAAAACACAGCCTCTTCAACAAATGGTGCTGGGAAAACTGGAAATCCATATACAACAAAATAAAATTAAATCCCTGTTGAGAGCCACAGCTGAGTCGGAATGGCCCCTAGCATTCTGCCAGAAGTAGGCGATGCCAGCGAGCCATTAAGAAGTTAAGCTGTGTATAATTGCTGTGACTGGATGATGCTGGATTGAAACAGGCTGTGTATTCAGTTGTATATTAAACCCCTGCTGTCCGGCAATAGGGCAGCTCCTGATGCCTCAATCGCCCGCTACTTTTGAGTTCTCACGGAGTTCCCCTTGAGTTCTGGTTGAGCTCTCGCAGGGATTCCTAGGGAGTTCACGTTGGTTGCTGAAGTTCTGGTGGAAGGAGTTCCGGTTGGTGTGTGGTGTGCCTGGGAGGGCCTCGTGAGTTTGGAAATAAAGTTTGTTCCTGCTTGAGTGGCTCGTGATTTGTGCCCAGCCAGACTGTGGGCATATCCCTATCTCTCACCATGCACAAAACTCAACTCAAAGTGGATCAAACACATAGGAATTAAACCAGAGACCCTACATCTAATAGAAGAAAAAGTAGGCCCAAATCTCCATCATGTCATATTAGGCCCCCAACTTCCTTAATAAGACTCCTAAAGCACAAGAATTAAAATCAAGAATTAATAAATGGGATGGATTCAAACTAAAAAGCTCCTTCTCAGCAAAAGAATCAGTGAGGTGAATAGAGAACCTACATCTTGGGAGCAAATTTTTACCACTTGCACATCAGTTAGAGCACTAATCTCAAGGTGTATAAAGAACTCAAAAAGCTAAACACCAAAAAAAAAAAAATAACCCAAACAATAAATGGGCCAAGGAACTGAACAGACACTTCACAGAAGAAGAAATATAATCATTCAACAAATATATGAAAAATGTTCAACATCTCTAGCAAGTAGAAAAATGCAAATCAAAACTACTCTAAGATTTCATCTCACTCCAGTCAGAATGGCAGCTATCAAGAATGCAAACAACAAGAGCTGAGCACAGTGGCACACACCTATAATCCCAGTGGCTTGGGAGGCTAAGACAGGAGATTCGAGAGTTCAAAGCCAGCCTCAGCAACTGCAAGGCACTAAGCAACTCAGAGACCCTGTCTCTAAATAAAATATAAAATATGTCTGGGGATGTGGCTCAGTGGTCAAGTACCCCTGAGTTCAATCCCTGGTACCCCTCCCCCCCCCAAAAAAAAAAGAATACAAACAACAATAAGTGTTGATGAGGATGTGGGGCAAAAGGCACATACATTGCTGGTAGGAATGCAAATTGGTGCAGCCAATATGGAAAGCAGTATGGAGATTCCTTGGAAAACTGGGAATGGAACCACCTTTTGACCCAGCTAACCCACTCCTCAATCTATACCCAAAAGAAGAATACTACAGGGTCATAGCCACATCAGTGTTTATAGCAGCACAATTTACAGTAGCTAAACTGTGGAACCAACCTAGATGCCCTTCAGTAGATGAATGGATAACAAAAATGTGGTATATATACACAATGGTATAATATTCAGCATTAAAAGGAATAAAATCATGGTGTTTGCAAGTAAATGGATGGAGTTGGAGAATATAATGCTAAGTGAAGTTAGCCAATCCCAAAAAACCAAATGCCAAATGTTTTCTCTGATATGAGGATACTGATTCATAGTGGGTTTGGGAGGGGGAGCATGGGAGGAATAGACAAATTCTAGATAGGGCAAGGGGGTGGGAGGGGAAGGGAGGAGGCATGGGGGTAGAAAAGACTGTGGAATAAGATAGACATCATTACCCTAAGTACATGTATGAAGACATGAATGGTGCGACTCTACTTTGTGTACAACCAGAGATATGAAAAATTGTGCTCTATTTGTGTAATATGAACTGTAATGCATTCTGCATAACAAATTATAATAAAAAATAATAAATTTTTAAAAAAATTTTTAAATTTGCTCTCATGTGACCTTCTTATATGCCTATCAAATCTCCCCTGTGTGTCTCATAAGGATACTTGTTATGGGGCTTAGGACCAATTCTGATAATTCTAACACCCAGAACCTGTGAACATGAATTTGTTTGAGCAAAGAGTCTTTGTAGATGTAATTAGGTAAAGGATCCCAGGATGAGATTGATCAGTACCAGTGCCTTCTATGATATCCACAATATTACTTACCACAAAACAGAAATAAAGGGGTTAGCAATTGCCAAATAGCAAAATCACTAAATAGTTGTTAACTACATTTGGCATTAAACACAGGTATTGTTATGGTTTAAATACTAGTTGTTCCCTAAAAGCTCATGTGTGAGATAACACAAGAAAGCTCAGAAGTTAAATGACTCAGTTATGAGAAACTTGATCCAATCAGTGAATTAATCCCCTAACAGGGATGAACCAAATGATAACTGTAGGCCAGCAGGGTGTGGCTGAGGAGGTGGGTCCTTGGAGGCATGCCTTTTGGATATATATTTTGTCCCTGAAGAATGGAAAACTATGAACTGAGACCTCTAAAACCATGAGCCCCCAAATAAACTTTTCCTCCTCCAAAATTGTTCCTGTCAGGCATTTCAGTCACAGCAGTGAAAAAGCGGACTAAAACAAGTATCATCTATACCATCCACAGCACCAACAACGTGAATGGAGGGGACCCGAGTTACATGAACCAAATAGTTCTAAAAAAATGGTAAAAATATGGTTCAGTAAGAGAAGAGAACATGGATAGGAAGGTAAAAGACCGTATACGGTGTTCAAGATCTGAACAGAGAGAATGTTGAAGAGATGTAGCAAGCGATGGCTATAAAGAAAAAAAAATAGAAAAAATCAAAAGGAGAGAAAGAGAGAACAAGAGAATTTGAGTGCTAGTGGGAGAAGAAAGGAGAAACAAGAGAGAGAAACAAAAATAAAACAAAATCCTTCCACAACTCTCAAAAAAAACAAGAAAAAATAACTTGCTTTAAAAATGTTAAAGATGAGAAGAAAAGAAACAAATATGTGTGTTATGTATCCATGAATGAATTAGAACACAAACACCAAAAAAATAGAAGAAAGAAAGAAAGAAAGAAAGAAAGAAAGAAAGAAAGAAAGAAAGAAAGAAAGAAAGAAAGAAAAAGGATTCTTATTGAAAAATGAAGGACGTCTCTCCTGGGGTGGTCAAAACTCAGTGAGGATGGATGGTCCCTGGTTAGACCCAACCGACCTTCTTCCCATTGCTTCTTGGAGTCCTTGTGTAAAAACACAGCACACACATTTATGTTGACTATATAATCGTTGATGATAATAAACAACTATGTTACTGGTTTGTGCATTTTCTATATTATACTTTTTATTGTTAGTCTAGACTACTTCCTCTATTTATAAAAAATTAAAAGTTTGTTATAAAACAGTAGGCCCTGTTACACCAGGTGCAGCCCTCACGCATCTTGGGTTTACCATGTCTCTGGATCATAAAAAGAGACTGTGGGTCAAGTGATTGAGCTACACCAGCCAGGTGTGTGTAAGTGCACTCCATGAGATAGACACAAAATGACCTAACCTTGCATTGCTTAGACTGCATCCCCATAGTTAATGCATGGCCACCACATACACACACACACACACACACACACACACACACTCACTCACTCCCCCCCCCCGTTCTGTTTCTCTGAAGAGCCTTGGTTAATACAAGCCCACTGCAGTCTTAGGGAAAGGTGATCAGCAATCCTATCCTCTCAGCAGTAGGACAAAGAAACAAGGAACTTTGGCCCCTTCATTTGCAGGAAGAAAAAGCTGTATACTTTTGTAGCCTGAGAATCTCCTACCCACTAAATAAGCAGCACAACCAAGCTAACAATCCCCCCCCATAGTCATCTATTCTTAACCCCTTGTAGTGTTTTTTTTTTCTTCAAAAAGAAAAGTCTACTGTCTAGCACCCCGAACCTGTGAACATGAATTCGTTTGAGAAAAATTGTGATGTAATCAGGTAAAGGGTCCCCGGATGAGATCATCCTGAATTGTCAGAATTGTCCTAAACCCCATAACAAGTGTCCTTATGAGATACACAGGGGAGATTTGATAGGCACAGAAGAAGGTGACGTGAGGACAAAAGGCGGTATTAGAGGTTACCGCTGTAAGCCCAGGACAGCCAACAGCCACCAGAAGGTGGAAGAGGCAAGCATGAGACTCTTCCCTGGCGGTATAGGAAGGGCCACGGCCTGGCAACACCTCCTTGATTCCAGACTTGTGATCCCCGGCACTCCGAGAGCAGAAATCCTCCAGAATCATGAGAACATAAAATGGCTTTAAGATCATGGCCGCCACTCAGAAACTAAGACATTTGAGTGTCCTATATTTGAGACACAAGCACAGAAAACGAATTACACTTCAGAGAGCAAATGCAGTGACCAAGGATCATTCATTCTCGACCTGTAAATTAGTCAGATCATAAGATGATAAAAGGGAAGGTAGCTGATACTGGCCGAGACTTGACACAGGCCAGACTGTTTCAGGCACTTCCCTCACAATTTCATTGAATCCCCAGCAACCCTACAAAGTAGGCACCACTAATATGTATGTCAAGTTCTACAGACAAAACCCAAATTGGATGAGAAGGTTGGAAGTGTTTGGATAAGGAAATAGAAGACTTCAGATCTGACTTAACAGAAACCATTAACCCCAAGGCAGTGTGCCGTAATAGTTAGGGATGCAGCCAGCCAAGCTTGGAGGCCTGGCTGCCAGAACTTCTACTCACCAGCTGTGTGACCCTGAGCAGGTACTTAACCTTTCTGTGCTTTGGTTTTTTCATCTACAAAAAATGGGGATAATGCTGGCATCTGCTTTACATAAGGTTGCCGTGAATGTCATGAGTCGGAACCTGCAAACCACTTAGGACAGAGCCTGGCAGAGAGCAGTCCCTCTGTAAGGGTTAGCTATTGCTGTAACAATGTATTATTCAATACCTAATGAATATTTTCTATTATTGTAATCATTAGTTCAATTAGACCTTAATTTGGAAATCTTTCTGTTTTTTTGCTTGCTTGTTTTGTTGTTGTTGCTGTTTTTTTAGAGAGTCATGATCTTTCTTCTGATCGAATTAAAAAGACCACCTTGGAACAACAGAAATTATTTCTCAGAACACAGGCTAAAGAGTGATCCAAAATACCAGGCATATCAAGTAATGACCAAGGCAGTTCTTTAAGCCTTTCAATGTGTATTTAATAAATCACAGCATAAGTAGGCTCAAACATAGTCAAAGCACTTGAAATTTACTGGAGCAAAAGACACTGACTCATTAGGTAATGGGAAGAGGGGAGGTGAGAAGGAAAGAATGGTTTTCCATAAAACAAAATAATAAAAATAAATACAAAGTAGAAAAGTTGTACAGCAAAGAAATCGGTGGGAACTTACTGTAATAAACTGTGTTCACAAAGTTCCTATTAGCTTGTCATTCCTTTGTTCATTCTTTCATGATTTAGCATTTATGGAGCATCTGAGAAGTAGTTCCTGATGACCAGGTTTCGTTGTCCAGTGGAGGTATAGACCATCAACTGGAACAGACCGGATGGAACTTTCAGGAGCAATGGAAGGAGATGAAATTCACTGCAGATTTCCAGGGAAAGTGCCAAACCAGTCGAGAGCTCGGATCTGGTCTAGATGATGTGAGACATGTAAGGCAAATTCCAGATTGCCATCGAACACATCAGGACCTTCGACCACACACCAGGATGTCGGTACACAAGGCCTTTTTATTGACTGGTTTCACTCTATGTTAATATTATTGCTTACTTTTGTAAACAAGATGCATTTGACTTATGTACTTTGTTTATTGATTTTTTCTCTCTACCAGAAGAGAAGCTTCATGCCTTGCTTAGCTTGGTTGACTTCCAAAACAGTGCCTGGCTCATAGCAGATGTTCAAAAAAATACTTGCTGAATAGTGAACCAAAATGCAATAGCGACTCAAGCACTCGGTTTGCTAGGATGAAATCCATGTGGCCCTCAGATGTATGCACTGACAGAGGACACTAGCTTAGCCCTTTTATGCTGCTATGAAAAAATATCTGAGACTGAGTAATTTCGAGACTATATATATTTACTTCTTACAGTTCTGGAGGCTGGGAAGTCCAAGATGAAGGTGCTCTTAAAAGGTCTGACATCTGGGCTGGGGATGTGGCTCAATCGGTAGTGCGCTCGCCTGGCATGCGTGCGGCCCGGGTTCGATCCTCAGCACCACATACAAACAAACATGTTGTGTCTGCCGATAACTAAAACATAAATATTAAAAATTCTCTCTCTCTCTCTGTCTCTCTCTCTCTCTCTCTCTCTCTCTCTGGTGAGGACTGTGCTCTCGGCTTCCAGATGGTACCTTATGGCTGTGTTCTCCAGAGGGGGAAAACACTGCACCCTCAAAAGACTGGGTGCCCTTATAAGGGTCTTAATTCCATTCAAGAGCAAGAAGCCCTCAGGACCTAATCACCTCCAAGAGTTCCACCTGTTAATAGAGGACACTAACATTGAAATCACAGCAAATGTGACAGCAACTCCCCCCTAAAGAGGATCAGCACCCACCACACCACCCCATTCTCTAGCACCAGTCCTACCCTCTTCCTTCCTTCTTCCCTGGGCAGCCGTGTTTGCTTTGTATGGCCTTAATTTCCTGATGGTAACCGACTCACCCAGAACAGACATGATATCCAAGCTCGTGCAATCCAATTCTCTATCCTGGGACTTAATTTTACCTTCATAAGAACAGAGGAGTTTGACAAAAATGACCTCTGTCTTAGACCGTTTTTTTATTGTTATAACAGGATACCTGAGGCTAGGTGATTTTATAAAGAAAAGGGTTTCTTTTTTTTTTTTTTCATTCTGGCACAAAGTTCTGGAACTCCAAGGTCAAGGGGCTTCATCTGATGGTGCTTCTGGCTGGCAGAGTTCTCGAGGCAATGCAGAGCATCACCCGACAAGAGACAGGCAGTGTACCCATGCACACAGATCTTGTGGTCTCTCCTCCTCCTTCTCCTCTTCTTCATCCGCTTCCTCCTCCCCTTCCTCCTCCACCTCTTCTCCTTCCTTTTTTTTGAGATGGTGACTCAAGGTGTTGCCCAGGGTGTCCTGAAGTCCTGGGCTCAGGTGACCCTCACAGCATGTGCCACTGTGTCCTGTCTCCTTATAAAGCCACCCCATGGTCTTATCTCACCATGATGACCTCCCCAAGTCTCCCCCTGTGAGCACCAGAGTCACAGTCCCTTTCCACCCTCTGAATACCTCACAGCAGGGATTAGATCCCTACAGGACTCCGGGACACTCACACCCCGTCCTGCACACAGGAACCTCTGAATTCACTCTCAGGTCCCAAGGGCAAGGACACAGAATCACCGTAACACTGCAGAGGTCCATGTGGAAAAGCTGGGCGCTGCCTAAAACACTCAAGGAAGGAAATTTTTAAAAAAAAAAAATACCCCTTTGTCAGAGTTAGTAACCATGGACAACAGGAAACAACCACACGTCCAAAGAGGAATGAATGAGTAGAACACGGTCGATCCACACAAGGGAGAACAGTCTCAGGAACGTCTACCCAACACGTGGTCAAGCAGCAAGAGCAAGGTTCCAGATGAAGGACGCCACACGTGGCTCTAAACTACCTTTGTACGGAAAGGTCTAAAAGGATGTCAACCATACGGTAGCCATGGTTACCTCCTGGGAAAGAACATGGGAAGAGAAAATTTGCTTCTGACAGGAAATATTTTGTAGTATTTGAATGGACCGTGTTTTGACAACGTTGTATTCTTAGGTTAACTTATTTAATTCAAGGAAACAACTCAAAAATATATAAAGAGATTATTTGATCGGAAGTAGAATTGACAAAGAGTAGAGACCAGGGAATCCTGTGGGAGGTTGTGGCCGTCGCTCAGGTCCAAAGGATTGTGCCTGACACAGGGTAGAAGGGACAGTGAGACACAGCCGAAGGTGTGTGCAACCAGGACAGTGTGTGGATGGGAGGTGGCAGGGACGTGGCGGGACATCCGGGCTGAAGGCCACAGGCTGCCATGGTAAACCTAGGAGCTTCAGAACACAGCTGCCAGGACTCCAAGTCCAAGGCACCTCAGGGACACGGGACAAGTTAGTTCCCATCTCTGTGTCTCGGGTTCCTGTAAAGTGGAAAGGATGATATTTCCTAGTTCAGAGAATTTTTGAGAATTAGTTCACAAAAAGTGCTCAGAACTTGGCTGCACAATACATGCTGCTGGTCATTGAGGAAGCACTGGGCACCGATGTCTACCAAACTGTTACGTCCACCTACGAAGACACCACCTTGAACCCTGCTTATGGGTGTAATTGTGTTGGTCCTTGTTGGAATGACTGCTGGAGAGGGGTCCTGGGCCCTTAGCAGGCAATGACCAGCTCGAAATAGAGAGAAACATAAAATGATTTAAAGCAAGCACTCTCCAGCACTGAAAGAAAGAGAAGAAAAAGGAAACCAGGAAACCTGATGGTTGGGCTGACTCTCAGGCTGCATCTGCGAGGAAAGGAGAGATGCTGAGAGGAACGCACCTGGCCAGTTGGCCAAGGATTAGGTTTGAAGGAACTTACATGGAGAGCTATATTTCAAAACGGAGAAACACAGGTTGAATCTTTCTACTCTTTCTAGTTTTTGAAATAGATATGCAAAATAATACATACATATATTATGCAAGTATTCCCAAACTCTTATTATGATGGATGAAAATATTAAGCCTAAGCAAAGGTACCCTGAGCAAACGCAGCTTCATTTCCTGCCCCAGATCCCTTTCTCTGCTTCTGCATCATGGCACTGAATAACCAACTTGGGGGATGAGATCAAAACAACAGCTTTATATCCCAGCAGCTCTGGAAGCTGAGACAGGAGGAATGCAAGTTCAAGGCCAGCCTCAGCAACTTAGCAAGACCCTATAAAACTTATCAGGATCCTGTCTCCAAACAAAAAATACAAAGGGCTGGGGATGTGGATCAGTGGTTAAGCATCCCTTGGTTCAAGTCCCAGTACTACTACTACTAATAATAATAATAATAATATAGTATAATTATCATCTTTGACTATCTCTTTCAAATTTATTCAGGTGATACCTGTATCCATTCAGGCTGCTGTAACAAAATACCTTAGACTGGGTAATTATAAACAACAGATATTTATCACTCACAACACTGGAAGCTGGACAGTCCAAGATCAGAACAGATTCGGGGGCTGGTGTAGACCTCTCTTTCTTCACGGTTGGTGTCCTTGCACAGGAAGGGGTAAACATACTCCCTTAAGTCCCTTCTACAAGGCACTAATCCCATTTGTGAGTGCAGCACCCACATGACTTAATCGCCTTCTAATTGTCCTACTTCCCAACACCAACACCTCAGAGCTTAGATTTTAACATGCAAATTACGGAAAGACACAGACATTCACACCCTAGCAAGGGAGAGAGTCTTATTCCAGCGCTAGAGGGAAACCCTAATAGGCCCATGACTTTTCTGCTTCAGAAATTAACCTGTTCATCCGAACAACTGAACCCACATTGGATTTTCAATCGAATCTTCTCTAGTCCAGCTGGGACCTGCTTCCCACCTTGCCCTTCTCCTTCTCCCCCATTCAGGGTGGTCGGCAGCTTCCAATTCCTCTGGGGCACATGATTTGGGAAGGCACTGTGAGAAGACAGGAGAAAGTAGGTCTCTATCTGTGCCATCCCACGGATGTGGGCTGGTGTGGAGAGACCGGGCTGCCCTTCAGAGCTCACCCCCAAGTGTAGCCCCCATAGAGTGTGTGTATGCCAGCTTTCCATCCATATGACAAGGACCTTTCCTAAAGAAAGGAAGCTTATTTCAGCTCACAGTCTCGGGGTCTTGGTCCATGACGGTTTGGTGCCATTGCTTTGGGTACATCATGTGGGAGACTAGGATAAAACAAAACTGCGGACTTCAAGACTGGGAAGCTCAAGGGAAAAAGGAAGGGCCTGGGCCCAACCATTTCTTTTAAGGACATTCCCCCAGCGAACTCCTCCCACTAGCCTCACTTCTTGAAGGTTCCACCACTTCCCAATGGTGCCTTGGCCTCTACCACATGCACCTTTGGAGGAGTTTCCCGAGCCAAACTACAGCCAAACTACTTTATGCTCAGCTCCCAATCAGCACTCAGATTCGGCACCATTGACTCTCCTCTGGGGCCCTTTCTCACTCTCAGGAAGAAGTCTCCAGGAGCAAATGAATCCAGAGTTTCTCTTGTATGTCGTCCATCTCTGCTACCAAGGAAGAGTTCTTAACTCCCTTGCAATAGATGCCCCCCAAGGCCACCTCCACTCTGTGACTACAGGTAACTTGAACTCATCAGGCGTGTGTCAGGGTCTGGTCCCTTTTGCCTCCCAACTACAGGAACCAAACTCCAGGCTCCTCTGAATGGTCCCAGGCTTGAGGGAAGGAGGTAGCAATTGCCCCAGCCTACTCACAACTACAGTATCCTCTCAAAGGGAAACTAATCCCATTACTAATTCCTCCCATTCCACAATCTAATCCTTTCTAATATCTTTAATCTGACTAAGAAGTACCAGGGTAAGGGAATTTGTTTGTAATCATTCTGCACAAGTGGATTGAGCTTTGAAATTGGCCACCCATTATACAGCCTGATGTTTCAATCTTGAAAATTCAATTTTAATATCCCTTTGCACATACACATTTAACTTTGGTTTAGATGCTCATCATTTACACAAATGTTTCCTTCCTACATCTTCCTGGCGATTTCCATTGTTGTGTTTAGATGAAACTAAGCTGGCCTGGAACGCTTACTGGTAAGCATATGGTGTGAGTCAGCTTTTCATCGCTGTGATCAAAACACCTGACAACTTAGTGGTGGAAACATTTATTTTGGCTCTGGTTTCAGAGCCTCAGTCCAGGGGCAGCTGACTCCATTGCTCTGGGCCTGGAGGTGAAACTGAACGCTGTGGCAGAAGGGTGTGGTAGAGGAAAGCTCCTCGGGTCACGGCAAACAGGAAGCAGAGGAAAGCCCACGGGAGCCTTAGACAAAATATAAACCCCAAGGGCAAGAAGCACCCAGTGACCTACTTCCTGCAGCCACACCCCACCTGCCTACAGTTACCACCAAGCACAGAAGTCCCTTCAAATTATTTCATCAAACGCATAAGCCCACGGATTAGGTTATAGCTGTTGTGATCTAATCATTTCACCTCTGAACGTGATTACATTGGATATCCTGTCTCCAATACATGAGCTTTGGGGGGAAGGGGGCATGTCATATCCAAACCACAACAACATACATGGTTTCACTTCTTAGATGTTAAACATCGTCCAGTGGCCCCTAATTCTTTGCAATGGCAGCAAGCAGTGATAATAAAGTCTTCCAGCAGGTTAAATCTGACACCACATCCCTTTAACTTGATGGACACAGAGGTATTTTTTTAAAGCGGAATTTGAATGCTTTTTGCTTATCCACGGTCCCATTTCCCTGCAGCTGCCACAGATTTGTTCATTTCCTTGAATCATGGAATATGGTTTGTGATTTATACATCTTGCCTTTGTAATCTCTCATTCTATTTCCTCCCTCATAAGATCACCATTTTAGCAAATGTAAGATCTTTTAAGAGAGGAAAAGGAATTATCATAGCATTCCTCTCCTTTTCCCCTCCCAGATCAAGAGCTCCTTCTTGGCTAGCTAGCTAGGATCCTTCAAGATTAAGAAGCAATTTTATAGTTCTTGCCGCTTTTTGCACCTCCAAGCGCCAGAGGGCGACAAAACTCGGAACTGTTCATTGGCGTCCCATAAAGGCCGCTCTCGACGTGACGTCTTTACGTAGACGTTGGGGGCGGGGCCGCTGTGCGCGGTGACTGGCGGCGGCACTGGCGGCAGCTGGAGGCGTAATAGTTCGGGTCTTGAGCTTGGAGAAGTTCCGAGGCGGCGGTGGCGCCGGCGGCGACTTCGACAGCAGGAGCGGGCCGCGGGCTTGTCGCTCACCATGCCGACGGTGGAGGAGCTTTACCGCAACTATGGCATCCTAGCCGATGCCACGGAGCAAGTGGGCCAGGTGAGTCCCGGAGCGGCCTGCAGGGCCCGGAGCTCCGCGGCCTCTCTACAGCGCTGCCCGCCGCGCACCCCGGGCCGGGCGGGGCTGCCGCTGTGCTGCCGTGGGCTCCCAGCCGCGCTGGGCTGTTTCGTCGGGTTGGACACACTGGCAGTATAGACTCCGGCTTCCCCCGGGAGATCGGTCCCCCGGGTCCCAGGCTTCACTACCGCCCTCAACCAGCCTTTTCTCCCCTTGGCGATTCCTAACTCAGCCCCTTCAGGCTCAGGTTAATTCTCTTCGCCCTGTAGAGATTCCTCTTCTCTCTTTCTCCTTCGTTTCGGTAGAACTTAGTTATTCAAAGATTAGGCTTAAAGTTTTCGAGAGATCAAAAAATAATCTCTTTGGAGGCAAAAGTTTCTATTACTTTAGGGAAAGTGCTGAAGAGATCAAAGGTTGTAAAAAACAGATAAGGGCCCTTTTCCTCCACACTTCAACAAGGACGCGAGGATTTATTTACTCAGTACCTGTTTTGAGTGCCTATCGTGCACCAGGTGATGTGCAGGGCGCTGCAGGTGCAAATGGAAAAGATTTGTGCTCTCCCGGGAGGTGCATCTAGTGAGGGGGACTGATGACACATAAGTAAATAGGAAATATTTTACTTTGTTTTGTTTTGTTTTAAATGAAGAAAGTAATACAGAACTGTGCAAGGCAATGTCTTGAGAGGGGAAGGATGCAGCTCTTAATAGAGTCTTCTGGCAAGCACTTTCTGGTGTGTTTGCCGCAGACACGTGGTTTAGTTTTCAACTACTGTAGAACATTGAACTGTCGGGTGGGTGTATTCTTGAGAACAAGGTTCAGGTTGCCCTGGAGGTACATTTTATTGTTTAGAAATCCCATTCTATATGTTTTCAGTGCTTAGAAGCTTCTGTGCCTCTGCTTACACATCTCATAGAGTAGAAAGCGGACACCATCTTAGAAAGTCTATATTAAAGCATTGACAGTACTCCTCCTGTCCTTTTCTTGGATGTGTGTAGATCAAGTACAGTGTCTTCCTAAGCTGAGCAAAAAATAATAATAATTAATTTATGTTGGGACCTTATTATAACTTAACCTAGAATTATGACTATACCAATTTCAAGTGCCAAATGATTTTCCTTCCCTACTTATTTCCATTTTAGTAGGGAATTTCACTGTTACCTGTAAGAACTGTTTACTGACACTATTGTAAATGTATGGAGAGTATGCTAAGTTAGTTCTGAAGGAGTTTTCTGCCCATTAAGACAAAATGGGGGAAATTATGGTTATGGTTTCAATTTGTTGTTCCTAGTAAGAACTAGCACTGAAGAATTCTCAATCATTGTATAATTTGTCTTGTGATTGAGTTGGGGAAGATTGTAGCAAATTAAGCTGCCTAAATTTGACTTTGTTGCACATCAGCAAGAGGGGATAAGTTGGAAACTAGAACAGTGATTCTCACCTGCTTTGCAAATTGTGATTTCCTGAAGAGACATATGTGGAATCTTATTTGGAAGACTTTGAAACTGTATGCAAAGAGATGTCTCATCCCTCACCCTCATTTCTGGTGGAGTAGAAGTTATTTAACTCCCTACTGTGAGTGTATTAGGGCAAGTGGAAACTAAGTTGTAATTTATATATGTACAGATTGAGTATCCATTATCTGAAATTCCTGGGACCAGAAGTGTTTCAGATTTAATATTTTTTCAGATTTTGGAATATTTGCATAGCCTGTATAGGTAAAGCATCCCAAATCCAAAGTGCTCTTCAATCTAAACTGTTTAAGCACCAACATGACCTGTACTATGAGAAATTGAGATTTGCCAAGATTTTCCTGTTAGGGCATCTTTAATTACAAAAGCTTGAGATTGAGCTTGAGCTGACTCCAAGAGAGCAACAATGTCTTTCATAAAGCAAAAATTTGCTATTTAGGAAGAGCGTATAAGGGCCAGAAATTTCTGGAAAAGGGAAAAGGGACATAAATTTCTCCATACCTTAATGAAGCCCATGATTTCATTTATTCAGTACATTTTTTGAGCACCTACCATGTACTAGCACTAGAATATAGCTTGTTTTCCTGTAAACAATGGGTAGTCAGTGCTTTCATGACGCCATAGTAACAGCCATAGAGCAACTACTTAAGGTAAAAAAAGTCTTGAAGTGTAGTGGAAGTGTAGTGATTTGCCATCAGTTCATTGAATTCTGGGAGAATTGAAGCTACTCAAATTGTAATGCCTACTAACTCTGCTCTGATGTATAATACTTCTTTCCTTTTAAAGAAAGTACCTAAAACTGTTCACCAAAAAAGATAGTGAGTTTCAGGATATTGGTTGTAATTTTAACTAACTAAGGCAAGAGCAGATTTAATGGAGAAGACACCATTAAATATTTGAATTTAGGAGATTTACAATCCAGACTTAAGTTTTCTGGCAATTCCTATCCGGCACTTTACTGAGACTGTATTTGAGTTTGTCATTCTCTAACTTCCTTCTGGCTTTTTTGATTTTCAGCCTTTGCCAGAGAGGTGAGCACAAAGATTGCTCAGGTTGCTGCCACCCTTTGTACACTATTGTCAACATTTCTTTTAGAGTGTGCCCTCAAAATATATAAGGAAAGTACGAGTCCTCTGAGGTTTCATCAAGCAGATCATATATTTATCTTTTTGAACCTCCTTAGCACTGTGTTTGTATTTATTAATAGTACTTTAGATTTGTATATTTTATTTCAATGTGGACTTCTCTTATTCCTTTACTAAGTTATGTTCTGGAGATTGAGTTAAATCTATTTGTTTATTTATTTTTGCTTCTCTCTTTGCACCTGCCTTGCCCTCCAGTAGACATTTCTTTCTCAAAGTTGAAGAAATGCATACAAAGAAGGAACAGATAGATATACATACCAAAAAAATGTACAAGGATTCTGATGAATGACAAAGGGAACTTTTACTTTCTAGACATACATGGGAACATATATCTTCTAATAAGCCTGTCACAAATGGTAAATTCTAAGGGAATATTAATAACCAAAACCTTCTAGTTTCTCTTATCATATTTCTTTTTTTCTTTTTTTTTTTTTTTTTTTTTGCTTCTATGTTCCCTTTACTCAGCCTCCCCCCACATCTGTTGATTGTCTTCAGTTCTGCCTCCTTTGCTGTGCTCCTATTTCTCTCTAACCATTTCCCACTGGCCATAATAAAGCAAGGTGTGATCCACCATTATTTTAAATTTTGTTTTAAATATTTGTGAATTTACTTAATTTTTAAATGTAGATACTTAATTTTGTATTGTCAAAAATCTGAAAAGCTTAAGAAAACTTACCAGATACCTGTTAAAGGGATTGGCAGTGAGGCTGATCTGAGATTAGATCTATATAATGCCTAACCCTTCCTTTCTCCTCTTGGTCTCCTACCCATTGAATACATTGGCTCTTCATGTAGAGCAGTGTGGGCTTTATTGACTTTAATTTCATGAATACCACTCTTTCAGTGGCTTTATTTTGTATGATTAAGCTAAAGTACAAACCAGGTTCATAAGTACTCTAAAATATGTGGAAGTATTAACAGCCTGTATTATCATCACATACAAACTGGATTTACTGAGTTTAAGACAGAAGGTGGTAATGTAGCTTAAAACATTTTCTTTTTATGTCATACTTAAGAAATGTATTTGTTGAAACTCCATCCTTCTCTAAAAGAATGTTTTATGTCAGAGAGGCTGCATCATGGACTTAAGTGTGGCTTTACCTGGCACATCACCTACCTCTTATGCCTATTGGATGTGTTTTAAAAGTCACTGCCATGAATTTTTTGTAGAGAGAAAGAACGAGTGTGTGTGTCTTGTGTTTTCTAGAGAAGGAGGAGGGAAGGAAGGCATACAAAAATTGTGGATCCAACTGTACCTTACTTTTTTTTTACTTAAAAGTATCTTAGAGGTTTCTTTTAAGTTTCTATTTTTAGATATTAAAAATATGCCAACGTATGCAGCTTGAGAAATGTATTAAAGTGTTTACAATTACAACTTGTTGGGATCACAAATTTATCTGTCTAAATGAAATATACCATTGTGTTAGAACCGGAAAAATAATCAGTACTGTATGTTATTTGGAATATTTTCTTGTAGTAACATTCTACCTATCACTAAGTCACTGTGATTACTTAGAATTTCAATTTCATTTGTTTCCTACTTTGAGTAACACAAGTAATAACTACTGTACCTTAAATTCTGTTTAGTTTAAAAAAAAAAAAAGTTTTCCCTATATAGTGTTGTAGAAAATTACTCCAAGAACTGACAAGAAAGAGCACGCTTTATTTTGCATTATATTAAGGGTAATTGCTTGAAGTCTTTATTAATAATAGTCACTAAATTATTTGATGAAACTAAGACCCACTGATGGTAGAAACTTTGAATTCTGGCTTGAATGTGTTGAAATGTATTAAATTTCCAAAGGTCCTACTATATTTGCAAGGCTGTGTCCCAGTTGAAGTGTCTGCATGGAGCCTATATTTAGGGCTTAAATTTTACCTTTGAAGGTCCTAGATCTGATAAGTGCTTTCCCCTTTTTTTGTTAAATAAGATCCTAGAACATAAATTTGAATCAGTCCAATTAAAGAAGATTGGTGTTAGGCCAGGTTCTTGACTATAGAGCCCAGCATAACTGTGTTTGGGTTCTAGATCTGCTCAACTTGCTGCATGGCCCTGGACAAATTATTTCACTTCTGTGAGCCTTGATTTTCTCACCAGAAAATAAAAATACCTGTCATGAGGAATGTAGACAAGGTATCACTATCCCTGGTAGACTTTCATTGAATCCTGCTAATGATTCCTTTTTATTTGATTCCAAGTTTTTTTCTTTGGCCTGGGGAAGGTTTGCTGTAAGCAATTTTTTCATATAATTTTACATAATATAAGGCATTTCTTCACATTACTTTAAAAGTAAAGCTTTAAATTTGAATAGAAATTTTAGATTTGTGGTTCTCTGCAAAATGTAGGGATGTCAGAACTGTTCAAGACTGATTTTATGAAATCTGACTAGAAGCTGTGCGGTGAACCACAGGAATGTGAAATGGTAGAAAAATAAGCTATGATATTTTGAACCTTTGCACTGAAAAATATGTAATTTACTTTTTAAGTAATAACTCCTGAAGACTGATGTTATGTCTGCATTTCATGAGGAAGCTAAATGTTTTTCACAGAAATTTCTTATTTAGGAATTGGTGTTCTGTTTAGTGTGTTGATAACTTTACATTTTACTTTATTTTTTTTCCATTCAACAGAATATTGTCCATGAAAAAAAATAGTTATAAAATATTTTGCTGACTCTACAGTTTATTGGATATTTGTTAATCATTCCTCTCTTGATGGCATGATGTAAGCTCATATGACTAAAGCACTTAGTGCATTCCTTATACAGTGTAAATGCACACTAAATTGTGGGTGGCATTTGCTATCAAGATTATAATTCTTAAGGACATTTTTCATTTATTAAAAGTTTTATTCAGATGTCACACAAAAGATATATGTATGGTCTTATTCTGTATTTATCACTGTTACTTACCAGCTTGACCAATGTCATTTAATAAGAGGACTGGTTTGGAGGCAGCTGTGTAACAAGGATTAGGAACTTGTTGAGTATTCCCATTTAGACCACTTAAGAATTCTTTTTAAAAGAAACAAATGACTTGAATGCGTTATTCTAATATGTAACTTTAGACTCTGATTCCAAATTTGGCTGGATTTATAGAATAAGTTGTTACTATCATATCCTAAAAGATGAAGCAAAATTAAACTGTTCTTCCTAACCTTCCTGAAATTGCTTGATTTCAGAAATGTATTTCTTCTACCTTCTTCAAAGTGCTAATGGAAAAAGGGGTAATTTTTATGATTAAATGTAACGCAACTCTTTGAGAATTCTGTGGTGTTCATTACCATTTTTAAGCATCACACAGTCACAGAGCTAGAGTTAATGATCTCTAAAATGAAAAAAATGTTAGTATATTAACAATCTTATTTGCTTTTTCCACTTAAAATTGGAATTATCTTTGTCTCTTCCCTAATTAAAATAAAATTGGGGTATGGGTGAAGAAGCAACAAGGTGGAAAAATAGGTGTCTGATATAAGCAGTAAAACTCCAAAAATAAGTCTTATTTCTTAGCTTCTAAAAATTTAAAGCAGACCTGAACATGTTTGTTAAAGTTGTATTTAGATTCACATTCTTCAAAATTATGCTTCTTTTCTGCTGCATTCTTTCTTTCAGCATAAAGATGCCTATCAAGTGATATTGGATGGCGTGAAAGGCGGTACAAAGGAAAAACGATTAGCAGCTCAGTTTATTCCTAAATTCTTTAAGCATTTTCCAGAATTGGCTGATTCTGCTATCAATGCACAGTTAGACCTCTGTGAGGATGAAGATGTATCAGTAAGTTTATGATTGACACTTTTCAACAATCTTTCAAATGTTTTTATATTGGAATAATAAAATCATAGTTACCATATCAGTGCATAATAAAATATCACAGCATTTCCTGGTATTGCACCATATCTAGGCTTAAATCTACATTTAAGAAAATGTATTAGTTCTTTTACCACCTTTTGTTGTGAAAAATACGTAGAATCACAAAATGATTTGTTTTTTGTGTTCATTACTCACTACTAAAAATGGGTTGTGGCTCACATCTTTCTCATATATTGTTATTCATTGTGCTATAAAATTAGACTGGTAGTTAATACAGTTTTAACACCCTTATATGTTTTGCATGGCAGAAAAATAATTGGCCAATGTAATAATTATATATGATTACTAGAATAAGAAGAAATCATTTCTCCCTGGAATAGAATTAACTGTTAGCATTTCTGGCTGTTGATGAAAGGTTTCTAAGAATTTTCAAGTATTATCTCCTGGCTTTCCAAATGAAATCAATGAATCAAACATTGCATATAAATGAATATAAACCCTGGATGTAAACCCTGTGTGATTTTTTTTTTTTTTTAACGTTAAACCTAATAAGTTAAAATCAGTATTTGGAATTAATCATAACCACAAGTGCTATATTAAGTAGTCAGTACTGAAAATTCTAAAATAGAGTTCCTGAGTATGACATTGCCACAGAAGCTGTTTTAAAGACTGTATTATATGTCCAAAGATAGTTAAAACCAAACAGTTGTATATAAACGTTTGCGATCTCAAATCTGCCTACACCAATCTCGGGTATTATATTTAACATCCTTTCTACTACATTTTGGTGACATATTCTGTAAAATTTGGATATTAATTTGAAGCAGATTTGTTCAAGCACAGTGCTCATACCTGTCATTTCCAGCTCCTCAAAAGAGTAAGACAGGAAAATTGAAGTTCTCCCAGAACTTGCTAGCCTGGACAATGTAGTGACACCCTATCAGTTAAAAAGAAAAGAAAAGAAAAACTTGGAGCAAAGTATTTTTTAAACTACTAAAAATCTCATATCTTATGTTTTAACAACTTTTCTTAACATGGTTTCTGTGTGGTTTTAGTTTTCTTAAAAAGCTGAATTTGTTGTTTTTAATGATAACAGCCTTTGATTAATTTTCTGTTTGAAATCATGCCCAGATTCGACGCCAAGCAATTAAAGAGCTGCCTCAATTTGCCACTGGAGAAAATCTTCCCCGAGTGGCAGATATACTGACCCAACTTTTGCAGACAGGTAAGAAATTTTATTATTACCTTTTTGTATAACTTCTCTCTGAAATAGTGTCTATTTGGGAGGAGTGCCAAAGATCCTACCAAAGAGGTTAAACTTTTTCAGTAATTTGAAACTTAATGACTTCTGATTATGTAATTTTTATTTTATTGTGTTTGGAGGGGTATTGGGTTGAATGCAGGGCCTCACTTAGAAAACTCTGTATCACTGGGCTATATATATCCCCTGCCTCTGATTTTGTAATTCTTGGTGTTTTGTTTTTAATTTTGTTTTCAGGGGTGTAAAGACTGAATTCTCTTGGGAATTTTGATGCATCATCATCATCGTAATTTTACCCCCAGTTTCCTGTAGTTCAATAATTGTACCATCTTTACATAAAAGTTTCCTAGGTATGCTAGATCAGGTTCTCTGTCCTTATAAGGAAATGTGTCTTTTTGGTACTTGAGAAAATTGCTTAGATATAAGTTTGCTGATAATGTAATCTGTGAAAAGCTATGTTGAATATTACGTTTGGAAATGAAACAAATGGTATTTAAGATTTATTTTATATTCACTGCACTACTTTTTCTCTATCCAGATGACTCTGCAGAATTTAACTTAGTAAACAATGCCCTGTTAAGTATATTTAAGATGGATGCAAAAGGTAAGGCCAGTTCTTATTCTGAATTGTGTTTGATGGTTTAAGAAATAAGTTAGATTAAGGACAAAGTTTGGAGTTCACCCAGAGATTTATTTCATAAAAACTGTAGGTATTCTTAAAAAAGCAAAACGAAAACAAAAAATACTTTAAGTCAAGATGTTTGTGACTAGAAAATTACAATAGAAATAGTTACAGGGGCTGGGGTTGTGGCTCAGTGGAGAAGTGCTTGCCTTGCACATGCAGGGCCCTGGGTTCAATCCTCAGCACCACATAAAAATAAAAAAATAAAGGTATTGTGTCCAACTACAACTAAAATTGAATACTAAAAAAAAAAAAAAAAAAAAAAAAGAAAGTTGCAAAAACAAATCATACTTCTCCTTTAGAATTCTGTTGGAAAAAACTTATTTTGCACTTTATAGAAATTCTTCTGAAATATCTGGGATTTATTATTAATGATAGAAAGGGAAAGTCATGCTCAAGCTGATTCTAGCCAAGAACAAAATGTGTGATTACTCCTGTATTGGGTCTATAGACATTTTAAACCAACTTTTAGCCAGTATTGATGATATCCATGATATTTATCTTGTTTGAAAAGAAATGCTATACATTGAGTTACATTTATAACTTCTTTACAGTATACATTGACTTGCTGCAGATAACTATTTTCTTTTACAGGAACTTTAGGTGGCTTATTTAGCCAAATACTTCAAGGAGAGGACATTGTTAGAGAACGAGCTATTAAATTCCTATCTACAAAACTGAAGACTTTACCAGATGAAGTCCTAACAAAGGAAGTAGAGGAGCTTATCCTAACTGAATCCAAAAAGGTAAGCAGCTGTCATCATTTAATAGAAATTCTCTAAAGCAATATAACAATTACCAAATTGGCAGTATTTGCCAGTGCTGTATGTAGCTTGAGTAAAATGATACATCCCATTAGAACCACCACAGAACTCCCAAGTTTCTTTTTATATGGTATTTAGCATTTGGCCACTCATAATGATAAAGTAGTGAATTAATTTAAAGGGATGTAATCATATTTAAGTCCTTTCTGGCATTGTCCTCAAAACTTATGTGTCTTTTAGAACTCTGTTTAGATCACCTCCTTTAGGAAACTCCCTGATTCCTACCTCTTTCTCCCCTTCAGGTATTCTGCACCATTTCAAAATGAAGTATATCATTATATTGTCACATGGAAATGATCTGTTTTTTCATCCTACCCCATAGCACTGTAAACTCTTCCAAGAGGGTAAAACCATGCCTATGTGTCTGTGTTCCCAACATCTAGTATAGTTACAGATGCTAAAATTGGCAAGGTTTGTCAGAATTAACTTTTCACTCATTTTAAAGTGCCAAAGTTTGGAAACAATTTACATTTCCTAATATGTTCAAGAAGTTTCAAAAGTTTCTCTATAATAGCACCACTTTCTTGCTGATAAAATTTCTTCCTTGAACAAGGCATGACTTTCCTGGGAATACCTTGAATATTTTACCTATTCCCATCTAATAAGTCATGATGCAAGAGTATGTCATGATTGCAAACTCCTTTGGTCGGTAAATACAAAGGGTTAGACCCAAAGATATGAGAAGAGAGCCTTTTTGTATGTATTTTTTCTTAGCCACTCTTTTTAATGCCACAGGCATTTTGTATGTCTGTTTACATTCTGGATGTGTATCTTGTGCTTTGTAGGTAACCAAGTAAAATTTCCTAAGAATGAATTTTTGTCCCCTTGGAGAGTGCATGGTTTACCCTGAAGCCAGAAGTTGTCTTTTCATCAATATTTCAGAAGCAATAATATCAAACTGACTTTAGTAACTGAAATAAATTTGCCATTCTTTCATGAAGTTTTGATCTTTCCTGCCCATTCCAGTGATAAAAATATTGTTATTCTGAATTGTCTTTTTCCAGGTCTTGGAAGATGTGACTGGTGAAGAATTTGTTCTGTTCATGAAAATACTATCTGGGTTAAAAAGCTTACAGACAGTGAGTGGAAGACAGCAACTAGTAGAGCTTGTGGCTGAACAGGCCGACCTAGAACAGACCTTCAACCCCTCAGATCCTGACTGTGTGGACAGGCTCTTACAGTGCACGCGGCAAGCAGTACCCCTCTTCTCTGTGAGCTCTTTGTTTTATATAACTCATATTTTGATTACTCTATTATCTATAGATATTCACTTGAAATACTCTTCTCAGACTTTTCCATAAAAGTATTCATAACACATGGGGGTGAATAGAGAGTCTGGAGTGGGGTTTGTGAGAAAAAAAAATGCAGGAAGAAATTTCATTAAAGCCTTGCTTTTAAGTCATGCAGATTTTGCATTCTGTCTCTAGCTTTGTGTTTTCCTTGGCCATCAGTTTTCTGGGTTATGTATATCTTAGTTTGAAACACCCATGTTTAAGGATCTGTCCTTTTGAGAATTATGTAGTCTGAAAATGCAACACTAACCCTCCTGAATTTGACTTCAAATTGATTTGCTTCTTTGATGGAAGAGTTCAGAGGGTTGTAGATGTCCCAGTGTTCCAGGTGCCTGCAATGAAGTGTACAAGTCTGCTGATGTTATTTCTGGGGTGCCCTGGGGCATGCATTATATCTTACTTTTAGTTGCAGTATTTGAGGCCATGGTACTTAGTTAACACTTTTGAAGCACATTCTACTGTAATATTTGAGAAAGTATTTCTTTCAATTTTTTTTTTTGACAACTTGATATTCTTTGGATTTTTTTATACAGAAAAATGTTCATTCCACAAGATTTGTGACTTATTTCTGTGAGCAAGTTCTCCCTAACCTCAGTACCTTGACTACCCCTGTGGAGGGTCTTGATATACAGTTAGAGGTAAGAAAAAATTCTTGTTTTCTGCACTGAAAAGACAAAAATATAGCCTTGTATTTTAACAAAATTGTAACCACCAACTTAGATATAATTTCTAAGGGAGTAATTTAAATGTCTGGTAATGGCTAGCCAGTAAATTCCTGGGCTAGGGTTAATTGCATAGAAATGATTTATGGGTTCAATTGTAGTTTGCTGCAATGGAAAAGCACTGCCTATAGATTACATTATAGTCCTTGGAATCCTTAACATTTTTAAATAACATGTAACAGTTTCTATTGAAGCCATAACTTACAGAACCAGAATTAAACTCAATTAACAAAATATCCATAACCCCTGATCAATGGAATTAACTATTTTCCTGCCTTTCTATCTTAACTGTAATATACATAATTTTTTTCACAGCATCTATAATACTTTATACTTATTTATCTCTCTCTCCCTATATGTAATCTAATTCACTTCTGCATCCCCAGAATCTAGTAAAGATTCTGATTCTGAAGAGCACCTAATGACTCTTTGAGTTGGATAGAAATGTGGAAGTGGAAGTGCCATTTCCCTCTTAGGCTTCTGGGACAACAAAGTTTCACTATGCACAGATGTCCTGGGCTAGGCTCATCAGGTTGGGACTAATGAAGGAAGGGATGAACATTTAGAATGTTGACAATTACCAGTATTTTGAGTTACTATCTGGAGACAAAGTTTAATAGTAAAAGAAGCCCACCTTAAATGCTAGTAAATAATTCTTTGCTGTTAAAAGTTCTAAGTGTCTTTTTATAGTACAAGTTAAGTTAGTTAACATGTTTATTTTTACATTTAATTAGCACTGTCATTTACCTATAACAGAAAGTGTCTGTTATTCTTTTCTGTATTCTCACAGATACATTAGGAATCATGAGATCTTGGTTTAGAGATCTCTGCCCTTCACATGCACTCTTACCAAGTCACATTATTTCTGGCCTTCCACTTTACTCAACAGTAAAAAGTAGGGCTGCATTTCTAAGATTTTTTTTCCCAGTTCAAACATAAGGATTCTGTAAAAGCATAATAGAAAATAAAGAAAGTCTTAAACAGTTATCTAGGATTATTCTCATTTTATAGTCCTCACTCTCTCAAAAAATAATATTTTTTGTTTTAGGTATTAAAGTTGTTGGCAGAAATGAGTTCATTTTGTGGTGACATGGAGAAGCTAGAAACAAATTTAAGGAAACTATTTGATAAGTTATTGGTAAGAACTTTTTCCTTTTGGTATAGTCAGTATATATCTTTAAAGATTGATTTAGTATTAATTAATGACAGAGAACCAGCTATTGACATTTAGATTAAGTAACAATTTTCTCAATTAATAGTTGGTCAGGCGAACATTGTCTACTTTTTTAAAAAGTCTGTTTTCATCTTGGTATTTCTTCTGTTGTTAATGCTTTGCATAGTGCCACACAAAATTTAGATAGCAGATCTTTCTCTTGTTCCATATCAAAATGTCTTTGTCTGTGTGAAAGAAATTAGCAACTCTTCCAAATGTGCCAAACAGTCTTAAAACTAAAGTTAGCATTGCAGGGTATCATTTGTTCCAGGCCACCAGCTGGTAGCCTCCTGAGGCAAAGGAGCTTTAGCAACCAGGAAATAAAGTCTGTCATTTAAGTTGTAATTGTAGAGAAAATAGGCCATCTGATAAAAATCATTATCAGCATAACTGAGTGATTTTCTTGTTTGACGGAAGCAGTTGTATAACTGGCATGATGATTAGCCGCAGGCCCTTGGCATGAATTGAGTCATCCACCATCTGCTGTTCTTCCAGACCTTCAATACCTATTGGAGTGTAATAGCACTGATATTGAATACCTTTGGTCAGATTTTCAATATAAAGATAATCAATACCTAAAATAGATGGGCTCGTGTTCTCAAAAAAATTTTGGTGTCATTAAGAGCATCAACTTTTAATCTCAACTCAGATTGAATTCTGACTCTTAACTTTAATAATGCCTTTGTTTGTGTAAGTCCTAATGTTAGCTACTTGAATTTTCTTTATTACTAATAACAGCTGTAACAGGTTAATAAGGAAAACTGACCTGCTGGAACATTGATCCAAAATTTCTATTTTGGGTAGTTTCTAATGCTCCATGTTTTAAAAGTATGCCTTTTAGTTACGTGAGTATTTATTTATAATTAGAATGTTTAGAGAAGATTGCAAACATCTCTGTACTTCCATCTCCTAGGAATATATGCCTCTTCCTCCAGAAGAAGCAGAAAATGGGGAGAATGCTGGTAATGAAGAACCCAAGCTGCAGTTCAGTTATGTGGAATGTTTGTTGTACAGTTTTCATCAGTTGGGCCGAAAACTTCCAGATTTCTTAACAGCCAAACTGAATGCAGAAAAGCTCAAAGATTTCAAAATCAGGTGATATATGATTGAGGTGGTTCAGTCCTTGGCAAAGGTGATGGCTATCTTTAAGCTCCCTGGGTTTTGTTTTTGTTCTACAAGAACATTCTCTCCACCCTTCTTTACACAGTGGAACAGTGGAGAGTCTAAAAAACAGGCATGTATGTAAACATAGGATAGATGTGGCATAACAATCCACTGGGGAAATGAACTTCAAAAAAAAAAAAAATGGACTCTGGCTCTTCTGATTTGCTTAATTATTTTGGGCAGGCTCCATAACCTCTTTAACCCCCTAAATTTTTCTCATCTATTATATTTGAGTGATATAGTATCTACCTACCTCATAGAGATGTGTGAATTTAATGAGACAGTGAATGTAAAGATTTTAGCAAATGCTGGCAAATAGTTAGGAGCAGTGCTAAAAAATTCAATATAAGTAGTTTTCATCAGGAAGTGTTTTGGATCATTCTGTTAACAAAATTCACGTCTTAAATTTTGAATGTTGAGCCACAGTGTCACCTTTACTGTCCTCTGTTGTGCCTGAGGGACTGATTTAATACTTAATGAAATCTTGGATTAGAAACAGGCAACCTAAGAAATTATTCTTTAATTTATTGGTCATATGCCATTTTCTGCACTTAGTATCAATTTGCTACAGTTGAAGATTGTTTAAGAGCAAAATTGGAATGATGAATTGCTAATTAAATACTTTTTCATTTAGGCTGCAATACTTTGCACGGGGCTTACAGGTTTATATTAGACAACTTCGCTTGGCTCTTCAGGGTAAAACAGGCGAGGCCTTAAAAACAGAAGAGGTAAGAATTTTGGTTCATGTCTCATAAACTGCTAATTCCATAAACACACTGTATAGGTACATGTTGAGATTTTCGGTTTCCCTAATCTTGCCTAATTTAATCAGTCTTCATCCTAGTCCTGTTGAAATACTTGAACAACTTTAATTACGTCTTCCTATAACTTAAAATGATTTCTTCTAAAGCAACTCTTATGTGCATCTATCCCTTAAATATTTTCAAAAAAAAATGTGGACAACATTTTAAAAACGTTCTAACCTGTTGAGGGAATATGAGATTTATTTTCTTTGCCATCTGTATACTTTTGTAGAGTCAAGAAATAGGAATAAGCATTATCTAGATTTAAACCAAGGAATTCTCTAACTGTAGAAAGTATTCCGAAAGAGAAATTTTAATTACTCTAGTTCTGTATCAGAATGCAATATATGCATAGAAGCTAGTGGCATTTTAATTTAATTTGTTTTCTCTTTGCAGAATAAGATTAAAGTTGTTGCGTTGAAAATAACGAACAATATCAATGTTTTAATCAAGGTAAGTCTTTCTTTCCTTATCTAACCCTCCCAGCTAGCTAGAAAGACAGTTCGAAAGGTTTTCCATGGTTTTTTTAGGTCTGAAATGGTAGTGTTTAACAGAAGATGCCATTTCTTCCTCATTATTTTGCCTTTTGAAACTGTATACTTTTTTAATACCAAGTGGCATTTTTGCAGGTATCATAAAATCATATATTGTTTCACTTTATTTAAAGGTTTTGCAGAAGATAAGGGAAGCATGCAAACCTCCTTTGACCCAAAGCATTGCAGCAGATAGATTTAAACTCAGAAGTTTCCATGACTTTGAGTTCTAGTGGTCTGAATGCTGTTGGGCCCTTTGGATAGCCAGCAAAGTTACTTACTCTAGTGAGAAAGGACATGTGCTCTATAGCATATGAAATGTAAACTTGTCCATGTAATAAATTCAGAGCTTTTTGCACTGTGTGATAGGGTGCACCTTGCTCTCTATAGGTCTGTTTAGCTTTCCCAAACATCTGCTGACATATTTGTAATAACCTAGAGCATGAAGAAGACTGGTTAGTGTGTTAGCTAATCTGGTAAAAATCCCAAAAGAGAGAAGGAACATTTCAGAGAAAGTGAAAGTGTATTACACAGTGAGGAATGAGTGCATTATTGCCAAATAGAAAGGTGATAAAGCATTAAGAATAAAAAGAGGTTAAAAAATTAATTCACATTGCCACAGGAAATTTTTATAATGGTTACCATTATTACCAGTCTTAAATATAGGTAACAGTTTCACAGTAAATTCATTTATTAAAATCTAAGATTTGATTTTATTTCAATAAGTGATACAAATCTATGTTGAAGAAGATGAAACGAAGAATATTTTAAATTTGACAAGTGCGTGTGACATAATGCATGCCCATGATAAAATTTCCTCTTCATGAAAACATAAGAGATCTAAAGATGACTGTAGTAAGATGTATGGAAAAGATAAGAATGGGATTCTTATACCTATGGTAGGATATCTTATTAGAAAATCCTGAAATATTTTTTAAGTTGAGCAGGAATGTGTGACATGATTTTATTGTGTGTTTGTTTTAGGGGAAGCACAGGAAAAACTGGTATCCTTTGGACCACCCTTGGCATTTTTTACTGTCTTTTAGTTTCTACTTAGTAGGCTATTCTTATTCCACCACTTTTCTTCACTCTATTTTCATGAATTCCCAAACTGTACTTCAGTTTCCTATTGTCATGTGAGATTTAAGATACTTAAATTAACCAAACACAAATTAATGAGTGAAAGGAAGTCCAGTAGATAGAGGGAAGAGATAGGAGGGAAAAAGAGGAGGGAAAAGCAGGGATCAAGAACTGAAGTCAGTTAATTTCTATGTATGTATGAGTATGTCACGATTTAACCCAGCTACTGTGTATAATCATAAAGCTCTAATAGGAGGGGGGGAAAGGGAGATTTTAAATTGAAGATTCTGCATGTGGCTCTTTTTCTAAGCTAAGAACATTACTTATATCCTAAGTCCGTCCAGCTAAGAAACCTTAAGTATTTTTTACTCAAAGTGTGTTTTGTTGGCCAATTCACTATATTTATCCCATACACTAGACTTCAATTTCATGTAGTTGGAGGTGGTGTTTATTAGTATACTCATTTTAAATGGGAAAAAAATGTTTACTTTTATTAAATATTACCTGTACCAAAAAAAGAATTAAAGTAAAGCTATTAAGAAGTTTTATGGGCTGAGGTTGTAACTCAGTAGTAGAGCGCTTCTCTAGCACATGTGAAGCACTGGGTTTGATCCTCAGTACCACATAAAAATAAATAAAATAAAGGTATTGTGTCCATCTACAACTAAAAAATATATAATGTGTTTAGCAATCCACTCATGGTTTCAAAAATAATGAGGCTAAGTTATTTCAGTTCTGAATTATTTTAACATTTAAATTCAGCAAACGTTTTCATTTCTCCCATTATTGGTAACTTGGTATTTAAGTCATGATTTTTCCCTTATTGATAATTTATTTATAAATATTTAGAGGAGGAAAACATGATGAACCAGGATTTTAGTTTTGTTCTAATTTTGAGCCACTTAAAATTTGCAGAAGCAATACAGATTGCACCTTTGTGTTTTCCTAAATTGCACATTGGTGACTGCATTTATGCAAAGGAAAATATTTGATGGCTTTGTTTATTAAAATTGATAAATACTAATGTTTTATCTGAATTTTGAAATGATACTTTAAAATTAGCTTCATTCTAAGTGATATGCACAAAATTACCTAGTGGGGTAATTGGTGTGATTTGGAAACAAAATATTCCCTGTTTAATTTCTGTCTTGCAATTTTATCCTGGTCTCTATTTTAATCACCAGCACAGGAAGAATAAATCAAAGCTTCCTCCACTTAAACCTACCCCCCATTTTTTTTGGTAGTGGTTGTGCTGGGTATTGAACATTGGACCTCGCACAGCATTTAAGATGTGTCTACCTTCACCACAGCTTCCTGCTACCAATAGATACATTAAAAATTTTGTCTAATATTCTCTGCCCCCAGGATCTCTTCCACATTCCTCCTTCATATAAGAGCACAGTAACATTATCCTGGAAACCTGTACAGAAGGTTGAGATAGGGTAAGTAATATCTTTAGAAGGGATTTGAGTGTTATCAAAATCTGAGTTCACTTGTCACTTTACTGTATAAAAGGGTACATAATATAGTTTGATGGTTCTCAAGGTAATGTTAAAATATTACTATTAGCATAATTTCAAATACAAAATCTGATTCCAGTATTTGTAAAATAAAGTTGTAGAATACAATTTTGGAGACTTGCTTGTATTCCTATAGCATAACTAGATTTTTCTAATACTCTTATAAAATGAGTTACTTGTGCATAAGTCTATACAGTTATGAATTTCAGATTATATTAGAACCTAATAAATGCCCTTTGACAATGTGTGATCAAGCCACAAATTAATCTGATGCTGTGGAGCATTATTTCTTTTTTTTTTTTATGATAGGATTATCCTCTTGAGCTTTACAGCAGATACGCTAAGTTTATAAACATATAGATAACTTCTAGCATAATACAGTGTTTTTAATTACTGCTCTTCTAACTATTACAGGCAAAAGAGAGCTAATGAAGATACAACTTCAGGTTCACCACCCAAGAAATCTCCAGCAGGACCAAAAAGGGATGCCAGGCAGATTTATAACCCCCCCAGTGGGAAATATAGCAGCAATTTGGGCAACTTTAATTATGGTGAGCGTTTCCGTTTGGGTACAAGCAGTATGCAAGATTAGGCAGAAACTGGATTTTACTTAATTTTAATTAGTAATTACATGTAATATCATAGCTCTGTCAGGTGACTTTTCTGAGTTAGCTTGGGAACTAAAGTTGTGGGGAAAACAATTTCTCCCATTTCTTTCTAACTCATCTTTGTGGGCTCACTGAATTGAGCATGCAACACTTAAGCACTTAAGAATGAAAAATATGCTTCATGTATTTAGAGGAACCAACAGAAATGAAAGAAATTTGGCACTAACCATCCAGTCCTTGCTTTCTCATATCGAGCTTCAAGGCAGAACATTCTGGGTTTAGGGTTATAGATCAGTGGAAGAATACTTGCATTCTTCTTCAGGTATGAGTATAGCTTCTGCCAAACATGGGATTAATGACTTTTTTGGGGTCTTGTCTGCCTCTTTCTTTTTCAAAGGGAGAAGTCTTGAAAGTAGAATCAGGTATTTAAGCATTGCCTGATAAGAAATGCACATTCTATTGCAGTCTATCCCTTTGCCCAGAGTGTGTCTTCCTGTCCATATTTCCCATATCTCCTTGGCTAGGAGAGCTTCCTACCAGTCCATTCTCTCCCAAGGCTGTGGAATCAGAAGTAAAGTTTCTCTCTCATTGGCTTCTTTCCTCATAGATCTTTTTTTTAAAAGAATGGACAAAAATACGAGCTCAGCCCCTTATCTTGCTGAGGTAGACAAAGCAATACCAGCAACTGAACATGCTTGTGGTTGTTTTTGATTACCAATCAGAATTAATTTTGCAGTATTTATCATAAAGAGTATATCCTGAACTATATACTTCTTGTTTCCAAGTGAGATCACAGACCGAGAAAGAAACCCTTCTACTCCAGTCAACACTTGACGACAGTTTTAGGAAATATTTCAGAACTCTACTCTCACAACAATATGTAAATGTGCATCTTTCCACTTCTTATCTGAAAAATAAGGATATCAGAGCTCTTTATTATTGTACTAACTGGTGTCTTTGTTTTTTGCTTTACAAACAAGGTATTGGTTTCCACAAATTATTTCACCTTCCTAATACATTTTTAGTCAATTTATTTGTAAATATACACCCATGTTTTGTTTCCTTCCGGTACACATAGTTCCCTTTAGCCCAGAAGTGCTGAACATTCTATATTTTCTGACTTGTGTTCTTTGTCTTTAGCCTTTTTAGAATATACAATATTTATAATTTTAAGCCATGCAGAGTGGTGCACATCTGTAATCCCAGCTGAGGAGATTGAAGCAGGAAAATCACAAGTTTGAGGCCAGCCTGAGCAGCTGTCTCAAAATATAAAAAAATGGCTGGAGGTATAACTCTGTTGTGGAGTACTTGGCTAACATGTGTGAGGCCCTGGGTTCAATTCCTAGTATGCAAAAAAATAATAATAATAATTTTAATTGGAAGTAGTAGTTTTTTAAAGAAGTTAATATAAAGCTGGAAACCATTGAAAACTGTGAAAATGCAGACTGGTGGGCTGGGAATGTGGCTCAAGCAGTAGCGCGCTCGCCTGGCATGCGTGCGGCCCGGGTTCGATCCTCAGCACCACATACAAAGATGTTGTGTCAGCCGAGAACTTTAAAAAAATATTTAAATTCTCTCTCTCTCACTCTCTATTAAAAAAAAAAAAATGCAGACTGGTACTTCAGGATGCAGCCCTTCAAAACCAAGAAAATTTGATGAATTCCTACACTATAAAAATAGCTATATCAGGATTCCACCTCTTGGGTCCCCTTCTTCCTCCGGGAGAAGTCTTTTCTGCTGTCCTTTAATAAACTTCTAATTTCTACTCTGAAAAAATAAATAAATAAAAATAGCTATATCATTCAACCAGTACTAAAAAAACTACATCAAATAATATCTTCATCCCAGTAGCTCAGGAGGCTGAGGCAGGAAGATCAAGAGTTCAAAACCAGAATCAGCAATTAAGTGAGGCCCTGTCTCACATTAAAACAAAAATGGCTAGGGATGTGGCTCAGTGGTTATGGTATCAAAAAAAATGTAATAATGCCTTTATACAGTATTTAATATACTCATTAGGTGTTTTTTCATATGAAAATTGGAAAGATTATTTAGTAGTCTTTAGCCAAAAAATTTTGTCTGTTAAGTGTGTTGATGTTGAAGAAGAAAACAAGAAAATGAAGATTTTATGAGCTGAAGGTATAGCTCAGTGAGTGCTGCAAGATCCTAGGCACAATCCTTAGCACCACCAAAATGGAGGGGAGGGCACACTTTAAACATGTACAATAAAAATAATAATAAATTCTTGAAGGTTTTATGAGTATGGTAGGAGGAAAATGTGCAGATATCTGCATTGATTGGCCCAAGTCTAAACATTAAAAACTGCAGGAGTTACAGCCCACTAAATGCTACTATCTCCCTGAATGTAGCCATTGTCACTACATCTTGTCCTCAGAACACCTCTGATTTTTTTTTCAGAAATAATTACTGATAGGTTAAGATATTTTGCATACATGGCATACACTTTGAAGACTAGTAGGATTTTTTTGTTAATTTCATATTAAATATAGAAATTATTAGTTTCATTAATCATCTTGGGTAGTGACAGGCACCAAAATAAACTAAGAAGTATAGGTATCTTAACATTGTCACCTTGTATGTGTTCACTAGGGTAATAAACATGATGACATTTTTCAATGGTTTCTATGCCAATCCACATACAAAAAATGTTGGCTAAGCTGGGGAAAGAGCTATTTATTTTCTATCTCAATTGAATTATTTCCTTCTAGGGGGAAAAAAGATAATCAAAAAATCCTAATAATAATGGCAAAAAAAAGAAAAGAATTATATGGTTGATTTAAAGGGTATTTTTCACACCATCAACATTGTGATTCAAAAAGCAAAACAGTCTCCTTATTGCTGCTAACAAGATTGCTGCAGTGAGTAAGTTTGAAAATTCAGTGAAGGGATTTGATCCTATTTCCATGTGATAAAAAGTCCACCCTTCCTGATAACTTCAGTCCATTTTCACTGGACTCTTGGGGAATATTTTTCTGGACTGTGAAAGTGACTAACCAGTGGATGAAAGACTCTGGATTTTTCAGCAAAATTATACCACTAATTCAACACACACACACAGAGCAAAATTTTAGTAAGTTCATATAGCTCATAAAACAGTGAAAAGAACTCTGCATTTATACCCATGTTTTCATGAATACAGGTGCCTTTAATATTGTGTTCCAAACCAAAAACAATGCCTGTTTGTTACATTTGAAAGGAAATTTTTCAGTCTACCCTAGTTTTAAAAAATTGATTACAGACTAATGGCTTTGTTAATTCCATATTAAGTATCTTTAATAGTGATAAACACCAAAATAAAGAACTAATGAGTATAATTATCATAACCTTGCCACCTTGAAACAATTAATGGGTTTCATTTAATTTAGTAGGTATGAACGTATAAGGCACTTTGCTCTATATACATCATGCCATATATGCTTCAGTATAAATGTTACCGATTTTAAGTACGAAATGAACTTGGAAATGGACTAGGAGAAAATCAAGTTTTGCTTTTAAAGGGCCTACTACTTTCCGAGGCACAAGCTCTATTTCTTCTGTTTGCTCTACCATGAAGTCCTGAGCAAGACCTAAACCCTTGTTCGCTTTTTCGTAGAGCAGAGAGGAGCCTTCAGGGGAAGTAGAGGTGGCCGAGGTTGGGGAACCCGAGGAAATCGTAGTCGAGGAAGACTCTACTGAGTAAGATATCACATTCTTCAGCATTGTCATGAGCTTAATATACTTAAATTCTACTACTCATTGGATTGCCGGGGATGTCCCTTTAAGGACTGCTGCCTTCAGCTAAAAACTTAATGTTCTTTATACCTTTGTATGTATGATCTACTTTTGTAATAGACCATGGTTATGTCCAAGGTAAAACCTCAATAATATTTTTGGATGCTTTGTCCACAATCTTGACTTGTTTTTCCAATATCATCATTATTCGGACTTCATATTGTGAATCTTTTTGCTTTTAAACATCTTGATAACTTGTTATTGAGAACTTTTGAGTCTAAAATGTAATGAAATTCAATTTTGTTCTGATATATGGTAAAGATCATCAGTTTTGAAAGGTTACTGATTTTCCTCTCCCCTCTTAGTTTTTTGCCCAGTATATGGAGAAGAGTAATGGTCAATCTTAACATTTTTTCACTGTTTTTTAATAAAGCTGCTAGGCAATGGTGCAGCATTTCCACCTACTACTGTCACAAACACAAAATACTTACCAGCTTTCTTAAAATGTAGAAATGATAATGCATTTTTAGGAGGAAGTAAGTTGCTTTGCACTGCTTACACTGTGCTCTTCTCCATATATTGCGATATAGCTTTTGAATATGGGATCTTACTATTCGAATAGAAATGTGTATGTATGATATACATATACACGTACATAAGCATATGTATGTGTACGTGTGTATATATATATATGCATGCCGTGAAACTTGAGTACACAAAAATCAATATTTTAAATTCCAGGAACGGGTAGTCTTTGACACGGTGATTATCCTTTTGAGGCTAAATCCACTATTCACTTGTTATCTAGGGTTTTACTTCCAGTAGAGAGGAATTTTGAGTCAGTTGCACTTACATGATTATTGTTATTTAAAACTAAAAATAAAGGCTGTATATTCAAAGATAAAATGTGGAGATCCCTGTTGGTGAAATACAGCCAAATGTGATGTACATATAGATTTTCACAGGATGACATAGCATAATTTAGGATTTGGAGATTTAATAACCAGGGCTACCAAGGAAAAAATGAATTGATAACATAGAACCAATAAGTAAGGGATGCTCTCTTGGTTTGCTTTTGCCACTTTCAAGATTTTAACTTCTCAGGTTATTAACCAAATTATTGTATAAGTTAGGTAATAGAGAATCTTTAGGTTAAAAAACAGATGGGAGGTTTGTGGAGTGTCTAATGTCATGGGCATTTTTAATAGCATAGACCCTTTGCTCTGCATTTGAATGTTTCATATATTTTTGTTCCACAGTTAATCTTCCCTTCCCAAGTTTGCTATTCAAATCAAATGCCACAATGACATTTCTAGTAGTTTAATGTATTTTTTGAGGAATAGTTTGTGATTCCAATGCAGGTGTCTTTGTTACCATTATTCTACACTGGGAAGAAAGCAAAACCCCTGTTAGAATTACTGTACATGTTTATGAGGAAAGTATTTTTTAAAAGGCTAGAATGATACAAGTGAGCATTAAGAAGTTGGTCAGCTTAACTGTGGAATGGTGGCAATAATCTAAACATTCCAAAGACTGAGCTGAACCTAAGCTCCCTTGGAATCTGAACAGACATAGGAACATGGAATTACCATTTGAAAATTAACCAGCTAGTCTGGACCTCAGAGACAGATCAGCCAGTGGCCTAAAGCCATTTCAAGGACAAACTCTATTGGAAATACAGCTATATAAATTTGAACATTAAATGTATTTTTCCCTTCTCTTTTTTAAAGCATATTTGTAAACTCAAAGCTGAGCAGAAGTGACTTGACTTCGAGTTTTGATACTGAGTTGACTATGTTCCTTCCCTCACCACCTCATCGTTCTACTTCCCATTCCTAAGGCAATAGATACCAACTTAGGGTTGTTTTATTGTTGTTGTTGTGTTGTTTTTCTTCATAACTTTGAAAAACTTCATGCCATGGATAGTTTTTCTTTTGCAAGACACCTGTTTATCACCTTGTTTAAATGTAAATGTTCCCTTATGCTTTTGAAATAAATTTCCTTTTGTAATTTTGTTTTGTGTCTTGATGTGTTATAATTATAATTTCAGATTCTTGGATACTTATTAACATTTATTGATTGCTTCTTGTATATCAGGCAGTATTTCAGACCTTAAAAATATAGACAATACTCTGCTATTTGAAGCCTTGATCAAACCTTGTATGTCATCTCATTCAGATTCATTTTTATGTGCTCTGTATCTTCTGAAAACAAGGTCTTGGTTCTTTTAAAGGAAGATGGAACTAATTTAACTATCAGTCTTCATTAAAAAGCCTTCCTAAAGTAGCACCAAGGATGGTTAGAAATGCTGGAAAGCTAGTGTTTAAGTGGATCATGATAAAATAATTAAATTCCTAGTCCTCCAACTTTAAGTACCATTCACATACTCAAAACTGCCAACTTTTTATCTCCATTGTTTTTTGCCCAGAGTTTAAGCATCTCCTAATTGATTCCCCAGGTATTACACTTAATTCAGTTTTAAAAAGCAGAAAAGAAACATACCACTCCTCTACTTGAAGCTGTTCAATGGTTCTATTTAAACCTAAAGTTTAAATAGAATGAATTTTAATCATAAAATCAGAAGGTTGAAATTTGAGTGTACTTGAGACAGAAAACCCAGGAGATGGATGTAGGTATGATCTTAGCTATTTACAATTGGTCACAAGTATAATTATTCCACAGAAACTACCCTGTATGAGTGTATAAACACTGCAAGACTTTGGATAATCAAACTTGGAGGATGACGGTCATACCATCCTCGGGGCCATCCTGGTGTCTTTGAGTTAGAATTCTGGATTTACTGGACACTGGTTTCATCCATAGCAGTCCTCATGCTTCCAACTGCCTGAAACCATTTGGCAAATTATTTCCAAATCAAATTGCTATATTTAGGTTTCCTCTGCCTCCCCTTTGAAAACCCTCTTCACTTTGCTTGTAGATCTGGGAAGATACACATGTATAGCTCTTCCTGCCATAACCAGATTACCTCCCTGTCCACCATTTCCCCCACACCAATTCAAAACTGTTCTTAAGGATTGAACTGTGTAGAATGCTGCCAGTAATTTCTTCCATTACTGTTGGGACATGCTATCTCACCTACCAAGAGGAGTCTGTTCCTATTCTTCCTTGAATCTAGGTTAGCCCTATTACTTTTTTTTTTAAACCAAGAAAATGCAGAAGTGATGCCTTGCCAGTTCTGGGCCCAACCCTCAAGGAGCCTGGCAGCTTCCCCTTTCATTCTTTCAGATCCTGGGACACACTGTAAGAAGCCCATGTAATTAACCTGCCTGAGAGAGGCCCAGCCATCTCAACCCTCCAGAGAACACCAGACATGTGAATGGAGCCATTCTGGAACATTTTAGTCCCAGCCAAGTTCTTAGCTAAATGCAGCCTATGAGTGACCCTGACCAAGACCAGGAGGAACAAAAGAACCCACTAGCTGTTCAACCCATGAACTATGAAAAATAATCAAGTTCAAAGGCTTAAAATTTAGGCTTCTAAGGTTTCAGTCAGCTTACTATGAAGTAAAATATAACTAACAATTTAAACCAGAGTGTTACCTCTGGGGGATACTTAGAAGATATTTAGTCAAGTTTTTTTCACTAAGGAATAAACAGAGATCCTTTGCAACTTTCAAGTAAATGGCCTTTATCTGAGAGAGGAAGTTAATCCAGAAAGATCATTTTGTTGATGTCCAATTCTTAGCTTCAAGAATTCTGTAATTTATAATAGCAAATAAAGGACCTTTTTGCTAAAATATGTTGAAAGATCAAATCACATACATTTATGAGCTTTCCTATATTTTTTCAATTAAGAAACCACAATGTGAAATCAATAAGCTATTTTGCCAGCTACCATCTTATAGTTCCAGAGGTTTTACCTGAAAGTATAATTATAGACAAGGAAACACCAGAGTTTAGAAAAATAGAATTTAAAAAGGGAAGAAGTGACCTATCTGGATGTAGAAATTAGTAGTAATAATTTTACTTAGTTTGGGATTTATAATTGTTTTATTCACTTAAAATGGGAAAGCTATTTTTGAGAGGAGCTGAAAAACCAAGTCAACAAGCTAAATGTGGAAGCTCTATGAACAATAAAAATATATTAGCATAGGAAACATTTTCCTGCCTGCCCTTGACTGCTAAGAATTAGGTAAGTAAAGAATTGAAGGAGGACAAGCCCCTGGATGATTTTTTGCCAACCCAGCCCTTCCCTCTCTTGCTTGGAATTCTCAGGCAGAATATACCAAGAATGCAACATCCTAAGCTGAGGAATTGATCTCCACAACAACCTGGGTTGTGTCCTCATTGTTTCTAGTAAAGTACTGCAATGCTTGGGCTCAGAAATACCATTTATACCCAGAGTATAAAACCCAGGTCAGAGTGCTTTTGGGGTCAGTTTTGGTGCACCTTGGGTCAGGCACAGACAAGACTCCATCCGCCGTGGGCAGCTTTCCTGAACCCTGGGAAACCAGCTCACAATAGACCTCAGACTTCTGTTTATCCTTGCTGCATATCTGTAATAAATTTCCTTTTCCTGAGTAATGTGAGTGTCCTGTCTCACTGGCAGAGATCTAAGAAGCTTTGCAAGAATTACTCAAAAGAATTTAGCTGTTAAAAATGTATGAAGTCACATCACAAAGTAACATGGTATTGTCAGAAATCAAAGGAGAAAAACAGAAGTTGACAGACATTTTTTAGATGGGATTTGAGCTATACCTTAAATGAAAGATTTGAAAAGGAGGCATGAAAAGGACTTGAGGCAGGGAACAGTCTGAGCAAAAGCACTCCCATGGGCCTGCAGGCCTAGTGACTCAGGAGGCTGAGGAAGAATTGCAAGCTTGAGATCAGCTTAAACAACTTAGCAAGATTTGGCAAATAAAAAGGGCTGGGAATGTAGCTCAGTGGTAAAGTACTCCTGGATTCAATCCCAATTGGAAGGAAGGTAGGTAGGAAGGTAGGTAGGTAGTAGGTAGCTTAGTTCAGTAAAAGACTAGAAGAATGGTATTTGGCAGTCAGGACCTATGGTAGCAGAATTTAAGATGATCCCTATAATCTTTGCCCCTTAAAATCTTCTATACACTAAATATATACAATTTTTGTTTGTCAATTATACCTTAATAAAAGTAAAGTTTTAAAAATCTACCTTGAACGGGGGGAGAACACGTGATTATGTGTTATATGGCAAAAAGAATTTTTGCAGATGTTGTTAAAGTTATTAATCAGTTGACTTAGGGTTTATTCAAAAGGGAGGTTATCTAGGAGGATAATCTAGTCACATGAACCCTTTAAATCTGGGCCTAAAGATAGAGATAGTCAAAGATTCAAATAATGGAGACAGTCTACTACTTTCCTTAAAGAAGTCACTGCCTTGTTGAAAGGGCCACGTGATTAGAAATAGTGGGTGGCCTTAATGTTAATGGTCATGGTCAGCAGCCAGAAAGAAAACAGAGACATCAGTCCTACAAAGGCAAAGAACTGAATTCTGCCAGGAACTTGAAGAATGATCTTGAAGATGACCCCCAAGCCTCAAATGAGAGTGCTGGCTTGATTTTAGCCATGTGAGATTCTAAGCAGAGAACGCAACAATACCAGGACAGACTAGTGCCCCACAGAAATCTGAAATAATGTGTTAAACTGCTAAAATTTGTGGCAATTTGTTACATTGCAATAGAAAACCAATCCAGGACAAGGATTATCATCTAGGAAAAAAAGAGGTAGGTAGTACATTAAAGTGGAACCTATAATCTTGTATCTTTAAAGGTTAGCTGGCAAGTGTCAAGAAATCAATAATAGTCAAGATGTATGATATTGCAGACACTCTCAAACTTCTCACATATTTGTTTACACTCAAGCTCTAAGGTCAGGTAGATCTGAGTCCAAATCTAGGCTCTACTACTTATGAGCAATATGGTCATGGCCAAGTTACCTAACTATCCTAAATCTGATAAGTTGTGAAGATGAATAGGAACTATGGCATGTGCAGCACCTAGGATGAGTTAAACACTCAAATGCTGAAGAGATGGACTGGGGACTGGGGTCGTATCTCAGTGCTTATAGCAATGTGCAAGGCCCTGGGTTTGATCCTCTTTTCCATGAAAAGAGGAAAGGCAAGAAAAGACAGATGACTGTCAATATTTAGTAAGAGTACTCTCTTACTTTATATCTAGGAACAAAGTGACTCCATCATTTGCCACTTCTCTATTTTAAAACTTTAGAATACTCTTTATTGTCTGTTTTAACCTAGCACAACATTAAAAGAAACTCTTACAGCTTGCCACCAACTTAACCTTTACTTTATTCTGTTTGAATTATGAGGTTTGTGCCAAGCCTCTCCCCCCTTGTGGGTTGCTCTCTCCTCTGCACATATGCCCTTTTACATTTCCATTATCCTATACTTTGTTAACTTGCCAATATTCCACTATATTGCACACTGCGCAATGATCAGATTCCAAACATAGATTCTAAGTGCCAGGCAGAAAGTAGATATTTTCAGTGAAATGAATATTTATCACTTTAGTCCTTTAAGAAAAGGTGCTCTCGGAATAAAGCAAAACAATGCTGTGGTCATTGTTTGAAATATGAAATATTTCATAGTATGAAATGATGTTTAACCACTTCACAACTTTTGTTTTCCTGCAATATACCTATGTAGGGAAATGTTGAGGCAATAGTCTCATCTGCCTTTTCCCAAAGAGAAAACCAAAAGCATAACAAACCTAAATACAAAATGACACACAAATCTAGCAGGCAGCACTGAAATATCTAAAATGCCCTTACCTAGCTAGAAGCTCGAATCCAATCTAGTTGCTTGCCTGCTTGTTGGTTCACATCAGAAAAGGAGGTCTCAAACTTTAATATGCAATATCAATCACCTAAGCGGGGCTTAGGTAAGAGATACTCTCATTCAGCAGGTTGGGGGAAGAGTAGGGCTTAGAATGCGCAATTTTAATTGGCTCCCAGGTGATGCTGCTTCCCCTTTCCAGCCGAGACCTGCAGACTCCATCAGTGCCGCCCACTACGGTAGCCCCTAGGCACGCGAGGCCGTTAAGCCCCTGAAATTCGGTTATCCTGAATTTACTGAGTGCAAAGAGCGTGCCGATTTCCAAGTCTTAAGAACAAATGTAAGTAAAATATCTCAACCACACGTACAGAACGGGTGAAGGAAAATGCGTTACCGGAGTTGGTTGCTGTTTCACACCGCACGCGGCCCACATTAGAGTGCTACTGGACGACGCGGCCGGTTCTGAACCTCCCGCTACGGTGAGACCCTAAGAACCAAAGTAACGGCCCTCTGCCATTAAGGAGTTCAAAGGCATACTTTTCGTTTCCCAACCATCCTTCACTATTAAGAAAAAAAGCAATGATTTATTTTAAAACCCAAAACACTGAGTCTTCTCACTTCGGATTAAGCTCCACCCAAGTCTACTCGTTTTACCTCCCTCTGGTTCCCACGCTTGGAGATCATATCCCCTACACAAAACAATAAACAAATGCAGCGTCCAGCCCTGAGGCGCGGCTTCTCATTTGCCCGAAACCCTGCTCCGTCGCCGCCCAAACAGTGGCTGTCGAAGCTAGTCGTCAGCTGTTAGCGCCCTCTCGGCTCCTCCTCCTCCAGCACCGACCTCCCCAAGATGGCGGGCGGCGGCGGCCCGCTTCCGCTTCCGGTGTGAGCGGCCGGGCCGGGGGGGCAAGATGGCGGCGGCAGTAGGGGTCCGCGGCCGGTGCGAGCTGCCGCCTTGCTCCGGCCCAGGCTGGCTTCTCAGCCTTTCCGCCTTGCTGAGCGTGGCGGCTCGAGGGGCCTTCGCCACCACCCACTGGGTCGTCACAGAGGACGGGAAGATCCAGCAGCAGGTAGCGGCCAGGGCGACCCTCTGCGCCCGCCTTCGCCCCGGGGGGATTCCCCAGCCCGGCCCCTGGCTCTTTAGCTCCGCGCGGCCCCACCCCCAGCCTCCCTACTCGGGTCCTGGCGGGAGGGTCCCGGCGCTCTGGGCACTCGGACCTGGCGCCGCCCCCTCCCCACTTGTCTGTCGACACTCGCTTAGCCACCTGGAAGTTCTCAGCTTTCCACCCTTGCGCGCCGCGTGGGGAGAGTCGCCCAACCCTGGGACCCTCGGGACCTTTGCTTGTGCTGGGACTTTAGAAGTCATACATTCATTAGCCCTGACTCTGGTGCCTCTAGGGCCCACGCGTCACCAGCCCTACGCCAGGAAGTAGAAAGCAGGTGGCGAGGCCGGGGTGTGCGCGAGTCCCAGGGCGCTGACAGCTAAGGTACCCCTAGTCAGTGGATCGTTTAATGCTACTTCGCCCCAGTCACCTCTCCTCGTGGAGGAATTTGTTTCAGACTGTGGTGTTGCTAGTGCGGTTTCCGAGGTCAGCAGGGGCTCCTTAGAGACAGCGCATACACATACACTCTCTCCCTCTCCTTGCAAAGGAATGCTTGAAGATGCCTCTGGTGGCGTTGCCTACATCTTTTCAGCTATAACTGCCCTCATTTCCCAGTGTACTTTGCATTGTTTCTTTACCTAGTTCCTGTGACCCAGCCCCCCTTGGTGGATATGCGATTCACAGGATTCTTGTATGCCTGAACTAATTCCTTAAAGGAGAGACCGCTTCTCCTTACATAACTTTATGATGCCTGCATTTTGTTTATGCTGCTGATGCCTGAAAGAGTATGTGTGTGTGTGTGTGTGTTCAATCACAGAATCTTGGTAAACTTAATGACTTCCAGCACTTGAGAACAGTCTTGAAATGTCCAACAAATCTTCAGAAAGTGAAGTGCCTGCTCCCACTGATCCGAAAGATTTTAACCAGTGTCTGCAAAATTACTGATCCTTTGAGTTGAACGTAGTAAATGGTAATAGAAACACACTGCAAGGTTTGCTTTGGTGGAAGATGATATTTAGATTTGGGTTTGCAATGTGATAACAAACTTTACAATGAGCATGGAACAAATATAATTTAAAAATCAGCCTTTGTGTTTTTATTAGACCCTTACATCATTACATCTATATCTCATTCACATTCAGAAAGTTTTCCCTTTCATGGCCATATCAACTGAGGCTTAAAATACATGTGTGGGTCTCAGAAGCCCTGGAAAAGTCCATCTTGTGATCTAAGATTGGAAATCTTCTATTAGGCCTGGTTGCTTCCACCTGTCTTTTGTTTCCTGATGGTGATTTCCCTGGGCCTTCATGAAGGGAGACATGGAATTAAGTCACTTCTGCTGCAGTTTGGGGAGCCCTTCTCCTATTGGCTCTTTTGCAATATTGTTTTTGGCCACAGCTATTTATACTCTATGACATTGACTCTCCTTCCCATTTTGGTGTCCTGCCACTCAGCTGACAGCCCATCGGAAAAGTGGAAACTGATAGAAATGTAGTACTTATATGCTGAACATTTCCGTGGGAAAGTGAAATCTAAGTTGGTTTTGTTCTTTAACAATTTCCTTCTTTTGCACATTGAATATATTTTAGATAGATAGATAGATAGATAGGTCAGGGCTGGGGATGTGGCTCAAGTAGTAGCGCGCTCGCCTGGCATGCGTGCGACCCGGGTTCGATCCTCAGCACCACATACAAACAAAGATGTTGTGTCCGCCGAAAACTAAAAAATATAAATATTAAAATTCTCTCTTGGGGCTGGGGATGTGCCTTAAGAGGTAGCGCGCTCGCCTGGCATGCGTGCGGCTCAGGTTCGACCCTTAGCACCACATACAAACAAAGATGCTGTATCCGCCAAAAACTAAAAAATAAATACTAAAATTCTCTCTCTCTCTCTCTCTCTCTCTCTCTCTCTCCTCTTTCACTCTCTCTCCTCTTTCACTCTCTCTTTTAAAAAAAATTCTCTCTCTCTCTCTCTCTTACACTCTCTCTCAAAAAAAAAAAAAAGAAATGGAGGTCAAAAAATTTAAAGAATGTCATCATTATCAGCACTCTTATAAAAAATTCTTTATTGGACCCAGGTTTTCTTTCTTCCAGTGTTAGAACCATAGTTGTTTTAGATTTGGAAAAAATTCTTAAAGAATACAGGGTACAAGTCATAGGAGAGAAAGTTGCCCAGACTGAATGGCATTTAGTGATAACAATAAGTAAAAATGTATTGATCTACAGTAGCTCACAAGTGTGTACTTTGTACTCAATAAGTTTAAGGTGTATATTTTTTCTTCTCATAACATCAACCAAGGAATAGGAAGAAACAAAAGCCAAAAAAAAAAAGGAAATAATGAAGTAAATGCCTTCTCTCTCAGTTTACTTTACCTCTGCCAAATATTTTGTGATAAGTTCAGATTGAGGATAAGTAGGAGGGGAAGGGTTCCAAATAAGTGTGACTTCATTTGGTGATTACTTATCATCATGTTGCCTTCATTCAGGCAAATATCTCAGGGAGTACAGATCTTTTTAAGCACTCACAACAAATGAGGTTTCTGACAAAGCTAAAATGTCTGAAGCCTTACAGTCTTGGCAGAGATTTCTATTTGATAAGTGACTGTTTCAGCAACCATGACTCAAAGAAGAGCTATCAGATTTAGTTGGACAAAGAGGTTAAATCTCTATCAGACTTAATACATTGTAAGTGGAGAAGTGGTATATTTGGGTCTGATGTTAAGTGATTTGATTAATCTGAAAGAGAGCATCCCTATGGTACTGTGAAGCTGATGGCTTTATTTCAGCACCTTTTAAAAAGGAAACCATCTGTTTGTCATAGAGCACTGTTTCTATGTTTATACACTTCAGGGATTTACTTAAACTAGAGAGGTCATCGTGATTATACACTAACTTTCTAGGTACTATTAAACCTTTGCAATTTACACTAGACCTTGGCATCAAAGTGATTCTTATTCAGCACCTTTTCTTTCAGATATTGAACACTATTGCAGATTATCTAGGTATTAACTTTGTTTATACTGTAGAGCAGTAAGAGGAGCTTGGAAATACACAGAGGTAAATTACAAATTTAAATAATTTTCCCAGTTATTTACTGAGCAAATATTTGTTGACTGCTGTCTTTTCGCCAGCCCACTGTGCTTTGATGCATGTGCTCTTTTCCACCACAGGAGATTATCATTTTTCTTTGGAGGCAAGTGAAGCTCGCTTGTTTTTAACCATCCTCCCTGACTTCTTCCTCCACTTTTCCTCTAGATCAGAGGTTCTCAAACTTCACTTTGCATAAAAATAATCCAAGGTGTTTGCTTAAAATGCAGATTCCCAGGGGACTCAGTGCCTGATTCACTAGACTCAGGGTGGAGTCAAGGAGCCTACATTTTTATCAAATTCCTCAGGAGGCCACAGGTCATTTTAAGAAATTCAGTTTTAGACATTGTTATTCCCCCAATTTCTGTTCTAACCTTCTCTTTCCCTCTCTACATATACCTGGGCAACACTATCCTGTCTTGGGAATTGAATTATCATTATATGTGCTAAGAATATATTCTTTCTACACTCCAATTTTTTTCTCCAGAGTTACAAATTTGAGACCTCTAATACCTCTAATACGAATTTAAAATTCCATGTGAACATCCCTAGGTACTTCATGCTTAATAAGACCAAATCAAAGTGCATTTTGTTCCCAAACCTGTTATTCCTTCTTTTTCCTCAAAGACACCACCATGTGCCAACTACCCTTTTGCCCATGGCAGAAATCTAGTCATCTTTTTTTCTTTCTTTTTTTTTTTCTTTCTTTTTGCTGTACTAGGGATTGAATGCAGGGCCTTGCACATGCTATGCAAGAGTTCTACCACAGAACTACATACTCAACCCTTTTTATGTTGTATTTTGAGAGAGTATTGCTAAGTTGCCCAAGCTTTCCTCAAACTTAGGATCCTCCTTCCTCATCCTCTTGAGTAACTGAAATTACAGGTGTGTGCCATCATGCCTGGCTCTAGTGGTCATCTTTAATTTTTTCCTGCCCACTACCCCTTACCAAGGTCTTTCCATCTACCTTATAATTTTATCTTTTTTCTTCCCAGAGCCGCTACCATCACTTTTCAAGCCCCTGATAATTGTCACAGCTTCCTAACTGTTGTCCCTCCTCTAGTCATGTGCTGCTTCGAGGCCATTCATAGTGCAATTAGAGTAATCCTTTTAAAATGCCTTTGCTTTAATTTATAACTTTGGATTACAAAACTAAGCAAGGCATTGGAAAAATATATTTAGCATCATGAGAGTATTTCACACAATAATAAAATAATAAAGTGAACTTCTCCCAACTCTGTCCACTCTCATTCCCCAGCCAGAACTACCTTTAGCAGTGTGGTGAATAGCCCAGAATGCAGTCCGAATTCTTTACCATGTTTTATGACCTGGGCCCACCCTTCTCTCTAGCCTTGTATCTGGCCATCCTTAAGTGCCTCATCCTCACACCAGAATAAAACACACACACATACACACTCTTAGCAATACTTAGTTTTTGTAAGCATCCCCAAATATGCTGTGTTCTCCTTTGCTTCTGGGACTTTGCATGTGTTCTTTCTCCAACATCTCAATCTGGCTAACACTCACTCTTCATAATTAAATGTAACTTTCTCAGTAAAACCTCTATGATGCCCAGATTTGAATAAGCTGTTCTTTTGTGCTTTCATAGCATCCTGAACTACATTATGAAAACATTTACAGCACCAAGCTGATGTCTGTTTACTTATCTAAATGTCCACTTTATGCTCCCTGAAGGGAGTGGCTGTATCCATCTCCACAACTTCACTAATCTTTCACACTGCCAAAAACACAGGGTCTATGATACATGTCTGGCAGTTGATGATAAAGCAAGTTTAGTAAGCAGTTTTTGCCTTTTTAGGCATTTTCAATATTCTGAATAAATACTTACAGTATTCTCTAGTGTAATAATTATTTGGAGACTTAGCCTAAAGGACAACTCAGACTTCCGGATCTTTAAAGTGCTGAGTAACCCATCAGTGAATCAGCCCTCAAATCCTCCAAAAGGTGTACAACAGATAAAAGGAGCCACAGTTTCAGAGACCATTCTTGCCTTTCTGTGGTTGTGGTTGGTAGTGTTATACAAAGGAAATCATCCTGTTTGCCATTATTATATCTAAAAGGTCAGTTTATTACTCAGACTTTTAAAATGTGTGTAGAAGCAACAAGAGGAGAAAAATTATGAACAAGAAAAGCAAAATAAAGGGCAGAGGGGATGCAGATGAGAAATGGCAGCTGCACTGTAGAGGAGGGATTAGAGTCAGCTGTGGGGTTCTTCGGCAGTTGTTGCCTTTTGGAAGCAGCACTGGTGGAAGTGAACAGAGGGCACTCTGGCAGTGAGGAATAAAAGGGATTGCAGCCAGTCAAGTCAAAAATTAGCATAGCTTTGTACTCCCGAATGTTGGGAGCAGGGCATAAGCAGTCCCCACATCTCAACTATAGCCTGTCTTGGCAAAAACAGCAACAAGGGAAATTCCTCTCACATGTGGCTCTGATGCAGCCAGACACCTTGAAAGAGTTGTGTTCATGTTCTCTTTTAAACCCACTCCAGTCAGTCCTCCATCCATGTAGTTTTGGTCAGGATACCCAGTGCTTTCCACATTGCCCAACTCTGTACTTTGTAATTTTACTTAACCTCTCAGCAGCCCAGCATTTTCTTGGACTTTACCAACCAAATGATTTTCTTACATGGTTGCCAGGACATACACTCCTGAATTTTCTTCCAAATCTCTGCCCTGAGTTCTCATGCTCTTCTGCTGAATTCCTTTTCGTGATGAGTCTTAAACATTGGTGTGCCTCTTTTCTCCCTCTGTACATGTGCTCTTCAGATGATCTCTTGCATGAGGGGTTAAAAAAAAAAAAAAAAAAACCTGTATTCTGAGGACTCCCAAGTCTTATCTGTAATCTGGACCTTTCCCTTAACTCCAGATTCACAAACTGCCTGCTGGGCATCTCCATATTGCTGTCTCATAGACACCACAGGTACAGTTGTCCTAAACTCTTCATTTCCATCCCACCAAACCTGTTCTCCCATTCACCAAATTGCTCAGACCCAACATATTGATGTCTTCCTTGAGTATTCTTTCTCCCTCCTTTTATACCCACATCAACACAAATATGTGGACTTTACTTCCTAAATGCATCCTGAATCCAGCCATGTCTGTCTACTTCTCTTCTAAACCCTAATCTGGATTAGCTCCATCTCTCTTTTGATCCTACACTGTAGCTTCATAACTGGCCTCCTTGCTTCTACTTTTTCCCATCTGTTTTCCCTACAGCAGCCAAAGTGATTAAAAAAAAAAAAAAAAAAAAAAAACAGCTATACCCTGGTCATGACATTCCCTTTGAAGAAGAGGGAAGCAAAGGACATCAGAACACCTTTAGTGGTTTCCCATCACACTTGAAAATTAAAATCTAGAGTTTTCGCTATGGCCTACAGGCCCTAAAAGAACTGGCAGCTATCCCTGACCCCTGACCACCTCTCCAGCCTCAGACACCACGTTCCTTCTTGTTTTGTGTGCTGTGTTTCAGCCATCCCACCCTTCAGGAAATTCTTAAAACAACAAGCTCATTTTATCCTTTGGACCTTTGTTCTTGTTCCTTCCTCTTCTCTATAATGGCAGCAACTTTTATTTTCTTTGGGGAATAACCCTGATGCTTAAAACAGGCCTGAAACATGGTATATACTCAGGAAATACTGAATAAGTGAGAGAAAATATATGCATATTCAAGCAGTTATTTACACCTGTACTAACTCTTACTTACACCAGCATACTGATGGGCCACCATCATTTTAGTAGTTTTGTGTTTGCTTTAAAGATGATAAGCTAACTCTTTATTCTCCCAGGTACAAATAAGAGACCTGGTCAACCTAAATCTTCTCTAAAAACATGTTATCTCTCTCTTTTTCTTTTTTTAATATTTATTTTTTAGTTTTCTGCGGACACACATCTTTGTTTGTATGTGGTAGCTGAGGATCGAACCCAGGCCGTGCACATGCCAGGCGAGCGCGCTACTGCTTGAGCCACATCCCCAGCCCAGAACATGTTATCTCTTAACAAGAGTTGTAAAGCAGTTCCTAAACACAGTTATAGTGAATGTTTCTTTTTGGTTTTTCCTAAAAATCTCTATATATTTGTAAATACTTTTATAAACTCCCTTTTTTAAACACACATTGGGAACTGGGAATAGTTTGACAAATAGCCTTTAGTTGCTTCATAATAACACTATACATCTGTCCTTAATAGAAATAAAAATTTGCCTCTTTAAGTCTGGTTGTATGCTGTCATATGGAGATTCTGTAATGTTTTTGACAACCCTCATAGTGACAGACATTTGGACGATTATATTCCAGATTTTGAATGTTATAAACAATGATGCCGTAAGTGAACATGTTCATGTATGTACTTTGTATGCATCTATGAATATGTAAGTAAGATGAATGCTTAGAAATGGAATTACATTACTCAAAGAATGCATTATGTTAAATTTTCTTAGATATTTCAAAATTGTCCTCGTAAAGGACTGTATCAGTACTATTTGAGATATGTAAGACCTTTGTTCATAATCTGAATTTAGTTAAAAGCCAATTATTCCCTCTGTGTCCTTAGCTAGACAGTGCTGTGGCCGTCAGTAGCAGTATGAACAAAAGGACCTTCATTTGGTTTTCTTTACTTCATAGAAAAATTAAACCTTAATCGTTAATGTTGACTTTACACTTCTTGGGATTGCAGTAAAAGATATTAGTCATACTGTCTCTTTTCCTCCAATAGTTGATACTATGAATGTTTTGATGAGTAATCAAGTTGAGCTGTATTCAGTTGTCTGTTTTTTTACAGTAGTGATTTCCAGCATGAAAGAGCAGAGTAATTCCCACGCCATTGAGTTTGCCACCACCTGAGTAACAGGTCCAACTTCTGGCACTGGTTTTAGTACTCCTTTTCAAATATTTGATTAACCCAACTGACTAAGAATTCTCAAGCCCACACCTTGAGAATTTTTTTTTTTTTACCACCATGATGTCTCTCATTGTGTCTAGTACTTATGGGTGCTTGTATTAGTGTATTGCTGCTGTAACACAAACTTAGTGGCTTAAAAAAACCCAAATTTATTATCTTACAGCTATGTAGGTTTGAAGTCCAACTCATGTCTCACTGGCTACAGTCAAGAGAACAGCCTTGCTGCACACCCTCTGGAGGCTCCAGGAGAGTCCATTCCCTTGCCTTTTCTAGTGGCTAGAGGCTGCCCATGTTCCTTGGTTCTTGGCTCTAATTTTGCATTTTGGGGGTATTCTTCCTGGGCCCAGGCTTGTGAGAGGTACCTTTTCTTTATGAATACATGATAGAATACACTTTTTCTGTATGAATACAGAATATATAACTCTTGTAGAACACGTATAGTCTTGTCCCTTGACTTCAACTTAGACTTGTCATTACAGTTTTTTTAACATAAGATGAGATTAAAAACTTAAAAAAAGTTTCATGTGAACAATATGACATGTAGATGGCACTTTAAAAAAAGAAATTATAAATTATATATAATTTTTTTAAGTAGTACATGTTCACTATTGAAAAGTCAGAGAATGGGCTGGGGATGTGGCTCAAGCTGTATCGCGCTCACCTGACATGCATGCGGCCCGGGTTCGATCCTCAGCACCACATACAAACAAAGATGTGTCCACTGAAAACTAAAAAAAAAAATATATATATATATATATATATATATATATATATATATATATATATTAAAAAATTCTCTCTCTCTCTCTCTCTCTCTCTTTAAAAAAAAAAAAAAAGAAAAGTCAGAGAACACAAACAAGAAGAGTGATCACCTAGAGTTCCTCAACTGGAAACCACATTTCTAAAATACAGTGTATAAACCCTCATATGGAATTCAAAAGAGGCAGTGAGAAAGGTTGTTCTCATAAAGAACAGCACATGAGACCAACAAATACATGGAAATATATTCCCCCTTATTCCTGGGTTCCTAAAGATGCAAAGAAACACAGTGACTATCAATTGGAATTTAAGTTGATTCAAACAGCCTGGAGAAAAATATATAAATTTAAAGTGCAGTTACTTTTACCAGCAGTTCTCTTTCAAAGAATGAAGTAATCAGACAGATATCCAAGTATTTTATGTGAAAGAATATTTATCATAGTATTGTTTTTAAAAAGAGAATAACTGAAACACTATAATTTTTGCTAGCAGGAACCTGGCAAAAACTATAATATTAACACTAAAAATGATCACATCATTTTTGGGGAGAGAAGTATGATACAAAGTATGGAGAGGGGTGAGGGAGAGGATACAATATAATACCTTCCCATTTTTGTAAAAAATATCTACATATGTCTGTGTAGAAGTTATCCTGACATGATATTTATCTGATAGCAGATATATTTGAAGGTAAGATTTCAATTAATTTTTATTTTTTCTTGATATCATCTATATTGTTTGTCTTCATAGTGATATATAGCTTATGTTCAGGGAAAAAAAATACTTTTTAAGTTGAATGTTGTTAGAATTGAGTGGCACAGGATAGAGCTAACTTTGCCTGTGATACAATGAACAACTTAACTGCTCAGAAATAGCCACTACTAATTGGAGCCTTGGCTTAATTTGACAAATTGACATTTTAAAAGAGGCTTTTAACTGCTGCTTTGGAAATCATCCCTGCCCAGAGCAAGGAAGAATTTATTATTTGAATTACTTCAGGGGTATAGGTCAGGCTAGTAAAGATTTGATACTTTAATGAGAATGTTAAATCTTTTATAAGATGTAAGACTTGAAAATTAAGGGAACTTTAGGAGTTATTTGATTGGGTCTCCTCAGCTTATAAATCAGGAAACAGAAATCCAGGCAAGAAAGGTGATTTGCTTCGACTAGTCATAGGCCATACAGTCAATGACATATTTTGTTTCTGACCCCTGATGGTTTAGCCACTTCACTTCCTTTCCAAGTAGTCATCAGTGAATGATAATGCATGCCTTAGGAATGGAATATCAAGCAAATGTGGCATCAGACACCGTCATCAGTCCATAATGTACTAAGTGCCTGACATTTACCCAAAGAACTTTATATATTGAGAGAAGGAAGAGGACTAGGTAAACTTTTTTTTTTTTTTTTTTAGAGATAGACATAGTAATTAAACAGTATAATACATGCTGTTACACAAGTATATATAAAGTACTGTGGGAACTCAAAGAGTTGAATGAAGAGTTCTTCACAAAGAAATGTCATTTGAACCAAGTCATTTGGCCTTTTGCAGAAGCATAAGAATAGAAGTGTGTTCCAGGTAAAGGAAGCAGCAGGCGCAAAAACACAGAGATTCTTGAAAAGCCACCACGGGCCCTAGGCCTTAAAAAATTAAGCAGAGATTTAGAAACAGCATCAACCCTATGTGTTTGTGCACACATACTAGGAAGAACCCAGTGCCTTCTGCATGCTTCTCCCACTGAGCTACCTCCAGCCCAGCATCAATGCTTTTTTAATGGTAAAGTTTTCACTGAAGTGTTTGGGCAGACTAAGTACTACAGATAACAGTTTGAACCAGGGCATTAACCATATAACAAGGATGTTTTTCAGTCTCTACTTCTTTCTTAGGCCCCTGTGAATTCAAGATGGCTGTCTCCAGCATCTCAAAAAAAAAAAAAAAAAAAAAAAAAAAAAAAAAACCTCTTGCTTGAGCATCCCTGACCAAGGGAAAGAAATCCACTGAGCAGGGCATCCTGTGTGAGGAAGCAAGCAAGACAGGTGCTTTTGCAGGGGGTTATGTATACTGGTTGACAGAAGCTGCAGCTATCTAACAAGCAGGATCATTTCAGATTTTATATAGAGCTAAAATCTTGGTGTCTTTGAAGATTTTAATTTGTTGGCCATAATACTGTTTTATATTTAAATAATCTAAAAATTCGAACATTTGATTTAAAATATTCTGTTCCTAGTTTATAACTCAATGGGAAGAATTTTTAAATGAGTAAGACATATTTCATTTGTCAGTTTCAGACTGCTATTGGGAGAAGAGTTTCCCATGTTGCTTTCATATCCTCAGATGAATACTATTTTTAAAAAAATAACATAAGAATGTTCAGTGTATATGAAGAACAAGTTGTGTAAGAGGGCTTGAATTAAAGTTACAGTAGAAATGTTTAATTTCCTTTCATAAAGGATCATTGAAAAGTGATTGACTCAAATTTGCTTTAATAGAATGTCAAAAATATTTATAGCCTTAGATTGGTTTATTTTAAGTTTAAAACATTCGCCATTTATCTTACTAGGTAGGCAATGAAATAATCACCTTTATGTAGTGATATTTCCATCTATTACATGAATTTACTGAACACCAAGATAGGGCTCCAGATTGAAGTGTACTTTTATCAGTACCTTTGTTAATAATTAAATGCATATATTTATATAATGTATTCAAAGGAAAAGAAATTTTAATTGACATGAATACTTTGTCATTTTCCTTACTAAAGTATTTCTATAGTAACAGTGAAATTTTGTTTACCTTTAAGTCTTAGAGAATGAATCTTATTTATTACCTTCTTTAAGTAGAGAAGATGAAAATAATTCTACTCTTTTTATGATCCAGGTCATTATAAGCAACATTTATTGTGCTATGCAGTAATAGGAAATTTGTAAGGTTGTTTGTCCTTTATGAACAAGCCATAAAGTGCTTTGAGATTTTGTGTTAGCCTTAAGACCCTTTGTAATTTGCCTTTTTCTAGTGCCTGTCACATTTTGCTCCTGAGCTTATAATAGCCACTACTAAAACAAAAAAATTTTAAAGGCATTGCCATTCCTTTACACATTGTATGTAATAGGAATACACAGACTCCAAATATTGACTCCCTGTGGACCTTGCGTATAGAGATTTAATAAACATTTATTGTGAATAGATGTTATTTACAAAACTGTCAAACATGCCCTTTTTTATAATCTTCAGAGAAGAGAGGTTCAAAAGGAGAGAAATTCAAGTTGACATTTGCCAAAGATAATTATGATAACATCTTAAAATTTAAGAACTTGAAGTTACCCCAATAAAAATATATGTCAGATTATAAATCTTCCTTTGCTAAGCCTTTATCTGGCAAAGGTCCATACCATTTGTTGTCACTTCAAAAAGAGAAACACAGCTGTCCCTTCCCTTCTAATAATTTTATCTTTATATCTCCTCTAGCTGCTATAAACACTATATAGCACGATGAACTAAAAACTTTAAGGGAATGAAAAGTACTTCCTCACAATTGAAAGTTGCCTAGTACTGTGGTGCACACCTGTAATCCCAGCAGCCCAGGAGGTTGAAGCAGGAGAATCAAAGTTCAAAGCCAGTCTCAGCAACTTAGTGAGACCCTGTCTCTAAATAAAATTTAAAGAAAGATCTGGGGATGTGGCTCAGTATTTGAGTACCCTGGGTTCAATCCCTGTAAAAAAAAAAAAAAAAGAATGAAAATTGGCTAGACCCATGATGTATGAACATGATAAAATGCTAATTACATAGTAACTTTTTTTTTTTTTTTTTTGGTAATAGGGATTGAACCCAGGCTGAGCCACATCCCCAGCCCTTTTATTTTATCTTGAAACACCGTCTGGCTAAATTGCTTAGGGCCTTGCTAATTGGCTGAGGCTGGCCTCAAACTTGCTATCTTCCTGCCTCAGGCCCCAAAGTCTCTGGGATTACAGGCATGTGCCACCACACCTGGTAGCCTAGTAATTTTTTAACCTAAAGCTGGAATTATTCTTTAAATATTTCTCTAAATTTTCATTTGTATTATTCTTTCATTCTTTTTGTCATTCTTCAAACATCAGATAAACAGAATGGTTAGGAATTTTGAAATGGAAATGACATACTTCCATATTCCTTTCTTCTCCCCTACTTACTCCCCCCATCCACCCACCCACGCCCCAAAACCTTGTTTTCAAATACCTATAGAACTGGAGATGTAACTCCATGGTAGAGTGTTTACCTGGTATACGTGAGGCCCAGGGCACTGCCATGGAAGTGGGAGGGAATGAATACACAAGCATGCGTGCGTACACACATACACGCAGTACCTATGGAATTATGTAGTAAGTAGCTGTCTCTTGAGGTCTGGGCAATGTTGCAAAGTGAGTAGACTTTCTTTGACTTCCTTATATAAAGCTCTTTTATATTCTGGCTATGGGCTGTATAATGTTTACATTTTCTCCTGAATTGCATTCCATTGGACCATGGGTCTCTTTATTCCTTTGGTGTTGGAATTAGGTTTTTTTGTATGTTGTTTTGGCAGCTAAATATGTTGTTGTGATATACTAATGGATATATCAATTAATAATAAAGATATGACCATTAATATATCTTTGTTTAAGAACATATTAGGGTAGTTTCTTAAGAGTTTGTTTTGTTAAATAAAGACTGCATTTTTATCATTTTAATATATGTTGTGAAACAATCCTCCAATCGAGAATAAATTTATAAGCCTTCTATCAGAATGAGAATTCACTTTTTCTACATCTTCAGCAACATAGTCTCTTGATCTGTTGATCCAGGAAACATGATTTGTAAGTAATAAATCTGAAGGTTATCTTAAGTTTTCTTTGATTTATGACTTCTACAAATAGCCTTCAAAAATAGGTGCTTTTAATATTTTCATTTTATTGCTTCCAAACTGATTCCGTTATGGAATGTACTATCAAAACAAGATAGTCTCTTTTTTGTTATTACAGGCTTGAAACATCTTTTAAGGAAATTTTTTTATCATTCATTCATTGCCAAATATTTCTTTTCTTGAATAATCCTTACATGACCTGTCAAGCTAGAATATTTACCTCTGATTCATACTATTTCAAGTTCGAGTTCAAGGGATAACCTTTGCACGTCTTATTCCCTTTGCTAAAATTTGCATGTGATCCCTTTTTGTGGGAGGAGCTCTGATAATTGAACTCAGGGATTCCTTCATGCTAAACATGTGTTCTATCGCTAAGCTACATCCCCCACCCCTACAAATGATCACTTTCAAAATACTGAGCAACTAACTTTAATCGTAATGATGATTGAATAATGATTTAGGTCATATTAAAGGCAACTATTAATCTAGTCATTAGCAAAATGTGAATTTTATTTACTTATTTATTGCTTATTTACAGGTGGATTCACCAATGAACTTGAAGCATCCCCATGACTTAGTCATATTAATGAGACAAGAAACAACAGTTAACTACCTCAAAGAATTGGAGGTGAGGCAATTGCACATGTGATAAGCAGCTGAGACTTGTTGCATCTCACAGGAGCTATTACTGTATTCAAAGAAAAGCTAAAGGATATTGTTTTTTAAGCCTGATTTTCCTTCTGACTTTTGCAGGAATATACCACCTTTATGTCACATTCATTTATTAATCATCTTGTAAAAGTGGCATTTGAGCAATAGTAAGAACAATAGTGTGGATATGTGCCTGATTCTTTTATCCCTTTTGTTCCTTCCAGTATTGGGGATTGAACCCAGAGGGACTTGACCCAGATGTAGGGGATATAGTTCAGTCCCCCTGGGTTCAATTTTTTTTTTTTTAATAAGTTTGAGACAGGGTCTCTCTAAGTTGCCGTGACCATCCTTGAACTTGTGATTCTCCTGCCTCAGACTCCTGAATCACTGAGATTATAGGCATGTGCCGGCCACTGTGCCCAGCTAACTCATTTATCCTTGAACATAATTTTTATGATGAAGTTTTTCCATCAGATATGAAGAGGATATACTAATGATATCCTTTTTTTGGGGGGGGGGGGGTACCAGGAATTATTGCCAGCTAGCTGGGCTGGTGGCCTGAGCTGGGTTCACAAGAGCTGGCTGCACCAATATTTTTTAAAAATAGAGAAATAAGCATGTAACACAGAAATACGTTCTGCTTGCAGGAATCAGGGATGGTTCTCGACCTTAAGGGTCCGTTGGAAAGAGAGAGAGCTTGCACCTGGATTCTTTATTTTTCTAGGGGGAGCACACAAAGGGAGGTTTGATGAAATGTTCTTTCCAGATAAGGCAAGGGGTCAGGTTTCAGGGGGTTAAGTCTAGCTTCCTGATGTCTTGCTGTCAGCAGATTGACTGACATCTTGGAAAGCCACACCCATCTCAGGTGCTGTGTGGGATCAAAGGCAGAGCAAGTGAAAAGGACACATTTGTGCACAGCCCAAACAGAGCAGCCCAGTTCACTCATGTACTCAAATGCTCACAGCTCACACACACAGCCCATGGCTGACTCCTGACAGGCAATTAAACTCAGGGACATTTAACCACTGAGCCACATCCCCAGCCCTTTTTTATATTTTATTTAGAGATAGAGTCTCACTGAGTTGCGTAGGGCCTTGCTAATTTGCTAAGGCTGGGTTTAAACTCCCTGCCTCAGCCTCCCGAGCTGCTGGGATTACAGGTATATGCCACTGCACCTAGCTCTGATGATATTCTTACAAGAAGAGTTTGAGTAAAATATGAAAAGGGAACAAAAGATTTTAATAATCTAAAAGGTTTAATTTTTGTTCATTCCCGGATAATAAAAACTAGTCTTGCTGTGATGTGTTCTTAGGGTTAAGGTGAAAAAGCCTTAATCACTGTGTACCCTGAAAGCTTAAAGCTTAATATATTCTATAAATTCTGATCTTTTTATTTAATAAACGATTTGATTTAAGCATGAGTTTTACCTTTCTCTTTGATTCCCATAAACTGATTTTGCTTCATAATACTTATTTGAAAAACTTTTTCCTATAAAAATCTCTGCATTTTAAAAATTGCAGTATAAATTGAACCTAAATTTTAAGGAAACTATAAAGTATAGAAAAAGTAAAACAAATTTCCAAATGAGAGTTAGAGAAACTATTAGGAATAAATAGCAAGAAAAATAGAACCAGAGTACATGAGGAATCACAGGATCATCATGATTTTAGAGGGAAGGAAACTGTTAGTCCTAAAGGCAGTGAACTGCATGGGTTCACAAAGTAAGATATGACAGAAGCAGAGGCAAAGCTGTATATCTTGACAGATGCTGGCTTATCTGTTAAACGAGGTCAGTATTTTCATTCTAGTTACAGAAGTGTCCTGAGTTTCACTTACATGAATCTGGACTGGTTTATCTATCAACGTTTGTATTATTATGACTAGTTAGAAATATATTTTTTTAAATTTCTGTGAATGAAGAAGGAAGAACTTCTGGCTCATATTAACCAGCTAGTAGTAGTATTTTAAGAACATTTGTAGAATTAGGGACTAGGGATATAGCTCACTGGTAGAGCACTTACCTGTGTGCATGAGGCCTTGGGTTTTATGCCCAGCACCACCAAAATATATATTTATAGAATTAGAACACTTCAACACACCTCAAAATTCTTAAAATAGTCTTTCATCTTGACCTAGTAGATTTATTACTTATAAATATGAATAGGTTGATTTTTTTTAATTCTAAGTATATTTCTAGGGCTTCATGCATAGAAGCCTAATCTTTATTTTTATTTAAACATAATGTCCAGAAAGATGTGATGGTTCAAAAAGTAGTTTTTATTTTGAAATACATAAACACTCTATATATGTTCATTGCTCTCTTATGATAGGCATTATGATACATTAGAAATAGAAATTTTTAATTAGGATATTTGGTGGAAGGGATACCATTCACTAAGTTAGTAAAAATGCACAGGAAAAATGCTTAAAATACATCCAGGCTTTAAAATCAATATAAGCCATCTCCATGAAGCAAAAATGAATAAAAACACTAAATTGGAAATGTGGCTCACAGTACAGACAAGCCTGCTGGACTCCAAGGCTGGGAGTAGGCTATGGTGTCAGGTACCCGAGCTCTGTGAAGTTGAAGAGGCCATATTGATGTAAGATGAAGAAACAGAACTATATTCACTGCTTGGAGATGAGTAGAGCCATTCTGCTTATAGAAATAGTCTGGAAGAAGTCACAGACAAAAGCAAACTCTGATGGCTGAAAAATCATTCACAACTGTGAGATCTGATCCTAGATTTTGGAACTGGATGGAACCTGGAAGCAGTTACAAAACTTCTAGACACTGAGGGTAGTCATGGAGTAATTGGAAAGATGAGACAGATGGAAGGGATGAAAGAATACTCAAGGGTTTTTGACCTGAGTGATTGCAAGAATGAAGTTGACCTTAACTGAGATAGAGATGTTGAGGGAGGTACAGGATTGGAGAGGAGTTTGGCTTTGATATGCTAAGTTCAAGAGATCTGTTAGTATCTAAGTATAGATACTGCTGGGAGTTGGTTCTTCAATTGTGGGCTCAAGGGGAAAGGACTAAGCTAAACATATAAATCTGTTACTCACTGACAGGTAAACCAAGAGACTACATAAAACAGATCATCCACAAAGTAATGCTGACTATGTGGACTTCTTAGATACCAAAAGACAGTGGAAGAATAGCCTCCAAGTTCTAAAAAAGTCAGTCACACTAGAGAAAAAGAATGATGAGCAGAAATAATATGGTCAAGATAAATTCAAAGAGACCAGCAATTACAAAATATGTAAACAGATTAAACCCACTATTAAAACTCAAGATTGTCTGATTGGATTTCTTATTCTGTCCAGCTATGTGGTATATATAATAGATATACTTAACACGAATCCAGTCTCAAAATGTCATAGCTGTTCTCATGAAGGAAAGTGGATTCTTAGGGAAGAACAACCAAACAGTGTAAGCCTTGATGATGTTCCTCCTGAGATGTCACATACAACTTCTCTACTCAAATTCCATTGACCAAAGCAAATCAGATGGCCAAGCCTAAAGTCTGTGAGATAGGGTGTCACACCTCTAGGAAAAGGGTAGGGTGGGAGGAATAATTGGAAACAGACCATAGGTTCTGTTCTTTTTAGTAACAGCCCAAATAATTAATGACAAAAAATATTAATTTACAGTCCAAAAAATAAGGTCATGCTAAATGGTCATTCAGAGGCCTATCAGGGCCCTGTACCATGTGGCTCTGATCCATAAGCCAGGCCCCATGCTGACATTGCAGCGTCTATCTGTTTTTTCCATTCTTAGTAGGTGGTGTGAAAACATAAAGAAACATACATTGACTCAAAAAGTTCCTCCATGAAAAGGCCACATGGAACTTCTTACGTTACATTGGCCAAAGCAAGTCGTAGAGCCAATCCTCTGTCCAGCAGAACAGTGATACATATGGAGAGGCATGATAGGCTGGGGATTTGACTCAGTGGAAGAATGCTTGCCTAGCATGTGCAATGTCCTGGGTTTAATCCTTAGTACTACAAAAAGATAGGGGCAGGATATTAGTGTATAGCAATACAGTCTATCACAATAGATTCTCCTACAATAATTATAACAAGATAATATTTCATGACAGAATAGCATAAATTTTAAAGTATAAAAAAAACAGATCTTGTTAAGATTGTAGGGATATGGGCATTATCATTCTATCTGCTGGTAGAATTCTAATTATTATAACCATTCTGAAGAGAATATTTGACTAAATAAAACAGAAAACATATATCCCATATAACCACGTATTTCTATCCCTGCTAAAACTTACACATGTGTATGAGGAAATGTTTATAAGAATATTGGAACATTTTTAATAGCAGTTTTTAAAAATTTTAAAGGAGGAGGGCTGGTGATGTGGCTCAAGCGGTAACACGCTCGCCTGGCACGCACGGGGCACTGGGTTCGATTCTCAGCACCACATAAAAAAGATGTTGTGTCCACCTAAAAATGACAAATAAATATTAAAAAATTCTCTCTCTTCTCTCTCTCTCTCTTTAAAAAAAAATTTTAAAGAAGCAACCAAAATGTTTTCAGGAAATGAATAAATACATTTTAATACATCTATTAAAAAGAAAAATTTAGAGCTATAATCACTGATGTAAACAAATCTACAACCTTTTAAAAAGGTTGTAGAGTAGTACATACAATATGATACCATTTATATAAAAATTTTAAAATTATTGGTTTTACATATGTATGTAATGAAAATAATGTTTTAAGGGAGTAAGTGTAAAATGGTTATCTTTTATAAAATAAATATAGAAATGACACGTAAAATAAATTCAGGCTAGTGCTAACTTTGGGAAGGGAGAGAGGGATTTAAAAGAGGATTTTTAATTCTATTTTTTTCCATTTAAAAACAATCTGAAGCAAGTAAAGTAAAATGTTAATGTATGCTAGATATGGGTGGTAAAAACGTACATGTTTATTCTGCTCTCTCTGTTTGGAAAAAAATATATGTTATATGTGTCAGGGATTCACCTGGAGCACCCAGGTAGCAGCAGCAGCCTGCTCTATATCTTGAAGGACTTTAACATCATGATGGGTTTAGACAATTCAAAGAAGTTTTAGCTGAGTATTTAGGTTGAATAAGTTATGCTTGAAAGCTTCAAATTTGATGATTCTTATGTCTGCTACACTGTTAGATTGCTGAAATATATCCTCCTGTAACTTCTCAAATTGTACTCCATTGATATTTATTGAGTCTAACTCTGTTCTAACATTTAAATAAAATATGGTTTTAATTTTTAAAAAAAAAAGGTTTTTAATTTCAGAGCTACTCTATACCAGGGAAGCTCAGTTGGCAGATATAGGTAGTCAGACTTTTTTCTTTATAGGTAGTCAGAAATCATATTATAAAGGCACTTGTGTCTCAGTATATGAATGTCATGTTCTGTTACTTTCTGTATGAGGACACTTTTTTAGAGATGCTTTTGTGAACTAAGTTAACTCAGGCAGTTTTCAAATCCTCTTCCTTCTTAGAGGATTCTCTAACTTCAAACTCATGAAATTCTCCTTTTTTTTTTTTTTCTTTAAGATCACTATAACCCAACTCCAGTATAGAGGTTAATAGGAGGCAATCTGTTCATGGAGAATTTTTAAATATTACAATAGTTTTGCTTTGTCTTATTTTTTTTTAATTTTATTTTTTTTATTGGTTGTTCACAACATTACAAAGCTATTGACATATCATATTTCATACATTAGATTGGAGTGGGTTATGAACTCCCAATTTTACCCCAAATGCAGATTGCAGAATCACGTCGATTACACATCCACAATTTTACATAATGCCCAATTAGTAATTGTTGTATTCTGCTATAGTAGGGGATGAAATTCTCCTTTATTTTCAATGGTGTTTAGACTGGAATATCAGAAAAAATCTATTTTGTTTTACTTCATTCTCAACAGAAACAATTAGTTGCTCAAAAAATTCACATAGAAGAGAATGAGGACAGAGACACAGGACTAGAACAGAGACATAATAAAGAAGATCCAGACTGCATCAAAGCCAAGGTGCCCTTAGGGGACCTGGATCTGTATGATGGCACATACATAACTCTGGAGAGCAAAGACATCAGGTAAAGAGATTTTCTTTCCAAAAATAAAATTATTTATTCCTAAGAGACTTTTCTCAAATCAGTAAGAAATTGTTTTTGTAATGAGATTCAGTTTCAATAATAGATGACTTTATTAAAATTAAAAAATTAAAAATACATACTGTGTGTACAATTCTTATACATCAATTAAAAAATATTTAATACTAAAGTAGAAAATTGAATATAGTTTAAAGAAGCAAATGGCCGGGCTGGGGATGTGGCTCAAGCGGTAGCGCGCTCATCTGGCATGCGTGCAGCCTGGGTTCGATCCTCAGCACCACATACAAACAAAGATGTTGTGTCCGCAGAGAACTAAAAAGTAAATATTAAAAAAAATTCTCTCTCTCTCTCTCTCTCTCAAAAAAAAAAAAAAAAAGAAGCAAATGGCCAATACATTTGGGGAAAAATGTTTCTTAGAAAAGATCAAATGATACAAATTAAAACATTTAGATAGATTTCATAACACATTAAAAATTATTAAATGGTAAAAATGTAGAAAAACTGTCAATGAAATTGAAAAGTAATTTAACACCTCTAGAAAGTGTTTAGCCCTATTATTTTTTTAAATGTCAGGATCTTAACATTTCTATAACCTACATAGTTTTTTTCTAATTCCTGACCCTTTAATTTGAACTACCAAAATATTCAGCTCCTCATTCTGCTATGTGAAAAAGTACGAGTATTGATCAACATTGGTTTTAAGGTTGAGATGCCATGAGAACTTGGGGGAAATTTGACATTTCTTTAAAGTATTGTTTATTACAGCTTCCATTCACTTATTGCTTCTTGCTTTAGCCCTGAAGATTATATAGATACAGAATCTCCTGTCCCTCCAGACCCTGAGCAACCTGATTGCACTAAAATTCTAGAACTTCCATATAGTATACATGCTTTTCAGCACTTGCGAGTAAGTAAACAACTTTTGGATTTTTTTTTTTTTTTTTTTGCATTTTTTTCTTTCTTTTGGCCTCTTGCTTATAAAGACTATTTTTCTCCTCCCAAAAAGCTTTATAATTTTGCAAATATCTCTCGTTTCTTAAAATTTCTTCAAAATAAATGCTACAAGATATTGAATTACTTGTGAACTTTTATGTCATACACTCTTTCACTATGTTTCCCCCCTCTCCCCAATTTTTTTTTTCTATTCTGTAGGGTGTACAAGAGAGAATTAATCTTTCCGCACCTCTGTTACCTAAAGAAGATCCAGTCTTTACATATCTATCTAAACGATTAGGACGGAGTATAGATGACATTGGCCACCTCATTCATGAAGGCTTACAGAAGGTAAGTAATAGTGACTCAAGAGTCAGGAGACTCTGTGACAACAGAAGAAATTTTTCTCTCAGAAAATAGCTGTCTTCTTGGATTGTCTAGAGGATGATTTTAAATTATGATTGCTATAAACCATGTATTTCAACAATAGGATAGATTGATTAGTTTTCCTTACCAGAAAGAGATACTAAAAAGTTTTATTTAAAAAAGGACTTTTATTTTTTAAAAAAAGTCTTATTTATTTAATTCATGAAAAAGCAAATTTTAAGCTAATATAATTAATAGGGTTTATAGGCTAGATTATTTATATTGAGTGTAGAAAAAAAATAACATTGTTATATCTACACACAGTATATAGATTATTACTGTTCTCTGACACAGAAAATGAATCATGACCAGCAATAAAATTTTCTATAATTTTCTTTTAAGGGAACATCTACTTTTAAAAAAATGAAATAGGGAATTATGTAACAGGACCCAGGAATTTAAATGTACCATTCAGGATAACATGTGGGAATTTAGATAGCAGTTTTTGCTCTTCTCTATGCCAAAGGAATATCATAAAATGCAGGTTAGTTTCTAAGCAGTATTAATTATAATGATATTAAATAAAATATATAATTGTAACATTTATGTACAGCTTATTTAAATACACAGCACTGTGTATCAAGAAAAAGGGTGCATTTTTAATAGTGTGATTATGGGGAATTGAAGGGTAATCACATTTTTAAGGCTTTTTGTATACATGTCAGCTAGTCCCCCAGAAATGCTATAGTAATTTAACATTTCTATTCTTAACAGTGCTATGGAGTTAATATATAGAGTAACCAACAGTGAGTCCTGGCATTCTCTTTAATCTTTGCCAGCTTGTAAAAGGAAACTTTTACATGTCTTTCTCTTGTTGAAGTTATGTAGTTTACATACTTATTAGCAATTTCATATTTTTTCTTTTTCTTTTCTTTTTTTTTTTTTTTAAAGAGAGAGTGAGAGAGGGAGAGAGAGAAAATTCTTAACATCTTTATTTTTTTTTAGTTTTCAGTGGACACAACAGCTTTGTTGGTATGTGGTGCTGAGGATCAAACCCGGGCCGCACGCATGCCAGGCGAGCGCGCTACCGCTTGAGCCGCATCCCCAGCCCCCATATTTTTTCTTTATCTGTTTATATTTTTCTTTATGTTTTATTTTAGATTTTTTGTGAGCTCTTTGTATATTAAAGGTATTAAACTTTGTTGTCATATGTATTGCAAATGTTTTTCACAGTTTATCTTAAATTTTGCTGATTTTTTTTTCCACAGAAGAAACTTAAAACTTATAAACTTACACAGAGCTTTTGATATGATCCAGTTTATTTTTAATGTTTTTTTTTGTTTGTTTGTTTGTAGATGGACACAATACTTTTACTTTATTCATTTTTATGTGGTGCTGAGGATCAAACCCAGTGCTTCACATGAGCAAGTCAAGCGCTCTACCACTGAGCTACAACCCAGCCCCATGATCCAGTTTTTGACATGATAATGTTTTGACCTTTTTGTGGCTAAAATTCAGAATGTGTTTGAGGATGAAAAATCCCAGCCACAAAAGGAAAAGCCTATCTGAACTTCAGTTTAACTTGACTAATTAATATATTTAATCATAGACAAAAGATTTAATTTTTAACAGCTTGAAGGTTTGAATTGTATTCTAAATACACATAAGAAAGTAAAAAAAGAGAATTCATCTTCATGAAAGCATAAGCCTATTTGCTGTAGTTTGTACTTCCACTCAGATTTTACATCAATATAAAACTTTGTAACATGTTAATTTTAGACATTTCAAGTTAAAGCAATTTCCAAGTTGCTTAGAAATTTCTAAACAAGTGAATTTCTAAACTTCTGAAGTAGGGCCAGACAAGTTGTGGCCACTCAGTGGATTTTCCAGTGTTATTTCTCCTCTAGGATGATGGCCTGGTGTTGGATGATCTCTGTATGAAAATCATACTTCTGTGCACTTGCAAGCTGATGATTAGAAGGCCCTTTGGACAGGAGTTTTTTTTTTTTTTTTTGTACCTGTCCTCTGCTTTGTTGTTACTATAACTAATCTTGCTCTTCATCTTGAATTTCAGAAGAACCAAAGTGTCAATCGTGCTCATTCTGAACATTTGTAATTCAAGAAACTGTCTTGAGTTTTATGTGATTGTAGTTTTTATTTGTTATCTCTAGAATTCTTCCTCGTGGGTACTCTATAACATGGCTTCATTTTACTGGAGAATAAAAAATGAACCATATCAGGTAGTGGAATGTGCCATGCGAGCACTTCATTTCTCTTCCAGGTAAGAGTGCTTTTTTCTGGACTTCCTGATTCTCCACATAAATCAGGACTGTTAAAGAAATAATACATAAGATAACAAGAAGCAGCATCATATTATACTATGCCCACTTGTTCCTGTTCAAAGAAATTAGACTCCACACAAAAAATCACAGATGTCAAAAAGTTCAAAGTGATAATTATGTAATACACTTTTCATGTCCATTAAGGAAAAAAAATATATAATGTAGAAGTCCAGTGGTTCATTTGAGACATGAATGCCAGGACTGTGACTAGAGGAATTTTAATAAATTAAACTTAACTTTTCTTAAAGCAAATATAAGCCCTAAAGATGCTTTAAAATCATAAAATGTCTGTCAACTCTTATTTTGGGTGCCTAATTTGTAGCTGTTAGATTAAGTAAGCAAACCATCAAAAATTTTTAAATGAAGCATTATGATTATTTTCTCCACGTATTAGCATGCTTAAAGTGATATTTGGAGCCTAGTGACTTCAAGTGTCATTTTTCCTTGTCAAATAGTAATGCATAATCATGGAACACATGTTTCTTTCCTAACATCTAGCAACGTTTCTTCTCTTTTAGACAAAATAAAGACATTGCCCTGGTCAATTTGGCAAACGTTCTGCACAGAGCACACTTCTCTGCTGATGCTGCTGTGGTGGTCCATGCAGCTCTGGATGACAGTGACTTCTTCACCAGCTATTACACGTTGGGGAATATATACGCAGTAAATACTACTTTTGTTTCATGTGCCATACCTTTTGCTTTTTTTTTTCCCCCCTCTCATAGTAGAATTTTTTTTCCCCTTCCACTTTCAGTCTAAACAATGGAAATGAAGACATTAGGGGGAAGGAAAAATCTTAATGCTGTATCAAGTACTAGCTTCTTGAAGGAAAAGAAATATAATTAAATTGATTAGAATTTTAAATTGTGCAGGCTGCACCTTTTACAGATAGCAATACCTTTCAACTACAGTATATACCTTCATACTGTGGGGATTTGATCATTGATCAAAACAATGTTCATTGTAGAGTGAAATGTAGGTTTGATTTCATAAACAATTAGGACATTTGAACAGGTACAACCAGGCCATGGCTAACATTTCTTCCCCCTGTGTGTGTATATATGTGTATGTTTTTATTTTTGTCTCTTCAGATGCTTGGAGAATATAACCACTCAGTGCTGTGTTATGACCATGCTTTGCAGGCCAAACCTGGGTTTGAGCAAGCTATAAAGAGGAAGCATGCTGTTCTATGTCAGCAAAAACTTGAACAGAAATTGGAGGCTCAACATAGGTAATTGGGAGAAAAAATTTTACTGAAGTACTAGCACCATAGACCCTTAGGTTAGATTGTGTTGGGTAATATCACTATTAACTGGGTCATGAGAATTAAAAAATTACCTCTTCACTGAAAGTCTGCCCCTTGACTCCAAATCCAGTGATTTTACATAATTGATTCCAGAAAATAGAGAATGTTTTCAGTGAAGCTGTCATATAAATCTTTATAGTTTTGACCATGGTAGGATTACTGTTATGAACCTAGATGGGAGTGGGGAAGTTGGGGGATAGTCAGTAATGTCATTGTTATTTTTATGGAGTATACAATGTCAGTAAAATCACTTGTATGTGAAATATTTGATCTTTCTCCCCTTTGGCTCCAAGGGTTGGACTGTTGTTATGTTAGTTGAGAAACATTATTTGGCCCACATTTTAATAAGATTTGTGAGTTAAGTCATACAGCAATGGAATTGTTTTGTATTTGGTCTTTTCAGTATACTTATTAAAATATATGTTTGATTCCATAAATAACAAGACCAGTTGAGAAGCTTCACATAACCCAGAAGTGAATTGTTTATTTCTCAGATATATTAACCTTATGGCCTTTGAGTCTTACTTTGGTTATTAGAGAATTAAATGGAAACTTAGAACTTTTGTATTTGCTTATTTTCCAGTCTACTTAAAACATAATGTAGTGAAAAGGGAAGAATGATAGCTTGCTTATTTGTAACAGACTTCCATTACACCTGTTCAGAACTTGCCCTGGCTGTTTCTGCCAGTAGTATGCTCTTAATTATTATATTGACTCTCTTCCACAATCTTTAGAGCTCCTAAAATCTCCATATGTTGCAGTGTGATAGGTAATAATAAGGTTTGGGTGACTAAATGTTACCAGGCAGTTGACTTAGTGAAATCAGGTAGTGAAGAATATTTCTAAGCAAAGTTTTCTTTGCCCACCCCCCATAAACTCTGTGAACCAAGGAGCTAGAGTGTGAGAGCAGGATAGTATGGCCCTGAATCTTACCTGACTTTAGGCAGAATGAAAAGAAAAAGGGAAGAGGAGAAGAGGACTCTGGAAAAGGCTTTGAATGTCAGTGGAACCAATGAAAATTTTGTGGGGGGAAATATAGTTATTAAATATGTAAAAAGATGTATGTCATATTAAATATGTGTAGTATATTTTGATCTGTTTTATGGTGTTTAAATTTTATCTTTTTTGAACCATATACATTATTTAAATTATTTAGTTATTTTGTGGTGCTGGGAATCAAATCCAGGGCCTTGCAAAGAGCTGCATCCCCAGGCCTAAATTTTAGCCAGTATATAAAAATTATACATATTTATGGGTGTGTGGTCCCCAAGTTCTAATATGAGAATAACATTTATTTAGCCCTGTGAAGTTTTAATACATGTATGCATTCTGTAATATTTTTAAATCAACATAAACATCTATATCTCTGCTGTAAAGACACAGTAAACATTTATGGAGATAATTGTTTCTTAGCTTAGACAGCTGGGTGGATGGCAGTGCTACTTTGCTACAGAAAAAGGGAACATCAGAGGAAGATGCAGGTTTTAGAGAAAGTTTGGTTTGGGAAGGATCTGCAGTGGGCTCACACCAGCTGTTCTCTAGCCTGGTCTCCCTGAGGATCTGTGTCCTTGGCCAGGCACCATGAACAAGACAGTGTGATTTTCTTTTATTGTATGGTGTTGGCGATCAAACACCGGGCCTCATGAATGCTAGACAAGCAGTCTTTCACTAATCCACATCCCCAGCCCATGTAATGCGTTCTTTATGGCTTCTTCAAAGTCCAGTAAACCATTCAATGTTATGGTGGCTGTTTTTAAGGGAAAAATATTGCACTCATGTTTTGTCCCAAAGTTCTAATAAAAGAATAAAAGAATAGCATTTATTTCGCCCTGTTATTCTTGAAATTGTGGTACAGGTTTAACATTAAATGCAAGGAAAAAAACTAGCAATTATTGCTGAGAACCAGAAAATATATGCATTTAAGTAAGTTTTTGAAATTTATTTTTTAATTTTTTTTAAAATGATATTAAATGTTATTTAAAAATGTTAAGATCCCTCCAGCGAACACTTAATGAGTTAAAAGAGTATCAGAAGCAGCATGACCACTACTTGAGACAGCAGGAAATCCTAGAAAAACACAAGCTGATTCAAGAAGAGCAAATCTTAAGAAATATCATCCATGAGACTCAGATGGCAAAAGAGGCACAGTTAGGTAAGTACAAGGCAGGTTGGGCAATTTTTTTTTTTTTTTTTTTTTTTTTTAGTTGAACCCAGGGACACTTAACCACTGAGCCACATCCCTAGCCTCTTTTTTTTTTTTTGAATTTTATTTGCAGACAGGGTCTCTCTGAGTTGCTAAGGCTGGCTTTCACCTCAAGATCCTCCTGCTTCAGCTTCCCAAACTGCTGTGATTATAGGTGTGCAGCACTATGCCCAGCCAGGAAATTCATTTCTAGAAGACTACATTGTAGTTTCTGTGCAGCCTTAAAACAGTATAGAGCTGACTTTCCTAGATCTCCTCTGTGGCTAATACTGGCAGGAAGGCTAACTTTTTTTTTTTCCTATTGCTCCCTTAAAAACAAACATTATTTTAGAAATAAGATTTTAGACTAGAATTTGTTTCAGGCAGGATTTTGTTCCCCCTCATTTTGAGACAGGGTCTCACTGAATTGCTCAGGGCTTCACTAATCGTTGAGGCTGCCCTCAAACTTGTGATTATCTGCCTCAGTCTCCCAGCTTGGATTACAGGTATGCACCACCACACCTAGCTTCAGGCAGGATTTCTTAACCTGGGTGAATGGATTAGATTGAGTGGGGTCTGAAATCATCTCCAAAATCACATGTAGAATTGTTTATGTGTATAATTGGGGGAGAAGATGGTATATAGATTTTATTAAACTCTCTTAAAGACTTTTTAATCCAAAAAAATATATAGAACCACTGATCGTCTAGGAGAACTTGGGTTGGTGGGAAAACACTGATTTCTTTATATCCAAAATGTTTTTGTCTTATTAAATCCCAAGGGAGTAGATCTGACAACTGGACACCAGAGAATAAATTAATAGAATACCTTAAATTCCATCCTCCTACCTTGATTAATGCATTGGTCTGGAAAGTTTTTAACCTTTGAACCTTATCTGTGACCACTTTTAGAGCATTTTACAACCCACCTAACAGGTTTTCTATGCTATTTTGAGTGTAAAGAATATGATAGTCTTTAAGATTATTTACTGCTCAGTATATACTCAAAGGCAACCAGTGCTTTTATATATAAATTTGAAACTAAATCAGGAGGTATATAAGCTAAATTCTCTCCAGAGAGATGGCCAAAGTTTCTTGAAACTATGTAATCAATGGATTTTACAATTATATTTTCTGGAAATTATTTTTTATATCAGTTATGATATAGAGGAACCCCCTTATTTTATATGTGGAGAAACTGGGACTTCTGTAGAATGCATTAATGAACTGTTAATGAATATTTCTCTATATAAGTACTCCAAGTAAGTAAGTACTCTAGTAGGTTCTGAGGAACACAGAGTTGAAACTAAATGACTTGGACCAAGACAAAGATGTTGGCATTGCTGACCATGCTCGTCATTTATGTAACTTCTCATTTATGTAACTTCTCTCTTATTCCAGGAAATCATCAGATATGCCGTCTAGTCAACCAGCAGCACAGTTTACATTGCCAGTGGGACCAACCCGTACGCTACCATCGAGGAGATATCTTTGAAAATGTGGACTATGTTCAGGTCTTTTTCTTGATCTCTTCTAATTCTTACTAACTTTTGCATATCTGAGAATAATATTATTTTCCTCCCTTAGTTTCTTGTACATGTGATCCCTAAAATTTGTGCTTGTCATTTAAATCTTTAAGGTTTTGAGTGTCTCTGTGTTTATGAAGTCAGATTTTGTTCTTAGTACTCAGTTACTCCATGGATGACATTCTGTTTCCCAGAATACAGTCTGTATATATATATGTGTAGGTATTTTATTCTTTTCTCCTTTACCATGGGACCTAGAATTGGGTAGTTATTACGATTTAACTTGAAGCTTTTGTCTCCCCTCTTAACCTTAAGAGTAAGACATAAGAGTAAGATATATGATTTAACTTGAAGGTTTTGTCTCCCCTCATAACCTTAAGAGTAAGACATACTTAAGAGTAAGACCATACCCTTTGCCAAAATCATCAGTCCAGTTAGGTTGCCTAGACCAAAAACATCAACAGAACAGTCATTATCAACAGAAGGATTTATTCAGTACCATGGCTAAGTATGTGCTTTCTCTCATCTTTATGTCTCTGTGTACACACACACACACACACACACACACACACACAAATACACATACATGTACGTAAACACACATAGCCACACCTTCCTAGTCTGTCTAATTAAGAATAAATAATACATAGATGTAATGGTACTAAATAGTATATAACTGTTGCTGTGTGACATAGGAAGTAAGTATATCCAGAATGCCAGGTACCATTAAAAAAGAATATTGGAAATAAAACAACACTTTAATCCTAGATAAAATGCATCATGTCCTAATCATAGATTAGAAATTTCTAGAGATAAGCAGTTAAAATAAGTCAGGAAAGCAAATCACACACACAAAAAAAAGCCCTTTAATCTTAAAAAATTCAGATAACATTATAAAGAGTAAGAAGCAAAAATTAATTGGGCATTTAAGTGGGAAATAGTAACATAAACCAAAAGCTTCATAAGAGTTTTATAAACCACTTCCTAGCAATATCCCATGTTTGGTTTTCAAGAAAAGGTTAAGAAAAGCCAGATTTATACTCTCTGGGATTCTAGCTCCCTGTCTTAAATCCAGGCATTTAAAAGGAATATTTAGAATGAAATTGATTGAAACCCAGTGTAACTTTTGGATATCTTGATGTTCTTAAGAGTGCATTGCATCAGTGTAGCTTCCAACATTCTATTTTCATATAATCATATCACTACTATATAATAGAAGAATTTATTTCTAAAATAAAGACTAAGGACTAGAGTAGTAATCATTTTAGTCTCTGCAGGGGACAGGAATAATGAACCAGATTTCTAAATTAGTTGATCATTAATTTTAAAATTAAGCATAAAAAGGAAGCAAAGGGAGGGACAGGAAAACAATCATACTATCTTTCTGATATTTCAACAGCACAGTTGATTGAAAGTTGTTAATTGTGTTATCCTTGAGAGAATACTATTGGGGTAGTTCTTAAAATTAAAAGACCTGATTGCTTTACTGCTGACCTACTTTCTGATGTCCTAGTTGTGAATATCTACTAGATTCCTCAGTATGAGTTAAATCTTGGTCATAATTCTCTTTCCACTCACAATTGGATTGACTTTTCTTTTCATTTTCTAGTTTGGTGAGGATTCATCAACCTCTAGTATGATGTCTGTGAACTTTGATGTTCCAGCAAATCAGAGTGATATCAGAGATTTGGTCAAGTCTTCTCCTGTAGCCCATTCTATTCTATGGATCTGGGGTCGGGACTCGGATGCCTATAGGGTAAGTTAATAGAGGATAATAACAGGTTTTCTCCTACAGACAGTAGTGGCCCTCAACCTCAGTGATTAATATGATCCATATCACTATTTGGATTAGTGCAGCAAACATTTATTAAACTTCTATGAGTTTATAGAAGTTTAATGGAAGGCAATCTGCTAGGTAGTAGGTAAGGAAGATACAGGCTCAGCCTCAAGGTCTTCCCAATAAAGTTGTTATAAACTTCATATATTTAATCAGCATTCTTTTATTGAATTCCCAGCTGTATGCCAGGCTAGTACTAGGAACATAGTAGACAAGCTCCTTGTCTTATATTCTATTGAGAAATACATGTAATAAACAATTTGATAATTGGGGTTGTGGCTCAGTGGTAGAGTACTCACCTAGCACATGCGAGGCCCTGGGTTCAATCCTCAGCACCACATAAAAATAAATAAAGGATAAAAAACATATGTATTTATTTGTAAGCTAGCTCTGAATAGTTGTATGTCAGTTGATTGCGATACCAAGATATAAGGATGGAGACCATGTTGTTTTTATTCACTATTAAATTTTCAGAATTTAATTGAGTATTATAACAGTACAATAAATTAGGTTTAATTATATATATTACAAACTTCTCAAAGCTTGTTAGCTTTAGGATATAAGTTTTGTAGGATTCTGGTATAATTGTTTATATATAGAAAAATGAACATATTTAACAAGTCAAAAAAGAATTATTAAAGTTTGGCATTGGCAAAGAAAAATAGCTTTCTAAGCCAATTTTATAGGCATATGTGTGTTTTCAGGTACTGTACCTCATATTGACTTAAAAAGAAAACTTGCCTATTATTTCAGGAAGTCCATAGATAGGAAACTTCAGGTTTGGTGGCCCAGTGATGTCACCAGTGGCTCATTCCTTTCCACTCTTTCATTCTTCAATGTACAGTATTGTTTTCATCCCAAAACTTATTTTCCTCATGGTCATAAGATGACAGCCAACAGCAACTGGAACCACACGCTTTTTTGTTTACATGTAACGTAAAAAACTAAGACTTGTTTTTCTTTCCCAGAGACCCCAAGCAAACTTCTCCTGTGACATGTTGGCTCAACTGGTTTAGGCCTGCCCAACCCTGAACCAGTGTGTGGTGAAGTAGGTGGAATGACTGGTTTAGACTAATAAACCACAGTAGAAGGAACATTATAGAATCTACCACTGTATAGTTGTCTTAACATATTACATTTCTGTTCAGTTATCCTGTTATACCTAAATTCCTCTAATAGTTCACTTTGTATGTTGAAATATTGACTCCAAAGAAATTTATGAGAAGCTTTGTTTATTTCTTAGGACAAGCAGCATATCCTGTGGCCCAAAAGAACAGATTGTACAGAAAGCTACCCTAGAGTCCCTGTTGGTGGGGAATTGCCAACATATTTTCTGCCTCCAGAGAACAAAGGACTCAGGCAAGTGCTGATGGATTTGGCAAAGCACCTGATTCTGCATGATTGTCATCTGGCGGTTCTTTGAGAGCACCGGCCTTGGACTTGAAAGGTTAAGTCTTTATCTTGAACTCACCCAAACTTTGAAAATGTGAATCTTGTTCCTTTTTCTTGTGCCAGGATCCACGAACTCAACAGTGATGATTATTCTTCAGAAGAAGAGGCCCAAACCCCTGACTGTTCCATAACTGACTTCAGAAAAAGCCACACTCTGTCCTACTTAGTCAAAGAATTAGAGGTCCGCATGGATCTGAAAGCCAAAATACCAGATGACCATGCACGAAAAGTAAGGCTCACTTAGGCTGGTGTTTATTGCCGTCCATTCTGGGTAACTTCAGAAGCCTCTTAGATGGAACAAAAATTTGAGAGAAGGCAGTGGTTGAGCTTTAAGTTTATAAAACGGAAGGATAAAGTTAGAGAATTAAGGAAATGACTGAGAAGTCAGTCTTAAAGAAAGGTTCCTTGGGGTTGTTGTTTCATAGACCACCTAAGCTCTCTTTATCCTCTAACCCAGAGGGTTCCAAAGTTGAACAACACAGAACTTGCATCTTACCCAGTGGAGGCCATTCTGATCACTTCAGTTTAGCTTTGCATCCTCAAACCTACAGAAGTTTATATAAATTGAAAGCTTGAAGGTTCTATTTCCGTGATCTTATTATCAATTCTTCTTCAGCCCTATATGAGGTTCTTAGGAATCTGTATCAACTTAATAACTACTCTGCAAAATCATGAATAAGTTCATTCTGTTTTCTTTAATTTCTAACAGTTATATATATGACTAGGAATGTTTATAACCACTCTGCAAAATCATGAATAAGTTCATTCTGTTTTCTTTAATTCCTAATAGTTATATTTGACGAGGAATGTTTTATTACTGAATGTGGATTACTATATTAGATACCATTCCATAGATATAATTGAAATAATTACCTTTTTAATAGAAAAAACAAACTATTACCTCTACCTTTTGAAAAAGCTTAACTTCAAAACTATAAGCAGTTACTACTTAAATTCAGCAAACATTTATTGAGGCAAAAAATACCATTTGCATGGTACTATTTTGGGTGTTTGAATGCAAAGTTAAGTAGACTATGATCTTTGGCTTTAGAGTTCCTCAGAGTTACACCAGTACTACAAGAACATAGATTAACTGGGGATCTGGTGCTTTCCAACCAGAGAAGATAGCAGATTTTTATCACATCAGATGTTGCCTGTTAACTTCTGAATAATTTCTCATTGGGTTTTAGATGCTCAGGTTGACTTTAATGGGATATGGTAATTGCCATGTGATTAAGGGTGTGTGTATGTAAAAAAATAATAACTTTTTTAAGTTAAAGGAAATTAGTACATACATGTAAGCAGGTCAGCAACTGTTCTTGTATCAATGACTTCATGTTTTATATATGAGTATAAATATCTGTTCAAAGTAGTTGCTCCCTGGGACCTCAAATAAAAACTGCCAGGCATAGAAATTCTTTTCAAATGTCTTCCTGTTATTTTCAATTGAGTCAGTCTTTCTTTTGAATTTTTCAGATATTGCTTTCCCGTATTAATAACTATACTATCCCAGAAGAAGAAATTGGGTCTTTCTTATTTCATGCTATTAATAAGGTGAGTCATTTAATTTGAATGCTTAGTAATTGTAGTTAAAAGTTAAAATGTACTTATAAAAGATCCAATTTGGAACATCTACCGTATTTATGCACTAAATGAAGTATTCTGGTGTTTTCAGCCAAATGCTCCCGTCTGGCTCATACTCAATGAAGCTGGACTCTACTGGAGAGCAGTAGGAAATAGCACTTTTGCTATTGCCTGTCTCCAGAGGGCTTTGAATTTAGCTCCGATTCAGTACCAGGACATTCCTCTTGTCAACTTAGCCAACCTTTTGATTCACTATGGACTTCATCTTGATGCTACTAAGCTGCTACTTCAAGCTTTGGCCATCAATAGCTCTGAGGTAAGGTTTTTTTACTTAATTTATTTGTAGCTCCATATGCTATGTAGGATAATTCAGTTTTAGAGTACAATTTGTGTTTTTCTAGGAAAGGCATAAAAATTTCATATTTTGTTTTTCAGTGTAAAATTTTACATATTTCAAGAGATATATTTTTGTTTTATTGATTTTTGTTTTAAATTTTAAATGAGTGAAATTTTTAGAAACTTATATTTAAATAAGAATGATATCTATAGAAATATATTGCCATTTTTTATGTCAGTCTGAAAACACCTGTTCTTATTTTATCCTACTCGTCACAGTTTATACTATTTTAAAGCTTTAATTTGTATATATACTTATACCATCCAAACCAGAGCACCGTTTAAAGGTTATTTTGACAAGAATAAATAGGAAGATTAGTATTGATGTCCTGAGCCTCCCACATGAAGTCAGTTCATGGTGCTTTTTGTTATTTACTCAACAGTTCCTAGTTTACAGTAGACCACTTTTCTTTTGCTTGTTTGGCTGTTATGTATACCTAATTACAATAAATCAATTAATTTTAAAAAAGTATATTCCAAAACTAATATTTTTTAAGTTTGAGAAAAAAATAATTCCTAATAAATGTTTTCTTGAGTTACACAAATTTACAACTGGACTTTAAACAAAAGTTACAATCTCTGTATACAAATTTATTGCTGGACTTTAAGCAGAAGTTCACAATCTCCATACTATAAAGCCAGTAAAGTTGCCAATTTGTACATGTAGTATTTTATCAAATGCTTAACAGGTGCCGATACTGACATTATAGGTATGCATGTGGTGTGAGATGTGAAGAAATAGGCATTCAGATGGAAAGCTCAGCACAGCCATGTGCCCATGATCCTCCTTCTGCTTCACTTTCTATTGCTGCCAACTAAAGCAGCAAGGCAATTTTGTTTTTTTTGGTTTTGTTTGGTTTGTTTTAAGAGAAAGGAGCTTTCTTAGAGCTTAGTTAGCTTTCTATATTTAAAATAACATTAACATTTTAGTTATTAAATGCTGTAGTACTGCAAAAAGAATAAAAAGATAAATCAGTGGATTGGTGGGCACACCAAAAATATACCTTAACCAGCACCCCTCCCCAGCTGTTGGCATTTATAAACACTGACTTGTAAGCCTGTCTGCTGTGCACATATTCGACAGTATTGCAACTTTATGGTACAGGTGAACTTTAAGGCCTATTATGTTTAAGTATTTATTGCTACATAGTTTTGACATTAAAAAATGGTAGTATATTTCTATATATATTCTTATTTAAATATAAGTTTCTAGAAGTTTCTTATAAATATAAATTTCTAAAAATTTCACTCATTTAAAATTTAAAACACAAATTAATAAAACAAAAATACTTATGTCTCTTGAAATATGTAAAATTTTACACTGAAAAAAAATATGTCTTGTTAGTTTTCATGAATGGAGTTGATGCAGCTTATTCCTTAGGCTGCTGACAGTACTTGGCTATTATCAGCAATGGTTTCCTACAAAAGGCGTTTTCTGTATTGTAGCAAAGATTGCTAGCATTGGAACTACTAAGTCACTAAGAATGAATATTTTTATAGTTATGGTACAAAATGCCCAATAGTGCACCAAAAAATTGGGGCAAATAAAATGTTGTCATGATTAAGAATTTTTACCTATTTATCCTCACCTGAATTGGACAGTTGAAATAGCTGCTAACTTTTCTTGACTCTTTACTAGAGCTACATACCATACTAAGCAAGAGCTCATTTAGCTATCACAACAATCAAGATAGGATTTTCCCCTTTGATAGATAAGGAAACTATAAGAGTTAAATATACAGAAAAATAATGAGATTTACCAAAAGTCAGAGAGCTTGAATTTGAACTCAGAGAGATTGGCCACAGAACTCACAGTTGTTGTGATATCATACTGCCTCTGGGTTAACATTTAGAAAGCAAGTTTACTTGTTTCAAAATGTCACTTCTCTGTTGTAACATAAAATTTTTATATTTTTAAAGTAAAAGATTGTGTAGACATTTTGCTCATTTTGTTAGAATTTGTTTTTTTTTAAATTTGTGTGAATTGTACAACAAAGTCTAATTCCATCTGTTACATGTTAAAATATGTTCTCTTTGCCTTTTTAATCTTAGCTCTTAAAAATTACCCTTAAACTTGTCAGTCTCCTCAATTTTTATTTCTATTGTTAGATGTAAAGTGTTCTCACAAGAAATTGGAAAAAAATAATTCTATTGTTTTTGTTTTCTATTACTTGATCCATATTTACTAACTAAATATATGCCAACCTTATGGCTACTACTAACTCTTGTATACTCAAAAGAGAATGAGTATTAATATTGATTATTAAAAGACATTTACACAAGTATTCATAGTAGTTTTATTCATATTGGCCAGAAGCTGGAAAGTGCCTAAATGCCTGTCAGCAAAATGGATGAATAACTATGGTATATTCATACACTGGGACATTATACATCAATTGGAAAATATCAAAAAAGAATGAACTACTGATACACAAACATGAATCAGTTTTAGACTAAAAGAAGCTACAAAAGGATACATGTTATATATACATATAAGAGAATATGCTCTTTGTTCCATTTATGAGATTAAGAATAGCTGAAGGGCTGGGATTGCAGTTCAGTGCTAGGATGCTTGCCTACAATATGTGAGGCATTGGGTTCAATCCTTAGCACCACATTAAAAAAAAATGGATAAAGTCATAAAAAAGAACAGCCAAAGTCACCAGGAATAGTGGCACACACATTCAGCTATTTAGGAAGCTGAGACAGGAGGATCACAAGTTCAAAGCCAGCCTCAACAACCTAGCAAGGCCCTAAGCAAATTAGTGAGACCCTGGGATGTGGTTCAGTGGGTTCAATCCTCAGTACCCCCCTGGCCCGAAAAAATAAAAAGAACAGATGAAGTCAATTTATGGTGATAGCAGTCACACACCAGCAGTGGTTACTTTTGGAGTAGGGTTGACTTGCCCACGGAACCCTTTGGGATCTAGAAACATTCTAAATGTTTTATATCTTAAGCTGAGTGGCTGGGATAGGGATATATTAATATATAAAAATCTATTTGAGATGTACACTGAAGATTTACCATATATTACATACTTTAGAAAAAAGTCAAAAATACATTGTATATGTTACAAAGTTTAGAATTGGCTGATGTGAATAAAATGGCCATTAGCAACAACCTTTATGGGGTAGCCTAAGGAAAGCCAAAAGACTATTATGAAGGATTTGTAACTCTTACAAAATATTAATTCATTAATGCCTTGCTGATTTTTTATTTCCAGCCCCTGACCTTCTTGAGCCTTGGAAATGCTTACCTTGCTCTGAAGAATATCAGTGGGGCACTTGAAGCCTTTAGACAGGCCTTGAAATTAACTACCAAATGTCCAGAGTGTGAAAACAGCCTGAAGTTGATCCGCTGTATGCAGTTTTATCCTTTTCTGTACAACATCTCCTCTTCTGTTTGCAGTGGTAAGCATGTTAAATTCTAGCTAAATCATGAGTTTAGCTGGAGTTCCTATTCTGATCAAGAAAACACAAAATGATTTTCTCACATTTTCCGAAGGATTTCAGATAACTGGCATAATTCTAGATACATAGGAAAGAGTTAATTCATTACTTACTATAGATGTCTTAAAGTATTAAGGCTTAATTATTTCCCAGAATTCTGATTAAGAAAGGTTGAATAGCCAGGCACAGTGGCACATGTGAATGATCCCAGTGACTGGAGGCTGAGGTGGAAGGATCACAAGTTCAAAGCCAGCCTGGGCAACTTAATGAGACCCTGTCTCAAAAAGAAAAATTTAAAAGGTCTGGGGGTGTAGTTCAGTGATAGAATACCACTAAGTTCAATCCCCAGTACTGCAAAATAATAATAATAATGATAGACTGAATAAAGTATTAATACATATATTTAGCTGGGAATGATAAGCTATGTGTTTTTCCTCTAAAAATCTCTCTTAAAATAATGACCAGTATTCATGGTACAGGGTAGTTTTTCTGTTCATGTAGTCCAAGTGTGTAATGAGAGTTGAAGTAGTTCTTCTACATACATAGTCATGAGTCTGAATCACCTTTTCTGAAAGGTGATTCAGACCTTTACTGAACCTTTCCAATATTCACCTGGTATTAATTGATATGCCTTTCCCTTCTTCCACTCTCTCCCACAGCCAGGGGTACTTATGCACATGCCTAAGTATATTTTTATAGAGCCAATAGCTATACCAGTTATTTATCAATTAAAACCTTTGTTCTAAAAGTTACATGATATTTGGTTATTTACTTTTTAACTTTCACTGTAAGAATAAAATTCATGAATTTGACTCTCTGCCTTGAATTATGATAGGTGCAATTTACATATATGTAGATGCATAGTACCTACCCATTGGCAGGTAGACTAATCAGTGGGTGCTTCATTAACATTCAAATTAGATTTTAGTATCTGAGCAGAGGGCTGTCATTCCAGTTCCTTCAATTTGGAAATTCAAAACAAAACAAAACAAACAAACAAAAAAAACCTGACACCTACTTGTTTATGTGACTTGTCTAAAAGACACTGATAATTACTAGTAAATTTAGAACCAGAAACTGGTTTGCCTGATTTGCATACCAGACTGAATTAGTATCTTAATGAAATGAGAGACCATAAATAGTACTTTTATTTTTAAATATCAGACCAGTTATTTAGTAAAGAAACCAAAATTCCTTCAGCAACATAATGCCATAGCTCAGTTGTGAATCACTGATAAGCACAATCTGAATTCTAGTTCTTATATGAATACTGAAGGCCTAAGGCAGCAAGGCACTGTTGCAGAGCGGATAGCGCTGGAATCATACAGATCCGTGTCTGAGGCCTGCTTGGCTGTAACTTTCTGATCCCCGTAATTTGTATCCGTATTTGTACTATGAAAAACCAAAATAAACCTATATCATATACTTGCCAGGAGGATTAAACAAGATCTTTTTCATACAATAGATATTAGAATAATGTAAGCTATTAGAAATTCATGTGAATACAAAGTATTCAGAACTTTAAAATTATGGGTCTTTATCTTCTTTCTTAATCCTAGAAAATACATTGTGGTCTTTAAAAAGTTATAGATTACCAGGGCTGGGGTTGTGGCTCAGGGGTAGAGTGTTTGCCTAGCATGTGTGAGGCATTGGGTTCGATTCTCAACACCACATATAAATAAATAAAGTAAAGGTCCATTGACAATTAAAAGATAAATATTTTTTTTTTAAAGTTGTAGATTACCTAAGACAGCCTTATAAACAGGATTTCACTTTTTCTTTTTTAAAATTTTTTTATTCTAATTGGTTTGCAGAATACATTACAATTCATATTACACATATAGAGCACAATTTTTCATATCTCTGGTTGTACACAAAGTAGAGTCACATCATTCGTGTCTTCATACATATATTTAAAGTAATGATGTCCATCTCATTCCACCATCTTTCCTACCCCCAGACCCCCTCCCTTCTCCTCCCCTTTGCTCTATCTAGAGTTCATCTAATCCTCCCATGCTCCCCCTCCCAACCCCATTATGAATCAACATCCTTATCATCAAAATATCATCATTTGTTTTTTTGGGGATTGGCTAACTTCACTTAACATTATATTCTCCAACTCCATCCATTTACCTGCAAATGCCATGATCTTATTCTCTCTTAATGCTGAATAGTATTCCATTGAGTATATATACCACATTTTCATTATCCATTCATTGACTGAAGGGCATCTAGGTTGGTTCCACAGTTTAGCCATTGTGAATTGTGCTGCTATAAACATTGATGTGGCTGTGTCCCTGTAGTATGCTGTTTTGAAGTCCTTTGGGTATATACCAAGGAGTGGGATAGCTGGGTCAAATGGTAGTTCCGTTCCCAGTTTTCCAAGGAATCTCCATACTGCTTTCCATATTGGCTGCACCAATTTGCAGTCCCACCAGCATTGTATAAGTATGCCTTTTTCCCCACATCCTCACCAACACTTATTGTTGTTTGTATTATTAATAGCTACCATTCTGACTGGAGTGAGATGAAATCTTAGAATAGTTTTGATTTGCATTTCTCTAATTGCTAGAGATGTTGAACATTTTTTCATATATTTGCTGATTGATTGTATATCATCTTCTAAGAAGTGTCTGTTCAGGTCTTTGGCCCATTTATTGATTGGGTTATTTGTTTTTTTGGTATTAAGATTTTTTAAGTTCTTTATATATCTTAGGGATTATTGCTCTATCTGACATGTATGTGGTAAAAATTTACTCCCAAGATGTAGGCTCTCTATTCACCTCACTGATTGTTTCTTTTGCTGAGATGAAGCTTTTTAGTTTGAATTCATCCCATTTATTGATTGTTGATTTTAATTCTTATGCTAGAGGAAGTCTTATTAAGGAAGTCAGGGCCTTATCCAACATGATGGAGATTAGGGCCTCCTTTTTCTTCTATTAGAAGCAGGGTCTCTGGTTTAATTCCTAGATCCTTGATCCAGTTTGAGTTGAGTTTTGTGCATGGTGACAAATAGGGGTTTAATTTCATTTTGTTGCATATGGATTTCCAGTTTTTCCAGCACCATTTTTTGAAGAGGCTATCTTTTCTCCAGTGTACATTTTGGAGCCTTTGTCTAATATAACTGTAGTTATGTGGGTTTGTCTCTGTGTCCTCTATTCTGTACCATTGATCTACCAGTCTGTTTTAGTGCCAGTACCATGCCGTTTTTGTTCCTGTTGCTCTGTAGTATAGTTTTAAGTTCCAGTATAGCGATGCTTCCTGCTTCACTTTTCTTGTTAAGGATTGCTTTGTCTATTCTGGGTCTCTTATTTTTCCAGATAAATTTCATGACTTCTTTTTATATTTCTATAAGGAATGTCATTGGGATTTTGATTGGAATTGTATTAAATCTGTATAGTGCTTTTGGTAATATGGTCATTTTGACAATATTAATACTGCCTATCCAAGAGCTAGGTGATCTTTCCATCTTCTAAGGTCTTCTTTAATTTCTTTCTTTAGTGTTCTGTAGTTTTCATTGTAGAGGTCTTTCACCTCTTTTGTTGATTCCCAAGTGGGGTTTTTTTGTTTTGGTTTTTTTTAAGGCTATCATAAATGGAGTAGTTTTCCTCATTTCCCTTTCAGAGGATTTGTCACTGATACACAGAAATGCCTTTGATTTATGGGTGTTGATTTTATATCCTGCTACTTTGCTGAATTCACATCAATAGACTTATAGATAAGAATCATATTATGATCATCTCAGTAGGTGCAGAAAAAGCATTCGACAAAGAACAGCACCTCTTCATTTTCAAAACCTTAGAAAAACTAGGAATAACAGGAACATCAACATCATAAAAGCTGTATATGCTAAACCCCAGGCCAGCATCATTCTAAGTGGAGAAAAATTGAAAACATTCCCTCTAAAAACTGGAACAAGACAAGGATTCCCTCTTTTACCACTTCTATTTAACATAGGTCTTGAAACACTGGCCAGAGCAATTAGGCAAATGAAAGAAATTAAAGGGATACAGATAGGAAAAGAAGAACTCAAATTAGCACTATTTGCTGATGATATGATTCTATACCTAAAAGACCTAAAAAATTCTACCACAAAACTTCTAGGAGTTTACTTTTTCTACCAACAAGTTTCTTGTACTAATAGAAACTTTCTACTATCATCTCTCTAACCTCTCTTGGAATTTTCTTTTTTGGAGAAAGGGTTTTATATGTATGTGAGGACCTTTTTGTAGAAAATCTTTTCCTTAGCATTAGTTTCCAGTATTTTTGTTCAGTATTTCAATTTTTTGAACTTTATTCTTAGGTCACTCATGTGAGTAAAAAAACTGTTGTTGAGCCTTTCCCTGAGAGCTAAACTTTAAACTAGTCCAGGAAACTTAATAATGTGGAATGGATCTTTCTCAAATCTGTAGTGTCTGATAGTCTAGGTTATTCCAGTAATGTTATTGGATCCAATATAATAACAATAAAAGAAAATAATTTAACTTGGAAAGAGGGACTATAATTTTTAGTTCTTTCAGAGAGGGTTCATCAATTAAAAAAAAAAAAATATATATATATATATATATATATATATATATTAGCTCCTTTTACATTGTAGTTAACCAGTTGCCTAAGCTAGCAGGTCTTTGCTAAAGTCACTAGAAGTTGTTATTATCACTATAAGCCTAAAATCATTCTGATATAAAGATATAAATTAGAAAATAATCTAAGATCTTAATAAATATTATTACCCTCAGTGGAAATGTATGCTATAATGTTTTCTAAGTTTAAAACTTATTGATAACCAGGTATGATGGCACATGCCTATAATTCCAGCAATTTGGGAGGCTGAAGCAGGAGGATCACAAGTTCTAAGCCAGCCTCAGCAATTTAGCAAGGCCCTAAGTAACTAGGCAAGACCTGTCTCAAAATAAAAATGGACTGGGAATGTAGCTTAGTGATTAAGTGCTCCAAGGTTCAGTCCCTAGTACCAAAAAAAAAAAAACAAAAAAAGAACATTGGTAGTACTGAACCAATTTAAGTGTTGAATTTTTCTTTGACTGTGTTTTTATGTTACTTATTTCCAGAGCAGTCCTGCTCATTCTCAGTCAAGGTTTTGAGTTGTAGCTTTGAAAAGCTGAAGCTTTTAGGGTACGTGAAGGGGTGGTTCTAGGGATAGAACCTAGGACCTTTTACATGGTAGAGTGGCAAGCACTCAGCTCTACCACTGCTCTACATCCCTAGCCCAAAAGGCTGAAACTTGAAATAGCAAACCCCTTTGTAGAAACTATGAACTTCTTATATTACAAATCTGAACAATTTTGTGTACTCCCATTATCTGAGTTTTAAATGATTGAAAATGAAAAAAAGAAAATTTCCAAATAATGGTTAGCATTTTGATACCTTCATGAAGTCAGATGATTCAGTATGTTCTTGCTTTTCCATTTTTGCAGAATCAAAATAAGCTTCATAAGTTATCTTAATTGTCTGGTATATTATCTATTTAAAATTTTTATTATAATGATACAAAGGTTTCAAGAGATAGACAAAGCTTGGGATTCTTTTTCCATATAATAATCAAGGAATTCATATCATAGTTGTTTTTATTAGACAGGGATTTAACTTGCCCTTATCCATCTTCTTCCCAACTTAAATAATTCTGTAATAAAAGTCTGTTTTGAAAGCTATCAGTTTGAAAGCTTTTCAGATTGGCCTTTCAGGATCAAAAATAATGGGACTGGGGATATAACTCAGTTGGTAGAGTGTTTGCAAACTTGCACGCACAAGACCTTGGGTTCAGTCCCAGCACCACCAAAACACACACACACACACACACACACAGATCAAAAGTAACTAAGTACTTTTGAAAAACTAATTAAAAATAATCTTTCTAACTGTTTTATTGTCTTCTGAAAATTGTTTAAAGATCTATATTTAATAACTTTATACAGCAACTATAATACAGTGTAGTACCTTACATAGTATGAACTTGGTGGTAAAATTATAGGCAGTATCTTAATAGCAGCAAGGTTTTTTTTCTTACATAATTATGACATTTTCATGTAGATTTTCAGTTTGTTTCTAGGAATGCCTGCACAGGTGATATATTCTATTAATATTGAATACGGTTGCATTCAGCTTAAAAATATATAAATACTAGCCAAAAATTCTTTTTCTGCTTTTAAAGACATTCTAACTAAAACAGTATCACTTAGTTTAGAATTATTTATCTGACAGCTTTTATTAACTTAGAAATCATTATATTGGTTGCTGTTAGTGAATATGTTTTATGTGATTTGTTTTGGTTGATTGGTTTATATTGGGAATTGAACTCAGGCATACCATACCAATGAGCTACATCCACAGGTATTTTTTGTTTTGTTTTGTTTGTTTTTGTTTTTGAGACAAGGTCTTGCTAAGTAACTTAGGGTCTCACTAAGTTTTTGAGGCTGTCCTTGAACTTGCAATCCTCCTGCCTCAGCCTCTGAAATCACTGGGATTACAGGCATGCACCATCACACCTAGCAGTACATATGTTCTTAAAGCAGCTGCTTATTCTGACCTTACTCTCACCCCTTTCAATAGCATTTAATCCTTTTCTTTTGTACAGTGCTGTGAAGGAAATCTTACTAGGTTGATTTTTTTTTTTTTTAATTGCCCACTCAGGTCGACTGTAAAAGAGAAATTGGTGCTTCAAAGTTTGGTTTGGTTTGATTTGGTTTTGTGGGTTTTTTTTTTTTTTTTTTTTTTTTCCCTCCTGTGCTAGGAATTTAGTCCAGGGCCTTGCACATACTAGGCAAACACTCTGCTGCTGAACTATACCCTCTACCCCTCCAATTTTGATTAAACATTTTATTTTGGCAAGTTTTGAAAGGCATACAGTTTTTCCATATTTATAGTTTTGTTATTTTACAATTTTATTTAATCTAAATAGAACTGAAGTGGACATTTTAACAAACTCAGTCTTAAATAACAACTTACTTGGCCCTTTATAATATAAAATGAAATCTGTTAAGTGAATGTGTGATGGTTTTGAATATAAGCAAGATCTCTGAGGTATCTCTCTCTCTCTCTCTCTCTCTCTCTCTCTCTCTCTCTCTTTCACACACACACACACACACACACACACACACACAAACTTTAGTCAGTGGGAAAACTAAAGGGTCACAGAGAATGAAACTTCATGAAACAGTAGTGGTTATATTCCCTAATTAAAAAGAAGGAAAATAATTTTATTAACAATTATGAGCAAAGTGATGAATATTGAATCTGTAGAAAAATTTAAAAATGCATTGATATAGCAAACAATAACATGATAGTAGATTTTCTAAGCACTTACTATTCTAAACATTTTAAAAATACTTTCAACTTTGTAATTTACTAATTTACAAATAAAATTACGTCATTTGCAAAGATATTTTCTCCCATTAAGTAGAGTGTCCTATTATATCTCATAGATTTTACTTTATTTTTAATATTCTCTAATATTATTTTGTATTATTAGGAAGCATAAAACCAATGTTAGTTTTAATATATTAGACCTAGATGCTTTATAGATATGCTACAAATGACAGCATTGATGTTTACCAAATAAATAATTAAATATTAAACCCAGGATTTCTGAGCCCTGTCTTTTGTTAATTCACTGAGACACAGGCACACCTAAAAACATTGGCCCAGATATTTAGAAATTATGAACAAATATCCTATAGAAGAACTCAGACTTTAATGTCTTAAGCAAAATTTTTAGAATTTTATGCAAGTTTCTATATAATATATATTTTATAGCTTTTGCATCTACAGAAAAAAAGTAGCAATTTTCAAATCATGTACATGAACTTTATTATCTTAACATTTCTCTATTTATAGAATCTATTTATGTAAATCATACCTCCCTTAATAACTTGTTTCATTGTCCTGTTTTAGTCTGTGTTCTTCAACTTGAATTTCTGTAGATTTATCACTTGGATCTCAAAGCAATTTTACATGGTGTGCAGATTTTCAAGAAAAAGAAATCCTGCATGTTTCTGCCCTCTTGTGGACTCTCCAGTATTTGCAACCTGCAATTAAAAACATTTTGCTTCATCTCATTCATCATAAGAATTAGTGAAGATACCTACTTACTTTTTTTAAGATAGTCTTATAGATCCAAATTTTGTAGCATTTTAACATGCTGTTAGATCACCTCCATTTGTTTCTGTAAAATTTTGGTTAATTTATTACGGGTTTTGAAATCCTAAGATGCAGGTACATCTTACAGCAAAGCTAGATATAATTGTCTACATGTAGTAAGTATCTAGATGTCTTTACATAGTGCTTCTTTACTTAACTGGGCAATACTTATTTCATTAGCAGATAATTCTTTGACATGTATCTATATAATAGGAAAATAAGAAAAAAATTATGAATTTGTAGATTTAGAAACAAAGGTTATGCTTTATTCAAGTCATAGAATCAGTTAATAATAGAGCTGAAATTAAAATCTAAGTCCTCTGGTTCCCAAGCATTAATTTTTTTTTTTTTTAATGGTACTGAAGGTTGAACCCAGGGGTGCTCTAACACTGAGCCACATTGCCAGCTTTTTTTTTTCTTTAGACAGGATCTCCCTGAGTTGCCAAAGCTGACCTCAAACTTTCAGTCCTCCTGCCTCAGCTTCCCAAGTGACTGGGATTACAGACATGTGCAGTTAATTCTTGCATTCTCAACAAGTTATAATTACCCTACTGCCGTAGTTGGAAGAATTCATGTTAGTCGATTCTTGAGACATATTATTGCAAGTGGTATAATTATTGTACATTTATATAATCCTTCAAAAGAGGTATATGCATCCCTATAGAAAACACAGTTCCAAGATAGCTGATGTAGGACAGCTATAAGTCTCATTTAGAAAGTAAATTGAGGATGTTTGGTTTTGTTGTAGGATATTTGCCTAGCAGTGATCCAATAAAAAGGGAGAGATTAGAGATTAAGGAAAGAGATAATTGTAGAATCAAAATTCTTAAGTAGAAAGGAGGGAAGGAGAATAGGGGGTATCCAAGGCACAAATGTAGGGGTTTTGTTTAGATAGGAGCAGGGACAATATAAAGGCATGCTGAAAGATTGAACGGTAGAACTTCTAATTGCTTCTTAGTGAAATGAGAGGTTCGTTGTCAGGTGAAAATGAAGGGGCTAAGGATGTTGGCAGTTTCATGAGAGACCAAAGACTGAAAACAGTTGTTTCAGAATGTGAATTAACAAGAAGTTTCTAACTTAGTAACTGGTTAGATGTTGGTATCACTAATCATGAAAGAATACAAAAGAGAAATATCTATGCATTGGTGCGCTGGGAATCACAAGGTCAGTAATGGATGTGTTCAAGTTCAGTGAATACATGTTCATTTGGTGATTCCTCTGGTTCCCTCAGAAAGAATGTACAGAGTTTGAATAAAATACCAAGAATGGAATCTTAGAGAAAAATGCTAACATTTAAGGAGAACCAAGAGTGCTAGATACTGAAGACGAACAAAATTTGAGAAAGAAGAAGTTGATAGTAGTATGTCCTATATTGGTCCCCAAATATGACACAAACATCACCCGAGGGATGCAAACTTTCAGGCGGTACTTCTAATATTTATGGTTTATTTTAATAAACATTAGAAAAAATTACATAACTTTCAACCTACCTGCATCTTTACCTACTCCTGAAGACAACCCCTACATATGTGCCTGCGTCCTTATGCTTTGGACCCCCTCTTCTCCTTTCTCTTCCCCTCCTCTCCTGTCTACTTAAGAACTTTGCTTTGACAATTTTCACTTTTTATTGTATCATTTCTAGGCAAACCTACAATTTGTGAAAAATAGTACAAGTTATCCTTTATCCAAAATGCTTGGAACCAAAAGAATATTAGATTTAGGAATTTTGGAGGGGGCGAGTGTTGGCATATACATAGTAAGATATCTTGGTAATGGGACCCAAGTCTAAACATGAAATTTATTTTGTTTCATAAAAACACCTTGTACACCTAGCTTGAAGGCTGTTGTATGCAGTATTTTTGGTGTGTGTGCATTTTGACTAAAACCCATCACTTGAATCAAGTGTGGAATTTTCTGCTATGGCATCATTTTCTCATTCAGAAATTTTGAGATTTCATATTTGCAGACTAGAGATGCTTAACCTGTACTGATTTTCCCTTTCAGTATCCATAGATGTAAGATTAAACTGTGAATCCATTAGAGAAAAACATTATGTAAATATGATATTAGAACCTATGAAACAGACCTGACAGTCATTAGTAAGGAAGTATGGTGTGGGAAGCTCTAGATTTAATGACTTAGAAAGTCAGGATGACTTCATTTTATCAAAAACATTTTCTGTAAAATGGGAAGATATCTACATTAGAACAACACGAATAAATTTTAGGATAATGGAAGTATCAAAGTGAGCTCTATATATAGTTGAATTACTTTCAGAGCTATTAGCATAGTTTCTAACTCATTTCATTATGTCACTGAGTGACTAAAATAACTTTAAAGCAATGGGAAATTATGCCAAGAATAATTCTTCGGATGGCATGTTAATAATAAGAGGAAACAAATAAGAAAAGCCATATTTTTTTAAAATTCACTTATTAGAAACAAAAAGTAATTGTGTGTTTAAAGTAAAATGCAAGGAAGCCTGCTTTAACAGCCCATTCTCACAGGAATTAATTCATTTCTAGGAGAAAAATAGTTGAAAATTTTGATAGGTGATTGAAAAAATAGGGCATTTTTCAACATGTAATGCACACAGAGCAAATTTTTTCTACCTGTTTCACCAAGAATTATCGAAGTGGATCTGAATCATTGCAGACTTGACTCTGATAGTCTGAGTACTGAGATCAGGGGCAGCAGCTCCGTTTTCACTGTAGACATTGCAGTCGCACTTTTTGAAGGCAGCCAGGGTCTCAGGGGTAGCACTGCTGCTTTGTCACTCAGTTATGGACTACCTAATGCTTGATAACTTAACGTCACAATTCTATCTTCTCTGAATTACAGTGCTTGGAGTGTTCTATGCCAGTGTTAAGGTTACTCTCTTGAGTCCTAAAAGGAAGTCATCTACATTTTTGAAGTAGTAAATTAAATTTAGATCACAGTATGTATTTCAAATGTATGTAGGACGTCCACTGAAAGGTATCCTTAATCATATTTTGTGATCATGTATCTGTTGATCATGTTGAAAAATTATATTTAGAAATCTTTCCTTATATATGAGCTCCATTCTGCATCAGGAACTTACCATAATTTCTTGAATTCACATCACGAATGACAAAGTGATTGTTCACAAAACAACCAAGAAGAAATATGTAGAATGAACAAAGTGAAGTCTGTTTAGCCGAGCCCCATTAATCATTGGCCAAGATCTTGTTAGTCAGTGTCTTGCTGCAGTCTCCTGATAGGAACTGAAAGGGCCTCACTTCTAGTTATACAAGCTTATGTGTACTAAGTTAGGCACGTTCTTGGATGTCTTTTTAATTTTTTTAATTTAATATAATTAATTTGTTTATTTGCAGTGCTGGAGATTGAACCCAGGGCCTTACACATGCTAGGCAAGTGCTTTGCCACTGAGCTATACCCCTGTTTTTTCTTATAAATCTTCAGCTTTCACCCATTGTTCTAGATGTTTTGGAGATATTTTAGTTTATGTAATGTTAAGCTTTGCCATCTCAGCAGCATTGACACAAGTCTCCTCATTCATTCTAATTGGCAGAATACATGCACATACATAATACCCATTCTACATTGGTAGCAAGGGCTCTTTTTAAAAAATTTGTAAGTGATGTGTGCCTCAAAAAATTCTTTATATGTGCTGTGAGAGAATTGAAATGAATTCCCAGATTCAGAATATGTTTTTCTTTTTTCTTGGGGGGGAAGAGTGTAAAACAGTGAGCACTAAGCATTTAGACCCCTTTATAAATCTGATCATTGGATGATCTCTACTCAGTTCCATGGCCTGATGGAAACAAAACAGAGTCTCTGAAAATTACTGGGTGAAAAGAACTAGTAACATTTTAAAAATACATACAGCTGAGGAGACTTGCTATATATGTGTGTATGTGTATATACTAGTCTAGGTTTTTCTCCCCATTTTTTTTTCATTGTTAGTAGTTAGTACTAGTAGTTGAATTTATTTCATATTAAGGAGCTGTACTCTTTGGGAAAAATCTCAGTAATTTTGTTATTTTTCCTTAGTCACCAAAGTTTACTGGTTATGATCTCAGAAATTCAGGAGAAATTAAATCATATTTCATAGCTATTGGCTCCTCATTTAATTTTTTTTTTTTAAGCAAATCTATGGGCTGAGGATGTAGCTCAGTTAGTAGAATACTTGCTTCGCATGCACAAGGCACTGGGTTCAATCCCCGGCACCACACACACACACAAAAAAAAAGCAAACATCAATTTGATGTTCAAAATGTGCTTTTCTTAAAGAACTTTTTGCCCCATTAGCTATGCTGTCAGGCATTGGTTAATAATCCAATCAGATCACACATATCCAAAGTGATGATTATAGAAACTAATAATACAAATAACAATTCCCAGGAAACAAGAGCCAGAGGTCAATGGCACCTGACAGCTCTGGTGTTGAACAGGTCTGATTCCTGCTGTTCATGCAACAGTATAGCCCTGTTTTCATTAATGAGATTAAAAAAAGAAAACCCTAATATGAAAAAAAAAATAAGCAATTCACCATATCTCTCATAGTACACTGGCTAAAACCATAACTTAAGAGTTGGGAGAAAAGTGAATAGGATCCTGGAAACTGAATTACAATGTGCAAAGCAGCCACTGAGGTATCTTTCTCCTGGTGGCTTTCATTTGGTGATACAAAGCAAAAGGAAAAAGTGATACCATAACACTTGTTTTTCTATACTTTCCACTTGATTTTGTGCCCTGGCTGTATGTAATTAGGTATAGATAGATATACTCAAATCCAAGTACCTCTAATCACACACCCCTGAAGTGGGTTTTGCAGTCAAAGAATTGGGGAACTTGTGTTATTGAAGTCCACAAGTCTGTGCTAAAAATGTACTTTTGTAGAGAGGCTTGAGTAGAATTTTTAACCTTGGCTTGAACATACCCACTACCCATACTATTGAAAAGACCTGTTCTTAGTGCTTGCTCTTTGTCCATTTATCTAGGTCCTATGAGGTATAGTACTAGACCCAGGACCTGATGTGTTATAAAATTAGGATCTTGGGTTCTCATTTGAAAATGTGTCATTAAAATTCACTTAATCTTAGCCTAGAGGGTTAAAAAGACCAAGCTGCCTATGAGATTCTATTAGTCTTGGTCTGGCATTATATCCTTGGTCTAAGAAAAAAAGGTAAGCCTTTGTGCTCTATATGTATAATATGAATTATAATGCATTCTGTTGTCATATATAACAAATCAAATTTTTAAAAAAAGGTAAGCCTGATATGCCTAACAAGTACTTCTCATGGCTGGTCCCATCCCTACTATTCATATCTCTGTGCCTCCATTTGCAGTTTCAGGAATAGGAACAGAATTAAAAGTATATTAGAGTCCTTTTCTCAGCATCAGCAGGCAAACACACTTGGAACAGGAGAAAGGAGTCAAATGGAAAACCCTTAACGTTGTGGGTAGCTACGAAATCTAACCATCACCCGCCAACTATTTGTAGGTTTATTCTGTTAAAAACTGAGTGAAGCAGAATCACTGTAATAGTGTGTAGCTGAATCAAAGAGACGTCCTGAATTTAAGCTTGCTGATGACTGAAGGACTTTAATGTCTGCCTTTTACAAAGTCTGTTGTAATCATGCCAAATCCTGGTGTGTAATGATGCAACCAGGGGTAGTCTGTTTTCTGTACAACATCCATCCTGCTGGTTTTATGTATTTGCACATTTATTTTTTGCAAGTCTTCCCCATGACCCCCTCCTTTTCCCACCCCAAAAGTACCAATCTAACCCATCTTTCAAGGCCCCCTGTTGCCATATGATTTACCTTATTCCCTAATTATAAGTAAGGTTGCAATAACCAGTCACTTTAGCTACTGGGACTCCTCATTATATTTATTTGTGCACATCATATAACTCTTCTCCAAGACTCTCCAAACTCCCTGACAGTAGGACCAGTCCTTTTTTCGTCTTTATACTCTAGCCCACCATGTACTCCATGTCCTACCCCCATGTTTAGCACCCAGAATGCACTTTGGCAAAGTAGCCGGTGATATTTTGAGTCTGAGCCTAATTAATAAAAGTGGTAAAAAGCAAGTTGCATGTGCCTGCTGTATTCTCAGAGGACTGTATATGAACTCCCATTCAATTGAACCCCCATCCAATATGCATATATAGATGTAGATCTCCTTTTAGAATCTGCAGCTCCCAGCATCAGAGGAAGAAAAGGAATAGTCTTGTCCACTGTAAGCTAACACATCTCATAGTTATTCTCCCACCTCCATTCCCCATTGTTTTGTTTTTTGTTTTTAATGAAAGTTGCAAACAATGTCCCTTTTGACCCTCATTCAAAATTAACATCCACAGGTAATCATTAAGCCTGAGGAAGTCTGGTAGATTTGGTTCCCTAATATGGCATGAAGAAAATTTCCCTAGGCTGAAGTGTGCCAGAGATTTAAATTAAAAATAATAATATCTATGGCAGTTTATTTTCTTTTTCAATATAGTCTGCATGAAAACTGTCTCATAGTAAACTCCTAATGAATGTTTAAGTTCCCTTTTTTAGAGATGAAGAGTTTGGATTCCACCTGTGTGTGTGTGTGTCCTGGTATCTCTCTCTAAGCTGCTGCTCACTTTGCTTCCTGTATTGTAGTCATTTAGAAGGCCCCATGGCAAGATCAATAATCCAGATTAATAGCCAGTTCTCCTTTTTCTGCTGTAAAATGAGGCAGGGAGTGTAGGTCTGCAGAAACCAGTTCAGCCCAAAATTTTTAACAAAGATTTCCCAATGTGTGCAAAAGAGTATTCCCCAGGAGAGAATTCTGTTCCAGAGTATGTAGTTAAAGGGAAACACGACTGTACATGTATGGGCTTCTCTGTCTTCCTCTTTTTTTCCTCCAGCTCTCCTCTGATGCATTCACCTCACCAGGAGAGAATGCCAGTGTAAACCTGAGATTGCCAATTTCTAGTCTCTAATATGGTCTCTTTTCTCTCTGGCACTGCACTTTTAAGGTCAATCAGTACATAACCAAAGAATTTCATTCAGTAGTAATTGCTGAATAGGAGCAGATCTAAGGAGCCATTCCTTCTGTTGAAATCATTTCTTTTGTCCTCCCCAAGTAGAGGCCAGCACAGGGAAGAGGAGGTGAGGAATCTTCGTTTGCCATTCAGAGACAGTCATCAGCAATCCAGGTTTCATCCGAACTCATGGAGTTCTGTATTCTTATTTTTACACTGCTTTGATTCGTGGTGTTTTACAGAAGTCTCCTTATCGTAGGACAGTAGTTTATCTTCTCATTTCAGATAAAGAGCCTAGACACAGTAAATTGACTTACCCAAGTTCATATGCTCAGGCTTTAGCTAAGGCAGAATTTGAATTCATACTGTGGAATATGTCTCTAGGTAAAAGGTCTGTGGACTCTGTCACCACCCTTGAAGGTATAAATCCTAAAGGTATGTGTTCTCAGTAAGATTTTTGTCTTTCTAGTATTTTACCTATTAACTGTGCAGCACCAAGGCTCCACAGGCCACCCTAGTAAATGTTTCCTGATAATATCTTGAAGTCATTTTGTGTAACAGTGGTGAGCAACTGAAAAAGATATAATTGTGTTCACTTCATGAGTTACTTTATTCTGTTTTCTAAAGACAATTATATTTTACTAGAGACATAAATATTAAATAATGTTATGGGTGGACTTAAATTTTAATAAAATGAAACATTTCCAATGTGTTTCTAAAAATACATATTTACAAAACATCATTTGTCTTTTTAACTGCATAATTTGCATGCTGTTGGTTAGAAAGGTAGGAGGAAAGGGCTGGATGTGCAGCTCAGTGAGGTCAGTGGCAGAACACCTGCCTAGCATGTGAGAGGCCCTGGGTTCAATCTCCAATTCTGGAAAAAAAAAAAAAAAGAAGAAGAAGAAAGAAACATAAAGAGAAAGATTCTACTAAATCAAATCTGTTAAAAGGATGAAAGTAGTCTGTATTTAATGGAATATACCAGAAATGCTTCCTATATAAGGTAAATTTTCTAAGAGGCAATACAGGAGACTGTATAGTATCAGTTTACTAGAGCTAGTCGGAGAACCTTTAGAATATTCTACTCTTCACAAAGATGATTTTTCTAACATCTACTAACTTTGCTTTCAAATTCAAATTACCATTACAAATCAATTTATTATTTAGATCTTAGAAATTCATCGTATAATTAGGTAACACAGCAGTATTCCTATGACTTGTTTTATTTAAAAAAAAAAAAAAGAGTAAGTGAAATTTGTGGGGAAGACCAAAGCAATATAAACAACTAGAGGGATTTGTTGAGCTGCACAGAGCCCAGTGTTGATTTAGCTTCACGTATTTGTCTACAGTTAGTTTTCATATTGTAAGGCAGTGAATTCACACCATTGTAGAGTCCCTCAGAGAACACAGAAGAGACAACTATAAAGCTAATTTCTTATACTAAAAATCTGAGGGCTTACATATGCCAAAAAGCTTAATCTGAATTGCTATTTTCTTCTAAAAGACTGGTAGAAATGAACTCTGTACCACCTCCAGCATCCCCTGTGCATGCGTGCACAGACACCCATTGAAATTAGGCAAATCCCATAATAACTTGTAGTAGCCAGTTGACCATACTCAAAATTCTGCAATGGCCTTGGCTAAAAGACCTTATTTACAGGATTACACTGGGATAACTTCGCCATTGCAAGTTTTCAGGGAGACAACACTAAGAATAATAGCATCTGTGTACTGGGCAACTTTTTGTATTTAATTCTTAACAATCTAATGAAGGTACTACAATTAAACTCAGTTTGCAGTTGAAGAGATTGATCCTAAAGAGACTAAAGATGATTCATCCTGCTCTACAGAGCTGGAAAGTGGTGGAAACAGGATTTGAACTCATGTAGTCTGGTATTTGTGCTCTCCTCCATTATGTCCCAGTACTTAAAGAGCCATGCGATCTTGGCACCGTGCTAGCTTTAGTTCCTTGGCCCTTACTAAGTTTTAATGCTTCTCAACTCATTTGTAGCATTTGTTTATTGTAAATAACCCTGGAGGATTCAAAGGTAGCCCACCAGCAATTTATTTACTAACTTAAGAGATTCAGAAAGTAAGATTCTTTTATTTAACATGAATGCCTGTAATCCCAGCAGCTTGGGAGGCTGAGTTAGGAGAATCGTGAGTTCGAAGTCAGCCTTGGCAACATCGAGATGCTAAGCAACTCAAGTGAGACCCTGTCTCTAAATAAAATACAAAATAGAGCTGGGGATGTGGCTCATTGGTCGAGTGCCCCTGAGTTCAGTCCCTGGTATCTCCTCCACCCCCACCCCCCCCAAAAAAAAATGCTAACTCTAGTTAGAGAGTAGAAAATATTCTTCTAGAGACTTTGTCAACAAAATTAACATGAGAAGAAAGGAGAATTTCTTAACCTTAGAAATGAAAGGATTTCCTGAGAACTTTGCTTACTCTGAAAAACTGTCTACTATGGCATAAATGCTTTATCCTTCAGGAGACCTATACTTTGACAAGGCATATTAAATATTTTTGTTTTCCAGAACACCCTTGCAGGATAGGTCAGTGTTAATAACCTAATTCATGCAGGAGATGATCTGATATGCCTAAGATCTCACAGCAGTTCCTAAACCTGCAGTACCTCCTTGGAGTCTTATACTTGGTTGGTATTGCCTTATAGTCTTTTACTTCCAAGAAAAGCCAAACCCACCAGAATTCAAAATAGATGTTAAATGCTTTGCAAGCAAGTATAGAGCAGTATGCATAGAAAAATGTTTCCACTTTCACCTGGGACCTTTTTGTCTAAAACATTTCATTTAAATTATATAGTTCCTGACATCATATTTCACACTTTGATTCAAGTGGGTTATGAACTCCCATTTTTACCCCGTATACAGATTGCAGCATCGCATCAGTTACACATCCACTATTTTACATATTGCTATACTAGTGTCTGTTGTATTCTGCTGCCTTTCCTATCCTCTACTATCCCCCATCCCCTCCCCTCCCATCTTCTCTCTCTACCCCATCTACTGTAATTTATTTCTCCCCCTTGTTTTTTTTCCCCTTTCCCCTCACTTCCTCTTGTATGTAATTTTGTATAACCATGAGGATCTCCTTCCATTTCCATACAATTTCCCTTCTCTTTCCTTTTCCCTCCCACCTCTCACCACTATTTAAAGTTAATCTTCTCATGCTCTTCCTCCCAACTCTGTTCTTATTTACTCTCCTTATATCAAAGAAAACATTTGGCATTTGTTTTTTAGGGATTGGCTAGCTTCACTTAGCATAATCTGTTCTAATGCCATCCATTTCCCTGCAAATTCTATGATTTTGTCATTTTTTAATGCAGAGTAGTACTCCATTGTGTATAAATGCCACATTTTTTTTTATCCATTCGTCTATTGAAGGGCATCTAGGTTGGTTCCACAATCTTGCTATTGTGAATTGTGCTGCTATGAACATCAATGTAGCAGTGTCCCTGTAGCATGCTCTTTTTAGGTCTTTAGGGAATAGACCGAGAAGGGGAATAGCTGGGTCAAATGGTGGTTCCATTCCCAGCTTTCCAAGAAATCTCCATACTGCTTTCCAAATTGGCTGCACCAATTTGCAGTCCCACCAGCAATGAACAAGTGTACCCTTTTCCCCACATCCTCGCCAGCACAGTAATGTTTTGAACAACCAACAATAAAAATTAAAGGAAAAAAAATAAAATAAATTATATAGTTCCTTTAAAAGTATAAAAACATACCCCTCAAGTTTAGTCTAAACTATAGAAATCCACTTTTGCATCAGCAAAAAATAATTTGTACGCTTGGAAGATGACTTAGTACTTTCCAGGTGACCTGTCATAGTTCCTTCTCCAATATTTTCTTATTTCTTTGATGAGAACATCATCTTCACCTCTACCAGAAAATTAAGAAATGTTTTTCAGGCAGGTAGCTTTTTGTAGTTCCCCTTTAAGCCAGAACAGATCAATACTGTGGTCCAGAGAATAGAGACTTTTAGTTCTTTCTGAAGTGCTTCGCTTCCCCCTTAGGTAATTAGAAATAATTTTAAAATTAGCCAATTTGACTTTCTATAATTAGTCTAGCTACTTAGGCAGATCATACCAGAACTCTAAACCAGTCTGTTTTTAACTGTTATCTTAAGAAAGTTAATTTTAACAGCTCTTAAAGCATTTGGTTTTTATTTGATGATGTTGATGCTATCTCCAAAAAATACCCTAACAGAAACCTCGTGTTCTTCTTTCATTCCTCCAGTTCTCCTCTCTCCTCCCTCTCCTGCTGTCCTCTGAAAGGTGTTTGCTCTAGTTTCCTGAGTTAGAGGTCAAGACACTCCTCGAATGCACACAGCTGGCTTCAGGAGAGTGTCCAGGTTTGAGGTCATGCAGGAGGACTGAGTTTAGCTTTCGGGTCTCATGCACATCATATCTGTAAATTGTTGATAAGGCTTTTTTATTGTATATATTTAAAAAGATGAAACCAACTGAGTGTTTACAGTAAGAAGAGTGTATGAGAAACAAAAAGTGGCATTGGGGGCAGGGAGATAACCTCAGAAATCACAGATCTTCACTGGGTTGGAGGGTTACAGGTTTGTCTTTGCTTTAGTATTGTTAAGTTTTACACAACCTGTGTCAAGGTGAAAATGCTTTGATCAGCATCATTGTCAGCACTGTTTACTCTCTGCTTTTAATAGTCAGGCTTATTTATATCCAGATTAAGAGTTCTCTCTGAGAAGTGTGATGTTCTTCCTAGTAAGTCATAGTCAGCTGGGTGTGCGGAGGTGCTTGTAGCCCAGTGGTAATGCTGTCCTGCCAGCTCCTCTGTGCTTACTGCACGTGCCAGATGGTGAAAACAAGTGGAGGCAAATCAGCAGCCTCTTTCCTCTAACAGGAGAACTGAGAGAAAGAGAGCAGCTGCAGTTGTCTTCCCTGGGCTCTGCCCAGCAGTCCAGTCGTCCTAGAGTGCCGCCTTTTTGTTAGACACGGCACTGGCTGGTGGAAAGCCAGAAGGCCATGTAGTAAGACAGACCTGATCCAGTCCCAGGCTGCCACTCACTTCCTGCTTGAGATTAGGCAGTTATTTCCTTTCACTGAGAACCAGTTTCTTCATGTACAAAATAAGGATCAGTGATACTTTACAAGGTTTATATGAGGGCTAAGAGAAGGAAAAAGCCAGAGTACTCAGTAATCACTGGCTCCCAATCTTGTCCTTCCCCCTTTTCTAGTCCTGCCTGTTCTTCACAGTTCAAGTTCCCCTTACTCAAAGCTGCTTCTCTGAAGCACACAGTTGGCACAGCGCACTGCCTCGGTATTGTTTGTTCTATGTAGAAGCTTTTTTTAAACTGGCAAATTGAGTACAGGGGTGCTTTATCACTGAACTACCTCCCCAGTCTTTTTCATATTTTATTTTGAGATAGATTCTCAGTTGCTGAGGGCCTCACTAAGTTACTGAGGTTGGCCTCAAACTTGGGATCTCCCACCTCAGCCTCCTGAGTCTGGGATTACAGGCCTGTGCCACCACTCCCAGCTTTCTACAAGCTTCTTGAGAGTTTCAGCTCTCTTTAGGTCTTCCTTGTCTGCAGTACTTCTGTTGTGTGCAGCAGTCTCAGATGTGTGAGAGTGCAGAATTGGAAAATGGAAAGTGATTCCCCAGGCATGTAGTCTCCCTACTCCAAACTCTGTGCTCAAGAAGGTGTTGAGTCCACTACATTTTCTTGGTACAATAAGGGAAATAGCCTGAGAAGTATTTTCTTAAGTCATGGCACCTAAAAGGGAGCTATCAAATCCAGAAAAAGGGTTCTTGTTCTTCCATTGGTACAGAGAGAACTAGTTTGAGTATGTCTCTTTAAATAAAGACAACATTCTCCAAAAAATGACTTTTGACGTATTTGAAAGAAAGCAGTTACTTATACACACTTAACCAAATAATTGTTCTCTAGCAGAAAAATCTGTGGCCTTCCACTGAGGATGCATTTTTTGGTAACAATGGGACAGAGGGAGGAAGAAGACACCTGTTCAGCAAGCCAGTGAGGGACTAATGTCATAGCTACATCATTGCCACATCAGACACAACAGCCCAGTATTCTCTTTCCCAGAAAATGACCATCAGATGGAGCTAAATATTATTTTTTTAATACATATGAACACACAATTCCCAGGAGAATCAAAACCCTTTGACTCGTAGGCAAGATTCTAAGTAGAGGTCAGTCTCACAGTACAAGTCAAAAGTATCAAACAATGCTAGGATTACATTCAAGATTTGGCATTTTATGCTTAGATGAATCTTTATCTATATGACCAGAACTTTTTTCTTTTCTGTGTTGCCCGGGTAGGCTTGAACTTTGGGGTCTTCCAGCCTCAACTCAAATAGCAGGGATTATAGGTGTGTCCGCCATGCCCCACTCCACAACTTGTTTTCTAAAAGAAAAATAGGCACCTTTGTTATTTTGCAGTCTTAAGTTTGGAAGCTCTATCATTACCCTCCTTGGTTTTCACTTTTTTAATAATTCTTCACCTTTTGGTGTATGTCATTTTAAGCTATGACACAAGAATAGTATATTTCTCTGCTATAATTAATCTATTATATTCAAGTACTGATCTGTCATTCTTCACCTTTAAAAGCAAACAGAAGGAAAACTTTTTGATATTTTTAACTTCAAGGGAGTATTTTCATAGCTGTTACATAGTTGTTAAGAATGGAACAAAATCTTGGGGCTTGATCTTTTTCCCCAAAAATACTTGGTTCTTAGAATAGCCTAGCAACCGAAACTTGAAGTTCAGTGAAAAACTTGACAAAATAATGATCTGCTTTTGGTGCTTCTGCTCACCAATTCATGTGTGTGGAGAAAAACTAGCCTTGCCACCTTTTTGCTCTTTTTGATGTTTTGGAACCTTGCATTGTGGGATAACTCAAGAGAGATGTTTCTAATGTGTTATATCTGTGTCTCTTGTCATTGAGGTCATTGTCATGAGAAAACCCTGGACAACAGCCATGACAAACAGAAATATTTTGACAACTCACAGTCACTGGATGCTGCTGAAGAAGAGCCCTTTGAGAGAGGAACAGAGGAGGACCCTGTATTCTCTGTTGAGAATTCAGGGAGAGACTCAGATGCCCTTAGACTTGAAAGTAAGTTGATTTGACCTGGGCTGTGCTTCTGGGGAAAAATCAACTCTCTCTATCTTTAAGCTTCGGCTTTTCCCTCATTTCAAGAGTTCGCTTCCTCCTGTTTAACAGCCACTCATGTTGTAGAATCATGAGGGTGACTCTCAGCCGCAAGGCAGAAAACAAGCTCTAATGTGATAGTGGTTTCCACACTTCCTCTTTCCTCCAACTCACTATCTTTTGCTAGAACAAATTTGATTCATTATATACCAATCTTTCTTCTCGGTGTTGTTATTCTATTAAGTCACTGAAAATAGAAAAATCAGCTATATATACACTAACTCAATAAAATTTACAAGTGTAGAATAATGGACATGCCACCATTCCACTTTCTGACATTTTGTGCCATGCTGAACAGTTGTCAATTTAGAATGGCCAAAATGAATGACTTCTTTTTAGTATTCATTCTTCTTGACCAGTTTTCTCAAGTTGGAACTACACCTAACTCTCACTTCTTGAAACTCTTTTCTCTCCTCTTGGTTTCTGGAATCGCTTGCTCTTGCCTACCCTCAAGATCGACTCTTTTTAAGTTTCCTTTACTTATTCTTTATTCTGCTCTCTTTCTGTGGAGCTACCCAGTATCTAAACTTGGTCTTCTTATTCCTCTGTGTCTTACCTGGTGGTGACTCAGAGACCTTGAATATACCAGTGACTTCAAAGCTGTGCGCTCAGCTAAGAAGTTCTGTAAAACTCCAGTTTTTATATCTACATTTTTAGTGAGCTCTTATCTTGATATGCCAGAGGTACTTGACTTTATTTTTATCCCACTATTGAACTTGACTTTATTTTCATCCTATTTTCTGAGCTGCTTCTAATTCCTGTATCCCCTTTTAATGTAGCACAACTGACTCAGCCACCACTATAACCAATCAGTTTCTAAGACCTGTTGAGTCCACCATCTTCTTGTCTATTTCCTCACCACTGCCTGTATTCAAACTTTGTTTTTATCTTTGCTGTTGCAGTAGCCTTTTACTTTAGTCTCTACATGTGGAGAAAGACAAAGACAAAGCAAGCGAATATACATAATTGGTACCTATTTTTAAAAATAGAAGTAGGGCTAGGGTTATAGCTCAGCGGTAGAGTGCTTGCCTAGTGCAGAAGAGGCCCTAGGTTTGATCCTCAGCACCACATAAAGATAGAAGCCACCACTATTACCACTTTCTGTGTGTCCAAAGAGTTGTTTCTGAAATGTTATTCTGATCAGGTAAGTTGCATAGATTGAAGTGTTTTCAGTGGCTATTACCTAAAGTAAGAATCCAAAAGTCTTAGTTTGGCCCCTACTTCCCTCTCTAGCTGTGTCACCTACTAGTGTGCTACATGACAGGAAGTACAGATGTTTTTACCATTCTCCTCTCATGGCATGCTGTCTTGAGCCTCTTTATCTTTTCGCACAGGCTGGGAGTGACTCCTACATACACTTTTTAAATGGATAGCTCCCCAAGATCCAGCTCAAATGCCACTTTCTCCATGAAGCATTCATGATGGTCTCCAAGCATTTAGGTGGTCCTCAATGGTCTTGTTCCTACTATTTTTCAAAGCACTTTTCATATACTATTAATTATTTGCATATCTTGTCTCCCATCAGACAATGAGCTTCTTATATACCCTGTCTTATGCAACTTGACATTCCTTGTGAACTGAATGCATTTGTTAGTGAAATGCATTTGCCTTCCTGTATAAATTGGATTAATATATTTACAGCTACAGAATCTTTTCTTTTAATATTATATATAAAAAGTGATGTCTCAGAGAAGAAAGACCTCAAAGGGAAGGAACACCACTGGTGCTGATGAAAACACAGCAGTGGTGGTTTTCCACCAGTCATGACCTTCACAGGTTTAGGAAAGTAGATTAAGCTGTTTTACCCAGAACTATTGGACTTTAAGGAAATAAACCCCATTTACCAACTCAAAAAGATGTATTTATTCTTAACCTGATGGCCAGTGTGTTTGTTTATAATTGGGACTATTCCTCCCTGGTACCTAGCACTTCATGTCTCTTTTTTGGCATTAAGATACCTGTACAACTCAATGAGCATCATGAGGTTGCTTGCTAAACTAAGAATCCACAGAAATTAAACTGAGTAATAAGTGAAATTTTAGTCATTTATAGAAATAGTATTTATTCCAAAACAATAGAACTCCACAGTGACTAAGATATTTACAACTACCAAAGAAGTTCTTCCCCCGCCACCCAGGGCAGTTCAGAATAAAACCCAAGCAGCATCTTGCCCTTTGTCTCCCTTTTTTTTGGACACATCATTGCTGAGACAGATCATAACAGTGTGGTTTCTTTAGTTCCATGATCCCCATGTACTTCCATCCTGTTCCCATACTAGGGATAAATATAGTTGCCCTGAGACTAGGTTTTTTTCCAGGTCCCTTTCAGCACCATGTAGACTGTCTCTTAGGGTGGATTCCTTTTCACATTTCTAATTCAGTCTATAATATGATGGTGACACTTCCTGTTTACTGTCAGGTACTAACTTTTCTTTATTATCTATCTAAATTCTGGGCATCCTTTTCTTATTCCCCAGGTTCTAACAGCAAGTCCACAGAACTACATTGATACCAGTAGGCTTCCTATAGTATGGTTATCAGAGTCAGAAAAACTCCCACTTTTTAATACAAATAGTGTTATAATAAAAACTAAGCATATACATTAAAGAAAACTTTTGACATTTTTGAAAAACCTATATTTGGAGGAAAATTTAAAGATACAAATAGTTGAATTCTCTCCAGTTGCCACTATCATGGTAATTACTAACTTTGTGTGACATTTTATAATTTACAAAGTATTGTGAATTATGTACTAACCTTATGAAGTAGATATTATTCAGCCCTTCTTATAGGTAAGAAATTGAGACTCGGAGAAATTGCCTGAGATCTGCAGCAGGCAGTATAACTAAAGTTCATCCTGAAACCTTCAGACCTTTGTTTCTCTTAAATAGGGTTTTGATGCATTAGAATTTGATTGATTGATTGATGATTTGATTGTGGTATTAGAGATTAAACTCAGGGGCTTTTGGATGCTAGACGAGCACTCTATCAATGAGCTACATCCCAGCCCTTTTATATTTTTCAGACAGGATCTGACTGAGTTGCCCAGACTGGCCTTGAACTTGGGATCCTCCTGCCTCAGCTTCCCCCAAGTCTCTGGGATTACAGTTTTGCAACATTACACCTGGAAGAACTTTAGGTTTTTAATTGATAAGGTCATATTTTTAAAAAGTCTAGAATCTAGTACTACCTTTAGTTCATTAAGCAGAATAGTTAATGTCAGAAAAGTACAAAAGTGATTTCAGGGTAAAGGTCAGTTTCTGTTCTTTATTGTTTACAACCTTACACCAATAAATGTGTATCAGGGTGAGAGAGTTTTATTTGATTGTCCCTTTTTTATTTCTCATTTTGCTAAGGATTGGTGAAAATGTGTCACTGATTAACATTTGAAAATCACTGCTTCACCTCATCATCTAGTTCAGAATTCCTTCCTAGCATCCCTTACAGTGGAAGGAAGAACATAGGTTTTATAGTCAGAGATATTGTCGTCATGCTCTGGCTCTACACCTACTAGTTGTTAAATCTTGAGCACATTATTTGACCTTCCTCAGCCTTCTTTTTCTTGTTTATTTATTTTTTTAAAATGTTTCTTACAATGATTTTGAGTAATTTGGAAAGCATTTATTTTAGTTCCAGGTACACAGTTGGAATTCAGTAAACATTCACTTCTACAAACATAGACGTGACTGTACTCCTTCAGGACTTAAGAGGCTGCTTGTGAACCAAAATCCTGACAAACCCATAGATAAAATATATGCTCAACCTCTTTCCTCTGAGAAATATTTTGTGGTTGCATTCAAATATTTTGTTCTTTTTGTCCTATTATTGTTTAATATATATGTATATAGTTTTGTGTTTCCAACTTGATTCTAAATTGGTTATATTTAATTCTTTGGGGTCAGGAACTTTCATTTTCTTTTTGCTCCCATCTGTATATCTTCAAGTACAGAGATAGTCACATAGTAGACTCTAAATAAATAAAGATTTGGTGGTGGTTGTTCTTTTTCTAACTCATAGCACTTTATGATCTATTGATTGCTCACCTTTGGGGTATAGATGAAGATGTATATATTCAGTGTTTTTCTTTAGAAATTCCTGTGACCCCAACCCAGCAACCTTTGGAAAGGCCTAAAGGCTGCCAATAGCAGAAGCATGCAGTAAGTTCTGAAGTGTCTTTTCATTAGAACATCAATTTCCATTAATGAAAACCTCTCTCTCTTAAGAATTTTATTATAATGATATGTATTACCATATGTTAGGGGCACAGGGAAGGAGTAACCTTTGGGAATTGGGTTTGCAGAACTTGTGCAGGTAAATGACATGAATGCTTTTCAAATAGTAGTGCCTACAGAAAGGAAGTAAGGTTTCCAAACACAGAATCCATGTGTGACTATACACAGGTATCACTTACTGCAGTTCCTCTTGGCCAAAAGCCAGTTTTCTTTAAGTCCATATTCTTTGCTGGAGCCAAACCTATCAAAAGCCTTTTCCTATTTCAAGACTGGGTACAAAGAATCCTACGGTTGCCATAGGAAAAGGAAGAAAAAGAATCTAAGATGAGGGACTCTTAGAAACAACTCTGTGAACACAGTCAGATGCCAAGCGACTCTTCCAGTGAAGTTGCTATTTGGGGTCCCAGTAGCATCCCTGTAGAGCTGCCTTCCTGAGTGATCTGCAGAGAACTTTTAAATCACACAGTGCACCAGACACTATGCTAGTGTTCCAGTGCTCAACTTCTTGTTGCACGCCCATCAGCAGGGTTGACAGTGCATTAGCAATTGACAAGGCAGACCTTAAAGTTAAAAGACCTGAAATGCCAGTGGACAAGACAAAGGCAAAAGAAGCAGATCTTCAAGAACCTCACAAACCAGTGGTTCCCAGGTCCTCATTAATGCCTTCCACGCCTGTGTGTCTGCTGTGTGCCAGGTGCAGTGTTGGATTTTAGGGACATCAGAGCAAACAAAAGAGAAACTGAAAATCAGGCCTCTTAGCCCTGCATATATTATACTACCAGCTACTTAATTTAGGCAAGTAACTGACTACTTTTGTCTGAATATCCTAAAGAAAAAGGTTTGACAAACCCATATGCTTGTTTCAGAACACAATTAAAAATAATTAGGGGCTGGAGTTGTTGCTTAGCGGTAGAGCTCTTGCCCAGCACACACGAGTCACTGGGTTCAATCCTCAGCACCACATTAAAATAAATAAATAAAGGTATTGTGTCCAACTATAACTAAAAAAATTAAAATTAAAAAAATAATAAAAAGCAGTAGAAAGCAACAGATTGTTTCGGAAAGCCTGAAAGGAACTTACTTGAAAAGACAGCAGTACATTTTGTAGTCACTTGTATGAGTAAAGAGAAGAACCCTATGGCTTTTTCAAGGAAGAGTTGTAGAGATTTCTAACAGTGCCCCCAATTTTATATCAGACCTTCCCACTTTTCTGCAGTAGAAAATGGGATGAGAGGCGGAGATGCCACCAGAGCTATGGGTGACATTGTTGACCTGTGAATATGGCTCAAAGCTTTAAGTCATTTGCAACTGCAGTAGTCATCCATGTTTCTCACCCCCAACCCCCAGCATTTCTAAGATACATTGCTCACTGCAGCTATAGATCTGGTCAGTTTGAGTATGAGCATCCTGACGTTGCCTGATTAATATGATGTTCTAAATCCCTAAACAAGCGGAGTTGCCAACTGAAGGTTCTTGCACTGGAACAACAGACTGGCATTGTCTGAACTGTCAACCAGAGCTCTCTGATTAATCAATATCAGTACTTGTTACAAAAGGAGGAATAAGCAATTTGCTTTTGTGACCCATCTACTTCCAAAAAAGATGAGAGAGAACTTTCACAGAACACACAGCGTAAGAGCCAGCCATTAATTCAAAATGAACAACCAAAGTTAAACAGTAAAGAATTTAGGAAACTCGGGATAATATGCACCAAGCCTCCTTGTTATCTGAGCACAGAGGGGAGGTTGCAGGGTTATGAACACTGAGGAAATGTCAGGTTCTTGGAGGAGTTTTTTCTTACTCATTGTACCAAAAAGCATCCATGGGAGGCTTTATGTACTTGAACAACATAAATAATAACTTGGTAACCATTTTAGGAAGAAAGTACACTATAACACACCATAATAAGCTTCATCTTTGCCATCTGTCTTTTTCTTTCTTTTTTAATTCTTTTTATATACAACACCAGGATATAACCTGACATTATCACAAAAGCATGGAACACAACCCACTCCAGTTCAGTTCCCATCACGTACCCCTCCACCCCCCCACTCCACCCAGCTGCCTTCAATCTATTTACAGTTTACTTTGTTTGTTTCTTTTATTAGTGTCCTGTAGACACACATAATGGCAGGGCCTACCATGCCACATGTGTGCATGCACATAGAGAAAGTTTAATCAGATTCGTTTCACTATTCTTCCCTTTTCCTTCCCTTCTTCCTCCTCACCCACCCCCCACTGATCTTTCCTCTATTTTGATGAAATTCCCTCTCCTTTTTTTTTCTTTCTTTCTTTTTTTTTTTTTAATTTCCTTACCCTTATTTTGAATTAGCTCCCACTAATTCAAATTCAAATTTGACCTTTGACTTTTTGGAACTGGCTTATTTCACTTAATGTAAAGGTCTCCAGTTCCATCCATTTACAAATGCTATGATTTATACAAATCAAATGCTATAATTTCATTCTTCTTTATGGCTAATACTCCAATGCATGTATAACCACATTTTCTTTATCCATTCCTCTGTTGGAATAGCACCTAGCTAGTTTCCATAGCTATTTTGAATTGTGCTGCTGTTAATTAACGTCAATGTGGCTACATTAGTGTAACATTCTGATTTAAAATCTTTTGGATATATACCAAGAAGTGGAATAGCTGGGTCATATAGTGGGTCCATTCCTAGTTTTTTGAAGAATCTCCATACTACTTTTCAGAGTAGTTGCATTAATCTGTAGTCCACCAATAAAACATGAGTGTATCTTTTTCCCCACATCCTCACCAACATTTATTATTATTTGTATACTGGATAATTGCCATTTTGACTGGAGTGAAATGAAATCTCAATGTAGTTTTTATTTGCATGTCCTTAATTGCTAGAGATGTTGAACATTTTTTTCATATATTTCTTGAACATTTGTATTTCTTCTTTTGAGAAGTGTCTATTTAGTTCTTTTGCCTATTTGATTTTGATTGGTTTTGTTGTTGTTGTTGTTGTTTGTTGTTTGTTTTTTGCTGTTAAGTTTTTTTAGTTCTTTTTATATTCTGGATGGTAAGCCCTGTTTGAGGTGCTGGTGGTAAAGATCATTTTCATTCTGTAGGCTCTATCTTCATATAAATTTTTGTTTCCTTTGTTGTGAAGCTTTTTTAATATGATGCCATCCCACTTATTGATTTTCTTATTTTATTTCTTGCATTTTAGGAATCTTGTTAATTTGGTTCCTGTGGCAACATGTTGGAGTGTTGGGCCTATATTTCCTTGTAGCAGGTGCAGAGTTTCTGGTCTAACACCAAGGTCTTTGATCCACTTTGGGTTGAATTTTGTGCAGGGTGAGAGATAGGGGTTTGATTTCATTGTTCCAAGTATGGATTTCCAGTTTTAAGAGCACCATTTGTTAAAAAGCAATCTTTTCTCCCAATGTGTGTTTTTGGCACCTCTATCTAATACCAGATAACTGTATTTTTGTAGGTTTGTCTCTGCATCTTGTATTCTATACCACTGCCTTCACGTATGTTTTGGTGCCAGTACCATTCTGTTTTGTTACTATAGCTCTGTAGTATAATTTGAGGTCTGATGTTGTAATATCTCCTGTTTTGCTCTTATCACTATTGGCTATTCTGGGCCTCTTAATTTTCCAATTGAATTTCATGACTGCCTTTTCTAGTTCTGTGAAGGATGTCATTGAAATTTTGATGAGAATTGCATTGATTCTGTATAGCATTTTTGGGAGAATAGCCATTTTAACAATATTAATTCTGCCTATCCAAGAACATAGGAGGTCTTTCCATCTTCTAAGGTCTTCTTCAATTTCTTTCTGTAGTGTTCTGTAGTTTTCACTTCATTTCTTTTGTTAGACTGATTCCCAAGTATTTTTTTGTTTTTTGTTTGTTTTATTTAGCTTATTGTGAATGGGATAGTTTTCCTAATTTCTTTTTCAGCAGATTCATCATTGGAATATAGGAACACATTGATTTATGAGTGGTCTTGTATCTGCTACTTTGCTGAATTCACTTATGAGCTCTAGAAGTCTTTTGGTGGATTTTTTGGGGGGTCTTCTAAATATAAGGATCATGTCATCAGCAAACAGATCATTTGAGCTCTTCTTTTCCTGTTTATATCCCTCTAATTTTCTTCTTTTGCCTGATTGCTCTGGCTGTAGTTTCAAAGACTATGTTGAATAGGAGTGGTGAAAGTGAGATCCTCGTTTTGTTGTGTTTTTAAAGAAAATGCTTTTAGTTTTTCTCTATTCGGTATAATATTGGCTTTGAGTTTGTGATATATCATCTCAACAATGTTAAGGTAAGTTCCTTTTATCCCTACTTTTTCTAGTGTTTTAAACATGAATTGGTACCGTACTTCATAAATTCTTGACCTTAACTATTTATGTAGTGAATTCCATGTATTGACTTCTGTATGTTGAACCAAAAAATACATCCCTGGGATAAAACCAACTTGATCATGATGCACTATTTTTTTAATGTGCTTTCGTATGCAGTTTGCCACCTATTTTATTAAGAATTTTTGCATCTATGTTCATCAAGGATATTTCCCTGAAGTTTTCTTTCTTTGATATGGCTTTGTCTGGTTTTGGTATCAAGGTGATACCAACTTTGTAGAATGAGTTTAGCAGTGTTCTCCTTTTCTATTTTATAGAATAATAATCCTCCATTTTATAGAGGATTGGTATTAGTTCTCCTTTAAAGTTTTGGTAGAACTTGGCTGAAAATCTGTCCAGTCCTAGACTTTTCTTTGCTGGAAGGTTTTGATAGCTGCTTCAATTTCATTTCTTGATATTGATCTGTTTGAGTTTTCTATGTCTTCATGGTTCAATTTGGGTAGGTCATATGTCTCTGGGAATTTGTCAAAGTCTTCAAAATTTTCTAGCTTATTGGACTATAAATTTTCAAAATAATTTCTAATGATTCTCTGTATTTCAGTAGTGTCTATGCTGATATTTCCTATTTCATCTTGAATTTTGTTAATTTGTTTTCTCTCTTTCTTTTTGTTAGTTTGGCTAAGGGTTCATCAATCTTGTTTGCTCTTTCAAAAAAACAGCTCTTTTGTTTTATTGATCTTTTGTATTTTTTTTTTATTCCCAGTTTCATTTCAGCTCTGATTTTAATTGTTTCCTGTCTTCTACTGATTTTGGTGTGAATTTGTTCTTCTTTTTCTGGGGCTTTGAGGTGTAATATTAGATTATTTATTTGGTATCTTTCTGTTCTTTTGATGCATGAACTCAACACTGTAAACTTTCTTCTTAGAACTGCCTTCATACTGACCCAGAGATTTTGATATGTTGTATCACTATTCTCATTTACTTCTAAGATTTTTTTTTTATTTCTCCCCTGATTTCTTCTGTTGTCCATTCATTATTTAAAAGTGTATTATTAAGCTCCAGGTGTGAGAGTGTTTTTTTTCATATCTTATTGTTGATTTCTAATTTAATTTCATTATGTTCTGATAGAATGCAAAGTATTGTTTTTTTATATTTGCTAAATTTTCCTTTGTGACCTATAATATGTCTGTTTTAGAAAATGTTCCATATGCTGCTGAGAAGAAAGTGAATTCCATTGTTGACGGATGAAATAACTATAGATGTCTCTTGGGTCCATATTATTAATTGTATTTTTTAGTTCTGTAGAATGTTAGTTTATGTCTGGATGATCTATCTAGTAGTAAGAAAGATGTGTTAAAGTCTTATATAGAGAGCAAGTGGATGTTTTTCAGAAAATAACATAGCATAGCTGTCCTCGTGGCCACACTAGTGGTGTATCTTTGACTACCTGCTATCTAGCTGCTACATTATTCTCAGCCAGGCTTTTGACAACAGCTCAGTGGCAGAGATGATATTCTGCTATGAATTTTCAAGATGCAAATGGTATTTTCATGAAGGTGGACATTAGAAGTGCCTCTAAGCAAAGCCAACACTTCTATATAAGTAGGGTTGTAGTCACTGAGTATTTGAATGAAAACTATGTAACTTAATTCCAGGTACAGTGGTTGAGGAAAGCAATGGTTCTGATGAGATGGAGAATTCAGATGAAACAAAGATGTCAGAAGAGATACTGGCTTTGGTGGATGAATTTCAACAGGCCTGGCCGCTGGAAGGCTTTGGGGGAGCGCTTGAGATGAAGGGGCGACGTCTAGACTTGCAGGGGATACGTGTGCTCAAGAAAGGTCCCCAGGATGGAGTGGCCAAAAGCTCTTGTTATGGAGACTGCAGAAGTGAAGACGATGAAGCAACAGAGTGGGTAAGTTTACCAACTCAGTCCTCATGGAATTGTGCCCTGGTCCTGGGCTGGGGGCTCCTGGTATGCAAAATGTGAAGTTTTTGTTGAGTGTGGGAGCACTATTTTACTCCACACTCATGGTTAGCCTTCACATTGGAAATGTACCGCAGGAAGCATTTTATGTTACTTACTCATTATTACTCTTCTAGGAGATGGGAGGAAATGAAATGGGTATGAAACCACACTCAAACTTCCTGCAGACCTGGAATTGCCCAGATCAGATTTTTCTTTCAGTGTTCTCTAGACAGTCTTCAAGACTGTGATTTTCATTTCATTAACCATTTTTATTTGTCTTTTTTCCCCCCCAATACCGGAAACCGAACCCAGAGCTTCGTGCATGCTAGGCAAGTACAGCTACACTCCCAGCTCCCATTTTTCATTAATTAGCTGGATATGATGGTGAATGCCTTCTTCCCAGCAAACATGAGACTGAGGCAGAAGGATCACTTGAGCCCTGTAGTTCAACATAACAAGACCTTATTTCCAAGAGTATATAAAGTTTCAAAAGATTAACTTAGGTTAAGTTAAGTTCGGTTAAGTTAACTTAGAAAAGAGAACTTAACCCTAAGGCAGGACTGGATTTGCAGGGTTGTGTGGATTGTTTGTTTTTCTTTTGAAACTTTATATTTTAAAAAATATTTTTTAGTTGATGCATAGCATAAATAATTGTACATATTAATGGGATACAGTGGATACTCCAACATACCTGTACAATGTCCAATGATCAGATGGTGTAATTAGTATATCCATCTGGGTTATTCTTAAAGCCATCGAATCCACAGGAATGCACAGATTTCATAATTGGCCTAATTTGTCCCTGACTTACTTCTGTCTTTCAGATCACATTCCAGGTCAAACGTGTAAAGAAACCCAAAGGAGATAAGAAAACTCCTGGGAAAAAGGTTGAATCAAACCAAGCAGAAAATGGGCATCGTTACCAAGCAAACCTGGAGATCACTGGTCCCAAGGTGGCATCTCCTGGGCCACAAGGTAAACTTGAATGTTTCAGATGCCAGTTTCTTCTTTTAGATTTCAATGTCTCATTTCTCACAAAGGATGTGTTTGTGACTTAGAATAGTTTAGGTGAGAAAATAAAAGAACAAATTCAGTTATTGGTACAAAAAGTTTATTTTGATTATATTATATTTACTTGTTTTTTTTTAAACTATCAACTATTTGGCTTATATTTTTATCACCTTAAGCTTAAATATCTGATTTTTAACGTGATAGTCTAGTATAATATAGAAAAGTAGGAGTTTTCACCAGACATGTAGGGTTCAAACACTAGTTCTGCCATTTACTTCCCTGTTCCTCATGTTTCTTATCTATAAAATGGGATGATAATAGTATTACTGAACATGGTGGTAGTAAGGATTCTATGACCTTATATGTGAATAGTACTTAAAATGCACTGGCACATAGGGCCCAATCAGTAGTAGTATGTGTTTGTGAGTCAGAAATCTCTTTAAGTATTGGATAAATGTTTTAGAACTGCTCTAAGAGAAATAACACATATATGTCACAGTTTGGCATGTACTTTCAGGGATTCATATTTGTCCTGAAGCCCATCTATGAGCTCCATGTTAAGGGCCACTGCCATGCACCCAGTTGACTTTCTTTTTCAGCAATTAAATAACGATGATAGAATTCCTTTTTAAACATGTTATATTCTTTTTTATAAGGGTATTTTTCTATCTTAGACTGAAAATTTATCTCATTAAAATGTGTCTTATTTGATTGGGTTTAAGTACTTACCAAAACTGAAAGCAAAGGCCCATAAAAAAATATAAATAATGGGGTCAGCTTTGTTGAATCCAAGAACAAACCTGTAATAAATTCTGAGGACACCAAGAAGGATATTTGTTTATGACTAGAGTTAAAAGCGTGAGTTACTTCTATTATTAAAGGAAGCTGACATTTGTTAACAAGTTACAGGAGGAAGACAACACTTGCCTCTGTTAGGTCTGTCTCAGTATCAGTGAAAATGATGTCCATACATAAAAGATGGAAATGAAGAGTCCAATGAATTTTCATTAAATGTTGTTATTAAATGTCATAGAATTATGAAGGAAGAAAATTTAGATGAATACTTACTTGTTCTTAGGGTGAAGAACTTTCCTAAGGAAGAGAGAAAAAAAATAATGTGGCACTAGAAAGCACTACAGAATAAAAAGACAAAGGGCTGAAATGAAAGGTTTTCCAAATATTTCTATATATTTATAGAATATATGATGAAGGATATCACTATCATTTAAATAACAGATGCACAACTCAACATCAAAAATACAGTATGGTATTTCAATAAAGTATGAGCAGATTTTTCACCAAATATACATACATACACACACACTTAGGCATTACTAAACACGTGAGAAATTCAGCTTACTAGCAATCAAAGGAGGGCAAACATAAAAAGTCAGTCACTATTTTCACTTATCAAGTTATTTTTAAATGTGTAATAAACAGCAAAAGCTAATAAAATGAATTTGGGTATAGTTTTACAAGAGACAAAAAAATTTCAAAATATACCAATAATTCTACTTCCAGTAATTTACCCTAAATAAATCATCTAATAGGTAGTGCAAAAGATGGCAGTTGATTGTGGGGTTGCTCACTATAGTAAAAATTTGAAAACAACCTGAATGTTATAGCTGCATAAGTAAATTACAACATGTCTGTGCTGTGTACAATGCAACCAGGATAGTTTGTAATCTAGCAGATGAACAAATGCAGTGTATAAAATAGCATAGAAATACTTCAATTCTTGTGAAATAGTAAATATGCTCTTTTTATCAACTATATATTTTTTTACATTTCAGTATCTCTGAAATTCAGATACATCTTACCCATTGGTTATATCTTACAATAGTTGTAGTTATTTTCCTTTGTTAAATTGCTTAAAACAATATTCACCTTACAACTGATGACATCTTAGATTTGGTGAAATATGGTATAATAAACAAGTGCATAGACATAAGTGTAGAAAGGAGTTACAAAAAATGCTGTAAGTGGTCCTCTCTGGGTAATGCAGTGCTTTAGGTAATTTTTAAAAAATTTTCTTCTATAGCCTTTCCATGTTCTAAATATTACATAATAAACCTGTGTTACTTTTTAAACAAAAATCTAAAAGTTTCTTACAAAAGTGGAAATTACAGCCACATATGATTGAAACAGTATGAGAGCACTAAAGCAGTGTTAAGTGGACTCAATTTGGGGTGGGGCATTGAACATGCTTGCAAGTTAGATCATGGAACCACTTATTCCCATTAAAATGAGAAGTTCTGAGCATGGAAGACATGTGGAAATACAGGCTCAATATCCCAATTTTTAAATAAATACAGATTCCGTCTACTGTCAGCTCATAATCTTCCTGGGAAATCCTGACAATGTTCTAAAGCAAAGTATGAAACAGATAGTTTGTGAGCTGTAGGGAAAAAGTTGAGATCATTAAGAGCCATTATAGATTTTCTAAGAACTAATCATAACACTCAACTAATTTCATTTCCTTTTTTGGTTAGGGCTACTAGACTGGAAGACCAGGGAAGTGCCATAGACATAATGTAACTGGATCTCAGCAAGGCATTTAACGAGCCTCTTATGATACCTTGTGAACAAGATGGAGAGATGTGTTCCCATTGCCTGCAGGATAAAGTGCAGACTTCCTAGTGTGGCTACAAGACCCTTTACAGCCTGGCCTCTCTCTGCCCTCCAGCACCATTCTCTGAACCAGCCATGTTCTTATTTTACATCTGTGCCTTTGCACATGCCGTTCCCTCTGCCTGGAATGCCCTTATGCCACCTCTGCGGTGCTAAAATACCACTCATCCTTAAACTTCAAACTCAAGTGCCACCTCTTCCTTGGTGCCTGCAAGCAGAATTAGTTGTTCTCTGTGCAAGTGTTCTCTTCCTTCACCCCAGCACTTACCATTATAGTATAATGATGTCTATTTGCCTTTCTCACTAGACTGTGAGCTCAAGAGCAGGCTGTCTTATTGTTCCTGTGTGTATTGCTAGTGTTTTACACAGTTCTCAGCCCCTTATAATAGGTGCTCAATAAATATTTTTCAAGTGAATTTCTTAAATATAAAAGGAAAATAAGCTTTATTGTAAAACCTATGATATGTCTAAAGTGATTCATTTTAACAGAGTTAATTGGAAATTTTTCTAAACCATTCTTTTCTTTTTTATTAAAATCTAAATTTAAACCCCTGCCTGTTCCTCAAATGGTTTTCTGTTATTGGTAAATTCTTATAGGATAAAGGTGCTAGGCAGAACTCAAGTTCTTCTCTCATCCATTCCCTTGTAATTCCTTCATAAGTCCCCTACCCAGATGAGACTTGGTTCCACTCTTTTCTTGAGGACTTGATCTAGAAAAAGGGCCTAAACCCAAAAGGTAGTACTTGTGTAGGATATCAACAAACAGAGCTTTATCTGTCATGCTGTCAACACTTGTAATCCCAGCGACAGGGGAGAATGAAGCAGGAAATTCCCAAATTTGAGGCCAATCTGAGCAACTTAGTGATATCCTCAGCAACTTAGCAAGACCCTGTCTCCAAAAACTAGGGATATAGTTCAGTGGTGAAATGTCACTGGGTTCAATTCCTGATGCCAAAAAATAAATAAATACATAATAAAACAAACAGCTTTAATAGCATTGAATAGTGTGCTGATTGGAAGCATTGGTGTGAGAGTCAAATGACCTGGGCTGGATTCCAGCCCTGCTACCTGCTCTACCACATGTTGGGCAGGTCACTCACTCTCTCTGAGTCCCTGTTATCTCATGTGAGATGGGAGGATTAAAGCCTGCCTCCTGAGGTTGTGAATGTACAGCACCTAGCCCAGGACCTGAATACACCGCAAGTGCCCTTGTAACAAATGGCAGCCTTTCCTCATCATCATTTCCCACCCTGATGCTTTTCTTTACAGCAGTGGTTCTCCACCAAAGGGTGATTTTGTCCCCCAGGGATATTTGGCAGCATCTGGAGACATTTGGGGTGGGTGTAACCGGGGCTGGTGTAACTGTCCTCTAGTAGGTAGAGGACAGAGATGCTGATAAACGTTCCCCAATGAACAGGACAGGTCTTACAACCAAAATAACTAGCTCAACATGTCAACAGTGTCAGTTTGAGAAACCTTACATTTGAGATATAAGTTTCTTCTAAATTAAATTTGTCTTAATCAAAATATAGGAGGGTAAAATTAAGTAAGAATGCTAACATTTAAGAATATCTTAATTCTGGGGTCTGGGGATATGGCTCAAGTAGTAGCGTACTCACCTGGCATGAGTGAGGCACTGGGTTCGATCCTCAGCACCACATAAAAATAAAATAAAGATATTGTGTCCACCTAAAGCTAAAAAATAAATATTTTTAAAAAAGAATACCTTAATCCTTATTTATGTTGATCAACCTTAAATCCAACAAAGCATTCTATTTTTACTTCAACTAATTTCAAGAATAAGGCTTTATTCAAATATGACTTTTACTCCTGTTGCCATGAATGACAAGATTTTAATTAGATGTGTTTGTTGACTATGGAAATGATTAAACCCTAAAGAATGACTGGCATCACCAAATGCGCTCATCTGGATGGAATAATCACCTTTATAGTTATGTCCATTCATGGCATACTTTCCTTCCAGGAAAAAAACGAGACTACCAGAGTCTGGGGTGGCCCAGCCCAGATGAGTGCCTCAAGCTCCGCTGGGTAGAGCTGACTGCCATCGTGAGTACCTGGCTTGCAGTTTCTTCAAAAAACATTGAGTGAGTATCTTCAACCTCTCCTTTCTTCATGACATTGCAACAGCAGGCCCACTGGGCTATAGCTGACTTTAGGGATGTCCTCTTTGTCAACAGCTCTCAGAAGAGTAGCCTTCCTGGAGCTGTGGTCAGCCAAGGATGACCATTGCTGACCACAGCCACAGAATGGACTCATGTCATGACAGGGAAGCTGTGAACGTGCCCTTGCTCTTAGTGCACTCACCCACATTTTGGAGAAGCCATCAGAAATCATGTGTAACTTTGTTGAGTTGAAGGTTAGATCCCTTGTAGAAACAAACCCATGGTCTCTTGTGAACACTGTACACTTGTAGGGCAGCCAGAGCAAGTCCAGACTTACCAAAAGTGCCAGATTCGGGCCAAACACAGTTGCCTCTCTGGTAACTGCTTTTTTTCATTGGTCAATGTATTACGGGCTTTTTCTGTCTGTGTTGGAACTCCCCAAGGTTTACCACTAAGCCTTCTGATTTTACAATCACTCTCAGACTCACCTACTCTCAAACTGCATTCACCACTGATAAATTAATAACTCCCAAATTTAGATCTCCAGCCCAGATCATTCTTCAAAGCCCTCAACTCATTTATGGACTCATCTACTGAACCCTCTATCTACATCTCTCTTAGGCACCCCAAGCACAAGAAAACAAAACCCATGAATTTCTTGCCCACAATCCATTTTAAAAAAAAATCACTGGTTCTTTTTTGTTGTTGTTTCATTTCATATTTTAATAAACATCCCTAGGAATCCAAGGCATCATACTTAACTTTAGGCCAGGAATCCAAGGCATCATCCTTAATAACCCTTCTCCCTTCTCCATTAAACCCAGTCTGTGCCAATTCTTGCCACTTTTACTCGCTGAGTACTTTTCCAAATCATTTACTCCATTACCACTGCTTCCTTCTGAAACAGCACTATCATCTCCACTCAGCTTCCTCCTGTTGCCCTCTTGCTCTGTGCACTCTTGCACTCTTGTCCTACTTGATCCATTCACTCCTCAGTGCTCAGAATTATCTGAATACAAGTCAAAAAAAAAAATTTTTTTTTTTTTTTTTTGGTACTGGGAATTGAACTCAGGTTGCTTAACCACTGAGCCACATCCCCAGCCCCTTTTATTTTTAATTTAGAGACAGGGTCTTTCTTGCTAAGTTGCTTAGGGCCTCGCTGAATTGCTGAGGCTGGCTTTGAAGTTACGATCCTCCTGCCTCAGCTTTTGGAGCCACTGGGATTACAGGCGTGTGCTACCGCACCTGGGAAGTCAAATCATATTTAAAACACTCTGGTAACTTCTTATTGCTCTGCGCCCTGTCTTGCCACCTTCAGCTTTGCCCTCCCTCCATGTGCTGTGGCCTTTACCTGCAATGTTGTTCTCACTACTTTTCTCACCTGGTTCATTCATACTTAAGATTTTCTACGTAAATCTTACTTCTTCTGGGAAGCCTTCATGAAACAGCCCCCTCCTCATGGTGCAGAGGAAATATATACCATTCATTATGCCATCGTTTGATCTTTTCTAACTTACCACATCTGTAATAAGTGAGTCCTGCACAAGATGATGAGCACACAGAAGGAACCATATTTTCTGTATTACTTTTAAATATAATTATTGTAGCCCTGAGGTCTGACATGTAATAAGTTCTGTATAAATAATGAATGAATGAATGAATGGCTACCTGATATGTTAAAATTTTTAAATGGCTTGTTTGAACTTGATTTTTGAAGTAAAATTCTGCAGTGCCAACTTGCCATTATCAGCACATATGATAGTCTATAACATGTAACCCCTGTGTAGTGGGAAAATGCCCTCTTGGGGTCCTAAAGGAAAGTATCTAACATCTTATACACAGTGTAGGGCACAGTTGTGTCTATAAAATTCACTTGGAGTCATAAAGGAAAATATTTCTTACACATAGCATAATGCACAGCCATGTCTGTAGAGAATTTACTATCAAGCCTTTTGGGGACTTCTTCTATGGGGACAAATGTGCTTTTGTGCATAAAGGAAAAGATAGGAACCAGGTATATGTGTTATCACCATCTGTACCCTGGAAGAAGTCCTACGAGAAAACCCACCCATTTGGAAACCTCCCCGGTGAGGAGTTTGTGGAAGTGAGGAGGTGGAAGTCATGGGCAGCAGATTGTTAGTGCTCGTCACTCTACCCACTTGGATTTGGCTCATGTGGTATTCTTCATTTTCCAGCATCACAGAACACATAGACTTTGCCACCCCCATACAGCAGCCAGCAACAGAGCCCCTGTGCAATGGCAATCTCCCCACGAGCATGCATACCCTGGACCACTTGCACGGGGTGTCCAACCGAGCCAGTCTGCACTACACTGGTGAGAGTCAGCTGACAGAGGTGAGTGCTCAGCTTTGTTCAGCCTGTTGCATTTTTAGCCTCACTGTTGTGAAAGTACAAATGGCCAGGACTCATTTTTTGCTATTTTTCAGTTAGCTGTTATCTAGGTGGGCTTGAGATCTAGTGTAATGTCTTTCAGGCCCTGGGACTGAGCCAGTGCTTTCTTTATTACTACAAAATTTTTAATTTGACTTATCCCTCTAGGTGCGTAGTATTCTGCCTTGCTATCAGATAGAGGCTCATGAGAGAAGTATGTGAAGCAGTTAATTCTCCTGATGGCATTCTAAAGAAGAGGGAGAGGACAGATCCAGCTTATACCTAGCAAAGAATAGACCTCAAAGATGATCAGAAGACATACCATAGATACCTACACCAGAAGATGGGCTAAATAAATTTTGGTACAGACATACTATGCAATGATACCAGTAGGAAGATTGGATAGAAATAGATTTATCAGCATGAAGAAATTTTCAGAATATATTATGTGAAAACATAGGTTACAGTATGTGGTATAATCCCATATTTCATGAGAAAAATAATGTAAGTATACATAGAAAAGTATCTAAAACATACTCACATATAAACATATACATACATAGAGTAGCTGTGTCTGGGTGACAAGATTACAAATAGTTTTCAATTCCCTTATTTTCTAATATCGTTAGAGTGAATATGTTTTACATGTTTGTATTTTTACTAAGTGGGAGAGGGCTGAGAGGATGGCAGATGTCCTTAAATGTGTCTTTCCCAGACTACCTCACCAACAGAACTGCAGAAGCCACGTGCCTGCCCTCATGCTCCTGTGCCCAGTTCAGCCTCAGCACTGTCATATGGAATCTGCTTTACCTTCACTCCTCTAATTTGCCATCTCCTTCTCTTCTAGGTATTGCAAAATCTTGGTAAAGACCAATATCCACAACAGTCACTTGAACAAATTGGCACCCGAATTGCCAAAGTTTTGGAAAAGGTAAGGCACCCTGCAGAAGCTCTAGAAATAATTGTCTACCTTCTGACTTCTTTTCCAGATTATTTGTCCCTAAATGGTTCTCACCTCTTCTATTAACTAACATTCAGTGACCAAAGGGGTAGTATGACATGTCAGGACATTTTAATGACTTTTCCATTCGTTATTCCTTTACTTGGTTACATTTTTTTCTTCCTCTTATTTTACCTCCTATGGGAGACTGAATCAAGTCGATTTCTCATCTCACTCCAGCTTAGGTTTATAGAGATGCTGGTATTGGCAACCATGGAATCTAGGTATGTGAAATAAGGCAGGTGTTCCTTTGGTGAAGGAAGTTTGGCTTTCGGATGATTGATGGGCATTATACCTTGAAATAGCTTTTCTCTTGAAATCTTGAAGCAAAGTATTTACAAAACTGCATTTTCAAACAGCCTACAGAAAACATAATTGAAAATCTCAGACTACTCATCTACTTCTGTGTGATATTTTTGTAAAGAGAGGTTTTTAATTTTGTTACTTTATGGCTAAGAACCTCTCCATTTTATTACTGTATCATACTCAAGAGGTTGTATAATAGTGATTAGGAAAAGCAGCTCAAGCTCCAGTGCATGACAGTGCAGGAGAACCACCTCCTTCCTCAGTATCACACATGGAAAAATCCATTAGCATAGTCCATTTATAATGAAGTAAAGCACAGATGTGCTCCCCAGATTCAAAAAAAAACATAAAGGTTTCCAAAGCAGTTAAGATCAACACAGAAGCCATACAGGACAAATTGTAGCATAATCTGGGCTAGGCTAGCAATTTCAGAATATGTCAGAAATCCACTACCTAAAGAAACTTTATGTAGCCCAACCAGGAAAATCCCTGGTAATTAAACAAAGCAGCCACAGCATTGATACAAACATATAAGAAAGCCAGAGAGGAAAGAACAGTAAATTAACCAGAGAACATTCAGTAAAAAAACAATAGGATTGTGGGATAGATTACAAATAAGTTTACTGGGCTGTGAACTTTAAAATTTATTCATAAATTTATTTTCACAAATTTCATAAATTTATTCATGAATCATAGAAAAAAACATAAAAACGTAGGAAGAGATTAGCAAAGACTGTGAAAACAGAAGAAAATAGAAAACAACCCCAGAAAGTGACAACACTAGAAGAAGCAACAAAAGACTATAACACAAACACAAAAAGGGACATATAGGACAGAAGTGAGAAGACCAAAATCAAAGAGTTAAAAAGAATTGAAGAGAGTATGATAGGAAAGAGTTAAATAAACACAACACAGCCAGTCTTATTTTATTTCTATGAAATAGATTTACAAGCACATACTAAATGTTAGGGAAAACTAATCCAAAGCAGCAACAGTGCTTATTCAAACAAATTATTTGACTTTCAAAAGAAAGAAAAAGTCCTTGACACCTGACCTCTAACATAGCAGATTAGTCTCCAAGAGAGATTCTTTCACTTCGGCACTTTTCTTTTAAAGTTATTGTTGGTCTTATAAAAAGTATGTCTATAAAAACCTTTCTCTTCATTTAAAACAAAACAAAACAAAAAAAGGCAGAAACATGAAGTGGGAACTAGCCAAAAAGCTGGGGCTAGAGCTTGGGGGGGCGTGGGGGGGCTCTACTCTACCTTGAGGAGAGATGTTAATAAGCTGAGTACAGAGCCTTGAGCCAATGCCTGGTGGAGCTGGGCCTCCTTAGATACCCTCACTGAACTGATATAACTTGTGAAAGAACAACTTAAAATTAGGAAAACCAAACCACAAGGTAATTGGCTAAAGGAAGATTTGAAAAGAGTCAACAGAATATTAGAAATATAAATAAATAATTTCCAAATGAAGACAAAACAAAAAGGAATACAAGAACAAATAAACATGATGGATAATGCCTAAGGAAAACAGAAGACATAAATGAGGAACTGGTTGGTTTGGTTTTTTTCTTTCTGCAGTGCTAGTGATGGAACCCAGGGCCTTGTGCTTGCTAGGCAATATACCTCAACATTGTAAAAGCTATCTATGCTAAACCCAAAGGAATATGCATAGTAAAAGAGGAATTCAAACTATCCCTATTTGCTGGTGACATGATTCTATATTTAGAAGATAAAAAACAATTCCACCAGAAAACTTCTAGAACCAGTAAATGAATTGAGCAAAGTAACATGATATTAAATCAACCCCATAAATCAAATGTGTTCCTATACATCAGTGATGAATCCACTGCCAGAGAAATTAGGAAAACTGCCCCATTCGCAATAGTCTCAAAAAAAAAAAAAATACTTGGGAAACAATGTAACAAAAGAGATGAAAGACCTATACAATGAGAACTACAGAGCACTAAAGGAAGAAATTGAAGAAGACCTTAGAAGATGGAAAGATCTCCCAGGCTCTTGGATAGGCAGAATTAATATTGTCAATATGGCCATGCTACCAAAAGCGTTATAGAGATTTAATGCAATTTCTATTAAAATCCCAGTGACATTCTTCATAGAAATAGAAAAAGCAACCATAAAATTCATCTGGAAAAATAAGAGACCCAGAATAGCCAAAGCAATGCTTAGCAAGAAAAACAAAGCAGGAAGCATCACAAATACCAGGCCTTAAACTATACTACAGAAGTATAATAACAAAAACAGCATGGTATTGCACCAAAGCAGACATGTAGACCAATGGTACAAAATAGAAAACACAGAGACAAATCTACCTAAATACAGTTATCTCATACTAGACAAAGGCACCATAAACATAAATTACAAAGAAGAAAATATTCTTTAATCAGAATTCAAAAAATAAAATAAGAATTAATGCCAAGAAAAGCCAGGCAAGGTGGCTCATGCCTGTAATCTTAGTAGCTCAGGGGGCTGGGGCAGGAGGATAGCAAGTTTAAAGCTAGCCTCATCAACTCAGCAAGCCCCTGTCTCAAAAAATAAAAAGGGCTGGGGGTATGGCTCGGTGATTAAGCACCCCTGTGTTTAATCTCAATGACAAAAATGTTCTTCCGCCTAGAAATTCTAAACATTATGTAAGCAGATCCTGAGTCAAGGAGGAAGTATAAAATATAAGTTGTGATTCCTTGAAAGTAATCGTGAAAACAAAATATCAGAATGGATCTTGAACAGATATCAGAGGAATTTTCATAACATTATACCCAAATGAGTAAAAGTGCAAAAAAGAAGAAAACATAAACACCCAAAGAGAGGAATACAAACCAAAACAAAACAACGCAAAAGAAAAGAATTAACACAGAGAAAAGAATGGATTATGCAGAAAATTGATAGAAATAATCTAAATGTTGATTTCTTACATATATTAATAAAATAGACAAATCACTAGCTAGTACATGAAAAGGAGATTGCCTGAATAAACAAAAATAAGAACTAACCATCAAAATAGAATATTAAAAAATAAGACTACTTTGAAAAAAACAAGAAACTATATGATTTATTCAAATAAATTTTAAAACTTAGATGACATTTGTAAAAAAGAACAACTTACAACAATTGACCTTAGTAGAGACAGAGTCAAATTCAGAAAAATTGGTATAGGAAAAAAATGGAGAAAAGAGTTAACTCCAGCCATAAATTCACTAGGCCCAGATGACTTCAAGGGACATTTCTAACGAATCTTTAAAGACCAAAAAATGCCAGTGCTGCTATATTTCAGAGAATTGAAAGAAAACTTATTTATGAAGCAAATATATCATTTGTTTTAGTCAGCTTTTTTGCTGCTGTGACTGAAAGACCCGATTAGAACAACTGCAGAAGAGGAAAGGTTATTTAGGGGCTTACGGTTTCAGAGGTCTGTAAGTGGCCAGCTTTATTCCTCGGGGCTCACGGTGAGGCAGGACATTATGGCCGAAGAGCATGGCAAAGGGAAGCAGCTCACATGATGATCAGGAAGCAGAGAGAGAGACCCCACTCTCCAGATACAAAATATATACCCCATAGCCACACCCCTAATGAACCATTTTCTGCAGCCACACCCCACCTGCCTCCAGATACCACTCAATTAATCCCATCACAGATTAATTCTCTGATTAGGTTTTAAAGCTACAACCCAATCAGTTCTCCTCCAAACCTTCTTGTATTATCTCACACGTGAGCTAGATGTGGGGGGCACCACATCTAAACCATAACATCATTGATACCCAAATCTGAAAAAAATATATATCAAAAACTGTGAACCTCAATTCAAATGTATTAAACAAAATATTAACAAACAGAATCCAGCAGCATATTAAAAATACACACACACACACACATACACATCAATCATGACCAGATACCCCAGGAATGCAAGATTGGTTCACTATTTATAAACCATGAATATTTTTCATATTTAAAGAGATAAAGGGGAAAATCATATAAGTATACCCAAACTTGCACAAGCATTGGACACATCCTATACCAACTTATATTGAGAACTCTAACTTAGGAAGTGGTAGATACTTAACATGATATTGTTATATGTGTTATGTATGTGTGTATATATATAATCATGCTAAGTATATATATGTGTATACGTGTATGTCAGACATGTATGTGTCTAACATAGGTATTATATATAGGAGACAAGCCAGGACCTTACAACATGTTATCTATGCACTTCCCTGTTTAAGAACAAGATAAGAATGTCCACTGTATCTACTCTATTTAACAAGAATATGGGAATATTGATGTAGAGAAAGAAAACAAAGACATTCAGACTGCCTACTTGTATCTAATAAGATTATAATCCAAAATAATTAATGGAAAAGCAAAGAATAAGAGAATTTAATCAGGTAACAGATTAAAAATTAATACACGTATAAAATTAATATTCCAGTTAGGATGTAGTAGGTCAGGAAAGGTCAGTAAATTGTAATAACTTGAAAGAGCCAGGTAAACCTTTAAATTCATATTTATGAAGGCATCACAGAACTGCAGAAGCAGTGGGACATGAAAGAACTCAATTAGTAGTGACAGAAGAACCTTTCCAAGGTGAGTTGCCAGTGACCAGCTGTTCAGTTCCCCCATCCCCAACCCCCATGGGGGCTTTTGCTGATTCTGGATCTGAGCTAAGAATCAGGCCTAGTCCACAGAAAAAGCAAATGCTGGGGAAAAGAAAGACAGCAAGACTTGTCGCAGTTGCACAAGGAGGGATTAACGGGTTGGAAATGGAACATACAGCCAGTTTCTTTCCAAGGAGCATTTAATTAGCACTAAGGCCACATAGGAGTCTGGGGAATTTTCCTAACAACTTAAAAAATAAATAAATAAAAGTAGAGTAAAATATTTTCATTTCACATTTCTTAGGAAACAAAGAGCCAACATTAAGCACATGGTTGGTCTTTCCCTCAAGACTTTCATCTGGAAGCTGCCTGTATGCGAGAGTGAAGTATGCAGGGAACCTCTAAAAGGGAAAGCCTTTTAAGACAGACACCCACCAGGGGCTTTTAATCAAAATCTCTCAGTGCCACACTAAGGAACAGGGATGATCCAGAGGTGATTGAGTCTTAAATGAAACTGCAAGCCAGCCCAACCCATCTCGGTATATCTATTAATTTAAGAACAAGGTATGAATAGGAATGAATTGACCCGTCTGTCACTACACTTGCCTAGTGGAAGGAAGGAAGTCCCTGCACCGCTGAAGTCTAGTGCCATCTGGACCCTCTGGTTTTAACATACAAGCACTAGAAGACAGTTTAAGAAATGCTAGAGGCACTGGAGTCATTGCACAGTGGTAGAGCACTTGGCCTAGCACGTGTGAGGCACTGGGTTCAATTCTCAGCACCACATATAAATAAATAAACATTCATTGAAAACTTAAAAAAATTAAAAATTGTGTGTCCTAGCATTTAAAAAAAAGAAAGAAAGAAATGCAAAGAGACAGAAACCTGGCTGATGACAAAACAAAATACAGACAATAGGAGCAGACACACAGATGATCCAGATACTTTAGCTAATACACAAAGCCTTTAAAATAACCACAATTAGTACGTTCACAAAAACAGAGGAAAAGATGAAGGGAATAGCTGAAAAAGACATTTTCCCCAGAGATTTAGAAGCTATAAAAAAAGAATAATATCAACTTTCTAGAACTTTAAAATACAATAACAAAAGAACTCTTTGAGTGGGTTTAATATCAGATTGAACACATTAGAGCCAGGAATTGGTAAATTAGAATAATATGCAAACTAAACCACAAAGAATGGGAAAAAGCTGGTAAGAGCATAAGAACCATGATGGAAAACTAATTGAAGTCTCAGAGGTAGAGAAGAGAGAACGGGGCAGAAGAAATAAGCAATAAATGTTCCAAAATGGATGAAAGATATCAGCCTACAAATTCTAAAAGCTCAACAAACCCCAAGCACAATAAGGAGAAAAAAAATCACACATAGGCACATTATGGCAAAACCATTTATGGTCCACAGGCCTGCTGTCTGGACTAGGCTCAGCCAGGCACTTCAGCTGGTGTCAGATGAAGTCACCATGCAGCCAAGGCTAGACACACAAAATAGTGTCATTCACACACTTGGAGTCTCCTGGAAAGGCTGAAAGAGTGGGAAGCCAGGCTCTAGCTCCAGTCATCTATCCAGTACAGTGGCCAGCACAGAATGGCTCAGGGTTTGTCACAATACCTGGCCTGCATGGGAGAGTGAAGTATGCTGGGAACCTCCAAAATGGAAAGTCTTTTAGAAGAAATTGCTAGTAGTGGCGAACATGTGGCCCACATTTCTTCCAAGTAAAAAAGCAACAGTAAGAGCAGTTGCTTCTTAATAGATGTGATGAAACCAGAAGCCAGTGTAGTCACATCTTTAAAGTGCTAGACAAAGAAAACTACAAGCCTAAAATTCTGTGCCGGCAACAATATCCTTCAAAAACAACGAAAATAAAGATGAGTTCAGTAGAACAAAAACGGAAGAGAATTTGGCACCAGTAGGGCTGCACTGACATAAAAATTAAAGGGAATGGGCTGGGGTTAGAGCTCAGTGGGTAAAGTGCTTGCCTCACATGCACAAGGCCCTGGGTTCAATCTCCAGCATCACAAAAAAAAAAAAAAAAAAAAAAAAATGGAACTCCTCAGGAAAATGGAACTCCTCAGGAAAATGCAAGAAGAAATGAAGAACACTGGAAAGAAAAATACAGACAAGCAGAACTGTACAAAATAATAATTATTGCACCCTGAGCAGTTTCAATTTTGTGCTTATCTAGAATTTATGGTAACAGCAGCATAAGTGATAAGGGGGAAATAAATGGAGTTTAAAAGTCCTGAGTTTTAATTGATATCAGCCAAGCAGTGAAAGTAACAATTTGCATTGGACTTTAATAATACATGTTTTATGCCCTAGGCTATTAAAAATTTCTTTTAAAATATAATTAATAGAAGGAAATGGAATAATGTAAAATATTTGATTAATCCAACATAAAACAATAAAGATAAAAGCACATAAAACTATAACACAAATAGTAAATACAGATGCAAGTACATCATTAGATAAGTACAAAACCACTATTAATTTAAGAATTAAGTGTGGACCAGGTTTTTTAAATCTAACTATATATTGCTGCTTATGAGAGAAACACTTTAAATATTAGAATACAGAAAGGTTGAAGGTTCAGATATGGAAGTAATATATATAAACAGTAATAAAAGAAATTTGGTGTGGTTACACTCTTAACAGAAAAAGTGAACTTTAAAGAAGCTTGTTAAAGTGGTGTGCTTCATAATGACCAAGGGACCTGTTGTAGGCTGAAGTGGCCCCCAAAAGACACCTATGTCTGAATCCCTGGAACCTATGCAAGTTACCTTATATGACAGAAAAGAGTTTTTCAGATTAGATTAAGTATTGAGAGATGGAGAGATTATTTTGAATTACCTAAGTGGGTACTAAATCCAATCACATGTATTCTTATAAAGAGGGAGGAAGGGGGAGATTTGACATAGATAGAAGAGGAGATGGCAATATGACCTCAGAGACAGAGGTTGAAGTGACAAGGCCTCAAGGTAAAGAATGCTAGCAGCCACCAGAGACCAAAAGAGGTAAGAAACAGATTCTTCTCTAGATCCTCTGGAGGGCGTACACCCCTGACACACTAATTTCAACCCAGTAGTACTGATTTCAGATGTCTGGTCTACAAAAGAGTAAATTTCTGTTCTATTAAACCATCAAATTTTTGTTCATTTGTCACAGTAGACACAGAAAACTAATGCAGATTAAATAACACAAGTTAGATGAGCTCCATAAACTATGAATTTAATAACATAGCTTTAAATATATAAACACTGACATATCTCAAAGAAAAAACACATAATCCCAATCTAGATAGATTTTAATATATTTCTCATAATAACTGCTAAAACAAGCAGAGAAAATTACTAACACAATTACATACCTGACCCAATTGCCATATACAGAACATTGCATCTGACAGTGACAGAATGCATATTTTAGTTTTTTCAAGTTTGCAAGAAAGAATATTTACCATATGTACACACTTAACATATGATTGAGCCTAAAGAGGACTTCAGTAATTATTATTGTTTAGCATGTGTCTCTGACCAAAATAGATTAAGCTAGAATGAGTAAAACTACCATAAAATGATAAATAGCTTTCAGATACATAGCAAAAACCCAAAAGAAAAGAGAATTTTTAAATTTTTTATTCATACATTATAATTATACATAATAGTGGGATTCATTATTGTCATGATACACATGCACATAATTTGTTCAATCTCCATTTTAACTTTTTAAAATTTCTAAAACCTAAGTGAGGAAAAATATAAAACATATCTGAAAGATGTAACATACTCTTAAATGTAAAGTCTCAGCATCAGGAGAATGTTTATTTCTCCCTAAGTTAATTTGTCATTTTACTGTAATAACAATAAAAATGCCTTGTCTTCTCTGCTTCCAAAAAAACAATTCTAAGTCCATCTGGAAGAATGGACAAGCAAGAATCTCCAGGTAAATTGTGAAAAAGAACAGTTGGAGAAAAGGAGGATTTAATCTTCTATTAAAACATACATGAAATCTTTAATTAAAACAATTTGATAGTGTACATGAAAACACAGGTCAGTGGGAAAGGACAGGAAGCTGACTGCATGTGGCCATTTAATATTACTATAAAGACAACATCTCAACAGTGAGGAGAAATGCATGTTTTGTTGTTTTTTTGGTTTAATTTGTGTTGGACTGAGCAAGGTTTTCTTTTTATTTTTTATTTGTTCTCTTTTGTTACACATGATAGTAGAATGTGTTATACATACATGGAGTGTAACTTCCCATTCTTGTGGTTGTACATGATGTGGAGTTACACTGGGGGTGTATTCATATATGAACACAGGAAAGCAATGTCTGATTCATTCTACTGTCTTTCCCATTCCCATCCCCCTCCCTTCCCTTCATTCCCCAAGTGCATGTTTTAAATCTGGATAAGGAGAAAGGTAAAGCTAAAGCACATTATTCCATATATACCAAGATAAATTTCAAATGATTCAGATTTAAATTAATATAAACATGATCTCATAAGTACAAAAATAATACATAGGAATTCTCTATAACCTTAATGTAATAAATTTTTTCTAATTGGCTCAGAATTCAAACATTATAAAGAAGGTTAATAAAATAAATTATATAAAGATTTTGAACTTGCATTTAAATATACACTAAAGAAACTAAAAAGGTAAATGAAAATCTGAGCACAATAGTGTAGTATATTAGAAATAAAGTGTTTTAAAACCTAATTTCTAAGGAGCATCTAAAAAGAAAAAGGAAAAACAACAATCCTTTAGAAAAATGGGCTAGACACTGCAGAATGGGCTAGACATGGCATAAAAGATCAGAGAGAATGACAAGAAATATTCAAATTTTTTCTTCTTAAAGAAGAAAAAAGAACAGAAAATATATTTTCTTTTTTAGCATAATCTGTTGTAATACAGGAGGGTGAGGATTCAGACATAATAATCAACAGAATTTGAAATTGTTGCAGGGGTAGAGGAATAAAATTGGACACTAGAAGAGCCAAAATCTTTATAAGAAGCTGGGCAGAGAACAGAGTAGTAATCTTGACAGTCCACTGGCATATCCTGAAACTACAGATCAATCTATGGCCATACCATCCTGAATGTGCCCAGTCTCGTCTGAAACTACAAGACACAGGGGGCCAGGGAGCCAAGCAGAAAGCTCTGAAAAAACAGTTTTGGCAATCCCACCATACGGCAGAGGCAGGGCCCACCACTGAAAACAGGGACATCTGATAACTATCCCAGGATTTCATTTGGAAGGTCTGGAGATGAGCTTTTTATGAAGAAACAAAACAGGAAAATGAGCCTTTCCACATTGGAGTGTCAGCCAACTCAGCAGTCGGTGATTAGGTTACATTTATAACACTTTCCTTGCCGTAGTGAAGAAAGGGTGAATGCTCTCCTTAAGAAGATAACGTCATCTGGAACCTCTGCAGTTTTTAGACACCTTTAATAAAATTGTACGGGACACCCAAGAGTTGGGACTGAAAACCAAGAGGAAAGGAAAAACAATAGAAATATACCCACAGATGACCCAGGCATAGGAGCTAAGGCAAGGACTTTAAAATAACAATGCAGTATTTACTACAATTTTAAAAATCAAATTAGTAGAATATATAATTTGTTGTAGCAAAAGAAATGAATGATAGATTGAGGCAGGTTATTAGAAAATATCCAAACTGAAACAGTAAGACATAAAAGGAATTTAAGGGGGCTTCAGATAAGGGCATGAAGGACATGTGATATACATCCAGAAAGAAAAGTCCACATGTGGAATACCTGGAAGAGGAGAGAGAATGGGGCAGAAGCAATGGTTGAAGAGGTAATGATTAAGAATTTCCAAAAAAAAAAGCCAGGCACAGTGACACATACCTGTAATCCCAGCAGCTTGGGAGGCTGAGGCAGGAAGATCACAAGTTCAAAGCCAGCCTCAGCAAAAGCAAGGCACTAAGCAACTCAGTGAGACTCTGTTTCTGAATAAATACAAAATAGGGCTGGAGATGTGGCTCAGTGGTCGAGTGCCCCTGAGTTCAATTCCTGGTACCCCCCCCCAAAAAAAAAAAAGATGAAAGATGTTATTCTACAGACTCAAGAAAGTCTGTGAAGAAATCCCACTATAATATCATAGCCAACTTCTATAAACAAAAGATAGAATAAAATCTCAAGATAGAGAAAAAATATATGTTTTTTCAAGTGAACAACTATAACTGACAGCCAGCTTCTCAACAGGAGCAGTAGGACCAGAATGCAAAGGAATGACACATCTCGATTGCTGAATAAAAACACTGCCAACTTAGAATGCTGCACCTGAAAATACCCTGCAATGTAAAGTAAATACAATATTCATTATGTGTGATATTGGCCAAAAGATAGACAAATAAGCCAATGAACAGAATAGGAGGCCATACATGTATGGTCAGGTGATTGCAGGAGCACCAAAGTATTTGAATGTGGAAAGTAAAAATCTCTTCAACAAGATGTTTCTGGAGCAGCTGGATATTCAGATACAAGGGGAAGAGTGCAACTCACATCCACAATCGCCAACTGGAGATGAGTCATGGACAACAGGAAAGTGAAGCTAAAACAATAAAACTACCTGAACAAAATATAAGAGGATATATTCAAGTCCCCAGTGTATGTAGGTAAAAAAAATCTTAGGACATAAAAAGCATGAATTACATAAAAGAAAATTGATAAATTCGGCTTCATCAAAATTAAAACTTCAACAGATACTTAAGAAAATAGACAAACCACGAACATAAAATATTCGCAGCTCATGTATCTGACACAGGACCTGAATCCAGAACATAAAGAACTACACATGCAAACTAAAACCCAATGAGATATCATTTACATACTTTTCTAGAAGGGTTAAAATGAAAGATTGATAATAGCAAATGTTGGAGAGGGTGGGTAGCTAGCAACAGGAGCCCTCCTGTATTGCTAGCAGGAGGGTAAAATGGGATCATCATTTTGTAAACAAGTTGGCAGTTTATTAAAAAGCTAAGCATGTATAACCCAGTAATTTTATTCCTGAATATTTATCAAAGATATATGAAAACATGTCAAAAAATACTTGTTAGAAAATGTGCACAGCAGCTATTCCCAATAGCTACTGAAATTGGAAACAGATGCCCATGAGTGGAAGATGGAGAGACACTGGATCATACATTGGATGCTCTTTAGCAAGAAAGAACCAACATTCACAAACCTCAGCAATATGCTAACAAAAGAAGTTGGCCAATGTACAGTTTCAACTGTGTGGAGTTCTAGAATAGGCAAAACTCACCTGTGGGGATAGAAGTCAGGTCAGCAATCACTTTGTGGAGGAAGATGTTGACCGGAAAGCATGAAAGAACTTTCTGGATTGTTGGATATTCCAGTTTTTAAAATAAAGATTTTAGTACACCAAAAATAGATCCATTACCAGCAGACTTGCACAAAAAAAAACACGAAAGGGATTTTTGGGGGCAGTAGAAAACTAACCCAGATGGAAACTCAGACATTCTGAAATAGCAAAGAACAACTGAAAGAGAAAATATAAATAAGTATGGTGCTATAAAATTAAGACAGTAAGACCTTCCAAAGTTAAAATTTATGACAGAAGTACTACAAACAGCAGAAGGGAGTTGCCTTGATCAGTTTGGATAATCCAAGGTCCCTTTAGACATTTCACGTTCATGTTCTTCACTGGCCTCACTTGACACTCAGGTTATGGGATGGGAAGTGTGGTGAGTGTGGACCTCCAGAGGGAGCCTTCACAGTAGTTCACACGCTAGGCCAGGGGCCATTAGTTGCCTGTCTCCCTTTCCTGTCAAATGGCTGCTCATATACAGAGCAACAAATTAAATGATTTATTGTGCTGCCATGGCTTAGGTTGTCAGAAGATGCATATGAAAATCATTTCCCAGGCATGGCTGTCTACAAGAACCATAACACTTGGAAGCACAAAGCTGTGGCTTTCCACCAGGTATCTGAAGTGTATTTACAGTTGTGCTGTCTAGATAGAGCTCACCAACCAGGGTCATCTTTATCATAAGCTAAGTTGCTTATAATCGCTCACATTCTCCCTTTGCAGGTTTTCAGGGGAGTAGAGCTAGAAAGTTAAATCCAACATTGGTTTCCATTGTAGACTTACCGAGTAACCTCTATGGCCCTGTTAATAACTTAAATACAGTACTCAGACTTTAGGATGTGTGAAAATCACAATCTTATTAAAAGTGATTGTTGGGCCCGTAAGATCCCACTTCCATATTCAGTAGGTCTAGGGTCAAGATCAGGATTTACATTTCTGAAAAGTTCCCAGGTGATACTGGATGATGCTGCCCGTCTGAGGACCATGCTTTGAAACCCCTGCCTTAGGAAATGGCAAGAACAACACAAGTGCTACTTTCCTGTTTGCCGTCCACAAAATAGCAAGGATCTCTGCATTGTCTTGGCTTCGACTTTTGCAGTAGTCGTTATTCTGTATTATTTATTCAGATGTTCATCAATAATTATCTCCTTAGGGAGTTTTTGAGTTTGCATTGCCATAATTTTCACAGTCCGCAGATGGCATTAGTCAGATCTATTTTAGACTTAAGTCTACACACATTATCAGAACCTTAAGTCTCATCCCTTGTTGCTGTCCACACACAGTGCTCAGAAGATTCTGCAAAGGTCTCTTCCTGCAGTGGCCCCAGTTCTTCACCAAACTGCCACTGTGGTCAGTTTGTTTGCCAGGCTGCCACATAGTTCTGGTTGACCTTGTGAGCAGATGCACAGTCATTCTTCCACTTTGGTCCCCCACCTCCCTGGGTGCTGGCTCATAGATGCTACTAGATGCTGACTGGATGAGTAGCCAGTCCAGTTTGATCGGAGCCAATCGCAGCTCCACCTTCTTCATCCAGTCACAGACCCAGGCACAAACATGGGAGTCCCTGCAGAGTTTGGCCCAGATGCACCAGCTGCCCCAAGGCAGTGTCATTCCTTCTAGGCAGCCTCACTGTTGCAGCTGGGTTTCTGGTTAGATTGATTTCATGGACAATGGAGAGCAGTGGGCTTTTTTTTTTTTTTTTTTTTTTTTTTTTTTGGCATAAGTTTGTATCCAGCTTTTATCTCTTCCCACAAGAGGACGTTTTATCCCCTGCCACACAGTGGCTTTTACCACCAAATTCTGGGAAAGTGGGCCCCCAGTGAGGCTTCAGTCCCATCTCTCCATCCATGCCTTTTATGTCATGGTGCCTTAGGCATTTAGAAGGATATGAAAGTCTGCTGCCAACTCTCTGTAGTGCCCACGCCCAGTGGTTTTGGAACTGGCTAGATAGGTCGTTCCTTCTCAAACTACTCAATAGGCTTCTCATGGCCTTGCCTTCACTGGGGGCAAAAACATGTGTCCCCAGAGTCCTGCAGCTAGGTGGCAGCAGTCCCTGGGAGCTCTCTCTGCCCCTTCCCCCATGTGACAACTCCAGGGCAGGCTGAGTATGGGAGCACTGGGCTTGGCGTTTCATAGGCCTAGAATCCAGGGGTTCCATCAGAACAGGAAGTGTCACACTTGGGAAAGCCTGAAACTGTTGCTTCCTACCAGTTAATTCACACTTCTCCCACCTACTTGTAGTTTCAGTGCTGCCTGGTGACACAGGTGAAGTTCTACTTCCATGAGATTTCAGTTTCCTGGGAAACAGCTCAGAAGTTAACATGAGATCACTTTCTAATGAGTTTTCATGGATAAAGTGTTAGATTTTAGTATTATCAGGAAAGTAATATAAAGTAATAATACATTTTAATTCTGAATGAATTGAAGATGCATGTTATAATTTTTAGATTAATCACTAAGAACAATAAAAGAATTATGATTCAGGAAAATGAAATAATAAAAAAATTAGGTTATGCCAAAAAGGATAAAATGTATAAAACAGGTGGTTAAACAGAAGGCAAATAGTAAAATGACAAACTCAGTATGTCAATAATCACAATAAATACAGAAGGATGAAATACTGCAATTAGAGTACTAATATTGTCAGACTGACTTTAAAAATTGAACCCAGTTATGTGCTTTTTTAAAAGTAACATCTTTTTTAATATTATTTTTAGTTGTTGGTAGATCTTTATGTATTTTATGTGGTGCTAAGAATCAAAAACCCAGTACCTCACACATGCTAGGCAAGCACTACCACTGAGCTACAGCCACAGCCCAAAAGTACCATGTTAACTTAAGGTTAAATGATTAGAATGAAATAACAACAACAACAACAAAAGATATAGCATGCAGACACCTAAGAAAGCTGATATAGTCATATCAGATCAAACAATGTGGAATTTAAGGAAACATTTCTACCAATAAATGTAAATGTTTTCAAGTGATAAAGAAATCAGTCCACCAGGAGTATAGAAAATTGCAAATCTGTATGAAACTGAGAGCATTCTTCCAAATTATATAAAACAAGCATTAAATATTGACAGATTCAAAAGAAGAGATAAAGAAACCCACAGTCATAAAAGACTTAACATATCACTAAAAAACTGATGGAAATAAAACAAAAAAAAATCAGTACACATAGGAAACATCTTACTAATAAATGACCTAACCAGTATTTACATAATCTTGCTTTCAAAGGTGACAAACAACTCGTTTTTAAAAATGCACATTTTTAAAAAATGCTCATTTTACTATAGTTTTCATAAGCTGAATTATAAATTAAGCCTCATTTAAAACATTAAATCATTTAAAACATGTTTTCTGTCCATATTAGAATTAAGCTAAAAGGAGAGATATAAAATAAAATCCCAGTTATTTTGGTAACATTAAGCAGCACACCTTTAAATAAACTGCAGGTCAAGGAAAAAAAAGATGATATTAGAAAATATTTTTAAATGAATTGTAAAAGCATAGCATATCAAAACTTGGTGCAGCTAAAGCAATGCTTGAGGGGAGTTTATAGCCTAAGTGGATTTATTAGTTTAAAAAGGAAAAAAGGGAAGAGAGGGTTTAAGGCAGTGATCTATACTTCTGTTTCTAAAAGTTAGGGGGTTAAAATCAAATCAAAACTACACAGAGATATTTCTCATTAATTGCATTTGCAAAAATCCAGTTTGGTAAGATACTTCTGGTGATGCTACCAGGAAACAGGTGCTGTCGCACATTGCTGGTGGAAATTCAAAATGGAATGATCTCTATAGAGAGCAAATTAACTATATCTTGCATAATTATTCACTAACTTACCCTTTCAGCCCTTTTTTAAGGAAATGTATTATTTTCTAAAAATACATTGGCAATAAATAAAGCAAAGTGCCCATGAATGAGACTGTTTATTGTAGCCTGGCTTGTTGTAGCAGACTAGAAGCAACCCCAGTATCTAGCAGTAGGGGACTGACTGGATAAAAAGTTCCCTGTGGAATGCCTATATAATGGAGGCTTCTACAACTGTCCCCCAAAAAGGACTCCTTTGTAAACTTGTAGGAATAAACTCCAGAATATTTATAAAGAAGGGAAAAACCCAAAGTAGAAAAAATATCATGGTAGGTTACTAATTTTTTTTTTTTTTACTGGCAAAGGGAGGAAGGACAGATAGAGGGGGAAATTTTAATTTTTCACATACACACAAATGACATCTATTGATTGTACATGTGAACTCCACCAAACTTTTGGAAACCACTTTCTTTCAATCTAAAGGGATTTCCAAACAATAGAAAAAGAAACAACTTCCCCCATTACTTCCTTGAAACAAAGATAACCTTGAAAATAAAACCACACTCTGAAAATGAAAATCATGTGTATTTACATCTATATATTATATAGAATTTTTAAATTAAAGAATTTATCTCATTGATGAATATTTCAAAATCATAAGTAAAATATTAAAAGATTGAATTTAGCAACATATTTCTTAAAAAAAAAAAAGAAAAAGATTCACCTTGACCAAATTAAGCTTATCTAAGAAATACTGAAAACAGTCTACCTTTAGGAAATCTAGTATTTTATTCACCAAATTGAAGGAGAAAAATTATGAAAGCAGTTCAGTAGATTGCTTTTGAGAAAATTCATCCATTCATGGCATAAAACTAATGCAGAGTAAACAGTAACTTCCTTGATCTTATTAAAAGAATGAACAAAACTTCAAGATGATTCCTAATGGGAAAAAATAATAAAAATCATTTTTAAATCAGAGAAAGAATGCATACCACCAACACTTCTTTTCAGGTTTATAATGAAAGTCATAGCAACTAAAGTAAGAAAAAGAAACTAATGGCATAAGGGTTAGGAAGAGAAAAATGTTAATTCATAGAGGATGTCATTATCTGCATAGTAAACCCAAAGGAATCTACAGATTTTTAGGAATAATATTTTTATCAAAGTGGCTGCTTACAGTCAACAAATTAAAATGTCGTATTTTTATATAGCAATAAAAATATTAAGATAATTTTAAATGTATTTACATTGTTCCAAAATTAGCAAGATTTATGTGCAGAAAGTGATAAAATTTTTTGAAAGGCATTTTAAAAGACATGAACACAGATATATAATGTTCATGGATAGGGAGACAACTCCATAAACTTGTCAATTTGGTTTACAGAGTCAATGCTATTATAATCAAAATTTGAACTTATGTGGAAGGGTGAGGAGTGAGGAATTGACATGATACTCTTGAAAAGAACTGGCAATTGCTTAATCACTTTCAGTCCTTACATTTTATAGAAATATTCAGTTCCATGTGTGTTAATGACCAAATTACAAAATCAAAACTAGAAGTTAGACTAAAACTTGGGAAATTATGTTTTCAGCGTGGAATAAAGAAAGGTTTCTTAAAGTAGACATAGAGACAATTATAATGGGAAACACTGAATTGAATTACATTAAGGTTTAATGTAAGAAAATTAGAAGTGCTTCACCTACACAAAGAACATATAAATTTATATAGAACATATAAATTGATGAGAAGGATAAATAATAAAACAGAAAATGTATTGAGACTGGAGATGTAGCGCAGTGGTGGAGCGCTTGCCTAGCAAGGCCATGGGTTCCATCCCCACTCCACGAAAACGAAAAGAAATACATACAAACAAATAAACATACAAACAAATAAACATAGGAATCAATAAATACCCAATCTCACTAAGAATTAGGAGATACACAATAAGATGGTTAGATGCCATTTTACTCCCACTAATAATACCAAAAGTTGGAAAGAATATATGGATCCCGAGGCACTTTTTTTAATACTTTGTTTTCATTTTTAAAATTGAACTTTTAAAATTCTTTAAAATCAGGCCATTATAGTTATACATTACAGTGGAATTCATTGTGGTGTATTCATACAGGCACATGACAGTTTGGTCGGTTTCATTCCCCTGTTCCTGCTCTTTCCCATCCCTCCACTCCCCATCCCCTTCCTCTTCTCCATTGTTCTCCTTTTCAAGAGGCACTTTTAAACAGTGCAGGTGGGATTATAAATTAGCACACCACCTCTGGGAAGCAATTTGTCATTTTCTTGTTTTTTGTTTTTTTAAACATTTGCGTATCCTGTCTCCCAGCGATTCTTTTAAGTATCTGCGGTAAACTAGAGAAACTGCACATTTATTTGCAACAAGAAACGACTCAAACCTCCATCTGCAGAAAATAGAGAAATGCATTGTAGTAAATTCACTTAGTGGACATTTATTTGTGCAGCAATAAATGAACTAAAACTACAAAGAACAGCATGGATGAGTCTTAGAAATATAGTGATGAGTAACAACCACCCCAAGCCCCAGAAGACAGCATACAGCACACCATCTTTAGAAAGCTCAAGAAGAGGCAAACTAAGTAATTTTGTTGAAGCAAATATACGTGTGTGAGTGATAGAACTGTGTTTAAAAGAAGCAATAGAATAATAAAGACAACTTTCATGTCTGTTGTTGTTACTGGAGATGGGACCTAGAGGCACTGAACCACATTCCCAGTCCTTTTTATTTTTTATTTTGAGAAAGGTTTCACTTAAATTGCCAAAGGTATCATTAAGTTGCCCAGGCTGGCCATGAACTTAGCAATCCTCCTGCCTCAGCCTCCCAAATCACTGGGATCATAGGCATGCACCATCATACTGACAAAAGACAAGATTTAGAATAGTGTGTGCCTCTGGGAGCATAAAAATACACATAAATGCAAGTTCATTCTTCAGTAGGGTGATTCTGGGGTATTCATTATTTGATGTCATAAAGCATAAAAATATGTTTCATGTAATGAGGTATACTTGTATAATTATGTTTATGTAATTACATACTTATACATGTTACACAATTATAGCTCTATATACTTATATAAATATTTTTTGTATGTCAGATACTGGCATTAAAGAAAGATAATTGCATTTTTTAAAAAATAAAATTATTTTGGGAATCCAGTCAAAAGGTTCAGGTCACTAAGAAGGAGGAGGTTAGCTTCAGATTTCTCTGTAATGTCTTCTACACTATGAGCCAGTGGGGGGAAAAAAAAATACCAACAAACTGAGGAAGGAGTGTGCTATGGTTTTATACCCAAACTCTGTTTTAGTGTTAAAATAGCCATACTACCAAGACTGCAGACAGAAAGTTTTGAACATAAATGAGTGTATTAGTTCACTGGGACAACCATATCAGAATAGCATAGAGTGGGTGGCTTAAACAACAAATTTGTTTTCTCATGTCCAGAGGCTGTGAGTCCAAGATCAAGGTGTTGACAAGCTTGGTTTCCACTGAGGCCTCTGCAGGGCTCACATATGGCCCCACCCCCTCCTCACCCCACCCCACCCCACCTCCGTCTGCCTCTCCACATATTATCTGGCTTGTCACACAGGAACCTGGTGCATCTCTTATAAATCCAGTCATATTGGATTAGGCCCTGCCCTAATAGCCTCATTTCAACTTAATCTCACTAAAGACCTTCAACTGTAGTTATATTCTAAGGTTCTGATGATTGAGATTTTAAAATATGAATCTTGGGGTAACACATTTCAGCCCCTAACAGTTATCTCCAAGAATATTGTTTCCATGGACTCTTCTTGAGGAAACTACTAGAAGATGAACTTCAGCTAACCAGGAAATGATTGGGGAAACCACACAAAAGTAATGTCACTGATCATTGAATACATTTAACTGTAGCACCAGTACTAAAACAGAAGTGGGGCATACGGTAACAGATCATAATATAAATACTATATGCCCTGACAATGTAGAGTTATAAAATTACCAGAAATCAGAAAGAAGATAGGAATCAGGGTGTTTTCTGATGCCTCTTCTGTAGTATCAGAACCCACCGATAGGTGAAATAGATAGAAAAATCCCAGTTTAGACCTAAATCCAGACTTAAATTAAGTGCTGAGATTTTGCATAGGTAAAGAGAGCATCTCATTAAAGGAAGAGGTGCATTAACTATTGGGAGAACTTAGTAGTCATCTGGAATATGTATTAAGTTGGAGATCTATCTTTTGCACTACACTAAGTTAAATTTCAAATGGATCAAAGAATTAAATGTGAAAAATGAAATTATACAAGTTCTGGGGGGAAAATACATGATAAAATTTCTTGAAAACCTTGAAGTGAAGAGGGCCTTCCAATTACAGCTGAAAATCCACAAGTCACCAGAGGTAACTTAATAAACTGAACTCTATAGAAATCGAAATCTGTATCATGCAAATCCTATCATAGGGAATGGTGTGATCTCCTTAATATATAAAGTGCTTTTTCCAATATACATAATAAAGGCCTAAGAAAAATTAGCAAAATATAAGTACAGATAATTCACAGAGAAGAAATACAAAAAGATGGTCACTTGTACTCCTAAGTAGGAAAATACAGATTTAAATCACATTTTTTCACCTATTCTAGTGACAAAGGTCCAAGGTTTATAAGATCAGTCTATAAGAAATGGGGACATTCCAATTAAACTGCTCCAATCCTGTGGAGGGCAGACATCTATCAAAGTGAAAAGTATGTATTCTTGACATGGCACGTCCACATCTGGAAACGTATCCTTCAAGTGCACAAATGTAAGATTCTGCCTATGCAAGGTTACTTATGCAGCATTGCTGTAATAGTGAAAAACTGAGAAAAAGTGGAATAATCCTTAAAAGGATTCAAATAAATAAACAACAGTATATTCTCACAAGGAAATACTATACAGCAATTAACAAAGAATGAGGAAGCTTCCCATACTAAGGGGAAAAGATCTCCACCAAAGACTGCTAGAGCTAATAAAGAAATTTGGCAAAAATAACAGGTTACAAATTCAACATACAAAAATCAATACCTTTCCTATATACCAACAACAAGTCTGCTGAAAAGAAATCAGAAAAATACTTCCATTCACATAATCTCAAAAAAAATAAGTGTTTATAACCTGGCTTTTGAAACACATGAGCTACCAGTCCACAAGGTTACATTTAAGTAAACTAGAACATGAAATATGGTTCTGCTAATCTGCTGTACGAGGCCCTGAGCAAGATACTTTGCTTCTAAATCAGTTTTCTCCTTCATAGAAAGGCTGTGTAACGGTAGTAGGGGCTCTTAGGACTGCTCCAGGGATTCACACCAGGACAAACCTAAGTGCCTAGCACGGTGTGGGCACTTACTGAGTACTCAGGTGAATGGTGGCAACTCATGTTCCTGTTCCTTATCCTGATAATAGTATGTTGCTGGAGAGGCGCCATCTTAGCTGTCCTTTCTTTGTAGAATCAGACATCCTGGGTCCTTTCCAGCATGGCAGCCCTCTACTGGAGAGTGAAAGGCCAAGGAAAGAAGGCCATTGACTGCCTACGCCAGGCCCTCCACTACGCTCCTCACCAAATGAAGGTGAGTGGGACTCAGCGGCAGGACCCTCCATCCTGTGGTCCTGTCTGTGGCCCTATGGTTTATTCTGAACCAGCCTTCCTCCTGCTCGCCCAGTCAGGACACAGGACACAGGTGGGATAGGGCGGGAGACCCCGTAGCCTGGCCTGTAACAAGCCTGTGAACGGTCCCCACTAGCGTGCCCCTGCCTCAGCAAGTTGGAACTTGAGAGAAGGTCTTGAGTATCACTGTGAGATATTACATTACTCAGTACCTTTTCAACTGCACTGGGGCCGACCCATTGTGCAGCAAATACATTGGCCTAAGTAGGCTGCCACCCTGGAAGTCTCTCTGGGTTTATCTTATCCTCGGAGAGTTGGAGGCCTCTTAAGCTCTTTTGAGTTCGCTTCTAGGCATTGGACAGAAGCAAATTCCCATTCCTGTACATACATTGGTCAGTTTCCATTCCATGACTGACTATCCCCTTTTATTGTGTGGTGCTAGGAATCAAATCCAGGGCCTTGCACGTGCTAGGCAAGTGTTCTTCCACTGATCTACACCCTCAGCCCTTAACTTCCTGTTTAGCACACTCCCCCACACCTGCCAGCTAACCCTGTAACATCAGTCTTCTCCAAAAGGTATTAACATTTTAATGGCTGAAAATATGCAGTATTTTTGCAGCACATCTGTATCCGTGTGTGCTGAGTCCTGCATTACTCCAGTTCTCATCCAAAAGACATGGCTCCTGTCTTCCTTGTTTGTACAGGCAGCATTTGGGATGCCGGAAGGGGCACAGGCTTCATGGTGGGGCATTGCTGTCTAATCAGCTCTGCTTGTTACTGGTTTTGTGGCCTTAGGCAAGTTATTGAACTTCTAGGACCTCATCTGAGGATATGCACTCTGTAGATGTCCAGTAGGACACAGAGTGGTTCTTGTTTTCTGATTCTCTGTGTCTCCTGTGGAACCTGGCCCTCTGTGGTACAGCCAACAGCTCAGGTAACACACTTAAAAGGGGAAAAAGTTAGGATGATGACGATGTTGCTGCTTGTTCAGTCCATCATTCTGGCCTGTGCCTTAGGCAGCGGGGAAGGGCCAAGTCTGCATCGGGATCAGCAAACTTTCTGTAAAGAGCCAGAAGGAAACATGTATGCTCCACTAGTTGCCTCGGTTGCAGCTAGTTGATTCTGCTGTGGTAGTATGAAGACAACCCAGAAATTCATAAAGGAATGGGAAAGACCACTGCAGTAAAAACTTCACAGAAGCAAGCAGCAGGCTGAATTTGGCCTGTGGGCTGAAGCTTGTGGTCCCTGCCCAAAATGCTTGGGCTCTATTACAGCTTGAACTCAAAGTGTGTGTCTGTGCACTTTTTATTACCAGTCTGCCCCCGGACAAGGGTTGCATAAGAATAACAACTCCATCACACAGCAGATTGTCTACTTCAACTGACACGTTGGTTTTGGAGGCAAGACTTTGTCAATGAAAGATATAATTGATCTAAGCTTTGGTGCAGTCTCTTCCTGGCTTGCTCTCCTATCACAGAGCAGGAGCCAATGGCACACCAGCACTGGAGTGTACCCTTGTTCTACCACCCACCAGGTGCACCTCTATGGAAGCTCAATAACCCCTCTCTCCACTCCCCTCCCTGCTCCCAGGATGTGCCCCTGATTAGCCTGGCCAACATCTTGCACAACGCCAAGCTCTGGAACGATGCCGTCATAGTGGCCACCATGGCAGTAGAGATCGCACCACACTTTGCTGTGAACCATTTCACACTTGGCAACGTCTATGTGGCAATGGTAAGACGGGTGTGGGCTGCGCAGACCACTGTGCTGCGGTGCAGGGGCACATCTTTGATTTTAAAGCTTCTTTGAATGTGTCATTGTCCTTCGGTTTCCTCTAAGTTTAACATCTAAAACCACCAGCTCCTTCGAGGATAAATTTTACAAATAAGAGGTTAGAGAATTTGGGGTGTTTTGCTTGGTTTGTTTGTTTTTTTTTTGTTTTTTTTTTTTTTTAGTAGTACATAGATTCATCTAAGTATTTACTGCTCTGAAGTTTCTCACCATGAATAGTAGAATCAGATTTACCTACAATTTTCCAGAAACCTCACCTAACACTCCACATAGGCACACCCTTGAGCCCTCTTGCTTCCAGGAGGGGGTAGGTCCCTGTCACTGCACTCAGGATGCCCACACACACCTCTCTTGCCATATTTTTCCCTTGTGTTATAATTTTTGTTTAGGTGTCCATCTCTCCCTCTAGACTGTGAGCTCTTTAGAGACAAAACTCTTCCTCCCCCTGTTCCCAGCACTTCACAGTGTTTGGCACATAGTAGGTACTCATCAAATATTTAATGAAGGATGAAATTCCACTAGTGTGACAGACACCATTTACAGAGAAAATGGCAACGCCATATTCCCTCATTATGGTCAGAGTCAAGGACAGTTTGGGAACTTAAAACCCCAAGGGTCCCCAAAAGCTGTCATAACCAAATTTAACACAAGAGTCATGCCATCCACTTTCATCTAAAGCATGGTGTCACACATGGGGCTATTCCCAGGATCCTCTCCATAACAGTTAATAGAATGAGCAGCCCTGAGCTATAAGCTTTATGTGTCGCCCTGACTTCAGAGGCAGGAAGTACAATTTGGCCAGGTTGGGATCGCTGGATGTGCAGATTTCCCTCTCTGCTTCTTGAAATTGAAGAATCTATTTCTGTCACCAGTAAATGTGAAATTTGCTACTATGAATGAAGAATTCTGTCTGTTGGGTTAGAAAGAGCCACTTAACCAATTGGGTTGGGCTTTTCTTTGAGAGTGTTAACCTAAGTAAAAGATTTAATGCCTTCAATATGGCAGTGATCATTTCCAAATCCCGTTCAAATTTGTAAATGTTAGGGAAAATAAAGTCTTTACAAGTCTAATCGAGACACCTGACTTGACTTCCATCTTTGCAGCTCCCTAGAAAACCCAGGCGGAGGTGTAATGAGCATTAGCTGGGCATGTGTGGAGAGGTTTCTGTGAGGATTAAATGCGAGGGTTTCATAAAGCACCCAGCCCAGTGCCCGGCACGTTTCGGGTACTCAGTGACACTAGTTCTTGCTGCTGCCTGAATTGTTCCCCTGGTGGGCTCCAGCCTTTGTGGGGGGGTGACTGACACCTTTCCCTGGGCTTCTCTGGCTCAGCTCAGCTTTGTGATGCTGCACATTGAGATCCAGCTACTCCCTCCTTCCTGGTCTGTGCTCTCTGCTGAGCTGTAGATCACTGAGCAGTACTTTAGAATTGTCACTAATGTGGAGATGCTTCCTGAGCCTGTTGGTCTAGGGCTGCCATTCCCCTCACATTTGTCCCTTTCCCCCACAGGAAGAGTTTGAGAAAGCACTGGTGTGGTATGAGTCGACGCTGAAGCTGCAGCCCGAGTTTGTCCCAGCCAAGAACCGGATCCAGACCATTCAGTGTCACTTAATGCTGAAAAAGGGCCGCCGTTCTCCCTAGCACGCTCCTTCTCTCCTCCCTTCACTCATGCTCTCAGAAAAAGAGTCAGAAAAGAACCCAATCACTGTCGGTATCTACTTTTAATGATGTGTGTGCAAATTACTGAGTAAGACTTAAAGCAGGACTTTCACGTATGTGGGAATTGGTTTGGTTTTGGTTTTCAGTTCTTTCCCCCAGCCACCCTCGGAAGAGGCATCTTCAGAAACACAAATTTCTTAGGAAGAAAACACAGCTTAACGATATCGTGTAAATACTGAGCCAAGACATTTCTGGAGCTACGCGCTGTCTCCAAAACCGCGAGGCCTGTAGGGCTTTCCTGAGAGGCCCAGCCAGCCTCCTCTGGAGGAGCCAAACCACACTGCACATCCTCTGCTTCCTGTCGTAGCCTCGGTTGTCAGTGGAGACGCAAGCCCAGCTGGTGCCAGCCAGTGAGAAGCAATGTCCCGCGCTCCCTCCACCACCCTGCAGTCCCCAGTCTTGTCCATTCCATTGCTGCTAGGTTACAAACTCTCAGAGGTAGTTTGCAGGGGAGGAAGGGGAAACGATTTTTAAGACAAAATATTTACAACAACCGAAACTCTTAGGATCACCCGACCTTTGTAATGTTATTTATGTTGGGGAGGGAGGGGGGCTGAGGAGGGGGAATCCGCAGTGTGCAACATCTTTATCATTTGTACTTTAATTACAAATCGCAAGGAAACCAATACGTTGAAATCCTATATAACAGGTTTATATATATAGAATATGTATATTTGAAGCCCTCTACAGACTGAGTCTATGTTTTACTAATTCTTTGTTCACTGTGTTACCCATCTTGGAACAAGGTGCACCTGGCGCTCCCTCTCCACTAGGCCTCCCATGAGCTCCTCGGGAGAGAGCAGGATCCAGGGCCAGTGTCTCCACACAATGCCTTTGGCTTTGGTCCCAGGAGAATCGGAAACTCCAACAGTTTGGAATCTTCAAGGGCACATATTGAGAACAAAAATAAAAGTTGTTTATGAGCAAAATAGACCTGTAATGTGATTCTTCTTTAGAACCAGGCTCATGTGGACGCTGTGGAGCCTGCCGGTACCTTGCCTCTGAGCTCCCCAGGTCCTAGGATGACTGATCTTTCTTTCACGCCACCAGCTCTCTGGTGGATAACCTGATTAGCTTGAAACACTCAACCAGCCACAGTCCGCAGTCAGTGGGTGAGCGAAGTGGGTGTACAACTGACCTTGCCAGAGTCCGGCCCCCTCGCTGAGCACTGGTCCCAAGTTCACCCCAGGGACTTCTTGGAGAGCCCTGAGACAGTCGTGCCAGCATGTAGTGGAGATTCCCTTTGGGCAGGATTCCCCTGAAGAGTCTTCTGAAGACCCCAGAGTGTCAGCAGCTCACCTCAGACACTGGCTCACTGAGCAGGGAGTGTCTGGTTGTGACACAGGCTGTGATTTGTCGGAAGCCGCTGAGCAGTCAGGCACACCTGTGACCTCTGTCTTGCATGCAGCTGAACAGTCTTATCATATAAGACTTTGAGAACAGTGAGCTCTTGTTACTGAATAAACAGTAACATCCTTGGCTCACTAGGAGGATCCTCATCAATTAACATATCGAAATATAGTTCCCTCCTCCATCTCACCAGTGGGTTTAGTTTTTTTCCCAAAACCCTCAACAGTTGCTTCTTGTCTTTTGTTATTTAATTTGCATATAATGAAATGTACTCTGGTCTATAAACCTTGACGGGCAGCGTCAGGCAGCCACCACCCCAAGAAGACCCTCTGCTACCCCTCTAATCAAAACTCTCTGACCCTTAACTGGTGGCAGCCACTGGTCTGCTCTCTGTCCCCCGGTTGCTCCTTTTCCATGTCCTTTGGAGTCTAGCTTCGTGCACTAACCTTAAGCACTGGGGACTCGCCCTGCAGTGGGAATTGGTAGCTCATTACTTTTTATTGCCGGGTAGTATTCCATCATTTACTCACATGCTGGAGGATGCCAGAATGTTTCCAGCTTTGGGAAATTATTAATAAAGCGGCAATGAGCATTCACATGTAGGTTTTTGTGTGCACATGGGTTTTCATCTCTCCTGTGTCAATAAGTCAGCAGCTTTTTTCCTGCTGAGGAGCTTTGGAAAATGAGAACCATCAGCTGGCACCGAATGGCGGCAACTTCAAGTGGGTTTTACAGGAGTATGGCGTGGGGACGAGTGTGAGTCTGTGTATCTGAAAGGAAGGGGAAAGAGCTTGGCTTGTCTATGAAATGATGGAATTATTCCCACATTGTCCCCTGCCTCGTTTCAGGTGCTGCTTCCAATCCAGCATGGTGGGAAGCTGTCCTTCGCAGCCAGTGACATGAAAGCCCAGTGATGTGGCAGAGTAGGGACAGGCACCAACAGGCCAGACAGGTCTTCCATCCCTGCCTCCCAGCTCCCCTGCCCTGTGGCTGCTGATCCAGAACTCTGGGCTTATCCACTAACTAGGTCAAAGATCTGACCTGCTCCAGACTAAAGATGCTGGTCCCAACCTGCTGGGAGTAGAAGGTGGAGTCCAGCTTTCCACCATGAGGAACAGCCATCGGTGTCCCTTCTGGAAGCTTCCAGAGCAGACTCTCCAGAGCTTTAGCCACATGATAGGAGCCACCTCATGGCATCGCCTTTGTGGTGGGGCTCTTCCCTCTTCAGAGAATCCCAGAATGGGCTCAACAAACCCAGGTTCCAAACTTGATCCTGCCTTTTACAAGCCACAAGATTTTGAGTGAGTCACTGGGCTCTGAGCTGAATTTCTCATTGAAAGAAAATAATCTGAGAATATGAGGACCACTATTCTTCACTAGGAATCCCTGGGAGAATTGTAAAATAAATAATAAAAAATATGAAGCAGCTCCCCGTAAGACCAGGAAGGAGGTGGCTATTGTCAATGGCACCGTGTCGTAAGAAACTGGGTTCTTGAAAGAATTCCAGGCTTCCAACCCCTCTCAGCACATCATGTGGTCAGGCCAGCTCACTGTCCTGATTTCCAAAGCTAGTGCTTTGTCTAAACCCCAGCAAATGTGGCTTCCTAGTCCTCTCTGATTTCTACCCTCTCTGGGCCTCTTTGTCCGGAGCTTTTCCTGACAACTCTAGCAAACACTGATCACCTTTCTGATCATTATAACACCTTCTGTTTACTAAGCCAGGCCAGAGACTCTGCAGACTTCAACATGGAAGATTCATGGAGTTCTTACTGTGTCCCGGGATTACTCTTAAGTGCTTACATGAGACGAAGCTCATTTAAGTCTCACGTCAACCCAACAGTGAGGTCCTGCTCTCGTGCTGATCTTAGCCTGCCCATGGCCACGGGGAAACCATGGAGTGGAGGTCTGAGCCCAGACCATCTATATAATGCTCAAGCCAGTGCCCCTGCCACCCTGTCATTTATCCATTACCTCATTTAGTCCTCAGAGCTACAAAATAGGGAGCTGACATCACCTCTATTTTAAAGATGGGAAAACCAAGGCTCAGAGGTCACAGTTACTCTGCAGTGGACTTCAGACCCTAACCAGGCTCAGATCTGCCCACCACCAAATGAGAGCTCTTCTCTGCTCCACGGTGCTGCTTCTAAGCGTGAGTTACTTCTGTAAGTGCTTCTGCTCTCTTTAAGATGGGGTCTTGCCATGTTGTCTGAGTGGCCTTGAACTTCTAGGCTCAAGGGACCCTCCCACTCCAATCTCCTGAGTAGCTGGGACTCTAAGCATGAGTCACCACCCCCAGCTTAGTGCTTCCCCCTTCACTGTCCCCTCTTTGCTCTCAGGTGCGTGGATTGTCTCTCTCACATGTGTCCATGTGTCACATGTCTGTCTCGTGGCACTAAATGCAGATCGAAGAAACAGTAAATGCTGGTTTAATACAGTGTGACTGGACAAGCAATGTGATTCACGGTCCCTCTGCTTCCTGCCACTGACATTGTAATGGACTTCCGCCCACAGATCACAGTTTTTTAGGACGCCAATCTCAGAAAGGAAAATAGCTTGCATCTCTGCAATGGAACTTGGTGGGGGGGCAGGTCCACCCTCTGCCTCAGGCTCCGTGCCTCAAGTCTGGCTACTAGAGGAAAGTGCCCAGGTGCTCAGGAACCTCTCAGGGCCCATTCAACCCTTCACTGGCCAAAGACTTGCACCACTGGCTGGGGAGATGATGAAATCACTCTGGTGCAGCTAGTTTGAGGGGATCCTCCCCTGTCCTGGTCTCCAGTGACACCACCCTGACATCTGCACCAGCTGCCTTCCACTGAAGCAGCAGCCAAGTCAGCAGCCGAGGAGACTCACTTCTAAACTCAACGTTTGTGGTTGGTGGGACAGGCATCCCTAGATCACATCCCCCCATATCCCCATCCTGTGAAGATGAAAATGGGCAATCCCAGGTCTTCCTACAAACAGATTTAGCTTAGCACTTACTGATGTCCAACACCAGATGAGACGTCGGACAGAGTCTGCCCTCCAAGAGTCATGATCTAGTTGAAGAGACAAGACTGAGAGAACTAGAGGGGAGGATGTAAATCCCATTCCAGCAAAAACCTGAATATTGTAAGGACCACTAACTGAATGCCCGGTAGATGCACCACCCTGGTCCTCCATACCTCGATGGCTCAGCCCCAGCCTGCCTCACCTTGCTTCTCCTCTGCCATCCCTTTAGTCACTCACCAAAAACGTGTTGAATGCCCAGGATGAGCCAGGCACTGCGATGGCTACTGCAGGTCATTCAATCTGGTGGGAGAATAGGAAATAGGGAAGTGGGTGGTGAGAGATGAGGCGGCAGCCAGATCATGAAAGGCAGCTAAGGAGTTCAGACTGTGTCCCGAGTGGTACCAGAGCCCCTCCTTGGCTCGCACTTTTAGCTACAAGTCAGTTTTCACACGTGCATCAAACTTCCACGTCTCTGTGCTGGTGATCCTGCCAGCTCCTCTCCATCAGCCCCCGTGTTATTAATTCTACTTGTTTTCCGAGACCCTGGGGCCACAGGATGCCAGGCTCCTACGGTAGGTGTGATAACCCCTCCGACCCTCCTCATGCTGTGCCGAATCGAGCTGATTCTGCATCTCGTCTCCAATCAGACGCTTTGCTCCATGGCCAATCAATGTCTCCACCCCCTGCTCTTACAACGTTATCAGCCTGGCTCAAAACAGTGGCTTGATTTAAAAAAAGAGATAGCTACTAAACTAGGGAATCAATGGTGAACAGCTTCCAAAAATACCCTGGAGAAGGTATAGTGACCTCAGGGAGAAGAGACTGGGACAAGGAATGGAAAGGAGAGGGAAGGGCAGAGGGTGTGGCTCAGGGGTAGAGTGGTTGCCTACCATGTGTGAAGTCCCGGGTTCCATCCGGGCACTGCAAAATAATAATGATGATAATAAAGTGAAGAGGAGGAGGAGGAGGAAGAGAGGAGGGGAAAAAGAAGAAAAGAAAAACTAAGGAGAAGGAAGTCTAAATCAGGACAATGCCAGCAGGTACTTAAAGAAGCTATTTTCACCCCTGACCTCCAGCCCCACCTCTAAGGCCCCACTGCTTCTGACCCGTGTAAAGTGCTTTGAATAGGGACAGGCATACGCTGAGCTGCCAAGAGATGTTAGCTCTTCTTGTAACCCCGGCCTTCATCCTGCCACTAAACCTTTACCTAGTTCTAGAAATAATTTCCCTTTTCCTTCTGTTGAGTGTTTCCTTCCAGCCAGGCACGGTGTTGCATGCCTTCAATCCCGGTGGTTTGGGAGGCTGAGGCAGAAGGAATGCAAGTTCAAAGTCATCCTCAACAATTTAGCAAGGCCTGACAACTTAGCAAGACTTTGTCTTATAATAAAAAATTTGTTTAAAAAAGAAAAACAGGTTGGGTTGTGGCTCAGTGGTTGAGTGCTGCTGGGTTCAATCAATCCTTGGTACCAAAAAGAGAAAGAGAGAGAGAGAGAGAGAGAGAGAGAGAGAGAGAGAGAGAGAGAGAGAGAGAGAGAGAGAGAGAGAGTTAGTTTTGTTCCCCGAGTTAAAAACTTGACTGCTTGGGACAGTGATCCCTAGCCTAGAAAGTGGTGTTTGCTCCAAAAGATCTCTTAATAGAAACACCTGGGGAGACTTGCTGATTTCTTCCATCCTGTCTTCCAGTTCATGCACACGCTTCACCTGCGAGTCCTGCTCCAGATCATCCACGAGGTTTTTATTTCATTAGTCACCTTTTTCCACGAGTAGGATTTTTACCGAGTTCTCTGTTTATCCACCTCATTGTTTCATAATCTCTCCTGGTTTTAGGGATCCTAGTCTTCCTTTTAAGCATGGAGACATTGTCAGCAGATTTACTTTTCAAATTGATCCATTCTTTCATGTTCTTCAGACTGAATTCCACTTTGCTGGAGGAGGTGTGGACTGGTTTGTCATATAACATTATGATGCCACCAGTTCTTAGTCTTTGGATGACTACTCTTCTCTGCATTCTCTCCTGTCCTTAGTGATCTCATCCAGTCACGTGGGTTCAATCTATGTCACCTCCAGATTTCCATGACCAGCATACATGTCCTCTATTAATTCTGAGCTTATTTATTCAACAGTCTACTCCATGTTTTCAGACGGTCTGTTCAAGGCTGGATTCTTTATCTTACCCCCAAATGCTTATCTAACTCTGGTCTTCTCATCTGAGAAGTTAATAGCAACTCCCTCCACCCAATTAGGTCAAAAATAGCCACACTCCACCTGCCTCCTAGACTCCTGTTAAAATGCAAGTCAGATCCTGTGATCCCTCTATTTAAATCTAGTGACTTAAAATAATGTAGAAAACCCTAAAAAGTAAAATTTTGAAAACCCTTCTCAACCTGGCTCTCCTCTCTGGCTGGACTCCCATGACCCTCCCCATGGCTTATTGACATTGGACCACATCAGCCCCCTGCTGTGTTTCAAAACTGAAAACCAGGCTCCTGCCCAGGGCACCTGCCTGTTCCCTCTGCCTGAGATACTGTTCCCCTGAGCAGCCGCTCCCCGCCCCTTCTCACCACTCTCTTTCTCTGTAAAACCTCCGGGATCTCGATATTTTATTTCATCATTTATTTATTTATTTAGAGACATGGTCTCGCTGTGTGGCACAGACTGTTCTCAAATTTATGGGCTCAAGCGATCCTCCTCCTTCAGCCTCCCGAGTGGCTGGGACCGCAGGTGCGCTGCACCACAGTCAGCTGTGGATCTGGATCTTCTGAATTGGGACATCCTCCTCCGCCATTTCCTGACCCCCTTTCCTTCCTTTCTTCTCTTCTTGGTGCTCATTGGTCCCGGGTCGACCCTATTTGTTCCTTTATTGTCTACCATTCTTGTTTTTATCAGCTTTTTCGCTGCTGTGACTAAGAGATCCGACAAAAAAAATTTAGGGAAGAAAAGTTTATTTCAGGACTCACGGTTTCAGAGGTCTTAGTCCATCGAAGGCTGGCTCCATTCCTCGGGGCTCCAGATGAGGGCAGGGCATCAGGGTGGAAAAGCAGCTCACATGACCATCAGAGAGCAGCAGAGCAGAGACACCACTGGCCAGATACAAATATATAGCCCACAGCCAAGCCCCCAACGAACCAGCTCCCCTAGCCACACACCACCTGCCTCCAGTCACCACCCAGTTAATCCCAGCAGGGATCAATCAACTGATTAGGGAGAAGCTATAATCCAATCATTTCCTCCAAATCTTCTTGCGTTGTTTCACATGTGAGCTTTTAGGGGACACCCCATCTAATCCATAACAATCCCCAAGATCAAAGAATGCAACATTTGCATCTGTTTTGTATCTCAATGTATCTCTGGGCCCTGGAATACAGTAGTTGTACAGAAAAATCTGTTGAAGGAAAGATGAGGAATGGAACCACCTTATGACCCAGCTGTACCACTCTTTAGTATTTATGCAGAAGACTTAAAGTCAGCGTACCACAGTGATACACGCACCCCCACATTTATAGCAGCACAATTCACAATGGCCAAATTATGGAACCAGCCTAGGTGTCTGTCCACAGATGAATAGATAAAGAGAATATGGTGTATGTACACAATGGAGCTTTACTTGGCCAGAAAAAAAAAAAGAAGAAGGAAATGGGTCATTTTCAGGAAAATAGATGCAACTGGAGAACATCAAGCTAAGCAAGATCAGCCAGACTCAGAAAGTCAAGGGTTGAATGTTTTCTCTTATGTGCAGAATGTAGGGAGGGAAAAAAGAAAGATAAAGGGATCTCATGAAAACAGAAGAGAGATCAGTGGAGAAAGGGAATGGGGAGAGGGAAAAGGAGGTTAAGGTCAGAACGTGAGGCGTGATATTGACCACGGGATGCTGTGGGCACTTGGGACTATACCACAGCGGATCCCACTATTGTGCATAATTCTAACGCACCAATAAAAAGGTTTTAAGAATCTGTTGAAGGACTAAATAGATAAGTGAATGAGTGGCACAGGACTTCATATAGATTTTTGTCCTTATTTAGCACGAGTTAATGCCTAAAATAATTCCACAAGTTACGAGAGGTTGGGAACACCTTCCCAGGGGGCAGTTTTTGACATGGTCTCTGCTGAATTCCCTACGAGATGGACCGTGTTCTCACGTTAGCATCTCCACTTGACATTTCCACACTGGGTGGAGAGTGGGATTAGGTCTGTGCCTTTCCACTGGCAGGAGTCGCCAGGTGCCGTATTTACCTGGTGGACCGAGGTTCCCTGGTCTGTCTTACCCCTGGATCCTCACATTCAGCCCAGGTCCAGTTCCCACCCATCTATGAAGCCTAATTCCCGTCCCTACATGGGGCCCAAGATCACAGCCCCTCAGGCCTGAAGGTGTTCTGAGACCCTGTGACCACGCAGCTCCAGTTCCCACCCCACTGCTGGTCCCTGGAAATCTCTCTTTCCTGATATTCTGAGTTAGCTCTGTGTTTTTGAGATATTGCGCCCTGCTTTGGGACAAGCTGGAGTGCAGGTGCGAGATTCCCGTTCGTGTTCCGTATGTCATGGCATCTGGAAGTCTGGAGAGGCCTGGTCTCCTCGACATGTGACCTTTCTCCTGGCATCTGGAACCCTCCCCTGTGGGGGCGTGGACCTTCGTGGGAAGCACTGCTCCTGACAGACATGAACGAGATCCACCGCGAAGACAGAAATAGAAGGTGTTGGGATGATCTCGCTTAAGAGCAGTCTCCTCATTTGTCTAAAGTTCACCTGCTCCAGCGTCACAGCCCTCCAACCCCCAAATCTCTGCAGACACCTATCACAGAAAGCCTGACTTCCCTGAAAATGTCTAGCTCCTTTGGGGAGTGTCTCTTTTATTATTTGAAAATGGGCCTGGAATTAGTCGGGGTTCTCCAGAGAAACAGTGGGACTCGTGCACACAAACACACCTAAAAACCTATATAGATATAATTTATTATAAGAAATTGGCTCATGTAATTATGGAGATTTAGAAGTCCCATGATCTGCTGTCTGCAAGCTGGAGACCCAGAAAACTGGTGGTGAGTTTGGAAGCCTCTGAGCCGGGGAATCTAGGTGTAGATTTCAGCCTGGGTCAGAACACAGGAGCAGTGAGGATGGTAAACCAGTGCTCCCAGAGAGAGGTAGAGGGGATCCCACCTGTCCCTGCTTTCTGTCCTGTGTGGGCCCTCCAGAGGCTGGAGGCTCTGTGCCCACGTCCGGAAAGCCACCCACTGGCTCAGTTCACCTGTTCCAATGCTAATCTCCTCCAGAAACACTGTCACAGACACACACAGAAATAATGTTCATTATCCCAGACATCGTAACATGATCCATCACAGGCTCAAATCCTTTTGAAATTAAGGCCCAGACGGACCCTTAGCACAGACCAACTTCATAAAAATGACCGATGGGAGCCTGGGGCTTCTCCACCGAGCTCTGTCCAAGAGGGGAGGATGGTGCCACAGAGAGGGGCTTCCATGCAGCCAGGCCAGTGGGCCTCCTGGACCTGATCAGGGGTCGGATGCAACCCTGCCCATTGCTCTTCGTTTCCTGCAGGGGGCAGTAGACACCAGGCTGAGGAGCTGAGCACGGACCCAGGGAATGGCATCCCTGGCGGGTGTGTCTGTGGACACTGAGGCTCACAAGCAGGGGCACTCCGAGCTCCCTGCTGTGTGCAGACACCAGGATGCTCAGAACTGCTGGCTGCAGAGGATGGAGAGGTGATAGGAGAGGCCGTCAGAACCCCTAAACCCTCACTGTCCTGTGCGGCAGCCACTAACCACATCTGCCTACTGCCATTTACACTTACACTCATTAAAATGGAATAACATTTAAAATTCAGCTCCTCGGTTGCACTGGACACCTTTCAAGTGCTCAGCTGCCACAGAGGCTGCTGCACGGGACAATGCTCATGTGAGACATTCACACCATCAGAAAGTCCCTGGGATAGTCCTGGTCTGGGCAAGTCTACCCCAGCCCTAATGCACCACCACCTCTGGGTGCACCACCAACCAGGGCCAGAAGCACAACTCATCCCTAGTGAAGGTCAGTTCAGAAGGTCCGAAAATATGGGCCCCTTGAAGTCACCCTCTCCTTAGCACCCTCTTGAGAAATAATTATTGCTGAAGAGAACTTGGGGTTCAGATGAAACTGGGTGTGAAATGGGACAGGCCCTGGTTCCCTTGGTTCAGAGACAATTTGGAGGTGTGCTGAGTGCCTGCAGCAGGTCCTGCCACATGGGCTCCCTTGGTCCTCCGTGCCTTTGACTGTGCCGTCACCTCTTCCCTGGGCACCTTCCCCTTCACATCTTCTTGTCCAACAGTGAGCACTGTGCCAAGGCCTGTGGGGCCTGCCCACCTCCCTGCATCCACAGGTGCATGCCCAAGGCTGCTGGCACGCAGGCAGGGACTCTGGCTATTGAAACACTTTTGACCTTTGCATGGGCAGGCAGTGCCAACGAGCCAATGTCCCTAGGAGCAGCCACCAACAAATGAGGTGTGGGTGGACAGACACACCTTGAGCAGGATCTTGAGGTGTGTTCTCCACTTCCTCCCAGAGTCCCACGGTGGATTGGCTTTGGTGGCCCTGGTAGGGACCGAGAAAAGGAGACCTTTAAACACCCACAAACTCAGTTCCTCCCTGGAGAGTTGGCAGCACAGTTCGTGAAGCAGGAGGGAAAGAGGTGATCAGCAGACCTGGGTGAGCAGCCCTGGGTTGGGGCCAGGAAGGGTGCAAGGAGCCCCACGCAAGACACCAGCAGAGCCTGGGTGGGAGAGGGTGGGGATGATTCAAGGGAGGAAGGCGCTTGTTCAGGAAATACTGACAGATGAGGGCAGGAGTGCCAACAGAAGCTCTCCTGAGACAGTGCCGAGGAGCCACAGTCCTTCAGGCTGGGGACAGTATGACGGGACTGGCATTCACATAGACCCCTGTGGCAGGGAGGTGGAGAAGGGACTAGAGTGGAAGCCAGGTGCCCACCCAGGAGGCTGGTGCGGGAACACTGATAAGGAGAGTTGCCAGGGCCTGGTCATCACTTAGCCACAGGGGCCAGGAGACCAGGCTTAGGACACTGGGGGATGCTGCTGCCATTCCCATCAACACAAACCCAGGAGGAGGAGTGGGTTTGAGGGAAGCTGATGATGGCTTTAATTTTGACCTTGATCTTGAGGTGCCTGTAGATCACTGGTTCTCAAATGGTGGTCCCCAGACCAACAGCATCACGGGGAATGTGCAGAAAGGCACATTCTCAGACTCAGGAGCTCCGAGCAAACCCAGTGCCCTGGGTTTTAATAAACCCTGACTTCTCTAAGAAGTAGCGTCCCAGAAATGTGCAGCAATTGGCTCTCCCAGCAGAGGGGGCGGCCCTGACTTACAGTGTTCGCCAATCCCTGGGGTGTAAAGAACCCCACCACGGCAGATTTCAAGCTGCCCATCTGACGTCACCAAACCTCCCAACACAGAATTAGGAAGACACCCAAACATGACACCTGGGTCCCCAGGACCGTTGCTGTAGGCCAGCTACATGAGCTCGTCTGGCAGCAGGTAGGTGTGTGGGTGTAATACTCAAGACAGAGAACCGGGGTGCAGAAAAGGTCTGGGAGGCACCCTGCTGATACAGTGCCTGCGGGGAAGCACAGGAGCGCAGGATCACACGGGAGAAAGGCCAGAGAAGGTCCCCGCAGCCCAGGAAGGTCAGCGAAGCTCCTTGGAGGAAATGGCAGGGTCTTTAAACACAGGGAGGGAGTTGGGAGGTAGAGAAGAGTCCAGTGTCCCCGGAGGAAGGAAAGGCCAGGTGGAGGCTGGTGGGAGGTGTGCCCTGCACAGTGAGGGAAGGTGAGACCCAAGAAGCCAAGAAAGAAGGATCTTGACTCAGAGCTGAACGTCTTTTTGATTTTTTTTTAATATATTGGGGATTGAACCCACTTAACCACTGATCCACATCCCCAGCCCCTTCTATTTTTTTATTTTGGGACAGGGTCTCACTAAGTTGTTTAGGGCCTTTCTAAATTGCGGAGGCTGACCTCAAACTTGCAGTCCTCTTGCCTCAGCCTCCTGAGCTGCTGGGATTACAGGAATGTGCCACCACGCCTGGCTAAACTCATTCTGAAACACGAGAAGTCTTGGAGGAACGTGAAGCCGCGGAGGGTGACAAACGCATCCAGGGGTCAGGCTCTCTCCTTCCTCACCACGTCCTGTGCACACAGGAGTCTTTTCCGATCTTCAAACATGTCCAGGGCTGGGTGTGGCTCAGTGCCTACCTCACATCCAGGAGGCCCTGGTCTGATCCCCAGCGCTACAAAAAAAGAAACACGTAAAAGGCTTATGTTTGCATTTTGCTGGCTAGAGCTGTGGAGGCCCTGCAGGTCATCTCTTGTCCCTCAAGGCTCAACCCTAGTGTCTCCTCCTCCGAGGGCCTTCCCAGGCCGTCACCTGATTTGGACTAGGCTTCCTGGGTCCTGTCTGTGACAGTACTCGGTCGTCTCCTTGCTTCAGCGAGTACTAAACTCCAGGGGGAACTGTTGATTGTGGGGATTCTTCATTGTTTCCGAAGTGGAGGAGAAAGTCATCGCTCCAACTCCGAAGCACAGAAGGAAAAGCCTGCTTCCCACAAGGACCTACCTGAATGCAGCTGTGTCCTCAGGCTCCCCCCAGTTTTCCCAGTTCAGGATGCTTGGCCCCATGGAACAGGTGTCTGTTGTTCATCTATTTAGTTATTTATCTATTTATTTATTTGTTGGTACTGGGGATTGAACCCAAGGGTGCTTTACCACTGAGTCACATCCCTAGCCATTTTTATTTTGGGACACTCTTGCTAAGTTGCTAAGGCTGACTTGGAACTTGCCACCCATCCTCCTGAGTCACTGGGATTACAGTGTGCAGCACCACACCTAGAAAATAAGTGTCTTTTCAGAGAAACCTGAATATTACCAACACCGTCAGAGAGTAGGGCCATTTTAAAAAAACATTCCATGATGCACTGGTCTTACCTTCCCCTTCTGCGGTCTGCCCACTCGGTCTGGGCCCTGGGTAGGCCGCACAGCAGGGGGTGGGGAGGGACCCGAAGGGGAAGGAGCTGCCGTGGGGGTTCCCATTGCCACCTTTTGTCTTTGCTTTATTGGCAGCGAGACAGATAGGGCTTTGTCCAGGAAAGACACTCCTGCTGCTGTGTCCGTGGCCTTCCCCTGACCCCAACTCCTGGCCTCTTCATTCCTGAACTTCTTTCTGTTTCCTCTTCCAGTCTGTAAAGAGCTCTGGCCCCTTGCACTGTATCTCCCTCTCTTTTCAATTAACTTGGTTCAAGGTAGGATCTCCCTCTCCTTCCCTATGACAACAAGTTTCATGGCCTAGCCTTAATGGTGGAGTATGCAGATAAAGGTTGTTGGAGAAAAGGCAAATTGTTTAAAGGGAAGATGTTTTAGTCCACTTTGCATTGCTATAACAAAATACCTGAGGCTGCTAACTTACAAAGAAAGAAAAGGTTCATTTAGCTCACAGTTTGGAAAATTCAGAGTCCAGGATTAGGCAGGGTCGGCGGGGATCACTGACTTGACCTCTGATGAGGACAATGGATGATGGCCCTTTGTGGCAGGAGAATGTGGAGGAGCAAATGGTCATATCTTCAATTAGAACAGAGAAAAGGGAATGGGCAGGGCCAGGATTCTCCTTTTTTTTTAATTTTTTACCCTATTTTGCATTTTATTTAGAGACAGGTTCTCACTAAGTTGCTTAGCACCTTGCTTTTGCTGAGGCTGGCTTTGAACTCGTGATCCTCCTGCCTCAGCCTCCCTGGCCACTGGAATCACAGGCGTGCGCCACCATGCCCAGAAGGATTGCTCCTTTTATAACAATCTGTTTGAGAGAATTCTAACAATCCTCTTGAGAGTACTCAAGAAGTCCCGTGAGAACTAGCAGGAGGGAACTACCTCCTGCCCCTGTGACCTAATGACCTCCCACTAGGCCCTCCCTCCTGAAGAGCACACCCAGGGACCAAGCCTTTGCACATGGACATTCAACATCCAAATTTCAGCAGAACACATATCAGAAGCATTTCAGAACCATTTTCCTGGTTACGTTTATCTGTTTGCTGGCGATCCGTATTGATAAAATGGAAACTTGTTAAGGGCAGGGCCCCCTCCTGCTCACAGCTCTGTCTGCCTCTCCTAGTGGAGTGCCTGGTTTGTGGTGGGTGCTCCATAAATGCTGGACAGGTGAAGGCGGGCACGGAATGATACAATCTGTACTTGAGTGTGTGCCTGATTGATGAAAGAAGTTTGAGTTTGGAGACGTGGAAACAAAGCCCTAGACTAAGGTTGTAGACCAAGGGAATGGCAGGGGTGGGGAAGAAGAGAGAGAGTTTCATTAAAAATAACTGAGGGGGCTGGGATTGTGGCTCAGAGGTACAACGCTCGCCTAACACGAGCAGGACCCGGGTTCGATTCTCAGCAGGACATAAAAATAAAGGCATTGTGTTGTGTCCATCTACAAAAAAAATAAAAAGATTCTCTCTCTCTCTCTCTCTCTCTCTCTCTCTCTCTCTCTCCTTAAAAAAAAACTGAGGCACAGGAGCTGGGGTTGTGGCTCAGTGGTGGAGCACTTGCCTAGCATGTATGAGGCACTGGGTTCGATCCTCAGCACCACATAAAAATAAATGAATAAAATAAAGGTCCATCAACATCTAGAAAAATATTTTAAAAATAAATAATGAGGCACAGATAGAAAAGGAAAAATCAAGACAAATAGGATTTACAATATTAAAATTTTTTGTGCATGGAAAGATGACCTCAATCGAGTAAAACATCAACCCATAGAGCAAGAGAAAATATTTGCAAATCATTTATCTGGTAAAGGATTAACATCCAGAATACGTAAAGAACTTCTAAAACTTGACAACAAAAAACAGCTCCCCTAATTCAAAAATGGGCAAAGAACTGGAATAGGTAATTCTCTAAAGAAGACATCCAACCAGGCACAGTGGGGCACACCTATCATCACAACAGCTCGGGAGGCTGAGGCAGGAGGATCAGAAGTTCAAGGCCAGCCTCAGCAACTTAGTGAGGCCCTAAGCAACTTAGCAAGACCCTGTCTGAAAATAAGAAATAAAAAGGGTTGGGGATGAGGCTCAATGGTAAAGTACCACTGGGTTCAATCCCTGGTACCAAAAAAAGAAGAAGGAGAGGAAAAGACATACAAATGGTACATATAAACCCATGAAAAAATTGTTCAATGTCAACTTCCCACTAGAGAAATGTGAAGTGAAGCCACAATGGAACAGCACTTCACACCCACAGGATGGCTGTGACAGAAGAACAGTGACAACAAAACCCGAAAACAAGCGCTGGTGAGGACGCTGGGAACCTGGAGCCTTGTGTGTGATCCGCGGGAACTCAAAGTGATGGAAATCAGTATGGCAGGTCCTCAGAAAACTAAATCCACCATTTGATACAGCAATTCCCCTTCTGGAATTAAGTTTCCCAAAGAATGGAAAGCAGAGGATCTGATAGATCCTTGAACACCAGCCCAAAGGTGACAAAAACCCAAGTGTCCCTTGACCGATGAGTGGACAAACAACATGTGATAGACCCACACTCTAAAATGCCACTCGACCTTCCAGAGGAACGGAATCCTGACCCGTGGAACGACGTGGATGGACTTTGAAGGAGTTATGCTGAGTGACAGAGGCCAACACAAGGAACAGAAACGGCCTGATTCAACCTAGATGAGGATGATCAAAACCCTGGACAGAGAAAGTAGACCAGATGTTCCCCAGGGCAGGACGAGAGGTGGGAGGGAGGGAGTCCCTGCTCCTGCCCACAGGGCTCCAGGGTGGAATGATGGGAACGTGGAAGAACAGCAGGGAAGACGGGGAGTGCGATGGGCACACAATAGAAATCTGCTGAGTGCCACTGAGCTGACGCTTACAAATGGCCGAGGCAGTGAGGTTTCTGTTGCATGCATTTTCCCACCAGAGAAGATAGCAGAGACGGAGAGGAGAGGGGAGGGAAAGAGGGAGGGAGGGAGGGTCAGTCAAGAGAAGGGAGGACCCATCAAGAGGACTTCCCACCCGCTGACTGCAGTGAAGGAACAGGAAACGTCTAGAATGGGTCCCATGTTTGGGGCTCATGGGGGAAGGAGACAGAGCCATTCGGTGAGAAAAGAATTTTCCAGGGAAATTCAGGTTTGGGGTTCAAGTGGTTCTGTTTCCGACAGGCCGAGTCGGAGGTGCCCTGGGCTCCCACGTGGTGCCGTGTGGGAGCAGCTCCAAGGAGACAGGGGTTTAGAGCTGCCCAGGTCTAGGGGTGGGTGAGGTCAGGGGGCTGAGGAGAGGGCTGAACAAGAGTGAATGAAGTGAGCAGCAGCCGTGGCCAAGCAGTGCCCCCCACCCTGTGCCCCCTGGAGAATGTCTCCCTGTCCATCCAGACTCACGGCCTCTCTTTCTGTTTCTCCAGGAAGCCCTCTTCACCCAGCAGAGCGGAATGTTCTCTCCTCCGGGTTCCCCTGATGCCTGGTTGTCACTTTGGCTGTCATACCTGTCACGTGGCTGTTATCATGTGCTCACAGGTCTGTCCACCCCTCTCCCCCAGCTCCCAGGACCCCTAGACTTCAGGGCAAAGTTCTAGTCATCTCGAGTCCCTGGTGCCTGGCACGATGTTCACTGAAAGTGCACTGGGTGAATGAATGATCAAAGGACGATTCTCTCCCCGGCTGGTGACGTTATCTGCATTTCTTTAACAGCTCTAACTTTCTCGGCCCCTCATCTGATCTCTTCTGTGACACTCTAATCATATTCTACCTTCTCCATATTTATAGTCTTACATCATCTTCTCTGTTGGACACCAAACTTCTTATAGACATGTAACTTGCCATAGTGCCTTGAACTTGGTAGGTGGTAGGTGCTCAGTGATAGTCACTGGAGAATGAGCAAAATTCCTTTATAAGAAGCTCCTGGCCTTACAGATAACTTGTAAAGGGAAATACATTGAAATCTCTAATAAAGGGCCTTTGCATCATTTAGTTATCACCGTGTAACAAATAACCCTAAAACCCAGTGTCTTAAAACAGTAGTCATTTATTATCAGACCTTGCCCTTTTCAGGGCTGACAAGTTGTATGCTGAACAAAGCTGGGCTTGAATGAGATGAAGGAAGGAAGGGTCAGGGTTCTGTTGATCTCACCTGTGGCTCCTGCTTCTGGGGGTTGGTTGGGGGTGCTTCTCCAGGTTTGGCATCCTAGTTGGAGTAACTGTACTGACATCTCTCTCATCCTCTTCTAGAGTTCAGCAAGCTAGCCCAGAATATTCTTCTCAAGGCAAAGGCAGGGGACCTAGGGAATCATTCAAGCTGAAATCATTTGAGCCCTTTTTAAGACTCAGCTCATCTCATAGGTCTGTTAATATCCTATAGCAACAGGTACTGAGAGGAGTGGAAAATTGGGGCCATTAACTCAATCTGCACCTGCAGAGGGCTGGACAAACAGGATACTGGCTTTGTGCTCTCTGTCCACCCCGGAGGGCCTTGTCATTTGGGGGGTGAACTTCCGAGGTGTCACTTCCTTGGTGAACTTGGTGTCCTCTGTGGTAACATGACCCACAGGTCCTGCTGCTGTGGTTTGTGGATTCATCCCTCTATTGTCCCGGGAGCTCCTGCCTTATTCTTCAGGGTCCCAGCGTGGATGTCAACAGCTATCTCTTGAGTGCCCTAGGGTGGCACGTTCCGGGTCACCATGACCCCTCCATTCTCTCCCTCCCTCTGCACCTTCCTTAGACCCTTTGATCCTCTACTGGGCCTTGCTGGGTAGGCTGATGTGTTCACAGCTCACGGTTGCCACGTCATGTGGCTGACTCTCCACTAACCTGTATCAGACCCTGGGAAGCAGTCATCTCGAAGAATTAGACTTTTATGTACTCTGAGTTCTGAAGGAAGCTTCCAGAACTCTTGAAGTCGTGCCATTTGAACACTCTTGAGGGTGACAAATCTGTGCCTTGTTAAGGTGGATGGAATTTTTGGAAACAGATAACAGTCATTTGGATCCAAAGCTGGTGACTAAGGTGGGTGATCAAGCTGGGTCAGACTGGGGACAAAAAAGAAACGTGGTGAGGAAGAAATAAGCCCGAGATTCTTTCGTAGTTTTAAATCTGTCCCTGAAGACAGCCCGAAGGAGTCCCCGAGGGAAGCGAAGACCACGTCTTAGGAGCTCGTCTCCCCCTCCCCTCCCGAGGTGTCTGTTGTGAAGTGGCCCAGACGCCACTGGACTAGAACATTCTGATCTCATCTGCTTTAGCTGAGAGTCTCAGACTTTTGACTCCTTTGAGCATCTGATGAAAGCACTCACTGTCCAGAAAAATGCTCATGAGCTCGGAGTTAGCTTACCGTTTGGGGAGCCCCTGGGTCCCAGGATAATGAGCAGATTTAAGGTCCTGGAGACCCCTAACTACGGTTTGCTTGTTTCTGGGTTTCTGCCCACACACACCGTGAGGAGCCCAGCACAGGCCAGGGCGGTCACCCAACAGGTCTCCAGAAGCAGTCCTTGTATGATCTTCTTGGCTGGAAGGTGACCTTTGCAGGTGAGCCTGCGGGGCCAGCACCTCTCCACTCAGCCCTGCCATCAGGTGGAGTCCCCCTCTCAGAACGGCTTCTCCTCCGCCTCAGCCAGGATCTCGCTTGGGAAGAAGCAGGAAAGAGCCATCCAACTCAGAGGGACAGGCAAAGAACAACCTTGACTTTGGGCACACAAGGACCTTAGGCCAGCTCAGAGCTTGGGTGCCTCTCCCTCCAGGCTAAGAGGCAGCCAAGGGCACCCGACGGGAACTGCAGGCCATGAGGCCTCGCAGCCACAAGAGGGAGCCGTGTGCTCTGAAAGGACCAGAAGTCTGGCTGTGATCCTGTCTCCCGCCTTCATCCCCCCAACACCCACGCAAGCTCCCGGATCCCGGTGTTGGTGTGGATGGTGGAGGTGGGCAGTGGGGCGGGTGCAGGGCTCAGGTGGCCACCATTGAACCGGTTCTCGCTGCCTGGGTAGAGGTGCATCGGCAGAAGGCCCAGGACACCCTTGGGCCGGGGGTGCCCACCCCCAGTGCCTCTGAGCTGGCAGTGGTTAAAGCATGCTTCATCCCTGCTTGACTTTCTGTTTCTTTGTGGCCAAAGAAGCCCAGAATCAAAGGGGAAGTGAGAAAAATCGAGACAGGCAAAGGACACCTAGAACTGTCCCTTCACAAAGCAACCCCATCATCACGATGTGTGGGGTGTCCTTCCCAGGACCCTAACCGACTGGTCCTCAAGAGGCTGCTGAGCAACAGGAGAACCTTCAGGAAGAATGGGCCTGAGTGTGTGGTCGGGGTGTCCGGAGGCACCTCCAGAGTCCTGAGCCACAGTTGCCTGAAGGGAGAAGTGGGCTGGGGTGGTCAGGGGAAGGAAGAACCTGCCAGCTGACCCGCTCTGTGCCCTCAGGGGGACAGGGTGTCTCCTTTATTCAACCGAACATCCCTTGGTTGGTGTTATTCCTGCCTTACAGGGGAGGAAAAGGGCTCTGAGGGATGAAACCCAGCCTCGCAGCAAAGTGATGTGGCCAAGATCTGAAGTCAGGACCCACTTCCCCGGAAGCAGTAACTTACAACCCCCCAGGGCCTCCCGGGGCAGGTCTGCTCTCAGCCCCTGAGAGCACAGCCTTCCCCTGACCGCCCCAGCTCTGCGCCCACCGCCTGGAGCAACAGCATCCACACAGCCCACAGGTCTCAGGACCAGCCCAACTTACAGCTCCTGTGCGGAGAGCACCAAGTCCTGATTTCCCAGTCACTGCCCCTAATCAGCCCTCAGGAGGCCCTGGAGTAGGGGTAGGCATGAGGGGAAGATTCTCATCAGACCCAGGAGTGAGGTGTCCACTGCCCGGTCAGCAGGGTCTCCACACCAGGGCCTCTCTCATTGGCTCTGGAGAATGGGCCAACAGAGACTGATGTTCTGCTCTGGAAAGAGGCCCCCTGCTGCCCTTCCTGGGGGGACAGACAGTTCTGAGAACAGAGCACCCCCTCTGTTCCCACCTCCCTTTCTTAAGACACCTCTGCCCAGACTCAGCCTAGAGGCCCAGGGGGAGGCTTCAATTGGTTGCCAGGGCAACGGCTCCATTGTTCCTGCCGCAGTTTAGCGCCAGGCCCCCTGAGTCCCTGGACCGGCTCTCCCTACCATTCTTGAGCCACTGGAGCTACAGGACCCCATTCTTCTCCTCAATGCCTCTTTGTCACCTCGGGATGCAGAGGAGGGGGAGACAGTGGTCACCATGCCAACATCACACTGCCCACATCCCTGAGGGGGAGGGGAAGGGAGGGACCAGGGAGATGTTCAGTAGTCTAGGGAGCAGTTGGTGTATCCCTTGGGTCACCTGCTGCAGGGCCAGCCACAAGCCTTAGGGTCCACTCTGGGGGAGGATTTTTTTTCCTAGGTTTTTGGCCCAATTTGCCTCATTTTTGCTTGATTAAATGAAGCCTGAATTTCTCTTGCCTGTCTTGAACTTCCAAGCAGCAGGCAGGACCCTGGGTATGGGAGAAGAGCCAGGCTGTGCGCACCTGAGCTGGGCCACAGTGCCTCACCCCTCACCCATTCGCTCACTCGACTCTCAATCCTTCAGCAGCGTTTACCGAGAGGACTCAGGACCACCTCGCCAGCTAAACCCTACTAGAACCTCATTACACCTGTGGAAACGTCTGCAAAAGCTAAATAGTCCACGATGCATCAGGCACTGAGTGTCAGAGGTAGGATTCAGTCCAGGGTCTGCCTGGCTCCAACACCCCTGCTTCAAAGCGGAGAAGAGATCACGTTCTCCCCACTATCGACAGCATCTTGACTACAGCTGTAATAAGTAGATTGATTATTGACTAAAAATAAAGCCCTCGTGAGGAACATAAGGGCAGGGTGTCTTGCAGACTGCAGCTGCTTGGTAAGTATTGCAAGGAGGGAAGGGCTCTGTGTTTTGGGTAACCACACAGTGCATCAGGGCAGACACCCGGCGGACAGCCCTTCACTCATTCATTCATTTGCACACCCAGTTAGTGAGCACCAAGGACTTCCATGTGCCAGACACCAGGCCAGGAACTGGAGGCATAAGGAGAATGAGATCGATCTGGTTCCGTGTTTGGAGTGAGAAGCTGACAGGTGAACTGCCCGTTCCAAGGCACAGGGGTGAGAGCTAGTCCGGGGGCTGCTAGCGGTCCCTTCCCCTGGTGTCTGTGACTGAGCTAAAGTCAGAACCCCCTCAGGCTGGCCTCGATGGCGTTTCTCAAGGTCTGAATCACTGATCCACACACTGTCGGAGCTGGATCATGAAATTCTTCCAGTTGGTTCCTACCTATTTTTGGTGGGTCCTCATCCCACCCTCATCCACTGTACCATATCTACATGCCACTGGCTGTTATTTAACTGATTTTTTTCTTTATATTGACTCACTATTGAGCTCTTTTAAAAACTAACTTTACATCCATAGCATGTATTTTATGTCATAAAATGCATTCATTGTAAACAGAACTACGTTTTGAGATCTAAGGTGATACAGGCACTGCCATGGACCCTGTGACTCCAAGGCTGAATCTCCTTAGTTAAAAAGGATATTAGTGACTTGCAGATGAGGACCGTGCTCTTCTGGGGTTGGTAAAGGATCCAAGATGGCGGGTTGCAAACTGGCTCTGAAAACTAGTGACTGGGTAGACCCAGTCAATAGTTTGGGGAGATCATTCCCCCAAACTAAGAGGCTATGGCTAACTCCCCTAAAGTCCTGGAATGAGACCCTCACCTCCAGGTGGGCTACTCTACCTGAGACACCACCAGCTACTGACTGGGCTTACCACATGGCCAAGGAGGCCACCGTGGGCTTGGTGGATGACTGAAAAGCAGCTTCATCCCTGAAGGTCCCTGTGCCAGAGGATAAAGGTACTGCCCCGAAGGGTGCTGCAGAAAAGGGAGCTGGACAAAGTTGTGGTCCTCTGTGTCTCTCTCAAAGGCCAGCACCGAGGAACACGAGAAAGAGCTAAAGAAAGGAGGAAGGTAATTCCCTTTGTTCAGATGACCACTGAGGACTTGAAGAGGTCTTCCCAGAAACCACGTGAGACAAGAAGAAGGATCCCCACTGAGAATTTATAAAACTGAACCAAGGAGGAAGCTCTGGCCCTTGTATTACAAACTCTGGACATTAAAAATAATTATATAGTTTTAAAAGAGGGAAATTAGCAAGTGCTAGTGAGATGTAGAACCTGACAGTCACCAAACTTTTTTTTTTTTCCATTGACTTAGAAAGCTTGGAAGAGAGTGTTAACCGTTCTTGGTGGACCACTGAATGTTATGCAGGGGCTGCCACCCAGGAGCCACCTGACATCCTCTCAGGAGCCTACACAGTTGACACCAACACGGAGAAACGCTGAGGAGTCCTGATCCCTCCCTGCCCAGGTAACTGTCCCTCCAGAACACAAGTCAGGACCTCAGATGACCTTCATGCATGGTGTTTGGTATGGTCCTCTGTCCTACCACTGGTCCATTACTGTAATCATGACATTGCCATGGGCTCCGCTAACATCCCTCCTCCCCACCCCACCTGCACCTCCAGATCATCACTGCATGGACTCCTCCTTCTGTGCCTCCACTCAGTCAGCTGGTCTCCACTCCAGAGGGGAGCCCCCAGGGCAGGGGGAGCCCCAAGGGCAGAGAATCCCAGCCTTGCCTTTGTGCAAGGCTCAGCAGGGCCTCAGTCACCACAGTGACTCACTGGCTGCCTCCTGGATTCTCCTGTTGGTCGGCTATTGACATTTTCCCTTCTAAGCACGTTATAAGAGAAAAACAAGCTGGATAGCATTCTGCAGAGGAGGTAAGATCTACGTCTGCAAATCCTGACCCTCTCCCCACCCTGTTTCGCTCTCTCTCTCTCTCTCTCTCTCTCTCTCTCTCTCTCTCTCACACACACACACACACACACACACACACACACACACACCTGTTACCAGTGCCTCGGAGTCCACCATTAATGCTTCATTCTTTTATGAAGTATTATTCCAGCTCAAATAAAAAGCAAATTAAGAAAGGAATTTGCTTATCATGCATTCTGATTCCATTTGTGTGAAATGTCCAAAATAGGCTAACATATAGAGACAGAAAGTAGATTAGTGGTTTCCTAGAGCCAGGGGCGATGGGGATTGGGGGTGGTGGCCAAAGGATATGGGAGTTTTTATTTTGTTTTGCATGAGGTGATTGAAATGTTCTATAATTGATTGTAGTGATGGTTGCACAAATATGTGATGCAGAGGAATTGTACCATCTAAATGGGTGAATCCCATGGGATGTGAAATATCTTGATGCAGCTGTTACCAAAAGACAAGGTGGGACAGGAGGAGAAGGGAAAGGAAGGGACTGCCCCCTCTCTTTGCCACCCCCCCCCACAACCCATCTTCTCTTCTTCCACCGATCACTTCCTTTAACCATAATCAGGGCTCACAGGGCTGTGTGTTTGACAAGCCTTCTTCATGTAGTTCCTTGGGAGGTCTCTTATTCACAAAGCTCACAAACAGAGGTGACCCTCCGTCTGGTGCCAAAGTTTGAGGCGTGGGGTGTTTCTGGGCTTCACAAACTATCCCCAGTCTCTTCTGCCAACATCTCCTTAGGAAACCAGACCCTCGGTGGATAGCACCACCTACCACCTGGAGCCCCATGTTATCAACCAGCCCCAGGATCCCCTCCAACCCAAACTCCCTTTGTACTACGCTCACCTGCGTGGGTCCAGGTGGGATACAGAGATGGTGGAGGAAGTCACTACTTCAACCCTCCGCGAGGATTTAAAGTCGTGTAACAAGCACAGGGTTTTAGATTCGTGGCTCGAGATCTGAAGAACTAGGGACTTCCTATTACTGTCTTAAAAGAGCATCTTGTGATTGCCCTAAAATAATACTTGATCCCAGAGCTAGTGAGCTGATGTTGCCAAAAATCAGGTGTAGATTTTTATCCTACAGGTTGCTGATTACAGCCTAAGTTGCATTCACAGCTTTACCCGATTTCTTATGTGAGAGTGATTAGAAAGGGCCAAGCCCCCAAACTCAGCACAGCAGTATTTAGGAGAACTCAGTTAAATCTGAAACCTCCAGAACTCCACCAAGCTCTTCTCACCAGTAGAAACCACCTCTGCCCACCTAACAAGGTCGGTCCCGCCTTGCCTGAAGACGCCACGGCTCTTCTCTGCCCCCCAAACCTCACTCATCCTCCACATCCACGCTGAAGACAGTCTCCGTGTCCAGGGGGCCACTTGTCAAGCTGTACCCAGGAGATGCTTACATGCCAAAACAGACCAATTTATATATGGATGAAAACCCGGAGATACCGGCCTGGAAATGTGTTCCTGGGACTTAATGAGGATAATGAGATCGCAGCATTGGCTATGTAGTAAGACTTAGTGGCCACAAGTGGACATAGGAGGCAGCAGGGCCAGAGTGGTAGTCAGAACAGAGAGACACACAGGGATCTTTGGTGGCAGCTAATTGATCATGGGTACCAAGGATTAAAATATGTGGGGCATGGCTTTAGGGACCTTCTTTTTTTAATATTTATTTTTTAGTTTTAGGTGGGCACAATATCTTTATTTGACATTTATGTGGTGCTGAGGATGGAACCCAGTGCCTCATGCATGCTAGGCAAGCACTCTACCACTGAGCCACAATCCCAGCCCCTTTAGGGACCTTCTTAATGTGTAGAATAATAATAACACTGAACCCTAGAGATCTAGAGATCTGACAGAGTCTGAGGACATCGGAGAGTCTTAAGTCTTCACTAACTTCCCAGACCTGTGTCAGGGGAGGAGAAAGTCTATGTGTTCTGCAGCATCTGACATTGCAAGTTTATTTTATACATCTTCCTCCCAACTCTCCCCCAAGGGAGTTGTGGTCATTTAGTGGAGGGACTGTGCACTGAGAAAAAAAAAAAGAAATATCAGACTTTTCTGGGTTTATGGCTGACTGAGTTAATGCTGGTCAGGGAGTGAGTGGAAAATAAGAGGAGTCAGGAAATAGACTGAGTTTGGACCCAAACCATTTCATAGTGGCTCAAAGAGATTCATATCTCTGCTTCAGTTATTTCTCCAGGCCCTGAATGTACGGTCGGTAAGAACACACACTTTGGTAGGCTGAGTCTCCACATTGACTTCCTGGCCTGTGGCTTAAGGACTGTCACGATAGGAAGCACCAGCGAGAACTCCTGGTGAAGCCATTGCCTGATAAAGTAGTGACTCAATCACAAAGATTAGTGCCACCACAGAAGGCCTGGAAAATGCAATATTGGTGACTGTGTTAGTCAGCGTTTTGTCTTTGTGACCAAAATACCTGACAGGAATAACTTAGAGGAGGGAAAGTTTATTTTGGCTCACAGTTTCAGAGACTCAGTCCATGGTGGGTGGACGCCATTACTCTGGGCCCAAGTGAGGTGGAGTGTCATGGCCGAAGTGCTCAGTTCAAGGCAGGGTCAGGAAGCAGAGAGAGGGAAGAAGGAAGTAGCCTCGAGGAAGATGAATCCTTCCAGAGCATGTCCCCAGTGACCCACCACCTCCAGCCAAGCCCCACCTGCCTATAGGTACCACTTGGTTCAGTTAAACTAGGACAGACAATGAGTGTACGGTTCTCATAATCTAATCATTTCACCTCTGAATATTCTCACATTAACACAGGAGCTGTTGGGGGACACCTCCTAGCTAAACCATAATGGTGACCTGGGGTGCACAGGAACCAGTTCATAAAGGCTCATGAGAACTGTTATCATGAGACCTTAACATTACCTCGTGTTATGGTTTGGATGGGAGGTGTCCCCGCAAAGCTCCTGTGTTAATGCAGGGATATTCAGACTTGGAACCATTGGGTTCCGGAAGCTATAACCTCATCAGTCCACCCTAGTTGGTTAGGTAGGCGCATGATGTTGCTGTTGTTGTTTTATTAGAATTAAGGGAATAAAGGTGGGCATTAGTATATCATAAAGATTCAAAACCAAAATCTTCCCAGATTTATTTGTAGCTTGAATTTTGATGGTGGCTTAGGTTCTGCAAATGAATGTTGATACTTGACTTTGGAACAATGGCTCTTGTTTTAGTCAGCGTTTTCGTTGCTGCAACCAAAAAAGCTTGTGGACAAGAACAAATTAGAGGAGGAAAAGTTTATTTGGGGGGGCTCACGATTTCAGAAGTCTCAGTCCATAGAAGGCCAGCTCCATTCCTTGGGGCACAAGGAGAGGCAGAGCATCGTGGCAGCAGTGTGTGATAGAGGAAGGCAGCTGGGGACATGGCACCAGGAAGCAGATAGAGTGCTCCGCTCCACCAGGATAACATGTGTACCTCAAAGTCACACCCCCAGGAACCCACCTCCTCCAGCCACACCCTACCTGCCTACAGTTACCATCCGGTTAATCCCTATCAGTGGATTGGCAAACCCATTAGGTTAAGATTCTCATAACCCGACTGACGGTTCCACCTCTAAGCTTCCTAGCATTATCTCACATAGGAGATTTTAGAGGACACTGATGTTTAAACCATAACAACTCCACAGACAAAAGTTGCAGTGACAGCTTCCTGATTGCCCTGTGACAGCTAATGAAAGTCTTCCTGGATTTGACAGTTGTGCCATTGGCTTCCAGACTCCTCAATTTCTTGATGATGGTAGAGGTGGGGACCCCTCTGGGAGGCTGGCTGATGAGATGCCCGTGTGCACTTCCTGGCATCTCAGGCTTGGCCTTCCATCCTTCCAATGATTTTGTGAGCATCCAACTTCCTATATTAAATCCTTTCTGCTTGAAAAAGCCATCATGGATCTTATGATATATAATTGAACCCTGACTAATATACTGCCTTCTCTGGTTTTTTTCTTCTCCCCATTATCTTTCTCCCAATTATCACCTCTAGTACTGAATCACCTCTGATCTTACTCTTAGAGATAAACTCGCCTCTTTACACCCACCCTAGGGAGGAAACACAATGACAGCATTATTTAGGAACTTTCCAACTTCCTGCCTACACAGCTAACATCTCGGGACCCACTACCACCATGATTTCCACTGTATTCTTCCTACAAAGCTAATGTCCATCTTTGCTCTGGATCCCCTCCTTTCCCATGTCTCCTTCCCTGCTGTATCTCTATTCTCTCTCTCTCCCTCTCATTATTCCGTGTATTCATTATAGAAATATGCCAAGCCCTCTTCATGGAAAACAAAACTTCCAAATTCTTGGTTCTGCTCCCGGGGAGAACCATCAGTGCCTGCTCCCCTCCCATTCATTCCCTTTTCCATGCAATTTGACCTTGCTGCCCTCTTTCCACGAAGCTGACCTCCCTGAGGTCAGCATGGCCAAGTCCAAAGGATCCTTTTCAACACTTCCTTCCTTGATCTCTTGGCATCTGATGGTGCTAACTCTCCCCTCCATAAGCCTCATGAAACACATTCCTGGGCCTTTCTCCAGGGTCCTCTGGCTGGTCTTTCTCTCTTTTTGGGGGGCTTCTTATTCCACATTCCCACAAAATGTTCATTTCCTCAAAGCCTTGTCCCTGAGCCCCACTCTTTTCCATTCCAGTGGTTCATCCAAGATAACTTCATCCAAGTTCACGACTTCAACCTTCTCTCATCCAGATCTCTCCCCCGACCTCCCGACTATGTACCCAATGACTTTCTACTCTTTCAGTGCCTTTCTGCTCTGTGTCTGATAACTTGTGACATCTATTTCCACCTGGCTGTCCCACAGACACCTCGATCGCAACATGCCCAAAACAGAGTTCATCTTCTCCCAATAGCTGCTCTTCCCTTTAAGTCCTTGGCCTGTGAGTGGCACCGTTGTCCACTCAGACCCTCAAACCAGAGATCCAGGAATCTTCCTAAGTCCCCCTGTCCCTTGTCCCTCACAAATGATCACTAAGAGATTTCGGTTCTGCTGCTCTTACTCTGTACTCTGTAATGGTTCCTCCCTTCTCCATCCTTGCTTCTCTGGTCCAGCCTTGGTATCTCTCTCTCTTCCCCGGCTCTTCTTCTGACCATTCACTACTCTCCCCACTGCCTTCACAGCCCCCTCAACCCATCCTCCACACAGAAAACAAATCTCACCATACGACCCTCTTCCTCAAATTCCCGGGATGACCTCCTCCCACCTATACTCCTGACAAGGGTTTCGAGGTGACGTTCGCATTCCTTGTCCTACACACAATGTACTTGGGGATTCGGCTTCTCTCATCTCCTCTCCTTCCACCAACCCTGAAGTTCTTCATAAACCCATGCGAGTCACTTGCTCCATGTATTTCCTCTGCAGGAAACCTCTCCCTGTTTCTTCACCTGGACCTCTCTCTTGTCATCCTTTAGATAGCTCATGTCACCTCCTCCAAGAGGCTTTTCCTGCCCCTCATGTACAGCTGACCACCCTTTCTTTGTGGCACCACTGTGATTTATGTGCCCTAAATTTAGCTTGAATTTTACATTAAAATGTCACGTGTTAGCATGTCGTGGAGGTAAGTGTATGTCTATCATAGCTCTTGTTAGCCTGTATTACAAGTTTCCGAGTGTCAGTATTCTACCACAAGACCGAGCCATCCTCCAGGGCCGCAGTCACACTTAGCCGTGTGTCTGGTACAAAATAAGCACTTGAGTTTTTCTTGAATTTCATTGACTAGTTATTATGAGTTGAACTGTGTCCCCTAAAAACAGTCCTGACCCCCAGGAACTCACTCAGAATGTGACCTTATTTGGAGATGGCATCTTTACAGAGGTGGTCAAGCTAAAAGGGAAGTCATTAGGTTGAGCCCTTAATCCAGTGTGACTGGTGTTCTCATAAACAGGGGAAAGATGGACACACACTGACATCTATAGTGGGAAGACAAATCGAAGTGACGTACAGGAGTGCAGCCATGTACAAACCAAGGATGGGATGCTCAGCAGTTCCTGCCCTCACAGCCCCCAGAAAAACCCACCCACCAGACACCTTGAGTGCAACCTCTAACCTCCAGAATTATAAACAACCATGATTTCTGTTGTCAGAGCCAGACAGTGTGAGGTACCTTGTTACAGCACCATGAGCAAATTCATACGGCACTGTTTCCTGTACATGTTCAGTTACTCTTTTTCTTTTACTCACTAACCAGAAGCTGGTAACTCCTGTTTTCTTTCTGAAGTCTACAAGCTTTGCTTCCAAGCCCATCTGTCTGTGGCCAGTCTAGGTCTCTTTCGGTCTCTTGTTTCTCTCCTTCTCTCTCACCCTCACCCACAAGATCACATGTCTCTTTCTCTCCAGAATTTCCCCCTTTCTTCCAAACAACTCCACTTTGCCTATAATGTCTTCCTTTGTTGGTCATAATATAACAGCTCCCCTCATTGCTTTCTTATCTTTCTGAAAAAACATAAGCAATTTATGCCAAAAATTTAATCCACTGCGGTGCTGATGACAGAATAGGGCACCCAATGGCTATACCCAGTTGGCATCTTGTCTCTAAATCCAATCCTAATTTTCTGAACAAGAAAAGCAGCAAATCACCATAAGCCAGGCCAGAGAGTCAAGACCTGCCATAGCAATGTCACTTGTTTCTCCTTTCATGCTCATAAGGGCTCCCCATGGTACTGCCAACTTTGATGACATTAAATTATGCTATTCTGCTGCCACTACCCCATCTCTGAATGTGGCCGTCTCCATCTTGGGACATCACTGCTGCTGCCATCACCCATCTCAAGATGCAGAAGCCTCTGTCTTAGGACACCAGCTGGGACCTAAGGTACCTGCAGGTCATCCCACTGGGTGTGCTAGTAGCCACCATCTTGCTGCAGAGGTGGGAGAGAGCCAGGCTGTCTTCAGCTGTGTGAGTCCTAAAGTGCGCGGGGACAGACAAGGCTGGCTACAGCAGGTTGGAAGGTAGGAAGTAGGTGTGAAGGCATCTTGCTCTCAGTTCACCCAGCCAGTTGGTCCAGCACCCACAGTGTTCTGGGGGCCCACTCGGGCCAGCACTTGCTGGGCCCCCCAGCATCAGCCCAGTCCCTGGCACCAGTGCAGTCTCCAACTTCCTCCCCAGATCTTCTGGTCCCTCCAGGTCCAGCCTTAGTCCAGCACCCAACAGGACTCTCTGATTTCCCAATACTCAGTCTCACAACCCCTCCATAGCCATCAAACCTGCCCAGCGCTCCCAGCCATGTAGCCAATCCACAGCTCTCAGCACCTGGTCCTAATTTGCCCATTAGAGAATAGCTCTCTGAGATGGACATACAGGTCCCAGTGCTCAGCCCTCAGGACCACTTGGGAGAGAAGTGCCTGATGTCTTAATAGGAGCTATTTGATTTAAGACTGTATATTGTTGCATTGGGTGCTGTTGATATTGATCTCCCCCTTAAATGTGACGTTTATAGTGTCTCTGACGTTTAAAAGGGAGACCTCCAGGAACACTATAAGTCTACAGGGTAGAAACTGAGCTACCTCAGATCCACACTGCTAGATGCAAAGACACATGAACCACATGAAAAAACAAAGAGCAAAGTGCCCTGAACAAACCAAGATGCTCCGATAATAGAATCCATTGACAACACAGTAGAAGAAATATCAGAGAAGGGGTTCAGAATATATAAAATTAAACTGATCCATGACATAAAGGATGATGTAAGGAGTGAAATCAGAGATAAATTCAGTAGGAGAAAGTTCACTTCAATAAAGAGATAGAGATTATGGAAAGAAATTAAGCAGAAATCTTTGATATGAAGGGTAAATCAGTAAGCCAAATTAGAAATTGAATGGAAAGTATCATCAACAGACTAGACCACTTGGAAGACAGAAGCCCAGGCAATGAAGATAAAATATATAATCTTGAAAATAAAGTTGACCACACAGAGAAGATGGTAAGAAACCATGAACAGAACTTCCAAGAATTATGGAATAACATGAAAAGACCAAATTTATAATATATCAGGATAGTGGAAGTAATGCACAATCTTTTTAATGAAATAATATCAGAAAATTTCCTAAATCTAAAGAATGAAGCGTAAAATCAAATATAAGAGGCTTACAGGACCCCAAATGTAAAAAATTACAAAAGACCCACGCCAAAGCACATTATCATGAAAATGCCTAGCATACGGAATAAGAATAGACTTTTAAAGGCCATGAGAAAAAAGTATCATATTACATATAGGGAAAAACCAACTCGGATCTCAGCTGATTTCTCAACCCAGACCCTCAAAGCAAGGAGGTCCTGGAACAACCTATACCAAGCTCTGAAAGAAAAGAGATGCTAACCAAGAGTTTTATATCCAGCAAAATTAAGTTTTAAATTTGAAGATGAAATAAAAATCTTCCATGATAAATGAAAAGTAAAAGTATTCACAACTAGAAAGCCTGCACTACAGAACTTTCTCAGCAAAATAGTCCATGAGGAGGAAATTTTTTAAAAAGTGAAAACCAGCAAAGGGAAGAACTACACCAAAAGAAAAGACAATCAAAGGAGAAATTAAGTAAAATTAAAACCAGAAATAAACAAAAATGAATTGGAATATAAATTTTATCTCAATAATACTCCTGAATGTTAATGAACTAAACTCATCAGTCAAAAGATATTGACTGGTATATTGGATTAAAAAACAAGACCCAAGGAAAAAACAAGACCCAAGAAAAGGCTGTTTCCAAGAGACTCACCTCATAGGCAACGCATCTACAGACTGAAGGTCAAAGGATGGGAAAAAACATATCACTCACAGAACCACATAAACAAGTAGGGGTTTTCATCCTCAGATCAGATAAAGTAGACATCAAGCCAAAGTTAGAAGGGATAAAGAAGGACATTTCATAGTGTTTAAGGGAATCATACATCAACAAGACATAACAATTGTAAATATTAATGCCCCAAACAATGGAGCATCTACATACATCAAACAAACCCTTCTCAGTTTCAAGAATCAAATAGACCACAAAACAATAATACTGGGTGACTTTAACCCACCTCTCTCACTACTAGATAGATCTTCCAAACAAAAACTAAACAAAGAAACTATAGAACTAAATAATATAATCAATAATTTGGACTTCATGGAAAAATATAGAATATTTTATCCATTAACAAGCAAATACACTTTCTTCTCAATAGCACACGGACCATTCTCTAAAATAGACCATATCTTATGCCACAAAGCAACTCTTAGCAAATACCAAAAAACAGAGATACTACCCTGCATTCTATCAGTTCATAATGTTATTAAATTAGAAATCAATAATAAAAAATAGAAGCTACTCTACATTGAATGACAAAATGGATAGCAAAGAAATCAGGAGTGAAATTTTAAAAATTCTTAGAGGTAAATGAGAATAGTGATACAACATATCAAAATCTCTGGAACACTATAAAGGCAGGGCTAAGAGGAAAGTTCATTGCATTGAGTTCATTCATTAAAAGAATAGAAAGTCAACGAATAAATGACCTAACATTATCTCTCACAGTCCTGGAAGGAAAAACAAATCAACACCAAAAGCAGTAGAAGACAGGAAATAATTAAAATCAAAGCTGAAATCAATGAAATTGAAACAAAAGAAATGATTCAAAAAATTGACAAAATAAAGAGTTGATTCTTTAAAAAAATAAATAGAATTGATAAACCCTTAGCCACACTAACAAAGAGAAAAAGAAAACTCAAATTACTAAAATTCGTAGTAAAAAGGGAACTGTCACAGTGGACACTACTGAATACAGAAGATACTGAGAAATTATTTTGAAAATTTATATTCCAGTAAAATAGAAAATCTTGAAGACATCAACAAATCTCTAGAGTCATATGACCTACCCAAACTCAATCAGGAAGACATACACAATCTAAACAGATCAATTTCAGGCAATGAAATAGAAAATAGCATCAAAAGCCTACCAACCAAGAAAAGCCCAGAACCAGACAGATTCTCAGCTGAGTTCTACAAGACCTTCAAAGAAGAACTAACACCAATACTCCTCAAATTATTCCATGAAATAGAAAAGGAGGGAACCCTTCCAAATTCTTTGAGACTAGTATCACCCTGATACCAAAACCAGACAATGACACATCAAGGAAAGAAAACTTCATACCACTATCCCTGATGGGCATAGATGCAAAAATTCTCAATGAAATTCTGGCAAATTACATACAAAAACATATTTTAAAGTGGGGTTCATCATGGGTGTGCAAGTTTGGTTTAACGTATGGAAATCAATAAATGTAATTCATCACATCAATAGACTTAAGGACAAGAATCATATGATCATCTAAACAGATGCAGAAAAAGCATTTGACCAAATACAGCACGTCTTCATGTTTAAAGCACTAGAAAAACTAGAGATAACAGGAACATACCTCAACCTTGTAAAAGCTATCTATGCTAAACCCAAGGCCAATACCATTCTAAATGGAGCAAAATTGAAAGCATTCCCTCTAAAAGCTGGAACAAGACAGGGATGCCCTCTGTCACCACTTCTATTCAACATAGTCCTGAAAACTCTAGCCAGAGCAATTAGACAGACAAAAGAGATTAAAGGGATATGAGTAGGAAAAGAGGAACTCAAACTATCCCTATTTGCCAACTATGTAATTCTGTATTTTAGAAAATCCAAAAAATTCACCAGAAAACTTCTAGAACTAATAAATGAATTCAGCAAAGTAGCACAGTATAAAATCAACACCCATAAATCAAACATATTCCTATGCATCAGTAATGAATCCACTGCAAGAGAAATTAGGGAACCTACCCCATTCACAATAGCCTCAAAAAAATAAAATACTTGGGAATCAACCTAACAAAAGAGGGGAAAGACCTCTACAATGAAAACTATAGAACACAAAAGAAAGAAATTGAAGAACTTAGAAGATGGAAAGATCTCCCATGCTCCTGGATAGACAGAATTAATATTGTCAAATATAAACTACCAAAAGCATTATCCAGATTTAGTGCAATTCCTATTAAGATCCCAATGACATTCTTCACAGAAATAGAAAAGGAAATCATGAAATTCATTTGGAAAAATAAGAGAACAAGAATGGCCAAAACAATTCTTAGCAAGAAGAGTAAAGCCAGAGGCACCACAATACCCGACCTTAAACTATACTACAGAGCCATAATAACAAAAACAGCATGGTATTGGCACCAAAGCAGACATAAAGACCAACGGTATAGAAGACACAGAGACAAACCCACATAAATACAGTTATTGCATACTAGACAAAAGTGCCCAAAACATGCCTTGGAGAAAAAAATAGCCTCTCCAACAAATGGTGCTGGGAAAACTGGAAATCCATTTTCAGCAAATGAAACTAAACCCCCATCTCTCACCATGCACAAAACTCAAAAGTGAATCAAAGACCTAGGAATTAGGCCAGAGACCCTGTACCTAATGGAAGAAAAATTAGGCCCAAATCTTTACCATATTGGCTTAGAAACTGACTTCCTTAACAAGACTCCTAAAGCACAGGAAGTAAAATCAAGAATCAATAAATGGGATGGATTGCCCTGAGTGTGTGTATGTTTATACAACCTGTGTAACTCTAATTCATGACAACCAGAAGAATGAGAATTTATACTCCATTTATATATGATGTCTCAAAATGCATTCCACTGTCATGTATAACTAGAACAAATTTTTTAAAATAATTTAAATGGAATGGATTCAAACTAAAAATCTTCTTAGTGAAGGAAACAATCAAGAATATGAAGAGATAGCCTAAGGAATGGGAGAAAATATTAACCACATGTACCTCAGATAGAGCATTAATCTTCAGGTATAGAAAGAACTCAAAAAGCTTAACACTAAGGAAACAAATAACCCAATCAATAAATGGGCTAAGGAACAGAAGAAGAAATAAATCAATCAACAAATATATGAAAAATGTTCAACATCTCTAGCAACTAGAGAAATGCAAATCAAAACTACTCTAAGATTTTATCTCACTCCAGTCAGAAAGGCAATTATCAAGAATACAAGCAACAATAAATGTTGGTGAGGATGTGGGGGAAAAGGTACACTCATACATTGCTGGTGGGACTGCAAATTGGTGCAACAATTATGGAAATCAGTATGGAGATTTCTCAGAAAACTTGGAATGGAACCACCAATTGACCCAGTTATCCAACTCCTTGGCATATATCCAAAGGACTTGAAATCAGCATAGTGTAGTGATACAGCCATATCAATGTTCATAGCATCTCAATTCACAATAGCCAAACTATGGAACCAACCTAGATACCCTTCAACAGATGAATGGATAAAGAAAATGTGGTATATATATACACAAAAGAATATTACTCAGCTTTAAAGAGAATAAAATTATGGCATTTGCCAGTAAATGGATGGAGCTGGAGAATATCATGCTAAGCGAAATAAGCCAATCCCTAAAAACCAAAGGCCAAATGTTTTCTCTGATATGCGGATGCAAATTCACAATAAGAGAGGGGTGGCTGGGGAAAAACATAGATACTTTGGATTAGGCAGAGAGGAGTGAAGGGAGGGGAGGAGATATGGGGGTAGGAATGATGGTAGAATGGATCAGACATTATTACCCTGCGTGTGTGTGTGTGTGTGTGTATCACAACCACTGTGATTCTCCATCATGTACAACCAGACCAATGAGAAGTTACACTCCATTTATGTATAGTGTGTCAAAATGCATTCTACTGTCATGGATAACTAATTAGAAGAAATTTTAAAAATCATGCTCTCCACTGCCCCAAACTCAGTAATGCCTCCCTATGGCACTTAAAACTTAAAGTCCTCTCCACCTAGATTCACTGGAACCTGTGAGACCCTCTGCCTTAGCATCTTTGGCCCATCTCTTCTCTCTGTTTATTATGCGCGCTCCCCCCACCCCCTCATTTGCTCTCTGCCTGGCTAAGTTCAAGGTCTCGTCCTCCAAGGAGCTTTATCTGATGCTTTACCTTTTATTAGCCTCTCATTCGATGTTCTCAGAGAAGCTTAGCGTTATCTTGCCAAGTGTTTATCATAGTTTCTACCCATATGCCGTATCTGTATATGTGTGGCTGTGTGATTCATGTCTGTATCCCTCACTAGACTGAGAACACTATGAGGATTGGAGGCTTGTCTATTTTGGCCTCCCACTGACTCCCCAGTTCCTAACATTGCACCTGGCATAAAGTAGACACTCAATATTTCTTTTAAATGAATGAATGAGCATGGGGCTGGGGCTGGGGCTCAGCAGTGGAGCGCTCACCTAGCACATGCGAGGCCCTGGGTTCAATCCTCAGCGCCCCATAAAAAAATAAGTAAAATGAAATGAAGGTATTGTGTCCATCTACAACTAAAAAACTAAATATCTTTTAAAAATTAAAAAATAAATAAATAAATGAGCAGAGTTCTTTTCCTTGACCCGTTGCAACAAAACCAATTTATTTGGATGAAGGGGATTCTTGCCATCATAGAATCATGTCATTCATCTCAACCAACCAAGACTTCTTGATGACTTTGCACCCGTATTAACCTCATGTTACAATTTCAACTTTATATAATTAGATGACTGGGTTGGTCAGGGTCCCAGTAGGAAGCAAATGTCACTTTCAGGTGGGGTAATTGAGGAGAGTTTAATAAAAGGACTGACTAAATACTGTGAGCAGGGTTAAGGGAAGCTAGCAAGAAATGGAGCTATCAACAATGGAGATCCCTTAGCATTCCAAGTCCTGGAGGAGCAAGAGAAGAGGTAGATTCCAATAGGGTTGCTGAAGCAGAGCTCTACCTGCCAATAGCTATGACCTTGAGAAGGGGCATGGAGACCCAGCTGGGAGAGATGAGAAAATAAAATATCTCAACTTCCCTCTCCTCCTACCTTCCAGTCTCTTGCTGGTTGATTCAAATTGGTTGAATCCAATAGAAGCCAGAGGGCCTAAGAACCCATTGATGGGTCCATAAAGTTCAGCATAAAGACAAGTGAAAGTTGACGGAGAGGAACCCCTGGAGAAAGTAAAGACATCCAGCCCAAATCTGAGACCCCATAAGGATTATTCCTTAAGGAATAATAAATAATGAAATAAACTTTTTGTTTCTTCTTTTGTTCACTGATGCTAGGCTTGTTTTTGAATTTCCTTTCAAATTTCTTTTGAAGTTATACTGATCAGGTGGGAGATTTTCCTCCCAAACACTATCATTGAGATCTCCTTCAAATGTTTGGTCCTTGGCAGAAAGCCCATTTCTCATAATGCAGATCTTAATTCAGAAGACTCTGTTCTGATCGTTAACACTGGTTGGCCTCTTACCATGCCTTGATCTGTCAATGTTACTGCTACTGCATGCAAAAGTAAGAGAGATGGAACTGCCATTTGGTCTTTCCTTGGAGCCCCCTGCAATTCCTCAAGTTTCCCAGGCCTTTCAAATTATGAGGTTCCATTTAAGTAAATACTATCCATTCCTCATCATCTCCCTAGGACTCAAAGTATGCAAGTCACTGGATGCTTCTATCTTAGCAACATGAGCCAACATGATTTTTACTCTTGCCCTGGGAAGCAGGTGCCCCTAGAAGCCCTCCTCATGCACCTCTTCCATCTCTGGCATTCTAGATTTCAAGGGGCTCTGTCTCTGCATCTCTGTCTCTATCTCTGACTCCAAGATGTCACACTAAGGCACTGCTTTGTCATCTAGCCTTAGAGCTCAGCATCTTTTGCTTCAGAAGAACAATTCATATGGAGCCCACTGGCTAAGGACAAGTCTGGTCCATGTGGCCATAGCCTGACCATGCCCGCCCTTCCTTTTTTGCTTTGGTTATGAGGTGTCCCTCAAAATCTCCTGTGTTAAAACAGGAGGTATAATGATTACATGACAACAGCAGTAACCTAATCAATGGATTAATCCACTTGATAATAAAATGTGAGAGGATTACTGGGTGGTAAGTGTAGGCAGGTGGGTAGAGCTGGAGAAAGTGGGTCATTGGGGGTGACCATTTGAGGTATAAACCCACCATTTAAGGTTGATAGTTCATCCCTGGTGCCTTGGGCTGTGATTCCTAGTATCATGAAGTGATGTTTTCCTCCACCCTTCCGCCATGATGTTCCGTCACATCAGGACCAGAGCAGTGGAGGCAGCTGACCATGATGGACTAAACTTCTGAAGGTGTGAGCTCAAAACAAACTTTCCACCTCTAAGTTGTTCCTAAGTCTAAGCTGTTCATAAGTCAGGTATTTTGGGTCACAGCGACGAAAACCTAACATCCCCAAGTTATGACATCTCCTTTAAAAACTAAAAACAGCTGTGTGAGATGCTCTAAATTGTCACTGAGTGACCCCCACCATTTCTACCCTCGTTTCTCTAACCCAATCTCCTCAGTCTCTGGTTCACCTTCAGAGGGACTGTCCTTCTCCTCCAGGCCCTTTGTCATTGGGTCAGCAGAAGAGGAAGGAATGCAGGGGCTTTGGGGTCTTCCCATCTCCTAACCCAACAGAGGATCCGATGACTGTTGAGGAGGGTGCTCAGTCTCTATTAGTGGTAACTGTCCATGTTAATGATGTTAATATATCCACACTAATGACAGCGGTCCAGCTGCTAGTCACAGCACACTAGTAGATGAAAGGGACTCCAAGACTCCAAGAAGGAAGCCCCATTGCCCAGGTCACAGTGCTGGGGGTGTCAGGGAGCGGAGGGATGGAGGGGAGCCAGGTCAGGGTGGCTGCCCTGCTCTGGAGCTGAACCAGGAACTCCCAAGGGGTCCTCCCAACACCGCCCTCTCAGGCCTCCTTGGTTCTTTTCCCTTTTCTAGTATGAGGTTTTTTAATCCCCTCTAATTATTTTAAATATTAAAAAGAAGCAGCCAAATCTCGAAATCAAAACAAAACAAACAAAAAAAAAAAAAAAAGCAAAGACATCAGGAAAAATTACAAGGGCTAAAAGCTCTCCATCCAAGCCAGAGACGAGAACTCCCTCTGACGTCCTTGGGCGCCCGAGGGGTTAACCCTCTCCTGCCCGCGGAAAGCCGCCTCCCAGGTTCACCTCTCCCCCCTCCTCGGCTCCGCCCTGCCCACTCTCGGAGGGAAGGTGCTTTGCCTCCAGCTGGGCTACCGATGCGTGGATCTAGTTCTCCATTTATTTATTTATTTATTTTTGGCAAACCTGCACAAGCTCACCGGCACCGTGCGCCCACCCCCGAACCTCGCGCCTCAGCACCAGAGAGGCAAAGCAATGTCCCCGGGAAGCCGAAACTCAGCCCGACAGGCTCGGGCAGCACAAGGTGGACACCCGGGAGTGGCTCCCGCCGCTGGCTTTTCCTGCCACAAACTCTCCCCGGCAGCCCGAGGCAGCCGGGCGCCTTAGGCATTCGTCTTTGTGCCATTGATGACAGCTTTTATTGTTATGCAGGCTCGGAGCAGTGGACAAAGGACACTGATGACTGAAGCCACACCCCTTACTTCCTCTGAGAGTCGGGAGGAGGCTCCTCCAAGGAGCAGAGAGTGGGGAATCCTCGTTAGAGCCCCCATTTTCTGAATCCACCTCGAAGCCCACGGTGCGGTTTACCAAGAACATCACTTTGACGGCTGCGCTCCGTTCACATCGCATTTATCTCAATGTTTAAACAAAAGAGAATTGGGGAGGAGGTTCCCGACCCCTGACACCGCACCACTTGTATTAAGCCGCTCATTAGAGGTTTTCTGACAAAATCAGACTTAAATGCATTCAAATGCTCCCCGACTTCCAGGCCAGACCCCCAGCATCAGTGCGCTTCTCACAACAGCCTGGAGCCAGCTGCTGTGGAGCTCCGGGGTGAAGCTCCCATCACTAGATGGGGAAATGCACTCTTCTGGGACCGTGGACAGAAGGACTCTGGAAAGCAAAGGCCTTGCTGAGGCTGGAGTTGTTATTATTTAAGACATGGATCCGTTTGTCCAGTTCCCATAGGTGATAGTGTATCTAATAGATGGGGAAAGGGAAATTAGAAAAAGAGAAGAATGAGAATGAGAGACACCAGGAGTTTATTCAAAAGGCTCTGTTAGCATATAAACCACACACACACACACACAGATTCATTTATTCTTTCAAAATATACTGACTGCATTCTGGGCATTTTTCCTAGAGTTGCAACAGCAAATGGACATGACGTCTGTCCCTGGGAGATTCCCAGCTAGTGTGAAGACCTTGCACCATGCACATGGCTTCCATCAGCTAGTGTGAAGACCTTGCACCATGCACATGGCTTCCGGTTCTAGCACCCATCCCTGATCTGCTGCTCAGTTTCTGCACCTGTAAAATGGAAGTGCCAGGTGCTCTTTACTAAGAAGAAAGACCTGGAAGATGATTATCTAATTTAAATCCAGGCATGGTAGGAACATCAACACCCAAAAGTTTCCAAAGAAGGACTTCAGCAGGTACTTGTACATCCGTGTTCATAACAGCGAAATTCACAATAGTCAAAGGTGGAAACAACCCAGGTATCCATTCCCAGGTCAAGGGGTCATGAAATATGGCATATTCATACAATGAAATATTATTCAGCCAAAAAAAAGGAATGAAATCTTGACATGTGTTACAAGATTAATGGATACATTTTGAAGACGTTGTACCAAATGAAACAGACACAAGAACAAATAGTCTATGATTCGTCTTATATGAAGTTTCTAGAATAGGCAAATTCATAGAAATAGAAGTAGAACGGAGACTATTAAGTGATGACAGGAAGGAAAAATGGGGAGTTGCTTAATAGGTAGAAATTTGTTAGGGATGGAAATGTTCTGGAAATGGGTAGTAGTGAATGCACTTAATGTAACTGAATTGTACAATTAAAAATGGAAAGGTTTATGTTATATATATATATATATATATATATATATACACACATATATTTACCACACCTACTGCATCAGTATGCAGAGAGGTGTGTGTGTGTATCAAATATATAATAAGGCTCCTTAAGGCTCATCTTAGTAATCTAGAGTTCCTAAAGGGAATCACAGGGCTTATCAAGGAGTAGGGTAAATTATTTGATAAATTAATGGCTCTGCGTCAGTGGTCAGATCTGTCTTCCAGAACAGGAGCACAGGCTTTCAGAATAAGGAGGGAGTAATTCTTGGACCAGGTAGTCCTGGAGGTGATACCATCTCATTGAGATTTTGTATCCACTATTCAATTCTTCTGCAGCAGGTACTACAAATGCAAAAATGGGGAGAAGGCAGGTGAGTCCCATACCTGAAAGACAAAGTCCTAGAAGAGGGCATAAGACATAACCACTGTAAAAGAGGCTCAGTGGGAAGGGAACAGGCCCAGCTCAGCTCCACTAAGGACGTGCAGAACTGAGGCTGCGAGTTGCCAGACCTTCCAATTCTGCAACAAACAAAAACTACAAGTCTAAATCGTTAAACAAAAAACTCTTAATCCATTGGCAATAAATTGAAATTTAAAGAAAAAATACATTTCATTCTAACAACCTGTGCGGGTAAGATCCAGCCTGAGGACCACTCGTTTGCGAATTCAGTCTCTTCAGTTTTAGATGAGATTTCAGAATCTGCCTAAATGCTTCTGATTCCAGGGGAGTACATCACCTCCTTTTTTGACAAATTCTAATTCTTAGAAAGAACTTGTCTTAAATAAAAATCTATGATGGTGAAATGTGATGGTCATTATTATCCATAGTACACGTATGAAGACACGAATTGGTGTGAATATACTTTGTATACAACTAGAGATATGAAAAATTGTGCTCTATATGTGTAATAAGAATTGGAATGCATTCCGCTGCCATATATAAATAAACAAAATTAATTTTTTAAAAATCTATCACCTTGTAACTGTCTATCACTGTGTTCCTATAACTACCCACATACCCCTGTCGCCCAAGACTAGAGAACAGTTGTAGCTCCATGGGGCCGATGCCATTTTTTCCCCCCTGGAGTCCGAGTTATTTGAGGACAGTGGCTAAATTTTCATCTCAAAGTAAGGATAATAATAGCCAATACTTACTGAGTCCATATGTACTGGGCACTATTCTAAGCCCTTTACAGGTATTATCTCATTTACTCCTTGTGAGAACCCACGAGAGAGGATCTATTATAACCACATATTATAGACATGGAGACTGTGAGTAAGACAGGCTAAATAAGTTGTTCAAGGTCACAATCTAGTAAGTGGCAGAGGCAGAATTGGAACCCAATTGGGCTCATAACCCTGCAGTGCTTATGGTGACTATAACCCTCACTCAATAATTGTTTATTGATGTGAAATAAAACAATACCAGTTTTTTTTTTCTTCTGGAACCACACAATGAAGAGGTTTCCATAACACCAGCTCGACTGCACCATATGCAGAAATGTGAAAGATAGAAAAGAGAAAAGATAGCTTGTAGCCACAATCATGGAAGGTCAAGTTGGACATGAAGCAGAACTTCCTGTTGTTGAGGGCTTCCCTCCTTCCTTCCGTTTTGTTGTTGTTGTTTGTTTGTTTTTGGAGGTACTGAGGATTGAATCTGGGATGCTGCTCTTTCACTGAGCTACATCTACTGTCCTTTTTATTTTTTATTTTGAGACAGGGTCTTGTTGAATTGCTGAGACTGGCCTCAAACTTCAGATCCTCCTGGGATTACAGGTGTGTACCACCACACTCATCTGCCTTCCTTTTTTTCTTTGGAAATCCATGAGAAAGAGCAAAAGAGAGAGATGGGGGGGGGAGAGTGCGTGCAGAAAAGAGGGGACTAGTGTTTCCAGGATAGCTCTTCGACCTGAGATTGTGCAGAGGCAAAGGTAAGCATGGCTTACAAAGATGCATGGCTGCTTGGACTCTTGCCTTCTTCCAATTCCTTGGCAGTTTCCCCAGGGAAAATAGACCAGAGGTCCTCTGGGTATCTGGACCTACTGTAGTCTCCTGCTATGATGGATCCAAGACTAAAAATCCTTGGGAGCAAAAACAATTTATAGGTCCAACCCTGTGTCCTAAAATACAACTACATAGATCAGAAATAGGATTCCCCAGATTCAAAGCACCTGAGAGTGGGAAGAAGCTCAGAAAGTATCCTCACCAGGTGCAACCCCCACACAAGGCAAGAACTGTCTTCCCCAACATTCCAGGCAGCTCCTGGATCTGCCCTCTGAGCTTCAAAGGGAGGCAAAGTGAATCACGGTGGGTGCACGAAAATCTTGAGGCAGCTTGAAGGTCAGGGCCAGGGTAAGAGGATTTCAGGGAGGACAAAAGCACTTGGTATGTGATCTACCTGGCCCAACTCTTCTGCGTGTCCACGTGGACATGGGACAATTGTGTATAAAGCCACGGGCAGCTGGAGTTTGGAAAATTGGGAGCAGCCTGTTCTAATTGCTAATCTCTCTTTTTGTGACTCTGTAATAACTTGGATTGTTTTTCTATGTATTTCTCAGCCCTGCTGATGTTGGATTTGGCCATGGGACTCCTTTTGGCCAAGGAGTATGGGCAGAGCTAACTGTATGGTGGGTCCCAGCCCAGACCTGGGAGATCTGGTGTGTTTCTGGTCCTGCTCACATTCTCCCAACATCCACATGAGAACAGGTGCTTCCAATGTCAAGGAGGATGATAGAAAGTGGGCCAGGCCTGAACACAGCCCACACCCTGGGATCAAGCTTAGCTAACGTGGAGTCACCCAAAGCAGACACCCCAACCACAGACCTGTGTGTGAGAAAATAATGAACGCTTGCTTTTGTAAGCCTCCGAGTCTTGAGGCCATCTGCTTGGTGGCATTACCATAGATGGTTACCTAATGCCGTGCAGAAGGTTAGGAAATTGGACCCTTGCTGCTTCTGCCCCTCCTCTGCCACTTCCATTCTCCTTTCCTCCCCTCACTGGCCCTGGATTCCCTCCAAGAACCTTTGCCTCTCCATCTTTCAGCCCCTTGCTGGGGGTAGGGCTTCACCTCAGGCTAAGGCCCTGAGGCCTAAGTCACTGCAGGTCCCAGTGGCCACCTCAACTAGTTCAGCAGGGTCCTATGCCCAGATATTTACTCCAGATATGCTGGGAGAGGTACACACGGACACCCTTTCCTACTGAGCTTGAACGCAGGAGGATGGGAGATAGGAAGTTCGGCACCCATCTTCTAGCCAGCTAGAAAGAGCCCATTGAGAATGGAGCCAACCCAAAAGAAAAAATGTGTGTGTGTGTGTGTGTAGAGTGAGTGAGTTTCGGGGGTATCAAGTGTTTACTTTAAGCCCCTGTGTGAAGCCATAGCTGACATTGAATCTGCCCTATGGACTTTTCAGTTATGTGAACTTAAATAATAATTTTTAAAAAGCCACTTTAACTTAAGCCCAGTAGGCTGGATTGGTTGCATTCTAACTAACCAACCCATAAATAAACCTTCCTGGGGCAGCTATGGTACCCACGGAATCAGGGACTACAGAGCAGGGAAAGTGCACCCCACACCCTCACAGTATTATACAACCCTAGTTTAAGAATCAATAGCACATATTGTCCTTACTTTGCATTCAAGGGGGTGTTTGCCACCAAGGCATCCTGGCCAGGAGATGTCCCTCTTTTGACACAGAAGGATAGAAAGACAAAGAAGGGAAATGAATGAGGTCTTTTGTGACCAGGCTCACCAGGACAGAAAGGCTGGGTTTCTGAGACCTAGGTAGCCATCAGAATCCTCAATCTGCTCCATGAAAAGGGCCGCCATCTCAAAAGGCTTCGCACCTGCAACAGTCACTCCAGCAGCCCCTGGTCCCCAAGTATAGCCATCCAGACCCACCACAAGCTAGACATTGAATCTTCTCGGATTAAATATCAAGGCAACCTGTTGATTTGAGTTTTTTTTTTTTTTGGCGGGGGGGTGGGGGGGATAGGAATTAAACTCAGTGGCACTTGACCACTGAGCTACATGGATTTGGGCGGGTCTTCTTAAGGGCACCTCCTTCACAGATATTCCAGCCCTCATGGAGTACAAGTCTCTTAGGTCCATTTCCCATGGGAATATGTACAACATCCAATCTGCATTCTCTCCCTCAAGTGACAACCGCTGAAACAGGGCCAGGGCAAGCCCTTAAAAAGGAATCCAGCAAGAGGGGTGAAGGGTGACCACGTCTCCCTGCACTGTGCAGATTTAGGGGAAAGGTTGTTCAAAGAGAAATGCCTGGTTTGTCCAGTTGTACCAGGCAGTTTCACGCCTCCATGACATGGCCAACAGGGCTCTCTCTGCAGGATTTCCTCCCTGCTCCCACCTGGGCTGCCAGCTCTAGGTCTAACCTACAATGGGGCCAAGCATCCCCTCCTCTGGGAAGCTGCAGCAGGTACCTTATTATTGGCCTGACTTCATAGAAGGGTTATTCTTCCTGGCCTACTTAAATCACATGAATTTCTTTGGCCAATCAAATATGAAAAGGGGTGCTACTTTGAAACAGAAGGCATTACATGATTCCATCTGCCATAAGGCTCATCAATTCCATGTAAGGACTGCAACATTACCTTTGGTTCCACAGGATGAGAGCATAAAAGAGAACCACAGGTGGTCTCTGGTGGATGCAGATGTTAAAAAAGATAAAAATCTTTATTGATTTTTTTTTTTATGTCATTGTCCTAGGGATTGAGCCCAGGGCCTTGTGCCCAAGGCAAGCACTCTACCAACTGAGCTTATATCCCCAGCCCACCTTTATTGTTTTTTAGCCATAAGATGGTGGACTCATTTGTTATTGCAGTATAATGTTGCCCAAGCTGCCCATGCAGCTTCTTCCCTTTGTTCTCATTGCATCTCAAGAGCAATCCAGTTGTATCAATTACCTCACTGTGACATACTCATTTACCACTTTTCTTCTCAGTAGACCCCAGAGTCCCCAACATCAGAGCTGTTGTTGATTTAAACTGTTCCCCCAATAGCTTACCCAAGGAACAGTGCACACTAAAAACTATGAATGAATGGCCTAAGAATCCTAAAACTGCACTGTCCTTTCCTCCCGACGGAATGTATTCCTCTCTTGAGGTCCCTTGCACATAATCCCTATCTTCAAGGTGACATTGGGTGACAAAATGGACTCAAATAAAAAAAAAAAAAACGAATTGCAGCTTAAGTATGAAAGGACTATCCTGAGTAACAGGACTTCTGAGAGGCCAACAAGGAATGGATGTAGAGGGCTTTCTCAAGATGCGCTTAGGTTTCCAATGATAAAGACAACCAGACTCAACATATCCATTAGGCTGAACATAGGAGGGAGCAGGGAAAACCGAGCCATCTATTGAGACTTCTTGAGAGCTGGTAGGGTTTGTTTGTGAAGCAATTTTAACGCCTCTCCAGGTCAAGCTCATGGACAGCTTCTATTGCTGAAACCTGAAATTCTCAAATCACAGCTCAGAAGCTTGGCTCTGTTGCCCTTCTCCTGGTGAGAGTTCAGCCCAGGCAACCTCTACTTGGAGAATAGAGCCCCAAGTTTGTCTCTCTCTCTCTCTGGCTACATCCCAAATCAACTCCAGGCTAGGGAAGGGGTGTGTGGGCACTCTTGCAGGCAGGGGGTTACCCTCAGGAAGTGCCCTGGGTCTGATTTCTGAGGACAGCATCTCCTGCTTTTCGTAATATTTATTTGCTCCCCCTACCTCTCTGTGTGTCCAACACAAACCTCCTTATCTTGGACCCTGCGTCAGCAACACGGCATCCCAGAGGAGAGAGCTCTGGGCCAGGCTTTGCTGCCCAGTTACCAGGGGCAGCAAGGGCGTCTTCTGGGTGCTGAGCAAAACCAAACCACAATATTTACCCCAGAGACAGACACGAGCCCTGTGATCAACATAGGGAGGGTGGAAACTAGAGTGTTTTGACTCCATGTCCCCCTATTCAGCAGTTCCTGTTTGTTTTTCCACAACCCTGTTCCAAGGTGTTCGTGGAAGGGGTCCTGTGGACAGTCTTGTGTGTAGCTCCATTATCCCACCACGCCCCTCTTCTGGCAGCACCCACGTCAGCTCCGGAGGTGAGGTTGTGGAGGTCTAGAGGAAGAGATGGGCGCTTTCAATGCCCATGAAGCAACGAGGTGCAGGATGGAGACCAGACAGAGGGCACGGGGTGGGGGGAGGGGGACACACGGACCGCGGAGGTAGGGGGTAGAGTAATGACCTGGCTTCGGAAGCCTGAGATAGATAGTGGAGGGGCAGGTAAGTTGAGGTGCTTGGCGTCCTGGCAGGCCAGAGAGTGGACATGCTCTAGGGGCAACGTTAGGAGCCATTCCGCCCCCATGCCCAAGAGCACGCTGCGGAATTCTGCCAGCACGAAGCAGAGTCACGAGCCCAGCCGGAGCAGCCGAGTGGGCAGGACATCAGCAGCGCCCGGAGACCACGCGTGCGTGGGCGGACTGGGACGGGGTCCTCACCTCCAACTGCACGCTCGCCCTGCCTCCACCAGCCCGCAGCTCTACCCCGCATCCCTGCCTCTCCCCGCCTCTAATCTTAAAAAAAAAAAAAAAAAAGTCCAGAAGGCCTGGCAGGGTCCCTGCAGGGACTGGGGAGGGGGCTTCCCGAGCGGGGGTCGTCGCGCAGCCGTGTGGCCGCTCCCGCCCCCGTCTCCTCCAGGGGCTCGCATTCCGCCCCCGCGCGGCAGCTCTCGAGGCGGGGGCGGTGCGCGCAGCGGCGCGGGGGCGGCAGCGCCGGGCAGGGAGGGGCGGAGCGGGCGGGGGCGGGGCGGGTGCCGCGCTGCTACGTCAGCAGCCGCGAGAGGGGATCCTGGGCGCAGGCCCCGCCCCCTCACGTGCCCGCGGCGCAGGGCCGCGTGCCACCCGCGTGACCCGCAGTCCCCGGGCGGCTTCCACTCTGGGAAGGGAGGCCGTGGGGCGGGGGGGGGGGACTTCTTTTTTCTGTAACCGCACCTTCGCCGCAGGCCTATGCGACCCTGCACCGTCTGCCTGTAGTTTGGGGGACGAGAGGATAATTTGCTTGGGCTCTGAGCTGGGGGGAGGGGCCTGGGACCCGTGAAAAAAGGTCTCCCTTTCAAGGCACCCTCCGGCCCTGCCTTCCACTAACGGGAGAAGGAAGTGGAGACTCTTCCCAAAGGGAAAACTTGGGAGGGAAGCAGGGAGAAGAGCTTTGGAAGTGAGTTTGGGGGTTGGGGGGTCACCACAGCGCTCCTCGGTTTGCATGTCCGGTCTTGCGGACCCAGCTGTGTACTTCTGTGGGAAAGGTGCCGAGAACGATTGGAACCTGGGCTCAGCACAGAGCTCAGTGCGTGAGCAGGAATCCAGCACCTTCATCCTTCCCAGGTCATTGAGTGCACTGATCTCCCTCACCCCACCCCACCCCCAGAAACGTCAGAGGTTTGGAAAGAATCCGTGAGAAATGGAGGCTAAGGACGGGCCAAGCACCAAATCAAGTATCCTCAGCAACAGAATAGAAGGAAACCCATTATCAGTGCCTTGGCAGTATGTCCTTAAGTGACCCGTTTTCTGCAAGGTATCAGGTGCCAAGGTAGCCCGCACAGCCTTGTTGCTATCTTGAAACTTGCGTCTCCACTGGTAGCTATTCCCAATGACTGGTGAAATGAGGTGGAGGGGCTGCCTGAGACAAGGACTTCAGAGAAGAAGCTCCCTAAGCGAGTAAGTGTCTCCGGGGAGAGCCATATATACTGTGGCACATAACCTGAGGTCCGGAAGCCACCCGTCACCCACATGACAGGGAGGAAGGACAAGAATGTGAGGAAGATTGGGGAGGATATCTGGATCTGGCCCAGGCCCATTTCCTTGTCTCCCTAAGGGAAATCACGGGGTTGTTGTGTTTGCATGTGGGTTATAGTCCCCTAAGACCCTTCTATGGAAAGTAAAGCTGAAGTGTGTCCAGACGTTAAGAGTGTTCATTTCTTAGATGGCCAGGAAATAGGATTGGAAAAGGGTTGAGTGCCCTTTGGCGGGTGTCTGTGTGTCTGGACACCTGCCTTTCTACCCTTGGCTCTCTAGGCAGCTATTTGGCTCTGGACACAACTCCATTACATGTGGGGGTGCCCATTGTAATTGAATGACTAATGGAGTGCCAGGCACCTTGGGGAAAACAAAAGGGGTGCCAAGTACAGGTCCCTGACCTAAAGGAGGACATAATCCATCGGGGGGATCTTATGCTCTGAAAATACATAGGGAAATGCCTGTATGTGAGATTAAGAGCCAAAGTGAGTGGTGGACAAGGGCTTTGATACAATGGAGATAGCAGTAGAAGCCAAGGAGCCAGAGAAGAATAGAGAGAGTTTGACTAAAAAGATAAAAACTTGATGCATGAGCAATGGCAGAGTGGAAAGGATAATTGTGGCCAGCCCACTGGTCAGGGAAAAGTCTGATTTGTCTGGAAGGAAGGGTTTGAGTTGGGAAAGCCAAAGATCTTGATGGCATAGGCCACTGAAGCCCAGAGCACAGGCTCTCAGGTTCTCCTGCAGCATCCCCGCCCCACTTCCCCAGGTGCCCAGTGCTCTGCTCTGATCCCATAAAATGCTTCTCAGAAACATCAGTGGCTACTGCCCAAAACTCTATCATGGCACCCGAGGTCCTTTATAATCCACTCCAGACCTGCCTGCTCAGCCTTATCTCCTAGCCCACCCTTTCAGGCCCACCATATCCCCAGCATTGCCCCTGGTGCATGCCCTCTGCACCCCTCCTTGTGAGTCTTCATTCACTGGCCTTTCCCTTTCTTTGGAATGTCCTCTCCTCCCTCACCATTTCTGCCCACTCATCTTGGAAAACACAGCTCAAGTGCCAGCTCATCACCCAGCCAGATGTAATTTTTATCTGAGTTCCCACAACATCGTATACTCAATCTTGGCACCTCACGATCTCGGTTTTGTTATGAATGTGTAGAGGCATCATTCTTCGAGGTAGGTACCACTGATCTGGCCACTCAGCATCTCCATCTATGAGCCAAGGGGCTCATCACTGTCACCCTGGACTGCTGTGGCAGCCTCCTGAGCAGTTCCATTGCTTCCCTCCTGCCCTCTTCAGTCACTTCTTCATTGGGCAGCAAAAGGGACCAGATCATGTCACTGTGCTGCTCAAAACCCTGTAATGATTTCCCATCATGTCCAATGTTACTCAAAACTTAGCATCTTGGTCAAGACTCAATGTCATCTGGCCCCATGTACTTCTCAGAGGCCTTGCTTACTAAGCTCTGGCCACACTGACTCTTTCTATTACTGGAATATTCCAAGCTCTTTTCTGCTCAGAGCTTTTGTACTTACTGGCCCCTCCATTTTTTTTTTTTTTTTTTTGTACCAGGGATTGAACTCAGGCGACCTCTACCACTGAGTCACATTGCCAGCCCTATTTTGTATTTTATTTAGAGACAGGGTCTCACTGAGTTGCTTAGCACCTCACTTTTTGCTGAGGCTGGCTTTGAACATGTGATTCTCCTGTCTCTGCCTCCGGAGCCTCTGGGATTACAGGCGTGCTCCACTGCACCCAGCTTACTGGCCCCTCTTAATGGAGTCCATGTCTCTTAGAATTCCATACTTCTCTCCTCACTTCATGCATGTCTCTGGTCAACTAGCTTCTCCTCAGAGAACCATTCCTTGATTGCCTTGTCTAGAAAAGACCTTCCTAGCAGTCACTCTTCTTAGCCTTACTTTTTCTTCAAGGCCATTACCACTATTAGACCTACTATATTTATTTGTTTTTTATTGGTTGTCTTTCACTACCATGAGAAGGTGAACCTGGTGAGGTCAGGAACTTCTGTGTCATTCACTAATGTAGAACAGTGCTTCCTCCTCACGCATAGTAGGTGCTTGGTACAGTCAATGTGTAAATGAGTGAACGAATCTTAACTCTGTTACTAAGGTATAAGCTCCCAAAGGACAAACACCAGGTTCTAGGCATTTAAGTTCCCCCTCTCCAGCTCCTCCTTTCTTACTCATAAGTGCACTTGAATGCTTGTCAAGTGAATTTCACATTCTGAAGAGAACATCCCTAGCTGTTCCCCCCTTTAATATAACTACAGTTTCTCCCTTTATCCTTGGGGAATAAGTCCCAAGACCTCCAATGGATGCCTGAAACCACAGGTAGTACTCGGTTCCATGTATACTATGATTTTTTTCTTATACATGAAAATTTATAATAAAATTTAAATTAGGCACAGTAAAAAATTAAGAACAATAATAAGTAGAATAATTATAGCAATATACTGTACTATTATGTCAATGTGGTCTCTCTCACAGAATATATCCCTGTACTTTAATCACTTTTCTTGTGATGATATGACACAGCACCTTTGTGATGAGATGAAGTGAGGCAATGATAACAGGCAGTGTGACATACTGTAAGCTCTACTGTGACAGTGGATCTGATAACCAAGATGGCTGCTAGACACCTAGCGGGAGGGTAGCATCTACAGCATGGACACACCAGACATTCACATTTTAAGTAGAACAGAGCAAGATTTCATCATGCTGGTCAAAACAGCTCACTTTAAAACTTATGAATTATTTCTGGAATTTTCCATGTAATGTTTTAGGACTGAAAATGACAACAGAAAACTAAAACCATAGGAAGCAAAATCATAGATAAAGGGGGAAATCAGGAAATGGCCTCTAACTATTCTGTCACCCCCAGGATGACCCAATCTTTATCACACTGATCCTTGGGAGGTCTGCCAAGTCAATGTTTCTGTGGATCTCAACCCATTAATGGGTTGTGACCCACTAACTTTGGTGAAATAGAATTAATAAGGAAATATCAGAGTGCACTGTAGGTTTTAAGGCTAAGTATAATTTTCTTTCAGGTGTGGGCGTATATCTTCAGGTCATGATAGAAAATAAATATCTTTTTGTTGGAAGTCCTAGGCCCCCATAAATGGTTATCAGGGTGGCAGGGATGAATAGGTGTGTCTCTGCATTTAGACCAATGATTCTCAAACTTTTTAGGGGCCTCTCACATACTAGGTAAGTAGTCTACCACTGAGCTGCATCCCCACCTCTTTTTATTCTGAGACAGGGTCTCTCCCACTAAGTTGCCCAGGATGGCCTTGAACTTATGATCCTCCTGCCTCAGCCTCCAGAGTAGCTGGGATTACAGGTGTGCACTCAGTTTTGTACTCTTAATAATTAAGAAGCTACCTGTATTGTCTGTTAGCTCTGTCCCAAGCACTGTGTCACACAGTTTCATGCTCATTATCTCATAAAGTCCTCATAACAAGTCTTTTCCTCCTTTTACAAAGGAGGAAACTGAAGCTTAAGGATATTAATACCTTGCCCATGATCACAAAGCTGGTTAACTGCTGAGCCGGTGGCCCACTTCTAGAGCTCTCCTTAACCACTACTCTGCAATATCTGCAGCAGCATCTATTCTTTGATTTCATGTACTTAACTGAAAAAGCTTCCCCTTGGTTTATGTCAGAAAATAAATAGTACTCACCCCACATTCTGATGGCAGCCATGGGCATCGATGAGGTGTGTAGACTTTTGTCCTTCTTAAGAGTTCCACAGACCTAGAAAGTTTGAGAGTCACTGGTCTAGTGGAGACACACACACACACACACACACACACACACACACACACAGGGGGCAGGGGGTGGGGAAGAAAGAGCCATGTCCATAACTGTTCAAGAAAGCCCCTTGAAAGAACTGTGGCTTTAATAGAGAGACACAGCCACTGACAAGCCCTAGCTTGTCAGGAAGGAAATGGGGAAATAAATATCCTACCATATTCCCCTCCCATTTTTGGATTTCCTCCCAGGGACCCCCTTAGCTGAACCAGAGATCAAGAAAGTCTGCTGATGCAGTCTCTAGAGAGCAAGCTCTCAGGCACAAAACCGGTGGAGAGAACGCAGGGTGGATTTAAGGGGGCAAATGGAGAATCCCCAGCTTTCCATCCTCAGCCCCAGCACAGACCAATAAAAACTCCCAGGCCCTAGAAGGCCAACTCCTGGCTCCTGCAGTGCTTGACAGCTCACCATGGCTGTCACCTCTCCCTAAAGGACAAGATCTGAACTGGCCAAGTGGGACATTGTGCAGTCTTGGGCCACATTGCAAGCCCCTCCCTCGGCCCTCTCTTCTTTCACTGGGCTGCCAAGTGAGGAAAAACAGGCCAGAAAAAGAACTGGCCCCCCTCATCTACCTAGGCAATTGTAGCTCTGCCAGCGCTTGGGCATCTTGTCCGTGATCTAATCATGGACGAGGTCAGTGGATTTTTATGCAGGCTGGGAATTTAACTGTCTGAATGGCAGAAATTTATTCCTGCCAGGATTTTGTACACTTCAGAACTGAAACCCCCCTGGGGAAGAGAAGCAGTGCAAGGGGCGGGGAGGCAGTAGAAATGCAACCTTCTGAAGGCACGTTCCTGCCGTGTGCATTTGGCCCAGCCTTTGCAGGCAAGTGTGTGGCTGCATTGTGGCTGAAATATGAATGAACGTGGTTGTGTGCAGGTGCATGAATGACTGTAGTTTCTGTGAATGAATGCATTTGTGATGGAGGGTGTCTGAGAGCCTTTGCAAGCTGGGGTAGTGGTTTGCAGATGCCTGGCTGTCTGGAAGCATCCACAGATAGGGTGTCTTTACCAAAGTCTCTGAGTGTTGGTTAGGGGCAGGGAGGGGAGATATTTTACCTTCTCAAGACACTTCCCTTTTGCTGCTGCTGCTGCTGCTGCTGTGGCATTATGTACAGTGGCAATCGCCTTGTCCTCCCTGAAGCCCCAGAGAAGAGAGAGGAGAAAGACAAAGGGGAAAATGTGGTCAGTCATCAGCTGAAGTCTCCTGCAGCCACCAGGAATTGTCCTTAGATAAACTCTATCCCCATGTCCTCCTGACTGGCCCTTACGGCTCCTCCTTGGGGCTGAGCAAGGGCAGGTGGGTAGCAGTTGGAATATGATTCTCTCTGACCTCCACTCCCCCCAACTACTAGCCTGGTGTGGTAGAATGATGCATATTTTTTCCTTGCCTGACATGTTGGGGTCTGCAAGATCTTACCCTCTTCTCTCTCCCAATCAGATTTGAAGGAACGCAGGGGAGGGCCTCATGCTTTTAGGAAAATCGTCATAAGCAAAAAATGTTGGGTGGTTACACATTGAAAACTTGATCTTGTGGGGAAATACATATATAAAATTATGGTCCACTCGATTTTAAGTCTTCAGATTTAAAAACTTTTTTGGGCTCCCCTTCTTCATCCAAGCCCCCCACATCCCTTGTCATCCAAGAGGCCTCTGGGAGGTCTCCTGTATACAATGGCCCTAATTAGTCTCCTCATTAATAGTCTTAGTAGAGGCCAAAGACTGAATGGGTCAGAGAAACCAAATTCTTTTTTCAACCAGAGACACAAGTGCAGCCCCATTTGAGGAGGGTGAGTCAGTGAAGAAGGGTGGAGAGCAAGAATGTGGGAAATGCATATATAAGTCATAGGTATATATATATAGTTGTAAAATATATAGTTGTAAAATAGAACAATTAAACCTATATTGTTAGTTATGGGAAGGGGGCAGTGCCCCCCCATAAAAAGACTTTTAATAAATGCAAATTTTAATAATAATACAATTTAATTATCAGATTGCATATTTAAATCCCCCAGATGATAGCCTAATCCTATTGTGGGGTGGTGTGGGGGGATTGCTGTGCCTCTTCTGCCTGGCAGCCATGAGAGGACAACACATCAGAGTCCTTGCTTATGAATGTACTACCTCTGCTAAAAGTGAATGCCAGGTGCTTTGTGTTTGTATGAATGGGGGTTGCATGTGCTGGTCAGAGGCCACGTGAGACAGGGGGGGGGGGGATTATGTCTTCAAAAAAATGAATTGGAAGAAATGAAACAGGGAAGGTGTGAATGACATAAATCGCCCGGAAGGCACCCCTCCACCACAATGCCCATTGCCACAATAGGGGCACACCTGTTTTATTAAAATTAATCCCTGCCTTTGAAAATATCAATAGATCAATGTCTGTACTTGTGTTCCACCCTTCACTGGGGCCAGACTGCTAAAAACAGAGGGCTGCAACACAAAAGATACCGCAGTCAGCTCAAGCAGGGAGTTATTTTTAGATCAGAAAAAAGAGGGAGAGAGAGAGAGAGAGAGAGAGAGAGAGAGAGAGAGAGAGAGAGAGAGAGAGTGAGTTCTGGATTTTGCAATCTAATTTGGTCCCTTTTCTTAAGGGAAAAAAAAATCCCTATCAATGGCATTTTCCATACAATCTGATTTCTGTTTGACTCCTAGAAAAAGAAGAGATTTAGGGCTGAAAATTCTGGAGTTTTATGGCTGATTCTAGCTAGTAGCCTTTCTTCACCAGGCTCCAACTGAATTAATTTGATACTATTTTTGAAAGTCAGTGTTTCTAAGGGAGACCTAATGACGCACTGACGTCAATGCAGGTCAATAGCACACACGGCTGGAACTGGGCGTGCTACACGGAGCCAGAGCTGGAGCCTTTTCAAACAGTCCCAAATCTGCAAATATCCCAGCTTTGCAGGGGGCGGGGGGCGGGGGAAACCAGGGTTTTGTAAGCATTGAGACCCCCACCATTTTTTTCAGAACGTCTTCAAAACTGATGCATGTTTTCCTAATGCAAGAAAAGAGAAATAAAAGAAAAAGAAAAGCTAAACAGATATAATCAGTCGCACTGCAGTACCAAAAAAAAAAAAAATCATACCTGTCAAAGAAACCGTATGTAATCCGCGTGCACACACACACATTTACGGTTCAGAATGCAATGCATATCATTAGGGTGTGTCTATAAATAGAACCGCTAGTATGTGCATCGGGACTTGGTCCCTGATCGGGGGTTTTCGAACGTGGGTGATGAGTTCTTTGCTCTGATCAGTTACTCAGGAGGTGCCTGAATGTGTGGGGGTGGGAGCGTGGGAGGGGGCTGCCTTCTCTCTCCTTCCCCGTGGCTCTTTCTCTCTCTCTCTCTCTCTCTCTCTCTCTCTCTCTCTCTCTCTCTCCTCCCCCCTCCCTCCTTCCCTCCCCCTTAGCCGCCCCCCTCTTCTCCCTTTCTCTCTTCTCTCTCTCTCCTTCAGCATCCCCCCTCTTTCTTTCTCTCCCCCTCCCTCCTTTCCCTCACTCTCTCCCCCTCCCGCTCTCTTCTCCCTCTCCCTCCAAGTCTGGCACTGAACGCGAACTGTTTTGCTTTGCTCCGGGAAGAGTGCAGACACATAACGTGAAATCCCGAGCTTTTTGCGTGGTGCATTTAAAATGCTTCCTTATTTATATTACCCTCATTCCCTCACCTCTCCCACCCCCTCACCAGTCCTTCCAAATTTCCCTAGAAATCTGTGTAAAGCATGCGGAGGGGAAAAAACATTTGCACAAAAAGTGAAGGAGCTCGCCAAGGTAGGTTCTACCATGCACTGTCTTGTGTTTGGCTCTTGCAAAGTTTATGATGTCAGTTGGTGAATGTTTGGAGGAGTAGATCTGTCTGGCCATGATTACTGTCTTTTTCATGGAACAGCAATATTTGTACAAATTGCCTAGACTTCTTGGGTAGGCTTTCCTGGGGTCTTGTGTGTGTGGATTCTGCAGGAGGCATGCCAGTTGGAAGACAATCCTGTGGTGTTCAACTGGGGAAGGGATGCTGTGCTGTCACCTCCTCCCCACACCAGTGTTTTGTGCTGTGGGAATGGGAGGCTGGAGGGGGATTCTGTAGTGGGCAAGTGCTTATTCTACTTTGCCATATTTTGGACTGATTCTCATTCACTGAGCGTTTTCATTCTTGTAATTATTTTGCATGTGAAAATCTGGTTCCAAAAAGGTTTCATGAAGTCAGAGCAAAGTGATGCGGGGGGGGGGGGCGGGGGGGGGAGAAAAAGAGAGTCAGGGAATGGTGGTGGTGATGATAGTGGTAATATTTCTTGCACAGAGAATTTAATCTTCTCACTTCCCACTATTTGGAGAAAATGGTAAGTCTTTAGTGGGTCTGAGCAAGATAGTTTTTGTTTAAAACCTTATTAGTGGGTAAAATAAAATTTAAAAACAAAACAAAACAAAAAACCATTTCCATTGCTAGAGCAAAAACTGCTACAGCTCACAACCACCTGTAGAGGGAAATCTTTATGCATGATTTCTTAGGGCCGGTTGTGGAGAGGAAAACAGCCAGAAAAGGGACCTGGCAAACTTTGCAGTAGGAAGCCCAGAGGGGCCAGCCCGCAGGGTGGAAGGTTACATCGTGGGGGCGGCAGGGGTCCAGCGGAGGCTGGAGCCTGGCCAGGGTCACTTGCTCACAGTTTGGGAAGCTGCAGAGTTGGCCTTCTGCTTGGAGGGTGCGGGGCAGTGCTAAGATGGGTGAGCCAGAGAAGGAGAAGCCTGATGGGAGCCAGGTCTGGCAGGGTGTGGGGGCGCGGGGAGTGCGTTTGATGAGGCTCGGAATTGTACGGTGCCTAATGCTGGGTGGAGGAGGAGAGGTCAGAGGCCAGGTTTTCCCTCCCGCCCCAGGTCTTTCCTGCGGCTGCACAAAGCGAGGTGGTTATCAACAAGTGTTTCTCCTGAGAAGATTAGTTTTGACAGGGACTTCAAGGGGTTTTCTAATCTGGGTAAATCCACCAGGGCTTTATTGTGTGTAGCAAAGAGTCATTCTTTGTTGAGAAGGACCTCGGAGGAGAGAGGTGATGGGATGGAGGAGGGGGCTTTTGAACAGCGGCCATTTGACCTTGGGGGCCAGAGTTCAAATCCTCCAGAGGGCTGAAAAGCTGTCATCATGATTCCTCCTGCCACTCAGCGTCTTCCATCCTAAGCTTTATGTTTAATGGGAAAAATTCAGCGCCTGGTGTTGGCCAAACCTCGTCAGTGGGAATTCCATGTGTCTGAGAGCAGATTTTTTTTTTTTTTTAATCTAGGGAAGCGGGCAGCACTCAGCTGTAGTACTGTATTTTTTTTCCCCCTGCAAATGATCTTCTAGGAAAGCTGAATCACCTCCACTCTGAAGAGCAGCCACTTCTAGGAGGTGGAACACAAGCCTCAAGGGGGTGGGGGGATACCCTTCATGATCTTTAAATAGAAACTGAGGGGGTACCATTTCAATATCTGGTGAAACTGAACCTGAAGGTAAAGAGCAGTGGGTGTATGGGTTGGGAAGAGAAGACCACCTGCACCTGGGCTGGGATGTACTTTGGAAGGAGCAAGTTTGTGTGTGTGTGTGGGGGGGGGGTGTTTTCCTCCTGGGGGGGGGAGTGTCACCAAATTAATATGAGAAGGGAATCTCTTCCAGCAAAAAGGTGGGAGATTGGGGGAGGACACTTGGAAATTAAAATAGGACACCATTGCCACACCCTCTAGGGCCAGAATAACCAACAGGCAGAGGACAAAGAAATGGGGGCAACATGTGGCACAGAGTGGCGTCAGTCTCTGTTGGCCTGAAGCTTTATCCAGCTAAAGAAAGGAGAGAGGATGGGGACTCAGTTCTGACAGACCTGCCAGGCCAGCATGCCTGAAGTCCTGCGAAATGCCCCGTCATTTTTTTTTGGCCAGTGGAAGGAGGGGGATGGTCTTTCACAGTCTGGGAGTCATGATGTCACAGGTTGCTCTTCTCAGAAGGAAATGGTTTCTGTTCTCTCCTTAAAGCCCACAAAGATTTGTCTACTTTTAATGATAAGGGAAAGTGGTTATGAGAAAAAAAATCGGATGCTGGAGCTTCGGCCATGTGTCCTCCAAAGTCCCCCAGACCCATCAGCATCTGTCTCTACTCTCCTGAGGGGACCCAGTTGCAAAAGGCCACCAGACCAATGTACACTCCTGGCCACCTTTTTTCACTGAAGGTACTTTACCTTCATCAACCTGCGCCCCCAAGTGCACATAAAGGCCACCTCTCTGGGGTTCTGCAGTGCCTAGTCACATGTCATGTGCAGACAAGGATGGGCAGTGAAGGTTCTTACATACGTGCAGAGGCCACAAGAATACACGTGTGTGTGCCCAGGATCCTATCCGCAACTGAGTTCCTGAGCAGCACGCCAGGGAGCCAACCTCCTCCCTCCTGTGTCAAGTCTAAAGATGCCAATCAAGAAACACCAGTCTAGGGGTGGACCTGACGTCCCTGAGTGTATGTGGTGAACCTGAATTTGCCTTGGGTTTCCTCATACTCATTCAGGAGTGTCAGTTGCCCCTTCGTGCAACGCTGGAGAACGTTCCTGCATGCAGAGGTCTACCCATTTGTAAGAAGAAGGAAGCCCAACTTCCCTCGTCATCATCTTGGATGAGTCCTGCGGCTTCCACTCTGTTTACCAAAAGAAAAATAAGGGCAGGAGCAGGGCCAGCTGATGTGATTTGCAGGACCCTAAATAAACTGAAAGTGCAGGATCACTCATTTGAAATATAGGAAGAGCGCGTGCCATTAAAGGTACTAAAACAAAGTTTTTTTCCTTTCTGCCGCAGTCTCTGGACTTGTCGTGGTGTTTCTTATTTGCTGTCCAATGTCATACTAAATTCAAAAAGTTAAAATTTTAAATTATTAGCATGAATTTTACCATTCATCTTTCTATTGTGCAGTGCCAGGGTTGTTTTTTCTTTTTTTCTTTTTTTTTTTTGGTCTGTCTGTCTTTCTTTTTTAGGACCTGGAATTGAACCCAGGAGCACGAAAGCACTGAACCACATCCCCTGCCCCCCCCCCGCCCGCTTTTTAAATTTTCTTAGTTGTAGTTGGACACAATGCGTTTATTTTATTTATTTATTTTTTATGTGGTGCTGGGGATGGAACCCAGTGCCTCATACGTGCTAGGCGAGCGCTCTATCAAGGAGCTACAACCCCAGCCCCCCTGCCCTTTTTTAATATTTTATTTTGAGATGGGGTTTTGTTAAGTTGCTTAGGGCCTCACTAAGTTGCTGAGGCTGGCTTCAAACTTGCAGAGCCTTCTGCCTCAGCCTCCTGAGCCACTGGGTTTACAGACGTGCACCACTGCACCCTGCACAGGACCAGTTTCAAATGCAGAAATGATAGCATTTGATTCATTTGCAGACTCATGGAAATTATACAACTCATAATAGGAAATCAGGTCATACATGCCTGGGGTATTTCATCCATACTAGAACAAAGGAGTCATTGAATACAATGAACTCAACTAGTTTTATTTTATTTCCTGATATGAGCACACTCTACTGGTCCTCTCACCCTTTAGCTTGCTGTTGAATAGGGAAAGTCCCAAAGGTAAAAGAATCTTTGCTCTGTCATCACTTTCCTTGTATGTCACCATTATCACCGTACCCTAGGGGATGGCAAGTACAGGGAAGGAACATGAATAAGAAACGATGGGCTAGGATTCCTTGGTCATTAGTGTCACTTAGAACTCCATTGCCTTCTTTCTGCATTCAAAGCATCTGGTTCCTACAGAAAGCTGCATAGAGTACCCAGAAAAAAAGAAGAAAAGGAACTAGTCTTGCTTATGCTGTTACATAACCTTTTCTAGACTTTAAGGCTCTTGCAGGGACAGTCCAGCTAGTGGGCAGGAGACCAATCCATGACTTATTTACCGTTTATGAATGAGCCTAGCACAGTGTTTGACCTCTTAGCGTGGCTGTGTCCTGATTGCCTCAATCACGGACTTACAGTCTGCTTCCTTTGCTCACAGGGCACTGCCAACACTGTGGGGCAGCAAGGACAGGTGGGCATGCATGGTGCCTATCTTCTCCCTTCACTCCTGTTCTCCATGAGCTCGTAGACGTCACTTACCAAACACACGTTCAAAGATAAAATTACTAAGAACGTCAAGGCAATGGCAGTGGATTCTTAAACCAAATATGTAGTCTTTTTGAGCACAGGACCCTGCATGATGACTACAGATGTCATGCCCTTAACAAGCCAGGAAGTAATCCAGGTCCCAAGCTGAGAATCCTGGTGCTCATCTTCCTTCATCACGTGAATAATCCCACTTTTAGGGTAAAAAAAAAAAACAACAACTTTCACATCCTCCATTTTTGGTCCATTGCTTCTCCATTCTTCTCTAATCAAGACCCACTCTGAAAAGCTCACCACTTCCTGGTGACAGCATGACAGCTTTGAAGAGAGATTTCATCTGCTGATTTCTTCTGGGTCCACCAAGACTTGATCTTGGAAATGAAGGCATCCACTCCATCTCTACCCACGAGTTTCAACCTTAGTTCCATCAAGCAGATACCCTGCCTGATCCATAGTTAGGTTTCACCATGTAAAATTAATAATAAAAAAAATACTCCGCTTTCTTCATGAATGATTGTGCTAATGATCAAGTGTTTCATATTATTATTATTATCTCACCACTTCTTTGAAGTCTGTCTGGGGATCTCCTGGTCCAGGATAACAGGTTCCCAGAAATCACTTTGGCAATAAATTCAATTGATGTGGACGTGGAAGAACCGGGGCTTGAGTCTCAAAGGGTCAAGGGGTAGACAGTCCTACTTTCCTGATGGACCCTGATAAGAAAGGAATTTTTCCTTCCTACGTCAACTGCCTTCCTGCTCCTTACCCTCTAAGGAGCAAAGCTAAAGATGTGAGAGGACCAAAGTGGAACTAAGATATTTATTAAAAGTGCATCCAACCTGGAAAATGGAGACGCTATTGACCCTCCAGCATTGGTTCAGGGACTTCAGAGTTGTGTTTTTCTGCCTTCATCTAGCTCTCCTTTTTTTTCCACCTGATCCTTTTGGGTGATGGCAACACCCTTTTGTGAAAGAGCTGGCTTGGTCTAAGCTGCATAGAGTACCCAGAAAAAAAAGAAGAAAAGGAACTAGTCTTGCTTATGCTGTCACATAACCTTTACTAGACTTTAAGGCTCTTGCGGTGACAGTCCAGCTAGACCAATCCATGACTTATTTACTGTTTATGAATGAGCCTAGCACAGTGTTTGACCTATAATGGGCAACTAATAAATGATAACTGACTCTGAGTATGTCTCATTTTTGTGATAGTGTGTGTGGTAGCGAAAGTGGATTTGGAATCACACGACATAGGTGTGAGCGACCAAGTGGACCGCATGATTCTGGGCAAATTATTTCCCTTGTGATCTGCTTACTTCACCTGAACAGTAGGAATGTTGACATTTTAATATACCCCACAGGATTATCTTGAGAATGAAAAGAGATGGTTCATCGGAAAATACTCTAAGAGTGTTCTACCTGTGATACATGTGTTTACATACGTGTGTGTGCCTAGGGGCAGATATTAAAATGTCTTTAAATCCTGCTTTCCTCTCTTTACCATCTTGCTCAGCAATAGAGGTGGGCTGATGAATAGTTCAGGCTTTGTAGCCAGATAGACCTGGGTTCAATATTTGGTTCCTGGACTTGGCTGGTTGTGTGGATTTCTATAAGTTATTTAAACTGTATAGGCCTGGGTTTCCTGACATTTAAAATTAGCACCTACCTTGGGGTGGGGATGTGGCTCAGTGGTAGAGTGCTTGCCTTGCATGTGTGAGGCCCTATATTTAATTCCCAGCATCAACATACACACACACACACACACACACATACACACACGTACCTACCGCAAAGAGTTATTTTGATGATGATTCATTGACTTTATATTTTCACATGGTTTGACACAGTGCTAGACATGTACTAAGTGTCTACTATATTATTTTAATTGTTATTTTTATTATTATATCTCTGGCCATTGGCGGGCCCAGGGAAGCATCTGAAAAGTGCCGTCAAAGCATCTTCTCACGAGGTGTGTTGTAGATGTTGTTTCGACTATATGCCTTTCTTACCTGAGAAGATTACTCCTGTCCTGAAGCTGGAAGTGTTTTTCTTAGGTCTTTCTTCATACCTAGAGACTCCTCTTAGGAGATTTGGTTAAAGTATGTCTTCCCCATTTCCCTACCAAAAGTCAAAGGAATTGCTCTTCATTGACCCTACCAAGCAAGGGACAGGCCTGGGCAACTTCCCAGGAGCTGTATTCAGAGCCTATTCACTCTTTTATTCCAGCACCCCCAACCCTGAAAGAGGAGGCATCTAGGTAAGGAGAAAGGAGCCCAGTGGATACTCAGCACAGTCTGGACCTGAAGAGTATGAGTATGAGAAACTCACCTGCATTTCACTCCTAGGAGCCTAGAAACCAGACTGGAGTCTTCTCTCCACTGGGGTAGTGTCCCAAGTCCTCCTTGGACTTTGTGAGAGCCTCTCCATGCAAATATGTGTATTTGCAGCTAATATCAATCTTGAGTTTCAGTGACCTCATTCTCTAGTAGAGAACAGAAGGAAGTAACTCCTATCTGGTCCTTAAGGCTTCATTAAAACTGAGAACTCAAGAAAAACTTACAGAGGATCCCCTATTACCAAGCCATATTCAAGGCTCTGAAGGTCCATGATAACTAAGATCCTGGTTGCCACCATGGTGATCCCAGTCTGGAAGGTGGGAGAAACCTTTAACAGTACATATTATTCTTTTGGTGAGATCCTTATCAACCCCAGATGGTAAGTTTCTATTCCGGATTTATCTAACTTGTATCAAGAATCCTTTCATCCCTGAGTGTATGTCAGCATGTTAATTGGTGTGGATGGACCCGTTGGGAAACCAGAATGAGATCTATTCATCAAGATCCAGATTGTTAGTTCCAGAGATCCTTCGTAGTAGTTAGTGAGGATGCCAGGCTTTTATGGTAATTCATCCTCATTGAAGACCATGAGCTCATTATGTCAGGATGCATGGTTCCTAGAACTAACTATAGGATTTATCCTGGCCCCTACATTTTGGGTGTTAAGAACCAAAGAGCCAATCTTTATTGGCCACTCTCTGCTGGGAGTGGCCTCAACCTAGTCGCAGTCTGAAGCAGGACTTCAGCTCCCAGTGCAAGGGTTATTTGCTTCTAATTATTTTCCTATACTGCATTTGCACAGATTTAGAAAATAGAAATGGTTCAGGAAGATGATACAAGGGACAAGAAAAGATCAAAATAGCTACTTTCTTTTACTGAAGGAAGAATCTTTCCCACTATCATCCCTTCTTTAGACACCTTGGACCAAATCAAGATGGTTTCTACTACTCCACATTGATTTCTAGGCTTTTAAGCTCTCCAATTAAAAAAAAAAACCAACCTTCGCCACCATGTACACATGACAAAGGCTGATCCATTCTGAGGGAAGTACCTTCCTATCAGAGCCTGGAAGTGAACAAGACCACAAGTCACTTATCAGAATGAACCTGTCATCTGCATGAACCCCAGATCCTGTCAAAATGTGAGGAATTCTCTTGAGTACAATCCAAGACCAAAGTTGCGATTTGACTTGTAACCAAAAATACTATTTCAAACCCACTGGAATGCATATATTTTCTAACACTGGTGGCCTAGAGCAGTAAGTTTTTCCAAGAATCAAAACATTTGGTGTTTGTGCTTGCTTCTGCAGCAAATATACCAAAAATAAGATTAGAATGGGACCTGCACAAGAATGGTGTGCAAATCGGTGAAGTGGTCCATATTTTTAAAAACATCCATTTGGTGCCAATGTCAAGAGAAGAGGGGATGGGAGGACGGGACAGGATGGGCCTGAGTCTGGGTCCCGAGTCCTCTCTTCTTCCTCTGGTCAGTGGTTCTTGGCTCTTCCAGGCAGTAGCTCCTTTATTTTTTCTCTTCTATGTCATTAGAAGCCTACCACCTTAGCCAAGTGCACACCTGTAATCCCAGCAGCTCGAGAGGCTGAGGCAGAAGAATCATGAGTTCAAAGCCAGCCTCAGCAATGGTGAGGTGCTAAGCAACTCAGTGAGACCCTGTCTCTAAAGAAAATACAAAATAGGGCTAGGGATGTGGCTCAGTGGTCAAATGCCCCTGAGTTCAATCCCTGGTGCCAAGAAAAAAAAAAAGAAATAGCCCACCACTTTACTGGACAGCTTTCCTCTGTTGACTTCAAGAAGTGGAAAAATGAGTAGAAACAGCCAAGTTTATGAAGGCAGGGTCCGATTAATAAGAGGCGTCTCTTGTGATGTTATCTATATGGTCAAAGGAGTCAGCACTGACCCTTTGCCAGAAATCAGTGAACAAAGTCCAGCAAAGTTACAAATAAGGGCACAAGGAGCGATGGCTTGGTCACTGCTGATAAAATTCTTTACCTATCCTCGGATTCTTCTTAGTTGCTGTCCCCAAGGTATGTCTTTTTCTGTAAGGCATAGGACCTAAAGAATTCTATTCTTGAACTAAGTCCCAGCTGTCAGTTTTCCAGCTAATTCCAAAATTATGAAAATCCAATGCATTTTCTGAAAATGTAATGAGTTCCTGTTGTTCTGTGTGCTGAGGCCAGGTAGCTCAGAGATCCTTGGAAAGGGAAAGGGAGGTAAAATACTTTGTCCTAGTGGTGACTTTTTTCCTCCTGGAGTAGGTTGCACTTGCCCTGTGGAATGAGAAGGAACATCAGATGCCTCCATCAGTCCTGTTTGGCCTTAACAAGATCCCACTGGTCAGGTTCCTTTGAGCCTTGGAAACATTGCCCAGTCCTGAAGGGAACCCTGCTGGAGAACCCAGCCAGGGCCCAAAGAGGGGCTGCTCTGTCTGTGCTTCAGAATACCAGTTATTACACTTGACCACTGCTTGACTTTGGGCAAGTTATTTAACCTCTCTAAGCCTCAGCTTTTCCACTTGAAAATGGACACTGGAATAGGAACTGTTTCACTGAGTTCTTACAGAGATTGAATGGGTTAATGTATGCACTACCTGAGGTTAGTAAATACTCGCTAACTATTGCTACTCTTAAGTCTTTGCCTTATACCGGGTTCCTTCTGAGCTATGTGTCATCCTGTAAGTAGGTAAGGCACAAAGCCTCTTGGGTACCCTAAAAGAAATGAGGCCACTGCTAATCAAAATCAGCCAGTGAGCAAATGTTAATTGTAAGAAAGACCAGAAAGGTCTCTCTCTTGTTATCTCTTGGGCTTCTACTATTACATTGATTAACTGTGAGCCAGGAAAAAAAATGTGGAAAAAAAAAGAAATGTTTGTGCTCCAATAGCTCAACCAACTTGTGGATCTGAGGAGTCTGGGCAGGGAAGGACTATGAGAATGTGAAAGTGTGGCTAGAGCTCAGCAGAGTCCATCTTATGGGCAGCCACTGTGAGTCTTTTGTCTGAAAGGGATCCTGGAGCTGTCTTTTCCCTGCATTAGGAAAGTATCATGCCCTTCAGTCTTCTGCTATTAAGTGAAATACACAACCCCCTTGAAGCACCTCTTTTGGGACAGGAGGGATATCAAGGTTCCATGAGACTTTTATAACAAGTATATGGTAAAGTCCTTTAGTGGCTAGGAATCTAGATGTTTGTGAGATAAGGCTTACTAAAAAGCTGGAACACATTCAAAATTCCAAGGACTGGAGAAGTGCTAGCTTCAAAGTCTCAGCCCCAGAACTCCTGGGATGGGCTCTATAGGAACTCCCCTTTCCATTCCAAGTTGCAAGTGCAGCCCAAGAGTTCAACCTTGATGTGGGACTCAAGATGTCTCTCAAGTTCAAAAACCTAGGGGAATCTCTGAAAGCAGACCTTGTCCAGATCCTTTATGCAGGGCTCCAGTAAAAGTTCTGGAGGAGAAAAAGCTTATCGCTACCGAGCAGAGATTTGTTTTATAAAGAAATGAAGGAGAAGTGGACCAGAAAACAGTATTACTCGGGAGCTCCCTCTACTGGCTCCTTGAAAGAAATCCCATAGTAGTCATTACGTCTTACCCTGTGGGTATTAATTTGAAGCCTCTGAGCATCTTGACCTTGGTACATTGAAGCCCCGAGAAAATAAGATGTGCTGAGCCACCAGGAAGATGAAACTCTGGTTTCTTCTGCCTCCTGCATAATTTCACTAATGTTTGCTGGGTGCCAACACGGTGCTAAGTACTTCCTTTGTCTTGAGCCCATGGCAGGGCTTGACCAATGAGACAGCTGAGATCTGAAGAGATTGAATAAGCTCCTGGCATCACAGGAGACTAGTGGAACCCTTAGTGACCCTCATCACTCTTAGGATTCACCTAAGCAAGAACTCAAGATAAGCAAGAATCAAGGAGCATCATGAGACTAGAAGTGGAACTTGTTCACGGCACAGAATAGAAATCATTGTACTGGCTCTGATATGGCTCCATAAGCTTTTCAGCCCTGCTGTAAAAAGAAATCAGCCCAAGAGGCAGTGAATTGGATGTCAGTGCCTCTCTATTCTGTGTTCTCACTGTGAAACCAGCATAGTGACTAAAAAGAAGTTCCATTATGGAGGTGAGACCTCTAAATTTGTGGAGCATGTTCATACCTACTTTTTCAAAAATAAAATTCTGTGAGGTAGATAGGGAGGGTAGCAGTACATGCATTTTATGGCTTGGGAAGTCAAGATATTGAGTGGCATGTTCCAGGTTTGGTTAGGAGCCAATGGCAGCATTAAGAACAGACCTGTGACTCAGTATAAGTTGTCTTTCTGGCTGGTGTTGGTTGGAATTGAGGTCTAAGTTGGCCTTCTTAATTACAGAAAATAAAGGTTTTGAAACCACTCCTTTATTTTACAAACAGATCCTTTTCTGAGTTGCTTTTTGCTATTTGGGATTAGCTCATAATTAAGCTCCCTTCATATTGAGCCATTTGAGAATTAGAAATTTTACAATCCACTTGTCTTTTAAAAACTGGTCTCTTAGATAACATTTTAGTTATCTAGGTCCTGGGAGAACCCCATATATTACTCCAATTCTCCTGTACCATGGGAAAATGTAAACCTTCAGCTCACCCAGGAGAACCTCAAAGCCTTTCCATTATTGGTTCTTCCTTGGATTTTGAGATATGGGTAAGTCACAGGATTCCTATTCCTGCTTTGGATGGGATGCTGTACCCTAATTTCACTGTCAGCATGCCTCTAAATCTGACAATCTGTCACAATGTGACAGTGGCTAAAAATATTATGCCCAGTTCCTCTACCCCCAACTCAGGATCTCCCATTAGCGGCCCCTTTCTCTGTAGATATGATGCTGTCATAACGGGATCAGAATGATATCTGACGTTAATAACAGAGATAACAGGAGCAAGTTTTCGTAATGCCTTCTGAGTGTCTGGTTGAGTTGTCATTGACTTAAACAGAGTGACTGGGTTAGAAACATTTGTCCATGATGTAACCTTGGCCCTTGGCTGCCAGAGGAAGCAACTGTTTCTGGTTTGACCTGTTAGCACTACAAACTCCAGTTTGTCAAAAATGCAACTCTTTGATCAATAGTTGGTCTAGACCTGCCAATTGAGAGTAAGCTCCTATTTGGCCATTGGCTGGTAAAGCTGACCAGCCTTGGTGGTCACCTTGATCATCTGCCCCTTCTGTTCTTCCCATCCCCATGAAGCCAAAATGATGCCGCTGAAGGAGGGGAGGGGAAGGCCTGGGACTCGGTGCTCACAGGGAGCTAACTGCCAGATTGCTGATACTGTATCCCTTTCCTCTTGCTTGTTGTAGGAGCGCCAAAGACCAAGAGGAGACCAGATGAGTTTTCAAAGCAGTCCTCACACACCCAGGATACATGTCATCTTTTGCCTCCTGCTTTCTGCAATGTTGCTGCTCACGTTCATCTTCCTATTAACCCTTGCCATGATAACCCCTTCCTGATCACCGCCTTGCCTCCATCTGCCACCCATTCAGCTCTTTCTCTGAGGTGCCCCTCCAGTGGGAAATGGCTTTGATCTTTGGCAAGCTCCCTTTTTGAGTTGTACCCCAATGGCTGTCATTAGTTTCCCTTTCTTCTATCTCCTCCTCATGCCAGACTTGGCCAACATTCAGGTAAACCGCAGCAAATTCCCCAAATGAAGTTTCAAGACACTCTGCCCGAGCAGTCACACTCCATGAAGGGACCCAAGGTATATCTGAGTGTGATGTCATTGAAACCAGATGGAAAGACCAGAAATCCTATAATCCCAGTCAGATAGAGTGAAAGAGCTTACTCGTGACTGTTGGGACTGATTAAGAACGTGGGGGTAGGGAGGAGGAGAAAGAGAAAGATCCTCAGAATTTGCCCCTGAATACAGGATGGAATCATCTAGATTTTTTTTTCTTCAATTAAATTTGCATTTCATTCTACCACATTGCAATGGCTTCACTCTATAGACATTTTCATTTGGGACCCAAGGCTTTTCTTCATGGGTCCTGAGCCACAGGCTCCTGGATGGCGAGGTAAGTGACATTAGCCAGCACTGTCTTGGGTATTTTGCAGTGACCTCAGAAACCCAGTGCTGATGAGTTGGAACCGCCTGCGAGGCCCTAGGAGTTATCCTCTCTTGCTCCCTATTGACCTGAAGGTCCTGCAGGACTCCCCAGCCCAGCCCAGCCCAGCCCAGCTATAATTGTTAGTCCCGCCCCACTATGTTCAAAACAAAATAAACCCTGAGGATTGGCCAAGTCAGGATTTGTTGAGCTCCTAGTGCTCTTTTTTTTTTTTTAATTTTAAATCACTAGAAAGAGAACGGTTGAAACCCCCCTCAAATAGAAAGCACACCTTCCCTCTTTTTCCACATCCTGCAAGCTAGAACTGATGGAAGAGGCTAGGTTTTGAAGGTATTTCTTGTGGCAAGATTAAGATTCAATTCATTATTTCATTCATGGCCTTGCCAAGAAGGACAGAAGAAAAAAAAAAACCTGGGCAGTCCAAGCAGGTACATTAGTGGATTCTTCCCCTCTCTTCCACACCCTCCTTGTACTTATGGAATCGGCATTTCAGAAATGCAATCCTCATTCTTTACTCTTGGCCTATCAGACACAGCGATTCCAGCTTGGTAGACCAGCAGCTAATTTAGCAAAGCTGCTTTAATAGTGAATGGGCATAAAATTTTGCCACTTCATATCCAATAGACCCCCATGAATTTGTGATTCAGCTGTCTCTGCCTGCCGAATTCACATGGGGAAACACAACTGTCCATCAACCTCAAGATTAAGGCTAAAGTCGTACAGGTATCTCCAAGCATCCCTTGGCATGTTCTCTCCTCCCTGTGGTCCATGCTTTCTGAGCTCTAACACCCTGCTGTTTATCCTCTGGGTATGCTGGCTTCCTGGGCCCCCGTCCCTTTTGTCCCCTCAGCCTCTGCCTGCTGTCATGTGCTTGCTCTGGCTTCCCTGTCTCTGCTCAGATCCTCACCATGAAACCTACTCTAGGTATTCCTGGGTAGCCCTCTAGTCCTCCTTCTCCCAAATGTGCCTTTCTTTGGCAAGGCAGGGGAAAACCTTCATCTGGTCCTCCAAGGTGTCCAGTAGTTAGGTTATGTGGGGCAGGGGAGTACTTGAAAGAGCTTGTCCCTTGAAAATGCAATTATCCAAAGAGCAGGTATTGTATTAACTATTCTGAAGCTGAACAAGGTAATTTCAGGTGTACAGAGAGTTGAGACTTTTGAGTGTTGATGGTAAGAGAAAAAAGCGGGGGATGGAATGTGTCACTCTCCTCCAGCATCCAGGTAGTCCTTAAATCTTCCACCCTCAGACTTCCATATATGCTGGCTTCTTGTTTCCCAGACTGAGTATACCTCTTGATCAGGGTAAGTGGTGAAAACATGTATTTAACAGGGGAAGGGGACCGTGGAATAGCTCGTATTATGCATGCTGTGGTTTATCTGCCCCCACTGGGCTAATGGCTCAGCCTCTGAAGTTTTTGAAATCAGGAAAATGATCAGGGATGCCAATTTCTAATGGAGTGAATGAGAACTCAGGTGGTTTGCCAACTCAAGGTGCAGATTTGCTCTTCTCATCTTAAGATAGCCTTCTGTTCATAACTTCTCTCTGGTGCCACCCAAGGGGCTTCCTTCCTTGGTGGGGGTAGGAACGTACTTTATTGCAGCAGCCTGAATGGACAGAAAATTCACAACATCTCCACCTTCAGTTGGCTGGTTTCAGACAAACCCTTAAGTTTTGGAAGAAGCTGAACTAGCTGGAGCCTTCCATGAAATAAAACAAAGGGGAGTCTTCTCACGCAGATCTCTCTTACAGGGAGTGGAGGAAGTGGGGTGGTGTCTGGTTGGCTAAAGGTCTACTTAGTGAGAATCAGTTTCATTATTTAGGTTACTGCCAAGAAAGTCCAAGACACCTCCAACTCCAAATGTTGGAGCCTAGAACTTGAATACTGAAGATGAGAGATTAGAGTAGAGCAAATGCATGATAAGAGGTGTGGACATGAGTGTGGAAGCGATGCAGACAAGAATTCAATCTGATTCCTAGTTTTACAACTCCAAGTTCTAAGGCTTTTAGAGAGTCAAACTTTCAGGTCTCCTTCTCCTCCTTTTGAAAATGGGTAAAGTGATAACTAATGGTTTTGGAGTGATTTCTGTGCTCCCTGATTCCATGGGACAGAGTTATTATAACATTATTATAACAACACCCATAGAATTGCCTTAAGAATTAGATAAGGTCGTTTATGTTAAAGCCCCCAGCAGAGTGTCTGGTTTCTTCTCTCTCCCCTTTCCTTAAACCAAAAGAGTTCTGCTCCCTAAAGAAGACCCCTGTAGGCAAAGAGGAATCCCCTCTTTCATGGACTTCCTCCTAATAGTCTCCCTGGGACTGATATTCTGGGAGCTGGGTTATTTTTTTTTCCTCCTCCAAACACAGTTCTCTACCTACTGGCATTTTTCCCATTTGGAGACAATAAACCCGAGCAGAACATTTCTTGGCTTCACTTGACCCTGAAGGAGAAAAGACTAAGTTCTTTTTAAAGGCCACCTGACAGCCAGCCTTTTCCCTTTGCCCACAGACCCTCTGGGGAGAGCATTAGGGGAAATGAGTCCTCTTCTAACATGCCTGGGATGCCCAGGGAAGAGTTGGCATTGCATAAGGTGGTTTTCATCTTGGACAGGTTTCACATCAGTCGATTAATTCCCCAAGGTTTTAGTTGGACTGCACAGACAGGAATTGGGCATCATAGTCATCAGCAAATGGTGGTGGGACAGCTTGGAAAGCCAAGGTCACCACCTCCAGCCCAGCCACCAAAGGATCTGACAGAGAAGTAGGAGAAATGGAGATACTGGCCACAGAGGACAAACTTTCTGCAAATGACTCTGCTGTGCTTCCTAGCCCTGCTCACTGAATGTAACCAGCAGCTTTAATACTGTCACAAGACAGGAAGGAGGCAAAGAAGCTCCTTCTTCTGGGAGAGGGGAGAGGAGTCATGGAGTCTACCAGGTGGGCCAGGGTTAGATTAGCATAATTTTGGCTGCTGCTGTCAAAGTTCTAATATGTGTAGTCTGAGCACATTCCCAACTATTCCCAACTCTATCTTATTGAGGATTTCCAGAAAGCCATTAGGGATCTTACATGAATCTATAGTGGTCTCTGCGCCAGACACAATAGCACCAGACCACCACATACAGCACAGAAAGCAGGTAACATTATTCTGGATTGCCTCTCCTTTCTATAGTCTATGGAGTCCATATAGAAACTATAGTTTTTGTGAATGTGCCCACATGAATGAATTTATACTTATGCACACCTACTCTAACATCTAAAAACATGACTACTCTCTGCTTTTTAAAACATGCTTAACCTGACATTCTCATTAATCCAAGAAAACTTCATTGAAACATTCCCAGAATTTCCTGTCTGCCTGGTCACATCTGATGACCCCATGTGATAAGCCATCTTCAACATGAGAACAAGAGGGCTGCCTCCCTCTCATTGACATTTCTCCTGACTGCCTGCCTCCCAACTGCAGCAACTTTCTCGCATGCATGCGTACATGTATTTGTAGAGCTAAAAATGAACAGCTGTTCATGGGCTGCCAGAGGGTGTCCTCCATTCTTAGCTGATGTCCTCTGTCTCCCTTTAGTAGGCATGGCTTAAGCCACAGACAGAAATTGAGGGTACTGAACAGGCTTAAGCTTAAAAGAAATTCTCTAAGGCAAGTTGCAGAGGCCTAAGGAGGGAGATGACAGAGTCTGATCTCCAAGATCATTCTTTCCTAGGCCTTGTGCCCCAAATCCTCATGGTAACCTCTGGATAATTGGTGATTGGCACCCAGGGAAATGTCAGTTAAGGTTAAGGAGATAAATCATGCATCCAGCCACATCTGCAAATAGCTCCCTGTTTCCCAGTTTCCTCTCCTCTCAGGGCACAGGTTACGCCTGGTGGATCTGGGATACTCTGTACATTCGAGGAAGGTGATTTGTGTGCGTGTAATTCTATTGGGATCTTTCAATCTGCAAGAATTCTTCCCAACTCCATCAATCAATAACCCTTTGTCATGCTGAGGTGTGGCATTTCTCCTGCTGAACACCTCGGATTCAGATATGCACCACATACCCTGACACACACGTACACACAGAGACTGTCACCCTCATGAAAGGAGCTCCATTCGAATTGGTTTAAAAATAGCACTCATCCAAAGAGCTCATTTTTCAGGGACCTTATTTTAGGAAGAAAAAAAAAATCTCCTGTTCTTTCAGAGGGAGAAAGGGTAAACAGTCACCACGCCTTAAAAAGTCCTGCTCGTGTCGCTGGGGACAGCGTTTGCAGTCTTTGTTGAATTTTCTCCTCCTCCTATCATTGAACCAAAGTTGTCTATTCGCTAATATCCTGCCTGCTAGGTGTTTATAAAGGTGGGTTTCCTCCTCGGTGGCAAGCACAGGGGAAACTGCAGCAGCAAGCCCCGACCCTCCCCTCTGGGTGCTCCCACGCCAGCAGTCTCCTTGGAGGCTGGTGGATTTGTGAATCAGCTGCCCCCTCCCGCCACACAGGGGAGCCCCCAAACGGCTGCTGGCCATTTGCAAAAGGCTGTGTGTATGTGTGTCTTAATTGCAGGCTTATTTGTTCCTGTTCTGGGAGTCTGTCCGTCTCTCTGTAACTCAGATCATTGCTCTCTGGGAAGCTGTAGCTGGCTGATTCCGTGGGAGACCAAGCAGGATGCGTGGGCGCAGGAAACAGAAGAGGGGAAAGAAGGAGGGAGGGAGAAAAAGGGAGCAGGAGAGGGAGCGGGAGCTGTAGAATCTGTTATTTGCGTCACTCGAGGAGCTGGGGCTATCTGCCCGACAAACACACAGAATTAATCCGAGTTACAGCCATAGCTGTCTCTGCTACAGTGGCCAGATGCGAAAGGGCGGGGAAAGGACTCGCGCCGGAGTCTGTGCACCGCGGAGTTTGCTTTGGGCGGAGGGGCGTGGGGGGGGATTTGGGGAGGGGGCTGTCCTGCTGGGCACGCCCCTCCGGGCCCAGCACGCTGGGTGCAGACTAGGCTGCAGCCTCCTCTGCAGCTGCCCAGCCCAAGCCTAGGGTGGCGCCCGCCTCGGCCGCCTCGCCTGCTCAGTGGCTGCGCCGAACACAAAGCGCTGTCTCTGAGCAGAAGCCTCTTCTCCGCTAAACCAGACCCACCAAAGAGGAGAATCTGCACGTGACGTCAGTAGCTGATGACTGACGCAGGCTGGCAAAGGAGACTCAAGGCGGCTGCTCCGCGCTGTCTTCTTGAGTCTATTTTCTCCAACCCCCTCGTAGTGAATTACTAGAACGCAAAACACACACAGAGACACACATATGCAGCTTTCAAAATATACATTTCCAAAGGCGGTGTGTTGCAAACACCACGCGATTTAGCAAAGCGTGGGTGGGAAACGTGGGAAGGGTACGGACGATTTTTTTCCTCCTCATTTGGGAATCTCCATCGTGGATAGCATTAGACTCTAGAGCTTTCCTGGGAAGCTTCTCTGGGGAAGGGGCAAAGCACCCCCCTCTTTCCCAGGATGTAAGGAATCTGTTCAATGGAGACATGCAGCTCTAAGAATACAACCACTCCAACGCCTTCTGCTCGGGGAGACTGCGAGGAGCTTGCAACAGGCAGAGGCAGACGGGAGTTAATGGGAGGGAGGGAGAATATAAGAAATATTTGTGCATTTTTCTGCTTTGAAAAACATTCTCTGCAGTAGTGCAAGTGAGTCTGTCGGTGCAGAAGAAAGTGGGGAGGGGGTGCCGAATGCACTCTTAATGTTTTGGACGCAACGTTCCAGCGAAATGCCTTTGTGTGTGGAGGTTTTTTCAGCACTTGCTAAAAATAGCATCAGGGTTTGATCGTGTTCCAGAAATAGACCGAGGGCTGTACTGGGATAAAAAGCCAGCGCGGGTGGAAGAAAACCTGGACATCACCGCATTCCCCCCCCCCAACTATGTCTGGAAATTAATTGTTGGATTTTTCCTTTCCTCTCTCCTCTCTTCATCCACTTTCTGTTCCCTCCCCCTATGTTTCTCTTTCTCTCTCTTAAGGAGTTCCCGTTTGGGTAAGTAATATTATGTCATGTGCATGCCGCAGACTGTAAGTATGAGCTGACGCTTACTTTGTGCATGCTCTGGGGTTCTTTTTTTGGCTGCCTTTTTACCTCTTTCTAAAGAGGAGAATGAAACTGAGTAGGGGGTTAAGGTGTAGTTATATGTGTGTGTATATATATGTATATAATGAGTTTGGGGCTGCATGCAAAGGAAACGAGAGAGGGAATTCTTGCAGAGCCGGGAATCACCCTGACAAATCTCTGAATCAATAGCTGCTGCAACTCTCTCTCTCGTTATGGGTCGGCGCTGTTGAGCTCGGTTCTCTCGACTGCCCCCTCCCCTCCCATTTTCTCTGTCTTAAAGGGTGACCAGACAGGACTTAATGGGCCATTTCTCTGCGATATTAATGGAGACTGTGCAATATACAAAATTGCGTGGGGCTGGGGCATTATAGAGATGGGGAAATCCCTGTCCATTTGACAAACCTCCCCGCTCGCTCCGGTCCGGAAACCCAAGGCCCAAGATCTGTTCTGGGTTGGCCCAGGATTCGGTAGCTGTCCACGGAAGATAGGTGCTGAAAAATCCTTGGTCCTTAGCTAGTTCAGTTCTGAGCACCAGGGGGCGGGGTTGGAACCAGCCTCTGTTTAGCCCCGCCCTGGATGCTGAAGAGGAAAACGGAGAGGAGAGGGTTAAGGATGTTCAAAGGGGATAGTCGTGACTTCGGTGAGAGCTTTGGGGAAAGGAGGGGTGAGTGGGAAGGAAAGGGGGAAAAATTTAAAGGAGAGGGAACGAAGTGTTAGATTCGAGGATGATCCAAGGCCCAGCGCTCCAGGAATGGAAGGCCAGTGGCTCACCGTCTTTCCCTGCAGAGGCTGGCTACTCTCTGGGTCTCCATTCTCAGGCTCCCACACCTTCCCGCCAGCGGGTTTGAAAGACTTCTTCCTGATGATGGTGACTCAAAATAAGAGGCTATAGGTTGCTTTATTCGTCTGCTCCCACTTCATGCCCCCCCACACTCCCACATTCTGCAATTTCTGGGAGGTGTGTAAGGGTGTGTAATGGCATTTTTCTGATGATTCCCACTTACTTCACATCCTAGTCATAGGAGCCCTAAATGACTTGGTGAAATGAGTGAATTAGAAGCCAAAGCACAGTTTTACTGGTGCCATGCGCAGAGAATCCAGGCTTGGGAACATCGCTGAGCGCCTGAAAGCCAAAGGGTTGCAAACCAGCTGCAAGGGAAATTGGGAAGGGGTGTTCTCCAAGATGAACAATGTTACGGGAAGATCACCAACTCCCAGGGATTGTGGGCTTGACCCCGAGTGAGATTCATTGCAATCAGCTCCAGACACTGTCCAAATCTGTAGTCAGACAGGTGAGGAGAGAGGAAGGTTATCGGAGGCAAGAGGGGGGACGAATATCACGCGCACACAGACATTCATACTGATTAACTCCTCGGAGAGGGATAATAAAAGTGCATCCTCAAGCTGGTCCACAAGGGTGGGCTGTAGATGGAGGGAAAAAATGAAGAACTCTTAACAGGTCTGCAGTAAACTTGTGTGCACGCAGGGATTTTAAATATATATAATGTTTAAAAAAAAAACTCAGGCCAGCGAAGTATCTGTGGGGGGGAGCAGCCTTCATAAGAAAAAGAAAGGGAAACCAGATTCTCTCTGCTCCACCTGACAACAGTCCCTAATTTAGTGACCTCACCTCCACTCAGGGCAACTGAGTTGCAGCTTTAGGGGGCAAATAGTGTGGGTCGAGTTATCTTTAGCTCAGAAGCAGACCCTCTCTGGAAAGGTGCCCTTGCCGAGGTTGAGTATTCAGTCAACTCATAATAGTAACAAGAGCTGTTACTGATGTTGTGGAGAATAACATAAATAATGCTGCAACCCACACTTTGTCTTGACAATTCAGCTCAAACCAGAGCTACCCGCAGTCTCTCGGCCCACCCCTACCCCCAGATCTCCTTGTCATTCAACTGGACCTACTAGCTCACTCTCCCAAGCCTCGCCCCCCTTAGCCCCACAAGTTGCGTGGTTATGTTTACAAATTCTGCCACTTTGCGAAGAAAATAGCAGGGGTGGGGGGGAGCGGCCGGGTGGAGAAGAGAGGTAGAGCGCTGAAGCACTTAGAACACGTGGATCGGTGTTGGTGGTAATGGGGTTTCCAAAAGTCATGAAGAGGGCGGAGGGGCGCCCCATGTCCTTATTTCCCTCCACCCCGCTCTCCCCCTCCCATGCCCAATTGCTTGGCACAATGCACAAGTTTACCCCCCGAACTGGATCCTATTAAATAATTCAATGGCAGCGGTGTAATTTTGGTTGGAACCAGCACGGATCCCCAAGTCGTGACTGCAAAAAGTGAGTAATGCGCGCTGGCTGCGTCATGGCTCTAGTCACAGTTCATTCCGAACTGAGAAGGAATCGTGACTTCGCCTGGAGACGTCCCCTACATGGGAGACGTGGGGGGGGTGCAAACCTGAGGGGACGGGGGTGGGGGGGAAGACCTATCCAATGAAAACCGCTGCCAGGGGGGCATTTGAACTCCGCTGCTCGCTGTCTCGCTTTCCCCTCGCTGCCCCGCGCACCTGTCTTCCCCCCCTCTCAGCCAGCGCTCTCTCTGGCGCGCTCGCTCGCTCCGGCTACCCGACGAGTCCTCAACAAGTTGGAGGAAGGCAGGAACGCAGGGGTTAAGCTCGAGAAACCGCAATTACCAAGATCGTGACCCTCCCACACACTACAGTAACTTATATACTTACCTGGAAGAGCCCGCTTTGCCGCTGGGCAAACACCCGTAGGGGGGGCGGGGAGGGGCGGGAGGGGAGCGGGCCGGCCGAAGAGGGCTCCTTCAAGCTGGCTGCAGTGCAGACCGGACCGCCGCGCTCCCTTGGCCCCAGGACCGAGGTAAGGAGAAGGGGGACGGAGTACTGGCCGGCTGGTGGTCCGCAGGCTCACTGATCGGCTAAGCAGAACTTTTTTTTTCCCCAGTTGCCCGGCGCCGTAGCGGCCGCGGGCACAGATTGGAGAGCCCCCTCTGGCGCGGCTGGCGCGCCGACGCTGGGAGGGTGTGTGCTTGCGTCTGTCCGTCGCTGAGCCAAGCCGAGGGGATGCAGTGGGAGGGTGGGTGGGTCGCACAGCTGCTGGAGGGTGATGGATGGGCGGAGGGGGTGGGCCGACAGAGACTTGTAGACAGCTACTCCATCGTCTAGAGACGTTTTCAACGGGCGTGCTGGGCAAGGGCGTGTGCGTGCGCGCGCGCCCGCCCGCACGTCGATTCCAGTGTGACCAAAAAAAAAAAAAAAACCCCACAAATATGGTACTTTACCCCCTAAGTTCTTGCTATATTTGCAGTATCCCACCCTAGCTTAGGTTTTTCCCTACTGGGGGCATATACCACTGCGGAGGGAAACAGTCAAATGTCCCTTTGCTCAACCCTTCTTAGACACTAATGGGGGGGAGACGAGGGGGGAGGGCGGCGCTACACTGAAAAGAAGAGAGCAACCCTTCAAAGTTTTGGATGGATAGAATGGAGGAGGAAGTCTAGAGAAAAGGAGGGGAAAGGAAAGGAGGGGGAGTGGGGGAAAGAAATCATCCTCCCTTCTCTCTCGTCGTCCTCCCCTCCTCTCTCCTTCCTCCTGCAGACACTGGAATCTCCCCTAGCTGTGAGAGCTGGCAACGACCGGCTCTCCCTTGTTGTTTCCCCCAACATTCTGCAGAATGGGTAGGGAGGGGGGGTTGCAGCAGGAAAAGGGCACCTGAGGCAAATGGGCCATTAGACACCCAGGATCTGGCCAGGTTTCAGGGAGGGTGCTAGGGAAGAGCTTCGCCATTCTTTTTGAGCATTCAGAACTTCCTTTGGGGGGGGGGATTCTCATTTTTCTAGAAATAAGCGGACTAGAGTGGAATTTGGGTTTATTTTATGATCATCTCTGCCTGTCATTTTCCGTCTGGATCTTCTGGTTTGGGTCCCGTTGGGAGAGGTCTCTTTCTTGAACCCCTTTTTCCCAATATGTCGCGCTATTTCCTTCACTTGGATAGGAATGGGGGGGGGGGGTCCTGGCCAGCTTTTTTGCAACAACAATATTTTAACGTGTTCCAGTCTAGGTTTTGTTGAATAATTAGAAATGGAAATATTTTTTTCTCCCTCCCCCTTCTGAAAAAAAAAAAAAGGAAATGTGAGCTCTTTTCTGATTGGTGAGTGACGATTTTAGTCCACACCAATGAGATGGCGGCCTCGTCTGTATTTATTTAGTGCTCTGGGGGAGTTTTTCTCTTTACGCAGCGCCTGTAGTCACGGCTGGAACCTCTGCTGGGGACTGAGAGGGATAAGAGGGGATTCGGGGGGAATCCGAACTGTACCTGTTCAGAGATCCGCGACCTTGCAGCCAGGGCTGGCAGAACCCTGATAGGAGAATGGGGTGATAGGACAGACAGACAGGGAGACTCGGAGTGCTGGGGCGACGAGAAAGGGGTGGAGGCTGGGCTCCGGGATCCGGGGTCCCCCTCCGATCTCCCCTTCTCATCCTCCACACACCTCTTTCGTGGCTGGGCCGGGCTGAGTTGGGGGATCTTGAACGGTCTGGAAAAAGAGAGAGATAGGTCGAGGGGCTAGAGGAAGGGCGCGCGGCGCGCAGGGTGGGGAGGCTGAGCCGCGATGGAGCGCGCTGGGGAGACCCAGCCTGCTCGGCTCCGGGGTTCGGAGACATCCTGGGCTGAAGGCGGCGGCGGCGGCGGACCGAAGAAGCCGGCAGACTCTGCCCTTCGCGAATCTTTTTGCGGTCTGGGCTTGCTGTACATAACTCAATAGCCGGAAGCCCTTACCCCAAAAAGCATTCGCGGAGGGCTCACTCGTCGAGAAGACCGCAGCCACCAGCGATCGCCGAAGCCCGCACCTTCCCGAAGCGGCTGAGTCCGAGACCTCCTCAGCCTGTCCCCCATTTTCCACGGAAGAATCAGTTCATTTCCTCCTGTCCTTTCTGCGCTCCCCGAGGCTTTGGTCACCCGCTTTCCCTTGGCGCGGGTCCCCCACCCCCAACTTTTTAATCGACTTTGTATCATAGGGGGAATTGGAGCGGGTGGGGTGCGTGTGTTTTCAGAGAAGTGGGACGAAGCCAAAATACAATAAAAGTTTACAGAAGTTGTGTCGTTCCCCCACCCCCCGCCCACACCCCGAGTAACCCCATTCACACACTGCAAAAAAGGGACCTGGTCGTAGGGCCAAGTCAATACCTGGGATATGAATCATTTTAGGACATTTTATGGTCATTTTTGACCCCAATGATCCGACTCTACACTAGCGGGATGAGGAAGCCCTTGAGGGAGGGGCAGAAGGCACTCTCCATCCTGTGTCCCTTTGCGCGGGACCCGGAGGTGAGGAGAACCGTGGTGAATCCGGTAGCTCCGAAAAAGAGGGAAAACACCCAGGCACCGCCCGCTCCCGGGAGTCTTCCTCCCGCGCCCGCTTCCAACCGGATTTGAGGCGTTTTGCAGGCAGGGGTCCCCATCTCCTCTTTTTCAAAACTATGAAGCACGGAAGGGGGTAAAACAGGCGAAAACTGGGGACCCCCCCCCCCCCGCAGGCAGGAAGCTTTTGAGAGCTGCCGTTGTACCTCAGCAGCTTACAGTAGCAGCAGCAGCCCCATCCTGGCCTCTCTAGGCGCCCGGTCCTGGGGAGGGAGGCAAAGCTTCAGAGTGGGGAGACTCCATGGGTCCCCCCTCCTCCCCTCCACTCATTGCAGTCGTGACCACTTCGGTTACAAGTGGCACAAATCAGGCCTTCGCCACGTTTTGAGCCCCGTGCCCTTCGCCAACTGAGAACACTGCTAGACGCCCTTGCCCTTAGGGACTGGGCCAGAAGGACACACAGACACACACGAGTGCCCACAGGGATGGAATAGATGAGAGGATGGGTCTGGGATACGAGAGTCCATGACCTGAGGGCCGAGAAGCCTCACACTTTCGGGGAGGGCCTGAAATTTCCCCCAAATCCTAACCATCCTTCATCCAACAAACTAAACGCCCACCATCATCCTCTTGTCGGTTAGTAGAACACCCGACTGTATCCTCTCCGGAGTAAGTAAAGGGTTCCGGAGTGTGAGAGTGCTGGACAGAGGCAATCTGTACTCCTCAGCCCTTGAGAAGGCAGCAAAGGCGAGAACACCGAGCTCCAGGGCTAAATCACAGTCCCCCTCCCCAGATAAAGGAGAGTTTGCCTCCGGGGATGCATTTTTTAAGAGAGTAAAAGAATCCCTAAAATCTGCACCGGAGATGGAGCAAAAGAAAAAGGTCTGGGGGATTTTCCTCCTGCCTCTCACCTGGGGCCGTCTGTGGAGCGATAGCTCTACAGAAGGAGAGACAGAAAAGCCACGTCAGATTAAAAATAGCTTCACCCTGTGTCCCTTCCACTCCTCTTTTGTCTTTTGCTACTTATACCCCCCTCCTCTCCCTAGCCAGAAAGCCCTTCTTCCTCCAAAAGCCTAACGCTTTACCAGATTTGGGAGAGAGGTGACCTAAGCGAAGTCAACTTGCACAGAAGGGGTTGAGCAGCCTCAGCGCAGGCTGCGGGGGCGGGGGGGGTCCTGTGCCCCTAGCCCCCCCACCTCTCCAACCAAGGCTAGGTGCGGGGCGGGGGCTCCAGGGCCCAGGAGCACCCTCCCGAAGCGGGCGTCGTGCGGCACTGGAGCGAGCCCTCGCCTCGCCTGCCTCAGCCAGGCAACTGTTGCTGGCTGGAAGAAGCTAGTTGCTGCTGCTGCTGCTGCTGCTCAGGCAGCTGCTGGGGCGGCTGTGCGCCTGGGGCTGGGGCTGCTCACTTTTGACTGGGGCTGGGGGCTTGTGCGAGGGGGTCTCTCGCTCCCGTGGGCTGGGAGCAAAGGACCCCTTCCCCTTTTTCTTTCTCAATAAGTGAAAATCGGTTACTTTTGGTGGCTTCTTGTCTTTTCCTTCCCTTCTTAGGGTGGTTACGTCAGCCTGAGGCTAGTGGGAGCTGATCCCCCCCCCGCCCTTTTCTCCCCATTTTGCCTTTGCTGAGGTTGAAAGACAAGCCCGTGGGGGGGGCCAGTTAGCTCTTTGAGTCCTTAGACTGCTAATGCGCACCCCCTCCCAGAAAAAAGCTGCCTCGTCCAGTGAGCCAGGGGCCTGATGGAAACTTCCAGGCACTTGCGTCTGGAGTTCATATAGGAGATGGGGTACCCCCCGCCCAGGACCCCTCCCCACCCCAAACTACTTCTCCAAACTACTTCTGGGGAGGACTATTGGAGAAGCCACTGGGGAAACCTGGTCCCCCTGACCCAGCCAACTAGCATAACTTCTGCCTGTGTTAAAAATCAGGACCAGCCATTGTGGCTAGAGCTAGAGAAGAGTGAAGAGGCCACAGAGGGCCCTGCTAGGCACTTGCTGTTTCTGCATGCCCTCTTTCTCAGGCCCACTTCAGCTGCTCCCTATATGCGCTGTCCCCCTCTGCCTACCCACTCCCCAAATCTGGACTGGCTTCATTCCCTTTGTCCAAGCCTGTTGTCCCTTCTGTCCTCTCACCAGAACCTGTGGTTGCTCTAAGTGCCTCTGCCTAGCTTATCTTGGGTTGGAGGCAAAAGCAGGGATTGTTTAAATGGAGTTCATCATAGGCAGACTTGCTGCCATCTCATGCTAGGACCTTCTTCTCTGTGGCAGGGACTTTCCAAACTGGAGGGCTTTGTCACATCTCTGAAAAGTTCCCCTCTGCATCAGCACCCCCTCTTGGCCCAGATGCACCCTCCTGCCCTTTTTCTTCCCTTCAGCCTCCTCTGCCTTGATTTCCTGCAAAACGTCCCATCTCCCACTCTCCCCCCTTCACTGGAGGCTGCAGGGTAACCCTGCCCATCTTTTTAAACTTTCAGGTGGCCAAACCTCTCCTAATGCCCAGAGGTCTACAAAGGGAGAATGTCTCCGAGATCCCAGAAGCCGAAGAGTTTGGAAGAATTAGCTCAGGAGTCGCCGGTGAGTACAGCCCCTTTGCTTGGGCAGCTTCAAGGGGCCTCTGCATACGCTCCCTACCTGTTGGTGAGACACAGGGAAGCCAGAGATCTAGCATTTGGGGACTGTCCTGGAAGGCTTAGCCCTTGGCAAACTAAGGCACCCATCACAGAAGTTACCAGGAAGAACATGGTACGGCATAGTCTGGGTTCACTTCCTGTTCTGTCCCTTAAACAGGACTTGGCTTTAGATGTTCCAAAGCTCTCCAAACCCCAGTGGAGGGTCACAGGCCTGACCCAGTGGAGTCCACCTTTACTTCCTGGGACATTTTTGGCCTCCCAGGGAGGGACAAAGATAAAGGGTCTTTTGCTGAGCTGAATTTCTCTGAGGATACCAAACTGTTGAGCTTTGTCTGTTTAACTGGAGTTCAGCATAGGCTAGATAAGGCAAGTTTAGGCTATTGATTTTTTTTTTTTTTTGAGGCATAAGGCATTAAACTCTAAATACATTTACATTTTCTGTTAACCAGCAAAATCCTTGCTACAGAGCTTTTGTTTAATTGCATTTCTGAGCTTCGGAGTGATTCTGCGATTCTCATGGTGGGGGGGGGGGAGTTCAGAGTTTGGCAGAGAATTTTGAAACTCCAGGGCTGTTAGATTTGTGAGGAAGGAAGAAACCTTGCTAATTCTTGGATGTCATGCCAGTTAGATACAGAAAACTGCCAGGAATCTGTCAGGGAAGCCCAGGCTCAGGGCAGAAGAGAAGCAACGTACACTGAAAACTTCAGATTATTGTACCACAGACTTATTTACTATAGCAATTAAGTGATTGCCACATGGATTTTTTGAGCTTTTTGCACTTTGAGAATAGAACTCAAATAATAAGTAAATGAACTGGAATCCTGTTTAATTCCCACCCTGCAAAGTAAAGATGAGATTGTTGGTGGCACCTAACTTCTCTTGAGCCCTGCTTCCAAGTGCAAGGATCTGAAATGCACAGCATCTGTTTGGGGCAATAGGGTCTTAACTCCAAGAGATTAAAATCTCCCCCTCCTCCCCTTATTGATATTTCAGTTGCACTGTGAGAAAAAAAATCTAAGAAAGTAATGTTGGGGAGGGGTAAGTTTCTTGCCTGAAGGGTAATCTTTTAAAATTATGTCTGAAAAATCTATTGATGGTTAAACTTCAAACTTAGATACAATACGTAGCATGAAAAAGCTGGAAAGAATTATAGATTATATATATATATCTAATTGCTTCATTTTATAAATAAAAAAACAGGTTCACAGAGGTTAAGTGATTTTACCAAGGTCACACAGTTGGGGGCCTAACTCACATTATTTATTAGACAATAAATACTGGGTTCTTTTTTTGTTCACTAAATATTTCCTATCACTACCAGATAACAGAGAAAAGACATAAGCACAATCTAGGTTGTAGGAACAGAATCCCTTCCAGAATGACTTGCATGCAGAGTGCCAGGTTCCAAGAAGAGTTTACAGAAAGTTTCTTCTGCTAGCAATCCACGTGCTGGGGGTATCAATAGAAGGTTAGGTACTGCTCTTGCCTGTCGCCTAGATAGGTCCTAGGCCTCAGGGTTTCCATGTTACCTTTTATCTGCTGAGGAAATCATTGGCACAAGAAATTTGCTGTGTCATAGAACCCCAGTGTTGGGCTCTTTCCGAAACCTCTGCCAGTACGAGGCAGCTCCATGGTCCTAGGTCCCTCTCTCTCATTCCTCTCCTCTGGTGGCAATTTGTTCTTCATCCTTCTTGCTTGCTGGGCTCAATTGTGAGCTACTAAGAGGGTAGGAAGACCAAGTTGGAATTCTCCCAGCACCTCCCTCGTAAGCAGGAAAGCCCTTGGGAGCTGTCACACCAAGGGAGGTCTGTTGCCTCTTCATCCCTCAGGTATTCTCTGGGGAATGCTGTGGGTCCCCGCTGCAGATCTAGCTGCTTGCCTTGGTCAGTTTTAAGATTTATTGCCAACCCCTAGTTCTAACTTCACTCTTCCAGCCTCACGCATTTCCACCCCTGACAGCCATGCAGATGCTGTACTATTGTGTCCCCAGTATAGGGGAATAGTGGCCAGTGCTGCCTCGACTGTCACAGATAGGTAATTCTGGTGGCCTTTTTCATCCACTCTCCGGCCCTTTACATCCCTCCCCCTCCTCTGGGAGATGACTTTCTGACAATGTCGAAATAGGAGATAAGATTCATTTTTCTGCTTAAAAGGAAATGGAATGGGAGGAAGAAAAAAGAAATGGGTAAAGAGATGAATAGATTAAAAAGCAAAACAAAAGAGACTACAAGGGAAAGAATTAGAGGAGCCAACACCATCCCCCTCTGACTGCTTGGGTTTATGAAGAAGCAACCTCTAGACCTCAGTTTCTCCATCTCTAAGTTAGGTGCTATGGAGCTCAGACTTCTTCTATTCAGGCATTTATCTATCCAACAAATGTTGACCATTTATGAACAGATGTTTACTGAATCTGATGCTATATATCAGGCCTTATTGTAGGCGTTGGAGATATAAAACCACCTTGGTCCAGCAGAATTTTGAGGAGAAGATCCATCTTTTAGATTAAGTGTTCTTGACAAAGTTTGGCAGTTTGGTAGAAGGAAGAGAGGTTTGTCTTGGAGCTGGACAGTCTAAGGTCACAAGATCAGGGCTCCTAGCAAAGATGGATTTCCTTGGGTGATTTTGACCACAAGGCAAAAATCACCGCCAGACAGGCCAGGGATGCCTGGGCTGCTCAATGACCAGCCCAGTTCTGGCCCTCTGAGGCCGGTAGACTCCACGTAGCAGATCAAAGGGCTTTATGACAGGCAGTTCTGTTGAAGTCTTTCATAAAGGAGAAAATAGAAGTCTTCAAGGTTCAACATAGACACAGAGAGGTCAGTGGGCAAAGGTGTCGCACAAGTTTTGAATCTTTCAGAGTGTTTTCCTCCTCTACCTCTGTACCTCAAATTCTTCCTTGAAATGAAGAAGACCTGAGCCACGGGGGCACTTAGTAGTGGCTTTAGTACCAGGCAGATGCTAATGCAAGCTTGTACTTGGGGGGAATTAGATCCTCTTATTCTGTACTTCCAAGGTGGACAGCCAGTGGAAGTCACTGCTGGGAGGTGACCCTGGAAGCAAACTGACCCACCTTGGAAAGGGCCAGAGAAGGATATAAAATTGTGTCAGATTATAGGAGGACAGGTTTAGGAAGATCCATACAAACACAAACTGGTCCTTTTCATTGTCTCCATTTCCTCATCTGTGAAATGGGGATAATACTACACCTCCACCTCGACATTCTGACGAGGACTAAGTGAGATTGTGCATGAAAAGGGTTTTGTACCTAGTCAATGCTCAGTAAATGCTAGCTGTTATTATTATTACTGTTGTTGTTGATATTGTTGTTACGGTTGGGAATTTTTCCCTGCCTGGCATATACAGCAATGTCACACAAGGCTTAGATCATACAATCAGCAGCCATAGGACCAGAGCTATTCCCGGAGTGACAGATAAAAGATAATCTTTTCTAGAAGCATCTGTCCATTTGCCCCATAGCCTGCCAGTGCCCAGGATTACCAGGCCAGGAGCAAATCAGAAGAGCTGATAGGGAAATCTTTTTTCCTACCTTATGTGTTCCTACACGAAGATTATCTCTTTCTAGTTTCATTCCCCTTTAATGCCTTGCTTTCATGTTCTTCTAAAAAAATCTTTTGAATTTAATCACAGTTGTTTTCTCAACTCTCTTCAATTTTTTTTTTTTAATTTTTGATCAGGAGGAAAAGGGATTCACCTAAGATTCTTGCCATCACCTTTTACTTTTAGCTTATATCTAATACTAAATATTCAGATTAGGACATTACCACCAAGGAAAGAATAAGGGAAAAATAGAAGGGCAAGAAGAGGTAACACTCTTTGCTGTCTTAAATAACGATTTCTTTCTTTCTCATGTGTATTTCATTTTCCTTTTTCCAATCTCACTTTTCAATGTCTTAAAAACCTTTTTGTCTTTTCTTATGACCCCCTATCTCTCCCCGTAAATTTTGTTCTTCTCCTTTTGGTCCACTTCACTTGTCCTAGCAGACTATTTTATTTATTTTTTTATATATGTCTGAATGTCTTGGCTGTAAACTTCAGTAGTGATTATAGGAAGATGAGGCCATTCCAAAGAAAAGGAAGACCTATTTGTTTATTTATTTGTTTTGTTTATTTAGTTTAATTTTCATAGAAATTAGAGACTTCCCCATGTACCTTTCCACCTTTTTTTTTTTTTTTTTTTTTTTGTGGTACTGGGGATTGAACCCAGGGATGCTCTACCACTGAACTGCCTCCCCAGCCCCTTTTTTTTTCCATTTTATTTTTTAATTGTAAGACAGGGTCTCACAAAGTTGCTGAGGCTGGCCTCAAACTTGCAATCCTTCTGCCGCGCAGCCTCCTGAGTAGCTGGGATTGTATAGTTGTGCACTTATTTTTCTATTATTAAACTCACGGCAGCCTAGCCATTACCTTTACTTAATATCTTTTCTTTCTTTGTCTTTTAAAAAAAATCATAAATGGAAGTTGGTGGTCCGGGGGCATGTCAAACACAGCCTAGAGGATTGCCAACTCTTGCCTACAGCCTTCAGAGGAGGAGGATAGTCTAACTTAAGGAAGCTGTGGGCCCTTATAGTCGAGAGAATGGGCACTTGAGACCAGTGAGACAGGTGCTGCCTTTGGCAACTGCACACCCTTGAATAAATGATATCTCTGAATTGGTTTCCTCACCTGTAAAGTGAAGATATTGAAAGTACTGATTTTGTGAGATTTGGGGGGAGAAGAAATGAGATGTCTGTGAGTGGACTGTCCAGATCTTTAGGCTTATGGCATGAACTACACTGATGTTAACTGTAATGTCAAAACAGGTCCCTCCAGGTGCAGGTCTAGATGCAGTCCTGGAGTGGTGGAGTTCAGGTAGAAATGAGGAAGCAGCAAGGTGAATGTCAAAAGTCAGGAGGGAGAGGAAGGATCTATAGTCAAGGGGTCCCCATGAGTGTCTGGACCTAACTGAGAATTTTCAGGTGTTGTGTTTTGAGCCAAGAAAATGGTGATAGCATCAGGGAGCTTGCTCAGGGCTTCCTGGCCTACAAGTAGTGGATTTTGGTCAGTTAAATTGCGACAACTTAGTTCGACATCAAACCTTTAATAAATCAACTGGCAATTACTTGGGTTAACCCTATAAAGGGAGTCAGGATCCCCAGGGGCAACTCATGGGAATCAAATCCAAGACTTCATACATGTGAGACAAGCACTCTATCCCCAACCCTTGCAGCTCATCTACAAGACCAGATTTTAGGTTTGATAAAAAAAATTAAAATTAAAATTTTAAAAAATCAGGACAAGAAATAGTTTCACTATTTGTTTCAAAGGAATGAGTGATTTTTTGTTTGTTTGTGAAGGGGTCATCTTCCCCCTTCTGAAAGAGGGTAACAAGAGTATTTTGATCAGGTATAACAAAAAGAGCAAAAACACTGAATACAAGCAGGGAGGGGGTGGTTCTGTGAATCAAAATGAAATTATCTGAAAAATCCAGTCATTCTGGGCTGATTAAGGGTCCATAAAAAAATTGGCAGCCAGTTAATTAGTTTAAAAGGAAGAGGTGAATTAGATATAGCCCTCCAAACGTTATCCTTTAGGTTTTCACCAGTTCTAAACCTTAACACCATGTTTAAAGAAATAATATGTAAATAAAAGAGGAAAACAATTTTCAGTTAGGGAATTTCTTTATGCCTAATTTTTAAAATACTTTAACGTATGTATAGATAATGGAGCACAGAAACTCTAATTTATAATACAAATTTAAAAAGAGAGAAAACATTTTTATTGAGTTTCCTGAATTAGAATTTGTTCAATGTTTATAAAACAAACATTTCTTTCAGACTGTTATATAAAGAGATTTCTAACCTAGTGTTTTCCTGTATTTGCAGGTTTATAAAACACTTCAAATTATAAATATTCCTTTCCAAAATTATCCTTTATAAAGTTTGTCCAGAAAAAAAAAACTGTCTCAAGTAGTTTTATATAAAAATATCTGCATTTATATATGAAGCACTCACAAAAACAGTGGCTATAACTCCAAATAACAAATAGCATTTAAAAAGTACAAATATAAGCTTATGGGGTTTTTTTGAGGATTAGCTCTTAGCTTTTGAATTTATTTATTTTTTTAATGATGCTGTAGAATTCTGAGAGAAAAGAAAACCTTTTTTTAAAGAGAAAAAACCCTTTTTAAATGAACTCTATAATTGTTTTTCATTTTATAATTTAAAATCTTTTTTCTCAGTGAGTTGCTTCTCAGTTATCTGAGATTTAAAATGAAATTTTATGTTTCATTTTTTTGTATTTTTTTTCTGGCTAATCCATTGTACAACACTACAAATAATTTATCCCAGTAAAGATCATTATTTAACCAAAGCTCAAATATCTAAGTAGTTATTTTATAAATTACTATAAAATATTAACTTTTCATGTAACCCAAAGAAAATGTAACTTTCCATAGACAGTTATGTGATCATCCATTAATATGATTATTTGAGAGAGAGATGCCACTTTCTGCTACTAAAATTCATTCCTTCATTTGAAAATAAGTTTTTTTTTTAAATGTTTTTGTTAAAATTAGAAATATAGTTTTTGGTCAAAATATTTTTTCAGATACAATTTTAAACTGAGAGCATTTTTTACTACCATAATTTTTAAGAGTTTTTGCTTTAGCACTAGATTGATTTCATCTTTATTTATGCTTTCTGAATATGTAGATTATAAAGTTTGTAGACTCTGTACATCAGAATAGGTTGTTTTATTTATAATATTTAAAAAGGGATTATACATACAATAAATGGTAACTATTTACTGCTTGTTTTTTTTTTTTTTTTTTGGCAAAAAATTTTTTTAAATGCAAGAGGGCCTCCATAAATTAAAGTGATAGATTCTGACAGTTTCTTGAGGAAACACATTATGAAAGTAGTGAAGTTTATGAAATTATTTTTATTTTTATAAATTATTTTTATGAACTTATTTATTGTTAAGTTTATACAATTATTTCCCAGAAATAATTATAATTTAAACAATTAAATTTTTTAAAAAGTTTAAAAACTCAGGTCTCAGAATTGCTCCAAATTAAAATTTTTTTCGTAAACTTACACGTTAGTTGTTCTTCATACCTTGCATTGGGCTCACCCACCTGTTGCATATAAATGTGCTGTTTGTCTGCATTGGAAAAGACAAGAGGAGACACCAGGCGATTAAGACAATAAAATTAATTGTACATCCCTTACTTCTTTCTCCTCACTGTCATGAACAGCCAGCCACAGCCTGGGGTATAGTCTTTGCACCCACATACCAGTCTTTACCCATGTGGGGGAAACATGGCTTATAGAGCTCTTTTTTAAATGGAGGAAGGTATCTTGAAAGAACCCGAATTCATGCCTATTTATTCCTCTTCAAGGGGGGTCAGGATTTTTTTTTTTTTTTTAATGTCACACACTAGTGGAGGCTAATGTACTTTGACGGAGAATAGAAGAGGGAAGAAATAACCACAGATGTTCAGAGAGAGATCACCAGCTAGGAAGTAACTCAGAGGTGACAGGGTAAGGAGAGATCCAGGGAGCTCACTCCACCATTTTAACTCAGTGATGTGATGGAAACTTTGTATGCTCTATAGTTTGGGTCTATATGTTGCTGGTTTTCAGTGGCTCTTTTATTTGTACACGTGTGCGCTCGCTCTCTCTCTCTCTCTCTCTCTCTCTCTCTCTCTCATACATACACACACACACACACACACACACACACACACACACAGATCCTAACCCTCTTTCTCACCTAGGTCAAACTTAATCCATTTGTATGTGAAGCAAACTAACGGGAAAATAGTCCCATGCTAGCTCATACTGGCCAGTATACCAGAAGATGTAATTTCCTCTGAGTTTTATTTAAAATTAGAGTGTAGCCTATATGACACAGAAACAAACTAAAAATTAATAATGTTTTTTACATAGGATAATGAGTACCCTCAAATCTGAAGTAAACCTCAGAATCCTTTTTTGCTGCCTTAAAAAGGCTGATGGTTGAATTGTGCAATTATAATCTGACAATGCTATACCAAAATATCTTTAAATAAAATTGTAATCTCCAGCCTTAAATATAGGGAAATCTCGACTATGACCCAGGAGAGACACTATCTAGAATAGTTTAGCTTCAATAACATAAAAACAACAACAACTACAACCTGCAGTTGTCAAATTTCTGAATCCTGTGAAAAGAGAAAGAAAGCTGATTTTTATCTTTGCAAACTACCTTGAGCTCCTTGGAAGGAAAGCAGTTGGTAATATAATTTTCAATGTGACTATAACATTATTTACTGTGATTTTATTATTAAAAGGTATTGCTAATGAACAAAAAAAGGAAAGAAATGCCAGAATAAATTTTAAAAGAAAAAATACAATATAAAAAAAGGAAAGAAAAAAATATCTGACCATAAGAAATTAAATTGGAGTATTATTTGAAGTCAGTTTAAATATACCATATAAACATCAAATGAAATTCTGTGCCACTATCTTCTTGCAGGAATGCATCTGCATGAGTCCATATTTTAATTGCAAGAAATATTTTTAATTAATACATCAATTTTATTAGAATTCTACTACTATTAAATTTGCTACCATATTTTGGTTAAGTGTACAAATTAGTACTCTCTGAAAAAAAAAAATCCTTTTTTTTTTTTTAAATTAGCAACAGGACCGAGACGGGGAAAGGCCAGTGCATCCTTCACCCTGATGATTGAATTAAGGACTTTCTGAGTCATAAAGATGATTAACTTTTTAAAATCTTAATTACTACATAATACACAATTCTTGAAAAAGTAGTAACCATTTTTGTATGTCCTGAATTAAAAAAAAAAAAAGTAAGGATATTTTTTTTTCAGGGGAAAAAAGATGCTAACAATTTCTGGAAAAAAAAAACAAAAACAGAACAAGAAATTGGGGTTAATTTTGCTTTATTAATACACTGAATTTTTGGAGGGAAATATTCTTTTGGGGAAAATCCTCAGCAAATAGAATTATATATTTGATTTTAGGAAAAGCATTTAACACAGTGAAAAATACTCTTAAAAAAGATATGAGAGATTATATATTTTTTCTGAGGAAATTGAATCTTAAAAACATTTTATTGAACTCTTTGCTCAAATTTTTATGAACCAATTTGATTTTCTTTTCCTTTTTCTTTCTATTTAAAAATTGTTTTGTGTAACAACAATGATTTCTAAGCTGTGCTGGCTCCAGTCTGGATTTTAGGTAGTCCTTCTACAAGCTGATGAACTGGGGTAAGGGATGTAGCTTGGTGGTAGAGGGCTTGCCTAGCACCCACCAGCCCTGGCCTCAACCTGCAGCTCTGCAAAATGAAACTAACAAAACAAAACAAAACCCAAGCAGATCAAAATGAAGAGCTAAGAGCTAATAAACTGCCCGTATGTAGGTGAATGGTCCCTGTTTTAAAAAAGCCCCCATTTTCTATGTTATCTTTAAAAGTAATTTACTCTGTGAAGTTCATTAGTCACTGGTTTTTCTTTTCATTTTTCTTCTGAATATTTTCTCTTTTTTCAGAATTTTACATTCTCCAGTCCTCATCTTGCCAAAAGTACCTGATCAAAATAATTTTTTTTGTCTCCTTTCCCCCCCCCCCTTTTTCTTACTTAATTTTTCCCCCTGCAGAGTCAATAATAATTTTACTTACAGCAAACTAATGATCCTTATGTAGTCAGAACCACTTTTCTGCCACCACTGTGGTTTTCTACATTTGGGACCCGTTATTTTATGGCTTCAGGTAAAGCAGTCTTGCTATCAGAGCTGCATTTGCTATAAATAAATGTGTGACTCTGAACCCCCCCTTGTGGAGTGGAAGCCCCTGCTTCTTCTGGGATTTCCATGACAAGCAAAGGGGTTAGAGGCTTCTGTGCCCTTGAGCTCTGTGGAGATCTGTAGTGGCTTCCACCAACATCCAGCTGAAGGGTCTCTGGCTCTGCCAGAGGAGTTATGTTATGATACACATGTACATTCGCCTTGCATGTTAGTTGCATCTTTTCGCCCAAACTTATCTGAGGGGGCGTGCACTTCAGTCTAATGGATAATGTTGAATTTAGATCAGTGAACGAGCAGTGTGCTTTCATTGATGATCTGACTGGACTCAACTGTGGCATGCTTGGTCTCATGCAGAAGTTGACCTGGCACTATGGAGTTATTTGTTAGTGTATCCAGCAGAACATCTTCTGGATGATTAGTCAGGTGTTAAAAGGAAATGAGGAGAACTTAGTTGTTTGTGTGATCATTGGATTCTGTAGGTCTGTGGGGTTTTAAGTGATCCTTAACTGTAAGATTAATGCATTTAAAATAAATCCTTATTGATTAAACAAGTGGGGGAATTATTCCTAGTGGGGAATAAACAAGCAATATTTTTGTTATTTAGATATATACATAGAAACAATTTAGATAGGAACAATTTTTTTTCTCTTCTTCTTCTTCTTCTTCTTCTTCTTCTTCTTCTTCTTCTTCTTTTTTTTTTTTTTGTTAAGTCTGTTTTAGAAAAGAAAATGCCCTCACCAGAAAATGATGGTTCGAACCCAAGATCTCACACAGGCTAGACAAGTGTTCTGCCATCCAAAAAAAAAAGTATAATATAACATAATATATTCTGATGGATTGACAGCTTCCAGTCTTCTCCCCTTGCACACACACAGAAAACATTCACAGAATACACACACTGTCACATGCACAAGAGAGAGAATTTTGATCTCCTACACTGTTGCCCTGTTTAGTTTTCCATATCGGTGGTTGAAAGTTGGCCTGAGGAATGAGCCAATCCCGAACTCCTTTTGTATATGCTCCTTCAACATAGAATACTAAGATTTTTATAGAACTGTGAGAGACCTTTGAGACCGTCCAGCCCAAACTCTCTGGTTTAAAAAAAATTGAGGCAGCGTGAAGGGCACCATTTTGCCAAACGTCCACAGAAGTAAGTGAACATGTGGCTAGTCTGGGGTTCGAACTATCTGGCCTGATAGGCTCCGATGCCGAGCAGAGTGGAGACAGGGTGTTGAGATTCTGGGTAGGGTAAACAAAAATAAGCAGAGAAAAAAGCTGATGTCATTTCTGACTAGGGCATTTTTCTAAAACAGACTTATCAAGACTAAGTATCTGTCCCTCTTGTCTCTGTGCCATCCAGTTGGAATGATCAGTCTCTTTCTCATTTCTGTTATCAAGTCCCCAAAAGAGACATATTTTAGTGACCTCTCATCTGTGGAAATCTGGGCTTCAAACAGCCTCCTCTCTTCATGGACTAACACGGCCAAGACACATAACCTATGAGCATTCTGCTCCATAGTAGCAACACAGGACAATCAGATGATGGCTAAGAAGATACCTGGCACCCACATTAGATGTTCCATAAATGTTCCTTCACTTACCACCTATAAGGACAGGTTTCAGTTGACAGATTTAAACAGCAGTTAATTCAAGGCAAAATCAATTAGGTACTAAGTAGAGGTCAAAGCAAGTACTGTGGCGCTGGAAGGAAGGAAGGAATGCTTAATTCTGACGGCAGCTCAGGGGGTGGGGAGCCTGTGAGCTCGGCTTTGTCAGATGAGTGGGATTTTGATAGAAAGATAATGAATAAAGGCATGCCTGGCTGTGGCAACACCACAATAGAGGTGTGGAGTGGTGGGTGCACGGTACAAACTGGAAATGTTGGGGAACATATTGCGATTGCAGCATTGGGTGCCAGAAATGATGGGCAAGGAAGGGAGACCACGAGGCTCCCCAGGTGCCAGATCAGAGAGGAAGTGGGAGACTGAGCAAAGCACTTGGTGCTGACTCCTGAAGCCTTTAGAGAGCCGTTGAAGGCTTGAGACTAGGGGAGATGACCCTGGTGACGGTACTGAGCAAGGAAAAGGATACAGGGAGGTTGCAGAGGGCTCCAGTTAGTCCTGGTCGTTAAGAAAGTCCTCCTGCTTTTTTGTGTGTGTGTGGCCTCCAGGGGATCCCAGAAAGTTGTGACAATGCTTGATAGAAACTCAAGTAGGGTGACGCAAACAATTCATGTGACCAGGAGTGGTCTGAGGAGCTCCGTGGCTTTTCGTTAGGTAGGCTTCTCCATGGAACTCGGGGTACCCACACAGTGGGTCAGTGCCCTCCAAAATGTAGCCAGGTTCTTGGGTTCTTGCTGTTGTGTGTGCCACAAAGTGTCCCTCCTGGGGTGGAGAAGGCTCATCACCTGGGGGACAGGATGAGCTCCAGATATGCAGTGTCTTCACCCAGAGTTACGTGTCCCATGCGTCTGGTTCCTGCGTCACTTGTGATCCTTTTGAATTGCTTCCCCAGGGAAGGTGGTTCCTCCGGCCCCACCACAGAGATCGCTCTTGTCCGAGCGGCTGGGTCTGTCCGGGGTCCACCCAGGCAGGGGTCTTGCCCGGGTGTAACAGACATAGGCCTCTTGAGAAAAGCTCCTTTTTCATCTTGTTTTGACTTGCTTTTATGAGTGAATCAAACTTGGTCTCCTTGAACTTGATTCGATCCTATTGCCTCCCCATTTCTGTTCAGGCCAGGATATGATAGTAGGAAACTATCTTTTTGTGGACGTCAGAGTCAAAACCAGATGTTCTTCTTTCATCTTACACCATCCGCAGCTTTCTTCCCTTTATACGTAGTGCGTGTGTAAGCTCTGCGCCTGCCTGTCATCCCTTTCCGACCCCAGGATGCACATCATTGTCCCTAACCCTCTTCCTCTCCCTATCCTCTTGCCTTCAGCTGCCCTTCCCTTTGAAATCTTTCTCATGCGTGCACCTTTTCTTGTGCATGCTCCAGCGTCCTGGCATGAGAACTTCCATGTCAGAGTAGGGGATGACAAGCCAGAGGAGGAAAATCTCTCCAGTGGGTGCAGGCAAGGTTCACTCCTTGGATGTAGGATCAGCGGGCTGGTAGGCCACGCATGCCTGTGTGCAGGTGGGGCTGTGCTACTAATGTAAAGTATGTGTGTTAGAGAAACACACCATCTTCAGGATACAGACCCTCCCCTTGAAAGATCTGGGTTTCACTGCCAGCTCTGCAACTGGTTTCTTATGTCACTGTGAACAATATTATAGTTGAGGAATTCAATGGAATGCATTTGTTAGTAAATAGTACATACAATCCCTTTCTGTTTTATGATATGATTTCTATGTATCTACTTGACCATCCATCCATCCACCGATTCTTACACCCAGATGAAAAGCGTCTGGAATGATGTTCTCCTTGTGGTAATGATGGTTATTTCTAGACAGAAGAACTGGGTGTGATTTTTTTTTTTCAAATTTTCTTCTTTATCCTCTTCTGCACTGCTTGAATTCCTAATAGAAAATCAGAATACCTGGAATAGGATGAATGTTGGCTCAGATCACAACAGCTTATGTGACCCTTAGCATTTAATTCTCTCTCCCCTCTCTGTCTCTCTTTTAATCTCTTTCTCCTTAGCATATAAAAGAGATTTTAAAAGTTCCAGCTCCTTGACCTATGATTCTTTACTTCTTTATTTATATTAAAATCACTTTATTAATTTTGCTTTTAAAGATGGTTTATGCTTTTAAAAGTAACTATGATGTTAATGCATTTCTGGACACATACGAATAGAACAGTGGGTGGATGGATGGATGGATAGATGCCCATACACAGTATGGACACTCAGGATTCTGTCACTCATACAAAATGGGATCATCCTTGACCTGCTATTTTTAAACAAAATTACTACCTTTAATTTTACTTAAATTGAAAGAAGAAGGAGGATTAAAGGAATCACTAGCTTCAGATAAACATTTCTTTATCACAGGACTTATCATTTCTTAAAATATCCCCTTAATGTTAGGAAGAGATTAGGAAATACTTTAACAGGTTGTAGACATTATGGCTTATCCTAAATAATTCACTGTTAGGCGGTACGAATTTATGCCCTATGAAAGATGAAAACTTAAAACTTTATTCTCCTGCCGCCTTCTCCTTCATTTTGATTTTTATTGTTATATCACTTACATTATTTTATTATTGACATTTAGTTATGTTGTTTTTATTTGTATGATATCGACTTATATCATGTTTGTTTTATGCAGCCAATAATGCATAACTGCTTTCCAGTATTCATTTTTTTTGCCATATTCTTTAACCAAAGATTCTCTGTTCTTAAGGTCTTTATTTGAATTTATCGTTTAATTGGCTAGATTTCATTGTAAACAGTCTTTCTCTTCTAAAATAGCTCATTGATACTGTTTCATTGAGTTCTTTTATCTATGTTGCTTTTACATTTGAATAGCAGTACTATTCTTGGGTCACACTGTATTTCAGAAGAGTAATGTAGTCATTTCTTCTCTGCATTTCTGGCATTTAACCTTATTGTGGAAAAGGTTGCAGCAGGATTATTTCCCATTGTTAGTGATTTACATTTTCTGACTGAATATCTGGAAAGTTTTTTTTTTTTTAATCCCTGATGTTACATTTTGAAGTTGTGAGCTTTACAATTTAATCTTCCTAGGACCCTGGGTGCCCTTTTCAATAGGTAGATCCAATGCTACAGAGCTTAGTAGTATTCACTGTAGGACGTTAGCAAGTTACTTAGCTTCTTCATGGCTCAGATTCTTTTTCTATAAAATGTAAATAATTATTGCATATACCTCATAGAGCTGTTGGAATATTTTGAGTTAATATATGTAAAGTGTGTAGTACAGTGGCACATTTATTACTTGCAAGATCGTGATCTCTTTAGGGAAAGTTTCTTGTGTTAGTTCTTTTAATACTTTTTTCCACCTTTGGTGAGTTTGCTGTTTAAAGATATTTATTGTTATTATATTATTGATAATCTTTATCCTTCATGTCAGTTAGCTTCTTGAGGAATTAAATGAAATATATTTATTAGTAAATAGTAAACACAACCTCTTTCAGTGTTTATGATGTTATTTCTATGTATCTACTTGATTCATCCATCCTCCAATTCTTATATCCAGATGAAAAGCGTCTGGAATGATGTTCTCCTTGTGGTAATGATGGTTATTTCTAGACAGAAGAACTGGATGTGATTTTTTTTTCAAACTTTGTTTATCCTCTTCTGCACTGCTTTAATATATTTATCTTTTTTAAATGCAACTTGTAAATTGTTGTTTCAATTGTAAATCTGTGACATTCTTTTACATTGTCATTATTCTATCCCTGGGCATTTTTATTTGTTTGTGAATTTTTTAATGATGTTTTGGCATCTGTTTCTTTAGATCTGCCCTTTTTTTTCAATCTCATCCTGTTGTTTTATCGTCTTATGAACTAACTCATGCTTTCTTTAGGTTATTTTAGTTAAATATACATGTGAAAATTTTTTCTCTTCTTTCTTGAGTTTTATTTTGTAGGCTGGTTATTTATGTATCTTTTTCTTGCTCTGTGTGTGTATTATACACACTTGCATTGGCACATTGCATTTCTTTTTATCTTGATCATGCTTTGACAGTTCTATCCATGTTATATTTTCTATTTATTTTCTTTTATTGTGTTAGTGAGTGATGTCTTGACTCCCATCTCACAATATCATTTGCATTTTCCTTAGGGTCTACAGTTAAAGGGCTGTCTGTATTTTTTGTTTTTTGTTTGTTTATTTTTTCAAATAGCCTGAGAACAAGGAGCAGGGTAGGACTCATCTGAAGTGAGACAGTCCAGTTTGGACTCTTTTCTGCCTTCAGAGGTTTGTTACTGGTCCAGTGTCAGAGTTTACACCTCCTGGTTTCAGGGGAGGGGAAAGTACTTCTCCTTTTATTTGTGTGTGTGTGGGACTGCAGATTGACTCTGGGGTCTTCTACATGGTAGGCAAGCATTCTACCACTGAGCTACACCCCCAACCCTTTTAATTTTACTTTGAAACAACATCTTTGTAGTTTGCTGAGGCTGGCCTTGAACTTGCCATCCTCCTACCTCAGCCTTTGCCACCACGTCCAGCTGTGTATCTCCTTTAGGTGGCACATACCTGTGGCTTGAAAACCATGACCCATTAGGGACATAGCTCTGGGATTTCCATTTCTGGGTTTCCACTCCAGAGCCAGCCTACTTGAACACTTCCTCTGTTTTCTCAAACAGCTCTTCACAGCTGTTTCCACTTTTTCCCAGAGAAGAAGAAAAATACAGGGATGTCCTCACCGTTTGCTTTTTATTGGGTTTGGAATTTTCAGTGAGAATTCTCAAGATTGGCTTGACTTGTCCCCAGAGATTTTGAGGAGTCAGGGAGTACTTGGGAACCTTGCCATTCTGCCACCCAACGCCACCACTGAATTGATTTCTTTTCTCAGCTGCCACTTTCTGAGCGTTGGAGTTCTGACTGTGCCCCTTTTCTGCTAGTGAACTTGGTGGTTATTTCATTCCATATTAGAGAAGGAATCTCCTTGAGGCATTGCTATTCTTTCCCCTTGACTCTAGATCTTTCTCTGGGTCTCCTTCACCTCCCTCTGTTTCACTTTAATCTCTCGGGAATATTGAGGGGCCCATAGTGTAAGTTTCAAAAAATTTCATGAAATTATATTTAGTTACAAGATCAAACCATACTCTTTGTAACCAGTTCAACAACGGCAAGGATGTATAAAAATGAAGTTCATATTCCACCCCATTTCAAGTGTCCTATTTCCATTATCTGTGAGATAACACCTTGGGTGTAGGAAGTTTTTTTTGTTTTTTTGTTTTGTTTTGTTTTGTTTTGTTTTGTTTTTTTAAGAACACTTTAGAATCAAGGTATAGTGTAAATCTATTGTAAAATGTGTGCACACAAACTTGGCCCTTTGGCACAATTAGTTATTTTGGTGGACTCTTGCCCATGTGGGCTTTGGAGACAAGAGTATGAAGAAAAGTGTAAGTTCTATGTGAGTGGCGTTTTGGGTTCTGCCCCTGGACCCTTGGCTACCTCAGTGACTACAGCAACTCTCAGCACGTAGCAGCATTCAGTACATTCTTGGTGAATAAATAAGCCAATGAATGGGTGAAGGTAGAGATCTGGACCTGGGTGTCCCCTGGGCAGAATGAATCGTTTCTTCCGGCCCAGTCTAGTTTCACTGGATTCCTATCCTAATATGAAAGGTCAGGATAAACAGAGGTAACCCTGGCCAGGTTGTTTAATTTCAAAGACAAATTTTTTTTTTATCATCAAAGTTTCCCAAGATTATTTTGCAGGGATAGTGAGGATGGGTGTGAGATTGTACATGACTGTGTACCTAACTTGGCTCCACTACCAGAAAAATAACTCACCGAGACTGACAAAACAGTAGTTTGGTAAATTTAAGGTGACACAGTGAAAATGGATTCCACTTGATATTTTCTTCCTGAGACTTTTATTTTCTTTTAAATTTCTTGATCCAGAAGGACAATAATATCTGAAGTATCCTTTTGCTGTTAATCAGATTCCATATTTCTTCTGCAGGAATGAACACACATCAGTAATGAGGGACGCCAATCTTAGTTTGGTGAACTTTGATATGATCTGGTATGAAAAGTGCTATACAAATGTGCCTTTATGTCTATTAACCTTATGATTTAAAACACTTAGGTTGTCATTTTATTTTATTTTATTTTTAATATTTATTTTTTAGTTATTGGCAGACACAACATCTTTTTTGTATGTGGTGCTGAGGATCGAACCCCGGGCCACATGCATGCCAGGCGAGCGCATTACCGCTTGAGCCACATCCCCAGCCCTATTTTTTTTTTTTATATATATATGGTTTCCAAGCACTTTGCGCTATTTGGATGCTGTGGTTTTTGTTCTTATTTTTTAATCATAAATGCATTGTGTTTATGGGGAAAAACAATTTATTCTAAGTAGAGGAGCTGGTACAGAAAGGGGCACACGTGCTCTGGAATTCATAAGGCACACACGCGTGTTGACCATCTTGAAGAAAGAGATTGTGCCCAATGGGTTATAGAAACCAATTTGGAATAATTATTATTTATATCTTGAAACTCCATGGCTTAACCTTAAAAAATAAAAGCTGATTTTCTTTTTATTTTGGTTTGGGGTTTGTTTTCTGAATCATATGCAATCTGTACCCCAATTAGGCTATATTAAGTTTACATAAAATTTATTTTAATATCTCATTTCTAATAAAAAATCCTCTCAACGAATCAGACCAATATTTTTCCATATTTATTCTTAGTTCAGTGGTAAAGTTATATAAGAATTTAATCCAAATTTGCCTCTTAAAATGTAGACATAATCTGTTAATACAGAGGAATACGTATTACTGATGTGCTAACCTGATAATTCTGTGCCCAACATTTAAAAATTATTGTGCTGTTTGAGAAATATTTGAAATAAATGAAATAACATGTAGTTTTGTGTTTAACAATCATTATTATGTAACATAGGCTTATTTTGAACTGTAACATTTCAATTACATGTTTCATTCTCTTTATTAATTCCCAGATATACCTAACCTTAAATATGTATTATGCATGAAAAAAATTAGTATGTATTCTTTTAAAATAAACTCTAATTCTGAATATTAAATAATTTCTTATCTCTCTTCTTTCAAAATAATAGGAATTTATCCTATACAGATATTTATTTGGGCCTAGATTGATAGAATTATGTGACACTCAAATTTTTCTGTGAAAATAATCTTCAATTCAACTAGGTATTCTTTATTTATAAAGGAGGGCAATGTTCAAGTACTATTAATTGTTTTGCATTAAGTACCATTTTATATTTAGTTATAATTGTTGGAATTTTGCTATTTTGTCAATGTCAGCCTATCTGAAAATTGTGTACATTAGCTTGTTTTTGTGATTTTTAATGAGTTTTCATTTTTCTAAGGGCCCCCAAAGTAATTTGAAGGCGGTTACTATCATTAATAAAATACTTGTATCTTATTAATTGAAACATGAGGGGCTGGGTTGTGGCTCAGTGGCAGAGCGTTTACCTAGACCCTAAACCTAATCCTAACCCTAACCCTAATTCTAACCCTAACCCTAACCCTAACCCATGTGCAGGGTGCTAGGTTTGATCCTCGGTACCACGTAAAAATAAAATAAAGGTATTGTGTCCAACTACAACTAAAAGAAACCCCAAAATATTAAAAAAAAATTGAAACATGAAATGGGAACAATAGTGAAAGCTAAGGTTTCCATCACAATCCACTACTGACACCAAACACAGAATTTTATGAGTCAGTCTGATATCAAGAGTCCATAAGCCCCCTGCATCTGGGATGTGAACCCAAATCATACTACAGGGAGAATTTCAGCTTCCCAGTTGTGAAGATAATCATGTGGTCTTCCTTCTACCTCTTAAATGTGATTTGAAAATTTGCTTAAAGTTGAGCACTTTTCTAATAATAACTTTGTAGTTAAGAAGATATGATTTAGTATTTTCCATCAATTATAAGTCACATTACAACTGTTCTTCTGTAACCATAGCAGGCTGATAATTCTGTGAGTGTTAGGGCAGAGGGGGAAAAGTGACATTGCAAGAAGTTTCTAAGATTTGCAGGGCATGGTGGCACACATTTGCAATGCAACTACTTGGGAGGCTGAAGCAGGAGGATCGCAAATTCAAAGCCAGCCTGGACAACGTAGTGAGACCCTGTCTCAAAGTAAAATAAAAAGGGCTGAGAATGTAGCTCAGTGGTAGATCACCCTGCAGTCAATCCCCGATACTGGGGGAGAAAGAAAACCAAAACTCTGAAATTTGCTGTTAGGAGCTGGTATATGTGTAAGACCCTTAGGTAGGGCAAGGAATGCTTGGCCTGCTTTTCTGTGGTCAGAATACCCAGAATGTCTTGTTACAGGAATACAGGTCTAGCTTAGAGATAATTACCTGGGATTTCGGGGAACTGGAAAGATAACTAGCCATGTGAGTAGCAGCCTGAAATTCCCTGACCCTTCTCATCCCATTTCTGTCTCAGGTGGTCTATGCAATGAAAGTCAATTATTTTTTTTCTGTGAGTGGCAGAAAATGTTCTGGGCCCAGGACTCACCTCAGTTACAAACAGGCTTTGTTGTCTCTGGCCACTTGTTAAACATCTTTTTCTCTGTTTTGTCTTTTGTAAAATATGGACCATAATAATTGCTTATCTTTGTTTTAATCATTGTTCTGAGGTCTAATAACAGAGTATACTGGAGGACTTAATGCACTATATAACCACAAGGTATTTATCATCATAAGTAATAATCACAGACTTTTCTACAGAAACTGAGTGTCATAGTGCCTGTATTCAGAAGTATATAAAAATAGATATGTGTTCTTTGGAGACTGTGTGTGCTGGAAAATACACCTCCCAAAATTACTGTCTTAATGTATCACAAATGCAGCCAATCTAATGACCAAGGATCTAAATGAAGCAGCTAAATGAGGATGACTCTCAGTGATTCTCATCACTGAGAAAAGGACTCTAATGCTAGAATAGTCTAGCAGGACATACGTGGAAAAGACCTTCCGTGTTAGTCATCTTTCTGTTACTATAACAAAATACCTGAGACAATTACCATAAAGGTTTACATAACTGCAGTTCTGGGGGTTCCACTCCAAGATTGTGTAGACCCCATTGCTCTCGGCCTCTGGCGGGCATGCTAGATGGCAATGGCAGTGCAAATTGCTACCCTCATGTCTGGGTCACCTTCAAAGGCATAATCCCAATGATCTAAGGACCTCCTATAAGGTTCAACCTGCAAAGGTCCATAGCACCTCACAATAGTGCGGCCCTAGGGACCAAACTTTTAAGCACATGGACCTTTGGGAGATACTCAACATCCAAACTATAGCACCCTTCCAGGTCATTGACCTCTGCCTCTGGTAGCAATTCCAAAAATAATCAAGTCCCTGTTCTGTTTTAAATATCTCTAGGTAGGGAGCTCTTAGGAAAGGGATAGTGTTTAATCATTTCAATCCACTTAGTGAAGTTCTTCCTGATGGCTGACTGCGCCCATTATTCAAGCACATTCTGCGAACCAGGTTCTTTGAAGAAATGAGGGACAATTCAGCTGCATCCTGATGGAATATGACTCTGGGCACATCACACCTGAAGCAGCCCAATCTCTGACGTTCTCTGAACTGCAGTCATGGCCAAGGTCAAGGCTGCCATTTTGTGCACATGGTGTCAATGGTCACTGTGTGATTATAACTGTGAGTCATCAGGAGAAATCTCTCCCCACAATAAATGATCATTCCCCCTCTGGCTGTGTGGTTCATTAGAGTTTCATAAGCCACATTCACAAACATTAGTGCTTTTGGTTCTCACAAGGAGCTCAATTATCACTGGCTTCACTTGGAATATATGGGACAGGATGCTTATAGAGTTTAAATGAAATCACTGCATTCATCAGCAAGGATCAGATGACAGGACTCAGATATAGGACTTGTACCTCTAAGTGCAGAGTGCTAAGCAGGAGTCTCCAGAGAAGTCTTCCATATTACCAGAAGTCTCCTATATTAACCAAATTAGTATAGCCAGTGCTCTATGTGAAAGCAAAATTAAGTCAAACTGAATCACCAGAACCTTCCGGGTTGAGGCCAAGCACACAATACTCATTCTTGTCTGTGCCTCGTCTAGAGAATAACACACATTCATTTTACAATAAGATGACCTTAAAACAACATGCCTTCCAAACATCACATCGGGAATCAGTGTGAAGAGTCCTCTGCGATGTTGGACAAGATATTCAGCTTCTCCATGCCTTGCTTCCTTGTCTTTGCAAAAGATCAGCTAGAGTGGTCCTCACTTCCCATGGCTGTTTGTGGAAGTTAAGTGAATCAATCCCAATAAAATGCTTAGGTCAGATAGGAGAGAGTATGTCAAAAGCATGGCAGATATTACATTAGGTCCCAGGTGGGATATCATATCCCAGGTGGCAGAGAAGAGGAAGGATGAGGGGTCTGCTTGCTGGTATGTTTGTGTGCTCATGTGTGTATAAACCGTGAAGTCCTGGGCACCACGAAGGAAAACAGAAAAGTCTCCAAGAAGAGAAAATAGAAGCCAGAGATCACTCAAGAAACCTCAAGCACTTACCTCGTAGGAAAGCCCTTGGAGCTCTCATTTAGCACTCATATGTTTATTTGTTTGTTTGTTTGTTGTTTTAGGTACCAGGGATTGAACTCAGGGACTCTTAACCACTGAGCCACATTCCCAACTCTTTTTTTTTTGATATATTTTTTATTTGTAGATGGACACAATACTTTTATTTATTCAATTTTATGTGGTGCTGAGGATCAAACCCAGTGCCTCATATGTGCTAAGCAAGCACTCTAACACTGAGCCACAACCCAGTCCTTTTGTATATTTTATTTAGACACAGGGTCTCTTTAAGTTGCTTAGGGCCTCACCAACTTACTGAGGTTGACTTTGAACTCACAATCCTCCTGCCTCAGCCTACTGAGCTACTGGGATTATACGTATGAGCCACAGCGCCCGGCTCGTGTACTTTTATTTTCCACTATATATTTTTCTTTAACCAACACTCACTCTTATGCCAGATGCTAGTACAAGTGCCTTACCAAAAATAATTTATTCGAACTTCACAAAAAACAAGGGAAGGTCCTATCAATATACCCACTTTTCAGATGAGGAACTGAGTCACAGTAATATACATATAAATGCATACGTGCATAATTTAAAAAGCATAAAAATAATTGTACTGTGTATTCGTATAGTACATCATACTTTTTTTTCCAGATTCAATCTTTTTTTTTATTAGTTGTTCAAAACATTACAAAGCTCTTGACATATCATATTTCATACATTTGATTCAAGTGGGTTATGAACTCCCATTTTTACCCCAAATACAGAGTGCAGAATCACATCGGTTACACCTCCACATTTATGCATACTGCCATACTAGTGTCTGTAGTACAACATACTTTATCCATGATTTTCATGTGCATTTCTTTTAGAACTGATTCTAAATTTTGATTATCTCATTTCCCAGCCCACATCAGATTGGAAGCTGTGGAGTAGGAGTTGGGGGTGACAGTGATGGCTGACAAGATGGAAGAGCTGGTTTTGAGACAGGCAATAGGAAGACCGTCAAATGCAGCCATGAAAACAGAGCACAGGGCTGAGACTGTAACGTAGTAGAAACAAACCCGAGGCGAGTACCCTGAGTGCATGGCTCCTGTTTGGACTGTGGCTGATGGCTGGGCCACCAGGAAGATGAAGTGATGTTCCTTGGAAAAGGAATTAATGGATTTATTTTATTATTTATTTATATGGTACCAGGGAATGAACTCAGGGGTGTTTTACCAGTGAGCCATATCCCCAGCCCTTTGGGCGGGCGGCAGGAGGTACCAAGGATTGAATTCAGAGGCACTCGACCACTGAGCCACATCCCCAGCCCTATTTATATTTTACTTAGAGACAAGATCTCACCGAGTTGCTTAGGACCTTGCTAAATTGCTGAGGTGGGCTTTGAACTAGTGATCCTCCTGCCTCAGCCTCCTGAGCTGCTGGGATTACAGGCCTACACAACCATGCCTGGTGAATCAATACATTTTAAAAAGGAAACTTAACATTTTTTTTTTAAGAAATTTATTTTGCAGTGCTAGAGATCAAACCCAGGGCCTTGGAACTGCTGACAATCACAGTCCTGTGTCCCCAGCCCCAATAACAACATTTTCTTGATTTAAAAGACAATGCCCTTCTTTGGAGAAAAATTGGAAAGTACACCTTCATTTAAGAGAAGAAAAAATATCCATAATCCTATCACTCAGAAGTAGCATTTTAGTGTGTGCTTCTGTGTCTAGATTTGTTTGTCTTATAAAAACAGTTTCACATAGACATTTTTAACAATTAACAATTTAACAATTTGACAATAGTCTTTCATGAATATCTACAACTTTTTGTTGTTGTTGTTGTTTGGTTTGTTGTAGTTTTTTGTTTTTGTTTTTGTTTTGTTTTGTGCTGGGGATCTAACCCAGGGCCTTGCAGAGGCTAAGCCTATGCTCTACCACTGAGATTCAGCCCATACAACATAATTTGAAATGACTGAGAGTTCCAGTATATGCAAGCATCACCCAAATTTAACTATTCCTTATTATAACAAAGATTTCATCTTAAAGTGAAAAGGCATATTGGCTATCAGGTAATGCAGCAATGAAGACATTTGTAGCTGAATTTCTATGAATATCCCCCTAATTATTTCTTAGACCACATTATAGTCAAATTGCTCTCCAAAAAGTGGTGAAGCTCTTTGGAAGGCAGTCAAATGAGAATTAAAACAAGGGGTGGGGGGAAGGAAAACTGCTTTAGTTAAGTGGGTCTGCTTCAGTTAACAGAAAAAGTCCTTTGATTAAGGGCTATCTCCTTTCTCAATGAAGCCAGGCGTGTGAGGTCTTGCTTGTTCTCTAGGGCCTTAAGGAACAAGTTTTGTGAGCCTGCCCCAAGCTCAGTGTGTTAGAATTAGAAGAGTAGTGCACTGGACCGAAAGACCCAGATCAGTACTCTATCTCTGCTACAAAGCTACGTGACATTGGGAAAATCCTGACTCCTCTGAGTTTCATTTTCCCCATCAGTAAAATGAAAATGAGTTTTAGAATTTCAGAACTGAGACAACATCTATGCACCTTCTTTTGAAAAGAGTGGAAACGTTTACCTACGTAAGCTAGGATGGCTATAGTTCCGTACATATTTAATCTCCTGCAGTTCCTGAACCTCTGATATAGGAAGAAGAAGCCCAACTTGGCAAAAAAGTGTGGGTTCTGATCCCAGATTTGCTACTCACTAGCCCTGACAGGTTAAGCAAGTTGCCTTCTTTCTCTGGAATTAATTTTCCCATTTATAAAATTTGTTTGTACCACATGGCTCCCATCCTCAAGATTTTGTTGTAATCCTCAGTAGTGACTCTGAGATAGACTGAGAACAGTAGTTATTTTTTTAAAATATTTTTTAGTTGTAGATGAACACAATATCTTTATTTATTTAAATATTGTATTAGTTATTAATGGACCTTTATTTATTTATTTGTTTATATGCGGTGCTGAGAATCGAACCCAGTGCCTCACGCATGCGAGGCAAGCGCTCTACTACTGAGCTACAACCCCAGCCCTATTTATTTATTTTTACGTGGTGCTAAGGATAGAACCCATGCCTCACATGTGCAGGGCAAGCGCTCTGCCACCGAGGCCCAGCCCCAGCCCAAGAACAGTAGTTATTAATCCCACGAAGCAAACAAGATCCTGGAAGCTTAAGTCTGTACCTACAATGGCCTAGTTTGTGTTTTCATCTGCTTCTTTCTGCAAGGCTGGTAACAATGGATAAAACGAAGGTCATGTCTCCAGATTGTGACTAAAAAGAAAAATTTGGAAGATGACTTTCCCAGTCCTTTTCCCTAAAGGAGTCCTTTCTCCATGTCCTTCTTCCTTTTCACTACTGGTATTCCTCTGTTATTGTTTTAAAGGTAGTGTCACAGAGACCCAGCATAAAACTGAGTTCCTTACCACATCATGAGATTTTTGAAACCAAGGATATCTTATGCATCACATATTCCCAGAATCTGACATCATGTTTGGCACATAACTAATGATTAATAATTGTTGTCATTAAAAGCAGAGAGGTGAACAGACAGGAGTCCATACAGAATGGCATGTATCTGACTTCCAGTCAATGGTTGGTTTCAGACAACTAGGGCACAGTAGGAGTCTTAAGAAATACCAGCAGTCACAAGGTACAAGTCATGAGAAGGAAGCCTAATGGAACCCAAAGACATGGATTCAAATCCTGGTTCTGACACTTGCTACCTGAGTGCTCTGAATCTCAGTTTCCTTGAATGCAAAATGAAGATGATAATGCTTGCTTCATTTACTATTTGTCACACACACACACACACACACACACACACACACACACACATATATAATAATATATAGTAGAGGTTCATTCAAGATGACTGTTGCTTCAGGAAAAGAGACATTATAAGATGATTTAGGGGGAGACCACGGGCATCAAGGGAGATCTTTGGAAAATTTTGTTCTTGGACATATTTAAAAGAAGATCAGCAAGAATCGTCTATGCTTCTCATTGCCGCGTTCATCAGTGGGATGTGTACGTGGACCTGCATGGACACCCAAGAGTATGCACCCCCTCTTTAGTCTCTCATCTATAAATAATACCCGGGGAGGGAACATGGCATTTTTCCTCCTGTGGGCACACTTAGAGCACTTCAGAGATTGCCACCTGGCACACAAGGAGTGCATTTTCTTGGAAATTCATTAGGGCAGTTCAGTGTTCTAAGAGTTTGAAATTTGGCCTTTCCTAAAACTCAGTGCGTGAGCACATAGATGGCCAATTTGGCATATGGTATGTCAGATCCAAATCCAGCATCTTTTCTTCCTGATACCTAAAAGAACACCAAAAAACAAAACAAAACAAAACAAAAAACCATTGACATTTTTAACTGATAGATGATCAGGGAATGTAATTTACTTTAATATTGTTAAAAAAAAAAAAAAAGATATTCACCACCAACAACCACAAAATGCCAGAAAAGTAAGTCTGCTTTAAAAATACATAGGTGGGATTCCAAAGATTCTGTCATTCTGTGCTTTCGAATGACTCGTCCCATAGTGGTCATCTCATTACCCCATAGGCAAAGTTTACCCATCCTACCAGATCCAACTCAAACAGCATTCCCTTTACCAATCCCTCACTTCTCTTGATTCTAGATTGGCCCATGGACTATTGCTTAGGGGCCAGTGTTGTGGATAAATACACAACTAAGAATTTACTGGATGAAATTCATGTTCGACAGAGTTTCTGTTGTTTTGTTTTGTTTCAGTCCTGCAGAACTGGTGCCTTCCAGATGGGGTGGGCCTCACTGATTCTAGCCTCACAGGGGTACACGTCTCCCCAGCAACCAAACAGCTCTGGTCAGGAGCAAGCAACAGCAGACTTGCAGCCACCACTTGCTGTTGTCACTGACAGATTCCTCTAAAGGATCTGATTTGGGGTAATTGTTAAAAATAATAGTTAATTTTTTAAAGCTCCTCTCACATACCAACTACCCATTATAAATCATTTCAAATTCTGACAACCACCAAGGAATTTTTTACCATTTCAGAAATAAGGAACTAAGAGTTTAAAAGGTTAGGTAACTCTCCAAAGGCCACCCAGCAGGCACATCATTGTATATTAACTCAAGTTCAGTGTATGGCTTGCTCTAGTCCTGCTTGGGCTCACAGCAATTAACAAAGAGTGATTATTATTATTCTCATTATTATTACTTTCCAAAGTGATGAGTTGCAGATCTTCTAGAGAATTCCAGACTCTATATTCTTTCCATTATGTCACAGTCCTCCTAACTTCTTTCCTATGACTCCTTTCTAGTTGAAAATAGTGTTAGAAAAAGATGGTCACTCCCTTAGTATCAAATGACATAATGCACAGAAAATATTTGGAAAGTGGTAAAGCACTCATGAAATTGTACTGTATTCTGACAATAATTATGTTATTTCTGAAATCAGAATTAATATTATTAGTAATAAATATGTTGGTGATCAGATAATTAACATTACTATTATTTACATTTATTATTTATTACTATTATTAACATTACTATTATTTATTTTTATTACTATTGGCCTGTATTTGTCATGGAAATCCTGCTGGGTAGGAATATTGTCTTATTTTTTTGCCTCCACAGAGTAAGCACTTACGTTAAGAAATAAATGGTGCATAAGACAATTGCATTTACTTACTTAGGAGGTAGGCTAGAATCTATGAAAAAGCCTGGGTTTGGTCTGGGCTGACTCAGAGGCTGGATGGATCAGGGACAATATACCTAGTCGCAGAGGATGGAGCTCTAATACATGCCAGGTACTGCTTCAGTCACAGGGAAAACGGCCGTGAACAAGAGAGGCAAAATCTAGCAAAGGAGGCCAGATAATCTAAACAATACAGGTGGCATTGGAGAGTGAAGGAAAACAAAAATGGTTCACACGAAAGAGAGTTAAGAAGTAGGACAGAGTCTGTGGTGACTTTACACATCAGACTTCAGTGCTTTCTTACTGTATACTGGACATTGTGGACTTTACATTGCTCCAAAACAGCATTTCCCTTGCTCTGGAGAGTGTTGGCTAATTTATATACAGATTAGCTTGATCCTTTTGAGGCTTGTTTAAAGTTTCTGATGAAGGGTTCTCTGAGCAGGTGGATGAAGAAGAGGAGCCTGTCATGTTCAGATCTGAGAGAACAGTGTTCCAGAAAAGATTAAGACCACAAAGCAGAGTGGGATTGGACAGAAGGACAGTGTCGGGGAAAACATTCAAGAGCCACATTGTTTAGGCCCTTTTTAGCCCCAGTTAGGAATTTGGGTTTTAATTTCAATATCAAGAAGAAGCCATTGGAAGCTTTCAAGGAAAAGAATGATGTGCTCTGACTTTTGCTTAAAAACACTTCTGGCTACTAGTGGAGGATGGGTTGAAGAGAGGCAAAAATGTAACCAGGAGACCAACTAAAGTTTATACCTATTTGAGTTTTATTTTTCCTGAGTAGTTTAGAGATTATTATTTGCATTTTTAATTCATCACAACTTCCCCGAAATTAATGTGATGCCATTTTACCAACATTGTAAGAATTTTACAGTAGGATGTTTTCATATATTCTACTTCTGCCTATATCATAAACCATACTTTTGCATAATAACTTTTCAGGAAATCCACACCTATAAATGATGCTCTTTACTCCCAGAGGGCTTTCTTTAACATTCTATTAGTGCAGATCTAGTTGAAATGGATTATCCCAGCTCTGAAAAAAGAAGTAGATTTTCATTGGACATACAGTTTTTCTTTTTCTTTTTTTTTTAAGAGAGAGAGAGAGAGAGAATTTTAATATTTATTTTTTAGTTATCAGCGGACACAACATCTTTGTTTGTATGTGGTGCTGAGGATCAAACCCAGGCCACACACATGCCAGGCTAGCGTGCTACCACTTGAGCCACATCCCCAGCCCGGACATACAGTTTTTCATTGGCAAGTTTTCTTTTTTCCTTTCAGCACTCTAATGATGTAATTCCATCGTCTTCTGGTTTTCATTGTTTCGGATGAAAAGTCATTGGTATTCTTATTATTGTTTTATATGTGCTTTTTCTTTTTCTTTTTTCCCTTGGTGGTACTGAAGCTTGAACCCAGAGGCAGTCTACCACTGAGCTATACCCCCAGCCCTTTTTATTTTTTATTTTGAGACAAGGTATTACTGAGTTGTTGGTGCTACCCTCAAACTTGAGAGTCTCTTGCCTTAGCCAACCAAGCTTGTGGGATTATAGGCATGCACCACCACACCTGGCCGTACCTGATTTTTTAAGGATTTTTCTACTCATCTTTGAATTTCAGCAATGTGACTACAACATGCATTGGTCTGATTTTCACTTGTGGTTTTGCTTCTTGAGGTTTGTTGAATTTCTTAGATCTGTGTATTGATATCTCTTGTTATATGTTGAGGGGAAATGGTCATTAGGTTTTTAAATATTTTTTCTGACTCAACCTATTTTATCTCCTGTAATATCAGTTATGCCTATATTAGAACATTTTTTTTTATTTTCCCTCAGTTCCCTGGCATCTGTTTATTAGTTCAGTCATTTTACCTCCTGTACTTCAAGTTCTTCATCTCTTCTTATACAGATCTGCCATTAAGTTCATTCAGTAAATTTTTTAACTTTATATATTAATTTTTACTTATAAAAATTTCAATTGTTTTTTTATAGTTTTTATTTCTGTACTAAGATTATTTATCCTTTCACCTATTATGTCTAGTTCTGGCTTTAAATTTTTTACATTTTGAAGTCCTTGTAGACTAATTCCAACATTATAGTATCTCTGGATCTGTTTCTTTTGACTGTTTTTTCTCCTTTCATTTGGGTCATATTTTTTCTGTCTCTGCATAGCAGGTGATTTTTTTTTTTTAATTGTATACTGGACAGTGTGGATTCTACATTGTTTCAAGACTGCACTTGTCTTGCTTTAAAGAAGGTTGAGTTTTGTTCTGACAGGTTGTTCTAGCTGTATACTTTTGAGATTCGATTTTAAGGTTTTTAAATGTTTTTTTTTTACTTGGACACAACACCTCTACCTCATTTATTTTTATGTGGTGCTGAGGACCAAACCCAGGGCCTCGCACATGCTAAGTGAGCACTTCACGGCTGAGCCACAACCCCAGGCCTGTTTTTAAAGTTTTTGAGGGAAGAAATAGTGGAACTCTTATTCAGAGCTAGGATAGGTTTACTTCAAAGATCTTGCCTTTCCGAGATCTCAATTAATGCCCAGTATGTATAGTAAGTTCTCTCTATTCTGGTTTCTCAGATCTCCAGTGTTTACCAGTCCTATGCAATCTCTGGAATTTCTGTTTGGCTCATAATTTCTCAGTAATTCTATGCCATGGCTCACAGTCTTGCCTTATACATTCTGTTGAGTCACAAGTTAGTGTTCAGCCAAGAATTCAAGAATTTTTTTTTTCAATGGGCTGGGAATGGAACCCAGAGCCTTGTACATGCTAGGTAAGTGCTCATCACTGAGCTAAGCCCCCAGCTCAAGGAGAATTTTGTGTATATTTCTGGAGCACGCCCCCCCCTGCCCCTGCCCCATATCCACTGCACAAATTGCAGCCTCCTCATCAACCCTAAACTCCCATCTCCACGTCATTCCTCAGTGAGATCATTGTCCTCTGCTTGAGTTCTCCTTTCCCCCACCACAGTTCAGAAGATGTTCCAGACAAAAGCTTCAGGGTGACTGTGGACTGACATCATGTGTCTCCCTTTTCTCAAGGATCACACTTCTTCTCTGACTATTGCCTTAAGTGTGAAAATGTCTGCATCAGTTGTGTATTTGTTTACAGCTGTTAAGACTAGTCTGGTGTTAATTACTTCACCATGACTTGTATAACTGAATGATTTATTTCCAGTTGTTGTTCATCCCCCTCCATCTTAGATGCATGGCCATGGCTTTATCCTAGAGAAACAGAATGTCTCTGAAAAGGCATATGAAGATATATATACATATATATTATTTTAGGCCAAGATTATGGCCAAGGTGCTGCACATAATTCAAAGTGTTGTTTCCAAATTCTGAATTAATGTTTTTCTTGTAAGTATGGTTGTGTGCTTTTGTAAATTTGTATGACAGAGAGGAAGAGTGAAAGAAAATGAGTATGAGAAGGCAGAAAAGAGGATCAAGCAAATATAAATGTAGGGACAACATACCTGAAGGTTCAGGATCTTTATTTCTTAAAATAATATTCATCATAAAAATCATTTAAAACTTAAATATTTTAAGAAATATCTCTAGTCATTTAAGTTCAATTTTTAAATTATTATCGTATGCAAGCATTGTTTCAATTACTTCACTTTTCAATTTAATTTAATTTTGTTTTATTTTGCAGTGCTGGAAATTGAACCCAGGGCCTTGCACTTATGTGCTTTACCACTGGGTTACATCCTCAGCCCCAACCTTTTTATTTGTATTTTTGCTTTTGCTTTCACTTTTGTTTTCTTTTCTTTTGAAGTACTAGGAATGGAACCCAGAACCCTGCACATGCCAAACATGCTAAGCAAGAGCTCTGCCACTGATCTACACCCCCAGCCCTCTCAGGGTGCTTCATGTATTTTAACTTACTAATAGTCACAACGACTCTTTGTGGTCAGTTCCTGTTTTCTCCCCATTTCACAGGCTATAAAACTGAGATGTAAACAGATGATATAACTTGTCCAAGATTGAGGATTAACAGGTAGGAGCTGGGATTTGATCCCAAGGGATCTGAATCACAAAATCTTCATTTTTAACGTCTATGCTGCCTTTATAGTAGAAAATGAATTTGACACTGTCTCCTGTGCCACTCCCTTATACAAAATTGAAAAAAAAAAAATCCATGGTAAGTTTTAGTGGATGATAAAGCTAAAAAAACCCTGTGAGAGAAGTGTGACAATTGAAGAGATAGCCACTCTGTTGGTCATGGTTTTTACGCTGGACTCTTCCCATCTTCCACTTCATCAATTTCAGGCACCACTGTTTTTTTGTTCTGTTTTGTTTTGGTTTGGGTACCAGGGCTTGAATTCAGGGGCACCTGACCGCTAAGCCACACTCTCAGCCCTGTTTCATTTACAGACAGGGTCTCACTGAGTTGCTTAGCGCCTCGCCATTGTTGAGGCTGGCTTTGATCTCCGGATCCTCCTGTCTCAGCCTCCTGAGCCCCTGGGATTACAGGCGAGTGCCACCGCACCCAGCACCACTGTTCTCTTTTGATGGTTGAGTGACATCCAGATATGGGCCAAGGTTGATGAAAAAGTCAGGGAGATTTTCAGGGTCTTGCTTCTTAATGCAGGCTGCTTGGCATTGGGATGATCCATCCTTTTTGAATATAAGAAGTTGTTGGGGGGTGGGGGGAGGTGGGGATCACTTCTCAAAATATTTTGCACCAGGAGACTTTCAGTCTCATTCTACTTCTTCTGCCCTTGGGGCAGTGAAACTGGGAGTGACCAGAAGCACTGGGTCTCTGGGATTTTAATTCCACTTTTTTTCCTGAAATGTGAAATCTCCCTGGGATGTTGAGATTTCAGGAAGGAAAGCAGATTGCAGTCTATTATTATAGCAAGATCATTTCTCTTTGGCCACCAAACAGTTGTTCTCTGAGTCATGAACTACATTCAGGAGCTGTCGAACCAAACTGTCTTTGAAATTCAGAGGAGAAAGTCTGTGCAGGTGCCAAAACCAAGAGTCACTCAGCACATAGCAGTGCATAGGGTCCGGAGCAATGTCAGGACTCACCCCTTGCAGCGAGTGTAGACCTTCCAGGGCCTGCTTTACAGGAAGGATCCCAGATCATAAAACCTCAGGTCCTTGCAGACAGGGGATGCCATTGTCCACTCCCTACTCTGTTGGCAGGTCCGTGGTTCGTGGGTCATCTCCCTGAGTATTTTTTACGTGGATCGAACCATGTATTATGGAGAGGGTGTTTCATTTGTCAAGGAATCTGCATTGAACACTATAATTCATAAAACAAAATAGATGGAGTTTGTATTTGGAAAGATAACATCTTCTTTATTGGGAAGACCTTGGTTTAAACAGATCTGCTTGGGCCCATTTAGAACAAGAAAGCTAATCTTTTTTTTTCCCTTATCAATCACATTTCTGCAATTATTGTGTATAATTATTGTGTATTTTTCTTTTCTTTCTGGAAGGAGTCTCCTGTTGAAGAAAGAATCTAAAGAGATGCATAAGTTCCAGGGAACTTTCCTTTAAGACTTATAACTCCAAGATAAATTTGATTTTTATTTACTTGTGTTCTTTTTTTTTTTCCACATGAAAAATGTGTGTCTTCTTCAGAGATCTTGGGTTAAAAAATTTTTTTTTCCTTGTGCTGGTTGAAGAAGAATCTCAAGCTTTAATGCTTTTTTGTGTGGGGGGGTTATTTTGTGAAGAATTTCAAGTTGTACTCCACAACTTATGTCTTCTATAAAACCAAGAAATACTCTTTACTCTGTATATATTAAAGATATCTTCCAACTGATATTTCGCTGAAGAAATTGGGCCACCTCGCGTGATACGTTCCTGGTTAAATATTTAGGAACTAGTATTTTGAGAATCACCCACACTAACAGTAATCAACACTAAAAATGTCCCACTGAAGGGTCGATTAGGAATTGATTCTCTTTCTCCCTTTTAGTTCTTTTCAAATACAAAACTTCCCCCTACCAGCAAACTGTTTGCAAAGTTCCATGTGATAAAATGCTGGGCTTAAAATCATGATAAATCATCATCAGTCTCTTGAGAATTCCAGGACTTGAAGCCAGTCGAAGTTTCATGATCAGGTGTCAGGGGTCCAGAGTATACAGCTGAGCTGCAATGGTGTTGGCTCCAAGGTTAAAAATAGAGGACCTCAGTGTCATTGCCTTTGATCATGACGCAGCCCACAAGAACGTCAGTAAGGCTCAAACCTGCATCCAATGCCACTAAAGGGTAAATAAATTACACTGAAGTGACTCAGAAGGCAGATAGAAGCAAAGATGGGCAGAGGTAACAGCCCCACTTGGAACTCATTAGAAAACATAAAGAACCGCAGGACCCAGACAAGCTTCATTTATGAGCCTTCTTATATTCTTTATGGGAAAGAATATACATATGCTGATGTGAGGAGGCTGCTATCTGTATTTTGGACATTCCTGGGCACTTTTCATACATTCAAGCCAATGCACTTTTTCCTTTCAATCAGACGAAGCACTAAGTACTAAGAAGGTCCATCTTAAAAGAGAGGCTAGATGTTGGTAGAAAGACCTTGATTTTTGCTGTCCTCAATCCTACAGTAACCACTTGTTTCTTGGAAAGCCTCCTGCAAGGACATTGAGCCACTACTGATGCTCATCTTTGTCATAGTAATTTGACTGTGTTTTCTTTTTAACCTTGCTACATTTTCTTGGGGCAGGACATGGCCCGGTTGTCCATTGACTTTCATGAAGGCATCTCTGGAAGGTTTTGAAGTCCACTGGTTAAAAGAGAAAAGTGCTTTTGTGTTTGATCAGAATGCTGAGTCACCCTTTAAAGCAGCCACGCGGCAAACAAAGTGAGAGCTTTATAAACCTTGGCTTTGAAGTCAACAACCCTGGATCTTGACCCTTGCCACACGGAGACCATATCTCTTAATGTCTCTAAGCTTCCCTTACCTTTGCTTTAAATATCAACATCTATTGAGCACTTACTATGTACCAATTACTAGGCTCAGCCTTTTACTCATTTAAAACTCACAACAGTACCATGGAGTACACATCGTCATCCCCATTTTTACAGATAAAGAAACTGAGGCTCAGAAAGGCTGTGAAACTCATTCAAGGTTGTACAGCTCAAAAGTTAAAGAGGTTCAAATCCTTGTTAGTGTCATTTAGAATCTGAGCTTTTATTTCTGAAATGGAGCTAATTATGGCATCATTAGCGACACTATGAGGGTCAAAACAGAGAATGCTTGTAAAGGCACCAAAGTCATATACACATATAAGGTATTTTAATTGTTAGAATTAGATCATTTTAGAAAAGGGAAAACTAAGAAATAGTTATCTGTCATGGTCATGAGAAAGTACATTCAAATACCTGTTAAGCAGAGGTAACTGGTTCTAAGTTAACCAATTTAGAATATCTTGAATACATTATTTTTCTTAAGAGTACCCCTTCAAAATATTCAATATGATATGCAGCATAAATAAGGCAGGATAGATGATCATTCTGTTTTACATTGAGCCAGTCTTTAGGAAGCTGACAACCTAAAAGATGAAAAGAAGTTATTCTATTTGTTCCGTCTGAGCCAAGATTCATGCCAGTTAAATGTTTAAGTTATGAAGATCTTTGCACAGAAGTTCAACCCTAACACTCCAGATACCATAATGTAGGTTGCCAAAAAGCAAGAAAGTATTATTACCTGTCATCATAAGAGGAATCAGTCTATGAGACTGAGACGAACTCTTTCTTAAATCTTTGCCACAGTAAAGTACACACAATACCAAGTTATTTGCATCCAAATAAAAGTTTGAATGGACCTCTATGAACATTTAGTTTAGAAACACAGTGATCAAAATGTTTGTAAATTTATAGTTAAAAAAAACAACCCAAACAAACAGAGAACACAACAACAAAGACTTTCAGAAGATTTATCTCAGGGTCCGATGCCCTTTCTCAGAAATGAATAAAATCCTGTGTTTGGGCCACAAGGCCAATTCTGTTTCCCCTTCCGCTGGTTCAGTGGGTAAAGCCCACACTGTGCCTCTGACTTTGCTCACCGAGATTGTCCTCTGCAGTCAGGACTCGGTTGACAGATGGTGTGTGTGTGAAGTTCAAGAGAAGGCTCAGGTCTCTCCCTACCTTCCTCCCAACTGCATCAGAGAGTCCACAAGACACCCCACCCCCAGCCGTCAGCAGGAAAGCCACGTCCCCATGGGCTACCGAGAGTCAATGTGCCTCTTAGAGTCAGACATCTGACTTGCCTCAATCTAGTTCTAGTTATGAAACTCATCAGTTATTTCAGGGTTGTCTAGACAGCTAGATCCAGAGTAAAGGAGGGCCTTCTCTCTATCTCCATAAGAACAGGTAAACTCATCCCTCGTTTTCAGAGAATATACCCTTTGGGGAGCCTGGGATATGGAAAAGTTGAATTCATGCTTCTATCCCTTACAAAGAAATATTTTCCAAATTCTTCAATTTAATTATGAAAATAATATCCTAATTATAAATGGGCATATTAATCTATATAAAATTTAATATCTTCTCCCCCACCCCCCCTACCAGGAGTCTGGTAATAGGGGAAAAAAAAAAAAAAAAAACAACCTTTGAGTTGTAAACTGGTATCACATTTGGTACATGTTTAATAATTTGTTTTTATTGAAAAGAATACCATCTTCTAAAATTGGGGCTGCCTCGTGAAATCCCCTGAATGGTCCTCTTACTTGCAAATTATCTTAACTGATCTGCTAAACTGCAAAGACTTCTCTCCTGAAAAACCAAAGCTGCCTCCTGCTAAAGGTTTTGCTGAATCACAGAACCAGTTAGTATCTGACGTTCCAGCCTCTCCCTTTTTGTCCACAAATAGGAAGGGGTTTGTACTCTTGACCATTCTGAAGTGGTTTTGTTCCACTGCATGGGCTCTGTCCTTGGAGAGGGTATTACAGGGATGGATTACCCTGAGGAGGGAGAGACTGGCTAAGGGAGTTGAACATACTGCACATCATTTGGAGGATAGAAGTTTTCCTGTTGACATGCCTATAGAACCCTGTTGATTTCTCAGAGCTCCATGGCCCCCAAATTCTTGGGACAGATTTTACTACCTGAAGTTGGAGTGTCACTTTCATTGGAAAAGGAAGAGGATTCAAAATCATTTTTAGGATACATGGAAGAGGTATAAATAGAAGAGGTGGTAAACACTGCAAGGTGATTTTATTAAAAAAAAAAAAAACAGAATTGTAACTAATTGATAGAATTTGAAATTGTTTTTAAAAAGTGATAGTGTGGATTTACCAGCTCAGCCTTCTTTCCTCTAGATTTTACTAGAATATGCATTCAGAGAAGAAAAGAGCATGAACAAGGAATCATCACAAGGCAAATAAAGAAATTAATCCCCTTCGGAAATTTATTATTTTTTTTGTTTTTCGGTGGGAAGTTATAAGAATACTACCAGCTGAACCCCAACCCCTGGCATAAGAAAAGGATATTTTCAAAAGGCAATCAGGAATTTTAACTTTGGCATGGGGTCTACATTTCCACAAGGTTTATGATCAAAATTGTTTGTGCCTTGATTATTCCCCCTTTTGGTTAGCTCATCCTGATTCCTGGATCGAAGGCCATTTGGGATACCAAACAGCATTTTTTAGAGTCGTTTCTGTTGTGGACTTCAAGGATACCAACAACAACAGAGAAGAAAAATAATGTTGCTTAAATAACATTTTAAGTCCAATTGAATAATAAAATTCAAGCAGATGTATGTGTTTTAGATAGTGCATCAAAGCTTTATTTTCCAGATCTTAATCTGGAGGAAGAGAAAGTTAATTTATTTGAAATGACTAAAAATGAAGGAAACCATGCAAGTCTTTATCAGGACAGCAATAGTAACTGTTAGAGCAATAAACTGCCGTAGATTGAAATTTCTGATTCTACTGTATTTTTAACTTTTTCTGGTCTGCTATTAGCCTTAATATGATGACACTTTAGTTTTTTGATGACTTTTTTTTCCATATCTCTTAAGCAACACTTTTTTTTTTTTTTTTTAGGTAAAACATACAGGTATAATTGTCTTACGACACGATCATTGAATTTTTTTTAAAGTTTCAGCAAAATTTAATTGAACTAATTTTATGTTTAACAAATTAAACTATTCCTTCATCCAGTTTCTTCCCTAAAAAGAATTACCTTTAAGTAGAAAGTAAGCGATTTGTTTAACAGAACACAAAGATTTTTAAAATTCTTTCTTTTTATTTTTGTAAAATGGGGGTAAAATACTTTTACTTGTTCATGAAAACTGGAGATAAAAAGAAGGTAGTAATTCACATTTTCTTGCACAAGTACCTAACTAAGATCTGTGATAGGCTTTCGAAGGGGGAAAGGAAAGCCCTGATTTTAAGTTTTTAAAAATGTGTACATGTATCTGGATCATGACTACTTAAAATGACACAAGATTTCTGGAAGACCTCAGATACATCAGTGAGGTTGCATGTAGAAAACTGTAAGAATTATAATTCAAAATACAGCTGCCAAAATAAAATACGGTTTCAAAAATCACAGTCCCCCCACCCCAAGCCTTGTTCAGTCTAGTTACCTGTCTAGACATGTAAATTGAACTGAAGAGTTGAAGCAATTATTCAGATAATTCAAAGGAAAAGAAATCTCAGTGGGAAAAAAAAAAAGAAGAAGACGAAGATTTGGAGAGGCTGAGCTATCTGAATTGTTTGTCTTCACTGATCAATTCAATGGATAATTGCTCTTCATCCTGAGAGTAGGAAGAGGGTCACAAGATTTGAGCCAGGGAGAAATTTCATGAACATTTTTTTTTTCTCTTTCTTTTTTCCCTTTTTTTTTTTCTCCCCTGTGCATCCAACTTCAGTGAAATGTGTATATGTTAAAGGAAAAGAAAATAAGAGTCTTGGAGAATCCTCTTTTAAGAATATATAAAATTATTTTTGGAAGGGATAAACAAAAATTACTTTAATAATGACTCCCCCTCTCTCCCAAAAAAAAGTTTTCAGAAGACTAACCTTCTAGATACCTTTCTTTTTCAGATGAGATGATCAGAAGTGAAAAGAAACTCATTAAGCTATCTATAAACTGCATGTGATAGCTCTTAGTTCAAATGATATGGTATTAGCATATTCTTGTGAATTATACAATTTAAATAAAAATTATTTAAATTGAGATTTTTACCTGTACATCTGGCACATGCTAAGGTAGTTATTGATAGATGCTAAAATAACAGTCAAGCTTTAAAGTTCTAAAAGTTCAGAAAGTCAGAAGTAATTACGTTGATCCAGCCAGCACAAGATAGCCGGCCTTTTGAAAATATTTTGAAAATCCATTACGAATATATTTTTTTAAAAAATTCACATAAAACTAAACTGGGTTACAAATTTCGAGGTTAAAAATTAAGTAGATTAATAGTCCAGGAAATATATCAGATATTTAAAACTTGAAATGCATTCATTCCAGAAATTAGTACTGCCAAGACCTGTCAAATGTCTTATTAGAAAATTAGAAGCATATTATTTGGACCAGAAATGGTTAAATAAATACAAAAAAGAAGCTTAATATTTGTCTCATTTGTTCTTCAAATATAGACTTGTGAAATATAGTCCACAGAATCATGTTAATTTTAATAGTGCTTTAAAAATAAGTTCAGGCACACACAAAATTTAAAGGGAAGTTCTTTTACAAACAAAAATATAAAAACAACGTTGCCAAATATAAGACATGAAATTACCTTTATCTGTTTACAAAAAGCCTAAACTTCTTGAAATTAGATTGACAAAATAGAAAAAGAAAACAAAATCAAATTTTCTCCAAATTTAACTTTTCAGAATATATATTATGATTTTGTAATATTTTAAAACTTTTTCAAGATGGCATATTTAAATATTTTAAGCTCTTAACCTAAGGCTTTTTAAATCTGGTGATGATATAATGGCAATAATCACTAAATATAAGGGTAATGGTATTGTTTTATAAAATTATTGAACAATTAAATGCCTGAAAAATTATTGATTATTTTTAAATTTTATGTATTTTCAAAATTAAAATAAAAATAGAGAATTGTAGAATAATCTGAAAAATTAAACTTTGTTATTAATAAATATAATTTGGCAATTGATTTACAGTTCACAAAAAAGAAGATAAGTCTAAATGTTTTTAGAGAATCATATGTACATTATCAGCATGAAATACATTTTATCACATTTATGAGGACCTTCTTTTAAAAGAAACAACCAAATTATATAGAATATACTATCTCTGCAAATTACCTTGCTTAAACTTTTATCTACTATGAATATTTTGTTGAAGGCAAATTGATCATTATAGAAATTCACTGTTAACTCAATCCTTTTATCTGAGACTATAATTCATAAAAATGTTAAGAAGACCAAAACAAACAATTTTGGCTTAACAGTTAGCATAGGATACTGTTAAAAACAGATAGGATTATTTATTTTCTCTCACAAGAAATTACTGGCAATTTCTCAGTTTTAATATGAAATATTTCTAATCCACAAACATTTTTACTTAGGAATAAAATGGTAAACATTTAAAACTCTTCCTATACTTTTAAAAACAATTTAAATTCTTGATATTTGCTCAAATACGAGTATTTGAATTATTAAAAAGAAGATGAACAAATTTCATTAGCTAAAAGTTTTATTTTCATAAAAATCAAAGAATTACTAAGACGGTATGGATTGCTTGAGATTTTCTTTTTTTAAAAAAAGTTCTTTAAAATTTTGAATTTTTAAAATTCTGTATTGTATCTATTTGTAAAACAGTAGGAAAGTATGCATTCTGAATACTATTACTAGCATTTGCTAAAAATTAAAAGCAATCTTATCTAAATATAAAAAGAAAAATTAGTTAAGCTGTTTCTAGATTTGTAAAGCAGAATAACAAAATTTTACTTTCAATTCCAACCATTTAAGTAATTTTGTATTTTATTGCTCAGAATTTTTTGTTTTACTCTTTAGTTGGAAATACCAACCATCTGTTTATTTCAATTTGTTTTTAAATTCTAAACGTAGAGTATAGATTCTAAGTATGTTACATATTCATTTATTAGTTTTTTAAAATGCATAAAATAATGCATTTTTTGTTTTACATACAAACAGATGAACTAGTAGCAAAAAACAGGAACTATATGGCATGTTAAACTTTTGTTGTATTTTATTTTTTAAGTGCCTAAAACAATGATTTTATGAAAAGGAATGATTTTATTTTATCTGAAATCTATAGTATCTTAAGTTATGCTTTGGAAGGAAAATGACAATATTTTTTTACCAACTGTCTATTTTGCCAATTCTTAGATTTAAATAAAATAGCTGCAACCAGTTAGTTTTAATGCAAATTTTAATTCAAAATATAGTATAAAATCATATCTTGGTAAACTAAATATTTACGTTAATACAGAAATAAATGTTATACATCCTTGGAGTAAAAAAAAAAAAAGGAGATATTACACAGGAAAATAGGAACTATTATTGAAAGAATCAATGCAAAGGGAGTTTTAATAGAGTTTTAGATCCTTCAAACCCATAGCTAAATAGTGCATTTATTGTACTTAATTAGTCTTACAGTCTTGAAAGTTAAAGAGGGACCATGCAGTTTTAGAAGGTGCTAAAGGTTACATGAATCAGCTCTAACTATCTAATGTTTACAAACATCCCATTTTTAGGTACCACCCAGGTAGCATTGCCCTATACATTTTTAAAATTTTCATCCAGACGTCTTGTTATTGTGAAAGCAAAATAATTCATTTTATAGTCACAATTTAAAGCTTTCCTGACGTGATTGGTTATTTAAATACTGAAATGTTAGCCCTTGATTTTTTAAAATATTTAACTTAATTATAATTAAATATATTTAAGGAAAAAATAGTTTTATGAGTTAAAATAAAAGTGACATGATTTGACAAGAAATTTACAGTGATACTTTATTAAATAGGAACAATAGATGAGAACTAAAATGGCATTTTGCCATTTTATTATTCTTCACCATTATTCATTCACTAGATATTAAAAGACACACTTTTTTAAAATAGTAATGTTATATCTGTTAGCATGTAATTTTTAGTAAACTTTTTAAAACTTCATAATACTAATAAATTTGTATTGTAGTATCTTAAAGTAGTTGCCAATATTGATGAAAACCTGACAATTAAATGATGTTTATTTCTCAAGTATATTTTCAGGTATCCTAAATAATATTCTTTTCTTTAGATTTTTGACTAAAGAATTCTGATATAAAGCTAATCTTTAAAGTCTTGATCACAATAAATAAATCTTTAATAAAAGTTTTGATTTTTGCCTAATATTTTAAAATTATTTTATCTCTGTTAAAATGATATTTCTAGAAAGAATTAAAATGCACTGACAAAATTTTCTTTTCACTAGTTTTAATGCAAATAATATTTTTAAAACTCTTCACAATGATACATAAATTTTGTTTTTATGAAATTATCATTTTTTACAGAATGTCTATAAGAAACACAGAGTTATAGCTTAAAATGTTTTGCAACATGCCAAATAAAATAAATATTATAAAGTAATGATTATTTTTAATTACCAGAGAAATTGAACCTTCTCTTGATGAAACTTTCTTTCCTCTTATAAGCAAAAAAATTTCTTCATTTTCTTTCTTTAATTCTTTCTTTCTTTCTTTTTTATCGGCTTCTTGTCTTGTTTTTATAGCAATATCACATTTTGCTGTTTTTATAGCAATATCCCATTTTTCTGAAGAACTTTCTATTTGTAACTTACCCCAAATAAAAGATTTATTTTAAGCATCCTCATTGACATCATTATTGGTTCCTGCTTGGCAACTATCAACTATATCTTTTTTGCTGTCCAAATGTTACAAGAAAAAAAAATAACCCTTTGGTCTTGATTACTTTCCATTGTCCCTTATTGACTATAATTTTAAAAAGCATTTTTAATTTTCAAGATTTGACAGACACGAGATGAGCACATGCTTGCAACTTACAGGTAGAAAATAAATCACCTACCCCAAAAGATGGTGAGCAATTATAAACGTTATAGATACGCAGGAGAGGACCACTACACCCCCGACCAATTTTTCAGACTACTTAAAAGCATTGTGGAAAAAAAAAAAAAAAAAAGCATTGTGTCCTAATACTGACTTGGCTGGATTAGAACTAGTCTGCATAGCTGTGTTAACTTTCTAAATCTTTTTTAAAACCTGCATCTGGATGGCAGGAGAAATCATAAATGAATTAATGTATGGAAACATACCTCATATACTTTAGATACAATATGTTTATTCTATTCATGGCTCCAACTTAACTGTGATATTGCATTATATCATTGGTAAAGTTATCCCAAACCTTTCTTTAAAAACTCAAAAGAGATATTAAAACATCATGTCATATACTATAAATTTATATAATTTTGTTTGCCAATTATACATTAATATAAAAACAAATGTATATTTTTTAAAAGCTCAGAGGTTCATCTAATTTTCAAACAAGCATTGTTGACTTTTGCAACATCATTGGACTGCTTAATCAAAAGTGCTATTGGGGCTGAAGTTTTAACTCAGTGGCAGAGCACTTGCCTAGCACACATGAGGCGCTGGGTTCAATCCTTAGCACCACATAAAAATAAACAAATAAAAGTTCTGAAACATTAAAAAAAAAAAGTTGTTATTGGCTTCCAGGTGTGATGGAACACACCTGTAATCCCAGCAGCTTGGGAGGCTGAAGCAGGAGGATCACGAATTCAAAGCCAGCCTCAGCAAAAGTAAGGCACTAAGCAACTCAGTGAGACCCTGTCTCTAAATAAAATACAAAATAGGGCTAAGGATGGGGCTCAGCAGTTGAGTGCCCCTCAGCTTCTGGGTCCATGTTTGTAATTGATGCAAAACAACTATTTGGCCAAACACGATTCCATCCCCACTTTTTCCATGTTAATGGATTTATAAATTTACTTACCCAAGGGGGCGGGGGGTACATTTGAAAAAACATCTTTCTTCCTCTCTGTGTGTACAATCTGGAAAGGTGTATTTAACTACCAATTCGGACAAAAAACCTAGTTGGAACAGCTGCATTCCTTTGTGTTAAACAGATTAGACAGTCTTCTTTTTTTTTTTTTTCATAACAAAGCTCAAGTGTTTATTAAGAATTAAAAATAGTGTAAAGAAGCCATACAGTTCATTTCACAGTAAACTAAACAAACCTTTTTTTTTTTAACTTTTACTTTTCAGATTTTTTTTTCCTTTCTTTCTTTTTTTTTTCTTTTGGAAGGGCAAGACAGCCATTTAAGAACAATACAGCTCAAAGGGGAAGGGGTACAGCAAACAATTACAGAAATGCAGTGGTCCCCACTGACAGATGGGGCCTGCTCCCAAAGCAGACCTCCTCAAGGACATCCTGTTAAAACAAAAAAACCTGGCCTGCATCCCCCAGGGAGACACCCCAGCGCTGTGTGGACTGCTCTCAACACATTTCCTGAAAGACCCCAAGACACTTTTCTGGAACTCTAAACCTGTGCATTATTCGGTAACCTGCCCAAGTGTGGATGCAGGTGGGCCACCAGAGACAGACAGGCACCAGGACTCTGGGTGGTGTGCTTGAGCATTCAGAACCATCTGATTCTTTGCATAGTTACCTTTGATATCATTAGATGGTTCAGGAATGGAAAAGACACCCACGCTAGAAAGGCAACCCGTAGACAGTCTTCTCAACAAGATATTATAATAACTTTTATAATTTACAATTTCTCAAGTGATCAGTGTCAAATGACTCTAATGGGATCCTGTAAGGACTTGGTATTCAAGTTGTGGCCACTTGTGATATTCACATTCATGACAGATGTAAGACGCGTTCATTATCTCTGAGTGTACCTTCAGAAAGCTATTATATTTTTTTGTCCTTGGTATTTTTTTTTTTTTTAATTTTCTCTGCTTCTTGGCCTTAAATGTTTTGAGTGACTAACCAGTATGGGTGGTGGTGGTTCTAATTTAAAATTGTCTGATGGCAGGTGGTTAAAATCTTGACTGGTTCCATTCATGGACTGATTGACCTTCCTCAAGCATAGTATTATTATTATTGTTGTTGTTTTCGGAAACTAGTTGGGAGAAATCTGATTCCATGTCAGGAGCCCTGACTTTGCTTCTGGGGTCTGGCAGTATCTCTTGGGGTAAACTTCTATGCTAATCTCTCCGGAAAATGGGGCTAATACTTTTGTGCTCCAGAGGATTTGTTATAGCATTAGATGAGGTGACACGTGGGTAAACATATTGGAAAGGAAAATCCCAGTCCATAGGAAAGTGGATTGGATGAGGAGGCATAAATCCTGGATCTTGAAGCTGTTGGTTATATGACTTTGAAAAAAATCACTCCCTTTCTTCCTTATGCACAAAATATGAAAATAGGACTAAATGATTACTTAGTCCTGTCCGGTACCTTTCACAACCTGTTTGGGGGATGATGGTGACTAGTTAGGGCAGGTGTCTGTCGTTGGCAAGGCAGCAAGATGCTAAGCTATATTCAAAGTGGGGATTTGTAGGGTGCCCTTTTATTTTTTCTATGCTCAGGTAATCCTGCATTTCAGTTTGGTTCTTTCGCCTCTGACATCTTAAGGGATATTGCCTTGGCAGTTATTCCAAAACATGACAATCCCCAGTGCTTTCACGTAGCTAAGAGCCACTTTAAATGTAGAGCTCAACAGTAAGGTATCTTGCCACAGATAAATACTAAAGGGATGGCTGGATATTCGGCCTCCTCAATTTCTGTTTATCTCCCTTTAAGAATCTACTTGGAGACAGGCGCTGTGGTGTGTGCTTGTAATCCAAGCAATTCAGGAGGCTGAGGCAGGAGGATCCCAAGTTGGAGACCAGTCTCAGTAATTTAGCAAGATCCTGTGTTCGAAATAAAAAGTTTGCAACTTTGTTAGACCCTGTATCAAAATAAAAAAAAAATAACAAGGACTGGGAATATAGCTTGGTGGTAAACGTCCTGAGTTCAATCCCCAGTACCATAATTAAATAACCTAACTAGGTAAGATGATTGAGCTGTTACTGCCTTAATTACTATGTCACCTCTATTGAAACACTGACCTGAAAAATGGAATCTTAACAGTCTAATTAGATTTCTCTCTTTCTCTCTGTCTCTTTCTTTTTAAGTGGTGCTGGGGATTGAACCCAGGAACTCACGCAGGCTAGGCAGGTGCTCAGCACTGAACTACATCTCCAGCACCTTCCTTTTTATTTTTTACTTTGAGACAGGGTCTTGCTAAATTGCCCCATTTGGTCTTGAACTTGTGATCCTCCTGACTCAGCCTCCCAAGCAGCTGGGATCATAGATGCCTGGCTAAATTTCTTTTCTTTAAAAAAAAAAAAAAAAAGATAATTTTGTCTTTCAAAAGCTGGAACTGTTGTTTGCTTGGACGTGACTTTGACTTACAAAGGAGATTACAATTTGGTGCTATCAGAAAACTAATGATGGATGGTATGGCCAGAAAAAAAAAAAAATATATATATATATATGGTTTCTTAAGCACACAAAGAGTAAGGAATTTCAAGCATCTTCTTATAAGTATTTTATAAGTTCCAGGTTAGTGAAAGTCCAAACATTTTCTGTCAAAATTCCTAAAGTCATCTTCTAATTTGTCCAGAGCTCTGTCAGTCGTTTTAGGCTCCAGCGGGGCTCCTTTTGACCCATCTGGTAAAGGAGAGGGTCAGAGTTAAAGCTGGGAGATGCTAAGGTCCCGTATCAGGACAGGGTTAAATGAACAGGGTTAAAAAAAAAAAAAAAAAAAAAAAGACTGTTCTTCCCTGTCCCACTGACTCTTCTTTTTTTTTTAATTTTTTTTTTTTTTGAGAGAGAACTTTTTAATATGCATTTTTTAGTTCTCGGCGGACACAGCATCTTTGTTGGTATGTGGTGCTGAGGATCCAACCCGGGCGGCACAGGCCAGGCGAGCGCGCTACCGCTTGAGCCCCATCCCCAGCCCCAATATGATTTTATCTGTCCTTTCTTCCATTGATACATGATAGAGCTGTTAACCCTCAGCTGTATCATGGCTCCCTGTTACCTTAAACCATGGATTCTGAGAGCAGGCAACCACCCTGTTGGTCTTTGATGGAGGACTGGCACTAAGGACCTTTTTTTCCCTAATTGTCATTTGGATTCTGTCCAGGGCAGCTCTCTTTCCTACTGCCATTGCCCTGCTCTTTTCCCACATCCCTTCTCTGGGGACCACACTGGGGCTGAAAGGACTCTGGGAGGCAGTGGGTGGGTTACTGGTCAGCAGTGAGGGTGCCGAACGAGGGGGTCACGTTGCCAGATTTGTCTCCTTCTTCTGAAATTTGTCAGAAAGCACAATTCTTTTTTTTTTTTAACATTTTTTTAGTTATACATGGACACAATATCCTTATTTTGTTTATTTTTACGTGGTGCTGAGGATCGAACCCAGTGCCTCACACGTGCGAGGCAAGCGCTCTGCCACTGAGCCAGCGCCCCAGCCCAGAAAGCACAGCTCTTCACCTTTTGCTCTCCCAACCTAAAGACCATTATTTCTAGTGCCGGCAGGTAAGGTAATCAGTATTTATTACCAGAGGATATGATGCTATTGACATCCCATTTCTGGGGTGGTAGGATGGCATAGTACAGAACTGTTTACACTCTAAATTTCATCTGTAAAGGCACATTTTAAAAATCCATTTCCTGTGAAGCGTTTAAAGTTTTCTGGAGTGTGTGTGTGTGTGTGCGTGTGTGTGTGTGTGTGTGTGTGTGCACGCGCACACGCATGCATTTTGGAGGTGTTTCCTGTGCCATCCCCTTGAGTAATGGCAGGAAGGCATGAAAAACCAAGATCACCTCTCCGGGATGTATGCAGGCCCTGTCTGTCCATGTGCTCATGTGCTGGGTGGCTCTGTAGCCAGTGTCATTAATCAGGAGTGAATTTCGTAGTTTTTAGATCACCATAAATCCTTTGTAGTTCTTTACTCTTTGCTTGTTGGTTTTCTTGCTTTAAAGCCTTTATTCACAGTAGTAAGGGAAATAGCTAACAATTAAGTTATTTATTCATTTTTCTGGAAAGTTCTTTGTAACCAAAGGAAAATACTGAGGACTGTCTCTGGATTCTAGTTGCTAGTTACTTTTGCTGTTTTGTTATTGGTAGTGGTACTTAGGTTTCTGTTTCTGTTGTTGTTGTTGTTTTTCTTTTCTTTTCTTTCTTTTTTTTGAGGGGGTGTACTGTGGATTTAACCTAGGGATGCTTTAGCACTAAGCTACATCCTCAGCCCTTTTTACTTTTTATTTTGAGACAGGGTCTTGCTAAGTTGCTGAAGCAGGCTTTGAATTTGTGATCCTCCTACCTCAGCCTCCTCAGCTACTAAGATTATAGGTGTCTTTACTGTCTTTTGTTCCTATGTTGGGGACAGTTCACTTTGAATCTGCATAGTATTTTTTAGATAAATTATTGTATGTAGAAATGTAAGCATTTCTACATATGCATTTTTATACACGTACATTTAGAGTGAGGCTTTGTCAGGAAGCAGTAGATATGTGTGAGTTGACGGACATCCTTGGTTCTGATGTTATCAGTAAATATTCCCTATTTTTATTATAGTTTCCTTATTTAAAAGGAAAAAAAAGCACAATATGGTATGCTTTGGTTATAACGAAAAGAGGAGGTATGCCTTTATTTTCCCCCATACACCCTCAAGACAGCTTCAAGTGTCAGAGAATCCAAAGACGTAGACTGGTTTCCCTGTGTGCATCAGTTTCTGAGAGACTCATATACAGGAAGTCTTAGCATTTCTTTAAAGGAAAAACAAAGAAAAACAACAACAACAACAACAACAGATTGCAGATGGAATTGAGGAGAAAAAGAATCTTAGGTTATCTCTTTCTCTATTATTCTGATTATTTCCTCCCAAAGGATAAGAGAGACCTTTTCCTCTGGCCTCTGTGGCTAAGCATGACTTAAAATATATGTCAGGTCACTCTCTAGCCCTCTATTGCTCAAAAACCAAATAATCCTGCTATTTTACTCCCATAAACTACTAAAATTCCACTTTTTATGAATTAACTAAATAATTAAAGGAGAAGTGATTTTTTTTCCTAACCCTCAGTGAATCTGACTCTGTAGTGTATTACCACCTTCACATATAGTTTGGGTTACACAGACCTGTACTGAACTATTAGGTAAAACAATCCTATTTTTAACTATATAACTATATTTACATTTTGTGAATTACCCTTTTCCTGCTCTTTTTGCTCCCCAGAACTCATTGAATATTGAGGGAAAACATCTCTTTAAAACCTAACGGCATCTTTTATCCAGTTAACAAAATCTGATTTAGAGTAACACCCCGGGGCTGGGGAAGTGGCTCAGTGGTAAAGTACTTGTCTGTCATGTGTGAGGCCCTGGATTCCATCACCAGCACAGCAAATAAACAAACAAATAATAAAATGACATTCCCAACAGGTTTAAGGGCAAGAACTGATGTTATATGGTGGCCTAGCAGAAAACTGGCCCATAGCAGTTCTGTGAAGGCAATGATTGCTTAGAAGAATTGGCTGGAATTAGTCACTTTAGAGGTGACATCTATTTAAGAACACATGTGTACCATCACTGATGGCACAATAGAAACTTAAGAATGATATCAAGCAAATTAGATTTCAAATGGAAAAATTCAACTATGGCCTGGGTATTTGACAATTATTGTTAATCTTGTAAGTGTGATGATGGTATTGTGGTTATGTAGGAATATGTCCTTATTTTTTAGATATGTTAAGTGAAGCATTTGGGAGTAAGATGTCATGATATCTACAATTTCTTCTAGAGTACTTCAGCCAAGAAAAACAGGAGAAATGAAGTAAATATGATACAGTGGTAATAATTAGTAGAGAGATGGTGCTTATTATAGTCTATGTACTTTTGTTTGTTTGAAAATTTCTGTAATCAGTAGAAAAAACAAAAACAAAAAATTTGAATGTTAAAAATACCACACATTAATAAACTCTTATGGAATGTATAAGTTATGAGGGGAGCTTGGATTTAAAATTTCTCTTGACTTATAAGGGAGCCTTAGTTCTTAGGGCGTGGTCAGTAACACATAAATTAGCATGAAAGTAAAATTTATAAAAAATACTATTCATTTTTTAAGAATGCATTTTAAAATTATAGAATTGAATCTGCAAGAAAAGCACAGTAGACATTTAAAAAGTGAAAACATTTTTTTAAAAAAAGTGCTTGAGGACCTTGGATTCGCAGATAAAATCTTGAGAGGGAATGAATAAATCTGATTCTGTAGTGTATCAAGAAGAGCTGGTGGGTCTGGAGCTATAACTGAGTGTAAAGCATCTGCCTCGCATGTGTGGGGCACTGGGTTCGATCCTCAGCACCACATAAAAATAAATAAAGATATTGTGTGTCCATATACAACTAAAAAAGTATTAAAAAAAAAAAAGAACAGCTGGAATCATGGCACAAACTAACTGAAAGTCTAAAGGTAATGACAGAAGTTATGAAAACACACTATACTGAAATGATGTGAGTTGAATCATTTGTGGAATTACTATTAATTCTAAAGATCAATGTGCTTCTTTAAAATGCTTCTTTTGTCTTTGGAATAGTTATTGTTACAGGGCTGTGTTCTACCTAAGTAATATCAAAATTTGTGATATGTTAATATAGCATTTGTTTATTGCAAAATATATGTTTATTTATTACCATGAGGCTATAGAAAGAAAACATACCTCCAGTAGTAGAGGGGATATTTCTGGGAAATATTCCAGCATCAGAACCCAGCTTCAGTGGTGTTGATGTTAGGCCCTTTGATCCCTTGCTGAACACAGGTGCATGTCCAAATCTAATATATTAAAAATATTGGGGCTGGGGTGTAGTTCAGCGGTAGAACACGTGCTTAGCATGCACAAGCTCTGGGTTCCAACTCCAGTACTGAAAAAAATAAAAATGAAAAGCCCCATTTAATATAAAATGGGCTTATTTTGAAGCAGTAGGCCTCTGATGAGAAATAGGTTCCACCAAATCAAAATCACCATTTGAAAAAAACTTTAAACCTATTTTCAACAAGGAACATGATTTTAATATATCTGAGGCCTTTGGCCAGCTTGCTTTTTCAGAATTGTTGATCTATTGGTGGCAAAGCTGGGGGTGGGAGAGGTAAGGGGGGTTAGAAGCAAGAATAACAAAGGAATCCAGAGACCCTGAGTCCTTGAACTGGCCTTTTAGCAAGGAAAAAAAAAAGGAGCATAGTTCAATAAATTCTTAGATTAAGAAGCACAGATGTGAGATATTTTAGTTTTAAAATTTAAGCATGTCTCTGAAGTTATCACTACATTAATAATTTTTTTGTTTGTTTGTTTGTTTTAAAGAAAGAGGGGTATATTACTTCTGGGTTCCATTCCTAGTTTTTTCAATAATTACTGATATCAGTACGTGCAAATTGAGACACCTCTATTAGATAACATTTATGGACATTTCCCCAAACTTTTTACTGTTATGATTGCTTTACATTAACTTTATTTAATATTCAAAATAACTTTTTAGATAGTCTTATTATACCTAATTTATCAATTAGGAGACTAGACATTCTGAAGTAAACAGAGAATTTTAGAGGTGGGAAGGCCCATGAAAATCATTAAATCTAGGTGTCAGTGCATCACAGTGATTAAGGGTACGAACTCTGCACCCAAGGCTTGTGATATTTCAAACTTGAATCCTTCAATAAACAGGAACTTGCCATGGGCAACTGACTTCATCTCTGTTTGCCTCAGTTTCCTCATTTGCTTGATGGGGATGATAATAGAATCTGCATCGCAAGGTTGTTTGTTAGGGCTAAATTTGCAGTGCTTAGAACTGGATCTACCAACTAGGGTGATCTTAGTAAATGTCCCAGCAAATAAGAATGAAGATGAGAATAGTAGTAGTCATGGTTGTTTTTCTTAGAAGAATGTGTTGCAGAGGAATTAAAAGATTTTCAGCAGATGCTGGACCTAATGATGGTCTCAATGGAAAGAATGAAATTCTCATTATCAATGAAACAGAATGGCTTCATGGAGAAAGAAATGAATTAGATTGCCTGCAATCGCAAAGAGGGGACCCTTAGTCCAGAAAAATATATGCTAAATTATATTCAGCAAAATGTTTATAGAGACATGGTGTCCATGAACTGTACTGGCATCTGTAATCCTCAGTTGTCTTTAAAGTTACAAACTTTAAACAATAATGTGTAAGAGAAAAAGTAAGATGTAAATACCATCATGGGTGTTGATGGTTACCATTAAGCAAGTTGATGAGAATAATTAGCAAAATGGACCCATGGTCCTCTCTCTGTGCACCTCGTGAGGGCTCTCTGGTGGAGCAATGGGTAGACCTTGGCTCTGTGGCATTAGTCAGAATGCAGATTTTCGGTGAAGGCTGTGCTAAATCATCAGTGTTTTGGAGGGGGCGGGAAGACAGACCTAGAGAGACAGAAGTAACACATATAGAAATAAAGTCCAAATGTGGGTGCTTATGTGGAAATATTCCAGTTTCTTTGGATCATCATGGACGCATATAGAATGTTGAAGCTAAATGGGACCTTGGAGATTGTCCGGTACAACCCCCTCATTTTACATTTTGCATTTCTATGAGCACAGAGTTGGGTGAAATTGGCCAGGATTGCAATATAGTGAAAGCAGGAAGTTTGTGGTGTGTTGAAAGAGGATTTTGAGAGGATGAAGGGAGAGTAGAGACTCCTTCAGTTCTAGATTGACACTCGGGGAGGGAAATAGAGTAGGGAAGAAAGTGAATTTTCTCTAATCAATTTAGAAAGGAAGAGGGAGGAAGGAGGAAAATAATTTAAGAAAGAAGGAGGGAGGAAGGAAAAAAATAATTTTATGCTATGCACTCTTAGATTGAATATGTAGCTTATACTTAAAAGTTAGTGATAAAGAAACCCCCTCATTATTTCTAGGAACTTGGTTTCCTTAAATGGAAAAGAAGTTGGGGGAGAATTTGGCAGCATTGATGGTTCCAACACAGGAAGACTCCATTTGCAGCTGGTGTTGAACCTGGTAAGCAGTTTATGTTAATCTGTTACTGTTTAGGATGGATCAATCTTGGCTTTTTAAATAATCACATTTAACCAAGTTTATGCTTAGTACTTTCTTTTAAATAACGGGAGTGCCTCAAAAGTAACTAATGAGTCAGATTAATTTGGCCTGGAGTTCTGTGCAGGGGAGGGGGCAGGAATCCTCTTTCAGAACACTAAAATTGCTTTGCTGAGTTTCCTTTACAATTCCCCCAGCCAGGGTTGAGGTAGAGGGAGTGTTTCTGAAGGATTTAAAAGCTCCCCACTGTGCTTGCTCCCCTGGTTACAATAGCACTGGGTTTCTGAATGACTACCAGTGTGGAAGTCTGCCTCCCTAGCTGGTCTGTTTACTTGGAGGAAAAGAAGCCAATGGCACTCAGGACGAAGCAAAGATGTTTTCCTGGCTCTGTACCCACATGTGTTATTTTTTACAAAAAGCATCTACCTACCGTATCTATGAGCATTTCAGAAAGAGGGTTTTAGTTTGGCTTTTTTCTTTTTTTAGTTATTAAACAAGAAAAACATTGCACTTTTTTTTTTCTTAATACCATAGTATTGTCTGCATTGTTGTAAGGGCTGGGGACATTAGAAACTCTGCATATTGTACCTCTCCACAGCCAACCTCCATTGCTGCAGGAAGGCTTTGGGGGAAATGGCGTAGAGTTGAAAAAGAAATGCCATCTTTGTTGAAGTCTTTCTCTCCTTTTGTCCTGATTTTGCCTCGCCTGTCTGCTTGTTGTGCTGGGTGATGGAATCAAATTAGAGATGAAGAAACTGAGGCTCAGTGTGGTCACAGGCTTATCTTCAGTCTTATCTTCAGGGAGCATGTGACAAGGCCACATGAAAGGCAGAACTCAAGCTTTTGGTCTGGATGGAGACCTGGTGGGTCCTACCGCTTCAGCCTAGAACTTGGTTGGGCCTGTGAGAGGCCCACTCTCCTACCCTCCTCCCCCCACCCCCCCAAAAAAAAAAACCCTTAGCATTTGCAAGATTGTTTGTATGATCAGGGTCACATCCTTGGGAGAAAATGGCTTAGATGACTAAAGGTGACATAAACAAAGGATTTTTTTTTTTACAGTTTGTGCATACAGATTTACAAGTTCTAAGTTGCTCTATAGCATAAAAGTCAGTTCTGAGCCAGGACTTCTTCCCTGATGTGAGGGTTGTGTCTATGGTTTGTGTTCTTTCTTGTGGTCCTAAACACCTGTGCTCTCCAGCATTATCCACTGTCCATCCATTCGTTCATTCCATTCCTAGGAGAACCCCAAATGGGATGCCTACATAGAGAAGGTAAACAAGAAATTGCTAGAGTCTGGTGAATCAAAGCCCCCAAGTCTTTACTTGGAAGTGAAAATTGGTTATGTTTGGAGTAGAGAGAAAGAATCTTAGCTAGACCGTGTGTACACAACAAAACAGAAAAACAAAATCAGAATATGTCCTCAAGTGTTGGGGAGAAGATTAGGCAATTCTTGTTGGTTTTAAAAAATAGCTAAGTACTGTGGAATCCTACAGAAAGAACTAGAAAAGAGGTCTAGGAAAAAGGAATTTGGGGAACAAAACAGTATAATACTCATTCCCCCTCCCTAGAATTTGAAATAATAAGTTTTTACAGGTAATTAAGAGAACGTGTAAGGATTCTGAAAGTTTCCTAAGTAGAAAATTTTTCGTTGGAGAGAAGGCAGGTGAGTTAATGAATACAAATTTGCATTAAAAACAGAAAATTATGGGTGGAAAGAGGGAGAGGAAGAAGCAGGATAATTGTTTTTAAAAATTCAGCCTACATTGTACTCTGCCGTAGAATATTTAGTATTTCCATCCCAGACTATGTAGTGTTTTAAATAATGTCTTTGGGGGGAAATTGATTTGAAGCTTCTAGCTTCTAGGCCTTTTGAAAGGTAGAGATTTTAGGATTTGGATTTTTTTCCCCCCACATGTTTATTTGAAGTTTTATACATACAAGCTATATTTTAAAGAGGCATTATTACATATTAGAAAACATCTTAAGACCAATAAGGGTAGTTAATAACTTCAATATGGTGAAAGAATATTAAAACTACTAACTCAAACTATTGACCCAAAATATGTCAATAGCAGAATACAGTACAGAACAATTAAGGTTATAAGAAAATACAAACTTATGACATTCCTGTGATAACATTTAAAACAGGATTTTTAAATTGGCAAAATTCATTTAATTTAATTATCTTTAAGTCTTGATATCTAAAATTAAGATTCAAAAATTTCAAATGTCCATCATCCTATTATGATTTTTCATACAAGAAATCATAATAATTTTTTTTTCCTATAGGAGAATGTCAAAAGCTTCTTCCCCTGAAGAAACTTAGTTTTTTTTTTCTCTCTCTCTCTCTCTCTTTTTTTTTTAAGTTGAAACTGCCCTTCTTTTGGTGAGTAAATGTTTTTCTTTATTTTTCCAACAGTTGAAAAAAGAACATTTCAATTAGAAAAAGGTAGTAACGTACTTAAACTGTGTTTATCCTAACTGATATAAAACATTATGAAGATGACAGATTTTTAAGCAAGATTTTTAAGTTAAATAAAATAAATTAGATAGAAATTCTTCATCTAAAAAAGATCAATTTGTTGATTAAAAAAAGAGAGAGAGAAACCCCCTTTTTGCACTTTTTCATAGATATCATAATATGGTTATCATGATCCATCTTTTTAAAGTATTTAAGACATAACAAAATTAAATGAAAGTTATACTTCTGGTGCAAAGTTTAAAAAATACCTAGCAAAATCAGAAAGAAAGGGATTTTTTTAGACACCTAAAATATTCCTAAAAATAAATGTAAACTAATGTGATAATTAAAAATAGACTACTTTGAAAATTTTCAAAGTTTGGTCATTGCTTTAAAAACAGGCCAGTGAATTAAAGCTAATTAAGATTTGGGCAGTAACAGAGAGATTTAAACTTTGGGCTCTACTTACATGCTGAGAAATTATTGTTTTGTAGGGCCAGAATGTAAATATAAACAATTTGATGAATTAGGCAAGAACCTGTACTTTGTGTGCAGCCTCTTTTCAGTTTGGGGTGATTATGTTATACTGGTAATGTATGAAAAGACAACTTTTTGAGTACATTTTAATATTAGCAATTCATTCTATTTTGGTATTAATTCTATTAGTGCAGTTTGCATGAATAGTATAAATTACATACATAAAAGTCAGGTGTTTTAAAGTAGATAAACTAAACATGCAATTTAAGTGCCTAAACAAACATTTTAGCATGCTTTGATGTCTTGTATGAAATTTTAAATATAAAATAAGTAGTTACAGAAATTATACATAGGGTCTGTTGTAAAAAGGAGAATGTGTTCATTGTAGCTTTGTCACTAATACCACATTTGAAAAAAGAAATAAACTGTAATGTTTGTCTTCTCTTAACATGCATATATTTTAAAGAGTAGATAAGCTTTCTCTTAATTTTAAATATATTAATTCAGTTATGTATGAATATTAAAAAAATCAGTATAGAGTTTAGGTTGTAAAAAAAATACGCATTAAAATTCATGTGGTAAAAAGAATATAAAAATTTGGGAGAAAAATGCTGATTTTTTTGACATGAATTTGAAGAATGCATTTCTAAAATGTATTTGTTTTCTTATAAAGATATTTATAGTAATATTAAACATATAAGTTAAGACTCACTTAAATTACTTAATTAGGATATACTAAACTTTCCCAAGTTATTTTTTAAAGGATGATTATGGTAATCTGAAAAATTATAGTCATTATCTTTTTTTAAAGTTCTTTAATGTATCGTATCAATTTTTAAATCTAATATTTTGATGGTTAATATAAAAGAAAAACATGACTAACCTCCTAATAGTAAACATAATCTCTTAGCACTGAGAAGAGAACTGTAAGCATGTTATAAATATGAGATCAGTTTCATTTCTTTCTCGTTCTTGAGCCTTTCTTATGAATCATATATTTTAACATCAGGAGATTAATATATAAAATATGCATAAAATTTCTATGTTCTGACAGATATGAAAAATAGAGGGGGAAAAATGTAATTTTGTCTAGCTAGATACTAACTAAATTGTTAAATGAAAATAAGAAAAATACAGAAACTAAATAGTGTAATGAACTAAAATTCCAAATATGTATATATGATTTTTTGTGTCTTATAGCATTTGTCTTAATTATTTATGAAACTGCAATTTATATATGAATGAAAAAATAAATGATGGATAAGTATTTTCTTATTGTAGTTTACTGGAACAAAAATTTACTAATAAGCCAACTGGAATATTAAGAAACAGGATTAAAATAGAAATTTTGCAGAATTTAATTGAAGATATACCTTTCTAACAAGGCTTTGGTGTTTTGGGGTGCGTATTAGGATTTCTGAGTTTTGTGATTTGAAGTTCATGATATATTTTGAGTGCCCTTTCAAATGACAAAATGTTTTTGTGCAAAAATCAAACATTGTCTACATTTTATTTTACATTTGTATGTGGGAAAAATAGCAGATGCTTTGGGAAAGTTCTAGTTGTTGTTTTAGTTCATGCTTCAAATACTAAACAATTATTTTTTTTCCTCAGTCAGTTACACGTTTGGACATGTTACAATTTGTCTGTGTACTTTTTGGGCATATTTAACTTACATTGTTGATACACTAACATCTAAAAATGATTGTTATCCTTTACTGAAATTATGGGAAAAATATTTAAAGGACATGCATTTAAAAACTCTTATTTTTAATTAATATGAGAAAGACTTTCAAAGAGTTCAGTCATGAATACAATAGGGGATTTTGCACTTTCTTGAAAGAATGAACTCTGTTTATTTTTCTGAATTTTATAAAATGTTTACTTGTTGGTTTGTTGACATTTTAAAGTCAGAAAGGAGTAAAACAGCATAATATGCTATTTCTGATTATTTTTCTACCCAGAGAGAGAAAGGGAAAGTAAACATGTTGTTGACTCAACAGTTTTCCCCTAAAATTTTTAATTTTAAATTGAAAAGGTATATTTTCCATAATTATTATTATTTTTTTAATTAGAACTTATTTGGAATTGCATGAATTTTTCTGAATCGATGTATTTGAGGAAATTTGTCTTTTAAAACTGAGAGATGTAGAATATTGTGGGCAGTTATAGGATAGTCTTTCTCTCGTTGGTTCTCAGAACTTAGAAGACATTTAAAATTAGTAGTGTTGAGTACAGGAATCTCTGGACTTTAATAATTTTTTTTAAATGCCAGGAAAGTATCAAGGCGAGGGGGGGGAGACGAAATGAACCTAAGTGTCCCCTTTCCATGGTAAAGATTGACACTGTGAGGAGTTCTCTGGAGATTAACAAACAGGACTCTGTCGGGGATCATTTTCTGGGCAGCTGCAGGTTATTTGTGTGATAAGGGAAGGAGGCGAGAGGGCCTAATTGCAACTGTTGGACAAAATTGCTGAAGTTAGTTTCGGACAGAGAGGGTGAAACCGGTAGCAACAGTTAGGTGCGGGGAGGAGGAGGGGCACTAGGCTCGCTACCCCCAGAGCCACGACAGGGTTAACGGCGGCGCGCCCGGTGCACTCTGGGAGTTGTAGGCGGCGCGCGGCATTGTGGGATTTGTCGTAAAAGGTCTGCTTTCTCGCCGTCATGGCCGCCTCCGAGGCGCGGAGCACGCTGTTTCTGCCTTTCTAGGGGGTTTGGGGGCTCTCTGTCCCGTCAGAGGCCACCAACAGCCCCCCAGGTTGTCGAGGGCCTGCTAACTGTGTTCCTGGGAGGTGGGCGAGTGACCTGAGGGGTTAACTTTGGGACTGTAGTGGTTTTCCCGGCCGAAAGGCCTCTGGCTGCTACAGGCGTGGTGAGGGGAGGGTCCAGCCTGCCAGACCCTGGCCGTCTGGCCGTCTGCCTCTGAAAAGTTGGGTTGGCCAGCACTTATGAGTTTAGCAGTGTGCTTTTGGGTGTTGTAGTTTGTTTCCGGCACCTTTCTCTTTTCACACAGCATTTGGCTCTGTTTATTTAGTCCTTGGTGCTCACGACCCTCATGAGGGTTAAGTTGGAATCATTTTCTTTGGGTCCAGGGGGACTTATGCAAGAACTGGAATCTTAGAAGGTGTGTACAGCGGTGTCCTGGGTGTCTGTTGTCTGGGGAGTAAGGAATTGCATGGATATGAGCAATTTCACGGATCTGTGAATGTGTGGCTAGCTTTTTGTTGCATGTGGTGGACTTTATCCTAGTTTGCTAATGCTGAGAGGCCGTGTCAGGCAGTTCCTACTTGTAAAATGCTTTTCTGTTAACTTGGATGTGTTCTTAAATCTTTGGAAGCTTCAGAGGGGTGTTTTGCAGTTGTTGTGGGAAGATGTGTGTCTAAAACTGAATTTTCAAAAACTGTCAGAATCATAAGTAACTTTAGTTCTAGGGAGCAAACCCCCTTAGCTTTCCTGGTACTGCAGAGTTGTCAGGGGTTCTTTTATGGAAATCAGGTTTGCTCTCAGGTGTGTTACCTTACTCTTGGCTCATACGGTTCCTCTGCATGTTGAGACTCAGCTCTTTGGTATCAGGTACTCTTTCCACACTTGAGACAAAATGGAGCACTGTGTTTTGACATGTAATTGCATGTATCAGAATCTCAGGGTAACATCAGATTGCTGTGCACTTCAGGACCTGTTTTACCTGTCCGTACAAAGTTGGATCTCACTGTGTCTGCCACTGTGTACTAGTACTTGCATAAATTTTTCCTTGTTTCTGTGTTCTGGGTGTTGACTACATAACCTGAGGCATAACTGATCACAAAAAGCCATTTCTCAAACAGTAGTATTAAAAAGTTTTGGAGCACTGAGGTCTAGTGCTCAAGTTCACTCAAGTTCGATCAAATAAGGGATTTGAAATAAGGTATAACAAAAGTTTCGGAATTCAGCTACCAATTTTTAGTTTTAGGGGCAGCCACATCACTTGATCTAGAAAGAGTTTAATAAAAAAAAAGCCTGTTGCATTCTTTGTTGGTATATTAGAGCACATAAAGACTCATTGTGTTAGACCTTTTTCATACATTATTTAAAAAACATCTTTGAAGAATGTGATGAGTGGGAGTCTCATAATTCCCCTCTTCTTTGGATTTGCTTAGTATTTGACTACTTCAGAATATTGTTGTGGTAGAGAAAGGAACAAAGCTGGCTAGGTTTATATGTGATTTCTGTTGAAAGTGATGTCAGTTACAGATTGAGACTCAGGAAGGTATTTCCTTCCCTCTGACTTAACCCCAGTATCTCAGAGTATTAACTCACTCAGCGGGGGAATTGGGTCTGTGATCCCAGCTACTTAGGAGGTGGAGGCAGTAAGATCAAAAGTTCAAGGCCAGCCTTGGTTTCCTGAGCCCCTGTCTCAAAATTAAAATAACTGGGGATGTGTCTCAGTGGTAAAGCACCCCTGGGCTTAATTCCCAAATAAATACACACATAAGTAAATATATATTAACTCATAAGTTGAAAAAAGATTGAGAAATTTATTTTTAAATGACCCACACTGTTTTTATTTGGTTATATGGTAAAATAACATTGATTCTGGTGAATTGGTTTTGTATCTTAAAAAGTCTGAATGTTGGAGTTTAGATTTGTAGAATCATTGAAAACTAACCACAACCGAAGTGTTAATTTGCTTTGAAAGAAGTTGCATAAATTTTTATTGCCAACTAGAACAAATGATTCATTAGAAGGTGTCTGAAGGTGCTTTGTGAATGAAAGAGTATTTACTTGGTAAGTTTAGAGATAAACTCATCTCTACATTTACAGAACCCTTTTGGATGCTCATATAAATACCTACCTCTCTCCATGAAATAGTAAAATTTTGCACCCAAAAATTCTCTCATTTTATCCTTGAGGGCTTATGGTACTCCATTTTCTACCCTCATCACTCCAGTTCTGCTACTGGTGTAAAATGTCTTTAAAACTTGCAAAGACAATAGGTGATTTAGAAAGAAAGCATGGTAAGACCCAATTATCTTTTCTGTAGAGTGATTCTTAAGATTGTATGGACATATTTGATAGACATGTCAAAAACTGTCTTTTTGAAACTTAGGGTTTGTATGGTTTCACCAAAACTCCTTTCAATAAGACATAACACCAAAGAATAATTTTCTTGACCAAGGTGTTATAAATGAAAGCTTTTGGTTATAGGGTTCATTTAAAAATGAAATATATAAACTTCTGAATTATAGAATTTGAAGATGACAAAAAATAATTTTTTAAAAATCCCAAGTTTTCATTTTAGATTGTAGCTGATATAGAGACACTAGGGAGGGATTTGGATAGGAGTATCTGTCTGGGGCTTTTACTGTGGTTCTTTCTATTCTCATTTTCCATTGCTAAGAGTAAACAGTTCTTACTGGAGCATTTCTGCATCTGTGAATATTTGTGAGCAGTAAAATTGCATAAGAACAATAAGTCACCCATTTAGAATTTGATCTTTATTTTTCTTTCTTTGGGAGTGGGGGGTAACCAGGAATTGAACTCAGGGACACTTGACCACTGAGCCACATCCCCAGCCTTATTTTGTATTTTATTTAGAGACAGTCTCACTGAGTTGCTTAATGCCTCACTTTTGCTGAGGCTGGTTTTGAATTTGAGATCTTCCTGCCTCAGTCTCCCGAGCTGCCAGGATTACAGGCCCGAGATTACAGGTGTGTGCTGCTGTGCCTGGCTAATTTTAATTTTTATTTAAGAGGAAAAATTGTTTATTGTATAGTTTGTGGACTTGCATGTAGTCTTCTCAACCCATTTTGTGTGGTTTCAAATTGCATTACTCTTATACATGGAATGTATTTCCATCTCCCACCCCCAAGAGGTTACTGAGTTCTTGGGGAGAAACTGGGAGAAATGGATAAAGTATTTTTAAAATTTCCATGCCTATCAATGATTAATTTTATTTCTTGATTCTTCCTGCATGCATTTCCAGGACAGAATACATTATCTTTGCTCTGCTAGGCCCAATATTTTAAAGTCACAATATTAATCACATTTTTATGGGAAGGGCAGAGCAAATCAACAGTTATTTCAAAATATATAATGTAAATTAAAAAGATGCTAATTAATTTCTGATGAATGAAATCATATGCATATGTCCTGCCACTTCATTCTGTGTCATAAAGCTTTATCCTCTGCCTTCCTTGTTTTTCTGTTTGCTTGCTTTCTCCCTCAGTATAACTGTGTGGTTCTAGAATTTAAATGACATTTTTGTTTTCCAGGGGGGAAAAAAATTTCCAAATCATTTGCTTTTAACTTTTTAAATCCTGAGCCAGTGACTTTTTTAAACCTCACCACAAAGTGCCAGAATTTGGCCAGCAAAAATCCCCCAAGATGCATGCTATAGTGGCCTTTTCTGTGATTGAAAGAACGATCAAGGCTCATCTTTGGAGAAAATGCCCCTTTATTGAGGAATAGCTCTGCATATTTATAGAGCCGGGGGTGGTTTGACAATTATGACAGTTTAATGGTTGAAGGGTTTGACAGTTGGCATGGGGTGCTTTCTGATTGGTGGGTAAGGATCATGTGAGCCAGCAGGGCTAGTCTGATTGGTGGGGAAGGATCATGTGAGCCAGTAGGGCTCACCATTGGATGGCTCTTCTGTGGGGGGGATGGGGAAGTTGGTCTTTGGAGCCAGGGTGACTCCCAACAGTTTCCAACAGTCTGAACAGTGAAGACAAAGATGCAGAACTGGTCTTTTTCAGAAGGAATTTGAAAAACACTTCTTGCCTGACATGCTCATGAAATATTTGTGAAGATTGATTTGGATGATATAAGAAAAAATCCTTGAATTCACATAAAAGAATAGAAGAACACAGTTCTGTATATATTTACTAATCTAAAAAAAAAAAATTATGGGGCTGGGATTGTGGCTCAATAGTAGAGTGCTCACCTAGCATGTGCGAGGCCCTGGGTTCGATCCTCAGCACCACATAAAAATAAATAAAGGTATTGTGTCCAACTACAACTAAAAAATAAATATAAAAAATTATTTGTAGGGCTGGGGATGTGGCTCAAGCGGTAGCGCGCTCGTCTGGCATGGGTGCAGCCCGGGTTCGATCCTCAGCACCACATACCAACAAAGATGTTGTGTCCGCAGAAAACTAAAATAAATAAATAAATAAATAAATATTTTAAAAAAATTATTTGTAAGCCACTTTCATTCTTGTTTTCAAACTCCAAATTCATGTTTCTCTATTTTAAATTATTTTTTTAAAGGCATTTTGGTGGTTTTCTGTTTTTTGTTTTTTGGGTTTTTTTGGTGGAGGCAGCTATATATTTTCAGTGAAGTTGTATTAAAGAGTGGTCAATTTGTTCCTTTTCATTTTAGTATTGACCTACTATTTAGAGTGTATGTAGTTTGTAAGAGGAAAAGAGGGGGGTGCAGTTTAAAGTGTAGACATTAATGGGGCTGGAGGTGTGGCTCAGTGGTAATGAACTTGCCTTGTATACAGGAGGCCCTGGATTCGATCCCCAGCACTGCAGAAAAAAAAAAAAAGATATTAATGATTTAAAACTATTTTATATCATTTGCTATAATTATATTAGAATTTGAACCTGTAGTAAATTATAATGAGAATTTTTAAACATTGTAAAATGGCTTATTCCCAGATAAGATCCTATATATTTTGTGTTAATTTTGTTGTTTTTTTGTTTTGAGCACAATAGAGCATGTCAGCTTTAATCATACAAGTACATAAATGGCATTTCACTCTAGGCCTAGGAGGTAATTTTCTTATATGTATAGGGCTACATAGTGTTTTCATTCTAACCAAACATTTTTTAAAGGGAAACCAATACTAAATTAAAATGAAGTTGACTCTCTTTTTTTTTTTTTTTTAAGAGAGAGTGAGGAGAGAGAGAGAGAGAGAATTTCCAACATTTATTTTTTAGTTCTCGGCGGACACAACATCTTTGTTGGTATGTGGTGCTGAGGATCGAACCCGGGCCGCACGCATGCCAGGCGAGCGCGCTACCGCTTGAGCCACATTCCCAGCCCTCATTTTTTTTTTTTTTTTAAAGAGAGAGAGAATTTTAATATTTATTTATTTATTTTTTAGTTTTCGGCAGACAACATCTTTGTTTGTATGTGGTGCTGAGGATTGAACCCGGGCCACACGCATGCCAGGCAAGCACGCTACCGCTTGAGCAATATCCCCAGCCCAGTTGACTCTCATTATATTATTCTATTTGAGGGGGAAGTATTCTAAAATTAAAACTTTCTTATTTTGCTTTTGCTGTACTGGGGATGGAACCCAGGACCTTGTGGCTGCAAAGTGACAATAAGTAACATGGCAGATTGTGTTTTCCAAAGATGGAAAGTACTTTCTTGTAGCTCAGTATGTTATTCTGCATTGTGACATTGTTACTCTTTAATCAAAGTGTAGTCTTGAGCTCACTGGTAGAGTGTTTGCTTAGCATGCTTGAGGCCTGGGACCTATATCAATCCTCAGTGAGTACACACACAAACACACACACGGAGCACTTCTTGCTTGAATCTGGGTGGGTCTTTAGTCTGTTTTGACCATGGAAATGTAGAAGTGATGATGTACCAGTTACAGGTATTGCTCTTACCTGACCCAACAACATCTGCTTCTTGCCATTTGGAAGCCAACCAGCATTTAAGAAATTCATTTACCCTGAGGTCACTATGTTGTCAGTAACCCAAACTTATATGATGAAGCCCTGAAGGATGACACATTAAGGGGAGAGGTGAAGGAGGAAAACCTAGGAAGCAGACATATAAGAAAGAAGTCATGTGGGAAATGGATCCTCCAGCCCCAGCTGCCCTGTTTGTTGCTGTATAAATCACATGAGCCACTCAGTGGTGCTCTTCTCAATTTTTGATCCATAAAATCGTGAGCAAAATAAAATGGTTTGTTGTAAACTTATAAGGTTTTGGATGCTTTGTTATGTAGCTATAGAGAACTACAACAAATACTGGGGCAGAATTAATATTTTATAATAGATAATGGTATAGGAATATATATATATATATATATTTGCATGTCTAAATTTGACAAGTAATTAGTATTTGCAAGAAATAAGAAATGCCTAGATTATCAAAAAATAAGAGCTCAGGGTTGTAGCTCAGTGGCAGAACAATTGCCTAGCATGTATGAGGCACTGGGTTCAATTCTTAGCACTGCACTAAAATAAATAGAAAAAAAAAAAGTAAATAGATAAAAATAATTATTTAAAAAAATGAGCCCCAATAGAAAAACTTACTAAGGTTATGACTAAGCAGTTTTGAGATTAAATCCAGTAAGCTAACAATGTTTAAAGGTGCTCAAACTCATCAGTAATCAAAGGGAATTTAGATGAAAACACTAAGAAATCTTTATATATGCAATATAGTAATAAAAATCAGAAAGATAGTTGATGTCAAGTATTGGAGAGTGGGGGAGGGGTAGAGATCATCATGGACTGCTGGTGAGAGTGGAAAGCAGAGCAGCCTGGCAGAATTTAGTTAAATGGATATAAATTGTTTCTGAGTACATGAACCCAAGAAATCTGAAGTCTCTAAAGGAGAAAAAAGTGGAAGTGAAGATATTCAGAAATTTGATGGTGAGGCTTAGATCCAACCTGAGATTCATCAGATAGGTAATATCTGATGTGTACAGATGTAGTGCCATGCATCATATGAAAGACTACAAATACCTACAAGATGAGTTAAAAGATGAGTTTAGTAAGAACGATAATGGAATCTATAGCAATAAATTTGGAAGTTTTGCGATAAAAAAATGTTTAAGCAGATGTTGCAAATACATTGACGTGGTTACTTAGGGGACCATGGACAGAGGGGAGAGAAAACAGGATTGGAGAATGAGGTAAAAGATGGCAGTGATGATGGGTGTATAGTGAGTCAACACAGAAAATTGATTAAATTTTCTATGTTGCAGGTCCAATGCTCCCTCCAAGAAGAAAAAGCTATAATTCTTAATCTAAATCAATTGGTGGACTGTAATATTATGGTCAAGCAGGCAATTGGTTATGGAAAACAGTGCTTACCAAGTTCTTTAAAAATGCTCATTTCGTGGGACTGGGGTTGTGGCTCAATAGTAAGAGTGCTTGCCTAGCACTTGTGAGGAACTGGGTTCAATCCTCAGTACCACATAAAAATAAATAAGTAAAGGTTAAAAAAATGCTTTTAAAAAAATGGTCAAATCCTAGTAACAAACAATTGTTAATTGAAATTAAGAAGACAAAACCCACTTAAATATCATCAGTAAAAAACATACCTGGAAATATATACAAAAATTTATGTGAGACCTGTACACTGAAGGAGAAGTTAGGAGAAGTTAATACCTAAGTAATGAGAAATATACCATGTTATTGAACAATTTGAAGTTGAAATCTTAAAAATGTAGAATCCTCCAATCCATGAACATGGTATATTTCAAAATACCAGGAGGCTATTTTTTAAAATCATTTTTAAATGGAGAGATCCCAGTGTGGGCAAGACAAGAAGGATTTATATTAACTGGTTTTAAGACTTTAAACTGAAGTAGTCAAGATAGTGTGATTCTTATATAATCACATATATATACAAATCAAAGGGACATAACAAGATGGAGATGTACACATATCATCCAAGGATTTTCAGCAAAAGTGCCAAGGTAAGTCAGTAGGGAACAGAGAATCTTTTCAACAAATAGTGCTGGAACAATTGGGTATCCATATGCAAAGTGATGAGACTTATCCCTTGCGTCCTACTATATTCAAAGATTAACTTGAAATAAGCTATAAACATAAGAACTAAAACTGTAAGGAAAAAAAAAACTTGAAGAAAACAGAAGAAAAGTCTTTGTGATTATAGGTAATGTAAAGATTTCTTGGATAAGACAAAAAATGAAATAAAAAATAGATGGAACATCATCAAAATTTAAAACTTTCCCTATGAAAAAAGGGAAAAATATTTTCCCTAAAAAAGTTAGAACTGTTTTTTAAAAAAATATTTTTTTTAGTTGTAGATGGACACAATATTTATTTATTTATTTAGGTGGTGCTGAGGATGGAACCCAGGGCCTCACGTGTACAAGGCAAGCACTATACCATTGAGCTACAACCCCAGTCCCTGCAGTAGCACTTTTAAGAAAACAAAAAAGCAAACTGTACTGGGAAAAGTATTTGCAAGACATCTGATGAAGGAGCCCTCTACACAGATATAAATAATTCTTAACATTTGATAATAAAACAGCCTAATTAAATGAGTAAGCAAAAGCTTCATTATGTAAATGAGCCAAAGATCACCTCTTTCTCCCTGATAAGCTTCAAAATCTTCCAGCCCTATATATGATTTAAACATATTTCAAATAATATTCCAAATAAACACTTGAAAAATGTTTATTATTTTTAAAGATAATGCTAATTAATCAGCACTAATGAAAACCACATTGAGGGCTGGGGTTGTGGTTCAGTGGGAGAGTGCTCGCCTAGCATGTGTGAGGTCCTGGGTTTGATCCTCAGCACCACATAAAGATAAATAAATAAAGGTATTGTGCCCATCTACAACTGAAAAATATTGAAAAAAGAACAACATTAGATACCATTACATATGAACTAGATAAAAAAGCGTGACAATACCAAGTGGTGATGTGGTGATGTAGACGTGGAGCACCTGGAACAAGATGGAAAGGACACTTTGTGAAACAATTTGGCAGCTTGTCATACAATCAGGTACTTCTATGACATTATTCTGTTCCTCAGTGTTATTTATCCATGGAAAATAAAAGCTTTTTTACACAAAGTCTTATGTCAGAAATTGGAAAGAACCCAAATATTGATCAACTGAACAAGGGATAATCAAATGGAACACTACTCAATAATAAAAAGGAACTGACTACCAGTATACCACCAGTTAATCTCAAGAACATGTTCCTCACTGTCAGACACAATTATGTCCTGTGGGGTTCCATTTAAATGCATTTCTAGAAAGACAAAACTAGAATGACAGCGGAATCTGTGGTTGTGATGGGTGGAGTCAGGAAGGCAAGAAGAAACTTGCATATCTTGGTGGTAGCTACACAACTGCACACATTTATAAAAAATCAATGAACAGCTGGGGTTGGAGCTTAATAGAGCATGTGCAAGGCCCTGGCTTCAATCCCCAGTGTTTGGAGTACGGGATGATTGAACAAAGTGAGGTGAGGTAGCATGTGATTATAGTTCTGGCTACACAGGAGGCTGAGGCAGGGGGATCACTTTAGCCCACAAGTTCAAGACCAGCCTGGGCAACATAGTAGGATCCTGTTTCAAACAAACCAAAAATCATTGATTATAATTTGGGAATTGTATGTAATTTGTCCCTCAAAATAGATGAAGAAAAAGTTCATGCCTTTTGACTCAGTAAGAAAAAAGAATAAGAGATGTGTATAAAACTTATATAAATATAACAGTGTTCATTTCAGCATTATTTATATACTGTTACTTCAAACAAAGTAAATATCCAGAAATAGTTAAATTGTTAAAATCTGTCTTTCATACATTCATGCATGAAATGTGCCAATCCATTAAGATTATATGGAAGCCAGGCACAGTGGCGCAGGCCTGTAATCCCAGCGGATTGGGAGGCTGAGACAAGAGGATAGCAAGTTCAAAGCCACTCTCAGCAAAAAAAGCAAGGAGCTAAGCAACTCAGTGAGACCTGTGTCTAAATAAAATAAAAATAGGGCTGGGGATGTGGCTCAGTGATTGAATGTCCCTAAGTTCAAACCCCAGTACACCCCCCCCCCCAAAAAAAAAGATCATATAGAAATTATGACTTGGAAAAGTGTTTACTATTTTAAGTAAAAAGGCAGATTATTACTCTGGCAGTTTACAGTAAAAACAAAACTCATTATCTCATTGATAAATAAGGGTTAGGTGGGATTTTGTGATAATATATAAATACGGTTTAAAATCTGGTACCTCAATGTGTATTTTTCTTCTCACGGAAAATGGATGGGATTAAAAATTTAGACTATTCATTTAGAGCACTCATTCATATCCTCATTAAACACACATAATATAAACATGATGTAGCACTTCCGGCACATGTCTATTATGCACACCCTGGATTCCATCCATAGCACCACTAAATACAACAACAACAAAACACTTAGACCAAAGGTTTTTTGTTTTTGTTTTTAGTGATGGTTGGGAGGAACTGTTGCATATCTTTATGGTGGTGGCTACACACCTGCACATATTAAAAATCAATGAACAGCTGAGGTTGTAGCTCAGTAGAGCTCGTGCAAGGCCCAGGCTTCAATCCTGAGTGCTTGCTGGGGATTCGGGGGTATCATTGAACTTTGAGATTGAACCCAGGACCCTTGCACATAATAGACCAAAGTTCCTTAGCAACAACATAGGCCAAATTCACCATCTCCTTCTAGTATCAACAGGGATTAATCCACTCTGAGGAATATTGACCAAATATATACAAACAGCCTAACTGGTGTCTCCTTAGCTTTAACTTAAAAAAAAAAATTCTCAAATTATATTCAGATACCATTTGTCATTTGTACCTCAGATCAGAGGAGAACTGAAATGAGATTTCAAGGGCAAAGTTGTAATTAAATTTAAACATGGATCCACAGTATATTCCCTAGGGAGTGTTACAGAAAATGTCAGAATCATCCCATCTACAGTGTGCAGGCAAAATTTCTTATACTTGTTAAGAAGACCTACAGCAGGAATTCAGGACCATGAAATACTGACTATTCTCATCTTAAAGCAGGGAAAGAAAGGTAGTTTATCTGGATAGTTTTGGGGTGTGCCTTCAATAGGGAGTAAAGAGTCTGTGAAATTCTTTGATTTGTCTCTATCTTGGTGTCCTGGAATTTATATCTTATAATAGAAAGGGAGGGTTAAATCAGAAATAGGATGATGTATCTCTAATTTTGACAGAATCTAGAACAATGAGAAGATACCTAAATAGAAAGGAGTTTTTAAAAATAGTTGGATGGGGCTGGGGATGTGGCTCAAGCGGTAGTGCGCTTGCCTGGCATGCGAGCGGCCCGGGTTCGATCCTCAGCACCACATACAAACAAAGATGTTGTGTCCGCCGAGAACTAAAAAATAAATATTAAAAAAAAATAAAAAAAAATAGTTGGATATATTTTTTAATATCAGTGAATTTTTTGAAAGTAGAGGAATTTTATTAGTGGTAACCTTTGAATATTTTAATTCATTTTTTTTAGAGAGAATTTTTTTAATATTTATTTTTTAGTTTTTGATGGATACAACATCTTTATTTTATTTTTATGTGGTGCTGAGGATCAAACCCAGCGCCCTGCGCATTCCAGGTGAGCGTGCTACCGCTTGAGCCACATCCCCAGCCCCATGTTTTATATATTCTTTAAAACCTGTAATGAAATTTATAATGCTGTCAACAAATTGTTGTTGAGTATGAATCTGCAATTAATAGAATTTCTATAAACAGGGTCTTCTTTTCTGTTGTATGAATAAGTAATGTTCTTGGTTTATGGAAAGCAAGCCTTTTTAACATTCTGATTAAAATATTCATGGAGCTGAGGATGTAGCTCAGTGGTAGGGCTTTTGTCAAGCATGTGCAAAGCCCTGGGTTTGATCCCCAGCAACACACACACAGAGGAAAAAGAAAACAAAATTATGAATGAGAAACTTATTTATGAGGAGATTGTGAAAATATTAAAATTGGGCTTTTGAGTTTTCCTGAAAATCAGACCAAAAGGAGATTCATGGTAAGGAATCTACAAAAAAAAAAAAAAATTCCTCATTAAACACACATAATATAAACATATGATAAAATACAGAAAAATTGAAAGCATTTCCTTTGAAATCTGGGACAATATAAGGAAGCCCACTCACCACTCCTATTTAGTAAGGTACGAGAAGGGACAAAAATAGGAAAGGAAAATTAAATTATTGCTTGCAGATGATTTGATTCGATACCTAGAAGATCCCAAAAAACTCCACTGTAAGACTGCTAGAGCTAATAAACAAATTTGGCAAATAAAAGGTTACAAAATCAATAGCTTTTCTATATACCAACAATGAATTTGCTGAGAAAAAGAATCAGGAAAACAATTCCATTCACAATAGCCTAAATAAAAAATAAAAAACTAGGAATAAATCTAACCAAGGAGGTGAAAGACTTCTATGATGACAACTAGAGAACGCTGAAGAGAGAAATTGAAGAAGACCTCAGAAGATGGAAAGATCTCAAATGTTCATGAATAGGCAGAATTAGTATTGTTTAAATGGCCATACCACCAAAAGCAATATACAGATTCAATGTAATCCCCACCAAATCACCAATGAAATTTTTCACAGAACTGAAAAAAAAAGGGGTCTTAAAATTTATTTGGAAGAATACAAGACCCAGAATAGCCAAAGCAATTTTTTAAAAAATATTTTTTTAGTTGTAGATGGACACAACACCTTTATTATCATTACATGGTGCTGAGGATGGAACCCAGGGCCTCACACATGCTGGGCAGGTGCTCTACCACTGAGCCACAACCTCAGCCCTAGCCAGAGCAATTTTAAGCCAAAAAAGCAATTTTGGAGGTATCATAATATGACTTCAAATTATAATAACCAGCATTTTTGCTGCTGTGACTAAAATATCCAAGTAGAACAATTTTAGAGGAGGAAAAGTTTATTTGGGGGCTCAGTTTCAGAGGACTGAGACTGATGTCCATAGACAGCAGCCTCCATTCCTCGGGACTTGAGGTGAGGCAGAATATCCTGGTGGAAGAGTGTGGTGGAGGGAGCGGCTCACATGATGATCAGAAAGCAGAGACTCCACTTGCCAGATACAAAATATATATCCCCAAAGGCACACCCCCAATGACCCACCTCCTTAAGCCACACACACTACCCACTTCAGTTACTACTCGGTTAATCCCTATCAGGGGATTAATGCACTGATTGGGTTAAGGCTCTCATAACCCAATCACTTCACTTCTGAATGTTCTTGCATCATCTCACACATGAGCTTTTGGAGGATACCTTATATCTAAACCATAACAGCTACAGTGAGAAACACTGCATGGTGCTGGCATAAAAACAGACACATAGACCAGTGGTACAGATTAGAAGACAGCGACAAATCCACACAGATACGGTCGTCTGATCCTTGGCAAAGGTGCCAAAAACATACAGTGGAGAAAAGGCAGCCTCTTTAACAAACAGTGCTAAGACAGTGGTTATCAATATGTAGAAGAATGAAACTAGACCCTTATCTCTCACCCTGCTCAAAAATCAACTCTAAATGGATCAAAGACCTTGGAATTAGACCAGAAACTATGCAATTCCTAGACAAAAACATAGGGTCAACCAACACTCCTGGAGCTCAGGAAATAATCCCCAAATCACAGGCAATGACTTTCTCAATAGGAATCCTGGAGCTCAGGAAATAATCCCAAGAGTTAATAAATGGGACAGCTTCAAATTAGGAAGCTTCTGCACAGCAAAGGATACAACTGGGAATGTGAAGAGAGAACCCACAGAATGGGAGGAAATTTTTTCTGGCTCCTCTTCTAACAGAGGATTGATGTCTAGAATATGCAAAGAAATCAAAAAACTTTTAAAAATCAGATAACCCAATTAATAAATGGGGAAATAAATTAGACACTTCTCAAAAAAAAAATACAAATGACCAACAAATACATGAAACAATGTTCAACATCGTTAGCAATTAGGGAAATGCAAATCAAGACTACAGAGATTTCATCTCACACCAGTCAGAATGGCAGTCATCAATAATACAATAATAAATGTGGAGAAAAAGGAACATTTTTGCACATTGGTGGGAGTGTAAATTAGTACAACTGCTAAGGAAATCAGCAGAGAGGCTCCTCAAAAGACTAGTCATGAAACCATCATATGATCCAGTCATCCCACTCCTTGGTATTTATCCTGAAGAATTAAAGTCATCTTAGTACAATGATACATACATACCTATGTTTATAGCAGCACAATTCACAATAGCCTGGGGATCTGTGGTTACTTTTAAGGGGATAATGGTATTTTAGTTTTGTTTTTTTAAGAGCCCTTATACATGCTGAAGTATTTAAGAATAAAATGATATGTTTCTGGGATTTGCTTCAAAATTATTCAGGAAAAGCAAAGTGGAAAGATGAAACAAAATTGAACATGAGCTGTAATTATGCAAGTTTGTTCTGTGTGGAAGTTCATTATATTATTCTACCTTTTATATGATTGAATTTATCCATAATAAAAAGGTATTTTTTAAAAAATAATTTTTGTAGTAGTATATGGACAGAATGTCTTTATTTGTTTATTTTTAATGTGTTGCTAAGGATTGAACCCCATGCCTCACTATGCTATGCAAGCGCTCTGCCACTGAGCTATAGCCCCAGCCCATAAAAAGGTATTTTTAAAAGCAGTAACTGTGGGAAACCAACCTTGCACTTGACTGAGTCACACTCCCCGGCTGGGTGCTGAGGCGCTCAGTCGCAGAAATGTGGCAGAGCTTTCCCCACCCTTCTAAGGTTCGAGGCTGGGTGCCTTGTGCATGGGTGTGTCTTGCTATAGCCCCATGGGTGAAGCTATGCTCACCTGTTCCTTTGTAATCTAACCCCTTGTCCTGTTTAGGATAGAATCTTCCATGGAGGTGCCTTGTGTGTGTCCCCTTCTCTTACTGTGCCCTTGGGTGTGGCCTACCCAGGTGTCAGTCAACCTGCTGACAGTGGACATCATGAAGATAGACTCAGCCCCTGAAACCTGACCCCTTGCCTCATTTGAATAGCTTCTCCTCAATAAAAGGGGTCAGCACGTGCTCTAGATCTCTCTCTTCCTGCGGACCTTTAAGGTCAGAGGAGCAGTCTCAGTGACTTGGGAGGCTGAGGCAGGAGGATTGTAAATTCAAGGACAGCTTGAGCAATTTAGTGAGACCCTGTCTCAAAAGGGCTGCAGGTGTGGCTTAGTGGTAAAGCACCCTGTGTTTGATTCCCAGTACCAAGAAGAAGAAGAAGAAGAAGAAAAAAATCATTAGAAAAAGAAAAATATGGGGCCTGAGTTATGGCTCAGTGGTAGAGCACTTTCCTAGCATGCATGAGGCACTGGGTTCGATCCCCGGCACTACATAAAAATAAAAAATAAAATAAAGGTAATTGTGTCCATCTACAACTAAAGAGAAAAAAATTTAAAAAAAAGAAAGAAAAAGAAAAATATGGGCTTGGGGATATGGCTCTGTAGTAGAGCGCTTGCCTAAAATTTGTGAGGCTCGGGGTTCAATTCTCAGCCCCACATAAAAATGAATAAATGGAATAAAGATATTGTGTCCATCTACAACTTAAAAAAAATTTAGAAAAATTTCTAGCAAGCAAAAGACATGACTAGGCAAAGTGGAAAAGAAGACAAGTGGAGTTGGGTGCTCTGGGGCACACCTATGAGACCAGCTGATTGGGTGAGATAAGGTAAGTGGGAGGGTCACTGGAGCCCAGAGGTTCCACATTAGGCTGGCAACATAGAAAAGACCCTGTCTTAAAAAAAAAAAAAAAATGCAATGATGCATGTGAAGAAAATAGCCACAAAGAAGCATAAAGACAATTAGATATTTGTTTTCACCTCAAAAATTGACAAAGAAAAAAAGGTTTAATGATAAGACCTATTACTGATATGAATAAAATGAAGAAAAAAAATCTGGGCAGGGGCTATAGCTCAGTTGGTAGACTGCATGCCTTGCATGCACAAGGCTCTGGGTTGGATCCCGGCACCAAAAAAGAAAAAAAAGAATGCATTACTTACCACTGGAGTTATAAATACACCAGATATGAAATTTCTTGGTTTTTAATCTTCCCTAAAAAGTAGGCAAAATTTGCATCTGCATTTTACATTTGAGCTAACTAAATACCAGAATGTCCAATGTTACACAACTAACTGAAGGCTTGTTCTTTTTCTCAAATTACTGAAAAACTCTCTGTCTCTCTCTCTTTTTAATATCTTTATTTTATTTATTTACTTTTATGTGGTGCTGAGGATCCAACCCAGGGCTTCACATGTGCTAGGAGAGCACTCTACTGCTGAACCACAACCCCAGCCCCTGAAAAACTCTTGATGATATATTTTGCATGATTAATATATACTCATATTTATATTATATATGTGTACATATGTATAGTTATATCATAAGCTGTCTATTTTCTCTCCTGGGTGACCCCCAAATGATTGACAAAAAACAAGCCCTGCTAACATGGAGGTGTGCTTTTGAGGACTGGAGTGAGGGACCTCATGGCTTCAAGGTAATAAGCAAAGGAGGAAGAGCAGTAGTTACAGTATGTTACACTTTTTATCACACACACACACACACACACACACACACACACACACACCATTCGTTTTCTATTATCTCTGTTATAAATTACCACCAATGAATGGTTTAAATAATACACATTTATTATCTTATAGTTCTGTAGGTTAGAACTCTAACCTGGGTCTCATTGAGCTAAAAATCAGAGTGTCAGGTCTGGGTTCCTTTCTGGACTTTTGAAAGAAGTTCATTTCCTTGCTTTTTTCCAACTTCTCAAGGTTGCCCACATTCCTTGGCTCACAGACTCTTTCCTTGATTGTCAGAGCCAGCAATATTACCATCTCTGTGATATTCTGGTCACATCTCCCTTTTTGATCAAAACCAGGAAAAGTTCTCCAATTAAAGGACCTATATGATTAAGTTAGGTTCATTTGGATTATCTCCCCATCTCAAGGTCCCTAATGGAATCCTATTACTACAATGTGTTTCCTTAAAAGGTAACATTCACAAGCTCTAGATGTTAGGATATGATATCTTTGGGGATCATTATTCTGCCTAACATACACATGTGCAAAGATTGATATGTAATGAACTTTTTTAATATTTATTTTTTAGTTGTAGGTGGACACAATACCTTTTTTTTTTACAGTATGTTTTTACTTGTAGATGGACTCAATAAATAAGTAAATACATTTATTTATTTATTTTTATGTGGTGCTAAGGATCAAACCCAGTGCGTCATACATGAGAGGCAAGTGCTCTGCCTCTGAGCCACAATCCCAGCCCTTTGAGGAGGCAGGTCTCTTCTTTGACAACTAGGCTCTACCATTAAAGGTTCCACCACTTCTCACTGCCATTCATTACACCAAGAACCAAGCATATAAACCTACGGGGGACAGACTATTATCCAAACCATAGCAATAGCCCTAGTTGACAACTATGAATAATTGTCAATATGAATAATTCTTAGATACATGATGTTGAGTGAAAAAAAGAAGTATCAGAAGACTAGTGTTTTAGGCAGCCTTTTCGTGGCTATGACTAAAAGATCTGACCAGAACAATTTTAGGGGAAGAAAAGTTTATTTAAAGGCTCATGGTTTCAGGGGTCTTAGTCCATAGACAGCTAGCTCCATTCCTCAGGGCTCAAGGTGAGGCAGGACATCATGGCAGAAGAGTGTGGCAGAGAGAAACCGCTCACATGATCAGGAAGCAGAGAGGTCAGCCTCTACTGGCCAGATACAAATTATACCCCAAAGCCACTCCCCAATTCCCACATCCTCCAGTCACACCCTACCACTTCAGTTATGGTTCAGTTAATCCCTATCAGGGGATTAATTCACTGATTGGGTTAAGACTCTTATAACCCAATCATTTCTCCTCTGAACCTTCTTGCATTGTCTCACACATGAGCTGACCAGGAAAAGTTCTCCAATTAAAGGATCCATATGATTAAGTTAGGTTCATTTGGATTACATCACATCTAAACCATAATAACTACCTAAGTATGCGTTATGTCCATGGATGAGTTCTTAGGGTTCCTATAACATATTGCTGTATACTATGTGGATTTAAGAAATAAAATATATTGGGCTGGGGATTTGGCTCAAGCGGTAGCGCGCTCGCCTGGCATGCGTGCGGCCCGGGTTCGATCCTCAGCACCACATACCAAAGAGGATGTTGTGTCCACCGAAAAATAAATAAATAAATAAATATTTAAAAAAAAAAAAAAAGAAATAAAATATATATTCTCTCATAGTTCTGGAGGCTGGGAATTCAAAATCAAGGTATTGGCAGGTCCTTGTTCTCTCTGAAGACTCTAAAGTATCCTTCTGTGCTTCTTCCTAGCTTCAGCAATCCTTAGCATTTCTTGGCTTGTAGCTATATCACTATAATCTCTGCCTCCATTGTTAGAGGCTGGTCCTTTCCCCTCTACTCTGTCACTCCAAATTACTCTCTCTTTACAAGGACATAGCTACTGGATTTAGGGCTCACCTATATCCAGTATGACCTCATCTTAATTAGATTACATTTGCAAAGATCTATTTTCAAATAAGGCTGTATTTCACAGGTAGGGGATTAGGACCTCAACATATCTTTTGGGGGAAACACACTGCCACCCATAAAGGTCATACTTTTCAGGAAAGAGACTCTGCGATTGAGATTCACTTGTAGGGGACTGGTTATAGAGTACTCTGGGAAACATCTGTCAGAAGAGGGAGAGGGAAGCAGAATTAAGATGAAGAAGTTGAACAGCTTAGTATTTCTGATGGAGGCTTCTGGCAATCCCACAGGGAGCTCTGAAGCTGGGAAGGTCTTTCAGAGAGATCTGTGACTGAAGTAAGTGGTCCAGGCTCTCGTATTCTTGCATCAACTAGTGATTGGGTGCAGGCACCCCCTGAGGGGAACACAAAACAACTCCCCTTAGCCAACTGCAGTGCCCACAGAGGGACACAGTTGTGAGCCCTTATCAACCAGCACTCTTGGAAAATAAAGGAATTAATGTCTTGGTCCTGGAAGGAAGGTCTGAGTTGCATTTCCCAATATCCACTATATTGTACATTTTTTTTTTTTTTGTACTGGGGATTGAACCTAGACCCTTGCACACTGAAGTACATCCCCAGCCCTTTTAAAAACTTCAGGGTCTCGCTAAGTTGTGGAGGCTGCCCTTGAATTTGTGATCCTCTTGCCTCAGTTTCCTAAATAGCTAGGATTACATCATGTGTGGTACACAGCTATAATACCAGGGATCAGGAGGCTGAGGCAGGAGGATTGACTGCAAGTTCAAAGCCAGCCTTATCAATTTAGCAAGAACCTGTCTCAAATAAAAAGGACTGGGGATATGGCTCAGTGGTTAAGTGCCCTTGGGTTTAATCCTTGGTACCAAACAACAACAACAAACTAAACAACCTATTATTTGTGATGAAAGTACATATGGTGTAGGTTCTTATGTTGGGTGGTGAGTTTACAGCTTTTCAATACATTTGCTTTATAACTAAAATGTATTTCATGCAATCTTTGATATGCATCAAGTATATTTACAAAGATAATAAAGGCAAGTCAGGAAGGAACTAGGCACAAGTAATAGAAACTAAAGTAGCCAGGACTGGGAGTGTAGTTCAGTGGTAGAGAGCCTGCCCAGCATGTGTGAGGCCCTGGACTTGAACCCCAGCACTACCTAAATAAATGAATAAATAAAGTAGGTAGAATTTTTAGGACAAAAATATGAGTAAGGATAGCAAATTCCTAATCCATTGCTAAAATAAGCTCTCAGATGAAGTAAAACTTCTTAAATTCTCCTATATTACTTACTTTACCTTTGTTTACATAACTACCGTTTTTTATCTGGCAGCATGATGTTGCTAAAATATCATGGTTTGCATCCCCTTCCACCTACTTTTAAACTGGTTTGTTTACTATGGGACTAATCTTTGTGTGTGTGTGTGTTGTTTTTTTTTTTTAAGGTGACAATGTCCTGGATAAATTGCTGGAACCATCATTAGATCTGCTGATGCTACAAAGAAAACCAGTTAATATGTCAAGATTGCTATTTCAAGATATGATATGTCACGATGTGTCAACTGATGTGGCAAGATTTCACTATGGCATTTTTAATGATATGTATGTTTAAGAAAATTTTTTTGTAGATGTAGGTGGACAGCAGGCCTGTATTGTATTTGTTTATTTTTATATGGTACTAAGGATCAAACCCAGTGCCTCACATATGCTAGGCAAGCACTCTTCCACTGAGCTACATATAGCTCCAGCCCCTTTAATGATATATTATTGAGTGGATAAAAAAGCTGTGGATTATTATCACAGTTTTTACTTTTAAAAAGGTATGTGTGACTAGGCATGGTGATGCATGCCTGTAATCCCAGTGGCTCTGGAGGCTGAGCCAGGAGGATTTTTATTTCAAAGCCACCCTCAGCAATTTAACAAGGCCCTAAGCAACTCAGTGAGAGCCTGTCTCTAAATAAAGTACCAAAAAGGACTGGGGATGTGGCTCAATGGTTAAGTGCGCCTGGGTTCAACCCCCATACCAAAAAAAGAAAAAGGTATGTGTGTACACCTGTTGTATATAGATTTATATCTACATGGAAAAGGAAATGGACAAATACAATCCAAATTGCCAGATATGATGAGTGGAATGGGAAATGAGGTAGCATACTTTTCTATTTTATATGATTTTCTGAGTCTTTGAAACTAACAACTAAGGAAAATATTAAAACTGTGTTTTCAAATCCTTTTTTCCCAAAATTACTGATTTCTGTTTATTTTGAGAAATATATTTACAGAAGACTCCAAGAAATGTGAGCCTAATTTTTAAATTTTTATTTATTTATTTTATGTAGTTGTTGATAGACCTTTATTTTGTTTATTCATATGTGGTGTTGGGAATCTAACCTAGTGCCTCACACATGCCAGGCAAGTGCACTACTGCTGAGCCACAGCCTCAGCTCCCTAAGTTTTTTATTTGTTATTTATTTATTTTTAGTTGTAGATGGACACAATAACTTTATTTTATTTATTTATATTTTTATGTGGTGCTGAGGATTGAACCTAGTGCCTCACATGTGCTAGGCAGGTGCTCCTCCAATGAGCTCCAACCCCAGCCCTGACCCTAAATTTTATTATTAAAAAGGTGGTAGAATAGAAAGCTGCTGGGCTGGGATTGTGGCTCAGTGGTAGAGTGCCCGCCTAGCATGGGTGGGACCCAGGTTCGATCCTCAGCACCACATAAAAATAAAGGCATTGTGTTGTGTCCATCTACACCTAAAAAATAAATATTATATAAAAAAAGAAAGAAACATGCTGGCATTTTTGTGTGAGGTGGCACAGTGTTAGAACCAGGCCTGCTGCACTACAGATGTCCTTATAAAGTTCAACTAAAACAGCTGGTTTCCTACTTGGAAAAATAGGATTGTTCTTGTGACACTTGAATAATGTATGTGAGATCACTTTGAAAATGCTAATGTGACATTGAAGCCATAATACATCCTAATGTTTCTTTCTTATGGTAATATTCCTTAAAGGAGCCAAATATTAATGTTTTTGAAAACTCCTAATTTCGAATGCTGAAGTTTCTGTTTCTTTTAAATTGGTTCGTTCATCACAAACTTTTAAATTTTGTTTTTCTTTTTTTTTAAATTTTTTTTAATAGTTGTAGATGGACACAATGCTTTTATTTTATTTATTTATTTTTATGTGGTGCTGAGGATTGAATCCATAGCCTCACGCATGCCAGGCAAGTGCTCTGCCACTGAGCTATAGCCCCAGCCCTTTAATTTTGTTTTTCAATCCAGGATTGGACCACTGAATTTAGCTTCTAGGAAATTCCCTAATTACAGAATTTTCTTTCATTATATCGAACTACTCCCGATTTCATCATGAAAATCTGATTTGAAACTCAACTTACAAAAATACTGAAAATGAATTTCAAATTAAATGGGAATATTTGTATACTAATGTGATACAATAGTGTTGTTTCACATTTTTCCATGTTAAAGACTATTCTGAACTCGAAGTCTTTTAAATAAATAAATAATACTGAAATCTACTGTGGTTGTGTCTGAGTATGTTATTTGTATAATAACTGAATATTTCTAGAGACTTCTATTTTCCCTTAGTCATTTTTTTTTTAATGTTGCCTTCTCTTACCTAATTCTGAAGACATGATTTCAGAGCCATATCTCTCTGGTTCAAACCCCAATTCTGCCACTTAATCTCTTACAATTCCATAGCAAAGTTATTTAAGTGCTTTGAGCCTCTGTTTCATCTGTGAATTGGGAATAAGACTAGTACTCACCTCGTTGAATACAATGTCTGTCAATCACTGTTATAATGCCTAAGTAGTATTTTCAGTATTTCACAGATGCGGAAGTTGAATATTTTAAAATATTGCTTCCTTGGTGGAGAGCTATTAATGGTTTCACATGTTTGGTTAATTCTTGTCTGCATGTTAAATTTTAGGACATAATACTGCTGAAAAGTAATGAGCCATCATTATAGGATCCTGTATACATTAAAATTTACAGTAACTCATAAAATTGATTCAGAGACAAAGGATTGTTGTTCAGTTCCCAAAACTTATAAACTCCTGATCTCCAAATGGCTTTTCTGCCACGTACTACTTCCACTTTGTGGAAGTCATTATTTTTTCTTTTAGTAGATAAAACGATATTCTGAAAAGGAGGTTGAGGTGATCAGAAAATTGTGAACATTTTAAAGAACTTTCTATTTTATTTTGAGGCAGGATCTTGCTAAATTGCCTAGGCTGAGTTGGAACTCATGATCCTCCTGCCTTAATCTCTTGAGTTTGCTGGGGTTACAGGCACACCCCACTGTGTCTGGATGTTCTTATTTATTTATTAAAAAAAAAAATCCTACATCAATAATGTTTGTATGCCAAGACAGCTTCAGAGATACCAATTAGGAGGCTACTGCCATATTCCAGGATAGGAATGCATGTGATTTGGATTAGCTGTCAAAGGCAGACCTAAGAAGTGACCACTAAGGTGGGAAAGAACAGAACAGGCGAGTGTAGGCGTGCGTTTGAGTGAAAAACATATTTTGAATATGTTAAGTATGTGATGCTTGTTTTACTATTTTAAAATTAATTATTATTATTTTTTTTGGCAGTGCTAGGGATCAAACCCCGATCCTCACACATACTAGTAAGTGCTCTATTACTAAGGTCTACCCCCTCCCTGGTCACTGGATCACTGAGATGTTTATTTTACATCTGAATGGAGATGCCAAGTAGGCATCTGGACCTCTAAAGATAAGCCTGGAAAGAGACATTTGGAAGTCATCAGTCATCTTACAACTGATACTGGGAACCAAAGTACTGGATAAAATCATGTAGGAGGATTGTCCAGAGAAGAGAGCTGGGGTCTGAGCATAAGGGCACTGAATCATTTAGAGGCCAGTAAGAGGAAATGCCAGCAAAGGACTCTGGGAAAGAAGCAGCTAGTGAGAAAAATGGATTTCCCACTGCTAAATACTAGAATAGGAGAAGAACCGGGAATTGACCATTGGCTGCCTGTTGTATACCCAGTACTTAGCTCAGTGACAGGCACATAATTAAAGTACAATTAATACGTGCTGAATTAATCTTTACTTCTTCTTCTTTGTCAGACATTTGTTGGGTTCTTCTAAGGTTCCAGGCACTCTTCTAGGTCCTATAGATTCATAGCATACTGCCTCTAAACACAGATTCTTGTGTGGGCCATATACATGCATACATATGAGTCAAAACTACGTATTGCTATTTTATAATGCTTCGTGATCCTTTCTTCTACCTTATCCTGAGGAAAATGGGACTGAATAGCTTGAGGGTACTGAGTTGGTGAGCAATGATGAGCTGGAATGTATAAATCTGGAGCTCTACTGTAAGCAAAGATATCGGGAAGTGGTAGAAGCTGAAGGAGAGGGTGGTGGGACTTTAAAATGAAGAGGCAGCCGCATCCAAAGGTATCAAACTCTAAACAGAATGATGCCAACTTCATTCACATAACCGAATTCTACTAGACAACTAACGGTTATGAAGAACACTTCCAGCTTTATCACTGTACCTAATTTATCTGATAAGTGTGGAGAAAGAGTCGGGGGAGTGCACAGGAATATGGCTCAAAGTTAATATTATAAAACTATCAAGTTAGCCTCAAGATGAATTGAACTGTTACCCTTAGAATTACTACTCTGGAGTTCCTGCTTGAACAAAACAAACAAACAAAACAAAACAAACAAACAAACAAAAACCCAAAACCCCAAACCAAAACAAAACCTTGAATCAGAAGGAAAAAACAACAACAACAACAACAACAAAAACTTGACTCACTAATGTGAGTCCAAATCCATGCCAGAAAAGAGAAAGTCTTGAAGAGAGGAAAGGAGAATTATGGGTAAAACACTTACACAACTGTCTTACACTATTTCTGAAACTTACTTTGCAGTCTTTCCGGAACTTGTCTGAGGTACTTCAATGTCTTGGACTGCATACTTTTGTGACCCTGTTAACTTACACTGTTAGTTAGAGGAGAGGCATGAGCCACTCTGGCATGAGCTACCCCTGCAGCCAATAAACCGGCTTCCTGTTAATTTCTCAGGTGTCCAGACTCATCTGTCCTAAATCATTCCCTGAAACTCCACTCTCTAGTCAGGCGAGGTGCAGGCACACCTGTAATCCCAGTGACTTGGGAAGCTGAGGCAGGAGGATCACAAGTTCAAAGCCAGCTTCCACAATTTTGCAAGGCCCTAACCAACTTAGAGAGACTCTGCCTCAAAAATTAAAAAGGGTTGGGGATGTGGCTCAATACCCGGTTCTAAAAAAAGAAAGAAAGAAACTCCACTCGTTCACCCCACAAAAACGGGAGGCGGGGGATCACAGAAATCTTTCTTTAACCCACAGTTAGAAGGTAGGTTATCTTTCCAAAACTAATTGTTCTGCAAGCTGTACTCCTATGGTCCGTTTTTTCGTTTATCTTACAGCTCTTCTACCGTTCTGAACTAGAGTTATCTGACTGCAGCAAGCTGTTTGCCTTGAACTCCAAGTAGTTGGGAACGACCAGTTATTTCATGCATAAAGCGGGTGGGAGGCCAAGCCTTTAGAAGAACCTGAAGACGTAAGTGTAACCACAGCGAATGTGTGCGGTGGGGAAAGGCACAGAAACAGGGTACTGCAAGCCTTTATCCGGAAAGACTACGGGAACCACGAGCCCACACTAACAACGGTACAGAACTGCTAATACAGAGGTGAAAATAAAACCAGGGCTCCACGCACACCCATGGCTCCATACACACTTCCCATTCGCTGGCCGCTTCTCTGATCCAAAGTCTATCTTCAAGCCAGGGCTAAATCAGGCTAGATCTGATTGGCCAATAGAAAACCAGGACCACCGCAGCCAATGAGAAACCAGGGCGCTTTGGTGGGGTGAGACTTGCGGCCGGGGAGGGGAATCCTGTAGGTCTTGGTGAGGCGATTGGGCGGGACTGATACTTGATTGGCAGGTGAACGATCCACATTCTTAGAACGGAAACGCCACACGGTACGTGCAGGTGGGGGTGTGGGCGGGGCAACAAACCTATCATTAGCCAATAGATGACCCACTACTAGCAGAGGGAAAGATAAATCACCAATGGCAGCACGTATATGGCGCCGTAGGCGGGGTTTAGGCTCAAAGGGTTCTACGAAAGGCGCGTGAGTGTCGTCCTCGCAGTCACAGCTGGCACCTCCTTCTGACTTCATTCATTCGATTTTTTTTTTCTTCCATTCACGGAGGTAGAAAGGCCTGCTCGGAAGCCATGGAGAGCGCTCTCCCTGCTGCCAGCTTCCTGTACTGGGTAGGCTTTGGCACCGTGGCCTACCTGTCCCTCCGCATCTCGTACTCGCTCTACTCGGCTCTTCGAGTCTGGGGTGTGGGTAACGAGGCGGGGGTCGGCCCGGCGCTCGGTGAATGGGCAGGTGAGTCGGATGCAGCGCCGCGCCCTCCCTCCTGCCCCGGCTCGCGGCTCGGCGGGGCCCGCACTGACCAGGACTAGTGCTTGGCCTTCCCCTCCCCGTCTTCCCTCGCCTTCCTCCCGCTCCTGTGTGCCGCTCACCCGCCCTATCTCCCTTAGCCATCTTACGGTTTGCTCAGACTTGTGGACTTTTAAACTACTAAATACGTTGCTGGCTGAACTCTGGGAATCTGAAGTGGGAATCTCACTTGGAAGGTGCGAGAAATCTGCCTTAACTCTGAGGGGCTTCTGTCTTTGAAGCCATTCCGGGTTCGTGGCTGCAGTCAGGCGGCTTCCTACTCACCTTGAGCCTCTCCTTCCGAGTGCTTTTAAAAGAAAAGTTTTTAAAAACAGACGCTGTGCTTAGGAGGAAAAGCCTTCAATTGACTTGTTAGGAGTGAGGCTGGGGCAAGGGGTGTGGAAGCGTTAAATTTCACCCTCTTTCGGATTTGTGGAACCTTGCCTCCTAACTGGAAATTTCATGTAATTTACAAGCCCCCCTTTAAAAAAGTTCTCCCTAAACTTTTCTGGCGTTCAAATGAGTAGCAAAAGCTTATTGCTTTCTCAGAACAATCGCTCTTCACGTTGCAATCAGCAACATTGCAGAAGGTCGTTTGTGGGGAAAAGTATCCCCACGAAGTGAGCTAAACCTAGTTCCAGCCAACTGGAGGACTTTAAAAATGGAGGACAAAGGTCAGATTGGAGCATTTGGAAAAATTACTTGTTTTTGTTCTCCCTTTTTTCCCTCTTTTCCTGCCTCCCTTTTTTCTTTATTTTCCCTCTGTTATGGCTTTTTAAAAACAAAACAAAACAACAACAACAAAAAAAAACACCAAGCTTTTGCTTATGACATTCGTGGTGGTTCTTTGATGTGATTATTCATTTTGATGTTCACTTCTGATTTTATTGAACTTTGGTGTGGTTAGGGTTGCTTGCAGACTGAGCTTAAGTAAGATACACGAATGTTATTCCATGTTATTTGTTCATTCAAAAACACTTAAAACAAGTTTATTGGGAAAGACATAATAATGTTAACTTTTTGGGATAACAGCCTACACATTAGGAGAAAACATACACAAGTAGGAATGGGTGTATAAAATCTTTCCCTGATGTAAGCAGCTATTGACATAACACTTCACAGTACTTGTTATTCTTTGATAGTATCAAAGAAAGACTTTGTCAACTCTTTCATATAATAATCAAATTATTATATGAAATTAACTTACCCAATTAATTAACTTACCCAATTTCTTAGTTGTTGGTTTGGAAAAACTTGTTTGTGGACTTTGTCAACAGTTACACAAGATACTAAAGCTATGGAGAATCAATTATCAAGATAAAAATTTGTGGGCTGGGGATGTGGCTCAAGCGGTAGCGCACTCGCCTGCCATGCGCGGGGCGCTGGGTTCGATCCTCAGCACCACATACAAATAAAATAAAGATGTTGTGTCCACCGAAAACTAAAAATAAATATTAAAAAATGATAAAAATTTGTAATTTGCAATCAAAGAATAGTGTAATTAAATTTTAAACTATTTAAAATAATAATTTAAAATAGTAATTTAAATATTACTATTTAAAAGTAATAACAACTTTAATAACTTTTAAACTATTTAAAATTGACCATACTAATAACTCAAATAGTTAAGTCCAAGTCATCTATATGTAATGCCTTAGTAAAAGTCAAATAATGTAACATTGTCATTTCATTGAAAACATTTGGCCCGAGGGGAAGGAAATTGATACATAAGAGAAGAGTTTATATAGTATTTAGAATTAAAACATTGGGGCAGCAGAGAAGATCATGGTATACCCTGGATTATTGGAGAATCTTAATTTTTTAAGCTTTTAAACAGAAGCAGTGATCAAATTGGTATTTATAACATTATTTACATGTGGCCTGGATCTACAAAAAATAAAATAAAACAAAACAAAACCCTTTACTTCCTTAGTCTCTCCAAACAGGGAACCTTTTAAAAATAAAGGAAATTAAGATCAACACATTTTAAACAGGTTCTTTACATCAATTGGAGGTGGTGGTGGACACTTGAGTAATTAGGGTTTAATTACCTAAAAATTAGGTAATTTGTTTAACCAAAGTTATGATTTTTACAACTAATCTTTATGTGTAAATAATACTAATAAGATGTCTACTTTATAAAGCAGTCTGTTTATTCCTGTGCCAGCCTGGTGGGAGATAGTATTTGGGAGGCATTGCTTAATTGTACTACTCATTTAATATTTTCCTCAGTAATGTGTGTTGAATTGATAGTATATTTTTATTCTTGTTATTCTTAAATCTCTTCATGTGAGTAAATTTAATTTTCCTCAGATTTGGGATCTGAAGTTCAGGGACTGTGGATTCTCAGTTTTTTTTTGTTTCCCACAGTAGCTTGCACATTCAGATATGAGTTCTTCTAAACTTAAACTTGGGGGCTGGGGATGTGGCTCAAGCGCTCGGGTTCAGTCCTCAGCACCACATACAAACAAAGATGTTGTGTGCGCCGAAAACTAAAAAATAAATATTAAAATTCTCTCTTAAAAAAATAAATAAACTTGGAAAAACCCAGAAATACAAGTATGTTTTGCCATCAATAAAAATATTCTAGGCCACAGATTCACAATACCTTTATTTCATTTATTTATTTTTATGTGGTGCTGAGGATTGAACCCAGTGCTTCATATATGCTAGGCAAGCACTCTACCACTGAGCTACAACTCCAACCCAAGGCCACAGATTCTTTAGTTAAGTTTTTAAGACCATATACTCCTTACTCTTCACCCCCCCCCCATTCCCCTCCTTTAATTCCTCATCAGGAGTTCAATCAACTTCTAGTTCTCTCTCCAGTCATGTTCCCACTCAAGTGAATCACATTGGTTCTGCTGGGCTCCTAGTAGGTAGGTTTAGCCAATCTAGAGGGTAGGACTCTTTTGCCTGGCATACAGGTACTGTATTTCTTGAAAGAACAAAGAGATCCCATGAAAGTGGAGCTTCAGTGGTTTGAATAAGTAATCAAAAGATTGTGTAATAAGTAACCAAAAGATTGCCAATGAAGGTAGTCGGTAAGGAGAGAACTGTCATTACTGCTGATCAGTAAAGAATGTAATTTGTGGGCTGGGGATGTGGCTCAAGCGGTAGCGCGCTCGCCTGGTATGCGTGCGACCCGGGTTCGATCCTCAGCACCACATACCAACAAAGATGTTGTGTCCGCCGAGAACTAAAAAATAAATATTAAAAATTCTTTAAAAAAAAAAAAGAATGTAATTTGTAGAATTTGGTTTGAACATGGATAAACTTTGCATTTACTTGTGCAGTTTCTATCACTGGAGTTCATTAAAACAATTGCTATTGAAATAGAGATACAAGGGCAAGGTAAGCATACTTCCAAACTCAAGATATTTGATAACTTTAAACATTAGACGGCACTCTGAATGCCTGTTTTAGTTTTGAATGGAGAAGGTATTGCTCCAGATAGCAAAGAATAAATTATCCACTAATTATTTTATTAGTTAGATTTTTTAAAAAATACCTTATTGAGATGCTAGTCATATACCATACAATTTATCCATTTAAAGTGTACAATTTAAGATTTTTATTATGTTCACAGGATTGTGCAGCCATCCTCAGATCCACTTTCAGAACATTTCATCCTCTGTCTTATACTCCATTTGCTCTCACTGCCTAACCCCTATCCACTCCATCCCTAGGCAGCTGCTTTGCTACGTGGATTTGCCTTTTGTGCACATTTCATATAAATGGAATCATTCAATATGCATTTTTTTGTGTGTGACTGGCTTTTTTCATTTAGCATAATATTTTATTTTTAATATTTATTAGTTTTTTTTAGGTGGACACATAATCTCTTTATTTTATTTTTATGTGGTGCTGAGAATCGAACCCAGTGCCTCACGCATGCCAGGCGAGCGCTACCACTTGAGCCACATCTCCAGCCCCAGCATGATATTTTAAAGGTGCATCCATCTTATAGCATGGAATCATTTTTATTGCTGAGGAATATTCTGTTCTGTGGAATGAGGTTAGATTTCATGTGGGGCCTTCACCTCTGCATTTTGCTCTCTGCATATCTGCATTAGCAAATCCTCAAGGTGTTGCAGCTTTGGGTGCTGATGGAACTCATCTAGATCTATAATAGTCCAAGGTTTTTCTAATTCAGTGGTTCCTGAGCACTTATAAAGGACATGTTGTGCTGGAGTTCTCTGGAAAAGCCATTCATCAAAATTGCTTAGCCAAGCTCCAGCAATCAAAGGATTTCCAAGATTACCAGTCTGATCACATTGTGTTTGCACATTAGATACATATATAGGATTTACCTGAAATGGCTCAAGACTGCTGAAGAAATCAGAACTTATCAATAGGGCCTTTCTTTAGGATTTGAGATATCACATGATTTGAAGAACTACATATGAAATGTTAATTTTTAAAATTGGCAAACCCAGAGGAATATTAATAACCACCATTTGTTGAATACTTGAAGTATGCCAGGCACTTGACAGATATTGTCTCAAATCTCTCTTTGAGCTGTACTCCATTTCCCCTGTGAATAAGGAGGAAATGAATGCTTAGTTAAATAATTTCCCTCGTCTATAGTTTCACAGAGGGAGAATTGCAGATAGGAGTTGAAGCAAAGTTATCCATTCTGTAAGATCCCCATGCTTGTGGTGATGATTGGCTTATAGACTGGATGAATTGGGAGCGGATTTCTTTATACCCTAGGAACTTTATTAAAAACTTTTTGATTCAAGGCACACTCTAAAATTTGCACATGCTTATCATCTTTGGAAGTATTGCAGAATAGTTGGTTCATTTTAGAATCACGTAGCTGGTGATTTTCTTCAGATTTGTAATCATGAATCTTGTTGAACATTGGAAGGTCACTGAGAGGCTTAGTAAAGCAAATGGTTGGACTGTCATCATATGTCTGGACTTCAAATATTTTCTGTTTATGATGCCAGCATTCTCCAATAAATTAGTGATTCCCTAGAGGTCCAGCTTGGTGAATATAGCATGCTCCCTATTGACATTCAGAAAGTCCTAGTATCAGGGAGTAGGTATCTGTTTTTAATAATGAGCTGATATTGGTCATAGTACCCATTATAAGGACCATGTTTTTCAAAAAATCAGAGCAGGTGAAGTCATAAAAGTTCTTGAGTACTTATTCATTCTGCATTTTAGCTCTCAAAAGGGAGTCCATGTGCCTAAATGGGTCAAGTTCTCCAGATTGGAGTTAGCAGGGCAACCTTAAAGATCTGGCGCCAGAGGCTATGAAAGAGGAAGTCTATCAGCTGGCTAGCAGACCTGGATGCTCTTTGGAGGAAAAATCAAGAGGGACGTGTCGCAGAGTTAGAGATTTAGTCCCTGTACTGTGATTTAGAATCTTTCTCCCCTTACCCTCACGGGCCCCCTTGTCCCTGTCCTGCCTTTTCTGTTTTCCTTCCTTTATGTGCAACACTAACTTTCCTATTTAGAAATCAAACATTGGACCTTGGGGACCCAAACCTATACTTGGATGCTAGCTCTTGTATTATTAGCAGGTTTCATAGGATTGTTGTAAAGGTAAATGAAAACACTTATTTTGTGTAAATCATGTTAACTGTGCCCGGCACAAGGTGTGTAATATAATATTATTTGCCTTACTAGCCTTATGAGCTAATTGCCAGAATAAGGCTTATTAAGAAAAAGGAAGGTGGCTGATCTTCAGAAAACAGAGATTACTGTTGCCACTGCATCTGAGAGTGTTGGGCTTCAAAACTGATTTTTGTTTTAATTGGTTGATTTGAGTATAATGTATTTATTTCAGTTTCAGAAAAAAAGGTCCTGATTTTAGATAATGAAATTTATAAGTCCAGAATACATGGTAAATGGATTTGAATAGATAAACTGTAATACCATTAGATGCTATTTATAGAAAAAGGTAAGTTAAAAGATGTTGAAAAAAAATAGTGGATCTTTTATTTCATTTCTATCCTTGTGATCCTTAGCAAAAAATCAAAATACAGCAGTTCATATGCATGTTTCTGGGATAGATTGAGATTAAGGCTGAGGAGGCAGGGCAAGCAAAACCTTGGGGGAGTGTGTGATATTACACTTTTCATTTGCCCATCTCTCTGGAGTGCTAAGGTCCAAAGAGATGACAAACAGTAATCAAATGTACACATTGTGGAAAGAACATTTGCTTGGTTCTGTGAGAGTTTGTGGGGGAGGTAATAGAGCTGCCCTTGGGAAGCTTTACTGAGCTGAGATCTGAAGGGTAAGTGTGAGATAGCTCCATGTAGAGTGCAGAAGGGACAGAAGCAATAGCATTCTTTTTTGGGGGTGGTATTGGGGAATTGAACTCAAGGGCACTTAACCACTGAGCCACACCCCCAGCCCTATTTTGTATTTTATCTAGAGACAGGGTCTCACTGAGTTGCTTAGCGCTTCGATGTTGCTGGGGCTGGCTTTGAACTTGTGATCCTCCTGCCTTAGCCTCCCAGACTGCCGGGATTACAGGTTGTGCCCATCACACTCAGCTGAGGCAGGAAAGAGCTTGGAAACAGTGGGCATGATGTTGCATGATGTTGCATGGGCTTGAGGGGAAGGAAGGCTTCACCAAGCAGGGCCCTTTCATCTGTGTCCTAAGAGTGATGGGAAGCAGTTGGGGGGATTTGAAGCAGAAGGATAATATTGTTGAGTTTGTACTTATGAAGAGAATTTCACCATTGTGAGTAGAATTTCACCATTTCTTTCTTGGGGAAGAATCAAATCACTGAGGTATGGGAAGTTTTCTTTGCCAGGGACTGAGTGATGAGGTTGTTGAATGAACCCTGGAACCGGGTTACAGCTTTCTCAAGGTAACTAAGCCTGCCACAAATCCCTATGAGAAGGAATTTTTTGTTTGATATTTTGATTTTTTTTTTTTTTTTCCTAGCAAGGCAAGACATTTACCCGATCTCCAACTGTCAATTCCAGGGATACTGTCTGCTTTCTAAAAAGTTACTTTACTACCATCAAGTAAAATTATTTCTATTTAAATAACTCAGTCATAGGAGGAAAGGAGGCAAGACTAGACAATTTAAGAAGTTGAACTGTTAGTGCCTCTCAAGGGTATTCCATTGGGAAACAGTATTGCTGACAACAGATGCCCTTTGGAGTCAGTGGGCATAGGCAAGCTTTGCTGCTCACTAAGCTCTTTGACTTTGGGCAAAAATGATCAACCTCTGAGCTTAGCTTCCTTCATCTTTTAAATGGGAATGATAGTTTTCAGGATTATTGTGATTATTATGAAATAAGATATAAATGAGGTTCTCATGTAGTCTTTGCACATTTTTATGGATACCAAATAACATGTTTAAGAACATCTTTTATTTGTATAAAGTACTCTTATTAGACAAAAAGGAATTATAGTTCACTCAGTTGACTGTTGAAAAAGCTGAAGTTAGAAACAGATAAATTAGTAGATGACTAATATGCCTGCAGAAGAGTTACTTGGTGAAAGATTTACTATCAGTTCATTTATTCGTGACTCCTCTTTAGTAAATCTTAGATAGGGTGGACTTAGAAAAATTTGGATAGGTCCAATTGTTCAGTTACATTTGAGAAAACCTTTCAATCCTTTTTGAGTCTTCTCCATGTGTAATGTGTTAGGAAAGCCCCTTGACTCCAATTTCAGGATAACCAGAGTCCACTCATTTCTAAGCCATCAAGAGCTCTTGCCCTAATAACAGTAATAGCCTCCTGTCTCTCCACCTTTGCTCCCCTATGGTTGATTCTCATATAGTAGCCAGAGTGATCTTTAGAAGACTCTGGTCAGATCATGTGATGCTTGCCCGATCTCTCCAGTAGCTTCTCATCCTACTTGAATTAAAACCTGAAATCCATCCTGTGATATTAAACAAGGCTTTAAAACCATTTGCCTCCTTTTGCTTCTGACCTCACCTTCACCCACTTTCCCTCTTACTCCTGCCCTTCTAGCCACACTGACCTCTTATTTGTTTCTTTTCTTTTCTTTCTTTTTTTTTTTTTTTTAACATTTGAGCCACATCCTCAGGCCTTTTTTTTATATTTTGTTTAGACACAGGGTCTTGCTGGTGCCTAGGGCCTCGCTAAATTGCTGAGGCTGGCTTTGAACTTGCAATCCTCCTGCCTCAGTCTCCCAAGCTACTGAGATAACAGTCCTGTGCCATCACATCTGTCTTCATTGTTTTTTGAACAGACCTGGCATTGCTATCTTGTGTCCTTGGCCCTCCACCCTCACCCTGCAGATAGTCACTTAGCTGACTCTCATTCAAGCCTTTGTTCAAATATCATGTTCAGGAACCTACCATTTTACCTTTAAAAAGACAGTCCTCTCTACCTTGATCTCTTTTACCCTGCTCTACTTTTCTTTTTTGTTAGAATCCGTTCTCATCTCCTGTCCTGTATATTTTGCTTTTTTATGATGTTTCTTATTTTTAGAAGTAAGCACCATGAAGGCAAGGATTGTCTTTTTTGTTCACATATTAATCTCAAGTACATAGGACAGTGCCTGCACACAGTAAGTTTTGACATGTAATCATTGAATAAATGCAAATATCAAGTTATTCAGTATATTTGAGATTAAGAGCTAATGTATTTTTATGGATTATCTTTCTACTTTCCCTTAAGTTTGAATAGTGACAAATTTAAGAATGTTGGTCTTTCAAAAATGAAATTATTTAGTCTTAAAACAGAATACAGACTATAGGCAGAAGTTGTCCTAGTATAGGCTCTGGAGCTGGCTTACCTGCTTTTTGAATCCTGGCTTTGACAGTTACAAGTTGTGTCACCTTGACTTTGTGTGTCTCAGTTTCCTCATTTGTAAAATCAGGATCTATTTGGTTTGCAGTTCTGATTAAATGAGGTTAAGTGATTTAGCGGGTGTGAACACTTAGAACAACACCTGACATAGTAAATGCTGATATTGTTATGTCTGTGGAGATGTCCATCTTCTCTTTTTTAGACTTTTTCTTGAATTTCTAATGACTTGCTGTATATATATCCCTCTGGGTAGTGATGACAGATTTAATCTTAGCATGTTTAAAATTCATCTCTCCAACTTGTTCTAAACTTCCTATTTTTGCTAATTATGTCACCACCTTGCTCATCACCCAGGTCTTTATCAGAGACAACAAATTCAGGTGCCTCAGGCAGGTAAAGGAAATGAGAGGAGTGGCCAGAGGAGGTGCATATGGAGAGATGTTTGGCTGCTCAAGGGTGGTGTGCTTGGTGCAACCACCACTCAGATCACCCTTCACCCTTGATGTAGACCTTGAAGCTTTCTTACAAGAAGCCCAGATCTAGATTTTCATGTGGAGAGTTTCTTAAATTTTTAAGGTTCATGCAAATTTCTCAGATTTATTATGTGGGCTAAATATATTATGCTAAAGGGCCAAATTCAGCAAGTGGCCACTTTGCTTCTTGAATTCCTAGAATCATGCTTTCTTTCCCACAGTTGGACGGGAAATTGCCAAGTCATACTGAATCTGCCATCACAGGCTCTTTTGCATCTACATTGCCCTAATGCATTTCCTACTTACCCAATTCTTATGCACCCTCTGTATTAACTTTAGTCTTGCAAAAATATCTCCAGTAGATTACTTGTTAAACTTTACATACACACACAAAACTTTGGCATCTAAGCAAACATCAAGCTCCTCAGTGCATTTTGAACCTGCTCTTGTGTCTTCTTCTGGTGACTTCTCCAATATGTATTCTTCTTTGGGTGAGTAGCTCACGTCCCGGACCCTCCCACCACCTCCTGTAAGGAAAACCTTAGTAGGTTTCCTTGACTGTTCGATGTTGGTTATACTGCCTGAAGTGCCCCTTCTCCTGTTCCACATTCTTTCTCATGGTTTCATTTTGTGAGATTTTACCCATATTTTAGAGTGCAGATTATGAATTTTTTTCCTTGGACTGCCAGATGGCAGTCATTATGTACTTTTGGAGCTCTGATAATGACTGTTCTTTTATGTGAGTTTACTTTTTTTTCCTATTCATATTTGTTACCTTAGTTGTAAGGTACATGAGGGCATGCGTTTGTTCTAAACACATTGTGGAACTGGGGCTTGATCCCTGGGGCACTGTACCACTGACCTACATCCCTAGCCCTGTTTATTTGGAGAAAGGGCCTCACTAAGTTGCCTCAGTCTCCTGAGTAGCTTGGATTACAGGGTGTTCTACTGTGTCCAGTTCACCTTTGTTTTAAATTTCCCAACTGAAAAGATAGACAGGATTGAAACTAAGACTGGGTAAGCAAAGACTGGTTACAGAGTTATGGAAACAGGGCTATGAAAATAGCTTTGAAAGTGTGAAATGCAGCTAAGATCAAAAATTTTTCTTGAGTGGTATTGAGGTAACAAGCTAACCTTTCCTTATCTGTGATTTTAGGAAACTGTTATAGAGCACTGAACATTCTGCTGACTTAATAAAATTTAAATATTAATACATTTTGGTTATGTATTACTTGTCTCTAGATCTTCATTACAAAACTGTTGCAAATAGACTTTCTTTTAATAAGAAAAATTTTTCCAATTAAAATTTCTATAAAACTTTGCTAATTGGGAATGCTGAGATAAACTAGTGAAAAATTCAGTTCTAGGAAATGTAGGTCAAAATGTAGTTTTTTATTTGGAAGGCCTAATGAAATAAACCCAAACCTTCTAGAACCTTCAGACTTTTAAAAATTATTAGAGACGTAGCCAAATTCCCTGGAAAATTTCTTTTGATTGTAAAGACATGGAATGGTGAGTATATAGAGCGAATAATTGCAAAAAATTAAATATAAAACATTGAATATATAGTTTATTTGCTTCATGAAAAGAAGCAAATACTACAGTTGACAGGATTTACAAAAGTGCAGTTAGTCATTTTGTAAACTTGAGAAAATGGAAGGGTTGTCAAGAGGTAGGAAAGAACAATGATAGAATAACTGAACTGGAAGAATTGTTAGCAACCTCTTTAGTTGAACTACGAGGAAAACATGAGCAGGAAGAAATGATGACTTGCTCACAGTCATGCATCAGACAGTGGCAGGCAAGATAGTTCAGTGGTGAAGGGCAGAAACTAGTGGCTATACCTATGGTAGATTGAATGCTGAGAGTGATGAGAAGCAGGCTCTGACAGCAGGGTAGTGAAGAGAGTAGTCAGGGACAAAGTAGAGGAAAAGCGGAGGTGATTTGTGGTACCTGTTGAACTTTCTCAGTCTGAGATGCCCCCAAATCCAAAAGTCTTTGAACATATTGTACATGGTACTTGAAAAGCTCAGATTTTGGAGCATTTCAGATTTCAGGTTTGTGGTTGAAGGATGCTCAGCTGCTAACGTTTATGCAAATATCCTAAAATCTGAAAAACTCCGAAATCTGAAACACTTCTGATCCGACTTTTGGAAGCCCAGCCTGTAACAGTGAGAAGGCTGGCCACACATTCCTGCAACTGATATGAGGAAAAAAATGGCCTTTCAGACAAGAGTCTGAAGCTGTAAAGAAATGATGTGTACCTCTGTAGTCCTGAGGGTGCCTTTATACCACATGCTCTTGGACATTAGGAGTGGGCGAATTTGTTCATTTTATGAAGTGGTACGAGTGAAGTTGTTTGCAATATCTCTTAACTACAGTCTCAGTCCAAACCACTGATAATGTTGACACTGACTTGCCAAAGAAATATATTGTTTTAGTGAATGCTTCTCAAGGTGGCCAGGAAAGGGTAGAGTATCTTTTAGAAATTTAAGTAAACAGTTTTAAAGTTCCCTTAACATTTTTATTATGTATAAGACTCATTCTCCAGATTGGTTTTTCTCTAATGACTGACATTAACTGTTCACAGCCAAGATAGCTTCCAGTAGAAATATTACCAGGCTTGCTTTAATGATAGCTGAAATTCCAGTCCTGTCACATAAACAGTGCTAATGCAATCAACAACCTCCCCTAATCTTGCACATTCAATCTTATACTTTTGCTTTGGAATGGAGAGCTTATCTGTTGTTGCAATCCTGTCATTGCCTGATGTGTGAAAGGAAGTGATAATGTGTAGATAATGTGAAGAAAAAACAAAACCAAACCCCCATCGGGGTGGACAACATTCACACATTGTGAATTAAGGGAAGCTGAATTTAAGAAATGTTGACATCTTAAATGATGACATCTTAATTTACAAAGTCCTTTCCAAGTGTTTTTGAAGGATGTCCACAGAAACCCTGTGAGGCAGGTTGAGGTTGGCTTTGTTATTTTCACGTAATATACCAGCATAGGGGGACATACAGTGAGGGGCTTAGGGGTTACACAGCTAATAAATGGCAAAAGAAATTGAATTTAGGTTTTCTGACTTCAGGCTCCATGTTCTTTGCAATTTACTGCCAGAGTTCCTGAGTAAGGGTGATTTATTGCAATTTGGAATACTTGCACAAGAGCTCACAAGTTGGAGTGTTCCTCAAATGTTGCTTAAATGTAAAAGGTCTGTTTATGTCATGGCAATAGACCAAATACACTGGTCGTAAAGAATCAGTCAGGTGTACTTGTTAAAAATAGATTGTAGGATTTCACTACAGACCTGCTGAATCAAAATCTCCAAGAAAAGAATAGTTATTCTCAAGATGTCATGCAATTTGGGAAACAGGGTACTACGGTCAAGCTAATCCTAGAAGAAGGCAGGAGGTTATCCATGCAGACTTTTTAGCCAAGTATCTATTCTTGATTAATAATAGATACTTTTTGGTTAATGATAGTGTTAAAACTTATAATGATTTCTGTAATTAACATTTTCTCATAATTATTATAGTTAAATAGTAATTTAATTTTAAGATTAAAAAAAAAAAACACTTGGAACTTCAGCATGTGCCTATGCAATGAGAGCAGTAGGTAGCAGGCCCAGTATTTCCTGGTCTTTATCAGTTGAGGACAAAGGACTCAGTAAGAATGGTTTTGGGTAAATGCAGAATAATAGAAGATTTTGTTCCTTGCTTGTTTTGAACCCAGAGATGCTTAACATGAGCCACATACTCAGCCCCATGTTTTTGTTTTGAGGCAGAGTCTCACCACGTTGCTTAGGCCTTCCTAAGTTATTTTAAACTTTCTATCCTCCTGCCTCTGCTTCTGCCTCCTGAGCTGCTGGGTAGAAGTTTTAATTTGCTTTTGGTTTAAGTGGGTCCATAGAAGCATAGTTGAGGGCTTTGTAAACTTAACCATATAGAATTATGATTTTTTTGGGCTGGGGTTTTGACTTGGTGGTAGAGTGTTTGTCTAACACGTGTGAGGCACTGGGTTTGAGCCTCAGCACCACATAAAAATAAATGAATAAAACAAAGGTATTGTGTCCACCTACAACTAAAACTTAAAAAGAATTTTTTTTTAATGGCTCTCTTAGTTTATTTTTATTACATTGAGACAAAAGAAAGTTTTAAGTCTGTTTTCTTTCCTTATTAGTGCAATTTCAAAAATTATCTTTGTTGTGAAATTATTAATATAATAATATTGACAGTGATTCTTTTTTTTTTTTTTAATATTTATTTGTTAGTTCTCCGCGGACACAACATCATTGTTTGTATGTGGTGCTGAGGATCGAACCCGGGCCAGACGCATGCCAGGCGAGCACGCTACCGCTTGAGCCACATCCCCAGCCCCATTGACAGTGATTCTTAAGGAGACAGTAGACTGGAGAGACTAATCCAATCAATTTATTTATTTATTTTTGAGTCCTACAAATGATAAGTTAAAAAGGAAAATTCCTGTGCTCTATTGTATGGTCAGGAGAGATAGGCAGACAACACCAGCTTAGCTGTAATAAGGTGATCATCTGGATGACCTTTGTAGTGATTAAGCAGTGGAGTTGGGTCATTGATTCAGCACAAACATATCCATTGTGTGCTGATTATGTGGCATACCCAGTGAACATAATGTGAGTGAGAAATCCGTGGCCTCTACCTCATTGGTGTAGCAGAGGACGCACATATTACATACTCAACTCCAAAAAATGTAAAAGGAGCCAGTTATATTGGCAATAACTTAGTTCAGGAGCTTACAGATGTTTTTTGACAGGGGTGGGGGATCGTAACATTTAATCCAATGCATGGAAGAACCAGTAGTAGAAAGAAGGGGATAATGTTCACAATGGTAATAAGATGATGTTTATTAAAAACTTTAACATAGATCAGATCTTATTCTAACTAACTGAATTAAATCATTTAACCAATAAGGTAGGTCTTGCTAATATTCCCATTTTACCGAAAGAAAATGAAAATATAAACACGTTGAGCAATTTGATTAAAGTCCCAGGGCTCTTAAGTGGAGGTTTAAACAAGTCTGTCTCCTTGAATGTCCTCTCTTAGCCACTACACTAAACTGCATTGACAAATTAGACAGGGTTGGGTGAGGAGGGTTGGGCACAGGACAGTATTTTGGCAGAAAGAACACCTTGGGTGAAGACTTTGATGCAGGAGAAAACATTAAAGGAACTGGAGACTGCTGCTTCTGAAAGTTCTAGGAGAGTGGGAAGAGATAAGAGTAGAGAAATATAGAAAGGAGGCCAGACCCTAAAGGACCTGGAGGCCACGTAAGGATTTATTTATCCTAAGGACAGTAAAGTCTTGGGTAGAATTTAAACAGCAGAATATCATGATTAAATTTATACTTTGGATGATTTAATTTGATATTTTGGAGAATGGGTGTAGAGGGAATATCCCTGGAGATGAGGAAATCACCAGAAAATTGGTGGAGGTAAACCAGCTATTGCAGGGTATTGGCTTAGATAAAGGGAACAGGGGCAGGAACTGAAAGAGGGAGTCAGATGAGAGATGGGAGGTGGAGGTCATGGGTTTTTATTATAAATTTATGATTTTGGAGGAAAGGGAGATAGCGGAGTCCAGAAGGACTGGGAGGTGTTGGGGCTTTAGGCACTGACAAAATACAAAGAAAATGGGGCAGGCTTTGGGAAAAAAAATGAGGTTAATTTCTGACAGTTTCTGTGTGTATGTCATGCATTCTTACTATAGATGAGCACCAAACTGAGCCAAATGTGTTCCAAAAGTTCCATGCCTCAGTCCTTTGTTTCAGCCATCATTTATAATTGTCCTAAATTATATGCTGTAGTTTATAGTCTTTAGAAAAGTTTGGAGCCTCAACATGTAATATTTTAGGAAAGAGAGCATTATATTTAAACACTCTTGAGTGTAGCACTCTATTCTGTAGTTTGGTGGTAAATTTACTATTTCCTTTTTTGGACAGGAAGTATAGTGGAATGTGCACTAGATTATCACAAGACTAGAGTCCTTGTACCACTTATTAGTAAAGTTGTGGAATTTTTGATCAACCATTCTATTCTTTTCATCTGTCAGATTTGTCTAAAAATCCTCACCTTGTCTGTCTTCAGAGAAGAGTCTTTGGGAATAGTGTAGAAAGTACAAAGCATCATGCATATACAAGGTTTTGGCCTTTCCCCTCACTTCTCTTTTTAATTAGAAACCTAGAAATAGAATTGCCCCATGATTTGATAAAATTGTGTGAGGTTCAGATCACTTCAAATTTATTTTGGGATCAGCTGCAACTTTGTCGTGATCAACACCTGATTCTCTTTTTGATGTGATTATCTAATATATGTCAATTTTAGAATATAACTAAAACAGATTTTTTCCTATAACTTTGTTAATTTTAGAATATAACTGGGAACAGATTTTTGCCTGTAACTGTGTTTCTGAACCAACTAATTTAACCACTGTGTTAAAGAAGTACCTTAAGCTTCAACTTCATTTTTAATTTTAGTTTTATTTATTTTTTTGTAGTTTTAGATGGACAGTATGCATTTATTTTATTTGTTTCATTTTTATGTGGTGCTAAGGATTGAACCCAGTGTCTCATGCATGCTAGGCAAGTGCTCTGCCACTGAGCTATAGCTCCGGCCCCCTTAATTTTATTTTTTTTGCAGTACTGGGGATTGAAGCCAGAGTATTAATACTAGGCAAGCACTCTACCACTGAGCTATACTCCAGCCCTCAACTTTATTTTTAACATATATAACAGGTATGGAAATGGGCTAATATATAGTTAAATTATTGTTAGTACAGTGTCATTTTAACTACAGTATAATTGGAAGATTTTCATAGCTTGACATAACTGTTCCATTATGATATTAGAAGTATTAGAAGAGATGATTATAAGTTCCTGTCATTTCTCAATTCCCCACTGTTCTCATTTCAGGTAAAGAGCATTCAGGTTCTTTCAAGATTTTATAATCTCATCTTTACTTAAGGTAGATTCTTACGGATTGTAACATTGATGACACACTAGGGCCTTTCAGGTATCTAAAGCAGAAGTATCACCTTTGATGTGAAGAAATATTTTCTTTAAAAAAAAAAAAACTTGTAGTTTTTTTTTTTTTTTTAAGAAAATAGCAAAGATTAGGACTCCATAGTAACATTCATGTCCCCTAATAATATTTCCTTCAACATATATTCTTTGAAAATTGTGAATTTTTAAAAATTTTACAAATTATATGTTAATATTTCTGTGAATGGAAACATTTGCTTTTCTCTTTTTGTGTCCCTATTGTAGTTTGGGTTCTCCCAGAAACATGTTGAGACAGGAATTAAAGTATACTCAGTTCATTTGGAAGACAATCCCAAGGAACACCTGTAGGGAGTGAGGCAGAGAGGGGAATTTGGCTAACAAAGAGGGCATTGTTAACACTTGATCATCTCATTGCAGAATTCTGGAACTAGTGCAGAACCCACATTTCTTATTTCACTGGACTTATCTCACTACTGGGGCCAGGAAGCTTGGATGTTTAGACACCAGTGGCTGCCAGTCACCTGCAGGGCTGTGGTTGTGGGAGCATTCACTAGCATTTCTAGTCTACCAGCACTTGGAGGTTCCTAGCTTTAGCCAACTAAGAAAGTCCTTTGGGCAAAGAGATGCCTTTAGAATGTGCTCCATTGTATGGTCAGGAGAGAGAGGCAGACACCACCAGCTTAGCTGTAATAACCAATACTTAACATTTGGTTTTATTTTCTTTAAATAAACAATAAAATAGACTTGAGGAAAGGGCAGAGAAAAAGTTCATTCCAGGAGATAATGAAAGAAAGAACAGTACATTTGAGGCATATGTGTGATGTACATTATATTCTTTTGTTGTTAGTGGAAGTTTTGCCACCTCTGAGGATGGTTGATAGATTGGCCTACTTTAAACATTTTTAACATTTTCTATAAGTACACATGACTACTAACCAAACACTAAATGGACTTCATAGGTATGTGTTTGTGTTAAAATGTGGAGTAATCTCTTCCTCTTCGTAATTTAATTCTGAACGACTAGGTGGGAGATGATTTCCACTTGGTCAGTACAGGATTAGTGCAAGACATGGAGAAGTTGTGGCAGATATTGTTGGGTTCCTTGTTAACAGAATCTCAAATTTATATGGGTTCTGGATACTGGATAACTGTATACTTCAGGAATATTGGCTCCTTTATCCCAGGGCCCAAATCTTGCTCATCTTGTGACACCTTTGTTCAAGTCATCTTAGTGACCCTTTTTCCTTCCCTTTGGTCATGGTTGATTTAGGAATGGGCATATCATGGTTTCGGTCAATAAGATATGAGAGGGCTTCTGAGAGAGCATTCCTGAGTCTAAAAGGGAGGCAGAGAAAGCATGGTGTTATGTGAGGGTGTGATACTAGCAGACATCCTGGGGACCAAAGGGAACACACACTGGGGGCAGAACTACTACTGCAGATGGTGGAGCAGAAAGGTGGAGAACACCTGGACTGTGGTGCCAGCCCCGAGCTGATGATTTGCCCACCCTGGAGGTGCCTTACACTTCCTGTTAACTTTGAGATGACAAATTCTGTTTTTCTTAAAATTTTTTTTTTTTTTAAAGAGAGAGTGAGAGAGGAGAGAGAGAGTGAGAGAGAGAGAATTTTTAATATTTATTTTTTAGTTCTCGGCGGACACAACATCTTTGTTTGTATGTGGTGCTGAGGATCGAACCCGGGCCGCACCCATGCCAGGCGAGCGCGCTACCGCTTGAGCCACATCCCCAGCCCTCTTAAATTTTAAATTTCTGTTGCTTGCAGCATCTTTAAGATTCAGTAGAAGAGGGGGAAAATTTTCTTGTTTTGAATGAAATTTATTATTGATTTAAAAGTTCTTTAGATTTGGTTGAACTTTGTTGTTCATTTGAGTACTGAAATGGATGAAGACTTTGGCATAGAATATGAAAGCAAGCCTCACTAAATAATAAAATCTCATTCCTTTAAAAATAAGGAATAACATTTATCTTGAACAGCAGTAATATAAAGCCCAAGTAAAATAATTGTAGGGCAATAAGAAATTCATCCTTTCAGTCTCTGAAGACTGGTCATATACTATGGCTTGGGGTTCAAGGAACCTAAGCATCTGTGTATAGAGTTTCCCTTCTTGCTTTTTTTTTTTTTTTTTTTTTTTGGTGTGTGGTGCTTGAGATCGAACCCAGGGCCTTGTGCATGTGAGGCAAGCACTCTACCAACTGAGCTATATCCCCAGCCCTGAAGTATCCTTTCCAATCAGAGATTCAGCAACGTACTCAAACTTTGCCTTAGGAATGAAGGTGTGTGTGTGTTGCACATATTTTTCCTGCCTTATTATTTTATAGATGAAATATTCATTGGTTTTAAAGACAACTGTTCCCGTGTTTAAGATATATTATTATTTTTGACTAATATAGGAATCTGATTCTTTTTTTTTTTTTTTTTTAGTTTATCTTTTAGCTGTAGTTGGTCATAATACCTTTATTTTTACATGGTGCTGAGGATCGAATCCAGGGCCTCACACTTGCTAGGCAAGTGCTCTACTGCTGGGCCACAACCCCAGCTCAGGAATTTGATTCTTTAATGATAGACTTAAGACAAGCATGAGAATAGAAAAGCTGTTATTACCAGTGTTAATCTGGAAGTTTTAATGCTTTTTTTCTTTATATTTTCTTACATTTTTATATTATTATCACTTCTGTCCCTTATTTGATACTGGTGTCTCACATCAGGGATATGACATGTATCATGGATATATATCATCCAGAATAAGATAACATTGGGAGGTTATATCATCTATTCTTGAGTTTTCTTCATATTTCCATAATTATTTTATTTAATTGATTCAGTAGGTATTTGATCACCTGGTATGTCAGATTCTTTGTAGTGTGCTAGGGTAGACAGTGAACAAGATGGACAAAGTCTTTGCTCTCATGGATCTTGCATTTTATGGGGAAAAACAGACAATAAGCAAACAAATATTTGGTAAATCTGATGACATGTACTAAGAATAAAAACAAAGCAAGTAAGGTGATCGAGAATAACAGGGGGATGGATGTATCCCTGCATAGGGTGGTTAAGGCAGGTTTTCTCATTACAGTGACATTCGAGCTGAGATCTGAAAGAAATTTCTTCAGTCTTCTCCAATCATATTGGCCTCTTTTTCCCTTGTGCATCAGGAGCACAAACTCTGTGCTAATTTATCTCTTTGCCTTTCTAGGCTACTACTATCCTTGTAGATAACCATGTTAAGTAAATGGGGGAAAGGTTTGAGAGCAATTAGTTGTGTTATCAGGTAAAATGGAAGCCTTTCTTCTGGACCTGCAAAGTATGGATCTGGCTGAATTATGTGGAAGACCTTAGCTGGGTCTTTTGGATTTCTTTGGTGAATCACTTTAAAAATAACATGAATAATTTGTGTGGCCTAAGCATGTTCAAGGTTTTGGGTTTAATCCTCAGCGACACACAGATGTACTGCTTAGATGATCTTTTTATTTTTAATTTTAGTTGTAGGTGGACACAGTATTTTCATTTATTTTTATGTGGTGCTGAGAAGTGAACCTAGTGTCTCACACGGGCAAAGCAAGTGCTCTACCACTGAGTTACAGCCCCAGCCCCTAGAGACTTACTACCACAGAAAGTTATTTTGCTCCACTCGTTACTTTATAAAAATTAACTTGAACTACTTGTAACAAAAAAACTAAGTTATCTTAGATTGGGCTACTATAACAGAATACCTCAGACTGGATGGCTTAAACAACAGATTTATTTATGGCTTGAACTTCCCATGTTCTGGAGCCTGGGAAGTCCAGGATTAAGGCTCCTGATGTCTGGTGAGGGTTTCCTGGTGTGCAGTTGGTTGCCTTCTCATTGTGTTTGCACCTCTCCTGGTGAGGGCACTAATCCCATTCTTGAGGGCTCCTGCCTAACTTCCTCCCTAAAACTCCATCCTTAAATACCATCACTTTAGAAGTTTAGGCTTCAGTATAGGAGATTCAGGGACATACACTCAGTTCATCAAGTAAATTGTAATATTTTTTTCAGTGGACATAATAAAACATGATAACCTGGGTCAAATCCATGGAGAGTTGTCTGTGGCATTACTTTTAACACAAATAAAAGCTTACAAAGCTTACTATTGGTAAGTTGAAACATAATGGCAATTTTATTCTAAAGCAACTTAAAATATAATAAAAGGCTATTGTTTAAGCTTCTTTGAAAACTACATTATTAACATTATTTAGAAGTACCATATTTATGTGTCTCTTTACTAATGATTTTCTTTACATATTGAAAATATTTTATAGTATGTTCTTAGGATTGATTGGGTTTATAAAGAGGCAGCTCTGAATGAATTCCCAAATAGTGTCCTTTATTGGCATAACTCTAAAATGATTATTGCAAACAGTAAAACTATACTTTTGTTGAGTGTATGATTTATGCCTTTGCTGTCGAGCTGGGTGGTTCAGCACCACATTCTTCTAGAGCTGCTGTAACAGGACAGTGGTACTGGAGTACTGTTGTAAGATTTTCTATTCGCATGTACTGTTTTATTTTACTTATTTTTTGTGGTACCAGGGGTGGAACCGAGGACCTTGCATATGCCAAGCAAGTGCTGTCACTGAGCTACATTCCCAGTTCTGTTTGCATGTACTCTTGTAGGTTACTCTGTGCCTGAAGTGGGTCATTTCCACCACTGGATTTTTATCTTTCTCTGCCTTCCACCTCATCTTTTATTTATACTTTGTAGATAGTGGTATTTGGAGCATAATTGTCTTAGCCAATTAACTATCATCTTTATTAATGACTTTCAAGGAGAACAGAGATAAATGTTATTCCTAAACATTACTGTAATGTCTTTCTCAATAAATAGCAACCTTAGCCTTCTTTTTTACCCATACTTTTTCTAGAACCGCAGAACAGTACAAATTAGATTTCATCGAATTTTCTTTTTAGCTAACTGTGCCCTCCAGTGGAGAAAACACAGGGCAGTGAAGTAGCTCAGGTAATAAGCAACAGCAAGGAGAGGATGTAGCACAGCCAGGGAAGAGCCAAGCTGCATAACTGTTTTCTACATAGAAGAAAAAGGATCTTTTTACCCCTCATATATAAAGATATAGTGCATAAATTCTCCTGAGTTTTTTTTTAATATTTATTTTTTTAGGTGTAGATGGACACAACACAATGCCTTTATTTTTATGTGGTGCTGAGGATCAAACCCAGTCCTTACCGTGCTAGGGGAGCGCTCTACCGCTGAGCCCCAATCCCAGCCCCCTGAGTTTATTTATGATCCAAAGGTGTACTTATTAGCTGTGCTTTTACCTAATGCCTTTGATGCAGTGTTTTGTGGCCTTTTTTCCCTTCCTTTGTGACACATTCAGTTTATGAAACATTTGGCAAATCTAATAGAATTTGACAGTGGCGAGAAATTGGAATTTCCCCTTATACCAAACTCAAGTGATAACTCTATAATTGTTAAAATTTGGGGGGGCTGGGGACATGGCTCAAGCGGTAACGTGCTCGCCTGTCATGCTTGGGGCGCTGGGTTCGATCCCTAGTACCACATAGAAATAAAAGGAAGATGTTGTGTCCACCGAAAACTGAAAAATAAATATTAACAAATTCTCTCTCTCTTCTCTCTTTAAAAAAAATTTTATTTGAAGAGACCAAAGAAAACCCCAAGTTAATTAAGCAGATATGAACAAGAAACATTTTGCCATTACTCTGTATACATTCAAGCATTCAGGAAGTAGGGAATTAGCTACTACTCCCTGCTTTATTTAATAGAAAGGGTTGCTATTTCATGCTGTGACATGGCCTACACATAGTCTCTTGGGTGAACACTGGGCTTCATCTGTGTGAATGAGCCATGTGCAGCTCTGGATTGAGGAATGGAGCCAGGGTCAGGAGACAGAGTTCTTCAGTGGAATGCTGTGCACATGAGCCAACAGCACTGCTGTGTATCTGTCCCTTTGTGGAGGACGTTGGCTCACTCAGTGAAGGCTGAAAGTGTTTGAGGAGGATTGTATGATATCACAGATTTCAGTTACATAAAAATTCTTTACTTATATTTTTATTTTAAATAATAAGTTTCTGTGTTTTAAAATCTGGTTCATTCTGAACTATACTGACTCTAGAGGGTGCTGATGAGTACCAGACTGTCTAAAATTTTATAATGAAGATGATTTTTATTCAAGTAAATTTTCCTTTGTTTTTTATTTAGTATATGGAAATAAACATATTTTATGTTTATACATATGTATAATATATAACAATAAAATATATGTAGAATATGGAAATAAACATATTTTTCTTTCTCAAGAGGATCCAGAGAAAACATACTTAGTTGTTGTTTTTTTTTTTTTGGAACTTGGGTAAGTAGTTTTGCCCGGTGTACTTTGAAATTCTTTAAAAATTCCATTCAATTTGTGGGATTTTTGCAAACTAACCTTTGAGTTTGCTTTGAAAACTTAATACTTTAAAAGAAAAGAATCTGTTATGGATATGATATATAAACCTTAGTACTTAATCAGTTTATCATATTTAACTTTGCAGAGATAAATCTTTAGAAAAAGGCTGTTCAGAAAGTTTACTCTTAAATTAGAGTTTATAAAATCAATATTTATCTATTGGAGTCCCAGTAGCATGTGTTTCATATATTTTAGCATACAGAATACTTCAAAACTATAGTGTAATATATTAATTTGAAGAAAATATTCAGACTTTTAAATTAGGAGGGCTTTTAGAAAATGGCTTCCTTAAATACCAAAGGTGATCATGTTGAAGATGTACATTAATAAAAAGGTCTTTGGGGATTGTAGGGGGTGGGGCATGCTCTGCTGTCAAGGGAAGCAGGGTATCTATGTTATAGTGAGAAAGTTTGCTAAACAAAATGAACTGTCCTTAATTGGAATGTTAGTCATTTCAAAGAATGAATTTTGATGCAAGCTTGCATTCTATAATCTATGAAAAAATGATGTATTTCTAGAAAATATCCCTCTGTTTATTTCTTCTGAAATATCACACTGTTTTCATTACTACAGGCAGAGAGCCATTTTAGGCTTCTCAGTAATTTGATATGAAAACTGTGTTTAATTCATTTAAGACAGTGCTGTCCAATAGAACTTTCTGCAATGATGCAAACATTCTATATATGTGCTTTACAGTTTGGTCAACAGCTGTTGCCACTTGAAGTGTGGCTAGTGGGATTGAGGAACTGAATTATTAGTTTTATTCTATTTGAATTTAAAATTAAACTAATAGCCACAAATGTCTAGTGGCTACCATGTTAGTGTGGATTTAAGTCCCTCTGCTAAATAGTAGACGTTTCAGGGACATGATGACAACTCTGGTGGTGCCTATGCATACCCCTTCAGTCCTGTGACTTGTATAATCCTGCCTATGTACTAGAACATGTGAACACTTTGTTTCCAAATAATCACATTGGTGTGGAAAACAGAGGAATCATGTCTTGGAAACTAAGTTGGTAAGTCTGTTTAGGTCTAGAAGCCTGGGACTTTTTAAAAACCCACAAATTAAATTGTGCTTGCCCTTTGGATGTGTTTCAAACTCTGATGGTTTTCTTTTGTGCTTCTGAGTTAAAATATAGATGGTCAGGATACGACAGGTGACTGCAAAATGAATGTCCCATGAAAACAAAAGTAACAAGAAATCAGAGCTTCCATGTACCTGCATGGGAACTTGATTTGAACAGTGCATTTAATTTTTCTAGGAAGTTGTAATTCTGTCCTCCCCCAATTTCAAAGGATCAGCCCATTTTGCTAATGAGGGAACCCTGCTTTAATCAGATTTTAAGGCTTTTATTCCACAAACATTTGCTGATTGCTTAAAATTATGTGTAGGTTTCTGTGTTGGGAATGGAAGAATGGTGGTTCCTTCCCTGATGGAACTAACTATCTAGTCCAGACAATTAAGCAAGGAAACAAGAACTTAGAATATGAAATACTCAATAGTCTGCTGCATGTCTGCACGAGACGTGTGGGAAAACACCTGGTATGACTGAGACCTAACAGAGTGACGAGTTCCCCAGTGAAGAAGGCAGGGAAGGACACTCTAGAAGAGGACCCAAAGCTGTTACTGTTCTAGATCAGAGAATAAATTTGGTATATAGAAGATACCTGAACATTCTGTTGCACCAAATTTACTAGTGGTCTTATATCATCTTGACCTTGTTTTTCTTTTAGCTCAGTCTGAAGAAAGGCTGAGCTAAAAATAGGTCCTGGTACAGTGATAAAGCATCCAAGTAACAATTTCAAGGAGAAAGTTAAAACCAGATTTAGTTATTTGGCAAACACTAACTTACAATATTGGTGTACTAATTAGAAATTGTTTTGTTTATTAAAGTAAATTGGTGGAGGCCCATCCTCATTTTCCTAATGAGATTGTAAATTCCACAAGAGCTTTAATCCACTGGTGTTTTCCCAGACCCCAGAACTATACCTGGCACACATTAAGAGCTCAGTAAGTATTTGATAAATGAGGGAATTAATTCTAGATTATTATCCTAAAAGTCACTTTGAAGGACTAAAAATATTAAAAGTGTATTTTTTTAAATTCAAGAATTCAGACATTTCCATTATTCAGATTGGCCTTTCCCCAGCGTCTCAGTTACCTATTGCTGTGTAATGAGTGATCCTGATACACAGTGCTTAAAAAAGCAACCAGCCATTAGTGTTCATGATTTTGTGGATCAGGAATTTGGGCAGATCTCAGTGGAGACGGCTTTTCTCTATTCTACATAGTACTGGCCGGGGCAGCTCCACTGGAGCTATCAGACTGAAGATTGCTTCATGTCCATGTCTGGGACCTTGACGTGTTAACTGGTGCACCTCCATTCTCCATATGGCTTCTCCTCATTCACTAGATTAGGCTGAGCTCCCGCCTGGCACTGAGATTGTTTCAAGAAGGTGAAAACAAAAGTTGTGAGGTATCTTAAGGCTCTGATTCTGGAAGCTGTATGCTCATTCTTGTGAGCTCTCTCTCTATCTGTCTGTGTATCTATAAGTGATATGTATTTTATATATATATAATAATATATATAAAATACAATATATATATATATAATAATATATATAAAATACTATATATAAAATACTATATATATATATATATATATATATATATATATATATATATATATATAATTGGTCAGAGCAGATCACAGGACCAACCCAGGTTTAAGTGGAAGGAAAAGATCCCATTTTTTGATACGAGAAAGGCAAATTGCATAGCAATTTGTAGTAGTATAGTAGCCGTCTTTGAAAATGGTCTAGTATAGTCTGTCCTCTGAGCATAACAGTTCACATCTCCACATGCAAAATATACTTATTGCTTCCCTAGAAGTCTTATCTGATTAAGGCATCAACTTGGAGTCCAGTATCATTTGTGTGTGTGTGTGTGTGTGTGTGTGTGTGTGTGTGTGTGTAAGTAAGTGTGTGTGGTACTAGGGATTGAACCTAGGGCCTTATGCATTTTAAGAGAGCACTCTACCACTGAGCTACATCCCCAAACCTTTTTTTTTTCTTTTGAGGCAGGTCTTGCTAAATTTCCCAGGCTGGCCTTGAACTTTGATCCTCCTGCCTTAGCCTCCTGAGTCACTGGGATTACAGCCGTGTGTGGAGTCCAGAACTTATCATGTAACTCAAGTCCAGATGCACATGATTTTTATAAGGCACAGCTGCCATGATATTGCTTCTTAGGATCTAGAGATCTGTGATAATCAAATTACCTACTCCTACCGCTCTATTCTCCCCATCCAATATACAGTGGTGAGACAGGGACAAGGAAACTGCAATAGACATTGCTACCCAAAAGAACAGGAAGAATATAGTTATCACTGGTCCACAGCAATTCTGAAATCCATTGGGTACATATCACTAGTTCTCTTACTCCATATTTCAAGAATGTACCTTGAGCCGGGCGTGGTAGCATGTCTGTAATTCCAGCGGCTCTGGAAGCTGAGACAGGAGGATCACAAGTTCAAAGCCACCCTCAGCAATGGCAAGGTGCTAAGCAACTCACTGAGACTCTGTCTATAAATAAAATACAGAATAGGGCTGGGGATGTTGCTCAGTGGCTGAGTGCCCGTGAGTTCAATTCCTGCTCCCCACCCCAGAAAAAAAAAAAAAGAAAAAAAATAATGTACCTTGATTAGTGCCCAGTTCTTCTCCTTGGGAGTTCCCTTTATATGTTGTTTTCAGAGGCTGCTAGTTTTACCCTTCAGACTCTTGGTTTTCTCCTCTAGTGCTACTTTTCTTTTCCAAAAGAATGGTTTCTGTTTGCAGCTGAGTAGCCTTTTTAACCTCCTTCCTACCTATGTGAAGTTAAGTACCCACAAAGACTTTCCTATTTTTTAAAATTACTTTGAATTATTTAAAATTATTTAGCCCAAGCTGGTGGTACTTTTAGTACTACATTTTATTTAAAACTTTTGAGTTTTCTATAAATTTTATTGAAGACTAATTCCATTTCCCTAAAGCCACATCCATAATTTTTTTCCAGTATAGAGCTCTCTTTACTTTGGATCTGTTAGACTATTGAAAGACAAGCCTTTAAGATTCGTAGAAGTTCCTTTGTATAGATGAGTAGATTCTACTAGGCAATACATTAAATCTTTTCAAGGTTTCAACAAAAGACCTATGGACAAACCCTCACTAAGATATTTACTAAGAGGAAATTTCTTAGCTTGAGAATCTTTTTGCCATTTGGAGAAGACTATTATCAGCCTTTTATCCTTCCTCTGAATTCTGCTATAAAGTTAAACAGGTCAGTCCTTCATGTATTTCTCTCATTTTATGAAGTTAAAAGAAGCCAATTGGCACTTTAGATCTTCTACTTAGAGATATCTTTAGCCAGTTCTACAAGTTGGGTAAATATTCTCTTATGTAATTATTACATTAGGTAGTATTAGGTAAATATTATTGCAAGTAATATAGTCTTTCTAAACATTCTGCCATTATATAACATATGAATTGCCCTCTCTCCTGCTATAATAGAGATTTTCTCTTCTGGCTTTTGCTGACAATGAACTTGCTACTTTTCCATCTTCTTCTGGGCACTGGGTCTCAAAATCCAATGTTGCATGTTTTAGGTGGTAGTTTTCAACACCTCATTTTCAGGTATTGGTTTCTGTGTCAATTCTGTGTTGCTGAGAAACAAACCACTCCAAAATGTAATTGCTTAACAGTCACTTCATTATATTTCTGTGTGTCAAGAATTGGACGGGGCTCAAGGATGTCTCTCTTCTGTACATACAAGGTCAGCTAAGATGGCTTTGCTGGGGCAGGAGGATTCAAGATATGACTTTACTTGTCTGGAGTCTGTGGCTGCTAATGGAAGATTGACAGGGGCCAGAGTATCTAAGAGGACCTTCCTTATGAGTCTCAAATCTCTTCCACATGGCTCTCTCTGATTCAGTAGTCTTGGCTGGAATTCCTTACATGACTTCAAGCCTCCTAAGGCCTAAGAAGACACAAAAGCAAGTTGGTCAAAGCAGGTCATATATCCAAGGGATAGAGAATAGATTCCATCTTTTGATGGGAGGAGTGGCAAATGCACATTGCAAAAGGCATGTGGAATGAAAGGGATTGTTATGGTCATCTTTGGAATAATCTTTTGCACTAAATAAGTATACATTTAGGGAATTTATTATAGGTAAGAAGATAATAAATGGTGACTCTTATGTATATTAGGTTTACAGATATGGTCTGTTTGGCTTTTACAGTTTTTTTGTATTTTTTTTTTTTAAAGAGTGAGAGAGGAGAGAGAGAGTGAGAGAGAGAGAGAGAATTTTTAACATTTATTTTTCAGTTCTCGGCGGACACGACATCTTTGTTGGTATGTGGTGCTGAGGATCGAACTCGGGCCGCATGCATGCCAGGCGAGCGCGCTACCGCTTGAGCCACATCCCCAGCCCCATTTTTTTGTATTTTTAAAAACAATGCTTTCAATGTTAAATAATGGGAAGATTACATCTATAAGGTTGTTTATTTGACCTCTCTTGAAAAGTGGTAAGCATTACCATATTAGCTGGAAATGGCTTTCTTTATTCACTTTCATTTCCTGTCTTCTACAGATATTTGAGTTTGCATTCTTTGTTGCTATAGGTGATTAGTTTATGCATTAACTTTTTAAACGGATATAGTGATGAGTGAGACAGCTTATATTCAAGCAGGGAAAGATGGACAGTAATCAACTAGATTAATAAATAACATAATCAAATGGCGATGGAATAACGTAAGAATCTGAGGTAAGGTGGTCAGGGAGGCCTCTGGGAAGACATGATATCAAGTGATGAGAAGCAGTCAGTCACGTGAAGCTCTAGGGTCAGAGTGTTCAGGTGGAAGGAAAAGCAAATAAAAAGACCCACAGATGGGGCAGGACTTGGTGTGTTTTAAGAAAGGCAAGGCTTTCAACTAGAATATGAATAGTGGAGAATATGAGGGGGGAAATGATAATAGAAGTTAAGGTAAGTAATGGGACGTCAAGAAGGGTAGTGATGGGATGTTATTTACTTTATTACAAGGATAACTGCCCTGCTGTGAACAGACTAGTGCCCAAGGGTGGATACAGGATGGGCATTATGGAGCCTTGCAGTCATCAAGGGGTCAAGGATGATGGTTCCTCGAACTAGGGTGTAGTGTTTAGGCCATGAGAAGTAGTCGTATAAGGTATGTATTTGGGAGCTACAGTAGACAGGTCTTGTGGATGAATTGAATATGGGATAGAGAGGTATCAAAGCTATCCTGGAGGCTTTATTTTTTACACTTTTAGTTGTAGATGGCACAATATCCCCCCCCCCTTTTTTTTTTTAAATTTATGTGGTGCTGAGGATTGAATCCAGTGCCTCACACATGCTAGGCAGATGCTCTACCACTGGGCTACAACCCCAGCCCCAATCCTGGAGGCTCTTGGCAAGAGCAATTGAATAGGTTGTCCTATAGGGAGTTGACCCAGAGGAACAAGGTGTATATGGGAAGTAAGAGTTTTATCTTGACCATTAAGTTTGTGAAACCCACTACAAAAATAAGATTGATGATTAAAAACAATTTCCTTGTTAGAAGTTTTTATATCTGATGACTTTAAATATTTCACCACTTATAAAATTTAGTCATTATTTAGAGTGAGGCACTAGCTGCAATGGTGGAAGTGTGTGGCTATATATATATATATATATATATATATATATATATATATATATAATGTATAGCTGTCTGTTACAAAATGAGAGCACAAATGAACACCATCAGAAATTAGAAAGGGTTTGTTGAACTAATGTGACAACTTTGTTGGGCCCTGAAATGGTCTGTTTCTTTTTTCTATTTATTCCAGTTGAGTGTGGTCATAAAGGATCAAGTGTAATTTTTTATTCACGTTTTATTGCTTTGGAGAGTTAATTTACTTTTACTGTTAAAAATGGTGATATGTGGGCATGGTTCCAGCTCCTTGGGAGGCTGAGCATGGAGGTTCACTTGAGCACATGAGTTCAAGAACAGCCTGGGAAATATAACAAGGCCAGCCTGTCTTGAATGGCAATCACAATGTTCTATGATAGCATTCCAAATGTTTGTAACTCTTACAGTTGCAAATCACCAGTTAGCTCAGGCCAGAATTGTAACTGTGTAAAACAGGATTGAGTAAGGTGAATAGATTTGATGAGTTAAAATGCTAAAATGCTGCTTATGAAAGATAGTTAATTATATTTGCATTTTAACTAGCAGTTTTTTATTGTAAATTTGGGTACAAATGAGATTGTGTGTGTGTGTGTGTGTGTGTGTGTGTGTGTATGTGTATGTCTATTTTTGCTCCATTTCCAAAGTTATTTGGAGATAGCATTTGACTAGATCTGCCTTTCAAGTCAGCATGGCTTAGGAATAAGTTGTGATTTTACTTTTAATTCCTATTTTAATACATTATCTTGAGGCAGTAATCTCTTATAAAAGGTAAGTTAATGGTTTATTGCTCTCACCATTTACTTTAGCTTTTTTAGGAAAAAGTCATTTAAACTTGAATTAATTATATGTTACATAGGTAACATAACTGATTTAAAACCATGTAAAATGTCTTATCTTGCTAACAAAACATTCAGTTTTTCCTTCTTTGTGAACCCTTGAGTTGAAATGCATTTGTGAGTGAGGGTGTTTGTATTCTAGTGCTGTAGCTGAACCAGACAGGTCTGCAGCAGGGTGGTTTATTTTTAGAACTGGGTTGCCATTTTTATCCTGCAAAAATATTCATCAGTATTTCGCTGACAGACCATCAGTTTTATAAATGTGTCACATAGACCACATTTTGTTCTTTGTCTCATTTTTCCCTCCAACACCTCTTTTCCCTTTGATTTGTTCATACAACTGTTTGGTGGAAAAGAATTTTCTTTTTAAATTTCAATTCATGCATTAGATACTTCAATTCACAGATTTGCAGCATCCCACAGTTCATTCATCTCTCTGCAGCTGCTTACGTATCTCTGCTTATTGTCTAATCCTGGAAGCTATTGTAGATCACTGAGCTGAAGGCAGAGAAAAGAGAAATGCATACCTGGGAGGCACTCTTTCATGGATCCATTTGGATTTTGACTGCCTTCACCTAATATGTTGTCTTATGAATGAATACGTGTTTGTGTTTATTTGTCTCAGACAACAAGGGATTGACCTTATTTTGCATGGAAAATAGCTACCTAAAGGGCCTAGGAGTTACCATATATGGCAGAAAGCCTGCTGGCTTGGGTTGAAAATAAATTCATTGTTACAAATAGTCAGCTTTTCATTGCTGTGGCCAAAATATTTGACAAAAGGAGGAAAAGTTTATTGGGCTCATGGTTTCAGAGGTCTCAGCTCCATTACTCTGGGCCTAAGGTGAGACAGCACGTCATGGTGGGAGGTGGCGGTGGAGGAGCACTGCTCCACTCATCACAGCCAGGAGGCAGAGAGAAAGGGGGGAAGCGGCCATAGGGACAGTGAACCCTTCCAGGGTGTGTTCCCAGTAACCCACCTCCTCAGCCATGCCCGCTTGCCTACATTTACCACTCAATTCATTTAAATAGGATGGACTAACTAGGTTATAGTGCTCACAATCTAATCATTTCACCCCAGGAGATTCCTACATCAACACAGGAGCCTTTGGGGGCACACCTCATGTCAAACCATAAGCTGTTGCCTCTAAATACAGGAAACTGTTTTATCCCACTTGGGCTGCTATAGAACAAGATGCTGTAGACTTGGTTGCTTATTAATACAGAAATTTATTTCTCACAGTTCTAAACGCTGTAAAGTATAGGACCAAAGTGTTGGCAGATTCTCTGTGTGGAAATGAGCTGCTTCCTTGTTCACAGGTGCTACCTTCTCACTGTGTCCTCACATGAGCAGTCTTTGGTCTCTGAAAGAGCACTAATTCTGTTCATGAAAGGTCTGTACTCATGAACTTCTCACTTTCCAGAGGCCCCATCTGCTAATACCATCCCCTTGTAGGTGAGAATTTTAACATGCATTTTTGATTTCAGGTGCTTGTGACAAATACAATAGTAGGAAAGTCCCTGTAATCAAGAGAAAGAAAGGGGCATATACTTTTAAAAATGATAAATTAATTTTTAACATTTATATTTATGTCTCATTTTTATAAAAGCTCAGACTGTCCAAAGCAGTCATTTTTAATGTATTTTTTAAAAAAAATTTTAGCTGTAGTCGGACACAATATCTTTATTTTATTTATTTATTTTTATGTGGTGCTGAGGATCGAACCCAGGGCCTTACACATGCTAGGTGAGTGCTGTACCACTGAGCCACAATCCCAGACCCATTTAAAGCAGTCATTTGAATAGGATTGGTGTTTAACTTGTCTATTTGTGTAACAGATATTAACAGAATAGCTGCTTACGGGCCTAATAACATTAATTGCTTTGGATTTTGTGTCTTGGAAAACGGGATTCTTGATGTGTAGAGGTTATTGTTATTTTACAGAGAAGAGACTTACACATGGATGTTTCACATACATGGCAGTATAGTTTCCCAGGTCAGGCTATAGGAACTGGAGCCAGACTTTTGCATTTACAATTTGTGTTAGTCATTTCCTCGTTGTGTTATGTACCATGGCAAGTTGTTTAATTCTTCTGAGTTCCAGCTTCTTCATGTATAATATTGGTGGGTACCTCTCAAGTTATTGTAAAGGTTAAAAAGATTATGTTTACTTAGCAATGTGCTAAAAGTGCCAAGCATCATGTTAATTTATGATAAAAGTGATATTGATGACAGGGATAATAACAAATATTCTGTGAGCATTCTGTACTGCTTGATCACTACCATCAGAAATGTTTTTAGCTGTAAGTACAGAACACCTGATTATGGTGGTTTGAACAGATGAGGATTTATTTATTCAATAAAGAAGTCTGGAGTAGGCCAGGATGAGTATTAATCGTTCAACAATATTAATTGATACCGTGCCAGGTACTATTTTAGGCGCAGGTGATTCATCCATTAATAAAATGCAGCTCTGCCTATCCTCATTAGCCTTACATTCTATCTAGGGAGAAAGGAGGAAAGGAGCAACATAAAAATGTAAGTCATTGCTGTTAGAAGGCGGGCCTCCTGGAAAGCTTTGTGCAGGAGGGCCCATTGAAGTTAGGCTTAAGGAAATGAGAGTTGAAGTACACAGAGGGTAGGCAAGAGAAAGGCTCAACGGAGGATAGGATGTGAGAAAGAATACAAGTGCCATTTTCAAGGGGGCTTTTGTAGATGGTGCCACATTAGTCATCAAGTAGTCAGGAGCCATGAATAAAAGATTTTTGTAAGGTTTCTAAATTTAAAAATGTTTGCATGTTAGTATTTTCACTTGATTTATTCATTTTTTTTTTTTTTTTTTGGACCAGGGATTGAACTCAGGGGCCTTCAACCGCTGAGCCACATCCCCAGCCCTCTTTTGTATTTTATTTAGAGACAGAGCCTCACTGAGTTGCTTAGCAATTTTGCTGAGGCTGGCTTTGAACTCACGGTCCTCCTGCCTTAGCCTACCAAGCTGCTGGGATTACAGGTGTGTGCCACCATGCCCTGCTATTTTCACTTAACCTTGTTGATGATAAAATATAGTAGCTGACACACTTATATAATGTTAATTATGTGTCAGGAACTGTTCTAAGGATTTGATCTGTGTATCCTAATCTTTTAAGTACTACCAACATTCCTATTTTACAGGTGAATGAATTTAGTCAGTTAAATAAATTGAGCCAGTGTTGTCTGGAAGGCCAGAAAGAAGCAACTAGAGAGAGGGCACCCCGATCCATGTTCCAGAGGGATGAGGAGAGAAAGTAATGCTAGTGCACTAGGTTGACTCCCTAAAGTCCCCTAAAGTCTGAGCAAAGCAAGAAAGGAGGCTTGACGGCATGAGTTGGGCCTGAGCTATCTCATATAAGCACAGTTCCCCCTGATTTCTACAGCTCTGATCGAGTTTTGCCATTAGATGTTACTGGGTCCAGGGCTCTGTCATAGTTCAGAGATTGTTTCCTAAGCTGATCACCAAGCATATTCCTACTCAGCATGTACAATTAGGATCTTTTGCTCATGCAGTGTCTTGTTGTTTGTTTCTCTGCTTGGTCATCTCATGAAAGAGGAATTTCCTATTTTCAACACTGGCCCTCTGATGGACTGCATTCCCCAGATGAGGCATGCTCACAGAGTATCTGGATAGCTCCTATAGAACAAATGTTATGACGCATCCCGTCTACTAAGATTTGTCTACTAAGATTTCCGTCTGGGTTCTTGTACACATTCTGTCCCAAATTAGAAACTGCCAGTCTGTCAGAATACAGCTGGTGTCTACCTCCTAAAACCTAGTGTAAGAAAATACAAATCTATGAAAATATCTGAAGTGTGCATGGGGATATTTCCATTCCAAAAAGATTTGTGAGGCTTCCATTGAGTTAATGGGGGAAGTTTGCTTTGCATATGGATTCAAAGAACATATTTTATTTACACAGTATATAAATGTGAGACCACAGTTGTTACATAAAGGGTAAACTTACTTAAATATTAAATACGCTTTATATTAAGGATTAGTCATGATATAATGTCATGTTCATTCTCAGTGAAGGGGGCAGTTGTATAGTCAGATATGATAGGAAGGCCAGGGACCTGTTGTAATAGACCAGGAGGCCTGCTGAAGCTGAGTGTGGCCTTGTTAGACTGAGTAGTCCTTGTGAGGAGTAAGTAGAGTCCATCAGAAAACATTTAATGTAAAATATCACAGCATTTTGTATTCTCAGTAGAAACTATTCTTATATGGTATTAGCTAACTCGTTGAAAGTGGCTTTGTTATATTTCAATAAAACCTGAGTTTAGAATGCTCCACAGAAGACCCAGTTTAGAGGGAATTTTATACAAACTTTGAATCTACTGGAAACTTTAGCATGCTAGGGGAATAAATCATGAGTATAGGTATTTTGTTGATAAAAATCCCCCCCATAGAACAAACCACTGTTTCTTTTTTATTTATTTATTTATTTATTTTTTTTAAAGAGAGAGTGAGAGAGGGGGGAGAGAGAGAGAGGGAGAGAGAGAGAGAGAGAGAATTTTTTTAATATTTATTTTTCAGTTCTCGGCGGACACAGCATCTTTGTTGGTATGTGGTGCTGAGGATCGAACCCGGGTCGCACGCATGCCAGGCGAGCGCGCTACCGCTTGAGCCACATCCCCAGCCCCAAACCACTGTTTCTTGATGCTGAGTTTTAACAACTCTGTTATCCAAGGACTTGGTGTTACAGTAAAGCAGCAGAAAACCCACAATAACTTGCCCCCTCTCAATTCTTTCATCCATTTAGGTCTTTGATAGTTCTTTTTCCTATCCTTTGCGCAGTACACCTCTTGGTCTCAGACTGAGAGAGGGGGACTATGGCAGCAAGTGTACCCTGGGCAGTGGCCCCTATTTCTCCAAAGGGAAGGTCTGGTTCTTTTTTCATTTGTTTTATTTCTGGAAAGTTTGAGTTGAAATGCATTTTCTTTTCTTTTTTTTTAAAGAGAGAGAGGAGAGAGGAGAGAGGAGAGAGAGAGAGAGAGAGAGAGAGAGAGAGAGAGAGAGAGAATTTTTAATATTTATTTTTTAGTTCTCGGCGGACACAACATCTTTGTTGGTATGTGGTGCTGAGGATCGAACCTGGGCCGCACACATGCCAGGCGAGCGCGCTACCGCTTGAGCCACATCCCCAGCCCTTGAAATGCATTTTCTATTCCAGGCTTTAAATGCTAACTGAACTAAACAGATACCTCATTGTGGCAGTATCACACGGGGAATTGAGCAGCGTAATTCTGTTTAAATTAGTATTTACAGAATATAATTTTTTGAACTTTAAATTTTAAGATGTTTAAATTTTTAAATTTAAAAATATTATACAAGAAGTACATTTAGTTACTTTATAAAAATTGGAAAATATAGCTAAGTAAAAAGAAAATAAAAATTACTTAACATACTTCTACCTAGAGGTACCTACCTCCAAATTTTTGGTTTATGTATGACCTTTTAGACTCTTCAGATTTTTCCAAACAACGTGCACATGTATACAAAAAATACAAAATACTCATAACTGTACTTGTTGGTTCTACTATTGAGTTAGATTATTGATAAGCTTCTTTTGGCTCATTACTAGGTAATGGTTATTAGGAATTCCAAAGTTCTATAGAAATAAATATTGTCAAAACAAAGATATTCAATTTTTCTCCACACAATTATTCTCCAATTTGTTTTCACTTAACAATCTATCACAGACAACTTTTACTGCCAAAAGCTGGTCTGTGAGGCTATAATTTTTGATAGCTGCATTTGTGTTCCATTGTATTGGTAGTATCTGCTATATAATATATAATATATATATTGCCATATATTATTGATATGGATATGTTACAGATAGCATCTATGCCATAATTATATACTATACATATATGTGTATGTATATATATATATATGCACAATATATGTTCTACAACTACATATTATAATTTAACTCTATATATGTATGTATATATGCATGTGTGTGTGTATATATATATATGCACACTATATACATTCTACAGCTAGATGTTAGGATTTAGTGGTCCCTTTTGTTGAATCGTTTCAATTTTGCTTTTGTAAGCAATGCTGTCATATATACTAGCATCTTTAAAGGTCATATTCGTTCTGAATAGCTGAAAAGGAAAGGCAATAAAGTATTAAGTTAGTAAGGGCCAGCAGATGACATTGAAAGGCATGGCATTTAATGAATTATTTCAGGTGCCCTTGCATCTTAAGGATCAACGACCAAATAAGAAAAACAAGGACAACCATTCATTTAATAGAATCTAATACTGAATTTATAAGTTTAGCAGTATCTAATCTTGGGAAGAATTGAATGTGTTTTCAAAATGTTAAATAGCAAATAGTTTTAATTGCTCCAGCACACCTGCAAGGGAGGTGAGTAGGTCCGGGACCAATACAACTATAACATTATGCATCCTGTGATGTTCTTGTTCTTTCTTTGAGTTCTAGTCAGACAGTGAAATTTTGTTGAATAATTTACATTTGAAACTTTCATTAGTGATCAATAAGTTTCTACAATGCCTTTGTAGAATAGAGAGATGTGAGCAAATAAATGATATCATTGAAAAACACACAGGATTGTGTTTTTTTGGTTTGTTTTTTGTTTGTTTTGTGGATTTCGAGATCAAACCCAGGGCCTTACACTTGCAAGTGCTCTACCATGGAGTTATACCCTTCGCCCAAGGTTACATTTTATTTTTGGAGGGTACTAGAGATTGAACTCAGGGGCACTCAACCTCTGAGCCATATCCCCAGCCCTGTTTTGTATTTTATTTGGAGACAGGGTCTCACTGAGTTGCTTAGCACCTCACTTTTGTTGAGTCTGGCTTTGAACTCGTGATCCTCCTGCCTCAGCCTCCTAAGCTGCTGGGATTACAGGCATGTGCCACTGCACTTGGCCCAAGGTTCCATTTTACATCAGCCTTTCTCAGAGGTTCTGTTTGTAAGAGGTGGCTTGTTAAAGGAAGACAAGTATGCTTCCTTTGAGTCCATAATGCTTTTCCACAAGAGGTTCTTGTCACCTAACCTCTGCATCTGGGTGGTAGTTTATCCAGGAAGTTGAATAAGACAAAGTTTAAGTGACAAGCAGAAAATTATTTTATTGGTCTTAAGCACTTCCACCAAGGGATAGATAACAGGAGAAACAGAAGGTATAGAAACTAGCCTTGAGTTTTCCACTTTCATATTAAAGGTTCATGGCAGAGAAGTTGAAAATAATGAAAAGTGTTTTTTTGGGTCAATCACTTATCTTCTTTCTGTCTTGGATGTTAGAAGATGACACAGTTGTAGGTTAAATTAGCTGTGACTTGACTTACACTGTTTCTAAAACATGGATGTATGGGTTGTTTTTGTTTGTTTGTTTAGAAATTAAAAATGAGAGAGAATTCATTGCTGTGACTTACATTCTTCATCGTTATGTATTCATAGGGTCTTGGTTTTTCATTTAATCCCTGGCTACATTTTGAAAAATGCTGAAACTGAGGCTCAGAAATGTTAATTATTGGTCTAGATCCATTTAGCTAGTGGGAGCCAGAACTAGAAACATGGATTTCCTGACTGCTTGTCAGCCCACCACTATTTTCTGTAAATATATAGTCTCTGTAACTGAGAAAGAGGGTGTTGAATTACATTAAGCTTCCTTAAAAAGATTCAGTTGGAAGTGAATTTGAGTGTTCATTCTGAAAAGTGTGATAGTTGTTAGGTTGCTTAGCATGATTTTATTGGCAGTCTTGATTTTCCTAAAAAGTAGGAAGAGAATCCAGCCAGAGGTTCTATAGCAAGAAGGAACTATGAGAAACATCTAGGGCTTTGCCTGTTCAGGGATACAGCGGAAGCATTGGGTGGGAATAGATGAACATTTTTCCTTTCCTTCCTCAAATTTGTTGTTGATCTTACCATCATTTATTCTGCTTTTCAAGATATATATGTATAGTGAATTGTTTGTCAAATGATCTCTTGGGGTGGCTGTTTTTAAGTTCTTTTAATTTTTAGTGTTGATGGGCACAGTACCTTTATTTTATTTGTTTATTTTTACGTGGTGCTGAGGGTTGAACCCAGTGCCTCACACATGCTACTACTGATCCACAACTGCGGCTCCCATTTTAAAGTTCTTGACCAGGCCTGAGACAGACACGCAAAATGATTTCTCCTAGGCATAAAGTACCTAGGGAGTGTGGGAAGATCTCTTTGGTCATAGCATCAAAATACATGCCTTTTGGGCAGTGTTGAGTCCTCCAGGAAGTGCTTATTTCCTAGGAAGACTGGCTCAAACAGGACTTCATTGTAATGTGTCCCTGAGAAGCCTGGTGGCTTAGAAGGAGAAATAGCTTCTTAGCAGGGAGGTACAGAGTGAACAGAATCCCTGGCCTCTCTGTTTTTGGAGAGCTTACCCACTTACCTGAGGAATATTTTTAAATTTTAAACAGAATGAATTAGATTAAAACAAGTAAAAAAAAAATCTGCTCTGTAACCTCCCTATATTCTTATCTACCTTACTGTTCATAAATTTGGACTGTTGCAAGGAAATTAATTATAGGAATTTCTGGGTAGATCTCATTGCAACTCATTTTTATCAGGCCAGAATTATATATTTTAAGGGCATGTATGTAGTAGACACTATTTTTCAACTGGTACGCCTGCCTACTGTTTATAAGTTAAGGAACTGTTTAACTTAGTTATTATTTGTTAAATATGTACAGTCATGAGATATAATCGTGCTATATCCAAATAAAGTTGGATTTGGCATTATCAAATTAATGAGGAGGAGACCCTGGAGTATTTGTATGCACAGTACATTATTGCTAAATGTGACTGTTATTGGTATTTCTGAGTTTATAAGGCAATTTTCCATTGTGTAGTATATTCATGTTCTAGTGATTAGATTTAGCATGATGTGACTATTGGCAAGTCATTTAACCTAAGATTGTTTCTTCATCTGTAAAATTAGATACTATAATAAGGTCTTGTTATTTACAAACCTCATAAAGTTTTCTGGGCAGCTACTGATTGTACCTCATAGAGTGTCGGACAGTTAAAAAAGAGTGCTATAAAGGGGCTGCTATTGTGTTCAGCACATGTTAGGTACTCAATTTATATACATGGAAAACGCTTTTCTACTCATGGGAGCAATCCAAACTTAGGTTCCGCCATATGCAGAGAGTAAATTGAATGACATGTTGATTGAAGTTTTACTTCCAATTTAAAGGACAAGGCAGCCAGAGAAATAGCTATAGCTAACTTTCTTAATATGTTCCATAGTAAAAAGCTAATCTTTAGTAACTGTTTAAAATGGGTTAAAAATTTTTTTAGGTAAAATTTTCATCTCACATAAAATTAACTGTCAAATATTTTAAGTTGGATAATTCAGTGGTATTTGGTATCCAGCTGTCACCCGTGTCTAGTTCTGAGATATTTCCATCACCCCAAAGGAAACATCATTCTCCTTAAAGCAGTCACTTCATATCCTCTCTCCCTTAGATCCTGGAAACCTCTATCTGCATTATTTCTCTATGAGTTTACCTATTTCCGATGTTTAATGTAAATGAATTCTTAACTGTTTATAGTTTACCTTTTGTGTCTGGCTTGTTTTAGTTAGCATGATGTTCGGATGTAAGGCTAATCACATTATACCATGTGTCAATACTCCATTCATTTTTAATGGCTGAATAATATTTCATTTTGGATATACCACATTTTGTTTATCCATTCTTCAGTCTATAGATATTTGAGTTGTTCCCACATTTTGGCTACTGTCAGTGGAGCTGCTATGACATGCATGTACCAGTTTCTGTTTGATACTTGTTTTCAATTCTTTTGGGTATGCCTCAAAGTGGAATTACTAAATTATATGGTAATTCTGTATTTACCTTTTCTTGAGGAAGTGCCAAATTGTATTCATCAGTGGTTGTTTTATTTTACATCTGTCTTTACCAATACTTGTTATTTTCCATTTTTGAAAATTATGGCCGACCTAGTTTGTCATTGGGGTTTTGATTTGCATTTATCTAATGATATTGAGCATTTTTTCATGTGCTTGGTGGCTTTTGTGTATCATCTTTGGACAAATGTCTATTCAAGCCCTTTGCTCAGTTTTAAACTTTAAAACCCAACAAACTGGGTTTATTGTTGAGTTGTAGGAATTCCTTACATATGCTGGGTGCTAGACCTTTAGATATGTAATTTGCAAATATTTTCCCCATTTTTGGGTTGTCTTTTTATTCTCTTGGTAATGTCTTTTGATACTCAACAATTATTTATTTAGTTATTTATTTTGCAGTGCTGGGGATTAAACCCAGGGCCTTTTATATTCTAGGCAAGTGCTCTACCATTGAGCTACTCTCCCACTGCTAAAATTTTGGTTTAGATAAAGTTCAAGTTTTCTATTTTTGTTTTTGTTGCTTGTGTTTGTGGTGTCATATCAAACCGCAGTAGCTTTTTATTTTCCTTTTTATACCCCTTCTACTTCCTACTTCTACTTTCATTGTTAACATCTATTGAGAATTTATTGTGTTCAGGCCCCTTGGTAAGTAGATTATAAACATTGTCTTGTTTAATATTCTGACAGGGCGGGTGCATAACATTACTTGTTGAATCTTTACAATGGCTCTCTGGGATAGCTAGTATTGTATTCATTCTACAACTAAAGACACTGAGATAGTAGAGAGTAAGTGGCCTCCAGTAGGTGAATGAGATGGTACTGGAGCCTGGACTTTAGCCTCACTGGTTTGATTTTAGCATCTGTATTCTTAACTATGCATATTGCATTTGTACTAAAATAAAGGCCCAATAAACCTTTTCACTTTGGTGTGGCTATGGCTCTATGGCTTAAAAGTAGTAACTCCTTTGTTGCCCCTTAGAACTCCTACTCTCAGGAGGCCTCTTCCAACTTACCCTCACATTTCGGGTACTCTCAAAGAAAGCGACAAAGAAGTTTGAGTCTACTTAATCATGCTGAGGCATGAGGATTGATAGCCTTTTAATTCTTGCACAAGGGTTTGCATTTTTAAAGAGGATGTGGCATTAACTGAAATGAATCATTATTTGGAAAGGTCTTCAGTTAACCAAGTAAAGTGAAAAAATCAGACAGCAGATATTTTTGGGTTATGGTGCCAGAAGGAACCACATGGCTTTGCCTGGAAGTCAGCCCAGGGGAGTGCTGCCCCAAGTGGATCCTGCTTTTCACAGTTTCTTCCTTCTTGTTCTGAACCCACAGATGGCTTCTGAGTGTTTGTTTGTTTGGGTTTGGTCTTATTTTGTTAGTTTAAGTGGCAAGTGGTAACTATCTGTAGTTTCTGGTTGGGTTTAGAGAACAGTGAAAGGTAGCAGAGGGCTGCTAGCGGAAGCCTGAGGGACCGAATGGGAGGAGGGGGACTCTGTTGGGATAGGACTTTGGTTAACTGAGCATTTTCTTTCTATAGTAATCCATGATGCCCGGAAAATATGTATATATGCCCAAGCCAGGGGATTGTGGGAAATGCCTACATACCTGGGTTTATGCATAGACTTACATTTTTCTGTAAAATTGTTTTTTATTTAAATATGATCAGAAGAATCAGTTACAGTTGGCCTTTCTAATTTCACATCCCTTTCACTGTTTCTCTTTAATGAAAATGTGGGAAGTTGCTGCTGTTTCATTAACTTGCATCCTGCATGCTTCTCTTCTTTGTTCTTTGTTAAATATGAGCTGGCATGTGTTAGACGACGTGAGCATTTGCTCTTGGGGACTTCAGTGGTTTCTAAATTCAGCACTGCTAAGCCTGTAGACTGTTTGCTTGAATCAATTGAGACTGCTATTTTTAGCAACAAAAGGGAATTGAAATAGCAATTTTCTTTCCATGTAATAGATCCCCAAGAGGAATACTGATGCAAGCTTTCTGTCATTTTCTTCCCCCGCCTCCAAGCACTCAGAGGAAGGCAGCTGTCATGGTTTGCGCAGTATTAATCTTTAATCAGTTGAGTGTTTTCTGCATTCAGGTGTTTGGAGTTGGGGACTAGGAGGGTGGGGAAGGATCACAAGAAGGAACCTGCTTGGAATAACTGAGCTCTCATGCATGGGCTCTGCAGTCAGAATTTGGTGTTAGTGGCAGGGAATAGACAGAGGAGCTAAAAATAGTGTGTTTGCTTCCAGTGTTCCTCTAGTCTATTTTTGATGTTTGATTTTGATAAGGTTGATTGGGTTCTTACTAAAAATATCTGTTCCTAGCAAGTTGAGGACAAAAAGAGTAGAATATTTTTAACCTACACAAACTGAAGTATTTTTGTTGACTATATAAAATCTGGAAGTGGAACCCTGGTCAGTTGCCAGTATTTTATGTAATCTGTAATAAGCTAGATACTTCTGGATGCCAAGTTGGGATATTCTTTATACTTGTCAGTTTTCATCTTCTAAAGGCTTGCAAATTTGGTTCTGGTGTTATATTTATCCATAAAGGGATAAGCCTTTTAAATATCTTCTTTCCCCTGCCTCTCTCCTTTTCCACTTCTTCATTTCTACCCATGACCATCCTATTTATTCCCCAAGCTCTCAGAGCTGTAGGTGGTACCCATAGCTTTTTTTTTTTTTTTAACATGTTGAAACCTACCTTAACTTTTCCATCTACTCTCTAATAAAATGGGATCTGAGGATTCTCTGTGTTAATTGAAGAAGCAAATCATACTGCTATGAATAGCGAGCTGTCACTACATTGGTAATTTAGCATCCTTTACTAAACCAAAGTGGTTAATCTCCCCTTTGCCTAATCGCGTTTTGGACTAGTTTGCTTCATATTCACCCTGGCACATTGTGATTAAAGTGATTCTCTTGAGCATTGAACATCAGCTCATTTCAAGGACAACCACAGAATCCTCTTTGAAAGTATACATGTGTAGAGTCATCATAAACTAAGTTAAACTTCTATTAAATTTCTTGAAAACCTCATTTTAGATCATTGATTCTTGCTTGATGTTGAGAGGAGCTGAAGAGTGAATGGGATTGTTTACCATTTCTAAATAAGGAGTGGGTGAAGCGGTGGGTGGTGTTATAAGAGGCGAGTTTTCCATTCATAATCTTCTTTGATTCATTCATTCATTCATCCATTTATCCAGCAAAACCTCATTAATCGTCTGCTCTTTGCTAGGCAATGTCTTAGCAGTTAGACTATGGTGACCCAGACAGACACTGCACTTATGGAAACCTGTATGATAAATGTCATGAAGGAAAGTACAGTGCATGATGGGCACAGAGAACTATGGGATCCTAAGTTAGTCTAGCAGTCAAAGAAAGGATAACCGGGGAGGAGAGATGTGAAAAATCTCAAGAATGGAAGGAAAACATTGGTAGGAGTGTGCCTCAGCTGTATGTGCTACTATAACAAAATACCCTGGTAGGTTGCCAAGAGACTAAGAAATACCCTGAGATGATGGTGTGCAAGACAGAGAGTTTATTGAAACAGGAAAGTCTAGTGGTGGCTAGCTAGATGGGTGGCACTTCACAGCCAGCACCGAGGAGGGAGGGTTTTGAAGCTTAAGCTATATAACCATTGTTGTTGGTTTGCTTTGTTCCTTTGTGTGACATTCCAAGTTGCCTTTGGTGTACCTGCAGAAAAGAACAGTTCTCAGAGATAATACTTGTTTGCCCAGTTCCCTGAGTACATGTGAGGGAGCCAGTGCTCCTTCAGCTAATACTTAACTGGACATCTGGATCCAGACTTACCTTTGTTGTCCCCTTGACTTGGCTAGAGTCTTGGGACTAGAAAGGGGCATCTCAGGAACACAGGGTTTGATGTTTCTTCTCCTTTTTAAAGGATCATGCAAATGGGTAATTTGTAAAGACTGGCAAGTCCAAGATTAAGGTACCAACAGATTTACTTATCTCGTGAGCACTCATATTGTGAGGGCTGCTCCCTGCATCCTGGCTGGTGGCTTGCTGATGCATTGTTGGAATGTCCTCACATGGAGGACAACAAAAGGGCAAGAAGCCCAAATGAATGCTGCATGCTGTGTTAAGTGCCTTAATTAAAACCATACGTACAGGAGGAGCGCCAAACCTTATCACCTTCAAGGTCCCACCTCTTCTTGCTATTACATTGGCCACTGAGTTTCAGCACCTACATTTTGGAAAAGACATGTTCAAAGCATGAACATATTGTGCATATGGGGAGTAGAGGGAACAACATTTGTGAAGAGAGAGCATGTTGCCTTGGAAGCATTTCACCATGATTGTGGGGCAGAAAGTGGAAGGGGGAGCCAGGTGTGATGGTGCCTGCTTGTAATCCCAGCAGCACTCTAGGCTGAGGTGGGAAATCTCAAGTTCAAAGCCAGATTCAGCAAAAAAGCTAGGTGCTAAGCAACTCAGTGAGATCCAGTCTCTAAATAAAATACACAATAGGACTGAGGATGTGATTCAATGGCCAAGTGTCCCTGACCTGAGCTCAATTCCTGGTACCTGCCCCCGTTCCCTAGGCACCCACCCCCCCCAAAAAAAAAAAAAAAAAGGAAGGAGGAAAGTAGTGGCAGGTAAGGTTAGTTCCTGGAAGACCTGTCAAGAGTGAGGGCAGTGGGAAGCCACAGGTTTGAGGCAGGGAAATGATCCTCACATTTGCACATGGAGTGATCACTTTGGCTATGGTATGGAGGAAGAATCGCAGAGGAGTAAGGATGGGACCAAGCAGATGTGTTAGAAGACAGTTGCAGTAGTTCTTAGGGGAGATAAATGATGGGACCTCCAGGTGATGACATTGGGAAGAAGTGAAGGATTTGCTTCAGGTTTAGTGTAACTGGCAATAGGAAAACATTGTCACTTCTTGGCAGGGAAAAGAGATTATAAAAGCAGTTTTTGAGAAATGTAATTCTTAACTTGTGTATAACATGGATTGACTGAGAAGGGACTGAAACCTTCACTGCCCAAGTCCTCGTGTGTAGGGGTAAGAGCGTACAACAGACTGGGAGTTGTGAGAATTAACTAGATCATATCAATGAGGTTCCGTAAGCAAATTTTTTTCTAATATTTACATTAGAAAAAACAAAATTTTGTTTTTATAATTTACTGATGTTATTCTTGCTTTTTTGAGCCTATAATAGTGACTTTAATACAAGTTTGTTTTTCAACCAGTTTAAAGATTTGAACTTTCATATATGCTTGATTCTGTGTTATAATTAATTAGGTAAAAGAGATGGATTGGTTTGAAAAATGGCATGGTAGTTCAGTGGTATGATCAGGTACCTTAATTCCTCTGAGTCTTCTACCCTCAAAGGGACTTCATGGTTCCAGAGGCTGTGGGAGTCACACCCATCACTTTTGAATTGACTGCATGAAGGGCAAAAAGGGGCTGTGCTGCTGCGTCAGCTGTTTTCAAGCAACCTTTTTCAAAGTCCTTCACAACTCTGCTTACATCTTTTCCCCAGAATTTAATCACATAGCCACACCTACCTGCTTTGGAGGTTGGAAAATAGAGATTCCAGGAAATAAAGATTCCAGGTTACAGTATGCTGGGCTGAAAGTCACTGTTCTCATGCAAAGAAGGAAAGAAATATGGTTATTAGGAAGGCACGTAGCAGGCTGTGGCCCATATGTGCACTTGACACATGAAGAATGGGTCCCCACACAGGGTGGATTTTGCACATTGCAACTTATTATTTAATTATACCTGTGAGTGCTTGCTTCTTTCATTTTAAGAAACAACAGAAACTAATTTGAATGACTTACAAGCTCATTTTTTTTTTCATTTGATTTTCATTGAAAATTAGTATGTTAGGGTGGGAATGCTTAGATCAGTGTTTCCCAGAAATAAATCAAGAGATGATCACACATTGATGAGTATTTTTAAATATATATAGGTAGACTATATGTATAATACATATATACACACTGATAGTCTCTCTATATAAATATATGTATTATATAAATATAGACAGACTATCAGTGTAACATAAACTATCAGTGCAAAAAATATATGTCACACTGGTAGTTTATGTTATACTGATTGATAGTCTATTTCTATTCATTGAAACTGATGACATTTATGATTGAATTAAGTAAATAATATTGAAATAATTTGTGTTTTTACATTTTATTTAAGAAAGAATGATCAGTTTTAACAAAATATTAAGTGACTTTGGGAAATAGTCTTAAGTAATGCTACCTTGACTTTGGGGAAACTGGAGTAGATGAAGAGTTTTTGGCTTAGTTTCTACTGTCTTCCTAGTAGGGAAGGATTTTCTTTTTTATAAAGGAAATACATGACATAATAAAATGTATATGACAGTGTAAAAAAAAATGCAGATAGTAAAATGAACTTAAATGTAATCTCTTTCTTTCTCTGATCTCCCCAAAGCAACTAGGCTTCTGACAGGACAGCTATTAGTTTGTAGATGGTTTTAGATAGATTAAAAATATTTTTTAGGATCTTTAATATCCAGAGTGGATTTTTATGTCTTTGAATTCTCTACAGTCATGTATATAATGGTTTCTAAAGACAGCCTAGTTTGATTTTTAATTTAATTTTTTTTTTGCTGGTGCTAGGAATCAAACCCAGACCTGTTGTGCATGTTAGGCAAGCTCTCTACCACTGAGCCACACCCTCAGCCTAGTTTGATTCAAATTTGGTAATTGTTAGTAACACATGATAGGCAAAAGCATTTTTGCAGAGAGCAGAAAGTCAAATCTTTCTAGGAAGTGTATTCAGTACTTCATCCTCAATGAAAGTTAGTCTACTTTAGTGTAATGTGCAACTTTAGAGGAATGTTGAGTGCTTTCACTTTAAAAATGGACAAGTAATAGTACTTCTGGCTTTCCATCTCTTGGAAATCCTCCCCCCAAATTAGAAGGGAAACAGTTCCATTTTGATGCAACTACACAACTTCTGTCATCCCTAATCCCCAATCCAGGCAAATGAAGGTAGAGGAGTGGTAACTTACTTCACAGAGCAGTCACCTGAGAACTCAGAGGGACCACCACTGGGAAACAAGAAATTTCATCCCTTGGACCCAGAACCACATAGAAATTGAACATATATTTCAGCACTTAAGAAGGCATGTGGGGCTGGGCTCTGAGCCACATGTGCTTGAGACTGAGGGAAATTGGGCAAAAGAATGCAGTGATCAGGCGATGAGTGGAAAGTTTACAGACTAATAGCTGCCCTGCCAGAAGCCTGGAAAATGGGAATGCCTCCAAAGGAACACTGAAGAATCCCTGATGAAAGACTTTTTTACTGGGATTCCCCAGTAAAAAAGCTGGTTTGACTATTCGTTGTCCTGGAGTGAAGACCACAGTATAATTACCATATCAGTGCATTTTAACCAACGTTTTAATGCTTCCAAGATGAGACAGAGTGAAACAATCAAGAAGGAACTTAGAGGAGACAAAATATAAGGAGTAGAAGAACATGTAAATATGTAAACAAATGATGATTAATGTCCTCAGAGAGAAGACAGGATGCTGAGAGAGGCCTGGGGAGTGTAAGCAAGCAGTCAGAAAATGGAAGCGTTCTCTAAGATTAAAAACTGAACATCTAAATTTAAAAAGTCAGTAGAGGATTTGGAATTTAAAGTTGAAGAAATTTATAGGAAAGTAGAAAATAAGATTAATGGAGAAACTCTTAAGATTCTAATAAGAGAAAAATATGGGGAAGATACTATCAAAGAGTTAATGTAGAAAATTCTCAGAATTTAAAGTCATGAATTTTAAGGCCCATTAGTGCTTAGCACCAATGAATGGAAAAACATCTACTCCAAGGCATAATATCATGGAGTCTTAAAGAGTAAGTAATAATCCTAAAAGCCCCAGTGACAGAAAAGCAGGTTACCCACAAATGGTCTGAAATACGATGGTGAAACCCTTTAAACAATACTTGTGCTTGAAGATAATGGAGAGTTGTCTAAAATGCTTTGTTAAAAATGATTTTCTGCTTAGAATTCTACACCTAGTCAAACTATAATTTTGAGGTTTGAATATAGAGTTTTAAAAAAATACGCAAAAGAAAATTGTCTCACACCATCAAATAAGGAGACATGATGACTAAATGTAATATAATTGTCCTGGATGGGATCCTAGAACAGAAAAAAGACATTCAGTAAGGACTAAGGAATCTGAATAAAATATGGACTTCAGTTAGTCGTTCCAATATTGGTTCATGAATTGTGACAACGTACCATAGTAATGTAGGCTGTTAGTACTCTCTTTTTTTTTTTTCAAGTCTGAAACTATTCTAAAATAAAGTTGATTTAAAAGAATGTTTGCAAACATGTCTCCGTGTATTTGTTCTTGGGAAGCTACTGGCATACTGAGATATTCTCCCATACTGAGAGAATAGAACAAGATCTGGAAAACAGAGCTTCAGCACAGGACAGAGGCCAAGGGAATCCCCAAGACCATGTTCCCAGACAACAGCTGTACAGTAACGCAGAGGAACCATTCCAAGTTGGAGCCGGATAACAGGCACTGTGAAGGTGATGTCTAAGGAAGAAAACAAACAAAAAAACGAATGACCTGCTAATGTGGACGTTTGTGATGAGAGATTGTAGAGCATGGGGATGTTAACAAAGAAAAGCATGCCGATGAAGAGCAGTGCAATTCTGTGTGTAGGGAAGACAGAGTCCGTTAGAAAATGAAATGTAATTATTTTGTACTGTTTGGATCAGTAGAGAGAAATATATTTATTTAACCACAATAATTGTTGTATAACAAAATATTTGACTAGTCTTTATCCCTGATCCTTGAGGAGGAGACTCCAAATTCTTGGGAGGACTTTCCTATAGGATGACTTCTGGTGGAACCCTAGATAGCTTGCAGCATTGGGCCGGGCATGCCTGAAAGTTGTGTGATTAGAGCTTGAGACTTTGAGCCACCTGATTAGTACAGTCTCCTGGCCTCTGGGAAGGGCAGGAGGTCTAGAGATTGACTTCAGTCGTGTGGCCAGTGATCAAGTCAGTCATGCCTTTATAATGGAACCTGATAAAAATCTGGACACTGAAGCTGGATGGAGCTTCTTGGTTGGTAGAGATATAGTTGTGCTGGGAAGGTAATGTGCCTCCCCTGATTCTGTGCCCTGGGGAGAGGACATAGAGCTTCTCAGACCTTACCCTATGTGTTCTCTTCATTTGGTTGATCTTGGTTTGTATCCTCTATAACTGGAAGTTATTTCAAGTTCTCCAAATTATTCCAGTAGATTATCAAGTCTAAAGGATTGTGGGAACCCCCAAATTTGTAGCCAGTTTGTAGTCAGAAGTGTGGGTAGCCTGGGACCTCTGAACTTTGTGTCTGGCATCAGAAGAGCAGTCTGGTTGGGGACCATGCCCTTAATGTAAGGGCATGGTCCCCAACCAGATGGTGAATGTCAGAATTACTTTGCAATATTCCAGTAATATAAACACTATTGACAGAATGTTTTTGTATAATGCTATCAGAAGGATGGGGAAAACAAAAGAGAAGTAGAAGTTTTTGTCAACTACAATAAGCCAATAGGGAGGCCCTAAGCAACTAAGCAAGACCCCATCTCAAAATAAAAAGGGCTGGGAATGTGGCTTAGTGGTTAAGTTCCCTGGGTTCAATCTGTGGTACAAACAAAGAAGGAAGAAAAAAATAAAATATCTCCACATTCATATCAACTTAAAAAGTAACTGATGAATTGAGTGCCACTATAAATCCCCAAACTTGGAGAATTTGGAAAAGGAAGACTCGATATCCATTAAACAAAGTTTGGAATCTCCAGACCTGGCAGATTCTAGCTGTCTACGACTGTCATTGGTTATAATGACAGTGTGCTATGCTGAGTTCAACTGGGGTTGGCAACTTCTAAAACAGACGCACACAACAGAGTTGTTGATGTTCTTTTGAAATGTATTCCAGCCAATAATTTTAGATGGAGAATGTTGAATGACTTTATCGTTGTTTAATTCTTGGTCATATTCTTGTTGAGAGATTTTATTTTATTGTGGTGCTGAAGTTGTTACCAGATTTTAAACCTCTAACCTAAGAAATCTGATGCTGCCACCAGTTGCTATAACTGTATTTGTGGCTTGCTTGCTTCACAGTTGTAGGCTTCAGCAGAATAATCTACATACAAAAGGCTTTGTAAATAAGATAGGTCAGTGATTGATAGGCGGCTAGGGATGAAGAGTGTAAGCTACTGAATTTGAAAAGTGAAGACCTTTGAGAAATCAGGTTCTCAGACAAGCAGTCTTTACAGTTTTAAAAGATTAAAACTGGTGAGCATCATTCATGCATTCAGCAAATGTCTGAGCACCTATGTTGAGCATGGCGTGTAGAAAGGAGGCTAGAATCAGATCAAAGAATAAAGACATGTAGATGCAAGAAATTATAATTCGGGCTGGGGATGTGGCTCAAGCGGTAGCGCGCTCGCCTGGCATGCGTGCGGCCCGGGTTCGATCCTCAGCACCACATACCAACAAAGATGTTGTGTCCGTCGAGAACTAAAAAAAATAAATAAATATTAAAAATTCTCTCTCTCTCCTCTCTCACTCTCTCTTTAAAAAAAAATTATAATTCAAAATAAGGAGTGGTGAACAGTGTCATGGTTGGGTAAGTGCTTGTGGGAATTTAGAAAAGGAAGCCATTACTTTTATTTGGAGTGATCTGGAGCAGTAGAATTGGTGGAGCTTGGATTGGGCTTTGAAGGAAGAAGGCAGAAGGGAGGTTCTGGGATCTTGAAAAGAGCAGGGAAGTTTATCAAGAAGGAAAAGGAGAGACTGGAACCTTTTAGTATGTGTTTGTCCTTCACTTGTGAATCATTGAGTCAGTATCAGGAATACAGTATAAAATTTGTATCTTCATACATCCAGAAATATTCAGGAAATAAAATGTTAAAGGAAAGAACAATTGCATTGATAATGGGGTTGGAGGGACTTTCATATGATGCTTAATTTTATTTAGCTAGATTCTACAACAAATGTTTAAATCTGTGATTTAATAATGTTTCTTAATGGTAAAAACATAAGTTACCTATAAAAAATGCCAAGGAAATAATTTATTTTAAAAACTGACAGAGGTGGTGCTGTGTTGTAGCTCTGGTAGAGCACTTGCCTAACATGTGTGAGGCATTAAGTTCTATTCTTAGCACCACAAATAAATAAAGGAAAAAAGATCTATTAGCAACCAAAATGTATACGTGTGTATATATTTTTTAAAAAAAGGTGAAAAATATTCAAACACTTACCTTGTGTTCCTATAAAAACCATCCATCATGGTGACCATTTAATGAGGAGTAAGTTCTCTGTGGAAATATTTTACCTAATAGATGGAGATGAATGAGTGAATGCAAATGCTACCATTTTGCAACCCCTAATAAAATAATGGATCTCAATGGAAATTATCCATGACCACTCATAGAGCAAAAGGAAAGATAACCAGACCTGTGCCTTCTGATGCAAATATGTAGTATTGCTTATGAAGTATTCTTAGGAATAAAATTCAAACCTGAACTTGATCATGTGTCTATATCACACTACCAAAGGACAGAGGAACATGTTAAATCATATCAGGGAAATGGAGTCAGCAAATGCCAGGCTGAGAAAGCATAAATCTGGGCCCAGTATATTCAACAAATAAGGAGTGTGTGTGTGTGTGTGTGTGTGTGTAGGGGGAGAGTGTCGGTGGGTAGATAGAGCCTATAGATTATTATTAATAGACATGTTAAACAATATGGAATATGGAAATTATTGAATCCTGATTAAAACAAATTATTAAAAGTTGTTTTTAATTTTGGGAAAATTTACATTGATTAGATACTTGATTCAAGCAATTATTATAGTTTTAGTAGTATGAGAATGATTAAAAAAATTTGTTTTTAGTTGTAGCTGGACACAATACCTTTATTTTATTTATTTTTATGTGGTCCTGAGGATCGAACCCAGTGCTTCACATGTGCTAGGCGAGCGCTGTACTGCTGAGCCACTGAGCCACAACCCCAGCCCCGATTTTGTTGTTTTGAATAGCAGATACATACTAAAATCAAGGGATGAAGTGATATGATGTTTGAGATTCATTTCAGAATAATCCAAGGTGGGGGAAACGTGGAATACAGGTAAAACAAGATTTACCTCAAGTTGATCATGGGTAAAGCTGGACCATGGGTATGTGGAGGTTTTTACTGCTCTCGGGATTTTCTTTTTGTTCCAAAAAGTCTTTTTTTTTTTTTAATGCCAGAAATATGATAGCTGATTATGAAAGATATAGCCAGGAAGAATATGAATGTGTTTCCCATATTTCTGAATAGTAAATTTGGGAGCTACCTTGTATAATTTGAAAGAAGTGCCTTTAAGACAAGTACAAGAAAATTCTACAAGTTGCGCCATAATTTGTTTTCCATAATCTAATTGATTTAGAAAAGTTTATTTAGAGAAGTTCTGGGGCATCCTTAATCTTTTGAAGCAGATATCCATCCTTTGAACTCTTTTGTAGGGAGGTTACTGGGAATTGAACACAGGGCACTTTCCCACTGAGCTAATGTCTAATCTCCAGGTCTTTATTTTTTTTCAATTTTGAGACAGGGAGAGTCTTGCTAAGTTGCTGAGGCTGGCCTTGAACTTGCCATCTTCCTGCCTTAGCCTCCTGAATCTCTAGGATTATAGGCACTTGCCCCCACTCCTGGCCCATGCTCTGAACTTGAGACAAACACAATCCCAGTATTCCAGAGTTAAGATACCATGGTGTAGCCTGACCCATTGTGTGTATGTGTCGGGGCAGGGGTGTGGGGTGCTGGGAATGGCACCCAAGGCCTCATACATGCCAGGCAAATGTTCTACCACTGACCCAAATCCCCAGCCCCACATTATAATTTTCAAAAGTTTCTACTACATAAAGTTTTTAAGATTATAAGAGAAATGTGCTTTCCCATAGAAGAATTAAATCTCATTCAATTTCTTGGTACTACCCTTAATTTAAAAATTAGTTCATTAAGATACAATATATACAAATAATTGTGTACGTCAGGGTACATAGAAGCTCAATGAATGCATACACACAGGAGTAATGCTGTCTTAACCAAGATGTAGAGTATTTCCTGTACCCAGGAGTTTCCCTTATATTATACCCTTTCCCTGTCATCTACCCCACAACCCAGAAGTAAGCTATATTCTGACTCTTGTCACCAAAAATTAGTTTTGCCTTTTCTTGAACTTAATAACTGAAAATATTACATACTCTTGTGTTATACTTTGTGCATTCCACACAATGTCTCAGATTTGTCCATGTTTTCCATATATCAGTAGTTTGTTCTTTTATATTACTGTTTAGTATTCATTGTATAATTATTCCTCAGTTTATTTACTTTCCTATAGATTGATATTTAGGCATGTGTACCTGCTCTGCATAAGTGAGCTACCATGGCCATTCTGTAGGTAGACATAATGTGTCTGTATCTTTTGAAATTGTTGTCATAGGGTAGGCATAGCTTTAGTTCTAGACATATTGCCAAATAGTTTTTCTAAAATAATTGTATTGATTTATATAGCAATATATTCTCAAAAATATAAAAAAAAAAGTTTCTCTTACCAACACACTTGTAATCCCAACTATATGGGAAGTAGAATCAGGAGAATAGCAGGTTCAACAGCGTTGGCAAATTAGGGAAATCCTGTCTCAAAATAAAAATAAAAAGGGTTGGGATGTAGCTCAGTATAATATATGAGAATTCCAGTTGCTTTATATCTTTGTCAACACCTGATACTCTAGTTAATGATGCAGTGTATTTAATTTCAGAGGTTGTGATGGGTATTCAATCTTAAATTTGAACCATTGGTATTGCTGTTTTATTTTATTGGTGCTGGGAATTGAACCCAGGGCCTTGTGTGAGCTCAGCATGCACTCTACCACGGGGTACCTCCAGCCCAGCTGTTGCTTTTTCACACCAGAATATTCTACAGATTTCCTTGTGTATAATTGTTGGGTTCTAAATTTGATTAGTTCCTCATTGTTGTTCTTAAACTAAAGTATTATTTTTTCCTTTCTCAGTTGTCACAGGTAGTACTGATGGAATTGGAAAAGCATATGCAGAAGAGGTAGGTGATTTTCAAAACTTTTCTCTTTATTATTAAAAAATGAACAAATATAGAATACTTTCATAATAATTTCGATTTTTGAAATTAACAAATACATAGTACAATGGTTTTGTTTGTTTTTATCTTGTCAGAAATACCATGTTTGTGTACATAAAAAAATTTTTTAAAGCAGATGTCTGGGAAAAATAAGAATAAAATTTTCCATGATGTTTAATTCTAAGAAAATGAGTGTAGCTTTAATTTTATATCATTTAAGTGTATGCAGTACTCTTTTTTTAAAAAGATATTTTTTAGTGTAGATGGACACAATACCTTTATTTTATTTTTTATAAGGTGCTGAAGTTCAAACCCAGTGCCTTACGCATATTAGGCAGGCGCTCTACCATTGAGCCACAATCCCTGCCCCCAGTCCTCAGTTTTTAAAGTCAGTTATTTTTAACTATTTTCCAAAAGATAGAAATGTTATAGGCGGTCACATTTTTATAAGAAGGACTGTGGTTAACAGAAAAATATTGACAGGCTCAGGCAAAGCGTTGACGCCCTGTGTACTACACGGAATGGCTAAGAAAGCAGTCATCTGAAGACTGAGGTACAGAGTGGGAACCTGGCAGTGCTGGAGGCAAGTTTCCTTGCCCTCCAGGCCCTGCAAAGGTACTAAGTTCTGGTGAAGATCCTGTTAGAGGCATTGAACCCTTCAAATCATTCCCAGCTTTTAAAAAAAATCATCTTTTGTTTTTTTTTTCACCTTTATATATTGAAAAATTTTAAAATTGTAGAATTGTTTGAAGAAGAATACAGTGAACACCCATATACCTTCACCTGGATTCTCCAACTAACATTTTGTCACTGTTAACTTACTTTATTGTTACTGTTTTCATTATTATTGTTATTTGGCAGGACCATTTGTAAATTACTTTTAGACATCATAATAGTTCACCCCAAAATATTTGGGGATCAGTCTTATAAGAACTAAAACACCCTTATAACTCCAATACAATGATCACACAGAGTTTAACTTGACACAGTTTAACTTGTTATTGATTCTCCTGTTTCTACCTCCCATGTAGCTGGGATTACAAGTGTGTTGGGTGGAGAAACATTTTTAACAGGAATGTTATGCAAATGATATTTATTCTTGTGAGTTCATTCTACTAAGAAGCATAAGAAGTCCATTTGTTTCATTATTGATTATGTTAAGGTAAACAGTTTATTAAGATGCTGTCTACCTTATATGTTAGCCCATTTCTAAGTTAGTCAGCTTTTTGTTGCTGTGGCCAGTATACTGGACAAGAACAACTTTTGGAAGAGGAAAAGTTCATTATGGCTCATAGTTTTCAGAGATTTAGTCCATGGTGGGGGGACTCCATTGCTCTGGGCCCAAGGTAAGGCAGGACATTATAGCAGAAGGGCATGGTGGAGGAACATTGCTCGCCTTTTGGTGGCCAGGCAGCAGGGGTTGAAAGGGGCTGTAAGGAAGATGAACTCTTTCATGGCACACCCCCAGAGCCCCACCTCCTCCAGCCATACCCCACCTGCCTACAGTTACCATCCAGGCCATCCACACTAGGCTGGGGAGGTTAGAGTTTTCATATTTTAATAATTTATCCTCCATACATTCCTGCATTAACTAGGAGCTTTTGGGGGACACCTCATACTACATCATAATACCATGACTCCATTATATAGATAATTAATAAGAAGTAGGTGCATAAAGCTTTGAGACTGTCAATATCCTGTTTGCCAGCAATCTTTCATCCAGTGGTTTTAAGATCCACTGACAATTTTTGCCTAAATTATTATTATCATAGTGGTTAAAAAAATGGTGATTTTCTAATGTTCTCTGTCCTACATTTATTCGAGGTTTTTTTTTGTGTGTGTAAATTAAAGCTTTTCCTTGTCCCTCTTCCTCTGCTTTTTTTTTTTTTTTTAAAATATCAGTATGGCTAATGAATTCTTTAGTGGGTTTATAGCAGATTAATTTAGCAAATAACCAGCCTTTGTTATTATAAAAAATGTTCTTCCATAACTTCATTTGCAGTACTACTCATTACTTAATAAAAGCTGACTTTAGGATTTAAGACTAGAATATTAATTTACTAAATCACTTATAGTTCATAGCACCTAACTTATTGTTCATTTATAAACTGGAGTAGTGCATGAAGACGTTTTGTGCATATTCGTTTTTTTCCTTACCCCTGTATTTATATGTCCCTAGGACATTAACCATATATATATATTTTTAAATAGTTTTTTTTAGTTGTTGATGGACGTTTATTTTACTTATTTGTACGCAGTGCTGAGAATCGAACTCAGTGCCTCACGCATGCTAGGCAGTCACTCAATCACTGAGCCACAACCCCAGCCCCTAACCATATTCTTGTAAATCTTTTTCATTCTATGCGACACTTACACAGCATTGCATACACACATAGAAGGTGCTCTTCAGAAAAATTGTTATTAATTTATTCATTTAACAATCTTAGTTTACCTTGGTTGTCTATAAATTATAATGCCCAAGAAAAATTCTAAGTATTTATCCTAATTTTTAGGATTTCCTAACATTTTATTTATTTTATTTTATTTATTTTTTTTGGTACTGGGGATTAAACCCAGGGCCTTGTGCATGCAAGGCAATCGCTCTACCAACTGAGCTGTATCCCCAGCCCCAATTTCCTAACATTTTAACAGTAGTTTTCTTTGCTAGTCTTTTGATTTTTGTTTTATATATCCAGTCCATGACAAAAACTTGTCTTATTGGTGCATTCTGATTATACCTAGTACTGGGATTCATTGTGACATATTTGTACATGCACATAACATAATTTGATCAAGTTCATTACCCAGTATTTCCCTTTCCCTCTCTTCTTCAGTGAAAACTTTATTTTTAAAGCTAAGTTTTAAATTATGGAAGTAGTGGACATGTAACAATTTTAAAAACTCAAAACAATATACAGATTCAAAAGGAAAAAGTCACTTGCCTTCTAAAACACTTTGAGATTTGAATACTTGGTTTAGTTTATTTATTTTTATGTGGTGTTGAGGATCGAACCCAGGGCCTCACACGTGCTAGGCGAGTGCTCTACCACTGAGCCACAACCCCAACCCCTGAATACTTGATTTAGAAAGACAGCCCTTTGAGAAATTCTGTAATGTTTTCGTTATGGATTGCCTGTTCTTTACACTTGGATTTATATTTTGAATTATCATCTGGTCAGGTTTTCTTAAAATGGGTATGTATCTAATTTATGATTTATGTTTTAAAATGAAATGCAGAAATGTAATTTACATTCTTTTTTATTATTTCAGCTAGCAAATCATGGAATGAAGGTTGTCCTAATCAGCCGATCACAAGACAAACTGAACCAGGTTTCCAGTGAGATAAGTAAGTTCTTGCATTAAACACTCCATGATTGCAAATGGAACACAGCTAATCTAAGTTTAATGTTTTCAGGTGGGTTTCTAGCACTGACATTTATTTAGAGTTCAGGAAACTTCTTTTTTATTCTGTTAATGGCATGTTTTGAAGATGAACCATCTTTTAAGTAATTTTTTATTTAAAAGTTTTTATTAATCTTTCAAAATAATTTCATTAAGTTATTTTAGACCTATTGTAATTTGTTTGAAATGCCTTTTACTGACTCACCTATTTTTGTTGTTCTGAGTCAGATTTTCTGATTATTTTATCATGTTCTCAGTGAAACATCTGAATCTTTTTCTGTTGCTTCACTTCAATATTGAGTATTTTTCACTCCTTTGATCTCAGTGTCTCTAAATGTGTAACACATGATTGAGAGCAAGTATAAAAGGTTAACAGGTACACCTGTGGCAGGGGTGCTACGTTGAACTTCCTTTCTAGTCAGCTATACCTGAGATCTGAATTGTAACTTGGTAAAGATTCTCTTAACTGACTTCTACTTTACCAACCTGATGAATAAATCAGTGCTGCTCATTTCCTCCGTAAAACAAACTGATGAACTGGCTGTGTGACCACTTGTGGCTGGCACACAGCCGGGATGAAACTTGTACACGTGTATTTGCCCAGGTCAAATTGTTTCCTTATTAAGAGGTAATTGTGTTTGTCTCCAGAATTATGCCAGGTTCATTTGTTGTACATATTCTGCAAAATGATGAAATATTAGTGTAAAAGGGGGGGTTATTTCTACAAAACCTACATTGAATGTTCTGAGAAAGTTTGTAAAATAAGTTCTTTCAGAAATTTGTTGTCAAATTAGATGTGACCAAGATTAATGTAAAATATTTAAAAGCTTATAAAAAATAAGAAATTTATTCTCTCATTGACTTTTTTTTTTTCCCCTTTTTGTTGGGGATTGAACTCAGGTGAGGGACACTTGGCCACTGAGCTACATCCTCAGCCCTATTTTGTGTTTTATTTAGAGACAGGGTCTCACTGAGTTGCTTAGTGCCTCGCTTTTGGCTGAGGCTGGCTTTGAACTCCATCCTACTGTCTCAGCCACCTAAGCCCCTGTAATACAGGCATGAGCCACCTCACCCAGCTTGAATTGACGTTGATTAAAAGGAATTTCTTTTTCCTGTTGAAAATTCTGAAAAGATGTTTTTCTGGGTATAATATAAATTTATTAAGACATGTGACCACATCATCATCTGAAAAGTATACAAGAGACTTATAAGTTACAACATGTTTTAAATTGAGATGATAACCATGTCTTTGAGAGGATAATGTTTTTGTGAACATATCTGTTCCAGGAAAAGGGAGGGAACAGAATTTAATGTCGACAAATGCAAACTATCTCTACATCCCTTTGATTTTGCCTTTTACACATCTTTATTGAATGCCTCTATACCAGGCACTATACTAGGCAGTTGGGTCAGTGATGAATAAGTTGGATGCAGTCCTTGCTCTCTGGACCTTATAATCTAGTGGAGGAGACAGTGAAAACAAATGAAGAAAAAACCCAAAACTCAAAACTAAGTCAAAACAAAAATCCAGACAAATTAAATAATTGCACTTTGTAGCAGGCCTCACAAAGAGAATGAACAAAGGACTAGAGAGGAAACATTGGAGAGGTTCTTATTTTGTAACAGTGTGTTGAGTTTTGTGACTGTCCGGGTTGTAAAGGAGCCAGAATAATAACCTGTTACCAGTAATGGCATTCTAGTAATGGAGGTAGAGCCTGAGTGACGGTCGTATCCTGTGGGCCCTTCTGTGGGTGTAATGACACAGGGATTGTGTATTTTTAAGTTGGCACATGATAAATCTACTCCCAACATTCCAATTTCCCGAAGCCTTTGGATCCCTGCCTCTACCTCCTGGTCTTATTAAACCTAGGCTATCTTGGAGCCCAAGTGTCAGTCAGCCAACCAAGCTAACTGTTTGAGCCCCTCCTAGTTCTCTGGTAAGTGAATCATTAAAAAAAAAAAAAAAAAAAAAAAAAAAAAAATTGGCCTATTCTAGTGTTACATTGTTTTTCTTCATCTAACACTCAAAGAATGAATTCTCATGTATTTCTCAGCTTTCTTCCAATACAAAGAGGCTAGTTTTGTAGTTATTTTTATGTATAAGTGTATGGGTCATACTTTGTACATGTTCCCCAGAGAATGCTGCAACCTAACCCTGTTGTGACAGTAAGGGATGGCTGAGTTGAGTGTTGAGGATAAGAGTAATCCTCTTAAAAGAAAACTGCCCTTGATGGCGTGATGTTGTTGTGTTCCCAGATCTTCAAACCAGAGAAAACTAATCTTCAGGCTCTTTCTGTTTGCACTGGCAAGGGAGGCTTAGAGAGCTCTCGTGTCATCATGCAAACTTGGATACTTTATGCCTTCATAAGCAATCTCTTGGGAATGTGAAGGGCAGCCTACTCATCAAAGCCAAAGTTCTTCAGAAAAATTTTAAAAGGTCTATATATAGTTTGGTAGGGAACTAAACGTTTTGCCAACTATGGATAAATACCTCATCATAATTGACTGCTTTGATGAAATTACAGCTCTATATAAGGATACCTGTCACCTGTTGAATTAAAATAAGCTGAAAGTATCACACACATAATAAGCTTATTTTATTATCATTGTCAGCTGGGATTATTTATATATTAAGTATTTTCTGCCAATTTTGATTTGTCAAAGAAAAGAACTCCTAGCTAATTTTTGGATGCTGAACTAGGTTTTTATTTACAGTAAAGCACAATACAAAGAGGACTACATTACCAAATAATCTATGGCTCACAGGATATGGAGATGGTGACATTTACCATTCACATTATTGTGTGGCAGTCTATAATTCTAATTGGATACACTTTAATGAGATTTGATTGAAAGCAAACAAACCATGATGTATTTTTGTTTTGTGGTTTTTTTTGTAGTTTATCACTGGCTATTATACAGCTTTAGAATGGCCCTATAATTCCATTTCACTGGTCTGTAGTTGACAGAGGTATAGGATAGGTAGAAAAGATCCATTCCACTTTTTTCCAGTTCATACTTGTGATTCAGATCTGTGTAGTTAAGATGTGGACTTGACCAAATAGATTTGTTTTATAATTTTGTGATGCAGAAACAGTTCTATTAATCCACTTTGTATTCTCATCCTATGTGTCGGAAACATAAAAAACTTAAACTGAGCAAGAAATATACTGCCTATGATCTTTTCAAAACAAATACTGTATTTTTAGAGTTCTTTGGAGAAAATAGGCAAATGAGTAGAGCATTTGAAAATATGTATTTCCATGCGTGTACGTGAAAATATATATAAAGGATATATAAGCTCTAGATTGTGATTTCTAACCTATTTTAATGTGTCTGTCAATTTCATTTTAATATTCTCAAGATTGAAAACTTGGAACTTTATGGTTAATGACCCCCCTGTTATATTTAGTGTATTTCATTTATGTAAGAAACAACAGTTAACACATAAAGACCTTTTTGTTTTATGTTCAGTGAAACCAGAACCACATGATATCAGGATTAGAGAGTAAATCACTTGATAATTATAGAAATATCTTAATTGTCCTTAGAGTTCATGTATTTGAAGGCCAGAAACTCAAATCCATCTAACTTTTCTGTACTGATTTTGCCTGTAGTACTTGAGACTGTGGAGGTATTCTCGTTCTAAGATCTCCAAATTTGACAGTGTCCCTGGCCTTCCAGAAAGTGATATCCTGTACTATGTGTAAAACTGAGACTTCACAAGGTCCCAGGTTAGTTCTTGGAAGGTCTTTGAAGCATTACTTCTAGATACAAGAATGTGATCCTTTTTTCTTATCCGAGGGATTTTCATGCCTAATTAAATGAGATTTACCATTAAATGAAACATCTCTGGCATGGTCATGGTTACAAATTTGTTTTGTCTAATTATATCCTGGAAAAGAGAAAGATATATTGTTATTAGGTCAATGCAAATAATTACTTTGCCACGTTAAGTAAAAGAATTCAATAATGACATGTAATATTTCCTGTTATTATGGTTAGTTTTATAGACAGGGTCAATCAATATGTGTGACATTTTCTACAGAATTATCATCTTTAAATTTATCTAATGAATTACTAGTTTATGTTCCAGTTAGTATTGCTATGTAACAAACTACCCTAAACTTATTGAGGTAAAGCAAAAACCATCTTAGATGCTCTCCAGTTCTGCCAGGACTTTTTTTCCTCGTGGCATTACTGAGATCACTCAGCGATACTCCGCTGGTAGATGTCCTGGTAAGGAAGATCCAAGATGGCTTCTCTCACAGGTTGTTGCCATGGCCAGGGATGGCTGTAAGGTTGGACTCAGCTGGGACTACTGAAGCGAGTACTTGTCCCCAGCATGGCCATCAGGGTAAATTAACTTCTTAACTAGTAACTCTTTTCCCCCAGAGTTAACGTTTCAGGAGAAAAAGGAAGAAACTGGTGTCTTTTTATGACCTAGTCTCAGAATTGTGTAGTATTGCCACTACATGGTCAAAACACTCATGAATCTGTCTGGATTTAAGAGGGGAATAAACTCTATCTTCTTGTTTTTTACCCCAGAGTTGCAGAACAAACCCAGGGCCTCTGCATGCTAGGCAAGAAGTGCTGTACCACTGAGTGACCTCCTGTCTATTAGGCTCTACCTCTTGATGAGAGAGTGGCATGGTAAAATTGGTAAAAACCAAACAAACAAACAAAAAAACATGTATGATGGGGATATTATAGGAAAGTACAATCTTTATTTGGAAAATATAACCTGCAAGTTTATAAGCTATATTGAAGTTTCCCAGAGAATGTTTTTGCTACGTTTTGAGAGCTCACTAGGGACAGCATACCATTCAAAAAGGTGTTAATTTCAGTTTGCCCAAGTATAACCAACCATAATCAGGGTTAGTAAAAATTGAAAAAGAAAAAATGTTTTCTCAAAATTACTATTGTTTTTTTCCTCATTGGTTTGATTCAGTGTTGTGAAATTAATTATTGTCCCATTGGTCAACAGCATGCTTTTATGGAAAGTGTCTGATTTTAGAATACAGAGCCCTGTAAAAACTGACTCGGTTTCCTAGTGCTGCCTGGCAGTCTGTTCTTGGTGGCAGTGTTGTGGTGCACCGTAGGGAAACCTGACCCATGAGTAGATTCTCTGCAGCACCAATAATAGTCAAGACTACTGATTCAGGCATTGCTGAGTTCCATTATTCTTCTGATGTTTCTTCTAAGGATTTGGGTTTCTGCCCTCTAATTTATTTATTTATTTATTTATTTTTAAAGAGAGAGTGAGAGAGGAGAGAGAGAGAGAGAGAATTTTTTAATATTTATTTTTTAGTTCTCGGCGGACACAACATCTTTGTTGGTATGTGGTGCTGAGGATCGAACCCGGGCCGCACACATGCCAGGCGAGTGCGCTACCGCTTGAGCCACATTCCCAGCCCCTGCCCTCTAATTTATTGCCAGGGCTTTTAGTTAAACATGAAGGAAGAGTAGGAACCACCTGTGAAAATGATTAATGATTAATTTATTAGAGTAATTAGCAGTGTCAGTGGAATCCCCTTTTGGGATATACTATAGAATAGTTAATATGATCTAATCAATGATTATCCTGAGACTGCAAGTCTTACTGTAGACTGTAAAGGCATGGATAACTCTCTAGGGACTTCCATAAAGTGTGATTTTTAAAAAAAAAAAAAATTGCCACCATTTAACAAGAGTTTCATACTTAGAGACATAATCTTAGGCATTGTTTGGGTCACATTGTTTTGTTGTTTTTTGCACAGGATCATGAATGTATTTTTTTTTCAATTAATTTCTGTTTAATGAGAATCAGACAGGTTTACATTTATATTTGTATGCTTTCAATAATACCTTTATCTCCATCCTCAGATCTAAAATTATTGTGAAAACAAAGACAAAACTACATACATGTACTGTTGGGGACTGCAAATCAAGTCAAGATGGCGCCTGGCAGTTTGCCAGGAGGAGTGGTTTGTGAGGCAACACTACCGAGCCATTAAGATGGTGGGGATTCCTTATTGGCTGATTGCTGTATCTAGATGATGCTAATTGAGTCAAGCTGTGTGTAATCAGTTAGGTATATATACCTCTACTGTTCCACAATAAAGCGGTTCCCGCTACCTTCAGTTCCCGCTCAGTTCTCCCGCAATAAAGCAGTTCCCGCTTCAACCTTCAAGTTGCTTGTCACCTCCCGGTTATTTTGCCCAGCCGGACTGCGGCAATGTACAATAAAGTTTTTTTTTTCTCTCTCTCTCTCTCTCTCTTTTTTTTTTTTTTTCCATTGTGGCAGTACAGATTTAACCCAGGGGTGTTCAGCTACATTCCTAGCCCTTTTTTTTTGGGGGGGTATGGGGATTGAACAATTGAGGGGCACTTGCCAACTGAGCAGCATCTTCAGCCCTATTCTGTATTTTATTTAGAAACAGGGTCTCACTGAGTTGCTTTTTCCCATTCCTCCAGTCTCAGCCTCCCAGCTGGCCACTACAATTACAGGAGCATTGAGCCCAGCCTAGCCCTAGCTCTTTTTTTTTTTTTTTTAAATTCTGAGACAGTTTCACTAAATTGCCCAGGCTGATCTTTAGCTTTCAATTCTCCTGCCTCAGCCTACCAATTAACTTGAATTACAGGCATGTTCACTGTGCCCAGCCTACAATAAATTTCAACATGAACCCGAGAAAAAGATTTGTCTCTCCAGGAATGCTGGCACAGGCCTGTAATCTCAGCCACTCTAGAGGCTGAGGCAGGAGGATCACAAGTTCAAAACCAGTCTCAGCAATTCAGCAAGACCCTGTCTCAAAATAAAAAATAAAACAAGCTGGGGATATGGCTCAGTGGTTAAGCACCCCTGGGTTCAATCCTTGGTACCAAAAAAAAAAAAAAAGTCTCATCAGCTGTCAGAATTTTGTTTTGTCTTGTTTTGTACTGGGGATTGAACCCAGGGCTATTTTTCCACTGAGCTTTTTTCCCCAACTTTTCCTATCATTGAGACAGGGCCTTGCTGAGTTGCCGAGACTATTCTCAAACTTGAGATCCTCCTGCCTCAGCCTCCTGAGCTGCTGGGATTACAGGCCTGTGCTGCCACCACCATCAACTCCCACTGGAAGGTTTTCAAAACACCCTATCCACCTCAATGTGTCTGGGACAATACAAACTCATGATAACCACCACAGCAATATTTTTTAAATCTGTAACTGCCAAACTAAAAAACCAGATTATTAAAGTATATTTAAATAAGTTTAAGATATGACTCAACAGAAACAAACTCAATATACCCACATTCTCCCTCTGTAACTATAAAGAACAGCAGGGATGTGTGCTACAGTGAATGTTTAAGGCACTCAAAAACAATCATTACATATTATCAAAATCCTTCTTATAAAATCTTCATAGTATGAGGGATTTGTTGGCCAAAAAAAAAATTAAGAAAAAATATCTTCTTGGAGATACTACCTCTGACCACGACAATGTGATATTTAGAAAGAAACAAAATCATATTTAAAGCTGAAAGGAGCAGGAATCTTAGAAATCAAAGTACTTTTGGATTTTAGAAGTGATGAAACCAAGGCTAAGAGAAGTCAACTGATCATTTAGTTAAATAAAGAGGTCAAGAAATTTTACATTAAGTTCTAATAAATAATAACCTTATCATTTACCACGCTTTAAAAGTATTACAATACTGGAAAAAACCTCAAGTGAGTTCTTCTCCATTTCCATACACATACACACACATACAAATATGCTTCAAATTTTAAAATTAGGAAAGACTAAAGGGCCTACCCTGATGGTGGCAACCATCAAAAGTCTAGGATGTTCTAGACCTTCACAATTAGTTCAGAAAAATTAACCTCATTTAAATTGACTGATATCCAGGAAACCTTTTTCATCTTAGCCATTTTCAATCTGTACTCAAAATGTACTTCAACCTACAGCAAGTCACCCACTAACCAAAACAAAACAAGCCATGCCTTGTGTGGAAACAGGACTCTGTAGTATCGAACTGGTTCACCTATATTCATGATACTAGCAATACCAAGGTTTTATTTTTTCTAAGAGATAATAAAATGCATACCTATATCTTGAAAACTTAAATTTGAACTCAATCAAATGTCCTTATAAATTTAACATTTAGCCAATCCTCAATGGAGATTTATTGGGAAAAGCTAAAGGAACCACTCATTAGACATAAATTTTAAAATCAAAGTAAAATTTCCCCCATTAAAGCTTATCATTAGCTTTCAGCTGTGAGCTGATAACCAAAATAAAATTAGTTTTAAGCTTCCCTTTAAGTGGCCTGTGTATATACATTCATGTATATATTTAATTTGTACCAAAAACTGCTTACAAATGGCAATTCCTGTGAAGTAGATGATGATGAAGTTCCAGGTAATTCTAGCATGTTTCCTAATGTACCGGTTCTGGAGTGTGGATCATCCGAAAGGGCTGTCCTTGTCCGCAGGGGCATGTAAATTCACTGGATTGGAAAAGGGCAGCAGACAATTTCTTCTAGATAGTTCACAGGTCTGATCCATCCTGGGCCAGCATCAACTAGTTACTGTGCCTCGCCCCCCTCCCGGGCCAGCTGGGGGAGGGAGGGAGTGACCTTCATTACACTGGGGCGCAGGGAGAGAGAGGAGCCACTTGCCTCACCCCCCCTCCCATGTCTCTTCAGAGAAGGCAGCGACCGTGCCCTGCCCGGGCCTATTCCTCCTCCTCTTCCTCCTCTTCCTCCTCTTCCTTCTCTTCCTTCCCTTCCTCCCCTCTCGTGAATGTATTTCTATCCATCTTGAGAAGTATTACAATTGTCATGTCATATTCATTATTAGTTACACTTTGCCTGTGCATAATTGAGCAGGTTGTTGAACTTCTTACTGATTTAATAGTTCTTCCCATATTATGGACTTGATAAACAGGGCCGTGCTTATGAGAGAATAGAACTAGTTAAAGGTATGGAGAAGACACTATCTAGTTATTCCTAATTATTCTCCATGCTTAACAGTGCCGCACCAAAGATTGTGTGGCCCACAAATATATCTCAACAGACAATTCTATTATCCTTAGTTTGAGGCCCAAATTTGTAAAGACAGTAACATGAAATGTTGCCAGGACATTAGTCTTTATACCAAAATACAAGCAGAAGTCATAGGCGCCCAAGACAACAAATGATTACAGTCTTGGTTTAGAGTGACAGTAATTAAAATAAAGGATAGCTGCAAGAAACAATACTAATTAGGGAGTCTTCTTTAGAAATGAGAAACTTTTGTAAAAAAGAGTTCCTCAGTGTGACAAGCGTCAACACAAAAGCTCAAAAAGTTAATAGGCTCTTAGGAAGGGGGAGAATTCTAGGAGATAAAGAACCTTTACTAGGCAGACTGGGTACTAAAGGGACAGAATAAGTTTTTATATTCTCAAAGATCAATTTTCTCCTTAACTGGTTCTAGACTACTTAGTTTATAAGTCTTTTTTGTTGATTGCAATATATTTTATATATCCCCTGAAATATAAACTTAGATGGCAAGTTAACACTTTTATGTTAGCTTAAAATATATTTCTATTACTGTGTTAATAAAATAATGCACATACCACATAGTTTGCCATCCTAATTGCACTTTTCTGTATGAATTTTAATCTTTAGAAATTGTCCAGATAATCAAAGATTCCTCATTATTTATCTTGCTGTGATGCTTGTAAAGGATCTCAAGGTCAATGAAGAATCATAGAAATTATATTTAGGTTGGTATTGCAGGGCAACAGAATCATTATTGGTACCAGGTTTGTCAGAGATGACATTTGAAGTTCTGTACAGAAGGTGGGAGAGTTAAGTTCTGATTTGTGGCAACGTCAGGTTTCAGAAAAGTCAAGCCTCTGATAAAGACATCAGTTCTCATAACTTTAAATAAACAATGATATTATAACTGATAAAGCCTGTGTAGAAAATTAAAACGTTACACTGGCATTGTATTTCATACTGTGATAAGATAAGAAAAAAAGCATAAAGCTATTTTTAAAATTAAAATTGTCAAACCAGTTCTAATTTGGCCAAGGATTCACTTTAATTAGGAAAGTTATGTGAAACTTGGATTTTTATGTAATTCTGCATGTATCAATTATTACAAATGTTTAAAAAGTTGTATTAATACATTAAAAATAATAGTTTCTAGCCAAATGACTGTTTGAATATTTTAAAATGTCACTACTTGATCTGGGTTGGCCATTTCTGTAAGGAATGATTTTTCTGAAATTGCCAGCATACTTAAAAGCATCAGAATTTTTGCCCTTATCTGATAATTCTTGAGTTTTATCTTTTTAGATTTAACTAAGTACCTGTTAGTCTGTAAGCTATTCAGAGTAATGACCCTTTTTAATTTTAAAAGAAAGAGTTTGATGATAGTATTGTTCAAATCTTCTTTGTCCTTGTCCTTCTTTGTTCTCTGTCTACTTTTTCTTTGAATTATTGTGAAATGGAGTTGAAATTTCCGTCTATAATGTTTTGTGCATCTGCCTGTTTCTCTGTTATGAAGTGCATTAACATGTAGATATGGCCTCTTGATGAACTACTTATTTATCATTGTGGAATGGCCTTCTTTAGTCTTTATAGTATCCTTTGTGCTGATGTCTACTATGGCTAAAATTTACCTTGTCTAGCTCTCTTTTGGTTACTGTTAACATGGTATATCTTTTTTCTGTCCTTTCACTTTTCACTGTATTGCTTTATATTAAAATTGGATTTCTTGTAGGCAGCATATAGTTGGTTTGGCTTTTTTATTTAATTCAATTGAATGGTTTTTACCTACTAATCAGAATCTTTAGACAATTTATATTCTATGCCATTATTTATAGTATTGGATTAAAATCTACCAATTTGACTTTGTTTTCTGTTAATCCCCCACCTGGACTCCTCCCTCCCCCTTTTGATACTGGGGATTGAACTCAGGGCACTTGACCATTGAGCCACATCCTCAGCCCTATTTTGTGTTTTATTTAGAGACAGAGTTTCATTGAGTTGCTTAGCACCTTGCTGTTGCTGAGGCTGGCTTTGAACTCGCGATCTTCAGCTGCCTCAGCCTCTTGAGCTGCTGAAATTATAGGCATGTGCCACTGCACCCGCCCCCCCCCCCTTTTCTCCCCCTATTTTCTTTTTTTAAATTGTTGTTTCCTTTTTCATTTTATCTTACCTGCTTTTGTATTAATTGTAGGCTTTTTTAAAAAAACAATTTCATTTTATTTAATCCCTTGGTTTATTGGTCATACATATTTTTTCTTTCTTTTAAAAAGCCAGGTGTGATGGTACATATCTGTAATCCCAGCAGCTCAGGAGGATGAGGCAGGAGGATTTTTCAAAGCCAGCCTCAGCAACTTAGCTAAGCTCTAAGCAACTTAGAGACCTGTCTCAAAATAAAAAGGGCAGGGGATGTGGCTAAGTGCTTAGGTGCCCCTGGTACCCACCACCACCAAAAAAAAAAAAAATTAAAAAAATAAAAAGAAGTGTTCTAAATATATACACATATAACCATTTCTAATGTTCTTCATTCCTTTTGTGTAGATAAATTTAGTATGAAACCTTTTTCCCCCTTGCTTTACCTGAAGGACCTCCTTTAATATATTTTGTAGGTTGGTCTGTGAAAACCAGCCTTTATTGTGAAAGGTAATTTCTTTGGGTATAAAATTCCAGATCAATAGGTATTTGTTTTGTTTTTTTAGTGCATTGCCTTTTGGCTTGTATTGTTACTTAAAAAAAATGATGCCATTCTTACCTTTTTTTTAACACCTTGGATCATGTAGGTTTTTGTTTTGTTTCTTTCTTTCTCTCAAGATTTTTTTTTTCTCTTCATCAATGGTTTTCTTTCTTTTTAAAAAATACTTATTTTTTTTTTTTTTTAGTTGTAATTGGACACGATACCTTTATTTTATTTATTTTTATGTGGTGCTGAGGATCAAACCCAAGGTCTAGGGTTTAGGCGAGTGCTCTGCCGCGGAGCCCCAGCCCCAGCCCAATGGTCTTCCTTTTTGTTTGATTGTTTTCCCACCTTCTTGGTACAGTTTTCTTCCTGTTTCTCAATTGGGGTTTATTAAGCTTGAGCAAATGTTTATAATTTTCATATTTGGAAAATTATCGGCTCCTAGTTCTTCACATAGTTCTCTCTCACACCCTTTTCCTGGAACTTCAGTTATATAAGCTGATTGAAGTGGTCCCTCAACTCACTGATGGTGTGTTTGTTTTTAAATCTGGTCTCTCTTTCTCTCTGACTCACTTTTGGGTAGTGCTGTTTCAGTGCCTGCCATTCACTCATCTTTTTTTCTGCAGTATCTAATCTGCTTTTAATCCTGTTAGTTTTTTATCCAGACATTGCATTCTGCCCCACCCCCCAAATGTAGGTCATTTTTATATCTTCTGAATCTCTTCCTAACCATTTTGGTGTTTTAAGTCTTTCAACCCCAATATGGACTGCTAGCTCTGTGAGTTCCTCATCTCCTCCTCACTGCATAGAAAATCTCTCTAAGCTGTAAGCCAAGGCAATCACAGGACTCATGTCATTTGTTTCATTTTTGTTAGGGATCGCTGTCCTGCATTGTCTGTTGTCCAATGTCTGAAAACTATTTTTTTTATCTAATTGTTTTAGTTTCAGGAAAAAGAGTAAGCGTGAAGTCTGTTACACCATCCTGGCGGGAAGCAGACGTCTTCCCCTTCTTCCCCTTTTTTACCCATCACAGGTTTCCTGGTTTTAATCTTTGCACATGACTATGTGTTTGGCCCATGTCTGATTCTAAAGAGAGAAAAGGGAAAAGGACCCAATCCTTTTCATTTGTTTGCACGAGGCCTGATATGGTGTAGAGGGATGTGGGCACTTGGCAAGTATTTTGTTAGTGACTGCAGAGCTATTGTAAGGTTTCCCTGTATTCTTAATCTTGCACAGAAAGATGCTTTTTGATATTTAGTTTATGTTCTAATTTCAGCGCACATGTTCTAATTTTCTAAACTAATATGGGACCCTGTTGTAAAGCTGTTCAACTAAACAATTTCACCAAGTGTAGCTTATTTCAACTTCATTACTGTTTGTTACCAGTCGTTTACTCAGATGGAGAACAACATCTGTAATATGGGTGGATATTTTGTTAGAAATGTGTATACCTACCAATTAGTTGGCCCAGCCAAATTAGCATGTGTTGGTCTGCATCTCCAATTAAGGCAGCTGCTGGAAAGATGCTGTTCCACAGCTGGCATGGGGCATGTGGGAGTGCACCGCACCAGCCAGACTCTGGCTGTGCCTCTTAATTAAAATATTTGCCTAAGTTTGTATGATTTCTTTAAAGCAGTAAGTGGTCTTTCCAATTGGATTATTGATGGTTCAGTGACTTTTGTGCTTAAGAACAACAGTAACAACGACAACAACTTTTTTAGGTTGGGAAATGTGGGACCAAAGTGTTATAAATGAGCACTATTTAAGTAGATGATTGGTGTTTCTCCTCCCACTTTTAAATTCTTGATTATTATTCTAAGTGGATAATTGTAATTTGGGGTACAGCCATCAGCCTTTAAAGAATTTGTAGAAAGGCATATTCTTTGAAACATTTCTAATTTTTGGTAGTTTTATGTAGAGGTTGCTTCCTTTTTCATCATAAGAGTAAGTAGTCTGAAACTTAATGAAAAGGATCATTTTAACTTGATTTTTCCATCAAATAAAGTTCTATATTTTCTTGTTAATATTCATTTTGGTAATCTTATTTTACCATTACTTACCAAAGGCAGTTTTTTTTTGATTACATACTAGTCTTAAAATAACTACAAATCAACTATTTGGGTAATTTAAATCATCTAGTGCTGTATCATCAAGGAGCTGATCAATCTATTAAAACCACAAGGAATTTTCACAAATTTTTAATTTTATTCCTTTTTTTTCCATAAAAAGGATAGAATTAATATAATACCAGGCCACTATTGAAAAAAATTGATCTGAATTAGTTTTAATTTTCTTTTATTCTGTTAATGCTGTAGAAATGTACAAAATCTAAGATGAAATCACGCAATGCCTGATGAAAGAATTAAGCCATAAGTGTAAATATGTTTCTTTTTGTGGAACATTTAATATTTAGGCATGTATAGTTTGGAAACATACTTCTCATGTGATTTTAAAGGTTACCTCTGTTTAGCTTAAAACCCTTATTTTATACATATGGAAACTAAGTTTCAGAGACTAAGTTATGTCTTTTAGTGGAAGAGGTAGACCAAGTTTGGATCTTTGGCTTCTTGTATTATGTTCTCCATTACATCATGCTGTTAATTATACTTAAAATATTGTGGTTGGATAACTGAATGGTACATCTAGAAATTTTATCCCCCAATCATTATCAGAATAATATTGAGAGAATAAAAAACTAAATTTATAGTATGACTGTTTGTAAGAAGTTACTTATTTTACAGTCATTAATCATTGAATTATTTGGAGGACATGAACATTTTGGTTAAAATGGATTATTCCTTTTTATTACTTAATATACAAACGTATATACAACTTCCATATGTATAAACACTTCAGGTCAACTTTGAATTAGTAAACTAATAGCTAAATGAAACTAAATTAAATAAAACTATCTATACTTATTATATAAGCTTTGAGTAAAGACAACTTTACAATAATATTTGACACATTTTGTGAATAAGTAATGAAATGCATCCATTTTTGATCCTTAGAACTATTATGAAGACACTGAAACCTGGCAGGGTTATTCAGGATCACCCAGTGGGCAGTAAAGAAGAGCTTCAGTTGCAGGCCATCCAACTGCAGGTCTAGTTCTCTTTACACTCCTGGGTGATGTTTCTTGTGATATTTCCAAGTAGACCCCTGCTTATCCTTTATGGTATTAACCTAGAATTGTAAGGCTCCTTGAGTGTGTTCTGCAGCATTGCCACATTGTATCTCAGTTAATCTGTCCATCCGTGCTTAGTGTCCTGTTACCTCCTTTGAACCACTCTTCTTGGTTTCTAAGCCATTTTAAGTAAAATAAGGTTTACTTAAACACAGGTACTACAAAACCACAGCAGTTGATCTGATAAACAAAACTAAATGGCCAACGGGCAGGTAGGATGTACATTGTGGATACTGTGGACAAAGGGATAGATCATATCCCAGGCAGCATAGAACCAAACAGCATGAGGTTTCATCATGGTACTCAGAATTTAATGTACGATTTAAATTTGCCAGTGGTTTATTTCTGGAATTTTCCTTTAATTTTTTCAGTCCACAGTTTACAGTGGATAAATGAAAACTCAGAAAATGAAGCTGAGAATAAGTGAGGACTGCTCTATTGAATTTAATATCTTTTTGATAAAAGGGCCTGTTGCAGGGAAGTTTGAAAACCATTGCCCTAGAGAGCACCACCCTGCATCTTTTCTGCCAGGCCGTATTGCTTCCTTTCGACAGGGTTCTAATTTAGTCCAAATATCTCTATATATGTAGCTTTTCATCCTCCTCAGAGCAAGGCACGTCTGCTCTCTAAAACCCAGTCATCTGCTGGTCTCTCTATCCCTTCCTCTTCCCTAGTTCCTTGGGACTTGTTTCCACAGCAGTCTTCTGATACCATCTCAAACAGGCACTATGTAAAACAAGTTTTGTTCAACCCACTAAAATATTCAGCCCAGAACATTTCCTTTATCACAAGAACCTTAATTTACATTTTCTTTTGAAAATTCAAAGGATCTGCTAACCCCGGGCACAGCATTCCTGTCCAGAAAACTGTCAGCTGGAGGCATGACCCAGTTGTCCTTTAGATGGGGTGTGGTGTGTCCTGTTTGCCACAGTTCCTCTCCTCTCGCACAGTATGGGCCTGTATACTTTTAGCATCGCTCACTTAGTTGACCGACTTGGCCCTGAGAACACTGGAATTTGTAACCTCTATTATCCTTCGAGGTCTCTTGGCGTTGCGGCACATGTAGTGAGAAGTTGCACTTTGTTTGCAATAGCATTGTAGACTATTTGCAAGACATGTAGACCATTTTATCTCTTGGGTTTGCTTATTTTCAGTGAAATATATTTCTCCTAGTAGGGTATGTTTGTACTTTATATTCTCCGTTAATTTTACTTTTGTCTCATACTAGAATCATACTTATAAATGTGAATACTAAAAACATATAAATTTAAAAAATAGGATAACCAGAAATACATATGTATAGGTTTTAGTGAGTGATCAGGGTGAAGTAATTATACTGTACTCCTTCGTTCTCCCCAGAGGTAACTAGCATCATATTTAAAAAAAATATATATATATTTAGTTATAGATGAACAAGTACCTTTATTTTGTTTATTTATTTTATGTGTTGCTGAGGATTGAACCCAGAGCCCCACATGTGCTAGACAAATGCTTTACCGCTAAGCTACAACCTCAGCCCCTGACATCATATTTTTTTAAAAGAAATAAAGGTATTTAATTTTTTTTTTTTTTTTAGTTTTTGATAGACCTTTATTTATTTATACGTGGTGCTGAGAATCAAACCTAGTGCCTCACACATGCCAGGCAAGTGCGCTCCCACTGAGCCACAGCCTCATCCCATAATTTTTAATATTGTCATTTAATTTTTACTTTTTAAAACTTCATATAAACTACATGATACAATGTTGTGGGTTTGTGTGTGTGTGTGTGTGTGTGTGTGTGTTTTAGTTTTGGCTTCTTCAACTCTAACTGTGAAATTCATCCATATATTTACATGTAATGATAGTTCTTTATTTTATTTTGCTATATGAATATACCACAGTTTAGTTACCTGTTAATGGGCATTTGAATTGCCCCCAGTTTGGGGCCATTATCAGTAACACTTCTTTGAATAATCATGTACATGTTTTTTGAATTCTTGAAACATACCAATAGTCTCTTTCTCACACACAAGACATTGCTGTTTCTTTTAGGTTCTTTGACAAAGAAGTATCAAAGACAATGATTAAGATCATTCTGCAAATACTATAACAGACTCTGGATTAACACCTAGACCTTCATTCGTTATGTGTGCTGTCATCTTAAAAACAAAACAAGACAATAAACATCTAACAAGACTGCAAGGGCTGGGGATGTAGTTTAGTGACACGCTAGTGTCCTGGTTCCAATCCCCAGCACAAAAACAAACAAAAGCAACAACAACAAATAAAACCCCAAACCAGGTTGAGACTGCAGATCTCTTTTTATTTTCAAGTCTTAACTTTTGGTATTTTTTATGAACATAAACACATTTGTGTACATATTTCAAATACTGAACATCCAACTTTTCATTTAATTGCTTTTAAAAATTGTCAACTGTATAACTAAAAGAACAAATAAAAAATTTAAAAGAAAAAAATTGTCAATGTACAAAGTTTTAAAAATTTGTTTACCTGGAATTTCCCTTGTTTTGGCATGGTGCCAAGTGGTGGCATGGCACCTCATTATTAGTGAGGAGACTCAAAGTACATTTAAAGATTGTTAATGATGATGGAGACTAAATATGCTGCAAATTACTTCATTAATTGGAAAATAAGCTATCTTTAAATTACCCTTCTCCTCACTCCTGTTTTATCTGAAAGTTCATTCTTGAAAATGTCATAGAACAAGTGTGTGTTTGTATAAATTGACTCGTACTATTTTAAAGAAATCATGAATTAGAATATTTTTGTATTTTTGGCATCATCTTCTTTCCATCACCCATTCACACACACAGTACTGAAACTTAATTGAATTTTCTCTTGGCATAGTTACAAGATGACTTCTGCTGGAGGGCTTAATGTTACTTAAACCATCATTTAAATAGCAACATTGCCTCTGGGATTTTTATGCAATGCAGCTGTTTATGGTAGAGGAAGGAAATTAAGTACTGCTATACAGAATTTTAGGAATATTAATATATTTTAAAAGCAAGTAAAATGTCCATGTGTTAGCTTGTGGTCCTGTGTGAATGGAGAATAAATCCTTTGTGAAGTTATTTTTTCTTAAATTCAACAGAGAGCATCATGGGAATGTGGTCTGTTTCTACTCTTTTTGTGAAAGGGTTTTTTTTTGTTTGAGTTGACAGGTTCTTATGAACGGTTTTGGATGGAAAAAGAAAGCTTTTGAAGATATCCAGAATTTCTTGAAAAATATTTTATGGGGAAGATTTCATCTTACTCAATTTAAAAAATATTTTGTAGTCTATTTATTTTTCCAGATAGACTTGTTAAAAGAACAGAAAAATTGAACAAAAGGTGCAGAGATTTCCCCATATATACCTGATGCTCCCATACACAAACAGCCTCCCCCCTTATCAAAATATGGCCTCAGAATGGCACATTGGTTATGACCTATGAACCTATATTGACACATCCTTATCATCTAAAGTCTATAGTGCAATATAAGTTTTTATGGTCTTGGAAAGAATAAACTTAGATCTCTAATTTTTGTTGTATATATACTGCTTGTAAAGTTTTTCTCTTAGATGTCTATATCTGGATTTCTTAGCATATCTTCCTTTGATGTTTTAAAAGTGCAAAGAAAGTATGTATTTTTTACCTTTTTATTCATTTTTAAAAGTTTTCATTATGTCTTCAAAAATATGTTTTATTATATATGAGTTTCTTTTCTGTTCCTCTGTTGTATACTGGCCCTAGACTGAAAGGGATCCATTTAGATCCTGTGTCATATAGGTGTATTCTCACAGAAACTAGGCTGTTGATAGAAATGAACCAGGTGGCCTGCAGTGGGTGAGGCAAGAGTGAGTGTTGAGGCCTGGAGAACCAAGGAGCTTGTGCCCCAAGTAGAGGGTCACACTGTTTAGGGCTCATTAACCTATGGCCCATTGTTTTCATCAAGTCATTATTTCTATGATGATTAAATGTGTTAGGGATTATTATAAACACCTTACTAGATATCAACTCATTTAATCCTCAACCCTTTGAGATTGGTACATATATTGTTCCCATTTGAGAGATGATACAAGGACTTACAAGTATAATAGATGTCATTCCACATTATCCAGTGAATTTACCGATACAATTAAGTTCTCTAATCAGCTGGCTTTGGATGATTCAGAAGAAAGATTAGTTAATGGTGGTTCTGACCTAATCAGGGGAGCCCTTTGGTCCTTGACCTTTATGTCCAAGTCAGAAAGCTTACTGTGCCCTGTTAGGTTCAAAAGGGAACTCTTAAAATATTGACAAGGATTTAGGAAGCGTCATATAAATTTGTGGACCTTGAAACCTGATTTTGTCAGAGGGAATGAATCTTTCAGGATGAACTTGCAGGAAACCAAATTTAATTTGCTGATAAAATTAGATGCCAACCAGAAGAATAGGATCCTAATTAGAATAAGTTATACTCCATCATATGAATAGTATGTCAAAATACACTCTACTGTCACGTATGTCTAAGAAGAACAAATTAAAATTGAATGCCAAACTTTTTTTTTTCTGTTTTAAAAAAGTTTTGTTTTATCAAAAACTGGTGCAGATCCCTTTTGACAGCTATACAAGGGAAGCCAAAATAAAACCAGAAGCTTCCTTTACGAACATGCCATCTCCACCAGAGTTTCTTGTTTGTGGACATCGCTTGAAGAGAGCCTGGTACCTGTTGCCATGGCAAGAGCCCTCTGTCCTCTCATCAGCACTTTTCTTCATTATGTGTTCTACTGTCTGCACCCATGATCTCTTCATAGTCCTTGAAGTCCTGGAAGTCAAGTGTTTTTTTTTTTTTTTTTTAAACCAGGGATTGAACTTGGGGGTTTTGAACACTGAGCCCCATCCCCAGCCCTATTTTGTATTTTATTTTGAGACAGGGTCTCACTGAGTTGCTTAGTGCCTCAGTTTTGCTGAGGCTGGCTTTGAACTCCAGATCCTCCTATTTCAGCCTCCCGAGCTTCTGGAATTACAGGTGTACACCACTGTGCCTGGCTATTTTTTTCTTTTAAAATTAAAAATACTAATTGCTTTCTGAAGTTAATCAGCCTATTAACTCAAATTATGCAGAACTATAAAAATTGAAAGTTGATCAACCCTTTGCTATACCCAAACCACAAACACATAAATACCTTTTAAACTGGCCATTCTACTTCTAGAAATTTTTCCTAGAGAAAAGTTTGCTTAACTGCACAAAGTTTTGTGTACAGATTGTTTAAGACAATATTGTTTACAGTAGAGGAAAAATGGGAGCCTAAGAATCTGTCCTTGACTCCCTCTTATTTCCCCTTTTGAGCAGAGACTGGGCATGAACCTAACCCTCACTGGAGTTAGTAAGAATTGCTATATTGCTCTGTGTCACCAGACCATCTTATACATGGGCAGAGAGTCCTTCTATACCTTGATGTGGATGATTAGAACTACAGCCCACGTGATTTATCACCTGTCTTGACCATAGTCACAGGGCTTAAAATTGGTTACCAGCATCCACACATATTATTGAAAGCTTTGGCTAAGTATAGATCTTTAGTAAATTGCTCAAAATCTCTCCATACCTTCATGCTTTTGTTGCTTGTGGGACACTTTTCCTGAATTCGTTGTGAGACCTTTCTCCAAGGTGGTCTTCATTTGACTTATGGCCTCCTTGGCTTATGATTTATTTTGCCTACTTTATTTGTGCATGTTTTGTTTCTCTCTGCTGTCTTTGCCCTGGGGAAGTCTAAACAGTACCTATAATTGCTTCTGATCAAAGTGTGCTTTTAGCTTTGGTAGTGGCAAATGTAAACATTCTGCAGTTTCCCCCATCATTTTGTCTCTGTTCCCCCCCCCCCAAATGTTGGAGACTTATAAAATTTCCTCTGAATTTACCAAGTTCACCCTTTGTTTCTCCTAACTTGCCTTGATGCATTTTCCTCCTTCAGTACAATGAATTCTACTTTAATTTTTTTTAGTATTTATTTCTTAGTTGTAGTTGCATATAATACTTTTATTTTATTTATTTATTTTTCTTTTTTTTTTAAGAGAGAGAGAATTTCAATATTTATATTTTAGTTTTCGGCGGACACAACATTCTTTGTTTGTATGTGGTGCTGAGGATCCAACCCCGGCCACACGCATGCCAGGCGAGCGCATTACCGCTTGAGCCACATCCCCAGCCCATTATTTATTTATTTTTATGTGGTGCTGAGGATCGAAACCAGGGCCTCACATGTGCTAGGTGAGCGCTCTACCACTGAGCCGCAATCCCAGCCCCATGAATTCTACTTTTTATCTGTGCCCACTCAGTTTGACTGATTAAGTAATTTTGTGAGTGTGAATTTATGGATTAAGCAGTGGAGTGACACATTTTCAAGAGAGAAGATGGCAACTGGTTACAATAGGGATCTGAGTTTTATAGGGTTCAATCAGATTTAACCATAGCAGAGTGTGTCCAGGCAGTCAGGGGAACAGTCGTAGGAGGGGAAATGGTGAAGGTCCAGAGCCCATTGTTTTCCTCCTCTCCCTGAGACCCGTAGTCCTCCTTTTCTCCCTGGGGGTTGTTGTTTTTCATTTCTCCCTGGGGGTTGTTGTTTTCCATGTCCTTCAGGGAACATGTCAAAAAGACATAAATGCTATCTTGAAGGGACTCCCACTAACCAAGTCTAGACAAATTGAGCACTAAAATTAAAATGATGGGAACAAGTTATAATGCATTGAACAAGATAGGAAATCATGAGCTCATACTGATAATGGTAAATAAATGAATTAAAATTTTGATGAGGAATGAGATTTTATACAGCCTCAAAGTACTTTCTCACAAATGCCAAAATATGTTTTAATTAAAAAGGTGAAAACCAGAAAGTTTACAGTGGAGGAGCCTGGCAAACACCACCTTAATAAGGAATCAAGTTTTCCTCATCAATAATGGGACAGAACAAAATTCTTTGTCACCCAAGAGGATACAAAGAGAAACACAGCATAACTTCTTTGATGCTCCTGCCAAAGGAGCATCACCTAAATCTAATTATAAGGAAACATACACACCCACACTGAGGGACACTGCAGTGTAATTGGTCTGTAATCTTCAACATTGTCAAGGACATGAAGGTCAAAAAAAGATGGTAAGTCTGCTCCAGGTGGAAAGAAGCTGAACAGAACAGCAGTGGCATGCATCGGGCTACTCTGTGTCAGATGCTTTTGCTGTAGAGGACGTTATTGGGCCAGTTATTATAACGTATCAATGTTAATCTCTTGATTTTGATGATTATATTATTTAGGTCATATTATTTAATAGGAGACTGTTTTTGTCATAAATATATATGAAAGCAGCTTCTCAACCTTTTTGATCTCAGAACCTCTTCATAGTAACTCTTTTCTTTTCTGTACTAGGGAATGAACCCAGGGGCACTTTTACCACTGAGCTACATCCCTAGCCCTTTTTTTACTTTTTTAGAGATGAATGTCTCACAAGTTGCTTAGAACTTCACTAAACTGCTGAGGCTGGCCTTGAACTTGTGGTCCTCCAGCTTCAGTCTCCCCTGCCACTGGGATTACAGGTGTGCACCACCACATCTGGCAGCGCTTTTCTTTTTTACAATTTTATAACATACATTTGTTTGAAATATCTAAAATGTGTGTATCTCCAGAGGGGAGAGAGAGAATGCAAATTGGTGATTACAGGTAGGGAACATAGGGGAACAACTGCTTAGTGAATATTGAGTCTTTGGGGGGCAGTGGAAATGTTTTGGAACTAGAGGTGGTGGTTGTTCAATATTGGGAATGTACAAAATGCCACTGATTTGTTCACTTTAAAATGGTTAATTTTGCACTGGGGATGTGGCTCAGTGGTAGAGTGCTTGCCTAGCAGGTACAAGGCTCTGGGTTCCATACAGTAACTCTTGAAAATTATGGGGGACTCCAAAGAGCTTTGGTTTATGTCAAATACAGATATCAGTGTTTATTTTCTCATAAACTCAAGTGGAGAATTTTTTAAAATAATTATTTAAAAATAACAGCAATGAGTCTATTACATGCTAGCAACACATTTTTTTGAGGAAAATAATTATATTTTGAAACTATTTAGTAAGAATAATTTCATTGCTTATACATTTTTTGAAATTTCTTTAATATCTTGCTTAAGAAAAGAGTTGGGTTTGCATATTTACTTTTGCAGTATGTTAATTTGGTTGAAGAACAAGAAGAAAATCTGGGTTTATGTAGATACATAGTTAGAAAAGAAAAAAGCATTTTATAGCCTCTTCAGATAATTGTGGATATTCTTTTGATAAATCAGAACTGTGAAATCATATCAGTGAGTTTTTTATATTCAGATATATTAAAATGCATTGACCCATCTCAAACTTTGAATAGGACTTGTATCCATCAGGATGTTATAATTATGCTTTGGAAAATATTTGTTCCTGAGATTTATTGATTTTTCCAAATGTTGATACATTACACTACAGAATAGTGGTTTTTAAAATTTTTTGTTTGTTCTTTTTAGTTATACATGTCAGTAGGGTGTATTTTGACGTTATCAAACATACATGGAGTTCAACTCCCATTCTGTGGTTGTACAGGATGTGGAGTTACACTGGTTGTATATTCATAGATGAACACAGAAAAGTTATTTCTGATTCATTTTACTGTCTTTCCTGTTCCCCCCCTCCTCCCTTCCCTTCCTTCCCCAATTCCCCTTTTTCTAATCCAGTGTAGCTTTCAATCTAATCAGAAGTCTTTTCAAATTCAGGGTGGTGGATGAAAGTTTTCCAGGACTCCAGTTTTCATTTAAAAGTTGAAATTTATCATGGACACCAGAATACTGTTGCTTATTTTTCTTGAAGTGACAGGTGCCACTTCATTTTGGAGAATATGTCTGCCAAATCTATAAGCGTAGTTTTTCTGTAAGTTACTATTTCAAGTAAAATGATGTTGCTTGGAGAAAAGGGGACTCAGGACTCAGTTGTAAAAATGTTTTTCCTCAAGACAGCCATTATATTAGGTATATAGGAAAATGTGCAGGCTCTCTGCTTTGTCACATAGAACATTAAAAAGTTGTGCTTTCAAGAGTAAAGATTTAATAAAATTAATTCTACTACTTCATTAGGGAACATTCTTAAATGAAACTGACTTGTTTTCTTTCTTATACAATATGAAGAATACTGTGACTTCCAATACCTCTAGGTGCTACTACTTTGATTCATATTAAGATTCTAGCAGTTTTACCCACCATTGCTTTTGCCAGCACAGGAAAGAAGGCAAAGAATGTCTTAATGTTTCTCACTTTCAGGGACTCTCAGTGGTCAGGGAGCAATACATTGAAGTATTTTTGAGTGTTGGGTAGCATATCAGCAGTTTTAATCTAAAGCTTCATGGAGAAGAGTTACTAGCATAATGTTTGTAACTTTCTTTGAGACTATTTAAAAAAATTTTTAAAAATACTTAAATGAAGACCTTTCAAATTGGAAATGGACATTTATGAGAATAATTCAAATAGCAAATTTCATTAATATACTGGTTAGTCTTGTGCATCTTAAATGACATCTTGTTATTTATAGAGTTCTTGGCATGTAGTTGATGCTAAGTAATTAGTAGTTGTTACTACTGTTTTGTTGGTAGAATATTAACTGCAATATGTTAGAATATTAACCTATATGTGTTATGTGGTGCCACTGTCTTAGGATCAGGATGACTTGTATTAGATTCTTATTCTTTGTTCTAAGAATACTGAAGTACAAGATTGTATGTCAACCAGCTTTGCTTTTATTTTGGTTTAGTATGTGAAAACTATGCTCTTTCAACAATTTAAATGAAAAGGGCTGTTTTTCTGTGTTGAACAGAATGATGACTCTGTTCTTGGCATGTTGTTTAACTATATTAACCTTAAAATGTTAATTGCAATGGATACTCATTCAAATACCTGACATTGAGCTCCCCAACAGAAACCAGAGGTAGATTTCCATATTTGAAAGTCAGTGTTGTGTTAATGCAGAGGGTAGTCCGAGGGATTTTCCTAAGTTCTTTGGGAGTCCTTACTTTTGAATCCATTTTTGTTTCTTCTATATTTCTCTTCTAGTCAAGCACTTTGTCCTAAGCAAGGTTCCACCTATCTGTATAGAAGAACCATGGCCAAATATTCCCTATGTGAAGTCCATCAAGCTCATGCTCAAGGGAATGAAGGCTAAAAATAAGAAGAAAAAGATCAAAGATAAGAAGAGGATGAAGAAGCCCAACTTGATGTTGGAATCTGGTGGATAATGTCCAACTTTAGTGAAATTTCAGGAACTTTCAACATTGAAATGGATAAAGGAACCCATATCCATGCACTGGACAATGGGAGCACTACATAAAGAGTTGATGAGGGGTCTTCCAGAGCAACTTGGTGCTGTCAAATTGTCAGTTGGATTCTGGAATTGCCTTAAATCTGGATATAGGAATTACTTTGGTATAAATTCAGATGGGCTGGTTGTTGGTTGTTCAGTTGCAATTGAACCAAGAGAACAATGGGAACCAGTCTTTTAAGATGAGAAAGTAGCTCTATTGGCTTCAAATAGTTGCTTTATTCGATGCAACGAAGCAGGAGATGTAGAAGCAAAAAGTAAAACAGCAGGAGAAGAAGAAATATAAAGATTAAGTCCTGTGCTGAAAGGGAAACGAAGAAAAAAGATGATATCCCAGAAGACAAAGGAAATGTAAAACAATATGAAATCAACTGTGTACAAAAATTTCAGGCCCTGTTCAGTGTGGTACTCCTGTAATCCCAGAGCTCATGAGGTTAAGGCAGGAGGATTGCAGCAAGTTCAAAGCCAGCTTCCGCCATTTAGGGAGGCCCTAAGCAACTTATCAAAACCCTGTCTCAAAATAAAAAGGGCTGGGGGTGTGGCTTAATCCTTAAGTGCCTCTGGGTTCAATCCTCAGTACCAAATAAATAAATAAATAAATAAAAATCAGAGGTTCTAAGACCACAAAGTAAGTAAAGAAGATGATACAGTTCTAAATTGGCTTAGAAAGATGGATTTTTATGTGAGACACTTCTGGACAGGAGAGGCAAATTGAAAACTGATAGATACTGCAAATGACCAGGGAGCCACCCCCGACCTTTTGTTTTTTTCTGAATAAATCATTCATTGGCAATAAATAAATAAATAGCTGATATTTAATTTTTATGGTTTTGATTTTTTTTCAAAAGTTTCTTTAATATATAAGCAACTGTTAATATATCTTTTTCTTTCTTTTTAACTTAGTGGTAGATATTGGCCTAGTATGCATGAGGCCCTGGGTTTGATCCCCTGCACTGAAAACGACAACAACAACCACACACACACACACACACACACACACACACTCTCTCTCTCTCTCTCTCTCTCTCACACACACACACACACACACACATACACAAATACATACACAAATAAAATAAAAAGCCAAAATGACAAATCCAGATTTTGAAAAGAATGCTTTTTTCCTTATGGTGTGATTTCACAAAACCAGAATGGGATATTTGTACAAGCAAAGTGACAGGTTAAAATAAAGAGGTTTCTTAAAAGAAAAAAAAAAATTAACTCATTTAGCATTTTTAGAAGAAAGGTATAGTGTGACATTTGACTTCTAATTTTAGTTCTTGTTATGTTTGAAAGAAGAGGGGAGGAGTATTACGGTGGATGACACAGATCTCTTTTTCTTGTAACTTGATTTTGAGCTTACAGCTATCCTGCATGGAAAATTGGTCAGCTCTGGCCCAAATCACATTGGTTATCATTTTATTTTTCAAGCCAACAAAGAGACATAAGATGCCTCAAGAAAAGACTCACTCTACTCAAAAAAAAAAAAAAAAATAGGAACACATTTTACTATATGATAAAAAATGCTGAGATACACTCACAAGAACATTGAGAACATTGCTTGATATGTAAATCCAGGAAGACTGTTTCCCCCTAAGATGTGATAGTGTGTTAACCAGATTTCTAAAGCAAATGGATGAAACCTCGTCCTGTCTCTCCCTGAAGTTGTGTATCTAATGAGTGTAAATCCTGTGTCCGGCTCTGAAGTCTTCCCACACTGGTCTCCTTTTCCTCTGCTGTTTTCCTTGGAGCCCTCCTCTCTCAGGGAACTAAAGCAGCTGCTTTGTCCTTTCCCTGCCACCTGTTGCTTTTCTTAACAGGCTGTGGCTCCTCTACACTGTCACATCATTTCCGACCTAAAACAAACAAAAAACCCCCCCAAAAGCCTACGTGTGATCTTGGCACTTCCCGGCTTAATAGCCTCTGCTAAGTGCTTACAGCACACACGATGAAATGTACACTTGTTCCAGGGCCAACTTCTAGGCCTGTGACCTGGGCATTTGTACAGGGCCCTGCACTTAGAAGGGCCCACACTTGGTTCAATGCTCTGCTGTCACCGTCTTGAAGTTCTTCATCACTTTTGAACAAGGAGCTCTGCATTTTTATTTTTCACTGGGTTCCACTAGCTATGTAGCCAGTCATGCTTATCGTGGCACGTACAGCCTCTGCCAGCGTCCTCCTACCATGCCTCTTGCACTTCTCCCTGTGCACCACATACACCAGCCACAGGGGTTCCTACAACATGCTGTTCCTTTTCTCCAGTTTCTCCTCTGCATGGCTGGTTCCTGCTTTTCCTCAAGATTTCCACCCTAACAGTACATCCTATTTAAAATCCCCCTCTGCAAGCAAAAGGGAGTTCCTTTCTCTTTAATGCTTTGTTCATGTTTATTAGAGCAGCAGTTGGGTTTCCACATATCTCCTTCACCAAAATACGACCAATTTGAGGGAATTAATTATTGTGAAGCCTGGCATGCGGGCACTGCTTAGTATGTGTTTCTTGATCAATCAAAATATTTATTGAACTCCCATAATGTACCAGGTATTGTTGGCTATAAGTATATAGCAATAAATAAGAAAAACACAAAACCAGACATAGACCTTTGTAAAACTTGCAGGTTGGTTGCCTAGTTCTAGATGCCCATGCTCTTGAATAAGTGAATGATCACACACTGAGATTTTCAGGTAGTAGTTTAGGATGGGTAATTTTCTGCCTCCTTGACTAGTGGTTTTGGGGGTAGAGTGTTACAAGCTCTGGTTACAGGAATCTTGCATTTGGAATCTGTCCTACATTATTTTGTGACCTTAAAGAGAAAGGTGGATGTCACCAGGGTCGTGGACTTCCTTCGTCAAATCTGAGATGCTGTTGATCTTGGAACAATGATGTGGCTTGTGACCATTAGTAAAGAAAACTTGCCAATTAAACTGATATGCAGTCAGTTGTAACATCCTGATCTCAAAGATGAAAAGTGAATAAAAATGTAAAATTCAGAATCACAAAAATGTGATTCAGAGGTTAATCACAAGCAAGTTGAGTCAAAAAAAGACTACTTGGACACTAAGAGCAAGGCTTAAAATAGTACATCATGACACTGATTCCATGGATGATACTCTAATAAATAAATTACTTTTTAAAATAGAGCTGGAAATTCATGGCCAGCTTTTTTTTTTTTTTTTTTTTTAAATGCAACTGATACAAAGGGGTAAGAGTTAACAGGATAGTTAATACCTACAGCATCCCATGCTGTCAAGGAAAACCAACAATGTCAAGCAGCCTGCCATCACAGGTAGTCCTTATGAGAACTATGTAGGGTGGATGTTATTTCTTATGGTGTATAGGCTAAGAAATGGAATTCTTTTAAGCTAAAAGGCCTAGTGAAGGGCCCTCCACCAGCAGTTACTTGGACTGGCACCCAAGTCCAGGGCTTCCAGTCGCATCCCATCTCTTACCAAGAAACTCTGCTTCCATGTTACTAGCAACACCATCTTGGAATCAATATTAGGAAAAGTTTTGTTTATTTCTTTTTTTCTCCTCTCAAAAAAATAAATTCAGATGCTTCTATTGGCAGGTCTTTGTTTTCCAAGTACAGAAAATAAACATTCTTATCTGAAAATTTTAAGAGTGGTTTACCCAAGAGTCCACAATTCCTGAACCAAGTGTAGAACTCAGAGCTTTCAAAAGAAGAGAACCTATTCATGCCCTATGAATAGAACAAATTTAAATGGTAGAAGGTTTTTATTTATTGCAGGTGGTTGTTCTAGATAAAAAGGCTGTAATGAATAAAATATAATAACCTTGGCTTAAAATAAAGAAGTACTTGGTTTGGGATGGAATCCTGATGAGCTGATTAATTTTTTTGGTTTGACTGAAAGTGGGTCTCTTCATATGAGATTAAAATTATCGTGAATATTTTTCAAGGGCAAAGTAAAAAAAAATAGACCATTATTTGAGTTGCATCTCTGGTAATTATAATTAAGTGAACCTTTAAAAATGGAGTCAGATGAATTATTCCCTTCCAGGGCACAATCATCTTTCCTGCAAACCACAGAAGGCAGGCATTCTCTGATGGGGAGTGTCTCACTCCATGAGATAGTGATGGAAGGATAGATATGCTAGGGCCTGAGGCTGGAGAGGTTGGGGAGAGAATACATAGGAAAAAGAAAGAAGGGAGAATTTTTTTAAAAATTCCTTTTTTTCTTTTGTTTATTATTTAAAAATTCTTTTTAAAAATTATTATTATAGAGCATTATAATTGTACTTAATAGTTGGCTTCATTTTGGCAAAATCACACATGCATGGAATCTGGTTTTCTCCATTTCAGTCCCTGGTGCGCCCACCTTTCCTCCGTTCTTTCCTCCTCTCATTCTCCTTACTCTGTTCTGCTGATCTTCCTTCTACTTGGGGACTTTTGCTCATTGTTTTTCCCTCAGAGAATACAAAAGCCTCATTGTGTTTATTTTAAATCTCAAAATAACATAAAACATAATTTTATGCAAAAATGAAGAGGTTTTTTTTTTTTTTTTTTTAAACATGCAAGATATGTGTATTGTTGTAAACTGAACTTAATGAATTTAGGTGTGAGGAGCTGAAATCGTGAGCTCTGGGTCCAGCTCTGTTTCCTTAAGGGCCTTTCCCTTCCCCTCTCTTCGGGAGATCTGGGGATATGGAGAATGGCCTGTCCATGACTCACATCCACGCCCCTGAGTTCAGCTCCAGCAGAACTTTATTCATGAGGCTGGATGGTTTCTAAAGTTTTTACAACTCCAAAATGTTTGAGTTTTTATCTGTCTCTCAGTTTATCTTATGCTTTGAAATGACTAGTAGTTTCCTATGTTATATCCTATGTAGACATTTCTTATCAGCATATGGTTTTATTTCTTCTCCTTTTTTTAGGGGACGGTGGGGGTTACCAGGGATTGAACTCAGGGGCACTGGACCCCTGAGCCACATCCCTAACCCTATTTTGTATTTTATTACAGACAGGGTCTCACTGAATTGCCTGGTGCCTTGCTAAATTGCTGAGACTGGCTTTGAACTCGAGATCCTCCTGCCTTAGCCTCCTGAGCCACTGGGATCACAGGCGTGCGCTGCTGCGCCTGGCCAGCATATGGTTTTATTTCTAAGGGAAGAGTTCAGCAAGTACCAAGAAGGTGGTTTTAATAAATCAGCTGTATTGGTCTAAATGTTTTTACTCATTTATTAGCAGAGAGGCCTTCGGTTTATGCCAGGCATTGTGCTAAGTGCTGGAAATATAAGAGTGACAAAGATGACAAAGAATGATCACTGTTTGTTAGGAAATTGGGACTCTTTATTTCATACATTATGGCAGGCTCCTTATAGGGTTACATAAAAGGTCTCCAAGAATGTCCCCAAGAGACTAAGGAGTTTTTCCTTGGAGGAAATGGATCATTAAAAAAAAATTGTCCACACAGGCAGCGGCACCACTTGAATCTTAAACAGTGTTACATTATAGGCAAGGTGGGGAAGGGTGACTGCAATAGAATTTTATAATGATGAAACCTGAAACTTAGGAGAAGTGGCTGTTTATTTGGAGCAGAGGTAGGGTAAAGGAGAATCAATATACTCTTTTTGGTTTATATAGCTAGAAAAATTTAAATAATACCCAAATTTATATAGATAAGACTTATTTTCTGGCATTTTCACAGTGTCCTCAGTCACTTAGGGGAGTTATTTGAGGAAAGTTTTTCCGAAGTCTATGAATAGTCTTAGAGGAAGACTGTTAAATTTCGAAGGAGGGGCCAGTTTGTTGAGCAAAGTGAAAAAAAAAAAAAAAAAAGGATGGCCAGAACTAGAAGTGTGTTGAGTTGAATATTGACACCCGTGGTTATCGGTGACATGTTGAAGTTTGAACATTAGAGAAGCCCACCGAGGCAAGCATATAAAGCAGGGTTTATTTTAAAAGGGGGAATACAGACTTCTGCGAGGGAGAAGCATAACTGGTATCCTGGCATCCCAAGAAGCGAGGTGTTCTGCCCTTTTTATAGGTCCCAGGCTTCCTTTGTTCTCCTGCCTTTCCCCCTTATCTTTCTCCTTCTTGTGTATGTGACTAGGCCCAGGAATCCTGGGTGGGAGGGCCCAGAGTGGGAAAAAGGTGGGCTGAAGGGGGAAGGGCAGGATGGAGTAGGACACATCAACAACCTTATAGCTCCCAGTGTGGTGTGGAGGGACAGTTCCTGGGACAGGTTACCTTAGCAACAGGTTGGAGCAGGTGCAGGTTCTTGATAAGGGTGGAGGAAGGGCTCTGAAGGAATTAAGATTTCAGTCCCTCAGGGGACAGTCTCCAACTTCCTAGACTCAAAATTGGCCTCCTTGATCCAACCTGACTCGATTTATCTATCTATACTGACTGCCCATGTAGTTCTGGCTGAGGTACAATATGATGCTCTTCTGAATGTGTTTATTACCTCTATTGATTTGAACCGAAACCTGTGTTAATTTTAATACTTAGGGGTGTTTCAGCAGCACCTTGAGACTACTTGTGGGTACAGTTCCTTTCCTGTCAATTGCAGACTCTTTGAACTAATTCAGAATACTCTGAGTCTAAAATAGCAATGTGACTGTGGAAATAGAATATCCATGATTATAGGTAATGGAATGGCTTGAGGCTCTACCACTGAGCTACATCCCCAGCTCAATGGATTCGTTAATTCTGTATTGTCTTTAAGAACTACAGATTTTACTGTCAGACAATTATACAATATTTGAATAAATAGAGAGCCTAGAGGGAATGCCACATTGTCATTCTTCACAAATTTAATTGAAGTGCTTAATGCAGACCCAATAGAAACAGACTAAACAGGTGAGAAAAAGCAGTAAATTTTTGTAAAAGAAGATCAATAAAGGAGACTTCACTACTAGAAATATTAAACCCTGTCTTAAAACTCATACCTAAAATTAATAAGATAATAAACAGACTCTATTTCTGGAATCAGAACCTGGAAGGTACAAGCTGTCCAGTGATTTTACATCCTCGTGGCGATGAGTCATTGACCCACCACTGGAAGGGCAGGTTCTTGGGTGAAGCAATTCCCAAAGGAATAACACCCCAAAATTGCTGGCTGATCACATTCTCACAGTTTTGGCAACAAAAGTTTCCTTACCAGCATTTGAATGGCTCATATTATGTCTGTTGAAGCCTCCAAATTCTGTTTGTGTATCTTTATCCTGCACACCTGTAGGGTGTTGACTGTATCTTATTACTGCTTCTACTCTGGGAAAAAGACTTGCCCACAGGCTATGTCATTCTTTGGGCCTTTGTGGTAGGCAAGGATGTGAGCACCCAGAAGCACCCACTCTGAAGGCTTTGATGAAGTGCTCATTCTTCCCGACAGGAGCTGTTGCTGGGTTGGGTCTTATGAAAAACCTTGGCTTGGAAGATTGTGAAGATGGCCATACAGCTTTCTCTGTACCATGTGTGTCTGGTACTTACTACACCCTTGTGTAGTCAGATCATTGTCCATTAGTCTGACATTCTATTGGGACAATAAGAGGCAGAGTGGTAGGCTGTGCGAAGGGGAAAGATGTGTACCCTTAAATCACTTCACTAATTCCTAAGGAAGCCACCCATTTTATCCTAAAAGCCAGCCTTTTGGAGTACTTGTCATAATTCTTGTCTGATAGCCTGGGCCCAGAGAGAACTGTTCCTCTTCTATTCTTACATATGTGTGCTGCTATTTTTGCCCCATACAACTTTATGGTGGGTGTGGGGTCAGGTCATGAAAACCTCACAACCCATCCAAGGGCCTCATCAAGAGCATGCACATATTGATTCTCAGAAAGGAAACGAGGGGAGTTTGTTGGATTCTTCTGAAGAGGCATCTTCAAAATGGTGGTCAAACAAGGCTTCTCTGAGAAAGTAGCATTTGCTCAAGGACTCAACAGAGATAAGGGATGCAGAAGAGCACTCCAGACAGGGAATAGTAGGTGTCAGCACCCCAAGGGCCTTTGGAGCATATTCTGTGTTTAGGAGTGTGAGCAGCCACCATTGTTGGAACTGGAGAGCAACTAGAGCTGTTGGAAATGGGATCCGAGAAGCGCTAGGCTGAGACCAAAGACTGCGGCTCTTACTCTGAGTGAGATGGTTTGTGAGGAGGGGACTGATATTATCTGACCTATGTTGAAAAAGGAAAAGGCCCGAAGTCAGAGACAATGAAGAAGAGTAAAGAAGAAAAAAGCAGTGTTGACTGGGCCAGAACAGGACTCTGGGGAATCCATGTATAAGTTCAAATTTTTAAACTTCCGAAAAACTTACTCCAGAAATCATTTACTTGTCCTAATGTGAATACAAAGAAAGCTTCCATGGGCATTTATTATTAAATCATTCTTTCCAAGAGTGTTGTTGAATTGTTTTCAGAAGCGTATCTGCACAGGACTACAGTAGTACAAGGACACTCAGCAAGTCCTGTAAGCTCTAGAAGAATGAATCTGACACAGGGATTGTGGGATTACTTTTATTACTACAGAGAGACTTTCCTGAACCTAACGCTAGTACAGAAAAATACTTTGTTTTTTAAAATAAATAAGTCAATTTATCTTATTTTATACTTGAATAAATTTTTACATACAGCAAAAAGTATCCTTCAGCTTTTTGTTTTGGGTCCCCCCATGTGAATCTTGAGCTGTAAAAGAGTTAGTGTTCTTTAGTTACTGGTGGTAAGTTCTCTTGAGTCATTTCTAGTAAGATGTGCTCTGAGCTCTAGTGAAATAACAACTCTGTGCCTGACTCTTCATTATGTAAACACACATATACCTCATGTGTACTGCAACAGGAAGAATACCTTTAACACCAAACAAGGTATTTTCTTGGTTGATTTTTCTTCTCTTCAATTTATGCATGAATTTTTACCTAGGGTCAATACTTTTCATTGAGTCTAACCAAGAATCCAGTCTCTCCTGAACCAGCTCTTTAGTATTAGACATAAATCCATTTAGGTCAAGAATGGATACTTCCTTTGAGGATTAATCCTGCAAATTCTGTGATGAGCTGACATTGATTTTGACTGAAGAAAGATTTATTTTTGGAAGCAGGATTTTAAAATTAATTCTTTTGAATTTTCAGCAGGTTTCAAAGAATAACATTTGTAGGGAGGCAGGCTGGGGATTGATGGGAAAGGGGGACCCGTGTTTATGGGATTCCTTCTGTTTGTTCACAGTATCACTTCAGCCCCACATTCTAAGTTGGGGGTGGTACTTTCATTTTCACAAGAGGATGCTGAGGCTCAAGAAGGACATGTGACTTGCTTAAAGTCGTTTTGCAAATAAGTTGGAAATAAAATTGGAACCGATATCTGGGTGACCTCAAAGCCCACTCTCTCTCTTCAAGGGGGCTGACTTGTGAAGGCAGAAGTAAACATTATACCTTACCTCAGATGAGTTTGTTTCTCTAGGGTCTCATTTCTGAAGCTGTTATTTCCTTCAGCTCTGTTTGGACTTTAATAGTCCTGTGCAAAGGAGAACACTGAGGTCTTTCTCATGTCATTTTAGAGATTTATTACTCTGTATTTTGTGTGGTTTTAAAATGTAGTGGCTATTAACTGTTAACCAAGCTCCAAAATTACAATAAGATCATATTCATTTTATTTCCATTTTAATAAGATGGACTTTTTGTTTTAATATATCACACTTTAAGGTATTTTACGACATAAAGACTTCCTCTTGAAATTCTAAAGCATCAATTTGCAATTAAAATCACAAAGCCAGTGATATTTAAAGCGTATATAACATTATGATATGAATCATGTTTTATTATTTGTACCTAAGGGTCTAAAAAGTAGTTTTCATTATTGATATATAAAAGGAGAACTGATTAAGGAACATCAGCGGGCTCTGTGACGACACTAGAATTTTTAATTGCTGAACTATTGTGTTGACTGTATAGCATCTTTTAGATGGTCTCATGATTGCTTAAAATTATCCTGGTCTAAATGTCATATCAGATTGGGAGGAAAAAAGAGAATGAAAGAATAATGCTATCAAATGCTCTAATCTTAATTGCTATGCATTAATTTTCCCTATCTTTCCTCATTTGTGTGTGTGTTTTGTTTTTTTTCTAGAAGAAAAATTCAAAGTGGAGACAAGGACCATTGCTGTTGACTTTACATCAGAAGATATTTATGATAAAATTAAAACAGACCTGGCGGGTCTTGAAATTGGCATTTTAGGTTTGTATTTTTGCTGCATTTATACTCCTTTGAATTTATTTTTTTTACTTTACCTTGTTTACTCTTTGGATGTTAGGTATTCAGAGGTAAAATGACTAGTAAGAAGAAAATTGTTTTATTAACACAATCGATCATCAAATGACAATAGTGTGTGTGTGTTTGAATCTTTATGTTAATTATACATTCCTGGCAATTGCTCAGTTTGGATTATTTTATTCCCAGTTTCATTCTTTATAGATTATAATATAGCTATATCTGAAGAGTCCTTTCAGATGAGTGTGAAGACCCATTTGTAATTGGGAAATTAGAAAAGTGTTCTTAGCCTTTTATTAATCATTCCTTACCTAGAAACCTTTTTTGATGTTTTTCTTTCCTGTTTCATCCCCATGAAGGTTTCATACCACAGGTATTCTGAATAGCTATTGTTTTATCCAAAAAAGAATAAAGTTTACACACACACACACACACACACACACACACCCCAAATGGAATATGCCTGGTTTACAGAGATTGGTGATTCACCTATGGTCTCATAAGTGGCACAATGGGGAGTGCATCTTTGGTTTGTTTTTTTCTAAGTCCACTAGTCTCTTTTATTACACTCTCATGTTAATAAAAACAGATGTGTTTGCTGAGATAGTGAACTTTGTTAAGGAAAAGATTCACCACAAGATATCAAGAGGGGAAATGGTCTTTGATAAGTTCTCTAGCATTCTTCAAGAGTCATTTCTAGAAACAGTATCTCTAGTCTAGAAAAAACACTTTATTACTAAATCTCTTTATCTCTCTGCCTAAAGTGGCGGGAACCTGGTAATTATTCTTGTTTTCTCTTTTGAGCTACAAAAGGAAAATAATGAAGAAAAAACAATTTTTACCCTTGTTTTTATTTTTACTTTTTATTTTGAGACAGAGTCTCACCAAATTGCCAAGGCTGACCTTGAACTTTTGATCCTTCTGCCTTACACTCCCAAGTAAAAATTTATCTTTCCTAACATTTCTTTAGTCATAAAGACCTATTCTCTTTCGTCATCTTACAAAAGAATTGACTTTTATATAATTTCTAGATAAGATAGTTTTTTTAAAAATCAGCTACACAAGTGTAGCCTTCCATGGTACACTTGGACTTATGGTTGACCCTGGCTTTGACATGCTATCCTTTCTTAACCCCTGACTGGTGCATCATACTTCATCATACCCCATCCTCCCACACACTGCACTTTCACTTACAGGAGAACCAGTAGGTGAAAGATGAATGAAATCACGGGTTTAGTTTTCCCTTTGTTTTACATGTTCTTCTGAAAATACACATGTTGCTGGAAAGTCTTTTTTTTTTTCCTCTAATTTTAGGTAGACACATATCTTTATTTTATTTTTATGTGGTGCCGAGGATCGAACCCAGTGCCCCATGCATGCTAGGCGAGCATTCTACTACTGAGCCACGACCCCAGCCCCAGCTGGAAAGTCTTTTACAAGTTCTTCTATAGCTTAGATCTGGAATACATTAAGCACCACTAAGATGTAAAAATCTTGTCTGTCTTTAAACTTCCAAATTAGCAACCATAACTTACTGGTTAGGATAGATGCTGCCACAGTTTATCCCAACCTCCCTTCAAACCGGTGATGGACTAGGAAATGAAGACGAATGGCTTAGGCAGGAAAGGGGGTCAAGAATCTACAACGAAAGGAGACTACTTGCTTTGACCTTGTTATTGGAGAATGACTTACTTATAGAAGTAGTACATTTCATCATAATTGTATTCATTTTAGCTGTTTTTCACTGTGCAATTGTGAAACTATAGATAATCTGCAGATAGGGCTTTGGAGACGGAAATTGTTGGGCATTGGATTGGTGCAGGACTGGAGTATTGGACAAGGTACCTTCAGCAGCTCTTTCCTGACCCAGAAAGATTTTGATTTGAGTTTCAGTATGATAACTAAATCTGTTAAGGATGGGTGTGCAGAGCACATGGTTCCCAACTATTTTCCCCTCATTTCTAGAATCCTAAGACTTGGGTAAGCACATAAGCATTGGCATTTGGACATAAGCACTGATGCTCTCCCAGGCCTCATATTCTAATGCAGCCATTATTCTTGTAGTCCAGCCTCTTAGCAAGTTACTTTGTACTCCTTTTCATTCATTCATAGTCATTAATTCATGAGTCAATGAACTGGAGTTACAACAATGAATAAGGAAAGCTACACTACATTATTTATATAGTATAATATTCTAGAAGGAAGGGCAGGTGTAATAAGAGGATAAAGGGGAAGGGGCAGTTGATTCAGGGAGAGATCATGATGACCTGCCCTAGTCAGTGGGATTCCAGAAATATTCAGGAAGTAGATGAAGAGGATTTGTGAGAGATTGCAGGTGGGATGAAAAAGAGGGAACTCATGGATGACTTTCAAGTTTCTGGGCTTCAGTGTTCACCTCAATAATACCACTTACTAAAATGAAGATTCCTGGAAGAGGAGTTTTTATGGGAGTGAGGAGTGGTTTGGGCTTTCTAGGAGAGCCACAATGGATTGTTAGTGTGATAGTTGGACATGTAGGTTGCAGGTCCAGTTTGGAGATTGATTATCTAAGAGTAGTAATTTCATGGAAGCAGTGAGACTAGGTATCATCATATAGAGAATGTAAAGAGAAAACTGAAGGTAGCTCTTTTGTGTTTCATTTTTTCAATCAAAGCCTGCCAGGAATGGATAGCATGCATGAAGGAGGAAGCTTTTTTTTCTTCTTTTGCCTCAATTCAGCACTGTTCAATAGAACGATTACACAAGCCACATATATAATTATAGCTTTTCTAGTAACCACATTTTTAAAAAAATAAAATGAAATAGATGAATTTAATTTTTAATAATGTATTTGATTTGAACCTGCTATAGCCAAAATGTTATCATTTGGACATATAATCAGTATGAAAAACTTATGAAATATTTTGCATTCTTTTTTGTAACTAAGTCTTTGAAATTTAGTGTGTATCTTACACTAACAGCACACTGCAGTCCTGACTAGTCACATACACAGTAGGCATATGTGACAGTTGGCTGCTACGATGGACATCTCAGCTCTTGTTCATCTTGGCTGTCTCTCATCCTCAGTTTTGTGGGAGAGCCATAAATATAATTTCTAGATTTTTTTCCCAGTGCTTTAAAGCAGTGGTTCTCAGCCAAGGGCAGTTTGGCAGTGATCAGCAGCATTTCTCATTTGTCACTAACTTGGGTGGTTCTACTGGCCCCTATTGGGTAAATGTTAAGGATGCTGCTGAGCCTCCCACAGCAAATTATTATTGACCTAAAATATCAGTAGAGCTGAGACTGAGAAACCTAGCTTTAAAGTTACTGTCATTAAACAGTTTGAGGGGCTGTGGGTATAGCTCAGTGGTAGAGTACTTACCTTGTATTTGCAAGGCCCTGGCTACAGTCTCCAGCACCACAAAGACAAAAAAAAAAGCCAACCAAAAAACCCAAACAAAACTGGTTCTGATTAAATACTTATATATCTTTAAATTTTGATTACAGATCAGTAACACAAGTAATTATAGCTAATGTATACATACTCCTTGAACGTGTACAGTGGTACTTTGACGTATTATCTCACAAACCGGGCTATAAGTTTAGTTTTCTTTCTGCTCTACCACAACTGTCTCTTCAGTCATCCACATTTATTAGGTAATATATTATACTTATATTGCATTATAATTTTGAAAACCATATCTGTGAGCAGAATTTTATCTTACTACTTTGTCATATTCCAATTCTACAGTGTCTTCTCTAGTATGGTCTAATCCTCTAGAATTTGTGAGGGGAGCCTGATTTTTTTTTTTATTTTTTATTTCCTCCCACCTGTACCATTACCTGGATTTCTAGCCCCTTCAACTTATTTCCCCCTTCCTTATCCCCATGTACTTTCACCTCTGCTCCTAAGGTAAAAATCATTTATTATCCTTCCTCCTTGCTTCTTACAAATCTCACCTTTTATAGATTTCTCTAAGATATTCTATGTATAGGTTAATTTCTAGTAAGACCTAGCAGTCCACACTATACTAAGTCATAAGATTTTTTTCCTACTGAGTATTAATGAAACTAGTAATGATAAAAAGAAAAATAAATGACCAAATATACTCTATTTGTTTGAAGAGCATTAACCTCCAAACTATAGTCAGTGCTTAATAAAGAAAATTAATATTTTTTGAATTACAAACGGAAATGCTAAAACCCTTTGTCATGAAAGAAACATTAAGTTTTCAATGAGATAAGTGGAAAGAAAACAGCCATGTATTGTATGAGTTTATCCTGAAAGGTTTCCATAACTTGATGAGATTCTAAATGCTTAAGGTGGGATTCTTAATTCTATTATATTAAAAAAAAAAGTAAGCATGTCTTTTTTCAGGCAAATATTAAGAAATACAGATTTAAGAAGCTTATAAAACTTCAACTATTTGGAGAAAATGACATCCTTACATCTTTGAATAAGCAAAAAATTGGTTAACAAAATATGATTGCTATAATGCTTACTTGATCCTCAGGCGAGACTCTCCTCTGTGTTCCAAATTGGTTTAGAGGGCTTTGCACAATACATTGCAGGGAGGCGAAATTTACCAAGGCCAAAGGAGTAGCCTTGGATTTGAAATATGCCACAGACAATACTTTTTTTTCAAATTCCACTACTGTGGCTTTTTTAACTTTGTAAAGGTGAGATTCTTTATTCTGGAAGGAGAAAGAAAGATCCTCTTGGAAAAATATAGTTACTTAGTTTGTGATTCAAATTTTTAAAAGCTCCTATAACTTTAGGCAAGCTTTCAATGCACGCTAGACAAGAATTTTCCCAAATGTTCTGAAGGTCCTTTCCACCTAGAGTGTCATGGTTTATGTCAGTTGAAAAATTGAGAGTATGAGTGAGTATCAGATGATCTGTGTTGTCATCCTGGCCAAGTGTGCTCAGAACTATATGTCAGCCATTGACTTGCTTCTGCCCACACTCATGGCCCATGATTTTAAGAGGCCCCACTTTGACAACAATAATATGTATCAATAGTAAAGCTGAATTAGACATTGCTGTGCCCTTTGTAAGTGATAATTGTCCTACTAACGTACTAAAAAGATAGTTCAAGGAGAGATATTCATCAGAGTTAAGATCAGTCAGATTGCTGTGTATATTTAGGTTTCCCAAGTTAGTTTACAAAAGACCCAAGTATTAGCTACTTAGGGAAAAAGGAGTAGTTAGCTTCCAAATGGCAGATTCCCAGATAATTGTGTTGGGATCGAGAAAGGGCTTCCTTGTAGTTGAGTCCTCAGAGGATCAAAGGAAGAGGAATAGACATTGACCTAGGAGAAGGACCCAAGGGGCCACAGAACTGTGCTGAGAAAGCTTGTGTAGGATTGGTTGGAAGGAAGAGAGAGTGGGCATACTAGGAAATTATGTAGCTTCCCCCTTCCAGTTGATCAAGGAAGTTAAGAATAGAGGAGAGATCCTCACTTCTGTAGGGGGTCTAGACATATATACAGTCTACCATTAATAACAGTACCTCTGAAAAGACTGATTACAACTGTCATTTACATCTTACTGGGATTGGTTTATTCATTTGATCATCTATCTACTTCTTGCTGGATAGTCGCCCTGAGGAAATTTTAGTTAATGAAAGATTGGGAAAATCATTTTGAAATGGAGGATAGACTTAAGAAGAAAATTGTATTGGCAGACTTGTGATCAGTGGGGTGCTTAGATGAGGAAAAGAAGGGCAAAATAAAGTTCGTTTAGAAGGCACCAAAGATAAACTTCATGTACTTGGAAATACCACCACCCCTTTCTTTTTCTGAAACCCCAAGTGTAAGCGGAGGCCATTAGGCCAGGAGTGTAGAAAAAAATTGTGGGACTGTTTAGGATGATAGTTTGGGGAGGGGTGGAGTTTCTCTGCCAATGCCAGGGTACTATTCTTGTGCTTTTTTGAAATCTTAAAGACACCTCTAAATCTTCCCTTTTGTAGTATTGCAGTCACATTCTGTCACTAACCACCCAGAGTTAGCATAGATGCCACAGGTTCAAAGGCAGTTTCCAACAAGATTGTCCTCACTTCAGATGCTAGCTGTTTAGGGGTCCCTAGGCCATCTGTACTTTTGACAAATTCCAGGGTCCCCGCGGGTTCCTCATGTTTGATAGTTAGCCAGGGCCTTTACAGAGCTCAGGAAAATGCTGTATTCACTACTAAAGTTTATTTATGAAGGATACTCGCAGGCTGAGGAGCTGAGGAGGCACAGAGCAGTTTGGGAGGGTCGGGAGCACAAAGCTGCTTCTGTGCCCTCATCCTGTGAGTCGGGACACCCTCCTGCATGTCTGTGCTTTCACCAATGAGAAGCGCCACAAGCTTCAGTATCCAGAGTTTGTAATGGGATTTCATTATGTAGGCATGATTGCTTAAATCATTGGCAATGTAATTGCACTCAATCCCCTGAGCCCTCCTCCCTTATCTGAAGATTGAACTGGCTCAAAGCCCCAACCCTCCAGTTTGATAGTTGGTCTTTCTAGTGACCAAACCCCATCCTAAGTCACCTTATTAGCATGAACTCAGTTGTGATCCAAGGGTCTACCATTAATAACAAAGAACTGCTCTCACTGAGGGTATTCCGAAGTCCAGACCTCCAGCCCATTAACAGAAGCCAAAGAAATTCTTTATTATACATCACCTTTCCTTTCCTGTTAAAAAGTACTTATGGGGGCTGGGGATGTGGCTCAACGGTAGCATGTTCACCTGGCATGCGCAGGGCGCTGGGATTGATCCTCAGCACCACATAAAACTGAAAAATAAATATTAAAAAAAATTTCTCTCTCTCTTTCTCTCTCTCTCTCTCTCTCTCTCTCTCTTTAAAAAAAGTACTTATGGTGTTCAATATGATATTTCAGTGCATGGTATTCAATGGTATATCTGTCACCTCAAACATTCATTATTTTTTGTTTTAGGATCATTGAAAATCCCATCGGCTAGTTACTTTGAAATATACAATTAATTGTTGCCAACCGTACTGTGCTATACAACATTAGAAGTTATTCTTGCTTTCCAACTGTTCCCCTGTGCCCACTTACTATCCTCTCTCTATTCCTTTTCTCCTGCCCCAGTCTTTGGTAACCACTATTCTATTCTCTACTCCTATTTGTTAATTGATTCCATCAATCAATTGTATACTAACTCACTAAACAAGTAAAATTTCGTAGCTATAGTGGTAAATGCAACAGACATTGTTTCGGCTTTCATGGAAGTTAGCCACGGAACAAGTAGTTGGGAATGTGTTGCATGTAATGAAAGATTATGTTATTGAGAAAGTTAAAACTATCACAGATGGTCTCCCCAAGAAAGTAATGTTGAAACCTGAAAGCTAAGACTGAGAAGGTTTCCTGGTTGGAGAAACAGCATGCACAAACACCCTGAAGTCTGTGTGCTCAGCATGTTGGAGGAACTGACAGAAGACTGCCAACCTGGAGCAAGGATTTCAAAGGGGGCAGTAGCAAGAGAGAAGTCTGAAGATTAAACAGAGCCAGATCATGAAAGTCTTAGAAAACCAGGTTAATAAATTTGGACTTGTTAAAAGAAAAACTTTAAGCAAACCAAATTTAACAGTTTGTTTTTTAAGCAAAGAACTGTTTGCATGTGAGGCTCAAAGAGCTATGCTCTTCAAACTTGGCAGGCAGCATTTATGGCCAGAAAATGGAAGTGAGGTACAGAGACAGCTTGACTGTTACTGCTTCAGGTGAGCACGGTTAGATCAGCTGGCTGGCTGTGAGACTGAGACTCAGCCATTTGTTACAAAAGCATACCCCTAAGTTAGGTTTACTTACCAACTTGCATATTGTCATCTAGAGACTCAAAGAGTATAGAGGACATCCTTGGGCCAAATTTAGTTTAACATACTTTATTGGAAGTATAATTAGGAAGCCACTATAGAATTTTAAGGATGAATTGATAACATTTTAGAATTTTAGCAGGATCCCTTTTGACTCCCAAATAGGAGTAGGCAAAAATTGATAAGAGGACACCAGTAAAAGGCTATTTTGGCAATGAAACATAAGGTGAAGATAGTTTATATTAGGAAGGTGGCAGTGGAAATGGGTAGAAATAGATGTTTAGGAAATAGACAACAGCAAATAGACACCAGGATCATTTTCTGATGAGCGTCCTTATTAGAGGTCTTGAGTGAAAAGTAACAATAATAGCTTCATTTTTAAGTCATTCTTGTCAACATTCATTGAGCGTTTTTTACTTGTCAGGCACCATGCTGATGAATCTCATTTAATCTTCAACAACTTTATAAGGTAGATATTAATATTTCTGTACCCATTTTACAGACAAGAACCAGACTTAGAGATTAAATTCATTTACCAAAATTAGACAACTGGTAATGAGCAACTTCCAGGTTCTGACTTGAAGAACTGGATGGCATTTCTCTAAGATAGGAAACTAGATCTGGAGTAAATTCTGTGGAGCAAAATGAGGAGTGCACTTTGGAATATGTTAAGCTTGAGAGCATGTAAGAAATCCAGGTGGAGACACAAGCAGACAGTTGGATCACTGGTACAAACATCCTTCTTTGCTAGAAGGGAGCTTTCTTTGTACTGAATGAGACAGAAGCCTGCTATAGCCAATCATAGTAAGCAGAATAGGTAAATGGATTTACACACACACCTAGGAGACTCATCAGGAATATTTCAGGCTATGTATAATGCCTTACAATTCCATTAGATGTATTGACTGAGATTGGATTTCTAAAGTGAGCATAAGACTTTCAGATTTCAAATTTATTTCCTTTTGCTCAAAATCCACTAATGATATTAATTAAAGCAGAACCTTTAACTTAAAACTGGGTAATTAGTTCTGTGATTCAGAAATGTAAATAGAACTGTAAGTCACGAAATAGATAAATGTGTTCCTGTTAGCTAACATTTAGCTACCAACCTCGTCATTCTTCTTTCCTCGTCCCCTCTTCCAATTATATGTATGGCAACTATTACCTACTTTTGTAACAAGGATCACAGCAATTTATAATTAGTGGAAAGGAAATGTTCTGTTGTGTTGCTTCTGACTCAATCTTAATTTTTCAATTTCTGATTAAAGGCACTGCAATTTAAAGCCTTGTAAACTCTCTTTTATTTGGAAATTGCTACTCACAAGTGTATGAAAACTGTAAAGTTTGCAAAATGTTTTACATGGTGTTCCAAATATCATCTGTCAGTGTATGAACATGTGCTAGCTACAGCAATATGTTAAATAAAGCAGAGAAGGGATTTTCTTTGCATCACTTTCCACACTCTCTCTAGACTGTAAGACTAGATCCACTTGAATGCATTAAAGAGAGTAGAGGAGGAATTGGGATAAATTTGATCAGCATAAACAGACCTTCTAGTTAGCTGCTACCCAGAGTTCTGTCTTGCAGAAGAACTTCTCATTTAAAAAAATTTTTTTTAGTTGTAGATGGACACATTGTTTTTATTTATTTATTTTTAGTGGTGCTGAGGATCAAACCCAGTGCCTCCCACATGCTCTACCACTGAGCCCCAGCTCCAGCCCAGAACTTCTCTATTTTGATGCTGGCTATATAAAATAGAAGCAGGGCACTTTGTTTAGGGCACAAAGTGGGAGTTCAATAAAGTTTTGATGAATTAATGGCCACATGATAACAACTCTTTCTCAGTTTATTTAATATATTAATATGTTCCTGACATTGTGTTAAAGATTTTATGTATATTAGCTCATTTGATTCTTAAATCCATATCTCTATTTCCTATATAAGTATAATAAGGAAACTGAGGCTTATTAGGGTGAAATCACTTGCTTCTTGTTAGAAGCTGGTGCTAGTGGCTTCAGGACTGAACCCTGGGGTTTGTGTAGTCTGTATCCTTTGGCATTTAAAAAAATTTCCTTATGGGAATTGAACCCAGGTCTCAGATGTGCTATGCAAGTGCTGTACCACTAAACTATACCTCCAGCCCTTTTATAAAAATGTAAGCTAAAACATTAAGTACTGGAGGGGTCCCCCACTCTCTTTTGATATAGTCTTTATTACTGAAGTGTACATTTCAAAAATTCATTAGTGACAGCAGTTTTTAGAAGCATCTTATACTAATGAACTAAGCGGTAAAACTGGATTAATTTATAGAACTACAAATGTAACTTAAATGTGATCTTATCATTTTCTGTTTTAATATCATGAGAAGGAAGTAGAGGAGACAACTTTGCATTATTAGAATTATATTTGGAAGCTCAGCCATTAGGCAAAGTAAACTACATTAATTTCTTAGCTTTCTGATTAATCTAGAAAAAAGCAGGTTGATGGTCTGTGTGAGGTTAACCATATGAGTAGTTTTTCCTTTTCTAGTAAGTTATTGTTTGTTCTTCCCTCATGCTCAACCCAGATACCAAAAATCTAATTTTCTAATGACATTATATATCTCTGGCAGCTGGTTTCAATAGAGAATTCTAGGTCCAGTAAGGTCAGCAGCAAATGACTTTAGAAGAAACAAGAATCTGGTGTATTTTTTTTTTTTCTAAGTAAGAGATGTGGAAATGATTTTTTAAAGTTTTATGATAGAAGTTAGAACAACATTCAGAATTTCTCTGGATTTTCTATGTCACAAACATGAAGCACTTACACTGAGCCCAGTGTTTTGTGCAGTTCTGGAGGGGGCTGCAGAGAGCACAGCTGAGCATGGCCCCTGCCAGTTCTCCCTGCCAGGGTCAACTCTAGGAGGATCACTTCTTGCCCAACTTCTCTTTCCACTTCCCTGGGTCCTTGTTCTGGGTCTGTCTTCCCCTCTGTTCTGTCTGCCTCATCTCTTCTCTTGGATTCTTCCCTGTCTTAGAATTCCAGAGAGAAACGGATGGGAAAGATCTCCTTAGTGTTCAAGGTTCTGTTCTGATTGTGGGCTAACCATGAGGATTTGGAGCTTATGCAGATATTCTTTGTTTTCTGAAAAACAGAGAATGCACAAGTGAAAGGGTTTTTTTCAGGGCACCGAAAAAAATTAGATCCATTTCTGGTGCCTCACCTGAAAAATTCAGGAAAACTCACTAATAATCTACTATTTAATGCTGATTTTTAAGATAATGCCATTTAGAAGGAATTTTCACCTTTTTGAGTAATGTTAGAACAACTTGTAACATTGCTTGGTGTTGTAAATCCTATAAAAAAATCTTGTAAAATATAGAGATGGCATTGCCTGCACCCATTCTTAATGAGATTCAGTTATAATGGCACTATTTCCATCTTTTCACTCCTACCCAAAGCCTGTTTCTTCCTTTTGCCATTCCCCAAAAGCTTTCCGCCTGCTGTTTGGTTATTGCTGCCATCTAACGTCTCAAAATAAAATTGCAGTGGGTTTGCCTTTTCCCCCCGAAAGATTCACACTATTCTGCAGTTTATGGAAATTACTGTTTGAGAGTGTAGGGAAGTCCTAGCTTTCTCTCTGAAGGTTTAGTACACAAGTGAAAGGGTTTTTCAGATAACTGAAAAAAATTAAAGTTGAAATTGAATCTTTTGAAATAAACGGACAATAATAGATTAGCAGGAGAAAAGGCACACAAATTCATTAATATGCACACGTGCATGGGCCCCACACAAAATATGAAATTCAAAGAAGAGCCAGATAGTTGAAGCTTAAATACCCTCTTTACAGGGGAGGGAAAAGGGGAATGTAGGCAACTTTAGAGGGGTAGGAGATGATTTTTAGGGGAGATGAATAGGCCCAGAGAACAGACAATGCCCGAGACAAAGTTGCTCTAGCCTCTAGGTGTGGAGTTTGGTTTTCAGCCTCCTCCTCTGTGATGAGTTTAATCTTCCTTGGTTAATGAAATTTCAATAAGAAGATTGAAGGCAATTGTGTTCTTCTTTGGTGGATCCGGTTTAAGTAGATAAGGGAACCTCAGAAAAAAGCTTCACCCAGAATCTGCTGATTCCCAAATGCCTCTGATTTAAAATTATCAGCACACCAAGGCACCATATTTTGGGGGATCATTTTCTGAACACCAGTAAAAGCAACAGCTGTTTCTTCCTAAACTCTTGAATAATAGCACTCCAAAGTGATGGCTTTTTGTGGAAAGATGATAGGTAGCATGCACCCCACAGTAAAAGCAAGTAAGGAAGTTAAGTGACCTCATGCCTAGTACAGGATAAATTGCCATTGTGACCTTCGTGTACATTTCCTCTCAAAGAATTGGTCTTGATGCTCTGAAAGGCCTATTCTAGCTTTAACTTTTTAAAAAAAATATCTGTACGTACATTAATAAAGGCATAGTTCTTGTATATGGTACTATTTATTTCTTCAGGCTAAAGTTTTCAGTGATGAGCATGTTTTCTTATAGAGAGCTAAGTTAAATAGATGTTCTCGTTTATATTGTGTAAATAGATAGCATTGATAGATTCCCTCTGTTCGATCAGCAGAGGCAGATCTGAAGACTATCTATTGTTAGTGCAGCCTGAACCACAGCAATACTTATTGCTTGCCTAGTTATTCATGAACCTCCTGAAGTTCCTGTGCCACTTGCAAAGCTCCCACAATTAAAAAACAAAAGCAAAAATTCTGACCACATCTGGATTTTAAAAGATTTATAAGTATACTGTTCAATTTTTTTTAGCATTTTGAAATGTAGCATTAATACTTCCATAGGCTAGAAAGAAATCTGAGGATAGAAGTCTTTCTAGATATGGTAGAGTGAAGGGAAATGGAATTTGCCCTACATGATAGATTTAAAAAAAATAATGAAGAACATTACCACCTGGAAAAACCTTTCCTTGGTCACATTTTAAATAAATTATTCATCCTTTATAATTCCATAATGGTTAGGGCAATGTCAAACGAATATAATACCTTACCTTCAACTAGCTTTGACTTAATTGTTAACAGATATTTTATAGAATTGATCCCTGGGACCCCCATTAGAGGGAGAACCTATTGAATAAACTAAAAATGAATTTGGACCTGCTGTTACGTTTAGATACTAACCCTACTCAAATGGGCATAGATCTAATTAAAAACAGTTTGTTTTGCCATTATCCTTTCTTACAAATTTCAGACAGGTTTCAGTGGTCTTGTTCAAACCATCCTGACCAAATTTTGCAAGTAAAATCTGGAGACTCACAGTGCCTCAAGAGCCTGGCTTAGCTTTAACACAGAACCCTTACTGAGTTCCTTTGAACCCCTGATTTTGTTAGTCTGTTGAAAAAGTTATTGTCAGGTTACTGTAGTTACTTATAGTTACCTTACTAGTAATTGAAGTTACTACTATTACTCTCAGGCTTATCTGGCACAATTGCTTGTAAGTTTTGGCAGATTGATCATAATCTATCTTCTTGCAAATGAACTTTTTTCCCCCTAATACTTCAGTTGTATTAAACATTATTATCAGATTTTTGTTTATTATCCAATTATTACTGATTTTTTTGGGAATTGAATCATGTATGAAGATGTATGACAACTTTAATGTACTGATTAAGAGCCTTGCCTCTGAAATACAATTTTCTGAGTTTGAGTTCTGCCTTAGTTTGTTCTATGACTTGAAGATTATTTAACTGCTGTGAACTTCAGTGTGTAACTATGAGAACACATTTTTAAAAAGTAAAAAATTTTAAAAGGGAGACAATAATAGGAACTACTTAATAGAATTATTTTGATATCTATTAAATGTAGATAGGTAGATAGATAATCCATTTCACGAGTTACTTAGTTGATACGAATGTAGAAATAGTGTATTTATTTTTTTCTTTGGTTTTGGGCGGGAGTGTTACCAGGGTTGAACCCAGGGGTATTTAACCACTGAGCCACATCTCCAGTTCTTATTATTTTTTATTTTGAGACAGTTGCTTAGGGCCTCGATAAGTTGCTGAGACTGGCTTTGAACTTTTGATCCTCCTACATCAGCCTTCCCAACCACTAGGATTACAGGCATGTGCCACCATGCCCAGAAGTTTATTTATTTTTTAATTCCTGTATTTATTCCTTTTTTGGGATTGTCTTTGCCTTTCCAGAGTTAGAGAAAACCATAGGATATCTGAGCATTCAAATCATGGGCCTAATTGCGTGTGTTTGTTCAGATCATGTCAGTAGTTTTAGAGCCTCAAACTTAAGCTAGGTGACTGGGGAGTCGTGAAGCAAGGAAGACCAAGACATGACTTCAGCCTTTGATGGGTGATTTATCAGAGGTATTCAGTCTCACCTATTTTTCTGGCTGCACATAGAATCCTTCCCTCAATTCCCAGATGAAGTCAGGCTCTGCTGGAACAGGCTCCCGTAGCACTCTGCACTTTGTCATGAAATAATTGTTTGTGTTGGTTGAGCGCCTTTCTATTCCTACTAGACTATGTACTCCATCACATGAGAAGCAGTTTCTTTCTACTTTTCCCAGTGTCTAGCACATGTCTTGCCCAAAAATATATGGCAAATATTTGTGGCATGACTACACAAGCTCTTAAGAGTGAACAAAACGAGATGCATATCATATGTGGCTTATTCTGCACTATGAAAATTGAAGATGTAGAGAAGAGTTTAGCAATATCTACAAATAACTGTGTTGCAGAGGGAGAGTACATATCTCTCCAGGGGCTGTGGAAAGTAAGAGGTGAGTAGAAGTCCTTTTGACAAGGGTTAGATGCTAGCTAAGTGCAGAAGAAACGAAAGAAGAGACATTTGAACTGGACTTTTCATGGGTATAAAATTTGAATAGAAAAGTGTGGGAAAGGTTACCCCAAACATAAGCAGTATTTTATGTAATTGTATCATTTCACTCTTGATAGCTTTAATCTCATTGTTTTTAATAAATCTGTAAAATGTATATTAGCTAACAATTTTGTCTTATTTCAGTGAACAATGTGGGAATCTCATATGAGTATCCTGAATACTTTTTGGAAATTCCTGACTTGGACAATGTGAGTCTTTTTTTTTTTTTTTTTTTTTTTTTTTTTGTCTGCTATGGTAACAAAAAATGCATGCAGGTCTTGGTAAGATAGTATTGTATAATGATTCAGTCTGTGAGCACTGGAGTCCAGCTGCCTGAGGTTCACACTTAACTCCTCTGTTTACTACTTGAATTCTCTGGGGAAGAACCTAACTTAGTTTCCTCACCAATAAAATAGGTGGCTTCATAGGAATGTTAAAAAGATTGAATAAGAAAATGTTTATGAACTCATTTATACAGTGTCAATAACAACAATAGTTCTAGTTTTATTTTTTTATTAAATCAGGACAACTCTATTTTAAGTATTAGGATTCTAAACATCAATTTAAAAATCAAATATGTTAATATCTATCAGCATTTTTGATTCAGGTAAACCAACTCTACCAGAAGGAAAACTGCGTCCTTGATATGCACATAATCCTTTAATGAAAACAAGGAATATATGTCATTGAAGGGCTATGTAAATTTTTTTAAACCGTTGAAAATCTTAGACTCAATAATTTCTACTCTCCATATCAGGAGAGAGGAAATTGCAAAGTGTTCTATTTATATTGGATTTAATGTGTCTTTTCACTTCCATAGTTTACTTGCACGTTTACCTTGTCTTTTGCATATTAGCATGAATTGCTGCTTTTGTTAGAAAAACACTGTAACACTAAGAGTAAGATAAACTCTGCCTCTCCACCCCAACTCCTATAATTTTTTCAAGGTCTTTGCCATATCTCATGAAACTTCCAATGTATCACAATATTACTTGAGTATATATCTAATATGATCAAATCTATATAAAATTATCTGTATTTTTTTCAGGCCATTAAGAAACTGATAAATATTAATATTCTTTCTGTTTGTAAGGTAAGTAGCTTTGTTAGAAATATGTCACCTTTTTGGTTCTTTCTATTAAAAATCGTGATTTGTGGTCAGATGATTTCACTCCAGTCCCTTAGAGTAAGCATGTGTTCCATTTGAAAGGTGTGTGTTTACTTATGTTCTCAGGAAGTAGAAAGAACGTACCATCAAACAAGCATCTGTGTTATTCACTTTCTAATAACCTAACAGTTTAAGTGTCTTCTACATGCAAACCCTATAGTATGTCCTGAGACTACAAAAACAAACTTAAGCTGAAGATTGATTGACTTCATCCACCTGCTATTCATCACTGATAAATTTTTTTCATTTTGTCTCCCTTGCGATCCATTTAAATCGATAGCTTAAATGTCATGGCACAGCATTGTATGGAGAATATTGGACCATAAAGTAACCAGAGTGATGTTCGTAGAAACCTAATAGCCAAGCCTAGCTGTGAAGTGCTAAGCATGTATTATAGCTGTGTCCCTTGGATATGCCAACAAAAGACAGCACAGCTGATACCTCTAAAAGGAACAGTAGCTAACAAATAGAAATATCTCAGCACTTATTTTGTTTAGTTGTTAGCAGTAACTAAACAAAAAAAAAAAAAAATGACCATACTTTGGTTTTATATACCAGACCAGTGAAATTCTGCCTGAGGCATAATTCCCATGAGCAATATCAGATAATATATATGTACACGTTAGTTTATATATACACTATATATGCAGAAGTATATATGTACTATATATGTGAATATATAGCATATATAACATGGTGAAAACATGCTTATACATACTAATATATACTATATTATACACACACACACACTAGTTGAAGGAAATAAAAAAGGTTTCATTCAGAACTCTTAATTGATCAGATAAATATAAATAAGAACTGGTTGTTAATTTTTACTTTATGGCATAGTCTTGGTATTTATTGTGAATGTTTAAAAGAAAAATTCTTTTCTTCATGTGTCCTCATGTCCTAAGAGAAAGTATAACTTTTGCATGTTTGATTTCAAGTCCAAGAACCCAGGAATGTCATGCCTTGCCCAACTTTCCATGTATGGTTATCCTTCTCCCTTAGAACGTATGTGTTGTTTGAAAGTGTTAACTAGGTTTTTTAAGGCAAAGAATGTTTGGTAGCTTGCTACTTAAAGACACCTCAAATGAATTATATTGTAAAATGACAAATAATTTTGCAAAACAAATAGTTATTCCCATTGTATCTTCTCTCTTACTGTTATTAGCCAGGCTTTTTTTTTTTCTCACCTGAGATTTGGTTTAAGTGAGGTAAATCAGTAACAAATGGATCTGAGTAGATGTGGAGCAAGACCCACATGCATAAAATTGATGCTTTAGAAATGCATCAATTTAAAATGAACTTATCTGTTTGGTTTGAAAGACATCTCCCTTATATTGTGTAAGTGTAATCATTCTTTAATAGTCTGTATGTGGTTTCAAGATAATTAAATAACTACCATTTACTATTTATATCTGACCTTTGACATTTTACTTAACCTCTGTGCTTCAGTTTTTGTCTGTAAATTGAGGATAATAATTCTCTTAATCTCATAGAATTGTGAGAATTAAATAATGTAAAGTGTAAAAAACTGTTAGAAGAGTGCCTAGAATATACAGTCAGTGATCTAAAAATGTGATTGTTGTTGTTGTAAAATGTAATTGTTGTTACACTCAGAGCTGATAAAGGTTTTTTAGTAAATATGTGTAATCATGATTTTATATTTTTAAGAAAGCAAAAGTTTTTTGGGGGGGCTGGAGTTGTGGCTCAGTAGTAAAGCACTTGCCTCACATGTGTGAGGCCCTGGGTTCGATCCTCAGCACCACATAAATAAATAAAACAAAAGATCCATTTACAACTAAAAAATATATTTAAAAAAAAGAAAGCAAAAAAGTTTTTTGATCAAAATTAATATCACTTCTAGTCTGTAATTCTGTTCTTTGTTATTTTGCCTTTTGAAATGACTGATGTGTACTGTTACTTTCATATATCTTTTCTGGTACATTTGGCCGAGTGTTTGAAAATAATGAGTGTTAAAACAATGCACACATGTTTCATAATATATTGTACTGAGTTAATGAGAAAATGTGTTCAAGTGTTTAAATTTTATTTGACAGAATTGTTAATACTAGCTGTAAATTTATTCTCTGATAATTGTAACTCCTCTGTTAGATAAACTATGTAGGATTCTTACTGCAGATCCAGTAATACTTTCTTTATAAGCCCCTGCTTGTCTGCCCTTGGGTGCTTGTGAAGTCAGCCTTACGGTGTAAAACCCTGGCCTCCTCTGTCTCCTAGAACATGCATTTTTGGCTGGCAGTCTACAGAATACTAATGATAAAAGGCCAAGGTCCGGCCCTTAATCTGGGAGGACTAGTGAGCTTGCTCTGCACCACAGCCACAGCCTGTGCCCTTCATGCAGCATCTGAACCCAGATCAGCACGTGCAGCAGCGACCACATTACGCCCTTGCTTGAAGACTACATGGTGCTGGGGGCAGGGGGTGGCAGTGGCAGTGACATTGTGGGTAAAACAGCACAAGCCCAACAGCACTGTGAAGTAACTTGTATTTGATAAAATACAAAATGCTTCTTCCCCCTCTTCATTCTTCCTCTTCCCTTCTCTTTTTTCCCGTTGTGATGTACACTGTTCTCATGAAATGAGGTAGTGAAGACAGATTCTAGTTTCTTAATCGCTTGTGGGCCATATTGATGGGAACCAGGAACAGCCGACGAATGGATATATGCTTAAAATTTTTGTATGCAAGCCTTTATTGAAAACCAAATCCCATTTTAAAAGCACTAAGGGAGTTTGCTATTTAAGATATTTCTTTACTATGCCAAATAATCAGCCCTTGATTGATTTTTAGTATGAATCTGAATTTTCCTGTACCTTTGTGATGTGCACGTTAATGAGAAAAAATTCAGAATTCTTGGTTTATGAAATCAGAGATTCATTGAATTAAGATAGTATGGAAGTCAGTATGTTTTTATGGTGCTGTGTGAGTTGATGTGGTGTCATCTCTGCAGCACAGTTGACTAGTGGTCATTCAGATATGAGGATGGTTTGACTGGAACAGTGGGAGTGTAGTGGCAAACTAGAAGGCAAGCATTATCTATAAATGGGATTTTATGAGAATTAAATGAATCAATGCATGTAAAGTGTCTAATTAGCCATAAAAAAAATCTAGAAGGCGAGAAAACTAAGTTAGGACAGGATCGTGCAGGAACTTGAGTGTTGTGCTCCACAGAACGGAGATCGTAAAGTAGAGGTACGATGTGAGCCAGCGTGTGGTTCAGAGACTTGATTCTAATGGTGGAGTGACTGGCAATAGGTATTTTATGGCATTTAAGGCATTCACCTTGGTGAAGTTTTGTGTGTGATGCTCCCAGGTTTAGGGCTCTCATGCTGCTATGATTTGCTCTATAAGATATTTTGATGAATTGCTCCTATCATTCTTTAGTTGACTGTGTTATGTTGCCCAGGTCAGGGCCACATTTTTCGTAGCAATGACTTTTGGAGCCCTGGAGTAACTTAAAAGGCAGTGAAAAGAGGTCTGGCTACAGAATCTTAGAAGGTTTTATGGTAGCTGGACACGGGGAAGGGCGGGGGGGATGGAGAATGAAAACAGCCTCTTCTTACCAGCAAGAGTGGTCCAAGTTTTATTTCCACATCAAACCACATGGTAGGGATGACTGGCTGAGGAGTGTCTGAGGAGAGGCTGGTGAAATCAGCTTGTCCTGGGACTTTGGGTTTGTGCCCCTAATTTGGAGGTCTTGCTGAGTAAGGCTCCAGCAATTTATTGCAAGGTCTATGCCATGCCAAGAGCTCTGATCAAATTGTCTTTACCTTTCCTTCAGGTTCACATTCTCCTGTCCTGTGTGAGCAGGTCATGTGATTATAAATACCTCTTAAGTCCCACATTCCAATAGAGGAAAGATAAAAGTACACTGTCCTGAGATCAAGTGAATTGCAGGTTATCATTAGATAAGTGATGGTGATGTGTCCAGGGGTATTGCAGAAGAAATACCAGAATAGTTGGGGCTGCAGAGCATTAACGTGTAACTGTAAACAGCCCTCCAGTTCCATCGGATTGTTCCACTTTTTAGTCTTACCCAATAATTTTGAGTTTATTCCTTTCTCCCCTCTCAGTGGCCTACTTAACAGGGCTTCCCCTTCCCTCAGATGCTTGGAAGCCTCGTTGCTTCCCTTCCCAGTTTTGCTCTTAAATCCTTTAGGGACAGGTTCAGTGTTATTCTTCTTCCTTAAGTGGTGTAGGAGCTCTGTGTAGGTGACCAGTATGGCAGGTAGTTCATTTCAAACTGGAAGAGAAGTCCTCCAGGTCGGGCTTTGTCTTTAGGATTTCAGATGCTCTGTGACTAAAATCTAAGGCAAATCTGGTCTCTCATCAAGAGCAATGATATTCACTCCATAAATGGTGGAGTTTTTAGACAGCTAAACCTCAGGATATTGAACCATACTCTTCTAAAATATTCCAGTTTTATCCCTGGAGGGGTTTCCATCCCATAATATTAGAGAATTTGCAAATAAAATTGTTTATCTACTATTGATTACCATTGGATAAATCATAAAAAATGGGAGAGGTGCTGTAGTTCCAGAGGCAGGCAAATATAGGTCTAATTTCAAACACATTGTACACTGAGCTCCATCAATCCAAAGACAAAACAGATTTTGTTTGTACCATTTGTTTCTGACTTGAGATCGCTTGTTCTAACGAGTCTGCCAAATTTGGGGTTGCCTTCCTACTCCCAGCTATACAGTTGTTTGATTGCTTTCATCACAATTTTAGGACCTCAGGACCATCAATACTTTACTCCTTTTCGAATGAGCAACGTCCAAACAATATTACCTGAACTGCCTGCAGCCCCAGTTTCAGTCAGCTTTTTTGCTGCTGTGACGTAAAACACCTTATCAGAACAATTGCAGAGGAGGAAGAGAAATTTGAGGGCTCATAGTTTCAGAGGTCTTGGGCAATAGAAGGCCAACTTCATCCTCAGGGCTCCAGGTGAGGCAGAATGTCATGGCCGAAGAGTGTGGGAGAGGGAAGCGGCTCACATGGTGATCAGGAAACAGAAAGAAGGACTCCACTCTCCAGATACAAAATATATATGCCATAGCCATTCCCTAAATGAGCCACTTCTTCCTGCCATGCCCCACCTGCCTCCAGTCACCACCTAGTTAATCCCATTAGGGATTAGTTCACTGATTAGGTTAAGACTATAACCCAATCATTTCTCCTCCAAACCTTCTTGCATTGCCTCATACCCGATCTTTGGAGACACCTCAAATCCAAGCCAGAACACCCAGTGAAGGGTGGGTGGGGAACTTTCCTTCTGATGATCCTTGAGCTGGAATCTGCTGCTGGGCTTGGTTGATAAGGTGGAAGCGAGGGCAAGGTCTTCCTATAGCTGTACTCCTTAAGAAATTTCCAGACTACCTTTCTATTTGAGAGACATAGCCAACCTTCTTTATTACTTTTTTTAGAGCAAAGAAGGAAATGAGTGGGAGTGTAACCCAAAATAAGGTTTATAAATTACTTTTTATAGTGAGATACCATTGAGTTTTGGTATTTGCTTTATTGGGGAATGGGGATGAGGAATCTCAAACAGAGCACAGTAATTGGTTTTTTTTTTTTTTTTTTTTTTTTGTTGTTGTTGTTTTTATGCTGGGGCTGGAACCAGGGCCTTGTGCATGCTAAGTGAGTGCCCTGCCACTGAACTACATCCTCAGACCTTCAAGCAGAGCATAATTATTTATAGTTTTTCCTTTATATATTCAACCAAAGTAGGGACTTGAAAGCACATCTTGCTAGGGGTGGAGGTGGACAGGGAGCCTTCCTGATACCTATACCTAGATTAGGTCTCTGGGTCAGTGCAATTCCATATATCACACCACATATCTTCCCTTCCGCTCACTCAGCATTTCATTTTTAGTGTTGAGCCTCTCTGTTAGTTGTAAGCACAACGAGAATCGATAGCATGTCCCATTTGTTTCCTGCCATATCTTATCCCTTACATATGGTAGATGTAACAGATTTTTTGTTTGGTTTTGTTTGGGTACTGGGGTCTGAAGGCAGGACCTGCATACGCTGGGCATGTGCTCTATCACTGAGCTACATCCCCGAGCCCCAACAGATGGTTTTTGAATAAACGAGTGAATTATAAAAACCAAAAATTCTAGGTTGAATTCTTTGGGAACACAGATCATACTGATTGATTATATGTAGACTAGAAGGTTGAACCTGGATTAGCTATTGATATTTCCTCTGAAGTCAACTGTGAGAATTTCCTAATCTTTGAACCTGCCAGAGTTGAATGGGCAGAAGAAGGTGAGCTCCCTTTCTGATTCTGGCTTAGGGATTACAAACCAATGGTCTGTGGGCTGGACATGGCCTACCAATATGTTTTGTTTGGGTCAGTTTTCAAAATTAGAAAATCTCACACTGAGATTTCTGTCTTGGGAACAGTCTGAAAATCAGGTAACACAGATCTCAATTGCTGCAGTGATTGGGGCTGTGCAGCCCCTGAGTATGCTAAGCAGTTAGGGCCTGCTCTCTCCAGGTACTACAGTCCCCACTAGTCCCTACTGAATGACTTACCTGTCTCATTTCTGTTACTTGTCTGTGCCTTTGGGGCAAATTTGAGTTTTGAGTTTTCTTGTTCTAGGTGAGTCCAAGTGTAGAGTGTACTCAGACTGAATACTTCCTAAATGGAGTTGATAGATTAGAATGGCTTTAACTAATCAATCATTTCCATCTCTGTCCACTGGGCTGCTATAACCAAAAAAAAAAAAAAAAAGAAAGAAAGAAAGAAAAGAAAAGAAACCTTAGAGAAGGGTTGCTTATAAAGAACCAAGATTTGTTTCTTATAGTTCTGGAGGCTAGGAAGGCCCTGTTCCTCAAAGATGGTGCTTTTTTGCTGTGCCCTCACGGTAGAAGTGGCAAACAAGCTCCCTCAGGCCTCTTTGTAAATGCACTGATTCCAAATCATGAGAGTACTTCTTCATGATGTCGTCACCACTGGACCTTAGAGTTTCGCATATGAATTTTAGGGGGACGTAAACATTCAGATCATCTTCTGTTCATTCTTAGGATTCTCTGAAGTCACAGTACTCAGAGTGAGAGATCCTTTGCAGCTTTTGAAATGCAGATTCACTTCATCTGTACCACTGTGTGTTTACTGTGTATCATTTACCCAGAAGTGCCTAATGCCCTGCCCACGGAGGAGATGATAACTCTGTGAATGGACAGATGGGTGAAAAGCACAGAAGCACTTTTATTTTATTTTTTTTTGGTCTGGGTTTCCCTCGGACATGTGACACAGTACCAGTAGGGGGAGCCCCGTATTAATTTGGAAATCTGTGAGAATCTGTTCAGCAGTATAATTTTATTTAATTTAGGGACTTTGCTAAGAATGTATCCCAGTACCCTGCTCCAAGAATTTAAGTTAACAACATTAAGAAACTAATAAATCATGGAAAGAAGAGTTTGAGCCTCACCACTGATCCCCACCCAAGGGAATACCTAGAATACCTTAATGAAGGTATCCCAAGTTAATACCCCGAGTCTTTTAATTCATCTTGGAACCAGCTATCTTTAGGCTCCTAAAATTTTTAAATTTTTCCCCAAGGACTTAGTCCTTAGGGTCCCATAGAAATGGACTACTTCAGACATAACAACAAAATGGTGGATTTACCAAATTATATGACAAACTACATTGTTGTCTTTCAAAAATGAAAAGTTATTGTAGATTGGTCCTGAGGTTCTTTCTAGCTTAAAGCAAAGCTAGTTCATAGGAGAAATGCCTCATGTATGGATAACAAGGTAGAGATCTCTATGAGAACTTAAGGGATCCTTCTCCTTGTGAAGTTTGTCACTTCTGGGAAGTTAGCTTACTTTGGAAAAAAATTAAGACGTAGAAGCACTTAGCATATACTAGTATACTAAACTTGGAAAAGATAAGAGTATGGCAATACATGTATTCTTATTTTGTTTAGGGATTATAAATTATGGCTTTAGATTCATTATTAATTGCATGTAGCCCTCTGTTATGGAAAGTTCCTCTTTTATTTAATTATTTTAATGTAGATCAAACTAGGATTTATTACAAAAAAATATTTTATATGACATGGGGTAGAATTTCAGGTAAAGTAGAATGGCAAAAAGGCTTTTTTTTTTGCCATTAAGTCTTCCACAAAGACTTAAACATTAATAAAAAGGAAAATAAAATAATTCATGGAGAACTCAAAGCACTCAAAACTTTATCTAATTAAACTTTCCACCCCCTGTGCAGTAAATATTCTGTTAGCCATATAGGTGAGATTCTAAGAATTTCTAATTAAGTTGTGTTCTTAGTACCACAAAGCTCAAATTATACAGTTTGCCAAAGGAAATGTGTGCCTTGTCATTCTAGTATGGCTTCCAGTGGAGTTGCCATCCAATTTTCCCAAACCAGGCATTGTGTAATGTCGTTGTTAGTTCTTTTCACAATTAAACTATGATTCATAAAAATTATTAACTATTTCAGTTGAAAACTTATGTAAGGTATTTGCATCTAAGAAATTGTTTCCTTCTAGTTCGTGTGGGTTCCTTTTCAGTTGCTTGAATTCAAATCCTGTTAAATTTAAGCAGAGGTGGACAGAGTGTCTGTTTGTGATGCCCCAGTTTTGTGTATGATAAGCCAACCTTGTCAGGCAAACTATTATACTTTATTCCTTGCTTGCAACATAATGGTGACACAGGTGACAACATATGTTCTCTTATTTTATGACAGCATCTTGAACTTTAATCTTTTCATTATTTGAATCTTTGGTTGTCTTTTGTAGCATGATGTGATAGTGTTTTCTTTTTAAAAAATGACCAAATACCAGAAGTTACATGAATGCAAAAGTAATTTACTTGTATTGTATCCATTGTGATACTAAAGAGTGGGAATTTCATACTAAAAAGTGGGAAAATTTCAATTGGCTTCTACATATTTAAGTTCCTTGTACAGATTATTGATTACTGTTGCTAAAGTAGTAAAAAAGGGAAAAAAACTTTATTTACACTAGAGTTTTTTTTAATATTATGGGTGCTTGTCTAACTAGAAAAGCAATGCAGAATTGTTGTCAAAATATGAGGAAGATACATGAACACTAAGAAGGAAATAAATCTTGTATAATCCCATCCACAGATGTTATATTACATTTTTTTTAAGAGAGAGAGAGAATTTTAATGTTTATTTTTTAGTTTTTGGCGGACACATCTTTGTATGTGGTGCTGAGGATCGAACCCGGGCTGCACGCATGCCAGGCGAGCACGCTACCGCTTGAGCCACATCCCCAGCCCTATATTACATTTTAATATAACATTTCAAGTATTATCATGGCTAGCCAGTGTAATTTTTGAGTTATGTATCACAACTAAATGATCTGATAATACCAATTTTGATTTTGTATGAGCTAATGAACTTCTTTATTTCTTGGCTAGAATATACATAGTTGTACTAGTAAATATCAGTTAATATTTCACTCTTGAAATTAAACATGTGCTTTCCCCCAAGGAATCCTAAATTTAGCTCACATAAAGACATTTATTTATCTTTGTATATTTGTATACTTTTAACACCCACTTACATGCAAAGTATGATATCTAAGTGTGATATAACATATACTGACTTCTCCTTTAGATTTTAGGTTTTTGTTGTTGGGAGAATTAATGAAATTTTAAAACTATGTATATAAATCAGGAACATTTGTTTTTCCTGCAAGAATATGAAGTTCTCAATGTTATAGAAGTACTGTTGCAACAACTTTAATCTACTTCAGAAAGCATTGAATTAAAATTGCTTGCTGTACAATTTTGAAAACAATGTTAACATGGAAGAAACAAGTATAGATGTCATGTTTACTACCATTTTTCTAATATGCTTAACCACTGATATTGCAAGTTATAATAACCTTATCATAGAAATTGTTAAGAGAAACAGAAATTTCCTGGAACAGCAATTATCACCTGCAGATGGCCTAAAATTAGCATATTGAGTTAACTCCACAAGCAGCTTATGATCTGTGAAATGGAGTTCAGATAGTGAGATTTCAGGGAAATGCTTGGTATATTGATATAAATAACTAGATATTAAGGTCCCAATCAATGTATACAAAGTAAAATGAAACTACTAATATCTTAGTTAAAATATCTTATGTAAAACTCTATGTTAAAGAGAATTTTTATTTAATGTGAACATAGTGAAAGAAATCTCCACTTATGCATAGACTATTAAGAAGGATTTGTGTACAAATACCCAATCAAAGAAGGCTTAAAATTGAATGTATTAAGACAATCTGATTAGAAAGAAAGAAAGATAGTTTTAGAATAGATGAAGGCATTAGTTTTATGAAGCATACAGATTTCAAGTTTTTTCGGTCTTTTCAATGTTATTATTTGACAGGTAAGGAAATAGTGTTCCATTTTCCTGCAAGGCGAAAGAACTTAGAATTTAAAAAGGGAAGCTAATGAGCTATAAGGAAGAATTTAACTTCTCCGTAAGAGAAAGTGTGTCTTTGATGATGAATCATTTGGCCAGTAAGCATTCAACAAGTATTTCTGGCGCTTTGTTGTATTTGTTTATATTTACATATGTGATGCTAAGGATGGAACCCAGTGCCTCACAAGTGCTAGGCAAGCACTGTGCCACTGAGCTACAGCCCAGCTCCTATTTCTGGGTCTTTAATAGCTGAGCATCAAAAGCATTATTTCTTCCTAACTTGCGCTATTAAAACTTCTTGAGTTCTAATTCATATGTATAAAATATATATTTTGTCATGTGCATACACATAAACCATCAAGAAAGCATTTAATGTTTAGCGTGCTACTAATAATTTTATAAGCAAGATTTTTGTTATAGTTATTGTTGTTTTTTGTACTAGGGATTGAACACTGGTCGCTTTACCACTGAGCTACATCCCTGGCCCTTTTTTTGTTTTTTATTTTTATTTTGAGTCAGGGTCTCACTAAGTAGCTTTGGGCCTTGCTAAGTTTCTGAGGCTGGCCTTGAACTTGCAATCCTCCTTTCCTGAGTTGCTGGAATTACAGGTTTGTGCCACTGTGCCTAGTATGATTATATCTTATAGGGATTCATTTTCTCTGATCATTTTCTGGACAATTTTTGCCATTCAGGAATGAGTCATTTAATATGGCATGCACGTGGTATAAGGGAAAAAATAGTTCCTGATATATGTATTTGTATTTCCCCAATATTCCAACTAAAGGTTTTATTGTTCTTAAATGTATAAATTTGTATCTAGGAAGAAAACTGAGTTGAACTTCAAAACTTTGTGACTACTTAGTAGTATTCATATAGTACTAGGATTCCTGGCCAGCGTCTGTCGATTAGCTGATCTTGTAGACTTTCCTGGTCATTCTCCAGATTGATTGCTGGCCTATAAATCTCATTTCTTTTCTTCTCTTTTGTATGGGAAAGCTAAATAGGCACTATCTACCCCTTCCAGACTTTATTTAGCAACTTACAAGTCTTGTTTCCTTAACACCAATGGACATGTACACACACACATACACACACACACACACACACACACACACACAGGTTAGGACATTTTTATTACCAGTCCTCTTCCCCATTCTGTTTCTGGTGATCTCAGGACAAAATACTTGGGGGCCCTCTTTATACATTATTAGTTAAGCATTATGGCCCTCTGGTGAAATATGCGAAATAGAAAAAAGTGTTTAGATACCATTAAGAATACATATAATCTATCTTTACCAAAAAATATCCCACAGCTGTTGACATACCTCATGTACATCTGTTTTACTAGTGTGAGAAGCTGTTCATGATATTTTATGCAAACGTAAGTTGCATGACATATTTAACAAATGAACATACTTTATTTCTTTATCTGTTTAATTCATTCATCCAGTAGATAACTTTTTAGAATCCATCAATTCTATAACGTATATTTTATTTTCTCACAAGTTGTATGTCTTTTTACACTCTATCCCTTCTACTGGAATTTCTTTTCTGTCTAGTAAACTTTATGTTTTAATCTGTGAAGCTCTACTTGTTTCCCAGGCATAACTGGTCCTTCTAAGCATCAGTGCCCTCTATCCACTCGGAGAATCATCACATAATGATTTATGTATATATCTATTCTCACATTAGATACTGAGCCCTCAACATCGAGTGTGGTTCTGGGTGATAATATGACCTCAGCTGAACCCAAGAATGACTATAACAGGACTAGGGCTTAGTGGTAAAGCACTTGGCTGGAATGTGAGAGGCCCTGGGTTCAATCCCTGAAAACTGTGAAAGAGAGAGGCTATAACATGGTGTTATTCCATTGTTCCAGGCTATAAGTTGATATGCATAGAACACTTTGAGTGACTTTTTACGTCCTAGGTTTGATAAAGTAACATCAAATTTTTGATGTTGCTGTTGGTGTGGTGGTTGGTTTTTGGTACAAGGGTTTGAACCTAGAGGCACTTAACCACAAAGCTACAATATTAGCCCTTTTTATTGTCTATGTTGAGACAGGGTCTCACTAAGTTTCTTAGGTCCTCATTAAGTTGCTGAGGCTGGCTTTGAACTTGTGATCCTTCTGCCTCAGCCTTCTGAATTGCTGGGATTATAGGAATGTACCACGGAACCCAGAAAGTAACATCAAATGTAATTTCAGTTCTTTAATTCTTATCTGTATGATTATTGAGGTATTTCATAAGCAGTTTTATTGAGGACTAAATTGTATACCATAAAATGTGCAAGTGTGTATGTAGTTCAGTGGTTTTTAGTACATTTAGAGTTGTATAGTCATCATTATGAGTTAATCTTAGGATAATTCAACTACCCCCAAGAAGATTCCAACTAAGGTATTTAAAAATATTAATAAAATTGGCCAGCAACTTCTATGTGAATAACTGAACTGGATAACCTCACAATGTGCCATTGTTTTTGGCTCTGGGCCATCTGGGGAGCCCCATGTATGAAGGTAGGACCAGGTAGTTGGTGGTGTTGCTTCCTAAAAGGGTAATGCAGGCTGACAATAAAGGACACCAATTCCCTTCAGGTGCTTCTCTCTGTGCTCATTCCATTATACACATTCCTTCTTTTGAGATTCAGAATATAGTAACCTGTAGTGTAGACACTTCCTTCATTGACTGCGTTGGGACACTGCAGAGAAAGAACAGCTGTCACACCAGTAGTTAGTTCAAGGGTTGGGATTAGGACTGTGATCTAACCAGGTACCACACCTGCATTAAGTAGCAATTCAGTTACTATGTGCTTCTAAAAAGGACAAGTCTTAGGAAATGTGTAAACAACTTGAAGAGCTCTTACTCAGTCCAAGAGGAGAACAGCTGGCTGTGCTGACAGGATAGGCTGGGAAATCGGCTCTTTCTCTGACTCGGTTCCATAAGGTTTGGTTTGAAGCCCAGTCGGCACATTTTGAATGGGGTCAAGCAAACCCAGAAAAGAGAAAAGGTGGAATTGTTTTAAAAACTCTGAACTGTTGAGTCTGGGCTGCCAGCACAGCTGGTTTGGGGACAGTTTTTTTTTTTTTTTTGTCTTAAAATGTGAACGCTGATCAGTCATTATCAAAACAAATGGTCAACTGTATTAATTAGAATATTGGTTTAGATACAGTAGTGGCTTAAACAAAACAGAAATTTCTGTCTCCGATGCAAAGCTGGGTAGGTAATCAAGGTTTGTCACAGCAGCTCCACAGTCACCAGGAAACCTGCCTCTTTTTATCTCATTGCTCTGCCACTGTTAGCACATGGCTCTCACCTTGAGTTCTAAGTTAGCTGGCCTACATCCTTTTAGCATGTTCACATTTTAGCCATTTTAGTATAAAAAATGTAGACGTGTATGTTAAGAAGGGCAATAGGAAAGTTTTAGGCCTTTTCGTTCTTTGCTTTCTCCTTTTTCATGTGGGCCAAAAGATGAACTCTGTTGAAGTGATTCCCTTGTGCTTTGAGGACATACCTCTGTTTTGAAATTGGCAGTATATGATTCATCTTTTGTGACACAGTGTCAGATTGAACTTGCATTTTCACTGAAAAGTATGTGATACCTCTAGGGTTGACATCTGGGTTGGATGCCCATGAAGCAGAGTTTACCTGGGCAAAGTCTGGGTGGTGCTTTCTTTTTGTAGGGTGCTTCTAGACAAAAAGATTCCCTTCCCATCTAAATACTGTGCATTTTAATTAATATGTAATATTCAAGACAGAAAGTTTAAAACTTTGGCATGCATTCTGACTTTAGTATTACAAAACAGAATTTGTCTCTTTTTTAAAATAATATTTTCTCAAGTTGCAGACAGACACAAAACATTTATTTATTAAATAAATAAATAAGTAAATAAATAAATATTTAATGTGGTGCTGAGGACGAACCCAGTGCCTCTCGTGTGCTAGGCGAGCCCTCTACCACTGAGCCACAACCTCAGCCCAGAATTTGACTCTTACCCAGGGTCAGGAATTTGTATTCCAGCCTCAGTTCTTACCCCTGGTGTCATCTTGGCTAACCCATTGGTCTTCAGAACTATTCTTCTTAAGAACATCTCAAAACAGAATTTAAAAGTAGCCTCTCATCATTATATGCATTTAGCCACAGTTATGAAGTCCTCAAAGAATGCAGATGTTACCTTTTCATTGGTGGCCACTGGAGACCACAGATAACCTTAACTTTCTGTAAGGATGAATTTTACAACTAGCGGGACTAACAAAGGAAATGATTACTAAGTGAAATATACACTTAATATTTGCCAACATGACACTTTATAGCGTTCTGCTAAAGCTTTTTTTTTTTTTTTTTTTTTTTTTTTTTTTTTTAAATCAGAAGATTGAGCTTTTGAGTTTAGAAAACTTCAGTAATCTTGGTAGGCAGGATCTTTCTTGTGATAACATATGTCCTTTTCTGAGAATACATTTCTGGAACCACCAATTTCACTGTAAATCCTGTATTATTTGAAGCTCCTGGGCCAGTATTGTGTTTCAGGCAAGTAATTTTAGCCAAGTTCACTGAAAGTATTCTGTGTCACCTCTAGTAATTTCATGTGTTGCCCTTTTTATGCACTCTTGACACAGCCAGATTATATAGAGTATATAAAATAAGGTGCTGTCTGAGTGCTGAGTGGCTTTGTGATTCCCTTCTCTTGTGTGGGTGGGTGTCCTTCACGCTGTTGCTGTGTCCTCAGTCGTCATGTTTTGTTTGCTTTTTTGCAGATGACACGAGTGGTGCTGCCTGGCATGGTAGAAAGGTGAGTCACAAGCTCTCTCACACACACTGTGGATGTGGAGCTCATTATTATTTATAGGGAGAATCCTTTCTTTGAAAATTTCATTAAAGTGACTAATGAGCCCAGCCTCCATGTCTTAGTGGCAGGCGAGTCACACGGTGGAGTGTGAGTCACTGGAGGAGGCCTTTCCCACTCGACTCTTTATTTCCCTCTCAGGGTTGTGGTGGTTCCTTTAGATCAGGATTAAAAAGCCAGCCTGAGTCACCATCACTAACTCAATTGCCTGCTATTCTGAGGGGGCGGGAGGAGTTCCTGGGATATTCCTGGGAATGCCATCTTAAAGCTGCCTCCTGAGAGCCCACATCAGTAGTTTCTTGAAGCAAGATGCCTCTGGTTCTCCACTTCTTTCTAGGAGAATGGATGTGTGAGGAGCTCAGGCATGTTAGGAAGTGATCCTAAGATCAGGGTCCACTGGTCTCATCTGTGTTCCAGTTTGAATTGAGAACCACTAGGGTGTGCTGGATGGCTTCATTTTTAAGGAAGACCATGTGGTAGAGCTTTTACAGCTGAAGTAACATGAAGTGTAAAATTATACTTAAGCTCTATTCCTCCCTTGGAAAAACCTCAGTGATGGCAAGGCCTCCAAAGAAAACCTTGAACCAGTCTGATCATTTGGCCTCATAATCATCCTTCCTCTGCAAATTGTTCTGAGTTTGGAAGAGAGCCAAAGAAATCCCAGCTTTGGAAAGGAAGGACCCGAGGACTGACTTCTGCTGAGGAGTTCCACCACCAGCTCCTGGCGGGGATTAGGTTTCTTGGGGACCTCTATGTGCCAGGTGTTGTATTGACAATTTAATATGTGTTAACTCATGTAACTCTTAGAGATGAGGATCTACAGAGACTAATTAAGAAACTGTTGCTCAGCAAAGTTCTTTGTAAATCCATTTTATATATACTGTTTTGTGTGTTGTAGTAGTTTATTTTTGTAAATTTCCCTTTGAAACTTTCAAGCCACTTACAGTTGGCTGCCAGTGGGAGTGTGCTACTGATCTCCAGACAGGGAATAGCAGTGATCTAACCAGAGCAGAACCCTGGAAGAGGGCAGAGTTGGGGAAGACAGAACAGAACTCATTAAGAATGAAATTTTGCCCATCATCTTAATTAAGGTTTAACATCTGCAGATGATATGGTATTATTTGAAGACAATAAATCCATCCATTAAAAAAATAGGTGGGTGGGGGGGTGTGGTTCAGTGGAAGAATGCTTGCCTCCCATGTGTGAGGCCCTGGGCTCAATCCCCATCACCTCAAAAAAATAAATAAAACAAAAACTTGTAAACCACAGAAGTATTGTAAAAGAAAGTTTTGAGTGTTTTGGTGAAAAACATATCAGAAGGGATAATGGTTGTGAAATCATTTCACAAAACATCAAGTACTAGATACAGAGAGTCATAGAAATCTAGTCTTTTATGTTAGTTGAAAGCAACCCCCCAATTTGAGAGGTGAAAAAAACTTATGTCCAGACAAATGGAGTGCTATAAAATTAAATGACAAGTGAGTAAAGATTACAAATGTGAAGAGTTACGAACTTCACTGCTGTCTTGGAAGACCTAGCAGCCATTGTCAGTTATAGTTAGAACACTAGGTTAAACAAAAAAAAAGTGTGAAGAAAAGAACTCATACATTTAACAGGCATTCCATTGAGTAAAATTTACTATGGAGCATTCCAAAGATGATTTATATCCTTGCCCTGAAGAAGTCAAGTTGATTTTTAAACCAGAATTGAGAAGTGATCTGGTGGAAAGCCATCCGAAACTGTGGATGGACACTGACATCATGGGGGCGATTGTGGTACTTGCTGAGGACTAGTGAGAGACGGGCATGGATTCTGTGAATCAGAGCTTTTGATTAGGGGAAGCAACATCTACGTCCACTGGAGTTTAGGGAGTTGCTCAGTATTTTAATCAGGATAGTCTAACTGCAGAACAGACAGTAGGCTTCACACAGTAAAGATTTATTTTTCCCTCACATCTCTCCCTAGTCGTTCAGAGATCTTAAACTCCTTCCAGCTAAGGGCTCCATCATTGTTTAGGTTCTCCTCTGCATGCACATGAGGGAAGGAGAACCAGGGTGATTTTAGGGGGGTTTCATGGGCTAGCCTGGAAGTTGTATCCATCACTTCTGCCCATTTTCCATTGTCAAGAACTCAGTTGGTCACAGGCTACCGTTAACTACAAGGAAGGCCAGAAGTGTTAGTTGTGTGTCCCAACGAAAACTCCAAGTGAACAGGTTACCTGAAAGCAGTCTGTCTTACACATTATAAGTGGTTTCATTATAGCCTGCTCTTTACACCACCCCAAAATGGCCCGTTTCCTATAGCTGGTTTCATAGGATTGGTATCTCCATTGAGTAACAGCAGTATCCTTTAGAAAGAGGCTTTGTTGTGTTTTTTTTTTCCCTTTTCCTTTCATTGATTCTGCCTCTCATGTATGAGATTTTCCAAACCCTCTAGAACTATAGCCTAGGGCCAACTGACTATCACTAAACAAGTATCTATAATCAAACTAAGGTATTATTACCATAGAAGTAGAAAGTACATAATTGCATTACAGAGGAAACTCGGTCTTTTTACTTCCTTGGAATTATAAACATTGTGTACAGCTGGAGCCAGGAGGTGGTTGCCATAACAACCATGGAAAGGCTAAAAATAGCCTCTTTCATATTGTATTGCTTAAGGTGGAATTATGACATGTTACGGTGTTTTAGGGCAGGTAAATCTCTTTCATGTGTTAAATGTTTGCAAACTTTCTTCAACAAAGCAATATTTGTATAATGTAAGTTTTTGAATTGCTGGCTCTAATTATATACCTGACCCCTATGTTCCAGGATTCTTTTCTGACATAGAACTCTATTTCAGTACGTTTCTCTTGTCTTCTGAGAGTCTCTGAGAACTCTCTACACCAAAGTCAGCATTACGTTTGTTTAAAAAAAAAAAAAAAAATATATATATATATAATGACCCTATAAGAGCATGCTTATGTCCTCTCTGATAGGAAGTGGGAATGTGAATAACTATGGTGGAGTCTTTTCTGCATATTCCCTCTGGTCTGCCATCAAACCCTGCACAAGGTAGCTGTCCCTACCGTGAGTGACCCTGTGGTTCCAGTTCTTCACAGTAGCATTTACACCTCCCCACCTCCACCTCTTCACCTGCAGAGTAGGGCAGTGCTGAGGTTTCCCCAGGAAGGCAGAAATCAGTGACTTACTTCAAAGGAGACCTATTGCTTCCTGATGACAATAGTATTTTTTAAAGAGGTGAGAGCAAGGATACTACGAATGGTGGGACATTTGTAGGACAGAAGCTTGCCAGGTTTTTTTATTCAGGTGACTACTAAAGAGAGCCTTATGGGAAATTGCACAGGTCTGAGGGAATTGTAGACCGCATAGCTATAAGAAGCTATAAAGGCAGGGTTCTAAATGTTATAGGGTTGGGTGAGTTTGCTTGGCATGTGGGAGGACTCATAATGGAAGAGAGGCGCTTCTTTAGCAGTTAAAATTTTCTGCTTTGTTTTTGCAATATTTTAGTTCTAGTAGATCCTCAGTAATTTGCACCACTGAGACAGCACTGTGGACTGTTAGCGAGTAAGCAGTATGATGAATTAAAAATGTTGCACCACAGAAAATATTTCTTGACTTGTTTATTTGGATGTTTGTCATAACAAACTAGAAAATGTGCTGAAATATGAGCAACATGAGTGAGTCTTCATTATAGAACTTCAGCAAAAAATTCTTAATGTACCTCCCAATCTTAGAATTATTCCCAAGTCCCTGGAAAATGAGAGATTAACCAGGGTTTGGTTTTATGTTTGTTTCTGTGTGCAATTAAGCACAGCCCATTTTGTCCTTCTGCTTGATATAACAGAGTTGTCATGAGTCTGGCTGTGCCATGGAAACTGGTTTGACGTCACTAATTCTGCTTAGATGGAGGATTAGAGCTAGACAAAGTCGTTGATTTTTAAAGACGAATCCTTTGTGCCTTCCAGTCCCAAAGGTTCACGCCCGTTTCAACATAAAGGATAGTGTATACAGTAGACAATCGAGACAAGCAGTACCAGTGTTATTTGTGATTCAGACAAAACTAAGTTGAATAGTATTATCCTTGGAAAAAGAGTGAGACTGAGACAGAATTGTATGCTGTTGTGGGTGTGGGGAGGTTTTTGCTTGACAAATACGTGTTCTTGATGGTAGAACAGATTTGTAGAGGGGGTGCTTTCTCTGCTGTCATTTGGGTATAATTGTAAATGCCGTCCTCTTCTTAGGTGTGATACATTCTCACTTTATGTAGCATCTGAATAGTCTTAGATTTGTTTGAACATATTTTAAAATGCAAATACTGTGCTTTATACAAAGTAACCTAAAATTCTGACTTTTTGCTGAAAGTAACTTTATCCCCTAGAATTTTAAATCAGGGTAGAATACTTGGGAAACAAAGATCTTAGTTGCCTCAGGGAGTAAACAAGTGAAGGAGCATGACTGTATGATTGTGACTTATTGCATTATTGATAATAATTTTTGAAAATGGGAAAGAAGCTTTTATTATCTTTAATGTTGGAATCATGGCTTCCTTGAATAAAATTTTTAAGAGCTTGTTGAATGAGTTCAAGATTTAATTTTTAAGAAGTATTTGATAACGTTAAACATACCTATAAAGGCTTTTAAATTGCTTTTTTTTTTTTTTGCGAGAAATGAAGTAAGAAATGTAAGATTTTTGTTCAAGGGCAAACACAACCACTCCCTCTAGTGTGAGTGGAGTAGAGTACAGAATTCAGATAACAAAACCCAGCAAAGGTAGACAGTGGCGTCAGTGAAAAAACATGATCTATATCTTCCTCAAGCTGCCTTCTCTTTACTTGCTCTGTATAAGTGAGGAGATAACAATTCTTGGTTATATGAGAAAAAAGGGGTTCATTGGTCAGGATTTGGGGTTACTTCTTGGAAAGCACACCGTGGTGTAGACCACAGAGTCACTCTTTTAGCTTTCCCTTGATTGGGATCTGACCCTGCTTAAAGGTGATGCATTCTCATGTGTCGTAAATATGTATTCTCTCATTTTATAGATGTATTGAGATATATTTTACATACTTTAAAATCTGTCTATTTTAAGTGCATTGTTCAGTGGTTTTTAGCATATTCACAGAGCTGTGCAGCCATCACCATGATCTAATTTCAGCATCCTAAAAATATGAAAATAATTTAAAGATAAATTAATATTGTATTAAAAGTCTCCTGTAACAAAAGTGATTTTTATTCCATTTTTATCAAAAGAATTTCTTACAAATATAGATAAAATGAAATGACTAGGTGTTCATTGTTAATCAGTTTTTCTCTTTAATCTTAGAGGATTGGGTTCTAACTCCTGATAAAGTTACCTTAAAATTAAAAAATAAAAGGCTCTGCTGTTTCTGAGAGAGACAGAAGAAAAAAAATACAAGAATGATGTAATTCATGCATCAATGGCTTTTTTCAAAACCCTTAATAGCATTTTTAAACTTAATCTTATTTCTATCATCAAACGTTAATGGATTTTACTGTTTAAAGACGTATGTATTACTAATAAGGACTTCACACACACACACCACAGAAATACACAAAGCACCACCAGCTTGTTTCCGGTGACACATGAAACTGAGGATCCAGACTTCCCTTTGATGGTTGGAGTGGCATCTTGCCTAGAGGCTGGCAGATGGAGCGGGTGACCTTTGGGGATTATTTCTTTTTCAGATTTATTTCTGAAATAACTTAGATGCCATTTAATCTTGTTTCCTCTCTTATTTTGCCTAAAAAGGGTCTAGGTAGTCCCCCTTTTTAAAAATACTTTTAAAAAACAGGCTTTGGGGAAATAAATGGAGACAAAGAAGAATGAAAAACTGGGTTGAAGCAAAGGAACCTGCTGTGGAGGATGGGGCATGGGTGGGGTCCGATTTCAGTAGCTGAAGAAGAGGACCTTCAGTAGAAGAGGCTTGCCTGGCAGATGTGGGGCCCTGGGCTCAATTCCCAGCACAGGGAGAGAACCCCTCAGAAGAACAGAATGAGGGGAAGAGTTGGTTGGTTGTTCTAACAGTCCTGAAGTCCTGATTGTATGTGTTTCCTACCAGCATGTGCTTGCTAACAGCTAGTAGGCTCACAGCATTGCTTTTCTCAAACTATTTTTCATTTGCTTATAGAATTAGAAAATCCAGGTAACTTTCTGACTTTTAACTGGAAGTAGTCTCTAAAAGTTAAAAAAGGAATCAAGCTTTGGCTTTTGGCAAAAGAACACATAAATGAACTAGAGCCATAGAGTTGTGGAGTCAGCTTTTTGGTGCCCAGATATCTACAAACCAGGGAAAACATGAGGGCAGGATGTAGCTATTCATTCATTGTCAGAGATTTTCTTAAGCACCTGTTTGTTCCATACTCTACATTTGCATAGTGCTTGAAGAAAAGTGGGATTCAGTTCCCAGAAGTTTATGATTTTGTTGAAGGGTAACATATTTTTGCAAATAGAATGCTTTAAATCCTAGAGCAAGCTAGTGTGGGATGATATTCCACAATAAAGGTGCATGTACGGAGCATCTATAAATGAGTGTGTGTGTGTGTGTGTGTGTGTGTGTGTGTGTGTGTGTGTGTGTGTTTCTGGAGATCAAACCCAGGGCCCAGTGCATGCTAAACACTTACTCTATCACTGAGCTACTTACCCTCAGCTCTGTAAATGAACATTGTTGATGCTTTGACCAGAGAAGACCTCAGAAATAAGAGATCAGCTCAATGAGAATAGGTCTGATCCCATCATGCTCTGGATTACTGAGACTGGGAAGTGAACTCACCATAAAGAAGAGCTATTTTTAGTTTGATTGAATTACGCCTCATTCACTAACCAAGCATATCACTCACTGATGAAAGGCAGGGAGAGCTGTGTGTTAGAAGAGTACCTATGTTGTTCTGTTTCAAATAATTATACATCTCAGTCTACAGTTCACACACAATTGTGTATGTGATTTCATTCCATTGACTTGGCACATTTTCCTTTTTAGGTCTAAAGGTGCAATTCTGAACATCTCCTCTGCCAGTGGCATGTTTCCGGTTCCACTATTGGCCATCTACTCTGCGACCAAGGTGAATTTATTTTAGTAAATTTTAGTCATTATAAGACTAAGGAATGATTTTTTAATCCAAGTAACTAACATAGACTTAACTTTCTTGAATATCTATTCTTGGCAATTTTCCAATGGATTAAGAGAAAAAGGAATACCCCCCATGAATTTTGGGGAAGCCACAGCTGGAGACATACTGATAGGTGTAAACTTACAAATGGGACAACAGCACATCAGAGCCGCTGGTGCTTGTTTTCCTCCCAGTTATTTACTGGTTTTAAAAGTGATACTGTGCTTTCCATGGAGAGCTAGCCTGGGCCAGTTACTCTCTTAATTGGAACATGATGCTAATGAGTCTGAGATTGGAGGTTTGATATGTGAATGAGTCAGTTTCACACAGCAATTTTCGAAGAATTGCATCCAGTCAGCACATAAATGTACGCAGTATGCCAACCTAGACTGGGGAAAGTGTAACGTTCTGTCACATTATGCAGAATTCACAGATATACAGTGTCACTTCTGGGGTGTGAACAAGAATTTTCCAGACTTTGTGTAATTTGTCATAATTTCGTACAACATCTCCATTCATCTCACATTACTGCTAGGATAATAATATATAGAATGCATCTCTTCTGCCTGCAGGTCAGTAGCATCATGTTCCAATACATTATTGAGCATGGAATACATTTCCAAAGGGAAAAATGACTATTTAGATGTTGAAGTTAAATAAGCTTTTAGGGCGAAATAAGCAACTTATAATACATAGTAAAAACTTGCTACATGCCAGTGAAGGAAAAGAGCAAACCACTTGCTTCCTTTTTCACTTAAAAAACCTCAGTCACTACTTTTTTTTTTAAGAACCTTGACATCACCCCACAATCTTTGCAATGGACTTGCTTTCAGTATCTCTGAAACATACCATAGACATGTTTACAATGATGGCATGTGTTGCAAGTGATCGGTCAACTTCAGTTTCCTGCTTGTTCTCCATGGATGCAGACTGTTGCAATTCAGACCTTCATGAAGTCTATATTGGTACTTTGCATTTCAGATCCCAGCTTGAGTTCATCTTTGAGAAAGTCAATGGATAGATTTAAAGTTGCATTATTTATCGGAAGATGGACTCTCACTTTCATCTCTGTGCTTCTTGGATTTTGCCACCTTGAAGAATCCAGAGGATTCTTGCTCTTCTCCTTTTCACAACAGAATCCCCCATAGGAGAGAATTCATATTGTGTGTCTGCTTATGTTACAAGTAGAGAGCAGAAGTACATCTTTTGTTTTAATAATATAAAAGTATTTTTTCTTAGAAAATAATTTTTTGAAAAAAATACAGACTAAGAAGAGCTTTTTCCAGTTAAATGAAAATTTGGGTCTGTAGGATTCATTTGGTGGCAGATAAAAATCACTTGAGGTTTGGAAGGCTTTTTTAAACATCTTTCCTGTGTTTGAAATGAAAGAATGATTAGAAATGATGGTGTTAAGTAGTTTATTACTTTTTGTTTCCATGGCTACAAATGAGGCAGATTGATGTAATGTGTTTTCTTCTCCCTCCCACCGCCTCCCTAGGCTTTTGTAGATTTCTTCTCTCAGTGCCTCCATGAGGAGTATAGAAGCAAGGGCATCTTTGTGCAGGTGAGTGGAGTTTGTTTCAGTGAAGTGTCCCTGTTTTTGTGTGGTTTCCACAGCAACAGTTGCTGTCTTGGCAACGAAAGAAAATCACATTCCTCAGTAAGTGAATGTGACGTTAGCACACCATTAAAGACATGGTTCTTTTCCCCTTATGCACCTAAGTCTAAATTTTAAAAAATCATTACCTAGATTTAAGTAGGGATACCTAAAGTAGAACTATAAAACAGTTGAAGCATAATTATTCTACATTCTTGTGGATTAATTTTGAGGGAATCAGATTATGATAGCTCTTCTAAATGGTAGTAAAATACACCCAACATAAAACTTACCATGTTAATCATTTTAAGCCTGCAGTTTAGGGCCATCGAGTCCATGTGCATTGCTGTGCACCTGTTGCCACTGTCCATCTCCAGAACAAGTGCATCTTCCCAAACTGAAACTCTATGCCCACTACACACTAGTTCCCAATTTCTCCCTCTCCTCAGACCCTGGCAACCACTATTATACTTTCTATCCTTCTGAATTTGTCTACTCTTGATACCTCCTATGAGTAGAATCATACAGAGGTTGATCCTTCAAAATCAAATCTCTTAGAGTATCTTAGTTTCCTTTTGCTCAGCAGAATGTCCATCTCGAGGGTTCATCCATGTTGAAGAATGTGTTAAAATTTCCTTCAGAGGCTTCTTTTGTATGTGTAGCACATTTTGTTTACCCACTCATGCACTGATGGACATTTGGGTTGCTTCCACCTGTCAGCCATTGTGAATAATGCGGATATGAACATAGGTGTGCAAATATGTCTTTGAGACCATGATTTTAATTCTTTTGGATGTATATGCAAAATGGTATTGCTGGATCATATGGAAAATCTATTTTAAATTTTTAACTATGATACTGTTTTTCATATTGGCTACACTGTTTTACCTTCCACCAGCAGTATACAAGAGTCCCAATTTCTCCATGTCCTCCTGAACATGTGCTGTTTTCTGTGTCTGTTTATTTGTATAGCCACCCAATAACCATATTAATGGGAGTGGTCTCTCCCTGTGGTTTCAATTAGCATTTCCCTAATGATTAGTGATACGGAGCTCCTTTTCAGGTGATTACTGGCCATTTATATATCATCTTTGGAGAATGTCTATTCATGCCCTCTGCCCTTTTTTAAATTGTTTTTTTTTTTTTAATTGTAGTTCTTAAATCATTTGGACACTAACCCCTTATTAGATAATTTGCAAATATTGCTCCCATTCCATAGATTGCCTTTTTACTTTCATGGTGGTGTTTTATTTTACATTATTATTATTATTATTATTATTATTATTATTATTATTATTATTATTATACCAGTGATTGAACCCAGGGGTGCTTACCCAGTGAGCCACATTCCTAGCCATTTTTATTTTTTGACTCATGGTTTTGTTAAGTTGCTTAGAGCCTTGCTAAGTTGCTGAGGCTGACCTTGAATTTGCAATCTTCCTGCCTCAGCCCCCCAAATTGCTGGGATTACAGGCATGTGCCAACATGCCCAATTCCTTGGTAGTGTCTTATTTTAATTTTTTTGTATTGGGCATTGAATTCAGGGGCACTTAACCACTGAGTCACATCCCCACCCACCCACCCTCCTTTTTTTTTTTTTTATAATTTACTTAGATACAGGGTCTCACTGAGTTGCTTAGCTTCTCACTAAGTTGCTGAGGCTGGCTTTGAACTCTGGATCCTCCTGCCTCAGCCTCCCATGTTGCTTATTACAGGCATGTGCCACCATGCCCAGCTCTTGGTAGTGTCTTTTATGCAAGCATTGATAAGTGTTCTTTCAATTTTGGTATAGTGCTGGTTATCTACTTTTTCTTTTATTTCTGGTGTCTTTGGCATCATATCCAAGAAATATCCATTAAATCCAATGTCATGAAGCTTTTCCCCTATTTTCTTCTAACAGTTTTATAGTTTTAGCTTATTTTAGTTAGGTCTTTCATCCATTTTGAGTTAATTTTTATATCGACCTTTGAGTTTATTATGTCGTTAGTAGATGTAGTACTATGAAAGTACAATACAGGCTGTGAGAGGACGTAAACAGTGGGTTTTATGAGTACCTATCTCATGAGCTATTGTTTAACCCAAAGAAATAATGGCTCCCAGTGTTTCCATGCTTAGGCACATTTAAAAAAATATTGGGCAGAAGTTGGAATTACTGCCTTTTTTCTTTTTTTTTTTTGGTACTAGGGATTGAACTCAGGAACACTCAACCACTGAGCCACATCCCCAGCCTGCCTTTTTTCTTGCTCTTGCCCATCACCTAACCTAGTGTGCATACACCTAGTTCTTAGTATGGCTTTCATTACTTTGAGCCTTATATTTTGCTTTTTCAATGATCAATCAAAATAATTGTGAGTATTTGAGTGGTTACTTTTCATAGACAGTGCTAAGCATTTTATTTGCCTCACTTCACTCCATTTCATAAGGATCTCAGGAGATAGTGTGACTATCATCTTTTTGGCTGGAGATATAGCTCAGTTGGTAGAGTGCTTGCCTCGCATGCATAAGGCCCTGGGTTTAATCCCCAGCACCACAAAAAATTAAATAAATAAATAAAAATTTAGTAGAAGGGGCTGGGATTATGGCTCAGTGGCAGAGCACTTGCCTAGCATGTGTGAGGCACTGGGTTTTATCCTCAGCACCACATATAAATAAATTAAAAATAAAGGTACATCAACAACTAAAAACTATAAAAAAAGATTTAGTAGATTATCATCTTTTTTAAAAGTTGTAAGAAATCAAGGCTTTAAAAGAATAAGTTATTTGTCCATTTTGAACCAGGACGCAAATCTGGTCTATTTGGTACCAAAGCCCGTGTTCTTACCCACTAAGCTACTTGCTCTGGGCCTATAAGACATCACTGAACACTTATTGGATCAGCTGTGCTTGGGAAGTGATGGAGCCAGAAGGTACTTGGCTTCTTGGTTCCATTTCATTCTTTATATCCGCACATAAATAGGATAGACCTAAGTGCTGTCTAGCTCTAGCTGCTAACCCTTTTCATTCTGGTAGGTACTGGGGCCAAATCACCTATCATGAGAGTGAGTGGTAATGAAAGGAAGGGTATGTTGAATATTTCCTCATTTTCCAGGTCCACAGAGAGCCTGCTTGTTCTAAATTTCTACCTTAGCTTTCATCCAAAGGATGCTTAGATGTCAGAGTCACTTAGTATAACAGCTTCTCATATGTTTAAGGTGCATTGGGGAGGACAGAGTGTGCTAGAGTCCTGGATTTTTTTTTTGTGTGTGTGTGTGTGTGTGTGTGTGTGTGTGTAGCAGGAGGAGATACTGGGGATTGAACTCAGGGGCACTCAGCCACATCCTGAACCCTATTTTATATTTTATTTAGAGACAGGTTCTCACTGAGTTGCTTAGCACCTCACCATTGCTGAGGCTGGCTTTTTGTACTCAAATTCTCCTTTCTCAACCTCCCGAGCTGCTGGGATTACAGGTGTGCACCACCATGCCTGGCGGAATCCTGGAATTTTTATTGAACTCTTCCATACTCTCCTTACTGCCTTCCTTGACACCACACATTATAATGCTTGTAACTCAAAACTGCTATGTGGATTTTGGTAAAAAGGAAACAAATGAAGCATTTATTGGGGACAGATCGAGAAGGATGGCATCAATTGCTATCCAGTGTTACATTTTTTCCCCAGTAAATCTATAATAATCATACTATTTGTTTAATAATTTTTAAAGATCCATTGAAATTAGGCAAGAGCCTCAAAGTTTATTGGTGAGTTAGTTACCTGTAGGCAACAACCAGAGCTGCAGATGTTTCAGTGACCCAAGGGGCAGTCGGCCTTGTGAACGAAGATGAGCAATGCCTGAAATTCTGCTCATAGACAAAACTGTCTTCTCTCTTGTTTCCTCCCTCCCTCCCTTCCTTCCTTTCTTCCTCTTCCTTCCTTCCACCAGGGATTAAACTCAGGACATTTTCCTACTGGTTTAGTCAGCTTTTTTGCTGCTGTGATTAAAAGGACCCAACCAGAATAATTTTAGATGAGGAAAAGTTTATTTGGGGGCTGACAGCTTCAGAGGTCTTAGTTCATAGAAAGCTGGCTCCATTCCTTGGGGCTCAAGGTGAGGCAGAACATCATGGCAAAGAGTGTGGCTTAGAGAAGCGGTCACATGATGAGCAGGAAGCAGAGAGAGACTCCATTTGACAAATACAAATTTATACCCCAAAGCCACACCCCAGTGCTCCACCTCCTCCAGCCACACCCTACCTATTCAGTTACCACTCAATTGATCCCATCCGGGGATTAATTTACTGATTGGGTTAAGGTATTCTCAACCCAATCATTTCCCCACTGAACCCTCTTACATTGTCTCACACGTCAGCTTTTGGGGGGCACCTCACTTCCAAACCATAACAACCACAAAACTACAGTCTTTTTTATTTTGAGACAGAGTCTCACTAAATTGCTGAGACTGGTCTCTGGCTTGCAATCCCCCTGCCTCAGTTGCCCCCACCTCGGTTCCTGGAATCACAGGTGTACATTGCTATGCCCGGCTTCTCTCATTTTCGTAGCCTGTTACCCTCAAAGATTTTTTTCTCCAGGTGCTCTTCCCATTAATCTGGTATGACTAGAAATTACTACAAAAATACAGTATTTGTCTTCTGAAATATTTTACTTTGATAAACTTTCATTTTTGCTTAATAATGAATTCCAAATTATTTAGTTTCATCAATCATTAGCTTTCTTCATATGAGTTTATTTGAGATTTAAACTTAGAATGAATTTGGTGAAGGAAAGCACAGTTGTCAGGTTGTATGAACCCATCAGAATGCTGAAGGAGAATAAAAGAAGGACCTCATATTAATTCTGATGAAAGGAACAAATAAATCTGGTCTAAATGAAACTTAGAGTTTAAAATTATTGGGGTTTTTTTGGTGGTGTTTTATGTCTCTAAATTTTGAGGCTAGAAGTATTTGTTAGCTGATTCCACCTCCCACTCCATCTCACATGTTTTTTTATTAAAATACAAATCAGATAATGTTGCTTTCCTTCACAGTTCTCAAATGGCTGTCCCTGAGGCTTAGGATTAAATTCACTCTCCATGGGACCATTGTCTTTCTTGACACCCTGTCGTCTTCCCCTCTCTTCAGGCCAGAGTGGACACTGGTGTCCAGTACCTTCTCTGTCCTGTGAACTACCCATGACTGGCTCCTCTTCTGGCATCGATTTCCCCAGCTCCTCTCTAAGTCCATGCCACATGTCCTCCCAGTGCTCTTCATTCCTGAGCCCTGTGACCCTTGTCCTTCTTTCAAGGCTCTGGTCACAGTTCACCTACCTGGAAATCCTCGTCTCTGCCCCGAAGGATAGTTTTCAAATTCTAGATTGTTTTATATTACTTTCTTATTAATATTTTCACCTTGCTTCTCCCTCCCCATCCTTTTCTCAACTTGTTTCCTATAATTTCTAAGACTACCTGTTGAGAATTCAAATTTGCCAGCTGGGCGCAGTGGCACATGCCTATAATCTCTACAACTGGGAGGCCGAGTCAGGAGGATCGAAAGTTTAAAGTCAACTTTGGCAACCTAGTGTGTCAAAAAAACAAAAGGGACTGGCAAGTTGCTCAGTGGTAAAGCGCCCCTGGGTTCAATCCCTAGCACCCAAGAAGAGAGAGAAGAGAAGAGAATTCAGATTTGCCATTCTACAATCATTTTGTGGAAATGCAAATAAACAGCAACATCCTGTGCAGTGGCGCACACCTGTAGGCCCCGCCACTTTAGAGGCTGAGGCAGGAGACCAACTGGAGCCCAGGGGTTCAGCCTGGGCAACCTGACAAGACCCCAGCCTTTCACAAAAAAGGGAAAAACAAAAAAGAAGCAGCAGCAGTAACAAGAAGTTATACATAAATGCCCTGGAGCTGAATTATGAGCCTGATAGACTGTTGAATTTGAAGACAGAATGAGGATGAGAAGAACATTCTTGGGTAAACCTTATCAAAAGTATATTCTGTTGATGAGGACTATTGGCTCTCATTGTTACCTTATAATTAAAGATTAGTCAAAAGAAGTTATACTTAATCTCTCAAAAAGCCAAGTCAGGATTTGTCTGATTTCACTGATATGTTATTTAAATTCCCTTAATCTGGAGTATGTCCACAACCTTTCTTTGTCTTTCATGACATTGACATTTTTGAAGAGCACAGCACTCCTCCCCCATTCTTGTTTACTGAACATTTCTCACTTGGGCTTATCAAATGTTTCCTCCAAGTTAGGTTCTGATGATACTTTCCTGTCCAAAATACTACATTTGTGATGCTGTGTCCTTCTCAGGACATCACACGGGGGAGACATAGCGTCATTTGCCCTCGTTGGTGTGGATTTTGACTCATTTCTTTCTGCCACACAGTTACTTTTATTTCCCTTTGATTAATAAGCAGTCTGAGGAAAGACACTTTAAAACATGCTAAGTATCCTGCTGTCTCTTGGGGTTTCCCTTAGATTTAGCATCTGGTGACGTTTCTTCATAGCCTGCCTTGTAAATACAAATCGGGACACACTGCCTGGATATTTAGTCGTTTCAAAGCAAGAGGGCACAGCGAAAGCACGCCCATCTCAGTGCTCCCTCAGTCCAGTCCATGCTTTGGTGCAGACTGCATTTGTCACCACGTGCTTAGTGGCAGGGAGAAAAGGACACTGAACTCAGTCAGCAGACCAAGGTTGAGTTCTGCTTTTACTGTTGAGTGATGTCTGACCTACAGAAAGTTGCTTCATTACTTTGAGGCTTAATGTCCCTTCTGGCGAGTGGGATAAATAAAGTGACGTATAGAGAAACGCTGCAAACTCGGAAATGGTACGTAAGTATGGAGAGGAGAGAAACTTACCTTTTTTGAACATTTACAGTATGTCCGTTGTTCAGCTACTTACTCTCTCACTTGAGCTAGAGGTTCACCTAGACCCTTTTTACACATAGTAAACTAGGGGTCAATAGGAACATGTAACTTGCCTGAGGTCAGTTCTGTTTATCAGATAGCAAGTGCCTGCTATTTGAGAGATCCTTAGCCAGGCAGTGGAGAAAGAGGTAAAGAGGACATTGTCCTGTCCCAAAGGAGAGTGACAGAAGACAGATACTTAAGCATCATACACTTAGTGAGGTATATATATTGTGTTCCAATTTTCTTCAGTCAAGAAATATTTCAAGGGTACCTTGGGGATACAGTGGCAAAAGGGCAGCTGGAGCCCTTGCTGTGGTTGAGTTTACATTAGTCAAGAGGAGACAACTGCAAACGGGCAAACGATCCATGGATTCACGATCTGGTACAGTGGTACTGCTGTGAGGACGCCCAAGGAGGGCGAGGGCTCAAGCATGTGGGAAGGGCAGAGAGTGTTCCCATCTGGGTTTGTGGCCTGGGTTTGCGTAATTCCGAAGTCCCCTGTGTCTGCAGCGCCTCCCTGGCTCTCACAGGTGCTGCTTTGTGACACAGTTTTCCTCCCAAGACCTGGGAAGCCAGTCTCTAAAGATGCTGTCAACCGGGAGACCATTTGCCAACTGAAACCATCCCCAAGGTTTACTTTGCCTGCCTCTTTGCCAGAGGAGCAGAGAAGAAGCAGGGAGAGACGTCCTGAACCCAGAGGGGGTGGCTGTAGGTTTCAGCTGCCCTGAAAATGAGGTGTTTTTTTCTTATTCTTAGTAATAGATTACCAAAAACCACACCATTAAATTTGAACTTATCAACACAAAGAAATCTTTTGGGCCCCATTCCTTTAAGTTATCACCTTACAGTTCTTATGTCTTTTTTGTTTATGAGAGTTGATAGTTTTATTAGTTCAGTTAAAAATGTGATTTTTAAAATCAGAATAAACTAAATTTGCTTTCATCTGTGAAATTCAGAAAATGAATAGGACAAACTAAAGGAGAAAACAAAATTCAAGGATTTAAAAAAAATGCAGTAGAGGTCTGTTGGGCTTCAAAGAGCGAAAAAGGTAAATATTAAGAAATGGCTCCTGGAAAACACATGTATCCACCTGTTTTTCTTGCTAATTGTCAGTGACAATAAAAGGAGGTAATAGAGTGTGTCCTTAGTGCCAATGGAGTCTAAACAGAGCTATTGAGCGACATAAAGATCCTCTCTGGAAATATTCAGATCTGGTCAACTGCACCCGCTTTAACAAATGGCTTCAGAATAGCAAGATTAGATCACTGGAATAATGGGACTCAAACGAAGTGAGTCTCCACGTGTCAGGGATGATATCCATCTATTTTTCTTGGCCTTTTATGACAGTGTTGTACCACAAGCTCTGTTAACCTACTCAGTCCCTCCAAACCACTAACTAACTCTTGTGTCCAGAGCGAAGATAACCAGATAGTTACCCCAGCAGTCAGATATTCTCTGTGGAAAATGATATTCTTGCACCTCTTTCAGGATGTGAAGATTCAGCCAAATACTTTAAGTGGTCAAGATGGAATTTAAATCCAAGTCAGTCTGATTTCATCTAATGCTGATCCCCGCCCCCAGCCACCTCCTCCGCTACTCCACTGCCTCTTTCTCTCACCTCCCAAGTTCAACCCATAAGGAAGCCCTACGACTTTAGTTTATCCTTGAAACATACCCACCTTCTGACCACTTCTCATGACCTCCACTGCTCCCGCTCTGACCTGAGCCACTATCTTACCCAGGATGCTGGTGCAGGATGCTCCCAGTCTGGCCTCCCTGTCCCTGTCCTCATGCTTGCCTGAAGCCCCTGCAGTCTGCTCACAGCAGCCAGAGTAATCAGAAAACACAGTCTTCCATGGCTTCTCATCTCTTTCAGAGTAAAACCATGAGTTTTTATCACCTACAGTGTTCTCATTTCAAACTTCCACATTATCTTACAGCCTACCCTCCCACTACATCTCTGCTCTCCTTGCAGTTCCTGAAATGCTCTGAGCACACACTCACCTCAGGGCCTTTGCACTAGCTGTTCCCCCTCAGTCTAAAAGGCTTTTAGCTAGCTTCCCTCCCTTCTTTCAGATCTTTGCTTATGTGTCACCACATGGGAGAGGCCTTTGTTGATTTATCTAACTGCAGAAACAGCCTCCACTACCTATATCCTATACCAGTGTCCCCCTACTAAACATAAGCTCTGTAAGATTAGGGACTGTTTTGTGCACATTTATGTTCCTAGTGCCTAAACATCGTTCTATGTGCTCAGGAAATCAGTATTGTTAAATGAATGCCTGTTTTACAATTACACCATTTTTCCTTTCATTCTTTGTATGTGGACATATAAATTCCACGTTTGGAGACAGGTCTCTTGTAGAATTATTAGCCAGCATTGGTCAAGGGTTTTCTTTGTGCAAAGCATATAGGTTGAATTCCTTCATTTTGAGCTCAAATGCCAAAATGTGTACCTATTTTTTATTGCCATGTAGCGAGAACTCTCTGCACCCTCAGAACAATTCCTTTTTCCCAACATTTTCTAGGCTATTTAAGGTTTTCTACCAATAAGATAATCAGGGTCCCCTTTGTAAGGAAAGCTGATTTCATTGTCTGCGAGTGGAGATTTCAGAAATAGAAGATGAATACACAAATTCAAGGAAGTGAGGTGCCCCTGATATATCTCACAGGAGCCTAACCTGTGCCTTAGGAATATGTGCTAGCCACACTGGTGAATTTAATTCCCAGAAACAGCAAATTAGACCCCAAATCTAGAATCCCATATTGTGCAAATAGACTGAGGCCTGGAGTCCTCTTGTCCATGTTATCCCAGACCCTTGCCAAGAACTGTTCTGTGATCATTTATAAATATGAGAAGGTGCATTTAGTACACAGTTGACTGCACATGAAACATGCTCTGTGGGAAGTCCCAGAATTCCGTATTTGGCTCTTGAGTGTCTGCCGTGCAGCTTTGAGCATCTTCTTTACCGCTGCTCCATGGCATTAAGTGGTAGTAGCTTTCCTGCTCTGAACCAAGACCCCTCAACTGTTCTGTAAAGACCAGATACCAAAGCATTCTACTTGATTCGGGGGAAGGGATAACCAAGTTGTTCCAGGGATAGATAGATAGATAAATAAATAAATGATTTTTTTGGGGGGTGGGTACCAGGGATTGAACTTAGGGGCACTCAACCACTGAGCCACATCCCCAGCCCTATTTTGTATTTCATTTAGATAGGGTCTCACTGAGTTGCTTGGCACCTTGCTGTTGCTGAGACTGGCTTTGAACTCGATCCTCCTGCCTCAGCCTCCTGAGCCACTGGGATTACAGGCCATTAACAGCTTTTGCTTTATGACCTAACCAGTTATTTTCAGTTTAAGATTCTAAATTTGGGAAATCAGGATACTTGCCCGCATCTATTGCTGTCAAGGTCAGGTTGTTTCTGAACTGGCAAAATTTGTATAGCAACCTGTTGAGCTTAAACAACTTCAAAATTTTTCTGCCCAGAACACTTCCCATAAAAGTATGTGTATCTTCTTGACCTGTTTCCCATGATGTTTTCCTGAGCAAGGACAAAAATGGAGTCAGGTGCAGTGGTGCACTAATCCCAGCAGCTCAGGAGGATGAGGCAGGAAGATTTTGAGTTCAAAATCTTCTTTGCCTTTGTTTAGATAGATCATCTGGCTTAATCTTCACAGTATTTAAAATTTTGGTGTAAACGCTCATTATCAACTTTATGGTGTAATAATCTTATGGACCATAGCGGTAGAAAGGGCCCTAAATACTACTACTCTTCAGTGCTATCCATATGAAATGGGTTTTTTGACAAGTTCTTTCAGTAGGTATTGATTGTGCCCCTACTGTATACCAGGTGCTGTTCTAAGCATTGACAGTACAGTGGCAAATGAGGAGGGTGTGTTCTAGAACTTGATACCATCCAGTGATTGGATGTAGTTTTAGTTTTTTTTTTTTTTTCACTGCTGTTTCGCCTCCTTCACACATTGCCAGTGTTTGAACTTTATTACCTACTTCTTAGTTCCCTGAGAATATCATGTTCTTTCATGTCTCCCTATTTGTTTATATGGTAGGCGCCTCCACTTTGTTTAGGACTTAGCGCAAAAGCACCATGTCAACCACCTTGATTTTAAACCCTTATGGAAGTAAATAAATACTCTTTACATAAGAGAATTTTGCATTTCTTAGTTGGGAAAACAATTGGACTTGGAATTCCTGTGTGCATCTCTTGTCCCCTCCCCCCAGAGCCAGGGTCTTTAGCTGAGTGATGAGCTTAGCTGAGTGATGAGTTAACTTGTGGCACCATCAAGTGGTTCAGTCAGGCAATGCAGTGTAATTTTCTTACAAGATCAAGAATCCAGTTTATGCCATATGCATATTAAAGGGGAGAGGAAGGAAGGGTGGATGGAAGAAAGGAACCAGAAATTATAATGCAATTGAAAAGTATAATTACCAGACCATCTGCATCTCAAGAGGCTCAGAATTTAACAGAATCTTAGCAGGTTTGATCTATATGTGGGAATGTTTTTTCAAATCCTCACTTTTTTTTTTTTTTTTTATAACCAGTAAAGCAGAGACACAGAGATGAGAAAAGGTTTGCTTATGTTCCTTCATTATTTGAGATCAGAGTATAAACATATTTTCTGGGGTTTTTGGGTGCTCAGCTTTGCTTGGTGAACAAACTTGACTTACCCATTGAACTCCACATTTTATACTTGGTGTCAGTCAGTGATAACTCTTTGGGCTGTGTTTATATCCTCTCAACAAAACTTTGGTTTTGAAATCAAAGTCTTTTTTTGACCAAAAACAAAAAACTTACTCCTTAAGTGAAGGGTAAATGGATAGTGATATTTCCATAAAAACCCAAATTGTCAAACATTTTAAGTTGGATCAGATACTCATGTGCTTAGTGAAATTAGTTTACTTGGTGTAGGTTTGTGGCTTCAGGGGTAAGAAAGAGAAAGAGGGAGAGTGACAGTGGCCAGTCCTGGGGTTCTAGACTCTGTTGGGTTGAAGTTTCAGGTTACATATCAAGAGTGGTGAGCTGTATTCTTTGACTTATACTTGGGGGTGGGAAAAATACAAAATGACAAAGCCTGCATATATACATAGTGCCAAAGGGACAGGGAACCACTCCTTCCAGATCTCTGCAAGAAGGAAACCCATAATGGAACAGACCTTAATTACATTCCTAATGTGGAAGTTTTGATTTTGACCACCACCTGTTGGAACGGATCCTCCTCTTTCACAGAAGCCTCGTGGTGATTTATACCATTTATACCCTCTCCTTTCACACAAGTTGGACAGAATACGTTCACCTTTGGTGAACTGCAATGCCCATGTTATTTCAAATTACAGAAGAAACCTCTTTTTGTCACAACTCAGGACTCGTTGTAATAGGGTTTCCTGTTATGGGATTCTATGTTGAATCACATCCAAAATGTACCAAGCATAAGCAATAAATGACATTCATAAAATTCCTCTAAAAGCTCACATTCAGTTTTGTCAAACCCTATCTGTCCTGTCAGGTGTCTTTGTTGCTCAAGCAGTTTACACATTGTTTATACAGTCTTTCCAACCACCTCATCCCCACCCACCCATCCCCACCCCCCTCCAAAAAAAAAAAAAAAAAGTTAGAAAGAAGTAGTCCTATCCTCTCACTAGCAAAGCTTATAAAACTCAGAATCAGAATGCTAAGAAATTAGGAAAGAAAAGTGATAGTTTAAGGCTAAGAAAATGAAATATCTGTTGTAGGACTAAAGTTTATAGAGCAAGCTTAATTCATAATAAATTATGGGAGAAATGAGTACCATCTCTTTAGAAGGATACAGTGTCAAAATTCTTACTTACCGGTTCTGCACACCAGTGTTCCATTCAGTCAGGTCATCCTCTCCCTCAGTCTCCGCTCTCTGGATTGCTATCAATACCTTCTTTTTCTTTCTTTTTTTTAAAAATATTTTTCTTTAGTTGGAGAGACACAATGACTTTATTATTTATTTGTTTATTTTTATGTGGTGCTGAGGATCGAACCCAGTGCCTCACAACATTAGGCGAGTGCTCTATCGCTGAGCCACAACCCCAGCCTCAATGCCTTTCTTTTAAAGGTTCCAGACAGTGTGTTTCCATTTCTTTTTAATATTTTCCTCAGTCTCATTCTGTTTTATTCATAGATTGACTTACTACAGTTTGTTTTATGCTTCATGTGTTCTCTCAGGCTGTGTTTAGATGGCTGCTTCTCTTCTTTCTCTACAGCTGTCAGTCAAGCATCACGTCAGTTTTGAGTTTGTGGGCTTCTGATCAGTGACATGTTTTGTCTTTCTAGAGTGTCCTGCCATTCTACGTAGCTACAAAACTGGCTAAAATCCGAAAGCCAACTTGGGACAAGCCCTCTTCAGAGACATTTGTGAAATCTGCAATTAAAACAGTAGGCTTGCAGTCCCGAACCAATGGATACCTGATCCATTCTCTTATGGTATGTTGATTTTTAAGTCTCACATCAGTACTTTCTGGTTTGGGGTTTTTCTTTCTCATTGAGTCACAAAACAGTGACACAAAATAGTATATATTGTTAATCTAACAGGGCATCTGTGCATTATTTTAAACGTACACCCAAGAACTTTAAAATCTACCTGTAAGTAAAATACTTAAAATTTAGTAACATCAGGTCATCGGCTTCAATTAGCCCAGATTGTATGCTATAATTACATATCTCCCCCATTTCTTTCTCTAGGGCTCAATAAACTCCATCCTGCCTTCTTGGATTTATCTTAAAATGTCCATGGGTCTCAACAAGTCCCTGAGGGCTCGCTATCTGAAGAAAGCCAAGAAGAACTAAACGTCATCCCACAGCCAGTTGCTTCTGCCTGTGCACATTCGCTGCAGGGCACCCACCAGTCCCCAGAAGTTGCTGTTCTCATTGCAGCAATTGCTAACCTGGCCAAATGTTGTCATGATTTGGAGGAAAAAAGAAGTTGCTTTTAGAAGTTCCCGACACATGTTCTGGATTCCACCAGAACTAATTTTGAAGTTTAATATAAACACTCATATAAAATGGATGTAGAACTCATATTACCAAGAACAATTTAATAGGAAAAAACATGATTATAGCAAATCACAGAATGACAAACATAAAAGCCATCTGTTCCATCTGGCCCCAAAGTCAGTGATCATTAGTATATTTTTCTAAAAACATACCATAAAATATAATCACTAGCAATTCTTTTTTTCTTTTTTTTAAAAAATTTTACTCACTTTGAGGGAATGGGGATTAATTAATTTGCTTGTTGGTGACAGTAATGATTTTGAAAAAATGGGGAATTAATTTGCTTATTGGTGGCCAAACTGTAATTTACATAGATCTCTATAAGGTTTTCTAAATGTATATACCAATTTATATGTTTATATGGAAGTATTCCTTCTAAAAAGTATAATCATGAAAGAGGGAATTATTTCTGACACGTAAAGCCCACTAAAATAAGCTTTATTATAACATGTTATTTCTTCTCAGTTTACACAAATGTAAATACTGAAACTGTGCAGTATGATTGAATTATAAAGATAAGTGGACCAAGGCTGGGGTTGTGGCTCAGTGGTAGAGTGCTTGCCTAGTACGCATGAGTCCCTGGGTTCGATCCCCAGCACCACATTAAAAAAACTAAATAGCGTACAATGAATCGAAAAGCTTTCTGCTGTCATGTAGAACTGATTAGAACTAATACAAAATAAGTTTTTTTTAAAAACGAAGTTTAAAAAAATAAAGGTATATTAAAAAAAAAAAGATAAATGGACCAAAATGTACATTGAGGCTGACCATCCCTATGGTACCACTGACACCCCAACTCAGGACCTGCACAGACCCCAGCCTTCTTTGTTTTCGCTTTGCACCAATATTGCTCACATGTATGAAAACAGACTACTTAAATAATAATGGCTATCATGGAAATGGCATTGTACTTCTTAAATTGGAACCCTACAGTACTGATACAATTAGCTTTAATAAAAGGTGATATAACCATGGGTTGAATGGAAGCATATTTTTTTTGTTCTAGAAACTTAAGATCATGTTTATGTTGGCTTACATAAGACTGACTTTTATCCTGCTTCAAAATCTATAGGGATATCACTGAGGAAGAATTCAATACTATGAAATACGCAGCACAGAAAGGTGGGCCTTTATCTAGGCTGTGTCTCCTAGTTTTAAGCACCAGTAAATTTGTAAAAAGAAAAGAAAAAAAATTAAGTTGGGTTAAGTGTTTCTGGCTATTAATTTTGCCAGTTCAGGACTTAAAAAGAAGGAAAACACACACACACACACACACACACACACAAATTACCATCTTCTGGGCTGGGGTTGTGGCTCAGAGGTAGAGCACTCACCTAGCACACGCAAGGTCCTGGGTTCAATCCTCAGCACCACATAAAAATAAATAAACAGAATAAAAGTATTGTGTGCAACTACAACTAAAAAATAAATATTAAAAAATTACCATATTATATCAGAATCATCATGGAAAAGAAAAGGTATTTTAGCACTCAAAAAGTAGGAAGAATATAATACAAGAATAAAGGATAGTCACTTAAATAAATGTAGCTTTATTCAATTTAAAACACATTCTTTGCCTTTTCCCCCTCTCTCCTCTTATTACAGAGATAGTGACACCACAATGACCTGGACAGTATTTTATATGCTTTCACACATTGGTTGATTGGCATGGTTGTTTTTGTGGAAAGGTGGAAGATAGGACCTGGGGGTAAATACATGAGGAATTGGTTGGCAAGACCAGTATACTGCAAGATACAAAATGCTTCTTCTGTTATCCCAGTTAGAAAATAGTTTGCACAGACATGCAAAATATATCTCAATTGGCATTAGAGAAAGTGTCTTAAAACAAAGGTTTGTACAATTCTGATTGCCCTAATGTGAGTCCCACAAGCACTTGGAATAAATAACTGTGAAGTGATATTGTTAGTCTTCCATTTTCTCAAATGGTCTTGCCCTAAAAAGATGAATTATAAGTTCTCATTTGCTACTTATTTCATTGAAATGTAATAATAGAACTGAACTTTATATAGTGAATGTTAATCCGAATATGATTCAATGTGTAAAAGATTTACTGTGATATTATTTTCTAGGAATGAAATGAGCTTTAGTACTATAATTTCTTATCTCCATTGACACCAGAAGTAAGCTGAGATTTCAGTGGTCCTGCATTCTGTTACTTTACTCTGTAGTTTACCAGTGTGAAAGCAAATGATTGAAGCTTTTCAGTATGTTGGAAACAATTTAGTTTAGAAATTTTTACTTTGTGGTATTCTAATATCTTTAGCATATTTGTACTGCTCATTTCATTGTGCAAAACATGTAAGTATGGACAATTTAAATTCCTTCATTGAAAGTTGTTACATTTGAATATGAAGTGTGTCACCCCCCCCCCCAAAGATGCATATGTTGAAGGCTTGGTCCCTAATGCAACAGTGTTCAGAGTGGGGTTTGGGGAAAAGGATTGGATTGTGATGACTGTGACCTCATCAGTGAATTAGCCCATTGAGGGATTCCTAGCTGAAAGGACTTTTGGAACGTGGTGGAAACTATAGGAGGTGAAGCCTCATTGGAGGGAGTGAATCCTTGAAGGCATGCCCTTGGAGACTCTGTCTTGTCTCTTTCTCTGCTTTCTAGCTACCATGAGGTAAGCAGCTTTCCTCCACCCTCACCCAGTGCCCTCACCTAGCTATCTGCCTCACTTCAGTCCCAAAGCAATGGAACTAGCCAACTATGAAGTGAAACCTCTGAAACCATGAGCCAAAATAAATTCTTCCTCTTTTGTTTTTGTTAAACATTTTGTCATAGTATTGTAAAGCTTACTAACATAGAAATATAATTCTTTTTTTTCTACTGAGATATATTTGGAGGCATCTAGAAATATAATATTGTATTTAGCATGGACACAAATAATTTTTAATGTGAATGGTGTATTACAACTATGTCCATTCTCCGTGTCATTAAATCGTAAACCAAATGAATAATACAAATGGCCATCCCGAGAGGATATAAGCAAGCTTAACTTCCACATTACAAAAGTTTCTAGATGTACTGTTCGTTAAATTTTTTTGAGTACTATGTGTGCTACCGGGGAAAATGAAGCAGGGTAAGGAAGATGGGGAAGCAGTGTGGATGAGACAGGTAGAAGCCTTGTTTGTGGTGGCCATGAATTCAGCCACCTGGGGAAACCTTTCAGTCAAACCAGCTAGTGCAGATGTCCAAGGAGAGAGGTATATCTGTGTTTCCAGCCCACACACTGACATACACACTAAGTGATATGTTTCCTGAGCATTTTGTTTCATGGTATATTTTAGTTATAACCATTTAATAATGAAGCAGTTTTACATTCTTGAACATATTCCATTATCTTTATGCATGGCTAAATTTAGTTTGCTAGTATTTTACTTGGGTTTGTGTAAATAGATTTGTGAAACTTTCTCATTTTTTGGTCTGGTTTTATTATCAAGATTATAATTATTTCATTACATAATCTGGGAAGCATGGCCTATTTTACTGTACTCTGAGAATTATAAAAAAATGGAACGACCTATTCTTTGAAAGTTTCTAAAACTATCTGGTCCTAGTATTTATTAGTGAGGAGACTTTTAACTACTGAGAGTTTCTTTAATGATAATTAGACTATTCAGGATTTCTAATTTTTCTTGAATCAATTTTGAAAAATATTCTAAGTAATCACTTATTGCACACACATAAATGTATTAGCATAAAGTAGCTCAGGGAAATAAATGTCTTATTTAAACTTCACTGAATATGTACTTAATATTTTCTTTTCTGATATTTGTGTCGTCTTTCTTTTTCTTGACCATTGGCCAGAAGTTTGTCCATTTTATTAATTTTTTTAAGAATGAAATTTTGACTTGATTAATTCTCTGCCCTTCTCTTTCATATGCTGCTTGTTGATAGTTTATTCTGTTTGTTTTTTTTTATTTCATTAGTTAGATATTTAACTCATTCATCTTCAATTTTTTCTCTTGAATAAGTATCTAAATGTATCTGAATTATCTCCTTTGCTACATCTCACAATTATGTATGTGAATATAAATGAATGTATATACACAGATACACACACATTTTTATTGTTTTTCAGTTGCTAATATGAACATGATGATTCCTCTGACCTATGAATTATTTAAAAATGTGTTTTAAGTGTGCAAAACTTATGGATATATATATATATATATATATATAATTTTTTTTTTTTTAAGAACCAAACGTTGGGCTGGGGTTTTGGCTCAGTGGTAGAGTGTTTGTTTGCCTAGCACGTATGAGGCCCTGAGTTCAATCCTGAGCACCACATAGGATAAATAAATAAAATAAAGGTATTGTATCCATCTATAGCTACTGAAAAATATTTTTACAAAAACAAATGTTAATATTACCATTAGTAAGACAGTGTGTGTTTATGTGTCCTGATGAGATGCCCTGGAGACACGAAGCACTGATGTGCTCTTCCTGACCAAAATACATGACCTGAACCTAGTCAGTAAGAAATACCAGATAAAGCTAAATCAAGGAATGCTCTCGGAGTTAGCAGTCGCTGCTTGTCAGAAGTTTAAAGTTAAATGAGACTAAAGAGATGGGACAACGAAATGTAACACATATCCTGGAGTGAATTCTGATCCAGATGAAATTTTTTCAGCTTTTGTTCAATGGGGCATTTTTAAAACAATTGGTGAAAATTGAGTAAAATCTGTAAGTTAAAAAAGCATGCTGTCAATATTGATTTTTCAGGTTTTGATAATTATATTTTGGTATAATTGTTTTAAGAAAAAGTCTTCCTTTAGGAAATACACACTGCAGTATTTAGGGATAATGGAACATTGTACATGCACCTGAATCTCAAGAGAAGAAGTCAGTGAATTATATATAAAGGAAATGGTACAGCAAATGTAAAATGTTAACATTTGGAGAATCTAGGTGAAGGTATGTGTGAATTCTTTGTACTGTTTGCAAATTTACTGTAAATCAATTTATTTCAAAATAGTTAAATTTTTCTTGTTCTAATTAATTTCTTTGTGGGCAAAAAAACATGTGAGTATGATATAGCTTAGGCAAATTATTGTGATTTTTCTCTGCCTTGACTTTGCCATCCAAAAAGTGAAAACATTTCATAGATTGTTGTGAACATAAGTTAATACACTTAAATTACTTAGAGCCCAACCAGGCATAAAGTGTGTGTGTGTGGGGGGTGTTTGTGGTGTGTGTATGTGTATCTCCCTCCCTAAACACTAGCCCTGAGCATGTTACCTTACATGGAAAAAGGCGTCTTTTCAGAGTGATTTAAGTTAAGGGCCTGAAGATGGAGAGACTTTCTTGGATTATCCAGATGGATCCTAAATGCAATCCCAAGTGTCTTTTTTTTTTGTGTTTTTACACGTACATACATACATATGTGTGTATAAAATTTAAAATCTTTTAGTTATAGATGGACACAATATTTTTGTTTTTATCTCATTTTTATGTGGTGCTGAGGATCGAACCCAGTACCTTATGTGTGCAAGGCAAGCACTCTGCCACTGAGCTACAGCCTCAGCCCCCGAGTGTCTTTAATAAAAGAGTAGGATAATTATATTTTGGTATAATTGTTTTACAAAAAGGAGAGAAGTCAGTGTGACCACAGAGGCAGAGAGCAAAGTGGTGTGGACACAGCCAAGCAATGTCACTAGCCACAAGATGAGACATCCAAGGAGAGAGTATATCTGTGTTTCCAGCCTGGAAGAGGCAAGGAACGTTTTCTCCCCCTAGATATCTGGAGGGTAAGGACCCTGCCATCAGTTTAACCCTGGAACAGTAATACTGAATTTGATGTTTGGCATGTAGCAAACTTTGTTTCAAACCAGTATGTTCATGACCATTTGTTAGCCTTAAGAAAACAAATGTAAACTTTTTATTATTAACTATTGGAAATTTTTTGAAACTTGTTTGATGTTCAGATATGTCCAATTTTTAAGTATCCTCCATGTGCTTAAGAAAGTTTTTATTCTAGTTATTGTTTACTATGTCTTTGAATCAGATTTAATCATGGTGTTCAAATCTTTCAAATCTTTGCTAACTTTTGTCTACCTGACCTATCAAAGATGTTCACATTCTCTCTTTGTAATAGTAGTTTTGTCAGTTTCTTCTATTTTAATCATTTTTAGTCAATGCATTTTATTGAGTGAAATTCAAGTAATTCTTATGTCATCCTGGAAGGGACTTCCTTAATGGCAGTGCTTTTTGTCTTAACACCTGTTTTCTGTGATGTCAGTAATCACCTTTGCTTTGTTTGGGGTATTATTTATTGCATATTTTTCAGTCCTTTTACTTCCTATCTTTCCATGTGTTTATGTTTTAGCTTTGAATCTTATTAAGCCAAATAAACCTTTGTCAAAAGGCAGAAGCCTTTTGAGACAAGTTCATCCCATTTATGTTTATTAGTATTTCTAAAGCATCGTTAACTTTTCTGCCATATTATTTCTGATATTTGTTTCTTTAAGTGTTGTTTTTTCTCACTTGATGGACTGCTGGTTTCTGTGTTGTTAGTGTCTTAGATGCTGTTTCTCCCTCTTTGTTTGTTTATAAATTTTACATTGTATTTCCCTGTATTTACTTCTTCAGCTTTTTCAGAGCATACTCAATACAATCTAAAATTATGTGGTGACATGATGCTATCTTTAATAACAAGGTACTTTAGAACATTATTGTGATCAACCCTTTCCTGATTTACATGCTGCTGTGGACCATTATTCTAATCTAATTCTAAAACCCTGTAAATTAGGGCTGGGGCTATAGCTCAGTGTATAGCACTTGCCTAGCAGCATGTGTGAGGCACTGGGTTTGAACCTTAGCACCACATATAAATAAATAAAATAAGGTATTGTGTCCATCTATGACTAAAAAATAAAACCCATAAATTAGACATTTTTGTTATTTCATGCACACACCTGTGTATAAAATAAATTGCTACCTGTTTATCTATTCTTTATACACCTTAAGTCTCAGAAAATTTGAGCATGTCATAGCTTAACTGGCACCATTTCTTTTCTTTACTGGTGCTATTTAAAATAGTTGTGTGGTTTAGAATGGATGGCATCTTGAAGTTAGATACTTGATCTTTGTACTGACTGCTGACTTCCAGTGTTGGGGTTGGTGTTCAGAGGTCAAAATCTGTGTGGTAGTTTTCTGTAGTTGATATATACTTTTTTTTTTTTTTAAGAGAGAGTGAGAGAGAGAGAATTTTAACATTTATTTATTTTTTTTTTTAGTTCTTGGTGGACACAACATCTTTTTTTTTTTTGTATGTGGTGCTGAGGATCGAACCTGGGCTGCACGCATGCTAGGCGAGCGCGCTACCGCTTGAGCCACATCCCCAGCCCTATCTCTGGACTTTTTTATGATACCTTGTGACTTAGTGTTTCTGAGTTTCATGTCATTGTATCTAAGTGTGGAACTCTATCGATACTTGGCTTCCAGTATGCTATTTTTTAAATCTATGAATCCATGTCTTCATCAGACATGATCTCAGTAGTAGGCAGGAGATATCAGGCACTATCTCATTGTCTGCAGGTGAGACTTCAGTTTCAAGTGCTGTGTCTTCATTCTCTCCATCCCTCTTTCATTCTTTCCATCTTTGTCTCCCCGAGCTGCATGATGTATATTTCTTTCATAGCTTCATTCCAGTTATATAGTTTTCTCCTATGTCTTAATCTGCTATTAAATCTATTCACCACACAATTTTAAAAGTATATTTAGATGTCAATGAACCTTTATTTTATTTATTTATATGTAGTGTTGAGAATGGAACCCAGGGCCTCACACATGCCAGGCAAGTGCTCTACCACTGAGCCACAACCCCAGCCCTCACCACAAATTTTGTTATGTTTCTCATTTTTAAAAGTTCTTTTTTTTCTTAAATTATTTATTTATTCTAATTAGTTATACATGATGGCAGAATGCAATTCATTTCATATTACACATATAGAGCACAACTTTTCAAGTTACTGCTTGTACACAAAGTATTTTCACACCATTCATGTCTTAGGTAATTATGTCTAACTCATCCCAATGTCATTCCTGTCTGCTTGCCCCCCGCCCTTCCCCTCCATCCCCTTTGCTATATCTAAAATTCCTCCATTCCTCCCATGCTCCTCCCCATCATCATTATGAGTCAGCATCCTCGTGTCAAATAAAATATTCGGCCTTTGGTTTTGGGGATTGACTAACTTCAGTTAGCATTATATTCTCCAACTCCATCCATTTACCTGCAAATGCCATGATTTTTTCTCTTTTAATGCTGAGTAATGTTCTATTGTGTATATATACCAAAGTTTCCCTATCCATCATCTACTGAAGGGCATCTGGGTTGGTTCCACAATTTAGCTATTGTGAATTGTGCTGTTAACCAGGTGTGGTGGTGCATGCCTATAATCCCAGTAACTCTAGAGGCTTAGGCAAGAGGATCACAAGTTCAAGGCCAGCCTTAGCATCTTAGCAAGGCCTTAAGCAACTTAGCAAGACCCTGTCCAAGAATTAAAATTAAAAAGTGCTAGAAATGTGCTTCAGTGACAAGGTGCCCCTGGGACCAATTCCAGTGCCAAAAAAAAAAAAAAAAAAAAAAAAAGTTCCTTTTGATTTTCATTTAAACCTATTTGGTCAATCCCTAATAGCTTCCTACTGCTTGTTCAGTTTTACAATTCAGTGTTCAAAGTTTATGTCACTTTAACACATGGAATTTTATTTTCCGTATCTGGTGATTCCAATCTTAAGTTCGTAAGAGTCTAAATCTGTTGTTTTTATTTCTTATAGCTTTCACTCAAAGTGGTTCATTTTCTTTGTTAATTGGAAGTCCTATTTGGTTTATTTTAATCTGGGGGAGTACCCTTCTTTTCTGAGTGTGGGGCCTTTACCAGCCCAGTACCACTCTGACCCCATTTGAGGCATCTACAAGACAGGAGTCTCAGGCTTCGTTCTTGTGCTTTTTAGTGATTCCAGCAACAAATCTTGTTCCCAGTGCTAGGTTTTGGCATCATCCTCAAGAGGCATCCACTAGTTTCCTATTGTCTTGCTGCTCACTGCATCTAGCTCTGACTTCAGTTTCATCATGTTTTTCCCTTTTTGATTTAGTGTGTTTTCTTACCCTTAGAGTTTTCACTTATTTCTTTTGACTCTAACCTTGCAGTCAAATGCTTAGAGTGGTAGCAGATTCATTATGCAGGGGTTAGTTTGGGTCCTGGGCTAAGTACTGGTTTTATATTTTACTAGGTAGGGATCTGGTGTTGATGCAAGCAGACAGATATAGAATAGAACCACATAGCAAAATGTAAATCTCTATAGAGAACAAAGAAATAGAGACAACTTCTAGCTAGCATCCATAGAGACACAGAGTTCACTTTGTATTTTTGTTCTAATTTTGCCCAAATCCAGTAGTATTTGGCTGAACTTGCCAGAAGCCTCCACTGATGTTTCCTCGCCTCTTTGCTTCTCTCTCTCTCTCTCTCTCTCTCTCTCTCTCTCTCTCTCTCTCTCTCTCGTTCTTGCTCTCGCTCTCGCTCTCGCTCTCTTTTCTTTCCTCCCTCTGTTCCAGTGTAGACAGCTTTATTATTTTTAACAAGATACCTGAAATCATCAACTTCAAAGGAGGAAAGATTTATTTATTTTTTATTGTATTTTGTGGTACAGTGAATTAAACTGTACACTCTGGGCTACATTCCCAGCCCTTTATTATTTTTTGTATTTTGAGACAGGGTCTCACTGACTGTCCAGGCTGTCCTTGAAATTGGGATTCTCCTGCCTCGGCCTCCCAATTAGCTAGGATTCAAGGCATGTGCCAACACGCCAGCAGGAAAGGTTTGGCTCACAGTTTGGAAGTTCAGTCCGTAGTTGGTTGGTGCCACTGCTTTTAGCCCTGTAGCAAGGAAGCACATCTTGCAAGAGATAGTGGCAGAGGAAGCTGCTGACCTCATGGCAGCCACAAAGCAAAAAGAGAGGTGGGGACAGGGTCCCAGTATCACCTTCAAGGATATGCCTCTGTATGACTTAATACTAGTTCATCTCTAAAGGGTTCTACCACCTCCCAGTAGTGCCACAGTCTAGGGGACACTTATCCAAACCATAGCAGATATTTTCTATTGACTTTTTTCTCTGAAATAACAAAATGTTTTAGAGCAATTAGAAGTTTACAGAAAACTTGAGCAGAAAGTACAGAATTCTGGTGTGCCTCTTTCCCCCAATCTCCCAGAGTTTTCTCTTATGAACATCTTGCATTGGTACAATACATTTTAGATGATAAACTAATATGGCTATGTTACTATTATTAGCTAAAGTGCACAGTTTACATTAAGGGTCACTTTTTTCCCTATGGATTTTAACAAATGTATGTTATATATCTTCATTGTAGTATTGTACACAGTATTTTCACTCCTCTAAAAATCCACAGTACTCTGCCTATTGATCCTTCCCTTCCTCAGTCTTCTGAGGAAGGTAACCTCTGATCCTTTTTTAGTGGGGGTGGGGGGGTTACCAGAGATTGAACCCAGGGGCACGTGGTCCTTGAGCTACATCCCCAGCCCTGTTTTGTATTTTATTTAGAGTCAAGAGTCTCACTGGGTTGCTTAGCACCTCGCTGTTGCTGAGGCTGGCTTTGAACTTGAGATCCTCCTGTCCCCGCCCCCTGAGCTGCTGGATTTGCACCACCATGCCTGGCCTAATTCTTTTAATGTCACTATAGTTTTGCCTTTTTTTATAAAGTCGTCTAGGTGAAATCATATGGTATGTAGCCTTTCAAACTGGCTTCATTTACTTTAACAGCATGCATTTAAGGTTTATTCATATATTTTTCAAGCTTTATAGCACATTAAGTATTGTGTCCATCTACAATTTTAAAAAAATTCTCCCTTATCACACATATTTTAAAGTCCTTATCTGTTCATCTCTACATTTGGATCATCTGTGGATCTGCTGCTGTGATGTTTTCCTCTTGATCCGTCAGATTTTTTCGGCCTCCTTAATGTCTCGTGATTTTTAAAATTATGTGGCAGTCAGTGTTCTTTCCCTCCAGAGAGGGTTTGCCCTTTCCCTGTTAGATTGCGTCAGGACTGATGGCTTTCAGGCCAGTTAGAAATTGAGCTGAGCCAGGGCAAAGATGCCTACTGATTAGAGTCAGTGCCCATGTCGTTTCAGATGTCAACAAAACGAGACTGTTAGGGTGTTTGTGGGCTCTTTTCTCTCAGAACTTTGTTTTTTAAATATCAAGACTACAAGAAGTTCCACCTTGTCTTCCCCCCGAGCCCTGCACCCCTATGTGCTGCCCCAGCACTTGGCACATGCCCCAGGGGCCAAACTGGCCATGTGTTGGGGTTCCCTAGCTTCCTGTCCATCACGCCATCCAATGGCTGTCATGGAGCTCTTAGTTGTCTTTCCCCTAGTAGAGGTGCCTTTGTCAAATTCAGTCCTCAGCTCTGCATGAAGAACGTGGCCAGCTCACCAGAGAAGGGCTTTTCTTCTAGCATTTCAGTCTAACAGGTCCTTGTTGCTTCCACAGGTCTCCAGTGTCTTCAGAGAAGAGAAATGTATAACTTACTTGTTTATATCGTAAGTGACAACGGAGGAATGATTTGTTGCTGCCATATGTCAAAAGCAAAACCTCCACTAAGTTTTCAATTTTAATTACTGTATTATATATTTTAATTACTATATTCTTTTTCAAAAATACTTTGTCTTTTTTTTTTATGGTTTTGAACCTCCCCCTGCCCAAGTACTAGGGATTGAACCCAGGATTGCTCTACCTCTGAGCTACATCCCTAGCCCTGTTTATTTTTTTACTAACTTATTTTGAGACAGGCTGGCATCAAACTCTTGTGATCTCCTGCCTCAGCCTCCAGAGAGGCTGGGACTTTAAGTGTGTGCTATCCCATCAGCCATGATTTTATTTATTTAAATATATTAGACATCCTTATATTATGTTCTGCATTTGATAGTTCCAATAGAACAATAATTTTGTATATCTGTCACCCTTGTTTCTGCTTACTCATGCTGATGGTGCTTTATTATATTTTTCATGATTTGTTGATGTGTGAGTTTTTGTTCATTACAATTACAGGTGCTCCTTGACTTACAAAGGGGTTACATCCTCAAACAGCATAAATTTAAAATATTGTAAGTTGAAAATGCACTTCATGCACTCACCTGCTGAACATCATAGCTTATCAACTCAGTCCATATAGAGTATTCATTGTCTACCCTCTTCATGACGTGGCCCCTGGGTGCAGTGGCTTGCCATTACTGCCCAGAATCTTGAGAAAGTACTGTAGCACATATCCCTAGCCCTGGGAAAGATCAAAATTCAAAATTCCAAGTCTGATTTATACTCATATTGCTTTCACACCATGGTAAATTTGAAAAATTGTAAATTCATGGCAAATCTGAAACATTGTAAACTCAAGGCCTTATTAAGTGCCAATTCCTCATAGGAAGACTTGTGTTTGCATCAGACATGGGGCACGGCCCATTGTGATTTACTTTAAATTGAATGTCTCAGCTTGTATAGTAGTTGGGTTTTGGGTGGTGGTGGTGTTGGTGGGTTATGGAGTGGGGCCCACGAGGAGGAAGGATTACATTCAGCCCCTAAACCTATGTAAAGTTAGGCTAGTGGCCTAAATCCTCGGGGAGACTTTTCCCCTGGGCCCTGAGTTAAGGCCAAGAGAGAAAAACAGCTCTTGCTGTTTACCTCCCTGGGTATCTTACCTTGCCTGGTCCATCCTTTCTCTGAGCATGTGGCCCTTCCTGGGTTTCAGCTTTGTCCCCATCCTGTCCCAACCCACCTATCCCTCCTCCAGGGACATCCGATTAGGCTACTGGGGCATTACACATCCCAACTTACTCATCTCTCTGGGTTCATGTTCCCACTTGCTCTTGGTCTCAGAGGAATTGTCTTTTGCCCGGGTTTTCTTGTTTACTTACAGGGTATTTTATCTTTCATGTGGGGGTGCTTTGCAGCAGACACCCTTCAGGGCCTCCACCCTGTCTCTACATGCTTCAGTGCATCAGGTCAGATTTTCCTGTCTGACCTGAGGTATTGGTAACACTACAAAACCACTGGTCTGTCTCTGGGAGTATAAAGATGCAAAAACTGGTAGAATCCTTCCAGATGCATGCCTTATAAATGTGATCTCTGTCTAGTAAGTGAAACTAGAAATCTTTTAAGAGATATAAGGGCCATTTTTTAAATTTCCAGTTTATCCAGAGTATTATGCTATGCATAGGGATAATTTGGGCTCATTATGTTTCTTATTCAGGGACACTCTGGTGCAGACATTGGCGATAGTCAACCTTGGACAAACCAATCGCTGTGACTACCAAGCACCACACAGCTATGAGAGCACTGTAAATGGAGCCTCAGATGAATACACACACTACTTAATAGCCATGTTCTCTAAGGGCAAAAGACAGTTTGGGCACATCAATTTTGTTTTCTTGCTTCTTTACATAATGCGTTTACTTCCAGAAAGTGGCTAATTTACCCCTAAGGCATGAGGGGGTGTGCATGCTCCACTAGTCATTAACTTAATCATTTCGGGTACTTCATTTTTTTTAAGGCAATAAGCTTTTATAGATTATTTGCTGACAAGCATCCTAACCACTCCAAAAAACCAAAAACTGTGCCTTAGATACACACCTAAAACAAATGGATGTGCAACGACTTCAAAGTAACACCCTTCTGTGAGATGGGAGATGGGGTGAAGATGGAGAAGGGGCGCTTGATGTCTGTCATGACTCGTACCATATGCAAATTAGCATTTAAGGTTTACCGTGCCTCCCAAGGCTGCCGGGGCTGGATCCTTTCTCCTCTGAGAGACTCTTTCCCTCCCTCTCAATTCCCACAGGAACCTTCTTCCAGTTTCTCAGTGTGGTAGATGGATTGCAAAGGTGACACCAGTGCCCTTGCCTGGCTGGCATTCGCTTTGTCATGTGACTCTGCAGCCACTCCAGTCAATAAGGAAAGCCTAGTTCCCTGCTCTGGAACCTGGCTGGCTTGCTCAGGTCATCGTGGGGAGTGGAAGTGATTCTGTGCCACTTCCACTCTGGGGCCTTAAGAGTTCTTGCGTGTTTGTACAAACAGCCCCCTTTCCCACCTCCTTCTCTTCCTGCCTCCACTATTAGAACATGGAGTCAAGTGTTGGAAGCCATCCGTGAACTGTGCAGGAACCAACTTGGCATTGAAGCCATGAAATGGTATCTGGGGTCTTCCAGCGGCACTCCTGCTGCTGAGACTGCCCAGGTACACGTGCATTCCTACCCAGCTCTGACAGGTTCCACACAGCACGGGAGGTGGGGGGACCTGCTGAAGCCACATAGACACACAGCCTCTCAGAGATGGGTGTAGCTTGACAAGATGCCAATCAATTGTTGACTGCAAGACACTGTGAAGCAGGATTCCACCTCCTGAAACCTTATCCCTGCCTTTGATGTACTTCCCTTCAATAAGAACTGCAGCCATTTTCTAGCTGTTCAGTTCCATCTCCTACCAGGGCTGGAGAATCTATAAGGCGCTCCCTTAAGACCTATTTTCTGGCTCTGGATCTTAATTCTTCCCTATTTCAGATTTTAATTTTCTCAGATGGCTTATCCCCTCCTGAGCAGAAAACTGCCCTGGTTGGGTGCTGGTCTCCCCATGATAGTTAAGAGCAGTCTAGACCAGCCAGCCCCCCTCTGCTGACCTACCAGCTGAACCTGACTGAGGTCAGCAGAACATATGTAGTATTCAGATAGCTCAAGGACTCTCAGTCACATTACTCCTAAAAAGGAGTAGGCTTCACTTACACATTCTTATTTCTAAATAACAGTAAACAATAATGGTAGTTGACAACCCCCTGGGTTACATCCCACCCCCTGGGTTATGTCCCCCATGCTGGAGTTTCTAGCAATCAAACAAACGTCCACCTCCCCTGCTAGACTGCAACTTCTGTGGGAGTAGGAATGAAGTCCATGGTGATTGCTGCTCTGTCCCCAGCATCTAACAGCAATGGCTTCACTCAATACCAGTACTTACTGATTTAATGAGTAAATCATTGCATGTACGAGTGAATCTTCACACAGTCCAGCAAATGAGGAGAACTGAGGCTCAAAGGGCTTGAGTAACTTATCTGAAGTTACCTGCATGGAAGTAGAGAGACCAAGATTTGAACCAAGGTTTGTCTGAAACACAATTCCTATGTACTCTTTTTTAAAAATTTTTGTAGTTGTAAATGGACAGAATGACCTTATTTTATTTGTTTATTTTTATGTGATGCTGAGGATGGAAACCAGTGCCTCATGCATGCTGAGCAAGCACTCTGCCACTGAGCTAGCCCCAGCCCTCCTATGTATTCTTGAAATGTACCTTTTGTGATTTTGAGAATTCAGTGTTTCCAAAGAAGAATCTGCCAAGCCATCTAAGTAAAGTGATCAAGAAAGATTTATGAGCTGGGGGTGTGACTCTGTGATAGTGTGCTTCCCTAGCATGCACAAGCCACGGGTTCCAAACTCAGCACTCCAAGAAAACAAAACCATAAAAATGGATTGTAACGCAGGGTGTCTTCACTTTTGAAGTCACTAAAAGATACCAGCTGAGGTCCCAGGAAATGGCTCCATATGCCACTTGAGAAATTGTCTTCTCTCCTAATTTGATTTTCATTCTACCATATATTTTCAGAGAAGTAGCATAGTGACATCATGTGGCATCATGGTTAATTCTCTGTAAAATGGGACTAATAATGCCTGTGATATCAGATTGTTTAGAAAACGACATGCACACATGTACACAATCACAGCAACACTTGGTCCTCAAAAATGTCAACTACCATTATTGTTTACGGTTATTTAGAAATAAGAATGTGTAAGTGCAGCCTATTCTTTTTTAGGAGTAATGTCCTGAGAGTCCTTGAGCTATCTGAATACTACATATGTTAAAACCTATTTCATAAAGGCTTCACTAGCCACTGTCACCTCTAGTAATCTTCCTGTACTCTGGTTTTTTTTTTTTTTGTCTGCTATCCACAATTTCACATCCAACAATATTGTTCACTAATTGCTGCTCACAATTTACCCTGTGGCTCATTGGAAGGAGATTTCTCTCTCCTGCAGCATCTACCATCGCCTTGGCCATTGTCCCTGGGGAGTTCTTGTCAGGTCTGGGGAAGCGCCCTCAAACCCTCAAGGTTGTCTAGAGTTGGCAAAGACTGGAAACCTCATGGCAAACATGCCACAGAATTGGCAGGTTCCCTTCCCACCCACCTCCCTCAAGCTGGAAATCGCTAAGTCTCTGGCAGCGAGAGATGGGCTGGGGATTTCTCAATGCAACATCTTCACTGAGAGCGATTAGCATGATGTGCCATTATTTTCTTTGGATGGGATTTTCTCAGGAATACAGCAGCAGGTGCTCCACAAGCTACGTATGATTGAGACAGGGAGTGTTTGGCAAGACTCTGGTGTGAAAATCAGCAAGCGAAAATATGCTGCAGTGTATAGCTAACTCAGAATCATTTCTGAGAGCTACCAGCCCTTAAAGCATAGGTTTGGCATCCAGATGATGAGAGAATGGAGAATGATCACCCTCCCAAAGCAGGCAGCTAGAAAAGGCAAGAGCACTCTGCAGGTACTTGGGGAATAAAGCAAGGCATTGTTAAAATGCAGATCGCAGGGTGCTGCCCCAGACCTACCAACTAGAATGCTGATGGGGGCCCGGAATATGCATTTTAACCACATCTCCTAGTGATCTTAATGCCAATGGTTTTCCAACCACATGCTGAGAAATACTGGCTTCAGCATACAGACAAGGCAACCAGCAAAATCTCCTTTAAGAGGGTTGGTCTCAGCAGAAACACGAGGAAGCAATGCAATAGTGAAGAGCCAGGGAGGGTGAGGGCCCAAATCAGACACGAATCAACTACTTCCAGAGGCCACCCATGGGCTGGCCACTGCTCCCAACCTCTGATACCACAATGACAGTTGTCAGTCAGGACTCAGGAGACAAGAGCTATGAAGTAGTTTGGACAGGAAAAAAATCAATCAAAAAATTATCCATAATATGAGATAACCTACAAGGGAAAAGGAGAACTTTGAGAAAACCAAGCACAGTGCATGCAAGGAGCAGCAGTGCCCATCTCTGGGTTGAGGCGGAGCACCGGGGAGGGAACAAATCCAGGACACATGGGACACAGTACGGTCACGGTCGGCTGGATGGTGAAGTCTGCCAGGTGCTGTGCCGAGGGAACTCCCATGCTGCATGGGGAAGTGCCAACCACTGCCAGCCCCTGTGTACTGCAGAGCCATCTGGGAGGATGCGTCATTGTCCTAGCGATGCTGTGACAAATGGACACGAATGGGGTGGCCTGAAAGAACAGAAATTTGTTCTTTAGATGCCAGTAGCCCAAAATCAAGGTGTCAGCAGGAACATGCTTCCTCTAAAGGATTTAGGAAGGAGTCTCTGCCCTGTCCAGCTTCTGGGGCACTACGTGTTGCTGGGCTCGACAGCGTCACTCCAGCCTCTGCCTCCATCTTCACGTGACTTCCTCTCCTATGACTCTGTTCCTCTCTCCTAATCTGAAGACTGCTGTCATTGGATTAGGACTCACCTTAACTCAGTATGACCTCCTTGAGTATACCTGCAAAGTCCCTATTTCAAGATAAGGTCACATTCACAGATTCTGGATTTGCACACTATTTGACCCAGTGCAGAAGAGCCAGGGAACCAGGAAGAAGTTCCCCTTCCTCCTTCAGGGACCTCAACTGATGAAGTTTTAATAGGGGTGAGGTGGCAAGGGAGGACTGTCCTAGTACCCCAAGCAGGGCAGAGAAGGGTGGGTTTGAAAAGAGCCAAACGGATTGAGAACTCACACAGCCAACTCCTTCCGCTACTCAGTTGCCTTATGCCCCCTCTGCACACATTTTAACAGCTCCATTTCCACCTATAAAGATATGATATATCCTTCATATAAGTGATGAAGTTCTGAAATTTCAAAACTCTACCCACTGCTGACTATGTTTACTATTCCTCAAATCCAGTCATGATCCTACTGAATATTCTGTTAGCCTAAAAATCAAATTGTAAAAGTAATTTCCAGCAGTGTGTGTGTGTGTGTATAAATATTGGGATGGAGGGAAGAGAGTGGTTATCATATAAAAAATTAGCATGTACAAGGAAGGAGAAAAATACATGAAGCCCATCAGTCTTTGGTTATGAAGCCACAGTTGATATCTGTGGTTGCTTCTTTTACTACTCCTTCCATATTTCCCTTGCTTTTTAAAAGTTTTTTTAAATATTTATTTTTTAGGTGTAGATGGACACAACACAATGCCTTTATTTTTTTATATGGTGCTGAGGATCGAACCTGGGTCCCGCCTGTGCTAGGCGTGCACTTTATCGCTGAGCCACAATCCCAGCCCCAATTTCCCTTGCTTTTAGCTAGAACCTCAGATGATTGGTTCCTTTTCCTGGTGGAGGACCCAAATCCTTATTCCTAAGGAACCAAGTTATTAATCATTCTGTGTTGCTGCTGTTAATATTATGAACATGAAGCACTAAGAGGCAACCCAGAAAATCCCCTTGGTTCTAAATTCAGTCCTTGGCCCCTTTATGAAGCAGCAACACAACATTTTCTGGGTGATTGGAATCAATCACTCAGCCAACAGTTTGGTTCAGTGTCATAAGGAATCCAGAGTGGCCAGTTTCATATCCCAATTAAGTGGAACCATTGTTTTATCCCCACTAGAAGCAATCCCATCCTGAGAATTCAGTCCCCCAAACTAGTAGTGCTCAAATTTTGTAGGTCAGGAAACAAGTGGGTTACTATGTATTAATGAGAGAAGTTGCTCTCATTTCCAGCCTTTGATTCTCAGAGTCATGTGTTCTGGAATGACCATATCATGTCTGTGATTCAAGGCATATATTGCATCCAATAATCCAGAACTCCACCCTTTCAGGGGGTTGTCTTCCAACTGGGGCCACAATTGACTTTTCAGTCAGCCATTCTGTCTTTCAAGAAGCCCTGCTGTTTCCAGGGAGCTCATTCCATGGGCATAAACCCACTGATGTACTTCCTTTTCTGAAAAATGAGTTCCTTGACCAGGAGCAATGCTATGGGTTATGCCATGATGGTGAATAAGACATTCGGTTAGGCCACAGATGGTGGTGCTGGCCAAAGCAGTGTAGGCAAGGAAGGTTAAAAAAAAAGTCCATATCTGGAATATGTGTATATTCCAGTGAGAATAAATCTCTACCCTCTCCATGATGAAAAGGGTACAATGTAATCAATATGCCACCAAGTGACTGGGTGGTCACCTGAGGAATTAGTGACAGATGGTAGGCTCAGTATTCTTAACATTTGCAGATTAGGTTCGAGCAGTAGCATCACCCAGCTTAGTTTTGGTGAGGGGTAATCCATGATGAGCCCATGCACGTCCCCCACTCCTGCCCCCATAGCTACTTTTCATGGACCTGTTGAATAAGTCCTGAAAAGAGATTATCTGGCTCTAATAGAGGGTGCTGTTTTATCCACCTGACTAGTAAAACAATTCTTTACAGGAGATGCTTTTGATCAGCATTCAAGTGGGCCACAAATGTCTTCCCAGTATCGTCCACCTACTTTATCTTCCCCAGACTTCCTTATCACAGTCTTCCAATTGCTGATCCTTTCACGTATCCAACCATCCAGCCAACTCAGGACTCCTCATGAATCAGTATAGGCTGTACTTCTGGCCATTTCTTGCTAAAGACAAAGTGGACAACCAAAAGTACTGCTTGAGGTTCTACCACTGGGAAGCTTTCCCTTTGTCTCTGTCCTTCGAGGTCACGCCTGAGTGGGGCTATAGTGCTTCAGCAGTCCACACTGGGGTGGCACCAGCATTTCATGCAAACTCGCCTGTAAAAGCAGGCCATCTGGAAGCACTACTGAGTCAACTAGTTGTCAGGAATGCCAGAGGCTTCAGACATGGGTTGAGGGAGTGGAGGCGTGCAGCAGAAGTTGGTATTGAAGGTCTGCACTACCTGCTCATGCAATTTACTCCTACCTCCAGACCCATGTAAGTCCAATCTCTTATATACCATTTCCACCTTGCTGCTATGTATGGCCCACTTTAAAGCCTGGTGAGTCAGACAGCCCTCGGTCCATGATGAGAAGCCCAGAACACCAATAGTCACCTAATGTCCCCATGTTAGGTTTTCAGTCTCTACCAAGTTGCAGTTGCAAGCTAGAAGCTATTTATCTAAAGGAGAATAATTAGCAGTGAAGAAGGTCAACGATTTGCTTTAAAATTCTAGAGTTCTGAGTTGTGATTCTCCTATTAGTGCTCGGCAGAGGCTTCATACAGTGTCCCTACTGACAACAGACACAAGTATTACTTACACTAAGTGAGTGTTAAGTATTATTGCATCTCCTGGATCATAAGGTTCAAGTGTTAGAGCAGCTTACACGACAACCTCAACTCACTGCACAGTCTTCTGTTGACCTGGCCCACACTCCTTATCAGCAGCCTTATAGTTGATTCTGTAGAGTTGCATATTCAAATGTAGTATAACTTACCCAGCCAAAAGCAATGCACCTTTTGTCTTTCACCTTGGAGTGAATATCTCAACATGCCCCACAAACTTCATTGATGTTGGGGACCCCTGAATTTTTGTGGGGTTTATCTCCCAGACATGTGTAGTTCACACATGTCTTACTAAAGTATCTTAAATACTTTCTATCTTCTCATCACATCCAATCTGCATATTGTCATCATGATAGTAGACCTGTGATATGTTCTTCAGGATGATGTGTGGACTATTATGATCACATACAGTAGGAGGACTGAGCTACCCCTGAGGCAAGACTTATAAGAGTGTACTGTTGGCCCTGCCAAGTAAAGACAGATGTTCCTTGCAAGCTGATATGGAGGAAAAGGCAATATCAAGGTCAATAGCAGCATACCTAAAGCAAAGGTCATGTTAACTGGTTCAGTAAAAGTAGTATATCTGGGACAGCAGCTGCTTTGGCATCACCACCTGAATGAATTTACAATAATCCACAGTTATTCTCCAAAATCCATTTGACTTCTTCACACGTCAACAATGAATCAGATGGAACTGTGATAGGCATTATCATCCAATTTTCCAAGTTTTTGGCTATGGCATTAACTTCCAAAATTCCCCCTGGGGATGTGGAATTGATGCTGTTTACCATCTTAGTAGCAAGGGGAAGTTCCAGGATTTCCACTTAGCCTTTCCTACCAACTCGCCATCAGTCTATAGGCCAGAGAGTCAATATGGGTTTTCTGCACATTGCAAAATACGTCTAATCCAGTTATGTGGTCAGGAACTGTGGCTATAATCATAGAGTAAAACTATGAGACAACTGCAACTCAACCTTGAGCTATGATTCTCTCTCACCTGACCAGTGTAAGTCCTCGATTTTGCAGATGCTCCACAGTGGTAGTTTAGGTTCCTGAGGATTAGCCTCAGTTCTGAGCCAGAGTCCAGTGACCCCTAAAAGGTCTGGGTATTTATACTTCTCATCATGTAGTTTTTCTAGTAAAAAATGAAGAGTTGGAGGAAATTTTAAACTATATACTTGTGTCAGTGGTGGGATATCCTCCCTTGAGCAGACCTGGCCTCCTCTTCAATTAAGAGATTTCAGCCTGTGCTATAACTTAGGTCTGGAAACTAGGTGGCAGACAACGTCTGTCCACTTTGGGAATTCAGGTCGAGTTTTTGGCTACTAAACTGAGGTTTCTTATTTTTTTTTTTGTATTAGATAGATCAATAATTTAATAGGGGACTTATCTATTTCACACCTAGAGATATAAGGGTAACTTCTAAAGATCCCTATAGGCCAGGTTTGTTTTTAAAATTACTGAAATATCCCTACTGCTCTATGGAGTTGATGTGCCCACCTTTGCCAACTACGTGCTGCCACTTGGCCTTATCACCTTCACAAAAAATCATGGAGCCCAATACAGTGGTGGCATCCATATGGTCATACCTCCCTTACAAAGGAGAGAGCACATACAGAGCTCTGCAGGATATTGAGAAATACTTTATAGTGAATACTATTCCTTCCCAACAGATGCCTTAACATTCACAGGAGAAACTTGCAAGAACACAAGCTGAACTAACATTGTAAATGTGCCCACAGGGAGATGTTAATACTTAGAGAAAGGAGTATCTTCTGGGCCTTCTTGAGGGACATAGCTTTTATGTTCAGGAACAAGTCAAGGTCATAAATGATAAATCTAGTCCAACAATTCTCCCTCTTGACTTTGGGCTTCCTCTTCCACATCATGCTTTAGCATCTCAATAGTATTAACTATAGACCACCGTTGAGTTAAAGTTTCAGTAAATCCAACCAACTAGTTGCTAAGAGTCACCTCCAGATGGATGAGTCGACACAGTAAGTCTGCAAGTCCATCTCTTGTAAGCGTGTCCACATGAATTAATTAGGCTTGATCTAATATTACGTACTCCTTTCCTTAGATTAGAACACTTAGAATCTACTTCCACATTTGTTTCCCAGGTTTCTGCTAATACATATTAGCAAAATCTTCTAATTCTTTTGGAGTGCAAACTATTCTCTCCTGTATGATAGTGTGTAAAGGCCCAACTACTGCACTGACATTTGAATCTAGATATGGGACTAGGGGCAATGGGACAGAAAGAGGGGCAATGGGTTGTGGTGAGTCTTGTGGAGAAGGAACCTCCCTTTTCCAATTATTTGGCCAAGGTAAGGGTTTCATAGCATTTTCAAGCAAAGAATGAGTAGTCTCCTCTGCCATAGTAATAAAGCTACTTTCCACAGTCAACAAAGAATCAGGTGAATTGGATGTTCAAGACTGTCAATTATCTGTGTCCAAGCAGAGTCCTTAGTTCAAGTTTGGAGGTTCCATTCCTTCCCAACTGATGCCTTAACTTTCACAAAAGAAACTTGCAAGTCCATAAACTGAATTAACATTGTAAATGAGTTCAAGGGTGATATCACATACTGCTGGCCACTGTGCACTGAAGATTTCAGCTGAGAGGAGCACAGTAGAAATAGGAACAAGAGCCCCTTCTTATTTTAGTGTTCTTCCTGTATCCTCTGTTGGTGAAGCTTACTGCCCATTGGGCCAAATGACAAGGGAGAAACATTCTAGTGTTCTGAACCAGGCAATGAGGAGTGAGTTTGAAGCTGAGGATCAATGGATTCATCCATAGTACATCTGGTCTTCATTCCTCTCTGATGGTCTCTACCACCACCCTATGATGAAAACACAAGTACTGCAAATAGAAATGAGGAAAAGAGACCAAAACGAGGACATCCAGACCAGAAAGACCATCTTCCTAATACTATATACTTACCTGTATCTGGGATGACCAATCATCTGTTTGCTCAGGACTGACCGGTAATTAACACTTAAAGTCCTGTATCCTGAGAAATCCCTTAGTCCCAAACAAATTGGACTGATTTCTAATGCTACAAGTGTCCCAGACGTTTTCTAACTTTCTGTGCACCAGAACCATCTTGTGCATAGCTAATAATACATGCATGTGATTTTTTTTAAATGCAGTGATTTCAGATGCAAACAGGCCATGGATTGATTTTTGAAAAACATTCAACTTGGAGGCTGAACAAGTGTTAATGATTACTTGTAGGGACTCCTCAATCCAGACTTCTTCCTGTTCCAAAACTATAATCATCGAAAAGAACAAAATAACATCCTTTGGGAGCTATAGCCAAGGTTCCTAAGCCAGCAGACATTGACAAATTACTAGTTGATAGAGGGGAAAAGATAAAAAAAAATACTGTCAGGCCTCCCTCTCCTTTCAATTTTAAGATAAATCATTTTCTCTTCAATGTCAGAAAGCATAACAAAGAGAAATAGATGCTGTGAAAATTGGACTTGACAGTAGCAACAATATGGGTACAATTATAGGGTACACTGAGCTTCCTGCAGGTAACCACTATCTAGTATCAGGTATCCGAACATGGACCACGTTCGGATAGCTAACTTAAATTCAGTGCTATGTTTACTGCTTTCACATCTTAAGTGCATGGCTTAACACAGCCACTTTTAAGAGGCAAGAGCGCAGATGGAGTGAAGAGAAGACACCCTTCTTTAACACTTTTTAGTTTTATTGAATTTCTGTTGTTTTCCAGGCACTGTACTAAAGTCTTTAAAAACATCACTTCATTTAATTCTCCCAACAGTAACCATGCCCATTTAGAAAAAGAAGTGGAGTATCAGCCCCAGGTGATATACACCTACGAAGTGGTGGCATTTGGACTGGAATTTAGGTCTGTTCCCTCGGGCAAACCTTGCTTAACGCTGTAGAGCAGAGACCAACAAGGCGTGATCCCAGGTCCGGTCGTCAATGCTACGATCCAGGCAAGTCCAGGCTGCAATGTGAACATAGAGGACGCGCATCTTAGGCTTTCACTGTTTCAGGACAAAACGCAGATCCGTTGGTTGGGCGCACTATGACCTGGTACTCCAAGTCCCTCGCTCTCCCAACGGCTGCGCTGGGACGCGGTCACTCTTTCCGCATCTCCAGTTTCGAGGAGTTCACGTCCCCAGGACCTGGGCTTAGAAGGCGTGTCTTCACTTCCTCCCTCGACAGACCCCGTCCTCCCGCACCCAAGCACCTTCAATCCCTGCCCTCAGCTTCAACCCGGTTCAGCTTCTTCTGCGCCTCGGCCCTCCAGGCGCAGGGCACGTGGAGCTACCCGGATTCCGAGCCGGGCACCGGAAGCGGCCGCGTTGGCCCGTGACGTCTGAAGGAAGTGCATGACGCCGCGTCCTGTGGTTGGTAGATGCCTGAGTCTGTGCTTCATTCTTAAGGTTCCCCGTCGGACCACAGGCTGCGGAGGGTCAGGCACCCGGGCGCTGCTTTTAGGCGGAGCGACTTTGGATCTCCGAGCCGCGCTCCGCCCGCAGGTGCTCTCTCCGAGCTTTCCGCTGGGGGGTCTCGGGCTGGGGGTGTGAGGGCCGCCCCTGAGGTCCGTTACTGGGTGGCCGCTGGGACACATCCTGGGCTTCCTTAAGGAGAAGGGTCTAGATTAGGGAAAGGAACCAGCCCTGATCCAGGACAAGGCTCGCTTAATCCGCACCCCAACGTAAGGGGGGTGTGTGTATTGATTTCTCTGTTTACTGAGGAAGAAGCGGGCTCAGAAAGGGGCAGTCATCTGTCACAGGTTATGCCGCTGGGAACTGACAGATGTGGTTGGAGCGAGTCCTGGCAGGCCCCAGAGTGCCTGCAGAAGGAGCCTTGAGCTTTCTCTGCACAGGGATCCCGGGCTGGAGGCTAACAGGCAGATTTGGGACGCCACAGTGGAGTGACTGTGGGGTTGGGGATCTGGAATATGATTTTTCAGCAGTTGGCCCCTGACAAATCACATGCTTCCCTGTGCTCGGAGTGTGCGGGTGAAGCAGGCCATGGCCCCTTTGGGGATGACAGCTAGTTGTTGTGTTAAGATTTTAAGGCCTTAATTCAGAGAAAATGCCAAACAGGGACACGCATCTCGTGGGACTAGAGAACTGGTTTTAATTATGTCATGTACTCCTATAGGCAAATGGCAACCCCTATCATCTCCCTACTTATTAAAGGAAGTAATTTTTATCATCTAGGAGAAATTGTTAAACGTAAGATTCCTGAGCCCAGCTCAGCTCTATTGAATCTGAACGTTTGGGGCATGGGACCTGGGAATCTGTAAGCTAAACAAGCTATACAATGAACTTGTTACTTTATTTACAGAACTTGAGATGTGAACCTTTTTAAGACCCTTAAAGAAGCGAGTTATAGATTCAGAACATGTGGCCTGACATCCTTTGTTTTCCTTTTTTGTAGCTGTGAATACTTCTGTACAATGGGTTAAGCTTTTATTGACAAAAATATCAAGACAGTGTTACTGGCTGTTATGAGGTGGATTTTTTTCAATTAAAGACTGGAACTTATTTAAATTTTAATATTAATATACCCACTATTAATTTCCTCAACATACATACTGGCACATTATCTGCAGTGTTTTTATTTTTTATTTTTAGTTGTAGTTGGACATAATACCTTTATTTTATTTATTTATTTTTATGTGGTGCTGAGGATCTAACCCAGGGCCTTGCATCTGCTAGGCGAGTGCTCTACCACTGAGCCACAACCGCAGCCCTACAGTGTTTTTTATAAAGAATAACACCTTTATCTATCCTAAATCAGATTTTTCTGGAGGCAGGCCATAGATATTTTTAATTTTTTTTAATATACTGGATTTTTTTTTTTTGGTACCAGGGATTGAACCCACTGAGTCACATCCTCAGCCCCTTTTTATATTTTAGATATAGGGTTCCCCTAAGTTGCTTAGGGCCTGGCTAAGTTGCTGAGGCTGGCTTTGAACTTGTGATCCTCTTGCCTCAGCCTCCCAAGCTGATGGGATTATAGGTGTGTTCCACCACACCTGGCCATACTGGAGATTGAACCCGGTGGTGCTCCACCACATCTCCAGCACCCACTTCCCACCTTTAAGGCAGAGTCTTTCTGAGTTGCCTAGATTGGCCTTGAACCTGCTTCAGCCTCTTGAGTAACTGGGATTACAACACGTGCATACCATTGTGCCCTGATTTTCTTTTTAAATTTTATTTTTAACTGACTAATGATAATTGTATATCGGATACATATTGATGTTTCAATATATGTTTACATTATAGAATGATTAAATCAAGCTAATAAATTTATCACCTAATAAACTTATCATATTTGTGGTAAAAACATTTAAAATTGATTCTTAGCAGTTTTGAAATGTACAGTCACCATTTCATGTATTAGATTACTAACACTCCTCTTGTCTAAATGAAACATTGTACCCTATGACCATTGTCTTTCATTTCCCCCTTCTGTCCCTGTCTCCTAGCCACTAATAATCACCATCTACTCTTTACTTTTATGAGTTTGACAGATTCTACACCAGTATTTGTCTTTCTATGCCTGTCTTATTCACATAGCATGAAGTCCTCCAGGTTCATTTGCCATGGGTGTTTTTTGTTTTGTTTTTGTTTTGGGTACCACAGATTGAACCCCGGGGCACTTTACCGCTGAGCCACATCCTCAGCCTTTTTTAATTTTGAGACTGGGTCTTGCTAAATTGCTCGGGGCCTCACTAAGTTGCTGAGGCTAGCTTTGAACTTGTGATCCTTATGCCCCAGACTCCCTAGCCACAGGGATTTACAGGCATGCTCCACTGTGTCTGGCCCGAGGGTGCTTTTAATAAGCTTCTAGGGATGCTTGATAATGGAATATGGAAATGTACTTGGAAACTGAATCTTAGCCTATTTCTCAACGTCCATATAGGGGACAATGGGAGTATTACAGCTTCCTTATGTAATTTGTGATAGTTCCTGGTTTTAGAATTTCTTAATATGCATGTCTGAAAGAAGTAAAAGTACTATGATGAGCTTCCAAAGGATAAGTGAGCAGTCCCAAGTGACTTAGTAGGCTCCTTGTTTGAGATGTTGTGATGACAGAAATGGATTTATGTAGAAACTCTGATTGTTATTGAGCCATCTCTTTTGCCTGAGAGGATTATAATTACCTCTTAATAGGATAAGCTTTCACAATCCTAACTAAAAGGGCTTTTTTTTTTTTTTTTTAACAGCTATCTTTGTGTGGTCTATATCAGGAATGAAATCATCTGAAAGCTCAGAGCAGAAACCTTTTTGGTCAACATGGAAGACAAAAGAAGGCGAGCCCGAGTGCAGGGAGCCTGGGCTGCCCCTGCCCAGAGCCAGGCTGCAGCGAAGCCAGGCAAGAACCTGTAGGACTTGTGGGGGGGTGTTCATGGGTGTGGACAGCTATCATCCTCTTTTTTTATATATCCTTTTGGCTTATAATAAACTCCCATTTCAGTTGATGTTAAGGAATTGTTTAAAACATAGCTGGCATTTTGTCTGATTTTGTTTATGATGAGCTAAAGGTCAGTCTTTAGTGTTCCTCATATTTAGTCAGTACCTCAAACCCTTCACAGTGTGCAAGGTCTTCTATTGACTTTACCAATTAATTTGTGATGTCATAGATATTGTCTCCAAGTGGGTTTTATTGGTCCTTACCCAGCAGAAGTTTATGGGAACGGACTTTTCCTTGGCTTAAGGTGATCCTTCTCCTATTTCAGCTACCACTGCTAGGAGCCATCTCCATCAGACTTCTAGTCAGACCTGGAGGAACAAGGAGCCTCATCTGTCTGACAGAGAGTTTGTGTTTAGAGAACCTCAGCAGGTAAAGTCTTGTTTCTCCTTCAACAGTAACAAACATAGCAGGGACTCAGATAGTGACTGAATAAATTTACTAATGAAGAACAGAGCAAAAATTCTATAATAATTAAGGAATGTGAAATATTTCAGTTCCCTCATATGTCTGAGGATTATTTGTATTCTTCCCCAGTTTATGGTCATATGTTATCTCCCCACCCTTTTTTTTTTGGCAGGGAGACTGTTCCATTAGTAGATGGGTGAACTTACGCCATGATTTGGGCTTGCGTGGGTAATATGAGTTCTCACAATTCTAAACCATGCTGTCTCCAGTGATACTACAGCAGATGTCTTTGGAATTGAATTGAAATTTCATTTATTGTAGCAAAATGCTTGAGTCTCTTCTGAAAAAAGAGTAGGTTCACTTTTTAATGTTTCTCTTACTTATTTTTTTTTCTTTTTTGCTGTGCTGGGGATTGATTGCAGGACCTTGCACATGTTAGGCAAGCGATCTATATCCCAGTTCTCACTTTTTAATAATATGGGGGGAAAAGGAGTTAAAAATCAGGCATCTTGCTAGAGTAATTATTGCAAAAATAGTTACCAAATGTCCTTATTTTATGATGTCTTCTTTTTTTTTTAATCTCCTTTATGTAAAGAAGGTTTTTCCAGATCTGCTGGCCAGTGGGAAAATTGATTAATTCTAATTGTATTTTTCTGTCTGCTAGTAAATCTTCTTCTTTGAAGAGTGGAATTGAGGATCTCTGATGGGATAGTGAGAGGTGGGAATAAAAAAGGGATAGTTATAAACCTGATTTATTTTGACCAGAAATGAGAAGATGTGGTGAATGAGTCTCCTTGAGGATTAGGAATCACTCAAGAATTAAAATCTGCCTGTTTCCTTGCAGGTAGTACGTAGAGCCCCAGAACCACGAGTGATTGAGTAAGTAACTTGCTGCCTTCCTGTAATTGTTGCCCACAATGAAAGGGAGAACCCAGGATCTTTCCCTCACTCTGAACTTTCTAGCTGGATGAGAATGGCCCAATAAGTGTCTTAAGTTTAGGCTGGAATGTGTCCATCTCAGATGTCTTTGAACTTGATCTTTTGGGAGAACTTTCTGAATCTGCTGATCATATGGAAAATGCAACAAGACCTCAGTACATTAAATTTTGATTCTGGTATAGATTTCCTGGCTGTATTTCATTGATATCTGCCGACAGTAAGCTAAAACATCTCTTGCTAAAGACAGAGGGGAATTTTTTCTGAGTCATCTGACCATGGCTTTTTGAGAAGTCTTGAAGTACCATTTTACTAGTTGTGCTCATGAGAGCTGCTAGCAATCCAGATGACCTTACACGCCCATTTATTAAAACCACATGATTGTTTCATAGCAATTTAAATGATACTAAATATTCCTCTTGTATTGATCTGTGTCAAAAATGGTTCTTATCCAAAATTGGAGAGAGTTGCTTTGCCTTCTCTCCTGGTTCTCAGTTTCCATCTGATATAAATAAATTGTCAATAAAACCTATCCTGGGCTGGGGTTGTGGCTCAGCCGTAGAGTGCTTGCCTAGCAAGTGCGAGGCCCTGGGTCAATCCTCAGCACCACATAAAAATAAACAAAATAAAGATATTGTGTCCAACTAAAATAAAAAATTAAAAAAAAAATAAAACCTATCCTTTCATTTTAGCAAATTAGCTTTAAGTGTGTGTTCTTACCCATGAGCCATCTGTTATGTTATTTGGCTATTTAAGCCAAACTGAAATAGCCAAATAACATAACATAACATAGAAGAATTTGAAACCAACACAAATGTCAACATACTTCAAGGAAAATATCTAGTCTTCACTTTGTCACTAGTTAACTTTATAACTAATCCTGAGTTAAGTTCTTCTCATCTCTCTGGATTTTAGTTTCCTTATCTGTAAAATTAAGAATTTGGATTGCATATCACTCAAGGCTTAATCTAGTTCTAATGGTCTTTGATTTAAAAAAAAATTAGTATACCACTTCCTTCATTGACGATAAAGGGAATAAGCAAAACCCATTCCAAATGGGACATTCAGGCTGAAAAAAAAAATAGGTAATTGTCAGTTTGTAAGTCAAGAGAAGGATGACAAAATCCATTCCTGTTTGCTCTAGGGTTTGTTAATTCTTGTTATCTAAAGTTAACTTTGCAAAATTTTATATTTTTAATAATCAGAAATGTGTTCCATATTAAGGGTGAGCCAGTTTCTAAATATAAGCCAAAATATATCATATTAAAACTTGTATTCACGCTCATACACCAGGAGATTATGTAGATAATTTACAGAAATGTGGCATTATTGTATAGACTGTATAGGTAATTTCTTTATTTTTGGCTTAAAGGGTCTGTAAGAGATCAGAGATCATGAACCACTAACTCCTATAACAGAAGGTGATATTGAAACCTGACCCTTTGCATATTCTCTGTAAGAAGGATCTGACACAGTTGTCTTGATTGATGGACCTGTCCAGTCTGGGCTGTTTTTCCAGGTCTAGCACACCCTGCGCATCTGCAACATTTCTATACTTTTCCACATTTGATTTATTTCAGTAAACTTTTTTGCCCATCTGCTATGTGCAGGCAATAGGGAACTATACCATCCCACTCCTTGTTCCCAAGGGACTGTCATCTAGAAAATGGAATAGACATGTAAACAAATTATAATCTTGTACATGGTAGAACAGTAGGTAGGTATGTGTGTACTAATACTAGTCACAGGATGAGATTGATAACAGTATTTGTATGGATTCAAGATCAGGAATTGTTTATAGGTGATGCTGAGTGAAATTTTTGAAGGGTAAATTATAATTTTCCAGGGTACCAAAGCTGAAGATGGATTGGGTTAGCGATGCTGGATGGCAGGAAGGCCTTCCAACACGCACGGGCTTAGAAATGCAGCCACATGTACGTTCAGCAGATTCCAATGGTCAGTTGTTGCTGGAGGATAATGAGTCTGTGGGAGCTTTCAGAGAGGAAGTCAGATCATGAAGACCTTGAAGGCAATTTTGGGCAGCCATTAAAGGAATTTACTCTGAGGAGAAACCACATTAACGTGTCTTTGAAAGCAATAGAAGCACAGAGCCCCAGGATGTGCTTGTTATTTACAGGATGTAAATACACCCTATTCCAAATTCTCCAAAGGGAAGATAACTCCATTTCTTTGTGTCTATTGATAACCTTTTGTGTAATGGATTCCAGGCTAAATTACGGGTGAAATATGAAAGAGAATGAGAATTTATTTTGTTCCACTTTTGTCTCCGTGGGCTGACCCTGTCTGCGTTCTGTTCACAGTGCTGTTAATGATGTACCACCACCTTGCTGTTTATTTCAGTGGTAGAGGAAGGTGGGGTTGTGCCTCCCTCCTAGTGCTCTCTGGTTATGTGATTTTAGTGAGCCAGAGTTTAAGACTCCAGAGGATAGCCCTTCCCCCATGCCTCGTGCTAACACCTCTCTTTCCTTTGTTTCTTTAGCAAGGAGGGTGTGTATGAAATCAGCCTGGCACCCACAGGTGTATCTAGGTAAGTGACTCCTTACTTGAAAGGGACTGTAATTATCACCAAGTTATAATCTGTTAAAACAGACTTGTAATTTCTGCACTTTAAGTTCTTGGGGAATAAGAATTTTGTAACATATAATATTCTAGTGTGAAAATATTTTCATAGTCTCCCTGTCAGATATAGTCACTATTACTACCCCAGCTTCTCAGATGAGGAACAGAAGCCTCGAGAGATTGAGTCCTTTTATAGCTGCGTAGTAACTTCATTTTAGAGTTGGGTTTAGTCTATCCTTGGCTTCTCTGCTGTGAGTGCTGCATTATATTATTATTGTATTATTTTTTGTGAATTACTTACAAATACTAATTATATAGTATTACATGTCATTTATATTGCTACATTAGGGTGGGTTTCAGTAGTTAAAGTACAAGACATTAGCTATTATTTTAAAAACATTTTGAAAATCTCACCTTAATGCATAAGCCCGCTAATTGTCACTATAAAATTAATGAAACATTCAAAACAAATATAGCAGAGCTTACACATCTAAGTGAGTTGCTTAGAGGATCTTCTGCTAGACTTGGAAGTCTCTAAAAAGTTCATTGGCACTGTTGTCATTATCACCCTGCTTGGAACCTCCCCTTTTAAGCAAAGTTAACAGCTACACAGAAACAGTTGCATTACTTTGGTTACAGCTTATTGTTAATTTGTTGTGGCTTCAGGTGAATTTTGAATAATGGAATGCACCTTCAGAGTGAAGATTGGCTGCCACCAAGGCTCTTCAAGAGACTATCCCATGGGCTTTCAGAACATTTCTTTGGAAAGATACACAAAATGATTTTGAGCTAAATTGGCATTGTTGAAATAAACATGCATTCAGTGAGAGAAAGGATCCTCATTTGCATCTGTTTATTTTGATAATGACATTAATGATCTCTGTCTTTCCGTGTAATTGGCATAGTCTCTTAAAAGACCACTAGTTGTTAAACTAAAGACGAGTATGATCTTTGGGTTGTAAATGAGAAAACCAAGCTTCAGGAGAGTTAACTAACTTTCCCAGGATTTCACAGCTAAAAAACATGCTGATAATTTCTGGCCTTTAAATTCTTGGTATTTTTATTTGGTAATACTCAAATTCTGAGTTGTGTTTGAATCAGTCTGTAGAAGCTCTCATGTATCCCTTCATTTGGCTTAACATGGAAGGAGTTTATTTTATATCTGGAGCATTGTGACCTGGGTGATATTAGCCTTTGCTTGCTATGCAGGGGCAAAATGACTTCATCTACCCACAGGAGGGAGGATCCAGGTGAACACTGCTCAGGGTTAGACATCTAACCCGTCTTTTCCATGTTCTTTAGCTAATAGCAGTTCTTTCTGCCTCAAGGGTGTGCTTGTATCCTGGCTTCCTTGACTTGAAAGAAGCTGACTGGATGTTGGAACAGCTTTGCCGGGACGTCCCCTGGAAACAGAGGATGGGCATCAGAGAGGGTGAGTAGATCTGCGAGGCGACAGTGGCACTGCCTTGGTCTCCCTCAGAGTGTTTTCCACTGTCTCTGCCTCTGCTCACCACAGCCAGTCTTAAACAGAGATTTGACCTGACACCCTGAGGAGGAGCAGGAAATAGCTAGTCACAGGGGACAGGAATACTCCAGGCAGAAGAGACTCTGGTGAAGGCCCAGACATCAGGGAGGCCATGGTGAGAGCACAAGGGGCCAAGGGAGGCTGGGTTGCCTGCACTGCTGACACACTCCCTTTATGTTGGTTTCTCCCTCTGTTACTTCCAGAGATGCTAGCTTCCTTCTTTCTTCATGGAGGCGTCCAGAGTTTTCTTTTTTTTCTGATCCTATTTGGCATACGTTTTTTTTCCATTTACTCTTATTGACTTTTAATTTTCATTTTACTTTCACCAGAAGATCCAGTTTCTTCTGGTTTCAGCATCAGCACTCACTGAACTTGTGAAGCTGAAGCAGAATTTATTACCTGACCTGGAGCCTGTCCTTCCTCTGTAGGCAGCCACAGCCAACGCTGCCTGTTATGCCACAGATGGTCACTGGGGGTCGTCTGTGCTCTAGCGCGGTGTTTCCTTCCTGGTACATTGTGTGAATTTAAATTTTCTGTAAAGAAAGAGGCAATGTATCCTGACTTCATTTTTGTTATTCACACATCAGAACAGGAGTTAGCTTTTATGGGGCAGCTTTCTCCCAAATCCCAGGAGTTTCTACAGCACAGCTTTGGTTGCATACCATACTTGCTCTGTCATTCAAAGTAATTGTTAATTTTAAACAAATTATAGTTAAGTAACTCTCTAATCCTTGGTTTTTATATCTTTAAGTTGAGCTAATAATAATAATACCTGTCTTATATGGTGGTTGTGTTAATTAAATGAGATAAGGCATGATAAACGCTTAACAGAATGCCTGGTACATAGTGAGTAGGCCTTTGCCAAGGTTAGCTGTCTTGTTTGTTTGTTTGTTTTGGCACTGAGGCTTAAACTCGGGACTTTGCCCCTGCTGAACATACACTTTACTGGTGAGCTGCGTCTCTAGTGCTGCTGCTGCTTTCTGTGGTTGTAATTGATATTAGTTGTGGGAAAAACAGCAGATCTATAGATAGCTTCCTCTCTAAATAAACTCAAACATCAAAAACTTCTGGCTAAAGCCAGCTGTATGGTACAGTTGATCAGAACCCTTTTCCTTTATTTGGAATCAAAAGGGCTTGTGCAGTGTTGAACACAGGGGTGATTGCTTTGCCTTGTTTCTCTCATGGACATTGGTGCCACAAATTCCTGCTTGCAAGGGTCCAGGCTCCATATCTTGCCTTTTGAGACTCTTGTTTATGTCATCACTGAAACAAACAAGTCACAGTTCTCATCTCAGAGCCTTTGCTCAGGCTGTTTCTGCTATTGTGCCTTCTCTGTCTCGTCTTCCTTGCTAGCCCTACCCACCCGTCCTACTCACCAAAGCCTAACTAACATGTCCATGATGCTGGAACCTGGGTCAGAGCCCATCCCTCTCTTCCTCTGTGTTTCTCCTGACCACTTGCACATTGCAAGGCCTATAGTTGACGCACAGTAGGTACACCTTGAATAGCACTAAACCATCTCAAGAGCCCTGTATTTTCTCTCTTAGATATAACTTATCCACAACCAAGACTTACAGCATGGTATGGAGAACTTCCGTACACTTATTCAAGAATCACTATGGAACCAAATCCTCACGTATGTTGAAATATTGTCCTTGGTGTAATTTTATAGACTATCTATTGTAAGTTTTGAGAACTATAGAGTAACAATAAGCTGTCTTGCAAAGGTACAGGAGGGTTACTAGTTCATAAAATCCTCTGGGTTTAAAATTGAGACTTTGTGCTTGTCATCCTTGATCCATAGATGAATTCAGGATGAGTGAAAACTGGAACTAGAGTAAGCTGGAACTGGAGTCCAGGATTTCAGAACATGAACTATTTCTCCTGATACCTCCCTACCCAGGCTTCTGTGTACACCCTGCTACACATTTGTTGTGTGGCTATATCCTTCTGCCTAGCCAGTGAGGTTAGAATGTCTTTTTCCATCTCTCAGACTTCTTTGCTATTTATGAAAAAAAATCTGACTTTTTAAATTTTTGTTAACTTTGTATTCATTCTATGCCTATATTTCCTCAGACTTCCAACTTATTACCACTTTGGCTTGTTTCTGCTGCTTTTTTGGTTTTTAAAAATTTCCATGACAGTAGACAAAGATATTTTAGTATATAAATTAAACTCGTCCAGCGGATGGAATTAAGATCCAAGAAATAACTCCCTGTTTAGTTCCTGGAATCTTGCCTTTGGCAAATAATGTTATGCTTTATTGAAAGAGACTGAAGAAAATGGAGTTTTGCTTGTGGCATTTGTATACAGAAATGTGACACATTTTGGAACTTATGGTAATACGTAAACACAAACCACCAATTACCAAAATGTTCACAGATAAAACATTGTCTGGGATATTTTTTACAAAAGAGATATGCTTTGGTTCCTAGGGCTGTATTTAGAATGTGACCTAAGAAAGTGTCGAGACCCTTTATAACTGAGGTTGATTTGGAAACATGGAGAGACTTGAATTAGGCCAGTCCAACATACACCACTACCCTTGTTTTTGTCAGAATTAATTACCTTCTTGTCAACAGTCACAGCTGAAGTTGGGGATTAACCTGGCTGTCGGGAAGAAGCTCTTTTTCACTCTAGTTGATCTTTAAAACAGGGTTTTTCAACCTCAGTGCTGCTGACATTTTGGACTGGATAATTCTTTGATGCAGGGCTGTCTTGAGCATTGTAGGATGTGTAGCGGTGTCCATGACCAATGGCTCCTCTCACACTATCATGACAACCAAAGTGACTCCAGACCTTGCCATACATCTGCTGAGGCATAACTGCCCTGATGAAGAAGCACCATTTCAAAGTAAATGTGTCATATGAGATTTGCTGAATAGAGTTTCTTATTGTCTTTCACTCTGGGGGACTTTTAATTTTTTTTGACAACCCTTCAAAATAATTTTGTATGACAAATCTTTTTTAAACAATGTAATGTGTGCTTATTATTTGAAATGAAGAAACTTAAAATAACATAAAGGAGAGTTCTAAAATTTTTGTATTTTTTTTCCCACCTGGTGTTTTAGTTCCAGTCTTTTTTACTTTAGGCAAAGATATGTAGAGGAATTTTTCTATCAAAATAAGATCAATTGTGCTGGGATTGTGGCTCAGCGGTAGAGCTTTCGCCTAACACGGGTGGGACCCGGGTTCGATCCTCAGCACCACATAAAAATAAAGGCATTGTGTTGTGTCCATCTACACCTAAAAAATAAATATTAAAAAAATACATTAAAAAAAAGATCAATTATGTCTACTCTGTTCCATTTAGCTATATATCATTAACATTCTTTAGTGCCATTAAATATTCTTCACCATATTTAAAAGCTGCATGATGTTCCATAACTTATTTTAAGCAAGCTACTTTTGTTGGATATTAAGATTATCATATTGGAATTCTTTAATCTGGAATTTTTTGTTAATAGATTTAGTTTATTTATATACTGTCTTGAAGTTGCCCCTTTCTCTGTTATTTTTTTTTAAAGGAGGATTCACAGTGTATATGCATGTCGGGGTACATTTTAAATTTAGAAATCATTATGACCTCAAGCTTAACATCCAATGGGAAAGAGTCAGGTTCAGTCATATGTTTTTAATTTTGTTTTATAAGATTTGTTCCAAATAAATCTTATGTGGACCCAGTGGGTAAACCAGATCCAAGCACTGACTGGCTGAGAATGCCACCATCTTGGTTACCCCTTCTCATACTGTAGACTCTGACCACCTTCCTGGTACCTAGGACTCTGCAAAACATTGTTTGAAATCTTTTTCCTCTGTGATTTTTGTTTTCTCATACTCTTTTTCTCAAATGTCTTTTAAGGATAGAATGTCTTCACTGAACAGTGAGATGACACTGAATTTTAATTTAGACATTCAGTTCTGAAGGATCTGTATATAGAGTATTGGTTAAAGAGTCTAAATTAATCCTCTAGTTCATTATCCCTGTTTTTCTCCCTTTCTATCTACTTCAACTACCAGAAATAACCAAGAAAAAAATATATACCCACTTCAAAATGTAATGCAAACTTGATGTTATCACAGTGCTTAGCCCCAAAAGTAAATCAGGGAGGTGCTAATTAGATTCACAGTCACATTATAGAAACACTACCTTTCTCCTTTATATCTTGGTTTTCTTATTCTAGTATCTGATCTTTAGCTCCATGAAGATAAGTTTAAAGCTGTAAAATAAATAGGAATTACAGATTACTGACATTATTTTTGGAATTTCACTTTGGAATTTGTTCTCTTGAACATAGGTTAGTTTAATAACATTTTTGTTGTATTGATCCAAGTTTTCTTTGTTGTCACTGTTTATTTTTTAAAATGCTCTGCTTAGGATATAATGCTGATAACTATAACAAGGACACCCACCTTCAAACATGGTTTCCATTTCAATGAGCGATGCTCACATATGCTTCCCTGGCACTTTTACCTGACAGTAACCATGTGACATACTTAATAATGTTGTGCTTGCCTTTGCCAAACACCTGTTCTGTCAGTACCAAACATGTACACAGACATTTGAGGAGTTCTTCAGAGTCACAGTTCTTGAGGAATAAGCTTTGGATCTCTGGAAAGTAGTCCATGAAACCTTTTATGGGGGATCTTCAATAGTATTATTATTATTATAATGTTGTTGTGCTGGGGATTGAACCCAGGGCTATGTGCATACAAGGCACATACTACAAACTGAGCTATATACCCAGCCCCAATAGTATTATTTTTAAAATAATATAAGACTATTCAGTGTTTACACTGTTTTGATTTGCACTGATGTTACAAAAGTGCTAGAGAATAAAATTGGTGGCACTGTAGCATGAATTAAGTAAGCATTGTCACCTAGCTATACTGGTAGTCATTGTGTTCTTCACCACCGTGCACTTCCAGTTTAAAGTTTAAAAAATGCTGATTTCATTTAAGAATTTCCCTTCATGATGAGTAGACATTATTAGTTTTCTTAAATCTTGGCTTTTGAGTGCATGTCTTCCTACTAGTTGGATGAAATTGAAAGTACACACAAAGCACCTGCTACAAACCAGAAAGCATTTGTTTGAGCTTAAAGCTGAACTAGCTGCTTTTTTTCATGGGCTATTATTATTTAGAAGAACAATAAGAAACAGACTGGTTATTCAGACTTGAGTGCTTGGTATCTATTTCCTCATAAATGAATGAAGTCGGTGTCACTTCAAGGAAAACAACAAACAGGATTTATTACTAATGATAGAAGTTGAACTTGGACAAGAATTAGAACTTTGAAAAACTGGTATCCATTACTTTAAGCCTGACTTCTTCCTATTACTTAGACTTTTCTGACGATGTCAGTATAGTATTAATGGATGTGAGTTTTGTTGTTGTATAATGAAATGTTTCAATGTCTAGAAAATCTGTATAGTAACTCAGTTGAACTAGTATTTTCCATATGATCCTGGGGAATGTTATGAAATAATATTGGGTTAAAGATTTCATTCAAAGTGCAAGCTGGACCAGTAGATTTAAATGCAAAAGAATACAAAAAGTTTGCTGGGTGTGGTGGTGCAAACTTGTAATCCCAGAGGCTTGGTAGGCTGAGGCAGGAGGATTGCAAGTTCAAAGCCAGCCTCAGCAAAAGTGAGGTGCTAAGCAACTAGTGAGACCCTATCTCTAAATAAAATACAAATATAGGACTGAGGATGTAGCTCAGTGGTTGAATGCCCGTCATTTCAATTCTTGGTATCCCCTAGCCCCCCCCCCCAAAAAAAACAAACAACAACAAAAAAGAACTCAAAAAGTTTAAAATGGTTTCAGATGCCACATTATTTGAAAGAACTGTAAACTACATATTTGGGTGAAGCTAATTTTTTTTTTCATGTACTTCAATGAAAATAACATTTTAACATACTGAATACAGAATCATAAAAGAAGAATTATCTTACTTCTATTGTCAGACATTTTAGAGATTTATAAAACAATTTTTTGCATTACAAATTATAGTTATTTTTATAACAGAATATTTATATTAACATGTAATGGATTTGTTATTGTACTTTAAATAAATTAATCAATAATTTAATCTTTTTCTTTCTTTCTTTCTCTCTCTTTCTTTCTTTGGAATTGAACCCAGCACCTCACACATGCTAGGCAAACATTCTACCACAGAGCCATATTCCCAGATCATCAGTCTTAATTTTTAATATGGTAAATATCAATAGCAGTAATCTATATAAACAAAAGTTCTTTGGGGTCCTCAATAATTTTGATAGGATAAAGCTTAAAAAACACTGTCCTAAAGTACCTATAGAACCCTTGAGATTTCTGGAAGTTAAGGAATTCTAGCAAAAATTCAAAACAGTGCAAATTCCAGTGCAAGTTTAAAATAGTGCAAACACTGAATAGTCTTATATTGTTTTAAAAATAATACTATTGGGGATAGGGATATAGCTCAGTTTGTAGAGTGCGAGCCTTGCATGCACATAGCCCTGGGTTCAATCCTCAGCATGACAAGCTTCACATAGGAGCTTCCTGTGGAAAGTGTAGCCCCTGACAGTTCTAAATACGCACTACCTCAGTGAACTCAGGGCACAGGAGGCAGGGCTGTGGTATCCCATGAAGTCTGCTGGAGTTTACAGCCCTTACAATGTTCAGGGCAGGTCATGATTCCTATTCTGTAGAAAAGAATTTTTTCCCCTCCAGGTTCTGTTTTTAGGAAGTTAGCCACTCGAAGTATTAAATGTCTTTTTTTAAAAGCAACTCTGCCCTTGAGAATCAAGTAAGAATAGATTGAACAGAGGGACATCCAGTGAGGAGTTCTTTCCCTCCTCAGACTTCTGTCTGGGTTTGTGCTACTTGGCTGCCCATCAGCTTCTTTGCTTCACTTGCCACCCTGATAACTTACCACAGGAACTGCCCTGAATATGTTGACATTTGCTTTTTGGTGAGGGCCATGTATTTAACACGAGAGAGATGAGGTGGGTAGAGAGGCCCTGGTTTTGACATTGCTGTACCAAATTTAGTACTTTTACAACATTCCACAGGTTAACTTGCTTCAAAATTAAAATGATGGAAGGAAATTAGGCTAACTCTTCTTGCTTACTGTTTACTCCATTCCGTGTGGTTTGCTTATTCCATGCCCCCATTTATAACTTGACCTATTTGCCCTTTCTTTCTTTTTCCATATGGCTGCCATCTCGTGCCTGTGAAACTGCCTCTGCACTGTCCTTGACCTGTTGACTACAGTGGCCTCCTGTGCTGAGCACCCTGAAGAACCGCATTGAGGGGAACACTGGCCACACCTTCAACTCCTTACTCTGCAATCTTTATCGGAACGAGAAGGACAGTGTGGACTGGCACAGCGATGATGAACCTTCACTAGGGAGGTGCCCCGTCATCGCTTCACTCAGTTTTGGCGCCACACGCACATTTGAGATGAGAAAGAAGCCCCCACCTGTAAGTATTTCTTTTTTGTCTCACCCTGCCTCCTATTACTCTGTGAAGAAAGTAGAGCTCCTAGAAGCTCCTATCTGCAGACAGAGAGGATACAAGTGTGGGTGTTGCTGAGAAAACATGTTCAACTGATTGCTTGCCCATAGTAAGCTTCTGGCCTCCAGAGTGCCCGCTTGTTCATTTACATATCCAACAGGAATGCCTGCACCATCTCGGTGTTGGGGGTCATGTCCATTGACTGAAAGAACTGACAGTCCTGTCCTCATGGAGATGCATTTAGTGGAGGTAGAAGATGTTGCTAATTACGCAAATAATTGCAATTGTGGTAAATGCTATGATGGAGGGCTTACAGGGTAACTCAAGCTCGTGGAGCAAGAAGGGAAAGTAAAGAGCTTCAGGAAAGATGCCCCTGAAGAAGCCTTCATTTTAAATGCTCTTCATGACAGCCCGGGCCTTGTGCCGCGAGAGAGTGTCACATGCACCTTTGTTCCTCCTAAGCCTTCTCCTGAAAGATTCATGAACCTCTCTTTTGGAGAGAGGAAACTAAAAGCCAGATTACCAGAGGTTATCATCTAAATTCACTTAGAAAAGCAGTGACTGAACTGTGTGATGATTTCAGTTTCTCATCCAGCTCTTACCTCACTTGCATGAAATTTGATACTAGGGCTATTAATTTTTTTTTTTTTTTTTTTTTTGGTGCTGGGGATTAAACCCAGGGCCTCCCACATGATAAGCGTGCACTATACTACTGAGCTACACACACTGCCAGCCCTAAGTTTTTAAAATCAAAAGTGTAGAACTCAAGACAAAGATACAGAAGTAGCAGGGACTCCAAGAAAAGAGTAAACTTCCACCACATTATCTTATTTCCAGGGTTTGTGTCTCTTCTTAACCAAGGATCCTGATTATTCAGCTTGCATCATTAAACCAGACCCAGTCAACTGTGGAGGCCAGTAGGCTGATTTTTGAACATGACCTAATCTAGGCCACATCCTTATTAGTCACTCAGTGCTGAGTCTGTTCTTCATCAGATATACTTCTCTAAGAATACAATTAAGGGGCCCTGGGCTGCCTTTCTGGGGTGTATTGGGTTCCATGCTGTGGGTATTTTGGAGCATATTGAGTTATTCTGAATGTATGCCAATAAGCACTTTTATTGGTATAATTTCCATTAATTAGTTTTTCTTTGCTTTTGTTTACATAGAAACTTTGGTTATGGTTGGCAGGGAATTGTGTCTTGCCAGTGTCTTATCAGCTTGTTCCCTTAGCACTTGAATAGACTTTACATTGTCACTGGCAAGCAGCCTCCATGTACCTAGGAGTGCCACTTGAGAATCAAGCTCCCCAGCCTTTGCTGTATTCTTGTTAGATTTGGTTGTGTTTGTGTACAGAGCACTCACTCAGTTAAATCCCAGATTCATGCTTGTGAAGAATTCATCTTGCCCTTGAGATGATTCCTGTTTTATGAATCACAGAGAAACACTGTGTGTCTCATTATTTAAGTTAAGACCTTCTCAAACTAGACGCATGAACACCATCATGCTGCCAGGCATGGTCTTGGAAGCTAGGCTTACCTTCCTTCTGCAGCTGTCCTTCCAGCCTTCTGATTGGCACATAAGCTTCAGGAATGTCATCTTTAGTATAATCCTTGTCTTTAGTGCTTCACAGTTATTTTCTTTGTTGCTAAGTATTTAAGTATTCATTCACTGTTTCTTTACACACAGACAGTCAGTACCACCACCCCTTTGGGGAAAAATGTGGGGCCTATTTATAGATTGGAGCTTAAAAATTCCTAAAGTATGCCTTCTGGGTAGTTAGTTTTACTATACAAGCAGTTTCCTACTACTAAGCATTAACAATGTTCTGGTGCCCAGAAACACCCCTTTCTTTCTCCTCTTCAGGCAGTAGAAGCTCTTCATTTTCTCACATAAAAACCTAATACGTGGCAATCAATAGCTATTTCTTGGTAATATACTTAAGTTATGTGACAGGTTAATGTGTGCACAGAGACCATTAAAACCATATACAACATTGTTTCTGTGGATAATCACTTAGAACAAAGAGAGAGACTGCCATTACTAAGGCTTTCTCTTTCTTAGATTTCTTGGAGTTTATTTTTAGAAACACCAGTGAAAGTATAGTACATAAAACACTCAAAAAGTGCCAAAGTCCCCTTCATTGTCTCCCAGTAGCAAGGAATCTGCACCATATATGGAAGCTGATTTGATGAAATATAAATCTAACAAATCAGACAATTTGTCTGAGGTCTTGAAACAATGCTTGCTGAGGAAAGGGTTGGAGAAGATATATAAAGATGTCAGTACCTCACATTGTTGGCTGTAGGAACTTTCAGCTTCTGGCCTAGTCCTAATTCTCATTGAATGTGTCACAATTTTCATGTATCTTCTGAATTCTCTCTTTTGTTTAAGATGGGGAAAGTTGATATATAATCACTCATCAGTGAATACGCCTCAGATGCTCATTCTTGGGTAAACAGGACACAAGTTTAAGTATGCGAAAAGACTCCTTCAGACTTCATTAATAGATTCCAAAAATCTGGGGCTTCACCAGTGTCACTAAACTAGAATGGCAGAAGCTTTTCTTTAAGTTGGCAGCCATTAGAGTATATATCTTCAGTGATCCTTTTGAAGGGAAATGGTTATTGCAAATCATTGTCTACTCTCTAAACTCAGATGATAGCTCTGGGAACGTAACTCTTGATTCATACTACCCAAGGTAAAGCATAAATTCAAAAGTATAAATTAGTTTAATCTTCTGTGTGGGCTTTGTAGGAGTCTGACTTTCTGTAACTCTTAGAGATCTATCACAGAACGCTGCCATAGGTTGTAATTGTCATGTCTGTCAACAAGACACTTTTGAGGTACCTTAAAGGTTGTGGGAGGGACTCTTTCAGACTCTTATTCACTTTGCTCTGTCAGATAAGCTCAAATCTCTTTGATTTGAGTCACAGTTTCTCATCTGAAGCTATCAGAGAAGTCACAAGATTCTCTGCACTTCATGCAGTATGCGGTTTTGAAACAAAATCATTTGTTTTGGGCTACTTTCAAAGAGAAATAATCTTGAGTTTTTAAAAATTCAAACTCCTCCTCCTCTGCAGCAGCTGCTGTTTTGACATCTGGTACCTTGAGTAGATCTCTGTAGCTGCTGATCTTCTAAGAGCTGGCCCAGTTCCATACACTGTATTCTTCACGATTTCTCCCCGTGCTGAGATGGGAAGGCAACCTTTGTTTCCTAGGTGTCAGCACCCCACCCCCATATCATGCATTTGGCTGAGTCTGAGTCCTGCATATATCATCCCTGGGTTTAACATCTCTCTCCCTCAAGGTGCCCACCCTTTTTTCACTATTCTGTGTCCTAGTCTATAAACTCTTGCTCATTTATTTTGATTTTAGAGAAAGTTTCCATTTCCTCTAATAATAGTAAGGTACTTGGGGGCTGGTAGACTTGTTTGATCTTGTTCTTTCATTTACCCCATCCCTTCTGTTGTGTAGTTAAATTGGAGGCTGAGGGTAGAGTACCATACCCATATCCTGGCCATTGCTTGGCTATCCCACTTTAAGACCAAAGTAAATCTTACCAGATATTCTTCACTTCACCTTTTTTATTCTATAAGGTTGGGTTTGTGAGAGCTTGCCTACACTTCTTGTCTCAAACCTGGTTGTACTTTTCAAACTACATCATGTCCTTGTTTGCAAAGATTCACCTGGTTCTTTTCCCAACTAATACTAATTCTACACAGAAGAACAAACTGCAAAAGGAACTACAAAAGCCATTTGGCAGGCTGCTATTTCTCTGTCGGTTACCATGGAAACTGATGGCTGAGTGGGGGGGTTATTAGATAATAGCAGGAAGTTTGTGATGCACTGGAGGTTTAGATGCCAAAAGCCTTATTTTTCTAGCAAATTATCCTGGATGAGCTCTTTCCTTTACCAGCATCTTGTATGTGACTATGAGAGGCTTCTTTCCACCCCTAGCTGATTGAGCTCAGGCCGGCTGGGCCTTTCTCCCACCGCTCCTCTCCCAAATGCCTTCTGAAGGAAGGGTCCTGTTCATCTCACCAGAGCAGATAGCTGTAAAAGCAGGTCTAGTGGTGGAGACCTGCTGCCTCCCTTGCTTTTTCTTTTATGTTTTGTGTTCTGCACACTGCTGAGAAGAATGGAGTAAAAAAAAAAAAAAAAAAAAAAAAGCCCTGATCATAAATATTGATGTTTTTTCCTTGGACTCTAGAAAAAATTAGGATATTGAAATCCAAAATAATAGGGTATAGAATAGCTTTCCTGTGGAAACTGGATAAGCCAGGCTTGTGCAGCATTTCACTGTGAGGCGGCAGCCCCTGCTGCTGCACCCTGCCACCCATCGCACCCTCTGATTACAGCATCTGTTCTGAGGAGTCACGAGAAACACTCAAAAGAAACTGTTGATAACCACGGTCCTTTTAACCATTCCCTAATGAAATTTAGAAAATCAAGTTTTATTTCCTGTTTCTGTCCCTGAGGTTGGTAAAAAGCACTTATCTGCCTCATTTATATTTATTCCTTTTTGTAAATGGAAATGATAATTGGTAGCCACTTCATGGGAGTGATCAAAAAATTTTCTCATGAAAATTCCTGTAGTAGTCAGTGAATTTTTAAGCTGTTATAAATGGTAGATACCATGGTGACCTATCAGAAATTGAAAAAGGAAATGAATTCAGTGAAATAGGCTCCAAGTTCTCTTGGTCGAGAAGTATAATGGAATCTCAGGGAATTTGAAGCGGTCTGTGGGTCAGAAATAGTGATGGAGCTTTGTGGCTACTATCTCTAGGGCTGTCTCATTAGATATCACTGGAGCTACCTCATTGGAGGGTGTGAGTGAGTAAATGAGCGTGTGTGTATGTGTGTGTGTTGTATAAGTGGATAGTCTTGGTTTGTCTTGAGTTACCTTCAGACTTGAGATTTCTTGGGAGTTGAAATTACCATTTGCTTCCTCAGGGCCTTGTCTCAGCCTGGAATCCATGCCTGACATCCTCTAGGAATAATTACTTTTTGCAAAGAACTTCCCAGATTTATATTGCCACCAACAGTTGGGATTTAGGAGAATAGTCTTTTCCAAAGTGATTCATTGTGTTTCTGTATATGGCATGGTTAGGTATGGAGTCTGCTTGCAAACTTGACTTTTTACAACTTGTCTCTACAGTAACTTATTTTCTTTCTTTGCCATACTCTAAGAACTATTCCTTGCCTGCTGGTGATTTTCTCATCTTTCACAGGTCATATTTTCTGAGGATGACTGCCTAGTTGAAGTAGGAAAGAGCTTAGAGTGTTTGAGGAAGGAAAGGAGGCCATGTCCTGGAGCCTAGCCAGCCAGCATGAGGAGCAGAGCCTATGATGAGATGGGAAGTGGGCAGGGGTCAGGTCAGTAGAGACTGTGGACCTCAGAAAGAGAGCATTTATTTTAAATCTATCAAGAAGCTGTTAAAGTGTGCTAAGCAGTAGAGTGACATGACCTGGTTGACAATTTTAAAAGGTCACTATTGCTACTGGGCAGAACCTGGGCTAGAATTAGAACCTTAGCAAGAGAGGAGACAAGGAGACCAGTTAGGAGGTTGTTAGCCCTTGTTTATTCCTGGGACCAAGGGTGAGGGGGAGAGAGAAGGACACATTCCATGACATGAGCTCAAAAATATAAGTGTGAGGAGTAAAGAGTAAGGAGAATCCTTCATCACCTGGCTCTGCCCTTCTCTGGATCATGAGACATGATGGCCTTCCACTTGAGAGGGCTTATGGAGTACAGTTTCTGGAGATAGTCAGGTGCTGGGGCAAGGAGGAAGGGGGAACTCTAGAGCACGCAGGTTGAGGATGTAGGCGAGTTTACTCTTTTCTGAATGGGCTGCCACAGACCACAGTGGAGGGTGCAGAGGGAGGTTTGGGGCCCGGGGATTCTGATCAGATCATGTCCAGGAATGGTTTGGGAACGAGCAGCCACTGGCTAGTGAAGCTGGTGCCTCTGCTAGCGACTGAGGTCAGCCAGGTGTCAGCCATGAGAGTTTGTTTTCACATGCTCTTAGAGGACACAGAGCATTTGTTCCAGTGCTACAGTCTTGGGTGGAAGCTCCTTTAAGATAGCACTTCCTTGACTGGGCTGTAGCTCAGGGACATAGTACTTGCCTAGCATGTGTGAAGGTTTGATCCTCAGCACCACATAAAAATAAACAAATAAAATAAAGTCATTCTGTTCATCTACAACTACAAAAAATGTTAAAAAAAAGGGATAGCACTTCTTTTAAGCTGAATTTCTTGGAAGTATGGTAATACTAAGAATGGACTCCTTATCACTTTAACTCTTCTGATTTCAAATACACATTCAGTGGAGAAGGAATGGCTGTAGCTGTGAGTGTAAATCAAAAATTGGTTTTGTTTACATTCAGTAACTTCTCATCTCCACCCTGTCCTAATACCATAAATCTAAACACCATCAGCAGGTTTTTCCCTCTCAATGTCACTTATCTTTCGGTGTGTGCAGTTGAAAAGGAAAGACAGGAGCTCCCTGTTGGTTTGGGCTGCCGTGTGCTGCTGTCCGCGCCTGCAGAGCTGTGCTACCACCACCGCCCCTTGTAACTTGGTGAGGGGTTGGTGAGCTCCTCCTGGCTGTCGAGTTGTGATGATCAGTGGTGCACATGGTATAGGATAATCGATCACACCTACTAGTCCTCCCTCCTTCCTTCTTTCTCTCAGTCCCTTCAGCAGAACCTTCAAGCCCAAGGAAGGCCAGAAATCAGGAGTTAAGTAAAAATCCAAAGATTCATATGTGTTAGGTGAGTTGAAAACTGTTTTGAACCAGTAACCTCAGTGCTTTCAAAGCTGTGCCTTTCCAGCTTACCTCTTATTTTAGCAGATCTTATTTCAGAAACAGCTGTTTCTGTTTTTAAAGTAATGTCTTTCGGATCGATGCTGAGGATATCATCATTTAAATCTGGATTGAATCAGCAGGATAACTCTGTAGGGATGCTTTGTGGGATCCCAGCTTTATAGTCTCCTTAATTTTCATAACTAATATGTTTTGTTTATGTCAGATTTTACAAATATATCACCACTCTGAACATAAAGTTCAGCTGTTTTCTCATGTTGGTGCTATAGGAGTAACATTGCAGCCCAAATACGGTGGCTAGCTGAGGTGACCCATGGCACAGTCTTGGACCCAGCTAGATCCTTGAGGGCAGGCAACACCATAATTTGAGGAAAGAAGTTGAAGATAAATGGTATTATTGATGAAAATGGCATTATTGGCATAACCGTAAGCTGGGAGATAGGGCAATTAGATACATTTGGCCCTCAGCAGGTAGAGTCATTGTATTTAGTTTCAAATATTTCATTTTGCAAAAAAGCCTTGACTGTACTTGTCCAGGAACTTCACCATTTATCCAGTCTTTGGACTAAAGAGCTAGGAAACTCTATTATCTGTTATCATATTGAGAAAACTTGTTTGACACTGTACATATCTTGGTTTTATTTTTGCTTTTGAAGCACAGATTTGGGACTGGGGTGCACTTTGGTAGTAGAGCACATGCTTAGCATGCATGAGGCCTTGAACTGCCTCTCCCTAAAAAGATTCTGACAATAGTTGTCTACACTGCAGTCTCCCCTTCCTCACAACTTAGCTCCCTCTTGAAATGCCTGCTCTCTAGTTCTTTCCCCCTATTCTGCTTAAGTTATGTTGATGCCTTTGATCTAAAGTCAAGCACATTGGCCTTTCCTCAGTCAGCACCTCCTACTCCTCTGGCCACGATACTGGACCATCGATTAACTGCCTTTTCTTTCTCCTGTTAGCTTCTGAAATATGGTCATATCTTGGTCATTCCCCTGCTGTTATTGGTTTTCCCCTTGGTTATTTTCATTGCTGTTTTTTAAATTTTCTTTATATTCAACCCCTTAAATATGGATGTTCAAGTTTGTCTTTGATTCTGTTATCTTTCTCTGCATTATTTTTAGGGGATTATAAGCTCAGTAGATTGTAAACACCAGATAGGCGAGGTCTCTGTCTTATCATCATGTCCCCACAAGTGTGTGTGCTTTGAGTGAATAAGCAAATAAATCAGATCTCCTTAGTTCTTACAACTTCAGTCATTTGTTTGATGGGGTGTCTTCTGAATGTCTTATTTTCCGCTTTCACTTTTTTCTCAATTTCCAGTCATCACTTTCTATACGCTTATGAGGTGTTTCCACTTAACAACAGCTTCCAAATTGAAATTACAAAATGAGATTCCTTGCTGTTATTTCAGACAGATTCCACAATTCCAGCTGCTAGTAAGTCCATTTATGTTCATGTTATCACAGTCTCTTGGTCACATTTAACGATATAAGTTATTTTCAGTTCTTCCTGTTCCCTTGTTTCTCATAAAATAAGTGCCAAGATTTATTTTATTATTATTTTTTTTTAAAGATAGGGGTCTTGCTACGTCACTCAGGCTGGTCTTGGCCTCCTGATCCTCCTGCCTCAGCCTCTCCAGTGGCTGGGATACTAGGCACCTCCATGCCTGGCACTTTCTTGAAATGTCTAAAAAACCCATCCTCACAGCCACTGTCTTCATCCCAGGATCTTGTTACCTCATGCTCCACATACAAAAACTTCTTTTTTCCCTCTGGTGTCCTTAGTTCCAGTCTTCGCTCCCTCTATTCTGTCCAGTGCCCACATGCAGACAGTATTTTCAGGAATAGTTCCTTCTTGCCTCTTTCTCCTTCCCTCCCCTACCAAGTATTAACTTAGCGCTTACCATGTGTCAGGTATAATGCTCAGCTCTGAAAATACAGTAGTGAATATGACAAATATGGTTCTTGCCCTCAGGGAGGTCACAGGAGCTAAACAATAGTAAAAATAGCCCAAACAAACAAAACCAGAAGTATTCACAGCATGCAGTTAGATCTGAGTTTGGATTTTATTCTTTGGGCAGTGGGAATAAATGGGTTGTGACATGATCTGGTCTGCATTTCTAAGCGATCATTCTAATTGTTCCTTGAAGAATAGTTTGGGAAGAAGGAAGAGTAGAGATGGGTAGACGACAGAGGCAGTAGCACCATGGGAGGCTGCTGGCTTGGTCAGAGGTGCAGTCCAGTGGAGAAGGGAGTGGATTTGAGGAATGTTTTTGAGGCTAAATGAGCAGAACTTGCCAATATATTAGATGTGGGGGTAAAAATCAAGAATAGCCACCACATTTCTGGCTTTTAGCATTGGGTGGATGGAAGCGCTGTGAATTCAGATGGAGGAGAGGGATATCTTCATTTGATTTGTTCTTGTTAGGGGACTTTCTTCTTCTCCATGTTGGGTTTGAGATGTCTAGGACTTCTTTGTGGAAAGGAGGCCATTGTCTGTGTAGGTCTGGGTAATAGGTGACAGACCTCAGCCAGATAGATGATTTGGGATTGTGAAAATAACAAGAGAATAATGCTAATAAATAAATCACAAGTGTGTAGTGCTGACTCTGTGCCTGTCTCTGTTCTAAGTGCTTTATGTTGAGTTCTTCAAAAATCTTGTAAAATCAGTGCTGTTATTATCTGCATTTTACAGATGGGTGATAGAGACACAATATTAATCTCTTATACAAAATGGCTCACACAACTGTTTGCTGAATTTAATTAGAGGTAGTAAGATAGATGATATGTAAAGCTTACACATTTTTAAAAATTTAATTTAGAGATGGTCTTGCTGAGTTGCTTAGGGCCTCGCTAAATTGCTGAGCCTGACCTTGAACTCAAGATCTTCCTGCCTCAGCCTCCCTAGGGCTGGGATTACCAGTGTGTACCACCAAGTCTGGCTACCCATTCTTTTTTAGAGAAAGAGAACAAAGAAAGAGGAACCTAGAGCCAAGCTTAACTCCCTGCCTTTTTATTTAGTTTTCCAACTCAAAAAGCCTTCACTTGCTCCTGTTAGCAAGAGATACACAGCAACTCCAGGGACAGCTTGTGAGTCTTCACGGAACCTCAGACCAGCCTACTGTTATCTCGTGTCTCGGGTAGTTGTCCTTCCTACTGCATTCTCTCTTTGCTTTCCCTTAGTCTGGCTCTTCACTTTCTCAGTCCCTTCCGCGCATCAAGGGCCACCATAGCCTCTAAGCCTCCCTGATGCCTCCATTACAGAGATGATAACAGTTCTGTGTCGAGTGCCTCCTCTAGTTTGGGAAATAGAAACTGGTAGCAGGCTCCTGCTTTGTTTTGACCTTTCTGCTCATTGTGTTTGATTTTTATAAGCATCTTCATGGTTTAAAGATGGGAGTTTTCTCAGGTAAATAGCTCATCTCAGGATCAGAGATGACCTGAAAATCCCAATGCTAAATCATAGTTTGCTGTCCAGGGCCTTTTCTTTTTCTTTTTCTTTTTTGATACTGGGGATTGAACTCAAGTCACTTAACCACTAAGCCAGTTCTTTTTTAAAATTTTGAGACAGGGTCTTGCTAAGTCCTTAGGGCCTCACTAATTTGCTGAGGCTAGTCTTGAACTTGCAATCATCCTGCTTCAGCCTCCTGAGTTGCTGGGATTACAGGTGTGTGCCACCATGCCTGGCTCAAGGGCCTCTTCTTGTGGCACACAGGGAAAGCTTAGGGTCAGGTCATGCTTTGCAACGCCTTGTTTTCCTTTCTGGGTTCGATTCCAAAACTCCAAGCTCGTAGTCGGCAGGATTCGAACCTGCGCGGGGAGATCCCAATGGATTTCTAGTCCATCGCCTTAACCACTCGGCCACGACTACGTGGTTCAAGGGCCTTTTCTGATAGGTTGAGGGTGAGATGACAAATAAAATACTTAAAGATAATGTAGCATGTATCCTTGGGCACTAATGGGTAGAGTGGCAAGGGGGATCAAGAAAGTGCTACAGATGATGGGCCAGTTTGGGCAACTGACATGGGGATGGAGGAGGCATGTAACAATCAGTGGCACAGCTGGGCAAGCTGGGAGCTGGATCCTGGCCTTTAGATTTGTTGATGCTCTCCAGTGTTTTTAAACAAACTGAATTAGTCGCCAAAATTTATAACTCAGATTTCACATAAAAATCCCATTTATCAGCTTTCCTGGAAAAACCCAGACAATAGGGTGGTACTGGGGGAACAGTGAGCACAGGCTGTTCACTGACAAAGCATCTACCCCCACACAGGCCTGTCTCCCCATGATCTCTACCCATGTACTACACCGGACCTGTGCCCCTTGTTCAGGCTACAGTATGGTGAGAGTGCCCTATAATTAGGACAAGCAGTGTTATCAGATTTCAGGAGGGATAGAGAGCATATTGTGGAGAGCACTGTGGAGTGACACAGATGTAGACTTTAAAGCCAGCAGTTCTGTGTCCACACACCAGGCCTGCCTCCTGCCAATCTTTTGCCTGCTAGTGCATTCCCTCCAGCTCCCTTTTCTTCTGATCGAATGGAGAGTATTGCCTCTTTCCCTCCTTGTTGGTAGCAAGAATTAGCAATAGCATGTACAGTACCTGCGGTGCCTGATTCCCAAGCTACACCATGGTTGATCCTGTCCAAAAAGTCTAGAGTAGCTACAGTCACTCCATTGATTGCCAGGGTTGATTCAACTGATCTGGCTAGCCAGATGGGTGTCTCCTTCCTCCCTCACCATTCCATGTGTGTCCTACCCAAAGCTGCACACTCAAAGAGGACAACCATTTCTGATAGAGGATGACCTTTCTTTGGTCAAGAGTATATCAGTAACCACGCTCCCTTGCTAAACCTCTAAACAAGCTCTTGAGGTCCAAAAACTCCAGCAACAGGCCTTGGATTAAGTACCTGGAAATTGTTGTTAAAAGAAGCATGGGGGTAGAGTGCTGCCTTGCATGCACAAGGCCCTGGGTTCAAGCCCGGCACTACCACTAAAAAAAAAAAATACACACACACACACATACACATACACATACACACACATACACACACACACGTATAAAAGAATCATAGGGGTGCTGGGTTATGGCTCAGTGGTAGAGTGCCTGCCTGGCATGCATGAGGCACTGGGTTTGATCCTTAGCACCACATAAAAAAATAAGTTAATAAAAAATAAAAGTATTGTGTTCATCTACAATTAAAACAGAACAACAAAAAAAACCCATAGGGTTGGGGTGTAGAGCACTTTCAGTAGAGCACTTTCTTGCCTTACGTGTGTGAATCCCTGGTCTCTATACCCAGTACTGCATGTGCACAAGCATGCACGTGCGCGCGCGCGCACACACACACACACACACACACACACACACACGGAAAAAAAGCAGTAGCAGCATTGAAAAAAAATAACAGCACAACAAACTCAAACCGAAACCAAAAACTCCAGGTAGACTAAAGTCTAAAAAATTTAAACTCTTTTTTTTTCCTTTTAAACTAAAAGTTGTATATTTAACTTTACTCAGGATGGGAAAAGACTTTCTAAGCATAAAAACCATGAATTAGAGCTAAAGGAAGGTCAGTGGAGTTGACTCTAAAAACTTTTGAGCTGTTTTGTTAAATAACATAAACACAGTTAAAAGGCAACTAGCAAATAAGAGAAGTATTTGCAAAACCTACAACAGAAGGTAACTGTCTTACTCTCTGTGGTTACAGATCTATAGGAAAAACGTTAACAACTCTAGAGAAGAGTGGACAAACTATATGAATTTGTCACAATGAAGAAATACAAACAGAAAATTAGATATGTGAATAAAATGTTGAACTGAGCTCTAATCAAAGAACCCTGAGCTTGAATGAGCTGTCATTTCTTCCCTAACTTTTTTTCATCTTTGTCAACTGATAATATTCAGCCAGAAGATAGGTACTACCATATTTTCCTGTTGGAGTTATCAGTTATCAGCCTTCTCAAAAGCAATTGGGTAGTATAAATCAGGTGCTAGGGTTTAGACCCATTGGCCCAGTAATTCCATTTTTAAAAATATATCCTAGAAGGGCTGGGGGTGTAGCTCAGGGGTAGAGTGCTTGCTTAGCACATGGAGGCACTGAATTTGATCCTCAGTACCACATAAAAATAAATAAATAAAGGTATTGTGTCCCTCTACAACTACAAAAAAACATTCTTAAAGAAAGGAATATATCCTAGATACATATTTAGAGATGTTTTGCCCTCAGTCTATTTGCAGTAACCTTATATTCTCTCTCTTTAAAAAATCCTGGTATATTAAAATCTCAGCATCCAACAATGTGTTCTTTACTGCTATATCCTTAGCACTGGCAAAATGCCTTGAATACCCAGATAGACAAAAAGTATTTGTAAGTTCAGAGAAGAAAGACTATATTCAGACCAAGGAATATTATATAGCCATTTTTAAAAAATATTGTATATTTAAAGATGTCAGAAAATGCTCATAAGGGGCTGGGGTTGTGGCTCAGCAGTAGAACGCTCACCTAGTATGTGCGAGGCCCTGGGTTTGATCCTCAGCACCACATAAAAATAAAGATATTAGAAAAATAAACTTATTTAAAAATGTTCAGAATGTGTTAAAAACAGTTTATGATTATATAATAATAGACCATTGTCTGTGTGCTGTGTGAACTCTGGATGATAGGACTTAGGTGATTTTCTCTCTCTTCTTGGGCTTTTCCTGTCATTTGATTCACTGTGATGAGTGTCGTGATTATCTCTTAAAGAGCAAGACCACACAGGTCTTCTTTGAGGGCTTTGTAACAGAGTGAGAACATTGAACAAGGTTATCATTCATGGTAGTGAGATACATTACTTCTAAATCTAGAAAGAGAAACTATGATGAGGATGAGTTTGAAGCAATAATAATAGTAATTTCTAAGACACCCTTAGGACAAGAAAGGCATGACTCTATGAAAAAAATCAAATCTTTTTCTTCTTTTTTTTTAAAAAAATGTGAATTACCTTTCAAATGAAAAAGAAAATGCTTAGGTTGCCTATCTGTTGGATGGTTGGTAAGGACATAGCAATCAATAAATGACTGATTTTTCCTATTATATTATTTTTCTAAAGGAAAGGGACTTGGGTGATTCCTTGGTGGGACGGAGGTAGAAGTTGTGTGGAGTCTCCGGCATCCCTTAGAAAAGCACAATTGAGCATTCAGATGAACCAACTGTGGTTAGGGAGTGAGGACATTGATCAGAAAAATATAACATGTGTTTTTTACTTTTTCATCTATTGTTTCAAGTGTGTGGAAAACCAACATCATCAACAAACCCACCCCTGTGGATTGTCACCCTAGCAGCTTCTTTTAGCTAGTATCAAGGATGGAAAATCTTTATCTTTAGCGGTGTTTTGGGGGTGTGTTTTGAAGAAAGTCCTTAGTAAATCAGAAGGGTCACAGACATGTGGAAGCTGCTTAACCACCATGCTTGATGACTGTGAATGCACTCCTCCAAACGGCCCAACCCGCTTCCTCTGTTGCTTATCCATTTCCCAGCTGAGCCTCATGCACAGCCACTCGAGGGCCGCTACCTGAGCGCCCCTGGCCTTTCACCTGGAGGCAGTCTCCACGCATCCCGGTTAAGTTACAGGGCGGTATGGCTGTCTGTGACATTGGTCTCTTCCCTCGTCTTCTCTCCTGTCCATCTCCTGCAAATTAGGAATGTGCTTTCCAAGCCATGGGTGTTGGAAGGAATAAATAGCAAGCAGCAAAGGGTGCCGTCTCTCGCAGTCATGCCCGTCTCCTTCCGGGACTGAAGCAGGCGGCTCATCCCCATGGGCTTTTCGGTGTGGCTGGCAGCTGTGTTGAATGTAATGTGTTTAAAGCCAACCTGAGGCTTTCTCTTGAAAAATTCTGATCTAGGGACCACTGAGTGGAGTGTGACTCTGTGGAGTGTCATCTTCCGGCAGTGCTAATGGTTCCCTCTTGCATTTGGAATCTCTTTCACTTGCCTGGTGCTTTCCAGGTGGACTTACAGTGCTTGGCTCTTCTGGCCCATGGCTCTCAGCACCCACTCCTTCCCAGAAATGTTTTTGATGTTCTGAGATCTTCACCTCAGAATCGTCTCATGCTGGGCTGGGGATGTGGCTCAAGCGGTAGCACGCTCGCCTGGCATGCATACAAACAGAGATGTTGTGTCCGCCGAAAACTAAAAAAATAAATATTAAAATTCTCTCTCTCTCTCTCTTTAAAAAAAGAATTGTCTCATGCTGCAGTTATTTTCTGTGCTTCATTTCACTTTCCCATTTTAGTGTTAATTTATTGCTTCCATCCGCATTGCACTCCCTGGTCACGCAGAGGGTAGAGGGAGTCCTGCTTTTAGCTCAGTTAACTTGGGTCTGTTAACTGCCTGTACAGACTAAATTAAGGAGCCTTGAACCCTCTAATCTCATGGACAACGCAGTTCCTTCTGATATCTTTCTCCAGTAATACATTCATCTCCTCTGGCATATTTTTTTCAGAGAGCCAGCTCTGACCATCTGAGATACAGCTGGGCTGCCCAAGGACAGGGTCACCTTCCCACTGCTCTCTGGTTGGCCAAGTGGTCAGAGGAAAATGTTTTGGTACTTTCTTATTCCTGGAAAAGTAAAAATGGCAGACAATTAAAATCAATCATTAAACCCAAAAGTTATTTCAAACATTGCTTATGTCTTCCGTTTATAAAAATTATGACTATCCTTGACGAAGTCACTGCCAAGGATTGAGCCCTGGAACTTAGACTGTTTATGCAAGTTCATTATTGTTTTGATTTTGATTTTCCTAGGGGAAATCATTGTAAACAGTTAAGTTCTCAGATGCACTCCTACAATAATAAACATAAACACGCTATAGCACTGAAAAGAATCCCACAGTTACCCAAGTGTAACCCGAGTGAAGCCTATGAATGGATGGCTCTGGACATGCTCTTGATGCTGCAAGCAAAGAAGTTGTTTAATGCACTCCTCTGTCAGCTGTGGAGGAGGAGGGACACCACCTGCTGATTGCTTTGCAGGCTGTGCAGTGAAGCCTCATGACTGTGTTGGACATAAATTGATTTGGGGCTCTCCAAGAGGAAGGGGAAGTGTACTTTGAAGGCATTTGTGCCCGAAATATTCAGGAATTGCGATCTATTCTCAAAGGCTCAAGCAGCCAGGCTTCATGCGGTCAAGGCAGATCTCTCTTCTTGGAGAAAATTTTGCAGTTGTCTGTTTTCAAAAGAGGAACGTATCTCCACAACAGCAGAGTACAGTGATGTGAGAAGGGCCGTGGTGACTCTAACATAGGTACCGATTAATGAATTATCATAAATCAGAAAAAGGTGAAGTAGAACTCAGCACAACAAGTCTTGATTAAGAAGCCATTTTCACCACACAGTGTTGAAATGTAGAGCACTGCTGAAGGCAGAGACAAGGAATTCTTGTATAAGTGACGTTAATTTCCTCCCAAGCCAGAGTGGCTTTTCAGCATTTTGGGTGGTGATGGTCATGGAGCTGGCTTTCATACCATACTTACTGTGAGCTGTTTCTAAGAGGTTTACAGTGTCAGCTGAGGCTCACAGAAGCCCTATGTCAACATCCTCATTTTACAAATGATGAAATCAAGGTACAGAGAGGTGAAATAACTTGCCTAGGGACAAACAGCTTGTCCCACAGTCTGGCTGAGAAGTAGTGGTTTCCATCTCTGATTGCTGTCTGGTGCCTCTTACTCACTAAGAAAAACATTCAGTGCAGTGAATGCTGTTTTTTAGGAAGAGAATGGAGACTACATGTATGTGGAGAGAGTAAAGATTCCCTTGGATCACGGGACCTTGTTAATCATGGAAGGAGCTACCCAGGCTGATTGGCAGGTGAGGACATGCCAACACTACGGATCCCCCTCCTAGAGGCAGTTTCTTAATTCCCAAGTAAGCATGTGGTGAAAAGCAAATTGCTTTTACAATGAGCAGAGGAAATAAGTTGGCCTCTTTTTCAAGGGGTTTTAATACTACTGCCATCAAAGTGGACCTCTGCAGATTTAGTGTCCGGTAGGGCTCTCTTTGACCAGGGCAGAGATCTGTGTCTCTGCTGCCCACTGTAGTAGCCATTAGCCACACGTGACTGTTGACCACTTAAATGATTAGGGTGCTGAACAACTGAATTTTTAAATTAATTTAAATTTAAATAATGCCACCATGTTGGACTGTACAGTTCCACAGCTTAGCCACTACTTTCATGTCAGGTCATTTTTAAGGTGTGCATATTATTGTATGAACACTTAGCATGAGAGTGAAGTCTCATACCTCTCTCTGGCCTTATCCATTTATGTTTTTCTTATGTGATTTGGAAAAATGGCAGGAGTCTGAGAGAAAGAACAACAGTTAGAAGAGATCCTGCTGCAAGGGTGCTGGCATAGTGCGTGGGGTCGGAGACAGATTTGTTTCAGATGGAAAATGTTTTCCACAAACTTCAAAGGGCTTAACACTGTTCTTTGAGACAGGGATAAAATGGAAATATTTCTATATCATCACAAACAAGTTGTAAATCCCTTCGAACTAAAACTGTGTATGTATTTCAGAGAGTTATTTACATTTCCATTTAGCATCGAGTGCCCAAGGAATACCACTCCAGAGAACTCAGAGTCAACCTGACCTTTCGGACAGTTTATCCACACCCTTGAGGGTGCTCCTTGGTGATGGAGGTCCTGGCTAGAAGAGCCTCAGTGAGTCCAGCCACGCCAACGCTGAGCAGCCCTTCCTCCGGAAGAAGCTTGAGAGGCTACTCCAGCTGGTCTCATGATGTGGCTGTTTGGAAGATGGTGGCTTTGCTTCCCAGCTTGGAGTCCTATTAAATGAGAGCCACTAGCAGTTCCTGTTGGTAATATGTCTACTGTGGGAACGGTTATTCCAAAGCACATCTCAAAATTGCACATCATCTTTAGGCAAATTAAAACTGCTGTGGCTGTGCTCACGGATGATTTGGTCCAGAAGCTGCTTTTCTTCTGCCCTCCCCCTGTAATTTGAAGAAATACAAATGGCCTTGTGCCTCTGGGGAGAATCTGCACGTGTTTATTCCTAAAGACATTTGCGAAGTGGAGATACAAATGTACGTCAGTAACTCTGGAGCCTTCCGTAGGCAGACAGCTGCTGAAACCCAAACAGAGGTGGCTTCACTGGGCTTTGTTGAAGTCTGTCTTGGCTCCCTAACATCTCAGCTTGTGTGTTATTGTAGTGGAAAGCTGTGTTTTCAGGGGACACTGTGTTTGACTGAGCCTCGTGGCCTATCAGTCTTCCCAGACCCATTTAGACAGATTCCAGGCCTCCGCACAGAGTGAAGGCAGTGCAGCCAGGCACCAGACTACCTGTAAGACCAGAGGAAACTGTCTCCTTAAGGGAAGGAGTGACTGAGCATGTCTTGAGAAGTAGCAGGCTGAAATTTGGCTGGAGAGAACAAATAGTGACAGCTGTTCCACATAGATTAGCTTCCCCTAGAGAATTACTTGAGTCATTTAAACCCAAGCCAGATCGAAGCGGGAGCAGTCCTGCAGGGAATAGACTCAATTACCTCATGGTTCTTTTCACCTTAGATTTCAGTAGTCCCATGACTGTGACTCAGTGTTCCCTTACACCCAAGTTCCCCAGGTTCAAGGGTTAGTCTGTGATGTCACCAGGGTTCCCAAAACAGAACAGAGTGACTGCCCCTTGTTGCATCATAAAAGCACGTGTCTCCTTGATCTCTGGCCCTAGGATCAGTGTGCCACATTAACTCCAAACAAGATGTGGAGCTGAGAGAAAGACAGTCAGTTTAAATGGTTGAAAATAGGGCAGGGGAGTCGTGTTTCTCTCTCGGCCTGTGGGAAAATTCACAGCGTCTTCTTGCTTCTTGTCCTCTTTCCTGCGGTAAGATCAGTGATCCTGTGATCATGGTGAGGTGCCAGAATGGGCATGCTCTTACCCAGAGCTCGGGTGTGACTCCATGTCTGGCTGGGCTCTGCTCTCCACCGCTCTCTAGCTCCTTGCCCTGGAGTATTTTTTTTTTTTTTAATGTTTATAGCTCCTTTTTGTAAGAAATACTAAGTGCTTCACACAATTGAACATCGTACTGTGCCTTCCTGGGAGGAAGGTACAAATCACTGTAAACATAAAATAAACCCTCTATTTAATTCCTAGCTGTTCTCCTATTAAACCCAACAAAACTGCCTGGGGTGGTACAGCCAGTTTTGGTTATGCGTTTGATTCGTGACACTGGGAAATTCCTCTCCCATTCTTTACAAATGAAAGAACTGGCAGATGGTTCCAAGCTTCTATCATCCCCCCTCCTAATGTAGGGTCGCTGTGTCCTCTTGCATGGGCTCTGCATTTGATCCCTTCACTTACCCATGTCTGTCAGGGAGACAGATTCCCCTCTCTGGCAGATGTGCTGGGCTACCACCTGTTTTCTCCATCAGCAGCAGATCTTACCTTTGGTTTCTTGCTGTCACTATAGACTAAATGTGCCATGACTACCATTAATTTCCACCCCTGAGATAGCATCTCTTCTGTAATGTCAAATTAGTTTTTGCTATAGAATAAAACTGCCAAGTTTAGAAATGGACAGGAATCCCAGACCCTGACAAAGGACAGCCCTACTCAGTGACGCACCAACCTGTTGCAGTGTTCCACTGATAGATCTCATGCCATAACTCGGGTCAAGCTAATTTTGCTAATGTTACACATAAAGCAGAGGAAGCAAGTATGACAGCCATAGCATAAAGAAAACAGGTTTCGGAGGTGTTTTTAGGCCCCACCCCCACCCTCTTAGCACCAGCAGCCTGTAGGCACTGCCTAGGAGCTTTGATACATAATCCCTGATCCTCGAGGCCCCTACCGCTGCAAGAGAGGTACCATTCCCCTTGTAGAGATGAGGGAACGCAAAGTTAGTCTAACAGAACTTTCTGTTAACCTGTATGCTGTGTGCTCTGCCTTACTGGATTGAGGAAGAACTGTCAATAAGCATCCCTGAGAGCCTTATTCTAGCAGAGATGGCCACAACCAACCAAAGGCCATGTATTTGTTCCCTGTTTGTTTATTTATTTATTTGGCATAGATGAGCCTTTAATTTATTCATTTGTTTATATGCGATGCTGAGAATTGAACCCAGTGCCTCACATGTGCTAGGCCAGCACTCTACCACTGAGCCACAACCCCAGCCCCTGCATCTTATCTCTTCTTAATCAATATTAGCATCTCTGAGTCGGAAACTGTGCTTCTAGGGCTGGGGCTGGGGCTGAGTGTGTGAGGCACTGGGTTTGATTCTCAGCATCTCATAAAAATAAATAAAATAAAGGTCTATCAACAACTAAAAAATATTTTAAAAAAAGAAAAAGAAACTGTGCTTCTAATACTGGACCAGCAATTGGCCATTTAACAGAAGCTCTTTGATGGGGGGACAGAATCCAATTGCTGGATTTAGATAAATGCTTACTAATCTTCCTGACCATACCAAGCAGATACAGCTTGAAACTTCCCAGGCAGGTGAAGTTTTCCTCTTTGATCCCTTCTTCCCTCATTCTCTGTGTGTACCTTTAGGGACCCTGCACCGATGCCTAAGCTCAGCGTGAGGCTTCTTTACAATATTTACCAACATCACCCTCCTAGGCAGCAGACAGCGCAAAGAAACTGGTCAGGCTCCACACTAGGAATGTCTTATTGCCTCCTGTGACACTTAGCAACAGATTGTGTCCTCAGTAGGGAAATCAGGTTCTACTTTGATCCATGTTGACAAAACCTCTAGCTTACTTGGTGATTCCTAATAAGTTTAGGTCACAGCTCATGGGAACCTGCAGTTTCCTTGCGGCAGTAGCTCCCGACTGCCTCCCTGGCTGCCGGGCCCCTGCCCCTGTGACAACAGTTCTGGCTGAACCTGGTCAGGAACTGGCACTACCTTCTGGGCAAGCCATGGCAGAGGGAGTTAAGTAGGCCCTGCCATGAACAGAATGCTCCCACTGGAGGGTTTCAGAGAAATCCCTGACAAATGATGGGTTCCTGCCCTGCTGGGAATATTTCTTCCTTGAGTTCTGGCAGCTTTTTCTTGGCTGCAGAATATCTAAGACCCACTTTGCCTTTTCTGGTCATAAACACTTGTAGTGTTGAATCTGAAGTCTTGATTACTTTATTTTTCTTAACGGTGCCTTTGAAAAATCTGAATGTTTCCATAGTGATGCATTCTGTTTAAATCTTAACTTATACATCATTCCACCCACACTTTCCCCTCCTAGGGACTAGTTTACAACTGCCCCTTTCCCTCTGCCTCCCGTTTTCTTCTTGGAAGAAGCCCCCAAGTGAGACCCCTGTCAAATCTGTGCTGCTGGAATCCATTCTTAGATATGATTCTTGCGTCTGGGGGTCAATAAGGAAATGACTTTAATGTTTATTTATTGGAGTGGAGCACAGACAGATGGCGCTTCTTCCAGCTGGTTTAGTAGTCACACACCTGGGTGTTATAAAAGCTGTCCCCAGCCTGAAAGGAGAGCCCATGTCAGGTTGGGCTATTTGTTAGTGTAAACGCTGGGGGCAGGCCAGTGGCAGAGAACAGGCAGGGGTAAAGGAGGCAGTCCTTTTGTAGTGGCACTACTGAAAAGAGTTTTGTCAAATGAGCCCACACAGCTGTCAGAGGTTTGTATTTATGACATCATTGTGAGGATGATTTCAATGCTGTCACTCCCCCTCCTGGGAATTATGATGTCACACTCAGCACAGGGACAGTCCCTATTCTCACATGGCCTTCAGGAGTATGGATGTGTCATTGCTTAGGCAGGACCCTGGCTGGGACAACATTGACCTGTCTCTGGTCCCAAATTCTGGTGTCTATAGGGAATGGGAGGTGAAGAGAGGTCTGGAAAAGTAGCCCTGCTGTGGGGCCTGCATCCTAACTCAGGTTATCCCCAGTACCAATTTCAAGAGCTGTTTGTCTTTATAAACTCATGAGGAAATAAAGCACCCAGAGGATTTGTTGGATCCTGGGATCTCATGTCTGCGGTGGGCTGCGTGAGTCCTGAGCAGTCTGGCTCAACACTGGTGGGGCCTGGGGCCTCCTGCCCCCAGGGACAGCCAGCAGCAGGGCTGTAGAGGTGGCCAGCACAGAGCAGCCTAGGGCTGAAGGGCTGCGCTTTTTCGGCCCCTCACGGGAAGCAGCCTCAGAGACTCACTGGCCCCCAGCAGGAGGAAGTGGGGGGCTGTGCCAGTGCTGGTGGGCCACATGACTGAGGTGCAATTAGCCGCCCACTGCAGGAAGGGTGTGGGCGAGCACGCAGTGATGAGCCTGCTGCCTGCTGCTAGGCGCTGAGGATCCCCAGCCCGTGGTCCCTGAAGCTCAAGCACAGCCCAGCAGCCTGAGGCTGTATCTTGGCCAAATCGTTCCTGCGGATTGGCGGAAGGCTGCCTGGCCCTTCTAAGAGGCTGCAGCCGGAAGGCACGTCCCAGCCCCTCCCACCCCAGGAGACTGACCCTATGCTCTAATGACCCAGACAGCAGCCTTCCGGGCTTCCCCATCTCATACTGGAATAGTGCAGTAGGATGGTGCAGGAAGGGAATCCACCCCCTCCCAAAGTGATTCTGGGTCCAGGGCTGTACCCTCTCTGCATAAGGGAAGTTTGGGTATTGGCTGGAAGAAGGATGTCCTGGGCTTGCCAGACTATCCCAGGGGTATTCAGACTGCAAAGACCACCCAGGCAGGACTCAGGAAAAGAGCAGAACCCACAGAAGCCTTATGCCCTTTCCTGTGAACACTATATCAAGGGATTGGCCACCAGTTTCTTCCCAGCACTCCCTCTCTCCGACCTTTATCCTTTTTCCCTCTTCACCTGGAGTAGGGGAGGTGGGGATAGCTAGCCTAGAGGTGAAAACCCTGGAGGGGGAGTCTAAATGTAGTTCTCTCACCACCCTCCCAGTCTGTTCAGCTTTGATGTAGGATAAGATGGGCCAGTTTGACTCCCCAAAGCCAGTGAGGGTGCATGTTAGGAAGTGTATACCCATTGAACAGATGAGAACACAGAAGAGTTACCTAGGCAACATCCAGAAAATGAGGCAGCACAGGATAAAGGCCTCTGTCAAGTGTTTCTGCCATGTTCTCAATGCCACTCTGGGAAACCTGGTACAAAGAGGAAACATGGGAAGCAATCTCAGAAGGCCGCAGTGCCTATGGGGCAGCCCTCCAAGAAGTCCTATTGATAGTCTTGCCTACCCTCAGCCAGATGGCTGGCAACATGCCAGGGATCCCTGCCACAGCTTGAGGTAGCAGCATCCTGCTTTATGTGGTGCAAGCTGCACCAAATAGTGAGGGGCATTAGCTGGATGACGTCAGGCAAGACCAGTTCACCTGGGCAAGTGGGGATAAGCCTCGTCTTCCAATCAGTGCTGCTTGCAGATGTAGGATTAGGGGGCTGTGATACCCTCACCACTACTCCCAGCCTCCATATAGGTCAGAAGCCAGAAGGAGCCTCAGCCTGAGTCAGGCAGACCTGGGCTTGCACCTGAGCTCTGTCCTACCTGAGTCAGCTTGGACCAGCCAGTCAGCTTCAAGCCTCAGTTTACTCAGCCATGAGATGAGAGCAGCTTTCGCTTGAGGGTCTGGCGAGGATTGCTATCACGCATGTCACGTGCCTGACAGTAACATGCTTAGTAATATAATTCTTTTAAGTGCAGCACTGCCCATGCCCTGCTCACCCCAAGCTCAACCCTTGTGCTGGGTGGACAGTCCCTCATGGCTGATGGATGGCCCTGCAACGCTGCCTTGTACTTGGCAGGCTCCCCTGGTGCATGTGCCTCTGTTGCAGTCAGCAAGGTTGGGGGCGGGGCAGAGGCTCTCAGGAGGACGGCCAAAATGAAAATGGTGCCCAATGGGGCTGATCCTATTAAGATACAGATGCACTTAACCTCGCCTCGGAAGTTCTTTAGATCCAACCGAAGAGCGCTCCCAGATGCCAAAGTGGTCTCGCACTGATGCTCAGCTTGCTCTTGGCAGGCCGGCCACATGCTCCCCTCAGGTAATTGGTCTCCTAATGCACCATCCCTGGCTGGATTCCAGAATTCCACTGCCTCCTCCCCTTGAGGTCAGTTCTTGACGTCTCCCAGCCCAGCAAGCAGGTCACCAACCAAACAGACTCAGATGCACTCCCACCAGCTGGTCAGTCACTTTTTCTTTTTTTTTTTTTTTTTGGTGCTTGGGACCATTTCTAACTGTACAGAACGCCTTGGCCTGGAAGATTAAATAAGATTGCCTGTCTGGAATGCTGTTCAAGACCAAGGCTTTTATGTCCAGAGATTGTGTTAGATGTGGTGGGGGAGATATAAAAGGAAGACACAATCCCTTCCATTGCAGATAGCAGTAAACCAATGGGGCTTTTATTTTCTTTTGCAAAATTAGTTTTTCTCCTTACACAAAAGGATTGTGGGTTCTTTGCAAAAAGTTAAAAAGATAAAATGAAAAATTGTAATTTCATAAGCCAGAAATGACAAGTTTTCACAGTTTGCAGTATTTTTTCCTACACATTTGTGTACTTAAAAAAGTTACATCACAATTTATAGTCTTGTAACCTTTTTCTTCTTATGTAGGTTGGCAGATGACATTATTTTAAACATCACTTTGAGAGGCTGCATAATGTTGTATGTAGTAGTAGTATTATTTAACCAGTATTGAGATTGTAGTGATGTTGGTTGTTTTTACTATTAGTGACCATTTTGTTTGGAAATTATGAGAGTGGACCACGAGAGGCAGAAAGAGGCACAACTCAAAGTCCACACCCTGGCCTCATTTGGACCTCAATTCAAACAGTGAGAACAGGTGACACTCTACAAAGCTGAAATATGTGCCAGGCACTGGTACGAAGTGCTTTCTGTATATAACACCTGATTTACTAATCCTCAGGCTGAGGACAAGCTGCTGCTTTATCCCCACTTTATCTTTAACTGAGGAAACTGAGGCATGGCCTAGCAGAATGGACGCGTACAGCTGTCCTTTAACAAAAACTCTGACTACATCAGACTGCTTCTCACAACCCAAAAGTGGGCTTTCTGCCCGATCCCACAGGCTGTGCATACTTGAAGGCTTTGGGTGCATAATACTAATGGCTTTCCAGAAAGGGCACTCACTTATTGCCCTACATCAATGTTAGAGCACATCCGAGAAACTGCCTAGTTCTTTGACACTCCCTGCTGGGTGGAGAACCTGCCCTGGGCCTGACCCAGAGCGAGAACTCAGTCCATTGCAGCCCACATTCCATTGTCATTATGTTTTGTATCGTTTGTTGAAAAAAATCAAGACACAGTTGAAGATGGACAGTAGCAAATTTGAAAGGACGGTTTGTGACAGTGCAGCAGGAGTCACAGCAGAACAGGAAAGCTCCGTGGGGTGGCCAGGGAAGGCTTCGTGGAGGAAGAGGCATGTGGAGAATGGGGAGGAGGATCCTGCACAGTGGTGGCTGTAACGCTCATGAGCAGGGAGGGGCCCTGCGTTTGGGGCTCGTGTGGGAAGAGATGGTGGAAGGAGGGTGGGCTGGATCAGGCCAGAGAACCTGCTCGGGCAGGGGGCTTCGCAGTGGGAGCCAGTGAGGGCTTGTGGTGAATTTTAGAAAAATAGATGTATCGGATGGAGGGAGGGTGGGAGACTGGAGGTAGGAAGACCTGGGGAGACTGTGCTCTGTGGCCTGGTGGGCCCCTCTGGGAATGGTGAGGACAAAGATGCTGGGTCTCCTTGTGCTGGTAACATCCCTTCTTCCCATGAATTCCGAAGAGAGAAAAACATGGGACTTGGCTGCGAGGGCAGAACATCAGTGTGACCACTGGTACAGCTGGGCGGGAGGCCATGGCTTACACAGGGCCAGTCAGGCCTCTTGGTCCTCCCTCACCAAGACTGGCCCACCAGCTGCCAGATCGCTGCTGCCCACTGAGTCTGCCCGTGGGGACTGGAGGAGCTGTCCTTCTAGAAGGTGGACACTGGCCCTGCCCGGGCACCCTTCCCCACATGGTGGTTACAGGAGCTGAGCAGCATACACGTGTCTATGGACAGGCGGGTCTGAAAGGGGGCAGGACAGGGCCAGATTTCACGCACCCAACACAGTCCTTCTCTCCAGTTCCCCATCAGATAAATCATTCCCTTTCTCTTGGGAAAGAGAGGAAGGGAGGCTGGGGGAAGGATGGGGGTTGCCTTTCCAACTCTCTTCCTCTTGGGACTGGAATGCGCATTTCCTCATTGCCACATAAGGTAGGACCCATACCCCACGCCGCACAGTGCTCCCAGGTCTAATCCAAGATGCTTCCCAGGAAAGGCTGCCAGGCAGAAGGTGACAGCCTTCTCCTGTGGTGTAAATTTTGGTGCCCGATAAACCTGGTTCTAGTTCCAACTCCTCCACTTACTGCCCCATAGACTTTGGCAAATTTCCTAGCTCGAGTTTCCCCACCTATAAAACAGGGTTATTCCAAGAATTGAGTGAGAAGCGAGCATTTGCTGTAGTCCCTGTGGCTGTTCTTAGGGAAATGTGTGGAAAGACCCTCTCCTGGGGACCAGGTGAGATGGGCTTGTGGGATCTGCTTGTGGGCAGATCTTACTACTTACTTCTGTGACAAGAGCTGGGGGAGTAGGGCCTAGTCTAGCAATGAATGGGATGAATCTGCAGGGGGGCATTGTGGGGACCAGTGGGAGGGAGGGTAGAGGAACCTGAATCTGGGGTATTCTCACAGGGAGGGGGTGGGAGGAGGAAACGCAGTGACAAAGGCAGGAAAGGAACAGCTCTGAGAGGAAGGAGAGCCAGAGAACGTTCTGTCACAGCAGCTCAACACAGTGCTGGCCTCCCACCCCGCCCCGCAGAACCTCCGTATGCTAGACTCTCCTCACTCCAGCCAGGGACAACGTGGGTAACAGCTGGCAAGGGAGCTAGTGTCTTGAGGGTAAAAGACAGCAAGAAATCAGGCCTGTGTCCTGGCCACAGGAAACCTGGGACCTCTGTCTTTGGGCAAAACCTTTTCCTGACCTTGGCCTCAGTTTCCCCTCACATAAAATACAGAGCTTGCGTGTGTCTGGATGAACATGCCTGCTCACCATAATAATCACCCAGTAGAAGTCCACATCCCCTGTGGTTCAGGCCTCCCTCTTCTGAAGAGCTGGGAGTGTGCGTTCCCATAGCCACTCACATGTTAATAGGAAAATACTACAGGGCTTGACCAATTTAATGTCTCATTGTTTTTAGCTTTTTAAAACTAACCCTTGAATGTAAGAATAAAAAAGTTTTCACGCACGTGAACGCACAACTGAATCCAAAGCTTCAAGATACAATATAAGGTGTTGCCTCAGATATTCTGTATTCTCTTATATATGGTTTTTTAAATGCTGGTCATGGTCCCTGAGCTGTTGTGAGGTCGGTTGCTGAGCCACACCCCCAGGTCTGGAAGCAGCTTCCCGGATCATCTACAGGCTGCTTCCTGCTCTGGCAGCTTGTAGTTTTCTCCCATTTCCTGCCATCTCATGATTCCACCACCCGCCCTTCCCCAGCCTCTCTTATCTTCTTGGCTGGGTCTTCAGGCCATGGTTTCCAATCTCAGATGCTGGGACTGTAGGCTGAGGGTGACTGGAGGTGCGCTGCTCAGAGAGCCCACCCTCCTGAGTTCATGGCTGAGGTCCCCAAGGTCACACACCGCCTAGCTGTGTGTCTCAAGTGCCGGGGCCTCTGGGAGTGGGGCCCCCAGGCCTTTTCCTGGCATCTCTGTGTGAAAAGGGGGAGTGGGGTTGGTTGTCATCCTCATTCCCCTCCCCACCCTGCTCCAAGACTACTGATTGGACCGGAGGACATTCATCTAGCTGGAAGAGCTGTGGGGAAGTAGACCCCGTTGCCACTTAGAATTCTAGACCCTTCCCCAGTCCTGGCTAGCTCCTTCTTCACCAGTGCTCCCCCTGAATCGCTCCCTGGGAAGGTCCAGGACTCACCATGTGGGAGGTGCAGATGGAGGTGCAGATGTCTGTCTTCAACAACAGACAGGCCTGGGTTCAAATCCCAGCACCAGCTCTGTCTTGCTGTGTGGTCTTGTGAGTACTCCCTCCATCTCTGAGCTCATCTCCTCAACAAAAGCTTGAAGACAGCAATACTTGTCTCAGAGGATAAACCCAAGGGTGAGATGCATTAATGCTGGGCATGAGGTAGATGCTCCAAAAACTCATTCCTTTATCTCCCATCTCTGCGTGTCCCTTTAAGGGAATGGCTGGGGAAATGGCAGCTACTGCTGCTGTAAAGTGAGAATGGGGAATTGCCCTCCATGGTGGGGCAGCATTAGGGAGAGGCTATCCTGAGCCTGGTGCCCTAGGCATAGCCCCTCCCCACCCCACCACCCTAAAAGTGCAGAGAGGCCAGGCACAGCAGACACCTCTGGTGTCTGGAGGCGAACATGGCCAGGACTGGAGCAGAAGGGACTTCTTAGGGTTGCCAGAGGTCAAGTAGCTATTTACAAGACTGACTCTGCATCCTGCCCCAAAGCCAGATTTAGAACATAACAGGACATCATTTTGACCCTAATTCTGTTTTTGAGGAGGGGTACCAAGGATTGAACTCAGGGGTACTCAACCAGTGAGCCACATCCCCAACCCTTCTTTGTATTTTATTTAGAGACAGGGTCTCTCTAAGTTGCTTAGGGCCTCGCTGTTGCTGAGGCTGGCTTTGAACTCACAATCCTCCTGTCTCAGCCTCCAGAGCCCCTGGAATTATAGGCATATGCCATCACCCAGCTTGACCCTAATTGTTGTCAATTACAATGTCTACTCTCCTAAAAGAACTAAGGTTTACTCCAATATCGTCTCATAAGTCACCTAATTTGATCCTCATAAGTTTCCCTCCACCCCCAGAGAAGATGGGGAAGGCATGAGACTTCTGCAATCCCAGGATAATGAGAAGAACATTCTAGTAAACATCAGAACCAAGGCATCCAAACAGGCAGTGTTGAGCTGCTGTTTGCTACTGCTTGTGTTGTTAGCCATCACCAAGGCCACAGAGGTGTTCTGCAGCATTTCTAGCTCTTTCTCTTTGGTTCCCCCACCCCCACCCTAGTGGTAAATTCTGGAAAGGTGGATTTGCTCTGGGCTCAAGGTTGAGGGATGTGGGCACATCTGTCATGAGGACTGCTGTTCCAAGGTAGAACACCTTGGAAGATAGTTCTTTGCGGGCTTCTGACTCAGTAGCCACAGCTGAAATCACATCAGCTCTTGGCAGGTGCACATCTGTGGCTCTGAGAGCCCAGGTGACTTGTCCAAGGCCACACAGCAGTGAAAGTCAAAAGACTAGGAGAGCTTGCAAGGCTGCGCAGTGCAGCAGGGACTAGAACTGCCTGGGAAAACCTGTGACCCTCTCCCCTCTGTTACTGGCTCCAGCTGCCCTCTGCTCTGTTTTGCTGATAACCAGAAAAATTTCTTTCCAAGGCAGAGACTGACTGACAGACCCCCTCCATTCCTCCTCCCTCCCTCCCTCCCTCCCTCCCTCCCTCCCTCCCTCCCTCCCTCCTCTCCTTTCCTTTCCTTTTCCTTCCTTCCTCCCTCCCTTCTTTCCTTTCTTCCTTCCACTAGTCTCACTGTGTTGTCCAGGCTGGTCCCCAACTTCTGGCCTTGAGTAATCCTCCTGCCTCAGTCTCCTGTGTAGAGACTTGCACTTTCACTTTGGAACATAAGAAAGTTGCTAGGGTTTGCCAGACACAGTGGCACATGCCGGTAATCCCAGCAGCTCCAGAGGCTGAGACAAGAGGATCATGAGTTCAAAGCCAGCCTCAGAAACGAAGAGGCTTAGCTAAGCAACTCAGTGAGACCCTGTCTGTAAATAAAATACAAAAAAAAAAAAAAATGAGGGGGGAACTAGGGATGTGGCTCAGTGGTTGAGTGCCCCTGAGTTCATTCTCCAGTACCAAAAAAAAAACAAAAAAACAAAAACAAAAAAAAACAGAGAAAGAAAATTACTAGGGTTTACTGTGAAATGTCTGGTCCTGGCTTGTAGCTCAATTAAAGCAGAGAAATTCCTCAGGTCTGGAGGCTGCAAGCCATGCTTCATGCTAACTGGCCAGGTGAAGTCCCTGGACTTGCATTTCCCTGTCCACATGAGGGTAGTGTCAGATGGACCTCCAGAGAACCAGGAGGCAGTGAGGTTTGGAATAAAATCCAGGACTAGTCTCTAACCTGATTCTGCCCCACCTTGCTGCTTGCTATGTGACCTCCCACTAGTCCCTCATCTCTCTGGGCTTCTCTGTCTTCATCTCAAAAGACAGCAAAGATAGACTTGCTCACTAAGATCACAAGTTGAACAAGATTTTGTTCTCAGTTACGGTGATGCTGAGACTGGTGGTCCCAGAAGGGGATGCTCATGCCTCCAAGAAAGGCTGTGGGAAGACTGCACCATGGGCACTGGGCTTCCCATGCTGTAGCCGCTGACCCTGGGGCAGAACTTATGCCTTTGGAAGCAGATCCTTGGCAGAGAAGTGAGCTTCCATGACTCTCATGAGCACAGCCAGGCCTGCAGGCTGGGCAGGATTCTCAGGAGGTTTCCCTGGGCTCGGCTCCCTCTGAATCCCCAAGAATGTCCCTGTCCCACCCCCGGCATGGTGTTCCCTGGGAAACATCCTGGGACAGGGAGGTACCGGGATGCCTCCGTCAGTGGGAGCAGTGCTGCCATGCCAGCTCCACAGTCTGCCCCTGCACCATGGACACCAGATGGGGTGGTGAGCTCATCGCAGCATGAATGGCCACCAGGGTGGTGGTGTTAGAGGCTGGGGGCCTGACTTGGGAGGTGTCTCTGGGGGTCTTCCTGGCTCTGCTCCTCTCTGCCTCTCTCTGCCTCTTGGACCCGCTTCCTCTGTCCCTGCCCCTCTCCCTCTCCTCTTTCTCCTGCTTGTGCACAGACACCCCCTCTTGGAGCTTGCTGGGGATTGTCATGGCAACCCTCCAGGAAAATTATCAAAACACTTTTTATGCTCACAATTGTACCAGACGAAGTGCTAATTCTGAGTGAGGCAGGAGCAGTTGGTAGGATGCTGAAGTCACAGGCTTTGTGCCAAGGGCCCACTGGGGGGTGGGGTGGCACCAGCGGGAACTGAGGGTAGGCCTGGAGGCAGGACACTCAGTAAAGGCCCTGTCACTTATTACCAGAGATTGTTTATTGCTGTCCCTTTTCCACCCCTTGTGCCACATTTACATTTATGTTACACATGACACATTGGCTGGACCCAAAACACCCAAAGTACAGATCCACCCAAACAGCACCATCTGGAAAAACTATCCCTGCATTGCATACGTGGAGCTCTGAGACTCACTCTAGGGAGACTTCTGAGTGAGGAGGGTGGGGGTCCCCAACTGATCAAGGCTTCTGACTAGCAGGGGGTCTGGGCCAAGACAGCAGAAGAGCAGGACAGCCACCGTCCAGCCTTCTCACCCACCCCCAGTGGAGAGCAGAGGAGGCCTGTGAGCCCAGACTCTCCTACCTCATCTCTGTCCCTTGACTCCAGGGCTCTCCCAGGACATACTCTACTCCTCTGCTGCCGTTCTGACCCAAGCCCGGGATACCAAAGCCTCCTTGGAAACAGAGCTTTGCTAATAACTGAAGAACTGGTAGGTGCTTTTTTTAAACCCCAGTTCTGCCCAAAAGCCAAAATGTGGGTGGAGATGGTGGAGGAGCTAGCGGCCCAGGCCCCTCCTGGTCTGCTGCTGTCTTCTACCCCATCTGCTCCCACAGTCCCTCCGTGGAGGCAATCCTTCCCCCACAGTTAACAGCCCGGGCTGCTTGCCACTCTCTGGCCCAAAGGGAAGCATCTACTTCCTGCAAATGGGTCTCCTCATTCCCTGCCTGAGAATTCTAGAATGTCAGAGCCAGTGAATCCAAGTCTGACCTTCCCACTTTACAGATGGGGGAACTGTAGCTAGAGATGGGAAGCTACTGATTCAAGGCCAGAGTGTGTGGTGGTAGAGCTGAAATATGGCGCCACGGTGCCTGGCTTTGAGTCCAGTCCTGTTCCTGTTGAATCAAAGACAGCAGGACAGGCTGGTGCAAGCAGTGAGCATGTTCCGAGTCAGGTTGGCCTGGCTTTGTATCTCAGCTTTAGCCCTTAGCACTTAGGGCAACCCTGGCAAGCTACCAAGCACCCTGAGTCCTCATCTGTAAAATGGAGTAAGGCTAGGATTCCCCCCCTAGGAACTCGCTGAGGATGATTTAGACAAAAAGCACAATTGGCACAGTGCCAGGAACATAGTAGGTGTTCAGCAGCTGATGTTTCTGTAGCCCTGCTGAGAAAAGGGAACATCCTACATCCCTTTTAATGGCTAACCCGTATTCCAGGGTGAGCAGAGGTGGCAACAGTGCCACAAATGGACATTGACCTCTTCCTGAGTTTCCAGCCTCTGTAGACTCAGCTGGGCCCAGAGACTGACAAGAACCAATATCTGGGCCGCCCAGATCCCCAAATCTTCCCACCCCCCTTGCCCTCTGCACACTACAGAGCAGAAGGCTTTGGCTCTTGGCCTTTGAGAAAGGATTGAATGAGGAGGAGGGGACACCCCCTGAGGCCCCCCGGGGTCACCCATGGGAACCATCACTAACTCTGCCTGGAGGTCCTCCCCTGGAGACATGACCTGGAGCCCACTGTGGCTCTGGCCGGTTCCTCTTTTAAGTCGTGAGTCAGAGGGAGGTATAAGGCACCAAAACCCCCGGATGCCCTCTGGAGCAGGAATGTCTTGGAGCTTTTCCCTGACATCTGCTTGACCACGCTGGGGCCCAGGAAGGTTTGGGCATGAGATCATGACGCAAAAGGAACTTTTATTTCATGCTGCAGACAGGCTGGGCGTGAGGCAAGGTGCTTCCCATACTGTAGCCATTGACCTCAGGGGCAGCATTTATGCTTTCTAGGGGTGACATGAGACAGGGAGTGTAACCTGCCCAAGGTCACAGAACCAGTCTGGCAAAGGCAGGTTGAACTCTGTGTTCTCCTAACCTGTGCCCTTGGCTGGCTCCCGCAGATAGAGGAGGGTCCAGAAGGCACACAAAGGCCAGTTAGGATGGGGTCTGGCCCTCCACACATCCGGAGGCACTTAGGGCAACCCTAAGTGGGGGAGAAGAGGACAGAGAGGGTCAGCAGTGGCAGGGGACTCTAGGCAGTGTGGGGGCTCAGGGCCCGTTTCTGCCTGCTTGTTGGTTGGTTCTGCACGCTAGGCAAGCACTCTGCCACTAAACCACACCTCCTGCCCTCATGTCCTGTCTTTGAGGGGAGATTTCAGTGTCTCCCACGTCATACCCCTTTCCCTAGAGTCCCCCTAGGCCAATGACCTTCTGGCTGATTTGCCACCCTTGCTGTGGAACTCACACTTCTTTTCCTATTTTCAATGCCCTGGGGTGCGGGGGGGGGGGTGTCTAATCCAGGGGAGTGGAGAGGGTGACTTTGGGTATCCTGGTTCCCTGGCCTGGGAACTTGGAGCCTGGGAGCTGTGTGCGATGTGGGGAGCCTGATGGAAGGAAGCAGTGCAGCGCTCCCTGGCCTTCCGGGAGGCATGGGGCAGAGTGAGCATGGCCTCATTCCACAGGACCCATGGACTCCTCTGGGTGCCCAGCTGTGTCCTGGGTGCAGTGCCAATGTTGACAGTCCAGTGGGAAAGGGGTCAGTTCAGAAGTCAACATGAAGACCTTTTAGATAGTGATAAATATGCTAAGAGGGAAAAAGAAATGGAGTGACTGAGGGGCGGCCAGGGAAGGCTTCAGATGTTACTGGGGACAGCCTTGGAGACCTCAGCAGACAGGCAGGCGAGTGCTTCTCCAAGGCCACATAGTAAGTTCTGGTAGAGCCAGGCTGGGACCCTCTTGCATTCCCATTCTTTTCTTTTTGATACCAGGGATTGAACCTAGGGGTAATTAACTACTGAGCCACATCCCCAGCTTTTTAAATTTTTTATTTTGAGACAGGGTCTCACTAAGTTACCTAGAACCTCTCTAAGTCACTGAGAACTTGCAATGAATCGTTCTGCCTCAGTCTCTTGTGTTGCTGAGATTACAGGTGTGCACCACTATTCATGGTGTGGACTCCTGTTCTAATGATCTCCTGAAAACATCCTTCTCTCGGATTCTGTTATGTTCTCTTGGTTCTCCTACCCTGTTTTTTTGTTTTTGTTACCAGGGATTGAACTGAGGGGTGCTTAACCACTCACTGAGCCACATCCCCAGTCCTTATTATATATATTTTTAAATTTGGAGACTGTGTCTGGCTAAGTTGCTTATAGTCTCACTAAATTGCTGAGGCTGGCTTTGAACTTGTGATCCTTCTGCCTCAGCCTCCTGAGCCGCTGGGATTACAGGCATATACCACCACACCTGGATGCTTTTCCAAGTTCTTGACTGGCTTTCCCTCCTCCTGGCATAGACCTATTCCAGCACCCTGTCTGAAAGATGGTCTTGACCCAGTCCCCCAGTGTTACACGCCATCTACCCTGAGTGCCTATGGCCTGCTTCACATTTCTATTTGGATACCTCAGGGATCTTTTAGGATAAAGCTAAGTATGTATAATAAGAAAGTCCCCAAATTATAGCAGTTTAAAAGTATTCAGTTCATTGTTCTCTCACAGTTCCAAGGGAAGCATTACAAGTAGGTAGGTAGCTCAGTTCCACATGATCATTAAGGGGCCCAGATTAATAATGTGAACCTTCCCAGATCTCTTCATTATTGTTCTTCCAGACAGTGAAATGGAAAAGCATGGAGCCTTGAGCAGGGATTTCCTCTTGGGCAAGTGAAGTAGAGCTACACACACCACTTCTGCTCACGTCCTACAGGTAAGAGAGCAGACATGTGACCCCCCACTAGCTGCAGGGGAAGTTGGGAAATGTGACCTCACTAGGTGGATAGCTAACAGTCTCTGCTAAAGCCCACCCTAGTGAACAGTGAGGACCTCCCTGCCCTGGTGGCAGAAGAGACTTGGGGGTGACGTTCCTTGTTCTGTGTCTCCCTGGTCCTTGGCTTTGCATTTTCAGAAATTCTCCCTTGCCTATCATTCTCTATGACCACCAAACAGGATGCGAGAACCTGTCCTTTCTGGTTGTGATTTGGGCTTGAACAATCATGGACCTTTGTGTTCCAGCCTTACATTTTTGCTGATGATAACAATTCCTCCACAAACTTGATGGATTTGGGTCTATCTGGTTCTAGTCAGTTCCATGTGTCAATAACCACAGCCAAAGTTCCTTTCCTGAAAGTTAGCGAGTCTCTCTTCCTTGCAAGCCATCTCTTTCTTGCTGCCTTACGGTGAAGGCTACCAAGGACATAGGAACCAATGGACCTGGATGACAAGGTCCCTTAATATACTAATTTGCCACAGGGGTGATTTCTTTATTTGGCCTAATATTTTGCTATAATAGAGAGACATTGAGAGAAGCTCTGAGCCACAGTCTGGTCTCCTGCTCTTTGGACAAAACCAGGTGGCTTGCCTAACCCCAGTGACACTATTTTCCTGGATTCTATTTCTGTTCTTCTCTTCTTATAAACTAGCCAGTCTCTTTCTTGTAATATCTTGAAATATATGAAATATTTTGCATCATGCAATCTTTTTGGCTTTTCCCAACCATTTTTTCTAGAACTGTAGACTTAGTTGGCATTGTGGCCTGTCTTTTAAATTATCACACATGATGTTTGCAATAAGTATTTTATCCCAGCATAACAAGGATTACCAGCTTTCCGTTTTCCAATAGCTGTTTCCCTGTGGAAACATCTGTTGGCTAAGCCACTGCCACAGAGTTGAGGAGTTTGATCCATGGCAGCTTCTCACTCATAGTGCCAGTTTTAGTATAGAGTCTTGCTAAGCTGCTGTTAGAAGCGGCTCCAAGCCAGGTGTGGTGGTCCCCAGCTGCTGGGAGGTTGAGCTCAGAGGATCATTTGAGCTTAAGAGTTTGAGAGCAGCCTGGGCAATGTACTGGAACCCTATCTCAAATCACAGTAGTTTTAAGATCAGAAAATTGATTTTGATTATTTGTCTCACATAATATGGTTCTGATGTGAGCATTTTCAGCCTCAGCCAAGTGGGGAGTGGGTTTTGATCGACAGTTAGCAGACTTCCCAAAGGTCCTCTTCTCCCCAACCTTCTCTTTTCCTGTCAGTCAGAGGCACCACTATTTAACACTTGCTCAAGCCAAATACATAGAAGTCAACCTTGATCCTAACCCCAGATACAGCCCCATCTAGTCCATCAGAAATTCCTCTTAGCTCTGACTCTAAATCTGAAATCTAACCATTTCCCTATATCTCTATGGCCTCCACCCTCGTCCAGGTCTTCGGGTGTCTGAGGTCATGTGATGATCACCTAAGTGGGCTTCCCGATCTCCTCTCCACATGCCAGCCAGAGTGAATTTTAAAAAACACAATTTGGGTTGGGCATAGTGGCTCATGTCTGTAATCCCAGCAGCTCTGGAGGCTGAGGTAGGATTGCAAGTTCCACACCAGCCTCAGCAACTTAGTGAAACATGTCACAGACAGGTCTCAAAAAAGGTCTGGGGATTGTGGCTCAGAGGTAAAGTACCCCTGGGCTCAATCCCCAATACAAACAAATACTGTTATATGCAAATGTAATTTGGAGGATGTAGCTCTTCCTCTCAAACCCTCCAGTGCCTTAGTAATGCTCTTCTAATGAAATTCTATTCCGTACATGGCCTCAAGGCCTTGCGTGACTGTCCCTGCTTCTCATCTCCTTTGCCCACTCTGCTGTAGCCAACAGGCTTCCCCACTGTTCATCGACTGAGCTGAGTTTCTTCTTCTTGAGCACCTTAGTGCTAGAGGTACCTCTGCCCAAACAGTCTCCCCCACTTTGTCACTCGATGGTCCTTCCTTGACCTCCACGAGGCAAACCACTTCAGTGTAGTAAGAGCAGGGGCTCAGAAGCCAACAGTTCTGGTACTTACTAGCTGTGGGGCCCCGGTGGCCGGCTGCTTGGCTTCTCTGTGCCTTGGTTTTTCCACCTGCAAAAGATAATAATGTTCTTGTTACCCAAGGGTTTTTGAGAATAAAACAGCAACATTTACGTTAATTGAGCTAATACACGAAAGCACTCAGAGACCAGCTCATATTAAGCACTTAGTGGTGTTATTATTGTTCTTCAAGTGTCAGCTAAATGTCACCCTCTCAGAAGCCTCTCCCACTGGGCATACTTCTGTCTGCATCTCTGCCACACACAGCATATGCTCTTGTTTATATGTTCATGAACCCTCCCTCCCAGAGTGTACCTTTCATGAGGGCAGGGCTTTATCTTCTTACTCACCTCTGTTTCTCCCTGAGCCAGTCACACCTGCTCCTCAGTAAGCCTGTGTTGAATGAATATGGAAGGAAAGGGGGCCAGATTCCAAGCAGTCCTTCAAGGCTGGTCCCATAAAACTTCTTCTAGGGAGCCTCAGGGCAGGGGGCCAGTGCTGCCCTGAGGACCTGGTGGCACTGGTGGGCTGTGGCTGGTGGTGTCAGCTCTCAGCAAGGGGCTAATGTGGACCCTGGAGTCCACCCCACCCGTTTCCCTCAGTTACTAGTGGACTAGTTACTCATCCCCTCTGGGCCTCCCTTTTCTCCTATGGAAAATGAGAGAATAGCAATTACCTCACAGGGCTTTGATGAGGATGAAATAGGATAATTTATGTAAAACGGGGCTCAGGGCTGGCTTGGAGTAAAGCTGTCCAGATGGTAGCTATTATTATTGTTGTTGTTAGTGTGATACCCAGTGCCTTTCTTCAGTGCTTGAATGGGGTGCCCAAGGAACTTGGGGGTGGTGGTGAGGAGACAGGGAAGTCAAGGGAAGTAAAGAGCTGGAATGGAGTAATGGTGTGCGTGTGCGTGTGTGTGTGTACACACACGTATGAGTGAGTGCTTGCTCCAGGAAAGGGGGTGGTGAGATTTCTGAGAGCGCGCTCCTTTCTCGGAGCTCAGCTCTGGGGTGCTGGTCGCCCTGGCTCTGCCAGGAGAGCTCAGAGCCGCTTTGCTCCTGTGCTCAGGACGCAGAACCCACGGCAGAAAAACCAGAGCCTTGAGTGTGAGCATCTGGCATTAGGGGGCGGAGGAAGGCACCTGCACCCCCACAGCCACTCGGGCTGGTACAGATTTGGGGGATCCCAGAACCAGCAGTGCCAGCTCCGGGATGCGGATCCGAGCACTGCTGCCCAAGGCGCAGCTCAGCGCGGCCGCGTGCTCCCCAGATTCTCCCGGAACCCCGCGGGCGGGGCCTGCCTTCCGGAGCCGGGTTGGCAGGGGGCGGGCGGGCGGCGCCGGGTAAGGGGCCGTTACTTTCCCAGAGTGGCGGGGCGACGTCAGGCGGAAGGGCGCGGGGCGCGCACGCTTTAAATGGCATTCGCTGTCATCCGAGCTCGCAGTCGTGTGGGCAGGAGCGGGCTATATAAGCCGGTAGCCGGGCCGCTTCGGGGCAGACAGCGACAGCAGCGGCGGCGAACGCCTCGGAGCGCAGCGGAGCAGCGCCCCCGGAGCCCCGCGCCCTCCGACGGGCCCGCCCGCCCGCCCTTCCGAGGAGCGTCTGCCCGGGCCCGCAAGGGCCGCCACCACCCCACAGCAGATTTGGATCCCCCGCCCGGCGAGCCCCAGGCTGCTGCCTCCCGGGGGGCCCCGGCGCAGCGGCCGCCCCCTGAGAGCCCCAGCGCCCTGCCGCCCGGCCCCGCGGACGCCGGCGGCGCCATGGCGGCCGCCAAGCCCAGCGAGCTCATGGGCATCTGCTCCAGCTATCAGGCGGTGATGCCGCACTTCGTGTGCCTGGCCGACGAGTTCCCGCAGCCCGTGCGGCCAGCCAAGCTGTCCAAGGGCAAGGGCCGGCTGCGGCGGCCGCGCCAGTCCCGCTTCAAGACGCAGCCGGTGACCTTCGACGAGATCCAGGAGGTGGAGGAGGAGGGGGTGTCCCCCATGGAGGAGGAGAAGGCTAAGAAGTCGTTCCTGCAGAGCCTGGAGTGTCTGCGCCGCAGCACGCAGAGCCTGTCGCTGCAGAGGGAGCAGCTCAGCAGCTGCAAACTGAGGAACAGCCTGGACTCCAGCGACTCCGACTCGGCCCTGTGAGGGGCGCCGCCCGGAGGGGGCACAAGCGCGCTTCCGCGGCCTGCCCGGGGGCCCGCGGGTGCACACCAAGAGGACCCGCGCCCCGCGCCGGGGGTACCCCCTCAGGACCGGGGATCACCACCCCTCGCGCGCTTGGACTCCCGCCCCGCTGCGAACTGGTGGGTGCGCCCTCCGCTGCGCTTGCCCTGGCTCCAGCGCACTCGGGGACGCCAGGGAGGGGGGCTGCTTTCTTTGCCCTTGTAAATGTTTATTTTTTAACTCTTCCCAGTACGAACTGTGAGTGTGTGCGGGAGGCGGCCCGCGCTGACTCGCCCGGGTCTCGCCAGGGTAGCCGCTCCACTCCCGTGTCTGATGGTTTGCAACTCCGATTTTGCACACCGCTCCACCGTGCCCCCCAGAGCACACCTGTTCACACTCACGCCAACACTCTCTCGCTGAACACTTTTATAATTGTTAGGCGGGCTGATGGGACTTTGGTGCGCAGCGCGGCTGCTGCTGCGGCCCGAGGATTGATATTTATTTTTGCATTGCAACTGCTGGAGGCGTTTATTTAACGATCTTTTTACCCGGATATGTCTGTGAGGCTCCTGAATGGAGACAAATAAAGTCAATATATTTGCACAGTGCATTTCTCTAGGCTGTTGACTTCTTGAACCTTTGAGGCCCAGGCTCCCAAGACAGTGGGAGGTAAGGGAGGAGGTGCAGAGATCGGCGAGGCCCAAGTTGGAGGTTACTCCACCTGCCTGTCACCTAACGAGGTCGATTCCCCCTCCCCCTGTCCCAGGTGCGCGGCATTAACTTGCCTCCCTAGGTGGGACCACGTTCAGCCCAGGGTGCTCTGCCTCCCAGGACTGTTCCTCCTCGCTGGCATCGGGGTGAAATGAAGCCGCTGGCGAGCCGAAGGCGGCCCTTTGAGGATGGAGAACGTCCTCCCAGATGCATTTGGCTTCTCAGGGAGGCCAGGGTCCCGTCCTCTCCCGTCACCTAGCACAGAACATCCCTCTTAGCCTAGCCTTTTCCTGGCAGTGGCTTGAGGGAGCTACGAATCCTGGGGCAAGCAATGGGAAACTCAGAAGGGGATGCTTGGACGGTGGGGCCCCGAGAAAGAGCGAGAGTGTGGGTGCACACACACTGTGGGATGTGGGTGAGGGCCTCCGCTGTCCCATCCCGGCGCTGACTCAATGCGCTGTGGGGCAGTTCCTGATCTCAGGCTCCCTCTTCCAGCCCTTCTCCTTGGTCCCCTTCAGGGTTCCGCAGAGCGGGTGGGGCTTGTCTTTGGTCTAAGCATTTACAGTGTCTGGGTATCACTGGGCACACCCATCCCCATCGCAGGGCCTTTGTTTACAGACTAGCAAACAAGGGAGGGAAGGCCACGTGGAGAGGAGTGCTCAAGGCCAGTGCAGGCGCCTGGTCCAGTTCTCCTTCCTTCCTAGGCTCTTTCTAGCCTAGAGCACCTGCCCCACACCCCTGTCTACATTCTAAATCCTCTGGGGTACCAGTGTAGCTGTTTCACCTGACAGTAGGTGGCAACCAGGGTGACAAATGATATTTGGGTGAGGAGGGTGGGATTACTCTATGCCTGCCCCAACCTGGCTGGGCTTGGGGCAAGGAGAGGGAGGCTTCTACTCCAGCTCCAGGTAGCCCCTTCTCTGTGCTTGGGTGCCCTCTGGTGGTGGGGGCTGGTGTGTGTGAGTGTGTGTGTCTGTCTCTGGGGTGAGGGTGCCTCTCTCTTGGCACTCCACCTCTTGAAACCCTGGGCTCTGTGGACAAAGAGGAGAGGAAATGAAACAAACAAAAACAGGCCTGAGAGGATGTCCTCCCCCTCCCCCAGCGCAGAGATGGGAGGGTGGGCTGTGGCCTGTTGGCTGGGGGTCTTTGGCCCCTGTCCCAGCTGCTGAGAACACACTGGCCATTGCAATGGCCCCACTGTGCTGGGGGATATGACAGGAGGCCTTTGGTTCCAGAGCCTCACTCTTGTGGGGCCACTGTGGGTTGACTGCAGGCTCTGCAGCTGCCACAGTGGAGCTGGTTTGAGCTCCAGGGGTGGGAGGGGGGGACTGAAGCTCTGACCTCTCCCCAGCCCCCTTCTCTTCTCCCAGCAGAGACACTAAGGGCGGAGGGAAGGAACCCCCTTCCTGCCCCATCTTTGGCAGGAGCTCCTGCTTCTACTTCAAGAGCCAGATGCTGCAAGAGTCTGGAAGACACCCCCACCCCAGCTCCTTGGGTCACCCTGGCTGGCATTGAGTGTCATTGCAGGGATCTATCCCCTCCTTCTTGGCAGCTGGCTGGACCCAGCCCTGGCAGCTGACTGGCTGCTTTTGAAATGTTTGGTAAAAACCAATAATGGGAGAGCAAGGAAACTCAGGGCCCATCTTGCCTACTTCCTAGTTTTCTTTTGTCTTTTCGTGAGTGTGGCACTGGGGATTGAACTCAGGGGTGCTCTCTACCACTGAGCTACATACCCAGCCCTTTTTAGTTTTCGGTTTGAAACCGGGTAATGCTAAGTTGTCAGGCTGGCCTTGAAGTTGTGATCTTCTTGTCTCAGCTTCCAGAGTCACCCAGCCCTAGTTTATTTTAAAGTGATTCTAGTTTTTATTACCCAAGAAATATTTGTTTATTATAATGCAAAACAAGTCACTCATATACTACCCAGAGGTGAATGGGTGAATATTTGGGGTTCATGCCTATGTATGCGTTTTTGTTTTCTTTGACTAAACAGGTTTATGCTCTCCGTGCTGTTTTTCAACCTGCTTCTTAAATTAATTGGATTTATGTTTATATCAGTATGTATGAAGCTATGTAATGGTTTTTGTAAAATTCTGTTGAATAGATCTTCCACATTGAGTTATACTAACTCCCCATTCTTAAGTGTGAAAGTGGCATCCAGTTTGTCCCAGTTTGACCCAAACTGGAAGTTCTGAGGGGTAATGTAGAAAGAAGTCTAAGGCAGTGACCCAGAGAGGGACTGGGTGAGGGACAGAGGGGCTGGAATGCCAGTGTTGGAGGGAGCAGGCCCTGAGCATGCTGGGGGCCACGGCTCCTGGGCTCCAGCAGGAGAGCTCTGCTCTGCACAGGAAGAGGGAGGCCTGGGGACAGGAGGTGCCGGCAGTTGCTCCCTCTACTCCCCTGTGCACACATGCATTCCACAGAGAGTGGAATTCCGGCTGAGTGGCCAAGGTGGAAGAGGAGGTCAGAATCAGGGAGATGGTGGTGAAGAAGCAAGAAAGCCAGGGAGTCAGAGAGGTGGAGAAGAATGAGGTCACTTGGGAGAAAGGTCCTGGGAAGTGATGGGAGGTGAGACACATGGAGGTGGAGCCTGAGCACATCAGAGAGAAAGAGGGAAGAAGGGCCACCTGGGGAAGGAGAGGGTGGGAGACAGGGAGGGTGTGAAGGGCCCAGGAGATGGAAAGCAGTTCCCCGGGAGTGCGGCAGGGGAAGGAAGAGGAGCCAGGCGTGTGAAGGAGGGCAGCCGGGCCTGTGTGGGTGGACGCCTGCCCAGCATCGGGATTTACAGGCCTGTCCAGGGAGCCCCCGGCTTCCTGCGTCCCCGCCTGGCCTCGGCCCATGATCTAGCCTGGGTGATGAGTTTCCAAACAGACTGGAGCCCAGACGGGGCAGAGAAACAAGTGACCGTCTCTGTCCTGGCTGGCAGCCTCTCCTAAATATTTTTCTTTGGCCCTGGGGAAGATATTTATCAGGGTGTTTCTTGGACTGATTTAAAAGCGAACTTAGCCTTGCAGGCCACTGCGTGCCAAGTCTGGGCTCGTGTGGTGTGGGGTTGAGATGGAAGGGCTGTCTGCAATCCAGGGAACTAGGGTCAGTTGTGGGCTTGGGAGTCCTTCCTCTGGAAGTTCACTGGGTGTAGCCCTTGACCCTTTAGGCTCAGGAAGAATGGAGGGGCGGGAGTAAAGGCCATCATTTAGTGGTTACTTCATGTGGGAACTGTACTTTTATCCAGAAAATGTTTTCCTCTGCATTTCACAGTAAGAAAGGATCAGAGAGTTTGAGTTTTTTGACCAGTGCCGCACAGCTTCTCAGTGGTGAGCTGGATTGCAAACCAGCACTATTTTTTCTTAATTCCAAAGTCTGTCTTTTTCTAGAGTATGAATTCACATTTCTTCCTCCATGCTTCTGTGGCAGCCATGAGAAACAGGCGTTGCAGATCTCCTGCCACAGGAAATATAACTGCCTGAGAGCCACTCTGGCTTGGAATCCATCACCTCTTTTGGCTAAGGCACATCTGCCATGGGCTGTAGCTGTATGTGCTGGGATTCTGAGGCAGAGCCGTTCCTGGGAGACAGGAGGATTTCCTGGTGCTCTGCTGTGACTTCCATAGCCTGCAGTGCTGTCTAAGGACTCCTTTCCCCACTCTCCTCATTCAGGTTCACTCTGGTGTTGCTCCCTGCAGGCCATTCCGGCTCCCCCGGCTCCCTCCCTGCTTCTCGGAGAGTCTGGGCTAGGAAGCTCTTCCATCCCCCAGTAGGTCTCTCCTGCTTCCGAGCCTTTCCCTTGGCCCCCACTTTGCATGGGGAAGGACAGTGGGCATCATTTTAGGGAGAGTTGCAGGGACATGGCAGAGTTTACCGGATTAACACGCTTCATGATGCCTGCTGGCCCTGCATTTCTTGATAAGCACGTTGTGATCATGTGTGTACAGATGAGGGGAGGTGCGGGAGGATCCCACATAGACAGTCGTTCTCTCTATCTAGGTCATGCCCAAGGCCATGTTGACTTACCATTGATCCATCCAACTCCCAGACCCTTGGTGTAGACTGCCAGTTGTTCAGCAATACTTCCTTCATGGCATGCATCTGGTATATATGTCCCAGACTTTCTTGTGTGGCCTTAGGGTTGTGGCTGTACCTTGTCCCCCACTCCCATCACACTCTCCTTCCCCTTCCCATAAATGGGAACTTGCATATAGCAGCAACCCAGTGGAGATCAAGCTGATGGCCTTGGAGATGACTGAGAAATAAGATGGAAGAACCCTAGGCCCCTGAGTGACCCTGTGGAACAGAACAGTCTGCCCATCTGGAATGATTACCATGAACTTCTACACACGACGGCACACAACTCTGTCTTCTTTGAGCCACTGTATCATTGCTGAATGTCTGACAGCAGTTTTCCCAAACTGCGAACACATAAAAGTTAGAACTGGCAGTGGAGCTCCAACCTCACAAAACCCCTCAGACACGAGGCAGGAATTTAGTGGTTTTGCTGCAAGCAAGGTAAATATATTGCAGGCTGGAAAGTTGGAGATCCTTATTATCCCTCAGCAAAGCATTTGGTGAGACCATTTTTATGATGATTTGGAAGAATTCTCATATATGTCAACTGAGGCAATATCCTTAGAAGTCATGTTTGGAAAGAACCAGAATATTAGTATACACTGGCCGCTGTGTGTGTCTTTTAATAGATGATTACCAGATAGACAGCACAGGGAGGGCCTGGGAGCACTCGCCTCTTAGTCCACACAAAGGTGAAGGCTCTCCCCTCTGTAGCCCACACAGCAGAAGTTCAGGCTGTGACTGCTTAGAGCTTTCTCAAAGGCCACCCAAGAAGCCCAGCAAAAGATTCAGGCCAGGGGCAAGGTTAGATGAAGGCCATTGCCTTCTCACTCAGACATCCTGCTTTAGAGTCACTCCAAGGTAGCCAGAACTGAAATTGAGGGCTGAGCCAGAGCAGGAAGCAAAGTCATAAATCAGACTTGAGAACTCTGCCGAGAAAACATCTTTGGGAGTGGTTATTGGCACCTGGAACTGTCTGGAAGCACAAAGTCCAGAAGCCTTTTAAGAATCGAGGGAATCTCATTACCAAGGAAGCTAGGAATAGGAAATGGTGATTATGATTTTTTTTACCCCCCCAAAGAAACTCTTGAGGAGGCCAAACCATTTAATACCCTCTTTGCTGCAGAAGTGGCCACAGAGGATGATGAGAAAAAGGAGAATTTCCCAGAATAAGGTTGGCCAGATTAGCCAACCGAGGAACAGTCTCCTCTCCTAGAAAACGATGTCTGCAGGACTTTCTGTTACTAGGCACCAGTGACTTCTGCATTTTTCCATTCTTCCTTTTTCCAAAAGAAAGTTTTTATTGTGGGTTCTTATCCCTGTCCACTGTCGTTATTAGGTATGTGGGGGGCAGGGGCAGTGGGGGTGACAGATGACTTGTCTTGCAGTTGAGATATCACTGGACCCTGAGGAACCACATGTGGCTCTGGAGAGGACCTCCTCTCCCCGAGATATGCCTGTAAATTGGTCTGTGTAACAAGATGGAATTTGGGATTGACTTCCTTGGAAAGAGGGTGACTGTGTTCTGTTGTGGGAGAAAGAAGCCTCTGGATATCCAGATGGACCAATCACAGTGGAGACAGGCCAGTGGGATACTGAAATCTAGTGTCTGCATCTTCGTTGGCATGGGCTGGACTGAACTTCTCAGCCTCCTTTGCAGTGTGTCCGGTCATGGCCTAAGGTCTCCCCCGTGGAATGGGCGAGAGGCAGTGCATGCTGTGCCAGACCTGGCCTCAAGAACACAGCGTGTCGCTCTCATGCTCTTATTCCTCCCAAAAGACAGAACAGGGGCATATCTGAGGCTTGCTTTTGACCCAGAATGAGGACAGTGCCTTGGGGGGCCCATGACATGAGCCCCCTGTGGATGTGGAATGCAGACTCTGATGGACCACTGGCTGACACAGAAATACATTTCTGTCTTTCTTCCAAACCAGTGCATTCCTGCTGGGCTCTTGATTGCAGCTCTCGGTATTAGCCAAACGAATGCAGAGTGCTTTCCCTTGATCTGTTGGAGCAGGAGGAGATTTTCCACCAGTCTGACTCAGAGCAGATCTTTCCCATGACAGGAAAATGTCCTGTTCTCTTGGCTGGGGTGGGGACTTCAGATGTGCTCCTGTGGTGGAGGTGAGGGAGAGATGGAAGTGACATTCGTAAGAGTGCTAGGCTGGGACGGGGACGTGCCAGACCCTAGACCTGCCCTGCCACTCCCTTGATGTGTGTCCTAACCCTAAAGGCCCTCCAACTTTAAGTCCTGAAATTAACTTACAGCCTTAGACTTCTACTCCTGGGGACATGCAGGTAGGCAAGGTGCGTAGAGACCATGTTCGGCCCCTTCATGTGCAGAAGGGAATATGGAGGCACAAAGTCAAGGCAGAACCTTCCTGAGACAGTGGTGCCTCCACCCTCTTCCTCCTCTTCCCAGCCTCGGCTGAGCAGTTATGTGCTGAACAATTCATGCCAAACCCCAAATAACAACCTGAGTGCCATCCCACAGCCCATGTGCCACCGCTCCAGACCTCTGTTCTTGCCCCCACCAGGAGCTCTTCTGGACCACCTGGCTGGCCTTTAGGAATCTTCCTTCTGATCTTCCTGGAAGGATCCTGACAGAGCTGCCCCCTTCACCCAGTGTCTAGGACATTTAAGCTATTCTAAGAATGGCTAGGGCTGAAGATGTGGCTCAAGCCGTAGTGCGCTCCTCTGGCATGCATGCGGCCCCAGGTTCGATCCTCAGCACCACATACAAACAACGATGTTGTGTCCGCCAAAAACTAAAAAATAAATATTAAAAAAAATAAGAATGGCTAGACCTCTGCTATCCGTAGCCCCATGCCCCATATACCCCATTTTCCCCATATTATTGGCTGTTATGTGTACTCTGAGTTTTAGCTGACCTTTGGTTTTCAGAGGATGCAAAACATACTGAAAGTGACTGCACTCACTGAACCTCCCTTGGACCATTTTTTATTGATATAGATATTTATGGCTATGAATTTTCCTCTAAGTACTTCTTTATACTTGATTTTCTTTCTTTCCTTCTTTTCTTTTTTTTTTTTTTTTGGTTTTCACTGTTTTGGTACTAGGAATTGAAACCAGGGGTGCGCTACCATTGAACTGCATCCCCAGACTTCATTTTGTATTTTGAAACAGGGTCTCACTAAGTTACCCAACCCTGGCCTTGAACTCAAAATTCTCCTGTCTCAGCCTCCCAAGTCTCTGAGATTAAAGGTGTGTGCCACTGTGCCTGGATTATTTTCACTGTTTTATAGGATTATTATAATTTTAGTTTCTATTTTTTCTTTGACCCAAAAGTTGTTTAAATGCTAGTTGTAATATTTTCTAATTGGAAGAATATATTTATTTTCTGATTTAATTACTAATTTCCTTCACTTTAATTTTCTAAAGCCAAATCACGTTTTCTATAATATTTATCTTTTTGGAAAGTTGTTGAGGTTATTCTTTGTGACCTTATGAGAATTCCATGGTCAAATAAAAATATGGTACATTTACTATTTTCATATGTCAGATCTGCCTAATAAATCATATGATCAATATCTTCTACATCTATCATATGAGCTAATAGGTGTTCACCATAATCTGTCCTCCCACGCCTCCTGGGGACAGAGCTCACCCTTCTTCTAAATAGGTAGGCCCCTGAGACTGGGTTCTGTCCAATGGAGTATGAGTAGACTTAGATCCTATGACTGTAAATTTGCCATGTCCACATTTCCTACCTTCATTTTTCCAACTGCAAATCATATTTGGCAGTGGCTTAGCTTCTAACTTGCTATTGAGAACATAATCCTGGAGATGGTAGGCTGAAATTCAGAAGGAACTGCCGTCCTGAAATGGAGAAATTACAGGTAAAATTCCGTCCTGTAGTAGCCTGGAAAGCAGATTCTGTGCCTATGGGTCTGTAATTCAAGAAGTTGGGGAGAGCTAGAGGTTAGTGCTCCTTGTTACATTTAGCAAGATATGCTAAAGAGATGACTTCTGCAAGCCCTAGTCAACTGTCTCTAAAGGGAGGGGCTTCTCAAGGTTGAAAGTCATCTGCTCTGAAACCCAAATAGCAGGCCTTTCAGACAGTTGTGTCTCAGAGCCTTTTCCCAGCACTCCCCATTAATCAAAACACACAAGGGCTCCAGCCTCCAGGCAAGGTTCAGTCTGGGGTGGTGTTTCTTGCTTAAGCCTATTATTTCAGCAGTCTCAAAATAGCCGGCTCTAATGTGACGGAAAGAGGCGTGGCTAGAGCAAGGAAGCAAGAAATGAGGCAAGCATGGAGTTAGATGAGAAAATAGCATAAAATGTGGTCACTGGCTCATGAAATAACTGGAAGCAAAGAGACTTGAACCCTAATAAATCTTCCTGGGAATCGTTTTTTTCCAGAGAAATTATAAAAACCCATAATGATTAAGGCCCCCAAACAGCCCTCAAGGAAGACACATTTTCTGTCACCCACTTCCCATGAGGATAATAGACAAGGGAGAATCTCCCAGAGGACAAACCAAGCAGCCAGAACATCTCCCCTCTCCGGGCAGCAGTCCTCAATTCCCACCCAAGGGCTGCTGTGTACTGCCCCCACTCCTCTCTTCTGAATGGGGCTATTTATTGTTTTTCTTTGCCTGTTCCACTATTGTTTATTTGGCAGGTGGGTGGGAGGTGGGACAAATGGATGGTCTTTTTTTTTTGGTATTGAACCCAGGGGTGCTTTTTTTTTTTTTTAATTTGCAGAAGTTGTCATCTTTTAAAAAATATTTATATATGACTGCAGAATGCACTGTAATTCTTATTACACATATAGAGCACGATTTTTCATATCTCTGGTTGCATACAAAATATATTCACACCAATTTACGTCTTTATACTTTGGGTAATAATGACCATCACATTCCACCATCATTTCTAACCCCATGCCCCCTCCCTTCCCCTCCCACTCTTCTGCCTTATCTAGAGTTCATCTGTTCCTCCCATGCTCCCTCTCCCCACCCCACTATGAATCAGCCAGGGGTGCCTTTTTAAAAAAATGATCCTAACAGCTCCACAGTCTCTCCTACCTTCCGCCACCCACGAACTGGATGTGGTGATCCCTTGGCTTCTAAGAAGATGATAATGCAGCCTCAGGGATTAATGGGACCACAACTTGGAAGGACCTTAGGTCCCTGAACTACTGAATGGAACAAAGCCATCTGCCATTCTGGGTTGTTACTGAGGAGAAAAATAAAGTTGTTTCCCTGTGGTGTAAGGTCCCTTGTGTGCTGCAGAGCTGTATTACCCTAACTGCACACTGTCTTTGCTTTTCTGTCCATGTGATCAACCATAAGAGAGATGAATTCAAGTCTCCTTCCACTTATGTGCTCTTGATCTTGCATTGTTGTAATTAATTAATTGTAATGCCTGGTGAATGGAACAACTAGGTTATATGTTGCACAGATATTTATAACAGTTATATCTGCATTTGATTAGAAGACCATTGTGATACATTATATGGCTCCTTGTCATTTTGCTTAATGCATTTTAAGCTAAATTGCATCATTTTTTGCTAATTAAATCATAATATCGTAATTATTTTTATTTGCCTGGTATGCCTTTGCTTATCCTTTAGTTTTCAACTTTTGCATTTGTATTAGGGATGCCTCTTGCAGACAGTACTGAACTGGATTTTTTAGGGTTTAATCTGAAATTTTCTTTTGAAAAAGAAAAGTTAATTATATACCTATAACAATTAGAGAGATTAAATTAGTAATAAACCCCCCTTTCCCCCCCAAAATAAATAAAGTAAAGGGCCAGATTGCTTCACTGGTGAATTCTACTGAACTTATAAAGAAGAATTAAGATCAATATTTTACAAAGTCATTTAAAATGAAGAATAATAGGAAACACTTCCTAACTTATTTTATGGGGACATCATTACCCTGACACCAAAGCTAAATACATCATAAGAAAACTACATGTTAATATCCCTTATGAATCCAGATGCCAAAATGCTCAATAAAATACTAGCAAATCAAATTCCATGGCATACCAAAAGGATTATACACCATGACCAGTTGGATTTATTCTAGGAATACAAGAGCATTTCAAGAAAAAAAAAATCAATGTATTATACTACCTTAGTAAAACCAAATGAAGAACTACATGATGATCTCAATTGATGCAGAAAAGGCATTTGACAAAATCCATCACCTTTTTATGAGAAAAACATTCAGAAGACTAGGAATGAAAGGAAACTTTCCTAACGTGATAAAGGACATTTATGAAAGAGCCACAGTTATGATTGAACTCAGTGTTGAATGAGGAAAGGCTTCCCCCCAAGATCAGGAAGAAGACAAATCTATTTTTTTTGCCACTGCTGTTCAACATTATATACTATACTGGAAGTTATAGTCAGAAGCATTAAGCAAGAAAAAGCAATAAAGACATCCAAATTGGGAAGGAAAAAGTAAAGCTACTGCTATTTACAGAAGACATGATCCTGTATGAGGAAAACCCTAAATAACTAGAACTAATAAGCAAAGTCAAGGTATAAGATCAACAAACAAAAATCATTTGCATTTCTGTACGTGACCAACGAACAATTTGAAAAGGAAATTAATAAAATAATTCAATTTATAATAGCATTAAAAGGAGGAAAATTCTTAGGAACATAGTTAACCAACAAGGCAAACACACTGAAAACTGTAAAACATTGCTGAACGTTTACAAATTAAAGGAGACCTAAGTAAATGAAAAGATACCCCATGTTTATGGAATAGAAGATAATATTGTTAAAATGTAATATTTATCAAACTGATCTGTGGACTAAATACAATCCTATTATAGTTCCAATGGCCTTTTTTTTCTTCAGAAATGGAAAAACTGTCTCTATAATTCATATGGAATTCCAGGGGGCCCTAAATAGAGAAGAACATTATGAAGAATAAGAACAAAGTTAGAAGACACACTTCTCCATTTCAGAATTTACAAAAAAAAAAATTGTAATGCAAAAAAACCACACAAGGTACATGTATAAAGACATGAATTGGTGTGAACATACTTTATATACAAAGATATAAAAAATTGTGCTCTATATGTATAATAAGAATTGTAATGCATTCTGCTGTCATGTATTAAAAAAAACTACAGAAATCAAAGCAATGTGGTATTATGATAAACATATAGGTCATGAAATAGAATTGAGAGTTCAGAAATAAACCCATACATCTATGGGCAATTGTTTTTTGACCAAGGTATCAGGACCATTCAATGGGTAAAGAAGAGTATTTTCAATAAATGATGCTGGAACAACTAGATATCCACAGGCAAAAGACTGAAGTTGGGACCTTGTCCTATGCCATATAAAAAATTAATTCAAAATGGATCAAAAATCTAAACATAAGAGCTAAAACCATAAAACTCTTAGAAGAAAACATAAAGGTAAGTCTCCATGGTGTTGGATTTGGCAGTAGTTTCTCAGGTGTAACATCAGATGCACAAGCAACTAAAGAAAAAAATAGATACGTTTGACCTCATCCAAATCAAAAGCTTTCATTCATTAAATAACTTCATCAAGAAAATGAATACACAATCCCCAGGATAGAAGAGAATATTGGCAGATCATATATCTGATAAGAGAATATATAAGAAACTCTTACAACTCAACAACAAAAGACAACTCGACTTTTTAAATGAGTAAAAGACATAAATAGACATTTATCCAGAGAAGATATACAAATGGCTAAAAAATTCTGTATTGGGCCACTATGTGGCATGAAATATCATGGGAGCTGGCCTGATTTTATTCCTTTTATTCCTTGATACACACACACACACACACACACACATTTTTTTTGGGGGGGGGCTTGGCTGCTCAAAGAAATTTTCTTTATTTTTTTCAGTCTGGTAATTTTATTAAGAGAGTCTTGGAACTATTCCAGGTCAGCTTTCCCTGGCACCCATAGCAATGTTTAGGTAGATTTACATCTTTGATCTCAAGAAAAATTTTCCTTTAATTCTATTTTGAGTGTTTACTGCATTTCATTTAAAAATTTTTCTTCTTAGAAATTCCAATTATGTATCTGTTGGCTCTCTTTTGTCCCCACCCCCCATCTTCCATTTTGTCACTAATTTAAAAACCTCCTTCCTTCCCGTCTGCTGTGTTCGCTGTTGCACCTCTGTCTTCATTCCCGGGGCTGGGCTGCTCTCCTGGACTTCTGTCTGTTCTTCCACCTCCTCCCTCAGTCCTTCCGGCTCTCAGTCATTGCTGTCCCTGTCTTGCTCTGCCTTCACTCTGTCATTGTGCTTCTGCTTGGTGGTCCCCTCTCACACAGGCAGTCGTCCTGCTAAGATGGGTTCAGTGGTGGGACACTGTTTGGTCAGATTTTTCTTCCTGGCCAATGTTCTCTGTCTGGTAGGTTTTTCTGACCTTCTCACCCTTTACCTTTCATAGCTTTGTCTTTCTTCTGGGCTAATTCACTTTTAAAAATTATATGCCTGAGACCAACTGGATTTTCATGTCCAGCTGTTGTAGAAGGCTCTTTCTGGGTGTGTGATTTTGCTAGCTCCGTCCCAGATCTGCTCTCCCTGGGCTGTTGGGCCACTTTCTGTGCACATTATGCCTTGCCCCACGTCCCACTGCCAGGAGCTTTCCCGGCCCTCTGCTGTGCTCCTCAGCTCTGTAGCATGGGTTGTATCCAGGGATCCAAGTTTATTATTTTAGAGCAAAAGTCCTAAACCTGGAGCAGTTTTGCCCCTTAGGGAATATTTTGCAATGTCTGAGACACTTGCTGCCACAATTCAGGTGGGGCTGATGCTGTGACATCTAGAGGGTAGACCCCAGTGGCTCTTCTGAGTCTTCTACAAATGCATTACTGACCCCACAATAAGCAGTCATGGAGGCCCTCAGCTGCAGGGACTTTTGCTGGAGTCTTTTAAAATCGGCCTTCAGCCAGCAAATCTTCCTTACCTGTCGCTCCCCTGGCCCCAGGTAATTTCTGTGGGGTAGTAATTTCACCTTGGTGGCTTTTCCGTGAAGCCTCTGCTCCTGCCAGTCTCCATGTGTTTTTGAATCTGTGGTTTCTATAATGGAGTCTGCATCATTTTTCTGTTTACCCTTTTGCTTTTTGAGCTTCCTGGAAAAGAAGAGTGGATTTGCTGCCTCCCGCTTCCCCATTCCTACCCAAATCTCTGGAGGCCCACTTTAATCTAAAACTTCAGCTTCAGATGTTTCCGTTTAACCAGGGAATGTGAATTCAGGCCTCAAAACCACTGACGGCCCATTTGGGATTACGAATTCTCAGGGAAAATGCTTTTTCCTCAACCCAGCACTGATTTCTTTGTAGGTTTTGGAGGTGATGGAGCGTGGAAGTGGGTCTTGTTCTAAGGATGTCACTAACCTGGCAGTGGAGACCACTAGTTTTGGGCCAGGTGGGGACTCCTGTTAGACCCCACCTCGAGTGGGCTCTGGGAGTGGACTCCTGTCCACATTTCTGTCAGCTGGGGAGAAGGTAAGGTTCACAGGATGCAGCAAACCCCTCAGGGCGAAAGGCCACCCCGCCCTGGCCACTGCTCAGTATTTCTGCTTTTACTTAGTTGTTGGCTTCTGGGTGTTCTGAACTTTCTTGCCAGATCACCAATTGTTGTTATTATTCTTTTAAAAACTCTTATTTAGTCAGTTTCTTAGGTTGCTGTAGCACAAGGGTCAGCGGGTGGGTCTCTTCCTCTGTACTGCCACAAACAGACTCTCTGTCCTCACTTCTCTAGGCCTCCGTTTCCTGGCCTCCAGAATGGGAATCATGGCAGAGGCCAGCCCAAGCATTTCTGTGAGGATGAGGTACACACGTCCGTCACTGGAACAGAGCTTGGCAGATGGCAGGTTAGTGGACCAACTGAAATCCTCACCTCCTGCCCACACCCCACTTCCCTGGCGCCAGCCCCCAGGGACATCCCTGGCCTTATGTCCCCTGGCTGTTTCCTCCCTCACTGGAAAAGGGCCAGAAATAAGGTTTCTTCGAGTCAGCACTGTCCCTGTGCCTGAAGCAACTCTGTCTGTAGAGAGGCCCAGTCCCTGGTGGGTTTGCGGAGTCCCCAAGGGAATCTCAATTTCTCTGCCCCTTCCCTCCATCCCTCCTTCCCTCACAGCCACACTGTCCCCTACCCCAAACAGACCTAAGGGGATGGTTGGAGTTTTATTGAATTGGGGGGGGATAGCTTTTAATTTTAATTTTTTTAGTTGTAGATGGACACAATACCTTTATTTTATTTATTCATTTTATGTGGTGCTGAGGATCAAACCCAGTGCCTCACACATGTGAGGCAAGCACTCTGCCACTGAGCTACAGCCCCAGCCCTTAATTTTGATTTTTAAATGATTTCAGATTTAGGGAGGAAAAAGGGGAAAAAATACACAGGAACTTTTGTGTGATTTACCAGGTTCCTCAATGGTTCACATTTGACCTTGTGTGCTTTATCACTTCTATCCATCAATTTATCTCTACCCCAGCGGCTCAGGAGGCTGAGGCAGGAGGATCATAAGTTTAAAACCAGCCTCAGCAAAAGTGAGACCCTAAGCAATTCAGTAAGACCCTGTCTCTAAATAAAATACAAAGTAGGGCTGGGGATGGGGCTCAGTGGTCGAATTTCTCTGAGTTCAATCCTGGGTCCCCCACCCAACAACAACAAAAAAATCTTTCAATACATACACAACATGCACACATTCATTATCATCACCCCCATCACTGTCACCATCCTTATCAACATCACCATCATCGTCGTCATCATTTTCTGGACCATTTGGGAGATAGTTGCACGTGTGAAGCTCCTATACCCCTTTAACAATAGTGTCCATTCCTAAAAACAAGGATTTTCTTTCTTTTTTTTTTGTATTTTCAGTGTGATGATCAAACTTAGGAAGTAACATGAACTTAATACTATGAGGCAATCTAGAGTCAGTCACAGTTTTTCTGTTGTTCCAATCATGTTCTAATCGTGTTCCACTGTAGCAAAAATAATAAACCTTCTTTCCTGGCCCAGGATCCCATGTTCACTTGGCTGCCAGTGCTCTGGTCTCGAGGGGCCCTTGGCCTGCTTTGTCTTCACATCTTAACATCCTGAAGGTTACCAACCAGTTATGTTGAAGAGTGTCTCTGGCTTCGAGCTTGTCTGATGTGTCTTCAGGGTTAGATTTGGGTTGTCACATCCCATTCATGATCATGCTTCCACTCTGTGGCTCTAGCAACCATCAGCAATTCTTGCTTGAACTATCACTATGATTTTGATTTTTAAATGATTTCAGATTTAGGGGGGAAAAAGGGGCAAAAATACACAGGAACGTTTGTGTGATTTTGTCAGTTGTTGATTTTTTAAAAACTCCATGTCGCTTTCTCAACATTTACTTGTTGGCATCCTAACATAGTGAATAATTTTCCTCTCTCCACCCTGTTTATTTATTTATATGCTAGTTTGTTTACATCAGTGTGGAATCATGGATTCTTGTTTTATTTAACACCTTATAATTGTATGATTTTTATTTATCTCAATGCCCCAGATTTGGTCAGTGTGAGTCCAGTAGCTTTTTTTATTTTTATTTTTTGTATTGGGAATTGAACCCAGAGGTGCTTTACCTAAGCTACATCCCCAGTCCTTTTTTATTTTTTATTTTGAGACAGAATCTGATCTGGCTAAGTTGCTTGAGGGCCTTGTTAGTTTCTGAGGCTGGCCTCAAACTTACCATTCTCCTACCTCAGCCTCCTGAGTTTCTGGGATTACAGGCAGGTGTCACTATACCTGGGTCCTCAGTAGCATTTTAACTGTTCAGGGCCTGTGTTTGGTTTGCTTTCTGCAAATCCTAGCTACTAATACATACTAATACTTTATAAATGAATGAATGAATGCTTTTCTATAAAGTGGCAGTAATGATAGTGGCCGTCACAGGATTTTTGCAGGAAGTAAATGAGCTTCTGTGTGTAAAGTTCTTGGAACACCAGTAATATTAGAAGCTAATATTTCTCCCCTACTCACTCTGTACCAGGTACTGTTCAAAAATTTTACACATGATTCATTGCACTGATGGAATGAGATCAGTAATATTATTTCCATATTTCACCCAAGAGGAAACTGAGGCTGAGAGCGAGGAAGTGTCTGTCCAAGGTCACACAGGTGACAAAGAGTGGATCCAGGATCTGGTGTGCTTGCCCACAGCCGTGATCACCGTGCCCCGTTGCGCATCTATGTGTAAGAGTGAGACAGACAACTGATGTGCACAGACAGGAAGGGTTAGAACACTGGGGATGGAAAGTCACCCACAGGGGCCAGCAGGAGGCCTGACACATGGAAGACAGAGCACAGGTGCAGAGGTCCAGCCCCCTGGACAGTCCTCCTGCCTGGCCCCCTGATGGCCTCTCTCGCTGATCTGCGCTGTCCTCTGTTCTGGACCCCCGTGCTGCCTTCTGCCTTCCTGCTGCCCTGTCCCTTCTCAACCCTGCAGAGCTCCACCCTGCTGGCAGCTGGGGTCAGGCCCTGCCCCGTGCTCCTGGGGCTTATTTCCTGCTGCGACCACTCACCCTCTTCTTAGCACTTACCACTGTTGCAGTTTCAGTTGTTTATCTGATTGGTCAGTTCGTATCCGTCTGCTCTGATCAGCTCTGGGTTTGGGGGAAGCAGATGTCGTGGCTGCCTCTGCGGCCCCTGGCGTTCCTGCCTCGAGAGGCACATGGCAAATACTTACTGAATGTGTCATGGGCCCCTTACCTTCTCCCGGTTCCTCCACTGAGTTCCCAAGAGCCCTGTAGAGAGGTCCCGGGCTACAAAGAATAAGGACATGGTGCAGGTGCAGAGAAGGAAAGGGCCTGACCCCAAAATTGCACCCAGGCAAGGAGCAGAGCTGGAACCAGACCAGGGCCCAGCCCTCCTCCCTGCACCTGGCCCCTCTGCCCTTCTCTCAGCATTTGGCTTTACAGCCCTATGGGGGTAGCCCTGGGCTTCTGGAAACACACATAGGCAGACTCTGGGTGGTGAATATTTCATAGGAAAATGGAGTTGTTTATATTCCTGATACTTGACTTTGAGATTTATGTGATTAAGTTGTTGCTGGTGATTCATCTGACACCAGGAGTGGCCTTACAACTCATCTCAAAGGGACAGTGATACTGGCTGCCCAGCCCTGTGGGTAACCAGAGGACACCTTTCTGGAAGACACTCTCACACCTCCCAGGAGAGTCAGGATCCACCTGTAATGGTAGGTGTCAGGGCTGAACCCAGTGGATTAGGGGACATACCCCAGGGAACAGGTGGATTGCCATCCTTGCCCTACATGGGGAAGGATGGCAATCAGGTTTATCAACAGGGCCAGGTGAGGGTGATATCACCTAAAAGCAAAAGGTCACTTATAGCCCAAGCAGCGACCAGGGCCAGGTGGGGGAAACCCAGGAGCATTTCCTCTGAATCAGAATCACTGAGAAAGCTGGTCAGGTGCAGATTCTTAGACTCTACCCCAACAAATGCCAACTATCAACTTCTATGAGGAATTTTCATCTCTTGTAAGCACTCATCCAGCCAAAGTGACAATAATGTTCATTGGGCCTTGAGATCCAGTGTCTTAGAGAAAAGACTGCATGACATGACCCAGAATGAGTCATGTCCAGGGCCATGTATAGAAGAGACATGGGTTTTGTGAGAAAATCCAATACTGTTTATCTCAGGCAGTGAAGTAATTGTTGTGTAATAAGTTTTGATCACAAAAATGATTCTGATTGGTAGTTTTAACATGTAAAGTTCATTTGTGGATAGGTATACACAGCATGTATTTTTAAACAAAGGTGCCCTGCTCTTTGCTTGGATTTGATATGGAGACTGGAAAAGAAACCTCCGTATGTGTAATAATAGTTTGCAAGTTATAATGCTTAACCAATGCCACCCCATGTTCTCAGTCACCTAAGATATTGCTTTAGCCTTCCCTCAACCCCATGGTGGGCTAGAGGGGCACAACTTGGTTGCCGTCCATACAAAAGGGGCTTCCAGACCAGGAAAGAGAAACATCTAATGAAGTGGAAAGCAGGAGCCGCAGAGGTGGTCTCAGTGGTGTCGGGCCAGCTGTCTTTGCTTTCTCACTTAGAGAATGAGGTCTGTGGGCAGAGCTGCTAGAGGATAATTCACTTCCCATGTTTCTGTTGAATTAGTGACACAGAACTCTGTATTTCTTCATTATTAAATGCATCCTCCTACCCCAGAATCTTATTTCCCTCCAGTGGCTCCATAGGATCCTTATAAGGGGGGGAATTTGAGGGAGCCACAGTTCCAAGATATTGAGTTGATATTCAATAGAATGAAAGTCCCACAAAAGCAGAGGTTTGGGCTCTTTTGTTCACTGAGGTGTCCTCAGCACTGAGAACAGTGCCTGGCAAATTGGAGGTCTTCAGTGAATACCTGTGGAATGACTGTCATGAGATTCCACAAGGCAAAAATGGGTGGAGGCCTCCGTCTCCCCTTTGTGTTGAGTGAGAATCGCATCATGGCTGACGTCTGGTGGCCAGCTGTGTGAGTGCACTGTGGCTGCTGTCAGTCCAAGTGTTGGCAGGGTTGATTCCTTTTGGAGATTCTGAGGAAAATGCATCCCATGCCTCTTTTCTGGCTTCTGGAAGCTTTCAGAAATCCTTGGCATTCCTTGGACTGTAGACACATCACTGGTAGCTCTTCCTCATCTCTCCATGGTCTTCTATCTATACCATCTCAGAGGACATTTGTCTTTGGATTTAAGAGGTAATCTAGCACAATCTTTAGATGTTTAACTTAATTACATCTGTAAAGACCCCCCCTTCCAAATAAGTGCACATTCACAGGTTGCAGATGAACTCACTTTTTTTTTTTTTTTTTTGGTACCATTCAACCCCAACATCAGCCTCCAAGGATCCTTGCCTCCCACTATTCAAACTCTTTTGTATTCTGCTCTCCCAGGGCACAAAGTTGCTCTGTGTGACCAGCAGAATACAGCCAGCTGCCATGTCATGAGCAGCCTCATGGAGAGGACCATGTGGTAGAAACTGAAGCCCATGGCTAAAGGCCATACTAGGGAAGCTGGGAGCAGAGCCTGAGGTCCAGCCAAGCCGCTAGCTGGCTGCAGTCCTCGCCAACATTTCGGTTGAACTTTGAATGAGGCTCTGAGCCAGGACCTCCCAACTAAGCAGCTCCCAAATCCCAGCACACAAAAACTGAGAGAGAACACATGTTTGATAGCATAAACTACTAGGTTTTTTATGCAGCAATAGAATGTAAAACCCAGCTTTTGGTACCAGGAGCAGGACACTATCATAAAAAATATCCAAAAATGTTTGAATAGGCTGATCGCAGTGGTGCTTGCCTGTAATCCCAGCAGCTCTGGAGGCTGAGGCAGGAGGATTGTGGAGTTCAAAGCCAGTCTCAGCAACTCAGCGAGACCTGTCTCGAAATAAGATATAAAAAAGGGTTGGGGATGTAGCTCAGTGGTTAAGCGCCTCTGGGTTCAATCCCAGGTACAAAAAGAAAAAAAAAAGTATGAATGCCTTTAGAAGTAGGCAGTGGACAGAAACTGGAAGAACTTTGAGGGCAGTGTTAGTGAAATCTGAGTGTCCTAAAGAAGCCATTGGGAGAAGCATCATATCTTTCATGGAGGCTTCCAGTAATGGCTATAAAGAAACACAGGGATCTTATGGAAACCAGAGGAGAGGAGAGTCACATTGTGTAGTGGCAGGGAATTTAGCCATGCTGTTCAACAAAAAAAGCGAAGCCTTGATAGGTTTGAAAATTCTAAACCTCTTAAAAATTCAAAATGTTGATAATAAAACATACCTCTGACAAAGATCAAATCCAAGGTACTATCAGTGACAGGAAAAAAAGGTCTAAAAATGAGGCCTAGGATGTAACTGTCAGATCTTTTGTTAAAACTTCAGAAAAATCGAAAAAGAGGAGGCCTGCGAATGCTCTGCACACAGACGGAAGACCCTGCTATTTTAAGGCTGTGCTGGGTGCGGTGGCACAGGCCTGTTATCCCAGCTGGTAGGAAGCCTGAGGCAGGAGGATTGCAAGTTCAAGGCCAGCCTGGGAAATTTGGTGAGACCCTGTTTCAAAATAGAAAAAATTAAATGGCTGGGGTTGTAGCTCAGTGGTAAAGCACCCTGGTTCAATCCCCAGTGATGAAAAACAAAATATTTAATAAATGAAATATTAAGGTTGTGTCTCAGGCTCACTCTACCAAAGGATAGGGCTTCTAAGAAGCTCAGGGTTGTTGATAGAAAAAAAAAGATAGAAAAGGATTTATCTCAATTAGACTTGTGTATGTGGTTTTTGTGTGATGGAAAAAAACCCAATAGGATTCACAGAGCTCCAAGAGATCTTTAAGAAATTTTGTTTTTGTTTTTGTACTGGGACTGAACCCAGGGGCACTTAACCAATGAGCCACATCCTCAGCCCTTTTTCAATATTTTATTTAGAGACAGGGTCTTGCTCATTAAGTTGCTGAGGCTGGCTTTGAACTCAAAATCCTCCTGCCTTAGCCTCCCAAGCCACTGGGACTCTAGGCATGTGCCATCACGCACAGCTTCTTTAAGAAATTTTATCAGCAGAAACATCACAGCTAGAACTGAAAGAGACAGAGAAGGTACAAAAGGAAGAGAATGATTGGGGCCTACAGATTTTTTAAAAATATATATTTTTAGTTGTTGATGGACCTTTTATTTATTTCTTTATTTCTATGTGGTGCTGAGAATCAAACCTAGAGCCTCACACATGCTAAGCAAGCACTTTGCCTCTGAGACCCAGCCCCAGCCCTGGGGTGCTCAGATTTTGACAAAGGGAAAGCAGGCTAAGAGAACCACTGCTCTGCAACTGTGCTGCCTCTGGCAGGAAGGAGGGGCGACTCAGAGAGGGGCTAGGCTTAGATTGGCGGCCTGCAGAAGTACTTCTCGTTTCCTTGGTGGGGCTAGGATTGAACCCAGGGGCGCACTATTGCTATGCTACACCCTCAGCCCTTTTTCTTTTGTTTGGAGACAGGGTCTCACCAAGTTGCCCAGGCTGGACTTGAACTTGAGATCCTCCTGCCTCAGCCTTCTGAGTTACAGGGATTATAGGCATGTGCCACCATGCCTGGAGAGAATGACTTCCTGACATGAATAAGGCTGAGTCTTTATATATATATTGGTTGTTGATAGACTGTTATTTTATTTATTTATATGTGGTAATGAGAATCAAACCCAGTGCCTCACACATGCCAGGCAAGTGCGCTACTGCTGAGCCCAGCTCCAGCCCAAGACTGAGTCTTAATCAAGGAACCTACAACATTTGCACAATCTACACTTTATCACTTCTATGCAGTATCTCCTTTGTGTCTCCCACTTTGTCCAAACAGGAGTGTATACAGTTGTTATTTCACTATTGTATGTTGTGTGTGTAGGGAGCAAAATAACTTGTTTCTTGAGTTTATAAGTCTGCAGATTGTTAAGAAATGTATTCAAGCAGCTGTACTTGAGGACCCTAGGGTCCTCCTCAATTTCTAGGTCTGATTTGGATGATGAAATTCTGGACTTCAAGCTGATGTTGTAATAGGGCACGACTTTGGAGGTCCTAGGATCGGGGTGGGTGTATCTCACATGTAGCCAGTTTCAGGATGTGTCCTGATCTTCACATCTTTGTATTGTCCTCTCTACCGTGCACCAGTGTTGATCTATGTGATCAACACGATATGGCACAAAGTGATGAGAGATCACTTCTAAGATTAGTTTACAGAAGACACTTCAAACTTAGCATCTCTCTTCCCTCGCCTCAGTATTCTTCTCTGGCACTTAACATTCTGGATGTGTTCCAAGTTTCAGAATGGTTAACTAAGATAAGCTGATAGAGTACACACACACACACACACACACACACACACACGATAACCTAAATATAGTTCTTTTGCAAATATCTAAGAATGTTGGATAAAATAAAGCAAAAATTCCATAGCATGCCACCCCCAGAGAAAAATGGGGGAGGAAAATGAGATTCTCTGCTTTTGAAACAAAGAAAGAAAGAAATGAAACCAGAAAAATAAGTACACATATGTAAACTCAAAGATGGGTCAGAGGAAAATCATCCAGAATCTAGCAAGGAAATTCAAAAAGTAAAGTATATACGCAATGATATGAGATTTAAAGAGTAGAGTTAGAAAATCTAATCTATGTTTTATCCCAAAAGGAGAGGAAAGGGAGAGAGAGTAGGAGGTAATATTCAAAGAGATAATGGCTGAGAATTTTCCAGAATTGAAGGAAAATACCAATCTACAAATCCCAAAAGCCCAAATAACCCCCAGTAAAATAAATAGAAAGAAATCTCTACTTAGACATTTCATGGAAAAACTGCAGGGAATCATTATAATGGAGAAAAACCTATTAAAATCAACCAAAAAGAAGACAGATTACTTTCAAAGGAGCAGCAGTTAGACTGAGGGTTGATCCCTCAGCAGTAACAGACAGGGCCAGAAAATAGAGAGCCTTTTTTTTTTTTTTTTTTTTTGGTGCGGAGAATCAAAACCAGGACCTTGTGCAGGCTAGGCAGGCACTTAACCCCTGAGCTATACCCCCAGGCCGTAGAAAATATCTAATCACTTATTCAATGCGATGAAAGAAAGTAAATGTCAACCTAGAATTATATCCCCTGTGAAAATATTATTCAGGAACATTGAAGCAATATTCTTCCAGCAAAATAAAAAAGACAAAAAGACAGAAAAACTAAATTGTTCACTACAGTATTGTGTGTGATGGAAAAGACTGAAAGCAGCCCAGATTCCATCAATGGGGGACTGGTCCAAGGAACCATGGGACATCCGCATAATGAAGGGCTGTGTAACCTTGACGGGGAGGGGGAGGAGTTCTACGTGACACTTCGGAGTGACTTCTAAGGCTTATGAAGTGCAAGAAGCATGTGCAGTATGTTGCCCTTTGTCTGAAATTGTGAGGGCACACACATACATCTATCTCACACACACACACACACACACACACACACACACACACACACACACCTATTTATATTCTAAAAAGGATAGGCCTGGGGTTGTGCTCAGTGGTAGAGCATTTGCCTAGCATGTGTGAGGCACTGGGTTTGATTCTCAGCACTGCATATAAATAAATGAATAAAATAAAGATCCATCAACATCTTAAAAGAAATATTTAAAAAAAGATAAAGCAAATCTAGCAGCATGGTTGGAGAGTATAGTGATATAGATAGAAACTAGACATTTTAAGTAAACTTGTTTTATAAATTTGACTTTGGAACCATGTAAATCACTTGCAGAATTACAAAACAATTAAATTTCATGAGGAATCCCAATACTACATGTAGAATAAAATGAATGAGTCCAAGTGTGTATCCAGTGAGTGCCATATCAATATAGAGATGAATTATTCCAAATATTTAAAACATGGCAATTTTTCTGCATGTCCTTAGAAGAATATGCATGAGGAAATAAGAACTTCAGCATCAAATACAATGCCACCACCTTGGGCTGTTTCTTGTCACCACATTGTTGGTGCTGGTTTGGGGGTTATTGTTCTTGGAGTGTTGTATGTACAGGGTCGGATCAGGGCCAGAGCTAAGGTAAGGCAAGTGAGATCCTTGGGACTCAGAAGTTAAGGACACATCCATGCACCTGCATTCTCCCAGGAGTGGTGACCTCCTTAAAAATTGCACAATAGGTGCTTCACCTCCCTCACCCTAATCTTGGCTCCATATACAATAAAACAAAATGAATGAATATGTCAGTGTCATTGAGTGCCACAGTTTTGGTGTGGAAGAATGACTGAGGAAATTAAATAAAAACCCGGTGATCTTAAATCTGAGTCAGAAGTATCAGCATCAATTCCTAATGTTTTTCTTCTTGTGATGTATTTTTCATAGAAATGAGAACACATTTTCTTGTTCTGGTCACTGGAAAGTCCATAAACAATGACTATCCCAGTATATAATAAGCACCCCTGGTGTCTAGATTATGGTCTTTAAGTACCAGTTACCACTAAAGGTTATTACGGATCTTTGGAGAAGTATGCATGGTGAGCCTGGAAGGGCTTTTCTTACCAGAAAGAAGGAGCTATCAGGTGGTGCTAGGTCAGTCAGGAGGTCCTAAGAGCCTACTGGAATAAGCTCTCTCTGACCATAGACAGACAACTGAAGCATCAATAAGGATAATACTGCAGTGGGCTGAAACACACCAGATATGTTCCATCCCTTAAGTCCATAATGCTACCAAGAAAATCTCATGAGTCACCTTTGGAAATACCAAGGAACCAACTATATTTGAAAATGCAAAACATAGAAAAAGAATAACTTCTTCTACTTTCCTATATAAACTGATTAGCCAACAATAGATGAGGAAAGGTCTCTTCATAGACGTGTTCCAGCTAACTAATGAGGAGGGACTGCTGGAACTAGAGCATCATCCATTTCCAACCTCTGAATGAACAGGTTTGGGTAATGGCCATCAGTCCCTGTTTATGTCACCTGAAGAGCTACAGACATTCAGTGCTGCTTTAAAAAAAAAAACACACACACACACACAAAAAAAAAACCCTGGGATTTGAACCCATGAACACTTACCCACTGAGCCACATCCCCAGCCCTTTTTATTTTTTATTTTGACACAGGGTCTTGCTAAGTTGCTTAGGGCCTCCCTAAATTTCTGAGGCTGGCCTTGAACTCATGATCCTCCTGCCTCCCAAGCCATGGGATTACAGACGTGTGCCTGGCCATTCTGTCCTTCTTAGTGGAAAATAGAATCTTACCTATGCATTAGTCTTGCCAAAGAATCAAACCTGAATTTGATCAAGTCTCCAAATCCAGTGATGAATTTTTAGAAAATGTAGAAAACAGAGATTGGTGAAATAACAGGATTGGGCATGGTCCACGAAGACCAGACTGTTCCTTCAACATGCACCAACATGCAAGAAAAAGAAAAGTGGAAGGGAAGAGCCTCAGAAACTAAAGCAACACGTTGCCCAATAACCATACAAAGAACTTGTTTGTATCTCAGTTCAAACAAATCGTAAGAAAAAACATTAACAGGGCAGTTGGGGAAATGTGAACTCTGACGATACGGCCGATGATATAAAGGAGCGATTGCTGACAGGTTTTGGATGGTATGGCTGGGTTTAAAAAGGGAGTCCTCCTCCTTTAAGGGAAGCAAATTAAAATATTTAGAGGTGAAGCAGGGTGATGTCTGGGGTTTGTAAGTAGTTCAGGATGAGGGGACGTGGGCAGAAGGCTCCAGGACACAGGCTTGCCCCTGAGTGTTTATAATTGTTGAAACCTGTTCTAGGTAGACAGGGGTTCAGTGTGCCCGTTCCTGCTGTGTTTTCATAATAAAATATCTTTTAAAAACAACGAAGGCAAAATAAAGATTTTTCAGACAAACCTCCTAAAGTCAAGAATGCTCTAAAGGACTCTCAGGCAGAAAGGAAATTTCTATAGGTGATTACTGTAGGAAGGTTAGAAGTGTAAGAATGAATGATGGAAAAAATGGTGATGAAGAAGTAAATCAAAGTGAACGTTGATATGTAAAATAATTATAGCACTGCCCTACGTAATCCTAAAATTATAGAATTGAAAGACCCACCATAACAAAAGCATGTAATTAGGAAATTCAATAAATGGAATTAAAGTGGTGGAAGGTCCTTGAATGTTCTAGAAAGAGGGCTTGGGCTGGGGTCCTAGCTCAGTGGTAGAGCGCTTGCCTGACACATATGAGGCCCTGGGCTCGATCCTCAACACCACATAAAAATAAATAAATAAAATAAAGGTATTGTGTCCATCTACAACTTAAAAAATTTTTACAAAATGAAAAAAGAAAGAGGGATTGGTATTGAGTTTCACTGGGCTCTAGTAAATTTTGGATTCATATTACGACTTCTAAGATAATAGCTTCAAGAGTACAAAGAGTTGTATTGGTTGTAGCTCAATGGTAGAGAGCTTTCCCAGCATATATGAGGCACTGGGTTTGATCCTCAGCACCACATAAAAATAAATAAATAAAATAAAGGTATTATGTCTATCTATAACTAAAAAATATATTTTAAAAAGAATATGAAGAGTGTATGATGTCTGATATCATTGTGGGGAAGAAATTGGATTCTACTCAGTCCCTCCAAAGACCAAAAGAAGAAAAAACATAATGTTAAAAAAGAAACTATAATGGACAGACTAAACAGAAAGCACAAAATAAGGTGGCAGATTTGAAGCCAACCATGTGGGTAAATTTTAAAAATGGTTAGTTTTAAAAGAAAACTAGATAGATGGGTTAGTTTTAAAAGATGGTCAAATTAGATTTCAAAGATCAAAATATGCTTTTTACAAGAGATGAATCTAAACTACAAAGAATGAGAAGTAGAAGAATGAAAAAATTATCCCATGTCAATACTAGGCAATAAAAATAATGGTGAAATTATATGAATATCAGACAAAGCAGATGTTGAGAGAAGAGCCCTGGTAGAGATGAAGAGGGTTATTAAAGAGCAGTGAGCATTTTGATTACTGTGAGAGTCTGCACAGTGCGTACCTTGGGGTGGGGCCAGGTGGGGCATATGGTGGCCACCCACGGTCAATTTCTTACCTGGATAGTGATTATATGGGTGTTTGCTTTATAATTACTGAATATGGGACACACTGTACCTTTGCTTTTCTCCTCTTCTGTGTCATATTTCACAATAAAGTTTGGTTGTTGTTTGAATGAATGAATGAGGGTGATTCTATTCCAGGAAGCTTGACATCAGACCATGAGCCCTTAATCACGTTAATTCTGTGCTTACAAATTACCTAATAATAGGTAAAGAGCTTTACACGTGTCAACTCATTTAACCCTCCAAGTGGCCCTATGAGATAGATTCTATTTCTCATCTCCATTTTATGATGGAAACTGGGACATAAACAAGTTAAGTAACTCGTTCAAGGTCAAAGAAGTAGAAAGGTACAGAGCCAGGAATGGACCCTGGAGTCCAGTTGCAGGGCACCTGTGCCTGACCGCTCTGCTGAAGGGCATGGCATCATCATCAAGCACTCAGGATAGAGAAAAGGGGGCTTTGGGGTTGTACAGATGACAATTTTTTTTAATTTTTTTTTTTTTAGTTGTAGATGGACAAGTGCTTAATTTTGTTTGTTCATTTTATGTGGTGCTGGGGATCGAACCCAGGGCCTCACACATACTAGGCAAGCCTTCTACCACTGAGTTACAATCCCAGCCCCAATAATTTTTATTTTTACATAAATCTCTGCTATCTGATTGGAGGAAAATCCTCACCTAAGAGCTTGGAACCTGGAAGAGCAAAGACAATTTTGGAGGAAAATGGAAAGATAATCCTAAAAGATAGTAATGTTTACTAAAGCAGTGATATTTAAATACTGTGTTTTGTGGGGAAGGAATAGATGGAGCTGTGAAATAGGATTGAACCTGGAGACAGACACACACAAAGATGGGAGTGTGGACTAGATGGAGAAGCAGTACAGATCAGTGAGGAAAATGTGGACAATTTAACATATCCTGCTAGGAAAAAGTGGTCTTCCCTATGACGAAGCACAACTCAGAGTGGGGATTTACTTCCACTCCATGCAGTTATAAATCAAAAATCTTCTTAGAAGAAAAGGTTTGTCTTCATGACTAATCACACTGAGATAAATAAAAACAGACAAAAGACCCTCCAGATGACAAAGAGATCATATGTCATGTAAAAGGATGTGCCACAGATGGGGTGGAAATGTTTGGAACTCATAAAACTGATTGTATCCAGAATTACAAAGGCCATCTCCCAGTTAATAAGAAAAAAAAAGTCAATAGAGAAATGGTCACAGCTTTTGAATTGGCAACTCACAGAACTCATCTAATAAAAAGTAGGCCATATAAACAACAGATATCTTGTTTGTATAAGTATGTCCTGTTGATCCTGTGTTCCTGGTGTACTTAACGTCCTGGACTTCCTGCATTTTATCTGGCAGCCTTACTGATAAGAGGCTATACACTCCATAGGTATCATGCCAATTGCAATAATATGATTTTGCATCTGTCAGTTTAGCAAAAATGGATCAAGTCCAATTGTACTTGCTGGTGAGTACAAACCATCAGACACTGACTAAAGTTAACAATGTTCATGACATTACAACCCAGCAATTCTACCTCTAGTATCTATCAAGAAACCCTTTTTTTAAAAAATTTTTAATATTTATTTCTTAGTTCTCGGCGGACACAACATTCTTGTTGGTATGTGGTGCTGAGGATCGAACCCGGGCCGCACGCATGCCAGACGAGCGCGCTACCTCCTGAGCCACATTCCCAGCCCAAGAAACCCTTTTTTTAAAAAAAAAAAAAAAAAAAGAGAGAAACTTTTTTATCAGTACATAAAGATATTTGTACAAGAGCCAGGCACAGTGGTACGTGGCTATAATCCCAGCTATTCAGAATGCTAGGGCAGGAGAATTACAAGTTCAAGGTCAATGCTGGCAACTTAGTGAGATCCGATCTCAAAATTAAAAAAGCTATGAGGATATTAGTTTCTCAGTTTTGGAAGTAAAAAAAAATTGAAAAGACTTCCTAGTGGATCAACCCTTTGTGGTCTGATCATATAACTGTATTGTCATAATTGCATAACAAAAAGCTAAGCAGTAGCTAAAAATGATTGAACCAGAGCTGAACATATCAACATGGCCAAGTTGCAGAGTGACTGAGGCAAACTTCAAATGGAAGCTTGGAGTAAAACTTAGATATTCAAAGTCGTAGAATGAGCTGGAACTGATTGCATTGTGTGTGTGGTGGTTACCTCAGAAGAAGGGAAACAGGGTAGGATAAATGAGTTTCTGGCTGAATTTCTACTCCTTTCTTCTATGAAAGAAGAAAGGAATAGAAATGATTCAGATATGACTTAAGTATTTAAATCGATTTAATCTAGGTGATGGGCATAGGAGTGACTGCTTTAGAAATTTCTGTGTATTTGAAATTATTCAAAATTAAAAGCAAGAAGTGATTTTTTTAGGGAGATAAACAATCATGTGGGTCCTCAAAGCTGGATGCCTTTCCCACTTGGGGTACTGTTAGGTGTCATCTATCTCGTGGCTCTCCTAGGGTCACTTCCAAAGTGCCTCAACCCCTCCTAGCTCCCCAGGAGAATCTTGAGAGCCCTTTTGGGTTCTTCCTCCACAGCCTTCCCCCAGCTGGTGGCTGCAGTCAGGTAAGCAGGAGCAAGTCTGGGTGGGAGGCCCTTCCTGTCATGCCTAACTGCCTCAGCAGGCTCTGCAGAGGGCACAGGCCGCCAACCCAAAAGGCTGGTCTGATCTGTCCTGACCTAAACCAGGCATTAAGTGCAGGAGTCCTCTCTCTTCCTAGGAGGGGCTGAGGCACCTTGGAGGTGACCCAAAGAGAGCCACAGGATTGATCACCGTAATCAGAGATGACACCCAATAGTCACTCCAAGTTGGAAAGGCACTGAACTTTTAGGAACCACCTGATTATCTACCCTCATTGCTGTGTACCCGTCCCCACCACCTGTCCCCAGAACTCTTCATCTTGCCACAATGAAGCTCTGCACCCATGGCATACAAAATGGCTCCCTCTCCCTACCCGCCGGCCCCTGGTGACCACCATTCTGCTTTCTGTCTCTGTGCATGTGACTATCCTAGGAACCCCACATCAAAGGAATCAGGTGAAGTTTGTTCTTTTTGTGGCTTCTTTCACTGAGAGTCGTGTCATGAAGGGTCATCGTGTTGTAGCGAGTGTCAATTTTTTCTCCCTGGGGAGGGAAAGGGAAGGTCATGGGATGAACTTGACCAAATTATATTGTTACATTGTGTGCAGGTTACGAATATGTAACAATGAATTCCACCATCGTGTGGGATTATAATGTGCCAGTAAAAAAGAACAAAAAGTTTCTCCTTGCTTTTAAAGCTGAATAATGTCCCGTTGTATGGCTATTTCCCTCCATAAACAAATTCTTGCCTTCCCTGGAAGGGGTAACATAGAGCATGACATAGAGCGCGTTTTCAGGTGCCAGTAACTGAAGACTCAACACCAAGTGGTTAATCAGGAAGGACTGCTTATATTCTCATATCACCAGAAATCTAGGGTTGGGTGGTTTGAGGGTTGATTAATCCAGGAGCTCAGAGATGTCTCTCAGCATTCAGGAAGCCTCCACCTTTCCAAATCTGCACCATCCCCAGGACACCGGCTTGTCCTCTTGGCTTGCCGTCTGATGGTACCAAGATGCTTGCTGAAACTCTGAACAGGATCCTGCCCTGTGACTCCCTTTAGGTGCAAAGAAAATCTCAGGACCCTCCTCTCAGATATCCCTGAGCATTTCCTTGGGTGGAATTATGTACCTATGTTTTAGCTGTCTAGAAGGACCCATCACGGACCTGTTTTAGGAAGGAGAAGGACCCAGAGTGCCTGGAGCACATGGACAGGAGTAAAGAAAAAAATCATGGTCTTCTAGCAAGAAGGGAGGGAAGGGAAGGCCATTCCTCGTCTCCTATCCTGAGTGTAGAGCCAGTGCTTGATACACAGCAGCCATTTAAAAATTATTTCTAAAATAGTGCTATAAGCCCAAAAGATAGGATATGGTTCCCTTCATCCAGATCAGGATAGACTCTGAATTCTGGCGGCCAGGAATATGTTATTATGTGGGTCCAGCATAATCCCTTGGGGAGGTTGATAACATGGAGGACCCCTAGGACCGCCCATCTCCCAGTCTGTGATCCTGTGTCCACCCAAATACTGGATAATGAAGAGAGAAATGCAACCTTCCAATTCACTGAATTAAAAATTAAAACATAAAAAGGAAAATGAGCTATCATTTCTTATCTGCCACATTGGCAGAGATGGCACAGCTTGTTGGTACTAGGATTGGCAAGGAGTTGGGAACGTGAGCATTTTCCTTCACTCAGAGAGTTGACATCAGTTCAGACTTAGGAGAAGGTGCTTTGATGAAAATCCTCCAAGATAATATTTTGGAAAGAATGATGACCCTTTCAAAAAAATGTGTGAGTGAGCCTTTGGCTCCCAGCTGTTCTCCTGTGTGGGAGCTGCCACAAGGCTGTGGGAAGGTGGACATGCAGGTGTCTGGCAGTGCTGTCACATCAAAAAACAAGAATCATTTGAAATGTCCATGAAGGGTGTGGCTGGCAAGGTCCATCGCAGAGCAACTTTGCGTGGAGAAATTTGACGCCTTTAAGAAAGCTAAGTAGACCTGTATGTACCCAAAGCTGCTGTTGGTTTACTACTAAATGAAAATAACGAGTTTCAAAATAGCATTCATATCAAGACATAATCTTTTCTTATTTTAGCTATATTTAGGCAGCATTGACAAATAAAGACTGTACGTATTTAAGGTGTACGTTTGAAATTATTATGACAATTGAGCTAATTAACACATCTACCACCTCACGTAGCTACCACATTTTTTGTGTGAGAACACTTGACCGACCGACTGTCTGAGCAGACAGGTGTACAAGACAGCACTGACTAGAGTCACCATGTATGTCAAGTCCCCAGAACTCATTCATGTCATAACTGAAAGTTTGTACTCTTTGACCAAGACTCAGTTTCTCTATTTGCGTTAGACTTATATGCTTTATGTTTCTGTGATGTAAATCATCCTGGATGATCTAACAAAACTTAAATGAGTATTTTCTACAATGAGCTGTATAACAACTGACCAAAGCTCCTTGGCATACACCATGAAGCATTATTTCTGGCTCATAAAGTCTAAAACAAGTGCTAATGAGCCTCTCTCCTCCAAGCAGTGACCCGGAATTCCAGTTTAATCCTGAGGCTCTGCCATGGTAAATTGGAGTGTTACAGTTCCCTAAGGAGGAGAAGGAGCAGGGAGGGTCCTCTTGTCTGTGGCTGGGCCTGGAAATGGGGCCCTTCCCCCCATGCTTATCCTCCTTGGTCAGCATGTGTCACATGGTGCTATGGTTTGGATGCCATTTGAATGTGTCCTCCAAGTGTTCATGCTTTGGAAGCCTGGTCTCCATTGTGATGATATTCAGAGGTGGTGGGATCTTTAAAAGGTGGGGCCTCCTAAGAAGTCATTAGGTCTTGCTGGGGTGCTGCCTTCAAAAAGGATTAAGTGGTTTTTGTGGGACCCCGAGTTAGGTCTCTCCAGAAGGTTGCTACAAAAAGAGAAAAACTGGACAAAGACACATCAAGGAAAGTAAACTTCAGACCAATATCCCTGATGAATGTAGATGCAAAAGTTCTCAATAAGATTCACTGCAAATTGATGCAGCCAATATGGGAAGCAATATGGAGATTCCTTGGAAAACTGGGAACGGAACCACCATTTGACCCAGCTATCCCACTCCTTAAAGGACTTAAAAACAGTATACTACAGGGACACAGCCACTTCAATGTTTACAGCAGAATAATTCACAATAACTAAACTGTGGAATCAACCTAGATGCCCTTCAGTAGACGAATGGATAAAGAAAATGTGATACACACACACACACACACACATACACACGCACACACACACACACACACACACACAATGGGCTATTTCTCAGTAATAAAAAAGAAAAAAAGTAAATGGATGGAGTTGGAGAATATAATGCTAAGTGAAGCTAGCCAATCCCCCAAAAACCAAGTGCCAAATGTTTTCTTTTATATAAGGAGGCTGATTCATAGTGGGGTTGGGAGGGGGATCATGGGAGAAATAGACAAACTCCAGGTAGGGCAAAGGGGTGGGAGGGGAAGGGAGGAGATATGGGGGTAGAAAAGATGGTTGAATGAGATGGACATCATTACCCTAAGTACATGTATGAAGACAAGAATGGTGTGAATATACTTTGTGTACAACCAGAGATATGAAAAATTGTACTCTATTTGTGTAATATTTGTAATGCATTCTGCTGTCATATATAACAAATTAGAATAAAAAGTAAAAAAAAATCTGGCAAATCACATACAAAAAAATACTAAAAGTATAGTGCACCACAATCAAGTGGGGTTTATCCCACGGATGCAAGGTTTGTTCAATATGGAAATCAATAAATGTAATACAGGGGCTGGAGTTGTGGCTCAGCGGTAGAGCGCTTGTCTGGCATGTGCGGGGTCCTGGGTTCAATCCTCAGCACCACATAAAAATAAAATAAAGGTATTGTGTCCAACTACATCTAAAATAAAATATTAAAAAATAAATAAAATAAATGTAATACACTATATCAATAGATTTAAACAAAAAATCATATGTTCATCTCAATAGATGCAGAAAAAGCATTTGATAAAATACAGCATCGCTTCAAGTTCAAAACACTAGAAAAACTAGGCATAGCAGGAACATACTTCAACATTGTAAAAGCTATCTATGCAAAACCCAAGGCCAATATCATTCTAAATGGAGAAAAATTGAAATCATTCCCTCTAAAAACTGGAACAAGGCAAGGATGCCCTCTTTCACCACTTCTATTCAACATCATCCTTGAAACTCTAGCCAGCATAATCAGACAGACAAAAGAAATTAAAGGGATATAAGTAGGAAAAGAAGAACTAAAACTATGACTATTTGCCAATGACATGATTCTATATTTAAAAGTTCCAAAGAATTCCACCAGAAAACTTCTAGAACTAATAAATGAATTCAGCAAAGTAGCATGATAGAAAACTAACACCCAAATGTGTTTCTGTACATCAGCGATGAACCCACTGCAAGAGAAATTAGGAAAACTAGCCCATTCCCAATAGCCTCAAAAAATTTTTTTTGTTGTTTTTGAGAATCAATCAAGAGAGGTAAAAGACCTCTACAATGAAAACTACAGAACACTAAAGAAAGAAATTGAAGAAGACCTTAGAAGATGGAAAAATCTTCCATTCTCTTGGGTAGGCAGAATTAATATTGTTAAAATGGCCATATTATCAAAACTGTTATACAGATTTAATGCAGTTCCTATTAAAATACCAATAGCATTCTTCATAGAACTAGAAAAAGCAATCATAAAATTCATTTGGAAAAAAATAAGAGACCTAGAATAGCTAAAGCAATCCTTAGCAAGAAAAGTGACGCAGGAGGCATCATAACACCAGACCTTAAACTATACTACTGAGCTATAGTAACAAAAATGGCATGGTATTGGCACCAGACACATGGCCACACTAGATAACGGAAAGGCTGGAGAGAGGGCGAGGGTGTTCCTAGGGAGACCAGGAAGAGGTTCTGGTAAGCATGTTACAGTGTCTCACTGTCATTTCTGTAGTGTTTGAATATCTTATAGAGAATACTTTCATAAGAGTATATGTGAATTAGATTGTGTAAATAATCCTCATGCTGGGTATTTCTCTCTTTTTTTTAAAGTATTTTTATTTATTTTTTTTTAAAGAGAGAGTGAGAGAGAGAGAGAGAGAGAGAGAGAATTTTTAATATTTATTTTTTAGTTCTTGGCGGACACAACATCTTCGTTTGTATGTGGTGCTGAGGATCGAACCCGGGCCGCACGCATGCCAGGCGAGCGCGCTACCGCTTGAGCCACATCCCCAGCCCCTGGGTATTTCTCTTTTTTAAAAAATATTTTACTTTTTAGTTGGAGGTGGACACAGTATCCTTATTTTATTTTTATGTGGTGCTGAGGATCGAACCCAGTGCTTCATGCGTAGTAGGCGAGTGCTCTACCACTGAGCCACAACCTCAGCCCATGCTGGGTCTTTCTGACCTTGTCAGGGACAGGACGGTGGTCCCTTAAGTGGACATGGTCTCTGGAAATGCTATTTCTCCCACTGTGATAGGCCATTCCTTGCCTTTGATTCCCTGTCTTGGACATTTTTTGGTGAGGCTAAATCAGTGTCTCACTTCCTGTGTGAAGGTAAAAGCCAGACCCTGGATTTTGATGACCTCATGAACTTACTGATTCTCTGAATGTGGTGGGCCGAAGACTGTCCCCCAAAGACATCCTCTTCTCCCCCACCGCCATGAATAATATGTCATGTTACATAACAAGGGGGAATTACGGCTGCAGGTGGAATGAAGGCTGTTAATCTGGTAACCTTAAACTGGGAGACTATCTGGAATTATCTGGATTATCAGGGTGCCCAATATAATCCTGATGATCTTTCTGTGGGGATGAGGAGGACAGAAGAGTGAGAACCAAAGAGGTGGCCAGGTGGGAAGGACTGGGCTGGCCCCTGCTGACCCTGAAGATGGTGGGAGGGGCCGTGAGCCCAGGAATGCAGGCAGCCTCTAGAAGCAGAAAAGGAAGGGGAATGGATTTCCCTTAGAGGAACCAGAAGGGAGCACCGTTCATCCAGCACCTTGATTTTAGCCCAGTGAGAACTATTTTAGACTTCTGATCTCCTTCTGAACTTGAAACTAATACATTTGTGGTTATTTGTTACAATAGCGATAAAATAAGGTAATTAACATCTTAGGAACCCACTGAGTGGGTTTCAGAGTGCGCTCTCTCTCTCTCTCTCTCTCTCTCTCTCTAAATCTAACAGTACTCTCTAATGCTGGAGTCGGGTGGACTTAGGTGTGAACCCTGACCTTACTTCACACCAGTTGTGTGACCTTTGCAAGTCACCTCATCTCTCTGAGTCTCAGTTCCCTCCTCTTCAAGATGGTGAGGACCATGTGGGTCTCAGATGACATCATGCTTGTACAACACTTAGGATGTGCTCCAGATATACCGGGCAACTGACAATGGACACGGTGTCACCAGGCAGGAAAAGTATTTCCTTTGTCTCTTGGAGGTGAAGACCAGCTCAGTTGGTGAAGTCCTGTCCTTGGACCATTGTTTTATCTGACATTTTTGTAAGAGGCTCTTAGAGGATAATGAAAGACAGAAGCCTTAACCTGTGATAAGTGGCTGCAGGATCAATAAAGAGAGCCTAGTAAGGTGGGGGATCCAGGAGCCCAGAAGCTCCCTCCTCAGCCTCCCCATTGCCAAGACCCCGTGAGCCCCCACCCACAGGTGGATCCCATTACTACCTGGAGAAGGGAGGCACCTTCTCCCAGCGCTGCATCCTTTTGAAGTGGGGAGACTTGTTTTCCTCCCCTTGCTTGAGACAGTGCTCGATGGGGTTGATGAGACACCTCATCTCCTTGATGCTTCAAACCCCGGATGAAATGGGTGGGATTGCTTGGTAGAGAGGTGGGGCTTTGACCAATAAAAGGGAAGGCTGCTCCTCTCCCAGTTGTGTCCTGCACGTTCTCCAGGGTCAACTGGCCTGGTAAGGAGTTCTCATTCCTCTAGTGGTCAGCCCAACTCTGCGTGGGAGAAACTAGGATTTGGGATTTAAGGGGGAAGACTGTTATTGATTATTGTTGTTATTATTTCTGGGTAAAAAAAGGTTCTAATTGTTTTTCTTTAAGTCTGAGTAAGGGACCAAGGAGAGAGCCTCAGGGCAGGTTCAAGGTGGCCTATGTCTGGCCAAAGTAAGATTGCTCATGGTTTCTATTCCTCCAAAACCTGACCCGGATCAATGCTTGATGAGATACATTGCCATCTGCATGACAGCTAGGGATGGATGCCCTGTTTTTTTGCAGAGATCCTGGTCTTTAACTATAAGCTAAAGACTACAACCATCCAGAGAGGCCTTAGACCACCTGAGGCACCTTATGTTTGATTTCCATATCGACATTTTTCAGAGTATTCTCACTATTGCCTGAAAGGTGAGTTATGCCAAGTTGTGGCCATCCCTCTTGGATGTCATTTCTTTAAAATGTGTGTGCTTTGTTTCTAAGTGTAAGTGAGGTGTTTGCTTATAGAAAATATGAGAAATATGAGAAAAATCATAGCAAGAACAAAAAAATCACCCATGTGTCTCTCCTGGTAATATTTTGCTGTTTTTCTCCTTCCATTTTTTCTTTGATGCACATAATTTTGTCAGCGTGTGGCACATGTGTTATTTTTTGAGATTTCTTTAGTTATAATTATTCTGTTACTGGGGCTAGGTCTCTTATTGTCTGTCTCTAGAATCAGTAGAATGCAGCATGTCCCAGGTGGTTTTGGGGGTGGGGGTGACACTTGCATGGGATCTACTCCATGACCTGTGGATCAAGAGAAATGGGGAGCGAGGAAGGCAATGGGAGTTGGCATGGTTCCTGATTATATGCCTGTTTCAAAATTTCCAACACTACAGATGTTTGAGGCTTCATGTAAAAGTTTTCTATAATCCTAAACCTCAAAAATAACTTACAACTGACAGAAGCAGAGGCAAATATATTCCCAGTAACCTGGGAGGCTGAGGCAGGAGGATTGCAAGTTTGAGGCCAGCCTCAGCAACTTAGGAGACCCTTAGCAAATTAGCCAGACCCTGTCTCAAAATAAAAAGAACTGGGGATGTAGCTCAGTGACAAAGCACCCCTGGATTTTTTTCAGTCAAAAAAATTAAAAGAAGAAAAAGAACTACCACTTCTTGCTGTTATTTCCAGATTTATCTATACAATTACAAAAATTTACAAGGACACATGAAAGTGTTATTTAATCAGAAATAGAATCTTACTGTTTATAGACCTGTGCAACTGCTTTTTTCCACTCATAATCAATCTCAGTATTCTCTTCCCCGAAGCTCATGTAAATCTCCTGTTCTCCTTAATTGCCTAGTATTCTCTTATTTGGATATACCACGATTTCTTTATCTGATTCCCTATCAATCATCATTTGAGCTGCTTTAAAATTTTTTCTTTACCCAGTGGCGTAATGAATATTCTCGAAGCTGACTCTTCTTGCCCAAGTGTGGGACTCCTATAGGAGATATCCTGACAAGTGATCTGTGAATTTGAGTAAGAGCGACCAGCTGCTCTGCTGAAAGATGGGAGCAATTTACGTTCTCATCAGCTGCCCGTTCTTGCTGCTTCCTTATCACCCCAGGATATTACCAATCTTTAAAAAATATTGCCGGCAGAAAGACAAATACTGCGTGCTATCATTTATATGGAAAGCTAAAATGTTGATCTCATGGCAGGTGGAGGCTAGAGTAGTGGTGTGCAGGGGCTGAGGGTGTGGGAGGGGACGAGAGAAGGCCGCTGCCAGGTGGGGGGCACAGTGGGTTGCAGGAGTGGCTTCCAGTGTTCGTGAGCACCGTAAGTAACCGAGGTTGGCAACAGGTCATTGAATGTTTCCAAATAGCTGCTGGTGGTGGTGGGGCTTTTGAATGTTCCTAACATGAAAGAGTGACAAATGTCTGAGGTGATAAATATGCCAATGACTTTGATCTGATCATTTCACATTTTAGACATGTATTGAAATGTCACACTATACCTACCCCTAAATATGTACGATTGCTTAAGATGAAAAAAATAGCTGAGTGCAGTGGTGCTTGCCTTTAATCTAGTGACTCCGGAGGCTGAGGCAGGAGGATTCCGAGTTTGAAGCCAGCCTGGGCAACTGAGGGAGACCCTATCTCAAAATAAAAAGGGCTGGGGATATAACTCAGTGGTAAAATGCCCCTGGGTTCAATGGTTCAATCCCCTGTACAAAAAAAAAATTAATTTATTTTTAAAAATAAAAATGTTGCAACTGAACAATTTTTACATGGTTGCATTATTGTGGTTTTCTTTTTTCTTTCTTTTTTTGTCAGTACTGGAGATTGAACCCAGAGGTGCTCTACCACTAAGCCATATTCCCAGCCCTTTTAATTTTGCTAAATTACCGAGGCTAACCTTGAACTTATGTTCCTTTGAGCCTCAGCCTCCTGAGTAGCTGGATTATGGGGTGGGAGGGCGGACATCACCTTGCCCGGTGACAGCTAGTAATAATTTTGAGTGTTTGCCAAGTACCAGGTTTTTTGAACACTGCTTTATATGAATTATCTCATTCCATCCTTACAACATACTATTGTGGTTGGGGCTCTTATTAACGTCCTCATTTAAGCGGTGAAGAAATTGAGGCCACACGCTTGTCACGTGGCTGGCAGAGAGTGAAGCCAGAATTGGAGCCCAGGCCTCACTGCGTGTCCTCTGTCCCTGGACATCCAACATGTCGTTGGTATAAGAACCCCTGGAAGCAAACCTGAGGGGAGAATTTTCATGCAATATATTTAGGGTGTGATTTCAGGAGGCGGCGAGGGGAGGAGAAAGGAGCAAGGGCAGGAAACCAGTGTGGGTTGCACTCCCGAGCAGGTCGCCTTGGTGGGAGGTGGACTCAGTCCACCTGGGACCTCTGGGAGACTGGTAGCAGATACCCCCCTGGAGTCCCACATGGGGGGCGTGAAGCAGGGGCATTTACCCATCAGGCTCCCGTTCCACTGTCTGAGCTCAGCCCCTAGAGAGCACTGAGTCCCTGGCACCCTAGGACCTGCCCCAGGGAACTGGATCCTGGGGCTGGAAGAGAGCCCCAGGCCTCGAGGCTGGGCTTGAAGATGTTCTCAGCTCAAAGCTGCAAGGTGGGGTGGATTGGCAGGATGTGCAGCAACAGCCACACTTACCTTTAAAATACAATCGAGAACACAGCAGTCATCTTTGATCCAGGCATGTGCACGGAAAACACTCCTTCCTCCCAAGGTGGCCTGGCACACGCCCCTCCCAGTTACCCACTCCTCCTGCCTCCCAGGGCCCACGGGAGGACAGGATGGAGGCTCTTCCTTTGTTCTTACTCTGGGGAGTTTGCCTTGGGAGGCCTGGGAGGTGGCCCAAAGCTGAGCTCTGGCCACCAAAGCTTTGCCCATGAGCTGCTCCTGGGCTGTCCTTCTTGGCAGAGTTCCCCAAGCTGGGGAGGGCGTGGCCTTGGTGCCCGTGCCCAAGATGGCTTTGGCGGAGGTTGTGAGGAAGGCCAGCTGACCCCTTCCTCCGCCCCTCCGCCTGCCTCAGGCACCGTCCCCACCTCCATTTCTCCTTCTACCTCCACTGAACGTCCTCCCTGTAAAGAAGTGAAAGCCCAGAGTCTCCACTGTGGGGTCCTGCTCTGTTTGTGACTCTGAAGGCAGTGAGTGGCAAGGATCCTTTGCTGACAAAGCTTTGACAGACGTTGGTGACATACCCAGCTCCCTGGAACAGAGCGGGAGCTGTTGGTGACCTGAAGGGGGCTCCAACAACTGGCCTTCCTAACTCGCTAATTCTTAGGGTGACAGAGCCTGAGCCCCCCCAGTCTTGCCGTAGCCAGCAGCTGTGGAGCGTGGCGGGACCCGCAGCTGGCCCCTGGCCCCTTCCGTGCCTCAGGGAGGCCTTCCCAGGACCACCTAACGACCCCTCTCTCACCCCAAGGCCTTCTTGACTCCTTTGTCAGCTCCCTTTATTGGTGCTCGTGTGACTCTGGCCGTCTGCTGAGCGTCTGGCCTGGTCCCCACCACACTGGACTTGGCATGCAGTAGCCCAAACGCTGCAACAGAAGCTCCAGGCTCCGGCTCGGCCTCAGTGGACTGGCTGGAGGATGTGCAGGGGAAGCTCCCTGTCTAGGGCCAGGTCCCCAGGGGCCAGCTGACCACCACCCAGGTCCCCTGCGTGGGCAGCCCTGGGGGCACTGTCCCATGTGGGGATCCAGAGGCAGGCCTCCACGTGGGTCAGTCAGGAAGGTGTGTGACACTGAGGAGGAAGCTCTCATTAGCTGAGGCGCTCCCCAGAGACAGCTGCTGCATGAGGGTGGGGGACAAGTCCCTGAACCTTGGAGGGGTCTGAGTGCACCCCATCCCTGGCCCCCTACCCCCTATTTGGCTCCTTCCTCAATGGGGATGATCATACCTCCCTCTCCCAAGCTCTCAAGGCCCTTGAATGGGAAAATAGGATAAGGATTTGGGTAAAAAGGCGTTTCATTGTTGAGTTTTGTTTGTTTGGTTGTGGTGGTGGTGCTGGCGATGGAGCCCAGGGCCTCACACACACTAGGCAAGTGCCCTGCCACTGAGCCACATCCTCAGCCTTTTTAATGTTATTTTGAGACAGGGTCTTGCTAAGTTGCCCAGGCTGGCCTCAGACTTGTAATTCTCCTGCCTCAGCCTGCAGCACAGCTGGGGTGACAGGCAGCACCTTCACGCCTGGCTGGGAAGAGGCTCTAGAAAAAAGGCACTTCAGGAAACACTCGATTACTTTGAATTAATTAAAGAGAAAAAGGAGGCCAAATTTTCATTAGAGAATATTATAAGCAAAAAGGAATGAACTTTGCTTTCATTTATGTATTCACCCAGAAATATTTATTGAGCATCTACTATGTGCCTAGGACAGGGGATGTGGTCCTGACTTACATGACTGTGGGGTCTAGTTCGAGGGACAGGCAGTCTCTAGCAGTAAAAACACAAGATGCATTTGGGTGCTGGTCACTGCCAAGAGGACAGTAGAGAGAGAGAGGAAGGCACAGAGGAGGCTGACAGGAGCTGGGGGGCTGTTTCTGTGGTGAGGGACAGAGAAGGCCTCTCGAGAGCCCGCAGACCTGAGTGAGGGAAAGGAGGTGTCATGGCCAGGACGGATGCTCAGGGCTGCGGGGCGCAAAGATAAAGCCGAGAGTGCTGTTAGGCGGAGATCATGAGAGTCACAGTCACTTTTCAAGGAACCCATGGAGCGATGGAGAGTCCCTTTTGTGAATTGCACTTGAAATGCTGTCCTTCAGAAGAGTCATGAGGAACCTGTGGGGACTTGGTTTGGATTCCAGCCCCTCTACCCAGTAACTGTGGCTTGGGTAATGACCCGAGCCCTCAGAGCTGCAGTTTCCTTGCTTGGGAAACTGCTAAGGCAACCTGCTGTGCGAGGCCCTGTGAGCGGAGTAGCGACACACATAAAGTCCCGTCCTGAGCCTGGCCTGAGGGAGCGTGCGACACGTGTAACTATGCGCAGGTTCCAGACGAGGGCTCGGTTATTTCACTATCTTCAGAACCACTTGGGCCTCTCATGCCTCTCTGTCCCTTGTTCACTTTATTTGACTTGATCCAAAGCAACTTTCACTGGTTACTGGGAGGATTTCCCTTGCTGGCCTCGAGAGGAAGCCCAGGAACGTGCCACAGGCTCAGGCCACCTCTGGGTACAAACCGAGGGGATGAGTGCAGGTTTCACTCCACTCCATGTCAGTGGACACCAGCCCTGCAAGGCTCCGTCTCCAGGGATGCCGGACAGGACACTGCAGCCAGGCTCTGAGTCAATTAGCAGTGACCGAGAGTTAGTGACGTCCAAAAGGACATTTCTTTGTGCGTCTGGCCAAAATATTCATTTCAAAGAAGGCCCTGGCTCCTTCAGACAGCCTTCCCGTTGGCCACGTGCCTCCCCGGCCCCAGAAGGACAGAGTTGCACAATTGGTTTTCCAAGCAGAGGTAGATTCTGTCCCCTTCCTGTCACAGCCTTGCCTAACAGGGAAGCTGCTCAGACCTGGGGCCACAAGCCCTGGCTGCAGAGAGCAGGTGGTGTGCCTGGTGGGAAATGGCTGGGTGCTCCTGTGGGACCCCCTGGCTCACGGCCACCAGAGAGGGGTGGCCCTGGGCAGGTGTGGTGCTGGGAGGGGGCATCATATCACAGTCTCTAGGTCCTCCTGGGCATCATTCAGAGTGGGAGCGCGGGAACCTTTGGATCGGAGCGGGACGGGATGAGGACGGGAAGAAGCCTACCACAGCGCATCCAGCTCCCCCTTTGCCACATGAGAAAACTGAGCCCCAGGAGTTTCCCCGAGGAGGGCCTGAATTCTTCCCAGCCTCTGCAGGGTCCTCCATACTGCTGGGAGCTGTCAGGAGAGGCTGGCCTCTAACAGAATCTGGTAGAACCTGGGAGGCTACGGAAGGAGGCTGTGGAGGAGGCTGGCTTTTCCCTGGCATCCCGTGCAGAGGTGGGCAAGGCCTTGTGCAGCAGTCACCTGCCACTCGGCCCTGTGTTCCTGGAGGCCTTGCCCAGCCCGGCTCACCCTTTGGTCTGATGTCACATGGCTGTAATGCCATCAGGGATGCTCTGCTACGGCCTGAATGTTTGTGTCCCCTCTGAATTTGTATGTTGAAACCTAGTTCCAAGGTATAGGACGTGGGGCCTTGGGGTGGTGACTAGGTTAGGGGTGGGACCCCCATGCATGGGATCAGTGCCTTTCAGGAGCTGGAGAGAATTCCTACCTTCCGCCATGCCAGGACACCCGCAGGAAGGCGCCATCTGTGAACCAGACGGCAGGCCCTCACCAGACACGGAGTCTGCCGCGCCTTGACCTAGACAGCCCAGCCTCCGGAGTGTGAGAAACAAGTTTCTGTTGTTTTTGAGCCACTTGGTCCCTGGCATTGTGTTTCGGCAGCCTGAAGGGACTCAGGCAGACTTCTCCTGCTGAGGTGCTTCTCGCCATTTATTTTAAATGTGGTGTCTCTAGCACTTCCTGGTGAAGCAGGGTGACAGGAGGCCCGAGTCCTCTCGGGGTCCCACCCCTGGGTGCTTTCTCCTTGTCTCCTGTGGGCAGCAGCAGTGCTACCCCTCTGCCCACTGCGCCCAGGCTGGTTTCAAGGACACTCCGAGATCATGGGAGCAAAGTGCTCTGGCAAGGAAGTGGACTCCGAAGTCAGAGCTGAGTCTAGTTAGTGATCTAGGTGAGGGGCCGGTGGGGGCGGCGTTTCCTGGCAGGAAGCTGGTAGGCAGGGAGGGAGGGAGGAGGGAGACACGTGACCCAGAGACACGAGGCTGAGTCTCCCAGGGACCGGCCGGGACCACTGTCTCCGTGGGCCCTTTGCAGCTGTAGGAGAGCTGTCCCTCTGGTCTCTGCCCTTTGGATTCTTTATTGGGGCTAGGAGCAAAGAGGCTCAGCCCTGCCCCGAGGGCGCAGTCTGATGGGCACCTAAGTGGCCCAGCCCAGGTGATGCCCTGGTTAGTCAGTGAGCGCCCAGCGCCTTCCTCCCCGGGGTCCCCCGCAGGCCTAAGGGCCTCTCAGGCTCAGCTCGGCCCACGCCCAGGGCTTCAGCCCACCACCACCCCCATCTTCAGAAATGGCACACGGACCCACTGCAGCCACCAATGGGGCCACTCCCAGTTGTGTGGCCACCCTGAGCTCCCTTCCACACTGCCACCAGGCAGGGGACGTCCTTTCCCGTCCTGACCAGTGTCCCTCTCCACCCCACCCCCGTCACCCTCACCCAGAGCCCGCCACTCCTCCCACGGCCTCCTCAGCTGCCCCTGTGGGACTGGCCCGGGCCTGGCCAGCCTCACAGACCTCTCCTGGGGCCTGCCCTGCCCCTCACCATGCCCCAGGCACTGTGGTGGCCTTTCTTTGGTGACAGTGCCAAGCTCTTGCTCACCGAAGGGACTTTGCACCTGCTGCTGCTTCTGCCTGGGAAAGCCCTGTCCACAGGGTCCTGAGCGCTCTCCTTCTCGTTTTCTTGGCTCAGCTCAGAGAGGCCACGAAGACCTGCCCTCATGCATCCTTCCCTCCACCAAGCCCCTCCGCACTGCTGCTTCCAGGCCCGGGACCCAGCTGGCCGTCACCTCTTCCTTTATTTGCTCCTTGGGTGTTCGTGCCCCCCAAGGGCAGTGCAAATTCCATCTTCAGGGCATGAACGCCCCCAAAGAATTTTTGTTAACTAGATGCCGGACTCTTTCCCTCACCTCCCTCAGCCCAGAAGAGGAAAGAGAAAGGCTCTCTAGGAAGAGCCAGAGAAAGCGAGTCCTGGACTAGAAGGCAGTCCCAGCAATGCCCAGTACCCAGCACTGCCCGGAGTGGGCACGGCGGGGCTGGGCCCAGCCGCCCCTGAGAGCCAGCTTCTCGGTTCTCCATTCCTCTGACTCTGCGTCCTGGCTCCGTCCTTGTGTCCATCCAACCATTCATTGATTTATTGAGCAAATACCTGCTGAACTGGCTGAGAACCAGTCGGAAGACCTGAACTGGATGTCTGCGACTGTGCCACCCACCGGTGGTGTAGCTCTGAGCAGGTCTCTGCCCCATTCTGGGCCTCAGTTTGCCCCTCTGTGGAATGGGGTGTGGCTGGACTGGGTGTGCTGATTTCCAGACTCCATTAGAAAGTGCCAGGTTCTCTGTCCCCAGTGGGACACTGGGAAGGGGCTGAAGGTGACTGACTCAGAGCACAAGTGGAGCCAGAGAGGCTTCTCGTGCAGAGCCAGTGTAAGGTTTCCCGCTGGCCCAGCTCAGTGTCCGCTGCAGCTGGTGTCTGGGAAATGGAGGGAAGAGGACAGGAAGTGAAATCTGGGTCACCAGTCCACCAAGTCCCCCCCTAGGCCCATCACTCCTCAGCCCGGCTCCCTGGCTTGCTCTGTGTCCCCAGAGCCACAAAGGTCACCCAGGCCGGGGTCAGTGAGTGTTCCAATCTGGGGAAGGAGGAGTCAGCACAGAGCACGAGACCAGGCCCACTTCCCAAAATAGACCCGAGTCTCTTCCCAAGTGAACAGAACCAGGAAAATCTAGCAGGCCGGGGTTCAAGGCCTGAGCAGGGTGAGACTCTGGCAGAAACTGGTCTCGGCTGGACCGTGGTGAGAACAACAATGGGCTCTTGGCAAGCAGAGAGGATTCTTTCCTTTGAGGCACTTTGAACTGAAGCCTCTTCCTCTCCCTCCTGCAGGGAATTTCCAGATTCTGCAAAAATTTTCATGGAAACTGTTTTTCCTGGTTTCTGTCTGGGGTCAGATCTGCATTCCCACCCCCACCCAACAAAGCACAACAGGATGGACAAATCCCCCATGCCTTAGCCTCAGGCTAGAGTTCCCCTGGGGCCTTTCTCATGTGGGCTTGGTCCTTTCACTAGGAGGTGTCCTCCCTGCTTCTAACTAATTCATACTCAAGTGTGACAACTCCCTTTTAGCTCTTGCCTGCTCTGGGCATTTGGCTGTGCACTCCTGGGCCCGGGGACAGGTCCCAGCAATTTTCCCTCTTAGAGTTCTGGTGCCAAGCACGGGGCCTGCAGCAAGGTCCTGTTGTGTGCTGTAACACGGCTGGCACCATAGCTGTGATGGATACCGACAGCTGACGGTTCCTGGGTATTTTCTAAATGCCACGTGCTCTGCCGAGTGCGTTGCCCAGGTCACCTCCTCTGACCTCGCTCCAGGTGCTACAGACCCTTCTTGCTCCCATTTTACAGTGGGGGAATCCAAGGCCCATGGAAATTAGACAACGTGTCCAGCATCAATTCTCAGCGCAAGACGGGCTGATCCCAAGTGCACACTTACCAGAGGACTAACTAGGGAAGTTCGGACCAGGACTCATCGCCTCTTTCTCAAGAGCCTTTTCACTTTTGCGGGGCTGGGATGGGACCCAGGGCTTTGCGCATGCCAGCTGGGTGCTCCACCCCAGCCACCCCGCAGCCCTGGGGGAGCGCCCTCCCGCCGTGTGGCTCTGTGGTGGGGTTCAGATGTGCTCACAGGCTTCCGTGAGACAGTGGGGACGAGGCCCCTACCAGGAAGCCCCAGGTCCCACTCAGGACTGAGGAGAGAAGCGAAAGGCATCAGTGATGCTCTCTGCCACCTGCCGTCTCGCGCTCCCACTGTTGCTGGAAACTTCTGGAGGCCCGGGAGGCCCAGCTCCATGGCGGCCCTGTTACAGGCTGAGTGGGGCTCAGCTTTCTGGAGGCGGGGAGCCCATCTCCCCTTTGCTCTCAGGCCTGTTTATTTTTGTTTGTTTGTTTGTTTGTTTTGTTTTGATATTTTTAGCTGTAGTTGGACACAATACCTTTATTTGTTGATTTATTTTCATGTGGTGCTGAGGGTGGAACCCAGGGCCTCTACCACCGAGTCCCGGCCCCAGCCCAGGCTCGGTGCAGAGGACCTGAGAAAATGCGGGAGCGACCCAGACCCAGAAGCCAGGTGTCCCAGGGCCCAGAGCTCTCGGGAGGGCGAGCTGTTGAGAAGCACCCAGGGTGCGGCCTGCAGAGGCGGGTGGCCTGAGCCAGGCCTCCTGTCCATCTCCACTCCCGTGGCTGGACCCTCCTCCAGGAAACCCTCCTGCCTGCCCTCAGGCACCCACGGGCTCTGGATGCCCCTGACCCAGGCTCTGCTGCTGGCTGCCCCGTGGGAAAGCTGGGCGCAGTGGCCGCTCCATTCCTGCGCCCTCCCCCATGCAGTGGCACTTACCTGTCCTCCTCCCATCCCACTCTCCTCCTTCCTTCTTTTGCTGTTCTCTCCCTTTTTCTCCTTTTCTCTTCTTTCCTCCCCTCCCCTTCATGCTGTTCCCTGACCCCTGGTGTCCCTCAAAGAATTTGCCCTCTCCGCCACCTCCTGACCCCCTCTGCATCAGGGCGCCCAGGGCAACACTAGCTGGAAGGGTTGCTGGCAGGGGCAGCGGTTGGGAGTAAAAGCCACCCCTGTCCTGCAGGCCCAGCACTGTCACCAAGGCCTCCAGAGGGATGGAGCCCCCTCCTGCCAGACCTCATGGGCAGCCACAGGCTTGTGACAGTCTAGTCCTCATGGTGAATCACAAACTCGGCTTTTGTTGGGGGAGCTGGTCTACGGTTAGATTCAAGGCCAGAGACTAACAGCGGGTTCCGGGGACGGTGCAGGCGGCAGCTCTGCTGTTAGGCCTCCAGGTGCTGCGGGGATGGCTGAGCACTGGACTCAACTCGGCTCTGCCACTTACCAGCTGTGTGACTTTGGACAAATCACTTTACCTCTCTGAGCCTTGGTTTCCCCAGCTGTCAGATGTCCTTGATCTTTGCCCTACAGTCATGCTTTAAGAGTCCGAAGGAGGAACACCATGCCTGGCAGGGGATGTGCTGGGTGAGGGCTGGGCGGCCTTCTTGTCTGGACTTGACAGTGAGAGCCCATCCACACGCAGGCTGTCCCCTCCCCCGCCTCTCTTCCGGCCCGGCTTGGCCAGATGGTGGGAGCTGGGAAATACAGCCGAGCTGCACGCTCCTGCTCTATTTTGAGAAGCCTCCTGTTTCCTTTCCTGCCTGAGGCCATGTGGTGGCTGCAGGTCTCTGCTCACAGGATGGGCTCAGAGGGCCCGACCTTGCCCTCCTCTGCCCCTCACTCCCAGCCCTGCCCTTCCTTGCAGCCTGGGCCCCGCATCCTGCGTCCCAACCCGGGCTCCATAGCCCCCACGCAGCAGTGATGTAAGTTGGGCACCCAAAGGGGATTCAGGGTGGGGGGCTGGTTCCCCATCTGCAATATGGAGAAATGGGGGGCTGGCTCTGGCCCCTCGGTGTCCTGGCCTGGCCCCAGCCTGCCTGCCCCCCTGTGCAAAGCTTGCCCACTGACTGCCAGAACTGGACACCAGGCAGGGGGTTCTGATGCGGGGGGTGGGGTCTGCAGTCCACGCACTCCTTCCTTCAGAGACTCCTTGGATCCCACAGAGACGGGGCCACCCTGGGTACTGCCCCAGCCAGGAGGTCAGGCAGCCCTCTGGCTTGCAGCCTGGCCTGTCTGCATTCCAGGCCAGCAGGGAAAGCGGAGGCCCCACAAGTTCTCAGTTACCCTGCCAGGAACCTGGGAGCTGCCCTTGGCTCCTGGGCCTTCCTGACTCCTCGCTGCAAAAGCTCTCACTCCAGTAAGCCTGGCTCCAAGCCCCACCTCTGCCACTTACTAGATCTGACACTTTTCATTTCTCTCCGCCTCAATTTATGCATCTGTGAAATGGGATGAGTACTCTACTTCATGGGAATGTGGGGAAGAGATGTGGAGTTAATACAGGTTGGGTGCTGAGGATGGTACCTAACTGTCTTAGTTCATTCCTGCTGCTGTAACAAAATGCTTTAGGCTAGGTAATTTATTTCTCATGATTCTGTGGCTGGGAAGTCCAAGATCAGGGTGCTGGCAGATTCTGTGTCTGGTGAGGGCTTGCTCTACTTCCAATATGCTGCTGCCTTATGTCTGCACCCTCTGGAGGGGACAAATGCTCATGACAGAAGGAACAGAAGGGGGAAAGGGACTAGGATGCCCCTTTTGACCTTTTCTATAGTGTCATAGATCCCATTTAGGAGGCTGGGGCCCTCCTGGCTTAATCATGTCCTAAAAGCTCCATCTCTTAACACGATCATGTTGGAGATTAAGTTTCAACAGGGGTGCCGCGTACCTGCTCAGAGCCCTCTGATGGCCAGCCTTACTTCACTTTGCTCAAGTGCAAGGTGTGATCAGTGTCAGAGATTCACTTTCCACTGGTAGAAAGAGGCCTTGGCAAGTTCCATCTCCACTGCCAGGTGCTGCAGATATGATCCAGTGTCACCATATACTAGTGTCACGGACTGTATTAGCTTAGCCTAGACTGCAGTAGCAGACAGACCACAGGATGCGTAATGACTCAACACAATAGAATTTTGAACTTCAAAAGAAATTCACAATATTTCGACTCTACATGGAAATCTGAGATGACCATTCCTGGTTTGCGTGTGGTTCTCCTCCATACAGTGATTCAGGGACCCAGCTCGCTGGTGGCAGGGCTCTTCCATTGTTTAGTTCCTTGTCAGCTGCATCCTGATGGTTGAAAGAGCAACTGAGAATATGGAGGAGGCCCAGCTGCTCTGAGAAGCGGGACTCTGAAGCGGTACGCGTGTTTCTACTAGCACCTTGCTGGCTGGTGCCTAAACACCCCGCTGGCCTGAGAGCAAGGGCCGGGTGCCTTGGAAGAAGGGGGCATGCGGACTAGAGAGAACACTGACCATCTCTGCCAATGCAGTGTGTGGTGACAACAGGGCCACAGTGAAGGGGGCCATGCTACTGGCCTGGTTGACCCCACTTGCCAGACCCCTGGGCTGAAACAACCCGAGTAATTCATGGCCTATGGCCCCTCCTGTTCTCCTGGGCAGACGGAGCCAGCAGAGTCTGGCTGTTGGTCGGGACAGGGGCAGGGCGGAAGCGGGGCATCCCAGTGCAGCCCGTGGGGTTGGCCAGCAGACCAAGCAAGCGTGTCCACGCCCGAGGCTCTCCTGGGTTCTGGGACTTGGCTTCCAGCCTCAGGGGTTGAGACCCAGGCAAGCTGCAGCTCTTCTTCCTCTGCTGGGCATGGCTGGGCTGCGTCCTCAGTAGCGTCCTGACCCCACACATGGTTGCGGCTGCCTAGAGGAGAGATGTCTGTGGACCCAGCACCATCCAGAGAGCCGGGACTGTTCTATTCCCATGGCCAAGTGCTCTCACTGCAGTTTGAAAGGGCCTTTGGAAGCTGAGCCTCTCTTTCTGCTTCATTCCAGCCATCAGGAGCAAAGAGCAGCCCCCTGGCTGACCCTTGCAGGGGTGAGCAGCTTTGTCAACCAGGACCACGGGCATCCTGGGTGACTCCCCCTGCCTGCCCAGTCCTTTGCATGCCCCCTTCTCTGCCAGCCCTGCACCAAGACCAAGGATCTCCTGAAACCCAACAGGGGATCCTCATTGACCATCTAGTCCACTGCTCCTCGGTGGGGCTGTTTGGGACCTGTGGGGGTATCAGGGGCAGTGATTGGGGGGTGAACTGGAATTTGTCAAGGCTGCTGCAGATTCTGGAATGTACAAGGAAACTCTCCCTTCGTCCTGCACAACCTATATGCAGCCGCAGGCTGCTCTAGAGCAGTATTTCTCAAACTTGAACTGGGCTTTGCTTCAGGTTTCCTGACTCGTCAGGTCTGTGGCAGGGTGAGGAAACACCATTTCTAACAATTCACGGTGATCCTCATGCTGCTGATCTGGGTGTCACACTTACAAAATCACAGTTGTGGTGGGGGGTGGAGGGGCTACCTGATTTTAAATATCCAAACCTGGAATATTATTCTTTTCTTTATCTAATGCAAAGGTGTTTTTTTTTTCCATTTTGATATTCACTTAATTTGCCTGGACTGCAGCTACCGTATGGACCTATCTTTTTTGTTCTGAGCTATACTGAGATGTTCACCATCTCAGAAAACACAGCCAGCCCTTGCTGGCAATGCCATTGACATCTAAGTCACCAGTTTAGGATTCCAGGCAGCCTGCACGCCCAGCTGCGATGTGCCTAGGGAGTCCTGGCATGCAGGGCGGCCTCAGCCTCCATCAGCCCGTCAGTGTAGCCACAGCATGATCCATTGTGACTTTAGGCCACCTTATGATCCCTACAGTTGTCCTTTATATTATAGTTAAAGCAGAGTGTGTGTGTGTGTGTGTGTGTGTGTGTGTGTGTGTGTGTGTCTGCCTGCGCATTTCACTTTAGTGAGCGGATAGTTTCTTTTTCTATAGATTTCATTTTGGAAGGTAAACGGGGTGTTACTAAATATTTATTATAAAGGAGAGACATTGCATCTGTTAGGGCTGAGACCCCGGATTTAGCCCACCCTCCACACTGACTTTTGATAGTTCCACTTACGGTTTATTAACTTTACAATGATGTAAAAACAACATGCTTTCAGTAGACACTGTCCTTTGAATTTCAGATTTTGCTCTTTTCCCAGGCTAGCAATATGCACTACAGTCCTCTCGTGATTCTTGGCAGCAGTAGGAGGAGTAGGAGTCACAGCTTCCAGTTGACAATGCCAAAACAGGCGACACCCTACAGTGCACGGTGTGCCTAAGCTGTAGTATTTGGTGGGTTAGGTGGACTGAATGTATTTTTGACTTAGTGACAGTTTTGCCTTATAGTAGATTTGTTAGGATGTAACACTGTGGTGAGCTGAGGAGCCTCTGTATGAAACACTCTCCCAGCCTGGCACAATGACTTGTGCAATGCGGGTGGCAAGACCCTAGCTAGTGCCCTGACTCCTAGTCCAGAGCTCTGTCTCTGAAAAGGAGAAGTGACTTCTACGAAGAGCCTGCTGCACGATGGACAGCTGAGCTGGGTATTCTAGAGAAGGTCTCACGAGGCCCATTTTAAAATAACTCTGTGCTTAGGAAAGTTGGGTGACCTGCCCAGGAGATGTGTAGCTGTTAAGTCACTGTGCCAGGATTCCAGCCTCGGACTAATTCCACTGTGAAGGCTGCTCTGACTCCATGTTGAAGGAGGACTTCAGCAGTGACTGCTGTCTCCACCAAACAGTTGACAATCAACACATACGGAGGACACGCGTGAGACCCTAGGAAGGCAGAGAGAATGGAACTGATTAGGTGTCCAGCACACAGAGCGTGCGGGCTAGTGCAGAACACAGACTGGAAATAGTTAATTGCAATGAAGATATTCTACCGAATAGTAGAGGGCAAGGAGAATGTCCAGAGATCCTAGGGGGCTGGCCTGACCTGGGACTGAGGTCAAGAAGACTAGGATGAGGACAGAGAGGGCGTATTGAAGCTGGTTCATGAGGAACAGAAAGGAGACAGTTCTGCACCCAGGGAAACAGTTGTGGTAGAGTTGGAAGCAGCCATGGGCATTTAAGAGGAAGAACGAGGTCCATGAGGGTGCAGCCCGGGCAGCGATAAGCAAGAGAGGTGGCTAGCCAGGCCACAAAGGGCCAAGGTGGCCATGGCAGTAGTTTGGTCTTTCTCCTAAAAACCGTGGGAAGTAATGTGTGATGGGCCGAATTGGTCTCCTCAAAAGATACTGAAGTCCTAACTCCAGAACCTGTGAATGTGACCTTAATTTGAAAGGAGGATCTTTGCAGAGGATCAAGTTAAAATGAAATTAGTATGGCAGTCTCCGATCCAAAACGGCTAGTGTCCTTATAGAAAGGAAAAATGTGGACACAGAGGGAAGGTCATGTGAAGACACAGGGAGATCACTGTCTGCGAGCCAAGGACTGCTTGAGGCCATCAGAAGCAAAGGGAGAAGCCCCGAGCAGCCCCCAAAGGGACGTAACTGCTGACTCCTGGATGTTGGATCTCCAGCCCCCAGAACTGTGGGAGGCCAATTCCTGCCGTTTAAGCACCAGGGTGTATTTGTACTTTGCTTTTTTTGGTCCCAGAAAACTAATACACCACATATGGCTCTTAGCAGGGAGCTGACATGATAGGAGTTTGGTTTTAAGATGGTCTTGCTGATATGGTGTAGAGAATGTGCTGGAAGAATGTAGCAGCTATTGGGAGACCCGTCAGGAGAAGATGGCCATGTTCTGTAACAGTTGATGGCAGCCTGGTGAGGAGGGTGCAGATGGAGGAGAGTGGATGATGTGGGGGTGATGTTTGAAGGTAGAATTTATAGGTTATGTCAAAAATGACTCCTAGGACGCTGGCTTCTATCAGTGAATGGCAGTGCCAGTTTGGGATTGTGCCAGTGGCACAGGTTCTGTCCCTCAGAAGAAGAACATCTGGACTGGAGATAATGGTGGAGTCTCATTCTGGGTGTTTCCAGAAGCCTCTTCCTTGGTAACTGGCTGGGAAAGCTCTGATGGCCACAGTGAGGAGACTGGTCCTCCACAGAGGTGTTAACTTCAGCTCGCATCATACTCGTGGGAGTTTAAAATAATTCAATATCTAAGCCATTCCCCAGGCTGATTAAACTAGAATCTCTGGGGTGGGGGGTATGAACCAGTAAGTATGTATGTCCAGTTGTCCCTCTGAATCCACGGGGATTTATTCCAGGACACCCTGCACATACTCAAATGCACGAATGCTCACGTCCCTTATGTAAGTGATGTAGTATCTGCATATAACATAGGCTCTCCTGTCATACACTTAAGCCATCTCTAGATGACTTATAGTACCCAATAATGACAAGAGGTCTGTACCTGCGGGTACAGATACAGCCGTCAGGTTCTAACTAGGTGAGTGAGACGCAGGAGAGACGTGGGCTGAGTGCTGGGGAGAGGCCCGTCTGTGGACCGAGGGAAGCTGCAGGCGGGCGCACCGCTGGTTACTTCTCAAGCAGGTTCAGGGCAGGGCTGAGAAAGAGGCATGGATGGAACCCTCGAGTACAGAGAGCTGTGTGTCTGCACGCATTTATAGTCACGTGTTGCTCAACGTTGGGGCTGCATTCCAAGAAATGCACTGTTGGCCAATTTGCCGCTAGGCAATCCTCAGGGAATGTGCTCACACAAACCAAGATGGCTACGACGTCCCCACGCCTTATAACCTCATGGGCCACCGTGTATGCAGTCCATCGTTGACAGAAAGGTCCTCATGCAGCGTGTGACTGTTTCCATATTTACTCTTCAGCTAAGGGCGTCAGGTTGCTGCTTCTCTGCGGGGTGGTCTGGTGGACTGGATTTTGAAAGCCCCTGGTGTTGGTTTCTTTTAGGTTGCAGAATTCTAGAGAACATTCTTCCACTTTTCTCCTGTTTTCTGGTAGGGTGGGGTTGGGTGGTCCTGGAGGCTGAACAGAGGTTGTCAACTGCAAGGAATTAGACAGGGACGCAGGAATCTAAGTGTCTCTAAGTTTTCATCCAGTCCTCTTGTTTTAGTTCACTTGTGACCTTGCCCTCCCTCCCACGTCCAGAAATCCTGAGAGCCCTCCATTCCCGATTGTCTAGGGGGTTCCGCAGTAGAAACCAGTTATTCTCAGTTTTCCCTGAGTGCTGGCTAGGACTCAGATCTAGGGGTCTGCAAGTCAGCTGCGTGTGCCATCATGCCAGGCTCAGCTGTGAAACCGTTCATGCTCCTTCTTCCTCTCTGAGTCTCTCTATACTTAAAGTTTTGTGCCTCAAAGAACATCCTTGACACAGAGGTTGGGGAGGAATCAAAGGAAATGAGTAATTCCAGTGTCTCCCAGCCGAGGTTCGTGTATGAAACACCTTGAGATACGAATTCCCGTGTCTCCTCGGGAAGGCTTTTGGGCTGCCTGTAACAGAAGCCCCAGCGACAGGGACTGGAACAAACGTGGCTTTGTTGGTCTCGTACAGACGTGGTTCTGTTTGTCCAGTGAAGCTGCTGAGGCAGGGCTAGGCGCTCACAGTCCTGTTGATCTGGCCTTGTGCAAAAAGGACATCGCCCTTCTCCAGCTTCTGTGGGGAGTGGGGTGGGGGACGGTGCTGGGCGAGCCACCCAACCATGCTGGTTGGTCACCAGACGGCCACAGCAGAGCACAGCGGTTTAAAACACGGCATCATGGAGAGAGGCAGACCTTGGTTCGAATCCCAGTTCCACCCTGGCTGGCTTGCCTCAGCTTCCCCATCGGTGAAAGGGGGTGAAGCAGACCTCACTGGACAGGGCAGTGGGTTGGTGTGACAGATTCAGGGGCTCTCTGTGGGACTCACTGAACATGGTGCCCACGACATCATCACGGCCACACGTGACCCCCTCAGGGTCATGGGTATATCACATGTATGACATTGGATTCATCCTTTATTACCCTGTAAAATGACCACAAACCTAATGGTTTACAACAACACACAGCTCAGCCTCTATGGGTTACGAGTATGGGCTTAGCTGGGTCTTCTGCTTCAGGGTCTCTGAAAGCTGCAATCCAGATGTAGCAGGGGTTGGGGTCTCATCTGAAGGCTGGACCAGAGAAGGCTCTGCTTCCAAGCTTACTGGGGGTTGGCAGAATTCAGTTCCTGAGGGTTTGGGACTGAGGGCCTCAGTTCCCGGCTGGTGTTGGCTGAATGCCACCCTCATATCCTTGCCACATGGGCTTCTCCAACATGACACCTGTTACACAGAAGCTAGTGAGGAAGAGACCATCCTATTGAGTCTCCCCATCACAGGGGTGACAGGCTGTCCTCTATTGGTTAGAAGCAAGTTACCATGTGTAGTGTGCACTTAGGAAGAGTGGACCGCTCAAGGGCACAAACACCAGGAGGCAGAGACGATCAGAAGTCAAGTTCAGTTTGGCATCCACAATTAATTCTCTACTTGACCCCAGGAAGTAAGCACTCTAAGTTCATTTCACAGATGAGGAAGCTGAGTCACAGAGAAGTTAGGAAAGTTGAGCCTGGATTCAAACCCAGGCAGTGTCCTGAGCTCACCGGTGGCACTTGCAATTATTACTTAAATGCTTACTGAGCACCTGCTTTGTGCCAGGCCAGGTATGGGGGTCACAGACATATAGGGAAAGTCCCTGCTTCCAAGAAGCTCATAGTCTTGTGGGGGAGACAGAAACATAAGCAGACACACAATACCAAGGAGTGGGGAGTCTGGGAGCCATTTTTACCAGCAGAAAACTTGGGAATGAAATCCCCACAGGAGAGGTCTCCTGCACACTGGAGCTCGCGGGCTGCCCTGCCCTGGTGGTGGACTGAGTCCAGGCCCCCCAGGAGTCCTTTCCGGATGTTTTTAGTCATTTGTTAGCAGACAATAGCAACAGGCATCCACACTTTAAAAAAATGGAGGAGAAGCCTTAAAATTGGGAAATGTTATGATTCTGGGGTAAGACTGTATGGAAACACATGGGGGTCACGCACCTCCTCTGCTGGTGACATGTTTGGTGGCTGAGTCAAGCCTCAGTGTATCCATCTGCTAAATGGAGTTCCATTCACACATTCCTGGGCTCATTGAAGCAAAATTAGAGCTCCTGTCGCTCACCTTTGGAGTTGGATGATAACTCGAAACTGCAAGGGGAAGGGTGTGATTCAGCACAGCCAGGAGGTGATGGGTGGTGTGAATGTACTGTGTGTGTGTGTGTGTGTGTGTGTGTGTGTGTGTGGTTGTGAGTTTATATGTTTGTGAGTGTATGTGATTGTGGGAATGTGCTGGTGTGCTATATGTGAGTGTATGCATGTGATTGTGTGCTTGAGTGTGCATTGTGTGTAAGTGTGTGTGTGTGTGTGTGTGTGTGTGATTGAGAGTGTGTCTGTGTGGAGGGTGGATGATGAGACCCTGCTCCTCCCCGGGTCCTTCCCTCTCCCCCGAGGGGTTGCCAGGGGCTGGGAGGCTCTGAGCCCCTCTGCTCCCGAGGGCGAGGGCGAGCACCTGGTGATGGGTCCTGTCACGGCAGAATAGCGCCTTCTCAGTGTGGCTCAGGGAGAGGCCTTGGTGGCAGCCTGGGGAGGAGATGGGTTTACTGCTCTGTCCTTGTTTTTGTTTTTCTTTCATCTGCAGGCAAGGGGGTGGGGGAAAGGGCCTTGCTTGTGTCCCTGCTCCTGAGCCAAGGTGGAGCAGGAAGGGAGGGGGAGGTTGGGATGGAGCCTCCCCCCTGCTCTGGGCCTTGAGGGTGGCCTCGAGGGAGTCCTCCCCTTTAGACCTGTTCCTGCCCTACCCCAGCTGGCCTGCTTCCACCCTGGAAGTATGAATCAGGACCCCTGGAATAATGACACACTCTTTGGGAGAAGCTTCTGGAAGAAGCCCCCAGATGGTTTCTAGGGAAAGGGTCTCTGGCAGTTGAGCAAACTTCTTCCCTCTGGCTTCTATTTATAGCTAATCCTGACACAGGAGGGTCAGTGTCATCCCTGGATCCATCTCGGTGATCACCACTCACCTCCCCAAGAAATTGGACCCTGGGAGCCTTCCTGGACCCCAGAGGATGTCACTTTACTGAGGATGGGAGGGGTGTCTAATTGGCTTCTAGAAAGTGCTGCTATCTTCTGTGGCTCTGAATGCTGTGTAACCTCAGGCAAGATATTTAATCTCTCTGAGCCTTTCAAGTCTCAATAGTAAAATGGAGAGTCACCCTACGGAGCAGTGATTTTGTTGTGGAAATTAAATGAGATAATATGCACAAGCCCACAGCAAGGTGCCTCATGGAGAAGCTCATGAGCAAGAATGGTTGCTGTGGTCTTGCATAGGAGTGGGAGTCTGGGTGGGAACGGTGAGGGTGGCCCCGTGGGGTGGGGCACCTCCCTGCAGGGTCACTGCTGTGGAGGTGGTGATGTTTTATTGATGGTATAGGGGAGGGGCACCTGGGTAAGACCTTCAGGTTCATCTGAAATTTCATAATAAACATTAAAAATGTAAAATGTTATTACATTCTGCAGAAAAGTAATTATGAGTAACTGTTTTTAAAAAAGAGTGGGAGCGGGGCTGGGGATGTGGCTCAAGTGGTAGCGCTCTCGCCTAGCATGCATGAGGCACTGGGTTCGATTCTCAGCACCACATACAAACAAAATAAAGATATCATAAAAAAAAGTCATTGAAGGATTAAAAAAAAGAGTGAGAGAGGAAGAGAACAATTAAAGGGGAAAGATTGTAATGAAAAGTTACAGCACAGTGTTCCAAGTGTAGGCAGGAGTGAGGCCCAGGATGGCCCCTCCGGGTGGGGACACGGCTTTTCAGCCGTTGCCAGATTCTCCCCTGGACAGCTTTTGTTTATCTGGTTGTTTTTTTCACTGTGGTAAAATACACAACATGTCAGTTTTCTGACCACTTTTGAAGACACAGGGGTCAAGCATTAACAGAGGGCCTATGACAAGGAGAGAGGTCAGGAAGAAAGTGCCCACTGCAGAAGGGGGTCACTTAGCTGCCATCCTTCAGTTCCAGTGGCAGTTGATGGTCTTCCTAATGTCCTGCAGCCAGGCCCCGTCCCCCTCCGGCATGCTCTCCAGTTTGTAAAACTGAAGCCCTCCCCACTAAACAATGGCTGCTGTCCCCTGACTTTCTGAAGCCCTCTGGGTTCTGGCCTGGAGAGCCGGCCCAGGAGGCTTCCCGGAGCCCTCCTGACTCTGCCCGGGCTGTGGGTCCGCTCCACCCTGGACATGTGCCCCCCAGGGACAGCTTCTTCCCAGGCCTTTGCCCCTGGTAACGGCCATGAAAGGGAAGCGAGGAAATGAAAGACAGGGACCAGGCAGAGAGGTGCAGGGGACCAGGCAGAGGTGCACGCGGGAGTTTATCTGTCAGAGCTGACAAATAAAGGCCACCTCTCCAGAGACGGAGAGAGGCAACCAGGCTTGGGGTTCAGGACTTGGATGGGGCAGTGTCAGGCAGTGTCAGGGACTGGATCTGGGTGGGTCCTGTTGGGGTGGTTAAGGTGGGGTTGGTATGAGGGAGTGGGGAGCCTTTCTCAGAAAGGCCCTTGGGTGGGAAAGCAAAGTTTTTCTTAAAATGGCAGGTGTCACTTAAGACGGCCATCCAGATGCTAAGCAAGCACCTACATTTCCCCCTTTTTTGTTTGTTTTTGGACCCCTTAAGGGACAGGGCATAGATCAATCTTCTGTACCTCTTCCTGCTGGGAAGGGGTGGCGTCTGGACCCTTGTTAGGGGCATATGGTGTCATTGAGGCAGTGGTGATGGTCAGGAGGTGCTGGGTGATGCTGACTCCAGATGGCCCAATTTTGGTGAGGGGTGGGAAGTCCTGTAACAGAAGCTGGTTCACGGTTTGGTTAGAGATCCTTTGAATCTGGTCTTGAATAAATCTAATGATGCAGGGGGCAAGCATTAACAGAGGGCCTATGACAAGGAGAGAGGTCAGGAAGAAAGTGCCCACTGCAGAAGGGGGTCACTTAGCTGCCATCCTTGTGGCAGTTCCAGTGGCAGTGGGAAGCTTTGAGGCCTGAAGGAGATCAGAGGTAAAGGGGGCATTAGTAATTGAAGGTCTCTTGGTAGTAAGGAATCCGTGCTCCTTCCAAATAGCGAGTGGGAGAGAAGTATGTGGAAAGCGTGTTTAGAGTCAGTGTAGACATGGAGGGAGGCTCTGAGGAGGGCAACCGGGTCAGCCTGCTGATTGGATGTATTGTTGGGGAGGGAGCCACTTCCACAAGGAGGTTAGAGACACTATAGCAGACCCTGCCCCAGGAACTCCCTCCTGAAGGAAGGAGGAGCCGTCTGTGAACCACGGGTGTGGCCTGGAGCAAGGGGCCTTCCTGTGTGGGAGGGATGGAAGAAGCTCCTCCAGTCTCAGTGCAGGAATGGGTAAGGGGAGAAGAGGCGGAAGAGTCCGAGGAGCGGGGAGGAGAGGAGCAGGGTTTAAAGGTGAACAGTGGGGAAAGTGAGGCTGGGTCTTCACCAGGGAACCCTATGGAGATAAAGACGGCAGGGGGGCAGGGAGCGTAAGCCCAGGTAGGGCAGCAGTTGCTTTAGGGGATGGGGAGCCAGGATGGGGAGTGGGGCCCCAAAGGTGAGTTTCTTGACTCATTAGTTAATGAGTAGAGAGGCTGCAGCCAGCATCTGTAGGCAGGGGTCCATCCCCGAACAGTAGGGTCAAGACCCTTCTATAGATAAGCCACAGGGCAAAGGCTGGCCCCAGCACTCATCCGAGGACCCCTAGTGCAAATCCCTGCTTTTCAGTTGCTAAAGGTGAAATGGGCGTCTGAGATCGGGGAGACAGAGAGACAGGAAAAGTTTTGAAGTCATTCTTCTGTGTTATACACAAGGGAAAAGTAAAACTGACACTTTTTTTTTTCCCTTAGGCCTCTTATCCATCCTGCTGAGTCTGTCCTGTGTATTTCAGTGCTAGCCTCAGTGTGGCCGTGGCCAGGGAGATGGCTGCCCAGGCTTTATGATGTAGGAGGGTTCTGACCCTAGAAGTAGGTCTCTGGTGGCTTTAGTGGCAAGTAGAAGCTGGGGGTGGGGCAAGAGGAGCAGAGGGAAGGCTTAGGATGGAGAAAGGAGAAGCCTGCACAGAAGGGCTTTCCTTCCATTTTCCTGAGCGCTTGCAAAAGTTATGAAGATCAGAAGGTTGAACTGGTCGATGGGCCTTTGAGGAGGAGGGAGGGAAGGGTGAAGTCACTTACCCAAATGAGGCCCGAGTGTGGATGAAGAAGAAGAGTACTGGGTGAATGGAAGGAGGTGTGTGGTCACTGTCCTGGGCCCTCAGGCCAGGGTCCCAAAGCAGCTCAAATCCTTGGAGGGGAGAGCAAGGCTGACGTGAGAACATGACCCGGTCACTGGCATCAATGAGGAAAAGTGGCGCAGGACTAGTCACACAGGGACTTCTTACCCCTGGGGTAAGAAGCTGCTCTGCAAAAAGAGAGGGACAGCAGCAGCCAGGAGGGACAGCGGGAATTGTGACTGGGCCAAAAAATGGAGGGGGCTTTGAGATGGATATGAATGGGCTCATGGTGGCCTGAACATATGATATCTCTTTCCATTTTCCTGACTTGGAACATCCCAGACAGTAGGTCCTCCTCGGAGGGGGCTAAGGGGAAGGCACTGGCAGACGGAATAGGGGGTGGTCCTAAGGTCAGGGTGAGGACCAGGGGAGCAGCAGGTGAGTCTGGATGGAAGCATATAGGAGGGGAGAGGAAAGTGTAGCCCCCAACTTTGTGAGGATGTCCTTTCCCATAAGGGGAACAGGGCCCTGTGGACTGACCAAAAAGGGATGGGTAAAAATTAGAGCCAAAAGTGCCAACAAGGCGAGGTGTCTGTAAGGGCTGGTAAGGTCACAGGACGAGTGGTAGGCCCCCAGAACTCCTGAGGACTGGATATGTAGCCCCAGTGTCCAGGAGGAAGGAGACAGGCCTACCTGAAATACGCAGAGTTACCCTGGGTCCCCGTGGAGTGATGGCAGTGGTCAGTGATGGGACCTGGGCCTCGTCAGTCCTCGGCAGCCAGTCCTAAGAGTTGGAGAGGGGAACCAGAAGGGCTGGATGGCTGGGGGCCACTGTGGGCTCGGAACAGTCAATAGCCCGTGTCCCTCGATGGCATTTAGGACAAGGGCCCAGAGGCTTGTCAGGCTTGGGACATGTACGAGCCCAGTGACCCATCTGACAACATTTAAAACAGGGTTCAGGTGGTCCCGAGGGACCCCGAGGGATAGATGCGAGGCCAGATGGATGATAAGCGAGCATCTGTTACTTCTGCTTCTGGGCCTTCTCGTCTCTCCCGTTATACACCTTAAGGGCCAGAACCTCAGCTTGGGGAGATAGGGGCCCCCTCTTGAGGCGCCTTAGTTCGGCCTTAATATCAGGGAAACTGGGGGAGAAAAAGTAGGTCATTAGTAGTTGTCTCCCATCTGGAGTCTCAGGGTCCAGATTAGCATATTGTAATAAAGCCTTGGTCAGGCAATCTAAAAATGCTGAGGGTTTTCATTTTTATCTTAGATGACTTCCTGGAGCCTTTCATAATTGATAGGCTTATGAGTGGCCTTTCTAAGTCCTGCCATGAGGCAAGTAATGAATTGGTCTCTACTAGTTACTCCTCCAGGTGAATTATAACCCCAATCAGGGTCCTGATGAGAGACTGCTTCAGTGCCAATCGGATGGGCAGGGGAGGTCTGATGCACCTCATCAGCATAATTTCCAGCTTGCTCTCAAACTCGCCTGCCTTCCTTGGACAGGAAGGTGGTAGACAAGATCATATGGACATCATGGAAGGTCAAATTATGTGATTGGGTCAGATATTGAAACTCTTTGATGTATGTGGTGGGGCTTGAAGTTTAGGACCCAAGCCGCTTTTCTATCTGTGAAAGATCTGACAAAGAGAAAGGCTCATGAACCCGGACTACACCATCTACCCCAGCCACCTCGCATGGAGGACACAGAGATGAGGGTTGGGCAGCCATAGCCCGTGAGCATGTGGCAGGAGGAGAGAAGGACAGAGAAGCTGAGGGGACAGTTGCTGCAGAGGCTTCGTTAGAAAGAGAACTGTGGTGTGGTGGGGGCTCATCCGCTGGGTCGAAGGAAGAGGAGTCCTGGGTAGGATCTTCTGTCCCTGGGGAAGCAGGTGTAGGGGAGGTGAGAGCTGAGAGGACTTGTGTGGGAGAGCAAGAGTTGCAGAGAGAGGGCTTAGAACGTAGGGAGGAGAAGGCTTGAATATATGATATCTCTTTCCATTTTCCCGAATGCTCACAAGAGTTGAAATATCCCTGATAATATTGGGGTCTAGAGTGTCCTTAAGTGGCCATTTAGAGTCATTATCCGAAGGATATTGAGGCTAGATCTGATTGCACAATTGGATAAGTTTGGGGGGTTTTAGGTCCGGGTGAGAGAGAGATCCCCTAGGTTAGCCAGGAGGCAGCCTAGAGGACTATGGGAGGGAGTGGATGAGGAGCAGCCCATGGTGAGACGTAGGTGGTGGATTTAGAGGTGGCGCATCCCCCAGTCTCTAGTATCACCCAGTCAAGAGGATGGCTATGCTCAGGGGGTCGTCACTGGGTAAGCGTCGGGGGCAGGGCCTGTAGAGGGTTGGGACTACATAGGGGTAGGAGGTCTCACCAGGAACAACTCCCAATCAGCCTGGGTGGTCTTTCTCAAAGCCCAGGACCCAAATAAAAGACCACCTATAGACCCAGTGGACAGTAGGGATCAGTCGTAGCTGAAAGCCATGGCTGGGGGCGCTCCTGACCACATGGTAACCGTGGGAGTGCTGGATGATCACCGTCACTTCCTGGGACCCACAGGTCGACCAGAGACAGGGGTCTTACCTGGAATGTCCCATGATGGATGCAGAGAGGGCGTTTGGCAGAATGGAGGGCCTGGTCCCATGATGGAGGTTGGATCGGGGCCCAGGGATGCTCAGTGACCCTCAAAGAGGGGAGCGGACACACCGGGGGAACTGAACCCCAGTTTTGGCATCAATGAAAGGAAAGCGAGGAACCAAAAGACGGGCGAGTGAGAAATGAAAGACAGAGACCAGGCAGAGATACACCAGAGAGTTTGTCAGAGCTGACAAATAAAGACCATCTCTCCAGAGACGGAGAGAGGCCAAACAGGCTTGGGGTTTGGGATTTTGATAGGTCAGGCTCAGGGATTAGAGCCGGGAGGGTCCTAATGGAGGTGGTTACGGGTGAGATTGGTATGAAGGAGTGGGAAGCCTTTCTCAGAAAGGCCCTTGGGTGGAAAGCGAAAAATTTTTCTTAAAATGGTGGCTGTCACTTAAGATGGCCATTGAGATGCTAAGCAAGGACCTTACAGCCACAGTGGGAGCTGTGCCCCAGACCTGTGGGTTGGAGGGAGGGAAGACGCTGCTTTCCTGGAAGGGGCCAGAGTCACCAGAACCAGGCACCCAGGACCCTACACAAAGACCACCTAGCAACCCACAGCCTCCAGTTCCAAAGAGGCAGGGTGGTGAGGTGGGGGGCTGAGCCTGCATGTGGGAGGGGAACAGAAGCTCCCAATTGAGGCCACCAGGGAGGGAGTGTTCCAAGCAGCTGGAGCCGGGGCAGAGAGCTCTTGGAGAGAACCAGGTTAGAAGGCCAGGCAGGAGCCTAGGTGGGCATGGAGCAGGTTTTCTGGGCCAAGTTCTTCTTGATGTTGGCCCACCCAGTTTCCCACTCCCAGCAGGACCCCAAAACTACTCAGAATAGTACCCAAGATCAAGATCTAGAGAAGTAATTTCTCCAGTCTGGTGGGAAAGCCTGGGCTTGGATAGCTCCCTGTCCCCCCACCCCAGGCCTCCAGGGCCAAGCTGAGCCGAGCTGAGCCGAGCCCAAGCCCACCCCTCCCAGGAACGCCGTCTGGGACACACAGGGCAGGTTCATAGCTGTTTTCTTATTTTTCACTCTCTGCCCAGCCCTGTGATGCCCAGCCCTGTGATGCCCAGCCCTGTGATGCCCAGCCCTGTGGTGTGGGACTGCAGGTCCCTCTTTACAGCATCACGACAATGAGGCTCTGGGAATTGAGGGGCTTATCCAAGGTCACAGGGCTGGACTATCACCTAAGGGTCTTCCCGAGATGCACTGGACTCTTGCTCCTGGAGCTTAATCCGAGGCCAGGAGGAGCGGATTGGAAATGCATGTGGAGTTTAGGTCCCTCCCTAGGCCATGGCACCGGAATCTACCGTTTAGTGGGAGCCCTGGTGATCTGCTGGCACTTTCCAGGGGAAGAGCATTGCTGAGGGAAAGGCCTTCCCTGGAGAGGGCGCAACTTCCGGGCAGGGCAGGGCGAGTCTACCTACTTGGAGAGGGCAGGTCTCCCTCACAGGACTGGAGGAGTGCTGGTTGTGTGTTCCACGACCTGTCCTGCCCATCCACCCGGGCCTGTGCTTTCCAGTCCCAGCAGGTGCACCCCCACCCCGTTGTGCGGCAGCTGTAGTGGGGGGCTGGGAAGCTCTTTCAATGGCTGCCCCCCACGAGCCCCACTCTTTCCCCACCGCCAGCCCCCTCTGCCTGGCGAGGCTGATTGTCCCATTCAGCACCCCTCCCCGGATTGGCTCGTAGGCTTTCCAGCGCCTTTAGCTGCCTAATTACTGCTGATGGAGGGCTGCACGTGCATGGGGCCTCTGTGAATAAGTGATTCTGTAATTGCTGCTGGCACCCAGCCTGCGGGTGGGGGAGGGGAGGCCTCCAGGGACAAAAGGGTTCCACTTTGGGGAGGGGGGCATGGAGGGCAGCCCCGGGCTTTGTTCTGCTCCTGGACTGGGGGCGGGCTCTGGATGGCAAAGCCCTGCCATGAAGGCAGGAGCGAGGCTGAGCTGCAGCTGAGAAGCGAGCCTGGCAGGCCACTGTGGCTTTGAGCATTGAGTGTGTTCCGCCAGGCCCCGTGCTCTGCATCCCAGATCTCACAGGGCCACCGCTCTTCCTGGCCTCCCCAGGACATTCCCAGTTCTTACCACAGAGTCTCACATCCCCACAATACCCCCCACCCCAGTCCCAGGCCAACCTGGACAGGTGGCCATGCTGTCTGATTCTGAGTGCCTGGAGATGGTGGACTCCTGACCCCAGTTTTGCAGAGGAAGGAACTGAGGCTTAGAAGGGTGGAGGGCTTTTACCCCTGGGGTCAAACAGCTGCTAAGTGGCAGAGGCTGGGTTTGGATCCAGGTCTATTAACTCCAAAGATTCACCATGCAAGGACTTGGCCAGGGAGGGCTGGTCCGAGTGCCCAAGTGTGCAGTGTGCCCCTACTCCATGTTTTCTCTAGTCCAGGCCCCAGTACCCAACACCACCTCTACCTGGCACCTATCACCCCTGCCCACAAGGTTCCATCCCTTCTCTGTACGGACTGGATCCTGAACTGGACCAGTCACAGGAGGTGTGGACTCTGGCCCCCTGTGGCTCCTCCTGCAGCCAGGGCCTGTCTAGACCCTTGGGGAGAGAGTACCCACGGGGAGGACAGAACTCTGGCCTTAGAGTCCAAGACCAAGTGGGGCCCAGGGGGCCCAGGCCTCTGCGTGGGATCAGCAGGTCAGCTTGGGTGCAGTCCAAAGTCCCTCCCAGCCCTGGGTACCAGCTGGTGGCCACTCATAAGCTACTGGCCGAGTGTACCCAGCTGTAGCTCCTTGCTGACTGCGTGACCTTGGGCCAGTTACTTAATTTCTAGAAGACGCTTGGTGAAGGGGAGAAGGATGTCGCCCACCTCTTGTTCTTAAGCAGACAGTCCAGGGAGAGCTCCCACAGGATGCCCAGCGAGCAGCAAGTAATAGCTAGTTGGTGCTTGTCGTGTTTTTATTTTTAGCCATTTCCTCCTCCTCCATGAGGTGGGGGACTCAAGCTAAACCCCCTGCCCCTCTCTCCGATGGCTGCTTCAGGGATCTTGGCAGGCCCCTTGGCCTGGTGTCTGAGCCAATGAGAGCTGGGGGAGAGACCGACACTACCCCCGGGGCCTAAAATAGAGAGAAAGCTCACTCCCAGCCAGGCTTGGCAGGACAGTTTTGCCCATACAAGGCCATAGTCAGTGCCACCTGGCAGCCCCTTGGGGCAGGGAGCAGCAGGGCAGACGGGGCCTCAGCCTGCTATGGTTTTTGCCAGATCTGCACAGGGCCACCCCCGGAATGTCACAGGCTCCTTTTTCCTCAAATGGATGACTCTCTGGGGACTACATTTTATTGGAATTGGATTGAGAGAGAAGCAGCCCCTGGCTCCAGGCCCCCTCCCAGCCAGACATGCCAGAGCCTGGAAAAGAAAGAGGCCCAAGGCTGTAGACTCCCAGATGCCCTTGAACACGGAATCTGGAGCCACTGCTTTTGAGGAGTCTGCTCTGCTGATTGGCAGGCTTCCTCCCTGGGCAGCCAACAGACTGCAGGAGGCTAAGAGAGGGACTCAGCAGGCCCGGGCACCAGGGTCCAGGGTTCTGTTTGAGTTCTGGTCCCTGGCCCGCCTACCTCTTGGGAATGTCCTAGGGCTCTCGGGACAAAGAGCAACATCAAAGAACTGCTCTGCATCACAGGGGCCATTCTTTTTTCTGTCTTGGGGAGAACAGGGCAAATCTGCCTCGCCTTTTTCTCATCCGTGAGAGGGAATTGGAGAAGAGTGGTTGAGAATGGGGGTTTGCAGCCAGCGGCATGAATTTAAATGTTGTCCTTCCTCATATGAACTGTGTCAGTTTCCTCATCTGTAAAATGGCCACAATGACAGCACCTGTCCCATCGGTTGCTGTTGTGCTCAGTCCCAGGAGCCCAGTAACCTGTGCAGAACACCCTCCAGGGGAAGGCACTGCCTGGGCGTGACATCTTTCCAACAGCCCTGAGAAGCAGGTTTCCAGTTGAGAAAACCGAGACCCAAGGTCACGTGGCTAGTAACACCAGAGGCAGAGGGATCGGTTCTAGAGCCACATTCTTCACAAATAAGTGTCAGATTTTATGTTACTTTTATCAAAATTTAACACAGTGCCTACTGCTCCGTAAATGTGAGATACTGTTATTACTGAATCAGAAGAAAGAGGCTGTGGTATCAATGTCCCCAGTCATTTGCTCTCCCAACTAAAGAAGACTCTGTTGTGACTCAGTTTCTCCCCTTCCTTTACACCCAAGAGGATTCTGAAGTCCAAGGTCATGTGGCTAGTAATGTCAGAGCCAAAGGAATCAGCTTTAGAGCCCACATTTTTCACAAATAAGTGTCAGATTTTATGTTACTGTTATCAAAATTTATCTATTGGGCCTGGCCGAGGACTGGCAAAAGACTTGGCGGAGTTGGGAGGGGACAGCTAGAGAACACAGGTGGGAAATGAGGCAGGGGAGGGAAGGCTGCCCCGAGGGGCCTTGCTCAGTGCTGAACTGGTTTCTCTAACCTGAACTAAACAATTCTATTAATTGCTCACTATTGGGGTGTGCTATTTGAATCCAGTACCACTTAGAGGCTGAACCACAGAGGTCCTGACCCCGGCAGGGTTACATTCAGTGTTGAGTGCAAATGTGCTCCCAGGCCTCCTGGGAAGCCTTGGAGTCCCCTGGGGAGTTAGTGAGCATGAGCTGACTTTTGGTGCATCAAAACTGGACTGGAAGTCCAGTGCCAGTTGTGAATACCTGAAATCCCAGGGACTCAGGAGGCTGAGGCAGGAGAATCACAAGTTCAAGGCCAGCCTCATCAACTTACAGAGGCCCTAGGCAACTTAGTGAGACCCTGTCTCAAAATAAAAAATATAAAAGGCTGGGGATGTGACTCAGTGGTATAGTGCCTCTGAGTTCATTTCTGAGTATCAAAAACAACAACAACAACAAAAATACTCTACTTGAATCATTGCAAATTTCATGGGTGCCTTCCCCTTGGTGACACTAAACATTGTACCTTCCCTTGTTCTCTGGCCCCTGCCGGGATGGTGCATGTGAAGGGGCCTCACTTGCTTTCCATTGAGGGCTTAATCCCTCTTCAGGCAACCCTGCTGGGCAGCGAGGGTTAGAGGACAGGGTCACTAGGGAGAAGGGAGGACCCAGTGTCTCTGTGCAAGGCCAGGGCGCCCTTGTTCATACAGTCTGGTGCAGGCAAGTGGGGGTTATTTTAAAAGGAGAGTCACTGGTCAGGAGCAGGACAGATAAACCACCGCATGGGGCCCCACAGTCACCATACCTACATCCCCAGGGGAGGGCCAACACGGCTCGTGGGGTTGAAGCAATGAAATCTGACGGGTGACCGGCAGTGCTTTTGAAATGAATCTACTGTATATTTTCCCCGAGTTGCATGACAAACCACTGATTTAATCCTGCATCTTTGGGAAATAAAAAACAGCACTGCCTTTTAAATATTTATGTCAATCGGAAAGCCCATTCACATCCCCAGGCTTATTAAAACATGAACAAATTGTGCGTCTTGGTATCAAAGAAGTTCTTCCTGCCCCCTGACAAGGCATCCTTGTTCTCTGAGTGGACAAGTCCCCACGACCAGCTCTCTCATTCCTCTGTCCTTCTGGTCACAAAGGTCTCCTTTCTTATTAAGTGATGCTAAATGTGAGACCAGAGCTGCCCACTCTAAACACCTGTTTGGTGATGGAAAAACTATAGACAAAGGGGCTGATGTGTCAATGAGAGATAAAACACCCCTTGTTCATTCATTCAACAAGATTAGCTGAATACGTATTTTGTGCAGGACTGCTCTGGGTGCTGAAGATACCCGGATAAAAGTCCCTGAAACAAAGTGAGCGTGGGGTCTGAGCTAAGTCAGGTTTTCAGAGGGGACTCATACAGGACTGGGTATGTTTGCCTTGACCCCTCTCATGTCTAAGTGGGCAACGTGAGAACTGTTGAGCTGTCTGTGCGGAGTGGCTTTGTCCTGTTCCTGGTAGCCACCCATAGCAGATTCCATTTCTCCAAACGCTGAAATGGAATCTGCAGAGCCAGAAGCAACTGATTTACTTTGTTCTCCAAACTTAAGACCCTTTCTGGAGCCTTCTGAGAAGTTGTCTGGTCTGGAAAATAGCAAAAGAAAATTAAAAAATGGAACAGGGACAAGAAGTGCTGCCGTCGCTCGAGGCCCTGCTGACGCGGGAGCCAGGCGTGAGCAGTTTGCACTATATTTTAAGAAGAATTCGTAAACACGTCCACGAAGGTTACCTCCATCCCCAGGCACTGAGGGTGACTCAAGTTGGGCAAACTGTGGGATGGAAAAGCAGGGACATCAAAGTCCAAATAAGTTAAAAAATGGTGCTGCGCTCCAGGCTGTAACCTGGGGCTCTTCCAATGTTTCCACTCTTTAGCAAGCCCCCCCCCCACCCCATGAACCAGAAACCTGAGTCCCCCACCTTTCTCTCCCCGCTCCATGATTTTACTCCCTCAGTATTAGGATCTTATACGCCTGGCCCCGCTGCCTCTCCCGGCCATGTTACCTTCACCTCCCCTGGACATCTGTGACATGGCCCCTCCACCTTGACCTCCACCTCCCACCCCATCCCATCCCCTGGAGCCAAGTCCTCCCTGGCCAGCTCTGGCTCTTCAGAGCACTTAAGGCAGCTCTGACCATGATTTATCACTGAGTTTGTTTAAACTCTGGCCGCCTCCCGGCTTCAGTATCACGTCTTGAGTCCAGGGACTGTGCCTGGCTTTGCTCATCTCTGTCCCCTGCACTCAGCACAAAGCCAGGAAGGAGCCTGAAGTGTATTTTGACCCATGCTTTATAAATGTCACCGTAGAAGTTAGCTCTTTTCCTACATTTGTCTCTGGCTCGCCTTGTCCTGATCTTAACCACTGAGCCACATCCCCAGCCCTTTTTATATTTTGAGATGGGATCTGATTAAGTTGCTTAGGGTCTCTCTCTAAGTTGCTGAGGCTGGCTTTGAACTTGTGATCCTCCTGCCTCAGCCTCCCGAACCCATGCTGGGATTATAGGCATGAGCCATCATCCCTGGCAGAATAAGGGAGTTTTTTTAAAAATAAAAAAGATAATTTTTGCATGTATAAAATTAGTCCCCCCCAACAAATGCTAAAGAAATATATCAAGACTGTGTTTGGAAGGATGAACTGGCCTATTCTAAGCTCATATGGGGTGGTGAAATATGCACACATGTGTGGAGTGAAAAAAGTGTTCCCAGGTAAGAATATAAATAGGAAGATGGCGAGGATTTTATCTGATAACTTAACTACAATACAAGTACATCCAACCTAGCGCCCTGGAGTCTTATAGTAAATACTTGTGCTGTGCAATGAATATTTGCACAAATGCAGGTGACCTTCTTTATCACACTCATGGTTCTATATCCACATATTCAAGCAACCAAGGATTGAAAATACTTGAAAAAAATTGCGTCTGTATTGACCATATACAGTCTTTCCGCTTATTATTTCCTAGACGATAGAGTGAAGCAGCTGTTTATAGAGCACTTACATGAGGTGTTATAAGTCATCTAGGGGCAGTGGAAAGTATATAGGAGGGTATTTGTGGTCATTTTATATAAAGGACTTGAGCCTCTGCAGGTTGTGGTATGGAGGCTCCTGCAGCCCCCCGGGACACTGAGAGATGACCGTGCGGCTGAGTACTTGTGTGCCGAGTGCAGGGGTGAAAAATCAGCCATGCACACATGCTAAGAGGATGCAGGAGAACAGATGAGCACCTTCCCCTCCCAGCCTTTTCTCTGTCTGTCCTGCTAAGGGCTTCTTCTGGATGACCCTGTGGGCTCCCCCGAGAAGGTGGTGGCCCAGGAAGTGGTCTGCTGTGGTCAGTGAGGCAAGTGTTTGGCTCTCGCCACAAGTCCCCATTTATACCCACTTTGTGTGCTCAGACTCCAAAAAGACCTGGTGCTGCCAAGGTGTGGAGAAGCTGGCTCCCTTATATACGAGGGGAGGGTGAGTCTGACTAACTGTTTGCAGGCAATTTAGCATTCTCTTTCAAACATCCAAAACATATATCCTTGATGGTGGCAAATTCTCTTTCAGGAATATAGCTCAGGGATATGCTTGAAGCTGTGTACAGAGAGGGATGTATAAAGATGTTCATCGCAGTGCTATGTATGCTAGCAAAAACATAGAGCCATTAGATGTCCTAGGAAATGGTCCAACGCATTGTGATCCAGCCGGTGGACATGGCTTTCTCCATGTGCCACCCTCTTGACTTTCTTCCTGACTCAAGAGTGTCCTTTCTCGTTGTAAAAGAAGTCAAACTGGGCTGGGGATGTGGCTCAAGGGGTAGTGCGCTCGCCTGGCATGCGTGCGGCCTCGGTTCGATCCTCAGCACCACATACCAACAAAGATGTTGTGTCCGCCGAGAACTAAAATAAATAAATAAATAGTTATTAAAAAATTGTCTCTTTCTCTCTCTCTCTCTTAAAAAAAAAAAAGAAGAAGAAGAAGTCAAACTACTCCACTCCCATAGCATGTTAGATGTGTTTGTAAATAATGACATAAAAAGTACAATGCCCAATCTCAGTTCATTCTAGGAAAAAGAAAAGGGAGAGAGGGTGCTCCTTCTAAGTGTTCTTTTCTATTTATCTCTCAAAGACAAATAATTATCCGGCTCTCTATGTCATAGTGTTGGGGTTGAGAAACCCTAGGTAGAAAGGTGCCTGGAATCTACTGAGTATTTATAAGTCTGTGAAATGTGATCAGGGTCTGGCACATGGTAGTTGCTCAATAAATAATTCTTAAACGATTGAAGGAAAGAGAAAAAAGTGGCTCTAAGTGCAGCAATAAGAAGCCCAAGATACACTGTCAAAAAGGAAAGGGAGGGTGTTTGCCTGGCATGCACAAGGCTCTGGGTTCAATCTCCAGTGCGCGCGCGCGCACACACACACACACACACACACACACAAAGAATCAAAGTGAAAAACAATGTATATGTTATTATTACTTTGGAGTTAAATAGGCATAAGTAAATGAATACACTTGTCTATGCATAGGAAATTTATCTAAAAGATTATAGATAAATCCCAATAATAGCTATCTGTGAGTGAGACAGTTTAGACCAAAGAGTAAGGAAAGATAGTCACCTTTTATGCCACAGGGTTTTGAGCTCTTTTAGATTTGTATCATGAGAAGACAGTGATTCTAGAACAAGTACCACCGCCAAACATAAAAAACCAAAACCAAAACCCAGGACTGCCTGGTGTCCCTCAGCAATGACAAGACTTGGCTGTAAAGAGTGGCATTTAGTCATGTGCGTGGAGCCTTCTGGGTGGGTGACAGCTGGATGTTTTCACAGCAGACAGGGGACCCCTCCTTATCTAACAAGCGCCCCTGGCTTGGAGCTCATTCTGTTGGCCATCGTGTCAGCCCAGGGGAGGCCCCTCCGGGCCCTTCTCTTACTGCTGAGGAAATAGGCTCAGGACAGTGCCTCTCTGGGGGACAAGCTGCAGGTGCCCCTCTTGCTCTGCCCACGTGGGGGCAGGTAGTGCAGTTATCTCCTGCTGGGAAACAGTGTCTGAGTGGCATCTTCCTGCCTGCCAGGGGCACCCATCCTCTCCTGCTCCTGGGGCGGGGCTTAGCACGTGGTCCCGCCCCCGTTCCCGCAGGGTCTCTGTCCAGCTCCGGGCACTCCCGAGAGGGCTGACCTGGGGCAGGAGCCACTTCCCGGCTGCCCTGTGGTCCTTGGCAGGCCTTGATGGCACCTCAGTCCTCACCACGTGGCCACAGGTTGCCCACGTGTCCTCGGGATGTGGCAGCTGGCCACTCCCAGGGATGAGCTGAGGAAAGACAAGAGGCTGTCCTCAGCTAGGCTCAGATGTGAGATGCCATCACTTCTGCTGTATTCTATGGCTCCTGCAGACCCACCCTGGCATAGTGTGGGAGGGGACCACACGGGGTGTGACTACTGGAGGTGGGGCCATTGGGGTCATTTTAGAGGATGGGGACCACAATTCCTGGGAGTGCATTACTCTGGAAGCCTGGGCTGATCCCTGGGTGGGCGGGCAGGAGGACCCCCCTGAACGCTCTGCTCACTGTATTCCAACTTTGCAAGGCACGACTCATGCACTCAGTAGCATTTCTCCACCCTACACAGTGAGGTTGGTAGTGATATCAGCCCCATTCTGCAGAATGGGCAACTGAGGCTGGTTAAGTCCATTGCCCAAAGCTGCACAGGATACACCCAGAGGGGCCTCGGTGGCAAAGCCTCCACTCTTGTCTCCAGCATTGCCCTGCCTCCTACCCACTCCCTTCCAGTGGCAGAGAGGGCTGTTCAGCAGGGAGGACGTGAGCTTCCAGGCCACCAAGTCCTTACCAAGCAGGTGGAGAAGGCGCGGTCCCAAGGCGAAAAGCGACATCGCTCCTTGAGCGAGGACAAAGCACAGACCCAAAAGAGCCAGACCTGAGGCTCCACTTTTGCCTGGAGGCCTGTCCTGGTGCAGAGGTTCTCACCAAAGAATGAGGCTGGGTTCAAGTGTGGCGCTGATTCCCAGCAGGATGGGGTACCAGAAAGAGCCTGGGCCATGGGCGATGGCATCACAGCTCTGCAGTCAGATCCACTCCTCCGACCTTGGGCGTTGGGCGAGTATTTAGTGTTCCTGTGTCTCTGTTTCCATACCTGTAAAATGGGACAGTCACACTAAGCTTCTTTCTTTGTTTACACCTTTATTTTATTTGTTTTATGTGGTGCTGAGGATTGAACCAGCACCTTGCACGTGCTAGGCGGGCGCTCTACCACTGAGCCCCAGCCCTGCCCCAACACACTGAACTGCTAAGCCAGTTGTGAGGAGTAGGAGGAGGATAAGAAGTGAGGGTGTCCGGTGTGCCGCTAGTTTCTTGGGCTCATTTCTTGGTTTTCTTTAGTCTTTTTTGATCATTTTCAAAAGTTTCAACTCTCCTTCTGATAACAAATGTTCTTTGGACTGAATAAAGGGACCCTCCCTTTAGACTGTTCCCCCTGTGGCCTCACGGTCCCCAGACTCCCCTTCCAGATAGTGAAGACCTTGGTGGCACTGATGGGTCCCCCACTTCTGCGTCTTGATAAAGTCAATGCTGAGGCCCAGGAAGATGGGGCCGTGAGACCCTGGCTTGTTCTCAGCCCATGGCTGCTCTGGGGGGCCAGGCAGGGGGCCAGGCAGGGCGAGCCTGCAGCTCTCCAGTGGAAAAACCCCGGGTTGCTGGGAGGTGGCGCAGTGCTGCTGGCTGGCTTAGTCACTGTGGGCAGGCCTGGAGGAGGCAGGAGTCTAGCAACAGAGGTCCCCTGGGGAGCAGCTGCTGCTGTCCTGGCTGAGCTGGGGGAGGGGAGAAGAGGCACTAGTCATCAGCAGGATTGGAGACGGTCCAAATTCCTCCCAGCTGCTCAGACCTGAGGTTTGATGAGAAATCAGGCCCTTGTAACGTGATTGCTCAAAAATATTTGCTGTAAGCAGTTATTAGCTTTAAGCAATAAAGGAAGCATTATAACTGTAAATAATAATAATAATAATAATAATAATAATAATAATAAATATTTGGTTTAATAGAACCAGAAAAGGACAGCATCTAAATATAGAAGCCTACTCAGGACAAAGAATAGGTGGTCTTCAGGAGCTGAAGGGTAGCTGGGTCAGGCCGTGAAGGTCATTTTGGGGGGATAGGGGGTACCGGGGATTGAATTCAGGGGCACTCTGCTGAGCCACAACCCCAGCCCTATTTTGTATTTTATTTAGAGACAGGGTCTCCTTGAGTTGCTTAGCACCTCACTGTTGCTGAGGCTGGCTTTGAACTTGAGATCCTCCTGCCTCAGCCTCCCCAGCCGCTGGGATTACAGATGTGTGCCACCATACCTGGTTTGAAGGTCATTTCTAATCCCCAAATTAAAGGACTCTGTGATTTGGGACTTTAGTGGAGATCAAGTAGACAAGTCTGGGGGCTGTAGCATAAACCTGCTGTCACATTTCTGGGGAAGAAGCAGGGCCAAGAACAGAGCCCCCCAGGGTGGTGAATGGAGAGAGGAATCAGAGCTCGAACAGATCTTAGGACTCCAGGCCAGTCATTTCCCTCCCCGAGCCTCAGTTTCCTGATGAATAAACTAAAAACTGCTGTTCTTCTAGAAACCCTTCCAGCTCTGAAAATCTCTGATTCGCTTCTGGGGTTTTTGTCTCATCCCTCATAATTTGGAGACCTGCCAGTGAGCAAATATTTATAGAGCCCTTGGCGTCTTGTCAGGTGAGGAGGGAGACAAGCAATTTCAAGGCCAGCCTCTGTCCTCCTGAGCTTGTCAAGGACACTCGGATACACAGGCACAGCACAGAGGCAGCCTTCCAATACCCAAGGGAAGGCACTTATCTGTGGAGGTCCAGAGGAAGAGTGTCCAGGAGGTCTGAGGCAGGTCTTCCAACATGGACAGAAGTCACTAAGTTAGGAGAAGGAAGCAGGGCCTGGTGAAAAGGCAGGGCCCACACATACAGCTGTGTAGGCTGTGCACTGCACAACTCCAGGGCACCACTTACATTGTGGTCTGTATGATGAATCTCCCTGTGTACAGTCTGCCAGGCTTTATGCAAAAGCCCTGGAAAAGGAGCTGGGGTAGGTGACTGATGTCTGCTAAAGCTGCAGCAGAGGGGAAGGGTGGCCCCTGGGGCTGCCTATTTTGTCTGCTGGCCTTAGGGCACCAGCCGTGTATATTACCTGAAGAAGGTTCCAAGTGTTCGTGAGGAGGGTGCAGCCAGGTGGGTGCCTTTCTGAGCTATTGACGTAACTCTCTGCCTCGGCTTCCTCCTGGAGAGTGGGCCTCTTCAGCATTCCCCACCCTCTGGATGGAGGAGGTGGAAGCAGGTCCCATATGTAGAGTGCTCAGCCTTGGGCCTGAAAAATGATGCACGTAATGGTGACTGACCTTGGGGACAGAGAGAAAGGCGGGCGGAGTGGTTCCGGGAAGCTTCTGGGTGCTGGGGAGGGGAGGAGTGGGGGCGAGCGGCTCGTGGTTGGGCTGGCAACAGCCACTGCCAAATAGTACTGATCTTGCCATAAATTGTAAATATAGATGACTCCCCGGGGCACCAGCAGCGTCTCAAGGGAGGACTGTTTTGGGAAAAATGCTTCTTGAAGAACATTGAAGCTAGGGACCCAGGGGACGAGAGTTCTTTTCCTCACCCAGCAGGGACCTTGGCCACTCCCTGCCTCTGGGCCTCTGTCTGTCCACCACCCCCACCAGGGGAAGGAACTGGGCCCCTGACCACCAGGGCTCTGGTTAAGGAGATTGGAGATCTGGTACCTGGGAGGGGAGCTTCAGCACTCTGGGTGGACAATTCAGCTGGACCTGGATGACCTCAGCCCTGGGGCCTGTGCTGGCCGGGCTGTGCTTCCACCTGTGCGTGCTAGCAGCCCAGACCCAGAGCCCAACTCGCTCCAGACCCACTCAGGTTGATCCTCCTGACCCAAGTCCTTAGGCCGCAGCTGCTGCTCAGTGAGGGCAGGGCCTTCTTCCCCAGACTTGGCTCAGCCGTGTGCAGCCTGAGGTTGAGGGGCCTTCGTCGTGGGCCTGCTGGGGTGTGCCAACACCCTCGGACCCAGGATAGAAGGATTTCTTCTAGGCTTGGGGCAAGGATCATATAAAAATCATCATAATAAGAACTCATTAAAAAATAAGACTTTATTGAGATATCATTCACATTTAAAATTCATTCTTTAAAAGTAAGCAATTCAGTGGTTTCATAGACTCACCAAGTTGTGCGATGATCACCATTAACTGATACCAGAATATTTTTATCACTCCAAAATGAAATTTGGTACCCATCCATGGTCACCCTCCATTCCCCGTGGCCCTAGCCCCTTGCCACCATCCATCCATGATCTGTAAATTGGACATTTCACATAATGAAGTCCTGTGCTGCGTGGTCTCCTGGGGCCACTGTCTTTCACTTAACGCAGTGTTCTCAAGGTTCATCAGGGCACAACACGTGTCAGCACTTCATTCCTTTTTATTATCGAATGATATTCCATTGTTAGGGATGTGTACCCCATTTTGTTTACCCACTCATTAGTTGATGGACTAGGTTGTCTCCACTCTGGGCTATTACAAATAGTAACTGTTAGGAACATTGGTATACATGTTTTTGCCTGCATATTTTTATAAAATTCTCTTGGGTACTAACCTAGTGTAGGAGTTGTTAGTCATAGGGAACTATGTTTGACCTTTTGAGGAACTGCCAAACCGTTTCAAAGTGGCTGCATCCTTTTACCATCCAACCAGCAGCCTATGAGGGCCCCCGTCTCTTTACATCCTTGCTAGTTACTAATTATTGTCATTACTTTTGATTCTAGCCATCCTAGTGAGCAGGACATGGTATCTGGTTTCTTTGCCCATAATTAATAATGACTAATGATGTTAAGGACTTTTTCTTATGCTTATTGACACATTTGCATATATGTTTTGGAGAAATATCTGTTCATAGCATTTGCCTATTTAAAAATTTGGTTGTCTTTTTTAGTATTGAGTTCTAAGTGTGTTACAAATACTAGATCCTTCTCAGATATACAATTTTCATTTGTTTTTCCTCTTCTGAGGTTATCTTTATACCTTCTTGATAGTGTCTTTCAAAGTTCAGAAATTCTTAGTTTTGATGAAGTGAAATTTAAATGGCTCTGGGTTTAGTCCCTAAAGGGAAGGGAGGAGAGAAGAAGAGAGTAGACATCTTTTCTTGTTCCTGATCTTCCAAGGAAAGCTTTCCGTCTTCCACTGTGAAAAATAATGATAACCATGGGTTTTTCATAGCTGTCCTTTATCAAACTGAGGAAGGTTCCTTCTCTCCCTAGTTTACTGGATGCATGTTTCTTAAAATTTTATTATGATATTTTGTGGTTGTAGGTGAACACAATTCCTTTATTTTATTTATTTATTTTTATGTGGTGCTGGGGATCGAACCCAGGGCCTCATATGTTAGGCGAGTGCTCTACCACTGAGCCCGAGCCCCAGCCCACATTTTTTTTTAATCATAAGAGACTATGAATTTTCTGTTTGGTGAGGCATTGTTCTCACACTTTCTTTTAATTCTTTATATTTGGCTTCCTTTAGTTCTTTGACCATATTTATAGGAGCCAATTTAAAGCCTTTGTCTAACAAATTCAATATCTGGGCATCCTCATGGGTAGTTTTATGGGCTGTTCCCCCCCCTGTATAGGGCATATTTTCTGTTTCTTTCTTTGGATGGGTGCATCATCCTTATGCATAACGGAAGGGTTCCTTATGCCACATTTGAATATGCAGAGGACGTGATTTGATCCACTTCATTCCCTAGTCCTGCTCCTCCCTCTCCACCTCCCTCCTGCAGTCCACTTCCTCTACTGCTCTATTCCTCTGCCTTCTATGGTTATTATTTTAATTATGTATATACACCATTTCTGTCTGTCTGTCTCTCTTTCATCTCTCTCTCTCTCTCATCATATCTCTCATCTCCTGATCAATACAGTACTTGGATTTTTAGCGAGAGCATTTAGGCAAGAGAAGAACATAAAAGCAATACAAATATGAAAGGAAGACGTCAAATTATCACTGTTTGCAGATGATGGGATCCTATACTTAGAAGACCCAAAAAGCTCCACCAGAAGACAAACTCAGCAAAGTAACAGGACATCAAATCAACATATAAAAATAAATAGCTTTCCTACACACCAATAACAGACTGCTGAAAAAGAAATCAGAGGAAAAATTCCATTCACAGTACCCTCAGAACAAAACAAAATCTAGGGATAAACCTCAGCAAGGAGATGAAAGACCACTCCAATAAAATTATAGAACAATGAAGACGGAAATTGAAGAGGATACCAGAGGATGGAAAGACTTCCCACGTTCATGGATACACAGAATCAACATTGTTAAGATGACCATAGTGCCAAAAGTCATCGACAGATTTAACACAATCTCTATCAAAATATCAACGACATTCTTTTGAGTCCTAAAGTTCACATGGAAGAATAAAAGACCCAGAGTAGCCAAAGCAATTGTAACTAAAACAGCAAATGTTGGAAGCCTCAAAATACCCAATTTCGAATTATACTACAGAGTTGTAGTAACAAAAACAGCAAGATACTGGCCTAAAAACAGACACATAGACCAATAGAACAGTACACCAATGGAATAGACTAGAAGACACAGAGACAAACCCACATAGATACGGACATCTGCTCCTTGACAAAAGAACCAAAAATATACACTGGAGGAAAGAGAGCCATTTTAACAAATGGTGCTGGGGAAACTGGTTATGTAGAATTGCATATGTGAAGAATGAAATTCCACATGTAGACGATCCCTATCTCACCATGCACAAAAGTCAACTCAAAGTGGACCAAACCCTACGTGCGTATGTGATGACATGACCTGTGTGATGCTACATCCTGTATAGCCAGAAGAATGAGAAGTCATACTCCATTTATGCATGATGTGTCAAAATGCATTCTACTGTCATATAAAACTAATTAGAACAAATTTTTAAAAAGTGGATCAGAGATGTAGAAATTAGACCTGAAACTTTCCAACTGCTAGAAGAAAACATAGGTCAACACTCCAATATATAGGCACAGGCACCAACTTCTTCAATAAGGCTCCTACATCTCAGGAAATGATACCAAGAATTAATAAGTAGGGTGGCATCAAATTAAAAAGCTCTGCACAGCAAAGGAAATGAGAAGGTCTGCAGAATAAGAGAAAATCTTTGGCAGCTACTCTTCCAAAGAGGATTACCATTCAAAATAAGGAACTCAAAAAACCACCAAAAAAAAAAAAAACAAAAAAAACAAGTGGGCAAATGAACTAAATAGAAAGTTCTCAAAAGAAGATATACAGATGGCCAAAAAATATATGAAAAAATGTTCAACATCCTTAGCAGTTAGGGAAAAGCAAATCGAAACTACATGGAGATTTCATCTCACTCCAGTTAGAACAGCAGCCATAATAACAATATTAACAAATGCTAATGAGGATGTGGAGGAAAAGATACACTCCCACACTCTTTCGGGATTGTAAATTACTACAACCACTAGGGAAATCAGTATGGAGTTTCCTCAAAAGACTAGGCATGGAGCCACCATATGACCCTCTATGCCACCTTGGTATTTATCCTAAAGACTTAAAGTCAGCGTACTCTAGTGACACATGCATTCCCATGTTCATAGTGGCACAGTTCACCATAGCCAAACTGTGGAATCCGCTTAAGTATCCTCAGAAGAATGGGTCAAAAAATGTGGTATAGATACACAGCGGAGTTTTACTTAGCCATAAAGAAGAACAAAATCATGTCATTTACCAGAAAATGGATGGAACTTGAGAGCATTATGTTAAACAAAATAAGCCAGACTCAGAAAGTAAAAGGTCTTATGTTTTCCTTCGTATGAGGAAGCTAGAGAGGAAAATGGGGGGAAACCTGGGAAGGGGAAGGGGCCAGGGGTAGGGAGGAATGAGGGGCAGGAGAAGGATGGGAGAATGAAATTGACCCAATGTTATGTGCCTGTGTGAATATGTAACAGTGATACTCACTATTTAGGTACAATTGTAATGCACCAATAAAAATGATGTTAAGATATTTTTAAAGCAAGCAAGAAGAGAGATGGATCCTCACAGTGTGTGTGTGTGTGTGTGTGTGTGTGTGTGTGTGTGTGTGTGTGAGAGAGAGAGAGAGAGAGAGAGAGAGAGAGAGAGAGAGAGAGAGAGCATGCACATGTGTGTAACTTGCACACTGAACCCAGGGCTCTGTGCTTAGGACAAGGCATATCTAAGTACTTAAGCTTAAAAAGTGAATCAACCTAAAAACAACCATTAAGTCCCAGTACAGGTGGTGTGCTGCCAGGGAAGAAGCTGGCAGTGATGGAGGCGGTGAGCAGTGACACTCTACCCACAGGCCCTCAACTCTGGCAGTGGGGCTGGGGGGCGGGGATAGGAAGGGTGGTCCTGTCAGCACGTCCAGTAGAATTTCCGTGGTAACAGAAAAGTTTTACATCTGTGCTGCCCACTGTGGTAGCCAGTAGCCACAGTGAGCACTTGAAATGTAGCCAATATGACTGAAGAATTCATGTACATTGTATTAAATATTAATTAAATATGCATTTAAACAGCTACGGGACTGCTGCACACAGCTGCTCGCTGGACAGGTCAGCCACAGACCAAATTCTTTGCAGCTGCTAGAGGGTCTGCAGCATTCTGTGGTCATCCTGGAATCCACCCTCGCTGAGCAGAGTGTGTGGCCCAGGGGCTGTCACCCAGGGCTCAGCAGACAAGGGTCCTGATCCACCCTGAGAGTGTGGCGGAACAGCCTGGCCCTAGGGACCCTCTGTGCCTCAGTTTCCTCCTCTGTGGAAAGGAACAGCAATGGCCTCCGTCACATCTCTCACAGGCTCCTGAGGAGGACCGTGTGGATGCTAGAAGAATGCTCTATAAACCACAAAGCAGTAGACAGAAGCAAGTGCTGGCTCAAGCCATATTTCCATAATGGGTGCATCCCTCGGAACAGGAATGTCGGGGCCCAGCTGGTGGTGTGGAGATGGGTGAGAGTGGATGGGGCACTGGTGTCGGAGCTGTAATGCAGCCTAGACAGAGGCCACCTCTCAGCCACACAGCGGGGCGCTGAGCTTGGGTGTGGGTGCTGCATACTAAAGGCAGCGGGGAATCTCTGAGTTGAGGCTGGTCCATGCACTCGGCCCCTCCCCCACTCACCCCTCCCACCATCCTCCACCCCTGGAGACCACAACTCAGTCCTCCCTTGTGCAGGCCCAGGCCCTGCGGTTACCTTGAGGCCTCTCTCCCTCCCCTCCACCCCATGAACACTGGAGCATCAAGTCTCGGCTTGACGGCTACTCAGAATCCACTTCTCACCACCCTCACAGTGACCACCCTAGGCCATATTGTCACTCTGGGGTAACTGCAGTGTCCTTCTGTAGAGTCCCACCCTTGACCTCTTCAATGGCGACACTGTAATCAGAGGGATTCTTTTATAGGGAACCCATCTTGCTCAGAAGCCTGCCAAGCCCCATCTGGGAGACAGCCACAGTCCTTCCAGGGGCTGCTGGGCCTGCTGCTCTGTCATCTCCAAGTAGCTCCTCGCCAGCGCCCAGCTTCTTGCTACTCCTGCAACATGCTAAGCCCCAAAGCCTTTGTGCTTTCTGTCCCGGCCTGGAATGTTCTCTAGCAGACATCTGTGTGGCTCACCGTATCCTGCCTTTAGGTCTCTGCTCCTATGGCACCTTATCCCAGAGGCTTGCTCTGGATTCGTGACAAATGAACCCAGCCTCCCACCCTCGTGCCCCATGGACCTGGTCTGCCGGGCACACAGCAGGCGTGCGCTCATTGCTGTTGGGAACCGCTGGTGGCTCAGGCAGAGCAGCTTCGCTGGGTTGGAGGTCTGGGGACCTGCCATGTGACCTGGCAGCTGCTCCCCGTCACTGGACTTGGATGGAAGCTTCATCTGCATGTTGAAGCCTTAAAAAGGCACTGAACCCTCTGGAAGGTCCTGCTCGCATGCCTGCCTGATGGCGTGGGCTGTGGCTCTCCAGAGGCGCTGCGTGATCTCGGGCTGGCCTTGAGATCACTTAGGAAGGAGAAAGACGGAATCTAACAGGGGTCCCTGGGGCCAGGACAGCCGTGCCGAACGCGGGCCTCTTGGAAGTGATGCCATTACCCTGGGTGTGTTCCAGACCGTCAAGCCAGGGTCCCCTGGGCCTTGTAAATTTTTGTTTGGATTTTTTAAAAAAATGTACTAAGGGGCTTCTCCCAGTCTTTCTTGTTTGGTGACAGTAGCAGCTGGCCTCTCCTTCAGGTCCGTCAGCGACTGCCCTCTCGGGGTGTCTATTTCTCCTTGGGTAAATCTGAGAACACAAGCAGAATTTTCTGTGTTCTCTGAGTCAACTCTTTCCTCCTGGCCCTCAGCAGGAAGTCCCCCACCCCTGGCCTCCCCTCCTGGCCCTCAGACCCCGCATTGGGGAGCCGAACTCTCCTTCCTGTTTCTCATGGACACATGGGGAGCGTGGGGAGCGAGCCCCCCTGTCCTTCCCCTCCACTTCTCCAGTCCCAGAAGGGCGGCCTGCTGCTTGGCTATTTTTATCTCAGGAGCTTTCTCAAGGAGAGGCAGAGCCGCCGAGTCCCCCACGGCACAGGCTGGTCTCGGTGGAAAACCTCCCTTCATGGGGAAAGAATCCAGGGGATTTTTTTTTGAGTTCTGGCTTGGAGTCTTTGATTTTTTGTGTGTCCCTTGCTAATTTATCAGGGTTTTCGTTGTTGATGTGCTCTGTGTGTGTGTGTGTGTGTGTGTGTGTGTGTGTGTGTGTGTGTTCATAAGGATAAATGCAACCAACACTGAATTCTGACTCAGGCCTGATAGCAGCTCTCCTGCGATTGGTGATCAGCTTGGAGCTGGCGGTTAAAAATAGTCCTCATCCTGCACATGTTAATGCCGGGCGCAGACACTCGGTGTAGAGGGAAACGGACTGGCCCGGAGGTGTGAACTCCACGCTCACAGTGGCCCTGGGAGGAAGAGATGGCGAGGTCCCAGTTTGACAATCAGGGAAACTGAGGCTCAGAGGAGCTAAGTAGCTTTTCCAAGGAACCCTGACAGGGCACCTGGGGTGCTTCCCTCTGGCCTGAACACTCAGCGCTGTCCACCTCCAGGGGTCTCACCTGTGACAAGGGAAGCACTCTGCGTGTCTCAGGGTGTTTGAGAGGATTCAGGGAGGTGTGTGTCGCGTGCTTGGGGCAGAGAAAGAAAGGTCAACATCGCTGCCAGCTGCCAGTCCTTCCTTGGAGGCTCCTGAGCGGCCAGGTGTCTTGGGGGACCCTGTGTCTTGTTCTTGTCCTGGGGGTTTTCCTCTCCTGCGGCCTTAGAACTCTGAGGTCGGGATGGGAGTGATGTGTGAAGATGTTTGTTTTTCCTGGGAGAAGTGTCTAGAGGGGAACAGAGGTGCCTGGGCAGGCCCCAAGGCTGGAGCGCGGCTCCCCCACTGGGTGGGACAGAGGTGCCAGGGGTTTGCTGGAGGACTCACCGTGGAGCAGAGGGAGGATCAGAGGGGGTGGGAGAGGCACAGGGCTGAGGCCCCACCAGGAGAGAGGGGCTGGGGTCCAAGAGTCCTGTATGGCAAGGCCAGTCCAGGAAAGTCCCTGAGGCCACGCTTGTGCTGTGCCCACTGTGCTCAGTCACCAGCCTCAGTGAGAGGACCACATGGATCCAGAGACAGTGGCCAGGGCTGTCAGTCCCTTAAGCTCCCTCCAGCCAGAGGCCTAGGGGGTGCAGGGCCGCAGCCCACCCTGGCTTACTGGTGACCCCGGGAGCCTCGGGTAATCTCCCCGAACCTCAGATCAGCATCTGCAGCCTGGGAACAATAGCAGGTATTCCTTCCGTTATGGCTCATAGTGAGAGCCCACGGGCTCTGCTGGGGGTTCTGCTTTGCTTGGCCTGATCTGTGACTGGCTGTCACCCACTGGGGCTGGGATGTGCCAGGTGCCTCCATCCTCTCTGTCCCTCCGCAGGTCCTGTGGCCACTCTGAGGTCTGGTCTGAGCTTTGCAGTATAGGGGCTGGCTGGGCGGGGCAAACGTTCCTCGGCAACCCTTGCACTTGTAGCAAGCTCTTTTTGTGAATGTCCCCTGGATCACAGCAAGTCCCCTGGTCAAGCCCAGAGTCAACATGCAAGGGCGTGAATACCAGAAGACTCACCGAGGGCCACCAACGTTCAGCTGCCACAAGGTGTGGGGCCAGGTGCTGATGGTGCTCCGTGCTCGGTAGAACTCCAAGTGCCTCAAGAGATGTGCCCATGGACAGCAGCTGGGCACCAAGATTGCTCTCTGAAAGGCCCTGGGGGTCAGAGGAGCTCTCCTTGGCTCCCAGGAGAACACAGCAGAGTGGGCTGGGTGGGGGTCAAGGGGGAACACGGTGCTGTCCCTGCCCAAGATTTCCTAGGAGGAAGGGAGGCTGCAGAGATGACTTCACAGTGTCTGGTTCTGGGGGAGACCCAGTTGACAGAGCCTCATGGGTCAGAGGAGGCCTGGGGGACAAGGAGATGACCTCCTGCAGAGGAGCTTCCCAGCAGAAGAGCTTGTGAACTTGGGGTGACTGGGAGCAAGCCATCAACTCCTCATGGGTCAGAGGCTCCCAGGGCTGCTGCATGGTGGAGGCTGTGGGGAGAGAGAGGTCTCTCTGGAATGTTCCCTGGAAGGGCTTCAGTCTCAGGAACCTGGCGAGAGCTTCAAGTGTGGCTCATGGAAAAGTGACTGAAAGAAGGAAAGCTTAAGAGGCAGGTGAAGAATGGTCTGGGGACAGCAGGGCAGGAGTGGAGGGGCTCAAGTTTATGGTCACGGTCTCTCAGCCGCTCCTCCCGGCCCTCACTTTGCAGGTAGGAAGGCGATCTGGAGGGACGCTTTGTAGATCACCTGTAGCTACACAGTTTGTAAGTGACTGAGTGCGACTTGAACTTGGGCTTTGAACCCCTGACTCTCTTGACATCTCCATGGGAGACCACAGCAAACCACGGAGACGCAGCAGCTCAAGGAACCTGGGCAAACAGGCCCCGGCTGCAGCAGATGAGTTCAGTGCCCGCTAAAGCCAGACAGCCACCTGTCCCTGCGGGAACCAAGACACCCAGCCACCTGCGCTGCTGGTCCCTGCTGCCTACCCAGCCCAGGGCTGGCGCACTTGGTGTCTCTCCCAGCACAGGGATCTCCAAGGGCGCCCCTTGGCTTCGAAGAGTGGGTGACAGGAGCAGATCGCATCAATGGAAAATGAAACAAAACCCTTTTCTTTGTGTCGAAGTAGCACACCAAGCCCTGGTCCAGGGGGAAGGGTGGTGGCAACACACGGCCTCTTTGAGGGCGAAGCGTGAGACTTTGGGGGACGCAAATAGAAGAGCCTGGGAGGCTGCCGGGACGGAGCCGCAGCCCTGGCAGGGAGAGGGGTTATTCATATTTGAAGAGGTGCTGGATCCTGGCAGCCTGCTGAGTGCTGGAAAGGAGGGAGAGGCTGCCAGGCAAAATAGCGAGATGGAGGAGCCCGGGAAAAGGCCGCGCGCGAGGGTGGGGCGGGGGGCGGGGCCTCCTGGGCCAGACAGAGCTTCAGGCAGACAAGCTTTGGGGACATCTGATGAAAGCTCAGTCCTTATCCACCAAATGTCCATGCAGATAACATTTAGGACGCGCGAGAGGCCCCCTGACACCCCACAAACCCATCCGCCCTAGGACAGTGGGTCTTAGTGCGCAGTGCTTATCCATGCTCCACCCCAGAGAAGGGTCAGCGGAGCAGAGGGGAGACTGGCCTTTGTTTTTGGAAAAGCTTTCACAGGAGCCCCATGTGCCCCCTGGTTGAAAATATTGCCCTGGGAATTGACAGCCCCAGATGGCTTCAGAGCAAAGACACTCTTCTCTCAGCACTGAGAACCAATAGACTCCAGGCCAGGGACTATCTTACAACCCTGGGTATCCTGACTGGTTGGAGGACTTCCAGCCAGTTCCATAAGACACTTAGGAACTCCTTTGACAATTAAGGAGAACTGTGCTGTCTTTTCACCATGGACAGAATAAAAGCCAAAGTCCTCATCAAGGTTGCAAAACCTTACAGATTACATTTCTCAAATACAACAAATATACACTCCTTCCCCAGGACCTTTGCATGTGCCACTCCTCTGCCTGAACACTCTTCCCCTAGCAATCTATGTGGGCTGCTTTTTCACTTCCTGTGGGTCTTTGCCTAACTCTAAATAGCACCTTCTCTTGCTGTCAGCCCCCTATACTAACTTGAGTGTTCTCCACAGTGCCTATCTAATTATGTTCTATTTATTTATATATGCTGTTCACTTTCTTTAGAAGGTAAACTGCAAGAGAACTGCTCCTGTTTTGTCACCTTCTGTATTGTCAGCACCTAGAACAGTGTCTAGCACATGGCAATTACTCAATAATTATTTCTTGAATGAATGAATAATGCAAATTTGCTCCTCTCTATTGTCCAATAGGACACAGATGTCATTTTCAAATTGGGTAAAAAATTTCCTGGAAACAGAGCACTGCTTTGTCGATCTGTTTTTCCTTGTAAACAGTAAACAAGTAAAAAAAGCAGCTATTTGGCACCTACTGTAAGCTCAGCCCCCATCAGTGAAGAGTAGGAATAAGTAGAGCAAAGGCTTAGTTTTCCTCTCCAGGGTCTTTATGACCTGGTCCCGTGTGAGTGCCACTCCCAGAACCTCTTAGAACAGCCAGAGCTTGGGCTGTGGTGGGGGCTTTCAGTGCCTTCGCAGAACAGGCCGCAAGGCCAGTGGTTTAAGGAAGACTATTCCCCAGAGGGCAGCAGGGTTGCAACTAGCTGGGTGACTGACATTGTGACATTTCTCCTCATGCTCCCCACACCGGGGAACCTCACATAACCTACAGACCAGGCCAGCCCTAATGAAATTATTAGGGGACTGTCCCTGTAGTCCAGGAATCTGGACAGAGGACATGCTGGCCCTGGCTTCAGATGGGCCTGCAGTCCACCCAAAGCAAGTAGCCGACCTTGGCCCCAGTTTGGCCCTCCTAAGTGAGCCTCGGGGCTTTCCTACTGAGTAGTTAGGAGGCCTGTAATGTGGCCCTGGGCCCCATCGGAGCCAAGAGAGCCGCATCAGAACAGGTGTGCACCACCTGGGGTCGTCTCAGGGACCCTGTGGGGGACCCCGCCTCTGTCTGGGCTTCAGGTTCAGTGCTGCCCTTCTCTGAGATGGGCCGAGAGGGGCATTTGCGGCCTCTTTCCACCTGCCTTCACCTGGGCCTGCCAGGCTGCTCCCTCTGGAGTAAATTTGTGTGGCCAGTCCCCACCTCCGCCACCTCCCTCCACCTTAGAGCCCACGGCCGCCTGACTCAGGCCAAGCCAGGGGCTGGACCTGGGATCCTGTTTGCTTTGGGCGCGGAGATGCCACAACTCTTCTGCCGAATCCCGATTTCCAGTCCCATCCAGAGGTCTTCCAGTTGTGGGACCTGGGCCAAGGCTCGCCTCTCCCAGGTCCCAACAGCCGCCAGGGGGCGCAGCGGGTGGGAAGGGCCGGGCGCCCCGGGCGCCGCACCTGGCCCGCTGCAGTCCCGCGCAGCCTGCGCGTCCGCGCCCGCCCTCGGTGACGGACGCCGGCTGCTCCCTGGGAAGGGTGGCCCGCCATCGCTTGGCCTTGCCGTTCCTCGTTCCTCTCACCCGCTGCCTCTCCGCGTCTGCACCGCCGTCTCTCCCTTTTCCACGCGGACAAGAAAAACGAGGTTCCAGCGACCTCTGTTGGCGCGTCATGGTGCGGCTCTGCGCTCCCAGGAAGGGCTGGAGGGTGGTCCTCCGGCAAAATCTCTGGTCAACATTCTCCAGGTCCCTACAGTTGGACGATTCCCTTATTTTCATTGTTGGTCGCTAATCGATGTTGGTTACAAATGAGTGTTCAGCACACACTAACCAAGAACCCCTCTGTGACTTAGACCCGTGACAGCAGTAGACCAGAGAAGCTTCCAGAACCGAAGGGACCCAGCCTCCAGCAGTGGCACTTTGATATTCACCATCCGTCCATGCCTCATCTACTCATTCATTTACCCATTTATTCTCAGACCTTGTTAGACAACGTTCTGCTGCTCTAACAATTCCTGAGAGAATCAGCTTCAGAAAGAGAAAGAGTTTATTTTGGCTCCAAGAGCAGAGGTCTCTACCCATGGAAGGTTGGCCTGCTGCTTTGGGGCAAGTGGGAGACTGGGGTCGGGGAAAGCCCTCTCTTCTTGGCACCCAAGAAGCTGGAGAGAGAGCGGAAGAGACAGTCCCCCCTCCCCATTCTGAGGCACATTATGCACCCTGATGACCTAAGACCTCCCAAGGGTCCCGACATAGAGGTCTCCACTTCCCCAGAGCCTTTAATAACACATAGGTCTTTGGGGGACATTTCAGATCCAAACTTCAGCAATCACTGAGTTCCTCCGTGGCCAGACGCCCTTCTTTGTATGAATATCAGTAAACAAAACAGTTGAAGACCCCTGTCCTCCTGTGGTTGATTTTCTAGAGATTGAAAGCGTTGGACATCAGCATTGAAGCATCTGGGCATAAATAATGACACGATGAGTCAGTCAGATAATGCTTTTGGAGGGGAAGCCAGGGCGCTGTGACGGGGAGGAGCAGGTCTCAGAGTTCAGGGGTGGTGACAGTGGTCCTCTGGGAGAAGGTGAGATCTGGGTAAAGAGGGGAAGGAGGGGAGGGAGGGAGGGAGCCAGGCAGGTGTCTGGGGCAGAGCAGTCCAGGCAGTGGACGTGAGCAAGAGCCGACACCCTGAAGCCCTATCTGCCTGAGAGATAGATATGTATCTTTTTTTTTTTTTTTTTTTTTTTTTGCAGTACCCAGGGTTCTCTATTACCAAGCTAGATCCCCAGTCCTGCTTCTTCTGAGACAGGAGCTCACTAAGTTGCCCAGGCTGGCCTCAAACTTGCGATCCTCCTGCCTCAGCCTCCTGAGTTGCTGGGATTTCCGGGGTGTGCCCAGCACCCAGCCACTTTTTGCTTTTTGATCTGGAATGCATATAGGAGGGGTGGCAGCTGCATTTCACCAGCGTCCTCCCCTGTCTTCCCTTGTCTTGTGTCAGTTTCGTGTGTGTTACACTTTGTGTCCCTGGGGGTGTCTGAATTTGCTGCCTCTGTAAGGGAACCACTGAAGTGTCTTGTGTCAAGGAAAGAGGTGACCAGACTCTAGGAAGCTTATTCGAGGACTCCTTGAATTTAGGAAACTGTCTTTCATTTTGATAATCCCAGACTCTAACAAGTGCTTGATACCCAAGAGATGCTCAGTGGACTGTTTCCAGTTGTATTTTTTAATGAATGAGATGAACATTGCAGTAAATGTTCTAACAGGTGACAGAGAGATGGGAGGTGAACCAACGAAGGCGGAGATGGGCTGTCCGTGCAGCCAGGGTGGGGGAAACGTGAGGCCCTGCCTCTGGGTAGAGTGCCTGCCCACAGCTCATGCTCCCCCAAGAGTGGAGTCTCCATGGCAGGTGTCGAGTGTCCAGGGTCACCTGCCATGCTTATTTTAAAGTGCAGATTCCTGGACCCAACAATAGACCTGAATTACAAAACCTTAATGGAGCTCAGGCGTTTGTATTTTAAATAAGCACCTTTTAAAGTTTGAGAATAGCTGGGCACCGTGGCACATGCCTGCAATCCCAGCTACTCAGGAGCCTGAGGCATCAGTTTGTAAGTTTGAGGCCCATCTGGGCAAATCAGTGAGACCCTGTCTCAAAATAAAATTGAAGAACAGGACTGAGGATATAGCTTGCCTAGCACGTGCAAGACCCCAGGATCAGTCCCCAGTGCTTGGGGGAGGGGGGAAGTCACAGAGCACGGTTTCCTGGGGCCACAGGTTGCTTTTGGCTTTGCTTCTGGCTGACCAGGAGCTGCTGAGCACAGTTGACAACCCCACCACACCCCTCACGTGGCGGTTCTACCTGCCCTGTACACAGCATGTGCACAGCCTTCCCCTGGGTCTCACATCACCTCCCAAGAGAGAGATTTTATTACCTCCATCTTTAACAAGAAGAAAGGGAAAATCAGAAGGGCTGGGTCAGCTTGCCAAGGCCACACACGTGCAGATGGGCCTGGAGGAGGGACCCAGCCGTCCTGAGACGCCCCCTCCTCCCTGGCCAAGTTTTCCTTCCTGCTTTGGGTTAACTCACTTCAACCTGCTCTCAAATCATGGCCTCCCCAGAAACAGGGAACAATTAGAAGCTCATTTGCGCTGTAATTGGGTTTCCCTGCTGCAGTAGTCCCCAGTGGTTGCTAAGTTAGAGTCACTTGGGGGCTTGGGTAAAGCACACAGGCCCAGGCCCTAACTCCTTCAAAGGGCCTGGGCCTGGTATTTTCTGAGATCTCCAGGTGATGCTCATACCCTTCAAGCTTGAGAGCCCAGGCTTCAGGACGTGGTTCCTTGCTAAGCCATTTCTCTGTAATGGTGCAAAGAAAGGCATTTGAGGTAATAAGGATTCCCTGGGGAGACGCCCAGGAAAGGATGGATCTTATTATTACCCATGAAACCACCTTGTGCTTAAAAGCAGAGCTTTCAGGGCAGAACTTGAGGCAAGCTTAGTGAGAGGAGGGCTGCGCCGGGTCTCAGCCCTGACCTGTAAGGACACTTTTCATCCCGAGGAAGGAGTTTAGGTTGGTGAAGGTTGGGTGAACACAGACTAGGTAAGTGTGGGTGGTGGGTGGTGCAGGCCTTGGGGTGGGCAGTGAGTGAGGAGCTTTGCACCAAGTTGTGCCTGGGGCTCAGGGGCCCAGGCATCCCAAAAGGGAGGGCCAAGCACTGAGGGCCTGCGCACTCTTCCCAGAAGAGGCCTCTGAGCGGATGGCCTGAAGGGCACACTGGGGTCTCGGCAGCTGACTGAGGTGGCCTACAGCTCCCCCATCAAACGGGCCCCTTTTGTGTGCTTCACTTCATTCTCCTGAGCCTCTGGTTTCTCACCTATAAAGTGAGGCTAACAGTGGTAGCTTCTTCAAAGAGCCATTTTGGAAATCAGGTGATGCCTACGAGGGTCCTAGACCAGAGTCACGCGCCCGCACAGTAAGGAACAGGAGGGCAGCCCGTTCCTACCCGTTTTGACATGTTCCCAGCTTCTACAGTTCAAGGTCGGTCCCTCAGCGCTTGTCAGGGGCAGTTGGCAGCAGCTGATCTTATCTGAGGCATTGCTGGTAGCTGCCATTGAGGTCCCTGAGTGACAACCCGGAGGCAGGCGATGGGAAGCCAAGGAACACTGAAACCAAGGACTAGCCAAGAAGACTGGAGGAAAGGGTTGTGCGCCCCAGTGAGAGGCAATTAGGGCTGAATCTTAGGGGCACGTTGCCTTGTGGAACAGCGTCATTGGTGAAGGATTTTAATTAGTGCATTATGATTCACATAGTTGGGGGATTCATCTTGACATTCATAAATACATTTAATTTGCTCCATTCTGGTCTCCAGTGCTACCCCCCAACACACACACACACTGTTGGTGTTCCTGTTAATTGATTTTGTTTAATTGGCACATTGGTACCTGAAAGTGGAATTCACTGTGACAGACATGCCTGCACCTGACACTGTTCTGTCAATTTCTTCCTGTAGCTCCTCCCCTTTCCGTCCCTCCTCCAGGCCCTCCGTCCCCTTTCCCTACACCGCTCTTCTCCCTTTGATTTTCATGAAATCCACCTCTTAAAAAAAAATGCCTCATTTCTCCTCTAGCCTCTGCTTCTGCTGGAGGAGAAATAGAACGTCCGACCCTTGACCTCTGACTCTGGCTTTCCCTTTTCCTGTACCAAAGGCAAGTTTGGGCAGAGGGCTGACCTCGAGGCTTCCTCCTGGTCTTGCCGCTGCTCGCTTCTTTCCAGAAAACACATTTTTCAGGAAAATCATTCCTTCCCATTGCCTGCTGTGACCCCCATTTTCTGCCCTGTCTTCTGTTTGAGAAGTCCTCTAACTGTCCACAGAGCTGCCGTCTCTGATTTTCTTAGGTGACGCGGGATGGAGACCCTTGATGTGTGAGTCTAGGCCTGGGTGAAGGTGACGAACTCGTCCCTGTTGTGAGGGCCGCCGCTGCCATCTTGGCCTTCCTACTAGCTCTCCTCAGGCTCCGCAGAGATGATTAATGCTGCCTGTGGAAAGTTAAGGGAATTCCCTGAAGCGCCTCTCCATGCTGTCCAGGAGTCCCCAAGGACGGGTGCCTTACCCAGAGCTGAGGGCCCCACTGAGGTACCCTCTTCCTTGTGGGAGAGTGAGTTCAGACAAGCTAGAAAGTTCTGCTTGTGGGATAAAGGGTTACTCTAGGTGTAGACACCCAGTAGTTCAAAGACTTTCTCAATAGTGTGATCCCCTGGCTGGTGAACAACGGTCTTTGTACCACTGTTGGTGAGGGTTGCACCATGAGCCTGGGCACGGCCTTGTCCTGTGGCTTCCGCAGCCCTTGCTCCATCGGCCATGAGCCAGGTCTTAGTTCTTGGCTCCTGTCTTCACCAACTGCGGCTGGGCTTCTCCTGCTCAGTAGCTGGGTCTGTCGGCTGTGTGCCAGGCACTGTGCTAAGGCTGTGACGGTGATGGCTGGTCTGGGCATACACTGGACAAGTATGATATTAAGGGTCATGGAGGAAAAATAGAGGTTGCCATGGGAACATCTCAAGCAGACGACATGGTTTGGAGAGGCTGGGAGGAGCATTTAGTATCTGAAGTGCTGGTGCCATAAATCTGGAGAAGCAGCAATAAGGCTGTATTTCATGGGAGGGATGTTCATGGAAAAAGAACTTGAAATTGTAGCACTTAGTGGAAGCGGCGTAAGTCTCGATTTTGGGAAATGGGTCTTGTTATCTGGTGATATGGACATTGTCTGAAAGAATTAGAGCTGTTTGCCTCAAGTTGCCTTACCTTCTAGATTCTTGCGATCTAATTTATTTTGATTCTTTAAGGCTTTAAGAAGATCACCTGTCTTTTTTCATGTTTTCAGAAATAATGTTGATTTGAACAGTCCGATATTCTCCATGTGTGGTCTTGGGAACTTGGTCGAGATGAGGACTCCCGGGTCTGGCCCCAGACATACTGAACCAAAGTCCAGTGGTTTGGCTCCACCCCCTGTGGCCTAACAAGCCCTCCAGGTGACTCTGGTGGACTCGGAGTTTGAGAAGCATCTTCTCAGGCTCTGGTCACTAGTGATGTGAGCCTAAGGCAGCTTCCTAGCAAGTAGGTTGAAGTCATTAACAGGAAGCCATGTGAGATACGATGGAAGGACTGGGTACCTGGTCTGGCAAACTTGGGGGAAACCAGTAAAGAGAAGGGCTGAATTTCCACAGCAGAATCTGGTTTTGCTATTTAGATCCCGATAAAGCAGGCTCTGGTTGAAGCACAGGATGGAAAACCGAGAGCACCTGTTCAGTCCCCTTCCTCACTGGGCCCTGAGGCTCTTTCCCAGACCTCCTTCTAATGCCACTTGATTGAGGTGCACTAGTGTCTGTGCTTGGTCACTTGGGCATCGCCCTTACATGAGTAGGTCATTTCCCGAACCACTCTGAACCTGAAACGGAGGCAGAGCTCTGGAAAGATCCAGTGATGAGCTTGAGATCAAGAAGTTCTGACCCTACCCCTGCCTGGACCCGAGGCAGGGAGAATCTCCTTGGTGTCGGTGCATGTTCTCTTTCTCGTAGGTTCCAGTCAGTCTTCTGAGGACAATAAAATTTCCTGAAGTATGAGTAACCCATTGGATGCTGACCCCACACCTTGTAACCAGAAGAGTGGCATGGACTTCCGAGACAGGGGCATCTATGCTCAGCTGTTGGAGTTGATGCTCAACTTGCAGCAGACCATAGGGGATCACTTCGTGAAGCTGACAACCAGGCAAAGGCAGGCCCAGTCACTGGAAGAAGCAAATCGCATTCAAGTTGTCCGTGAGCAGGAGGATGTCATAAACGATACTGTGTGCCAGGTGATCAGCCTCCTGTGGACTGAGGCTGCAGCGGACCAGAGGCTCCACGAGTCTCTCCCTTCCCTGAACTCTCAAGAGGTTTGGAAGAAGTCCCCATCACCTAGGCAACCTGACCAGCCAGTTTGGCAAAGTAGTTTTCAACCTTCGTTCGTCAGTCACGTCCTGTCCAACCGCGGGGTGGACATCTCTGACTTTTACCAGTCACACTTCCAGGACTATGATGCCTACCTGCAAGACAAATACCACGAGGAGAAGAACCCCTTGGTAAGAACAGGGGACAGCTTGGAGGCCCCATCCCTGGGATGTACTGAGTCCTGTGCCAAATGCTGTCTGCCATCTTGCCTTTCACACCCGATGAGCCCTGGTCGTCTCCTTCCAGCAAGGCTGATAAGGTGGCATGGCCCAGGGAGCTGGAGAATGGGACCTGGGTTTCTACCCCCACCACCTTTCCCTAAGTCCCAACTCGTAACCCCTAGGAGTCAGTCCCTCGGGTCACTGCGGAGAGCCACGCTGGCCTGTGGAATGTGGTGTGTGGTGGCTGTGGTCGGCCAGCAGGGAAACAAACGTGAATGCTTTGAGAGCCCTAGGGGGCCCCGGTTCAGGTGGTCTGGGAAAGGGTCTTAAAGGCCGACCCAGCCAGCCCTGTTGGGTCCCTTCCAGGAAGGAGCAGCAGGGTCCATAAAAGCTTCCCAGAGGGAGGGCTTGGAAAGAAGGCCCCTGTGGCCCAAGAGGGACAGTGAGTGCCATGGCAGGAAGTGCAGACAGCAGTGGGCGGGAGCTGTTAAGATGCTGCTCTATGGGTGGAACAAGGGGACAAAAGTCTCCAACAAGGAGAGCCAACAGCTCTTCAGCTAAAGGTGGAGGCCAGTCCTAGCCACGCATCCCCTGTCTGTCCCCATCTCGGGGAAGTGTGGCCAAAGGCCATCTGTTTCCCAAGGGGTTCGGTGGGCCGTCTCTCTTGCTCTGTGAAGGGCCACATCTCCTGGAGACGTCCTGACCTGTAAGAGCAGAGATGGAGACCAGTCAGGGCCCGTGGTGGTCAGGGTCCAGGTCAGGCAGGTGGCGCTCTGCCCATCACACGAGGTCACATGGCTGGTTGACTGTTCCACTTTTCTCATCTTCACTCTTTTTGCTCACTGAAGACCCTCTTCTCAGAAGTTAAGGCTGCTCACTGTGAAGCACTGAGTCCAGCACCCGGCACGTGATAACCCAGTGACTGGTAGATGGGACACAATACAGCTACCATTATCTTTGTGGCTCTAAAGGAGGAAATTGGCAGGCTGTAAGATTTTGGTCCTTGGAAAGGTCTAAATGCTTAAAGTTGTCAAACATGGACTGAGTTGCCTCAGGGGGCAGCGAGACTTCCTTTGAGCTCACCTGAGAGTATTTACTGGCGTGTCTGCAGGGTTACCAGAGGCTGATCTCAGGTTCTTCCACCTCCAGGGCTTTCTTAACCTTGGTGTCAGTGAGAACAAGCTCTGCGTGGATCTGATAACCGAAAGGGTAAGTCGAGTTCTGAGCTGTGCTGAGACTCGCCCCTTCAAGTCTTCTAGCATGTTCCTCGGCCTCATGGGGGAGATGAGTAGAACACGGGGAAAGGCAGTGGACGGAGAGCTTCTAGAACAGCACCCTAACCTCCGGGCCTTGCTGGCGGTGGCCAGGGGTATTCTCTGGTAGGCTGCCAAGGAAGCTTTGGGGTGGGGAGGTTGTCGCCGACTTCCCAATGGGACATTTCTGTGCATAATCTGACAAGATGGGGCGTCTGTTCACGAAGGAGTGGGCAGCGTTAGTGCCACGCCTCTTCTGGGAGGCCATGTAAGTGGACAGCAGACACTTGCATGCAGACTGGGAGTGGGCCGAGGTCTCCTGGGCTACCCTGTTCAGCTGCTTCAAGCTCCGTTTGTCAACAGTTGTGTCAGAATGACATGAACTGCATTGAGGAGGACCTGCTGCAGTACTCCGACTGGAGAGGGCACCCACTGTAAGTGACCTGCACCCCCAGGATCCTGGCCCACGGATCTTCACCCAGGGAGGGATTTGACATGCCCTATTCTTGTCTTTCTGAGTAACAACTTCCAGGAAATGCCTGCAGAGGAACCTCGGCAGGAGGCAGCCTGAGGTGCCCTAGCCTCGCCTCCAACTCCAAACCCCGGCTTTCACGGACTCCCCGTCACCTGGGCTGGGGTGGGTGATGTCCTTGGTCCAGAAACCTATAGGACGAGGTTGGACTAGGTGGCAAAGATCTCTTTGAAGTCGGACACTGGGTCCTTTGAAAAAGTCTGACACCTAGACCCCGAGTGAGGAAGGTGTCTCTGGGTCTGTCCACAGCCTGCGGGAGGAAGTCGCTCGGTTCCTGACCTATTACTGCAGGGCGCCCACTCGCCTGGATCCAGAAAATGTGAGTCAGCCTGGGGAGGGCTCTAATCCTGGGGAACCTCTGTATTAACTGGGGAATACGGGGAGAGCCAGTGGAGACCTCCGGGCCGAGGCAGAGTAGAGGCCAGCGGGTCCCAGCTCAGGAGGCGCCTGGTGCCTGTCCCCTTCAGAGGGCGGGAGATGGCACGGCCACATCTTCACCTTCTTCCATGGGTGCTGCTCTTCTCCCCCACCCGGTGTGTTGTCCTCAGGTGGTTGTTTTAAATGGCTGCTGCTCCATCTTCTCTGCCCTGCTCATGGTTCTCGGCGATCCAGGTGGTAAGTCGGCGGCTCGGCTCTCCCTCTCGGTGAAATGTTGGCACATGGGCAGGAAAAGCCAGGCACTGGGGCGGGGGAGGAAGAGCATCCTGATACGAGGCCCTTCCCTCAAAGAGCTGGCCCGTCTACACTGGCTGCTATTGTTTCTGGGGAAGCGAGGGATGGAGAGTCCTCATTTACTATGAAAAAAAGACATGTCAGGTCTCAAGGAGGGACACCCAGGAATGTTGACAATGGCTGCCGAATCATTATGTTCCTAGCTGGGCTCAAGAGTAATACAGGGAGCCTTGGTCACTGGCTTGGGCTTTATAGATCCCCTGTTTCTCAAAAAATGCGAATTATTTCTGGATCACATAAAGCTGAGAGTTCTGTCCTCAATCTCTCTTTAGCTTTGCCCAAGCAAGAGGCTCAGGTATTAAAGAGATCCGGTTACATGGGAGGAAGTGGCCAAGATGAAAGTCTGGGGCCTTGGTTAGCTCATCAGTGAGGCCAAATGGGTAGGAAGAAAAGAACATAGGAGGTCACCAGGTCCAAATGACAGGAGCCCTTCATGGGCATGGACCTTGGCCTCTAGTGTTTGGCTGAAGCACACAAGACTTTCCTGATGACCAGTGTTCCTTCCACTAGCCAGCCCAGCATGATCCAGGCCCCCGATTCTGAGCCATTCACAACGGTGACCCTTCCTCTTCTCCTTGTCTACTTCACCATCAAAGGGAAACTAGACTTTTCTTCTCCACATTATGCCTATAAAAATGGATAAATTTTGCCCGGTGTAGTGGCGCAAGCTTGTAATCCCAGGTACTTGGGGGGCTGAGGCAAGAGGATTGCGAGTTCAAAGCCAGCCTCAGTAAAAGAGGCACTAAGCAACTCAGGGTCTCACTATCTCTAAATAAAATACAAAATAGGACTGAGGATGGGGCGCATGGTTAAGCACTCTTGGGTTTAATCCCCAGTATCAAAAAAAAAATTTTTTTTTATGAAACCTGAGCCCGAGAACATCAATCCCCTGATAGAAGGGATTGCTGTCATTCTGGGGGGCCTGGAAGGTTCTGACAGACAGAGCCTCGACTAATAGCTGTGTCTTTCTGTGCTTCCAGAGACCTTTCTGGTCCCTACTCCCTTCTATGGTGGCTTCACCTTTGTCTCCCACCTGTATGCAAAAGTTGAGCTCTTTCCCGTCCACCTGCAAAGTGAGGTCAGAATGGGCCCTTCACTGTTCAGCCCACCTTGGCAAGGGATAGTTCTGGGGCACTTGGGGAGTATAGGGGACCTTATTCTGTCCCCATGTATGTGATGGGGGGGAGGGTTGGAGAAATTGGGGTGATGACATGCTGGGCTGGTGCCCTGGTGGATGGGGATGCAGGATCCAGATCCAGATGCTTTTCCATGGGCATTTCTCACTAGTGGCTCTCTTCCAGATAACTGAAGAGAACTCGGAGCCTTTCCAGCTCACCGTGGACAAGTTGGAGAAAGCCCTGCTTGAAGCTAGGCAGAAGGTAAGGAAGGAATCATATTTTCAGGGGGGCCACTGCTTGGCCTTACAAAGAGTTGAGTCCCTGAGACGGATACAACCTGCTCACCAAGACCTGAAGTTAGAAGAGGCTGCCAGTGATCAGGGGCAGGTCCCCATAAGAGCTGAGAGTCCTGCTCACGGCTGCTTCCTCCAGCTCAGCAGGCAGTTTGGTAATTGCTGCTTCAAGATCCTATCTCGGCCTTATTAGGTGTCCTATGTTGAATGTCCTGATCTGTTAGATTTTTCTCACTGTGACAAGATATCTGAGATAACCTAAAGGAGGCAGGATTTATTTTGTCTCAGTTTCGCTCCATGATCACTTGTCCCCACTGTCTTTGGCCCTGTGGCGAGGCAGAACATCATGGCCGGAGTGTATGGCAGAGGAAATCTGTTCACCTCATGGTGACCAGGAAGTGAAGAGAGCTAGAAGGGAGCCAGGGTATGAACATCACCTTTCAGGGCACACCAACAACTAACTTCCTTCCACTTGGCCACACTCCCTGAAGGTCCCACCACCTTCCCAGAGCCCCTCAGGCTGGCCACCAAGCCTTTAGAATGGGCTTCAAGGGACATTAAAGATCAAACTAAGATGTCCAGGAAGGATCCTTGGCAGAATTTGGAGTAGCTATAAAGGACTTGCATTCCCTTTGTTGTGGTTTGGTCCTTTTTAGGGAAAAAAGGTCAGAGGCCTTGTGCTCACCAACCCCCAGAATCCTCTGGGTGTCGTCTACTCCCAAGACTCACTGATGGAATATCTGGAATTTGCCAAAAGGTAACCCGAGTGTTTATTTTGTGTGCACTTCACTTTACAAAAGGTATGAGTTCTATCCCTCGAGATTAGATGGTGTCCCTGGAAAGAGTTCCTGTCACCTGTAGTCAGGAAGGCAGAACCAGAGGTCATCTGCCTAAACGTTCCTGGTGCACATTGTTCTTTGCAGAGTTATGTACCATGAGCAATGCATGTAACTCTGGAGATTGAATTGGAGGCTGAGGTGCCTGCATGCTTACCATTCCCAACATTGTTGTCCTTTCCTTTCTGGAGTTTTCCCTTGTAGACATCTATGAAGTAGTCATAATGTCTTTTTGTGGCATTTCTACTTATTACAGCAGAAGCATCTGTTTCCCCAACTACTTTGCCTGAGGTTCCAAGGAGGACGCTCTCGGTCCTTGTGAGACGAGGCTGGATTTCTGTAGAACTTTCACGCCCCCTCCTAAGAACACACCAACATCTGTTCTCTCCAGACTTCTGAAATAGCTCTGAGTTAAGGCGGATAATCTTTTGTTTTCTAGAAGATGCGGACTTATTCAAACTTGAGAACTAACTGAGGCCAATTAGTGGCAGGGCATAGGGACAGGAAAAATACAAGAGTTGTGGGCAGCAACCCCACAGAGCTGAGTGTCAATACCAGATCTTGAACCTGCTATTTGGAGGATTAACTTTACATTTTTAGACCTTATTTCCTTTTCCTCTGTGAAATGGGCATGACGGCATGCTGTCAGGGATTGCTGGGACAGCAGATGGGTGGTGCACAGGTGCTCACAGCCCACTAGTCCACGACTGGATTCAGACCCCGGCTGACAACACCTGGCTGCACTAGAGCAAAGACTCTGGGACAGTTTCAGTCCGTGGTCACTTGTCCCCACGATCTTTGGCAAGGCCAAAGACGGTGATCTCTGCTTAATGGTTGACGGGTTAGATAAGATGTTCTCATGTTTCTTTTTTGTTTTATTCCCTCTCAGTATCCCTAAGCCAGGTGTGAGGTCTCTTCTGGTTTTTCAAGACCTTTCTTTGTCTTACTGTGCCCCCTGGGAGGCTGGGATGGGCTCCTGGGGTGATGGGACCGTCTGATCTGTATCCAGAGAAGGACATCAATGAAAATGCATTAAAATCACAGTGAGAAGCTAGATCTTGTTTCCCCCTCTTTCACCCAACTATAGGCATCATCTACATGTGATCATAGATGAAATTTACATGCTGTCTGTGTTTGATGAATCCATCAAGTTCCACAGTGTTCTGAGCATAGAATGGTAAGTTGGTCTCAGATGAGGTTAGGGATGAGGTGCCTGCTTTTCAGGGTGAGTTTGAGATATCTGCTTACCTGGCTATGCCCTAAGAGGTGGGCAACAGAGGTGGTAAACATGACCAAAGTGTCATCTTCCCTCCCAAGTATCTTCTAGTTTAAATGTCGATTCATATATCTGCTGTCTTGACCTTTGATGTCCTTTCTACCTTGGCCTCAAGTTAAAGTGCCTCAGAAGGTTGGCGCAGGCAAAAATAGACCAAGAACAGAAATTTCTTAGGGGTGGTATTTGGCCCCGGGGATAGGATTCCAACAAAGCAAGGGGAGGGCATGCCAGTGGAAGGAACAGCTTCACCAAAAGTGGGACAAGAAGAAATACAGGCCAACGTGTGCTAGAAATGGTGGGCAGCAAACATCTGGAGAGCCAAGCCAGAATGTGGCCGTGGCCCAGTTGTGGGAGAGTCAGCCAGGCAAGGGTCTGGACTTCACTCAGTGGGCCCTCGGGGGCTGTTCCATCTGGTTCTTCATGGAGACCTATGTTCCTGGCTTAACTGGGCCAACTGTTCCTGGAACTGTGGGCCCCTTAGGCCTTGTTATCTAGAAAGGGCCTTAAGTCGACTGTCCCCTTTCCACTCATAGACACTCAAGTCGCCATCCTCCAGATGGAAATAGATTTTGACTTTATTTTTTTCCCTTTTCTTCTCTAGTTTGCCTGACCCTGACAGGACCCATGTGATCTGGGGTACCAGCAAGGTGAGCCCCAGCTGTGTCCTTGGGTCTGGAAGGAGGGGGATCCAGGAATAGAAAGCGAACAAACCCGCTGTTCCTTCCCCTCCTTCTCTGCCTCTAGGATTTTGGCATCTCTGGTTTCCGCTTCGGTGCTCTGTACACCCACAACAAAGAGGTGGCCTCTGCCGTGAGCATCTTTGGCTACCTCCATGGTATCTCTGGCATCACCCAGTACAAGCTGCGTCGACTGCTCCAAGACAGAGGTACCAAGCTCCACCCCAGGGCAGCATCTTGGCTGGACCTCGTGGCCATGGGGAATTCTGGGTTTTCTTGGGCCTCTGACATGCCCTCTGCACACCTAGACCCGGCTCGTTGTCTCAGGTTTACCCCTAGCTCAGTATTTATGTGAACGTCTATGATCCCGTCCCAGGGCCCTGCTTATTTCAGGCAAAGATTATAAAGAAACCTCTCGACTCTTCCAATACAGCTAAATCTTGTTCTCCAAGGTAGCCAAAGGAGAATAGCCATGTGGGTAAATTGGTGTGCTTAGATCTGGGCTCCCAGATTTACTTTTCCCTGGATCCCAAGAGAGTGCCTCAGAGGAGCATTCCTCTTTAATACCTTGGCCCAAGATTAGAAGAGACCCCCCCCCCCCTTTTTAAATTGCCTGTAATAAAACAGATGCCAGGCTGGAAGATTTAAATTAATACCTGCATAAAAATAAATAAAATAAAGGTATTTTTTAAAAGGAAGGAGGCTGAGGCTGTGGCTCAGTGGTAGAATGCTTGCCTGGCATTATATCCAGAGAAGGACATCAATGAAAATGAGTTAGAATTACAGTGAGAAGCGATGTGCGAGGCCCTAGGTTTGATCCTCGGCACCTCCTAAAAATAAAATGAAGGTATCAAAAAATGAACACCTGCCATATGATGAACCAAACTCATGCCATTAGATTAGTAGGTTTAGAGAAAAATTTTGTGTTCAGCTTTGGATGGGGAAATGGAGAAATCCAACTGAATGCTTCCTTACATGGAATCAGGATTTTTTGACAATTGGCCAGACCAGATCCCAGCCCCTTGAACACCATTTCTCAACCTAGGATGTAGGAGACCTTGAAGCTTAAATACTGATGTACGAGCTACACCCCCAAACTGTGCTGATTTAGTTACCGAGTGGATAACCTAGGCATTGGGGCTTCTCAAAGCTCTCCAAGTGGCTCTTTTTGCTGTCAATGCTGAGAATAACTAGGCTAAAAGCAAACCTGAGCCAATCTAGGCTCCTCTCGGCCCATTGGGTGAGGTCCAAGGCAGGAGGCAGGGGAAGTTTCGAGTTCCTGCTGACTTGCTCGCTGAGGACAGCAGCGTCAACGCCTTCATAGAAGACCCTGGCGTACCTCAGGGGTGTAAACCCAAGGGAGCATTCCTACTGGACAGTGAGAGGCCCAGAGTGTCCTCCAGGGCCCTTGGTAAGAGATGGGTGCATTGGATGTGGACACCATCAGCTCAAATATCAGATCACTCATCATGAATAGAAATCGTTTTCAGGAAGCCCAGGCAAAGAATATTCGGGAAGCAACCCTGGGCAGAGGTCTGCATAAGGTCTGTGCCCGCGCTCTCCCTCCTCCCCTCCAGAGTGGATTGACACAGTGTACCTGCCTGCTAATCACTCCCGGCTTCGGACAGCTCACAAGTACGTCACCAAGAAGCTGAGGGCCTTGAAGATTCCCTTTGTCAATCATGGCTGTGGCCTGTACGTCTGGGTCAACTTGCAGTCGGTGAGCTCTGGGGGTGAGGATGGGTGTTCTCGGGCAGACCTGCCAGGTGGATCTTGGGCTCAGCTCCGTCCCTCTGCCTTTGCTAGTACCTGAAACCGTGCACATTTGCGGAAGAACGGGCACTCCATCGCCGCTTCCTGGACAACAAGCTGATGCTCTCCCGCGGCAAATCCTACATGTGTAGGGAGCCGGGCTGGTTCCGCATCATCTTTGCAGAAAATCACGTTCCACTCAAACTGGGTGAGTGGTGGGGACCTCCCAGGCCTGGAATCCTTTAAAGATGCCTCAGCAACTGTTCTCACTCAATTCCTGAATCTTCCTCTTCTATTTTTATTTTTCCCTTTGCAGCCTCTAGCTTTAGGCCTTCTGCTTTCACTGTCATTTTACATTATGCTCCTTTGTAAACAGGAAGTGATGGGCACCTTGAGCATCAGTCTATTCATTCATTACACCTTCTGGGTACCTGCCATTGGGCAAGGCACTGAGACCATAAGCTAGTATGAAGTGGTACCCTGTCCTTGTGGAGCTGGTGGCCCAGGAAAGATGGGTGACTGTGGGAGTCTCTGCAGGTTATTCCATGGGGAATGTGACATCTGAACAATTGTGATATCCCACTACATGCCAGGCATGGTTCCACCTGCTAGGAATATAGCAGAGTCATTCATTTCCATGTGGAAATGTCTTCTGGTCTAGTGTGGAAAACAGACTGAAGAGTTAAGAAGCAGGTAGGCCCCAGGGTACAGAATTTGATAAGAGACCCTGAATGCCTGGCAGGCTAATGATATGACAATGAAGTTCCCAAAGAAACATCAGAACTGGGCCTGGTGGCGTACCTGTAATTTCAGCAGCTCAGGAGGCTGAGGCAGGAGGGTTGCGAGTGAAAAACCAGCCTCAGCAAAAGCGAGGCACTAGGCAACTCAGTGAGACCCCATCTCTAAATAATTTTATTACTAAAATAGGGCTGGGGATGTGGCTCACTGGTTGAGTACCCCTGAGTTCAGTCTCTGGTTCCACCCGTAACAGAGAACCACCAGAGGTATAACAGGTTGCCTGGGAATCTAGCCCAAAGGAAGGAGGGCTGAAGTTTGACGTGCCTACATAAGAGGCGCTGATGACCTGGGGGCATCTGGGTCCCACCTGAAAACCTATGATATCATTTCTCTCTGTCCCCATGTGGACCCTCTAGCCATGCATCGGTTCAAACAGGCGCTAGAGGAACACAATTACGACTGGATGGTGAAGGAGCTGGAGGATGCAATGAAGGAGTAGATCGCCTGCCTTGTGGCCAGCGGCTCTGCCAGGCACACGCTGGCTCAGCCCCGATGTTGGCCTCTGGTCCAGGAGCTGACGACTGACCACAAAACAGACATTTCCTGGAGGAAACGTCTCATCTGACCCAGTCGCCCCTCTAAGCTAAGCATCTGCCATCTTTGGCTGTTTTGCGTCTCAGTCTTTACTGGCCCTTGTGTATACAAAATGGTGTTTTTATCGGGGTTAGGGTGGGAGGATCTACAGGTACCTGAAGGGATCTGTAAGGGATCTCTTGGGGTTTCTATTTAGATGGTTTTATTTTTATAGTCAATACCTAATAAATTCTATATCCTGTTTAAATTCCATGCCTGTTTTATTTTTTGTTCACATTCTTTATAATCGCCTTTGGGAATGAGATTTTTCCTGTCCTAGGGCAGGTTGTAGGTGAAAAATACTGTCTGGAGCAGACCAGAAAACGAGGAAAGAAGCGTCCCTTGACTGGTGGAGCACTAAGTGTCAGATGCAGTGTCTTGAGGATCCTTACGCGATCCCGTCTGCCTTCACGGGAGCTGCTAAGTGGTGTGGTGGGGGGGGGAGGACTGTGGGTATTTCTACTTCCAAATGCCAGAGTTCTTACCGAGTTTGCCTTTCCAAAAAGCATTTTAACGTCAATCTCTGGGTCCTACACGTGTTCAGGCTGGAGTACAGCTGCTTCGGCTGGGGTCTGTGATTGTTGGGTCTGGAGTGTGGAGTTTCTCTGTGACCTCCTGGATGTCACCATGCCTGAAGTACCAAAGGGAGGAAATACAGGACAGGAAAGAAGTCATCCATCCAAGTAGTAGAAAATCGGCTCAGATTATGAGAAAGGCCCACAAACAAGGAAAAAAAAAAAGAATGAAAAGGCCTTGCGTCTCCATCTTATTGGTGGAAAAACTGCAGCGGTTTCAAAATCATCTGGATCCCCCCAAATTGGGGCGTTCAAACAAAGATGCTTGTGAATTAGTTGAAAGGTACTTAAATAGGTTTAGCAGTGAGCTGGAGCAGATGGAATTACACGCCAGCATCAGGGACAGGTGGGGAAGGTGGCACTTTTCCATTATCAAGCAGCCAATGGAGCACAGTGACCGCAGTCTGGAGGATGTGGCCTTGAGGTGCCAGGCATCTTAAATGCAAAGGATCTGAAAAGTTTTAGGGAATGGGATTTTGATCGGAAGAAACTGCCAAACATTAAAATGAGAAAACTCTGTGCTAATGATGCAGTTCCTAAGAAAGGCAAGAGGGAAAGTATTTTAACTGTAGACAAAAAAATTTAGGGGACTCGGAACTAAAAGGTGAATCAAATGACTCAGCCAAAGAAATGACCCCCCAATAGCCTGATTGTCTTAAGTTGAAAATAATTTGAGAGCTTCATGTCATAAATAATTAGACATAAGAATTTGCTATTTAAGTCATCTTCTTACATAATAGCACCATTTGTAGTTTAAAAAATGGTGTTATGATTTTTATTTAGAAATGAAGTTTGCTTTTTATTTACATTAAGTTGCTAAAATAGAAGTTGTATTAGTCTGTTTTCAGTTACTATAATGAAATACCCAAGGCTAGGTTATTAAGATGTTTATTTAGCTCAAAGTTTTGGAAACTGAAAGTCCACCAGAACTTAGTTCTGGCTCTGGCAAGGGCCTCAGGCTGTAGCACTTCCTAGTGGATGACATCACAATCCATGCAGGAAGGTGTGACAGGGTGGTGAGACTGGACACCAGAGGGTGGGGAAGGGCCAGTAATGACCTCTCACTAGGCCGCCTCTCAAAGGTACCACTACCCCTTAACATCGCCACAGTAGGCACCAGGCTTCCAGTACATGAGCTCTTGAGGGACACATACCAGAAGTGGTCATTTAAAGACATTTAATCTTAACTTGGTGCAGAGGAAAAGGAATATGTGTGAGGACAAAACATGTTTTGAAATATTTTTATGTGGATTTAGGATTGCCTAATCTCCTAGGGTGAATGGACAGTAACCTGTTTTCTAAGAGGTTCCTGTGTACATTTCTTAAATTCTGATAATAGCAACATTGTGTTAAATTGATTCCTTTCTTCAGCATTAAACCTAATTCCTTTCCTTATAAAACAGGGAAGAATTTGATAGTGAATTCATATTTACCAATAGATTGTGCATGATCATTGATTTTTTTTTTTCCTGAGCCAGAGGTAAAGGTTAGAAACAGAAGCAGTCTGTCTCTATGGTTAGGTTGAACCCCACATTTAACCTGTTATCTTTTGACAAAGAGAATAAATGACTCAGGCTTGTTCCTTTTGATTACGTTTTGTTTTCTACTTTCTCATTGTGAAAAGTAATAAGTTTTTAAAAGGTTAAATTGACATATAACAGTATCATGAAAAACATGGATGTATTTGAATTTTGCTATTCACAGAAATTGTTAATAAGCACAGTATCTTTGAGTTTGTTTTTTAAAAGATGTGATATTAAATACATTCATTTTCAAGGAAAGGAAAATACATTCATTTTTTCAAGGAAAGGAAAACATTAATGAATGGAGTTACTTGATATCAACTGTCAGCAGTTTATATTAAGTGTTATGACTTTTTTACTCCTGAAAATTAAAAACAAAATTTAATTTAAAAATGTGGAAAAAAAACCAAAACAAATCTCTGGTGACAATCTTGGTATCTTAGTCTGTCAGGCTGCTATAAAAAAATACCAGAAACCAGATGGCTTATAAATCAATAAAGATTAATTTCTCGTAGTTCTGAAGGCTGGCAAGTCCAAGATCGAGGATATAGCAGATATAGTATCTGTTGAGGACCCATATTTTTATAACTTCATGTGGCAGAAAGGGTGAGGGTCTCCCTTTGCCTTCAAGACATAATCACTTACCAACGGCCCCACCTCCTATCATCATCTTGGGGTGAGGATTTCAACATGAATTTCTAGGGAAGATATTCAATCTCTAGCACCTAGGGTCTTCCATTTCCATCCCTAAACTTTTCAGAAATTCAATTCACACCCCACCTCTGAGTTCTCTGCAAAGCCCTGTGTACCTGAGTACTGAGGCTGGGGAGTGGCCGAGCAGGGGCTACTACTATTTTAAAGCTAATGAAAATGCTTTCAGTACCAACTGATGGCTTTTGTCGGTCCCTTGGATTTGTGACTGTACTCTTCCGACCCAACCCTAGATTCCCGGCTCTTCAAGGTGTTTCACACCAGACAAGGTTCAGAAACCAGTTATGGCTCGTGGAAGCAAAGGGCGTTCCCTGGAAGGCTGCTGGAGCCCGTGGAAACCAGGGATGCTCTGGGGACCTCCGCAGTGGAGCTAATAGACGGTCTCATTGGCACTGGCTGGAAGGATCGTGCCTTCCTCAGGAGGAAAGGCTGTTTCTATTGTCTCTTCAAGATTCAGATGGAGAATGTCAAGCCAAGTGTGGGCCACAGGCTGGAGTAAACAAATGAGACACAGCACAAGAGGAGAATTCTAAGCAGCATTCCTTTTTTACCAGGAGAAGGGTAGGAAAACAGCAAACCCATGTTCCTCAGGGCTGAAGGTGATGTTGGGGGTTTTCCCAGGTTGGTGAGGTAACCCCAAAGTGCTCCCATGCAGGAGAATTCGTGCATGCTCTGTGAAGTAGAGAAGGTACCAGCACATCTGACATACAGAGTCTGTACATGTTTATGGGGTCAAGAGCTCTGAGACACATTTGCAGATACAATGCCAGAGGTCCTGGCTTTGACTCAAAATAAGTTAGGATGATCCAAGTCAGATGGAAGCAAAAGCATCCCAGAAAGTGAATACACAGGTGATAAAAAGCTCTTTTAGTGGAACAAAAAATCAAGTTATACTTTATATTCATTCTCACACATATACTTTATATGTGTGAGAATGAATATATCTTTTTTTTTTCTTTTGGTACGGGAGATTGAATGCAGGGATGCTTTACCATGGAGCTACATCCCCAGTCCTTTTTATTTTTTATTTAAAGACAGAGTCTCACTTAGATGTTGAGGGCCTTGCTAAATTCTGAGGCTGGCCTTGAACTTGCAATCCTCCTGCCTCAGCCTCCCAAGTCACTGGGATCATAGGCATGTGCTACAATGCCCAGCTAGAATGCATACATCTGAAGAATCCACTTAAGTTTTAAAATTTATACTCAAGTAACCCATGCCCTAATCAAGGTAGAGAACTCCAGGAAACTCTTTTCTTACACCCCTGGCCAATCCCTGCCTCATATGCTCCTAGGGATTAATCCTGCCAGGTTCAGAACTCCATGTACATGGAATCATAGAGGCGTGTCTTGTGTATGGAGTTTTGTACATTCAACATGATATTCAGCCACGTTGTCATATGTATTAGTGGTTCATTCTGCTTCATTGCTGTCATGTAGCCTATCAGATAAATGTTGCAATGTATCCATTTAACATTGATGGACATTTGTTTTTTTAAAAAAATATTTTTGATGTGTAGTTGGACACAATGCCTTTATTTTATTTACTTATTTTTTATGTGGTGCTGAGGATCAAACCCAGGGCCTTGCACATGCAAGACGAGCGCTCTACACCTGAGCTACAACCCCAGCCCCGACATTTTTTTTTCTGGGTTTTGACTGCAGGAATAAAAGTTACAAATATTTGTGCACAACGTATTTGAAGTTATATATTTCCACTTCTCTCAGGTAAACACCTAGGAGGGGAATTTTTAGAACATAGGTAGATGTGGATTTAATTTCATTAAAAAAAAAATCAACAAAGAGTTACCCAAAGTGGTTGTACCATTTTACCTTCCCACCAGCAACATACACGAGGTTTGGATATTTTACCCTCTTGACAGCATCTGGTGTGGACAATCTCTTCAACTTAAGCCCTGGGAGGTGCACAGATTTTACTCTGTTTCATTTTTGCATTCATCTGATGAATGTGAAGAGCTTTTTTGTGCGATGCTCAGAATACAGCAGGGTATTATTACCAGGCTTAGTAATAATCACTCTGCATTTATTGAGCCCTGATTATGTTTTATGCATTAGAAACTACATGCATTCTCTGTTTTTAATCAACATAACAATCCTCAACTTAAGTATCAAGTATCCCAATATTAGTATTGCTAACTATCCACTAGTTTTACCTGGTGACAGATGAGTTTGGAAAATGTTGATAGTCTGAACAGTGATGTAAATGACAGTTCTCCAAGAAAGGAATCTACGGAGAATTTTCTAAGCTTACTTAGTCGTGGAGCAACTTGGAGTAACTGGGTATTTTAAGAAACCCAAATTTGAAGCTTGAGCAGATGGAATAGAAGTGAATCAACAGAAAATATGGTGTCCTACGAGGAGTGGCCTAAGAAGTACTTGGAGTAGGTAGGGTTTATCCATCATGGCGGAACTCGTGCCCCTGTCTTTGAAGATGGACGCCCATCGTACACACGGGATGGCCAGTGATACCTGAAGGTAGCTGTGTGGCATCCACTTTAAAACTCTCCAAAAAGGCTACAGTGATATCACAGGAGCAAGGAGCTGCACCTGCTTCTTACTCCCAGTCACAAGTGCAAGGAAGAAGGATGCTGAGCCACTGATGTTTCCAGGCTGCCCCTCCGCTGTGTCCACCTTCTCCAAGGAGGTGGAAGGCTCTCTCCTGGGTGCAGCACTATATGGGCCCAGGACCAAAGCCACTAGATAGATCGATACCCCAGGACCCATACAAGCTGCAACCTGACCCTTGCTGTGTGTGTTTTCTGAATTTACATCCTAAACACACCTTCTGTCCTTTTCTTCTCCTGATGTACTCAGAATATTTCAGTCTGTTTTTGCAACATGTATACATCTTTTATACAACTTCATGTTCATTCCACCAAATGCCATTGAAGAACTCCCCTTGGTGATTCAAATACTTCACATCTTCTTAACTCCTAGTGATTCTGATCAGACGAACGTGACCCTATGTTTAGGACTTGGGACAGGTCAGGAAGGAAATTTCATCACATAAAGTGAAGGTGGCCTTGGTCAAACTCAACACTTTCCCCAAACCAGGTCTTACTTTGAAAGTGATCTAATCATGGAAGTTAGTTTCTTTATTAGGTTACACAGGCATGAACATGTGTGGGACGGTGGCCAGCATGGGTCTAGGACAACATCCGACTCTGAACTTCAATTGAGCCTTCGGTCCTGTCAGAGGAACCTACTGCTGCCCACCTTTTACATTTGTGAAAATGAGGCACAAGGAGGGTAAAGCAGGGATTTGGGCTCAGCGGAGTAGCTTCCGGGGTCTTCAGTGTTAACAAGGAATTCTCAGCAAACAAGACCTTTTACCAGTTTTAGAGTTTAATTGCCATTTGTGTGACCGAGGGCTTGATAAGCACATGGCATTTTCTACCAAAGTAGCACGTGGCCCGTGATAGGGCTGCCCTCTTGCCAGCTGCTCAGGAGATCCTTGGAAGCATTTCTTCATGGAGCCATGTTGTTATAGGACTAAAGTTTTAACAAATTGGACTCTAAAACTTGGAGTTATTTAAGATGAGTCCGGCCCAAATCATTATTAAAGTGCTACAAAAATCAAAATTCTAGGAGCTATATTTATTATAGATTGAGAGCAACTTTCTAGATATATTGGAGAAAATCTATTATATATGAACCTGATAATACTGATTCTCTTCTCTCCTGACTCTTACAAAATAATATATATATGGTGAAAACAGCATGAGAAGGGGCTGGGGTTGTGGCGCATTGGCAGAGCACTCACCTGGCATGTGTGAGGCACTGGCTTCGATCCTCAGCACCACATAAAAAATATGCAAAACAAAGGTATTGTGTCCATCTACAACTAAAAAAAGAAATCTTTAAAAAAAAAACAGCCTGAGAGAGTATTTGTACATTAAAATTTTCTTCTTGTCTCAAGGTGAAAACGGGGAGAATGTTAAGGTGACACACAGGACACCGTTTTGTTAGCGGTATCAAGTTCTGACCGCTGCAGGGAAGGGCGGGAAGAGCTGCCAGAGCAGCCGTGGGCGTCCAGAGTGCAGAGATCCGGGGCTGGAAGGTGCTCGAAGCCCCCTGTCCTAACCTGAGCGTCGCTGACTTGTTATTTGTGTGCACTTCACTTTACAGAATTCTCTGTCAACAGACCCCAAAGATAAGAGCCATTCCACTCAGGTGCACCATGCTTTTACCTAAGTAGCATCCCTGTCTCCACTCCCTGAATCTCATGTGTCCCCTCTCCATGACCTTTAGCTGTGACCAGAGGAGCTCTTGGCTAGGCACCCAGCCCCCACTGCAGAGAGGCCCACCCCTGCCCACTGGCCCAGCTCTGCTCCCTGCACAGGGGATTGTGGCCAGGAAGCCACAGAACACTCTGGACTCTCCAACGCCTTGCCACAGGTGTCCTCTCCACATTGCAGGGAAGGGCCTGAAGACCCGGAGAAGGATTCCTTCTGGCTAAGGCAACCAGCTCAAAGTGAATCAAGTCTACACTGGCTCAAGAGGAGAATCTCTGTCTACACTAGGTCAAGGGGAGCAAGTCCCCATCGCCGTTGGCTCAAGGCAAGTGAGAGGAGAGGATGGCTGCTAGGCTCAGGCCTTTGTCCTGAGGCCTCCCTCTTAAAAACAATAAACAAACAAACAAAACTACCTTTTTAAAAATATTTAAAAGATCAATTTTATTAGACGATTTGTGAAAAAAAGAAATTAAAAATAAATTTCTCCCAAAGCATGGGAGAAAGGACAAAGGGCAGGGAAAAGTCTCTATGATGTGTCTTCACAGCGAGGGGCAGAGGAGACTCCTGGTGGATGCAGAGGTGCTCCTGCCGGCCTGGGACCTGGGCGGGGAAGCCGGGGCCAGGTGGCACTGAAGTGTTCTGGCTGGCCGTCGGTTCTGCTGGTTCTGACTTGGCTTGGAAGGTCCGTTGGAGCCACTGTGCTCCTGATCGCTGAGCGACTGAAGCATGGTACGCAGCACAGCTGTTGGGTGCAGGTGACGATGCTCCTCCTCACCCTCTTCCAACCCCTGACGCGGTGGTGGGATTGCCCTGTCTCAGGGGTCCCTTGGGAGGATGAGCTGTCCTCTTCTGGGGCCCTCCTACTGAGGCTCACGGGGGGCTTGGGTGAGCTGGGCACACAGTGGGGCTGGGAGGTGAGGCTGGGAGGGGGTGTGTCCATGTTGAGGAAGTGCAGCTGGATGGCGGGCACGCTGGCACTGCCACCACCCTTGTGCTGGGTCTGCTTGGCCTCCCCAGGCTGCTGCAGCTGCTCACGGGGTGAGGGAAGGGCAGGCTCACTGGAACGCTTCTTGGGGAGGACCCAGGGGGAATCCACAGGCCCCAGGGGAGGCCCAACTCTCCCATGACTCATGCGCTTCACCTGGAGCTTGCAGCCCGCCCCCTGGATTCTCTGGTGTTTGAGCAGGAGGTATGTGGCCATCGCATTGTCATACTTTTTCTTGGCCAGGGACATCCAGGTGTTATAGGGGTCGTAACCCATGTTGACCATGGTTGCTATAATTGTGGGATCTGGGAGTTCAGGGAGCACCTGGACAGAAGGACTGGGCGATGCTGCCTTACCCTGGCTCAGCCACGGGTGCCTCATTACCTGCTCTAGGGTGGGCCTCTGGGTGGGGTCCACTGTCAGGATCTCACGGATGAGGCTCTGGGCTCCCTCGGAAACATTCAGGGGAGTGTCATAAGTTCCCTCCAAGATCAGCTTCTTCACCTGCTGAGCAGTGCTGGCCATAAATGGGCGTCTCCCCGTGAGCATGAAGTAGAGAGTGACACCCAGGCTCCAGACGTCGGCAGGGGGGCCCTCGTATGCCTTCCCCAGGACGATTTCAGGGGCAAAGTAGAGGAGAGTGCCCCAGAACCTGTTCAGCTTCTGCCCAGCTGTGAATCGGGCGCTCAGGCCAAAGTCAATGAGTTTCACGTTGCCTCTGTCATCCAGCGCCATGTTCTCTGGCTTGAGGTCCAGGTGCACGATGCCCTTGATGTGGCAGTACTGCACGGCCTGCATGGTCTGCCTGAACAGCCTGCGGGCCTCCTCCTCCGGCATGCCACCAGGTTCTGCGATGAGTTTCCGTAGGTTGCCCCTACCTGCATATTCCATGACAACATAGACGTAGTTGATGGTCTCGATGACCTGGAAGAGCTGGATCACGTTTGGGTGGTCCAAGCCCGCCATCAGATCTGGCTCAGATAGGAAGGGGAGGTTCCAGAGTACTTTTGCCAAGGCCTTCACTGCAACCTCTGTCCCAGTCAGGCGATGGCGGGCAAGCTTCACCGTGGCGAAGCCCCCTTCCCCGATGCCCCGCACAACTTCATAATGGTCTGTGAAGGCGGGCTCATAGGAGCCCAGCTCTGGGGGCTCTAGGCTGCTCTCACTACTCTCACTGCTTATCCTAAAATGGAACACCATCTTAGGATGCTAGCTAAAAAAATAATAATAAATAAAATAAATACCCCCCCAAAGAATCCCAAAACACAAAAGGAAAAAAAAAAGAAAGAAAAAAAAACAATATTCAAAGACCAAAACCACCGGCCACCAGGCACCAGGCACCAGCCACCAGCCACCAACCACCAGCCACCACCCACCAACCATCAGCCACTACCAAACGTGCTAAGTTTCTGGGAGTCCAACAGGTCACCACCAAGAGCTTTCTGTTCTTATGGACAAAACCCAACCGCAGCCACTCTCTTATATACAGTTTGAAATTCCCTCATTGTGGCCGTGCCGAACCTAGGGCTCAAACTTCTCCTTCTAAGGACGCAGGGTCCCGCTGGGTCAGGCATGTTGGGTTCTGCCCAAGCTGTTTCTGTCTTATTCAGGCTGAAAAAAAAAAACACATGGTGTTAGATATCTTAACTATATCTTATGGGGACATCTGTGATATTATAAAAACTAAGTGTTGAGTTTACATTCCCGATAACTCTGATTCTACCATGCGGCCTGCACAATGGTTTCATTAATGAGGTTCTAGGCATAAAGTTAGCTAGATGAGATCGAAATAAAACACACAGACTCAGTTACTTTATTTCTATTGCTAGATCCGAGACGGCTCACCTCTCTGGTTCCTACCTCTAACCGCCCAGCAGGGCAGCAAGGATTACTCAGGGCTAGCAGGAGAGAGAGAGAGAACACGCCTGGGAGTAGACTTTTATTGGGGTACAAGAGATTCAGGGGAGAATTCCATCCAATGAAGGCTGAGGGGGGCTGCACTCCAAGCTCAGGGTCAGTGATTGGGTCCCCGGGGTCAGTGGTCAGGCACACCCCCACACGGATGGGCTCTCTCATCAGGAAAGGGCCAGGAAAGCTTCGACACAGCCAAAGCGCCTCAGACCCTTAACGGGAGCCACCCAATCACGTGTCAGAAATGGCTTCCCACATCTGATAATGTAACTAATATCCTTAAAGATTTTCAAGCCAAACAGAGGCCACGTCCACCCCCGCATGGCCATGAAAACAGCTCAGCTCTTTCACCGCTTGGTAAAAAAAAAAAAAAAAAAAAAATTATCATCACATTCAAATGTCTGTACTCATCTCATCCCAGCACTCACAGCTTCTTGTTTCTTAGAACACCTGCCTCTCAGAAGACTTTACAACCTGCTCTTTCCAAACCCTACTTTTACCAGAGACCTCTTGACCAACCCAAAACATTCCTGAAAGGGAAATTTAAACCGCTTACCCCATGTCACCCCTTCTCAGCCTGAAGCAGCCAGAGTGGTCTTCACCCATTTCCCCTTACAGCAGTCAGGGTTCCCTTAATCAGAGGGGAGAATGAAATGGGGACAAGGGACAGACAGTCAGCATAGATAATGAATGATTCCTAGGGAAGATGGGGCTGATTCAACGACAAGGAAATGAAATGCTAACACCTCCACAGCACTTCCCACCCTCTCGGCCAGTTACCAAAGCTACCTATACCTCCAGGAACTGCTCCTCCCAACGTGAGGAGCTGCTAATGAGCACCCCTGGGCGGCTCTTTTCCTGCCTCTTGGTCATGGAGGCAAGATAGGAAGAAAACTGAGATCTAGAAAGGAATAACATATACCCCCTCCCACGGGCACCAGCTTTGGGTCCCCCACCCCCAAGTCTTTCTCTACCTCTCTCTCTCCTCTCTTCTGTCTCTTAAATAAACGTTGCTTCGTACACTTGCCTCAGCATTTCTTGGGTGTTTAATCTTCAACACCAGGGGAACAAGAACCCAATCCTGATTTTCCAAGACCAGTATCAATTTCATCAATTTGAAAAGCTCCTTTTTATTTTGGGAAATTCTTTTGTCTTGAAGTCTCCCATGTCACACTTACTATGAACACTTCCGTTTTTCATTATTGCTATTTTCCTGGCCTATTTTTCCATTTTTATCTTTAGCTATTTGTCTTTAAATATAAACTAGGTCTCTTGCAAACGCATTCTTCTTGATTCTTGATGATGACATGGTGATCTCTCAGTTGGTCTTCAGTCCATTCACATTTAATGGATATGACTGGCTTCAATTGACTGTTTCCTGTTGGTGCCACATGCTCTTTTTCTCTCCTTTCTTTTAGATTAACCAAGTGTTATTTAGTATTATGGGCTATTTGGCTTTGCCTATTCCTTCTGATTTAAAAAGAAAGTTTGCCCTAAGGTTTACAGTACATGTATTTCAAGGGACCAGACTGAGCTTGAGGTGGAAAAGGCTAGGCATTGGAGACTAGGAAGGGACAGTACAGGTTGATGAGAGAGCAAGCACAAGGGCAGCCATCTTAACTTGCTGCAACATGTTATAAGACAGTTCCTGCTTCTTAGAAAGGTGGAAGTCTCCATCTTGCCCAAAGTGACTGCATCATCCATAATCTGGCCCATGCTGGCTGTGGGACAGTTGTAATACCAAAACCAATAAAGAGGAACTTATCAACTTTTCCTTATGTGCCTTGAAAAGGAGGAGCGCTGCAAGACTTAAAGGGCACTCTTGCTCCTCCCAGGTGCTCTGTGCAGGGGGTTCTAGATCTTTCTCTCACTTTCCTTTTAAATAAAATTCCTGCTTCCTTGCTTACCTCCAGGGCAGTGTTCATTCTTCGACTCCATGGAACACAAATCCAATCCCGACTCTGCAGGTAACAAGCTGATGTCTCTGCACAAAGTCTAGCCAGGCTGTGGATCCCTGAGGTGGCCATACCAGTTTGTGTTAAGTGAAAGAGTTCAATAAAAATGACAAGGGGCCTTATTTTGGACTGAGCTCCTACATTAGGGCCCGAGAGGCCTAGTTAAAAACAAAAATGGACTTACGTCGAAGTTCCAGTCACCAAGCTGAAACTAACCTGTTCATCTCAGAAACCAGGATTTTAAAGATAATCTACTTTCCCAGAGGCCATTTTCAACTGGAATGATAAGTAAGTTCCCTCAGCTTTCATCTTTTCACAAAAATGATAAAACTAAAGTGACCTGATGTTCATAATGTTTTCGATTTTTCTGCCACCCCCTGCCACACACATGAAGGAACTTTGCAAGACCAACTTGCTTTTCAGCCTAGCATGTTGCTGCTCCCCTCAGCCCTCTCTGTAAAGGTAGCTGCCTCTGCTCATGTCATCAGAACACTTACTCAATTTTGTGGAATGACCTATTGCCCTATTCTAGAATGGAAACTAAATCCAAGAAGTATACTTTGGTTTTCATCCGTGGTCCCTGGTTCAGAACTCCTTGACCAAGGCAGGCGGTAGAAACCAGAACTGCTCTTCTCCAGCCCGGGCGGTGGAGACTCCTATTCCCCTGCCTGTGGGTCTTAGAGTGACTGAACGGAAATTCTCTGACTTACCTTAACGGAAATTGTCTGACAGTAGGTGATGAGACCCCTATTTTAGAAAGGAACTGCAACCGACCACGAGAAAGGCAGGCTGTCAGAGGGGCCAAGGGGAACCTGCACTCGGGCCTTGCTGGGAGTCCCAGCTGTCCGTCAGCATGGACCAGGCCCTTTTCTGTCCACTCACACTTCTCCAGTTACTATGCTTCAGTCATGTCAACACCATGATGCGTCCATAAGGGGAGGGGTCAGGAAGCTTCTGGCCAGCTGAAGATGTGGAAGCTTACAGGGGGAGGAATAAAACCACATCCACATCCCGGGAGGGTCATGCACCCCAACTCCCTGGCACGCAGGCCCCTGTTCTGGGGACCCTTCCAGACCTTCCCCTGTTTACCCCTTCATCTGGTTACTTATTTTTATCCTTTGAAACACCTTTTATTTTTACTTGTTGCAGTCCTGGGTTTTGAACCCAGGGCCTCACTCATGCTAGGCAAGGGCTCTACCCCTCAGCCACATGCCCAGTTCTTCAAATATCCTTTCTAATAAGTGGTTAAATGTATTCCCCTGAGTTCTGGAGTTGCTCTAGCAAATTAACGAAGTATAAAGTGGGGGTCGAGGGAACTCCAAGTGACAGCTAGTTGATCTGAAGTTCCATGAGTTCAGACTTCTGGTGACAGAAGTGGGAACAGATTTATGGGTGTGAGTGGTCAACCTCAGGGAGTCCACTGCTATCTCCAGGCTCTGTGTTGAGTGTACTGTAGGAGAAACTGATCCTGAGTCTGTTTTTTTCCTCCAGCTTGGAAAAGTTAATTGTTGTGATTGTGTTATTTGACAAAAGTTAAAAAAATCTCTATATATTACACATATACACACATTTATATGCATATAAATATATATATATGTTATATATATATGTATATATATGATATATATATATATATATATATATATATATATATATATATATATATAGCACTTTAAAAGTTCTCCACACTTTTGTCCTCAGTGAGAAGTTCACAGTCGTTATCATGAATTATTTTCAGGGATTCATGGTCTCCCTCCTGTTTGTATCTCCAGCCTTTCCACCAAATTCCAAAAACCCCAGTAATGTTGGACGTCTTCAAACCATCCCCTTTGCTTCCAACACCTCAGGCTCCATAGTGCTAGGACTCATCCTTCAGAACCCAACCATCTCTTCCTAAGAGGCAAGGTGTGTGTACGGGGTGGGATGTGATGCCAGTGTTTGTAGGGGTGGGGTTAACTACCCCTTATGTCTATAGAACCCCCACCACCACACTCCTTTTGAGATGGGCTATTACTATGTTGCTCAGGTTGGCCTTGAACTCCTAGACACAGTCATCCTCCTTCCTCAGCCTCCCAAGTGCTGGGACTACATGCATGTCCCTTTTTTTGGCGGGGGGGGGGTGATCTACTACTAAGCTACATCCCCAACCTTTTTATTTTGAGACAGGGTCTGGAACTTGCAATCCAGCCGCTGGGATTACAGGTGTGCTCCAGTGCTCCCAGTTCCTGCCCTTTTAAAATAGTCTTCCCACTGTTCACTGCAGTCCTGTGGGTAGTCTTGCGGTTTGTTTTGCCCATAGAGGTATCCCAGTATTCTGCAGAGATCTACCACAAAACAGGCCTTCATTAAGACACCTTAGCTGAATTAAACAGAATTCTTTACATGGAGGGAAGTGACTTCTTTATCCTATAGAAGAAAAGATGGAGGGCCAAAAATTCCTGAGACATGCACAAGGTCACAAAGTTACTGAGTGGCAAGGACAAAGTGAAGACAGGGAGTGGCCAGATGACGAAGTTCCCAGCCACACCTGTGTGGAGGGAGTCTGCTTATTTCCTTTCACAAGAAAAGGAGACTTTCTTGTTGAAATCCCTCAGAGATGAGTGACTCTACCTGCTTGATGCACCCAGGGCCAGAGTATTCAGGGTTCAGGTAGAGGTCAGAAAACATTGCATCAACGTGTGGCAGGCCAGCATATGCCTCCTCAAAATATAGATTGTCAGGCTGAAGTCCTTAAGAAGCAGATGCTGGAGAGCTCGCTGCCCTCCCTCTATTTGCCTAAATACAGGACACAGATTTACAAAGACAAGGTCCCCCTCCCCTCCACAGGGAGAAGAACAGTATCCACTGAAGACACTTTGAACTCCCATTGGCTGAGAGATGGTGCTACAGGAATCTACATTAACTATACCAGAGGTGAATGCCTGTAATCCCAGAGGCTGAGGCAAGAGGACTGAGAGTTCAAAGCCAGCCCCAGAAAGTTAGGGAGACTGCCAAGCAAGGCGGTGAGACTGTCTCAAAATAAAATATAAAAAGGGGCTGGGGTAGGCTGAGATTGTGGCTCAGTGGTAGAGTGCTTGCCTAGCAGGGAGGCATTGGGTTCCATCCTCAGCACCGCATAAAAATAAATAAAAATGAAGGTATTGTGTCCATTTGCAACCAATAGGTCGTTTTAAAAAGCCAGGGCTGGAGATGTGGCTCAGTGGTGAAGCGCCCCTGGGTTTTATCTCTCATCCACACCCCCCCACGCCCTCTCTCTCTCTTTGCCTTTTCTAAAGTGCAGTTTAAAGAGACTCAGAGTCCTTTTCCTTTGTCATGTCTCTAAAATTCCGTTTTTTGTTGCAATCCTTGGGTGGCTCGCGTTTGTCCATTAAGTACAATGTCAACAAACTTCGGTTTTTCTCCTGTTGAACAACCTTCTTTGCCTCCTTCCGTTTCTTCCTTCTTTTCCTCCCTCTCTTCCTTTCTTTCAGCGGGAGTCTGTTCCCACTAAGGACCTAGGGGGCTGAGGAAACCCCACACAGATCTGTCACAAGGCTGTGAGGCGCAGGAGGAAGGAGGTTTTCACGATGCGCCTACCATAATTCGGGGAGGACGTTTCGTGGGTCGCAACATTTGCCAAGAAACTTCTGTGCCGCTAAACGCCTCAGGGAACCGGGGGACTAGGGCGGGATGCCGCGGGTGGCGCCCCACGTGCCAGCGTGGACCGATCTGCTCCAGCGTCGCGCGCGCGGCCACCGAGGGCGGAGGTGGGAGTTGGCGGCCCGCCCCTTCCTGGGGTAGGTCTGTCCCTTCCCGGTGTCCAGCTACTCCTCAGCCTCTCGCCGCCCATAGAGCCGTGCGGGGGAGGCCTGGACTCCGCCGAGCGCCCACCTGTGCGGCCATCACCGCGCAGGCCCCAGCGAGGGTGCCTCCCGCCGGCGTCGCGAGGGGGCGAGCTGCGCGCAGCAATCCCGGAAGCCCGGCCCAGGCGCTGGGTCCCCGTCCCCGAGTCCCGCACCCGTCTTCCCCGCGCGGGAAGCTCGGGACGGCGTTTTCCCCGCAAAGAAAACGGACACGGATCGCGAGTCCGCCCCGCGCCAGCGCCGGTCTCCAAGTAGGTGCGACCCGCCGCTTTGCAGAGGAGGACGCGGCGGGGCCGCTGGGCACTTTTCAGCCTCAGCGCTTGGCGCTCAAGCCCCGGGCACTGGTCGCGCTTCCTCTTCCTGGAAAAGCCCCAGCCGCCCCCGTCCTGCAGGGCGCCCCACCAGAGGGGTTCCGAGGGCTGATCCCTCGCGGGTGACCACAGTCTGTCCTGGGACTCGCTGGACGCGGAGAACCGGCCCTGCGCTCCAGGACTGTTGGGACAGGAAAACGGGCCGGCCCAGGCCCCAGGCTGTGCAGCTGACCAGGCCACCACCCACCGCGCTGTCCTTCCTCAGACCCGGTTGTCTGGTCTAGGGAAGCTCCTCCGTGAGCCCTGCCAACTGGGGGAGGAGCCCGAGAAGACATCGTTCCCAAACCAAAATTAAACCGCGGAGGGCACCCTGGTTTCTGGGTTGCCCACGGACATCACTTGATGTCAGGAGGCTTATACTTTAGGACGGGAACATAGGTGAGGACTATTATATAAGGACCCATATTCTATAGAACTGTGGCCTCGAGCCAGGATTTGGTCTAAGATCTTGATCATGTGACATCCTCACTGGTGTCCAGTGAGGTGGCTGCTGGTACACCCACTGTGCAGATGAAACTGGCTCAGAGAAGTGGAGGCGCTCACCTCTGCTGGCAGGAGGACCCTTTCCTGGTGCCCCTTCCTGCTTGCAGCATGAAGACCTGGACCTGGGCCTCTGCCCTTGTTGGAGACTCCTACCCCTCCTTCCCTCAGTTCCCATCACCATCTGCTCCAGACACCAAGTAATCCCACCCCACCCTTTCCACCACAGGACATCTAGACTCCCTGGCAGTGATGTGTGTGGAGAATTTTAGCCTGGATGATGATGATGATGATGATGATGATGATGATTTTGTGATGAGGGACTGAACTCAGGGGCTTGTAACCGCTGAGTCACATCCCCAGCTCTTTTCATTTTTTACTTTGGGACGGGGTCTCATTCAGTTCTTAGGGCCTCACTAAGATGCTGAGGCTGATTTTGCCTCAGCTTCCTGGGCCACTGGGATGACAGGACTGTGCCACTGCACCCAGCTTAACCTGGAGTTTTGAAATTGAGATAAGCAAAGATGGAAAAAGAACACTGGTGACCCCTTAGGCTGGTCAAGGAAAAACGTATGCAGAAATGAAATGAGCCAAAGCAGCAATCTATTGAAATGACTCAGATGTAGCCAGCACAGGCCCTGGCTCACTATATGTCCTTAACAGATTTTGCTCCTTGAAGTGGTGGCACATATGGTTGCAGCTAGTTAGGGGCACAGGAAGTGGTGAGTGCATGAACTTAAAGGAAGGGGCAGATGACTAGTGGGTGGAATCAGGAGGATCATTGAGGCCAGCCTGGGCAACACAGGGAAACCCTGTTGCAAAATAAAGTGAGGTGGGGCGGGGATGGGGGTGGGGATGGTGACCGACTGTATTTCTGGGTGGTGCTTCCCAGGGCCTTGAGCAGCCCTGGGCACTGACTGCTTCTGTCTTTTGCAGATGTTCCCACTTCCTCAGAAGGAATGCAGGGAGCCTGCCACCTGTCTGGGCTTGGCCTCCACCCAGGACATGGGCCGATACTGTCGGGGTGACGTGGAAGGAGAATGCTCCAGAAGAGCAGAGCTGAAGCTGCCAGAGATCTGTGGAGTTGGTGATCCCATCGCCATGTTCTCCTCTGCCAGCTCCTGCCTGTCCTCCAGAGGCAGAGTCATCAAATGGTTCTGGGACTCGGCGGAGGAGGGCTACAGGACCTACCACAGGGATGAGTATGATGAGGACAAGAACCCCAATGTGAGCAAAGCCCTTCCCGGGCCCAAGAGGGAACTGCGGGGCGGGTACCTTCCTTGACTGTTGGGCAGCACCCAGCTGGCACCTGTAGGGGATATCACGGTCCTCTGCCTCCAGGAGGGCTTCTGATGGAGGTCCTAGAGGCCCATAAGCAGAGGCCTATTATAGTGACCCCCCATTTATAATTAAGTGGACACGGACTTGTGAAGGAAGAGTTCAAGAGCTGTAGAGTGATCCTGCATGGATAACCTGCCACTAGTCACCTTGATTTTGTTTTCTTTTTGTGGGGCTGGGGTTAGGATCAAGCTCTCCCTCATGCCAGGCAAGTGTTCTACCCCCGAGCTATCCCTAGCCCCAACCATTCAACTCTGGAGCTAGGACAGAGCTGGGGTTCAGTGCAAGATGGTTCCGTTTCTTTCAATCTCTGCTCATCTCCAAAATGGGGTAATTATACCTGCTGCAGAAGAGTGGAGATTAAATGGGATTTATGATGGGATTAGCTCAGGGCTTGCTCTGGGGTACAGGGAATAAATGTTGCTGCTATTATAGTGATATTACCTGCCCAATTTTTATGTTATTATTATTACTACTGTTAGTAATACCTTCACAGATCAGAGAGCTGCACAAATTATTCTTTAATAATCTTTATGTCTTCAGCAGCACCCAGGTACCAGCCGCTCTAGTAGGTGCTGGCATTTTTAACAGTGAGCAAGAACAAAGTTTTTCTCTTCTATGCATTTATGTTCTGGGTGGGAGACAGCGAACAGACAAAAGTATCTCTGTATAATATAAGGTTATAAGTGCTGTAGAGAAAAATAAAGCAGGTGAAGTGGATAGAGAATGGTGCTAATGTTGCTATTCAATAAAAGTGGTCACAGAAAGCTACTTTAATGAGGTGACATTTGGACAGAAACCCGAAAAAAAAGAAGGGTGAGAGGTGGTATTAGCTATCAATTGCTGTAACAAATTCCTTCAAATCTCAGAAATTCAGGTAGGAAGAGTTTCAGTTTCTGGAATCCTGGTGGGTGCCTCACAGTCAGGATCTTCTGTGGAGTTGCCCTGAATCTGGGGGCTGTGGTGACATCTCCCAGGGGGAGGGACAGGGAGAGGGTGGGGAGGCGCCATTTGCAAGCTCACTCACCTGGTGACTGGAGGGCCTCATTTCCCTCCACAGGGCTTTCCCACCAGCCCACTTCCTACCTGGCAGCTGCTTTTGCAGGGCAAATGACCTGGGAGAATGAGGCCAGGTGTTCCCAAGATGAAGCCACAGACTCTGTATTACCCAGTCTCAGAAGTGGCATCCCATCACGTCTGCATGTTTTATTTTGATCATCAGAGATGAGTCGCTAGGTCCAGCCCACATTCGAGTGTTTGATTAGAGGGGGTGGAGATCCCTGGGAGCCACTGTAGAGGCTGCTCACCAAACAGGAGTGAGCCATGTTGTACCTGGGGAAGAGCCCAGGGGGGAACCATGCTGGATGGTTCAAGGGACAGAAAAGGGACCATTGGTCTGCAATGAAGCTGTGAGGTTTGAAGGTCATGAGGTGGTGTGGTCATAGGTCCCATGGGTGTCAAGGACCACGGTGAGCCTTCTCATTTCGGATCAAGTGGGCGAGGAGGTGTTGCAGGGAGATGCGATATGATCTGATGTCTGTTTTTAAGAGATGCTTTGGACTGTGCATGAGGCTGGACGATAGGTGAGGGAGTGGGGAAGACAGGAAGTGGAGAAGCTGGCGGGGTGATGGGGTTGGGCCAGGATCTCTGCAGTGGAGCTTGGCAGCGGGTGGATTGTGCGTGTATTTGGAAGGCAGAGCTGTCAGGGTTCGCAGGTGCATTGGCTGTTTGTCCCCCAGGGGGAGATCACAGCCTCTTAGGTGTCTTCATCTCTGCTCATTCCAGGTCTATGTTGCATCTTTCCTTCTTCCTTTACTCCCTTTGCCCCTCTAAATTTGGAAGTCGGGAGTCAGCAGGGTGGGGGGCAGCACTGCGTCCCTGGGGATTCTAAGGGAGAGCTTGGGCTGGGCCTTGCATCATATCTCTCCTATGAGAATAAAGACCTTCTGCAGTGGGGCTCAGGTGTTGGCTGGGTCTCCAGGGGGAACATTTACACTGACACGAGGCCGTTCTTTATCTGTGGGGAGGATACTGGGGACTGAACCCAGGCTATATCCCAGGCCTATGAGGGCTCATTTTTTTTGGGGGGGGGTACGAGGATTGAGCTTAGGGGTGCTTAACCACTGAGCCATATCCCCAGCCCTATTTTGTCTTTTTATTTAGAGACAGGGTCTCACTAAGTTGCTTAGGGCCTCTCTAAGTTGCTGAGGCTGGTTATGAACCATGATCTTCCTGCCTCAACCTCCCAAGCTGCTGGGATTACAGGTGTGTGAAGCTGCTGGGATGACAGGTGTGTGCCACTGCATGTGCCCAGGGCTCATTCTTATTGACCTCCACCTGGTTTCTGATCCTGGAGAACATAGTTCTGTGTGTACATTCTTTCATCCTGTAAACATGTATGGATTCCTGCTAAGCGGCTGAGAGATACTGTAACGTCCTGGGTGTGCATCTGCCTTTAGGAGTTTGCCTGCAGCAGGGGAGTAGAGCATGGACTTCTGTCCCCATGGCCCTGAGCAAAAAGTCAGCAGTGCTCTAGAGGGTGACAGATTAAGAGCCGTGGAACCCTAGAAAAGAAAGGTCCTTCTAGGTGGGATTGGGGGCAGGCTCCTGGAGGAGATGGCACTTGAGCAGAACTTTAGAAATGGGAAGAGAGAGCCTGAGGCCAAGGGGGGCAGGGCTGGAGTGAGACCAGGAGGGGTGGCGGGAGGGCAGGGTGGCAGAGCTCCCCGATTGCTGACCCTGTGGGCTCCTTTCGCGGGCACTCCTCTGCCATGCTCACGTGGCCCTGTTCCTCTCGTCTCCAGGGCATCATTAACTTGGGCACCAGTGAGAACAAACTCTGCTTTGACCTGCTGTCCGGGCGGGTGAGTCCAGGGGAACCTTCTTTAGAATACTTCCCTAAAGAACCTGCTGTGGGCTCTTGGCCTGGCCAGGGGGTCAGGGGACCCGGGTTGCCTTGGGAACCACTTTCTGGGTGATCTAGGCCCATCACTTCCCTGAGATCCTGATTCTTCATCAGTTCAGGCTCTGCCCCTTTGCCCCTCCTGCTGTGTTGGGTCCCTCACTCCAGGGGACTCAGTGCCCTGCTTTTTTTTTTCTTTTCTTTGTATCAGGGATGGAACCTGGGGTGCTTCACCACTGAGCCACATCCCCAGCCCTTTTTATATTTTATTTAGAGACAAGGTCTCGCTGAGTTGCTTAGGGCCTTGATGAGTTGCTGAGGCTGGCCTTGAACTCTCAATCCTGCCTCAGCCTCCCGATTAGAGGCATGTACCACTGTGCCCTTCAGGGGAACCCAAAGTCCTGATTGGTGACTTTGGCAATTTCCATTACCAATTTCAAGCTCCAGGTGTGCCATCCTGGAGCAGCAGGATTGGAAAAGAGATATGGTGGCCCAAGCTCATTTGTATTCCCACCATATGGAACGTGACCCCAAGAGTGGGGTGGCAGCACAGTGCAGGACAAGCGGGAAGTGACTATATTCATGTCCTCATTCCCTTGCTTTTATAATTCTTTGCTTGGTCTATTTTAAATTATTTCTCAAAAGACTGTTTCCGGGCTGGAGTTGTGGCTCTCTAGTAGAGCATGGACCTTGCCCGAGTGAGGCTCTGGGTTTGACCCTTAGCACCACATAAAAATAAATAAAAGTATTGTGTCCATCTACAACTAAAAAAAATGACTGATTCCAACATAGCTTGCAGCATTCCTGGAAATCTGGAAAGTTCCTGGATGTCATAATCCAGTTCCTTGAGCAGGGGGTCTCCAGTTGGAGCTGGGTTTGTAGAGGCAGCAATGCTTCCCCAGAGGACAGCTTTCCAAAGGAGAAAAATCCAAGCCCCAGGGGGTGGGTTGTAGGGAGGGTCTTCAAACCGGTTTTCCCTAAAGCCAGCTCTTCCTGAGACAGCTCAGCACTGAAAAAAAATAGAAGCTGGGTCATATATGTAATTTGAAATTTTCTATTAAAAAGTTAAAAGAAAGCTTGGTAAAATGAATTTAATAATTTATTTCATTTACATCGTGTAACTAAGACATGACCATTTTACCATGTAATCAATATAACGACTGTCAACATAGTCTACATACTTCCTCATAGTAAGTTTTCAAAATCCAGTGTCTCATTTAGACTCACCACGTACCAAGAGTTCAGAAGCCACAGTGGGCCATGGGGACATGTGGGACCAGCTCTGAGGGATGCCAGGAGGAGGGAAATGGCTGGACACGTGGCTGATTCCCTTCCTCTGCTCCCACCACCCAAGGACCCTGCGTTATTAGTTCTTCTTTGACATTTGGCCTGTGATGCCCTAGAGGTCTAACCCAGCACCTGGTCACAGAGGTGATGGTCCAGAAAATGCCACCTTTTCCACAACGTGATACTAAGCCAAACCTGCCAGAGAACAAGTGGTCTTCAGTCCTTCTAGAAGTTGGAGCCAAGACTGAGGTGACAGCACCCTGCTCCCTCTCCTGGCACTGTCTGTGCAAGCCACACCTTTTTTTTTTTTTGGTGGCAATGTTGTATGAAGAGCACTCGACCAGAGTCCAGATTTCTGGGTTTGGGTCTCAGCTGTGCCACTAAATGGCTGTGGGACCTTGGCAGAGTCACCTCACTTTTTTGATCCTCAGTCTCCTCATCTGCAAAATGGGCATGGGACATGCTGTCCCTCTGGGGTTTCTCTGGGACCCACTGCTGTGTGGAAGCAGGAGGCAGTGGGTCCCTCAGCCAGTCCCTCTCCTCTTTGTCCCCAGCTGACTCAGAGTGACATGCTGCGCGTGGAGCCGCCCCTGCTGCAGTACCCTGACTGGAGGGGGCACCTGTTGTAAGTACTGCTGTGGGACAGTGGATCTCCACATGGGCTGTTTTGCTCCCCCAGGGATGTTGGGCAAGGCCTGGACACAGGTTGGAGGGTCATAACTTGGAGGTGGAGATGCTCCTGGCCTTCAGTGGGTAGAGGCCAGAGATGCTGTTAGACCTACTGTGCACAGGACAGCTTCCCCAACAAAGAATTGTCCAGCTCCAAATATCAGGGGTGGCAGGTGGAGAGAGCCTTCTGAAGGCCAAGGGCCGAGTCCTGGAGGCCTGGAGATCCTGGGGTTCCCTGCCTGTCCCCGCCTGGCTCAGGAGCTCCCAGTTTGGTTTCCATGGACCTGGGTCTGACGTACTGGCAGGGCCTTTGGGTGAGGAGTCTGTTCTTCTTGTCAGTAGCTGATAGAAGTCAGATCCCATGTCTGGCAACACTGATGCTTGGCTCTACTGCCTGAGCAGACACCAGGGACCAGAGGACAGGGGTTCAGTGGCTGAGGACTTGATCCCAAGACTGATTCCAAAGCACATGTTCTTAAACACAGTGGTTAGGATGCTGAGCCTGGAGACAGGCCGCTGGGCTTGGGCTTGTGTTTGTGTTCTGTACTTACCAGCAAGTGGCTCAATTTCTTCAGACCTGTTCTGTTTTGTGCTGGGGATTAAACCCAGTGACCTTTTACCATTGAACTACATCCCCAGTCCTTTTAATATTTTATTCTGAGACAAGGTCTCACCAAATTTTTGAGGATTTCACTAAATTGCTGAAGCTGGCCTTGAATTTGAGATCCTCATGCCTCAGCCTCCTGAGTTTCTGGGATTACAGTGGCTAAACCTGTTTCTTTGTCTGTAAAATGGAAATATTAATAATTATAGTGTTGTGTTCTCAAAATAACATCTGGGTGTAGGATAAATGTAGAACTACAGGGAAAGAAAACTCAGCACATGTGGGAGGGCACCTGGGAGTGAGGACAGGTGCAGAGCATAATGCCCATGTGGGACATGAGGGGAGAATAATGGCAGGGGCCTGAGAATTCCCCAGAGGAGCTTTGGGGTGGCCAGTGGTTTGAGGACCTTCTGGAAAGCACGGCCTATCTGTCTGTCTGATCTCTAGCCTCCGGGAGGAAGTGGCTAAGTTCCTGTCTTACTACTGCAAGAGCCCAGCACCCCTCAAAGCAGAGAATGTGAGTAGCCCCCTCCTCTGCTCTTTCCTGCCCTTTTGCTCTGCTCCCACTCTTGGCTGGCCAAGGGCAAGGTGGGTTGGGATCAGCTTATTTTTTAAAAATATTTTTTTAGTAGTAGATGGACACAATACCTTTATATTTTTTGTTGTTTATTTATTTATTTATTTTTAGGTGGCACTGGGGATCGAACCCAGTGCCTCACGCATGCTAGGCAAGTGCTCTACCATTGAGCCCCAGCCCCAGCCCAGCTGTCAATCTTCATTTGGTTCAAAACAGAATGAGCAATGCCTGCTCCCTTCTTGACCCCTGACCCTGGATGCATTTTTAAAATTTTTATGTTTTGGTATTGGGGATTGATCCCAGGGGTGCTTTATAAAGGAGCTACATCCCTACCCTTTTTTATTTATTGTTTTTATTTTGAGACAGGGTCTTGCAAAGTTGCTGAGGGTCTCACTGAATTGCTGAGGCTGGCCTCAACTTATGATCTTCCTGCCTCAGCCCCCCATGTGCTGGGATTGCAGACGTGCACCACTGCACTCAGCTGGCCCTAGATATTTAGAGTTGGGGTAGAATCTCTGCCCCACATTGTGCTGTGAGCCCTCTTGGCCTCCTCACCTTCAGGCAAGACCCTCTGAGTGACCGGCTCCTGGGTTCTTGCTCAGGTGATGAGAGCAGGGTCCCCTCAAATGACTTTGGCTGTAGGGGAGGAGGGTGTTTGTCTAGACAGAGCCCCAGGATGCTGAGGGGGAACCTGACTCTCTTCTGTGATGAACTGGGACAGAGGTTATGGGTTTTCACTCCCTCTTGGAACTCCGTCATCCTGTCCCTCTATGTCACCCCAGGTGGTTGTTCTGAATGGCTGTGCCTCTGTCTTCTCTGCTCTGGCCACGGTGCTGTGCGAGGTGGGGGGTAAGTGAACTCAGGGTCTGCTCTGAACTGGGGTCTACACGGCAGGACCCCCAGTTGTCTGACCTCACGGGCTGCCCAATGTGCTTAGAATAGAATACAGGAGGCCACAGAGGTCTTACATCAATGGCTTGAGGAGACTCCCAGGGCGTGGCCATACCAGGGGAGGGTAGAGGAGCTGGCTCTGGGCTTTCTGCCTCCTCCTGTGACACCATGGCCCAGAGCAGGAGGAACAGGAGGAGGTTACCTGGTGCCATCTCTTTTACATCGGGGGAGGGGAGAGGGGGGAGAACTTCCCAGAAGGGTCTCCACAGAGCCCCTTTGTACTGACCTACAATGACTGAACCCATTCCCAGAGCAGTCCTGGGTCAAAGGGGAGGAGAGAGCCAAACTTAGTTTGTCCCCAACGGCTGGGGAAGGCCTGCCATCCCCTCGTGTCTTAGCAAGGAGGGACACTGGGATGGCTGTTGAGTAGGCAGCCAGCCAGGCCTGCTGCACAAGCCATGCTCTTAAGACCTGGCCTTGGTCAGGGGTGTCTGTTGCCGGGGACAGAGGCCTGTTCACCATGGCTTAACCAATACTGGTAATGGCCGTGGGTCTATCGACCACGTTCTACATTCCAGGCCTTGGCATAAGGCTCCACACATCCATAATATCTCATTTAACCTCGCAGTGTCCCAGGGAGGTTGGTTCTATGGCAAACCTATCCTATAGGTGAGGATCCTGAGGCCCAGAGGTTAAGGAACTGTCACACAAAAAGAGTCACCAGGAAGATCCCTGGTCAGAATATAATAGGCAATTGCCAACCCTTTCTAGAATAATCAAAGAAAGGGACCTTCCTAACCAAAGTTGAGCACAGTCCCCAGCATAGTAAGTGCTCAGCAATGTTAGTCATTAATTGCAAAAGATCTTGACTTTTGGGTTTTCACCTTGACCATGGTGTGAAGGCGTGTACAGTCAGTGGGAACTGTACTTCAGATTTTGAACTGTATTCCTTGTCCTTGCTGTCGGTAAGTGCTACTATATTTTCTGCTACGCTGGGCAGTGGAGTGAGCCCAGCTCCCAGGCAGCCACGAGATCATGGACACCACCCTCCATGGCTAAGCTGGGAGGTTTGGCAGGTCAGGTGGATTAAATGTACTTTTGACTTAACGACATTTTGGACTTACGTGGACTTATCCGAACAGAACCCCCATAAGCACAGGAGCACCTGTATTAGGAAGGGGACCAATGTCAGTGGCCTGAGCTTTAGAGTTTGGGGAATTGAGCTGGAACATGCTCCAGATGATCCTCTACGATGCCCAGGGGGTCAGGAGTGTTCCAGCCAGAGGATGACAGGTCCTGCCTGTTCCTGTCCCCAGAGGCTTTCCTGATCCCCACCCCTTACTACGGAGCCATCACACAGCATATCTATCTCTATGGCAACGTCCGACTGGCCTATGTCTATCTGGACAGTGAGGTGAGAGCTCCTGTGTCTCAGGTGGGCCTGGGCCTTCCTGGCCAGGGGTTCCCTGGGCCTGAATTGTGGGTGGGCACGGGAGGAAGTCCATGCCGAGGGCTCTGGAGCTGCTGTGGAAAGGGCTTGGAGCCCTCCATTGCCACATGGCTGCCTGTGCCTGGGTCCTGGAGGGTCCCCTGCTCTAGGCTCTAAGATTCCTGGGGTCCACATAGAAGCCAAGAACCAGCCACCAAAATAAGGGTGATGGACAGGGGACAGAGACCTTCACATGGAAGCCCTGGGATCCCACCAGAGGACCCCTACGGGTCTCTGCTGGAAACCTGAGAGCCATAAGAGGTGTCCCTGCTGTGACTTGTGGAATGGAGGACAGGAAGAGGAAGTGGCCCCACCTGTTTTCCAGGGACTGATCTGAGGCGATGGGGGGTGAGGGACCTGAGAACTCAGGGTTGGGGGTCCCTGAATTTGGCTGGAGACGTTGGTGGATCTTCTTCCAGGTCACTGGGCAGGACACACGCCCCTTCCAGCTCACGGTGGAGAAGCTGGAGACGGCCCTGCAAGGAGCTAGATCTGAGGTCTGCAGATGGAGTCCAACCAGGGCTGGGAGTGGGTGGGTCTGGACACAGCCTGGACCCCTCTTCCCGTGGCTCATCTCCTGAGAGCTGGTTGGTGGCCATGATGGGGACACATGGTAGTGTGGTGGCACAGAACCTGGAGGTTCTGCCCATTGGAACAAGACCCTCATGCCTCTGTGCAGAGAGTCAACCCGGGAGCTTCGTGGAACGTGGCCCCCTCTCCCCACTGCCTCTGACTCGGCTTCTAGGGGTCAAGTATGGAGCTGGGGGACTGTGGGTTAGTGAGTCTCCTGAGAGGTGGAGGGGGTGGTCCTGTTCACTTCGAGGGGATTGAAACGCAGAGGGCCCCCTTCTCTGGGGGCTCCTTTTAATCCACTTTTCAACCCTCTGTCTACTTGGGTGATTTTACCTTGGACCTTAGAGCGGTCACGTGTTCACTGTAGGAAAGTTGAAAGTTGAAACCCGTGCCCTTGAGTTTTGCAACACAGGCCCTCTCCTGGCTCGTGGGCACATTCCCCTCTGTGCTCTGTGTTGGTTTTCTTTTCATAGTCAGCCCGATGCTGCAGATGTCATTCTGTGTCCTACTGTGCTTCATGTGGGTCCTGACCATGTCCCCAGGACACTCACTTCCCTGGGAGCCACCAGGGATCAGCCCCATCTAGTGGGTCTGCGTGGCCTTGGGGAGGAGCTGAGGTCTCTGCCTGTGGATGGTTTCAGGGTGTCAAGGTCAAGGGCCTCATCCTCATCAACCCCCAGAATCCTCTGGGGGACATCTACTCCCTGGGAGAGCTGCAGGAGTTCCTGGGATTTGCCAAGAGGTGAGTTCCCCCGAGTAGGTCCTGGGTCCATCCAGGCTCTGGGGTGGGCTCTTCTGCAGGCCCTGCACCCTCTCACCCCACCACGGGCTTCTACCTGCCTTGGCCTCTCCCTGGCAGCGCGGCAGTGACAGGGTAGGGCTTTGGTAGATGCCATTTCTCTCTGTTCCATGTTATTTCTAAAATTAAGCTCTTTGTTGTTGTGGTGGTGCTAGGGATTGAACCCAGGGCCTTACACGTGCTAGGCTAGTGCTCCACCACTGAGCTTCATTCCAGCCGTATTCAAAGTTTTATTTTGAGACAGGGTCTGGCCAAGTTGCCCAGGTGGACCTTGAACTTGCCTCCTCCTGTCTCAGCCTCCTGGGTGCTGGGATTACAGGGGTTTCATCTCTTCCTCGTGATAGTAATGGCTTCCCTCACTGCATGGCCCAGCCCTTTGCTTGCTGTTTCTTTTAATCCTCATAACAGCTCCATAAGAAATAGAAACTTGGGGCTGGGGTTGTGGCTCAGGGGTAGAGCACTCTCCTCGCACATGATAGACCCTGGATTTGATCCTCAGCACCACGTAAAAATAAATAAACAAAATAAAGATTTTGTGTCCATGTATAACTTGAAAAATATTAAAAAAAGAAAGAAAGAAATAGACACTTCATGCTCCCAGCCCTGGGAGCCCTGGAGTGGACCCGTCAAGAGTCGGGCCAGATTTGAATGTGGGTCCGTCTGCCTTGAGCCTCCTCCTTAAATGTTCCTCTCCAGGGAGGACCCCGAGGTCCAGGCTCTCCCTGACAGGGCTTCAAGCTCCTCTCCCCTTTGCTTTGTAAGTGCTGCTTCCTGGTTGAGAAAATAGGCAAAAGGAGGGTGTTCCTGGAGAAAACGCGTCTGGACACCCTGGGTAGGCGGGTCCCTCTGGGCTGTGACCTGCTGCTCCCTGGGAGCACATGTGGCTGTACCATGTGGCCCAGCTCTCCTCCCGCCCTCTGCTCGTGGCAGGCACTCGCTGCACGTGATCATGGATGAAATCTACATGCTGTCCGTGTTCCAGGAGTCGCTCGAGTTCCGCAGCGTCCTGAGCCTGGAGAGGTGAGGCTCCTGGGCTCCGCTGACCACCAGCCCCACTGGCCTCTCTGTGGCTGGGCCCACAGGGTGTGACCTGGCCAGGGCCATGCTGCTCACACCTGGCTGACCCAAAGGGTCCTCAGGCCCCAAGAAGGTGGTGGCTGGGCTGCATCCGTGGATTTGAGATTGTTCTGTGGAGACCCTGAGACCTCCAACCCGGGGCCCTCGGACTCCAGAGGGCAGATGGGAAACTGGCTGCTGGCCGTTCCTTCGTGTCCAGTGGAGCTGCGGTTCCTCCCCCCTCCCTCTTTCCCTCCTTCCCTGCCTCCCTCCTTCCTTCCTTCCTCTCATTCAAGGAGCAAATAAGCGCTTTGGGCTGTTTAAATTAGTGGCCTTATCCATTAGATTGCGTCTGAGCACAGAATTTATAACCAAGATACCTTGGACACACTTGGACCACATCGTCTGCGAAGTCTGTATTGTGACCCCGAGGCAGGATGACAGTTCCTGATGTTCCTACCGACTTTTCAGCCCTGCTGTGGCCTTTCTGTCACTTGTCTCTCAAAAGCTCTGTGAGGACGATGGCATGTGGAGTGTGACTCCCATTCATTTTATGCATTAGGAGAGTGAGACACAGAGAAAATAGAGACTTGCCCATGAGCCTTGGGTAGTCATGGGAACAATATCTATGGGGCATCTCTCTGTGCCTGGCCCTGTGCTAGTGCTGGGGAACATCAGTGAACGACCAAGACCTTGGCCCTTCCCATGTCGAATCTTTGATAAACCCCAAACCATAGCAGCACAACACCCAGGTAGTCATTTTGACCTCGGTGGTGGCAAGTGCTAAATGGAGAATTTTGGGGAGCTCTGGGATGACCTGGTGGGGTACCCCACTGGCTGGAGAGAGTCGGGAGGTCTTTGAGGAATTGATACTTGAGCTGTATTCTAGATCAGAAGTTGGCAAATTTCTCCTCTAAGGGGCCAGATGGCACATAAATTTAAGGCTTTACAGGCCTTAGGGCCTCTCCCTCAACTCTGTCATGCACATTCTGTCAGCCAGTGAGCGCGGCTCTGACCTGATGAAACCTTATTTATGAAAACAGACCCCAGGTAGATTTTCCTGCAGTCTGTTGTTTGCTAACCCTGCTCTAAGGGATGCACAGGAATTGGTGGTTCTGAGAGATGGAAACAGGGCCAGGACCCAGGACCAGATCCGTCCATCCATCTCCTCATTTGTTCGTGGAAATGGGCCTGGGCACCCTGGTTCTGGCTGCCTCTGTTCCCACACTGTGCCCTCTGCAGGCTGCCCGACCCCCAGAAGACCCACGTACTGTGGGGCATGAGCAAGGTGAGTGTCTGGCTGGCTGCGGGGAGTCAGAGGGATGGGAGGCAGACAGGTGGGTGGAATCAGCTCCCTCTGTGGAGGGTGGTCACGGCCTCGGCTGTCTCTTCTTGCAGGACTTCGGGATGTCCGGGCTCCGCTTTGGCACGCTGTACACAGAAAACCAGGACGTGGCCACCGCTGTGGCTTCCCTCTGTCGCTATCACGGCCTCAGTGGCCTGGTCCAGTACCAGGTGTCAAAGCTGCTCCAGGACCGTGGTGACTGCCTGGGTTTGGTGCCCTGAAAGGGGGGGGGGAGGGTTATGGTCTGTCTCTGGCCCTCCAGGGATCAGTGGCTGTATCTTGCTTGCAGGTTCAGAAAGCCAGGTCAGATGGCAAAGAGACCTGTCATGGCCACCATTTACTGAGCCCTGCAGGTGCTCTTGCTGTATCTCATTTGTTCCTCCCCAGGATCCTAGGAAATTCAAAATCTTATATTTTCTTCATCATGAGGAAAAGAAAGACCACATACCCCACCTCCACAGTAACACCTAACATTGTGAAAAACACAGGCGACGTCACCGGCTGAGCAGGAGGCAGAGCAGCTGGAACTCTCATGCATTGCTGCTGGGGATTCAGGTGGTTCAGCCACTTTGACAGCCATTTGCCAGTTTCTCATGAAAACAATGACCACGCCACCCAGCCATCCCACCTCTAGATAGTGCACACACATGCATGCAAAAACCCACGTGGAAATGAAGCTGGAAACAATCTGGTTGTTCTTCCCTGAGTGAGGGGTACAGACACCACCACATGGACACATCCACGCATGAAGTGCTTCTGCAGTAAGATCCCCGACAGCACAGATTCGTCCTGGAGGTGTTAGGCTGGTGAAGGAAGCTAGTCTCAATGGATTACATACCATAATGTTCCACTTCCTGGGCATTTTGCAAAAGGCAAACTAGAGTGATGGAAGCAGATCAGGTTGTGGGGCAGAGGCCAACGTGGCTGTAAGTGGCATGAGGGTGTTTTCTGGAGTGAGGGAACCGTTCCTAATCCTGCCTACGGTGGTAGGCACACAATTACATAGATGGGTGATCATCCGTCAGTGCCTGGCTGGGATCTGGCCCTTGGTCTTTGTGGCTCCAAAGCCTCACTTTGTAACCAGGGACATCTTCGGTTTGCTCTGCATCCTGAGGAGCTTTGTGCTCTGGGCTCCCACTGGGCGTGTGGAGGCTGGAGCTGGAGGCCTCAGGGTTGAGGGGGGGGGGCTTTCAGGGACCCCTGAATTCCTGCCCCTCCTGATCCTCCCTCTCAGACTGGATCAACCGCGTGTACCTGCCTGAAAACCTTGCCCGGCTCAAGGCTGCCCACACCTATGTCTCAGAGGAGCTCAGGGCCCTGGGGGTCCCCTTCCTGAGTCGTGGGGCAGGCTTCTTCATCTGGGTTGACCTGAGGAAGGTGAGCTGGGGTGCAGGCTGGCGGGGCACAAGCCTTCCTCCAGCAGGTGAGAGGCCTGGGGGTCTCCTCTGTGTCCTGAGCCTCTACCCGCCCCTTTCCAGTACCTGCGCAAGGCCACCTTTGAGGAGGAGATGCTGCTGTGGCGCCGTTTCCTGGACAATAAGGTGCTGCTGTCCTTTGGCAAGGCCTTTGAGTGTAAAGAGCCCGGCTGGTTCCGCGTGGTCTTCTCAGACAGGCCTCAGCGGCTTCGCCTGGGTGAGCAGCCGCCTGTCGCGCCCCTCGCAAGGGTTTGCTGGTCCCCACCTGAGCAGCACCAGCGCTCACAGCCCTCACTTCTCCTTCTCAGGGATGCAGAGGGTCCGGCAGGTGCTTGAGAGCAACCCCAAGTGACAGAGGAAGCCCCTCCCTGGCAGGCCCAGGAGCCCAGGGACCAGGGCAGATGGGCTGCTCAGTGTCTGGTCAGCAGCCACTGCTTCCCACCTGGACCATCTGGATCTGGGGCTGCAAGACGGGCTGGACTTGCCCCGAGGACCTCTTTCCTGCCCGTCTGGGTGGCAGCAGGAGACTCCTTAAGCTGAGCTTCATCTTGGCCATTGCTGTCCCCTATTAAACAACCTGGGACCCCTAGACGTCTCTGTGTCTCTGTCTGAGTCATTTGTGGAACAGGGGAGTGGAGAGGGCTCCTGGCCACCGCCCTCAGCTACAGGAGGAGGGCAGAGCCCACAAGCCACCTGGACCTTCTTGGTGATGGCGTCTGCATGCTTCTTTGTTGCCAGGGAAACAAACCAGAGGAGCAGTGCACACAGAGTAAGCCAAGAAGGAAAAGGAAGTGACAACCTGCTAGGGGGAAGGGGGTAAAGTCAGTCTGTTCAGATCTGAGCACATCAGGAACCTAGTAAGGTCTCAGCTGGGGACCAGAGGACAGGACCCCAAGGTGGGAGTCAGGAGGGGCTTCTCTATGGGCATTGAAGTGGCCCCTCAGGATCGGGACTCTCCTCCTACCTGGAAAGGAGCTCTCTTCTCTGACATCCCCAAAGCAGAGTAGCCCAGCAATGGCTATGGGGGAATTTTGGGACTGGAACCCAGAACCGAGGCTGCCATGGTATTGGGCTGACCAAGGGTGACCCGCCTGGCTAAGTGGACCCGAGGTTGCCTGCCCCACCTGCAGGTGTGCTTTAGTTGAGAGCCTAAATGTGCTTTCTGATCCTCAAGCTGTGTGCTGAGGAGCTTCTCAGCTGCCCACACCCCTGCTTAGGAAAGCTGACTCAGCTGGGCACAGAGTGCTCGCCTGTCCTCCCTGCTACTCAGGATGCTGAGGCAGGAGGATCTCCTGAGCCCATGAGTTCAAGGTCAGCCTAGGAAACAATGCAAGAGGCCACTTCAAAAAGAGAAAGAAGAAAACGTGGACTCTGACTCTTTTTTTTTTTTAGCATATTTTTTATTTATTTTGTGGACTCTGTGAATGAAACATATGTGTAAACTGTAAGATTTAGTGTCTTTCCAAATATTACAATTTTTCATTATAATATATGTATTTACATTTTTTTCATTATAACATAAAAATCTACCACAAAATTTAAACAATTGATGAACATTCTATCATAAGTAAATACTGGATTTATTTTTCTTTCATTTGTTTCTTTTTTTTTTTAATTGGTCGTTCATAACATTACATAGTTCTTAATACATCATATTACACGGTTTGATTCAAGTGGATTATGAACTCCCGCTTTTACCCTGTATACAGATTGCTGTATCACATCAGTTTCCCTTCCATTGATTGACATATTGCCTTTCTAGTGTCTGATGTATTCTGCTGTCTGTCCTATTCTCTACTATCCCCCCTCCCCTCCCCTCCCCTCCCCTCCCCTTTTCTCTCTCTACCCCTTCTACTGTAAATCATTTCTTCCATTTGTATTAACTTGTCTTACCCCTCCTTTCCTCTTATATGACATTTTGTATAACCCTGAGGATCGCCTTCCATTTCCATGCAATTTCCCTTCTCACTCCCTTTCCCTCCCACCTCTCATCCCTGTTTAATGTAAATCTTCTTCTCAAGCTCTTCGTCCCTACCCTGTCCTTGTTTACTCCCCTTATATCAAAGGAGTCATTTGGTATTTGTTTTTTAAATATTGACTAGCTTCACTTAGCATAATCTGCTCTAATGCCATCCATTTCCCTCCAAATCCTATGATTTTGTCATTTTTTAATGCAGAATAATACTCCATAGTATATAAATGCCACATTTTTTTTATCCATTCATCTATTGAAGGGCATCTAGGCTGGTTCCACAGTCTTGCTATCGTGAATTGAGCTGCTATGAACATCGATGTAGCAGTGTCCCTGTAGCATGCTCTTGTTAGGGCTTTAGGGAATAGACCGAGAAGGGGAATAGCTGGGTCAAATGGTGGTTCCATTCCCAGCTTTCCGAGAAATCTCCATACTGCTTTCCAGATTGGCTGCACCAATTTGCAGTCCCACCAGCAATGAACAAGAGTGCCCTTTTCCCCGCATCCTCTCCAGCACTTATTGTTGTTTGACTTCCTAATGGCTGCCAGTCTTACTGGAGTGAGATGGTATCTTAGGGTAGTTTTGATTTGCATTTCTCTGACTGCTAGCGATGGTGAGCATTTTTTCATGTACTTGTTGATTGATTGTAGGTCCTCCTCTGAGAAGTGTCTGTTCAGGTCCTTGGCCCATTTATTGATTGGGTTATTTGTTATCTTATTGTCTAATTTTTTGAGTTATTTGTATATTCTGGTTATTAGGGCTCTATCTGAAGTGTGTGGAGTAAAGATTTGTTCCCAGGATGTAGGCTCCCTGTTTATCTCTCTTATTGTTTCTTTTGCTGAGAAAAAACTTTTTAGTTTGAGTAAGTCCCATTTGTTGATTCTATTTGTTAACTCTAGCGCTATGGGTGTCCTATTGAGGAATTTGGAGCCCGATCCCACAGCGTGTAGATCATAACCAACTTTTTCTTCTATCAGATGCCGTGTCTCTGATTTAATATCAAGCTCCTTGATCCATTTTGAGTTATCTTTTGTGCACGGCGAGAGATAGGGATTCAGATTCATTTTGGTGCAAATGGATTTCCAGTTTTCCCAGCACCATTTGTTGAAGATGCTATCCTTCCTCCATTGCATGCTTTTAGCCCCTTTATCAAAAATAAGATAGTTGTAGTTTTGTGGATTGGTTACTGTGTCCTCTATTCTGTACCATTGGTCCACCCTCCTGTTTTGGTACCAGTACCATGCTGTTTTTGTTACTATTGCTCTGTAGTATAGTTTGAAGTCTGGTATCGCTATACCGCCTGATTCACACTTCCTGCTTAGTATTGTTTTTGCTATTCTGGGTCTTTTATTATTCCATATGAATTTCATGATTCTTTTATCAATTTCTACAACATATGCTGTTGGGATTTTGATTGGCATTGCATTGAACTTATATAGGACTTTTGGTAATATCGCCATTTTGATGATGTTAGTTCTGCCTATCCATGAGCAGGGTATATTTTTCCATCTTCTAAGGTCTTCTTCTATGTCTTTCTTTAGGGATCTGTAATTTTCATTGTATAAGTCTTTCACCTCTTTTGTTAGGTTGATTCCCAAGTATTTTATTTTTTGGGGGGATATTGTGAATGGAGTAGTTGTCCTCATTTCCGTTTCAGAGGATTTGTCGCTGATATACAGGAATGCCTTTGATTTATGCGTGTTGATCTTATATCCTGCCACTTTGCTGAATTCATTTATTAGCTCTAATAGCATCTTTGTAGACCCTTTAGGGTCTGCTAGGTATAGAATCATATCATCTGCAAATAGTGATAATTTAAGTTCTTCTTTTCCTATTTTTATGCCTTTAATTTCTTTCGTCTGCCTAATTGCTCTGGCCAGTGTTTCAAGGACTATGTTGAACAGAAGTGGTGAGAGAGGGCATCCCTGTCTTGTACCAGATCTTAGAGGGAATGCCTTCAATTTTTCTCCATTCAGAATGATGCTGGCCTGTGGCTTATCATAGATTGCTTTTACAATGTTGAGGTATGATCCAGTTATCCCTAATTTTTCTAGAGTTTTGAACATAAAGGGATGCTGTACTTTGTCGAATGCTTTTTCTGCATCTATCGAGATGATCATATGGTTCTTATTTTTAAGTCTATTGATGTGGTGGATAACATTTATTGATTTCCGTATATTGAACCAACCTTGCATACCAGGGATGAATCCTACTTGATCATGGTGTATAATTTTTTTGATATGTATTTGAATCCGATTCGCCAGAATTTTATTGAGGATTTTTGCATCAAGGTTCATTAGAGATATTGGTCTGTAGTTTTCTTTCTTTGAGGTGTCTTTGTCTGGTTTCGGAATCAGGGTGATGTTGGCCTCGTAGAATGAATTTGGAAGTTCTCCCTCTTTTTCTATTTCCTGAAATAGCTTGAAAAGTATTGGTGTTAGTTCCTCTTTAAAGGTTTTGTAAAACTCTGCTGTATACCCGTCCGGTCCTGGGCTTTTCTTAGTTGGTAATCTTTTGATGGTTTCTTCTATTTCCTCTATTGTTATTGGTCTGTTTAGGTTGTCTATATCCTCCTGACTCAATCTGGGCAGATCATAAGACTTAAGGAATTTATCTATGCCTTCACTATCTTCTATTTTATTGGAGTATAAGGATTCAAAATAATTTCTGATTATCTTCTGTATTTCTGAAGTGTCTGTTGTGATATTGCCTTTTTCATCCCGTATGCTAGTAATTTGGGTTCTCTCTCTTCTTCTCTTCGTTAGCATGGCTAAGGGTCTGTCAATTTTATTTATTTTTTCAAAGAACCAACTTTTAGTTTTGTCAATTTTTTCAATTGTTTCTTTTGTTTCAGTTTCATTAATTTCAGCTCTGATTTTAATAATTTCTTGCCTTCTACTTCTTTTGCTGTTGTTTTGCTCTTCTTTTTCTAGGATTTTGAGATGAAGTATGAGATCATTTATTTGTTGGTTTATTCTTTTTTTGAGGAATGAACTCCAAGCAATGAATTTTCCTCTTAGAACTGCTTTCAATGTGTCCCATAGGTTCCGATATGTTGTGTCTGTGTTTTCATTTAACTCTAAGAAGTTTTTAATTTCCTCCTTGATGTCTTCTAAAACCCATTGATCATTCAGCAACCTATTGTTCATTCTCCAAGTGATGCTTGATTTTTCCTTCCTACTTTTATCGTTGAATTTCAGTTTCATTCCATTGTGATCAGATAAGATGCATGGTGTTATCTCTACCCCTTTATATTGTCTAAGAGTTGCCCTGTGACATAATATATGGTCTATTTTTGAGAAGGTTCCATGTGCTGCTGAGAAAAAAGTGTAACTACTTGATGTTGGGTGGTATAGTCTATATATGTCAATTAAGTCTAGATTGTTAATTGCGTTATTGAGTTCTATAGTTTCCTTATTTAACTTTTGTTTGGAAGATCTGTCCAGTGGTGAGAGAGGTGTGTTGAAGTCTCCCATGATTATTGTATGGTGGTCTATTAGACTCTTAAACTTGAGAAGAGTTTGCTTGATGAACACAGCTGCGCCATTATTTGGGGCATATATATTTATGATTGTCATGTCTTGTTGGTGTATGGTTCCCTTGAGCAGTATGACGTGTCCTTCTTTATCCCTTTTGATTAACTTTGGTTTGAAATCTATTTTATTAGATATGAGTATGGCCACTCCTGCTTGTTTCCGCAGTCCATATGAGTGGTATGATTTTTCCCAACCTTTCACCTTCAGTCTATGAATATCTTTTCCTATCAGATGCGTCTCCTGTAGGCAGCATATTGTTGGGTCTTGTTTTGTGATCCATTCTGCTAGCCTGTGTCTCTTGATTGGTGAGTTTAAGCCATTAACATTTAGGGTTATTATTGAGATATGGTTTGTTCTTCTAGCCATATTTATTTATTGATGTTACTAAACCTGATTTGTTATCCTCTTTGACTACTTTCCCCCCTTTACTGTCCTACCTCCCATTGTTGGTTTTCAATGTTATTTTCCATTTCCTCTTCCTGTAATGTTTTGCCAAGGATTTTTTGAAGAGATGGTTTTCTAGCTGCGAATTCTTTTAACTTTTGTTTATCGTGGAAGGTTTTAATTTCATCTTCTATCCTGAAGCTTAATTTCGCCGGATACACGATTCTTGGTTGGAACCCATTTTCTTTCAGTGTTTGAAATATGTTATTCCAGGATCTTTTAGCTTTCAGAGTCTGTGTCGAGAGATCAGCTGTTATCCTGATGGTTTACCCCTAAATGTAATCTGCTTTCTTTCTCTTGCAGCTTTTAAAATTCTCTCCTTATTCTGTATGTTGGACATTTTCATTATAATGTGTCTAGGTGTGGATCTCTTATGATTTTGCATATTCGGCGTCCTGTAGGCTTCTAGGATTTGGGATTCTGTCTCATTCTTCAAGTCTGGGAAGTTTTCTCGTATTATTTCACTGAATAGACTGTTTATTCCTTTGGTTTGGAGCTCTGTGCCTTCTTGTATCCCAATGACTCTTAAATTTGGTCTTTTGATATTGTCCCATATTTCTTGGATGTTCTGCTCATGGTTTCTTAGCAGACTTGCTGAGCTGTCTATGTTCTTTTCCAGTTGAAATACTTTGTCTTCATTGTCTGATGTTCTCTCTTCTAAGTGATCTACTCTGCTGGTAGTATTCTCAATTGAGTTTTTAAGTTGGTTTATTGTTTCCTGCATTTCTAGGATTTCTATTTGTTTGTTTTTTATTACCTCTATCTCCCTGTGAAATTGATCTTTTACTTCCTGGATTTGTTTGTCAATGTGATCTTTCATTGTCTGATTTTGCTGTCTCATGTCTTCCTTGAGACTCCAGATAATCTGAAGCATGTATATCCTGAACTCTTTATCTGACATTCCATCAGTTGCAGCTATTACCTCTTCTAATGTTGAGTTGACCTGCATAGCTTGTAGTCCTTTCTTTCCTTGTCTTTTCATACTGCTCGCGTTTCTTTCTGCTTGGTGCAACTGTTGTGTTTTTGAAATTTACCCCCTGGCCTGTCTTTCCAGTGGGCTGCAGGTATCTTTGCTCCCCCCGCTCTGGCACCTTGCCGCTCCCCAGTGTGCGCCACAGACTCCAGCCGCAGGGCGATTGCCTATCAGGCTATGCACCCCTCCGTGCGGAGAAAAGGAGCTCCCACAGCCGAACTTTTCACGATGGAAATCTGTCTGGAGCCCCTCGATTTCGCTGGAAATTGGCGGCGGCCGACTACGGGTTCGGGCGGGGCAGCCCAAGCCGCTCAGGGTGACCGCCGCTTGCAAAAGCGGTTGCTGGCTCCGGGACTTGATTTCTGCACCCGCCGAGGTGCTACCTCTGGAGCCGGGTAGCTGCGGCCGCGTGGTTAGGGACCCGAAGGGAGAAGCAGCTGCTCCCAGAGCGAGCGCTATGCCTTCCGGGGGAGCCCGGATGGCGGAGGCCCACTGCGGGTTCGGGCGGGGCGGCCCAAGCCGCTCAGGGTGACCGCCGCTTGCAAAAGCGATTGCTGGCTCCGGGACTTTACTTCTGCCCCCGCCGCGTTGCCACCTGTGGAGCCGGTTAGCTGTGGCCGCGTGGTTAGGGACCGGGATGGAGAAACAGCTGCTCCCAGAGTGAGCACTATGCCTTCCGGGGGAGCCCGGATGGCGGAGGCCCACTGCGGGTTCGGGCGGGGCGGCCCAAGCCGCTCAGGGTAACCGCCGCTTGCAAAAGCGATTTCTGGCTCCGGGACTTTACTTCTGCACCCGCCGCGTTGCCACCTGTGGAGCTGGTTAGCTGTGGCCGCGTGGTTAGGAACCGGACAGGTGGGGTGGCTGCTTGCAAAGCGAGAGCTAGGCCTCCCGGGGGAGCCCCTTGCCGGGGTGGCTAATGTCTGCGGACTAGACCTCTGTGCCCGAGTGGCCGCCCAAGATCCACTTCTCTGGGACAAACTGTCACTTCCAATAAACCTACCAGATCACGGCTGCTCTCCTCTAAAGGGAATTTTGCTAGGAGCTCCTCCATATGTAGGCTGCAGCTGTCCAGGTGGGACTTTCTTATCCCGTTAAAGTGGAGACGTGGGAGTCGCTGCTTCCTCGCCGGCCGCCATGTTGGATCCTCTCTGGACTCTGACTCTTAACTTCTTCTTTAAGACAACAGAAGTGAAACCAGTACTTCTATTCTCTAATCCATGTTATTTTTTAGTTTCTTTTCTCCCTCTGTTTTGATCTGAAGGTGTGCAGACCCAACACTGGGGGAATCACATGCCTCATTTCTGACTCACAGTCCTTGGGAGCTGACCCCATTATCTTCCATATTTATAAATCAGAGACTGAGTTTAAAGAGAGTGACCAATGGCTGAACTGTCACAGAGCTCCAGCCTCAGAGCCAGGTGCAGGCAGAGTTGCTTTGGGTTGCACTCTGTGCTCTTTCCAGTATCAACCAACTCCCAGCATCGGTTTATTTCTCTGTTCTCTCTTAGATATTTCCGGATTTTTAAATTATCTTCCTCTACTTTTTTGTAAATTATATATCCTGTTTCTTTTCCTTCTGGTTGTTAGCCTATATACTATAACACATATGTATAACTTCTAGTCTAAAATTGGTACCTTTACCCTTCTTCCAAAGAGCCTTAGAATACCAGTAATCTTTTGTAAACTATGATCCCTGGATATTTTTGTTGTCTATTTTGTTTTAGTATTTTTTTAGCTGTAGTTCGATCACAATACCTTTATTTTATGTATTTTTTTTTACGTGGTGCTGAGGATTTACCTAGCGCCGCACATGTGCTGGGCAGTCACTCTACTGCTGAGCCACAACCCTAGTCTCTTTTGTTGTCTATTTTAATTTTGCCTTTTAACTGCAAAATCTTGCTTTACATTGGCAGTGTTTGCTTGGATTTGTCACATATTCATTTCAACCATCTAGGTCTTTTGTTTGGGGTCCCTTTCTTTCTGTCTGGTGACACTTGAATATCCTTTGGTGGGGCTCTTAGCTTTTGCTTCTTTGACATGTCTCTACTTTACCTATTTTTTTTTTTGCTACAAACTGGTAAAAGAAACAATCAAATAGGATAGAAATTATAAATATGTATGCCCCAAACATGGGTGTGTATAATTATATAAAAAGACACTACTCCAATGGAAGCATCAGATAGACCCCAGTATAATAATTTGGTGATTACAATTCATCTCTATCACCATTAGATAGACCATGCAGACATAAACTCAGTAAAGACTCTTTAGTCTTTAAAGACCTGAAAAATATTACAAATCAAATGGATTTAACAGACATCTGTAGAATATTTCATCCTACAAGAACTGAATATACTTTCTTTTCAGTGATTCATGGAACATTCTGCAATATAGACAATATTCTAGTTTACAAAAAAATTAGCAAATATGAAAAAAAAATTCCTTGCATCTTATCATATCATAATGGAATGACATTAGAAATAAAAAAAAAACAGCCAGGTGGGATGGGGCATACCTGTAATCCCAGTGGTTAGGGCACTGAGGCAGAAGAATTGTGAGTTCAAAGCCAGCCTCAGCAAAAGAGAGGCCCTAAGCAACTCAATGAGACCCTGTCTCTAAATAAAATACAAAATATGGCTGGGGATGTGTGCCAAAAAAGAAAGAAAGAAAGAAAGAAAGAAAGAAAGAAAGAAAGAAAGAAACAAACAAACAAAGAAAGAAATCAACAAAACAAAATCCTACGAAACTATATAAACACAATGGAGATTGAACAATATGGCTGTTGAATGATGATGGGTAATAGAATGAATGAAAGGAGAAATTCAAAAATTCTTAGACTCAAATGAAAATAATGACAGAATATATCAGAACCTTGGGGACACTATTAAGTCAATTGTAAGAGGAAAGTTCATCCTTTGAGTACCTACAGGAAAAATCAGAAAGACCCTAATAAATGACCTAATGATGGATCTCAAGTTCCTTGAAACAGAAGAATGAACCAATTCCAAAGCCAGTTGAAGAAATGTTGCAATTAAGATCAGAGGTGAAATCAATGTACATAATAAAATATACAAAGGATAAATGAAATAAAGAATTGGTTTTTGGAAAAGGTAAAGATTATTAATAAGTCCCTAGCCTAACAAAATAGAGAAGGCCCACATTTACAAAATTGTGATGTAAAAGGGGAAATCAATACATTCTCACAGAAATCCAGCATATCATTCAGGAATATTTTGAAAACTTACACTCTTATAAATTATAAAAACCTCAAACAAATTGTGACATTTCTGACAAATGAAATCTTCCAAAACTGAGTCCAGAGGACATGGAAAACCCAAACAGAAAAAAAATGAGATAGAAGCACCAATAAAAAAATCCTTCCAGCAAAGTAAAGGGAAGCCCAGATGGATTCTCAGTGAATTCTACATACATTTAAAGAATAACATCAATACTCCTTGAATTATTCCATGAAAGAGAAATAAGTGGAATACTTCCAAATTCATTCTATGAAACCAATATTCACATTCACACCAAAACCACATAATGATACATCAGGGAAAGAAAACTACAGAAAAATACCCCTCATGGACTTAAAGGAAAAAATACTAATAAAATATTAGCAAATCATGTTCAACAATACTTTACCTCATAAAGAATACTTTACCTCATAAAGAAGTTTATTTTGTTCCATAAACACAAGGATAGTTTAATATAAACCAATCAGTGAACATAATTCATCACATAAATAGACTGAAGGACTTAGTCATCTCAATAGAAGAAGAGAAGGCCTTGACAAAATTCTGCACCCGTTTATGATAAAAACAGGAAAAAGCTAGGAAGAGAAAGAGCTTACCTCAAGATCAAAAAGGATATTTAAGAAAAAAACAAAACCAGCCTCATAATAAATGTGAAAAACTGAAAGCATTTCCCTTAAAATCTGGACAAGACAAGGATGGCCACTCCCACCATTTCTATTCAATACAAAGCTAGATCATTTTTGCAAGAGTAGTGAATTAGGGCTGGGGATGTGGCTCCGGCGGTGGCGCGCTCACCTGGCATGCATGCAGCCCGGGTTCAATCCTCAGCACCGCATACAGGCAGGGATGTTGTGTCTGCCGAAGACTAAAAAATAAATATTAAAATTCTCTCTCTCTCTCTCTCTCTCTCTCTCTCTCTCTCTCTTTAAAAAAAAGAGTAGTGAATTAAAGTAGGAAGGCAAAATGCACACTATCTCCGTTTGCAGATGATATGATCCTTTATGTAGAAGACCCAAAAACTCCATCAAAAGGCTGCTAGTGCTAATAAACAATTTAGCAAAGTTGCAGGTTCCAAAATTAACATACAAATAATGAATGGCCTTTCTATACACCAATAACTATTCTGCTGAGAAAGAAATTAGAAAAACAATTTCATTCACAATGGCCTCAAAAATTACCTAGAAATGAATCCAACCAAGGATGTGAATGATCTCTACAATGAAAACTATAGAACATTGAAGAAAGAAATTGAAGATGACTTCAGAAATGAAAAAACACCCCTTATTCATGGGTAGACAGAATGAGTATCATAATTAAAGTAGATATACTGCCAAAAGCAATATGTAGATTCAATTAAATCGTCCTTCAAAATACCTATGATATTCTTGGGCTGGGGATGTGGCTCAAGCCATAACACACTCGCCTGGCATGTGTGCAGCCCAGGTTCAATCCTCAGCACCACATACAAACAAAGATGTTGTGTCCACTGAAAACTAAAAAATAAATATTAAAAAATTCTCTCTCTCTCTCTCTTTAAAAAAATATCTATGATATTCTTGACAGAAATAGAAAAAATAGCCCTAAATTCATTTTAGGAAGAATAAAAGACCCAGAATAGACAAAGCAATCCAGGCCAAAAAGCAATGCTAGAGGTCTTGTGATACCTGACTCAAATTATTCTATAGAGCTATAGTAATTTTTTTTAAAAAGTGTATGGTATTGGGATAAAAACAGACACAGAGACCAGTGGTACAGAATTGAAGACACCAAGACAATCCCACACATCTACATTCATCTAATCCTTGACAAAGATACCAAAAACAGAGATAGGAGAAAAGATAGCCTTTTAAACAAATAATGCTGGGAAAACAGTTACCCATATGTAGGAGAATGGAGTTGAGCCTTGTGTCTCACCCAGCACAGAAATCATCCTAAAATGGATTGAAAACCTAGTAGTTAGAACAGAAAGTATGCAACTCCTAGAAGAAAATATAGGGCTCACACTCCAGCGTACAGGCACAGAAGATGACTTTCTCAGTACATCCCTGAATCTCAAGAAATGATGTCAAGAATAAATAAATGGAATGGCATCAAATTTACAAACTTCTACACAACAAAGGAAACAGGAATGTGAAAAGACGACCTATTATAATGGAGTAAAATCTTTGCTAGCTACGCTTCTGACAGAGGATTAATATCTAGAAAATATAAATAGCTCATAAAACATTCCAAAGTCAAATAACACCATTAATGATTGGGTAGACAAATTAGATAGACACTTCTGGAAAGAAGAAATACATATGGCCAACATAAAAAGATGGAAAAATGTTCAACCTCATTAGCAGTTAGGGAAATGCACATCCTTAGAGTCTGTCAAGATTCTCCTTTTTAATACTTGACATTGAAGCAATTAGCAAATGGTTAACTCTGTTGACTCTACCTTCAAACTCTATGGGAATCATTTTCTCCTCATTAAAGAAGTCTCTAGACCAAACCACCATATTCTTATTCCTGGAATAAGTCTTCTCATCCATGCTTCTACATTGAGTTTTGCTCTCATATATTTCCCAGCCTGTAACAAGGGTGATTTTAAAATTTAATCAAGATCATGTGATGTCCCTCTCAGGCCTCCAATGGATGGCTTCTCACACTTAAAATGCAATTTCAAGAGAGGCTGCTCTTGGGCTTCTTCAGCCCATAGGCCTGGTGGAGGGGTCTGGCCATAGCCGCTGCTAGGGTGATGCTGGCCCTATGACCCGGGTTAAGGCTGGCCTGGGCGCAGGTGTGGGCAGGGCGACTCCCTTGGGGAGCAGCCTGCAGTGACAGACCCGGTGTGGGAGTGTGGGCCAAACCATGTTGCCTTGGTTACCAGCCCCTCCTCGCCCAGCTCCAGCCCCACTGCCGATCCAGGCCCCAGGCACGCGTGCCCCCAGCCTCCGGCCACAGCCCACGCTGGAGGTGGCATGGTGGAGAAGCTGGAGAAGCGCTGCCTGCTGCAGAGGGAAGGTGTGGACACTGGTTCTGGGAGCTGCCATCCCCGCAACGTGTGCAGGTCCCCTGCGGCCTGCGGGACCTGTGCATTCAGCTTGAGCACCACTTTCTCGCCTCCTTCGAGGACTTCGCCAAGGACTGCTACCACTTTACAAGCGACTTGGCCATCAAGGTCAACAACGCAGATGACCTGGGCAGCCCCACCAACCGGATGGACGAGGTGGCGCAGCAAGCTGCTGGGTGGCTGGCCGCTGGGCTCGGAGCTGCAGGAGGCTGTGGCCTTGCTCCCTCACAAGGTTACTCGCATCTACTCCACTGTCCCCAACTATGGGCTGCCACGCAAGGAGGGCCGCACTGGTGATGAGCTCCTGCTGCTCTTCACTGTGGCCTCTACTCTCCCGGCCTTCAGTTCCCACCAGCAGCAGGTCCTGAGCCAGAAGCTCATGCACGTTCAGAGCAGCCTGAGCTGCAGCAGCGGTGGGGATGGTGGTCCTGGGGACAAAAGCACTCTGGGCCCAGCGGCCTCTACCCACCTGTCCTGCCTGCCACAAAATGGCTCCCCAACCAGGGGCCCTGCTCCCCAGCATCAGCACCCCTCTGCACTTTCATGGAGGAGTCACTGCCAAAGAATCCTTGCTCTGGCACTGGGGACAGGTCCACCTGGAGCACCAGCAGTGCCCAGCATCCGCAGCAACCATGATACCTCCTCAAGCTGGGGCCAGAAACAGTTTAACAGTTTTATGTTTTGACAGTTGTCATGGAGTGCTTTCTGATTGATGGGTAAGGATCATGTGAGCCAGCAGGGCTCACCATTGGACAGCTCTTCATGGGGGATGGGGAAGTTAATCTTTGGAGCAGGGGCGACTCCCAACATTCCCCCCTCTTTGTTATTAAATGAGAGTGGCATCCACTCATTCTAGTTGCTTCCTGCTGACATGGGGCGGTTTGGGAGAATCAGAGGGGATGGAAGTAAGGAGCCCCCACAGGAGGGCAGAAAAGATCGGCATAACTTCAGGAACCAGATCAACGAAGGTTCCTTGCCACCACAGATCCATGATGATGTCAGTCCATTCGGCTTAGGTCTCCACTGGAGGTATCATCAGTAGCCAGGAGTTGGTAATCCCTGAGGAGAAGTTGGTTAAAAGCTTGATTAGAAATTTTTTACCCACCTGAGTCTGAATGAACTTTATGATAAAGGGAAGGAACAGGCACAGGGAGTTTTTATAGCCCAAATCTAATGGGGTCTCTGAGTCTGCAGGTTGCCTTGTTGGCACAAGGGGGGTTCAGCCTTGAGCAGGGGCTTGGGCATTTGAGCTTGAAGCAAACAGGGGATAAAGAACAGACAGAGGGTTTGAGAAGCCAGGTCATCTTGCAGCTAACTTTGTTTGGCATGCCCTGCAGACCAGCCTGTCTTGCACCTAACAACCTCAATTCCACTCTTCATTCCTAGACCAATCTAGCTCCCTCTCCTCTTTATTAAGGCTGCTCTTCAAATTCTCTCCTACCTGGGTGTCTCTGAAACCAGCTTGCTTCTCTCTTTACCTTTCTCAAAATATCCCAGCTTTCTAAACCAGCTTGCTTCTCTCACTTATCACTGTTCTAGTCACACCAAGAAAGCACGGGCTTTGTAATAAAGAAGGCATTTTCTCCCACGCTCTGAACGAAGGCGGCCAAGGGAGGACTGTGGCCCATTGTTACCAGATTTCCCATTGAGAGCAGTCAGATCTCTCCAGGTTTGCTTGTGAGGGAGAAGATGGGAGGAGGGAGGCAGGATCAAGGAATGAGACAAGGAGGGATAGAACCCTGGAAAGAGGAAGTGACAGTAGCCCCTTGTTCCTTCTGGAGGTCATGAGCCACTGCTAGGGCTCTGAGCCATGGGGGCCAGCTCCTGATGGAGGGGTCAAGCTGTTTGGATTGGTAGGCCACTGGTGCAAATGTCGGGCCATATTCCCGACCCAGAACACCCAGACTTTGTCCCTGTTTTTCATGTACCTAGAGGGTGAAGGGTCAGGAGAGGTGGGGGAGATGCAGGGCACATACCCAGAGGAGGGCCTTTTTAAAGGGCTTCCCTACCTCTGAGAGTAGGGGTTCATCTTGGGGGTCTTTGGCCAGATTATATATTGGCCTGGCGAGGAGGGAGAAATTAATTGTAGAGATCCCTTTGAATAGAGGGATAGGAATCCAGGCCCTGAAGTACCCAGCCAAACACAAGAAGGAGAGTATGTCACCTTTGATCTTTGGTGTAGGTATAGACACAATAAGCTATTTTATGTCTACTGTAATGGCCTTTTTCCCTTGAGAAATAGAGAACCCTAGATATGTGATCTCTTTACATGCTATTTGAGCCTTTTATGGAGAAGCCTGATATCCCTTTAAGGCCAAGAAATTAAGTAGGAGAACTGTGTCATGTGTTGAGCGCCTTTTGGATGGGCTTTGGATGGGCTAGAAGAATTTGTAGAGGTTTGCAAGAGGTGCAGAGAGCAGGATTGGATCGGAGCAAGAATAAAGCCTGGACATAAGTGATCTGTACCCATTGTTTGAATGCTCACAGTTATTGTAGAGACCCTTTAGAATGGACGGATCCAGGGATCCAAAAAGGGGCCATCTGCTTTGGTTGTCTAAGGGATAAGTGGGCCAGGCCTGGGTGCTATATTTGATCCAAGAAGCATTGTAGGGGAGAGTTGAACAGCAGAGAGGACACATTACCCATTTAAGGAGGAGGGAAGAGGATGCAGAGAAGAAGGAAACTGATTTATTGGCAAAAGGGGAGTCCCTGCTAGAGCCAAAAATCAGGAGTGCCTAAGTGGTGGGTTCGAGCTGCAGAGATTGGTCATCACCAAATACTGATAGTTGAAGCTGTGGGAGACCTTGGACAAGGCTTTTCTGGACCCATCCTGGAGAGGCTGGATACTCCCAGGGCCGTAAAGAGGGGAGAGGCAGGGCAAGAGAGAGGAAGGGGAGGGTAAGCATCTCTCTAGCGGCCGAGTCTTAAAAGTGAGAGGACTAGGACTTTAGCAATCTGCCCAAGGAAGGAGTTCCTGAGAGCCACTGTAACCTTAAAGGCTGTGGTGGAGTGCTTTCCTCTCCACAGGTGGGCAAAGAGTTTTGCTGGACGATAATCAACATATTGCAAGAGGGTGGGTTCCGGGGCACTGGGGGTGAAAAGATTGGAGGTCGGAGGCCAAGGTTTGTCCAAAGAGGTGTGGACTATCTCAAAACCTCTGAGGAAGGAGAGTCCAGGTTAGTTGTCCAGAATGTCTGGTGGTGGGATCTGTCCAGTTAAAAGCAAAAAGATCTTGTGATTCTGGGGCAAGGGGAATGGAGAAGAAAGCATCCTTTAAATCTATGACTGAGAAGTGGGTGGCATTGAGGGGGATCTGAGACAGCAGGGTGTATGGGTTGGGAACCAAAGGATGTATGGGCCTAAAAGAGATGTTGATGAGTCATAGATCCTGAACTATGCGATAGGACCCATTGGGCTTTTTTAACGCTATTTTTGGAGTATTGTAAGGGGAATGAGCTGGACGGAGGTACCCCTTGCTAAGAAGGTCCTGAATAATAGGTTGTAGGCCTAGAAGAGCTTTTGTGGACAGGGGTATTGAGCCTGATTGGGGAAGGTGTTGGGATCTTTGAGATGAATGTTAACTGGTGGGCAGGAAATGAGGGAGGGGGTGTGGGTATCCTATACATTTGGGTCGACCAGGTTCATAGGTAAGGGGTCCTTTTTAGTATGGTGTTTCATATCAGCCTCACAAGTGGAGCAGAATGGCCAGTATTCTGCCAAAAGGGCCAGAAAAGATAAACAGGCCGATTCTGGGGCCTGACTGATGCTAGGAGACCAGATGTTGATTCTTGTATTGAATTTAGAGAGAATATCTTGGCCAAGCAAAGGAACTGGACATTGGGGCATAACTAGGAACATCTGAGAGAATGGGAAGTTGTCTAAGGAACAGAGTAATAGGGGAGTCTTTTTTGGATAGATGGTCTTTCCACCTACCCCGACAATAGAAGAGGTGAATGGCACTGTTTGCCCCCAGAATTCTGTCAGGACTGAGAAGGTAGCCCCGTGTCAAGGAGAAAGTCAACCCTTGTGTCCATCCACCTGGGTTCCTGACTATTGATTGTTATGTCCGGGGACAAGGACCTAAGGCATGTCAATTGATTGCCATGCCCAGAAGGTCGGAGGGTTCCCTGGCCATAGGCCTCCTACGGGATCTAGGACAGTCAGAGCCCCAATGACCTTGTTGTTGATATTTAGGGCATGGGGTACACAGAGTGCATGGTGCGGGGCATGCCCTGGCCCAATGTCCCTCCTTGCCACACTTGAAGGAGGCACCCGGGGGGGGGGGTTTCACCTGCGGTGATGGGTGATGATCCAAGGAAGCACCCTGCAGGGCCTGGGCGAGCATCTGAAATTTCTCAGTCTGGGAGGTGGCAGGGCCTTGTTTGAGCTTTTTTAGTTTGGCCCAGATGTCGGGGTAGTTCTGCAAGAGGAAATATGTCATAAGGACATGACGGCCATCTGGGGTTTCAGGATCTAGGTTACTGCTGAAGGGCTTTCATAAGCCGATCCAGAAATTACGATGGGGTCACTTGTAATTTTTGGAAATTCACGGCCTTACGTGCTGCTTTTTTGAGCCCAGAAATAATACATGCAGAGAATCAGTCCCTACTCAGTATGCCAGCTTGTGTATAATCCCAGTTGGGAGATTCTGGGGCAGAAAGTGGCCCCAGAGGATGATTGGGATTAACTTGGTGAGTTTCATCTGTGTGGGCTCTGGCAAGTTCTCAGACTCTGGTACGTTCCTCAAGAAGGGGAGTATTAGCCAATAATATATAAGTGAGGCTATAAGCCTGGAGGACCCATTGAAACTCTCTTCTGTGGTGAATGAGTCCAACCTTTGCTCAAGTTGCATGAGGTCATTCATAGAGAATGAGACATGTACCCAGATAATGCCCTCAGGTCCAGGAACCTCTCTTAAAGGAGCCATGGTTTGTGGGACCTAGTTTGGGGGGACTAAAAGTGTTGGGCGAGTCAGGGGGAGCACCTGAGGGGCTGGAAGGAGCCGATGGCGGAGGTAGGTAGGGAGGGTGTTCATCTTCCGGATAGGTCAGGGTGAGAATGAAGAAGAGAAAAAGCCTCAACATAGGGGATCTCCTTCCACTTTTTTGAGCACTCACAGAAGTTAAAAAGATCTCTGAGAATTGCGGGATCTAGGGATCCTCCTGGAGGCCATTGACTTTGATTGTCTAATTGATAGTAAGGCCAATCTTGTGTGCAGAATTTAATAAGGGGGAGTCTGCAGGGAGGGAAGAAGAGGCCCTCATACACGGGTGGTTATTGAGAGAGAGAAGAAGAAGAAAGAGAGAGAGAAAGAGAGAGAGAGAGGGAGAGAGAGAGAGAGAGAGAGAGAGAGAGAGAGAGAGAGAGAGAGAGAGGAGTGTATGTTCTTCCACCCCTCAGTACCTCCCGCTCATGAGCCGGGTTCCAGAGAGTCCACCGTGACAGTGAAGGTCCTGGTGGGGTGCGTTCTCTCCTCCAGATTGAGTGTCAGAAGTTTGTCAGATGATCATGGTCAAAGCCCCTGCTTGGCCCATCTGAAGTTGGATACCCCATAGGGGAACTCACCTACTGAAGAGCCAGTGTTGTGCGAGTAGTAGCAGCGCTTGAAAGAGTGGATGAGGACAGCAAGCCTTGAGAGATTGGGGGGCCCTCGAGCAGCAAGGCATTCCCCCTCCCAGGTATCGGCACCAATGAAAGAACAATCAAGGCTCTGAAAGGTTAATAAAATAAGTACTTGTCAATCCGTTTTTCTAAATACTTAACAAAACACTGTTGAAATCTTAAGAACTGTTTGCTAATCTTGTTCCCAGAATGTGCTGTTCCCAACTGCGAACTGTTTGCTAATCTTGTTCCCAGAATGTGCTGTCCCCAACTGCCAAACTGCAGAATGTAACTTCCCTCCCTGCCCTCTCCAAGGAAAGTATATAAGCTCTGCTTAAGCTGTTCTCAGGGCTCTTTGCTCTATTCTAGTGAGCTCTGAGCCCCAGCATGCTGGACCCCCAATAAACCCTTTGCTGTTGCATGAGACAGTCTCTTGGTTGTCTCCTTCTCCAACGCTCGCCCAACCTTAACATTTGGAGGTCCCACCGAGATCCGGCAGCGGCGAACGAAAGACACCAATGGGCTCCTCTCGGGGTAAATAAGGCGCCTCTTTCTGGTTTCTGCTTTTTGGTTTCAGGTTTCTGGTTTCAGGTTTCAGGTTTCAGGTTTCTGGTTTCTCGTTTCAGGTTTCTGGTTTCAGGTTTCTGTTTCAGGTTTCAGGTTTTAAGTTTCAGGTTAGGGCTTTGCAAAATGGCTGTCCGTGAAGAGCGTAAGCTCTCTCCGATGGTGGCTGACAGACGTGTCACAGAGCCACAGGCTACATCCCTGGGGGACGCTGCAGAGGACTCGGGAAATCGAGGAAAGGTAGTTTCTTCGACTGGGCAGTATTCTGCTTCAGATTCGGTTTGCCAGCCCATCAGGGTTTGCGGGCTACTCAGTTCTGGTCTCTGTCTCAAATTTGTGTTGAATGTTTACTGTCTGTCTTTATCGTCTGTGTCATTACTTTCACTGTTTGTGTATCTCCCGTTATGGGACAAAGCACTTCCACGCCTCTGTCCCTGACCCTTGATCACTGGACCAAAGTCTGCTTAAGGGCTCAGAATCTTTCTTTTTCGGTAATACGCTGAACCTGGCAGACTCTCTATGCCTCAGAAAGGCCCACCTTTGGAGTCGAATGGTCCCCAGAAGGATCTTTCTACTTCCCATTAATTCGAAAAGTCTCATAGCCATCCAGATCAACAGCCATATATCTTAACCTCTGCGAGTCTCCTCCTCCATGGGTAAAGCCTTTCCTTGTCCCTGCCCCCACTCCTACTCCTTCCCCCAAGATTCTGTCTCTTAAACCCTCTGCTCCTCCTCATCCACCACCCTCTGTTCTCCCTGAGCCTCAAGATTTGACTCTACTGGACCCTCCTCCCCCTCCTTATCCCCTGCCCTTGTCCCCCAACCCCCAACACCCTCTAAGTGATTCCCCTGCTGCTGACACAGCCTCTCCGCCATTGGAGAAAGCTGAGCCGGCCCAGAGCCCTCCAAATGACTTCCCCGCGGCACACACAGCCCCTCCTCCCCTGGAGAAAACTGACCTGGCTAAAGAAAACTCACCGGCGGCGAATGATTAAAAACCCTTAAGCCCTGGGATACTCCCCCTCCATCCTTACGGGCCAATGATAGATGATGGCCATGGAGGAGAAATGCAAGCCTACAAGTATTGGCCTTTCTCCTCTTCAGACCTGTATAACTGGAAAAATAACAATACCACTTTTTCCGAGGACCCCACCCGGCTCACAAGTCTGATTGAGTCATTGATGTTTTCACACCAGCCTACTTGGGATGACTGCCAACAACTCCTAGGGACTCTCTTCATGACAGAGGAACAAAAGAGAATCCTCCTGGGAGCTAGAAAAAATATCCTTGGACCAGATGGGCGACTGACACAACTTCCCCTTGAACCGACCCAACTGGGACCCCAACACCTTTGAAGGTAGGGAGCATCTGTCCACCTATCGCCGGGCTCTAATAGCGGGTCTCCGAGCAGCCGCTAGACGGCCAACTAATTTGGCCAAGGTAAGAGAGATTATTCAAGGGCCTGATAAATCTCTCTTTATGTTTCTAGAGAGAATTATGGAGGCATACAGGAGATATACTCCTTTCGATCCTCAGGCAGAGGATCAAAAGGCATCTATCACGATGGCCTTTATTGGGCAAGCTGCCCTGGATATTAAAAGAAAGTTACAATGCTTAGATGGATTAAAAGATATGACTTTGAGAGATTTGGTCATAGAAGCTGAGAAAGTATACTATAAGAGAGAAACTGAGGAAGAGAAGGAACAAAGGAGGGAGAAAGAAAGGAAGCAAAGGGAGGATGAAAGAAACAAAAGGCAGACTAAGGCATTGACTAAGGTCCTGGTCACAAAAACAAATAGGCCAGAAATTAAGAAACATGGAGACAGAAAGGGATACATGTGCTCACGCCAAAGGCCACCCCTGGCCTCAGATCAATATGCCTACTGTAGAGAAAAAGGACACTGGGCCAAAGAGTGCCCTAAAAAGAGACAGCCACGCCAGCCAGCCATTCTGACTATGGAGGATGACTAAGAAAGTTGGGGCTTGGAACCCCTTCCCCAGCTCAGGGTAACTTTTGAAGTGGAGGGAACCCCAGTAAACATTGAAGTGGATACAGGGGCAATATACTCAGTCCTTAAGGCCCCATTGGACCCTCTATCAAATAAAAGATCTCTAGTTCAAGGGGCTAACAACAGTAAATATCAGACCATGGACCTGGGGAAAAGAAAAATCCATCACTCCTTCCTAGTGATCCCAGAATGCAAGGCCCCATTGATGGGCAAAAATCTGCTCACCAAGCTCCGGGCCAAAATAACTTTTAACCCTGAAGGCCCCCAAATGAAATTTCTAGGTCCTTCCGTAAAAACTCCTATAGTCATGGCTTTAACTATGTCAGTAGAAAATGTACATCTACTCACTCACCTTGGATCAAAGAAACTGCAGACATTCCTGCACTAACTGACTCATAGCGAAAGGAAATAACTGAACGGGTAATAAAAGCCTGTCGGGTCTGTCAATTGGTTAATGCTTACCCTTCCAAGCTTCCTGCAGGAAAGCATGTACAAGGAATCAGACCAGGACAATTCTAAGAAATGGACTTTACTGAAATTAAGCCAGAAAGGTATAGACTTAAATATCTCCTAATCTTTGTAGATACATTTACAGGATGGATTGAAGCCTTCCCCACAAAAAAGAAATGGTGCAAATGGTGGTCAAGAAGATCCTAAAAGATATTTTTCCAAGATACTGCCTGCCTAAGGTAATAGGGTCTAATAATAGACCGGCGTTCATGGCCCAGGTAAGTCAGGAGTTAACCAGGACCCTGGGGATTAATTGGAAATTACATTGCGCTTTATAGACCGCAGAGCTCAGGACAGGTAGAAAAAATGAATAGAACCATTAAAGAGACCTTAACGAAATTAAGCTTAGAGACCGGCATAAAAGATTGGACTATGCTCCTGCCTTATGCACTGTTTCATACAAGAAATACTCCCTCTGTTTCTTTGTGTAACCTCACCCCCTATGAAATTCTCTATGGTACCCCTCCTCCAGTAAGGGACCTAACCCCAACTCTAAGACCTAACGATCCCTTCCACACCCCCTTGCTTGACAGACTTAAAGCTCTTGAAAAAACTCAATGATACCTGTGGAAACAGCTGGCCACTGCCTGCCAACCTGGGGACGAAAGGACTCCACATCAATATCAAGTAAGAGACTTCGTTTACGTAAGATGACATCAGGTGTCATCCCTGGAACCCCGCTGGAAAGGACCATACCAGGTGCTACTTATAACACCTACAGCAGTAAAGGTAAACGGAATCACTTCCTGGATCCATGCCTCTCATCTCAAGCCTGTGCCCTGTCCAGACTCTGGCTGGAAATTGGAAAAAAACTGGTAACTCTCTCAAATTGTGTATTCACCATGTGGATAGGGCTATAAACTCTCCCCTTGACCACCAATGGTCCTAACCCTCATCAGCCTGTTCAGCAGCGATGGCTGATCACAAATCCTCCTGGACAAGAAGTATGGTCTATCTCGCATACAGCCCCCTTAGGGACCTGGTGGCCATCTCTCCACCCAGACATTTGTCAGCTGGCTATAGGTCTTTCCTATTGGGATATCCCTGATGAAGAGGAGCCCACTAAAATTCCATTAAATCCCTTCCGTACCATAGATAATAGAAACACACATTATGGATGTAGGGACATGCAAGCCAGATGCAGGTTGGCTAACCTAGATTACTATGATTGCCTGGCGGACTATCAAAGCCACAAACAGTCATGGCTGTGTGGGGGAAAAACCGAGTTCTGTAAGTCATAAGGATGTAAACATACAGGGGCTACCTGATGGAACCCAAACCTCCGCTGGTTTTCAGATTGTTGCTCCCTTGCTGAAGTAACAGGTACTGAGGTATCTCTCCACCCATTCACTCCTCTCTTCTCCTGTCAGTGCCCACACCAGGTCCCACCAAGTCCTCTTACCAGCTAACCCAAAGCTCAAACCAGCTGAGGAGAGCCCTCAGACCCCTATCCAAGATGTAATGAAAATGGCCTTTAAAGTTGCTTTGTCATCACTGAAAACAGGTTACTAAGAATTTAAAGTCCCTCACAGGCTTTTTGGGATACTCACTCCAGTCTTCCCCTCTGCTCTACCTGTTCTACTACTCAAGTTTTTGTTGCTAGGAAAATCCCAAACCCCTTTCCCATTATTCTTTTACATCTCTCCTTCCTCATTCTCAGATCCACGGAGCTGCTCTCAGCCCCACCTTCCCCGTCTTCCCCCTCTGTACCAGGCCCACAGAAAAGTCTTAACTGACCTTCTCCAGAAGTCTTCACCATGGCTGACTTTAGGACTTTCAACAAAAGAGTCCCTATAAAAAAGTTCAGTATAGATAAACTTCCTCTTTTCATGTTGCCCTGTTCTACTTGGCCACTGGCTGGAAAAATCAGCACTCCTAAGCTAGACACCCCCTTACTAGTTTTTCACAAAATATGTGAACAAGGCCTCTGGCCTTGAGCTGGGGCTTCACAGAGATGGCTACATTTCTAAGATAAAGAAGTTACCAACTGGGCTCCATGATAACAACTGGCAGGGGGGAAAAAAAGAAAAAGTTCTCCCCCTCCCAGGTGTCCTTGAAAAGTTAACTTGCCCAGAACAGAGAAAAAAAACATAAACAAAAAGTGCTTTTTGTGAACTTCTGCAGACTGTGAACTTCTGAGCCCCTTCCCTTACAAGTTGAGTACAAAATTCTGAAACTACCTAAACTTGGGGTTCAGGGGATTAATTGATTACAACAGAAGCAATGCCCTCTGAATCCAGTTGCAACCAAATAGGACTGTTTCCCTGTCTTCAGTGCTATCTTAGGTGCCTTATCTTGTCCATCCCTACAACAGTATAATTCTATATACTTAAACATTATTTATGTTTTCATGAAATGGTCAACAGATGTGATTAATTATATAATGGTGCAGATGTTTCCCAGAGTGCTCTATCATGATGCAGGTTCATTTAAAGATCAAATAGGGGGGCATACAACCCGGTTCCGCCGGGAACCTGTATCCCTCACTTTAGCCATCCTATTAAGAATAGGAGTTGCTGCAGGGGTGGGCACAAGAACCAGTGCCCTGGTCCATGGGACACAACAAATGACCCAATTAGAAACAGCAATGGACCAAAACTTAAAGATATCAGAAACCTCCATCACAGCATTGCAGGAATCTTTAACCTCTCTCTCTGAAGTTGTTTTACAGAACAGGTGAGGGTTGGACCTCCTCTTCATGAGAGAAGAGGGCCTTTGTGCTGCATTGAGGGAAAAATGTTGTTTTTATGCCAACCATACTGGAGTTGTAAAAAAATCTATGAGTAAATTAAAAAGAAGCCTTAAAGAGCGTCAGCGAGAGAGAGAGGCCCAAAAAGGGTGGTATGAGTCTTGGTTCACACAGTTCCCCTGGTTAACTATGCTTTTATCAGCCCTGGCCGGTCCTTTAATAATTCTTATATTGTTGCTAACTCTAGGACCCTGTTTGCTCAACCGTGTAGTTTCCTTTCTCCAAGCTTAAAATTGGACAAGTCAAACTTATGGTAATCAGACAACAATATACCCCACTAGCAGACATAAAATGTGACACCCCCCAATGATCACTTTTATGATTAAAAGTAGCCAGAAGAAGAAGTGGGGAATGAAAGGTTAATAAAATAGGTACTTGTCACTCCGTTTTTCTATATGCTTAACAAAACACTGTTGAAATCTTAAGAACTGTTTGCTAATCTTGTTCCCAGAATGTGCTGTTCCCAACTGCGAACTGTTTGCTAATCTTGTTCCCAGAATGTGCTGTCCCCAACTGCCAAACTGCAGAATGTAACTTCCCTCCCTGCCCTCTCCAAGGAAAGTATATAAGCTCTGCTTAAGCTGTTCTCAGGGCTCTTTGCTCTATTCTAGTGAGCTCTGAGCCCCAGTATGCTGGACCCCCAATAAACCCTTTGCTGTTGCATGAGACAGTCTCTTGGTGGTCTCTTCCTCGGATGCTCGCCCAACCTTTACAGCTCATCATCGGAGAAAATGCCCATTTATTGAGGAGCACCTCTGCTTATTTGTAGAGCTGGGGGTGGTTTGACAGTTATGACAGTTTTAAAGTTTAATGGTTTGACAGTTGGCATGGGGTGCTTTCTGATTGGTGGTAAGGATTATGTGAGCCAGCAGGGCTAGTCTGATTGGTGGGTAAGGATCATGTGAGCCAGCAGGGCTCACCATTGGATGGCTCTTCTCAGGGGATGGGGAAATTAGTCTTTGGAGCTGGGGTGACTCCCAACAGGATCCATGTGCTGCTGAGAAGAAAGCGTATTCACTCATTGAAGGATGAAATGTTCTATATATGTAAATTCAGTGTAAGTTATCAATTGTATTATTGAGTTCTATAGTTTCTCTGTTTAGCTTTTATTTGGAAGATCTATCCAGTGGTGAAAGAGGTGTGTTAACATACCCAGAATTATTGTTGTAAGGGACCGGCGAAATGTCGGAGGAAGAGACCACCAAGAGACTGCCTCATGTAACAGCAAAACGGTTTATTTGGGGACCAGCATGCTGGGGCTCAGAGCTCACTAGAGCAAAGAGAGATAGAGCCCTGAGAACAGCTTAAGCAGAGCTTATATACTTTCCTTGGAGAGGGCAGGGAGAGAAGTTACATTTTGTAGTTTGGCAGTAGGGGACAGCTCATTCTGGGAACAAGATTAACAAACAGTTCACAGTTGGGGACAGCACATTCTGGGGACAAGATTAGCAAACAGTTCTTAAGATTTCAACAGTGTTTTGTTAAGCATATAGAAAAACGGAGTGACAAGTACCTATTTTATTAACCTTTCATTCCCCACTTCTTCTTCTGGCTACTTTTAATCATAAAAGTGATCATTGGGGGGTGTCACATTTTATGTCTGCTAGTGGGGTATATTGTTGTCTGATTACCATAAATTTGACTTGTCCAATTTTAAGCTTGGAGAAAGGAAACTACACGGTTGAGCAAACAGGGTCCTAGAGTTAGCAACAATATAAGAATTATTAAAGGACCAGCCAGGGCTGATAAAAGCATAGTTAACCAGGGGAACTGTGTGAACCAAGACTCATACCACCCTTTTGGGGCCTCTCTCTCTCACTGACGCTCTTTAAGGCTTCTTTTTAATTTACTCATAGATTTTTTTACAACTCCAGTATGGTTGGCATAAAAACAACATTTTTCCCTCAATGCAGCACAAAGGCCCTCTTCTCTCATGAAGAGGAGGTCCAACCCTCACCTGTTCTGTAAAACAACTTCAGAGAGAGAGGTTAAAGATTCCTGCAATGCTGTGATGGAGGTTTCTGATATCTTTAAGTTTTGGTCCATTGCTGTTTCTAATTGGGTCATTTGTTGTGTCCCATGGACCAGGGCACTGGTTCTTGTGCCCACCCCTGCAGCAACTCCTATTCTTAATAGGATGGCTAAAGTGAGGGATACAGGTTCCCGGCGGAACCGGGTTGTATGCCCCCCTATTTGATCTTTAAATGAACCTGCATCATGATAGAGCACTCTGGGAAACATCTGCACCATTATATAATTAATCACATCTGTTGACCATTTCATGAAAACATAAATAATGTTTAAGTATATAGAATTATACTGTTGTAGGGATGGACAAGATAAGGCACCTAAGATAGCACTGAAGACAGGGAAACAGTCCTATTTGGTTGCAACTGGATTCAGAGGGCATTGCTTCTGTTGTAATCAATTAATCCCCTGAACCCCAAGTTTAGGTAGTTTCAGAATTTTGTACTCAACTTGTAAGGGAAGGGGCTCAGAAGTTCACAGTCTGCAGAAGTTCACAAAAAGCACTTTTTGTTTATGTTTTTTTTCTCTGTTCTGGGCAAGTTAACTTTTCAAGGACACCTGGGAGGGGGAGAACTTTTTCTTTTTTTCCCCCCTGCCAGTTGTTATCATGGAGCCCAGTTGGTAACTTCTTTATCTTAGAAATGTAGCCATCTCTGTGAAGCCCCAGCTCAAGGCCAGAGGCCTTGTTCACATATTTTGTGAAAAACTAGTAAGGGGGTGTCTAGCTTAGGAGTGCTGATTTTTCCAGCCAGTGGCCAAGTAGAACAGGGCAACATGAAAAGAGGAAGTTTATCTATACTGAACTTTTTTATAGGGACTCTTTTGTTGAAAGTCCTAAAGTCAGCCATGGTGAAGACTTCTGGAGAAGGTCAGTTAAGACTTTTCTGTGGGCCTGGTACAGAGGGGGAAGACGGGGAAGGTGGGGCTGAGAGCAGCTCCGTGGATCTGAGAATGAGGAAGGAGAGATGTAAAAGAATAATGGGAAAGGGGTTTGGGATTTTCCTAGCAACAAAAACTTGAGTAGTAGAACAGGTAGAGCAGAGGGGAAGACTGGAGTGAGTATCCCAAAAAGCCTGTGAGGGACTTTAAATTCTTAGTAACCTGTTTTCAGTGATGACAAAGCAACTTTAAAGGCCATTTTCATTACATCTTGGATAGGGGTCTGAGGGCTCTCCTCAGCTGGTTTGAGCTTTGGGTTAGCTGGTAAGAGGACTTGGTGGGACCTGGTGTGGGCACTGACAGGAGAAGAGAGGAGTGAATGGGTGGAGAGATACCTCAGTACCTGTTACTTCAGCAAGGGAGCAACAATCTGAAAACCAGCGGAGGTTTGGGTTCCATCAGGTAGCCCCTGTATGTTTACATCCTTATGACTTACAGAACTCGGTTTTTCCCCCACACAGCCATGACTGTTTGTGGCTTTGATAGTCCGCCAGGCAATCATAGTAATCTAGGTTAGCCAACCTGCATCTGGCTTGCATGTCCCTACATCCATAATGTGTGTTTCTATTATCTATGGTACGGAAGGGATTTAATGGAATTTTAGTGGGCTCCTCTTCATCAGGGATATCCCAATAGGAAAGACCTATAGCCAGCTGACAAATGTCTGGGTGGAGAGATGGCCACCAGGTCCCTAAGGGGGCTGTATGCGAGATAGACCATACTTCTTGTCCAGGAGGATTTGTGATCAGCCATCGCTGCTGAACAGGCTGATGAGGGTTAGGACCATTGGTGGTCAAGGGGAGAGTTTATAGCCCTATCCACATGGTGAATACACAATTTGAGAGAGTTACCAGTTTTTTTCCAATTTCCAGCCAGAGTCTGGACAGGGCACAGGCTTGAGATGAGAGGCATGGATCCAGGAAGTGATTCCGTTTACCTTTACTGCTGTAGGTGTTATAAGTAGCACCTGGTATGGTCCTTTCCAGCGGGGTTCCAGGGATGACACCTGATGTCGTCTTACGTAAACGAAGTCTCTTACTTGATATTGATGTGGAGTCCTTTCGTCCCCAGGTTGGCAGGCAGTGGCCAGCTGTTTCCACAGGTATCATTGAGTTTTTTCAAGAGCTTTAAGTCTGTCAAGCAAGGGGGTGTGGAAGGGATCGTTAGGTCTTAGAGTTGGGGTTAGGTCCCTTACTGGAGGAGGGGTACCATAGAGAATTTCATAGGGGGTGAGGTTACACAAAGAAACAGAGGGAGTATTTCTTGTATGAAACAGTGCATAAGGCAGGAGCATAGTCCAATCTTTTATGCCGGTCTCTAAGCTTAATTTCGTTAAGGTCTCTTTAATGGTTCTATTTATTTTTTTTACCTGTCCTGAGCTCTGCGGTCTATAAGCACAATGTAATTTCCAATTAATCCCCAGGGTCCTGGTTAACCCCTGACTCACCTGGGCCATGAATGCTGGTCCATTATCAGACCCTATTACCTTAGGCAGGCAGTATCTTGGAAAAATATCTTTTAGGATCTTTTTGACCACCATTTGCGCCGTTTCCTTTTTTTTTTTTTTTTTTTTTGTGGGGAAGGCTTCAATCCATCCTGTAAATGTATCTACAAAGATTAGGAGATATTTAAGTCCATACCTTGCTGGCTTAATTTCAGTAAAGTCCACTTCCCAAAATTGTCCTGGTCTGGTTCCTTGAAGGTGCCTTCCTGCAGCAAGCTTGGACGGGTAAGCATTAAACAATTGATAGACCCGACAGGCTTTTGTTACCCGTTCAGCTACTTCCTTTCGCTGTGAGCCAGTTAGTGGAAAACTCTGTTCTTGATCCTTCTGGAATGCTTGCAATTTCTTTGAACCAAGGTGAGTGAGTTGATGTACATTTTTAACGTAGTGTAGGGCTTTCTGAAATTGCAAGCTGGGCTTAGTAAAGTCGAGGAGTTCAGTGTCAGTGTCCTTGTGTTCCCCCGGTGTGGAAAGTGTTAACATGGTTACTCCGTTTAGGGCTGCCAATTTAGCCTCTTCATTTGCCCTCTTGTTAGATGGGGGTGGTATCTGCACAACGGTTTGTTTTCTGGGCTCAGTGAGCCATCATTTGTCGCCCCTAAGGGAATAGTCCAGGAAGATTACTTCTTGCTGGCAAATTTGGGCCTTTTTGGCAGAACCTCTATACCCGTGTTGAGCAAGCTCAGATAATAGTGCTTGGGTCCCAGACTCACAGTTTTCCTTGGTATTGGCTGCCAGTAGCAGGTCATCCACATATTGAAGCAGGGTGACTTTGGGGTGTGTAGTTCTGAAGTTGTTGAGATCTCTGTGGAGGGCTTCTCAAAGAGAGTGGGGAAGTTTTTGAACCCCTGTGGGAGTCTGGTCCAAGTTAATTGATCAGACGTTCCGGTTTCTGGGTTTACCCATTCGAAAGCAAACAGCAACTATCTTTATGTAGAGGCAAGCAAAAGAAAGCATCTTTTAAGTCCAGAACAATATACCATTTTCACTCAGGGTTCAGGGTGCTAAGCAGATTGTACGGATTAGGTACTGTGGGGTGAATGTCCTGCACTCTGTTATTGGTCTCTCTTAGGTCTTGAACGGGGCGATAGTCCCCAGTTCCTGGCTTTTTTACTGGTAGCAGGGGAGTGTTCCAGGCCGATTGACAGGGCCTTAGGACCCCTAAGGCCAGATATTTCTGAATATGGGGCCTTATCCCATCTTTAGCTTCTTTGCTCAGAGGATATTGTTTAATATTAATTGGGGAGGCTGAGGTTTTTAACTCCACTGTTATTGGAGGTTGTTTTACCGCTAGGCCTAATTTAGTAGTTTCTGCCCAGGCATCTGGGTAATCTGTTATCCATTTCTGGGATAGCTTGCCTGTTTGATGAGTCTTGGGGGGTGTGAAGAGTTGATGTTCATCTTCTACTGACATAGTTAAAGCCATGACTATAGGAGTTTTTACTGAAGGATTTAGAAATTTCATTTGGGGGCCTTCAGGGTTAAAAATTATTCTGGCTCGGAGTTTGGGGGATCACAAGGAAGGAGTGATGGACTTTTCCTTTCCCCAGGTCCATGGTCCTCTTAGTTGTCCAAACCCGATATTACTGCTGTTAGCCCCTTGAACTAGAGACCTTTTAGTTGATAGAGGGCCCAATGGGGCCTTAAGGGCTGAGTGTATTGCCCCTGTATCCACTTCAAAGTTTACTGGGGTCCCCTCCACTTCAAAAGTTACCCTGAGCTCGGGGAGGGGATCCGAGCCCCGACTTTCCTAGTCATCCTCCAGAGTTAGAATGGCTCGCTGGCGTGGCTGTCTCTTTCTAGGGCACTCTTTGGCCCAGTGTCCTTTTTCTCTACAGTAGGCACATTGATCTGAGGCCAGAGGTGGCTTCTGGCATGAGCCCAGGTATCCCTTTCTGTCTCCCTGTCTCTTAATTTCTGGCCTATTTATTGTTGTGACCAGGACCTTAGTCAATGCCTTAGTCTGTCTTTTGTTTCTTTCATCCTCCCTTTGCTTCCTTTCTTTCTCCCTCCTTTGTTCCTTCTCTTCCTCAGTTTCTCTCTTATAGTATACTTTCTCAGCTTCTATGACCAAATCTCTCAAAGTCATATCTTTTAATCCATCTAAGCATTGTAACTTTCTTTTAATATCCAGGGCAGCTTGCCCAATAAAGGCCATCGTGACAGATGCCTTTTGATCCTCTGCCTGAGGATCGAAAGGAATACATCTCCTATATGTCTCCATAATTCTCTCTAGAAACATAGAGAGAGATTTATCAGGCCCTTGAATAATCTCTCTTACCTTGGCCAAATTAGTTGGCCGTCTAGCGGCTGCTCGGAGACCCGCTATTAGAGCCCGGCGATAGGTGGACAGATGCTCCCTACCTTCAAAGGTGTTGGGGTCCCAGTTGGGTCGGTTCAAGGGGAAGTTGTGTCGGTCACCCATCTGGTCCAAGGTTATTTTTTTTTTCTAGCTCCCAGGAGGATTCTCTTTTGTTCCTCTGTCATGAAGAGAGTCCCTAGGAGTTGTTGGCAGTCATCCCAAGTAGGCTGGTGTGAAAACGCCGGCGAGTTCTTTGAGTTCTTTTAGCTGGGCAAGTTTCTTCCAGGGGAGGAGGGGCTGTGTGTGCCATGGGGGAGTCATCTGGAGGGCACTGGGCCGGCTCAGCTTCCTCCAATGGTGGAGAGGCTGAGTCAGCAGCAGGGGAATCACTTAGAGGGTGTTGGGGGTTGGGGGACGAGGACAGGGGATAAGGAGGGGGAGGAGGAGCAGAGGTTTTGAGAGTCAGAATCGTGGGGGAAGGAGTAGGAGTGGGGGCAGGGACAAGGAAAGGCTTCACCCATGGAGGAGGAGATTTGCAGAGGTCCTGCCAAGTTAAGATATATGGCTGTTGATCTGGATGGCTATGTGGTCCCGGCTGAAAGACAAAGACAATATCTCTGACTTTTTAAATTAGTGGGAAGTAGAAAGATCCTTCTGGGGGCCATACGACTCGAAAGGTGGGCTATTATGAGGCACAGAGAGTCTGCAAGGTCCGGCGTTTTACTGAAAAAGAAAGATTTTCAGCCCTTAAGTGGACTTCAGTCCAGTGATCAAGGGTCAGGGACAGAGGTGTGGAATGGCTTTGTCCCATACTGGGAGCTACTCAAACAGAGACAATACAAACGTGACACAATCACACAAACACGGACACACACAGTAAACGTGTAACACAAGTTCAGAGGCAAAGATTAAAAACAGACAGTGAATTTAACCTGAGAGAAAGAATTGCCGGCAAGACCAGACGGGTTGGCAGCAGAATATACCAGATGAGGGCACTTCCATCCCTCCCAGATGAGGGCACTTCCGTCCCTCCCAGAGTCCTCCAAGGCATCTCTTGAAGGACGTGGCCTGTGGCTTCAGGACACGTCTGTCCACCACTGCCAGGGGGAGCTCCCGCTCTCTGCTGGCAACCACACTCTACCAAACCAAACCGAAAAACCAGAAAGGCTCTGAGATCTCACGCTCTCCACTGACCCAAAAACCAAGCACTGAGCAATCACAAAGGAAAAACAAGGAGAAGAAGGAGGAGAAGAAGAAGAAGACGAAGAAGAAGAGGTGCCTTACTTACCCCCTAAAGGAGTCTGTTGGGATCTCCCTCTCAGGCGATGCGCACTTCCCGGCCAACGCACCAAATGTAAGGGACCGGCGAAACGTCGGAGGAAGAGACCACCAAGAGACTGCCTCATGTAACAGCAAAACGGTTTATTTGGGGACCAGCATGCTGGGGCTCAGAGCTCACTAGAGCAAAGAGAGATAGAGCCCTGAGAACAGCTTAAGCAGAGCTTATATACTTTCCTTGGAGAGGGCAGGGAGAGAAGTTACATTTTGTAGTTTGGCAGTTGGGGACAGCTCATTCTGGGAACAAGATTAACAAACAGTTCTTAAGATTTCAACAGTGTTTTGGTAAGCATATAGAAAAACGGAGTGACAAGTACCTATTTTATTAACCTTTCATTGTGCTGTGGTCAATTTGAATCTTCAACTTGAGAAGAGTTTGTTTGATGAATGTAGATGCTCCAACGTTTGGGACATATATATTTATAATTGTTATGTCTTGTTGCTGTATGGTTCCCTTAAGTAGTATGAAATGTTCTTCTTTATCCTTTTTGATTAACTTTAGCTTACAGTCTACTTTATTTGATATGAGGTTGGAAACCCTACTTGCTTTCGCAGTTCATGTGAGTGGTATGATTTTTCCCATTCTTTAACCTTTTGTCTACTTATGTCTTTTCCTATGAGATGAGTCTCTGGGAGGCAGCATACTGTTGGTCTTTTTTTTTTCCTTTTAATTCCAATCAGCTAGCCTATGTCTTTTGATTGGTGAGTTTAAGCCATTAACATTTAGGGTTATTATTGACATGATTTGTATTCCCAGCCATTTTTGTTTATTTTTGTTTTCTAACTTGACTTGGTTTCTCCTTTGATTAGTTTTTCCTAAGTGTAATGCCTCTGTCTACTGATTTTCATTGTCGTTTTGTTGTAGGGACAGACAAGGCAAGGCACCCAAGATAGCAGGAAACAGTTTTATTTGGCTGCAGCCAGGTTCAGAGGGCACAGCTTTTGCTGTAATCAATCAATGCCCTGAACCCTGAGTTCAGGGATTTTCAGAGTTTTATACCCAGCATGTAAGGGGAGGGGCTCAGAAGTTCACAGTCTGCTGAAGTCACATAAAACAGCTTTTTTCTTTCACTGTTCTGGGCAAGTGAACCCTTCAATGACAGCACCGGAGAAGGGGAGAGCTTCTTCTCTCCTTTCTTTCCTCCCCCTGCCAGCTGTTACCATGGAGCCCAATTGGTAAGTTCTCTTCTCTTAGAAATGTAGACATCTCTGTGAAGCCCCAGCTCACGGGCAGAGGCCTAGTGTACACATTTCTACAAACTTCTATACTGGATACATGTTTGTGAAAACCTAGCAAGGGGGTGTCCAGCACCTGGAGTGATGATTTTTTTCCCACCAGTGGCCAAGTAAGACAGAGTAACACGAAAATAGGAAGTTTATCTGCATTGAACTCTCTTGCAGAGACTCTTTTGCTGACAGTCCTAAAATCAGCCATGGTGAAGATTTCGGGAGAAGCCTATTTAAGACTTTTCTTTGGAGAAAGGGGGTGCCACTATAGTTTTTCATTTCCTCTTCATACACTATTTTCCAAGGATGTTCCATAGTGCAGGTTTTCTAGCTGTAAAATTCTTAACTTTTGTTTATCATGAAAGGTTTTTTTCAGCATTAAATCTAAAGTTTAATTTTGCTGAATACAAGATTCTTGGTTGGCATCCATTTTTTTCAAAGTTTGATATATGTTGTTCCAGAATCTTCTAGCTTTCAGGGTCTGGGTTGAAAAATCTGCACATAACATAACTGGTCTCCCCCTATATGTAATCTGATTCCTTTCTCTTGTGGCTTTTAATATTCTTTATGTATTCTGTATGTTGGGCATTTTCAGTGTAATGTGCCTTGGTGTGGATCTGTTGTGCTTTTGTATATTTGGAATCCTATAAGCCTCTTGAATTTGGTTTTCCACTTTATTCTTCATGTTTGGAAAATTTTGTGATATTGTTTCATTGAATAAGTTGTTCATTCCTTAGGTTTGGAATTCTATGCTTTCCTCTTTCCCAATAACTCTTTAATTTGGTCCTTTATGCTATCCCATATTTCTTGAATGTTCTCCTCATGGTTTCTTACCATTTTTACTGTGTGGCCTATATTCTTTTCAGGGTTATATATTTTGCCTTTATTGTCTGAGGTCCTGTGTTCCAAGTGGTATAATCTGTTGGTGATGGTTTCAAATGAATTGTTAATTTGGTTTATTGTTTCTTTCATTTTGAGGATTTCTGTTTGATTTTTCTTTAGAACCTCTATCTCCTTCTTGAAGTAATCGTTGGCTTCCTGTATTTGTTTAGGTAGCTCTTTTTCAAAATGATCTTTTGCTGCCTGCATTTGCTCTCTAATATCATCCTTTAATTCACAGACCATTTTAATCATGTTCATCCTGAACAGCAACTCTGTCATTCCATCTGCGGTGCTGGTCATGGATTCTAATAATGTTGTTTCTTGGCTTGTTTGGGGACTTTCTTCCCTGTCTGTTCATGTTGCTAATGTGACTTCCCTTCTAGCTCTGTGGATTCAAGGCGTTACCATTTTTACCCTATAGGCTTATAGTGCCCCTGTAGGGTTCCAAAGCCTCTCCTTTGAGGGGAAGGACAATGTTAACAGATTCCAATACAAACAATATGCCACCTAAAAACAAATAGTTGGTAATAGATGTTTACAGTTTGATCACAATGTACCGAAATGGTGAATTCAATTATCTTCTATAATAAAATCAATAAGTTTGTAAAAGGTTTACAGTTTCTGATGATGGACAAAGAACCAGGGGTGAGGTGCAGGACAATATGCTGAAGAGGCAAGAGGTGAAGATATTGAGTTATTATATCTTAGGAAATGTGAAAGGGAAATCTAAGTAAGAAGGGGAGTAGCAGTCCACAGGAGAGGAAGTAATTTTAGGTAGACAAGTAACTGGGAAGACAGTAGAGTACATGAAACAAACACCCATAAATATTAAGAAAAATAAAAAAGGTTAAAATAGTAAAAATAGGAGAAAAAAAGAAAGAAAAAGAAATGAATGCATAACACAACTGTAAGATACTACTCAGTCATCTCAGGCCTCAGTATCCTAATCCATGCAAAGTACTTGGTTTCACATAATTTGGGGATGTGAGGGCAGAAGAATAGGGAGGGAGAAGAAAGAAAAAAAATTCTCAAAGGAAGAAACAGGGATTGCTTTGGTTGGTGATGAGTATCCTTCCTGCTTCACTTCCCATCTGGTAGGTGGGTTACCTGTTGTCAGCTGGTGTCTCTGTCCTCAGGATGGTGGAGGTAACCAGGGAGGGAGGGTTGGTCCTGGGTGGAGGGCACCTGGAAGTGGGTGTGGCACCTGCTGGTCCCCGAGGGGATCTCCTTTTGGCCTGCTCCTGTGATGTGGGTGCCTGGTCTTATCTCCTTATCTCACCTGAAGACCTCCAGCTCCTCATCTCTGTTAGTCTCTAAACTGTATGGCAGGCGCCCTCTCCCTTACCTTTCTCTCTGGGGGTCTTGTGTGGCACTTTGGGCCTGCTGTGCATCTACCCTGCTGAGAGCTGTTGTGTGTTGGGCAGTCCCTGTGCCAGGTTAGCAGCTGCTGGGAGAGGGGGAGGTAGAAACTGGGTACCTGGCCAGCTGTAGTTCAGAAGGGGAGTTGCCCCCACTAAAGATGGTGATGAAGGTGACCCAAGATGAGGCCTTTGCTTTCAGCAATGGGGTGTTGGGTGGGGTGGGGGTGCCAGGCGATGGCGTTGGACAATGAGTTCAGAGACTGGGTCTGTGGCATGCAGCCTGTGGCTGTGACTTTCTTCAGAGCCTATTTGAAGTTCCCCTTGCAGGCAGGAGGTGACCCAGGGTGCCCAGGTGGGTTGATGGGGGTCCACACAAGAGTGGTAGCTGGAGATCCAGTGTGTGGGTGTCTGTCGGGTGTCCTATGTGGGAGCTGCATCCAGGAGTTCTGCCCAGGTGGGTGGCAGGCAGAACCATAAGATCTGCACAGGTGCTGATGCCAATGGTCCTGCTCGGCCCCTGAAGCCCTTAGTGGGCGAGTAGTTGGGAGATTGACTCTGAGCTGAGTCAGAGCCCTGCACAGGCATGGTGGCCATGATTCCTGTGTAGAAGCAGGAGTATCACTTGTAGAGAAGCAGTATTGTCACTTCTTGAGTCCCAGGTCATGGACTGACACACAATGCCATCTCTCATGGTCCGCCATCCTGGATCCCATAGTTACTTTCTGATTTCTGAGATCCCTATAGAGTCTGTCAGACCGTGGCTCCTTCAAAGGCCATCTGTCCCCTGTCTCCCAGTGCCTTTAGAAAATATGCCCCATCACTGATTCTATACAGTATCACTATTACATGTTGACATAGATTTATTTTTATGTATCTTTTTCTGGATACTCTCGGATGCTTGCCTTTGTAGCTTTCATCAGCTCTGCAAGGTCCCCAGCCTTTACTGTCTCACCAGATATCGCTTCTGCCTCACTCTGGACCTGCTCCTTTACATAGGAGAGACTGGCCTGCTGCCTGCATGCCTGTTTTATTTATTTATTTTTTTATTTTCCTTCTTCTTAACTTTCTGTGCTACATTCTGGATAATTTCTTTTGGTCTTCTTTCAGTTATTTCAGGATACATTTTTAACTATATCTAACTTGTTTTGATTTATTTGAGTCTTAAATTTTAATAGATATATAATATTATTTATTGAGGGTCTAAACATTATTCTTTGTAGCTCAAACTATCTTTTTTATTTTTAAGACAGAATAAACATAATTATTTTGTATTTCGTATAGAGCCATATCTCTGTATCTGCAGAGAATAATTCCAAGTCCCACTGTGGATAGGAAAATCTGCAGATGCTCAAATCCCTTACAAAAATGTCAGAGTCTTTGCATGTAACTTACACAGACCTCCCTCTGTACTGTAAATAGTCTCTATGTTCCTTATAATACTCAATGCGATGAAAATGTCATCTAACTAGTGGCTATGCTGCATTGTTGGAGAATAATGCTCAGGAGATAATAATAATATCCAGGGATAAGTCTGTGCCTGTAGCTTCCAATATCCCAGCTTCTACTCCTTCTCCCTGTGACTCACCTGCCTGGTTTGTGGTCCTAGAAATGTTGCTCTGTTGTTCTCCCCACGCTGGGCTGTAGAAGGCTTGCTGTTTCTGACGGCTTCTCCTTGAGACATGCCCCTTGTTCATGATTTTTTTTCTTCTTGGAATGCCCTTTTCATCTATTGACTTGGCAGAATCCTAAATGTGTCTGAGACAAGCAAAGATACCCCCTTCTGACTGAAATCATTTTAGATCTTTCCAATTGGATGCACTCTCCTTCTGTTCAACCCTGTGGCATCGGTTTCTGTTCTGTTATGCCACTTTCCACTCTGTGCTCTGAGTAATCTCCCTTGTGTGTTTGTCTCATTTCTAGTTGCCTCCTCTCAGCATCTGGCACCCTTTATTCAATCAACAAACAGGGAGCGCTTACTGTGTGCCAGGCATTATGCAAGTTTAGGGTTATTAAAAGCCAGTAGAACAGGCAGGGTTCCTAGGAGTGCATGTGTAACACAGTTATTGATCACAGCATGTTCTTCTGTAATGAAAGAACAGATGGTTGATTACAAACATGTATGTTTTGAAATAGAGATAAATACAAAGAATATCACAATGAAGAGCTCACAAGCTCCCAGCCAAAATAACCAGTGTTGAACTATTTTTTTTAAAGAGAGAGTGAGAGAGGAGAGAGAGAGAGAGAGAGAGAGAGAGAGAGAGAGAGAGAGAATTTTTAATATTTATTTTTTAGTTCTCGGCGGACACAACATCTTTGTTGGTATGTGGTGCTGAGGATCGAACCCAGGTTGCATGCATGCCAGGCCAGTGAGCTACCGCTTGAGACACATCCCCAGCCCCCAGTGTTGAACTATTATAAAAAGTAAAGCCAGTGTTCCCTGGGACAATGGGAATGTATACCACTGGTGGTGGGTACTGCTCCCCACCCTTTCAGTTCTCCTAGGGTTGTATGTGTCTAAATTTCCTATCATGGGGGCGGGGGTGTTGGGGGTGTGGATTTGGAGATCAGAGCCATCAGATGTGGGAAAGGAGGGTGTGGTGTGGGCTTCCCAGCTCTCCCATGCTGTCATTCCAGTCTCTAGATCTGTGACAAGCAGGCATTAAGTCCACACTATTCCTGAAGTCACTTCTCCATCTAGAAGCCTCAAATAGAGCTCCAGATCTCTCAATGAATTAAGAGTAAGCTGTCAGTGACAATTTCCACCAGATGGCGCTAAGGTGAAGCTGGAACCTAAGGATTAGGATCCTGCCTCCAGAACCAGAACTCCCACCAGGCAGCAAACAGGCCCAGTGGTGCTGTTTCATGCATCTCTCAATAACATCACTCTGTGTTTTGATTTGTATTTTTAGACTCTATTGACTTCCTAATGACAGGTTTTACTGTGCATTTATAAGGCTGGGTTATGTGAATAATCCAGAAACAAAAGAAATCGCCTCCTTTTCTGCCTCCACAGTTGCTGAAACTGCTCAGTTGGTTCTTAAATTTTTGGAAAAAAATTATTATTCCAATGTCTGTACATAAGCACCTGCTGACATATTTTATCTCTCCTGCTTTTGCATATACATATTTAATATAAAAATGATCATTCTGTTGTGTCAAAACGTATCCAGGCTGTTTCCTTACCCACATACTATCACATTATTTCATCTGATTCAAGTGCTATAGGTTATTTTGGTGGTTTCCAATATTTTGCCATTGATACTATTGAGCCTAGGGTCCAGGATCTTTGATATTTGCAGGATAGTGCCAAATTTCCCTCCAGGAAATTGTGCACACTCCACAGCACTGATCATACTCAAACATTTTCATCTTTGACGGTTTTACAGATGGAGCATGCTGTCTAGTTCTTTGCGTGTGCATCTTCTCCAGCTGAGAACCTGGCTCAGAGATCTCTGCACCTGTGGAGAAAAAGTCCCAGTGGTGCCCTGACTCGTCCTGTCCAGCAGAGGGCGCGGCCGACTTGTGACTGGAAGTGAGAAGCAGGTGAAGTTCCTTGTTCCTGAATATGACTATGTGGTACTAGGATTGAATTTGGGACCTTGTGCATGGGGAGGCGAGCACTCTACCAACTGGTCTGTATCTCCAGCCCCTGTGATATCACTGCAGCCTCCTTTGCAGAGTTTTAAAGTGGATGCCACACTTGTATGAATAAGTCACGGCTACCTTCAGGTGTCACTGACCATCCTGTGTATATGGTGAGTGTCCATTTTCAAAGATAGGGGCACGAGTTGCTCCATGTTAGCTTAAACTCTACCTATTTCCAAGAGCTTCTTAGGCCACTCCTCGTAGGACACCAAATTTTCTGTTGATTCACTTCTCTTCCATCTATAAATACCCAGTTACTCCAAGTTGCACTAAGTAAGGTTAGAAAATTCTATGTAAATTGCTTTCTTGGATAATTATCCTTTATATCGCTGTTAAGACTATCAGCATTTTCCAAACTCATGTATCACCATGCAAAACCAATGAATATTTAGCAGCTTGGGGGTAACAGGCACTGGGGCCTCTGACTTGACCCCTGGAACCTGTGCCCTGTGAGCCACAAGCTGCCAAGTTCTATGTCCAACTCTCCTGAGGCTGCCACGCTGGGGAAGCACAGCTGCATGGAGAGGACTCATCCAGGCACCTGATTGCCAGTCCTGCTGAGCTCAGTGTGCAAGGCATCCCGGCCCAGGTGCCAGACATGTGAATGAGACACTCAGTGATTCTAGTCCCCTGGGGTCAAGCCCCCCTCATGTCTCCAGTCTTCCTAGATGAGAAATCATAGAACAAGAAACAGAGACAAGTCACCTCCCCCGTCCCCCACTGTATGCTGTCCTGTAACCATAATTCAATCAAAAATTGTTACTACTAAGCTTTGAGGCAGTTTGTTATTGGGCAATCATATCCAAAACAGATTGTGATGGTAGTGGAAGCCCCTCCCACTCCATACCTGAAAAGCTAATGTCCTTGAGGAAAAAGCATGTCTGTTTATTCCATTTTATGCCAAATAACTGTTTAGATTTTGAAGGATTAACACATGGCAGTGTAACACAAGGTGGCAGGTTTTATGCAGAGTGCATTTGTAGTTGGTTTCTCTGCAAAATGTGATCCAATGTGTCTCCTTTTTCTATCACCAGAAGAAGGGTATTCCATGTACAGTATTGAAATGGTTTAAAATAGTGGAAAATTTTATACACAAATGTTTCAGTAGATGAAAATAAGGTATTTGTATGCTCAAAGACAACAGAAATACAGAGTTGCAATTTATTACACATATCAGGCTCTGCTCTAGACACTTTACATCCTCCCATCCATTCATCCAACCAGCCTGCCAACCACTGAGAGCAGGGCAAAGGACAGGTAGGTGAGTATCAGAAACCAGGAAATAGTAGACAGTTCCTCCCCATCAGCTGGGTGCTAAGACCTCCAGAGGATGGCAAGGATGGGTGTTTACTCTTTGAAACTGGGGGGCCGAGGACACATCCTAATTTTCAAGACAGGTACCAGCTAGGGGCTCAGCCGGGATCTTTATGAAGGAAGCTCCTCTGCACCCCATATCTTCCTGGGGTGCTCCTTTCAAGGTGGGAGGCCATCCTCGCACGTGATTTGAGGTACTCCCTGGCTGGGTGAGAGGCGCTTAGACACAGCTGTGTCAGAGCTTTCCCCAACCTTTTCCAGGTCTGAGGGTTTGTCCCTGCAAAGGCATGTCTGGCCACTGCCCTGAAGACCCAATCATAGTGCCTGACTTTGGGATGCTGCCCCCATTAATCTTCACTGAATGGGATTTTCCCTGGAATTTTTTGTTCCCCAATAAAAGCCCACTCCCTGGCGTGTTCTCTCTAGCCTCTTCTGTAAACATCGCTACTGCATTAGGTGGCTGGAGGCAGGAGTAGGAGAAGCCATCTTGAAGCTGGTATTAAAGGTAATGAGTCTCGTCTCTTTAATTTAAAACTCCCTAGCATTTACTCATGAATCAAACCTTCTAAATCAAGCCAGTGCTGGTCATGTGGCAGAAGTGGTGTCCTGAAGTGAGGCTCTTGAGTTAAATTGACTAGGTTGAGTTAGGAAGTGCGCTATAGAAATACAGAATTTGTGACATTTTTAGGGTCACGGAAGTACCAGGCAGTTTTTGGAGCAAAGGGACTTTAAAAAAAATTTTAATAATGGGGAATTCAACTTCTACTGATAAAGACATGTATTTGACTATTTAAGAGACAATAATTAATCAGAAGGGAAAGCAAGTTAAAAAGACTCAGTTGCTACAATTCTTAAAGGTTGTAGGTGAATTTTGCCCTTGGTTTTGTGACCAAGATTCACCAAATTTACATACATGGGACAAATTAGGAAGGAAATTACATAAAATTTGCCTTTCTAATGAATTACCTGGAATCTTTGAGAATGTTCAAAAGGTTTAGACTGCATTAGAGATGTCTTTTTGATTGGGTGGTCATGTCTGTGGCCCCCTGCGATGTATTGAAAGGTATTCAGAGAGCCATTAAGTCTATTCAAGTGGAAAATTGCCTGAGGCTAAGGAAAGCTCTTTTCCTCTAAGCCAGCTAAAATCAAAAATGTTCCAGGGAAAATCCCATCCAATGAAGGTTAAGGGGGGCAGCATCCCAAGGTCAGGGACTACAATTGGGTCTTCCAGGCAGTGGCCAGACACACCTCTGCATGGACAAGCCCTAGGACCTGGAAAAGGGTGGGGAAAGCTCTGACACAGCTGTGACTAAGCACCTCTCACCCAGCCAGGGAGGAACTCAAATCACTGCGAGGATGGCCTCCCACATTTCAGTCTTTCTCTCTCTCTTTCTCTCTCTTTTTTTTTCCTGAAGGACAGTAATGTGCACCCATCACCTAATTCCACACAGTTATTGCTAGCCACCCTTCTGCAGGACTGGGTTGAGAGGTCTCACAGCCCAGATGTCATAATCACGGGTCCTGCAGGTCAGGCATGTTGGGTTCTGCCCAAGCTGTTCCTACTGCCCTATCTAGGCTGACGAAGTCACATGGTGTTAGCTATCTTAGTTAAGATATATCTTATGGGGACATCTGTGATATTATAAAAACTGGGTGTTGTGTTTACCTTCCTGGAAATTGTGACATTTACAAGCCAAACAGAGGCCAAGTCCTCCCTGGCTGGGGACTGTGGCTCAATTAAGTGTCCCTGGGTTTATCTATCTTGTTTCCCCCCCTTCCCAAAGTGCAGCATATAGAGACTTAAAGGCTTTTCCTTTGTCTTGTGACATCTCTAAAAATACGTTTTATCTTGAGGACGCTGTGTTTTTCTTGGGTGGCTCTGTTATGCTCCAATTTGGGACCCCCAAAAGACCTCCAGAGACCCAGATCGATGTAAGCAGGAAAGAGGTGTTTATTGTGAGCTAGCTCGGTCCTCTGCACACACACAGATACTGGGTCAGGACCCCCTTAGCAACCCCCTTGCACTCTTCAATGTACAGATAGAATGGTTTTGTGACATCGGGTAGCCCTAGAGCAGGTGCGGACAGCAATGCAGTCTTAATTTGATCAAAAGCTCTGCCCATCTCCTTGGTCCACTGGAAGGGCTGAGTTTCTTTGGTGCCTTCCCACAGAGGCCTGGCTAATTCAGCAAACCCAGGTATCCATAGCCTGCAAAAGCTAGCTGATCCCAGAAACTCCCTTATTTGCCTTGGAGTCCGGGGTACAGGGATTTTTCAAATGGTTTCTTTCCTGGCCTGTGTTAGCCAGCATTGCCCGTCTTTAACAGATACCCTAGGTATGTCACCTCAGGCTTGCAGATTTGAACTTTCTTGGCTGAGGGTCGGTAATCTAGGTCCCCCAGGGTCTGCAATAGGTATCTGGTCCCTTTTAGGCACTCTTCTATGGTCTGGGCTGCAACCAACAAATCATCTACATACTGTAAGAGCATTAGCTCAGGATGCTTCTCCCGGAACTCACCTGGTCCTCATGGAGTGCTTCATTGAAGATAGTAGGAGAATTCTTGAAGCCTTGTGGGAGTCTGGTCCATGTTAGCTGTACATTGATTCCTTTTTCCTTGTCTGACCACTCGAAGGTAAATAGTGGTTGACTCTTGGGGACCAGGGAAAGACTAAAGAAGGCATCTTTTAGATCTAGTACTGTATACCACTGCCTTTCACGTGGCAGGGAGCTTAGGAGGGTATACAGGTTAGGGACAGTGGGGTGAATGCCCATCACCCTTTTCTTCACCTCCCTCAGGTCTTGGACCGGCCGGTAACCATTGGACTGAGGCTTCCAAACAGGCAGAAGCGGGGTGTTCCAGGCCGACTGGCAAGACCTCAGGACCCCCGAATCTAACAGTCGCCAAATATGGGGGGTTATTCCTGCTTGAGCTTCCACTGACATAGGGTATTGACAAACCCTAGCCGGGTCCGCTCTTGGCTTTAGTTCCACAAACACTGCTGTCCAGTGTTTGGCCAGACCCATACCTCCTGTTTCCGCCCATGCCTCTGGGTACTCCTTTAGCCAATAGTCTATATCCTGATTGCTGAGGACGGATTGTTGATAGAGTCTATATTCATCCTCTAAGGTCACAGTCAGTACTGGAATAGGCTGCCCCTGACCATCAGAGACTGTAGTGCCTCCAGGTTGAAAGTGAATTTGAGCTCCAATTTTTGTGAGTAAGTCTCTACCCAACAGCGGGTAAGAGCAGTCAGGGATAACTAAGAACGAGTGGGACACCCAGCCCATGCCTAGGTCCACTGTTCTTCGGGTAGTCCGTGAACATTTGTTAATCCCTGTAGCCCCCTGTATCCAAGAAGACTTTTTAGACAAGTTTCCTTGCGGCCCCATCAATATGGAGTGTTGAGCTCCAGTGTCCACTAGGAACTCGATTGGAGTCCCCTCCACCTTAAGAGTTACCCTGGGCTCAGGTACGGAGCCGAACCACGACACCCCTAATCTTCCTCTGTGTTAGTCACCAGTGCTGGGGTGCGTCTAGGGGGACAGAGCCCCAGCCCCATTTCCTTTTTCTTAGGGCACTCCCTTGCCCAGTGACCTGTCTCCTTCCAGCAAGTACACTGGTCTCTACGCAGTTGCGGGCGGAAGGTCTGCGCTGCTCCTGCTCTTTGTCTCTGCCTCAGTTCCCTGAACTTTGCCTCCTTTCCTTCCTTGTACTGCTGCTACCAACACCCTTGTCATTTCCCTGGTGGCTTTTACTTGCCTGTCCTCAGGAGCATCCCTATTACTATAGAGTCTCTGTGCTGTTGCCAAGAGATCCTGAACACTCTTACCCTCTAAATTTTCTAGCTTTTGTAGTTTCCTTTTAATATCTGGAGCTGCCTGATTAACAAAAGCCATTACTACTGCTGCCTGATTCTCCGGAGCCTCCGGATTCATTGGGGGTAAATTGTCTAAAGGCTTCCATTAACCTTTCTAGGGAGCTAGCAGGCGACTCCTGTTTCCCTTGTATAACTGTATAAACTTTAGCCAAATTAGTTGGTTTTAGAGCCACAGCCTGGAGACCCGCCATTAGAGTCTGGATAGACCCGGAGCCTCCCCCTACCTTCTGCCGTGTTGTGGTCTCACTGGGCTGCAGGCAGCCTGCTCAAGGGAAAAGCAGCATTAATCAAGTCAGGGTTGGCCGTAGGTTGCCCATCATCTCCAGGGACCAGTTTCCTGGTCTCCATCTGGATTCTTTCCCTTTCTTCCGTGGTGAAGAGGGTGCGGAGCAGTTGCTGGCAGTCATCCCAGGTAGGCTGGGGAGGAAACAGAACACTATCCAGGAGAGAGATTACACTCTTTGGTTGTCAGAGTAAGGGGGGGCTTGATTCTTCCAATTGTAGAAATCCCTAGTGGAGAGGGGCCAGCACTAAGTCTAGGGTTCCCGGCCTCGTCAGGGGGCCCTATCTCCCTGAGGGGCAAGACCACGGTGGTATCAGGAGATTGAGCAGGGGACAGGGCATGTTGGGCTCGCCCTCGGGTTCCCCCTGCTGGTCCTTCCAGTGCCCCATCTGCTCTTCTTGCTCATCCCCCCGCACCCCCCTCATCCGGCCAGTTAGTGGGGTGCACATAGGGAGGGGGCTCGGATTCCAAGGATTCCGAGAGAAGTGGGTCGCTGCCCCCTTGGAGGACTGGATATAGGGGGGCTGACGGTCGGGTAGGTCCCGGGGTTCGTGGCCCAGAATCGACCTCTTTTGCCACAAAAATGTCGGCCGCATGTGCCACTTGTAAAAAGGGAGTTAGCCAATTAGGGGGTCCTCGAGTAAGTCCATCCACACTAAGATATAAGGAATCTGATCTGGATGTCCCTCTTTTTTCAGGTGAAAAATCACATTCTTTACTCGGAGGACTGCACTTTTGTCAAAGGTCCCCTCCGGTGGCCACCCTACACCAAAGGTGGGCCACTCGGCGGAACAGAGAGTAACTAGCTTTCTTTTCTTTATCTCTATTCCCAAATTACATTCTCCTTCCCTAACGTCTGTAAAATGGTCAGTCAGTACAGTCCAAGGAGTAGTCTGCGTTTGTCCCATGTCTAGGTGAAAAGAGAAAACAGCTACAATTATTCACAAAATCAAGATTGTAATACAGACAGACAGACAGCAAATGCCTCCTGTTGACTGAGAGCACCCTGAGGCCGTTCCAAAGAGGGTTTCAGAAGGCAGAGTAGATCTTCTGCTGCTGGACTCCCCTGTGGCTTACGACCTGTAAGAATTCTGAGGGGGATTAGTTCCCTTGCCAGGGTGTTGGGGTGGAGGCGGACAGGACAATACAAACACAGATAACACAAAATTCGCAGAGCGGCCACAGAATTCGCAGCACGTCGTGGATTGCTACCCAGAAACTAAAGGCACAGGCGCATGGAAGATCCGTCAGCTACAAAATACTTTACTCAGTACTTCACAAAATACTTTACTAAAAGCAATCCACTCAGAACCCATAAAGGGGCTGAGGATGTCTCCCAAAAACCCCGTTGGCTGCCCTTCAGTGTGTCCACCTGGACCTTTTGCCAAACATACAACACAGAACCAGAACCTGCAGGCAACCTGAGTACAGAAACTTACAGATCCGCAATGCCTTTACTTACCTGCTGGGTTTTCATCACCTCTCGATCGGGGTGTCTGGGTAGGCTTATTAGGGGGATCTCGGATGAGCCCCCATATGTTATGCTCGAATTTGGGACCCCCAAAAGACCACCAGAGACCTAGATCGATGTAAGCAGCAAAGAGGTGTTTATTGCGAGCTAGCTCAGTCTTCTGCACACACACACCAACTGGTGACGCTGAGAGGCCCTGAGCCCAGGGTTTGCAGCAGTTTTATACATTCTTTGGAGAAGGCAGGGACCTCCACATACATCATAGCATGTCTTAGCAAATCATCACACACCGAGGGAAAATCAAATAACAACTCTAAATCATGATTAGCGTGTCAAGTGGCGGGAAAGAATCTGGAAAGAATTATTGGTTAGTTCAAGGAGTTGACACAGTTAAAATTGATTGGTTTAAACCCTGAGCATGTCGCAAGGGAAGAATATGCCAAGCTGCAGGGCTTCTAGTTTAGATATTGGCCACCACACCTAGGTGGGGGCCATCTGGAATTTCAGATATTTGGATATTTTGGCCTATCGTCGTGATCACCATCTGCGGCTTTCCTGAGAACTGTTTCCACAGAGCTTTTCTGGGGTCTTTTCCTTGAGCCAGGATTTGGTCTAAGATCTTGATCCCCTGACATCCTCACTGGTGTCCAGTGAGGTGGCTGCTGGTACACCCACTGTGCAGATGAAACTGGCTCAGAGAAGTGGAGGCGCTCACCTCTGCTGGCAGGAGGACCCTTTCCTGGTGCCCCTTCCTGCTTGCAGCATGAAGACCTGGACCTGGGCCTCTGCCCTTGTTGGAGACTCCTACCCCTCCTTCCCTCAGTTCCCATCACCATCTGCTCCAGACACCAAGTAATCCCACCCCACCCTTTCCACCACAGGACATCTAGACTCCCTGGCAGTGATGTGTGTGGAGAATTTTAACCTGGATTTTTAAATTTAAATTTTTATTTTTTGGGGACAAGGGATTGAACTCAGGGGCTCTTCACCGCTGAGTCACATCCCCAGCTGTTTTCATTTTTTACTTTGGGACGGGGTCTCATTCAGTTCTGAGGGCCTCACTAAGATGCTGAGGCTGATTTTGAACCTGTGATCCTCCTGCGTCAGCTTCCTGGGCCACTGGGATGACAGGACTGTGCCACTGCACCCAGCTTAACCTGGAGTTTGGCGACCCCTTAGGCTGGACAAGGAAAAACTACAAAGAAATGAAATGAGCCAAAGCGGCAATCTGTTGAAATGACTCAGATGTAGCCAGCACAGGCCCTGGCTCACTACATGTCTTAACAGATTCTGCTCCTTGGAGTGGTGGCACATATGGTTGCAGCTAGTTAGGGGCACAGCAAGTGGAGAGTGCATGAACTTAAAGGAAGGGGCAGATGGCCAGTGGGTGGAGGCAGGAGGATCACTTGGGCCCAGGAGTTTGAGGCCAGCCTGGCAACACAGGGAAACCATGTTGCAAAATAAAGTGAGGTGGGGCGGGGATGGTGACTGACTGTTTTTCTGGGTGGTGCTCCCCAGGGCCTTGAGTAGCCCTGGGCACTGAGCGTTTCTGTCTTTTGCAGATGTTCCCCCTTCCTCAGAAGGAATGCAGGGAGCCTGCCACCTGTCTGGGCTCGGCCTCCCCACAGGACATGGGCCATTACTGTCGGGGTGACATGGAAGGAGAATGCTCCAGAAGAGCAGAGCTGAAGCTGCCGGAGCTCTGTGGAGTTGGTGATCCCATCGCCATGTTCTCCTCTGCCAGCTCCTGCCTGTCCTCCAGAGGCAGAGTCATCAAATGGTTCTGGGACTCGGCTGAGGATGACTATTGGACCTACCACAGGGATGAGTATGATGAGGACAAGAACCCCAATGTGAGCAAAGCCCCTTCCCGGCCCAAGAGGGAACTGCGGGGCGGGTACCTTCCTTGACCTGTAGGACAGGACCCAGCTGGCACCTGTAGGGGAAAATCACGGTCCTCTGCCTACAGGAGGGCTTCTGATGGAGCTCCTAGAGGCCCATAAGCAGGGGCCTTCTATCGTGTCCTCCTATTTATAATTAAGTGGACACGGACTTGTGAAGGAAGAGTTCAAGAGCTGTAGAGTGATCCTGTGTGGATAACCTGCCACTAGTCACCTTGATTTTGTTTTCTTTTTGTGGGGCTGGGGTTAGGATCAAGCTCTCCCTCATGCCAGGCAAGTGTTCTACCCCGGAGCTGTCCCCACCCCCAACCCTTCAACTCTGGAGCTAGGACAGAGCTGGGTTAAGTGCAAGATGGTTTTGTTTCTTTCAATCTCTGCTCGTCTCCAAAATGGGGTAATTATACCTGCTGCAGAAGAGTGGACATTAAATGGGATTTATGACGGGATTAGCTCAGGGCTTGCTCTGGGGTACAGGGAATAAATGTTGCTGCTATTATATTGATATTATCTGCCCAATTATTATGTTATTATTATTACTACTGTTAGTAATACCTTCACAGATCAGAGAGCTGCACAAATTATTCTTTAATAATCTTTATGTCTTCAGCAGCACCCAGGTACCAGCCGCTCTAGTAGGTGCTGGCATTTTTAACAGTGAGCAAGAACAAAGTTTTTCTCTTCTATGCATTTATGTTCTGGGTGGGAGACAGCGAACAGACAAAAGTATCTCTGTATAATATAAGGTTATAAGTGCTGTAGAGAAAAATAAAGCAGGTGAAGTGTCCACCATGTGGCCAGCACAATGGTTTCATTAATGAGGTTCTTGGCATAAAGTTAGCTAGATGAGATCGAAATAAAACACACAGACTCAGTTACCTTATTTCTATTGCCAGGTCCGTGATGGCTCCCCTCTCTGGTTCCCTCCTCTAACCGCCCAGCAGGGCAGCAAGGATTGTTCAGGGCTAGCAGGAGAGAGAAAGAGAGTTTGAACAGGCCTGGGAGTAGCCTTTTATTGGGGAACAAGAGATTCAGGGGAGAATTCCATCCAATGAAGGTTGAGGGGGGACCGCACTCCAAGGTCAGGGTCAGTGATTGAGCCCCCCCGGGGTCAGTGGTCAGGCACACCCCCACACGGATGGGCTCTCTCATCAGGAAAGGGCCAGGAAAGCTCCCACACAGCCAGAGCGCCTCAGACCCATAACAGGAGCCATCCAATCAAGTGTCAGAAATGGCTTCCCACAGAAGTGGATAGAGAATGGTAGTAATGTTGCTATTTTAAAAAAAGTGGTCATGGAAAGCTACTTTAATGAAGTGACATTTGGACAGAAACCAGAAAAACAAAGGGGGTGAGAGGTGGTATTAGCTATCAATTGCTGTAACAAATTCCTTCAAATCTCAATAATTCAGGTAGAAAGAGTTTCAGTTTCTGGAATCCTGGTGGGTGCCTCACAGTCAGGATCTTCTGTGGAGTTGCCCTGAATCTGGGGGCTGTGGTGACATCTCCCGGGGGAGGGACAGGGAGAGGGTGGGGAGGCGCCATTTGCAAGCTCACTCACCTGGTGACTGGAGGGCCTCATTTCCCTCCTCAGGGGCTTTCCCACCAGCCCACTTCCTACCTGGCAGCTGCTTTTCCAGGGCAAATGACCCGGGAGAATGAGGCCAGGTGTTCCCAAGATGAAGCCACAGCCTCTGTATTACCCAGTCTCAGAAGTGGCATCCCATCACGTCTGTATGTTTTATTTTGTTCATCAGAAATGAGTCGCTAGGTCCAGCCCACATTCGAGTGTTTGATTAGAGGGGGTGGGGATCCCTGGGAGCCACTGTAGAGGCTGCTCACCAAACGGGAGTGAGCCGTGTTGTACCTGGGGAAGAGCCCAGGGTGGAACCATGCTGGATGGTTCAAGGGACAGAAAAGGGACCATTGGTCTGCAATGAAGCTGTGAGGTTTGAAGGTCATGAGGTGGTGTGGTCATAGGTCCCATGGGTGTCACGGGCCACTGTGAGCCTTCTCATTTTGGATCAAGTGGGCGAGGTGTTGCAGAGAGATGCGATATGGCCTGATTTCTGTTTTTAAGAGATGCTTTGGACTGTGCATGAGGCTGGATGATAGGTGAGAGAGTGGGGAGTAGGACAGGAAGTGGAGAAGCTGGCGGGGAGATGGGGTTGGGCCAGGATCTCTGCAGTGGAGCTTGGCAGAGGGTGGACTGTGCATGTATTTGGAAGGCAGAGCTGTCAGGGTTTGCAGGTGCATTGGCTGTTTGTCCCCCAGGGAGAGATCACAGCCTCTTAGGTGTCTTCATCTCTGCTCATTCCAGGTCTATGTTGCATCTTTCCTTCTTCCTTTCCTCCCTTTCCTTCCCTTAATGCTGATATCAGTAGTCAGCTGGGGCGGGGGGAGGTGCACGGCAGGGCGGAGGGCGGCCCTGTGTCTCTGGGGACTCTAAGGGAGAGCTTGGGCTAGGCCTCCCATCATTTCTCTCGTATGAGAATAAAGGCCTTCTGGGGGGGATCAGGTGTTGTGTAAAGAACACCTGGGGGGGACACCTGGGGGGAGGCCACAAAGGACAGACACAGACACACAGGGAAGGTGCGGACAGACAGAAGGGTGGCAGACAAAGGAAGCCTACCCCCTCTGCTGTCATCTTTAGTTACCCCAAAAGTTACATATTACCCACCACCAATGACTACACTTTAGCCAGTGTTCCTTTTAATCCAAGTGCTGAGATAAGGTCCAGGTTAATGCGGACACAGAGCCTCTGTCCTCAGAGGATGTCACTGTGTAAACCAGGTGGTGCATCCGCATAAAATAGCTCAGTGGGGAATTACTGGGCATTGAGCTGAGAGGTGCTTAACCACTGAGCCACATCCCTGGCCCCTTTTGGTATTTTATTCAGAGACAGGGTCTCACTGAGTTGCTTAGGGCCTCTCTAAGTTGCTGAGGCAGGTTATGAACATGCGACCCACCTGCCTCCCATTCCCGAGGTGCTGGGATGACAGGTGTGTGCCACTGCATGTGTGGAGGGCTCATTCTTATTGACCTCCACCTGGTTTCTGATCCTGGAGAACATAGTTCTGTGTGTACATTCTTTCATCCTGTAAACATGTATGGATTCCTGCTAAGCGGCTGAGAGATACTGTAACGTCCTGGGTGTGCATCTGCCTTTAGGAGTTCGCCTGCAGCAGGGGAGTAGAGCATGGACTTCTGTCCCCATGGCCTGGAGCAAAAAGCCAGCAGTGCTCTAGAGGGTGACAGATCAAGAGCCATGGAACCCCAGAGAAGAAAAAGTCCTTCTAGGTGGGATTGGGGGGCAGGCTCCTGGAGGAGATGGCATTTGAGCAGAACTTTAGAAATGGGAAGAGAGAGCCTGAGGCCAAGGGGGGCAGGGCTGGAGTGAGACCAGGAGGGGTGGCGGGAGGGCAGGGTGGCAGAGCTCCCCGATTGCTGTCCCTGTGGGCTCCTTTCGCGGGCTCTCCTCTGCCATGCTCACGTGGCCCTGTTCCTCTGTCTCCAGGGCGTCGTTAACTTGGGCACCAGTGAGAACAAACTCTGCTGTGACCTGCTGTCCAGGCGGGTGAGTCCAGGGGAACCTTCTTTAGAATACTTCCCAAAAGAACCTGCTGTGGGCTCTTGGCCTGGCCAGGGGGTCAGGGGACCCAGGTTTCCTTGGGGACCACTTTCTGGGTGATCTAGGCCCATCTCTTCCCTGAGATCCTGATTCTTCATCAGTTCAGGCTCTGCCCCTTTGGTCCCTCCTGCTGTGTTGGGTCCCTCACTCCAGGGGACTCAGTGCCCTGCTTTTTTTTTGCTTTTTTTGTACCAGGGATGGAACCTGGGGTGCTTCACCACTGAGCCACATCCCCAGCCCTTTTTATATTTTATTTAGAGACAAGGTCTCCCTGAGTTGCTTAGGGCCTTGATGAGTTGCTGAGGCTGGCTTTGAATCTTGAGATCCTCACGCCTCAGCCTCCCGATTACAGGCATGTGCCACCATGCCTTTCTGGGGAAACCAAAGCCATATTTTGTGACTTTTCCAATTTCCATGATCAATTTCAAGCTCCTGTGTGCCATCCCAGCACAGCAGGGTTGGAAGAGAGACATGGTGGCCCAAGCTCATACATGTTCCCACCGTATGGACCATAGAAGTCACTTTGAAAGTGGGGTGGCGGCACAGTGCAGGAAAGCAGGAAGTGACAGTGTTCACATGCTCATTACCTTACTTATAGAATCCTTGACTAGGTTTTAAGCTTATATTAAATTAATTTTAAAAATGACTGATTCCAACATAGCTTACAGCATTCCTGGAAATCTGGCAAATTCCTGGATGTCATAATCCAGTTCCTTGAGCAGGGGGTCTCCAGTTGGGGCTGGGTTTGTAGAGGCAGCAATGCTTCCCCAGAGGACAGCTTTCCAAAGGAGAAAAATCCAAGCCCCAGGGTGTGGGTTGTAGGGAGGGTCTTCAAACCGGTTTTCCCTAAAGCCAGCTCTTCCTGAGACAGCTCAGCACTGAAAAAAAATTGAAGCTGAGTCACATATGTAATTTGAAATTTTCTATTAACAAGTTAAAAGAAAGCTTGGTAAAATGAATTTTAATAATTTATTTCATTTACATCGTGTAACTAAGACATGACCATTTCACCATGTAATCAATATAACGACTGTCAACATAGTCTACATACTTCCTCATAGTAAGTTTTCAAAATCCAGTGTCTCCATTTAGACTCACCACGTACCAAGAGTTCAGAAGCCACAGTGGGCCATGGGGACATGTGGGACCAGCTCTGAGGGATGCCAGGAGGAGGGAAATGGCTGGACACGTGGCTGATTCCCTTCCTCTGCTCCCACCACCCAAGGACCCTGGGTTATTAGTTCTTCTTTGACATTTGGCCTGTGATGCCCTAGAGGACTAACCCAGCACCTGGTCACAGAGGTGATGGTCCAGAAAATGCCACCTTTTCCACAGCGTGATACTAAGCCAAACCTGCCAGAGAAGAAGTGGTCTTGAGTCCTTCTAGAAGTTGGAGCCAAGACTGAGGTGACAGCACCCTGCTCCCTCTCCTGGCACTGTCTGTGCAAGCCACACATTTTTTTTTTTTTTTTGGTGGCAGTGTTGTATGAAGAGCACTCGACCAGAGTCCAGATTTCTGGGTTTGGGTCTCAGCTCTGCCACTAAATGGCTGTGGGACCTTGGCAGAGTCACCTCACTTTTTTGATCCTCAATCTCTTCATCTGCAAAATGGGCATGGGACATGCTGTCCCTCTGGAGTTTCTCTGGGACCCGCTGCTGTGTGGAAGCAGGAGGCAGTGGGTCCCTCAGCCCGTCCCTCTCCTCTTTGTCCCCAGCTGACTCAGAGTGACATGCTGCGGGTGGAGCCGCCCCTGCTGCAGTACCCTGACTGGAGGGGGCACCTGTTGTAAGTACTGCTGTGGGACAGTGGATCTCAACATGGGCGGTTTTGCTCCCCCAGGGATGTTGGGCAAGGCCTGGACACAGGTTGGAGGGTCATAACTTGGAGGTGGAGATGCTCCTGGCCTTCAGTGGGTAGAGGCCAGAGATGCTGTTAGACCTACTGTGCACAGGACAGCTTCCCCAACAAAGAATTGTCCAGCTCCAAATATCAGGGGTGGCAGGTGGAGAGAGCCTCCTGAAGGCCAAGGGCCGAGTCCTGGAGGCCTGGAGATCCTGGGGTTCCCTGCCTGTCCCCGCCTGACTCAGGAGCTCCCAGTTTGGTTTCCATGAACCTGGGTCTGACGTACTGGCAGGGCCTTTGGGTGAGGAGTCTGTTCTTCTTGTCAGTAGCTGATAGATGCCAGATCCCATGTCTCTGTGAGGTGACTCTGCCAAGGTCCCACAGCCATTCAGTGGCAGAGCTGAGACCAAACCCAGAAATGTGGACTCTGGTGGAGTGCCCTTCATACAACATTGCCACCAAAAAAAAGGGGGGCGGGTGTGTGGCTTGCATAGACAGTGCCAGGAGAGGGAGCAGAGTGCTGTCACCTCAGTCTTGATCCCATGTTGTGGGGGCTGGCTGGGCTATTCCTGGCCTTAAGAGAGGAAGTGACGGACAACACTGATGCTTGGTTCTACTGCCTGAGCAGACACCAAGGACCAGAGGAGAGGGCTTCAGTGGCCAAGGACTTGATTCTAAGACTGATTCCAAAGCTCATGTTCTTAAACAGTGATTAGGATGCTGAGCCCTACAGACAGGCCACTGGGCTTGGGCTTGTGTTCTGTACTTACCAGCAAGTGGTTTGATTTCTTCAGACCTGTTCTGCTTTGTGCTGGGGATTGAATCCAGAGACCCTTTATCATTGAGCTGCATCCCCAGTCCTTTTAGTATTTTATTCTGAGACAAGGTCTCACTAAATTTTTGAGGATCTCACTAAATTGCTGAAGCTGGCCTTGAATTTGAGATCCTCATGCCTCAGCCTCCTGAGTTTCTGGAATTACAGTGGCTAAACCTGTTTCTTTGTCTGTAAAATGGAAATATTAATAATTATAGTGTTGTGTTCTCAAAATAACATCTGGGTGTAGGATAAATGTAGAACTACAGGGAAAGAAAACTCAGCACATGTGGGAGGGCACCTGGGAGTGAGGACAGGTGCAGAGCATAATGCCCATGTGGGACATGAGGGGAGAATAATGGCAGGGGCCTGAGAATTCCCCAGAGGAGCTTTGGGGTGGCCAGTGGTTTGAGGACCTTCTGGAAAGCACAGCCTATCTGTCTGTCTGATCTCTAGCCTCCGGGAGGAAGTGGCTAAGTTCCTGTCTTACTACTGCAAGAGCCCAGCACCCCTCAAAGCAGAGAATGTGAGTAGCCCCCTCCTCTGTTCTTTCCTGCCCTTTTGCTCTGCTCCCACTCTTGGCTGGCCAAGGGCGAGGTGGGTTGGGATCAGCCTATTTTTAAAAAATATTTTTTTAGTAGTAGATGGACACAATACCTTTATATTTTTTGTTGTTTATTTATTTATTTATTTTTAGGTGGCAATGGGGATAGAACCCAGTGCCTCATTCATGCTAGGCAAGTGCTCTACCATTGAGCCCCAGCCCCAGCCCAGCTGTCAATCTTCATTTGGTTCAAAACAGAATGAGCAATGCCTGCTCCCTTCTTGACCCCTGACCCTAGATGCGTTTTAAAAATTTGTAGGTTTTGGTATTAGGGATGGAACCCATGGGTACTACATCCCCACCCTTTTTTATTTATTATTTTTATTTCGAGAAGGGATCTTGCTAAGTTGCTGAGGGTCTCACTGAATTGCTGAGGCTGGCCTCAACTTATGATCTTCCTGCCTCAGCCCCCCATGTGCTGGGATTGCAGACGTGCACCACTGCACTCAGCTGGCCCTAGATATTTAGAGTTGGGGTAGAATCTCTGCCCCACATTGTGCTGTGAGCCCTCTTGGCCTCCTCACCTTCAGGCAAGACCCTCTGAGTGACCGGCTCCTGGGTTCTTGCTCAGGTGATGAGAGCAGGGTCCCCTCAAATGACTTTGGCTGTAGGGGAGGAGGGTGTTTGTCTAGACAGAGCCCCAGGAAGCTGAGGGGGAACCTGACTCTCTTCTGTGATGAACTGGGACAGAGGTTATGGGTTTTCACTCCCTCTTGGAACTCCGTCATCCTGTCCCTCTATGTCACCCCAGGTGGTTGTTCTGAATGGCTGTGCCTCTGTCTTCTCTGCTCTGGCCACGGTGCTGTGCGAGGTGGGGGGTAAGTGAACTCAGGGTCTGCTCTGAACTGGGGTCTACACGGCAGGACCCCCAGTTGTCTGACCTCACGGGCTGCCCAATGTGCTTAGAATAGAATACAGGAGGCCACAGAGGTCTTACATCAATGGCTTGAGGAGACTCCCAGGGCGTGGCCATACCAGGGGAGGGTAGAGGAGCTGGCTCTGGGCTTTCTGCCTCCTCCTGTGACACCATGGCCCAGAGCAGGAGGAACAGGAGGAGGTTACCTGGTGCCATCTCTTTTACATCGGGGGAGGGGAGTGGGGGGAGAACTTCCCAGAAGGGTCTCCACAGAGCCCCTTTGTACTGACCTACAATGACTGAACCCATTCCCAGAGCAGTCCTGGGTCAAAGGGGAGGAGAGAGCCAAACTTAGTTTGTCCCCAACGGCTGGGGAAGGCCTGCCATCCCCTCGTGTCTTAGCAAGGAGGGACACTGGGATGGCCGTTGAGTAGGCAGCCAGCCAGGCCTGCTGCACAAGCCGTGCTCTTAAGACCTGGCCTTGGTCAGGGGTGTCTGTTGCCGGGGACAGAGGCCTGTTCACCATGGCTTAACCAATACTGGTAATGGCCGTGGGTCTATCGACCACGTTCTACATTCCAGGCCTTGGCATAAGGCTCCACACATCCATAATATCTCATTTAACCTCACAGTGTCCCAGGGAGGTTGGTTCTATGGCAAACCTATCCTATAGGAGAGGAGTCTGAGGCCCAGAGGTTAAGGAACTGTCACACAAAAAGAGTCACCAGGAAGATCCCTGGTCAGAATATAATAGGCAATTGCCAACCCTTTCTAGAATAATCAAAGAAAGGGACCTTCCCAACCAAAGTTCAGCACAGTCCCCAGCATAGTAAGTGCTCAGCAATGTTAGTCATTAATTGCAAAAGATCTTGACTTTTGGGTTTTCACCTTGACCATGGTGTGAAGGCGTGTACAGTCAGTGGGAACTGTACTTCAGATTTTGAACTGTATTCCTTGTCCTTGCTGTCGGTAAGTGCTACTATATTTTCTGCTACGCTGGGCAGTGGAGTGAGCCCAGCTCCCAGGCAGCCACGAGATCATCGACACCACCACCCATGGCTAAGCTGGGAGGTTTGGCAGGTCAGGTGGATTAAATGTACTTTTGACTTAACGATGTTTTGGACTTTCCTAGACTTATCCGAACAGAACCCTCATAAGTACAGGAGCACCTGTATTAGGAAGGGGACCAATGTCAGTGGCCTGAGCTTTAGAGTTTTGGGAATTGAGCTGGAACCTGTTCCAGATGATACTCCAGGATACCCAGGAATGTTCCAGCCAGAGGATGACAGGTCCTGCCTCTTCCTGTCCCCAGAGGCTTTCCTGATCCCCACCCCTTACTACGGAGCCATCACACAGCATATCTATCTCTATGGCAACGTCCGACTGGCCTATGTCTATCTGGACAGTGAGGTGAGAGCTCCTGGATCCCAGGTGGGCCTGGGCCTTCCCCTGGCCAGGGGTTTCCTGGGCCTGAATTCTGGGTGGGCATGGGAGGAAGTCCATGCCGAGGGCTCTGGAGCTGCTGTGGAAAGGGCTTGGAGCCCTCCATTGCCACATGGCTGCCTGTGCCTGGGTCCTGGAGGGTCCCCTGCTCTAGGCTATAAGATTCCTGGGGTCCACATAGAAGATAAGATCCAGCCACCAAAATAAGGGTGGTGGACAGGGGACAGAGACCTTCACATGGAAGCCCTGGGATCCCACCAGAGGACCCCTGCGGGTCTCTGCTGGAAACCTGAGAGCCATAAGAGGTGTCCCTGCTGGGACTTGTGGAGTGGAGGACAGGAAGAGGAAGTGGCCCCACCTGTTTTCCAGGGACTGATCTGAGGCAATGGGGGGGGTGAGGGACCTGAGAACTCAGGGTTGGGGGGTCCCTGAATTTGGCTGGAGACGTTGGTGGGTCTTCTTCCAGGTCACTGGGCAGGACACACGGCCCTTCCAGCTCACGGTGGAGAAGCTGGAGACGGCCCTGCAAGGAGCTAGATCTGAGGTCTGCAGATGGAGTCCAACCAGGGCTGGGAGTGGGTGGGTCTGGACACAGCCTGGACCCCTCTTCCCGTGGCTCATCTCCTGAGAGAGGGTTGGTGGCCATGATGGGGATACATGGTAGTGTGGTAGCACAGAACCTGGAGGTTCTGCCCATTGGAACAAGACCCTCATGCCTCTGTGCAGACAGTCAACCCGGGAGCTTCATGGAACGTGCCCCCCCTCTCCCCACTGCCTCTGACTCGGCTTCTAGGGGTCAAGTATGGAGCTGGGGGACTGTGGGTCAGTGAGTCTCCTGAGAGGTGGAGGGGGTGGTCCTGTTCACTTCGAGGGGATTGAAACGCAGAGGGCCCCTTCTCTGGTGGCTCTTTTTTGTCTGCTTTTCAACTGTCTGCCTACTTGGGTGATTTTATCTTGGACCTAAGAGTGGTCACGTGTTCACTGTAGGAGAGTTGAAAGTTGAAACCCGTGCCCTTGAGTTTTGCAACACAGGCCCTCTCCTGGCTCGTGGGCACATTCCCCTCTGTGCTCTGTGTTGGTTTTCTTTTCACAGTCAGCCCGATGCTGCAGATGTCATTCTGTGTCCCACTGTGCTTCATGTGGGTCCTGACCATGTTCCCAGGACACTCACTTCCCTGGGAGCCACCAGGGATCAGCCCCATCTAGTGGGTCTGCCTGCCTTGGGGAGGAGCTGAGGTCTCTGCCTGTGGATGGTTTCAGGGTGTCAAGGTCAAGGGCCTCATCCTCATCAACCCCCAGAATCCTCTGGGGGACATCTACTCCCTGGGAGAGCTGCAGGAGTTCCTGGGATTTGCCAAGAGGTGAGTCCCCCCCAGTAGGTCCTGGGCCCATCCAGGCTCTGAGGTGGCCTCTGCTGCAGACCCTGCACCCTCTCACCCCACCACGGGCTTCTACCTGCCTTGGCCTCTCCCTGGCAGCGTGGCAGTGACAGGGTAGGGCTTTGGTAGATGCCATTTCTCTCTGTTCCATGTTATTTCTAAAATTAAGCTCTTTGTTGTTGTGGTGGTGCTAGGGATTGAACCCAGGGCCTTACACGTGCTAGGCAAGTGCTCCACCACTGAGCTTCATTCCAGCCCTTTTCAAATCTTTATTTTGAGACAGGGTCTGGCCAAGTTCTCCAGGTGGACCTTGAACTTGCCTCTTCCTGTCTCAACCTCCTGGGTGCTGGGATTACAGGGGTTGCCCCTGCACCCAGCGTCTCTTCCATGTGATAGTAATGGCTTCCCTCACTGCACGGCCCAGCCCTTTGCTTACTGTTTCTTTTAACCTCAAAATGACCCCATAAGAAATAGACACTTGGGGCTGGGGTTGTGGCTCAGGGGTAGAGTGCTCGCCTCGCACATGAGAGACCCTGGGTTCGATCCTCAGCAGCATATAAAAATAAATAAACAAAATGAAGATATTATGTCCATGTATAAGTAAAACTGTATTAAGAAAAAAAGAAAAAGAAATAGACACTTCATGCTCCCAGCCCTGGGAGCCCTGGAGTGGACCCGTCAAGAGTCGGGCCAGATTTGAATGTGGGTCCGTCTGCCTTGAGCCTCCTCCTTAAATGTTCCTCTCCAGGGAGGACCCCGAGGTCCAGGCTCTCCCTGACAGGGCTTCAAGCTCCTCTCCCCTTTGCTTTGTAAGTGCTGCTTCCTGGTTGAGAAAATAGGCAAAAGGAGGGTGTTCCTGGAGAAAACGCATCTGGACACCCTGGGTAGGCGGGTCCCTCTGGGCTGTGACCTGCTGCTCCCTGGGAGCACATGTGGCTGTACCATGTGCCCCAGCTCTCCTCCCGCCCTCTGCTCGCGGCAGGCACTCGCTGCACGTGATCATGGATGAAATCTACATGCTGTCCGTGTTCCAGGAGTTGCTCGAGTTCCGCAGCGTCCTGAGCCTGGAGAGGTGAGGCTCCTGGGCTCCACTGACCGCCAGCCTCACTGGCCTCTCTTGGCTGGGCCCACAGGGTGTGACCTGGCCAGGGCCATGCTGCTCACACCTAGCTGACCCAAGGGGTCCACAGGCCCCAAGAAGGTGGTGCCTGGGCTGCATCCGTGGATTTGAGATTGTTCTGTGGAGACCCTGAGACCTCCAACCTGGGGCCCTCGGACTCCAGAGGGCAGATGGGTAACTGGCTGCTGGCCGTTCCTTCGTGTCCAGTGGAGCTATGGTTCCTGCCTCCATCCCTGCCTCCCTCCTTCTTCCTTCCTCTCATTCAAGGAGCAAATAAGCGCTTTGGGCTGTTTAAATTAGTGGCCTTATCCATTAGATTGCGTCTGAGCACAGAATTTATAACCAAGATACCTTGGACACACTTGGACCACATCGTCTGCGAAGTCTGTATTGTAACCCCGAGGCAGGATGACAGTTCCTGATGTTCCTACCGACTTTTCAGCCCTGCTGTGGCCTTTCTGTCACTTGTCTCTCAAAAGCTCTGTGAGGACGATGGCATGTGGAGTGTGACTCCCATTCATTTTATGCATTAGGAGAGTGAGACACAGAGAAAATAGAGACTTGCCCATGAGCCTTGGGTAGTCATGGGAACAATATCTATGGGGCATCTGCTCTGTGCCTGGCCCTGTGCTAGTGCTGGGGGACATCAGTGAACCACCAAGACCTTGGCCCTTCCCATGTCGAATCTTTGATAAACCCCAAACCCTAGCAGCACAACACCCAGGTAGTCATTTTGACCTCGGTGGTGGCAAGTGCTAAATGGAGAATTCCGGGGAGCTCTGGGATGACCTGGTGGGGTACCCCACTGGCTGGAGAGAGTCGGGAGGTCTTTGAGGAAGTGACACTAGAGCTGTATTCTAGATCATTAGTTGGCAAATTTCTCCTCTAAGGGGCCAGATGGTACATAAATTTAAGGCTTTACAGGCCTCAGGGCCTCTCCCTCAACTCTGCCATGCACATTCTGTAAGCCAGTGAGCGCAGCTCTGTTCTGATGAAATGTTATTTATGAAAACAGACCCCAGGTAGATTTTCCTGCAGGCTGTTGTTTGCTAACCCTGCTCTAAAGGATGCACAGGAATTGGTGGTTCTGAGAGATGGAAACAGGGTCAGGACCCAGGACCAGATCCGTCCATCCATCTCCTCATTTGTTCGTGGAAATGGGCCTGGGCGCCCTGGTTCTGGCTGCCTCTGTTCCCACACTGTGCCCTCTGCAGGCTGCCTGACCCCCAGAGGACCCACGTACTGTGGGGCATGAGCAAGGTGAGTGTCTGGCTGGCTGCGGGGAGTCAGAGGGATGGGAGGCAGACAGGTGGGTGGAATCAGCTCCCTCTGTGGAGAGTGGTCACGGCCTCGGCTGTCTCTTCTTGCAGGACTTCGGCATGTCCGGGCTTCGCTTTGGCACGCTGTACACAGAAAACCAGGACGTGGCCACCGCTGTGGCTTCCCTCTGTCACTATCATGGCCTCAGTGGCCTTGTCCAGTACCAGGTGGCACAGCTGCTCCGGGACCGAGGTGACTGCCTGGGTTTGGTGCCCTGAAAGGGGGAGGGGGAGGGTTATGGTCTGTCTGGGACCCACCAGGGATCAGTGGCTGTATCTTGCTTGCAGGTTCAGAAAGCCAGGTCAGATGGCAAAGGGAACTGCCATGGCCACCATTTACTGAGCCCGGCACGTGCTCTTGCTGTGTCTCATTTGTCCCTCCCCAGGATCCTAGGAAATTCAAAATCTTATATTTTCTTCATCATGAGGAAAAGACAGGCCACATACCCTACCTCCACAGTGACACCTAACATTGTGAAAAACACAGGTGACGTCACCGGCTGAGCAGGAGGCAGAGCAGCTGGAACTCTCATGCATTGCTGCTGGGGATTCAGGTGGTTCAGCCACTTTGACAGCCATTTGCCAGTTTCTCATGAAAACACTGACCACGCCACCCAGCCATCCCACCTCTAGATAGTGCACACACATGCATGCAAAAACCCACTTGGAAACTGAGCTGGAAACAATCTGGATGTTCTTCCCTGAGTGTTTAGGTACAGACACCACCACATGGACACATCCACGCCATGCAGTGCTTCTGCAGTAAGATCCCCGACAGCACAGATTTGTCCTGGAGGTATTAGGCTGGTGAAGGAAGCTAGTCTCAATGGATTACATACCATAATGTTCCACTTCCTGGGCATTTTGCAAAAGGCAACCTAGAATGATGGGAGCAGATCAGGTTGTGGGGCAGAGGCCAACGTGGCTGTAAGTGGCATGAGGGTGTTTTCTGGAGTGAGGGAACTGTTCCTAATCCTGCCTACGGTGGTAGGCACACAAATACATAGATGGGTGATCATCCATCAGTGCATGGCTGGGATCTAGCCCTTGGTCTGTGTGCCTCCAAAGCCTCACTTTGTAATCACGTACATTTTCGGTTTGCTCTGCATCTTGAGGGGCTTTGTGCTCTGGGCTCCTACTGGGCGTGTGGAGGCTGGAGCTGGAGGCCTCAGGGTTGAGGGGGGCCTTACAGGGACCCCTGAATTCCTGCCCCTCCTCATCCTCCGTCCTCCTCACCCCATCAGCCAGCCTGAGGGGCTCCATGGTCTCAGCAGCCGTGACCCTCTGCTCTTGAGTCTAGCAGGGAGAGAGGGCTGAGGGAACACCTCTCCTTGGTTGCCCTTTCACTCAGACTGGATCAACCGCGTGTACCTGCCTGAAAACCTTGCCCGGCTCAAGGCTGCCCACACCTACGTCTCAGAGGAGCTCAGGGCCCTGGGGGTCCCCTTCCTGAGTCGTGGGGCAGGTCTCTTCATCTGGGTTGACCTGAGGAAGGTGAGCTGGGGTGCAGGCTGGTGGGGCGCAAGCCTTCCTCCAGCAGGTGAGAGGCCTGGGGGGTCTCCTCTGTGTCCTGAGCCTCTACCCGCCCCTTTCCAGTACCTGCGCAAGGCCACCTTTGAGGAGGAGATGCTGCTGTGGCGCCGTTTTCTGGACAATAAGGTGCTGCTGTACTTTGGCAAGGCCTTTGGGTGTAAAGAGCCCGGCTGGTTCCGCGTGGTCTTCTCAGACAGGCCTCAGCGGCTTCGCCTGGGTGAGCAGCCGCCTCTCCCCGCCCCTCGCAAGGGTTTGCTGGTCCCCACCTGAGCAGCACCAGCGCTCACAGCCCTCACTTCTCCTTCTCAGGGATGCAGAGGGTCCGGCAGGTGCTTGAGAGCAACCCCAAGTGACAGAGGAAGCCCCTCCCTGGCAGGCCCAGGAGCCCAGGGACCAGGGCAGATGGGCTGCTCAGTGTCTGGTCAGCAGCCACTGCCTCCCACCTGGACCATCTGGATCTGGGGCTGCAAGACGGGCTGGACTTGCCCCGAGGACCTCTTTCCTGCCCGTCTGGGTGGCAGCAGGAGACTCCTTAAGCTGAGCTTCATCTTGGCCATTGCTGTCCCCTATTAAACAACCTGGGACCCCTAGACGTCTCTGTGTCTCTGTTGTGAGTCATTTGTGGAACAGGGAAGTGGAGAGGGCTCCTGGCCACCGCCCTCAGCTACAGGAGGAGGGCAGAGCCCAAAAGCCACCTGGACCTTCTTGGTGATGGCGTCTGCATGCTTCTTTGTTGCCAGGGAAACAAGCCAGAGGAGCAGGGCAAACAGAGTACGCCAAGAAGGAAAAGGAAGTGACAACCTGCTAGGGGGAAGGGGGCGAAGTCAGTCTGTTCAGATCTGAGCACATCAGGAACCTAGTAAGGTCTCAGCTGGGGACCAGAGGACAGGACCCCAAGGTGGGAGTCAGGACGGGCTTCTCTATGGGCATTAAAGTGGCCCCTCAGCATCGGAGACTCTCCTCCTACCTGGAAAGCAGCTGTCTTCTCTGACGTCCCCAAAGCAGAGTAGCCAGCAATGGCTATGGGGGAATTTTGGGACTGGAACCCAGAACCGAGGCTGCCATGGTACTGGGCTGACCAAGGATGACCTGCCTGGCTAAGTGGACCCGAGGTTGCCTGCCCCACCTGCATTTAGTTGAGAGCCTAAATGTGCTTTCTGATCCTCAAGCTGTGTGCTGAGGAGCTTCTCAGCTGCCCACACCCCTGCTTAGGAAAGCTGACTCAGCTGGGCACAGAGTGCTCCCCTGTCCTCCCTGCTACTCAGGATGCTGAGGCAGGAGGATCTCCTGAGCCATGAGTTCAAGGTCAGACTAGGAAACAATGCAAGAGGCCACTTCAAAAATAGAAAGAAGAAAACGTGGACTCTGACTCTTAACTTCTTCTTTAAGACAACAGAAGTGAAACCAGTACTTCTATTCTCTAATCCATGTTATTTTTTAGTTTGTTTTCTCTCTCTGTTTTGATCTGCCACTCATTCACTCACTCATTCTTCTCCCCTGTCTTTCACGGAATAATGAAGGTGTGTAGACCTGATGCTGGGGGAATCACATGCCTCATTTCTGACTCACACTCCTCAGGAGCTGACTCCATTGTCGTCCACTTTTACAAATGGGAGACTGAGTTAAATAGAGTGACCGATGGCTGAACTGTCCAGAGGTCCAGCCTCAGAGCCAGGTGCAGGCAGAGTTGGTTTGGTTGCACGCTGTGCTCCTTCCAGTATCAACCAACTCCCAGCATTGGTTTATTCTCTGTTCTCTCTTAGATATTTCCAGATTTTTAAATTATCTTCCTCTACTTTTTGGTAAATTATGTATCCTGTTTCTTTTCCTTCTGGTTGTTAGCCTATATACTATAACACATATGTATAACTTCTAGTCTAAAATTGGTACCTTTGCCCTTCTTCCAAAAACAAGAGCCTTAGAATACCAGTAATCTTTTGTAAAGTATGATCCCTGGATATTTTTGTTGTCTATTTTGTTTTAGTATTTTTTTTAGTTGTAGTTCGTCCATAATACCTTTATTTTATGTATTTATTTTTATGTGGTGCTGAGGATCTTACCTAGCGCCTCACATGTGCTGGGCAGTCACTCTACTGCTGAGCCACAACCCCAGTCTCTTTTGTTGTCTATTTTTAATTCTGCCTTTTAACTGAAAAATCTTGCTTTACATTGGCTTGGATTTGTCACATATTCATTTCATCCATCTAGGTCTTTTGTTTGGGGTCACTTTCCTTCTGTCTGGTGAATGACACTTGAATATCCTTTGGTGGGGCTCTTAGCTTTTGCTTCTCTGATATGTCTATACCTATTTTTTTTTTGCTTCATACTGGTAAAAGAACCAATCCAATAGGATAGAAATCATAAATATGTATGCTCTGCCAGGAGACCAGCACACTAACTTCATACTAGAGGTTCCAAACATAGAAGTTAACTAGTGGGATCAAAATAAAGACACATAAAACTCAATTTACCTTTTTCTTGCCCAGCTCAGAGACGGCTTCTCCTGGCTCCTGCCTCTAGGCACCTGGCGGTAGTGAGGTTTACACAAGAGACCAGCAGGAGAGAGGAAGAAGCACGCCAGAGAGTGGGCTTTTATTGGGAACAAAAAATTCAAGGGAAAATTCCATCCAATCAAGGGAGACAGCATTCCAAGGTCAGGGTCAGTGATTGGTTTCCAGGTCAAAGGTCAGTCACACCCCCACATGGACAAGCCCTCCCACCTGGAAAGGGTGGGGAAGGCTCTGACACAGCTGGTCTGAGCACCTCACACCCAGTCAGAGAGGTAGACCAATCACGTGCAAGAACAGCTTCCCACAATATGCCCCAAACATGGGTGTGTATAATTATATAAAAAGACACTACTCCAAAGGAAGCATCAGATAGACCTCAGTATAAAAATTTGGGTGATTACAACACATCTCTATCACCATCAGATAGACCATGCACACATAAACTCAGTAAAGACTCTTTAGACCTGAGAAATATTACAAATCAAATGGATTTCACAGACATCTATAGAATATTTCATCCAACAAGAATGGAATATACTTTATTTTCAGTGATTCATGGAACATTCTGCAATATAGACCATATTCTAGTTTACAAAAAAATAGCAAATATGAAAAAAATTCCTTGCATCTTATCATATCATAATGGAATGACATTAGAAATCAACAAAACAGCCAGATGGGATATGGCACGCCTGTAATCCCAGTGGTTAGAGCACTGAGGCAGAAGAATTGTGAGTTCAAAGCCAGCCTCAGCAAAAGAGAGTCCCTAAGCAACTCAATGAGACCCTGTCTCTAAATAAAATACAAAATAGGTAAGGCTTGGGATGTGTACCAAAAAAAAAAAAAAAAAAAAAAAAGAAAGAAAGAAATCAACAAAACAAAATCCTACGAAACTATATAAACACAATGGAGACTGAACAATATGCCTGTTGAATGATGATGGGTAATAGAATGAATGAAAGGAGAAATTTAAAAATTCTTAGACTCAAATGAGAATAATGACAGAATATATCAGAACCTTGGGGACACTATTAAGGCAATTGTAAGGGGAAAGTTCATCCTTTGAGTACCTACAGGAAAAATCAGAAAGATCCCTAATAAACAACCTAATGATGGAGCTCAAGTTCCTTGAAACAGAAGAATGAACCAATTCCAAAGCCAATTGAAGGAATGTTGCAATTAAGATCAGAGTTGAAATCAAAGAATGTAATAAAATATACAAAGGATCAATGAAACAAAGAATTGGTGTTTTGAAAGGTAAACATTATTAATAAATCCCTAGCCTAACTAAACAAAATAGAGAAGGCCCACATTTACAAAACTGTGATGTAAAAAGAGAAATCAATAAATTCTCACAGAAATCCAGCATATCATTCAGGAATATTTTGAAAACTTACACTCTTATACATTATAAAAACCTCAAACAAATTGTGACATTTCTGACAAATAAAATCTTCCAAAACTGAGTCCAGAGGACATGGAAAACAGAAAAAAAAAGACTTGTGATGCGATAGAAGGACCAATTAAAAAAGTCCTTCTAGCAAAGTTAAGAGAAGCCCTGATGGATTCTCAGTGAATTCTACATACATTTAAAGAATAACATCAATATTCCTTAAATTATTCCATGAAAGAGAAATAAGTGGAATACTTCCAAATTCATTCTATGAAACCAATATTCACATTCACACCAAAACCACATAATGATACATCAGGGAAAGAAAATTACAGAAAAATGCCCCTCATGGACTTAAAGCAAAAAATACTAATAAAATATTAGCAAATCATGTTCAACAATACTTTCCCTCATAAAGAATACTTTACCTCATAAAGAAGTTTATTTTGTTCCATAAACACAAGGATAGTTTAATATAAACCAATCAGTGAACATAATTCATCACATAAATAGACTGAAGGACTTAGTCATCTCAATAGAAGAAGAGAAGGCCTTGACAAAATTCTGCACCCATTTATGATAAAATCTAGGAAAAATTAGCAAGTGTAATAAACAAATTTAGTAAAGTAGCAAGTTCCTAAATTAACATACAAATAATGAATGGCCTTTCTGTATACCAATAACTATTCTGCTGAGAAAGAAATTAGAAAAACAATTTCGTTCACAATAGCCTCAAAAATTACTTAGAAATAAATCCAACCAAGGATGTGAACAATCTCTACAATGAAAACTATAGAACATTGAAGAAAGAAATTGAAGATGACTTCAGAAATGAAAAGACACCCCTTGTTCATGGGTAGATAGAATGAGTATCATAATTAAAGTAGGTATACTGCTAAAAGCAATATGTAGATTCAATTAAATCCTCCTTCAAAATACCTATGATATTCTTGACAGAAATAGAAAAAATAGGAAGAATAAAAGACCCAGAATAGACAAAGCAATCCAGGCCAAAAAGCAATGCTAGATGTCTTGTGATACTGGACTCAAATTATTGTATAGAGGTATAGTAATTAAAAAAAAATTGTATGGTATTGGGATAAAAACAGACACAGAGACCAGTGGTACAGAATTGTAGACACCAAGACAATCCCACACATCTACATTCATCTAATCCTTGACAAAGATACCAAAAACAGAGATTGGAGAAAAGATAGCCTTTTTAACAACTGATGCTGGGAAAAGAGTTACCCATATGTAGGAGAATGGAGTTGAGCCTTGTGTCTCACCTGGCACAGCAATCATCCTAAAATGGATTGAAAACCTGGTAGTTGGAACAGAAATTATGCAACTCCTAGAAGAAAATATAGGACTCACACTTCAGCGTACAGGCACAGAAGATGACTTTCTCAGTACATCCCTGAATCTCAAGAAATGATGCCAAGAACAAATAAATGGAATGGCATCAAATTTACAAACTTCTACACAACAAAGGAAACACTTAGGAATGTGGAAAGAGGACCTATATAATGGAGTAAAATCTTTGCTAGCTACGCTTCTGACAGAGGATTAATATCTAAAATATATAAAGAGCTCAAAAAACACCCCAAAGTCAAATAACACCATTAATGATTTGGTAGACAAATTAGATAGACACTTCTGGAAAGAAGAAATACAGATGGCCAACATAAAAAGGTAGAAAAATGTTCAACATCATTAGCAGTTAGGGAAATGCACATCCTTAGAGTCCGTCAAGATTCTCCTTTTTAATACTTGACATTGAAGCAATTAGCAAATGGTTAACTCTGTTGACTCTACCTTCAAACTCTATGGGAATCATTTTCTCCTCATTAAAGAAGTCTCTAGACCAAACCACGATCATTCTTGTTCCTGGAATAAGTTGTCTCATCCAGGCTTCTACACTGAGTTTTGGTCTCATGTATTGTTCAGTTCAGGAGGCTGAGGGGGGCTTCGAGGCCGCAAATGGGCTAGGAAAAGTTGTCCAGGATGAACGCTCAGCATGATGCCCTCACCATTTATGGCCATCTACACTTGACTCTGAAAAAGATCACCAACCACGAGCCTGTGCAGCCATCGGCCTCAGTGGCTGCCCGAGCTGGCCGCCCACTGCCCAGTGCTTCACCTATTTTTGAAAGATGGTTTCACTGAGTACAGAATCCTAGGTTGATTGTTACTTTATTTTCTTTTTTAAATTTATTTTTTTATTAAAAAAGAAATTTTTTGTTGTTGTAAATGGACAGAATGCCTTTATTTTATTCGTTCATTTTTATGTGGTGCTGAGGATTAAACCCAGTGTGCCACGAATACGCCAGGCAAGCGCTCTGCCCTTGAGCTACAGCCCCAGCCCTTAATTTATTTTTTATTCCAATTTATTCCATATGACAGCAGAATGTATTACAATTCATATTACACATGTAGAGCACAATTTTTCATATCTCTGGTTGTGTACAAAGTATACTCACACCATTCGCGTCTTCATACATGTACTTAGGGTAATGATGTCCATCTCATTTCATCATCTTTTTTTACCCCCATACCCCCTCCCTTACCCTCCTACCCCTTTGCCCTATGTAGAGTTTCTCTAACCCTCCCATGTTCCCCCTCCCAACCCCACTATGAATCAGCTTCCTTATATCAGAGAAAACACCTGGCATTTGATTTTGGGGGGATTGGCTAACTTTCCTTAGAACTATATTTTCCAACTCCATCCATTTTCTTGCAAATGCCGTGATTTTATTCTCTTTTATTGCTGAGTAATATTCCATTGTATATACATATATATATATACCACATTTTCTTTACCCATTAATCTACTGAAGGGCATCTAGGTTGGTTTCACAGTTTAGCTATTGTGAATTGTGCTGCTATAAACATTGAGGTGGCTGTATCTCTGTAGTATGTTTTTAATTTCTTTGGGTATAGCTGGAGGAGTATGGTAGCTGGGTCAAATGCTGGTTCTATTCCCAGTTTTCCAAGGATTCTCTATACGGCTTTCCAGATTGGCTGCACCAATTTGCATTCACACCAGCAATGTATGAGTGTGTCTTTTCCCCCACATCCTCACCAACACTTATTGTTGCTTGTATTCTTGATAGCTGCCATTCTGACTGGAGTGAGATGAAATCTTAGAGTAGTTTTGATTTGCATTTCTCTAATTGCTAGATGTTGAGAGCCACAGCAAAAGGGGCCCCAGCAAACTTCCAGCTGCCAGCTGATGATTGGCTCACAACGGCCCCAGCAAACTTCTAGCTGCCAGCTCATTGGCTCCTCTGTGGTGATGCTCACTGGGTTCGTTCCCCACCCTTTCAGACCACAGAGCTGCTCATTGGGGGACTTTTTTTGGCTCCGCCCACGTGACCAAGCAAATCGGCCTCAAGAGCAGGAGGAGTGGGGGGAGGGGTGTTGAGAGGCTTGTGGGAAGCCAGTGGTGGCCTTTGGGCTCTGAGGGAATTCCTGAAGACCTTGTGTGGTGTGGCGTGTGTGTTCTAAAAATAAATTTCATTTCTACTTGATAAGTGGCTCGTGAATTGTGCCCAGCCAGACTGTGGCATTTGGTGGCCCGTAAGGGGAACCACTGAGGGTAAGTGATAAGGTAAACTGCTCGCCCCTGAGGGCAGGTCGAGAGGATGGGTAGCCATTTTAAGATTCTTCTTTTGTTTTGTTTCGCTTTTGTTTTAAGTTGCCTGTCCCTGGAGATGTGTAAGATGGAAGAAAAACTGCTCACTTCTGAGGAAAAACTATTTGTGTCTAAGGAACAGATAGGGAGAAAGGATGGATGGACATTTCAGGAGGATAGAAAGGCTATTATAATGATGTTTTGTTGTTCCATTTTTGTTTTATTCTGTTTCGGTTGTGTGTGGCATCATCTTGTTGGGTTGTATTATAGTAGAAATATGAGATCAGAAATTAGTAAAAAAAACAAGCCAAAAGAGCGTTAAGTAAATTGTTAGAGGAAGGAGGCATCCCAGTAAAATCAAGAGCAGTCAGGGCATATGTTGATACAATACAAAAATGTAGCCCATGGCTTTTTAAGGAGGAGTTGTTAAATATATCATAATGGGACCATCATGGTGAATATTTAAGGGAAAAGGAAAAGAAAAACCCAGGAACTCTGTCAATTGGCTCATTGCCATTGTGGGCATTGGTATCTTGTTTTCTTAGTTCAAAGCCTTCAGTTCAGACAATGGTAAGAGGAAGGAGAAGACATATTGATTCAAGTAAAAGAGAAGGTCTCTCAAGTTAGTCAAACAGAGGAAAATATTCAAGTAAAAGAGAATGTCTCTCGAGCTAATCAGACAGAGGAAAAAATTCAAGTAAAAGAGAAGATCTCTCGAGCTAGTCAGACAGAGGAAGAAAGTTTAGAGCAGAAAAACCCATCAGGGGAAAAGTTAAAACAGGAGACTGCTACTAACACCTTTCGATCAACAGAGGGCATAAGTGTCCAACCAACAGAGCCACCTCTACAGGAGACTGCTGCTAACACCTTTCTATCACCAGAGGGCGTAAGTGTCCAACCAATAGCGCCACCTCCATATGCTGTGAGGCCCCCAACCCCCATAGTTGATAGATGGGATCCTGAAACAGGACCTCAAATATTAACATGCCCTGTATTTGAGCAGGCAGGAGGGCAGCGAATTCATCATGCTTTAGATTTCAAAACAGTGAAGCAGCTAAAAGAGGCTGTAACAACCTATGGTCCTCAAGCACCCTTCACTGTAAGCATGGTCGAATCCATTACCAACTTGAACATGACGTAAGCAGATTGGGCTAGTATGTGTAAAGCTGTGCTAAATAGAGGAAAATACCTGTTATGGAAGGTTGCCAATGAGGAATTTTGCAAGGAGATGGTTAGGCGAAATGCAGCAGCTGGTTATCCTCAGAGAAATCTAGATATGTTGTTAGGAAAGGGACCTTATGAGGATCAGCAGCAACAAATTGCATATGATCCTGGCGTATACGCACAAATTGTTGCAGATGCGGTTAGGGCATGGAAGACTTTACAAGGACATGGAGGTTTACAAGGTCAATTATCTAAGGTAATACAAAGAGCTAATGAATCTTACACTGAATTTGTAGATAGGCTTATTCAAACAGCTACCAGAGTTTTGGGGAATACAGAACAAGCAATGCCATTAATAAAACAACTGGCTTATGAATAAGCGAATCATTAGTCCAGAGAAGTCATTAGACCATGGAAACATGAAGATTTAAGAACATATATTAAATTATGTAGAGACATTAATGAACAAGGGCAAGTCGTGGCAGCTGCAGTACAACAGGTTTTAGATGCCAGGCCAAAAACATACTACAATTGTGAACAAACAGGACATTTTAAAAGGAATTGCCCCATAGAAGGAGGGTTTAACAAAAATAGGTATCAAAGGAGTAGAATACCGGGTAATTGCCCATGATGCCATAGAAGGAGACATTGGGCTACTGAATGCCATTCTCAAACCACCATAGAGGGTACTCCCTTATCAAAAAACGAACAAGGACCAGGTGTCTATCAATATCATTGAGAAAGGCATCCAGCTCCATTGCCAAAAAATGGACAGGGGGGCCCAAGACCACAAATATACGAAGCACTGGAGGAACCCAGCAACCCCATCAGGGTAGTGCCCAGGACACATTGTCCATTAAATCCCTCACTAGACAAACCAGAGGAGGTGCAGGATTGGACATCTGCGCCTCCACCAGAACAGTACTAACTCCAGAGATGAGAGTTCAAATCATTCCCACAGGGGTAAAAGGACCTCTTCCCAAAGGAACAGTAGGCTTATTATTGGAACGCAGTTCTTCTACTCTAAAAGGAGTTATGATAAGTCATGGGGTAATTGATCCCGATTATGAAGGTGAAATAAAAATTATAGCCAGTTCTCCAAAGTTTATATCAGTAATTTGACCAGGAGATACAATAGCACAGTAACTAATAATACCCAGCCTACATGATAAATGTTCCAGTCATACTGTAGAAAGAGGTTCCAAGGGATTAGGCTCCACAGGTGTAGATTGAGCTATGCTTTCTTTAAATTTAGATTCTCACCCCATGCTAAAACTAAATATTCAAGGACATGAATTTAATGGGCTACTGGATACAGGTGCAGACCTTAGCATCATCTCTCGTCAAGAATGGCCAAAACATTGGCCATTACAACAAGCCACTCAAGTGCTTCGAGGCCTAGGAGTGGTGACTAATCCCCATAGAAGTGCAATGGAATTAGATTGGAAGGATCCTGAAGGATGTGAAGGAACTATACAACCATATGTATTGGATCATCTTCCCGAAACTTTATGGGGACGAGATGTCCTAGATCAATTAGGTTTGATATTAACAAATAACATCAATCCAAATGCACCCACTATTATGGCTAGACAAGGTTTTAGGAAAGGAAAAAGATTAGAAAAACAAGAACAAGGTATAGCAGCACCAATACAAATAGATCAAGGAACAGAGAGACATGGGTTGGATTTTCAGAAGGGGCCACTGAGACAATAAAAATTACTTGGAAATCAGAAAGACCAGTATGGGTTCCTCAGTGGCCCCTGACTAAAGAAAAGATACAAGCAGCCCATGACCTGGTCAAACAACAATTAGCCGAAGGACATATACAACCTTCTGTATCTCCCCATATTACTCCCATTTTTGTCATCAAAAAGAAATCTGGTAAATGGAGATTATTGCAAGATTTAAGAGCCATTAATAATGAGATGGTTATTATGGGACCTGCTCAATTGGGGATTCCTCAATTGTCTGCTTTGCCAAAAACCTGGTATGTTTTAGTTATAGATATTAAAGATTGTTTTTTTTCAATTCCAATTCATCCTGAGGATAGTCCATGTTTTGCATTTACTATCCCTGCACTGAATCATGAAAATCCTGATCAGAGATATAAATGGAGAGTACTCCCTCAAGGGATGGCTAACAGCCCAACTATGTGTCAAATTTATGTTAACCAGGTAATCCAGCTACTTAGAAATCAAAATCCTGAACTACAAATATTTCACTATATGGATGATGTTATTATTAGCACACAAAGCTAAAAACACATTGGTAGAATGTTATGCCACACTTACAAACTTATTAAAAAATTATAATCTAGAGATAGCAATAGATAAAGTACAATTAAATTTTCCAATTAATTATTTAGGAGTTCTATTATCCTCAACCAGGGTCCATCCACCAAAAATTCTAATACGAGTAGATCAACTCAAATCACTTAACGACTTTCAAAAGTTATTAGGAGACATAATTTGGATAAGGCCTTATCTAGGTATACCAACAGGAGAGTTGGGACCTTTATTTGATATCCTAAAAAGTCCATCAGATCCAAATTCACCCCGAATGTTAAGGCCTGAAGCAAGAAAGGCATTAAAAATCATTGAAACATATATGGAAAATATGCATTTGGATAGAATTGATATAAGTTTGTCTTTATTATTTATTGTACTACCAACAAAAAATATTCCTACAGGAATATTTTGGCAAGAAGGTCCATTATTATGGATACATTTATCTTATTCTCCTAACACTATTCTTACTAGATATCCTGAGGCTGTAGGACAATTAATACTTAAAGGAATAAAAGCAGCAAAGGGAGTGTTTGGAATTTCTCCCAATAAAATTATTACTCCATATACTATGAATCAAATTGATGAGTTAGCTAATGAGTTAAATACTTGGGCAATAATCATGTGCAAATCTAATGTTTCATTTGATAACCACTTACCATCTAATCCTTTATTGTCTTTTTGGTCATTGCATCCTGTAATTTTTCCAAAAATGACAAGAAAAACACCTATCATGAATGCTCCAAATATATTCACTGATGGGTCAAATAATGGTACAGCAGCAATAGTTACACCTGATCAAACTTTTACATTTTTAGTACCCAAACAATCAGCTCAAAAGGTAGAGCTTAATGCAGTATTACAAGCTTTTGTGATGTTTAAAGATTCTGTATTTAATTTATTTTCCGATAGTCAGTGTACGGTTAATGCTATAGTATCCCTTGAAGATGCTGGTAGGATTTCCCCTTCCTCTACTGTTTTCTCTTTGCTTTCCACTATACAAAGTCTAATCTGGGACAGAAAAGATCCATTCTTTATAGGACATATCAGGGCACATACAGGATTGCCTGGAGCCCTTAGTTTGGGCAATGATTTAGCAGATAAAAGTACATAGGACATACATATTTTCTCTACATTAGAAGAAGCTACAAATTTTCATAAAAAGTTCCATGTCAATGCTAATACTTTAAAAAGGCAATTTAAAATAACTAAGGAACAAGCTAGACAAATAATAAAACAATGTCAAAATTGTGAGACCTTTTTACCACAAGTTAATCTTGGGGTCAATCCTAGAGTACTGATACCTAACCATATTTGGCAGATAGACGTCACACACTTGCCAGAATTTGGAAAATTAAAATATTTGCATGTTACAGTTGATACTTCTTCTGGATTTTTGATGGGATCCCTTCATGCCAGAGAAAAAATCTAAAGATATTATAGCTCATTGCTTACAAAAGTTTGCCACTGTGGGGCATTCCAAAACACTTAAAAACAGATAATGGTCCTGGTTATACTTCTACCTCTTTTAAACAATTTTGCTCATCATTTGGCATTACTCACATAACACGAATCCCATACATTCCACAGGGACAAGGCATAGTTGAAAGAGCTCATCAAACTATTAAAATGTACTTATTAAAGCAAAAAGAGGGAATTGGAAATGGGTATATATTCCCCAAAGATAAACTTAATATAACCCTTTTAACATTAAACTTTTTAAATTTGGATTCATCAGGGCTTAGTGCTGCAGAAAGGCATATGTGTCCAAAAAATGTACATAAGCCCAAGGTACTTTGGAAGGATATTCTAACAGGACAAGGGAAAGGTCCTGACCCAGTGATTGTCTGGAGTGGGGGGTCTGTCTGTGTGTTTCCACAGGGAGAACAGCAGCCGATTTGGATTCTAGAGAGATTAACTAAAGTGATTTCTACAGAGCAAAAAGAAGATGATTTGGCTCAAATCCATAACAGCTGATATCCAAAACTCCAGTTTGGCTATCCTTAAGTCTGCGACACAACCAGGATGCTTTTTTCAATATTTATTTTATTATTGCCCTTTCCCACATCATGAAGTTCTATTTTGTTTTTTGAGCTCATACAGACCTAGGTTAATGTTTTGCTGATCAGTTCTATTTTTTGACTATAGTGTTGTTAAACATTGCAATGGAGATTTCACCTGTAAAAAGGTATAAGGCCTTTACTATTATGTTATGTGTTGTATGTATTATATTATGTGTGCACACTTGTGTTTTGTGTTGTATGTTTGTATGTACGTATGTCCATACATCATACATGATGAGCGCTCATGAAAAAATGGATCCAAATATATTTTTTTATTCGCATGATTTAAATGGTTTAATTTAAATTGGGTAAACAGCTGTTGAGGATTGTTTTTATATGTGAACAAAAAGGGAGATTAACAGATCTGTTTGTTTACTTTCACCTTTCCTTTTCATTATATTTAATAATTCTGTTCAAGATAATGTAAATTGTTCAGAAAATTGTTTTCTTTTAGTGCCTTCTGGAATGTTACATAATTTTTTCTTTAGCCATTATTGCCAGAATTCCTATCTTCCTCCCAGTTCTGATGAAGACAAAGATAAAACCAATCTACAGCTTCTGCAATAGCCATCACTGAACTGTTTGCAGAATGTGCCTTGACTATCACTTGTATGCATTGTGAACTCACTTGTATGCATTGTGAACTATCTGTTGGTGCAGCGACTTGTGGTAATGTTGGGGTATTTATGCTGATGTTGTCATCGGTGGTACAATTTTTCCAAAAGGAGCCATCACTTAACTGCTTGCAAAACTTGCCTGGACTATGTATCACTTGTATGCATTGTGAACTCACCTGTATGCATTGTGAACTATCTGTTGGTGCAGCGACTTGTGGTAGTGTTGGGGTATTTTTGCTGATGGTGTCATCGGTGGTACAATTTTTCCAAAAGGAGTCATCAATTGGCTTGGTGTATCCTCCTCCGTTCTGCTTGTTATGGTCGTTCAGCTAAAATTTGGGGGCCAACAGAGGTGAGGCAAAGAACCTCACCCCCCCCCTTGCTGGTACAAAGACCTATCCACTAGTGTGGCTGTATGCTGGACCATGAGTCAATGACAGGTAAGATCCAATTGCAATTGTACCAACCTAAGACAGGAGGCTGACGCCTTGAGTTCAGCTCATGCAATGACAGGTAAGGACCATATGTACTATTGGACAACCTAAGGCAGGCACGGTCCCTAAGCCACATGCTTGTTGTTTAAACAGAGAGGGGGAGATGTTAAGAGCTGCAGCCGAAGGGGCCCCATCAAACTTCCAGCTGCCAGCTGATGATTGGCTCACAGCGACCCCAGCAAACTTCTAGCTGCCAGCTGATTGGCTCCTCTGTGGTGATGCTCATTGGGCTAATTTCCCCACACTTTCAGACCATGGAGCTGCTCATTGGGGGACTTTTTTTGGCTTTGCCCACACGACCAAGCCAGTCGGCCTCAAGAGCAGGAGGAGTGAGGGGGGCGTTTGAGAGGCTTGTGGGAAGCCGGTGGTGGCAGTTGGGATCTGAGGGAATTCCTGAAGAGCTCCTGTGGTGTGGCATGTGTGTTCTAAAAATAAATTTCGTTTCTGCGTGATAAGTGGCTCGTGAATTGTGCCCAGCCAGACTGAGGCAGCTAGAGATGTTGAACATTTTTTTTCACATATTTGTTGATTGCTTGCTTGTATATCATCTTCTGGGAGGTGTGTGTTCAGTTTGTTGGCCCATTTATAGATGGAGATATTAGTTTTTGGGGGGGTGTTTAACATGTGGAGTTCTTTATATACCATAGAGATCAGTGCTCTATCTGATGTGGTATTGGTAAAAATTTGCTCCCAAGATATACGCTCTCTATCACCTCACTAATTTCTTCTTTTGCTGAGAAGAAGCTTTTTAGTTTGAATCCATCCCATTTATTGATTCTTGATTTTAATTCTTGTGCTATAGGAGTCTTATTAAGGAACTTGGGGCCTAATGTGACATGATGGAGATTTGGGCCCCCTTTTTCTTCCAATAGGCACAGTGTCTCTGGTTTAATTCCTAGGTCCTTGAGTTGAGTTTTGTGCATGGTGAGACATAGGGGCTTCATCTCATTTTGTTGTATATGGATTTCCAGTTTTCCCAGCACCATTTGTCGAAGAGCCTATCTTTTCTCCAATGTATGTTTCTGGCACCTTTATCTATTATAAAAGACTGTAATTATGTGGGTTAGTATCTGTGTCCTCTATTCTGTACCACTGGTCTATCAGTCTATTTTGGTGCCAATACCATGCTGTTTTGTGACTATTGCTCTGTAGTATAGTTTAAGTTCTGATATAGTGATGCCACCTGCCTTACTCTTCTTCTAAGGAATGATTTAGCTATTCTGGGTCTCTTATTTTTCCAGATGAATTTCATGACTGCTTTTTTATTTCTATGAGGAATGTCATTGGTATTTTGATTGGAACTGTATCATATCTGCATAGTGCTTTTGGTAGTATGGTCATTTTGACAGTATTAATTCTGCCTATCCAAGAACAAGGGAGATATTTCCATCTTCTAAGATCTTCTTTAATTTCTTTCTTTAGTATTCTGTAGTTTTCATTGTAGAGGTCTTTCACCTCTTTCGTTAGGTAGATTCCCAAGTATTTTATTTGGTGGGAGGGTTATTGTAAATGGGGTAGTTCTCCTCATTCTCATTTCAGAGGAATTGTTACTGACATACATAAATTCGTTTGACTTATGGGTGTTGATTTTATATCCTGTTCCTTTGCTGAATTCATTTACTAGTTCTAGAAGTTTTCTGGTGGAATTTTTTGGGTCTTCTAGGTATAGGATCGTTTTGTCGGCAGATAGTGCTATATTGTGTTCTTCTTTTCCTATCCATATCACTTCGATTTCTTTTGTCTGTCTAGTTGCTGTGATCAGTGTTTCAAGAACTATGTTAAATAGAAATGGTGAAAGAGGGCATCCCAATCCTGTTCCAGTTTTTAGAGGGAATGCTTTCAATTTTTCTCCATTTGGAATGATGTTGGCCTGGGGCCTAGCATAGATAGCTTTTATGATGTTGGGATAGGTTCCTATTATCTCTAGTTTTTCTAGTGTTTTGAATATGAAGCAGTGCTGTATTTTTTCAAATGTTTTTTCTGCATCTATTGAGATGATCATATGATTCTTACCTTTAAGTATCTTGATGTAATGGATTATATTTATTGATCTCTGTATGCTGAACCAACCTTGCATCCATAGGATGAACCCCACTTGATCATGGTGCACTATCTTTTTGATATGTTTTTGTATTTGATATGCCAGAATTTTATGGAGAATTTTTGCATCTATGTTCATTAGAGATATTGTTCTGAAGTTTTCTTTCTTTAATGTATCTTTGCCTGGTTTGGGAATCAGGGTGATATTAGCCTTATAGAGTGAGTTTGGAAGTGTTTACTCTTTTTCTAGTTCACAAAATAATTTGAAGAGTATAGGTATTAGTTCTTCATAGGTCTTGTAGAACTCAGTTGTGTATCCATCCAGTCCTGGGCTTTTCTTGGTTAGTAGGTTTCTGATGGCATCCTCTATTTCATCACTTGAAATTAACCTGTTTAAATTGTGTATATCATTCTAATTGATTTTGGGAAAATCATATAAGTCTAAAAATTTGTGGATGCCTTCGATATTCTCTATTTTATTGGAGTACATGTTTCCAAAATAATTTCTAATTATTGTCTATATTTCTGTAGTGTCTATTGTGATATTTCCTTTTTCATCACGTATGTTAGTAATATGACTTTTCTGTCTCATTCTCTTTCTTAGCATGGCTAAGGGTCTGTCAATTTTATTTCTTTTTTCAAAGAACCAAATTTTGTTGTGTCAATTTTTTCAATTTCATTGATTTCCGCTCTGATTTTAATTATTTCCTGCCTTCTACTGCTTTTGGTGTTGATCTTTTTCTAGACTTTGCAATGTAATGTTAGGTCATTTATTTGTGGACTTTTTCTTCTTTTAAGGAATGAACTCCATGCAATGAACTTTCCTCTTAGAACTGCCCTCATAGTGTCCAAGATATTTCGATATGTTTTATCTGTGATCTCATTTGAGCCTAAGAATGTTTTAATCTTCTTGATATCTTTTGGAACCCATTATTCATTCAGTAGCATATTATTTAGTCTCCAAGTGTGGAGTAGTTTTTATTTTTTATTTTATCATTGATTTCTAATTTTATTCCATTGTGATCTGATAGAATGCAGGGTAGTATCTCTACTTTTTTGTTTTTGTTAAGTGTTGCTTTGTGGCATAATATATGGTCTATTTTAGAGAAGTATCTGAAAAAACGATGAAGGCTTGTCGTCAGAGAAAATGCCCATTTATTGAAGAACAGTTCTGCTTATTTTTAGAGCTGGGGGTGGTTTTACAGTTATGACAGTTTAACAGTTTAATGGTTTGACAGTTGGCATGGGGTGCTTTCTGTCTGGTGGGTAAAGATCATGTGAGCCAGGAGGGATAGTCTGATTGGTGGGTAAGATTCATGTGAGCCAGCAGGGCTAGTCTGATTGGTGGGTAGGATCATGTGAGCCTGCAAGGCTAGTTGGATTGGTGGGTAAGGATCATGTGAGCCAACAGGGCTCACCATTGGATGGCTCTTCTCAGGGGATGGGGAAGTTAGTCTTTGTAGCCCAGGCGACTCCCAACAGGATCCATGTGCTGCTAAGAAGAAAGTGTATTCACTCACTGAAGGATGAAATATTCTATATATGTAAGTTCAGTGTAAGTTATCAATTGTATTATTGAGTTCTATGTTTTCTCTGTTTAGCTTTTGTTTGGAAGATCAATCCAGTCCTGAAAGAGGTGTGTTAATATCACCCAGAATTATTGTGTTGTGGTCAGTTTGACTCTTGAACTTGAGAAGAGTTTTCTGATGAACATAGATGCTCCATTGTTTGGGACATATATATTTATAATTGTTATGTCTTGTGGCTGTATGGTTCCCTTAAGCAGTATGAAATGTCCTTCTTTATCTTTTTTGATTAACTTTAGCTTAAAGTCTACTTTATTTGATACGAGGATGGAAACCCTGCTTGCTTCCACAGTCCATGTGAGTGGTATAATTTTTCCCATTCTTTAACCTTTGTTCTACTTACGTCTTTTCCTATGAGATGAGTCTCTGGGAGGCAGCATAATGTTGGGTCTTTTTTTTTTTAATTCCATTCATCTAGCCTATGTCTTTTGATTGGTGAGTTTAAGCCATTAACATTTAGGGTTATTATTGACATGATTTGTATTCCCAGCCATTTTTGTTTATTTTTGTTTTCTAACTTGACTTGGTTTCTCCTTTGATTAGTTGTTCCTAAGTGTAATGCCTCTCTCTACTGATTTTCATTGTCGTTTTGTTGTAGGGACAGACAAGGCAAGGCATCAAAGATAGCAGGAAACAGTTTTATTTGGCTGCAGCCAGGTTCAGAGGGCACAGCTTTTGCTGTAATCAATCAATGCCCTGAACCCTGAGTTCAGGTAGTTTCAGAGTTTTATATCCAGCATGTAAGGGGAGGGGCTCAGAAGTTCACAGTCTGCTGAAGTCACATAAAGCAGCTTTATTCTTTCACTGTTCTGGGCAAGTTAACCCTTCAAGGACAGCACCTGAGAAGGGGAGAGCTTCTTCTCCCCATTCTTTCCTCCCCCTGACAGCTGTTACCATGGAGCTCAATTGGTAACTTCTCTTATCTTAGAAATGTAGACATCTCTGTGAAGCCCCAGCTCAAAGCCAGAAGCCTTCTATACACATTTCTACAAACTACTATACTGGATACGTGTTTGTGGAAAACTAGCAAGGGGGTGTCCAGCACCTGGAGTGATGATTTTTTTCCCACCAGTGGCCACGTAAGACAGAGCAACACGAAAATAGTGAGTTTATCTACATTGAACTCTTTTGCAGAGACTCTTTTCTTGACACTCCTAAAATCAGCCATGGTGAAGATTTCTGGAGAAGCCCATTTAAGACTTTTCTGTGGAGAAAGGGGGTGACACTATAGTTTTTCATTTCCTCTTCACAGAATTTTTCCAAGGATGTTCCATAGTGCAGGTTTTCTAGCTGTAAAGTTTTTAACTTTTGTTTATCATGAAAGGTGTTTTTCATCATCAAATCTAAAATTTAATTTTGCTGGATACAAGATTCTTGGTTGTCATCCATTTTCTTTCAAAGTTTGATATATGTTGTTCCAGAATCTTCTAGATTTCAGGGTCTGGGTTGAAAAATCTGCACATAACCTAATTGGTCTCTCCCTATATGTAATCTGATTCCTTTCTCTTGTGGCTTTTAATATTCTTTATGTATTCTGTATGTTGGACATTTTCAGTGTAATGTGCCTTGGTGTGGTTCTGTTTGCTTTTGTACATTTGGAGTCCTATAAGCCTCTTGAATTTGGTTTTCCACTTTATTCTTTATGTTTGGAAAATTTTGTGATATTGTTTCATTGAATAAGTTGTTCATTCCTTAGGTTTGGAATTCTATGACTTCCTCTCTCCCAATAACTCTTAAATTTGGTCTTTTTATGCTATCCCATATTTCTTGAATGTTCTGCTCATGGTTTCTTACCATTTTTACTGTGTGGACTATATTCTTTTCAAGGTTATATATTTTGCCTTTATTGTCTGAGATCCTGTCTTCCAAGTGGTATAATCTGTTGGTGATGGTTTCCATTGAATTATTAATTTGGTTTATTGTTTTTTCATTTTGAGGATTTCTGTTTGATTTTTCTTTAGAACCTCTATCTCCTTCTTGAAGTAATCGTTGGCTTCCTATATTTGTTTAGGTAGCTCTTTTTCAAAGTGATCTTTTGCTGCCTGCATTTGCTCTCTATTATCATCCTTTAATTCACAGACCATTTTAATTATGTTCATCCTGAACAGCATCTCTGTCATTCTATCTGTGGTGCTGGTCATGGATTCTAATAATGTTGTTTCTTGGCTTGTTTTGGGACTTTCTTCCCTGTCTGTTCATGTTGCTCATGTGTCTTCCCTTCTAGCTCTGTGGATTCAAGGCATTACCATTTTTACCCTATAGGCTTATAGTGCCCCTGTAGGGTTCCAAAGCCTCTCCTTTAAGGGGAAGGACAATGTTAACAGATCCCAATACAAACAATATGCCACCTAAAAACAAGTAGTTGGTAATAGATGTTTACAGTTTGATCACAATGTACCGAAATGGTGAATTCAATTATCTTCTATAATAAAATCAATAAGTTTGTAAAAGATTTACAGTTTCTGATGGTGGACAAAGAATCAGGGGTGAGGTGCAGGACGATATGCTGAGGAGGCAGAAGGTGAGGATATAGAGTTATTATATCTTAGGAAGTATGAAAGGGAAATCTAAGTAAGAAGGGAAGTAACAGGTGAGAGGAGAAGAAATAATTTTAGGTAGACAAGTAACTGGGAAGACAGTAGAGGACATGAAACAAACACCCATATGTATTAAGAAAAATAAATACGTGAAAATAGTAAAAATTGGAGAAAAAACAAAAAGAAAGAAAGAAAAGAAATGAATGTACAACACAACCGTAATATACTACTCAGTCATCTCAGGCCTCAGTATCCTAATCCATGCAAAGTACTTGGTTTCACATAATTTGGGGATGTGAGGGCAGAAGAATAGGGAGGGAGAAGAAAGAAAAAAAGAAAAAAAATCTCAAAGGAAGAAACAGGGATTGTTTTGGTTGGAGATGAGTATCCTTCCTGCTTCCCTTCTCATCTGGTAGGTGTGTTGCCTGTTGTTAGCTGGTGTCCTCTGCCCTCAGGATGGTGGATGGAGGTAACCAGGGAGGGAGGGTTGGTTCTGGGTGAAGGGCACCTGGAAGTGGGGTGTGGTACCCGCTGGTCCCTGATGGGAGACTGCACCTCAGGGATCTCTTTTGGCTTGCTCCTGTGATGTGAGCACCTGGTCTTATCTCCTTATCTCACCAGAAGACCTCCAGCTGTTAGTCTCTAAATGGTATGGCAGGCGACCTCTCCCTTACCTTTCTCTCCGGGGGTCTTGTGTGGCACTTTGGGCCTGCTGTGCATCTACCCTGCTGAGAGCTGTTGTGTGTTGGGCAGTCCCTGTGCCAGGTTAGCAGCTGCTGGGAGAGGGGGAGGTAGAAACTGGGTACCTGGCCAGCTGGAGTTCAGAAGGGGGAGTTGCCCCCACTAAAGATGGTGATGAAGGTGACCCAAGATGGAGGCCTTTGCTTTCAGCAATGGGTTGTTGGGTGGGGTGGGGGTACCAGGCGATGGCATTGGACGATGAGTTCAGAGTCTGGGTCTGTGGCATGCAGCCTGTGGCTGTGGCTTTCTTCAGAGCCTGTGTGAAGTTCCCCTTGCAGGCAGGAGGTGACCCAGGGAGCCCCTGTGGGTTGATGGGCGTCCACACAAGAGTGGCAGCTGGAGATCCAGTGTGTGGGTGTCTGTCGGGTGTCCTATGTGGGAGCTGCATCCAGGAGTTCTGCCTAGGTGGGTGGCCAAAAGTTCTGCACTTTTGCTGATGCTAATGGTCCTGCTTGGCCCCTGTAGTCCTGCAAGGGCGAGTAGTTGGGAGATTGACTCTGAGCTGAGTCAGAGCCCTGCATGGGCATGGTGGCCGTGATTCCTGTGCAGAAGCAGGAGTATCACTTACAGAGAAGCAGTATTGTCACTTCTTGAGTCCCAGGTCAGGGAGTGACACACAGTGCCCCCTCCCCTGGCCCACCATCCTGGATCCCATAGTTACTTTCTGATTTCTGAGATCCCTATGGGGTCTGTCAGACTGTGGCTCCTTCAAAGGCCATCTGTTCCCTGTCTCCCAGTGCCTTTAGAAAATATGCCCCATCACTGATTCTGTACAGTATCACTATTGCATGTTGAGATAGATTTATTTTGGTTTATCTTATCTGGATACCCTCGGATGCTTGCCTTTGTAGCTTTCTTGAGCTCTGCAAGCTCCCCAGCCTTTACTGTCTCACCAGATATCGCTTCTTTCCTCCTCTTCCACTTTTCTCCCTCTGGACCTGCTCTGGTACATAGGAGAGACTGGCCTGCTGCCTGTATGCCTGTTTTATTTGTTTCTTTATTTATTTTTCTTATTTTCTTCTTCCTAGCTTTGTATGCTACATTCTGGGTAACTTCTTTTGGTCTTTCTTTCTGTTATTTCAGAATACCTTTTTAGCTATACCTAACTTGCTTTGATTTATTTGAGTTTTAAATTTTAACATATATATATATCTGTTAAAATATATTTAATTATTTATTAAATATATTTATTTATTTATGGAGGTTCTAAACATTATTCTTTTTAGCACAAACTTTTTTATTTTAAGACAGAATAAATTTAATTGTTTTTTATTTTATAGAGAGCCATCTCTCTGTATCTGCAGAGACTAATTCCAGGTCCCACTGTGGATAGGAAAATCTGCAGATGCTCAAATCCCTTACAAAAATGGCAGAGCCTTTGCATATAACTTACACAGACCTCCCTCTGTACTTCAAATAGTCTCTATGTTCCTTATAAAACCCAGTGCGATGAAAATGCCACCTAAATAGTGGTTATACTGCATTGTTGGAGAATAATGCTCAGGAGATAATAATAATATCCAGGGACAAGTCTGTTCCTGTAGCTTCCAATAGCCCAGCTTCTACTCCTTCTCCCTGAGAGTCACCTGCCTGGTTTGTAGTCCTAAAATGTCGCTCTGCTGTTCTCACCTCGCTGGGTTGTAGAAGGCTTGCTGTTTCTGACTGCTTCTCCATGAGACATGCCCCTTTTTTGTGATTTTTTTTTTTTTCTTCTTGGAATGCCCTTTTCACCTCTTGACTTGGCAGAATCCTAAATGTGTCTGAGACAAGCAAAGATACCCCTTCTCACTGAAATCATTTCAGATCTTTCTAGTTGGATGCGTTCTCCTTCTGTTCAACCCTGTGGCATTGGTTTCTGTTCTTGCTGCGCCCCTCCCCTGACTCAGGCAATGGCAAGGCCCTACTGAGATGGATGGCGCAAGGCGTCCATCCTCTGGAGGAGCAAAGTATGTTTCTGGGAATGGGTTGGTTTGTTTTTGTATTCCTTTAATAAGTATAGTTGCGATTTCTCATATGACCATTAAGTATGAAGGAAAAAACATGACTTTCCCAATTAATGCAACTACTTCTAAAGAATAGATCTGTTTGCTCTAAATGCAATGATTCAGCTCTGGAGCATAAATTGTTAATGTCTGATGAAAAACTCCCTGTATTCCTGTCAGGGAAGTTTTTGAGAAATTAAATTAAAATCTAGAGAATAAAAATTAATGTTAAGAAGACAGATTCGTGCTTAGTACTGGGCAACTTGTTCTTGTTCCTGTGTACAATGGTTTGTGCTCTTAGTCTTGTTTCATTAAAATTAATAACAAGTCAACCACTTGCCGTAACCATGGCACCGGTTCCAGTCAGTAAGTCAAGAAAGAACAGTGAAGGTATAGGCCAATAGTTTGGGACATTTGTAACTATTATTAAAAGTTAACTAAGCAGAAAAGGCTCAAAGCAAAACGCAAACTGAAAGTACAAATGCTTGCTTATGCATAAGCCAAGATACATTCTTCTATTCTAATTGTAGCTATGTAATATTTTGTTTCTTTGAATAATGATTCCTGTTTTGTCACCACAAAGTACTGTGAGCCTGCCAAAATGAAAAGTATATATGATCAACTTCACAAGTAAAGTTTGGGATCAGCACCTTCACTTTGGTGTCTGTGTTGTTTCTCTACTCCCTTTTCGCTGACTCCTCACCATCCGTTCGTCTCCTGAGACCCACTGTTGGAGCTGGTCTCTAATGTTGTCTTATGCCACTTTCCACTCTCTGCTCTGAGTAATCTCCCTTGTGTGTTTGTCTCATTTCTAGTTGGCTCCTCCCAGCACCTGGCACCCTTTATTCATTCAACAAACAATGAGCACTTAATGTGTGCCAGGCATTATGCAAGTTTAGGGTTATTAAAAGCCAGTAGAACAGGCAGGGTTCCTCAGAGTGCGTGTGTAACACAGTTATTGGTCACAGCATGTTCTCCTTTAATGAAAGAACAGATGATTGATTGCAAACATGTATGTTTTGAAATACAGATAGATACAAAGAAGATCACGATGAAGAGCCCACAATCTCCCAGCCAAAATAACTAGTGTTGAACTATTATAAAAAGAAAAGCCAGTGTTCCCTGGGATAATGGGAATGTATACCACTGGTGGTGGGTACTGCTCCCCACCCTTTCAGTTCTCCCAGGGTTGTATGTGTGCTACCTTTCCTATCATGGGGGCGGGGGTGTTGGGGGTATGGATTTGGAGATCAGAGCCATCAGATGTGGGAAAGGAGGGTGTGGTGTGGGCTTCCCAGCTCTCCCATGCTGTCATTCCAGTCTCTAGATCTGTGACAAGCAGGCATTAAGTCCACACTATTCCTGAAGTCACTTCTCCATCTAGAAGCCTCAAATAGAGCTCCAGGTCTCTCAATGAATAAGAGCAAGCTGTCAGTGACAACTTCCACCAGACGGCGGTAAGGTGCAGCTGGAACCTAAGGATTTGGCTCCTGCCGCCAGAACCAGAACTCCCACCAGGCAGCAAACAGGCCCAGTGGTGCTGTTTCATGCATCTCTCAATAACATCACTCTGTGTTTTGATTTGAGGTTTTAGACTCTGTTGACTCCCTAATGACAGGTTTTACTGTGCATTTATAAGGCTGGGTCATGTGAATAATCCAGAAACAAAATGAAATCGCCTCCATTTCTGCCTCCACAGTTGCTGAAACTGCTCAGTTGGTTCTTAAATTTTTGGAAAAAAATTATTATTCCAATGTCTGTACATAAGCACCCACTTACATATTTTATCTCTGCTGCTTTTGCATATACATATTTAACGTAAAAATGATCATGCTGTTGTGTCAAAATGTATCCAGGCTGTTTCCTTACCCACATACTATCACATTATTTCATCTGATTCAAGTCCTATAGGTTATTTTGGTGGTTTCCAATATTTTGCCATTGATACTATTGAGCATAGGGTATAGGATCTTTGATATTTGCAGGATAGCGCCAAATTTCCCTCCAGGAAATTGTGCACACTCCACAGCACTGATCATACTCAAACATTTTCATCTTTGACGGTTTCACAGATGGAGCATGCTGTCTAGTTCTTTGCGTGTGCATCTTCTCCAGCTGAGAACCTGGCTCAGAGATCTCTGCACCTGTGGGGAAAAAGTCCCAGTGGTGCCCTGACTCTTCCTGTCCAGCAGAGGGCGTGGCAGACTTGAAGTGAGAAGCAGGTGAAGTTCCTTGTTCCTGAATATGACTATGTGGTACTAGGATTGAATTTGGGACCTTGTGCATGGGAGGCGAGCACTCTACCAACTGATCTATATCCCCAGCCCCTGTGATATCACTGCAGCCTCCTTTGCAGAGTTTTAAAGTGGATGCCACACTTGTATGAATAAGTCACGGCTACCTTCAGGTGTCACTGGCCATCCTGTGTATATGGTGAGTGTCCATTTTCAAAGACAGGGGCACGAGTTGCCCCATGTTAGTTTAAACTCTACCTATTTCCAAGAGCTTCTTAGGCCATTCCATATTTTCTGTTGATTCACTTGTATTCCATCCCCTCAAGCTTCAAATTTGGGTTCCTTAAAATACCCAGTTACTCCAAGTTGCACTAAGTGAGGTTTGAAAATTCTATGTAGATTCTTTTTTTGGATAATTATCCTTTATATCACTGTTAAGACTATCAGCATTTTCCAAACTCATCTATCACCATGCAAAACCAATGAATATTTAGCAGCCCTAATATTTGTGATACTTGGTACTTAAGTGTAGGGATGTTGTGTTGATGAAAACAGAGAATGCATGTAATTTTTAATGTATAAAACATAGTCAGGGCTCAATTAACATAGAGTGATTGTTATGATGCCTGGCTAAAAGTCCTGGTGTATCCTGAGCAATGCTCACAAATTAAGACTACAACTGGATGTGCCAGCTGGTCTTTGGTGATACCCTGGGAGTGCCGATGGTTTTCACATCCTTTTTCTTTTACATGGTCATTCATTTGGGGCCAGTGGATGAGGTGATGTGAATCTAGGTAAGTACAAGTTTGCTGGCCACAGCTGGCAGCCTACAGAACATCAGGCACATTCTTTTCAGGCAGGGTGGGCAAGATGCACCTCCTTTGACACCCAAGTCCTAGTAGTGTACACCAGCGGAACCAGGACACCCCTCTGGTTCTTGGGGTTCACTCTGAGTTGCTTTGATGTCTTGCTGGACAGGATATAGGGTGTCATCAGAGTCCTGGCATTCGAAATGGTGACATCTTAAACTCCCTGGTGACAGTGAGTTTCAATTCCCACAATCTTTGGGTCCTGAGCTAAGGTCCTGGCACCCACACACCTTATTTTCTAAGGTGCGTGGGTGCCAGGACCTTATTTCACCCTGATGAGGCTGAGGAAGAATCTCTCACAGGAGTCCTTTAGCCCCAAACAACATATCTATCTCAATTTGAATCCAAAGGAAACAGCTGCTGTTTCCTGTCTCTGAGTCTTTCCAGAAAACTGCTGCTCTCTGAAAGAAGCATTAGAGCTAGTGGGCAGGATCCTAAGGAGAAGGAGTGCTATGGAGTAGCTGGGAGTTTGGAGTGGGTCCAGGATTTGTGAGCACTTGCCCAGTTGCAGCCTGATATTCTGGGCCCAACTGCTTTACCCTGAACAGAGTGTGGGTTCTGTCCAAGTTCAGGACATTAGGAAGCTTTTCAGCCACTGGTGTAGCCAGTGCCAAGGGTTCCTCTCAAACTGGCATGACCCATGATAGGCAAGGCATTCAGGAAAGGAGGTAGAGTTCTCTTGCCTCCATGTTGCCAGCACATTCTAGGCATGATGGGCAGGCTAGAGAGCTGATTTCTCACAAAAAGGGAATGATATACATCAATGAAAATGAGGCCCAAGGGGTGATGAAATGAATTAAGATAAGACTGTCTTCCATAGGATTCTAGGCTTTGGGTTCTAACAGTTAAGGGTGAAGGGTTCCAAAAATGGCTGTTAAATTCTTGTACATGCCTCTCATCAAGGTGTGAGGTTCATGTCACCTGCCTGGATAGACTGGGAACCACTTCACACAATACAATAGGATGAAGCTGATACTAGGTGACCACCAAGGCTGTGGGTAACAGGCACTGGGGCCTCTGCCTTGCCCCCTGGAACCTGTGCCCTGTGAGCCACAAGCTGCCAAGTTCTATGTCCAACTCTCCTGAGGCTGCCACGCTGGGGAAGCACAGCTGCATGGAGAGGACTCATCCAGGCACCTGATTGCCAGTCCTGCTGAGCTCAGTGTGCAAGGCATCCCGGCCCAGGTGCCAGACATGTGAATGAGACACTCAGTGATTCTAGTCCCCTGCAGTCAAGCCCCCCTCATGTCTCCAGTCTTCCTAGATGAGAAATCATAGAACAAGAAACAGAGACAAGTCACCTCCCCCGTCCCCCACGGGATGCTGTCCTGTAACCATAATTCAATCAAAAATTTTTGCTACTAAGCTTTGAGGCAGTTTGTTATTGGGCAATCACATCCAAACCAGATTGTGATGGTGGTGGAAGCCCCTCCCACTCCATACCTGAAAAGCTAATGTCCTTGAGGAAAAAGCATGTCTGTTTATTCCATTTTATGCCAAATAACTGTTTAGTTTTTGAAGGATTAACACATGGCAGTGTAACACAAGGTGGCAGGTTTTATGCAGAGTGCATTTGTAGTTGGGTTCTCTGCAAAATGTGATCCAATGTGTCTCCTTTTTCTATCAGGAGAAGAAGGGTATTCCATGTACAGTGTTGAGATGGTTTAAAATAGTGGAAAATTTTAGACACAAATGTTCAGTAGATGAAAATAAGGTATTTGTATGCTCTGAGACAACAGAAATACAGAGTTGCAATTTATTACTCATATCAGGCTCTGCTCTAGACACTTTACATCCTCCCATCCATTCATCCAACCAGCCTGCCAACCACTGAGAGCAGGGCAAAGGACAGGTAGGTGAGTATCAGAAACCAGGAAATAGCAGATAGCTCCTCCCCATCAACTGGGTGCTAAGACCTCCAGAGGCTGGGAAGGACTGCGCTTTCCAACACAAGCCATCACTCCCTGGATGACTCTTCCTGCCTTTGGTTGCATCCTCCAGAGAGAAAGGAAACGTAAAATCTACAAATGGGCAAAACACCCCCGTTCAGATGGGCACTGGCTATGGGCCCCCTCCTTCCAGGGGACTCTCTCTCTCTGTTCTGTCTCTTAAATAAAATTTACTTTTTACTCTTGCCTCAGTGATCCTCGGTGTTTACTCTTCGAAACTGGGGGGCCGAGGACACATCCTAATTTTCAAGACAGGTACCAGCTGGGGGCTCAGCCGGGATCTTCAGGAAGGAAGCTCCTCTGCACCCCATATCTTCCTGGGTGCTCCTTTCATTGTGGGAGGCCATCCTCGAATGTGATTTGAGTTTCTCCCTGGCTGGGTGAGAGGCACTTAGACACAGCTGTGTCAGAGCTTTCCCAGGTCCCAGGGCTTGTCCATGCAGAGGCGTGTCTGGCCACTGCCCCTAAAACCCAATCATAGTCCCTGACTTTAGGATGCTGCCCCCCTTAATCTTCACTGAATGGGATTTTCCCTGGAATTTTTTGTTCCCCAATAAAAGCCCTCTCCCTGGCTTGTTCTCTCTCTCTAGCCTCTTCTGTAAACCTCGATTCCGCATTAGGTGGCTGGAGGCAGGAGTAGGAGAAGCCTCCTAGAGCTGGTATTAAAGGTAATGCGAGTCTTGTCTCTTTAATTTAAAACTCCCTAGCATTTACTCATGAATGGAACCTTCTAAATGAAGCCAGCACTGATCTTGTGGCAGAAGTAGCGCTGTGAAGTGAGGCTCTTGAGTTAAATTGACTAGGTTGAGTTAGGAAATGCGCTGTAGAAATACAAAATTTGTGACATTTTTAGGGTCACGGAAGTACCAGGCAGTTTTTGGAGCGAAGGAACTTTAAAAAAATTTTAATAAAGGGGAATTCAACTTCTACTGATAAAGACATGTATTTGATTATTTTAGAGACAATAATTATTCAGAAGGGAAAGCAAGTTAAAAAGACTCAGTTGCTACAATTCTTAAAGGTTGTAGGTGAATTTCGCCCTTGGTTTTGTGACCAAGATTCACCAAATTTACATACATGGGACAAATTAGGAAGGAAATTACATAAAATTTACCTTCCTAATGAATTACCTGGAAACTTTGAGAATGTTCAAAAGGTTTGCACTGCATTAGAGATCTGTCTTTTTGATTGGGGGGGGGGCATAGTCTGTGGCCCCCTGAAATCTACTGAAAGGTATTCAGAGAGCCATTAAGTCTATTCAAGTGGAAAATTGCCTGAGGCTAAGGAAACCTCTTCCTCTAAGCCAGCTAAAATAAAAAATGTTCCAGGGAAAATCCCATCCAATGAAGGTTAAGGGGGGCAGCATCCCAAGGTCAGGGACTACAATTGGGTCTTCCAGGCAGTGGCCAGACACACCTCTGCATGGACAAGCCCTAGGACCTGGAAAAGGGTGGGGAAAGCTCTGACACAGCTGTGACTAAGCACCTCTCACCCAGCCAGGGAGGAACTCAAATCACTGCGAGGATGGCCTCCCACATTTCATGCTGAGAGCCATAGCCCAGTCCGAATGAGGCATGGCATTTTTGCCAGAAGTAGTGGTTGAGAGGTGATGCCAGCGAGTTATCGCGGAGTTCCCCTTGAGTTCCAGTTGAGCTCTCCAGGGGATTCCTGAAGAGTTCCCAATGGTTGGAGAAGTGCGGGAGGAGGGATTTCCTGGAGAGGGATTCCTGATAGTTTGTTCCTGGAGGAGCCTCCTGGCGTTCTGGAGAGTTCCCTGGGAGCCTGTGTGGAGTGTGCTGGTGGAGTTCAGAAATAAAGTTTGTTCCTGCTTCAGTGGCTCCTGATTTGTGCCCAGCCAGACTATGGCAATTTCAGTCTCTTTTTTTTTTTTTTTCCCTGAAGGACAGTAATGTGCACCCATCACCTAATTCCACAGTTATTGCTAGCCACCCTTCTGCAGGACTGGGTTGAGAGGTCTCACAGCCCAGGTGTCTTAATCACCAGTCCTGCAGGTCAGGAATGTTGGGTTCTGCCCAAGCTGTTCCCACTGCCTTTTCTAGGCTGACGAAGTCACATGGTGTTAGATATCTTAGTTAAGATATATCTTAGGGACATCTGTGATATTATAAAAACTGGAAACTCTGACATTTACAAGCCAAACAGAGGCCAAGTCCTCCCAGGCTGGGGATTGTGGCTCAGGGGTTAAGTATCCCTGGCCTTATCTATCTTGTTTTCCCCCCTTCCCAAAGTGCAGCATATAGAGACATAAAGGCTTTTCCTTTGTCTTGTCACATCTCTAAAAATCCGTTTCATTTTGAGGATGCTGTGTTTTTCTTGGGTGTCTCTGTTATGTTCGAATTTGGGACCCCCAAAAGACCACCAGAGACCAAGATTGATGTAAGCAGCAAAGAGGTGTTTATTGCGAGCTAGCTCGGTCCTCTGTGCACACACAACAACTGGTGATGCTGAGAGGCCCCGAACCCAGGGTTTGCAGCAGTTTTATACATTCTTTGGAGAAGGCAGGGACCTCCACATACATCATAGCATCTCTTAGCAAATCATCCCACACCACGGGAAAAATCAAATAACAACCCTAAAACATGATTAGCATGTCAAGTGGCGGGAAAGAATCTGGAAAGAATTATTGGTTAGTTCAAGGGGTTGACACAGTTAAAATTGATTGGTTTAAACCCTGAGCATGTAGCAAGAGTCGAACATGCCAAGCTGCAGGGCTTCTAATTTAGATATTGGCCACCACACCTAGGTGGGGGCCATCTGGAATTTCAGATATTTGGATATCTTGGCCTATCTTAGGCGATCACCATCTGGGGCTTTGCCAAGAACTCTCTCCACAGAGCTTTTCTGGGGTCTTTTCCTGACCTTAGGACTGGGGTTAAGTTTCAGAGCAAAATGAGGTCCCAAGTAGAATGAGGTTGCTTAGGTCTTTCAGCTCTCACGTGTGTATGAAGTATGATGTCAGGAACTTCGGTTGTTCTCTTGTGGGACACCCTTTTCTCCTTTCTCCCGTTTCTTCCTTCTTTTCCTCCCTCTCTTCCTTTCTTTCAGCAGGAGTCTGTTCCCACTAAGGACCTATGGGGGCTGAGGAAACCCCACACAGAGGACTGGCAGAGAGGTCAGTCACAAGCAGGTGGGACTCAAGAGCAAAGGTTTTCATGATGCGCAGGCCATAGTTTGGGAAGGACCTTTCGTGGGTCACAACATTTGCCAAGAAACTTCTGTGCTGCTAAAGGACTCTGAGAACCCGGGGACTAAGCCGGATGCAGCAGGTGGCGCCCCAGTGCCATGTGGATGGGTCTGCTCCAGTGTCCCTGTCCCTATCACTGAATAGAAGTGGTGAGAGAGGTGGAGTTGGCGGCCAGGCCCTTCCTGGAGTAGGTCTTGGCTGCTGTGTCCTGAAGTGCCCCCTTCCCGTGCGGGGGAGGCCTGGGCTCCGTGATGCGCCCACCTGTGCGGTCATCACAGCGCAGGTCACACCTAGGGTTCCTCCCGCTTGCGTCACGAGTGGGCGAGCTGCGAGATGATAAAACCCCAAAGCCCTGTCCAGGCACCCTGTCTTGGTCCCAGAGTCCCGCAGCCCTCTTCCCTGCGTGGAAAGCTGGGGACGGCGTTTTCCCTGCAAAGCAAAGGGACACTGATCGCCAGTCCGCCCTGCGCCAGCGCTGGTCTGCAAGTAGGTGCCACCCGCTGCTTTGCAGAGGAGGACAAGGTGGGGCTTTGATGCACTTTTCAGCCTCAGCGCTTGGCGCTGAAGCTCTGGGCACTGGCTTCCTCTGCCTGGAAAAGCCCCGGCTGCCCCCCGCCCTGCAGGGCGCCCCACCAGCGGAATTCCCAGGGCTGATCCCTCGCGGGTGACCACAGTCTGTCCTGGGACTCGCTGGACGCAGAGAATCGGCCCTGCGCTCCAGGACTGCTGGGACAGGCCCCAGGCTGTGCAGAGGATCCAGCCTCCATCCTCCACCCACAGCCATGCCCTTCCTCAGACCTAGTTTTCTGGTCTAGGGAAGCTCCTCAGTGAGCCCCGCCAATTGGGAGAGAAGACCTCACAAAGCAAAATTAAACCACGGAGGGCACCCTGGTTTCTGGGTTGCCCACAGATCACCGTCATTTGGTGTTGGGAGGCTTATACTTTAGGACGGGAACATAGGTGAGGACTATTATATAAGGACCCATATTCTATAGAACTGTGGCCTCGAGCCAGGATTTGGTCTAAGATCTTGATCAGGTGACATCCTCACTGGTGTCCAGTGAGGTGGCTGCTGGTACACCCACTGTGCAGATGAAACTGGCTCAGAGAAGTGGAGGCGCTCACCTCTGCTGGCAGGAGGACCCTTTCCTGGTGCCCCTTCCTGCTTGCAGCATGAAGACCTGGACCTGGGCCTCTGCCCTTGTTGGAGACTCCTACCCCTCCTTCCCTCAATTCCCATCACCATCTGCTCCAGACACCAAGTAATCCCACCCTACCCTTTCCACCACAGGACATCTAGACTCCCTGGCAGTGATGTGTGTGGAGAATTTTAACCTGGATTTTTAAATTTAAATTTTTATTTTTGGGGGACGGGGGATTGAAGTCAGGGGCTCTTCACCGGTGAGTCACATCCCCAGCTCTTTTCATTTTTTACTTTGGGACAGGGTCTCATTCAGTTCTGAGGGCCTTACTAAGATGCTGAGGCTGATTTTGAACCTGTGATCCTCTTGCCTCAGCTTCCTGGGCCACTGGGATGACAGGACTGTGCCACTGCACCCAGCTTAACCTGGAGTTTGGCGACCCCTTAGGCTGGACAAGGAAAAACTACAAAGAAATGAAATGAGCCAAAGTGGCAATCTGTTGAAATGACTCAGATGTAGCCAGCACAGGCCCTGGCTCACTACATGTCTTAACAGATTCTGCTCCTTGGAGTGGTGGCACATAACAGCTAGTTAGGGACACAGAAAGTGATGAGTGCATGAACTTAAAAGAAGGGGCAGATGGCCAGGGGGTGGAGGCAGGAGGATCATTGAGGCCAGCCTGGGCAACACAGGGAAACCCTGTTGCAAAATAAAGTGCGGCGGGAGGGAAAGGGAACACTGGTGACTGACTGTATTTCTGGGTGGTGCTTCCCAGGGCCTTGAGCAGCCCTGGGCACTGACTGCTTCTGTCTTTTGCAGATGTTCCCCCTTCCTCAGAAGGAATGCAGGGAGCCTGCCACCTGTCTGGCCTCGGCCTCCACCCAGGACATGGGCCATTACTGTCGGGGTGACATGGAAGGAGAATGCTCCAGAAGAGCAGAGCTGAAGCTGCCGGAGCTCTGTGGAGTTGGTGATCCCATCGCCATGTTCTCCTCTGCCAGCTCCTGCCTGTCCTCCAGAGGCAGAGTCATCAAATGGTTCAGGGACTCGGCGGAGGAGGGCTACAGGACCTACCACATGGATGAGTATGATGAGGACAAGAACCCCAATGTGAGCAAAGCCCCTTCCCGGCCCAAGAGGGAACTGCGGGGCGGGTACCTTCCTTGACCTGTAGGACAGCACCCAGCTGGCACCTGTAGGGGAAAATCACAGTCCTCTGCCTCCAGGAGGGCTTCTGATGGAGCTCCTAGAGGCCCATAAGCAGGGGCCTTCTATAGTGTCCTCCTATTTATTTAAGGGGTATGGACTTGTGAAGGAAGAGTTCAAGAGCTGTAGAGTGATCCTGCCTGGCTAACCTGCCACTAGTCACCTTGATTTTGTTTTCTTTTTGTGGGGCTGGGGTTAGGATCAAGCTCTCCCTCATGCCAGGCAAGTGTTCAGCCCCGGAGCTGTTTCCACCCCCAACCCTTCAACTCTGGAGCTAGGACAGAGCTGGGTTCAGTGCAAGATGGTTTCATTTCTTTCAATCTCTGCTCGTCTCCAAAATGGGATAATTATACCTGCTGCAGAAGAGTGGAGACTAAATGGGATTTATGATGGGATTGGCCCAGGGCATGCTCTGGGGTACAGGGAATAAATGTTGCTGCTATTATAGTGATATTATCTGCCCAATTATTATGTTATTATTATTACTACTGTTAGTAATAGCCTCACAGATCAGAGAGCTGCACAAATTACCCTTTAATAATCTTTATTTCTTCAGCAGCACCCAGATACCAGCCGCTCTTGTAGGTGCTGGCATTTTTAACAGTGAGCAAGAACAACGTTTTTCTCTTCTATGCATTTATGTTCTGGGTGGGAGACAGCGAACAGACAAAAGCATCTCTATATAATATAAGGTTATAAGTGCTGTAGAGACAAATAAAGCAGGTGAAGTGGATAGAGAATGGTGCTAATGTTGCTATTCAATAAAAGTGGTCACAGAAAGCTATTTTAATGAGGTGACATTTGGACAGAAACCAGAAAAAAAAAAGGTGAGAGGTGGTATTAGCTATCAATTGCTATAACAAATTCCTTCAAATCTCAGAAATTCAGGTAGGAAGAGTTTCAGTTTCTGGAATCCTGGTGGGTGCCTCACAGTCAGGATCTTCTGTGGAGTTGCCCTGAATCTGGGGCTGTGGTGACATCTCCCGGGGGGGAGGGACAGGGAGAGGGTGGGGAGGCGCCATTTGCAAGCTCACTCACCTGGTGAGTGGAGGGCCTCATTTCCCTCCACAGGGGCTTTCCCACCAGCCCACTTCCTACCTGGCAGCTGCTTTTCCAGGGCAAATGACCCTGGAGAATGAGGCCAGGTGTTCCCAAGATGAAGCCACAGACTCTGTATTACCCAGTCTCAGAAGTGGCATCCCATCCCATCTGCATGTTTTCTTTTGTTCATCAGAAATGAGTGGCTAGGTCCAGCCTACATTCCAGGGTGTGAATAGCAGGAGGTAGGGATCCCTGGGAGCCACTGTAGAGGCTGCTCACCAATGGGAGTGAGCCATGTTGTACCTGGGGAAGAGCCCAGGGGGGAACCATGCTGGATGGTTCAAGGGACAGAAAAGGGACCATTGGTCTACTAAGAATCCAGACTGGAGGACTGTGAGATTTGACAGTCATTAGGTGGGTGTGGTCATAGGTCCCATGGGAGTCATGGGCCTCAGTGAGCCTTCTCATTTTGGATCAATGGGCGAGGAGGTGTTGCAGGGAGATGTGATATGGCCTGATTTCTGTTTTTAAGAGATGCCTTGGACTGTGCATGAGGCTGGACAACAGGTGAGGGAGTGGGGAGTAGGACAGGAAGTGGAGAAGCTGGTGGGGTGATGGGGTTGGGCCAGGATCTCCGCAGTGGAGCTTGGCAGAGGGTGGACTGTGCATGTATTTGGAAGGCAGAGCTGTCAGGGTTTGCAGGTGCATTGGCTGTTTGTCCCCCAGGGAGAGATCACAGCCTCTTAGGTGTCTTCATCTCTGCTCATTCCAGGTCTATGTTGCATCTTTCCTTCTTCCTTTACTCCCTTTCACTTCCCTTAATGCAGATATCAGTAGTCAGCTGGGGCGGGGGGAGGTGCACGGCAGGGCGGAGGGCGGCCCTGTGTCTCTGGGGACTCTAAGGGAGAGCTTGGGCTAGGCCTCCCATCATTTCTCTCCTATGAGAATAAAGGCCTTCTGGGGGGGGATCAGGTGTTGTGTAAAGGAACACCTGTGGGGAACACCTGGGGGGAGGCCACAAAGGACAGACACAGACACACAGGGAAGGTGCGGACAGACAGAAGGGTGGCAGACAAAGGGGTGCCTACCCTCTCTGCTGTCATCTTTAATTACCCCCAAAGTTACATATTACCCACCACCAATGACTACACTTTAGCCAGTGTTCCTTTTAATCCAAGTGCTGAGATAAGGTCCAGGTTAATGCGGACACAGAGCCTCTGTCCTCAGAGGATGTCACTGTGTAAACCTGGTGGTGCATCTGCATAAAATAGCTCAGTGGGGAATTACTGGGCTTGAGCTGAGAGGTGCTTAACCACTGAGCCACATCCCTGGCCCCTTTGGTATTTTATTCAGAGACAGGGTCTCACTGAGTTGCTTAGGGCCTCTCTAAGTTGCTGAGGCAGGTTATGAACATGCGATCCACCTGCCTCCAATTCCCGAGGTGCTGGGATGACAAGTGTGTGCCACTGCATGTGCCCAGGGCTCATTCTTATTGACCTCCACCTGGTTTCTGATCCTGGAGAACATAGTTCTGTGTGTACATTCTTTCATCCTGTAAACATGTATGGATTCCTGCTAAGCGGCTGAGAGATACTGTAACGTCCTGGGTGTGCATCTGCCTTTAGGAGTTTGCCTGCAGCAGGGGAGTAGAGCATGGACTTCTGTCCCCATGGCCTGGAGCAAAAAGCCAGCAGTGCTCTAGAGGGTGACAGATCAAGAGCCATGGAACCCCAGAGAAGAAAAAGTCCTTCTAGGTGGGATTGGGGGCAGGCTCCTGGAGGAGATGGCACTTGAGCAGAACTTTAGAAATGGGAAGAGAGAGCCTGAGGCCAAGGGGGGCAGGGCTGGAGTGAGACCAGGAGGGGTGGCGGGAGGGCAGGGTGGCAGAGCTCCCCGATTGCTGTCCCTGTGGGCTCCTTTCGCGGGCTCTCCTCTGCCATGCTCACGTGGCCCTGTTCCTCTGTCTCCAGGGAGTCGTTAACTTGGGCACCAGTGAGAACAAACTGTGCTGTGACCTGCTGTCCAGGCGGGTGAGTCCAGGGGAACCTTCTTTAGAATACTTCCCTAAAGGACCTGCTGTGGGCTCTTGGCCTGGCCAGGGGGTCAGGGGACCCGGGTTGCCTTGGGGACCACTTTCTGGGTGATCTAGGCCCATCTCTTCCCTGAGATCCTGATTCTTCATCAGTTCAGGCTCTGCCCCTTTGGTCCCTCCTGCTGTGTTGGGTCCCTCACTCCAGGGGACTCAGTGCCCTACTTTTTTTTTTCTTTTTTTGTACCAGGGATGGAACCTGGGGTGCTTCACCACTGAGCCACATCCCCAGCCCTTTTTATATTTTATTTAGAGACAAGGTCTCGCTGAGTTGCTTAGGGCCTTGATGAGTTGCTGAGGCTGGCCTTGAATCTCGAGATCCTCACGCCTCAGCCTCCCGATTACAGGCATGTGCCACCATGCCTTTCGGGGGAAACCAAAGCCCTAATTTGTGACTTTGCCAATTTCCATGATCAATTTCAAGCTCCTGTGTGCCATCCCAGCACAGGAGGGTTGGAATAGAGACATGGTGGCCCAAGCTCATACATGTTCCAACAGATGGACCATAGAAGTCACTTTGAAAGAGGGGTGGCAGCACAGTGCAGGAAAGCAGGAAGTGACAGTGTTCACATGCTCATTACCTTACTTATAGAATCCTTGACTAGGTTTTAAGCTTAAATTAAATTAATTTTAAAAAATGACTGATTCCAACATAGCTTACAGCATTCCTGGAAATCTGGAAAGTTCCTGGATGTCATAATCCAGTTCCTTGAGCAGGGGGTCTCCAGTTGGAGCTGGGTTTGTAGAGGCAGCAATGCTTCCCCAGAGGACAGCTTTCCAAAGGAGGAAAATCCAAGCCCCAGGGTGTGGGTTGTAGGGAGGGTCTTCAAACCAGTTTTCCCTAAAGCCAGCTCTTCCTGAGACAGCTCAGCACTGAAAAAAAATTGAAGCTGAGTCACATATGTAATTTGAAATTTTCTATTAACAAGTTAAAAGAAAGCTTGGTAAAATGAATTTAATAATTTATTTCATTTACATCGTGTAACTAAGTCATGACCATTTCACCATGTAGTCAATATAACAGCTGTCAACATAGTCTACACACTTCCTCATAGTAAGTTCTCAAAATCCAGTGTCTCATTTAGACTCACACGTACCAAGAGTTCAGAAGCCACAGTGGGCCATGGGGACATGTGGGACCAGCTCTGAGGGATGCCAGGAGGAGGGAAATGGCTGGACACGTGGCTGAGTCCCTTCCTCTGCTCCCACCACCCAAGGACCCTGGGTTATTAGTCCTTCTTTGACATTTGGCCTGTGATGCCCTAGAGGACTAACCCAGCACCTGGTCACAGAGGTGATGGTCCAGAAAATGCCACCTTTTCCACAGCGTGATACTAAGCCAAACCTGCCAGAGAGCAGTGGCCCCAGTCCTTCTAGAAGTTGGAGCCAAGACTGAGGTGACAGCACCCTGCTCCCTCTCCTGGCACTGTCTGTGCAAGCCACACCTTTTTTTTTTTTTTTTTTTTTTTTGGTGGCAGTGTTGTATGAAGAGCACTCGACCAGAGTCCAGATTTCTGGGTTTGGGTCTCAGCTCTGCCACTGAATGGCTGTGGGACCTTGGCAGAGTCACCTCACTTTTTTGATCCTCAGTCTCCATCTACAAAATGGGCATGGGACATGCTGTCCCTCTGGGGTTTCTCTGGGACTTGCTGCTGTGTGGAAGCAGGAGGCAGTGGGTCCTTCAGCCAGTCCCTCTCCTCTTTGTTCCCAGCTGACTCAGAGTGACATGCTGCGCGTGGAGCCGCCCCTGCTGCAGTACCCTGACTGGAGGGGGCACCTGTTGTAAGTACTGCTGTGGGACAGTGGATCTCCACATGGGCGGTTTTGCTCCCCCAGGGATGTTGGGCAAGGCCTGGACACAGGTTGGAGGGTCATAACTTGGAGGTGGAGATGCTCCTGGCCTTCAATGGGTAGAGGCCAGAGATGCTGTTAGACCTACTGTGCACAGGACTGCTTCCCCAACAAAGAATTGTCCAGCTCCAAATATCAGGGGTGGCAGGTAGAGAGAGCCTGCTGAAGGCCAAGGGCCAAGTCCTGGAGGCCTGGAGATCCTGGGGTTCCCTGCCTGTCCCCTTGCTACTCAGGAGCTTCCAGTTTGGTTTCCATGAACCTGGGTCTGATGTACAGGCAGGGCCTTTGGGTGAGGAGTCTGTTCTTCTTCTCACTGATGCTTGGCTCTACTGCCTGAGCAGACACCAGGGACCAGAGGAGAGGGGTTCAGTGGCTGAGGACTTGATCCCAAGACTGATTCCAAAGCACATGTTCTTAAACACAGTGGTTAGCATGCTGAGCCCTGGAGACAGGCTCTAGCAAATGCTGGTGATTGAACCCAGGGAACCTTTACCATTGAGCTGCATCCCCAGTCCTTTTTATGTTTTATTTTAGACAGGGTCTCACCGAATTGCTGAGGATCTCACTAAATTGCTGAAGCTGGCCTAGAATTTGAGATCCACCTGCCTCAGCCTCCTGAGTTCCTGGGATTACAGTGGCTAAACCCGTTTCTTTATCTGTAAAATGGAAATATTAATAGCAATAGTAATCACAGTGTAGCATTCTCAAAATAACATCTGTATAGGATAAATGTAGAACTACAGGGAAATAAGACTCAGTGGATGTGGAAGGGGTTAGAGGGACCTGGAAGTGGAGACACGGGCTGAGCATAATGCCCATGTGGGACATGAGGGGAGAATAATGGCAGGGGCCTGAGAATTCCCCAGAGGAGCTTTGGGGTGGCCAGTGGTTTGAGGACCTTCTGGAAAGCACGGCCTATCTGTCTGTCTGATCTCTAGCCTCCGGGAGGAAGTGGCTAAGTTCCTGTCTTACTACTGCAAGAGCCCAGCACCCCTCAAAGCAGAGAATGTGAGTAGCCCCCTCCTCTGCTCTTTCCTGCCCTTTTGCTCTGCTCCCACTTTTGGCTGGCCAAGGGCAAGGTGGGTTGGGATCAGCCTGTCAATCTTGATTTGTTTCACAGCAGAATGAGTGGGCTGGGATTGGGGCTCAGTGGTAGAACACTTGAGTAGCACGTGTGAGGTACTGGGTTTGATTATCAGCACCACATATAAGTAAATAAATGAAATAAGGTTCATCAACAGCAAAAAATGTTTAAAACAAAAAAGAGAATGAGCAATGCCTGCTCCCTTCTTGACACCTGCCCCTAGATGCATTTTTTAATTTTTATTTTTTGGTATTGGGTATTGAACCCACGGGTGTTTTATCAGAGAGCAACATCTCTAGCCTTCATTATTTATTATCTTTATTTTGAGACAGGATCTTGCAAAGTTGCTGAGGGTCTCACTGAATTGCTGAGGCTGGCCTCAACTTATGATCTTCCTGTCTCAGCCCCCCATGTGCTGGGATTGCAGACGTGCACCACTGCACTCAGCTGGCCCTAGATATTTAGAGTTGGGGTAGAATCTCTGCCCCACATTGTGCTGTGAGCCCTCTTGGCCTCCTCACCTTCAGGCAAGACCCTCTGAGTGACCGGCTCCTGGGTTCTTCCTCAGGTGATGAGAGCAGGGTCCCCTCAAATGACTTTGGCTGTAGGGGAGGAGGGTGTTTGTCTAGACAGAGCCTCAGGATGCTGAGGGGGAACCTGACTCTCTTCTGTGATGAACTGGGACAGAGGTTATGGGTTTTCACTCCCTCTTGGAACTCCGTCATCCTGTCCCTCTATGTCACCCCCAGGTGGTTGTTCTGAATGGCTGTGCCTCTGTCTTCTCTGCTCTGGCCACGGTGCTGTGCGAGGTGGGGGGTAAGTGAACTCAGGGTCTGCTCTGAACTGGGGTCTACACTGCAGGACCCCCAGTTGTCTGACCTCACGGGCTGCCCAATGTGCTTAGAATAGAATACAGGAGGCCACAGAGGTCTTACATCAATGGCTTGAGGAGACTCCCAGGGCATGGCCATACCAGGGGAGGGTAGAGGAGCTGGCTCTGGGCTTTCTGCCTCCTCCTGTGACACCATGGCCCAGAGCAGGAGGAACAGGAGGAGGTTACCTGGTGCCATCTCTTTTACATCGGGGGAGGGGAGTGGGGGGAGAACTTCCCAGAAGGGTCTCCACAGAGCCCCTTTGTACTGACCTACAATGACTGAACCCATTCCCAGAGCAGTCCTGGGGCAAAGGGGAGGAGAGAGCCAAACTTAGTTTGTCCCCGACGGCTGGGGAAGGCCTGCCATCCCCTCGTGTCTTAGCAAGGAGGGACACTGGGATGACCGTTGAGTAGGCAGCCAGCCAGGCCTGCTGCACAAGCCGTGCTCTTAAGACCTGGCCTTGGTCAGGGGTGTCTGTTGCCGGGGACAGAGGCCTGTTCACCATGGCTTAACCAATACTGGTAATGGCCGTGGGTCTATCGACCACGTTCTACATTCCAGGCCTTGGCATAAGGCTCCACACATCCATAATATCTCATTTAACCTCACAGTGTCCCAGGGAGGTTGGTTCTATGGCAAACCTATCCTATAGGAGAGGAGTCTGAGGCCCAGAGGTTAAGGAACTGTCACACAAAAAGAGTCACCAGGAAGATCCCTGGTCAGAATATAATAGGCAATTGCCAACCCTTTCTAGAATAATCAAAGAAAGGGACCTTCCCAACCAAAGTTCAGCACAGTCCCCAGCATAGTAAGTGCTCAGCAATGTTAGTCATTAATTGCAAAAGATCTTGACTTTCGGGTTTTCACCTTGACCATGGTGTGAAGGCGTGTACAGTCAGTGGGAACTGTACTTCAGATTTTGAACTGTATTCCTTGTCCTTGCTGTCGGTAAGTGCTACTATATTTTCTGCTACGCTGGGCAGTGGAGTGAGCCCAGCTCCCAGGCAGCCACGAGATCATCGACACCACCCCCCATGGCTAAGCTGGGAGGTTTGGCAGGTCAGGTGGATTAAATGTACTTTTGACTTAACGATGTTTTGGACTTACGTGGACTTATCCGAACAGAACCCCCATAAGCACAGGAGCACCTGTATTAGGAAGGGGACCAATGTCAGTGGCCTGAGCTTTAGAGTTTTGGGAATTGAGCTGGATCGTGTTCCAGATGATTCTCCAGGATGCCCAGGGGGTCAGGAGTGTTCCAGCCAGAGGATGACAGGTCCTGCCTGTTCCTGTCCCCAGAGGCTTTCCTGATCCCCACCCCTTACTATGAAGGCATCACGAGGCATGTGTATCTCTATGGCAACGTCCGACTGGCCTATGTCTATCTGGACAGTGAGGTGAGAGCTCCTGTGTCTCAGGTGGGCCTGGGCCTTCCCCTGGCCAGGGGTTCCCTGGGTCTGAATTCTGGGTGGGCACGGGAGGAAGTCCATGCCGAGGGCTCTGGAGCTGCTGTGGAAAGGGCTTGGAGCCCTCCATTGCCACATGGCTGCCTGTGCCTGGGTCCTGGAGGGTCCCCTGCTCTAGGCTCTAAGATTCCTGGGGTCCACATAGAAGATAAGATCCAGCCACCAAAATAAGGGTGGTGGACAAGGGACAGAGACCTTCACATGGAAGGTCATAAGAGTCATAAGAGGTATCCCTGCTGGGACTTGTGGAGTGGAGGACAGGAAGAGGAAGTGGCCCCACCTGTTTTCCAGGGACTGATCTGAGGCGATGGGGGGTGAGGGACCTGAGAACTCAGGGTTGGGGGTCCCTGAATTTGGCTGGAGATGTTGGTGGATCTTCTTCCAGGTCACTGGGCAGGACACACGCCCCTTCCAGCTCACGGTGGAGAAGCTGGAGACGGCCCTGCAGGGAGCTAGATCTGAGGTCTGCAGATGGAGTCCAACCAGGGCTGGGAGTGGGTGGGTCTGGACACAGCCTGGACCCCTCTTCCCGTGGCTCATCTCCTGAGAGAGGGTTGGTGGCCATGATGGGGACACATGGTAGTGTGGTAGCACAGAACCTGGAGGTTCTGCCCATTGGAACAAGACCCTCATGCCTCTGTGTAGAGTTGACCCGGGAGCTTCGTGGAACGTGCCCCCCTCTCCCCACTGCCTCTGACTCGGCTTCTAGGGGTCAAGTATGGAGCTGGGGGACTGTGGGTTAGTGAGTCTCCTGAGAGGTGGAGGGGGTGGTCCTGTTCACTTCGAGGGGATTGAAATGCAGAGGGCCCCTTCTCTGGGGGCTCCTTTTAATCTGCTTTTCAAACATCTGCCTACTTGGGTGATTTTACCTTGGACCTTAGAGCGGTCACGTGTTCACTGTAGGAAAGTTGAAAGTTGAAACCCGTGCCCTTGAGTTTTGCAACACAGGTGCTCTCCTGGCTCGTGGGCACGTTCCCCTCTGTGCTCTGTGTTGGTTTTCTTTTCACAGTCAGCCCGATGCTGCAGATGTCATTCTGTGTCCCACTATGCTTCATGTGGGTCCTGACCATGTCCCCAGGACACTCACTTCCCTGGGAGCCACCAGGGATCAGCCCCATCTAGTGGGTCTTCGTGGCCTTGGGGAGGAGCTGAGGTCTCTGCCTGTGGATGGTTTCAGGGTGTCAAGGTCAAGGGCCTCATCCTCATCAACCCCCAGAATCCTCTGGGGGACATCTACTCCCTGGGAGAGCTGCAGGAGTTCCTGGGATTTGCCAAGAGGTGAGTTCCCCCGAGTAGGTCCTGGGCCCATCCAGGCTCTGAGGTGGGCTCTGCTGCAGACCCTGCGCCCTCTCACCCCACCACGGGCTTCTACCTGCCTTGGCCTCTCCCTGGCAGCGCAGCAGAGAGAGGGTACGGCCTTTCTGGATGCCATTTCTCTCTGTTCCATGTTATTTCTAAAATTAAGCTCTTTGTTGTGGTGGTGGTGCCAGGGATTGAACCCAGGGCCTTACACGTGCTAGGCAAGTGCTGCACCACTGAGCTTCGTTCCAGCCCTTTTCAAATCTTTATTTTAAGACAGGGTCTGGCCAAGTTGCCCAGGTGGACCTTGAACTTGCCTCCTCCTGTCTCAGCCTCCTGGGTGCTGGGATTACAGGGGTTGCCCCTGCACCCAGCGTCTCTTCCACGTGATAGTAATGGCTTCCCTCACTGCACGGCCCAGCCCTTTGCTTACTGTTTCTTTTAACCTCAAAATGACCCCATAAGAAATAGACACTTGGGGCTGGGGTTGTGGCTCAGGGGTAGAGTGCTCGCCTCGCACATGAGAGACCCTGGGTTCGATCCTCAGCAGCACGTAAAAATAAATAAACAAAATAAAGATTTTGTGTCCATGTATAACTTGAAAAATATTAAAAAAAGAAAGAAAGAAATAGACACTTCATGCTCCCAGCCCTGGGAGCCCTGGAGTGGACCCGTCAAGAGTCGGGCCAGATTTGAATGTGGGTCCGTCTGCCTTGAGCCTCGTCCTTAAATGTTCCTCTCCAGGGAGGACCCCGAGGTCCAGGCTCTCCCTGACAGGGCTTCAAGCTCCTCTCCCCTTTGCTTTGTAAGTGCTGCTTCCTGGTTGAGAAAATAGGCAAAAGGAGGGTGTTCCTGGAGAAAACGCGTCTGGACACCCTGGGTAGGCGGGTCCCTCTGGGCTGTGACCTGCTGCTCCCTGGGAGCACATGTGGCTGTACCATGTGGCCCAGCTCTCCTCCCGCCCTCTGCTCGCGGCAGGCACTCGCTGCACGTGATCATGGATGAAATCTACATGCTGTCCGTGTTCCAGGAGTCGCTCGAGTTCCGCAGCGTCCTGAGCCTGGAGAGGTGAGGCTCCTGGGCTCCACTGACCGCCAGCCCCACTGGCCTCTCTGTGGCTGGGCCCACAGGGTGTGACCTGGCCAGGGCCATGCTGCTCACACCTAGCTGAACCAAGGGGTCCTCAGGCCCCAAGAAGGTGGTGGCTGGGCTGCATCCGTGGATTTGAGATTGTTCTGTGGAGACCCTGAGACCTCCAACCCGGGGCCCTCGGACTCCAGAGGGCAGATGGGAAACTGGCTGCTGGCCGTTCCTTCGTGTCCAGTGGAGCTGCGGTTCCTCCCCCCTCCCTCTTTCCCTCCTTCCCTGCCTCCCTCCTTCCTTCCTTCCTCTCATTCAAGGAGCAAATAAGCGCTTTGGGCTGTTTAAATTAGTGGCCTTATCCATTAGATTGCGTCTGAGCTCAGAATTTATAACCAAGATACCTTGGACACACTTGGACCACATCGTCTGCGAAGTCTGTATTGTGACCCCGAGGCAGGATGACAGTTCCTGATGTTCCTACCGACTTTTCAGCCCTGCTGTGGCCTTTCTGTCACTTGTCTCTCAAAAGCTCTGTGAGGACGATGGCATGTGGAGTGTGACTCCCATTCATTTTATGCATTAGGAGAGTGAGACACAGAGAAAATAGAGACTTGCCCATGAGCCTTGGGTAGTCATGGGAACAATATCTATGGGGCGTCTGCTCTGTGCCTGGCCCTGTGCTAGTGCTGGGGGACATCAGTGAACGACCAAGACCTTGGCCCTTCCCATGTCGAATCTTTGATAAACCCCAAACCCTAGCAGCACAACACCCAGGTAGTCATTTTGACCTCGGTGGTGGCAAGTGCTAAATGGAGAATTCTGGGGAGCTCTGGGATGACCTGCAGGGGTACCCCACTGGCTGGAGAGAGTTGGGAGGTCTTTGAGGAAGTGACACTTGAGCTGTATTCTAGATCAGAAGTTGGCAAATTTCTCCTCTAAGGGGCCAGATGGCACATAAATTTAAGGCTTTACAGGCCTCAGGGCCTCTCGCTCAACTCTGTCATGCACATTCTGTCAGCCAGTGAGCGCGGCTCTGTTCTGATGAAACCTTATTTATGAAAACAGACCCCAGGTAGATTTTCCTGCAGGCTGTTGTTTGCTAACCCTGCTCTAAAGGATGCACAGGAATTGGTGGTTCTGAGAGATGGAAACAGGGCCAGGACCCAGGACCAGATCCGTCCATCCATCTCCTCATTTGTTCGTGGAAATGGGCCTGGGCACCCTGGTTCTGGCTGCCTCTGTTCCCACACTGTGCCCTCTGCAGGCTGCCTGACCCCCAGAGGACCCACGTACTGTGGGGCATGAGCAAGGTGAGTGTCTGGCTGGCTGCGGGGAGTCAGAGAGATGGGAGGCAGACAGGTGGGTGGAATCAGCTCCCTCTGTGGAGGGTGGCCACTGTCTCGGCTGTCTCTTCTTGCAGGACTTCGGCATGTCCGGGCTTCGCTTTGGCACGCTGTATACAGAAAACCAGGACGTGGCCACTGCTGTGGCTTCCCTCTGTCGCTATCACGGCTTCAGTGGCCTGGTCCAGTACCAGGTGGCACAGCTGCTCCGGGACCGAGGTGACTGCCTGGGTTTGGTGCCCTGAAAGGGGATGGAGAGTTATGGTCTGTCTGGGATCAGCCCGGGATCAGGGGTGCTTTTCCAATGAGAAGATTTTAGGGTGGTGTTTAAGAGTGCCTGCTCTGGGTCTGCATTGGGCCCAGACTTTGCTCTGTCTCTTCCTGGCTGTGTGTCATATTATGTGATCTCCATGAGCCTCAGTTTCCTCATCTGTAGAGCAGGTATCATAATGGTGCCTATCTTGTAGGGTGAGTGTGGCACTTGGTCCAGGTGAACTTGTGGTGTGCACCTGTGGTCCTAGCTACTTGGGAGGCTAAGGCAGGAGGATTGCTGGAACCCTGCAGTTTGAGGCCAGGTAAATAGTGAGACTGTCTTAAGAAGAAAAAGAAAGAATGTAAAATGTGAACTCATTATTGTTAGCTCTGAGCACTTAAAAAGAGAGTGGAAACTACTAAGAAAAAGTTGTTAGTAGTGAAAATCCCTCTCCCTCTGTGGCTGTATCCTGCTTGCATGTTCAGAAAGCTAGGTCAGATGGCAAAGGGACCTGTCATGGCCACCATTTACTGAGCCCTGCAGGTGCTCTTGCTGTATCACATTTATCCCTCACCAGGACCCTAGGAAGCTCAAATTCTTATATTTTCCTCATCATTTTACAGAGGAGGAAAACAAGGACCAGATACCCCACCTCCACTGTAACATGTAACAGTTTTAAAAATGGAGGCAACGTCTCCTGCTGACCAGGGTCAGAGCAACTGGAATTCTCATGCATTGCTGCCTGGAATTCAGATTGAAGGTTCAGCCAGTTTGGAAAGCCCTTTCGCAGTTGCAGGTTGCTCATGACTAAAACACTCAGGGTCACTCATGAGAACTGGGCTAATTGGGCTGCGTGAAATAACCACACAAGAGACAGAAATACCTTTTTCTATTGGGGGTGCTGTGACGGCTCCTCTAATCTTAAGGAGAGAGAGAGAGAGAGAGAGAGAGAGAGAGAGAGAGAGAGAGATAGAGAGAGAGAGAGAACCCGAATGTGCTGACCCCTTTTATTGAGGAGAAGCTATTCAAATGAGGCAAGGGGTCAGGTTTCAGGGGCTGAGTCTAGCTTCATGATGTCCACTGTCAGCAGGTTGACTGACACCTGGGTAGCCACACCCAAGTGCAGAGTAAGAAAGGGACATACAAAGGGCGTTTCCATGGAACATTCTATCACAAACATGGCAAAGGGGTAATATCACAAAGGAACAGGTGAGCGTAGCTCGATCCATGGGGCTGTAGGAAGGCACGCCCATGCACGAAGACACATTTGCTTGACCCTGAAGATTGGGCTACCATCTATGGTTACCTAGGCAACCAGATCACAAGGTGACCCGCAATGCCTCCCCAATCAGAAGGGGAGAGAAATGCTGGTCATGTACTAGGTTGGCCTCTCACAGGCAGTTTCTCATAAAAACACTGACCAAGCCACCCAGCAATCCCACCTCTAGATAGTGCACACACATGCACGCAAAAACCCACGTGGAAATTGAGCTGGAAACAATCTGGATGTTCTTCCTGAATGAGTGGGTACAGATACCACCACATGGGCACATCCACCCATGAAGTGCTTCTGCAATAAGATCCCCGACAGCACAGATTCTTCCTGGAGGTATTAGGCTGGTGAAGGAAGCTAGTCTCAATGGATTACATACCATAACGCTCCACTTCCTGGACATTTTGCAAAAGGCAAACTGGGGTGATGGAAGCAGATCAGGGTTGTGGGGCAGAGGCCAATGAGGGTGTTCTCTGGAATTAAGGAACTATTCCTAATCCTGCCTAAGGTGGTAGGTACACAAATGCATAGATGGGTGATCATCCACAGAGCTGCACACTCCTCAAAAAGAGGTCAATAGAAATGTGAGGATCAGAGAGGTGAATTTGTCAAAGGTCCCCCCTCTTGTCATTGCCCAGATGGGATCTGGCCCTTGGTCTGTGTGGCTCCGAAGCCTCACTTTGTAACCAGGTACATCTTCGGTTTGCTCTGCATCCTGAGGGGCTTTGTGCTCTGGGCTCCTACTGGGCGTGTGGAGGCTGGAGCTGGAGGCCTCAGGGTTGAGGGGGGCCTTACAGGGACCCCTGAATTCCTGCCCCTCCTCATCCTCCGTCCTCCTCACCCCATCAGCCAGCCTGAGGGGCTCCATGGTCTCAGCAGCCGTGACCTTCTGCTCTTGAGTCTAGCAGGGAGAGAGGGCTGAGGGAAGACCTCTCTTTGGTTGCCCTTTCACTCAGACTGGATCAACCGCGTGTACCTGCCTGAAAACCTTGCCCGGCTCAAGGCTGCCCACACCTACGTCTCAGAGGAGCTCAGGGCCCTGGGGGTCCCCTTCCTGAGTCGTGGGGCAGGTCTCTTCATCTGGGTTGACCTGAGGAAGGTGAGCTGGGGTGCAGGCTGGCGGGGCTCAAGCCTCCTTCCAGCAGGTGAGAGGCCTGGGGGGTCTCCTCTGTGTCCTGAGCCTCTACCCGCCCCTTTCCAGTACCTGCGCAAGGCCACCTTTGAGGAGGAGTTGCTGCTGTGGCGCCGTTTTCTGGACAATAAGGTGCTGCTGTACTTTGGCAAGGCCTTTGGGTGTAAAGAGCCCGGCTGGTTCCGCGTGGTCTTCTCAGACAGGCCTCAGCGGCTTCGCCTGGGTGAGCAGCCGCCTGTCGCGCCCCTCGCAAGGGTTTGCTGGTCCCCACCTGAGCAGCACCAGCGCTCACAGCCCTCACTTCTCCTTCTCAGGGATGCAGAGGGTCCGGCAGGTGCTTGAGAGCAACCCCAAGTGACAGAGGAAGCCGCTCCCTGGCAGGCCCAGGAGCCCAGGGACCAGGGCAGATGGGCTGCTCAGTGTCTGGTCAGCAGCCACTGCCTCCCACCTGGACCATCTGGATCTGGGGCTGCAAGACGGGCTGGACTTGCCCCGGGGACCTCTTTCCTGCCCGTCTGGGTGGCAGCAGGAGACTCCTTAAGCTGAGCTTCATCTTGGCCATTGCTGTCCCCTATTAAAGAACCTAGGACCCCCTAGACGTCTCTGTGTCTCTGTCGTGAGTCATTTGTGGAACAGGGGAGTGGAGAGGGCTCCTGGCCACCGCCCTCAGCTCCAGGAGGAGGGCAGAGCCCACAAGCCACCTGGACCTTCTTGGTGATGGCGTCTGCATGCTTCTTTGTTGCCAGGAAAACAAGCCAGAGGAGCAGCGCACACAGAGTACGCCAAGAAGGAAAAGGAAGTGACAACCTGCTAGGGGGAAGGGGGCGAAGTCAGTCTGTTCAGATCTGAGCACATCAGGAACCTAGTAAGGTCTCAGCTGGGGACCAGAGGACAGGACCCCAAGGTGGGAGTCAGGACGGGCTTCTCTATGGGCATTGAAGTGGCCCCTCAGCATCGGAGACTCTCCTCCTACCTGGAAAGGAGCTCTCTTCTCTGATGTCCCCAAAGCAGAGTAGCCCAGCAATGGCTATGGGGGAATTTTGGGACTGGAACCCAGAACCAAGGCTGCCATGGCACTGGGCTGACCAAGGATGACCCGCCTGGCTTAGTGGACCAGAGGTTGCCTGCCCCACCTGCAGGTGTGCTTTAGTTGAGAGCCTAAATGTGCTTTCTGATCCTCAAGCTGTGTGCTGAGGAGCTTCTCAGCTGCCCACACCCCTGCTTAGGAAAGCTGACTCAGCTGGGCACAGAGTCCTCGCCTGTCCTCCCTGCTACTCAGGAGGCTGAGGCAGGAGGTTCTCCTGAGCCCATGAGTTCAAGGTCAGACTAGGAAACAATGCAAGAGGCCACTTCAAAAAGAGAAAGAAGAAAACGTGGACTCTGACTCTTAACTTCTTCTTTAAGACAACAGAAGTGAAACCAGTACTTCTATTCTCTAATCCATGTTATTTTTTAGTTTCTTTTCTCCCTCTGTTTTGATCTGCCACTCATTCACTCACTCATTCTTTTTCCTGTCTTTCATGGAATACTGAAGGTGTGCGGACCCGACACTGGGGGACGCTGGGGGAATCACATGCCTCATTTCTGACTCACAGTCCTCGGGAGCTGACCCCATTGTCCTCCATTTTCACAAATCGGAGATTGAGTTTAAAGAGAGTGACCGATGGCTGAACTGTCCAGAGGTCCAGCCTCAGAGCCAGGTGCAGGCAGAGTTGCTTTGGGTTGCACGCTGTGCTCCTTCCAGGTACCAAATCAACTCCCAGCATCAATTTTTTCTCTGTTCTCTCTTAGATATTTCCAGATTTTTAAATTATCTTCTTCTACTTTTTTTGTAAATTGTATACCCTGTTTTTTTTCCTTCTGGTTGTTATCCTATATATTATAACACATACGTATAACTCACTAGTCTAAAATTAGTCTCTTTACTTTTCTCCCAAAGATAAGAGCCTTAGGATACCAATAATCTCTTATAAACTATAATCCCTCTATTTTTGTTGTCTATTTTAATTCTGCCTTTTTTTACTGAACAATCTTGGTTTATATAGGTGATGTTTGTCACATATTCATTTCATACATGTAAGTCTTCCATCTGGGGTCACTTTCCTTCTGTCTGGAGTATAACACTTGAATGTCCTTTGGTGGGGCTCTTAGGATTTGCTTCTCTGACATGTCTATACTTTACCTCTTTTTGAGAGAGAGAGTTTTACTGGGTATAAAATCCTAGGTTGATAGTTACTTTCTGACTTCTGAGATTCCTATGGAATCTGTCAGACCGTGGCTCCTTGTTGAGGGCCACAGCCGAGTTGGGATGACGCATGGCATTTTTGCCAGAAGTAGTGGTTGAAAGGTGATGCCAGCGAGTTCTCTTGGAGTTCCCATTGAGTTCCAGTTGAGCTCTTGCGGGGATTCCCGGAGAGTTCCGATTGGTTGGGGAAGTGCCGGAGGAGGGATTTTTCAGGCTGCTTGTTCCTGGACAAGCCGCATGGCATTCCGGAGTATTCCTGGAGAGTGTGTGCGGAGTGTGCTGGTGGAGTTCAGAAATAAAGTTTGTTCCTGCTTCAGTGGCTCCTGATTTGTGCCCAGCCAGACTGCAGCAGCTCCTTCAAAGGACATCTGTCACCTGTCTCCCAGTGCCTTTAGAAGATATGCCCCATCACTGCTTCTATACAGTATCACTATTGCGTGTTGAGATGGATTTATTTTGATGTATCTTTTTTTTAAGAGAGGGAGAGAATTTTTTAATATTTATTTTTTAGTTTTCGGTGGACACAACATCTTTATTTTATTTTTATGTGGTGCTGAGGATAGAACCCAGCGCATGCCAGGCAAGCGCGCTACCACTTGAGCCACATCCCCAACTAAATGCCACCTAAATAGTAGCTACACCTTATTTTGATGTATCTTATTCTGGATACTCTCGGATGCTTGCCTTTGTAGCTTTCTGCAGCTTGCAAGCTCCCCAGCCTTTACTGTCTCACCAGATATCCCTTCTGCCCCCTCTCCCACTTTTCTCCCCCTGGACCTGCTCCTGTTCATAGGAGAGACTGGCCTGCTGCCTGCATGCCTGTTTATTTATTTATTTTTCTTCTTCCTAAGGTTCTGTGCTACATTCTGGGTAACTTCTTTTGGTCTTTCTTTCAGTTATTTCAGAATACCTTTTTAGCTATATCTAACTTGCTTTGATTTATTTGAGTTTTAAATTTTAACAGATATATAATTTTATTGAGGTTCTAAACATTATTCTATTTTTTATTTTTAAACTATTTTTTTTAATTTTAAGAAAGAATAAACATAATTGTTTTGTCTTTCATATAGAGCCATCTCTCTGTATCTGCAGAGACTAATTCCAGGTCCCACTGTGGATAGGAAAATCTGCAGATGCTCAAATCCCTTACAAAAATGGCAGAGTCTTTGCATGTAACTTACACAGACCTCCCTCTGTACTTCAAATAGTCTCTATGTTCCTTATCATACCCAATGCGATGAAGATGCCACCTAAATAGTAGCTATGCTGCATTGTTGGAGAATAATGCTCAGGAGATAATAATAATATCCAGGGATAAGTCTGTGCCTGTAGCTTCCAATATCCCAGCTTCTATTCCTTCTCCCCTCAAGTCACTTGCCTGGTTTGTGGTCCTAGAAATGTCACTCTGCTGTTCTCACCACGCTGGGCTGTAGAAGGCTTGCTGTTTCTGACTGCTTCTCCTTGAGACATGCCCCTTTTTCATGATTTTTTTTTTCTTCCTGGAATGCCCTTTTCACCTCTTGACTTGGCAGAATCCTAAATGTGTCTGAGACAAGCAAAGATACCCCTTTCTGACTGAAATCATTTCAGATCTTTCCAATTGGATGCACTCTCCTTCTGTTTTCAACCCTGTTGCATTTTGTTCTGTTCTCTTATGCCACTTTCCACTCTCTGCTCTGAGTAATCTCCCTTGTGTGTTTGTCTCATTTCTAGTTGCCTCCTCCCAGCACCTGGCACCCTTTATTCATTCAACAAACACTGAGTGCTTACTGTGTGCCAGGCATTATGCAAGTTCAGGGTTATTAAAAGCCAGTAGAACAGGCAGGGTTCCTCAGAGTGCGTGTGTAACACAGTTATTGGTCACAGCATGTTCTCCTTTAATGAAAGAACAGATGATTGATTGCAAACATGTATGTTTTGAAATACAGATAAATACAAAGAAGATCACGATGAAGAGCCCACAATCTCCCAGCCAAAATACCTAGTGTTGAACTATTATAAAAAGAAAAGCCAGTGTTCCCTGGGATAATGGGAATGTATACCACTGGTGGTGGGTACTGCTCCCCACCCTTTCAGTTCTCCTAGGGTTGTATGTGTGCTACCTTTCCTATCATGGGGGCGAGGGTGTTGGGGGTATGGATTTGGAGATCAGAGCCATCAGATGTGGGAAAGGAGGGTGTGGTGTGGGCTTCCCAGCTCTCCCATGCTGTCATTCCAGTCTCTAGATCTGCGACAAGCAGGCATTAAGTCCACACTATTCCTGAAGTCACTTCTGCAGCTGGAAGCCTCAAATAGAGCTCCAGATCTCTCAATAAGAGCAAGCTGTCAGTGACAACTTCCACCAGAGGGCGGTAAGGTGCAGCTGGAACCTAAGGTTTTGGCTTCTGCAGCTAGAACCAGAACTCCCACCAGGCAGCAAACAGGCCCAGTGGTGCTGTTTCATGCATCTCTCAATAACATCACTCTGTGTTTTGATTTGTGTTTTTAGACTCTATTGACTTCCTTGTAACAGCTTTTACTGTGCATTTATAAGGCTGGGTCATGTGAATAATTCAGAAACAAAATGAAAACGCCTGCATTTCTGCCTCCACAATTGCTGAAACTGCTCAGTTGTTTCTTAAATTCCTTGGAGAAAAAATTATTATTCAAATATCTGAACATAAGCAACTGATTACATATTTTATCTCTTCTATTTTTGCATATACATATTTAACCTAAAAATGATTATACCTGTTGTTTGGACCGTGCTGTTGTATTAAGACGTATCCTGGCTATATTTTCTTACCCACACACTATCACATTATTTCATCCAAAGCACGTCCTATTTTTGTTCCTTCCAATGTTTTGCTATTGATAAATATTGAGAATAGTGCCCAGGATATTTGATATTTGCAAGATAGTTTCCTCCAGGAAATTTTGCACACTCCACAGCACTGATTATACTCAAAGATTATCATCTTTGACGGTTTTTACAGATGGACTGTGGTGTCTAGTTCTTTGTGTGTGCATCTTCTCCAGCTGAGAATCAGGCTCAGAGATCTAGGAACCTGTGGGGAAGAAGCCCCGGCGGTGCCCTGACTCCTCCTGTCCAGCAGAGGGCGCGGCCCGGCCGCTCCCGCATGCGCAGTGAGCGGTGTGTCAGACGCCGGGGGGCCTCGCAGCCGGCGCGGTGTTCCCAGCTGGCTCGCGCAGACCTGGCCCAGGCGGCGGTCCCCACCTCCCCGCCTTTGGACCCGGGCGGCCGTGGCCCGCGCCCAGCGGCATGAGCCGGTGACCGAGCTCGAGGCCGAGCGGAAGGCAGCCGTGGCTGAGGTGAGCGCGGCGCGCAGGGGCCTGGCCCGGGGTGGGCGCGCGGGCTGCCAAGGCCCGGGGAAGGCCACCCCGAAACGACTTCCCTCAGTGGGGACGTTAGGATTCTGGCACCCGCTTCCGGGCTGCGCCTACGCCGCTGGCCTTCCCGCCGGTCCCCCTCGCGCGCTGCCCCCGCCCGGCCTCTCTTTGCTCCCGCACCCCTCGGACTCCTGGCTCCCGGCTGCCGCCCCTCCCATGCCGAGGCCTTGCGCCCCTGGGTGCGCCCGGCGCACTGCTGCGCTCCTGGGCAGGGCTCGCACCCCGCGGGGGGTGGCCAAGGGCGTGCTGGCCCTGGGCATCGCTTGGAAGCTCAGAGGCCTTTGGAGCTTTGTACCGGGGGTGGGAGCAGATCTCGGAATAGCGTGGAGACTCCAGTAGTTGCTTGGGAAAGCGCTCCTCCAGGAGGGTCCTGTGCTTGTTTGTCCTGAGATAGAAATATATCTAACTTTGCTTGTAAGTGAGTTAATTGTCTTAAATACGTCAACTGGCCTTGGTTTATATGTTTCAGAGCTCAAAGTCTATTCATGGTAATAAAATATATGATTCCATTTCTATCACTCTTCCCTTTCCCAGACGTAAGCCGCCTGGTTGCGAGCCTGTGCGGGTGGGAATGGACAGTGGGCTCTAGAGCTAGACACCTGCTGTGTTTGGAATTCTAACTTTGACATTTTCTAGTTTTGTCCTATTGGACAAGTACTTGCCTTTATGTACTTTCTCCATCTGTAAAATAAGGGCAGTATTAGTTTGTCACCCAGCAGTGTTATGAAGATTAAATAAATTAACACTAATAAAGTGCTTGAAACAGACCCTGGCGTGTAGTAAGTGCTCAGTATAGTTACTGGTTATTTAGTGGTATTCATTGTATTAATTACATTATCATTTCCACAATTAAAAGGCACAGTTCTTTTAAATTGGAAACCATTTTTAGAGGCAGTTAACCATAGTGTAATTGTAAAGAATCATCAGGCAAGGCAATGAATTGTGAATTTTCCTGCTTTTGCTCATATTTGGTTCCTTTGTTTTTTGGAGCAGATTGATTAATTTCTAGTGTGGCAGTGGTCCTGGAAGACTGTTTGGGCTTCTCTAAAAGGGTTAAAAAGACAAGAAATTGCGATTCAAAACACTGGACTCAGCTGGGTGTGGTGGTACATGGATATAATCCCAACAGCTCAGGAAGATTGCAAGTTCAAGGCCAACCTCAGCAATTTAGTGAGGCCCTAAGCAATTTAATGAGACCCTGTCTCAAAAATAAAAAAGGCTGGAGGAGGAGGGGATGTGGCTCAGTGGTAAAGTGCCCCTGGGTTAAATACCTGGTACCAAAATAAAATTAAATAAAAATAAAAATGGAGTAAAAGGATTGAATATGGTCTGAAGCACAGAAGAAATGCTATTCAGGCAAATTTTTGGAATAAATAATTCCAGGAACAGAAAATGCATCTCATCTTGACAGTAGCTTGGGGTTAAAAAACTTTTCCAGTGACTCAGTGCCCAGAAGACTCAGCTATCCAGAAGATTCCAGTGTTTTGCAGGGATGCATTTGATGTTTTTAAAGGAGGGTGAAGTTTGCAGAGCTTTGATTCGAGATTCCGTTTTTGATCCAGATTGCCGTTATATGGAACAAACATTCATTTGCAGAAGTTTCCTTTCTTTCTGTCCCCTCCTGTGACTTCTTGTTGGTTCTGAGCGTCCTCTTGGAATGGAAAGATGACAACTCATTTCCTTGGTGATGGTTTTAGAGATATCCGTCTTCCTGTACTTCAGCATGCAAAAACTCCTGTGAAAGTTGGTTCTGTATGTTATAGAGGTGCAGCTGGGATGCCCCGAGTCAGGAACATCATGGGTTCAATCTAGGCAGGAAGTTTTCCATAAGGGAGGCAGTTCAGCACAAGTTTGTGAGGGCAGGTGCAAGGAGCAGGGATGTTCTTTGGATGTGTTTATGTGTGGTGGGTAGTGGGAGAGGAGGTGTTTAGGGGTGGGTGCAGAAAATTCAGAGTCTGTGAAATAGCTAGCCTTTTTCTCCCTTTTGGAAACTTTTTCCAATTCAGCAAAGACAAAAATTAGAAGCCCTCACCATGTAATAACTCGAACCTGTGGATGCAGAACAGTGTGTGCCAATGGAACTAGGAGGAGAGATTTTTGTTCATGTAACGAGCATTTACATTCTGGACTTGTTATTAGCTGGGGGATACTGAGCAACACTCACTGCAAGAAAACCACAACCAGTAGAGGAGACAGACTTGCAAGTATGTAACTGAGGTAACACTGGAAGTGCTGTAATGGAGTGTGCAGAAGGTAGGTGGCTTCTCAGAGATGGTCTCCAGCTCCCCGGCTTCCATGTTTCACCCCCCATTTCTTTTATCACAAATGCTTACTCTGCCCCAGGTGTTTGCCATAGCCTCAGCTTTTATTCTTCAGAGGCTGATGCAGACTCTTGGGCATTTGCTTAACTGTGAAGGATACTCAGGAGCGGGGAGGAGTGTGCATCTAAGGCTGGGCTTTGGTGGGGAATGCCCTGGCTTCCAGTGCATCTGAGGTATGTTCTACTTCAATCTGCAGGGGTTCCTAGCCAGGCTCAGCTCTGTTTGCCTGGCTCAGTATGGTGACCAGCTCAGTCGGGTATCTTGAAGGCTTTCTGTTCTTCCCTGACACTCCTCCTTATTCCCTCACTCTGGCTGTCTGGATCCCCTACGTGGACAAGCCATCCAGGTCCAAGATGTTTTTCTTAGTTTGGCAGACCACAGACTAAGTCAGTGGCTCCAGAAAGCAGGCCCTGAGAAGAGTACTCTGAACCCTTCACCCTCAGGTGGCAGCAAGGACCCCTTTATCAGTGGCAGTGAGAGGCTGGAAGCCCCTGGTGCTCTCTAGTATCACAACTGTAAGACTCTCAGGATGGAAGTTGGGAGGAGATCCAGGTAGGAAGCAAAGCAGCGGCCAGCACCGTACTCTAGCACTGAGGGTGTGTGGCCAGCGGTGGTTGTGAGGATGGAGGGGTTGGCTGGCTCCTGTTGCATCCATTAGAAACCTTGGGTTAAGAGAATGCTGGGCTCAAGTCAGCCAGATGTCAACCCCGTGCAGCGTAAAAGACAGGAGTCTCTGCAGCCCTCTCTCCTGCAGCTGGAGGACAGACTGAGGTCAGGCCCAGAACTGAATTGTGATTGTGGCAGAACTGCAAAGGAGGCTGAAGGCGCAGCTCTCACTGGTCACCTCTCCTACAGCAGGGGTGTGAGAGGGGAGAAGCATCAGGATGGAGAGACTGGGTGGAGGCACTGAGATCGGTGAACTCCTGCTCTGCCTTAGACCCAGGGCCAGCAGAGCTCCTGCCCTCCGTGGCAGAGGAGAGCAGCCTCTCCTAGCTTGGCAAGGGCAGAACCCTCACTGAGGTACCCGCTTCAGGACCAATGCTTGTCCTCCTCAAGATCTCCCTCCATCTCATCTCAACGTGACCTTAACAGGGAGGCCTGCAGACCCTGGCTGGCCCTGGCTAATATGGACCAGTAGGTACCTGGGGAACATGTGGAGCAAATCTTCTACAAGTGGGGGGAGGAGAGAGAGTCTGTTACCATGGGAGCGTTGTCTCATGATCAGGGTTTAAGGACCTAGCAGGACAACTGCTTGAGGCCTGTACAAGACAGTGATGTGTACTAGTGGTTCCCACCTGGCGCGGTTTTGCCTCCTCTGGGAGGTTTGGCGGTGCCGTAATGGGCAGTGAGGCTGGACTCACAGCCTGGCAGGCTGTCTTGACCCATTGTGCTGTTAAGAGAGCATGGTGCTCCTGAGGGCAGTGTAGGTGGGCAGCCAGTTAGGGTATTGCCTGATTGTTTAGCCTGGCAGAAACAAGGGCTGACAAGTAGAAGCTCAGATAGAAAGATCACCATTCCTCACCTGGTGTTCTGCCATGAGCCAGAGCTCAGACCCATGTCCCAGGGACTAAGGGGGAGGCTAGGTCTCTCTGAAAAAGGACCTTGTAACATCCCTGCCAAGTGTAGACCAGCTCCCCCACCCTTCTGCAAGGGACAACTGTAGATGGGGGAAAGGATAATATCCAGACCTTTAGAGGGCTGTGCAGTACAGAGTCGGAGCTGATCCTAGGACCAGACAACCCCTAGCAAGAGTGGATGGGAGCTGCAGGTAAATGCTCTAGCTTCCCAGCCTCCTAAGGGCCAGCATGGAGCCCATGTGGTCGTCAGAAGGCCTTTAGCTACCTCTACCCACAGCAGTAACCAGCTACTGGCTTTCCATTGCTCCCCATCTCTCTCCTTGTTTCCTCATTCTGGCTTTCAGAGATCACTTTCCAAACAAATAACTACTTGCATGCCTTACCCTGGCTTTGTCTCTGCTGACCTTGAACTTGAGAACCTTCTGCCTCCATCTCCTGAGAAGTGCAGACTATAGGCATGCACCACATGCACCATTGTAGCCAGCTTTATTTTTTGAAAAAGCGTTTAAATAATAATAATAATAGCCGCAGTCTGGCTGGGCACAAAATCACGAGCCACTCACACCTTGTAGATTCAAACAGCAACTCTTTATTCTCGAACTGTCACCGGCACTCTACACGAGCGTTCTGGGGAAAATCCACCTCCACTCGGCTCTGTATCCCAAAATACTCTCTGAATCCCGCGAGACTCAACTGGAACTCAAGGAGCGGGCTCGCCTGAGGCAGCAGGATACACCCTATCCCCAGCAGGGTACACCTTAAACCTGAAACCGCCTTAAACCCAAGGAGCGCCCTAAACCTTGATCCGCCCCAAACCCAGATCCGCAAACCCAGATCCGCCCTGGTCCTTGAGCAAGGTCCTGGTCCTTGAGCAAGGTCACCTTTCATGCAATGTCATGCAAATGACCTGGGTCATGCCATGCGTCATTCTTATTTGGCAATGGCTTTCAGCAAATAATAATAATAATTATTATTATTATTATTATTATTATTTTGGGTTTGTTGTGATTATCTTTTTTATAGTTCATGAGAACTAGTAAAACTTGTGTGTGGATACTTTTTTTTTTTTTTTCCAGGTACCGGGGATTAGACTCATGAGCACTCAACCACTGAACCACATCCCCAGCCCTATTTTGTATTTTATTTAGAGACAGGGTCTCGCTGAGTTCCTTAGGTCCTTGCTAAGTTGCTGAGGTTGGCTTTGAACTTGCAATCTTCCTGCCTCAGCCTCCCAAGCTGCTGGGAATTTTTTTTTTCCTTTTTGGTGTTTTATTTCACAGTGAAACCAAATGATTTATTTGTGCTAAATGAATGGAAATACTTTCCTCTATTCCTCTATACTTATTTTCTTTTCCTCTAAGCAATACAGTATTTTGTGACTATTTTGCTAAGATAGTCCTATAATGTTCCTTTCAAATAGTATTTTCTAATAGTATTTTGCACTTTTAAGATACTTATTCAGGCTCTTAGGAAAGCACATTGAAAGGGAAACCACATTGGTTCTGTTACAATCCCATTGCCCCCTACAGCAAACATCAAAGAGCACATCAGCCATGGAAACCACTGGTTGGCTGGACACTTATGGGCTGGCTCATGTTAGAGGGGCCAGCTTCCGGAGATCAATATTAAGGATAAAGGAAAAGAATCACATCTTACAGGAAAGAATTATCCATCCCATGTATGTGGAGAAGATACAGCCTTCTGGTTACTTTAGGCTATCCAGTTTACAAGAGACATGGATGTGGATTCAGTTTGAAAATAGCTTATAAAAAGTGTATCTGTAGAAAGCTCTATTAAAGGATAGGATAATATCCAGACCTGTTGAGGCTGTTGAGTTAGGGTCTGAGCTGATGCTAGTACCAGGCAACCCCTAGCCAAGAGTGAATAGGAGTTGTAGGTAAATGCCCTAACTACTGTAAGGGACCGGCGAAACGTCGGAGGAAGAGACCACAAGAGACCAGCTTCATGCAACATGCATAAGGGATTTTTATTGAAGAGGATCCTAATTCAGTGCGCTGAGACTCTAGGCTCACTCAGGAAGGGAAAACAGCCCAGAGCCCAGAGCAGAGGTTGAACAATGCTTAAGTACAATTTTTGGGGAGGGCGGGGGGCTTTGCATACATCAGAACAAATCATCATGAGGCGCAGGAAAATTGAACAACTACTCTTAGTCGTGATTAGTACATTCATTGGCGGGAACAGGCTGGGCAGGGGTGATTGATCACTTCTAAGCGGGGTACACATTCAAACTGATTGGTTTTGGGGCCTGGATACCTACGTGCCGGGCTATACAGAGCCCTTAGTTATTAAACAGCCAGAGGACCAGGAGAAATATTTACTGGGCAGTTCAGGTATTGTCCTAACAGCTACAGGAATTTCAGATTTTAGAGGTAGCAGAGGAATTTAACAATACCTGGTCCTTTACTTTTTAACTCAGGCCTTGCAGCTTGGAAACTTTACAATGCCCGGTCTTTTACACTTCAATTTCTTTTACTCTTACACTACGTCTGGGGACACACACACACACACACCTGCTCTGTGTGTGGTAGACACTGATTCATCCAACTTCCTACTCTACACTGAAAGTTAGATTTTCAAAGGCCTGAGTTTTAGTGCTGAATTCTTGGTACGTTTGGTAAACAGCATTGTAATTGGAGGTAGGTTCATGGAAAAACAAAAAAGACATCCCTTTTTGTTTTATAAATCTAAAAACCAGGAAAATGAAACTCTGAGACTATCCGAAAGTTTCACACTTTTGCTGTATCACTGAGTACATACAGCGAATGCTCCAGCAGGGAACGAGTGTGCAGTAGATTCAAGGAGAACACTGATGGATGGTCATGGGGTTAGTGTGGTGAGCCACAACAGTGGCTGTGCTTCCAGCCAACATTTATAACAGGAGCTGGGAAGCCTAGATAATCTGTCAGATCCACATATGCCAGGGAAGCAAGCCTTTGGCATTGAATAGATTGGCTTTGATGGACATGATCCAGCTTGAAATTCAGACAAAGCATGTACACGAGGATCCTTTTACTGTTCCCTTAATCCAGTTTCACTATATGTAAAAATAGAATTTTTCAAACTGGGTGCTACAAGTGATCTTATATGTTAGGGCCCAGATTTATAAAAAAGCAATAGTATAGCAGAATAGGAAAGTAGAGGATTCATTGCATGTGTTTCCTGTGTGCTAGGGTTAAATGCCATTTTATGAAACTTATTACAATACACACATGTCTGTGTTGGGTGACAATATTCAATGTACTTCATGCTCCAGGTTTTAGGTAGAAAAAAAGATTGAAAACTACTGTGTTGTTGAATATTAGGAAAGGTTTCAGACATGATTGCACAAAATAAGCATCTGAGGAGTTTGCTGAGTGACTGATTGTATAACCCGATTTTAGACTATTAAGAATAAGTTCCAGTCGTGGGCCAAGGAATCTGCTTTAACATACTCCCTGTGATTCTCACCCTTGGGATGTTTGGGAGCCACTGATTGGTGTGTGAGTGGTCCTTGTGAGCTCCTTGGGAATTTTTGCATGAGGGCCAGTAGAGAGCAGCTCCTGGCATGCATTTGTCCCCACCTGTCAACACTTTCTCTAGGAGGGATACACAGAGTTGCAGGGAAGCCATATCATAGGGTAGGCCTGGAGGTGGTGGGGCCTAGGGACAGACTGGGAGTGTCCTGCTGGTTGTTAGAATGACAGATGTGAAATAGCTCTATGCTCATATTTCTATTATAGAATAAGTTAGCAAGTGGGGTGTAGTGGTGCATGCTTGTAACCCCAATGACGCTGGAGGCTCAGACAGAAGGATCACAAGTTTAAGGCCCACCTCAGCAATTTAGTGAGGCCCTAAGCAACTTTTGATACTCAACTCAAAATGAAAAATAAAAGGGGCTAGGGGTGTAGCTCAGTGATTAAGCACCTTTGGGTTCAATCCCCAGTACCCCCCTCCCCCCACTAATCAGCATATGTTGAATGGCTATTGCTTTTTCCCCAATTATGAGAATTGTTAATCTTAAAATTCATGAACACATGTACACTAGCCCATGACAAGCTAATTCCTTGATATGTTCCAAATCATGGTCTCAAGAGAGATCAAGTTGAAATCATTCATGACTTTCCAGCACCTTTTACTCAAAAAGCTAACGAGGATTACTCTCATCAAGACTGGGCTGTCCTTAGCCAGGGGCCATGAAGCAGTAGTGCTGTGTGGGCTGTGCGGGGAGAGCTCCATTTGTCCTGAGCGAAGTGAGAATCTGAGCCTCTCAGTGACTTCCTTTTACAGTCAGCTGTCTCATAGATCAGTGAGTGCAGTGGGACCCTTGTGTAGACTGGGCTTTGACACACGGAATGCCAAAGTGGCTTGTCCAAGTTAGTGGTAAGTCAGTGACATGATGTAGTCACTCTACAGGCTCTGCTCTCCACACAGCATCTAGGCATCTAGGCACCTAGGGAGTGGGCTTGGTGAGGAGCTTGGGTTGTGGTCTTCAGGGAGCTCCACATTTTCAGCTGAGGATGAAACGTCTTTCTTTATGTCTCAGCCCACGATGCTTGTTGGCTGTTCTGGTATTTACCTACTGCTGTGTAGGAAACTACCGCAAAACTTAGTGACTTAAAACATTCGCCACCAGCTCATGTCCCCTGCTTCCGCAGTCTGCACAGAGCTACCCAGCGGTGGCTGCTCTGCTCTGCAGGATTTCAGCTGGATCCTCCTGAGGGCACTTGGGAGCTCGGCTTCCTACTAGGCTTCCTCCTAGCGTGACTGCTGGAAGAGCTTAAGGGGACAGAAGCAGAGGGTGTGGGGTCTCTGAAGGCCTGGGCTCAAGTCTCAAGTGTCACTTCTGCCACCTTGTTATGCTCAGGGAAAATCATAATTAGCCCAGTTTCCGAGGGGAGGGGTGTAGGTTCTATCTTTTGATTGCAAAAGTGTCACACACATTTGTGGACAGGAGGAGTGTTCACTGTGCCTTTGGAGAGGGGTCCACTGCACTTTCCCCTCTCTCCTCCCTCTTCTTCTCCCTCCCAGGATCTTCCCTGGCCTGCTCCTTCATTCAGTCCTTCTTCCATCTAAATGTGCCCACTCTAACCTCCACTATCAAACATCAACATATATTTTGTTTAAAGACTAAAGATCTTCTCTGATACCCTTTGCGCTTTTCCAGTGCTTCCGATTGGTGTTTTCACATCTGTGTAGGAAACCACCCCAAAACTTAGTGACTTAAAACTATGTTACAGTTTTTTCCTCTTAAACAAGGACGCCATTTGCCACACTAAGTGTTTGATTTTTCTTGTTTCTCTCCCTGGTGACCAGGAGTGTGAGGAAGAGGCTGTCTGTGTCATTATGTGTGCGTCGGTCAAGTACAATATCCGGGGTCCTGCCCTCATCCCAAGAATGAAGACCAAGCACCGAATCTACTACATCACCCTCTTCTCCATTGTCCTCTTGGGCCTCATTGCCACGGGCATGTTTCAATTCTGGCCTCACTCCATCGAGTCCTCAAATGACTGGAGCGTGGAGAAGCGTAGTGTGCGTGATGTGCCAGTGGTCAGGCTGCCAGCCGAGAGTCCCATCCCTGAGCGAGGGGACCTCAGTTGCAGAATGCATACATGTTTTGATGTCTACCGCTGTGGCTTCAACCCAAAGAACAAAATCAAGGTGTATATCTACTCTCTGAAGAAGTATGTGGACGACCTTGGTGTCCCAGTCAGCAACACCATCTCTCGGGAGTATAATGAACTGCTCACGGCCATCTCAGACAGCGACTACTACACCGACGACATCAACCGGGCCTGCCTGTTTGTGCCCTCCATTGACGTGCTCAACCAGAACACACTCCGCATCAAGGAGACGGCGCAGGCACTGGCCCAGCTCTCCAGGTACCACACTTAGAGGGCCAGTGCCTGGGATAGGAGCGCTTCTCCTCCCGAGCTGGCCTCCCAGTGCTGTCTTCTCTAGGAGCGGGCAGTGGGCAGTGGGCCGGTGGCGGGAGGGTGAGGCAGTCCTCATCTCCAGGGCCACTGCCGTTGTTCCCAGCTTCGTAGAGTTTGCAAACCAAGGACGGTTCTTCTTCCCATGCTTTTCCTTAAAAAATGTAAATAAACTACCTCCGGCCTGTCCCAAGCACTGACAGAGCACACATTTATGTTAAATAGTCTGAAAATACAGATAAGCAAAAGAAGAATGTAGGATTAATTCTATAATTCTGCCTCTAAGAGGTAGTCATGATCAATATTTTGATGTTACTTTTCAGTCATTGTTTTGTATAAAAAATATACATGTGCATGTACATCTTTTAGTTTTTTTTGTCAAGATCCTATCACACAAGACATGTTTTTGTTTGCTTTATTTCCCTTAATATATCTAGTAAACATATTTCCAAATAATTTCATGTTCTTGTATTATATAATTTTAAATGTTGCATGATACTCCCTCTTATTTTTTATTTTGTTGGTATCAAGGATTGAACTCAGGGGCACTTAACCACTGAGCTACATCCCCAGCCTTTTTTAATATTTTATTTTGAGACAGTGTCTTGCTGAGTTGCTTAGGGCCTTGCAAAGTTGCTGAGGCTGGTTTTGAACTTGAGATCCTCTTGCTTCAGTCTCCCAGACCACTGGGATTACAGGCGTGCACCACCGTGCCTAGCTTACTTGTGCTAAGTGTAGATTTCCACAAATGACAATGCCAGCCTCTGACAAGTCGAGAACACAGCTGGCCTCAGGCTGTTCTCAGGCTCTTTAAATTTTAACAAAATGGTGCACGTTTTTAGTTTTTCATTGGGAGAAACGGTTCTTAAGTGGACACACTTGAAGTACACGTCCACGTGTTTTTCCTTCCACGGATTCAGACTTATGCCTTATGCACTGTTGGGACTTGTGGGAATCTGCTTTGCTCACTTGAGACATGCTGGCTCTCTGGTGGCTGCCTGTTTCTTCAGGATTGTCATGGAATTCTCTTCCACATTTCATTTCTAAACAGGTGGGATCGAGGTACAAATCACCTGTTGTTCAACATGCTGCCTGGAGGTCCCCCAGATTATAACACAGCCCTGGATGTCCCCAGAGACAGGTAGGCATGTTTGGGGCTGTCCCAGAGATGGGTTTCAAATGCAAGATCCTTTTATTCCTGTGAGATTGTGTTCCTGAGCCTGCTGGGACATTCTTTGTAATCGAAATTGTTTATTAAACTAGAAATTTATCCTATGCACTTTTCTCCTCAAGGCATAGAGGATGCTGGGGACAGCCAGTTAGAGCTCATATCTGAGCATTGCCTCTAAAAAGCTGTCTGTTCTTAGTTTGGGTCATGCTTTCTGACTGGAGCACCCCAACTCCCAAGGCAGGTTGAGGACTGAATGCGTCAGCTCTCCCTGAATTTGGCAAATGCTCCCTCCCAGCCTGGTGGGCGAGGAGGGTGTGGATGAATAAAGTGATGCTTGAGGCATGTGATGTGGGGTGATGTGGGGTCTCTGTCAGTAGATTTCTTCCCCTCTTTCCTTCCCTCCCTGCATTTATTTTCCTCTTTCTCCCCTACCACCTTCTTGTTTCCTTCTTTTCTTCCTTTCTGGTAAAACTCCCTAAACAGGCAGATGTCATGACTTAAGATTGTGACTTTGATCTCACTCATGATATTTGCCTGCCCTCTCATGCGCTGACTGAATCACTTTGGCCCGAGTTTTTTGGAAGGCTCCAGAAGGAGGTGCTGCGTACACCTTCTCCAGGGCTTTGAGGAGAGCAGCGAGCCTGGACCCCAGACGAGTGTGCTGGGCAGTGTTTGAGGTATAGATTGTTGAAGTTCACTGTCTTGTTGGGCTGATGTTGAGCAAGGCTGAGAATAGCCTGAGCCAGCCTTGTTCTTGGCTTGACAGAGGCTGACCTTGTCATTTGTGGAAATCTACATTTAGCACTACTTTGCCTCAGAAGATTGTTTTCTCTAAGTGAGTTTTTCAAGTCAGCTTTGAGTTTCTATCTGGAAATACAGATATCACTGGAAGAGACCATGCCCCAGACTCCCCCTTCACTTTGGTGTAGAAACCATTTTGGACGGCAGAGGGCAGTGTGGTCACACATAGGGCCTCCTGGTGGGCTCTGCCCAGTGAGATGCACTGGCTCCTGAGTGGATTTGGTTGTCCTGGGAAAGGGAGATAGATGCTTCTGAGGACAGAGAAGGGAAGGGAAAGAGCTGTGGGGAGTGCAGTGTCTTCCCCTCCTCCTCTGGCTTTCTTTCCTGAAGGTAAATTTCTATGTGGGACATTTCACATTTTGGTGTGCATCTGCATGGGAGGTGGATTTTATTTTTATGAAGTGCACATGTTAAATGGGGTTTCATTTCTCAGTGGAGAGTGTCAAGTAGACAGGAGAAATTTGTATTCCTGCTAGTACTAAGGTGTCAGGGATAGGGAAGGTCACGTTGTTTTCTCTGTGTGTGATTATGATTGTAGTGTAGCCAGCGACACGTCAGCATGGGGCCTGCTGTGCCCTGCAGTGGGGTATTTCATCCTGAAACTGGGGTGGCATCTGTGGGGCAAGGAATAGTAGATTTGTTTGTTAATTTTTCTTATCCTTTGTCTTTGCTCCTGGACTCAGAAGAGGCAAAAGCCATGAGTGTAGAATGGTTTTATCAGGGGCTGCATGTCAGTTGTTCATAAATTAGATGACACAGTAGATTGCTTTAAGATATACTAAAGTCTACTGTGGTGGTGTGACTTCTTAAAAGTCATTTTACTCAGGGAAATACAAGGACCGGGACTGAAGGGAAATATGTACTCAGCAAATATGTCTTTTGTGCTCTTTTTAAAAAAATATTTATTTATTTATTCTTATCAGTTTTACATGACAGCAGAATGCTCTTAGATTCACAATAGTCTCAAAAAAAAAAAAAAAAAAACAACAACCCCAAAACAAACTTGGAATCAATTTAACAAAAGAGGTGAAAGACCTCTACAAGGAAAACTACAGAACACTAAAGAAAGAAATTGAAAAGACCTTAGAAGATGGAAAGCTGTCCCATGCTCTTGGAAAGGCAGAATAAATATTGTCAGAATGGCCATACTGCCCAAAGCACTATTCAGATTCAATGCAATATCAATTATTTGGAAAAATAAAAGACCCAGAATAGCCAGAGCAATCCTTAGCAAGAAGAGTGAAACAGGAGGCATCACAATACCAGATCGTTTGTGCTTCTTAAATCTGTTTCTATTTCTCTTTTAATCTTTGAAAATCAGACACATGATACAAGTATACTTTCTCTGCACCAGAGTAGAGTGGTGTGCAGTGTATAAAGGGTAAAATATTTTCACTTTTGGAAGATACTCATTGTTAAATGTTGTGTATTTTTCTAGTCTTTTTCTATTAGACACAAATACATGCATACCCATTTTAACTTAGGTGGGACCTCCACTGATGTTAGTTTTGCTGAATACATTCTGTAATAGTGCTACTCCTTGGGTTTTTATTATCCTTTCTTTGCATGTATCCCTTACAAGTGTCTCTACTCTCATGTGGGTATATATGTATTTATTTGAACTTGTTCTGAAAACTTCCAAACCTGTACAAGAGAAGAGAGTAGGTCAGTGGACCCCACAGCCCACTGTCAGCCCCACCAGCTCTGTTGGAGGCCAGTTGCATCTGTGCTCTGCCCCTTCCTCCAGGGTATCCCAGGCAAATCCCAGACATTTCATCATTACCTCTGCAGATGTTTCTATATTAATCTATGTACGATGTGGGCTTTTAAAAAACAACTAAAATATGATTATTTTCCTATTATTAACAGTACTTCAGTATCATCAAGTAAACACCAAATATCTAGCCATTATTCAAATTCATTTGTCTCATAATATTTTTTTACAGTTTGACTCAATAAATAAATAAGAATGACCAAGGTTGGCCTTTGTGTTGCAAAACTGAAGCTTTGTATTTGAGCAGTTTGTGAGTCTGATTATGTGAGTGGCCTGAAGGCCAGCAGAGGATGACCCTGCAAGCTTGCTTTGTCGAGGTGAGGTGGACGCTCTGTAGAAGAACTATGAGGAGTTTGTGCCAGACCGCAGCTGGCCAGATGAGAGATGGAGGCTGTGGGAGAAAGGCTCAGTGACAGAGGAGATGTCCTAGAGTGGGGAGCCCAGGAAAGTGCGAAGACTCTTGGACCGACAGAGTGCTCAGCCTGCCATGAGCCTGATCATCACACTAAGACTTTTTCAACCGCAAGTCTTCTATTCGATCTCTTGTAGCTTTAGGCTGATCCAAGGCTTTTGAACTGATTTCTGATTTGGGAATCCGTAATGGGAAAACAGAAAGTGCTGCTCAGAATTCTAAGTCAATGTAAAACATGTGTTCTGTAAAGCAAGGGTGCTTACAATGTTTTCTCCATTATAACACCATGGAGAGCTCAGCGGAGGAGACTGTGTGACTTAGATCTCAGGCTTGTCAGTAGCAAGGCTGGGCAAGGCGAGTTGACTAACTACAGGCGGGCTTTCTGAGATCACAGAGATCGAATGTGTGTGATCCATGACAAAAGGCATGCTTCAGACTGCATGCTGTCCTGCTGCCACTGCATGACGCCTGCCTTATTCCCCCAGAACAGAGTAACAAGTTGGTGGTTGAGGGACAGAGTAACAGAGCTTCCTTTTCTACATGCACTCACAGCCAATTCGCCCACACACTGCCTTACCTGGGCCGCCTGGTGCCTGTCTCTCGGATCCCTGTCTGCTTCTCTGCACAGAGGCCATGGCCACGTGGAGTCTGCTTGCCATCATGGCCATGGAACCCACCCAAGTTCATGTTGGATGGATTCGAGGCTGCATGCTAATCAGGAAAAATCAGACCGTATGTTGGTACTCAGGGTAGTCATTACAGTTTAGAGAGTAGACTGGCAGCTGGAGAGGTTTTTATCCTGCACATTACCTCACTCACCAGTTCTTGGTTTCATAAAGCTTAAACAAACACAGTGGGATTTCTAGGGGTGGTTTGAAAATCTTTGAATTTAAACTGGTCATGTTAGAAGGGAATGTAGTTTGTCATCAGGGCAGGGCAGGGATTGGTAGCAATCAATATTGCAAAAAATGTGGTTTCTCGGTTCAGACATTTTGGCTTAGACGCTGTAGTATGTGCAACTGGCAAAACTGCCCCAGAAAGTGATTTCGATGGGTTTGGGGCCCCTGGGACAGAATAACAATAAAAGTTGGTGTGATATACACCTGTTTCCTTTCTCTGATGAAGTGTCATTGTACTACTTGCTGGTTTCAATTAAAAAAAATGTGGTCACTGTTTTCTAATTAAGGAGAATAATAGCTAGTGCAGGCCAACTGCAGGAGAAGCACTGAAGGCCTGATTCTGGATTCTGCTTCCTGAATGGGGAATTGGTTAATAAGACTGAGTGGCTGGAAGGGACAATGTGAGCTGGCAGAGGCTACATGATTGGCATGTGGCTCTGGAATGACAGAGGAAAGTGCTATGCAGGCCAAGGCTGGGGAGAGGCTGGGGTACATGTGATATGAGTCTTGAGACTTTCCAGCCACCTCTGCTTTCCTTGCCATTTTCTCCCATGATTCCAGGCAGAGGGGTGGGAAATGCCCCAGCCAGTCTTCCTGAGCAGACCTGCTGTTATTCCTGTTGCAGTAAATGTGTTTAAGAATAAAGTAGGACTTTGGGGAGGGAGAGGGGAGTAGGAACTGAATGAGGTGGCAGAGGGGTTATTCGTAGTGTCCCCTGGGGTATGATGTATTTTAAAAAATGGAAAGTAAGAAAGAGTTTCAGGCCTGGGGGAAGGTTGGTGATTCAGGAATAGGATGCAGCTGGAGTCCACGAGATTCGACATGAGTGTGGAACATTGAGCACAGTGTCTTAGAGAGCTGTGCCTCTGTCACTTCAGCTGCTGTTGAACATTAAGACTCAGTCATTGCTGTCCCTGTCACAGAGCTTATCGAATGAAGGCCTTCTTTCTTTCTCATTGTTCGATGAACCTTGCTTTCAGGGCGTTGTTGGCTGGCGGTGGCTTTTCTACGTGGACTTACCGGCAAGGCTATGATGTCAGCATTCCTGTCTACAGTCCCTTGTCAGCTGAGGTGGATCTTCCAGAGAAAGGACCAGGGTAAGTGCCTCACAGAGTCTGGGAGACGCTGCAGCTTAGCCTGGGGGTTTCCCAGCAATCGCGGCATTGCATTGAGGTCAAGTCTTGAGTGTGCCCTTGGCCCCAGCCACCCCAAGATTGTCCATCCTTGGTCTTTCACTATCTTGATCAACTCCCGGGCTGTCTTCCAGGTTTCCCAAACCAGGACTCTGCCACATCCCTAACTCCTTCCTTCCCTTTACTGATCCAAAATAACAACATGTCCTTTGACTTTGTATCCAAAACATGCCTCAGAGCTCTCTATCCCTCCTCCCCTCTGCCCACAGAAGGCTGCTGTCACCGCCCTGTGGGCTCCTGAATGGACCCTGTTGGGCATCCCTGACTCCAGCTTGCTGCACTGCGGCCTGGTCCTTGGCCCCACACTCCTGGAAGGACAGGGCCACCTCCCTGGCGTGTCTGTCAGGGTTCTCTGCCATCTGACCACTCCTTCTCGAGCCTTTTCTCTGAGAACATTTTTTTCCTTTTATGTTCTTAGTATGGGCTTTGCTCTCCCAAGTTTTTCTGGGCTGCAAGTACACTCAATTGCCTGGAAATCTTTTTCCTCATCAGTCTGATGTCCTGCTCGTGCTTTAGGTTTCACCTCGAAACCACTGGTCATGGGCCGGGTGGGTGCACTCTGTTCTCCTGGATGGCTCCTCTGCATTACGCCCCCATGGCAACTGGCCCTTCTCGAAGGTGCTTGGTGTGCTCTGGCATCTGACTTTCTCAAATCCTGTCTTCTCTAGACTTTGGATTGTGTCCGTGCAGTGGAACAGAGGCTGGGCCTGTGTTTCAGCTGCTGCAGGGTGCCTGGCACGTATAGCTGGCTCATACTTAATATGTGGAATCAGTGGAAGGGTCCGCAGCAGCGATGTGGCAGGCCTTTGTCTAACTTTTTAGCTGTGGTGTCTTTAAATGTTGTGTTATTGGGCTGCAGTTGTGGCTCAGCAGTAGTAGGGCACTTGCCTGCCTGGTGAGGTCCTGGGTTCGATCCTCAGCACCACATAAAAATAAATAATAAAACAAATGTTGTGTTATTGCATGATGAGAACTCCATGAGTTTTAAACAATGCTAATGAAAACTCCTTTTTAAGTGCCAACATACAAAGGTGACTGAAATTACAAACCTGAAGATATCATACCCATTCACAGAAGCTGAGTGTGATGGCACACACCTGTAATCCCAACTGTCTGAGAGGCTGAGGCAGAAGGATCATAAGTCGGAGGTCAGCTTAGTCAATTTACCGAGACCCTATCTCAGAATAAAATAAAAATGGCAGCTGGGGGGAGGTAGAGCTTAATGGTAGGTCATGTTGGGATCAACCCCCAGTACTGCAAAAAACAAACACAAAACTCATGCTTGGTGGTAGAAATGGGTCTTAAGGGAATAGTTTGCTTGGAAACCATTAGAACCATCCTCTGAGCATCCCCGGTTTCCCCTTATCAACCTTCATGGGTTGAGAAGTACAAGAAAGCTTCCCGGGAGAGAAAGTAGCTCTTCTCCATGTGTGTTTTACTGGGGGACCTGGAACCAAATTCTGAAACTTAGGGGGGGGCCAATGTTGTTATTTAGTCAGTGCACAAATCCCAGATCAGCTGGAGACCTTTTTTCCTTGTTCTTCAGCAAGTGCAAAGAGAGACTGAGTTGTTCATGAACTTGTCTCAGATCATCTTCCTGAATTTTTTTTCCTTGAAATAGACTCCTACAGTTGATGTAATTTGTTTTTATTATTTCTGAGTTGAGGTTAATTCATATAGTATAAATTCATTGTTTTAAAATTATAATTCAGTTATTTTTAATATACATACAAAGTTGTGCAACTGTTAGTACTACTATTTAATTTGAGAACATTTTCATTACTCCAGAAATAAAATAAAATAAAATCCATACCTGCTTGTAGTCACTTCTAATCCCTGCCCCAGGAATAACCATTCTTCTCTTCTGTCTCTGTGTCTGACTACCCTGGATATTTTCTTTAGATGTGATACAATATCACATGCAATATTGTCTTTTCTTCTTATCACAAAGTTTTCAGGGTTTATCCATATTGTAACATGGAATCAGCATGTCATTTCTTTTTTGGCAGAATAGTATTTCATCATTTAGATACATATACCACATTTTCTTTATCATTTGATGTATCATTTTGTATTAGTTTATGGAAATTGGAGTTATTTTCACGTTTTAGCTATTATGAGTAATGTTGCTATGAACATTTGTATATGGGTTTTTAGGTAAACCTGTTTTCAGTTCTGTCAGATATATACTTAGGAGTGGAATTGCTGGGCTTTGTGGTAACTTGACATTTTAACTTTTTGAGGAACTGCCGGACCATTTCCCATGGTGGCTGTACCATTTTACATCCAATTGACAGTGTATAAAGGTTCCAGTTTTCCACACCTGTGCCAACACTTGTTATTGTCTGCATTGATTCTAGCCATCCTACTGGATATGAAGTATTACCTCATTGTGGTTTTGATTTGCATCTACCTAATGATTAATAATGTCAAGCACCTTTTCATGTGCTTATTGGATGTTTATATAACTGCTTTGGAGAAATGTCTATTCAGATTATTTGCCATATATATCTCCTAATATATATGTATTGGTGGTACTGGGGATTGAACCCAGGGCCTCATGTGGGCTAAGCTGCATTCACATTCTACCACCAAGTACATCCAGCTCCAGTTACCAATTTTAAAATTCAGTAGTTGTCTTATAGAGCTCTGAGAGTTTTATATATTCCAGACACTAGACCCTTATCGGATCTGTGATTTGCAAATATTTTCTCCCATCCTGTAGGTTGCTTTTCACTTTGTTGATAGTGTCCTTTGAGGCACAAAAGTTCTTACTTTGATGGAGTCCCACTTATTTATTTCTCCTTTTGCTGCTCATACTTTTCGTGTAATATTAATGTTTAGGAAACTTGCCTGATCCAGGGTTGTAAAAATTTACACTTATATTTTCTTCTAAGAATTTTAATTTTTCAGCTCCTACATTTATGGTTGTGATTTCTTTCAAGTTAATTTTTGTATGTGGTGTGAGGTAGGAGCCTAACTCCATTATTTTGCATGTAAATAATCTTGTCATCTTAGCATCACTTGTTGAAAGGAGTGTTTTCTTATTGAATGGTCTTGGTATTCTTGTTGACAGTCAACTGTACGTAGATATATGCTTTATTTCTGGATTCTTGGTCTATATGTCAATTCTAATGCCAGTACCACACTGGCTTGATTACTGTAGCTTTGTATTTAGTTTTGAAATAGGTAAATGTGAGTCCTAATTTTTTTTTTTACTTTTTAAAGGTTTTTCTGGTCAAGGTCTCTTGCTTTTTAATTATTTTTGTTATACTGTAACTTGAATAAGAACAAACAAAAAATAATCTAAACTCCTTGTGCTTATACAACTATAAAACTAAGACAAAGTTACAAATTAAATATTAACATATTTACAAAACTTATAGCATTCACATTAACACAATTTAATGCAATAGATGAGTTTTTCTTTGAAATGAAGTTGCATCTTTGAAGGTGAATATGGCGTTGGCAGTGGTCTCATGGGGGTTAGCAAGCCTGTGCCATTGTATGCCGAGTGTCAGTGTACCTTTTACTGTATGCTTTTTATTTGAACCCCTAGGAAGCTTACCTTTATATAACTTATTGTTATATCTTGTGACATCATTTATCTTCATCTGATATGTGATATGTGATTCATATTTTTCACAACATTTTATTATGAACATTTTTGTGTGAACATAATGGTTACCCATCACCTAGATCCTACTATTTGCATTTGGCTATAATTGCTTTGTATGATTTACATTTTAAGTTTTTCCCTCTTCTCATTGGCTCACTAAATACAACAGTTTCTCTGTTGCTATAACTGAGTACCATACACAGAGTAGTTTATAAAGAATAAAACTTTATATGACTTATTGTTTTGATGGTTGGGAAATTCATCATTGGGCCTCTGTATCTGGTCGGGTTCTTGTTGCTCATGGGGACTGTTGAGTCCCAGGGTAGCGCAGGGCACCGCGTGGCAAGACAGAACATCCCTGCTCAGGCCTCTTCTCTACTTCTCAGGAAGCCACAGCCCCATTGGATTAGGGCCCCACCCTGGTGGCCTCAGCTAACCTAGTTACCCTCCAGAGGTCTCATCTCCAAATACCATGGTCAAATTAAGTCCCCATGCTCTTAACTCCACAGTAGGGATTAAATGTCAACATGAGTTTTGGTAGAAATATTTAAGCCATCATTAAATGTGAGCAAAAATATGCCTATTCTAAATTTTTGATTGCCATCAAAATGAAAATACTAAGATAATTCTTATGGGGAATTTATAGATTTGTAGACTAGAGAAACTGATACAGTTCAGTACTCTGTTTTGAAGCTTGATTTCTGTACATTGAGAAAGGGTGGTCTGTAGCTTTGTAGTTAGTTTTGAAATAGGTAAATGTGAGTCTTAAAACTTTTTTACTTTTTTAAGGTTTTTCTGGTCAAGGTCTCTTGCAAGTTTCTGACTTGTGCCAAGGATCTTAATTTGGCATGTTTTTATAGCACGAATATGAACAACTATTGTAAGTAGAAAGGTTACTCCTCTGATGCTTCTGTGAGCATTTACTAAATTAGTTATGTGATTAAACAACAAAAAAAATTACCCTTTTTCCCTTTTTTTCCTGGAGTTCTGGAAATTATTTAATTCAGTTCATGGCGAAGCTTTATGGAAGGCCTATTTGAACCAACTCTTGGGCTCAACAAGGTGAAGGAAGTTAGCTTGTTCCCCAGGGGACATTTGGCAGTGTATAGATAGTTTTGATTGTCACCACTGAGGAGCGTGTATGCCAAGGGACCCTGAGGCTCCCGTTTCCATGACTTGTTGGGGGACCCGGCGACTCGGTGTGTGGCTATGCCGGTGGCGTGGGTGCTCTCTGCTGCAGGGGTGGAACTCAGACCCCCAGCAGGAAGCAGGTGGTCAGCAGGAACCATCTGCTTTGCACGGTTTGCTCATCGAGAGCCTCTCACCAGTTCAGAGGATGATGGGGACCTTCCCCGAATCCAGGTTCCCAGAGGCCAGTCAAAGGGCCAGTCTTAGAAGCAAGTCTTTCAAAGGACAGAAACAAGAGCAAGTGAGTGCCAGCGTTGGTGTGGTACGGCTGAGAAACCCCGGAGAGGCAGTGGGCATGAGGATCCGTCTGTTGGGGGCTCGGCTGCCTCTGGCCTGCCTTAGGTACAGCCTTCTTGAGACCGCTTATTCTATTTGCTGCTGTAATCCAGCTCTGTTCTATTGGTTTAGGACTCTTAATTCCCTCCAGATTTAATCCAGGGAAGAAACGCTGAGAAGATTTAGTCAAAACAAAAAGGAGAACAGACCACTTGGAGCAATAAAGATCATTTTCAAATAATTAATGTCAGAGACTTAAACTGTTATATTGGTGGTATTTTCCTAGTAATTTGAACTCTAGTTTATATGTATAGATATACTGAATTTAAGATCTTTAACTAGATCACTGAAGGTTTCAGTTAGTGTGTAAAGTTCTGTGGTTCAGTCGCTGGGTAAGGAACCCGGTGCAGTGTCAGTGGAGGGCTGGGGGGGGGGGGGGCTCGTCGGCACCACCCTCCACTGTGGCCCAGGGCTGGGTCTCGGCAGCCTGGCTGGGCTCTGCTCTCTGGCCTGTGTCCAGTCTGGCAGCAGAGGCACTGCTTTCATAGAGAACCCCTGTCCCCCAAACAAAGGACAACCACAGTAGGTAAAGACACATCTTCCAGGAACCTGGGCCAGGGCAGGGTGGCTTTGCTGCCCTACGTGAGAGTTGCTTTCTGAGGGAATTCCCACACCTCCCGAGGTTACAGGAGGAGTGAGGGGAGGGAGGGCTGTTTTTGTTTTTATTTTAAATCTCTCCCAGTAGTTTTTCAATGGGAAGCCGAGGATTGTTGCTATTGATAGCTTCTTCTCACAGCTGTGTTGGCCCCAGCTGGAATTCTTGTCATTTTCCTTCTAAAAGCAACTGAATTGGGAGTTTACCTCCATTACTATTGAGGGCAACTTCAAGTTCTCAGCATGATTTTACTTAAATTTAGATATCAGGCTGCTGGGAGGAAACATGAAAGGCGTAGCTAGTAATTTTAGTCTTTGAAAGAAAAACAAATCCACCTTTAAATTTCGTTTGCTTAAAACCAAAATGAGCATACCCCCTCAAATGCCTGTCGGGTCAGGGAGGGCCAGCAGGCGGGCAGCAGGGGAACACGGTCAGCCTCTTGTTCACATTTGTATGTCCGTGTGGGAGACAGAGTCCCGTGGAGTGGGGATCCCGTGCTCCTGGTAACAGCGTCTGGAACGGAACTTTGTTTCTTAACAGTGAAATCTAACTCTGCGTCTGTCTCCTCAAGAGTTGCTTTGGGCAGTGCACACAGACATCTCTGTGTTCCGGAATCTATGTAGGTGGATCTTTGTGTCTGTGCATCTGAAAGTCGTGCATTCGTGTTGGCACCGCCAGTTCTGTCCAGCACTGCAAGGCCTTCTGGTCTTCTCTGTTTGCATATTGGTTGCTCCCTTCTCTGGCTCCCGTCATCCTCAGTGTCTTTATGGGGACTGATGGACCTTTCCATGTCTGTCTTTGCTGCCACCGCTCCATGCTGCACAAGTCCTCCTCACCTGCCCAGACTCTCTCCCATGCTGCACTTCACTGCTATCCCCCCACCCCAGTTCACCTTCCTCATGCTCCTCAGTTCTAGCTCTGGAGTGATGCTACCATTGCTGTCATCCTTCTGCCACCTGGGCACTTTTGCAGCCTGCCCAGGCTTTGGCACTGTCTGGGCTGCCCACCTGCCCTCCTAACCACAGCCCTTGCTGGCTGGCCACCACAGCTACCCCATTGCCAGTCCCCAGTGCAGAAGGCCTGCTCTCCCTTCTTGGGCTCTGATGCCCTGTGCCAGGCCATGCACTGGTCTCTAGTAAGTAGAAGCTCTTGCCTCACTCTGGCTTCAACATTCCAGGTGCACTGTCTCCTTCACCATCCCTGCCATGCAGAAAAGGGACCAGTCTGTACAACTAACATAAGCTGTCTCCCTGATGAGCCTTCCAGAGCTTTCTTCTCTCCACCTTATCCTCCAACCTCTGGATCTCAGCCCACCTAGGACAGCTCTGTCAAGTACAACTTTCTGTGAAGAAAGATGGCCTGCATTTGTGTTTTCAGTTCGCCACCAGCCACACATGGCTGTCAAGCACTGGAAATACAGCTAGAGTGCCTGAGGAACTGGATTTTAAATTTTATTTAATTTTCATTAAGCCTAATTGGCTGCCTATAGCTGATTTCTCCTAGACAGTGAAGTTCTAGCAAATCTGCTGGCCCTGTTCTGTCCTAACTGTAATGTGGGAAATGCCCTTTTGCTCTTAGTTCAGCTGAACAAAGAAATTGCCAAAAGAGAGAGTCTGAGGGGGGGTCACAGAGCTGGCTGTGGAGGATGCCATGCCCATCTCTGGGCTTATTTAGTGGCTCTGCCTGGTCGGCAGGTGTTCACCTTCCTTACCTATTGCTTGGTGCCCCCTGCCCTGGAGCTTCATGCTCTAGGAAGGAAACTGACCTCCTCAGCTGGAGAGGGTCTCTTCTTTGGCTGTGGGTTTCTATGGTAAGGCTCTCCTCAGCTGGAGGCTCCAAATAAATATAAGAAAGTAAGGGGAGAAAAGCAAGCAAGCAAAATGGAGATGAGTTTACAACCCGCAGGCTTTTGGTTCTTCCTGAAGCATGGTGTCATCCCGGCTTGCCTGATGGTGCTGCCCATGACACGCAGAGCCCTGGTATTTCTCTGGGCCTGAGCCGTTTGGACTAGATGTAAGCGATGCTGCTTGCGGGTCCCGTGGTGTTTCATTTCTTCCTGGACCTGCTGTATACGTGTCTTCTCTTTGGTGGTGATTTCTGGTAGTTCCCCTTCATGCCCTGGACTTTGGCACTGTCTGGGCTGCCCACCTACCTTCCAGGAAGTAATTACTTTCCATCTTCTCCCCAAAATCTTTCCCTTGACTTCAGACTTACTAATTTACTTTGTGTTCACTGTTATTTCTTTATTTGAGGTTCAGTCCTACCTGTTGCCCAGGCTGGCCTTGAGCTCCTGGTTTCAAGTCTCGGCCTCCTGATTAGCTGGAACAACAGTTGTGTGCCACTGTGCCTGGCTTTTATGTTCATATTTTTGTCTCTTATGGAGAACTACATAGAAATCCTTTTTGCCCTCCATTTTCTTTTAAGCATCGTTGGACACCCATGCTTTGGGAATATAGACTTTTCTGCTTCTAATTTTCAACTTCCATTACTGTCCTTGTGGCCTTGACATTGGGGATTCTTTCCTTGGAGCCTCTGCCTGGTGTAGGGATGCCGTTCCACTGTGCTGCCCATAGAGTAGAATCCCCCACCTCCCTGTTTGAAGAATGCAGCCAACTCTCAGTTTCTTTTCAGAGTCGAGAGTCAGATTTAACTAATTTTAACATTTTGATGTTCTTTCCAAATAACCAGTCAGTCAGCTTCTGTTCTCTGCACACAAATGTATTCATAGTGTGGGTTCCAGGCATGTACTCATAGGCTTGGCATATAATGAGCACTTCCTTACAGCACTGAGAACTTTCCCAAGTAAAACTTTTATGATTACATACTATTTCAGAATGTGAACAAATAATACCTTATCTTCTTCCAGTATGAAATATTTTAAATTTCAGTAATGCCACAGAGTATAATTTCCGAAAGACAAAAATCAGTGGATATCAAGACTGGTAAGCCAGCACTTGTTGCTGTGAGTTGAATATCAAAGTTTGTTTAACCTTGACTGACATACCAACTGCAGGTTTCCAGTCACCTTCTCTTCTCTTTGTAGTCCTCGGCGATACTTCCTCCTGTCCTCTCAGATGGCTGTCCATCCCGAGTACAGAGAGGACCTAGACGCTCTGCAGGCCAAACATGGAGGGTCGGTGTTGGTGCTGGATAAGTGCAGCAACCTCTCAGAGGGCGCCCTTTCTGTCCGCAAGCGCTGCCACAAGCACCAGGTCTTCGATTACCCGCAGGTGCTGCAGGTGAGTGTCGTTCATGACCTCTATTAGGCTCAGGAGAAGTCACTTCCTGGGGCTGCAGCTGATCCTAGCAAACAGAAGTTGTTTGTTTTCCACATGCAACTAGGAACATTACCCAAAGGGAGAAGAAAATGGAGTATTGCTCTTTGCCATGAACTTAGACCTCCAGGTGCCGCCGGAGTGTCTGGTGTACTGTGTTCATAGGAAGCTTGGTCTGTGACAGTTCAGGCTCCTTTCAGATACTCACTGTATTTCACCAGTGCAAATCTGGTAGATGTACAGGAAGCCACATGGACAAAGCAGGCAGGTGTGTTTGCTCTTACCTCTGTGCTCCTGGGCCATCTAGAGACATCCTTCTTTAAGGTGGCAACTTGCTTTGCCAGCCCTGCTAGCCCACAAGACTGTAGTCAGCTTTCCCTGGGAGTGCAGGGTTTTTGGGGTTGTTTTCATTTTGGTTTTGGTGTTTACTTCAATCTTGTGTACCTCCACAGACAAAGGCAAACCATCCCTTTAGGGGTGTCTTAGAGGTGAGTGTTTAGCATCCAAGGGCACAGGGGCTGGGGAAGGAGAATATGAGCCTCGTTCTTGTAAATATTCAAAATTCAGAATTGTTCAGGAGAAATATCAAGGAGCTAGTGTGATTTTTTTTTTTTTTAAATCTCCCGAGAGTGGGCCCATGCTGAGATTGTTAAAATATTTTCTCTCAAGAAACGTGGCCTCTGGAATGTCTGACTGATAACAGTGGTGATGTGAGCAGGAGTAGTTTAGTAACCCTGTCTAGACAGGAGAAGTGGTTATCACACTTGTGTCCACATGTGGGCGCCACTCGGGCGGCGAGCCTTCCACCTGCAGCTCCAGGTGCTGCGGTCTTGCTCCATCTCCCTCTCTCCTCTCTTCTTTCGTTTCTGAACTTTCCTTTTCTCTAGAGATTAGATGATGTTTTACTTTTCAACATTTTTTTTTTCTCTGAAGAGGTACAACCTGGGAGAAACTGAGTGTTCTGGAAGGAATTGTCCCTTATTCTGGTCCCCAGCTGTCTTTCCTCTGTTCCTCTCTCATTTTCCCAAGCACTCCCACATGTGGGGAGGCATTTAAGGGAGGGAGTGAAGAAGAGATTTTTTTCTGACATCTTTCTTTCGTTGGGTTCATTGTTTCTAGACAAAACGTGTCTGTCTTCATGTCTTTTCAAAGGCATTGCATTCCTAATTGAATGTCTTCTGCGTGCAGACACTGCTAGAAGCCCCGGGAGTAGGAAGATGAGTGGCGATTCCATCTCTCCCTTTAGGGGCTCCTCCAAAGGGCCCTGTGTTCCCCAGCAAGGGGGGTGTGGTAAGCGCTGTAAGCCGTGTCAGCAGTGGCCCTGGCATGCTCACGCAGTCCACCAGTGCTAAGGGAAGCTAGGCTGCAGGAGCTCATGAGGTGGCCTATGCCGAGGAAGACTCTGGTTGGCTTTGAACCCGTGCAGGACACCAGTTCAGACGTCATTTAAATGACACTGCAGAGTGGCAACATAAAGGCTCACATTAAGCTTGTAAGTGTTTGATGTGTGTGAACTATGGTCTTGGTCTTTTCTGAATCTAGGTGCCTCCGTGTCGCTTGGTTTTACGCCTTGAGGGGGCTCATGGTCCGAGGGATGGCAAGGCTGGTTGGTAATCCCTACCCTCTGCTTGTGTTCTTGCAGGAGGCTACTTTCTGTGTGGTCCTTCGTGGTGCTCGGCTGGGCCAGGCCGTGTTGAGTGACGTGCTCCAGGCTGGCTGTGTCCCCGTAGTCATTGCCGACTCCTATGTTCTGCCTTTCTCTGAAGTTCTGGACTGGAAGAGGTGGGTATTTCCGTCTCGTCAACTTTAGCTGGTAGGTCTGCAAGCAGTAGAAATCAGCAGCCCCTTGGTGACTGTAATGTGTACCTAGGCTGGAGAACGACAGGGCGAGCATCCGTAATCTGAAAATGCAAAATCAGATATGCTCCAAAATTGGAAATTTTCTGAGCACTGTCATGATGCCACCAGTGGAAAATTCCACCTCATATGATAGGTCCCGGTCAAAATGCAGGTGTACTGTGCAGTTACCTTCAGTTCACGAATGTAGGTTGTATATGAGGCCTAAATGAATTTCTTGTTCAGTCATGGGTCCTGTCCCCAAGATGTCTCATTGTGTATGCAAATATTCTAAAATCTGAAAACATTCAAAATCTTAAGTACCTGGTCTAGCTTTTTGAATAAGTGATGGCCCACCTATATTCCTTTGGTCTGTTCTGTTGTATTTTCCATCTGGAGACTTAGCACTGCCGCAGTCTGGCTGGGCACAAGATCACGAGCAACCACACACCTTGTAGATTCAAACAGCAATTCTTTATTCCGGAACTCACACCGGCCCTCTACAAACACATTCTGGGGGAATCCAAGTTCTGCCCGCCCAATTCACGTCCCAAATACTTTCTCAATTCCAAAAGAACTCAACGGGAACTCAGGCATCAGGATACGCCCTATTCCCAGCAGGAATAACCTTAAACCTGGAACTTCCCTAAATCCAGATTGTCTTAAACCGGGAACGCCCTAAACCCAAGGAGCGAGATACTTCCTAAAACCTGCAGGATACACCCTAAACCTGGATCCACCCTGGTCCTTGAGCAGGGTCACCTTTCCCAAACACACATGCAATGTCACAGCGAATTTCCAAGGCAAGTCCATTTAACATGGGGTACGCTGGCAAGGAAATTTCGATGCGTCATTCCTACTTGGCAATGGCCCTCAGCATAGCACATTGGCTTAGAGCAGTTCATGAAATTGAGGCCTCTGGCCCAAATTTGCAGGATGGCTATTTCTGTAAGTAAAATTTGATTGAAACTATTGTCATGTTACTTGAGTGATTGCACAGAGACTGTGCAGCTTACCAAACTATTTGGCCCTTTCCACAAAGCAGTTCCCAGCTCCTAGCCCAGAGCAGTAGTTTTCAGCTGATAGGGGAGTAGGCTCACCTGAGAGGAGGAGTTGTTGTTGTTGTTGTTATTTTATGGCACTGGGGGTTGAGCCCAGGACCTTATGCATGCTAAGCAGTCTCTCTTCCATGAACTACATCCTCCCTATTTGAGATAGGGTCTTGCTAAGTTGCCCAGGATGGCCTCAAACTTGTGATTCTCTAGCCTCAGCCTCCCAAGTCACTGGGATTACAGGTGTGTGCCACCACTTTTGGCCCTATCCTTGGGGATTCTGAATTTTAAAACCATCCTTAACCTGATTTGTAGCCTCCACAGACTGCCATGGCTACAGAATTTCTGTTGAATTTGTACAATGTACTGGTGGGTGTTGGAGAGCCTCTGCCTGAGGGTATACTTAGAAACATCCCCAGGGATAAGTACAACCGGGATCCTGCCTTGTGCTGTTCCTGGACTTGCCCACTGTTCTCAGCTTTATTTCCCTGAGACTTTGGTGGTTTGTGTTGCAAACTGATTCCTTAGTTGTGTCCCTCTCAGTCCTGCCCTTGCCTCAGATGCTTGACTGCTGTCTTTATCTCATGGCTTTTTTGATATTTATCCAAGTCTGATCTCCACGGGTATTTGAACAATTTAAATAGCACTATTTCATTCGTTTAGTTATTCATCCCATATTTATTGAAAGCCTATTGTGAATAACACAGTTTCTGCTTCTGAGGAGACAAGGACCTGGGGGTGGGGTGGGGTGGGAAGACAAACCATTGATTAAGGTTGAATATCCCTTGAGCATTCCTTATCCGAAATGCTGGGCCCCCAAAGTGTTTCAGGTTTTAGTACATTGGCATACACATAACAAGATATCTTGGGGAAGAGACCCAGATCTAAACATGAAATTCATTGAGTTTTTTGTTTGTTTGTTTGTTTTGGTATGGGGGATTGAGCTCAGGGGCACTTGATCACTGAGCCCCATCCCCAGCCCTATTTTGTATTTGATTTAGAGACAGGGGCTCACTGAGTTGCTTAGCGCCTTGCTTTTTTGCTTTGAACTTTCTATCCTCCTGCCTCAGCCTTCCGAGCTGCTGGGATCACAGGTGTGCTCCACTGCACCTGGCTCACTGATGTTTTATAATCTACCTTATGGCCTGAAGGAAATGTCATACATGATTTTGTGCATGAAACAGTTTCACAGTGTGGAATTTTCTACTTGTGGCATCATGTTGGCATTCCAGAGTTTTCAGATTTTGGAGCTTTTTGGATTTTGGACATTTGTATGAGGGATGCACAACCTGCCCAGCTTTCTGTGATGAATGCCATGGCAGATGTACGCACAGGGGCTGTGAAAACCCAGAAAAGGGAAGAATGTGAGGTTATTCACTATATTGTAGAGAAGCGATAAGCTACTTCTAGCATTTAACTGCCTATGAAAACATTTATTGAACACCTTTTATTTGCCAGGCATTGTTAGGAACATGGATACCAGAATGTGCAAGGTCAAACCTTTGCTCCCAGAAGCTCATGGTTTTTAGTAGTGGAAGACAAACAACTATGCCAGCAATTACCAAAACTGTGACATGACATAGCCCTGGTAGGACAGGATGCTAGAAAAGGAGGTAGCCATTGTTGGCGGTGGGTCAGTGAGGGCTTCTCAGAGCTGGTGATTTGAGCTGGGCATGAACGCCCATTTCTGTGAGAATAGACCTGTTTGGGTAGTTGTGATTATGGATAAGTGGTGGAAAGGCCCAGGTTTAAGTCAGATAACCGGCTCTGTTACTGGCTAGCATGTGACTGTGGTCAATTGTTTACTCGTTTTTGAGCCTCAGTTGTCCCATCTGTATAGTAGAAATGGTTGACCTGTTTGATAAATGCTTATCACACGGTTACTGCTAGGCAACCTGCCAGGTGCTTGGGCCATGCTGGTGAGTGGAGCAGGCAGCTTCCCTCCTCATGGACTAGCCCAGTGGGCAGAAATGGGTTAGATTTTAATTAACTTACACAAGCATAACTCTAGTCAACGTCCTGCAGGCGGTCGTAGAGTCCTCCCTTCCCCTGTCACCGTGACTCATCTGTGAGCACGGCCCTGCCCTTCTCTCACCAGCTCTCCCCTGTCCTCATACCTTGCCAGCTTCTGCAGGGGTCCTGGAGGTCTCCCTGCTCTTGAGCTTGCTTCCTGTAGTTTTTCTGACACTGTGGACCGCACAGTCCTGTGCGAGCATAATCACGCTTGCCAGGCCTTTGCTTAACACCTCCTGGTGGTTTCCATTTGACAGTACCCTGTCCTTATTTGCTTTGCTGACAGTACCCTGTCCTTATTTGCTTTGCTGTGACCTCCCTCTCGTCTCTCCTTGGCTCCTGGTGTTCTCCATCCTGTTTACTCTGCTCCAGCCATGGCGGCTTGCTTGCTTGCTTGCTGTTCTGGGAACATAACTGATGTGCTGCTTCCTGCTTAGTCCTTCCTGGAGCATTCTTCCCTTGGCATTCCCGTGGCTTGCTTACCACCTCTCCTTCCTTGACTGATTTGTCCTGTTGTGTTCCCAGTGTCCAGCACATAGTAGGTCCTCTATAAATAAATGCTGAATAAGTGAGTGGATTTTCATAGACAGCTTAAGGGGGAAGGCAATACAGTTAATGCAGGAAGCACAAAGGAGAGTGGAAAGTAGTGTGCCTGGGAGGTGGGATTCACATGCACAAGACCCGTGGTAGGGCAGAGTGTGGTGTGAAGTGACTGAGAGAATACCAGTGTGACCGGGGCCCATGGTGGGGTGGAGGGAGGAATGAGAGCTGCTGAGAGCTCCCTGGAGAAGGCTGGTCAGGAGGAGGGATGGAGAGAGGCCCTCCCTGTCCGGATGTGGCTGAAGCAGGCTCGGGTGTTGTTTCTGCTCATACGAATGAAACAAGACTCTCTGTAAGAGCTTTCCGTGGAGGGTGATGTGTGCACACTGCTTCTCTGTTGTGTCCAGAGCATCTGTGGTGGTTCCCGAAGAAAAGATGTCAGACGTGTACAGCATTCTGCAGAGCATCCCACAAAGACAGATTGAGGAAATGCAGAGACAGGTGAGAGGCCAAGGCCAACAGCCCCGTGGGGAGGAGGCAGGGTGGGGATGACATGCTGGACGCGGTTCTTGGACACAGGGACAGCAGTCAAATGCCAGAGTGGGGTTTGTCTCTTCCCTGTGTCAGCTCACCAAACCTAAATGATAGGAGAGCAGGGCTGGGCGAGTTGCGTCAAGTAAGGTTCAAAATGTTAACTGTCTGGAATGTTCAGGCTCCACTAGGGGAAGCCTGTTGTGGTTCAGGGACGCCAAGTCGAAGCCTTCGGGAAGAAGGTTCACAGTCGCAGCAGGTGATGCTGCTCATGACTGAGACAGGGAGTCTGGCCGCTCCAGGCAGTGCTTCTGCGTGCCTGTGACGTGACGGTGGTGCTGTGTACATGACCTCGATTCCTGGGTCAGCGGCCTTGGTGACAATGCTCCCTTCTGCCTGGCGGAGCATTTGCCCTTCTCCGCCTTTCGGCTCTGACTGCCTCAAGGACTCCTCTGGGCTGCCCGGTGAGTCCTCCTGGTCTTTCCTTCTCTTAGAGTAAATCTTACTGGGATTAGAAATTTAAAAGTCTATCCCCAAATTGGTAATATATTTGTTTTTTTCTGTTTACTTTTTTTTAAAAAAAAATCTAATTTTTTTGTATCTTTGTTTATTTTTATGTGGTGCTGAGGATCGAACCCAGTGCCTCACATGTGGGAGGCGGGCGCTGTACCACTGAGCTACAGCCCCAGCTCTGTTTCCTTTTTTAAAAATAGATTTTTAAAACCTTTTTATTGTTGTCACATCTCTGCAGGAGACGGGCAGGGGAAGAGCCCGGAGTGCTCTGGGCACGCATCCTTGGGTTCAGCTTGGCTCCCCCATCCCCTTGTTCAGCTCGGCTCCACTTCCTTGGGGGCCTGCAGTTACCCTGGCCAGAAAAGGGGCCTCAGGCTTCTTTCTGAGTGAGGGGGACAGTCACCTGGTGTGCCCTGAGGAGGCTCTGGATTGCGGTGCTGTTGGCAGGCTACCCTGCCCCCCTGGGCCTGGGTGTTAGTGACCACTCCTCCCTCCCTCAGCTCCCACACTTGTTGCTTTGGTCTCATCTCCCATTCTTTTACATAGGGCCACACAGCATGGAGGGAGAAGGTAGTGGAACAAATCCACTCATTTGATGGCTGGGAAGCCGGAGGTGGGGAGAGGGAGGGTGGGGGGGAAGGGACCAGGTCCCTTTATAGTACACCCAACAACCTGGAGACCTCTCACTAGGATCCGCCTCTTAAAGGTCCCACCACCCCTAGTATCACCATCTGGGAGTCGAGCCCTCTATACATGGGCCCTGGGACATTTATCCAAAGTACAGAAATACCAAACTTCCTATCACACAGTAATTAAGTCTGTAGGTTCTTAGATTGTCTGTGTTGAATGCCTGCTCTGCTGGATGCAAGCTGTGTGCCCTTGGGCAAGGATCTACCTACTCTGAGCCTCAGAAACCTCATCTGTGAAACATTTTGGCATTTTTTTTTTTTTTTTTTTTTTTTTTTTTTGTACCAAGGATTGAACTCAGAGACACTTGAGCATTGAGCCACATCCCCAGACCTATTTTGTATTTTATGTAGAGGTAGGATCTCACTGAGTTGCTTAGGGCCTTACTAAGGTGCCGAGGCTGGTGTGAACTCTCAGTCCTCCTGCCTCTGCCTCCTAAGCCTCTTGGATTACTGGTGATGCCACTGTGCGCAGCCAACATGTCGGCATGATTGGACTGGAAAACAATCCAATGATGAGCTTCCCTGCTGGCTGTGTCACAGTGTGCTCATGTTTACTTTAAGTTTGTGGGCTTCCCCCTGTTGCTTAACTACTCACCTCATTAGGATTATAAAATCACTTTTGAGATCTCTAGATTTTTATTCTGAACCTGTGGTTCTTAAAACTGATGTAGAGGAGAATACCCTTTGAAGCATCAGGGTGTTTGTACTCCTTGTGTTACGTTTTGTGGCATCTGTATTTATGAACAAAACTAATTATAGAATCACATGCTGAATCATATTCCATAAGAACAAACTGGGGAGGTAAAATTGAGCAGTTCCTATACATTCACCTCTCTTCCCCACCACCCTACCAGTCCTTCTGGTTGAGAAAGAGTCATTGATTTTCAGACCAGCTCACCGAATACAGTTGTTCTGCAGGAACTAGGGGCCTGAGGCCAGCCCCCGGTCATTTCAGTGGTGGGCTCAGAGTCATGAACTGTTGAGATGGAAAGAATGCAATCATTAAAAACAGGGTGCTGTACACTCTGTGGGTTCCAAGAGACACACTTGGAGTCAGAGGACTTGGGCTGGAGCCCTGGCTCTGTCCCTATTAATTGCATGACCATGGTAAATCACCCATGCTGCTAGGCTCTCATTTTCTTATTTATGAAATGAAGGGCTTGGCTAAATTATCCCTCATGTTCCTTGGAGCTATTTAAGAACTCCACGAAACTCCTGTCCCAGCAAGACCGTTGCTCTCCCTGAACAGCTCAGTAGTCATCTCTTCTCCCCCAAACACCTCTGTTAACAAGGGGTAGTTACTTCTCTGGTGGCGGACACCCTGCGCTATGCCATCTTACACAGGAGGGCTTCCCGGGCCCTCTTTCCTGGTGCTGCTATCTGACTGTCCACAGTTCTCCATTGGTGCCCTGTTGGTTTGCTTCCCTTTCTCTAGTATTCTGTGATCCCAGACTGACCTCTTTTCCCTTCCAACCCTACATTCCTAGACTGCACTGATAGCAGCTAGCTGTGAGATGATCTGGTTGAAGTAATTCCCAGTTAGGTATCAAGGATGACTGGGTTCAAGTGCTTCTAGATACCAACAGCATCTTCCCCTCTCCCAAGCTGTGACAGCTAAAAATGTCTCTAGACATTGCCAGAAGTCCCCCTTGGGGTGAGGGGAACAAAATTCCTTTAATTGAAAACCACTATACTATTGATAATGTGTCACCTGTAAGATCAGAGAGTGCATTAGTCAGCTTTGTGTCACTGCAGTGGAGTGCCTGAGCAATTAACTTATCAAGAGAAAGGGCTTATTTAGCTCACAGTTTGGAGGTTCAGATCCAAGATCTGGCAGCCCCCTGGTGTGGCCTCTGATGAGGGCAGTAGATGGCAATGGCAGAAGCATTTGGAGTGAGTGGTCACTCCACTAGTCAGGAAGCAGAGAAAGAGAGGATGGGTCAGGGCCTATGAGCCCCTTTGAGGGCACACTCCCAGTGATTTCCCTCCCATGAGGCTCCGCAGCATCTCCCGTGCTGCCTGCCCTGAGACCTTTCCCTGCGGACCTTTAGGGGACTACAGCAAAGAGAGTGAAGGTTCTTTTTGTTCTGTAACAAAATATGCTGTTTCTAAACTATGCTTATCATTTTGCCTTCTGTTTACCTTCCATGTGTTTAACTTGACCTTGGCAGGAGTAAGTAAAAAAATAGTCTCCACCTGATTCTGAAAAACTGCTGCATCTTAGTGAGTTCTCTTAAGGAAGGACAGATTTGGGCCGTCTTGTAAGACAGGCATGAACCTTTTGGGGCACCCGAGGCTGATAGCTTAATGCTCCTAGGTGATTGCCAGAATGAACTGAAGCCCTAAGGGAGCTGCATGGACAGCTGTCACCAGCAGAGGTCTCCATCCACTTTTAGGTGACTCATTTCAGTGTTTGAGTCTTTCCAAGAAGTCCCAAATGCCCTGAGCTGCTATTCTTCATAGGAGTGTCAACCTCTTTGCTGCTCAGTGAAGAAGAAACAGTGCTCAGCTCAGGGCTTTGTACTCCCTGGATGAGAGAGAGAATGAGTTTCTGAATTGATCCAGAATTGTGGGGTGGGATCTTGGTGAGAAAGGTATTGCAACAACAGTCTGCACCTTCAAGTTTGGGGTCAGAAAGGCTGTAGTCGCCTGGTGTATACATGGCCCAGGTCCTTACTGAGCTGGGGAGTTCAGTTGTTAAGGGAGAAGAACATTCGTCCTGACAAGGAAAAGAGTTAAATTTCCTCTTGACCTTAGCTGTGGTCGTGCAGCTCCCTGAGATTAAACGTGAGGCTGGAGCTTCGAGCTCAGCGAGTGCCATAGTTAGGTGAGCAGGTTGGAGGAAAGGGCAACATAGAAGAGTGTGTCTGGGAAACACTCCCGCAGGCCACCAGCCAGCAGTGTCCACACACAGGCACTGGACAGCCTTGGGGGGCTCACGAGGGTTTTGGGGTGAGTTAAACAGTTCCTTAAATCATTAGAGGATAGTAGTTATAACAATGTGAAGCTGACTTATTGGTTGCCCTTTATGAGCTAACTGGCTAGCCTAGCCAATTGATTTTTTGAAGGCCTAGGTGTTGTTTTCATGGGGAGTATGGGTGATGGTAAGGAATCTGTGATTCCACCCACAATGAGGACTAGTCATCTGGGGGATACGGTACGCGCTCAGAGAAGGTTGACAGGATGACATGAGCTTTCTGCAGCATGTCAGGGGCTGAAGTGGGAGGAGGAGTCAGCTAACATCAGGACAGATGGACTGGAAGTAGCATCTGAGCAGGCTTAGGATGAGGCACTTTCTTACTCTGGAAGGCAGGAGGAGGTGTGCAAATAAACATTTCTCTATAGTCAAATGGCACGTACTTATCCCAGGCCCCTTGATCTACCAGAAAAGGCAGACAAGTGAGGGTCTTGGCAGGCTGGAGGGACTCGGGCTGTATAGTTAGGAATGTCTGTGAGGTGGGAGGGAGGTGTAAGTGGATCCCCAGTTTATCTGTTGAGCAGAGTTTCCAAACATTCTTTTATTGGTCAGTGGCTCCACCAGCAGTGACCTCTCCCCTCAGCCACACTAGGAGGTGGAAGTCAGGAGCCTGCCTTGCCTTTGAACTCTTCTTTGTACTCAATTGGCTGGGAGCCTTTGAGGTGGCAGAAACATTCAGCATCTTCTCTCCTCTCCAGCCTTCACACACGGGTAAGTTAAAAGGCCAGTTTCCCTTCAGCCTGTGACCCTGCCCCATCCCGCAGACCTTCAGGTTTTCCTGCTAAGTGTACCAGCTATTTGTGCTGCAGAGATATCGTGGACTGCTTAGGAAAAAGTCAAAACACTCTTTTTAACAAAATAAATCCAGGTGTGTGGAGCCTTCCCTACCAATGCCTCTCCCAGTAGTGAGCTCTAGCTGTGATCTGGGCACCACATGCGGGTGCTTTGTTTGTAGAAGAGCCCTTACCTGGGGGCTCCCATTTTATCTTATTTACACACAATCTTAACGCATTGGATTATGATATTTGGTTTCCAGAGTCATCATAGTTTAGAAGCCACAAATCTGAAGGGGGAAAAAAGGGGGGACTACAAGCTAGGGTCTCTGCGATGCCAGTCTGGCAGCCTCCTGACGGAAGCCCAGGCAGTTTCTCAGGGTTCACTGTGTCCTGGGCGTATCGTCAGAAGATGGCAGAATCCCTGGATTCATAGGAGTGCACGTTTGTTTGGTTTTCATAGTTTGGCTTCTGACCTCCAAACAAGCCTTGACATCAATCTGAACATTGAAGTCTCTATTTATTCCTCCCACAGTTGTTGCTAATGGGCATCCTAATCTTTTAGCTAAGGTTTAATTTTGTTTAGCATATATATTTTTTGAATGTTGGATTTTATATAATGTGCTTTGTAAAATTTTCAGTATAGACTGTTGAAGTTTTTTTTTAAATTTTTTTTTCAAGTTGTCAGTGGGTCTTTATTTATACATATGTGGTGCTGAGAATCGAACCTTGTGCTTCACACATGCCAGGCAAGTGCTCTACCACTGAGCTACAACCCCAGCCCTGAAGTTTTTCTTTTTAAGAAGTGTTCTATGATTCGCTTCAAGGTATAAACCCTCCCGTGTCTGGAAACCTTGGCAGCCTAGACCCTGTATTGTCTGCCAGTTCCGGTACTGTGGGCTCAACTCTCCTGTCCCTGACAGTTACACAGCAGTCTGTGTCCATTTCTCCTTCATTCCCCTCCCCCAACACATGTGTAGTTTACAGAGCAGACTTTCAACAGAAGAGTGAGAAAGGCCGTTAGAAGAGTAATCGGAATTTTTTATGTGAAGACACTGAGGAAAAGAGACTTGAAGTAATCCTCCCAGGACCACACGCATGTGAGGACAGGCGGGAAGACACCCCGCTCTGCTGCCCACAGCTGTTTAGACTGCAGCGGAGCTGGACCTGGACTGCGGGTGAGGTTGGGCTGAACTCCCAATAATTCAAGCCGACTGCTTATTGACTAGTCTTCTCCCAAAAGCGGTTGCTTGAGACAGTTAAGGCTGGACACATCTCTGGAAATATATTCGGGGGAATGTGGGAAAGGTTTCACTTCTAATTTCTAGGATTATAATGTCTGTCATTCACCCCGCCCAGCTATGAAATCTAGAATTTTTTTTTAATATACATAAACTAGATTCTCAGGGCTTTAAAAAAATGCCAATGATTCCTTTTCCCTATGTGCCACTCTAAGCTGTGTTTCCCAGTCTCTTTCATCAGGCTGGGGTGTAGCTCAGTGGTAGCGCGTGTGCTTACCATGCCCGAGGCTGGGGTCAGCCCTGGCTTGCAAAAAAAAAAAAAAAAGAAGAGCTACTGCATTGCTTCTCCCTTAAACAGAGCTGGTGTTCTTCCTGTAAAGTGAACAGGCACTGTGGTTCCCACACAGAGCAAGGCCCTTTGGCCCCTGAGAGAGCCTAGGTGGATGGAACCATTTCTGGTGTCTCTCAGATTTCCTAAGGTTCTTTTCGGTAGCACTGAGAACTGTGTGTTTGGATTTTCCTGTGTGTATTATTTGGAACTCTTAAGGAAGAGCATTTTCACGTCTGTATGAGTTCAACTTTCTTTTTTCTAACTTTGGTATTAAGAACCTTGTTGGAAAAAGACTTTTCCCAAGTATCTGATGGGAAGCCAAGAAAAGCATTTTAATAGAACTGTCTCAAATTTATAGTGCACTGGGGCCCGTAAATAAATTTTCCTGTCTTTAAGGTTTGGACTGATTTGCAGTTGTTTTGTATAGCTTCTGAGATTTAAATCCTCACAGTCCAGATGGAGAGACCATAGAGCTGCCCTCCCTGGCAGCCTGGGTAGATCTTGTCTGTGGCAAATAGAAGGAAGTAGTGCGTGGGACTCCGTCTCTACTGGTGGCTTTTCTTGCTGTAACACCATTTTCAGTTGATCTGGTAACTTTTCCTAGAACAGCTCAACTTAAGCATTCTCTAAATTTACAAGAACAAGGATCCTTAATTTCATACTGCGAAGAAATCAAATAAATATGTTTTAAGCATCTGTTTTGTTCATAATATTGTATTGGCATATTGAGGAGATTAAAAGAAACCCAGGCGTGGATCCTGTCTTTAGAAAGGCCTGCAGGTCACAGGTGAGAGGGTGTTCGGCAGGGTGCAGATGACGAGTCCAGGAGTGCTGCGAGCTCAACTGTGCTGAGGGGTGTTAGGAGCGACCCTTGGATGAGGGGAGTTAGGAGGTTGGGGAGTCTCGAGGACTGAATAGTCTGTGGGAGGAAGGGAGGCTGATCTCTGAGGCTGCTGGCCTCCACCTGAGGACACCTCTGTGGCAGAGGTGAGTGGGTAAGAGGTGCTGGGTGGGGCAGACCTGGTATAGGGAGGACTGAGAATAACAGCAATAGGGAACTTTTAGAGAATTGGAAAGAAGTGAAGTAGCAAGTGGAGAAAAATGAAAAGATGTGTGAAGAAAGTAGGGAGGCTGTGTAATAGAAGAGATTTAGAAAAAAAGAAATCAAACCTTAGAAATTATGCAACCCATCCCTCCTTTATCACAAATGACCAGAAAGCCCTAGAGTCCCAGAGGTGTTGAGGACACATCGATCGCTAGGGCCGAGGCTGAGCTGGAACCTTGTCCTCCTGGTTCCAAGTCCAGTGGTTTTTTTGGTGGGTGAGGGGCATGGTGTACTGTCGGGTCTTCCACACTCCAGGTAATGATTCATTGATAGACCATGAGGGCGATTCAGTGCATCATGACTGGTGTTTTACTATCATGATAGGAAAACTGTCAGAAAGCAGTTTTACATAGTTAAGGGTAAATATTTCCTGAAACCTTTGTTTCAGGTTGAGTTGTCATAGAAAATGTATTTGTGTGTTTCTAACTGTGAGTCTCAGTCCAAAAAGTTGAGAAGGATGGTAGTAGAAGGCATGTGGGCCTTCGAGTTGGAGAGGCCTGAATTGGTCTCCACCGTCTGTTTGCCAGCTTTATCAGTAGGGCAAGCTTTCCCAGGCTCCATTTTTCCCATCTAAACTCATTGATTGGCCTGGTCCCTGGTCCAGGCCGGCAGGCAGGCATTTGGGAGAGCTCCCTGGGTCTGCATTTGAATTTTGGAGGAAGGCTCCTAGTAAGGAGTGTGGTCTTGAGGAACCACAGCAAGTTACCGATGTTTTATGCATTTGTTTTTGGGCTTGGAAACTTGAAACAAAATTTTGTCCTGTGAATTGGGGTGTTCTTTTTACATCTTGGCGTGGAAGGCGGTTCACCCCTATGTTTTTCTATTAGGATCAGAATGGCTTATGGGGGGGAAATCAGTGATTCCCCAGCTCGCCTTTTTGTTTCAATCCAGTGGTACCTTAGGATAAGGTATTACTACTCTTTTCCCGCTGTCCAGTGAAAAAATTTTATCCTTTGTCTTTTTTCCCTTCGTCTAATCTGTTCTTTGCCATATTATGATTTTATTCATCTTTTTTTTGAAATAAAAAATTAGAAACAAAATGAACTTGTAGAGGAAAATTTAAAAAAAAAAAAAAGAATTGATATCTGGTTGATGAACAGCTGAAGACCTAGAATCTAGTGAGCATGAACTATAAATAAGGGGACATTTTGTGGGGCTCTGAGAGGACTGCTCAGATACCTTAGAAACACAGCTGCTCACAGCCCGTTGGAAGGAGAAGGTTCTGGTGGGATTCTCAGGCTGTACTCTGTGTCTGCCCTTCTCTTCTCTTTGCTACTTCAGCTTCCCTTCCCCCAGCCTTTTCTCACCAGCTCCATCCCATATTTAAAGTCCCACCGGAGAGCAGATAGGAGCCCCAGCCCCCAGATGATTCAGGCCAGGGGCTAAAACACTCCCATAAATCTGTGGCTCATTTTAGTGCCACGTTAAAACAGTGTGAGCGGCTGGTTTCCGTGGCCCCTGCCCTCTTTCTTTATGAGCTTCTTTGGCTCTTCTCTATAAAGAGGCCCTGTGGAGTCATTTGAAAGTTCTTATCAGTTTGCTGACAGCTATATGGGCCTTTCTGCTGAGTTCAGGAGCTCAGGCGGGTGTGTGAAACTTCTGATATTAAAATTGAAGAAAAATGCCAGGCAGAAGGGACCTGGTGGTGGAGCAGCAGTCTGGAGGGGAAAGTCTAGCCAGGTAATTAACCTCTGTGGGTCCTGACCCTGCTGGCAGTGTTGGCAGGGCTGGCAGTCAGGGCTGGCCAGAGAGGGTTTCCATGGGCTTTGGTTCCCGTCCCACGATCAGAAAGTGCCACTCCCTTGTGGTCTGTGCTTCTGGGCCTCTGCGTGTGAGGTTGGCAACCCAGGGGGTTAGGGTGGCCAGGTTGGCAGTCTCATTGGCTAGATCTCTGGAGGCAGGTTCTTGCCAGCTCCGGCCTGTCTGTGTCCACAGCATCTCTCTTGTTGGATTTGAAGGGACTCATGCCGTCTGCCATGCTGCCCCTTTTAAAGCGGATTGGTAATCCTCCGCGGGTGCTTCCTGGAGACCGAGTCCCCTGCAAAGGTCATCCTGCCGTGCTGGGCCTCCTGCCTTCACCCTGCCAGGGAAGGGGCTGGAGGCCGCCCCTCCCTCTCCCCTGCCACTTTGCCTTTCTTTCTTAGCTGGAAAACTTTTGCAGCGGCAGCTGAGGGAAGGAAAAACCATTACCTGGACTGTGGCCAGCGGCTTGATGGGAGCTTCAAAATCTTTGGCATCTCCTGCCCAGAATGTTTTTCCAGGCATTTCACAAAGATCATCCTTACTCTCCACCTTCCAGCTCTCCAGCCTCGATTTCCAGAGAGAGAGGGGAGGGCGCACATGCCCTTAGAAAGTGCTTGGTGTCTTCCTGCTCCTCTTCTGACTAGCTTTAGGAAGGGGTTGGTAGTGATAAGCAAAGTCCTATGGACTTTTTTTTTTTTTAAAACTACTCCCATTCCTTTTTGGCATAAATATGTTATTTTCCCCTTTTCAAGTAGTTTTGGAAGTGAGCAATTTTCCAAGTGTGTTCAATTTAAAACAGTCGTTTAACTTGAGGTTGAGGTAAAAGCAAGGACTTTTGGTAGTATGTTAGTCAAACATAGAACTGTTAATCTAGGATTATCATTGAGCAATCAAAAAATAATTTTATTACTCACAGCAAACAATAAAAATACTGATTCATTTTATTACTCGCACAGCTCCTGTAGGGAGAGTAATTAGGCACAGAAACCAAATGAGCGGCAAAGCAAAACCAAGTGCCCCGAACTCCAAAGTGGGAGGGTTACTTTTTCATCCTTTCCTGTGATTAAATGGATACCCTGCAGTTAGTTCAGAAGTTTAATTTAGGGCCAGAGCTGGGTGTAATCACAGTATAATTTTAATGTGCTAAATAACTTAGATATGTGGGAAGTTGTCGTAAGTGGACAGCCACGGGCATTCTTCAGCACACAGCCCTCTCCAGGGGCTAGGGTGGATGGAATGGCCACCATTTCCTTCTTGGACATTGGTTAGAGAACTGTCCCTAATCAGTGGGTTAACCATGGTGGATCCCTTGTAATGACCCCCCAACATGGGGTCTGGCTTCAGGAAATGGCCTCTCTAATAAAGGTGTTAAATATTAATTTTCAGGGGCTGTGGCTGTGGCCTAGCATGTGTGAGGCACTGGGTTCGATTCTTAGCACCACATATAAATAAGTAAATAAAATTAAGATCCATCAACAACTAATTAAAATATTTTTTAAAAATGTTAATTTTCAGTCTGTATAAGAAATGTCTGGCTCTTTGGGGCTCATGTCCCACAGGGTGAGACTGTTTGCCAAGCAGTTCTGAGAAGCAGGGGTCATTGCAGGAAATGCCTCGTAGGTTTTGTATGTATCACATACCTACTTAGAAAAATATCTAGGTTTACAAATGACTTGTAAACGATCAGTGTTGATATGTTTGGTAGAGAATTCACTTTTTTCAAGCTGATTCATGAAATAATCCATTCTGTTTATTTGCATGACTTAGTACGCTGATGCTGTGACAGGCTGTGAGTATCAAAATTATTTTTGGCAGGGTGTAATTGTAGTTTGTAACAACAGAGTTCTCTCACTCTCTGCTGCTGGTCTTGGGAATGTGACAGCAGTCACATTTGTGTATTTCATTGTCTTCATTTGAGGTCTGTTAATGCTGAGTCAGGCCAGATTGCTAGAAATTAGCTCCATGTAACCATTTCTGGCAGTATAGTTCTCTCTCCTGAACACTTGGAGGCCAGTTTGTTATATTTAGATGTGTACTCACCGCCCTTTCTGATTAAGGCTTTAGTAGTAGGAAAACACTTTATCTTTCTGATTCTGTTGCTTTTTATGGGAAGGAGCAAGTGGTTTCTTTTCAAATGTTTGAAGTCTGTGTGTGTGTTGAAGGGATATTAAGTTTCAGGTTAATTTTGTCAGGCCTTCATGGTCTTAAATACGTATCACTTATACTTTAGAAAGACCTTCGAGGTTTTCCTTTTGGTTATAAGTTGCTGATGAAGGTTGGGTGCAGCAGTGTGGCACCCTGGCATTTGATGGAAATGAGAAGCCCACAGATGGTGACACACTGAAGGGGCTGAGGCACATCCTCCGGTTGCCATGCAGAGCGTGGGGGAACAGCAGCCAACCGCGCTCCCTTCAGCTTAGAATAGCCACGAATCTTCCCGACTCTGCCGCGTAACTGCAGGGGGTTTTGTAAGTGACATGGCTACAAGCACACTCTTTAGAAGGTTTTAGATTGGAAGCTATAGAAGAGGAAAATTGCCACTGTCTAATCAGCTCCTGAAGCGATTTCTGAGATGAGGGGGTGGGCTGGAGTGGGGTCGGGACCTGAGGGACCAACTCTGCTTCCCCCTCCCACTCCGCAGGGCTGCCTGTGCTGTGGTTGGGTGTGGCTCTCTGGAGGCCTGGCACAGTGGACCAGCCAGCCCTGCCAAAGGCACATGACATCTTCAGGTGGGAAGAGCAGGCATAGAAAGTGAGCAGCACGGACAGGGCTCAGCTGTCCCCATGTCTAGTCCAGGGAAGTGCTCCGCAGCCCTCAGTGAGAGCAGTCCTGGAGGACTCTCGTGCCTCTGGTCCAGTGGAGAAGTGGCACATGGCATTGGAGCCACATGAGTCTCAGATTTATTTTTTTCTGGGAGTGTATGGTGATGGCGGAAGGGCTGCCTGGCAGCCTAACTGCTGAGTTAGAATTTCATGCCAAAAAAAGAGAAGAAACTGCCAAAAGTGTCTCCTTGCCACACAGGAAGAGGAACTGAGTTGAGAACCTCGCCCGGACCTGGCTGTCACCATGGTAGCTTAGGGGACGAAGAGAGCTTTCGGGTTCTGCCCTGAGTTCCTTCTGGTGTTGGTGTGCGTCTGTTTTCGGTAGAAGGGACAGGCCTTTCAAGTGGGCCTGGTTGGAGTAAGGCTTGTTTTATATTCGCCTTTTCTAATCAAACAATCGCATGCTTGCTTTCTCCTGGTTTTAGCATAGCAAACATGGGAAGTCTCACCCCAGGCAGATTCCTTTACGGTTGGTGGACCCAAGAGGTGCTCTTATTTATTTGTTTTTGATGACACATCTTGATTAAAGGTTTCCAATCCACATTTCAGCTCTTCCATGGAAGCAGCCAGCAGAGAGAGCTGGTCATTTGCTAATCCCTTGAGAGGCTCCCTGATCTGGCCTAGGGAACAGTGGTATTTGGAGGTGGGATGACTCAGAAAACTGGGCACAGTGGAATGAGTCTCTAGTCTCTTTGCCGAGAAGGTTGGCCAAACAAATTTTATTGGTCAGTGGCTCCTGCTTTAGTAACCTTTCACCCCGTGGCTCTTGGAGGTGCGAGCAGAGGCCTCCTTGCCTTTGAACTCCTCACGGCTCCTGCCTCCTCAAAGGCTCCCAGGCAGGGGCTTGTGTTTTGCTTGGGACCTCGCCTCCCAGCAGGGTCTCAGTGGTTGGGAAAACTGATCCACCCTGAGAACACTGACATATTTGAAGGTGATACCCCTGAGACTTGCAACCTATGGCTTTCTATTTCAGGAGCTGTCTGTCACATGTCAAGAAACATGACTCAGGTTTCCCCGTTTTCCTCTCTGCCCTTTTTGTCTCCTCTAGGATGGGGGGTCACAGCACTGGGGCGTTTCCTGAGCATTCACAGTGCCCTCTTTTACCTCTCGTCCTTTCACCCTTCTTCTAACCTGCCCCAGGTGCCATTTATCTTGAAAGATTTTTTTTTAAGAGGGCAAAAGCATGCAAGTCCCGAGCCATCTTTTGTGTCTGGGAGCATAATTAATGGTGAGGATGCCCAGGGAAGGTGTTATGGGACGTCCATGTTCAGTCCCACTACCTTCAGATCAGACAGGCCTGGTGTCAGACAGCCCAGCTGCACTCTGCAGTGCCTCTGTTTCCATTCCAGTGCAGGGAAAACGGGCTCTTACAAGAGGACTTAGAAATAGCATGGATTACTCTCCCACATCTGCTGGGTTCTTGCCTGAGGAGCAGGAGCCAAAGCTCACCCAGGGACTGTGGACGTTAGATGACTTCAGCATAGCTTCTTTGGCAAGAAATCCACTTCTCATTCTGAAAACATTGACAGAAAATCCATCTTCTGCTCATGATGCCTTTAGCTTTGACAAGGAGCTAATGATCTCTATTGAGATCCTTTGCTTTTCTAGAATTCAAATATGATGCTCTTAGAGATAGCATGATCTTTGGTAGGAAGGGCTATCTAGCCGAGTCTTTTTCTGCCTCAGAGAAATGGTTAAATATGTTGCAGGTGCCCAGGTATCAAAAGAGCTAGGTCTGATTTTGCTGCTATCTTGTTCCATGTCATATTGACCTGTGTGTGGTCACGAGCTCACACCTCCCACTTAGCAGGGGCAGGGGATAATTAGTGTTTCTGTCCTCTACCCTGCAAGAACTGCAGTGGGCGCTCCCTTGGGAATCTGGTCAGGCACCTGCTGTTCTCCATCTTACAGAAGGGAAACATAACCTCAGAGGCTGAGTAGGTGGCCTGAGGGATTGGGAAAAGTTAGTGGCATGTGATTAAAAAGCATGAAGTTTATTTATGAAGCTCTATTTTTCTTTGTTTAAAGCACCTTTGAAACTATTATAATCATCTGAAATATTTATAAGATGCCTACTTTGGTAAGAGAACTACATTTTTCAGAGTTGTATGAGCTGTGGCCCTGGTTCTCAAGCAGTCTTAAAGGGGGCAAATATAATATTCGTTAATGTCTATATTTGTTTGCTAGGGCTGCTGTAAAAGAACATCACAAATACCAGAAATATATTTCTCAAGAGATGGCAGCCCAAGTCTAAGATCAAGGTGCTGGTGGGTTGGATTCTCTGAGGCTTCCTCCTGGCTCCCTGTTGGCTGCCTCCTGCTGCCTCTTCACGTGCTGTCCCTCTGAGCTCATGTACCTCTTTGTGTCTCAATTCCCTTTTCTCATAAGAACATGGATTGCACAGGGGTCACCTTAACAACCTCATTATAACTCAATCACCTCTTTAAAGGTCCTTTCTCCAATACAATCACATTTTAAGTCACTATGGGTTGAAGCTTCAACATTCAACTTTGGACACAGTCCAGCTCATGCTGATGTCTACGTCAGGTACAAGAGACAAAGCCAAAGTGGTTGATTAGTGGCACAGTTAAGAAAGGATTCATCCCTCACTTTGGAGTCTGCTCCTGAAGTGTGTTTTCCTACCCCTCCTTGGCTCCTTACTGGGGAGAAACTGTAGTAATAGTGTAAAGGCCAAAATGGGGACAGGAGCTGGGGAAGAGTCATGGTTTAAGCATCACACTGTTCATGAAAACACCAAAAACTGGCCTACTGGGCCAAAGTCAGAATTTGTGAGCCCACTCTGCCTGGATGTTACCCAGTTAGGTAGCACTTATGTCAAGGTCCCTAATCATAGCAGGATGGTGAGTCTATTATTAAAAAGTTTGTTAACTTTTACTGGTAAAAGTTCAGGTTTAGGTTTTCTTCTTTTTTTACACTATCAATGAAATGATTCTTGGAGGTAAGTTTTTTTTTTTTTTTTTTTTTTAATTAAAATTTTGGGGTTGTGGCTCAGTGGTAGAGCACTTGCCCAGCATGTGTGAGGCACTGGGTTTGATTCTCAGCACCAAATATAAATAAATCAATAAAATAAAGGCCCAACAACAACTAAAAATATATTTTAGAAAAGTTGACTATTACAGTTTATGTTCTAATTCCAGAAATGGAAGATTGGAGGCATAGTACGTATACTAGATTGAGAGTTTTAGGCCTTTTACAAATGGTTGAGAACTTAGAAAGACTTGATAACACAGAAAATCTTATAGTAGAAGTGATTCTTCATTCTTGAGTCTGTGTTGCTCAAGATGGTTGTTTGGCGGAGTGGGCAGGAGAGGAGTACCCCTATCCTGAGGAGACTGCTAATTACCCGGTGACACACTTGCCTCGCCCAGATGCATCAGCTGAATGACCCACCCCAACACATTCTTGCCCATCCCAGCCCTCGGAGTCAGCTGGTGTAGTGGTGAATTATAATAAAAAAGAAATCTTTGGGACAGTGTTATTTAATACTTTTCTTTTTTAGTGTCAGAAATCAGTGCCCCTTGGCCTAGCTAAGTCATGGCCTTTCCTGCCTCATCTGTATCTTTTTTAGAGTGTTGGATTCTACTTGGCTGATAGCCAGGGCACAGTTATTTAAAAGACTAAGGAGACAGTGGTTTCTAAGTTCCTCTTCTGTAAAACATGTAAATATCCCCTGCTGAAGTGTTGGCTGTCGACCCATTAATAAAGCTCACTAGCTGCCCTCTCTCAACAAGAAGGCATCAGATGCACTGAGTCCTGAGTTGGGGGTATCTGTTTTTTATTGACTTTTTAAAATTTCCCCTCTCATACTCTGCATTGTTTTTTCGGTAGCAAGTTTGTTGACATCATTGGGACATTTGACATTCTGGTTTTGGACCTGAGAGACAGGAGTTATCTTTAAGGAAGTAGTTTCTTTTATCTGAGTGTAACCCACTACTTTTCAGGTAATGTGGGTTCTCCCTGTCTCCCCTCCAAAGAAAGTCACTTTCAAGGGAATGACTTGTGCTTCACCAGGCTTGGAGAAGGCACGTCAGAACACCAGGGGTGGGCACGAGAGGCAGAGGGATGACAGTCAGTGTGTCTATCACCCTGTCCTCATCAAGCTTCTTAGGGTGTAACTTGGGTTCTTGGAGTAATAGGTCACTTGCCTTCAAATATCTCGATTTCATCATCTGTTTTTTTTTTTTTTTTTTTTTTGGTAAGGACTAGCTCCCACATGCACTAGAATAGCCATGGAAAAGAGACCAAGGGTGAAAGTGGATCTTATGTTGCTTAAATACTGAAGAAACTTCTTGGTTATGGTCATTCTTAGAAGTGTCCTCATTGCCACTCAAGATAGACTTACAGCAGTTCTTTCACCGTGGCGGGTCAGATGTTAAATACCTCTCTTAAATTAGCTCAGAGGACATGGGTTCAGGGCTGGAAGAGAGGCTTCTGGAGCAGCTGAGCTTGTTGGGGTGTTAGGAGTCTGGCTGTCACTGTGTGGACCCCGCGTGAGCTCTGCAGGCGTTGGCACAATATGTGCTTCAGCCCCCGAGTTAACAGGAACAGGGAACCTCCATGCACCTGTCAGTGGCTCGATTTTCTTGTCATAAAGAAGGGATAATTCCCTTGGGTTGTAAGGCTTAAATAAATTAATACAGGCGAAGCACTTAAAATAGTGCCTGCTATGTAGGAAGTGCCTCCTCTGGTCAGCAGATACTTACTGAACTCCTGCTTTATGCTCAGCACAGCTGTGAGTGCTGGGGTGTACCAGCGAACAAATGGGCAGAGATCTCTGCATGGAACATGCATTTCTTGGGGAAATACATGTAATATGCCAAAGAGCGTCACCCATATCTGGGGTCATCGATGTTGGATGCCCATCACCTGTGAGCATAGATCTGCTCTTCTACCCTTTCTCTGGGGCATTTGTCCTGACACTGAGATGTGTGTCTTGGGGATGGTTTATAGGCTGCTTGCCTGTGCCTTCTCTTTCTGTTTTCCCTCTAATTGCAATGTTAGACTGGGAGTGCCCGTGCAGCATTTGCCTCTCTGTCTCGTGTTCTAGTTCTTTCTCTGTTGAGAACTAGGGGTTTAAACTCTTCATAGGAATCAGCCATGTAATCTGCCATCTAAACTTGTAAAGAGCTTGTGAATATGTATTGATGCTTGAAAAAACACCTCGTCTCATTAAAAACTCTTGTGAACTTTGAGCACAGTTGTGCCCTTAGAAATTATTGCCCTGGGTTTCAGCATTTCGGTTTCCCTTGCATTCTGTAATTGTTAAGGAGTATGTGTCGTGGCTCTGCACTGTGGTGGAACTAGCTGCCTTTAATTCTGTAATCACTGCCCCCGCCACTCCAAGTATAAATACTGAGCCTGGAGATGAATAGAAGGAATACTTTGCTTCCAAATGGACGACATGTGCTTATATATGGACTTTTGGGGATTTTCCAGGCAGCTCTACTTGAGAATAGGATTTGAGTACTGATCCATGTACTTTATTATTTTTCTAACCTTTGAGTGACTCATAGTTTAGGATGTAAAGTAAGATCAAGAACGCCTAGAAATTAAGGTACACAGAGGGAAACCATAGTGTGCTTCATATGGGATAGGACTGCTGCTAGAGTTGAGAGTTCTTCAGGAATTCTCTGGAGAATGCTCAGGAGAAGTGGCCTGGATGACAATGTGAAACCCCTTTTATTTCAGTGCCAGGAAGATGGGATTGACCTGGGGGAGGTTAAGAGATGGTTAACAAAAATGCTAGGGGTGGAGAAATTTAATATAGTGCTGTGTAGCCAACCTAGGGCAAGGGTTGTGAGCAAGCTCTCAAGGTCCTGAGGAGGGCGAGGAGGAGAGGGTCCATTTGTATGCCAGTTTCTATTTGTTAGTGTTCATGACCTACCTACATGCCAACTGGGTAGAAGCTATTTTTAAAAAGACAGGCTGGGCGCACTTTGGCACACACCTGTAATGCCAGTGGCTCAGGAGGCTGAGGCAGGAGGATCACGAGTTCAAAGCCAGCCTCTGCAGAAGCAAGGCACTAAGCAACTCAGTGGGAACCTGTTTCTAAATAAAATACAAAACAGGTCTGAGGAAGGGGCTCAGTGGTCAAGTGTCCCTGAGTTCAGTCCTCAGTACCCCACCCCATGGGAAAAAAAAAAGACAGTAGCAGTAACCATCCACTGTGGATTCTAAATTCAAATATATTTTTAGAAGGAAATGTAGGACAGGAAAACTGAGATTAAATTCTAGGAGAAACTAATTCCTAGCAAGAACTACTGGCTGTGTATGGAACCCAGAAGAGGACCTAGCGTTCCCCAAGGTGTGCAGCCTTAGATCTCTCCCTGGGCAGTGGCTGCTTGAAAATGGTTTTCAGCTGTTCCCAGGAGCAACAGGGCTTAAAATAGAGTCTCCACTGGTTCAGCCAAGTCTAGTCCTGCTCTGCGGCTACTGGAAAAAACTAGCTGTGACATTGAGGGTGGAGTTCTGCCTCCTTAATTCATTCCAATTTTCTGAGACTCCAGGGCCTTGCTCCAGAGGAAGGTTAGGGTTCCAGTGTGAAGAAGCTGGGAGAACGTGGGAGCTGCCCCCAGCTGGGGTGTTCACGGGGATTTCTTGAATCATTGCCTGTAGGTGGGAGCTGGTAAATTTCGCTTGGTGTTATAAACCTGCGGTCAAATTTTGATCTATCTGGAAAGAAAATTTTGTTCCCCAATAAGATAGCAGTAGGACAGGGAATAGTTACTGACCGTTGTGAAAAATTGTGTCAGATGGATTAGAAGAGCCTCAGGATACTTTTAAAGGAGGAAATGAATATTGAAGTACAAATAGAGGTGTTTTTTTAAAAAAATTAATGCATTTTATTTTTTAGAGCAGCTTTAGGTTCACAACAAAATGCAACAGAAAGTAGAATGTTCCCATACAGCCCCTGGCTCTACAGGTGCACAGCCTCCCCCCAGTGACATCCCACACGCCACAGGGATACGTTTCTGACAGCTCGTGCACCAATGTTGGCAGATCATGTCCCCCAAGTCCATAAAGTTCACATCACCCTCTTGGTGCTGTGCATTCTGTGGGTTTGGACACGTACTTAGTGATGGTCTCCACCAGCACAGTACCACGTGCAGCGGTCTCTTGCTCTCAGAATCCTGTGTTCTGCCTGGTTGTCACTCTCCTGCCATCCCTGGCAGTCACTGATCTTTGTACTGTCTCCGGAGTCTGCCTTTTCCTGAAGCCTTATGGTGGAATCCCAGTGTGTGGCTTTTCCGATTGGCAGCTGTAATTTAGCAGTATGTGTTTACATTTCTTCTGGGTCTTTTCCTGGCTTCACAGCTCATTTCTTTCCAGCCCTGAGTAATGTTCTACTGCCTGCAGATACCACAGTCTACCGGTTCGCCCTCAGAAGAGCATACTGGTTGCTTCCAGGTTTGGGTTATTGTGAATAAAGCTGCTATAAACAACTGTGCACAGGTTTCTGCATGGATCTAAGTTTTTAGTGCATTTGGGTGAATAGCAAGGAGCATAGTTACTGGGTTGAGTGGTTAAGAGGTGTTTACTTTTGTAAGAACCGGCCAGGCTGTCTTCCTAGGGGTCTGTGCTGCTCTGCATTCCCTCAGGGAGTGAATGGCAGTGCTTGTTGCTCCACATCCTCACCAGCATTTGGTATTGACAGAGTCATGGATTTTGGCCATTTTAAAAATTGTGGCTTTTTTCTTTTGTTTTGTTTTTAGTTGTAGATGGACACAATACCTTTATTTTATTTATTTATATGTGATGCTAAGGATTGAACCCATTGCCTCATGCTTGTTAAGCAAGCGCTCTACCACTGAGCTACAGCCCCATCCTGGATTTTAGCCATTCTAATTGGTACATATTGTGTTGAATTTGTAATTCCTTAATCCATGTGTTTAGCATCTTTTCATATGCTAATGTCCCATCTGTATGGCTTCTTTGGTAAGTTTTCTATCCAGGTTGTTTGCTAATTTTTAAAATCTGGTGTTTCTTCATCTTATCGTTGAGTTTTATGAATTATTTCGAATAGCTGTCCTTTATCAGATATGCCTTCTGCAAATATTTTCTCCCAGTCTGTTACTTGTCTTTTTTAAAAAAATGTATCTGTACTGAACATGTATGGACTTTTTAGTTCTCGTTCCTAAACGATACAGAATAATGACTCTTCATGCAGCATTTACATTGTATTGGTATTATGAGGGACCTAGAGACGATTTGCAATGGACAAGAGGTTGTATGTAGGTTGTAAGTGAATGCTGTTCTTCCTTAGCACATCATTTTTAAAGTCATTGCCCTATAGTTTGCACTGCACATTGACAGCTAATCCAGGTCCGTTTTCAAACAGTGGTGCCCCTTCCCAGGTGCCTGTGAGGGCAGGTCGCTCCCGTCCTTCCCTCCTCTCCTGCATCAGCACAACAGTCCTATCAGTTCACAGGAGCTCAGGTATGTGGACACACGCGAGCACACGTGACCAAGAGGTGTGTGGACACACGTGAGCACATGTGTGACCAAGTGCATAGTGGCTGTGATTATCTCGAACAGCTATTAAAAATTTTAAAACTGCTTATAATTTGACCTTTGATTATTCTGTTTCTGATCTATATCATTTTCCTTCTCTTTGGAGAACTTCTTGTTGACATCTTTTGCAAGGTGAGACTGCTGGTGACAGACTCCCTCATTTTTGTTTGTTTGATATACCTTTTGCAAATATTTATTTTTCCTTTACTTTTGAAGGATAAGGATAATTTTGCAGGATAAAGAATTCTTAGATTGTTTATTATTTTCATTTCAATTTTAAATTGAATATTTTGCTCTACTTTCTTCTTGCTTACATGGTTTTAGAAAAAAGATGTAATTCTTTTTTTTTTTTTTTTCTTTTGCGGAGCTGGGGATCCACCCAGGGCCTCACATGTGCCACAGCCCAGCCCTGGCATTATTCTTGTCTTTGCTCCTCAGTAGGTAGGGTGCCTTTTTCTTTTCTGGCTTCCTTTTTTAAAATATTTTTTTAGTTGTAGATGACACAATATCTTTATTTTTGTCTATTTTATGTGGTGCTGAGGTACAAACCCAAGGGCCCCACATGTGTGAGGCAGGTGCCGCACCACGGAGCCACAACCCCAGCCCCTTTTCTGGCTTCTTTTGAGATACTACTCTTTGATTTCCTGCCGTTTGATTATGATACACTTAGGTGTAGTTTGTTTGGGGGTTTTGTTTTGTTTGCATTTTTTCTGCTTGTTCTGTGAGCTTCCTGCATCTGTGAGCTGGTGTCTGACGTTAATTTAGGGAAGTTCCCAGCCACAGTTGCTTCAGGTATTGTTGCTGTTCCCTCCGCTGCTGCTCCTTCCCACAGTGCAGCCGTTACAGGCGGGACATTCTTATTCCAGGGGCTTGGATATTCGGTTCTGTCCCCTCTCCCTACTTTTTTTCCCTCTTCCTTTTGCAGTTTTGAAATTTCTCTCGTATCTCCTCCAGCTCAGAGATGCTGTCTTAGCAGGTCTGTGAATGAGCCATTGGAGCCTTCCTCACTCTGCAGGGTCAGACCTCAGCGTCCCTTTTCCGTTCTTTCTGAGACTGTCCTGTCTCTGCTGATGTCGTCCATTTGTTTTTGCATGTTGTCCACTTTTTTTTTCTTTTTTACCAGCACCTTCAGCGTGTTACAGTTATTTTAAATTCCTGTTCTGATAATCCCAGCACCCCTCCTGTGTCTGATTTTGGGTTGGATGCTTCTTCAGTCTCTTCAAATTGTGTTGGCTTTTGAGAGGCTTTATTTTTTTGTTGCAGTCTGAACAAAGTGAGCTGGTTGTGAGGAACTCTGGTAGGCAGGCATGGGAGGGGTGTGTTCTTTGTGCCCCCGGGGCAGGTCTCAGTGTTTTGGTGAACCTGTCACCCCATCGGTGAAGTTCAGGAATGTTCCTAGTTGCCCATCCCTGGGGGGCCAGGGGCACCCATGAGTACAGGGGCCACAAATGGGTATTTCCGCAAGTAAGATAGGCTTCAAAAAAAAGCCCAGAAGGTTAGGGTTTGGTAAAACATTTCTCTTGTGGCAGGCCTTGTTGAGTACAGAATGCTCTGCAGTGTTTGAAAATGACCTTGTGCCCCACCAGCCCCTTGCCATAGCACCAGGAGTTTTTCTCTGATGGTTATTGTGAGAACCTGATTGAGTTCCTGGTTATAAAACTCACAAAGCATTGTCATCCCCCATGCCTGTGTTCCCTTGGATGTTTTTTTTTTTTTTTTTTTTTTTTTTAATTATTGGACTTGTCCATGCTGAGCCTATAGTGCTTTGTCCATCCAGGTCAGGTTTTCTGGTTCCCACAGGAGGTTTCTGCCCCAGTAAGTCATGATTCTCTGTCTTTACCATCTGTCCAGTTTGGGAGGCAGTGTGTTGCTCTGTGACCTCAGTCGTGTGAAGGGTCTGAGAAGAACTCTTATTTTTGAGGTTGTTCACCTTTTTACTTGTGTTAAAATAGTGGTGACCTTGAAACTCCTTAGATGCTGGACTGGAGACCAGTGTCCCTCAGGATTTAGTCGATGCAAGAAGGGAAGAGAGCTTTCTAGCAGAAGGGATACCATGAAGAAAGCAATGGTCACAAGTTTGGGGGTCTGTGAGCTGTGCAAAGGGACTTCCACAGACTAGCAGGAACATGGTGGAAACAGGAGGCCATAGTCGGGGCAGGCTGTGTGGAACAGATCCTGGAGGATGTTGACCGTCAGGCAGAGGAGGTGAGTCTAGGAGTACTGGGAGGTGAGTAGAGACAGCAGTTTGTCTGGAGAGTCTTTGAATTTCAGGTGTGGAAGAGTTCTTAAGGATCATGTGGTCCTATCTCAGTTTTCAGATATGGACACTGAGATTCTGAAATGCTAAGTGACTTGTCAACATTTTTATAACTAATTCATGGCAGAACCCAAATTAGGGTCAGATTAGAGTCAGATCTATCCTGTTCTTGTCCTCTTTCCACTACCATGTTAAAGGTAATGTCACAGACAAGAGTGGCAGTTGCGGTCATCTTCCAACTGATGCTCAATTACGTAGCCAACGATCCTAGTTTTCCTGGGACTCATGCTGCATCTGTACATATCGGAGCCATTTAATCATCCTTGAATAGACGGGGCCTTTCTTACTCACTTAGAACATGTGGTGTTGGTAATGATACTCCTTGATGAAGTGTTTGAGAAACATGTTCTGTGTAATTAAGGACATTCAGAGAAATCTGTGCTGGTGAAAAGCCTTAATAGGTTCACCCAGCCTGGTTATACGTCTGGATGCAATTCTGGGTTTGCTCTTCAGAGCAGTTTTTTGACAGGATCGTGATGAAAAGAACATGTACTTTAGGGTTAGACAAGATACCTGTGAGTTATGGGTCTGTCCGTTACAAGCTTTGGCCAGGAGTGAGTCACTGTTAATCTTTCAGAGCCTGGCTTTCTTATATTTAAAGTGGAGCTGTGTCAACTATAGGATCATTATGAAGGTCAAGTAAAATATGTGTATCCTGTATTTAACTGATTCTAAGACCCCATATTTTTTCACATTTAAAAATTTCAAATATCAGGATTGTGTTACAGTTGATACAGTTTTAGCATTGTGCTGTATTTTAATTGAAAACTTTTTCTTAGTATTATATAAAATAATGATGTGTCTTCTAATCAGTGGTGTCAAGCAGCTATGCCATATTAACATAGATGCAAAAGGCCTAAACAAAATAATGCAGAAGATGTAAAAAGGGACATAATATATCATTACTACATGAACCAGGAATTCAAGGCTGGTTAACATTCAGCAAATTTAATCAATGCAGATTACTTCATTAACAACATAAGGGGAAAACCCATCTTATAAATGTAGGAAAATCACTTGATAAAATTTATCAACAATTATTGAGAAAACGTCTCAGCTAAAAGAGGATTAGAAAGGAACTTCTGCAATTTACAAAACTGTTATAGCTAGCACTATACATAATGGTGAAACATTGAACACTTTTCTCAGAGATTGGGATCTTGCATTTAGTAGTGTACTAGGCAAAAGAGAGAGAGAGAGAGAGAGAGAAACCACAAAAAATTAGAAAAGAAAAAGTCAGACTTTCCATCTGAAGATGATGTGATTGTGTACTCAAAAAAGCCGAAGAAGTCTGCAAACACTACTGAACCAATATGTGAATACACATATAGCACAATTGCAGGATACAAACTGTTCAACTTTAAAGAAAATTCAGATTTTTATTTTACTCAGTGTTTTCTTGTTGTGAGATGGTTTATGGGATTTTTTGACATTCTTTAACTTAACAGAAGTGGAATATTGCTATTAATTTTATTAAGTAGATTTTTTAATCACTCACTCCCTTGATTCTAGGATTACCTTGCATATTGTTAGCTGATTCTGTGGAGTTTTCCAGTTAATCATATCACCAGCAAAATTGATTGCTTTTGTATTTCAGGAAATGAAGTCCATATTATGGTCTTCACGTATGAGGACAGTATCAGGAGGAGATTTAACTGACTATAAAAGAAATCTCTACTAGCCGTGGCTTAAGGAAATACGGGTCTATCTGTCTCACCTTGAGAGCAGCCTGGAGGTGGGTAGTCCAGGGCAGGTGTGGTGACTGATCGATGACATTAGGGAACCTGGCTTTTTCTATTTCTGCTCTGTCACCTTCATGTTGGTCCTTGTCTCAGTCACAGTGCACCTGCTTCACCTGCAGCCAGCCACATCTGCCTTCTCAGCAGACAGAAGTGAGGGCAAGGGAAAGAAGGAAGAGGCTGACTGCTTGTTTAGGAATGCTCACACATCCAGGGAGGACACCTCACTGACCAGTGTCGTATCACATTGTCACCCATCACTCAAGGAGAGCTGGGAATTTAGTATTTTAAATGGATTTTGTTAGCAAAGATAAAGGAGGTAATAGATGATTAATGGAGACCACTAATAGTCTACACCAGGACTGCAGTAGACCTGGGCCACGAGAACGAACTCTGCTGCCATCGTGTGTGTGTGTGTGTGTGTGTGTGTGTGTGTGTGTGTGTGTGCGCGCGCGTGCTTGTGCGCGTGCGTGTGTGTAAAGTCTCACTGCTTCAGCTGGGATGTAAGGGTTTTTGTTTAATTTATGTAAAACAATAATCTGTAGCTGACTACTTCCTTATTAGCTTTCATAGATTTTGATAGGTTTTTCAGCTGATTCTTTAGAGTTCTATTCATAGCCCAAAATGCTTGGATTTATTTTCATATTCCTTTTTTCTGTTTTCATATTCATTTATTACTTCTAATTTTCTTAAATTTGTTTCATTCTTTTCCATGCTATCAAATTGGATATTTACTTATATTTCTCTATGCAGATATCTGAGTAAAGTTAAAGTATGGAACTAGAAGGAATTTCAGAAGTATTTGAGGGCTCAGATTTCATCTCTGAGATTTTAAACCTAAAAAGTGGCTATAGGGCTGGTGTTATAGCTCAGTGGTTGAGCACTTGCCTAGTCTGCCTAGGCACTGTGTTCGATCCTCAGCACCACATAAAAATAAGAAGACATTGTGTCCATATACAATTAAAAATAACAACAACAACAAAGAACTCTAAAAAGTGGCTGTATATTTTTCTCTTAAACAGATGAGATCTGTTATCAGACTTCAACTTAACATTTAAGGCAAATGTCAGATTTTTTAATTTGAGCAAAGTTGTTAATAAGAAAACATTTCCATTTTTCCCCTAGCCACATTCCCTATAGAGTTAAGGATTTTAGTGGGATGCCATATTGTATGTGTATAATAAGTTAAAAATTGTAATGTTCAACGAATACAGATTCAGAATTTTTAATCCTTTCCAAGTACAATGAAAATGGTGTGCTGGATTCTTTGATACTCCTTCCTCCAGGAGGTGGAGCTTTACTACCTCCTCATCCATGTGGACTGACCACAGTGACTTGCTTCTAAGGACTAGCATGAGGCATGGGCACAAGAGTAACTTTACAGTGGCAGATCCCACCGTGACCCTTTGAGCAGGGTCAACATCACTAGTAAGTCATGTGGACAGCACGCGTCCCTGACACCACGGGAAGAGAAGGGTACATTACCTTTGACCTATACTCCGAAATCCATACCATCAATATCACAAGAGAAAACAACAGACAACCCCAAATGGAGAAACATCCCATAAAATTCCTGACCAGTGCTATGCATCAGTGTCAATCAAGGTCTTGAAGGGCAAGGAGAGGCTAAGAAACAGTCAATGACAAATAAATCACTGTGGAGTCCTGGATTCTTGGAACAGATAAAGGACCTTAGAAGAAAACTGGGGAAATCTGGAGAAGAAAAAGTAGTTACAAGAACTGTACCAGCGTTAACCTTTTACTTGCGACCCTTGCATCACGGTGATATGAGACATCAACAGTAGGGCAAGCTGGCTGAGGGGTGTTTGGGAACTCTGTACCACCGCTGCAGCCGTTCTTTCAATCTAAAACTATTGCAAAATAAAATGTTGAAAGGAAAGCAGTTACAACTTTACATGACAGAGAAAAAAAAATAGTTACACCTATCAAAAAGTTATAAGAGGAACTCTGCTACTCTTGTGTGAATCAGAGGCTGTGGCCTTGTAAATTCCAGTGAGTGTCAAACACGTGAGTTCCTAAAGTACTGTGTTAGAGGCGAAGTTGACGGGGCTGGGAAAACTGTACCAGGTGATGGAAGTGTGGAGGCTTCAGGTGAATCAAAGGCTTTAGGGAGGATGCAGGTGGAGGGAGCAGGTAAATAGCTCCAGAAATAGAAAGTGAATCAAAAGTGCTCCCACAAGACTTACTAATATAGCAAAATTAACAAAATAAATATTTTCTTAAAGAAAAAGCTGGTATTCTGATAGAGCCCAGGTACATTAATCTTTCTTGCTTCAGAAATCCCTTTTTATTTTTAGGAAGGTGAATTCTGCTTGTAGCTTGTTCTGGAGTCCCTGAGTAAAGCTGTACCCATGTCCCTGAACTCCCTTTACAGACCACCTGCAGCGGAAGTGCCTGTGAGGGGCGTTGTTGTTGTTCCCTCTATAATTTGAAGTAAGCTGTCATGTGACTCCCATGTCCATGACAATGGAGCAGCAAAAGAAGGAACAACTAAAAAGGTCTTGGTATAGTGATTCTCCACTAGAAGTGAGGATGCTGGATTATCAGTTGACCTCACCCTGGAGTTTTTCCCACTGTCAGATAAAGATTATTAGAGGCCAGCCCTGGGGCCTCTGGTCTGTTGTAAGGCTGTGGGGAAGGGAGGCAGGTGGGCTCCCTTCTCCCGTACCCTCACTTTACGATTGGTGGTGAGGAGAGAAGCAGCAAGGCCTTGGGACGCCCGGGAGGCTTGGAGCTATACAAAAGGAAGGGAGGTACGGGGCCCCTGGTACACATGTTTGGAAAGGCTTAGAAGCCTTTTGGAGGTTTTCAGGTTCACCCTTACACACAGCTTTGAAAAATAAATCCATGAAGCGTGGAAATATTTTCCAGTCCTTCACCTGAAATAAATGGTCTGTCAGGGTTGGTGTGTTAAGAGAAAGTTTCCTGTACTGCAGCTTTCTTGAATCTCCTGCTTGCTCAGAGGGAGACGGTACTTCGGCATTTTTAACAGTGCAGCATTCTGAACTTCTGGAGGGAGAGAAGAAAGCTTTATTAAATCTCTGAGGTTCTTGAATCTCTTTAATTTTGGAAAAGTCTTAGCAGCTGTCCTTTAAATATGTCTGTTGCCTTGTTTCCACCCCCCTTTCTCTTCTCTTCTGGGCTCCCAATTATAAGTATTTAGGGTGTTTGATATTCTCATACAGTCCTAGGATACTCTGTTTAGTTTTTGCCTTTAGTTTTATTTTATTTAATTGGCATATGTTAATCATGCATATGAATGTGTTTCGATACATATGATTGTGTAATGATCAAATCACATACCTGAATTATCACCTCAAACAAATGACTGAATTATCTACTGTCTCAAACATTTATCATTTCTTTATAATGAGAACATTCAAGTCCTCTCTTCTAGCTATTTTGAAATATAGAATATGTTAGCTGTGGTCTCCTTGCTTCAATGGAATACCTGAACTAACTCCTCCCAACTCTGACTTCCTACCCATTGACCCACCTCTGTCTGTGCACTCCTCCCCTCCCCCACAGTCTCTGGTGACCATTGTTCTACTCTTTTCTTCTGTGAGATCCGCTTTTTTACATTCACATATGAATGAGATCGAGTAATATTTGCCTGGCTTTTTCACTTAACATAGTGTCCTCCAGGTCATTCATATTGTCTCAAATTACAGGATTTCATTATTTTTTTTTATCTGTTTAGTATTCCCTTATATATACCATAGTTCTAAACCACATTTGTCTGTTGATGATGGACACGTAGGTTGAATGCCTGACTTCCACGACTTGGCTACTGTGAACCAGGCTGCAGTGAGCACGGGAGTTCTGGTGTCCTTTGGACATGCTGATTTCCTTTCCTCTGGATATGTACCCAGTTTTGGGATTCCATTTTTAATTTTTTGAGGATCCCTATAGTGTTGTCCGTAATGACAGTACTAATTTACAGTCCCAACAGAGTGTTAGATTTTCCCTTTTCTACATCCTTACTACCATATATTTATTTATTTGGTGGTGAGAGGAGGGTGAACTGGGGATTGAACCCAGAGGTACTTCATCACTGATCCACATCCCCAGAGGCTTTTTATTTTTTATTTTGAGACAGGATCTCACTGAGTTGCTTAGGGCCTCACCTGCTGAGACTGGCTTTGAACTTGAGATCCTCCTGCCTCAGCCTCCTGAGCTGCCAGGATTACAGGTGTGTACCTCTGTGCCAGCCATTTTTTGTCTTTTTGGTAATAGCCATTCTAACAGTGTGAGGCGATATCTCATTAGAATCTCAGTTTGCATTTCCCTGATAATTAGTGATGTTGAACTTTTTTCATAAACCTGTTGGCCATTTGTATGCACTTTCTTTTTTTCCTCCCAGTGCTGGGGATCAAATCAAACTCAGAATCTCACACACGCTATGCAAGTGCTGTAACTACCATTTGACTAGTCGAGTCTTCTGCCCATTTTTAAACTGGATTATTTGAGGTTTTTTTGCCACAGTCTTCAGTTCTTTATATAACCTGGGTATTGTCCCCTCCTTATCAGATGCATAGGTGGCAAATGTCTTCTTCCGTTCTGTGGTCATCTCTTCACTGTGTGGATGACTCCCTTCACTGTGCAGAAGTCTTTAGATTGATATAATCTCATTTGTCTGTTTTGCTTTGGTTGCCTGTGCTTTTGAAGTCTTATCCAAAAATGTCACGAAATATTTCTCCTGTGTTTTTTCCTCATAGTTGCACATCTTTTAAGTACTGCTTTAATCCATTTTTCTGTATTGTATGATGAAAGATAGGGGTCCAGTTTCCTTCTTCTGCATGAGATATCCTGTTTTCCCAGCATCATTAATTGAAGAGGCTGTCCACTTTTCATGTGTGGTATTGATATCTTTGCTGAAATCCATTGGCTCTAAATGCATGGACTCGTTTCTGGACAGTCTGGTCTGTTGCATGGACCCATATGTTGATACCAAGCTATTTTGATCACTGCAGTTTTATTTTGTTGTTGTTGTTTATTTTTTTAGTTGTAGTTGAACACAGTATCTTTATTTTATTTATTTATTTTTATGTGGTGCTGAGGATTGAACCCAGCACCTTGCATGTGCTAGGTGAGCACTCTACCGCTAAGCCACACCCCCAGCCCCATCACTACAGTTTTGTAGAGTGTTTTGAAGTAGATATTGTGTCTCCTCCACTTTTTTTTTTTTTGCTCAAGGGTGCTTTGGCTATTTTGGGTCTACTGTGATTTTATATGAATTTTAGGGTTTCCCCCCCTATTTCTGTGGTCATTAGTATTTTGAAAGATATTGCATTGAATCTGTATATCTATTTTATTTTACTCTTTTTTCCTACAAATTTCTGTTTCAGTTTGGATAATTGCCATTGTTCTGTTCAAGTTCATGCTTTCTTTCCTCTTCTGTGTTGAGGGTACTCACAAGCCTGTTGAAGTAATTCTTCATTTGTGATATTATGTTTTCACTTTTCATTTGACTACTGTGTTTCCCATCTCTTGAAAATTCTCATTTGCTTATGCAGTTTTCTGCCTTTTTCACTAGATCCTTAAACATATTAATTAGAGTCATTTTAAAGTTCCTCTAATATCCAGCATCTTGATCATTTTGGGGTCTAGTTCTGTTGGCAGCTGTATTTGATGACAGTGGGTTGCTTTCTTGCTTTTGTTTCTGATAAATTTGGTTGAATCACGGACATTGTATGAGAAAACAAAAGAGTCTAAGGTAAATATGTTCAGAAATGGGCCAACTTCTCAGGCTATTCGTGTGGAAGGTTGGCTCAGCCTACTCAGAAATACGGCAAGTGGGTTTGGGCGCTTTGCACACCACAGATGTCAGATGGATTGTGGCCAGCTGCTGCCGCCTTGTGCGTCCACACCCCTGCGTTTCCAAATGCTCACCTGGCCCTCAGCTTCCACTGCAGGTGCTATCTTTCTCCACACTCCTGCCCCCTCCGCAGTGATGGACTGAACTATTGCTTGCCCTTGGTGCTTGGCACACAGTGGGACAGTGGGATTCTTGGTTCTCTGGTCCAGCCTCTGTCCTGGGCTTTGTGCTGGAGCCTCCAGGAAGGTGCCTTCTCAATGCTCCTGCTCCTTCCTCTGGCAGCTCGTACCGCCCTTCATCTTTGGGGGGTCTTGGGCTGGGGGTTTCTTGCCCTTGCTGTGTCAGTGCAGGATCCTGACCCGGGCTGGTGTTCCTGCTCATCCCTTTTGGCAGGTGGCAATTGCTCCCCCCCACTCGACACCTGGTCTACCTTTGCCTGGCATTGCAGGGAGGGTGTCCTGCCCCTCAACCCTGAAGGTGAGTTGCCTTCTTGCAAGGCGTGTGATGGGGCGGGGGTTCCCTGATAATGCCTCCCCTGCTGCGGGGTGGAAGGCTCTACCGGACCGATGTTCACCTGCCTGCTCTTTAACTGGGTGCTGTGCTAATGCTGAATTCCGGAGTGAGCAAGTGAGTAGAGCAGAGGTATTCCTGCTCAGGTTCCCAGAGGGGACTATCCACTTCCTTGGCATCTTCGTGTCAAGCTAGAAGGCATGTGTCATTGACTGCTACACCTTCAGCGTGAAGCGCTGGCCCACCCCTCTGTGTGTGCTTGCTGTTTCTGAGTCTCGTCTGACTACTTGGGCTTCCCCACTGTCCTCAGGAATTGGGATTCATACCAGCTCCCCTCTTCCCTCCATCCTTCTCACTCTGGACATGCTGTAAGTGTTGAATGTATTGTCACGTAAGTGCGAGAGACCCCACGGCTCAGGCTGGGTGTGTTGGGAAGCTGTCGTCCGCTGGTCGCTTGTCCTGCACCAGCTGAGGAGAGGCTCTGCAGACTTCCTCAGTGAGTCTCCACCGCTCCTGAGATGCTGCGTCTCCACCCGACAGCCGCAGAGGACACCGCCAGGCTCAGGAGCATGAACTGTGCACGGTGCTCCCTCACAGGGGTCCCTTCTACCTTAGCACTGTCTCCTCTCAAATGCTTGTCACTCAAATCCCATTGGGTTTTCATTCCTGAAAATTAAGATACTAATCTCATTTAATTGATATTCAGACTGAAATCATGATTTCACTTTGGAGTGATAGTTTTAAGCCAGTCAGTCCCTGCCCTCTAGGCACTTCTCTGTGGGAAGGCGTTCTGCTGTGAGTCTGCATGTTTGAAAACCACAGTGCTGACTGTTTAACCAAGAAAGGTTAAAGGCCTTGTTCCAGGCCGTGCGCTGTGACCTGCTCATGTGTGACAAACACTTCAGCTGAGTAGCCACCTGGGCTTCCAGTGGCTGGGAAGGTGCGTAGCTGTGGAACAGCCCTCACTTACACTTTTTAGACAGATAGAAACCTGGTCGTGTTTTGGGGGACCGGGGAGCATAGTCATTTCTTTGCTCCATGAGAACAGAGGTGCTGTGGCACATTGCCAGCATAGCTGAAGACTCAACTCCTTCCTCTCAGTGGTCAAGTAGCTGACACGGGCCCTGCAGGGCCTGTGAATTATCACGCCTTTTGAGTACTTTAAGGTGTCACAGTGCTCCTGCAGAAACAATTAGGCCTGAGAAACTCACTTAGGCTCAGGCTGAAGCATTTGAGCTGTGATTGTTGGCAGCACCTGCTTCCTTTCCATGTGATTTGCCATTTGTGGACAGGGAGAGATGATTTGAGACATCTTGGATTAAAAGCTGTGTTCCACAATTGTACCTTTGGCTGGTATTCTGGGTAGATCTGCTACCAATTCTCTGTTTTCTGTTAATCCCCAAAGCTGCTCTGCAGTGGATCACCTGGGGGCATAAAGCTTTTGGGGTGTGATTTAATTGAATCCAATTTAAATTATTTTAAAAATACGATAATGGACCCAATTGAGTAGAAAGGAAGACAAGTATTCAGGATATATGTGTGTTTATGCATGGGCTCAGGCTTGTTATTAGGTTTTACACTGCTTGGAAAAGATCATTTCCTTAAATCTCCCCTGTGTTGGTACTCTTTATACTCCAGAATGGGGTGGGAAGAGGTTGGAATTGAGAGTTAGGAATCATGGGTTAGAATTTTGATTCTGCCACTTAACATCTTTGTATCTAGTTTCCTCACATATAAGATGAAGCTTGAGTCTGTCCCAAGTAAGTAACAAGATGGCTATAAAGAGTAGATGGGATCATGGGTATAAAAGTTTACGCTTTGCAGCAGGTAAACTCTAACATTTGCAAGGATATTAGTTTAAAAAAGAAAGGCCAGTTTTTATGCTCAAGGAACTCATGATCTAGCTGAAAAGAGAAGAGTGACCATCTGAAAACCAGAGAAGGCAATTTTCAAAGGAAGCCATTCTCAAGCAGCCTGTGGTAGGACCTACCTGAATGGAAAAGCTCTCAGTGCTGAGGCTTTCCTAGGAAGGAAGATGCTATTTGAGGGGACCAGTTATCTCTGTCACAGATGAGATAGGTTCTCTCAAGTCTCATGAAATGTAAACATTTTGCTTGGTTGATGGGAAAGAAGCAGCAACGTTAACTAAAGTAGGAACGCCGTTGCAGTGATAAGGGCTTCTCCAGGTGGCAGTGCCAGACAGCCAGCTGTACCCAGATGGCAGCCGCAGGACAGCAGCAGTAAGCCAGATGCTCTTGGCTCAGTCTGCACTTCAGCTTTTCCTTGGATAGGAGATCCTTGTTGTGATGCTTTGCCTCCTCCTTATTAAAAGAACAGCACTCACATAACTCAGAAGGTAGCATTGGCGCTTGACTCATGGTAGATCACTCACCAAAGAAAAAGAACTCAAACTGGCAGATTTAATTAGGAAATGTCTCTTTCTTGCACCTCTTTTGGCTGACCTTCCCGTTCCCCAGGTTAAGTTTTCATGTGTCCGTGCCCTTGCATAAGCTGCTTAGCCTCTGGTTTCAGTGGAATTAAAGACGTGACTGAAGCTGGACAGCTCATTTAGATCGGCATCCTGCTTCTGTTAGGGACTGAGATGAACCTCTGCTTGGTAAGAACTGTCTTCTTTCAGAATGCTGTATTGGTCCACAGCAGAACAGCTGATAATGGAGTAACATGCTTGTCAAAAATAGAGAATAAAGCTGTGCTTTTCAGAATAGACGAAGCACTGTTTGGAGGCACTGGAGATAGCCTGTGCAGTTGTGGGCTTGAGGGAGCCAGAGTATGGAATTACAGCAGCAGGCACCAGTGCCTTGGGGCTTAGTGGTCTCAATTAGGGGCTACCAAAGTATCTGGGATTTCAGGGACAAAAATCCAAGAGAAGACGGAACCTCAAGGGAAGAAAGCGAAATATGTGCATGCAGCCTTCCCTCCAGGTGTTTGCTACTTCCCAAGTACATATGGCCTGAGAGAGACCCAGGAGCCCTGTAGAAAGTGGCAGCTGGGAGCTAATGAGCAGTGCAGGTAATCCAGCATCCATGCAGAGCACTGTGAGATAAAGTTGGTGTTCAAGGCCTGACAAGGGAGAGGTGTCGTGGTAAATACCCTGGCCTTCAGGTGGAGGCCCAGGAGGGTCACACATTTGGAGTAAAGGAGAGCTAGAATAAGCTAACTGTGACGTGGCTGGAAACTGCCTCTGAGGGCATTAAAGGGGTCTCACTGCGTTCTCTGTGCCTGCCATGAGAATATGCCAGACTTTAGAAGGAAAATAACCCAGGTCATCCAAAACCTCTACAGTTGTTCAAGAGCATGCCTAACATCCAATAAGGAATTAAAACATGGGACTCGGGTTGTGGCTCAAGTGGTAGAGCGCTCGCCTGGCATGCATGAGGCACTGGGTTCGATCCTCAGCACCACATAAAAGAAAATAAAGATATTGTGTCCACCTAAAACTAAAAAATAAATATTAAAAAAAAAGAATTAAAAACATGCTAGAAGTTGAAATCAGATGACAAAACTGAAGAGAAAAAACAAATAGTAGAAAGAGACCAACAAGTGATTCAGATATTGAAGTTATTAGTCATTAACTGACTGTGTTCAAGAACATAGAAGAAGAAAATATGAATAAGATATAAGATCTACTTTAAAAAGGTCTGGCTTGGGGTATAACTTAATGATAGAGTATATTTGTAGATTCATGAAGCTCTGGGTTTGATCTCTGCCCCCCTCAAAAAGGTCAAGTAGAATTGAAAAATACAGGATTTGAAGTTAAGAATTCAAGATGTGGGGTTATTAGTAGGTTGGACACCAAAGAGAAGGTAAAATTTTTTTTTAATTAGAGGGAAAGTTAGAAAACACCCAGATGGAAACAAAGAGAAGAGAATAAGAGACATGTGGACACAGTAAAAACACTGTGAACTATGTTTCACACATGTGTACTTGAAGTCCCAGAAGAGGAAGAGAGAGTGAATGAAGCAGTATTTAAAGATTATTTGCAGAGAGTTTTCTAAAATCAGTGAAAAAACACTGAACCACAATTCTCAGGAAAAATTCCAAAAACCGCATCTAGGCACATCTTAGTTGAACTATATAAGCCAAAGACAGAGAAAAGCTTAATTCTAGTCAGCAGGAAGGCATATTACCTTCAAAGGTACCCTAGTCAACCTCAGTATCAGTAAAAATGTGTGTTAAGCCAGAAGACAGTGGAGTTATGTCTTGAAAGTTATATCTTAAAAGACAATGAGTGTCTAACTAGAATTCTTTACCCAACAAAAATATCCTTCCAAATTTAATTGGATTTTAAAAAGTTTTTAAACCTGTAAAAACTGAGAGAATTTGTCACCAGCTGATCTGCAGCAAAGGAAATAACAAAATAAGATCTTGTGGTAACAGGAAGGTAATTTGAGATGGAAGCTTATATGCATGAAGAAAAGAAATGGAAATATATGATAAATATGAATTTACTTTTGACAACAATAATAAGGTTTTGTAGGATTTAAAATATGTGAGTAAAAAATATTTGACATTGATACAGAAGATGGAAGAGAGTTTTTGCATTGTTTGGTAAGCTATAAAATTGCTTATTTAAGATATAATAAAAAAGTTAATCTAATTTAAGATATAATAAAATAGATTAACAATACTTTGTTAGGATAGCTACTAAAAGAATCATGAAAGACTAAATAACCAGCAAACTAATAAATAAGAAAAATATGGAGTAATTATATGTGTGTGTGTGTATTTAGTTAGTTTTAAAGGTGAGAAAAGAAAAATGAAGGAACAAAGAATAGAAGAGCAAACAAATGGAGTGATCAGACACTTAAACCCAGTTATATCAATACAGGCTATATGTAATTAGAAGCTAAAGATGATTGGAGAGGATAAAATGTTAAAAACCAATTACATGAGGACTGCCCCACCAACCACCTGACCCATGCCAGAGCTCAGGCCCTGCCCCAGGACCACCCTACCAACCAGCAGACCCATGCTGGAGCACAGGCCTAGCCCACCTCCATCCTGGGAGACTGCAGCCATCACCGTAGCCCTTCCCACGCAGTATCCTCCACCTTGGGACAATAAATGGGGCCTGGAGGAGCTACATCTCTGAACAGGCAGCCCAACCTTTCAGCCCCATCTCTGAAAGTGGTTGCATCCATCTTGGGACACCCCCACTGCTATCTTGAGTTACCTCCGCTATTGCCATTTATGGTGGGACACCAGCCAGGGTCTAGAAGCCCAACACCAAGGTGAGGTACAGGTCATCTGCAGGGACACTATAAGATAGGGTAGAAACTGAAAACCTCAGATCCTCACTGCAAGAAAGGAAGACACATATACAACATGAAAAAACAAGGGAAGAAAGTGCCCCAAACAAACCAAGATAATACAGTGTTAGAATCCATTGACAGCACAGTTGATGAAAAGTCAGAGAAGGAGTTCAGAATGTACATAATTAAAATGATCTCCGAATTAAAGAATGACACAAGTGAGCAAATACAGGCGAAAATTGATCACTCCAACAAAGAGATAAGGGAGTAATTTCAGGTAACCATTGATCACACCAACAAAGAGATAAGAGAGCAAATACAGGTAGCAAAAGATTACTTCAAGAAAGAGATAGATTCTGAAAAAAAAAAAATCAGAAATCCTTGAAATGAAGGAAACAATAAATGAAATAAAAAAACTCAATAGAAAGCATCACCAACAGACTAGATCACTTGGAATACAGAATGTTATATAATGAAGACAAAATATACAATTTGGAAAATGAAGTTGACCACACAGTGAAGATGGTAAGAAAATATGAATAGAGCATCTAAGAATTATGGGATAGCATTAAAATCTAAGTTTTATCAGGATAGAGGAAGGAGATTCAAATCAAAGGAATGCACAATCTCTTCAATGAAATAATATCAGAAAATTTCCCAAACATGAAAAATAAATTGGAAAATCAAATATAAACTTTAAAATACAGAAATCCCTCATATCATGCTCAAAAAAATTAAATTTAATTTTAAAAAAATCAAATACAAGAGACAGGATACCAAATGTACAAAATTACAATAGATATACATCAAGGCACATTATAATGAAAATGCCTAGCATACAGAATAAGGATAGAATCTTAAAGGCCACAAGAGAAATAAATTAGATCACATATAGGGGGAGACTAGTTCAGATCTCAGCAGATTTTTCAATCCAGACCCTCAAAGCCAGGAGATCCTGGACCAACATATACCAAGCTCTGAAAGAAAATGGATGCGGACCAAGAATCTTATAGCCAGCAAAATTAAGCTTCATATTTGATGACAAAGTTGAAACCTTTCATGATAAACAAAAGTTAAAAGAATTTACATTGAGAAAGCCTGAACTACAGGGCATTTTCAGCAATATATTCCCAGAGGAGGAAATGAAAAACAACAATGAAAATCAGTAAAGGGAGGAACTACACTAATGGAAAGGCGAATCCAGAGAGAAACCAAGTCAAGTTAAATACCATAAATAAACAAAAATGGCAGGGAATACAAATCATGTCTCAATAATAACCCTGAATGTTAATGGCCTAAGCTCACCAATCAAAAGACTAGCAGATTGGATCAAAAAAAAAAAAAAAGACCCAACAATATGCTGCTTCCAAGAGACTCATCTCATAGGAAAAGACATCCGCAGACCCAAGTTTAGTAAAGGGTTGGGAAAAATCATACCACTCACATGGACTATGAAGCAAGCAGGGTTTCCATCCTAATATCAAATAAAGTAGAATTCAGGCTAAAGTTAATCAAAAGGGATAAAGAAGGACATTACATACTGCTCAAGGGAACCAAACACCAACAAGACTTAACAATTATAAATATATATGCCCCAAACATTGGAGCATCTACATTCATCAAACAAACTCTTCTCAACGTCAAGAGTCAAATAGACCACAACACAATAATTCTGGGTGATTTTAACACACCTCTCTCACCACTGGATAGATCTTCCAAACAAAACTAAACAAACTATAGAACTCAATAATATAATCAATAATTTGGACTTAACAGACATATATAGACTATTCCATTCATTAACAAACGAATATACTTTCTTCTCAACAGCACATGGATCCTTCTCCAAAATAGACTATATGTTATGCCACAAAGCAACTCTTAGCAAATACAAAAAATAGAGATACTACTCTGCATTCTGACCATAAGGACTGAAATTAGAAATCATTGATAAAATAAAAAATAGAAGCTACTCCAACACCTGGAGACTAAACAATACACTGTTGAATTATGCATGGGTAACAGAAGACATCAGGAAGGAGATAAAAAAAATTCTTAGAGGTAAATCAGAACACCGATATAACTTATCAAAATCTGTGGGATATTATGAATGCAGTACTAACAGGAAAGTTCATTGCATTAAGCTCATTCATTAAAAGAAGAAAAAGTCAACAAATAAATAACCTGACATTATATCTCAAAGCCCTAGGAAAAAAAGAACAAACCAACACCAAAAGTAGTAGAAGACAGTAAATAATTAAAGTCAGGGCAGACATCAATGAAATTGGAACAAAAGAAACAATTCAAAAATTAACAAAAGAAAAAGCTTGTTCTTTGAAAAAATAAATAAAATTGACAAACCCTTAGCCACCCTAATGAAAAGAAAGAAAGAGAAAACTCAAATTAATAAAATTTATGATGAAAAAGGAAAGATCACGATAGACACTATTGAAATACAGACAACAATTAGAAACTATTTGAAAATCTATACTCCAGTAAAATAAAAAACCTCAAAGATATCGAGAAATTTCTAGAGACATATGATCAATCCAAACTCAGTCAAGAGGACAAACACAATTTAAACAGATCAATTTCAAACAAGGAAATAGAAGATGCCATCAAAAGCCTACCAACCAAGAAAAGCCCAAGACCAGATGGATTCATAGCTGAGTTCTACAAGACCTACAAAGAAGAATTAATACCTAATTCTCAAATTATTCCATGAAACAGAAAAGGAGGGAACCCTTCCAAACTCATTCTATGAAGCTAGTATCATCCGTATACCAAAACCAGGCAGACACATCAAGGAAAGAAAATTTTAGACCAATGTCCCTGATGAACATTGATGCAAAAATTCTCAATAAAATTCTGGTAAATCACATACAAAAACATATTTTAAAAGTAGTGCACCATGATCAAGTGGGGTTCATTCCAGGGATGCAAGGTTGGTTCTAAATATGGAAATTAATAAATATAATTCATCACATCAATAGACTTAAAGATAAGAATTGTATGATTATATCAATTGATACAGAGAAAGCATTTGACAAAATACAGCACCCTTTCATATTCAAAACACTGGGAAAACTAGGGATAGTAGGAACATGCTTCAATATTGTAAAAGCTAACTATGCTAAACCCAAGGCCAGTATCATTCTAAATGGAAGAAAATTGGAAGCATTCCCTGTAAAAACTGAAACAAGTCTGGGATGCTGTCGCAACCCCTTGCCCGCAAGGAAGACGCAACTCAGGAATCTTCTTTCAGCAGTTTATTCAGGCCATTATTTTGACATGTCTTTTAGCTTCTTTCTCTCTCTACTACTACTACTACTACTACTACTACTCCTACTGCCACTACTACTACTGCCACTACTACTACTCCTACTGCTACTCCTACTGCCACTACTCCTACTGCCACTACTACTACTACTCCTATTACTACTGCCACTACTCCTACTGCTCCAGCCTTAATAAAGCAGATAAAGCCCCAATGCACAACTGCCACGTGGACTTTTCCCATAGGGTGCCAAGTCACAGCATGCCAACTCATTCTGATAAGGAGTTGTTTGTCACAGACTACAGCGGAGCCAGCGCCATCTTGTAATGGCGGCCATAGTCCACAGAAACGTCTCACCACAGGATGCCCTCTTTCACCACTTCTGTTCAACACAGTCCTTGAAACTCTAGCCACAAAGTTAAAAGAAATGAAGTGTCAGAGAAGGAGTTCAGAACGTACATAATTAAAATGATCTACAAATTAAATATTGACTTAAGTAAGCAAATTCAGGTAAGAATTGATCAGCAATTAGACCAAAGAAAGCTATACAAAAGGAAAAAAAGAACTCAAACTATCATTATTTGCTGACGATGTGATTCTGTACTTAGAGGATCCAAAAAATTCCATCAGAAAACGTCTAGAATTAATAAATGAATCCAGCAAAGTAGCAGGATATAAAATCAATACCCATAAATCAAGTGTATTTCTATACATCAGTGATGAATCCTGAAAGAGAAATTTGGAAAACTACCCCATTGCCTAAAAAAAAAAAAAAAAAAAAAAAGTGAGAACCAACAAGAAAGGTGAAAGACCTCTACAATGAGAACTACAGAACACTAAAGAAAGAAATTGAAGAAAACCTTAGAAGATGAAAAGATCTCTCATGCTCCTGGATAGGCAAAATTAATATTGTCAAAATGGCCATACTACCCTAAGTGCTATACAGATTCAATGTGATTCTAATTAAAATCCCAATGTCATTCCTTACCAAAATAGAAAAAGCAATCATGAAATTTATTTGGAAAAATTAGAGACCCAGAGTAGCCAAAATAATCCTTAGTAAGAAGAGTGAAGTAGGAGGTATCACAATACCAGACCTTAAACTATACTACAAAGCTATAGTAATGAAAACGGCATGCAGTTGGCACCACAATAGACCAATGGTACAGAATGGAAGACACAGAGAAAAACCTTTTATCTCATACTAGACAAGGGTGCCAAAAACATATATTGGAGAAAACATAGCCTCTTCAACAAATGGTGCTGAGAGAACTGGAAATCCATATACAGCAAAATGAAACTAAACCCCTATCTCTCACCATGCACAAAATTCAACTCTAAGTAGATCAAGGACCTAGGAATTAGACCAGAGACCATCCACTTAATAGAGGAAAAGTAGGCTCACATCTTCATCATGTCAGATTAGGCTCAGACTTCCTTAACAAGACTCCTAATGCACAAGAAATGAAATCAAGAATTAATAAATGGGATGGACTCAAACTAAAAAGCTTCTTCTCAGCAAAAGAAACAATCAATTTGTGAAGAGAGAGCCTACATTTTGGAAGCAAATTTTTGCCACATGCATGTCAGATAAAGCATTAATCTCCAGGATATATAAAGAACTCAAAAAACTTAACACCAAAAAAACAAAGAACCCAATCAATAAATGGGTTAAGGAGCTGAACAGATACTTCTCAGAAGAAGATATATATTTGATCAACAAATATATGAGGAAATGTTCAGTATCTCTAGTAAATAGAGAAATGCAAATCAAAACTACTCTAGGATTTCATCTCATGCCAGTCAGAAAGCAGTTATCAAGAATACAGACAACAATAAATGTTGGCGAGATGTTGGGGAGGAAGGCACACTCATGCACTGCTGGTGGTACTGCAAATTGGTGCAACCAATCTGGAAAGAAAGTATGGAGATTCCTTAGAAAACTTGGAATGGAACCACCATTTGACCCAGCTATCCCACTCTTCGGTCTATACCCAAAGAACTTAAAGTCAGCATACTATAGTAACACAGCCACATCAATGTGTATAGCAGCTCAGTTCACAATAGCTAAAATGAGGAAGCAACCTAGATGCCCTTCAATAGATGAATGGATAAAGAAACTGTGGTATATATACACAATGGAATATTACTCCACATTTAAAGAGAATAAAATGATAGCATTTGCAGGTATTTGGATGGAGTTGGAGAATATCATGCTAAGCAAAATAAGCCAATCCAAAAAGTCAAAGGCTGAACATTCTTTCTAATAAGTGGATGCTGATCCATAAGGCAGGGGGCGGGGTGGTTGGGAAAAATGGAGGAACTTTGATGAGGCAAAGGGTAGGGAAGGGGGGTGGGAGCAGGCAAGATGGTGGAATGAGATGGACATCATTACCCTAGGCACATGTATGACTGCACATATGGTGCAACAGTACATCATGTACGATCAGAGAAATGAAAAGTTGTGCTGCATTTGTGTACAATGAGTCAAAATACATTCTGTCATATGTACCTAATTAAATAAATAAATGTTTTTTAAATCTGAAAAAAAAACAACAACCTTTTTACAAGATACAAGCTTGGGACAAACTTTGAGTGCACAAAATTTGAAAGTAAAATTTTGGAAAAATTATACCTATATGTGCATATACACATGGGGGGGCTCTTCTGGGGTGCTGGAATGTTCTCTTACTCGGTAGTAGTTGCAGGATTATGTACTTATGAGAAAATTCATTGGTCTGTTACATTTGAAACTTTTGCAGTTTACAGTATGTATATCTTTAAAAAAAAGACAAAATGGACTTGATATAACACATTGGTATTTTCATCAGCACAGTTTGTCTTATATCTAAATTGACTCCGGTGTGTATTGCATTCTCTTCTGACTGCATTTGGTGAACGCACCCACTGATGGAGCTGGCTTGCACAGCAGGGAGCATTTCCCTAGGCACCCCCATCTTGGGAATAAAGGAATCACCTAGACCCAGGTCCAGCACCTAGTTCCCCACTGTCTGGCTTGCTCACTTACAGCACTGCTGTTTTCTTTCTAGGCACGGTGGTTCTGGGAAGCATACTTCCAGTCGATTAAGGCCATTGCCCTGGCTACTCTCCAGATTATCAATGACCGGATCTACCCATATGCGGCTATCTCCTATGAAGAGTGGAATGACCCTCCCGCTGTGGTGAGTGCGTTCAGTGCTGTCCCACCATGTGAGACATGGTCATGCTGTCAGGGTGGGAGAAAGGAAAAGGAACTATAGTTGTAAAGGTTACTTAAATTCTGCCCTTCTAATGTCCTTCTGAGATGAGAGAGTGCTTTTTAAACGTGGGGACTGAATTAATTCTGAACTGCTGACAAAATAAGAAATGGGGAAGCAGCAGCTCCAGCTTTTTCTCAGTGTGCTTAGGAAGACAGTCTGTTTATTTATGGTCTAGATAAGTGGGGAGGCGTGAGTCTTGGAAATCAAAGACTTCCTGATGATTTTTGCAGTCCTGGTGCTAAGAACTCTTGAAAAAGTTCTGGAAGCAACTCAATAATAAGCTTGTGTTTAGAGCCTCCTCTCCCCACCGCGCTGCGTGCTCTGCGTGTGTTATTTCAGTTGACATTCCGACCCCTGGGAGGAAACCAGTGAGCGAGTGCCATGCCGATGTCGCAGCCCTTTGCGTTGCCACAGTACTTGCTGTGCCTTCCAGAGAGAGAGAGGGCACAGACAGAGGCTGTCCTTGGGGCTCCTCCTCGCCAGCGGGTCGCTAGGCACTTGTGCTGTGGGGAGTTGCCTTGCTTGTCCTGAGTTGGCCTTCAGCTAGAGCTGCAGGCTGCTGCCTGCTGTCTTAACGCAGGACCTGCTTTTCTGTTCCCTTCCCTGCCCCGTCTGTCCATCCTTCCTTCTTTCGTCCAGCCCTTTTTGAGTGGGGACTAGGTTTTAGGCACTCTACGAGGCAGTCCTGGCCTCTCTGCCATTTGGGAAGCTAGTGAGGGAAGCTCCGTGTAAGTCCTATACTGGGGTGGACCACAGGGGTACAGGGCAAGTGTCGCACCTCCTGGGACGCCCCTTAAGGGGGTGAGGACATATGCTTGTGGCAGAAATAACAGTGAGTACCTTTTGCCTGATGAGGTGGCATTTCCTTCTTCCCATCCCTTCCTTGAATCTGTTTCCAAAGGTGACCCTTCACAATGTTTCCATTCGTAATTAAGCATAATTACATATTTAAAAATGCAAATAGTATCACGCTATAATTTTTTTCTGCACCTGCCTTTTTTATATTAAGGACAGATGGTAGAGTCGCTTCCATTTCACTCTGTAGAGGTGTTTTGGGGTGTCTGTATGCCACTCTCTTGTTTGGGGTGCCTATGTGATACATCTATTATTGGCAGACATTTAGACTGTTTTCTTTTTTCTACTTTCTAATAGTAAGTATATATATATATATACAATACAAGGGACATTCTTTCTTACCTTTGCATGTGAATATGTAAATATGTCTACAAAATTAATTCCATCTGATAAATTGCTTAAAGAAAACACATTTTGAATGTTGATAGATAGTAACCAATTGCTCTTTCAAAAGCCTATAGTTTCCATAGGGAGCATTTTGGGTGTTCTGGTTCTCCATGCCTCGGTAACCCTGAATTCTTTAACTTTTGCTTATCTACTTAGGTGAAAACCAACCTTTCATGTGTGTTTTTCAAGTGGAAGGTCAATACCTTTATCAGGTTCCCCCAAATAATCCCATTTGTGTTTTGGTTGATATTGAATTTTTAGGTTGTTTTAGACAGTACTCATGGTACTTAGAAAGTGTCATGGACAAAGGAGAGAAGGAGCCATGAGCACTGTGTAAGGTCTTACTACATGGAAGATTTATCTTTCTAGTTGTATATTTAAAGGTTTTATTGATATAGGTTGTTCACAAGTCCTGATTAATTTTTTCTTTAAAAAATACATTTTTTCTTAAATTTTTAATCTTGTGTTCTGATAAAGGAAAACTTTCTGACTTGATAGTTTCTGCATGGTTACCATTTGTGTAAAGACATATTTTGGTTTTTGTATATCAATCTTGTAACTGTGCTCTTCCTGAATTCTATAGGTATTTCACTTTTTTAAGGTGATTTTCTTACATTTTTTTAGATAAATAGTTATATCTACAATTGCTAATTTTTCTTCTTTCGATATTTGCACTGTTTTTCCTTTTATCTAATCGCATCAACTAGTACTTGTAGAACAGTGGTAAACAATGATCTGAAGAGAAGGGCAGACCCTGTTCAGAGAAAGGGAGAAAGTTTGATTCCATCCAGAAGGAACCACAAACTCAAAGGTGCAGGGGAATAATGGAATGGGTGGGTTGGGTGACTTCAAGGAGCCCGCCTGGCAGGAGGCAGGATGTCCTGAGGGGGAGAGGCTGGGCTTGGAGAGGAGCAGATCGTGGGACAAAAGGTGTCTGCATGAGGGTTTGCAGTGCTTTCTGTGGACTGTGGTCACTGCAGCTTCTGAAATAGGGTGTGCCATGGTACGCATGCACAGGGACCAGCCTGTGTGTGACAGCCGTGTGGAAAGGGACCGTGCACAACAGTGGAGGCAATGTTGGAGGCAACAGACTGCTCCAGGGACCCAGGAGAGAACTGAGTGAGGACAGCTAGAGCCGGCTCTGGGTGGCTGACTGCTCTGACTGGTGAGAGAGGGAGAAGTGGAGGAAGACAGAGATATATTGTGTAGTTTATCCAGAGAGGGAATTTGGACATGGTGAGGGGACGTTGGGATCCAGGCTCCATCTAATGGCAGGGCCTCCCCAGGCTGGCCGCCGTCTTCCTCTCCAGGACTCTCTCCCTGCTCCCTTTCAGCTTCTAGATTTCTGGCAGCACAGTGCTTCCTTCCTTCTGTGGACACCCCATGCTTTCCTTCTCTGTGTCTTTGTGAGGTTGGTCCTCCATAGCACGCCTTCCTTCACCACTGACCCTACTTGTCCACATCTTAAGCGTCTCCCAGGGCCTGCTCTTACACGTCTTCCTTCTCCGCCTTCTCCTTGTAACTCTTAGAGCACATTATCTGTTTCTTTCCTGAAAGTTGTAAGCTTTTCTAGGACATTTCTAATTTACCTTGGTATTCATCATAATACCTATGATAATTTAATTCAGATTAGCCCTATGATATATAAAAGAGGGAAGGGAGGATGGAGAGAGGGAGAAAGGGAAGCAGGGATCAGGATCCCAGATATAAGCCAGCCAACACTTGTTCACAGGCCAACGTGATATCCATTATTTTATTTGACCCTCATCCTGCTGGAAAAGTAGGTAAAGTGACGCTGTTTCTCATCTGTGAAGTGGTCATGGTGAGACTGACTCACCGTGTCTGATAACTTGTCCAAGGTCACATAATTATCAGGTTGTGTAACTGAGAACCAGGTCTTCTACCTACAACTCACCCTGTGTGGCCTGTGGGGTTCTGTGGGAGCCATTAAGCCTCCTCTGGGCCGTTCCCAGCATATGTGCAAGTTTAAGCCAAAGAGTATCACATGTGTTCCTCTGCAGGAGAACTCACGGGTGGTGGTCATGACTCAGAAAGTGTGAAGTGGTGGGACTTTATCCTGGGCACCAAGAGAAGTTTAATAAGAATAAATGGTTGGAATTTTAGTTCTCTTTATAAGAACATGGACTAGGAGAAAATATGAAATTTTGTAGTTTTTAAATAGGTGTTTTAGTTGAGTACAGAATGGTTAAAGTGGGGGCTAGGGTTGTAGCTCACTGGCAGAGCACTTGCCTAGCATGTTCAAGGCCTGAGTTCTATCCTCAGTGCCTCAGAAATGGGCAGGGCCGGTGTCTAAGTGCTGAGCTCTCAACATGGGAAAAAAACATGAGCATAAAAAGCAAAAGCTTTATGTATAACTAGGAGAGCTATTATGTATATTTTTCTTTAACTCTTTCTTAAATGGTCCTTTTTAGAAGACTTTGGTGTCTGTCATGCCCCAGGAGCTTAGGTGATGAGACCTGATTTAAAGCAGTGGCCTTACATTTCTGTATCTTCAGAGAAGCAGTGAACAGGAGGCCTGAGTGCTGGTGATTTATAGTTAATTTCCCCCCCTTAGAAACATTTGACCAACTCTAGATGGGGCTACTCTGAGCCCAGTCTGCAGGGGAGTCTCTCCCTAGATTCCATGAAATTTACAGTGTCAGGCACCCAAGGTGGGAGGAGGTGTGGATCGTGGTCAATAAATCAAGGAATGGTCTGTGCTTCTCAGAGATGTGCTGTCGGAGTCTGCCCGGAGCTGAGAGTCTTCTGTTGGCCAGATGCAGCTGCCTTAACTTCATGTGAGAAAGGCCTTGGTGTGAGGATGACAAATCAGCGTGGTGTGGCCTTCAGAGGACTTCTGTCACCAAGTGCTTTGTGGTTCTTATCTGTAAAATGAGGCCGATTACATGAGCCACACTAGGCCACACCCTCAGAACATGTAGAATTGGCCGAATTCGTTCTTGACCATAGCCTGGAAGCTGTGGGTCTGTGTGGATTGGAGGCTTGGCCCTGGGTTTTGAATGGTCTCTCAGGAAGGGTTTCTCACCACTGTCGAGCTTCATCGCCACAGAAGGGTGCGTGTTTTTATTGTTGATTTTCTTGGCTCCTAACATCTAGGCTGCCTGTATTTTTTACCTTCTGTTTCTCTGTCGTCTGATCTTTCTTTCCTTTTCGCACCTATCAGCAAAGCTTGGTTATCATTCTTCACAGTCTACTCCGGCTTTGCTTCTGTGGTGCCATTTCTGGCCTTGCAGAGGCCTTGGCAGGCCTTTGTCCTTGAATCTGGAGCTAACCAGGATAGCTGGATCTTTCCTCAGTCGCCCTCCTTCACCTTACCTTTGCTCCGCCAGATACAAGGAGATAGATAGACATACACGTTAAACTGAGAATGTTCGGATTTCTGGCATGTGCCACTAAACAATATATTCTCAGTGACAATTTAAAAAAATCAAATGTAATGTAGCCTTAGATTATGTAGTGAAGTATTTCCTGTGTTATTTGTCTACAGTATGAATTTGCAGCCCATATTATCAATATTTTTATTTTCTCTACTCTTTTGATAGGACCTTGGGTTTCTTTCAAGTTTTTCATCATAAGTAATCCAAATGAAGATACACCCCATTTTTCTGTTGTGCATTTACCATACCAGACCTGAAACAGAAAGGGGAGGTTGGAAATGTCCTCATTGATGAGGAATTCAGAGAAGTGACTTGAAACAGATTACTGTACCCATCATGAGTGAGCTTCTTCCAGTGGAATCTTGACTGCCATAGTCTTGGATCAGGGCTGGGGAGTGGCGGAACCCTCACCTGGCATGTGTGGGGCACTGGGTTCCAGCCTCATCACCACATTAAAAATAAATAAATAAAGGTATTGGGTCCACAACTGAAAATATATTTTTAAAAATGCACCAGATGACAACTGCATATTCACGTGGACCTCTTCGAGCCTCAGCTCAAGTCCAGTTTTTGAAGAGGGAAAGGGCAAGGGATCGGCTAGGTGAGAGTTACACAGAACAGTTGATGGGCAAGTCCTGTCCATAATATCAGAATCAGAGTTGGGGGAAGAATGTGGGAGAGCTTTTGGGGGCTCTTGCAGCAGCTCTCAAATGTTAGTGTACATTAGACTCTCCTGAAAGACCTGTTAAGGTACAGAGCCCTGCCATTTCACCCCAAGATTCACATTGACTGTGTCCAGAGCGGAAGTCTAGAATTTGCATTTCTAGCAAGTTCCCAAGTCTTGGGTGCTGATGGTGGCTGATCTGGGAACCATATTTTGATGTGGGATGATTTATTGTCTGTATCCTAATTCACTGATGAGAGAGGGCTTGCTTTCGTTTGTTCTTTCTCTCTTTCTCTTTCCCTCTTTCCCCCTCCCTATTCCCCATCCATTTCCTCTTCTTGACCCCAGGGCACCTATGGGAAGCATCCAGAGATTAGGTTCAGGCTGCATCTATTTCAACTACTTGAAGAACTCAGGGCTGCCTGTGCTTAGACGCCCAGATAGCGGCCCTCTCTCACGAGGTTTGTGATTGTACAAACAGCTGAAAATATTACTCAGCTCTGAATACTAACAAGCAATAGATCATCTGCCAGCTGAGGAAGTGCCAGCTCAGATGTATGAAGCAGAACTCTGAAGTTGAAAAGGTACCAGGTTAACAGTCTGTTAGCTCAGCTCAGCGCCCTTGAGCTTCCAGGCTGTGGAATGTTTCTCTGGAATTCGGGAGCCTCCCGTGCCCCCCAGGAGGCCTTCTTGGCATATTCTCAGACCCTTCTTCTTCTTCTTGCTTCCTAGACATGATAAAACTATGTATGGAATTTAGGAATTTTTGCTTGAATTTTAGATAACTTTAAGCTTTTTGAAATCTTATTGTTTTTAGAGACATCATATTTATTGGATTCCATTGCACAAGTGGTCCAGGACACTACCCTAAATTCTAGACCTTTCCATGAGGGCCATTTACTCCTGTGGAAACAAGCTAGACAGCCATGGGTGATCAGCAGTCAGGGAATAAGGAAAGCTGAGCTGGGTCTGCAGTGGGAGCGTTGGCTGATTCTGGTCAAATACAAAATGGAAAAGACTGGGTCACAAGCCAGGTCTGGGTGGAGCATGTATAAGGAATATGAAAGGACAAACTTGGGGATGTCGCTACGATGATCCTGTCAGTCAAATCCTTTGTACGAGTATCTAGGCCCTTCCCAGTAGAGACAGGCTAATATGCCTGGTTAGGGTATTTGTATCTGTGTGGCCACCCAGATGCTGGATGAGTTGTCACACCTCCTGTCCTTGGATGTGGTCCTGTCTCCGCTGTTTACTTGTAGTCCACTTTTGTAGCTCTGGCTTTCCTGGATCAAACCCCTGCTTCCTTACACCCCATGGCTTGTGGATAGGCAGCAGGTGGAGTAGTTCTTAGAGCGTGTGGGAGCTTGGTCTCCCAGCAGGGTCATCGAGAACACACAGTTTTGGCAAAGGTGTCCTTCGTGCACCAGCTCTCACTTATTAGCACATCTGTTCCCTTCCTTTGGTTTCAGGAGCCACTGTGGTTCTCCCTTGAGGTCTGCTTAGGTGATTTACACACAAGCCACCAGGAAAACACAGTGGTTAAGTGTTCTAACCTTAGGATGCCTGGAGAGGAGAGGATCTCAGCCCAGGGCCATAGTACCCTGGAGGTGATGGAAGGAATGTAAGCAGGCATCAGATACTGAGCCACAGGGATTTATTTGGGAAGCAAGGAATACACACTCAAGGGGGAGCACAGGCTGTCTTAAGAGGGAGATGTGCTTTGGGGATTGGGGGCTTTAAAGGAAACTTGTGGAGGGGTGGGTATGGGAAGGTGTGTGGGGATGACATTGGTCACAGGACAGTTGGTGGTGTCTGGCCACCTCAGGATCCTTGGGGTGACGTCATCTCCTTTGTCTATCAATACATCACATTGGGTAAGTACCCATTAGGATGGGTTTCAAATTTCCCTGTGTTCAATCTAGTCTAAAAATGTGTGCATTAGGGGCCAATTTTCCTAAGTGGGTGAATTTCCAGGAACATTGAGATTGTGGATGAAGATTTGCAGATTCCCAGGATGAGGGAGCCCCAGGCCTGGCAGAGAACTAACTGGCTGAGGGGGAGAGGCCCAGGGAGCTCTGGCCTGAAGCCCCTGGAGTGAAGGTCCAGTCACCTCGGCCTTGCCGTGTATCCTTCATACCTGTTTTTATTTCTTTTAGCCTGCCTCAAGGAAATGAATCTCCAGTCCTAATATTCTATCCTTTTACATGTCTCCAGATCAGTAATATTTGAGTGTAATTTTCCAAGAAATGGGTCATTATAGCTATAGATTAGAAAAATTTCCACATTGTTTTTATTAGAGGTTGATGATTCTTGGCTTTTTTGGCTTCCTCCTTTTTTCTCAGCAATATTGCTTTTATGTTTTAAAAATTAATATGGCTTAACACATGTATTCAAACAGTCAAAGTATAGAATAAAAATTAGGGTCTGTTCCCAGGGGCAGCTGCTTTTAACGCAGCTTTCTGCTATTGATTTTTCTATTTCCCCACAGAATGTGTACATTGCAGTCTTTTCACTTTTTACTGAGTGTCACTTGGCTCCTTCCAAGTGAGCAGTTTTTCCTGTTCTCTCCCCTTCACCTGCACGATGCTTTCCTCCCATCTTGCTGTTGGCTGTATCGTCATTTTTCAGTATATGTATTGTGTGCATTATTAGGACTATATAAATATTATTTTCAACTAAACCAAGTCCTATTGATTACATTTCCTTTCATTTTTTTGCTCCAGATCAAAAACAAATTTTTATGATTATTAAAGCATATTAATTATGCAGATCAATGGACTTCATTATGACATTTCCATACATGTATATGTTGTGTTTTGGGCCTGACCCCCTCCCTCCTCTTCTCTCTGGCCCTCCTCTGTCTCCCCTCCCATTTCCCTTTTCTAATGGTCTTTCTTCTGCTTTGGGGTCACCTATTGTTGTTGTTTCCATATGTGAGAGAAAGTGTGATATTTGACTTTCTATATCCAGCTTATTTCATTTAACATGAAACTCCATTTCCATCCATTTTCCTGTAAATGACATAATTTCACTCTTATTTACTGCTGAATAATACTTCATTGTGTATGTGTACACACACATAGACACACATCAGCTTTCTTTGTCCACTCATCAGTTGATGGGACCTTGGATGATTCCATTTCTTGGCCATTGTGAATGGTGCTGCCATAAACATGGGTATGCGGGTATCTCTCTTATATGCTGATTTCATCACCAGAAGTGATGTAGCTGAATCATATGTGAGTTGGGTGTGTGGTTTTGTTTGTTTGTTTGACCTCCATTCAGCGTTCCATGGTGGCTGGTGGGAATTTACCATTTACAGTTCCACCAGCACTATGTAAGGATTCCTTTTTCTCCACGTCCTCGCCAGCATTTGTTACTTTTGTTGTTGATGATAACCATTCTGACTGGGGTGAGGTGATACTCAGTGTGATTTTTGTTTTCATATCCCGGGTGGCTGGAGATGTTGAGCATTTTTTCATATATTTATTGGCCATTTGTACTTCTTTTCAGAAGTGCCTGTTCAGGCCATTTGCCCATTTTTGATTAGATCACTTGCTGTTTTGCTGTAGGTCGTCTCTTCCCTATTGATTGTTTCCTTTGCTGTGCAGAAGCTTTTTAATTGATGCAATCCCATCTGTCAATTCTTGTTTCTGTTTCCTGAGCTGATTTTCCTATTCTGGAAGTCATCGTCTCCATTATCTTGACGTGTTTCCCTTGTGTTTTCTTCTAGGGGTTTCAAATGTTCAGGTTTTACATTAAGGTCTTTGATCTATTTTGAGTTGATTTTTGTACAGAGTAAAAGATAGGGGGTCTAATTCTAACCTTCTCACATGTGGATATCCAGTTTTCCCAGCACTGTTTGTTGAAGAGGTTATCTTTTCCTCACTGTATGTTTTTAGTACCTTTGTCAAGAAATTAGTTGGTTGTTAATACATTTATTCCTGGGTCTCGTGTCCTTTCTTGTATGATGTTTTATTTCCAGGGATTTAATAGTTGCCTTTTTTCTTTCTTTTCTATGGTCCTTTCACTAATTAATTTTTGCTAAATGCTCATATAAAATAGAAAAACAGTCCAGCACAAATAAATCACAGGTTTCTTCTTTCCTTTCCCTTCCCTTCCTTCTCCCCTGCTCAGCCCTCTGCCTTTCTTCCTGGAACCATCTCTCTTCTGGTCCTCCGGGGTCTCCTCCTCCGTTTGGTCTGGTCACTCTCCAGGTCTCTTGCACAATGTTCATCATGACCCTCAGTTTGCCCAGATTCCGGGGACCCCTTCTTTCTCTCTGCTTTATTAAATTCCTTGTTTCCAAATTCCAACAACTTTTTTTGGCTGATTTTTTTCCAGTAGTTTCCCAAGAAAGGGACTATGGGAGATAAATTTTCTGTGTCCTTACATGTCTGAAAATGTTTTTATTCTGTTTTATATTTGATTAATAGATGGACTAGTGTAGAATTCTGGTTTAGGTGGATTTAATTCTCAGTTTTAGAAATATTGCTGTAATATCTTTTTAGGGGGCCGGTGGGTACCAGGCTTTGAACTCAGGCGAACTTAACCACTGAGCCACACCCACATCCCTATTTTGTATTTTATTTAGAGACAAGATCTCACTGAGTTGTTTAGCACCTCTCTTTTGCTGAGGCTGGCTTTAAACTCGTAATCCTCCTGCTTCAGCCTCCCGAACTGCTGGGATTACAGGCATGAACCACCGTGCCTGGCTTAATGTCTTCTTAACCTTTCCATTTTATTATTGAGACATGGAATGTCAGTTCTGACTCCTGGTCTTATATTTGACCTTATTTTCCTCTTGGCAAATTGTGTTCTGAAATTTTATGATGATATATGCCCTGGGGTGAGTAGTTTTTGCCAAGAGTACTAATGTAGGCCTTTTTAAAAATGTAAATTCATGTCTTTCACTTCCAAGAAATTTTCTTCTTTTATTTCTTTATTTTCTTCTGCTGTTACACAGATGATGCATGTACTAGATTGATCCTTATTTTTCTTGTCTTATTATCTCTTGGTTTTTTTGTTCTAATTTTCCAGACCTTTTTTTCCCTTGGTGTTGTCTTTTAACCTTTCTTGAAATTTTGTTCACTTGTAACACGTAAGAGGGTTTTTGAAATTTCTAGTTAATCTCTTTATAGCTTCTATTCTTGTTTTAAGGAGACAATATTTTCTCTCTCTTTAGATATTACTGTGGTATTGTTTTTATTTTTCTTGAGCTCCTTTTGTTGTTCCCTTTAATTCCCTTTTCAATATTTTGGTTGTTACTTTTTTACTGGAAGCTTCCTTCAGATACCTGGTGATTGCTGGAGCTCTTCTTATTTGAAAGCAGGCTCTGAGGGCCTGTAGGGAGTTCAGTGCTGGGCTAGTCTTCCCCAATGGATGGCCTTTACTTAGGCTGGGAAGTTGGGGACTGGTTGTTTGTCCAAATGTTGGTGTTTTTAGGTTGTTTCTTTTGGACAAATTCCTTGATCTGGAGAATCATCTTTCTGCCCTTGGGAGGGGGAGGATGGCTAAGTCTGGGCTACGAGGATCTAGGGAGCTGGATGAGGAAGGAGACAGTTCTCATCTTTCATTTCACAGATTCTTCATCGACTGTTCGGTGTGGTGCCTCACCCAGCCTTGCATGCCTGGAGTCTGGGAGTCTGGAATTTCTCTAAGTTATTTCCCCAGAGTATAAACCTCTCTTCTTCTGCAAAGGTTGGGTCAAGAGTCGGCCTGTCAGTGCATGTCGAGTTTAAAGAGTCTTGGGGCCAACAGTACCTCCAATTCCTGAGTCTTGTTATTATCCTTGAAAGGTTTAGCTGACTTGCTTACTCTATTTATTTGTATTTGCTTTGCTATGTAGTTTATTGTTTTTCTGTCTGTATTTCACTTGTTTAAACAAAGTTTTCCTTTTATTTATTTAAGACAGGGTCTTGCTATGTTACCTACCTGTATCTCAAACTCCTGGGCTCAATTGATTCTCCTGCCTCAACCTCCTGAGTGCGGGAACTATGTGCATGTGCTCTCATGCCCAACTGAAAATCTGTTTTTTTGTTTGTTTGTTTGTTTGTTTGTTTTTTGTTTTTGGTGGTCCTGGTGATTGAACCTAGGGCCTTCGAATGGCAAATAAATGCTCTATCCCAGCCCTGTGTTTTTAATTTTAATTCTTTATTTTTACATAGTTCAGATTAAAGTTCAAAAATGGTATGGAGTGTTTCTGTACACCCCTCATCCAGATTCCTCCATTGTTAATAATTCATCACAGTTGCTTTATCCTTTTTTTTATGTGTGTGTTTCTGAACATTTTAGAAGTTGCAGGGGTAATGCACTGTCACACCTAAAACGTTCTCAATACAGAAGTATGATACAGTTATCAAAAAGCATCAGGAAGTAGTATTGAGTTGTAGCTCAGTGGTAGAGTGCTTGCCTAGCATGTGAGAGGAGGCCCTGGGTTCAACCCCTAGTAGTGCAGCGGTGGGGGGGAGGAGTTAAAAAAAAAGAGGTAAACATTGACACATAGTATTATTATTTAACTATAGACATTATTTAGATTTTGTCAGTTAGCCTAGTGATGTTCATTATAGCAAAAGAGAATCTTAACCCATGCATTACATTAAATTGTATTTTCAGCCTTCTGTAGAATAGTTTCTCAAACTTTCTTTGCCTTGCATGATATTGACATTTTTTAAAAAGAACATGTTAGTTATTTTGCAAAATGTTCCTCAGTTTGAATTTATCTGATGCTTTTGCCCAATTTGATTCAAATTATACATTGTGGGCAGGAGTATCACAAAAGTAATGAATTATTGGGGTATCATTTAGGAGGGTTGTGATGTGAATTTGTTCCAATGCTGATAATGATAACTTGAGTCACACGTTTCTTCTGGGTTTCTGCAATGTCAATGTGCCATTCCCTGTCATCAGGTATCTCGTGGGGAAGGAGTTTGAGATTGTGCCAATAACCTGTTCCTCTTTAGACCTTCATCCCCTGACTTTAGCACTTCTTGAAGACTCTTGCCTGAATTGTTACAGTGGCTGCCAGTTAGTGATTTTCTTCTTATGTTCCATCCACTTTGGAGTGATGTTTCTTCTTTAACCTGAGGATTTTACCTTTAATACGTTTGGGAAAATTCTCATTTCCTCTGTGAGTATTCATGTCTGATTCTCACTCCTCTCTTCTCTGGAATCCTATTGAATTTGTGTTAGATTCTCCCGTTCTCTCCTGGCCTTTTGTTTTGTCAGTTTCACTTTGCTGTTTCTTGGATTTTCTTCGTTTTCTTTTCCCTCTACTACTGGATGATATTTTTCACATCCATTTTCCTGTTTCCTTCAGCTGTGACTAACATGTTTTTACCCATCTGTAGTGATTTAAATTTCAGAGTTTGTAAAGTTTGTCTGGTTCTACAAATCTGTCTCCCTGGCCTTTATTCCTACTGTCTTTTTCCCCCCTTATGTTTTTGATTCCTTCTTTATATCTTTAATCATTTGGGACATTTACTTTATATTCTCTGATTATTTTCTGAGTTCCGTGTCAGATCTCATCTTGTCATTCATCTTCTGCCTGTTGCTTTCGCTGTGTTGTTTCTCGATAGGTTTTATGATTTGAGAACGTGAGTTCATCTTCCCTGAGGTTCTGTGGAGATCTTTACAGCCTAGGGTAAAGGGATATTTCCCAGAGGAATTATTTGTTCACTTTTTTTTTTTTTTTGCTTCTTCTAGGCATTCCAGAGGTACCACAGAGATAAATCACTTTCCACCATTAATTCCTCAGTTGGTGTTTTCATTCTACAGAGTTCATTAAAGCCCAGACATGTTTGAAGACTGACTTCTGTTAAAGTTACTAAGAGGAACCTTCCAGCCCCATCAGTACCCCAAGCTCAGGTTCAGAAAGGAAAGTGAGTTTTGCTGCTTCCACATACTAGTTTCAGGCCGGCCTCTGATGGCGCAGGTCTTCAAGAGGTCTAATTTATTACCCAATGGTGTAATCTCAGCAACTGTATATCTCAGCAACTCAGGAGGCTGAGACAGGAGGATCACAAGTTCAAGGCCAGCCTCAGCAACTTAACAGTACCCTAAATAACTTGATAAGACCTTGTCTCAAAAAAAAAGTAATAAAAGTGCTGGGGACTTAGTGGTAAAACCCCCATCCGCCCCCCGGGTTCAATCCCCAGTATTAAAAAGAAAAAAAAGTTCTAGCTTATGTGTAAGTCTCACCTTGCTCTTCTAGAGCTCAAAGTCCTGTCTGCCCTGCCAGCATCAGCAGGCCCAGCAGCCATGCACCCCCCACCCCATGCCTCCAGCCCACCAGTCCTACCCGGTCAGCTCATCTAGTTTTCTCTTCAGTTTTGGTCCCAGGGACTTACCTTTTTTTCATGGCCTTGGCCGTATATTCAAAAGGATTTTATTTATACTCCATCCTGCATTTCTGCATGTTCTAGAATTATCTTCTAGAACTTTTTAATGCTGGTCAGTAGTGGTGCCCTTGCCTATCTCCTTTGGCCCTGAGGGTTCATGCCTGCTTTTCAGAGAGAAGCAGGGGTGACCATGGCAGACCAAACAGGAGGCCTTGTTAGAATTCCAGGGAAATTGAGATTAAGAAACGACCACATCGTGGGGATCCTCCTTCCTACTCTGTAGCTTTAATGATGGTGGCTGTGCCCTTATCAGCTGAACACTGAACAAATACGTTGATTTTCTTGGTCATGACTGTGTTGGTGTTTTGAGTGTGGGCGCCCTAGGCTGTAATTCAATCATTCCCAAGAGTTCCTGTTTACCAAGCCCGAGAAGCCAACCCGCTGCCAACACACATTTTTACACCCGCGCCCGAGAATGAGCTCCTCTTTCAAACTGTGTTTTCAAAGCATGGGGTGGTCGGTCAGGTGAAAGTGTGAATCTGTTTACCTCTCGTGTAAAGTAGCAGTGTAAGCCGTCGTTAACACTCTTGGACACTTTGGTTCTGGATTATAGATCAGCCTTGTTTGTTTGACTCAAACAAGTTACCAGATTTTTTGTTGAGACATTTCTTTCAGATGTTTTCAGTATACTTATGAAGTAACAGATCAGGGGAAATGGCTGCCTATTTGAAGACAGTATTCTAAAAATAATCCAAATCTTTTGCACCGTCAAACAGCTGAACCATTATTTTTAATATATCAAATCGTAAACCAATAAAATCAATGGTGTGGCATCTTAGCCAATATCTTAAGTAATCATACCATAGATATATTTAGTGAAATTTATTACTTGCAGACTGATATAACTCATGAATTATTAAAAGGATCAACATATGGAGCTCTCTCTTTCCTCATTCCAAATTCTTTTAATATGGCTTATGTTGAGCCATTTAACTGGCTTCTGTCCATCCCACTGATGGAGGCCATAGCCAGATGAGGCTCTTATAAATGTCTGGCTTCCTTTCCAAGCAAGAGGAGGATGAAATGTCAACTTTTTCCTCTACTACCTGAAAAGCAATCAGTGGCCACCCTTCCTGCTCTTCTTGACAGCAGTTTGGCATTAGAGAAGAAGGGTGGGCATTTAGCCAAATGCGAATTTCAGTGCTATATAAAGAAAAAATTGAAGTAGCTAAAACTTGCATAATAACAGGAATTTTCGGGAGGCACTCAGATGGGTTTAACCTGGAGCCTGCAGCAAGCTGACTACAGCCCAGACACTTCTGAACTGCAGGTTTTAGGCCCCTCTTTCCTGGCGATGATCTGAGTGACTCGAGGTCTCTCACTGCCTCAGAGGTGCAACAGTTTGCCCATCTGTCGCGCTGGGTTTAGGGCTGACGATAGTAGCCCTAGTAGAATAGCGTAACAGTTGGTGACCAATGACCGACTGGGGTCAAGGGCACTGAGTAGGACATTTTGGAATAAAACCTGAGTTCAAAAGCATTTATTAGTTTGACCTTGTGAGGTTTTTTTCCCCTAATATTTATTTTTTAGTTGTAGTTAGACACAATACCTTTATTTTATTTATTTTTATGTGGTGCTGAGGATCGAACCCAGGTCCTTACACGAGCTAGGTGAGCTCTCCACCACTGAGCCACAGCCATAGCCCCTTGAAGGTGCAGGGTTTTTTATCTTTATGAAATCCATTATCCTTGCCTATAAAATGGGAATAATGTTTATTTCATAGAACTCTTATGAAAAATTAATGATATAGTCTATGGGGAAGAATCTTAAAAAGTAAAGTGTTGTTAATGATAAGGCCACTAATACACCGGTCCTTTGGTGTGTATGTGAGGTTGGACCCAGGACCCTCATGGATACTAACACCCACTTACACTCAGGTTCCTTGTATAAAATGGCATGGTGTTTGCACATAACCTGTGCATACACTCCATGTACTTTAAATCACCTCTAGATTACTCCTAACCCTCATCCCACCTCAGCACTGTGTGAATGGTTGTTATACTGGGATTGTTTAGGAAATGATGGCAAGGAAAAAATGTCTGTATGTGTTCATACAGATGCAATTTTTAAAAAATATTTTTAAACCATAGTTGGTTGAATCTTTGGATGCGGAACCCTCCGGTACGGAGGGCTAACTAGGAATGCTTAGTCATATGGAAACGTAAACTTAGAATTGGACAGGCTCCTGGAGAGGAAAATTTAGAGATTTGCAGCAGGGTGTTGTTTGTACCCAGATCAGCGCTCTTACACCCTTTCTGTTGTCTTATCCTCGTGGCCCCAACAGCAGCATTCTGTGAACCCCATGCTTAGAGATTAAGGAAGTGAGCCATATTTATTTCAAGACCCACCTTATCCCCTCATTTTTTAGGTTAGGAAATGGAGGTCTGAAGCAGTGTGGCAGCTTATCTGATGTGCACATTCTCTGCCCACCCTTTCATCTATTTTAATGTACTCCTGAATTTCCATGACAGTTGTGTTTATCGTATGTATAAACTTGGCTCCCAAATTAAATAGGAAAGACAGTGGCACATAATTAGATTTACAGAGTAAATATAGGAAGACGTCTGACCAGGCTTTATGATGGACTAGATAGACTAAGTGGCCCTCCCAGGTGGACAGCTGAGTTGCTGAAGGAAGTGCTGTGAGGTGGCTTTCCCTGTTGTGACCTGGCTTGAGAGTGAGCTGAGTGCTGGCCCCTGAAACAAGGTGGGGCTGGCCACCCCGGGGAGTGGGAGCCACAGCCACTTTCACTGTGGAAATCTTTGCAGCTCTGGGTGATGTGCGGCTTTGCCCCGTCGCTGGGTCAGGTTGGGGATGGGGAGTGGGATTGGTCACTTGGGACCTGCCCAGTCTGGGAAGTCCCACAAGAGCTTCCTGGACAAAGCCAGGACTCAGAAGCTCTGTGCCTTCAGTGAGAGGATAAAGCACACCTGTCTGGAGAACTGCAGCCCCAGCCAACCGTGGTCACCAGTTCACACCACAGGTGTGGTCTCAGCAGGGAGTTTGGTGGAGCATGGCCCTGTGTTGCTGGGAACTGGCAGAAGCAGACACAGACCCTGCCTTGAGGAACCCACTTTCAGTCCATGAAGGTCCAGGGAAAACAAGTAGCCCATGTCAAAACCACAAAGCCAGGAAGAAATAAGGCAACATCCTACGTGAGAACCACTGGAGTCACAGGCCTGGAAGGACTTCCATTTGTTAGATATTCGATTCAGTTATTAGAACAAAGAAATAATAGATGGAAAATGTGGAGAAGGAAAGTGACCTGGAGGTCAGAGGGATAAGGTCCCACATTGTCTAATCAGAGTTACAGAAGGAAAAGAAGAAGCATTTCTGAAAGAAGAACAGCTGAGAATTTTTCAGTATTGTTAGTAACACCAAGCCATGGACCCAGGAAGATCAACAAACTCAGCAGAATAAGCAAAGTGAAGGCACAGCCCGGTGGCCATGGTGAACTGCAGCACAACAGTGGACACACAGAGCTTAAGAGCATGTGAAGGAAAAGGGATGAGAGTAGGGACGTCTGACCCACTCTGATGACCCCAAAGTCCATCTTTATGGTTCAGTATCTTTGCATATCAGAGTCAATGCCTGTCACTCCAGTGCACCCAAATGTCCACCGCACCTCATAGAAAGCTCATTTGTGAACAGCTAACTGTAAACAGGTTGCAGAAATTGAGAGTTGATGACCTGCTGTCTTTCTTGGTTGTCTGAAACCTAAGAGGACTTCTAGCCTTTGCTTTTCTTCATCTTCCATGTGTCTTTTTCGTGTGTAAGCTGGGAGTTTGGTATGATTTAGTATGATTCCTATTTTTCAGAACAACCATTATTGTTGGGGAGTGAACTGAATTAAAGACATGAGGCAGCAGGTAGACCTCACTCTTGATCTTTTCTCTTGAGCTAAGAGATTCTTGTTGAAGACATCCTGAGGTCTGTGACTCTCTGGTTTCCCCACTCAGCCCACACCCGGGAGAGTCCCATGGGTAATTGGGGCTGTGGAGGCTTAATGGTTAAGTCAGCACCGGCCACATTACTGATTGCCCCTTTCAAATCTCCCAGTAGCCATTAACATAAATATCATCTCACCACTTGGACAAGGGACACCACCCTTAAGCGTCAGTGATACGGTGCTGGTGATTAACCCCCTCGTGGCTGTTTGCTCCAGAGGCCTTAGGTATATCCACTGATGGGAAGTCTCTTTGAACTTAGAGGAGAAACGAAGGGGTTAACTCCTTTTGGTTTTGCCCTTTGACCACTTCAGGATGAGAGGCATGATGAAATACTTTTCAAAGTCTTCAGTGGAAACACATCATGCATAATTGGAGCAAAAAAGAATAAATCAAAGCTTTTCCCCCTTTTAGTCTGGTAATTCATAATTGAAACCACATTGAGGTAAGGGTTGGTAACTTCAAAACAGCCAAGAAAAGTACCCTTTCTATCAAGGTAGGAATAGGTAAGGCTGCTCATTACCAGGCTCAAAGCTTCTGTGCAGCAGGCCCCTTCTCTCTCTCTCCCTTTCTTCTCTGACTTCTCGTTCTTTCAGGCAAAATACCTCCATTCAAATCAAATATGGGTTGACTCAGATGTCTGCCGAAAGCTGCTAGTTTCACAGGAAGCTGTGTACAATCAACCGCCCCCCACCAACAGTGACCAGTGGTAGTGAGATGCTGAACCACCTGTGTTTTACTTGGTGCCTCCTGTGCTAGAGCTTGGCTGGGGTTGGCTGAGCGCATCTGTCCTAGGCAGGACAGGTAGTTGTCCTCACTCGTGACTCTGCAGTCCTCACCTAGCTCTAGCAAGAGATTCAGAAGCTAGCACAAGCCATTCCTGTGCACTGTGCTTCCTGTTTTCTGTAGCCAGGATGGCTGTGGTCAGGCTCAGGTAGGGCTGCTGGGACCTTTTCAGCTGTGAGAAGGTGAAACAAGACCGCAGTGGGGCCGAGAGCTGCTTCTGGGTTGGATTGCTGGAGGTACAGCTGATTGCCAAGAGTTTGGGTCTCTTTCTGAAGGGGAAACTCTTCTCCTGAGGGTTGACTTCTAAGCTTAGTCTCCTAAGGACTTTCTTTCAAGACATCCTGAAACCTGAGCCACCAACTCCCTCTTGCTGGTTTGGAAAGCACCAGAGCTTTCCAGAAAGTGAAGGAAAGAACTTCCCGACTGTAGCCTTGTGACCTGATCCTTGTTGAGGCTGTGAGGGTTACTTTGATGTGACTGCAATTTAGCAATGCAGGATTTCTTATTGGAGCTTCTATAATTAATATGCATTGTCTGCCTGAGAAGTGGAGGTGGGAGGGTGGGCCAAAGATGAACAAGGCAGAGGCCCGCGCACGGTCACGTAACACAACCACTGCTTCAGTTTTCTCCTTCCATCCTTGAGCAGCTCCCTGGAGTCTGTGTGGAAATTGCATTGAAGCAGGACTCCGAGATGCTGCTCTGGTGGCCGGGCCTTGCCTCTTCCCAGGCCTCTGTTGCCAGGTGCCTGTTTCTGTGCCCCTCTGGCCACAGTGGAGGTTTAATCAGGCATCAGTTAATTGCCAGCATTGTTTGCCTTTTCCCTGGCAGAAGTCAGAGTCTTGAGTAAATTACGGAGGTTTAAATTTGCCTGGTTTCCTGCAGAAAGTGAGGTCAAGAGGTCCCAGACTGTAGACACTCTCTGTGGCCAGCCAGCAGGGGGTCAGTTCTGAAGGGTATTTTGGAGGTGACTAAATGTCGTTTTTTAAATGTCCCTCTCCAGTAGGATTTTCTCTGGGGGTTGGTTTGTTGACCTTCCCCAGTGGAGCAGAGCCTCTGTGAAGGCGTGCACCCCAATTAAAGCAGCCTTTCTCCACTGAGTTCCTAGGGCAAATGGGATTATGTCTGAGGAGGGGAAAAGCAATTGGCACCGAAGCCTCATCATGGATGGGCATTTCCTACTTACGACCTTTTGAATTAGAACATGAAGGTAGCTGTGCTAATTTATCAGTAAAATGATACTTAGAAAAGTTTCAAAAGAAAGAATAAAGCTGATTGTGTGACTTTTTAAAAGTTTCTGCCACACAGGGCTCCTCACGGTATGTCTTCAGCTGCCTGAGTCCCCTCGTCTCAGCTCCCCTGCTCGTTGGGACTGACCCTGTTGGACCTGTGGCTTCCTGCGTGTCTCTTTGAGCACCCTGTTCAGTGCGCCAGCATCTTGGGCCAGTCTGCTCCTGCAGCTCCTGCAGATGCTCAGGGCTGCCTGTCTCCCGCGGTAGCTGGAGGTTGTACGGGCCTCTGTGCTTCCGTCTGAGGATGCCCCGTACCTTGTGCTTAGAATTCTGCACTGTGATTTGCCTTTTCACCTATCTGTCTTCCCCACCCGATTATGAGTATTTTGAGAGGAAGAAATTAGTTCATCTTTTCATTTTAACGTCATCCCAGGCTTAAACTCTACGGTCAGGGAGAGGCAACTAAATGAATGAACATGGGGAGTGCTGATGCCCGTGTGCTAGCAGGCAGGCAGGCAGGAGGAGTCCACGTTGGGATGAGCAGGGAGAGGGTTGGGTTTGGTTTCAGCTGCACTCACGGCCTCTGTGCTGAGCTCTTTGCTAGGTATTTGGGTGCGTAGTCTCATTTAGTCATCGTTACTTAGGGATGTAGGTACTGGGGTCCCGTTTTACAGATAAGGTACTGATGCTGCTCACAGAAGTAACTTCACAAAAAGAGTAAATGGAAAGAAAGGCCCAGGTGAAAGCCCTCATCAAACATCCCTATAAAATTCCATACTTTAGGGGCTGGGGTTGTGGCTCAGCAGTAGAACACTCGCCTAGCATGTGCAAGGCCCTGAGTTTGATCCTCAGCACCACGTAAAAATAAATAAAATAAAGTAATTGTGTCCAACTACAACTAAAAATAAATAATTTTTTAAAAAATTCTATGCTTCAGCTTCTTGGTAAATGCAATAAAATGAACCAAGTTGGGGAACATTTCAAAGCATCCCTCATTTGAGTGTGGGCCCCTGATCCTATATATACTTGAGGAGCAGATAGAACGTAACCTGTACCCTCTGGGACCTACTAATTTTTTTTCAGCAAAGTTTTGAGTAGCGGTAGGTACTGTGCTCGGTACTGTGTGTTATGGCTCTTGCTTTCATAAAGCTGAAACAGAGAGTAAAGAAAAAGAGAAAGTGCTGGAAATAAAGACTATATTTGAGAGGAATAAGTAGAGGTAGGATCTAGATAAAGCAGGCCTTTAAAGCATGTGAAGTAACAACCGAGGAGGAATGATTTCCTCTAGAACTCTGATGCTGAAGGGCTCTCGGGTGGCTTAGGTGAGGCATGCAGAGAGCAAAGCCCGGAGAGAGGGTTACTCACGTGTGATCAGCGCTGGCTGCTGTTTTTCCGCTGTTGTATGTGTGGGGTGTGTTATGTGTACCGCGTCGTCTCGCCTAGGAGGTGGTGGTGGTAGAGTTTTATAGGCAGAAAATCTGAGGCACAGGAGAGCCATGTGCTTTGCTGGGTCATGGCTGGTGAGTGGAAGAACCTGACTGGGACCACTGATCCCCGCGTTGCCCCAGACACAAAGGCTCCCTTTGGAGCTGTTTGCATTTATGCTGGCCGTGTGTCCCCCAGCTGAGCACCAGGCAGCTCTCCATGGCTCCTCTGCTGCCTGCTGCCCCCCCCAACCGTGTCCATGTCATTCTGTGTTCATGGGACATCGTGGGTGGGATGTCAGTGCTGTCGTGTCCCTGTGCTATCTCCCTGACATGCTGCTTTCTCCAGTTCTCAAGCCCTACCTGGGGGGCAGGTGGGTGGTGTGGAAAAGTTAGACACCAGGAAAAGCCACTGTCCACTTCCCTGCCCGGCATCCCTTCCTGTCCTCCCCCTTCCCTAACAACCCACTTCCCAAATGGAGCCGGCAGATTCACCACGAGACCAGACCCATTGTCTTCTGGAGGCACTGGGCAGAACTGGGACGTCTTTCCAGGGACTCCTCGGTTTCTATTCTGGGGCATTCCTTTTCAGAAACCAAACTCCACCCCGCTCAGGGAACTTTCTTTTCTCTGAGTGTCACGATGGTTTTTAGGTGTGTTGGTTTCTCCTCCCTTCTCCCCTAGAACAGACCGCATTTTGTTGGAGCTGTAATAGTTTTTCCCTCTGTATCAGTGGTGTATTTACCTTTCTAAATGTATGTGCTTGCTTTGTCAGAGTGTCATATATTTGGAGTGTTTATGTACTCTCGGAAGTAGTATTTGGGTGGGTTCTTGCTTGTTGGTCCATTTGATAACAGGATTCAGAATTTTCAGGAGTTTTGTCCAGAGAGGAGCTAGGAGAGGTGGAGCTGGCGTTCCCCACACTTCCCCTTCTGAAGTCTGTGCGGTAGCAGCGCGATCTCTGTATTCTGCGGGTTGGTAAAGGAGTACGGGTGGGGAGTGCAGGGAGGGCCACCCAGCTGGTGTTTTGGAGTCAGGTGGCTTGGGCTGTTGTCCTCGTTCCATGACTTCCAGGTCACACAGCCTTGACTACTCTCCACTATTCTTACTCCTACAGTTCCATCACCTGTAAAAGGAAGCTACCACCATAACTGTCTTGAGCTTGTTGTGGGTCTTAGTTGAGCTAATACATGTCAAGCATAGTGCCTCACACTTAGTAAATGCTCAGTAAATCTTGACTGTTTCAGTATCACACATTAGATTATCTTATGCACATCTTTAAAAATCCTTTTAGTCTCTTTTCCGTTTAAAATGGTATCCATCAAGTGTAGAGCAGGGAGTATCGTATCAGGAAGGCCAGGGGTGGGTTGAGGATGGTAATGGCAGGTAGACATGAACCATCCTTTGGGAATTAATTGCAGCCTAAACGTGGAGCTACTTACTGAATTCAGTTTCCATAAAAGTCGGGAAGATATGAAGAATAAGACTCAGGTCGAAAACTGAAAAGGGTTCCTAGAAATGTAGTCAGATGCTAGGGCATAAATACAAAAATCTGGGGTCTCCCTGAGACATTACCAGTGCGTAACATCATGGGAACAAGGTTGCACTGGAGAGATAACCTTTCTATTGGGTCTCTTGGTTGTGAGAGTCAATTATGGCATCCTGTGGGCATTTCAGCCTTAATGTGCTGATTACATCAGGACTCCAGGAATCCCCCCCTCCTGCAGTCCCTCCCATGTGCAGCCCATGTGCTTGTGTACATCTCCTGCCCCGCGCTGCTCTGTCTGGCAAGCAGCTGTAGTCAGAGACTGGGGATGGGTGTCCGTTCGTGGTATGGATGCATGGATAGGGGACATGGGGAATCCAGAGTGTGGAGAGGGAGTTGGTCCTGAGCTTTAAACATGCTAACCTGATCATGAGCATAATCAGTGCTATTGCGTTATATACTTACAAATGTTTAAAATGGAAAATCAAATTGTGTGTATTACCAGTTTCAAAAAACCAATAGGCCAAAACCCTTATAGTCTTTAAATAGGTGGATTATATAGTTTATGAACTATATCCCAATAAAGCTGTCAAAAAGTATAAGAACATTTTAATAAGCTTTTCCTGTTTAGTATTAGTACAAAGGTTTTTTTTTTTTTGCTTACATTGCTATGTTTAGATAATTTAATGTTTTATTGGTAGGAGAGAGATTGGATTTCTTTTATTCCTTTTTAAATTTTATTTTGAACAAATTTCAGACTTAGAAGTTTGAGAACTGTTCAGTGAACTCATGCCCGCCACCAAGAGCCACACACTGTGAGCAGCGCCTCAGTCCCCTGTGCAGCAGTGCGTGCCCTGAGGTGCCCTGAGGTGGTGATGGTTCTGGGTGCTGTGTCTGCCTCTGTCCCTTTTGTTGGCCCCACTGTGCTCTCTGTCCTCTGAAGTCCTCGCCTCTTCCGTCTTGCGCACTGACACTACTCCGTTTCTTTGGTAGAGCCGTTTCCTCCCTCCCCGGTGTGTTCTTTTCCTGGAGTCTCCTATTAAGTGGATGCTGGACCTCCTGGATTTTCTCCCCTGCTCTCTCGTATTCCTCAGCTGTCTTCCTGGTCCCTGGAATGCAGTAAATTGTCTTCATCTCAGAATCCTGCCCATTTAAAGAAACTTTAAACTATCATGTTTTTCATGTCCAAGAGTTCTTTCCATCTTTGATAGATCCTTTTAAATAAAAATAGCAATTTATTCTTTCTCATAGATTAAAAAATATTTATCTCCCCAAAGATATAACTTGCTGTTGGTTGATTTTAATTTCCTTCTGCTGCCTCGGGTCTGTTTGCTCTGAGTGCCTTTTTTCTTTGCTCCTTTGGTTTCTGTCACTCCCACCGAAGATGCTCTTGAGATATCTGTGATGCTAGAATCTGTTCATGATGAAGAGGGGGACACTAAAAGCTGAGAGGAGTACTCTGTGTGGCCCACTCATGGCTGGAGGGTGTCGCCGGCAGACGGTGTGCCAGGCTGGCTGCATGGCTTCAGGGCTTGGGAACGGAAGGGGAGGAAGGCTGCAGGCTCCCCACTCGTCGGGTGGGCTGTGATGTGTGTGCCTCAGCTGTGCCTGTGTTCCAAGTCTGAAGCGTCAGTCTCCTCAGGGAACATAGCTGGGCTGTGGCAAAGAGTGACACTCTGGCTGCATCTGGTAAGGGCAGGCTTGTGGTTCTGGGTCTCCAGCTGCTTCTGGTAGAGGTTTCTGAGCAGTCCTCGGTCACCTTGCCACTCCTCCACCTCACAAGGCACCGGGCGACCTGGCGAGCTTACCTCCTGAGCCTCTCAGGGCACCCCTTCCCAGGTCCCCTCCGGCCCTTGGGCCCTTCTCCAGCCCTCTGTGTGCATCAGCTGCCATGCTGCTGATTTGGGGCGGAAGGAGGCAGGTGTGTGTTGTGACCTGTCATGTCTAACTCAGTCTCTTCTCTGCTCCCTTTTCACTGGTCTAGAGCCCAGGTTAATCCAGGGGACCCCATGCAGGCTGTGCGGGGGGAAGACTGAACGGCCACGAGGCTCTTGCCATGATGGTGGTGAAAGCAGTCAGCTGCACGGCTGGGTTTGCCGGTGGCTGGGGTCAGCCTCCTGCTGCAGCGCCTTCCCTAACCTTCTGACCTGTCCTTTTGCAGAAGTGGGGCAGTGTGAGCAACCCGCTCTTCCTCCCGCTGATCCCGCCACAGTCGCAGGGGTTCACCGCCATTGTCCTCACCTACGACCGGGTCGAGAGCCTCTTCCGCGTCATCACCGAGGTGTCCAAGGTGCCCAGTCTGTCCAAGCTGCTGGTCGTCTGGAATAATCAGAATAAAAACCCCCCAGAAGGTAAGAAGAGTGAGGAAGATGCATTTAGGAGGCCCTACCTCAGGCGTTGGCCAACTCTCTGCTGAATGGACTGTGGATGGCCAAGTGATGCCAGTTAGTTTGAAATGAATCTTCCCTTTGCCAGTAACAATGTCATCTGTGAGGCAGCATGACCCCGCTTCTCTCTTCCCCATCGTCTCGTTCCTTTCTAAGGTGGCCTGTTTAACTCCAAGCCCTGGCACGCTCTGTAGCCACACGTGTTTGAGGGCTGAGGGGCGATAGGATCAAAGGCGACCAGCCCTGGGAAACAGATCTCAGCCCCCGGCCATCCCAGCTGATTTGTTTACATGGAAACTCAGTTTAAGAGGCATCAGTCTTCTCCTTCCTTATCTCAGCTCTGATGCCGTGCTGTCCTTCAAAACCCACTGAGCAGGATGGCCTCCCTTCCACAGGGAAGGCGGGCGGGCAGTGGAGGCCGGGACTCAGCTCTTGAAGGGAGCTCGAACTGCACGCTGCCACCGCGTCCTCCTTAGTCACTCTGGCCCTCACCTGGGCCACCCATGTAATCTGCTGGCTGGCAGCTAGGATCGCAGACTGTTTGATTAATTGGATTTGTTTTTAATTCGGGACGCATAGAGAACGTTCCACCTGCATTTGGTTTCTCATTCGGTCTGTCTATTACTGATCCTAATCCCAGGGACTTCAAAGCTCCTGCCATTTATAGCCTATTAAAGCCAGGAAGTTTCTGATGGATTAGAGCAAGGAATGAGTTTGAAGTTTGTAATGTGCACCACTGTCACCGATAAGGTCTAGTTTATTGCCTGACAGTAGTATCTGTGCTTTTTATGGCTAGTCCTTTTAATTGGTTATACTGAAGTCAGGAGAGTTGACCCTAGAAACTTCCAGTAGTAGATCTGTAGTCTAGGCCGGAATGAGACCATATTTCTGTCTCTGTTAGGCAAATCAGAATTTGCTCAATAAAATTCTTTAGTGTGTCCTGAGACGTTTGAAAAATTGTACTTCATGAGATTTTTGTTTTCTGAAAGAATCATCTGCTCTCTTTAGGTTCACAGAGTGCCAGGATGAGTGAATCAAATGCCTATTCTGGCAAGAATCCTATAATGTAGCTGAAGCATAGCTGCTTTTATCATTACTATTATTGCTGACCAGTTTTCTGGTCCGGGGTTTTTTCTTTGCCACCTCACTGCAGCACGGTCAGTTTTCTGGGTTTTGCTGTGTTTGGCTTCTAATAAAGGAGAAGGAGAGGGAGAGGTGGAAAGGAAGGCGCTGGCGTCACCTAAGGAGGGAGGAAGAGCCAGCGGGGCAGAGATGGAGGAGCCCCAGAGGATCTGTGTGGTGGGCAGGGTGGGCAGGGCCCTGCACAGGCGGCCTTTCCCAGGGAGGTGGGTCGGACCTCTGCTTTGCTTGTCGGGCCCTTGATGGGTCGTGTGCACTGTGGAGGGAATGTCCCTGTCACTGTGTTCATTCTCATGTATTTGCGCCTCCAGCTTAGCCCACAGCCCTCCTGCAGGGAAGGTGGAGTGGCAGGATCTGGAGCAGAGGCCAGGGACACACTGGTGACCGCCCATTCCAGAACACCTGTGTGTTCTCAAACACCGCCGAGTGCTCTGTAACACATGCAGTTATCACTTGCCAATCAGAAATAAAACAAAACTAAAAAAATGCCAAGGAGCCTTCTTATACCCCTGCTTATCAGCCTCTTTGGGCATAAAGTGAACTCAGCATTGTGAGTTGGAGTCACTCTTCGGGGCAGGTGTGGGAAAGGAGGAATCTTTTTCTTATGTCTCAGCCCAGGCTTGTGCGCTGGCATGGCTAAAGGCAGAGTGTGGGCCAGCTTTGGAGCTGGGTGTTCAGTTTTAATTTTTGGTAGACCCTACTAAAGAGTAGTGGTTAATTTTATGACTGAGAGTTTAGTTTATTTTTTAAATATTTTGGCTCTAGGGAAGAAAGAGAACCCTTAACTGATGAGGCCCTCATTTTGACACGTGTTTATGGACTGGCTTTTTTCTGACGGTGGTTTTCAGGTTGGGGCTCTGGCTCTCGCAGTGCAGCTGTTGGGGGAACACGAACCACGCTGATCTTCTGTGGGCGTGTTCAGTTGGTCAAGGGGCCGTCAGCTCTGGTCCTCCTGCCAGCAAACGCATCTGATGTTCCAAGTGTAGCATTAAAAAAAAAAAAGGCTTTGAAATTTTAGAGGTGAAAGTGATGTTTTTCACTTTCTCTACATTTACTAAAATAAATATTGTGGTTCACGCGTCTACTGTTGGGAGGGCTGGTGCAGGCGGCAGTCTGCGCCCTCCCACTTTTTTTCCTGGATCCAACCAAGTACTTTTTTCTTTTGGTTACAGTTAACTCTAAATGGCTAGGTTTGAAGTTTAAGTAAATATTGAAGAGTAGGCAATAGAACTCTCTAGTGAGCTTTCATCACAGCAGTTTTGAGCTCTGTCAATATAAAGACAGGCTCCTGCTTTTCCCTCCTAGCTCCTCAGTTGCCGAGCCTGGTAAAGGTTGAGTTCGTCTGCATGGGCCCAGCCTTTGCCTGGAGGAAGCTGTAGCACTGTACACTTCAGAAAGGGGAACTCAGCCTGTAGCCTTAATTAATCCAGGTATAGGTGTGAATTGACATTAAGGGACCCCCAGCTTCAGATGTTTCCCTCACAGTCCTTAGTGGGCAGGGTGGGCGCTGTCAGGACGGTCAACCCAACAGGGCAGCAGGAGCCAAAGCAGCAGCTACCTTCCGTTGAGCTGCATTCAGGGTCCTGGGCACCAACTTTACACTGAGCAACTTGGGGACTTCTGAAGCAGGCTAAAGAGTTTTTGTGTGGAGATAATCTAATATTTTACTTTGTGTATATGACAGTGATTGGCAGGATAGGCTTGGGGTCATCTTCAGCCAACCTGAATGTACTGTAGTACTTTTGTCAAGTTACAGAGAATTCCTCTCTCACATCTCTCTCAGCATCCAACATGGAGAAAACTATTAATTAATATACTTTTAAAAAGACCTGTGTCTGCCAAGTGTGATGGCACACACCTGTAACCCCAGCTGCTGGGGAGGCTGGGGCAGGAGGACTGCAAGTTCAAGGCCGCTTCAGCAACTTACGGAGACCCTGTCTCTAAATAAAAATATAAAAAGAGCTGGGGTATAGCTCAGTGGTTAAAGCACCCCTAGGTTCAATCCCTGGTACAAAAAAAAAAAAAAAAAAAAAGGGTCCTTGACACAAGGAGTTCTTTTTCTCCCAGGAGCTGGGCCAAAGCTCATACTGTGAAACTAACAGGTCACCTGTCTCAGCTGTTTATCTTTCAGAAATTCAGCAGTGCCTTTGAAGAACCATTTTTTAAGTTACTTTATGTGAATAAAAGGTGACACTTGTAAAGTTTTGCCTGCTGTAGTTCCACAGGATGAGATATGAGATGCAAGGGCATGCTGTTGCATTTGGAGTTTGAAGGAGTTAGGCCTCATCTAGGCTCTGCAACAGAGCAGAGCCTGGGGATTTCCAGCCTTGACACTGTTTCCTTCTGTGTCCTGTCTGGACCTCTTTAAGGTATCAGCAGAGAAGTGGAGTTCCTAGGGCTTCCCAGCCTCCCCCTCTGCAGATGGTGATGGAGCAGTGTTGTGGCTGGTCAGTGCACGCTGCTCTACCCAGGAAGGAGGCCGCGCTGGGATGAGGAGTGGAGAAGACTTTGTACGTGTTACCTCCAGTCCTTATGACAAGCCTGTGAGGAAGCTGTCATTATCCCCATTTTATATAAATAAGAAAGTGAAACTCAGTCAGTGATCTGCCTGAATCAAAAGCAGCAAGGGGCAGAGACAGAAGTTAGCACGGGTCTCTCTCAGTCGGAAGCTCCTGCCAACTGCATCCTTTTAGATGACCGTTTCAGTGCAGGAAAACCCTGGCTCTCGTCTGTCTCCTCTCTGATTTGGGATCATATAGAGGAACTAGCTTCTTGTTAGGGCTCACAGAGAGACAGAGGATCATTCTATTCAGTACTAATGGGGAGAGAAGTCTCTTCCCTTTTCACAAATCTGCCTTGCAGTTCTCTTCACCCTCTGTAGTCCCAGTCCTAATTTTTTTAAAAAAGGTAAACTTTCCAGAATTAAAATTTCCTGTCAGGGTCATAGTATTAAGGGCATGGCTGCCCACTTGTCCCTGACCTCCATAGGGGGACACTGAAGCCTTCCCTGTCATGGAAGTCGAGCTCATTTGAAAAAGGAAAGAGTCCAGGAAGCTGGGAGTTCCCTTTAGAACCTGTTAGATGGTGGTCCTTGGACACTTGGCCACTGAAATGGAGGCTCCTTCTGTGGAAGCTGCCCGCTCCACAGACCTAGCCTACGAGGGAGGAGGCGTCACGTTTCTAACACAGCCGTGATTCATTCTGCATTTCCATCTGTGCCCCATATCATCCCCCTGGCTTTCATCACTCTCTAAAACTTCCCATCAAAGACTTCACAGGAGCAAGTCAGCTCCCTGGGGACGTTGTCTCAAGTAATTCTTTGGATACATGTAGCTGGAGAGCGTGGAAGTGCCTATCGGGCCAACATGCCATCCACGCCCTGGGCGAGAGCCCACCGTCCATCATGGGGGCTTGTTTCTGCTCCCCCAGAGCAGCAGACCTGTTCTCTACCCATGGGGGAAAGGAGCTGTTAGTTACCCTGGGGAAGTGACACGGCAGAGATTCCGTGTCACTTAGTTTTGTGAGCACATGAGACGCTCTGAGTTCTGGGGCAGGGGTTCATCTAAACATGGACATGGGTAGCATGAGCTTGGCCACCACTACGCCAGGCTCGAGAAACCCTCTGGTTCTGGCAGCAGACACAGACTTTCAAGGGAAACATAGCTGACCTCGGGCGGGTATCTGCCATGCGCTGCCAGGAGCTGTGCAGCTGAGCACCTGCGGTCCCGCTCAGTTGGTCATACAAAGGGGGTCGCCAGTCCTGCCCCACAGTCGAAGAAGCAGGCTCAACGTGGTAGACCTGTCTGGGTTGTCCAGCTGGCTAACAGGAGGCCTAGGCTGTTGCACGACTGTGTTCTTGCTGTGTTTGCTGCTGTTCTCTGGAGTCCTGGGCCCACAGAGCTATTTTCTTTAGTCCTTCAATCTGACCAAAGTTCACAAATTTCAGGCAAAAGGATGTCTTGTGTTGCTGAAGTCATTTCAGTCCATCTGAAGATAGTTTGCAACATCAGGAAACTCTTGCCCCGTAACTCACCTAGTGAAAGTTAGGGTTCATAACTGGAGACCATGGGGAAAATTCCCTTTCATCTGCACTACAGTCAAGGTTCCGTTAGAAGACAGAAACCACACGGTGATTTGAATAGGAAAATTTTAATATAAATAGTGATAAACATACAACAGGATTTGTCTATTAACCTGATAAAGAGAACTTTAAGATCATAGGAAGCTACATACACATATGGTTACACTACTGGAGGGACTACACCAGGGGCAGCCAGAGGAATGAGGAGTTATGCTGCATTTGTGGACAATATGTAAAAACGCAATCTACTGTCATGAACAACTAATTAGAACAAATTTAAAAATTTTTAAAAAGAGACTATAGGAAGTGACCCTGGGAGCCCAGTCACCCACTGGGCCTGAGGTTCCACTGTGTTGGGAAGAGCAGAGCGGGGGCCCAATGCCTGGGGAAGCTTGCTCAGTGCCGCAGACCAAGACTGAAAGCAGGAAACCAGCCCTGCTCAGACTCCCACGGAACCCCATGGCAGCAGCCTGGGGTGGGACAGGGCTTGCTGGAAACTGGCAAGGGCTGCAGTGGAACCCACCCAGAGATGCCCAGAACCCACCCAAACTGTCTTCAGATGGACTGAAATGATTTCAGCAACTCAAGGCAGCTCAGACGTGGAAAAGGTGCAGCAGGACCGCAGAAAAGCCCCTTCCTCCTGCGTGTGAAGTGCTTTGAGCTTCTCGGTCACTTTGAAGGGCATGAAGGAATTCTGAATCCAAAACGTTTGAGTACCAGTGGTCTAGAATGTAGGGCTGTCACCTTCAGCTGGAGAGTATAAGTCATGGTTTAAAGGATCTGGGAATAGTAGCTGTGTGTCGGGGATTTTATTTATCTGAGGTAAGAAGTGAGATGCAGGGAAGGAGGATGCCTGCTGGTGAGGGTGGTTGGACCTTCTGAGTTCTGCTCCAGATGGGGGGAAGCAGGGAGCTGCGCTGGCCTCATTGTTCATTAGCTGTGTATTGCCAGACAAGTTCCTTAACCTCTCTGAGTCATATAAATACTACATTATAAATAATTTCTGCCTCTTAGGATTGTCAGGAGGGTTGAATGACAGTAAAGGATCTGGCACGTATCACTTAAGTAATCAAGGTCCCCATCTCTGCTTATTTAATTATATGAGAAGAAGGGACTTGCTTGAGATGCATAGTTGATGCAGAACGCACGTCTGGGTCTCTCATTTATCCCAGAGATACTTACTGATGATGTGCCGGGAATGAAGCTAGAAGTGGCTGCTGTCATAGTAAGTGGCCGTAATCCATTGCCCTGTTTCTTTGGTCTCATGTTCAGCCCTTTCCCAAACATACTTTTTTGGAATTGACCACTTTTTTAGGTTCTTTGCTGTAGGCTTTTTTGAAATTCAGCTGATCTTCCTTGACCCCAGGGCCTGCCCCTTCACAGCCCCCTCAGGACCGTAGCAGGGCCGCAGCAGTGCCCTGGACAGCTGGGCTGCCTCTTCCCCTGGCCTTCTCTGTCTCCTTCAGTGTGGTGACTTGGGAGTGGACACAGGCACCTTGGGGCCTCATGACCCACAAAAATTAGATATTCCCCTTGATTACATAATGCGTTTTTTGAAATTAGTGTGCCACTGGGCCTTCCTGTTCTTGACAGATGTTATGTGAACAATGAACTGCCTCCCCGAGGAACCCCAGGTCTGTGGACATTGCTACTGTAACAGAGAAAGACTAACTTCATGTTCTGCTAAATGCCGCATTCAAAAGCAAAAACCTATGATTGAATTGCTCCAGTCATTTCAAAGAAGAATGGGAAAAAAATGAGAGGCAAGACATGGGTTGGTATTTCTTCATTATACAAAAAAATCCCATATAGCTGGACCTGGAAATTGGATATTTACCCTGTGAATTGATTGTGCTGAGAAACCAAACCTAGTGAGTCGGGGAGGAAGGAATGAAGTGCTAGGCCTTGGTCAAGTGCTATGTGCTCTTGGGCCGGAGGGTCTGGCTGGTCTGTGACCAGCTGGTCTGGGACCAGCCTGGAGGGCTCTGGGAGCCCAGTGTGCTAGCTGAAGGCACGGGGCTTCCTGGCATAGCTTCAGGCAGGTTCTGAGCGGGGCATGGGGTCAAGGAGGTGTGTTGCAGAGTCTTTGCCCGAGGTGGTGGAGTTCTGATACTAAAGTGAGGTCCTGAGCCCCTCTCCTCCTGTCTTCATGACCTGGGTCGAGTAGTTTCACTTCTCTGCCTCTCAGTTGTGAGCCGGAGCCAATGAACTTATCATGGTTAAGGCAGTGTTATAGTTAGTAGTGTTGTAAGGATGCGGAGAGGGTAGAAATACATGCATGTACAATTCACAATAGCAAGACTGTGGAAGCAACCTAGATGCCCTTCAATAGACGAATGGATAAAAAAAAAATGTGGCATTTATACACAATGGAGTATTACTCTGCATTAAAAAATGACAAAAATCATAGAATTTGGAGGGAAATGGATGGCATTAGAGCAGATTATGCTAAGTGAAGCTAGCCAATCCCTAAAAAACAAATGCCAAATGTCTTCTTTGATATAAGGAGAGTAACTAAGAACAGAGTAGGGAAGAAGAGCATGAGAAGAAGATTAACATTAAACAGGGATGAGAGGTGGGAGGGAAAGGGAGAGAGAAGGGAAATTGCATGGAAATGGAAGGAGACCCTCAGGGTATTACATACAAGAGGAAGTGAGGGGAAAGGGAAAAATAATACAAGGGGGAGAAATGAATTAGAGTAGAGGGGGTAGAGAGAGAAGAGGGGAGGGGAGGGGAGGGGAGGGGGGAGAGTAGAGGATAGGAAAGGCAGCAGAATACAACAGACACGAGTATGGCAATATGTAAATCAATGGAAGTATAACTGATGTGATTCTGCAATCTGTATACGGGATAAAAATGGGAGTTCATAACCCACTTGAATCAAAGTGTGAAATATGATATATCAAGAACTATGTAATGTTTTGAACAACCAACAATTTAAAAAAAGAAAAAAAAAAGAAATACGTGCATGTGTGTCTGTTTCCCACTATGACAAGGACACACGTGTGAGACACCCCCTCCCGAGCCCTCGTGCCTTTGCTCATGGCGGGGGGGCTAGAGATGTCAGCAGTTTCTTCCAAGTGCTGACGCCCTTGCCGCCTTATCTCCTCATTAAAGGCTAGACAGTAGTCAAGACCTTGTTTTATTTTTCTTCTAGATTCTCTCTGGCCGAAAATCCGGGTTCCATTAAAAGTCGTGAGGACCGCCGAGAACAAGCTGAGTAACCGCTTCTTCCCTTACGATGAGATCGAGACCGAGGCTGTGCTGGCCATTGACGACGACATCATCATGCTGACCTCTGATGAGCTGCAGTTTGGTTATGAGGTGAGCAGCTTTTAAACAAGATGGGAACAGGCTTTCTATTTACAGCTGTTCCCTTGTCTTTCCAGAAAAAAGCATTATATTTCATTTTCCAGGGTCATGATTTCTAAAATCTCCCAGTGGAGTTTAAACACCAGCCATGAGAATGTGGATAGGAAACTGATCTTTAAAACCTCAGGGAAAACTCAATTCCAAAATGACAACTGGGCCCTCCTCTGATTGGGAACTCCCAGGGAGAGTCCCAGGGGACATTTTCAAAGAGCGTCCATAGCATTTAACAAGCACCTAATTGATGTCTCCTCCAACAGCATTTCCCTTGACTGGGCAGCTGGGCACCACAACAGTAAAAGGAACTCAGTTAGCTAAGACGCCATGACGCTGACAAACAGAAAACAGACCCTGCTGGTGGCTGGCGCTCTGAGCTCTCAGTAGAGGGGCCGGCCGCCTGTCTTCAGGGAGAAACACTCCCCATCCCTGCGTACTCCTGCGGCTGATGGATTACGCTGGGTTCAGGGGTTAAGTATGGAGACCAGCAAAGGTCTCCCCAGGGGAAAGTGCCAGAGCCCAGGCCTGGCGAGAAGCAATCCAGTTGACGAGACCTGTCAGGGAAGATGTGTGCAGCCTGACGGCGACAGAGGCCTGCGCGGCAGGGGCAACCGCAGTGTCAGCGCCAGCACAGTGGAGAGTAAAATCAATGAGGTCCAGCTGGCACAGGGGAAAGTGCTGAGATCTGCCCTCCGGGATCACCCTGTCTTTGGGAGAGAGGAGCCATCTTCTTTAGTTTACTCAGGATTTGTTGAATTTGGAGTTCTCAAGTATTCATGAAATTGTGTTACACAAAACCATATTTACTACATATGTTTAATATAGAAATTTATTTTAAAATCTTTAAATCAAAGGTGGGTTTTATGAGTAAGAATAAGGAATCCCACCACTACCAAAATTAAAAATTAAAAACTTAAGTTTTCCCAGATTTTTTTTTTAAATATAGCACCATCTGAGTGTTAAAAAAAAAAAATAGATGTGTAGTACTGTGAGCACTGCAGAATTGACTAGGGAAAGGCGTGAAGAGTAGAATAGCCATTAAAACATCTTTTTGGATTTATTTTCATTCATAGGAGATGACCTGTACATCATTACATCTAGAGTATTGGTGTACTGTGGTTCCCATTTTTTTAATTTATTCTGATTTGTTATACATGATGGCAGAATGCAATTCATTTCATATTATACATATAGAGCACAGTTTTTCAAGACACTCATTGTACACAAAGTAATTTCACACCATTCGTGACTTATACATGTATTTAAGGTAATGATGTCTAACTCATTCCACCATCACTCCTACCCCCTTGCCCCTTCCTTTTCCCTCCTTCCCCTTTGCTCTATCTAAAGTTCCTCCATTCCTCCCATGCCCGCCCCCAATCGCCATTATGAGTCAGCATCCTCATATCAAAGAAAACATTTAGCCTTTGGTTTTTTGGGATTGGCTTGCTTCATTTAGCATTATATTCTCCAACTTCATCCATTTACCTTAAAATGCCATGATTTTATTCTCTTTAATGCTGAGTAATATTCCATTGTGTATATATACCAAAGTTTCCCTATATATTCATTACTGAAGGACATTTGGATTGGTTCCACAATTTAGCTACTGTGAATTGTGCTGCTATAAACATTGATGTAGCTGTATCCCAGAAGTATGCTGTTTTTAAATCCTATGGGTATGAAGCAAGGAGTGGGATAGCTGGGTCAAATGGTGGTCCCATTCCAAATTTTCTAAGGAATCTCCATACTGCTTTCCAGATTGGCTGCACCAATTTGCAGTCCCATCAGCAATGTATGAGTTTGTCTTTTTTCCCACATCCTCGCCAACACTTATTGTTGTTTGTACTCTTGATAGCTGCCATTCTGACTGGAGTGAGTTGAAATCTTAGAGTGGTTTTGATTTGCATTTCTCTTATTGCTAGAGATGATGAACATTTTTTCATATGTTTGCTGATTGATTGTATACCATCTTCCAAGAAGTGTCTATTCAGTTCCTTAGCCCATTTATTGATTTATTTGTTCTTTTGGTATTAAAGTTTTTGAATGCTTTATATACCCTAGAGATTAGTGCTCAATCTGATGTGCTTGTGGTAAAGATTTGCTCCCATTCTGTAGGCTCTCTATTCACCTCACTGATTGTTTCTTTTGCTGAGAAGAAGCTTTGTAGTTTGAATCCATCCCATTTATTGATTCTTGGTTTTAATTCTTGTGCTACAGGAATCTTATAAAGTAAGTTGGGGCCTAATCTGACATGATGGAGATTTGGGCCTACTTTTTCTTCCATTAACTTGTCTACTTATTTTCTCTAGTCGACTCATGGGAAAAAAGACTAATTTTTTTTCTGCCAGTATTCTCTCTCTTTGTTGCATGTAATGGCTTCAGACAGTGGCAAAAGTGAGGTGGAAAAGGAACGTTCAGAAAGATGTAGCCAAGATGGACAGAGTGCTGCCTGTTTGGTATTTCCAGTTGGTCTAATAAAGAAAGATGGGTGAAATGCATTCCTGAGGTTTCTTTCAACCTTGAGTTGAAACCTTGAGATCTCAGGAATATTGACACCTGGGACCTTTTTCAACCGTGAGCTTGTTCGTGCAAGAAAAGGTTGGATGAGAGGAGTCTCACCACTGTCCTCTGATGCCTGGGTGGATTCCACATCACCTCTGAGGAGTTAGCATATCCTAGAGGAGTGAGATCAGGAAGCTGCCTCATCTCCTCCGTGGGCCTTCTTCAGATGCTGGGGAAGAAGCACTCTCATAGCTACCTTCTGCATACACGACTTCCTGTATTCCTATCACTTAGTGTCCTTAGCTTACCCACACTGCCTTCATTCTTTCTGCAAATGAAAAATACAAAGAAGGTGTGTTTTTCTCATTCTGTGATCGGACTAAACAAGGGCACAATGGTGTACACCGTGATCCCAGTAACTCAGGAGGCTAAGACAGGAGGATCACAAGTTTAAGGCCAGCCTCAGCAACTTAGGCCCCAAGCAACTTAGTGAAATGCTATCTCAAGAAATAAAAAGGACAGGGGATATAACTTAGTGCTAAAGTCCCCTCGGTTCAATCCCTAGTACCAAAACAAAACAAAAGAAAATAAAAAATATTAGATATTTTGCCTGAAATTTTATAGCCAGTAAGCGGAAGAGTTATAATTTAAATCAAAGTTTAAACCAATCTGAATTGAAGTTTGACTGGAGTTTGTGCTATCGATTGTCTTCAAATGTTTACCCTGAACAACATCTGCCAGAGACCACTGGTTCTCCAAGGTAGCACTTAGAGCCCCCAGCAGGTTGCTGTCTATCACTAAATGATTCTGAAGTTAAGGCAAACAGATTTCAGACACCCCTGCCATTGATGCTTTTTAGGGTCATTATCCTAGTACTTCTGTGTAGTAAGTAATGTTATGGCTACCTTAGGATACCCCTTGACCAAATTTCTTCCTCGTTGCTGTGCAGTTTATGACCATGGTCAAGTTATTTAATCTCTGTGTTTTAGTTTATTCTTACATAAAACGGCAGTGACAGCAGCTACTTGCAAGGTTATCCTGTGCATCAGTTAAGGTGACATAGGGCCTACCTACCACGTGGAAAACACTCCACAAGTACCTGGGGAACAGAAGGTGGCGTGCCAGACAGCTGCCTTCTGCCTGCCACCACCGTTCCCTTCCTGACGCTCTGACTTTCATTACTCTGTTCATGAATCTGCTGTGATTCATGAGAGAGACTGCTGTTTTCATTATTTAGAAGAGGGTTCTTCTCATAAGATGACAGACTCCTAAGTCCTCTTTTTTACTGCCAAAGTTTGGGATTGATTTTCATCTAGGAATTGGGAGCAGGCCCCCCTGAGTAAGTAGATCAATCCATCAATCAATCACTTAATAACAATTTGCATCCTAGGGGAGTTACATTAGAACCCACACCACTCCTTTATGGCACTTACCAAATAGATGCAGTCTCTTAGGATTGTGTGTGTTGTTAAGTTCTGCTCATTATTCCACCCTCAGTTTGGAGGCTCTCATCCCAGAGATGCTTTCAGAGTCCCCACTCTACATTAGGTTCCTAGCACTCTATACCTCCTTCTAAGGAAAGCATTAATTGTGAACTATGTTATTTAGTGTCTGCTTTTTCTTCTGGAGCGAAAGTGCCATTGGACAGGATCCATGGTTGTCTTGTTCATGACTGTATCCTCCATGCCTGACTCAGTTCCTTGCATTCCACCGTTACTCCGTAATATTTGATGAATGAATAATCTCCCATTATCAGCATGAATGTAAAAGATGTGAAACAAATGACCTGCATGACCTTCTTTTTATGGTGATTCATAATCTAGACAAAACCATTTTGAAAAACAGCTTAAAGTTTAAAATTTTAAATATCTTTATTAGTCTATTTTTATTGCTATAATAAAAATCCCTGAGGCTGGACACCTCTATTTTTAAAAAGATGTTTATTTTACAGTTTCAGGAGACTCAAGGGCAAGGCAGCAGCATTGGCTTGTCTGGCGAGAACCTCAAGGCAGATGATGTCACAATGGCAGGAGAGTATGTGGAAGAAAGATCACATCTCAAAATAGAAAGCCAGAGAGCAATTCAGGGGTCAGCCTCTCTCTTATAATAGCTCATGCTCAGGAGAGCACAGGGGACCCATGAGAGCTACCTTAATCACCCTTCTAACAGCAGCACTCACAATGACATGAGAACCTTCCTCTGGGCCCCATCTGTTAGAGGCTGTGCATCACCAAACTGAGGATCATCCTGTCACACACGAACCCTCTGGGAAAAACCGTATCTAGAGCATAGCAGCATCTACCATCTGACCCAGCCATTCTTCCTACGGGGTTTTCCCTAGAGGAAGAAGAACATACCTCTACACACAAATACTTGTACTCTAATATTCATAGCAGCTTTTATTTGTGATGTCCAAAAACTGGAAGAAGAAAATCCCCGGTGTCTGTCAGTAGTTCAGTGGGTAAATAAAAAGTGATACAGCTATCCATGCAGTAGAATACAGCTCAGCAGTAAATCGGAATGAGCTGTTAAAACACACATCATGAATATTTTTCAAAATAATTATTCTGAGTTAATGAAGCAAGATGAAAAAGAGAATGAACTTGGTGATTCCATATATTTATGTAATGGTAGAAATTCAACATGGTGACAGAAAGAAAGTGGTTGCCTAGAGAAAGAATGGAGACGGTCAGAATATAAAGAGTAGGTGGAAAAATAACAAAGGGGCCTAAGGAGAGGAAGTAAATATGTTAATTTTCTTAATTGGGGTGATGGCTTTACTGACATGTTAAAATATCAGATTATACACTTGTAATGTTCATTTATCATATGTCAACTATATTACCAAAAGTCTGTAACAGAAAAAAAATCACTTACAGTCTTGCAGTGAAAAAAAAATTAAATACTTAAAAATTTTAACAAGACATATGTCAGATAAGTCTAGTGAGACTCAGATGGTGCCGAAAGAAGCTGCAGAACAGGCTCACGATGGGAGGATGTGCTGTGCCAGGGATCCTGGGCTTACTGTCACCAAGAGGCAGCTCTTCACACCTCGTTCTGAAGGTTCAGAGCAGTCCCCACCAGAGCCCCCAAAAGCTTTGAAAAGCTTTGGTTACTGTCGTGAGATTGGCAAGCTAGCTCTGCAAGGGAAAAAGACAACGCTGCAGGACTTCTGCCTAATGTGAAGCCTTTCTCTAAGCTACAGAGGTCAAGACACTGTGGTGTCCGTATGACTTCAGACACAGGTCAGTGAAAGAGAAATAGACCACACACACACACATACACGCACACGCACACCATCAGTTCACGTTCAGCAAAGAAGCCGACTCAGGTCAGTGTTGAGAAGACAATCTTTTCATTGAATGAATGGTGCTGCAACAATTTAACAGTCATATGTTTAAAAAAATTTTGAGAGCTGGGTATGTAGCTTAGTGATAGAATGTTTGCCTAGCGTGTGTGAGGCCCTGGGTTCCATCTCCAACACCACCACGCCCCCCAAAAAATTTTTGACCCTTCCCTCTTACCATATTGCAGAAATTTAACACAAAATAGGTATTGGATCCTAGTTCCAAATGCAAGAACTAATATAAAACTAATTAAAGCCTGTCACAGTGGCACAGACCTGTAAAGCCAAGGACTTGCAGGGGATGAGGCAGGAGGATCTCAAGTTCAAGGCCAGCTTGAACAACTCAGTGAGTCCCTGTCTCAAAAAAAAAAGGACTGGGATGTAGCTCAATGGTAGAATGCCCCTGGGTTCCAGTACTACAATAAATAAATTAATAAGTTAATTGCAGAAAACAGGAGAAATTTTTAGTGTACTAATGCAGTGATTCTTAAATCAGAGACAAGTTATGACATAAAAAAGGTTAAGTTGAATTTAATAAAAATTAATACCACTTGGAAAAAAAGACTTCTAAGAAAATAAAAGAACAAGTCATAGACTGAGAAAAGTATTTAAATATATAAAGAGCTCTCAAAACTCAAGAAAAGAAGATGAAAAGTAACAAAAGCAAAAATAGATGATGAATTGCATCAAATTAAAAAGCTTCTTTATAGTAAAGGAGTCAGTGAGCAGAGTGAAAGACAACATTATTCATCATAATAGCCAAGATATGAAATCATCCAAAGTGTCTATCAACTGATGAATAAAGAAAGTGGACATATATATATACAATGGTGTACTATTGGGCCTTAATAAATAAAAATCTGTCAATTGCAGTAACATGGATGAATCTAGAGGATGGTTATACTGTGTGAAATAAGCATGGTAACTAAACTATGTTCTAGAACTGTGCCACGCAGCTGAAACAGTGCTCAGGAAAGAAATTAATAGCATTAAATACTTGTGTTAGAAAAAAAACAAAGGTGTATAATCAGTGGCCAAAAGTTCATTCTATCTTTAGGAAACTAAGGGAAAAAATTATAAACTAAACTCAAAACAAGTAGAAGAAAAGAAATCATAAAGGTAAGTGCTAGTATCAGTGAAGTAGAATACAGACCAACGGAGAAGATTAACAGGTCCACAGATTGGCTCTTGGAAAAGATGAACAAAATGGATCAACTGGCTGGACCCTTAAAAAGAGAAAGATAAGCCAAGTGCTCATTATGAGGAATACAGAGGAATTAAAGGAGTATTGTCATTACAGTCTCACAGGAATTAAAACAGTACTATGAAAATTTATATGCTTTGGAAGACTTCTTTGTAAATTGCAATTTGCACAAAACTCAACAGAACATATGGGTAATCTTTTGTTAAAGAATTTGGGTTGTTAGAAATTTCCCACTCAGAAAATTCTAGGCCCAGATGGCTTTACTGGTGATTTCTTGAGGAAAGTATAAAGGTTCAGCAGGAAGAAAAACATGGGGATGATTAGCTTGCTGAGTTTTACTTAGGGATAAGGCCACCCACAAGCTACTTGGAGCTCACAAGTGACTTGTCAAACACATATCACCCATTCAGTGAGTGGCACTAGTATGGTCAGAACTCCTTTCCTGCTGTTCTCATTATGCCATGCCACCTAAGAAGACTTCATATAAACTGTTCTGGTCCTTACCTCTGTGCCATTCAGAATCATTTGTTAATATTTCTCCTTGATAACGATAAAAACATCTGAGCACTTTCTTTCAGATTCTTACAGTCACAAATAAGAATTCTGTATTTCAGGAAAACAGAATCCATATTAGCTGTTTCAACTGAATAAATTTAATATATGAAGTTCTCTGATATACAGATGTCAGAGCTAAAAGAACAAAAAGATGAAAGTATATAGAGTTGATGACTCCAAGAAACATCTGTGGCCCACAGGACTGGAGTAACAGGAGATGCTGGGTCATTAGGACCTAGAATCTTGGAGTAGGTGTGCCCAGGGCTGAGATCTAGACTCCTGGGGGGGGGCGGGCACTGGCTGGCTCTTGCCAGTACTTTTGAGGGGGCAAGAAGAGGTTGATTCTGGGAGTGTTGAGAGGGAGGTCAGAACCACCTGCAGCTGCGGGGTGAATGATACACTGTCAGAAAAAAGTGAGAAAAACAGAAAGAAGGTCTGTTTATTTCCCTGGTTTCCTATCTCTCACTACTGCCTCCTATGACAGAATCTAACAGGAAACCACCTAGTAAAGGTAAAATGTAATGTGTACAGTCTCAGCCTCAGCATCACAAAGCAGAATTTAGAAAGCGGGGAAGGAGAGGTGGGCTTCAGGACAACAGATCAACAACTAGCACAGTCTGCCTCTTCCACTATTGAGCATCTTCACCCATCCTTCTGCACTCTTTAAATATGAGGTATCCCCAAAAGCTCCTGTGTTAATGCAGGAGGGGAAAAGATTAGATTAGGAGATCTGTAACCTACTCAGTGGAGTGATCCATTTGTTGAATAATAATTCAAAAGGACTTCTGTACTGGGTGATGACTGGAGGCAGAGGGGACATGGCGGAAGAAAGTTAAGTCCAGGGGGACATATCCTTGGGGGTTATATCTTATTCCCCTGACTCCTCCCTCACTCTGTTTCCTGGCCACCATGAGCTTCAAGCCCTTCTGCCATAATGTTCTATCACACCTTGTACCTGCAGCTACAGAGTAGACCAACCATAGACTTAAACCTTCTGAAACCATGACCCTGAAATGAACTTTTGCTCCTTTAATCTGTAGTTTCCAGGTATTTTGGTGACAGCAATAAAAATCTAACTAACACAGAAATTGGTACCAGAAGTGGGGTCATTATTGTGCCTAACCTGACTATGTGGTTTAGAAGCCTTTGGAACTAACTGGTGTATGGGAAGATTCCGGAAAATGTTGGAGATGCAGGCTGGAGAAATCTCAGAATATTATTCCAATATTATTCCAATATTCTGAGGTTTCTCCAGCCTACATTTCCTTTATTTTCCCAAATCTTCCCATACACCAGTTCCAAAGGCTTCTAAACCACACAGTCAGGTTAGGCACAATAATGACCCCACTTTAATGGGCAATTCTGGTGGGATCTCAGAGGAGCAGAATGTTGATGGGAATGTGGAGAGTAAAGGCGGTGCTCATGAGGTTTCAGTGGGGAATAAGGCCTCTATTTGAGGCCTCATTCGTGTTACATTCTGACGAAGAAGTTGTCTCTGTTTTGTTCATGTTACGTTCTGGTAAAGGAGTTGTTTCCATTTTGTCCATTTAAAGGTGGTGAAGTAATTAATCTGTGGAGGAAGTTCAGGGGAGCACAACATTGAGGTGGTTGCGCGGTACTGCTGACAGCATTTACCGAGGTTTACTCTGAGAATTGGGATTAAAAAAAATAAAGCAGAGCATTTTTGAAACTTGCAGTTTGGTCAGAAAAGTGCACATAATTTGGGAACAAGGAAAGTATGGCTGCTGAAGAGATTACTACCACTAAAGAGAAACTAAGTACTTTGCACAGAGACAGTAGGGGAAAATGCTTTTAGAGCATCTCAGTAATCAGCAAGACCACACCCATGGCAGGCTCAAGGGTGCCGATGTGAAAGTTCATTTGAGACCTTGGGTGCGTCTTCTTCCACAGGGGTAACTAGAAAGCTATTCTTCCAGCACTCAGAGGCCACTGTAGCCATGGTCCCTGGGGTCTCAACTGCTGCTCAGGCTGGTGGTAGACCCTGACGTCATCATGTGGTGCTGATTCTGCAAGAATGTTGGATGCTAGAGTCAGGGCGTCACAGAGACTTCCACCAAGAGTTCAGAGGCAGGTCTGGGTGGCTGAGCAGAATGTAATAGGATTGGAGTTCCTGTGGGCAGGTCCTGAGAGGATGATGCACGGAGATGTGAGAAGGAAGCCAAGACTGTAGTGGGACCTGCGAGATTAAGAGATATCAGTGATGTGCCTCATCTGCTGAAGAAAGCTGCTGCCAATGGGCAGAGCCAGGCTGAGAGAGGCCATGTGGCTGCAACCAGCAAGGCCATGGCAGGGGGTGGCTGCTCAAGCCCTTGGGAGCTTACATCCTGCCAACATGTACCCTGGATGCTTGATGTGGAGTCACAGAACCTCATGTTTGTACAAGTGGGTTTCAGTCTTACTTTGGTCCTGTCCCTTTCTGTGCCCCTGTTTCTCCTTTTTGGAATGGGAATGTACACTCTACGCCTGTACATTGGATGTATGTAACTTGCTTTTGGTTTTAACCAAGAGTTTGCCTTCAGTCTCAGAAGGGACTTTGGACTTAGATTTTGGGGCATTCTTGGAACTGTTATGATGATGAGCTGGGTACGGTGGTGCACGCCTGTAATCTTAGTGACTTGGGGAATTGAGGCAGGAAGATATGGAGTTCAAAGCCAGCCTCAGCAAAAAAACGAGGCACTAAGTAACTCAGCGAAGCCTTATTTCTAATAAAATTCAAAAATTGGGCTGGGGATGTGGCTAAGTGGTTGAGTGCCCCTGAATTTAATCCCTGGTACTCCCCCCTCAAAAAAAAAAAAAAAGATTATGAGAAATTTTGGAGATGGACTAAATTCATTTGCATTATGAGATGGACATGGATTTTTAGAGGACAAGGGCAGAATGTTCTGGTTTGGGTGTTAGGTGTCCCCCCAAAAGCTTCTGTTTTATTGCAGGAGTTGAAAGGATTAGATTATGAGAGCTGTAAACTATTCAGTGGATTAATCCATTTGATGGGTTAATAATTTGGAAGCCCTACTCTACTGGCTGACGGTAGGCAGGTGAGGTATGGCTGGAGGAAATAGGTCACTGGGTGTGTACCCTAGGGAAAATGTCTTGTCGCTCCTTCCTGGCTGCAGTGGATAGACAGCACTCCCTTGCCATGCCCTTCCTCCACCATGTACTGCCTCACTCTAGGCCCAGAGCAATAGAGCTGGCTGACTCTGGCTGAAACCGTAAGCCCAAATTGAACTTTTTCCTCCTCTACTTTGTGTTTGGTCATAGCAACGAAAATCTAGCACAAACTCAAGAGCTTTCATAACAGTGACATTAAAGAGTCTGTCCACCATTCATGGCCTGCACCAAGCATGGAAGGCAAGTGGCAGCACTCCCCTTTCACACCTAGAGTGGCAGGAAGATCATGGAAAGGAGAAGGTGGAAGTGGGATTCATCAATTTGTGAAGTCCGGGGCGAGCTTCAGGAAACTGACTAGAGTCAACACAGGAAAACCTGTAAGAAGTAAGCTACGGTGCCTCGGCTCCCTGTTTGCCTCTAGACAGCGTATAGGTTGGGCAGGACAGAAGAGAACGGCTTTCAGTCTGCAGCCCACAAAAGTGAGCCTGAACTGTCTGTGAAATAGAAAAACAAGAACCAACAACTCCTAGCAGTGCTCAGAACATTCCATAGTTTCTTATCTTTCTAGGACCAGGAAAATTGCAATTTCAGTGAGATAAGATAATTCACAAATGCCAATACCAGATGAGGCAGATGTTGGAATTTTGATTTTAAAGTAGCCATCATAAAAATGCTCTAATGAGCAACTGTGAACACTGTTGAAACAAAGGCTCAGCAAAGAAACAAAGCATATAAAGAACTGAAAATTATAGTGCCCCAGATTGACACTGTCTGGATGGGCTCAACAGGAGAATGGATGTAACAGGAAAAACAAAAAACAAACTTGAGATAAATCAATAGAACTGTCCAGTATGGACAACAGAAATAAAATAAGTTAAAATAAATGGATAGAGCCTTGGGACCTATGGAACAGTCAAGAAGTACATAATATTAGTGTCATTTAAGTTTCAGAAGAAGAGAAAGAATGTGGGGCTAAAAAAATATTTGAAGACATAATGGTTGAAAACTTCCACAGTTTAGCAAAAGACATAGACTCAAGACACAAACTCAAGAGCTTTCATAACAGCAACTTTATGCTTCCATTTGTTTTAAAAAGGTCTCTGTAAGAGCCAGGTGTGGTGGCTCACACCTGTAGTCCCAGGGAGAAAATTTTTGTAAGCAAAACCACAAACAGCCACAGAATAAGTTGTATACATCTATATAAATTATATAAGAAAAGGCATCAGTGTGGCAGTACTTTTTTGTTTTTTTGTTTGTTTGTTTGTTTGTTTTTGAGAAAACAGAAAAATTTTATTGCTTTGTTAGCAAAGGAGAAACAAAGGGGACTCCTGTCCCAAAGGCTATGATTCTGCCCATCAGCAGGAATAGGGGACTTTTAAAGAGGTGATTCAAAGGCCACATTCCACATTCTCTGTTGAGTTGTAATTCATTTGTTAATTTGGGAGGTAGTCATTTCTGAGCACTTCTGTGGCAGTACTTCTTATTTCAAATAGTAATCAATCGGAGGGCTGGGCTGTGGCTCAGTGGGGGGAGAGCTTGCCTAGCATGTGGGAGGCACTGGGTTCGATCCTCAGCACCACATATAAATAAATGAAAAAATGAGGGTCCATCAACAATTTTTAAAATATTTTTATTTAAAAAAAATAGTAATTGGAAAGGAAGAGGAGAGGGAGAATCCCTTATATATGTGGATATAAAGGCATAAGGAGGAAGGAGGTCTGGCCATGGAGACCTTCTTGGCGTCTTTAGCGTGGCACAGATCTTGACTGCTATTTAGAACTGTCTTCTCCCACCACCCACCGCCGCTTCTGCCCTCCCTTCTCAGCCAGCACTTCGCAGCCTTCCTGCTGACTGTCTCCTAAATACCTCCAGTACCCTTCAGATCATTTCTTACTTTGTCATTTTTGATAGATTGTGTTTTCCAGGAATCTGTTCATTTTATGCGAATTGAAGATGTATTTGGAGAAAATTTTTGTAATATTATGTTATTGTTTAGGATTTGGAATGATGTGCTTTTTTTTTTTTTTATCATTCCCAACATTGGTAATTTTTGTTTTTTTTTTTCTTTTTCTTGGTGAGTCTTGTTAGAGGTTTATCAATGTTACAGTCTTTTTGAGGAAGCAACTTTTGATTTTGTTGGTTTTCCTCTTGTATATTTGTGTTTGTATTTAATTACTAGTTTTTGCTTGACTGATTTCATTCTCTACTTTGATAACTTTAGTTGCTGTTACTTTTCTAGCTTTTTGACTTGATAGCTTAAACATTATTTTAATATTTATTTTTCTAAAACATACATTTAAATTTCTCTTTAATTGCTAATTTAGGTAAAAATCTCAAATTTCCATGTGTCATGTTTCTGTTATCCTTAAGTTCAAGGTATTTGTTATTTTCATTCTATTATCTTCTTTGACCCATGACTTTTGTCAAATTTTTAAGTTATATTTTTCTTATTGGTTTCTGGTTTGATTCTTGTGATCAGAAAATATACTCTCTATTAGTTTATTATTTTGAAGTTTGTTGAGACTTTCTTACCCAGTAAAGGTCTGTTTTGGTAAAAGGTCTATATGGTAAATCTACATGTACCTAAACAGAGGGCTCCTTCCACACTTGGGGATGTGATGTTCTTCCCAGGTCAACTGGGTAAGGAAGGCACCCCAACACTTTTAATTTGAACATAACCAAAACACCCGCTTCTTGTTCTTCCATGAAACAAGCACCCACATTTCTTCTGTGTTTTCTGTAACCTGTATCATATTTGTAATTGTTAAATTAATTATCTTAGTTTGTTAAAAAATGCTTAAGTACAGTATTTGCTATGTAAGAATCAAAGAAAACATGCAGCAACCCTTTCCTACTGAAGCTCCAGAGAAAATTTAGAGAAACGCAGAGAGATAGAGGAATCTCCCCTTAGGGCCTTTTTGATAAAGGAAAAGACAGCCATCCTCTGACATCTAGAGTAGTTTTACTAGTTGTGCCTGGAGACAGAAGAACAGAGCAAGTGAGTTCCTGAGATCCCTTCAGTGGTCATTCTGAAAGATCAGAAGTACTGGCAAGATGCAGGAGGTGCAATTCCATGCGGAAAGGCCCCAGCCTGCTACAAACAGAGCGTCAAATTCCTCCTCTTTCCTGTGAAGCGTACAGATTGCATGTGTAGGACCCGCAGCATATTAGAAGGGAGGGCTGGGGTGGATATTGGTGGTAGAGCGCTCATCTGACACACACAGGCCCTGGGTTCACCACCCAGCAAGAACTGCAGTAAAACAGCACAACAAACAAAGTTGGAGAGAGATGCAGGAGTCGCCTTAATGGAAGAGACCAGAGCAAATTAGGGTGAGCCAGGGCCTATTTTGCTCAAGATTCTGACGATGCCTCTACTGAGGCATGATAGAAACTCAGGCTGAGAGTTTTACATTTTTCACAAATGTGAGGGGATTCTGAGGCAGTGCTTGCAAAGGGTTGGAAGGACTGATTTACAGAGTCTATTTTGTTTTATTTTTTTGTTACTAGGGATTAAACCCAGGGGTGCTTAACCCCTGTGCCATATCCCCAGCCCTTTTTATGTTTTATTTTGAGACTTGAGCTTAGGATCTCACTAAGTTGCCGAGGCTGGCTTCAAACTTGGCAACCTCCTGCCTCAGCCTCCCAAGTTGCTGGGACTACAGGTGTGAGCCACCACACCTGGCTCTTACAGAAACCTTTTAAAACAACAGGCTCCATGACGTGTTTAAGGGACACAGAGCAGAGTTACAGGCCAGCTCACAGATCCCACCCTTAAAGCTGCACGGAAGAAATTTAAGCCTAATGAAGAGGTAAGAGATGCAAGAAAAATGATGGGGACAGTCTTAACTGGAATACCAGCTGGAAGTTGATAGTCAACTCCAGCATTCCTTTCCAGAGGTTGTTAAGCCACACAGTGCTTCCTGCCTTTGTCACACCTTAACACAAATAGGTGAGGTTGGTACTGCACCCAGGGGAGCAGACGAGGCTGCTTGTACTAGGTGACTACCCTCGCCTCATTACAGATTGAATGAGAGGATCAGTTCTGTAGGCCACCTGGCTGATACCTGTTCATAGAACCCCAATTGGAAAGCTCTGTTTAAAAGAAACACAGGGTCAGAATGTGAAGGACCTTAGAGGTCAACCTGTCTTCATCTGCATTGCTGAGGACACAGGTGCAAAGAGGCTAAGTTAGTTACTTAAGAGGTTAATGTTCACTGAGTCCAACCCTAAGGCACGCCATAGCACTTGGGAGTGAAGGGCCAGACCACTTTTTCCTTCCAGTGTCTATGACCTGAGCACACAGGCATTTGGACCAGGGCTGGGTATCATTATTTATTTACTTGGAAGAAAACTCAGGAGTTATTTGCCTGTTTAGATGGGGTCATGTTCCCTGTTGGAAGGCAGAAGACCTTGGGAATTATCCTATCCCCTCTCCAACCCTGAAGTCAGGAGCTCGGAATGATCTTCCCTGGCCCCGTGTGTTTCTGACTTGTTTGACAAGCTCTAGTGAGCTACCAGATGTGGAAATTCTTTTCAGCCTGGGATAATTTATTTATCTGTTTATGTACTTTACCAGGAAAGTATCTATTGAGTTCTTGATACTCATTTTCGAGGGACTCCTAAGGGAACAGTAGCAGTGTATAATGTTACTCGAATGTTTGATTTTTTTTTTCCAAGTCTGTCTGCTTTTATTTCAGACCTAAAGAGCTGGGAAATAAAAAGCAACTTATTTCTACTCCCCTCCCCCGCCTCTGAGAGACAGTTTAAAACATGTGGTAGAAAATGAGCCATGGAGACTTGGCTGAATGCATGAACCTGTGAATTTATTTTTCCTTTCATACTTTGATCCACATTTCCAACCATAAAAAATTATTAGTAGCACTTAAGTGTTGGACATTTTTCACCTGAGAGATGTGAAAAGCTCTTGGCTAGTAATACTGGTTATAAAGTCAGGACTCGTATGGGAGCGGGAGTCCACAGGAACAGCTGTGTGTGTTGTTAGGCACGGACACAGAGGCTCTTCTCTTTATAGCCTGGCATCCCGTAGGTGGTAGAGGTTGGTGAAACCTCTTGGGTGCTAGTAAATTGTGAGAATTTGTATTATTTTATTCACAACTGCCCAAGGTAATGGCAATTATATTCTCTCAAAGGATCATGGGAAGCAGCAAAATAGCTGGAATACCCCATTATTTTCACGAGGATATGAAACCACCTTTGAGTGGCTTTCCTGATGTTGGAAAGTGTGAATGAGCTTGGCCATCGGATGTGACTGTTGTGACTAGGAAGGGTGTTTGGGTTGACAAGGGAGGCTAGTTGGTGAGGCAGTAGAGGTAGGCTCTGAAGCCAGATGCAAAGTCTGCGGGGGTGCATGAACGGGATGAGGCCACAGGACAAATTCACAATGACCGAGACCAGTTAGAAGGAGTGGGAAACCTGGATAGAGACTTGGTGTTAAAGCGGATCCAGGGGACTGAGAGGAGCCGCCTCCCCAGACCGTCGGCGTGGCTGACGGGAGCGCTCCAGAGCTGACTCTGCAGCATTTACATGGTCAGCACAGTCAGTGTGTGTCCAGGGAGGGGGGCAAGAGGACATTGTGTGGTTCCAAATATATTCTCCCCCTTTTTTCTTCTTATGAGAAGGCTGGAAGATGGAAACAACCTAAACTAGAACATGATTTTGTAAGAACTTTCAGAGGGAGCAGAGAGCTTTCAAAAAGAGCAAGCTCTCTGTGTTGGTCTATGGGTCCGTCCTGAGCCTTCTGCCAAGGAGGGTGCCACAGTTACCAGGTCTGGGAACAAATAAATGTGAAACAAGTCTTGAACTCATTTCCCACAGGCTCCTGGCCATGGTCCTTCTGTTAGGGAATTAACTGCTCAACCCCCGACATTCACACCCCAAGTCCTACATCTGGAAAGGTGCCCAGGCTTCTAGGAGTCAGGAGGGTCTCTGCAAAGAGGGTCCCTGTGTTTGTGATGGCCCCGCCCATCTCGCCCTGCAAGGCCTCTGGCGCAGGCTCACCAGTGCATCTGAGACCCCGAGGAACCACACACAGGGAGCTGGAGCAGGGTAGCGACACCCAGGGCAGTGGTCCTCAGGGAAGAGCTACTCGCCTTTGCCCAGGCTCCTGCGTCACATAGTGAAACTGATGAAAAGGGGCCCTATACCCAAGAACAGGGCCTGTGCCTGCAGAGGCTGGACGCCCTGGTCATCGGGAGCACTTCAGGCTTCAGGGAGAAGCAGCGCCACCCCAGCCAGCTCAGCTGGTTGAGCCCTCTCGGGCCTGGCCTGGGAGTGAGGGGGCAGGTTGGAGCTCAGGGCCTTCCTTCTCTTCCTGGGTGATGGGCTGTTGCTGCAAGAGCCAGCAGCACCACATGCCTCCCAGGGCCAGGTTGGTTCTGCACATGTCGTCAGACCTTGCTGCAGCTGTCCCCATCAGCCCTGTGCGGGGTTTGACTCTAGAGTTTTACAGTGCAGATGGATCCATTTTACCAAAGTGAGCTTTTATAAAACTAAAAATACTCGGGCGTCGTGGTTTGCCCTCTTTGTTAAGTATCTGAAGTTGACGGCTGTGAGCTCTCTCAGCCCGAAGATCTGTTTGAGTGAATGGCGGTTCCCCGAGTCCCCTTCCTGAGTCTGGACATGACATCGTACAGTACTGAAAAGGGCATCTGTCTGTCTCTTACCTCTGATTTCGATTTTCTAAAGTACCCAGAGAGTTGCCATTACAGAGACTCTTGTCCTCAGAAGAGACAGTGCCCAGGGGCTCATTTCTGCAAGTGTCCCCACCTGTGAGACAGGGAGCACTTCCTGAAGAAGACGCAGGAAGTGTGGGCAAAGGCAAGTCGCTCTTCCCTGGAGAACCACTGCCCTCGCGTTGCCACACCACTCCCGCTCCCCGGGTGCAGCTTGTGGAGCCGAATGACCTGTGCTGGCTGTCGCATCTTCAGCTCGCTTTGATTTACACCCTGAGACCCACGGCCGGGAGGGGCAGCCGCGCGTGTGCCCTGCCGCGGCAGGAGTGCTGCTGACAGAAGATCCCGAGTCGGGCCAGAAGCCTCAGAGGTGCTGAGAGAAGCTGCAGTGAGTTTGACCTCTTGGAGCCATTCGAAAGCACCCCGGCCACCGGAGAGCAAGTCAAACAAATATTAAGGGAAGGAAATGGAATATGTATGCTGAACACTGAAATAACATCTGACCGTTTCAGAAAGCACCCAGTTGGGAATTGCAGTGAGTGGCACTTTTTTCTTCCCCACTGAGCAAATTAAAACAGCAAGTTCAGAATTTGTTGACATAGCCATTAATGAAACATCACACGTGAAACTGGCGGACCCTTGTCCCAAAGAGGAGGGCATGCACGTCAGCTCTGGTCCTCATCTAAGGCGCCTCCTCACAGACTCCCAGCCGAGCCAGGCGGGTTGGCCATAGCGGGTTTCCCGTGGGAGCCAGCACTGTGCCAGCGGGGCTGCAACAAGGAGCTCTCAACTGCTGCACCCCGACCCTCTGTGGCCACCCCTGGCCTCACCACCTTCCTGTCCCCCACACCATCAGGGCCCCGTGGCTTTTGTGCCTCAAGAAGCAATGATCAGGTTATTTGAAAGAGGCGTCAGTTCCCTGGATGGTTATATGTGTGCTTTCCCTCTTCTTGCCAAAAAGGAGATGTCTGCAGAGATATTCCAACCCTGAAAGGATCCATATGTTTGAGAGTTATTGTTCCAGAGCTGCCTGTTGTCTCTTTGGGATTGATTACCAAGAACTTCGGCTGTTACAGAATTTGGCCTGTGGTTTCAGGGCATGGGGGATTTATCTTCGTGGACTACTTATCTGCCCTGATTGTGATAGAGATGCTTAACGGAGGTGCGTGGGCAGGACGCGGGAGAAGGACAGGGGAGACGAAAGCCACAGTAGCTCCGGGGCCCTGAACTGCCCAGCTCCCTCAGGAGGGCAGTGCCTATAGCCTTGAGAGGACAGCCGTGTCATCCATTGCAAGATGGCACCACTGCTGCAACCACCTGAGCTGGCAGCAGTTGGTGATTGCCGTCGCTCTGTATGGAGTGAGTCTGCACTGGGGAAGAATAAGAAGGAAGAAAACTTCTAAAGACCCAGAGCAGACCCTGACCTTAGAGATGTCACAACTGTGAAATGAGTCTCTAGAAAGCAAGATGAACTGGCCAGTGTGATATTTATGCTCACCTCTCAGATCATATTTATTTCTTGGTGCTTGAAATTGGTGCCTGGGGTTCACATCAATCATGAGTGCAGTGTACTGCGCTGTCCGTTGGCTGGTTTAGATCAGGACTTGGCAGCCTTTACAAGTAGTATTTCTAGGTTCCCAACTGGTCTTTGGGTTGAGCTGAAGATTTGAGGGTTAGGTGGAGGTCACAATCATATGTTGACACCCTGCTCTGGAGAAGGAAGGAAGAGGCCACCTTCTCACAGCCAGGGACACCAGTCACGTCCATAGCAGAGAACTGGGCTTGACTGAAAAGCTCAGCTTTAGTCTGGTCCTTGCAACAGGGATGGTGCCTGCCTCATTTGCTGCTCTGAGCCTGAAGCTGGTTGGCACATAGCAGAGGTACTGTGAGCACTGAGTGAGTGAGTTCAAGGTGTGGACTTGGAATTTATTTGTCAATATACTGTGAGTAAATTACAAGGAATTGCTCAAAGTTCAATGACCCCATATTCTGTAGTCATGGAAGTCTGGTCTTCTACTCCTAGCTAACCAGACAGCAAAGGGTAATCTTGTTCTGATCACTCACCTGGTTGGGAGCAGTGAGGATCTCAGTCCTAACTTGTATCTGAACTTTCTTTTTCTTTCTTCCTATAAAACCCATGTAGCTCTCTTCCCGTTGCTGCTGCCCACCCGGCCCTTCCTGCCCTCTGCCTCCACTTGGCCTTTCCCCTGACCCTCACTTTCTGTTCTTTCCTTGTTTCCTATGCCACTGGCTTTTCTAAATTGCTAGCCCCTGGTAACAAGACACATGCTTTAATGTTTTACCCACTCCCTGAACCACAAGACACTTATTTTAAGATAACTGTGAATTCACATGCAATTATAAGAAACAGTACAGCAGCCCTATGCAGCTCAAGACACTTTTAGGGCTTTTGTGTCCTAAACGTAATTGGGAAAGCTGGTTTTAAATGAAAGGTACAAATGCAGTTCAATGGAGGAAGGATAGCCTTCTCAGCAAATGTGCTAGAAAATTGGAAATGCATATGCAAAAGTTTGACCTAAACCTTACACCCTGTACAAAAATTAGCTGAAAGGAAGTCAGTCTTAAATGTAGAACAGAAAACCATAAAGCCTTTAGAAAAAAAAAAAAAAAAGATAAAATCTTCAAGGTCTGGGAGTAGGTGGAGAGTTCTTAAAGCATGATCCATAAAAGGAGAAATTGATAAATTGGACCTCTTTTGCAAAAGACCTTCAAAGAGGATGAAAAAAAAAAACCTGCAGACTGGGAGAAAATATTTGCAAACCACATATCCAACAAGGGACTAAATATCTAGAATATGTAAGGAACTCTCTGAACAGTCCAGTTGGAAGATGGGCCAAGCACATGAACAGACTTGTCACTGAAGAGGATATACAGATGGCAGATAAGCCCATGAAAGATGTTGAGTGCTTTAAGCCAGCAGGAAAATACAAAATCAAACCGCAGTGAGATCACCACACACCTATCACGATGGCTAAAATAAAAAATAATGACAACAGCAAATGTTGGTGAGGACACAGAGAAACCAGAGCCCTCCCTCCTGCATTGCTGCAGAGCATGTGAAGTGGTCCAGCCACTCGAGAAGTCAGTTGGGTGGTTTCTTGTACAACTGAGCATACAGCTACCTCAGGACCCAGCAGTTGCACACTTGGGCATTATCCCAGAGGAATAGAAATTTATGCTCACACAAAAACTTACATGTGAATGTTTGTACCAGCTTTGTTTGTAACCACCAAAACCATTTCTCAGCTCAGATGTCCTTGAGCGGTGGAGTGGTTAAACAAACTGTGGTGAGTGCATACCATTGAACACTACTTACAGTGAAGGGACATAGACATCAGATACATAACACAGCTTGGCTGCATCTCCAGAGAACTGTGCTGAGTGGAAAAAAGCCATTCCCAAAAGGTGACATACTCCATGGTTCTCTTTCCAACCCTCATGAAATGACACGATTGTTGACATGAGGGGTTGCAGGGGTTGGGGTGGTAGTTGTGTCCTAAAAGATCAGCAGAGGGCTGGTTGTAGTGACACACACTTATAATCCCTACAACTTGGGAGGCTGAGGCAGGAGGATCGCAACTTTAGGGCCAGCCTCAGCAACTTAGCAAGGCCCTAAGCAACTTGACAAGACCCTGTCTGAAAATAAAAAATGAAAAAAAAAGACTGGGGCTCAATAAAAGTGCCCGAGATCAATTCCCAGTACCAAGAGAATGGCTTGATAGGGGGACCTCTGTGCTGGTGGAGAGACCTTTGTACTTGGGTTGACTCCAGTTTGATAGCATCCTAGAATTCTGTGAGTTGTTACCCCTGGGGAGACTGGGTAAAAGAGACATAGGACTGCTGCATTATTCCTTAGAACTGCATGTTATCTCAAAATAAGATGTTTCATTAAAAGAATAATAGGAGCTCAATAAGCATCTGCATAAATGAATTAATAAAATAGTAATACTCAAGTCTCTTCATACCTAAACAGTGACTTTAGCTGGCTATTGGATTGTCTTTCTAGAACTTGTTATTAGCTTTAATTTTGGGGCCAGGATACCAGGGATTGAACTCAGGGGCACTCACCCACTGAGCCACATCCCCAGCCCTATTTTGTGTTTTATTTAGAGACAAGGTCTCAACCGAGTTGCCTAGTGCCTCACCATTGCTGAGGCTGGCTTTGAACTGTCAATTCTCCTGCCTCAGCCTCCAGAGCCAGTGGGATGACAGGCGTGCACCATTGTGCCCAGCCAGGCTTAATGTTTTGAAGACGGGGGAATATCTCTGGATTTTTTTTTTTTTTTAATGCTATGGAGAATATCAGTTGTGACAGTTCAGGCTTTATTCTAGCTTTGCAGGTTTCACAAGCTACCCAAAGTCATCATTTGGAAATAGGTGGAATATGAATTAGTAATTTGAAAGCATCTTTCTGCTGCTTGGTCCTCCACCAAGAGGTTCTGAGGTGTAGTAAGCACACAGGTTGGGCACCAGGACACACGGCCTCGTGAACTGTTTCGGAACCTCTGTCGTCTCGGGACTGCAGTGTTTGTGGTCAGTGTTCTTCTTGTCTCGGAACCCAAGGAACCCGAGGGCCCTGGCCAGTTTAGGGTAGCATCCCTGACACAGTGACAAGTTGCTGGGGCAGCTGCTTAGAATCAACTTCCTCCTTGCCAGACACAAACTGGTACCTTCATCTCTGTCATTTAAACTGAACCTCAACAAAATCAACTGGAAATTTCAAAGCAGTTTCTGCTCTCTGATCAGGACTTAGGAGAAAAGCGACTTAGCTTCCTGTCGCTGTTTCTCCTTTAACTTCACCAAACAGTCTCCTGAGAGCGGACTTCGAAATAGCACCACCCACCCTGGAGCTGAGGTTATGGAAATAAAAATGATGTGGCATGTAGGGGGCCTTAAGGAGCACCAAATCAGCAAAACCTTGACCTGCGCCTGACCCTTCTCTTCTCCTCCTGCCCCGTCATGCACACCTCCTCCTGTTGTCTCCTGAGAGATTCATAGCCTCCTGAAGAAGAGTGGTTGGGTTTCATCTTTCGCTCAGCTGCTGTGGGCTTGCTTTTCCTTCCCTGCCCCAGAGCCTCCCAGATTCCAAGGGTCCAGAAGACTCCAGGCCACACAGCTGATGGGAGTTGCTTCTCTTAATAGTATGAGCATGTGGCTTCTTTTGCTAAATGGGAACCCTGTTCACAAGGAGCCTTCAGCTTTAGAGCATGGGGCTTTAGAGCAGGGGACACAGGGTTTATCATTCAGCCTTTTCTTTGGAGCCCAGGGCCTTACATATGCTAACGCCCTCTCCCACTGAGCCACTTCCTCAGCCAGGCAGAGGGTCTTGTCTTGTCCTTGGGCCTTTCTCGCTGCTCCCACGGTTTCTCAACCTGGTTTTTCGGGGGCAGTGTGACTCCTACACCGAATCTGCCACTGGCACCACAGAGCGGAAGCCCCTGGCGTTGAACATGCGGTACCTTGCTCTAACCTCTTCCTTTTACAGGTGAGAGACCAGACTCCAGGAGGTGAGATCCTCTTGGAGTCAAGGTGGGGTGGAGTCAGGTCTTTGTGGGCAGGACTGGACAGGGTTAGGTCTAGTTCAGTCCAACCTGGCGGCCTACCTAGCACGCATCTCCCCTCCAGGCCTCAGTCTTTGCATCTCTGCAGGGAGGAACCGGACTGAGTGATCTCTGGCTCCGAGAGGGCCTGGGCAGGGCCGGCAGCTCACCCTGCACGCGTGTGCCTTCTGTTGCTGTCCACAGAGGGCCATGGTCAGACCACCTGGCGAGCTGGTGCAGCTACAAGGACAAGGCAAGTGTCTCAAGGCCAGCTCTCCAGGAGTGTCTTCCCAACAGTGGTGGCCCCTGGAAGATGTCCTCACGCACGTTCCTCTGTCAAGTGGCCCAGCCCAGTCTGCCCTTTGGGCCTTGTTGTTGCCTCTGACCTCAAGAAAGAACTTGAAAGGACTGGACATCGTGCGCCCAGCACCAGGCTTTCCCTGCAGCTGCGCTGAGCCAGCGGGGCCGCTGTCAGGCCCCAGAAGCCTCCCTGTGTTACTGGATTTCCTGTTTGGCTTATTCGAAGCAGAACCCTGCTCCGAGTCAAGAAAGCCTCACAGACAGACTGAAGCGCCCCACAGGTAGATCTCAAAACAGTACAGTTCGCACATGTATTTATCAAAATTAGGGAACTCGGGGTGACAGCTCCTGGGCTCCCCTGCTCTAGTGTCTCACATCAGCATTTATTAATTGGGTCCCAGTGTGAACCAAGGCTCTCGAACTTTCTGCAGAGCACCCCTTGATGAAAGCCTCCACCTTCCAGTGTACTACTGAGCATGCGCTGAGAACGAAGCCAGTCAGCCCCCATCCACTGCCTTTTCAGGAAATTCCAAGTGTGAAAGGTGAGCTTTGTTCCCAGAGGGCTGAGAGCAAATCCTATAACCGACTCGGCTGTGGAAACCAGCTTGGAATTGGAAGCCAGCCAGCCACCTTCCCCATCTGGGCAGCTCGAGGGAAGAGGCTGCTCGTGCAGAGCTATGTGGACGCTTTGGGTTCCTTGGGCCTCTGCCTTGGTGGACCCACGCATGTGACCCCGGGGGCTGAGCCACACGGATGGTCAGGGGCTGACAAAACAACACCCCTGCCGGGGGCACACCTTGGGTCCGGTGGCCCATTTCCCCTGCCACTCCTCAGCCCATCTCTTGGCTCTCGAGTCCTGACCCTTTGCCATCCCTCCCACCTGGCAGAGTCTCCCTGAGGGACAGTACCTTTGAAAGTGTGATGACTGCAGGGGCCGCTGCAGAGGGGCTGTCTCCCTGGTGCTGACCCGTGGTTTCATGACTGCACGTCCCAGATGGACACCACCTGCTGCTGCGCCTTCCCCTCCCCAGCCTACGTCTGGAGCTCACTGTGGTCTGCACACACCCCGTTTAAAATGCAGCTCCAGGTGGCCCCGTGAGGACCGTGTGTCATGTACCCTCATGTGCACGGCAGTTGACAAGGTCAGTGATGCAGGCCAGGTGACCTAGAGACCCACGGCTTGAAACACATAGGTGATGGCCTGGCTCTGCAGGAACAGGTCATCAGGAGGAAAAGGAGGACTCTAGCACTAAAAGCACAGTAGTGGCCTCTTAACCCAGCCCCTAGTGTCACAGGTGGCAGGATGAAGGCAGGCACCTTGACGAGACCAGCACACAGCTCGTCCCTGGCAGAGTGCGTCCTGGGCTGCTTTCCCATGTCCCCTGTGCGTTTTCCATAGGATGTGAGGGTCAGCTGGGGCGGCCTCCTGAGGGCTTTCAACTGGGAGAAGATCTTGGCTTGATCCTGTAGTAGTGGGAAGCCACAGAAGACTTCAGGGGTTGGGGGCAGGGTGTTTTATTTGTTGTAAAAGAACTTCAAAAAGGCCAAGTAAGCACAGCTGGAAGTCTAGAAAGGTGAAAATTCCCTAATCAGATAAGAAGTGTTTGGGGCCAAGATTATAAAAGTTAGAATGGAAAGAACAAGTGGCGAGTGGTGTTCCCTGATTATGATCTGCTTCTGAACAGAGGTGTGGGACAGCCCCAAAGGTGAGGTCTGTCCAAATTACCGCTGCGCCCCTACGTGAGGCCTAGAATCTGCCCTAACAGGTGGCGTCTGGCTTCCAGGGCATATGTGACTAAACACGGCAAGGACATTGCGGCTGGAGGACTGAGAGGTCCAGCTGGCGAGTCCCTGAGGGCCGTGATGTGAACTGTGGTGGAAACACGCTGCCAGCACTGCAGGGACACACGCAGCTCTCCAGGGCCCGCGCGCCCCAGAGCATCCCCGGGTAGGAGGAAAGGAAGGCAGGCGGGCGGGCGTGGAGCGGGGCCTGCCCTCCGCCTGGGAGGAGCTCTCCTGGGCACATGACCCGAGCTGCACTAGGCTGGCCGGCACAGAGGGCCCTTCCCCTCTGCTTCCCTCCATTGTGATCCTGGAGTCAGCAGCAGGGTTATGGATGAGGTGACGAGGATGGTGTCCTGATTGGATCCAGCTGCCTGGAGTGAGCCAAGGGCAGAGGCCCTCCGGAGGAACCACGCAGGCTCCTGAGGAATCTGAACCTCAGGACACCTCTGATGCCGCCATGAGTGCTGGAGTGTGGCACTCTGTAACCCAGCGTGGCCACATTAAGTCCCTCTGCAGAGAAGTCAGCCAACAGTGAGAGTCCCTCACTGCAATCTGACTGCATGTGACCCTAAGGCTGAGCAGTGGTGACGATGGTGGTGAGGCATAAGGATGGTAGCGGCACCCGGGGGCGAGGGTAAAGAGGAGGCCTCACGGAGATGACCTGAGCTTCTTGTGCGTGGAGCGTAGGCTGTGCTGCCTTCAGGAAGCAGAACCTGACCGGTGTGCCACCCGCGCCCCCACCCTGCCCTCCCAGGGTCAGTCACGTGACCTAGGCCCTCGGAGGCGCCATGGTGAGCGTGGCATGGTGTGCGTGGAGTACCAGGCGTGCAGGGCCTTCAGGGGAGTCCCCGGCCCAGCAGCGGTCACGGCTCGCATAACTCTGCTGCTGCTCTGGGCTCTATAAAACTGTAGCAGTATCATATTATTTTAATCTGCTGAAATACAAACCCGGAGTGGAGGGAAGGCGGCAGTACACACATCTGAGGAAATGTCTGACAAGGGTTCATTTGTCTGCAGCTATTAGGACGATGCCTGTGGTCGATTAACTCTGCTGGTTACCACCCGGCGTTAATGAGGCTGTGGCGGAGAGCCCAGAGGTGAGCTGCTTTCTCACCAGCCTGACCACGCCCAAGACCCCGGTCAGACAGCTCGTAAACAGGGACAGGGTCAGCAGGGGGACTGGGCAGAGACAGTGTAATGACTCAGCAAGTGTCCCTCACACTCCTGGAAGAGCGCTCAGAGACGCACAGCCACCTGAGGACTGCTGTGCTCCTCACACCCCACCATGAGAACCGCCGCAGGGTCCTGAGCTAGGAGAGCTGAAGAGGGGAGGGTGCCTTCTCTGCTCTGGGCTCCTTACCTGCTCACCTGCTGCGTGCTCAGCAGGTGTGCTGAGCATGGTCACCACAGGGCAGTTCTTTGTGCTTGGAATACTTCAGCAAATAAAGACAGTCTGTCCAGGTCCAGTGTGGCTCCTACCCGAGGAAAGTGGGTGGAAGGCCTGTGCTTCATGAATATGGAAGTAACTGCAAAGAATGAAAGTTCGGTAAAGCAAAGCAAGGGCTTGAAAACAGAGGGTGTGGCGGGCGTTTGGTTGTGGGTGGTTTGGGCCTTGGATGCGAAAGCCCAAGCCCCTTGGGTAGTTGGCAGTGGTGATCTGACCGATGAGAGGGAGCCAGCCTTTTTCTTTTTCCTTCGATACTGGGGATTGAACCCAGGAGCGCTGTACCACTGAGCCACATCCCCAGCCCCTTTTTTATTTTGAGACAGTGTCTCACTAAATTGCTGAGGCTGGCCACAAATTTGTGATCCTCCTGCTTCGGCCTCCAGAGTAGCCTGGAATACTGGTGTGCACCACTGTGCCTGGCTAGAAACCAGGCTTTAGAAAAGCAGGGAGAGCCTTCCAGACAGAAGAAGTAGCCAGTGCAGAGGGCTTGGGGTCTAGTCATGATGGCAGAGCAGAGAGACCTGGTGTGTGGGAGAACATGGAGAGAGAGGCAGGAAGGGTACAGTAGCAAGGCATTTCTTGTCTTCCTTTGAGGGTGGGACATTTCTTAAAGATTTTCAGAGATATGTTGAATTGTGTCCCTTTCACTTCAGAATGTGACTGTATTTGAAAATAGTGACTTCTCAGATGTCACCAAGTTACAATGAATTCACCAGGGCAGGCCCCAACCTAGTGTGCCTGGTGTCACTGGGGAAGCTGGCTGCATGGTAACAGGGCTGGAGTGATGTGGCTGCAAGCCTGTGGTGCCAGGGCGGCAGGGCAGGCTCCCCTGCGGGCTCCGCAGGAACCTGGCTCTTCGGGCACCTGGAGTTTAGCTTCTCTTCTCCTGGTGTTCCAAGCCCCGCCGGTGTGCTTCTTTGCTACCACAGCCCCAGGAGGCTAAGAAAAAGGAAGTGAGGTACCACGCACTGGCTTTCCCTCCAGAGTGGCAGTCGGGAAGCCACCAGTTACTCTGGCTTGAGACCCTGTGGCTTCCATAAATATATATGTAAATATACAATGAAAATAATTATAAAAAATAAAATAGAGACCACTGGTCGGATTGCTCTGTGCTGAGCACCTTAACGTTCGCTTAGACGTGGGTGGTCTTTCTAGAGGTGTGTGCACGCCAGGGTCTGGAAGGGCGGGAGTGGCAACCAGGGGACAAGGTAGAAAGAAAGCTGTCACAGGGTCCTAGGGAGAAATGGTGGTGGTTGGAGCTCCAGGGTGTGGTGGGGGATGGTAAGAGGTAGTCAGAGTAGAGCAGCAGGACTTGCCTATGGCCTGGGAGGGAGGCTGGGAGGGCAGAGGCCGATGCCAGCACCTGGGCTGGAGCAGTGGGCTGGACCGTTGACTGTGGTAGCGACATGGGGGTGACCGGTCGGGGACGTGAGATTCAGAGTGTATTTTAGATGTGATAGTGAGGGGGTGCTGTTTGTCCAGGCAGAGGTGCTCATTAGGGGTTGTTTAGCTCAGGAGTGTCCTGGCTAGGCATAAAGTTAGAGGTCGTCAGATTAGAGTTGGCATTTAAGGAGATGAAAACTAGACACAATTCCTTAAAGAGAGAGAACTTGGAGAAGAAAACAGGGCCTGGGCTTGGACCCTCAGGAGCCTCATTACTTAGAATTCTGCTCCAGGTTGAGAAACCAGCAGAGGAGAATGAAAAGAGGCACAGGACGGCCAGCTAATGTCAAGGCTCACTCACGAATGGCCCTTCTCTCTCTTAAAGGTTAAACTATTGTACATAATCACACGCGGGGGGGGGGGGGGGGGTGGTGGCAGTGCCTCATCCCCAGTGTGTGAAGTTGTGTGTGAGCCAACAAGACGGCTCCCAGGCCCTCCCCCAATGGAGAAGCCACGGTGTGTTCTCAGTGGGCTACGGAGTATGAAGTCAGACAAATCCTGTACACTTTAGGCTTCTAGTAGGACGTAAGAATGGAGGTGTGCTCAGGAAAAATAGATGTTTTTTAAAAGAAGACTTTGGAACTTTTCATAATCACCAATTTAACACGAATCAGGGCAGTTGAGTTTCAGAGTTCCATTTATTCTTCATTTGTGTATTCATTAAAAATGGCCACATGTGGTGGCACACACCTATAATCCCAGTGACTTGGGAGGCTGAGGCAGGAGGATCACAAGTTCAAGACCAACCTCAGCAACTTAAAGAGGCCCTTTCTCACAATAAAAAGGGAAAGAATCCAGGCGTGGTGGCTCACACCTGTAATCCTAGCAGTTTGGGAGGCAGAGGTAAGAGGATTGCAAGTTCAAACCAGCCTCAGCAAAAGCGAGGTGCTAAGCAATTCAGTGAGGCCCTGCCTCTAAATAAAATACAAAATAGGGCTGGGGAGGTGGCTCAGTGGTTGAGTATCCCCAGGTTCAATCCCTGGTACCCCCCAACAAAGAAAGGAAAAGAAGTGGGATGTAACTTAGAGGTAGAGCTCTGGAGAAGCTCTGGATTCAATCCCTAGTACCACCAAAAAATATATATATGTATTTCATTATTCACGTGTTGGCTAAACTCAGTAAGCTCTTCTTTCACATCACTTGAAATTTCCAAGCATATCAAGAAGTTTGGAGGAAATCAGAATCAACCGCTATCTTTGAAATTTGGTAGAAGGACGGGCCCCTGTTAAGACTGACTGCCTTCCAAAGCCCACTCTGCCCTTCTTAGTGGTGAAGACTCAGCCCTCGGGAGGCTGCTGCTACCCCCTGGGTAACTGCACTGAGCGAGCGGCTTTCTCCTGAAGGGGAGTTGATGTGACGTGATGCGCTTCCATCCCTAGGTCTGGCGGGAATTTCCTGACCGGCTGGTGGGCTACCCGGGTCGTCTGCATCTCTGGGACCATGAGATGAATAAATGGAAGTACGAGTCAGAGTGGACGAACGAGGTCTCCATGGTGCTCACTGGGGCAGCTTTTTATCACAAGGTGAGCGGGCGCAGGCTGGGGCCACTAGGTCCCCTCTGACAAAACTGAGGAATGACACCTGTTGTATTTGGCCCAATGGATTTTTTCATACCTGCTGCTGGGTTTAGGGAAAGTGTCCTACTGAGAGGGCTTAGAAAAGCCATGTTGTGTGATACTCCTTTTAAAATAAGTTTGTTATTTTTTAACTATACAAACAATACATGCTCCTAGTACAAAGTACAAAGATTTGTAACACTAAAATGAGTAACAGTCACCCTAATTATGTCACCTAGAGAGCCGCATCTTGTCACTGGGTGTGTTTCAGCTTGCCTTTTATTTACTTATCCACACACTGCATTAGCTTCCATCACTGAGACAAAATGCCTGAGAAAAACAACCCTGAGAAGGAAAGATGGATGTGGCCCATGGTTTAGAGGTTTTAATCCACATGGGCTAGCTCCATTGCTCAGACTTTGGGCCTGAGGCATGGCAGAAGGGTGAGGTGGAGGAAAGCAGCTAGCTGGTGGCAGCCAGGAAATGGAGAGAGGGAGGGAGAGGGTGGACAAGATGGTCCCTTCAGGGCACACCCCAGCCTGCTCCTCCAGACGGGCCCCCTCCTCCTGCAGTTTTCACCACCTCCCAATAATGCCTTAGTGGGCTAATCCACTGATGGGCTCAGAGCTCTCAGGATCCTGTCACCCCCAGAGCTTCCCCTCCAAACACTGCTGCCTGGGAACAGGCTTCAGCATGCCTTCTTCTTTTCTTCCCACCTGACAGTATTTTAATTACCTGTATACCTACAAAATGCCTGGGGACATCAAGAACTGGGTTGATGCGCACATGAACTGTGAAGATATAGCCATGAACTTCCTGGTGGCGAATGTCACGGGGAAGGCTGTCATCAAGGTAAGAGGTCCTGCACCCACTGCTGTGTTTTCTTGGGCAAGTCGCCACCACCAAGCCTGAGAGGTGCTTGTAGCTATAAGACTGTGGCCCCGGGGCACAGATGCTTGCACAGTGACCAGGCTGTAGTGGTCCTAACATTCCCAGCTTTTGAAAGCATGTTGCCGGCATTAAAAACTGAGAATATATGAAGATTCTCTGAGGGAGTCTTGTACATGACAAAATGACTATTTATGCCTAAAACTCAGACTTGGCTCAAAGCAGAACCTAGATATGTAGAGGAAGCCCCCTTCTCTGTGTGGGTGGGATCATCGTGACCTTTCTTCTTCCTGGATTATACCAGAAGTGGGCAGCGCAGACTCCCCTCAGAGTCTGCCTGGAGAGCCCAGATTCCACAGGAGCTCACGCTGGAATCTTGGAGTGGCATTTCCATCGATTGCACACGATTAAACCAGGAGCCTGTGAAAGAGGACAAGTCGCCATCTTCCCCCAGGGCCTCCATGTCCCCCAGCTCTCTAAGTGACTCAGTGAACAGCTAACTGCAAGAGAAATTAAAGAAAGTGAATTCCACCCCGAACTTTGTTTTCCATGCTGTTGGCTGTGGCTGCTAGCTCTGGACAGGTGTCTTGCCCCTTAGCCTCGCCCTGGCTAGCTGGCCTTCTTGCGCTCCTATCCTTCCCTAAGTTTGATGGAAGCGTAAGGTTTGGGAAGCTGGAGGGGCAGTCAGGGAAAAGGATTCAGAGGGGAGGGACAATTGGAATTTTTTTTGTGACTAAAGGGAACTGCAAAAATAAGCTGTATCTTCCAGAGTACAGTGCTGCTTCTAGCATCTGCCATTAGCTGAGAGAAGGAGAAAGAGTGCCTGTTGGAACTGAGGTTATGGTGAAAGTTATGGGAAGCTGTATTTCATCGCCCGTGTGGCTGCAAGAACAAACGGTGTTTATACAAGGACCTTGGCAGTGAGAAAACAGTCATTAAACAGGAATTAAGGAGCTTGTCATCACCACTTCTTCCCAGTTACAGAAGGCAAAAGCCCTCCAAGCCTCTTTTATTGGGCCCTTGTGAGTTCTGTTGGCTGAGCCAGCCCGAGCTGAGCGGAGGAAGGGTGAGGTGTGCATGTGCGTGCGCAGCATCTCCGCTTACAGCCGGAAGCGTGCAGAGTGGGTCTCAGCTTGACTTTTAGAGTCCGTGGCGCTGAAGCCAGGTATGTTTTATGCTCCTCTGTCAGGTGACCCCACGAAAGAAATTCAAGTGTCCTGAGTGCACAGCCATTGACGGGCTTTCTCTAGACCAGACACACATGGTGGAGAGGTGAGTGAGCCTCAAGCAAGTCTGCCCCAGCCCTGATCCCCATTTCCTGCCCTGGGCCTGTTTATGGGCCTTTGTTGGAGATATAAGGACAGCAGCTGGTAGCCATAGTCACCTCCTTGGCACGGTGGGAATTGGGTTAGTTCAAACCCAGGTCACCCAAAGAATTAATTTGGAATGCTACTCACTCAATTTGTAATGGCTGGAAGGGCCTTAAAAATATAGCTGGCCTTAAGCTCCAGAAGCCAGATTCTCCATGTGGCCTAAGCAGTTAACTGTCTACAATCACTGAGTGGAAGCTAGTTAATTCCAAGGAAATACTGGATTGTTTCTCAGGGTAGCATCTCCATGTAATAGTAAAAGCTTGACTAGAAAGAATTAAGCCAAGCCCACCAGAGACAGATTACCTTTGCTGATGTTACCAAAACACCTGCCAAGAGCAGGATCCAGAGCCAGGACAGCTGTGAAGGAGTCCCTTTGTTTCTGTTCCTCCCATTACTCTACAAGCACACGCCTGTGTGGGACGTGATCCTAGATGTGAAGACACCAGCAGTGGGAAATGTGTCTTTCCTTCAGACCTCAGAACCTTACACTAGACCTGACAGTTCCCACTGTGCCCCTAAAGTCCCCAAGCTTCACAGTGCCTGAATCAGATCTCAGTCTTCCCAAAGGCAGCTCCTTACTCGTGGCAGCTGGCTTTGCCGTGTTAGTGGCACTATTGTCAAGGGACCAAAATGCACTCAGAGAATGTTCTAGTGACCTTTTGGAATGAGATACCTGGCTTGAATTCCCACAGATCTTACTCGGATCTGCTCGCAGAATTGCATATTTCTGAAAACCATGAGCCACAATAGATCCCTCAAGCTGGAGGATTTTTTGGTACAGGTTTTCCCTTGGCCTTTGATGTTTTTATAATGCTTTACTCGTTCTGATTTTCCAAATAATCTCCTTATCCTATCATCTGTGACTTACCTAGATGAAATTACCCTTACCAATTGTTGGCGTGAAATAGTACATTATTGTGTTTTGGGATTATCGTCACTGGTAATCATAAGTGTCACAGGTAAGGGTCATGACATTAACAGCCAGCCGTAGCCCAGTTGGAAAAGGCCCCATTAGTGGTTCCTCTGGACACATGAAGTTGCTCTGGAAACCATCTATTCTCTGTTTGAGGAGATTCAGCACGTTAAGCCCAGTGGTGATTGGGTTAGATGGTGGGGACACAAGGGAAGGAAGTGACAGGAGGAGGGTTGACCTGACGATGGCTTTGAAGCTCACGCTGAGGCTCCTCAGCTCTTCTCTGCACCCCTGAGGCCACAACAAATGCCAAGAGGCTTAAAAGACAAAGTGAGAAAGGCACCGAGAGCAAGTCCAGTTCAGTGCGCGCTCAGGACCCTGAGCAGAGGAACAGCCGGTGAGGCCTGCTCTCTAGAAGAGACCTGGGAAAGCAGAGGCCTATCCAGACACACAGGCGGACATGACCCCAGATGACCTGTGATAAGTGCCCTGAGGGAGGCTCAGAGGGTTAGCTCCTTACTGGGTTAATGATTCAGAGTAGCTTTGTAAAGGAGGTGACACCTGATGGAGACCTTCAAAAATCTCTAGGATCCCAATTAATGAAACTGGGCAAGGAGAAGGAGAGGGGCCAAGGATGCCTGATCCACAAGTTCAAGTTTATTTGGCGGGCATTGTGAAGTTCCATTTGGCCAGAGCCAGAATTCTGGCCTCTTGTGTGTCAGAGTGCAAGGCCCTTTGAACCTTCACTCAAGGAGCTCAGAATTTTCCTTCAGGCTCTGGTAACTCTGAGTCACCCAGGGCTTGTTGGGGGTTTTTGTTTGTTTGTTTGTTTTACTCAGAGATTGAATTCAGGAGTACTTAACCCCTGAGCCATATCTCCAGCCCATTTTATTTTTTATTTTGAGACAAGGTCTCACTAAGTTGATCAGGGCCTCCTAAATTGCTGAGGCTGGCCTTGAACCAGCTTATCCTGCTGCCTTAGACTCCTGAGTTGCTGAGATTGCCACTATGCCTGGCTTTTTTTTCACCCAGGGTTTTTGATCTGTTGACTAACTTGATCAAAGAATTGCTTTGAAGTTGGGCATGGTGGCACACACCTATAATCCCAGCAACTCGGGAGGCTCAAGAAGAAAGAACTCAAGTTCAAGGCCAGCCTGGGTAACTTAGCAAGACCTGTCTCAAAATAAAAAGAGCTGGGGGTGTGGCTCAGTGGAAAAAGACTTCCTGGATTCAATGCCTAGTACCATTAAAAAAAAAAATGCTTTGAGATTAATTTGTAAGTAGTGTCTAAAATGGGATGAAAAATGATAAGATTGTAGAAAGAAGACCAGTTGTTAGAAACCTTGAACTAATCTGAATGTGGAAAGAAAGTTAACAAATTAACTCTCAAGAAAAGGAAGAGGTGCCGGAATGTGGTTTCCAAATGGACAGGTATGAAGAGGTACAGACAAGGAGTCAGCAGATTACTTAGATTTGGAGTCAAAAAAAAGTCAAAGTACCTTTAACAGTGTGCACAGTGTAGTGGAAGGAAGGGGCACTGTTAGGGCACACTAGAGGGTTAGCCTGGGTGAAATTGGAGAATAAGGTGGGCGATTCTGAGGCCTTGCCCTCTGTGTGGAGATCTAGAACAGTGACCAGGCAGTTAGAAACATGGAAACAGACTGCAGAAAGGTGTTTGAACTGAGTCTGTCTTCTGCCCAGGAACCACAGCCGACTAAAGAAAAGCCAAAGCAGACTCTGGGATATCCTCACATTTAGGAGACCGAAGGCATAACTGGAAACAAGCAGCAGCTGTCGGAGAGGCCTGCAGGCAGGCGGTGCCAAACAAGGAGGGAGCAAGGGTCACGCAGAGCAGGTCTTGGCACGGGGTGGTTATTGGTGACCTTAAAAAATACTGTCAGAGAGTGACGCAGATGAGGCTCAGAGCCTGAGCCGGTAAGAGAGGAGTTAGGCAGGAAAGCGATGCTTTTGAGAGATTTAATAGGGAGTAGACAAATAAATCAGCAAAATGTTTTGGGGTTACAGATTGAGGCGCTGGGCCAGTCTGGTGGTGCACACCTGTAATCCCAGCAACTCTGGAGGCTGAGGCAGGAGGATTCCAAGTTCAAGGACAGCCTCAGTAATTTATTGAGCTGTCTCATAGTAAAAAATAAAAAGGGCTGGGGATGTAATTCAGTGGTAAAGTGTCCCTGGGCTCAAAAATCCAGCACCCCTCAAAAAATAGATCGAGGCACTGGATTATTAATAAGGTACTGAGGACTGCAGTATAGCTCAGTGGTAGTGTTGCCTGCCTAGGATGCTTGAGCCCCTGGGTTCAATATCCAGCACCAAAAAAAAAAAAAAAAAAAAAAAAAGCATTCATATTGGGAGGGAGGAAAACATGATTTAAGCCATCTTGGGTAGCCTAGGAGAGAGAGTTACAACTGCAGAATTGTTCACTTGTTTTAGTTTTAATATTTCCCTTTGCAGAATACACATTTACACAAACCAGCAGAAGTGGTAGCCACTTACCAGCCTCTGACCTTGTATTTGGGCGCCTGGATCTGAAATCTCAGTTGTGTAGGAGAGTAGTTTTTTACTACCCAGCATCTATTTCCAGAATCAACTATCTCTTCAAGAATCAGAAGAATTTATAGTGGTTCATTTGCCCAGTAACTTTACCAGAGCAGGTTTACTCGGCAGACAGAAAGCATTCATTTAAGAAAACATAATATTTTGATTCAGATCAATCTTTGTTCAGAGTGTGAGCTTGTCACTCATTAGATTGGCTTACCTTATCTGAATTTCAATCTCTTTGTCTACTGAGATGGGATGTTAATATGTACCAAATCCCAGGGCCCATTCCCAGGTTCAGCAAATATTTATGAGCATCTTAGTACCCAGCAGTATGTCAGGCGCTGGGATACAACTCCTTTAGCCCGGGGCCTGGCAGTGTGAGTTTCCACCCCAGTTTCCCTGCACTAGTCCTGAAGGCTCCTGGTCACTCTAGGTGATGGGATGTGCTTTAGAGAAATACAAAGCCCGTGGGCCTTTCCTCCCGGACACTGCAGCACCGCCCAGCCGGAGACTGGCAGTTCTGAGCGAGCACACTTGATGCGAAAGCAGCAGGAAACTAGGGTAGTCCAACCTCCCCACCCCAGTCACCCAGCCAGGCTCTCCTGCCTGCTGTTCCCTGCCCCAGACTTCCTGGATGGAAAGCAGCCGGCTGGGGAAGGGCCTACACCCGCCCCCCTGTGCCAGGCTGTGTTCGAGGAGGAAGCGCCTTCAGAGCGGGGTTAGCCAGGGTTTCTGGCAGCGGTTCAGGCTGGCCTGAGCCCCAGGGCATATCGCCATGGCCCATGCCCTGCTGGAAGATCTGGTTACAGAGGAGACCTTGCCGTTAATACTCTCCCTGGGCCATAAAGTGCCACCCTCAGCCAAGAGCCAGGGGTATCCATGCTGGGCGCGGCCCGGCTGGGCTGGCCAGAGCCTGTGTGCGCAGCACCTGGAAACTGGAAGAATCTTTCCTGTTTACAGACAGAAGCACTGTCAGAAAGTAAAACCTGTAGAGATTTGACTTGGTTGGCCGCTGTTTTGACCCTGTGGTTTGAAGAGAGGGAAGCTGTTGTCCAGCGCTTGAATCATATCACCTAGAGTCTTCACTCTCCCCGAAATTCTTCCCTGGGTCTGGATGCTGCCTGCCCCCCACCTCCAAGTCTCAGGAAGGAAACTCAGATACTAGCAAGTTATGGTGGAGTCTGATGCCAAGAGCCAGGTTCTGCCCAGTTCTACCACTTTCTAGCTCTGGGTCCTTGGGCAAGTTACTTAGCCTTATTTTCTTAATCCATCACCTTAGGATAATATAAACCCAGTCCCTGGGCAAGGGAGAGGGATGGGGAGGGATATTTAAGGAATCTAGAGATATCTATGTATAGCTGGCCAGGAGTAGACTCTCAACTGACTCTAACTTCCAGCTCCTCCCTTTGGACCCTGGAATTACACTAGTAGTTACATTTGTATGAGATCATAATTAAGACTTTAGCCTGGGTTTGGCTCATGGCTCTTCTAGGTTTTTGGACCTGTCGACGTGTTACTTAGCTTCTCCATGTCTCAGTCTCCCCCAGGGAAAATGGGAACGAGAGGCCATCACACCTGTTAGGAGGAGAACTGGAAGCACTGCTAGCCTGGCAAGTTACTTAACAGTGCAGATGATGAAGCCAGCTACTTGTGGTGTCAGTGGGTATGAGGGCACGTTAGCTGAAAACTCCAAGTGAAATGGTTCAGATGTTTCAGAAACATAATGACAAGGGGAAAAACAGTAATAGCAATCTTCTTTATTAATGGTTTCTTCCTGGAGCCAAGCTCATCCATGCAAACTTGTTGATTAAAATAACTGGAAGCCAGGCTTTCGGTTGTACCTCTGAGGACAAAGAGATTGTGCCGAGTCCGCCTGGTGGGCAGCTGGCCAGTTCCTGCTGCAGCTCTCCAGAGCTGAGGACCTGCCATCTGATGCCATCCCTGAGGTCCCCTGACTGCAGACACAGCTTCCCCAGGCCTGGCTCCACTCCAGTCCAGTGCTGACCTTTCTTCTTGCCCAGCTGCCACACTCAGTTGGCCTGATTGACCTGCATCGTCCCTAAAATACGCCTGGCCCACTCCTCTTCGAGGGTTGCTGACCAGCTCCAGGCGGGGTTGAGCCAGGAGACGCCTCTCCTCCAGCACCTCCAGCAGGAGCTGTTGTCCCAAGTCGGCAAGGGTGACTAAAATCACACAGATTAGGCAAGCAGACCCGTGTGAGCTCCGCCTGTCAGAGGAGCTTGTGCAGGCGCCTGGTCCTTCCTGGAGATGGCCACGTGCAGGCCCTGCATGAGTGCTGCTCAATGAACCAAGTGTTCGTTGTTTGAAATTGAGGTTCACTGCCCATCTTCCCTTGCTGCCCATTGCCACGTGGGTAAGACCCTTCTCCTGCCCTTTAAACTTCACTAAGCTGAACTCAGATCCAAGTCGCTTTCCTTCCCACCCTCCGTAGCTGGCAGAGATGGGGTTAAGGTCTGTTGGCAGCTAATCCACCTGGGTCTGAGGCCTGCCAGTGCTGAGCTGGAAGAATGACTGGAATTTGAGGGGGAGGGGGAGAGATCCTGACCTGTAGACCAGCCTCCAACCGCATCATTCACTTTCTCCCCCGAACTGAGCCCGGACCCCCAGCTCCTCCTTGATCCCTACCTCTCCATCTTCCCCGGAGCCTGGCAGCAGGCTGAGTTTCTCTTGTTGATGGGAACACGATGTATTTTGCTGTCACCTCTCAGCCTCTCAAACATTTACCTTCCCCACCCGCTTTGCACCGCTCCCACAGGTCCGAGTGCATCAACAAGTTTGCTTCTGTCTTTGGAACGATGCCCCTCAAGGTGGTGGAGCACCGGGCTGACCCCGTGCTATACAAGGATGACTTTCCTGAGAAGCTGAAGAGCTTCCCCAACATCGGCAGCCTGTGAGGTGTGCCGCTGGGGCCGGGCAGAGCTGCTCCCAGCCGTACTGTGGGGCAGAGGGGTGGGGTGACAGACTGGGCTCCGCGCACCCACTCCCACCTTCTCAAGATCAGAAGCCAGAGGCTCCCGAGCTCGGAGCCCTGCAGCCACACCTGGGTCTTCCTGGCCTCCAGGGTTCTCTTCACAACAAGTGGGAAGGAGCCTTGGTGGCACTGGACTTGGCTCCAGCACGTTCAGTTCCAGGTGAGCAGTCTGCCGACGGGCCATGGGACTGCACAGTGGAGGAGCTGGCCAGCCCTGAGACCGTGTCAGAGGTGCCCCTCACTTCAGTCATTGTCCACCAGCGAGTCGTGGAGGAACAGCCAAGCCCTGGATTTGGTGCCAACCCAGACTTCTTCATGGGTTTGGTCTGGGCCTGGGCCCTGGGGCTCCAGGCGCAGGCAGGGGAAGAACGCTGACTGGGGTCCTGTCAGTTCCATGAACTACTCTTTGGTGCAGATTTTATATGATTAAAATTATTTTTTACTCCTTTTTTTTATGTCTTAAGTGCTCATTCTTGGTGATCTGGGACCCAGTCTGGGAGGACGCACCAAGAGGGGCTCTAGTGCCAAGTGCATCAGGCATGAGAAGGCCCCGGTCATGGGCGACCTAAGAGCAGGGGCTCAGAGGCCTCCACAGGCCCCTCACTCCCGGTCAGCGGCCGTCCATACCGCCTCAGCATGCTGGGCCACCAAGAGTACCCTCTCGCTGCTGTGGAGTACCATGTGGTAAAAGCTGAAGGGGTGTGACCCCCACCTCAAGGGGATGCCAGAATTTCCCTCTTCTCTTGGTGTAAACGTGACATTAGCCAGGGAGGCTCTGGCCAACGTTAAATGCTGCTGTAACAACCACTTTGCAACAGTTGCTGGTACATTTAAATCATTAAATTTCAGCATTTAGTAATACTGCACATGTGTGAATTATACCTCTTTAAGCCCAGTTGATGAACAAATCTACTCTGGCAAATGTTAAATGTTATGGATTCGAAACAGATTTATCTGGCTCTAATATTAAGATTAGCCACAGTTTGGGCTTCAGCCATAACATATGTCCCCAGAACACAGAATACATAACAATTTGCTTAGAATGTGGATATAATTACAGAAAGCCAGCCAGTGGTGTGCCAGTCGGAGCCCCTCTCACACCACCCATTGTTCTGTTGAGTGACAAGAAGGTGAGCAGGGACAACCCTGTAGTCTAAGGGTCACTTCACCTGTCACCAACAGCCTGGGAGCCAGAGGATAGTTTCAGAAGAGCAGAACCCAAAGTGGAAAGCCCAAGAGCCCTCCCGCTGGTGTTCAGGAGAGGGACCCTGGAGCTGCTGCCAGGAGGGCGAGCGTGCTCTGTCCCTCGGTGCATTTTGCAGATGTGGATGTGGGACCTTGGTTTGCTCAGCGTCTTAGAGCTGCAGACGCGGGTCCCTGATGAGCTTTGTCTAGGACGATGTGCACCAGTTGTAGGGACGTGGGAAGGCCTCTCACTCTCGTTTTCAAAATCCTGGGGCTGGTGTGATACAAAGCCAGAGAAAGGGATTTCTGTTGTCACCAGGTCCCATAGCTGGCAGTCGGTGAGCCCCTCTAACTTTCTAGGGGGCTGCTAGCTTGTCCCAAGACGTGGGGCATGTGTGGGGAGCCTCCATTGAAATCCCCACTGAAAGCCGAGAGCTATGCTCATGGTGGGTGGGTGTGACTTTGCCCTTAGCTGAAGGTCCAGAAAGTTCTGTCCTTTTGCTCCTCACTTAATGAACTACCTTGGTGGTTGGTGTCTTACCCAGTCCTTTTTACCATAGGTTCATGGGTTTGGGGTATTTTTCAGCCCTTCTTGGCCCTTTGATTTTGAAATAGGAACTCTTTCATCTGGGTTGATTGGGTGCCTCGGGAGCTGTGTGACTTTATCACCTTTGTGGGACCATTGGACTCCAAGGACATCAGTCACTTAGCTGGGCACAGTGATGCATGTCTGCAATCCCAGCCACTCAGGAGGCTGACGCAGGAGGATCATAGTTCAAAACCAGCCTCCACAAATTAGAGAGGCCCTAAGGAACTCAGTGAGATTCTTTCTCAAAATAAAAATGGCTGGGGATGTGGCTTGGTGGTAAAGTACCCCACTATTTCCAGAAGTATTGGGGTTAGATCTTGCAACAGAGCAATTTCTACCACATCTTGGGCTCTCAAAGCAAACCTCCAACATTCTACCTACTAACGGACCGAGAGCAGAATCCCGTAGAAATGCAGGACAGGGCTCCAGCAAGCGGTCAGCATTAGAGGTTCCAACGGCCATGGGCCTGCATGCCCTCGTGAGTGTGCTCCTGAGCTGCCAACCAGCAGGCCTCACCCGAAGCTTAGGTCGGGACATCTGCCCCTCGGATGCCACGGAGCCTGCTTCAGAAGCAGAACAATATGCTAATTAAAATGTCATGTTCTGGCCTACAGCAGACAACAGCTGGTTTTAGATTAAGAAATCTTTTTTAAAGAAGTTGTGTCCTCCTGGCCTATAGAGACAGCAAACTGGCCCTGACCCAAGTGTGTGCACTGGGCCATTGCCTTGGGCCCTGGGGACCTCATGGGAGGGGCCCGCTTGGAACTCCAGGGCTGGAAATACCATCTATTTTTTCTGATTAACATTAGACAGTTGTTAATGTTTTTATCTCATGTATTTCACCATGTCTCACATGTGTTTAAGCCAAAACCTCCTTCTCTGTGAAAGTTAAAGTGGGAAATAGCAGCTTTGTTCTCTGAATCTCTGGTTCCTTCCTGCCAGTGACGCTCTCCTGTCCTCTCTCTGCTCACCGCCACCAAGTTCAGAAGTAACCACTTGCCTTCTCGGCCTTGTCTACTTCAACTGGGCTTTGAACCCATGGGTCTCAAGGCCTGGCTCCTCTGCTGCCCACGCAAAGGTGACCCTCCAAGATCCCCTTTTGTGATCATTGACTGAAGGAGTCACCAATAACCCTCCATTCCCAGCTTCCACCGCCATGATGGCCTCTGAGTGGCGTCACACAGCAAAGAGGCGGGAGTGTCCTCGTCACGGGAAGAGCGGGCTCCATGTGAAGGTGATTCGGGGTTAGAATCCAAGAACCCCTGATGGTTTCCTACGCAGAAGGAAGAAGAGGACGAAGCAGAGATGGGGGGTGGGTGGCTGGGTTCTGGTGAGGCTCCCCTGGCTCTGCAGGCAGGAGCCTGGGCCTGGGGGCGAGACTCTGGCCAGAGAGGTCCCGCCAGCACCCACCCTGGGCCCAGCGAAGGCAGTGTTTTGGGGGGTGCCCCTTTTCCTTCCCCTTGGCCCAGGCAGTCTTCTGTTGCAGTAAGAGAAGCCACAACAGGCTGCTCCCAGGCGTCCCTGGCACAGAGAGGCAGGGACAGAGAGTGCCAGGCTGGCCCCAGGCCTCTCCCCCAGCTCTTGAGAGGAAGCTCTGGCAGGCGCGCCCTCGGGAAGACTCTGGAAGCTGCTCAGCTCTCCCTGCAGGGCCTAGAGACACTGCAGGCCCGTCCCTGCCCAGGCCCTGGGGCTCCTGCCCTAGGCCGCTGTTTGCTCTCACCCAGGTCCTACTTCTCAGTCACAGCAGGGGCAGCGAGGGCCTGTGTGCTGACCACGCGTGCTCTGAGGAGCTAAGAACAGGCGACCCGAGCTACTGGCTGAGCAGAGGCAGGCAGGCAGGGTCCCCTCTAAATACCAGACTGTCCCTCTCTTCAGGATGGCAGCTAGGAGACCATCTGTAGAAGGCACAGACCTTCTCGGCCTCCTCCACCTCCATTAAATGGGCTCCCGGGGATCCCAGCTGTGGCAGTTTGGCTCTGGGGTCCCCGGGAAGGTGTGTGGGTCTAAACAGGTGGCCCGTGTTGTGGCCTTTCCAATCCAGGCTCACCGTGGCTGGCAGCAGGGGAGACGCTGAGGGGGAGCATGGCCCCTCTCCCTGCCCCAGGCCTCCTTCCCTCTCGAGACACAGCGAAGACACCGGCGTCCTTCCATGTCTGCCTTTCTGCTTCCCAGATGGGCCACATTTCGAGGGTCTAGCTTCTTCCTTCTGCTCTAGACTGGCTGGACCCCTGGGAGCAGCCCTTTTGCCCCCTCAGGGCAGCGCGTCTGCTGCAGGCTCGCTCAGGCCGGAGCCGTCTTGTCTGCACCTCTCAGGAACTGCAGAACCTGCGTCTCCCACCAAAGCACTCAGCCAGGTCTCGCCACCAAGGAGAGGGAGCCTTCCCGCTTACCCACAGCTGCAAATCCTGTCACCAGCTGCCACACCCGAGGACAACTCCAGAGGCTGTGGCGTTCACGGCTGAGGCCCGACCAGGAGAGGCAGCAGAGTGGTTCTTCAGTCGCCCTGTGTGCTGGCCCCAAGGCACAGAGCTGAGACACCGCCCTGCCCTCAAGGCCGCGGTGGCCGCAGGTGTTCATGCACTCAGTGCTGCAGCCCATCTGTGGGCCAGGCCTCGGGCACAGGTGTGTCTGCCCTAACTGTAGACGAGGACTCCCGACCCCCTTCTCCAGTCTCTGGAGGATGCGGGGTGGAGGCTTCTCCTCGTACCTTCCCTTGAGTTGTATCCAGGCCCGTCCTGCATTTGAGGGAACCCACTCCTGTGCCTCAGTTTCCCCAACCAGATATTAGAAATAGCAGGAGCCCTGAGACCCGGCTGGTGAGAGCGGACCTGTCTCCGGTCTGTTCCCCTCACACCAGGCCTTCCACCAGGCGTACCTGGGGATGCTGGAGCCAGCCCTCTCTGGCCACTGTTTCTGCTTCCCCTGTTGCCAGAGAGCCTGGGGTCTGGATCCTGTCTGGCCCCGTCAGGGTGGATTACCAAATGAGTGGTTCTTGTGCCCCAGTCCCTTTCCTGTGCTATAAATAAGCCCATGTTTATTTTCTTGTGTTATTGAAATGAGCACTTGTGATTTGGGCCTCTTTTGACGAGTCGAGAGAGCGTCCATCCGGTGCCTGGTGAGGGCCCTGCATGGCTGGCTGCTGTCTGAAGCTATTTGGAGTCCTCTCCCTGTGTTTTGGATGTGGCTTAATTTCAATAGAGAGGGCTGCATGCAGCCCTGTATCTGCTGATTTTCAGGTTTCAGCTTTCTGCCAGCCTCACTGCCTGCTTAGAAGTCAAGCTGTGTTTCTCATTAAGGGGATAACAGCCACAATTGAGGTAATTAGCGAAAATTGTGCATTGGTGGCAGCAGCTCCTACAGGATTTCCAATGGTCTTTCTCTGGTAGATCCTGCGGGGCTCACCTTCATCTCCTCCCCCTGCCGACCCTGAGCCAAGTACCCTGTCCCAGTTTTCTGGATGGAGTCCCAGTAATTTCTCTCCTAACAAACAGCCTTGTTCTTGTCACCAGTTTGGTTAGGCATCTTGACAACATGGCCGAGTGAGGATTCCGTTAACTCCATCTTCCCCGGTGCGTGGAGGATTCCAGGGATCGTCTCTCTTTTTCATAGTGTTGTACCCTTGTCCTTCTTTGGGAGTTACAAGGATGAATCCATTAATGTTAATCCATCGTTGCTCCGTTCGCACCCTGTCGTCTGTATCATCTCAGTGGAGAAGACCTGGGACAGTGCGGGGACAGACAGGAAATGGCTGGGGACTAGGAGATGTTCTAAGTGAGGACCTCCACAGGCGACTTTGGCTTCTTCGGGCTTTAGCAATACACCAGAAGCATCCCAGGGGACCGTGAGGAGGACACAGCCTTGTTTAGGTGGAACTTGAGCTAAAGACCATTATCTACTTCTCAGGACAGATTAGCCTGGAAAATCACTCAAAGATAAACTTTCACAGACACACCCTGAACCCACAGTGTACTAATGAAGGAATTGCATCTAACAATACGATTTGATTAACTTTTAGAGAAGGGACCAGGAGAAAGTAAATTTTTACTCACATAAAAATTTCTAAGCCATTCATTGCTAAAGATTAAAAAGGAAAAGCTGATATGATGGGTTCATGCAATCAATAAATATTTATTAAGCATTTGTTATGTGTGAGATGGTTCATGAGGGTGCTGCATTGAACAAGGCAGAGTACTACTGTCATCAAGCTTGTGTTCTAAGAAGACAAACAAGAGAAGGAAGTGAGCCAGGTGTGGTGGTTTACACCTGTAATCCCAACTACTCAGGAGGCTGAGGCAGGAGGATCACAAGTTGGAGGCCAGCCTCAGCAATTTAGCAAGATCCTGTCTTAAAAGAAGTGACGAGAAGTTATTTGGGAGGAGGGTCTGTTAGATAATTGATGGACATAAATGAAAACAGTAGAGGGCTCACAGATAACTCCTAGATTGTCCTGAGGACGCCAGGCTCACCGTCACTGGAACATGGCAGACTGACAGGAGGAGGGAAGGGAAGCACTGGGAGACTCACAAACTCTACCTCACCATGTTGGTGTCGGACGTTGGAGGAGCAGTCATTCAAACAGGAGGGAAATTAGGACTGAAAATACAGAGGGATCTGGAACCTTAGGACTAGAGATTACCCGGGGTCAGGTAAAGAAAAGGACTGTGACCCGAGCATGAGGGCCACTAAACCTCTTATAGGTAGAGAAGAAAGGGAAGAACTATAAGGGAGACAATGGAGTGGCCAGTGAAGTGGGAAGGAAAATAGGAAGGTGTCTGTGACACAGAATGTGACAAATTAAAAATGCATATTGTAAACACCAGATCAACCACCAAAAATATTTTTAAGATGTGTAGTTTTTAAGGCAATAATGGAGATGGAATACCAAAAACATGCTCGATTTAAAAGAAGTCAGGAGCCAGGTATGGTGACTCAGACCTGTAATCTCAGCAGCTCAGGAGGCTGAGGCAGGAGGATCAAAATTTCAAAGCTAGGCTCCACAACTTAGCAAGGCCCTAAAGGACCTAAGCAACTTAGCAAGAACCTGTCTTAAAATAAAAAAATAAAAGGGTTGGGGATGTGACTCAGTGGTTAAGTGCCCCTGATCCCAATCCTTGGTACCAAAACAGAAAAAAAGAAAGATGAAAGAGTAAACAAAGAGCAAATGGGACTAATAGAAACAAGTAACAAGATAATAGACTTAACGCATTAAATGTAAATGGCCTAACACTGTAATTAAAGGACAGAGATTATCACTGTGCTGTGGTTTGAATGTGTTCCTCAGAGGTTTGTAGACTAAAACCTCAATTTCCAGTGCAGTGGTGTTGGGATTTGGGGCTTACCAGGAGGCGTTTAGGTCATGAGGGTCCACACTCATGAATGGATTGTGCTATTCTCGTGGGAGTGAGTTCTCACAAGAATGGGTTGCTTAAAAAGCCAACTTTGGCTTCCTTGGCTCGCTTGCACTCTTCCATGTCATAGAGCAGTAAGATGGTCCTCACCAGAAGCCAAGCAGAGCCAGCACCATGCTCTTCGATTTCCTAGCCTCCAGAACCACGAGCTATATAAAATCCTATTCTTTATGAATTACTAAGTCAGTGGTAGCAAACAAAACTAAGACTCAATTGAACAGAAAAGCATTTATGCACTGTATCAAGAAAATAAGACACATTTAAGTTAAAAAATAAAAGGGTAGAAAAAGGTATACTATGCAAAACTTAATCACAAGAAAGTGGGGCTGATTATATTTCCAGAGAGAAAATGAAACATTTTATAGTGATAAAGGGGAATATTCATCAAGAACACAGAACAAGAGACAGTTCATTAATGCATCAATATATTGAATAACAATGCTTCAAAATATATAAAGCAAAAACAACTAAAAGAAAAATAGGAAAATCTATAATTATATATAGATATCTCAAATTTCTTGGTAGAACAAGTTGAAAGAAAAACTCAGAAAAATATAGATGGTCTGAATAATGTTATCCACCACCCTGGCCTAATTGACAGTTATGGAACATTTTGTCCACCATTAGCCTTCTTCTCAAAGGCACTTGCAACATTCATCATAAATGTGTTGCTTCAAAAGTGAATCTCAATAATTTTATCAGAATTGACAACATAAAAAAATCCTCTGACAGTGGAATTAAATCAGAAATCCCTAATAGTTGGAAATTAAGTAACATTTCCAAAAATATTATGTAGTAGGTCTATGGATGTAGCTTAGTGGTAGAGTACCTGCCTAGTGTACACTAGACCCTGGATGTGATCCCCAGAGCAAAAAAAAAAAAAAAAAAAAGTTTAAAAAAATTTTAAAATGCATGGATTAGGGGCTGGGGTCGTGGCTGTGGCTCAGCGGTAGAGTGCTCGCCTAGCATGTGGGAGGTGCTGGGGTCTATCCTCAGCACCACCTAAAATAAATAAAATAAAGGCATTGTGTCCAATTACAACTTTCAAAAAATATTTGAAAGATGCATGGATTAATGAAGACACAAAGGAAATTAGAAAAATAGTCTGAACTGGGTGAAAATTCAAAGTATCAAAATGTGTGGGTAGAGGACTAAGATGGGGACTTGCAGCTTGAAGAGCTGAAATCAAAGAAAAGTCTAAAATGACCTAAGCTTCTACCTTAATAACCCAGAAAAAGAAGAGCAAATTAACCAAAGTAAGTAAAATGAAAGAATAAAAAGCAGAATTAAGGAGACAGAAAGTGGGAAAATAATAAAGAAAAATCAATTAACCCAAAATGGGTTCTTAGAAAAAGTCAGTCGGTGCTCAAGGCCATTCAAGGAAATCCAGTAAGATACAAATCACCAGTATCAAGAACCACAGAGCAGAGGGGAGCACGTCACTGTGGTCCGAATGTTTGTGTTCCCCCAAAGTTTGTATGTTGAAACTTAATCCCCAGTGCAGTGGTGTGGCAGGTGGGGTACCCGGGAGGGGACTGAGTCATAGGATCAGTGCCTTTATAAAGAGGCCCTGGACAGCTCATTTGTCCCTTGCACCAGTGAGGACCCATGAAGGTGCTGTTCATAAGGAACTGGCCCTCACCAGACACCCATCTGCTGGCATCTTGACCTCGGACTTCCCAACATACAGAAACGTGAGAGTAAACTCCTATTGTTTATAAATTACCTCGTCTAAGGTGTTTGTCATAACAGCCCACGCAAACCAACAAATAAGGATAACTTCATATGAATAAATTCTGCAACATGGACACAACCCATGAAAGATATAAGTTGACCTAACCGCATGAGTGAGAAAGAGAAAATCAGAACAGCCCTGTATCTGTCAAAGAAATCCCCATTTCAAACACCCTGAGGAAAACTTCCAAGTCCACATAGCTTTACTGGAAAATTCTACCAGACGATTGAGGAAGATATAATATCAATCTTAGGCAAGCTGTCTTCAGAAACTGGAAAGGGAGGAAATAGGTACTGACTCATTTTAAATGGCATTATCGCCCTAATACCAAAGGCAGACAAGAACATTACTAGAAAACTACAGAACAATGGCCACACACACACACAATCCTTACCAAAATATTAGCAGATTGAATCCAGCCACATAAGAAAAGACACAACATGACTAAAGAATACAAAGTTGCTCTAAGACTTAAAATTCAATATAATCCACAATAGAATAAAAGATGATGAACTTGACAGAGGAAGAAAAAGCATTTGACAGAAATCCACACCCATTTGTCATTTAAAAATACACACAGAGAGAAAACGCACATCTGCACGAGGACTCGACACAGAGGCTCCCAGCAGCTTTACTCTTAAGAGCCCAAAACTGGAAGTAAATGTTGAAGGACAGATGAATGGGTAACAAATCTCGAAACAATGGATACAAGCTAGCAATAAAAATAATGAACTACTGAGACACAAAACATGGATGAGTTTCCTAAATAGTGAAGCAGAAACAGCATGCATGTGTGAAGTTCTAGAACATTCCAAACCCATCTAGCGGGACCGGGCGGATCAGCGGTTGCAGGGCTGGAGACTGGCTGGGAACAGGCACAGGGAGCATCCTGGGGTGAAGGGAGTGCTCTGTATTCTGACCATGGTAACTGGGCACATGCATCGATGTTGTTCAGATTCTTCCGATTCTTTAAAACTCGAGTGTTTTATGGGACATAAATTATACCTTGATAAAGTTGGTCAAAAGAAAGCTGATCCTGAAAAACTGTCATCTTCCACAGTCCCTTGGATTTGTGGTGGACGTTATCCCTTCCCTCCTTGCCCTGCAAGTCTGTGAAGGACCTGGGTGCTCTGATGGCAAGACGTCTCCCTGGTGTCTCCTGTAGTGCCCTCCCTGCGGGACACACGGTGCCAGCTCCCCAGCTGACAGTGGTCAAGGGCTCGCCCTGGGAGAGACACTGCCCAGTGCTGCAGATCAGTGGTGAGGAGGACCGTGTCTGCCTTTGCAGAACGTGGGATCCATGCACACGGGGGAACTAATCACTTATGTCTGCCACGTAGCGTGGGGTGTGAGGAGGGGGTCACATGTTCCCTGCTGGGGAAGGAGGAGGGCTCCATCTGACTCCACGTTCACAGTGGGTCCTGGAGTTAGAGGGAGGAGATGGACGGAGTGGACACGGGTGTGCGGGAAGCCTGGGGCAGGCATTTGGACCAGAGGAGTCGAAAGAAGGTAAGATAGGAGAGTGTCCGGGGTTGCGGGAGCACCGAGTCCAGGCTGGGGACTAGGCAGGAGGAGGCTGGATAGGGTTGAGGCTGAAGCAGGGTTCTCCATTCAGACAGAACCAATAGGAGACCCACAGCTAAGTGAGAGGGTGCTGTGGTTTGGAGGTGAGGTGTCCCCCAAAAGCTCACAGTAGACTGCCAGAGGGTTCATAGGGGACATGATGGGGCTGAGACAGCCTTAACCTGTGAACTCATCCCAGATGGGTTAGCTGAGGGGTAACTGAAGGCAGGTGGGGTGTGGCGGGAGGAGTGGGGCACCGGGGCGTGGCTTTGAGGTATATATTTGTACCTGGCAAGAGGAGCTCTCTCTCTGACCTGGTCGTCATGTGAGCCTCTTCCCTGCACACACTCTTCCGCCGTGTCCTGCCTCACCTGGAGCTCTGAGGAATGGAGCCAGCTGTCTATGGACTGAGTCCTCTGAAGCCCTGAGCCCTCAAATAAACTTTCTTCCTCTACAGTTGTTCTGGTCGGGTCCTGTTAGTCACAACAGGAAAAAGCTGACTAAAGCAGAGGGGGTTGTCAGGGGGATTAGCTCATGGGATGATGGGGGCCGAGAAGCCCCCTGTGGGGTGCCTGTGGCGTGACGGTCCCAATCCCAAACCCCAGAAGCAGGGAAGCCGATCCTGTCGTGTTCTGAGGTCCAAGGCCTGAGAGCCCTGGGGAGTGGGAGGGCTAGAGAGAGCCAGTCTCAAGGCCAGGGAGTATCAAGTTCTACGTCCAAGGCCAGGAGGAGGAGCACGTCCAGGAGAGAGAGCCGAAATCCTCTGGCCTCCCTCTCCAGGCCTCCAGCAGACTGGAGGGTGTCCACCCACACGAGGGCTGGCCCTCTGCACTCAGCACCGAGTCACACCCTGTCTCCTCCAGAAACACCCTCAGACTCACCCGGAAGCCATGCTTTCTCAGTTCTCTAGGTACCCCAGAATACGGACAAGTGGACACCCAGGATTACCATCACGGGGGCGAAGTTAAAGAGGTGGGAACCCGGCCCCAGGCAGAGTGGGCTTCTCAGGTGAAGGTTCTGTGAGCAATGTGGGCAGAGCCGGCCTTGCGTCAGGACTGGTGGTGGGGTGGAGCCAGGAGAGACTGGGAGAGGGATGTAACCTAGAGCAGCAGCCTAGAAAGTGACACGGCAGAGCGGTCGCCAGGCCGATCTGGGAAGTTGGTGGGACGGTTTGAGAACCTTTGGGATACAGAGACGGGAAGAGCAGCCACTTGTCCACTTCTGTTCCCTTCCCTCATCCCCGTAGCACACACCAGCCACTCACAGACTGAAGCCTTACCCCTCAGTGTTACGGTGTTTGGAGGTGATAAAAGTTAGTGAGGTTACAAGGGTCATCCTTAATTTGGTAGGACTGGTGTCCTGAGAAGAGGAGGGGACACCGAAGCCATGTCTCTCCATGTGCATGCCCAGAGAAAGGGCCACATGAGGACACAGAGAGAAGGACCTACACACACCTACAAGCCAGAAGAGAGGCCTCACCAGAAACCAATCTTCCAGCTCGTGATCACGGACCTCCAGCCTCCAGAACTGTGAGAACATAAGGCTCTGTTTTTCAAGCCACACAGTGTGTGGTGCTTTGTTACCGCAGCCCACAGAGACTAATACACGGCTCAGCAGCCCCTCGCCACCCTGCCTACCACCCAGCCAGTCCCACAGACATGGTGTCAGGGTTCCCCGAGCTTCATGGAATGTGACACGCCTTGTGAGACCGTCAGCCTTGGACACCCAGCCCTCAGCCACCTGCAGGGACATCAGCCCCACCGCCCTTCCCCACCCATGGGGTGCATTTTTGCCTCCTTAAATATTCCAACTCTCAGACTTCATAACTGCCTTGTGAGATGAACAGGAAACTGTCGTCTTCACCTTACAGCAGAAAATTGTCACTGAAAGCCTTTTAGTGGCTTGCATGAGACAGCAGAGCTACAAGTGGCAGTCAGTTCTTTTAAACAGTCCCCGTCCCTCATCTCCAAGCAGGCTCCTGGCCCGTGCATCGCCAACTTTTAACCTGACCAGTGAGTCTCCATTTCCACCCAAACCCACCCAGAGAGGAGGGGTGGGCTGCCTCCGTGTCCCTCAGGTTCTTATCCTGGTCCCTGGTCCTCCCGACTCCGTTCTCATTCCCCCATAACGCAGCCTGACCCCACGGTCAGAGCACAGAGCCCTCCTTGAAGAGCCTGGAAATTGCAGAGGTGCATTGTGGGTGGAGGAGAGGAGGGATGGAGGGGGCCTGTGATGCAAACAAAAAAGACACCCAGCAGCTGTGGCAAGAAGTGTGTCCCCACGGGCTTGGGGCGAGCCCAGGCAGACCCGTCAGGGCAACACCTTAACACATGGCGCGCACATGGCCATAAACCGAAGCGCCTTGCGGGAGTTCGCCCTTCCTCGAGCCTGTTGGTCTGCAATGAGCTAGGAAAAAAAAAAGAAAGAAAAAAGAATCTGGAATCACACAGAATTCCTGGGAAAATTTCAAGTCTCACACTGCATTGTCTCTGGCACCGGCCTGTATCTTCCCGCTTGCCGTTAGCGCTATTTTGGGAAGCTGGCTATTTGTGGGGCCTATTGTTCCCTAGCTGCTGAGCAGGCAAGTGTGGACCAGGAAGGAGAAGCGCTCCACTCCCTGCTGGCCAGGGGGATTCTGCTGTCCCGCGACCAGCCACCTCCCAGCGCCCAGAGGTTGGCGACGTCTCTTAGATCAAGGCTGGGGGTGCCCGCAGCGGTGGCCACCGGCAGGTTCTTCTGGGGAGGAGTTCTCTGCAGGCTGCCTTGAGGCCCAGGCTGAGCGTGCAGGAGGTAGGACTCACGGATGGCCCGGGGGACTGGGAGAACTCAGACTTGAGCCACAGATCAAGTGGAGATCGGCTCTAAGAGGAGTACCATCTTGGGGGGCTGGCCTGTGCTGGCCCAAGGAACACTCAATACAGAGGCCAGGCTGCCAGCCAAGGCCGTGGCTCATCACGAGAGCGCGTGAACCCTGGAGGAGCACAGTCCGGTGGAGCCGAGTCCTCTCCAGGCCCATCCCGGGGCTCGTCTCCTCCAGCCCTCGCTGAGCCTCCCCTGCGCTCCCCTTCCCCCTCAGTCACAGCCCAGCACCTCGAGGTTTCTCTCATTCAGTCAGGACTTCTCGGAGGCCCTCCCCTGTGGACCCAGGAGGCACAGGGGGAGTGGGCAGGTCACAGGTAACACCTGCATCCTGTCCCGAGGCCATTACAGATGGCTCTGGGCAAGCTGGGCGGGAGCCTCGGGGGCTGCTGTCAGTTGAAGGTACCCCACAGGGTCTGCAGCAGCCTGCCATTTAGGAGGGCCACACGGCTCCGGAACCATGAGCTGCGCTGGGTGGCCACACCGCGAGGGGCTGAGCCTGGGTCAACAGTCAGAGGGGCCAGCGGCCGTGTCCTCCCGAGGCTGCAGTCACCCTCCACCTCTGGTTCCACAGCCACAGACTCAACCAACTGAGGGGCGGAGAAACCTGAGCCCTCCTGAGCATGGGCGGCTTTGGTTCTTGTGATTCCCTGACAACGTGGCAGTTACTTCCGCTTCCATGTGCCTGGCCACCGAGCTCCTCCAGAGATGGTCTCAAGTGCTTGTGGGAGGGCCGTGTGGGTGTGGGCACCATTTTGTCATAAGGGCCTGGTGTCCTTGCATGTGGGTGTCCACAGGGGTTCTGGACCCCGTCCCTCATGGATGCCAGGGAAGCAGTGGTTTTGTGAGTGTCCAAGTGGAACCTGACCCTGAGCCCTCATCTTCATAAACAAGTCTCCAGGCCCACCTGAAACCCAGCGGCTGCAGTGAATCTGAATGTACTCCCCATAGGAACCAAATCTAAGATGCAGCTCCAAGAAGGACAAGGAGAGGAAGGAGAGGCTGAGGAGGGGTTTCCTGTGGCACTCACAGCTGGGAAGTCATGGTCCTTCTGTCACCATGCCACATCAACTTACAAAAGACCATGCACGTAGATGAGCCACTAAACCCGCTCAAGTTGGGGAACAAGACAGGGGCAGGACCATTCCACCTTCGGGTGGGGGAACTGAGAGTTGGCTAGTTTGGTTTAAAAAAAAGAAACCGGCTCCCTGCCTCTCACACAGAGGCCAACCGCCCCTCCCGAGTCACTTGGTGCAAGAGCCGCAGCAGGAACTGGGTCCTCCTCCGCTTCATCTTTTTTCTTTAGAGCCTGATTTTAAAAACTCCATTCCTACAGGAAAGTCCCCTCTGCCACAAAGTGGCAGGGCCCTGCTGTGGCCTGCCTCTCCGGGAGGCCTGTCCTGTCCTCTTGGTGCCAAGCAGCAGGACCTCCAAGCCCTGGCTCCTCTCCTGCTTCCAGAACAACCGTGGAAACAGTGGCACCGTGTCATCCGGGACACAGAGTGCTGCTCAGGAGACCTTCCAGGCATGGTCTGCACCCAGACGCCCCGGAGGGGGGTCAGAAGCTGCCGCCAAGACCCCTTCCACTGCCTGAGAGGTGCCCCTGCCCCCTCAAGCTGTGCAAGGGACGAGGGGGGGTCACAGACCCTCGCGGGCCACGCACCCCTTTGTGCAGGAGCATCGGCCGCCACCTGTTGTTAATCTAGCCTGGTAATCCATTCTGCACTGTGTCAGCAGTTCAAAAGGGCACTGTTAGTATTTTTTGCCGACTTCAATTAATGTGAGATTTCAGAGGCTCCTCTGATCACATTTCATCTGTCACAAGTCAGGAACAAAACACAGATTCCAGTTGAGAGGAGGAAGGAGAAGGAGTTTATTGCAAACAACAACATCCAAACAGTCTGGGCTGTGCCCAACCAGGGGGTGCTGGGCGCATCCGGCTGTCCCCGCTCTGTGGTGCCCCTCGCCTCAGCCCCTAAGTCCCCTTCTCGCCCAGTTCCTCCCCTCCCCAGAAGATGTAAGTGCAATAACTTACTTTAAAAGGCAAGAACGTTTCTTTTAATATTTGCTATAATGTAGTTACATGGTGGTATAGGCAGTGAAACTTTATGGAACGGACCTCATTTTTTTTACATTTTTCTGAATTTTTAATGTATTTTTAATATATATTCTTAATATTCCACCCCAGGCCATTAAGCTACAGGAAAAGTTGCATTTATACGGGGTTAAAATATCTTACAATGAGAACAGTAAGTACTGGTTGAGGCTCTGGTTCTTTTAGCACTCGGCTCTCCCCAACCACGGCAAACAGATCAGACGCTGAAAACCGTCCTTCAAAATCAGTAGTATCAAGACCTAGCTCTGTGTGAGAGTGGGGGGCACAGACAGGACGGGGAGGGCAGGAAAGTCGGGTTCAATGCCGTCGATATTGTCCAGTGGGGGCCCCTTTCCTCCCTGCAGCATCCCTAATCCGTGAAGCAGGGTCAATGTGACTTTTGGAAGTGGGCCTTTTGTCCTCTTCTTTCAATTGTACCATCGTGGTTTATTATCCTGGGGGCCAGTTTGCCACCATCCTCCCCCAGCCGGGCCTGTCTGCCTCTGCGCCTGGCGGTCAGGGCCCTCCAACAGACCGGGGGCCACTGATGTCTCTCAGAGATGGTCTCCCCAGGTGCAGCCCGAGTGAGCGCGCGACGCAGGACACATGGTGGTTCTCGTGGAAGTGTTCCTTGTCTATCCGGCCAAATTGGGGGAGTGGGGCACTGGAGCTGGGTCCAGCGTGGCCACAGAGGCGTGTGCGGGGGACGCCCTCAGCTCTTGTGCTCCTGCCCCCAGCAGTGTCTTTGAACTAACCCAGCCGCCATGCTTCCCAAAGCTGGAGCATGGTTGAGAGAGCAGAGAGTCAAGTACAGTTAAAAGAACTCAAGGGGAGGTTTGAAAGCCCACGTCCTGGAAGTGCCACTTCACGCTGAAGTCACCCCTCTCGGCACCCCCAGCTCTCTGGCCCAGGCCCTGGAGGAGGGGCCCGGGGTGGTAGCAGCACCTCAGGAGGAGCCTTGGAGGCCGAGCCACGCGCCCTGCTGGGGAGGCTGCCCGTGCAGCTGCCACCTACCTGTGACTTCATCTGTCACAAGTGGCCGTCTCTATGGAGACGTTGGGCAATAGCCAAAGGACATCCTCCCCTCTCCCAGCGGAGTGGCTTAGCAGCGAGCCCTGGAGCAGGTAGAGCTCCCCTGGCCCTCCCGCGGGAGAGAGACGTGGCTCCTGAGGAAGCCAGGTGCACAGTCTGCCAACCGGCTTGGCACCTCGGGCCACTGTGGGGACCCAGCTGGGAAGGGGCCAGTCCCCGCAGTTCTTTCCTGGAGAACTCGGCTGCCCGGAAGATGCAACGGGGCATCAGGGCGCTCCACATGGCGCTGGCCACCTGGCTCCAGGGCCCTCTCTTTCAGGCCCCAGTTACTTCTCCACTTAGGCCCGGGTCACTCTTCTCTGGGTGCGAGGACTATGGTGACGGAGGGTGTCTGGACTTCCTCTCCACCCAGAGGCTGTGGGGTCTTAGAGTGGTTAGAGGGACCCTGGAGGGCTGGGACAGGCTCACGGGACAGGCCTGGGGGAGATGCACAGGGCCACTTCCCACCCGCATGTCTAGTCATCGACACTTCCTGGCTGCGCCGGAGGGCAGGCGGCCATAGCCACAGAGCCTCTTCCTAATAGGGGCTTTTTCTTCTTTGGGGTTGAAGTTTGCCTGGCTCGGATCTAGCTTGGCCAAAAAGCAGACACAAGAGGACTGAATGCCAGAGGCCCTTTCTGGAAGAATCCACCAAGAGTCCTCCTTCCCTCCCTCTTCTGGGACTGTCCTGCTCCCCTGCTCTTGGTACCGATTCTCTCCAGGGGAGAAGACAGCTGTGGTGAAAGGTACTCCCATGGCCCTCCCCAGCCACCAGAGCATAAGAAGGAGCAGGGGACCACCCCAGCCATGAGCTGTCCTCTCCTGAGCTAGATTCTGGGGAGAAGGGGTTATTTCCATGGACCTCAGATCGGAGTCACTCCAAGACCCCCAACACTTGAAACCCTGAAAGCCAAGGCTCGGGAACATTTCATGCACTGTCCAAGACCCTTGTCACCTCTCTAAGGTGAAGAGACAGCTGTGGTTTAGAGTGCTCTGACTCATTCCAGGGGAAGCCCAAGCCAGATCCTCCTCTTGGGTCTGGAGCAGGCGAGGACACAGGGAAGAGACTGCCACCCTCCCTGCACCTCAGAGAAGTGGCAGCCCTAGGGCTCTTGCTCCTCAGGCCACTCTCCCGCAGCCCCACCGGGGCTCATTCTGTGTCCAACCCTGAGCCTGGTGGCCCGGCCCTCCTTGTGGACAGGTAGCAAGCACAAAAGACACAGGCTTTTCCCAGGGAGGGTGTGACTGCCCCAGGGACCTGCCTCAGGGACGGCTACTGTGACACGAGCTCAGGAGGACTGCCACCAAGCCCTGGCTGTGGGGGGCAGGTCAGGCAGACAAGGAGCCCCCTTCCTGCAGGCAGGAAGCCTGGCTTCAGGAGGGCGTCCCGCCACGTGAATGCCACCTGCCGGGAAGGTTCTGGACAGGTGCGCTCCTGCAGCAGAGGGCATGGTTAGTCTGAGGATGGAAGGGTCACCTGCCTGGAGGTCCAGCAGAGAGAGCCACCGTGGGCCTAAACCTAGCTTACTGTTCCGGGTTGTAGGTCCTTCCTCTCCAGGACACTGCTGAGCAGCCCCGTGAGTGACCAGGGCAAGGTGAGGAAAGGACGAGCACCAGATCCTCCCGCGGGGCCCTAGGGAGGGGCAGCACTGACCGGGTGGAGAGTGGAACAGCCCAGGACCCTCACTGTGATGATGGCCATCCGGCAGCACAGAGGAAGGGCTGCAGAGGCCCTGCCCCACCCGGCGCTTCCCCGTGCCCTACCTTCCTCCCTCCAGCACCATGGGGACCCTTGGGGTCTACTCCTCAGCCCCCCAGACCCGACTCTCCCCTGCAGTGTCCACCAGAGGCAGCATGTCCCTTGCGGAGGCTGGCATGCGTCTCCCCTGGCCAGGCCAGGCCACCCCCTGGCTGCCGGTGATGCGGGATGGCAGCACGGTCCTTCCATCCCCTTCCCATCCCCAGGGGTGGCCAGCGCGGGCGGATCCTGGGTCCTGAAGTGGGGTTCCGTGTGCTTTCAGGGAGGGGAAGGGCCAGCAGGTGGGGGCAGGAGCCAACTCTGCAGGGTGGCCTCAAATGCACAACCATCGGCCTGGTGACCAGTGGACCCCACAGGAAAGGGAAGAGTGGACGAGCCCCGGCCGACGCTCTGGGTCTGGAGGGGACTTAGTTGGACTCCAGGTCACACTGGGCAGGGAGCAGGAGGAGAGGGCCTTCTGTTTACAATGGATGCCAAGCTGCAAGACGTGGCCCCCCGGCTTCCTCGCTGCCTTGGTGGGGCGCAGAGGGCCACCTCAGGGCCGGGCGGCTGGCCTGCTGCCCCTCCCTCCCAGCAGTCCTCAGGGCCCCAGACTCGGGGTGGCTGAAAGTGCTGAGGGTCAGGCCCCTGGGCAGGCCAGGTTCCTAGGTGGGAGGCTGGGGGCCTGGGAAGCCTGGGCGGAGCCAGGGCCCCGAGGTGGGGGAGGGCACGGGGCCGGACGGGAGGGGCCCTGTCATGTGGCCCAGGAGATGGCCGCACTGTGCTCCTTGGCCTTCATGCGCAGCGCCGCGATGCTCGAGGTCTTGCGGTCCGGCTCGCCATTGAGCTCATAGCCGTTGAGGCCCGGGCTGAGGCCAGCCGCTCCGAACAGGCTGCCCATGTGCGTCTGGCCCACGTGGCTGCCAGCCCCAGAGACACTCAGGAAGTCGGTGACACCGCTGGCCCCAGAGCCAGGGGGGTGGGCGTGAGGGGACATGCAGGCAGGCACTGGGTCACAGGGGACCACACAGGCCGGCACCGGCGAGGCAGCCCCATTGTTGCTGATCCAGGACGGGTTCTGAATCTGGAGAGAGCGCAGGAGAGGGGTCAGGGCTGCTGAAGGGTCCCTCCAACCACCTCTCCTCCTCCTGGTCCGTGGTCACAAAGGACCAGGCTGGAGCGTCTGACCTTGAGGGACACCAGCTGCCCTGTGGGGTGGGATGTATGCTCTAAGGTGGTCAGTCACCTCTGACCCTCCCGCAGGCCTAGGAGGTGAGCTGACCTCGGCTCACAGTGCCTGGTGTCGGGGACGCAGGCTCCCCAGCCGTGGTGGAAGCAGAGGCCTAAGCCAACCCAGGCTGGGAGGGGCCGCCTCAGGTGTGGACAGACAGGGCCACGGCTGGACGCCTCATCTCCCATCAGCACAACGGTGATCCCCCCAGTCCCACTCTGCATGTCCACCTTCCTCTGGCCTCTAAGCGTTTTCCAGGAAGCAGATCTGGGGTGCAGAGGACCAGCTTTGAGGAGCAGGCTGTGCGCCTCAGCCACACGCTTGGATTCTTGCTGGCCTCGGCAGGCTTCTACTGGCCTGCCCTCTCCCTCGTGTGGACACACTGCGGGGAGCTGGACCCGGATCCCACCGGGTGTTCTAAGGACATCAAGGAGTGCCTGCAGAGTAGCCTTGCTGCCCTCCCTGTGTGCCCAGGAAGTGGGCTGCTTGGTCCCCGTCGGAGAAGCAATCTGGGCCTAGGGCTTGGGGGCTGCAGGTGAGAGATGAGCAGCGCCCGGTGTGGGCTTCCCCCTCCAGCCCCGAGCGCAGATGGCAGCCATCAAGCCCAACAGCCAGGGCTGAGCTTCCTCCTCCCAGGACAGTGGGAGGCTGGGTTAGGGCGGGAGGGCCGTGAGAGGGAGAAGAAAGAATGCAGAGGGGCCCGGGCAGGTGGTGCCCACGGGAGACACCGCATTCCTCAGCCTCACTCCAGGCCTGACCCCTGCCCCCGCCCCATGAATCCTGGGCTGGTGGCAGGAGGTGTGGAGCTGGTCCAGGTGGGGAGCCGGGGATCAGCGGCCCGCAGAGCACAGGGAGGAGGAAAGGGTCTTAGGGGCACCTGTGCCGCGGCTGCCAGGGAGATGGGGCAAGACCTGGGGCTGAGCTGGAGGCCATGCAGGGGGGAAGGGCCTCTGCCAGACAGGTGGAGGGTGTCAGGAGTGGACTCGGCCAAAACTACATCGGGGCAAGTGTCCTGGGTGCCTGGCTTCACTCGCAATGCTTCTGGTCCCTTGTCACCTCATTGAGGACTCTGGGACCCTGGCTCAGGTCTGGCTCACAGAAGACGGCTTGGGAGTGTCATGGGCCTGGAGGGCCAAGTCCCTGCCCAGCAAGCTCCTCTGGGAAGCTGTGACCCCGAGGTGCCTTTGCATCATCCAGGTTTGACCCGTGGAAGCCTGACAAGGGGACTGAGGCAGAGTCTTTCATCTTGCCCCATTTACAGGGAAGAAGCTGAGGCTGGAGAGCTGGGGACCTCAAGAAATGGGCAGGACGTGGGCCTGGGAAGGACTGTGGTCCTGGCGCTCAGAGTCCCATGTGCGTCCCAGCCTGGCCCTAAGCCCTCCAGATCTTAGAAGCCCCTTTGCTAGGGACACTCTGAATTCAGCTGAGGCCTGGAGGGCCCTGGCCTTCCGCTTGCCTTAGTCCCTCTGCCCATAGAAAGAGTGGCCAGTGAAGCAGAGAAGGCCACTCTCGCCCCCACCTCCCCTCCCCGAAGCCCAGCCACTCGTGATGACACCAGGCAGAAACCGCTTTGGCGCCACACAGCAGAGACAAGTTGGCATACACCTGGGAGGGGACTGAGGCAAGCTAGAGCCCGAGTGCCACCTCAGGGCCCCCGGCTCTTCCCAAGGACACTCTCCTCACCAGGGCCTGGGTGTTGGCCTCACCTGTGCGTAGTTCTCAGCCCGGGTGAGCAGGGGCAGCTCGTAGGCCGTGGAGAAGTGGGTCCGCACCTGCTGCATCTGCCCGAAGCGCTCCCTCTTCCTCCACTTGGCCCTCCGGTTCTGGAACCAGACCTGCAGGACAGGAGTGCCACAGCGTCAGGCCCACCCGGAGCCCTGGTCCCAGGGCAGTGTTCCCCAAGCCGCACCTGTCGCAGGGCATGTGTTGGGGTCACAGAACCTCAGATGAACTGCCTCCGTCTGTCTCCAGAGCTCATGATCTAGAATCGTCTTCACTGAGCCAGGAACCCCATTTGTCTAAGCTCTAGAGCAGGCCAATGTCACACACAGGAAACAAGTCCCGGTCATCTTAGCAGTCACCTAACCAGCCCCTAGAAGGTGCCGCCCGCTCTGCGGTGGGCCAGGCTTCCTGGGAGAACAGCTAAAGGCCTCACTCACCCCTCTAGAAATCCCTTCTAGAAACGCAGAGTTTGGGTGAAGCTCTCCACAAAGCCCACGGCTCCTCAGGCCCCCATGGCCCAGATCCAGCTCCCGCCTCCCTGCAGCCTCGGGGCTGGGAACGGTCTCCCAGCTCAGAAGTTGCCCGTGTTACTATAGGTGAGGCCCTAGGGGTACGGGGGTCCCGTGGGAAGCTGTCTGGAGGCCCCTGGGAGATAGCACTGGGCCTGGAAGGAGGGAAGCCCTGACCTGAGCTGAGGACAGTGAGACATGTCCAGGAGGCCTGAGGAGGCCACTCTGGGGGACATGGTGGAAGGGGAGACGCAGAGCTAGAGTCGCATTGTGGGGGCCTCAATGCCAAGGGAGGGCTCTGTCCTCCATGCTATCCACAGTGGCCATGGCAAAATCTGTGCCGAGGGGCCTGGCGTACACCTGGCTGGGAGGAGAGGCCCTGGCTAGGTGCATGGGCTGGTGCTGGGACCGAGTGGCCGGTCCTGTTCCGTGACGGGAGCCTTTCTGGCAGGCCGAGCGCCTTCTCCAGGCTCATGGCCAAGGGCTCACCTTGGGGCTGGCCACCTCTGGCCTTGACTGTGATGGAGGAGTGGGGGGGCAGAGGAGGGAGAGGGAGCAAGGGGAGGACTCGGCTTCTGGCCAGGTGGCTTCAGCCCTGGGCGCTCCCCCAAGGGAGCTGTCTGCCAGCCTGCTGCGCCCTGCCAGCCTGCTGCGCCCTGCCAGCGGGCACTTCACAGGCTCAGATGCAAGAGGGCGTGCCCCGCGGCGCACTGCCAGAGGGACGGGAGCACCGCCTCTTCAAGCTCTCCCAGCCCTGGCCTCCCAGGACCTGGCTTTCCTGAGGGACCAGGTGGACGCCCTCCCCACCCACTGGGATGGCTGCGGCCCTAGGGACGGGGAGCTGCCTCTCCAACCCTCTGCTGGGAGCCCCGGAGCTTCCCAGGAGCCACTGAGGGGTCCCGCAGTGCTGCCTGGCTGTCCAGGGTCTAACGTGGTGGCACCCAGCAGGGCCTGCGTGGCCACCGGCTCGGCTCCTCCCTCTGTGGAGCAGGATCTGTCAGTGTGACCAGGACAGGGCCCACAGGAGCCTGCAGGCGAGCCCTAGCGGGTTCCTGGCCCTCCTTGCTGCCCTCCTGGCTGCCTCCTGCTCCTGGGGGGAGGTCACTGAGGGGGGATGTGTGTCTTGGTTCGTGGGGGCAGGGCAGGGCGCAGGATGGCGCTTCCTGCTCCAGAGCACTTCCCCTTCCTAATCCCACGTCCACATGTATGCTCCCGAGAGCGCACGCGCGTGCGCGCGCGCGCACACACACACACACACACACACACACACACACACAGCACCCTTCCTGTGACCTCCCCGAAGACCAGCCCCCTCCTGGGCTTGGGGTCTCAGGCCCTGCCCTGGAGCCCCCGGGGGGCCTCTCTTCCTCCTGGAGCCTGGGTCCAGGCCCAGGCCGCCCACTGGGAGCCAGGGGCACGCGGGTCTGCTCTCAGCGATGCTGAAACGGGATCCCCTTTATCAGTGGCCGGGTGGGGGCGGGGCAGGATGGGAGAATGAATCAGAGGAGCTTGTTTTCATTTCATGTTTAATTTCCTGCAGGCTGAGCTCAGCCTTTCCGCTTCTTCCTCAGCCTCCCAGGGCTTTCTGGGGAGAGCTGGGGGAGGGGACCCTCGGGAGCATGGAGATCTGTGGCTCTTTCTTTCCACGGGGAGGGGGGGCAGAGGCAGGGGCCCTTTGTGGCAGTGCCTCTCCTGGTGTCTCTGGGCTCAGGTCCCCTGGGCCTTGGGAATGTGGAGGAGGGCGGGTCACCGCGGCCCTGGAATGGAGGAACCCTAGGTGGGTGTGGAGGGAAGAGGGTGTCTGGTGTCTGGCCCAGGGGTCTACAGTCAGCCCCGGGTGGAGTGTGGGGCCTTGAGGGGCACAGAGCCGGGAGGGGGTGGGGCGAGGCCCAGGGTTTTTCTGAGGACCAAGGCAGGGCTGGTGCCAGGGGGTGTTGTGTGGGGGCAGGGCCCAGGAGCAGGCCTGCCCCCTCCTCAGTGTTCCTTTGACCCCAGGTGAGGCCAGATCAAGGCTCCCCCCGGTTGGCATGGCGGGCTCCACGTCCTACCATGCCCTGGACGGTGAGGGGCCTCTGGCCTCGGTGCTCGCCTTCCTCCCTGGCCTGCAGCGGGGCCTCTGCGCTCACAGGCCTGTCCCCTCTGAGCAGCCCAGACAGGAGGAGAGCCCACCGTGCTCCCCGTCAGTCTCCCATCCTGAACGTCGCGCCCAGGACCACCCCGCTCCTGGCCCACCCGGGGCTGGGCCCACTCAGCACGGGCCTCTCCCAGGACCAGGCTATGCAGGGACCCACTGTCTTGGCGGAGGCCTCGTAACCGCAGCCCATCTGGGGCCAGGGCGGGTGGCTCAGGGCGGGAGGCTCCTCTTATTGTCTTCAGACACACCAGCTGCGGAGACTGGAATCCCAGACAGCAGAGAGGCCCTCCGGCCCCCTGGAGCAGGGCCAGGCCCGGCTTCTTCCCAGGAAAAGTCCATCCTGGGACCCGGAGGCCCTCGTCCCACCCCCACGCCACGCCAGGCCCCAGGCTCACCACCAGCTGAGAGGGGCTGCAGAGGAGGCCTGGGGGTCCACCACGGCCCCAGGGCCCTCCAGGCTCAGAGTGCAGCCCAGAGGTCTGACGCACATGGCGATCCCACCCACCTTGCTGCCTGTGCACAAAGAGCTCAGAACAATCTGGCTTGTGTCCTGGGACAGCGAAGTCAAGGAACCCAGGACAAGAAGGCGGGAGTGCCACTGGGTCACTCTTCACTTTAGACCGTCTCTTCCCGCCTCTGCGTCTTCTTTCTCTATCAAATCAGAAGGTCAAGGGATCCTTTCCAGAACCACCATTCCGTGTCCCATCATCTTCCCGTTAGAGGGTAAGCTAGGCGACATCAGACTTTCTCTTTCTGCTTTGGCTGCCAGGAAGCTCACAATTCTTGCTTAATGCCAACTGTGAGCCTCAGCCAAGGTATTTGAGATAATTACCTCCCGTTTCACGACACCATTCTTTATCTTAGATCAAAGTGAGAAATCTTTAACTGTTCGACTCTGTTCTGGAAGGAGGCCTATGTATGTGTACGCAGGAAGAATATTCCATCTGCAGTGTACGGCGGTGGCTAAAACATGCTCTGTGAGCCCAGGCTGTCTCTGTGCCTCCTGGGGAATGGGCTGTCCTTCTTTAGGAAGCCTGGGTGCAACACACACACACACACACACACACGCACATGCACCGCACATGCACACTCAGGCACACGCGTGCTGAAGTGAAGGAGAGCCGGCTGAACCCACCCACACAGCACCTGCGGGGTCTCCTGACAGGGGCGTCCCCTCACCTATCAGGCAGCTGTCCCCAGTCCATCAGCTGCAGCTGAGGTCGGGTGCTGGGTGGGGCTCCGGCCACAGCCGTGCAGGTGAGCCTCTGAGAGGCAGTGAAGCCCAGGCCACCTGCCCCCATTCACATAGGCTCGACCACGAGACACCAGAGTCGCTCCGAGTGGCCGCAGCCTGGAGAGCGCAGGTCCATCGGTACCTGCTGGACGTTGTGTATGGAAAGTCTCTGGACTGGATTTTCGATGCCTTCCTGGGCCTGATCCTCCAGCACGTGGCTGGCGTCGGGAGCTCTCACGTGCCTTAGAGCCACTGCTAAAGATTCTCCCGTGACCCAGCCCCAGCGCCTGGGGCCTGTGGAGGGGCACGGGGGTCTCGGGGGTCCATACAGCTGGGTGGCACTGTGCTGCGCTGATTAAAGAGAAAAATCCTCTTTGCACTCGGGCTGCTGATTTTTCTGGCCCCCTGGAGGGGAAAACTGCCATGTGACAATTCTGCCTGCCATAGCTAAAGGGGTGCAGGGATGGAATTCAGGGTGCTCTACCACTGAGCCGCAGCCCAGCCCTTTTGATTTTATTTATTTATTCATTTGTTTGTTTTATTTTGGGTCTTGCTAAGCTGCTTAGGGTCTCACTAAATTGCTGAGGCTGGCCTCAAACTTGTGATCCTCCCGCCTCAGCCTCCTGAATTGCTGGGATTACAGATGCGTGCCACCGCACCAGGCCTGCGTTTTCTAACATGCTCTGGGCTGGGGAAACAGCCTGCGTGTGAGATTTATCTTGTGTTACACCAAAGCTCGAACTTTAGCCTGTGATTTTTGCCACTTGTTTGAGGCTATTGAGAGCGCTTCACTTTTAGGTCTTTCTTTGCTATGACCTCACGCGGGGAAGGGGACACGTCTCTTCTCAGAGGTCGATGGCTCTGCAGATGTCTGTGTCTTGCCTTCGTGGCTCTGAGTTCAACCTTGCCCGGTTGGTGGGGACACAGATGACCAATTAAGGGATTCAGGTTCTGGGGGAGGAGGTGAAGTCGTTTAAGCTGCTCCTCAGTTCTATAAAGATCAAGTGGGCCGTGTGGCCGTGTGTGAGGCCGAGGTGGCTGGGTGTGGAACGTGTTGGTCTGAGTCCTGTGGCGGAGTTGTGTTGTGAGGGCTGGTGGGGACTTTGGAGTTGGGCGGTGGCGGGGCCTACTGCGTAGCACGAGGGCCGGGACACTCCTCAGAGAGGTGTGTGGCCTTGGGACCTGTCAGAGGCAGGAGGAGGCAGCCACCCAGGCGTGGGGAAGACCTGGGCTGTTCTCTGCTTTTGCCGTGGGTGGCCGTGGACGCCTGTGTCTCCCAGGCCTCCCAGAGCTGGGGCGGCCACCCTGCTCCTTCTCATAGGGATCTGGTCCAGGCAGCGGGCTCCTACCCCTCCGCTGCGGCCCTGCTTCTTTTGCCCCCTCCACAGCACAGGGGCCTGTACTGACGTGGCTGGGCACACGGTGCTGGGGAGCCCCAGCCTCTGAGGGGTGGCCTCTGGGCACAGAGGCCATGGCCCCAGCCCCTGCTCCCACTGACCTGCACGCGGGCCTCGGTGAGGTCGGTCCTCATGGCCAGCTGCTCGCGCGCGTACACGTCGGGGTAGTGCGTCTTCTGGAAGACCTTCTCCAGCTCCTCCAGCTGGTAGCTGGTGAAGGTGGTGCGGTTCCGCCGCTTCTTGCCCTTGTTGCTCTCCGAGTCGGCCTTCTCCAGGGGGCTGGGGAGGTCGGAGCCGGCCCGGTCCTGGGGCCCCTTGACCCCAGCCTCCTTCACACTGAGGTAGCTGCTGTCCATGCCCACGGCGTCAGGGTCGGGGGGCAGCTCCGGCTCCCCCAGGGAGCTCTCTTTGGCTGAGGGAGAGGAAACGAGGTCAGACAGTGGCCGGGTCAAGCCGGAGGGGAGAGGAGCTGGCCCCGCCGTCCCCCTCTCGGAGGAGACGCGGGTTCTAACCCCCGCTCACCATGAACGGGCCCTGAGGCCTGAGCAGGCCCCCTCCCTCCTGAACCCCGGTGTCACCTGGCTCTGAGCTGGCCCGTCTGACCTGTGACGTGACTCCCCCTCCTCCTCTAGAGGACGCCCTGGGCAGGACACCTCTGGGCATGGAGGGTCAGGCTGGGGGAGTGGAGAACTCAGCAGCCATGTCTGGCCCCTGGGCTTTGCGGGCACCAGGAGAGGCGTCACCAGGGCAGCCTGGTCTCATCCGAGGTTCAAAGACATCATGGAGCCTCTGTCCCCGGACGTCAGTGCTGGAGTCACCACCTGCCACAGGGCCTTTCTTCCTTGGGAGTGGACACAACTGAGACATGGGCCTCACTTCCTTTCCCAAGCCATGTCCTGCCCACTGTGACTGAGGCTGTCCAGCACCATCCACCAGAGGCCAACATCTGGGCCTGGGGACTGAACACAGCTGGGAGCCTCCGCCTGGTGACCCAGGGGGTCTCCTGTGGCCAATCCCCAGAAGCTCAGGGCCGTGTGGAGCTGGGGCAAGCCCTGCAGGTCAAGGATGAGGAGACGGAGGCCGGGCTGGGGCAGGGGGCAGTGGGGGAGTGCAGAGAGCAGCTGTCCACATCCAGGGGGCCTGGTCACGTCCCGAGGGAGCACAGTTGCCTCGTGGCAGGGTGCAGGGTGTGGGCCCTGGGGCCAGGGTTCGAATCCCACACCTGCAACTCCAGCCCTGTGCTCCGACAACCTCCATGCCTCAGCCTCCCCCTCTGGAAATGGGGGTGCAGACACCCGTCGGTCTTCCCCACGGAGAACGGAGGGGCTCGAAGCATAGGGCTGGCCACGCGGGCTCTCGCCATGGTTGATGCCCGTTGCTGGTCTGGACTTGCAAGCCCCCTGTCCCAGTGGGCGCCAGAGGACCCCAGCCCTGTGACGTCCTTGGAGGGGCAGACCCAGGGCACAGCGGCCTGCACAAATGCCCCGGGGGGCAGAGATGGGGCGTCTGGGCAGGTGGGTGAGAGGCCTGCTCTAGCCACAGTCCCCTGTCTTGGGGCCAAGGAACCCGGCTGAGTGCAGCAATGCGCACAGCTGATCAGACCAGCAGGGCGCATTTGAAGCTCCACGTGCGCCTGCTCAGATGATTGGCACACGCACGCGCCGTGGGGATGAGCAGCGCCCTTCGACCCTCAAGTCAAGCTCTTCTTCCGCAATGGGCCTCGGAGGCCAGGATGCGTCCTCAGCCCAGGTGGACTCCAGCCCCACCCCCGAGGCTGAGGTGTCACTCCCGGTCCTGGCTCTGGGTGCAGCGGGGCAGCCGATAGGGACACTTTACCTCTGTCCCCCGCTGTCTCCATGGCATTGAGGAAAATCGGGCAGAGGTGACTGCCCAGAGTAGGTCTGGGGACAGCTTCGGAGGCCACGCCTGGTCCCCATAGAGAAGCCACGGGATGGTGAGGGCCCAGAGCATCACACACGACACCCACGTGAGCCCAGGCACACCAGCTGACCACGGATCGGTGACAGCATCATGTAAACTGCAGCTGGCAGCGGGGCTGGGAGCTTTCAGCACAGATATCTATCTTCTTGGCAGACAAATAAATTTTGTTTTGGGTTTTTTTTTAAGGAAAGAAATCCCACCCAGCCTCACCCAAAATAAACATCTCCGTTATGCAACTTCCTGAGGCCAGACGGGGGGTGGACCCTGTCCCCCCTGCCCTCCTGCTGCTCCCAGGCCCCAGCCTGTAACCCCAGGGACCCCCACAGTCTTCTCTGGCTCAACCTGGGACGGCGACCACCCCACACAGTGGGGGCTGTGGCCAGGGCAGCTCTGTCTCAGAGAAGCCAGGGCTGGGGGACCAACCCCAACCCCCCGTTTAACCTGAGGGAGACCCAGGCTGGGGAGAAGGTGGGACCTGCCCGGGCATCCGCAGCACCCCTCTCAGCGCAGGACACCTGCTTTCTACCCTGTGGGCCCCGTTCCCAGGGAGGCCGGGAGAGGAGAAGGAATGCAGGGCCTCAGGGATGCTGGGGTCCTGCTCTGGCCGTCCTGGGGGATGAGGGAATGGCACAGCCTGAGAAGCCCAGGGGAGCTGCTCTTGATGCAGAAGCTCCACCTCCACAGTGAGGAACCAGGGCCCAGCTTTGCCCGTCTCGGACCCCACGGAGGCCAGGTGAGTGGGAGAGGGGGCCACGCACGAAGACCCCCAGCCCAGGGCCATCCTGCCTGTGACTTCAGAGGGTGCCTTCGGCTCTGGGGGTCTCATCTTTACATCAGCGGGCAGACCCCACGCGGAGGGCGAAGGACCAGCAGGGGTGGCTGGCCCTGCTTTGTTCACCGTGGAGGGGGAGGGGGAGGGGGAGGGGGAGGGCAGGGGCCTGGGCGGAGGGACAGGAGGATTCCTGGAGGCTGAGGCTTCTGGCTTCTGGAGGAAGATGGAAGAAATCCCTCCAAACTGGAGCGTCTTGAGTACTAGTCACTGGCTTTAAATCCTGAGGCTGAGTCTCCAGTTTACACGATAAAGAAAAGCTCCTCCACATTCTGCAGCCCCCACCACCTCCCGGTGCGGGGCCTCAGATCCCAGGCTTGGGCTTCCGCCTCGGCCTCCGCCACCGCAGCACCTCCACAGGTGCTGTCCCTCAGCTCAGGTGCCGGGGGCTGTCTGACCCCAGGAGGTGGACCTTGTGCCCTCAGAGCCGCCCGGCTCCGTGGCCTGCAGACTGCTCGATGCTCCTGGTCCTTCCCAACAGCCACGTGGATGTGGTGGCCCCTCCGCAGGGTGCCCTCCTCCGGGCTCCTGCTTTTCATGTGGCTCATTTGAGACAGGTGCATGATGGGGATGAGGTGGGCAGCATGCTGGGCCCCAACGGGAAGCCAGCAGGTTCCTCTCAAAGAAATAATCTGGAGGGTCTGGCTGGACAACCAGCCTGGGCCTGGTGCTGCTCAGAATCCAGCCAGCCTCGCTGCCCTCGGGATGGCCACTGAGAACAGAGATCCTGCCACTCAGGCCCGGTTACTCCTGACCAGAGACCACTGGCCTCTTGGCCCCCCATAACCCCTGCCTGGAACACCCCTCTTTTCCAGTTGAACTCCAACATCCAATGATGCCTCCACTCCTCCTCCAGAAAGCCCTCCCGGGATGCACAGCCCCTGTCCCCCGCTCACCTCTCCAGTGACTGCCTATGCTTGCCGACTAGTGTCTAACCCAGCCTCACTGTCCAGGGCTGCCTACAGAATAACAGCTCCCTGAGGAACAGCCATCTAGTCACGTGTCCCTTCTCTGCCCAGGGCTTTAGCGTAGGGTGGGGCAGCAGCAGAGTTGCAGTGAGAGGCTGCCTAAGAATCAATGAACAATTTCTAACAAGAAACCTTACCGGGCTCTTGCTCTGCCCAGCTGTCTTTGTGCACCCACTGTGTGCTGGCCCCCTACAGCACACGCGCAGAAAGTATTAACCTCACAAATGAAGGAACCAGTTCATCCTGCTACATGGAGAGAATAAAGCAGACCAGACGTGTTAAAAAGAGGCATGTAGAAATGCATGTCACTATCCAGGGTTCACAGCCTGTGGCAGATGACTGAGGGACAGCGGGAAGAAGAAGGACCAACACAGACCTCGAGGGACACAAGCAGGAAAGGAGAAGGGCCAGGGAGGAAGGAGAAGCAGGAGGTGGAGTCCCAGCAAGGTGTGGTGGTGCACGCCTAGAATCCCAGCAGCCTGGGAGGCTGAGGCAGGAGGATCACAGGTTCAAAGCCAGCCTCCGCAACTTAATGAGGTGCTAAGCACTCAGTGAGACCCCACCTCTAAATAAAATATTAAAAAGGGCTGGGGATGTGGCTCAGTGGTGGACTGCTCCTGTTCAATCTCAGATACCAGAGAGAGAGAGAGAGAGAGAGAGAGAGAGAGAGAGAGAGAGAGTGTGTGTGTGTGTGTGTGTGTGTGTGTGTGTCTGGAGTCCCAGGGAAGGCAGCACCCTGCAGTGGAGGGAAGCACCCAGGGCACTCGCTGCCAGGGAGCCTTCTCCAGGCCCAGGCCCAGCACTGGAGCAGGCTAAACAGTACCAGGGCCTGCCTGGGTCCAAGGCACCATCCATGGGCTGCCTTCTTGGGACCCAAGGCAGCAGCCTCACATGGACCCCAGACCTGCTGGCCACTGTGCCCAGAGCAGGGAGGGGCCTGGTGGGGCTCTTCCCAGGGCCAAGGTGGTGGGGCTGGGGCAATGTAACCCCAGTGGGCAGCTTCCTCAGTGTGAGTCCGGAAAAAGCCCCTGACTGCTGAGAGGAATCAAGTCAGGGCGCATGGGTGACCCCAAATGCCAGGCCTGCCCCGAGGCAGGCACACCCCCGGTGGCCTCATGTTAACTCGGTGGACCCCTCTGATGAGCATTCGGCCCAAGCTCTCACGGTTCCCCAGGATCCATAGGCGGGGGCCCCCTCCTCGCCGGCTCCTCTGGGAACACCCAGGCCCACACCAGGGATCCCCCTGTTTCCAGGCCACCCGGCCCTGGCTGGGGGGGGGTTTCAGCTCGATGGCGGAGCGTCCTCCTCCCCTTAGCCACACCGGCTCGCCTTTGTTCAACCCAACATCATTCAATCTAGGGAGCCCTTGTGTTAGGGTGCGTTTCTACAGTCGTTTGGCTAGTTGGGGTGCTGGGAGTTCTATTGGCATTTTCCCTGGATGTGCACCCCAGGTCGTGAGGTGCAGGAAAGGAGAAGGGAAGGGCCAGGGAGGAAGGAGAAGCAGGAGGTGGAGTCTGCTGTCGGAGTGGGTGTGGGGACACACGTGCACCGCTCGCTAGCAGATGCGTCTGTGGAATGTGCATGGGGCCGTGGTCTAGCCTGCACACAGGAGTGGTGCCTTGCGCATGCGCAGTTGTGTGTGGGCGTGGTCAAGGGCTACCCCTACACATGCCTGGGGGGGCAGGGGGAGGAGGGGGGCAGGGGGAGGAGGGGGCCATGGTGTGTGCGGCTGCGCACTGGCCGTGCCCGGGAGCCCAGGGTTACAGGGTCTGAGTCATTTTATCCCCCTTGGTTTTGATCACATCTATTTTCCCTCCAAACTCCTGCCTTGTGGGGGACACGCCGCTCCCCGCTGTTGTGGGCGAGCCGGCCCCACGCCCGTGGCCGTTGCGCAGTGGCCACGGAACCTCCTTAAACCCCAGAGCCCGCGGGGCCTGGCGCTACCCAAGGGCACTGGCCGAACCCACCTGTCAGACAGCCCTGTGGGGGCGGGGAGGGGACCACTGGCCTCTGTCCGGAGCTCCGGGGTCCCCTGTTTTACCTCCAAGGGGAGGGACAGCAGGAACCGGGGACATCTCAGCCAGCGCATGGGACACGTCTGTGCGCAAGGGGCTGCCACTCTGCAGGAGTGCGGCCGGAAGCCCCATGCCCAGGCCAGCCGCTCGGAAGGTGACGCCACACCTGTCACCAACACCCACCCAACAAAGCCCCAAGACACTTCTCTAAACAAGGAAAGTCACGGACCAGAGGAGGCTGCGGGGATACAAGGACCAAAGGGAAGGAGGTGTCCCAGCGCGAGGACACCAGGGAAACGAGGAACGGAGCGTGGAGTCTAATTAGGACGCATTTTTTAACATATTAATAAATAAAGGTGGGAAAACTATTTGAATCACCAGAGAAGACACACAGGTGGCGAGCCAGCGAGGAAACGGAGTCGCCGTCGTTATCCCCTGTGGAAAGCACAGGGAGCCCCCTGCCGCCCTGGACCATGGAATAGGGAAACCTGTGCCCTAAGTCAGAGACTGCGGCCACCTGGGACCTCAGACCCGCAGGGGGAAACCAGTCTGCAGAACTCAGCCGATGACACTCGGGTCACAACCCCGAAGTCCCACTCCCCCGCCTCCATCCTAGAGTAATGAAGCCCCAGCGCAGCTTTGTTCATGGTCACCCCAAACTGAAACGCACAAGTGCCACCATGGGGATCTGGAATGGCCCCGCGAAACCTTGTGTGACAGTTTGGTCCATAGCTTGGTACTTTTGGAAAGTGGTAGAGCCTTTAAAAAAAAAAATTCCATGTTTTTATTGGTGCATCATAGTTGTACATGGTGGGGTCTGTTGTTACGTGTCACACACGCACACAGCATCACCTATAACTTGGCCAGTGTCGTTCCCAGTGTTTCCCCCTTTCCTCCTCTCCTCCCTCTTCCTTGTCTCCTTCCTCTACTCCACGGATCCCCCTCCATATTCATGGGACCCCCCACCACATATCTTTTTCCTCTCTAGCTTCCACAAGAGGGGGCACATACGACCCTTGACTTTCTGAGTTTGGCTTATTTCATTTAACATAATGGTCTCAGGTTCCATCCATTTTCCTGCACATGACACAATTTCTTTCTCTTTATGGTTGAGTAGAACACCACTGTGTTTCTACGCCACATTTTCTTTATCCCCTCATCTGTTGGTGGACCTCGGCTGGTTTCATAGTTTGGCGATTGTGAGTCGTGCTGCTGTAAACATGGGTATGCGTATGTCACTGTGGCACGATGACCTTAATTCTTGAGAATAAATACCAAGGAGTGGTATAGCTGAGTCACATGGTGGTTCTGTGCCCAGTCTTTTGAGGAAACGCCGTGCTGACTTCCATAGTTGTACCCATTTACAGTCCCACCAACAGGGCACAGTGTTCCTTTTTCGCCACACCCTCTCCAGCATTTATTATTGTGTTCTTCATGACTGCCATTCTGACTGGTGTGAGATGAAATCTTAGTGTAGTCTTGATTTGCACTGGAAAGTGGTAGGATCTTTAAGAGGTGGGGGATAGTGGAGGTCATAGGTCACTGGTGTCATGCCCTTGAATGGGATTGTGGGATGCCAGTTTCCTCTTGCTCTTTGCTTTCCAGCTGCCATGAAGTGAGAATGTCCTTCCGCTTCATGCTCCTGCCATGATGCTCAGCCTCACCATGGGCCCAGGGCAACAGGTGGCCAACTGATCATAGACTGAAACCTTTAAAACTGTGAGCCAAAATTAACTTTTCCTCTTTTTAGGTTGATAATCTCAGGTATTTTGTTATAGTAACAGAAAGCTGACTGATACACCAAGCATCCTTAAGCAGGTGAATGGATAAGCAAGCTGTGGAACATCCACATGGTGGAATAATACTCAGCAAGAAAATGAACCAACTATTGACACAAAGACACAGATGAACCTCAGAAGCAGCATTCTGGTTTATAAAAGTCCCAGTTTCAAAGTTTACATAACATATGGCTCCACTGAGTTACATAACATTCTAGTAAAAGCAGAATTACAGGTACAGAAAGCAGATCACTGGTGGCCAAGGGTCAGGACTGAAGGCTGGTCTCCCCAGGGGTCCCACTGAGGTGATGGGACTATTCTGGACCTATGATGTTCTATATCTTGATTGTGGTGGTGAGCACATAAATCTACCAACGTTATTGTATGGTTTTTAAAAACGCAACTAAAAGTATGAAATTATGTTCAAATATATGAAGGAAAAAACTAAATAAAATATTTATATGCCTTCACCAGAAATCCCACATCTAGGAATTTATCCTGAAGAACTCATTCATTCTGGGCCTAAAGAATTAACAGAGAAATTTCATCGTGGTGTCCTTTTAGTCTATAAAAACCTGACGTCAGCTGAAGTAGGCAGCAGTAGGAACGGCTAAATAAAGCAGGACTGTCCCGTAAGTGGAAGACCTTTCCCGATAGTCTCTGTTCTGCACGTTTCTTTCTGGGTATTAACGTGAGTCACTGTGCATTTCCTTGGGCTCTTGGTCTGTTCTCCCTCCCTCCCATGACGGGGGCGTCTGGGTGGATGTGCCTTCCTTTCCCTCTGTCTGATCTCCACGGAGCTGACCTTATGCAACGGCACTGAAGTGCTGGAGAGATGCTTGTCTCCCGTTAAGTGAATCTCATTTTGACAAGAGAGTGGGGAGGATGTGGAGTAGCTGTCGTCCTTAGAAAATGCCAGAAGTTTCCAGAAATAGGAATATGGGTTGACTTTGCCCCCACCCCCGCCTTTATTCCTGGTCTGAATTTGTCTTCTGCTTGTTCTTCTGAGAACAGGTTTGGCCACGACCTGAAGGCGCCACCAGAGTCCCTGCGCTGGGGCCTGTGCTGATGGGTGCTGGGCTCTGTGACGAGGGACCAGTGGGTGGAGGGAGGTCGGGGCAGCTGTGAGAGAGGCCCCTTTTGGGGTGGGGTGGCCACTGTCCTCACAGAGTGGGCACTGGTGGCTCTGGGCTCGGGTTCAAGTTCAGACAACCCGCCTCCTCCTTCAGGCTCAGCACAGCCAGGGGAGGCTGCCACCTCCTGATCTTGCCGCCTCCCGCGGGGAGGCCCTCATTAGGAGGCCAAGGACAATACAATTCCAAACAGACAGCGAACACTTTATTTTTTTTAAACATAAGAATATGCCCAAGATTGCATGGAAAACACTTTAAAAATGATTTATTCTGCATGTGACACTCAGTCACTGGAGCTTCCTGGGTTTACTGTCATTTGTTTGCTTTTTCCTAAAATTGTCAGCCCTACAAATCAGGCGGCATCCAGGGCCCTGCAGGGGAGACTGGCCCCCTGCCTCCGCCCAGCTCCCCTCCCCCTGCCTCCCCCCAGCTCCCCCCCCTCCGCCCCCCTACACTGCAGGGAGCCTCAGGCCTCCAGGGATCTGTAGCCCCCTACCCCCTGCCAGGTACGTCCTTCTCCCCTTGTGTGTGACTAGCTACTGTCCTTCTCCTTCACTCTCACTTTCGTGGCTTTAATTTACGTTTCCACTACAAGTAGCAATCTGTGCTCTACAAGAAAGTTTCAAAAAATCAAGACAAGCCAAGAGAGGCCAGGCACAACGGCGCACACCTGTGATCCCAGCTGCTAGGGAGGCCGAGGCAGGAGGATCATAAGTTTGAGGCCAGCCACAGCAATTTAGCAAGACCCTGCCCCAAAACAAAACATAAAAAGGAATAGGGATGTAGCTCGGGGGTAAAATGCCCCTAGATTTGGTCCCTAGTAGCGCACACATATACACACAGGCAAGCCAAGAAAAGAAAACTCTCTCTCTCTCTCTCTCTCTCTCTCTCTCTCACACACACACACACACACACACACACACACACCACATTTTAGTGAAAGTTCTTTGTAAGCTAACCCTGTTCCCCGTACATCTCTCCAGCCGCATGGGCTCCACCATAGGAGCTGGTCCTCTTCTGACCGCGAGAAATCAGAACAAGCCTGTGACGGACGTCCGTGGGGTCGATCTCTGTTCAGTCCTGGACATCGCCTGAGAAGCAGCTCTAAGAACCAGAACTCGTGAGTTGAGCCATGGGCCCATCCTCAGGCCCACTACCCTCCAGAGGTGCGCCCACGTCCTCAGCTGCCCACACTGTGTCCCCCTCTTCGGGGCCAATACCAGGCCTTACAGTGTTTTCTAAATGTTTGCAACTGTGAGATCTTACCTTAGTCTGGGCTGATTTATTATTAATATGGCGAGAGCTTTTAGTTTTGTATCTCCTCTCCTGTGCCAAGGGTCACCCTGCTTCTTCCCTGACCCCAAGGCCAGGCTCACCTCCAGACACTGAACTCCCTGCTCTCTGGTGCTGGCTGGGGGCCTGGGCCTGGTGTGAGCAGGTGCTGGGGACACCTCCAGAGAATTAGGGTAAATGACGGTGCACGCCTGCCTGGGAGGACAGTCCCTGGGTCCCCTTCTGCCCTTGGTAGCACGGGGCCAGCTCTCGTGCCCTGCTGAAGGGGGCAAGGGCACCTACAGGAGAGGACCCTGGGCCCCAGGGCTGACATTGACACGGGATGATGTTCTCCTCTCAGAGCCTCTGGCTGCCCAACTGACCCAGGAGGGCCTCGGTCTGCAGCCCGTGCCTTTGTGGGGGGCTGCTGCATGGGAGTGGGGAAAGAGGACCCGAACCACCAGCCACAGGCAGGACATGAAGGCCTGGAGGTGACCCTGGGCACACCTCTTGGCCTGTTTCCTCCTCAGTTCAACAGTAGGGGGTGAGAAAGGGCTAGGGAGGGGCACAAGCTGCAGGAAGCCAGAACTGGGGAGGAGCACTGTCCTGGCTGCCACCCACAGGGCTGGTTCCCTGGCCCCTGCATTAGGGTTCTAGGACCCAAGTCCCCACCAGGCCAGATAGAGCTGCAGTGGCTCACAGTGGCCACCAGGAGGCACTGCAGTTCTAATAAAGTGTTGGGGGGGGTGCCTGGGCCTGTTCCCAGGTGAGGGTCCTAGAGGTCTGGTTGGGGACCCAGGTCCCACCTGGAAGGATGTGCCAGCCAGAAGCTCTTCAGCCCTCTACACCTCTGGACCCAGAGAGAGGAGGCAGGTCCCTGATGGTCCTCTCCAGGTCCCTGCCTCCCTGGTTCTCAGGGCTCCTTTCCACACCCTCACACTTCCCTCAGGGTGGGTGGCCGCGTTGTTCAGGTGAGTGTCAATGTCAGCTGAGTGACTGGCCTGAGACGACCGCTTCCTGGAGGCCCTGGGGACTTCTGGGCCTCCAGCGGCCCTGGCGCACAGTAGGTGTTCAGGCAATGCAAACACTCCCTGAGACACCCCCCTTGTGGTGGCCCGTGGCTTTCCTTGTGGCCCCAGGGTTCTGCTGAGACACCTCAGTAGAGGCAGGTGCCACCGCCCCTCGTCTGGCGCCCCTCCCTCAGACGGAAGTTCCGGGGGTTCCTCCTACATGGGGGGGGGGGGTTCCTCCTGGTCCAGAGAGTGGAGGGGCCTTCCCAGAGACCCAGAAGTTGAGCCTTTGCTTCCAAGGTCCCAGGGTGTCCACCAGGTCACGGTGTCCATCACCTACTGCTGTGTCCGTCACCCGTGTAAGACACTCCCATTTCACAGCCCCGGAGACTGAGCCCAGAGGAGGTCAGTGGCCAGTCCAGGAATGAGCTCTTGGTCGGAGGCAGAGCTGAGATTCGAACCTCGGCCTGGAGCACTCCCCTTGGAGCCTCCTGGGTGGGCGCCCTGATGGCCCTGGGTCAGGCAGACAGGGACAGGGGCCAGGAGGAAGGGAGGAGAGTCAGGAGGAACCTCTCAGCTCCTCTCGGCTCCCTCTGGATGGGCCCCACCTGTCCCATCTTCACGGTGGCCCTGGTGTGAGACCCATGTCCTTGACCACAGGACCCCAGCCCACAGCCGTGTCCTGTTGTAGGACCAACACCCTCAGGCGACAGACTGCACCTTTGAGCTCTTGGCCATGGTGTGTCTGCCACTGAGTCTTCAGCCGTTCAGAAAAACAGCTCCTCCCCGGGTGCAGACACACTCGTCCACACACGCGAACATTCGCCCCCAGAGAGGCCGCGAGGTGGAGGGAGCGCAAACGCGGAGAGACGTCACCACGTGGGGAATCGGCTGGAGGGGCTCCTGGGGCTTGTTGGACTCAACTTATGACTTTTCCCAAAGTGAAATCAGATCAAAGTAGAGAGTTTTTAAACAGCCTTTGTGAGCCTTTGTGAGCCAGGCCTTGTGCTCAAGGGCTGGCTGGGCCACCGCGCACAGGGCCACGTCGCACAGGGCCACACGTGCAGGGCCACCCCTTGCAGGCGGAACCCCAACCCTGAGGCCTGCTCTGGGCACACCTGCGCCCCTGGCCCTCGCAAAGCCCTCGCTTGCAAGCGTCCCCTCCGTGGGGCTCAGACCTGGCGACCGCAGCGGCTTGTTAGCCAGGGCCAAGCGGCTGGCGGAACTTAAAAGTAAAAATGTCCTTTGATTTTTGAGTCCCCTGTCATTTCAGTTCTTCTGACTTGTCAGAACGAGGCAAGTGTCCTCGTACCCCATCAAGTGCTGGAGCGGGGCCTCGGGGCTCAGCCTGCCCAGGCGCCCACGGCCTGCTCCGTCCTCATCGTGCCCAGAATTCCTCTCCCACCCTGGGCCCTGCTTCATTTAGTCACTCTCCAAGGTCCCCCTAGGAGCCGTGGCCTGGTGGAGGACACAGAGGTGTAACCAGCACTGTCAAGTGCTTGGGGTCCCAGGGGCAGGAGCGCAGTGCCCCCCTGGACCCAGGGCACAGGATGCGCAGGTGGCCGATTCTGGTGGAAAACGTCAGAAGAGGCTCTTGTCCTCAGTGTCAAAACCAAGGAGGACCCCTGCACGGTGGCCCACGCCCCTCAATCCAGCAGCTCAGGAGGTGGCGGCTGGAGGATGGTGAGTTCAAAGCCAGCCTCAGCAACTCAGCGAGACTCTGTCTCCAAATAAAATACAAACGGGGTTGGGGATGGGGCTCAGTGACCAGGTGCCCCTGAGCTCAAAGCTGGAACCCAAACAAAGCCACCGAGGAGACCTGGCAAGGCTTGTGGCTTTTGCTGGTAAAAGAATACACCACGCCCAGCCCCAGACGGTGCAGTCCAGGGTGACCAGTGAGGCCACGGCTGGGCTGGGGAGGGGCCTTCCCTCCAGCCAGAGCCGGTGACAATAACAATGTCGTCCTGGGAACGTGTGCCCATCCTCCCTCCGTATTATTTGGCCCCCACAGGCCCATGAGGCCAGTAGGGTTCACCCCCAATCCTCAATGGAGAACCCACGGCCGTGCTCCAGAGCGACTCTCCCTGCAGGGGCTGGGATCTGAACCTGTTCTGCCCCCGGCTCTCCAGGGGTGGAGTGACCTCTTTCACAGCCCTTGGAGGGACCAAGGGAGACTCCCCCCTGTCCCAGGGGACACAGTGGAGCCACAGGAACAATGTCCCTCTCAGGGAATGGATGCTGACTGAGCTCCAGGGTCCCCAGGAGAAGCCCCAAGGACAGACGCGGAGGTCACCTTCCGGAGCTGTGGGTGGGCAGGTCTGGTCCCCGCAGGGGACTGTCCACCCTGCTAGCTGCTGTTCTGGGACAGTGGGACCTTTCCCAGCTCCCCATGGCTCAGGGTGGCCCTGGTCTTGAGACACGAGCTCTGTCTCCAGCTTGTGTGGCTGGACAAGGACCCGGCACCTACAGGGAGGGACGCTGGCCGGGCCACCACCCAAGAAGCCAAGAAAGCCTCCCGCACTGTCCTGTCACCCCAACGGTCAGCCCCGCCCCTAAGCTTAGGGACACCCTGGGCCACCTCCTCCCCCTCCAGGCAGGACAGGACCCCACGGTCCCACAGCCTGGCAGGGGCAGGACTGGGACTGAACCCCCGTGTCCCCCTCCAGCCTTACGGCCTGCGTGTCCATGGTCCCCTCCCCTGCCACCCGACTGGGGACCCAGAGCAGGGCCCTGAGCATCCCTCCCCTAATCCGACCCGAGTTGCCCCTGACAGGAAAAGAGCCTGCATCCCGGCACCTCTTGGGGACACTGGGATGTCACTTTCCGTCCCAGGTCAGGTGGGACAGAGGGCCTGGCGTCCTGGTCAAGGTGAGCTGAAGGCTGGGCAGCGTGGGGAGCGGGAGGGCCTGGGTGGGCCTGGCTCTGCCCCTGGCTGGCTCCTGTCCTTCCCCTGTCACTCCCACACCACAGGCGGGCAGCCAGGCGGTGGGGACAGAGCTCAGGGACACGGCACTCCCTTCAACACCGGCCTCGGTCAGCAGACAGTGGCTGGACGCAGCGGGCAGAGCAGAGCAGGGAGCCAGGCCCAGCCTCGGGCTGGGGGCTGTGTTCCCCAGGATGTCCCCAGGTGGGGAGGCCGCTGTGGGGGGCGCCGTCCCCGCTCTGCTCAGTCTGCGCTTCACACAGGACCGGGAGCTGGGAGACCCCCCATCGAGGAGGTGGGCAGACCAGGGAGATGACTCGGGCTGCTCCCACGCCACCATGTGGCTCTGCCACCACGGGGCGTCCTGCGGCAGGTGACCACCTGAGGAGTGAGGCTGGGAACTTCCCGGGTGGCCACGGGGTGAGTGAAGCAGAGGGCCTGGACGCCCACCCCCGGTCAGCTTCCCGTCAAGAGGCGCCTCAGGGACCTGTGTGACTGTCATCTGGGGACAAGTTGGGCTGGCAGGAAGAGTGAAGGCAGAGTCACCTGCCCGCCGGGTCCCCCACCCTGGGCCCCTCCCCACACAGCCGCTCTTCAGTTCCAGTTTCTCCAGCTCCATCAACCTCTGTCCAAAATAGATCCCGGGGTCCCCTCCAAATCAGGGGACTTCGTCTACATGACAAAGGCTGCAAACCACCGTCAGAGTCGGATGCCAAATGTCAGTTTCTTCTGTCATCTAGGCTTTAATAACTTTTTTTGGGGGGACAATACTGAGGATTGAACCCAGAGATGCTCTACCCCTGAGCTATATCCCAGCTCCCCTCCCTTTTTTTGAAACAGTGTCTCACGGAATTGCTGAGGCTGGCCTCAGGCTTGTGATCCTCCTGCCTCAGCCTCCCAAGTAGCTGGGATTGCAGGAGTGCCCCACTCTCCTGCATACTTCAGTAACTTTTCAACAGTGGAATCCTGGCAGCCTCCACCATTGGACAGCACCCTAACCAAAGGCAGGAAAGCTCTGTACCCCTCACCTTGCCCAGAGTCTAGCTCCCAGCCTCCCCCGGCTGAGCTGTGTGCGTCTCAGGTTCCTGGATTTCTCAGGCTGCAGGAGTTCCATGTCTTCCTGGAAGGGACTTGTCTGTCTCACCGACACCCAGGGTTTTCTGTCTCAAACATGTTCCTTCTAAGCTAAAGAACCATTTGCAGCCTGGGACAGAAGGAGGATTTTTTCCCCCTTGGACAAAAAGCAGGAAGGTAAGCTGAGTTGGTTTCAAGGCTCCACCTGCTGAAGCTGATAAGGTAAGGGCAGAAAAGGCCATTCATTTTTGCTTTCAAAGAAATCCCACATTGATAATTATGAAATGGTCAGGAATCCAAAGCTCCCAAAGGCTGACTACACCTAAGCTTTTGGCTAGCGTTTCTGTGTACACAGCTGGACTTGGAGCAGGTGGGTGCCGAGGGTTCTGCCCATCACGTAGAGGAAGTATATGCCGTGGTTGGGATGGTCCATATCCCGCAGGCCCGTGTGTTAAAGGCCTTGTCCCCAGGGTGGCGCTACTGGGAGGTGGTGGAACCTTCAGGAAGTGGGACCTAGTTGGGGGGTCCTTAGACACTGGAGGTGTGCTCTCTAAGGGAATTGTAGGACCCGTGTCCCTTCCTCTGTCTGGTTGCTGGCTTGCAATGGAAGTGGTTTTGCTGTACCATGTACTCCTGCCCTGAGGTGCTGCCCTACCCCAGGCCCAAAACAATGGTGCTAATCAATCATGGACTGAGACCTCCCAAACTTCGAGCCCAAATAGACCTCTTGTCTCTGTACGTTAATTATCTCAGGTATTTTGTTATAGGTATGGAAAGCTGGTTAACATACTTTCACTGACGTCTGCTCTCTCAGGTTACAAAATCATCCCCATCGGTCTCTGTTTAAATTGCATCAGGGGTGGCTTCTACCATGAGTTCCCTCCACAGTGGATGTGAGAAAAGTCCGTTCTTTTCAGCCTGTTGGGCTTCTCTGGGAGTGAATCTGAAGCAGTAAAAATGCACTTGGTGTAGCATAGGTTCTGAAGGGCTGCATCCTGTGGGACTTGGATGAAGCAAGGATCAGGCAGGTGTCAGGTAAAGTTTCTCTAACCAGCTCTCATCCCCGGCCTAGGGGCGGATGCCAAGCAACCCCTAGGCCACGCCAGCTTCCTCTAGTCTAGAAAGCAGACATCCGGGCAGCTCCTCCTTCCTCACCCCGGCAGCCTCCTCTCCCTGGGCTGGGCTGGCCAGCTTCTGAGTACGGCTCTGCAGGGATGCGGGAGCTCAGGTCGGGCAGAGGGACACGTGGCCATGGCTCAGGGGTCGATGGAAGTGCTGTGGCCCACTGCTGGGCTGCACTGCAGACCCTTCCCAAGGGGCAGAGGCAGGGAGAGGGCAGAGCCCCTTTGGCTCCAGCGGATCTGAGTTCACGTCACAGCAGGACACTTGGGGAGTTCTGCCCACGCTGAGCCTCGTCTCCTTCATCTGTAAACTGGGGGTACAATGTCTCCCAAGACCTCTGAGTGGAGGGTCCCATGCGGGTCTGGCCCATGGGGGCAGCTCCGTCAGGACAAGTGGGGAAGCCGGGCCCCAGGGGCTGCAGGAGCTCCTGACTTGGCTGATTCTCCTGCAGAGACGAGCACCACCTGGGGACCTGGAGGTCTGAAGCTCTGAATCCAAGGGACCCAGAGCACAGACATTCCCAAGGGAGGGGGGAAAGGAAAGCCCAGCTCAGGGTGCACGGGCACAGGGTGCAGCAAGCCAGGGAGATGTGAGCTGAGGGGCGGGAGGGGCCCGGGGGACCCGCGTCCTCTCCCCAGTCCTGCCTGTCCCTGGGCTCAGCAGACAGCAGGCTCCACCGGACATCGCTCATTTGTATTTCAAAAGACTTTGCCAGGCGTTCGTGTAGGTTCAGTAATGCTATGTTCCCTTTCTCACCCTTGGCATCTGAGTCAGTGAGAACTGCCCACCAAGGTTTCTGGCCAGCCTGCGGGTTCCAGAAAAGTCTTATCCAAAAGAACAGTGGACGGTCCTGGGGTCACCACTCTGAGCCAGGCCCTGTCCTAAGTTCTGCACCCATTTCGCCTATTCAAGCCCCACAATGTTCCTAAAGGTCGATATGATTTTAATCCCCACTTCACAGATAAGAAAACTGAGGCAAAGAGGTCAACTCCCTGTTTGCCAAGGCCACTCGGCTATTCAGGCTGAAATCTGCTTCCAGGGCCTTAGCTGCAAGGGCTTCCCAGAGAGGAAGCCTCAAAGCTGCAGACGGCCATGCAGAACAGGACTTCTGTGATTTCCCAGAACACTGGAAATTGTGCCTGTGGGGTCCCTGGCTGGGAGGCCAGGCTCCAACAGGGCCCTGTTTAATTACCTGGGCTGGGGGACCCTAAGGTGGAGGAGCATGTGACAGCTGCTTCTCTGCAGTCCCCTCCCCTGTGGCCCACCTGCTCGGACCCTGGAGTCCTCGACCCTGCTGCTCTCTGGATGACCAGGACAGGGAAGCTGGAGAGCCACATGTGGAAGAACGCAGCTGGATCCTTATCTTCTGCCATGTGCAAAAATCAACTCAAATGGATCAAAGACGCCTGAGCCTTAAAACTGCAAAGCTATCGGGAGAGGACGCGCGGGGAATCTTCACAACGTGGACATGACCAGCGGTTCCTTGGCCGTGACAGCAGGAGTACAGGAAACCAAGGGAGGACATCGAGACACTGGGCTTTACCCAAATTTAAAACTTCTGTATAAATCAAAGGACACAATTCAGAGAGGGGAAAGCCTACCCAGAAAAGAAGCCTACCCCAAAAGATAAAATGTTCACAAACCTCATATCTGATAAGGGATTACTACCCAGAATATACAAAGAATTCCTACAACTCAACCAAAAAAAAAAAAATCAAACAATCAATTTCAAAAATGGGCGAAGGTCTTGATCAGACATTTCTTCAGTTAAGTCACACAAATGACCAGTAAGAGATGCAGTGGCCAGGTACCAAGGACGACTGCTGGATGATTCCGCTTCAAGGAGGTAGCGCTGAAGGAGCTCATCAGAGACAGAAAGCAGGGCCGAGGTCACCAGGGGCTGCAGAGCAGGAGGGGACAGTGGACACCGTTGAGTGGACACAGTTTTGGTTGGGGATGATGAAAAAATTCTGGAAACAGAGATGACGGTTACATGACATTGTCTCTGTGTCCTCAATGCCCCTGAATTGTGTGTTTAAAATGTTAAAATGGCAGAGCATGAAGACAGAGAGAAAAAAAGGCACTTGCAGGTAAATGGATGGAGCTGGAGAACATTATGCTAAGTGACACAAGCCAGTCCCCAAAACCAGATACGGAATGTTTTCTCTGATACGAGGATGCTGATCCATCATGGGTACGGGTCGGGGGACCGTGGGAGGAAGCTTCGGATAGAACCAAGGGGAGGGAGGGGAGGGGGGCGGGGTGGGAAAGACGGTGGAACGAGACGGACGCCTTCACCCTAAGTACAGTATGAAGACCCGAATGGCGGCACTCTACTTTGTGAACAACCAGAGACATGAAAACGGTGCTCTCTAGGTGTACCATGAACTGACGCATTCTGCTGTCCTATAGAACAAATTAGAATGAATAAATGGATTTTTAAAATGTGTTAAAATGGCAAATTTTATGTCATGAATGTCTGACCACAGTTGTTTTTTTTTTTTTTTTAATCATCCCTAATGAAGATATTTTAAATCTGTTTCTCAAGGCCATTCTGAGCAGCAGTGACCAGGCACCGGGCAGGGCCTTGCCTCTCCTGCCCTCTCAGTTCCTGCACAGGCTGACCCCCTCAGCAGGTGTGCCAAGCCCTGGCCACTCCTCCAGTCCCGGCCAGCTGGTGGCTGCGTTGCTGGCCTACTCTGCACGCTTGGTCCCTGTTCCTTCCTTCCTTTGCTTGGTGTTCTGTCCAGAGGGCCATTTCTGGCTCCTTAAACTGATGACCTCCCAGGCCCACTCTGAGTGGCTTTGCTCAGGACGCTGCAGGCCACTGGCTGCCCTCCGCGGAGTCCCACCCACCAGGCTCATGGCGACCGAGCACGGGGCTGCGGGCCTGTGGGCAGACGGAGGCCTCTCCCAGGTGCCTCCCACAGCCCTGCTGGTGCCAACCGCTCACTGGTGAGGAGGTGGCAGCCACCTCTGTCTCTGTGCACGCCATCCCCCAGGGCCTGCTCACCGTGACAGTGGCTGCCACCCCGAGGGCTGACCGCATGCTGGCTCAGGTCTCAAGGTGTCAGTGGCTTCCTCTGGTGTCACCCTCCCTCAGCCCTGCAGGGGACAGCCCCATCGCTCTCCATCTGCAGTGAGGGGCCTGTCACTGAGAGGGCCAGAAACCCGGCCAAGGTCAAGGTCCTGCAGTTTCAAGTGCTGGGTGGGGTGTCACGCCCAGGGAGCCCGCAGGGAGCCCCTCCTGGACGTGTGCCCCGTATCAGCTCCTCTGAGCCTCGGCTGGGTCTGCGGAAGGGGACGCAGTTCCCATGGCAGGTCCTGCTGGGAACTCAAGGGACCCCTGGTGCTCAGGTGCCCACAGCTGCCAGTGCTGGGGCGGGGGTGGGGAGAGAGGGAGGGTGCTAGGGAGGGCCCCCTGGAGCAGGGGGGCCCAGCTAGGAACGGGTGGGGCGGGGGCTGTGGCTGCAGAGCACCTGGTGGCATTCCTTATGGGGAGTCTCAGAATCCCAGGGCGGGGGCAAGAGCAGAGGGGGACTCAGCACTTCTCAGATGGCCCTGCAGACTACAGCAGGAGGCAACAGGGGCTCTGGATGGGCTGCCGCCAGGAAGGAGCTGAAACTGGCCACAGGCAAGACATGAAGACACGGGGCCAGTGCATCTGGGGGAGAGCCCACCTGGCCGCAGCTGGCCCGGGGGGTTGTGGTCACTGGGTACCAGGCCTGTGGCTTCCGAGGTGAGACGAGGGGAGTCCAGGGAAGGAGGTGCTCTCCCAGTGCCAGGGTGGGAAAGCACCAAGGCCTGGGCAACACAGGGCCGCCCCAGACCTCCTGTCCCCACGCCACAGGGTCCCCATGGGAATTCATCATTCTCCACCAGGTACAAGAGGACTGACTGCAAGTCGGTTGTCACCAGATCTCCACTTAAAGAAAGGGGGAGGGAAGATCCACAGTGATCCCCGACGCTCAGTCCGTCCGTCCATCCACCACCACTCAGCATGGCTTGAGCCCACAGGCCCTGCTCCAGCCCTGGGGAAAGGGTCGGAACATGACGGACACAGCCCCCCAGCCGCTGCTCTCCGGTTTCCCCACAGCCGTTCCTCAGGGTCACCGACCCCGACCAGAGGTTCATGCGGAAGCCCTCATGCTGGCCCTGTGCCGAGTCCGGCACCCGCTCTCACCTGGCACAGGTGAAGCAGCCACCCCAGGTCAGAACCAAGTCGAGAGCTACAACCTCCTGCGTGTCGGGTCTGCCCTTGAGCCGCATCCCCAGAGTGTCCCCCAGGTGTGATGGGGGTCAGGTTTGAAAGACCCCCATCTTTCATCTTCAGATCATCTGGGATAGGATTGGGGTGACCTCCAAGTCTAATTAGGATCATCCTAAAAAAATGGTCCTTTTAGGCTTCTGGAATCTTTGGACACGAGAACTTGCCGCTTCCTTCCTACCTGGGCCACCCTGGGAAAGCTACTCGTCCTGTCTCAGTTTTCATCTGTGAAATCAGATGATGACGTGATCCATCCTGTGGGGTCGTGATGGGAGCAAAAGCACACGGGAACCCTGACACACGGGCGGGTGCACTCAGGGGACTGGGGCCACCACAAGGTCAAGCAGCAGCAGAAGTTCCGTCCCAGCAGCCCGAATCCCTCTGACCCCATGATTGTCCCTGCCCTGCAGATGGCAAACCAAGGCACGGAGCCAGGTGAGATGGGGTGCTGAAGCACCGAGCCACGTCCCAACCCTTTGTAATATTTTATTTAGAGACAGGGTCTCGCTGAGTTGCTTAGGACCTCGCTAAGTCGTGAGGATGGCCTTGAACTCACGATCCTCCTGCCTCAGCCTCCTGAGCAGCTGGGATTCCAGGCCTGGGCCACAGGCCTTACCCTCCTGCAGGTTGGCCCAGCCACTTCTTTATCCTGGCACAGTGACTTGGGCAGAGTGAGGGGTCCTCCTCTGGAGGATCTTGGGGACCCATCCATCCACCTCCCTTAGCTCCTTGGGCTCAGGCCTGGAATGTCACAGAAACCCCAGGCCTCAGAGGCCATCGGTGGTCATTCAGGGGTACCATGGAAGGGGAGGTTGAGTCCCTGGGACCTGTGCAGCAGACACGGGTGCATGTGTCTGCCCTGGCCAAGGGTCAGCTCCCTTCCTGAGCTGGGATATGAACCAGATGTGAAGGCACACAGGGGCCCAAACCAGGGCCAGGGGGAGCCCTGGACCTCAGGAAGGCTCACACACCTGGAGGGCCCCAGGGTCCCCACCCTCACTGTAACCTGATCAGGGGCTGGGGCGTGGCTCAGTGGTACAGCACTTGCCTAGCACAGGAAGGCCCTGCATGGGATCCCCGGCGCAAGCACGCGCACACACACACACACAAATAAAATAAATAGATAAAACCTGACCAGAAGCCCCCACCGCCATTTGCAATACCCAACACCCTCAAAGGGAGCACATGGGTGGGGAGCAGAGAGCTTGGCCGGCAGGGTGTTCCCCACCTCTGGGCACACGGGAGACCTCACCCCGTGCTCACGCCCTCTCACACTCCTCCCTCATAGGCAGGACAGGCTCAAACAATCCCCCAGGCAAATGAGGACACTGTGTGTCCCTAGAGAGGTAAGCAGTGGCTGTGCTAAAGGCAGGCGGCTATTGCTCGGAAAAATCAAGACTTGCACCCAGATCTGCAGAGGAAGGGTGGGGAGAGGAGAGGAGAGGAGGGGGACAGGGCTCTGGGCGACCGCCCAGCTTCCTTTCACTCCAGAGCCCTCTCCTACTGGGGGACGGTCCCCTACCTGAAAATCTGGGCTAGGGGGTGGGAGGTGGTTTCTAATGAGCCGGAAAACCCTGGCCCCTGGCCTGCCCTGTGCTGCACGGCGGGGGCCGACCCCCGCTGCTGGACTGCGCTGGGGGCTTCCTCCATCCCACGCCCCACCCCTGGGCAGGGGGTGTGAGGTCACTTGTCTGTCTCTGCCCTTGGACCTTGAGCACAGGCCGTGTCCAGCGCTTCTCAGAATCCCCCACAAGGCTTGGCACAGGGACAGGCCAAGTTGGGTGAGCCATGAGTAAGTGGAATCAGGCTTCTTGGTCCCCGGCCTGTGAAACAGGACGTTCTGGCCAGCACAGGACCCTTGTCTCTTCCAACATTGAGTGGGAGTCCCCCAGCATGACACCGGGGCTATCGTGTGAGCAGGTTGGGGTGCCGGGTTCCTGGGTGCCACCGAGATCCCCAGCAGCAGGCAGACAGCTTCGGGGAAAGGAGGAAGCCAGTCCACCGCCTCAGGCACCCCCTGCTCTGCGTCCAGGCTCTCAGAGGAAAGCAGACCAAGGGCAGAGAGCGGCGGTCCCAGGTCCCACGGTGGCAGGCTGGCACGTGGGATGGTCCCTGCAAACCCACCAGGAACCCCCGGGGCCTCTCTCTCCCATGGCTCCCCTATTCCCCAGGAGCTGGCCCTGTGTCTGACTCACTTCTGAGAGTGTGGCCCTTCTGGAGGCTGCAGTGAGGAAAGGGACCAGATGTCCCCAACCCCTCCAGCCTCCCCACCCACCAGCAGGAGGAGAACTTGGCAGGGACTCCACTAACCTGGCTGTGGGGCTCCCTATCTCCTTGGGCCTCAGTTTGCTCATCCACTAAATGGGGTCTGCAGTGGTGTTTCTTCCAATGAACCACAAAGGACAGTTGGCACCCACCAGAGTGGGGAGGTGGTGGCAGCCTCTCTGCAGGGCAGGTGGCTGGATGGACCATAGCTGTGGGCCTTAGGAGGACACTGGTCTTGCTGGGGACAGGCCGTTCACTGAGTCAGCTGCCCCTCTGAGCCACAACCAGCTCCTAGTGTCACCGGCTCCCTGGGAGCAACTTTGGAGGTGGGCTGTGTCACATTGGCACTGGGAGGCCTTTAGGGCCACACACAGGTGCTCACCAGGTATGAAGCTCATGTCCTGGAGCACACAGACTAGGGACAGGGCACTGGGGACACAGTACCTCTTTCACACAGGAGTGCCCATGAATTAGTGTGTCCACTCATAGACTCCAAATGAAACCCCAGGTCTTCATTCATCCTTTCAGCCATTGAGCATTTGATAAGCTCTACTGTATACACCAAGGAGGACACCAGCTCTAGCACAGGGGACAGCCTTCTGTTTGTTCATGGAAGAGAAGGTCTGCCTATAGTAGGTGCTCAGTGAACATGAAGATAGGGAAGGTACAGAAAGGAAGATAGGAAGCAGGTCTCTGCCCTGAGAGCCAGGACCAGAGCCCCGGCTTGAGTCATGTGAGCATGAGAACACAGGTGCCTCACGCCTCTCCACGCTTACACTCCAGTCCTGAGGGTGAGCCTGCCCTCAACACCATCCGCCAGGACTTCCAGTCCCACTCTGGGTCCTGGGACCCCTGCCCACTTGGACCCCTTCTGCTTCTAGAGAAGACTCTTCTGCCACCCCCAGAATTCCAGAATTCCCTAGAGCTAAAACTCAGAGCGGGAAGCCCAGCGGACTTCTCCAAGGCCGTGCAGGACACAGGGACCGGGAGAGCTGAGACCCACAACTCTCACAGCTGAGGCACTGTGCTCCTGCTCCGCCCTGGTGGCAAGTGGAACTTCAGCCCAAACCCTCCACCGCCCTGTTCACCCTGACCTGAGGTCCGAGGTCCAATTCTCTAGGAAGTGCTTGTGGTGACACCCACGCTCTGAGGCCACCCACCAGCTCAGGGGGAGAATCTTCTCCAAGAGAATGCGCTTTACGGGTCCACGGACCACAGGCTCCTCTCTCTCTCAAGCTGGCACCCTGGTGCCCGGCACAGGCAGCCTTTCGGTACCAAGGTTGGTACCAAGGTTGGTACCAGCGTGGTTTCAGCAGAGGCAGGTACCTTGTCAGGCAGTGGCGCCTCTTATCCAGATGAGACCCTATCTCCCAGAGAACTCCCCATCAGCAGCTTACCCCAGGCGCCACGGAGCTGGGCGGTGACCCTGCCAGCTGTCCCTGGAATCAGAAACTGCAGCCGCGGTCACCCAGCACAGCCGTCCCCCCTCCCACAAGCCACCCTTTCCCCAGAGCCTCTCTGGGCGGGATTCTTTCCCTCTGAGCCCAGCCCCAGCTCCTCTGCCACTCTCGTCCTTGGTGCTGGCTGGAGGGGGGTGGGGTGGAGAGGATGGTCCTTGCTAAGGTGACAGAATGCACTGGAAACAGGGAGGATGAATCGGAAGTGACTGGGGTCCCTCAACACCTTCCTGCACACCATGAAGGTTTCTATAGCACCACTGAATTGTTGTTAGCCTATCTAGGGATGCCACAGCTGTCCCCAAGCAAGTCCACCCCTCTACTGGGTGAACGGAGCATCTCAAATGGGGCTGAGAGGTGCCCCGGGTCGCATCTCTGGAAGGGAGACCCCCGAGGCCAGGAGTATCTCTCATCTCAAAGAAGAAACCTCAGATATGGGGGCTTGCAGCTGGGGTGGGGTGTCTCCTCCTTTCCCCTCAAAGGGCCCTGTTTGGAAAAGTACCTTTTACTTGTCTAGCGGGGCCTTGGCGATGGCCCACAGCGCCTAAGCAAGGGGGCACCACTGGCCTCCGCTCTGGATTCCCAGGACCGTATCTTCACTTAGTTGGGTGCCAGCGGCTGTGATTTCCTAATCTGATGACCCTCTTTCTCTGCTCAATGTGGGGAGCGCAAAGTTACCTAGAGGTGTCTGGAGAACCCCGCTGCTGCAGGCGCACGTGGCCAGGTGGCGCCGGGCAGGCGACGTCCGGACCCGACGTCCAGACCCGGGCTGGCGCTCTCACCGCCCCACCCAAAACGGAGTCCGGGCCTCTGTTCGCCTTCCGGAGCCAGGGCTTTTCGGGGGACACTGAAGCTGGGAGGCAGAGGGCTCTGTCCTTGCAAGCGCTCGGTCTTCTCTCAGCGCTCGCGCCTCGGTTCTCGCCTAGCGGAGCGGAGAGAGGCTCACGGCTAGAGCGCGGCCTCCGGTCTCCGGGTCCCCTCCCCGCGGAGCAGCGGCGGCTTCAGGCAGCTCTACCCTCCTCTCCCTGCCGGCTGCCTCGGGGCGAAGAAGCCAGAACCTCGGACAAACGCGGCATCCCGCAGCCGCAGATGCGTTTCCATTTCGTATCAACTTGCCAACGAAACAAAGGCGCGCGCGCAAAGCTCGGAGAGGAAAGGGGCTGAGGCCGGGTAAAGGTGAGTGCGCCCGGCTGCCCCTCCAAAGCGAAGTCCTTGGGGACCTCGGCCAGATTTTACGTGTGACGTTATAACTTGTTTTCCCACCGCGGCTCGAGCTGCAACGGCGATTGCCGGCTCGGGGTTCGGGACAGCCGGGCAGCCCCGCCGGGGTCCTGGAGAAGGACGGAAGTTCGCCGTTGTAACCTCGAATTGGACTCAACTGCGCAAACGACCCGGCGTACCAGGTCACCCTACTCCAGGAACACTGTCACAAGGAACAAGATCAGCTCCCGACGCTCCGAAGAACCTCCGGAGTTCTTCTTAACCTGCGTTTTGTGCACGTATCTAACACTCAATGCTTCTCATCTGGATCCACGTGGTAGTGACACGGATGTCCATGTCCCTGAGAATTCTTCAGACTTTCCAGGCAAGCGCTTGTGCTTCGCTAAACGTAAATTATAATAAAGAAGAAATTGTGCAGGTCGATGATTTAAAAGGATGCTAGACTTTTAATCCCAGCCTTCCGTCTGCCTGGTTAAAAGCCCGTGTGTTGAGGCGGGGTTGTTTGTGCAGGCTGGTGGCTATGGAAATTAACAAAGTAAAAATTAAAAGCATCTTCCTTCCCCTCCTTCTCCCTAAAAGCCGCCCGGGGGTCGCTGCCCTCGGGATCAGTTTTCTCCAGCGCTTTGCACAATCACGGGCCGCTCCTTTTGCTTTTTGCCCTCCTGGTTTCTCCCAGTAGCTTTTGGATTTCTCAGATACAAAAAAAATCCCGGTTCTTGGCTAAATTCAGTACGACCCCATCGGAGTTCACACATTTCGTGGTGCGTGGATCGTATCATCCATACTCCCCGCATCTAAACGCATTTAAACACTGCATCTAATTCGAAAACTCAGGACGCGCCCCTCGGCGGCGCCCCAGGGCTCGGCCCGGCCGCTGCCTCCCCGCACCTCGGCGCTGAGGGCTCTGTCTTCGGGGACCGGTGGGTGTGGAGGGAGCAATTTGCTCGCAACGAAAACCTGCGTGCACCGAACCGAAAGCGAAAGAGAAGGAGGTGGCACGGCAGCTCCCCGCGTCCCGGACGCACCGGCAAGGCCTGCCACGCCGGCGGAGGCTCCGCGAGTCCAGCCAAGGGTTTGGGAACCAGGCGCCCCGAGGTCCCGTCCCGGGGACAAGGAGGCTCTCCACGCAGCGGAGAATCGTCTCATCTCTACTCTGGCCCGTCTCCCGGGGCTCACGCAGCCCCCCCCCAGAGTGGGACCGGACTCGGCGAGGCCGAAGCGCCATCAGGGCGCCTGACGAGGTCGGCGGTGCCGCACGCGAGGACGCTGGGGCTCTTTCGTAAAAACGCGAATGTCCTGCACTCGGAGCAAAGTGCAGAGCCCCCTTGATCATGGCCCTTTTAGAACTGACGGAGAAACCGAGGTTGAAGACGGCGTAGGGACCCTGATATCGGCAGGGCTTCTGTCACCTCCTCGGTAGACCACTCCGAGCAGCCCGGGCCGGCCACGGAGACTTCCGGGCCCTGCACTCTCTCGCCTGCGCCCGGGTGCAGCTTCCAGGCCCCGGCGCCCTCGCGGAGTGCCCTGAATGCGGGCAACTGTACCTGAAGCGGAGGTTTCGGAGTCTCCCCTTTAACTGGAACTGCTCTGGAGACCGACCCCCAGAACCGGGAGAGCTTGGGGTTCTCAGCAGTCCGTGCTGGGGAACCGGATCAGCAGGACCAGGCCTAATGCCAAGGCTGTTTCCAGGCCCTTTCCCAAGCTCCTGGGAACATCTCAGGATTTTTTTTTCCCTTGAACTTCATTCCCCGCTTTTGAGAACACTTTCATAACCGTGATAGAGGACGGGTGTCCATGTGTGCCTCCGTTTCCCTGCGTGGTGGCAGATTGGAGACCCTTCTCCTTGCTACCTCTGTGAAGGGCAGAGCTCTGCCGTTAACACCTCAGTTTCCCCTCCTTCCACACAACGTGCCTAATCCCTTTCCTACAAAAGATGAGAAACCTCCTGGTCAGAGAAACTCAGTTGTTAAGTGGGGTGTTGGGGGTGGGGGGACAGAGTTGGCTGGGTGGCCTGCACTGTGCCTCCATCTTAGGTAGCAGGGGCCTGGGGGCCTACAGGGGTTGGTGCTGTCTTTCCTTCCAATCTGTAGTTTACTACTTTGCTAGAGCAGTCGGCGGGGGCTTGCTCTCTCCTCAGAACTGGGCACTCCAAATAGCACAGAGACCCCGGGGAATGCAGGAGGGGGCTCCCAGAGGGACCGCTTGTGACCCAGGAAGCCTTTTCTATTACTGCCCCATGGTACTGACAAGGAAAGGGGGGTTTGGTGGAGTTACTTGCTCTCAGGTCACACTGTGGTCAGGGGCAGTCCCAGGGCAAATGGCGGGCCCTTTCCCTCAGCCCCCATGCCTAATGCAGGTAGAAGGGCCAGCCTGGCAAGGGGGACCCAGAAGGTCACCGAGAGGCACAGAGCCCTCTCCCCTTTCTTTCTAGAACCTCTGGTACCTTCTCACCGGGAGTTTGGGAGTTGCTGAGCTCTTCTCTTGCCCAATATCTTGGCCCCCTCAGAGGTCTCCTTGGTGAGTTTCTTTCAAATATGGAAAAGCAAGTGCCCAGAGAGGAGCCCTGTGAGTCCCCTGGCTCTGCACAGTGAGCCTCCACGGATCCCCTCTGGGACCTGCTTCACTTAACGGTTCCGCTGACAGGACCTGGGCCCCTGGGGCAGGCAGGCAGGTGCCTGTTGGACAAGGCCAGGAGTGCCCTTGGCCTGTGGGTGGCTGGGAGCTCAGTGCCTGATCTCAGAGGTGGAAAGGAAAGGCAGAGGAAGTGGGGAAAGGCTACCAGATCTTTCTAAATCTGCTTAGTCCTGCCCTGTGGGTTTGGGAGTGTGTGGTTTGTTTGAGGCCACATGAGTGTGAGGACCCATAAAGAAGTGTGTGTGTGTGTGTGTGTGTGTGTGTGTGTGTGTAGAATGCCAGTGTAGACCTGTGTATGACTATGGGAACATCTGTGTGTCCATGCCCACCTGGGAGCTTGTTCTCAGCCTGGGAGATAGCAAGTTTGCATATGAGAAAGTGTTGGCCTTGGGCTGTTTTCCTAAGGTTATTCTGGTCACCAAGGCCTCCCTGTCCCACCTCTGTCCCCAGGCCTAGTGCCTCTACAACCCGCCTGGACTAGGGCAGCCAAATTCATTGCCCAGTCAAGGATCAGCTCCTCTACACAGGGGCCTGCTGAAAGGCCAAGGCCAGGCCGGTGGTGGTGGAGGTGGTGGTGTACTCTGAAGAAGGCACCTCCTCCCTTCAGTTTCTCTTCCTTCTAGTTTGGGGGTCCCCCATCCCTATTCTGCGGAGGAAGACAAGGCCCAGGCTCTCGGACTGTTCTGGTTTCCAAGCCCCTGAACGGCTCTCTCCCGGGCCCTGGTGGCTGTGCTCTGGGGGCCCAGGCCTGCCTCCTGACGCGGCTGTTCAAGGGGGCTTAGAGGTCATTTAGGCCAGCTCCCCGGGGGTTCCTTGCGGGCCTACACCAGGACCTAGATTCTTCCCTCTTCCCACAGTCCTACACCATCTGGGGCTCCGTGGCTTCCTGCCTTCCCGCCGGGTCCATCCTAAACCATTGTTTCGAGCCCAGCCGCCTCCAAAGATCGCCGAGGGAGAAGCGCCCAAGAACTCTTGCCCACCGCCGTCCTCGCTGCGAGCAGCGCTCCCGACCCGGGCTCGGGTTTTCTGGGATCCCACAGTCTCTGGATCCGCTCTCACGTGGCGATGCTGTGCGGCGGCTTCCAGTGCGCCCTCGGCCGACGGCGCTCCGGCTCCCCGCAGGCCCCCCGCACCTGCCACTCTCTTACCTGCGGCGCCGCGCGAGGAGCCCCGAGCTGGCGAGGAGCGGGACCTCCGCAGCCCAGGAGCCCCGGACCCGAGCGCTGCGCCGCGATTCCTTCCAGCCGCGCGCCTTGGGCCAGGACGAAGCAATCCGCTTCCGATCCGGCCCCGCCGGCAGCGCACCACGAGCGGTTTGGGAACCGGCGGAGAGACCGGGAAAAACCAACCCCCGGGCGAGTTTAATAATAATCAAAGCGCTGCGCGACCTAGGCCGGGGGTACCCAGGAGGCAGAACCGATCCCGCGGCCCCCTCGATGCGGTCGATCCTCATTTTCCAACCCAGAATCACCCACCTCTCGCCCGCGCCCGCGCCTCCGCGGCCCGCAAACTTCTGCCTTCCGCAAGCTACGTGGATTTCGGGGGTGGCGAAGCAAGGACCCCCGGGCCCCAGCCCCAGGTGACCGGCGTGTGCACTCACCGTAGCAGGGGACCTGCAAGGCCGCGTTGTGGCCGCTGCTGCCTTCCTGAAGTTTGAGGCTGCCGTCCGGGGGTGTCTTGCAGGCGCCTCGCTGCAAATAAAGATGCGGCTGCTGCGCGGGCGGCTGCGGCTGGGGCGGCTGCGCGGGCGGCTGGGGCTGCGGGGTCGGAGGCTGAGGCTGGAACTTGTTAAAGGAGCCCCGCGCCCCGGCGCCACTCTCCAGGGGTGCCGCCAGGTCCTGCTGCCCGGCGCCGTAGCGGGCCCGGTTCTTGGCGTCCCCAAATCCCTGCCCTTTAGCAGCGGCCGACAGGAAAGTTGTGCCGAACTTATCGCCGCCGGGGAATCCCCTAAAAGGCGACGAGCCCTCCCGGTTCTGCGACACCGGGCTGTAGTAGGCGTCCATGGCAGCGGCCGGCGACTCGCAGTAAGAGACGCAAGTCTCAGCATTCATGCCTGGCTTGCGCGGGCGACGGGCGGGGGCGCCGGCGAGGGCGCGAGGACGCCACCGCGCGCCTTGGCCGGGAGTTTGGAGAGGCGAGGAGGCGGTGGCTGTGCACTCCGCGCCCGGCCTGCTCGCTGTCTCCCTCCTCCCCCTCCACGCCTCTCTCTCTCTCTCTCTCTCTCTCTCTCTCTCTCTCCTTTCTCCCTCACCACAGCTGGCCCAGGGAAAGAACGGAGAGCTGTAAAAAGATTCAGATGTTTCGGAAAGTTGACCAGATCTCCCAAACCCTCTTAAGGTTTTTGAGGCAGAAAAAAAAAAGTGATTTTTTTTTCCTGACTTGCTCCTTCCTGCTCCCCTCCTTCTTCCCCTCCTCCTCGCTCCCTATTCTCCTACCACCCGCTCGGCCCCCTTCGTTCCTCTTTTGTGAAGATGCTGCTAATTCTCTAGTGGGAACCAAGCCGGAGGCGCCCTAGGGCTTTCGGATTTTAGGCTGGGATGGGAGGACAAGGTGCCAATTCGCAGTTCATCATGGGAGCCCTGGGGATCCGTTACCTTCCCGTCTCTGCCAAGAATGGGGGAATGCAAATTTTGGTGACAGGTTTTAAAAAAAAACTAATGAATTTTGACATTCACAATCAGAGGGGCAGCCGCTGGCCTGCGAGTGAGTGCAAGAGTGGTTTGGACCCTTGGCTCCAACTTGGCACACAGCTGCCAACAGGCTGCTGGTACCTCTTCCTAGGTTTCCATCCTGCCTCCACACTCTGGTTTCCCTACAAGGTTGACACACTCCTGGGCACCCTGCACTCGCTCCTAACCATTCTCCTGCCTTGTGAAGGCGCTGGCGGGTGCTGCAGGGTCTGTGCTCAATCAACCACTGGAGGGACCCTCGGCCTGGCCTGCTTCAGAAGCTTTAGCGCCGCGCTCTCCTCTTCCTTCCCTGGGGCCATCACCTCTGTGGGTGCCCAGCCGAGGTTTCTGGCGGTCTGAGTTGATGATAATAAGGATTCTGGAGACCTGCTGGCTTTGCCCAACTGTTGTCCCATCACTGGGGCTGAGGGGCAGGTGGTCTCTTCATCCTCCGTTGTGAAGCTTCGGGCTTGGATTTGGTGGGTTGTGGTTTTCCTACCAGCTCGTCCCAGAGCCTGCACACACCCAGGGAAAAGAACTCGCAGAGACCCTTCCTTCCATGTGGCTCATCATGGATCGCACCTCACCACAAATGTGAGTGATAGAGCCTGGGGTCCCCGGTTTTCCAATAGGCCAGCTGAGGTTCAGAGAGGTCACCAGCAAGGGTCACACAGTGAGAAGTAGCAGCACCTATCTTGAAACCGATGCAGAAGTTAGTCCTGCCCCCTATGCTGACAGCCGAGCCCCAAAGAGATGAACAGAACTCCCGTTCAAATGGAAGGAAACCAGGGGTTCCTAAACTGCAAGGGAGATCCCTGGATGGGAGAGGGACCTCAAGAGAGGGGTGGGGGAGGGGCAGGTGATAGGACAGAGGGCCTGATACTCGAGACCCCAGCAGGTGGGGGGGGTCAGCATCTACATGCAACCTCATCTGGGCTAATTCTCACCTCACCCCAACCTTTGGTACCTCTGGTTCTTGCTCACGGGATCTCACATCTGGTTTCCATTGCCAGTCTACCTTGAAGCACTTGTTATTGAAGATATTCCTCAAACCAAGCCAGGGGTGCCCAGGCCTGAACTCTTCCCCTGCAGCTGTCAGGAACCTGTCTCTGGCCAGCAGGCCCAAGCCATACAAGGACCTTGTATTATTTAGGCATCTATTTTGCCAGAAATCACTTGGATTAGGCCACACAGGGGTCACATACCCATTTTGCGTATGGGTAGACTGAGTTTTAAAGACACCAAATCATCTTCCAATCTGAGATAGTAAAAAAAAGTGGGCAAACCTACCATGATTCCAAATACTCCTGTCCAATCAAAGTTTCTTTCAGTTCCTAGAAGCTGGTTCCCTGGACTTGGAATGATCCACACCAACCCTGTGCTTTTTGTTTGACTTGGGGTTTGGAGTTCCTCTCCGTTGGTGTTGATGCTAACCTTTGCCTCCTCTCCATTTCAGACCTGTGGTTTTCCAGTTGCCTGAACATGCGCACATCCCCATCCTGTCAGTCAGTGGTTCCTTCAGGGCAGCCCTTTTAGGTGTCTGGGGCCCACAAATATCTGCAGAATCAAATGTTAATGCTGGGCTTGCGCAACCCTCACCCCTCGGTTTCTCCCAATCTTCCAGCGCGGTTCCAAGAGCCTTGGGTTTCCTCTAGCCAAAGACAATGAGTTGCCATTCACCTCCTCTTCCAAAATCAACTGTCAAAAAGTCATAGCGTGCGGGCCCCTCCTGGGCCTGTGCCCCAGTGGAGAACAGCGAGTTCTTTCCAAGCGGGAGCCAGGGCTGCCTTGTCCCTGGCAGGGCTTGGCACCACGCAGGTGCTCATCAAATGTGTGTTGAATGAATGAATGAAAACGTCTGAGGTTCCTAGAAGCTTAGAGACTTATTTTTTTTGTCAAGGAGTTGCAGTCCTGCAGGCCATCCCAGGCTCCGGAGCCCAGGAGCCAACTGCAGGCAAGGGGCGGGGGATGGGGGGTGGGTGGGGGCCTCCCTTCCCCTTTCTCACCCCGTTTTATTCTAGAAATGAAGCAGAGGAGTGCAGAGCCAGGCACAGCTGCCATTATGCAATATTCCCAGTCGCCTCTGGGCCAAGTGCACTCAAGCCAAGAATCTCCTGCATCCCAGGAAGTTTCTGGGCTGCTTCTTACATCTCCCCAGCCTGGGCTCTAATGGCCTGTTTACTGCTGCTCGTTATTCAAGTGTTTCTGGCCACTGCAGGATTCCATCCCTGGGCACTCTGGCACTCATTCAATGCCTGCCCTCAGCCTCTCCCGTTGAGCCAGGGCCCTTTAACCTTGGGGTGATCATCTTGCACCCTCCATATTGTTCCTTACAGATGGCCTGAGAAGGAATGAGCATGTCCCTGCCTACAGGTGAGGAAGGGCTGCAGGTTTGCTGTGTCTGTGTGATGACATTCCAGGTGGCTCCTTTAAAACCTTCACACACACTTCCACTGTCCCCCCCTCCTGGCTCCCTTCCCACGCGCCTTCCTGGGAGAGAGCTAGGCGTCCTGTCTGTGTTCAATCACCAGTGCATCCTCCACGCAGCCAGCGTACCTCTTGCCCTGGCTGAATGCCTAGCCACTGCTACCCAGTCCCTCAGCAAGGTGCAGGGCACACCTTCTGGCTGGTGGACAGCACCAAAGCTTGGCTCTGGCCTGCCCTCTGCTCCCCAGGTGTGGTATTTCTCCCGCAGCTAAGGCCCCCTCCCTCCGGCATGCCACCTGCCTCCCATGAGGTCCCGTGACGCACCATCTGCATGCCCTTCCTTCTCAGCATCAGAATTCAGAGTCGTGGGGGCTGTGGAGCCTCTGCTGGAGGTCCTGCCCCACCGTCACCTGGCAGTGGATCCCTAGCTGCCCTCTTCTCCCTGTCACTCTCCCCGTCAGCCCTAAGGAAGTCGTTTCTTCCTCCCCCAGGACGGGGACTGCAGATATGGGAGGGAGTGGCAAACAAAACCTTGTGGCTCCTCAGTCCCGGGCTTTCCTCCACCACCCTTGCCTCGGTCACTTTGGCCCACTCCTCCCAAGCATCTATTGTCGTCTGACATTAGATCCTGCCTTCGTGGATTTATTTGCTTTATGGTCTCTTTTTTGCAAGGGTGCAAGAACATGGCTGCTCTGTCTTGGTGCTGGGTGCCGCACTTGGCATGTGGCACTGCTCAGAAAATCACTGCTGAGAGGGAGTCTGAACAAAGGAGAGGAGGGAAGCACTCCCAGGTCGGGAGAATACCCTCATCTCCTGGGTCCAGGGCTCCGGCTTTTGAGGCAGAACCTAGGGAGGGCGACTGAGATGGATGGAGGATCCCCGTGGGGAGCAGCCCTCATTCCCTTCAGAGGGAAGGACACTTCAAAGCCACCCCCCAGGTAGGACCCAGCCCCCCAATTCCTAGGGCACTCCTGTTAGAATATGGTAGAACTTTGGAGAAGCACTCTAGCCCTGCCTGGCCACCCCTGAACTTGTAGGTGACTGTCCCACACCTCCTGGACTTCTACGGGGAGCAGTGGAAGTTGGCAAGTGACAGGAAGCCAAAAGACTGGGCAGACGTTTGGGGTGGCTGAAATACTTTAGACACTGGGTGGGGGGTGGGGAGTTGAGATAAAGCCCTGAGCAGGGATCTTACAATTCCTTCCTTCCCTCCCTCCTTCCTTCCTTCCTTCCTTCCTTCCTTCCTTCCTTCCTTCCTTCCTTCCTTCCTTCCTTCCTTCCTTCCTTCCTGAACTAGTCTGTCTGCAGACGCCTGTACGCTCTGGAAATCACAGCATAACAGCGGCCTCAGGCCAGCTCTTCCACACCGAGACCTTTGCAGTCCCCCCCCCCCCGTAGCCTTGTGGTGGTACTATTATTCCCATTTTACAAGATTAAAAAACGGAGCACTGAAAAATGGAAATCGCAATTACCATGGACTTGGAATTTGAACTTGGGGTTGGAGCACAGGCCATCTGACCTGGGAGCCCAGGCTCCTGGCCACTGCGCGTTCTCCAATCTCCAAAGTCAAACCCTGCGAGGGGACAGGAGGGTGGAAAGGTTCCTCGCCCTCCCCGGCTGTGGGGAGGAGGAGACCCACAGTGACCCTGGGAGAGACGCGAGAGAAGGGAGTCCGCCGGGACTTGGAGCGCTCGCCAGCCCCGCGGCCAGCTCGGACCGTCAAGCCCTCCCAGGCGCGTAGGTGGAGGTTTGTGCCGAGTTGTCCCCAGACCCTGGCCGAGGGGCGCAGCACCTTCCAGCTCTCAACTCCCTCAGGCGCCTGCCCTGGTCGCTGGGTCGCTGCCGAGGGAGGCCGGGAGGGAGACGGGGCCCCAGGGGCCGAGGTCGCTGAGGCGCTTTGAGAGAGGACTGGCCCGGGGCTGGCCTGCTCGGCGGCCCTTCCCACTGGGACCGCACCCTGCGGTTCTCTGGAACCCTGGCTGGCGAAGGCTGGGGACTCAGCGCAGAGAGGTCTTAGCATCCCTCTCCCCGCCGTCGCATTTTGGCACCCAGGGGCACAGGAAGCCGGCACTCACGGGCACAACTGCATAGCACGAATGTTCCAGAGATTTCCAGCTGCACGAAAGCTGTTCGGTTTGGAGAGTTTAGGAAACCCCAGACAGGAGCCAGGGTTTCACAAAACGGCCAACCTCAGCTCAGCGGCTCCACATCCCTGAGACCCACAACTTTGCTCCCCTAGAATTGCTTTGGGGATCTGCCTTCCGCCTTGGGGCCGCAGCGCACCTGGCCCCTTTCCTAGTAGCTGGGGTTCCAATCTGAAGATGGCAGCCCAGGTGCCCAGGAGAGCCCAGAAGTCCTTCCCGCTCCCTGCCTCCTGCCTCCTCCCTGCATGGGCAAGACCAGGCCAGCAGGGCAGGGACTGGGGCTCTGGGGCCTGAGCAGGGGGAACTGGGGTCCGGGAATCCCCCCAAACCAGGCGGGAAAGCTTGAGAGATGAGTTCTCTGCTCTTCTCTACGGACACCTTCATTCTTGCTGACGCTCACAGGAAAGTTGGAGGACTCATGTGGGCTGTGGGGTCCCAGTCTGTGCAGCCCAGTTAGAATGTGAAGACGTCAGATAATTTAAATATGCAAACAATCCCCCCAAGTCATTGGCCAACCCCACCACGGGGGTGTAGACTGGAGCCCTCCTGGGGCTCCCAGGTTCCTCTCTCTTGGAAGGGGGTCCGCTAAGGCTTTTAAAAAGTGTGCAAAAGATGGGGGTGGGGTGGCACATAGCCAGAGTTGAACCTCCACTAGGTAAAGGGTGGGATCTCTGGGCAAAAAAGAGGTCTCAGTGTCCTGTGACACTCGCCTTGGCTCAGACTTAGGCCCAGGGAAGAGATAGGAGCCTCTTTTTAGCAGGGTTGGGGGGAGAGGAGACCCGAGTAATGCAGGGGAAGGAGTATCATCGTCCTGTTGGTGTGTGCCTGTCTCTGTGGGAGGGGTCAGGACTTCGCAGTCACTGGGGCTCTCTTCTGAGCCCCGTGGCACTGCTTTCTGGTAAGGGTGACCCTAAGATCTCACAACCAGAAAAACCAAGGGGGAGCTGAGGAGAGGCAGAGGTTTCCAGGGTTGGATTTTTCTGGCTAAGGGTCTTTGAGCTCTGCCCTGGTTTATCCCCCCCCCCACATCCCCACTTTTTTCTGCCCTCCAATCCCAAAGCATGGGTTGTGCCACCTTGTGGGGCTAAGGACCTCACTGGGCTCCCCTTCCAGAGAAGGCATGGTCCTTAATTCCCTTTGCCTCCTCCCCACACCAGGGCCCTCAGCCTGAGTCCTTCACCGCTAAGGTACCATTTATCAATCTGCTCGCGCCTGTCCCCTGAACCAAGACATGGCGGGTGGCCGCAGCATGGACTCCAGCTCCAAACCTCATCCTGCCCCACTGTGATCCTCATGGTGCTGAGGGGGAGCTTCTAGGACCATGCTCGGCTGGGGGGTCTGGGACAATGGGGAGACCTCTGGTGCTCGGAAGGTTGGGGGAGGGAAGCACTCAGTGCTCTGACAGCCATGCATTGCACTAGTGGCAAAGAGCCCAGCCCTGGGTCATGCTGCTTACAGGCCCCACTATCTAATGTCAGCAGAGAGGCTGCTCCTTGGGCCTCAGTTTCCTCCCCTGTATAATGGGCATAATAATAGAACTCGCCTCCTAGGATAGCTGCAAGTATAAAATAGGATCATCCTCAAGATAATTTTTTACCAAGAGCAACAAGCCCATCCTTTACCTAGTGGAGGTTCTGCTATTTTAGATATTAGGGCCCAACCTCAAAATGATCAGCTGGGGCTCCTGCCTCTCCAGTGCTGGAAAAACGGGTTGTATTCACCCTCCTCTGCTGCCCACAGTTCCATCCTGGGTCAAAGTCCTTTCAAAGCAAAGAGGGGTGAAGAGGCCAGAGAAATGAATGGCCCCACAGACCTGCCCTTCCCGCCGGCTGGTGCACAGGGAGGTAGACATGCATGTTGGCGTGGGGGGGGGCACAGCTGTCCTCCACTTTACCCCGTCCTACACTCTAAGAGGCGCCTTCACATCCGTTGGTTCTTTGTAAGCTCATTACTGCCTCGTGGAAGAGTCTGTGTCTCACAGCTGGGGAAACCAGTCCAGAAAGGCACCGCCCCTAGCAAGAAGTCACCCTGCAGGCAAGAGGTCAGATTGACCCTCAAGCTCAGGGCGCTAGGCTCCCAGACTTGGTGTGGTTGTCCCAGCAGCCACAACGCAGGGCCTCAGGGGAGGGGGCGGGCTGTGGCTCAGCACCCCACGGCCTGCAGCCCTTCCTCCACAGCCCGCCTTCCCAGGCCGGGGTCCCGCCCCAGCACCTGTCATAGAAGGCAGCCTAGCACACAATCTGATCTCCCTAATCCTGAGGCTTGTGACTGGCAGGGAGGAGGGCTGGGGTTGGGGAGGGCACCGCCCAAGTGGAATGCTCAGGAGAAGTACTTGGGTACCCCAAGCACTGGAAACGGGAGATCTGCAACCACCAACAGCTCCTGGCGCACAATGCTTGGCACATAATAGATGCTTAGGAAGCGGTGGGGATGATCATATTCCTAATGCCTTCTGCTCCCACTAGCTGACCCCGTGCACAGCCGATTCCTTCCATCCAACCAGGAGTAACTGAGGATCCCGAGGCCTCAGTTCCACTCTCTCCCACCCAGCCTGCGGGCTTTCTCTCCCTAGGGCGCACGGCGGGCGGATCGATCCGCATTCTCCCAGCAGGACCGGAAGGGGCCCAGAGCACGCAGCTGGGAGCAAACTGAGGACACTTTCTCTTTTCGTGGACCCGTTTGTCCAGCGCTGGGGAGGGGCGGGGGAAGGCAAAGCCTCAGACTGTAGATCTAAGGACAGAAGCGCAACGCAGCGGAGCGGTCACCATCCTATACCGCTCCAGGCTGCGCTCCCACACGGCTCGGCTCCGAAAGCCGGCTCGAACCGAAACGCCTGGCAAAACCCAAAAGATCGTTGATGAGATAAAAGAAAGCCAAATCTACAGTCTCACATTTTGCTAGGGCCACTCCCGGGGACAGAGGCAAGGCCCGAGGGGCGCCAGGTTGCAGAGGTCCCAGGGGAGGTGGAACCTTTGCTGAGTTTGATGATTCGCCCACCAGACCAGCCCGCGCACCCACCGACCCGCAGCGCGCTCTCCCGGGTTCTCAGAATCCTGGAAACTGAAGGAGGCAGGGCCAGGCCACTGGAGGGCCGCTGCCCGACAACACCCGGGAAATGCAGCCCCTGGGAGGAGGAAGGAGCTGCGGCTGGAACGCGGCTGCATCTGCGCAGTGACTCGCGTGGGGCCTGGGGACAGCCGATTTCCCGCAGCTGCTCGGCCATCCTGGGGTAGGGGGAGGGTACGGGAAGCTTCTCGCTGCTTTCTCTAAATTGATTTAGTTTCGGGTCTGGGTCGGGGTTTTCGAGGTGTAGTAGGAAAAGCGCGCGGGCTGAGGGCCAAGCAGAGCGCTCTCCTACGCGCCACGTCGGGGGCGCCACGGGAAGAGTCACTTCGCTGTGTGCCTGGTTTCCTCATCTGAGGAATGGAGGTATTATTCCTATCCCCTCTGAAGGTTGTGAGGATCGCTGTTCTTAATCTCGTTTGGAAAGGTGGCAGAGGGCGGGCTGGGGGCAGCACTTGGCTCTGGCAGCCACACTGAGTTCCAGTGGCCTTCATAGTAAGTGGTGGCCAGGTTTCCTGGTTCCTCTTCCTGGGGGTCCAGCGGGCTGTGCGATGTGATCTTGATGGCTCCTCAGCCCCAAATGTGGCCAACTGAGCCTTTTCAGGATTTTTGTCTTAAAATAGTTTGAAGATCCCGTCCTTTCCCTTGTCAAGCTAGGGGACAGCTTTCAGTTTACTGGGAATGAAAAGGGGAGCAAGGTGAGGTTTGCTGCACCAGGGGGACAATCTAGCCTCCCTCACCACCTTTTAATGTAGATGAAACTCACAGAACACCAACAGACCGGACTGTGCTAAAGCCAACAATTCAGCACCGCACAGTACCTTCTCAGTAGGGTGCAGCCACCACCTAAGTCTCCAAGCATTTTTGTCACCTCAGAGGCCCCACTTCCCTCTTTAAGGGCTGCTCCCTCTGGCGCTGGGCAGTCAGCCTGGACCCTGGGCTTCATGCCCATCCAAGGGGCTATCGATGCCTTTGAGAGCTGTTTGCCAAGTTGACCTCAGAGGACACAGAGAGGGAGTCTAGGAGGTGAAGTGGGGCTTACCCAGGTCCCACAGAGTAAGTGCCAGGGACAAAGGGCAGGAAGCAGGAGGAAATACAGAGAGGGACCTGAGGATTTGGGTGACACAGCCCTCCAAGGTACAGGTCCCTCCCTCCTGCTGGATTGAGGATAGTAAATATTTTCTCATGGGTGCCTCTTAGATTCCCCCCGGGAACCATTTCTGTGATTATTGGATGAACCTTCTTTTAGGAAAGATGCAGATAGATGCTGCAAGAGAGTTTTCTTAGCAAATGACCACACACTGAGGGGCTTACAGGAGCCAGAATTTATCCCATCACAGTTCTCGAGGCCAGAGAGACCTGGACTTGAGGCATCAGTGGGGACACCCCCCCCCAGGGGCCCCTTCCTTGCATTGTCCAGTGCCTGGTGACACCGGGGCTTTCCTGTGGCTCCTGCCTTCATCTTCACATGGCCTTCTCTGGGTGTCCCCTTTTCAGTCTCTGGTAAGGACACTTGTCATTGGATTTAGGGCCCCACTCAGTTAATTTCATTTTGAGATCCTTCATTTAATCAAGCTTCAGATACCGTTTTTTTTTTTTTCTAAATGATATTACAGATGCGGGGCTGGGGCTAGGACGCGGATGGGGGTAGGATCTTTTGATGGGGGACCTCCATCCAGTGCAGGACAGGTGCGTGCTCCCGATTTCCCGTACAGTTGTAAGGGCCCTCGGACTGGACTGGACTCTCTGTTTTAATGCACCATGGAATCGTTGAAATCACTGTTTGAACGTGGAGAGAAACATCCCCATGGTTCTTCTCTTTTAGGAAGGACACGTGGCTAAAAGCAGAAAACGAGAAGCCACCGTGATACCATCCACCATTTGGAGAAAGGGCATTTCAGAACAGAAGGCTTGAGACAGAAACTGGTTGCTTTTTTTTTTTTTTTTCCAAAGAAGCTGTTGAAAAATGCAGCATCAGCCAGAATCTAAATGGACCGACAGGAAATGTCACCCCACCTCAGACAAACTTCATAAGGGCGCTGTGGGGGCTTTACTGCTCAGAGGACCTTTTAAGAAAATTGCGACTTTTTGCCAGACCCCGAGGGTATCGGGAAGTCACACAAAGATGGTCCCATCCCTTTGTGGCTTCTTCTCAGGGCGGTGAGGGAGAATCCAATCTCCCCCACCCCCCAGGGAAGGGGCGAGGTGTGGAGGAGGGGAGGGACTGGGACAGGGAGACGCAACTTCTTCCAGAGCCAAGGAACAGGGACCGCTCCAAAGATAGAAGTGACAGCTTCCTCAGTTGAGTCCCCGGGTCGCCACCTGTGTCCTTCCTGCGGATCGGATTTATAGAGTGTAACATTTTAATAAAAAACACACACACCTTCCCATTTTGGTGCATTAAGAGATTTTTTAACAAAACACTGTAATGTTGCTATAAATTTTTCTCCCAGCACCCTCACAAGTAATAACTCAGCTTTGGCATTTAGCATTTAATGTTTATTTTGATGGCTGCATTCCAGCCAGAGTGGGGGCTCCGGGTGGGGAGGAGCAGGGAGGAAAAGAAGGGGACTGTGCCTCCTCCTTCCGAGCCATTAACTGTGTGTTTTTAATAAAATCCCCACAAATTGGGGAGCCAAGGCTTGGAAAGGAAGGAGGGAAATGGTGGCACCTTATCAGGAGGCGGCAGCGGCCCCCGCCCTGGGAAGTGGCCGGGGTGAGGCACCCACGAGGTCCTGCAGATACGGGTCCCCAGAGGGCTCCTGGAATGTCTCCCCTGCCCACGCTGCGCAGTCCGCCTCCCCTGCCGGCCTCTCCCGGCTCCAGCCGCATCTTCTAGCAGCTTTCCCACACCCAACTCCTCTGCAGTGAGGTGGCCCTGCCCCGATGGCATTTATTCTCCCCTCTCATCACCTCTCAGTGCTGAGCTGCGGTGGGCGCAGCTGGGAATGTTGAGTGAATGCACCAAGGAGGGAAGGAAGAGGCAGAACTGTCTAGAAGGTTCCATTTCCCTCTGCAGGAGCAGCTATTTTGTTAGTGCTTAGTGTCCTCTTTGAAAAAGGATTAGAATCGTTCAAAATCAGACAGAAACCGGCTTCACCACGCCTGCCCCTGACGGGTGCCATAGTCTTAAGAGAGGTCATTGAGGTCACCCGATCCATTCCCCTGCCTCCGGTAGGATGGAAAGGCGGGATCCACTCCCAGCTGCCAACGCTGTGAGCACCACTTTCTGGAAGGTTTGGCTGAGGGCCCTGAGCCTTGATGGTTGGCCAAGCCTCAGTTTCCCCTTCCCTTAGCAGAGACCCCCAGCACCCAGCCACCACCAGCCCCCCTTCCTGGGGACTGCCAGCCCTGCATGTCTCCCGGGGCCACTGATCCAAGCCTGGTTTCTGGGGATGCCCTCTCCCCAAGGCTTGCTCCAATTATGAGCGGAGATAATGAGTGGAAAATATGCTGTAAACTGCAGCGTGCCTCAGACGCAGGGATGGTGGTCGTGAGTGGCACGGGCCGGGGGGCAGCCAGACTTTGGAGTCAGCATGACTTGGGCTCTGCCACTTACTGGCATGAGACCTCAGTTTTCTCCTGCATACAGTTGGGGACAACTGTAGTCATCGGGTCTGGGGCGGGTTGGGGGAGTTATTTGAGAAGGTTTGTGGGAATGAAGGGGTTAGTGCTCCACTGTCACCGGGAAGGACAGCAGGAGACCTGGCTGTCCACCTGTCCCTCTGTCTTCCCTGGGCATGGTCTGCTGGTTGGTGGGGACTCCCCTCCCTCCCAATCTTCATCCTAATGTCTTTCCCCTAAGAAGAGGAGCAACCTTCCTCAAGCTGACTTAGTTTGCCTTCTCTGTGGAGGAAACCCATTCTTCCATTAGGAGTTTGAATCCTGCCTCTGCTACCCATTAGCTGTGCAACCTCAGGTGAGTTACTTAGCTTCTCTGGGCCTCTGTTTTCTTCATGGATAAAGGTGGCTGATAATGCTGGCCTTGGTGCATTGTTGTGAGATTGAAGGTGACGATGGGAAGTCCTAATGCATGGTAGGCCCTCCTAAATGTTTTCCTTGTCCCTGTTTCCCCAAGTGTCTGATGAGCAGAGCCTGTATCTGATGCCCCCGTGCCCACCCTGGTGGGTGGACTGGCAGGAAGCGCTCAGGGAGGCCACCCCACTCCTCGCTGCATGAGGACAATATGCATTTTCCCTTTTACAAGCTCTCAGCCTGGCCCGTGGCATTTTAAAGCTGAGATAAACAGTTCCAGGGCAAAGCCGGATCAGGGCCCGTCTTGGCTCCTTCTAGGTGTTTCTGAGCCTTTTGGGCAGGATCCCAGGCCCCGCCCCGCAGCCCCTCTTGCTTTAATGGGTGCTGAGCACTTTACACCCCGTGAAACCTGCGGCAAATGGTCCTGGTCTCTGATGTGCGGTCCAGGCCGGCAGCGGGGCGCTGGCGCTCAGCCTCAGCAGGTCCCGCCCTCGGAAATGAAAGCCTGATGGGGCCGGGGGAGGAGCTGCGCGGAAGCTTCCAGAAGCAGCATGGCGGCCCAGGCAAGCCAGGCCTTTGCCCGGCTGCGCCATCCCTAGGACACCAAAGGGTGGCCTGCAAGACCAGCGAGAAGGTCCCTGGCGCAGCCTGGCCTGACCGAGCGCCATCCCCACAGCGCTCAAGACAAAGGGCACCACTGGCTGACGCTCCTCAGGAGCCGGCCCATCCTGGCCTCATCCCTAGGCTCCATTCCAGGGCCACCCAGGGCAAGGTCCTCTGTCCCCAGGGACCTGCAGGCTCCCACTTGGCTCTGATGTCCCAGAACAGCGCAGGCCACCGTGGGTCCGCTGTCTGTCTCCCGATCCGTGCTCTGGCTCTGGGCCTGGAGAAGGGCTTGGGACCCAATGGATGCTCAGGAAATTGTCATTTTCCTCTGAATAATGGATACTGTCCTGGTGGTCCCGTGGGAGGGTCGTGGGTACCCCTGGTTTACGGACCAGCGGCTGAAGCAGAGCAGGGCTGCAGGGCTTGACCGAGGGCAGCTGTCAGCCAAGGCAGAGCTGGGACCCCAGCGGGAGTCTGGTCTCCTGTCCCCCCCAGCACCTGGCCACCTGGCGTCCCTTACGGGGAATGTCCTGAGGCAGGAGGCCTCTCAGAACGGACACTGTGGCTGCCATGGTCGCATGCTGGGGTCCACTCCTCAGGAGGAGGAGTGCTCAAGACCTTGGGGCCAGCCTGGGCAACAAGGCAAGACCTCGTACCTTAAATTAAAAAAAAAGAAAGAAAGAAAACAACCCAGACAAACAGACAGTAAATGAAAGTGGACACGTGCAGCCCTTCTTATGCCTGAAGAAGTATTTCCCAAACATTCGTTTCCGTGCTCTCCCGATCTTATCTTCTTTACCTCACAGCGCACCATCGTTTGACAGCATTTTATAATAAAGAGAGAAAGCTCAGAGAGGCTGGGCACTTGTCTAAAGTCACACGCAAGGCAGAGACAGAGCCGGCTTAATACGTACGTTGCCTTCCGAGGAACTGGAGTGACGGGTTTGGGCTTACACAGCCAGGAAGAGGGTGGCAGATGCCAGGCCAGGAAGACTGGTGGGCAGAAGGAAGGTGTGTGGGCACGGTTGCCCCTGAAGGCCAGAATTTGGCAAGGCTGGCTTGAAGATCATCTTCTGAGGACATTGGCAAGATCCTCTGTGTGTGTGTGTGTGTGTGTGTGTGTAAATACTAAGGCAAAGTATACACACCCTCTCACGCTTTCTCCCCAACCTGAATTTCCATTTGTTTGATCTTCCCGAATCTTGACAGAGTCTGTCCAATCCTGAAGGCCATCCTGGTGACAGTGAGGTAGAGAGTTTAGGAGAGTTGGCTGCGTTGACAGGAGAGGCTTCGGAACTCATGGGGGGAACTGGGCGCAGGGCAGGGCGCAGGCCGGGGCTGGAGGTTCTGCAGCAGGAGGGAAGGAGGCCTGGGGGCGGGAAGCAGCCCTCCTGGGGCTGGGGAGCTGAGGGCCCTGGACGGGCCCTTTGAGGTGCTTCTCGGTGTCACAGGTCGAGAGTCCACAAGGAACATTTTAATGGCATTTTAAGTGACTTCTGGGTGGGGGCCGCTGTCTCTGGGACGGTGGCTCTGTGCCTGTGGAGGCTACAAGTTGGCCTGGTGCTCAGTGGTTGGCTTGTGCACACGTGTGTTCTCTGCACATCTGCACGTGTCTGCACATGTGTGTGTTCCCAAGCATGCAGGAGGTTGCTCTAACAGAATCTAGCATGTACGTGTGTGCATGTGTGCGTGTGTGCCTGTGTGTGTGTGTGTGTGTGTGTGTGTGTGTGGTGGAGAGGTGCCAACAGCCTGTCCTTCCCCCTGCCCAGCCCACTGGGGACAGCCTTCCCTCAGCATGTTGGGATCAGGGACCACGCCCCCAACTCCTCATTTGGAGAACCAGCATTTATATGTAGGTGGAGGAGGGTGTGGGAGCTCCACGGAGAAAGGTATAGACTGGCCCTTTTTGGAATCATTTGGCTTGGAGACAGACAGACAGCATAGAAGGAGAGAGCCAGGCAAGGGGGTGATGGGCTTGGGTGGGAGTGTTCTGCTCACATACCTGCTGTGCCTCCTTGGGCAAGCACCTTGGCCTCTCTGAGCCCAGCTCCCTTGGAGTTCCCAGGAGCTGGGCTGGTGGGTGGGAAAGTGCTCTGGGACCACTGAGATACCTGATGCTTGAGGCCTTCGCCTCTTCCTACCCCCACTCCCATCACACCATCCTTCCTGGCCCCGGGCCCTTAGGGAATGCTGGGTCTGGCGTTGGGGACAGTGGGGCCACTTGTTACTTATCGGATCATCACAAAACCCCTCTCTCTCAACCTTAATCTCCACTGGTTTAATCTGTGAATTTAACAAAGTCTGATTCCTAGGAGGCCAGCCAGCGTCCAGTGCCACAGACGGAGTGGACAATGGCTGATCATCGCCATTTTGGTGTCAACTTTGAAAGGCTACCCTGGTGTCCCCTTGGATCCAACCCCTGCATCTCGCCCTGCACAGGCCAGAAGTCACAGCCCGTGTCCTGGTGTGGGTCTGCCTGGGGACACAGAAGCACCACTGTCCTGCCATGGCCCCGAGAGCCACAGGAGTGGAGGCCAGTGTGAGGCTGGCTCAGCGCCTCTGTCTACCCCTCGCCTGGTGGCCCCAGACCATGATACTCCCTGGACGGTGAAGCTGGGGTCCCTTTCACTCTCTGGCCTCCCGGGTGCACTTGCCAAGCCTGGCTGCTCGGTGGCGCTGACGGGCGGACCCCGGCACCAGGTCCCCACTCGGCCCTGTCCTCTTGGCGATCCCTCCCCGTCCCTCAGCACATTTCTCCTGGGGACCCTCCTCCTGCCCACACTCCCTCTCCCCTGGCCTGGCCTCCCTTCCCTCCGCGGCCCAGGAGCCAGGCCCGTAAATCAGCCCCTGACCTCCCCATTAACCTCTCACACGGGCAGGCGGGAGGCGCGGGGCTCGCCGCCGTAAATCACTCCGCCATGAATTTATGAGCGCTCGCCCGGCTGCCCGCTCCTCTGCCCACGGTCCTCCAGGCCCTTCCAGAGACCCAGCCCAGGTCAAGGACAGGGCCAGGTCCCCGCCAGGACTCCCCGTTCTGCACTCTGCTCTGACCCCTGTGACAGACCTGAGCTACAAGGGGCTGCGGAGAGGTGGGACAGTCACCCTTCACCCAGCAGCCAGCACTCTGCTCCCCAGAGGCCACTGCCCGCTGCTTCCCCTCCTGACCCTCCGAAGACCCATGGATCCCAGATGGGGACACCCGCCAGCGTTGACGGGGCTTCTGCCATGGGCCAGGCTCTCAGCGTCCACTGGGGCCTCTGAACCATCACCCCATTTCACAGATGAGGAAAGGGGGGCCCAGGCCAGTGACAGGCCAGTGACAGATGATAAAAGCCACTGTCTCCTTCCCTCCAGACCGCAGCTGTAAAGGGGCAGGTCCACTCCAAGGCCCACGTCCAGGGCTCCCTGGGCGCAGGGCCGGGAGTCCCTGGGTCTCGACTCTGCCGACACTGTATCTAAGCTGCAAGAAGAGCTCCACCTCCCGGGACAGCCTGGGAGCTAGAGTGCGTCTCACCACCCCGCCCGCTGCAGGTCCTTGCCAGGAATAACACCTTCATGTGACAGTGACGAGGAGGGGGGGCCGGCTGACGGAGGGGTGCGCCTGATATTGTGCTGGGTGTCGTATGGGACTGGCCTGATTTCCTCCACCGCAGGAGGGTGATGCTATTCCCTGTGCCCATTTCTCAGAAGAGAAAACAGAGGCTGAGAAGTTGAAGGTCACCCAGGTGGTAAAGGCCAGCCCCAGGGGCCAGGCCCCAGCCCAGCCACCTGCGTGGGAGGGGACACTGATCATAAATGTGGTGGGGCCACAGAGGACCAGAGCAACAGGTGTAGGATTGGCCCCTCTGCTGGCCAGCGGCTGACCCCGACAGGGGGACCCCAGGAGAGTCCTGGGGCTTCCCCCGGGGAGACACCTGCCTGGCTTCCACCCTCTGCTTTCCTTCATGGCAGAGAAGCTGGAGCTGCGAGCTTTCCCGGGGTGAGCTCAGGCGCACTTGGGGTCTCCCCACCTGTCACTCTGACTCCCCGGGCCCAGGAGTCCTTGGGCCTCCTGGCAGCTCCCTGGGCACAGTCCTGAGCAGCGGGGAGCTAGCCCCTGGGGTGGCGAGGAGCAGCTGGAAGGAGAAGGGGGGCTGGTGGACAGGGAGGTCTGGGACCTGTGGGGCAGCACAGGGAGGCTAATGTGGTGGCAGAAGTCACAGAAGATGCCCCTGCTTCAGGGGCCACCAAGGTCTGGTGACTCTCCCCGTCCCCTCTCCCCAGTGGCTGGTGTTCCTCTCGGTGGCGTCTGACCGGGACATGGGGGGGTGGCTCGAGGGCACTGCCGTGCCCGCACCTCGCCAGTGTGGCCGGGGCCTGGGTTGTTCTGGTGGTGTCACTCAGGCCTGGTCCCAGTCCCAGCCATCTGCCGTGAGCAGTGACATGTCCTGGAACTCGTGACTGTGACTCTCTCTGGAAACAGAGCTTCGCAGAGGTGACTGGTTCGATGTCGTCCTGGGTCGGAGGGGGCTGGAGTCCGGTGAATGGCATCCTTCCCAGGAGAGGAACCTGAGCACCTGGGCATGCAGGGGGGCCCTGTGGGTGCATCCGGGAGCCGAGGGGGCCGTGGGTTCCAGCAAGTGCCAGAAGCCAGGCAGAGTGGCAGGGGTCTCTGCCCAGAGTCTCTGGGAGAGAACGTTGTCCCTTGGTGTGGTCACCTGGCTTCCAGTTGTTTAGGGCCAGGTCGTCTGTGGAGCTCTGTGAGGGCGGCCACAGGAAACCAACAAAGGGACCTCGCCTGTCCTGCGCTGGAGGTCCCTGGGCCTCGGTGGCTCTCAGCTCACAGGTCCCGTGAGGATTCAGGGACATGACGTATCCGTGTTCTGTCACTCCGTGGGTTTGACGCCGGGAGGTTTAAACAGGTCACTCCTCAGGGTTGGAGACCGCCAGCCCCATTTGTTTGATGTTAGTTTTAGAAATTCCAGGTTCATACAATCAGGTTGACCGTGGATCACCTTGATGTCCCGTTTCTTAAGAGGGTCCCAAGTTGTGTCTTCAACATTCTGAAGAAGGAGAAAACCGGGGCTGTCTCTCCCTGTGGGCGCAGAGCACGGGTTTGCACCCCTCAGGGAGCAGTTCACCCCGGGTGCCCGCTGGTGCCCGAGGCCAGGTGGAAATGGAGTCACAGAGGTGCACCACGTGGACGCCTGTCTCTCTGTGCACTCGGTGCCCAGGTAGTCACAGACGCACGGCGTGAGTGCCCTCCACTCCCCCGCCAGAGTCCCCCCAACCCCCCTGCCTAGGGCAGGTGTGCAGATGTGGGCGTGGGCAGAGGGAGGGTTGGTGCTTGTAGGGAGTCACAGCCGCTCACAGCAGGAGCCAGGGGCTCGCGGAGGGGCGTGCGTAGAGCAGCTCTGCGTTCCCAGGTGGAGACAGGGACCTGCAGGTGACAGGGCAGCCAGCCGACAGGGGAGGGCGGGCGGGGAGGGCAGCATGGGGTGGACCCCGGGAGGCAGGAAGCCTCCGCCCCTCTGGTGCCAACAGGAGAGACTCGGGGTCAGCCACCTCCAGGTGGGTCTCACCCGGGCTGTCGGGGCTCTGGTGACTTTGTCCCCTTTTTGTGGCTGTGACCAGTACCGCAGATTGGGGGACGACAAAGACCGAGGTTTATTTTATGCCAAAAGCTAGTCCAGGTGAAATAGGAGTCTCTCCTGAGAGTCTTTGGGGAGAGAACGTTGTCCCTTGGCTTCCAGGACACAGAGGGTACGTCTCGGTTGTTTAAGCCATGCCGCCTGTGGACCTGTGGGGCGGCCGTAGGAAACCCACAGGGACTCTCCTTCTGAGCTGGAGGCTCCTGGGCTGGTCGCTAGCCTCCCTGGCTCCGATGGCCTGTTCTGGAGGCCAGGAAGTCCAAGAGCCTGGACCTGGCCTCTGGGGGCTTCTGGGCGGGGCCTTCCTGTGCATCATACGTGAAGGCGGGTTGCAGGAAGCTTGCCAGTTCCCAGCCGCCACCCGCCCTCGGACAGCCCCTAATGCCACCATGGGGGTCCCACCCTCATGACCTCATCTACTCTTCACCGTTCCAAAGGTCCCACCTCTAAATACCCTGAGCACATGACCTTGAGGGTCCTGCCCACACATGAGCCCTGGGGTCACATCCCAACCACAGCATTCCTCTTGGTGAGGACGACCCGTGGAATAGCTTTCAGGAAGAGTGGCATCTGGTCCCTCTTTCCCCATCGCCATCTCCTCCTGGGAACCCTAGGAGGACGTCCACCTGTCTTGAGCGCTCCCGCCTCCTCCCTGATGGACTTCTCCTTGGTGGCCCAGGCCAGGTCCAGTGGAGTCCCGGGTCCCCCGTACTGTGGTCTCCCCCGCAGACTGCAGTGGTGGGTGCGCCCTGGGTTCCCTGAGGGACTCCAGAGGCCCAGCACAGACCTGCCCCGCAGGAGGCCCTCGGGAGAATCCTGGGAACAGGGAGGTTAGAAGGGGGCAGGGGTCTGGGGGGTGTGCACCCCCGGGGTGAGCTTCTATAGCAGTAAAGCAGCTCCTGGCCTCCTGTCACAGGCCCTGCCCCTGGGGGGGGGGGGCTCGGCTCCTCCTCGACCTGAATCCCCAGGAATCAGCCAGCAACTCTCAACCACGGGCACTTGGCCAGCGGTTGGTGAAAGGTCATTGGACAGCTTAGAGGCCTGAGCGCCACCGAGCTGCGAGCTGAGCACAGAGTTTCTTCCCCAGTGAGGAGTCTCCTCTCCCGTCTAAAGCCACAGCCAGGCTTTGGGGGAAGATGCAGGACCAACCATCAGCCAGGGGCAGGATTTGGCCAGAGAGCCAACTCAGAAGGAGTTCTCTTTGGCTGTCATAATGGCCTCCAGTCAGGGACACTCCCTCCAACAACTCAACATTTTAGACAAGATGAAAATTAAAACACAGGAATTGGTTTTAGATACAGGAGGCAGTTAAGGGTTGGAGAGGGCAAGAGAAAGGAACAATCTTTCTATGACCTCTGGGAAGACTGATCACCAGGGACTAGACACAATTTAGCCCACTATAGGCAACTGGCATGAAGAAAATGAACAGATGAAAAAACAAATTCAGAGAGGTAGAGGAACTTGCTCAAGGTCACAATGGAAACATTGGTCTGACCCACGTCCCACACTGGGCCTTAGGAAAAATCACTGCTGGTCTTGCCACTGAATCTGGCATAAGACTCATTTCCCTGCCCCTCTGTTCTTTTGGGGAGGATTTATTTATTCTCCAAAGCAAAAGGGATCCGTCTGGGGCCTTCAAATTTTGGTTTCATTTGCGTCTTTTGCACCCTCCCATGCCACCAGAGAGGACAGAGTCGGCTCTGGTCTCCTGCAAGGGTTTCACCAGAGACTGGCTGGGCCTCGGGCAATGCCCCCCGAAACCCTCAAGCCCAGGGGTCCCTGCCCTCTCCAGGGAGCTTCCTGGGTGCTGTTGGGAGTAAGACGGAGGTTTGCAGGGTGGTTTCTAGTCCCTGCCCGGGTGACATGAAATGACATGTCTGCAAACTTGGGTGCTGGATAAGTAAATCAGGGCCCCTCAAGGGGGTCCCCAGTGATAGCATCGACCCATACCCCAGGACGGATGTGGATAGGACAGGCCATAACGGTGGCTCAGCCTGTGCCGCTGGGGGGGGCTGGGCTGGGCCCAGGGAGCTCACACTCGGGTCCCCCATTCCCGCTTGGTGGCCTGGTGCTTGGTAACCTGGTGGCTTGGTGACTTGTAGGTAAGGAACTGGGTGCCTTGGGCAGCTACTTTGGCTCTCTGCCTCAGTCTCCTATCAGAAGTGGGGAGTAGCCCTACCTGATGTGTGTGCTGTCAAGCTCTAGATGAAGCCGGTGACATTCTCGGCACAGAGCCTGACCCCGGGGTCCCCTGATAAAAGTTAATCACAAAAATCACTCTTCTCAACAGGGGGCTTGGAGAATGCAGGAGTGCCCCTGAGCCCTCGGGGTGTCCCTGTGTGGGTCTGAGCAGGGGATACCAGAGCCATGGGGCGGAGGGTGGTGGCGGTGTAGACAGGGTGTCTGGAGGTGTGGACAGTGTCCGGCCTTGCTGAGCCCTGGCTCCTTCCGGCATGGCCTCCTCCTCCCATCTCTGTCCTCCTCTCTGGCTGCCTGTCTCTACCCTGGCAAGGGCAAAGAGGAGGCCCAGCCAGGGGGCCCGGCCCCAGCCTGCTGGCCTGCTGAACAGGCCAAGGACTCCCTGTCCTGGGAGGGGACCAGCCCCGCTCAGCTGCAGCTGCTCCTCCCGGGAGGGGCGGGCAGGGGCTCCTCCTGGCTCTGCTCAGCCCAGGGTCAGCACCCCAGAGGGGCACAGCCCCAGGACCCTCACCACCCGACCCCGAGCCTCCTGTGTGTTTGTCCCAGAAACCTGAGACAATGAGCCCAGTCCTGGGGAAATGGCGCTGGGGGGCTGGTCCCTTGACCCCAATTCCTTCAGGCTGGGGGTGGGGCAGCTGCCTGGTGTCCTCTGGAAGATCCTCTCCGGGTCCCCCTCCCACTCAGGCCATGGCCGGTTTTCCAGATCTTTCCCTTTCCCACACTCTTCCCCGCATGCTCCACACACACCCAGACCTTCTTAAAGGGGCTTTGAGAAGAAACGCATTTGCTATGAACAGAACAATGCCCTATTAATCTAATGAGGGATTTGAACTTGGCCACATTTCTGCCTTTGATTTAAATATCATTTTAGTAATGGGGGAGGAAAAAAAAGACAGAGAGCAGGCCGACTCTGGGCGAGGAGTCTCCAGTACCTTCTGAACGGGAGCCGGTCTGAATCTAAAATGAAAGGCCCTTCCCCCTCCTGCGACCCCTCCCCTCCCCTCCCCCCTCCCCCTCCCCCCTGGCTCACCAAAGCGCACTTCCCACATTCTTCGTGGGGATATTTCAAGTTAAAGTTTTGTTTACCTTATAGAAAAGTTAATTAGTTCCTTTTGATCTCACAGGGAAAACCACACAGGAAATTTTTCTTCACCAAGTGTACACACCAAGGCACGCTCTGCCCTTATAACCAGAGATATTCATTAAAACGATTCGTTTCGATTTTTAATTGAAAGAAAACATTTTACATTTTCCCTATTTATTATTAAGAAAGTCACTGTCCCAAGGGCAGGGCACCCAGGGGGTCCGGGTCGGCCTTGCTGCACTGAGGCCAGCCTTGGGCAGTTTATAATCTGCCCTGGTTTGTTTTTCTACTTTTGGATAACAAGAGACTTCTGCAGAGGAGAACCCTCAACGCGCCAGCCTCCAGTCGCCAAAATATTAAAAATCCGGGGTTTTGGAGATCGAGACTGTATGGTTCAAATAAAGATATTTAAGTTCTGAAATATAAATATTCCAGATCCTGAAAAAACATAAAATCCAAAACAGGCAGCGGGTGAACCGAGGGGAGAAAATGTTTACTTTTTGAGGTTTACCTAGTGAAATACACCAAACAGTACATCTCGCTCTCTCAAAAGTTTTTTCTTTTATAATTTATTTTTATTTTTATTTATTTATTTTTTTTACCCCTAGAGATACTTCAGTAATACCTGGATTTGTTCAATAAGCTGCTTAGCAAAAGTCTAGAAAGAGAAACGCTTGGATTTTCAAAATGGGATTTTCGATCCTAAGCACATTTTCCACATCTTGTATTGTTCTGGGAGAGGGGGTGCTGTGGACGGTGGAATTCATTTCCAGCACAGATCAACCGAAAAAGAAATAGCATGGTTTCCCCGGGGTTGAAAGAACAAATTAAAAGATATTGTGGATGGAGGAATGAGAAGCTGTGGTCCCCATTACTGCAAGGGGGAAAAAAAAGAAAAAATACAAACCCCAAACTGTATAGAGACGTATGGACAAAGAGCCGGCGGAGGAGATGTTTTTCCCAGAGAAAACCCACAAAAACATAACAGCTCCAAAGCGTGGTGTTGACATCAGTATATAATTTGGAGGGTATTTTGAGGTGAATATCCCTTTCCTGCCTCTGACACAAATATTTGGAGATTGGGACTGTCATTGTTGATAAAAATTAAATTGATGCCGCATACAGAAGATATATAAAAAGCATGTTAACATATGGGGTGACTTTGATGATGTTCTGTATGGCGAAGCATAAGAATCTGATGACATTTTATTGTCACCAATTTGTTTTTTAATCTGCCCCAACCACTGTCTTTAAAAACAGGATTTCTTAGAGATTTCTTTACCGAACGTTTCCACCTGAAGCTCAACTTTCTGCTTTAGAGACACCCTGCCCTCCCTGTTCTTTTTTCTTTTTTAAGTTAATGGTGAAGGCATGTGACAAGCTATTTATGAAACTGGAAAAGAATGCAGATATTTCGAAGAGGTTTAAAAGCGCTGACTGCAGTGTAGGTCCCTGCAAACCGACAGCCCTGGGGGAAGCTGCTTATTAATACACGTTTCCAGAGTCTTTTTTGTTCAAACACAGAGTCCAAAAAACCTTTTCAAAAACTGTCCCTCTGGAACACCATTATGTTCATTTCCTCCCTGTGATACCTTTGATATTTTCTGCTAAAGAAGTATTTTTGCTTTTGTAGAGTTGGAAATATTCTCCTCTTTTCCCTTTTTCTTTTCTTTTTTTTTTCCCCCTGAGGAAAATGATTTAGTGCAGAGTTTAAGGGGAAGAGAAACTCATTTAACAAAACGGATGAAAAACAGAAGTTTCAAGTAGATACATTCAATTCTCTCTCTGGATTTCCCAAATAACATCTAAAAAAAAAAAAAACCAAATCCTTCCCATAAGACGGTTGATAGGATTCCTCCTAAATAAATATGCATCGATTTCCATTTTCATCAACACAAATATTTTTCTCTGGGGCTCCAGGTTTTGGAGACCAGGGTCTCTGCTTCTTAAGGGCTCTTTAAAGGCACGTTGAGAGTCCCTTAGGTTTGTAGGTACAGAATCGTCATCTCCCTGATGGGGAAAGCAGGAAAATTTCCCCAAAGTTGACACTGGGGGAGAGGTGGCCTGGGACAGAGTCGGGGTCAACACTCTGTTGGCCTGAAGGCAAGAGAAAGGAACTTCCAGAGAGACCCAGACCCCAGGAGAAACAGAAGAAATGCTGGCAGAGCGATAAAAGAAGGAGTCAAGTAAATATTTTCCTAGCACACTTCCAAGCGAAAATCCACGAGCTGCCCAGTTAGAGAAGGAACAGAGTTCACCCCTACCTTGGTCAGTTGGGAAGGACTGGGGAGCTGGTTTCCAAAGGGGTTGGGACCTGACGGGCTACCCAGCGCTGCTTACCTTCAATCTATACATTTTGAACAAAAACAGCTTGGAGTAATTCTCCCCAAACAACCCCAAATGTTAACCATTCCATCTCAAGATCAGGTTTCCACTGCAGCCTAGACAGTTATATCAGTTGAATTTTCTTTTCTTTTCTCTACCCCCCCCCTTTTTTAAAAAAATATGTATTCTTATGTTTCCAATCCTCAGACATACTTTTCCCATCTTGGTTAATGCTCCTCCTGGCCGGTGGACGGGAGGGGAGCCCTCCTCTTCGGGACAATTAGCCTTCCACTTGATCATCTTAAGGCAGGATGATTTGTTGTGGTCACTGAGTGGGGCTTTCTCCTGTTCTCCTTTTAATATTGTCGCAGATACGTAAAGTTTACTGCGTGCTGTAAATATGTCAGCTTGGGCCAGGGAGTTTGCTAATAAAGAACTTCGAGGTATTATTGATGGAAAAGATAATGTTTTCAATAAGACTCGCTGGGCTGGAGTCGGAGGCTTTGCACACCCAGCAAAATGCAGGCATTTGAAACGCCGACCCCTGGCCGCTGTGTCGTGCTGGGCCTGCCGGCCACAGGCCAGACTGCTCCCCACTCACCGCCTGTTGGTCCCCGTGACTCACGTTTTCAACACCATTTCAAATGCTCCACTCGTTGGAAGAGCTCTGTCCTTTTAAAAATGGCTCTCCTGGCCACCAGGGGTGGCTGAACTGACCTGAGGTTCAGAGAAGACCATTTTCCTTGTAGGATTCCTGTAGATAGAAGGGAAAAAGAAATCCACCGTCGACAGTAGACTCTTTTAGCTTTTCCATTTTAGAAGCTGATTTGTGAATGCAAATTGGATCTGTTTTTCCCCCTTTATGTTCATTTGTGGATTTTTCTTTGCCTGCCTCCCCTTATCAAGAAAAAAAGGAAATTTGTAGAAAATTGGGCCTCTGTCTCCTGCTCAGGCCCTGGGCTGTACCATCACAGTCGCCTGCTCTTGGATTTTTTTTTTTTTGTCACATCACCCCACATGACAGTTTCATCTGGTGTTAATGTGGCCGTCACATGGGTTGGCCCTCAGAATTCCATGCTCATTTACCATTAATCAAATGCATCATTATGGATGGTGAATGCATTTTACAGCAGGGCCTGGCCTCGGCCCACAGTCAAGTGCTATTTTCATTCATGTTCAGCAACAAAACTACACACATGTGCCGCGAGGGCCGGTGGCAAGCCCAGGCGACATCTCTGTGTTTGCCCAGCCTAGAATCGAACACCCTGGATTTTTAGGTTGGGAAGCAACGTCCAGGTAACATGGATTTTCCTAGATAATTATTATTAGTCCTCAGGGACCACCACCCTCACCCCCAGGAAAATAAAAGGGGCAAGAGCCCAGGGGAGTTGGGGCTCAGCTTCCTTACCAGAGGCCTAGGGTAGGGCTGCCTCCTTTTGGCCAGGGGAGGGAGGGTTTTAGTGTTAAATTGCATTTTAGTGGGAATAGGGACTGGCCATTCTAATTTGGAAGAATGTGAAGCATTTGCAGGCTGAGCTGGGGTGGGTGGGGGTGGAGGCTGGGACCGTGGACGCCACTTCCCCAGGACTCAGCCACCCGTTGAGCCTCTGTGGGAGCATTCTGAGTTCTGGAACTTTCCTTGGAAGGCCTGCCTCCTGTCAGTCAATTGGGACCCAGAATCTCCTGGGTGCATACAGAGGGTTTCCACCGGGCACTGCCCATAATCAGATTCTTTCCTGAAGATGGGGACATGTTGCAGGTCACGACAGGCAACCTTTCCTGAGCCGTGGCGATGGTGGCAGGAGGCAGGGTTTGGTGCCTGAGACGGGAGGCTCCCAGCACTGACCCCGCTCTCCCTGTGAGGCTGAGAGGGCAGATATGACTTGGGGTCAGCTCACATTTGACATCCAGTGGCCAGCAACGCAGACGGAGTGGTCCTGGGGGCTCTGCTGCTGGCTTGCTGTGGCCTGGGTCCTCCCGCCCAGCGGACAGCAGGGCCTGGAGCCTGTTGGAAATGCCACCCACCGTCTGTCTGCCCTTGCCCCCGGGGTGAGGGCTCCCAGGGAGACTAAGCATTAGGAGCCGCTCGGTGGCTGGGCAGGGAGATAGGGTCTCCAGGTGGCCTCCTAGGTGGGATTTGGAACTCTGTTCCCTTGAGAGTTTCTGTCCCCTCTTGGTAGGTCTGGGTTGCCTCCCCTTGGTGGGGCTCAGGGCAGAGAGCAGGGGCTTTCAGCCTCTCTGTGGGGCTTCTCCTCCTGGTGGGGAGGAGGTCAGTGCAGGCAGGCGCAGAGTGGCAATCTGCAGGCTGTCACTGAGATGTCTATGGCAGCTGCCCGCATTCAGGGGCCGGAGGCTGTCCCTCCGTGCACTGGTGGGGGATCGAGTGAGAGTGGGTATAGGAGGGGGTGCCCGACACTGTCCAGGACAAGCCTCAGGCTCCGTGTCCGCTCCTTCCCCCGGGGAGGTGGCCCGACGCTGCCGTCAGCCAGGCCACCTGGTATCTGGGATGGGCAGAGGGGGGCAGATGTGTTCCCTGAGGGGAGGCCACAGGGGACAGAGCCGCTCTCCTCCACCCCACCCAGGGTTCAAGGCCCAGAATAAGCTGGCTTCCAAATGGCCTGGAAGGTCCCTGTGGCTCAGGGCTTGGGACTGCTGTTACCAGAGGCCCAGCTGCTCCTGTGGGTCTGTGGCTTAGCCTCAGAGTGACCTGGGACCTCACCAAGGAGCTCGAGTCCACTGCACGACCGCAGCTTCCTGAAGTCCCTCTCCTCGGGCTGTTTCACCCTAGAGCAACCTGAGGAAGCAGGCCTCGGAGAGCCACTTGTCACCCATTCAGTGTCACCAAGAACCCCGGGCCTTGAGGGTCCTGAACTCTTGAGCCAGCCTCCGTGATGGATGCTCCAGAAGGTCGTTAGGCTGATTCTGACGAGGCCCAGAGACTCTGAGACAGACCTGGGCCGGACTGAGGAGCCGCAGGCTGAGCGCCTGAGGTCTGATCCGCTGGGAGCAGCTCGCCAGGGAAGTGGTTCCCTTCTATGGCATTCTGGTGTTTTTTTTTAAAATAGGATTTGGGTCATTTTGGTTTGAGGTTTAGCAAGTCAACGTGGCTTGTCTAGCTTTCTGTCTGCCACCTGGTTTGGTTCAAGGACAGAAAAGAATTTCTGTTTATAAAACATGTGTCGCCGTGGCTGCCCCCACGTGATGGTGTCAGCTCTGCTCTGGGCCCTTCCAAGAGAGCAGATAATCCCGCCTGATCCAGCCCGGACTGGCACTTTAAATAGGCCTGGCCCAGGGTGTCCAGCAGTGGAAAACTCCAGGTGGCTAATAAAAATTAGTAAATGAACAGTGTTTGACAGGAGAGGCCTTCATTCTCCGGGAGAATCTGAACTCTTTCTATGTGTCTCTATGATGCTGGGGAGTGAACACGGGTCTTTGGGTGCCAAGTGCGTGCGCTGCTGCAGAGTTACATCCCTGGTCAATAAACTCATTTTTAACGACAAGAGTAACACAGACACCTGGTAAGGCACTAGAACTAGGAGAGTCTTTTCAAAGAAAATGAAATGAGTTTGTATCAGTGTACTGTTCTGAATCGCGTCTGGCACAGAATACACCCTCCGGAAGTGCTCATAGAATAAAATTATATGAAACTAGACATCGGTGTGTCCTCCCTCTCTGGATCTGTGGCTTCCTCCTCTCCAGAAGCAATGGATTGAACAATTTTTTGCATTTTCTTCCAAAAATATTGCTGGGCGTTTTAAGCATGTGCGGGCACACACCGTGATCGTGTGTTGCAAGGCAGATAAGAGGTGGCTGGAGAGCAGCGTCCAGGGTGTGATCCCAGTTTCATAGCCAACAAACAAGAAATGCACATTGAGGAATGACTCGGGATCTGGTGGCCCAAGGTCAAGGTCGTGGCCATGGCTTTCCCTAAGAGCTGGGGTTGGGCTGTTTGTTTTTGTCCACTTTGGCTCACTCTTTTCAAACTCCTAAAAACTCGGAAGAGGAGTGAAGGTGATAAATAAGGGAAAGCAGAGCGCGCGGCTGGAGTTCTCCCGGGGGCTCCTGCCCTGGCTGGGCGTCCAGGCCCCTCCTGTGTGCTCCCTGGGGGCCCCAGCTCTGCTGCCCACTGGATGCTGATCTGCATTTAGCTCTGCCACGGGCTCTAGGACTCCCTGTGTGTCCCCAGGGCTGATGACCAGTGAGGATACAGTTTCCAGGGCAGCATGCACACTTTACCCCTCGTGATGTTGCTGAAGTGGGCTCTGTCTGTCGCCTCCTCCCTTGGCCGGTGGTGGGCAAGAGGCCCTCCTCCCTCTGCCGGCCCAGACCCGGGGGCTGCGTGGCTGGGCATCCTGAGACTTCACGCCCCAGGCCTGGGGCTTTGGGAGTGTGGGCAGCCCCTCAGGGTGCTGTGGGGCCGGCCAGCTCTTGCTCTCTGACCTTTTGGGTCACCTTGCTTGAAACTCAGTGTGATTCCTGCAGGGCCAGTAGAGGAAGGGTCCCCCGGGAGGGTCCCGAGTGGACACAGTTGACTGGTTCTGACTTGGAATGCAGGTCTGAAGCCAGGCCTGGGCCCTGAACCAGGTGCTACCTCTCACCAGTGTGGGGCTTGGGGCAGGTCAGTTCCCGGTTCTGAGCCTCAGTTTGGCTCCAAAATGGGACCATCAGGTGTCGCTGCGTCTTCACTCTCAACTTGTTCCTTCCAAACAGACTTTTCTGTGTGTGACAAGCTCTTGGCTGTGCTTGCAGACATATACACCTCTTCAAGGGACACCAGGTGGGAAAAAATAAGGGCGCCTGAGGGGGAACGTCGTGGGAAGTCAGGGAAGGCTTCTCAGAGGAGGTGACTCTGAACTGCACCTTGAGGCGGCTGGGCTTGGGCTCGGTGGGGAAGCAGCTTGGGACTTCTCAGTGACCTCACGAGCTTCTCACAATAGGCTTCAGTTGGGCTTTGGTGCGTGGAGGTTGGATGGAATTTGTTTTCTGCAGGTTGGGAGGACAGCGAATAGAGAGGAACGTGCCGACCGCACGGATAATACCCAGAGGCCAGCCTGTCCTGTCCCCTAGGCTCTCACCCAGGGGAACTGACTGTCCCCTTTGACCTCAAGTAGAGAGAGTTTTCCAGAAGGGCCCCTTCTCTCTGCTTTCCTTTGGGCTGGGAAGAAGGAGATCTTGAGACAGACCAGTCTGCAAGGTCACCACGGGTGCTGCTGACCTTGGCCCAGCCTCAGTTTCCTTGTCAGCCAAGTGGGTATCACGGCGCTGCCCACCTTGACGAGTAGCTGTAAGGACCAGAAGGTGCCAGGTGCCACTCAATGCCTAGCACATGCCAGGATGTCCCAGGCAGGGCTGGGACTGCCACCAGCGGGGCCCGGAGTCTGGTTCAAGACATTTCTCCTCTTGCTACAAGCCCCGCGCCCCGTGCCAGCTCCTGCGGGTCCCATGTGAACCCCGAGGCTCCCCCTCCTTGCTTCTCATCTCCAGACTTACTGCCTCCAGCCACGTGCTGTCCCTGAAGGTCCCACTGGCAGGGAAACTGGTCAGAGCAGAGGCAGCTGGGGGGTGCAGGACTGGAGATGGGTTGGCAGAGGCCAGCAGCGGGAGGCCTGGGGACCTCAGAGGCTGTTCCCGGGGGATCCGTCCCCACACCTGCATGGTGCCGCCCTTCCCCCAAAGATGCCCAAATCAAGAAGCCGAGACAAGGGCTTGGCTTTCGTCCCTCCCTCTCTCATCTGTACAATTGAGACATCAGGGTTCCACCAGGGCCTGCGCCTGTGGAAGCGCTCTGGCGGGAGTCTGGGGAGAAACATGTTGTTTCGATTGGTGTTGACATTTGGATTGTGAGAAGGTTTGCAAATGTGGCTGGAGCTGGGACCTGCCAGCCCATCTGCGAGCTCTGGTGGAGGGCTCCTCTGGTGGAGGTGGCACGGGCCACCTCGGGGCTCTGGGCCTGCCCCTGGGGAGGCTGCCTTGGCCCTCTGGGGGCTCAGGATGCCAAGCCCTCTAGGCAGCGGGGGCAACCAGCCACATCGGGTGTGGCCCAGACCCTGCAGAGCACCCCCTGAGCTCTGCCACCCCCTGAGCGCTCTGGTGTGGTCCTCACATCAGCCCGAAACCCACTGGATCACCCTCACTAACAGGTGGGGACGCCCAGGAGCCAAGGGGTTGGCACAGGACACGTGCCAAATGGCCCAGGAATGTGTGAGGACTTAACTCACCCCTTCTGGGTCCCCAGGTTTGCTCTACATGACCTACTCGAGGCTGGAACTTTCTGGAAGGTTCTCTCAACAAGCGAATGGTCTGCTGTTCCAGGGAAGGGCCGAGTCTGCACAGAGGTGAGCTCGGTGGCCGGATGCTTGGTTGTTCAGACACTGCCTGCACCTCCATTTCTGGGACCCTGTGGACTTTAGGCCCCCCGCCTCCGGATCCCGAGGGGACTCTTCTTCAGTGTCCTCTGAGCCCAGTGCTGCCCTCCCTCCTGGCCCAGCCTGCCCCTGGCCTCTGCTGGGAAGCACCAGGCTCCCTGTGGGCACAGCCCTGGGAAATCCTCTCCTCCCCAGGTGCTGTGGCTCCCAGCCCTGGGCCCTGAGCCCCGGCGGGCTGGGAGGGGCAGACACCCTATTTTTGGTTAAGATCTGGTGACTTCAGCACCTGGCCACTTCTGTGAGTCGCATGCCTCATTTCCAGTCTCCGAGATGCAAAGACCATCTCCGATGGCTTCGGGGACGGGTCTCCCTGCTTCCGTCTCCCGTACGCTACTGTGCGCTTGCCTCGGGTCGCTCCCCGTGGCTGGAAGACACCCAGACCACCTGCTCACGGGTGTGGCTCTCAGTTCACCATCAAGGACCTCCGTGGGCCTGTGGGTCCCCTTCCCAAGTCCATGACCTCTCCCAGCTCCTGGACGACTATTTCGCTGGGTCTGGAAGTTGGAGCCGATGTGCAGGAGCCTCAAGGCTGGGCCTCAGGACTGCCGGGTGAGGCTCCCAGCCTGGCACCTCCCCTGCAGTCCACATCCTGCTCCACCCCCGGAGCTTTGTGGAGGGCGAGATCCGCTGGTGACAGATGGCCCTTCATCTGTAGCCCTCCTCACTGCCCTCTCCTTCCTGGGGCCCTGGGGATCACTGGTAGCCTCCTTGGGGTAGTTTCTGTCATCTGTCACGGGACCCCCAAACTGAGAGGGGTCTTGTCCCCTGGGGTCTGATTCTGCATCCTCTTCTAGTCAAAGTCTTCAAACATGCCCAGAAGTTCCGGGGGTATTGGGTCTGGGCTGTCACCGTTCTGGGAACAAAAGTTGGATCTGTCAGTTCTTGGGAGGTGTGACCTCCCACGGGGTCTAAGGTTCTGTAAATAACGGAAGATCTGTGTTCATTTCAAGGTTCAGAAGATCGCTGTGGTTTGGGGTCATGGTTGGGTGTGATTTGCAGGCTCCATGGCAGCAGCAGCCAGGGGACTGGTCCCCGTGGGGTCCCCTGGCGGGTGTGCAGGTGTGCCCCTCAGGGTTGGGTTGGTCTCTCGACAAGCCCCTGGGCGAGTGGCTGAGGCTCTAGAGAGGGTGTCGGGCTGGTCTGGGGAGGCGGGGACAGGGAATTTGAGAGCACGCCTGGATGGAGTTTTCCTGTCACCCAGAGGGGAGAACTTGGGGGTGCGTGATGAAGGGCTGGCTCTGGAAGTCCACGTCCCCAGACGCGGCAAGGTGGGCAGAGCTGGTCTTGACTTGGGGCAGCGCCTTAGCCTCTCTGGGCCCTTCTCGCCTGCCTCCGCCTCAGGTGGCTCTGAGAAGCCGCACACAGGGGAGCACAGGATCCTCTTTCCCCAAGTTCTGCAAAGACAGGGCTGCGTCCTGCCCGTCACGTTCTCCCCGAGTTAGCACAACGCTTGGCCAGGTGCTCGCTCATTCGGTGGCCTTCCCAGGTGCCACCCAGGACTGGCTTTGTGGTCATTAGGGTCAGTGTGCTCAGGGCATCCGTCTTCCCCGACTGGGTTCTGCGCTGGCATCCGAGCTGCCCTCGCCTGCTCTGGAAGGAGCCCCCTCTCTGGGCGCAGCCAAGCCTTTGGCCACCTCCCAAGGGTGTTCCCCCCGCCTGGCAACGCCTGTCCCCTCCTGCCTCTGAACTAACTAGATCCATTTCCATCTTCCCGGGGCTGGAGAGGCTGACCCTCCCGGCCACCAGGGGTTCCCGAGGATACCGGTTTTCAACGTTTTGGATGGATGTTGCTGGGGCTCGAGGACCTGGGTAGGGCGCCAAACTTCTGAGCATCTCTTTATCCTGTTAGGATAGAGACCAGCCTCCCAACACATCCTCAGATCCTGTGTGGCCAACCCCAGCTGTGCCCGCCTGTCCCCCCTCTGCCACCCACTTCAGTTCTCCCTCCTGTCCCTGCACTCGGCTCCAGCCGTCTGCCCTTCTTTCAGCTCCAGGTGAGCAGACTTCAGGCTCAGGGCCTTTGCACAGGCTGGCCTCTTCCCTGGGTGCTCTCTTTCTTCTAGTCTCCTCTTCCTTTCGGTCTCTACCTGGGCTCCCGTGCTGGACCTGATCCCAGCCCCAGGGCCATATTCCTTAGGACCTTAGGATATCTGTTTATAGCCCCTGCCACTAACTGTGCCACTGTTGGTTTAGTATTTATTTCCCCCTGGGGACCATATCCTCCCCAAGGGCAGGGCTGAGTGCATCTTGGGTACCACTGTGTCCTCAGGATAGTGCTGGGCACATGGTCCACTTCACTGTAAGTATCTGCTGAGGAAATGAGTAGAATAAAAAACAACTAGGGCTGGGCGCGGTGTCACATGGAAGGCTGAGGCTGGAGGATCTCAAGTTCAAAGCCAGCCTCAGCAAAACCAAGGCGCTAAGCAACTCAGTGAGACCCTGTCTCTAATAAAATACAAAATAGGGCTGGGGATGGGGCTCAGTGGTTGAGTGCCCCTGAGTTCAATGCTCAGTACCCCCCACCCCCCCAAAAAAAAACTGGGGAAGGATGGGACTCAGAGACAGTTAATATGAAAATAAAGAAAACTGCTGATTCTGTGGCGTGTGAGAGCTGGGGTTAGAGATGGCGAGGTCTGTGACTTGTGGAGTGTCCCCTGGCACCTCTCGGAGGGGTCCCACAGCGGCACAGGAACACACACGATTGTGCACACACGCAGGTGTTGGGGATGGGGGTCAAGCAGGCAAAAGGAGGGGTGGGTGGCAGACCTGAGACCCGTCCCTGGGGCAGAAAGTCCCGCTTTAATCTGTTCACATATTGAGCTTCTGCTTCTGATTTTGTTTGAAAAGAAGTCAGACTTGCAGCCAAAATCTTATGGCAGTTTGGAAACTGCTGTCTGATGGAACCCCTCCTCCCTGTTTCCTGGATGGAGAATTCAAGGTCCAGAGAGGCAGATCTATTTTCTCAAGATCACAGAGCAGATGAGCAGTGGGGCTGGGGACCCACCCCAGCCCACTTATTAAACATTTTTTGGTCCAGGGGATTGAACCTTAGTCACTGAGCCACATCCCCAGCTCTTTTTTTTTTTTTATCTTTTATTTTGAGACAGGGTCCCACTAAGTTGCTGAGGTTGACCTCTAACTTATGATCCTCCTGCCTCAGCCTCCTGAGTTGCTGGGATTACAGGCGAGTGCCATTGCACCCGGCTCCCAGCCCACACTTTGTGACGTTGGGAGAAACTCATCATCTCAGCTGTGACCAGGTGGCTGAGCACCTGCGTGGCCTGGAGCTCACGAGAGGCTCTGGGGGATCACCCAGCCTTAATCCCAACATGTGACTCAGGAACCACTTTCCTGGTCAGGTGTGAGTACTGGGGGAAATCCCAACATAGAAAACTAACCTCTTTTGAGTCCTTCCCTTGGTATTCATGGGTCACTGGCTCATTTGTACTGGGGTCTGGAGGCAGCAGCCCCAGAGTCTCTAGGAAATCCATGGGAGCAAGACTTTAAAGGGATAGTTCAGTGCATTAACTTAATGGCGAGTGCATTTGTGGGTGAACATAAAGTTAAAAGGATCATTTTCTGCACGTTTTATGGTGGAAGGGGATCCAGGATCTGGGCAATGGCATCTCGGCCAGGCAAGGAGAGACATTATTCCCATCCTTTTAAAATAACTCTGTTTTCTGCTTATAAGAGAATTGGGGCAGCTCTGCAAAAGGAGACTGTGAGAGAAGCAGGCGGGACTGTCGTGTCCCCTCCCAGCCACCGTCAGTTTTCAAGGCTATTGAGCACCAGGTTCTGCTGTAGGCACTGGGGGGCGGGGGGCACAACAGTGACAAATGTAGATGTCACTGTGCCTCATGGATCACACAAAGAAGTGGGCATGAGTTGAGACATTTCCATGTTCCTTCAAGACTGGGGGCCTCCCCTAGTGAATCCATCTACCCACTCCGTCCGGGGAGCCACCGTCTGACTTCTAGCCCTACATTTGTTTTTGGTCAGACCATGTGCCCTGGTCAGAGCTGACCCTGCCCCCACTCTTCAGAGCATGTGACTTGGGCCTGGCCAATCAGAGTCTCACATTCAATTTACACAAAAGGGAGAGATGCAAAGGCATAAAACTGGGGAAAGAAACCCTGATCAGGAGGTCTGGGGAAGCTTTGCTGAAGGAGTCGAGGTGCAGTTGCCTTCTGTTATGTATGTGAAGGTAAGAGGTAAGAATGTCCAAAGAAGAAGTAGCTTATGCAAAGGCCCTGTGGTAGGAGGGAACAGATCATTGTGGAAGGATGGGCCGGGTCACTTTAGGCTACGGGAGCCACCTGGGCTCAAGGCTCTGAAGACTACAATCAAGTTTTTGGGTCTTAAGAGGAAAAGAAATTGCACATAAATAAAGGATGGGTGTAATTAAATGTGTACTTTCCATCTATTCTACTTTTGTGTGCACACCTGCATCAGTTAATTCTTTAGCAGAATGGCTTCAGCGAACGCTTCTGTCAGCACAGGTGGCTGCGGCGTGACAGACGGGCTCCAACGATGATGTCTCCAGGATGGCTTCTTTGGTCTCTCAGCTTTGTCACCTGCCCACTCTTCCTACTCCCAGTCTCCACAGGGGACCTCCAGGTGCTCCCGCCTCCTCCTCCTACCTGCATCACAGTGACAAAGAGCCTGTGACGGCCACCAGGCCAGTTTCCGCGCTGCTTGGGCCACAGGCCAATTCCCAGCCAATCACCGGGGATTAGGGGAATACGATGCTCTGATTGGTCAGGCCCAAGTCACGTGCTCTGGAAAGGGGTGGAGTCAACCCTGAACGAGGGCACGTGACCTGATCAAAAGCGAACACGGGGCCGAGTTCAGAGCCGTGGTCCCCTCGGATGAGGCGGGCAGTGGGACTCACGAGGAGAGGACACTAGGAGGGAGGATTTGAGCGTTCCCTGTCTACACCGCAGGCAATACGTAAAAGTGTGTTGAATTACCTTAAGATGCACTCACTTTTCCGAAAAGCACCTGGCCCCAGAGTGCAGAAGGGAATGTCCCCTGGGAAGGTGGAGACCCTGCTGCCCAGAGCAGGGTGAATGGGCCATCCTGACGCCTTGGTTTGTGTCCGGGTGGGTACCGTTTAGCCTCCCGTGGCCATCACCCACCCCACACGTGTGTTTTACATTCAATAAATCCCGGGCCTTCCCTAAGATGACCACTGCTTTAGGGCACAGGTTAATTTTGACGGGATGCTCCAATTAGGCAAATAAGCGGCGCCTCCTCCCCGCTCCCTGCAGGAAGGTGGACCCCAGAAGGTGCTGGGCACGAGCTCCTGGAACGACTGATGTCTGCTGGGAGCTGCTGCCCGTGGTTGGGGCTCGGGCTGGGGCCGGTCTGTGGCGGAGACTCGCCTCCCCGGGCTTTCAGCTGGCTCTTGGCTGCCCTCTCAGGACGTCCCTGGGGAAGAGGACTCCATTCTCACTCACGCGGGGATCTTAGTGACTGGGGCCTGGGGTGTCCCTCGCCCTGCAGCACGACACCCGTTATTTGTCCTTTATGGCTATAACAACAAAGCCTCTCCCATGGTCACCGCATGCAGGCCACCGCCTGCAGGTGATGCTTGGGAATGGGGCTCTGGTTCCAGATATCAGGGATGGAAGGGACAGATGCAGGTCCCTGGGTCATGGGTACCTCTGTGCCTTGCTTCGCCCTCTGTCTGCAGGAAGAGTCCTAGCAGAGGGAGGACAGGAGGACGGGGGACCCAGGCTCAGGCAGAGCCTGGCGGGCAGTAGCTGTGTTGGTTGTTCCCGGGGAGCGAGGGCTGCCAGGCCTGGGGGTGCTGGTGTCCCCAGCTGTGGACAGAGCATTGTCCCCTGTTGGCTGTGGGACCCACCGCGGCTTCTCCTTTCTAATCCTCTCCTTTTATTCTTTATTCCCAAGGCCTCTTTCCTTTGCAAGAAAGGGAACGCTCCCGGCTGTTTTCTGGGAAGCGGTCCCCAGTGTGGTGCCCCAAGCTCCAGATGCCCGTGGATAGACTCAGCAGGACGGCGGGTTACCCCGAGGCTCAGGGCCACCCAGCCTCTGCGCCTGTCCTCTGGCTGGGAAGCCCCGTCCCTGTTGTCCTCACCTGTTCCTGGGGTGGGTGCAAAGGGCCCAGGCTGGGAAGGGGACAGACCTGACTGGAAACACAGCTCAGGGGCACTTGGCTTCCCCCTCGGATGGCGAATGGCACCCACGCGTTCCTGGCAGGGTTGGGGGGCTGAAGGGGGACCGGCTCCCGGCCCAGGCTCCTGCTTTCTCTGCTCCTGATGCACTGGGCAGCCTGGTCGGGGTGTGTGGTCCCTGTGTGAGGGGACTGCTCGTAGAAGGACCTCCCTGGTCTGCTCAGACGGCTGTCACAGGCCCACAGCCCCACAGGAATTCGTTGTGTCACAGATCTCGAAGCCCGAGTCCAGGGTCAGGGGGACAGCAGGGTTGGTTCCTCCTGAGTTCTCTCCCCTCGGAGGTGGCATCTTCTTGCTGGTGCTCCCCTCTGCATCTCTGCGTCTTCCTCTCCTGTCATGAAGACAGCATCACATAATGGCCTCTTTAAAGGGCCTCGTTCCATGTACAGTCATCCTCTGTGGGGCTGGGACTAGGACTTCAACGTGTGTATTTCGGGGACAGAAATACCCACTAATAGGAACCCTGAACCCCATCAACTGTGCTCTTCGTCCTTGGCTTTGGGCCTTGGAGGTCCCTTTCCAGATGGGCCTCTCCCTGGGCGCAGGCTCGTCCTCCGGACAGGCTCAGAAGCCCAGCAGTGACGAGCGGTGGCCTTCGATGGGCCTCGCTGGCCAGGGCCAAGTGCTCCCAGCCTGTCTGTTGCCGCGACGCTTGGCCGGTCCTGGGACCCACCATTGCTGAACGGCCTCTTCAATCCCCACTTTGCCACATCACAGGCTTCTAGATGCCTCTTCTGTTCCCAGCTCCCGAGGCTGCCAGCCCTGGGTGGGAGCGCGGGGGAAGATGTTGTTTTGGTGAGACAGTCAGACTGGCAGACGTCCCCGTGGAGCTGTGTGGGATGACACCAGCTTGAGGCTGATCTCGTTAGCGGCCACATCCTGTCTCCCGGCTCCTCCTCACCCTGGGCCTCAGACTCGGCCAGGAGAGGCAAAGCTGAGCCAGGCTGGGGCTCCACCTTGGGGCCTGGCATCCCCGACGCCTCCCGGCCCTGCGACTGGTTGTGGCCTCGTCCTTCTGGCTGTGAACTGGGCCCACGATGGCCCCCTGCAACAAAGGTGTCCAAGCCCCTTTGGAGAGTCCCCTCTGGGAACAGATGTGCGCCAGCTTGTGATGTGGCCAAGGCACAAAGTACTTGTTTCATGAACGAAAGGCTTAGGGGTCAGGGTCAAGGTCAGGTGGAAACACTTTGGAGGTTATTAGAATATTCTGAGGCATGAAGACTCACCAGTGGCTTTTTGGGGGCAAAGAATGTGGGGAGATAAAACATCACCCCAGTGGGCCTTGCATCTCTCTGATGGTGTAGGAGCTTAGACATTGAGGAATTTGCCTGAACAGAGGGTCAGCCATAGACTTTTACAAAATCTACACTAATGCACCGACATATTAAGATTTCTTTTTTTTTTTTTTTTAAATCAGATCTTGGGCCTGATTATCAGACAGGAATGGAATGGAATCATCTGCCATGTTTTCCTTTTCACCTTGGCCACCAGGAAACTCTAAGAGCTGGTATTCAGTTGCTAGATCATTCTGACCTCTGGTTTCTGACACACTTCCATGCCTACTTCCTTGAATTAATATCTGTCACTCAAATTATGTACAAATATAAAATTAAAGGAGCACCTGGTGAGTATTTGGTATGGAATCTGGAACACATGTGTGTTCGTGGGGGGCTGCTCCTCCCTGAGGTCTACGCACAGGAACACAGATGCCAGCCCTCGTGATCTGTAATGGGATTTTGTTTATTTTACAGCGATGATGAGCCAAGTGCTGGGTAAAGGCTTGATGAAGATTGATTGATTTAATTTTCGTATTGACTCTAGGAGATGTGGACGATCATCGTGCCCATCTGACGGATGGAGAAGCTGAGGCAGATGGAAACTAAGTAACTTGCCCAGAGTCACATACTAGAAAGCCAGGCTGTGAGCCGGGCGGCCTGTCTCCAGGGCTCACGTTCTTCATCAGCATATTGGGGGCTGATGCGAGCCTTCCGATGGCAGAGCCACGGCCACTGAGCCCTGGAGACAGAGGCAGTGCCACCGAGAAGCTGAATTTTAAGTTTTATGTGTCTTTGATTTAAAGAGCTCCGGTGGCTCATGGCAGCCGACAGCCGTGCTTTGTGACCGCCCTCTCCCTCCTGATGTTGGTGGGAAGACATGGGGCGAGTGAGGGGAGTTGATTTTAATTTGCATCAAGTATCAGGAGCCTCAAAAAACTCTCCTGCTCCTCCTCTTCACGCTTCCCCTTCACCATCAGAACCAGCGTCTCTTTAATTGTCTCCAAATCCCTGGAAGGTGGACACTTTTTTTCCTAATATTCATATTGTTATGAATAAGAAACCAACAGTCAGGGATGTGGCCTGATCAGGGGCCCCGCTTAGGCCGTAAGCAGCCAAACAAGCCCCATTTTTTGTTTTAAGTAAAATGTGTTCCCTCTGACTCCTTCCCTCTCGGCTCCTCGGCTTTGACTGCCGACTAAAGTCAGCACTTTTGAAGGAAAGAGCGGGAGGACCGGGGTGGGGGGCAGAGGCGGAGGAAGTGCTGGATCAGCAGGGGCTCGGAACAGCTGGCGGGGAACACGTGCATCTCAGGGAGGGTTCCTGGACCCTTGGGAGGCGCCCCCGGGAGGCCAGGCAGCAGCCTCCTCTGCACGGAGGAGAGTCTGTAGCTCAGGGACAAGAGTCCGTACAAGCCACCTCGGTTTCCTCATCTGTCAAATGGGTGATCGAAGGAGGCAGCCGCGTCCGGCAGGTAGGACAGTGCTAGCTTTCCTGGGTCAGAGGTTGCTCTGGGTGGAAGCTCTGGGGACGAGGTGCAGGGGGGGGGAGTCCGGGCGCAGCACTGTCTCTCCGTGGGCGACAGGAGGCAGAGCTGGCCAGCAGAGGGTCGGTGGGCGGAGGGGCTGCGCGAATGGCTGTCGGCTGAGATCACTGCTTCTCCCTTCCAGCTGCCCGGGGATATTATGAAGTCGCGGAGACGGGGGAGGAACTCAGGCTTGGGGGCCTCTTTGGGGGCCGGGGGAGGGGAGCAGAGGAGTCGTAAGTTAATGAAAAAAACATTCCGTGTTCAAGGTGCCTGGGAGGGTTTGGGGCTTGTGGGGTCAGGGTCTGGAAAATCAGCCCCCAGATGCCGAGGGGCCAGGGACAGGGCCGAGCGGGAGCCTAGTGCTGGCCCGGCTGACAGCCCTCTGGGGTGCCGACCCTCAGACCCCGACTCTACAGAGACGCCTGGGATGGGGCAGCTGGGACGTCCTAGTGCCTGGGGACTCCAAGGCCAGGCAGCTCTGTCACGGCCTTTCAGAGATCCCGCCCGTTCCTCCTGCTTGCTCCTGGCATGGCGTAGGCTGGGCTGCTGCTCTAGGACGCAGGTGACCCAGGTGTGGCGCCTGCTGGAGCAGCATCTGCAATGGCAGAACCTGCCACTTGGAAGACGCAGGGTGGATTTGTGTGCCTCTGACTCACCTGTACCTCTGCCGCGAGGCCATTTCTAGACTTTCAACAAGTGCCTCCCAGGTGGGGGCCTCTGGATCAGAGAGAGCCGGAAGGTCGCAGAGCTCATCCTTGAAAGCTGCTAAAAAGGGGGGTTCCCAGGTCACAGCTGGGGGATCGAGGTCCAGAAAGGTTTGAGCCCTAAGCTCCTTGACAGAGAACGGAGGGGACTGAGCCGGGATTCTGGTCTCGGGGGAGGAAGCCCCCGGGATCCACCCTACCCTGCCTCACTTCCTTCTGATGCTGAGAGACCCCGCAGGCCCCGGGACCTGCAAGGCGAGGCCAGCTGAGACGCAGCGCGGGCCGAGGGAGGGCCAGGGCTGGGGGCTGCTTTTGCAAAAGGCAAAGGTCTGATTTCTTAGAACAAAGGCCTCTGGGGAGGCTGGAGGAACAGATCAAAGCCACATGGAACCAAGAACAGGCTCGGATCTGCCTGGGACTCCCACTCCCCAGGCCCAGCCAGATTCCGTCGTAACTGGGTTCCTCTCTCCCAAGGTGGGGGGCCCTGCAGCGTTTGGGGGAACATGGAAACTCCTTTGCTCCCTTGGGAAACGGGTCTCCCCAGGAGCGAGTCGACGTCCAGCTGAGCACACCAGCGCGTCTTTCTGCCACCAAGGGCCCCCCCAGAGTGGGGACTGAATGACGGGCTCTGGCACCCATCAGTGCTTCCGGGGACCTGGCGGCATGGGGAAGTCCCTGAAGATGATGGAGACTGACAGCTGGCTGTGTGGCCTTGGGGTGGGGGGCATGGCTCTGAAAGTCCCCGTCCTGGCATCTGAAAGCCTTTCCCAGGCCTGATCACAGACAAGGAGGACCATGTCACCCGACTCCCTTTTGACATGGTTGGGTAAACTGAGCCCCGGAGAGGCGGGGGGACCTGGAGAGGCTTCCGGGGCCGTTTCCTGAGGTCTTTCTGGAGAAGAGCCCTTAGGATGGGCAGGAAGTGCACAGCAGGAGCCCACACCCCGAGGTCCTGGGAGGAACCAGCCCCTGAAATATGCAGGATCAGCCTCCCACTTAGGCCTCTCCGGAGGAGGAGGGCCCTCTCCCTCCAAATCCCATCAGGCTGTTTGTGCCCGAGCCTCTTTCCTGCCCCATCAGGGAAAAGAACAGTTTTCTGTCACCTCTGAAAATAAGATCGTTCCCCAAGGAAGGGGATCATCAACTCTCCTAGTGGGGTCCAAAGGAGCCTCTGGAGAAAGAGCCAGGCCCTAAAAAGATGCTTTGACAGATCCCAGGTGACAAGGACACCTCCAATCAAGCCACTCTGACCTGGGCCTGAATGACACACCCAGGCCCTTCTTCCTGGGTTTCTCTATCCTTCCAGGGGCCCTGGGAGGAGGTGTTCCAGGGGGTCCTTGCCAGGCCACTCTACTTCCCCATGGTGCTCAGAGCTGGAAATGTCAGGGGATGGTGGGACAGGCTGTAAACCTGGGTCTATCCCCCCATCTACACCTCTGCTTCTCTCAAAAACAGTTAGCAAATGATAACTGATTTAAAAAATAAAGTAAAATCCAGTGGTTCAGGAGGCTGAGGCAGGAGGATCTCGAGTTCAAAGCCAGCCTCAGCAACAGCAAGGTGCAACTCAGTGAGACCCTGTCTCTAAATAAAATACACAATAGTACTGGGGACGGGGCTCAGTGGTCAAGTGTCCCTGAGTTCAATCCCTGATACCTCCTCGCCAAAAAGAATCTGAACTGCTTGTGTGCATTAAAAAATTCACAGTTGCTCACTCCGATGTTCCACCCTTTCCTTCTGTTTTACATTGAACTTGCAAATTCCCACTGCCTTGAAAAAGCAAAACCCAAACCAAAAAGCCCCGAGAGTCTGGAGAGATGGCACAGGCCAGGACACCAGGCTCCCCGCATCTTCCCGAGGGCCAGGACTCCCGTATTTCTGTCCAGGAGCAGAACCGCTGTTCCTCCCTTAGACAATGTGGTTCTAATATATATCAACAGAGCCAAAGGAAAGCACCCCCACACTTTTTTTTAAGAAGTTAACTTCGTTTCGAGAACTTGTGTGTTTCTCATTAGTAATGCTGTCTTTTGAAATCCAGCCCAGGGAGGCGATTCCCGTTAAAATCAAAACTGATATGGGAGGCTGGGCTTCAGGCCGCTCTGTCCCAGGCTCGCTGCCTCACTGGGGCTGGTGGCTACAGAGAAGGGACAGGCGGGGGCAGAGGGCCAGCTCTTGGCTGCTCGGCTCGCATCCGAGGTGGGACTCGGTGGGGTGGGGAGCCTCCTGGGCTGGGGCGTCTCTGCCTCTGAGTGACTCACCTGGCGAGGGGCAGACTTGGGAGGACAGCTTGGGCTCATGGATGACCTCGAGGAGGGGAACACGGGACCCCTTGGCCTGTGTCCTGGGTGCCAGGTCCCTACAGAGGGCAGAGGGTTTGGCCACTCACAGAGTCACTCTGACATGACAGGGCATGACCCGTGCTTCCCGTGGGGCGTCACACCGCTCCCTACGTTCTAGGTTTTCCTAAGCAGAAAACCCCCACCTTTGACTTTGGGGGCAGTGTTGGCACCTCTGCTTTGTGAGACCAGGGATCCTGGAGATCGTGAAGAGGGCGAAGAGACCCCCCCCCCCCGGCTGGCCCAGGGGCTGCAGGTCCTTCTGCTCTTGGGGCCGCTCCCCAGCACTCCTACAACCCTTTCTGGGTGGACGGGTATCGGCCTCCGGGGAGGCAAGGCTACCCTCTCCTGGCCCTCCTCTCCTCTCCCATCCACGACTCCCAAATTGGATTTTTCCCCTAAGAAGAAGCCATCTCCTTGGGAGAGCTGATGAGGTCAGCTTCGCACGCCAAAGGATTTGTTTCAGGATTGACAGGAACCAGTGGGATGGCCTCCGTGACCGGCCCCGGCCGTCTAATCAAATTTTCCCCCTTCTTCCCGACCCAGCCGCGTCCTTCCTTCCAGGGAAAACTTCACCTCCTCGACAGCCCTCCGCCATGGCCCCTGTGTGAGGTGCATCAGCCTGAACCAGTCCCTTTGCATTGGATGGGTGACATCTTTGTATCAAATTGTCCCTTGTCACTTGCGTCATGATTTGGCTTTGCAGACATTCAGCCAGGCTTTTTGGTCTGCCTCAAGGCGGGTGAGACTTTCCCGGGCTCGCGGGTCCTTCCCACACCTCCCCGACCCGCAGACCCAGCCCAGGGCTGTGGACAGGAGCAGAGGTCATTCAGATGACATTAAACCATTTTCTGACTTTAACCCATACCCTCTTCTGTGACGGTGGTTCCCTGGGAAAAGTGACTCCAGAATAATTCCTAATGGATTCAGTTTCTCCTTAAGGGCCTTTCTGCTCCTGAGAGTTGTGAGGCTTGGATTTCCCTTTTCTTCCTTCACAGCACTGGGGACTGAACCCAGGGCCTTGCGCCTTCTAGACAAGTGCCCTTCCCCCGAGGCTGTCCCCAGCCGGCAGAGCCTGTTGGGTGTCGCCCGGAGCTTGGCTGGGTGGGTGCTCTAGTGCATGGCTTTGCTCAGAGAGTGGGTGGCTGGGTCTGTGGATCCCTCTGTTCAGTCCTCCAGGGAGGGAGATGGAGGGATGTCCCCTCCCCACCCCCTCTTCCCACACGAGGCCTGGGGAACAGGAGGGGCGCTTCGTGGAAGACGGCTGGTCGGACACAGGTTCCCCCTGGAGCTCCACCCCACATCTGCCGTGGGTCCTGGGCAGGTGCCTTCACCCCGGGACCCTCCTTGTAAAGTGGTGGTCCTCATGGTGCCCCCGTGAGGGCTGTGGTCTAGATGAGTTCTAAGGAACGTGTTCTTGCTACGTTTGTGGAGCCTCCTTGGCCTTGCTCCATGCTGGGCTTTGATGGAGGGAAAAGCTGGAGCCGCAGCCATTCCAGGAAGCCCTGCTGCCCTTTGTCACCACCGCGCTGCCCGGAGTGGGAGAAGACGCTGGGCGTTTGTGTCTGGTGTGTCCCGACAGCCCCGGCCAGGCCTGTCTCCACCCTCCCTGTCCAGAGCCCACCCGGGTGCTAAGCGAGCTTGACTCCGCATCCCCCGGGGACTTTTCCCAACTGCCCCGGCGCATCCTGACTCCCCGGGCACCTTGGATCAGGGAGTGGCACAGCAGCCTTGGGACGACACTTTGCTCCTGAACTACAGGTGCTTGAACCACGCGGAGCCCATCTCTCCAACGGTAACACACACAGTCCCTGTGTCCTCGCTCTGATGGCGTGGCTTCCTCTGATGGCCACCCACACTTGACCTGATCAACCTCCCTCCTTCTTTAGTGATGAACTCTAAAGCCACCTGCTCCCAGGCCTTCCTGTGATGCACTTAGATATCTAGAAATAATGGCGCACGGCACTGCGGCTCCCCACAGTCACCCTGAATCTTTGAGTTCCCAGGGCCTGCCACAGAGACGGTGACCAGCACGTACTGCTTGGATGAATCCCGTCATTTTTGCAAAACCCAGCCCAACCCAAACTCCCCACGCTGGCCGGGAAAGGCTGGTGTGCATCTTTCTGATGGCGTAGCTGGTTTTGCGATGCTGGGAGTCAAGCCAGCAGGCTAGGCAAACCTCTCTCCCTGAGCTCCGTCCCAGCCCTTTTGAGATAGGGTCTCACGAAGTGGCCCAGGCTGGTCTTGAACTTGCGATCCTCCTGTCTCAGCCTCCTGAACAGGTGGGATTACAGGTGTGGGCCACCATGCTTGGCTTATTTCTTTTTTCATACAAAAAAAAACCCCACATTTATTTGGCCCCTAGGATACTCAGGCCCATGCTCAGCGCTGGGACCCATGAATTGGGCAGGTCATTCCTGGGTCCTGGATCTCTGTCCAGTCTAGTGAATTCATGGACACCCCAAGGCCAAAGCCACAGTAAACCCCAGGAGTTGGAGGACATGAACCTCCCTGCCAAACACAGCCAGGAAGCCACCCCCTGCCTCCCAGCAGGTGACCACTTATCTCTAAAGGACAAAAATGAGCTGCCGTCTCTCTCTGGAGGCACATGGGTCTGGCTTCTTTTCCTAATGGTGGCACCTGTGGGCCCAGGGCAGTGGACAGGCAGGGACAACCTCCTGCTCCTAAGGCAGGGCTGACCCTCTGAACTCAGGGGCAGGGAGGACTCTGTCCACCCAGAACCAGCTGGAGCTGCCCAGCTGTGGGCCGGCACCGCTGAAAGGCCCTAATTAGCTCATTTCCCCAGCCCCGTGGGCTGTGCGCGGTTCCCGTCACCTTTGCCCTACGCCATCTCGCCCAATTTAGCAGTTCAAGGTTCATCGCGGTGTCAGGGTGGGGACAAGGAAAACGTGCGACCCCCCAATGCCATTAAATAAAACCATTACTTATGGCAGCTCCCCCCTGAAGACTTGGGAGTCCCCCCCTCCCGGCCTGGTTCTGATGTGCCTGGTGGGGACAGGCTGCGGATTCCGAGGCCCAGCTTTGACCTCTGGCCCTGCCATTTCAGCAGCAGCTGTGTGATCTTGAGCAAGTGAATCACCCTCTCTGACCCCCCAGTTTCTTTCACGGTGAGGCTCAGGGCCTGCAGGGCAATGGGCACAGGACCTGGACAGCCATCACTTCCTGCCCCTCCACTCTGCTCAGCTCTTCTCGGACTGGAACCCACGAGGGCAGCACAGTGTCTGCTCTGCCTCTAGGTGTGTCCAGTGTCTCGCACGGGGCCTGGGTGCGGGGGAACCTCTTCCTGGAGGGTGCTAGGCCCTGGGCTCAGGAAATGTCTGCTAACGAGCGAATGTCCCCCTTCCTTTCTGCAGATTCCTGGGCCAAACCAGGGCCTCTGCCAAGCAACGAAGACGCTGATGGAACCGGGGTGTGGGGTCGGGGGGCGGGAACGGCCCAGAGCTCAGACCTAGGCTGGTTCTAAGGAGGGGGCGTCGGTCCTTGTCTCCCTGTCCCCACCCCGTCCATGCCATTGTGCCCAAGCTCAGGGGCAGTGGCGTGAGCCACGGGCTCCCCACCTCTCTTTGAAGACTGTGTCTGAAGCCCCCTCCACTCTGTACCTCTCAAGTGAGGGCCTGGGGGTAACGTTGCTCTGACTCAGGGGCCAACCTGGGGGCCACCTGTCACTCAGCGTGCTCGGCCCTCTGCCCTGCCCAGGAAATAGTTAAAGGTGAGGACTCCGGGCTCTGCCCAGAGCCGCCGAATCAGCACTCATGGGGGCTGGGGCACTTGCCTGGGCCCCGGGGTTCCTCCCCCAGCACCAAACCCACCACCGGACAGACCAACCAGGAAACCCCTGCGTTTGACAAGGCGCCCAGGCAGGACGTGAGAAGCGCTGGTCAGGGACACGCCCTTGAGCTGGCCACCGCCATTCTGCGCCTGTGTCTTCAGCTCTCAGTGTGGTTAGTGATAACGACCACGAGCCGCAGCCCAGGCCGAACGGAGCAGGGAGATCCAGTCCAGGTCAAGACTGGGAAGACGCCTTCCAGCCAGCAAGGGTCCTGGGGCTTCTGTTGACCGAGGGACACTGGATGCAGCGGAACCAGGAGTGGGGTGGGGTGGGCAGGGTGCCCCCATCCCTCCGGGAGTTTTGGAGGCAGGAGCCAGGGTGGGCGGAGCCTCCTGCTGCCTCCCCTTATCACAGGGTCAGGGAGGGAGGCCGGCCACGCCCCATTCTGCGGTTTCCAGGACCTTTCCTCAATAAAGCCCAGGGCCAGGGGCCACGCATTCCTGGGGAGGTAATTAAAACCACCGAGGGCTCTTTGGAATAACAGGCCGCTTAGTCGCTTAGTCGGAAGCGCTCGCCATGCTAATTCAAACAAGGTGATTAGAGGCGATTAGTGAGACTAATGTCCTTCGTTTAAAACCAGCCGGGTGGAGGGACGAGCCAGTGGCCCTGCTGCTTCCTGTGCACGGTGCAGAGGTCTGACCTGGGACTGAAATTCTGCAAGGTCAGTGCCAAGCAGGGCGTCTTGTAAGGTGAGTGCTTGCCCCGTGCAGACTCCTTCCAGGGGCAGAGGAGGGGAAAGTCACCCAGACACCCCCCCTGCCCCACAGAAGCTGGCTGCTGCCTCTCTCCAGCCATCTCTGGGGCCTTGTGGCTCTTGTGGTCCCCGCGTCTTGAAAGGGGATGTTGGTGGATGTACTTCATCAAGCGCTGCCTAAGCGCTTCCTACCACCACATTGAAGTCACCCCACTGTGGTCTCCCAGGGACGGATGAGGGCTGGGGACACAGAGCAGAGCAGCTACTGTTCAGGATCACACTGTTGGAGGTGTCAGGCTGGGGCTTTACCCCGACCCACTGGACCCTCCGGCTCGCTGAGAGCTTACAGAGCCCAGAGGTGGGCGCCATTGATGCGATTCCTGTCTTACCATGAGGGGCCCAGAGCTGGGGAAATAAGGACATCAGCTGGTCAGTGGCAGAACTGGGCTTTGACCCCTGACGTGGCTGAGACCAAACCCTGTGTTTTGAACCCCTCTGCTGTAGGGCTCTGGAGACCCCAGGAATTGCAGCCAAGCTTGGAGGGTGGGAGGCCAGCAGGGCGACCTGGTGGTCAAGGGCACTGTAGACGGAGCCGTGCAGGTGAGTGAGATGGGAAGCTTTCAGCTGCCAGAGAACAAAACCCCACATCAACGGTGGAACATGGAACATGTGTCATTACCAGCAACAAGAGTTGAGAAGCTCTGCAGGGTCGTGGTGACAACAGGCCTCCTTCCTGCCCGTTTGGGCTGTATATGCAAAGGCCCTGGGGCATGACAGAACTTGGAGCTGAGAATATGGTTACGTCCCCTCAGAGGGTCAGCTTCTCTCCGGATGAGTCCCCTCATGGTAGTCCAAGTGGTTGCATGGGATGCAATTCTGGGACCCATAGGCAGACACGATCCTGGCCAGTGGATAAGGGGGACATCTCTTTTCCTTCTGTCACTCTTTTTGTGAATCAGTGAAGAAGGCCTCGCTGGATCCCCAGCAGGTTTCTCAATCTTGCTGGCTGGACTGAGTCACAGCCCAGGTCCAATCCAGGCTCAGAAGGGAGAAAGGCCCCTCTGTGGCTGTGGACCAGCCAGCACGCACCTTGGCATTGGGGTGGGGCTGTGCTCTGGGTCCCAGGAGGAGGGGCAGATGTTCCCCAGTAAAATGGGGCCCGGCGGGGAGGAGGGGGAGGAGGGCTGCTGGGTCGGCAGTGGCCACTTCAGTGTGGGGAAGCCACGGGGGACTGGCCGCGCTGGGAACAGGCGGCCCGGGAGGTCACCCCCTTTCTTCCTGGGTCCCTCTCTTCTCCTCACCTTCAGTCCCGGGCCCCCATCCACCCCAGGACTGGCCTTTCAATATGTCTCCCTGCTGGGAAAAGAAGCCGTCGAACAAACTCAAGGTCTAGGAGGACGATCTTTGACAAAATTCAGTTGGTGACGTGGGCAATAAATGATATGTTGGCGTCTAGAGAATGAAGATTTCGCTGAAGAGAAATTTCCCCCAAAGCAGTAGGATCCTGGTATCTCCCGCCTCTGGCTCAGACTCCTGGGGTCTGGGTCTCAACCCCCACCTGCCCCATTGCCCTTCTTACCTTGCGGATCAGCCTCCCGGCCAGAAGGTGCAGGGCAAGTGGCCGGGAGTCCTGGGAGCCTGGACGCCCTGCAGGCTGAGCTGAGCTGAGCCCTGAGGACAGCAGGAGGAGAGGGTCAGTCAATGGAGACTCTTCTGCAGAGCGGGATGGCGGCCGTCCTGGAGGAGGGAACTTGGGCAACTCCAGGGTCCAGACACCTTGTTTGACTGCGAGGGAGGTGTGTCTCCTTAACTCCCTCAGTTGCAAGAGGCAGAAATCTAATCCAAACTAGTTTAGGAAAAAAAAAAAAAACCAAACAGGGAATTATTGGCTAACTAATTAACTAATTGAGAATTCCAAATATGACCAGTTTCAGGTACTGCTGGATCCAGGGGTTTCCCATCCTTGTTCCTCTCCACCTCTTAACTCTGCTTCCCTCTGCATGGGTTTATTCTAGGCATTTTTTTTTCCCCCACGTGGTTAGAGAATAAACCCCGCTGGAACCCAGTGCACGCATGCGCTGACATCTTGGGATCCTGAGCAGCACATGCCCTGTCTCTGCCGGAATCCATACTGCGAATCTCACGAGGGGATCCTGATCCGCCTTGACAGCATGCCCAGTCCTGGCCATTCACTGGGGGTGGGGAGGAGCCGTGGGTCATGTGCCTGCCTCTGTTACCAGGGGACAAGCAGGACACTGAATTGCCTTCTGCTGAACTGTGGGGTGTGGTGGGGATGCCCCCATGGACAGGGGGATCCTGGGGATGAGCCACAGCTGCTCACATCAGGGGGTGCTAAGCAGCGAAGTCTGGTTCAGCCCAGTGACCTCACCTGTGGCCTAGTACCCCGCCCATCTAGCCACGGGCCTGCAGGGGACACTTGTTGGGTCCAAGGTGCCTGTGGATGATGACCACGTGGGGTTGGGGGTGGGGGTCCAGGTCAGGCAGCCGTGCTGGAGTGGGCAGTCCCCCCCCCATGGGATTTTGACTCTGCCACTTACTTGGGTGCACTCAGTGACCTCATTGACCTTCAATTTTCTTGTTTTAAAAGGGGCCTTATAAACACCTGCGTCTGGACTCAGCAAATTATTGACGATTCTTGCCTGGGGGGCAAGGAGCTCCAGGTTCGCTCATCCAAGGCTGTCCCAGAGCAGGGTGGAGGGACAGAGGACAGATGTCCCCTGGCCCGTGGGGTGGCTTTGGCAGGAGATGGCTGATGTGGGGCCTCCCACACTTGAGTGTTACCTGTGGGGTCAGGGGATGGTGGTAAGATACATTTAATCAAAATACTCGGCACTCAGTTAAACTCACATTTCAGATAATGAAGAAAATTTTTTTTTAGTACATCTCCCACAATTTCTGGGTTACAGTACAGCAAAACGTTGTTATTTATCTGAAATTCAAATTCCCTGAACCTTATCTGGTAACATCAGGTCAGGGGCAGGTGAGTAAGGGGATCACACTGGATCTGGCTAATGAACTGGAGTCCAGGGGCCCAGCTGACCTGTCTCCTGGCCCCTCCATTCCTCCCATACTCCTAAGAGGGCAGCCCTTTCTCCTGGGGATATTTTTAAGGACAAGATCCACCTTGATGTCCCTGGTACCCGAGGAGACTGTTTCAGGGTTCTCACAAGCCAAAGGGCATAGTGGAAACCTGCTCCTTTGGTCAGGGGTATTTTTATGATGTCAGACATCAGGGGCCTCCGGGAGGAAAGGTCAATGGTCACCAAAGGGGAACAGAGCTGTGGCCTCCGCCCCACTGGGCCCCGGATACCACAGAGTTTGATGTCCCTGCGTGTTCTAGTTATCGTTTTTATTGCTGTGACTAAAAGGCCCCACAGGAGCAACGAAGAGGAAGAAGAGTTTATTTGGGGTCCCAGTTTCAGAGGTTCAGTCCACGGTGGGCCAACTCTCTACCTCTGGGCCCGAGGTGAGGCAGAATATCATGGCTGAAGGGGCTGGAGGAGGAAAGCAGCTAAGGGCATGAGGATCAGGAAGCAGACAGATTCCCACTCACCAGGGACAAAATCTAAACCCCAAAGGCACACCCCCAGGGACTTACTGCCCCAGCCACACCTGAACTCCCCAGCAGTGGATTAACCCGCCAATCAGTTTACACCTCTCATAATCTAATCATTTCACCTCTGAAAACTCTTGCATAGTCTCACACATGAGCTTACGGGGCAACTCCTGCCACACCGCGACACTGCAGCTCCTGGCTTTGCCAGGCTGGGGACAAGCCAGCTGGCCAGAGCAGGGGTTACGGTCGCATTAGGAGAGGAAAGGTCTTGGGGACAGTAGGTAGCAAGCAGCTCAAGGATTCATCTCCATTCATGACCCACCCGCATCTGTCTCCAGGCCTCAGACTCCCCAGCATTTGGGAAGGAGTCGTCACCTCCACTCCTGCAGGGAGAAACAGGGAGGATGTCGCCAGAGTTCAGGGAGAAAGATGGCGGCTGCCTGAGAATTGCCCATGGCCTGCGGTGAGGCACCGCCCAGCCCAGATGCTCACTTCCTATTGGCTACGTCATGGTCACGTGACCAACCTCAGTTGCAATGGAGGCTGGGAAATGTAGTCTTTTGGGAGTCTACTTGCTCCATCCCCAATCAAGGGTTCTAATGCTGCAGAGGAAAGGGAGAGTGAGTGGATTTTAGGGGACAGCTGGTAGGAGAGGTGTCAGCGGTTTTCTGGCTGCACTTCAGTTCAGCTGGATTGGCGTTTACTGAGCCTGGATTAAATGTGAGGTTTTGGGTGGTAGAGGAATCCATCCCTCCCCCTCACTTCAAGGAGTTCAGGGAGAGACAGACACACAGTGAACTCAAAGCCTAAGCAGCAAAATAACATGAGTCGTCCCCGAGATCCCAGTGACATGCCGTTGGGGGCACAGGGAATGGTTAATTTCAGGTCAGCAACCTGGGCAAAGTTTCATTTCCGCAGAGCCTTAACACGTGAGCAGGCGTTGGTCCGGGTGAGAGCCAAGAGGTGTGGATGGGAGGGTTCCTCGCAGGGTGTGGTCTGATGAGGCTGAGGACAAGGCAGAGGACCACTGTGGCTGGGAAGGAAGCCTAGGGACACCTATGGGCCTGTGGCATTTGGGGAGGCCACCTGGGCTGATGGAAGGGCAGACGGGAGGGAAAGTCTGGGCTGCCTCCAGGGCTGGGCTCCGGAAACACTGGGTACCTTGTGCTGGATTCTGAGTAGCTGTGGGTTCCCCAAACCACGGCTTCCTGGATACAAAACGATCATGTGGTCTATTTTGGTGACATTGGAAGGAAGTAAAAGGTGGTGTGTGGGGAGATGTCCCTGGAATACTTTGTGGCTTAGCTGACCACGGAGAACATGGACAACTGGAGTGGCCAGCGGCAGGGTGGGTTACTCAGGATTGCTTTGGTTGTAAGCGACAGAAACTCTGCCTAAATTGTTGCAGGTCAAAATCAAGAGAGAGAAAGGAGTTTCCGTAGCCAACAGGGCTGCGCCGTCTCAGGCGGGATGGATCCAGGGTTCAGACTAGACCCCGGGGATTTCTGTCTTTCCCTCTAGCTCTGCTTTCCTCCATTCTCAAATGGCACAAAATGGCCACCAGCCACTCCACTGTGCCCTTGACCAGCTTAGAACCCCCCCGGGGGAGGAGCAGGGCTGCTTCCTGGGCATTTCCAGCCAAAGCTTCAGGACTGACTTGATTGGCCTAAACTGGGTCCTGTGCCATTTCCTGAGCCCAAGGTGTCCTGGGAAGGTGAAGTCTCCTCATGGGCCAGACCCATGCTCCCACTCGAAGTCTGGGTGACTTCTGCCCTGTGTCCCCGACATGGGCTGAGACAGTTCCCTAAATGAAAACCAGGTGCTGTCACCGCACTGTTCTAACAGCAGGGGCCCACAGCGGGGACCCCCTGTCTCCTGACCAGCACCTCGTCGGAAGGGGAAGACTGGCTAAGCCCACATGGCCTCTAGGGTGACACATTTGATTCTTGCTGCCCCTGGAGACACAGGGCAGGGTGGTCAGGTAGTGACAGATGGCTCTGGAGCTCCGCAGGGCTAGATTCCAAGCTCTGCCTCTGTGACCTTGGGCCAGTTCTTTGACTCCCTGTGACTCAGTTTCCTCATGGAGAAGTGGCAGCGTGCTGGTCCCTGGATGGTAGGAGGGCACCGTCTCTGGGTGGGTACAATGTCTGAACAGCCCTGTCCACCGTCCCTACCATGGAGGCTGCTCATCAGGGGCGGAGTGTGCAGACCTGAGGTCCCTCGGAGGACTGGAGCTGGGCAGGCCCCGGCCAGGCCCAGGTATGTCCGTCAGGGCCACAGGCACGTGGACTCGACTGGCTCAGGGCCCTGATGTCGGCCGACCCTGGGTCTGTCCTAGACGGATGCGCGTGGCCAGTCGACAGGCGTCTGCTTTTCTTCTTGTCTGTTAGCGGCCCGAGGGTCCCGAAGTTACTCATTCTTCACGGGACCACCAGCCTGAAATGCCTGCCATGGCTCTGTGCCTTTGTTTTATTTAAAATTTTTTTTTTATCCCTTTTAAGATATAAATACCCTTGGGAGGGATTCAGCCGCAAGCGGTTAATGACTGTTGACACCTCCCTGGGCACCGAGGCCGAGATTTACAGGGGAAATGGGAGAGGGAGGGGAGGGGCTGTGGGGAGGCTGGGGCTGGGTTCAGGCCCTACCAGTGGGGACCGTTGTCAGGACACAGGCTGTGCTGGGCTGGCCTCTCGCACTGCCTGGGACCTGGGACAATAGAAGCAGGACCGGGGCAGGGACCAAGGGAGGGGGACATTGGAAACATCCAGAACCAGGTGAGAATCCTGACTTTGCCAGTGAACCACAGTGACCCCGAGCACATGCTCACCTCTCAGCCTTCTGTCTCCCTGCTCCATCCGCACAGGGACCCTCCCGCCTGCCCAGTCGGGTCAGTGTCATGATTTGTAAATGGTACATCAAGGCCCCACCTGCTGGCCTCCCGACGGAGACTCTCCCCAAGTCGCGCGATGGTTCTAGACCTTCCCACGTTCTCATGGCAACGCCATCCCAGGGATTCCCCCCACTCTCCCTGGACCTCACCACGGGGTCCCCCACACCAGGGGGCACTTTTACCTCCAGGCTCCCCCACCCCCCAAGTCCCCCCGTGTGCCCGTCCAGGAACCTGGGCCCGGGAGCTCCGACAAGAGCAGCTTTGTTCTTCAGGAAAGAATCTTAATTGACAGAAGAAGAAGAAGAAGAAGCAGAAGAAAAAAAAAATCGGAGCTCTTCCTTACAAAGCTCTTAATTTAATAGGTGAAATGTCAGGGAAAATCAATGCCAGGCTCTCCCCTCGCGGCCCGCTACGCGTCCATTAAACGACTTTTATGTTTTGTTTATAGTTGCTCCTCCCCCCCACCCGCCTTGTGTTCCTTTTTTTTTTCTTTTTAATAAAAGAACATTTTTAAATGGATGATGTTAAAAAAGGACTTGGGCTGAGACACCAAGTTACAAGAAACCTACTGCCCGTCCCTGGCAGGCTTGGGAAAGTCTGGCCACTACAGAGAGCTGTCCCCAAAGCAGAGGCTGTGGAGGGTGGGCCCAGGAGGGTGGGCCCAGGAGGGTGGGCCCGGGGCTGGTTTGTTGGCCTGGAGGGTTTGTGAGGTAGAAAGCATCTCACTTGGTCAGGGGATGGTTGGAAGGACCCGGAAGGAACCTTGGGACTTGCCTTGTTCTTTTAGGGAGAGAAGCCGCAAGCCCTGTCATCTGGGGGGGCCTGGCGGTCAGGAGAGGTTCTGGCCTGGACACGGTCTGGTTCACAGCCCTGTGAAGGGGCAGCTCACTGCACAATGAAGTGCTCTGGCCACCTTGAAAGCGCAGGCCACACAGAAGAGAGATGACCTCCGTGTTACAACACAGGGAACCTGGACTCAGAGAGCTGAGCCCTGAGCCCCCAGGGCCTGCGAGGACCAGGGCAAGGATGGGCCCAGCCCTCGGGGAGCGAGGCCTGGGGACACATCAGCTGCGCTCTGGCCACCAGCATGACTCTGTGGGACGTCCCAACCTGAGAAACGACCCAGGCCCAGAATGAAGCGTTTCCCAGCCCGCGGGGCCCTGGCTTTGGCCAAGGGCATGAGCACCAGGCCTGGTCCTTCCAGGGCAGTGCTGGTGACCTCGTCCCTGGGATCCTCTGACTGGCTTGGGGACCAGGGTCTGGGCCAGCTCCTACCCAGCTCAGGGGAGAAAAGTCATTCTGTTCCAGAGAGAGCAGGGGGCTGTCTTAGAGGTCCCCAGGGGCGGACCCAGAGACAGGGAGTCCAGTGCAAGTGCTTGATGTGGGTCCTGGTCTCTGGAGACACTGGCAGAGTGGACACAGGAGGCTGGGGTGGGTGGACTCTCCAGCAGATTCCCACATGGGCACCTGAAGCTTCTGGGAAACTGTAGAACAGGCCGCAGGGAGGAGCTGGGCAGAGTGGTCACCCATGTCCCTGGGTCCCTCCCCTCTAGCCCAGCTCAGAGGCGGTAGCTTGGAGGGGATGCAGCCCCTGTCCAGGACTCTCCTGCCTGAGGGGAGCTGGACTCTGATGGCCACCCTGCCCTGGAGGGCTGGGGGCTGCTGGAGGGGGAGGGCTGGGCCCTCCTTGCCGGGCAGCTCTGGGGAGGCTTGAATTGTCTCCATGTCCCATCTGTCAAACGGGAGGGTGAGATCTGTCCCTGTGAGAAGCTCCTGCTCAACCAGGCACAGAGCTCGGGGCCTGACAGTACAGGGGCAGGGTCGCCCAGCCCCCCTCCCACCTGGGGACGGTTTCAGCCACATACATCTGCAGCCATCTGCTGTGGGGAGGGGGACAGCTCTGGCCACCTGGGTCCTCTCAGGTATCTGATGGCCAGCCGATGACCAGGGCCAGCTGATGTCCGATGAGCTGGTCTGGGCGGTCTCAGCTGGTGCTGTGGGCAGAGGAATAGGTTGCCACACGCACGCCGCCCCTGCGGGGCCAGGCCCTCATCCTCCAGCAGGCGTCTGGGCCCCTTCGGGGAGCGGGACAGGGCTGTTTTTCCTTTGCCCGGTTCAGAGATTGAACCCAGAGCCTGAACTTGCTGGGCGATGGCTCTCCCTGAGCCGCCTCTCTGGTCTTTTTCTTCTATTTTTGAGTCAGGGTCTAAGTTGCCCAGGTTGGCCTCGCATTTATGATCCTCCGGCCTCAGCCTCCCAAGTAGCTGGGGCGGCCGTTCAGGGACAGAATTTCAAGGGAGGAAGTGGAAGCTGCAAGGCCACTTGAGGCCTAGTCTCAGAACTTGGATTACGTCCCTTCTGCCACATTCTGTTGGCCAGGTGAGAGTCACAGGCCAGCCCAGACTCAAGGCAGGTGAACTAGACCCCACTTGTTCTGCAGAATCGTTTTGCAGAGGGCACAGATCCAGGGAGGCCACGAATTGTGCTGCCAAAGCCCTTGCTCTGCTCGCAGTTCTTCTGGTCGCAGCTGGGCAGACCCCACGCATTCCCACACGATGCAGGTGGGTCTGCCTGCCAGGCCGGCTTCCTGGCCCCCTGGGCTCTGCTCTCTGCCGCCCTCCTCTGTGTCTCTTTGTCAAGGCCTCTCAGGGCGACGGGGAAGGTCAGGCAGGGACAGATGTCCCCATTGGGCTCTTAGGCTGACGGGGCTGAGAAGCAGCAGAGCTGGTTGGCATGTGGGCCTGGGGGCCAGCCACGGGGCGCCCCGGCAGAGGCAAGATAGGGGAGAGGTGGCCCTCCGCAGCCCAGGCCCCCAATTGCCCCCGGGCCAGCTCCCCTGCGGTTCTGCCCCCTGGGAGGGACCCGCTGAGCCCCATACGCAGCAGAATTGAAGCTCCCCAGACCCGGCCACCCACCCCCCGGAGCTCTTTAGCGGACAGTTTGAGGTGACAGTGATGTGAAAGCCCCCGCTGCTTCCTACAGCACATGGACTGTGTCACAGCCTCTCGGCCACCAGACCCCCAGCTGCCGCAGCCGGGGGGTATAAATGGGGAGGAAGCCCGTGCAGAGGATCAGCCCTGCACCTCGGAGCCGGCGACGGCCAGCAGCGGCCAGCAGCGACGGCCAGCAGCAGTGCGGACTCGCCCGCAGGTAGCGAGTGTGGCTTCTGAGGGGCTTACTGGTTGGGGGGGTCTTGCCTCTTTGGGGTGACTCTGCCCCAGAATCCATCCCTCTGACCCCTCTGGGCTGGAGATGTGCCCGGAACAGAGGGTGCGGTGCTCCCAGGGGCTGGGGGAGCCTTGGAGGGTGTGAGGACAGCCTGCCCTTCTGGTGACAGGGACCCAGGTGGGGAACAGGAACTTGGGGATCCCTGGGCCCACAGCAGGTGGTGAGTGGGCAGCTGGGGGTGTTCCAGGCTGCTCTGCCAGGTCTTCTTGGCTCTCCGGTTCTTGGAGAGCTTAACTCCAGGCCCAGCCATCCCAGCCACTCCCCACTCTTATAAATAAAGTTTTATTGGAACTCAGCCAGGCTCCCTCAATGATGTCCTGCAGCTATGGCTACAGATGGCATGGTTACGAGACCTGAGGGAACTCAGTCTGGCCCTTTACAGAAAGTGTGCCCCTTCCTGTTTTCCTTAACCCTGCAGGTTCAGCATGTGGGCTCCAGGATGAGAAAGTCCTGGAATTGAACACACTTCCAAGCTCTGCGATCTTGGGCAGGTCCTTTAACCTCTCTGAACTCAGTTTTCTTATTAGTAAAATAGAGGTGCCTGCTTCTACCTCACTGGGGGTGTAAAGGATTATGAAGTGGGGGTGGTGAGTAAACAGCAGGCTGTGTTCAGGGTCTTGATCTAGGTTCCCTGAAGTCAGCTTCTCCAGGTGCCTGAGTATAAGAAGAGTGTGTGTGTGTGTGTGTGTGTGTGTGTTAGACGCAGTGCTTGGTAAAAACAGACCCAGAGCCATACCCCAAACCTGCCAATCAGCTGTGTAATGCACAGTAGGAGCCCTTCCAAGTCTCCCAGGTGGGCGTGGTCACAGCGTGGGCGGGCGTGGTCACAGCACGATGGGCGTGGTCACAACTCAGGTGGGCGTGGCCTAGGGTGACCATTCCATCAGGTTTGCTGGGGACTACGGGATTTCCCTGGGGGCACTAGAACCAGCAAAGCCCTGGGCGAACTGGGACGACTTGGTCACCCTAACTTGGCTCTTTCAAATAGCCCTTGAGAAGGCCTGGCCGGCGCGGGCCTGGACGCAGCTCCTGCTCCGTGGGAGGGATGTGGCCGGCCACGCAGTCCACTGTGGAATTCTCTGGACGCTGGGCCTAAGGTCAGGCAGGCCCTCTGCAGCGCTGGTTCTCTGTGGCCTCAGCCCTCCCCCAGCCCCAGGCACCTCCGTCCACCTGTCCCTCCTCATCTCATCTCCCTGTTCCCGTGGGGACCTCCATCCTGTTGGGGTCTCACGCCTTCTGTACCCCTGAAAGGGGCCCACTCTCAGGCAGGGAAGCCCTGTCAGTCATCACACCTTGGAGTTGGTGACAGCGAGGGGGGCGCCTCCTGGGGCATCCAGCTTCCTTGTGTCTTGGTTTTCTTTGGTCTGCTGAGGTCTGCCTGTGCTGGGCCGGACCAGGAGCGGGGTGCCCCACCCCAGCACCCCAAGCTGCCTCTAAGAGATGCAGGAGCAGCTTTCCCCAGAGAGGGGGAGGCTTATGTGGCCTGGGGGTGTGCACAGGGGAGAGGGCTACACAGCCGGCCCGGCCTGGTGTGTCCTGTCACCCCGCACAGCCAGGCCCCCTGGGCTGCCCTGGTCAGCCTTTGTCTCCCTGAGACTTCCCGCGAGAGCGGAGAAATCTTAGCTTTTGAGCCAGGAATATTGTTTTGAAAAAATGAAACGCCCAGAGAGTCCCTATAGTCCCCAAACCTCATTTTAAAGGGATTAGAGCCGCTGGCTTGCAAAGCCTGTTCCTGACGGTGGGGGCTTAGAGTGGGCTCGGGAGGAGGCCGGGGTGGGGGAGAGAAAGGAGTCAGCTCATTTCCTGGAGAGGAAAGCCAGCTCCCCCTCCTCAGTCCTGGGACTGGGCTTGCTGTCCTCCCCCCAGAGAAAATGCACCAGGCAGGAAAGAGTCCTGGGCCTGGTGGCCAGTGGCCAGGGACCCGGCTCGGTTCTTACCCCACTTCCTAGGGGCATCCTTTGCCTCCTGCCTCCTGCACCACACAGATCCCATAATAAAGAAGCCGCACCCCACTCCCTTTTCTCTTACCCTCCAAGTGGGGGACCTCCCCTCTGGACTTCCGGTCAGTCCCTCAAGGGAGGGCTGGTCTGTGGTGGGCAAAGGGGGGTCAGGGGAATCGCCCTCCGCAGGGAAGGGGGGCTTTCTGGAGACAGCTAAGTGTGTGGCTGAGAGTTCAAACCTTTAACTTCTAAAAAGTTAGGCTTAGCCCTGGAGGGGTGGAGGGTAGGCTTGGGGGAGATCTGATGCCAGCCAGGATTTCTGGGGTCAGGGAGGAGCCGGGGGTGAGGGGTGTAAGAAGGTTTGCTGTGTGGTGTGTGATGTGACCCCTCTTTGAGCCTCTGGGAAGAGCTCCCCTGGGGTTGGCGGGCGAGATGAGAGGGTCTTGTGGGTGTGCACCGTCGGAGGCAGGTCTCAGCCCAGTTCTATCTAACCAGGGTCTCTAGAGTGACACCTGGGCCGGAGCAGCGTTGACCAGATCATGGGGGACAAGTCACTCGAGATCTGTGATCACTCTGGGGACACACAGGTGAACGTAGGGAAACCTTTATGCCTGTATTCATATGGGTCTTGGGGGGAAATACCTGGTGCATCCAACCTGAAAATGTGCAGGTGTTTTTCCGGGCAAGGTCCAGAGGCAGGCTCAGGTTCATAACTGGGAGTTGATTTAAGTGGAATAAGTGATGCGCTGACCACAGGGTGATTGTTTTTGGGAAATGACCGTGTCAAGGTCATCGAGAAGGTCAAGAGGAGGATAGGAAGATCGGACCTCAGTGGACCCCAGTAATTCCACCCCCAGAGGGCCTGGGTCTGGGTCCAATGCTACCCACCCCAACTCCCAGCCACTATTAAGAGGAGAGGTGCCAAGGAGGGGTACAGAAGAGACCAGCGAACAACGAAGCAGAAATTTCAATGATTGGGTTGGAGTGAGATTTGTTCCTCCTGCCCACGCACGGGGTGCAGACTCCTCAGCAAAGTTAGAGTCGTTTTAGAGAAATAAAGCAATGGTGTCACTGTGCCAATCGCACCACCTAAAGTAGCAGCTCTCCTGGACGATCCTCACCCACACAAAGAACATCAATGAAATTAAAATTACATTTTGGTCCAGTGACATCCATGGCCCTTTGTAGAACATTACAAGAGCAGATCGGAGGTTTGGAGAAGTCCTCACCTGAACCAGCTGACGTGGGGGGATTGTGAGCATTTCTCAAACAATATTTTAAAAGAATTCAACTCTTAAGCCAGGCGCAGGGTGCCCACCTATGATCCAAGAGACTCGGAGGCTGAGGCAGGAGGATTGCAAGTTGGAGGCTGTCCTCAGCAACTTAGTAAGACCCTGTCTTAAAATAAAAAAAATAAAAAGGGTGGGGGATGTAGCTCAGTGGTAAAGCATTCCGGGGTCCAATCCCCAGTACCTTTTTCCCTCTCCAAATTCCATGTGCAACGCGCATTCCTATCAAACAGTATTGGTTCCTGAAGAAGCTAGTTTGGAGAATGCTGGACTGGAAACCAGAAAGTTACCCTCCTCTCCAAGGTCAACGCCTTAGTGGCCAGGGGTGCAGTTCGGTGCTAGGCTGGCCTGCCCGAGGCCCTGGGTTTAGCCCCCCGCACTGCAGACACAGAAGAGAGATCTTGGCCCATTGGTGACTGGTACCTGCTCCCACCCAGCCCGTCCTGGGTGGGCTGGGAGACAGGCCATTCCTCAGAAGGTTTCCAGCCCCAGTCTGTCCCCACTCTGTCCCTGTCTCCTCCAGGAAGAAGTCAGGGTGACCTGGGTGGGGTTCGCCGAGCTCCTGGAGTCTCTAAATAGCGCTGCTTGGGCCTCCTCTTGCCGCTGCTGTTGGGGTTAGTAAAAGAACAAGAAGCAACAAAAAAACACCACACTCCAGAAGCCCAGACCAACAATGTCCTGCCACATCAGAGCGGCCCTTCCCTGCTGGCCCCCGCCTGCGCAGAGCCGGCCTGTCTGGGTACCACTCCCAGCTCTGCCCCACGGCCATGGCCAAAGTGCTCTCTGGGGCCCTGGGTTTCCCCACTCTGCCCCGCTGCTGGGCCACCCTGCTTGGGTGGCAGGAGGAGCGGGAGGCCCGGCAGGCCCTATGGGGAAATCCCAGCCCTCAGTTGGTTGGAAGTTCTTTTTATTGAAATGTTTAAGATGGTCAGCAACCTGAATACCGTACTAATCACAGTGAGTGAATTGACATCTGTTCAGCATTTGATAATTTAGGAAGCAGTCAGATAGTCATTCCTAACTTATTAAGTTCATAGTGCATTTCCACTCCATCAGGAGAAAATAGGCCCAGAGAGGGGAAGCAGCTTACCAAAGGTCACACAGCTGTTGCCTGATGAGGGTCAGTTTTCAACCTCCGTCTCCTGATTTCAACGGGACCTTTTGAAGTAGCAGGAGACATGGTCCCTGCCATTGAAGAGTTTTTAGTCCCATTGAGGAAAAGAAGCTTATTCCCTTCTACCTTTATTGTTATGTTTGGATGTGTATGAATAAATTAATCTATAAGGGTATCGTAGACACTGATTCAGTTAGAATATCTGAACTCAAGAAAGGAGAAATTCCTATGGGTTTGGTGGATAGAAGGGGCTTCTTAGAGGAGCTGGACCCAGAGCTAGGAGTTAAAGGATACTCTGTACACAAAAAACCAAGAAAGTCCTGTAACGTATCAGTCATTTGCACTGTAGTATAACATTCATCTAGTAGCCTGTCTCTAAATGTAGGATGAAAGCAAAGCTTTCTTAGTCACTTATTCTAGACAACATGTGGAGCCACACGATAAGCTAGATGCTGGCACCAGCTGGTCCCCTAGAATAGGACCCCCGGATCAGGTTATGCTTCTAGATGCCACAAGATGGAGGGAGCTATTTGAGAGGTAGGGGACCCCTGGCAGGTAGTGACGCGGCAGGATCTGGGTCCCCGATTAGCCTATCCTCTCACCCCCCCCCCCATCTGGTGGCTGACTTGCCTTCCTGGGGGAGCAGCCGATCTTGGGCGGGACGGGAACTCAGGTGCTGGGCTGGGACTTTGGTGGGTGGACCAATGAAGTAGAGGGAGCCAGGCTTCGAGCAAGGGGCGGGGCTGGACTGTGAGATGGAGACCGCTGGTCCCCAAGGAGGTGGAGAAAGGCGGAGTTCTAGAGTGGCCATCGGTCAAGCCAAGGGCAGGGGCAAGAGGTCAAGAAGTGGAGGCCAAGCCCTTGAGCATCAGGACAGACGCCCTGGAGCCCTGGGTCAGCTGGGACAATTAGCCGAACCCCTTGTGATTCTGACTGCATTTCTGGTGCCCAGCCGGGCAGTGCGCGGTGAGCTACCTGGGAAAGCAGACGCGGCTGCAGAGGAGAGCCGGCCTGCGGAGGCCTCTCTGGGGGCCCTGGCTCATCTTCCTGGACTTGCCCGGGACAGGTTGTAGACAGAGCAGCAGCAGGGCCCGGGCTTCTTCCTTTGGCTCCCTGCAGGGGGGCAAGGGCATCTCCACCTTGCTCAGTGTGGGCCAGTCTGGTCCAGTGCAGGGCTCTGCTCCTCCATTGACCAGCCCGAGTTCCCCACGTCCCTCCAGCTGTGCCCCTCGCGGCTCCATCTCCATCTGCAGGACACCACCCCGGGGGTCTCCACTTCTCCTCGCCACGTTCGCCGGTCCCCGCTGCCTGCTCCGCACACATGGCACCCCCTGGCCTTTCTGGCCTTGAAGCACACCAGGCTTGGTCCCCCTGCCCAGCCTGTGCCCTGCGGTGCCCTCCGTCTGGACCACAGCTTCTGAGTCCTCCAGCCCTCATCAGTTGACTCCTCCCATAGGGTCAAGTTCAAAGGCAAGGTCTCCACGGAGGCCCCCAGTGGCCACCCCCTCAGGAAGCAGCCCGTCCATGCCAGCCACGCCCCTGGCCTGCTGGGTTCTCTCACGGGGTTGGACCACAGGGAGGATCTCGGTACTCAGTTTTTAGAGACACATATTTTATTAACATCATATAAGTACTTGGCTTTAAAAGTCAACAAAAATATTGGAAACCCAGCCGTCTCCTGGCCCTCCCCTTCGATCCTCAGAAGGAAGCATTTTTAATTCTTCTAGCTGCTGTTTCTACTTACCACCGTGTTTCTAAATAATGCACTGTGTGGCGCTTTCATTCTCCATGTCCTTCGATGGAGGTCAGCCCTTACGCACATGCCCGCCGCGCACACACACGTACACGCACACGCACATGCACACACAATCATCACTGGCCCTTCATACTCCCTGAATAATCAATCTACAGGATTTATTATTCAGTTTGTCATTCTCAGAACAAGATCAATACTGTTGAAGGATGATAAGCCACGTGAAAGAAGACAGTTGGTTTCTCTCTTGCGTAGCTGTTGTGTTCTTTCTGCAAAGATTCCATGATTATTAAATTACGTGTTCACTCTCTTAGTTTTCTAGGTGCCTATCGTTAATGCTCCCCTAAATTTTCTGGAAGATTAAAACTCCTCCTGTATGAACAAGCCTAGGAGGCTGTCTATCCGCTCTAGATTTTTATATATTGGAGATGGTGCCTGGATCCTCATCTCGTGCTCCAAAGGGGGTTATTTGCCCTTTGAACATAGCTATAGTTCTAGAAACTTCTACCTCCCATCTTCTTGGATCCTAGATGCTGTTTTCTTGGCTTATACTGATTTTGGATGACATTTTTGCAAAGGATCAGAGAGTGTTTTTGGCTTTGCTGCCCTGTAGTCTCTGGGAAGTATTTTAGAGTCTGCCATTGCAGTGTGAAAGTGTCGTCATATACAATACCTAAACAGATGGGCTCCGAGGGGTTTCATGAAAACTGTATTTATAAAAGCGGGGTGTGTGTGTGTGTGTGTGTGTGTGTGTGTGCAGGATTTGGCCCAGAGGCCATTAGTTTTCCACCCTCTGGCCTATGCCCTTGTTTTGGTGGAGCACATCCTTTAGTAGCTTCTGGAGAAAAGGTGCATTAAGTTTTAAGAGAATTTGCATGCCACAAAAAGCCACTGTCCCACCCTTGTGCTCCGTTGCTCTTCTGGCTGGATGCTCCATGCTAGGTTAAAAACACGGTTTCCTCAGAACTTTCAGTTCACTTCTCTGGTGTTTCTAGAGATTTATGTTGCTCTTGAGAAGTTCGATGCTGTTACGATTCTCGGGTATGGCTGACTTTACTGTTTCTAGGAGTCTTTGGGATCTCCTCATCTCTGATAAGGCCCTTGGTGACTTTTCCTTTCATCTGGACACCCAGTGGCTTCTACAGGACTCATCCTAATGACCCATGACCTCCGATTCAGGGAAGCTGTCTTAATTATTCCTTGGTCTGTTTTGTCTTCTCCCCTTTCCTGGGATCCCCGTGTGCTGGTTGCTGAAGTTCCTGGTTGGATTCATTAATATATTTGATGTTTTTCTTCTCGTTTTTTTGCCTTTCTATTTCATTTTAGTTATTTCCTCCTCTTTACATTTTATTCAATATTTCATGTTAGCATTCATTTTTACTCTTGAGGAGCTATTTCTACATCCTTCTTTTTCATGGCTGCCTATAATTTCATGGATAAAATATCTTCCCATAAGTTCGGAGGATATGAGTCATATATTTGGTGAACGTTTCTTTTGCTCCTTGAATTACCTGCTTCTCCTGATCTTTTCATTCCCCCCTCCTCCCCCTCCTCCTCCTCCTCCTCCTCCTCTCTTTATCTTGTTTGTTCTTTTTCTAGCAGGTGAGATTTGCTGTCTAGGGTAAGCTCTGACCGTGCAAATGGACCAGTTTGTGGGGATTCCTGGAGCGCGCCCCAGATGCTCTAGACCGTGATCTCTGGGCCTCTTCTGCAGGTTGAATGGCCCAAGCTTTCACCTGGTTGCAGGGGAGGGTGGCCCTGCCGTCCTGCCGTCTGGCTCTGGGCTGCCACTTCACCTTTCTGTGGCCTTCAGGCTCAGGGTCTGTCTGATGGCGTCCCCTGAGCATCGCCCTTCCTTCCAGGCACATCTCACAATCCGCTTCCTGGCCTGGGACTCGGGCCAGATGGTCTTTCTCTTCTGGACACCTTCTCTCTCTGGAAGTCAGGTTCTGGCCTTTCCTATCTGAAAAGCCAGTGTCCACTCTTTCTTCTACTTTCCATCCTCCAGGCGTTCGCGGACCCATGTCCTTGGGGTCTCCTCATCCTTTGAGTGGCGTCTGGGGGAGGGTGGGGGTAAACGCTCTTTCTCCGGCTCTTGTCCATCTCTGTGACACTGGGCTGCATGGGGACAAGGGGACTCATCAGTCTCCTCTGTGGCTTTATTAGCATCCAATAGTGGATGGAGTCTTGAACAAAACTCTGGCCCAGGAGAGGCCTCTGGGCCTGTGTGTGGGATTCAGAGGTTCAGCGTGCAAGAGGAGGACCCAACTCCCACTTTTGAGCATTGCTTTCATTGAGTCTCATCCATTCATTGATAGCCTCCATGTTTACTGAGCACCTACTATGTGCTTGGCACTATGCAAGACCCTGGAGAGACAGCAACGAACAAGAAAGACATAGCCTCTGTCTTCATGGAGCTTACAGTCTCAAGGATGAATTGTTACAGCCAAGTGGTGTAAGCATTTAGGGAAAACCAGACACTATGGTCTCAGGACTGGAGAAGTGAGGCCTCAGATGGCAGATGGTGGCCTGTGGCTATTAAACCATTCTGTTGAAATCCTAGCTGGAGAGTGGAGTGTCCTGGACAGAGAGGCAGCTGGCACAAAGCCTGGTGTATCTGCTAGCTACTGCTGCATAACAAATTGCTCCAAAATTAGTGGTTTAAAACAGCACCTTTGATTATCTCAGTTTCTGTGGGTCAGGCACCTGGAGCTGGCCTTGCTGGATCCTCTGACTCCAAATCTCTCAGGGGAGTTGCCATGAAGGTGACAGCTGGGGCCAAAGTCATCTCAAGTTTCATCCAAAGGTGCATCTGGCTCCCAGCTCACTCAGATGGATCCTCCCTGGAGCTGGTTCCTCCTGTGACGTTTGCTCTGTTCAAGCTGCTGATCTACTCGATTCCTCCCCACACGTAGGTGTGCCCACAGGGCAGTACCCCACGTGGCAAGTTGCAAGTGACCTCTCTCATCCATCACTTTTGCTGGTTAGAAGGAAGGGCTTGGTCCAGCTCATGCTCAAGGGGAGGGGATTTTAAAGGGCAGCAATTGCTGAGAGCCGTTTGAGAAGAACTCTTCCCGCCTGCCACGGGAGGCTGCAGCCTTTGGCCCACACAGAGCTGGTGGGCTGGAACCCAGAACCCAAGGGGAGGCTCTCTGCCTGTCCTGGGCTCCCACATGCAGTGGACAGGCAAGACCCGAGATGGCCCCATGGACATGGGACCTGGTGCTGGATGCGACCTTCCGCCTGTTGACCCCGGAGACCTGCTCTCCCTGGAATCAGTGCCCTGGGCCGGTTTCCCCGGCAGATGTGAGGGGTTGGAGTCGAGCGGTGGCTTTTCAGTGTTCCCCAGATGCCTTGACCAGGTGACACCTTAGAGGGACCTTGGGTGCCTGGATGGTGCTTCCTTTCCCTCCTCCTCAAAAGCTTTCTCTCCTTGACCCCAGACCGCCACCCTCTCCCCAGCTTCCCTGACCTCGCTGCGCGCACCCTGAGTGCTCACTGTCCTGTGCTGTGGTCCTCCTGCCCGTCCCTGAGCGGCCTGGCTGCAGGTCTTAGCACTGAAGCTGACGGTGAGCCTCAGCGCTGCTGTGGACCGGACTGTGCCCCCACGGTTCCAACGTGGCGCCCTGACCCCAGGGGGAGGAAGCCTGAGCCAGAAAGGACGCCGTCTTTGGAGACACCGACTGTCCTCCTCGGGGGCTCCTGGCCACCAGTGCCAGTGCCCGCCCTGAGTGGAAGCCTGGAGGGCTGCCATCCCGGCTCCAAAGCCCAGGTTTCCAGCCATGTGAAACCGCTGATGGCGCAACCCCATGCAGGCGCGGCCCCCACGCACCCCTGGCTCTCGGCTTTGAAGTCCCTTCCAGCACCGGGGCGCCGTGCCCCCAGCCCCCCCACCACTCCCCACCTCACTCGGGGCCTCGGGGCTGTGGGGCTCACCTTCTGGGGGGGCTCCCCTGTTCCAAGCGTCAGATCCCACCACAGGACCGCACAGGGCGGGGGCTTGGCGAGCTGGGCAGGGGACGCTCCCCAGCAGGGCGGGAGGGGAGCGGCTGCCATTCAGTGGTGCGTAGGTCTGGCCGGGGGCCAGGTGACACCTCAGGGACCCCTTCCCAGGCCCGCCTGGCCCACCCAGCCTGGTCTCAGAGCTGCCAGCTGCTGGGAGTGGTCGAGCTGCAGGAATCCAGGGCTCTGCCCACCTCTGGGTGGGGACAGGGGAAGGTCCCCAACACCTAAGCAGGGCTGTGCTAAAGGAGGGTGTCCTGGCCCCCACGCCAGGCGTCTGCCCTCCCGGTGCCTGGGGACCCTGGTCAGGCTGGGCTTGAGGAGCCTCCTCACGGCTGACACCGAGTGGAGGAGGGACACGGAGCCTTGTCCCTGGACAAGGGGTGACTGCAAACCCTCTGGGAACCCAGGTTGGAAGACACAGAATCGGGGTCCATCCTTTCTGCCCACCTAGTCCCCATGGCAGGTGGCTTCTTCTTTTTTTTTAAGGAGCCCACCCGGGAAATGGTCCCAAAGTCATTTTCCTGGCGAAGGACCATGGAAAGTTCTGGACCATCCACAAAGGGAGCCAAATGAACATCTCCCGTTTTGCGTTCTTCACATCACACTCGGGATCCCATCTCCTCCTCCATGGACGCTGGGACACGGCTGCTGTCGCCATCTGTGTGTCACAGCCCAGGACAGTGAGTCACAGAGACGCTCAACATCGCCGTGGACTTGCTGGGCTGGGACCCGGCAGCCGGGCCAGCGCTCGTCTCCCGGCCCTGCCTCTCCTCGGGCAGGTTCCCGAGGGCCGCGTGTCCTCAGAGCGTGGGATTCTGCTCCTCGGTTGCAGCCATGCAGAGTCCAGAAGCTTCCGCCTGAGAAAGGGACTCAGTCCTGCTCCCCATCCTGCCGGCTCCTGTCCAAACCCTGCAGCGGTGCTGTGGGCTGAGGCCAGGTCCCTGCTTCCCATCTCCCTGGACCGGCTCTTGGGGCCATTAGAAAGGGCTCTGGGTTCCCTGTGGTGCCGAATCCCAAGCTGCAGCTTCCAAAATCTGTCTTCTTCTGCCGATTCCCACCAGGCTCACGCCCCAGCCCTCGACTCCTCCCCGCGTGGAGATGGGCAGGAGACCTCATCTCCCTCCACCTCCCTCTTCTCATCTGCAGAGGGAATAAGAGTTAAGGGAGGTGACGGGCCCGTTTCTTCCTTCCGTCTCGGTGTCCTGGTCAGATCCCACTGTCACCTTTAGCGGGGGAAGAGGGCGGGGCAGGGCTTAAGCCCCCTGGATCCTAGGCCCTGCGCCAGCCTCCAGTGAGGAGCGTGGGTGCTTCCCCGGATTCCCAGTCCTGGTCACAGGATCCAGGTTCCTCTTCGGAAAGCTCTTGGTCCCTGAAGTTCAGACAGACCGGATCTCCCTGGCTTCCAAGGCTGAACCAAGGCCACCAAGGAGAGAGAGGGAGCCCAAGGCCACCAGATGGAGGGCAGAGCAGGGACTGTGACCCAGGCCTCTGTTCCCTAGCTGCCACCTGACCAGGACCCTTGGGGACAGATGCAGGAGCAGCCAATTCCACGGGGTCATCCCCACCAGGACCAGGACCATCCATAAAGCCCAGGCCTCAGTTGCTCCATCTCTGAACGGGGCCGAGAGTGACTGAGTGGAAAGATCATCAGTGCCTCCCACAGAGCACCTGGTGACTGTCACACAGTAGGTGCTTTTACAGAGAAGTCTCTAGAAACAGGTCTTGCTTGACATCATCTATCCAGAATCTGTCAGGAAGCCAGAGCGACCGGTCAAGGGGGGGTCCCCAAGAGGAACGCGCATTTCATCTTAACCAGAAACACACCGGGCCCAGGCCGCGCTGAGGGCCAGAGCTTCCCTTGGCAGGGGGCAGCTTCTCGGCACCTTCTCCTTCCTTCCTGCATAAAGCTCACCGTGGAATAGCGCCTCTGTTTCTTTAAAGCAAATAGAGAACCTACAGACACTTAGAAATCATCTAGGGAGGATCTGGATTTTTATAATCCTCCACGCACGCCTATTTTTTTTTAGAAAGTCTTTCCAAAATATTCAATCAATGAAGTCGTTATAGAAATATTAACTTTCATTTATCTAATCCTAGTATTTTACCAATTCTTTTTTTTTTTTTTTGGTCCGAGGGATGGAATCCAGTGTCTGGAGCATGGCACGGGACAGTCCACCCATCGAGCTACACCTCAGCACTTTGTATTTTATTTTGACACAGAATCTCACTAAGTTGCCCAGGCTGGCCTCAAACTTGGGATCCTCCTGCATCAGCCTCCCAAGTTGCTGGGGTTTCAGACGTGTGCCATTGCACCTGGCTCACAATCGTCTTAATCCAAGTTCATGGTCACCAAGCCTAATGGAAACAAACAGGTGAGGTGACCACACATGTGCCTCCTGGTGAGGCTGTAAGTGGAGGAGGGGCGGGAGTTCAGGGGTGAGTTTGTTACAGCCGGTCACCTCCCCAGGACTGGCTGACCGGATGATGCTCTGGGAGGGGCATCTCACTTGGTTAAGGGCGGGCGCCTGTCATCCCAGCAGCTCAGAGGCTGAGGCAGGAGGATCACAAGTTCAAAGCCAGCCTCAGCAACAGTGAGGCCCTAAGCAACTCAGTGAGACCCCGTCGCCAAATAAATACAAAATAGAGCTGGGGGCGCGGCTCGGTGGTTGGGTGCCTCTGAGTTCAATCCCCAGTTCCCCCCCAAAATTGTCTTCACGGCCGCCTTATCTCTGAGGCTCAGCTGATTGACCAGAGTGTAACGGTCCCCTGGGTGAACTGGCCACATGGATTCATCCTGTTTGCACTCGGGCCACAGCGGCTGGGTCACTTGTTCCTGTGCCCGACTCTTCAGGTGCTCTTGGGCACCTGCATAATGGCTGGGTGCTCTGGACCCCAGGTGCCGAGGCCCAGCTCCAGGAGGGAATGCCAAACTCCTCCAGGGGAACGTGCCAATTTCCAGGTCCCTGTTTGGCGTCGTCACACTTCCTGGTGACGGCTGATGGATGGGTCCCAGTGGGCGTGGTTCCCCAGCTCTTCGCGCACCAGTGTCTTTCCAAGACGCAGGGCCCAGCTGCGGTCCAGTGGGCTGGCTGCCGCCTTCCGGCTCTCCACTCAGCCGTCTCTGGCTCTCGGGTCTCAGGGACGGACACCTTCTTCCACCCCCCTCCCCCCGCCATATTCCAGCTGCACCTGGTCTCTTTGCCCAGAGACCAGGACTCTGGCCCCTCTCTGCTCTCAAGCTGGACACAGGGCCTGGGACCCAGAGAGGCTCAGCACATGTCTGTAACCGAAGGCTGAGTGGATGGGGCTTGTCTGTTCAGGATGCTTCCCGCTGGGACTCCCCCGGCCCCTCAGCCTGGAAGAGCACAAGCTTCATCTGGTTCCCAAACCCCAGCCTCCTGTTGTCACCAGGGCTGGGCGGGCCATTTGGGATGCATCAAGCAAAATGAAATCATGTGCAAGATCTTGGGGGGTGGGCTGTGCTGCTCATCTTGAGCCTGGGGGGTCATGGGGGGCATGAGACCAGGCTGGAGAGGGGCTGGGCTGGGAGAGACAGGAGATGGGCGTTATCTCCTTGCTCACTTCCTCTCTGGGTTGGAGAAATGGGGGGGTGGGGGGGAGGGGCAGGCCTGGCAGGTGGTCTATGGGGTCGGCTTGACCACTGGTTTCTCACAAATGGGGGCTGGTGGGGAGAATCTGTGGGGTTCCATAAGAGCTGTTTGCCGACCTTTTATATAAAAAAAATACTGTTGTATTGTTTGCTTTCTCTCATTGTAAATCAAATGCACGTGCATCCTAGAGACGCTGGAAACCTAGAAAAGACAATGGAACCCGGGAGCCTCGCCCACCCCCGGGTTCCCTGGGTTCAAGCTGCCATGTTCCTTGCTCACCTTTCTTCCTCCCTTGTTCATGTAGGAGAGGCTGGAGGAGGACAGGGGGTAAGGATATGGGTTTTGCAGGCTGGAGCCACAAATTCTAGCCCCGGGTACTACCATCCTGTGTTTGGTGAGAAAGTCACATTTCTGCACGATTAACGAGGCATGTGTGCATGTGCGTGTGCGTGTGTGAGTGTGCGTGTGTGTGCGTGTGCGTGTGTGTGTGTGCGTGTGTGTGCATGTGTGTGTGTGTGTGTGTGCGTGTGTGCGTGTGCATGTGTGTGTGTGTGTGTGTGTGTGTGTGTACATGCATGTATGCATGTGCGTGCATGTCGGGGGGGCTGTGGGTTGAAGGAACAGAAAGCGGATGACCAGGCGAGGGGGAGGGCTCCGTGACTCCCAGTGGCTGGCAGTGGCCCTGGTGGAGGGACGGAGCCAGCAGGGGGACTGGGAGGGCCTCTGCAGGGACAGGCAGGTGGAGGTACGGGGCTGCTCCATTCCCTTGAGGATTTTGTAGCAACTCACATGTGAACTGAACGTCGATTAGAGGCAGCTGCCCCCCAGTGAGGGCGTGGGTGTCCCCCCTCCTGCGGCCGCTTTTCTTTCACCACCGTTGGAATTTAAGTCCCCTCCAACGGGCTTCTCCTGTCACGGGAGACCATCGTGCAGACCCACGGTCCCGGGGCGGATGATATTGTTGGAGGGCTGGGTGGCTCCTTCCACTTGGGGTCCTCCTGTCCACGGGATAGGGCCCCTCCCGGCCCAGGCCGTCCTACCATGGTGCAGGGCCCCATTAGGCTGGAGGAAAGTGGGGTGTGGAGCCGTCCCCCGCCCCGGCGGGCCTGACCCCACTGGCCTCTGATGTCATGGAAAGTTGGCCGGCAGCCGCTGGCTGTCACCGGAGCCGGCCCAACCAGGCTGGCTCCTGCCCTGGATCCCGGCTGGGAGCACAACCCTGGGCCAGGACACCAAGGCCGGGGCAGGGCCTCGCTGCTCCACCTCTGCCTTCTCGTCCATCTCTCCGCTCTGTCCCCCCAGCCGTCGCCCTCCCCGTCCCAGCCTCCGAGGGGTGGGGAGCTGAGGAGGGGGTCTCTGGCCTGGCACTGATCATCTCCAAAGCCGACTTGTGACCAGGAGGGTCAGGGACGGACCCGAGCTCTTCCCCCACTGCTCCACGAGTGGACAGCTCATCCCAGAGGTGGGAGCGAGGGAGAGGGGGCCAGAGGCCGAGGGCAGGGTTTCCCTGGAAGAGCCCAGAAGTGACGGGCCTAGGACCTGGAGTGGGGGGCTGGTGAGGAGAAGCTCAGGAGTGCTCACACTCATGCTTCTGTTCCACTCCCACCGCCTTCCCGGGAGCGTGGGAACCCTGGCAAAGTAGGTGCTCAATAAACACTGGAAAGATGAATGAAGGAAACGGCCCTCAGGCTCGGAGTCACAGCCCGTCAGAGTGTAGGGGACACCTTGCAGGTCATTGGCTCCCTGCTCACGTCCTCTCTTGGGCCAGGCACTTTCAGAAGACTCTGATAAAAGGCGTAGTCCTTTCTCTGGAAACTTCTACCACCACCCCCCATGTTTCAGTATGATTTGGAGGGATTCCAAGCCCCAGAGCATCCTGTGGGCCCTGACCGTCCAGTGCATGGCAGAGAGGCCCAGGGACTGCCCGAGCCCCGGGGGGTGGCAGCCAACCTTCTCCTCTTCCTCACGCTGGGGCTTGGAGTCCTCTCAGCAGCACCCCGGGGCCTGCCGCTCCCCAGTTCCGTGACCTTGCCAAGACACCCCTGCTCTCTGGACCTCAGACCAGCCACACCTCGGGTCTGCACGGAGCCCAGGACTGCTGGGTCCCCACCTGGCTGCCAAGTGTGCCCCAGAGCCACCTGGCATGTCCCCCCCCCCCAGTGGACCTCGGGACCTCAGAGAAGAGAGGCCTAGGCTCAAGGTCCTTACGGGGAGGGAGAGGTGGAGGGTCCTCCCTTGTCCCTGGGAGTCCCCTGGGCCCTGGGCCTGTCCCCTTGGTGCTGTGACTGTGGTGACGTCAGAAAAGTCCCCACAGTGGGGTCTCAGGCAGGCCGTGTGGCTTTGGGCTTCCGTTTTCTGACTCCTGCTCTGAGCGAGCGCTGGTTGGAAAGCTCCCTGTCACAGGGTCACAGCCCGCAGCATGGCTTCTTTCCCCAAACGACACTGTCACCTGATCTAGGGGACCGTTTGCCTCAGATCCCTGCAAAGATGGCAGAGAGGCCATGACTCGATGGCCCCTGCAGTGGGGTGGGTGGGCGAGGACCCTGGCCGGAGCTCTGCCGAGTGTGAGGTGCAGCCGGGGGCTGAGGGGAGGGGAGCCCATGACAGTGAGGTGGCCGGGGACCGCTGTGGAGCACTCAGATGAGGTCTGGAAGGTGGGACGTCACCCCCTCCACACCTCAGCTCCTGCTTCTTATAAATGATCCCTTCTGCCCAGCTGCGAGCTTCAAGGGGCAGGATGGGGTCTGATCTGCCCTGTTGACCCACCCAGGGCCCAGCACATAGAAGGTGCTCAATAAATACCCGGGGCAGGCAAGACCCGGCTGGACCACAGCAGCCTGGGCCCTGCTGGCCTCAGCCCTGGCCCGAGAACACAGTGGCCGCCCCAGACACTGGTGGCACCAGACCCCACCCGGCCGCACACCCCTTCGTCACGCCCGCCGGCCCTTGGCACGCAGAGGCCTCTGCTGGGCCACTTTTCCATGCACAAGGCTCCTCGGAGGCCACCAGGGAGCAGGGTATTGTCCTGCCCAGAAAGCTTCCACTTGGGTCATTAATAACAGGCTTTTATTAAAGGGAAGCGGGCTTCAAAGGCTGCGGGTTTATGGGAAGAGACTTGGATGGAAGTCATTATTCTTCCTGCCCCATCTCGCCCCTCGGCCCGTCTCCTTCTTCTGCTCAGCCCACGTTTGATCTGCTGCCTGGGCTTTCTTCTGTCGGCTCGGGGTCCGGGGGGAACGGCTATTGTGTCCATGGTGGGAAGGATGGGGAAACCCTTTGAACCAGCCTCTGGTCGGCGCAGCGGGGTGGGGCGGGGGTTCTGAGGGGTGTCTGGGGGCGGCGAGGACTCCCTGGCGTGTCCTCTGCCACAACAGGTGAGGAAGGGGCTCTGGTCTGCCTGCCAGGCCCTCTACTGGTCTGCCCTCCATCTTCAGTGAACATATCAGTCATCACCTGATTAATCCAGCTCCTGTCCCGGGGTCTAGCTCTCTGCCACGGCGACCACGGCTCTGCTGGGGGCAGGGGCTGTTTCAGTACATCTTCCCAGCAGCTGCCCCCATGGGCTCCAGACCCGGTCACTTGTCCATAGTCACACAGTGGACACCACTTCTCTGTGTGACCTGGCTCATGAAGACCGTCCTCTCTGAACTTCTGTTTCCCTATCTGTAAGATGGACAGGTGGCACTAACAGTGTGTAGTCCTCAGCACAAGTCCTGTGACCTGGGATAGAAGGGTTCTCTGGGAGGACCCTGGGGACGCGCTCAGTGTCACTGTTCCGGTAGCTGGTGTCAAGGGACATAAGGAAAGGAATAGTTCAGGAGCTGCCTCTTCGCAGCAGGTTGGCTCCTCTGAGGGTAAAGCTGTGGTCTGAGGATGAGTTCTAGTCCTTTATCAGTTGAATGTGGCTACGGGGGAGGGCGGCCTTCACAGGCACCGGCCGAAGCTTCCCAGAGGAGGATGAGGCCTCCTGTGTGTGCCAGTGCCAGACCTTGGAGAGAGAGAAGGTCAGAGACAGAGACCCAAAGAGAACATGTCGCGGGGTGGGGGATTAACAGACAATAAAGGGAAAGATGGAGTCAGGCTGCCAGGCGGACAGTGAAGTAATCAGAGAGAAAGATAAAGAAGGTCCAAGAGAGAAGGATGCAGAAAGAAAGGAACGAGAAACAGGGGATAGGGCAAGAGTCAAACGCAGTCAGAGGAAGACAGAAAGAGACACAGACCCACTCAGGACAGGAGGAAGGCGACCAAGCAGCCCAGAGAGAAGGACTGGAGAGACAAGGCCAGGGTGGGCAGGAGGAGCAGAGGGCCAGGTGATGCAGGAAGCCCTGGGTCCTGTCCCCAACACTGGGAAGTGATAGAGGACAGCAAGAACCAACATGATGGAGAAAACTCAGCGGAGAGGAGCGTTGACCGTCCTCTTGGTGAAACCAGAGTCATCCTTGTCCAGCTCAATTTCAGAATCAAGCGAGAGCCCCAGGCCGGCCGAACGAGCTGGAGCAGACACACAGACCGGCTCAAGTTCAACCGCGGGAGGCGGGATGGAGCTGTGAGGCAGAATGGCTGGGGGGGGGGCTCGCGCCTCAGGGGTGGAAAGACCAAGGCCTCGTTCGCCCAAGGTCACAGCTAGGAAATGACGCAGCCGAGACTCAACTCTCAGGCCTTCCCCTGTCCTGACCATCCCTGTCCAGATGGGGACACCCAGCAGGAGCTTCCCACAGGGAGGTCCCGGCCCTGTGTCCAGTGGCCCCCAGGGGCTGGGGGGAGGGACAGGGACCTTCTGGAGGGACCTTTCTCCTGGTCTAGCACCTCAAGGGCAGCCTTGCCCTTCTCTGCGGCAGCCTCTTCCTTTGTAGGGGACCTGTCTGTGTGGATGGAATGGTGGAACAGCAGGTGTCACCCAAGAGGCTGAGCACGGGAGCGAGGGTGGGTGGCTCCGGGCTGAGGGCCTATCAGCGCTTTGTCTTTCGCTGGTGATTCGCTTCCCTGCTTCTCTGGGTAGAATCTCACCTTCCATTCCGTGTGAGTCTTTGCCCTTGACTTTGGTCACAGAGGACACTGTGTCTCCCTGACAAAGGTTTTCACCTAGACTGGGGTAGAGCTCCGTTCCACCCCCAGCACTGAAAAATAAAAACATGAGCTTTCACCTGGATGTAGTGGGGCCAGGACGCATACAGCCAAGTGTGGTGGCAAAGGTCTGTAGTCCCAGCGGCTCAGGAGGCTGAGGCAGGAGGATGGCAAGTTTGGGGTCGGCCTTAGCCACTTAGCAAGGCCCTGTCTCAAAATAAAAACTATAAAGGGCTGGGGATTTGCTCAGTGGTTAAACGCCCCTGGGTTCAATCCCCTGCACTAAAAAGAAAAAATAAATAAATAAAGGAAAACCCAGTTAATAGGAGCTTAAACTATAAAGTCATTTAATAATCTCTAATAAGAACAAAATCTAGAAGCAGAAATTTCTGACTTTCATATGACAACTCAATAATGCCATCAAAGACGCAGCTTTTTCTCATTCTGCTGGTGTTACCGGGCTGGTCTTTGCCTTTAGGCTTATTGCCTGATGGTGGCAAGATGGCTGCTGTGGCTTCTGTATCACGCATGCATTCAAATGAAAGGGATGTGAGAATCTTTCTTCGGGCCACCCTGGCTCCCATCAGAGAGAGAGAAACCTTCCCAGAAGGCGCCAGCCTACTTCCTCTCCCAGCTCGTGGGCGCTAACGGGAGTCCCAGGGCTGCTCCTAGCTCTGAGGGAAGCTGGAAAGCGGGTGTCTGACTTTTTCGGCCTTCCGCATGGGAGGAGGCTAAGGAAGAGGGGTGAAGGCTAGGCAAGGAAGGTGTTGGCCTCAGAAGACGCGGCCCGTCCAGTCTTCAGTGGTTGGTCCAAAGAGCAATCGCAGGGCACCCGGTCCTGCTCGGGGGCTGCAGGGTTGGACTCTGTCACTGAGGCCTTCTCCTTTCCCTGCTGCGTGAACTGACTGGGTCTCCAGTGGGAGAGAAGGAGGCCAATACCAGGTGGGGCGGGGGCGTGGCCGGGGCGTGGCCGGGGCGTGGCCGGGGCGTGGCCGGGGCGTGGCCGGGGCGTGGCCGGGGCGTGGCCGGGGCGTGGCCGGGGCGTGGCCGGGGCGTGGCCGGGGCGTGATTCTGAATTTCCTTACTGAGAATTCGGCCTTTGGATTTCCTGTGCTTTTCTTAAGCATTAGAGTTGGGTCTTTCTTACTCTTCATGTGCCGGCCAGGCCCGCTGGTAGCTCAGCGTTCTAAGCACAGCTATCTTCTTGCTCCCACGGGCCACAGGACAGGGGTGGGCGTCTTCTGGGCTCTTCAGAAGCCCCGAAAGGGACTTGCCTGAGGCTTGAACCCACACTCAAGCTCCTCAAGCCTAGGAGCTGCTGCCTAACCCCTGGGGCAGGTCAGTTCCCAAGTGTGTCTTCTTAGGCCAGACGAGGTGTCCATTGCCAAGGTGATCTGGACAGTCTCAGAGTCCTGCTTGGTCCACCTTATGAATAAGAATAAAGCAGCTGGGAGCGGTGGCGCACACCTATCACCCCAGCAGCTCAGGAGGCTGAGACAGGAGGATCGCGAGTTCAAAGCCAGCCTCAGCCAAAGCAAGGTGCTAAGCAACTCAATGAGACCCCGTCTCTAAATAAAATACAAAATAGGGCTGGGGATGTCCCTCAGGGGTCGAGTGTTCCTGAGTTCAACCTCTGGTACCCTCCCTCCCCCCAAAATAAAGCCAACACTTAGAGCGTGGTTCCTAAATGCCACTTACCTTTATTCATTTAATTCTTATAAAAGTCCTAGCTGGTGTCGGTCATGTTAACAAGGAAGAAATTAAGGCTCAGAGAGGTTGTCGAAGGTCAGCTCAGAATCTTTCTTCAAGTCTTGGTGACTTCAAGAGCTGTCTGTTTCTCCAAGCCCTTGAAGCACACGTGTGAATTGCGTGTGTGTTCGTGTGTACAGTATGTCATGCGTGGTAATGTGTGTTGTGTGTTTTCCGGGTTTCATAGCTCAACAACTGTAATCAACATCTATGTATCTGTCTAAACCACAGGTGTGCAGGTGTTCCACCTGGACTCCTTATTTTTGACATGGAGAGTTATAGGTGAGAGTCCCGCAGCCCCTTGCCCATGGAGGAAACGAATTCTCCCAGAACCGCGCAGCGGGTGGGGTGTCAAGAAACCACAGGGCAGAAAGGGCCAAGCGCAGGTGGCTTCTCTTAGCTTTTAAAATAGGATCGTGTTGGTTTCTGTTGCTGTGATACAAGTTCCACAAACTCCGTGGCTTAGACGATACTCACGGGCCTCTCTCGGGGCTCCAGGAGGCTCAGCCAGAAGAAAGGGGTGTGGCCGGAGCAGAGGAGCCGGACTGGTGGTGAGCAATGACAGAAGATGGCAGAGCCTCGGGGGCCACAGATGGGCCTTGGTGACTGTCGAGTCCACCCGGCTCTGCCCCTCCTGAGAGCAAACCAGCAGGAGGGGACGCCACAGGACACATCTTCTACTTAGTGGCTGTGGCCTTTGGTCAATGACCTGGACTCTCTGAGCCCCCGTTGACCAGCAGCCATCAGGTTCCTACCTAGTGCCAGGGGCTGGGCTCCATGCTGGGCAAAGAAGCATGGCGGGGCTTGTGTTCCAGCCGGGGAAGCAGATTCCAGACAGGAGCAGAAGTAAAAGAAGTTCAAATTGTGACAAGGGCTAAGAGGGGGAAAAAAAACCAGGGTGCTGTTAGTGTGATTACAGGTGGGACTTACCTTGGCTAAGTTACAAGGCATCTCTGAGAATCGTGACTCAGAAAGAAAAGCCGGTGCATTACAAATGAGGAATGAAGAATTGAGAAGAGATTGGTTTACGACCGTGGGGCCCGGCACATAGGAAGTGCTAGTCGGTGGGGGCTGTGGTTTGTATGGGATTCCACGCTAGGGAGATGGTGACCTAGGAAGGTCAATGGCAATGACCACCCCACCCATCCCAGCTGGGTGCAGGGAAGTGGACTTTAACCTGGCCCATTTTGTTACTGAGTCTGTGTCCTTGTTGCTATGGTGACGGGCTGAGTGGTCACAGGCTGGGCATCACAGGAACACAGTGGTGGCTTTGGTGGCTGGTGGCTGGGTGTTCCCTGGTGGCCTGCATGTCCCTCTCACTCCTCCTCAGTCCTCTCCTTTGGCCTCTGGAGCCTCCAGACTCCAGAAGGAGGTAGAGCAGCAGCAATCCCAAGGACACCCCCAGGCGAGCAGCTTCCTGCTCTCATCCCCACACTTGACGGTTTATGAAGTCCCTTGGGTCCCTCTGCCCACTGGGTCTCCGACGGCTCCCAGGGAGAGGAGCGGGTGGTCTGCAGCCTCCTCAGCACCCAGCTGGAAACAGCGTCCCCAGAAGGCCAGGCCCTTGCCAGGTGCTCCCGCCAGAGGGTTGGTCCTCCTGGCCAGGGGGCCCAGGAGAGCCTCGTCCCCTCCGCGGCTCATGTGAGCTGAGGGTGGTGGTGAGTGCATGGGGGTGGACGGCGTCGAGGGCAGACACTGGAGAGCGCGGCCTCATGTGAACCCGCTGTGCCGGGCAGATCCCTGTGCCTGTCCCCTTGCCCACCATCTGCAGGATGACAAGGACGTTCTTCCCCATGGATTACACACCGAGACAGGAAACCAAAGGGGTTTAAGAGCTGACGCAGCAAGAGACACGGCTCGTAAACTGGCCCCTCGGGGTTCCCTGGAAGGCCGCGGGGAGTCTCTTCTCCAGTTCTGCTTCCGTCCTCTCCTGGTCAAGAATCCGGTGCCTTTGCCAAGCTCCTCGGGCCCCTCCAGGACCTTTCGTCCTTCCTCTCCTTCCCACGGGGGCAGCACTCAGGAACCTCATGCACTCCTTCGTTTCTTCTTTCTTCCCCCCAGTTATCCATCCATTTACCCAGCCACCCATCTACACATCCACCACCCACCCAGCCACCCACCATCCACCCATCCATCCACCCACGAATCTATCCCTCCATCCACCCACCCTTCCATCCATCCCTCCATCCATCCACCTATCACCCAGGCACCCACCCACCCTTTGTCCTCAGGGCCATTCCTGTGTGCACGGAGTCGCAGGGTGAGCGAGGCAGGCCCCGGCTCGACAGGCCGTGGATCCTGTGACATGTCGAGGGTGGGGATGAGAGCAGGAAGCGTCGGCAGAGAGGGCGATGGTGGTGGGAGAAGAGGCTTCGACGCTGCGCTTTGGGCTCCGACTTTGCAGGAGGCACTGGAAGTGGAAAGGCAGGAACTCCCCCTGATGGTCCCTGGGATTGGCTGGGGTGTCCCAGACATCTCTTCTGAGTGCATGGCCTTTTCCCTTGAGAAGAGGGGTTGGACTCAGAGACGTTCTAGTGTCTTGGAGAAGGTGGGGCTGGTCTTTGGATATGGCTCCTAACTAGCCTCTCTCTCATCATCTGTCCTCCTAAGAAGAACCTTAAACAACCCTCGAAGCAACCTCGAGGGGTCTTTCTCAGCATGAATCCGATCACCTCTCCTCTGCTCCGCGACCGTCTGTGGAGCTTCACTCCGTGGCGAGGTTTCAGCCTCGTTTTCTGCCCACTTTTATCAGCCCCCACAGCCCCCAGCCCCACACCTTGCCTCACTGTGTCCTGATGTAAGAAGTGTGCTGCTGAACTGTTTCCCTGGAAAGAGTGAAAATATACAGGCCCTGGGTTGCAGCCTTCGCCAGTCTCTGTGGTGTAAAACTGTCCCCAGCTGGACAGGGCAGAGTTGGGGGGAGAGGCAGAGGGTGGCTGGAGCGGAGCTGCCAGCGGGTTCAGAGTCGCGAGGTGGGGCAGCCCCTCCCAGCCCCGTCTCCCTTCTCCACGCTGGGGTGGGGGTGGGGTCACCTTTCTCATGGGACACTGTGACAATGGCATGAGAAGCTGCAGCCCGGGCCTGGCCGCGGGAGAGCGCCATCACCGTGGGCACCACCCTCCACCTCTGAGGCCCCCTCCTGGCCTCCCCTCCACCCGCCCTCCCTGAGCCCTGGGGGCTCCTCTTCCCTGGGGAGGACCATTGGCTCTGAAGCCCCCTGGTGGACCTGTGCCCGCTTCCCCCCCAGTCCTCAGAGCTGGGCAGAGAGCCTGGCCCGGGAGGGTGTGCAGACCCTTCTCTAGGAGGGCGGTGAGATGGGGCAGGGGGCAGGAGCAGCGAGCCTCAGATGCGTGTGTGGGAGGGGCGATACCTGGCCAGGTGTGCGCACCTGGAGGCCCAGGTGGTCCTCCTTCCTCCCGGCTGAGAAGTCGGGCCTGGCAGCCGCTCTGGGGACAGGCTTGCCCGCCGTGGCAAGGCCAGCCGGGTGGCGGCTAGGAAGGGCCTGCGGCGGGCTGGGCGTGGTGGAAAGGAGTCCCGCCGCCAGCCGCGGTTCCAGGCTGGGCGAGTAACAGCGACTCCGGGGTGGTTTGGAGCCACCGTGGAGGGGCCGGAGGGAATTTTCTCATTTCTCATAAAACCTTAATCAGTGTTAGTCACTTCTAGTGATCATGGGGACTTAAAATAGCCACCGGCAGTGAGCCTAAATGACTTGCCCACGGCTGCTCTGTCTGTCCCTACAGGGAGCGGAGCTCATGACAGACATGCAGCCTCCTCGCCAGGCCTCGGGCGACTCTGAGCTCACCGAGGGCGGAGGCTGGCCCCGCTGCGTGTGGGCAGGATGTCCCCGAGCCGGGCTTTGATTCTCATAACTGGGGCCACCACGGGGTGAGGGTGGAGGGGTACCAGCACCTAGCAGGTGGAGGTCCAAGAGGGACAAGGAGGTCCCCACAACCAAGCCACCTCCAGCCCAGATGTCACCAGCGCTGGGATCGAGCGCCCCTGCTGGGCACAGGAGATTCTGAGTGCGCCGGACACAGGGCCTACAGATGGCTCTTTCCGCCGACCCCCCAGGAGAAAGCTGGGCCTGGCGGGCGGGGCTGTGCCCCTGAGGATTCAAGGGACATTCGCGGAGGCGATTTTATGTCCAGGGGACCTCAGGGGTCATGCCTTAGGCCCTTCTTCTGCCAGCAGGTGGCTCCTGGCCACGTTCTTTCTGCCGCTTGCTCTCTGTCTGGCCGGTCAGGGCTCTGGAGAAGAGGCTCCTGTGGTCAGGACATAGGCCACAGGGCACCAGGAGCCCCGCCCACCCTGGCCGCGGGAGGGAAGGTCTGGAACTGCTGCACAGGGTCAAGGCCCGCTCAGCCCCTGGCCACTTGAGTGAGCCTGTGTAACCACCCCGTGCCTCGATTTCCCCCAGGAACCTGCCGTGAGGATGAGATGACTGTGAAGAGGGCTATGGTCAGACCTGGGCGTGGCATCAATGAGACCTGGCTCTGCCTGCCGGGGGCTCTCTGTGGCTTTTGAAAAGTCCCTGGTGTCCTCACTTTCAGGTGTAGGAGGCTCCAGTAGTACCCCCGTCCGAGGTTGTGCTGGGGACGGAGAGATGAGCGTCTGAAAGAGCCCTGCCCCGAGCCTGGCACTCAGAGCCCCGGAGACACCCTCCCCACGGGGGTCAGTCGGAGCCTTGTTCTGCTCCCAGGGCCCAGCGGGTCCCCCGGGCAGAGCAGGTGGTGGGGGGTGCTGCTGATTTCTTCCACCCTTGCCCTGGCCAGGCCCAGTCCCCCGGGAGCCATTGGCCCCTGTGGGGACCTCTCTGTTTGTGCAGCCGGTGGCCTCCCGCCCGCTGCTGCCTGGTTTTCTGGTGAAAGGGCAGCGTCCCCAGGTCGGGGCAGGGCCTGCGGCAGGAGGACCTTCGGCTCTCGGCTCTCGTTTCTGCGCCCCCCTCCCCTTCTTCACCCTCCGTCCCTCCTGCTTCCTGGCCGCCCGGCTCCTCCTCTTCCACTGTCCAGGGTCCTCCGACACCACACAAAGGCCCCTGTGACTCCAGACAGCCGCCCGGGGCTGGTCTGTAATTCAATTATGGCGAGGGGCTTTCTCCCTCCCCTTCCTCTCCCTTCCTTTTTCTCTTTCTCTTTTCTTTTTTCCTCTTCTTTTTTTTTTTTAAGATCAAAAAAGACAAGTCAGACCCTGTGACCTCAGAGGACCCGGTCACTGAAGATTCTCTTCCTGGCTCTCACCTGGTGATGAAGCCCCCGGGTCTCTCCCCCAGCCTTGTTGGGGACTCTTTTCTTGGGCCTCCCACCCGCTGTGGGGACCCATGTAAGTTTCCTGCCCAAGACATAATGGCTGTCCCCTGTGTCCGTCCAGTCCAGCCCTGGGCGGCTTCTGGTTGGCCCTTGTCTCCAGCAAGGCCTTGCTCCATTTCTGAGCCTGAAATCTGCAGGGAGTCGCTGGCTGGAAGACTGCAGGCCCGATGGGGACAGGGCAGTGGCTGGGGGGCGAGAGCCCAGGTGGCATCTGGTGGTGGCCCTCTGCCTGTTGGGTGGAGCCCAGGCCCCTGGTGGCCTGCACGTGACAGTTCTGTTTTTCAGGTGTCTTCCCTGAGTGTCCGCCAGGTGCCTGGGGCGCTCCTGGGCCTGTGGACACACAGGGATAGAATCTTCTCTGGGCCTCCAGGGGTTTGGAGGAGGTGGCCCTGGGGGGTCCTTTCGGCTGAAAGCAAGGAAAGCCCCCAGAGATGCCGCGGGAAGCCAGGTGACAAGGGAAGCTGTTTCTGTTTCCTTTTTAGTGACTATTTTCAGAACAAATAGAGTCTTTGAGGCACAGACTCTGTCCTAACCCCACGAAGCCCCTCAGGAACTTGGGGGTGAAAGCTCCTCTCCCCAGGCCAGGAGAGCGGCTGCCCAGGGGACGCAGAGAGCAGGGGCCAGGCGTCGGCCTCCCACACGGTCCTCCAGCAACCCCGGAGGGCCCATCCGCCCCCAGGACCTCACAGAGGCCGCCTCATCTCCAGGGGATCACGGGGATCCTGTGTCCCGAGGCTCTCCTTCCCCACCTGACCCCCTGTCACCGTGGCCCTCAGTCCCCATTCCTGGGGTCCAAGAACGAGAAGAGGATAATGACAAGCTATGGAGCAGAGAGGGACATGGAGTGACACTGGAGAGCAAGAAGGACCGACGGGTGGTGGCCCAGACGGGGACCTGGCTGGAAGTCCCTCAACAGCTCGGAGGACGGCAGAGAAGACGGGTGCTGTTCCCATCGGCCCAGGGAAGAGAAGGTTCCAGAGACGGCTGCTCTGCCTTCCCACCTTCCTGCTTTTGCCCACGCCCCCCTTCCCCGAGTGCCCCCCCAAGGCCCCACGACCCCGGCCTGCCCATCCTTCACTCCTGGCCAAGGGCGGCTCCTCCATGAAGCCCTCCGGGTCCGTCGGCCCTGGGAGCTGCGTGTCCTCCTTCCCACCCGCTGTGCACTGCCTGGTCTGCTCCTGGGAGGTGCAGGGCTGTCCCGCTCCGTGTGGGGACAGAAACACTGGTCCCAAATCACCGGGTCAGGACTGACTTCCTCACTAGGGGACCCTCTATAGCACCCAGCACCCACTCCACTGCCGTGAGTGGAATGAACCAGTAGAGACCAACAGCAGCAGCCGGCCCCGTGCTGGGGGCGTTAGTGCCTCGTGTCCTTAAATGAAGCCTCACAGAGGCGGAAAACCTGGGGACTCTGGGAATCGCCTTGCGGATGATGAAACAGAAGCCCAGAAAGTGCAGAGTCCCAAAGCCCACTAGTTGCAGAACTTTATCTTCTGGGTGCCCCCGAGCAGCAGGCCTTGCCTACGCGGCCAAAGCAGGGTGCTTTAAATGCTCAGTCCTCAAACAGCAGGGATGTTTATATATATATAGCATTGTCAGGGATGGAATCCAGGGCCCTGCCCACGCTAAGCAGGTGCTGTGTCACTGAGCTACACTCCCAGCCCCTCCATGGAGGACAATTTAAAAACTTGTAATTGTCACGTATTTACTCCAACACGTGGTAGAAAAAATACAATCCACACCGTCAACCTGTTATTTTATCAGTATTTTTGCATAACACAAGGCCAAAGAGGTATTTGAGTTTTTAAAAAAATATATCAGCACATTAATAGGAATGAATTTAAAGCAAGTACTAATTAATAATACCAATTAAATAATCGTTTGCATGCTAGACGTTGCTTCAGAGAAGACAGGGGTATCTGGGCTGCATGGCTGGAATTTGAAGCTCGGTCCATCTGGGTCTGAAGCTGCGGCCATCTTGACTGTCCCATGGCCCCTGTAGATTTCTGATTTCATGTCATTTTGCTTTTTGAGGTGCTGGGGTTGGAACCCAGGGCCTGGCACACACTGGGCAAGTGCTCTACCACTGCGTTCACCCCCAGCCCTTGTAAGAGTGTCCTGAGGGCACACGCAGTGCCCCATGGCTAGATGGCAGAGTCTTGGATATATTGGTAATTTACAGATGGAAAGCTGGGAGTTTTCCTGGTTTCAATAGAGTTTGTGTAAGCTGATTTTAGCAAACTTTGTAGCAAAGTTAATACAAGTTATATATATATATATATATATATATATATATATATATATATATATATATATTTATATATAGTATATGCATATTTAATATAAGAATATATAGATGACCCTAATAGCAATAATGAGAAGGAGATAAGCAAAGCAGGCACTGAGCATGCTCTCTCTTTACAATGACCCTCAGCGGCAGGAACCCTTCTTTTATCCACTTTGGAAATGAAGAAAACTAAGATTTGGAGTGGGTAAAGGATTGGTCCAAGTTGATCACAGAAGGGTTTCCTAACAGCCAAGGCAAAAATGGAAACAGAAGGCCACATATGTCATTATCTGTTGAAAGGAAGCATGTTGACATTTGGTCTGGGGAAACGTCTGACTTCCCCAGAAAATTAAAGTTGTTCCCCGGATCATTTTATAAGGAATCCTGTGGAGTGTGGGACTTTTATAAGATCTTTCATTTTGAAGACCTCAAGGTTATGAAGAGTTGCAAGAATAGAACAAACAACTCCCGGATACCCTTCATTTGGATCTGCCTGGTGTCGCATTGCTCTTGTTTTCTGACACTCTTTTTCCGTACACGTGTGGCTGGTAGTTTTCTGAACGGCAGATACTGGTCCTCACCCAGATTTCAACCAAGACTCTCACGTTACATTTAGTTGTAACATCTCTTCAATCCAGAATAATTTCTTAACTTTTCACTGATATTTTTCCAAAGTAGACGGCTTACTTGTAGATCGCCCCCAATTTTCTTTCTTTTTTTTTTTTTTTTGTACCCGGGGTGCTTTACCACCGAGCCACATCCCCAGCCCTTTAAGTTGCTGAGGCTGGCTTTGAACTCGTGGTCCCCTGCCTTAGCCTCCCAAGCCCCTGGGGTCACAGGTGCTCGCCACCTGGCCAGCTTCAATGTCTTTTTTCCTGGTGTTTCTCCCGCAAGCTTTGGGTCATACGCCCTGCACAGCAATATCATCCTTCTCTTTGCCTGTGTACCCATCACTATGGATGTTGACTTTTTGCTCTTGAGTAAGGGGGATCCCCGCCAGGTTTTTACACCCATGTGAAGCTATTTTCCTTTGCAATCCATTAGTAACTGTGGGGAGATACGTCGAAACCATGGAAACAGCCTATTAATCCTCAGACTTTTCCACACAAGCTTTAGTATCGGTGTCCTTCATACAAATTTTTCTAGCAGTGGCTTGATTAATGTTTTTTTTTTTTTTTAAAAATCTTCCCAAGACAATTTCTTACGCAGAACCATCTGGAATATCACCTCTGCTCAGAGACACCACTTTCGACTCAAGACGGATGGAGGGTCCTCCGTGAATCTTTCCTGCTTAGTTGACACAGAGGGAAGTGGGGGGTACTGGGAAGCTTCGGGGGGGGGGCGGGGTTCCCAGTATTTGGGGTGAGCAGAGGCTGCTCCTCTTACTGTTGGGAGAAACAGGAGATGGGGAGGGGAGGGTCGCCCCTGGAGAGCCAGTCAGGTGCACTGGTCTGTTCAGGTTGCCATAGCAACACCTCTGTGGGGTGGTTTTACTACAGACGACAGCTCCCCCGCCTCCATTTTTGGAGGCTGGAATTTCAGGATCAAGGCCCCCCTCCTCGGCTTGCAAAGGCCACTGTCTCCCCTGTCCCCACGTGGCCCTTTCTCTGCACCTCTTTTCTTCTAAGGCCCTCGGTCCTGTTTTATCAGAGCTCCTCCTCGTGCCACCTCAGGTACTGTCCCATTGGAGGCCAGGGCTTTGGGACATAGGCGTCTGGGGGACTCAGTTCAGCCCATAACACCTGGTAGGGAAGGAATCAGGAAGATGGGGGTGGGTGGCCTGAGGATGCGCAGCTCCTGCCCAGCCCCCTCCCCCTGGGGACCCAGGGGGCCACTTATGCCCACTGTGAAGGAGCAGCCGCACCAGGGCAGGGCTCCATGTCCCATTCTCCAGAGGGAGCGTCCCCAGAGCTGTGCAAACTGCTCCTGTCTCCTGACGCTGCTTTCCGGAAGGTTCTTCCATATCATTCTGGGTCTAGGAAGAGATACACCTCGAGGTGCCTTTCGAGGAAGCAAAGCCCTGGCCTGGGTTCTGCGCCCCACGTCACCCGCTCAGCAGCTTGCCCAGATGTGCCTGTGGGCCCAGCCGACAACATAGCAACCCTGAACCTCCAGGGGCCGGTCCTCCGCGGGCTCCTTGGAACTTCCCTTCTGCAGAGGAGAGGCCACCGACGCAGCCCCAGGGCACTCTCTCCGTTGCTGGAAAGACCTTCCTTCTCTAAGCTCCGTTCTTGCGGGCTCTCTCGGGGCACGCTGGGGAGGGTCCTCCCATGTGGGTGGCTCCGTGAGCCTGAAGGGCCCCCGTCCCTCTGTCCTGCTGTCTTGGGCTTCCCTTTCTCCCCCAGTGACCTCAGTGGCAGCCACCTCCGGCCATTTCCCCTGCTTCCCAGTCCTGTGGTTCTGGCCTCGGCTTCGTGGAGTCTGACGCAGGAAGCCCGAAACCCACTTGGGAGGCGTCCCAGGAGCCTTTCTCCTCCAGACCCTCCCGGGTGGTGCCAAGTGGGCGGAGGGGGTGCCACTCTCCGCCTTCCTGCAACTCAGCAAATTGCAATTTATGAGCTTCCATCCACATGAAAGGGCCCCCGATGGAGTCTCTCTGGATTTATTTGGAATGTTGAATTAATTTGGAAAACAAGGGGAAAAACAGCTTGGTTTCAGCCCAGCGAGGGACCGTGACATTTTGCCCAGTCTGGTGGCAGTTTCTTCATGTCCGCCCTGAGCACCGCCCCCCAGACCAACCGCAGGTAGGTGGAGATGGGGATGGAGTTCTGTCCCCTCGCGAGGTCACGTGGTGGGGGTCATCGCCCACACGGGAGGGTGGAGAGAGGTCTGGGCTGGGTGCCAGGGACCAAGGTTCCAATCTTGGTCTCACTGTCCCTTCCTCGGACTGATCAGGGGTGCGGGCTCTGAATCACTTCTGAGGCACCGTGAGCGGGCATGACAGCCGCGACCCACAATCCCTTTCTCCAGCCCCACCCCCCACCCCATGGAGTCCCGTACCCTGGCTGGTTCCCTGCGTGGCTGCTGCATGATCTGGAAATGCAATTCGGATCGTTATCCCACCCCGCTGCTGCACCCCTGGGCGACCCTTGTGGCCTGGGAGTCCCGGCGTGACCTGTCCTCTGTCCCCCTCTGCAGCCGCTTCCTGAGCCACACCCCTGGCCCTCTGCCCACCAGGTCTCTGCACTCCGACACTCACAGGCTGACCCCAGTGTCGCAGGCTTGGCTGAGTCTGTGTCATTGGCCTGGACAGCACTTGGTGGTCCCTCGTTTCTGGGCACCTTGACGTCCATTCTCCCTTTAGTCCTCAGCTCGACCTCTGATCCCTCTGGGGGCTCCAGGGCCAACCCAGATGTTCCCTTTAGTCCTCCTCTGGCACCAAGTTTCCCTCCCTGGAAGCGGTTTTTGGTTATCGGGGGAGCCCTTCTGCATTTCTGCATGGGATGTTAACTTCTGTCTCTTGCAAAGAGACAGAAGTTAAAAAACCGGGACCCTGGTTTTGCTTTCGTCGTTGAATCCTGGGTGTGACATACGGCAGCGGAGCTCAGGAGGCCCTTGGGAATCAGTGGTGGCTGCATAGATGAACAGAAGAACCCCAAAGCGTGGACACTGGTGTCCCTTGTTAAAGTCGTGGGTTGTGAATGGCCGCGCACAGCTCTCTATCAAAGACGGGACGGGACCTGCCCGAGCAAACAGGGGTACCCAAGGCAGGTGGCTGTTTGCTCGGTGGGTTAGCAGCCGGGTCAGTGCCATCTCCTGGGAACAGGATGCAAAGCCTAGACGAGGACCAGATCTTGCTCACGGGTCAGCTGGGGAATCTCAGAGTCCCCGTCCTGGGACTGCTGAGGAGAGAGATGGGAAACAACGTGTCGTCATTTACTCGTGCGCAGTTTGAGGAGAGTCTGCTCGCTCAGCTTCTCCTCCACCACGCTGACAACCGGCTCATCCCGCCCCACTGGAGGCCAGGAGCGAAGGCCTAAAGCCCTGTCATTTCTTCTGTCCTGTGGGCTTTGTTAGCTGGGCTCTTTGGGGGTCACCATTCCTATTTGCAAAGCCTGCTGTGGGGTCCCGTCTTTTGTGTCCAGGTAACGGGGAGCCTCACTCCAGATGAAGAGGTAGGATGTGGCGGAGGGGGCTGAGCAGTGACTGGTGCAGACCCCGGAGGCTGGGCCTCCATGTGTCTCTTCATAGAGGAGGTGAGGCTCAGGAAGTAGGAAGTACATTTCCTGAACATTGGCCTTGGTGATGGGGGTTGGGTGACAGAAGGTCCTCTGTGGGCACATGGGCCCTGCTCGCTCACCTGGGTTCACCTGATCTCTATCCAGTCCGGAGGCAATCATCGCCGGCCACCCTCATCCTTCTTCCCCTTTCTCTGCCTTTTCTCCCCACGCCCAGAAGGATGGGTTTAAAGAGCAAATCAGAACACAGCTGCCCAGCTCCGCACCCAGGTCCCCACACTTGGACACACCCCAAGTCCCCACCCTGGCCCTCCTGGGGGTAAGCCTGCGACCAGCCTCCTCCCTGGCCTCCTCCCCTCCCCACCCATCCCCCATCCTCCTGCTCCAACCTCTCCCCTTCCCTGGGCCCCTCAAACCCCAGACTCACTTGGTATTTTCTGGAAACTCCTTCTGCCTTGACCTTCTGGGCATTTAGGTGTCAGCTCAAATGTCCCCTTTACAGAGAGACCCCCACCCGCCCCTCCCCCGCCAGCCTGTTCTATTTCAGAGTCATTCACCCAGGTGATCTGCTCTGTCTCCTCGGTTCCCCTTCGTCTCCGGCCTTCTCCGCTGGAAGAACACGGGATCCTTTTTGATCTTGTCCACTCCCACCTCCCCAGTGACTGGAAAGGCCCCTGTTTGCTTGTCAAATGTTTGTTGAATGAGTGAATGATCCAAGAGGGGATCATGGACTCCGGGGGGTACAGTCCAGCTGCTATAGCAAGGAGACTCCCCAAACACAGTGGCTTCACACCTGCCGTTTCAGGTTTTTCCCTGTAATAGTCCAGGATGGGCAAAGCCATCCCCAACAGAGGACATGACTCCCAGGCAGCTCCAAAGTGGCTGCACCAGCTCCAGCCACCTTCCAGCCTACGGGGCGAAGCAGGGGCACAGGGCCCAGGCCTTTGGAGGGAGAGACTCTAAGAGACTGTTCCTTTTTTTTATTAATTCTTTTTTTTTAGACATATCCATTATTTAAATTCGTTCTGATTAGCTATTTATGACAGCAGAAAGCATTTCGACTCACTGTACACAAATGGAGCCCAACTTTCCATTTCTCTGGTTGTACACGACATAGTGTTGCACCATACGGGCAGTCACACATGTGCCTAGGGTGATGACGTCCAGCTCATCCCACCATCTCGCCTGCCCACCTCTCCCTCCCTTGGCCCAATCAAAGCTCGTCCATGCTTCCCACCCCACCCCCATTATGGGTCAGCACCCTCTTATCAGAGAGGACATTCGGCCTTTGGTTTGGGGGGACTGACTAACGTCACTTACCATGATGTTCTCCAACTCCACCCATTTCCCTGCAAGTGCCATCACCTATTCTCTGTTAGTGCCGAGTCCTATTCCATCGTGTCTTTACACCACAGTTTCTTTATCCATTCATCTATTGACGGGCACCTGGGTGGGTTCCCTGGCTGTTGGGAATTGAGCTGCTATAAACACTGATGTGGCTGCGTCCCTGTAATATGTTGATTTTCAGTCCTTTGGTTGTCCACCGAGGAGGGGGATAACTGGGTCCAACGGTGGTTCCGTTCCCAGTTTTCTGAGGACTCTCCACCTGCTCTCCCCAGGGGCTGCACCAATTGGCAGTCCCACCAGCACCGTAGGAGCGCGCCTTCCCCGCGTCCTCGCCAGCACTGACTGCAGCCACTGTGACCGGAGTGAGATGGCACCTCAGGGTGGTTCCGAGGTGCATTTCTCTAACGGGGAGAGACGTGGAACATTTTCTCCTGGAGGCAGAGGAGGGGGCGTGGGGGCAGGAAAGATGGTGGAAGGAGACGGGCATCGTCACCCCAGGTACACGTGTGACTGGACCAAGGGTGCGACTCTACTTCGTGTGCCACCAGAGAAGTGAAAATGGGTGCTCCATCTGTATACAAGGAAGAGAGGTGCAGTCTGCTGCCGTGTGCAACTCCTTAGAACAAAACCAAGGACTCACCCAGGAGGGGACGGGCTTTTCCTCGAAAGCCCCCCTCCCTGACTTGCTCCGTGCCGGGAAGGAGCCTGCGGCTGTGCTGCTGTGTAACCGGCCTTGCTCACCACCGAGGGTGGATGGGCACAGGAGTCCCTGGGCAGCAGCTGCCAGGCCTGGAACTGTCCCCGCCCTGGCCCCTCGCTGTCCCCAGACCTATCTGAAGGGCGAGGAAGGACCCTGCGGCGGCCCCTCCCCGGGCTTGGCAGCCAGGAGAGGTGGGGGCCCAGCCTCTGTCTGCAGGAACCGAATCCATGGAAAATCCCCAAGTGGTGTCCCCGCCTCCCGAGCCACTGGGAGGCCGCGGCCAGGAGCCTCGAGGTGGGAGGCGGGAACTGGCGGTGGGACTGGAGCCGCTGGGATCAAACTGACTTTTTGACACATTTTCTGTGGGAAGGCGTCCCTGAGTGTGAAGCCGGCCTCCTGAGCAGCCGGGACCTTTCATGTGGTGCAGGGTTGGTGCTGACCCCCTCCACGGGATGCCAGGGCCTGGGGGACGTCAGACGGTGGGAAGGCAGGAAGCCCCAGGCCCGGGCCACCGGGAAGAACCAAGTCCTCCATGCCTCACCTCCAGGAGGGAGGCTGCCTCCAGCCGGCTCCAGGCTCCCTGACCACGGCACCGGAGGCAGGGCAGCCTGCGCCCCGGGCCAAACTCTGGTCCTGCCATTCACCGGCAGAGTCACCTGGTGAGCCGGTGAGCCCCTGAGCTTCGTCCTCATCCGTGGAACAAGGACCATCAGAGATGAGCCAGTAGGTGAGAAAGCTACTTACCCCCCCCAGCAACACCCCAGGCCCCTACAGATTCTGTCATCTCATTCAAATGTATTATTGTATGCAAAATGATCATATTATTATTATTATTATTATTATTATTATAAAATCAAAATAATTCTGTGAGAGAAGAATTGTTGAGCCCATTTTATGGATGAGGAAACCGAGCCCGGGGCTCCAGGAATACCCAGACTCATTGGCGGACTTGAAGACACAGGGCGGTCAGCCTCCAAAGCCCACGTCCTTGGCCCTGGAAGGAGCCTCCGTTTGTCCTTAACACCATCCCTGGGAAGACAGCTTCCTGACCACCTGCAGCACCCAGCACCCAGCACCCTCGAGGGCCGTCACTGGGGCCACAGGACACCCTATGCAAATGTCCGCATTTCACGCAGGACAGGGAGGCTCATGAGACTAGTAAGGAGCCCAGGCAGGGAGGGTACGCAGCGAGCCTTCGTGGGGGTGAGTGTCCAGTTTCTTCTCTTCTGGGACCAATCTGGAGTGGCCGCCCTGCAGGTGCCCATGGCTGGCGGACCAGTCACACCCCCAAGGGCTTCCCCAGCTGCCCTCAGGTCTGCAGGGCATTCCCGCCAGCCTCTGCGGTTAGACGGGGCCGCTGGCCACTGGTCCAGCCTGAGTGCAGGGAGCCAGGAGGCAGGGTGGGTGGCCCGAGCAGCTCAGATAAGGTTGGAGGGTGGCCCCCTCTGGGCCCTCTGTCCTGGGGTCCCCAGACTGCTCTGTCAGAGCAGAGACGGACAAGCCAAGGCCCAGGGCTGCTGGGCAGGCGAGGACATTGCCTGGCTGTGTGGCCTGGGGCAGGGGCGGGGCACACCCTGACACTCAGCTGCTTCTTCTGTGAGGCCCCCTGCAGACAGGCATGGGAGAGCCCAAACGAGGCACCGGCACCGCTCCTAGTAGGCAGGGAAAGGGCTCAGCCGGCCGGCAGACACCCGCACGAGTCGGCTGCCACGTTATTGTCGACGTTGTTCTCATTCCAGCCCAAGTTCCAGAACCTTCTTCCAGCTAAAAGCCACACACCAAGGGGGATGCCCAGGACTCATTTGATAAACCAGTGGGTCTGCAACCCCATGTTCACTGGGGGGTCGGGGGTTCCTGGTGGTCAGTTCTGCCAGCCTCCGTCCTTGTCTGGACCTGGCTGACCTTGGCCTTGGGGGTCTGCCCTGTGTTGATGGCCAGACCTGGGCAGCGCTAATGGTCCACATTTACTCAGGGAGCTTTTGCAGGAGGCTGGAGGGCTGGGACGGGCTTCCACTGGAGGCAGCTGGGATGGCAGCGCTGGGCAGCAAGACCCTGTCCTCCTGTCTGAGTCCCATGGCAGAATGTGGGGGCCTGGTGCTCTCCAAGCCGAGGCCCTGCGATGGAGTTTGGGGGTTTGGGTTTCAAATTCTCTAACCTGTGTGGCCTTCTGCCTCATGGGCACACTGAGGCCACTTGGAGGTCATGGTCACTCCTCCTCCCCTCCAGGTGCTGGACGACTGTGGGGCTGACTCACAGGGGGTCTCGGCCCCCGGGTGTGGGGGGTCTCTTCAGAGCTCAGCGCTCCTCTCGGAGAAGAGGGGACAGAGTTTCTGGTGTCCTGTGCTTCCTTGAAGAAGAGAAGAGGTCGCCGAGGCTGACCTTGGCTGGTAAGGGACCTGGAGGGTCTGGGACGAGCTCCTGGCTTCCCCAGGCCACTCGGGACCCCCAGGGCTGCCTGTGCCGCAGCCTCGTCCACGCAGCTGAGGGTCAGCCGCCAGCCATGAGCCTCTGCCGGAGCTCAGCACAGCTGCTGGAGGCCCCGCGGCCCAGGAGAGGCACGAGCCTTGATTAGAGTTGTCAGGGCCTGAGTCAAATCACCAGAGTCAATTTCCTCCCCTGGTTCTTGCTGTCAGAATAAATTGGACGCCATTGCCTAACGCTCAGCCGCTTTCCCAGGGTTTGTGGATGCTCGGGGCTGGGGGGGAACAAGAGCCAGGGAGACGGGCCCTGCACGGCAGCCACTGAGGCTTCAGGAAGTCTCAGACCATGACCTGTCCACCCTGGTCACTGTCCTCTCCCAAAGGAGGTCCCGGAGCAGTGTGACCCAGCTGGAAGTCGGACGGTTCCCTGTTACCTCCATCTACTGACGGCCACTCCCAGGGGCCTCCCGGTGGGCAGCAGCTGGAGTCTTCATGGTCCTCAGTTCCAGAGAGCCCGGTTCTCAGCCTGAAAAATGGGGCCGAATCTATCAGTTCTCTCTCTCTCTCTCTCCTCTCTCTCTCTCTCTCTCTCTCTCTCTCTCTCTCTCTCTCTCTCTCTCTCTCTCGTATCCATCCACCTACACACATCGTATATATATTTTAAAAGCTCAGTGGGTGGTTGCTTTGGGGAGAACGTGAAGGGAGAGGACAGAATGGGGCCTGGTAGCATTCAGAAGTTGTCCCCATCCTTTGTCAATGTGTACATCACACAGAGTCACTGAGCTGCACGCTTAGGACTCGGGACATTACTTCATGCACCTCACCAGCGGAGTGACCCGGAAGCAAGTTGCTGTACTCCTCTGAGCCTCAGTTTGCTGATCTGTTCAATGGGATGTGGCTGCTTTGGGCCCAGCCGCCCTCAAGACTCTCCCTAGGGACCACACCAGGGACTCTGGGCCCTTCGTGTCCAATCCCCAGGGCCTGGGACACAGCCAAGGACGGGGGCTTCATACCTGGGTGACCAGGGAAGTGCGGGAGAGCCCTCTGGGAACTCTGAGACGCGGCCCACGTTGAACGTGGAACTGAGCTGGAACTTGACACAGATGGGCGCCCCCCTCTCAGTGGGCAGCGGGTCTGGCTGGTGACCGGGCATCTCCCAGGCAGGAGGACAGCGTAGCCAAACCCAGATGTGGGAAGGAAACCGCCTACCGTGGAGGGCGTGTGTGTGCTGTCACCTGCTCCACAGAGCCCTGTCACCGCCGGGGGTCCAGCCGCCATGCGGCCACGGCCACACCCCATATGGCATCTGGGAGGCCCAGATGGCTGCTCTCGCTGAAGGTCCCACGTCCCCAGGGCTTCTCAGGATTGCCTAATCCCCCAACCAAGCAGCCTTTAATTTATGGGGACACAGTAGTGGCCCCGGGGCCTGAACTAGGAATCAAAGTGAGCGGGCATCACTTACCATCAATGGCCACTCCCGGCGGGTCCCCAGGCCCAGGCACAAGGAGGCCCCGAGATCCTCGGGCACTCACAATAGAAGTCACCAGCACGCTGGCCGCCGTCCAGGGCTCAGTCTTGGAGGAGCCTCTGAGGAGCTGGAGGGGGGTGGACAGCGGGGGGGGGGGGGGGGCTCGGGCTGGGGAGGGAGGAAGTCCCACCAAGGAAGAGCCACCCTGAACCTCTAAAGAGGGGACCGTGATGGGCTCGTGACTGTGTGACAAGCAGCTCTGGAGGGGACAGGGCCATCGCAGGGCCTGCTGGCTCCCAAGGTGTCTGTGCTGCCTCCAGGGGCAGATCTGAAGCCACTGAGGTGACACCAGTGACTGCAGAGCTGGAAGAGGCGAGTGACGCTTCCACTAGAGAGAGCCCTGGAGGTGAGCGACCCCGGCAGGACGGTCCCCAGGCCTCGAGGCCACGGACACAGGAGCTTCGGGCTTGTTGGCGCTCCTCGTCACTTATGTAGTTGTGTGGCCACGTGACTCAATTTTTAATAATGGCCGTTAATCAACCGGCTCCTGATCAGGTGTGACACACTGGTGTGAGCTGGCCCTGGCAGGGACGCTGCCGACCACAGGGGACCTGAGCGGGGCCCTTCACGGCCTCCTCTGCAGCCTCTGGCTGACCCTGGGCAGCTCACGGGAGCTTCCGCCCCACCAGCTGGTGGCACCTGGAGACAAGAGCGTGCCAGTTACCTGTCCCCAGGTGAGGTGGGGACCCAGTGTGGGAAGAAGAAAGAGAGAAGCCCCAGGTGTCGCCACAAGGAGGGACATTGTCCCCAGTTCTCAGTGCTGGGCCTGCTGCCTCCAGCGCCCAACCTTGACGCCCGATCTTCGTGGCCCAGCCTCGGTTTCCCCTGCTGTGGAAGGTGGCGAGAGACAGTCCCCAACATGGGGATGAGCGTCCATGGTCACAGATTGTCCTCATTAGTTTCAGGAGCCAGGTCACCTGGTCCCTGTCACCCCGGCCCCCATGGCACTGTGGAGCAGACTGCTTCTCCCAACTCTGCCAGCAGACTCCACCCCCGCCCGGGGCCCAGGCCTGGCACGGCTCCCGGCTCCCCGGCTGAGGGCTCCTGAGCGCCCGCCCCGCGGCTGCACATTCCCAGACGCTGCAGGGCCCCGGCTCTGCGTTGGATCACTGCAGAAGGGCCTGACACAGGCAATCCAGGTTTGGAGCCCGACACGGGAAAGATCCCCAAGATCAAGTATCAGGCCGCGCACTGCTGCCGGGGACCCAGCCCGGCCCGGGAACAGGGCCAGCCGCCTGCGCCAGCCCGGGGCTTCCCCACCGACACAAAGCAGGCCTGACAGTGGGTGAGGGTGGCCAGCAGGCCAGCCTGGCCGGGTGCCAGCGAGGCCCAGGGATCTCCTGGGCCACCCCAGGATCTCTGCCCCGCCCTGCCACCCTCTGCCTGTGAGGCCACATCTTTCAGTGATGGGAGCCCGGCCGGTGACAGGGACACCTCTCCTTCCCCTCCTTGGCCAAAGAGTCTAGTGCCCAGGAGCAGGGAAACTCCCTCTTGTAACTCCCTGTCCTCTCACAGTCCCATCTGCCCCCGGATGGCTTTGTGACCCTGGAGGTTGAGTGTGAGCCACCCACTTGGCCACCTTCAGGAGATGACTGGAGCCCGCTTCACAGGGGGGAAAGTTGGGCTTCAAGGAGGCCCCGGGGGCTCGGCTGGCGGGGGCTCAGCCGTGGGCCCCCATCTCTGCTCTTGGTTGGGGTCTTCTGCACACTGGGGCTCTTCCTGCCCAGCCACCGTGGCTCCCATGAGCGTGACGGGTGTGTGGCATTGAGCAGAGGAAAATTCCTTTCTGTCTCCTTTCCAGAGGGTCGGCGGCCACCCCGAGTCTGGCAGCTTTACAAGAACAGGCTTGTAAACTCAGCAACACTCCATAATCCTTTTTATGGGGCCTGCTGTGGTCATGGACACTCATAGGCTCTCCCAGGCTAAGCCATGTGGGTGCTGGGGGTGAGCCGCCGTGGGAGCCAGGCCCCCATAGACCCACCCAACCCTGCAAATGGCCCAGGGCAGAGGCAGGACCCCCGGCTTCTGAGCAGTACCAGGACTACCGCCAGGGGGCGCTGTGCAGCCAGGGCGGGAGCCTCAGGCCCTGGGCACAATGCCCACCCCCCCCAGCAGCTGCACCCCCAGGACCCCAGGGGGGTCCAAGAGGAGGGGACATATTGTTTTGGAGTCCCCGGCGCCTCTCCAAACCTCGTGGGACTCAGAGTCTCTGAAGGGGGACCAGGGAGGGAAGAACCTGCGTGTGGGGAAGTGGGGGGAGGACTGGGACTGGGACTCACTCACCACCCGAAACACCTGCAGGAGCCCCTGCTGTGGGACAGGCGCAGCTGTCTCGGCCTCCACAAGGAGAGGGTGACCCCAGACCCTTCCCCTCCTTCTGGTGGCTCTGTCAAATGAGACGACCGTCCCTCTGTCCCTAACCCTTTGTCCCTTTGTCCCTAACCAGGAGAGCCTGATGTCTGTAGCGTTCTGGGCTCTCAGAAGGCAGAGGACAGGTCTTGTGGGACCTTAGGACTTGGCCCTGCGTCTGTTCACCTGCCAGGACAGAAAGAGTGAGCCCACGCTCAGTTAGAAAGGGCAAGCAACAGGGTCTGGACGCCCTGAGTTTACGGTCACTTTGAGGCTCCTAAATGACAACGCTGCCTTTTGGAACCTTGTCTGATTTTTTTGGGGGGGTGGGGGGTTCTGATTTAGGTTTTTAACAGGTTGCTAAATCATATGTTCTATAAACACACACGTTTATAAACTGTGGATGAGTGTGTGTGTGTGTGTGTGTGTCTGTGCACGTGCAGAATGAAAACCTAGCTGGATGCTTTTAAACTTAAAAGTAGGTCTCACATTCCTAGTCGTGAAGTGGGAATGATAGAAGGACTTACCTCCAAGAGCTGTTGGGAGGATGGAGTGAAATAACCCACGTGTAGCCCTGGAATGGCGCCTGGCACTCCACGCTCCACACCCGGGGCTATTTACTGGGCACTTTCAAAAGCTCCGTCACACCTGAGATTTGATTGTGTCATGATTTACTTAATGGAGCTCCTCGGATTTTTCTACCTGAAGGAAAGGTCTTTGGAAGGGAAATGTTTCATCATCACCGTGATCAGAAGCTGGTCTCCACCGCAGGAGGACACACAGCAGTAAAAGATCTCACGAGGAAAACAAGTCAATTCCTAAATTCCTAAAGTGGAACCTCCTGGCTTGGATGTTGTGCTACACTTAAGTGAGATGTTGACGTCAGGGAGACGGGGTGAGGGCCACCCACGCGAGAAGTCTCTGGAATATCTTTGCAAAAATACTCTATAATTATTTAGAAATAAAAAAAAGTTCTAAAAAATCTTAAGGACGCAGGGACTCTTTGCTGTAGCCCAGGAGGGGGCTTCTCTCTGCAGAGGGACTGGCACACGCTGCTGTCAGACATCTTAGCCCCGTGCCAAGGCTTCTCGGAAGGGAGGAAAACGTTCCGAAGGGAACTCGGCTTTCCCGCTGTGGGAGTGGAAGTCAGGAATCAGGGACCATCGGGACAGGCTGTGCGTGGGGCGTGCCCAGCCAGGACAACACCGTCCCTGGTGTGGCCCCCATCATCGGCAGGTAGATCTGGAAAGTCCTTCTGGGTCACGCTTTCTCCATTCGTCCAATGGGGGCCTATAAAATAGCATCAGGGGCCGGGCGCAGTGGCGCACACCTGTAATCCCTGGAGGCTGAGGCAGGAGGATCGCCAGTTCAAAGCCAGCCTCAGCAAAAGTGAGGAGCTAAGCCACTCAGTGAGACCCTGTCTCTAAGTAAAATACAAAATAGGGCTGGGGACGGGGCTCAGCAGTGAGCACCCCTGAGTTCCATCCCTGGTACCCCCAAATAGGATCAGGGCTCCCCAGTTAAGAACCACGTAAAGGCACCAGTCCCCCTGAGTGGGGGAGCCCAGGGCTGTGCTCTGCAACCTGGAGCAGCCACCGACCCCCGTTGTCCTGAGACTGAGGGGCTTCCTGGCACACGGACCCCTCCGTGCTAGACCCAGACAGCTGGTCACCCTGAACGCGGCAGCCAGTCGCCACATGTAGCTCCCGGGCACTTGAAACGTAGCTTGTCCAAAATGAGATGGGCCGGGAGCGCACAGCTTTCAACCCGATGTGGAAAACTTAGCGAGAGAAAAAAGAATGTAGGAGCGGTCACTGTGTTTTCACGTGGGTCATCTCCTGCAATGACAATACTTGAGCTACGATGGGCGGATAAAACATCCTTTACATTCATTATGATCATTATTTCAGGGGAACGGGTACTGGGGATTGAACTTGGGGCACTCGACCACGGAGCCCCATCCTCAGCCCTATTTTGTGTTTTATTTAGAGACAGGGTCTCACTGAGTTGCTTAGCACCTCCCCATTGCTGAGGCTGGCCTTGAACTTGTGATCCTCCTGCCTCAGCCTCCCCAGCCTCTGGGACGACAGGCAGGCGCCACCAGGCCCAGCTTAAGTTCATTATTACCAGGTCCTGGTTTCGACCCCAAGTACCACAAAAATAAAAAGTGAGTAAATAGATGAATGAAATCCATTTGTGACATTATATTTCTATTAGGTCACACTGCTCTGGAGCCCTCAGCAGATTCCCAAGGGGGATCTGTGATCCCCAAAAGTTCCAGCCCCGGCTCCCCAAGTCCCTTCCACGTTGGTAAGGGTACCCGGGAGCGTTTCCCAGTGGCCGCCTGGAGGGGTCTTCACGGAAGGCACTGGGGCACCCTTACCTGCAGGTATGGCTCACTCCCCCGATGGCCCTGCCCTCCCCGTGACGCCCCGCCCCCATCCTCGTGCTGATGGGCCTCCCGAGAGGCCGGCCTCCGCCCGCTCTGCGACATGTGATTTTCATTTGTCTAATTGAAGCTAATCTGATAAAGGCAGGAATTGCAGAGATGCGTAAAAGCCCCAGTGAGCGCAGGTCGCGGCCTCATGCAAAGAGGGGGCCTTTGTCTCCCAGCCCCCAGGCAGTGACCAGCCAGGCACCAGGTCACCCAGGGGAGTGGGCAGAGGCAAGACCCAGACGGGCTTCTCTCTGGACACACTGGACTCCCATCACTGCCGTGGCCGTTTGCAGACAGAGAAGCAGGACCATGGGAATGTCACACGTCCCGGGAAGAAAGGGGTGGACCCCAGAGCGCCCCCCAGGGTGGGGTCCTTATGGCTGTCCCTTCACCTGCCTCTTCCAGGCAGTAGCAGCTGGAGGAGAGAAGGGCAGGCAAGCAGAGGAGGCTCCTGACCATGGACACTGGGCTTTCCCAGGGCCGTGGGGTCTCCCAGATCCACCTCCCAGGACGCCCCAGAGAGACCCTTCTTCAGGAGCTAGAACCCTGCCTAGCCCCGTCCCCGACGTGGGGCATGTGACCACCACACCCACTCCTTCCCTCGACTCCTGGGGCTTCAGAGACGCTGGACAGGTCTAGGATATCCGGGTTTTCCTGGCTGTTGGTGATCTTCAGTTTAAAACCCCAACTTCTTCCTAACGTCAGGGAGAGCCGGGCACAGTGCGCACACCTGTCACCCCAGCAGCTCAGGAGGCTGAGGCAGGAGGATCAGCAACAGCGAGGCCCTGAGCAACTCAGTGAAGATCCTGTCTCTAAATAATAAACACAAAATAGGGCTGGGAGGGGGCTCAGTGGTTGAGTGTCCTGAGTTCAATCCCAGGTACCCTAGAAAAAACAATTAACCTTAGCTCCAGGGAGGTGGTATAGGGGGAGAAGACGCTGCCGTCGGGGGGTTAACTAGCCAGACCTATGTACCAGAGGGGCAGGGCGGGCCTGGCGCTCTGCGAGGAGTGTCCATGAGACGGGAGAAGAAAATGGCTTCCTCCAGAGGGTCCCCCTCTCCCGGGGGAGGCCGAGCCCAAGTTCAAGGGCAACTAGAAAGTGATATGGAGCTTCTCAATTCTCAGCCGACAGGGCACAGCCAGGGCTGTCAGAGAGGAGAAGGGGGACAGGGCCGGGGGCCGCGGCGTCGGGTGGAGGGGGAGCTCGGCTGGCCTCACGGAACGGACGAGGCTGTTGGAAAGGGACCCGAGGGCCCAGGGGAGCCGTGTCCTGCTTGGGCTTCTCACGGCGACGTGAACCTGGACAACCCACCCCCGTCCCGGGCCTCGCCTTCCCCAGCCGTGCTACAGGGGAGTGACCAGGTTGGCATCTGAAGCCCCAGAGCGCACTGGGTGGGGGTTCCAGGTGCCGCGCAGTGAGAGGGCGAGGGACAGACTCGTCCCAGAGGGAGTGTGGCCACCACGGTGGGAACGACTCCCCAGAGCTGAAGGAGTGGCCCAGCGGCCTCCCTCACTCCAGCCTCCCAGGGCAAGGAGGCCTGTGGCCTCCGGGGTCCCAAACAAGTGAGTGCATTGTGTGTGCCCAGCTGGGTGCCGGCCAGGGAGGTGTCCTGGGAACTGCCCCTGCTTCTGAGGAGGGAAGCCCCTGGCCCTGGCCTCGCCTGGCGCCGCTGTTCTTGGCTAAAGGACTTGGGGCAGCTTCCCCAGGGCCCGCCCCTGGCCGGTCCAACATCTTCCCCAGGCCGCAGAGGCCCAGACCAGCACAGGGGTGTGGGGGTGGGGAGGGGGAAGGGGAGTTCCAGAGAGAGCTCAGGGGCGTCTGCCAGGTGGGCCGCATCCCCATTGGAGCCCCGTCCCTCCACGGCCTTGGCCACAGCAGCTCCGACCCGGCTTCCAGAAGCCTCCCAGGAAGCTCAGCCCTGGACACAGCCGTGGGTTCGATTCCTGCTTGGTTCTTTCAGAGGCTGACGTGCAAGTGGTGGAGACCAGCGGTTGGTGGGGGCTGTGGCCACCGTAAGCGGGGACAGCCCTCCCGGGTGGAGGAGGTCTAACCTTGGCCTTCTCCGGGCCCATCTTCCATGGAGGGCGCCTGGGGCAGCGTGTCCCTCTCTCTCCCAGCTGGATCTTCTCTGGACTCCTCACTCTCCAATATCATCTCCCACGTCACCAGTGTCACCCCCTCCCCACACTCCAATGCTATCTTGTGACTCCCTGGGGAGTGGGGACCGGTCCCCACTGTTGACTGCATGTCCCTGGCCCCTGGAGGGACGGCAGTGGACCCTGGTGAACGAGTGGTGTGGCACGGGGGCAGGAAGGTGACCCGGCAGGGCCATTACTGGGGCTGGTGTAGCCCCCCGGCAGGCCCTGGGAAGTGGGGCTCACCGACAAGGTGAACAGAGGAGTCTCGTAAAGGACCATCAACCAAGGGTGACCGGGGTCAAGGGAGATGGGGAAGGACAGAGCAGCACGGGTGGGTCAGAGGAGTGTGTCACCCTCCTGGACCTCAAGGGTCACCCAACAGGGACGGCCCGGCAGGGGGCAGGGGCCTGGCAGGGAGGGGACCCGGGAGTGAGTGCCCATCTCCCTCTCCTTCCCCCTCCCGCCTCCCTGCAGCGCCCCCTGTTGGCTGGACCCAACCAGAGCCTGGGCTGGGGCCGGGGCGGGGGAGAGGGTGGAGAAGGCCAGGTGTGTCCAGGCTGCAGAGGGACACGTGCTGTTCCCAGGGGTACTGTTACCGCCCAGAAGCCTCCCGGGCTCTCTGGCCAGGAGTAACCGCAGTCAGCGCAGCCTCTTGGCCTCTTGGCCTCTTGGCCTCTTGGCCTCTTGGCCTCTTGGCCTCTTGGCCTCTGGCCGTTGCTGTGGTCAGGAGTCCGGGAAGGGCTGTGCAGGACACCCCTGGCTTGGGGCCTCTCATGCAGTTACAGACACATGGCGGCTGTCCACAGAGTTAGAGACGGGGGTCCAAGCAGCCAGGTGGGCGTGAGACAGGTCACTGTGTCTCCTAGAAGGCGCTGGAATCCCCGGCCGTCTCTGCACTAGCTTCCTTGGGCTTCCTCACAGCATGGCTGCCTACCCCAGGTAGCCGCGTGGCATGGGGCTCAGGGCCCGAGTGTGACAAGCCAAGGAGGCAGCTCCGCCTTCTCTGACTGACCCTTGAAGTCATCAGTCCCCTCCTTGTGGTCTAGGGTCGGCCAGTCACTGAGGTGCGACAGATTCAAGACCAGGGGCCATAGATGAATATGGAAGAGTTTGAAGACACTTTTTAAAACATGAGAGGATAACTTATAACCAAACATTTCTCAGGTATTAGCCACAAGAGTCTAAAATGACTCTTGGAAGGAGACAGGGACCAAATGAAGCTTCCGACATTGTTAGGAAGTTGAGCCTTCTGAAGGTCTTCTCCTCAGGCACTGAAGGACAGAGGATCAGAGAGGGCAAGTGCCAGGTCTGAGGTCACACAGGAGAGCCTGGACTGGAGGAGCAGATCCTATCTTGAGAGATTCTTGTCCAGGGGTAAATGATTCTTGTCCAGGGGGTCAAAGCCACTCCAGGCAGCCCCGAGAGCGGCTCTTCCGCACTGGAGAGCCCCGAGCTCAGCCTGACTTTATCTACACACCCTCTAGACTCTCCCTGGAACAAGCAATTTGGAGACTATGGAAGCGGATGTCTTTCACTTTCAGGAGAGGCCTGGGGAAGATTGCTTCCAGGTGGCCTCTCCAGGGGCCTCAGCCTGACTGGGCAGCGGCCTGGAGAGCTGGACGGCCACCGGCCTGCCCTGAAGGCCTCTCCCCAGGGCCTCGAGGCCTCCTGCTTCCTCACGGATCCCTCACGGATCCCAGCTGCAGGGCCCCCCCCAGGTCCTCTCTCATCCTCAGGCCAAACCAGCCCCTCCCCATGGGATGTCCATGGAACCGGCCACTCCTGGACCTGAGCTAGACGGTCCACTCTGGCCCCTCTGCCTGCACCCAGCCCCGGGATGAGGAGTCCTTGGGCCAAGGTGAAGTGCCCACCTGGGCTGTGTCCCTGGCTGGACAGCTCTGAGGGTCTTCAGAGTCTGGATTCCTGAGCCTTCTGAGCCTATTTCCGGGCCCGAAGACCCCTGGCCAGGGCTGACCTCCCAGGATCCCCTGCGCTGCCCTGTGAACACCCTGGGCCCTGGGGCTGGCCGAGGGCGGCAGTGTGGCCCCGGGGCTGTCTAAGGGTGGCAGTGTGGCCCCGGGGCTGTCTAAGGGTGGCAGTGTGGCCCCGGGGCTGTCTAAGGGTGGCAGTGTGGCCCCGGGGCTGTCTAAGGGTGGCAGTGTGGCCCCGGGGCTGTCTAAGGGTGGCAGTGTGGTGGGAGTGGCGTGGTGGGCGGGAGGACAGGGCCTCTACGTGTCCCCACACAGGCGTGTGAGGCCCTCGGGGTGCAGGGCCGAGCCAGGGAGGGAGGAAAGAGGGGTGGGGACTTCCATTTGCTCGGGGTCCCTCAGGTACTGGGGTGTCCCGGGCCTCGATCCCTCACCGGCTCTATTTCTTCCTGGTGTGTCCCAGTCTTTGAAATAGAATGTCCACTTTTCATGATGTCCTGGCCTCCCTGTCCCCAGCCGGAATAGACACCGGGCAGGGCCAGCCTTGGGCTGGGTGTCTGCTTCTGAATCGGGGCCCTCTGTCCCTGTGGCGAGCAGCGGGGGCTTCGGTGTGTAAGAAGGTCCCAGCGGGAAGGGACCTCGGGAGGCTTAATCCCCGTCACCCTCTCAGACCTGCAAACTGAGGCCCAGGAGAAGGAGCCTGTCCGTGGTCACACAGGAGAACGGGGTGGCCTGGGGCCTCGCCCCCACACCAAGTGTGCCCCCCGAGTGACCCCCGAGTGACCGGCCTGCCTCCACCTGGCCAGGGGGCTGGAGCCTCTAAGAACAGAGGCCCCGACCCACGCGCCCGAGTGTCTTGGCGGGCCCAGGCGTCTGCGCTCCCGGCAAACAGCGCGGCCACCGGAGCCGGGGAGTCCCAGGGGACGCCTCCTTCTCTGGCTCCGTCTTTCCCAGTGCTGTCCAGCCGAGGTGCCTGTCCCCAAGGCCCCCAGGTGGGCCGGGTGCCTCTCCCAGGCCTGACTCGTGGGGCAGCCGATGCCAAGCTGAGGCGGTGACGCCTGTCCTGTGCCACCCGCTCACTCAGTCAAGTCCCCACCCCCTGCCCCTTCTCCCTCATCGCTGCCCCCATGCCCAGGGGACAGAGCAGAACAGGGCGGCTGAGGGGCAGTGGCCTGTGTCCTTCGTCCCCAGGTGAAAGGCTGCTCCTCCTTCGCACACGGGCGGGGAGCCAGGTGGCCTGGGGTCCCCAGGTGGGTCCCCTCCCGGCTCTGCTGGGAATGGCCGCTGAAGCTTCTGCAGAGTTAGGGGCAAAACGGGCACCTTCCCTCCCAAGGAGGACGCGAGGGACAGACGAATGAGCAGGCTCCCGGTCACCTCCCTGGAACGTCCCCGCAGGAGGAAGGGCCGTGGCGCTGCCCCCGTGGGCATCCTTGACCACGGAGAAAGGCCCAGAAGGCTCCTTGCTCGGGTCGGATGGACAGTTGGCCACCAAGAGCCAAAGGAGGGTGAGAAGGGAAAGGGCTGGTGCCCAGAGCGCTCGTGGGAGCCGGCTCCGCCACCATCGCCATCGCTTCCAAAGGCACCATCGCACGCACCAGGTGTGCTGAGAACAAGGCCCCGGTGACATAATGACCCCACACCACAGAGGGGCAGGCAGGGGCACAAAGCGGGCAGAGGACGCGCAGGTGGCAGAGCCCCGACTGGCACTGGGCGAAGCCAAGGGAGGCAGGGAGGGGCCAGAGAGCCCTGGGCGGGAGCAGAGGTTAGACTCCTAGACTGACAGGAGCCGGCGGGGCGGGGCACGACTGCGTGCAGCCGGAGCCTGGGGGTCAGCAGGTCTGAGCCAGGGTTCTCAGCCCGCTGTCGCCAGGCCTTGCTGTGTCAGGGCTGGGACTGGCTGCTGCCTCTGGCCTGCACCCTGGTGGGACACTCGGGGAGGGTGGGCATCTGCCCTGGGGAGGGGCACAGGGACCACTGAGATCCCAGGCTGCCCACGAGGCCACCTCCCTGGCCCTGGCCCTGGCCCTGCCCTGGCCTCCTGCTGGCCCAGCTGCACTCGCCCCTTTGAGCCGAATGGGCAAGGGGAGGGGACAGCAGGAGGGGACAGCAAGCCCCCGAGAGTGCTTCTGGGTGGTTGGTGACAGGCACAATCTGGCACTGGAACCTTCCCCAATCCAGGTGGCCTCGTCCCAGGCTCACGTCAGGTGCCACCCGGTTCCAGCCACCATCTCCAGCCCTCCTTTCCGCGGCTCATCGCCGCCGTCTTCAACACCCACGTCACCAAATTCTGTCTTTAGTGAGCGTTTTCTGGACTTGACTTTGGCTTGTTGGTTTAGTTATGGTGAAAGAGCCACGATGTAAAATTGATCATCTTATAGCTTTTGTGACGTTCAGTGGTGTCCACTCTGTTGAATTGTGAACAGCTCTCCAGAACTTTCTCACCTCACAAAGCTAAAACTCTGCCACCAAACAAAAACTCCTTTCTTCCTCCTCCCAATCCATGGCAATATCCACTTTACTCTGGGAACCTCACATAAATGGGACTGGATAGTATTTGTCCTTTTGTGATTGGCTCGTTTCACTTAGCAGAATCGTCTTAAGCTTCCTTCTTCCATGTATAGCGTGTGTCAGAATTTCTTTCCTTTTTCGAGGCTGAATAATATTTCATTTGGTGTGCATACCACATCTTGTTTATCCATTCATCTGCCAACGGACACTTAGGTTACACCCACCTATTGGTTATTGGGAATCATGCTGAGAGAACTCAGCTTTGCACAGAAAAATGGATTTGTGCTGCAAGAAACCCAGGGAGAGACAAGGGCAGGGACCCAGAGAGCCCCTTGGAGAATTTTGCTAAGTGATTATTAAGAAGCAAAATTCTCATTTAGCAAAATGTATTCATCTCAAACCAGGTACTTTATATATCGTCTAAAAGAGTATTATTATCTTTCATTTGCAATGGAGAAAATAGGAACTCAAAAGGTGTATGTCACCCTCCTAAGCCCCACAGCCAATAAGTGACAGAGCCTGGCTTTGAATTTGAATCTGTACCAAGTCCTGCATTTGGCCTCTGCCTTCTACTGCCTCCTTCTCTGGAGGTATTTGATTTCTCTCTCCTTGTGGTGGTGAGCTGTACGGGTTGCATGTGTCCCCCTCCAAGTCTAGCGGACAGAGCTCATGTGGGATAGGACAGCCTAGTGGTTAAGATCAAGGGCTCTGAATCCAGGCTGCCCAAGTTCAGAAGGTGACTCTTCTCCTCTATCAGCAATCACTTAGCTTTTGGTGTTGTGGTTGATTAGCGATGTCTGCCCTGGGATCAGGACAGGGCGCAGATGCCTGGATCTAATGAAGCCACAACCTGCCCCGCCCCCTTCCTTCCAGATTCCGATCTTGCAAACAATGTCTGCTAAGGAACTGCAGCCATGGGGCGGGGCCGAGGCTGGGGTCTGAGGCAGGAGCAGCCCCTGGAGCTTTGGTTTCCTTCAGGACAGGAGCCCTCCTTGGCTCTCGGCCTATTTTCCCCAGGCAGCAGGGTGCCGAGGTGTCTGCATTCCTAGCAAACAGTGCAGCCACTGGTGGGTCCCTGGGCAGCACTGGCCACCTGCCGGCTCCAGGTGGGGGGTCAGGTGGCTGGGCCTTCTCCCTGTGCAGCCGGGATCCAGCCGGGGTCTTGGCCTGCTGCCCCTTGCCCAGGGCCTGCCCACATTTTGAAGGCATTTCCGAGGTCCCTAGCGGCCCCTCTCCCCAGGGCTTCTGAGGCCCTGGGCCCTCTCTGCGGCTTCTCCCGGCCAAGTTTCCATCTGAGACCCTGGGAAAATGGTGGGAGACCCCAGCCTTCTGTGTCCTGGGGCAGGACCTCGGCGACCCCAGGCTCCGTGGGTCAGAGCAGCGGGCTGGCCTGCGGCAGGGCTGGAGGTGGCACGGGGAGCGTGGGGGTGGCTTTGGATAGCTCAGCCTTGACTAGAAGGGAGCAGGTAAGTGGCCTCTGTGAATGCATGACACCTTGTGGCCGTGGTGACAAAGTGACAGCGAGCAGGAACATGGATGGGTGGTGGTGTGAGGGGCTGGGATGGGAGTGGCTGTGGGTGGTGGGGAGGGCAGTCGAGTGAGTGACCCTATAAACGTCACCGTGAGTAACCGACAGAGTGGGCAGGCGGGAACCCAGTGGGCGACGGTGCCATCGAGGACACCCTGGGTGACAGGGCTGGTGGCGGGCAGGGGTGTCAGGCTGTAGGTAGAGGGGGTGGCGGGGGTGACTCTGGGACCGGAGCTGGCCAGAGTCACTGGGAGGGCCCAGGGCTTGTCCCCTGGGGGGGCGGTCCCTGCCGGGAGGGGAGGACGCGTGGGTTTTCTCTGCCAGGGGACACTGATTGCCAGCGAAGGCCTCGCCCGCGGCCGGGGAGCCGGCTCCGCGTGTCAGCGATGATCTTTCGCAGACGCCGCAGCGCGAGGAAGTGTAATTATGGGAAATTGCGCTCAGGCGATGGAGGAGCGCCCGGGGCTGCCGGGCCCCATTCCTCACCTGAGCCCCCTGATTGTGGCCGACAGCCCCACATCTGTATGTGCTTTGCAGCCCGAGGAGGGACGAGCACGGGAGCAGCCTGGCTCCGGAGGAGGGGAGGGAGGGGACCTTCAGCTCCCCCTGCCCACTGCGCCCCGCGTCCCCCGGGAGGAGCTGGGGAGGCCGAGGCCTGGGGCACATTCCTGGGTTCTGGGGCGAGGGGGGGAGGTGGGGCTGGCTTGGGGGAGTCGGGGAGAGCGGAGGCTGCTTTTGCTCCTGTCTGCTCGCTTTCCGGGCAGGGCAACTGAGGTGGGTGACGGCTCAGGGCCACACGGTGAGTTCAAGCCCCGCAGGAGGAGTGCCTCCGCCCTGACCCGGCAGGGCTCGCCCAGCACCCGGGCGGCAGGTTGGAGGGCAGCCACCGTTCCCCCGGGGAGCAGTGGGGCTCCTGCCTCCCCACCCCGCGGGCCTCTGCTCCAGCTCCAGGGTGGCTCCGAGGTCCTGGGACTCCTCCCTCATCTTCTCACTCTGGTCCCTGCCCTTGGCACCTCCCTGATGGGGGAGCAGGAGGCGCCCAGCAGACGAACTCCAGGGCCTCTGCTATGGAGGCCGGCTGACTCCTCCGTGGGCCTCCTCAGGCTTCTCCTTCCTGCTCCTGGGGTCACCCCAGAGTGTGGGGCAGCCCCTTCCTCTCCAAACCCTGCTGGGCTCAATTGAGAGTACCGTGCTGCCCACTGCTCCCAGCAGAAGGACCTGGCCCTCCTCCGAGGACAGCTTTCTTCCCACTGGGCACGGTTTGCTCCATCCGTGTGGGAACAGCTGCCCTGCCCAGGGTCTCGGAGGCGCACCAGCAGACCCAGGTTGGGCCAGCTATCTAGTGGACAATTGTACTCTTGGCTTCAACACTTGGGTCAGAGAAGCACGTGTGACACCCCTTCCCCCCTCAGGACCGGGCACTGTGGCTCACGCCTATAATCCCAGCTCCTGGGGAGGCTGAGGCAGGAGGATCACAAGTTCAAGGCCAGCCTGGGCATCTTAGTAGGACTCAGGCTAAAAATGAAAATGAAAGAGGGCTGGAAGAGTAGCTCAGGGGGAGAGCCCTGCCGGCTCAGTCCCCAGCCCTGGAAAGAATTAAAAAGACCCCAGGAGCTGGGAGCTGGCTTTGTCCCCAGGCAGGACAGAGACTGGGAGGCTGTTGGCTTGGGAATCCCGCAAGGGCTTTTCTTTATTGTACAGAGAAGCCCACCTGCAGGAGGAGAGCGCAAGGCCAAGCAGAGGCTTTGAGGTGACGGGGTGCAGGGAGAAATGGATCTGCAGCACCTCCGAACTCTCAGTTTAGTCCTGTCCCATCTCCATGTTCCGATTGTGTTAGCTGATTGTCCGACTCTGCTTGGATAACCAGGATCCCGTCCCGTCCGGTCTGCCAGTGGTGCACGTGGGTCTCTGTCCCTTGCGGCCAGGGCACCTGTTAACTATTGCTGCCTCAGAGCCAGGACGTGGGTGTCCTGGGAAGAACGGGTGAGTGTGGCGGTCAGGGGGAGCAGGACCTGGGTCGGGGAGTCGGGTGGTCCTCGCCGGCCGGGGATGGCTTGGTGGGAACGGTGTGGCCTGGAGAGCTGTGCCCAGGGGTGAGTGAGCACCAAAGATCTAACAGACAACCCCAGCACACAGGGAACGGTCAGGGCCGGGTCCAGCTGCAGCCGCGGGGGGAGGCACGTCTGGGGAAAGGGGAGTACCCCGCGGCCTGGAGGAAAGGCCATCGGGGGTCCCAGGTGAGACGCAGCGGGGGGCCAGCCTGGGGCGGAGGGGCGTGGAGGAGCTGGGGCCGAGCGGGCAGAGGGCAGCCAGGGGAAGCCGAGAGGCCCCGGTGGGAAGCACCAGCCCGCGGCCCATGAGGCCCCTGAGCGACTCGCTGTAGCCACTTTACGTCCCCCCAGGCGCCCCTCTGTGCCCTTTGGTGAACTGGCTGTCCTCAGGAGAGGTCTGCCTGCGTGCCCCGTGGGGGCTGGGGAGCCCGGGCTGGGCCAGCTCGGGCTGGTGCTAAGTGCTGCTGGTGCCCAGCCACGCCTCAAGGGGTTCCCGTAACCCAAGGAGCTGCTCAGGCCACAGCCAGCAAGGAGTGGAGGAGGGACCCCCAGAATGTGGCCTGCAGCTGTCTGTACAGTGACCCCGTTTCATTCACAGGTCAGAGACTCTGCTCCTAAGCACCATCTCGTAGATGGGAAAACTGAGGCTCAGAGGGATGAAGTGTGGGCTCAAGAGCTTTGGGCTAGAAAAGGGCAGCGTGGGGCTCTCACGGAGTCTGTGCCTCCCCACCCCCAGGTCCCCCCATGCACTGGCTCTGGAGACCCCCCACACACACACATTGTGGAGGGACACGTGGAGATTCCCCCCCTGCTCCAGAGTCAGGATCTGCAGAGCTGCCCTCTGTGGGGCTCTGGGGTTGGCCCGTCCCCTGGCCCAGGGTCAGTGTGGTCCTTGGCGGGTCCTGCAGTGCCACCTGAGATCTGCACCCCACCTGCCAAGAGATCACTGGCTGCTGTTCCTCAGGATTCAGAGTCTCGGGGGAGGGCGCTCCGCCCCAGGACACGATGGTGACAGCACTCACTTGGCAGCTTCTGGTTTGCTCTTGATGGGTCCGGCTGGGCAGCCGTGTGGCTGGCCGAGAGCTCTGGGCCCTCGACTCCCTTCCCCGGCCTGCCTCTAGGCTTCCCAGGGCGATGGGCGAGTGCTGACCCCGCAGGAAGCCCCTCTTTGCCCCTCAGTCGTCTGTGGCTCTGTTTACCCACTTTCCCGAGAGTCACATCTTGTGACCTCCTTGCAGCCAGCTGCCACATCAGCTCCTGTGACCACATTGTCCCCCAGAGACTGCTCTCTCACTCCAGGCCGGAAGTAGGCCGCTCCCCGTGTATGGCCAGGAGAAGTGGTTAGCTCTCCCACGGGGCGCAGGACCGAGGCTGCCTGTCCCCTGCCTGTCCCCTGCTGGCTCGTCTTGGGAGCCCAACCACGGTAGCCCCTGTTTGCCAGAGGAGGAGATGGCTACCTGGGCCGGCTGCTCCCTGCGCTTGTCTAGGAGCCTGGGACTGCAGGCACGGAGCGCTCCAGCCCGGAGCCAACCCCGCACTGCTCGCACCCCTCGGCCCCAGGTCCCTAGGGCCCGCCATGTCCCCTGTGCCTCCTTGCTGTGGAGACTCCTCCACCCACTGTGACCATATCCGTGTTGCCATGGTAGGTACTTTCTGCTCTGCATCTCGAGTTCCCCCACTCCGTAAACTTCAAAGGGACCATTAAAATCCATTTTACAGAAGAAGAAACTGAGGTTCTGAGGCGTGATGGGACTTTCTCATGATCCCGCCAGCTAGTGGCCCAGGCAGCCCTTGGCGCGAGGCCCGTGGGGCTCCCCATCCTCCAGCCACATTCCAGGCAGGCCTGAGTGGCCGGAGAGGCCCCCCTGCCTCCCCTGCCCTCCTGGGCTGCTTCGCATCCTGCTGGATTCCTGAGGTGTCAGGCCTCATTAGAGCCCCGCGGCCGGCGGGTGTGGAGAGGGAGTTGACAGGTATACAATCCACGCGGCTCCCTTCAAGTCATCAAGCTGTCTTCAGGAGAGCGTGCCGGGAGGGACGCCGGGCAGAGCGTGCAGGGAAGCCTAATCGGATGCACATTAGAACCACGCTGCTCCCTCGCTTCTCTCTCCCGACCTCCAACAGGAGGTCGTCAGCTGGGCCAACTCTGCAGTCCAAGCAGGGGCCACCAGGAACCCTTGACTCTCGGTGCCGGGCCAGCATCTGAGTGCTTGTGACAGAGGACCGCAGCCTGGCGAGGCTCCCCAGGACCAGTAGCTCTGCCTCCCTCCGCAATCCTGGGGAATCAGAGAGCTGGACTCATGACACAGTCAGAGCTGGCCAGCAGGTGGGCACCTTGTCACCTCGGGGAAGACCCTGTACCGTGAGCTGCTGCAGAGAGGGAGAAGAGCCACCTCCCCCAGGCAGCTGAGAAAGCTCCATTCCAGCCTTTTCAGGGGCCCTGGCCACCAGAAGTGGTCATGTGACCAGGGCCAGCCCATGCAGTGCTCCTGCCCAGGCCTGGACTCAATCCTGGAGCAGAGGCGGGTGACCCAGGTAGCAGGGGTCTCTGCAGGGTGCCTGGGGCAGGAGGTGGCTCAGGGGAAGCTGCTGGGGACTCCATGGCACGGCGGGGGGTGGCTGCAGCTGCCAGGTCCCCTCTCGCCCTGGCGCTTTCTCATGGCGGACCTCTAGCTTTCCTGGCAGCTCTGTGCGCTGCGCCTGTTCCGCTTCAAGCAGCCAAAGGCCGCGTCAGAGTGTTCCTTTTTAGCTGCGAGCTTCTTCTAGAAGGTTCACGATGGCTGTCGGAGCCTTACGGCAACCCCTCGAGGGAACCTGGCTCCTTAGACCTACTTTACAGACGAGGAGACCGAGGCCCGGAGAGGTCCAGGCACAAATCCCCCGAGTGTGAACCCCGTGCCTTACCAGGAAAGGGGGCTTTGCAGACGGAAGGCGAGGTACGGATCTTGAGGTGGTCCAGGCGGGCTCCCACACAGGGGTCTTTACGAGGAGGCCTTCAGAGCTGGCTGAGAACAGAGGAGGGGCCAGAGCTGAGGAACGCAGGCGGCTTCTGGGGTCGCACAGCCAGGGGTGCGGATCTGCCCCCAGAGCCTCCGAAAGGACCGGCCTCTGATGCTGGACTCCTGACCTTCAGATCTGCAAGGTTAATGATTTTTTTTTTTAAGCTGCTGCACTGGTGTGATTAGTCAGATGGGCGATGGGAAATCATACAGGCCCATAAAAGTTCACCCCCTTTGTGATTCTCCAGGACGGCAGGCTGTGGAGAGACGGGAACTCGAGAAAAACTGTCACCGTACCCCAGGGCCGAGCCGAGTGCACCTCAGGGTTGCCGCTCGACATACCTCCGTCCAATATCAGCACCAAGGATAAGGGATCCCTGGTCCCCTGGAGCGCCTGGCAGCCAGGGAAGAGGGGGATGAGGCCCGCTAGCCCTGAGCCCAAGGAGGGGACCCAGGAAGCCCCAGGGGGTCATACAGGTGGAGCTAAGCCCACAGCTGATCGAGTCACCCCGTTCCACTCCCTCAAACCACAGCACCCGCGGCCACACCCCCACAGCAGGGGAGGCCAAGAGAAGAACCTAGCAGGAGGCCCTCTTCAAACAGGAGACCAGGCTCACTGCTGCCCGCTGCTCCCCCCCAAGCTGCCAACTTCTCCTGAGACCAGGAAACCAGCTTCAGAAGGTTCCAGCATCGCTCAGCCCCACGCCCACCTGTTCCTCTAGCACCGGGGCCCGCCAACCTTCCGTGCCGCGCCGGGCTGTGCTTCCTGCTCGTGGCCACTGGCCTGCGGGCCGCTGCCTCCCCGGGCCACTGCTCCCCCAGCCGGCGGCAGGAGACGGGCCTGCAGGACGCAGCAGCCATGTGTCCCTCAGCCGCCTCTGCCCATCTGTCCTGTAGGACGTGGTCCTGGGGACTCTTCCTGGGCTCGGCCCAAATGACAAGCCTCCTTCCTGCCCGCTGCCCCGTCCTGTCTGGGAAGCAGCTCCTCAGGCTCAGCCGGGAGCCCCCACCTGGTGCCCCGAGGCTCTTACGCCTGGCGCTGTGTCCCGGTGACCTCCTGTTCCTCCTTCAGAACCAAGATGGCCACAGACAGCCGGCACCAGAGTGCTGCCCCGGGTCCCTGTGGGGGCTTGGCTTCTCTTTCCCTCTAGACAGAAGTCCCCCGGGCAGGGACGGTGTCTCTGTGCCTTCTGCACCTGTCACAGTGGCTGTTCCAAACACGCCACACCCCTCCCCTGATGACCACCTTCAATCCTCAGGGCACCCCAGGAAGTTGTGCCCATGTCATCGAGGAGCAGACTCAGGCTCAGAGAGGTCAAGTGTCTCGACAAAAATCCCAAAGGTAGCAGGTGGCAGGGCGAGGGCAGGATTTGAACGGCTCCAGCCGTCCGGCTTCAGACTCCATCTCCTGAACTCACCGCCCTGAGGAACACGTGAGGCCTGGGAGCTGAGCAGACTTTTAGCATCAGGTTAGCATCCAGCTCAGCCACTCGCTAGCTGTGTGACCCTGGGCAAGTTATCCAACCTCTCTGAGCTTGATTTCCTCTTCTGTTGATGAAGAGAAGAACCATGAGTAATCAGGCAAAGCTCGCAAAGTGCTTAGCACAGTGCCAGACACAGGTCACCATGGTGCCCGAGGTACCCGGCAACCCTGGGGAGGAGGATACAGGCGGTCGATGGTAACCATGGTAACGGTGCAGCAAATAGGATGATAACAAAAGGGCCGCACTGAGTGAAGAGTGCACCAGGAAAAGGGAACGATCATCAGTTTCTGGAAGATTCCGCACGTGGTGAACCGGGTGTTGAGGAAGAGTAGATGGAGCAGCAGAGGAGAGGCCACCAATCTGGAAGCAGAGAGGACGGGGCACGGAAGGAGCCAGGTGCGAGCCTGGGGAGGGCGGGGGGAGGGACGGGCCCCAGCCCAGGCACAGGGACGCTGGTGGCCCTTAGAGAAGGTGGGGATCCCCATCCCCACCCACCTCCTGGACTGCTCCAAGCTGAGAAGGATCCGGAAATCAGGGCCCAGGCCCCGCGGCTCCCCTCCTCCTGCCTCGGAAGGCCTGGTGCCCGTCTGCTCCACAGTTAGCAGCCATCCCCGTCCCCCCGGGGGGGGCCTTTGTGTGGCAGCAGGAGGAGGAAGGGCTGGTCGGTGCCAGAGGAGCCCCCAGGGCCACATGCTCCGTGTCCCCCAGCTTGTCTGCAGAGCGCAGGTGGGTGGGAGGCTGCTGAAGCCCCGCCACCCACCGAGAGGCTCCCAGGGCTGGCACGGGGGGCCAGGCACCGCGGGAGGGGAGGGGCGCGGCTGTCAGCAGCGGGAAGCCATCCAAGGCGTCCAGGAATAGCCCGACCGCAAGACAGGGAGGCGCTGTCTAGAACCTCGTCTTCCTCCCGTGGAGGCACACGTGGGGGCCGAGGTGTCCAGGGACTGCGGGGGGCAGGGAGGGGGCAGGGCTGCTGCCCAGGTACCAGCCTTCCCTCCTGTGCTCCTTCCTGTCAGGGCACCCTCAAGCCCATGTCCTTGATGAGACAGCACCCGCCAGACAGGGCCCAGGGCTTTATTGTGTAAGTGAGACCCCCGGCCCCAAAGAAATGTTGGCTGAGCCCGGATCCCTCCACAAACCACCGGAAACACAGAGACTTCAGCTTTTCCCCAGCTCTGGACCCCCGGCTCTGGACCCCACACATTCTCTTGTTTGCTTGGTAAATAAGGTGGAGGGCCAAGGTCAGGCATGGTTCCAGGAATGGGCGCCAGGCCTCGATCTTGCACCTCGTTCCCGCCTTCCACAGGCAGAAGAGCGACAGTGAGCAAGGACGTTCAGACCGACAGCAGGTTCTTGGGGACAGCAGTAAGTGACACGCAGACAACAAGCCTGGGATGGCAGCTGCCTCCGTGGGATGCTCAGGGAGGCCTCTAGGAGGAGGGGACATCTGAGCGGGTCCTTTGGTGGGGACAGGCAGCCAGGGCAGAGAGCTGGGTGGGGAGGGCCGCAAGCCTGGCTGGCCTCCAGGTGCAGAGGCCCGGGAGGACCCAGGGAGGGAGGACACCGGCTGCCGGGCTGCAGTGGGCAGGGAAGGGGCATGGATGGGCAGGTGGGCAGGCGGCCAGGTGTGCAGACCAGGCGGAGCCCTCCTGAGGGAAGGGTTCTGCACTGGATTGTGGGTGGAAGGGGGCCTGGGACGGGGGAGACAGGGGGCGTGACCTGCCGTGTCTGTGAAGCCCACTGCAGCAGCCAGCCTCTGGGTGCACTCCTCTCCGGCCAGTCAGGAAGCCGCTGGACAAGGGCCGACAGCAGTGGACGAGGTTCTGGGAGGGAGCTAATGTGGGCTGCTGATGGGAAAGAGTGACAGGTGGCCGGAAGAGGGGGACCGGGGACGGGGACTCGGGGCTGGGTGCCCCAGGGCACACCCGCCATCCCAGCTGCATGGGAGCATCGCAGGTTCAAGGCCAGCCTGGGTGACGTCACCCGACCCTGTCTCCATCAAAACAAGAACTGGGGGTTTGAGCACAAAAAGGCAAAGACTCCGTGTCCCCGACAGAGTGGACGCTGTGAAGGAGTGGCCACGGGGAGGGAAGGGAGGAGGGAGGGACGTGGGATAATGGGACCCCCAAATCCAGTTCTGGAGCTCTGGAGTCCAGCAGGGGGGCTGCCGTAAGGGAACGGAAATCCTCGTCACCTTGATTCTCTGGCTCTACCCTGTACAGGTCCCAAGTGATCGCACCAGACCCTGTAGACAGGTACCACTTTAAATCAAAATAAGGATTAACCCCCCTCCCCAATAAAGAATGACTCTGTTCTACTTTGATGCCGAGTGCAGCTTCAAAGAACTCTTCTTGTTTTTGTATCAGAGATTGAACTCAGGGGCACTTGACCCCTAAGCCACACCCCTGCCCTGTTTTGTGTTTTATTTAGAGACAGGGTCTTGCTGAGTGGCTGAGCGCCTCACCATTGCTGAGGCTGGCCTTGAACTCTCCATCCTCCTGCCTCAGCCTCCTGAGCTGCTGGGATTATAGGCGTGGGCCACCGTGTCCAGCAAAAAGAACTCTTGAGGTTGGTTTTAGGTCCGTGAGTGTCTTGATAACTATGACTTATTTCAGTAGATCTGCAACACTGAGAAGTCCCTTGCCTGAGTTCTTACAACGCTGTCACCTCTCCTTAAGGCTTTGTCCCCGTTGATACAAAAATCTGATGGCCAAATGAATGGTTTATGCTGAAGTGAAGTATTGCTTCTTATCAGCCGGCCGATGCTCTCTGCTTGAACGTCCTGTTCCACTTTGACCCATGGAAGAAATAGGAGCATCCCCGGGGAACCCTGATTCATTGTCGGACACAACTGCATTCGGCTTTCATTTTAGGAGAGCAGAGAAACTTGTGGAATTACGTGGCTACAGTTCACTTGTCTGCCGTCACATGGGAAATCCTGTGGCCTTTATTTCCCCGATGGCAGGAGTTGTAAGGGCCGTGGGCCTTCCTGGCCTGCTGTGGTCTCTGCCAGGATTCCCAGAGCAGGTCTCCATGGAGCCCCCGGGGCGAGGATCAGGCTGTGGGACGGCCTCGGCCCCACCCCTCACTTCCCCAGAGCTGCTCCACTTTTATCTGCTTTGGGTTTTGAGGCTCTGGGCCTAGCCTTCCTCGTAATAATAGATCCTGTCACTCAAAACCATTTTTAGACTCCTGATGGCTCCATGGTCTAGGTCACTGTCTTTGAAGAGGACAGTCGCGGGCTCTGGGCATTATTGCCTGAGACACTCTGAAAACTACAGGCTCCTGTGTCCCATCCACAATTCCACTGCCCCAGCTACTTTGGAATCTGTAGTTTTCCCATATAAACCCCAAGTTGTGCTCTTCGAACTGAACATTAAAATTTGAAGATCATGGTTTGGTTCCAGAGCTCGATTATCTGTCTCGCCTGAAGGGGAACATTTTAGGGGGCATCTTGGATCAATGGTGAGTAAATCAATCTCTGTTTATTTATTTTTTTAATTGTCACTGGGGATTGAATCCAGAGGGCCCTGGGCCACGTCCCCAGTCCTTTCTTGTATGTTTTATTTTGAGACAGAGTCCTGCTAAATTGCTCAGGTCCTTGCTGAGTGGCTGAGGCTGGCCTCCAACTTGGGATCCTCCTGCCTCAGCCTTCTGAGGTGCTGGGATTACAGGTGTGCGCCACTGTGCCTGGCTTGGTCTTGGTACTTTTGACATGGGTTGAAACAGGGTAACTGTGGATTTGGGACTCCCTGAAGCAGTTTGTGGTAATGCCTGCGGGGTTCACGCCTATTATCTCATGTACTCGACAGCAGTAAAACCATATTAAATAAGAGTTTTAGGACTGGGGATATGGCTCAGTTGGTAGAGTGCTTGCCCGGAATGCCCAAGGCCCTGGGTTCAATCCCCAGCACCACCAAAAATAAAAAAATAAAAAAAGTTTTAGAGCTTTGAACTGGAGCTTGAGCAGGGGGTGGAGGCTGGTGTCCATTTGCTGCTGGGGGTGAAGGTCACAGCTGGGCCTTGCCCATCAGGGAGCTGGACGTCCAGGGGTGGATCAGGCTTGAATTTTCAGAGGGCTCAGGAGGTGTTTTGGGGTGCAGGGAGCTGCTGTGGGGTGCAGGGAGGCAGTGGGGTTATCAACTCTCCACACAACACAGCGGCTCCTCTTATGGTTTGGATCTTAAACATCCCCAGAGGTGGTGGGTCAAAGGCCTCGTGCCCAGCCTCTGGTGCTAGAGGGCGCAGCCGATGGAAGGGAGTTAGGTCATGGGTGAGCCTGGAAGGGGTTTGGGGACCCCAGCCTCTTCTTTCTGTCTGCTTCAAGGCCTCCGTGAGATGAGCAGCCTCCTCGGCCATACCCTTCTGCTGCCAGGCGCTGCCTCACCACGGGCCCAAAGTCCCTGGGCCAAGTGACCATGGACTAAACCTCAAACTGGGAGCCAGAAGAAATCTTTTCTCTTCATATGTTGATTATCTCAGGTATTTCGTCACAGCATTGGAAAACTAACACAGCTGCCTTTATCTGCTTTGTATTATATTAGGGCCCTACGGAAGATGTCAACCCCAAAATGTTTTTCACTGATTCAGAAGAAAATGAGAAAACTGTTTAGCTTGGTGGCTGGCAGTACAGTCGTCACTGTTTCAAAGTCCCTTCCACAGCTCACGGGTTGGGATTGGCACCAGTGGCTATAAGCAAAGGGGATCCTCTGATTCAGTTTCAAGATGGCCAGCTTGAGCATCACAGAACCTTCTAGAAGGTTCTAGAAGGTTTTCTGGCCTGAGGCTGGAGGCGCCTCTCACACCTGGGACAACGTGGATACAATGGACCTGCGGGCTTCCTTCTGGGGGACTTTGTCATCTTGCAGTTTTGTGTTACAGAAAGTTTCAAAAGGACACAAAAGTAGCAAGGATGCTACCAGATGCCCATGGGCCCTCCGGGTTCGGCTTCTTGTCCATCTTTGCTGCGTCTGCGGCGTCCACCTTTTCTTTTCTGGGCTCCTGTCCTTTGGTCCCCCTCCCCCTCCACGCATGTCCCCAACCATTTTTAAACAAATCCCGGTGTGTTTAGTCCTTGGGCTTCTCCCGCTTCCCTGAATACTTCCAGAAACAGCTCCGTGAACGTCACACTGTCCTCCATCTCAGAAGGTCAGCAACGATCCTTTGGTTTTTATAAAATGCTCAGTGCAGGTCAAATTTTTCCAGTTGTCTCAAACATGTTCTTTTATGCTGTTTTATCTAAATCCGGGTCCCAACAAGGTGACGTGTTCCTTAGGGCTGTTTTGTCTCTTAAGTCTTCTCACCTTAAACTGTTCTCCTTTTTCTTTTTCTTTAATGACATCGTGCTGTGGTCTGAACGCCTGTGTCCCCACCCCCAGGTGACGGCGTCAGGAGGCAGGCCTCAGAGAGGTGGTCAGGTCACGAGGAAGGAGCCCTCGTGAATGGGATTAGTGCCCTTCTACTCGAGGGCCAAGAGACCCCTCACCTCCTCCACCGTGTGAGGACACAGTGAGGGGACAGCCGTCATGAACCAGGATGTGGGTCCTCACCAGACGTCAAATCAGCCGGTGCCCACTTTTTGAACTTCGGAACTGTGAGCGATAACTTTGTGAGCTACCCAGCCTCTGGTATTTTGTTATAGTCCAAGCAAGCCAGACGGACACTTGTGGATGAGGACAGCCAGCCACCCCACAGGAGGCCACCTCCCTCCTGCCTGGGGATTTGCTTCCTCTTGACATCAGTTCTCCTCAAACCTGCATTTCCCGTCATCTAGAAGCTAACTGTGAAGAGTTGATCAGATGCTGTGCCAAGGCTCTTGGCAAGAAAAGTTCCCAGAGGTGATGAGTTCCTCTGACTCTATCATGTCACGCTGGATTTCTATTGTTTTAAAGCAAAACAATGGAGTAAGAGAGGAAGAAAACCTAGCCCCATTCAGGGAAGAGGAGCTTGGTCAGATTCCAGTTGGTCTGGAATTTATTATCCGTTACTGTAATTCCAGAAACCCGACCAGTTGGAGAGCCCCTTGGGGTGAATACATCCTCCTTTACAAAAGGCAAAGACTTCTCGGAACCTTGGGACTCTGGCAACCACTCACACCTTAGTGTGAACAAGCCCCATCACCTCCTTTTCTTCCTAGGTACCTAATTAAAATGAGCATATCTGAGGAAGAGGTCCTGGTGGTCTCTGTGGCATGCCACAAGGAAGACAATACCAGGCAGCATGAGAGTCCGGGGTACTGGAGAATGGGCTTTGGTGGTGACCGGCTTGGATGACTGCAAAAGAGACCAGATCACGTGGGGTCGGCAGCAGGAAGAAGAACCGTAGATGGCGGCTGGGAGTGGGGTCAGTCACAGTGATGGGCTCTCAGGGCAGAAGAGAGTCCCAGACCCCCCTAGGGAGCCCTTCCCCGAGAACAAGGCACACACAACTTGAGCCTTCGCTGCACACTTGGAATTAAGGGAGAGGAAACGTGAGCCTCTAATCAAACCACCTGCTGAAGTCCCTGAAATTTGATCTTGGCATGGTTAGCTAAGGACAGCGAAGGGGACACCCTTGTCCCTCTCCTTCCTTCTTCCCGCCTCCCTCCCAGCAGTGCTAGAGCTCATCTATGGGCAGGTCGTCTGGGGCCAGCCTGGCCCTAACAACCATGGGCAATGTTATTTTTTTGAAATAATGGACTCCAAGTTCCTGCGTATAAGTGTTGGCTGATCCCGAGTCCTCCCTGTGGAAATTGGCAAGAAGGGATTTTGCATGGTCATTCTTCTATCTGCAAGGTGCGGTTTGAGGAATCGGGGACGGTCAACCAGACAGACGAGGTCCTTCTCTCAGTGAGCTCGGGGGGTCACTCTTCAAGTAAAAGGAAGATGGTGGCCAAGATGTCAAACCAGACGTGCATCTGTGTACTTCTGGGATGGACCTGTGAGTTCAAGATGGTCTGCTTCCTACTTCTAGGACATTCTTACGTCCCCATCGACCTTCTCCCCACCTGCTAAGTACGGGTCCCTCCCAAGTTTCCGTGATTCCCTTGTGTTCTTCTTCAAGATGTTTTGCTTCTGAGCCCACCCACAAGCTCACGCTCTGGAGCCGTGGACCAGCCATGCAGGGACATGTCCTAAAGCCCGCAGAGTCCACAGGCTCATTAGGTGACAAGAGTGACATTCAGAGAGGGTTAGTGGCTTGGCCAAGACAACCCTGTGAGTGTAAGGGCTGGATGTAAATCCATGGTGACTGCTTCCAAACACCACGTCATTCTGAGATGCTCACACTGTCCCCTCTGTTGGGAGTCACCCCTGCTCCAAAGACTAACTTCCCCAACCCCCAAGAAGAGCCGTCCAATGGTGAGCCCTGCTGGCTCACATGATCCTTACCCACCAATCAGACTAGCCCTGCTGGCTCACATGATCCTTACCCACCAATCAGACTAGCCCTGCTGGCTCACATGATCCTTACCCACCAATCAGAAAGCACCCCAGCCAACTGTCAAACCCTTCAACCATTAAACTGTCATAACTGTCAAACCACCCCCAGCTCTATAAATATGCAGAGCTGTTCCTCAATAAATGGGCATTTTCTCCAAGGACGAGCCTTGATTGTTCTTTCACCCTCCAAGTCCATTTTACAGATAAGGAAACTGAGGTTCATCTGCCCATGCGTGGCCCTAAGCTGCTATGGTAGAGCGTGGGCCCAGCTGGATTTCCAGTGCCACGTTTTTGTGGCATGATTTTTGGATGGTGATTGTGGGCTCCAGGTGCTGCTCAAGTTGAAGCCGCTCACCCTGGGCCTCCTGGTGTCCGGCCCGAGACTCACTACCCTTGTCCATGAAGGTGCCATGATGACTGCCTGAGGAGGCTGCCTTCCAGGGTGCAGGCTCCAGGGACCCACCCCTTCCTCCAGCGACATGGCACCAGGGACGGGGACATCTACACTCCAAGAAGAGGACGCTGGGTGGGGGTCCAGTGCCAGCCTTGTCTGTCTCCCCTCCACGAACACCTTCAGTGGTTCCACGTTGCCAACCAAATGACGGCACGCCCCTCACCCTGGTATCCAAGGCTGCCCCAGGATGGCCGCACCTGTCCTCCCCGCCGTGCCCCTGGGTCTGGTCAGGCGGCAGTCTCTGCACCCTCTGTCCCTCCTCCCGCCACTCCCTGCCCGCAATTCTCCATCACCTCTCCTCTGCAGGATTTCCATCCCTCCAAGTGAAGTTCAGGTTCAACATCCCCGGAGGTGCCTTCCCTGACCGTTCCGGCTGGACGAGACCTCTTCCTCCTCGACCTCCTGGCGTTGGTCAGGGACATTTTTGATAACAAGCAACAGAAATTCAGCTCATAGCGTCAGCACCTAAAGGGGAATGAATGGACCCATGTCATTGGGCAATCCAGGCCTGGACCAGGTCACCTGACCCGTCCGTCAACTCACCCTTGCCTACTGTGGATGGAGTGCACTGCGGTGGGAGGGCAAGGAAGGGGAGAGGGAAGACGGTCAAGGTCGGCTGCAGCCGGGTGCCAACCCAGCCTCGTGGGCATCTGCCCTGGTGGGAGGGTTGAACCTGCCTGGCGTGGCGTGTGCCCTCCCAGAGCCGTCACTGAGCCAGGAGAAGGGGACAGTGTTCTTGGTCAGCAGGCGTCATGTAATGACCTCATGGGCGGGAAACATGGACTGTGATTGGCACCTGGCCAGTGATGTGGTGGTGATGGGGGCAGCCAAGGAAGGGCGTGTGGCAGACGAAAGCAAGTGTCTGTCCTGCCACTTGATCTTGTGACGTGCGTGTTTTGTGTCTGTAACTCTCTTTGCACGAGACCATGAGCATCTCACACACCGGACTTGACTTCCCTGGGGACAAGGGACTGTCTCATTTCTATCTGCAGCCCCCACCTGGCATGGGGTCTGGCCAGCCTTTCTAGTTGTGCATAGAACCATCTTCCTCTGGCATTGACCTTCCAAATTACTCCTGGGGGGCGGGGAAGAGAGAGCGGGGAGAAGCAAGTTCTTCACCCGGTCCCTGGAGTTCTGAGATCCCTCCCGAGGCGCCCATGGACAAGGACAGAGGACCATCAGGGAGCTGTGTCTTCCTACATGTGCCTCTATTTGTTTCCCACATATTGAGATTTCTTGTAGAAAATGTTTTCTGTGGCTTTTAAGAGTTAGAATACCCCTGGGCTAGGGGTGGGAGCCCCACAACCATGGGTTCTTTGAGCAGTTCGTCATTCAAGGGAGCCATGATCAAATGATCGGGACATTTTGCTGGCTCCAGCCCCTTCTTGGAGATGAAGAAGGTACTCGAGCCTTTTAGATGCTCTGAGAAGTCCTGAGGACAACACCTGCTTGGATATGTTGGACTTCCTGATTCCCAAAATGGCTCCACCATAAATCTTTTTGTTTATTAAGTACAATTAACACCTTGAAGAACCAGAGGGACCCAGACTGTGAACCCCTAGACAGGGGATCGATGGCCCCTTCCAGCCCTGCTGGTATTGGAACCACACGGGAAACGGCTGAGGGACAGGGTGAGGCCCCCAGGCAGGAGGACTGCAATCACGGAGCAGGTGACTTTTCTACAGTGGCTCCCAGACACTCAACCTGCTGTGGAAGGTGTGAATTGGGCTGAATTTGTGTGTGTGTGTGTGTACCAGGGATTGAACCCAGAGGTGCTTACCCACTGAGCCCTATCCCCAGCCCTATTTGTGTTTTATAGAGAGACAGGGTCTCTCTGAGTTGCTTAGCACCTCGCTTTTGCTGAGGCTGGCTTTGAACTCTCAATCCTCCTGCCTCAGCCTCCTGAGCTGCTGGGATGACAGGTGTGGGCCACCACACACTGCCCGATTTTCTTACATCATAGTAACAACACGTGTCTAAAATCCTAAAACGGTGTGCATCCTTTGTCCTGGCAGTGCTATTTCTAAACTTTATCTGAAGGAAATTGTGACACAGATACTCAGAAAGAATGGACAGACACCTTCCTCAAGTCTTGTTCATTATCCTGAAAACTGAAAACCATCTTAGTCTGAAAAAAATGGGGGGCGCCCCTGCCATGGGAGTGAGTGACCATTAACTACAACATGGTCTAGCGAGGGAGACCGGGGACGCAGGCTGGGCAGGAAGCGGGCTACACAATAGGACCTGGAGCTTTGGAAGTAGAGTCGATGCCATTGTTATTCCAATCAGACCTCTGTTAGGGCTCCCAGAGGGGTCAGGCGGAATGACCGCTTTGCAACTTTTAATTCAATTGCAAGTTGATACTTTTGTGAAACATAATAAAAATGTGGAGGCCAGGTCAAACTGCTGCAGAACCCTCTAGCGTTGCTGGGCTTGGTGGTGCCGGCCTGGGATCCCAGTGACGCGGGAGGATCCTGAGTTCAAAGCCAGCCTCAGCAACTCAGTGAGGCCCTGTCGCTAAATAAAATATAAAAAGGGCTGGGCTTGTGGCCCAGTGGTCAGCTCCCCTGGCTGGATCCCCCTGGGTGAGGGGAGAAGTCTCTAAGCGCTGCCTCTCGTTCTCTGTACTTACCTCTCCGTATCCCGGGAGCAGACGGGGTGCGGACCTCAGCTGCGCTGGCCACTGTGGCTCCTTATTTATCTGTGTTTCTGCGGGGAGGCAACCGATGTCAAGAGTGATTTTCCTCCACGTGGTACCTAGAGGAGCTCACTCTTGTAGCTTTTCTCACCTGTTTTTCAACTTCTCCACAGCACAGTCACATCTCTTGGGTCAGAGGGAGCTGCCTGCTGGTGACCTCGGTGACCAAGGCACGTTCTAGTGTCCAGCCAGGACCCCCGTCTGCCTCTGTGGGACCCGACACCGGACAGCAGCTCCCTGCAGGCAGAGCTGGGCCTGGCGCCTCCGTCCCTTCCTCCGGCCAGCCTCATGCTGGTGGAAACACAGACGCTCAAGTGTGTCACCTGGAAAGTGCAGCCCAAGCCAGCACCAGGCCACCAGACGTCACGTCGGGAGCTGGCGCTGAGCCGGGTGGCAGGCCCCAGCCAAGGCCCCGGGCACCGTCTGCGGCTCCACAGCGGGCTCTGGGGGGTCTTCCCAGGGTCCCCCACCCCGCCAGGCCTGCGGGCAGGAGAGGGCGGTGGGGCGCCCCTGTGGTTGGCCGGGGAGGGCGGCCCTGCCATTCCTGCCGTGGAGGCTGCCAGGGGCTGGGCTGCGGCTGTTTCCCGGGGAGAAGAAAGGGCAGGATGAGTGTCCCAGACGCCAACAATGGGGAGGAATGCAGCCCTGCTGGGCGCACAGGCCGCTGGCTCTGTGTCCCCCAGCCCCGCGGGCATCTGGGGGCTGGGCAGACCATGCCCGCATTCTGGCCCCAAGAGGGAGCGAGGGTGACGCTAAGTGACTGTGGGCCCCCTGAGTCCTCCCAAGTCCGGGCGGGTCATGGGGCTCACAGCTCTGGGGTGTAGCGGGTCCCCGAGTTCTGCACCAACCCATTTGCTTTACAAATGAGGACCCTGAGTCTCACAGCAGTGAGGTGACAGGAGGGATCGAGGCCACTCTCCAGGCCTGGGTGGGCTGTCCCCTAAGATGGCAAAGTGGGTGAGACGGAATCTCGTCGGCACCCCCCTCACACATTCAGGGAGCCTGGCCCGTCCAGGGGCCCTGACGCAGGGAGGGAGACTTGGCCTGTGTGGCCCCATGCTGGAGCCGCAGCTGCCGGGCTGAGACTCGGCTGGTCCTCTGTTCCAGATGGGCCAGGACTGGGCAGGGCCGGGGATCAGCCTGCAGCGGAGCCCTGGCTTCCAGAAAGGTCCACATCTTGCCTGCTACCCGGGCTCTGGCGGGGCACCCGACCCCCAGGCTGCCGAGGGCCTGCCAGGCCTGGTCTCTCTCCACGCAGCCTTTGAGCTGACCCGTCCTCCTGTAGAGCCGCTTCTGAGCGACTCAGAGAGGAGGACCAGGGGTGGTACCGTGGACGGGACAGGGAGAGGCGGAGCTGGGCCCCCATCTCTCCAGCCTGGGGACGACAAGAGGAGCCCAGGTCTCTGGCTGGGAGCTGGGGTTACGAGAATCTGGCTCAAGTTCTTGGAGAGACAGCAATAATAGTCAAGTGAAAAATAAGATTTACAAGGGCGACCCCACTTTGTAGACACGTGTATGGTGACGTGTGTGCGCGGGCGTCCCTCTCTGTCCTCTGTACCCAAAGGCACCAGGCGGGGCAACCTTCCCAGGGGCACAGGCTGCCCTCACTCCAGACCCCAGCCACGAATTCGGAGGCCCTTGGGGCTGGTCTCACTTGGGACCAGAGAGCCACCAACTTGGGACATCTCCATGGACCCTGCATTGGTCAGTTTAGTGACCAAGATACCCGAAGAGAACAAGGTAAAGAGGAAAGGTTGATTCCGGCTCACTGTCCAGGGGTTCCGTCCCCGGCGGCCTGAGTCCCTTGCCCTGGGCCCACGGTGGGGCAGACATCCCGGCCAAGGGACACTGAGCACCTCCCGTGACTGGGAAGGAGACGGGGAGGGGGTGGGGAGATCACCCCCAGGCTGGCCCCGTGGCCACCCGCTCCAGCCGGCCCACCTGCCTGCACCTCCAGCCGGTCAGTGGCCTCCAACCAGGACGGACTGTGGGTCAAGGTCCCTCCTCCTGGGTCTCACCCCAGACATTCCTGCCTTAACAAGGGGCTTTGGGGGACACCACGCAGCCAGACCACGACCGGCTCCATCCACTTGATAATGTACTAGAAAGACTCGGTGCCGAGGGCCACTGCGGTTATGATTGAAGTAACAAAAGGTCAGAAATGAGGAGACAGAGACGTGAGGGGCAGAGTCTGAGGGTTTCCAAGTTTCCAGCACCATCAGGAAAGTTTGCCCTGGGAACAGCAGCCAGGAAACGTCCAGAGCTTCCGGCCCAGTGTCCACTGTGGCTCTGGAGGACTCGGGCGTGACTGACTGAATCGCGGGGCTGTGGCTGAACTTGGTCTCCAGGCCCCAGTCCTCCAACCCCCTGGTGCTCCCCATCCCGAACCGTCCATCAGCACCAACTTGCCAGGGGACCGCCACGCACCCCTCATGGCAGGAAGTGTCACGTGTGGTCGGAGGGTCCCACCGCAAGTGGCCCACACTGGGTTCCCTTGGGAAAGTCCTGGCATCTGAGGTCACCTCCCAGGAGCCAGGGACAAAGGCCAGTTAAACCCGTGATTACACAAGACGCATGTGACATAGAAAAAGAAACGGGGCGAGCTCCCGCCCCATGTGAGTAGCGGTCCCCTGGGGACACTGGAGCCAGGGGAGAGGACGTCGCCATGCGGTCACCAGGACCCCTCCGGGTTCTTCCCAACACGTGCCAGGCTGCATCTCCAGTCTCCCCTGAAGCTGGCCGTGGCCGTGGATTTGGGATTGTGGCCAAGGGAAGGTGAGCAGAAACGAGGCTTGGCCCCTCCGCCCCAGCCAAAAAACACAGGCACCCCGCGATCGCCCCCCTCCTTCCCCACCCACTGGTGGAAACAGCCCTGTGGCCCCAGAGATGAAGGAGCCACGGAGGGAGGCTCTGAGCTCCCGAATCATCAAGAGGAAGCCAAGTCCCAAATACCCTGCTCGCTCTTTTGCATGAGCAAAAATGTTCTTCTAGATGTTAAGAAACTAAAATTTGAGCCCCGTGCAGAGGTGCACACCTGTCAGCCCAGCGGCCCCGGAGGCTGAGGCAGGAGGATCATGAGTTCAAAGCCAGCCTCCGCAAAAGTGAGGCGCTAAGCCACTCAGTGAGACCCTGTCTCTAAATAAAACACAAAAGAGGGCTGGGGATGGGGCTCAGTGGTCGAGTGCCCCTGGGTTCAATCCCAGGTACCAAAAAGAAAAAAGAAAGAAAGAAAAAAAGAAACCAAACTTTGGGGGTTGCTTCTGAACGGCAGGCAGCCCCCTGAGCAGTGCAGGGAAAGTGCCCTCTGTCTTGACGCCATCGTAAAGGCAGATTCTTGTCCTAAGAACACAAAGCAAACACTAAATGGTTTTTTTAATGACAACACACACACACAAAATAAATTGATGGCTCAAATAGAGGCCCCTGAATGATTAAAAATCTGCTCTGGGAGGAGATTCTAACAGAAGGACTTTGTAGCCCGGAGAAGCGGCTCTGGTGGAGCCTCCCAAAGCTGTTCTCCTGGGTCAGGGGCTCCCCCAGCAGGACAGGAAGTGGCAGGTCTCCTGCCGGGGACAGGCATGGTCCCCCAGGGGTGAGGACAAGCTCCTGGAGCTTCTCCCCAAGCCTGCTGCTCGGGTGGCATCCCTGGGGCTTCTCCCACTCCCACAAGTCCCCGTGGCCTGGGTCGGCGTCCTGCCCAGCCCCTCTGACAAACGACTGGCCGGTCCCCGGGGGTCGGGAATCCCTGGCCTTCACTGTAGAGGTGGGGAGACCGAGGCCAGGGCTCAGGCACGGAGCCAGCCATGTCCTCAGCCCCAGTGTCCCTCCCGGGGCAGTGCTTGGATGGAAGGAAGTCTGGGGGCCACACATGTGTCACCAACCTCATTGCCCCGTGACCTTCACCGGGAGGTCTGGGACACTTTGGCTAAATCAAACACTTGCTGAACACTGTGATTTCTTCCCACCACCACCACCACCACCATCTTTCCTGCTCTACTGACCAAGTTCAGAGAGGTTCAGGAACTCTTCCAAGATTGTAGAGTGAGGAAAGAGAAGAAATTGGATTTGAACCCAGATCTGGAACCTGACTCGCACTTTCCATTGTGCCATCCTGCCTCTCTTCAGGCAAACTCCAAACAGCGTTCACAGTGATGAAGTACAGAAATGTTAACCCATTTCACCTCAGCACCTCCAATAAACCCCCATTTAGTAGATGAGAAAATTAAGGCAGAGAGACGCAGGATGACCAGGCACCACAGCAGAGCTGAGGTTTGAATCCAGGTCGTCAGGCCTCTGAAAAAATGTACAGAAACTTATTAAGTTCCATGTGTTAGTCAGTTTTCCATCTCTGTAACAAAACACCTGATGTCGTCAACTTAGGAAAAGAAAAGGTTTGTTGTGTCTCACGGTATTTGGGGGTTTTGGCCCTTAAGGGTTGGGTCCATTGCTTTGGGCCTGCGAGAGGCAGCGCATCATGGTGGAGTGCAGCAGATTGCCCACCCAGCACCAGGGAGCAAGACAGAGCTGGCCAGGGCTCAAAGGCACACCACCGCCACCCGAAGACACCCCGACCCGTCCCACCTCCTGAGTCCCCACCACCTGCTGGCAGTGCTTCTCAGGGGTCACGCCTTTCACACGGAGGGCCTTTGGTGGCCTCTAGGAGCCACTGGGGATCCCCAGCCTGGCGTCCCGGGGAGCTCAGGCCTGTCGCCCACGTGCCCTGGGGCAGCTGTGGCCACACAGGGCTCTGCCGGGCTCTGCCCTTGCTCCTTCCGCTGGCCACAGTCACCTGTGCCATCTGCCCATCCTGCAGACAGAGGCCTGACTGCTTAGGGCCCTTCCCTGGGGGACACTAAGCTGAGCGCTTGACAGGAGCCAGGCCGAGGCCCACACATGGCCTCCTGGGACCCCCAGCAGCCCGGGGGCAGGTGCTTCCTCACCCTACGACAGAGAGGAGGCAACAGAGGCTCGTGGCCACCGGGCAGCCCCGTCAAGGTGTGCAGCTGCTGAGTGTGGCCTGTGCTGGCCGAGCTGGACGGCGGTCCTGCTGCTCAGTCCCCTAGAAGACAGGACGCAGGCCCCACCACGCGCTCGGCCTCAGACACACTGGGACCCCATGGGCACCAGGCGGGCCGCAGAGGCAGACCCCAACAGCCACTGCCCTATGGCCACGCTGAGTCCCGGCCTGTCTTCACCCCGAAGGTCCGGCCTCCAGCCTTGGCCTCCTCGTGGGCCTCCAACTGATCCCTTCTTGTGAGGGACCTGAGATGGCTCTGGAGGCCCCCAGGGCCGGTTTGTAGAGGTCAGCCTTGACCCTCGTGGAAACGGCACCCCAAACCCAGCAGGGCCACTGTGACCCAGGTCCCAAGGTGTGCAGTGTTTATAGACAGCAGAGCCCACTAGATGCCACCGGAGTCCCAGGACCTCCCCATGGCAGCCCGGCCCTGGCCTTCCACCCCCTTCCCATCACCTCCCCAGGTCCTCCCAGGCCCTCCCCCACGTCCTCCCCCACATACTCCCCAAGGTCCTCCCCGATCACCTCCCCAGGTCCTCCACCATCACCTGCCCAGGTGCTCTCACGGGTCTTCCTCCAGGTCCTCCCCCAGGTCCTCCCCAGGTCCTTCCCACACCCTCCCCACGTCCTCCCCAGGCCCTCCCCCACCCTTCCTGCCAACCCCAGCAGCCACCCAGGCCCTTGCTGGACCCTGAACGGCAGATGACCTGTTCAGGGAGGACACGTCCAGTAAGATGAGCCCAGCAGGCCGCTCCCAGACAGGAGAGAGTGGGGCCCAGCTCAGGGGCCTGGCTCAGAAGCCTGGCAGTCTTAGCCAGGAATGTCCCCTAGCAGTTCAGAGTCACAGGAAGTCCCAAGTCCCTTGCTCGCCAGGTGGCAGGTCCTCAAACCAGCTTGGCACTAAGACCTGGGGTCCCTGCTGGGCAAAGGGGGACACAGTCCCTCCCTCCTGTTCCCCCTGTCCTAACTGGGGAAGCAGGTAGAAGTGACAGTGATGGTGACAGTGACGGTGACAGTGTGGGTAAAAAGAAGGACTGAGAAGAGGAGGAGCAGGATTGGGTGAGGCTGGAGGAAAGGAGTGGGTGGGAAAGCCAGGAAGGCTTCCTGGAGGAGGCCACATTCTGTCACGTAAGTAGGAGTGAACCGAGGGAGGTGACAGAAGAGTGGGGACCCTGGTTTGGAGGCTCTGGAGGGGGTGAATGAAGTCCAGGTCATGGGGGCTGGGCTGGAAGACCCTGCCAGAGGGACAGGGAGGCAGGTCAGGCCTGGACGGGTGTGTGCAGGACCCAGGTCCTGACCACTCAGGGCACCCAGGACTTCACACAGGTCCCTGTGCCTAATGGGCAACTTGCTAAAGAACAGCAGGCCTAGTGACCCCTCTTACCAGAGGGTAGGAGATGTCCATCTGAAGTTATTCTTTGTCTATCCCTTTGGGATTTCCAAAAATGTTCAATAATTTATCCAAGTGATCAGCTGTTGTTGAAAAGTAGGAAAATACAGCCACAGTGGTTTGGAAATGTCCTCTTATTTATTGAGTTCTAATTATAAAGCTATTAAGGGGTTTATTTATTTATTGTTGTGGTATTAGGGGTTGAATTTGGGGGTTGCTCTACCATTGAACTACATCTCTAGACCTTTTTATTTTTCTGAACTTTGAGATGGGGTCTTGCTAGGTCACTGAGGCTGGCCTCCAACTTCTGATCCTCCTGCCTGGGCCTCTTGAGTAGATTACAGGTGGGCACCACTGTGCACAGTTACTAAGGAGTCTTAAGAGGGAAGAGCAGGTAGCCTTGGGTTCAAATCCCAGATCTGCCCTTCAGAAGCTGTGTGGGAGTCCCGTCCCTCTCCAAACCCTTCTGATTTGGAAAACGGAACTGCAGCATCCCTTTCAGTAGTATTGATGTGGAGCTCATCGTTCAAGCCCAAACCCAGCAGTCACCTTGAACAGCTGCCTTCCTGCTCTCCCAGGGCAGAAGCATTTGCAGATGGCGCCACTTCCTGTGTCCTCCCTACGCCGCCGCTTCTGGACTCCCCACTTCCTTCCATCTAACTCGCGGTTGCCGCCTGCTGGGCTCCTGGCCCTGCTCCTTGAGTGGCCCCAGCTGGGGAGCTGTCCACTCACCCCAGGGAGCCAGACGGCCACCTTCCCTGCTCAGAAGCCTCCAGCGGGGGCTTAAAACCCAAGTCCTGCCGGGGCCCCGAGGCCCTTCCTGGCTTGGCACGCTCTGCCCTCCGGGCCTCACCGCCTGCTCTTCCCCACACTGGGCAGAGCGGCTCTGGCTCATCAGAGGCCCCCTTGACCACCTGGATGACCCCCTGCAGCCCTCACTCTCTGGCCCCTGGTTTGATCCATAGGGCATTGAACTATCTGAAATTCCTGTCCAATCATGTTTGTCAGGAGCCTAGAGCCTGAGTCCCTTCAGGACGAGGACCATCTCTCTCCTCGGTCCTGGTTTTCCCAGCTCCTCTAAGGCTGCTCAATCAGCTGTGAATATGAAGGGAACTCGGAAACGGTGCTTCCCCCAGGAAGCCACCCTGGATTTCCCAGGGTGCCTGGTGCCCGTGTGCTGGCTGGTGCGACCAACTTGAGCCTAATCGACTGAGGGTCTCCAAGAGGAGCTGTAGGGGAGGGTCTGCCCTGTGACCGCAGGGGCCTGGACCTCCTGCTCAGGAACTGGCCGGTTGGTGAACCAGCAAGAGGTCAGGGCCAAGAGTGAACCAATTCTCAAAATCGGGAGGAAATTCCAAGCCTGGACTTCGGTGTAGTGACAGGAGAGCCGTCCAGCAAGAATCTGCATTGTAAACCCAGAGCTCCCGCAGGGCTGGTCACCAACCCAGCATCAGGTGGCTGCCCCGTAACCACCTGCCCTCCATCCTTGCAGCCTGCCAAATGGCTGGCCAATATCCTGGGGCCATCTGGGGAGGCAGGGGTCCCTGACGGCAGGGTGGCTGAGTCCAAGGAGGTACAAGAAGCCAAACCCCGGGGCTCCCCTGGACTGGGGTCCAGAGTCCACCCTGGAGCTCTGGGTAAAGAGCAGACTTCTACCAGAATGGCCCACCTGGCTCTCCTGGCTGTGGCCTTGGACTCTCGAGTCATGGGTTCAAATCTCGGCTTGGACGAGTCACAGGGAAGTGAGCTTGGGCGAGTCACGGTGCCGTTCTGCGCCCGGCTTCTTCCTCTGTGGTGGGGATGTCGATGGTATGATCCAAGGGTGGTAGAGTGAAGCGGGGAGGTCTGTTGAGCGCTGAGGACCTGGGACCCGCCCGGCATGGAGCAGGGCTGCCCCTGGGCTTGTTTCCTATCATCATTCACATGGATTTCCGCAGCTCAGCCTCGGGAGCAGATCATCACCACGGCATCTTCAGGTGTTTGACCTCATTACCAATTCAAAAGGCGATGCTTCTAGACTCTGGTCCATTAACCAGAACATATTTAGTTCTAAGAAACAAGAAGAAAGGAAGCATTTTGGGTAGGTGAGGCTGGCCAGAGCCAGGCCTCATCCCATGCCCCTAATCCCCTCTAGTCTCTGTCCTGCCTCAAGGATAAACTTTCTTTCTTTTTTTTCTTTCTTTGGTACCAGGAATTGAAACCTGGGGCACTCAACCACTGAGCCCCAGCCCCAGCCCTATTTTGTATTTTATTTAGAGACGGGGTCTCACAGAGTTGCTTAGCACCTCACCCCTTGCTGAGGCTGGCTTTGAACTGGCAATCCTCCTGCCTCTGTCACCAGGAGGATGTCACCAGGTCACCATGAATCTCCTGTCCTGAAGCAGCAACCCTGGCTTGAAGGGGGTGCAGAGGCCCCTAAATTCCAAGGTGACACCCCTCCCTTAGGACATGCCCCTGCGTCTCTTCCTGTCCCTCGGAGTCACCCCGACAGTTGATCTGCAACGTGACTCGGGCATGGAGCTCTGGGCTTGCTGAGTGGGGCCACATCCCCAAGGAGTGTTGCCCACAGAATTGGTTCAGAGACAACCGCAGAGGTGTCACTTAGTCTGTACAGTGAAAGGAAATGAAGACCAAGACGGAGAGCGGACAGCCCAGTGTCTGACCCTGAGCCAGTTTCCAGACTTGGGACTCCCTGGCTGGCAGGAGGTGGTCTCCAGGAGGAAGTCCAGCAGGTGGACAGGACAAGGATTGTCTGGCCCTGTCCCAAGAAACCCATCTCCACTGACGGGAGAGACTGCATTCCTAAACATGGCGAGGACCAGCAGACGCGGGCAGGAGTCCTCTGAGGGAGGAGCAGACGGGCGCCAGGTCCCGCTGAGGGTGGGTCCACTGGGTCCCTGGATGACCTCTGCGCCGTCGCCTGACCCCCCCCAATTTGCAGTTGACATGCTCAGGTGGCACAGGGCTCAGAGTGTGCAGAGCACCCACACTGGTTCCTTAACAGTGTGCAGGATCCAGATGTCCAGAGGTAGGCTTCTAAAACTGTCCCCTCTGCCCAGCTAAGAGAGTCAACAAAAGGACAACTCTGTCCCAGAGAGGAGAGGGAATAGCAGCAATTAGTGCCACTTCTAAAGGATGTGCGGAGGCCGGGGGTCCCCATAACACTTCCCTTTAACTCACCAGCCTCACCAGCCCAGCCCCTGTGGAAGGGGGTCCTGCAGGGTGGCAACGGACCCCTCCCTGCACCCTGCCTCAGACGGTGCTGCTATTGCAGCTGCTGTGCCCAATGAGGTTTCTCTACTGGACAAGATCACCATGACCACCAGGAGATGACCCGTGACCACTAATGTGTTCTTTTCCGTCTGTCCGCAGGAGCAGTTTGCATTGACCTGGAAGGGTCAACAGTGGACGCTCACGGACTCGGCCCAGGGCTGCGTTCCTTCTTCTACCTTCTGCCATAAACCAGTCCATGATGACCCGCCGTTTGGACCTCTGCAGAGCGCGGCCTTGGTGTCTATGCTGTGGGTCCCGTTAGCGGATCAGAGGAGCGAGAGGCAGACTCCACCGGGAGCCTGGGACCTGCCTGCTCAGAGGTGGAGGCGAGTCCCGGGAGGTTCGGGAGCTGCACTCATGCGGCCTGAGAGCCCAGCCTAGTCCTGGTCTGGACATTCCTCTAACGTCCAGGGGAAAGCACCTCAGAGGCAGAAGGTCAGCGCTGGGCAGGGCTTTTCCGGTCCCAGAGGCAAGTGACATGAAAAGCCATCTCTGAGTGGGGACCGAGCAGGAAAGCAGCCGGGCCAGGCTGTGACCCAGGAAGCCCCTCTGCTGGCCACACAGCCCCGCGGGCAGCTCTTCATGGTGGGAAAACGCTACGTGGACTCGGGCAGATCCCAGCGGGAGGATCTCAGCAGAGACCTCTGAAGGCCAGGGGCAAGGTCGTGCTCTCTGAGGTGGAGAAGCTACACCCTTCAAACAGCCTCTGGAGATGGAACCCGGCCACGGGACACCACTCCACACAGCCGGGACTGCCCGTCACTGGCTGAGTTCAGACACTGTCACATCCCAGAGCCTTCACTGGGCATGACCCAGGTCCCACCTCATCTGCCACCCTCATACTGTCACCTGTCCCTTGGCTTTCACCTGTGTCCATGTACAGGGTCCCCTATAACCAAACGACAGGGGGAAGCTCAGGATGGTCAGCTTGCCACGTGTGAGCAGGTGGCAGTGGGCGGGGGCTGCCCACGGCCCACTCGGGTTAGTCTTGAAAAACAGTGTCCAGGGGTCATTCTCCGGGTGGGTAGAGCTTTGGGCGGGAAGCTGGTCACCCACTTAGCGCAGAGGAAAAGTGGCCCAAGGTTAGAGTCCATACAGACTCCTGGACACTGGGGAATGGCTTGGCTGCTGTCCTGGGGACCAGAGGAGAGAAGTTGGAAGACTGGGAACAAAGTAGGGAAGAAACTCGTGAATAGATTTCCAAGTCAGTCGTGAACCCCAGAACCCTTCCACTGCCTGTCAGCAGCCAGAAGGGACAGTCCACAACCACGCAGAGACAGCGGCTCAGCGGGGTTGCCAGCCAGCCTGTCCCCCGCCACCGCAGAGCAGGCCTGGAACTTGGACGGAGCCGCCAGGGGCTGAGTGAGTCACGCCGTTGCTCAACTCCTAGCTCCAGGAAGGAGGCCCGGCCGGCCCTGCTGTGCCTCTTCCCTCAGCTGGCCCAATGGCCACTTGGTGGGAAGTGATGGCCACAGACTCTTTCCACCCTGGAACCAGCAGAGATTTTTCTCGTCTAGAAGTGGCCCATGGTCAAGGGATGAGCTTCTGTTTTCTGCACCCCCAGGGCCTCAGCCGATGTCACCCCCCGAGAGGGAACAGTGTGTTCACCCACCACCCAGGGCACTGAAGGAGGCTGCCCGGGACCGAGGGACGGAGTAAAGGAGGGACAGACCCCTTCCCCTCTCTTCAGAGTGACCGTCCAACCTCGGCACCCTCTCGAGGCTCCTCTCTGTCCTCTTCTAAGGAGAATCTCCTGGGAGTCTGAGCCCCTTTAGATGACCCGGGCTGGTCTCCTGTCTCAGAAGCCACAACTCAGTTGCACCTTCAAAGTCCCTGGGGCCATGTAAGGTGACCACAGATCCCAGGGAGTTAAGATGCGGCATCTCTGAGGGAAGGACACCCCCCTGACGGCAGAGCCAAGCCCAGGCCCGGCCATGGTGCTCACCCGGCTGAGCATCGGCCCCACTGAGGTTCCTTCCCACGGGGGCCGGGCGGCCTGGTCTCGGCCAGGACAGAGAGCCGTCAAAGGCTCATGGCACCGACACCTCTGGGTGGCCCACGGTCCACCTCCAGTGAGGAGGCCAGGGACGAGCCCAGCCACCCTGCGCCCAGCTCAGCGAGAACGGGGACACTGCTGCTTCTGAGGGCCGAGCTGCAGCAGAGGTCACCTCTCAGGGCCTTCAGCTGGTCAACGGGGATGGCAGAGAGGACGCCTCCCTCACAGGGTGCCGCGTGGGGGCAGGCAGGAATGCTGGGTGCCGACGGTCGCTGGGTGCCGACGGTCACCCGGTGCCAAGCCCAGGGCGGTGCCCAGTGCGTGCTGGCCACGGAGGCCGAGAGGGCCATCCACGGTGCTCGCTCCCCTCCCGAGGACAGAGCCAGGGATGCAACCGACAGCCCCCAGCCAGGGCCTGCCTCTCCCAGCCGCCCTGCGCCTGCGTGTGACCGCGTGACGGTCAGGCGACAGACAGAAGTGATGGCGTCCGCCCTTCAACACCTCCCGCCACCTCCCGGTCCCCTCCCTCCTGTCTGCCGGCCGAATGTCCATGCCGAGGGGCCTTGGAAGGCGAGCATCTCAGCGTCCACTACTTTAGTGAAGGACAAACTAACCAGCCCTCTGCTTTGGGGCCCCGTGTCCACTGCAGCAGAGAGCCTGGCCTTCACTGACAGGGACGTGGCGGCTCCTCAGCCGCCCCCTGCCCCCGCCGAGGACCCAGCCCAAGGAACACCAGTGGCCTGAAGCCCAGAACCAGACTCCGCTGATCCTGGGCCCTCAGGTCCCAGGGCCGACCCTGTTGGTACCGTTTGGGGCGCACAGGCCGAGGGCTGTACCTGGGACGAATGGGCCTATTGGTCACCGCAGCTACAGGTGGCTGGCACGTCCCACGTGTGGACACGTCCTGTGCTCTGTCTCACTTATGCCCATGAGGCCGGTGCCAAGGTCATTCCACAGGACCCAGGAGGGTCCTCTGTAAAAACTTCACAGAGGTTCCAGGTGGGCCTAAGGCCACACAGTGACAGAGCAGAGGGACTCAAGTCTGGGGCATCCGATGCCAAGTCACACGCTCAACCCGTGTGGCTTCTGTCCCCTGGAGGTGGCGGGAGCTAAGAGGGTTGTGGACCCGCAAAGGAGATTTTAATTTGAACAATGGACAGTTCCCCGGGACCTGGCTGCAGCCTCCCATTAAGACGCTCTGGAATCAGATTTGCATCATGGGTCGTTGGGAGAAGGGCCCAATCCGCCATCCTGGGCCAAGGAGTCCCCGAGTGGGTTAGAAGACACAGAAAGGAGGGACCCGACCTCTCTTCCGCTCTCCCCTCTAGCCAGCCACAGCCCTCAAGTTTCTTTACCTCCAACAAAACAAAACGACAAAACTTACCTATTCCAGATTTGGGGGTTTATGGGTTCACAGTTCAATGATCTGACAGATATTAAGAAAACTGGCAATGTCTTTAGGTCCCAGATCCCCTAGAGCCATCTTGCTAAAGATAGCCATCTTCCTTTAGCAAGTCTCAGTAACGTGGCCCACTAAGATCTGCCTCCACTTCCTGTTGCCAGGACTCAGCTCAGGGGACACAGCCGTGAACAGACTTGGTTCAACTGTCTGCGGGGTTTTGCCATCTGGGTTGGGTTCTGCCGACCTCAGCTGGACTGGCTCATGCATCTTCAGTCAGTTGTGGGTTCTGTGGATGTCCTGCTGACCTCGACTGGGCTCACACCCGTGTCTAGTGTCTCAGTTGGTCTGGGATGGCCTTGTCCAAGGTCACTGGGCAGTCAGGTCTGGGTGCTAGTCTCATCCTCCAACAGGACAGCCTGGGCACATTCTCGAGGCAGGTTAATCTATACATTAAGTGCAGTAAGAGATGAACAATAATAACTAAAAATAAAAGAGAGCAATTTTAACAATTTACTGCAGCAAAATTGCCAGCATCTCTACTCCTGTGTTTTGGGACCACTTTGAAGTGAAGTAAGGATTACTTGAACACAAGCACAGCAACACCATGACAGTTAATCTACTGAGATGGCTGCTAAGTGACTAACGGGAGGGTGGTATACACAGCATGGATACACTGAACAAAGGTCTGATTTATGTTTTGGGTGGAACAGAAGGGGACGGCATGAGATTTCATCATGCTACTGAGGACAGCGTCAATTTCAGACTTATGAATTGTTTATTTCTGGAATTTTCCATTTAATATTTTCAGCCTGTATTTGACCATAGGTAAATGAAACCATTGATAGTAAAATCGTGGATTTGGAGGGGGCTACTGTGTCATCTTGAATCCTCCAGCACATTTTAATCCTGTCCGTGATTTAGAACCTCAGAGAGGTAAAGTCATTTACAGAAAGTCACACAGTGGGTAAACGTCAAGAGCTAAGATTAGAATTTCCTGACGGCTGAGTGCGTTAGGCAATCTTTCTATACTAGCACGTGGCTTGATGTGCAGCAAATATCCCTATGACCAATTTTGAGAATGTATCATAACAATCGTAGACGGTTTGGGATTTTGATAGTTTGCTAACGTGAACACTTTAAATATAAAATTTTAATAAAATCGATCATCCCCACATAACAATAATCACAGTACTACTAATAATAACTTATCAAACAAACTTACCACGCGACAAGCACTGTGCTAAGAACGTAGTTATGTTGGGCACAGTGGCACATTCCTGGGGGCTGAGGCGTGTTCAAGGCCACCCTGAGCAACTTAGTGAGACCCTGTCTCAAAATGATAAGGGCCTGGGCTGCAGCTCAGTGTAAGGTGCTCACCGACATGTGCAGGGCTCTGGGCTCCCTCCCCAGTGTACAGAGAAACAGACCCCAGCTCCCACCAGCCCCACAGCTCATTTATCTCATAAGCAACCGTCCTGTGAGATGACCTGGGAGGAGGCTGACCTGGCTCTAACCAGAACTCATGCTTCCAATCATCCTGCTAAACCACTCCCCTTCTTTGCTGTGAAATAGAATCGGATGTGTTTGGGGGGCACCCTGGGGATGGCCAGCCGTGCCCCCAGGAGCCCCCCGGCCCTTTCATCTCCTCGGTCAGGTGTGGGAGCCCCTCGGCGGGATGGATGGGGGGGCGGGGCGCGAGGGTCTGGTGCAGGCGGGGGTCTGAGGCTGCAGCAGGAAATCATGCCGGGGAGGCGGGGGCTCCTCGCTGAGAGCAGGCACGGCCATGGGGACCGGCTTCTTGGCAGTGCAGCCTCCAAGATGGATGGCCGTGGCCTTCAGGGCTGGACAACCACTTCTCAGGCCTTTGATGCTGAAAGCAGAACAAATGGGCGCCGGCCGCCCGGCTGCAGCTGCCTCTCATTAGGGCCCGCTTCCTCCAGCCCAGGACAAGGGGGACCCTCGGGGGACGCCAGGGCAAACGCCAGATGTGCCCGCCACAGCTGGCTGCTAAACCTTGCTCTCCACTTCTCTCCCCGCCGCTTCCCAGCCCCCACCCAACGGCCCGGGTTGTCGGAATCCAAAGTCACCTTGGTCCCCGTCTCATCCATCAGCAAATCCCATCGGCTCCAACTCCCAGTCCCCTCTTCTCCACCAAAGTCCCCGAGTCCAGGCCACATTGGGTCCCCCCAGGCAAGGGCAGAGCCTCCATTGGCAGGTAGCAGCCCTGCCACCCCCTACTGCAGGGCGGACCCCGTTTAGGGATAGGCTCTCTGCAGGTTGGCCAAGGTGGGGTCACATGACTAAACCCATGTGACCCGTGTGACAGCTGAAAGGGGAAAGCGCCCCTCAGGGAGAAGAAGGGGAAGCTGAGCAGAGGGTGCCCGCTGGTCCCAGCCTGCAGGAGGCTGAGGCAGGAAGATGGCTGGAGCCTCCGGGGGTCAAGGCCAGGCTGGGCACCACAGCGAGACCCCAGCTGGACAGGCAAACAATAAGATGGGGAGCGCTGGGGGCGAGGCCTCCAAGGGCCAAGGCCTCCAAGGGCCAAGGAATGCTAAAGATGGCCCGCAGGGCAGGGGAAGGGGGGACAGGTGTCAACAGATTCTCCCTCCTGGCCCTTGGGAGGAACCAGCACTGCTGGCACCTTGAGCTTCATTTCTGGCCCCCAGAACTGTGAGACAATGAGTTTCAGGTGCTCTAGCCACACGGTTGGGTGTGCTTGTTACAGCAGCCGTGGGCACTCATACGCCCTCAACCTCAGGCTCCGCCTCCACTCATGACCCCCACACACAGAATGTCCTCCTGCTGTTTGAGGCTCCACCAAAGCTTCCCGGGGCCTCCCAGCCATGCTCTGCAGCTGACACCACCCGTGGGGGACAGGAAGGGGATATAGGTGACAGGAAAGGACACGAGGCCAGGCTAGGAACTTGTGCCCAGCTCTGAGAGGAGGGGACAGTCCCCCAGGGCTCTGAGGTTTGGGTGTGACAGCCCAGACTCCCACCCCGTTCTTCCCCAGGGCCTTGGGTGACCTCGAGCAGGTCTCGGGGATGGTGACGTGGGCCTCCGCCTGCCCCTCGGGGAGGGGTCAGTGCCCGACCTCATCTGACCTTCCCGTCTCTGAGGTAGGTGTGTCCCCAGGTCAGGTGCTGAGAGGGGAGCCGGGCTGGGGGTGGAGTTCCGCCCAGGGCCAGCCACAGTCCATGTCCCCATAAGAAGGAGAGCAAGGCAGTTGTCCGTGGAGCAGCGTCAGGAGACCCCGAGCCCCTGTGCGGCGCGATTCCTCGGAACCTTTCCAAATGGCACGTCCACCGTCTTCCCACGGGTGGAAAATGCCGCGTAAGCACTCACGGTATGTGACCGCGTCACACGTCCCCTGCTCTGTGGCTTCCACAGGAGAAACTGCAGCCACACTAGCTACCTGCCATAGCTTTGGGCTGTCCCCAGAGGCAATGCCCCTGGTCTTGGGGAGGGGGAGAAAGAGCTGGGGTGACCGTGGACTTGGTTGTCCCTGTGAGATGCCCCTCGCCCCTGAACAGGGCTCTGTGATTTCAACTTCATAGCAGCCGAAAGGTTAGAAAAACAAAAATGAAAATTACAAAGGGTTAATAAGCAATATCACATAATCAATATGACTGGAGCCACGTGTTTTAAACAGTTTATAACTGGTTTAGTCTGAATTTTTTTTTAAACCAGGGATTGAACCCAGGGGTGCTTAGCCACTGAGCCACATCCTCAGCCCTTTTTTTGATAGGACAGGGGGCGGGGGAGTGCCTGGGATTGAACTCAGGGGCACTGGACCACTGAGCCACATCCCCAACCAAATTTTGTATTTTTATTAGAGACAGGGTCTCACTGAGTGGCTTAGGGCCTCACTGAGTTGCTGAGGCTGGCTTTGAACTCTCGATCCTCCTGCCTCAGCCTCCCGAGCCGCTGGGATGACAGGTGTGCGCCACCCTGCCTGGCAACATCACAGGTTTTGACATTGATTCCTAATGGAGGTTGCAGGTGATTCACAGGAAATCTCCAAATACCGCTTCCCTGTCACCTCAGAATAACGGCTGCTGTGGGGCACCAGGCCCGGGGACCCAGATTCTTGAGCATCTGCTTCTCTTTAGCTCTTGAACAACCCGCGTGGTGGGTGGGAGAGTTCCTTCCCCGTTTTACAGAGAACTGAGCCTGGTGGCGAGGTGAGCCGGGGACTCGGGCCAGGTCCGCAGACCGCGCTGGCCATCACGCTGCGTCCTGACCAGCTGGTAAGTGACCTCTTCATGAACGTTTCTCGGTCACTGTCTCCGCCCTTTGACGTTTTCCGCCTCTCACCAGCAGGTACCGTGGCCCCCCCTTTAAGTGGCTGTCGTTGCCCTGGGAGGGGCCTGTCCCAGCAGCTGGGGAGGAAGGAGCCCTCCCTGGGGACTCCGGAATGCAGCTGTGACCCTCTGCCTTGGGGCGCGAGCCTGAGCCGTCGGGAAGAGCTCTTGAACTTGGACTTAGAGCTTGGGGGCAGCGGGGCACTCTGTCCTGGAGGGGGACTCTCTGGGGTCCCATCTATTGGCCCTCTGTGCTGGGTTGGGGCTGCAGAAGGACACGTCCTGCTTCCCAGGGAGAGTGCGAGGAGCAGCCTGTTGTCCCAGCAAGGTGACCAGAAGGGGTGCCCCAGGGCCGTCAGCAGGGTGGAGACCCCTGCAGAGGACGGGGGGGGGAACTCTGGGAGTGCTGAGACCCCCCTGCCCCACAGCCACGGGGACCCGGGACTCAAGTGGGCCCCAAGACCGGGAGGCAGGGCCCAGGTGGGAGGGGGAGGCCAGCTGCCGGGAGCCCACGAGGCCCAGCCGCTGACCCTGACCCTGGGTGGAGGCCGAGAGACTCGCAGCCCTGGGGTGACTGAGGTGTGCGGCACCAGCAAAAAGAGGGCCCCGCCGAGAAGTTAAGGAACAGCACAGAGAAAAGTTTTTAAAAGTCACATGTCTTTCCAACCCGAGTTTCACAGCTCCTGACACTCAGACCCGCCTCACCCGCCTCTGCCTCGTGCTAGCTGCTTCCTGCCAGAAGGTCAAGTCCACGCACACGCACACGTGCACACACACGTGCACACACACCCATGCACACACACACGTGCACACACACACCCGCACACACCCTCCGTGTACAACGTCTGTGGCTCGGGGGTCTCTCTGACCCAGCACCCCCCCCCCAGGTATGCACACGTCCTTGTCCTTGTCCTGAGAACATGGAACAGGGCAGAAGGACGGTTCGTCTTGGTCGAGTTCCGCTGCTATAACACAACGCCCGAGACCCCGCGGCGTCAACCAGGGACTTCTATTTCTCACCGCTCCAGAGGCTGGAAGTCCAAGATCAAGGGGGGGCAGGGCTGGTGTCTGCCGAGGACCCCCTTCCTGCCCAGAGCTGGGGGTGGGGTGCGGGGGCTGTCTCGGGGCTGTGACTGAGGAGGACAGGGTGGCGCTTTCCTCTCATAAGGCCACTCATCCCTTCCCAGCTCCCAGCCTAGGGACCCCAGGGGACACTCAGAGTCCACGGCAAGGTCACAGGTGGAGTTAAGGTGGTCCCCCACCTTGAATTGGGAGAGGGTTCTGGGTCCCCGGGGGTGGAGGGGTCAGTCTGGGGTCACTGCCTTTGAATGCCAGGAAGGAGCCGGTGCCCAGGGCTGGGTGGCCTTGGAGCTGGACCAGAGGGGGATGGGTTCTTTGGGGTCTCTGGAGGAGTGTGGCCCGTCCTCACCTGGTTTCAGCCCAGACAAACCCACCTGGGGGTCTGACCTGCAAACCGCAGGTGGTCAGTGTGCTGTGGCACCTCTGTACCTCCTCCCTGGTCACCTGGTCCCCCAGGGCAGATACTTCCCCAGTCCAGCCTGGGGGCCCTGCATCTTTTTTCCTGATATGGGGCCTGGAGATGGGCAGGCAGGGCCAGGTCTGGGGGAGGCCGGGTCTGGGGGAGGCCAGGTCTAGGGGAGGCCAGGTCTGGGGGAGGCCGGGCGCCTGCCCTACTTGGCCGCATCCCAGGCAGGGCCCCCCGCCACCTTGGCCAAGGGTAGGAGTGGGGGAAGGGCAGGAAAGGGGTGGGGAGGCGGCTTGAGGGGGTCCTTCTCCTGGCACCTCGTAAAACAGTGCCAAGCCGCGCGGCCCCCGGGGACTTTCATCTTCTGTCAATAAAGCGCTATCAGCTCCGCGGCCTCCAGCTCTTCATTCCAGATGTGGCCACGTCCCTGGCCGCCTCTCCCCGTCCCCTCCCCACGCGGGCCACTCAGGTTTGAAAAACGCAGGGCCAGGTGAAGCCGGGCACACCAGGGACGCCTGAGTGGCCCCTCAGAACTGTGTCCTGGGGACGCCAGCGCGAGGCCACTCTGGAGGAGGTGACTCTGTCCCCAGAGAAGCCTGGACCTGCCCGACACTGTCCCTGACCCAGATGGCCATCCTTTTCTGGCCTCAGACGTCCCGACAGAAGGAGGAACCTGCGGAGCGTCTTGGTGACCTCGGGGTGAGTGCCATGGAGGGCGGGGGCTTCTGTCCCGCCCCAGGGGGCCCTGCGTGGACCCAGGGGGGTCTCCTCACAGAGAGCAGCTGTCCCAGCAGGCAGGTGCAGAGTCCCAGGAGCACCCGAGGGAGGAGGGACGGCCACTCTGTGGCCACCGCTGGACAAGACAGGATGAGGGAGGCTCCCAGGAGGGGCAGCCCGAGGCCCCTGCGCCAAGTCGCCTGCCGCAGTCTGACTGGGCACAATTCAGGAGCCACTTATCAAAAGAAACAAACTTTATTTTTAAAACTACAAATGCCAAACAAAACAGCTCCTCAGGAAAAACCCTCAGAGCCCAACTGCCACCACCGGCTTCCAGAAGCCTCTCTCCCCACACACCACACCACCTCCCACAATCCTCCTGCTCTTGAGGCCGATTGGCTGGGTCGTGTGGGCGGAGCCAAAGAAGTCCCCCAATGAGCAGTTCCGTAGTCTGAAGGGCAGGGAAACAGCCCAATGAATATCACCGCAGAGGAGCCAATCAGCTAGATGTTGCTGGGGCCGCTGTGAGCCAATCATCAGCTGGCAGTCTGAAGGGCAGGGAAACAGCCCAATGAACATCACCACAGAGGAGCCAATCAGCTAGATGTTGCTGGGGCCACTGTGAGCCAATCATCAGCCGGCAGCTGGGAGTTTGCTGGCAGCTGGAAGTTTTCTGGGGCCCCTTTGGCTGTGGCTCTCAACAGTCGCCGTCTCTGAGGGATGTTTGAGCTGAACCAAACAGGACGCCGCGGTGGAAGGACATTCCACGCAGAAGGAGCCGTGAGCGTAAAGTGCATCTGCGTGTAAGAGGACGGGGACAGCGGCTGTCGCCAGGAGAAGGGTCAGAGAGGCAGGGAAAGGACACTCCAGACGTCAGGACTTGACGATTGATGTGCATCACGTCAGGTACTTGGTAAAGAAGTCGGGAGGTGCATTTTTTTGGAGCTGGTGTGACACTCCTGAGGGTCAGTGCCCGGCTCCTTCCATGGCTAGTCCATATCCTCAGCATGGGGCTACTCCTCTTGCTCCAAGATGGCTGCCTGAGCTCCAGACATCAAGGCCACTTTCCAGTTATCCAGAAGAAGGCCAGCAAAAAGGGAAGTCAGGCTTTCTCCTTCTGCAGCAAAGCCCAGCAGGTGAAGCCAGTATTTCTGCTCACATCTTGTTAGCAAGAATGCTTGAAAGGTACTCATTGTTCCCGTGTGTTCAGCTAACGGTCAGGGGTTATGTTACTCAGGGGGAAGAGAAGAGGTACTGGGGTGGACACTGCAACTCCGCCTCCGGCCTACAAGGAAGGGGACCTACTGCCCAGCCTCCCCTGCCGCTCCCGCCACTCAAACCTCTGTCCCACTGCAAACGTATCAGCCTCTTCCCTGCACCAGGGGTCAGGAGCGCCAGGCAGTCCATTGCCCAGTCAGCAGGTGACGGCTCCTGTGTCCCCACCAAGATCCTCGGGCAGTGGCCTCACTCACACCCAGTTGGCTCCCACGTGCATCCTGAGCCTGTCCTCCCTCCCCATCGCTCCTGCCAGCCGCGTCTTCCCTGGGCCCCTGCAGGGTCCTCCAAGTGACCTTCCTGCTCCCCGACCAGCTCTCTGCAGAGCAGCCGCCATTGTCAACCCAAGGCTGCAATCAGGAGTCCCCGGGTGGCTTTCAGGTTAAAATAATAAAATCCCGAATCCATGGCGTGGCCCTGCAAGGACCCCTCTGCCTCAGCCCTGTCTCTAACTGTGCAACTCTGGAGAGAGACCTCTCTCTCCTTCCCTCTGCCAAAGCCATCAACCTCGCCCAGCTCCCTCCTGCCACAGGGCCTTTGCACATGCAGCTCTGGGCCTCTCCCCTCTGCCCTGACCAAGTCCCATTTCAGAGGAGTGCCCCAACCTGCCACCTCCACCCTAGACGAGGTCAGTGCTCCCACACTACTCAATATCTCAACACGATTTTGTCACTATTGCAATCAATGAATTCTTTCACCGCATATGCCCCTGGGCAGAGCCCTCCTCGGGCTTCAGTGACAGGGTCAGACGTCACCAGAGACCTCCAGCAGGTGGGGTTCCGGAAGGCAAGGGGGCAGGGGTGGCGGGCTGGGGGGGGGGTCTCTGCAGTGAGGTGCTCAGTCTTGTCCCCCAGTAAGACGTCTGCTTAGGCATCGTCTGAGGAGCGAGTCTGGAACGTCAGGAATGTGTTTCACGGGAACATACACTTGACCTGTGTGGGCGTCGTGGGCCGCGGTCAGGAACCCCCAGCTCTGGGTTCGCCTGTGTCCCTCTAGACATTGGGCTTGTTCTTCCACTCTCGGGGTCGCCTTGGTTTTTCCCTCTGTGAAAAGGGCGTCATTGAACAGGATCCCGAGAGTCCCTCTGATTGGCTCTCGTGTTGATAGAGTGATCTTCAGGGGACCCGGTAGACGCGACTCCAACCGTCAGTCAGGCTGAGCCAGGCTCTGCTGCAGTAACAGGTAACTCCTGGCCTCTCAGGGCCACACACCTCTTGCTCACATGGAGTCTGCTGTGTGTTCGCAGCGTCATCGGGAACATGTGGCCTCCAGGTCCCCAGCAGGAGAGAGGAAGGCTCTCGCGTCTCTACTGGAAGTGACCCCAGAGTGCCCATCCACAGTCCACTGGCCACAGGATCCCATGGCTGCTCCCAGTTGCCAGGGAGTCTGGGAAATGGAAGGGCCCTGAGGCTGTGTGTGCTGCCGTCCTCCCTCGGGTTCCCGTGAGTGGTGCCGGCTGAGTCCCCTGTACCTGGTGCCCCAGCACAGGGCACCTCTGGGCGCCCATGGGGGCTCCCTCCTGGACACCCTCCTTCTCCACATTCCCAGCTCAGCTGAAGCCCAGAGACCGCGATACCCGTCCCCCAGCTGAGCGGCCAGCGCCTCCAAGACATCCGGGATCCCTCTTTGCCCGAGGGGACGGAACTGGCCACAGATGGTGTCTCGCCAGTTCTGGGGCGTCCTTGGGATGACAAGAGGGACATCTGTTCTCCCTTTGTCTCGAGGACGGTCAGAGGGAATGAAACAGGAGACGGGGGCTTCCCACCCAGAGCAAGTGTCCCAGGGCTGAATGTGCCGAACCTGTCGCTCCTTCTCACGCTCCGCGGTCCCCACCCGTCCACTGGGTACCACGCCAGGACACAGGGTGGGACTTTGTGCTGAAGTGGCCAGACCGGGGACCTACCTCTCGCTGGGGGCTCAGGACGCACGGTCCAGGGGTCCTGCCCTCCCTCGGGACAGGTCTAACCGATGGTCACGAGGACGCACCTGGTGGTGACCAGGACGCCGAAGACAGCGATGACAGATGACGTTGGGACCGCCTCCATGACGCACCAGGCGCTAGCGTCCCTGGGGAGGGAGGTGCCAGGAGTCCTGGAGAGGGGACCCCAAGTCCAGATGAGCAAGTTCTTAAGAGACATCATGGAAACGAATTGGGGGAGTCGCCTCCTGGGGACACGGGGCAAGGAACACACCCCCAAGGGGGGCACAGGCTGTCTTCAGAGGGAGATGGGCTTTGGGGATTGGGGGCTTTAAAGGAAACTTGTGGAGGGGTGGGTATGGGAAGGTGTGTGGGGATGACATTGGTCACAGGACAGTTGGTGGTGTCTGGCCACCTCAGGATCCTCGGGTGGCGTGGTCTCCGTTGTCTATCAATACATCACATTGAGTAAGTACCCATTAGGATGGGTTTCAAATTTCCCTGTGTTCAATCGAGTCTAAAAATGGGTGCCTTAGGGGCCAATTTTCCTAAGTGGGTGAATTTCCAGGAACATTGAGATTGTGGATGAAGATTTGCAGATTCCCAGGATGAGGGAGCCCCAGGCCTGGCAGAGAACTAACTGGCTGGGGGGGAGAGGCCCAGGGAGCTCTGGCCCGAAGACCCCGGAGGGAAGGCCGGTCCCCTGGGCCTTGCTGCGTCTCTGTCCTGCGTTTCCCGTCTCTCCCGTCCTGCTCCCTGGGGTGCTGGCTAGGAGACCTTCAGATGGGATTGATCTTGAACTTCGACACAAGCCCCGAGGAGCAGGGTTCTGAATCGTCCCATCCAGGTCCCCACATCTGGGTCACTGCAGGGCAGCTGCTCTGCCCCCAGCTCTGCTCGGGACTGTGGGTGCTTCCCACCGGGCCACCCTGCAGCCTGAGGAGGGCACGGTCCCTCCCACGCAGCTCCAGGACGGCTCCCAGCCCTGCCTGCTCCCGTGACAGCTCTGGCGTAGCTCATCTCCAGGGGGAGGTGCCCCCGGAAATGGAGGGAGAGATCCACCTGTCCCTTAAAGGCGGCATCTTTTCCTTCCCCTCCCTCTTTACGTTCAAGGCCACATCAACTCTCCTTGGATTATTAAGACGGCCACCTCGCCGGGCCCACTGGGGCCTACCTGTAATCCTGGTGACTTGGGAGGCTGAGGCAGGAGGATCATGAGCTTGAGGCCAGCCTCAGCAACTGAGCCAGACCCTGACTCAAAATAAAAAATAAAAAGAACTGGGACTGGGGATGTGGCTCAGTGCAGAGCACCCTGGGGCTCAATCCCCAGGAGAGAGAGGAGGGAGGGAGGGAGAGAGAGAGAGAGAGAGAGAGAGAGAGAGAGGGGAGAGAGAACCCTGAGTGGTCATCTCATTGAGGTTTCCAAGAGGTGGCCCAGGGACGGATTCAGCCCACGAGGTTTGGACGTTTTATTTCCGAGCTCTCAGCTTCTTTCACAGGGGAATAGCCCCTTCCGGGTGGGAAGGCTCCCCTCCTGACTTCTCAGCCAGCAGAAGAGCTGCCACCACCTCTTTCCCAGGCCCGCGGCCAGCCTGACAGTGAGCCCCTCCGTGGGAGCCCGGGGTCCCTCTTCTCACCCTGGGGCCAGCGGTGTCCATTCCCGGCCCCTCCCAGCTCTCCTCTCATTGTTTGCAGAATCTGTCTCGGGCTCTGGGAAGCCCTGACATTCTCACCCCGACCCGTTTGAAAGCTACTTTGCAAGTGGACACACTGCCCCCCAGCAGGTGAGTCCAGGTCACCTTCGTGCCCACGGGAGCTCGGCCCCCACTGCATCCAGGGCCACATCCGTCCCACACACCGCGCTGTCAGCGAGGCCACGTGCCCGCTCAAAGGCCGGCACCCAGGACGGATCTGCCCCGGGGACCTGGTGAGGCTTTCCTGCCTTCGATTCATTACTTTCTGACGCAGCAGAAATCAAGGCCGGGCCTCCTCGCCGCTCGGGGCCGGGAAGACACGCAGGGAACACAGGACACCCCCAGGCTGGACGCGAGGCCAGCGCCCCATCAAGCCCTGCCTGTGTCCACCAGAGACCTGGAGGGATCCCGGGGTCCTGGGACCTGGGGAGGGGCCAGACAGGGGGCAGAGGTTGAAGACGGGCTTCCCCCTCGTCCCACGAGATTGCCCCGAAGTCCCTCAGTTCTATCGTGTGAAAAAGAAAGAAGGAAAATCTCCGTTTTTATTGTCCCCTAGCACATTAAGGGAAGTTACTTTAAAAAAATAAAAATCCCCGGAATCACGTGAAGCCCTTGAACAGCCCCCATTGCAGTCAGGGACCAATCCAAGTTCCCCACCAGGCCCTCGGGGCCTGCCACCCGCCTTCCTCTCATCTCATCTTGCTCACGGAACCCTCCTGCCCCTGCACAATAAGTCGCAGCACTGATTTTCATTCATTGAACAAATCTTTAGTGAGGACCTACTAGGTGCCAGGTCCTCATGCAGGCCGTTGGGGCCTACTGTGAACAACAGAGCCTCCTCTTCAGGGACCCCCGTTTAGGTAGCGTGACAGATGGACAAGCAGCATGTACAGTGTTAAATCGCAGAGCTGGGCGCCGTGCACACGTCTGTAATCCCAGCTCCTCGGGAGGCTGAGGCAGGAGGATCTCAAGGCTGAGGCCAGTCTGGCCACAGACCAAGACTCTGTCTTGACATAAAGTAAAAGGGGCTGGGGGTACCACAGACGTCGTCCCTGCTCCACACCCTCCTCCCAGCCAGGGCCTGGGCAGCGACTGCCCCCAGCTGTGGCCTCCCCTCTCCCAGAGCCCCCACCTCCCACACAGGGGAGGCGGCTCCCCAGGTTCCCACGGGATGCCCCCAGGGTGACCGTCGGTGGGGAGGAGGACTTCAGGAGGTAATTAGGTCAAAGGAGGTCCTGGGGCAGGTGTCTCGGCAGCCTGGAAGGAGAGGGAGGAGAAGGCCCGCCCCTCTGGACAGGCCATGGAGGGCAGCCAGAGGCTCCTCTGCTGAGCCGGGAGGAGACCTTGGACCTGCAGCTCACAGAACCCAGAGGGCGCTGTGGGGTTGAGGCCCCTGGGCACCCCGTGTGGCGGCCACACAGCCAAGACAAGGGGCGTCCCAGCTCTTGGTGCCCCCCCAGGGAGCCTAAGCACTGAGCGTCCTCACTGCACAGTGGCCTCTATGAACCCCGGGGCCGTGCCCCGTCCATCTGCACACCCTGTGGACGCCCCTCCATCTGCCCACAGCTCGTCGCAGAGAACTGTAACTCCTGCGTTGGTGATGGGAAACACACAGAGATTCTAGCACTTTCTTCAGTGGCTCAGGGGTCTCCCAGTGACCACTCTAGGACATTACTCTGGAGTCCAGCCAGAGATCTTGGGCTAGGCCTTTGTGCCCCCCATCGAACTCGCGTCCACTCAAGACTCCTGGAGGACCTGCTGGGCGGGCACCATGGGCACCCGCGGGCATCCAGTCTTGGTCAGCTGCACGTGTCACGGTCCCCTCTGTCCTTTGCTGTGATGCGCTGTGAGTCACCTGTTTATAAGACAGCCACCCTTCCCGCAGCCTGGCTGTCTGAGCCATTCCCTCTGGTCCTTCAGCGCTGGGCAGCACATAGCAGGTGTTCAATAAACAGTGGGGGGGTGCTGGGAGGAGGGCGGGGGCGGCCGTCCCCTCTCCCCCTTCACCCCTTCCCCTCAGGTCAGTGTTGTCATGGAAACTTCCGGGGGAGGCTCAGGGCCAGCAGCCACTCCAGCAGAGTGGAGGTGACAGGCAGGGAGCAGGGACCAGGTTATGATGGTTTATTACATCCCATGAAGCATATGGTCACAATTATAAGAAGACATGAGTTATGGGGGGTGGGGGAGAGAGGGGGAGAGAGGGGGGGGAGGGGGAGGGAGAGAGAGGGAGAGGGGGAGGGGGGAGAGAGGGGGGAGAGAGGGAGAGGGGGAGAGAGGGAGGGAGAGAGGGGGAGAGAGGGAGGGAGAGAGGGGGAGAGAGGGAGGGAGAGAGGAGAGAGGGGGAGAGAGGGAGGGAGAGAGGGGGAGAGAGGGAGAGAGGAGAGAGGGGGAGAGAGGGAGGGAGAGAGGGGGAGAGAGGGAGGGAGAGAGGGGGAGAGAGGGAGAGAGGAGAGAGGGGGAGAGAGGGAGGGAGAGAGGGGGAGAGAGGGAGGGAGAGAGGGGGAGAGAGGGAGAGAGGAGAGAGGGGGAGGGAGAGAGGGGGAGAGAGGGAGGGAGAGAGGGGGAGGGGGAGGGAGAGAGAGGGGGAGAGAGGGAGAGAGAGGGAGGGAGGGGGGAGAGAGAGGGAGAGAGAAGAGAGGGGGAGAGAGGGAGGGAAAGAGAGGGGGAGAGAGAGAGAGGAAGAGAGGGGGAGGGAGAGGGAGAGGGGGGAGGGGGAGGGAGAGAGGGAGGGAGAGGGGGGAGGGGGAGGGAGAGAGGGAGGGAGAGAGGGGGAGAGAGAGGAGATGGGGGAGAGAGGGAGGGAGAGAGGGGGAGAGAGAGAGGGAGAGGGGAGGGGGGAGAGAGGGGGAGAGAGGGGGAGAAAGGGAGAGAGAGAGAGGGGGAGAGAGGGAGGGAGAGAGAGGGGGAGAGAGAGAGGGAGAGAGGGGGAGGGGGGGAGGGAGAGAGGGGGAGGGGGGAGGGAGAGGAGAGGGGGGAGAGAGAGAGAGAGAGGGAGAGAGAGGGAGAGAGGGGGGAGAGAAAGAGGGAGAGAAAGAGAGAGGAGAGAGAGGGGAGAGGGAGGGGAGAGAGGGAGGAAGAAGAGAAAGGGACACCAGTAAGTCTCAGAAACAGCCAGGCTGCTGGGTGCCCTGCACTGGCCACTGGCCCTGTTAACCCCTGGGCACCTGGGGGCTCCGGGGAGGGGGAGGCCACCTGGCTGTGCCTCCAGGGGAGGCAGGACCTGGGACCGCTCAGGGTCTGCAGATTCCCAGGAGGATCCTGCCCTGTGGCTAAGAGCCTCCAGAGGACAGAAGGGGATCCGTCCCTCGGAAGGTACAGCCTCCAGGCCAGAGCCCACTGTGTGTGTGTGTGTTGTGTGTGTGTGTGTGTGTGTGTGTGTAGGAAAGGAAAATGGAGAAGGAAGAGGAGGAAGGAGGGGAGGAGGGAGCTCAGGAGGGAGGAGGAGGAGCTGGAAGTGTCCCGAGCTGTCACCCCTCCGTGTGTAGGTGAGCCTGGGCCGGGGCAGGCAGATCACGGCCCTGGCTCCCTGAACTCCGCTTGCAGGAGTGGATAGGCCTGGACGTCTGCCTCTCTCAGCTGTGGACGGGCAGGTCCTTCCTTCCTTGTCCTTGACCCAGGGTCGAAAGGGACTCTACCAGAGGGTCAAAGACGCCAGTGTCTTTGGGGACAGAGGGGATCGCCACACCTGGGTGGCAGCTGAAGCCAAGGGACCCTCGTGGGCAAAGACCCACCCCACCCTGAGAACCAGACTCGCGGTCCTCGGCCACTGGAGCAGGAAGGGCCACTGCTGGTGGACAGTGAGGGGCAGAGGACCTTGGCCACCAGAACCCGGGTGGGCAGGAGGTCCCAGACCCCATCTCTGAAAATGAGCCCAAGGCAGAGCCTCTGGGCCTCACCACGAGCACCGCAGCTCGCTCAGTGGTCAGCCCTCTGCCCCCACCCGGCAGAGCCGGGGTCCAGGTGTGCCCGGCTCCAAAGCCAGCATCCTTCTCCCTCCCCACCGCCCCCAGCTCCGCTGAGCAGAGGCCCACCTGGCCCTGCAGTGTGACCTGTGGTCAGGAGAGCTGTCTGATGCTCAGCGTCATCCACAGCAGGAGGGGACCAGCCCTCAGAGAGCTTCCGGGCAGAATGTGGGACTTGGAGTAGCTCCAGATGAGAGGCCGGGCCTTTGCCCAAGGAGGGTGGCCTTTACTATCCTGTGTTTTGAAAATTTTTCACTTTTTTTTTGAGGTACAGAGACTGAGACCCAGAACCTCACACCTGCTAGGCAGATGTTCAACCACTTTTACATTCTTATTGTTAATTTTGCTAAATTTCCCAGGTTGGCCTCCAACTTGTGATCCTCCTGCCTCAGCCTCCTGTGTAGCTGGGATTACAGGAGGGTGTCACCAGGCATGGCAGAGTTTAATTCTTGGACAAATTTATTTTTAAGTGATGATTGGTTCCCCCTTTTTATTCCTCAAAATCCCATGGTCATCCTCTGAAATGGCCACCATTTCCATACGAGGTTGACAGAACTCCAGTCACCCCCAGGACAGAGCCGCCTCTACCTGGCCGGGACTCCTTATGTGCTGGGATCCAACCCCATCTCCCAGGTCCCTGGAGAAACCACATCAGGAGCCCCTGAGAGAGTGATGGTGACCACAGTGGCCACCAGGCTCCACCAGGCTCCCTGCCCCCCCGCAGGGTCCCCGGAGGTCCTGGAGGGCTGTTACCTCCTTCCACCCGTGTCTCATCCTGCAGAAGGGGGAGCCGAGAGCCGGATCCCTGGCCATGTCCCCCAGGTCACCCGTGGGGCTGTGGCACAGGGCTCCGGCTCAGGCTGACTCCGCATCTGCTCCGGGGTCACAGTAGGTGGGGGGTGGCCGTGAAGGGACACTGCAGACCGGACCTTTCCTTCTCCTGGTTCCAGAAGCTGGGAAGCCCAAGGTCAAGGGCAGGCGGACGCAGTCCGGGGGACAGCTGTCTTCCAGGCCGCGTCCCCCTGGGGTGGGGGTCTGGGGGAGCCAGGGAGCTGGCGTCCCCTCCTTTCCTTAGCAGGACACTGATCCCACTCCCAGGCTCCTCCCTCGCCAGCCAGCTGAACCCAACCGTCCCCCAAAGGCCCCCAACAGGGCCACGCTGGGCTCCGGAACTCAGTCCAGGAATCTGGGGACTTGAAGCCCAGCTCTGAGTCCCCCTCCTGTGCTGCGGCCAGACCCTGCGGCCAGGGCTGGCCCTGGAGGACCCCCAGCAGAGGATGCAGCCCGGAGCGCTGGGAGCTGGGCGGACCCCTCTCTCCGCCTCCGCTACGGGGCACAGAGACCCAGAGAGCCAGCTCCAAGGGCCCCTGTCTGTCCACTGTCAGGGAGAGAGGAGACCCCGCTCCAGCCGCTCGGGGGAGCCCGCCCCAGCTCAGGCTCTTGCCAGGGGGGCGGGGAGGGCTGGAGGAGGCTGCGTTCTGGGGCCACGGTGCAGAGTGACGGCCACAGAGGGACCAACCTGGAGATAAATAGGAGCGGCCGCGCGGCCAGGCTCATCTTAACACTGAGCAGAGGCCGCGCCCGACTTGAAAGCCTGCGGCCGAGATGGATGGGGAGATGGATGGGCTGCGGCCAGGCGGGGGCGGCCGCGGGGCTGAGTGATGGGGTGTCAGGCGCTGGTCCCGCCAGCAGAGACACCCGCCTCCCTCTGGCCACTGGGACTGCGCAGGGCCCCCCTCCCACGGTCCTGCCTGGGAATTTATGGCTTCCTTCAAGGCCTGGAGCGGGCGGGGGCCAGGCCTTTCGGGGAGGGTGGGATGGCCCAGCAGCCCCCCCTGGAGGGAGGGGGCCCAGGCCAGGCCCTGGGGGGGCAGCGCTGACTCGGGGTCACACCCTGGGAGCAAAAGGCCTCGGCTCCTTCCGTATGGAGGCTGGCCCTTGAGGACTTCTGGGTGGAGGCCGGAGGCATCCCGGGTCACCCTCTGCGGCCCCCACCCTCTGCAGCCTGGGCCTGCAGCTCCCTCCTGCCCTCCTCGTCCTTACCAATGCCTTCCATCCTTTGCCATTTGTCCCCAGAAGGCCGTCCTTGGGGTCCGTGGAGGCACAGAGAGCCTGTGTCTGGGGACACCCCGACTTACCCCCGTGTTAACGGAACCGTTTATTGAGTGCCTACTATGTGCAGGGCCGTGCTGGGGGCCTTGGTGTCTTTCAGTTCGCTGTGATCCTCCCTCCTCCAGTGTCACAGCAGAGACTGGGGACCTTAGCCAGGCTCAGACCCAGATCCCCCTGACTCCCAAACACGGAGGAGCTGGGCAGGTGGGCAGGCGGGCGGGCGGCCATGGGGGAGACAGTTCTCCGCCTCCCGCCACCGTGTCCCCTTGCCCCCCAGGATCCCCCCTGGCGGCTGCAGGATTCCTCCCGCGTGTCCTTGCTCGTGATCCCGGAGCAGTCCTGGCTGCCGGCACCATCCTGATCAGGTTGACCAAAAACCACCGTCCGAAGAGGGGACATGGGGACATGTCCTGCGGGGGCCACAACAGGCAGGTGGAAGTCACTGGAACGCAGCCCTCTCCCCCCGGCTGAGGTGAGGGTCCACGAGGGGTCTGGGGCGGCTCTGGGTCAGCCACGGAGGGTCCGGATGTCTCCTAAGCTGGGGCCTCAACACCTGGCCCAGGGCGTCCATCAGGATCCCCCTCCTGGAGACTCGCCTCCAGCATTCATTCGATTGCTTCTGCGCCTACTGTGTGCAGGGCAGCGCTCATTGAGCGCCGACTGTGTAAGTGTTCTCGTGCCTTCAGTAAGAGCCGCGGGAGTCTCATCTCCACGGAGATGTGGCAGCTGCACCAGGACTTCCCGGGAGAGGTCATCCTTGCCGCAATGTCATTTACTCGCATCTCTTCTCAAAGGTCACCTCCTCCGGGTGAGCTTCCCCGACCCCTGGGTCCAATGCCACACGGCCAAGCCCTACCCGCTGGCTGGTTGCCCTTCCTGGCTGTGGTTCTGCCGGGAGCGCGGGAGTCCCTCCGTCTGTCTCCTCCTGCCCTCTGGTCGGCGGGCACCGGGGGCTGGGGACGGTGAACACTCCGCGCTTGCGTCCAGCACCTGGCAATTGGAGGTGCCCAGTGAACACTGGCTGGGCCAGGAGTGAGTGAATGAATGGGTGTGACTGGGGACACAGCCCCGGAGGGGACAGTGGACGCCAGCCCAGCCTGGGCCAGAGGAGGTGCCCGTAGCAGTAGCTGAGTTGGGACAGGCACAGGAAAAAATCTGGAAGAGCATCTGGGGCAGCAGAGGGTCCCTGCTGACGTCCCCACGTGGTACAGTGAGGGGCAGCTGCCTCACGGGCTGGAGAGAACCACGGCCCAGGACCTCCGGGGGCACTGCCAGAGGCCCTAGAGGTTTCAGTCCAGTTCTCCTGTGTGTCCTGGGGCAAGTTACGAACCTCTCTGAACCTCGGTCTCCTCATCTGAAACATGCGGATGAGTGCAGCGCCCACCTCGTGGGTTCCTGTGAGGCCAGCTCCAGAGGGTATTAGTGACCTCCTGGCCCAGGCTACCTCCTGGCTCTGCTCTGCCAGGAGGCTCCAGCCACCTCTCCCTGGGCTGCGGCTCCCTCCCCAGCCCCTCCCCGGCCCAGCTCCCGATCCACTGTCCCCCAGCCCCGGTGTCCTGGAGTGTCACCTCCCTGCCCTCCTCTGGGCCTCCTCTCTGTCCTGAAGAGCCCTCAGGACACCAGGCACCCCAAACCCCAAAACTGCTGCCCGTCTGTGCCCTCTGCAGAGGTTCAACCTTATCTATGGAGATTCGTTTAAAGGGGTGGGTGACAGGGCAGGCCGGGGACACCCGAGCCTAGAGAGGGCTCTGTTTGCCCTCACCTCCCCCCACAGGGGACACGGCCAGGCACACACAAAACACGCACACACACACACACACGCACATACACACGCACATACTCGCACACACGCGCACATGCACACATGCACACACACGCACATGCACACACACGCACACACATGCACACACACACATGCACACATGCACACACACACGCACATGCACACACACATGCACACACATGCACACACGCACACACACACGCACATGCACACACACGCACACACATGCACAGACATGCACACACACACGTACACACATGCACACACTCGAAGGGCTGACAAACCCCTGAGACCCAGAGCAGGTTCCCCAGAGCCAGGGGAACAGGGTCACTGCGGCCAGCTGTGGCGGCCAGGGCTGTGTGAGGTGGCCGGCCAGGCCCAGGCGTGGAGGGAAGGGGGGCGGGCTGCAGCTGGCGGGTGACATGGAGTGCTTCAGGATGCAGAGGCGGCCCTGGAATTGACACCAGGACGAGGTGACCCAGCTTCCCCTGGCTTGGTGGCCCCCAGGGAGTCATTGTCCCTCTCTAGGCTGATCCCCTCCTCTGCAAAATGTCAGCTCCAGAGAGCAGGCGGCCTGGCGGGGGGGGGGGGGGGCGCTGCGGTGTCCTGGGAGGCAGCCTGTCCCTCACAGCCAGGCTCGGGCCTGCAGCCTCCTGGAGAGGCCCCTCTCTGCAGGACGTCACTTCCTCAGCTTCCAGGTGGGGACAAGGGTCCCAGGCTGCAGGACAGCATGTCCACCTGCCTGGAAACAGCACTTCCCTGGGGCCCTCGGGTCCCCTCCTGCTGTCCCTGGGCCGCACCCTTCTCCCCCCCTCCAATGGCCGTCCCCTCCAGGCAGGGAGCGAGCCTGGCGCAGGGTGGGGGCTTCTGTGAGTCCAGGTCCCCAGACCCGCGCCTGGGCCAGGGGCTTCACCAGAGGGAGTGGGTGCAGGGGCTGTTTGACCCCGGACAAGCTGTGGCAGGGCTTTAATGTCCCCAGTGTTCCAGGAACACAGCAGCCTGGGAGCAGAGGGGCAGGAGAGGCTGGACCGGACAGTCAGGCAGACGGGACCATGAAGGTGACCAGCCACTGCCCAGAGGCCACCAAAGCCGAGGGGAGAGGGGGTAGCTGGAACACCCCAACCTTCAGGGGCGCCTCAAGGTGGACGATGCTGGTGGCAGGGGAGGGGGCAGTTTGGCAGGAGCTGTCCTGAGGTAGGGCAGGCCAGGAGGGCAGGGGACCGCGGTGGGCCTGGAGCTAAGGGGACGGACTCACTCACAGCGGTGTCCAGGGCTCCGGCCAGGTGCGGCCCAGCCCGGGGCTCCTCACAGAGACGGTGGTGAATGAGGAGTCGGGGTTCAGCCCCTGAGACCCGCTCCAGGGCCAGGCCTGCGGGGATCTGTCTCTGTCCCCCAGGTCCCCCCCCACCTGGACTTCTGGGCACTGTAAGCCCCAGCCGGGCCCCTCCTCCAGGTCTGGCAGCAGCAGGAGGAGGGAGGAGGACGCAGCAGCCAGCGCTGGAGCCCTGCCCAGCCCCCCCCATCTGGCCCCAGGGCTCCACGGGGAGCCGCTGCCTCCCGCCCTCAGTCAAACCCCCAGCTTGGAAGTTCAAGCGTGGCCAAGAGGAAGCAGATTTCAAAACACACCTCCGCCCCTCCCCGCCCAGCCCTGCCCGCTCTGGGCTGACCCAGGCTCCCTGGGGGCTCCCTTGCCCCAGCCTGTCCCCACAGAGCTGAACCTCTTCCCCCTATGATCTGGGGCAGCCGAGGCCAGGGAAGGGGGTGGGAGGGACCCAGGAGGACCTGCCGTGTGGACCCAGGCCTGGCCTGTCTGGGGGCTGTCCCTGGTGGTGAAGGCCATCAGGGGGTGGGGCTGTGGGGGACAGGGGACAGGGACCTGACCCCAGAAAATCAGTGAGACCAGAGGCCTGCTTTCCACCCATCCAGGCTTGCTGGCCATGTGTCCACCTCATCCCTGGCCTAGCACACCCTTAGCTTCTAGAAGATTCTCCATAATGAGCATGCACCTTCCACTAGGGGAAAGTTGGCCAGACCTGACTCTGGAGGTGAAGGGGTGCTGGGCTGGGGACCTGCTCACTGCCAGAGTCCCCCACCTTCCTCTCAGCTAAGGAACCTGGGTCCGAGTCCGTGGGACCCCGTCATGACTGCCACCTTGTGGCTGTGTGACAAGGAACAAGCCGATCACCTGCACAGGCCTTAGCTTTCCTCACCTGTTAGAAGTCCTCTCTCTTCTACAGGGTGCTGGGGGCTGGGGAGCCACGTGCCACGAAGGAATCCGGCTCAGCCCTCCAGGGGACACGGGGCTTCCTGCTGGCACGGTGACGCCAGTCATCCCAGAGGCTCTGGAGGCTGAGGCAGGAGGATGGCAAGTTCAGAGCCAGCCTCAGCGACAGCGAGGTGCTAAGTAGCTCAGGGAGACCCCGTCTCTAAATAAAACACTACATAGGGCGGGGGTGCGGCTCAGTGGCGATCCGGGTGCCCCGCGTTCAACCCCTGGTATCCAAAGAGCGGGGGAGAGGGGCTTGCAGACACCAGCGACTGGTCAATCGGGTGTCAGTGGCGTCTGAGAGCGTGGCCGAAGACTCTTAACAAATTGCCCTGTGTCCTGTGACTGCCCTGTGTCCTGTGACGTCTCACGGTTTCTGCAGAAGCTGAAGAGAGCCAGAGTGCCCAGGGCGGAGGCCGGGCGGGGAGGCTCTCTGGGTGGTGGACTCGCCCTCCCCGGAGGTTGCGGATTTTCCGGGTCCTGCCCCAGCACCCCTCCCGATATCCCACCATCAAGTCCATAAACGCAGTGAGAGCCAGGAACACACTGTTCCCTGTATTACAGCGGTGCTCTCCATGTGGAAAAGGTGAGCTGATCCCCGATGATGTCTTTATTGTCAGGACACTTCCTGAATTAGAAATAAAAGGCTCTGCTGAATTCAGTAAAGTGACAGGGTCTGGGGGTCCCCTTCCCGGGATGAAAGGCGCACCTTCTGCGGCTAGCTGGGGGTGGGGCCCCCCTCCTGGGCTCCAGGCTGGAGATGCCTCTAATAGCTCAGGAGCGAGTCCTGCCCGGTCCCCTGCCCCCCCCCCGCCCCACCCTCCCCCAGCCGCCCCTCCCCTCCCCCACCCTTCCCTCCCTCCTCCCCTCCCTCCTCCCCTCCTCCCCTCCTCCCCACCCCTCCCCCACCCCTCCCCCCTCCCCGCCAGAGGAGAGATCCCTGCCTCCCAGGGACCAAGAGCTGGGCTACCCTTGCTGGCCTACCCAGCCCCCTTCAGTCCCCAGGACGCCCTTCTGTGTGTCTCTGAGCAAGTGACTTCATCTGTCTGTGCTTCGCTTTCCCAGCAGTGGAAACAGCTAGACAGTGCCTGGGCCGTTCACTCTGTTATCCCTGAAGAGGGGCAGCCGAGGGGGAAGCAGCCCCAGGTCCCTGGCAGTAGGTGGCCCAGCAGGTTCCCCTCCATAGAAACAAAGGAGGGGGGTGGCCGTTTTAATGAGCACATACTATGCTTTGGGCCTACGGAGGCCCTAATTCTTCTTTTGTTGTTGTTCCAAGGTTTGAACCAGAGGCACCGAACCACGGAGCCCCCTTCCCAGCCCTGTATAAAGTATTTTATTTAGAGACAGGGTCTCCCTGAGTTGCTTAGGGTCTCCCTGAGTTGCTTAGGGTCTCACTGAGTTGCTTAGGGTCTCACTGAGTTGCCGAGGCTGGCTTTGAACTCACGATCCTCCTGCCTCAGCCTCCTGAGCCCTGGGATTATAGGTGTATGCCCTGGCGCCCAGCCAGAGGCCCCTATTGTACAGGCCCAGAGGAATCGAGTTTCCCGCCCACGGTCCCTGCGCCTGCCTGCCTCCCCTCAGAGCCTGGTGTGTGACAGCTTGGGAATGCCTCCCGGACCAGACAAAGGAATGAATCTCTAAGGGTGGAGGACAGGCAGAGGCCCCTGAATCTGCCCGGGCCTTAACGGGTCTGGGCTGGGCCACTTTCTCCTCAGGAAAAACCACGCGCCCTGGAACCGCTGTCCACCCACAGAAGCGCAGTGGGCTCCCTCCCCAGGGCCCCCGCTGCCCACCCACTTCCCGTTTCTGGGGACGGCTGTCCTGTTTGGGCCTCTTTGGGCCTCTACAGCTGTCTTGGTCCCTGGAGGTGGATCCAGGTCCAGGGACAGGGAAGTGGGCAGAGCTGAGGCCTCTCCCCCAGCCCTGGCCCCCAGGCCCCTGGCCCTGCATGATCCCCGGGAGCACAGCCTGAGACCTCGCGTCCACTTGCCACCAGGTCAGCCTGCCGCTGTGCTCCTTGTGTGAGTTGCCGGCCCTCTCTGTGCCTTGCAACACGGGGGGGCGACCCCCTGCCCTGCGTGACCCTTGGGGACTTCAGTATCTTTCCCGCTTCATCAAGCTCATCTTCCCCCAGAACATGGTGACGTCCCTATTCCCGCCCTCCAGGCGACCCAGCGTCATAACCACGTCACCACCCTGTCCCCACGGGCTCCCTCCCAGCTCTGTGCAGAGGTACCAGCCCCGCATGGTGACCCTCCTGAGGGTGACGGTGAGACCAGCCTGCTTCACAGGGCCTGGAACAGGGCCCGAGCCACCTCGGCTGTCACCCTGGCCCAGGGCAGGGGTCACAGACCCGCCTGTGGTCTCGGCCCTGGCCACTCGGCTGCTGCTGGCCGGGGTCTGTCACTCCACGCCTGGGCCTGGTTTCCCCTTCTGAGCCACGGAGGTGCCCTCAGCTCACCCTGCCACTTCCCTGTGTCCCCAAGACTCAGGGAGCCAATGCTGAGAGGCCGGTGGACCGTGCCAGCTGCCCCTGGGTCCAGCGGCCCAGCTGGCCCCGCCTGGCCTGGAGTCCTCGGGAGAGCGGAGGTGGGAGGAGGCCGCGGAGCCCTGTCCCCCGGGAACTCGCCACAGGCACATCTGAGCGGCATCAGGAGCAGCCCCCCGTCCCCGCCCCCCCCAGGCCCCAGCGCCCCAGCCACCCCCCCCCCCAGGCCCATCTTCTGAGTCCCCGTCCCCAAGTCTCCAGGAGGGAAGGGGGTCAGGTCCGTGCTCAGGGTCCCGGCAGAGGCTGGCAGGGGTCAGAGGACCCCAAAGGGGAGTGACGGGTGAGACGGGCGGGGCAGGGCCACTGTCCCCAGTCTGCAGGGGGACAGCTCGGCCCCATGCCAGGAGTCCCCGAGGCTGGCCTGGGAGAGCGGAGGTCTGAGTCCTGAGTCTAGAGGGAGCCTGGGGCCAGGGACGGGGCGTGGAGTGCGGGACCCCCACGCGGCCCCTCTCCTGCTGGGCAGTGGGGTGACCCCCGTCTCCACCCGGGGCCTTTCCTGGCTCAGCCGCAGCTCGACCCGCAGACACAGGACCTTTGAGACCTCGACTCTCCTCTCAAACAGAGAAGGTGACAGCCTTAGAGAGCTGCACCCAGAGCACGCAGTGCCACTGTCCCGGTGCCCGGGACCCGTCCTGGAACCTGACCCGACCCTGCCACGCCCTCCCCGGCCCTCAGCACCCCTCAGGCTGTCCAGGGACCAGGGGCCACCCTCGGCCCCTGGGCCTGCCCCTCTGACCCCCCTCAGCCCTCTGCAGGGGACAGAACGGGGGGGGGAGGACCCTGCTCACGATGACCACGAAGATGACGTTGTGGCAGGGGCCGGAGCCAGGGCTGTGGGACACCAGGGTCCCAGGGCATCTCAGGAAGAGCCACCCTCCCTCGGCTCCGCCCTCCCGTCACCCTGTCCCCCCGCAGGGTGCCCCCTCCCCAGGCCCCCAACACTGTTCCCGCCCCCTGTCCCCGGCACCCCCACCTGCACTGGGCATCCGCGCTGGGGCGTCCACTCGCTGCAACCGCAGGCGAGCAGGGACCCTGGGAGCCCCCGGGGCAGGACTTGGGGTCCACGTCTGGGGAGGAGGGTGACGCCTGGGTGCTGCAGACGCTGTGGTGGGACGGAGAGGAGGATGCTCAAAGGACCTCGTCCCCTGTCCCTCCAGCCACCAGCCTGGCCCCTGGACAGCCCCGCCCAAGTCCCCCCGAGGGAGTGGAGCGGGGAGTGAGACGGGGCAGGAAAGCCTCCCCTGGAACCAGAGCGCCATGCAGGTGTCCCCAGGTGTCCCCTGGCGCTGACTCGCTGTGTGACCAGAGGGAATCCCCACGCCCGGGGCCTCGGCTTCCCCGACTGTCCAACGGGAGGCTGGTCCCCAGCAAGCGCCTGGCCATGGCATCCCTGTCCCTGGTCCCAGCCTTGTGGGACAACCCACCTGGACCCCGGTGCTGAGTGCTGTTCTTTAAATAAATGCACTTTTCAAGTTAAAGAAATCTATTTGATTTATATATTTTGGTGCCAGGGATTGAACCCAGAGGTGCCCAACCACCGAGCCCCGTCCCCAGCCCTCTTGATTCTTAATTTAGAGACAGGGTCTCCTGAGTTGTTCAGGGCCTCACTAAGTTTCTGGAGGCCGACTTAGAACTTGCCATCCTCCTGCCTCAGCCTCCTGAGCCGCTGGGATGACAGGCGTGAGCCACGGCTCCCAGCAACAGAAATGTGAGAAGACGCCCGTGAGAGGAGCATCTCCACCTGCCACATTAGATAAGATGCCGCGTGGCTCCAGCACAACCAGAGAGCCGAGGGCAGAGGGCCGCTGCCCGGGGTGAGGATGAGGGTGGGGGGAAGCAGCTCCCGCCACAGCCGCAAACTCCAGAGAAGCAACTCAGGAACGGCCCTTGGGCTCGCGGCTCGGCCTCCTGCTCTCAGCTGGAGGAGGGGAGGGTGGCCCCGGGCTCCAGGAACAAGAGAGGAGGTCAAGGGACTGGAGTCCCACCAGCCCCTTAGAGGGACCCAAGACGTCCCACTAGGCTCCATCTCTTGGAGTTTCCTGTACCCCCCAATAGCACCAAACTGGGGACCAAGTCTCATGGCTCTGTGGGGGCTCAGGATCGAAACCGCAGCAGACATCAGCCACGCAGGATCTGAAAAAGGAGCATTTGGGGTGGAAAACAGCGCGTGCAAAGGGCCTGAGGCAGGAGTGTGCCAGTGTGTCTGAGGGGCGGCAAGGAGCCCAGTGTGGCGTGAGCTGGGGGAGCAGCCAGGGCCAAGCTGGCACAGGTGGCGGGGGCTGTGTTAGCAGGGTGAGGCTGGGAGTCTGGGGAGAGTGGGTCAGAGGCCCCCCGTGACGCACCTGGGACCCCAGCTCCTCCTTCCCCACCTAGGAGGAACCCAGGCTGGAAGTCAAGGCCCCTAAGCTGGGCCGCAGGGACCCTTCCCCAGCCCTCTTCCTCCACCGCCAGGCCTCTCCCTGGGGCTGCTAAGACCCTGAGCGCCTCCCAGGCCCCTGGCTGAGGGGGGCGGGCCCGGCCTGGACGCCACCCTTGCTCAGCGGGCAGCCAGGACCAGAGAGCAGGGCCACCCTGGGCTGCCCTCAAGGAGGCTGAGGGCCTGGGCCATCAGGACTGTGAGCCTGGGGGGTCCAGCTCCGTCTGGGTCTACGGCCCTCCGAGGGAGGCAGCACCGCCCACCCTCCTGGGGCTCCCAGACCAGGGGACACATGGGGGAAACAAGGAGGCAGCACAGTGGCCTGAGGAGCTGGGGAGAGGTGACTCTGATTTGTGACTACGGAGGGGTGGGCCACCTTAGGGTCCTCGAGGACACTCCTTTGGGAAGGGACATGGTGCTGATGCCTGGCACACTGGAGGAAGGGTTCTCCAAGGCAGTGCAAAGGTCCTGGGGCAGGTGAGCAGCCCAGAGAAGCCCTGCAGAGGGGCCACCCAGGGGAAGGAGTGACAGGAGGAGCAGAGAGGGCCTGGGCAGCGCCTTGGGCAGGTCGTAGCAGGATGCCATCTCCGTCTTCAACAGATGGCTCCAGAGGCTGAGAATGGTCTGGGAGCGTGGAGGCCACCGCAGCTGTCCAGGTGAGATGGCCCGGCGGTGGGCAGGAGGTGGTCGGGATGGGACGGAGAGAGGGTCTCACTGGGCGTCCATCTAGGGGGGTTGGCAGGAGTTTTGAGTGGACGAGCGGTGGATGGGGCACCTGGCAGACTGGGCACCCGGAGAGAGGGCAGTGTCCTGACGGCACTGCGTCCTCCTGGAGGCCAGGCCTGGCCAGTGAGCCGAGATCCCAGCCACAGCCACCGAGCACGCAGTTCCCCGAGTGGCCACGAGATGGCAGAGCGGCGGCGCACGCCGAGGCGGCGGCCACAGGAGGGCGGGAGCGAGCTGTGCGCAGTGGGACCTTCGGGGTGGGGTCAGCCTGGGGGGTGCGCGCGACCCGGCGGCGGGGCGGGGCTGCCAGGTGGCCCCCCTTCCTAGGGGCGCTCCCGCTCGTGGGTCTGGAGCCCAGGGTTGGGGTCGAGGCGGCTCCTCTGCACCCACGGGTAGCCTGGGACCCGCTGCTCTGTGCCTCCACTCACGGGGACGGGGAGGCGGGCGCCACCTGTGTGCCTGGCCCTGAGCTGGGCATGGGACACGGAGGGAGCCCGGCGCGGGCTGCTTCACAGGACACTGGGAAAACAGCCAGGGAGCGGGCTGTGACCCAGCGGGAGGAGCAGGAAGGCCCCAGGTGGATGGGGTGGCCGAGGGGACGAGGGGACACAGAGGGAGGAGGAAGAGCGACAGGGGAGGCCGCATCTGAGAGGAGGGAGGGCGGAGGGCCCGACAGCGAGGCCGCCCAGCAGAGAAGTGCTCACCGGAGGGCACAGGAGCCAGGGGAGAGAGGGGGGCACTAGACCCCAGAGCTGGAATTCCAGGTGACAGAGGTCCATGTCCTCCACGGCAGCACCTGGAGACCCCGCCATGGGCCTAGTGACTTATTGTCTCACTTAAAATTGGGAACAATTCGATTATTATCAACCGTGATTGTTTTCTTGGATAGGGATGAAGAGACTGAGGGTCAGAGAGGGACACTGACTTTCTCCAGGTCACACAGCTGGGAGATGAGGGAACAGGAGCAGAACCCTGGGAGCTGCCGGGTCTTTGTGTGAGGAGTGAGAGGAGCCAGGGCGGTGAGAGAGGGCCTGGAGAGCAGGCCGGCTGGAGCCTGGAGTTAATTACTGCTGGGAGGGGAGAGTGAGGGCGGTGACCTTGGGGGACGGCTGGTGTCCCGCTGGCCCCCATGGACATCCGGCCCACTCTCACTGGCCTGGAGAGAGGCTGTGGGCCAGGGTTGGGGCGGGTGCAGGTGGCCAGGAGCAGCCAGCTCTGCCTGCTAGTGGGGGACTGGGCCGTCCCCCTCCCTGGATCCTTCCCAGGCCTCCTGGGTCCCTGGGGTCCCTGGGGCCTGTGGGAAGGTCCACAAGGAGGGGTCTGGGCCGTGGGAGGAAGCGGGAGCCCAGGGCTGCAGCATCATCAGGACTCACACTTGGGCCCCAGTCCTTTGGGACCATGTGGGGAGGGCAGCCGGGCGGGGTCCAAGCCCCCCCACCCCGACCCGGGATGTGGCTTGGAGAGCCCCCGCCTTAAAGGTCAGCCTGGAGATACCTGGTGGAGGCCCATCCCACTCAACTGAAAAAGGCCCAGAGAGGGCCAGGGACCTCCTGAGTCACACAGCCAAGGAGGGTGTGGGGACAGGGTGAGAGGGGGACGCCGACCCCACCCCCCTCTCCTCACTCCAGTGCCTCTGCCTTCAGTCTCCCGGGATCTGCTCAGGCAGTACAGAAGGGAGTCACAGAGGTGTGGTCCACTCAGGCCCCCGGCTCCCTGGCATCGCCCACAGCCCTTCCCTCCTGTCCCTTCTCCCTCCGAGGGCCAGGCTGAAGTCTCACTTCATTTCCACCCAGACAGACGGAATCTGTGAGGTAGAGGTGTCTGGGAACGGCCCTGCCTTCCCCAGGAAATGCAGCGTCGACTTAGAACATGGGGCCAGAAAGCAAGTCCAACCCGTGGGCGGTCAGGTCAGGTCTGGCCGGTCACCTGGTCACTCTGCAGGGGAGACTCAGGCTCAGAGCGCTGACTCCTCAGGTAGGACTGGACTCTGGGGCTCCAGGCTGCGGTCCCCTGGGGGGCTGCCCTGGTGGACCTCACACCTCCCGGGCCCCCTGCAGCGGGGCTCCCTGCTCGGCTGGGCGGGGCCTCCCTCGTGCCTCCTGGCCTCCAGCCTGGACCGCTGGGCCCGACTCAGGGCGGTTTCAGGGTCAAGGGCGACCCCTGGTGGATGTTCGTGAGCATGACGTGCTGCCAGGTGTCGCTGGGGAAGACGCAGGGCAGCTCCCCATCAGCTCCTGGGCAGCTCCTTCCTTGGGGGGCGTCTGCTGGAGTCTGCTGTGTGCCAGGCACGGTTTGAGGTGACAGGAATGACACTAAAGGGACCTCTCCCTCGAGGAACCTCCATCTGATGGGAGAAGCTACATGACAATGACGACAGTGTGGACTGTGGAAACCAGGGTTCCCGCTCTCCCTGGAGCCCGGGGACGGACTGTCCAGGGCTCGTGGTCTCAAGAGCTGGCGGAGCCCAGCTCACTGCTGCGACTGTGCAGATCTGGGGACAGTGTTTCTGGAGGGAGGGGCAGCGAATGCAAAGGTCCTGGGGTAGAGAGGGGCTTGGGACATTAGAGAAAATGAAACCGTGACTGAGGTGTGGGCAGGGAGGGGTCGGGAGGTTGGCAGCCGCTGGGTCACCTGCCTGGAGTGACACTGGGATCTCTGCCCAGGAGGCCCTTAGGACCCCTTAGGAAATGTGTGGGCGGACACGTGACAGGATCTGATCCGCATTTTTAAAGGGACTTTGTGGCTGCTGCGTGGAGAGAGAGGACGGGGAGCAAGAGGGAAAGCAAAGCAGAGTGTCAGCTGAGGGACACGGGTCCAGGAGGGACACCATGGTGAGGGGCGACAGGGTGGAAGGAACAGAGATGGAAAGAAATGGGGGGATCCAGAGGCGTTAGGAGACGGAGTCGCGGGGCTCCTCGGTGGGCTGGAAATGGGGAGGGCCCAGGAGGGGGAGGGGACGGGGAGGGACAGGCGTGGGCCGGGGGTGGAGAAGAGGGAGATGCCCGGGTGGCTTGTGGCAAGAGATGAAGCTTGAAAAAATGAGACTGGGTGCCCTGGAGCAGGCCAGACCTGCAGCCCTGAGACCAGGTCCTCCTACTAAGAAAAGTGAGCCATGAGCCGGAAGAGGAGAAAGAACCCCCCAGCACCCCACCCGCCCATAACCACCTCCGACGTCGTCATCACCACCTCGTCATGAGCCACCAGCAGCAGTCCAGTCACCCTAACTAACCATGATCATTTCTATCACCATCACCACCAGGATCCTTGGTTTGAAATGTCGTGTGTGTGTGTGTGTGTGTGTGTGTGTGTGTGTGTGTGTCTGTCTGTCTGTCTGTCTGTCTGTCCTGGGTTGTGAAACAGTCCTTTTAATTTTTATTTTGAGACAGGACCTTGCTCAGTTGCTGAGGCTGGCCTTGAATTTGCAATCCTCCTGCCTCAGCCTCCCGAGGCACTGGGATTACAGGTGTGTGCCGTCAGGTCTGGCCAACTTTATCCTTTCTGTAAAGCCTGAAGCCCTTGCCCTGTGGCCTCACTCGCCTGTCCATTCCTCCGTGATGTTGAGCTCACTTCCTGCTCTACTGTTGGGGTGGGGGCGTCCCAGGGAGGAGCAATTTACACAGAAATAGTCAAGGAGTAAAAGCTTGTTTGTGCAGTGAGGGCTGCAGTCTGGGCCCTGTATCGGGCAGCTTCCTGTTACTGTAACAAAGTTCCTGAGATAACCAACTATAAAGACAAAGGGTTTGTTTGGGCTCACAGTTTTGGAGGTATGCACCCAAGACTGGGTGGGCCCATGGCTTTGGGTCCCTGGAGGGCAGCAGGGTGGCCATAGCAGGGAGCCAAGGCGGAGCAAACTGCTCACCGCATGGCCAAGAAGCAAAGGAGAGGAGCAAGGGCCAGGGTCCCACAGTGCCCCCCCCCCCACCCTGTTACCTGAGGAGCTGAGCACCTCCCAGGACCCCGGGGCGGTCAGCAACAGCTCAGCATTTGGAGATGGTTGTGGGGCGGGGTCCTGCTCAGATTCACTGAACCCCAATGGAACAAAGAGAAGCCACAGAGAGACGCTGTCATTCCGCTAAAAAAGACCCCAAATTCAGTGGCTTCAGCAAGATGGAAACGGCTCAGACGGAAAACCAAAACCCGGGGCAGAAGAGTCTGGCCATGCCCCTCCCTGTCCCCGAGTCCCTGGCCTTTCCTCATGTTCTGCACCGTGGAACAGCCGGCTGGCCCCGGGCATGTGCCCTTCTGGGGCAGGGCAGAGGGAGGGCAGGGAGGGGAGCCCGCTCCCTGTCCTCTGAGGATGTGGCTGGGAAGTCACAGACATCGCCGCTGCTCACGCAGGGTGTGTGGCCAGGGAGAGGGTTCTCAGGCCGCCGAGATGCCTCTGGGTTCCGTCCTCACTTGTGATGTTCCTAACCTGCTGCTCTCCGGGGACTACTGAAGGCCAAGCCTGGGCCTTCCCTGTCCCTCCCGGCCTCCTGGGTGGGACACGCTCTCACAGGAGCCAGGCGCAGGTGGAGGGGTGGTGCCCGCTGTGCGCCGCTGGCCCTGCGCCGGGGCTCTCTGTGCGGCCGCTGTCCCCCAGGCGCCGCCCTGCGACTGTCCACGCGGGGCAGAGGGGCTCGGGGGTCAGAAGGGCCGGGCTCCGGGGCCTCCCTCCTCTTCGCGGCTGCTTGGCCTTGGCCGCTGCGACTCAGACTCCGGTTTTGGTTTTCCGTCTTAGAAGGCCTTGCGCGGAACGGGGCGGGAGCCAGAGCGGAGCTGCACAGGACGCGGGTGGCCTTGACCCTGGACCCGCCGCGCGTGCGCACAGCTGCCTTCGCTCAGCTCCTGCCCCGCGTGCGCGCTCTGCCCGCCAAATCCTTCGACCCGGCCATCGGCCCATTAGTGCCCTGCTGTGGATGCCGGTGCACGTGTGCAATTGGTGTGGTTTGTGCACATACCCGTGCGCACCTGTCGCCCACGGTGCGGTGCTTATACCGAGGCCCGTGTATGAGCTGATCTTTTTTTTTTTTTTTTGCACGTGGGGTCTCTGCCGCCCAGAATCTGGCTGCGGGAGTTCGGGTGAGAGAGCCTTGTCAGTCCCAGTCATCTACTTCCGGTCCTTGTCACACCAGGCAGCCCCGCCCACCGTCCTGGGACGGGCAGCACCCGCCACCGGGAGGACGCTGCCCTCTAGTGGAGAGCTCAACCGTTCGTGGTCGCTTAACGTGAGAAATAAACCTTTGTTGTCGTCGTCAGTCGGGTCTGGGGGCTTCTTGCCGCAGGGTGACCTCGAAAACTGATGCCGGACAAGGGCAGCCCTCCAGCCCTCCTCCTAGACGCCAAGCTCCCTCTGCCCGTGGACTGGAGTCCTGAAAAAAGAACACCATGTCCCTGAAGGGCCCTCCCGGGTCCCCCAAACCCCGCCCACTTAAGTGAGCCTGGCTTGCTCTGATGTGTCGGGGGCTGAGGGCCAGTAAGGGCTCTCCCTGGAGAGTGGCTTGCTTGCCCAATTCCTGGGATGCGGGTCCTGCGGGGACAAAGCAAGCCAGGCTGGCCATGCCACTGCTCCTGGAGCCTTGCTTACACATCCCCTCTCCCTGCGGAGGCCAGTGCAGAATTAAGGGCGCCGGGAGAGGACAGATGGCACTGGTCCAGCGGGCGGCCACAGGACCAGGATTGAGGGGGATGGGAAGGTCATTTTCTGGAGTGGCACCGGGAAGGACATGGGCTCTGCTGGTGAGAGGCTGCAACGAATTCTGATTCCCAGCCGCCTGGAAGACAGCCTGAGGCAAGTGGCCTGGGCCCCTGCTCCAGGCTGGAAATGGGGGTGCACAGCTAGAGACCGACTCTAGGAAGGGCTTCCCAGGCTCTGCTGCTGTGGCCGTGCAACCCCCTGTGGAGGTTCCCTGGGGACTTGCAAAGCTGCCTTCCCGGGGCAGCAGATGGAGGATGGTGACAGTGACAGCCACCCATGAGGCCAGGGCTGCAGTGCAGCTGGAGGTTTTCTTCCTGGACCCCGGGCTTGACCCAGACTCTCCAGACACAGCAATTTAGGGGGCTTTGCAGGTTAGTAACTGTCTTGCAGGAGCAGCTGGGTGGCACTTGCCGCGCATACAACTCTCGCCTGCTGCAGTTTGTCACTCCAAAACGGAGAACCATCAGGTCCTTTAGACCTCCAGGCACCCAGGGGGACTAAGATGGCTAGCCTTGGCCTGTCAATCCCTCCACCCAAGTGTCCTGGTCTGCACAGGGTGGGGGTCTGCAGGCACCCAGTTCCCCTGGAGAGACCCTGAGTGTTTTAGTTGCGAGGAACAAGACAGTCCACGCTCTCCTGGTCCTTGGGCCCAAGGACAGTGCACTCCTGCTCCTTCCTACCTGGTGTCTTTCCTATGGTCCGGCTGCTCCCGATTGGCTGCAGTGTGCACTGTGGACACCAGAGGGCGGTACGTGCTCGACTTAGAGGGAAGCAGCAGGAAGTTTGTTTTCCTGCCTTTTCTCCAGTTTTCTAGGAAAAATGACTTGGACACAAAGCAAATATTGTGTGTGAAATGCCCTCAGCTCACAGGTGAGGGAACATGTCCAGAGAGGAGAAGGACCATGCCCAGGGTGAGTTACCTGGCTAGAAAGCAGAGCCAGGACTGAGTCAAAGCCACGACTTACCGAGGGCTGTGTGGCTGTCGTGGCTGTCCTGGGGAGGGTTGGAGAAGGGAGGGAAGAGAGGGGTGTGGTGTCCCTGCCTCCCTTGTGGCACTGAGGCTTCTCCAGATGCTCTCAGCCTGAAGGTCAGCTGTTTCTATTGACCCCTGTTTGCCAACTTAGATGCCCCCCAGAACCAGGCAAGTGGCAGAGATGAGGGAAGCAAGTTGGGTGGCAATAGGGAGTGGTGGGGACTGCAGCCCGCGAAGGAGGTGAGCTGAACTGCAGGGGGCCTCTGGGCCCAGGACCAGCCGCCCTTGGCCTGTCTGAATGCACATCAAGATGTCTGACGTTCCTATTTGTCAACAGAAGCCGTACATGCAAATGAGAACGTGAGATTTCCCAATTCTCCAGTGCTGGCCACCAACTCAGAATATTTTCCCCGTGACTCTCTGAGTCTTGGCTTTCTTAACTGTGCAGGGGGAGATTCTCCACGGTGGGCTTTGTGGCTGGCAGGGGCGTTCTCTGCCACCCTGGTTTGTGGAGCTGTGGTCGGTGTGAGAGCTCTCCTCTGCCTTCTCCCTTCTGCAGGGCCTCCTCATCCTGCTCAGGGACTTGCGAGGACCCTGGGGACCATGGGGACCCCGGGGACCCCAGGGAATCTTCTCTTTCTCCTTTGCTGTTCCAACAACTCTTCCCTGTGAGCATGAAGGCTGTGCACCTTCTCTCCACCGTGACCCACTGGGGACTGTTCTGTAGACTGTGGCTTATGACATGTATCAAGTATTTTATTGCTTTATTTATTTTACACATTTCTATATCTTTTAATTTACATATTTATCTTTTACGTTTTATTTTTGCCTATGGTTCATAATGTGCAAAATGACTAGTGCAGACACGTGAATCATAAATAAAATATAACACATAATGGGGGTGTGGGCTGGTGACGGGGGCGCCCACCCCCACCCTGGGGTTGATGCCTGAACAGGGAAGAGATTCGGCTTAACAGGAATTGTGGGAAGGGGACAGCAGTTAGCCTTTCAGTCAGCCACTAGAGGGCCACAGGTTGTCAGAGAAGTAAAGGAGTCAGCCAGCTCCCTGCTAGGTCAAGTGTCCCCGGCTGCTGCTGACCCGATGAGCTACACGGGCTTGAATCAGTCATTTTAAAAATGCCCCGCGCAGGGCGACCACCTCCTGGCCCACTGAGGCTGCCATCATCATCGTTATCCCTGTTATTGGGGCGTCGCTGGGCAGGTCCCCTACGGGGCTGCAGGTCCCCTGAAGCCAGGGCTGGTGGGATTCAGTCCTGGACCTTCGGAGGTGGCCAGGGGCAGGGCTGCGGGAGCAGGGCCCCGACTGACCCTGGTAGGTGGCTGACATTGGAGTGAACACCCCTCCCCCACCCCGCCCCACCCCCACCCTGGCCCCAGCCCTGCCCCCGCTGTAATGGACGCAGAGTTCAGACCCCAGGAAGTCTCCAGGAGAGAAAAATGGTCAGCGGTCCCTTCAGAGGCAGGACTTCCTAGGCTGAGGCGTGAACTGCAGGTGGGGGCTGGGCCCAAAGGGAGAGGAGACTGCCCCCCCCAGCTCCCTCCCAGCCCTCCAAAAAAAAAAAGATAGAGGGAGGGAGGAAGGAAGGAAGGAGAACAGAGAGAAACAGAGAAAGGAGGGAGGAGGAGGAGGAGGAGGAGGAGGGAGAGAGGGAAGGAACACACTGCCCCGGGCGGAGGAGCCTGGATCAGCGCTTCCTGGCCAGTGGTCATCGGTGGCCTGCTCAGATCTGTCCCTGGGTCCTGCCCAATTTGAGTTTTTCCCTTGGGGCTCGGTGTCTGCCACTGAAAGTCAGGCTGACGACACACCATCGTCTCGTCTCTCTTCTTTGTCACTTCTCAGGTGACCTTGGGAAGTGACTGAGTGTCTTGGGGCCTCCATTTCCACATCTCAGCCGTGGGCCTCGGATGGTGGCACCTAGGGATGTGGCTAGGACTTGGAGAGCCCAGGGCCGCTTGAGGGGAGGAAGTGCTAACTCCTGAAGAAATATCTTTTTTTTTCTTTAATCAGCTTAATCCGGACCCCCAGCTCCCATCAGAGGAATTCTACTGTGTCACTCTGAGACCCACCCAGAGGCGGACGGCATCTGTCCCACAGGCTGTTCTAGACACCTGCCACCCCCTCATCAGGACAGGACACAGAGACCACGTCTCCTCCCTGGGAACGGGACGAGCCCTTGTGATGACCACCAAGGCTGAATGCTGAGGTGCTGAGGAGCAGTGCCACCCCGAGATGCCACCTGGGCCTGCGTGTCCTCTTGCTCTGAGACCCAGCAGGCTCACTGGGGGAAGCCCAGGCCACCTGTGGTAGCCTGAGGTCCAGGGCTCCCGCAGGGCTCTCCCCTGACAGCCTCCTGGCCTGGGAGTGCACCCTGTGGAAATGAACGCCCTGTCCCCAAGTGAGCCAGCGGACACTGCACAGAGCAGAGATCAGCCCCTGCCCCAGAGATGCCCCAAAGAGCAGCCCGAGGGGCAAAATAAACAGTTGGGGAGATTTGGTGTAGAGCCGCCCTGGTCCAGGTAGGGTCTCAGGTCCCCCCAAGATTCGCATGTGGTCCCCACTACATCTTGTTAAGAGGGTAGGAAGTTAATCCAGCCGCGGCGTTTGGAGGGGGTCTCCGGGAAGTGATGCCATCTAACAGGGTGTGGTGGAGCCCCATGACTGATGTGCTAGTCGGGGTTCTCCGGGGGGGCAGAGTCAACGGGAAGCATGATTATGAGAAGGGGATTTATGCGACCAGCTGGAGAGTCCACATGGTCGTCTGCAGGCTGGAGAGCTGGAGGGACCAGCGGCTGGAAATCCAAGAGGCTGAAGCCCAGAACAAGAGAGAGCAAGGGTGCACCCCAGCCCAAGACCATGCTTCTGGGGGTCACTGGCGGAGGAAGTCGGCTTTGGAAGACGGCTTTTGGAAGTCTGCTGCTGCTTCCTTGGTCTCCCAACTTTTATTCCCCCCAAGCTGTCATCCTATTGGACGGTGCTGCCATTGCCACACCCAGAAGCCTCTTAGTCTCAGGTGTCACTTGATCCCATCAAGTTGACAATTCAAATTGACCTTTGCAACTGGATACTGGTGGCTCTATAAGAAGAGGGAGAGAGCAACAGAAGAGAGATACACACGCACCCTCGCTGCCCCTTGCCATGAGCTGCCTGGAGATTCTGTAGTAAGCCATCACCAATGTGACCCCTTGACCTTGGGCCTTCAGAACCATGGGCCCAAATAAACTCTTTTCTTTATAAAGTTACTCAACCTCAAGTGTTTCCTTAGAGCCATGCAAAATGGACCGAGACAACAGCACCAGGAAACAAACCTTACACCTTCCCCCCGCACTCTGAGCTGGGCAAGTCTCAGGGGCTTTGCTAGGGGGCAGGCACCCACAGGAACCTGCTGCTCATGCGCCTGCCAAGGAGGACTCTGGGTCTCCCGCTCCACTGCTTCTCCACCACACTTGGCAGGTCAAGGGGGGGGATTTCTGAAACTGGGGCCCCTGTGGGCAGACCCCTTTGAAGTCTTGGTGTCCTCCAAGAGCTGCTCGGGGTCTTCTGCCCAGGCTTGCTAGGGTGCTCTGATCACCCGCCCCTGGAACCGACTGTCACACTAAGCAGAGTCTCTCACCAGAGGCATCTCTGCCTCCCACCTGACAAAATGCCCAACGTCACAACAAAGTCCGGCTTCTGCTGGGAGAGAGGGATGAGGACAGCCAGAGAGCATCTCCCACGGCTCTCAGCCGTGACTCAGCCACACACCTACTCAACCACGGTCCCCTAAGTTCCAGGCCCTGTGCTGGGGAGGCCAGGCCAAGTGGCAAGTGCCACCTTCTGTGTCCCCCCCAGAGCCCACGCCCTTTCTGGATCATGCTTCAGGCATTGAAAACCCTGGAACTCTCGGGCTGGGCTTCAAGGCCTGGGTTTCAAAGCCAGTCCCAAGGCTGACACGAGCCTCCTGCCAGGTCCGTCCTCCTGAGGATGATCCTGTCCCTGGTGTGTGTCCCCCCAAGGGGCCAAGCACTGGCTACAGGCAGGGCGTGTGGACAGTGTGGGCAGGTGGGCTGCAGGGCTCACATGCCTGAGTCCTCGTCCCCTTGTGACCCAGGGCAGAGATGGAGAGAGTGGAAGTGGGGTGGGTGGGCTTGACCTCCCCACCATGCTCCTGCGAAGGAGTCAGGGACCCTAAATTTGAACATGGTCTTCTTGATCTTTAAAGAACATTTGTCAAGATACAAGGATGAACTTTCTTTTCTTTTCTTTTTTTGTTTTTTTTTTTGTTTTTTTTTTACAGCCTGTTAAATATTTAGACACAGGGTACGTGGGCCTTAATTGGCCGTCTCAGCTTGGGCTTCCCACACAGTGTGGTCTGCATAATGGGACCAGTGCCCAGGCTAGGACTCCTACAGGGAGACCCCCTTCCATAGGCTGCAGAGAAGGGTGGGGGTGGAATATGGCCAAGATTCCAGAAGCCGCCTGCCTTCTGCCCTCCATCGCTCATCCGGAAGAGGTGGCAGTTGGGGCTAATGTCAGGAATGTCTGCCCAGGGAGCAGGAGAGGGCCGATGAGATCCAGCTGTTCTGCCAGCTGCCAGCCACCACCACCAACACCCCCAGCTGGGGTTGGGGAGAAGATGTGGAGCAGGGGGAAGAGGAGGTTTTTGATACCCATTTTGCAAGGGTTGGGTAGGGGACGGAGCTGGAATGTAGCCCAAGGCAGAAAAGCACAGTGGTTCTCAAAGTAAGGTCCCTGGACCAGCGAGCAGCCTCAGTATCTCACCCAGAAACCTGCTAAGGACCTTGGCCTCCGTCAGGATAGACAGTGTCCCTCTGTGGGAAGGACAACCCCGAGGGACACTGTTGGACTGTAGGGATTCCCTAGCTCCACTTGCCCAACTCGGTGTGAAAATTCTATAAAACAGATATTTTACTGGGCAGCGAATATTCATTGGGCACGCACATGCCCAAGCCGAGGGCCAGACACTTCTGAATGCGCTCACGTTCCATCTTCAGCAGCCAGTATGGGTATTAGTCCCCTTTTCAGGGCTCATAGTGGAGAGCTTAAGTACCTTGCTTTGGCCTGGGTTGGAGCTGCCAGGAGGCTGCCTAGGTCCCGGCCATCCTCAGACCACCTTCCCTCCGTCACTGAGCCCTCCACAGTGGTTCTCAAGGTCCAGGTATAATTCAGAATCACCTAGAGGCCTGGTGAAAACCGGTTGCTCCAGAGTTTCTTATTCAGAAGGCCTGGGTTGGGGCCCCCAGATATAATAAATTCCTAGTAAGTTCTCAGGGAATGTTGGCGATGTCTCTGGTCCAAGGCCCATGCTTTCAGGGCCCTGGGCTGGGCTGGGATCCAGCTTCCTGGCCTATTTCACCCAGGCACAGTAGGCAGGGTCACACCCTCCCCACAATGGCGTTGTTGTGAGATGCCATGAGATAATGGGGGAAAGAGCTTTGTCAGCTGCACAGGTTAATGGTTCTGGTCATTAGTCTGGGAACCGGCCTGAGGCTGGTCATCTAGAGTCTGGGGGTACGCAGGGCTGGGATGCAGGGCGGGGCCCTACAGCCTTCTGGAAGCCTCTGCAGCCCACCTTCATTCGAGGCCACTTCTCAAAGGAGAAAGTTCACGTCCAGGGCTCAGGGCCCAAACCCCTCCTGCTGCCCCCTCCCTTGCCTAAGGCAGCCTGCCCCACGAAGCTGGCTGGCCTGGGCCACTTCTCCAGGGGCCAGTCCGGGCAAGCTGGGGCAGCATCAAGCCTGTGATTCAGGGCTTGGGGCTGGATCCCGCTCACCACCGCCTCCAGCATGAGACGCCCAGACCACGACTTCCCTTCTCTAAGCCTCAGGTTGCACATCAGTAACCCGGGGCATCGTGGGTACCCCGTGAGCGGTGGGAGTTCAAGGGTTAGTTCATTTACAGCAGCTTGGCTTCCAGCCTGCTTCCCGACAGGACTTCCACCAATGGTAGCTGCTCGTTTTTTTTTAAAAAGCGCCTGGCCCCGGCCGCCTACTGATAGAGCCGCTCCCACGCCGTCCCCGGGCTGCACCCGGATACAGCCGCCCTGGGCTGCCAGCGCGGGGCCCGGGCCCGCGCCCTGAGTGGGGCAGCCGGGCCTGGGCCTGGGGAGGCGCCGGGACCCCGCGGGGAAGGGGCGCGGCCGGGGCGTGGCCTGGCCCGGGCGGGCAGGGGCTGCCTTGGAGGAGGAGGCGGGGACGATGGGAGGCCCCGGGAAGGCCTCCCGCGGGTGAGGACGAGAGGCCGAGGGGGGCGGGCCGTTAGGCAGGACAGCGGCGGGCTTCCTCCTCGGCGCGACCTGGAGGCGGGAGGGGCTGGGATCCTGGAGGGAGGCCCGCACGGGGCAGGGAGAGGGGCGTGGCCTCCCCGCCAGCAGGGCCCAGGGGCGGGGCCGCCAGGGGGGCGTGTCGGGGCGGGGCCTCCGGGGCGGGGCCGCCAGGGGGGCGTGTCGGGGCGGGGCCTCCGGGGCGGGGCCGCCAGGGGGCGTGTCGGGGCGGGGCCTCCGGGGCGGGGCCTCGCGAGGCCGCTGCACTCCCCGAGCGCCTCCCGGAGGGGGGCGGCGGAGAGACCCAGCCCAAGCTGCGCAGTCGGACGCGGACCGGGGCGTGAGCGAGCCACCCGGACTTGTTGCAGCCGGAGCCAAAGCCCAGCCAGCAGGTGAGCGGGGCTGGGAGGCCGGCCCGAGAGGCAGGGGCGAGTAAGTTTCGTCCCGGTTCCGCAGCCGCCGCCGCGGCTTTCTCTCCACCAGCAACAGGTCGGGGCAGCGGGCGGCTGAGAAGGGGCCTCAGCTGCGTCCCGGGCCCCTGGTTCTCCGTTTCCGCCGTGCACAGCTGCCGCCGGGTGGCCCCGAGCCCGTCCCGCACCGGGCTCGGGATCTCTGGGTCCCAGGAGGAGGAAGTTGAGCCAGGTGACTCCAGGCTCCTGTCCTCACCCCAACCCCGGAAGGTGAGGGCCTGCAGGGAAGCCGCGCGCTTTCAGATCCTGCGCTCCGGCGCGGTGCCCTCCTGGCAAAGCAGAACCCAACCAGGCCACTTGCTTGAAAGACCGCACTGCTTCCCCGGAGGGGCTCCGACCCAAGAGCCGCGGCCGCGAACCCACAGCAGGGGGTTTTCGTTCTGTCCCTCCTCCAAATTCTGAGAGCTTCGCGGAGGGTCCCCAGAGACTTCAGGTCGGAAACTCAGCGGGGCTTTTCCAGGTGAGCTGTCCTGAGGAGCCCGCCCCCAGCCCAGCGCACCAACAGTGCTCTGCTGTGGTAAATGGGGAAGAGAAGGGAAAACCCCACGGAACCCTGTTCCCAGAGCAAGCTCAGGCCCCTGGGGCTCATGTGACAAGGCCAGGCTAAAAGGCCTGGCTCCGGTGTTGGTGTGCCCCCTGTGCTGGCCTGGTAGCTGGGATCCTAGTTCTGTGGGCAAGGATTTGGGGATCAAAATCCACTTCAAACTTGAGTTTCCTTGTCTGTAAAGTGGGGGTAATGGCAGGACCCAAGAGAAGTAGCAGGAACTGCGTAAAATAAGGTGTATTCAGTGCCTAGCATGGTGCCGGCACCGAGGAGGACTAACTACAGGACAGCTACTTCGTGGTGGCAGGGTAGGTGATGGACTGGCTGCCCCCTGCTACCAACATCATTTGGTTCATTTGGGGGTTGGGGTTTGTGTCACCTGGACCAAAGAGTAGCCGGGTTTTCTGTACTATTGTTTGAGGCTGCTAGGTGTTCAGTTAAATAAACCAAAACCCATTTACTGAGCTCCTGCTATAAATAAGACAGAGCTAGGGGGTGCAGAAGTGAACGATGGAGACCTGGCCCTGTTCTTACCCTGAGCTGCTGACATTCCCCCCATGTTCCTGCTGGAGATGGTCACTTAGACCCAGGGCCCTGGGACATGGTTTTATAAGGGTCTGTACTGTCCTGGTGGCTGGAATCCTGCTACTCCATTGCATGCTTGGCTGGGGGTGGAGGTGAAGATAGGAGGAAACCTATGTCTGTCTGAGCAGGGTCTCACACCAAAGGACACTGAAGGAGCTTCATGTCAGCTGCCTGCATCTTCTAGGGAGATGAGCTGTACACTGTAGAACAGGCTGGAAAGTACCATGGAGTAGAGGCTGACGGATGCTGCACACTATGGAAGGGGACTGTGTGTGTGTGTGTATATATGTGTGTGTGTGTGCGCGCATTGGTGTTCAGGAGAGGAGGGGGGAGACGCTTGAGAAACCAGGGCAGGGGGTGAGACTTGAGCAGTACTTTCCACTGGGCTCCCCAGTCCTGGTGGGGCTCAGGTCTACCTGGAGCACAGACTCCTCTTTCAGTGGCAGGAGGTTAGAGATGGGTGTGGCGGGGAAGGAGAGGGTGCGGGCGGGAGGGAGAGACGCCTTGTGGTGCCATCACGCCTAGCCTAGCAGATATCTAACCCCAGGCCTCACGCTCTGGTCACCCTCTGGGAAGGGGCTCAGAGACGCACAGCAGGGACTCTCTTATAAGATGCAGAAAGGAAGGGTCCAGGGCCCTTCAGGGCCCAGGAGGGGAGAGTTGGGGCCTCCACAGTGGAGATGGCGTCTTGGGCAGAAAGGAAGGGGGGGCGCCAGCTCTGGGAGGTGACCCCTTTCCCCACTCCTCAGGCACCGCCCTGGGGTTGGTGGTCTGCTCAAGTTTGAACTGCGGGTGGGGGGGTAAGAGCAGGGATGGCGGGTGGTCCACCAGCTGGACTCTGCAGGGCCTTGGGTGCCCGGGTGGCAAGTTCAGATGTGAGCTGTAGAAAGTGGGAGTCACCGAAGGTTCTCGAGGGACACAGTGGTGGCACTTTGAAGGGCAGTCTGTGGCAGAGGTGGGGGGGCGGATCCAGCCATCAAGGGATAAGGAACTGATGGCGGCTGTGGTGATGGGGACGAGGGGCCTGGGCAGCTTTGGGGACATTGGTCCGTGGGCATTAGCAGCCCCCTCTTACCTCTGGCCATGGGGGTAGGAGAGGCCCCACAGGGTGGGGTGGGGCGGTATCCCTGCCTGTCCTTCTGTTCCCCACCCTGCCTAGCCCCTGGCGCTCAGCAGGGGCTCAGGAGGGCAGCTGAGTGGGGTGGTGGGGGTGCCCAGTGACAGGGAGGGAGCCCCCCAGGAAGGCCCTGTGTTCAGCCGTGGAGGAGAGCAGGTGGGCCTGGAGGAGGCTGGGCCGCAGGGTTTAGGATCCGGGTGTGGAAAGAAGCACCTGTGGGTCTCCCACCCAGCCCAGGGGTGGGGCTCACAGGTCAGCCGTGGACAGCAACAGGCAGCCGGTCCAGGACGAGTGTCCCGCAAGGGCCAGGGGCCTGGTGCCCTTGGGCTCCCCTGAAGCCCAGCCAGCAGGGGCGGCCCCTCTGGAAGTCCCTCGGCCACCCCTCCCCACCCTGGGGACCCAGCCCTGTCTGCGGAGGACCAGACTCGGCTGAGCAGACCCAGCCCCGAGGCTGTCTTCAAACTTGGAGCAGCCGGCTCTGTTGGCACCCCTGGGTGGTCTTGGCCTTGGCCCCAGCCCCTGCTTCCTCCAGCCGGTGGAAGTTGTGATTTAGGGAGCTTCAAAGGGCCAAAGCTGGCTCTGGTAAGAGGTGGGCCAGTCCACCCCTCTGTGAGGCAGGAGACCGGCCAGGCGGGGGACCCTTTCATCTCAGCAGGAGCTGTCCTGCCCACCCCTCCCCTCCCCTGAGCCTGGGTCTGAGGAGCTTGGAGGGGAAGCCCAGGGGTCAACAGCCAGGGGTGAGGGATGTGTGGTCCCCACCCCCCATGGGCTGCCCTGCAGAGAGGCAGCGGGCCACAGACCAGCTGTGAGGGCCAGCTGGTGTCTCTCAGGGCTGACTTGTTCCCCCACTCATGCCCAGGATTCCCCCTAACCTTGGTGATTTCCTGTCCCATCTGATTCACTCTGTGCTGACAGGGAGAGGCAGCTGAGGGAAGGAAGGAGGCCTAGATTCTGGCCTCGCAGTTAGTTCCAACTGTGCTTATATGCTGTGTGACCTTAGATAAGTTCCTTCCCCTCTCTGGGCTTCCCTTCCCTACTCTGTTGATGGCCTATCCTTTACTTGGCTTTAGGGGCATCTGTCCTTTATACAGTAGGGCACTTGTGAGAATACACACCTAGGCACACGTGTGCACACACACCTGCTCTACAGTCCCAACAGAGCAGGGCTGGGTGACTCCCCTGGGACAAAGGATAGTTGTCCTGTCTCCCTGCTTTTCTTTCCTGGCCCCTCCCTGAAGCCCCTACCTCTGCCTGTGGCACAGGGCCCCTGTACAGCAGGATGGTGCCGTGCTGGGCTTTAGAGCCCTAAAGCCCTGGCTCTCCTCCTTCCTAGCTGTGGGACTCCTTCTGACCCTCAGTTTCTGAATCCGTAAGTTGGGCCGATGACAATGACCTCATGGAATGTCATGCAGCTCTAACAGAAGTGACGTGACATACTTAGCATTTTATACCTGACCCGTGGTAGATGCTCAATAAGTGAGAACTGTCGCCAGCCACTCTGCGCCTGGCTGGCTCACACCGTGCTGCTTCTCAGGCCCCGTGACCGTCCCCCGTGTGCCTCTGTGCCACCTCTCTGCCTCTCCAACATCCTCGTGTGCGCGTGACACCAGTTCTCTGTGCCATGTTCCCCAGCTCCTCCCGGGGCTGGTTCTCCCCAGCAGGGCCCAGGCTTCAGGTGGGGGTCCCTCTGGCCAGCTGTGGGGACGCCCTTCCTTCCCGTCCCGGCCAGCGCACCCCGGGAGCCCTCCGTCCCGCGGTGGTAGACACAGTGCTTCCGTGAGTCCTCGTGGCAGGGACTGTAGCCTGGACACCTGGCACAGGGCCTGGCACCCAGCAGGCACTCGGGAACCAGGGGGGACAGGAAACAGGACCTGGATGCCTTGTCTTGCCCTTCACGCCTGAACCCGGGGCCAGCGGAGGGAGTGGCCGCTGGGCCTGCATGGCTGTGGCCGGGCTCTCTTCCTCTGCTGCCTGGCCTTTACCCCACAGAGAGGGGAACAGCCCAACTTCCTCCAGCCCCGTGGGGGGCCTTGTGACCTCTCCTGAGCCCTGACTCAGGCAGAAGTCACCTTCGGGTCAGCTTTTATTTGTGGGTAGTTCTGCCTGAGGGGCACGGCTGGGGGAGAGGGAGGGTGGCCTCCATGGGGGACATTGTCCATGCAGACCCGGAGGGCAGCTCTGGGTGGCACCTCTCTCCTCTGGCTTCTTGGCCTCCTGTGGAGGCATCTGTGGTTCGGGGGCCCAGCTCTGGCTTTCCCTGCAGAGGGGGCCTAGGCTGCCAGGGACGCCGCAGGGGAGTGGACGGGTGCCGGGGGGTTTACCGCCTGGCTCTGCTGTGGAGCTGCCAGTGACCTTGGGGGTGGGGGGCGCCAGGCCCTCTGGGCTGGTGCCTCGCCCTCAGGGAGTGCTCCAGAGCCTTCTGGGGTCTGGGGAGTGGGGAAGGAAGAGAAAAGGCAGGATCACAGACCTCAGGCCAGACTGCCCGAGGGTGGTTCCCACTCCACGTCTGACCAGCTGGACGTGGCCTTGGGCAAGCGTCTTAGCCCTCCTCTGACCGCCACCTGCAGATGCAACCAACTACAAATCAGAACTATTAGGGAAAAGAAATTTCTACCTATTGCAAACATGCAGACTTTTTCAAGTTGTCCTGTGGTTAAAGAAGGCGGTGTATCAACTGTTTACATGGCGTTGACATCGTATCAGGTACCGTCAGGGATCTGGAGGAGAGTTAAAGTGTATCAGAGGGTGAGTGGGGGTTAGAGGAAATATCAGGCTATTTTTTTAATAAGCGACGTGAGCATCTGTAGATCCTGTACCCTTCTCGGGTACCAAGGTGCCACAGTGCTCCTTACCTCCTGGGCTGTCTGGCAGTGACATAGGAGCTGCTGTTTGTGCTGCATCTAGGACAGTGCCTGGCACCGCGGACATGCTCTATACCTGTGCACCTTGGAACTTGTGGTTGATAGGAAGCAGGATTTAAGTCTTTAGGAGGAGAGCCTGGGGACTAGCTCTAGTCTAGGGAACCAAACACCTGGGTTCAGGTTCCAGCTCATCCTTTATTGGCCATGTGACCTCGGACAAGTCACAGCCCTTGAGTTGCAAAACCGTAACTATCATCCTGTCCCCTGTGGCTTTTGTCACTGAGGTATGTACAGTGTTGGGCAGCTGCGGGGGTTTTTTTCTCAGAAAAATGTCTTCTGGGAGCCTGGCCCGTCTCCTGCAGTGCGACAGGCTGGGACACAGGTCCCCGCTGCTGCCAGAGGGCACTGCAGACACAGATCAGCGGAGCCGCTCCCCACTCAACAGGCCACCGTGTAGGAAGCTCCGTGTACACAGACCTATCACAACCGACAATTACAGAGGTTCGATTAGAGACCATTTTCTTCTCCCCGTCTTCTGGGTCTGCTGCAGGGAGCCTGTATAATTTTTATATTTAACAATAAAGCTCTGAAAATATCCTACATATTGAAACAGAAACGTGTTGTGTGAACTTGAGCCACACGGAGGTTCCGTGGCTCTGAATCCCTATCTTTTCAGAGGCAGGCGAGAGTGTGGTTGGAGGTGAGTTATCAGCGAGTGGAGCCCCAGAGAAGGTGGCCTGGAGGCCAGGGTCAGATACCACGGGAGGGAGCCTAATCCAGCGGCGCAGGTGGTGGCCCACCCTGGCGCTGGGGGGTGTGACAGCTTTCAACAGTAGCTGGAAGGAGCTGGCTTCTGGGCTCTCACCTGGGACCCTGGGGGAGAAGACACCTAGGGGCTCCTGGGAGGGTCAGTGACTAAACGCAGTGGAGCTCCAAGAGGACGCTCGTGACTTGTAAGTGCTCCCAGGAGTGTGGCCTCCGCTGGGCCCGAGGCTGCTGTCTGCCCTAGGGCTGCAGAGTTAGCTGGACTGGCAGAGTTCCCCGCTGGACTAGAGCCTGCTGCCACGCAGGGCCAGGTGACAGGAGCAGGACCGCACCACGCTTCCTGCAGGCGCCCTGGCCTGGCCCAGCGTGTGCAAGAGGCGACAGGCGACTGGCTGAGCGCGGAGAGTGCGGCTCAGACGGACCAATCGGGGAAGCCACCGTGGGGTCTGGGGCGGGGCGTGAGGAGGGGGCGGAGCGAGGCTGGAGGCGGTGACCTGGTCGAGGGTCCCCAGCTGAGGAGCGGGTGACAACCGTGCACAGAGGAGGCACTTTGATGCCTGGTATGCAGTTAGCACTCAATAAACGTCGGTTTGCTGTTGCTGCTAATCATGAAAATTAGTCATCACTCCACTGCGGAACCGTCTCCCACTCGTGTCTTGGGAGATGGCTTATCCGAATGCTGTTGCAATGGAATCTGTAAATTGTCATTTATAGAGGACTTAGAAACCCGGGGCAGGGGGGGAGGATGGATTCTCTGAAGTCCCGCAGCAGGCGAGTGCGTGTCAAGGCTGTTGTCACCCCCTTACACCCACACAGGCAGACAGCCCGAATCCCTGACGCCCGGCCTCTCTGGACACTCTAAAGTCACTGGGGCAGAAAGGATGTGTCTTGCTGGGTGCGGTGGCGCAGGCCTGTAATCCCAGCGGCTCAGGAGGCTGAGGCAGGAGGACCACAAGTTCAAAGCCAGCCTCATCAAGGACAAGGCGTTAAGCAACTCAGTGAGACCCTGTCTCTAAATGAAATACACAATAGGGCTGGGGATGGGGCTCAGTGGTCAAGTGCCCCTAAGTTCAATTTCTGAAATCAAAAAGGACCTGTTGTCCTCACCCCTGCCTGACAAGGTAGACAGCAGCCCCTCATTTACCAGGAGGCAGAGTGGTTTTCAAACTTGTCTAAGTTACTAGCAGGGAAACCCTGGGGTTGTGGCTACCACTCCGGGTTCCTCCTGCCCCTCGGGCGGGGGTTGACGTCAAGCAGACTAGGGAGGGGCCAGCTCTACCCCCTGGTGCCTGCTCACCTTCGGGCAAGTTCTCAGCCTCCCAAAGCTTTGGTTACCATGAGGATTAAATGAGATGGTACTGATAGCGAGCTTCAGATTCCCCTTATCAGTCCAGATCCTGTGGAATGGGGATGCTTACGGATGCTCCCAGATCTTAGAGCAGGGGACGGCAGGCCAGCGATGATTCCAACTAGAAAACAGATATTTCTTGTCAATAAAAAACAAAAAACCTCCATCTTCATCTGAACCAAATGGCCACCAAAATCCCCACCCCCAAACTTTCTAATTATGGGAGAAAGGTTTTGTGGAAAAACTTGCAGGGTAAAAAACAGACACACGGAAGGAACTAATCACCCAGAGATAACCACTGCCCACGGCTTGGTGTTTTGGCGTTTTAAAGAACAGTCAAGTACACACACACACCAGATTGGGATCACACCCCGTGTGAGCCTCTTCCTGTGCCACCTGGACAAGCTCACTGCGGCTCAGGGGAGCTTCCCGGGCGACCCAAAACTCTTCTAAACCAGCTTCCCAGCTTCATAGCATCAGAGCACAGGAACCTATGGTGGCCTGCCTGAGTGTCCCCAGCTGTCGCACAGGTAGGCCACTTGAATTTTTCATTAGCGCCCACATGGCTATAGTGACCGCCTTGTCTTCACATATTTTGTGCTTAAATCTCCTGAGCTCATGCAGGGGATCTCAGAAGTGACTTCCCAGCTGGGAGGTCCTTAAACTCCAAGTGTCAGGACCAGACTCTTGGGGGAGAGCCCTTCCCCCACACACATAGAGACACCCCGACGGCAGGAGGCACCGGCTGCCCCTGTGCTCGCTGGCAAACCCACCGGCCGGGCCGGGCTCTCAGGGTGTGCGTGTTACTGAGAGACAGACAGCAGGACAGTGATAGACAGTTATGGTCTGACTCTCTCTTCTCTCTGGCCCCTGTGACATCATTAACTAATCATGGGATCTCTTTACTATTTAATGGCCTGTCCCTACAGTGACTCCTTTCCAAGTAGCCTCCTGGAGACCAGGGACTGGTCTGGAGGCGAGGCTGTGGGGAGAAGTGTCTCTGGAGTAGGAGGCGGGCCGCGGTGGGGCCCTGGTTCTCGAAATGACATGTGCGAGAGGCGTTTGGAGGCCCCTGAAGGCTTCACCCCCAGAGTGGCATGGGGCGGCTCCCAAGAACGTTCACTTCTTCCCTTTCTCGTTGCTTCTCTTTCTCGCTTTCTTTCCCCCAATATTAGAGATTGAATCCAGGGGCACTCTAGACTGAGCGACACCTTTTGACTTTATTTTGAGACAGAGTCTTGCTAAGTGGTAGAGGCTGGCCTTCCGTTTGCAGTCCTCCTGCCTCAGCCTCCTGGGTTGCTGGGATTCCAGGCGTGTGCCACTGAGCCTCTCTGAAAATGTATATTTCTCACACTTGATCCCAGGAGATGCTGCAGCACTCCACGTTGAGAGCCAGTGGGGTGGTGGTGGACTGGGGCAGGGGTGGGGCTTGTGTGGAATTTCAGCCCCTGGTGCTGCTGACCGTTGGAACCTTGCCCTGCTCCATAGAGACTCCTCCTGTGAGGCGGAGCTCACCCCCTCCCTCGCCCACCCCTCCCACTCCTCCTCCCCAGGGCTTTGTGTGCTCGGAAACTTCAGGTGCAGCAGGAAGAGATGACTATCACCACCCCCACTTTACCAAAGGAAAAACTGCGGTCTGAGGGTGCCTGCTGCCTCTGAGGGTGCCCTCAGCCGGAAGGAGCCAGGACCTGGGTCCTGTGGTGGCCCAGACCCCGACGCCCCTGCAGTCCTACCTTCCCTGACCTCTGTAGCTGCCCGGGAGGCCCTGGGAGGCCCCAGGAGACAGGTCCCTGGACACTGCCTGAGCCAGGTCTTGCTGTGCTCCCCACCCACCCTCCACCCCCCGCCACTCAGCCCTGCTCGGTTGCTGCCTGACTCCGGGGTCCTGGGCAGCCCCCCTCATGGGGCATCCGGTCGTCGCTTTTCATGATGACCCCTTTTGTCCACCCCTCCAGCCGTCCAGCACCCCGGGAGACAGGCGGGCAGGCTGTCGTCACCCAGCCTGTTCCCCCAGCGGGTGACGGTGAGTGAGTCGCCCAGGGTCCTGCCGCGGCGGAGGGCGGAGACCAGGGGTTGGCCCGTGCTGTCCTGGCTGCCCGTCCTGAGTGGGCGGTGACCCCAGCTGCTTCCGACAGAAGGAGACCGGCCTCGGGCCACTGTGTTCCCAGCCTGAGGGGCCCCGGCTCTGAGCCGGCCGGTGGGTCCCGGGAGCTCGCTGGGCCAGGAGCCCATGGCCAGGGAGGACGGGGGTCCAGGCTGTCCGTCCCCAGCTCCCCCCAGGCCCTGCCCTCTCCTGGGGACTGGGTCCTTCTTCCCAAAGGGGCTGTGTGCATGTGGAATCTTCCAGACCCACTGCAGAGCCTGGGCCCTGTGGCTCTGCCCGAGGCCACTTCTCGTCCCTCCTGGCCTGGCCCAGCCACCTCCCCACCCCCAGGCCTTGATCCCCTGGCCAAGCCCACTCTGCTGACCTGGTCCTCCACTGGGAGAACCTGCCGACCCGGTTGGTTAACCTGGCAGAGGCGGGGGTGGGCCAGGCGCCTGCGCGGGCAGGGCCAGGGCCCCTGGGTCTGCGCCTGGGGATGGCCAGCGGCAGGACCACCGCTCTCCTGCTGTGACCTGCCTGGCCGCCCGCCCCGCCGCCCCACCCCGTGGGCCCAGAGCCTGCTCACGGTGACAGTCATCAGCACACTTCCCCTTGTGGTGCTGGGACCTCTCACTCCCCGGGCTCCCACCTCCTGAGGGACGGAGGGGGCCACCCCTGGCAGGAAGCAGGCCGCCTGGACCCCCAGGCGGGCCTCTCTGCCCTCACCCACCCCGTCCCTGGCCAGGCTTTGCCTGCCAGAGGCTGCTGTCCCTCCCTGGGCAGCAGTGAGAGGGAGCTGGTGTCCAGGGCCAGGTGGAGGGTCCCTGATGGCCACCCTGCTTCAGGGTCTGCACAGGGACTGTCCCCCTGCACAGGGAGGGAAGGGACGTGAGTGACCGCATGGTCAGCTCCGGGGCCCAGGGATTCCTTGGGCTGTTTGGGACCTGGTGCTGGCTGTGACTCCGCAGTGGCCGGCTGAGGCCGGTTCCTTCTCCGGCTTCGGCTTCCTCAGGGAGCAGCCCAGCACCCTCGGGTGACCGAGGCCCAGGGCCGGGGCGGCCAGGCTCTGAACGCCCTGTCCGTGGGGCCGTCCTCCCAGCCGCCATTGGGGCCCTGGGGTCTGTCCTGGGCAGGGGACCTGGATGAAGTGGCCTGGCCCCGCCCGCCTTTCCTTTTAAGTTCCCTCTGGGAGGGACTGACAGGACCCTGCTGTCCCCGGGGCGGGGACCCCTGTTTAGAGCCCTGCTTGTCCTCCTCACCCCACCCAGGGCCACAGCCTGGCCCAGAGGGGACCCCTGGCCAGCCCACGTGGCCGGGCTGGGGGTGGGCATGAAGCAGCTCAAGTGCCCCGTGGTGGCCCCGTCTCTGAGTCTGAGGCTGCGTCACCCCCGGGGCCGGGGACTTTGGCTCCTGTCTTCCATCGCCCCTTCTGCAGGTGGCCCGCGTGGCCCTTGAGGACAGGGACTCCGGCCCGACTCTGGGGGATTCCTGGCAACACCAGCTGGGGGATGGGCGCGAGTGTCTTTGCCACCTGGGCCTCAGTTTCTTCAGCTGTAAGATGGGATCGAAAGCATCTGGGCGCGGTGGCTCGCGCCTGTCATCCCCGCAGCTCTGGAGGCTGAGGCAGGAGGATCTCGAGTTCCAACCAGCCTCAGCCATGGTGAGGCCCTGAGCAGCTCAGTGAGGCCCTGCCTCTAAATAAAGCACAGAACAGGGCTGGACAGGGCTCAGGGGTCCAGGGCCCCTGGGTCCATCCTCGTCCCCTCCAACCTGACAGAAGCAGTGCTCCTCTCCTGGGAGCAGGAGCTGGCGTTCCAGTCCCCATGTTCCCACCTGGCCCAGCTGGGGACAGTTCCAGAAGCTGAGGGCAGACACCGGCCTCACCCTCGGGTCTGGGCATTGCCCGTGACACCTAGCTTCACTTGTCACCCCCGTCACAGCGTGGGTATGATGGTGGGCTCAGAGAGCAAGGGGCCTGCGTGCGGAGCTGGGCCACTGTCCCCTGTGTGACCGGGCGAGTGCCACCACCTCCGGAGCCTGTGGTCGGCCTCGGGCTGGGGGTTTAAATGAGATAAGTTAGAAAAGCAGGTGCAGGCTGGGGGCTTCCCTTTGCCGGACCCCAATCCAAGTGCTTGGTGACGGTGACCTCCTGGGCAGTCTGTGGGAACTCTGTCTGTCCCATGTCTTTACGCATGTCCCTCTGCCATGCCAGGAGGGGCTCCTTGCCATCAGGGCTAAAACGACCCGTCCCCTGTGCTGCCGTCGCCTCCGCGAGCCCACGGGCTGCGGTCAGGTGACCTCAGCTGCCTTTCTGCACACGCCCCCATCGACCATTTTACAGGAAGATACTGAGGTTCCCAGGGGGCGGTGACTTGCCAAATGTCACACACAGCTCTGAGAAGTGAGACCGGAATTTAGGTCTCTTTCAATTCAAAGTACCTGTTACCTGGTTCACTCTTCTGTCCCCACTTGGGGGGCTGGAGAGGGGTCCTCCAGAGGGCCCTGGCTGCCGAGAGCCCCTGGTGCTCTGGGGACTATTGACTATTAAGAGCCTTGGACTTCGGGCTTCCTGGACAGCTCCTCATACAGTCCCCACATGTCCCTCTACTTCCATCCAGTACCCTCAGGTGCGTGGGCTGCGTTGAGGTGGCTGAGAGACTGTGATCCCCACTTACTGGACAGAGCCTTAGGGACAGAGCCCTGGTCAGCCACTTCAGGCCAAGTGGACCCCATCTGTCCGTCTCAGGGTGCTGAGCGATTCCCGAACAGTGCCGCCATGTGAGACAGGTCACCAGTCCCCTCCCCGACCCCCAATATCTGCACTAAAGACACACATTCCCATAGAGTCAGGGATTCACGGTCTCCTGTGGACCCCAGTGTTTTCAGGACCAGGTCATGCCAGGTGCCTCCCTAGCCTGTGGGTCTGAGCTCATGGCCCTGGGAACCCAGCCTCTGGAGGGAGCAGGGGCTGCCGGGGCCCCAGCAGCCTGCTGAGAAGCCGAAACCAGCCCAGAGGGACCGTGGGAGGCCAGAGGCCAGAGGCTACGGCTCAGCCTCTGATTGCGTCTTTGGCTGCACAGAGGCCAGGGGTGGGGGGGCAGGTGGGGAGCACCAGGTGTCACTCGGCAGCTTTCCGCCATGTCCTCTTCCTTCATCCAGAGGCTCTCCAGGCCTGAGAAGGGCCACCTCTGTGGGCCTCATGAGCCACACTGAGGGAACGTCCTGGCCAGGATACGTGAAGCTGACAGGGAGCTGGGGGTCAGGCTGGGAGGGGACAGGCCACGGATGGCAGTGTGGAGGGGTGGGGAGCCGGCTCTACCACCCACTGCACCCACCTGAGAGCAGGTGAGGAAGGAGCGGTCTCCGTCACACCTGAGCTTGAGTCGTGGCTCAGGCACTGGGTGGCCCTGGGCAAGACACTGGGCCTCGGAGCCTCCGTCTCTCTGTTAAGTGGGGATCAGTCTCTCAGTGGGGAAGGGGGCTCCAGGGGTCAAAGGAGATGGTGGGTCCACACAGGGGGCAGACGTGGCCCGTCACTCCTGGCTGCAGCGTGGCAGGTGGCTGCTGGCCTCCTTCCTCCAAGTGCCCGGAGCTGAGCCCCGTCGCCTAGTGGCACTTTGGGCTCTGAAATCCTCTGAGGGGACACGTTCCCCAGCCTGTGAGGTGGGGCAGGAGGGCTGTGCTCCCTAGTGTTGGAGTGGCCAGCGGTGCCCCCAGAGCTCTGTCCACACATCTCAGTCATCCAGCAGCCCTAGGAGCTCAGAGAGGTTTAGTAACTTCCCAACATCACACAGCAAATGAGTGAGTTATGTTGAGATGGCCATTTCCTCCACCTTCAGGGACAGTAGGAAGCAGAGCCCAGGTTCAGAGTGGATCTCAAGGAAAGCTGAGATTCCATCCTGCTGTGTGGCCGCGGGCTTCTCTGTAGTCCAGGGAAACCACTTTTTGTTTTGTTGGTTTTGTGTTTGTTTTCAACAACAACAAGATAAGACTGGAAGCTGGAGAATGAGGTAGTGGGAGGTGGAGGTCAGCCCCTGGAGTCACCCATCAAACATGAAGGCAAACACGGCCGGCCGCCTGGGGCCAGCTGCTCTCCCTGGGGATCAGGACAAGGTCCAGAGCTCTGGGGCAGCGGCGGCCGGCTGCCTCTCGCCCCGACTCCCCGCCCCAGTGGCGGACGGCGCCCATGGTCGGTCCCAGACGTACCCACAGGCTGGACCTCCGAGCCTCAGATGGCCCATGGGTCCACCCAGAGAGGGGCAGAGCCCTTCCTCTGGTCCCCTGGCCCAGGAGCAGCCGGGCCGTCCCCGGCAGAGGCCTCCAGGCCAGGACCGGCCTCCAGAGGGCTCCCGACTGCTGGCAGGAAACCAACTTCCAGTCACCTTCGGTCACGTTTATTAGACACCTGCTGAATGCCTGGCCCTTCAGCTGTGACTTTGGCCTCACCCAGCCCCTTCCGTTCCCAGGGGGACAGCCGAAGCACTGAGATGCAGTGACCATCCAGGGCCACCGCGAGCAAGGCGGGAGGGGCTGGGAGGAGAGGGTCAGCGCCCTGCCTTGGCCGAGGGCTACTCCAGTCACCTGTGGGGTCCTGCGGGGTCCACATCCCACCCACGGATGAGGAGGCGGCTCCATGGTGTTTCCCAAGGTCCTGGGGCAGGTACCGGGGAGCCACGGTGGGAACCAGGCTGGGGCAGCTGCTCTGTGCCCGCTGTGCCTCCGGCTCGTTCTGGGGGGCAGGGCCGGGCGGGAGGGGAGCCCTGGGCTGGACACCGCACATCCTCTGCTTGAGGCTCTGTCCGGGCTGGCGGTCACCTGCGGCCGCTTGCGGTCTCTGGGCCCTCGGACAACTCACTGTCCCGAAGGGCCTCCTGCCCAGCGATGCTGCCCCGTGGTGAATGACCGGGAGAGGCCAGATGGGGCAGAGAGCCCATGGGACACTATCCTAGCAGCCGTCCCTGGCCAGGCACAGCCACACCAGGACACCTAGGTCAGCCTGTGCCCACGTGGGTGCAGAGGGGCCAGGCCTTCTGGGGACAGAGCTACAGCGGTCCATCTCAGCACGTGCAAACGCCCTGGGGAGACCTCACCCTGATGCCCGGGCTCACCCCAGAGCCATCACCAGGCTCTCTGGCCATGGGGACAGGGGCTGGTGACTTCAGAGCTCCAAGGTCACTCCACCATGGCCGGGAGCACTCCTGGGCAGGGCACGTGGCTAGAGGGGACAGCGTGGGGACATGAGCCTGCCCACTGCGTGGTGGGGTCTGTGGGCGCCACCCGCTGTTCTGATCTAAAGAGACTCAGGTCCCACCTCGAGGGAGGCAGCCCTTGCCCGCCACTGTCCCCTGCCCGCCACTGTCCCCTGCCCGCCACTGTCCCCTGCCCGCGATGCCGTCTCTTCTCTCTCGTTGAATCTATCTTTCTTTGTGGTAACTGGTGAACACGACAGCAGGGTGCATTTGACACAGACACAAGTCGAGCTCGACCTCTCGGGTTGTGATGATGGAGAGCCACACGGGTCACGGGTGCACGGAGGGTGGTGATGTCCCGTTCATTCTACCATCATGCCCCCGCCCGCCCTCCGCCTTTGCTCCCCCTGTCTAGTCCAGACTCCCCCTGCTCTCCTCCCGCACCTGATGTGGAATCCTATCCGCACGTCAGAGGAAACACTGGCCTCTGGCTTGGAGGATTGGCTCATTTCGCTTAGCATGACAGCGTCCAGCCCCATCCATCAGCAGATGCCATGATTTCCTTCTTTAGGGCTGAGTAATACTCCTTGTGTACCAGTTTCCTCATCCATTCACCTGTTGAAGGCACCTGGGGCGGTTCCATGGTCTAGCTGTTGTGGATTGAGCTGCTGTAAACACTGATGTGGCTGCGTCCCTGTCCTGACTTTAAGTCCTTTGGGTACAAACAGCAAAGCGTTTCTTCCGTCCCACGTCTTCCTCTCGGGTGGAAGTTGATGTGCCCCTCAGAAGCCCTCCTGGCCTCCCCGGGCCTCCTTCCCTGCTGTGCTCCCACACCCACGTCCTGAGCACTTCCATGCGCCAGGCAGGTTCGGGGACAGGGACACGGGGCAGCCCTCCTCTCAGGGAAGCTGCTGTCTGCTGGGGATGTCCACACCAGTGAGCAAATCCGGCAGCTGCCGTGAGGGCTGCGCGACAGACCCTGAGTCACGTACAGAGCCTGATTCCCCACAGTGGCTCTCAGGCAGGGCAGGGGCATCATCCGATTCTACTGGCGGCTGGGGTGATGCCCTCTGTACAGCTCAGGTGTTCAGGGGAGGCCTGGGGAGGAGGACCACAGCCTTCTGAGCTGAAGCAGGCTGAGGTCTACAGGAGGATTTCTGGAAAGAGTGTTGCTGGCAGTGAAACTGCAAGTGCAAAGGTCCTGAGGTAGATAAAAGCCAGATGTACTGGGATGTAGGAAAGAGACCAAATGAGCATGTGCAAGGAGAGCAGGTGACATAAATAAGGGGGACAGAGGAGGGGCATGGCAAACCACGTAGGGCCTTGCCTGACACTTAAGAGCTGATAAGTTTTTATAACTGGTCAGTTGTCAGCTGCATCCTGTTGATGGCTGCAGGCAGGGGAGGGACAGGGTGCATTTCTTTTTAGGATTTGGTGGGGGCAAGGGTGGACCCTGCGACCCGCTGGCTGAACAGGCAGGAGGATGCTGGGGACTGATAGATGGGGCAGGATGGGGGCGCGGAAGGAGCCCTGAGCTGCCACTTAGGTGTGGGTCTGCGCTCGGTGGGTGGAGGGCCTCTGTTGCCTCCACGTTGGCGGGTGTGCGGCCCCCGGACCTCCTTGGCTGTGGATCCGGCATTTCCCAAGGTGTGTCCCGCACGGTGTTAGGAGCTGTTAAGTGAAAGGGTTTCCCTGTGGTTTGGGAGAGGCTCCGTCCGGGTGCGGGGTGCCAGGTGCCGGGCGTCACAGAACGTCACTGGTGTAATGGACGCGGCTCTCAGGGAGGGTGCCTGCCACTCGGGGCCAGGTGACAGCGCCATCTTTGTTCTTCCCAGCACAGCCGTCTTCCAAGACTCGTCTTCTGAGGAACCGCTCCGGAAAACACTGTCCTGGTCCAAACCCGTCACTGGACAGGTGAGCAGGGGACGGAGGGCCATCACCTATGCATGGTCACATGCTGGTGTCCTTTGGGAGCAGGGAAGGACCCACACCCGTCTCTGGGCCTAGGGGTGCTGGGGTCCCACGGCCCTGGCTTTCCCCAGGGCTGCTCAGGGATATCCAGGTCCTCTGGTCAGACTGCAGGTCCCCTCTGCCCAGGTGAGGGACAAGCCAGGCCTTTACAGCGCAGACTCACAGGTGGGGGCAGAGCAGAGGGGTCTCCCGGGTCCAGCCTTCCCAGCCTGTCCCTGCACCAGGGGCTCCAGGGCAGGTGGGAGGACTCGGCAGCAGGCCCTGCTTCAGCTCTGGGTGCGCACCCCCGTGCCACCTGCCACACCCCGTGGGCGGGGACAGAAGAGACCTGCAAACTGTCTCAGCCGACTCAGGGACCGTGGGTCTCAGACCCCCTCCAGGTAGCTAAGCATTTAAAATCCTGGTGTTCTTTTCCTTACCGCTCCTGCCCCAGCCACCTACCCATCAGTCTGTCCTTCTGTCCATCTTTCTGTCTATTCACCCATCCATCCATCCATGTGTTCCACCATTCACCCATTTATCATCTGTCTATCCTGCTATATTCACCCACCCATCTAACCACCCATTCACCCATTTATCATCCATCTGTCCCTCTTTCTGTCTATTCACCCATCCATTCACCCGTCTCTCTATCCAACTATCCTTCCACTCACCCACCATCTCACCTCCATTCTACCATTTACCCATCTATCCACCTATCTGCCCATCCATCCTACCATTTCCCATCCACCCTTCTATGCATCCACCCATCCATCCACCCATCCATCCACCCATCCATCCACCCATCCATCCATCCATCCACCCATCCATCCATCCACCCATCCATCCACCCATCCATCCACCCATCCATCCACCCATCCATCCACCCATCCATCCACCCACCCACCCACCCATCCATCCACCCATCCATCCATCCATCCATCCATCCATCCACCCATCCACCCATCCACCCATCCACCCATCCATCCACCCACCCACCCATCCATCCACCCATCCATCCACCCATCCATCCACCCACCCATCCATCCACCCATCCATCCACCCATCCACCCTTCCATCCATCCACCCACCCATCCATCCATCCATCCACCCATCCACCCATCCATCCACCCATCCATCCACCCACCCATCCATCCACCCATCCATCCACCCGTTTATCCACCCACCCATCCACCCACCCATCCATCCATCCATCCATCCATCCACCATCCACCCATCCATCCACCCACCCATCCATCCACCCATCCATCCACCCATCCATCCACCCACCCATCCATCCACCCATCCATCCACCCGTTTATCCACCCACCCATCCATCCACCCATCCATCCACCCGTTTATCCACCCACCCATCCACCCACCCATCCATCCACCCATCCATCCATCCACCATCCACCCATCCATCCTGTTGTTAGGCAATACAGTTGGGCACCTACTTTGATCTCATGAAGGCCACCTCATCTCCCCCTCAAGGCTTCACCGTTCACGGGGGAGATGAACAGAGCAGGGAGTGACCGTGCAACCGAAGAACTGTTGACCGCCTGTCACGCTGGGCCTTCCACCCAATTATCTAATTTAGTGTCTGGAAAATTTTGCAAAATATATTTTCTCCTCCTCCTTTTGCAGATGAGTAAAGTGAGGCTCTGTGAGATTAAGTCACTTGTCTAAGGTCACACAACTAGGAGGTGACAGGATCTGTGCATCCAGCCCGGGCCGTGGGATGCTGGGGCTTACTCTGGGAGTGTCCCATATTGGCCCCTTGAGAAGGAAGCCCTTAGCCAGCGTGTGTCGGGGGCCAGGGCGTGCGGTGTGGTGGAGACCAGCCCGGCCAGAGTAGGAGCCTCCGTAGAAGTTAGTAAGATATTAGCAAAATGATTTCACTGTACAGTGGCTTGGCATAAAGTGATACCTTTGGTCGATTTAAATTGTAGTTGCCTAAAAATGCCCGACTGACCTGCTGTGGAGCTGACCGGCGCTCCATGACTGTTCCAGAACCTTCCCTAAAATCGCTTGCATTCCCTTGGGTGTCAGGGTATTTAGCGCACCTCGCAGGAGGCTTGGGAGTGCAGATGAGGCACAGCCCGGGGAGCTTCTGTTTCCTTGATTTCATTTGCAAACACGATGCTTAGCGCTGGTTTCTGCGAGTACCCAGCCAGCCTGCTAACAGATGGGCATTCAGACGCTGAGCCTGCTCTGCTCACGGGCTCCTCACTGCCCCTACAGCGGGAGGTGACAGGGTGCGGGAGGTGCCCAGTCCACAGGGAGGAGAGGAGACCCAGGAAGTCCCTTCCCAGGGGCTGTGTGACTGCAGAGCCAGGATTCCAACGCTTGATGGGGACCTCTAAGTGGCCGTCAGTTCCTGCCACCTGGCCTGCTGTTCCTGTCTCCCCGAGACCCCACGCTGAGGGTGTCCTTACCCTCGCTGCCTCTTACTGACCCTGGCTTGGACCTAGAGGCCCTACGCCTGGGCTACAGGATTTCCTGTAAAAGGCCAGTTGGTCAGTCTTAGGCTGGGAGGTATGGCTGCGGTCAAAAGCCTTTGTTTATGGGGCAAAAATTGGCATTTCATGTCATTTCCATGAATTAAATGTCCTTTTAATCTTTAAAGTATTTATATTCAAAAAATGTAAAATCTGGCCTGGCGCAGTGGCGCACACCTGTCATCCCAGCAGGGCTCGGGAGGCTGAGGCAGGAGGATCAGGAGTTCAAAGCAGCCTCAGCAAAGGTGAGGCACTAAGCAACTCAGTGAGCCCCTGTCTCTAAATAAACTATGAAATAGGGCTGGGGATGGCACCCAGGGGTCGAGTGCCCCTGACGTCAATCCCTGGTGCCCGCCTGCAAACAAAAAGTAAAATCTCTGCGTAGGGACAGGAAGCTGCTCAAGGGACAGGAAGGGGCCGGCTTTGTCCAGAGGCTCCACCCCCCACCTGGACCCAAGGCAGAGGCCACCCCTCAGTGTGGGGGGCCCAGGTGGGACTCAGCCCAGGTGGGCCCTCAGCATCCAGCTTCATGGTCTCCCTTGGGCTTGGTGGTGGCTGGGGGCTCTCTGAAGTAGGTGCCACACTCCGTCATGGGGCAACCTGGGTGTGTCCCCTGCCGTTGCTGAGCTGCCCCTGGTCTTGGAGGACGGTCTCATCTTCAGGGTGTAGAATGTCCTTCCCGTCCTGCTCCCGGTTACTGTGAGGAGGAACACTCTACACCTGTGGGGCCGAAGGACGCGTCCTGGACCTTGGCCTCCTGCGCCCGCTGCCCCCTCCCCGGGGAGTCTCAGGTGGCCTCCAGGCTGGTTCCAATCACCCGAGCTGCCTGCGGTCCAGGCCCTTCTGGCTCTCGTTTTGACACAGAGACCCTTGGCCTCTGGCTTGGGGTGGGGACCAGGGTTGTGGGCGCTGTCCTTGGCAGTGCACATATTGGTGGCCTTGGGCACCCTCTTTGCCCCTGAGCCGGCAGGTCGCTGCAGGGCTCAGCTCACGCCTCCTATAATTCATGTGAGTGACTGAGCGCCCCGCAGAGGTGCCTGAGTCGGAATTCCAGGGGACACCAGCCCGGCAGCCTGCCTTGGGCGTGGCCTGTCAAACCAGAGCCCCGCTGAGCTGTCCCCTTGATACCCAGTGGCTAGCTGGACCAGGGACCATGCAGTCCCCACAGAGCCCTATGTCCTCAGCTCCGCCCAGCGGGGGCACTTCCTGGAGGAAGCAGCTTGGACTCTGGACCCAGCACCTCAGCCCAGCGGCAGGCAGGTCACTGGCCTGTGGGAGCCTCAGGTCCCCAGGGATGAAGCCCCGCTCAGGGCTGGTTGTGAGGATCCAGGGGAACGCGGCCCCTCCCTGCAGCCGCTCCCCCACGGCCCCATGTCTGCTGTGTTAGAGTTGCCATTTCCTGAGCCCCCGCTCCCCGCAAGGCTGCTTGGAGACCCGCCTGTCTGGCCCGAGCGCAGTCACTGTCACAGCCCTTGCTGGACACGCTGAATCGGCAGCGGGGCCTGAGGCCGGGTGCTGAAGGGCCAGGGCCACACTCTTCCAATTTCACGGGAACCAGAGGTGCCGCAGACCAAGTTCCCCGGGAAGTGGGGCCCTATCTGGGCTGCTTGGACCTGTGCCAGGTTGTCCCTTGAGCGTGCCCCACGTCCCTGGTCCCCGCGTCCTGGGAAGAGGCCAGCCGAGCCGAGACAAAGCAGGTCCCTGGTGGGAAGGAGCAAGCCTTGCTCCCGAGAGGGGCTGTCTTCTGCCCTTTCTGTTCTGGCAGGTTCTGAGGCCGGGGCCACGCCAGGCGCGGGGCTGGGGGCCGGGGAGGGAACACAATGGCCCTCCTTGTGTGCATCCCGCGGGCCTTCCCGGCCGGGCCTGGGCTGGGCAGGCAGCTCTCCGGCTGTCCTGATTGGGGGAGTCCTGGCCTCTCTTCTCGCGAAGGCTGTGGGCCAGTTGCTAAGGCCAGCGGGCCTGCCCCGGCCACTCCCCTGCAGCCCCCAGGCCCGGGTCCCTGGAGGCTTCAGGCTATCTGCCACCTTCCCGTGTAGCCCTGAGTCCTGCTGATGTTTCTGCAGACTTCTTCCATGCCGCTGGGGACGGCGCCCACTGTCCCCGGGGCAGCCTGTTCTCCTTGCTCTCTGGGGTGCTCAGACCTGTCCCCTATAAAGAGCCGCTGTGCAGCCAACAAGGACGAACCGAAGCTCTTGGGAGGCAGGGAGCCCTGTCCCTCAGCCTGTCCCCAACCCCCAGTCAGGGCAGGTGCGTGACATGGAGGCTGGACTTGACAAGGAGGACAGGACACTGTTGAAGGCAGAGAGAGAGGGCGGGGACCTGCATGACCGAGAGGCTCAGAAGGGACAGAGCCAGCTCTCCCTCCTGTCCCTGTGCCCCGTGGCCCGCCCCTCCCCTCCAGGGGCAGCTGGAGCACAACTGGGCCTGGTGGCCTGGCCCTGCCCCCTCCCAGCTCTGCCCGTGCAGCTGTCCCAGGCCAGCTGTCCAGACCCAGCTGCCGGGCACCGCTCCCCCGCCCCCGGGCTGCCTGGCTCAGGGAGGAGGGAGGGCAGCCCGCTTCCCCGTCCCTCCGGTCCCCTCTCAGGGGATCCTTTGTGTGGAGGCACAGATTCCATCACCCTGGGTGACGGCGGGGAACTTGGAAATAACCTGCGTGTCCCGTCTTAGGGGACCAGATGCCCCTTTGTGGCCTCTCCAGATCTGGGGCTCCAGCCTGTGGCCATTGGGATTTCTCAGGGGGTTTCATGGGGTCCTTGAACCCCCAGAGATGTTTGCAACATGCTTCCTACATGTGGGTTTCTAGGGGAGTCTGCAACCCCAAAATGTTATCAGCAGGTCCTGGCGGGCCGGACGCCTCCGGTGCCGCCTGGGAAGTCCCGTAACAGGAGGACGTTTTGTCGGCATCGAGACTGTGTCCCGTGACATGCCCACAGCAGGCCACAGAGCACGGTCCACTCGGTGGCCAGTTTTGTTTAAAAAACATTTACCGCACGCAGGAGGCGCAGCTGCTGGGCACGGTCTGGCTCTGACCCCGGGCGAGAGAACGGTCTTTTGTTCTGTTTTCTGGATCCGTTGGACATTCGGTGCCCATTTATTCCCTTGGGGTTGGAGGGGGGTCTCTCGGCCCCCTTTCTGAGAAGCCAGGACCCTGTGGCCTTAGCTGACCTCAGAGCCCCAGGCGCTGGTCCTGGAGGGAGTCTGCAGGGTGGAGGGACGAGCCACAGGTCTCTGCTCCGGGTCCTCAGTGGTGGCTGACCCCTGGCCTCTGGCTTTACCCAGACGAGCTCCAGGCCCGGGGCCGTGGAGGAGAGGCCTCCCGTGCTGTGGAGTGGTGTCCCCAGGCCCTCACTGCCCAGCGTCCAGGGCCGACACTGCCCAGGGGACCGTGCTTCCAGCTGGGTGGCTTTGGGCCTGTCACCCAGCCCTCCTGGGCCCCAGTGTTCCATAAAGCAGGGACAGGGTCAGTGGCTTCCTCAGGGCAGATGAGGTGGCCAGGGCTGGAGGGGACAGTGCTGGCTCCCCCCACCCCAGCCCGGCCCCTCCCTGACCTGCCTGCTTCTGTCCTCTCTCCAGGGGACTCTGGGACCTGAAGGATGGGGGCGGCCTGCATCAAAGTCACCAAGTACTTCCTCTTCCTCTTCAACCTGCTGTTCTTCGTAAGTACCTCGGCCACCACGGCCACCACCACCCGGCAGGGGCCCCCCAGGCTGAGACCCCGCGGGGGCATGGGTCACGGGCACCGTGGGGGTGACTGCTGGGGTCGAGGACAGTCCACAGGGAGTGGGCGGGGCTGGAAGGGCTGTGGCCAGCTGGCCCCCTGGTGAAGCGCGGGTCCCTCTCCTGTGCTGGGGACCCGCTGCCCCTCCTCCTCAGGGCTGTGGCAGAAGCCCTTGGCATCCCCCGGGGCCCTCCCGACGGCGCCCTGGCCTGGGCCGTGTGCAGGGCCTGTGAGGGCTCCGGCTCCCAGGGCCCTGACACTGACCCCCAGGGCAGCCTCCCTGAGCTCCCAGGGGAGCCCTCCTGGCTGCAGGGGACACGCACCTGTGTCCCCAGTTCCCCTGGCCTCTGCGTCGTCACCAAGCATCGTGAGGAATCTGGAGGGGGGGACACGTCCGGGAGCACGCGTGTCGTCACATGCAAACACGGTGCCATTTACACGGGGACGTGAGCCTCGGGTTCTGAAATCCTACCGGAACCAGGCCCCGGGCCCCGGGCCTCTGTACTGAACTCCGCTGCGAGTCACCCGCTGGGGCAGAGGCTATGGGGACGCTGGGCGGAGTCCCGTGATGACGCTGGTGGACAGTGAGACCGCAGAGGCAGGGTGGGGACATGCACAGGCCGCAGGCACCTGGCCTCGTGGGGGTCAGTGCTGGGGGTCCCCGTGTCAGGAGGAGCAGCACTGCTGGGGGGTGGCGGAGGGGCCTCCAGGGCGCCATGGGCACCAGCCTGGGAAGGACGCTGCTGTCCTCTCATGCCCGCTGGGAGGGTTCGGGGGCCCAGTGACCTGGGGATGGCTGTCCCCCTGCGGGCTCGCCACGCTCACCTGCGCCCCACACACTCTCGCCCGAGCTCCCTCCTGACGCCGAGCGCCCTGGCACACTCCCGGGAGGCCAGCGCTGGCCAGTCCAGGGAGGAGCCCTGTCCCCTCCCCGCTGGGCCTGGTCCGCAGACCGGGGCGGGGCTGTGGACGGAGCGTGGCCCCCGGTGCCAGGCCCGGCTCACAGGAAGGCCCCGGAGGCCGCCTGCCTGGCCTGCTCTCCCTCCTGGCCGTCCTGCGGCCTGTGGCTGTGCTGGCCACACCCGACGGCCAGCCTGCGGCCATCTGCCTGCACAGCGGCCGGGGACCAGGCGGGAGCGGCAGCCCTGGGGTTCATCCACCAGGGTTGGGTTTCGGGGAGGGGTCTGCCTTGTCCCCCACTCCTTTTTAGGAGGGGCCATTCCCCCACCTGCCTGCCCCCCGAGTGTCCCTCATGGGTGAGGCTGGGACCCCCCGGCCCTACCCCAGGGCAGGTGAGCAGGACTCCCGGGGCAGGTCCCCAACTTCCCACAAATTTTGGCGGCTCTTGTGAGCCCACCTCCGGGGACCCTTCCCCTCTGCAGTGTCCTGGCCACCTGCCGTCCCCAGAGACAGATCCCAGGGGCAGATCCCCAGACTGCCACCCTCTGGCTTCCAGTCCCCAAGAGTGCAGCCGGGCCTCAGCGTCCCCGTGTCTAAATGGCAATAGCAGGTGGTGAGGGCAGCCCCGGGCACATAGGCGGCCCCCGACACCATCGCGGTCACCAGCCTTGGTTTCTGTGTGGTGCTGGGACCCGGCTGCCCAGGGGAGGCCCACGCAGGACGCCGTCCTGTCCTGCAGCCTGAGGCAGAAGGAGGGGTCCCCACAGGGACGGTGTCGAGGCTTGTCTCAAAACGTGACGGCCCACACAGAGGTCTCTCTTCTTTCTTTCTTTCTTTCTTTTTGCATTATTTTAAAAACCACTGCCGCTGCCCGGCCCTGGCTCTGGGTGCCCTGGCATTCGGCCCCCGGGCCCTGCCCGGCCCTGGCTCTGGTCTTTACTAAGAATGGAACAGGCTGCTGGGGGCCTGGGGCAGCCGCTGGCCCTGGCCCTGGCCCTGACCTGGCTCTGACCTGGGGTCATGGATGGCGCTGAGGGGGGAACCGGGGCTGGTGAGACGGAGGACCCTCCAGGTGGGTCACCTGCCAGGGGTCCAGCAGGCCCCAGGCACAGTGACACAGGCCACCCCCTCCTCAGGGGACCTGGGCCTCTGCCCAGGCTCAGGGGTGTCTCTCAGCCACCTGTGGACTCCCCCTGCCGGGCTGAGGTCAGGTTGGGGACGTGACCCCAGAGGAGGGCCCGAGGCAGGGAGCCCGGGTCCAGCGTGCTCTCTCCACCCCTCGTCGTCTCCCTCCTGGCCCTTCCTTTGTCGTCCCACTGGGGCACGTTCATCCCCCGCCTTCCAGCGCCTGGTGAGTAGGGCCACCCAGCTACATCGCCCTGTCCCCGGCCCTGACCCGGGGAGCTACAGGCCAGCTAGGGAAGCCCTTTGGGCACCCCCAGGGCCTGAGTCGGGCTGGAGTGGGGTGGAAGGACTGGGAAAGGCCAGGAGGCTGCCCTGTGGGTTCCGCATGACCGCAGGTGGCTGGCTGCAGGCAGGGACGCCCCCGGTCTGTGGTCTTGCGTCTGTTGCTGGGGTCCGGCCATCTTGGCACCCCTGGGCAGGGCAGGAGGAGGTGGCAGCCTTGGTGCCCCCACCCTTCCTCCCCTGGACCCCAGGCAGCTGGGCAGGGCCCTGTCCCCCTACCCTCTCGGGTCCCCTATTAACTGCCCCTTGTCCTTCCAGATCCTGGGTGCGGTCATCCTGGGCTTCGGCGTGTGGATCCTGGCCGACAGGAGCAGCTTCGTCTCAGTCCTGCGTAAGGAGCGTCCCCGGGAGTCGGGGGCCACCCAGCAGGGCTGCGCCCCCGGGTGCTTGGGCCCAGTCTGTTCCTCCTCCAGCCGCCCTCGGGGATGTGGTCACCGAGGTGCCCAGGGTCCCCCCGCAGGGCCTCCAGGAGGACAGAGGAGTGGCTGCTGTCTGGAGAGAAGGGGACACGAGGGAGCCTGGTTTCTGGTCCCTTCCCTCCACCCTGGCCGCAGGGGAGCCTCGGGGGTTCTCTGTCCCTGCGCTGACCTGTCCAGCAAAATGAGGGCGGCAGGTCAGGGAGCCGCGGGAAGAGCCCGCAGGGGCCCTAGGTGCTCACGAAGCGCCTGCCGAGCCGCGCACTTGCCGGGTGCTTGGGGCGTGCAGGGGAGGAAGGGCCCCTGCAGGGTGACCGCGGCCGCTCCCTCCGTGTCCAGTGCTGGGAGAGGTGACCCGCCTCAGCTCACCCCCACCTGCCTTCAACCAGAGCAGCAGCTCAGAGAGGTCAGCCGCTGGCCGCAGGCCCCTCAGCCCCGGGCAGGCTTGGCCTTCAGACTGGCCAGGTGCGCCCCGGAAGCCCGAGACCCGCGGAGGCCGGAGGGAAAGCCCAAGGCCGCGTCACCTGGCCAAAGACCCCGGGGCTTGCTGGCTGCCTCTTGGGGACTCTTGGGTGCCCTTCCTGTGCCTGTGGCCTTGGGCTTTCCCCTCCCAGCAGCCGCCCAGGCGGCCAGTTTGGACTCTGGTCTGGGACAGCTGCTTGATCTAAGCAGCTCCAGGTCGGAGCAGGGACCAGGGGCCACACCTGTCACCTGGGAGCCAGGCTTCCCCCAGGAGGTGGGGACAGCGTGGCCCGCCTCTGGCCACAGCCAGTGGGACCCGGGGCCTCCTGTGGGGGTCAGGGCTGGTTTTCTGCCACAGGCCCCTGCCCCAGCCCCGGGGGACACACCCTCCTGGCCCGGCCTGCCCAGGCTCCCTGCTCCCCCTCTGCCCACACCCATCGGCGCCCAGCCCCAGGGCAAAGTCTGGAGGCCGCCTGCATCCCTGCCCTCTGGGCCCCTCCCGGGCCTGGCCAGAGCTGGGCTGCAGGTGTGTTCGTCGACACCAGAGACCTGATCGCTGTGGGCGGGCCCCTGGTGTCATGTCACTTAGACACTCTCCACCCACCGGGGACTCCTGGGGTGCCAGGGTCAGAAGCAGGAATCGGAATCTGCTGACCCAGTCAGTGGACACGGGGGTAAACTGAGCCTGCGGGGGCGGGGCAGGGGTATCGCCAGGAGTCACCGGCCCGAGAGGGTCAGAACGGGAACCCGAGCTCCCAACCTCTGCCCGCTGGGCCCGCCTGACCCGGTTCTTCTCTTACCTGGTAGAATCCTCACTGGAGTCCGGGGGGCTGGGCCAGCCCCATTTTATGGAACACATCAAAGCACAGAGAGGGGAAGTAACTTGTCCAAGGGCACACAGCCAGCAGGCCAGGGAACAGGAGGTGAAGCAGGAGCGTGGCTCCCAAACCTGCGCCCCGAACCCCGCACACCTGGCTCTGCTCCGGGCCCAAGTCAGGGCTTTCACCAGAGAAGATCTGGGGTCCACCTGGCCTCACGGTCCCCCGGGGCCATCTGCTCCCACCCTGTGGGCAGGTGCCCCCAGCACGCACTCCTGCCCGTCCTGAGTGGGTGCCCGGGCCCCGGGTGGCTGGACCCTGCTTGAGCATGGGGCTGTGTCAGCATGAGGTTCTAGGGACGGAGACCCCGCACCCCGCCGCCCTCTGGGAGGACCCCGGCCCTGCCCCCTGCAGCCTCCTCGTGGCCCCGGCTGGCCGGAGCCCAGGTCACTCCAGACACCCCTGGTGTGGACTCACCAGGGCCCCGCAGGGGGACAGGGCGGCCTTCGGGCCACGCCAGCCTCCTTTTCCCTGACAGTTGTCACCAGGAGGAAGGGACCCGGGCACAGGAAGTGGAGGGAAAGCCGAGCCCCGTCCCCGTCCACGTGGACAGCCGCCTGCCAACCCCAGGGCTGCGGGGAGCTGGGCTCACAGGCGGGGGGCAGCCCGGCCCTGGCACCCTGAGGTCGGTGCTGCCCGGGCTGCCCCTGGGGTCCATCCTGCCCAACCCCCGCTGGGCATCATTCCTAGGGACGGTCAGGGCCCAAGGTGGGGCACCTCCCCAGGCAGCTGGGGGACAGAAGTGCTGGTCCCTGGCCCTCTCCTGGGCACTGATGGACAGTGTGCTGGTCCCAGGCCTCGGCCCTCCCCCTGCCTCCCGGACAGCCTCGTCTGCGGGGCAGCACGAGTGCCCGGTGTCCGTGTTCCCAGTCCCTGCTCTGGCCCTGGCCAGGGGGCCTCTCTGAGCCTCGGTTTCCCTCTCTGAAGTGGCCAGCCTCGTGCCTGCCGGGCAGGCTGGGGTCAGAACGGAGACGGCGGGTGGAAAGCCCCTGAAGCCAGGCCAGTGGGCAGGAAGGGAGTGGTCCTGTCCCTGGCCTCTGAGACCCATCTGACCCAGTGCCCGCTGCTTACTCATCCCACAGACATTCATGGGGCACTTTTGTGCCAAACCCCTGTCCTGCCAGCTGGGGGCCCAGCAGGAACAGACCAAGCCCTCAGATAGGGAGTGAGCAGGAGCAGTAAGATACAGAGTAGGCTTGACCCTGAGAAGGCCCAGGAGAAGAGTACAGCAGGGCTGCAGGTGGGGCTGGATCCGGGCGCAGGGCTGCAGTTTTATGTGGGGACAAGGCTCATGCAGGGGAGGCGGCTCCAGCGGGGGTGGGAGCCAGTTCCTTGTTGGGTGACCCAGCCCCCTGGACGAGCTGCCCCTGGGTTTTCTCCTCTGTGGCTTTGCTCCTGGTGAGCGGATGCCCTTCCCCTCCCTCCTAGAAACCTCCTCGGGCTTCCTCAAGACCGGAGCCTTCGTCTTCATCGGCGTGGGCGTGGTCACCATGCTCATGGGTTTCCTGGGCTGCCTGGGGGCTGTCAACGAGGTCCGCTGCCTGCTGGGGCTGGTGAGTGCGGCCCCGCCCACGGCGAGCTGCTGACCGGGGTGGGTGGGGCAGCGGGGCCCAGCTGACCGCTCCCCTCTGTCCCCAGTACTTTGCCTTCCTCCTCCTGATCCTCATCGCCCAGGTGACCGCCGGGACCCTCTTCTACTTCAACGTGGGCCAGGTAAGCGCCCGCCCTAGTGGGCTGCAGGGCCCCAGGACCTTGGTCCCCAGGTGGGTGGACGGGAGGCCCTCAGGGGTCAAGACCAACCCCGGGCCCTGGGGTGGCCCAAGGAGCAGCACTGCTCAGTCTGCGTGGCTGTGCTGCGCCTCACCTGGGCCTGACTCACCGTCAGCAAAACAGGGACGGTCAGGAGACCCGAGGCCCAGGTGCTGAGGACCTGGAGGCCATCTTGGAAAGGCCCCAGCCGGCCTGTGGCGTGGTGTGTGCCCTACCTCACAGTCACAAAATGGCTGCCACAGCACCAGGCATAGCATCTGCTCTGCTGTGGCCAGAAGCAAAGGGGGCAGTGGCAGCTAGGGCCATTCTTTTACTCAGAAAGGGAAACCTTCCAACAGACGTCTCCACACTAGGGGACAAAGGCACCCGTGGCTTCGTGGGAGGCTGAGCCTTCAGAACAGAGCTAGGAGTGGCTGTGGGGAATCACGACCGTCACAGTGGCCGCAGGCAGAGCACCTACTGTGTGCCATGGTTTCTTCTGGCAGCTTTACCACCTGGTCCTAGCGACAGCTCTGCAGGGTGGTTTATGTTGACAGATGGGGCAGCAGGTGCTCAGAGATGGGCAGCAGGGACGACATCAGGACCGCATCCCCCAGGGACCCCCACACACGGTGCGCCAGGGGTTGGCGGGGTGCTCTGTGTCAGTCATCCCTCACAGCGGTCCCTACGAGACCACGGACATTAATACCGTACATTCAGAAGTGGCAGGGGAGGCACAGAGAGGTTGAGCAACTTGCCAAAGCTCACACAGGAGTACGTCAGAACCTGGGCTGAGTTCCTGCTGGCCCCGCGGTCACTGGGCACTTCTGGGGTGAATCTGCTCTACTTGTTTCTGACCCGTACCCAAGCTGCTCCCCAGGAGAACTGGAGCCGTCTCCCAACATAGGCCCAGGATGGCTAAAGTCAATGGGGTGGAAGCCTACCGCAGGAGGAAACCACTGTGTCTGAGATCCGGGCTGAGGGTCGTTCACAGCGGAGGGCTGGCTTGAGCTCTGAGCTTCCTGGCAGCCAGGGCAAAAGAGGAAATAGTGGATCCGCTACACCCAAGAGTGCTTACGTGGCTCTCGGACAGGAAGCCTGTGGTCAGGAGAGAGACTTCTTTCCCAGCATGGGGTTAAGGGTCAGGTCACCTCTGGGGCCCAGCCCCGGGTACACTACCATCAGGTTGGCAGGACCAGGCCCCGGAGAAGTGGCTCCTGCAGTTCGGAGGCTGAGGGCCTCTGTGGGGTCTCGGGCAGTCTGCCCTGTCACCCCGGGATTCGTGCCAATAAAGATGGCACCGGGGTGGGCACCCGCCAGGAGCTGGGCTCGTACCCGGGCACGGGCACACCCCCCACCTCTGCACTCCAAGAAGCCGAGGCCTAGAGGCCCGGTGGTTGGGCCCTGGTCACGGTGCGAGGGTCCAGTGCAGAGTCCCAGCTGACCCCGGCCCCTCGGCTGGTGAAGTCCCTGCTGGGTCCAGGAGCTGAGCCTCCCGGGCGCCCACAGCCCCAGGGCAGGGCGAGCGTGAGAGCCAGGTCCGCCCGCCTGGCCCTGGCCTCTGTCCCCGCGGTCCCCTCCTCGGCCTCCCACCGCCCAGGTCCATGCCTGGCTCCTCCTGGCCTGCGGGCAGCGGGCCCTGCCTTTCTGTGAGCCAGGAACGGGCCTGGCTCTGCCGGGGAGCTCTGGGTCCCCGTCCCCGGGCTGGAAGGGGGTCATCCTCTCTTCCCGGCACCTTGTGGACCCCGCGGAGGCCACACAGCGCCGCTGTCCGCCCTGCAGAGAGGCCCAGCTGGGCCGGGGCCAGCTCTCCCGGGCTCCTGGGCAGGCAGGGGTCACCTGGAGCCCCCTGCCCGGGTCTGCAGGCCGCCTCCGCCCTTCCCGCCTTCCCAGCGGCCACTGTGGTCCTGGGGCCCGGGTCTCCTCCTGGGCTCCTTTTCCACCCAAGGGGGAGCCACACCCGCAGACGGTGGCACTTCTGTGTCCCCGGTGACTCACTCAGGCTCTCGGGGCTCCGCGTCCTGGTCAAGTGTCCGCCGTGACGTAGGCCCCGGCCTCCGACCTGCGATTCTGAAGTTTAAGAAATAATGTCCTTTCAAGGCCCCCAAAATAGCCGTTGTCACTCCCCAGGTGGCAGCGGGGACGCCGACGGGCAGGAAGGGTGCCTGGGCCTCTCCACACGGGTCCCTCGGGGTCGTGGATGGGGTGACCCTGGGGTGGGACACGTCCCCCTCATCCCTTTCTAGAATCTGGGCCAGAGCCCCGGGGGCACCAGGCGGTGCTGTGGAGCCGAGGACGCTGGCAGAGGGGACAGTGCGGTGGCAAGTGCTTGCTGCCACCCATAGGCACCAGGGGCTCGGTGCGGGGCAGCGGGCCTGCTGGTGTGGGGACCTGGATTCAGGGGTGAAGGCGCGTCCTCGGGCAGCCCCTTACCTGAGCTTCCTCCTACCTCCTCTTGGTGGGCGGAGTCCAGGTCTGTTCTGGGGCCCTGGCTTCTGGGACAGGTCCTGCCAGTGACGGCTGTGTGACTTTGGACAAGTTACCAAGCCTCTCTGAGCCATCTGTGACCTCTAGGCCCACTGCCAGCTCTGACAGTCTGGATGCTGTTCCTCCTCCCTGACAGCTGTGGGTCAGAGGTCAGAGGAGGGACTGGGCACGCTGGGTGCTGGGTGCTGGGTGCTCCCTTGGTGTGCACAATGGCCGTCGCTCACTGCCCAGTGGCCTGTGCGAGTTGGCTGTGGAGGAACAGTGTCTGTCGGGGGCTGGAGCAGGGCCTGGGGCCACGAGCCTGGAGGGGAGCGCTCTGTGGCCTGGGCGGCCTCCTGGCCCTGGGACCCCGGCCTCCCTCAGGGACTTGCAGGGCTCACTGCTTGGCTTAGGCCCCTGGGAGACCTGGGTGCTGGTCACTGCACCGGGGGACCTTGTTAGCAGGGCAAAGGGACCCTCTGAAGGCCGGGAGCGAGGCCAGGACACCGTGCCCCCTGGCAGGCCGAGGAGGCTGGAGCCCCTCGTCATTTTAAACATGAGGCCTGCGTGGCCACTCTGCACTGGGCTGTGGCCTGCAGCCCCCCGGGCGGGACTGTGGTTTCTGGGGGACAGAACCCTACTGAAGGGCAGAGCAGGCTACAGGCTTGGCTGGATCCAGCACCGTGTCCCTCTCTGTCACTTGCCCTTGCTCTCTCTTGGGTTCCCAGAGAAGCCTGAGGTCAGCTCAGGACCCCGTCTCAGTCTGTCAGTAGAAAGAGAGAGTCCGTGGGGGCCACTGGCTGTGCGAGAGGGACAAGGACAGCTCGAGGCAGCCGGGTCCTGGGCCGCCAAGGGACAGGGTACAACAGCAGAGAGCCCTGCAGGACGGAGTGAGGCGGCCGGTCCCTCCCCGCTCCTGCTGGTCCCCACCTCACCCTGGTTGCCATGGTGATGTCCCTGGGTCCCAGCACAGCCCCCCTGGGCTCGGGGTCCCCAGGCTCAGCCCTGAGCTGTGTGGTGAGCACTAGCGGCCACCTGGGCCCCGCTGGTCTCAGCCACACCCTGGGCTGCAGGATGGTGTGAGTCTCCATGGAAACCACAGCGCTGCCCGCCATCACCTCCCGGCTGGCCGGGGAAGCCCGCTGTGGCCACGGGTATAAATAGGCTGGGGCTGGGGAGGAGCTTGGCGCAGGATGTGGGAGGCGGCTGTCTGCAGGATGCACGGGGATCCCCGCCTGTCCCCCTGCCTCGGGGAGCAGGGGGCTGCGCAGGACAGACAGACCCAAGACCTGCATGCCCCCTGAGCTTCTCTGGGTCCCGGATAAAACTTTCTGACCTTCTTCAAGGCGACACCATGTGGCTTACATCCTGATAGGGCTTCAGACAAGCCTGAACTCAAACCCCAGATCTTTCAGCTGTTGGCTGTGTGGTCTTGGATAAGTGAATTAACCTCTCTGGGCTTGTCTCCTGTATGTTCCTAAAGAGGAAACAGGGTCAATACCTAGGCCACAGGTCGGCTGTGAGGATTCAGTCGAGATCATGCTCTGAAAACTGCTCGCCCCTGCACCTGGACTGCAATGTACATTTTTTGGTACCAGGAACAGAACTCAGGGGCACTCCACCCCTGAGCCCCGTCCCAGCCCTATTTTGTATTTTACTCAGAGACGGGGCCTCCCGGACTTGCTAAGCACCTCGCTGTGGCTGAGGCTGGCTTTGAACTGGAGATCCTCCTGCCTCAGCCTCCCGAGCCCACACGTGTGGGCCACCGGCCGGCACTGTGCAGTTAGGGTCACCACAGGGAAGCTCTGTCACCCTGCTAAGCGCCTCAGTGAGGGTGCTGATGTCCTGGGTCCTTCAGAGGGGCAGGGGAGGAGCCAGAGCCAGGAGCCTCCTGAGGCCCGTCCCCGGAGGATCTGTCCCAGCTCCCCAGCCTGGTCCTCAGGCACCGGGAAAGTGAGGGTGCCCCTTGGGGTGGGTGGCCTCTCTGGGTCCCTGCTGCAGGGCTCCTCGGCTCAGCAGGTGACCTTGGTCAGCCTGTCTAGGGGTGACCGAGGGTGGCTGGAGGGGAGGGGAAGGGCCCATGCTTTCCTGGGTGGTCCAGGGAGGCCTTCTGAGGAGGTGACATTTAGCAGAGCCCTAAAGGAAGCAGAGGAGCAAGCCACAGTAACATCTAGGGAAGAGCTTTCCACACAGGGAACAAGTGCAAAGGCCCTGGGGCAGGAGCGTGCCCAGCGTGAAGACAGCAAGGAGCCCTGTGTAACCGGAGCGGGAACTGAGAGAGGCCTGGGGAGAGCAGGGGCAAATGGTGGAGGGCCCCTGGGTCATTTAGAGGCCGCTGGCCTTTTCCCTGAGTGTGAAGAGGCCACCGGAAGCATTTTAGCAGTGACGTGAGAAAATGCACATTTAAAAGGCCATGCGGCTACTGCGGGCAAAGTAGACCACAGGGCAGGGGAAGAGGTCAGCACTGACCAAGCGGGCCCCAGGCAGGGCCAGGAAGTAGTTCAGGAAGGGCGGACACTGGAGCAGTGAGCCGTCCCGGGTTCTTGGGCGTGTGGCGGTGGGGACAGTCTGCGGTTGCGGGAGCCGCGGCCCGGCACGGGTTTCCGGAAATCTGACGGCCACCCCGCGGTCACCCCGGCTCCCTCTGCAGCTGAAGCAGGAGATGGGCGACGTGGTGGGGAAGCTCATCCGGACCTACAACGCCAGCGGCCAGGACAGCCTGCAGGAGGCCTGGGACTACGTGCAGGCGCAGGTGAGGGCGGCGCCCGCGGGGCGGACTGCCTGACCGCGCTCCTGGGCCGGGCGTGGGTGCGCACCGATTGCAGGCGGGGGCTCCCGATCAGGGCCCTCCCTGGCCGCCCCCCACCCCCCGCACCCCCCAAACCCCCGCACCCCCCACCCCCCGCCCCGATGCTGAGGTCCTGCTGGGGGCGTGGCCTTGGAGGCAGCGCTGGGGCGCACGATGCTGGCATCCGAGGTTCTCAGACGGGAGGTCCCTGCCCCGTGCCCTAGGAGGGCCAAGGAGGGCTGCTTCATTTTGCTCTGGTGCAGGAGCCTGTGGGTGTCGCCCAGCCCTGCAGACCGGTGTCCCCTCCCCCATGGGGTCACCCTTTTCCGCGGGAGAGGAGGCCCCCAGGCCCCTGCGGTGGGGAAAATCCAGCGGAGCTGCAAGCTGCCTGCGCGGCCCAGCGTGCCTGGCACGCCCCCTGCTGGCCATGGGCTGCGGGTCTGGGCCTCAACACCCTGAGATGGCCCAGAGACAGCTGGGGACTGTCACTGGACACCTGGGCATGCCTTTGACCCTCCAGGGACCCTAGTGAGCCGCTGTTAGCACCTCAGGGACCTCTCAGTGGCAGATCGGAGCGTCTGGCTTGGAGAGGCTCCACCCTGAGGGAGGGTGGCCTGCCCCGGGAGGGTGGCCTGCCCCGGTGGGCGGTGGTCACCAGGACCTTCCCCTCGCTGCCCAGGTGAAGTGCTGCGGCTGGGTCGACTTCCACAACTGGACGGACAACGCGGATCTCATGAATCGCACCGAGCTCACCTTCCCCTGCTCCTGCCAGGCCACCGGGGACGCGGATGACCCGTTGTCCCAGAAGAAGGGCTTCTGCCAGGTGCCGGCCAACGGCACGGCCAACAGCACCACCGGCAGCCCCGGGGGCCGCAACGACCCCGAGCTCTGGCCTGTGCACAAGGAGGTGTGTGCGGCCACCAGGCCTGTGGTGGGCGCCTGGGCCACCCGGCTGCGCTCAGTCCTTGGGTGTCACTGATTCCTGTGGACCTGTTAAGTTCCTCCTTCGGGGACCTGCGTGGGTGGCCTGGTGGCGCAGGCCCAGGGTGACACCGTGTGCTCCCCACAGGGCTGCATGGAGAGGGTGCAGGCGTGGCTGCAGGAGAACCTGGCCATCATCCTGGGCGTGTGCCTGGGCGTCGCTGTCATCGAGGTCAGTCCCTGCCCCGCTTGGTCCTCCTGGTTCGTCTCTGCCCAGCCCATGTCCTCCCCGAGGCTGAGGCCCGAGGGGCAAGTGGCCGTGAGCTTCTAAAGGCTCTGGCCTGAGACCTGCCTGGCTCTGTGACTTCAGCCAAGGCACTGTCCCTCTCTGGGCCTCACTGTTTTCCAGCCCTGCAGGGTGGCTGTGAGGCACAGGCTGAGGAAACATAGGGGTTGACCTGGAAAATGGGTAGGGTGCTGGGTGCCTGGTGGGTCCCCTCCCTGCCCTCCATCCGTCCCTGCCCTCCATCTCTCCCTGATCTCCATCTCTCCCTGACCTCCATCCCTCCCTGCCCTCCATCCCTCCCTGCCCTCCATCCCTCCCTGCCCTCCATCTCTCCCTGACCTCCATCTCTCCCTGGCCTCCATCCCTCCCTGGCCTCCCTTCCTGTCCTCCATCCCTCCCTGACCTCCATCCCTCCCTGCCCTCCATCTCTCCCTGCCCTCCATCTCTCCCTGCCCTCCATCTCTCCCTGATCTCCATCTCTCCCTGACCTCCATCCCTCCCTGGCCTCCCTTCCTGTCCTCCATCCCTCCCTGACCTCCATCTCTCCCTGACCTCCATCCCTCCCTGGCCTCCCTTCCTGTCCTCCATCCCTCCCTGACCTCCATCTCTCCCTGACCTCCATCTCTCCCTGGCCTCCCTTCCTATCCTCCATCCCTCCCTGACCTCCACCCATCCCTGACCTCCACCCCTCCCTGGCCTCCACCCCTCCCTGGCCTCCACCCCTCCCTGACCTCCACCTCTCCCTGGCCTCCCTTCCTATCCTCCATCCCTCCCTGACCTCCACCCCTCCCTGGCCTCCACCCCTCCCTGACCTCCACCTCTCATCCACAGCTCCTGGGGATGCTGCTGTCCATCTGTCTGTGCCGGCACATCCATTCTGAAGACTACAGCAAGGTCCCCAAGTATTGAAGCCTCTGCCGTCTCACCTCCTTGCTGGTCTCCGAGCTCAGGCCTCCCGGGGGTCTCCTGGCTCCTTCTGCCCCCCACCTCCCTCTCCAGGCCCCCTGTCCTGGGCTGGCAGGGAGTGGGGGGCTCTCTGGGCCTGGACCCCCTCGCTGCCTCTCTGCTTCCTGATTGAGCCCTGGGGGCTCTGGCCTTCTGCTTCCTGCTGGGGGGGGCCTCTTAGCAACTCGGTGACAGGCTCCCGTGGCCCCCAGTCTGCCTCTCTGCCTCCCTCAGGCCAAGTGTGTCAGACGGAGGACAGTGTGTTAGGAACCGGGGAGGTTGGACCAGGCACCCTGGGACGCCAGACTGTCCCCCGGCTGGCCGACTTTCCCCACGGTGACGCTCACGTCTGTGGTTCTTCACTTTTTACGGAAGGTGGTGGTGGAGGTTGGCCTCCCCCTCCCCGGGCCTGTCGCGGTCCCAGGCGGGCAGCCGGCTCAGCAGGCCGTGCTCGGGCAGTGCTTGGCCAGTCTGGGTGGGGAGGAGCCCGGGGACTGGGCAGAGCGGGCCCTGCCTTCTCCCGGATCCCGAGCTGTCCGGGGACTGACCCAGAGCGGGGCTGGCCTTTCTTGGCAGCTGTCCTCCGCCGCTGGACACGGGCAGGCGAGCCGGGCCTTGTGGCAGGAGTCGGAGGGCCGTGGGCTCGTCTGTGACACTTTCTCAAACTCTGAGGCCTGACGATTAAACAGGATTCGTAACAGTCCACCCCACGGTGCCAGGCTTCTTCCTGGGGCGGGGCCAGGGTGTGAGGGTGGGGGACACCTTGCTCCTGTCCCTCAGGGCGGACAGGCTGGTGCGCGAGGACCGCCGTGGGCCAGGCCTGGCTGGCGGCCGGCTGCTGAGGTGCTGGAGGTCCGTTTGGGCCAGGTTAGATCTCACCTCCCGGGTCCTGCTTCTGAGACCAGGGCCAGGTCCCCCAGTGTCCTGCACCACGGAGGGTTCAGAGGCTCAGCCTTCAGGACCTGCGATGGGGAGGTGCCGCCCGTGCAGGTGGGCAGGGGAGGCCGGGCAGGCAGCCAGGAGGGCACCTGCCCAGTGTCCTGTTTCCTCTCCCCCCTGGGGTCCCTGGAGGTGGTGGAGGGGCGTCGGGGATGGGACGCTCCCAGCTGAGGGGCGGACGACTGGAGGCGTTTCCGAAGGTCCCAGCAGGGGGCGCCGCCGCCACAGCCCAGGATCCCAGTTACAGCGGGATCCTGGGGACACCTGTGGGCCTGCGGGCTCTGGTGTGGCAGATCCAGGGTGGGGACAAGGAACTGCCTTTTTGCAGCCCTGTGAAGGGACTCTGACTCATCTTGCTGTAGGTCCTCGGGCGCCAGGAGAGAAGATGGGGTGGGGGCGTCCAGGCCAGAAAGGAGGACGCCTCCCTCCCGGTTGCCCTGGACCTACCCCCTGCAAGACAGAGGCTCGGGGCCGGCCCAGGCTCAGCCGGGGGGAGGGAGACCTGAGCACCTCACCTTGGGACCCTCCCTGGGTGGCCATCCTGCCCCAGGCGGGCCTGAGTGAGGCCATCAGCGGGTCTCATTAGCACCCGCCTCCCACAGAGAGGTCCAATACTAAAACATAAAAACCAGACGGCGGAAGGTGCACGTGGAGGAGGCGCAGTCGGGAGGTGACCGCCGAGCTGCTCGCCGAGCTGCTCACCCAGCGGTGGCTGGCGGAAGGGCCCCCACGCACAGAGCCACCTCCACCGCCACGCTCAGCACCAGCTGGTCACCAGGCTCATTTCTTAGCCCAGGTGGCCCTGACCACACCTAATGGCCCGCCTCCCTCACTGTGGCCTCAGATGCCTTCTCAACTCGGCCCCATCCATCAGTCTAGCTGGGACACAGATGAACGCAGTCGCCATCCCTGAGCACTCCCTGTTATGTTGAACCAGGAAGCTTCTGAGCTTCCTAGTGGCCAGATCAAAAAGGGGGGGGGGGAGGAACTTTGACAGTTACATGGCTCTCATTTCCCAAGTTGTCCTGTTTAACTGCTAGGAGAAACGTGGCCAGCTAGAGCTTAAAGTTCATGGCTGTCCCCAACCCAAACCTCAAGAACCCTTCATGGGGAACAAGAGAAGCCATGGGCCACAGGGCATGTAAGGCCCCTGTCTCCCCATTGAGCACTGGGTGTGAGCGGTGGCCCAGGGGCCATGTGGCTTGCCAAGGAGGAGCTGGGAGCGCCCCGAGACCGCAGTGAGGCGGTTTCCCCAGCAGCTGGTCCCCAGGGGCACGCGCCCGGGGACGCCTGATGTCAGCCCACTCACCGGAGCCTGCGAGGTGCCTGTGGGTTACTAGGCCCACTTTACAGATAAAGTCAGTGGAGAGGGAGGTGGATTAGCCGCCCAGTGGCGCACGCCTGTAATCCCAGAGGCTCCAGAGGCTGAGGCAGGAGGATCACAGGTTCAAAGCCAGCCTCAGCAACTCAGTGAGACTGTAAGCAACCTAGTGAGACCCTGTCTCTAAATAAAAGTAGTTGTAAAAAGGGGGTGCTGGGATGTGGCTTAGTGGTTCAGCGCCTCTGGGTTCAATCCCTGGTACCAAAAAGAAAGGACAGAGCCCCTCCAGCCATGATTGCTCAGCCCCGAGACCTACCGCCCCCTTGTGGCAGCCAAGAGCATGGAGCACTCGCAGAAAGGGGCTGGGGTCTGTCCCCTTCATAAGCCCCCACTAACCATGGAGGACCCGGGTGCTGGTCTGGGGTCTGCAGGAGGGAGAGGACCTGGTGAGCAGGACCTGGGGCTCGAGGTCCCTGGCCTCCTCCTGGGATAAGGAGGCTCTGGGGCCTCCGCTGACTTGGAGTGGAGACCCTGGAGTCCCCAGCAGGTCTCACCAGGGAGGCTCCTGGGGCCCCTCCCTGCCTGAGGGAGGCCTGGGGGGTGAAGGAGGCCCCTGCACCCCACCTGTGACAGGGCTGTGTGGCCCGCCATGTGTGCCTGTCACCCGGGTCCCAGTGTCACATGTCGGGGCTCTGCTGTCTCTCAGCGCTCTCAGCTGAGCACACACCCGCCAGCTCTCTGCAGGAGACCCTGGTATTGGGCGCAGCGCTGGGTGGTGCTGGGTGGGGACCCAGGGGCACAGGGTCCTGCGGCTGGCGGGATGGCCTGGGCTTGGACGGTGGCGCGTGCTGCCCACCAGCGCTGCCCGGGGATGGCCCGGCCACCTGGGGAGAAGCAGCAGGGCCCTGGTGCTCCGGGCAGGGGTCTGGGCCTGCGTGTCCCTCAGGGTCGCTCCAGCCCAGGTGAGGCCCCTCCCCCGTCTCCCCCTCCACCCGTGAGGCCCCGTGGGGGAGGGGGCTGCGGGGGGAGGGCCATCTTTGCAATCCCTGAAGTCCACTGGCACAGCTGGTCCTCTGCCTGGGGCTTCCCTCCTTCAGGCCGCCCTCTCTGGGTGCCCAGCCCTCTGAGTGGCTGCTTGGCCTTCTGCGGGACACAGGGTCACCAGGTCAAGGACACGCTGTGTGGAGGACGGGCACATGGGCACTAGTGGTCCCATGGGGGCAACTTGACTCAGCAGGGCCCTGCAGAGAGGAGCTGCCGTGTCCAGGAAGCCAGGCTGTGGGGGGACTGGCCGATGTGGATGCTGACCCGTGGGAAGGGAAGCTTGAGGGCCAGGCTGAGGGACTTCGTCAAACAGCACAGAAGCATCTGGCAATTCCCATAACTAGCATGGACAGATGGGGATGTGGTTGAAAAGGCAGGCGCACTCGCACATATACAAGGCCTTGGGGATGAGTCTGTTCCTAGCCGGGGACAGCCACCGCTCTCCCCCTAAGACATGGCTGCAGGCAGCTGTGGTGTGCAGGAAGGCCAAAGCCTGCTGGCCTAGTGGACACCCCAGCTGCCCACCCCCAGCCCATTTCCTAGCCCTGGCTTCTTCCAGAGGAGCCACTCCCCGGACTGAGGACAGCAGGGTGAGTGGGGGACACTAACAACCCCAGGGCGTCCAGCCTAGGGCTGTCACCCTGTCCTTCCCCTGTAGAGGGACAGAGAGCAGAGCCTGGCTGTCCTGCAGGGTCCTCTGACAGCCTCGTCTGTCCTGGGCATGTTTAGAGGACACCTCCTGGGTTGCAGTCCAGGCTCTTAGGAGATGACACACCCATTGTCACGGGGGCCTGCATTCGCAGGGAGGGACCTCGCACGCCTGCCCACTGCAGCCCGCACCTGCCCACTGCTGACCGACTGCTGACCAGGGTGGCCGTGGGAGCCCCGGCCCAGAGCCCCTTCCTTCCACAGGATGGGAAGGATGGACGGCCAGCAGGCCACACAGGAAGGGGACGGAGGCGCTGACCACGGCCTGTCCCCCGCCGGGACCCCCAAGAGCCAGCCACTCCCAGGAGGCCCTTCCCTCAGACCCAATGGTGACTGACGGGGACCGGGCTTGTCTCTCCTCGTCTCCCAGAGTCTCTGTGGGAATCAGGTCCTGCAGCTGTCCCCAGCCCCCGCGGGATGCTCCCCGCACAGGACCGAGGCACGAGGGGACTTGGGGCTTTGCACCTCCAGGCAGGAGCCTGTGGAGGCTCTGAGCTGCCATCACCGCTCGTCCCCAGCTGTCCCCACGACAGGTCCCCAGCACCTGCCCTCTGGGCTGGGGGACTGCAGGCCCAGAGCCAACCCTCCCACGCACGTCACGTGACCTCGGGTGCCTCAGGCAGCACCACTGAGGACGGGGACATGGGTCCCTCTGTGGGGGCTATTCAGGACCCACCTGCGCGTAGGTGGGCTTGGGGGGCAGGAGGGGAGGGGGAGGAGGCCGCTGCGGAGGCCACTGTGGTCCCAGCTGCAGGGACGACGCGTCTTCCTGGTGTCAGTCTCTTTCCGGTGGTGGTTGTCACCACGAAGGGCGCCAGCTCTTAGCGCTCACCTTTGCCCCAACAGGACAGCAGGGTGGACTGTGGCTCCTGCCACCCTCTGACTGCGGAAGCTGAGTCCAAGCCACAGGCCGGGCCCCCAGCAAGGCTCTGGCCTCATGGTCTCCACCAACGGTGCCCGTCAGAGTGCTCAGTGGGCAACCTGAACAACAGCACATGCCCACAGTCACGCTGCCAGGAGAGAAACTGGGCGTGGCGTCTGGGGCATGTGACTCAGTGTCCTTTCCCTTAGCCCTCAAGGCCACCGGGAAGGAAGGCCTTGGTTCAGAACTTGGGGACACAACTCAGCCAGACCCAACTCTTCACCCGTCCATCCTTGCCAGGGTGTCGGGCACCACTCGCCGCCGGGCACTGAGGCAGGGATGGGGTCAAGGACGGTCCCTGTGCAGCAGGTCACTGAGTGGGGGTGGGGCAGAGGCCGCAAACAAGACGCAAACCAGCAAGGTCACTGAGTCGGGAGGAGGGGCAGCGTGTCCCTGCTGGAAATGAGGACCCCCTCACCACTCCCGGTGGGGGGCATGGACCCCTGTCCCAAGGGCTGGTGGCTTAGAGGTCAAGGAGATGCTCAGGAGCCCCCGCCCCCCGCCTGGAGCCAGATCTGGGTGCCCCTGCACCTGGGGGGAGGCCTCTTCCGGGAGGCTGGGGGACCGGCCACAGCGTGGAGGCCTGGAGCACCCATCGCGGTGTTTAGTGGCTTTATTGGGTGGGCCAGGGCTCGGGCAGTGGGCTGCGTGGACTCCCTTCCTCCGAGGCTGAGGGGGCAGGGACTCCACCGGGCCAGGTCCAGGGGGCACTCAGGCCGTCGGGTTCCCACGAGCTCCATGTGTGGCTGTGCCTGGCCCCGTGTGAAGTCTGGCCCAGCTCCTCCCAGCTCCTGAGGGGACGGGGATGGGAAGGTGGCAGCCTGGCTCTGCGGGGGGGGCAGCACGGGGTGGGGGCCCTGGCAGAGGGGGCATCAGGAGGGCAAGTGGCCACTGAGCCAGGAATCCACAGACCAGCTTCCTGTCCCCGGTGGGCTTCGTGTGGTCAGGGGTCTGCCAAACAGTCACCCGCCACCTTCCCCTCACCCCTCATGTCTGCCGTCCGTCTGTCTCTCTCCCCCCTTGCAGTCTGGGGAGGGAACCCGGGCCCCATGCCTGCAGGACACTAGGCAATGCTCGGCCGCTCGGCCACGCCCCGGCGCGGGGACCGGTTTCTGCGCCTCCTTCTCCCGCAGCCTGACAGCCAGGGCAGCCGTCGGCCTGGGAGACGGAATGTATTCCGCACACGGGGGCTGACGTCATCCGGAATGTTCTCAGCCCTCCACCCCGTCACCCTGGCCCCCACTGCCCCAGCCAGAGCCTCCGCTCCCTGTGCTTTCCGAAGGGCAGGGGAGTCGGCTCCACCCGACGGTGCGCGGTCCACGCTGCGGCTCTGCTCAGCCGGGAACCACCATCCGGGCCTGGGTCCCTCCCGTCCTCCGTGTTCTTCCTCCAGGACACATTTTCTGGGTCCCTTGCTCAGCCCGGGGTTGGGGTCCCTCCAGTAACACTGGGGAGCGAGGGCCAACCCCACTTTACAGGTGAGAAAACTGAGGTTCTGGAGGGGTGAAGTGCCCCCTCGAGTCCCCTGCCGGGGAAGTGGCCGGGCTGGGATTCGGTTCTGGGTGTGTCTGAACCAGGCAGGGTCTCCCGCTCCAGCTCCACTCGGGCCTGTTTATAAAAGGGTTTTGAAGCCCCCCAGGCTGGCGGGCGGCTGAGAGGAGAAGGAAAGAGGTGGGGTCTGGGGAAGGCGTCGCCTGCTGAGAGCCGGCTGGCTCCTGGTGGCCTCGCTGGGTCCTGGTGATGCTGTGAGTGGCAGCCGGCCAAGAGGAGGTGACGTGTGCTGGAAGGGGGAGGGGAAGCCCCAGCTCCGTCCTGCCTCCCTCCTGGCCCTGGCTGGCGGTGGACATCCTTCCTCCCCACCCCACCCCCTCCTGGCTCAGCCACTGGGCCCCTGCCATCCCCTGCCACCCCCTGCCCCGGGCACTGTGCCTTTCCTTCCCCGGGGAACTGTTTACAAATGGAATTTGGGAAGAGGCTCCTCCTGATGGGGTGGTCACATCCCTGGGGCCTCCAAGGTCCCCAGGCCAAGCCCCACCAGCAGGTCCTCCTTCAGGCTGGGAGCAGGTCCCCACGCAGGTGCCCAGCCAGCCAAGAGCCGCCTGCAGGGAGCCTCCCCATGGCCCAGGGGCTTCTGCAAGGCCGGGGAGATGGGCCAGGTGGGTGGGCACAGTAGGAAGGACAGGTGGGGGCCTGAGCTCCTCCAGGCATGGGGGACACACATGCCGTCCTCCCAGGGGACCCTGTGCCAGGGACCCTGACTGGCTGAGAAGCCTTAGCCACGTCCCCCTGCCCCTCTGGACCTCCAGCTCCTCGTCTGTGGAGGACGGAGACCCCGGGCAGTGCGCACACGGCAGTTACCTTAGCTGCGCCCCCAGCAAGCCCCAGACTCAGGGCCCAGTGTCACCCTGTTTCCTGGACGAGGAGGTGAGTCAGCTGAGGGAGGTGGCACTGCTTGCCCAGGATCTCACAACTGACCAGGAGTGGCCACAGGGCTTTGGACTGAGCCACCCTGACCCCCCCCCCAACCGGGCTCAGCCTCATGACTGCCACCGACCTCTTGGGCCAGGAACATTCACCAATGTGTGGACGCCCTGCCCGGTTCCAGAGCTGCTGGCCAGGCCACTTGCTTGCCCTGTGGCCTGGACAAAGTTGCCTGCCCTGAACTTGAACTGGCTCTTGCCCTGCCCTGCCCGCTGCGGGATGGCCTTCCCCGGGCTCTCCTCCCGCGGTTCCCAGGGATCCGCCTCTGGGAAGCCCCTGACCATGCCCAGCACGCAGGTGGCCTTACTGTGCACCCCTGGCCTCTCCATGGGGCGCCCTCCCCCTGCCAACCCTCGGGCCGCAGGTTCAAACCCAGGCCCTTCCCTCCTTTTAGTTCCTCCTTTAAAAACAGTTGTCAGGGCCACAGCCCCTCAGGGCAGTTGCAAGGACTCCTTGAGTTACCAGGGTTAGCGCCAAGCCAGCCCTGGATGCCTGGCTCTGGGCAGTGTCCCCCAGCAGCTCCCTGAGGTCAATGGCAATAGCTGCCAAAGGTCGCAACCCCTCTGCTGACCTCTGGCCTCCCTCTGGCTGGGAGGCCTCTGGCTGTCCTTGCCCTGGGCTCAGCTTGGAGCACGAGCCAGACACACAGGACGTCTGGTGAGTGAGCGGCTGGGTGAGCGCCATTCTCTGTGCCAGGATGAAATAAGGCGGCGCAGAGAAGAACTCAGACAGCGGGCGCTCTTGGGTGCAGGGCCACCTACTCGCCTGGCCTAAGAGACCCAGATTCCTGAGCCCACCCTGGGGACCCCGACTCCTGAGGTGTGAGCACCCCTGGACCTGGACACACGGGCATCCGTGAGATGCCGGCGTCGGGCGAGGCTGGGCGAGGGGCAGCAGGCAGGGCAGCAGAAGCACCAGTAACTCCCAGAGGGCTGCAGCGGGCAGCTTATCTGAGAAGGGAGGCCAGCCGGGGAGGGAGGTCCCCAAGTCCCAGCTTGAGCAACCAAGATTGTCAGCGCCCCATTGGCTGGGCTTGGGGATCCTGGAGGAGGGTGGCATTGAGGGCAGAGGAGGGGTCATCAGAGAGCAGAAGCAGATTGATGACCTGCCTGGGGTGAGGGGGTGGGGGCGGCCAAGGGGGAGGAGCCGGCATCCATCTAAGGAAGGGAGAGTCGGGGTGCTGCAAAGGGGGAGTCCTGGGAGTCCCTGTCCCTCCTCTGGCCTGGGCCAAGGCCTCCCAGGGGACCACGAGAAGATGGCCACACGCAGCCCCAGTGGGTGGGGGACCTGGTGGCCTGGTCACAGCTGCCTCTCAGCAGGGAGGGCCAGAAAGGGCTGCTCCCTGCTGGGGAGGGGGGCAGGACACAGGTCTGAAGTGGGGGCTGGGATCCCCCGAACCGGTGACAGTTGTGACTTCTGTGGTGCAAACAGGGGCCTGGCCTCCCCTCCTCCTCCTCCTCAGGGTCATGGGGTCAGCACATGGAGCAGATCTGCTTGGGGTCTGTGGAAAGCCAGGGGGTGGGGTGTCACCACCAGGGGCTGTGCATGGCCCCGGTGCGGGGTGGGGGTTGTTCTGCAGCCTGAGGCGCCCGCCCGGCCCAGCCCTCAGCCTGGGAGCAGGCCCACCTCCCAGGACCTCTCCCCACCATGACCGTGGCCTCCAGAGCTGCCCCTGGAGGCGGGGGAGGAGGGCGACGAGGAGGGGCCTGGGCGGGCAGGGAAGAGGTCAGCCCTTCCCCAGCTGCCGTCTGCAGCGGGCGGCAGGGGCAGAACGGGTCTGAGCTTCCAATCAGGGTCAAGGTTGTGACCCTCGGGGCCACCAGACACTTTTCGCCGTCCAGCTGTGTTTGCAACGCAGAGTGAGTAAGAGGCTTTTGACCACCTAGAGGGGTCAGAAAACTCTAGGGACTGCCCAGCGCTTACCCAGGAACCTGGGGAAGGCCCCCTGGGGGGGGAATTGTAAGAGGACAGGAGACCACAGTGGCTTTCCCGTCCACCCACGGGTCCAGCCCGACCAGTGCGCAGGCCGCGGTCACAATGGCTGTGACTCTGTCTCCCTACAGAACACGAGCTTCCTAAGGCAGCTCCTCATCAGATCTGGCTCTGTCCCCCGCCCCTGGCCCAGGGCTAGTATCTGACGAGCCTCAGCAGACGGGGTTCAGGGGGTTACCGTGTCCTCAGGGGCCTGCGCAGGGCTCCAGCCCACCCCTCCTGGTGTCAGTCCTGTAGGCCAGTCAGACAGTCAGACAGTCAGACAGTGGGACGTCGGCCAGGGGTGGCTGGCCATCGCTTGTCAAGCAGACAGACAGACAGCCGGTCTGAGGATGCCTGGGCACAGGGTCTGATGTGGGCACCACTCTCCAGAGCCCCCGGAGGTGTCTCCTCTCCTGTCCCTGCGCCCAGGAGGCCCTGTCCGAGGTGCGCCTGGCAGGGAGCCCAGCCCTTCACAGACTTGGCAGCCTCCCTCTCCCCCTCCCTCTCCCCCTCCCTCTCCCAAGGTGGGAGCTTCAGGCTCTGCCAAAGCATTACTAAGAGCAGCGGTGACGTCACCCCTGGGCCCACCCCGCCCCCAGCCCACCAGCCCTTCACCCTTGGCTGCCCCTGTGAAGATGACACATCCCGGGTGGGGGAGGGGCTGTCTGTCCCGGGGGACTCTGCCGAAGGTCCCCCAGCTCAGCAGGCACACTCCTGCCTCCTGCCCGGCACTCCCCACAGCTGGGGCTGCTCAGCGTCAGCCATCAGGACCCTGTGGACGGAGCCAGGCAGGGCCTCAGGCACATGGGGCCTCCACTCACCAGCTCAGGGCCCTGGACAGTCACTCCCCTGCCTCAGGGGTGGGTGCGAGGCTCGAGTGAGATGACGTATGTGCAGCCTCTGCCCCTGACCAGGGGACCTGTTGCCATCTTGGTCATTTGCGGGGTGGTCACTCCTAGCTCCTAAGGTCCATGACAAGGGAGACTCGCTAGTTGTGGTCACCTGAGGAACAGGACTTTCCCCCAGTGCTCTCAGGATGCACGGTGGGCACCTGCTTCCAGGGACCTGGGGGTCCCGGGTCTGCAGCAAGTAGAAAGCCCAGCACCCCCTCACTCTGGTGGCAGGACTCCCCTCCTCTGTGTGGCCAAGGACCACCATCCCCGCTCCTGCCACACCCTTCTCCCTTCCTCTCCAAGTGCTTGGGCCTCCCACACAAATACCCGGGTGGAGGCTTGGCACATGATCAACCCTGAAGCACAACCCGGGGGCCTGGGACTGGACCCCCGGAATGCAGACTGCACCAGGCTGGGGGCCGGCCACAGGGAGTCAGGACCTGAGGTCAACCTACTTCCACGGCTCCACCCACATGCCCTGTGGGACGCCACCCCTGGGCTGCCCCAGCAGATGCCCTGCAGCCAACAGGTCTCAGGTGTGTCCCCAAGATGCTAGCCTGGCAAAGAGTTCCACAATTCACACATCTACCCACATCACGAGCACCAAAAATAAAACAGGAGTCGAGAGGGTGAATGACTGGCCCGAGGTGGAGGGTCTGCAGGAGACACTCAGTGAACCCGGCCTCTCAAAGGGCCTTGTATAAAGGTGAGTAATAGACAATTCTATTGCACTGAGGAGACGGGAGGAAACGTGCCCATCTTACCCCAGTGGGAGGGGGAAGTGCAGATCATGATACGGATAAATATAAGCCAGCCCAGAAGCCAGGGTGCATCCTTTTTTGTTTTTTTAACTATTTTTTTTTGTAGTTGTAGATGGACAGATGACTTTATTTGCTTATTTTTACGTGGTGCTGAGGATGAAACCCAGGGCCTCACACATGCTAAGCAGGCGCTCTGCCGTGAGCCTCGGCCCAGCCCAGGGGTTTGCATCTTGATAGATCCGCCTCCGCGGGCCCATGAACTCCAGCAGATCCCAGTTTAATAGGGTCCTAGGCTGGTGATGTTCACATGTAGCTTGGGATCAGATACAGACTCCCTCTGGAGGAATACAACTTTTAAGACTCTAACAGAGGACTTTCCAAGAAATATTAGATCCCAATAAAAAAGTATAAAACACACAAAGAAAATACCATGAATTAGAGTCGGCAGAAATAACAGCCCTAGGGCTGGGGCTGGGGCTCAGCGGTAGAGCACTCGCCCGGCATGTGGGAGGTCCTGGTTGGCTCCTGAGCACCACATAAAAATGAACAAATAAAATAAAGGTACTGTGACCGCCTACAACTAAAAACTTATTAAAAAGAAAGAAAGAAAGAAAGAAAGAAAGAAAGAAAGAAAGAACAGCCCTATGAGACTTGGAATGACATGTAACACTGAAATTAGGTGCCCAATCCAGAATGTTCTAAAAAAATTAAGAGAGACTTGAAAATATGAGCAAACTGTATGCCAACTAGACAGATTTGGAAATTCATCAAATAAAAGTTCGAGAGTGAAGAATGTCATCTCTGAAATTGCAGAATTCAAGGCAGGGGTCAAATAACAGATTATATAAAGTGAAAGACCGACTCACGGGGCTGGGGTGGTGGCTCAGCGGCAGAGGGCTCACCTAGCAAGTGGGAGGCCCTGGGTTCGATTCTCAGCACCACAAAAAATAAACAAATAAAATAAAGATCTACCAACAACTAAAAAAAGACAGACTTGGTAAAATACAAAGTAGAGCTGCAGAAATGACCCTGGTTTCAGTTGAAAGAGAAAACGAGTTTGAATATATAAAGAGAAGTAAGAGAGATGGAGAGGAGAGTGGGATCTAATATGAGCTAAGAAGAGGAGGAAGAGCAGGAGGTCACGGGAAGGAGGCAGGAGCTGTCATTTTTTAAGAACTGGTGAAAAGCACCACATCTGAGACCCAGAAAACTCAATACTTCCTAAAAACCAACAGTAAAAAGAAAAACCTCGCCAAGAACATAGTAGCAGAATTAAGAGATTGTGAAAGTAGCCAGAGAGATCAAAAAGAGCCGGGAAAGAAAAAGAAAGTCACATGAAGCCCCGGTAGCAGATGGTGAAAATTCCCAATAAGAACAACTCAATCCCGAAGAGAATGGAAGGGGAAGGGGAGTTTTAGTACATTCGAAATTTATTTTACTGAAATAAAATAGTTGTTAAGGTAAAATTCTTCATCTAATTAACTCATAGGGCAAGACCACAGATATAATAAAACAGAGAGAGTTTATCACAATGGACCTCAATGAATAATACTCTGGAGAATATATTTTATTCCTTCTAAGAACAGGATTGGGATGTCTGCAGCCACAGAGTGTCTTTCACATTGTACAGGGGTTCTGTCCAGAGCAATTAGACAAGGAAAAGAAGTTAAAGGTATCCAGATTGGAAAAGAGAAGTAGAACTGCCTTTATTTGTAGATGACATGTTTATATAGAGAAGATACAAAGGAATCAACAAATACATATACATATATATATATATATATATATATATATATAATTGGTTCTAACATATATGTTATTCTACTATATATACTAATGTAAATATTATTAGAACTAATCATAGTTTAATAGTAATAGTTTCAGGAAGGATGCAGGCTACAAGATCAATGTACAAAAATAATTTTATTTCTATGCAGTAGTAAGGAAAAATTCCCAAAATGGATGTAATAAATAACTCCATTTATAACAGCATCAAAAAGAATAAAACGCACAGGAATACATTAAACAAAAGAAGAGCAAAATCTGCACTCTAAAACTCATAAAGCATTATTGCAATAAATTCAGGGAGATGAAAAGAAATGAAAAATCTCTCCTGTTCTCGGAGAGCAGGATTTCCTATCGCGAAGATGACAGAATGCTCCAAAGTGATTTACAAATTCAGTGCAGTTTCTGCCCAAATCCCAACAGGCTGTTGGACAGATCCTGACAACTGATCCTAAAACTCATATGGAAATTGACGGCAATAAGAATGGCTGAAACCAACTTGACAAAGGACAAAGCTGGAGGAGTCGCACTTCCTGATTTCAAGCCTACTCCAGAGCTCAAGTAATTGGGACCCTGGGATCCTGGCAGGAACGGGAGACACAGAGCCTGGAACAGAACTGGGAATCCGAAATAAACCCGCACCCTGTGGAGACGTGCCAGGACCGCGCCGCGCCCTGGGAGACGCAGATTCTCCTCCGCAAACGGCTGTGACACCAGCGCAGAAGAAAGGAGCTGGACTCCTTCCTCGGCTGTGGGCTGACCCTGTCCTCCAGAGGAGCGGAGGCCTGGAGGACAGAGCTAGATCACCCTGGCCACAAGACCCGGGAGCAGAGCTAGACCTCAGGGACCTGGGGTGGGCAAAATGTCCCCAGTGAAATACCCAGAGAGAAAATACAGGTGACACTGTTCCTGCTTCAAAGGACACCCTCGGGGAAAGTGAGGGTGGGGGTGCTCGAGGGCGCAGCGCTGGCTGGGTGAGCCGGCCCCGCCCGAAAAGAAAGACTGAAAAGTGAAAAGACAAGTGTGAAGGGGAGATTACATTTGCAAATCATACGTCTGGGAACACTCGTACCCAGGATATATAAAGACGCTCTCAAATCAATATTAAAAAGGCAGCAACGGAAGATGGGCAAGGGATTTGAAAGAGGCTTTTTGACTTACCAAAAAAAAAAAATGCTCAACATCCATAGGCATGGGGAATGCAAATCAAAACTACTGCGGATACGACTTCACACCTACCAGGAGGAGGACTGCTAAAAGGAGGAGGGGGGATGGGGGAGGGAGGGGAAGGCGGAGGGGGGAGGGGAGGGAGGGGAAGACGGAGGGGGGAGGGGAGGGAGGGGAGGGGGAGGGGTGAGGGGAGGGAGGGGAGGGGGAGGGGGGAGGGGAGGGAGGGGAAGGGGAGGGGGGAGGGGAGGGAGGGGGGGGAGGGGAGGGAGGGGGGGGAGGGGAGGGAGGGGAGGGAGGGGAAGGGGAGGGGGGAGGGGAGGGAGGGGGCAAGAAACACCAAGTCCTGGCTAGTTGCTGCTGGAACACGAAATGGTGCAACCACTTTGGAAATCAGTTTGGCAGTTTCTCAAATGTGGACGTGGAGTTACCACGGGGCTCAGCCATCCCTCTCCTAGCTAAATCCCCCGAGGAACAAAACTCATCCACGTCACCATCTCCACACAGACGCCCATAGCGGGCAATTCATAATAACCCCCAATAAAACTACCTTGATGATCTTTGCGGAGGAAGGCAGCTCGCGGTCTGTTCATCCGAGGAACAGCTTTTGGCAACACAAAGGGAGAAGAGCGATGCGGTCTCTTGTTGGGCCCATGGAGCTTCTCACGTTGACGGTGGCAATAGCTGCCGAGCTCTGTGCATACACTAAAACCCACTGAGTTCCACAAGTGACATGAATGAATCATATGGTATGCAAATTGTGTCTCATTAAAGCTGGCTTTGTAAATTTTTTTTTTTTTTTTTTTTTTTACTCTAGGCAGAAAGGAAACTATCTCAGGAGGCCTCAGATACCAGACAGGATGGTGGGCAGAGAAACCCAACCTGTGTGGTTAGATTAAAGCCCCAGGGACTGTGGAAACGGTGGTGACGCTGTCTAGTGGAAGGGGCTGATATGACAAGGAGGATGGAAAACACCGGGAGGAGGGGGAATGGAATTAGGGTGTGACGGTCCTCGGGTGATGTTGGGGGAGAGTGAACTTGTATCCACTTCACTAAGGAAGAATGTCAAAATATTAAGGATCACAATTAAAAAGATATAAAGGAAAAAAATAATGAAACCATTTAACTAGTTTTCTGTATGAAATTCCATACAGACACAAACTGGACCTAGTATTATTCCTGGCCACTCAGCAGACCTCGGAGGAGCGGTACTCGGGGCAGACAGAGAAGACCACCCTCCACCCAGCACTTCCAGGCTGGGGACTTGAGCCTCGTGGGCAGCACTACTTCTTGTTCTCGCTGCTTCTTTTCTCCTTTTAAAATGCTTTTCACCGAGGAGCAGATCCATTCAACTTAAAAGGGAGGCAAGAAAGATTCTCGAAACAGAGAAAGTTGTACCAACGGCACAAAATAAGGCCATGGGAATAGACTGGAATCTGTCGTGGTCCCGGTCGATGGGCGTGGATTGAACATTCTGGTTAACAGACAAACATTCCAGGCTGAGTTGAATTTTAACTTGCAGCTCTAGACTATTTGTTTATCTTTATCTTGGAGCTTAGATGCTTGCATATTTCTTTCTTGTTTTAAAGAGCAGATTTGTTGATGGAAAATTCACAGGCCACACCATTCACCAATTTTAAATGTTTAAATTTTTAACTTCACAATTCAGAAGTTTCTAGGTTGATCTCAGGTTGGTGCAACCATCCATTTTAGAACAACTTCATCTCTCCAAAAAGGTCCCTCATGCCCATTAGCAGTCACTTCTGATTTCCCTCAAGGGCCACCAGCCCTGGGTAAGTGCTCCTCTCTTTCTGTCTCTACAGATGCTCAGGACCGTTCCTACAAATGGAATTATACAGTGTATCACTTGGCAACTGGCTTGTCACTCTTCCGATAATTTTTCCAAGATTTATCCATATTGCAGCATGGCTCACTTCTCTTTTTTTGTGGGGAGGCAGGGGGTACTAGGGATTAAATCCAGGTTTTTTATTCTGTTTCTTGTGCTGAGGAGCAAATGCAAGGGCTTATGCATACTAGGCAAGCACTCTACCACTGAGCTGCACCTCAATTCTAGGTTCCCTATCATTCATTTCTATATAATTTCAGGTATCTGGAATTTGATGGGGTTTGTTTTACAGCAAGCATGAAGTAAATTTGTACAAATATTCCATGCGTGCTTGAGAAATAGGTTTATTTCCTTTTCTTTGGGTACAAGTTTCTCTATCTTTCCATTAGATTAAATTCCATTACTATAGTTTCAGTCCTTTCTGTTTAGCCCATTACTGAGAAAGATACTCAAATAATGATAGTTTATTCATTTTTCCCTGAAGTGTTACAATTTCTGCTTTATGTTTTTTTAGTTAGTGTTATTAGGTACATACACATTTAGAACTGTTAAATCTTACTTGTTCATTGAATCACTTATTATAGTTTCATGACCCTCTAGTAATGCTTTAGACATAAAAACTATTTTTTTCTGTTATAAATATAAACTTTTGTTTGAACAGATTTCCTGGTACATCTTTTCCATTCTTCTGTTTTCGACCTTTCCATATTTTCATGACTTTGTTTCTTTTTTTTAAAGTATTTATTTAGTTGTAGATGAACACACAGTATCTTTATTTATTTTTATGTGGTGCTAAGGATTGAACCTAGTGCCTCACACATAGGAGGCAAGCACTTTACCACTGACCTACAGCCTCAGCCCCACGACTTTGTTTCTTAAAAAAGAAAAATATCCAGTTTTCTCAATAATAAAAGACAAAGAATTTGGGCTAGGGTTGTGGCTCAGTGGTAGAGCTCTTGCCTTGCATGCATGAGACACTGGGTTTGATCCTCAGCACCACATAAATAAATAAAATAAAGGTATTAAATTTTTTTTAAAAGAGAAAGAATTCAATCAAAAAGTAGGGAGAAGATCTGAATATGCATTTTCACAAGAAATATTTACAAATGACCAGTACTACATCAAAAGATGCTCAACATCATTAGAAATGAAGAAGTGCAAATAGAAACCACAAAAATAACTATCAGTTCATACCCAATATGGTGGTTCTAACCAAAAAATTGTAGAATAACAAGTAGTAGCATATGAAGTAATTGGAACCTCATTATTGTCAAGGGAATGTACAATGGTGTGGCTCCTTTGGAAAAATTGATCAAGCTCCTCAAAGTATTAAACATGTAGTCACCATATTACCCAGTCTTACATTTATACATAGCACACAGCCACACCATCATTCCTACACGAGCATCCCAAGCGGCATTATTCCTGGTAGCCCCAAGTAGAAACAGATCCATGTCTTTCTGCTGATGAGCTGATAAGTGAAGTATATTCATACAATGGATATTATATTTGGCAATAAAAAAGAGTGAAGAAGAAAGACAGGGCAGGTCCTTCCTTTTAAGGAAGAACAGGGAAGAGATCTGGGCATGGTGGTGCACAGCTGTAATCGAAGCACCTGAGGAGGCTGAGACAGGAGGATCACAAGTTCAAAGCCAGCCTCAGCAACTTAGAGAGGCCCTCAGCAACTTAGTAAGATCCTGACTCAAAATAAAAAATAATAAGGGCTGAGGATGCAGCTCAGGGTAAAGGGCCTCAGGGGTTGATACTCAGTAATAAGAACAAGCAGACAAAAAACCAAAGGCGAAAACTGGAACACCACACTGATATGGAAATTCAAAACCCATGTTTAAGCAACTTATAAGTAAAATAGAAATCACAAGAAATTAGAAAATCCTTAGTATTAAAAAATACTAAAAGACTACACATTAAAATGTATGGGCTATACCTGAAGTTGTGCTTAGAAGAAATGTAGTCATAAATATTATTTTTAAAAAAGGAAGAAAACTGAAAAATAAATGAACTGAATATCTAAGCAAGAAGCTAGAAACATGCATTCAGGACAAATCCAAACAGGGCTGAACTAAAATGAATGAAAGAGAAAACAAATAATATCATGTCAAGGAATTAAAAAACCAAGAGACAGGGTTGGGGAAATAGCTCAGTTGGTAGAGTGCCTGCCTCGCATGCACCAGGCCCTGGGTTCAATCCCCAGCACCACAAAAAAAAAAAAAAAAAAGAAAGAAAGAAAAGAAAATGAACAAAACCAAGAGACTATGTGGCACATGTTGCTAGTAAATCCTCCAGTTCTCTTTCTGGATGTAGCTACATTTGTGGCTTCACAGTTAAAGACTACATCTCCCATCTCCCCCTGCAAGCCGGATGTGGACATGTGGTCATATGACCAACTTTAGCCAATAAGAGAAGAGTGCATATGCTACCCAGCTTCCCTGTCCTTCCTTAAAAGGAAAGACCTGCCCTCTCTTTCTTCTTTTCCATTTCCTGCTACGTGAGTGTACAAGGTGGAAGATGTGCATTAATGACAGCAGATCCGTAAAAGTGGGAACCAGAGGTCCTAATCAGCGTGAAGTGGCCTCTAGGCCTGGCCTGCCCACTTCAGATTACACATGACAAGAAATGGATCTTTATCTGGCTTCAGCGACTGCTATTTTTGACAGCGCCTATTACGGCATCCAAACCCATGGTGTGATGCAACTAGATTTTTGAAAAAAATCAAACAACAAACTCTTGCAAAGGTGGCCAAGGAAGCCACAGAAGATAGGGAATAAGATATCAGTACCAGGAATGATCCGGAAACAGCCACCGTCACAAGAGGGGTGAGAAAGCTGATCGGAGATGTCCCCTCCTGGTCAAGGTGGGGTCACAGGGACTGGCTTGACTTTCTCACTTCAACCAACAAAACACATGAAACAGTGGACATCAGGAGATGGGAGGCCGTCACCCTGAAATCCGGGAAACAAAGGAGGGGGCCCTGAGACTCGCTTACTCTATGGAGGGTTTCCCCACCGTGGCCCTGGGAAGGAGGGTCCTGGTGGAGCCTGACAGATTCTGGAATTAAGGTGAGGGAAGTAGGAGACGTGGGAGGCCCAAAAGCCTGGAATTCACAGAAAAGAATCCTGGAGAGAAATCTGGAGATGGAAGAGTATCTGAGATGAACAAGAGGCTGGGAGTAATGGCAGATTAAACATTGCAGAAAAAAGAGAGTGAACTTGAACTCGTTGTGATAGAAATTATCCCAAAGAAATGTGAATAGAAAAGAGACTGAGTCAAACCATGACCACAGCATCAGTCAGCCCCGTGAGAGCTCAAGGAGCCCACTGGATGTGCCACAGAGAAGGGAAGAGAAAACACAGTTGAAGAAATAGTGGCCAAAGGTTCTGCAAATTTGATGAAAACTCAAGTATGCACGAGAAACGTGAAGAAACTGACATCATATCACAATAATAATCAAGTCGCCTAAAACCCGGGATAAAGATGAAACCTTAAGGGGGCTGGGGATGTGGCTCAAGTGGTAGCGCGCTCGCCTGGCATGCGTGTGGCCCGGGTTTGATCCTCAGCACCACATACCAACAAAGATGTTGTGTCCGCCGAGAACTAAAAAATAAATATTAAAAATTCTCTCTCTCTCTCTCTCTCTCTCTCTCTCTCTCTCTCTCTCTCTCTCTCCTCTCTCACTCTCTCTTTAAAAAAAAAAAAGATGAAACCTTAAAAGCATCAGACAGAAAAGAAGGTTATACACAGAAGAACCAAGATAAGGATGACAGCAGACTTCACACTGGAAATGATACAAGCCAGAAGGTGGAGGAGCCTCAGTTTTGAAGTCTGTCAACCTGGGAGCCTGTAACCAGCAAGAACATCATTAAAAACGGAGATGAAATAAAGTCTCTTCAGACACACAAACCCTGACCCATGTCATGACTAGCAAGCCTGCACTACGGGACATGTTAAATGACGTCCATTGAAAGAAGAAAAATAATACCAGGGGAAACTCTCGAACTACACAAAGGAATAAAAGAAGTAGACACATTATTTATAGGAGTATATAAAATGTCACTTAATTATTATGTAAGTATCTTTAAAATGTAATACACTGCTTGAGGAAAAAATAAAAGCAACATATTATGGTATTTAGAATACACATAAATGTAAAATGGATGATGAAATGGCACAAAGACAGGAAGTGGAGACAAGGAAGTAAACTGTTGGACGCACTTTATGCCCATGAGGTAGCGTCACGTCACTTGCAGGCAGATCCATGAAGTTAAAGATGCATAACTACAAACCCTAAGGAAAATGATACAACAAAGGTTTACAGCTAATAAGTCCACAAATGAGATAAAATACTCAATGCAAAAAACAAATAAACAAAAAAAACCCCCAAAAAACAACAACCAAAAACTTGAAATAAAAAGATAAACAGAGAACATATGATACACATAGAAAATAAACAGCAAGATACTCCATGTGAACTCAATCTTACTGCCATGGGTCATTTTGGTTGTCAGTTTGACTAGATACCTAGAAAATTGGTAAAACATACTTCTGAGCATGCCTGTGATCTAGTAAATGTAATTTTCCTGTGTTCATCTATGAATACACCACCAGTGTAATTCCACATCATGTACAACCACAAGAATGGGAAGTTATACTACATATATGTATATACTGTCATGTACAAGTGAAAGGAACAAATAAAAAAACTTTTAAAAATAGAATAAAATTGCAAAAACAAACAAACAAAGAAACTACAATGGGCAAACTGGGACTCCTGATCTGAATAATCCCAGAACTGAACTGGAAGTTTCAAATATTCCACAGTGAAGATAACTTTACAGGCAAGTTCTATCAAACATTCAAGTTTCAGATTGCTGCAGTCTTAGCCAACATATTCCAGAGGTCAGAACAAAAGAGGCTACCCCTGTAGCACATTGCAGGGTTAGTATGATTTGACTCCCAAGCAAAATGCCACACAAGGGGAAAGAAAACTCCTCACTCTTGAAAGGAACCCCGAAACAATAGACCAAGGTGTTAGCAAAGTGAACCTTGTAATGAATGAAAACTGTCACACCTCATTGGCCACAATCAACTTATCCCAGGAATGCAAGGTTGGTTTGACGTTGGGAAATAGTCTAATGTAATTCATGTTAGAAAAGTCAAAGGACAGGTGCTGTGTAACAATCTCACCAGACGCACAGAAAGAGTCAACAAGTCTCAGCATTCATTGGTGACATAAAACAAAACAAGAACCTCTAGAAACTGAGAAGAGAAATTTCTTTCTTTGATCTAGTAAGTGGTATGTACAGAAACCCCAGCACAAGTGTCGTAAAGCAGGAAGTACTGAGGACATTCCTCTTGAAATCAGGTGGAAGGCAAAGATGCCTGCCAATACGAACTCCAGTGGAGACCGCAGGTCCCAGCCAGCACCATAAGAAAGAATAAAATAAAGTAATATATATATATATATTTAAATTAAAGAATACAAAAATTGGAAAGAAAGGGGACAGGAAACCTACTTGCAAATGGTACAACTGCTTACACAGAGACCCAGAAGAATTCATAGGATTAAGAAGAGAATTTAGCAGGATTGCTGGGTGTAAAATCAACATAGAAAAATCCATATTTCTATGTCCCAGTACAATTAGAAAATGTAAATCATAAAAATGGCAATGTTTGCAACAGTTGCCTGCCTGTGACAGGGGGATGACTGAGTCCGTGATCACTGGAGCATTAAGTAGAAGTAACCAGCGAGTGCAGAGCTACTACGTAACCTTAGGTCCTCTGAGCACCACCACGGGGTTAGGCAAGCCTGGAGACCACCTGGCTGGACTCAGCCCACCTCAGCCTCGGGCGCTCCAGGAGGGCAGGCATGACCCTCCCCAACCATCCACCATAGTGGGAAGCCGGAGGGCGGTGAGACGCTTTCCTCCTGGAGCCCTTTAGTGGGGGTGACACTCCCAGAGGGGATGGAAGGGCACTGTTGATGCAGAGGACAGTGAGGAGACTGTGGGGAGAGTGTGGGGGAGCATTCACGGCAGGGAGGGACGGGCAATGGCCACGGCTAGGCATGGACAGAGAGGAGTCGTGTGCGCTGAGGGGGAGAGCCATGGAGCCTCCCCCGTGTGTGCCAGACGGGCGAAGGGACACAGGCCTCTGTGCCCCGTCCTGTTCCCGCGTTCCTTCCTGTGCCTCCCTTGGAGCTCAGCAGGGGCCGTGCCCGCCTGCCCCCTCTGGCCCTGGGGCTCCCCAGGCTGGTGGCCTGGTCTGGGAGCTCTGGAGAGAAGCCTCCTGGGCACAGAAGGAAATCTCTGCAAGGCGTTGACTGCAGGGACCCAGGGAGTGGGGTGGCCGCCAGCCAGGCCTGCTGCTGACTAGGGACCTGGGAAGGAAGCGGGAAGGGCGCCTGGATGTTTGAACAGCTGGCGCGGATCAGGGGCAGCCACCCCCATTCCCTGCTCCCCTCCCCTGCTTCCCGGCTCCGGTGCCCGTCCTACCTGGGGCCCTGGCTGTGGAAAGGTTTGACGGTGGAGCTCGACATTTGCAGGAAGATGGGGGAGGACAGCGTCTGTGCTTCCTCCTGGGGGTCTGCAGCTAGGTGCCAGGCCACGGGTGGGTGGAGTTCCAGAGAGCAGGGATCTGCCAGGAGTCACGGCTAGCAGCAGGGAGGTGCGCGCCTGTGATCCCAGCCACCTGGGAAGTCAGGGCTGGAGAACTGCAAGTTCAAGGCCATCCTGGACAGCTTAGTGAGACTCTATCTCAAAAACTCCCAGCCACTCGGGAGGCTGAGGCAGGAGGATCGAAAGCTCAAAAATAAGACACAAAATAGGGCTGGGGATGTGGCTCAGTGGTGGAGTGCCCCTGGGTCAATCCCCATTACCACAAAATAAATAAATAAGTAGATGAATATATAAATACATAAGTAAGTAGGGCTGGGGATGTGGAGCAGTGGTGAAGCACCTCTGGGTGCAATTCCCAGTGGTGGGGGAGTGGGAGGAAAGTGGAAGGTGCCAAAGGTGCCTCCTCAGCGCAGGGGACAGCAGCTATTGGCTGGGGGGTTCTAGAGCAGAGCCTCCTGTCCTCGTGGAGACAGGCCTGGAGGATGGGGAGGGCATGGAGACGGCGGGCGCCTGCGTGAGATCCCCAGCCTCATTGCCTTTCCTGGCTGCGAGAGCTGCCTTGCACAAGCCAGCTCCCCCGAATCTCACATTGGGTCCCTTCACCCTCCAGAACCGGGGTCTTCCTGCTCCTCGGCCCCAGGGGCTGTAAGAGGGACCCAGCGTCCCCACAGCCTCCTGGGTTCTGCCCCCATGGCCAGGGCTGTGGAGGACGGGCTCCTGCCTCTCTCTCTGGGCCCGAATGCTGTCCACCAAAACCACAACCAGAGAACCCCGCAGTGACCAGAGTCACTGTCGGTGACAACACTCAGGTGGTAGGAGATGAGGACCCCCCGGGGAATTTCAGAGGTGCTCCAGCAAGTGCTCTTCTGTCCTCCCCTCCCACCTGGGGGCTCGGGGCAGGTGGCAGCAGCCCTGGAAGTCCCGGGCACTGTTTGTCCAAGACTTTCCGGCTCCGAGGGCGGGAGGGGCTGGGGAGCAGGTGTCTGCGAGGAGGATTCCGCTGACTCCGCTCTCCTGCTCCTTCCTGGATCTGGGGGCAGCTCTGGGGAAGGGAGGTGGCGCCCCTCACTCCTGCCGGCCTCTCTCCCTCCTCTTCCTCACTTGCAAGGAGATCCCAGGGGCAGAAAATTGCCGGACTCCTGGGCCCAGGAAGAGGCTCTCCAGGGCTCCCCCCATGGCTGCCCCCGCCCCTGCTGCCTCTCTGCCATGGATCAGCAGACGGCGTCAGGGAGGACTGTCCTGTGGGTGGTGGGCTGGAGAGATGGGAGGGTGGTGGTGGGCTGGAGAGATGGGAGGGTGGTGGTGGGCTGGGGAGATGGGAGGGTGGGTGGTGGGCTGGGGAGATGGAGGGTGGGTGGTGGGCTGGGGAGATGGTGGGTGGGTGGTGGGCTGGGGAGATGGTGGGTGGGTGGTGGGCTGGAGAGATGGGAGGGTGGGTGGTGGGCTGGAGAGATGGGAGGGTGGTGGTGGGCTGGGGAGATGGTGGGTGGGTGGTGGGCTGGAGAGATGGTGGGTGGGTGGTGGGCTGGGGAGATGGTGGGTGGGTGGTGGGCTGGAGAGATGGTGGGTGGGTGGTGGGCTGGAGAGATGGGGGGTGGGTGGTGGGCTGGAGAGATGGGGGGTGGGTGGAGAGATGGAGCTCATTCCTACCTGCAGGTCCTGGCAGAGGGTGGGCCCCTGCTTGGTCTGGTGGTTGCAGGGTACATGTTTAGTTGGATTGGAGGCAGCGCCTCTGGGGCCCTGGAATCGGGGACTCCCACTCTGCCTCTTCCTTGCTTGTCGTGGGAGACCCCTGAGGAGGACAAGAGGCCGCAGGGCAGCCTCTGCTGGGGGGGAGGAGAGGCTGGCTCAGCTGTTCAGGGTAAACGTCCCACCCCGGTGGCATATGGGGAACATGTGGCCCCCTCCCTCCTGGCACCAGGGAACCGTCATGCCAGGATGCTGGCAGCTGAGGGCATGGAGCGATCCCAGAGGGAACTGGCAGTCAGGCAGAGGCAGTGTGGGAGGAGACGGCCTGGAGCCTGGGGAAGTTGTGGAGAGGTAGGCTCTGGTCCCCAGGGCCTTCCCCTGTCCCCAGGGCCCCCGGTTTGGTGGGCCACCAACAGGGAGCTTTTAGGCATAGCTACTTCTCCAGAATCTGCATCCTGGAGCCACCAGCAGGGACCAGGCCTCCACTGCTCACAGGGCCCCTGCTCCTCCATCTGGCATCGGGGACTGAGCTCTGGATGTGGCTCCACAGATCTGACCCCTGCCACTCACTCCTCACGCAGCCTGCACACCTCCTTTCCCCTGGGGTCCCCCTCCGCTTCCTCGTGTTCCAGATGCCCTGCTGCCCACTGGGGCTCGTCAGTCAGGGGGTTTCCATCACCAAGTCAGAAAACCCATGCGAGGTAGGTTGGGCTTCCCAGGACCCGGGCGGTTTCCCAGTGAAGCCTGTCAGTCAAGTGGAAGCCACGCCCACCTCCCTCTTCCAGCGTTGGCACTCAGTAAAGGCTAGGAGACAGCTTCTAGTCAGACACCTCCTCCTCCATTTATTTTTGTAATTTTTTTTTTTCCAGGACTGAGGATGGCACCCAGGGCCTCTCCTGTGCTAGGCAAGCGCATGAGCTACGCCCTCAGCCCCTATTTTTATAATTTTTGACTGGTGCACGAAACCTAAAGTGGTTCACCACTGGATGAGACCGTTCCTCAGGGCCTTCCGGAGCTCGGTAGCCTTCTCTGTTCCTCTAAGATGGGTCCCTCTGCCCCGCCAGGGCTCTGATTGGAAGTTGATATCCACGAGTTCCTTCTGGAACCTTCCTGGGCCCGAGGGCAGCAGGGCTCTGTGCAGGTTCAGGTGCGGAGGGCGTTCCCTCTGGGGCCAGAACAGAGCCTTGACCCTCAAAGGGTCCTCTGAGCCCTGTGGTCTGACGCTCTGTCCAGGTCAACCGGAACCGTCCACTCCCCCAGTGATCCTGTGACTCCTCCAGGCTGACGATCATGCCCTGTGAACTGCTCTGCAGCTGGAAAGAGTCAAGTTCAAGTTCAGCCCAGCTGGGCTGGGTGGGTCAGGCCACAAAGACATGGTTAAAAGTCTTGCCAGCTCAGCAAATGTGGTCAGGCTGACCTGGGCCAAGTCCTCCAGGCCCGGCAGACACCCCTAGTGAGGGGTGCTAGGGGTGGTGGGAGGGTGGAGCTCGGGATATTCCCAGGCTGGACTGGAGGCTGCTCCCCAACTCTCCCTGGGCCTTCTCCTCCTATCTCAGTCTTAGTGACTGGCAAAGAACTGTCCCCGCCAGCCCCAGGGACATCGGCCAGCTCAGCCCTTCCTGCTGCCCCGCTCCCCGGGCTCTGCTGTGCGCAGTCTTCCCATCTCCAAGCCCCAGGCATCCCGGGGGCGGGGGCCACTGCAGACAGCAGGCCCTGCCTGGCTCTCTGGTTTCCTGGATCCGAGAGTTGGCATTCATTTATTATTTAGCAAAGATGTCCTAATCAGTGGCTAAGGGATGTGTAACGTGCCCTAGCGGATGAGGTGTGTGCACGCGTCTGTGCTTGTGCGTGCGCGCATGCGCATGTGGATGGGGACCGGGTTCCTGAGCCGGGCCCAGGGGTCTGGGTGCTGCGCTGGGCCTGCAGGGGGTGCGTGCGTGGGGGAGGCAGGTTGCAGGAGTGAACCGAGGCAGACGTGTGGAGGCTCCTGTCCTCCTCGCCCGCAGGACAGGCTCCAGGTCCTAAGCGGACCCTGGCAGCTCCTCGGAGGGCAGGAGACGGGAAGGACTTGCGTGGAAAACTTTTTCACATGGGTGTTTAGATCGCTGAGACACAGTTTCAAAAGCCGAGAAAGGGTCTCCGTGAAGCCGGCTCCCGACCCCCACCTGCTGTGGTGTCCCCCCCAGTCCTGCCTTCAGGAAAGAGGCGGCCTATTTTGTCTAAAGATGTCCCTTACCCAGCCACCAGGGAAACTGCAGTTAGACCCCGCAGGGCCTTGGGATCATCTGGGCTGAGCCCCGCCTCCTCACAGGTCAGGAGAGTGGACACCAGCGACAGTGGACCCGGCCCCTGCACTTGGGGCTACAGCCCAGACTCCTGACCACCGTCCAGGCGGGCTCTTCTCGGAAGCACGCGCAGCCTCGGCTCTGACAGGGGTAAAGTGGTCCCCCTACCCGGCTCCTCCGCTGCTTCCAGCCTCCCAGGGACTGAACCCAGGCAGGAGCCCCGGGGCAGTCCCAGGGCTGGGGGAGGTCTGTTCCTTTCACTTCTGTCTCCTCCCCTGACCAGGGAGGGTGGAGGCTGAGCCTGGCCCCTCTTCTAGTGACCAGTCCTTGCTGGCAAGTGTGGTGCCTCTGGGTGGCCTTCCTCTGCCTGTCATTCACACAGCCAGGGCGATCCCAGGACCCACTTGCAGGGCCCCGTCAGGAGGAAGTACTATTAGAATGAAGGTAAATAGCACGACTGTTGTGATTCTCACCCGGCCACTCTCCATAGCCCCTGTCTCCATCTGACCTGCGGACGTTACTCATTTCTTTCATCTCTCCCAGCACTAGGCATGCTCCACGAGGCGGGGAGTTTTAATTGCTTTGGTTCATTACAAATATCCAGGACCAGACCGGAGCTGGGCACTGTGCACATGCCTGTCATCATGGTCAGAGGCTCTCTGCCCTGTACTTCCTCAGCCTGGGCCACAGATGACTCCTGCCTCCTGGTGCTCCCATAGCCTCTGTGCTCCAGCCATTGCAGCATTTTCCCTTCTCCCCAAGGCCATGGACCCGCTTAGCTATGGGTCTCCCCATTGCTTTCCCTGGTGGGGACCAGGGCTGCTCGGTCTTCATTTGCCCTGTCCTAGGAGGGGGTATCACAGGAACCCAGGGGGAAGTCGTGGGTGTTGAAGTAGCAAAGGATTAAGTGAGTTCAGGGTGGAGACCGAGGGACACAGGGCACGGGGGGGGGGGGATACAAGAGGGGACGGTGAAGGCAGGCACCAGTGGAGGAGCCACTGCCCAGGTGGAGAGGTGGCTGCTGAGTTGGAGGGAGGAGGGCGGACCACCTCAGTTGGCCTCGGGACCCAGGCTCCGCTGCCTGCTGCCTCTGGTGCCTGGCTGTTCCCTGGCCCAGCGGGCAGCCTCGGGGGTCACAGAGACATTCCTCACTTGTCTGCCCCCTCCTCCTCCCTGCCCCCAGGTTTGGTGTCGGCCGGCCCCCCACCTCCCATTAAGTCAGCATCCACCTGTTTCCTGCCCCCCCCCCAGGGCAGCCCCAGCCCTGGCCGGTGACCCTGCCCTCACTCCGGCTTCCCCCTAATTACCCTCTTCCTCAGCTTTGCTGGACGGGGTGGGCAGAGAGGGGGAGGAATACAGCTGGGCCTCCCCCCGGCTGTTTCCCCAGAAGCCTGGAGCTGCTTTGCAGACGGAAACGAGGTGATGGTGGCTCCCCCAGCCAGGGCAGCCACCCCCGGCCCCCCCTGGGCTTGCTCCTGCAGCAGGCGGAGGGGGAAGGCAGTGGGCGGGGGGTAGAGGGGAGGCCCGCACGCCAGCTGCGATGCTGACACATCCTGCAGCAGGGACTCTAGGGCTTCCTCCAGCTGCTGCTTCAGCCCCCAGGGCTGGTCTGCTGTGTGACCCAGGATCCATCTTCTAACCTCTCTGATCTCCCATTTACCTTTTGAAAGATGGGACAGAGATAATGAGGGTTTGGGACTCTGAGATGCAGACATCCCTCCCAGAGCCACACATTGGTTTATTTAGCCTCAGGATGTGCCACACCAGGTGTTGAGGACCAGCCCTGTGACCAAGGAGGCAGATCGGGAAGACATCAATGAGAATTCAGTGAAACTGAGCCCCTGGGCAGGGAGTGCTGGAAAGTCAGGGAAGGCTGAAATTCACAGGCAACCAGTGGTAACCCATAGGGACCCCAAACTGCCCCGCCTGGGGCTGGGAACCTGTACTGCTTCTCAGTGGCGCCTGCTTCCTGCTTCCTGGCCTCCATCTTGCCCCTGGGCCTCTCCCTCCACCGAGTCCTCCAGCCTCACTGGAGTTCCCAGGCCCCTGCTTCCTGTTTGGCAGCTGTCTTCTACCTTCCCTTTTTTCCAGGTCCAAGTTGGAGTCCTCCACGGCTCCCGCTCCAGGAGCAGGCCCGGCCCCCAGCCCCCTGTTTCCTCTGTCCTTCGCACCCACCTGGGAAGTGCAGCCCTGATTCCTGAATTCCTGCTTCCTCCTTCCTGCTCCAGAAGGCCAACACCACCTCTTTAGGAGAACACCTCCGGGTAGGGCAGCCAGAGGACCCAAAGGCCACCCAGGTGACACCAGGTGACGCCTAGCACATCTCGGGCTCCCTGGCTCCCAGCACCACGCATTCCCGAAGCCGACCCCCACTCAGTGGTGTCGGACAGTACTACGGGCTCTCCGGTCTGCGGTGCAGGTGAGGCCCAGGGGGACACACGGGTGCGTGCTGGGGACACCAGGTTAAGGGGGATTCTATGCACTGGGCCCACCGAGCCCACCCCCACCTGCTTCTGTTTTTAGAAAGCAACTGGCCTGCAGCCGCGCGTGGCTCAGGTCACCAGGACAAGTGCCTGATACCTGCAGGAAAATGCAGGTCCCAGAAGGCCCCTAAGATGAGTCACCCTGAAGTGGGTGACGCTGTGACCCGCGCCCAGGCCAGATGCCGGCGCTCAGGGGGATGAGGGCGGTTCCCTCCCCACACTCCCCACAGTGAGCCTGAGCCCGAGTGACCTGGTGTCGCCATGACAGCGGGGACCTGGAAGTCTGATGTCACCCTGCCGTCAGTCAAGTCCAGAGACAGGCCTAGGTGGACTCTCTGGGGCCTCCTCTCAGAGCACCCAGCCTCTCTCTCAGAGCGTCCCCTTTTCCCCGTTCCTGTCCCTTCTAATAAACGAGTGGCCGAGTGACAAGGCTGGGATCCCTTGGACTTCATCTGAGAGTCGGGGCTGGAAGGGGGTGGCCCTCCACTGCCTTGGTTCCCAGAAGGGCCCAGCCTGTGACTGCGGCTGGGCAGGACCCACCAGGGTCTGGTTCTCAGGCTGCTGGCCGCTGTGTGTGTGCGTGTGTGTGTGTGTCGGAGGGGAGGAGGAAGTAAGCGGATCTGGGCCATGGGGACAGGAGGGCTCTAAGCTATGGTTATTTTTGCAACTTTTCTTGGGTCAGTTTGAAGTTATTTCCAAATACAAAGTTAAGCAACTGGAAGGTATTACAAAAATTCTGATCCTTTCAAAATTTTGTAGTTACATCTTTATTAGCATCACCATGTTGTGCTTGCTCCATAAATCATCCAGAGGGGAGTGCTAAAACCTGTTGATTTTAAAATCGGGCTATTGGTTTGTTTATTTCATTTTGTAGTATTCCCTCCCCCTCCCTCTCTCCCTCTCCCTCTCCCCCCCCCCTCCTTCCCTCCACCCCCGGGCCCTGCGTTGCTGCCTCTCTGTTCCTCTCCGCTCTTCCCTGTGGTCTCAGGACCAGCAGCACCAGCAGAATCCAGAGCAAGTTCTGGATTCACCCAGCAACTGGAGGAGCCCTGGGGGTGGGGCCTGTGGGTGCCTCCTACTGGGCTCTTGGGCGATTCTCAGGGAAGAGACGAGAAACCAGAGATAAGATAAGAATGTCCTAGCCTTTGCCTTCTCCTGTCTGTCCAGTCTGGCTTCTGTCCATCACTCTGCCTGAGGCACTGGCTCTCATGACGCTAAACAATGACCTCCAAGCCCGGAGATCCAATGGGAATTCCTGACCCCCCCCCCCCAGTATTCCACCTGTCAACCATTTCCTCCATTTTGGGGGAAGGGGTAGCAGGGCTTGAGCCCAGGGACATTTAATCACTGAGCCACAGTCCTAGCCATTTTTTAAAATATTTTGAGATAGGTCCCACTAAGGTGCTGAGGCTGGCTTTGAACTTGCAATCCTCCTGCCTCGGCCTCCTGAGCAGCGGAGATGACAGGCGTGCTCCACTGTATCTGGCTTCCCCCTTTTTGGTAAAGAACAATTCTTTCAATGTTTTTTTTTTTTGTCAAAATAATATATGGGTATTGTAAAACTTAATAATAGAATATGAACTTGAGTAATACCAAAGAAGTCACCCCAAAGTCATCACCCCCAAAGTATCTACTACTAATATTTGATCAATAGAATTCCAGATACTTCTTTATGCATCTCTACAGATAGAAGGGCAGATAGATAGGCAACGGGACAACTAAAGTCGTACTATAATAATGTGGAACCATGAACATCTTGCCTTGAAGTTAAAACTATTACATTTAATTTTATTGACTTTTTAACAGCTTGGAAAACCAGTTCCATGGGGAAAAAAACTGTTGAACAAAATAACTCTGCAAAACAAATGACAGCAGCTCAGGAGGCAGAGAGAGGAGAATCAAGAGTTCAAAGCCAGCTTCAACAAAGGCGAGGTGCTAAGCAACTCAGTGAGACTCTGTCTCTAAATAGAAAACAGGGCTGGGGGTGGGGCCAGTGGTCGAGTGCCCCTGAGTTCAATCCCTGGTTAGTCCCTCCCCCCCAAAAAAAAGCAATTGGCAGAGCTGACTGAATCCAGGGAGGTGACGGAGGAAACAGCCATGTGCAAACACTAGTCTTGCTAATTTGTTTCTCCCAGGACCCAGGTTAGCGATCCTAAGATGACTTCACTTGTTTGCTAAGTTGAGCAAATAGGCCCACATCTTGTCCATAACTAGAACCAGGTTTTTCACTATCAGAGAAAAAAAAACTTGCAGGAAGTAAGGGGGGAGCTAGAAAGAACGCTGGATTCGAGTCAGCGTCCTCGGGATGAAGTCATGCTGATTTTAACGCACGGTTGTCCCTTGAGACGGTGGTTCACAGACCACCCCCCTCATGGATACCAAAATCCTCCCATACCCACATCCACAGATGCTCAAGTTTCCGACATCAAAATGGCGTTAGTGTGTGCAGATACGCAACGCACATCCTTCCAATATTTAGAAAATCATCTCTAGGTTACGCAGAATGCCCAATTCAATGCAAATGTTATGCAAAGGGTGTGAGAAGTGGAAAGTCCAGTGGTCCGTTTTCAGAATACGATATTGAGCTTTAAATGTGACATTGGGTGGTAAGGAAGGCAGCCGGAGGGGATCGAGCAGAGTGCAAAGTTCCAAGCAGCTAACTCACATCAGGGTCACAGGCTGTGGATGTGGCCGCTTCAAAGTCCTGCACCTGAACAGCCCCTGACAAACAGGAGGTGGGACAGGGGTCGGCCTGACCAACAGAGATGGAAATCTCTGGTAAGAAATCGTAACTCAGGCCAGAGGCGGTGGCCCACACCTGTAATCCCAGTGCTGGGGAGGCTGAGGCAGGAGGACCACGGGTTCAAAGCCAGCCTCAGCAACTTAGTGAGGCCCTAAGCCACTCAGTGAGGCCCTGTCTCTAAATAAAATATAAACAGGGCTGGGGATGCGGCTCAGTGGTCGAGTGCCCCTGGGTTCCATTCCCGGTACCAAGAAAAGAAGAACAGTAACTCAAGTGAGGGAGCAAGAGCCGTGGGGTGACAGAACGCACCCACCCCAAGAGGACCTTCCCACCACCAGGGAACCAAGTGTGGAGACCACTAAAGGTGATTCCTATCTCTAACCCAATGGGAGACAGTGATCTGGGTGCCTTCAGGAAGGCTGTGCACCCCATAGCACTCAGCCAATGAGGAGCCGCGGTGGACCTCGCATGCCATGGGAGAAAATCGTGATTGTGACCATTCTGGGGGTCCCTGACCACGGGGCACCCCACCTTGCAAGACCATCATTAAATTCCCCCTGTTTTGGTTGTTTGTCTGTTTGGCTGGTTGGAGTTCTGCCGTTCCTGGTGTCTCTGAGCCCGTTCTGTGGGTAGGTGAGCATGTTCCTTACAGCTGCCGTTTATTTGTTTAGGGGATAATAACAACAAAGCAAAATAGTCTGCACGTGTTCAACACAGACAGATTATGTCTTTGGAATATTTTGGATCCAAAGTTGGTTGAACCGATGGGTGTGGAGCCCACAGATCACGGGCCTACTGTATACTCAGGTAAAGAAGTAAGTTGGTTCTGTGTCTCTGCATAGAGTCCCAGCTCAATCACGGGTAGCATCCAGATTCTGATTTCAAAACACACTCTGCAATGAAGGTGCCCGGGCTGCCTGGAGTAGGAGCCCAGCTCAGATGGAATGGATGAGCTACGGGAGGGGCCAAGCGCCGGAGGGTCAGAAGGCGCTCACCGAGCCAGAAAGCAGGAGGCAGGGGAGAGGACCTCAGGAGGCCCCCTTGTGTCCTTAGGGATCACAGATTGGGACGGGATGCCTGCCTGCCGGTCGGAGCCCACTGCCCAGGAACACGGCAGCGGTGGACGGTGGACGCATCAGTCCCACGGTGACGTCTTAGTGTGGCCCACGGTTATGTCGGTGTCCAGGTAGCTGGGCAAAGGGACCTGGGGAGCCCTTGGCAAAATTTCTATGAATCCATGGTGCTTTCAAAAGAAAAAGCTCGAGAAGCAAACTAGTAATTAAAACTGAAGAAATTGCAAACTTCTATATGTTTCCCTTTTTAAACCACCAGGGATATTTAAATTCCAATTATGAGATTATAATAATTATGTTATTTTTAAATGCAAAATGCCCTTGTTCCGCCTCCACGCAGTTCTGGTTGACTCTGGCTGTGAAAAATGGGCAAATTAACGCGGTCGCCCCACCTCCTGCCCTTGCTGCGGCTCCCAGTCCCCGGGAGGCAAAGTGATCTTGCTTTTGTTGTGGAAGTTGGTGAGGGTCCTCCTGCTCCACACCCCCTGCTCCTGCAGATCTTTATTTCTGTGTTTCGGTGGACTCAGAACTTGTCGCCAACTCATCATGAAAGGATAAAAGAAACTGAAGTTAAAAGGTAAAGGACCAGGTATTGTAGAGTTTCTAAGCTGCAAAGCCAGAGTTAAAATGTCAAGGACCAGGTATTGTTAAGTTTCTAAGCTACACTCAAAGCCTGAAATTCCTGTAGCTGTTAGGACAATTCCCGGGACTGCCCATTAGATAATCCCCCTGACCACTTAGTTGCTGAATAACTTGGACCCAGTGCAGCTCAGCACGTAGGCACCTCAGGGCCTAAACCAATCAGTTTGAATGTCTACCCTGCTTTAGGACTGACCTATCACCCCCGCCCGACCTGTTCCCGCCAATGAATGTATTAATCATGTTTGAGAGTTGTTGTTTGATTTTCCCGCACCTCATGATGATTTGCTCTGATGTCTGCACAGCCCCCGCCCTCCCCAAAAAGTGTACTTAAGCACTGCTCAACCCCTGCTCGGGGCTCTGGGCCGCTCTCCCTTCTTGAGTGAGCTCGGAGCCCCAGCGCACGGGATCTGCAATAAACCCCCTTTTGCTGTTGCATGAGTCGGTCTCTTGGTGGTCTCTTCCTCCGTCGTTCGCTGGTCCCTTACAGTCACCTGGGCCTCTCCACTCTCAGCTATTCATTTGGCTCAACCCTTTGTGGACGAGATTTCACTGCCCAGAATGTGTTTCTCCACCCTCCAGTCCCCGTGCCTGGGCCCCTCTGGGGTCTTTCTGACCTGAAGGAAACCCCTCTGGTCATCCTTTCTGTCTTGGGGGACTTGTCGGCGTCCATCTCCCTGCTCTCCCCAGCTTGGTTGGTTTCTAGAAAGAAACCTGCAGCCAGCTGTGCTCTGTGTGTGACTTGGGAGCTCAGCCTGGACCCCACGGGACCCTGCCACCTGGACCCCAGTCTTATTAGGGTGCGTGGGCATGTGCGAGGCCCTGGGTTCAATCCCCACCGCTGCGGAAAAAAAAAGATCAATCCGCAGTCCCCTCAGAACGTGACCTTACTGGGAAATGGTCACTGCATTGTATTGACTGGGAGGAGGCCATTCTGGGTTGGAATGGCCCTTAACTGATTGTGACCATTGTCCTCATGAAGAGAAGAGACCAGACACACAGATGGGGAGATGTGGCCCACGGAGGCAGAGATGGGGCCCCAGCGAGGAGCCCAGAACACGGAGCAGCGCAGCATCCCCAGGTGCAGGAGCCCTGGCCCGATTCTCCCCCAGGGCCCTCGGAGCAGCCAGCACTGCTGACCAGTGGATGTCAGAATGTGGGACTCCAGAACGTGAAAGGACAGATTTCTCTCATTTTAAGCCATCTCGCCCGCACTGTGGGTCATGGAAGCCCCAGGAGCTAATATGCTAACTTCATGTGTGACACGTTCCTTCCCATTTATGTTTTTTTTTTCCTCCAGGTGCTCACGATGTGTCTCCCCCACTCTCTGTGTGTCCTGTGAGGGGTTCTTCTGATTTTTAATGTCTCTTTGACTTTAAATGTCTTTGCTGCTTCCATTTCTTCCCAGAGTATTGCTAAGCAGCTTGCTTTCTGTCTGCTAGTTGATTTATTCAGCTCATGAGGAGGTCGGAGCAGCTGCAACCTCTTTGTGTCCTATCCGTGGGGCTCTATGCTCCTTGCTTCCACCTTTAAATTAAAAAAAAAAATCTTATTTGTTCTTTTTAGTTATACATGACACAGAATGTGTTTTGACATTTTATACATACATGGAGTGTAATTTCCCATTCTTGCAGTTGGACACGAGGTGGAGTTACACTGTTCATGTATTCCTATATGAGCAGAGGAAAGTTATGTCCCATTCATTCTACTGTCTTCCCATCCTCATTCCCCCTCCCTTCCCTTATTGCCCTTTGTCTAATCCAAAATACTTCTGTCTCCCGCCCCCCCGATTGTATATCACCATCTGCATATCAGAAAGGACATTCAACCTTTGTTTTTTGGGGATTAGCTTATTTCACTTAGCATGGTGGTCTCCAGCTCCATCCATTTACCTGCAAATGTCATGATTTCAATTTCATTCTTCTTTAAGGCTGAGTAATATTCCATTGTGTATATGGACCACAGTTTCTTTATCCATTCCTCTGTTGAAGGGCATCTGGGCTGGTTCCATAGTCTAGCTATTGTGAATTGAGCTGCTATAAACATTGATGTGGCTGTGTCCCTGTCGTGTGCTGATTTTAAGTCCTTTGGGTATATGCTGAGGAGGAGAATGACTGAGTCCAATGGTGGTTCCATTCCATGTTTTCTGAGGAATCTCCATACTGCTCCCCAGAGAGCTCTCACCTTCATCACCTCCTCCTCCCTCCCTCCCTCCCTCCCTCTCTCCCTCCCCCTCTCTCTCATCTTGGAACAGGGCTGTCACTTGGTGAAGGACAGTGTTGAAAGGAGCAAGAAGGGTAATGAGGGAGTAGTTGGGGCTGGAGTTCTCAAACACTCTAAACCCTGCATTTTCCCTTGCGCCTCCGACTGGGGGGTGGCGTGCGTCAGGCCCTGAGCCCTGGTCCCCTCCTTCACCTCCCTCTCCCCGTGGTCTCCCCCGCCCTGGAGGTGGCAGGAGGGAGAGACGCTCAGTCTGCGGTCCCCTCCTCCCCCTGAGCTGCCCTGGGGTATGGAGCTGGGGTGGCCCGGATCACCCCAGACTCTGTCACCCACAGGGGTGGCCCAGGGCAGCCCTCTGTAGGGGACCGGCCTCCTCCCTGGGCTCTGTGCCCACCTTTTTGAGGCCCTGTTTTATGACATGGAACAAGTCTGCTCTCTGGTTTAAGGGAACATCGAGAGCTTGCTCCCTTCCTCCTTCCTTCCAGACTCCTTGTTGCTTTCAGTGGTTTGGGGGCCCGGGCAGAGGAGGCGGGCCTCAGGCTGGAATCCTGGAATCCCACCTTGTTGAGAACAGTCTTCTCTTGGCGCCTGGGACAGCCTCTCTGACTGCCCTGTCTCTCACACACCTTTTCTTGGCATGGCTCGTCCCCCTCCTCCTCTCTCTCGCCACAACATGTAGGAGAAAGGAGGCGGCTGGCTGAGGGCCACTCAGCTGGTAGAGGAGGCGCGGATCCCACCCTGGCTCAGGCTCCAGGCGAAGGAACAGGCTTCTGGGCTTCTGCGTTTCCCAGGGTGCGTCTCGCCTGCACCCCTGCAGGACCCCCACCCCGTCCTGGCTGCCTTGCTCAGGTACGAACCCAGGAAGCATCCCAAAGGGCTCCCACAGTCCCTGGGGATGTTAGAGGGACCTGGCCAGCCCCTTCCATCAGCTGCAGGCCTGTGGGGGAAGGGTCAGCATCCTGGGACCCTGGAGGGTGACTTAGTTCTGAATATAAACCAGCCCCAGGACACCGCCCAGTCCTGGTCCATGGAGAGGCCTCTGGCTCTGGGAGTCCTGTGTGGTCCCCCAGCAGCTGGGAGCAGAGAGCAGGGCCTGGGCAGGGAGGGCAGGGGGACCCAGAGCAGGACCACGTCCAGGTCCCCACTCTGCCACTGCGTTCCCCGTGGGACCCTGAAGAAGCTGCTGTCCTCTCTCACCTCCCTCTGACCGTGGGCGGGTGGCCTGGCAGCCTCGCCGGTCTCCAAGGCTGGTGCTGTGGAGGCGAGGCCAGCTGGGCAGCACTGGGTGCTTCTTCTGAGAGGTCACTATGACGGTCACTCTTCCTGGACAGGAGGGGGCGCTTCTCCTTCTGGGTGAAGTCGCGTTCTGTGGAGCGTCTCTGGTCAAGTTTCCTGGCCCCTCTGGTCCTACGATGCACCACAGGAAGTCTCTGCTTACTCCAAGGACAGAACCCCCAGGGACTCTGGGGACAGTCACAGGGAGGCTAAGTTGTGGGACCTGGTTGAGGCTTGGGCTGTAGTCAGTCTGTGACAAGCAGCTGTTGCTATCTCCAAGACCATTGGTCTTCCTGCCGCCATCTTGCCTTCCTTCTTCTATCCTTATTTATAAAAGGAGAGGACGGGACCCTATATTCCTCAACCCATCCATCCTGTCACACGTCCATCCGTCATCCATCTGTCCATGTGTCCACACATCCACCCATGAACCCAGCACCCACCCACCCAGCCACCTATTCACTCCACTGTTGGTCCACCCATCACCACCCATCCATCCATTTAAGGCTGTTGAACCATCGCTGCTCATTATCCACCATCCTCTATTTATTATCCTTCCATATTTTCACCCTTTCATTTATTTTCCACTCATCCAACCATCTATCCATCCACCATCTATTCATCCAGTCATCCATCTGTCTCTGTACATCCCTCGTTCAGAAGCCACAGGCTGAAGATAATGATGGCACCAACACAAACAACAGTAGCTAATGTTTATTGAAAGTACTCTGCTAGTTGCTTTGCTTGCATTATCTCATTTATAAATGTACCTCTATCCAAAGAGCCTCGTGTCACAGATGAGGAAACTGAGATAAATAACCACCAAATGTTTCCCCAGGATACAAAAATGGAGCAGACATCATTTCTCTTGACTTCCTGCCTTCACCGGGAGGCTGATCCATGAAAATACAGAGTATCCATAATGTCTAGAAGCATACAAAATATAATAACAATAAATACATATTACACACTGAGGACAACCTTGACAACATTAACTACACTGACCTGAGTTTCTAGGCTTGACAGAAACTCTTTACAGTAGAAATACAAAGTGACACATGGTCCAACAAGACTGTATAAAAAGCGTTGCAGAGACACTGCCCGAGGAGAAGGGCCTGAGATGGGAGTTGCCGGGAAGGCTTCCCGGCAGAGGTGATATCTGAGCTGGGTATTAAATTGCGAGACAGAAAAGGGCTTCACTAGTAGAAGTCACGAGTACAAGAACATGGAGACGTGACCAGAGAAGATCTGGTCTGAGAAATGCAAGTGCTTTTCAGTTTTCAGAGCAGAGGCATCTAGGAGAACCTGTGGAAGAGAAGACTTTCTTTCAAGCAAGACCACCTTGGGCCCTCGGGGTCTTAGAATGCTGTGGGTCTCAGGAATAAATGCCCGGGGCTGCCCAGCTTACCTGCTGTACTTAGGTGCGGGGGAAAAAACCAGATCACTAAATAAGCTGGTCCCTATTATATATGTATATAAAGTTTGGAAGAAGATTCTAGAATGTCAGCCATGAAGATTTCTGGGTCATGGGGTCTGGGGTGACTTATCTTTTGTCTTCATACTTGGTCAACGGAGATCATGGTGGAAGGAAGCAGGGTGGGGAGGCAGGAACCTGGCTTCTAATTTCCTTTAGGTCCACCACCTGTCAGAAGACCTGGGCCAAGTCCCTCCCCTCTCCCGGCTTCCTCATCCGCAGAACAGGAATCCGCTGGGTTTTCCCAAGGTCCCCTCTGCCCAGCTGCTCCTGGCTGAAGTTTCTCAGAGGGGGTCTGGAATGTGTCCCTGGGGGTCCTTACGTTCTACAAAAATTGTCCAAGAAATATTTTCATGCTTTCCTTTTGATGATAAAATCTAAGAAATTAGTTCATTACACACAAAAGACTAAGAATTGTGTCTGGCACAAGATCAACTCTCCATAAATATGTGTGAACTCTTTTCAGAACAGAGACACGCTGCTGCCATTCATCAGGACGGTGTCTCTTTTGCAGTGACAATTCACAATGGGAAGACTTGTGCCTAGAGTTCTTGGGTCAGCATTTCCCAGACTGGGGCCCGTGGACATCAGGGGTGGCCAAGACGTATTCTCTCTGGAAAGGGGCTTTCTCCTGGGGTTTGGAGCAGCAGCACAGGCCTGCGCCCAAGGAGCGGGGGTGTGGGCGGAGATTGTCCTTCCGCAGCCCCCCTCCGCGGTGGCGCGCTGTGTCCTGAGGTTGGAGGGGGCTTTGGAAACACGCGTACCTTTCCCAGGAAAACGAGTCCCCGAGGAGGCCCCCGCCCGCGGGCTCCGGCACCACCTGTGTTCTGTAACGCAGCCCTAATTGAGATCACATTAACATCGTGATTCCATTACGGGAACAAGAGGCTGGCTGCAGGACGCCCCCGGGGGCCTCGTCAGCTGGCCTGATGGTGGATCCAGGCCCGTGCATCTGCGCGCAGCCCGGTGTTAAGCGGCAGCCGGCGCCTATTCATTATTAACAAGGCTTTATGCGCTTGGCCAGGCAGAGGCACAGGCTGGCCGCGAGGGAGGCCGAGGGGGGACAGGCATTAAGATCCCACCTGCCATCGCCGACCCCTCGCCCTCCGTGGAGCCTGAGATGGAGGAGCCCCCGCCCAGGTGAGGCGCCTCCTATCCCCGCCTTGACCGTGGCGCCCCCTCGTGCTGAGGGCAGAGGCCGAGTCCCTGGCCGGAGTCCCTCCCCCTCTCGGTGGCGGAGTCAGAATCTGAGCTCAGGCTGGTCTAGAGCCACAGGCTCCGCGAAGTCTCTGGACGCTGTCCACCCCTGGTAGCTCACACCGTGTCCCCTCAGGGTGCTGGCCACTTGGGCTCTCTGAGGTTGGGATGGAGAGGACAGAGCTGCAGGTTGCCGCCACAGTCCCAGGGTTGTGCCGCCGGGTGCCACCCCTGGGGAGGGGACCCGGCTCAACCCTGCTCAAGAGGTTCCAGGTCCCTCTCTCTGCAGGGACCGCACCAGCAATGGCCCTACGGGGTCACCCGGGGTCCTTAGCTATAAAAAGAGACTTTCTTTCATCATCAAGCAATGCGTAGGAGCCATGGAGAGAGGAAGCCATGACCTGGCGGCATCGATCACAAAATACTGCTCTGTGTGGCTAAGGGCTGGTTTAGTTAAACATGACGGTGGCCCTTGGGGACGCAGGTCAGGAGCGACGACTCTGGATCCTACAGACTAGTCTTGGATTTGTTGTTCAACAGTTAGGTTGTCCCTGATGGGAATGTCACCTCCCTGGGTCAGCCTCTGCCCATTTCTCCTGCCTTAGCTTGTCCTGAGGCCGGGGATGGATGGAGGAGGCCACTGGGTAAAGTGATCTTGACCTCTTATAGGAGAGGCATTTGTGGCCACCAAATACGGATTTGGAGTCAGGAAAGGAAGCATTAGGCAGTGGAGGATGAGGGCTGAGGGCCGAGGGCCGAGGGCAGGAGGGACCAGGCCCCGAACCACAGCTCTGTTCCAGTGGTGGTTGGCCAGGAACAAGTGATGTACACTGAGGCTCTCCACGTCACAGTCAGATGGGGACAAGAACAGCACTCACCTTCAAAAGCCGTCATGAGGACTGGACGGGGCCATGGGAGTCCAGCCCTCAGCAGGTGGTCTGGGGCATGGTGAGGATTTCAGAACCCAAACGAACAACATCCGAAACCACCCACGGAAAACCAAACCACGTCCACCTCCCCTGTCATTTTAGAGTGTGATCCATCCCGGGTGTGATGGACGCCTTCAGATGGCCACCAGCTGTGTGACCTCAGGCAGCCTCCTGGCCACGTGAGCCAGGAAGCAGGGGAGGGAAGAGCAGCCCAAAGACCAGAGAGTTGGACAGAGGTGGCGTGTGCCTGAGCACCCGCACAACATGCTCCTGTGCAGTTCCCCTCCAGAGCTCTGGCCTGGCAGGCCACCACCCAGATGGCGTGGAGGGGAGATGCGGTCCCTGCCCTCCAGGAGCATCCAGGGCCGGGGGAGGCACTGGCAACCAGAGAGCCCCATCTGCATGGTGTCCACCAGGACCGCAGTCCTGGAGAGCAGAGAGGCTGAGGCACTGGCTCTCCGGCTCCGCCTGCCCTGCTGCGTGGCGCTTCTGTTCTCAGGGTGTGGACACCCTATGTCTTGTCCTATGTCTTGTCCCTCATCCAAATGGGAAGTTCAGTTGTCTCCTCCAGGGTATTGGAAATCCTGATCCTGCCCAAAGATGGCTTTTCAAAAAGCCATCACCCTTTATTTCAATCAGGGTGCTGACTGCAGTACATTCAACCATCACTGCTGTTGGGGGAGAGATCATCCAGAGGAAGATACTGAGGCTCAGAGTGGTCAAATGACTGGGCCCATGTTCCAGAGCTGAGATGGGGGTGCTGAGCTCCTCTGCATGATACCCACCAACCAGTGCCCCATTCCAGCCCAGGGGTGTGTTTTGTGACCACGAGGGATGTCTTCCTATGTCGTTTATTATCCCAGGATGAGAGATGAAGGATGGGGATGGGTAGGGGTCCAGCTCAGACCCCATGCTGTAGCAGTGACTTTTCGTTACTTGTTCTTTCCTATCAATCTTGTCATGAAATAATAACAATAATCATAACCGCAACAGCTGCATCTGTCTAGAGCTTACCACGGAGCTGCCACCAGGGAGGCGACCTCTCTGGATCTAATGTTCACCCTAGGAGGTGGACATGGCCAATACACAGATTTTGCAGATGAGGAAACTGAAGAAAAAAAAAAAAAACAGACAGGATTTGAACCTAGAGAGACAACCCTCAGAATTTCAACTCTGTTTCCTTGAGGTTCATCAAGCACTCCCTCTCTGCAGAGACTGCATGTGCTAAGTACTGCACACCAACAGTCCCCTGATGGTGCATACTGTTTCAGCCTCTTAAACGGCTGTAGTCCCAGCCGGTTAAGAGGCTGATGCTGGAGGATGGCAAGTTCGAGGCCAGCCTGGGCAACTTAGTGAGATCCTCAGGGCAAGACCCTGTCTCAAAATAAATGAATCAATAAAGCTGAGAATGTAGATCAGTGGAAAAGCACCCCGGGTTCAAAAAATAGTACCCAGGGGACAAGTGCTATTGTCACCCCATCTCACAGATGAAGCTGTTGAGGTTCGCAGAGATTAACTGACAGCTCTCCATACACATAGTTGTGTGCAGAGCGAGGACTTGAGCCCCTCTTCCTGAGACCCGAACCCAGGCTCTCCGCCTTTCCGTGCCCCAGGAGGGGCTCCCACTGACCTTTCCCTGCTGGGGCTGAGAGGAAACGCTCCTGGGGACCAGCCAACACAGCCAGCAGGAACCAGCAGCAGAGGCTCCTTTCAAAGCCACCCAGAGGACCCAGTTGTCTTCACCCAACTGCTCCTGATTAGATTCAGAGCCCGTGAGCCAGGCTGCCCAGCCGCTGAGCTGAGATCAGAGACCGTTTCCAGCAAGCCCGTGTCTTTTAAGTTATTTATCTGTCTGCTTTCTTTTCATCATTTGTCATTGATTTGCACCGGCTCCCTCTGAGAGCCCCTCTGGTGCCCGCCTGGCAGGGGAGCTGGCTCTCGTCTCCCTCCTCCCTAGGGTGTCTCCCCTTTCCTGTAAGGCAGCCCAGGGCCAGCTGCAAGCTCAGTGGCCTCCAGGAAGGATGGGATCCACTACTGAGCTGCCCTGGCCCCTCCCTTCCCCCCACCCACATCTCCCCAAGGAGGGGGCAGCAGACATTCTAGAGAAAATGCATCTGATTGCAAACCCAAGACTCCTGCCTTCGTGTCCTGTTCCATGCACCTATGGGCACCCCTGCCCTCCCTGGCCCAGGAGGTTGACCTCTAAGGATTGGACGCCAGGCTCCCCTTACTGTCTTGATTGTGGTTGGTTAAGTGAGTGGGAGGCAGGACACCACAGAGTGGGAGGGGACAGGGCTGGGGTATTTTCACCCAGGCTGGGGCTGCAGCCCTCTACAGGGTAACTCCTGTCGGGTGGCCTGCCAGGTTCTGACGATGCTGCCCCTCCTCTGGAGCCTGCAGACCGGGAGGCACCTAGCGTCCGTCCTTAGTTCCCTTAGCCCCGCCCAAGCCTCTGCAAAGTCCCTTCATTAAATCCTGCTGCAGAACCTGGCTGATAGGACTTCTGCTTCCTTCCAAGACTCCTGGCCTCATGAAATGCAATCAGGGCAGAAGTAGAATCTTCCAGGCGAAGGCTGCCAGGGACCAGGAGAGACCCGTGCTCACTTCTGTTCCGTGACCCCAAGTCACGCTCCTCCGCTGCACACCCCGGGTGAGGCGTCCTCCCCTACCTGCAAGAGAGGAAAGCAGGTACCTGGGGACAATGCCCGCTCAGCTCTCCTCAATTTTAACAGAAAAAAAGTGCACGAAATGTATCACATGCCCTAGACACGGGGCCATTGGACTCAACCTGCCAGCTCCCCACAGGTCCTGTCTCACGTGTCCCTTGTGTACCTAGGAGCATCTTCCCAGCTCCTCCCCCCCAGCTTCAGACCCCCCCCATTACAGCTCATTCGCGCCACCCCAGGGAGCCCGGCTGGCGGGGACTCGGGCTCTGTCAAGGGAAAAGAAGGGCGAGAAGAGCCGTGGACTGGTCAACTCAAACTGTGCACGAATGACGCGGGGACAGCGGGAAGGCAGCTTCGTTCCTCGAGCCGCTTCCCTCCTGGCCCCGACAGACCGGCCGCGCCAACTCCAGAGCCCGCGGCCCGCGGCACAGGGCGGCGCAGGAGCCGGAGCCTCCGCAGGAGCCGGAGGCCGAGACCCAACGCCCTCGCAGACCGAGTCCTCCAGGAGGGGCACACGGCCCAGGCGGCCGCCTGCCCATCACACAGCCCCGTCACTAGGCAGAAACACTTCCCACCGGCAAAGCCTGTAGGAGACTCTGATTGGCTCGGCTGGGACCTAACTCCCGCCCCCGACCAATCAGCTGTGACCTAGGGGGTGGGGCCTTGAAGGAGCAGGGCAGCCCCTCCCAACCACTCCTGATGGATTAGGGAGAGGGCTGTGACCCCGGAAAGAGGGCCAGGGTGCAGCCTAGATGGGTAAAGCAGATGTCGGGCATTTCCATCCCTGGGCGTGAGGTGGCTCTTGTGGGTGGGGGTGGTGGGGTGGGGTTGCCAGTAACGAAAAGTAGCTTTGGTCCCAGGAAGAAGTGTCCCTGATTCAACCTTATATGGCTCATTGTCTTGATGTGTTTTCTGGCTCAGGGATAAATGTCATGTTTAGAAATTTTCTGGGCACTGGTTTTCTTTTCCTTTTCCTTTTTTTTTTTTTTTTTTCTTGAGACAGGATCTCAAACTAAGTTGCTTAGGACCTCACTGATTTGCAGAGGCTGACCTCAAACTTGCCACCCTCCTACCTCCCCAGTGGCTGGGATTGCAGGCGTGTGCCACCACTAGTTTATTAGACTGGGAGTTCCTGGAGCTCATAGGCCTGGCAGGACCTGGCAACTGTGGGAGCCTGGGTGAGCCTCTGCCTCCCCTGCAGCCTGGACCTGCCCGCAGGGTGTCTTTGGCCAACTGGAAAACAGGCTTCCCCCCACTGTCCCTGGGGCAGAGCCCCACACCCGGGTCAGGACTGGGCAGTAGGTCAGGCTGGCTGGCCCCTGAGCTGGGTGCCTGTGGGCAGTGCTGGCCTGCCCGTCTTCCCCAGTCTCAGTCTCCTCTCTGGTCAGACAGGGGCTACCCAGGACCCCGTGCTATCAGAGTGTTGTGACTGTGGATGGGCCATGAACAGTGCCAGTATTCAGCACCTGCTGTCCCTTGTGGGGAGGGGTGGGACTGTGCCTGTGGCCACTGGGGAGTCACCGGGAATGGGAGGGCAGGGGGCAAGCAGAAGCCCAGGAAGATGAGCTGGGAAACTCTGTGGCCAGGGAGAGGCAAGGAGTGTCCATCTGCTGTCCTCCCCACCAGCCTCCCCCTGGAGGCTGGAGATCCCACCTGTCATGCCTTTTAGACGAGGCCTTTGGAGGCCTGCTCATGCCATCAGCCCTTTGGCCACGCCCCCTCTGCCGGCCACACCCCCTCCTGCCAGTCAACACCTGGATCCCCAGAGCGCAGTTAGGCAGCCGGTCTGCCTCCGACGCCCTCCTGCTGCCCTCTCCGGGGGCGGGGGTGGGGATGGGGGCTCAGTCACTGGAGACGATGAGCAGCTGTGGGGACCATGGGGAGTGGGCGGAGGCGCTCCACCCGCTGGCCACTCGTTCGGGGTCTGCCCCAGGTTTGGGGCCAGCGGAAGGTCCTGCCCCCTCCAGCCTCGCGCCCATCCTGGCCTCTCCGCCCTGAGGTGCTGGGTCCCTGGGCCACAAGCCGCAGGCCTCAGCTGGACTCCTGCTGCTGGGCATGGCTCACTGGGACCCCGATTCCACCTCTGTGACAGGGGGGCCACCTGGGCTGGCTCCCACGAGGAGCCGTTGCAGTGCAGGGTTGTGGCATGGGCTCCCTCCCAGTGTCCCCTTCTCAGATCAGTGCCACATAAGCCCTGTCCCTGGAGACCAATCGGAGCTGCGCCCCCTGCTGGCGGGGCTTCCCTGGGGATCCTAGTGACCTCCTCTGTGGTGGCCCCTGTCCCCGCTTGCAGGGTTTTAGTCTGATTTAGGGCCTGTATTCCAGGCCCAGGTCTCCCACCCTGCCCACTTGGCCTCATATGAGCGTATTTTGATATAATATGATATGATATGATAGCGCATTTTATGTTCTCTGCAGTATTTCACTGTTTAATTCAATTAAATGAAAAATGTACGGAAGTCTTAAAGCAGGAGGGTGGGTTGCCCTTTGGAAGAACACTCACTCAGTCGTCTGGAAACTTCCTAGGAGGTGGGATGAAAAGGCAGGAACCAGGGGAGGAGGGGAAGAGGGCCTGCCCAAGCCCCCGGAGCAGAGACGAGACTCGAGCCTAGAAACTAGGGTGGCCAATGACAGGGCCTGTGTCCTCAGCCCCTGTCGGCCTGCCCATGGTTGGTCCACCCCTCCCCCACCGTGAAGAATTGCAAGGCTTGGCTTTGTTTGGCAGGGCTGGCTGCCCAGGGCCTGGAGAATGCTTGGCAAGTGCTCCAGCCCCGAGCCACACCCCTGTCCCCAAGACCTGGGTGGGTATAAGCTGCATGCAGAGCCTCTGCGTCCGGGGACAGAGCCTGTGCTCACAGCTTCTGTGGTAGTGGAAGATCACAGTCAAACGTTACCTTAGCTCATACCACTGCCCGGTCATTAAGAAGTCACGTGCCCTCCTCTGGGACAGCGGAAGGAGGGAGCCGGGACTCCGGTGAGCGCACCACCATCCCTCCGTGTGGTTAGAATGAAGAAGGCTGTAAAGCTGGCCTGTGAGTGTCCTTCTGTAGTGTAAGGCCAGGGGCTCATGGGCTGTGTCCAGGCCTTGGGAAATGTAATGGGAAATCCCAGAGAGGAAGCCCTGGAGGGAGGCTGAGAGCCCTGGAACCAGCCAGGACCAGCCTCACATGGCACTTCCGCGCTGAGCCATCTTGAGCAGAGGCTGGCGCTTTTCTGGGCCTCCGTTTCCCTATCTATTAAGTGGGAGGATGGGCAGTTGCTATGTCCTCATGTTTGGTGTATTAAACTCATCAGCTTCTATGTTGAGGGACGGTGGGTATGGATCAGGAGTTTTACAAGTGTCACTCAAAATGCTGGTTATTAGCTTCCACTGTTTACAGCCCATTGTTAGAGTCTGTAAACAAGTCAGCATGGAGCCTGGTATTTTGCCAGGGGGAGTGGTTTGTGAAGTGACGGCCAGCGAGCCATTAAGTGTGGAGATTTCTTATTGGTTGACTGATGTATCTAGTTTATGTTAATTAAGATAAGCTGTGTGGAATGTATAAATACCCCTCCTGTCCTACAATAAACGGCTCCCACTCCTGCTGTATCAACGTACACAAGTTGTTCGTCACCCCCCAGTTATTTTGCTGCAGCCAGACTGAGGCAGCCCATATCAGTTTTAATAAGAAAACAACAGAGCATGAATGCTGTTAACCTCCCCAGTATAAAGCAGAATCACCCAACCAGCACTCACTGGGGACCAGCCACCAGCCCTCACTCTTTCCCAGAGCATCATTGGTGCCTATGGCCCAAGGCAGATAACCGGAAACAGCAGTGGAGCTTTTTACAATTTCGTTTGGAAAAAATGGAAACAAACTTGGAGTGTTTAAGAGAATGGAGACATTCACATCTGATTATTTTTTTTAACCAAGTGTTCATTTCATTGAGATTAAAAAAAAAAAAAAGTTAATGAGCCAGTGCGGTGGCCCACGCCTGTCATCCCAGAGGCTCAGGAGGCTGAGGCAGGAGGATCCTGAGTTCCAAGCCAGCCTCAGCAACTTAGCAAGGCCCCGAGCAACTCAGTGAGCCCCTGTCTCTAAATAAAATACAAGAAAGGGCTGAGGATGGGGTTCAGTGGTTGAGTGCTCCTAGGTTCAATCCCCCGTACCAAAAAAAAAAAAAAAAAAAAGTCAAAAACTTAATGAAACGATTTAAAGGAAAACAAACTTGGGTGCTGTCCACGGACAACAGTGGTTGAAGCAGCCGGGGCCCGGGAGGGAAGGGCCCTCCGCATGCTGCAGAGGGCAGAGTAGAGGCTCCACATGATCTGCGTCTTGTAAAGAGGGGATAATTTGAAGCCAGCCACTTGGGGATTCAGCAAAAATGCCGAGGGGGGCAGGTTCTATATGGTCAGCCGCGCCAAGCACTGGCCTCAAAAAGAAAGGCCACGGGACGGGGAGTTCCCCAGGCCTGGACTGCTCACAGCTCTTCCAACAACAAGCACGTGGGACTTATAGAGAGAAACACCTCACAAGAGGCCGATTCGGGATCTTCTTTTCCTATAGTCATCCCTTTAATTTCTCTTGTCTCATTGCTCTGGCCAGTGTTTCAAGATCTATGTTGAACAGAAGTGGTGACAGAGGGAGTCTTGGTCCAGTTTTTGGAGGGAAGGCCTTCCATTTGTCTCCGTTTGGGATGAGGTTGGCCTGGGGCTCAGCGTGGATGGCCTTGGCCATGGTGACATCTGTCCCTGGTGTCCCCGTTTTCTAGGGTCTTGAACAGGGAGGGCGCTGTGTTTTGTTGAATGCTTTTCCTGCGTCTGTTGAGATGATCGCTCGGTTCTTCTCTTTAAGTCCATGGACGGGACGAGTTAAAAGAAAGAAATTAATTTGAAGCAAATACGATGACTTTAACTCCCCGGGGGAAAGAGGGGGACGCTGTAGCCACCAGCTGCCCCCGGCCTGACCCTGGCCGGGCCTTCAGATCAGGGTGGTGGCTGCCGAGGGCCCCGAGGCTGGGCCACAGCTTCCTGAGCAGCTTCTCCGCCCAGCAAAGAGCCAGCGGGCTGCTGGGACCAAGGGAGCCTTCCAGAACCCCATGGAAGGTTCTGGAACTGGGTGAAGGCCAGGAAAGAGGGCCCAAGCCAGAGTCCCCGCAGGTGGTACCGTCATGGGCATCAGAGAACCTCCTTCTTCCAGGCGACCGACTCTCAGCCGTCCCCACGGTGAGGTCTGGATTCTTACCAGGTCCCCAGGGTCCCCGCGGCACCCCCACGGCACCCCCACCCCTGCTGGTAAAGATGCACCGTGTCTCCTTCCGAATTCTGGGGTGAACCCCGCGATTCTGCACCCTCCTGCACAGCCGTTCTGAACCTCCACGTGTGACGCTCCTCCGTGACATCGGAGGGAGGTACCAAGAACGTCCCGGGAACCTGCCCCTGCCGTGCTCGGGCCCCGCGGCTCTGGAGGGCCCCCAGGAGCGGCCAGGGGACCCCGGCCTCGGTGGAGCCACCGTGAAGGTGATGGCTGCAGAGAGGCAGCAGAGGGGGGCGCTGAGCAGAGATGCGGCTGCTGCCACCGTGTCACCGTCTGCGGCTGCCGATTCCAAACCCGCGAGCGATTCCTGGCAGGTTCTGAATCAAACTAAATATAGGACCCGAGTCTCGTCCCTGGAAAACTCGGGCAGAGTCAGACGGCGCAGCCATCCCTGGTGTTTCCCGGGAAGCTTGTCGGGAGTCTGGGCTCTCAATGGGACACACAGATGTCCAGCAGGACGCATGAAGGCCACCACAGGGTGGACAGTCCCCTCCTAGCTCACCGCCCGCCCCCTGATGAGTCCCATCTATCCTCAGAAGACCCCCGGGCAGCCCATCAACCAGACCCTCCACTCCCCACGCGCCCCGCGGGCCGGGCTCACGTGTTCCATGGCACAGACGAGAGGCTGAGACGGCAGGACCCTCCCGGGCTGCCCCCCACCCCTGGCCTGCCTCCCTCCTGTCTGTCAGACGGGGCTGGCACGAAGGGCCAAGGACGAGTCCCACAAGCCCAGCACCCCCTCTCTAGGCAGCACGGAGGGACTTGAATAGGGGACTGTGCTGGGGTCCCCTGGCTGAGGAATGACCACAGAGCAACAAGTGGCCAGGGATGACAGGGACAAGCCATGGGGGCCGTGTTCCAGGCGGGATGAGGCGTGAGTAAAGGTGTAGAGGGGACAGCATGACTCCTGAGAGGCCGGGGCGGTGCAGGGTCACAGCAGGCAATGGGGAGCCATGGCAGGCTTGAGAGCAGGGTAGCTGCACCAGGGTGTTGGTTTGGGAACAATTTCTGGGAACAGGAAGGGGAGGAAGTGGGAGGGCAGTGGGGCCAGCGAGGGGCATCTCAACGTCCAGGTCGGGATGGGGGTGGGAGAGAGTCGGCAGGGACACTTCAGAGATTGAGCAGCCTGGGACAGGTGGGCCCTGGGCCCAGGAAGCCTCGAATGACCCGGGAAGCAGGTGCTGGACGGAGGGGGACACTCTCCAGATGGAGGTGTGTCGAGCGTGAGCTCTCCTGAGCGATGTCCACCTGCTGCCCTGTCCACCTGGGAAGTCGCCTCCAGTTTTCAGCAAACATGAGACGGGGCTCCTGCCCCACCTCCCCCTGTCTAAGGAGGCCGCCCCTCCCCTCGGGTGTCCCCTTCCCTGCAGGCCACCGGCTCTGATGGTGGCACGTGCCACAGTTAGTGACTCCTGCCGTCCTGGTCCTGCTGACTCCCGGTCCCTCGGGGACAGCCGGGTGCTCCCTGCTCTGGGTCCCTTCTGCCTGGCCAGGCCTCCTGCTGCCCTGGAACAGAGAAGGTTCCTGAAGACGCTTCCTGACGCGGCGCAGCCATCGGGAAAGAAACACCCCCACAGCCCGGCCACCACCTGGGCCACCACCAGGGTCACCACCTGGGCCACCACCAGGGTCACCACCTGGGCCACCACCGGGGTCACCACCAGGGTCACCAGCTTTGATGGAACTCGCTGGTCCTCCTTAAACTCACAGACAGGGACAGCAGCACCGACCTCTGAACCACCCTGCTAGGGAGGGATGGGGGTGCCAGGTCTAGAAGCCTGGGGTGGAGACTGGTGTCCTCCCCACTGTAGCAGGAGGACAGCAGGGAGAGGCCCCGCCACCCGGGGCCGGGGGTGCAGCTGGGAGGGAGGAGAGGGCAGGGGCCTGCTGGAGCCAGAGGCCGAACCCCGGAGGCCGAACCCCAGAGGCCTGTGCGTTCCCGGGCGATCCCAGTCGGGGACACCAGTCCTGAGCTCAGCAGGTCAGAGGTCCTGCCGGTGGCCAGCACCCTCTTCCCTCCCCACAGGGCCCTCCAGGGGACTGTGTGGCCCCGATACAGGAGGTCCACATCCTGCGTCATGCTGCGATGTCCACTGTCTTGCACTGTCACTGCCCCTGGGAGGGGTCGTGGCCGCCGTCCCTGAGGCTGGGTGCCACAGGTGAGGCCGAGGGCGGTCAGCGTGAGGGCTCCTCGGCCACGCCACAAGGGCTCCGCATCACCATCTCCCCAGCTCCATGCCTGGACTGTCCACGTCTGAGCCCCGCAGCAGCATGCCCAGGTCCACACCCATCTCTGGAGAGGGACAGGCGGTGGGGCCAGGCAGTCCCTGAGCAGGCTCAGAGCCCCGCTGGGAGGACCCTGGGGGGCCTCTGGGAGCCTGTGGCCAGAGGGCAGAGTCAGGGCCTGGGGTGGTGGCCGTGGGCAGGGAGGCCTGGCCGTAATAAGGCACTCTCCAGCTGCCCACCAGCAGGGGCTCGGCCAGGGGTTTGATCTGTGTGGCTGGACGGGGGGACAGTGGTGGTGTCTGCTGAGATTCAGATCAAAGGACCAACAGAGGGTAACAGAGCAGCCAGGGCCACCTACACCACCATCTCCCCCTCCCACCCTGGCCCTGCAGTCGACAGAGCAGGTTCCACAGTCCCCTGTCCACCCGCCCTGCATCCTGGGCCTGTCCACCCCACACCCCCTCAGTCCTCCCTCCAGCTAATCCTTAGCCACCCCACTCCTCCACCACCCCACTCCTCCGTCGGTCACTCGTCCTGCCTCCACCCAGCCTCCGGGCCTCCACCCAGCCTCCAGGCCCCCACCCCAGCCTCCAGGCCTCCACCCAGCCTCTGGGCCTCCTGTGGCGCTCCTTCTGCCCGCTGCTCTCCCCTGCCTCTCTGCACCTTGCTGACTGATGCTTCGGGTCCCCACTAGGACCCAACTCTCCCCAGGAAGCCTTCTCAAGCCCAGCACCAGGAACGTGGCCCATGGACGCCCACGGCCCTGGCTTCCCCTTTCTGTGGCTTGCCACACTGTCCCTTTCGTGGTCACAGGCACTTCCCTGCCCTGGAGGATGCAGAGCCCAGTGCGGAGCGAGTGGAGGCCCGGAGGGAGGCTGGCCCTCAGATCACAGGACGGGAGGCTCGACAGGGAGGCTCGGCAGGGAGGCTCGGCCAGGCAGCAGTCAGCCTGGGGCGAGGGGGGTGCGAGGGCTTCGGGGAGGTGGTGGCCCTGGGCAGTGGCTGAGGTGGGGCTCTGAGGGCTCAGGAGCCCAAGCAGGGACTCAGAGTGGCTCAGGGAGGGGAGGTGTGGAGGAATGTCCCCAGGACCAGGGGCTGCGGGAAGTGACGAGGGAGCAGGACTCAGGGAGGGGACACTGAGGCAGAGTCGGAAACCCCCTGAGGTGAGGGACAGGCAGCCCTCGGGACAGCCCACCCAGGTGCCCCAGGCCACACGTGCCCAGTGAGTGCAGGAGGCACAGGACGAACGTCCAGGCCTTGGTCTGCCCCTGAGGAGGACAGACCAGGGTGGGCAGCTGGCTCCCTGTCTCCTGGGAAGTGGTCGTGGTCACGGCCTCCGTGGAGCTGGCCCAGTCCGAGGCCGCTGCTTCCGGAGGGGCCGGCCCTGGCTCCGGCTCCAGGGGTGACGCACAGCAGCCAGCTCCGGCGCCTGCCGCTCCCCCGACACCAGGGCCTGGGAGGAGTGGGACCCTGGGGCCTGAAGGAGCCAGAGCCACCGTGTCCTCTGAAGGCTCGGCTCCGAAAGGACCCATGTCCCTGCAAGACCAGGCAGGGGCAGCAGGGGACACACCAGCAGCCCCCGGCCTCCCCGAGATGCAGCCAGGAGTCAGCCAGCGCTGCCCTGTCCTGGGCGGGGCTGTCCCCAGTCCTGGAGCACAGAGTCCTTCAGGGGCAGGGTCTCTGCTGTGTCCTCTGTCTGAACAGCTGGCCGGGCAGGGCTGGACAGGGCTGGACAGGGCTGGACAGGGCAGGGCAGGGCAGGGCCGGGCTGGTCTATGTGGAGACGGAGGAGCCAGATCAACAGCTGCGCAGGTGAACGCGGATGCAGACGCGGACGGCTCCTGTTACTGAGCTGTCTCCAGGTGCCCTGGGCTGACCCTGTCCTCCCGAACACAGGCTGGGTTCCTGACCTCCAGCACCTCAGCATGGGGCAGGCCTGAGGACGGGGAATTTAAAGAGGTCACTAAGTAAAAATGACACCTTTATTAAAGTGGCTCCTAATCCAATCTGTCCTTATCACCAAAGGGGACAGGGATACGGGCATGAGCAGAGGGGGGCCAAGAGAAGACACGGGAGAAGGTGCCCTCTGCAATCCTCAGAGGAAATCAGTCCCCACATGCTGGTAGCAGGCCTTCCCTGGCCCCTGGGGCCCAGCCCAGGATTCCTTGTTCTGCATGTCAAAGTGGCCAGCTCACAGGGTCGTGACGCAGGCTTGCGGTTTCATGTTTATCTGCCTCAGACATATGTGCCTTTTTGGGAACATCTTGGCCTTCTCGGAGCTTCCTGATAAGGGACGGTCACTGTAACCCAAGAGTAGCAGGTGTTATTCCTCCCCTGTTTTGGCTAAATTTCCACTGCAGCTATAGAAAGTATATAAGGGAACAAACTTGGATAATAAACGGCACACATGCCTCCTCCTGGATGAAGAACCTTGGTGTCCTGTGTATTTTTTTTTTTTTTAACCTTGAGGTCCCTCGCCGGACTCGGTTCCTGAGGCCGGACGTGGCACCCACAGGGTCTTGATCTCGGACTTTTGGCCTCCAGAATTGTGAGAAAGTTAATCTCTCTGGGTTCTGTTACTTTGTTACAGCAGCCTTAGCAAACTAATACTCCAGGCGGTGCCAGGGTTTCTCTCTCTCTTCAAAAGGAGCATCGCTTTTTCTAGGCCTGTGAGTATTGTTCTTTAAGCATAATGTGCCTAGAGCTGCTGCAGCCATTTTGTCACCATGAGGCAAGCAAGAATTAACAGAAAGAGCAAGGGAACAAGGGCCATTGACGACATCACTGAGCCATCAATGAGTCACTCTAGCTCTGGACTTCCCTTGACATAAGAAAAGGAAATCTCCTTTCTGTTGAGGCCACTTGGAGTGGGGCTTTTGATGTGCATCCACATTGGTGTTCACCTAGGGAGGGATGCAGGCCTCAGTCACAACTCCAGGAGGCTCAGGGGAGCGGAGCCACACAGATCACATGGGGACACAGAGGAGTGGGGTGCCGAGACTCAAGCTGAAGCCCCTGGGCTACGTCAGGCTGCCTGGGCCCTGAGATTTTTGGATGGGACAAGACCCCTGTAATCTGGAGTGACAAGGCCCCCCACACTGCCACCAGAGCCAAGAGGACCTGGGGGATGAAGCCAGAGCCAAGTAGTGGCCAACTGTGGGGAGCATCGAGGACCAGAGAGCGCAGATCCCGAGTCAGAGAGCGAGGGACTCTGCCGCGGGCTCGCGGGCTCGGGGGAGGCTGCCTCGGGAGGCCGGTTTCCCGTCAGCCTGAGGATCCACCAGAGGTGGTCGGTGGAGACGTCCTGCTCCCAGCCTCCCTCTTCCCGTCCTCCCGCCCGGCTCTCCCACCTGGAGCCGCAGCAGCTGTTGGTAATCACCTCTGGATGAGGCCTCTGTCCCAGGTAGCAGAGCGGCTCAACCCAAGAGCCCCACAAGCACGACTGGAATTCAGGGAAGGGTCCCTGGGGTCCTCTGCTCAGCCTGCCAGGACCACCAGCCTCCTCTCTCTCCAGTCCGTCTGGCTGGACTGCGCGGGGCCCGGCTGCGAGGAGCCAGCTGTGGCTGGAGACGACCATCGCCCTCCTCCTTCCGGTTGCCAGCCCCTGGGCCTGGTTTCATTCGCCAGGGCGATCCTCCTGCCTGGTGGGTGGCCTGTCCCCAAAGAGGAAACTGAGGTTCAGAGTGGTGAGATCACTTCCCCCAGCCAGCGTGGGACAGCGGGCGGCACCGCGGACCTCTCTCCACCCGGAGGAGCCTGCGCTGTCCCCTCCCCCACGCCCACTGGATAGCGGCTGCTTGATCCTGCTGAACCTGAACCACGCAGAGGGTCCAAGTCACCAGCGGGTCGCCAAGTACTGCAGTTAGCTGTGGGTCCTCTGCGTGTGAGACGCTGGGCGCGGCACTGGGTGTTGAGCACCCTCCTAGGGACTTGCGGGTCGTCTTAGTGCAGCGAAGGCTCTGGGAAGTCCCAGACAAGGACACCTGTGTGACTGAGTCCAACTCCCGGGTTCTGGGGTCAGGCTTTCTCTTAAGAGCCCGGTGACGCAGGGACACTGTAGCATCTACTGTGGGGCGAGGACAGTCTAGAGAGGGGGAGGGCTGGGGAGGTCCTCCCCGGGCCACCCAAAGCCACTTCCTCCCAGAGGGGCACAGGGCTGGCAGAGGGCACAGGGGACTAGCCTCAGACTTGGGGCCTGTGTTGGTGCGCTCTGGCCGCGGTGACAAACACCTGGGGAAAGCCACCCAGAGGGGGAGAGACCGTGTGGGGCTCATGGTGTCCAAGGTTCAGCCTGCGGTTGGCCTGGGGGCCGACCACCCGGTCCCTTCAGTGGGCGCAGGGTCTCGGGGAGGCGGCCTGCTGTGGTCTGAGCATCTCCCCAAAGTCCCCGATCCTGAGTGTGACCCCAGAGCCACGGCATTGGGGTGTGGCCTGAGGAGGGGGGTCAGGAGGATCCGCCCTCCTAATGGATCTCACAGCCCTCATAAAAGGGCCACCCAGCACCGGAACTCCATCCTCCCGACTCAACAGTCACCTACGGTATACACGTGTCATTATTGTACTGTAAGTGTATACAGTTGTGCCAACTAAGAATCTAAATTAGCATTTGAACCCATGAGACAAAGGGGTTGAGGCTGTGGGTTAGCCTTCGCTCACGTCCGCCTTCTCTCGCCCTGCCCAGGGACGAGGCAGGAAGGCCCTCCTCAGATGCTGGCACCCTTGACCTTGAACTTCCCGCCTCCAGAACCACAGCCCAATACATGTCTGTTCACTATAAACTACCCAGTGTCAGGTGTTCTGTGATAGCAACAGAAAAACAGAGAAGAGCCTGTGGTATTGCCCAAACTCAGCTTTCCAGCTATTTCTGCACCCCCACCCTCCACAGAGCCCCTGGCAGCTCATGCCCTTGGTCATTCATTCTTGCAGCGCTGGTTTAGGATCTCATCTGCTGGACCCTGAATCAGGAGGGAGCACCACAATCCTTATCCCCATCACGTTCTTCCCCACCCCAGTGCCTTTGCACAAACTATCATCTGCCTCAAATACCAATAACTGTTAAGGTCTGTAAACAAGTCAGGATGGCACCTGGCATTTTGCCAGGGGGAGTGGTCTGTGAGGTGGTGCCAGCGAGCCATTAAGTGTGGAGATTCCTGATGGGTTGACTGCTGTATCTAGTTTATGCTAATTAAGATAAGCTGTGTGGAATGTATATATACCCCTCCTGTCCTACAATAAACGGCTCCCACTCCTGCTGTATCAATGTACGCAAGTTGTTCGTCACTCCCCGGTTATTTTGCTGCAGCCAGACTGTAGCAAATAACCTCTTCTCTTGCACTACTCACCTGCAGGTCTCTGGTGCCCTCTTCTCTGGGGATCATTTCAATGCCCTGGACACAAGGAGGTGAGAGCGTCCAGCTTCTTCTGCCCTATCATCTGTGGGGCTTCCCAAAGGTATTGATACGTCTTGATTCAACCCTCCATCCCAAACGCTTGGTTGAAAGAATGAGCGTGAGCAGGACTCGGCAGCTGTCATCTGGGGGTGACCCGCCCGTGGCTCGTGGTGTCCTGGCCACAGCATCCAGCTGGGATGGACTGCAGCAATGTCCCCTGGAGAACCAGATGGCCCCTCGAGAGCTGTGGTGGGTTCTCCAGACTGGAGAGGGGGCAGGAGGCCTGTGGAGGGCAGTGGGCACCGGGGAGGTGCTTCTGGCCCCGGTTAGTCTTAGCCGGAGCCACCAGCATCCCCGGTGGCCTCTGAGAACTGGGGTAACCATGGCAACGGCAGGGGAGCTGGGAGTGGAGAGGGAGGCCTGCAGCCAGGCTGGGCTCCGGGGTCACCTGCACCATCGGGGTGGGGGGCGGAGATGGTGCACCGGAGGCCAGGGTGGGGACGGGCTGTTGGAAAGGGGCGTCTGTGAGGTGCCGACTCGGGGTGAGCTGGTGCAGCCTGCTGGGTCGTGCAGCACGGAGTTCTCTGGTCTTCCCCTGGATGATCCAGGGAGAAGGACGAGGGGGAGACACAGAGCTGGACACTGCTAAGAGGGGGCGGGGCCTGGGGGTCACTGGGGGAGGGAGGGGGAGAGGGGGAAGGGGAGGGGAGGGGGAGAGGGGGAAGGGGAGGGGAGGGGGAGAGGGGGAAGGGGAGGGGAGGGGGAGGGGGAGAGGGGGAAGGGGAGGGGAGGGGGAGGGGGAGAGGGAGAAGGGGAGGGGAGGGGGAGGGGGAGAGGGGAGGGGGAAGGGGAGAGGGGAGGGGGAAGGGGAGGGGGAGAGGGGAGGGGGAAGGGGAGGGGGAGAGGGGGAAGGGGAGGGGAGGGGGAGGGGGAGAGGGGAGGGGGAAGGGGAGGGGGAGAGGGGAGGGGGAAGGGGAAACAGAGGGGTGGTGGAGGGGGAGGCTGGACTTCCAGGGCTTCCTTTCCCCAAATATAAGCTGCCACCAGCCCACTTGGTCCTTGCTCATGTCCCTCATCCTAGAATCCCTTCCCAGTCTGTGACTTCCCTGGGTCTGTCTCAAACAGAATGATGTGCGATGGCTGAGGCCTCAGGCTCTGGGCTCTGTCTGTCTCCATCCAGATCCTGACTCTGCTTGGCACGGACTTTGTGACCTTGGGGAGCTCGTTGGGCCTCTCTGAACCTCAGTCTCTTCGTCTGTAAGTGGGGGATGATAACAGTGCCCACCCCCGTTGGGAAGATGAAGCTCAGCCTGACGTGGCGACCTCCGGTGACCGTCATCATCGTTCACCTTTGCACCCGAGGCATCCACCTGTTCTCCAGCTGACCTGCACGGAACCTCCTTCTTCACTCTCCACCCAAGTCCTCCAGGGCCACCCACCCAGCCTGGCCCACGCTTCATGGGAGGACTGTTGCTGAAAAACAAATCAACCCCAATTTATGGCACAGAGCATCCCCCACAGCTCTGCGGGTCAGGGGTTCCTGGCGTCTGGCCAGGTTGGTGGGGTTGGGTTTTCTCGGGGGTGACAGTCGGGAGTCGGCTGGGCTGTGGCCTCATCCAGAGGCTGAACTGGGGCCAAAGGGCTGTTCCCAAGATGGCGCCCTCCCATGGCTGTGGGCTGGGGGCCTGGGTTCCTCACCAGGGCAACCTCTTGTGAGGCATTGGGCCTCCCCAGAGTGTTACCGGAGACAGCGAGGAGAAGCCAAAAGGCCTTTGATGTCCTGGTCCCAGGAGCTGTACACTGTCACCGCTGCCACTGCTACTCATTCACTGGAACGGCACCCGTCAGTCCAGCCTGCCCTCGAGGGGAAGGGAGCTCGGCTCTGCCTAAAGGCAAGAGGCAAACGACGGCCGGGTGCAGTGGCACACACCTGTCATCCCAGCAGCTGGGGAGGCTGAGGCAGGAGGATCGCGAGTTCAAAGCCAGCCTCAACAACAGTGAGGCGCTAAGCAGCTCAGTGAGACCTTGTCTCTAAATAAATATAAAACAGGGCTGGGGAGGGGGCCCAGGGGTGAGTGCCCCTGAGTTCCATCCCTGGTGCCAAAAAAAGAAAAAAAGAGTCCGACAACGTGAGGGCTTCTTCTTCAACATGCCCAGGGAAGGTCTGAATTAGAGGCCTGCACACCGCCTCACCCTGTGCCCCTCCCCAGGCACAGGCCCAGGCCCTGGTCCCACCACAGGGTCATGGTGGGAGCGCTGTCCCCCAGACCACAGCCCTCTCCCTGAGATCCCAGCTGCTTCGTCTGCAACACGGGGGCCCAGCTGGAGCCCCCCGTGAGAGCTGCAGTGAGGACCGGCTGGAGGCAGGACCCCGGGTACAGGAGGTGCCAGTGACCTCGGAGGGGATGTCTAGCATGGCATGCTGCACACAGTAGGTGGTCCATAAATGTCTGCTGCCGACTGTCCACAGCTGCTGTCTGATGCCTGCCGGCTGAGGGGACGGGATCCAGCAGGAGGCTGCTGGCGGGAAAATGAGAAAGACCAGGAAAACAGCCCCCCGAGGCGGACGCTCCTCTGCTGCCCCCCGCCCCCGTGGCCCTGGCTCCCTGCCCTGGCTCCCTGCCCTGGTGGCCGTCCTTTCTCTGCAGCGGGGCCCAAGCCCAGGCAGGGAGAGGGGCCTCCAGGGCCAGGCGGCCTCTTCCCAGGGTGCCAGAGCCCCAGGCAACCAGGGGACTGGGCCTGGGTCTCCCCAGGTCATGAGCTGACCCCGCCCTGCCCAGGTCATTGTCAGCCTGGGGGCGCGTGGCCTTGGGGGCTCTGTCACACGGCATTGCCTGTGCGTCCAGCTTCACGGGCGGCCTGATGGGTGGCCCTCTATGTAGGGGGAGCGGGACCTAGAGGACTGGGGTCAGAGCGTCCCCCAGTGCTCCCTCGGGGACGGTGAAGGAAGGAGGACCCTGGGTTCGGTCCTTCACTCCACCCAGAGGCCACGGCAGGACCTCTGCTGGGGGCAGGACTTGACCTCCGTCTGTCTGCGTCCTGTCTGCGGGGGATCTTCAGATCCCGCCCCGGAACACAGGACGCTGCTGGAAGCCACCTCGGCTCCTCAGCCGGCCCTTCCTGGCTGGTGCTGGCTGGCCTCCTCCCTCCCCCGCGTGACGTCACCCTGGGACCCTGGGAGTGCCCAGCAGACCCAGCGGCTTCACCCCACCCCCGCTTCAGCTGGGCAACTCCGGAGGACCCTCGCTTCCCCTGACCGGCCGCTCATCGGTCCTCTGCCCCCCCAGCAGGCCTGGGCTGTCCCCCTCACTGTCCCCAAGTCCCCTGCATGGATGGCTTTTACATGTCTGTCTCCTCTGCCAGCTGGGGGCTTCCTGAGCCCCCCTCACGGCCCCAGCTCTGCCACTGACGGACCCCGAGACCTCGGGAACAAACTGCTTCGTGCCTCAGTGTCCCCACCTGAAGGTGGGGAAAGCTCAGGGGGGACCGGGACTCACCTGGTCACACACAAGTTGATTAGAACAGTGACGGGAGGTCACAGGTGCTGGCCCAGGGCCGGGCCTCGGCAGCAGCCGCAGAGGCAGGTGGATCTGTGGTGGCCCTGGTGCCTACCACTCTGCCTGGCACACAGGGGTCTCCGGCAGGGCGCTAGCTCTGCTCACAAAGGCGCCCGGCCCAGAGCGTCTCTCCCTGGTCCATCGATCCTCCATTTGGGGTCCACAGGGTGCCAGGTTCGGGTCCAGGTGCAGGGAGGAAGCAGTGAGCAGGACAACCCCTGGGAGAGCCCGTCGCTGTGCGGCATCAGGCAGGACTGGTGGCAAGAGGGTCGCCACTCCAGACGGGCAACCTGAGTTGTGCTGTGTGCAAAGGTGACCTCTATGGGAAGCCTTGCCAGAGAGGGGGCAGTGGTCCACGTAGCTCTGTGGGAAGAGCATCGCGGTCAGGAGACAGCAGGTGCAAGGGCCCTGAGGCCAGGCATCGGAGGGAAGTCCAAGGAGCCAGCCTGGCTGCAGCAGGGGAGAGAAGGAGGGGGTGGTATGAGGCCGTGGCAGGGACAGATGGGGTCAGGGCCCAGGAGCGCTGCGGTCTTTGCCCTTTGATTTCTGAGCCCAGTGGTAAAATATGGGGTCCCTTCATGGGGTGGCCTCATACCTAATAAACGCTGAAGTTGATATTCCTTCCCACGATCCATGAGCTTCATAATACAGGGGCCCACCTGTGAGAGCCACCATTATACGGCCAGGGCGTGCCTCACGCAGCTGATGGCCCACGGCAGGACCCTGTGTGTGTGTGTATGTGTGTGTGTGTGTGTGTGTGTGTGTGTGTGATGTGCCACACACACACACACATGTACCTATTTCCGTGTGCATGTGTACCTACGTAACCACGTATGTCTGCTTTTCGGTGTCGGTCAAGCTGTCCACGACACTGAGTTGTCCCCCACCCCCACCCTGAACTGTGGAGCGGATGATGGAGACCTTGGGTCTGAGGGCTCCTTCCCAGAACGTGGCCTGTCTCTGACAACAGTGGTCAGGCCGGCCACCATCTCCTTGGCTGGGAGGAGGCGCTGGGGAGATTTCCCCTTTAGAGGACGGGCCTCTGACTGAAGCTTTGTTGAAGTGACATCCACTGACCGTCTGGCCCCTCCTCTCCCTCCTTAGGTGCCGACGGAGCCCCGACCAGGCACCAGGCACTGAGTGGCACAGACGAGGCCTCTCCACGGTGGCTGGTGTGCGTGGAGGGGAGCGGCGAGTCCCACGTGATCATCTGAGCAGACCCAAGGTCCTGCGGCCTCTTAAACCAGAGAGCGACTAAGCGAAGGTGCTCGTGCGCTCGGGAGCTCGGTTTCTGCTGGGGAAGCGTTTCTGCAAACTGCTCCGGGGACGTTGGCCCTCACGGTTGGCTCCCGCTCCTCTGTAACTGGGATGAATCAGGCGGAGCTGCCCCTGGTTTATTGGAGCTTTACGTATTTGGAACAAAAACCCAGGAGCCGGCGGGCAGCAGCAGACCACAGGAAACCTAGGGGAGAGGAGCTGGGGCGAGGTGGGCTGGGGGCTCCCTGGCCCTGGTCACCGTGAACAGCTGGTGAACTTGGCTGAGACACCGACCCTCTCTGGTCCTGGAGGCTCCTGCTCTGGATGAGATGGCTCTTGATGGTTGAGGGGACTCTCCTGCCCCTCTCCTTCCCCCACTAGCTCTCCGCCCTCCTCTCCGGCTCCAGGGAGACACCCGGGTGGGGAGGAGCAGCCCCGTGGGGACCCGCAGAAGTCAGGACAGGGGCCCGCAGCGCTCGTTAGTGCGAGAGCAAGACGTCTCTGGATGGTGTTGGTGACAGGTCTCGGGGGTCAGTGGACACACCGGCACACGAACGAGCTGTTCCCATTAAGTGAGTCAGGCGAGACGTGGACATTAATTTGAGTGAGTGAGTCAGCCTCGCTCTGGGGGAAAAAAAAGATGCTATTAAGCCAAATGGACGGGTCCCAACACACGCAGGGGCACGCAGGGACACGTGCCATCACACAGACACACGTGCCCAGACCCATGCACACACACACACACACACACAGGGCTAGCCGGTCACCACGGCTCCCTCCACGTGGGGCCTGGGGCGTGGAGAGGGTCTGGGCTTCCTCAGGTGTGGGCTGTTCTTGGTCTTAAGGGACCAGGCAGCCAGACCAAGTGGGGAAGTGTCCTGCGTCCTGGAGGCAGATGGCCCAAGTCTGAATTGCCGCTCTGCCACTAGCTGGTGACCTTGATCTAACGACCCTGCTATTCCGTGCCTCGATTTCCCCATCTGCAACAGGGGGCTGAGGGTGGTCTCCAGGAGCACCCAGCTCCCGGCAGTGCCAGGTGCGGCCACGTCAGCCACTTCGGGGGCTGGTGGGGACTGAGTGCCACCAACCCTCTGTGCCTCTGCTCTGGGACGGGAGCACAGGTCACGCCTGCCATGGTGAGGACCTGAGGTGGCCTCCTTCTCCGAGCTGCCACCTCAGGGTGTGTCTAGAACACGGAGGCGAAGTGGGGTGAGGGGAGCTGGTGGCCGGGGTCCTCAGGGAGAGCCACCACCAGCGAGAGAAGGGCAGGCGCTGGTGGCCTCGCAGGTTTGGGAGCAGGACGCCTGGCCGGGGCCCTGGGGGACCTGCTGCTGCAGACCTGGGCGGAGTCCTTCCTCGGCTGGCTCTGGTGGGGACCGCCACCTGGGGGGCCCTGGCCTGCCCCTGCCTCCAGCCCCCCCCAAGGGCTTTCTCCCTCTGTGTCTCCCCGAGTGTCTGCCTCTGGGTCCGAATGTCCTCTCTCGATAAGGACACGCCAGTCCCGGGTTAGGACCTCGCCTTAGCTGGGCCTTCCGCACGGATCCTCTTCCAAATAAGGTCCGTTCACAGATGCCAGGACTTAGGGCCACCATGACCTTAGGGGACCCCCTCCATCCACAGCCACAGGGGGGGCTGGAGAGAGCGAGGGGTGGGAGCCAGCCTGCCCTACCTGGTGACAGCAGGACTGTGGGACTGCCCTTGAGATGGCCCGGCAGGGATCCAGGGTCCTGGCTCTGCTGTCTGCTACTGACTGGCGGCCAGCACAGGAGACGTGGACCTCAGAGACCAGGAGGGGACCCGTCTTCTAATCTCCCCAGCACCCTGGGGCCTGAGCACCTCGGGTGAGCGTTCCAGGGCCACTTAGCCTGGAGCAGGCAGCCCTGGTTGTATCAAGGGGACCAGAAGGTTAGCAGTCACCTGCCCTCTCTCACAAGCCATGGCCACAGCAGTCGGGACGTCCAGGGCTCTCTCTGGGTGTGGCCGCTGCCCTCCCCGTCTCGAGCAGAGGTCCTGATTTGGGCAAGAAGAAAGGTCTGACTCCCAAGTCTTCATCGGCTGCGTGGCCTTGGGTGGCCTCTCTGACTTCGTCTCCCTAAAACACGTCTCTTGCTGCACGCCTGTCCTCCTAGCTGCTCGGGAGGCCAGGAAGATGGCAAGTTCAAGGCCAGCCTGGGCAAGGGGGAAGCTGGACCCTGGGCCCCTCCCAGCAGAGAGTGTGTGTGTGTGTGTGTGTGTGTGTGTGTGTGTGAACACTCGGCCTCCCTCCAGCTCTGAGCCGGCAGCGTTCCTGGGGGCGGCGGAGGAGGGGCAGGCTCCTGCAGCCAGGCCCTGAAGGTCAGGAGCACATCCTTTCAACGTGGAGAGGGTGATCCCGGGATCTGTCAATTTATTTCTGTGAAAGTCATCGCAAAGATAAACAATTTTAATCACTCTCAGTTGTACACTTAGTGAACTGTCTTTTTTTTTTTTTTTTTTGGAAATGATTGCAAATTACCCAGAAAAGGAGACAATTCAGAAAAAAACGAAAACAGAGGGGAACACCAGGAGGCCATGATTAAACATTGGAAATGCAGCCTCCTCGGAAGAGCTGGGCTGCAAGGACACCCGGGCTGGGGTGGGGAGCTTCTACGGTGTCTAGCGTCATCTGGCAAGCTGGCCACACGTCACGCTGACCAAGCATTCTCCACGTTCCAGAGCTTTCCGCAGGTTCAAGTCACTCAGCGCCTGAGGTACCACTAAGATGCTCGTTTTAGCCAGGCACCCTGGTACAGCCTGTCATCCCGCAACTCAGGAGGCTGAGGCAGGAGGATCGTGAGTTCAAAGCCAGCCTCAGCAACTTAACAACTCAGTGAGGCCCTGTCTCTAAATAAAACACAAAATAGGGCTGGGGAGGTGGCTCAGTGGGTGAGCACCCTGCGTTCAATTCCTACCACCTGTCCCCAAAACAAAACAGATGCCCATTTTAGACAGCCCCAGAGCCTTGAAATGAGAGGCTCCAGCGGTAGGGAATGCCCCTCCCAGCAGCCAATAAGGGGAGCCGGGCCCTGGGAAGCCCCCAGCTCAATCCCCCCAGTCATAAATATCCTCCTTTCTAGTGGTTTCGGACACTTTTTAAATGGAAGACATGTTCTCCTTGAGGTCCTAAGTGCGACACCATGGTACAGACCCATGGCCAAGGCCACCTGCTCCTGCTGGAGCTGGGGAGGTGTCCTTCCCCTCCCTCGGTCCTTAGGGCCCGCGAGCCCGTCCACGACCACCCTTCTTGTCCAAATGCCGTGGAGGGCTGAGGCCCAGCAGGTAAGGGAACCGCCAGGATGAGCAGGACCGGAACCCGGGCCGTGGTCTTCTGACCCGGGGCTCTGTTCTGTTCTCCGCATCCCAGGAGATGGGTGCCCAAACCCGCACACCAGGTGTGCTGTGCCCAGGAGCTGGGCCACAGCGCCGCCCGCTCGGCATGGCCAGCTGGGCCAAGGGAGGACCTCCAGGCCAACTGAGCGGTTGGTTTGTGCGCCTGTCTCTCTCCCCAGGTTCTGGAGAAAAATAGAGTCTAAGAGCTTCCTGAAGGAGACTATTTTCAAAAGAACCCACACTTCAAGGCCACGGGAAGGCCTGGCCTCAGCCCCCAGCTCTCCAGCCACGGGCTTCCAGGAGCGATTCTTCCCCAGCTTCCCCGCGGGAACAATGAATTCTCCGCAGGTCCCTCCTGCAGCAGGAAAATGGGGCGTAGAGGCTCCTGGACAGATCACTTCCTTGGAGGTGGCCTTCTCCTTCCTCCTCTCCCTGCCCATGATTGCAAGAATATTTTGAGTGCTGTGCTCTGCAAGAGTGGCTTCATCTCCTACAGGACCAAACTCTCCGGGTTCCTCACTTCTGAAAAAAAATACCTTTTTTTTTTTTTTTTTTTTGGCTTCATCTACGTGTTTCCCAGTTGAGGGACCTCACAAGGCTACGGCGGCCAGGCTTCCTCGCCTTGGGGTCCTTGCTAGCCGTCCATTTCAACAGAGAGTGGGGCCCAAGCCTGCTGCCCTCCCAGGTGGAATTCTTTTTAAGGTGGTTAAGGATACACTGTTGGAATTTAATGATATGTCTTACTTTCATTGTATTTATTTTTACATTTCCTTCTATTTATAGTCATGGGATGCTGGTTTCCCATTTATGGTAATGATATAAGATATCTTTTTTAAAACCAGCTCCTTTAAGTAAAACAAAAAATAAAATCAGAGTTGATTTAAAGACCACTATTAAGCAGAGGCCTCAGGGGTGCACAGTGAGGGCCCAGTTCTCTGTGGAGGCAGGAGAGGCCAGAGGCCTGGGAATACTGACCTGGACTCACCTCCAGCTGGGCAGGTGGGCTGCTCCACCCTCCTTCCTCGCTCTCCCAGCCTGGTCTTCAAGCCCAGGCCCTCGGGGCTCCTTCGGGGCTCCCTCTGATGTTTCTGGCCTCTACCTCCCAAGTACCGGCTCCCTTGCTCAGGTCGACTTTTGTCCTCCTGAAGTGTCCACGGGGCCTCCCAGAGCCTCCTGCAGCAGCAGTCTGGGGGGTTTCTTAGCCGGAAGGCCAGCCTCTCCCCTTACCCTGTTTGGGCAGCTGGAGGAATGAACGGAGACCTCTTGTCTCATCCTTGCTCCTGCAGAAATCCCACTGTGAGGTTTTCTCCTCTAGGTGAGTGACGCCGTGCTCACACTGGTCCCTTGAAGAACTGGGAATGGGGGTTTTTGCTCCGTCTCCACTGTCCACTCTAGACACTCCGCCCCCATTCAACTTTCTCTGTGATCCAGTGTGTAGTGGTCACCAGGACCAGCTGTCCCTTAACTCCTTGGAGGAGCATACCTCTTTCCTGGAGTGTGGACAAGGAGAGGCAGCAACTTCCTGCTCCTCAAAACCGCCGTCCCACACCTGACACCCCCAAACCTTCACAGCCAAGACAGGAGTGGCTTCGATTCCTATCAGTCACTCACTGCTTAGTGAGAATCAGTTAGCCAAGGCCCTCCTGCAGTGTGTGTGTCTGTGTGTGTGTGTGTCTGTCTCTCCAGGGTCCACCCACAGGGAACCTTCAGAGCTTCAGAACTGTGTCACCAAGGGAAGAAGACCAGGCACCCGGAGCCTCTCTTCTGGGCAATTACAAGCCCTCTCTCTGGTGCTGCCTGCTTTGATCCTCTGGCTTGGGCAGGGCCCCACCGCAGCCTTTTAACAGAGAAGGCTCAGAGGTTAAATGTCCCTGTGAAGTCATGTGTCAGGGGAGGGGTGTTGCTGGGGCAGTAGTACACAGGAGAGACCATCAGCTCCCGGCGAACCCCCAGCCCAGTCATTTGCATCTGGTCCTTCTGCCTCCTCCCGCCGGAGCCCAGTGGCCCCGCGTTCTCGGCAAGCCCAGGAGGACCCACTCCCCAGGCTCCACCGAGGTCGCTGTGGAGGAGTCCCCCGCCCATCCTGCAGGAGGGCCCAGGGCGCCGCGTCAAAGTTCCCCCCGGAATGAATCCTTCGGGTCTGGCGTGCCACTGTCCCACTCCCCCGGTGACCTCCCCAAGCGAGGGCGGAGAGCGCGGCGGGGCCAGGGACGGGGTCGGGGCGGAGGCGGGGGAGGTGGGCAGAGGGACCCCCGGACCCGGAGCGAGGTCTGGATGCCGGCGGGAGGCGGAGGCCGAGGCTGCGGCCGGGGAGACGTGCCTGAGCGGCGGCGGCGGCGGCGGCGGGAGGGAGGCGGCGGGAGGGGCGGGAGCGCGAGGGGGCGGGACGGAGCGGGGCTGGAGGTGGGGCCGGCGGCGGCGGCGGGCGGGCGGCTGCAGCTGCCGCCGGCGTCTCGGGGGCTCCAGGCTGCGGGCGGACGCAGCACCGAGCGATCCACCGCGAAGCCGCGCGAGGCCGCCCCTGCCCGAGCCCCGGCCGCGGCCCGGAGCGAGCGTCGCCGCCGCCTCGCGCCGCGGGTCCCCGGCCGCGCCGCCACCGCCAGGCAGGCAGCGGGCGCCCTGCAAGTTGGGAGCGCGCCTCTCCGCCCGGGAAACTTTCCCCCGCGGCCGCCGGCGAGTTGGCGCGGGGTCCCGCCGCCGCTGCAAGGTAGGCGCGGCCCGCGGGGCGCTCCGTCGCTGCCTCCCCGGGGCCCGAACACCCGAGCGCGACCCCTGGGAGAGCGTTCCGTCCCGTGGGGTTTGGGGACGGGATGCGAGTCCCACGATCGTCCCGGGGAAGCCCAGGAGCCAAGTTCTACTCCAGCTAGCCTTGGAGGGGGCACGGGAGACGCACTGGCCCCGGTCCCTGTCCGGAGACCGCCCAGGATCGCGAGCTTCGCCCAGGACAGGTGCAGTACCTGCGGGGACAAGCGCTCCCGGGGGCTGAGTGGGAGCTCCCGAGAGTGGCGAGGGGTGGTGGTGGCAGGTGTGGTTTCAAGGTTCAGGGCTTCGGCCAGGGCCGTGCCCTAAGGAAAGGGATGCGCCCCGAGCCAGCCTGGAGGAGGACAGGTAGGGACAGAGACCCGGAGGGGGATCCGGCGGGGAAGATGACTGGACCCGGCCGGGGCACTGAGTGCGCGCCGCCTTTGGGGTCCCAGGCGACCAGGCAGGGCGGGGGCGCCTCGCTGTCTTCCCGCGCCCGCGTTCTTTCCTACGAGGGGTGTGCGGCGGGGGTCAGCGGAGGATCGGTGGGTGCTGCGTGGGTCGGAAGCTCGGGCTTCCCGGGGTTAGCGTGGAGGGAATGGCTCGGAGCGCCGCGGGCCACGGCGGTTCGCGCCCGCGCTGGCTCCGGGCTGGAGCGAGGTGAGTGTCCCCGCCAGGGGGCGCCCTGCCAGGCCACTCTCCCTCGGAAGGCGAGCGCCGGCGCTACCCGGGCTGAAATCGGGACACGCGGAACCCCAGCCCCACTGCCCGCAGGCTGGGCTCCAGGGCGCACCGGCACCCGCCCCAGCGGACCCGGGGAGGGGCCCCGAGCCTGAGACTCGCCTGCCGCGGTTATCACTGGACAGATCGGCTGACATCAGGTGATTTTTCCTGGGGGTCTGCAAAGGGTGAGTGAAACATTCACCCCCAGAAAAACAAAAACGAAAGAAACTTTCCGAGAACAGGAGCTAGCGTGGAGAGCGTGGCTTGGAACGTTCACTCTTTGAGGTTTCTTGAAGTTTCCAAAACCCAAACTGTGCAATGCGTCTTTCTGTAGAAGTGGCACCTTTTGTTCCTCGGATCTGGCCCGGTCTCTAGGTGTGGGCTGGGTGGGGTCTTGGGGTGGCGCCACTCTGATCCATTCCCTCCCTGGGCGCAGTCAACGGGGAGGAGCAGGGCGGGGGAGGGGCCCCGAGAGGAGAGCCGCAGCCCAGGCCGAGGTGTGGGATTTCTCAGGGGTCAATTTCTCACCCCTCAGGTCTGGGGTCTCCAGGGCGCGTTCATCTGGTCATTTCACAAGTACTGGTGAAACCCTGCCCGTTGTCCCTCTTACCTCCCTCAGGACTTCTGTGTGTTGAGTCCCTGTGGCTGTGCCTTGGGAAGTGAGCCAGCTGCCGGCATCTGTGAAAAGTGTCATCTTTGTCCATGTGGGGCTGTTGGACACTGAAGGGACACTGACTGTTGCCTCATCTCTCTCTCAAGTTCCCACCCTCCTCCCTGCACCCCACGAGCATACCCTGGAGCAACTCCCACACCTAGCCCAGGCCTCCTCGTAGCAGGGGAAGTTTTCGTGGGATCCTTCCCCCAACATGCACTCTTTGGGTACACCTGTCCCACTCGGTGTCCTGAGAGTCCCCCCCACCCCTCTGGAAGGTGATGGACGTGGAGTCCGTTGTAGACTGGACTGTCAGTTTTTTGTTGGATGCAACCAAAATGTTCCAGGACAAAGTTGCCTCAAGACCAGTGCGACTTCTATTTTGAATGGAGGAGGGGGAGGAGGAGGAGGAGGAGGAGGAGGAGGAGGAGGGAGAGAGAGAGAGGGGAAAGGGTGGGGCGGTCCTGCCTCTCAGGCTGCCTCTTTAAGACTTTCGGGGGTCCGAAAAACAAAAGGAGTTTTCTGTTTTGTTTGGTTTGCTTCTTCTGTTTTACTTGTAGTGACTCTTGTTTTTCTGCCAGGGAAGCCAGCCTGGGAACAGCCCTGCCCTTGGGGCCTGTGTGTGAGCACAGCCCCCTGAAGTCTGGCAGCTTCCGTGTCCGCCTATCCTCTCCTCTCCCCACCCCCACACCTGTCCCAGACCCTGAGGGACGCTAGCCTCCCGTCCTGTCCGTGTCTTGCTCAGACTCTCAGACAAGAGCCAGGGGCTCTGATTCTGCAGAGTGTTCAGTGGTGGCTGCCCGCTGTCCATGTCCCCCCTGCGCCCAAATCTGAACGGGCAGGAGATCAATGAAGGCTCCAGGCCCCTTTCTGGAAGTTAATCTGGACCTGGTGTCGGACGTCTTGGGCCGACTTCAGGAGGGACTCCCTGCCTTCAAAGGCTCCCCACCAGGAGGAGCTGCCTGGGTTGGTGAAGGCAGTGCCAGTGGTCACCGCCGGCTGAAGGACAGGGTGCTGGGCAGGGGAAGGTGTGGAGGTGACATGAGGCAAGGGATGATGAAGACCTAGGGGAGGGACCGAGGCAGGGAGAGACCACAGGTTTGAAGTCCAAGTCTTCTGATCGCCAGGGTGGCGTTGGGTAGGGGGTGGGGGCCATTTGCCCTCCTGCCTCTGTTTCCCCAGCCTGTACCTGAGCGTGGTGGCTGAGGAGATGGTGGCCTTTGAAAGTCTCACCTTTTGTGGCGCCTGGCAGGCCTGCTGGGCCCTGTCTTCAGTCCAGCAGAGGGGGCCACTGCTGGCAGGCTGGCTGGCTCTGCTGGGCACAGCCCCGGACACAGCAAAATCTGTGAATCCAGGAGAGTCAAAACCCGGCTCCTGTGGTTTTTTGGCCTGCGGATAAACTGCTCAGCAGTGGGGGAGTAAGGGTAATGCGGGGACCCCTTCCTGCCAGGAGCCCCATGCCATCCGTCAGCTGCTCTGCCACCTCCCTCCTCTGCATGCCTGTCCAGCCTCGCTCTTCCCTGGCAGGAGTCAGCGTCGGTGGCTGGGTGGCATATTTTAGGGACCCCTCCCTTTCCACAGGGCTGCTCTTCTGGCCTATTTCATTAGCCATTGAGAAGGAAAATCAGGAACATTTGTTCACGCTCTGCTGGGACGCAGCCTCGGGAGGGGGGCTTGGAGCCAGCACTTGGTCCCACGGAGCACAGGCTGCTTGTGGATCAGGCGTTTCTGCAACTGATGCCGCTGAGCTAAGATGCCAGGCTGGGCTCCTCCTGCTGCCCGGGCTGCCACCCTGGACCCGCATCAGCGCTCCATCTGATGAGTGGGGGCTGAGAGCGAGCCACTTTTTAAGAAGAAAACCAGGCTTACGGGATGAGACCCCCGGTTTGCACCAGGCAGAGCAGGGCTTTCATCCGGGTCTTATTATCTTGTGATCCAGCCCTCGCTCCTGTTCACACACTGAGGCTGGGTCCCTGAGTGAATTCAACAGCTGGAAAATGAGCACAGACAAGCTCACCGCTGGTGGGTGAGTGTTTCCATCCACGCAACAGAATGGAGTGGAGAGGTCGCTAAGCAGGAGTTAGGAGAGGCGTGTCCCAGCCTTCAATCTCTCCCAGATAGAGCTGTGTGAACTCCACAAAGTCTCCAGCCCTCTCTGAGCCTGTTTCTCCTTTTTCTTTAGAAGAATCATGGCAAGGTGGTTAGACAGCCTGGGCTCAAATGATGGTGAGTCTTCATATCCGACTGTGACCTTAGGCCCTTCCACCTCTGGTGCCTCAGTTTCCTGACCTAGTAAATATGGAGCCAGTATACCACATCAGACTGTTGTGACCTGTCAGTGAGATAGAACGTGTCAGATGCCCAGAACATAGTAAATGCTCAATAATGCTCACCATCATCGCTGCCTTCATTACTGTTATTTTTAAATGACACAGTAATATTGGAAGAATCAACTTGGATCCTTCGCAATCATCCTGGCCACGGATTTGTGGGTGTGCAAAACATTTGCTCATGAGGTAGAAGACAAGGGCGAATAGTTCTTTTTTCCCTGCCTCGTAGAGGGACTCTTATGAGTCTTATAATTGTCCTTCTGGTGGCCCCATCCCTATGGCAGCAAGCCCAACTTGACGTCACTGAAATGTCCGGATTTCTGGCGCTTGAGGGAAGCTCTCTGCTCGGCCACATTGCGGTCCCTCCCTCCACCCTCTTTCCCGTCCCTAACTGCCGAGCGAAGACCACATGTGCAGATCATAAGTCTAAGCTGATAAACTGCGCCCAGATCCTTCCAACCAAAGGCCACCTTCCTAGAGGCCACTTTGCACTTTCAAATGAATAATCCGCGCTCTGTCCATTGCTTCGTGTCTGGCTGGCCCGCCTGTCTGCCTCTGCCCCTGGTTGGCTGGGTGACCTGGGCTGGGCCCCGTCTGTGATTTAAGGCTTCGGGGTCAGGAGCGCCCAGGCTGCCCCTCCCCGCCTCCCTCCGGGCAGATGGCCGCTCTGAACCAGTCCACTATGGGACAGGAGCTGGACCCTGCATGGTAGGATGGGCAGACACAGCCCCCGCCGTGTCCCTGGCCGATCTCTTTCTCGGACCTATCTCGTCTTGCGCCCAAGGTCCTGAGAGCCCAGGCCCGGGGAGGGAGCGCTGAGGTCTTAGGTGGCCCCCCCGCCCTGCCTCTCATTACCGTCCAGGCACCTTCTGGGAGTCCGTCTTTTTTCCCTGCCTACGGTCCTTTGCCATCTTGGGGTCAGGGAGGGCTAAGAGTTTGGGGGTCCTGGCTGTTCACAGGCGCGGAGTGATCCCAAGAAGCAACCAGAGTTGCACTGGCTGGAGGGGTGCGTGGGGGCGCGGGGCGTTCCGTCTGGCTTCTGCCTGTGCGGTGCCGTGCGGCCTTGGGCTCCTCATCCCTGGAATCCGAGTAACAGCAACATGGGAAGCTAAGTAACTCCAGCTGCCGGAGCACAGGCCCCAGGTCTCAGGGGCCCGACACCTTATTGATGGTGTCACTGGGCCAGCGTGGGACTGTTTTGCTCCCCGCAGTTGCTCCCGGAGCCGGGCTGAGGGCGACTCTGCCATCTTTGTGGCTGCACCTGTGGCATCAGAGTGAGTGCAGGAGGGGAGGAGGGAGGTGGGAAAGCCACACCGACACTCCGTCCGTCCTTCAGCTGGAGGACTGTGATCAGCACTGTCCCCTGAGGCTGGGAACGTTAGGAAGTGTGTGGACGTTTGGTGGACACCGTGGCCACCCATTTCCATGGGCCGGGCGAGGACTTGGATGATGCCTTCTAGACTTGTAGCGCAGAGCGGCCTGTCCTCAGCCCTCAAAACACGGGGCTTCCTTTCCAGATGATTCCTGAGGTGGGCTGCTCTCCAGCCAGACTGTGGATATGGGAGTTATTATTGTGCCTGTCATACCCTGGAGTGGGCGGGCCCTGAGGGCGTCAAGGTCAAGGGCATCGCCAGGCTCTTGACCTTCCACCCAGCGCTCTGCGGCCTCCTTTGGCTTATTGAAAATCGACTCGTCTGAGAACTTTTTCCAGAACTTCTTCCAGGATGTGCTCCTGCTCCTGTTTCTGCCTCCCAGGCTCCAGTGGTGTGGGCTGGAGGAGGCAGGGAAGGTGCAGGAACTTTCTGGAAGCGAGATGGAGGGATAGGGGCCTGAGGTGAGAGAAGCCATCCTCTCAGATATTCTTAGTGGCAGCCACAGGAATTCGCCCCCATCCCCCCCCCACTGCCTTGGGAACGCGAGTTTGGATGGCCACCAAAGCACAGGTGGGGTTCTGCAGCTGTGGGTGGGCACCTGCAGCCTGGAGGGTTCTTTGCCCTGTGGGATTGGGCAGGGAGTGGCGGGAGCCTGAAGAGACTTTCAGCCCTTCCTTCCTGGTGGCTGAAGCATGGCCAGGTGCAGGCGGGGACCCTGGCGTCCAGCTCTCTCTGAGCCGGCCTCCGTCTCTCTGCAGAAGGGCGCAGTGGGGAAGGTGGGCGGCGACTCCAGCCCCTGGGGCGGTGTTGGGTGTCCACTTGGCATGACCCTCCTCTCCACCTGGGTCATAAGGAACAGCTGCCCCAGGCAAAGGCATCCCCTGGGCAGAGGCCAGAGGGGCCCAGCAGGGGACTCAGGCCCAGAGAGGTACCGCTCCCCTCCCGCGGCCCAGGCTGATTGTCCTGTGGAAGGACACGGCCTCCGTGAGAAGTGGCAGAGGGATTCTGAGCTCACCACCAGGGTTCCTCCAGGCCCATGGATGCTGTGAGCCAGGCTCCCTGCCACCCGCCCCCCCCCCCCCCCCCCCCGTGTGGCTCCTCTCCTGCTGGGACAGATTGCAGTGTGCTCTGGCTGGCCAAGTGTGCAGAGCTCCTGGGGAGCAGCCCCACGGCCACCTGCTGCCTGACATTTAGGGTTCCTTCCAGCAGGGCGGGCCCCGTGCTGTCAGGGCTCCTGGGCTCTTTGGGGTTTTTCAGCCTGGGGTGGCGGTGGGGGGAGTGGGGTGCTTTTCCAGCCAAACAGGAATGCCTCCCATGGGCCCCGGGCGGGCGGGCGCTCCCGGGCTGCCTTCCTCCGTCTGGCCATGGTGGACACTGGTCCCCAGGGACAGTGAAGCCCCCCACCGAGCTGCGGGCAAGGTGCTGAGGAGACAGCCTGACTCCTGATTCCCGGGAAGCACTGAGACCAGTGATGACTGGGACTCGGGCACCGTGGGTCCCTCAAATACACCGCAGTCAAACCTGCACCATCTCGGCTTCTGCAGCCCCCGCCCAGCTGGGGCCTCGGAGCAGTTGGGCAGCGCTCTGAGGCCGGGCATGGGACATTCCCAGGCTGCTGTGACATGGTGCCACAGATTGGGTGAAAACAACGGGAATGTCATCCTAGAGACCCGGAGGCCAGGACCCTGCCGTCAGGGGGCAGACAGGGTCTCTCTGGCAGCTCTAGGGCGGCTCCCTGCCCCCCTCTTCCTGGCTTCAGGTGGCTCTGCCTTCCTTGGCCTCTGAAGTGTGCCTCCAGCCTCTGATCCCCTCTTCCTCTGTGTGTCTGTCTCTCATAATGGGACACCCTCATCCTAACTTGATGACATCTGCAAAGACCCTGTTTCCAGATGAAGTCACATTCACAGGTACCGGGGGTTGGGCTTCAGCATATCTTTTTAGGGTCCGCACTTCAAGCCGTAACAGAGTGACAGTGCTACTGCCCTGTTTATCACCAAGAGAAGTAAACATGTGGTGCCGTTTGCCTAAGTTCTTACGCCTACACCACTAGTGAGTGATTGATAAGTCACCATCTCCACATTTCAATTTTTTTGTTTTGTTTTGTTTTGTTTTTAATGGTACCAGGGGCGCTTGCCACTGAGACACATCCCCAGCCCTTTTTATTTTTGAGACAGCGTCTTGCTAAGTTGCTTAGGGCCTCACTAAGTGGCTGAGGCTGGCCTCAGACTTGCAATCCTCCTGCCTCAGTCTCCTGAGTTGCTGAGATCACAGGCGCGCACCACCCCATCCAGCTACATTCCAGTTTTCTTCTCAGTCAAGCGGGGAAGGTCTATACCTCCCATGGCCTGGTTTTTAGCATCAAAGGAGATTCATGTCTGTGTCAAGCACATTTTGCCAACAGCGAGGCCCTGGCTGGTTGCCGTTATTAACCATCTTTGCTCCATCTCCATGGTCCCAGAGAAACATCAATGTATAGGAACTAAAAACCCATTGGAAATATATGTTTTCTAGAAAAAAAAAAATATTTGAAAGGACTGACTGAAAGTTCCCATTCCCATCCTCCCACTTGTCTTCCTTGGTATTTATCGCGGGTTTACCGTGAGCCTCAGAAATCACTGCAACTTGCAAAGACTGAGCTGTTTTTCCCAGGGGCAGCTGCCTGGGCACCTCTGCAGCCCTGAGAGGGCTTAATGATGACTCTCAGCCCCAGAGCCCACCTTCAGGGGCCCAGGAGGGCTTGGGCGTCCAGCAGCAGAGGCTGGTGGACAGGCGGCAGCCCCATGTGGAGCGGAGGCCGGGGAGCCCCCCACCATCCAGGGTCAGGCCTGCAGCTTCAGAGAGCTACCGCCGGGGTTCAAATCCCAGTTCAGCTGGGACCGTGGCCACTGTTTTGACAAATTACTTTTTGGGGCCTCCGTCTCAGCTCAAAGGGTCCTGTGTACTTGGTGGTGACGCGTGACACGTTCCTTCTGTATCAACAGGGACATACCTGCCTAGCTTCAGGTGTCCCGTGTCTCCAGCGGCAGCCCCCAGCAAGGATCTGAGGGCCAGTAGTTCATGGTTGAGAAAGAAGAGCCTGCTGTGGGCCGCTGGGCAGGCTCCCGGGCCTCGAGGGGTCAGTCCCCTGAGTGGTGTCAAGCTCAGGCCATTGATTGATGCTCCCCGGCCTTTTCCTGGCCCCTGCCCTTCCCCGGTTGGTCCTCACAGACGAGGTCTTGGCCTCTTCGTCTCCAGGTCGTGGGCCGGGGCGTGTGCAGTCTGGAGGAGCCTGGGTCCTGGCCCTGGGGAGGGAGGGCAGCGGGCCAGGTGGAGGGCGCCTTCATCCTGATGTTGAGACCAGGGGTTGCTGTGGCTCTTTTCTGCTTTCCAGAGGGTTCTTGCTGGGAAAGCGGGCTGCAGAGCCAAGGTCCACTATGGCCTCTCAGGCGCCTGAGGCTTGGCCTGCGTGTCCTGCAGGGCCCCGCTGGGGGTCCCTTGGTGCTGTTAGGGGGCAGAGCTGGGCCAGGGGTGGCGCTTTCCCCGGGGGCCTTCCCTGTCTGTGTCTGGAGACCGGGTGGGGGTGTTGCTCCCAGGAGGCCCGGGACTGTGGGATAAGCACAGAATCAGAATGGAGGGGGGTGCTGGGCTGCAGCCCAGACTTCACCTGCAAGTCCCAGTCCCCAGTATTCTTCAAATGCTGGAGTAGGGGGCACTGGACTGGGAGTCCTGAGACTTCCAGCCTTGGACGTGATCCTATTAGGCTCTGACAAATTCTCAGAGCCCTTTGAGCTTCTGATGCCGTTCCCTGTTGGGGTAGTGGGGGGCTGATGGTTCTTGGGGTCTCCTTCCTGCTCCAGATCCCCTGGGTCTCCCCTCGGAGTCTACAATGGAGAACATGACCCCCAAGGCTCACATCCCTGGAGAAAAGTGCTCAGAAAGGCCAGGTGTGGCCGCTGATGGGAGAGGGGGTTGCTGAAGTAGATTAAGAGTAGACAGGGGCCCTCCATCCCCAGGAGCTTCAATAGAGGGGATGATATGCGCGACATTTCCTCCCTTTCATTTGATAATTTTTCCTTCTCAAAGTAATTTGAAGAAAGAAAAGTGTCTGATGATTTGTTGCACAATGAGCTCAAATAAAAATATTCTTTTAAAAATGTGGTTGCTATGTAATTGAATTTAAATAACAGGCAATTTTTGTTTCTAGGTAGCCCGGCCACTCACCAAGGTCTATTCAAACCTGTTTGAGAAGAGCGCGCGCGTGTGTGTGCGTGTGTGTGCACACGTGTGTGTTTGTGTATAAAGAGAAAGGGCCTCACTAATAGTCTTTGGGGGAAAATAATAATAATGATAATGATATGGTTAAATAAAATCGCGTGCGGGAGTTCGGGCACATTTCTGGGACTACCATTCAATACCTGCTAGAAGAAAGTCATCCAGGGGTAGCTGTAGGGCTGGGCGGGCATCTCGATGCCAGGGCACTTCTCGGGCATGTGCAAGGCCCTGCCTGGGTTTGAGCCCAGCGCTGCAAAGTCCTGGTGGTTGTAAAGTCCTGCAAAGTCCATGTTAACGGGGGCTGTAAGCCGAGAAGCAAATTTTAGCTTCGAAGTCCCCTGGACCTGGGTTCCAGTCCTGCTCAGCCCCTCAACCGCTGCATCCGTGCTACTGAGCAAGTGATTTACCCATCTCAGCCTCCGCCCCCCACCTGAAAACAAAGGTCCGCAGAGAGAGGGTCAAGCACTTCACCCGATGGGGCCAGGGAGCCCCCGCCCAGGCTCCCTCAGAAACTCGGGGTGGCCCATGAGGACACCAGACCCACACGCACTCTGTGTCACCCTTGCCCAGTGGTTCACAGGGAGTGGACTGTCACCCCACTTTACAGAACGGGAGCCTGAGGCCTTGAGGTTACGGAGCCGGGGGCTCGCCCAGCAGGCGGAGGGGACCTGGGACACTGGACAGGTGCCTCTGAGCCAGCACAGGCCAGGCCCTCTCTTGGAAGGGACTTTTTCTGAGGTCTGTGGTGGAGAAGCGGCTGTCGACGCCGCGGGCTCTCGGCCTTTCTTTATTCCCTGCCCTCGGTTCACTGCAGACCTGACTGGAGGCTGCGCCCTGTCCATCCGCCAGGGGCACCACTGACTTCTGGCCCTGACCCCACCCCTGGTCGTGCCCACCACAGGATCCGCTCAGGGCCGGGCTCCCACCCACTCAGGTCTCGCTCGCGTCTCTCTGGTCCCAGGCCCCTGTGTCCCTCCCTCAGGGCCACCTCAGAACTGAGTGCTTTTGTGCTCTAGATATCACTTGGCGGGTCCCAGTGCCTCATGTGGGTGACTGGGGCTTGGTGCCACCGAGACATGCGGTCCCTCCAGCATCGGGGCCCATCCTTCCCACCCTGCCAGCCCTGGTGGCAGGGGTCCTGCTGGAGCACGCGGGGCCTAGCAGGCCCCACCTCCCCGGGGCAGCTGCTGTCTTTTCCCTGCAGAGGGACATGCTCCCTGCCCTCGCTCTCCTGGGGCCACCTGCTGAATCGCCCCACGGGACCCCGAGGGACTCGGAAAACAGCCAGATCCTGGGCACTGGCAGGGCCCTGCTCCTGTTCAGCTGCACCGGCCTCTCTGTTGTGAGCAGGGGCAGCTGCTGCTGACCTCTGGACACACAGGCCGCTGGTTGGATGCTGCTGGGCCCTGCCTTGGCCTTAGGGAGTCACCAAGAGTCCTGTGGGATGTAAGGGGGACCTTGAAGGGAGGATGACCATGTCTTTGGGGTGAGGAGTGGCAAGATGAGACCAAGCCCTCACCATGGGTTTGGTAAGCACAAGAACGAGCCCTGTGGTGCGGTGGTTAGCGCTGGGCACTGTGGTGCAGTGGTTAGTGCTGGGCGCTAGGGCCAGGCCATGGTGAGTGGAATCCAGCCCCGCCATGGTTGGTGGGAGCATGGCCTACTAAATCCCTCATCCCTGTGAAGCCTAGTGTGCAGTGGCCAGGGGCAGGGATATCCAAACATCTAGAATGTTCTGCGGGGCCAACAGGGCCTCCCTGTGAACTGCCGCGTCCTCAGGCGTTGGAGGCCCCATGGGACCCTCTAAGTCAGAGCTGGGAATTCCCCACACTTTGAGTGGAACATTTTCCCGACACACCTGTTCTGCCATTTCCTGTGGCAGCCAAGGACACCCCAACCCTGCAGCCATGTGGAGAGTCCCACCCCAGGGGGTGGGCGGGCACCCACACCTTCCTCTGCCTCACAACTCGGCACCCGCGAGGACTCTGGATGGAAGATCCAGCCACTCCCGAGGGAGGACCCAGTTTGGGGCACATTCTGCTGATCGTGGCTTTGGAAAGGCAGAGTTGCAGATGTTGGGGAACGTTCAGTTCTTACAAATTAAAAAATAAAGTAGTTTCTAGCACCAAGTGAGGGGAAGAGAGCGAGAGGGAGCCATCTGGCCTGGTGGAGGGGGGGAGGCTGCTTGGGTTCCATTTGCAGCAGAAAGCGCTGTGAGGGTTTGCGATGTTAATAAAGACAGGAAGTGGGGAGACAACAGGGGTCTCGGGGACACCCCACGGGGCCCTCCCTGGCTTCAGTGCATTATCACTTGGGAAAAGGGCGATTTTGAGAAATGTCCCATCACCCACCCCAGCGGCACCGGGGCGAGCCCTCCCACAGCCCAGATCAGCTCAGGAGCCAGTTGCTGCTCTCTGCGAGGCCCAGGGGCAGCCGCCCGGCCAGCTCCACTGCTGACTGCTTCGCCCAGGAGAAGCTAAACAGATGGGACCGGCTTGAGACAGCGAGGCCCCTGACATGTCTCTGACTTTTCTGGGGGTTCCTAATTGGTCTTGAGAAACTCCATAGCGTGGGGAAAGAGTCCTGGATTAGAAATGGGGGTGTCTGTGCAAGTCTCAGCCTTGCCCGCTTGAGCTGGATGACCCTGGGCAAGGCACTAGTCCTCTCTGGGCCTGTTCCTTTGCCCTCTGCAAAACCCAGGGCAAAACAAAACAAAAAGCACACAAACAGAAACGCCCCAGGGCAGAGACAGACAGAGGAGCCAACTCCAGGGAGGGGCCAGCGGGGGTTGGCTTCTTTTCCCTGTTTCTCGTAAAACTATCCTGGGTGTGAGGAGGCCGAGCCGCTGGGAGGAAACGGGTTCCTGGGCCAATGCTAACCCTTGGGAGCAGCCTGAGGACCTGGCCGCCTCGGGCTTTTCACCTCCGATCCACAGTTGATTGATTGGTAGGGTCTGTCTCTACCAGTGATGGGAAGGCTGCTTTCTCCCAGCACCGTGGGGAGGCGTGCCAACATCCATTATTGATGTCTGCTGCGGTCAGAGGCGGGGAGCGCCGAGAGCCGCAGAGATGGAGGTGCTGGGACCTGGATGCTCGGTCTCTGATCTGGGGATGGAGGACCTCGGTGATGGCCCTCAGTGGGGCTGCTCTCCATGATGAACGGCTCGGCTGGCTCATCCCTACGCTGCAGGGCGTTGGAACCTGCCTCAAGGCGCTGTGTGAACCTGGGGAGTCCAGTCAGCTCCTAGGGACAGGATCTGGCCAGTGGCAAAGTGAATGACCCCTGACCTGGTTTAGGTAGGAGGCGTCCCCGAACCCCTGTGTGGGACAGGGCTCGACGCTCAGAGGGGAACGACTGGGTCAGGAGAGCTACGACCTGAGTGGGGTAGGTACGGCTGGACAGAGTGGGCCACTGGCGCGTGTCCCTGGAGTTCATGTTGGTCCCTGGTCAGTGGAGTCCTTTCTCTGGGCTCGCTGCTCCCTGGTGCCACCTCCTCAGCTGCATTCCTCCGACCTCCGCCACCATCATGATCCTCACCCTGGGCCCAGAGCCATGGAGTCGGCCAACCACGGACTGAACCTCTGAAACCACAGCCAAAATGAGAGTCTCCTCCTCTGAGTTGTCCACGTCAGGCCTTTTGGTCATGGCGACGTGAAGCCGCTAAGACCCACACTCAGGCCCAGGAGGCCAAACAGCAATGAGTGGGCCAGATCGGAGCTGCAGGACTGTTTTGTTCAATGTGCGTGATGTTAAAGCCTGAACTTGACCCAACGTGGACCCGGCAGGAAACGCAGCTCCACCTGAGCCCATACATGGAGCCCGCGACCGGCAACTCTACTCTCAGGAATCTGCCCAACAGAAAAACCCATAAATGCTCTTCAGAAAGCATGTGTAAGGACGTTCACGGCTTCATTGCTCCCCACAGGTAATAAATGGAACAATCCAGATGTGAACACATAGTAGAGTGGGTTAGGGAGCCATAGAGCCCCCCACTGCAGAATAGTATACAGCAAAGAAAATGGATGAACCCCAGCTGCTGGCAGTGGCTTGGGGGAATCTCAGCACCCCAAGGCTGAGCAGAAGACCCCAGACAGGAAGGAGCACACACAGCAAGATTCTCTTCATGTGAAGTTCAAAGTCAAATTTATGGTGGCAGAAGCCACAGTGGAAACTACCTCTGGGCAGGAGTTGGGGGTGCCCGGAAGGAGCCACGTGGGCCTCCTGGATGCTGCTGGTCATTCCAGGTGGCACCTGTGTGCTCCTTTTGTGGACAGTCATTGAGACGAACACCTTCAGGTCCAGGTCCTGTCTGTGACATCCCAGTTTTAGAAACTCTAATCACAAAGTAGAAAACCTGAAAGCTCTTTCTCACCGATGAGACCCACACGCGGGATTTCTGCTTTTCTCCACAGAGGAACGTTCTGGAAGCCTGGAACCCCGTGTGGCACAGTGGGTTGGGGGGAGCAGCACGGTTCCCTTTGGGGGTGAAGCCTGTTGCCACTCCCCCGTTTTGCTTCTGGGTCCTTGTTTGGACTTGAAATGGGGACACGTGACACAGTGCTCCCGTCCGGGACTTCCAGCCTTGTCAGAGAGAAGGGCTTGCAGTGAGTGTCGGGTGAGCTGGACAGACAGACACAAGGACTCCTGGACGTGCTGGGCTCAAGGCTCGCTGCACCTGAAGGCGCTGTTTGGTGACTTTGGTGAGTTAGTCTCTGGGCCTCAGTTTACCCCCTGGAAAGCCAGAAGAGCAGCCCCTACTTCAAAGAGCGTCTGAGGGTGGGGGAGATGGTGGCTGGGAAGTGCACAGCCCCCTCAGGCCGGCTGGGGGGGCTCCCTCCCGTGCCCAGGAGCGGCCACCCCGGCACGCCCTCTCTGTGCTGTATTGGGGTGGGACGTGGACACTTGGTCTCTGTGGCCCTGGCGTCGCGCCCCTCCCTGGCCCCGCCCTGTGCACCCAGAGCTGGTCTGCATCCCAGGGCCGCACCTTCCTGTCAGGCGCCCAGGCCAGGGGACGAGGGGACCCAGCTCCTGCAGCCGATCCTGCGGGTCTGGTGGGGATGCCAGGCCTGCTCTGTGGCCAGCGTCTGCCTGACCTCGTGCGACAGCTGGCTCCCGGGAACACGCCACTCCCTGGCGCCTGCCTCCCCCTCACCCACAGCTGCCAGGAGCAGCCCTGCCCCGGGCGGATGGCTCCCAGCGAGAAGCTAGCCGTCCACTTCTCTGCTGTCCCTCCCAGGAACCAGGGAGCGGGGAGAGAGCGGGGAAGGTGACGTCTCTCTCTAAGCCTCAGTGGTCTTATCTGGAAAACGGGAGGGGACTGTGCTGGCCTGGCTCTCCACCTGTGCTCAGAGTCCTGACAGTGGCCGTGACACTGCCGCTGCCGAGCGATTGGCTGTGAGCCGGCCCCCGGGCTGGACTCGGTGGGAAGGATGTGGTTTGAATCAGCCTCTGGGTCTCGGACAATCTGTTTTGACTTACTCCACTGTGGGAACTGAAAATGGCCCAGACCCTGTTCCTCTGTCCCCCTCCCTCTCTCCCCCTCTTCTCCTAGCACATGGGTTTCTCCTCACTCACACCACTCTTGCACACTCATCCTCACTCATTTGCTCTGCCAGCTATTCACAGTCATCTTCTCACACCCAACTGAGATGCAGGCGGAACCTCAGGTGGCCCCCAAATCTCCCCTTCTGCCTCAGAGGTCTCAAGGGTGCACACTCATAGACCTGTTTGCACACTCATTCTCACACCCGGACTTCCCTCCCTTATCCCCGGCAGAGCTGGTAGGACAGGAGAACTGATCTCACTCTGCCTCTTTTACCAACAGGCTCTATGGCTGCGTGACATGGACCAAGTCACTCAACCTCTCTGGGCCTTGGTTTCCTTGCTCTCTGTACATTTAGAGGGGTCATCGCTTTCCGGCAGGATGTCGCAGATGCTCTGAGGCAAGGTTCCTTCTGCATCTGACATTCCCAGGCTCTGCCAATGGGTGGACTTGATCTCATTAGGCAGACTGTGTGCCAACTGGATTACCTCCTAGCCTCTCCTGGGTCTGAAGACGTCATCTCATTTCAAGATAGAACTTAACACAAGGTCGGGATGAAATTGGAAGGTCAGGTGGTGATTCATATGGACCCCCGAGGTGACGTGGCGCCCCCTGGGGTCTGTCCCTCCTTCCTCTCCATGCCCCCTCTTCCTTCCTCGCCGTGGGCTGTCTGGCTTCTCGGGGGTAAACCGAGGCCGGCCGAAGCGTCAGGGGAAACAGACACAGCGTCACATGCCCCCCACCCCCCGTACTGGTGGCGCGGGTGGGCAGGGCTGGAAACGCAGGGGTCCCGGTGTCCTGTCCAAGCCCAGCAGGAGCTGGCTCATTTGGGTGTGTCCTCTTCCCGGCACGTTCCAGGGACAAGGGCTGGACCTTCCTGAGAACTGACCGCATGGCGCCCTGTGGACTCCTTGTCACGGCCCGGCAGATGACATCCAGGCCATCTGTGTAGGACGGCACTCTGGAGCCTCGGCCCACGGTGGATTAGAGCCGGGCTGGCTCTGCACTGGGGGGCCGTGCAGTCCTGAGGGGCCCGAAGGGACCCAGCAAGTGGAAAGTCCAGGTCTAAAGCAGGAGTCCGGCTGCAGCCAGCGCTGCTCCAGACCCAGCGTCCCCTCTTCCTCGGGCCGTCATCGTTGCCCACAGTTGTTGATAGGAGGAGGCCGCTGGCCCTGGGGACCTCTGCCCGCTCCCTGGCCACGTCTCTGGCTGTGCGCTGCAGGCGGGGTGGGGCTCGAGTCTGCTGGGCGCCCCGGGCGGGCTCCCAAGTCCTCTGATGCCCAGGTCCCCCGTTTGCGCCCTGGGAGAGGACCGAGCCGCACAGTCGGCCCCAGGGCTGGGGGCGGGCGCCGTGGCCACTTCTGCACCCGTCCCTGAGCCCGCACCGAGCTTTCTCCACTGGTCTCCGCAGACCCTTTGCTGGGCTGTGGGCTCCCTCCCTGGCACAGAGGGCACCAGCCCAGAGTTAGAGTTCCATTCCTAAGGGACTCGGTCCACGGGCAGCTGGGATGCCTTCTCATAGGAGCCATTTGGTCACCAGAGCGCCTTGGGGTCCAAACTCCACCGTGCAGAGGACCTGGGAGGGTTTTATCTGGTGACGTTCACTCTGACCTGCGGCTACAGAATTCCCAGAAAGTTCCAAATGGGATTCCCAATATGAAATTGCCCGAGATGGATCCCAGCTGTCACAGCCAACATGGGGGGAGGGGCTGGTCCCTCTCCGCAACTCCTCCTCTGCTTTGGTACCCAGAGGAACCCCGGGGAACCCCCTTTGACAATCACAGGCCATTAGGTGACATGTAATGAAGCCGAGACCCAGAAGGGGTGGCAGCTGACCCAGGGATCTGAAGCAGGCACATGGGCTAGAATCTTCCCATTCGCAGTAACATTTCCTTTTTATTAGGGGACTCTCTGGGTTTCCTCTGGCCATTGATCTCAATTAATCTCCTCGAGACGTGTCTTTGGTAAGGGCGCTTCCTTAGTGGCTGAGGTTTCTGAGACACTCTCTTTCCTGTCTTCCCGGGAGTCATAGGTAAAGGGTGGATGGATGTTTATGGGTAAAGCAAGAGAAATGGGGCTTTTCCTTTGGAAGCTTGGGAAACACAGTACTTACCCAGAGAATCCCGCTGGGTTTGCAGGTGTTTAGACACCAGGAGGAGAGATTAAGGTAAAGAAATAAATATCGGGTCAACCCATACAAGGTGGTGGTGGTGGGGGGGCCCCGGGGGCTCTGTTTGAAGGAAGGCCTCTTCTCTGTGCAGCCCCCGCCCTGATTTGGCTTTGCAGACCACATGACATTCTTCCTGGTTTCCACATGGATTTAGCCAGCAGTGACCTGCCACGTGAAGAGACTTCCTGAGAATCAATAGGCAAGGGTCCCGGGGGTGGGGTGGTGTCCACGTCGGCTGCATATAAAACACCCCAGCAAAGACTGCAAGCAGCAAAAGATGGGTCTCCAAGGCATCTGGGTGTCAAAGTCCCTTCATTTTACAGACAAGGTGACGTGGCCCAGAGAAAGCTTGGTGACCTCACCAAGGCCACACAGTGAGTTAGAGGCAGAGCCTGTGTCCCCTGGGGTTCCCAGGCTGGGGCCCTTCCCAACACACTGAAGGCAAAGAAATGATGAAAATAAAATCATAATAGAGCAAAGGGTGGTTCCTAAACTGGATCGCAGTGCAGGCAGAGAGGGGTCAGGGCTGTGAGTGACAGCCTGGGACGTCATCAGAGTAGGTGGAGAAGTGCCCAGGACACTTGCCCGTTACTGGCCGATGCCCAGCTGTGCCCGCTGTCTCCGTGTGGTGAGGGGAGGCTGGAGAGCCAAGGCGCCCTGCGGGCTGGCCGTGGGGAGGGACGCATGAGTCCGATTCCAGGCTGGCGGGGCCTTGGTTGCTGTCAGCACAGGGCGTTCTGGGAGTGGGTGGGGACGCCGTCTTGGCCAAGCCCGACCCTGGCAGCCGGCAGAAGTGTTTATTTCTTCCTTTTCCACTTGGGAGGCAGCGGGCGTCTGGCAGGGCAGGAGAGCGCACAGGCTCTGGGGTTGGTGCGGCTGCCGGAGTTCCGATGCAGGTTCTTAACCCTTGAACCTGTGGTCTGGGCCACGGCTTCCTCCTCCTTACCTGCAGAGTGGAGAGTGACTGAGGGGGCCTGGTGGGGCCCTGAGGCTGTAATCCATGGGCAAGAGCTTTAAAAAGTGCCTGATGGATGGCGAAGCAAGCAGTTTGCATGGGTGATTCATTTGGGGAATCCTGGGAAGCAGTGTGTCTGCACCTTTGTCCCTTTTCCTTTTCTGATTGTGAAAGTCACACCTACACGTGCCAACAACCTCAAGATAACGTTTGCCTATTCCCTTCCAATCTCCCGGCCCTGTGCTGTGTGTGTGTAGACACAGGTTAAGTAAAATGTAGGAGGTGATTGTTGGGACTGAGCTCTGCCTCAGGCCCACCAGGCCCATCAGAATGGGGTCCCTCTTGCTAAGGTTCCACACCCACCCCAAACCGGGCTGCTTATCTGCGAGATCTGGCCTTGAAAGATATCAGGTGCAGGATGACAGCAAAATCCCCAGACGGGCTACCATTAGGCCGCAGGGTAAGGAGAGTCACTGGAAATAGCTCATCTGCTGTGGTCCCTGCCTCTGTGTCCTGCACCTTTCCCACCGTCAGAGCCCCCTCCCCACCTCTGCCCAGTGAGAGCCTCCCATTTTGTAGACGGGGGACCGCCCGGTTCATGAATCGCTGATGAAGCCAACCAGATTTAAGATCCACTCTGTGAAACTGTGTTCTTTGACAGTGGTGTGTGTGTGTGTGTGTGTGCGCATGCGTGCGTATGTGTGCATGTGTGCGTGTGTGTGCGCATCTGCATGAAGAGAGATGTATTGAGAGACGTGAATTGTCAGTAAAATGGAGAAAAAAATGAAAACCAGGACTCGCTTGTAAATCTAGAATGTAGGTCACAGACTGACGTCAGTTATGACGGAGTCAGTCGCGTGTCCTGAGAAGGATCAGAGGATCAGGGCCTTGGAGGAGGAGGGAGCTGGGAGAGGTGTTCTGGAATGGCCCCGAGCGGATTCTGGTCTGTGCCCTGTATCTGGCAGAAGAACCCTAACCTTGGAGTTGTCTTTTTTTTTCTTTGTTAACCAGCCAAAACCCGTGAACAAGTACACATGCCATTTCACACTGAATTGCGTTCCTCTAGAATCCCCGGTGCTCAGTGGTGCTCAGTGGTGCTCAGCGGGCTCCAGGAAGATGGTGAGAAGTCTCACCTCCCTCCTCGCCTGATTTCCATGTCATGTTTCTTTCTTTTTTCTTTTCTATTCTTTAGGTATCGGGGATTGAACTCAGGGGCAGTCCACCACTGAGCCCCAGCCCCAGCCCTATTTTGTATTTTATCTAGGGACAGGGTCTCACTGAGTTGCTTAGCACTTCACTATTGCTGAGGCTGGCTTTGAACTCGCAATCCTCCTGCCTCAGCCTCCCCATTCGCTGGGATGACAGGCGTGTGCCACTAAGCCCAACTCCGGATTCTCTCTCTTTCTTTCTTTCTTTCTTTCTTTCTTTCTTTCTTTCTTTCTTTCTTTCTTTCTTTTTTAAAAATATTTCATTGTGGGGCTGGGGATGTGGCTCAAGCGGTAGCGCGCTCGCCTGGCATGCGTGCGGCCCGGGTTCGATCCTCAGCACCACATACCAACAAAGATGTTGTGTCCGCCGAGAACTAAAAAATAAATATTAAAAATTCTCTCTCTCTCTCCTCCTCTCTCCTCTCTCTTTAAAAATAAATAAATAAATAAATAAATAAATAAATAAATAAAGAATATTTCATTGTTTTAGTTGTAGATGGACACAATGTCTTTATTTTATTTTTATGTGGTGCTGAGGATTGAACCGAGGGCCTCACACGTGCTAGGCGAGCGCTGTACCGCTGAGCCACAACCCCAGCCCCAGGATCCTTTCTCTTAACAGAATCTGTGATATTCTCTCTGATGGTGTCTAAAAGATGGTGCACACCTCACGGCTCACTACATTTTCAAAATCAAGGCTCAAGGAAGAACCGGGAGCCTCCTCCAGAGCTGAGGTGTCCTCTCTGCCTGTCCCCACCTCCTGCCAGGATCCCTAGGCAGTCCCTAGGACTCGCCCTGGTCACTCATCTTGCTTTACTGTCATCATCAATTTCTGGCTGGACCGAGGGTTTGGAAGTCAGGGCCTCCTGAGCCTGAGTCCCAGCATGAAATCCGCAGGCACGTGATTCTCTTCCCAGAAGCCGCGGAGCCAGAGAGCCAGGACGTGAAGGGGCCTGGCCTTTGTCACTTGCAATCAGATGAGCCATGCTGCTAGGGACAGGCAGGGGCTCCTCTCTCCAGAACTTCTTGTTCTCTGAGTCAAAGAAGCTCCAATCCCCACCAAGCACAGCAGCCTTTGGCCTTTGTACCAACCCCACCCCGATTCTGCCATTTCATCCTGTTGGGACACACTTGGTCTCTTCCCTCGGGGGTCTCTCTTGACCGGGCTCAGCTCTCTGGGTTCCTAACTTTCTTTCTTAATCAAGGTCCTTAAAGGGGTAAAAAGTTCTTGGCACTCCGCTGGGGAGGGCGAGAGGGACTTGAAGGATTGATCTGCACATTAGGAATTTTAAAGCCCTCTGCTCCTGCTGAAGGGAAGCCTATCAAAATGCTAATGTCCCCGCAGGCCGCCTCCCCAGCATTAGAATATATTTACAGGGACTCAAGCAGGGAAGGGTTAGGGAGAGTTGCAGTGCGGTTTGCCCAAGTTAACAGCCCAGTAGAGGCGGCAGCTGCGGTGGGCGGGGGGGGGGGGGGGGGGGGGGGGGCTGCCCTTCCCTCAACTCCGGTGAAGTTCTTGGCTTTCACTGCCTGGGAGCGGCGGGGTGGCCGTGTGGAAACATCTCTATTACCGTCGTGTGGCTTTTTAACACAGCTTCCCTCGGAGGCCGCGCGTCCTTGGACACGTGTTCCGGGATGCTGGAGACCGCACAAGGCGCCCCTGCGGAGTTCAAGGTCTGGACCCTGGAGAGACAGTCCAGCGCCAAGGCCAACTCCAGCCCCAGCCAGTCTCTGTTCTTTAACCAAGTGCCAGGCTGTTCCTGAGGCCCTTGAGGCCCCAGGTGTCCCCCCCACCACCACCACAGCAGGACACTGCGTGCTGGCTGCATCCCCCAAGCCAGCTGGACGGCAGGCTGCTGCCCTGGGCAGCTTTGCATGCAAACTAGATCCCGGGCTCTGGCCCTGCCTCTGCCCCGTGTGGCTCTGGGACTGCACACGGGGCCTGTGGCCTCTGAGCCTGGGTTCCTGCCCTTATCTGTGCCAGGGCACCTGGGCTGTGTTAGAAAGTGTGTCCCTCCAGCAGCGGCTCACCAGCCGGCAGTTCCACAAACCGCTGGGACTCGCCTTGCCCACCTGTGAGATGGGCACGTGGCTAAGACGGCCCTGCAGGGTGGAAGGAAGCACCACGACCTGAGCACGGGAGGTCTGGGGACCATCCTCGTCCCCCTCTCCCCCAGACAATGGCAGGTGCTCTCAGGGGGGACCAAGGGGAGCAGGTGTAGAGTGCTGCCCAAGGACAGCAGGACGGAGGGCTTCAGGGCTCCACGGTCTCCTTCCTGCTCAGCGGGAGGTCTGGCCGCATCTGTCTCAGGCAGGTACTGGTCAGCGGGCACCGAGATCCAGGCTGGCATGTGCCCTGATGCACAGAAAACCCCCCCAGCCGGAGGGAGGTAATTGCTGTCAGCCCTTGAGAGTGAACAGCCCCAGAGCCAATTTATGGGGTTGGGACAGTCCCTGCCTTCCCTGCCCAAGTCACCGAGAGCTAATGGCTCAGTTGCTCTGGGCAGACCCTCAGGGGTCTTGCTGGCAGCATCCAGAGCCCACGGCTGAGCTCAGTTACACGTGAGGAGAAACCCCGGGCTCCCCCACAAAACTGGAAAGACCCGCCCCACCTCTTCCCCACTGAGACCCAGGGGCACAATTAGGAGGCTGATTGGGAGTCTCAAGCCAGAACAGAGGCTGGTGCGCGGAGCGGCAGGGCGGCTGGGTGGGAAGCCCCGCCCTCTGCCCTCCCCCTCCCCTCCCCCTCCCCTCCCTCCTCCCCCTCCCCTCCCCCTCCCCCTCCCCCTCCCCTCCCCCCTCCCCCTCCCCTCCCCCCTCCCCCTCCCTCAGCGAGACCAACGCAGGTGGAGAGGCTGTGCCAGGGAGACTTGGATGCGCTCAGCCTCCGCAGCTTCATTAAGGGCTGCCCGGGGGGTTGTGCGCTGCAGGGCGCAGCAGGAACCATCCCAAGCCCCCGCCCAGCCCCCCACTGGCTAATTTAATACAAAGCAAAACAAAGCCCTGGCTCAGCTTTGGAGCCCTAAACTGCTGGAGCTTTTATCTGTCAACAAACAATGCATCCGGCTGGCAGGGGCCCCATCTGGATTCTGTGGCCTGGAACTGCGCGTGGGGAGGTGGCTCCAGGCAGGGCCACCTCCAAACCTTCGTGGTCTTGCTGGGGACACTGCCCCTTCGTGGGGCCTAAGAGCAAGAGTTCTCGTGGTCTCAGGACTTGGAAATGTGGGCCTTGCACCCAGGAGGCCGGAAGAGATGTGGGGTTGCGGCTGGAGCGAAAGGGGGAGCCCAGGTGGAAAGAGGGACAGGGAGGAGGGAGAAAGGGGGAGTGTGAGGAGGGAGACAAGTGGGCTGAGAGAGACAAGGGGGGAACGGGAGGGAGGACTATGGGTGGAAATCAGCAGAGCCCAGCTAGCCAGGAGGAGGCTGCACCGCCCCAGCCCTCTCCCTCCCACCTCCATGCAGCTTCCTCCAGGCAGCCTTCCCAGCTTGCTTCGGGCTCTGAAATCCTACTCTTTGGGGACTCCAGGGTGCAGAGACACTAACCCAGTCTTCAACATTATCTGAAAACTTAATGCATGAAATATTCCAAAGTCCAGCTGTTGCCAATTAAATATCGGTATGTGGATGGGGCGTGGACCCATGTTCCCTGTGTAGGACTCTCATGGAGGGGGAAAGGGCTCCAAGGAGGAGAGCTGGGAACCACCCATCAGGGCCACTGTGCTTTTTCCCTGGAGGTTTTTTTTTTTTTTTTTTTTTTTTTTTTTTAATTGTGGTTAAAAAAAAACAACAACATAAAATTTACCATCTTGACCATGTTCAGGAGCACAGTTTAGTGGCATTAAATACATTCATAATGTCATCCAACCATCCCCACCAGCCTCCATAATAACTCTCTGGTCTTGTAAAATGGGGCCTGAGTCCACTCAAGGACACCTCTCCTCCCTCTGCCCCGCCCGGTGCACCGGCTCCGCTTTCCGTCTATACACACACCACACTTTTATCCACTCACCTGTTGGTGGACATTTGGGTTTCTTCTATGGTGCAGATGAGGGTACCATGAACATGGGCGAACAAACATTGCTTTGAGGCCCTGCTTCCAATTATTTGGGGTCTCTACCCATGAACGCAGTGGCTGACCCCATAGCAATTCTATGCCTAAGTTTGTGAGGCTCTTCCACACTGGTTTCTATTTCATTTTACATCCCCACCATCGGTGTGCAAGAGTTCCACATCCTTGCCAACACTTGGCATTTTCTGTTTTTCTTTCTCTCTCTCTCTCTCTCTCTCTCTCTCTCTCTCTCTCTCTCTCTCTCTCTCTCGTTCTCTCGCTCATGGAAGTCACCCTAATAGGAGTGAGGTATATGTTGCTGTGGTTTGATGTGCATTTCCTAGTATCAGGGACATCGAACATCTTTACACGTACTTCTTAGCCATTTGTAGGACATTTGTGGAGAACTGTCAATCAATGTCTTTTACCCGTAATTTAGCTTTGCTGCTCATTTTGCCGGGGTTGAGTTTCAGGAGTTCCAAATGTGAATTCCTGGTCAGACATGAGTTTTGCAAGAATTTCCTCCAGTTTCACGGGTCTCTTTTTTACTCTGTTTGCATTGTCTTTTGTGCACAAATGTTTAAAATTTTTATAAAGTCCATAAAAATTTCTCTATTTTTTTTTCTTTTCTTGCCTCTGACCTTGGTGTCATATCTAAGAAATTGTTGCTAAGTCACAGGTCAAATTGCTGTGGCTGGACTCTCCAGCACTGTGTTGGTTGGAAGTGGCAAAGTGGCAACTTTATCTTGTTCCTGATCTTCTGGGAAAGCCTTTCAGTCTTTCACTGTTCAGCATGACGTTCGCTATGAGTTCTTCATAAATGACTTTTATTATGTGGAGGTAGTGCCTTGGTATTCCTAGTCTGTTGAATGTTTTCCTCATGAAAGGCTACTCAAGTTTGTGAGATGTTTTTTCTCTGTATCTGTTGAGATGATCCTGTGCTTTCCCCTTCCTCTTGTTAGTTCATGCATCAAACCATCCTTGCATTCCGGGAACAAGTCCCATTTGGTCATGGTATGGAATCCGTTTATTGTGCTGCTGAGTTAGGTTTTCCAGCACTTTGTTGAGACTTTTGTATCAGGGTTCATCAGGGTTACTGGTCTGTAGTTTTCTTTCAGTGTCTCTGTCTGGCTTTGATATCAGCATAATACTTGGCCACTACCCCTTTTCCCACAAAAGTAGTAGCAGATTGTATTTTATAAAATACTTGCCTTACTTATTAACTTCTTTTTATGTTCTGGGTGCTATGGGAATTACTTGCAATCTATTAACTCATCCAATCCTTCCCTTGAGCCTGTGAGCCAGGACTATGATGGTCCACACTTTGCAGGTGAATACCCTAAGATTTAGTGGGATAAGGAATTTTCTTTCCCAGTAGCACATGGGCAGCAAGGGGCATAACTGAGGTTTCAGCACAGGCCTGTGGGAAACAAAAGCCTGGTGTCTTAGCCATGGGGTTTGACAATCATTCAATGTGTGGGGCTCCCATCTCCTGACCTGACTCCCAAGTTATGTGCAGGTAGCAGGTCACGTTTGGGGATGAGACTCCTTGTAAGCCCATCCTCACATAACCATCAAAATGGGGGTTAGGAGATCCTGATCTCTTCTCCAGAGATCCTGATCTGTTACCCATGTTTGAGTTTTGCCCCGGATGGCATCTCTGCAGAGTGGCACAGGGCTTCCACTGGCAGCTGTCTCTCTGCTGCCCTAAACAAGGCAGCTGACCTGTCCCAGGCCTGTCCACCTATTGCACACAGTTGGCCTATTGCACCAGATGCCCTGGAGACCAGGACTTGACTCAGACACAAGACGACTTCGGTCTCCGTATCACACTGCTGATATCTGGTCCACCTGGATCAGCCAGGGCCAAGGCGCAGGATAGCTCTGACCACTCCTTTTTGAGGGGTCATCTTGTGGGTCTACAGGTGGAGCAGGAGGAGCAGGTGGGGTAGTGGGGTGATCTGGGGCCTGTTTGGGCTCTGTGATCTGCTCAGATCCACATACTCTGGAGGACTAAAGCAAGAACCTCTGTCACTGTAAGCATCACCTTCTCTCAGGGTCTAGTGAAAATTATACGAGGCTTTGAGAGCCACCCAATCCTCCCTCATCTCCATCAACTTAGCCCTGCTTCTCCTATTCAGTGAAATGACTCCTATGAAGGGTCCATTTGTCCCTCCTCTTTCCTCATTTGCTTCCACCTATCCACCCACCCACCCATCCATCCACCTACTCATCCATCCATCCATCTATCTATCCATCCATCCACCCATCCACTCACCCATCCATCTATCCATCCACCCGTCCATCCACCCATCCACCCATCCACTCATCCATCTATCCACCCACCCATCCATCCACCCATCCACTCATCCATCTATCCACCCACCCATCCATCCACCCATCCACTCATCCATCTATCCACCCACCCATCCATCCACCCATCCATCCATCTACCTATCCATCCTTCCACTGGTCCATCCATCCATTTGTCCATCCACGCATCCTTCTATCCCAGCAACCAGTGATAACCCAGTTCCTCCTTTCCCTACTCTAGTTCCTGTATAACCCTCTCCTCTACCTACCCATCTGTCTGTCCTAGCCCCTGGCCATCCAGCTCTTATTCACAGAGTCAGGGTGTGAGGCCCACAGACAGAGGATGACACCATCTCTATGGGGGCATTTAGAGCCCAGTGGCAGGCAAAAATCACACGGACCAAAATATACTATTACCTTTACACACAAATTGTTAGGGGAACCCAGAAAATAATTACATTATGACTGTCGGGGGACTGGGACAGTTTCTCAGAAGAAATCATGAAAAAGTTTTGAAGGATGTGTAGAGTTTGTTAAGTGTGGGGAGGGGTGAAGTTCAGAGTTAGGAAAGGGAAGAGAATTCCAGACCCAGTGAAAATCAGTGAGGTTGGGCGGAGCGTGATGGTAGAGTATACGAGGGTCCAGTGGGTTAGGTTTGGACGGCCTGTGTGCACTGAGGATCTGAAGATGGGCCTGGAAGGCAGCTGACGATCAGATAATGAAAGGTCCTGTGTATTGACCAAGGGAGACCAGGGAACGCACTGGAGCAGAAGACACACACTGCCCCACTTTTATGGGCAGACTTCAATGGTGGAAAGGGCAGGTGGGAGGGCACAGAGGCTGCAGGCTGGCAGAGCAGCCAGGAGCCTGTCTGTAGCCAACGACGAGGCTGAGCCAGGAAGGAACGGGCAGGAGCTCTGGCCACCGAGATGCACAGGTGACCTGGGAGAATGTGATGGGAGAGAAATAATAGCTGGGAAAACAGAGATAAGTTACTGGTGGGGTGTCTGTTTCCCAGGGGTGCTCTGTTGTGAAAACTCAGCAGGTTGCAGACGCGCGTGCACGCGTGTGTGTGTGTGTGTGTGTGTGTGTGTGTGTGTGTGTGTTCGTGAGGGCTGCAAACAGCAGATCTGACATTGCAGATTCTCATCTGGGCCTCACCCAGGACACTGAGTGGCTCTCAGAGCTTTTCTTATAAACTGAGAGCTCAGCCCTTAGTTCTTAGTTTAAAAGAAAAAAGAGGAGGGAGACCCTCTAACCTGGGATCGAGCCAGGGCCTCTGCGCTGTCCTCTGAGCTTGGTCCAGCTGGAGACTCGGCTTCACAGCAAACCTACAGATCTATGCCTCCTGTGGATGAAGCTGATTTTGTGGATTTTCAGGCTTTTTTTGTTTGTTTGTTTGTTAGTTTTTACATTTTAATATCTCTGAAACCGTGCTGCATCAGACCAAAACTGATATGGTATATAATTAGATTAATTGGCAGTATTAGGCTGCTTAACATGCTGGTGTGACTGCAGTCCACCAGGCTGACATCCAGGAGACAGGACACTGCCCTGCTCTGCCACTATCCCTACTTGACCCTCTGATCAGTGAGTTATCGGGGCTGGGACCCAATTTCCCAGGTGGGAAAACTTCCCCTGGCCCTCGGTCTTTCCACAGGGCCTCTGGTCACCCAGCACCCATCCCCCCTCTGGGTCCTAATCCGCCCCCCCCCCCCCCAGGGACCTGGGCTGGAGCCGCCAGCACCCGGGGTGGAGGGGCTGGAAGGAGATCTCAGGAAAGGGGAAGAAATGCCCAAGCCCTGGCTTCCCTCACACAATGCAGATGTGCTTAAATGGGAACCAGGATTAGCGCTGGGTCGCCTCCTGGCAGCCTGGTAATCACCTAATCCCCTCTCCACTGCAGGGAGGCAGGATTCCACCCGAACCCAGAGAGAGCAGGAGGCTGGGGAGCGCCAGACCTGAAAAGTAATTTTGTTAGCGACGGGTCTTGCCCACACCTCCTGATCTGCAGCCCCCAGCTCCTTCCCAGCGTGGCTGTGGCCTTTAATTTCGTTAATGTGTGACATTCACCCAGGCTGCGGGGCTGACGGGCATGCTTGACATTAATACGCGTCCCGCGCGGTCCCCGGAGCTCATAAAAGCTGATTATCAGTTCTGAGCCAGTAAATGCAGTTCCCAGCTCAGGTGGGCCTGAGTGCCTCTGAGATGCCCCGGGCAGCAGAGCAGTGGACATCTGCACAAGCCAAGTGACAAACGCCTCCCTTTGCCAGCCACCGCCACGCAGCAGGGAAGTGACCAGGAAAGCCCTTCTGTAGGCAGAGCCCTGGGTCCAAATTTACCACCCAGCCCAGAGGCCCTTTTGCCCTGTGATTTGCTGTGAACCCATCCAGCATTTGAGGAAGCCACGTGTGGCACCTCTCCAAACGAGGTGTGCAGACGTGGGCACCCGATTGTGGCAGCCAGGTCCCAGTGGCCCGGAATGGACACACCCCACGTAGCACTGTGACCAATGAACGGTCAGTAGATTTGGTCCACACGCGCTGTGGGATCGTTGCCCCTGTGGAAAAGACTCAGGGACATGGGAAGGTTTCCACTCCTGGGTGCCCAAGGCTCATCACCACTGACGCGTGGCACGTAGAAGGAGCGGGCTCAGATCCGGAGGTGGAAACCACGCCTCTGCGGGCCAGGCCCACGTAGGCTCATGCACACATGGATATGATCGGGTGGGAAAGTCTGCAAAATCCCATTCCAAAGGACATTCTGCTAAATAGGGCGGGTGTGTGATATGAGAATGATGTGTGTGTGAGGGGGTGGCTGACGCAGCCTGGCTGGGCCACTGAGGCACAAATGAAACGGTGTCCTGCCCTCTGGCCCAGCCCTGCTTCCCCTCTGTTGACCGTTCTGAGGACCTTCCTGTGGGGGCGCATGGATGTCGGGGACCCCGCTGCAGGGGTGGCCCTGCGGCAGGTTGGCTGGTGGCTGGTGGCTGGTGCCCGGGCCCCGTTACCACCTCCTCCGAGCTCCCGTCCTCTTCCCTAAGGCGGAGGGTCTTTCTCGGGGTTCTCCACCTTATCATCAAAGCGACGTGAACTTGACCCGGGACTCCTCCTTTGGCCTTGCGCAGTCATCCTCGCTGCCGAAGGACCTGGGCCGGGAGGGCCTGGCTGTGGGCTGCCTGTTGCTTTCTTGGCTGTCTGAGATGGTGCTGGTCCCGGCTGCTGGCCTGAGCCTCAGCGGGCAGCTGTGCGTCCCTGACACCGTGAACTGGATCTTTCCCCTGCGACCTGGGAACTTCCCCTCAAAGAGACAGAGGACTCCGTCTGGGGCTGAGTTCTTCTTTACCAGCCCTTTGCTCCCAGGGCTTCTCCCTCCCACACGGAGAGCGGCATTCATTAGGCGCCGACGGGTGCTCTGTGGTTTTCACGACTCAGAGAGCCCTGTTTCAGCCTGAGGAACCAGAGTTCCCACACTAGGATGTGGGTGTTCTAGCTAGAGGCAAAGGGACCCCGGGGACGTGTGATGTCCACTGTCATCCTGGATGCCGGGGGCTCCCCTGGGAGGACTGGAAATGCACCCCAATCCATGGGCCCTGGGGACATCCCTGGGAGCCCTGGGGAGGCTGGGTGCTGAGGTCTGGCTTCCCATCCCCGTCTGCTTTCTGCACCTCAGAGAATGGGAGCAGGGGCCTGGGGAGTGGGAGCCACAGCTGGGCAGAAGTGGTGCCAAAGCCACAAGTCTCACAGAGCCTGCCTCTCTCTCTCTTCTCCCTCAGGACTTTATCCTGAAGCCACCAGCAGAAGGACACCTCGAGGGGATCTTGTCACCTGTGGACCGAAAGGGAAAGAGGCCAATTGGAAGAGGTAGGATCCAAAAACACCGCGGGCGGCATCTTGATTATACAAACGAAACCATCTCATCTCAGAGTGGTGCGCGCCTGTAATCCCAGCTGCTCGGGAGGCTGAGGCAGGAGGACTGCAAGTTGGAGGCCTGCCTGGGCAACTTATAGAGGCCCTGTCTCAAAATAAAAAAATAAAATAAAATAAAAGGGTTGACGATGTAGCTCAGTGGGTTCAATCCCCAGGGACCAAATAAATAAATAAATAACGGGTCTAATCCTCTGTCCTCTTCCTGCTCGGCAAACCCATCGTTTCTGAGCCTGGGCTGCCTCACTCCTTGACCCATCCCTAGATGTCAATTTAGGGAAGGGACAAAGGGCCAAGAGCTGATCCAGGATGTGGATCCAGGAGCTTCGGAGGGCCTGGCCCCGTGTCCAGGGCAGCTCCCTTTCCTCCCCTCCCCCTCCCACGCCCACCCAGTCCTGGGTCAGAGAAGGAAACCTCCTTAGTGCGGTGCCTACTGCCCCGCCCAGGGTCCCCTGATCGGGTTTAAACGCACAAGGACCAGGATGGCCACCACATTCTGGGACGCGGCTGGGAACAGGAAAGCCCTGCTCTCTCCCGAGGCTCCGGCTGCCCACGGCCCCAGGACTGGCGATGAGCTGCGTGGCCTCCCGGGAGGGTCCTGAGTGTCCAGCCTCTGACCAGGTGTCCAGCCTCTGGCCGGCCTCGGCCACAGTGTGTCCTAGGAGCCATCTGTCTTCTCCCTGTGAAATGCGGTGGCCGGGATGTGACTGTTTCCCCCTCATGTCCTTCATTTCTGAGGTTCCGGACCAGAGCTGACCAGGAGGAGGTGGCAGGGGTGTGGGAGAGAGGAGGACGCGGAGGGAGGCTGCAGACAGGGGAGGCCGTTGGCAGCTCCAGGAGAGAGAACCTGCGGCGCCCGGGCTGTTCCCCCTTCTTTCCCTTGGGAGCGGCCGCCGTCGGGACCGGGCATCGTTTTTGGCCGCAGTCCAGGCAGGTGGCCGGCAAAGCAGGGCCAGGCTGAGGTCCAGCGGACGGCGGCCTGTGTGGCTGTCCGTGCCCCACGGCCTCTGGTCCTGCGGCCCCGAGGAGCCGGAACCTTAACTGCAGGCCTCCTGGCAGAGGCCGCGGGAGGCAGAGGCCTTATCCCGGGCCGAGTCCTGCCTGCTCTGTCCATCAGAAGGTGCCTGCTGGCCGTTCCCCTGGGTGGCTTCTCCATGGGGAAAGGATCTCTTTAAACACAGAGAAAGCAGCAGGGGGCAGGGGGGGGCGGGGGTGTTGCTCTCAGTTTACCTTGAGGAGGGGCCTCGTGCCTTAGCCCACCTCTCTGGTTAACCTGGAAACAGGAAGATGTTCGTGGCAGGGAAAACATAAAGGTAGCCGTAAAGCAGCTTGCTGGGGCTCTGGAGCCGGGGGCTGCAGGCAGGTCCCAGCTCTGCCCTCCAGTAGCTGTTTGACTCAGGGCCAGTGGTCTTCTCTGGCCTCGGTCTTCTCGTCTGTGAAATGGGCGCCTGGCACGTGTCTCACCAGGCAATCGGGAGGGCCAGGTCACCGCGGTGGGAAGCCCCCCAGTTTGCTTTAACGTGTGGGAGCAGTGTGCCGCTTCTCAGGGTGACCTCCCTGAAGAGGCCCGGGCTCTGGGGATGGTAAGAGTGGGTCTTTGTCACCAACAGGGAGGTTGCCATGGGGATGCATACCTCTCTCTGTTCAGGGTCTAAAAAAGGCTGCAAGAGGAGCCTGGCTTATGTCATCTCTGTTCTGACATCCTGGGGCTCAGGGCCATCTTGGGCCTGAAGAAGACTCTTCAGGCCTGGCCTCTACCCCGCAGCTGACACTTGACTCCCATGGTCTCCCCACCCCCCGGGGAGCAACAACGTGCTCCTCCCAAGTGGGGCCACCTGGGCTTCCCAGAAGTTGTCAGTGACTGCGGGCAACCCCTGTACCAGTGACAGTGTGTGACCGCAGCTCCTCCGGTAGCCCGGACACCTAAAAAGGCACCGTCTGCACCCACAGTGGTGCCTCTTGAGTGCGTAGTCCCCTACCCGTGGTGGCACTCTTCCCAAGTTCTGCACCAAGCATGTCCCAAGTCCAGAGCTCAGGCAGAAGGGAAGTGCCCGGGGTCTTATCTCCCCGCAGGCAGCCGCTGGAGCATCCTGAGATCTGAGGACAGGAAGCAGGTGGCCGGAGGGGCCCGTGAGGCGCAGCCAGTCCAGGCTCCAGTTTCCGAGTCCTCCCTGTTGTTCATGCTCTTGGTCCCACCCAGGATCCACCGCCGCATCCAAGGCCGTGAATTTTTACCCCTGTGTTTTCTTCTGGGAGTTTTATAGATTTAACTCTTCTGTTGAGGCCGTTGGTTCCTGGTGAGTTGTGCACCATCCCCATCCTTGTTTGCAGAGCTCGGGACCAAACCCAGGCCTTGTGCATGCGGGCCACGCGGCTGCTCTTCCGTGTGAGCCGCGGGAACTGCCCCCAGCGGGCTTCGTGACCGTTTTTAATAACGATGTAAATCCAGAGCGAGACTCTCGGCTGGAGAAGAGTCACACAGAGCAACTGTGGCGAGGACGGGAGGACGAGGGATGCCATCTCCAGATGCCATGTCCGCGTCAGAGGGTGGAAAGTGACCGGCCCAAGGCCACTGGGCTGTGAACACCCGGGAGCAGCCTCGGCTGCCGCTCTTGAGCCCTGGTTGGCTGCGCCTTTGTTAGTTGGCAAATAGAAAATGGAATCTTTGAATGGACCCTTACAAATCAAGTGAGAAGCCTCCGTGGCCCGGGCTCTGCTGGGTCGGCTGCTGACACTGACCGCGCTCCCCGTGCTGCTGGAGGGAGGGGACAGAACCACCTGTCCCTGAGCTCGGGGGTGGGCAATGGTAACTCCCCCGTTAGGGAAGAAGGGACTTGTGGGGTCCAGGAGGGAGATTAGGCTCTGGACTCTGCTGCTTTTGGTTTTTTACAAACCAGGTTACTTAGCGGAGCACGGTGGTGCACACCTGTCTTCCCAGCTGCCGGGGAGGCTGAGGCAGGAGGATGGCAAGTTCAAAGCCAGCCTCAGAAAAAGCGAGGCCCTAAGCAACTCAGTGAGCCCCTGTCTCTAAATAAAATACAAAACAGGGCTGGGATGGGCTCAGTGGTCGTGGGCCCCTGAGTTCAGTCCCTGGTACCCCCTCATAAGTCACCTTACCTTCTTTAGGCTCCCCGTGTCCTCCAGGTCAACACCTGCGCCACAGTGGGTCACGTACCGTAACTAATGACCTGACACATCGCTGTCACAGGAGCGTCGCTGACCGAGGCTCCCTTGGGGTTGTGGTTCTGTGGGTTTTGGCAAACGTACAGTGACGTGACGTGTGTGCACCATCACGGTGCCACGCGGGACAGTTCCGCTGTCAGACATGCTCTGCGCTTCCCCTTGTCCGCCCCCTGCCCCTTGACTACCTCGGATAAGAGAACCCTCTGTTCTTTATCTTTTCTTTTTCCTTCACCCGGGCATATTCACTTAGCCTAACGCCCTCAAGGTCCCCATGTTATAGCGTGTTCTGGAATCCCCTCCTTTTTAGGATTGACTAATACTCCATGTTGTGTGCACACCGCATTCCTCTTGTCCATCCACCAGCGATGGACGCCGGGTGGCTTCTGTATTTCAGCTGTCAGGACCGTGCCTCTGAGCCTGTTCCTTCTTTGCACTGAGCCGCGCTCCGTTTCCTGAATGTGCGACGATTGCTTTCCCCGTCCCCGACAGAACGACGACTTTTTGCTTCCCGATTTCAGGACTTGGGACGAGCTGCTGTCAGCCCCTGTGCTCAGGTTTTTTGTGGCTCTAAGTGTTCGACTCGCAGTTGCTGAATCACAGGGTCAGAGCAGCTCTGGGATTATAAGAAACGGCCACACTGTCTTGAAGTCCCTGTGCCCTGCTGGACAGCGCCCGGCGCTCCGTCCTCAGCACCATTTGGTGTCTCCGGGGTGTGCATTTTGGCCTCTCTAATAAATGTGCGGTGACCTGGTTTCCTGGGAGCCTCTCGTTGCCCCCTGGACGTCTCTGGTCCCATGTGTGTCTGGGACTTTTGCTGCTTCTTGATGGGGGACCTGTTGCCCTCTTGTTGGGTTTTACAAGTGCTTTGTGCTTTCCGACGAGTGTCCTTTCCCAGCCACCTGGGGCTTGTCTTAGGTGCCCTGGACAGTGACTTTCCCGGCTGACCAATGACTTTTGACGTCTTTCCGGACCCGTCCCCACCTGGAGTCATCTGGATTTCTCCTGGGTCGGCTTCTAGGAATTCTGCAGGTCTCCATGTGACCTGCAGGTCTGGGTCATTGGAGTTCATTTCTGGGCAGGTGCAAGGTCTGCGTCTAGGTGACGGCAGCGATGGCCCTGCGTGTGGATTTCCAATTGTTCTGTCGTGACTTGTTGGGGACTCTCTCGTCCCTGCTCTGTTGACTCTGCTCTTTGTCAAGCGCCAGGTGACTGCATGTGGAGGGTCTGTGTGGCACTGTCCTTTCTTGTGCCGATGGCAGAGTTCCTACGCGGTGGCTGTGTGTGCGTCTCCAGGTCAAATGCCCGTCTCTGCTGTCCCTCAGTGTTAAGCTGGCCCTTCGGGTCCCTCATGGTGTGAACCTCGGATTCCGTCTGTCGAGAGCCGCGACGACTTGGGGAACTCTGGGTCAGTGGTTGGACAGAGCGGGGAGCTCTGACGCTGACAGCCCGGAACCTTCTGCCTCAGACGCGCACCGACTCCGCTCCTTCCTCCGGTTTCTTCCATCACGGTTTCTGGTTTTCCCCACAGGCCCCTGTGTGCTGTGAGGGCCAGGCCTGGGCGTCCCTGCTCCTGTGTGGGCAGAGCTGGGTCCCTTCCCATCCCAACCTGCTCGTCAGCGCTGGGGACAGAGCGATGGCCGGGCAGGGCCACACCTGGTGGATATTAGAGATTTCTAGAAAAACAGAACCGAGAACCAATGGTGTTGGGGTGTGTGTGTGTGTGTGGTGTGTGTGTGGTGTGTGTGTGGTGTGTGTGTGTGTGCTGTGTGTGTGTGTGTGGTGTGAGTGATGTGTGGGTGTGTATGTGTGGTGTTTGTGTGTATGTGTGGTGTTTGTGTGTATGTGTGGTGTTTGTGTGTGTGTGTGGTGTGTGTGTGTGGTGTGTGTGTGTGGTGTGTGTGTGGTGTGTGTGTGTGTGTGGTGTGTGTGTGTGGTGTGAGTGATATGTGTGTGGTGTGTGTGTGTGGTGTGTGTGTGTGGTGTGTGTGGTGTGTGGGTGTGAGTGATATGTGTGTGGTGTGTGTGTGTGGTGTGTGTGTGTGGTGTGTGTGGTGTGTGGGTGTGAGTGATATGTGTGTGGTGTGTGTGTGTGGTGTGTGTGGTGTGTGGGTGTGAGTGATATGTGTGTGGTGTGTGTGTGTGGTGTGTGTGGTGTGTGGGTGTGAGTGATATGTGTGTGGTGTGTGTGTGGTGTGTGTGTGGTGTGTGGGTGTGAGTGATGTGTGTGTGGTGTGAGTGATGTGTGTGTGGTGTGTGTGTGGTGTGTGTGTGGTATGTTGTGTGGTGTGGTGTGTGTGTGTGTGGTGTGTGTGTGGTGTGTGTGTGGTATGTTGTGTGGTGTGGTGTGTGTGTGTGTTGTGTGGTGTGGTGTGTGTGTGTGGTGTGGTGTGTGTGTGGTGTGTGGTGTGTGTGTGGTGTGTGGTGTGTGGTGTGTGTGTGGTGTGTGTGGTGTGTTGTGTGGTGTGGTGTGTGTGGTGTGGTGTGTGTGTGTTGTGTGGTGTGTGGTGTGTGTGTGGTGTGTGGTGTGTGGTGTGTGTGTGGTGTGTGGTATGTGAGTGGTGTGTGTGTGTGGTGTGTGGGTGTGAGTGATGTGTGTGGTGTGTGTGTGTGGTGTGTGTGGTGTGTGGGTGTGAGTGATGTGTGTGTGTGTGTGTGTGATGGAACCGCGGCCCACAGGACTGTGGAGGCAGGCAGAGACCCAGGGGAGCTGGTGGTGTCGGTTCCAGCCCAAGGGCAGGGGATGACCAGTGTCCAGCTCAGGAAGTCCGAGAGGCCGGCTTCCCTCTCCCTCTGGGGCAGCCCGAGCTGTCCATTTTGTGTTGCCACAACAAACCCCCCGCGGCTGGACGATGGGAAAAGAACACGTTTACTGTCCCTCCCTCTGGAGTCCGGGAGGTGCAGGATGTGGACGCGGGATTCGGGTTCGGTCGTCTGGTGAGGGCTGTGGCTCCCAGGGGGGACATGCCAGCTCCTCACATGGTGGAAGGCAGAAGGGCCAGGGCGGGGTGAGGCCGAAGCCTCTTTGAGGGCGACCTCCGTCCTGTGGGTGGGAGAACAGTGCCCTTGTCCCATCCCCTCCCAAGGCCCCGCCCTTCACACCGCCACACTGGCCACTAGGTCTCAGAGGGACACATTCAAGCCACAGCCCTGAGGTTCCTTGTTCTCTTCGGGTCTTTGATTGGACGAAGCCACCCACACTGGGGACACTCAGCTCACACATGCAGATGTAACCTCAGCCGGAGCCACACTCACAGACCACCCTGGACAATGTCTGTCCAGACGCTGGGCCCCGTGACCCTGGAACTCTCTCTAGGGAGCTTCACACCCGGGGGGTGACCTTTTAGTACTTGCGTTTCTGAACTAAAACATCATTATCATTATCCTCCTCATCATTATTCTTATCACCCTGCACGCTGGGCATCAACCCAGGATGCTCTGCCGCTGAGCCACATCCCCAGCCTTTTTGTTTTGAAACAGGTTCTGGGTTCATGGCCCAGGTTGGCCTTGAACTTGGGACCTTCTTGCCTCAGCCTCCTGAGGGGCTGAGGTCACAGGCGTGTGTCCCTGGCCCTGGGTGGACAAGAGGAAGTCTATTTTAATGGTGATGGTGGAGTCAGATCGGCTCTGACCCTGGTCGGGAAGGAGCCTCGTGGAGCCTGCGGCGAACCTGGTCTGCGTGACCTCGCCGGTCAACAAGCATCACGTCATCAAGGAGGGAAAGCCAACAAGAGGGGGACACCTTCTAGTCACGTCCATGGACGATTTTGGGGAAAGAGAAAACATAAACGTTTTTGAATATTTTTGCTCATAGAGTCACTTCTGAAAGTGACACCGTGATGTTCGGAGGATGTTTGGCACAGAGGGTGGCGCGTTGGCAGCAACCCCGTTTCCATGTCCTTGTCCCTACCTCACTGTGCCATCATTTATTTCAAATTCATCGTTTTCAGTTCATCATTCACGCTCAGGGATGGCTGCGCCGTGGGGCTGGGGGTCTGAACTGCGCGAAGGGCCCTCCAGGGGTTCTGGACGCTCTTGAAATGAACGTGTGTCCCCAGGGCCGGGGGCCAGGTCCTTCTCTGAGTGAACGTTTGTGCAGAGCATTTTAGAGGCTAAGGGATACGAACGTGCCCATCTGAGGTCAGCAGGTCCTCCATCAAAACTTGCCAGCGACGTGGCGGTGGCCCAGAACTCAGATGGCCAAAGACCTTTCCCAAAGCCCAGAGGTCCACCCCTGCCCTTGCTCAGAAAGGCCAGCTCGTAGCTGGTGTGAGGTCTGCCTTTACACTCCCAGGGGCCACTGACCCCTTCCTGCAGCTCCCTGGGTGGACAGCCTTAGCCACTGGCCCTGGCCGGCCGGTGGGCAGATGTTCCCAAGGGAGGGGCTGCTGGAGGCGGGGAGCGGGAGGGGGAGCAGGCCCAGGGACAAAGTCCCGCCTGTGACCAGGTGGCCTCTAGGTGCAGTGGACGGAGGCAAAACAGAGCCAGGGTCCCCTGACTTGGTACCTGCGTGGCTGCAGCTCCTCGGAGCTCTCAGGGTTCCAGCACCACGTGTCCCTGGGCGGGCACTGTCACTTGGTCCTCGGGGTGACAGCTTGCCTGGTGGCTGTGCGCGCCCTCCCGTTGGTCCCCCCCTCGGCGCCATCCCTGCCTGGGTCTCTGCCCCCGCTCCCTCCCCAGCAGCACAGTCTGTGAAGCAGCTGTTCTAATTAAAAATCTCATAAATGCCGGCAAGAAGGATCCAGGGGTTTGTTTTTATTTCCTGCTGGACTCCCCAGAGAGGTTTTTTGGTAGGAAAGGTCCCATCGGAGCTGAGATTTTCCTCCCAGACTTCAAAGACCAGTCTTTGTAGGAGCCCGGCAGCTGTTTAATCTGAACTTGAACTCGGGGCCAGGCCTGTCCCCAGGAGGAGGAGGAGGAGGAGGAGGAGGAGGAGGAGGAGGAGGAGTGAGGGCGAGGCCAGAGTTTGCTTCTGTGCCTGGGAGAAGCTCCCCAGGTGCGTGCCTGGGCCCTGCAGTGTCCACAGCTGGGCAGTAAGTGTCCAGGCCAGGAGAGAGCAAGGGACCTGGGCAGCGGGGCTGGCTGCACCCCCCAGCCTCCGCCGTTCCCTGGACCCTCTTTGGCATGTGGAGATGAACACTCCCAGCCGCCATCTCAGAGCTCACGGTGTGACAGATCAGCAAGGTCCCTCTCAGGAGCAGAGCTTGCATGGGCGGCTGTTATTGTTAAGGCAATAAAACAACAACTCAGAGCTCGGGAGACGGAGGCGAGGCTGTTCTCTCCGGCCGAGAGGCCCCGGCTTCCTGCCTTTGTTCTGGCCGGGCACGTGTGCCCGCGGAGGGGCCATCGGAACGTCCGCTCTGTTCGCTTCCTGCTTTTCTTTGCACCATCCCTCAGTGCAGGACAGTGTGTGTGGTTCCTTCCTGGCCATCCCAGGGTCACGGGAACCCTGCTGGCCAACACGCAGCTGGAACCTCCTGGGGGTAGTTTCCAGATCTACCAATAACATCCAGGTCGCTCGGTGGAATGGGAACTCGATTTAAGCAATGAATAAATTTTTAGTGCCAGTCCGTCCCACATGATATGTGTCCATGTACTATTTGGCACATACATGGAAGGTGGTTGTTGACCTGAAATGGAAACTGTGTTTCACCCGGAAGACGGCCCGGGGCTTGCCATAGCTTTTAAGTACGTGTGTTCGAAGCAGCTTTCTGTGACTATAACAAATGCCCGAGACAATCAACTTATAAAGAACAAAGGTTTATTTTGGTTCATGGTTTTCGGAATTTCAGTCCATGACCAGTTGGCCCTGTTATTGGGGCCTTTGATGGCACATCCTGGAGGGAACATGTGCAAAGAAAAACTGCTCGCCTCATGGTCAGGGAGCAAAGGAGCAGGAGAGGAGGGGGTGGAAGGCATGTCCCCAAGGACCTGAAGACCTTGCACCAGGCCCCACCCCTTCTAGGTTCCACCACCTTCCAACAGCACGGAGCCGGGGACCAATCTTAAATATGGAACCCTTTGGGAATATTCCAGAATGTGTGTAGTCAGTGCTCCTCCTTTAACGGTGGAGAAAATTCTCTGCTAATGGATCTTCTTTCTCATTTCCCTAACTTGAACCTCTCCATCTCTCAGTCCTACCTCCCCTGGCACCTGCCATCTGAGCTCTGCAGCTTGGCACACTTGGAGGCCCATTCCACCCCCAGCCTCCTTCTGGGAGCCTCCAATGACTGCGCACGCTGGTTTGCTGGCCCAGGGGGACTGTGACTCAGCGCTCCCTCCCGGGGACACGGAGCTGCCTCCTCTGGCACCCGCCTGCACCTTGGCATAGCTGAGAGCAAGAGCGGCATCGCGCTCTGCTTGCTGTGTGGGAAGGAGCCAGGCTTGAGGATGTTGGCCCAGGGCTGCGAACCACAGAGGTCAGCCACGCCCTTCTCCTCATCAATGAGTTTATTTTTGATTCCGAGGCAGCGCTAGGGTGATAAAAATATAAAGCTAAGTGGCAGACGTCAGAAAAAAAGCCCCGAGTGACGGAGTCGGGGAGACAGGCTGTTGCCTGTGGTTAAACGGGGTTTTTGTTTAACCGAGGTGACGCAGGACGCCTTCCCATTCAGCTCCTCTTGTGCCAGGCTTTCTAAGATGCCTCGGCCTGCTCCTGGTCTCCTAAGTGCATAATGGCCATGACTGACTCTCTGCTGCCAAGGCTGCTGCAGGGGGCAGCGAGCGCTGCTGGGACGGCAGGCTTCACCCGGCTGGTGCCTGGGCTCTGGGGCCTGAGGGACACTGCCCTGTGTGTCCCCGCCACCTCACTGTCTCCCCAGTGGCTCGAGCCAGGGCTCAGCAGGGACAGTAGGAGACCATCACGTGGGTGGGGACACTGAGGTCCAGTTGGGAAAGGGCCTGCCCAAGTCACCTCTGGCAGGTGAGAAGTGGGTCCCCAGGCCAGCAGAGACAGCACCCCTCAATCCATACACACCCCGCCCTGGGGCTGCCTCCAGCCTCCTCCCATCCCTCCTCCTCCGTGCCCTGGGGATTTTGTGCTCAGATCCTGTGGCCCCAAAGCCTGGGTTTGAATCTCCACTGTGTCCCCGGCTTCCTGGGTGGTTCTGGACCTCAGTTTCTCATTCAGAGTGACCAGTCCCTGAGGGTCCCTGTGAGGACTCCAAGGCAGGGAGCCTGTCCCAAGGCACAGCCTGGTGGGGCTGGGCACTGTCGCTCCGGGCCTTGGTGAGGAGGTGCAGCTCAGCCATGCTGCTCTGGGCCTCTGGACGGGACGGGCTCTGGGTCCAGTTCCTGGGAGTTTGCAGGGCATGCTGGGAGGAGGGTCCGTTGACTGGCGGGTGGGTGTTCGCCCCTCCCCAAGCTCCTCTTGTCCTGGTCCCAAGGAAAGGCGCTGAGAGGGAGCTGCAGGTGACTTAGGAGAGGCCCGAGCCTCACGGAGGCCTCCCTCCCAGCCCGGCCAGGGATGCTGGCTCTGCCAAGGCCTCTGTTTGGGACCCTCCGTCCTCTCCCCATGGTCAGGGACCTCCAGCATTTCCAGAGGCAGCTGCTTTTGTTCTGATCCAGAGATGCAACCGGCACTGTCTGTGTATGACCCTTGAACCCTCCTGGGGGGGTAGTATGGGGGTGGGGAGGACACCTTGCCAAGCCAAACCCTGCCAAATGAGGCCACCTTGTGTGGTCCCTCGGGGCACTGGGTTGGTCACACCCTGGGTCTTCTGAGCAGATCTGCTTCATTTCACCAGTGACCAGCACCTCCTCCTGCCTGGCCTCTGCCTCCCCTGCGGGTCACCCACTTCTGAACGCACCCCTGGGATACCCCTGAGATGCTTCGGGGCAAGGACTTTGCAGCCAACTCAATAGTCACTCTGGCATTGTCAGAGAGGAGCAGCAGCCGTGTGCAAAGCCCCTGGGTCGGCAGCTTTATTTATGCATTTATCTTTAATGGGGAGGCTGAGAGCAATTGCATGGTTTGTGAATATTTACAGGCAAATTACTACAGAGAGGAAATGAATTCGTTCTCTCTCCTCTCCCACCGTCAATAGATCACGCCGCGGTCCCTGTCGCCTCTCCCACCTCCTTCCCTTTTCTTTTTGCAGCTACTTGTGGTCTCTCTGCCAGCTCCAGGAGAGGCGGCTGGTAGGCATGCCAACTTAATGCACCATGCATTTATGGAGCACCTACAGTATGCAGAGCCCTGACTGGGGTGGGGGCTTCCAAGGTGAGCACCTCGGTCCTGGGTGGGTTTTCTCCGCAGGACTCTGGGGAAGGCGTAGTCAGCAGAAGAGGGTACTAGGCAATGGCCTCAAAGGATTTTTTTTCCCAGCGGAAAGGGCAAGCCAGGCTGGGGGACAGCAGAAGTGACCCGTCACAGCTATGAAAAGATGGGAGTTTTGGGGGGCCAGTGAACCTTCTGGTGTGAGCAGAAGTGGGAGGAGCTAGAGCTGGAAATGGGGGTTCTTCCTGCGTGAGGTGCTGTGTGGGCAAATCTGCCCCTTTCCAGGGGGAAGGCTTCGTTGGCATCACTCCTGTCCTAAAGGCCAGGAGGAGCAAATAGGAGAAAACCCAGTTGTCACCGGCCCTCCCTTTTCCCCAGCAGACATCACTAATCAGTTGCAGCACCATCGTTAGCTCTAGTGGTCCCCAGGCCAGGAGCCGGCAGGCATTGCCAATCAATACCGGGAGCTCTCATGGGCTCAGGGCCTCACGTTGGACGGCTGGATCTTAGGGTGGCCTTGACCGTGATGCATGAGGAGGAAATCGCCTCTTTACTCCGTGTTCCATTTCCTCACCTGTACACTGCGCAGAGGGACGGCTTGCTTGATTTGCAGGGACCATTCCAGTGCTAGCCAGCGTGGGTTAATGCACGTGTTTATTTATCTATTCTTTCTACAAAGTTGGAGTGAGCACGTGCTACACCTGGTGCTCAGAGGGGTCCTGGGGAGACCCTGGCGGTCCAGGAAGCTGAGATCTGGCCTCTGGGAGCAGAACTCAAGAGCAGGGCCACCTCGTCTCCTTCAGACAGACAGTGAGCAGACAGCCACCTGTCCTTGGTGCAGTGTGGATCACACAGGGCTCCCTAGGGACACTGGTCTTGGTCTCCCAGCCCATGTGCCTATGTGTCACTGACCCCACAGCCCACGTTGCAGGTCCTGCAGAGCCAGAGAGGAGTTGAGGTGACCCCTGTGGTCCCTGAGAGGGCCTCTGGCCAAGCCTTCTGGGAGCCGCCCTAGGACTGACCTCAGGGCCTCCCCCGGGTTCCCAAGGCCTCCTCCCCCTCCCTCCCCAGCACATGGGCGCTGAGCCATAGCCGTGAATGTCCCAGGCAGTCCCCTCTTGACTGCGTTCTCAGTTCACCCCGTCACTTGACATGGGAGCAGCCTTGACCCTGGGATCCTGGGGCCGGGAAAGACCAGAAACTTCCACACTGCTCAGAGACTCTGCGCGCCCAGGGCTCTCAGGTGCGGATGGGATCTCGGGGCCCATCTCATCTTCAGCCTCCTTAAAACACGGAGGCGGCAGCCTCCTGGGCCCCGTGAAGAGCTCTGTGGAGAGTCCCCACTGTGCGGCGTGGTCGACCACTTATTCTTTTCTGTTCCTTTAAGAGAAAGCACTTGGGAAAGACTGGCTCAGCACAGGGGCAGTGGAGGTCTGCGCCAGGGCAGGAGCGGCCAGTGACGGTGCTTCGTCGTCCTGTGGCCGGGGCCTTGCTGGAGGGCCCCTGGCCAGGCCCACCCTGCCTGTAGGCCAGGGACAGGGAGGCCTGTTGGCAACCACTTGGAAAACCTCCCGGCCACCTCCCGAGTCCCCTCACCTGGTTCGTGCAGCAGGTCCAGGTGTGGGGCTGCCGAGGGCGGCCAAGAGGTGGCTGAACCGCTTTTTAAATTTTTTTTTAATGTTTGAACCCTTTAACTGGCCCCTGGAAAACCCAGAGGCCCGCTTCCGGGGGAGGGAGAGGCCCACATGGGCCCACATGGCACTCAGGACGCCTGTTAGCGTCTTGATGGACGGTGAGACGCTATCGGATCCGTCTTTGTTGCTCCAGAGGCTGTGAGAGCGCACAGTAGGTCACCAGATCTCTGTTGGATGGAGAATAAATGGAACCTTCTAGCAGTGTGTGCCCCTGTCTTCTCTTCCATAGAGCCCTTGGAACTCGTCCAAGTGCTCCACGTCCATTCATCCAACAACTGTTTTTCTTTCTCCCCAAATAACCTTATGGAGATGGCATTTTTATGAAGATCTAAACTGCCCCGTTCAATCCATCTCAACCGTGTCTACATACAGTCCAATCAGAATATGAACGCTTTCCGACAATCCAGAAAGTTCTCTCATGCCGCTTCCCAATCACCTCCTGTTCTTTCCCCAGAGGCGGCAGTGCTTTCTATCCCCCCTGGAATAGCTCTCCTGTTCTAGAACATTCCATGAGTGGAGTGTTCCTTCCTTCACTCAGTTTCATGTTGCTTGTTACTTTTTATTGCTGAGTAATATTCCTTCTTGTGTTTATGTGAGAATTTATCCATTTACCCTTCCAGGGCCTTTGGGTTTCAAAGTTTAGGCTACTCTGTAACCAAGCTGCTGGGAATGTTAAAGATTTTGTGTGGATTCTCATTTTCTTTTCTCTTGGGTACATATCCTGGAGTGTAATAGTTGCATCATAGAGTAGTTATGTGTGTAACTCATTAATACCAAATGTTGTCCCATTTTACCTCCCAGCTGTGTATGAGAGCTCCAGTCCCTCCACATCTCCGTCAACAATCACACAGTCTTTTAATTTTAGATATTCTACCAGCTGCAGAGTCATACCATTGTAATTTTACTTTATTTTATTTTATTTTTTATCATCATTATTGGGGGTGGGTACCAAGGATTGAACTTAGGGGCACTTGATCACTGAGCCACATCCCTAGCCCTATTTTGTATAGGGTCTCACTGAGTTGCTTAGGGCCTTGCTGAGTTGCTGAGGCTGGCTTTGAACTCATGATCCTCCTGCCTCAGCCTCCCGAGCTACTGGGATGACAGGTGTGCCCCACTGCACCCGGCTCATTGTGATTTGACTCGGCACCTCCCTTTCATCCTGTGAGGCTGAGTGTCCTTCAATGGGCCTCTAGTCCTCTGAATATCTTCTTTGGTGAAATATCTGTCCAAGTCCTTTGCCCAGTTTTTATTGGATTCTTTTCCTTTTTCTTATTGAGTGACAGGAATTATTTAATTTCTAGAAGTAAACATGGAGACTATCTCCCCGACCTTGCAGTCGGCACGGAGTCAGGATGTTAGAACTGTGAAAGGAAAACTCCATAAACTGGGCTTCATGAAAATTAAAAACTTCTGCTCATCAAAAGCAGCATTAAAGCCGGAGAAGGGGGCAGGCCCCTTAGTCCCAGGTGCTGGGGAGGCTGAGGCAGGAGGGTCGCACGAGAACAGAGTTTGAATCCAGCCTGAGCAGCAGAGCCAAACCCTGTCTCAAAAAATCAATATTCATCCCTCATTTCAAAGTTAAAAATTAGAAAAGACGCTTACAGAAACCAACAGAAAAGCTGCGTCTTGAGGCGAGCCCTCAGCTCCCCTGTGTCTAGGACATACCGCGGCCGTCTCTGAGGACTCCCTTCCTCGGGTCCCTGTGGTCCTGCGAAGCCCACTCCTTGCCCACAGCCAGAGAGCTCTTGGCGCTGTCCCCGAATCGTCCCAGAACTCCCGGGATCCACCCCAGAGCCCTGGCTGTGGCCGCAGGGCCTCGTGCAGCCTCACTCCTCGCCATCCGCCAGCGCCCTCACCCGGGCTGTTCCCGGCTGTCCACGCGGCCACCTCAGCCCGCCTTGGGGACTCAGTGCTGGGCACGTCCACCAGGGACACTTCCTTGGACCCCAGAAGCTGACCTGGGCGGAGTGAGGGCCCAGCATTGTGGGGGAGGGCAGAGATGGGGTGCTGTTTGGGGGCCTCTCTTGTGGCCCTCATGAGACAGCCGTGATTCAGTGACCAGAAGGTGGGTGCTGACCAGCTGAGTGGACACTCAGTGGCCACAGTGCTCAGTCTTCAGAGGCCCTTTGGAGGGACATGACCCTCCTTTTCCTACCTGGGGAGGGCTTGTGGGGAGGGGCCTGTCGGGTGACCCTCGGGGTCTGGAGCATAGCTAACTCCCGGCCAGTGCCCGCCTGGGCCAGTGTCCTGCAGTGTGTCCAGGGCAGCGGCTCCCCTGCTCCCAGGCCTTCTCTTCCAGAGTCGCCTTCTTTCCCGTTTCTCTCTAGAAGCCATCAGTTCTCGCTTTGCAGCAGCCGCGTCAACACGACCTCTCCAGAGGTCAGACTGGGAGGTGGCGGCCAGACCTTGGCACCCCCGCTCTGCCCCCAGGCTGGGTTGGACCCCCGGGGACCGACGCCCTCCCTCCCCAGGTCATGTCCGGGCAGTGCCAGCCCATGTGATAGTTTCTGTCCCCCACCCTGGACAGCAGCCTCGAGGAGGCCACCACCTCTGCCTTGTCGTGTCCTGTGTCCCCAGCTCCCAGGGCTTCGCCACCGCGAGCAAAGTCCCGAGGACACCTGTAGCATCCGGCAGGCCGGACACGCGAGGACCTTCTCTCCATGTCCCCAGCTGGAAAACGGAGGCTCTGGGGACGGGGGGTGGCCCCTCACAGCCGGTGAGGGACGGGGTCCAGGGAGCAGTGGGCTCGGTCTTGGGTTCTCAGTGACACTGGGACAGTTATAAGTCGTTCGCCAGTGACGCCAGGGGCACGTGCCGTCCAAGTGTGGAGCGCCATGTGAATACCATGTAGCATGAAGAACACCCGAGGTGACGGTCATCGTCCCAGCCACGGTAATGAGAAGGTGCAGTTCCAAATCCAGGAGGGGCTGATGTAGCATCCTCGTGTGACAGGGACTTGTGTGGCAGGACTCACGTGGCGGGGACTCACATGGCGGGGACTTGCGTGGCAGGGACTCGTATGACAGGGACTTGTGTGGCAGGGATCATATGACAGGGACTTACATGGCAGGGACTCGTGTGGCAGGGACTCATGTGGCAGGGACTCGTGTGGCAGGGACTGGCTCCATTTTGCACTGGGGATGAAACGCAAAAGGTCGCTCCTACAGTCAGTGTCGGGGGACATGATAGGGTCACCTGGGACACACGAGAACCCTGCCCGCATCAGGAGCGCTGACCAGCCACCGGCCTGTCCCCAGCTGCCTTTGCCATCCTGGCCTGGGTGCTGTGAAGGGCTTGGCTCATGCGGCCTTCCTGCCACGGTCACCTGCAGGGTACAGGGTCCAGCCCCAGCCTGTGGGTGGTGAAGGGAGGAGGGGCAGGTGACTTTGTCCCTCGGGCAGAGCGTTCTCGGGTGGCTCGTGCCCTGCTGCTGGCTTTCCCTCGGGCCTGGTTCGTGTCTGGACCACACTGTGGCCCTGGCAGTGATGGCCACAAGTGTCTGCGGCTTCTCGAGGTGGCTTCATGCCGCTCACGAGTCCCTCCATCTGCGTCTTCCTCCCCTTGCCTCTGCCCGCTGGGGCCCCGGGCCAGAACTGCCCTCCTGGACTCAGGGGCCTCTGTCCCCGAGGGCGCTCACTGGGTCCTCCTGCTCGCTGAGTGACAGCGAGCTGTGGCCAGAGGAGCAGGGGGGACAGTTTCCCCTGGCAGCCGAGGACTTGCTGGCAGAGGGCTGTGGGCACTTGCAACTTAGTGTCCCCGTGACCCTGGGCAAGTCCCCTCCCTGCTCACAAGGTGGCCTGGAGCTGGTGCTGGGCTGAGCCACCTGGACACCGGGAACGGAGTCTTTCCGGTCAGGGGACAGGAGGTGCCCAGGACGCCGCAGGCCCCCCCCATGGGGCTCGGAGGTTGGGGTTTGGAGAACTTCGCTCGCCCCCCAGGACCGTCTGGGCTCCTGGCACCTGGTGACGTAGGCTGGCACCGTCGCCACCCCCCAGGGCAGCTGAGGCTCAGGGGGGCCGGGGCTTGGCCTGTGACCACTGCTGCTAGGTGACAGAGCACAGCTGGAGCCTCCAGCATCCCCTTGTCGCTGGTCAGGGTGACCTTGGGGAGGCCAACCGTGGTCACCACCAGTCAGAGCAGGCAAAGTGCTGCCTGTGAGGAGAGAGGTGGAGAGACAGAAGGTTCTAGATGGGAACACACTGGACAAAAGTTTCAACTCTCGAAAAAATAACGATACGGGCTACCATTTTGGGGTCCCCCCCCCTTATGTGCTAATGTCACCCAAATTAGTCACTCAGTCCCCACCGGCCCTACGGTTGTGTGTTTTTAGGACACCGAGGCTCCGGGAGGAGAAGGGGCTCTTGCCCCCTGACTGGAACACTGGGGACCAGGACCGGCTCGGGGACTCCAGAGGCCAGACGCACATCCCATTGCCACCTGCAGCTGGGACCTCCCACCCGTGACGGGGGCAGAGTTGGCAGGTTCCACGGGGCAGGCTGCTCTGAGGGCTGGACCCCGCCCTCTCAGAGCCTGGGACCCTGGGGACAGTGGCGGGGACAGTGTCCCTTGCCTGGTCTGTTGTCCCTGCTGGGGTTGATCTCCCTGAGGAAGTGAGAACCTTCGTCTGTAAATACGAGGGGCAGTGAGCTGGTCCCGCGGAGAGGGTGGAGGGCTGCTGTGCGTCCCACGTTAGAAGTGGCCAGGCCCAAAGCAGGCACTGCCCAGGTGTCCACGGGTGGCCCATCTCTGCACAGGTCAAAGCCAGGGGTCGCGTGGCCCTGACCTCCAGGTGCGTGGGACACTTTGAGCGGATGGGAATGACCAGGTCTTCACGGGGTGCTCTCTGCAGCCCTCGGAAGTCCCCGGTCACTGCTCATGGCTGGCCTCAGGCTGGGCGCCTGTCTTAGAGCCCTGGGTGGAGCTCAGCGCACGGCACACTGGCTCTCCTTCCCCAGGACCCCACAGGAGGCTGGTGGCCCGGCACCTTCCTGGCCCGCCTCTGCAGGGCGGATAAGAGGTTGAGGTTCAGAGCCTGCAGACGGGAGCCGCCTGGGTAAACCTCCTTCCGTGGTCACAGGGGCCCGAGACCGACTGTGGACAGTGGGCAAGTTGAAGTTGAAGAGGACCAGGGACCCAGGGAGCAGCCCTGGTGCGGGACGGGCGCTCCCCTGTGTGTCAGCAGCCTGTCTGGGTGACCTCCGGACAGCTCCGATCCGTGGCGTCCTCACCAGGTTAACCTGCAGGAGCCCCGTGAGGGCAGGGCCACCAGAGTGGACCGTGTGTCGGGGGGCTTCCTGCAGAGGGAGGAACCACCATGGGCGGGCATGGCCTTCAGCAGGCCGCTCTGTGCGGGCACCGGGCGCTGCTCGCAGAGAGAACCACAGGAAGCAGCGGGATCGCACTTTGTGGAGGGTCTTCTTCTGAGGACAGCAAAGGGGAAGGACCTGCAGGCTCCTGGCCCTCGCACCCCGTGTCCACTGCCTGGTTCCACTTGCGTGGACTTGACGGTGAACTCTCCTCCCGGCTCAGAGTTGACACGAGGCGGAGCCCGGGGGAAAAGGGGAGCTGAGGTTCTCACTTCCTTAGGGAAATAAACCCCAGCAGGGAGAATAAACCAGCCACCGAGCGTCAACTCCTGAAGTCCCTTCTCATCTTCAGCCGTCACCAAGATGAAATTGTTCAATCTGGAGTTTCCCGGGGAGAAATCGCTCCCTTGGCTTTTGTGTCTGCTGAGGACAATGGTGTCTGTTTCTTTGAGGACTTGCTCTGTGCCTTAGGACAGATTCCTTCACCTCTCTGAGCCCCGGCAGCCTCACCTGACAAAGACAGTACGGGGGACCTCACGGAGACCTTGCAGGAATTCCATGAGGACAAAAAGCAGGGCTGGTGTGGCAGGCAGCGGGCTGTGTCTGCCCTGAGCTTGGCTGTGAGGCTGTGTGGAGGAGGCCCACCCTGGCTCTTGAGAGGTGTGGGGATGAGGGTGCCGATGGGGAGCAAGCCAGGGCGACTGCACCCCAGACACCCAGAATCGTAGTATTTGGGGAATGAGAGTTAAAAAGCACCAGATCAGCAGGAGATGAGTCTGTATTCTTGTCGCCGGTCACAGGAAAAGCGCTGATGACCAGGCACAGAACACACCTCCGGGCTCCGGGGAGCCGCACGCCTCCTCTTCTTCCCCGAGTGGAAATGTGCAGGGAGCAGAGGAGCCGGAAGTCCTCTTTGGGGTCCTCCTCTTGTGCCAGTGCCCCTTGGGGGTGTCTTGGGGATCCTAGGAATGACAGGACAGGGGGGTCAGCTCTCTGGATTCTCTGGGTTGTCGGGTGGACACCCGTCACGAAGGGGTCCTGTTCCCGGGTCTGACACCTCAGACCTCCTGGACCCGGGGGCTGTGGCTTCATGGCTGGCTCTAAAGGGACCGAGAGGAGTGTGTGTAGTCCCCTGTGTGCACACGCGTGTGCCCCGAGCTCAGGACTTGCTCTGCGCTGCACAGGTCAGAACAGGAGGTGGCTCGACCTGTCGGCTGAGTCTGGACCCTGGTAGGGCACCCCGTGAGGGTCAGGATCCCGCGTCCCGTCTGGCCTCGGCCTCCTCCCCGTCTGTGAAGCAGGATGGCCTTGGCCCAGTCAGAGGGTCCGCAGGTCAGTGCGTGGCTGGGAGCACCAAAAATGGTCATGGGGACAGGATGACAAGGTGACGTTGTTGTCCCAGGTCAAGTTCCTCCTGTGGATCTTTTAGGAAATGGCATTTTGGGGTTTGAGGTCTGCGTTTCCCCTTCCCCCATCCCCGGGAGCATCCGGTGAGGCTCTCCCCCAAGACCCCTCTTCAGGCCTGTGGAAAATGAAGGCTGTCCAGGTCCCCAGGGTCCCCAGGAGGGGTCCTACCCTCTGCTGCCCAAAGCCTGGCTTGAGTGGCAGCCTCCTGGGCTTCTGGGCACTGGCCTGGGGTCCCAGCTCCCCTCCGCCCCACACCACTGAACTGATCCGCTTGGAGTCCAGGCCAGGGCCGGGGAAGAGGCCTGAGCATGGGGCTGCTGTTGGTGGGCTTCAGCTGGGCCTGGGTCACGGGGTGGAGCCCAAGAGCCCCCAGCGTGGTGGCCCAGGAGCGCATCCACAATTTCCATGAGGACGTTGGAACTCATTGGCTGGAACATTTCATTGGCAGCAGGCGGGTTGAGTCCTCTGAAGAGGCCGGAGCGTGCCCACCTGGACCCCCAGTGTGCAGGGGCCGAAGACCTTGGCAGAATTTCAGAGCCGGAAGGGGAATCTGCCCCATGGTCACTCCATGCTGCCCCTGACCCCCTGCCTCCTCTGGGCGCCTCCTCTGTGGACTCTCCTCTCCTCCTGCATCCCCAGCCCCTGGAGAGCCTGTCACCCAGGCCTGGGCACCCACTCTGGAAAGAGGATTCGGGGCCCCTAGAGCCACCTGCCGTCTACAGGGCCCAGCCAGGGAAGGTCCATGGTCAAGGCCAGCAGCAGGGCCAGCAGCGAGGGCTCAGGGCACTGCATCCTTGTCTACTTGGGGTGAGAGTTGAGCTCCTGGGTTTGGTTTATAACAGCGCCTGCAGCCCAGGGCTGTTCTGCAGCAGTAAATGGGGGCTAGCATCCGATTCATTCACTCCTCCGTCTTCACTGAGCACCTACCTTGTGCTGTGAAGGGGGCCGGGGGCCGGGGTTACCCAGGGGGCCACACGCCCTCCCCGGGGCACTCCCACCTTGTGAGATGGACAGACAGTTCTACGTACAGTCACCGTGAACTGACCGACACGCAGTGAAGCTTTGCTCACACACACGTTTCTCTCGTTAGGTGGGGGATCGAGTGCTCATTGGCTCGTGGGTCAGTTCTAGATAAATATCTGTCCCACCGTCTCCCTGTCTGTCCATGACAAAGTCCGTGAGCAGCGGCTGAGCAAGGTGTTTTCCACAGAGGGGGAGGGGAACGTTGGGGCAGAGACCTGAGGAAGTGTGGCCTCCAGCCATGCTGAGACACGGCCTGTCCCCACAAGAGCTGCATCTGTGCAAAGGTGGCTTTGGGCAGAGGGGACTGCAGGCACAGGGGCTGGGACAGCAGGGCCGGGGCAGTGAGGAGCCAGCAATGGAGTGAGTCGGGGTGGAAGAGAAGCAGGTGAAGGGGAGGTGGCCAGGGTGGCCTCAGGAGGCCCTGCAGGTGCTTGCAGACTGCAGTGTCTGTCTGGTTGGCACACAGTAGGTGCTACATAAGTGCATGTTTATTTACTCTTTCTGTTTCATGAGCAGCTTCTCAGTGGCAGAGCCTGGTCAGGACAGTGGGAATTGAGAGAGGAAGACAGGAGCCTGTCCCCAGGGGACACTGGTGGCTCTGGAGGCCTGTAGAGACCTGGCTGTCCGCCCCTTCATGGGGCTCTGGGCGGGGGAGGTGCTGCTGAGCCCGTTCAGCCGTTCAGCGAGGGTGGGAGAAGGCCTCCCAGGGAGGGAGCTGCCTCCACTCGCCTTCAGGGCCAGCGGGCCTCAGCGGGGAGAAGCCTGGGGAAATGCCCCAGGAGAGGGGCCGGGCAGCCCAGGCCCAGGCCCAGAGGCCAGAGGGAAGGTGGCCTGTGGGGACAGGGCCATGTCTCAGTGTGGCTGAAGGCCCGGGGACAGCGGGGGAAGAAGCCTCTCGAGGGTGAATCAGGGTGAAATTCCACCGGGAGCGCTGGGCGCAAGTGAGGCCCCTTTCCTACCACACACCTGCTGTCCTCAGCGGAGGGTCACTGAGCGGCAGTGAGGTGGCTGGCTCGGGGCCCTTCCTGCTTCTTGCTTGCAAGTGGGCAACGCCAGGCCCCGAAGACCACCGCGGTGCTGAAGAGGAGTGACAGAGTGACAGAGTGACAGATACAGGTGCATGGGAGGGTCCCGGGATGCGGGACTTGGAGAGCTAGGTCAGGATGCGCGGTTGCCAGGAGCACTGAGCCGTATCTGCTGCCGTGACTCGACGTCCCCGAGCCTCAGTTTCCTTCTCTGAAAAACAGGCATCCTAATCAGGCCACCTTCTCGGGGACGCTGGTGAGAGCCACCAAAGCAGGGCACGTGGCCAGGGCCGGGGCCCCTGGAGCGACCTTCACCCTGGAAACCCTCCCATGCTGGCCGGGCACCTGGAGACACTAGCCGACTGGTCCAAAGCAGGTCCCCGGTTCTTCCCCTCCCGCCTCCCTCACCCTTCCCCAGGGTGGACGCTGGCCCCGGGCTGAGCGGGCAGGAGGAGGCTGTGTCTTTAAGTGTGGCGAACAGCGCTGAAATGTTATGACAGCGCCTCTCACAGGGGATGCGTTTCCACGGCAACGCCACACGGAGATAAGCAAGCCACCGCACTTCTTTCTGAAAGGTGGAGGGACAGCGGGGTGCGGGGACATGGTGGTCTGTCAGCAGGTGGGACTTGAAAGCCAGAGCCCCGTCCATGAATCCTGAGCTCTGATGGCTTCATCTGGGACCAGGACGATCTCGAGCCAGCCATTAGGGGAGGGGGGAGGGCCTGTCCCTGAGCTCGTCTGCAGGCTGCAGCGAGGCGAGAGGCACGGGCGGCAGTCCCTGCACTTCCCAGCTCCACCTCACCAAGGTTTCCTGGGCCCAGGGCACCTGATGTGGCCAAGAGAGGCTAGGCATGTGCGTGTGTGTGCATGTGCGTGTGTGCATGTGCATGTGTGTGTGCCTGTGTGTGCATGTGCGTGTGCATTTGTGTGTGTGTGCATGTGCGTGTGCGTGTGTGTGTGTGTGCGTGTGCACGTGCGTGTGTGTGTGTGTGTGTGTGTGTACTTTAGGTGGGACTTGGCAGGAGGGACTTGGGCTCAGTATTCAGACAAACAGGTCCTAATCCTGGCTCTCAGTGGCTGGGGTGCAGGACAAGCAGTTGACCTATTGAATCTTGTGTTTCTTCATCTGTAAAATGGGGACAATAACCCAGTGGCCGTCTCTGGAGGTGGGCGTGGGGATCAGATGAGAATGTATGGAACAGGGCCCGGGCCCGGGCATGGCACACAGTTGGGGCTTAATAAATGCTAATTATTAGCATTCATTATTATCAACTGATTTCATGGTGGAAACCAGTTGAGGTCCTAATTGGCCTTGGTGGAAAGGGACACTGGGCAGGCCCACCCCTGAGAGGGTGCCATTTCCGCCCCAGAAGCCCCAGGTCCCCCCTTCCCCTGGAGCCAGCTCCAACTCCACCCTCACCTCCTGCCCCCGTTCACTCCCCGAGGGCACTGACAGCCCTGGGCTCCTTCAACAAGCTCAGCCACTTCCTGTCCTCCAGGGCCACCTTCCCCCACCAGCAGGGTCCAGGGAGGAAGTGTCTGGCATCACCTGGGGGCTGCTGCTGCCTGAGTGGGCATCCCTGTTTCCGTCTGGGTTGGTCCCCTTTGGATTCTCTTGTGAGTCCACTGAGGGGTGTGGCCTGCCCAGACTGTCCCCAAACATCAAAAGTGGCAAAAAGGTGGCTCTTTTCTATTATGCACCAAAGAAAATGATGACCAGAGACGGACAGGGATATCTGTCACCACACAGCAACGAGCCAACTCCAGCCCTGCCAGCCGAGGGCCTCCGGAGCCCACCGACACCTGCTCTGTCCCCGGCTGGCAGAGGGAAGCACCCCGAGGAGTTGGCTAGGTACACACTCCAGCCCAGGCCTGGTCCTCGGGTGCCTTCTCAAGCAAATGGTCACTTGCTTTAGGACCCCGGCTTAGAGGCTGCTGTCAGGACTCTGACCTTCCCAAGGCTTTGGCTGGTGGCCTTTCAATGCCATCGGCTTTGAGGGGGCCAAGAGCAGGCCCTGCTGCCGGCTAGCATCCTCCCTCATTCTGGGGCTCGCAGGACCCGAAATTCTGATCTGGAGATTCCTTCTTTGGGGTCAGCTTTGCCTGTCCTGTCGTGGAGCAGGAGTGACACTCTAAGGCCACCAGAAGCTCCTAGAACAGCCCCTCAGTGTTGGCGGAAGAGGGCGCACTGACATCTGATTTCCCACGCCGACCCAGAGAGGCGGGCAGGCGAGCTGCGCTGCGCCCACTTTGCAGAGGAGAACCCAGAGGCTCCAGGGAGGCCACCCGCCAGGCTCAGGGGGCCCAGGCTGGGGCCGGGCCACGGTGGGCTCCACTGTTTCCCTCCCTACTGTGCCAGCGTGGAAGGGAGGTCTGGGGTCACCTGCTGATGGGTGTGGGGGACGGTGGACACACCTAGAAGGAAGAAGGAATGTTGCCTGGTGAGACTGAGATTCTTTTTTTTTTTTTTTTTGGACACAGTCTTGCTAAGTGGCCCAGGTGGTCTTCCCAAGTGGCTAGGGTTACAGAAATGTGCCACTGTGCCCAGCAAAGCAGAGTTGTTTTGGACGGGTGGTACTGGAAACCGAACCCAGGGGTTCGTAACCACTGAGCCACACGCCCAGGCTTTTGTTTTTATTTTGAGACAGTCTTGCTAAGTTGCTAAGGCTGGCCTCAAACCTGGATCCTCCTGCCTCAGCCTCCTGAGCTGCTGGGATTGCAGGCGAACACCGTTGCACCCAGCAAGACTGAAAGATTCTGAAGAACTCATTCTGCGCCAGATTCATCCTGGGAGTACCCGTGTGCCTAGTACAGGGCCTGACGGAATCAGGTTCTCAGGGATCTCAAGTGCATGAGGCATGGGGGGGGGTGAATAAGTGAGAGAAGCCATTAACAGCACTCCCACACCTGGGCCAAAGCAACACGTGACCTTGCCCATCGTGGGGGACACAGAACCCCGGCTGGCCGTGCCGCAGAGTTGAGGAATCAACGCATATTCTGTCTCCCTTTGGGAGGCTCAGGCCGTGTGCCGGTGGAGTCGAGGCTCTGGTGGCCCTGCACACAGGAGCCTGCTCACACTGGGGGAGCCGGACATTCGCAGACTTCGGGGACCGCAGGGCTGTGTCACGGTGCACTTATCAGCACCAGCACGTGTCCCCAGAGACCCTTGAGCGGCCACCTCAGGTCTGCTCGGTGGCTGGCTGTCCCTGGGGAGGACGGGAGAGTCCAGTGCCCTGCCCTGCTGGCTCCTGGGAAGTCAGGCTCTGCGGTGGAGGCCGACTTGGGATGTGCCACCTGGGCGTCACCATGGTGGCTGCCACTCACTCACTCAGTCTCCACCTGGGGCAGGACAAGCTTGTCAGCGCTTCCCGGAGCCTGGCTTTAAAGCTGTGGCAGCTGTGAAGAGGTCTTGTCATCGCCGCGAGGAAAGCGAGGCTTGGAAGGACCAGGGCCCAGGTCACAGGGCTGCGAGTGGCCAAGCCAGGATGCAGGCAGGATGACCCCTGAGCGTCCCCACTAGCCACGCCCTGTCCTGACAGAGGCAGGTCCCCACTCCGCCCAAGCCACAGGGGCCTGCCCTTGGTGTCCCCTGCAAACTTGAGCCTGGTCTCTCCCTGCCCCCACCCCGCAGCCCTGGAACTGGAGAGGTTGTAGCAGGAAACGGGTGCAATTTTGGTCGGGAGCTTGGGAAAGGTGGGGAGGTGCTTGGCGGAGCCCTCCAAGAGAAATAGAGGGTGTCGGGTTTCCAGTTTGTGCATTTCAGGGACATTAAGACAAATAAAAAGAGGTCTATTCGCGGCCAAGCGGCCGCCTCTCGCTTTTCTTTTTTTTTTTTTCTTTTACTGAATTGAGTGGGACGGGGCCTCCCGGGGACCCGCAGCCAAGCTCTGTCTGTGGGACTTACTGCGCCCCTCCCGCCCGCCTTTGTCACTGGGCGCCCCTGCCCTCTCCCCCTGGCAGACTCTGTCCCCGCGGCCCCCCTCCCTCACCCTTGCCCTCTCCGGGTTCTGTGGCTCCCCAGAGCGTGGCCCTGGGGGGGCTGTGGGTGCCCACAGGACACAATGGGCCACTTATGAAGCTGCAGCCCCTCCCGCCCCTCCCCAGGAGCCCCTCCAACATTCCCCAGCCTTGCCCAGGACCTTCTGGAACCCTGTCCCCTCCAAAACCAGATTAAACCGGTATGAAGGGGACGGTGACTTCCCTGCCCATCCCCCATCCTCGGAGGGTCTCAGAGCCCTGGCATGATGGGGACGGTGACTTCCTCCCCACCCCTCCCACATCACAACTGTGGAACAAGGGAGCTCAGATGGAGGGGCTTTCTGCCTTAGCTGCTCCTCCCTGCCTTGGCCCTCCCCCAGCCCATCCCTCCTTCCAGCCCCCAGACAGCTCGGGGCAGGGAGGCGCAGTGGAGCCGGGGTCCTGGTGGGGAAGAGACCGGGTGGGAGGACCAGAGGGTGGCCGCTGCAGGACGCTGTGTGGGGTGGTGTTTATTGAGTGTTTATTATGTGCCAGCTGCAGTCTAGGTGCAGGGCGCCCTGTCGGCTCACAGTAGGAGGCAGGGCCAGGGTCGGAACCCAGTGGCCCCCCAAGCTGCCCGGAAGCCCCCAGGCAGTTGCTGGAATGTGGATTGGGTCTTCTCGGAGCCAGGCCTTCTCTGCTCCACAGAACAGGGGGGGCATCAGGGCTCAGACCCTGACCCAGTCACCAGAGCCGTTTTGATGACGGGGAAAGTGAGGGTCAAAGAAGCCAAAGGTCTTTCCAGAGGCCCCGGAGCCCGTGGCTCTGGCAGCTCTGCGAAGGGAGACTCTTGATTTCCTTGAATTCCAACCCAACCCTCAGCTCAGATCCCACGCTCAGTACGGGCGGGGAGTGGCCGCCCGTGGACCTCAAGGGCCCGGCCAGCTCTGGGAGAGCCCTCAGGGGGGTGAGAGGTGCCCGTGCAGGGCCCTCCAGGGCTGTCCAGGTCCCCTTCCCACGGTCTCGCACTCGCGCGGTGACAGGGAGCTTCTCTCACAGTGCATCTCACGGTGGCTTCCTGGGTTGTCCCACAGGGTTCTGGATGACACCGTCCGCAGAACGTTCCAGAACAGATTCCCAGGACTGGGGCAGGCAGGCAGGGACTTCCCGGGTGTTCAAGTTTGCTCCCATCCACCCAGAGTCAGTCTCCTGGGAAAGGAGAGGAGGACACAGCGACGTTCCCACACAGGGACCCTGTGGGCCTCGGTGGCCAGACCTACCGCCCAAGGCCGTGCCCCTGACAGAGACAGCAGGGCTGCACCTCCGCCTGCCGACGTCCAGTCTGGTGCCGGGTCTGCTCATGTCCTTATTTATTTTTAAATGGCTTCACGGGGGCTGCGGGGGGGGGGGGGTGCTTAGTGTTGAGCATTTTCCTAACACCATCAAGGTCCTGGTTCCATCCCCAGGACCAAGAAAAGTTCATTTTTATCTCAGATACGTAAATAGCTTCACAATAAGGATAATTGAAGCCGAGTGCTGGGGCGTGGGGCTTGTGGGGCTTCCTGTGTGTAGGTGTGTGATGTCCCCTGCACGCACACTTGGAATCTGCCAAATTATCAACTAAAATGACCAGCTACACGTTGCCTCCCTGGAGAGGCTGCAGGGAACAGAGGTACTGCACTGCCCTCCCCTGCAGCTTCTGTCGCCTCCCCAGATCCCCCGGATCTCCCCAGATCCCCTAGATCTCCCCAGATCTCCCCAGATCCCCCAGATCTCCCCAGATCCCCCAGATCTCCCCGGATCCCCTAGATCTCCCCGGATCCCCTAGATCTCCCCAGATCCCCCCGGATCTTCCCAGATCCCCTAGATCTCCCCAGATCCCCTAGATCTCCCCAGATCTCCCCAGATACCCCCGGATCCCCCCGGATCTCCCCAGATCCCCCCAGATCTCCCAGATCTCCCCCAGAACAGCCATCCCTCGGGTTCTGTGGGGATGGGTGGCTGACTCTGTGCATCAGGTGCTTCCCGGGTTTGCCACGCAGATGGGCACCACGTCTGTGGGCGCAGAGCTGGCCACACAGAGGGACCCATAAATATTTGTGGAATGAAATAGAAACATCCAGCACCTGGAGAGACCGCCCAGGAGCTGGGCTGCGTGGCCGTGGGTAAAAGTGAAAAAGCGCCTCCTGGGGTCAGGGCCTCCTGGCAGGGTGGAGAGCGCCAGGGACGACAAGGGGTGGGATCCCCTGGCCTCCTGGCCACCCTGGGGCGGTCACTGACCTGTGGAATGGCATGCTCATGGCTCCCGCCGGCAGGGTAGAGGATGGCACCCATGCCCTTCCCCTGGCCTTGGACCTGCCCCACTGGGAACTGGGGACAGTCCCTCCCAGGGTAGAAGCGGCCACGCAGGGACTTGGGGAGCATACACTGGAGCTGGGCCCCCCCGGAGTCCTCAATGAGCAGAACCTGCAGGAGAGGCCACAGCAGACAGTAGCTTCCTGTGGCTGGACGGATGGGGAGCTGTGGGGAGCTGGGGTGTCGCTGGGCTTTCAGCAGAGGAGCTCCAGGGTCTCATTTGCATTTTAAAACAATCCCTCAGCTGCTGCTGCGTGGAGAGGAATTATGGGAGCAGAGTGGGGGCCAGACCAGAGGGGTGGGGGCAGAAGTCCAGGCTGCCCAGGGTGGACCTGCTGGGAGCGGGCGGGTGCTGCTTCAGCCAGGTGGGCTCCAAGACCTGGGGCCGAGGTGGCTGGCGCTGCCTGCAGGTCACAGAACTATGGGTGGGGACCCTCCTACTCAGGAGGCAGGGAGCCTCCGTTTGTCCAGAGGGGCTCCCCATCTGCTGGGAGGGAAGAGAAAATGGTCCAAGGCTTTATGGGGGGAGGCAGCCGTGAGCAACCTGCCAACGTCATGAGTGTGGCTCTGCTGGTTTCTGCTGAGATCTTCACCCTGAGGAGGGACACTTGCCTGGCAAGGGCAAGGCCAGGTTCAGTCCCAGCACCCACCCAAGAAAAGAAAAGAGAAAGATTTCAACACTGGGCCCTGGGGACACCAGCCCCTCGGCGACAGAGACAGTGGTGGGGCCAGGGTATGCTGAGAGGAATGGCGAGGCGGTAGGGTGCACCCGGGAAGTTTCCTGTCCTGTCGTGCAGTAATTGAGCATCTGCTGTGTTCGGAAGCTCCCCATTCATTAAGCCCCTGATGTTCTCTAGGTGTTAAAAGTTTGCGCAGGTCAGAAGACCAGATTGTTCCTCTAGGACCTCTCCTAGGAAAACATCACAGCCTTTCCCAGGAGAAGGGAGAAATCGGGAGCGCTCTCCGCGCCTCCAGCTGCCGTGATCTGGGAGACAGGGAGAGCCGCATTAACAGACGGGGGTGGAAGTGGGGGGAGCCGAGAGCCTGGCCCCCGACGGCCTGGGACCCGGGGAAGAATGAGTTCATGGAGACCTAACAGCGCTTCTCAGTTGGCGGCATTTGGTAGGGAGACCACAGCCACCCTGGGGAAGGGGCAGGGAGGGACAGCGTGGCACTTGGCCCCGTGCTACCTGGGGGTGGGAGTGGGTCCTCCTGGGGCCTGGAGCAGCCAGCTCTGGACACGGCTGGGAGGACACAGCCGGTCAGGGCTGCCCAGGTGGAGGTGGGGGAATGAAAAGCAACTCAAGGAGGGACCTGGGGGGGACATGTGTCCAGAAAGCCATTGAGGACAGATAGGGGCGGCCACGTCACGGCTCCCTGTGATGGAGATTAAAAAAAAAAAAAACAAAAAAACATAAAAACAAAAAACACGACTGCTCTTGCTGAGGCAGGTCTCATCTCAGGGACCTTCCCAGTGTCACCAGAGCGGGAGCTTTGGCTGCGGGACTCCAGGGAGCTCCTGGTCCTTTCAGGACGTGCCCCGGGCCTGGGAGCCGAGTTCCAGTCCCGGTTCGGACGTGAGCTGGTGACGGCTCCAGCTCAGCTGCAGGGTCCCTCTGGGCCTCCGCCCCCGCCTTCTGTGTTAGGTCCCGGGCTGCTGTCACAGGTGACGGCCAGCCAGGCGTCTGAAGCGACATGAGGGCGACCCCTCCCCGTCCTGGGAAACGGGTCTGAAGTCCAAATCAGCAGGGCCAGGTCCTTCTGAGGCCCTTGGCCAGGGCAGAGGCCTCCTTCCTTCCTCTGTCCACTTTGGACGGGGGCCTGTCCTCCTGGTGGTCCTCGACAAGGAGTCACCTCCCTGCGACCGCGTGGCCATCTTCCGCTGTGCGTCCTCCTGTGTCCTCCTCTCCGTAAGGACACCGTGGTTGGATTTACGGCCTGTCCTCACCCAGTATGACCTCACCCTCACCCACATCTGCAAAGGCTCTTTCCAATAAGGGCAGAGCCAGAGGTTTGGCATGGCTGCGGGGGGCGGGGGGCATCCAGGCGGCCACACCTTCCTCTTGTCGAGTCTTGTTAGATTTTAGGAAGTTGAACATAGACAATTTATCCACAATTATTAAGTGCCTGTTGGGCAGAGGGCTGGGGCGGGGCCTGCTGGGATGAGCCCGCCCTGTTCTGAGGGGCCTGGCCTCTTCCCTACAACCTGCCCTCTGCTGCCCGAGGGCTCGGTCTATAGGAGGGGAGGCTGGGTGTGTTAGGAGTGGAGGCTGGGTCTGTATAAGTGGAGGCTGGGTCTGTTAGGAGTGGAGGCTGGTTCCGTCTCTGCTCAGCGCTCTCTGGCCTGGTGACCCCAGACTAGTCTCTTGGTGGCTTCAAACACCAGTCCCCCTGGGTAAGAGGGGGTCAGCGGAGCCTGGGAACCCAGAGGGCTCTTCCCTGTGGCGTGTCAGCAGAGGGGAAGGTGATGTGGCCAGATGTGGCTCTTGGATCAGAATCGCCTGCTGGAGGGACGGGGCCTGTGGGGCTGGTTCCGGGGCTCTGAGCTGGGGGATCCCCTGGGATGTTGGGCCGCAGGCCTGGTCCTGGGGGCAGCGTCCTGCAGGTTCAAGACTAGGTGGGGGAGGGGCACCGTTGACGTCATTGTGGAGCTGAGCTTTGCTTTTTGCTGTGTAAAGCTCCTACTATGGGCTGGGTGCTTCCTAGTAACGTCTGTTGTCCCTGCAGGGTCACCTGAGGGAAGTGACAGTGTCGTCATCCTACGGGGAGGGCGCGAGGCTCAGAGGGGGAAGTGACTTACTCAGGTGGCACAGTGGCGGAGGCCCAGAGAGGGCTGGCCTCCTCCCTCATCTTCCTCCCGCCCTGCCCTGGGGGCTCACGGGAAGCTGTGGTGACACTGAGCACAGGAGGCAGGAAGTCAACCCGAAAACCCTAGCCCCCGTCAAGAGCAGCCTGCTGCAGATCAGGGCCCCCGGCCAGGGCACCCCGCTCCCTGGCTGCTCTGACTTCCCATCCAGCGAGGGGATGCTGGGGGCCGTCCCTGGATGGTGGCTTCACAGGGCGTCCTCCAGAGGCTGGGGGTGGGGGGCGCGGGGAGGGGGACGGGGAGGGAGATGCCGTCTCCGGGGATTAAAAAGCAATTGAACACGAAATCCCTCCCCGGGGCCTGGCAGCAGCAGGCGCCGAGGACAGAGTTTGCCATTTCCTGGAAATTGATGTTCGCACTTCCCAGCGGATCTGATGGAACGGTCTCCGGGTTCCCTCTCCCTCGCCAGGGTTGGTGACAACTGCTGACAGCCCTGACTTGTGGCCACAGACTTTTAGAAACAGGCTTGTGACGATTTGGCACTTGGGTGTACCAAGCCTCCCAGTTTTGGGGCTGCTGAGGATGGAACCCAGGGCCTTGGCTCCACCCCCGAGCTCCACCCCAGCCCCCAGGAGCCCTTGAGCCTCACGTCTTAACTCCTTCCCGTCTGCACTTCCTCAGAGACCAGGTCAGAGCCACGCTGACCGTGCTGGCCTCGGGTCAGGTCTACCCTGAGGCCTTCTCATGCCCTGGACTCTGTAATCCTGGGCACCCCCCTTTGAGACAGAGGCCACTTGCCTCAGATTCTAATTGAGGCACCCAGAGGTTAGGGGACCTCCCAAGGCCACCAGCCTGACTGTGGAGCTGGGATCCCTCTCACACCAGCTCCTGTACCCGCATCGGCTGCTGCCTGCACGTCATTGTAAAAATACAGGCTTTCTTCAAGTTTTCTGTTTTCAAAAATAATTCATTGAGCCCTGGGCAAGGATACACACCTGGAGTTCCAGTGACTCGGAGGCTGAGGCAGGAGGATCACAAGTTCGAGGCCAGCCTCAGCAGCTTAGCGAGGCCCTCTGCAACCTAGAAAGGCCGAGTCTCAAAATGAAATATAAAAGGGGTGGGGATGGGGTGCAGTGGTCAGGCACCCCTGGGTTCAATCCCCAGTACTAAATAATAATAATAATAATAATAATAACAATAACTCATGAGGTGAACTAGTAAGTTCATGCCACATACAATCAAGCACTTTTAAGTGACTGAGCTGCATTTAGTTCGTCACCAGGCCGCGCACCCGCCACCTCTAGTTCTGAATCATCTCCATCGCTCCTGAGTGTGCCCACACCCTCTGCGCCGTCTCCCCTGGCTCTCTTCCCCCCCTCCCCCCAGCCCCTGGAGACTGCCAATCTGCCTTCTTCCCCACCAGGAGTCCTGTCCTGGACATCTCACCCAGCACCAGGCCTCTCACGTCTGGCCTCTCGCCCAACGTGTTTTCAGGGACGGTCCACACGGTGGCAGGTGCCGAACGCCATGCCCTTTCATGGCGGGACCATCTTGGAATCGTGAGGACACGCTGTGCCTGTTGGCCGTGAGATGCCGCTGGCTTCCCTGCCTGTTTCCAATCCTCCTGGGGTGGACTGCCGCCGTGGACCGCTTCCTTTTGAAAGAACAGACAGACGCGCGCGGTGCTGTGGCTCCTGACAATCCCCCCGCAGGTTGTTATAATTAAAGAGTTGGTTGAATCCGTCTCATCCCAAATAAGAAGAGTTTTTCTGTTCCACGAGTGCTGTTGACGCTCTTGGGAATAGAAGCTGAAACACTCACACGATTAGTCTTCTAGTGAGGAGCTCGTTCCCAGGACACAGACGTCCCAGTGGACCCTCCAAGCAGGCCGGGCCAGCAATGCCATGTGCTGCCATCGGCCACTTCCTCATGCTGTGCCTGGTGGAGACGGGCTCAGGCTTCCCTCTGTACCCTGCTCTCAGTGATTCGGCAAAACAAGCCTCCCAGCTCTCCCCCAAGTGAGCGCCTCGCTGGGTGGCGTCTGCTGTCCTCCATGGCCAGCTGCCCAGCCATGGCAAAGAACAAGCACTTTGCAGATCTGCAGGCCAGGGTACTATACCACCCTGGCCACTTCTTGGCTGTGTGACCTTGGACAAATGCCTTAACTTCTCTGGGCCTTGGGTTTTCTGTAGCAGTCACAGTAATGATGACATGAACTTGAATGTGCTCAGTGAGGTACTTGGCTCCATTCTGTGGTCATTGTCCTTGTGCCCTATCCTTCCCTCCTGTGTGCCATAGACATCCTCTATGTTCAGTGCTTTGATCAAACTAAAGGGCTCCTCTGCTCTGTGTGAGGATGAGAGGTGAGCACAGTCACACTGGGGTTCCGGGAGCAGCAGGGGAGGGAGCGGTAATGCCCCATGTGGGGTGTGGACCTGTTTTCACAGAGCGCCACCCCATAATAGGTTCTTGGAGGATGAATAAAAGTTGGCCTGGTTGGGCTGGGGACAGAGCTCAGCTGGTAGAGAAGCCCGGGCACGTGTTCCCAGGGCCAGTGTGGGCAGAGGCAGGGAGGCAGGGCCTGGGGTTAGGCAGCTCCGTCCCCAGGTGTCCTGAAGGCAGGGCGCGTGCTGGCGTGTGTGTGAGTGTGTGTGTGACTGTGTGTGTGTGAGTGTGAGCGAGTGTGTGAGTGTGAGTGTGTGTGAGTGTGAGTGTGTGAGTGTGTGTGTGTGTTTGCATTCGCGTGTGCACACATGTGCTCAAGGTGAAATCTAATGGTGCTTTCGTGACCCAGGCCCAAGGCGAGAAGCAAGCCCAGGCTGGAGGTTGGGATCTGTCCTGGGAGGAGGAGGCGAGTTACTGTGGCTGGCATCCTGCAGAACCAGCCACTCCCATGTCAAAGAGGTGGGCAGGGGCTGCAGGGGCCATGGGGGCTCAGCAGGGGACAAGGGGCTGCCCCGCCCCACTCCCACGGGACATCTTCACCTCACGCCACCAGGTGCTCGGAACAGCTTCCCTGCACCGGGCTCCTGGGCTCTGGCCTCGGGTATCTGGGCCTGGTTGGGGGGTGCCATGGGCAGCCCCCAGCCTGTGCCACTGCTGCTGCCCACGAGTGGGCTCTTAGCATCCCTGGGAATGCTCAGGTGTGTGCGTGCAGTGCTCACACACACACACACACACACACACACACACACACATCCCGCATTCCTAACCGTCCTCTGGGCAGAGACGGACCCCCAGTGTGGTCCACGTGCTTCTGTGGAGCCCCGCCCTTTCCCTGTGCTGCCCCTCACACTGGCTGCTCCCTGGGGCTCCACACCCCTCACCTCACAGCACCCCGCAGGATGTCCCCCAACAGGTGACCATGACTTTCTGCAGCCCTGATCATTCACGTCTGGTCTCCGGAGCCTGCCACTTCCTTCTCCCACAAGCAAGGGCCCAGCCAAGCGGACCCAGAGCAGAGAAAGGCCAGCTGAACACCCTGTGGACAGGGACCCGCAGGTTTGGATCTGGTTCCCCGTCTAGGCTTATTGCTTGCTGTGTGGTCTCGGGTAAGTCACAGAACCTCTCTGAACCTTGGGGGGGGGAATGGGGATTGTAATACATATTTGCATTTGTAAGGTGGAGACAAAACGTATCAGGAGCTTGTGCCAGGGCACCTGGTCACCACACAGTCGTTCTGAGCACAGGCCGAGGAAACTGGACTTAACGTTCTTCTCAAGTTCAGGCACAGCTGCCAAAGGGCTTTTGAAATTTCCGCTCCGCAGGCGCTGCTTAGGGAAGACCTCTAAGAGCTGGCTTTGTGCCTCTCCTTGTGGATTGAGGCTGAAAATGGTTCCCAGCTACAGGCACAGCAGACAGGCTCTGCCAGTGACCAGCACATTGGGGGATGCAGGGGACACTCCTCAGGGTCTGTTTCTCGCAAGATGCACCAAACCCAGGAAGGAGTGCATGGACCCATGGCCACTGTCACACCAGCACGGAGGGCTGAGCCGAGCTGGGCAGAGTCCTCCTGGGTCCTCTGCAGGCCTGGGACCCAGCCATCCCCAGGGCGGGGGAGGGGGGGAGTGGATCAGCGGGAGACCCTGGGAACGGGCGGCTGGGACGGTGCCTTCGGAGACCATCAAACTGTCCCGAGCAGCAAAACCGAGTTTTCAAAGGAAATCCAAAATAGGAAGAAACAGAACAATGACAAACGCCAACCAGGCGTCCCCGGCGGTTTGCTGCTCCATTGTTCAGTGGAAAATACGGCATCGTGGGGCGGTTCTCAGGGGGTGGGGGCAGAGGTTCCCAGACGGCGCTTCCCTTACCAACTCCTTCCTGTGGCAGAAGAAGGTTGTTGTTTAAAGACAACCATCAAGTCCCGTCCCATGATCCGTCCCCTCCCACCTTCTGAGTAGAGGGACAGGGCTCTCCAGCGGGGACACCCGTCTCCATGCAAACTTGCTCCCGTCTGGAGTTTGCTCCTTTGCTTATTTGAAAGCTGCAGTCGCGGGGCACAGGTGGGGACCCTGCCAGGGGTGTTCCAGCCCCACGCTGTGACGGAGCAGGGCTGGTCCCGGTGACCCACCTTCCAGACCTGGAAACTGAGGCTCTGAACACTTGGCTGCTCGTTCCCTCAGGACCTGTGCCTGGGTCAGCCCTGGCTGCCCAGGACGCCTGGATCCCACAGCAAATGGCCACAGAACCCCTCCCTCATTCGCTCATTCCTCCCTCCGTCCACTCCCATCCCTTATGGAGCCGCCATAGCAGATCTGCCAGCTGGAAACGGCCCTGCGAGTGCTGACCCGTGGGGGTTCAAGCTCAGAGGGCAGGAGGACTGCGCCTGAGCTTCAGGGGGATGAGTCAGTGAGCAGCCACAGGGGCCCGGATGCTTCTCCTCCCCCCTCCTGCTCTCCCCGGCCTCCCTGACTCCAGTGGAGTCCGCCTCCACATCAAAGTGAGTGCAGACTTGCTGGGAGTGTAGCCTGAGCATCAAATGTCACCAGACTGGGGTGTTGAAGAGGCCACTCGGAGCCCCCCGAAGGCCCTCTCTGCCCTGACTGGCTGTCCACCAGCACCGTGACCCTGAGCAGGTCACTTCTCTCTTTCACAAAGTGAAGTTTGTATTAGTCATGGACAAGATCACACCACGTAACAATGTTTCCACTGACATTCGAGGGCCCTGGGTCGGCTGCAGCGTGGCTGGGCTGGCTGGACCCCTGGCCTCGGGTCCAGGCTCTGGGGCAGCTGGGGTTTGAGTCTGATCCTGGGTCTGTCCTCCCCTGCACCAGCAGCTGCCTGGGCCTGGTCTGTTTTAATGTTCACTCTGGGGCTCAGGCTGAGGGGACCACGGCCGCCAAGACCCCTTCACACAGCACCTGACCAGAGGGCACGAGGGCCCTCCCTGCCTCGGCTCTGAGGTCCCGTGGGGTGGTCAGGGCGGGGTGGGCAGCCACAGCAGGGGTCTGTGTGACTGGGCCACACGCCACGCAGAGTGTCCCCTCCAGTGTCCGCACAGCTGGGACCAAGGTCCCTGGAGCTGAAGCCTCACCCAGGCCGCCTGGCTCTGCTGGACCGTGGTCTGCAGCGGTCACCGCAGTGATGCCTGCTGGCACCTGGGAAGCCGAGACCGGAGAGGGGAGGCCCGGAGCTGAGAGCCACTCCAGGGAGAGGGCCCTGTGCGGGCTCTGGTGCTCTCCAGGGAGCAGGCCTGTCCCTGTCCCCGTAGTCTTGGGCGTCCGGGGTTGGAGGGCAGGTGCACTGGCCTTCGGGTCCGGATCCGCACCCTCTGGAGGCCAGGCTGTTGAACTTGGCTGGGCGGAGCGGGCCGTGAATGGCAGGAAGCCCCACTTCCCTCCGGCAGCCCTCCCTGGGCAGGGGACGCTATTTCTATACATCCTCCAGGACGCGGCCCTCCCCGGCTCTGACCCTCACCTTCCTCTGTCCCCAGCACTGAAGCAGGAGAGCCTGGGCCCCCGCGCCGGAGGATTTCCTGGCTCGGCCCCACGGTGGGCCAGAGAGCGTCCACAGGGCCCCACCCCTGGTGCCTGTGCTCTGAGCAGGACAGGCAGGGCCAGTGGCCTGGTGTCCCATATTTATCTGAGACCTGGCTCTCTGCTTATCTCCTCGGAGGAGCAAGAGGTGGGGCCAGCTGTGCTTCACCCTGGAGGACACGGGAGCCCCCACATTCCCCCACATCCCCTGCCAGGCGCGCAGGGCCGGGGACCATGGCCACCTGACTCATCCTCAAGATGGTGCTGATTGGTGGGCGTTCAAGCCCAGAGGGCAGGAGGACTGCGCCTGAGCATCCTGGGGGTGGGTCAGTGAAAGCCACAGGGGCCCAGATGCTCCCCCCCCCCCCCGCTCTCCCTGGCCTCCCTGACTCCAGTGGAGTCCGCCTTGGCTGGGGCAGTGTGGACTGAAGGGGTGGGAGTGTAGCCTGAGCATCAAATGTCACCAGTTTGGGGTGTTGGAGAAGCCACTGAGAGCCCCCGAAGGCCCTCTCTGCCCTGACTGGCTGACGGAGTGGACTGTTATTTACTGACCTTCTTTTGTGTGCCGCACACTGCCTAGCAACAGCGATCACACTGAAACAGTAATAGATGATATGATCTACCCTAGATTAGCCTCTAATGTCGTTTTTCAGTACAGGGGATGCAACCCAGGGCCTCACGTGTGCTAAGCAAGGACTCTACCTCTGAGCCACGGCTCCAGCCCCACACAATATATTTAGGAAAGTCCTTGGCCCTAGTCCTGCCTGGTCTGAGCTGGACATGGTGGCACATGCCTATAATCCCAGCGGCTCGGGAGGCTGAGGCAGGAGGATCTCGAGTTCAAAGCCAGCCTCAGCCACTCAGCGAGGCCCTAAGCAACTCAGGAAGAGCCTGTCTGTGAATAAAAACTCCAGAGGACTGGGGAGGTGGCTCCGTGACCGAGCACCCCTGGTACCAAATAAATGAATAAATCAATAAAAGCCACGGCCTGACTCCCCTGACCTGGTTTCCCCAGTGGCCGGTGGCCTCGGTGGTCCTCGGGGGATGGCTAACAGCCCCTCTGAGCAAGCACCGTGGACCTCCCTGTCCTCCTCTCAGAGCCCGCTTAGGGACGGTGTGGCTGGCTCACTGGGCTCTGAGGCTGGGGGCATGTGGCGCCCAGGTGTGGGTCTGGCCCTGAGGACGGAGCTCTCCTGTCCTGAAGCGAGTTCAGGGCCTTTCTTCTCCGCCGCCCTCCGACAGGCTCTGCTCTTGAGTGGCTTGGGCAGATCTTGCCGGAGGCAGAGGGTTGGACAAGATGACCCTTTGTGGGTCCCTTCAGGCACCCGTCTGTGCTTCTGTGCAGTCATCTGCACCCAGAGAAGCTTCCCGTGGTGCTGAGTCGAGAGCTAGGAGAACTGGCCACATGGGAACCGGGTTTGGGGCACACGGATTTCTTGGGAATGGGGTGTGGGGACAGCAGAAATGGCTGCATTTCATGCTAATTACAGGGGCCTGGGGAACCTGGCCCTGAGTGTGTGTGTGAGTGTGCACGTGTGTGCGCGTGTGGTGCGTGTGTGGGTGTGCATGTGTGCATGTGCATGCGTGCACGTGTGTGCGTGTGCATGTGTGCGCGTGTGTGTGCGTGCATGTGTGTGCGTGTGTGAGTGTGCGTGTGCATGTGTGTGTGCGTGTGTGTGCGTGTGTGCATGTGTGTGCGCGTGTGGTGCGTGTGTGGGTACGCATGTGTGAGTGTGAGTGTGCATGCGTGAGTGCGTGTGCGTGTGTGTGTGAGTGCGCGTGTGTGTTGGGTTCTTTGAAACCGCTAATTGCCAGGGTGAAAATATTTTGCCCGTTGGCTCCCAGGGAGAATGTCATCGCGGCGCACGCTGGCAGCCTGGCGGAGTCAAGCGGCCACAGTCAACACGGAGCTCCTAATTAATAGACGTGGCGCTCCCGGCCGCAGCGGAAGCAATTATCCTGACTTAATTGACTCTCTCCCCTCCGCCCTGCGCTCCGCTTTCCCCGTTTTCTGGAGCCGAGGAGGGTCTCTCTCTTTTTTCCCTTCTTTTTTAATCCTCTTTCTCCTTTTTCTTTTGTGCAGACGTCTCTCTCTCTAGTGCTCAAATCTTACTCCAGTAAATACTGTCACAGAGAAAATCCCCATGTGACAGGGAAGTCCAGCGCCTGGGCCGGCGTCTGCTGGTGACCATGGCTGGATAAAGGTCCCGTCGGGTCCAGCCCCGGCGTCAGGCAAGGACGGGGGTCGGTCTGCTCACGGGTTTTGGTAATCGCTCAAGGGAGCTGGCTGTCACAGCCCAGTGGCTCGGGCAGTCCCGGGGTGCGAGTGGATCAGTGCCCGACCGCCTCGTGGTGCCAGGAACATCTCCGCCTCTGCCCAGGCTCCTGAGGGGGGCTCGCTGCCCTCTCTGCTTTGGCTCGTCTTGCTCTTGACCCACCTGGTGGCTGACCCTGAGTCCCCACGGTTTCAGCTTCTCAGGGCCGACTGGCACATGCCCCTGAGCCTCCTCGGGCAAGCCTGGTTGCCTCGGGAGCGAGGCTGATGCTGCCCGACTCAGCGGAAGGCCTCCTGGGTCCATCAGCCTCCACATGGAGGTGGAGTCAGTGGGCCACTGGCCACTCAGAAGCTATGGACAGGCCCCTTTACAAACAGCGGGACTGTGGGAGGAGCTGGGCTGGCACAGGAGCTGGGTGGCCGGAGCCTGGACCCTGTTTGACTACCGACTCGCTGGTCATCCTTGGGCAACTTACTGAAGCTTTCTGACCTTGGCGTCCTCAGGGACTCCTTTGTTATAAAAGACAGACGTTCAAGCTTGAATGCAGCAGTTAAGCACTAAACTACAACAACAAAATGCCTTTTTAGGGTACAGGAGTCGGCCTCTGGCGTCTGGTAAAGCAAGAGAGAATATTCTAGAATCACAGACAGGGATGTCTGCCGTGAGCCCCAGGGATCATGTGGCTCAGCCCTCTCACTGCACGCTGGGGAAAGGAAGAACAAAGATAGCACATCACCTTTTGTGAAGGTCAAATAATTTTGTCTGATATGACATTGGACTCTTTTGCATGGAGCTAAAATTAGGACCAAGACATTTTCTTGGATCTCATCGGGGATTATGGAGAGTGCTTGACTTTTAATTAGAACATTGTAGATAATAAAATTGGGTGGAAGAGAAGCCGATCCTGGGATTTCTCTCTTTCTCTTCTCTTTCCCTGTCTGGGAGTTGAGCTAGGTGCATGTCAAAGTGTTCCTCTCTCTCAAAAGTGCATCATGTTTTATAGATCATCATTTTTAGATGACACTAATTGGCCATGTCATATTAGACTTGTAGCTTTTCTGAGCCTCGGTTTCCTCATCTGCAAAATGGAGATATAATCTATCTGCTTGAACAAAAAAATCTCTTGAGGGCAGAACTTCTCTTCCTCATCCTTAGTTAGACCATCGTCTAAGCACAGAGTAGGTTCCTGCAGAAAATTTCTGGAAAGATGCTGAATGATCCCTCAGGGGATCAGTCCTGACAGTCATAGGACACTGGTGTATGGGCAGTTGTGCTTCTGAAATTGAGGCCACTTGATATGTGCTATGATTTGACATCCCCTCCACAACCATGTTGACATTAATTGCATTGTGATATTATTAAGAGGTGAGAGATTTAAAAGGCAATTAGGTCATGAGGGCTCGGTCCTCATGAATGGGTTATGGAGGGAGTAGGGTCCCACTGAAAGAGGGTCATTTGAGACCTCATTCTCAGTCTCCTGAGCTCTTTTTACCTATCTGTCTTCTACCATGGGATGATGAAGCCCTCACCAGATGCTAGCACCTTGGTATTAGACTTCTCAGTTTCTAAAACTGTGAAAAATAAATTTCTTTTCTTTATAAAATACGCAGTCTGCAATATTCTATCACAGCAGCAGAAAATAGATGAAGACAATGTAGCAGTCACCCTGAACCACAATTTCACCCTCTGTGTTTTCAGTTATCTGGGATCTCAGTTACCTATGGTCAACCAAGTTCCAAAAATATTTAATGGAAAATTCTAGAAAGGACTAATTCATAAGTTTTTGATTGTACAGCATTCTGGGTAGTGTGATGAAATCTAGGCTCATCCTGCTTTGTCCTGTCTGGGACATAAATCATCCCTTTGCCCTGCATATCCATGACGTATATGCTACCCACCCATCAATTCCTTAGTAGCCATTTTGGTTATCAGGTCAACATTAGAGTATCACGGTGCTGATATTCAAGTAATCCTTAATTTATTTGGTAATAGCGGAAAAGCTCAAAAGTAGTGATGCTGGCAATTTGTGTATGTCAAAGACAAGCCATAAAGCTTCCTTTAAATATCCTCTCATATCACCATAAGAGCAAACACAGTAAAATAAGATATTTTGAGAAAGGCCACATTTACATAACTTCTACTATCATATGTTATAATAATTGCTCTGTTTTTTATTATTAGTTATTGTTGTTGATCTCTTACTGTGCCAAATTTAAAAGCTGGGCTTTACTTCACCATAAGTATCATGCACATAGGAAAAAACATAGTTCAGTACTGTCTGTAGGTTTAGGCCTCCAGTGGGGGTCTCGGGACACGTCCCCTATTCATAAGGGGAGCCAGCCATTTGGGAACTGAGGGTCTGGGACATCCAGGTACTCCAAGCCATGGCCATAATGGAGGAAGTGTAGCCTCTGGCCTCTGCGGGGCCTGTTTCTGAGCATAAATGGGGGTGGACACTGGCAGAGGTGGAGGAGTGAGCAGAAGAAGTAGAAGTGGTGAGACTTTGACTCCTTTGAGAAATCTGGCTATGGAAGGGAGGAGAGAGGGCGGAGACTGGCTGGGGGGTGGCGGAGGTGTCAGGAAACGTGTGTGCATGGGTCGGGTGGAGCCGGGAGGTGCTTAGGAAACACTTTCTGACTCAAGCAGACGCCACCTGCGCTCTCAGGGATCCTGGGCTTTCCCAGCCTTCTCTAGATGGGTGATCATTGAGAACCCAACACTAGTGACCCTGGAAGAGGTACGCCCTGAGTCTTAGTTCTGTGAACGGTAGGTGGCTTTCCCCGTGGTATTTAGGGCTCCAAGTTCCTCTGTCTTCATGTGGCTTCCAAGGTCACCATGGAAGGAAGAAGAAAGGGAAGACTCAGCTGATATGCTTTGACCTGGACCAACACACGTTCCACTCCCATTGGTGAGGATGAGTCACATGGCCACATGGCGCAAAGGAGGCTGGGAAATGTAGTTCCCTGCTGGATGGGCCCTTCCCAGCCACAGCTCTCCCCTTGAGCGCTCTGGTGCTTGGGGAAAAGCCAGCCTCCAGGATCACACCCCTTTCCACTGCACCTCCCAGCAGTCTGAGGGCCCGTCTAGCTCTGGGCAGATGGCAGACCCCAAAAGAGACTAACCTATGGTCAACCAATCTTAAATTCTGCTGGACCAATTCGGGGGGATTAAAGCTACCGGGGTGTCACACACAGGTGGCGCTCAGTTGGAGAACCTGTGCTTTCACCTGCTGGCTGTGTGACACTGGGCAGGTGTCTTAAACCTCCTGAGCCTTTATAAAATCCCCTGAGGTTGCTGGGAAGATTAGCAAGACACTCTGGGGGCCCGTCAGCCCTAGCAAATGCCCGCAGCTGCTGCTGGTACCCATGTGGCCTCCGTCCCCCTCACCACGTCACAAGTCTATGGTCTTGGCTTAAGGCCCAAATGGACAGAATGGACATTGGCCTGAGAAGTTTTGTCTTCAGCTTTTTGTGTGCCTCCTAGACAGGCTGAGCAGCTCCCTGGAGAGAAGTCCCTGGAGGAGGGGAGAGGGGTCGCTCCTCCCCGCGGAGCCCCACTCCACTCCAGTCCGTGGCGCCTGGGCTTGTCTCCTGCCCTGGACCCCGCTCTGCGGGCAGCTGCTGCGGCACAGGCTTGGTCCTGCTGCTGGGCCCCCCTCTTGCTTTCCTGGCCCCTCCCTGTAACCCTGCCCCCAGCTTGCTGTCAGCCTCTGAGTGGTCAGTTTAGTTGGGACCTCAGAAGAGTCCCGGTGTGTACTGCTCTGTGTGCCTCTCTGGTCCCCCCACGCCAGGGGACGTGGCCTGAGCCCCTCACCCCAGCCCCTCCTCGCTGTCCTCCTGATTCATGGTCCTGGGGATTTATTTGGCATGGTGATTGGTTGCCCACCCCCTACCTTAGCTAATCAGTTGGACTCTGTGGGGGCCTCTGACCCCGGACCCTGGGGGTGGACAGGGCAGGGGCAGAGCATGTGGGGGCCTCAGGGTCTCCAGGGAGACTCCACTGTGGGGGGAGGGTCTCCGGTGACTGATCAGAAAGGAATGTGTCCCTGGGAGGGGGCTGCTCTCTGCCCACCTTCTGCCTCTGGGCGGCGGGGGCTGCTCTGTGACCTCCCCAGCTGGGGCTGTGGGAAGCTGAGGGACAATGGGAGGAAGGAGAGAGGGAGATAAAGCCAGGGCCGGTGTCTGCTCGCTCCTCACACCCGGCCAGGGGACGCCTGCTGACCGCAGGGCTGGGCTTCCTGCCCACAGTGTCGACTGGCTGCCGCGGTCCAGATAGTGACCGGCTTCAGGAAGGGCCCGAGCCAGGGCAGCGCTCCCGGCCTGCGTGTGCCACCTTCCCGCCTCTCGATCCCTGCTCTCCTTTCTGTCCCGGGACGTTTCTTGGCATCAGCCGGGTGCCCAGGCTCCACTCGGTGCTGGGCATATGGAGGTCAATGTCAGGCTGCCCTGTGGTCCGTACGCCCTTCTCTGGTCCCAGAGCTGACCCCAGGGAGACCCCTGCAGTTCAGCGTGTTGGACAGAGGAGAGGCCGTCCCAGGCTGTGGAGGGTGTGCCGAGGATGGACACTGACGGCCTTCCTGGGCAGGGACATTGGCTGGTGCCCTGCTCTGGGAAGGAGGCTCTGACCTGGTGCCCTTGCTGACCTCTGAGGTGGGGAGTTCAGCTGGTGTCCACTGTGACTCCGAGCCAGCAGTCCTGGGCACCTCCCCAGCACCTCCCAGGGCCGACTCGTGTCCCCACTTCACAGATGAGGAGACTGAGGCCCTGCTCACACAGTGGGTGCTGGACAGACACCCAGGGGCCAGGTCTGTGGGACCCGTACCCTCAGGCTTCTGCCTGGCCCTCGCCACCTTGTGCTCTGGGTCCCGAGGTACCAGCAGAGGCTGGGCCCCTCCTGCGCACCTGGCCTGGCCCCACCTGAGCTTGAACCTTGGCCTCACAGAAGAGCTCCCCCACCCGGGGCCTGTGTCCTTACACGAGGCTCCTGTGCGCCTGGGCGGCGTGTTTCGGGCCGGTGCTCAGGCGACCCACGCGAGGCAGGATGTGCGTCCGGCCTGCTCCTCTGCAGCCTCTCACCGCCTGCACTTGCCATCGTTAGGACAGAAGGAGGACAGCACGGAGGGTCCCCAGCCTGCACGGCTCCACCTGAGACTTTACATCCTGAGGGTGACACAGAAGCGGGTGGGAATTGTGCCCGGGGAAGGGACACAGGCACAATACCCTCTCCTGGCAGGAAGCCAGCCCCCAGTCAGCCGCAGTTGGGGGGAGACAATGGAGCAGATGGTGGGGTGCGCTGCGGAGCTCCCTGTGCGGGAGGGTAGGTGCATGCATCGTATTTCCCGTCTTCAACTTCAACTTAGGATGGCTCGGTCAGAGGCACTGTCCCTCTACCTTGTGAGGCTGGAGGAGATACGCTGGGAGATGGGGACTACCACACCCCAAAGTTGGGGACGCCTGGCACCAGGGGCTTTCCTGGAACAGAGGAAAGGTGTGCATCCATATACATGAACTGGGTGGTCTGGGAGCATCTGTGTGTCTGTCCCCTGTGTCACCAATAGTAGCATCGAAGCTTGCTTTGTGCCCCTGGCTGTGCTCAGGGATTGACACACCTGCTCTCCTCGGGCCTGGTTTAGGGGTGAGAAACTGGACACAGAGTGGTTTAGTCACTGGCCTAAAATCACACAGCAAATAGGTGATAGAGAGGATTTGGAACCAGAAACACCAGACACTAAAGCCAGAGCTCTTCTTGGGTCTGGTCCCTTAATATCTGTGGACAGACACACGCAGGTGCTTGAATTCGGAGCACAGTGAGTCAGCTGCGGTGTGGAGGCTGTTCACTGGGGCCCCTAGGGGAGGGCGTGGTTTGGCCCCCTCTCTGGGTGACGCCATTTCTGTTTGTCTCCTCTCCCTGTCCCGCGGGCTCCTGTGCCCAGCTTGCCAGCGCCTCCTCTGGCTGGGGCTCAGCTCCTTCACAAGTCAGGGCCTGCGGGCTCTTGGCCAACCCAGGAGCCTGGCGGTTCAGGAGGGCGCTGCCTGGGTGGCCATGGCTCTGGGCGAGGCTGGGGCGGTGGGTGGCACAGCCAGCTCTGCCAGGTCCCCCACAGCAGGCAGACACACCAGCAAGCTTGCGGGAGGCCCTGGCTGGCTCCTGAGTGCTCCCGCTGAGCCCGCGCTGGGGAGGAAGCTGCTGGGACGGGAGAGGGGCGTGGGTGACTGAGACGCACCTCTGGGGCCACTTCCACCCCTGCGCCTCAGTCTCCTCATCTGTGAAACGGGCTGATGGAGTGAGACACAGCATTAGATGACAGCGTCTCCCGGGCCTTGAGTGCTCCTGCTTCGGATCCTGGTCGGCAGGCCTGGGGCTCCTGGGGGAGGAGTGACCCGGGAAGGCAGAGAGGCCAGCAGAGCGCGTGGACCTCACGCTCGGCCTCAGCGTCTCCCTCGGCTCCTCCTGAGTCCTGGCCCCTGAGTACAGGCCTCGGGGCCCAGCCAGGACCAGCCCTGGGAGACAGGAGCCGATTCTGCAAGGAGACTCGGAAAGGGGGGGCACCCAGGGCGGGCACAGCCGGGGTGGCGGGCCGTGGCGGCTTTCCCCATGCTGAGCGGGGTGTACCTGGACCTCTGCCTGGAAAAGGAGGGGGCTTGGGTCACCTCCACCTGAGCTACAAGGCCACCTTGTAGACCTGGCGAGCCAGCCACTCAGGCTGTCTCCCCCGAGAGGCCCCGGGCTCACAGTGCACAGTGGCCGTCCTTCGGTCTAGGAGATGCACCCGTGCTGGGGAGGAGCGGCTGGGCGCGGGGCCGGATGGGCAGGGGAAGGGCAGCATGGAGTGGAGACCACCAAGGAGACCAAGGGACAGGAGCCTCCACCTCACCCTGCCCTCCATGGCCCAGGGCCTTGGCAGGGCTCCTGACTGCTCTGAGACTCCGTGTCTTCAGCTGCGGGGGCCTTTGCAGCTGGTGTCACCACTGAGGTTGGACTCAGGTTTGACTCAGATCTACAGTATGGTCAGCGCCGGCCGGCCGGCTGGATCACCCTGGGGACACCAGCCCACCCCCGGCTTCCACCCCTAGGAGATGACGAGGTTCCTGAATCTCTAGCCAGATCTCTTGCCTACGCTCCAGACCCGCAGCCCTAGTGTCTGGGTGTCCTATGGCACTGAGGGACCCCACGGCTTCCTGCACCGTGTCCTGTTCCCCTCTCTAGCCCGACTACAGCGCATGGAGACCCTCAGTTTACCCACTGCCCAAGGCCACGGCCAGGGAATCCGTGACCCTCTCCTCCCTGTGCTCGCCCAGGACAGCCAGCCCATCCCAGGGCCTGTCCATGTGTCCTATAGAGGAGGGACGGAACCCCCTCCTCCTCCCCAGCCCCAGACTCATCAAAACTGTCCCTCTCCTCCGTCTATACCCAAAGGACGTAAAAACAGCACACTACAGGGACACAGCCACATGAATGTTCATAGCAGCACAATTCACAATGGCTAAACTGTGGAGCCAACCTAGATAACTTTCAATAGATGAATGGATCAAAAAAGTGTGGCATATCTACACAATGGAATATTACTCAGCAATAAAAGAGAATAAAATCATGGCATTTGCAGGTAAATGGATGGAGTTGGAGAAAACAATGCTAAGTGAAGTTAGCCGATCCCAAAACACCAAAGGCTGAATGTTATCTTTGATATAAGGAGGCTGATTCATGGTGGGGTAGGGAGAGGGAGCATGGGAGGAATAGACCAACTCTAGATAGGGCAGAGGGGTGGGAGGGGAAGGGAGGGGGCAGGGGGTAATTAACAATGGTGGAATGTGATGGTCATTACTATCCAAAGTACCTGTATGAAGACATGAATCGGTGTGAATATACTGTGTATACCACCAGAGATATGGCGGGAGGGGGAATACCACTCTGCTGCCTGGACAGCTGATAATGGTCCTCAACCTCACCCAGGTCTCTCCTCTACCTCCCCTGGCCCCTCCCACACCTCCTATGGCCCCTCCCACATCTCACCCAGGCCCCTCCCACACCTCCCCTGGCCCCTCCCACATCTCACCCAGGCCCCTCCCACACCTCCTATGGCCCCTCCCATACCCTACCCAGACCCCTCCCACACCTCCTATGGCCCCTCCCACACCTTACCCAGGCCCCTCCCACACCTCCAACTTGGCCCCTCCCACACCTCCCCTGGCCCCTCCCCATTCAGCCTCTCCACTGTGAACCACTTTTAAAAATTACAATGTTTGTTTTGAAAGTCTAGTGACTTTCATTTTTAGAGCAGTTTTATGTTTAAAAAGAAAACTCAGACTGACAGTGTTCTCTAACACAAGCCATCATGGCCACCCGTGTCTCCTTCTCTTTACTTCCCTGTTATTGTGACACATTTGTTGCAGCGGAACCAAGACCCACACATTGTGTTAGCTTCTTATACCCTTGTGATACATTCGCCACAATTGAACTCTTTTTTTTCCTTCTCTGGGGATGGAAGCCAGGGACTCTGCTACCCAGCTGCAGGCCCAGCCCTTTTTATTTTTTTATTTTGAGACAGGGTCTTGCTGAGGCGCTCAGGCTGGCCTCGGGCTTGCGATTCTCCTGCCTCAGCCCCCTGAGTAGCTGGGATCGCAGGCATTTGCGTGTTTAAGCACGGGTCTTGAACTACGCTTGGTACATTATATAACTGAAACCTACAGGCAAATAAGATTCTTTGCCTTGTTCCTTCCAAATGTGTGATGTGCGTCCCTGTTACTTGGGTGCAGAACACTTCCACTGTTCTGAAAATCCTCCACGACGCATTCTGGCTTCTCCCCCTCTCCCCCACCCTGGGCTTGTTACCCTCTCCCATATTCTGCTTTTCCAAGTGTCCTGTAATGTCATTGTACAGTGCGCACCTTTTCCAGAGGCTTCTTTCGTGATGTGATACGCATTTCCGCTTCCTCTGTGTCTTTCCTGAGGCCGGCTCCTTTCTTTTCATCACTGAATAATATTTCATTGTATAAATGTCTGAACATCCATCAGTGCATTGAAAGGCATCTTGGTTGCTTTGAGTTTGGGGGCAGTCGTGTACAATTGCTGTAAACACTAGCGTGTAGGTTTTGGTGGAGATACAAGTTTTGGCTCTCTGGAGCAGCTATCGAGGCGCACAACTGTGGGATGGAAAGGCGTGTTGGTATCTTTGCACGTATGGGAAGGCATGTTTAGTTTTGGAAGAAGCGGCCAGACTCCTCCAACATGGCCGTGCCATTCTGCATTCCCACCAGCAATGAGAGTCCTGGTGTTTCACATCCTTGTCAGCAGTTGGCATTATCAGTTTGGGGATTTTAGCCATTTTAATAAGTGTGTAGTAGTGTCTTATTGATGTTTTATAGCCCAGACAATTTGCAACGTGCAGATCTCTCTCAGCATGTGGCTCCCACTTCACTGGGAGTAAAAGCCCCGTCCTGGGGCTGGGGATGTGGCTCAAGTGGTAGCGCGCTCGCCTGGCATGTGTGCAGCTAGGGTTCGATCCTTAGCACCATATACAAAGATGTTGTGTCCACTGAGAACTAAAAAATAAATTTAAAAAAAAAAAAAGCCCTGTCCTCAGCCTTCCTTCCGTCCCTCTGTCTGGAGGACTTGTCCTGCCGTCTCCACCTCTCATTCCTCCGTGGAGAGACCTTCTCTTCCTTCTCACTACTCTCCTGCCTTCCTGGCATGAATTTCAAATTGAAACTGCAGATTTCTTCACTGGATCATTTATATATTACTAGTTTGCAAGGGCTGCAGAAGCAGGGACCGTGCCAGTTGACACACTGTCACATCCCAGCGTCTCACATGGTAGCTGGCGTAAAGGTGTGGCTCCGTGTTCATTTGCTGATTAGGGAGTGAATGGCTGGGCCACTTGGCTGGACAGGAGAGGGACTAGGGAAATGTTGACTGAGCATCAGTTGGGCTCCAGCCATATTCTGGCCACATTAATTTCTTAGATCATGTGTCTGTATTTTACACACAGGGAAGCTGAGGCAAAGGGGACTCAGACAGGGGCCACTCGGACAGAGAGACAGACAAAACCCCCAGTATCCCAGGGTCTGTGCTCGTAGACATCTAAACCATGGCTTCATTGTCTGGGAGACACCAGGGAGTGGTGGGCACCACCCCCAGGGAGGAGTTACTTTTCAGCCTCAGTATTTCCACGTCTTCTGAGATGCAAGAACAAAAGTTAGAAACTGAAACGTTTAAGGAGTTGTTTCCTAGTTTTAAGAGTTCCACCCGCATTGCCACGTTAGGGGAATGGAGCGCTTCAGGCTCAGCGCTGGCCTCTGGCCCTGGCTTAGGGCACGGGGAGCAGGAAAGCAGGAGGGGTGCCCTGGGAATCCACCTGTCCTGCCCCCGCAGACTTGTTGGAAGGCAGTCTCCTGCCTCAGGAACCAGCAAAAACATAACGTGCTCAGAGCTCTGGACTCAGACGAAAGATGTGACCCCCCAAAGATGTCCGAGGCTCATGGCGGGCTGGAGCTGACCAGGGTCAGTCACTACAGTTCTTTGTCTAGTGCTTTCACGCCCGTCACCCCCCTGGCCAAGCTGCAGTGGAACCCAGCCCTTGACTTTGAATAAGCTCATCCAAAGAGCCAGCCCACACATCGCAGTGCTTGTCACCGGCCAGGGTCCCTGGTCCTGCTGGGGAAGCCTGGGCAGGCAGAGAGCCCGGGGAACTGTCCACTCATTCACTCCTACATCTGTTCCCAAATTCTCGTGTCCACTGTGCACTGGGCAGTACTCCGTGTGCTGGGGAAATGGGGGACAGGACAGCTGCCCTCCTGGATGGCCCTCTAATGGGGAGTAGCAGGCCAGCAGACTGTGGCTCCAGGTTCTGCAGCGCGGGGGAATGGCTGGCGGGTTGGGCTGTCCAAGGGGGCTGGTCCAGGAAGGCCTCTCGGTGGAGGGGACGTTTGAGCAGAGGACAGGAGGGAATGGAGCAATCGACCAGCTTCAGAGCATCTAAGCCGAGGGAGAGCCAGTTACCTTGAACTTGACCTGGAACAGCTCAGCTTTCAAGAGGGTGGGGGAGGGGAGTGTTTGGTAGATGCCAGCCCTGGCCAAGCTCTCCTACTGCGTCCCTGCCATCTCCAACCCTCACCTGGTGACAGGCACCCTTATACCTCCTTCATCAGATAAGGGCAGAGGATAGAGAGGCTGAGGACCCTGCCCAGGCTGGCGTCCAGTCCTGGTGGGCAGTGTCTCTGCCCCCCTCCTTTCCGCCCTACACCCTGCTCATCTCACCCATGTCTACAGATGCAGCGTCCCGCATGATGCTCCCAATGGAGGCAGCTCGTCTTTGTCCCTCCCCAGCCCAGCTTCACCCAAGACCCCCAAAGCCCACCCTCCCGTCCCCTAAGGGGTCTTCCCAACCCGGAGCTGCTTCTCCCCGCATTGACCAGCTGGGAACAAGCCGGTCCCTTCCCCCCAGCCACCTGTCCCTGGAGGTACCGTTCCTCTGGCTCCTTCCCTCTCTCAGTGATGCTCACTTGGTGGCTGTCACTGCCAGACTTCACTGCGGTCCCAGGGGGATGGGTCTGAGTGTCCTCCAGATCCTGGCCGCTGTGTTCCCCACCAATGCCCCTTGGACATCTATCAGATGAGGCTGTTCACCGATGCCACCCTGCACTCCCTCTCTGAGCCCTTGCAGGCCTGCTGCCCTCTACCAATGTGGAGGGCCACAGCCGAGTCGGGATGACGCCTGGCATTTTTGCCAGAAGTAGTGGTTGAGAGGTGATGCGATCGAGCCATTAAGATGATGACTTGGAAGTTCTCGCGGAGTTCCCGTTGAGTTCTGGTTGAGCTCTCGCGGGGATTCCTGAAGAGTGTGTGTTGGTCGGTGAAGATCGGGTGGTGGGAGTTCCGGTTGGTGTGTGGTGTGTCCTGGAGGAGCCGCGTGGGTGGCGTTTGGGAGAGTTCCCGGGGAGCGTGTGTGGAGTGTGCTGGTGGGGTTTGGAAATAAAGTTTGTTCCTGCTTGAGTGGCTCGTGATTTGTGCCCAGCCAGACTGCGGCATACCAAAAATGTCCCTCCTCCCTCTTCTGCCTGCCGGAAGCTTCCACGTTTGGAAGGCACCTCCTCCAGGGTGCCTGCATTCCTGCTTTGGAGACCCAAAGCCCAAGCCTACCCCTTGTGTCCACCTTGGGGCCCGCTGTCCTGGTCTCAGGGAATGGAGCAGGACCTGGGAGGACTCATGGACCGGGCTTCAAACATGCTAGCTTTCCTGGCTGTCGGCTTAGTGACCTGGGATAAGTGACTTAACCTCTCTGGGCCTTCAGAGGGGCGAACCTTCCTCTGTAAAGCGCAATGATAGGCCACCTTCTTGGGTTGGTTTGATGGTCAGAAACCAAGCCCCAGGCCTGGAGCAGGCATGTAGCAAGCGGTGGCTCTCAGGTCATTATCTCTCCTTGGGCTCTGGCTGCCTTGGGCAGGGCCAAGGGCTTTCCCTCCCACCTCCTCCAGGAAGCCACCCGACCTCCCACTGGGGCCCTCCCCGTAGCCCTTGTCAGTCCTTGCCCCATAGCATGGCTGTTGGGTGGAGTATCTTCCTTGCTGGGGGAGGGTGGAAGAGGAGCCCGTCCCACCTCCAGGAGCTCCCTGGGGGTCACTGCGAACCAGAAGGGCGGCCAGGCCAGGTGGCTGGGGCCAGGAGCACAGGAGGTGCTTCTTATGATTCTCTCTCCTTTCAAATGGCCCCTGGGGGCTGGGGCTGGGGTGCAGAACCGTGTGGGAGCCTTCAGCTTCTGTGTCCTGCATCTCCAGATGAGGGACCTGCCTCCCTCCAGCCCCAGTCTCCATTCTCAGCTCTGCCTGGGCGGGGCTCTGGGGGGCCTCTGCGCTGGTTTGGGGTGGAGCCTGGTGGGTTCTTTTAGGGAGAAGCTGCATTGGGGAGGGTGGGGTGGCGGGTGGCCAGGGTTCCAGGTCGCCCTGCCTGCTCCCGGGCCTGGGTTGGCAAGCCATGAAGCTTTTCCTGTTTCTGTTGTTGGACTTTGATGAAACCGAGGCCCCACAAGGCGTTCATCGCCTTCTCTGCTGCGTCTCCCAGCGCCCTCCTCCTGTCTCCTGTCTGCAGCTGGTGGAGGTGGGAGGAGGAGAGGAGGCACAGAGCTCCTGTCTGGCCATCTCCCCTGCCCTGCCCCGACTGCTTGCTGGCTCTACAACTTGGATGCATTGCTGAACTTCTCTGACCTCAGTTTCCTCGCCTGAGAAATGGGAATGAGCAGAGCTCTCACTTCAAAGGATTTCGGTTCAATGGCTTGGTATCCATTAATAATCCAGAGGCACCCAAGGCAAGCGTTTGTGGACAAAGCACTTATCGAGGATGTTCTCTCAGAGGGGAGCAGGGCAGGGCAGGAAGCCCAGCCGGCTGCCAAGCCAAGAACAGTCCTGCAGACGGCCGCTTGGGGGTTTTTGTGGCATCTCAGAGTTGGCCTCAACCTGAGATAAGAGGACTGAGCTTTTATCCTCCCACACCCCAGACGCTGGCTAAGGGCCACCCCGAGGCAGGGGAGGGATGGAAGCTTCCAGGCGCTGCTGGCTCCCGAACAGCGGTGGGCAAAGCTCCCAGCCTGTTGCAAGAGAGTGCATGGGCGTGGCCCTGAGGCTAGGGTCACTTGGCACCCGTCAGAAGGGTGGCAGAGAGGTTAGGACGTTGGCCTGTAGGTGCACAGCACACCGGGTTGGGGCTGCCGTGAGCCTTTCTCAGGCTAAGTCTCCTGACGTCACAGTCCTTTGGAACCAAGCTGGACTCTCCTTATTTCCCAAGCGACTTCCTCACTCCTTCCCTGGGGGACTGGCTGATCCCGGGGAAGGGGAAGCGTGGGGGAGGCGGGACTGGCCCCGTTCTGCAAGCCCCTCCCCAGCTCGTCCCTTCCCAAGGCCGCTTTGCCTTTCCCCGATGGGTGGTGGTGCCAGAATGTGTCCACTCTACTACTATCCATGAACACCTGGTTGGTGGGCGGGCAGAGTAATGGCCCCCAAAGATGCCCGTGTGCTCATCCCGGGAACCTGAGTGTACAGCTGGTCCCTGATCTGTGACGACAACGTAACTGAGTTTTTTGACTTTATGGTGGTGGCAAAGTCTGAACACTCAGCATAAACCGTACTTTGGATCTTGATCTTTCCCTGGGCTCACGGCGTGCACTCCTGTACTCTGGATGTGGGCAGAGCCAGGAGCCTGGGTCCCGGCAGCCCGGTCTGCACCGTGCTCTGCCGGGGACTGTGCTGCTGAATTGGTGGCTGGGAGGGTGGGAGTCAATGTATTTTCAACTTTCAGTGTGTGGCGGCATATGATGGGCATATAGGGCTGGAACCCGCTGTAAGTCAATTAGCGGCTAATTTTCTTAGCTGGCTAACGGGACGGTTAATGAGTCAGTTAAGGATTGGAGGCAGGGGATTATCCCAGAATATGTAGGTGCATCTTCATCACCTGGTCCCTCGGAGAGGCCCAGAGAAGCTGGACTACAGGAGCTTTAGGGATCTGTGGGAGGAAGCCGGGACTGGCCCTTGCTGGCCTTGAGCAGGACAGGGCCATGCCCAGGACGTGGCCATCCTCTAGAATCAAGCAGAGGCAGCAGCAGATACCCTCCAGACCCCGGGGTCTAGCCCAGGGAGACCCCTTTCAAAAGACACCTGACCTCCACAACTGGGTGACAATCAATTGGGGGTGTTTGGAGGCTAGCTGGGGGGGGGGGCTCCACCACAGCAGCCTCAGGAACTGTACAAGGTGGTGTGACAGTTTCATTCTAGTCACCATGGTGAGGCCGGGGACCAGCTCTTTAATCAAATGCTGACTAGGAGCTGCTGGAAAGGGCATCTGCAGTCGGTGGCCTTAGGTGTGCAGGGGGCCTCGCGGCCCACTTGAAAGGCCTTGGTGGCAAGGACGGGTTTTCCTGAAGGGAGGGGTCCCTGCTGAGGCCTGGGGCTCCTGCTCCAGCCAGGTGGCCACCGGGCAGGATCTACACAGCCCAGCTGTGGGTGATCCGATGGAAGGTTCTAGTTCTGCTCTCGGTTTACTGACAACATGGCTGTGCTGAAGGATTAGTGGCTTGGACGCCCCTCTGCCAGCAGGGCCTGTCCTCTCTCTGCTAAGGCCGCCTCCCTCGCCCCCTGCAAAAGGAGAACCCGTTTCTCGGACACTCTCGGGGACCAGGCCAAGGGAATGAGCCTGTCCACCTGCTCCCCCCGTGACGCCCTGCCTCGGCCCGTTCTTCCTCTCTGGGTCTCTGCGTCCAGCTCCCAGGGACCCCTGGGTGCGTCTCCTTCCACACGTTCTCTCTCCTCCACCCCCAAAGCCTCTCTGCCACAGGGTCCCTCTCCAGCGGCCACCGGACGCCTACACATCCACCTTTTTATCCCAGAGACGTAATTAGACTCTTGCCTAATTACTTCCCAGAGCCAGGACTGGCACTGCCAGGCTGCGGTCCAGTGGGTGGGTCCCGACCTCCCAAGCGCTCTGCATTCTACAGGGTCCTGGAAGCCACACTAGGTGGCTGCCCTGGCCCGGGGCAGAGCTGTGACTGGAGCCACTGGCCAAGGACCTCCCCGAGCAGGAGCACAGCCCTATCAGGAGCACTCCCTATCCCAGCGCCACCTGGGCCCAGGGCTCGGCTCTGCCAGACACCTGGAGGCCTCATGGGCGGCACAGGGAGGCGCGGGAAGGCCCCAGGGGCATCTCGCAGGGCGGGGCAGGTGGGCGGGGCATCCCACAGGGGCGGGGCAGGTGGGCGGGGCATCTTGCAGGGGCGGGGCAGCTCGCAGGGGCGGGGCAGCTCGCAGGGGCGGGGCAGCTCGCAGGGGCGGGGCAGGCAGCCCGAGCTCTCCTCCCCGGGCGCCCCCTCCTCCCAGGGAGCTGGCCTAATTAGACCTAGATTTCCTAAGACATCAAAGACGACATTTGCATAGGACTTTGGAAAGAATCAAGTCCTTTTTGTAGCAGATCCCCCTTAACACACCTAACAGCCCTGGGCTGAGGAATTATTTTTCTCATTTTGCAAATTAGAAAACTGAAGTTCAAAGGAGGGGAGTCCCTGTGTCCCCAGGGCGTCCCACACGGGCCTGGCTGCGGAAGGCTCCTTCCTCCTCTCCTGGCTGTCCCCAGGAGGGGTGGCCGCAGACTGTTTCCGCCTCAGCCCAGCTGCCCGCTGCGGCCACCCGTTCATCCTCCCGCAGTTCAGCCGGGAGACCCTCGTCCCACCTGGCGGGCAGGAAAGCACAGCCCCAGAGACGGGATCACACCTGTGATCCTCAGCCAGCAGGTGGCACCCAGCCAGCCGCCTCCCGCCCAGGCTCCAGGTCACCGCGGGTGATGGATCTTGCGCACATCTCTCCTTACTCTGAACCTGGGTTTCCCCGATGAACTTGTCTCCAAGGGTCCTGGTGAGTGATGCGGAACTGGCACCTCACCTCTCACACCTGCTGGGACCATCAAGCCTCGGAGCATTTTCTTTGCTTTGGGGAAAAAAAATTTTTTTTTTTTTGATAATGGGGATTGAACCCAGGGGGCTCTACCACTAAGCCACCTCCCCAGCCCTTTTTCACTTTGAGAGAGGGTGGGTCTTGCAAAGTTGACAAGGCTGGCCTTGAACTTGCCATCCCCCTGCCTCAGCCTCCCAGGTCACTGCGCCATCGAGCTCGACCCCTTTGGGACCCTTGGAGCCTCCCAGGCAACAGGGTCTGGAGCTGTGCCTGGTAGATTGGAAAACGCACAACTATTCACCAAGAGTCTACAGTTTGTGTCTCGGAGGGTTGAATGTGACCGGAACAGTGGCTGCCAGCATGGAGCTTATAGTCCAATGGAGACAGAACACAGAGTCCCTGTGGGTTCGTAAAATGAAGGCATTTGCAATCAGTGGTCTGAAGGTGGGGGAGGAGGGGAGACGAGCTGGACCCTTGTACTCCCAAGTTGAAGGCTGGTCTGGGCAACTTAGTGAGACCCCGGGGGAAACTGAGGCACGGGTGGGAGGCCGGCTGTGTGTGCGTGCAGCCCACGGGGGCAGAAGAGGCCTTGAACAGAGACCCTTAGACTCCAGAGCCAGTGCTCCTTCCTTGAGAGGCTGCCCAGGTGGACACTGCCCAGTGTCCTTCAAGGAGGAGGGATGGGGCCAGCGATTCCTAGGCCCTCCCAGGCCAATTCCGTGGCTGCCCTTTCCCCACGATGGCTTTGGCTCTGTGGTCACTTCCTGAGGTCCCTTCACGTGACATAAACACACACGGGCCAGCTTTTCAAAATGACCCCTGCCCCTGCCTGAGCCTGGCCGTCCCCTGCAAAGAGGCACCTGCTGCGGCTCAGGAGGCCTCTCCCTTGGGCGCAGCCTGGCAGGGCAGTTCCCACGATGGCCGTGTCGGCCGTGTCTGTCCCCTGGAGCGGCCCGGGAGCCTGACCTCCTCCTAGGTGGGACGGGGACCCCACAGCCGCTGCTTGAGTTGCACAAAGTCAGGGAAGGTGTCAAGCAAGAGGGGGGCGTCTCCCCACGAGCCAGCTGCAGGCAGGAAGGAGGAGAACCGCACCAACTCCCTGAGTCCCAGCGGGAGCCGCGGCCCTGAGCCGCGGTCCTAAAGTCACAGAGTGTGTGGGGGGGGGCTGAGGGATGGTGCAGCCCAACCTACCCTCCCGACTGGTGGTTAAAAGCTCTGGTGTAGGGCTAGCGTCTGCACAGTCCAGGGCGTGGATCACCAGTCGCAGCTCAACCATTTTTGTACGCTGGTGATCCCCACTCCAATCAAATATAAAACACCGCCACCCCACCAGCCCAGAACACTCTGCTGGGCCTGTCTCAGTGCAATTAGTGGTCTGAAGGTGGGGGAGGAGGGGAGACGAGCTGGACCCTCCTCCCCTTCCCCCCAGGAGACTACTGTTCTGCCTCCTACCACCACCAAGCAGTTGTGCCGGGTCTTGAATTTCTTGTACGTGGAATCAGATGGTTGGCCCTCCTCTGACACTTTTTTTGTTAGCTCAACCTAAGATTTTGTGATCCATTCTTATATATGTGGCTTATCCTTTTCATCGCTGTGTAATAGTCCATCGTATCAATCTATGATGATTGATTTCCATTCTCCATGGGTGAACTTTTTGGGTGCTGATGATTACATCTGCAGGGGACATTCTGGTCCACATCTTTTTGTGGGTACATTTGGATTTCTTTTGGGTATGTAACTGGAGTTAGAAACGGGTTGAGCTTTGATAGGCACTGTCAAATAGAACGAGCCTGTCATTTGACAGTCTTGCCAGCAGCCTGTGGGAGGGCCAGCTGCTTCACAGCCATCTGGATTTACCTCTGTTGGGTCTGTGGTGGTGTCTCGTTGTGCTTTCTAATCTGAGTTTCTCTGATATTAATGATTCCGGGGCCAGCCCAAGGTCTCGGCCCAAGGTCAAGGGGCCGGGCTGAACTTTCCTGGTCCCCAAGCCTCCTCTCTCTGCTTCAGTGTCACTTAGAGAGGACAGGCTCCCTGCCCTTGGTGTGTTCCATCACCAACAGTCAAGCCGGGGAGAGACCAGGGAGGCCGGTGTTTCTCCATGTTCCCGGAGGGAAGGGAAGTTCTTGTCACTGTCACATAATTCGTGTTTCACAGCAGACTCCAAAGCTTCCAGACGTACGGACAGGGCTGACCTCCTGCAGTGTGTGCGGTTATTCTTAACACAAATACTCTAAATGTATAGGATTCCCTTAGAAGGTGCTTCCAGGATGGAACGCGGTCACTTGACTGCATATTAATCACAGTCGGGGAAACACGCATGGCCACAATTATTACAGAGATTGTGACCCGTAGACTTTACTGAAGACCGGCCCAGGACAGGGGACACAGTTGATGAGTCCTGTTTGGGCACTGAGTCAGGGGAGTGGTGCGTATGGCCCACATCTGGGATGTCATAGAGACTCATTCTTGATTCACTAGTTTTGACTGCCTGGCATGTGCATGACGCTGGGGTCACTGTGAAGGCCACTGCAGAGGGCCCCTGCCCTCGCTGAGCCTGCAGAGATGAAGAACACGTAGCACAACAGTGGCCACCCAGCTCGGGAGAGAGTCCCCGGGAGGTAACGCGGGACTGGGGACTTGGAGGATGAGCAGGGGTTGGCCAGGCGGGCGGGGCCGGGTGTCACAGCCCAGGGAGCTGCGGACAAAGCCCTGGAGCCGGGGCTCCCCGGGAAACGAGGGGCTCCTTCCTCACCCCAGGCCTTGTCCCCAGACCTCTGTTCCTTGTGCCTCTGTGCCATCTGGCTTGACGTCACCATGGAGCTGCTGAGAGAGAGGGGAGTGGGTGGGCACAGCCTGAGCCGTTGCCACCCGGCCCGCCAAGCTGTCACCAGCGCCAGAGCCAGGGCCCACGTCCCAGGACAGCAGTGCTGTGCCAGGAGGCAGGGGGCCTCCGCGGGTGGGAGTCGGTGTCAGTGTGGGGACCCCGTGACTCCGTGGATGGCTGCGTGCCTCCCTGGGCCTCAGTTGTCACATCTGTCAAGTGGAGAGAACAGTGATGACCGTAATTGCCCCGTGGGTGGGGCCTTGACGTTGCGCAGGCCCGACACTGGGTGCTGCTCTTGTCCTCACAGATGGGGACACTGAGGCCAGGGGGTGGCCTGTCTGCGGATCCAGCATTCCAGCTGGGTCCTCCTGGTCACACCAATGTCCTCGCCCCTTGGCCACCCCTCAGGTGTTCAGCGGCCATCTGTTTAGTGACTGTCCTGTCCAGGAGGCGTGGGGTCGGCCTAGGACTGGACGGCACAGAGCAGGGGCCAGTTTCTGACCCCCGTCCCCTGTGCAACCTGGCGGTGGCCGGGCCCCCAGGAGGAGAGCACCAGGACTGGTCAGGGCTCGGCTTGTCCCCGGAGCCCTGGACACCTCACGGTCGCCGGCTCCGTAAGGGCCTCTCCGGAGGCCAGCCCACAGGGAAACGGAGTCGCAGTTATTACCCCTGAACGGAGACGGCTTCCTGCCCGGGGGCACGAGGGGGCTGTCAGGGGAGGCCGACACCCCTGCCCTGTCCCACTCATCTGAGGAGCTCTGCTGGGGGGCCTGCCAGAGAAGAGGGGACGAGTCAGCAGCCCCTGCCCTTTAGGAGTGAACCAGCCCTCGACACCCAGTGCTTATTGAGCACCTACTGTGTGCCAAGCACAGAGCCGAGGACTCCACGGCATTGATGTTAACTCTCAGGCTCGGGGGCCGCTCCATGCGGGGCTGACCCCAGTAGGAGCCCATGGGCATTGCCGTGGGGGACAGAACTTAGGACTAGGGGCTCCAGGACCAGGACATTCCCCGGAGACCCAGGAAGCCATGGGAGAGGGAGGTGGCTTCACCCAGGCCCTGGAAGGACCCTGACAGCAGACATGGGGAGAGAGGGCTCTCCTGACAGAGGCCCAGCGGTGGACAAGCACAGAGCAGGCCACCGAGGACGGTGGCCGCAGGGACAGGCAGCAGGAGAGACCCCAGCATGAAGCCCACTCCCCTCCTCCCAGCTCCTGGCCGTCCGTGAGGTTCAGCGCCTTTCCTTCTGGATTGAAGTAAAATTCACAGAACGTAAAATCGGCTGTTTTCAAGTGGGCAGTGCGGTGGCACCTAGGACGTGCCCACGTCATGCAACCCCACCTCTGCCTGGTTCCAAGACAGCTGCCCCAGGCACCGAGGTCCCACGTCCCCCACCCCCCACCGATTCGCCTCTTGTCCCCTCTGGGCGTGGTCCTCTGTGGGTGGCTTCTCATGGCTGGTGACATTCCCCCGGTCAGTGGCCACACTCCCGTTTCTCCCCTCAGATGTTGGTGAGTCTTTGGCTGTTCCCCTCTTAGACGCCGTGGTCATGCCGAGGGGACAAACGCGTTTCTCAGCCGTTTCTTCGCCCCCGTCTTCCGCTCCTGGTAGCTCAGACGTGCGCGGAGCCTGGGCGTGTGGTGGCCGTGTGTTACATTTCTGCCTTGTTGAGCCTCAGCTTTTCTCTGTAAAATGGGGGTAATGCAGGCTCATGCCTGTCATCCCAGTGGCTCCGGAGGCTGAGGCAGGAGGATCGAGTTCAAAGCCAGCCTCGGCAACTTAGCGAGGCCCTGAGCAATTTGGTGCGACCCTGTCTCTAAATAAAATGAGAAGGACTCGGGTGTGGCTCAGAGGCTAAGCAGCCCTGGGTTCAACCCGCAGTGCCAAAAGGGGGTGATGATAACAACGGCAGTGAGGGGGGGCGGAGAGACGCGGGCTTCGAGGCTGCAGGCGTCTTGGGGGAGGCCAACGGGTTTGGGAGGGCAGGGCCAGAAGGAGGGTGTCCTGTGCCTGCCCGGCTCCTCTCTGCCCCTGGGCGGAGGCTCTCACAGGACTTCTGCCCTCACCCTGCCAAGGACGGGCACATGGAGCAGACCAGGGAGGCCAGGGAGGCCAGGGAGGCTGGCTCCTCAGGGGCATCCTCCATCAGGGAGCTCCCAGCGAGGGCCACCAAGCCCTGGCCCCACACCTCTGGTGGCCTCCTGCGGTGGGAGCCGTCCAGGCCTGGCAAGCAGCCGAGGCTGAGAAACCTTCCGTTCTCGGCCTGTAGCCGCCTGGTTGGGCCACAGTCTGCGACACACCAGGAATCGGGAGGGGACGGCAGGAGCAGCCACAGTGAGATCACTGGGCCCCAGACTTGCCGGGGTCAGGGCAGCCAAGCCCAGGGAAGCAGTCCAGTCCCCTGTGTTGGTAGGAGGAGGTGCTGGGGCCCCGCAGTCGGGGAGAATGGAGTTCAAGTTCAAGTGCGGCCACTTAGGAGTGGGGAGTGGCCCTGGGCCAGTGATCTGTCTGCTCTCTGCCCCTCGGCTGGACGCTGGCCTCGTGGGGGTCAGGAGGAGCGTCCTGCAGGGCACCTGCACGGGGCAGCTCTTGGGTGAGAGGTGGTAGGGACAGCGGGAGGTCGCGCCCTGTGACCACAGCACCGCATCTGCCTCCCGAGCTGCCGCGCCTGTTGCCTAGGGGACCCTGGAGAGGGCTGGGTTGCGGGAGGACTCTGAGGACTCTGAGCACGTGGCACGGCAGGGGTGAGGTCCTGGGTGGCCCAGAGCACCCGGTCCCCACAGAGGCCCAGGTGCTGGGCCGCCACAGCCGCACCGTCAGGCAGGCAGGCTCCTGGGCCGTGCCCAGTGGGGCTGGGGCGTCGTGTCCCACGCACCCCCGGCCAGGTGGCTCCGCAGTGGACACTGCCTGCATGTCCCGCTCAGGAAGGGCTCAGGGTGCAGCACCAGGCGCCTGGGAGCCCTAACTGGGAATTCTGGAGAAGGACCGGCTGCGGTTCTGACGGACCTCGGGGCGGCCCCTTCTGCCCCATGGGGCTCCCTGACCTCCGGGCTGTTTAGTGGCCCCCCTCTAAGGGCACAGATTCCTCAGGGGGACCCTCAGATGACCCGTGGACAGTGGTTCCTGGGGCCACGTGCAGAGGCTCACTGGCGACTGCTGGATGGACGGCATCACACTGGTTGCTGCCACCCAGGATGGAGGCCACCCCAGTTTGGGTCCCCTGCCTGGCCTGGCCCTGTGAGCTCTGTCCCTCCCAAATGCAGGAGACGGACTGTGTGACCCCTAATAACCCCGTCCCCAGGGCCAACAGAGGAGAAGGCCATTGTTCTCGGTTCCTTCCTCCAAATCCAAGAAACAGCCGGAGCCGACGCTGTCCCGGGCCAGCCAAGGCCGGGTCTCCCCACAGGTGTTTGTCCCCGACAGCTGAAGCGTCCCCATTGTTATTTAGTGATGTGGACACATTCACCTCTTGAAGATGACACACTCCGGGGAGATGCGCCCCTCTTGCCCCAGGTCCCCAGCGTGGCCACCGTTCACCCAGAGGAGTGATGGCACTCCATCTGGTGTGGCTGGGCTGTGGTCAGGACTGTCCCCTCAGGGCTGGGCCTGCCAGGGGGCTGGGAGGACCAGGGTGAGGACAAGCCACTTCCCAGGTCTCTGGTGGCCTGAAGATGGCTGTGGTTTCCCCAAGAAAGCCCCCTTCAACATGGACGGAGCCGTGGATGCAGCGCAGCCCTTGAACCCACCCCCTGAAGCTCCTTCTGCCCCACACCCGGTGCTCAGCATCTCCCCGTCTTGTCATTTAACTCTGCAAAAGAGGAACAACACTGTCCCCATTTCACAGATGAGAAAACCAAGGCTCAGATTCACAAAAAGTGATCAAGGCCACATAGTGAATGCTGGGGCCAGGGTTCAAATTCAGCTTCTCACCAATGAGGCACCATGCAGGAGACCCTGATCCTTGTCCTAGTGGGAACCAGGTGGCTTTGTCCTGGGGACATGTCATTTCAGTCCCAGGGCTCAGGCTCCAGATTCCTCCTCAACTCACCTTTACCCATCCATAGGGAAGTTCATTGAATACCTCTTTCCGTTTTAAAGAGGAAAAACTGGAAGCCCAGAGAGGGCACTTAGCCTTCCCCAGGACACACAGCCAAGCTTCCCCTGAGCAAAGTCTTCCTGCTGCTTAACCTTCAACCTTTAGGCTTCAATCCGACCCCAGCTGGGCTGTGCGTGTGCCTGAGTGTGTGTGTGTGTGTGTGTGTGCGCGTGCAGGCCTGTGTGTGGGGACATGAGGGGAGGAAGGACGCTTCTCTCCTCAGTGGCCTCTTCACAGAGGCCGGGGTGATCGCAGGCCAGCAGGAGCGGCCGGGCACTGGCCAGCCCTGAGGGGAAGCCGAGTCCTAGTGGTGGTGGCCGCTCTTCAGAGCCCACCTGGAGCCCTGCTTCTGCTGCCCACCCAGGACTGAGCCTGGGCTCCCCCGTCCGCAGGATGCGCCTTGGTCCTGCCTGGGTCCCTGGGAGCCCAGACCCTGTGGGAGGAGAGGGAGGCAGCCTGGCGCTCTACCTGCCCTCTGGCGGGCTGGGGGATGGCACGTCCTTGGCGATCCAGGATTGCGCTTCGGTGTAATTGCAAAGTAATGATGGGGTGCGGGCTGTGTATTAACCGCGTTGATTAATGTCACTCGGATGGTAATTAAACATCTGCTTCATGATCACGTGCAGCCTGAAGCTTAACATCAACACACACGTGTGCACACACCCCACGTGAAGGTCCCTGGGCCTGTGGGGGTGGGGGGCTGGCTGAGTTCACGTCACCCCCACCCCGACAGTACAGCCTCACCTGACCCAGACCTGGGCAGGTGTGCACCCCTATCAGAGGAGACCTGGGCCCCAGGGTGTCCCCTGTCTGCTGGCCCAGTCGCCCTCTGCTTCCTGCAACCCGAAGCCTGCAGTCTCCCCGCTACACCCTCGGCTGTGTCTGGCTCGGAAGCTCCCTTCCTGGGGAGGTTACTCTTCCCCAGCAGCTGGGAGCAGAAGCCACCTGGGTGCCCCCCAGCACATCCACTGGATTCAACGACCCGGCCCTGGGGTCTCGGTGACCAGAGCAGGACCCTGTCCTTGATGCAGAGTCCTGGTCTTAGCCTGGCTCCTCCCGGGCTGTGTGGTCTTAGGCAAGTCACTCTGCTTGAGCCTCCTCGGGCCTCCGCGGCTCTGCGGCGCTCGGATTCTAATTTGGTTGGTGCTAATTAGGAACAGGAGACGGTTTAAATTCAACACATAGGATCCTCTGTGAGTAAACAATCGGAAATAATTCCTTCCTTTACGACTTCCCCAAGACCCACTCGTGAGCCATGAGAAGCCTGTAAAATCAATAGATTTTATTTTCCAGGCAGAGAAATGGAGGGTTCCCGAGCTGCTGGGCACGACGACGATTCATTCTTTATTTTAAATTTTATGTTTATGTTTATGGGCTGCTATTAGGGACCATGGATCCATCCTCAAGGTTGGGTTTTTTTTTTTTTTCATTAACTTAACTCATTTTACTTATTAGTTCACATTTATAGCTGGGGTTTAATAAGCGTGCCGTGCAAAAATCATAAAACAGCCTTTTCCTTTAACAATATTTTAAAATCAAGGCTCTTCTCTGAGTCATCCCGGGTTTATGTGCTCATAACTGCTCCTCCTGTGATTTGAGGCCCGGCCTGGCCCATCCTCGCCAGGGATCTGACCTTGAGCGTCACTGTCCTCTTTTGCAAGAGGGAAAGGGCATCTTAGTTAATAGAAGCCACAGCCAATTACCAAAAAAAAAAAAAAAAAAAAAAACAAGCTCATTGAGTTCAAGTGCTTCCCGTGTCTGATGGGGTCGGACCCCAGCCCTGGGAGACGGCTGTGTTTTTTTCACTTTATCGGGGAGGAAACTGAGGCTCAGGGAAATGGGAGGCCTGGCCAAGGCCTCTCAGTCGGTGGCCATGGCAGATCTGGGAGGCACACCCCCGTCTTCGTGCCCCCTCCAGGCCCTGCCCACCCCTTCCCTCAGGTGTTCCATTAATGCTTCCTAAGGAGGAATATTCACGGACTCCGTGACTTTTGGATGAGCCCAATGTGAGCTTGGGGACTGTGCCCACGTTCTCATTGGGCAGCTCTGTCCCTCCCTCTGGGCACCCCTCCCTCTCTCTTCCTAGGGGTTCCCATCCCTTGCTGGTGGGTGACTCCAATGTCAAACCCCTGTGTCCTGCCCACTCCTGTGGAGATTCAACAGCCCTGGGCCTCCTCAGCTCTCCGCTGCTTGATGGCCTTCTGGCTCCCGGCAAATTAGATGCAGCTCTGACGGAATCGCAGACAGTGACCTGGAAAGCCAGACACCCCAGGGCGGAGCACTGCTCCGTCTGGGAGCCAGGAGGTTGTCAGTTCATCGGTGGGGACACTGAGGCTGGGGAGGGGCAGGAGGGACCGAGGCTCCCTCACGGCTCCCTGGGATCACCCTGGGCCCCGGGAACAACCGCTGGGTGGGCTGGCGCACCCCGGCACTCCCCCTGGGGTTTCCCAGCAGCTCGGAGGCTTCCCGAGGCATGGAGAGGTGGAAGGCCATCCCAGGGTGGGGATGCAGGCTGGCCAGTGTTATCCTCAGGATCTGTCCCCAGGTGGACAGGCAGCCGAGGGACGGCGGAGAGCATGGGGGGGGACATGCAGGCTGAGTCACTCTCCTGTCAGCGGTGGGGCCCAGGGACAGGCGATGTGTGGCAGGACAACCCAGCCCACAGCCTCAGCACTGAACGTCCTGGGCCGCAGGGTGGCCAGGGCTTTGGCATTTGGGGCCCAGGTTGGGGAAAGGTGCTTCATTTGATGACGACACACATCTAGGTTCACGACTGCGCGTGTTCACACCCCGAGAGCCCCCAGCACAGACGGTGGCACCTGCCCTTGAGGGCTACATTTGTGACACAGACCTCAGTTCCTCTGATTCACATTGGGGGAGGGTGTCACCAGGAGAGCTGACCCCTGAGCCACCTCCCAGCCTTTTCATTTTTTATTTGGAGACAGGGTCCCACTGAGTGGCTCAGCGCCTTGCTTTTTAGCTGAGGCTGGCTTTGAACTCGAGATCCTCCTGCCTCAGCCTCCTGAGCTGCTGGGACCACAGGCGTGGGCCACGGCGCCCGGATTCACATTCCATTTTAAACAATCTCCATGGTCACATTCCACAGTGACCAAAAAGAGCTTCTGTTCTGAAATCCCACGTGGGCTCAAACCCGTCTCTCTCACAGCTGTGCGTCCACAGAGCTGATCTCGCTGAGCCCCACTTTCCCCTCCGTCAGCAAGAATGCAGCGCTGTCGGGATAAAAAACGTGTCCCCAGCCTCCTCCCAGGCACCCCGCAGGGTCCTGAACACCCTCTCTGTCCTCCCTCCTGGTCTCTGCCACAGCACCCCGCGCCCTCCATGCTCACGCCACCTCCCCCAGGAAGCCAGCATGTGACACAGCACCTCCTGGGCTCTGTGGTGTCATGGGGGTCTGGCAGGAGAGCCCTTCCCTGTGCCCTGTGGAGCCTCCGACGACCCCGAGGCTTCAGGGGGTCGCGGTGGGCTCCCAACACCAAGTTGACAGACAACGACTCTGGGGCCCAGGGCAGGCCAGGGCGCCCGAGGGCGGTGGCAGGTGGGCTGGATCGGGACTGTAGGACTCCTGTCTGCAGGGGTGGGGCCCACAGGTGCAGCCCCCCGAGGCAAAGACCCCCATTCTGTTCATCTGGGGACCACCTGCTTCTCAGCCTCTTAGGGGCCTGGGCTGGGGGTCCCCGGGAGAGCCTCATTCCTCAGGTCTGAGAAGGGGAGATGCTGGGGAAGCCCAGAGAGACTCAGAGACACAGGATGGGGCCAGGCGCTGTGGCAGGGACAGCTGACAGGGTGACCTGGCCAGAATGGCCCTTCCTGCTGCTGAAGCCATCTCATAGCCGCCTCTTTCCTGCGTCTGTCCCTTCCTTTCTTTGGAAAATGCCAGAACACCCCCCCTGGGGAGTGGGCCCCGCCCCAGTCCTCAGGCACCCGCTGCCGCCCGCCGTGACCCTAGCTCACCAGCTTGCAGAGGCTGATGGCCCTGCGTTTGGCTGGCTGGTCAAAGGAGGGTAGCACCCTGCTGGGAGGTCTCCTAGGTGCCCTGTGTCTGAGACCCACTGTGCCAGGGACACACTGCCCCTCCCGCCAGCCCCTCCTCGCCTCCTGCGCACACCGCCCTCATCTCGGCACCTCCCTGACATTTATTGAGCGACCTCTGTATGCCAAGTGCTCACCTGTGGGTTTCCCAGACTTACTGAGGTCATTTTAACGCCCGCAGTCTCTGGGGACAGCGGCTATTATTAGCTGCTTAAAATGAAGACAGCAGAGCCCTGAGACCCCAGGCGCCCAAGACCCCACTTCTGGAAAGGGGTGGCCCCAGCATGTGACCAAGGGCCACCTGCCTCTGCAGCCCACGCTGCTGACCACTGTGCACACTGCCTCCAGCACCTGGTCTGCACTTGAACTCAGCCGGGAAGCCGTTCCCTGCTGTGGCCCTACACGGTAGAGAGCCACCTGTTGGCACGCAGCAGGCTCCTGCTGAGCCTGGGACTGCTCTAGGGGTTACGAGTCTTGAAATGGTGAAGGAGGGCACTGCCCTGGAGAGAGCACCTGCCACGCATGAAGAGAGAACAGGCTTCAGGCCTTGCTAGGCAATCAATTTGCTGTGTGACTTTGGGCTAGTCACTGCCCCTCTCTGGGCATCGGTCTCATTGGTACAAAGAGGCACAGGTTGGGCTGGCCGGAGCATTCCAAGAATGCAGGTTGACAAGAGGAAGGAACTTCTCTCCCCTGGGCTCAGGGTCTGCCCATTTCCTTCCACTTGCGCAGACATGGTGAGTGCTGTCTTACATGGAAGCAAATCATGAAGCATTTGCTGAGCCTCCACCTCTGCGGGGCACTCTGCTCCATGCAGTGACCGGGACACTTGTGTTTTCACCTGGGACCTGCACACACGGGCTCATGTCTGTCTCTGTGTCTTAGGGTTGTTTCTTCAGCCGGGACCCACGCGGTGGGACCCCTGTCCCACTGCAGACCCCAGGCTGCTGCGGTCTCCGCCTCCTCCCTCAGCCTCCTCCAGGGCCTGGGAGCCTCCAAACAGGAAGAAGGGCCCTGGGCAGAGCCAAACCCCGTGAAGCACCCCACCAGGCAGTCATGGCTGCTCCTCTTCTCCCCACAGGCGCACCTCGAGCCTGCTGGTACCCACGCTCTGAGCCCACCAGCAGAGCCGCTCTTGAAGAAGATTCTAGAAACACGGGCACGACCCTTAGAAGACTTCCCAGTGCCATCTACCAGGTAAGGGACTCGGGCTTGTCAGCGAGGGGTTTTATGCTACTTTTATTGCCGCTAAGTGTGACCACCAGCGGACACCTCCATTCTCCGACACAGCCCCATTTCAGTCCCTGTTGGCAGGAGGCCCCAGTGTTAAGGCTCTGAGCTCTAATAGACCTAGGCTCAAATTTGGGAAGCACCAATGTGGCCCGGGACCTGTGCCTCAACCTCTCTGTGTCTCTTCTAACCCATTAGTCAAATTAGGAAGGAACCGCCTCACCTCCTGGGTTTGTGTTTAGGATAATGGGTAAAGGGCTGGGGTTGGGGCTCTGCCATACAGAGCTCGCCTCCCAAGCAGGAGGCCCTGGGTCCGGACCTCAGCACTACCAAACATAAATAAATAAAAGAGATTGTGTTCAAGTACAACTAGAAAATAAATATTTAAAAAAGATAATTGATAAAAAGGGCTCAGCAGGTGAAGAATCATGGTCCCGTGGATGGCCTGCCCCCAGCTGGGATGTGGACTCCGCCTCTGCCTTGTTCCTGGTTGAACCCCAGCACAGGAAGCCGGCCCGCTAAGGCTTGACGGACTGACTGAGATGTTTAACTGTGCCGTGCAGAGCCCTGGGAGCATCCTGGAGGTCCCTGGCCATCAGAGATTGCTCATCCGTAACAAAAACCCAAATATCAGTTTCTTAAGCCACAGAGAGGGGAATTCTCTAAGTAAAATCCCAAGTAAAGCGATTCTTTCACGGAAGCCACAGGGGCCCAGGTTCCTTCCGTCTGCAGCTCCACCATTATTGTCCACGTGACCCGCCGTGGTGTCCCCAACCCGGTCATCAGAGAGAGGATGTCAGCAGAGGGGGGGGTGCTGCCTTCTTGTAAGCTGATGCATTTGTCACATCCAGTGGCCAGAATGTGGTCACTTGGTGCCCCTGCTGCATGGGAAGCTGGGAATGAGAGTCTTTGTGCTGGTGACCTTCTGGCCACACACAGTCCGTGGAGAAGGGGGATGAACCCGGGCTCCTCTGTCCAGCAGGTGGGATGTTCCCTGTTTTTTTTTCCAATCTTCCATGTTCCTTCCCGGCACCCAGTTTGTCCGTCACTGTCATTTTGCCTTGTCTAGATGGCTGGAGTCACAGTGCACAGCCTTGAGACAGGCTTCTTTCACCTAGAAATATGTATTTAAGGTTCCTCTGTGTCTTTCTGTGTAGGGCAGTTTGTTTTAATATATTTTTTTTTAATTTGAAACAAGCGTTTGAACCCAGGGGCTCTCACCCCTGAGTCTCATCCTCAGCCCTTTTTATTTTTATTTTCAGACAAGGTCTTGCCAAGTTGTTTAGGGCCTCACTAAATAACTGAGGCTGGCCTCAAACTTGCAACCCTCCTGCCTCAGCCTCCTGAGTCACTGGGATTACAGACAGACACCTCTGTGCCCTCCAATAACTTGTTTCTTTTTATTGTGGACAGCATTCCAACGCATGTGCCACAGTTGTTCACGGGCTTGCTTATTGAAGGACTCATTAGCCGCTTCCAGTGTTGGCAGTTCTGACCAGAGCTGCTGTAAACATTTGTTTGTAGCTTTTCGTGTGTGTGCACTTAAGTTTTCAGCTTATTTGAGCCACTGCTGCTGGACGGCACCGCAGGACGACTCTTACCTTCATAAGAGCCTGCGGCGCTGTCTTCAGAGTGGCTGTCCCATTTTGCATTCCTACCAGCCATGGATGAGGCTTCCTGTGGCTGCACACCCTCACCAGCCATCGCTGCGGTCAGTTTGTGGCTTTCAGCCTCCTCCTGGGTGGACAGTGGAGGGCTCCCTGTTTTAAAGTTGATGCAGAAGGTCTGAGGTCCACTTCTCATGGCCTGCTTGACGTCAGAGCCCGTTGCTGTCCCACCACCCCTGCAGCCTCTCCCCATGGCTGGTTCTTCTGAGACTGAACCAGAGCCCTGGGGTGGCCCCTCCTGCCCCAAGTTCAGGAGTGGCTGGATTCCAGGACCCAATGAACATTCATGGTGTCGAGTCTGTCTCCTCCGAAGGTCCATGTTTGGGACAATAAGGAGAGGGACAGAATGAGTGGCTCTCAGTCAGGGCGCAGGGATCTCACTAGTCACCCAAACAGCCTCCCAAGAGGGGCCCAGCAGCTGGGAGGATGGATGGAGGCAAGTGCAGCTCAGCTGGCCCAGGCACTGTCCCAGGGTCCAAGAGTCCCCCAGGTTCAGGTAAGCAAGGACCAGGGACATCTCAGGAGACTGAGGCAGGAGGACCGAAAATCCTGGGCAACTTAGGGAGACTGTGTCTCAAAATAAATAAAACTTTTTTTTTAATGGAAAAAAATATATACCTAATGAAAAAGAATTTCACAACATCAAAATTTGCCTGCAAAAGGTCAAAGTACTTTGTACAGCATAGGTGAATTATTGCGCGAGTCCTTTTGTCAAAAATTTGTAACTATGGGTGACAAAAATTCTGCATATTTCAAAATGGCTGGTTGACATAATTTTGAGTGTTTCTGACATAAAGAAATGATAACGTCTGGGGTGATGAACTGATGAAGAAGCCAACTGCCAGATCTGATCGTTACGGGTTGTACACCTGACTTGGAATCCCACACTGTCCCCTGTGGATATGTACAACTATTATATCATCTAGGAATAAATAACATATTTCAAAAAACAAAGAGCCAAAGATGGGTCCTAAGATGGGGAGGGGAGGCACAGGCTGTGCAAGACGGCAGGTGCTGTGTCACTAGAAAGCAATGCCCATCAGAGTCAGTAAGACAGGTGACAGGTTGGTCTTTTCTTGGTGTATAATAAATTGGCAATTTAGGGTCTGTTTACTGTGTGTCGAATCAGTGCTGAATTCAGGGCCATTTCCCATTGGATGTGTCACACCACATCTATGCCCCTGCTTCTCTCCCGTGGGCCTCAGTCTCCAGGCGGGGACCCCCGCGTGGGCTTCAGTCCCCAGGCGGGCACCCCGAGGCCGGCAGCTCCCAAGTCTAACCCCAGGCAGTACGCGAGCAGCCTTTCCCGGGAGTTCAACCACAGTCCCAGACTCGAAGCTCATTGGCTGGCGTGGTCACATGACCATCTCTGACCAATCATTGAAACCTGGAGGCGAATGTGCTGATTGGCGGACGAGGTTAGTGGGGCGTGGCTGGTGCCGATGGGGCGTGTCGTGGGGAATCTCTGGAATGCAGAGCGGGAGGTTTCTCGGAGCGAAGTCCAGGCGCTGTTCTCACCAGGACAAAGGAGTGCAGTGCGGGGCAGACGCTGAGCGCGCGGGAAGCAACGGGGGCTCCGACTAGTCCCTCTTCATGTGTTTCATGCGACCCGGGTTGGCCTTCCTGATTTGGGGTGAATCTGGCATCTAAAGCCTGACCTGGCTGGGGCGGAGCTGGGCAGAGCGCTGGCCTGGCCTGCGCTCCTGATCCCCGGCGCTGCAGAACAAAGGGGGGAGGGAAGAAGCCTGGCTTAAGAACACACCAGGCATCGCCTGTCCCCAGGTTGTGCCTCACTTCCCAAAGGCTTACCCCAGAAAGCCCTTCTCCCCGAGGATCCTGCGCTTCCGAGCGCCATAGCACCTTTCCCTCCTTCTCTCCCGGCCGCCCCTTCACTGCGGGGTGTGTGTGTGGGGGGGAGATTTCTGCAGACTCTTTAGGGTTTACTTGGCTTAAATGGCCTCTCAGATAGGGGCCTTTCCCAGGCGACCAGCCCAGCAGTCCAGGGGAGGAGGGCGCCGTCCCCACTGGAGCTGGCCTGGCTGGTGCCGGCTGCCGCAGGTCTGTTATGCATTTAGGGTGCGGCTTATTTCATTAGGGAAAAAAAAAATGATTGCTTAGCAGAAAACGATGAAAAAAAAATAAAAACAAAACACAGCTTAGAACGCTGCTCCCAGGCAATGTGGCCACGTGCTTTTAAAAATCTTCCCCTTGCTTGGTTTGGGTTGACCACAACCCTCTTGGCCCTGCCCCAGGGCTCCTGCGCTCTGTCTCCACTGTGGACTCTGAGTCACCACACAGACCGCTCTGCGGTCAGCGCCGCCCTGCCTTATATGGTGCGCTCAGCCTCCGGTCCCGGAGGGATGGTTCCTGTAGTCCACCGCCCAGGGACGCCCACTGCATGCCTGGCCCCGTTCAAATGCTGGAAATTGACAATGAGCAAATTGCAAAGGTTCCTGCCTCCAGGAGATCCCCGGAGAGCAGGACCTGCCTTTGAGTGTCTCCATCTCCTTCCCCGCCCAGGGGTCCATCAGCACCCGGCCCCCCATGGGCAAGGTTTATAAGTCAACTATTTTCCACAATTTCAAAGGCCCCAGCTGCCTCTGATGCTGCAGAAGTAATAGAATGACTTGTCTAGTCTGGGACTTAGAGTCCTAAGATACTGGTGGCAGTGGCCCTGGGTATCTGGTCTGGGTGTGCAACACACACAGAGAAGTGGCAGGTGCCACTGTCCTTTCTCATCCTTTCTGTTGCCCTCCAGAAGCAACTTGGGCACCAGGGTTGAGAGCCCCCAGCTTGTTGCCAAGGGGCACCGCCACCCAAATGAGGATCCAGGGGCTGGGGACACAGATGTGAAAGAGGCTTGGGAACTCCAGGGGATGGGTGGGGGGGTAGTGATAAATCAGGGGACATAGCACGTGGGGACTGGGCTTTGGACACTGGTGGGGGGACAGTATGGGCGAGGATGTTGTGCGGAGTCCCAGGTGGCAAAGACTGGACCAGGTGGGAGTGGACCCTGGCAGCCACTGTCCTTCCTGCAGCCTCTGGTTGACCACAGGGCTGTCTTCAAGGCAGCCTTAGACTAGAGCTTGGAGCTGAGCAGCGCCTCCTCTTCCTCTTCCTCTTCTTCTAAAGGTGAGCCCTTTAGAAGAGATGGGAGGTGCCAGAGGGACTTACAGAATCCTCCGGCTTTTCAGCTTTTCCATTTTACTTATAGCATGGTGAGCAGCAGGCGTCGCAGCAGACCCCTGGGCACGGGGTTCCTTGTCCCAGCCATGCTAGAGTGACTTCGGCATATTATAGTTTGTCACTTGTCACATGAAGGGCGAGGTCCCTGCCAGCTTTAACCATCCTACTCCCAGTCAGACCTGGTTCAGTCCTAGCCCTGAGCCTCAGTTTTCTCATCTGTAAATTGGGGATAGCAATAGTCAACATCTCACAGAATTGAGGTAAAGATTAAATGGGAGAATTAAATAAGAAAAGTGATTAACAGACGCCTGTCAGAGCGCCAGCACTCAGGGGTAGCAAATGCTGCTGGTGCTGTTGAATTCGTTTGTGACTCTGTAGGAGGCATCCCAGATGGTCACTGGTGTGTAGGGCCTGTTGGTCCATGTCCCAAAACACTTGGTGATCATGGAGCCACACTCCCTAGCCCCTTCGTCTCCAAATGGACATGGAACCGCCCAAACAGGGTCCTATTGAGTAGGACACCATGTGCCCTGCTATCAGGTCTGCAGGTTGGACCCTGGGCCCAGCAGCTTCTAGAGCTTTCCTTAGCCCCTTCTTGCCATCTGGGGCCAACAGCCTTGATAAAATGCTGGAGAACCCACGTCGGTTGTGGGGACCCAGGGGTGCATGGCCAGCGGTTCCCTCAGGCATTCTGGACGCTGAGTGCTCTGGAGAGGAGGGGGCCCTGCTGCAGGCACCGGTGACACCGTGGTGTTTCACGTGCACTCCTCGCAATGCACGCTTCCATCCTGAGTTACAATGAAGTCAGCAAATTGGCAGGTGCCAGGGTCCCTCCCGTCCAGCCTGTATTGGCCTTGCCTTTCCGGGGGGCTGTGGGCATCTCACCTTTTCCGATCCTCAGCATGGAGCGGGGCACCGCGGCTGGGGCTGCCAATCAGGGGTTGGCCAATGGACGGACAGATGAACAGGCTCTGCTACTCCACACTTTCCAACCCTCAGCCAATTTGGCTGCAGACACCAATCTCTTGGTTTGTGTTCCTGTGACAATTTGATTTAGGCTTCGGGGGGTATCAGTAGTTTTCAGGTAGCAGAATGGACTCGCGACAGCAGCTTTGGAGCTTGTCGATTTCTGTGTCATGGCGGGAGGCAGCCTGGTGTGTGCTGATGGACAGGCCGGCTGTCAGGCAGGCGGGAGTTCAAGCCCCCGCTCAAGGCAGGCTGACCTTGGGCGTGTTATTTAGTCTCCTGCAGTTTATTCTTTCATCTAGGAGATGGTGGCACGAATAGCATCCGGCTCATGGAACTTGATGAGCTTGAAATTAAATAATGGGTGCTAAGCCACGTCGCAGCGCTCCGGGCCCAGGCTGCCGCTCAGGAAAGAATGGAGATGGTCTATTTAATGACCCCCCGTAAGCTATCTGTTGCAAAAACTTCTCTCTTGCAAATGGAGTTTGGATGATGGCTTTGCCATTTTAAGACAAAAAATTATTTTGGAAAGTTATTACCAGACTGATACATGTTCTTTAAAAATTCAAATGATCTGGAAGGATTTAGATTACAAAGCAAATGCCCCTCCCCCCACCTGCCAACTCCATCTCTCCCTCGCCCCCCCTCCCCCGCCCCAGAGGTCTTTGAATATGGAGCGCCCCAAGACAAACTCCAACTGGGAGACTTTCTAAATTTATTTTTCTTCCTCCTTAAGGGGTAGGGGACAGGTGCTCAGTCAAGAAGAGACAGGAGCCTGGTGGCTGTGGCGGCCTATTGCTGACCAGACCAGAAGTCTCAGGGCTGGTACCCAAGTGGTCCCATGGGACCAGGGACAGCCTGGCTTCTGGCAACTCTAGCTCTGAGTCCTGAGGGTCTCCAGTGCTCTCTGGGATACCATAGGACCGTGGGGGGGGGGGGGTGGCCCGAGCTGAACTGTACTCAGGCCAGGCGGGAGTGCCAAGCTCGCCAGACACTGGCCACATGCCAGCCCCTCTCTGTCACAGTGTCCCAGCGTTCCGTGCAGCCCCAGCCTCCTGGATCCTGGTAGGTGACATTGGAGAGGGGGCTTGCTGTCCCCGCAGATCTCACGGGAGCCTCCGTGGCCTTGCGTGCTCCAAACCTTTGGGAAGGGCTCCTGGACTTCAGAGCCCACAGGGGCCCAGACAGGCCCCTCTGCCACCCGGGGTCAGGGCAGGGCAGAGGGTCAGCCGCTGTTTCTGTGCCAACCAGGCACAGCCTGGCCTCTGGTCACACAGGCCATGAGTTGGGGCCCCGGACCCCCAGCTACTCTCCTCCTGTATCTCCAGGTCTCCCCATGACCTTGGGAGGGCTGTTCTGGGAACAGGGTGCCTGAGCTCCTGACGAGGGTCCCCCTAAATCCCGTTCTCTTGCTAATCTCCAGAGACACTCTCTGCCCTGGCCCCTGGCAGGGTGCCAGCCTCAGGACCCTGGAGAAGTTTCCAGAGCCTGAGGGTGGACGGGCCATCGTCCTAGGCCCAGCTCCTCTCTCTGGCCACGGAACCAGCAACCCCCAAGGGATGGGACCAAGCCTCGCCACCATCTCAGGAAAGGGGACACAGACCACCAAACATGGTTCTCAGAGCAGCGGCGGAGGCTCCTGGGAACGGGTTGAAATGCTGATTCCCAGGAGCCCCCCCACCCCTGACCTGCTGGGCAGGAACTTGAGGGTGGGTTGTGACAAGCCCCCCAGGAGATGCTGATGACGCCCGAATCTGAGAACCACCGAGGACAAAGGCAGGCGACACAGTGTCTCACACACTGTGCAGCCCCATGGGGCGGGGGAGGGAGCCCACGCTGGGAAGGGGGAGGTGCAGGGGGGGCTGTGCTCCTGAGTGACTTAGAGGTGGACAAAGGCGGCTGTGTGTGCGCCGGGGAGGGGGGATTCCTGGCAGGGGGACCAGTCGTGCAAAGTCCCGGGGGCATGATAGAGCAGAGGAATTCCAGGAGCCCCGAGTGCTGCCCGGGTGGACTGAGGAGTGGGCCAGGGGGAGGAGGGGTATAAATAGGCCTTTGTGCTGCGAGTTCCCCATGAAAGGGTGTCTGCAGAGGAGGGGCAGCCCTCGCCTGGCCCTGCCCGGGGACGATGGTGGGGCAGGGACGGGCCGGGGGCTGCAGGTGAACCACAGAGGGCTCATTGAGGGACAGAACCAGTTGCAGTCACTGTAAGGCCCCGCAGGAGACGGCGTCTTCTGGGAGCAGGCTGAGCTGCCAGTGGGGGCGGGCAGAAGACAGGCTGCCCGCGGACACCCTGGGTCACCAGGAGCCCCGCCCTGTTGCCAGATGCCCCCTCAAGTGAGCTGATGAAGGGTGGCCCCTGGGGTCCTCTGCTGTCCCTCTGTGGGAAGCCTTCAGTGGCCCCCAGCACATGACTTCCGCCCCCAGGGTCCCCTTCCTTTCTTTGGGGTGTAGGAGACTAAGGTACCAGCTGCGTTTAGAGAACTGGGCCTGGCATGGAGGCCCCCAGAAGTGCACCCCACTCCAGAGACCAGGTCGAGGTCGCAGAGGCCGCAGGTGAAGTTGGGGTGTAGGTGCGGGTGTGGTCCAGAGGCCCGGCCTGCCCACCTGGGCCTGGCTGGGGGGTCCCATGGAGAGGAGGCGGCAGCAAAGGAAGCCCCAGCCCAGCCCAGCCCAGCCCGGCCCCTTCCTGGGGGACCCCAGCCTTCCGCCCCGGCTCCTGGGGCCACGCAGGCACATCGGGGAGGGGGGAGGGGAGGGCTCTTCCAGAACTGGGGCTGCTGTTTTGCAGGGGCCTCCAAAGAGCCCAGCCTGCTGAGTCCTGCCGCCAGCAGGGCCTAGGAAACTGCCTCAGAACTGGACCCCAGGGGACCCTGCCCTGCCCAGGAGGGAGGGGCAGAGATGAGCGGCCCTGGCTAGGGCCAGACAGGACCCGTGGGCCTGGAGGGCAGCACCTGGGGACGGCACGCCTGCCTCCTGGGCCCCACTGCAGCTCCGGTGTGGCTGAGGTGCCCTCTCTTGGAGCTGCCCCGGCCTGTGTGTATTCAGATGTCACGGGGTCCCCAACCAGAAATCAGGGCTGAGATGTGGCCAGCACTCGGAGGAGCTGTGGTTCCAGCTGGGGAGGTGCCAGCCAGGCCCGGCCACCAGGTCCCCTCCCTCAGATGGCTCAGGCCTTGGTCTCCCACTTGACTGAAGACAGGAGATGATCACAGACGACCTGGACAGGGAGGGTTTCCAGGTCATCTGCCTTGACTCCCGGGAGGGGGTCATTAGCCTCTGATGCGGAGCTTTAGTGATGGGAAGAGCAGTGCTTGGCTACTCCCTTGTCGTCACAGGCCCTGGGTTCAAACCCTCCCCTCCTGCTAGCTGTGCGTCCTGAGGCCAGTGACTTTCTTTCCAGAGCTTTGGCTCACACCTGTCATCCAGGAGGATCACAAGTTCAAGGCCAGCCTCAGCAACTGAGCAAGACTCTGTCACAAAAGAAAACATTAAAAGGGCTGGGGATGTCACCCAGTGGTAGAGGCCTCTGTGCTCAACCCCCAGTATTTAAAAAAAAACAAAACCACCAGCAGTGACCTTTGACCTCGTGGCCCCAGGCCTGGTGACCTTGATCTTCGTGACTTCCCATGGGGCGTGGACACCACCCCCACCTTGCATTGACCCTTCCAGAGTTCCAGTTCTGTTGCTACCGTTTCTGAGGTTTTTAGAAACAGTTTTGGAGAGGAAGGATTGTTCCGGATCCCGTAGTTTGTAGTCAGTTTACAAAGTTGCACAACCATCTCTACAGTCTGCTTCTAGAATATTCCCATTACCCAGCATGCTCTCTGTCTCTGTAGAGCTGCCTTTGGGGACACTATACGCACAGAAGTGTGCACCGTGTGTGGGCTCCTGTTGGTGGCGGGCTGCTGGAGGGGCGGAGACTGTCCCCTGCATGGCTGCCCATCTCCCACAGCCTGCCCAGGCCCAGTCTGAAGCGTGTGCTGTAGGTGCAGGAAGGAATCCTCTGTCCCCCTCCCACGCCTGGATCCTCCCATGCCTGCCCGAATCGTCCTGGCCAGGCGGCTCCCTGTCTATCACAGACCAAAGGAGCTCTGGTCGTCGCATGCCGAGGGCCCAGCCTATGGGTGTCGGTGATCTTTGGTTCCATCTTCTGACATGGAATCTCAGAGAGGTTGAGACACTCACCCTGAGCCACACAGAAGGAGCGAGAATTTACAGCCTGGGTCTCGGGATTTCAAATCCACCCTTTAACACCTGCACTACATTTCCCCTGTGCTGGGGAACCGCTCGTCTTTGTATTGGGGTGAATTCTTCCTGTAAGTCCCACCCATTTTCACACCACCCACCTGGAGGGAGAGCAGGGAGACGTCCTGGAGGAGGCCCGTCTGAGCTGGACTTAGAGATGAGAAGGACAATGGGGAGGGTTCCCGGGCTTCCGTGGGCTGCCCTCTCTTAAGTGCTTCATGGCTCCTCGAGGCTGGAGCAGATGCTGGGGTATCTGCCCCCCTAACCCTAACCCTCCATCAGCTGGGGCTGGGGCCGTGGACAATGAACATGGAGGCGGACAGTAAGATCAGGCTGCCAGCCTGGCCTGGCTCACGCGAGGTCTTCTGTTGTATCCTCTGTGGTGCAGGAGAGGAAGCAGGCCCTGGGCCTCTTCTCAGGAGGGCGCTAATCCTGTCCTGAGGGCCCCACCCTCCCGGCCACATCACCTCCCACCTCCGGATACCGCCACGTTGGAGGTCAGTGTCTGGACACGTGGACTCGGGGAGAAGCATTCGGTCCAGCCCTGACCCTCGTGCGTGCGAGGAGCCCAGCAGTGCCAGGCTGCCTCCAGGGCAGGGAGGCCAGCACCTGGCCCGGGAACCCCTTCCTCTGGGACGCTGGGGACCCACAGGGTGCAGCCAGCCCCTCTGCCCACCTCCACCTTCAAGATGCTGAGCTCGGAGGCCGGCCCTGGAGGAGCCTGGATGTCTGGGCCAGACCATCCGGGTTCCCTCCGCCATTCCTCCTGGTGGGGACGGACTGTACAGGGTGCCTACCCCAGGGGAGGGGGACACCTGCCTCGGATGCCCACCCCAGGACCTTGGCCTTGGAGGCAGGATCAGGGGTGTGGTAAGAGCCACTCACCGCTCCTCACACAAGCTTTTCTCTGTGCTGCGTACAGAGAGAGAGAGAGAGAGAGAGAGAGAGAGAGAGAGAGAGAGAATTCTTATCATGACTCTGACTCTGTCAGGTGAAGGCTCCTCCCCATGACCATGACCTCCTGAAAGGCCCAGGCAGTCACATTGAGGGTTAGGGCTTCAACACACGAATTTGGGAAGTGAGTCCATTCAGTCTGCAACATGAACCACCTCACAGGGTCGCCACAAGGCTAGAATCAATGCGTACAAGATGCTGGCACGAGGTCAGTGCTATATTAATGTCCATTATTATAGGAGGCTTAGTACTGAATGCAACACGTCGGAGGACCCTTTTCCATCTTTGCTGCGAGTCTAGACTCTATGAAAGCCTCATAAATACATACATTATTTAATAATAGCAGATATTTATATTGTGCCCTCCAGATGCCAAGGCTGTCTTAATGCTTTCTATAACTTATACCAGCCTTAAGAGGTAGCTGCCCTTAGCATCCCAAGACGAGGAAACTGAGACCCGGAGAGGTGCAGTAACTTGCCTAAGGGCACACAGCCATCGGGTTCCTAGGGAGTTAATAGCATGTAGTTATTTATTGACCAAGTGCCACCTGCCGGGCCGGGCGCACTCCTCCAGAAGTTTGTCTTGGGGACAAACCCATGACCAGGCAGTGGGAGCATTTATGGCCGAGTGTGCTCACGGGGCTGTCGTGGAATTCATGATGCCTGTGGCTGTGGCACCCGCGAGGTGCCACCAGGGAGGGGTCCCTGGAAACAGACTTTTCAGCTGGGGTCGGAAGAGGACAGGAGAACAGCTTGAAGGAGGGGCTGGGGAAGAGGGCGCGCAGCCTGGGTGGCTGGCATGTCACGGAGGACAGGACAGGACTCCACGCGGCCCAGTGCCCGTGGCCACCTGGGCTTTCACTATTGGCTCAGGGGGTTTATAGTGGCCCCGAATTTCCTGTGGCACCCCCAGGCCCTGAGTGGTCTTGGAGGCTGGCCTAGGGACCCTGGCTCTGTGGTGGCCTCAGGGGCCTCCTTATTTTATGGTGGCCAAAGGAGGAGCGTTCAGACTCTCAGAGACAGGACCCCTTGTCTGGGGGAGGAGAGCCACTGGAGGAGACTGTGCCTGGGACCTCAGGCTGCAGCAGGAGGAGGGCTGGAGGGCGGCAGGGCCCCGCAGGCCTGGGGAGCCGGGAGGGTGGACTCCGCGCTTCATTTCTTTTCTGGAAAGCTGAAAATTAGCCGCCTCGGGGACGTCCGCGGGGACCGCTGTCCTGAGGAGACAGCTGTGCCTGTTGCCTGGATACGACACACCCGCCTCCTGGCAGCCCCTGAGCGGAGCACGGGGCCGAGCCCAGCTGCACACCTGCCCAGGGCCCTGGGGCTCCTCTGGGCTGGGCCTTCCCGGGCTGGCCCAGCCGGATCCACCCGGCCACTGTGCCGGGCCAGCTGGGTGACTTCTCCCGTCCCAGCCTGGAGGTGACACTGCCCCCTGCAGTTCGGTGCCCAGGGTGGGCCAGGGAGGTGGGGAGCCCTGGACCAAGCGGAGCACCTGTGCCCACCCCCAGCCGCACGCCTGAGGGAAGCCGCAGCACCGAGCCTCGGTTTCCCCGTCTGTAAACAGGGCACAGGGAGGTCCACTGGTTGCCCTCCACTCGGGCTGGGGGCTCGGGTCCCGGCTGGGGGGAGGGCGGATCCCAAGAGGAAGCCCCTCCGCACGTTTGCCCCTAAGAGACGCCTCCCCTCCGCCTGGGCAGGCAGAATGAGTGCCACCTGGGCCACCCCTGAGTGGGGTGCTCCGTGCTCACAGCCCGCGACCCCGGGGCACTGATCACCTGGCCACCTGGTCCCCAGGTCTCCTTCTAGAAGCCCCCACGGCAGAAAGAGGACACTGAGGAACGAGGCCATAAGCCCTGGTGGGCTGGGGTGGGGACATCGCTGTCCTTGGGCCTCTGTCTGGTGGGACCGGCCTTCTTAGCAGCTACCGGGGGCAGATGTGAGGAGGACAGGAGCTGGGCTGGCTGCTCCTGGATGCATTTGAGCGGGGAGCCGGGGACCCCCTGCAGCTGGGCCTCCCTTCGAGGCCTTGTTTCCAGAGCTGCTCAGGGGGAGGGTCAGGGCCTCCGGTCAGAACAAGACTCGGTTCTGCCCACTCAGTCAGCCCTGAGGGCGCCCTCTGGCCAGGAAGGGGAAAGGGACCTGCCACCTCCCTCCAGGTGGCCAGGAACCTCAACTCCCACCTGCCCCCACCCAGATGGCTGCACGGCCACCCAGGCCACAGAGCCCGGCTCTCACCGTGGGCTGGGGCTGCAGGGACCCGGGTACCCTCGTCCACAGCGCCGGGCGGCACCGTCATCTCACAACCCAGAGAGCTGCCGGGAGGGGGCTCGCTACCCCACGAGGGCCTGGGCCTGAGCCCCCCAGGACCTCCAGCTCTTGAGCTGATGTGGGACTGAGCCTGGTCACCTCCGAGCTGTGGTTCTGGGAACCTCCCAAGCTCCGGGCCACTCTCCAAGATGACAAGGCCCAGGCCTGCGCCCCAGAGGGAGGAAGGACCCCCTGCTGCCTGCCCCCGCCCCGGGGGACAGCAACCAGCCCACTCTCTGCACTCAGCCCCTGGGTCATTCCTGGGACCATAAAGAGGCAGGCGCTGGCTCCAGGGAACAGGGTCGGAGCATCCACGATGAAGCACCGACCTCTGGCCTCGTCACTGTCCCAGGAGGCACTGGGTTCCAGTGTGGCTTTGCCAGTCATGGCCTGGCTGTGTGGCCTGGGGGATGGCGGCCCCTCTCTGGACCTGGTCTTCTTGTCTCTGAGATGATGCATGGGAACTGGACAAAAGGGACCCCTGCCTGCAGCCACCACAGGCGGAGACATCAAGCTGGGCCTTGCGGTGCAGAAGTCCTCCATGGGGGCAGAGGGGACAGGCATTCCAGCCCAGGGTGAGGGTCAGGGCCTGTGGGTCAGTTGTGGTACCCGAAACACGCAGCCTAAGAGCGGGGGCTTAGGTGACCCTTGTTATAATGACATAATAATACACATCCCTTGTTTAAAAGGATAGAAGTCACCCAAGGAATACGAGTCACCCCTACCCCCCGTGAGCTAACCTGGGGTACGGCTTCAGCGCTTTTGGTTGGTGATGCTTTTGTGGGTTTTTTGTTTTTGTTTTTGTTTTTTTTGGTGCCAGGGATTGGCCCCGGGGACACTTGACCGCCGAGCCACACCCCAGCCTTTTTTATTGGCATTTTTGATCCAGGGTCTCACTAAGTTGCCCAGGGCCTCGCTAAGCTGCTGAGGCTGCCTTCAAACTTGTGATCCCCCTGCCCCAGCCTCCGAGTCGCTGGGATCACAGGTGTGTGCCGCCGCGGCTGGCTTTAGCCCCCTTTAATAAGAGCAAGAAGATGGGTCTCGGGACCACTGACGCGCAGCCCCCACTCCAGGCCGACAGGGAGGAACACAGGCCTGTCTCTGGCTGCAGGGCTGGGCCGGGCCCTGGACAGATGGCAGGCATCCTGGGGAGGGGCTGGCAAGGTCACAGGGCAGGGGCAGGGCCACTGGGCAGGCACAGGGGGCCTGTAGAGGGGCTGCTCAGGCCCTGCAGCGGGAGGCCCCGGGGGAGGGTCTTCATGAGCGCGACTGAGACCTTTGGGAAGGACCCTGGCCGGCCACCCCCCAGACACCCTGGGCCTGTGAGCTGGCAGAAGGGGCCATCCCGCCACCAAGCTGCTCGGGGCCTCGTGGTGGCTTGATGGTGCTTCCCTAAGCTGTCTGGCTGCCAGGGTGGCATCTGGGAGGGGCCTGGTGACACTGAAGTCACCGCTGTGCTGGTGCCAGTCCTGTGGCTCAGTTAATGCCATTGACCAGGAGCGGGACCCCGTGGCCCAGGAAGGTCGCCTGAGCCATGTTGCCATGGAGGGGACTGTCCCCAGTCATTCGGGGGAAGAGGCCCAGGTCCTGGGCTCCAGATCTCCGTCATTCCTCGGCTCCTGACCCCAGTCTCCCGGCCTCACGCCCCCAATCCCCCAGAAGCCTCACGCTGCACCCTCAGACTGTCTTCCTGGTCTTCCTGGGCATCAGGGGGCTCTGGGGAACCCCAGGGTCTGGGGCCGTGGGTGGGGAGAGAGCACGGGTCTCAGCGACACCCTCACTTGGCACAGAGACGGGAGGGGGTGCTCCCCTTCCCTGCGCCCCGAGGAAGGAGTCTGCTCACCGCAATTATGAGGTTCGGGAATTCCCAGGCCGCCTAATTAGTGCTAATAGGGCGCGCAGCGGGAGAATGGCGGCTTTGTTTGCTCTTCAGGATCAGACACTTGGCTCAGTGGAAGAGTGCTCGCTCTGGTGGCCTAGGCCAGCCCCCGGCTCTGTCCCCAATGCTGCAAACAGAAAAGGCCAGAAGAGCCTGCTCCCCACCTTTGGGTGTCACGCAGCTCGGTCCTCTCTGCTCATCTTCCTGCTCCCCTGTCCTGCACCCTGTGGTGGGACATGCAGGTTGACCATGTCGCACACGTCCCACGTCCCCTGCGTACTCACACACGCACCGCAGCACGACAGACTTCAAGTCCGTCCATCCTGGATGAAGACGCCCCTTCGCAAACCACATGTCAAAAACCAAGCAGCCTTTCAGCCACCCCCCGACAGCCCCCACCTGGGGATGAGCCTCCGTGACGCTCTCCAACCAGAACTGCCACCCACGGGCCCCGGACAGTGCCTCCCGGGGGCCCCCCACAGCCCTGCAGGCCTTCCTCCGGGTCAACCCCAAGGTGCTGGCCACGGGCAGGTCCCTTGAGGCCCGCGCACAGGCTCTGGGTAAGCCACTCCTTCCTGTGAGCCGTCCCCATGACCTGGTCCCAAGCTGCCACCCCGGGTATGGGGTGTCGCTCCCAGGGACCCCAGTCCCCTATCTGCAATGCTGGGAAGGTGGCAGGAGACTGTCACAAGAAGGTCCCCTGCTGTGGCAATCACTTGGCCGCCTGGCCTGGGGGTCACCTCTGGGCCACACGTCAAACACCAGAATCTTCAGAGCAGGCTGTGGGCCAGGGCCAGGTCCTCGAGCTGCAGTCTGCTGGACTCAGGGACCCCTGTGTCCCCTTGAGCTCAGACATTCTCTAGATGGGGAAGTGACTGGTTCCATGGGATCCCAGCCACCAGGCGACGCCACTCCCCTCTGGGTGGGGTGTGGACAGCAGCCCCCACCGTCATCTGGGGACCAGAGGGCTTCATGGAAAGGCCCGTCCAGCAGGCGGGGACACTGGCTGAGGGTCTTTCTGCAGCAGGCCCTCCCGCCCTGCTGGCCCAGAGGCAGGGGCGTCGTCAGACCCTAGTTCCAGGCCTGGACTCTGCCGGGGTTCAAATCTCAGCTCTGCTCCTGCCTGGCCCTGCCACCTTGCGGGTGTGAGTCAGCTGTGCGTGACTGTAGCGAAACGCCTGAGGCGGGCTGCTCTAAAGAAAAGAGCCCATTCGGCTCACAGTTCTGGGGGTTCCTGCGGGCACCTGCGTGGGCTCAGTCCTGGTGAGGGCCCACTTGGCTGTGTCACACCATGGCAGAGGGCGATGGCAGGAGCAAAGAGTCACAGCTCAAACAGGAAGCCTGAGAGGACTCACAGGCCCGACCCGGATGTCATCACGACTAGCTCTCCAGGGACCACTTTTGGACCCAAGGCTGGCACAGGCCCCCCCTCTTAAAGGGCCCAGCACCTCCCTCCTCCTTGCCAAGGACCAAGCCTTCCAGGGGGACAAGTGTCCTTGGGAAACCTTGGGGGACAAACCGCACCCCAGCCAGGGCAGCCTGAGCCTCGGTTTTCAAGGCTGAAGATGGGGGTGCTGACGGCAGCGCCCGTGCTGCCGGGGGGCTGAGGAGAGCCATGTCTGTCATCCTGTCATTGGTGGGTTCCCAGCCAGGGCCTGTCCTGGTGAGCTGGTCCCGAGGCCCGGCTGCTCAGACCCAGCCACCCTCTGACTCTCCAAGCTGCTCCTGAGGACAGTCCCCTGCAGAAGCAGAGGACAGGGGTGGCCTCATGTGGGGACGGAGCTCTTCAGGGAGGAGGGAGCTTGGGTGACGACGTCAGGAAATGCACCCACATTTAGAGGTTGGGACCCTGACGGGGTGAGGGAGGCTCCACTGCCCCCCAAGTCTCCACCCTGGTCAGGCTTCACCCCCTGGGACCACCCGCCAGGGCTCCCAGGAGGGAGGGGCCAGAGGATTCCCACAGGCCTCAACTTCAGGTTCAAGTTCAAGTTCACCTCTTTGGCATGTTGACCCTAGGAGGCCAGGAGGAGGCCTGTTCCTGAGACTCTCTTCTCCGGTAACGTCCGCTTTTCGGAATGATGCGCCCAGAGGAGGGGAAAGGACCTCAGCAAGACTCGGGCTCACCTTCCAAACTGTCACACTAGCCACAACGGACCCCGGCCTTGGGTGGACACGACCCAGCTCTGCATCAGTAGTCACAGCTGCCGTTGGCCCAAGTCACCTTGTGGGGGCTCAGTCTCAAGTAGCCCAGGGTCACATACCCAGGGCCCAGGGGTGGGGCCCGGCCAGGCCAGGGCAGCCTGTGCTCAGGCCTCCCCCGCCCCCACAGGAACCCACGTCCATGTGGTCCCTGGAAAGCCCCGCCTGTCCCTGGAACCCGGGGTCTTCCTCTTCCTTAATTAACTAACGAGCAGGGGAAATGAAACACCTCCCTTCCTCCTCCTCCCGGCAAGAGGCTCCCGCAGTCCTGAGGCCACCCGAGCCGGTGGCTGTACCCAGTGGCGCCCACATGCAGGGCCTCTAAATTAAAGGTGGTCACCTCCCTCTGGGGGTCACAGTCCCGGGGCAGGACTGAGGGGTTTATAGGTACAGGCCTCCGTGCCCAGCTGAGCCGGCAGGCGACCTCCCCCGGCCAGGAAATGGCCAGAGTCTGTGTGTGTTGGAGGGCGGGGGGGGGGGGGGGGAACTAAGGGTCCAGGGGGGAGGGAGAACCTGGCCGCAGCCCCAGTGCTTCCTGATGGATGAGGACCACAGCTCCGCTTCTCCAGGGCGCGTCCCGTTCTGGCCTGCGACCTCCTGGCCTGGTCACACTCACAGTGACCCGTGAGACTCTTCGCTGAGGCCGAGGCCACACGTCCAGCAAGGGGGAGACAAGATCCCCTGGATCTCAGCTCTGTCCCTTCCCGTCCACACCAAGAGGGGCGGCTGAATTCAGGGTCCTACAACCAGGGGCCACAGGCTGCAGCCTGCAGGCACATCCTGTGGTTTGGGGACAAGGCTGTCCTGTCCCAGAGCCACACGCTGCTTCCTGGCACCCGGGGATGCTCTCTGAGCCCCAGCCCCAGCTGCAGCGTGGCCACGAAGCCTGGAACGTTCACCTTCTGTCCCTTTACGGGGAAAGTCGTCAATGGTCAGCGCCGTTCTAGGTGAGGGTTCGGCACATCTTCGTCCTCTTCGGGGCCACGTCCCTTCTCTTGGGTCCTTCCTCCCTGCCCAGCCCCAGAGGTGAGATGAGCAAGTGGGGATTTCCGTCCCCATCCCTATCGGGGACTAGGTGGCGATGGCTATTGTCCCGGCTCAGCATTGCTCATCAGAACAGCTGAGCCCAGGAGCCAGGCGAAGCCTCAGAAGCTGACATTTTGCGTTAAGGTGCTCCACAAAGTCTGGGCAGACGTCCCAAAGTCCCGGGGACGTGCTCGCAGTGCCAGCACCTCAGCCGGAGTCGAGCAGCCTGCGGTGGTATTTTGCCGAAAGGAAGCTGATGTCCCCGTGGGAGCTGTGTGGCCACGGCTCCCGGGAGTGAAGGTGGTGGCGCTCCCCTTGGGGCTGCTGCCTGTCCCTGTCCCTGTCCTCGGCCTGCTCCTGACGCACCTCTTCAGCACGCGGAGGAGCAGCTGCGGTGTCCTCCATGGGGGGGAAGAAAGCGGGGCCCCCCCCTGGCCTGGGCGCCCCTGTCCCTTGGCCTCCATAACCTGAGCGCCAAGAGCCCGTGGCCATCCACTCACAGGACAGGCCGCCCCTCATTCAGGCCGGGGGACTAGGGTCAGCTGCGGTTGTCCTGAGGGGACCCTGTGTCCGCAGTGTTTATGGCCACGTACATGGACACTCACCACGTGCCCCATGGGCCAGGCCTGGGCTGGTGTCTGCTCTGGTGACAGCTCCCGGGCCCTGGGGCGGGGGCACCAGCCATGGAGCTGGAGCAGGAGGGGAAGGAAGGGGGCCTCGGCAGGAGGGACAGGGACAACCCAGCACCTCTCCCAGGCCACACAGAGCCAGGCCCCCCAAGTCCCCATCAAGTCCCCCAGCGAGCACAGGCAGGCGGAGAGCCCCTGGCAGAGGACGGCACTCGAAGTAACACTGATGGGACCCTGACAGCAGCCTAGAGAGCTGAAGGCTCCGTGAAGGCAGCAGTAAGACTGAAGGCCCAGTGCCAGGGCGACGCCAGCCCTACCGCCGCTGTGCCGGCTCAGGCCAGCTGCTCAACATCTCTGGGCCCTGACTCCCATCAAATGCCATCGTCTCTGCTTTGCTGGCGGCTGTGAGGACCAAGCAAGAGCATGAAGATGAAGGGCTTGGGGGCTATGAAGCCGAGCGAGAAGCCAAGAGCCGTGGTGTGATGCAAGTAGAGCAGGAAAGAAGCTGGCTAGATGCCAGGAAGAACTTCCCCTCTTCAGGAGGAGACATGGGAGTAGGGCTGTGGGGTTTCTCTCCCTGAGACTTTTAAGACTACCATCAGGCACCGGGCACAGGGGTGCACTCCTGGAATCCCAGCGACGAGGGAGGCGGAGACGGGAGGATCACAACTGCTAGGACAGCCCCAGCCACTCAGCAAGACCCTGTCTCAAAGTCAAAAAAGGTCGTCAAGGCAGAGCTGGGACGAGGCTCAGTGGCGGAGCAGCCCTGGGCTCAAAACCCAAACCGCAAAGAAAACAAAGAACTCGTTTGGCCATCAGGAAGTCTTGATGTTGGTGGAGGCGCTGACCACAGGACCTTGGACCCTTCTCATTAGGCTTAGGTCACTGGGGCGGGAAGGTGGCCAGCGGCCATATGTGCACGTGCCTGTGTCTTGTCTGTGTGCCGCGTCTGAGCCTGCGCCGTGCCTGTGTATTTACATGAGTGTCTGTCCCCAGAGACTGAAGCCAGCCAGCCCCCCACCCCTGCCGCTTGGCTTTGACCTTGGCTTTGACCCCCCAGCCTCAGTTTCCACATCTGTAAACAGGAGGTGCCGATGCCCCGTGATACCGCCAGTCACTGTAAAGTCCCGGGCAGCGCCTGGCCTGCGGGCAGTACTGGCTGTGAGCCGGCCGTCCATCACCTGGCTTTGGGTCCCCGTCTGTCCCCTGAGCGCTCTGATCCCAGTGTCCTCAACAACCCGCCTGGCCGTGGCTGTGGCCGTGGCGTGGGGCTCGAAGGAGATCAAGTGAGAACCCAGCGGTGTCCAGGGTGGGCTTTTAGGCAAAAAACCAAGCGGGTCACCTCTGTCCACCTGGGACAGTAAAATCCCCCGGGGCCTGCAGCCCCCACCACGGCCCAGCACCCCACCCGCCTGGCCCCGGGGGACACCACCGATCCAGGAAGCCGGGCCACCCCCCGCTGCAGGGGCTGCTCTGGCAGGGCCCCCGGCTCCCAGCCACCGCCCGGCCAGACCCCTCCCCGCCGTTCCCAGGCCCCTTAACCCCCGGGGTCCGTTAGATATTCAAATCGGGCTGTGGGGGGCCAGGTTGCCCGGCAACGGCCCTGTGGTTTTGGGGACGGATTAGGAAGCCTTTCAGGGGTCTCTTTAGAGCGCCAGGCTCTGGGGGGTAAACTGTGGGAAGGCGGGCGGGGGCCAGGGCTGGAGGGTCAGCGACAGAGCAGGACTCGAACCCCGTCCTGCCTCTCCCCACCTGCCCAGCCCTGGGCCCGGCGGAGCTGCTGGACCCCTCGGGGTGCCCCGGGCAGAACCCTGGCCTCCCTCACCACCTGGGCAGCGCGGCCGCCTCCTCCCTCCTCCCAGCCTCAGTTCACCACTGGGTGACTCGGGGGGACCCCCATGTTCCTGTGGGCAGGGGCTTGGCACAGTCCCTGGCGACACGGGGCAGGCGCAGTGACCACCTTGGTGATGACACTTGCCCTTCAGGCCTGGAGGGGACTCAGGTGGGGCTCAGTTGGAGCCACCAGGTATGGCAGGGCAGGCCTGGGCCACGTCATCCCGTCCTGACTGCCCCGAGCCTTCAGGCAAGGCCCTTCCCTCTGGATACCAGCCCCTTCCCTCTGGATACCAGCCCCTGGCCACAGGTCATAGTGGCCTCTGGGCCACTGTGGCTAAGTCCCACGGCAGCCCGCAGCCCGTGGGGACGATGCCCTGGGGGTGGCCTGCTTCTCCCACACCTGGTCCTAGGTGCTTCCAGGGGATGAGGCTGCCTCTGGTCACCGAGGGGACCCTGCTCCTTCAAGGTGGCTCAAGGCTGGGGCTGGCAGCTGTGACAGGCCCAGAGCCCCCAGCACGGGCCAGGGACCCCCGCAGGTCTCTTCCCCTGCACAGGCCCACGCGCACCTGGGAGCAGAGGAGGCTCAGCCTGGGCGGCTGGTCCTCGCTGTCCCTGAGGCCAGTGTCCCTGAGGCCAGTGGCAGGCCATCATCACGCAGTTGGGCTGCCTTGCAGGGGAGGGGACGGTTAGCATGGGGAAGGGGCGCTGTGACCAAAACGCCAAGCCGGGGTGATGCGGGAGGAGCTGGGCCCTGGGTGTGATGGCAGAGCAGGTGCCAAGGGCTGCTGAGGGCCCCCCTTCCAGGTGAACCTTGGGGCTTCTCCCCTCGGGGTCCCCAGGCCTGGCAGTGTGGCCCCAGGGATGTGCAGAACGGACGCCCTGGTGGGCCCCGCCCTGAACCCCAGAATCCACACCCCAGAGCTGCAGCCTACGGGTCTGAGGGTTCACAAGCCCCCAGGGGATTGTCCACCCCCCGCCTGGCTCTGGCCCCTCCACCCCACCTGGCAGGGCTGCCTGACCAGGGAGCCGGCCACAGGGGTCCCTCTGACCACTGGTTCTTTAGTCTGGGGTCCTGGTCCCCTCCCTCTCCTATGTCTCATTGGCCAATCCTGCTGCAGATTCTCTGTCCCCCTGCCGGGACGGAGGACCAGGTGGGACGGTGGGGCTGTCTGGGGAGGGTTGGAAAGGGGTGGCGGACTGGGCTGTGAGTCACAGGCAACGTGGGACATCACCTCAGGGCGGGGTCAGGCTCAGCTCACGCACAACTGAAGGGACCCGTGAACTTGGGGACAAAATTGCACCGTCCCTTTCCCTGACATTGACCTGAAAGTCAGCACAAGTGACAAACCACGGTCCTGTCCCAGGGGCTGATCTAAGCCGATGCTTTAGTGCACCCCAAACCGCTGCAGATTGACAGGATGACAGTGACGGGAGCCCCCGGGAGCCGGAGTCCATGGGTTGATAAAGAGCATCGTGGCCACTGGACTCAGGACAGATTTTTTTCCGTGGTGCTGGGGATTGACCCCGGGGCGCCTGACCCCTGAGCCACACCCAGCCCTTTTCATATTTCATTTAGAGACCGGGTCGGCTGGGGTGCTTAGCGCCTCACTGAATTGCTGAGGCTGGCTGTGGACTTGCGATCCTCCTCCCTCGGCCTCCCTCAGCTGGGATGATGAGCATCTGCCACCGTGCTCAGCCGGGAGGGTCCTGGGCGTCATCTCATATTGGAGTGAGGCACAGACTGAATTTACTGAGAGGGAAGCTGGGCTGGGGGAGGCAGGCGAGGGCGGCCCCGGACAGGGCTGCAGCAGACCCTCAGCACTCAGAACCACAGCACAGGGACCGGAGCTGAGAGGGGCCTTCAGTCTGGTGTGTGGTGACCGGGCAGCTGACCACCACCAGGGTGGGGGAGGGGTCATTTACTGACCATGATCAGGGTGGGGGTCACTTTCCCGTTTGTTTCTGACGCGTTGCGTCGTGTGGGCACAGGACTCCACGCTGCCTGTGGCCGAGGTCTAACCACTGATTGAACAGCGCCGTTTGTGACCAAGAGATGTAAGCGTGACTTTCACACCTGGGCTGGTGACCACGGCCATTTTCCTATTCACTCTCCTCATTCTACCTCCCCAGGACCAGCTCAGAGTCTCTGCAAGCAGGTCCAGAGCCTTGGTGCCCAGAGACCAGGGCAGGTCAGGCGTCCAAGATGGGGTATGGGCTCCGACCGACCTGAGGGTGGGACAGCAGCTTCTGCAGATGAAGTCCAGACCCAGTTCATGGGTGACCGGAGGCACAGACTGTGAGGTCACCCTCGGGGCCAGCCGGCTGGAAGCCCGTGGAGCCATGCCTCTGCAGGGCAGCAGGGCGGAGGACAATTTCCTCATCTGTAAAACAGGAGTGTCCATGTCACAGGCTGGGCCGATTCAGTGAGGTAATGTGTGTCGAGAGCTTTCAGAAGTCATCATGAATCAAGGTGTTATTCGTAGGGAGCTCCTGGATTGGTGGGGAAAGCAGCAGGCTTGGATCAGGAAATCGTGGTTCTAGCCATGCTGTGTGGCTTTGGACGAGACCCCATCCCTCTCTGGGTCTCAGCACTCCACATGGGAAATGAGGAGTTGCAGGTAGCACTCAGAGAAGGCATTTCCTTTTTGAAGATTCTCTGATGGGAATCTCTGAGCGCCCAGCCTGACTCAACCCACAGACCAGAGACGGGGCCTCCCAGACGCGGAGGTTGCCCTGTGCCCCTTGACATTCACAGTTCAGTGAGAGCGGGGGACCAGGGAGACTGTCACTTAGGATCCGATTGCATCCACAGCTGGCTTTGCTCCTGGTATCCAACCCTCAGGGCACCCGCCCCTCAGGAGCCTAATTAGATTTTAGTCCCATTTGTCTGGGTCCAAGTCTCTGTCCTGCCATTGCCAGGATTTGGGACCAATTGCTTATTTAGGAGACCATCTGTCTTGGGATGAATGAGACCCAGCAGGCACAACCAGTGGGCAATTAAGTCCCCCATTCTAGACACCCGACGTTCAGGGTCAGTGTCCCTCTTATAAGCCTCGGGCATGGTGCCGATGGAGGAGCCCGCCTGGGTCTCAGGGTCCAGCTGAGCTGGGGGGATCTCAGCTCTGGGACCTTCCTAGCCCCCTGGAGCCTTGGATTCCCGTCTGTGAAGGGGAGTGACAATGTGAACTTTGCAGAGCTTTCTGGAGGATCGAGTGAGATCAGGTAGGTAAACACCGTGGACGTGCCTGGCACCACCGCGTGGGTGGCGTGGGTCCGGCTGGTGGGAGCAGAGCCACGGGGTCGGCCACAGGAGACCCCGCGCAGCCCTGCCTGGGCCGCAGCGCCCTCTGCTGGCCAGGCTCACACCGGCCGGTTCTGGCTCTCCAGGTTCGTGCGTGCGCAGTCCCGGGCGCTCGGTCATCCTCGCCCACCTGCCATTTCTCTTTCTCTCCAGAAAGTGTGCCCAGGGGCTGGGGGCAGGGAGAACAAGAGGAGTGATTTATGAACGGAGCTGTTCTTCTTAATCAGAGAGCCCCTCCCCCCGGCTCGGTGCAGATGGGCTGGGCGGCCATCTGGGGCCCCCGGAGGGGCGAGATTAATAAAGCTGTCTGTCCCAGGCGGGAGCCTGCTGAGAACCCTGAGGCTCTGTGTGACCTCGGCCCCATCTCGGCCCCTCTCTGGGCCTTGGGGCTCCCATCTGTCAAGGGATGGCAGGACTGGGTCACCCCCCAGGGCCCTCCAGCTGGCCCGGGAGAGGATGCTGGCAGCTCCCTGAGCTCTGTGCACGGCTGCTGCCTGGTTCAGGGCAGAACCACGCAGGGCTGGGGGCTGGGGTCTGGCGCTGTCTCTTTCTGGTGTCCCTTCGGCTGCTGTGCCCCACCAGACTCCATCTTGTCAGCTGCTCTGGTGTGGGGCTTAGCTGACCTACAACTGAACCAGAGCCAGGTCTTACTAAGCAGGAGAATCAACCAGGCCAGTGGTCGCCTCCTCTGGGCCTCAATTTCCTCATCTGCAAAATGGGAGAGTGATGGTTCCCATCCCCTCCTGGAGAAGGATTAAATAAGACGCAGGAGAAATGCACAACAGGGTCTGGGACCTGGTGGACACTCAATTCTTTTTTTTTTTTTTTTGAAGGGGGGTACTGGGGATTGAACTCAGGGGCACTTGACCACTGAGCCCCATCCCCAGCCCTATTTTGTATTTTATTTAGAGACAGGATCTCTCTGAGTTGCCTAGCACCTCGCTTTTGCTGAGGCTGGCTTTGAACTCATGATCCCCCGTCTCAGCCTCCCGAGCCGCTGGGATGACAGGTGTGTGCCACCTCGCCCAGCAGTTATTATTAATAACTCAATTATCACAAAACTAGAAAAACCTGAGATTAGGGAGAAGATGTTTGTACCCACCCTAACCAAGCCTGGGGTCCGCGGCTCTCTATGGCACCCACCACTCATGTGGTTGGGGTACACTTATTCCCCATTCACAGCGGTGCCAGTGGTGAGGCCCCCGTGAGAACAGTGCTTGGCAATCTGCCAAGTGTCCCCAGATCCACGATGCCACAAATTCTTCCAACTGCCTTTGGCTTTGAAATTGATCGTGGGTTTTCAGAGGAGATTCTAACATCTCTGGGAGAGGAGTGACTTCCCCAGATCCCAAGGGAGCTGGCCAGGCAGGCTGACCTGGGTTCTGCAGAAGGTACAGGTTGAGTGTAGCTGATGTCCCCTGTGCTGTCCTCTTCCAGGACAAATAGGAGCCAGGAACCAAGGGTCATCCAGGGGACTTGGAACTACAAAGAGGGGCAAGGCTCTTTCACAGAGGAGGCAGGAGCTGCCCAGTGAAGAGAAGGCTGGCAAGACTCCATTCACACAGGGTCCAGCACCTCTTGCTTGTCACCGAGTTGGCCTTCTGTGTCACCCATGCCACAGCGTCAGAGGATGTGAGCCACTTCACACTCAGAACGGCAGCTTGAGGTGCTGGCAGGGCATGGCGATCTTGGGGACCAGGGCTGAGATGGGACAGGGAAGAAGAGATGGGGGAGAAAACCCTGAGCCCTCTCCCCGCCGAGGGCCCTGGGGCCAGGCATGGTCAGCCCTGGACGGGACCCCCAGGCTCCCGTTCCTGAGCACACGGAAACCCAAGCTCCGAAGGAGCCCAGGTGGCTTCATGTTTCCCAGTGCACTCAGACGCCTGTCCTGCCTGGACCCGTGGCCTCTTCTCCACCTCCTCCTGGCGCCCGCCCTGCTGGGAGCACCCAGGACCCCCCACCCCTGGCTCTTCCCCAGCCTCTTCTTCCAACCCCCTGCCTGGAGCCGCAGAGGAAGTCCCGGCTCTCCAGGGGACGTCCAGCTTAGCTGTGTGAGGTCAGACAAGTCACCTCTCTCTAGGACAGAGTTTCCCACTGTAGAATTGTCACGTTTCCTAAACCTGATGTACAGAGATGGGGCATGCAGTCCCCACATGTGTAGATTAGACCAAGTGGGGCCACCAGCTCCCGCGAGCTCTCAGGAGGGAGGCGCTCCTCCTGCCTGCCCACCTCCTTCAGGCTCCACCTGGCCAGGTACGGTGCTGCTCACCCGTATCCCAGTGAATGGGAGGCTAGCCTCAGCAACTTAGGGAGACCCTCAACAATTTAGTGAGGCCCTGTCAGAAAGTAATCATAATAAAGGTCCTAGGCATGTGTTAAAGCGCCCCCAGTTTCCATCCCCAGTTCCAAAAGTGTGGGAGTGGGATGGACCTTCACCCTCCACTGCTCTCAGTGCAGTCACTGGTGAAGTCAGCACTCCCCTGTGGCCTTCCCAGCCCCACTGCTATCCCTTCCTTCTCCTCCAACCTCACTCCAACCGTGAGCATGCGCTCGCTCCCTGCACAGCCCCGGCAACCTAGGGAGAAGCATATGTCTACTGAGGGGATGGTGGGGAGAGAGGTGGGTGGATAAATGGGTGTATGACAGATGGGTGGGTGGATGGACGGGTGAGTGGGTGGATAAAAGGGTGGGTAGATGGATGGATGAGTGGTTGTGTGGAGGATGGGTAGATGGATGAGTGGTTGGGTGGATGGATGGATGGGTGGATGGATGGGTGGATGGTTGGGTGGATGGATGGGTGGATGGGTGGATGGATGGATGGGTGGATGGATGGGTGGATGGGTGGATGGATGGATGGGTGGATGGATGGGTAGAAGGGTGGATGGATGGGTGGATGGATGGGTGGATGGATGGGTGGATGGTTGGGTGGATGGATGGGTGGATGGGTGGATGGGTGGATGGGTGGATGGATGGGTGGATGGGTGGATGGGTGGATGGATGGATGGGTGGATGGATGGGTAGAAGGGTGGATGGATGGATGGGTGGATGGGTGGATGGATGGATGGGTGGATGGATGGGTAGAAGGGTGGATGGATGGGTGGATGGATGGGTGGATGGGTGGATGGATGGATGGATGGGTGGATGGGTGGATGGATGGGTGGATGGTTGGGTGGATGGATGGGTGGATGGGTGGATGGGTGGATGGATGGATGGGTGGATGGATGGGTAGAAGGGTGGATGGATGGATGGGTGGATGGGTGGATGGATGGATGGGTGGATGGATGGGTAGAAGGGTGGATGGATGGGTGGATGGATGGGTGGATGGGTGGATGGATGGATGGGTGGATGGATGGGTGGATGGTTGGGTGGATGGATGGGTGGATGGGTGGATGGATGGATGGGTGGATGGATGGATGGGTGGATGGATGGGTAGAAGGGTGGATGGATGGGTGGATGGATGGGTGGATGGGTGGATGGATGGATGGGTGGATGGATGGGTAGAAGGGTGGATGGATGGGTGGATGGATGGGTGGATGGGTGGATGGATGGATGGGTGGATGGATGGGTGGATGAGTGGATGGATGGGTGGATGGATGGGTGGATGGTTGGGTGGATGGATGGGTGGTTGGGTGGATGGATGGGTGGATGGATGGTGTATGGATGGGTGGATGGTTGGGTGGATGGATGGAAGGGTGGATGGATGGGTGGATGGATGGTGTATGGATGGGTGGATGGTTGGGTGGATGGATGGGTGGATGGGTGGATGGATGGGTAGAAGGGTGGGTGGATGAGTGGATGGATGGATGGGTGAGTGGGTGGATGGTTGGGTGGATGGATGGAAGGGTGGATGTATGAATGGGTTATTGAGTGTATGGAAGGGTGGATCGATGGGTGGTTGGATGGATGGATGGGTGGATGGATGGAAGGATGGGTGGATGGGTGGGTGGATGGAAGTGTGGATGATTAGTTGGATTGGTGGATGGATGTGTGGATAGGTGGATGGATGGGTAGATGGATGGATGGGTGGATGCGAGGATGGATGGGTGGATGGATGAGCAGGTGGATGGATGGGTGGATGAGTGGATGGGTGGATGGGTTGATAGATGTATCGGTGGATGGTTGGGTGGATGGGTGGGTGGGTGGATGGATGGATGGGTGGATGGATGGGTGGATGGATAGGTGGATGGGTTGACAGATGTATCGGTGGATGGGTGGGTGGATGGATAGATGGGTGGATGGTTGTGTGGGTTGGTGGATGAAGAGGTGGACTTAGGGAGGGCGGGAGAGGAATCTTTCCCCCTTCACTGCTCCCTGACCCCAGGTGGGCTTTCACTAGGGAGAGTCGGAGCTGGCATGTTGAGACTTAGACACCTTCCCTTTCCTCCTCATGGGAAGGAACCACAACCCAGTTCTCCCAGCCCCAGACTTTCTCTGGGACCCTCCCCCTTCCCACTGCTGGGGGGCGGCCCCCTAGAGGAACCTCCTGGCAAACCTTGTGCAAAGCTAAGGACACTGTCCAGCACCAGGTTCTCCCTCCTGGGAGTCTGGGTTTCTGGGGAGGGGCTGTGGCCTTCTCCCTGCGGAGAGGACACTGAGGGTGCCCAGGTGGCACCCAGGTGTGGAGCCACCCAACCCTGTCACCTCCTCCCAGTTCACGGGTGCCGCCAGGTCAGCATCCAGGAGTCCCGGGCCAGATCCGCAGGAAGGAAGGCGTGGGTCTCCACGCGGCTCCCCAGGACACTGAGCTGTGTCCTGGGCATCGGGTACAGAGCTGTCCCTGGAGGTCCCCCGGGTGCCCACCGCTTCTCATTAGTGCCAACCAGCGCGGCTCATTAGAGGCTCACCTGCAGAGGAGCCCGCGGAGCAGAGAGGCTCACGGACGCTCCTTCCCCCGCTGCTCCCTGCAGACTTCTGCAGTAAGTGAGCGATTCTCTTCCAGGACAAGTTGGTGGATCAAAGAAACGCACAGCGGCCCCTCTGACCAGGAGCCTCCGTCCTGCTGACCCCCGAAGCACTGCCCAGGGGTCAAGTCAGCAGCCGCCTCTCCTTTCTCTGTGCACCTGTGCCCTGTCGCCTGCCCCGCCCCTCTGCCTGCCCCCTTTCGCCTGTCTCCTCTGCCTCTTCTCCCTCTTGCTCTTTTCCATCATTTCTCTAGTTGCTGGTCCCACTGTTTTCCTTCTCTGCTTTCTCTTCCTTCTCCACTATACTCTCACTCTCTCACTCAGTGGATCAGCTGGATTAACTGGGGGTCTACTATGTGCCTGGAGCAGCTGTAGGCACTGGGAGTAAGGCAGGGGTCAAACCTGTGTTTAGAGAGCACAGGAGGTGGAGGCATGTCACTCAAGGAAACAGCACATAGAGGAGGTGGCTGTGCCCCAGGCTCAGCTCCCTGGCCACCTGGTTCCCTGCCTTGGTCAAGCCCCCTTCCCCTCTCAGCCTGGTTTGCGTTTCCGGAAGGAGGCTGTTGGGCTGGGCGGGTACTTCCCAATCTTTTCATGACCGAGAGCGTCTTTCCTTGATGTGCTTGGTGACATAAGTTGTCTGGGGTGGAATTCTCGGCTGGCACTGACCCTTAGTGAGGCGTGAGGTGCCCTAAGTCTGGAGCACCTGGTTTGTTGTGCACGACACCAGCCACCAGCCGAGTGCAACTGGGGTCACGCTGTCAGCCTGGGGCACTCTGTGGCCGGGTGAAGGGCTGCTGGGATAGGCGTGGGGTGCTTGACACGGTAGGTCCCACCTGGGCAGGCCAGGTGAGCTGGGGACACCTGGACCACCTCCCAAGCTCTCCAGGTGCCTGCAGGGAGGTGAGTTTGACAGCCGGTCACCAGTGACAAGTCCCGCTCCCTCACCTGTTGAGGTCTGAACATTAGAGAAGCTCCCCAGGCCTCGGCAGGCAGATGAAGCAGGGTTTATTCACAAAGGGGGACACAGACTTCTCCCACGAGGAGGAAGGGGCCACAGCTGTATCCTGGGATCCCTAGAAGCGAGGTGTCCTGCCTTTTGACATGTCCTGGGCTTCCTTTGTTCCCTGCCTCTACCTTCTCCTTCCGGCAGGTGACTGGGCCCAGGAATGTCAGGTGGGACACAGGTGGCCTGAAGGGGGAGGAGGGCAGGTGGAGCCCAGGACACATCAATTGACAACCTTCTGGCTCCCGGTGTGGAGGGGTGATCCCTGGAGGGGTGGCCTGAGCAGCAGGTGGGAGCAGGGCAGGTTACCTGACGGGGTGGACGAGTGTCATTTGGGAGTCATCTGTCAAGTCTGAGGTCAATGTTTGTACTTGGAAGTCACACAGACGGCATGGGGCAGATCTTGTGAGCAACCTGAGACAGAGGGTCCCCACCTGGGGAGGGCGTCATTGCGCCAACACCAGGACCCTGGCCGGCGTGCCGACCTGAGGGGAGGCCCGACCTCTGAGCTGCGAGGGGAGTGTTGAAATAACTCGGGCACATTGGTACCCCGGGGAACCCAGTCTGAGAACCACTGAAGGCCATCCTTCTCCCTCCTCAAAACGGCCCCTCTGCGGCCTTGGAGGAGGGGCCTGGAGGCCCGGCCACCTGAAGGCCGGGCCCAGCGCCTCTGTGATTGGTCCAGCCACGAGGGGGGAGGTGACGGGGTCCAGCGACCCCCGCAGTCCCCGCCACCCTGATGCCCTCCGTGGGCCCCGTGGCCTTCCCTCCGCAGATGGCCCCGGCTCCCTCCCAAGTGCCTTTCGAACATCTTTTTTGAGGATCAACAAAGTCCCCAGACTTCCTGTCCCACCTCCAGTTCCCTCCCGCTCCTTAGAGGTGGCCGAGGGGGCGCTGGCCACAGCTGGAGGTGAGTGGGTGGGGCCAGCAGCCAGGTCCCGACAGGGATTGGAGCGCGCACGTGTCTGTCATGCCAGTCTGGCCAATGGGCTGTGAGTGTGTCCCCAACAGCCGAAGCCCCTTAGAGAGGTGCAGCTGGCCCGACCACAGACGGTGGCCCAGCAGAGGGTTCCCTCTGGACGGTGGGACGTAACGTGGCACAGGAGGTGTAGGGAGGTCTGAGCTTTGCAAAACGATGGCTGAAAGGGGCAAGGAATTGGCTTCCCCTGCAAAGGGCGACGGAGAGTCCCAGCTTCAGATTAAGACAGACCCGGATTTGAATTCTGGCAGTGGCACTGTGCTGTGTGACCTGAGACAAGGGAACCACCTCCCTGAGCCCTGATTCCCTCAGCTGACGAATGGACGGGGGTTGACTATTTCCTTGGAGGGTTCAGGAGGTTGTGCCCGTCCTGGGCGCACAGTAAGAGCCCGCCCGCCCGCCGAGCGCCCGCTGCTGGTGGCTGTCCACCTTATTAGCTGCCATGTGCTGCTCCCTGGGTCAGCGTTTCCCATGAATCAGGAGGAAGGTTCGATTTTGATCCTACTTTCACAGAGAAGGGAACTCGGTTGCTTGCAGTTAGGAGCTTGCCCGGGGCGCACCCTGGCAGAGCTGGGATTCAGGCTGGGTATCCGCGCCCTCCTTCCCAGCGCCCGGCCTGCCCGAGGTGGGCACAGGGCTCCACCTCCTGTCCCCGCCCTCTCCCTCCTGTCCTGTGTTTCCCACCTGGTCACCTCGGGGTGGTCGGAGGCTCTGCCCAGCAGACAGGTTCCTCTGGGGCCCGTCCTCTGCAAACCTGGCGCACTGGCTGGAACCCGCAGAGGACCTGGTTGTCAGGAACACAGGGGGCTGTTCAGGAGGCACTGTGTTTATTTTGGCCCTAATTGCTAAGCAGTCAGAGCCCCCGCAGGGGGTCCCTCAGCGGGCAGAGAGGAAGGACCCCAGAGCCGACCTCCACCATGCGTCTCAGCCTCGCCCTTCCGAAGAGCCTTCTGGCCTCCTAAGCCTGCTTTGTCCAAATCAGAGAGTGTTACAAGAGACAGACTCCTTATCAAATTCCTGGTCTGCCATTTTAAATAGACTACTCTGAGACCAGAGAGAGAAAGTGCTTTGCCCAAAGTCACACAGCAGAGACTTGTGGAGCATGAGCCTGGGCTCCAGACTCCCAGTCCAGTGCTCCTTATGCCCTGCTCCCTGCCTAAGTGTCTGCTCCCCGTCCAGGTGGGGCACAGGATCTGGAGGTGGCCACAGGACATCTCTGTGATGCTGGGCAGCTCACTTGGCCTCCCTGAGCCTCGGGGTCCTCCTGTGATCAGGTGCCTCCTGTCTCTTGTGGTTGTTGAAAGATTAAAGACGGTCACTTCCGTGGGGCTGGCCTCCAGTTCCAAGAGCACAGGTCTCTGCATACATGTGGGTTAAAGTCAACCCCCAGCCAAGAGGACAGAGGGGCCAGCCCATCCCAGCCTCGGGTGCAAGCCATGGTCCTGTCTCCTCATCTGGTGGGAAGCAGGAACCCAGGAAAGCGGCGTCAGGTGTGGTCACTGTGAGGCTGTCCACCCCGTGCCAGCTGTGGCAGAGGGCCTGGACGGGGACTTCTCACTTATTCCTCACAACACGCCCAGTGTGGTTGAGCAAAACTGCCCACGGTGACAGATGAGGAGACCGAGGGCCCCAGAGGCTGAGACACAGAGGTTCACAGGGGAGGAGCCGGGATGGAACCTGGTGTGTGGGCTCATCCCCACCCCACCCCCGGAGGGCAGGCTCTGGAGCAGACGGGGGGCTGTCCTCCTGCAGCCCCCAGTCCTGGGTGGCTCTGGGCTCTGCCAGAGGGTCTGGAGAGGGGTGGGCAGCTGGGGCATTCGGAGTGACCACGGGTCCAGCCTGGCTCAGGAGAGGGCGTGGCAGAGAGGAGGCCCCAGGGAGCCCTGCTGGCTGTGCGCTGGCCGCTGCAGCCGCGCCACACACCCTTCCCACTGTGTCCCAGGAGGGCACAGCCCCGTCCCCTCCCAGGATGCGTCAGGAGAAACTGAGGACCTGGTGGCCCAGGCGCAGCCTGGCACCTCCTTTCCCTGCAGCAAAGCCAAGAAATGGCCGGGTCAGGCCCATGGCCGGAGGGCGCATGGCGTGGGGGATGCTGGCTAGGCCTGGGCTCTGGTCCTGCCTGGGGCCTAGCAGGTCCTGGGGCTCTGATCTGGAGTGCTCTGACCTAGCAAGCACAGGCACAGCCACACTAAGGAAATGACAGGGAGCAGCTCTGGAGCCCTGCCCACTGAGCACAGGAGTTGCCCTTCATCTTCACCAGGGACAGCAGGAAGGTGCTGTTCTCAATCACCACTTTAAAGTTGGAGAGAGCAAGGCTCAGAGAGGTGGGGTCATTTGCCCAAAGTAACACAGCACACAAATGGTAGCAGAGAGCTCAGACCCAGGCAGGCTGGCCCCTGCATCCTCACTCCTAACTCCAGGTCCCCAGGGCAAATTGCTATCCCCAGGAAGAGAATGGTTACCATCTCCTTCCTCCACATTGCAGGGTGAGGCTGGCCACGGGCCCCTCTGGGTGGGGACCCAAGACTGAGGTCCCTTGTTTTGCAGGTCCACCCACCATGGAAGGCGACTGTCTGAGCTGCATGAAGTACTTAATGTTTGTTTTCAACTTCTTCATATTCGTAAGTCCTCCGGGTCTCCCGGGCCTCTGTGGGGTGGCACAACGGCTCCTGCTTTGAACTGTCATACGGGCGAGTCCCTGGGGCAGGATGGACCCTGGACGGGGCGGGAGGTGGGGGAGCTCAGGCCTGGCCACTGCCTTGGGACCTGGCCCTGTGAGGAGCGGGAAAGGGGGAGGGGGCTTGGTCAGGGGCCAGAGCAGGAGCCCCCCTGGAGCAGACCCCGCCCAGGAGAGCTGGAGGGACCCCGCAGCCACCTGCTATGCTTAGAAATCTCTCTGGGACCAGCGCCCACCTTCCATTCCAGCGCTGCCCTTGAGCTGTATGATTTGTAACACACCTCACCTCTCTGAACCTCAGTATCTTCATCTCTCTGTCTTTGAGGTGTTAGGGATTGAAGCTGGGGCTCACGCAGGCTCGGCCAGCTCGACCCGGCCGCACCCCAGGCCTGCGCTGTGTTCTCCTCTGAGGCAGGAGGACCCTGTTCCCCAGGCTGGCCTGGACACCCTCCTTTCTCGCCTCCTCTCAGCTGCCCTTACAGCTGTGGGCCCTCCTCACCTCCTGCTGGCCACTTCAGCGGGACTTTGGAAAATAAAGCAAAGTCTAGGTCCTCGGCAGCCAGCCTAGGGGCTCTGCCTGGGAGGGGACAGCATCTGAGCTCTGGTGGCCAGCCCCCTGCCGGGGCAGTGCCATGTCCCCTGCCAGCTCCCTGAGCACTCCCCGCCTCTGCCCGGGGCCTGGCCCAGGGCACCTGCCTGACCCACCCTCCTTCCTCCCCGGGCAGCTGGGAGGCACCTGCCTGCTGGGCGTGGGCATCTGGGTCATGGTGGACCCCACCGGCTTCCGGGAGGTGGTGGCGGCCAACCCTCTGCTCTTCACCGGGGCCTACGTCCTGCTGGCCATGGGCGGCCTGCTCTTCCTCCTGGGCTTCCTGGGCTGCTGCGGGGCCGTCCGCGAGAACAAGTGTCTGCTGCTGTTTGTGAGTAGCCGTCGTCACACGTCCCCGTGGGTGCTCCGGGGCGGGAGGTGGGCTCCAGGCCACCTGGACCAAGTCCTTCTCACTCCAGGGACCAGGGCGATGGCACCTCCAGCCCCTCTCACTGTGTATCCGACGTCCCATGACTGGCCCAGAGTCCCCCAGGGAGTTGGTGGCAGAGGGTTCAGAGTCCCCCAGGGAGTTGGTGGCTGAGGGTTCAGGAGTGAGACCTCAGGCCCGGGGTCCTGTGCTGGCCAGGTGCCTCCCCCCGTGCCACTGGGGGCTTCTCCCAAGGAGCCAAGCCAGGGCCCCTGACCAGCGCACACCACCGTGTCCATGCTCCAGGCGCCCGGGGCACTGTCCAGGAGCAGGGTGGTCCTCACCTGTGCCCCTCACTGTTGCGGTCCTGGCCCCCGGAGCCTGCTGTTTGTGCCAGGCCCCTGCCTGCAGTCTGGGCACGCTGCCCCAGCTGGAGAGTGGCCTTGGCCCTTGGGACCAGGAGAACGTCCACGTCGTCCAGGATGTCTCTCTCTCTCTCTCTCTCTCTCTCTCTCTCTCTCTCTCTCTCTCTCTCTCCCTCTTTTCTTTTTTGGGTACTAGGCCCTGCCCTTTTTAAAAATATATATATATGTGTCTTATTTTGAGAAGGGGTCTTGCTAAGTTGCTCAGCACCTCACTAAGTTGCTGAGGCTGGCTTTCAACTTGCGATCCTCCTGCCTCAGCCTCCCAGCAGCTGGGATGACAGGCACGTGCCCCTGCGCCCGGCTCATGATGTTTCTCTTTATTTTCTTTCAAAGATTCTAATACATTGCTCCTTAGGAGTCTAGCTATGGAGGACTCCTTCACCTTTCAGATAACCCAAGCTGAGAAGAGATGGCGGGGTTTCTGGAGGGTTCTGATTTGTTAAACAGTCCCATCCTCCTGTGATGGTTGTGCAGCCCACTTGGGGCTGAGGATGCGTGGGGGCGGGGGGCGGCCTCCCCTCCTTCCTGGCCAGGATGGAAGGCAGCCCATGAGGATGTGCCAGGCAGTCGGCAAGCCTGGGTTTGAGAACGTACCCTGCCTGCTCCCGAGCTGTGTGACTCCAGTCTGCCTCCTTACCCTCTCTGAGCCTTAGTGTCTTGCCCAGCTGGGGCTGGGGCCACAGGGGACAGGCGTGGACGTGGTTCCTCTGGTCCTCCTGACCTCCTGACACTTGGCACTTTGGGCCCCTGCTCACTTTTCTGGCCTTTGGGTCATGTCGTCCCTCCACTAAGAAATTCCACTGTCCCGGGGGCTAGGAGAGCCTCAGGCTGAGCCCCACCCTGCTGCAGGTCCCTGCTTGGGGTAGGCGTGTGGCCACTGTGGCTGCTCTTGTGGGCAGCGGGAGCCTGCCAGGTCCTGGGTGAGCCAGCACCAGGTGGTGCCGGAGACAGGCAGGGGCTAGTGGCTCCTCCCAGGTCAGAACTGGCGCTGCGGTTCATCTGTGACCTGGGTGACAGGAGCTTTGGGGTCCGTTGGTCATCAACCCTGTAAACAGACAAACTGTTCATTTTAAAAAGACAGAAGGTCCGCGAGCGCCCCCTGCAGGAACTTCTCGGCTGTGTCAGCAGGAGACTGAGAAGCCGGCAGCGGGGTCCCGGGGGCTGCAGAAAGATCCTGGTCTCGTGGGCACTTCCCTCCCCGCACCTCGGCCCCCCAGGCTGCCCGCTGTTCACGGGTCGGGACACGAAGCCAGCGGGCTCTCCGTGCCAGCCGGCCCTGCCACTGCCACCATTAAGCCAAATGCTCCCTGCAAACCTTCCGGCTGCACCGTGTCTGCTCTGCGGGTGCCCAGGGAGAGACTGAGACCCGGGGGCGGGACCGGACCTGCCACTGTCACGCTCCAAGAGGGCAGGTCTTTGCCACCCACTGCTGTCCAGCCCTGCCTCCCCTGTCCTCCAGCTCCTCAGCCTCTCCTGTCCCTCTCTGGAACTCCCTGGCCTCCCGCCCCCTGCTTCCCTCCCTCTCCTCCGCCCCCACCAGGCCCAAGGCACATCAGCTGGCCAGTGTGGGTCAGAGGGGGGACACCAGGACCAGGCCTCTGTCCCCGACCTGGGTGGTGCAAAGTTCCCCTGAGACCAGGCAGTGTGGCCAGGGCCTGTGTGCGTGTGCACAGTGTTGTGTGTGTGTGTGTGTGTGTGTGTGTGTGTGCATAGTGCTGTGTGTGTTCACATGTGCGTGTATGCTTCTCTGTTGTGTTCACACGTGTGTGTGCGCGTGTGTGCGCGCGTGTGTGCACGTGTGCGCGCGTGTGCTGCGTGTACCTGCGCAGGCCTGTGGTGTGCACGCTCCTGGGGGAGGCTCTGCAGCTTCTGGAAGGTTTTCAAGAAGGTTCATGACCTAAAAAATAAGAACCTGAAGAGGGGCACAAGTCTTCGCCCCTGGAAGCTTCTGGGGTCTTCTAGAAGCCTCTGATTTCCTCCTGAACCTGCCAGGGGGGCCCGGCTGGCCTGGAAGGGGCTGTCACTTCAGGACCCTGGCTCCAAGGTCTGCAGCAGGCAGCTGAGCAGCCTGTGCGCCCAGCTGAGCCCCCACAGGGCCTGGGAGCACTCAGCCTAATGAGCAGACCTCGTGCAGCCGGCTTCTGTGTGCAGAACAGAACGCTGGTGGCCAGGCCGCACAGCTGCGTGCCACAGGACCGTGGCCCTGTCACGGAAGCCGTGTGCTCTCCCTTTCTCCAAGTTGCCTACCTTGGACGAGCTCGAAGATTCTTTTCAGCCCATTTGTTTAAAGATCCTATGGCAAACAATATATTTTAATAAAAGCCTGCTAAATCGGAAAAGAGAACAGTGGAAAGAAGAGATGAGCATCTTTAAAAGATAAACGAGCTGGACTGTACGTGAAGCAGTAAGTCTGGTAAATATTTATTAGAAATGAGGACTACAGCAGACGCCGCCCGTCGTAGGCAGAGGGTGAGAAGCTCAGAGATGCTTGCGAGTAGGGAAAATGGCCCTTTCTGTGGGCAAAATCGTTGCTGCCCCTCCCCATCCTGAGCAAAGTGTTGTGAGCCGGGTGTTCAGGGACCGGGGCACCTGGGTGCTCAGGCCAATGGGAGAGGTCAGAGGAGCTCCAGGCAGATGAGCTCAGGGGAGCAGGTCAGGGCTCCCCAGATTCCCGGTGGCCGGGCCGTGGGAAGTGGAGGAAGTCCTTCCATGCTGGACAGGAGCCGGCGGAAGTGACGTTGTCACTGATGTGATCAGAGGAGCCCTGCCCATCCCCCCGGGTGACCCATGCCCACACTCATGTCACCCTCCACCCTCTGCCTGGGCCAACCCTGCCCCACCGCGGGAGCAGTGGGAGGGAGGTCTGCTCCCCTTTCCTGGGAGCTGCTCCCCTGGTCCTCAGTGGCCAGATCATTTCCTCTCCTGAGGCTGCAGATCCCACAAGGCTGGGCAATGTGTCTGCCTTGAAAATTTTGGTTGCCAATACCCAGCTCAGTGCCTGACCCCGGAGGTGCCCAATAATAGCCCTGGGAAGAAAGTACGGAGAGGAGACCCCGTCCTAGGTGTGAGAAAGAACCTGAGCTTGGCTGTGTGTCCTGGGGCTGATTACTTAACCTCTCTCAGATTCCTCATCTGCAACATGGGGATAAGCACACCTTCTTCCCATCTTTAGTTTGTGATCGCCTGAGAAGATGTGTGCCTCAGCTCTGCTCCTTGTGTGAGTAGGCACTCGGTAAGTAGGAAATGAAGAGCCGCTGTCTGCCTGGAAGAGGCCCTGCAGACTATTTGCAAGTTTTAAGACCTGGATGTTCATATGGCTTCCAAGATGACAGGTCGAGAAGAGGCAGTTGAAGTCCCCGTTGTACCACTTACCAGCTGTACCAGCCTGGGCAAAGGACTGCTTCTCTCAGAGCCACACCGCCATCAGTAAAATGGGGGTGCTGCTGCTAAGAGCCCGGCCTCCCGGGACGAGGCGAGGCTCCACGCGGGGGCCGGTGCCTGGGTAGCGCATGCTCCGTCGGAGGCCGCGACTGCTGTTTTCCGGGGGCGCCCGCCAGAGCGCGGAGCTCCCTGCCCTTCCCAGCAAGCGTCCCAGCGCCAGCTCAGTCCTGCGGGTGTGGGCGCCGAGCGCTTCGCCGGGATCATCTGGTCCAAGCTCAGCGAAGGCATCGCGCGCAGGGGGCCGAGGGAGGAGCACAGGGCGTGCGACCCGCCTCCTCAGTGACTTAGAGCTCCGTCGGCCACCGCTGGGAGCGTCACAGAGCACGGACACCTTTGCCAGCCCTTTGCCGGCCCCAGGACCTGCCAACAGCCAGAAGCGGACAGAGTGCGGAGGGGCCATGCAGAGGCGGCTTGATTCAGAGCCGGGTGACCATCCCTCACCAGCCTAAGGCCCGTGCCAGGACCCTGGCCAGGCGCCTCCATCACTGTCACCGGGAGGAGGGCTGCAGAGGCAGGGGACCCACACTCGGTGGCCACCCGACCCAAGAGCTGTCCACACTCAGAGGAGTTGGTGGCCACAGAATGGCAGGGCACCTGCCCCAGCCCAGGAGGCCCTCTGGTTAGGGAGCTCCGCTTCTTGAAGTTAGCCCTCCCTGGCCCCAACTTTCAGGGAGTGCAGGAGCCCTGTGGGGTCACCTGAGGTGCCAGGCAGGCCACATGGCTGATGGAGCCAGGTCACCCTTCGACCTGTGGGGCCATCCCTGAGCTGCCGCCTCAACAGAGCAGAGGAGCGGGACGCACACTGCAGAGAGCCAGTGGACGAGGAAAGCTGCTCAGATGTCCCGAGCTCACCCACTGGACCAGCCGTTCCCCTCCAGCGCTGGGGCAGCCGTCCCGCCCTGCCGCGGTCACCCGGCTTTCATGACACGCAACACCTGTACTGTCCCTAGGTCTTTACCCGGCCCCAGCCCCACCTTATGGATGAGAAGACTGAGACTCAAAGAGGTTTGAATGACTGTCCCCAGTCGCACAGACTGGGACAGACACCTGTGATGTCCTGACCTGAGCCCAGGACCCCTGGCCTCTGTCCATCCAGGATGTCCAGCGCATGCAATGCTGAGGGCTTGGGGTGCCACCGAGGTGTCCGTGACAGTGTGCAAGAGCCAGTCTTGGGCGCATCAGGGGTTAAGTCCTGCCTGGGGGCTTCCTGATGGGGTGACAATGGCCCTTGAAAGCACCAAGGCTCCAGTCCTGCCGAGGACCGAAGGCAGGCCCTTCCTTTCTTCTGCCAGCAGCCCTCAGCCCACAACAGTGCCCAGGAGGACCAGGATCGAGAGGCAGCAGGAGGCAAGGGCCGTTCACTCCTGGACTCACTCATCCACCTGACAGCCGCGGCCGGTGGGGCACCTTCCCTGGGCACTGCGGCGCGGGGCAGCCCAGGGCAGGAAGGGCGCCCCCTGCTGACCTGATGGAGAAAGGGGGCGGGGCTTGCCCTGGAGTGGCAGGCAAGGAGGGCGGGGCTTTCCTGGCTGAGGCGGCCCCTCCTCCAGGCCTTAAAACCAGAGGCACCCAGGCTAACCTGGGAAACAGCCGGAAATTCGGGGAGCAGAGCAGTTAAATATCCAGCTCCCTGCCCTGGGGTTCAGATTCTGATATTCACAACACCTGGCCTCGGATCTTGCTTGTTACTTCCGCTGAAGATCCAGGAGACCTGCTTACCGCCCACGGGAACCAGAGGTGGAGGGCAGGAAAGGTGCCTGGGGTGACACTGGGGAAAACCAACCTGGGATGCCCCAGTGTCCGTGTTCCCACGCTTGGACACTCTGCCTGGAGGGAGCCCGAATAGGGCTCAGCAGCAGCCTCCTCCCGGGGTAGGGTTGTTCAGCTCGTGCACTGCACAAAGGGACCTTCCTAAGGGGCACCATTTGCGTTATTTATTTTTCACATTTTTATTACAACTTTGTTGACTCCAAAGATGGGCCATTGGTATCTTTAAGAAAACTGTCAACTTATGGCGGTGCCGTTGCTGAGTCTTACATGTTTAGCGTACCAGGTCAGTTACGCAGCCGACCGGCAGGGCCTCACGGAGCGGCCACTCTGTCCCCTCCGGCCCGTGCTGAGGTCTCAGAGCCCGCCCCCTGTCCCTGCAGTTCTTCCTGTTCATCCTGATCATCTTCCTGGCGGAGCTCTCGGCGGCGGTCCTCGCCTTCATCTTCAGGGAAAACGTAGGTACCGGGCCTCCCGCCACCTGCCACCCACCAAAGGCTGGCGGCCACTCAGGGCCAGCCCGTCCTCCTCAGAGGGCCTCACAGAGCCGCGGCCTCTCATCCAGGGCTCCAGCCCCACCATGACCTGGACCCCCTGCAGCAGCCTGAGGCAGCAGGGGGTGGTCAGCGACCTCAGGAGAATGTTTTGGGAACAAGAGACACTTCCAAGGAGCAGCTGGGGGTGGGAGGTGGGGGTGCAGCCCAGAGCCTGGGGGCCATAAGCCCTCTGCTGGGGCGACTTCGTGGCTGAGCGAGGCTGGCAGGGTGCCCAGCTCCGGGGGTCCCGGGACGCTTGTCACAGCAGTGAGCGGGTGACCACGAGGGGGGCCACAGCCCGGGGACGTGGTGGGGCCTGCCCCGCTCTCAGCCCACCCAGCAGCAGAGGGGGCGGCGGGGTCCCCAGCGCGGCTCAGGCCCTCTCCTCCCCCAGCTCACGCGGGAGTTCTTCACCAAGGAGCTCACCAAGCACTACCAGGGCGACAACGACACGGACGTCTTCTCCGCCACCTGGAACTCGGTCATGGTCACCGTGAGTGCCCCTGCCGGGGGGGGGGGGGGGGGGGGGGCGCGGGGGGCTGCGGGCGTTTGGTCGGGGGTGGTCAGAGTCCTTCTGTCCACGTGCCTGGCTGGACATCACCCATGGGTGACAGCACTCTCCCACCGAGCCCAGCTCAGCACTGAGCACAGCCCAGACTCGGAGGGAGGCCTGTTTGCCCCTGTGGGCGTGGACACAGCATGACCACAGCCACTGTGCATTGAGCACTTACTAGGTGCTGGGAGGCTGAATGGTCACGCCACCCACTGGACAGACAGGACACGGGAGGCTCAGGAAGACCGAGTGACCTTCCCACAGTCACACAGGACAGAGAGCCAGGCCACCCCCAGTCCTTCTGGCCCCTCGTCTGGGAGACTGCCAGTCCTCTGTCCCCGGCTCTGGCTCCTGTCTGATCCACCTGCTCGCTGTCCCCCCAGTTCGGCTGCTGTGGAGTCAACGGGCCTGAAGACTTCAAATTCGCATCAATTTACCAAATGCTGGCCCGAGACCGCGAGGAGGTGCCCGAGGCCTGCTGCCGGCGGGAGCCCCAGGGGCGGAAAGGGGTCCTGCTGAACAGGGAGGAGTGCGTCTCGGGGAGGAGCCTGTTCATCAACACGCAGGTACGGCCCTGGGCCACGGCGCTGGCTGAGGGGAGAGACAAGAGGGAGAGGAGCGTGGCCGAGGCTGGCGTGGGCATTGGGGTTGGGGTTCAGGGGTGCGCAGGAGTCTTCCCGTGTTTCTTGAGCTTGGTTTTGAAAGTTCAGGTCAGGGGAAGGGGGGAAGATCACAACTTCCCAGTGGGAATCTTCTTAGCCATGCACTCTATTCCACAGAAAGCTCACGTTTGTCACGTGGGAGCACCCCATGGTTCCCAGGGAGCAACCTGACTGTCCAAGGTCAGGAAAGCTTCTAGACTTCTCTTGCAACCTGAAGCCCTTTCCCTTTCCCTATGTGTTGTGCTGCAGAAACAGGGCTCCAGGTTTGCCCCTTCCATGAGACACAAAATGCCCTTGCCCGTCCATGTGAGTCAGCTTTCCGTTGCTATAACAAAATGACTGAGAACCATCAGGTTAAAGAGGAAAGGTTTCCATTTGCGGTTGGCTGGCTCCATTGCTGTGGTGAAGCAGCCCGTGGTGGCAGGAGTGTGTGGGGAGCAGAGCTGCCCCCCTCATGGCAGCCCGGGAGCAAACAGAGAGCGGCTGTTATAACAAAGCCCCTCCCCCAAGCCCAGTCCACTGTGAACCCATAAATGGATTAATCCACCGATCAGATCAGAGCCCTCATGATTTGGTCCCTTCCCCAACCCCACCTCTGAACATGGCTGCGTGGGAGTCCTCCACACATGAGCTTCCAAACCCTAACACCTCTGCCCCGGCCTCGTACATGCACGAGGTCAGGCTGGGCAGGGGGACAGGAGGGGCAGAGGGGAGCTGGGCCACGCCTGTCCCTCGTGGACTGAGGCTCTCCTGGGAGAGCTCTGGAGGCCCCAGACCCAGCAGGGCCAGGAAGCCAGGCCCTGGTCCCCGGGGGCTCCTGGTCTGGTTAGAGGAAGCCCAGGTCGGACAAGGTTCAAACAGCACAAAGGAACAGTGTGGCAGGTGACGATGGCCGTGACACAGGGAAAGCCAGGTGAGGGGCTGGAGTGGGGTCCCAGAGGAGGAGACTGTGGAGCAGGAGCCAGAGCCCCGAGGCCGAGGAGCCTCGACAGCCTCAGCAGGGGCCCAGCACCTCTCCCCTGCGCGGCCCCCCGGGTGCAGGACCCGGGAGCCTCCCCACACAGCCCTGCCTTCCTACGCTGGGGAAAAGGGACAAAGAAAGAATGAGGACCCTGGGATCAGGCCACCAGGAGTCTGGGGCAGCTGGGGCCGCCCTGGGATTTGGGTCCCCAGAGACCTGCGTGGGTCAACCACAGGAGGTGGGGTCCCATTTCCACCTCAGGCCTCCAGGTCGAGGCCCAGCCTCCCAGCCTCCCCTGCAGCCAGGCCACAGAGTTCTAGCCAACAGGAGGTGAGCAGAGGTGGTGCGGCAGTCTGAGTCTCATCCTCGAGAGAAAGCACCGCATCTGCCCCCGGGACGGCAGAGCATCCAGAGGGGAAGAGCCCGGGCCACTGACGGCCGCAGAGCAGAGCGGTCTCCCTAGTTCAGGGTCTGGGGTGACCGGTTCTCTGGGCTCTGAAGGAGCCTGGGCTGTGGGGGCTCGTGGCCAGACTGACCTCCTTCCAGGGCTGCGAACTCCTTCTCAGGAGGCTGCCCACGGCCGTTCCTTCAGGGCGTCACCGACCCGCTTCTGGACTCATCCTGTTAAGACCCACCACCCACCAGGAGGGCAGTCACCTCCTGGCAGGGTGCAGCCTGGGTGACATGGTCCCAAGGGTCTCAAAGGCCAACCCACCTGCTGGGCTCACTGCAGGGCCCAGGGGCCTTTGGGGATAATCCTGAGGGGCAGGGCCTGGGTCCCCCGCCCCCTGCCAGCCGCCTGCCTGGGGAAGCCTGCGAAAGCCGGTTCCAAGCTGGAGAAGGGAGTTGCTGTGTCTCCGTCCCCTGGTGCTGGGTGTGCGCGTGCGTGGTGTGTGACGGATGGTCCCCCAGCCGTCCCAGGCACACGGGGACACCCACACCGGCTTTGCTCACTTTCCCAACTCGGGGCACGCTGAGAGGGAGGCCACTCGCAGCAGGGACCGAAAGCACCTGCCACCTGCCACCTGTTCCAGGCAGAGCCTCACTGCGTGGCCCCTCGCCCTGGGAGGAAGCGCATCCCAATGGCCCGTTTTACACACCTGAGGCCCAGAGGGGCTGAGTGGGCAGCCAGACCTGCCCAGCCAGCCAGTGGCGGGCTGGGCTGTGACCCAGGCAGGCGGGTCCCCGGCCATGTGTGGAACTGTCACCTGCCACCGCTCCCCTGGCCACGGCTGCCTCCTGTCTGCGCAGCCCCCTTGAGGCACCTCACAGACCCCGAGTGTGCTGGGGCGGAGTCGCCCTGGCTGTCCCTGGTGGGCAGGTGGCCAGCAGCAGGCCCTCCCAGGACTGATCCCAAGACAACCCTCTCCCCGTCCCCTCCCCGGAGCAGGGCTGGGTCAACACCGTGGCCTCTGGGGCTTTCCAAAGGGCAGACAGAGATTTCAGGTGGAACCCTGCAGGGGACAGCGGGAGACCAGGGCAGCCCCGGGCCTGGCCGGGGAGTGGGGCTCCTGCAGCCACACTGTTCCTGACCAGCTGGCCCGGGGTAGGGCCCTGGGCTCCTCTGGGCTCTGTCCCGGTCACACAGCCTGTGGCTAGGCCCCGGGTGGCATTGCCGAGACAGGTCCAGGTGGGGAGACGCCCTCTCCTGGCTCCCGTCTCTGGAGGCTTCTGCCTCAGAGCCTGGCTGTGTCCCCGCACTGCCATCTCCCCAGGGCATCTGCGTAGCTGAGTGCCTCCAGGCGTGGTTCCGAGGCCCGGGGACCCACCAGCACCGAGGACCAGGCCACTGTGCTGGTGGGGCCTGTTCATACCTGGGGTCCAGGGGGGGCAGGGGCCTCCACTGCCCAGCTCCTGGTCAGCCTCTGCCACTCCTCCCACCTCAGGCCCCGCTGTTGGCTCCACGTCCATCTGGGCGGGTGTCCCCAGGTGAGGAAGGAGCGCAGTTTTGAAGGCTGGGCTGCGTTTCCTTAGGGTAAAATCTAAAATCCAAGAGTCCTCCTGCAGCCAGCCAGGCAGGTAATGAGGATGGGTGTGGGACAATAGGGACCCAGGGGGACCGCGGCCTCCAGGGAGCACCGGTCCCATTGATGGAGCAGCCGCTGGTAGGGCCACACGAGAACGGCTCGCCATGCTGGGCCTTCTGATTTCTCAAGAGCCGCAGGAGCGTGGACACCAAGGCCAGCGCCCAGCCTTCCAGAGGCCTAGGCTGCTGGTTTTCAGCCCCGCCCTGGGGGCCGGTGGCTGGGGGGCCTCGGGTGCTGCCAGGTCTCCCACGTCCCACCTCCTCCACCCGAGTCTAGCCCAGCAGCCGCTGAGCCCTGGGGCCACGCGCCATGACCCAGTGCTGACGCTGGCCGGGGCCCAGACTGTCCCTCCGGCGGTGGCTTCACCGCTGACCCTTCCCCCCAGGGCTGCTACGCGGTGATCCTCAACACCTTCGAGACCTACGTCTACCTGGCGGGGGCGCTGGCCATCGGGGTCCTGGCCATCGAGGTAAGTGAAGGCCCCTCCCCAGGGGCCAGGCAGAGCCGGGGCGCACCCTCCGCCTCCCTCGGATCCTTGCCTGGGGGATTCCCGAGTGCGCCCCAGGGGCGGTGAGCCCGGCCACCCACCCAGGTTGAGAGTCAGCCTTGGGCTATGGAGGTGACACTTCTGAGCCAGTCTCTGGGCAGTGGGACTGGGTAGCACTGTCACCCACTCCAGGGGGCAGGGTGTGTGTTTTGGGTGCTGTCTTCCAGGAGTGGGGATTGAGCCAAGGTCCCCAGGGCACACTGTGGAAGGCGACAGTGTCGCTGCTTCCGGGGACCAGCTGCAGCCTGTGGTTGGGGACCAGGCCCTTCCGTGGGCGGGGCGGGGTGTCCAGAGCCTGCTGGTCTTAGCCCGGTTACCCCCAAGCCCCAGACGGGAGCGCTGCAGGCCTTGAGCCACCACTAGGTGGCGCCGGGCCAGAGTCCAGCTCCTGGCTCTGCTTGTCCTCAGACCAGGTCCTCTGGGCCAGTTTCCTCACCTGCCTCTCCCACAGTGTGAGGGTCTCAGGTGACAGGGACAGCACTGGGGTGGTGCAGGGACTCTGGGTGGGATCACACATGATCGGCACCCCACTCCCTGTCCAGCCCACGGGCCCCCAGGACCATGACTCTGGCTGGCAGTGCCTCTCACCGGAGCCTCCTGGCCACGTGGCCATGATCTGTGGTCGAGGGCTTGTTCCCTGTGCCCCTGGAAGGAAGAGCTCTGGGCGCGGGGACCGCAGCAGCTCTGATCACGCAGAGTCCCTGTGTCAGGCCTCTGCCTCTCCCACCAGCCCAGGCCCTGAGGTGTTCAGCGCTGTGCTCCTAACCCTGGGGAGGGCCAGAGCTCCCTGGCCTCTTTTTTTTCGGGGGGGGGGGGGGCGGGTTCTACCAGGGATTGAAGTTGGGGACACTCGACCACTGAGCCCTACCCCCCACCCTATTTTGTGTTCTATGAAGAGACAGGGTCTCCCTGGGTTGCTTAGCGCCTTGCTGTTGCGGAGGCTGGCTTTGAACTCGCGATCCTCCCCAGCTGCTGGGATGACAGGTGTGCACACCGCACCCAGCTTGCCTTGCCCCTTAATAACAGACGAGGAGCTTTTACTGAGCATCTACTAGAGGACAGGCTTCAGGACGTGGTCAGCTAATTGCCTTCCACCCCTCTCTCACTGCCCTCTGAGCCGCAGGCAGAGAGTGCAGGGATCCTGAGCACAGCCCCTAGGGCCAGGATGCCTGGATGCCAACCCTGGCTCCCCGTTGTAGCTGTGAGACCTTAGGCAGATTATGTGACCTCTCTGTGCTTTCTGGGAAGCACTCAGAGCTGTGCCTGGCACGTGCTAAGCTGTGGTTCCATTCAGGCCCAGAGCAAGTGACCCAAAGCCACCACTGAGAAGTGGGCACCTGGGTCTGAACCCATGAGTTAGTTTCCAAAGTCGCCCTCCCCAGGTGACTGCCCCAGGAGAACATCCGGGGAACCCCTGCAGAAGAGCACCCCGAGGCAGACGGGCCCGACCCCTGGGGAGGGCTGGGCTGGGCGCCCCCGGGCCCGGGCCGCGCCCCGTCAGGTCGCTTTCTTCCTCGCAGCTTTCCGTCATGATCTTCGCCATGTGCCTCTTCCGGGGCATCCAGTAGGGGGCGTGGCCTGAGGACTGGCCCCGCCCACCAAGCCCAGCACCTGTGCCCCTCCGGGTGCCCCTGGCCCCAGGGCGGAGACGAGGCCTTCGTGGGCGGCCGGACGGGCCAGGAGCGCACAGCTATTTTTTTAACAAGATGAAGACAGAAATGGGGACTGACGCGCCCTCGCCGGGGCTGGGACCCCGCGCCTGACCCGGGATGCAGCCAGGCCAGGCCTCTCGGGCGCGCCTGGGCCTGGGCGCTCTCAACCCACAGCTTCGCGACCTGGTGCCAAGAAAACGAGGCCACAAGAAGACACTGACCAAGCCCCAGAGCCCCCAGGAGACTCGGTGGCCTCACCCTCGGGGGCTCGGAACCTGGAGGGCAGTCCCTGCACTGCCAGGGGACGGAGCTGTGTCTGGGAGTGGCCCCGCTGGCAGTCCCTCCTGTCCCCATCTGTCGGACCAAATCACCTGTGAGGCCCAGAGAGGGACTGTGGGCTGTGGCGTCACACAGCACAGGTGTGGTGGTGCTGAACAAGAACCTGGCTCCTCTCTGGGGTGCGTCTCTCCACCCGGGACACCGTGGGGTCCGCGGCTCACATACCCTCTGGCCTCAGGATCCTGGTTTCCCAGGAAAGATGGGACCAGCTGCCCAGGAAATGTCCCCTCCCGGCTCTGCAGCTAAGAAGTCGATCGCTGTCCCCCTTTCCCTCACCTCCCCACTTCTCCACCAGCCCCCTGCCATGGACACACAGCCTTCCCCTGGGGCACACTGCCCACCTCTCCCCACCGGCTCCTCCTCCCTGTCCATCCCCAACTCCCTGGCCCCAGGATGAAAGAAACCCCCCCAAATCTTCTGGTTCTCCCTGTTCCCACCCAGAATGGAGGCTTGGATATGTTCTGCAAGACTCCTGCCAAGAATTCTCCACCCTCTTCTTGCATACCTCCAGGGACAGGGAGCTCACTACCTCCCCAGGCAGCCTTTGCACTGCTCCCACCCCAGTCAGCTCGACAGACAGAACAGGCTTCTGCTTTCCTCTGGTTCCGTCTGTGCGTCCCACTTGCTCCTTGCCCTTCCTGAGGGTCAAGGTCACACACTGGCTCCCAGAAGCCCTCTTGTCTGTAAGCTAAAGAGCCCCTCAGGCATCTCAGCCATTTCTGCTGCCACACAGTGTCCAGCCCTTCCATTGTCCACGTGATACTTCTGTGTCCCCTCCGGATCTCCCCACAGACCCACAGATTCCCACCCACACAACCCCACCACTGTACAGGCCTCACACTCCAAATCAGTGTTGGCAAGTAGATAGCAAGACGCCTGGCCAGTCTCAGCCCAGCCTCGCCTGAGACAGGGCCAGGGCCTGCCTGCTCTGGACCTGCCCAGCCTCAGGCCCAGCTTCCCGGAAGGCAGACGGCTGGCCCGGGTTGACCAGAAATCCCACGTCTAGGCTGGGCAGCCCGGGTCCAGGGGCACCCCAAGCCTCCAGGGCCCATAGAGTGAGGGTGTCGGTGAAGGGCAGACCAGGGGGCATGTGGCCCAGGTGGGCCCAGAGCGGCTCCGAGACTCCTCAGGAGCCTGTCCACCCCCACACGACTCCCTGCCCTCTGCACCTCGGAGCCTGAAGGGGACACAGGGTTTGTCCCTGCGGCATCTGCTCAGGCTGGCAGCAATCTGCAAGGTCCCCTGAAGTCACAGCCCCCACCAGGGCAAGAGCTCTGGCACCAAGGACCCTGTGGGTGTGGCCCAGCTGCCCAGCCTGACCTGCCGGCAGGGTCAGGCCGTCTCGGTTCCTCCAGAACAGCCCAGCTGAGACTGTCCCCGGCTGAGCCGACAGCAAGGTGGCCCCTGCCCGTGCTGAGCCACCGCCTCCCAGAGAAGGGGTCGGCCTCCCCTACACCCTTGTTGGTGCCCAGCCTGCTTCGGGGGCCAAGGGGCCCAGACCCGACGGCCCCAACCAGCCGGGGTGGTGGCCGCCCCTCTGCCCAGCAGCCCCCGTCCCTTGCTCTGTGGGCCGCACGTTGAAGGTCTGTTTTGAGATCCGTCCCCCCGTCCCCCGCTGCTGGAGCTGCAGAGCCGTCACCATCCCCCGTGAGCCCCTTTGTGCCGCGCCTCAGGAGGATTTTGTGACAGAGAACAGGACGCCACGGAGGGTTTTGCACTGGTTTTTGTGACTGTTTCTTACAAAAGGAAAAAGGAACAAAGAATAAATAGTGACGGTGAAGAACAGGGGTGACTCGGGGGGCCTGGGCCGGGCGGGGCTGGAGGGCGGGGGCTGCGGGCAGGGGCGGCCGGGCACCCCCAGCTCGAAGGCAGAGGCCCCCGGCTTCCCTCCTGAGACCCGGGCCCACCCCTGCCCTGTCATGGCCTCCTTCCCAGCCACACGTCATCCCCGTCTTGATGTCCCCCCACCTGCTGCCCCCAAGCCACACAGACCTCCTGTGGGCCGTGCCCTCGCCCAGCTCCCCAGGCTCAGTGCCATGTGCGCCTCGGGCCGTGTGACCCTCCATGTCACCCCCAGGCCAAGGCCGGCTGCCCTCCGCACCCCGCAGCCCAGTGTCTCCGACCGGTGGCCCCCACCATGCAGATGCCACTGCGGCCTGACCACAGCGAGGGCTTGGGTCTCCCCAGAGGGATGGGACCCACATGTCCAGCAGCTCTGGGGAGGACAGGCCAGCTGTCACCACTGGGACCAGCTGGGTCTTCAAAGGTCCACGCAGACAGGGCCGGGCTCCAGGCTCAGCACAGGAGGTGGGAGGTGGGAGACCCAAGGGCCAGGGCCAGGGCCAGGAGAGGGTGCCCACTCGGAGCGCCCTCCCACACCACCAGGCCATGACGACCAGCAGCACAGCCCGGCCACCAGCAGGCCCTCTCCCCAGCTACGTAACCCGGTACAGCCACCGCTCTGCGGGACACAGGCCACCGGGTGTGTGGCTGCAGGGACACTAGGCACAGACTGGGCAGGGGAGGGTCCCCAGGCAGAGGGGCACCTGCCACCATCTCTGTGGCAGCAGCTGGGCTGACCGCACCTGCAGGCCACCTCACCTACTGCCAACCCCGCTGTCCCCAGAAGGGAGGCAGGCCAGCCCGGGGCGGGGGCTCTGCACACCTGTCCCTGGGACACTGTCCCACTCCTCGGGCAGCCTGGGTGCTGCAGGGAGGCAGCGCTGGGGGGCGAGGACGGAGGAACCAGACCAGGCCCCACAGCGCCAGGGGCCACTGACAGCCGTCTCCAGGGCGATTCGGGAGGAGGGGGAGGTGACAGAGGCTGGAAAGCTGCTACCTACTGCCCCTGCAGAGCCTGAGGGCACCGAGCCCCACCCAGCCACGCTAGGGGTGGCCAGGGGCCAGGCAGCAGCACCTGGGGAAGGAGTGGGGGACAAGGGGCTGGGACAGGGGAACACCAGGCCTGGAGGACATGCCAAAGGACAAGGAGATACCAAGTGTTTTCTTCCTCGTTTCTAAGCCCACAGCTTACAAGTCCGTGTGTCCATCAGTGTGAGGAGGACATGGGCAGAGTGCCCAGAGCAAGGCCCCCGAGACCCAGGTGGACAGGCCTGGGGAGGGGCCAGAGCGTCCAGCGGCAGGTGGCCCATCCTCGCAGAAAGCTCAGCTCAGAGACAGCCCTCTGGCCCTCGGCGGGGCTGCGTGCTCAGGTGCGGGGCCCCGTGTGCGGAGGGCCCAGACTGAGGGACACTGGCCAGGGTCAAGTTCTCAGGTTCTCCAGGCAGAGAGAGAAGTCGGGTTCAGCTGCTGGGGCCCTGGGTGGGTGGGGTCAGGGGGTGGCAGCCCACAGCCTCTCCCACGAGAGGGGGCTTCCCCGGGGAGGAGCCCACTCAGCCCTTGCTGCTGGGACCACGACCCTCAGCCGGTGCCTGGCGAGGGGACCCCGGGGGCCAAGAGTGCCCAGGGAAGGAGGTGCCACTGTGTGCGGTGAGGACTGGGGTACATGGCCCCATCTCCCCCAAGCTGGCATGTCAAACCCAAAGGCCAGAGGTCACCACATCTGGGGACTTCCCGGGAGAGAAGGAAGGTGCCACCGGCTGCCTGGGCAGGAGCAGGGGCCCCTCCTGCCTCCCGGGAGCCAAAGGGGAACGCAGCCCCACAGCCACCCTGGCCAGGCCCGCAGCTCCCTGGCCGGCTAGACTTTCTTGGGTTTCCGGCCGACTTGGTAGTAGTAGTAGATGCTGATGACCACGAAGAGCAGGCGGCTGGCCAGGAGCAACAGGATCCCCAGGGACATGAGGCCCGTCTCGGCCAGCGTGGCAGTGACCACTGAGGGAGGAAGGCCAGGGAGGGGTCAGAGGTCAGGGGGAGGATGTGTCCCCCTGCACACAGGACTCCAGACTGAGCCAGCTCTGGGCCCGGGGTCCTGCGCCACCGTCCCCTGCTTCCTCCCCCCAGGCAGGTGCCCTTGCTTTCCTGCCAGCCCCAGAGCTGCCCCCGCGCCTCCCGTGCCTCCCACACTGTCCACCTCGACACTCACCCAAGAACTGCACCCCGAAGTAGCAGGCCTCAGTGAGCAGGGTCCACCGAATGATGACCTTCTCCGCCGTGTAGAGGGCATTCCACATGATCAGGGAGATGCCTGGACGGGGACAGGGAGCATGGGAGTGGGGACAGCCTGGTCCACCTGCCCCGGGGGCCCAGCAGGGGCCTGCTCCTCCCACCCGGGCCCCCTGCAGACGGCCAGTCCCAGAGGTCCCCACCCCAGCCCTGCTCACTCGCAGGTCGAAACGCATCTGTGCCCAGCCCATGGCCTCTGGGTCCAGATCCGCTCATGCCATCTCCAAGGCCCCGTGGGACACTGAGCCAACACTGTCCCCTGCGGGGAACGGGAGAGGAGCTCCAGGCCTGGGCCTGCGTCTCCCTCAGTCCCACGTTGGCGGAGTCCGTTCCTGCCGCCCTGGGCCGGCGCAGGCTCTGCACCCCCAACTCCCACCGGAGCCCCCTCTGTGCGAAGGTGGTGCCGCCCCGCCCCCACACTCCCCCCAGCCCCCCTTCAGGGGGGCATGTGCAAGGACACGGTGGCTTCTGAAACTGGGGAGTGGGCACCATCAGCTGTGGCTGGAGCCCAGGGCCCCTGGCAGGATGGGGGGAGGCAGATAGAGGGGCCGGCTGGACCCACCTCGAGGACCCTGAATGCCAGGCAGAGTCGCCAGGGCTTTATTCTGCAGGCGATAGGGAGCCATAGCATGTTTTAGGGAACGGAGGGACACCACCGACGCCGAGCTTGGAAAACTGTGATTCACCTTCCTAAGGGCCAGCCAGCCGCAGTGAGCGACTCAGATCAGAGGAAGCAGAGCGGGTTCCTTGTCTCCGCATCCCAGTACCCAGGGGGCCGCCGGGCAGACACCAATCCTGGCGCATCCCACCCGTGGCCACAAGATGGCAGCACACACCAGCAGCCGCACCACAGGTTGGGCAGCTGCTGCAGCCAGCTAGGGAAGAAGGGCCCCAGTGCAGGGGAAGGTGCCCAGAATACTCACTGAGGAGGGCGCCACCGTAGAGGCGGATGGGGGTCTTGCTGGTGACCTGGGCTCCATCAAAGACCGCGTCATAGAGCTGGTCAGGGAAGGCCAGGGCCTGTGGACAGCGGGGGGGCTCCAAGGTCAGGCTCAGGGCTGGGGTGTGCTCCCTGGACTGGGGCCAGTGTCCTCGGGCAGTTCAGGGTCAGGACAGGACTGCCCCACCCTCCGCAGGACGGGGGAGGCTCTGGGGCTCCGGGGGCAAGGAGCTGGGCTGCAGCCCATGGAACGGGGTGGGGACAGGTGGGGACAGGCCTGGGGAGACACCAGAAAGCCCTCCCAGGGGCCAGCATGATGGCCGCATGGGGACAGGCTGCCAGGGGCTGGCAGGAGGAGCCCCCGGGAGGGCAGGAGGAGGCCGGGAGCCACACCCAGGGCCGAGTCTAGTTCTGGGTCCTGGGTCCAGTCAGCAGGGAGGCTGGGGACCTGCTCTGCCAGAGGCCAGGTGGCAGGGGGACGGGGGGGGGGGGCTCACCATGATGGCAATGCCAGAGAAGAGCACAGCAGAGACAAACTGCCAAACCCTGGAGACAGGAGAGCAAGGTCACAGCCGGACCCCCAAGGTCAGCCCGGGCGGGCCCCAGGGGACTCCCCTTTCCAGCCTAGATGCCCAGTAATGGCTGGGTGAGGGGACAGGCCACGTGATGGGATGGAACAGGGACAAGAAGACGCAGGGCCAAGGCCACACAAGGGGGTCTCCCCGACACACAGACTCTGTCCCCACAAACAACACTCAGGGCTGAGGCTCACCTGAGCCCCAAAGGCTCGCGGACAGCAAACTTGATCTCATTGCCCAGGACCTGGCTGATCTGTGGACACAGGGAGGGGTCAGAGGGGGGACAGCTCTCAGCACCGCAGCTACGGGTCTTCCTCCCAGGGCCCCGGGCACACTCAGGAGCCACCTGGGTACCTCTGCTTGGCAAAAGGCTCCCCCAGAGCTGGGCAGGTCACACTGAGGCTGCCTCCCCCCCACACTGCCTTGGCACTGGGTTTAAAAGAAGTTGAAAGTAAAGTGGTAAGAAGGGAGGCTCAGCTGGAATCCCGGCGAACCAGGAGGCTGAGGCAGGAGGATCGCAAGGTCAAGGCCAGCCTCGTGGACTTAGTAAGACCCTCTCAAAACAAAAAGTGTAGTAAGACCCCTCAAAATAAAAAGTAAAGTAAAAAGCACCCCTAGATTCAATCTCCATTACCCAAACAAACAAAACAAAATAAAAACTTAAAAAGGAGGCTCCTGCCACTTATGGTGGTGGCCTCAAGAAAGCGGCTCACCCTCTCTGGGCCTGGGTCTCTTACCCACAAAGTGGGGGCTACCTGACTCCACCACCCGGGGCGCCATCCGTGCCACCCTGATCCCAGCAAACCGCCCTCCCTGTGGTCACTAGTCCTGACACCTCCCTGATGCCTCTGACTGGACCGGGCCCCGTCTCCTGCCCTCCCCGGCCTCCCCTTCCCGGAGCGGGCGCTCAGCGGCAGAGTGGGCGCAGGGCCACCTTGGAGCGGTGCACCTCGCCGTCGTCGTCCTCCCCGCCCACGCCCAGGATCTTGCGGGTCTTCAGGCGGCTCACGAGGTCCGTCTGGCTGTGCTTCTTCATGAGGGGTGGGGGCTGCTTGGCCGCCATGGTGTCCTGGAGCCCGGCTTCTGCAGGGGGGCTGCGGGGGGAGACACCGGCCTCAGGCCTGGGCGCCTGCGCAGCTTCCACGGCAGGGGAGGCCACGCCCCCGGGCCCGGGAGCTGACCGCAGGCGGCCTCGGCGGACCCGTCTGTCCAATGGGTGCGGGGCGCTGCTCGGGCCACCTCTGCCCCGCTCGTCGGACCTGAGTGGCCACGGCAGCCCACCGGGGAGGGCTGGGCCAGGGGAAGGCAGTCAGGCCCAGGAGGAGCCACTGCCCTCGGAGCCTGGGCCAGGAGGTCAAACAAGGCTCCAAAGAGGGGACACATGCCCACCCCGGGAGGGTTTCTGAGTCCCTGGGTCCAGGGCCATGCTCACTGCCCAGGCGATCCTGCCACACAGCTAGCCTCGTCCCAAGCCTCCAGACAACCTCCTGACACCCCAGGACCCGAGGGGGGGAGGGGCGTCTGTCCAGGGGGCACCGTGCAGGTGTCCTGCCCAGGCCTTGCCCCCCCAACACCCCCCGCCCCTCTGTCACCCCACAGCTCCCACAATCTGCCACCCCTCCAATCCCAGCCACCTCCCGCTGGTCTTGACCACCTACTGTGAGCCCGGCACTGGAGGTCAGGGATGGGCTGCTGGGGTCCTGTCGGCTGCTGGCACCGTCTACACAGGAGACAGGAGTGTCATCAGGAAAGGGGAAAGCCCCCCGCTGGCCCGTGGTGGCCCTGGGCTCCTCCAATCACAGCCACCCTGCAAGAGGGGCACTACTTATACCCACTCTGCAGAGGAGGAAACCACGGTGTCCCCCAAGACCATGCTGAAGGACAGTGGCACCCCCACATGCCCTGGGTATCCTGGCTCCTCGTTTCCACCCGCGGCCACCCTGCCCGGCAGGAGAGCTCCGAGGCCACCATCCCTCCTCCAGAGCACCGGCTGTCCAGGGCTGAGTGACCCAGGGCTGCGGGAAGGGACTAAGGAATGTCCCCGGGCTTGCGTCCCTCATGAGCCTGCCAATGCCCTCAGCAGGACCGACACCCAGAGCACCGTCAGGACAGAGTCCCTGGGGCACAGGAGTCGGGGGCTCTGCGCGGGATACATAGGGTGTCTCCTGGGCCGTGTCCAGGAGGGACGGAGGACGGCACAGCAGGGGTCTGTGGTGGGTGTGACGGCTGGGTCACAGGCCCCCTGAGCCCTGGCCGAGGCCCCCACCTAGGGAATGGGGTGGCTCTCCTCTTCTCCCTTGCACATGCGCCCTGGGGACATGGGAAGAGCTCAGGGACTTCCAGGGAGCCCGCGCCCCACAGAGGGTCCACATCAACCTCTGGCTGTCCCCATGGCTCAGCCCTGGCCACCACCTTCCACGAATCCAGACAGAAACTGTCACAAGCGTCCCTCCCACCACCAGGCCTGGCTGCCTACAGGAGCCAGCAGGAGGCAGGGGGCAGAGCCTGGTGCCCTGCCTGTCCCTCGTGGAAGGATGCTCCGAGGTCGCCTGGCCCTGGCCATCCTGTCTGGACACTAGAGCAACTTTTTGGCTGTGTGCGTGGGTTTTAGTCCCTGAGTCACTCACGGAGCGGCCACCTCCACCAGGTCACTACCCCAACTCCTCCCCCGCCACAGCCTCCCAGCACCTGGGCTCTGTTCTCTCTCTCCCTGAGACTGGTTTTCTCCACGGGGACAGAAACACTGCACATGACCTTGGGAGCCAGCTCTGGCCCCGGGGGTGACGCCCTGGGCTCCTCAGCCCTGCTTGTCACCGCGAAGGCGCCCTGGTTTGGGCAGGACCACACATTTTCACGTCCCTAAGGTGAATGAGCCGGCGGGACGTGCTCAGGGCAGGTCTGCGTGGAACTCTAAGACGAAGTGCCACCTGGTTCCCTGAGCGGGTGTCCCGAGTGTCCCCTGGCCAGAGCCTCCACGTCCCCCCAATGGCAGCCGTCACCAAGGAGGCAGGACAGGCCACCAAATGACAATGGTGCAGTCCTGCTGTGCCCTCCTGTGGCCCTGGGCAAGATGTCCCCCACCTGTGAAGTGGGGCTCCAAGTCCCACCTCTCAGGACCTCGGGGCAGAGAGACTCCCCCATCCCTGAGCAGCACTGGATGGGGCCCGGCCTGGAGCCAGACCTGGGGTGGGACAGGCCCTGCCCTGAGGGGTGCCCAGCCTCGTGGGAGGGGCTGAGCCTCCGCGGCTGGCTCCAGGGAGTCGCAGCGCTCTCCTCTGTGAAATGGGAACAATCACCCCTACTTTTTTCCTGTCAATAGCCAAAGCAGGGGCAGAAAGGCTTCTCAAAAAGTCCCAAACTGTCACAGTAGGGGCCCGAGGCTCAGGGCTTAACTGCTCAAGTCGTTTTCCAATCCCAATCCACACTCTTAGCTGTGCGCCTATGGGAAAGTCACTTAACCTCTCTGTACCTCAGTCTAGCTATCCGTCCCTGGGTAAAGAAGGGGCCCTACCTCACAGGGAAGTTCTGAGAATAAAAGACACCTGGCACCTTAAATTGGTGCGGGCACCTATCCCCCCTCCACCCTGGGCACCCCAGGCAAACACCGGTTTGGAGGCTGGCAGCCCTGGGTGTGAATCTCGGCTGTGTCTTGTCACCAGCTGTGTGGCATAAGGCAGGTCACGACAGCGGCTCCCCGTGAGGTGGGGTCTTAGAATGCCACCAGGCTACACAGCAAAGTAGAATAAAAAATAGTGAAAGCATAGATTTTTAAAAAAAGAAGAGCCCGAGGGCAGAGGGAGGAAGCAGCAGGTGTCCCGGGCCTCGTGATGGGGAGAGGCTGAGGGAGGCCAGGCCGAGGGAGGCTGGGCCCGCCGGCCACTCCCTTCCTCCACTCAGCCGTGCAGTGGAAAAAGCCAGGGCCAGGCCCGCGGGGCCGCCTGTCCCTCTGGACACCTCTGAAGCCCGGGCTTCCCCGCAGCAGGCTGGGGCTGGGCAGGGCAGGCCGCCCTCTGCCCACTCGCGCGGCTGCTCTGAGCAGAAGGGCCACAGACCACGCCTCCGAGCCACGGCCACCAAGCCAGCCTCTGAGCCTGCCACCCGGGGTCCCTTGTCCCCGTGCTCCTTGCTCCTGAAGGCCACCACTGCCTGGCTCTCCTCTAGGGGTCTCCCCTAGGGTCCAGTGTCCTCCCCTCCTGGCCACTGGCCACTGGCAGCTTGTGTCCCCAGGGGCTTAGCGGCAGGCTGTGTGGTTCCCCAAAAGGGAACCATTGGAGCCCCGTGGTCTTGTGTTCCTGTGACTCTGGCTAGGCTGAGGCGCACAGTAGGCGCTCTGGACACAGTAGGCAGCCAGGACACTCCGCATCCGGGTGGCCTGAGGGACAGGGGCTCTGCCAACCATGCCCGAGGCCCCACAGGTGAGAGGCCACCCCAGACACGGCAGGCTGGTGGCCCAGGGCAGGAAGGGGGCTTGGCCACGAGGCAGAACTGGGTTCCAGGCTGACTGGTCCCTGTGGGTCAAGTGGCCTTGGACAGGACACATGGGACTCATTCGCCAGAGCAAATGTCCCGTGCAGAGGGCCCTGGGGCGCCTGTGCGACGGCGGGCGGGAGGGCTGGCTGAGGACCCCGGGCCCCGACACTGCCCCACCTCAGCAAGCTGTGGCCAGTGCTGGAAGGTGAGTGACTCGGCACCAGTCTGTCACTTCTGTTCCCTGGCCCAGGACAGCGCCTGGCACGCAAGGGGCCCCGCCAGTTTGGGGCTCGGATTCAGGAGCAGGAGGGGCCGGGCTGGGTGTGGCTCAGAGCAGAGGCCCCCAGCCCTTCAAGCCCTGGGTTCAATCCCGGCATTAAACTCGGGGTCACAAGTAAACAAAAGAGGGGGAGGGACGCTGCAGGGCCCTACGGTCCCGTCCTACCCCCCACCCACTGGGACCTCTGAGCACCCAAACCGGAGTCTCCAAACAGCGCCCACTGGCGGTAAGCAGAATTGGGTGAAGTCCCCAGAGTGTGAGGCAGGCCAGGAAGAGAGGGGTTCATCTGGGGGTACAAGTGTCAACAGAGAATGACAGAATGGGGGAGGGGAGCATGTTCTTAATGACCAGACAAACTAGGGCTCAAAGCCCAACTCTTTCTCTAAAATGCTCTGTGATCTCAGGAAAGTTACTTAACCTCTCTGAACCTCCACGATCTCATCTGTGAAACCTGATGACTGCGTCCACCCAGCTCACAGGTTCAAGATGCAGGAGAACGAGAACAAGCAGCCCAGGGCCTGGCACCGGGTGTGTGCTCCACAGAGGAGAGCAATTCATCATCAACGGGCACCTGCCCAGGCTCAGCCCTGGGCCGCAGAGCAGATGGGGCATCGTCCCTGCACAGGTCCTGGAGGACTTCCCCAACTTCCCCTGTCCTTCCCAGGAAGCCTGGTTTCCATAGAAACGGATGGACTGCAGAGCTGTCCCGACTTGGAGACCTGGAGACGGAGCCCGTGAGGGCTGGCTGGCGGGGGCGGAGGGGCAGGGACCCGGAACACCACCAGCTGCAGCTCCCGAGACTCAAGGGGAAGTCGCTCGGCTGAGCTCCTCCGCCAGGGGCCACTTCCTCTCCAAACCGTAACTGTCCCTCCCCATCTGTGGGGAGAGCGGGCGGCACGCAGCTGCGCCAGGCTGGGGGAAGGGCACAGTCCAGGACAGGAACCGAGAATCGCCCCAAGTCGCCCCCATTTCACAGATGAGAAAACTAAGGCCAGAGGGACTTACGGAAGTGTCCCTTGAGGTAAGTGGCAGAGCTGGAGTCAAACCAAGGGAACCACATCCTGTGTGCGTGTGCGTGTGCGTGTGTGTGTGTGCGTGTGTGTGTGTGTGTGAGAGAGAGAGAGAGATGGGGAGGGGGACTTCAGGGAGCTCCACCCCAGAACGGAGCTGGGGCCCTCTGGCCGTGGTGCCTGGCCTTGAGAGCACCAGCGTCCCCAGCATCTGAGCTCCTCCTGGGTCCCACCTCTCTGGGTTCAGGCCCTGGGTGACCATAGCAGGTCCTGGGCAGGGCTGCCACTTGGAACCCGTTGTTGGGCTATCACACTGGGACAAATAGCTGGAAATGGGGTCCGGGGCAGGGCAGCCGCGGGGGGCAGGGCAGCCGCGAGGTGGAGCCCTGGGCGCTGGGCAGGGCTGGCCGCAGGGCTGTGCTGGTCGCGGCGGACTGGGGGCGCCCTCGGCCTGCTTCATCCGCCAGATGCCCCCCGCCCAGCCAGGGAACAGTGACCCACCTCTCCAGGGCTGTCCTGGAGGACAGGACGCCTGACCGCAAGGCTGTCCTGGGGCTGGTCACAGGAGGCAGAAGAAGTGTCACCTGTGGGCCTGCATTACTGACCCCAGCACAGTGGCCTCTGGGGTGCAGATCTTGGGGGGTCCTCGGGATGTGGGCTAAGGGGACACGGCAGGCCGCAGGAGGCTTGTGTAATCTGTGGGTCCCTGGAGAGCGGCCTGTCCCCGTGGGCCTGTCCCCGCAGCGGAGGGCCGGCTGCCATCCATCTCCGGGTCGGGGAGACGGGGCCACCTCTGGCAGGACTTTGTCCCCCCCCCCCCCGTAAAGACCAGAAAAGGACCCTGAGACCCTCCAGGAAGGTGAGATGAGCCCTGGGCGCCACAGCACAGGGCTCGCCTGCCACCAGGAGCTGGCCCGGGCGCTGTCACGGTGCCGAGCTCCACCAGAGTCCGCTGCCCGGGAAGCCAGGGCCTGTCCTGGGGCCCAGCGTCCTGGTCTCCAAGAGGGGCCATAGGTCTCCAGACGCTGCCAAGGTCTGTGCCTCCTGAGGGCCACTCTCCGGCCACCACATCCAGCTGCCCTGCCCGGCCCCACGCCCCCCACCTCAGGCCACCGAATGTCCCAATGTCCTCGTTCCACGCCGCCCAGGTCAGGAAGGCCAAGGCCAACCGCAGCTTTCTTACAAACATGCCCAAAGCTTCGGGGACAGAACCATCAAAACATTCCCCACCGCACTGGGTGGGCGAGGGACGGGGAGCAGGGCCGCTGCCGCTGTGTGGCCACCGTCACCACTGGGAAGTCACCAAGAGGGCCTCTCCTGTCTCCACGGTCACTGTCCTCTTCGACCCAGAGTGGGCCTGCCTCCCGCTTGGCCTGGTGACCCTGCCAGGGCCCCTGAGGGCCACCAGTGCTGTTATGGCACAGCTGGCCCCGGGTCCTCCGGGCGGGGCCTCCCTCCCCCAGGAGGCTGCTCAGGACCTGGGCAGGGAGGGGGCTGCCGAGGACAGGAAAGCGGGGGCTTGGAGGCCGCTCTCCCAGAGGTGATGTGCATTCTGGGTCCCCACGGCTTTCCCAGAACCACAGCCCGGGAAGGAGTCTCCCCGACACCGAGGCCGGGAGCTTAGCAGTTAAAGGCAGAAGTCACCACACCAAGGCTGGTGCCGACATCCTGGCCCTGCCACCTACTGGCTGCAGGATCAGTTTCCACACCTGTTAAAGGGGTGCAGGGATGATCCCCACCTCCCCGCTGGTAGGATGCACAGAGCCATCTGGAACAGGGCAGCCTGGCAGACCACACTTGGTAACAGTGTTGCCCTTGTGTTCAGAGGGGAGGCTCCCCTTCTCTGCTGTTTCTCCCTCAACCAAACCAGCTTCAGAGATGCCATGAGAGGGGGTGGCCACAGGGAAGAAGCAGAAGTGGCTTTCATGTATCATCTCTGATCTCCCACACTCCCTCATCTGCAAAAAAAGGGGGGTGTGCTCCCACCCTTCCTGGCTGGCTCGCCTCCTCTCTTCCCCAGCCCCTCAGTCCACCCCAGCCCCTGTTTCTGTGTTTCTGCCACAGGCCCCTTGCACCAGCCTGCCCTGTGGGATCTCTCCTCCCCACAGCTGTCTGCCCAGCTCACTTCCTCAAAGCTGGAGCTCAACAGTGAGCTGCCCCCGGGAAGGCCTATCTGACCACGGAGGTCTGTGTCTGCTTAAAGATGGCAATGCCACCCCCAGCCTCCACGCCACGCCCCTGCCCCCGGTCCCCCTCACCTCCCAGTGCACTATAGAAACTCTTTATTAGTATTTGCCTCCCCCACCCTGAAGGGTCAGCTCCAGGCCAGGCATCTTCGTTTGGTCCCCGGCTGTCTCCCCAGGTGGCTGGAACTGTGCTGGGCTTTGCTCAATAAATAATTTGGGGCGTAGTGTTTGCAACGTGTTGTTCAAAGTGAAGAGCACCCCAAGAAGGCTGTGTGGGTGTGCTGGGAATCCCCTACTGCCCCACCCAGGGAGGCGGCCCCTCCTCCTGCCCAGCTCCAGGCCCTGGGAGCGGGGCAGGGGAGGGGAGGCGGCCGGAGAAGCTGCAGGGGTCCTGGGCAGGGCTCTGCCAGGAACAAGTGGGCCCCACCCCACCTTTGGAAATCGTGAGGCCTCTAACAGCTGCGGGCACAAAGGAAGCCGGGCAGCTGGCTTTCTAAGAAGCTGGGGCCGAGGGGAGGTCAGGGGCGGCGCTCCATCTTACAGACGAAACCCCAGAGACCCGGAGAAGACTCGCCCGCCCGACACCCCGACTCTAGGATTCTCCCCTCCAGCCCGGCTGAGCCTGGGGCTGTAGCCAAGGGGCGAACAGCGCCCCCTCCTGGTTCTTCAACAAAGAGACCCCCGAGTCCCGGGGATCGGCGGGCTGCAGGGCGCGGCCCCTGTTCACAGGCCACCAGAGGTGGAGGTCCTAGGGGCTGCACAGAGGGGCGCGCATCCTGCAGCCCGCGGACTTCTCCCCACCGTCCGGCCCAGTCCAGAAAAGTTTGTCTAAAAGAAACCAAACAGGAAGTGCTGGTGGTGGGGCCGCGAGGCGGCCTCGGCCATCTGCGCCGGCCTCTGGGGAAGCCTCCAGGCTCCCGGCCTCCGCCGGGTTCCCGCCCCCCGCCTCCAGAGCGCGCGCGGAAGAACCCACTTCCCCGGGGCTGCCAGGAGGAGGCGGGAGCGCGCGCCTGGGTGGGGGCGAGGGAAGGTAGAGCAAAGGGACCCAAAGCGAGCGCCGAGCCCTGGGGGCGCCCGGGATGGGGACGCCGTTCTAGTCTGTCCTCTACGGAGCCCGCGGGGTAGGTGCTAGTATTTTGCCCACCGCGGGGACCGGGGCTCGCCGTGCGCTAGGCCCACGGCCGCACACCACCCCTTCCAGCTGATCGCGCGGCCTGGGGACGGGCGGGGGCGTCGCTGACCACCTGCGCTCCTCTACCCCCCTCCGAGCTGGGGCTTAGGCGCAGCCCGCGTTTCGGCCGCTGCTCGCCAGCCCGGCCACTGGGATCTCGCCCGGCCTGGCCCCTGCCGCCGCCGATCGGTCGCTTACCCCCCGGCTCTACACCCCGCCTCCCACTTTCTGAGACCCCGGCTCTTGTCAGCTGGGTGTCCCGGCTCCTCCCGTCCAGCCCCCACCCCCACACCGAAAGGTCGCGCCAGACTTGGGCAGCGGCAACTCCGCCACCACCTCGGTCCGCGGCCCTGCGGGGGCGAAGACCGGGGAACCCGCAAGTTTGTGCCGCGCACTCCCGGCCGGGAAACAAAGGCGGGAGGGGGTGCGGTAGGCAGAGAGAAGGAGGGGGAGGGGACAGAGCACCGCGCACCGGGGACAGAGACCCCAGGGAGAGACAAACTGCTCCGATTCTTTCTTGCTCCGAAGAAGAGGGCGCGAGCCCAAGCCCCGGAGGCCCAGGAGGCAGAAGCAGTCCGAGAGGAAGGCGGCGGCGGCGGCAGAGAGCCGGGAGGGGGAAACTGAGTCAGGGGACGAGAGAGCGCGAAGGGGCAGCGGGACGGCGCCTGGCAGAGCCGGGGAGGGGACCCGATGGGTCCTCGCAGAACCCGCAGGTGGCCAGCGGTCCGGGCGCCTGGCCGACGCGCGCGGAGTGCCGCTGCCCCCAGCGGTCCCTGCGGCCACGGAGCCCCGCGGGCTGAGCTGCGCAGGCAGCGGCGGCGGCGGGCGGCGGACTTACGTGGCTAGCGCATGCTGTCGCCCGCGCGGCGCGGAGCTGGCGTGCCTGGGGACCTCGGCCCTCACGCCTCACATCGCGCCGCCGCTCCGGGCAGCAGGGCAGGGCAGGGCCGGCTGGACTCCTGCGCCGCAGGCTTTGCCCGAGTCCTGGCGGTGCGCTCTGGTCCCTCCTCTAGTTCCGCGCACAAGCCAATGGCGCGCCGTCCCCTCCCACGCGCCCGGCTGCCTCGCCCCCGAGGTGGCCGCCAGGGCGGGAGCAGAGGGGTTGGGGGACCAGGCCCCGAGCTCTCCAGCCACGGCTTTGTTGGAGATCGCCTGCGGGGGGCGCACCCACGCCCGGGAGAAGGCGCCTGGCCGTGGAAATCCAGGACGGGCACACCCCGGAGTGGCCCGCGCCGCCTAGGAGGACTTTGTTGGCAAGTTCTGAAGATTCTGAAGACAGCGCCCCTTTCCTGGGCTGTCAACATCCCGGTGGATAAATCATCCTGACTTGAATGGCCTCGCCCAGGCCGGGGTCTAAAATGGAAGGAACTGCTTTGTCTGGTAGATATCCAAGTGTGACAACGCGCACCAAATGCTGAGCTCCCATCTGGGCCAGCGCTGTGTGCTTGCGGAGTTGCAAGTTTAAAATCATCTGCGTCTCCCAACCACCTCGAAATGATCCGTTGAAGCGAGTCGGTGTGATGAGCCCATCGAGTTGATGCCTAGTCCCATTTTACAGATGGTCATCGTTCATGTGCCTTCGGCTCAGCCAACAGCCTCCCAACCCAGGCCCACCCTTCGCCCCCCCTGCTTGGTGTGACTTTGCCAAATAACAAGTCCCCACTCAACCACCACCTTCTGCCCCACCCTAAAATCCAACTTCGGTATGTGGATGGCAATTGCACTGTGTCTGGATGCCTTGGGGACTCGTGGCTGCCTGGTGATTTCTCTCTTTGCACATGCTGTTGGGGGTGTGAGGGCAGGGTGGGGTGAGGTGTGGGGGTCCTGGAGGCTCTGGGAATCTGCCAGCCTCAAAGAACCAGACTCTCAAGAACACCTCCCCCACCCCCACTTATTCTGGATTTGTCCCCTTAGGGCTAGTTTGTGCTCTCTGGCCCACCGCAACCCCACCCTGTGCCCCTCCTGCTTAGAGAAATGCTGAGATTTTCTTCCTACTGTGGCCACGGTGGGTCTGGAGGAGAGAAGGAAAGGAGGGCTGATGACATGCTCCATTTCACAGGGTAAGTAGGACAGCGGGAGGGAAGGCCCGGGCCTCTTGCTAAGGTGGGCATCCTGACTGGGTCTGAATCTTTCTGCACTAGTTCCTTCGGGGTTAATCAAGCAGACTCTAGAACCGGAGGGCTGGGGTTCAAATCCTGGCTCTGCCTTTTAGAGACCACGTGACCTTGGGCCAGTAGGTTACCTCACCTCTTGTCCCGACTCGTCTCCTCATTTGCAAAATGGGGGTGACCCATAGTGGAAGCACCTACAGTTCTTGCGAAGATTTCAAGTCCACAGCGGCAGCTCAGGTTGATTGAGCGCTGGCGGAGTGCCAGGTGCTCGGGGCTGGCGTGCCAGGCGGACTCCCCCTGCCCTCCCTGGACTGGGCATGAGAGGCTGTGCCCCTTGCCAGGAAGTAAACAGAACAGTGCTCGGCTCCTAGCACAGAGACTGTTCACTGTCCTGATTACCAAGGTAACTAAACTCCGATCGTAGTGCCACCAACTCTGCTCCCAGCCAGTGATGAGGGAGCCAGCCAACAGGTGTGTGGCCCCAGAGGGGACATAGACTGAGCCCAGATCCAAAGAGCCACCTGACTTGGGGCCCTGTCTTGGGCATTGCAATAGCTCAGCGTCTCAGCTCGGGCCTGAAGGAGGCTAGAGGGAGCTGGGATGGTGAGCGAGTCAGTGTCCCTCCCTCTCTGCTCTTGGCATGCCTGAGCACAGGCGGGCTGAGGCTGCTCCGCCATCCTTTGTGAAGGAGGCAGTCTACCCGGCCCCCTGCCTGTTGGCCTGGCCAGGTGCTGGGTGCTGGGGCCCTGGGGTGAAAGGGCACCATCCCTGTCTTTGGGGGGCTCCCGGCCTCCCGGGAGACAGTCAGCAGAGGAAACACTCACAGTGACAGCTGATAACCTTGGAAACCCACTGTACAGGCTTCAGCACTCCGAGGGTGGAGACCACCTCTCTGGTGTCCGTGGCCAGCTCTTTGCTGGCTTCTGCTTGCAGGCTGCTAGTGATGAGGTGCTTAGTACTGCCAAGAGAGCCTCTTGTCTATTGGAGGAAGAGTGCCCAGACCGGAGGAGGCAGGCCATTCCCTGTGCCCCGCTGGCCCTCAGGCTCCCTGCTTTCCTCCTCCTCCCTGTGCGCTATTCTGAGGGCCAGTGCGACCAGCCCAGGAACATCCCTGGGGCTCCCAGGCGCCCTTGTTTCCTGAGTTACTGCATCTTGGTGTTGGGCATGGAAGGCTCACCTGGCTGGGCGCGTGAGAACCATGAGGCTCAGGGTCATTTGCAGAGGAGGAAGGACCTGAATGAGGAGGGGGAGAGGGGTTGGGACTTCAGCTGTGTGCCTACCTAGCTATGTGACCCTGGGCTGCACCTGAGAAGTGGAAACAGAACCATCTGCCTCTGGGAACTGGAGAGCCAAGTGAGGGATTCGATTAAAAGGTTTGCAAACTGCAAGCACTGATTCCTATTATTATCCTGATTATTGTGACTCTTAAAATGTTCCGAGAGCCTGGGGAGTGGGGGTGGGGTGGAGCCAGGAGGGTGGGGGGAGGGTCCCTCTCCAGGGGCCCTGAGTGTCTCCGTGTGCTCCGGAGGGAGGGAGTTTTGACTGTGTCCCTGTGTCTGTCTGCTGCTGCAGGTGGGGGCTAGACTGAGGAGGGGCAGCCTGGGAGCGCCAGTTTCTGCGCCCAGAATCACTTATGGAGTGTGAGTCCTGGAGGAAGAATGAGGATGTAATTTGATTTCAGAGAAACCTGCAGTGAGACCTGGGTCAGAATGAGCTGAGAGGCTGGGGTGGGGGCTGGGCCTGGTCTTTGGGGCCAGGACCTGGGGACAGAGGTTTCAGCAATGACCACCCCCACCCTGGGGGTAGGGGACCTGTAGAGGTGGAGCATGTTCTTAGGGGCCTGTTGTGTTGAGACCAGGGATTTGGGGGCCGACAGACCTGGATTCAAATCCTGACTCTGGAACCATCTCTGAGCCTCATCTGCAGAACGGGGATGGCAGGGCTTAGTGGAAACTTCAGGGACAGGCCTGGGTTTTGGTCAGCTTGGCACTGTTGTGACCAGAATACCTGACAAGAACAACTCAGAGGAGGGACAGTTTATTTAGGGCTCATGGTATCAGAGGTCTCAGTCTGGAGATGGCTGGCTCCATGCTCTGGGCTACAGGTGAGGCAGAGCATCCTGGGGGAGGGGGGAGGGCCGGGGGAGGGCGCTCAGCTCACCGTGGGGTCAGACAGCAGAGGGCGAGAGAGAGGAAGGGGCTCAGGGAACATCTCCCAGGCGGGCCCCACCGGCCCCTCTCCCCCAGCCGCACCCCACCTGCCCACAGTTGCCACCCATTTCAACTAGGCTGGGCCGATGAGGCCACAGCTCTCAAGGTGCAGCCGTGTCACCTCTGAACACTCCTGCCCCGTGCAGGGGCTTTGAGAGGAGAGCTCCTGTAGCAAGCCGAGCTACCGTGCTGCTGTTGGCAGGAGGGGAGCAGGGCCTGGGGCTGTGCTCCGTGGGCTGCAGGGGGCAGCTCTGGGTGAACTGCCCGCCCGAGTTGGTCAAGGTGCCACAGGAGCTTCCGCTTGGCCCAGGCAGAAGGGCCTCCTCCCACGCCCAGGGACGGGCAGAGGGACTGGGCTTTCTCAGCTCCTTCCTGTTCCCCTTCCTGCTGACCCAGGCTTCCTTCCTCAGTGGCAGGAGCTCTGTACTGTCCCCTCCAGCCCTGTGGCCTGGGCTCCACACAGCTTCAGACAGGCCTCCCGGCATGTCCGTGTCCTGCTCCTCTCCATCCTCCAGCCAGGAGGCTGACCAGGCCTCCCCTCACAGCTGCCCCCCTCCTGTGACTCATCCTGCTGTGCTGTGGTATCTCTGCTCTGGGACCGGAAATGCCAGGCAGCTCCTTACCTGTGGGAGAGAGCTGATCTGAGGGGGTGGGAGTAAAGAGGCTCAGGTCTCCCCAAGGAAGAGTGGCACAGCTCAGGGACCACAGACTTCCTTCAGCCCTCGCCTGCTGCCTCTGGGTAAAGGCCCAAAGGAGGCAGGTAAGATGGCACATGGGAGTCAGACTGTCCTGAATGGAAGCTCAAGGTCCCACCCCACTGATAACCAGCTCTGTGACTGTAGGCGAGTTACTCAGCCTCTCTGAGCCCCAAGGTGTTCATCTGTCACATGGAAAGAGGGCAATGACACAGAGGGTACTGAAGGATTAAGTGAGATGTGGTGTAAGGCCTGAGCTCGGGCCTGACTCATGGTAAGTTCTCAATAAAATGTTCCTTGACTCAGTGGTGAGTGAACGGGGGCAATGGAAGCGAGTGGGGGCCACGCAGTGGGTGAGATTGTAGGAAAGCCAGCCTCCCCCACGGGGATAGCAGGAGATGTCTCAGGATCCCTGCTGCTCAGAACCTTAGCCAGGATCCCAGGATCGAGTATGGAGTCCCCTCGTGGGGACACCTGCCGAGTCCACAAACAAGCAAGAGCTTCAAGCTCGGCTGGGCCTCTCTGCCGGAGCTGAGCCCTGGACAAGGCGAGGGAGGGGAACAGGGACTGGGCCCTGAGCTTGGGTGCCTCTTCCAGGAATCCTGCCCTAGTAAGTCCCTCAGCAGCGGCTCTGGGCTGTGGGGACACGGATATACACCCTGAGTGTCCCTCCCAGGGTGTGGCTAGCCTCTCACCTGCTTCCTGCTCAGGAGCACACGGGGCCACCTGTGTCCCATGGCCTGGGGCTTTACCCTTCTCTCACAAGACAGCATTCTGAGCCATTACCACATGCCAGAGCCCAGCCTGTCCATTAATCTTCAAGTCGTCATGGTCACTGTCGTCACTGGCACCATTTTCTAGATGGGAAAGCCGAGGCCCCCTGAGTTACACAACTTGCCCTAGGTCACACGGGAAGTTCACTGGTAGTCTGGCCCAGAGCCCCCATGGCTCTGGCTCTAACCCCCACCAGGCCAGGGGTTGCTGATGCTTTTGCAAGACTGGGCCATTTCGGCCCTCCCTTCCCAGCACAGTCACTCACTGGACCCAGGGGAACATCTGCCAGCAGACTCTTGTTTGGAAATGGCTTTAGAGTCATGTGATCCTCAAAGCATAGTTGGGGTGTGTGGCGGGGGAGTGCATTCTGGAAAAGCAAATTTTCAGTCTCATCCGAGAACAGAATCAGAAACTCTGGAGGAGGGCGTGGCAGGGGTAGCGATCCCACTCGGGCAGCCAAGGGATTTTGGTAGCAGCTGAAGTTGGTCTGCAGGGCGGATTGCTAGAGTATCTCATTTAAACCCACACATAGGTCCTCCAGGGCCCATTTCACAGGGAGAGCTAAGGTCAGCTACATCCACGGGGGAGTGGAAGCAATGGGCTGGGAGCCCACGGTTTCGGGTTCTGGAATATTGTCCTGGCCCTTCTCCCACCGGCCGCTGAGCCAGGTGGGTGGGGGAGGGGCCGGAGAGAAGGGGCGTGGCGAGGGGGAGCGAGGGGCGGGGAGAGCCACCCCCTCCTCCTGGGGGAGGGGCGGGCCGTGCGCGACGCTCCCTCCGGGCGCCCCAACCCGAATCTGCATCAGCAGCCCAGCCCGGCATTTTGAGTGATCGGTTTATTAATACTCCCGGGGCGCTGCCGAGGCGGAGCGCAGTAACAAAGGCGGCCTCGCCTCGCCGAGCCTCGTTATGTAATTGCCGGGCGCCGGGCGCGCTCCCTCGCTGGGGCCCCGGAGGCGGAGGAGCACCTGCCCGGACACCCACCCGCGCCCCGTCCGCGGCCCGGGGAGGACCAGCCGACCCGGGGGACAGATCTCCTGCCCCGGAGACCCGAGGGCTGAGCCAGCCTCTGCCCGGCTCACCAGCGACCCTCTGCCCCGACCTCCCTCTTCCTGCGTCCCGAGGAGGACAGCGCCTGGCGGGACCCGCGGAGCCCGGCGCCGTGACTGAGCATCAACTCCAACCACCTCTGGGAGGCGGTCCGTCTTCACCCGGGAAACCGAGGCCCAAGGCTGGCTTCATGCACCGGAAACTGTAGCCCCCGGCCTTGTCCTCTCCAAAGCCCGCGCTCTGGCCACCGCTGGCCCTCTCGGGGATCCTGTGGGCCTCGGTTTCCCCAACCCCCTGGCGCCTCACGCCTCCTGGCCTTCGCTCAGCCGAGCCCTGGGCCTCGCGCACACCTCCCCGCCCCCAACCCTCTTGCGGCCAGGAAGCCTCAGGGTGCCCTGCCCGCCCCAGGAGCACCTGGCTGCAGCAGCTGCCAACTGTTCATGGAAGCTATTGTCGTCTGTCGGCCCCATCAACGTCCGGGATGGAAGCTCAGCCTCCAACTCATCTTTTTTTTTTTTTTTTTTTTTTTTTTAATGGTGCTGGGAATTGAACCCAGAGCCTTGTGCAGGCGAGGCAAGCACTCTACCAACTCAGCTCTGTCCCCAGACTCATCTTTACCCCAGGCCCTGGCGACGCCCTTAGCCTAGTGCACAGTAGGACACGCACGCATGGCGCTGGCTGGGTTTGAGGTGAAGAGACCTACCTTCAGAGGGGCTTACTGCTGGATGACTGTCTTCACGCTCTGGCCTCAGAAAGCCAGATTTAAGCTAGGGATGCAGCTCAGGGCCAAGTCCTCATCTAGCACGCACCGAGCCCTTGGCATCTGGCCCCAGCACAAAGGAAGAAAGGGAAAGAGGAAGGAAGGAGAGGAAATCTCACAGACCTGCCTCTGGCTGTGCAGACTCCTAGCTGTGTGGCTTTTGTCCCCCTGGGCCCCTGTTTTCCACTGGTCAAGCAGCCTGGTGAGGTTGGTTAGTATTGACTGAGCACTTTACTCTGTGCTGGGTGACTTCATGGGCCCTGCCCCCAGCCCTGAAGAGGGAGCCATTGACATCTCCATTATATATAGGTAAAAACTCTCGGGTCCCCAGCTGATAAGGGGCAGAACCTGGATTGAAACTCTGATCTGTCTCTTAGGTTTCTCATGTCCTTTCACAGGATCATTATTGTTTTGCAGTGCTGGGGAATCAAACCTGGGGTCTTACATATGTCCGGCAATGCTGCACCACCGAGCTCCACCCCAGCCCACCTTCCGTAGGATTTTCTGGGGTGGGGCCACTGACGGTTGAACCCAGGAGCCCTGAACCACGGAGCTCATCCCCAGCCCTTTTTAACATTTTATTTAGAGACAGGGTCTCGCTAAGTTGCTTAGGACCTCACTAAAGTTTGTTAAGGCTGGCTTTCAACTTATGATCCTCCTGCCTCAGCCTCCCAAGCTGCTGGGATTATAGGCGTGTGCCACTACACCTGGCCTTTCATAGGAGTTTCTTGATAATTACCTTAAAAGAGTTCGGGGCCGGCATGCAGGAGTGCGCCCTTCACTGTGAGGCTTCCCATCAGGTCACTGCCTGCCCTTCAGCTCTTTTCTGGACGGCTCCTACCCCGGGGCCTTCTGGGAACCCCTCTGCTGGGGTGGGCTGAGGAAGGGGAGTGGGAAGACCAGGCGGGAGGAAGCATGGGAGATAAATCAGCCATGGCTCTAGGCACATGTTCAGGGAAGGGCAAGCCAGGCACCTGCCATCCAGCACGCTGAGCTGCCGTCTCCCGGGGGCTCTGCCAACCCCGAAATGCATTTGCAGCCCAAGTCTGTAAGCAGAAGGCCCGCTTGGCCTGGAAGCCCACATCCTGCCTTGGGAAAGGACATCTGTCCCCAGGGCCCTAGAGCCACCAGCCAGGACTGTGGGGACAGAAGGCGTCAGGGAAGATACTGAGGCTGTGAGGACTTGGGCAGGACGCCCCCCTCTCCGAGCCTCGGTTTGCCCAGCTGATTGTGGGGCTCTGATGGAGACCTTTTCTGTTCACCAGCTATGCCAGGGCTCGGTCCTCGTGGACATTATTATTATTGTTCACGTTATTATTGAGAGCAATGAGAGTACTCAACTCCGTCTTGCCCTTCTGTCCCTCTCCAACTTGGCTGCTGCCATCTCCCCTCCCAGGGAGGCTGGCCCGGGCCACCAAATCTGCAAAGATTGTCTTGACATTTTTAAATGTGCTTATTTCTTTTATTTGCCACCTCTAAAAACGCTTCCTTTTTGAGGATGCAGACTCTCACCCAGCACCATATTCTTTACTATTCACATTATATAAGCAGAGAGAGAGAGAGAGAAATGAGTGATCACTACTAAAAAAAAACAATAGTGCAGAGGGCCACAGGCAACTACTCCTACCGCAGACATGGTGCAGTGCGCAGCCTGTGCAGCAGTACGCTGCAGCCCCAGGGTACAGGCCACAGAGATCTGTCAATTCATTCTGCAAGATTTGTCATTAACTTTACAAGGTTCCAGCGAAAACAAATAAAGCCCTGGATGCATGTGTCCAGACTCACATAGAAACATAAAATCCATGGTGTGTGGAACTGGGTTTTGCATCAGAGTTGCTCATAATCTGTGGAGAAGCTACCCTCAGGAACTTTCTTGGGCCTCGCTCTGTCCTGTTTGGGGGACCTTGTCCTTGCCCTGACTGTCCCCTCTGCTGGGACTCTTCCCATCCTATAGGGCCTTCACTGCGGCTCTTGCTTACGTTTTTCCTTTTCCTGCTGGAATAGTTTTCCCTGGAAACCTTTCCTGACCCTGCAGACCCCCTCCGCCCCATACTCAGCCCCCAGAGGACGGGCCCAGGCAGCTCTGCAGGCACCCACAGGACCCCAGTGCTGGCCCAGGGATCCGAGTGGACTCCGATAGCCCATAGCCCAGTTCACTAAGTTCAGGAAGGTGGAGGGGAGACGCGACCCTCCCCTCCAGGCGTGCCCTGAGGGTGGAGCTGCCCCTCCCTGCCACACACACACACACACATACACACACACACACACACACACACACCTGGCCTGGCCAGGCAGGGACCCCTGGGAGGGGGGAGGGGCAGCTCAACTTTGAACTCCGCCCACGCACACCTGCTGCCGCCTCCGCCCCCACTCCCGCTGGTCCCTTCTCGGGTGAGGCCCAGGGCCACCTCGCAGATGGCTGCGAGCAAGTCTGCAGCTCCGTCCGCCCTCAGGCCCCCTCTCTCCCTTCGCCCCCCCCACCCCGCCGTAGGGTCCTCCCTTCCCCTGCGGCGAGCGCAGACCGGGGTGGGTGGGGGGTGGGGGGTGGGGGAGAGCCCCAGCCTCGGCTGCAGGGAACCACCTGTTGGAGGAGTCACCGCGGCCGCCCTGATTCTGGGCCTGAGTCACCGCCGCAAACCAGGCCGAGGCTCCGGACGCCCAGGCTCCGCGCAGCGGCGGGGCTGGCAGGACCTGAGTGTCTCCGTCTGTGAAGCGGAAGCCGGCGCTCAGGTGGACAGACAGACAGGAGGGTCAGGAGGGAGCAGGACAGCAGATGGGAGTTCAGAAGCTCACTGTCCAGGCGGGGCTCGCCCAGGCCCTGGAGGAAATCTGCCTTGGCACCTGCATCCACGCCCGGATCAATAGGTGAAGCAGAGAGAGATCCAGTCTCTTCAGGGACTTCCCACCCACCTACCCGTCGGACAATGGAGAGGACATGGCCTAGGGCTCCCGGGGTCGGCCAGATGCAGGAACCGTGTGAGACCACCCGGCTGAGGTCACTCCTCCATACCCACCCTCACCGCGTGCCCTTTAAAGAAGATTGGGGACCTCAGGACCTGGTCTGGAGAGGGCCCTCCTTCTCCCTCTAAGGCATGTCCCTGGCTTTATCCCCAAGGAGCCTCTGAGATGGCCCCCATCCTCCTGGGAATAAGTGTCCACTGTTCCTAAAGAACCCCTGAAGGTCTCAGCCCAGCCGAAGCCTTTTCCACGGGGTACGCCAGGAGCCCCACGGGTCCTGAGTCAGTTCCGCCTTCTCTCCGGGAACTCCTCGGACCCCCTCTGGGGACTCCCACGACAGGAGGAACAAGGCCCAGGGGAGCTGACCAAATGCCTCTCCTCTCATGACGCTCAGTGGGGCTGGAGGTCAGAGATTAAAGTGGCACCCAGCCAGTGTGCCAGTCGCCCAGGGACACATTTTGCCTGTCAGAGCCAATGGGAGGAACATGGAGTATGGATGCCCAGATGGCTTAGGGGCTTCAGGGGAGGAGTCTTGGGGTCCTGGCATTAAATGGAGCTGGGTAGGGGGCGTGGGAGCTATGGAGGGTGATAGAGTGAGGGAAAATCAGCTCTGGAAGAGACTGGCGACATGGTCCCTTCCCACACTCATTTACAGATGAGGAAACCAAGGCCCTGAGGAGCTCTGAAGGCCCCCTGGCCGGACCGTGGTGAAGTCCAAATGAGAACGCGGAACGCTGACTCCCCCTCCAGTGCTCATCCTGGGAATGTCAGACCAGCTCACAGGAAATTGAACGCAGTGTGTCCAGGGCTGGCTGCGAGGCAGCTCTGTGCTGAGGAGCTTCCTTTCTTCTTGGGAGTAATCCTGTAAGGCAGCACAGGAAGGTAGGCTCTGTGTTGCTTTCCTAAGGTTCAGAGAAGTTAACTGACTTATCCAAGGACACACAGCTGGGCTGTCTTAGGGGGGAGCAACCCCTCCCCCCACCCCTTCCTTCTTCAGCATCTCCTACTCTAAGGGTCCTAAGAGGAGAACCCAGCACCAGGGCTGTGTTCCTGGAGGGGCCGCCCTTCCCTCGGGGCTCTGTCCTCTCTAAAGAGGGAAGGAGAGGCCCTTTCCAGTAGAGCTGGGGAGGGGAACCCAGTTTTTCCTCCAAGAAACCAGGTCGTCAAGGCGACAGCCTGCCTGGCCCGGTGGGCGTGGCCAGGGCCTGGGGGAGGGATGGGGCCCGGTGGGCGTGGCCTGGGGAGGGGCGGGGCGGGCCTGGGGATGGGGCCGGAGGGCGGGCCAGCGCTCAGTGTCCGCCTGCCCCTCACCCAGACCTCACGCTGGATGGGGCCCTGGGGACCGTGAGCCGAGATATAATTGTGACCCCCAGATGTAATGCCGCCAATAAAATGAGGGGAGGGTTTTTGTTTTTATTTTTTATTTTTATTTGATCATATATTTTGCTGTCCTGGCGACCAAACTCAGGACCCTGTACCTCCAAAAAGACTTCATATTTTTTGAAAAATGCAGTAAAGTGCTTTTGTGATCGTGGGAATGGCTGACAGTTAATCTTGAGCTCAGTGTTTGTTTAGGATTCACTGGGGAGGGGGGTAGGCACCATGATCTTTCCAGGACTCTGGGCCTTTAACTATGACTGTGCAGGGAGGGGAGCTGGTCTCCCTGGGGACATGGCAGGGGCTGAGGTCCAGAAGCCATTAACTAGGGAACTCGGAGTTCTGGGCACCGCCCCTGGCTCTCCACGTTGTGCCATGTGAAATGTACTTTGGAAAACTGGGTGCCTTTGGGGGCCTCCATTTCTTCCTGTTAATTGAAGATAATTACTCCCCAGTCGCAGCCCTTCCACTGCCATCGGGTAGAGGAACAGAACGGCCAGGCCCGCACAGTTTACCAAACACAGCTTCACAGGCCCTTGAGCCCGCCTCCGAGCCAGAGAATGGGGTTCAGCTTGGCCCCTCCTTCTGGTGTGTGGCCCCTGGGCCAGGTGACAGATGCTACTGTGTGAACTCTGGTCACTGGCCTGGGGGGCTCATGAGAGGTGGCCTCCCTGTGTTCTTGAGGCCTTTGGAGGAGAGTGGGCTGGCCAGTCAGGGAAGGGAAGGCTCCAGGCCCGGTGGCCAGCTAAGCTGACCCCACCACAGCTTCCAACTGGGCCCCAAGGCGCCTGAGACCCCCCAGCGCTGTGGCGGGTGGGCCATCTGCTCGGGCCTGGGCCTGGGAAGGGGGCAGACACAGGCCACCGAGCACTGAATGGCCTCTCTGTTGGGAACCAGCCTGCAGAACAGATGGCCTGCCCCCTCCCCGCTGCCAAGTCACCAAGTCCTCTTCCTGGGAGAGCAGGCCCCCACAAGCCTCCCGGGCAACAGCAGCCAGGCAGGAGGGGGCTTAAGGAGGATTAGCAGGTCCCCAAGGCAGGCAGAGGAGGTGTGAGGAGCCCCAGCACCCGAGGCCCGGCCCCAGGTGCGGCTGGAGCAGGGAGGGCTGGGGACAGCCTCAGGGCCACCGTATCCGGGCATCTGGGGGACGCTCAGGCAGCCGGCTCCAGCAGTTTTGCCAGGGGAGAGGCTGAAGCCGCACCCTCCACCGGCAGGTCGGGGCGGAGCCAGGCCCGGCTTTGAGACCTGCCGGGTCCTGTCCGGGTTTGCTCCTCCTCCCGCCCAACCTCCCAGCCTCGGCCGAGGCTTCTAGAATCCAAGCCCAGCCCCCACCTCCTCCCAGGGCCGCCCCCAAGGAGCCCGCCGGGGTGCTGTCCGCGGGGTCCGTGGCTGGCTGTAGGCAGGAGGCGCCTGGGACCCGAGGGCTCTGGGGTTCAGAGGTGCCCCCACGCCCAGCCGGCCTCCTGCTGTGTTGGGGTCTGTATCTGAAAGAGTGGGCTGGGGGAGGGGCGTCGAGGATCCTAGTGACCCAGCACCTCTCTGGAAAGGACGTGCTTTCTCCAAGGCTTCCCAGAGGGTGGGATTTCTGTCCCTCGCTTAGGCAAGGCACAGAGCAGGACACTGTTGGTGGCTGCTGGAGCCAGGAAGCCGCCGCACCTGCCCATGTCAGCCCCTCCCTCCGGTGATCAGGGCGATGGGGCTCTGCAGATTGCAGGGGGCGGGCGGGGCGGGGCGGCTTTGCAGGGAGACCCGTGGGACCGCCCTCCCGGTTTCCTATCCCTGGGCCTGTGAGCGGTCCCGCTGCTTCTGTACTCCCTGGCCAGGCCGCAGGAGGCTCCTGGAGGGTCCCCGTGGGATCTGCTAGCACAGGTCTGATAGCCAGCCCACGCCCCTCTCAGAGGCCCAGTCCTAGAGGCAGATGATCTGTCCCCAGCAACCAATGCCCCAGGGCACCCCCAGCCAAGGGGCCCCTCTCTCCTCTTCCTGGCAGGGCCCTGTCCTGGCCCTGCTGTGTGTCTTTGGGTGTGGCCCTCCCCCTCTCTGACACTCTAGGGCTTAGCCCTCTAAGAAGGGGCATGGCCGCCTCACTCTCCGGGGCCTCTGCCACCCCTGGAAACCACTCCAGGCTTCCCCTGAGCACCCCCGGCCACTGGGTGGAAGGGAGGCCGCTGGGAGGTCTGAGGCCAGCGGCTGGGAGGCCGCTCTCCCCACATCCAGTAGCTTCCTGTGTGACCAAGAGACCAGCCGTCCAGGAAGACATTGGTGGATCGTCAGACCCCATTCATTCCTGTCATTATGCATTCACTTATTGAGTGCCTACAGTATACCAGGGACCCTGGGCATAAAGCAGAGGAAACAGCAGGCACAGGTCCTCCATAATGGACCCCAAACTCATCCTCACAGTCCACAGAGATTGATACAGTGACAAACTGTGACAGCTGCCTTGGAGGCACAAGGAAGCTCTGTGACAGAGAGTGATGGTGTGGGGGGTGTTCATTAGAGGAGGGGCTGACCTGTGGCCCCTTTGAAGGGGACATTAGAGCTGAGACCTCCGCCATCCCCGTGGGAGGGAGGGAAGTGCCACTGGTCACATGGGGTGGGGAGAGATGCCAGCCCTGGGGGCTCTGGATTATGGAGAGTGTGTGGCAGAGATGGGGGGTGCACAGTGGGAATGGGAGGGGGGCTTTGCTTGTCCTCAGACCCCTGGGAAGCCAGGGACGCAGGTGAGGGACAAGGCTTGAACGGTCACCTCGCTGCACATGTTTAGAGCTGCTCTGTGTCTGTGTCGACTGTCTGTTGTGTGGACTGGCTCCCTGGGTGCTGAGGGCATAGCACAGAGGTCCCCAAAGTGGGTCCCCAGCCCCCCGGGGAGGTGTGTGGCTAGGATTTGGAGGGAAAGGGAATATTAAAATTTTATTTTTATTTTTATTTCTATCTCATGCCATAAAAGAAAATAATGTTGCTTTCCTGGTATTTATAGATGGAGGCCGATGCCCATATTTGGTCGTGATGTGACTTGCTCCTCCAGGAAGGGTGGGAAAGTGGGCCTGGGCGAGCAGGAGGCCGAGGACGCGGCCTGCTGTGGGCAGGGGCCTCCCGTGGGCCTCTGGGTGTCTCACAAGCAAGTGGCCCCCGACAGGCTGTGCAGAAGCCAACCATTGGGGATAAGAGCTCGTACCCTCCATCCTTCCTGGTGATCCTAACCCTAAAGGGGTCTCTCTGCTTCGAGGGTGCTGCTCACGACAGGTGACAGACGACACCATTCACAGTAGCACACGCATTTTCAGGTCGTAGTTCATCTTTTCTTTCAAATCTGTGTTTTTTGGTGACATTTGTGACATGCTGCAGCGGCAATGCACCAGGATCATGTATAAGTGATCCATAGGTGGGTGTGTGTGACCGGCACTCTGCCGTCTGATAAAGGTGGGGTCAGCGAGGGGGAGACGCCCAGGTCAGGGTGCGAGAGGCCCAGGACAGGGGCGGGGGCGCAGGGCGCAGGGCGCGGGGCCCTGCCTGGCGGGCCCTGGGCTGCAGCGTCCCTCCAGCTGCCCCTCTTCCCAGCCCAGACTTGCATCTGGGTGGCTTTTTTTTTCATTCCCGAACGAAGAGAACTTCATTCCTTACAGGGTCACGGCCCTGGCAGGGCTCCTGGGTTTTTATCCACTGACCAGCAACAGGAGCTGCTCGGCGCCGGGCACACAGGAGGCTGAGGGCCTGGAGCTCGCCCGGCCAGGTCTCGGCCACCTCCCTCCACACAGAGGCAGACTGGTCTCACCTGTCCTCATTGTTCCCAAGTATCTCCCTTCACAGTGTCCTGGACAGTGCGGTGGACGCCCTGAGACCCACGCCCAGGCCCTGCCCTCCCCCGCGTGGTCCCAGCTCCCTGGCCACACCTGCACACGTGGCGCGGGGTGGGGGGGGGCTTCCCATGGCGACGGGGCTGTCAGGATCTCTTTAAGTCCCACACGGCTGCCCTCTGCCTCACCCCTGGCCACGTCCCCGGGCCCCAGAGCCTGGGAGGGAGAGGCGTCCAGCCTGGGCTGGGCCAGGTGCTGGGCCCCCTGGGGCTGAGGGTCCAGGCACCAGGCCCCCTCCGTCCAGTTCCTCCCCCGCAAAGTCCCCACATCTACCGAGGTCCTTGGATACCCCCGGTGCCCTGGGTGGGGACGGCCGGTGTGGCCTCCCTTCTCCCACAGATCCCCGCCTGTTTCTCCTGTGGCCAAAACCAGCCAGAAAACTCCCCAGAGCATGTTCCCGTTCCCAGGCAGCCGTCTCCATGTGGCTGACGCTGGGACACATTTATTAATAAAGTCAGCAAAACAACCAAGTGCCTTGGCAGCTCCGAGGTCTGCCAGGGGCCTCGTGTGCCCAGGGAGACAGGCCGGGGGTGGCGGGGACCACAGGGGGACATTTTCCTGATCATTGGTGACACCTTCCAGAATCCACAGGACTGACGGTCTCCCTCTGTCTGGGCTCAGATGACCCTTGGGAAAGGGGCCATGACAGCACCCGGGGGGCCTGCGAGTGGCCACTGGAATGACCTTGCTCAGAGGAGTCCCACGCAGCTCTCCTCTGCAGAGAGAGGCCAGGCCAGGGACCCAGTCCCGAGGCAGAGAAGGCAGCAGGGAAGCTCTCTGTAAAGTATATGACACTGGCTTAGGGTCCTATGTCCCCCTGCCCCTGACCGGCTGTGATGCCTTTACCAAATCCCCTAAGCCCAGGGGGGTCCCCAGCTCCAGACCCCCCGGGATGCAGCACAAGCTGTGAACACACCCCCTGTCACCGGCCCGTCCCAGACCCACAGAATCACCCTCCGCAGGGACCTGGCTCCTCACGTGTCCTCCATGTCCATCTGCAGGGCCCAGTCGGCACTAAGGACTCGCTGACCCCCCTCTCTAAATGTTCATCTTCTCATCCAAATGTGAGAAAGTGGGGTGAGGAGGAGCTGGTCGTCTCATCCTTCCGAATCCTTCTGAGGACTGAACCAGTGACTGTCTCCCAATCATCCCAACATGGAGCTGGCATGCGCCTAGGCTGCCCTTGTGTGACCGTGTCGCCCTGTGGCCACCCTGGCAGGTAGACATCATGATCGTCCCTTTCACAGATGAGGAGGCTGAGGCCTGGAGACATTAAATAATTTGCTTAAGCCCGTGCAGATGGCAGCAGCTGGGATCCTTGCAGACTGCCTGGCGCAGTGCCTGGAATATAATAAGTGCTCATTAATTTGTGGTTTGTTTTTCTGCGAAGGGCTCAGGTCCACAGCTCCGTCTTTGGGAGAAGAATGCTCTCCCTGCCCTGCACCCCGGCCCTTCTGCCTCCCCCAGTCCACCCAACCCCAAGGACGCGCCCAGCGGCCCAGCTCTATTGCCAGGCCTGGCCACCTCTGCCCCAGTCCCTGTGTCAACCAGCCCCCAGGGACAACCGTGGCTGCCAAACGCAGCAGGACCCCGGGGTTCAGGAGATGCACTCAGCACCCGCACTCAGCAGATTTACCCAGAAGCCTTTGGAGACTCAAAAACCAGCAGGAGGGAAATGCCTCCGCCCCGCAGCTCACACCTGCTCGTCCCAGTTCACAAGTGAGCCTTTCTTAGACTGGCGAGTCTAAGAAAAGCAGCACGTGTCTAAGATAACTGTGCTAGAGGCAAGCGGAGCAGACAGAGGGAGGGTCCCGGCAAGCCACGAACACGTGTTGGAGCAGACCCTAGGATGGGACTCGCGTGTTGCCTCATTTATCTTCCCAGGATCCCTCTCCAGGAAGGGTCCTGAGCCCCAGTTCGCAGCTGAGGAAATCAAGACTCACAGACTAAGTGATGGTAATAAGCAATAACTAACGTTGATTGAGCACTTACTCACTATAATCAAAAAATGCACTGATTGATGCCCTCCATCCTTCTTGTCCTCACAGAGAAGATAAATGACTTGCCTGAGCTCCTCTGGGAAAGCCCGAATTCAAAGCCAGGTCCCTGTAGTTCCAAAACACTTCCTGCTGCCTTTAAATACCAGTGTTTTCTCATTGAATGTTTCCTTTTAGACACTGGATACCTGTTCCCAGGTGTGATCCAAATCCTCTCCTTCTGGAATCCCTGGATTTGCAGTAAAGGGTATAGTATGAGTCTCCACTTGCTGTGTGACCATGGGCAACTTGCCTCACCTCTCTGTGCTTTGGATTCTTGGACAGGAAAATGAGGAATAGTGACCCTTATGGACATGACTGACTTGTGAAGGTCCACCTGAAGGGAAACTGCACCTATAGATGCACACACGGGCCTTGGGAGGACTTGATCTCATTTGGTTGCAACTTAAACCCCTGCACTCGCACTCTGGGTCAACTTGCTATTCTAAGTCAATTCAGTTGAATGAATGCTGAGAGCGGCTGCGTGAGCTCTGCTGTGTGCTGGTTCAGGGTGCAGAAGAAATGAGGTCCACTGGGATTTGGTGGTTTCCGACTGACTGGCTCCACTGCCCAAACATCTGCCCAGGACTCTCGGGCTGCGGGCAGGCGGGCTGGGCACCACCAGGGTCTTCACACACACCTTCCTCTCCCCATCCTTTCAGTCTCAGGCTCAATTCAGGAAACCCTCCTCCTGGATCAAGCCCTCTCTGAGCTCCTGGCTTTGGGAGAGTCCTGAGAACTGACCAGAACCTCCCAGGGAAGGAGCCCACTGCCCGCAGCTCTGTGTCCCCGCAGCTTCCAAGGCAGAGCTGAGCACGGGTGGGGGACCTCCGGCCCCAGCTCTACCCGTCCAGGGCGACGTCTTAGGTGGATTCATCTTCTGTGGCTGTTTCCTGGCCTGTGGAGGGAGGGTAATAATGGTGTCAGATTCACTGTTGTGAAGACTCAACCAACAGTACCACCAGGAGGAAGACAGCACATTTTTAAAAACTGTTCTTTGCAGTAATTTGGCGGTAGTGGGGCGAAGGTGAAAGGCGCATGCGCCTCGGTCACCGGCCCCTCAGTGGAATTTAGCGGGGGCCCGGAGCTGAAGACCCCAGTCATCTGCAAGGGCTTCTGGGGAGAGGCGGGGCTATACCTCAGGCCCCGCCCTACCCGCGGGCGATTGGACTCAGGTTGGACACGTGACCCGGTCTGGACCAATCAGTTTTCTCCTCTTTAGTGGATTTGGAAAGGGGAGGGGCGGGAAGGTCAGAGTGTAGACAGACAAGTGGGCGCAGGTGCCGGTGGACAGCCACGTCCCTGGAGAGTGGAAGGTGGCCTTGGCAGAGAGGAGCAGGGACGGGGGTGAGGGGGAGAAGTGGCTGCCCAGGCGCGGCCCTTTCTGCCAGCCCACTGGGGGCTCATAAGCGAGTCCCCAGTTTTTGCCAGGCCCAGTTGGAATGGGTTTCTCCGACTCCAAACTCCAAGTGCCAACCAGAACCACCCTACCCCCTGCAGGCCAGAAAACACCCGGATGGAGGCTTGGCCTGCAGGAGGCCGGGGCAGGGCCGGTGCTGCGGCCCGGAGCGCTGGCCAGGTCCAGCCCAAGCAAGAGTTAGTGCGTGCTGGGAGCTGGGTCGCCTTGAGCGGGCTCTGGAACCGCGATCTCGGGTTGGAGCTCGGATCCCAGGTTGAGAGCTGAGGAGAGCCTAACCAAGGCTCTCATTGTTCTGCTTTTAAAATATACAGATGGCCTTGTGGCCTCGGGGGAGCTTTCCTAGCCTTCCCATCAGGCCAATGGAGTCTTCCTCTCCTCTGTGTCCTGGACAGTCTGCTGAGACCGTCTTGCGCTCAAAATAAGCAGGCGCGGTAAGAGGGCAGAGTGTGATAAGCCTGGTCACATCCCAGCCCGCCACCTGTTTCCATTTGTAAAGGGGGAGAAAATCTGTCTCTTGCAGGATTGTTTTAAGGATCCTGTGATATTGTGTGTCTGAGCGCTCAGCACGAAGCCTAGCACTTAGCAAGATCTCAAAAAGCATCTTTATTGCTGGTAAGAGTTGGTGGATGGGCATCTGTTTTCCCTCCTGCGCTGAGAGCTTTGGAAATAGGTAAGAACTATTTCCTGGCTGCAACCGCGAGTCTCCCAGGGGACTGAGTCCAGGCGCTGATCGTGCATTTTGGATCCAGCAGCCTGACCACCCAGGAGGTGGACTACGCACCATTCTGTCCGGGCCCCTGAGGAGCTGGCCTCTGAGCTCAAGCCCAGGCCTGATGCCCCCGCTCTCCCACGTGCTCTTCCACCCAAGACTTGTGTCAAAGGCCCTATGCTCACTGGACAAACTGTGGGACCCCACCACATTTTGCTGCTAATACCTGTCAGTGACTGGGGTTTCTCAGTGGGGCCCTGAGCCAAGCAGAGACAGAGTGGGGGTGGAGGGACTTGAGAGTCTTCCCTGGAGAAGCCCTACCTTGGTCCCCTGCCCCGGCTGGCCAGTGGTGGTTTTGCTGAGTTTTGGGGTTTGGAGCTCAAAGTCTCCAAGGAGTCGGGGCCTCCAAGGTTCTCGGACTCTACCCAGAGTCTCCTTCTCAGGTCTCTGGTCTGGTACTCCCTAGCAGGGCTCTGACTTTGGCTTAGCAGATCTGTCTAGACCATGTCTTCAGTCTCCTCCACAGCCCTGCCACTCCTCCAGTCCCACCCTGAGTCTGACTTTCAGTTGCACATGCCCTTGGGCTGCAGTGGAGGAGTCTTTAAGGATCTGGACTCTCACTGCAGACCCAAGGCAGCCGTGGACTCTGATTCTGTTATTCTCTTTTAGGCTTCAAAAGCCAATAACCGCAGCTGGCCACCCCACCTCATATCACCAGGGCTGCGTTGTCTGAATGCCAGCACTCCACCATCTATCCACATGTCATCTCAGGCCTCCACGGGTGACAGTCTTAATGACTGTGCTGCTCAGTATGCTAGGGACTGTCACCAGCCCACCACGGTGAGGTCTTGCTGCTTCTCACCAGGCTGCAGATCCTGAAGGCTGCCATGTGGCCCTGCTCCCGGGGCCACTCTGGTGCTGGCCAGGAGGCGCCGTGACCCCAGGGAGCAGAAGTGAGGGGCCAACAGGAGCAGGTTAACGGAGCCCAAGAGGCCGAGAGGGTGTGCGCCTTCGGGTCACGCCAGGGTGGCGCTGATGGACCAGCAGGGCTTTCGTCATGGGCTTCCAGGCAACGCTGGCTGAGGTCAGCCCAGTGGAAACCATGACTTGGGGTGAGTGAGGGATCTTGGGAAGAGGGCAGTCCTGCCAGCAGCCTCGCTGGGGCACTGTGGATGTCCCCAGGGCAAACGGAGACCCTTTCCTGCTGACAGGAGGCAGGCGCCCTGGTGGGGGCGATCTGAGCCGCCTGGCACCATTTGCCACGGCTCGACTGGAAATAGAGGTGCAGCCGCACGGGAAGCAGCAGCTCAGGGATCTGGTGCGCTTCTCGGGAGCCAGGGAGACGGTAGGAGCCAGGCTGTGCCGTGCGCCCTGCTGCGCAGTTCCTTCCCCGCTGGCAGAGCCAGGAGCTGCCAGGAGGAGCCGAGCGGTGGCTCTGGAGTGAACGGGGATGTCGAGGCCAGGTGCTCAGGAGCAGCTGGCCCCTGGTAAACGCTGCCTAGGTCCCCGCTTACCCTGGGGAGGTGGAGGTGCAACATAAGGAGAAAGGGTGGGAGCGGGAGGGAGCCGACCAGGAGGCCCTGCGCCCAGCAGCTGCTCCCTGACCTGCCGTCCCCACAGAGGCCGCAGGGCACCCAGGCTCTGCTGGGCCTCCCTGGGCCATCTGCCTGGCACAGGGACCTGGGGGGTGGCGCGGGCTCTTTCCTTCCGGCCCTGCGTTCATGCTTCCTCGGCTCCAGTGTCCCTGGGTTCCTTGTGACATCACAGCTGGTTGCCATGGGGACCAGGTTGCTGTGAATGTCAGTCTGGCCCCATCAGGAGCACAGGAGCAGGTCCCAGCCAGCGAGACCAGGAAACGGGGCCCCTGTGAGGGCTGCGGACACCTCCGTCCCTCGCCCTGCACACAGACACACGGGGACACTCCGTCCCTCGCCCCAGACACCGTGGAGCCCCACAGGAGCACCCGGGCTGCCTTGTTCAGCTGAGAGCTGACAACACTCATCTGGGGACACAGAGTGCCAGCAGTGGGGGCAGGGCAGGGTCCTGGTCAACAGCAGCAGCCACTGTCCCCTGCTACTCCCCCTGGGGGAAGGTGCCACTTCCTGGGTGGTGGGGACACCCTGGCCATCCCCAGGACGACGCAGAGGTCAGGCCTCACCCTGTGACCCTCTCTGGGCCCCAGCTCTGGCTGGGCCAGGAGTGAGCTGCCCACCTGTCACGGCTGTGGCTCACCAGGGGAGTGGAGAGCCCTGAGGGGCCTCGTAGGACCCTGGCCCTGGCGGCCTCCCCTGCCCTTCCCTGCTCTCCCCAGCCTGGCGCTCCCCACGGGCCCAGAAGTGACCTCCTGCCTCTGCAGACAGCAGGCGGCCTCCCTGCCTGAGACTTGCCTTCCTAGGGTCCGTGGGAGCACTGGACGGCCGCAGGTGCTGGCATCCCTCTTCCCCGTCCCCCATCACACTCCCAGGCGCCACCTCCTGCCCCACAGGCTGGGGTCTGCACACCGGCTCTTTTCTCCCCTGCTGGCTCCCTCAGGACCCCAGGGTCGGAGCTCCTGCAGCCTGGGTGGGTGACTGAGGCTGACTAACACCCCCCACCCCCCCCACCTGTCCCTCCTGGGAGGACCAGCAGGAGCCCCTGCCCACTGTGGGTCAGGACCTGAGATGGACACTCCGCTCCCATTATTCCATTGCCTGAGAAGTAAGACGACCTGCCTGAGGTCACATGGTGACGACATGGTGACCACTGGCAGCATTCGCAAAGCATTTTCCCTTTTCTGAGCTTCCTGCTGACGCGCTCCACACACAGCTCCCCTCTGTAGAGGGCAAGTTCAGAGCATGGACTCAGGAGCCAAGCTGCCTGGGTTTGAGCCCTGCCTCGGCCTCTTACTAGCTGTGTGACCTTGGGCAAGTTACTTACTCTCTCTGTGCCTCAGAGTCTAGTTTGTAAAATAAGATAGTAGCCATGCTTCCTTCACCTGGTCATCTTCATCGTGAAGATAATACAGATGCTGCGTGATTTCATTTCAATACCAATGGGAACAAATGTCAGGAAAGAGCAGTAAAGAGAGCCTCACAGCAACCCCGTGGGTAGAGAACGACTATTGGTCACATCTTATGAAGTAAACAGGCTCAGAGAGGTGGGTTAACATCTCTGAGGTCACACAGCTTATGCCTGGCAGGGCTGGGATGTAAGCCTGGGGGACCTTCCTGCCTGTCCATCCTGACAGAGGCTGGGAAGGGTGTTGTCCATAGCAATCAGGAAGCAGGAAGGAGCACTGCCCATCTCAGAAGCCAGGCTCGACTGAGGCCTGGGCAGGGCAGGTGGCTGGTGGAGGAGGGAGGGGAAGGGGCGCCTGGCTGAGCATCTCCAGGACCCAGCACCCCAAATCCCTGCTTCTGCGACTCTCAGGAGCCGTGGCTCAACTGCCTGACACCAACACCCCACGCTTCCCGCCTCAGGACCCCAGCCCTGGAAAGCCCGAGTTCCTTGGGGGCTGGTGAAGCCCTCAGAGCCCTGGGCGTTGCTGTGTGTGCCCACCTGCTCCTCAACACCGCCCAGGGACACAGGAGGAGGAGGCTCTTTTCACTCACTCCACCCGCTGGGTGATGCCAGACAAATCACTTGCCCTCTCTGAGCTTCCTCTGTAAACAGGAGAATCATGGCTCCCACCTTTTGCTGCCATTTCTGTGGGGTGAGGTCACTTGTGTGGCATGGATTACTCCCCCTACCCCGACCCAGTGTGCTCCATAAATGGAGCTCTCGGCTCCAACTCTGGGCCCCGGTCAAGCCACTTGACCTCACTGGACCTGTTTGGCGAGGAAGCTGTGGGGGGGGGGAGTGGAGGCCGGCTCCCAGCACTGTCGGGATTCAGGATGTGGACGACCCCTGCCCAGGGACCGCAGCTGAGCCCTGTCTCCCAGGGAGAGGTGCCTGTGGGCGCGGGGTGTGGCCTGGCGTGGAGTCCAGAGGCCCGGGTGGGTGTCCGCTGCCTGCAGGCCTCCTGGGACCGGGCGGCCTGAAGCTATGACGGAGGGCAGGGGCCGGCAGGGTTCCTTGGAACCACTTTGGGAATTGCGGCCAGGCTCGGCTCAGTGGGCGCCAAGGGAAAGGGGTCAGTCCACGTCTGGGGGCCCTGACCTCCTGAGGCCAGCAGGTGGTGGCAGCCAGAGGGAGCAGGGACCCGGGCAGGGGTGGGGCAGCAGGGCCTGACTGGGGTCCCCTGTTTTCCCACCAAGCGCCTGTCCTACACACGTGTCCCCTTCACACCTAGCCAGGTCCCCAGGACCCCGCCCCGTGGACCCTCCCTCGCCGCCAGCATCGGGCCTGCTGGGGGGCTCTGCAAACACCCCCCAACACAGCCACTGCCACCAGGTGCCCAAGTGACCTGAGGACGGCGGACCTCCCTGGGCGAGCTGAGGGTGCTGGGCAGCCACCAGAGCGACCTGGGGACACAGATGCCTCTCGAGGGGCTCCCTTAGCAGGGGACGTTTGGAGGCCCGGGGAAGCCAGGCGGCTTCTAATCTAGCAGGAGCCTGGGGACACTATGGCGATGGCGGAAATCCCCTTCCTGCGCACCCGCCTAGCTGGGTGTCTTGGATGGGGGAGGGGGTGATGGCGGTGACAGTGACAGTGAGCGTGAGGATGCAGGTGACAAAAGGAGAAGCTAAATGGCCCTCCCCACACAGGGGGATGTGGAGCGTGTGTCTGTCCGTCTGTCCAGGAGAGAGAGGACTGAAGCACGTGAGGCTGGGAGATGCTCCCAGGAAGAAGAGAGGAGAAGAAGGGACCCTGTCCGTCACCGGAGGGGCCAGCAGAGACAAAATTGCCCGGGGAGGGCGGCGGCCGGCTCCTGGCGGCTGCTTTACCGCGGGCCTCAGAGCTTCAGAGAGGAGCCGCCTGGGCTTGGGGAGCCTGGGCCCCGGGCGCAGAGGTGGGGGGCAGTGGCTGCTCTGCCGAGCCCAGGCCACACCCAGGGCCAGGGCTGGTGGACATGGCTTCCTGGGCCCCGGCCCCCGGGCTGGGCGGCCCCCGCGGGGCCTGGGCTGTTGGTTTCTGGGCTGGTTTCATTTAACAGGGCGGCTGGAGTGGCGACCTGTCCTCGCCGGTCAGCCTTGGGTCTCCCTCAGCTCCTGGTGTCCTCTCCACGCAGGCCCTGCCCCCCAACCCCAGGCCCCAAGTGCCCAGCAGGGAGCCAGCAGCTGTGGGTCCCCTCCCGGGGCCTCCGTTGATTCTGGAATCTTCCATCTGGGCAGGGATGCCCCGGGACGGAGGCACACTTGGGAGGGGGGGCAGCACTTACAGGACATCCCGGGGACTCCTGGGAGCAGGGGGGGAGTCCCCGGGGTCCTGCTCCCAGCCACAGGGCACCCCTGGGGGGGCCTCGGGAAGGAGAGGCGCCTGCAGCCCCCGCTCCTGAGAGGTGACCAGGGTGGGGGGACAGGGGTCTGCTCCTCTAGACCTCACAGTCTCCCACGGAGGTCACGCCTCGGGTTGCTGGGACCCATGGCCAGGCCATCATCTCTGGTGTCCGTCTCTCTGCACCCAAAGTCAAAGGGACTCGGGTGGCCATGGGGACGGGCAGAGGGGATCCGTTTCCTTCCTCTTTCCAGCCTCAAGGGGCGGCCTGCAGTCCTGGTCCACGGCCCTCCCACCCCTGACCTCTCACCTCATCACCCGGACCCCCTGGACGCCCAGCCCTGCCTTGGCCTGCAGAGCAAGGGGGTGCTGCCCACCCAGCGCTGCCCTGGGGCCACCTGCACAGGAGTCCCCGCTTCTCAAGAGCTGACCCTCCCACTGGGAAACGCCCACCTCCCCACAAGGACCCGGGTGCAGGGGCATGACCGCACGGTGCCTCGGTCTCTGATCCCCAGGTCTGGGGTCCCCAGCCGCCCACTCAGCCTCAAACTTCCCAGAGGGATTTGTTGGGGGGCCTGGGAGGGGCTCTGGGAGGGTCTGAGCCCTGTGCCTCTAATTGTTCTGCACACAGCTGTCCTCGCCCAGGGTCCCCAGGGCCGCTCAGCCAGCCGCCTGCTGGCCAGCCCTTTCTTCCTACTTCCACGGTCCTTTGTTCCAGAAATGGACTTTGAAGCGCCTTCCGCCTTCTGGCTGTTTGCTTTGAATTTCCCCGGCAGCTCCCGTGCCCCAGATGCGGGCAGTTCAGCCTGGAGAGAACAGACGCTCGTCCAGGGCCCTGGACAGGGGGAGGGCCTGCTCTTCCTGGGTGGGGGGACATAGGACAAGGCAGGCAGTCCCAGGCCTCTCCAGAAGACCCACCTCAGGTGCACCCTGGGGTCTAGTGTCCCTTGTCCTCTGGCTTGGGGGCTCCAGTCAATAGAAGGCAGTGCTGGCAGGAGAGAGAAGGCTTTTACTCCCCCGTCCTTGGCCCTTCAGACCTAAGGGTCAGTAGAGTTTCTGTCCATTTTCTGTTGCCATAACTGAATGCCACAGGCTGGTTAATTTACAAAGAACAGAGGTTTGTTTAGCTTACGGCTCTGGAGGCCTGTAAGTCCGGCAGCAGGGCGCCGGCATCTGCCTGCCATCTGGGGAGGGTCTTCCTGCGGCATCATGACATGGACAGGGAGCGCGCTAGCTGAGGTCTCTCACCAAGACTGTCCTCCAACTCGAGATTGTCCTGCCTCAGCCTCTGGAGGCCACGGCAGCTGGCTTCTCTTCTCCTCATGAAGCCACTCATGCCCCAGGAGGCCCCATCCCCAGGACACCCCAAAGATGCCACCTCCGTGCACCACGCCCTGTGAACTTGGGGGTGAAGTTTCCAACGTGGCCTTTGGAGGGCCATGTTCAGGTCAGGGCAGTCCCCCGGGGGCCCTGCGTCCCTTCCCCCACAGGACGCACGGAACGAGGCCCTCAAGATGTCCCTGCCCTCACCCCTGGCCCTGAGTGCATGGCCCTATGTAGCAAAAGGGGCACTGAGATGTGATTTGACTGCGGTGACCCCAGGGAGCGGGGAGGCCAAGGTCCTGCACTCGCAGCGGCAGAGGCTGGAGGGGTGTGTCAGGAGCAAGCAGAGCCGGCGCCTGCTTCAGGGGACAGGCCAGGCCTGGACTCTCCCCTCGCCTCCAGGAGGGGCCTGCTCTGCCGACACCTCGATTTCAGCCCTTGGCCCCCACACCCTCAGGGAATCAGCTGTTGTTTTGAGCCCTGGAGTGTGAGGTTTTTGCAGCAGTGGTGGGGACCGGGTGTCACTTCTGCCAACGTCCTCCTAATTAGAGTCTCTGCAGCTGAGCCCCAGGGCGTGCCTGCCGCTTCCTGCCGGGTCGCTGACAAGTACAACTGCTGATATGTGTCAGAAGTGTCTCTCCTGACACCCTGGGCCCAGGGAAGAGGGGACTGAGGCCACAGGGCCCTGGTAAGCAGGGGCAGCCGGGCCAGGCTCAGACCTGGACCCACCGGGGGCTGCGGCCTCTCGCTGCCAGGGAATGGGGTCCTGGGGCGGAAGCAGGGGCCCCCAGGCCAGCAGAGCCAAGCTGGGTGGGGCGAGGGAGGCCACCAGCTCAGGGGCCTGGGCACCTCACGTCTGGCTTCCAAGGGGCTCAGAACACGCCCGGGTGTTTTCCAAGGTTCTGCGGAACCAGGGCCAGAGCCAGGGCGGCACTCACAGCCTGAGTTGCTGATTCCCTCGGTTTCCTCATCTGTCAGATGGGAAAATGCACCCAGGGCCCAGGGTGGGGTCGGGAACATTAAAACACGACCTTGAAGACTTCCAGGGACGGACCTCACACCCTCTCAAGGGCATTTTGAACGCACGGCTCGGGGGATCTTGGGACTCCGTCAGCCTCTGTTTTCCGGGTTATCTTTTGCCTCTTGCTGTGTCTCTAGCTGACTGCCAAGGTGTGGACAGGCCCTCTCTGTGGAGGGGACTCCAGAGGAAGCACGTCGCTAGAGCGTGAGGACAATCTGGGCCGTAGCAGTATGCCCCCCGTGGTGGTCTGAACCCAGGGACTCGTTTCTGGTGGTTCTGGAGGCCGGAGTCCACCGGACTCCACCCTCAGGACCAAATTACATCCAAAGGCCCCAGCCTCCCGGCACCACCCCTCCGCCAGGGGCGCCTTATGAACCCGGGGGACACAGACATGGGTCCCTGCCCTGGCTGTCCTCCCACCACAGGATGGGAACTGCTGGCCCCAGGGGACCACCCTCAGGGGCAGCCGTGGAATCCTCCTCCACACTGAGCCCCACGCGGCCACTCCGTTCCCTGGGAGTCACTGGACGAAGCGGGGCTCCTGCGGGGCAGCCTGGCCGATGGGCGGCTTCTCAGATCTGCTCCCCTGCCAGCGTCCTCACAGTGGGCTCCCTGTGTCCCTGCGGCCTGCTGAGTGGCCCCCTCCTTCACCTCACCCGCCGCCCGAATGCCACAGCCCGTCTCCAGGGTGGTGTGCAGCCTCCTCCCCTCTCCACCTTTCTGTGTATCCAAAGCCCCCCCTTGAACAGCGCCCCCATCCGCCCCAGGGCTCCCCCTGCTGCACACACTGACAGGCTGGCGGCCTGCTGAACCCCAGAGTCACGCGGGGCTGCTGGAGCCTGCGCACCCTCAGAGACCCCGATTATTTAATTGGTCTGGGGCTCCCTGGGCCCTGGATGAGTCTCCTGTGCAGCTGCGGCTGCGGCCCTGCTCAGCACCCAGGGAACTTCCCACGTGCCGTCGGCTGATGCTGTGGCAGGACCTTCCTGCAAAGTGCTTTTATGGATTCGTTTATTCGGCGTCCGCACTTAGGAAGAGTTGATGCGCTGAATCAGAGCGTTATGGGGGGCGGGGGCACCACGCTGAGTTCTACTTCATCTCATTAAATCTTCATGGCGCTCTGTGAAGTGGGTCTCCTTATAATCCTGGGTTTCTGGGAAATCGAGGCTCAATGTCTGAAGCCAGCCAGGAGTGATACCAGTGACCTGGGAGGCTGAGGCAGGAGGATTGTGCGTTTGAGGCCAGCCTCGGCAATTTAGCAAGGCCCTTAGCAACTTAGCAAGACGTCCCGAAATTGAAACTAATAATAGCAGGAAAGGGGGTGCTGGGATGTGGCTTAATGGCAGAGCACCCCTGGGTCAATCCCTTGTACCATTAAAAAAAAAAGTGCTGAGGTCCATACATTTGCACAGCTGGTCAGCGGCAGGGATTTGAGGCCGGGCCTCCCAGGCAGCCCTCTCCGTGCAGCTTCCCCTGCTCTTGTAGACACGTCCTGCTCATCCTCAAATCCCAGCTCCAGGGCTCCCCACTGAATCCTAGACACATTCTCATGGCCACAGAGCTCTCTTGGGAAGTAATGATGCCATTTTTATTTATTTAGGTCATGATTCACTTAGTAACTCTGCTCAGTTTTTACTGAACCTCCAGTTTTTACTGCATTTGGGGGGCTTGCTTAGCGCACTGTCGGGCAGATGTTGGTACTGCTCCATTTTGTGTTACTATGACAAAACACCTGAGGCAGGCTAACTTCATAAAGAGGTTTATTTTGGTTCACTCTTCTGGAGGTCCAGGGTCCAGAGAGGAGACAAGAAGGACAGAGTCAGAGCCTAAATGCCAATTCTGGCTTTGTACCCAGCAGCCAGCCACTGACTGGGCCGACGGGAGACCTCTCGCTGCTTCTCCAGCAGCAGAGCTCCCAAGCAGAGGACAGAGGCTACCAATGCGACTTTCTGGCTGTGTGATCTGGGGCAAATGTCCACCTCTCTGAGCCTCACCTCTAAAATAGAGACGGCAGTGGTCACTTAAGGTAGAAGAGTGTGGATTCAGGGAGCTCGTAAACGGGAATGTCCGGCCAACAGCGGGAACCCGTCAACAGTGAGGAGGGAGCAGGGAAACCCGCTCCGAGCTCCCTGGGCCTGGAGCTGACACTGGGGTTCGGTCTACGGCAACCGACCGGCTCCCCCTGCCTCCTGCGCCCACCCAGCTCCACAGGCCCTGGTGGTGAGGGGAGGGCAGCTAGGGCCAGTCAGGTGGGAAGCAGCCCAGGCTGGGCCCGGGAGCCAGCCTCCCTGGAAGCCGACTCCTCCCAGATGGGCCTCCCAGACGGGCCTCCCAGACGGGCCTTCCGAAGGCTCACGCTGCGGTGAGGAGCCCATGGGGGAGGCCGCGTGAGTCCAGGCCAGCTGATGGTCAGACCGGGAGGCGCAGAGGGCAGAGCGCCACAGGCCAGGGGTCTCTGGGAGGCCCTCTCTCCTGCCATCCAAAGCCACACCGCCCTCCAGCTGTCACCCCAGGACTCTACTCCTGGCCTCCAGCCTCCTTAAAGAGCTGAGAAAGGACCATGAATTTGAACGGGGAAACCGGCCCCCTCCCTCCTGAGGCTCAGCTCTTCTTCAGGTGGGGAGCCACCGTCACCAGCGGCACCTGTGACCGTCACCCAGCAGGGACCTCGGGGGTTTTTTTTCTTTTTTCTTTTTTTTTGGTACCAAGGATTGAACCCAGGGACACTCGACCGCTGAGCCACACCCCAGCCCTATTTTGTATTTTATTAGAGTCAGGGTCTCACTGAGCTGCTTCGTACCTTGCTTTACTGAGGCTGGCTTTGAACTTGAGGTCCTCCTGCCTCAGCCTCCCCAGCCACTGGTGTTACAGGCGTGTGCCTCCGCGCCGGCCTGGGGTTTTCATAGGACCTTCTGCTGGTGGCCAACGGGAACCCTAGTCAAACCCAGGGACGGCTGGCCTCAAAGGTCAGGCCCAGCCTGGTGCCACCTTCAGTTCCAACTGCTGTCACCTCCTGTCCACAGCTCAGGCCAACACTCATCCTCCACTGTCCAGATACGGGCAGTGGTGGGCCGTGAACACACGCAAACTCACTTGACCTTCACGATGCACCTATGAGGAGGACACCCGTCACCCCCGTCACAGCAAGACAGAGCGGGCAAGGCAGTGGCCTCGGGGTTTGGACAGAGGCCTTCCTGGCTCTGGGGCCGGGGCTCCTAGCTGCCCTGGATGAGAGGTTTCTGCAGAGTCACCTGCCGATGCCCCTCAGAGCATCCCTTCCCGGGGGCTGAGAGCCGCAGCGCTGGCCGCTGGCCCCCTGAGCGGAGGGAGCCCAGGAGCGCGGGCACCACTCGGTGCCGCTGGAGGTGCGCCCTGGCCACCCCCTCCACTGGAACTCAGTGGGAATCTACCTGTTTCCAGGTCCCAGGTGACTCCCGAGCACAGTGCCACTTGTAGAGTCCGACTGCACCCCACTTGGGCACGAGGACCTGCCCCAGGGAGCCTGCACCCCGAGGGGGAGCAGACAGAATGGCGGGATGAGTTGGTCTCCATGGCGACGTGGTCTGTGAAGGGCATCAGGGCAGCATGCCCTGGGGGCCCCGGGGGCAGACCTTCAGGAGGCGTGGCCGGGCGGGGCCCCTGAGCCATCCAGGGAGCTGAGGCCTGAGCGGTGACCAGGAGCCGGTCCTTTAACAACCAGCGGAGCCGCCTGGCCACAGGGCTGGGAGGGCGCTGGGCACAAGTCCCCCTGCAGGGCATCGGCCACGGCCCAGATGGCGCAGGAGCTGGGAGGTGCCCCGTGAGTGGGGGACGGCCAGGACAGGACTGGGTGATGGAGGAGGGGACACAGGGGCACCCGGCTCGGCCCCAGGGAGCGCCAGGCGGAGTGGAGACAGAGGCCAGAGCTGCTGTCGAGGAGGGACAGAGGCGAGGCACGGCAGGACGTGGGCACGTGGCAGTGGCGCCGCACGGTGAGCTTGGTCCCTCTGTCACACCCCACACCCCACGCCCCTGAGGGACACCAGACACCTGGCCTGGGGCTGCCCTGTCCCTCTCCCCACCTGGGCACAGGGAGAGCGCCAGCCCCCGGGATCAGGGGGCGACATTGATAAACCCTCCAGCTGCTTGGCGTCCAGGGCTGCTGTGATGCCATCCTGGGTCCTGGCCCTCCGAGGCCGCAAGAGGCCAGGTTCAGAGGCAGCAGAGCTCTGTGGCTGGGCTGGGGAGGAGCCCTGGGGGCACACGTCTGATGGAGGACGAGATTCAGTCCTGTACGGGGTCAGAGTGGGCGGCACACAGGAGTGAGTCCGGAGCGAACCAGGGACAGGGGCCAGCCGCTTGGCCTGCAGCAGGAAGGCGGTCAGGGTCAGCGTGGCCAGCAGGCAGGGGGGCCCAGGGTGGGGCTCTGGGGTGGGTTGGAACAAGTGGGAGCCGTGGCAGGTCCTATCCTGACCGCAGGCTCTGAGCCACTGAGGAGCCACTGGGCCCTGGGACCTCGGTGCCAGCAGCAGAAGGCCGGGCCTTGGCCTTGGTTCTAGCCAGGCCTGGAGCCACCCGTCCCAGAATTAGGTCACATCCCGAGGCCAGAGCTTACTCCTCAGGGCACAGGCTGCCAGGCAGGAAGTGAGACTCCACGACAGGGGACCCCCAGGGCCGGTGGGGACCCCTGGTGACAACAGCTGGGGGTTCAGGTTTCAGCTGACTGTGACCTCCGCGGGACCCCTGCCAACAGCAGAGTCCTTCCCTGGCCCGCTGTCGAGGAAAGCCAGAGAGCGCTCTCCTGGCCTGCGGCCAGCTGGACTGGGCCCTGACAAGGACACTGGCACTGCCTGAGGCCAGCCTTCGGGCCCAGGGAGGACAGCGCACAGGCCGGGAGCCAGGAGCGCTCACCAGGCAGAACGGTGACCTCCTGAGGTCCCTTCCCCTTGGGGTCCTCGAGGGTCCCTCATCTGTAAAACGGGGTGACCACGGTTTGCTACTTGTCTGAGAAAGCCGAGATCCCCCGTTGTTATTCAGTTGGTCAGGGCACTTGTCCCCTTCCGGGGTTCACACTGGTCCCTGCCCTCGGGGGAGAACAGGCACATGTCACCTGGGACACAGGAGGCGTTCAGCACACAGGTTGTCAAGGGACCAAGTGACTGGGAGGTGGCGCAGGTGAAAGACTTGGGCGATTGCAAAATGCAAATAATCCAGGGGACAGTCCGAGGCCCTCACGTCACCTGACGTGGCCCAGCCTGCGTGGCAAAGGATGCCCGGGGGCCCCGTGGACAAGGACTTCCCACTGGGGAGGTGGCAGGCTTGATGACACGTCTTTCTACCTTGGAAAATCCACCGGGCAGTCCAGTGGAGACACTTGCCAAAAGACCGTGGAGGCCAGGGTCAGGTGCAGACTCATCCCCGACCCGTTGGCCATCAGGGTTCATGGCTGTTTGAAAAAGGATCTCGTGGGTCACAGCAACCAGAGCCGAAGGACATGTGGGAATCGGCTGCCCAGGCCGGGCTGAGGCTGAAGAACCGAGGGACCTCCGACACTCGACGGCAGGGAACAGAAGTGTGGATTAAATGGGGACACGTACGAGTCTCCAGGAGGACACGTACGTGTCCCCACATGTGACGATGCCAGTGTCTTATCAGCACACAGAGCGACGGCCCCAGGGACAGCACACAGGGCCGTGGAGGTTTGCGGAAGAGAAACTGCTCAGGAGTCGCTGAGAGAATGTAGAACGAGCATGAACGAGGGTGGGGGTGGCAGTGGCAGGCACGGGCCCCAGCACACAGTAGGACCACCCCAACATCAGCGATGGCAATAATAGTAATGGTGAAAGAGTGACCCAGGGGTCTGTCCTGCTCCGGAGGTGACAATGATGAGCGCTTCGGCCTTGCCTGGGAATTCCGGCCCTGTGACTCCGGGAATCAATGACACTGGGTGACGTGCCTTTCTGTTGGGTGTCGTGGCTCCTCCTGTCGGCTCCGTGGGAACCTGGCTTTCCCGGGTGCTGGTTCCACTTTGCCTCACGGCTCCAGCTGGGAGCCTCGGCCATCTGCCTGACCTCTCTTGCACGTCCGGGGCTTGAAGTGGCCAGGGACTGACATGGGCAGAGGCACAAGTGGCCCTTCGCAGGGTGCCCACAGTCATGCTCAGAAGGTGGCTTCTTTATTCACTAGGAACAATCAGAAGTGACTGAGCAGTCGCTCACTGGTTCTGGGCCGAGGAGGAGCAGCTGAGCATCCTCGGTGGCTCGGTCCAGGTCCAGGGCACCGTGCTGGGGACAGGTGGGAGGCGGGGCCTGTGGACCTTGGACGGCTGCCTCTGCCCGCAGCTCGCAGCGCCTGGTTCTGTGGTGTTCTCAGGGCTGCTCTTCCTGGGGGTTCAGAAGGCCACCCTGCAAGCCACTCTCGAGGTCAGGCTTGTGACATCAACATCGGGCCACCAAAAGCTGCCCACCAAACACCATCGTCTGGGGAGGGCCTCTGCCCCGGGCCTGGTATTTTTCCACTGGCCGGTCCTTGCCTGGGACCCCCCACCCTTTCCCCCCACCCTCTCCCCACCCCCCTCCCCACTCCCCCCCCACTTCCCCCTCTCCCCCCCCACTTCCCCCTCTCCCCCCTCCCCATCCCCCCATCCCCCCTGCCCTGCGTGGCCTCTGACACCTGCCGGGTGCTCAGCTGGCAGAACAATATTTTCCCAAACACAATCTCCACGCAATCCAGGGCAAAGCCGGTGGGGGTGTTGACCTTGGGACAGTTTGCAGGGAGTGGAGCAGAGAGCATGTGAGGTCTCCAGTGTCGAGTGAGCACAGATGGTGCCACCCAGGTTCTGCAGGGGCTGTCATCACACTGTCCCCTCCAATGAGGAGGGGGACCAGTGGGGACCAGTGTCCTGGTGTTCTGAGTGGGAGGGGGAGGGAGGGGCAGGGAGTCCTGAGGCCGCCGCTCCCTTCCCCGGGGCAAAGCCAGGGCTCCGTCTTCCTGTGTCCCCGTGAGGACACCATCAGCCTGAGACGCCCTGGCACGGAGAGGAGGGCGCTGGGCAGGGAGCTCTGGACCTGGACAGAGTGGAAGCCCAGGACAGCTGGCCTCCCTGGGGGTCACTAGAGCCTCCCCTCGGGTTGTCACCACCAGGCCCACCCTCAAGCTGTCACTTGTCCGGGGTCACTTAGACACCCAAGGCACCCGTTCCTGGGCATTGGAGACGGAGCTCGGAGACTGAGCGGGCAGATGGGGCCACCTGGTCAACGGCCTCCCTCCCCACGGCCCTCTGGGGGCCTTCCCAGCCAGGCTGTCACCGCCAGTCACCCCACATTCCTACACAGCTACTGTCCTTCTTTGCCTCACTTCCCACATCGGCTCGTCACCTGGTCTCTGTGTCTGGGCTCCGGAGGGCGCAAACAAGCCGCCCAGGCCAGGGGTGCCCAGCGCTCGGGGTGGGGCGCCCTGCCCACTCCAGGCCCCACATCCACATGCTCGCTGTCTCCGGGAGAAGAGCGCCATCTCCCATCACGAGCTCTCTCAGTGACAACAAGGCTCCGTGTGTCTTGCTTCTTGATTGGTTCAGAACTTAGGGGACAGGAGAGATTTTTATGGGGTCCCCTCAAAAACACCAAGACTAACACCTTGGTAGCACTGTCAAAGAATATTCCTATTCAGAACTTTCTGGACCCGTCCCTTGGTTATTATTAGCCCTACTTCACCAAAAAAGAATTAAGATGCAGGCTGTGAGGGGACCGGCCCAAGGTCAGGGTCCTGGCTGCTTCCTCTTGCTGAGTTTGAGTCCCTGTCACAATGCAGTTCTACTGTTTACAGCAATCAATCGAGACGTGGTGGCACCCATGGGGGAGAGACACCAAGACCAGCCCTCTTACGGGGTGGTGGCTATAAACGGCGGCACAGGGAATTTCCTCATGACACTTCATACAAGGACCCATCAACCCCTCCCCAAACGAGATCTGGAAACCTGGCGGACTCCCCAGCTCTGCGGTTTAACTGACGGCGCTGCACCCAGCGTTTCCTGGTTGGACGATGTACTATGGCTGTGCAAGACGGCGGCGATGGGGACAGCTGGACCGCAGGAGGACACGAGAACCCTGTGTCCTAATCTGTAACTTCCTGCCAGTGTTTATTTCAAAGTGAAATGTTCAAGAAACTCAGCTACCACCTATAGATAGGTGTCGATTTTAATTCTGAGAAAGCAAATGGATCTCGGCTCCCCGCCAGTCACCATCCATGGACAGGCTTCTCTGGATCCCAGGGCCCAGTGCTGGGGATCCGGGAGCCCCCTGGAGAAGAGAGCTGGGATCGATGAGTGATGTCTGCCGAGGACTCCAGGAATGGCATGGGGTGGGGAGCGTGGGGCAGCCACATGCCATCTGTGCCCTGGATTCTTGGCAGCTCGGCATGAGCCACAGCCCGGAGAAGAGGAAAACAGCCACCTGAAGGAGGGAGGGGGAAGGAGAAGAGCAGAAGAGGGCGGCCCCCACCAGGCACTCCCACGAGGTCAAGTGGAAGAACAGGAAATGTGAACCCGGTGGCTTCTCACGCTGGGGATGGATTGGCAGACAGCGGGAGCGAGATGGAAAATGTTCTGTTTATCAACTGGAGTGGGGGTTTCACCAGCATGAACATGTTTAAAGAATTATTGACTTGTATTTGAAGATCTGTGCATTTTAGTACCTATAAATTAGAACTTGATAACTTTTTTTTTTTTTAAGAGGGAGACAGGGAAGACTCAGTAAAGAAAACCAGTTCTGTTAATGAAGTGTGACCTGGAACTCCGGATTCTGGAACTCCTGATCCTATCTGGGAGGGACTTCCTCTTGGAGGGTGGGGGCAGGAGCCCGGGAGATTGGGGCTGCTGGGGGTGAAGTCCCAGCTCTGCCCCTTACTCGTGGGGAGCCCTCGGGCCACTGGTGGAATCTTCCTGCTTCACTTTTCTCAGCTGTGAAAAGAGGGTAGCAATGGCCCCTCCCTCGTAGGACTTGTGAGAGTTGAATGGTTAACTCTGCGAAGAGCTCAGAAGGGACACAGCACCTGCTCAGTAGATGGCAGGCACTCTTACTGGGTGGTGACCCTTTATTGTTCTCTCTTTGAGTCCCCTGGCTGATAGCTGTTTCCCCTGGCCGTTCTGGTGCCCACGTGAACCACTCCTCCTGCAGCACAGCTGGACTCACAGGACACTGCAGGACACCCAGCTCTCCAGGACACAGGGAGACGGACGACACTCTCTGGCTGCCCTGGGTAGATTCTGAACCCCGCAGAGCGAGCCCTGTCCCTGGCCTCGTCCTCCACTGCCCTCGGGGACTCCTGCATGCCCGCTCCTGGGCTCTGTCGCAGGCGCAGGGCGGACCTCCAGGTGGACCATGCCGTCTCTACCCACCCACCATCTCCCCTGTCCTCGCCTTCCACCTCTGTCCTTTCCTCCTGGGTCCTGCTCTGGGACCACAGGTTTGCCCAGGCCAGTGCCCTCAGAAGAGGCCCCTCCCCACCCTATTGTGGGGACTTAGCCCCCAGCCAGGGTCTCGAAGAGAGTGGCACAGGGTGGGGGGCTGTGCAGAGAGTAGTGGCACGGGGTGGGGGGCAACTTGGGGGTGCTCACAGAGCCCTCCCCATGGAAGGAGCAACAGAAGTGGGCGGCCTAGGGCCAGCAGGGGCTCAGAGAGGCTGCAGGCTCCAGGCTGAGACAGGGCCAGGGCTGTCCTGCTCCCTGGCTGCCTCTGGCTGCCTGGGGCTCAACAGCCCCAGAGGTGTCCCGAGAGTCGTCCACTGGGAAGCTCCCGTCCACGCAGGCTTGGGGAGAACCAAGAAACAGGAAAGGCAGTGTGCAGGCTTGGGGCAGCCAGGGCTCGAATGGGGGAAATGTGTTCTTCATTCCATCTGTCCATCCGTCCATCTGTCCATCCATCCGTCCAATAACTTTCTGTGCCCTTTCCTTACCAGGCGTGGAAGGTGTTCAGGTAAACACAAAATCCAAGCTCCAGGGCCTCGTTTTCTATTTCAAACAAGATCCAAACAAGAAATCACACAATTGCAGCATCTGTGACAGCAGGGCAGGGCACTGGGTGCCCAAAGGAGGGACAGTGGACCACCACGCCTGGTACTTCAGGAGGCGAACCTGCCTCCTCAAGGGTCAGCTGAGGCTGGCCAGATGTGGCACAGGTGGCTGTTGTCCCCCAAGGCCAGGCTGGCTCCTGTGGTTTGGAGTGGTCCCTGGAAAGGGGTCCCATCTCCCAGCCTCCCTCTCCTCGCTGGCAGGGTCTGGGGATGGCATCTCGTAGGTTGGCGGTGGGTGGGAGATGTGCCAGCCACGGCTGGGCGGGGCTGCTACGGAGCAGGCGCCTTCTTCAGAGCTCCCTCCTGATCTGGAGGCCGGCCACCTGGGAGTGGCAGAGGCACAGGATGGAGGGAGCCTGGGTCCCCAGCGCAGGAGGGAGAGCAGCCCGCAGGGCAGGAACGCCTGCTTGGTGCTGCTGGGAGAACCATCAATAAACCTGTTATCTTAAGCCACAGATGTCTGGAATTTATTTGGTACAGTGCCCAGCGTTTCCTTAAAGAACTCACCCATGAAGGGACAGAGGAGGGAGGAGTCTGGTCCTCGGAATCCACAGGGCAGGAGCCCAGGGAGAGGAGAGAGGGAGGGAGAGGAGAGGAGGGAGGGAGAGGAGAGAGGGAGGGAGAGGAGAGAGGGAGGGAGAGGAGAGAGGGAGGGAGAGGAGAGAGGGAGGGAGAGGAGAGAGGGAGGGAGAGGAGAGAGGGAGAGGAGAGAGGGAGGGAGAGGAGAGGGGGAGGGAGAGGAGAGAGGGAGGGAGAGGAGGGAGGGAGGGAGAGGAGAGAGGGAGGGAGAGGAGAGGGGGAGGGAGAGGAGAGGGGGAGGGAGAGGAGAGGGGGAGGGAGAGGAGAGAGGGAGGGAGAGGAGAGAGGGAGGGAGAGGAGAGAGGGAGGGAGAGGAGAGAGGGAGGGAGAGGAGAGGGGGAGGGAGAGGAGAGAGGGAGGGAGAGGAGAGAGGGAGGGAGAGGAGAGGGGGAGGGAGAGGAGAGAGGGAGGGAGAGGAGGGAGGGAGGGAGAGGAGAGAGGGAGGGAGAGGAGGGAGGGAGGGAGAGGAGGGAGGGAGAGGAGAGAGGGAGGGAGAGGAGAGAGGGAGGAAGCGGCCAGGCCCCACCAGCCTTGCGGGGCACCTGGGAGTCCATCCCAAGAGACCCCAGTATGCACCCCGTGCCATCGGTTCCAGAAATCATAGGTGACTCTCCCCCGATGGCCTGATCAAGGTCCCCTGTGGGTGAGCAGCAGAGCTGGACTTCACCTAGGGTCTTGCACCCCCAAGCACTCAGCCCCATGCTTTCTACACGATGTCACACCTCAAAGAAGCGATGACATTCATGTCCCAAGACATTGGTGGGAGTCTGCTGATGTGACTCATCTTCTGGGACTGGCCACCCACCACGAAGGCGTCTTCCCATCACCCCTCTCCAGCAGCCGTGGTCATGGTCACTTCCACCTGCCAGGCTCTGCAGCCCCAGGAAAGCCAGGTTCTGCTGGCTCTGGTCCCACCTGTGGGGACCCTGAAGAAGCCGGTCACCCGTAGGTGATGCTCTGGTAGGAAGCAGACCTTGCCCAGCCAGCTGCTCCCCCCGCAGCTCTGGGGCTGGGTGAAGGGGCCAGGAGGGCCCTCGCAGCCCAGCCCCATCCTGCACCCTCGGGGCGCTGGGAGCAGACACCACCCTGCTCCCCGGGATCCTCCTCTCAGCAGGCAGCATCTGTGACAGGGCAGGAGAGGCTGGGGGCTGGCTAAGACCCCACCCCTCTCCATCACATCTGCAGCCATTTCTGACACAGAATGTTCCAGACCACCTCTGTCCAGGGCCCTCCTTGGTTTTGCAGAGGTGTCTCTGATTCCACCACAGAGAAGGAGGGTGGGGTCCGGGGCAGAGCCTTGGGTACACGCCACCCACCTCTTTCCCACCCAGGGCCACTCCTGTCCCCCTGCTCTCCTCTTGGGCAGCACCGGAGGCAGGAGTCCCCTGCCCACCCAAAGTGGTCGGAAAGCCACTTCTCGGGGGCAGCCCTGGAAATTCCCAGGGGGAGACCTTGGGGTTCAGAGGCAAGAAAGAAGCTTCAGGGAGACGTGGCGCCAACGTTACAGAAAAAAAAAAATGGTGTGCTGGCTGTTTGTGTCCGTCTGTAATCATCCGTCCATCCATCCGACCATCCGTCCATCCACAGGCACGGGAGGCTCTGACGGCCTGGCCCTGCTGCCCTGTGGCCCAGGTGACCCCCCCACTGCCCCCGCCTTCTCAGCACAGGGACCAGGAAGGACCTGGGTCCCACGTGGCTTGGATTCCAGCTCCTTTTCTGTGGCTTCCAGCGTGGAACTTAATTTCAGTTTCCTCAACTGGAAAATGGAGCCAGTATTTGCTGCCTCCAGGTTTCGGCGGGGGTTTAATGAGCTGCTGAATAGGGGCCTGGAGAGCCCAGAGGCAGCCGAGGCTCCTGCCTGCATGGCTCCCGGGGCCCGGGGAGGCGACGACTGCTGGGGCAATCGGGCCACAAGGAAGCACCTCTCTGCTCTCCTTGCAGGAAGCCTGGCCCTGGTCCTTCCTGGGCTGTGACCTAATTGGGGGTTGGCCAGAGCCGGCGTCTTCCTTTTCCCTTCATTGTCTTGGAGACCTCAAGTGCACTTGGCCGGGGCTGTTTCCTCAAAAATGACACACATTCAGCCAAGAGGGCTCTGCGCATGCGCCGCAGCCCACCTCGAGCTGCCCCTCCACCCGAGACGGCCTACGGGCCACCCCGGCAGCTGCCACCTCCTGGGAGCAGCCTCCGGTGGGTGCCTCCGCTGCTGGCTTTCCCTTTGTTTCTCATCAGGCTGTTGGGATCCCAGGGCGGGGGCCCATCTTCCCCTGCAGACCGCCTGTTCCCCACCAGGCTGCAAGCCCTGATCTCCGCCATGATCCGCACCTGACCTGTCCAAGCCGGGGAGGGCGGTGCATGCCTGGACCCCGGAGGTGGAGGCAGGGGGCTGGCGAGTTCTAGGCCAGCTTGCAACTTAGCAAGGACTTGTCTTAAAATACAGTACGAAGACTGGGGTGTGGCTCAGGGTAGAGCGCCCGTCCAGTCCCCAGGACCCCACACACAGTTGTTGAATGAATAATTGGTGAAAAATTGGGAAATACTAACCCCCACCTGCCCTAAAATTCACCAAATGCCCTGAAATCACCTCCTCGTCCCATCTCCGGCTGCCTGGGTCAGGGCGGGATGACATGGACAGAGCATTCCAATGTCCCTCAGAAGGGCAGGTCTGAAGGTCGAACCCAGCTGTGTGTGAGGGGCTTCACTGCCGCTGCCCAAGGACAGGCAGGGGGATGGCTGAAGGCAGCAAGCTCCAGAGGCCACACCCAAGTTCCAATCCCCGCTCTTCCACTTTCTGGAAGTCACTTGGCCTCCCTGAGCCCCGGCTCCTCTTCCTCTTGCCTCGTGGGGCCATTTGTGAGGAAATCCACCAGGTGCAGTGCATCCTCCCCGATGGATGCCCCGAGCCGGCGCTGACCACCAGCAAGTTGCAGGAGCTTTGGGAGCCTCGTTGACCCCGCTGGTAAGATCTGTGAGGCTATCTTGGGTTCATACATGTAAACTATTAGGATCTGCGCCTGGCACTAATGACGCTCAGCAGGTGCATATCTTATACTTACTCTTTAAATTCAGGTGCATTTTATGTATAGTGAGATATACACTTAAATGCATACCTATACACATTAAAAATGGCACAAAAGTCTTTAGTGTCTAGGGAGAAGAGTCTTGTTGATTTCATGGGTAAATGTGTATATGTCCATGTAAATGTAGTGATGAGCAAGCCGTGTGGGGGCTCACGGATCCCTGTGCCTACACCCCCACCCACAGACCCCCCTCAACTCGTGAGAGTTACATCTCAGTAAACTCATCCTCAGTTGGAAATATCATAAATTCCAGATGCACTGGATACACCAAACCCACAGAACAGCTCCCTACAGAGACAGAGAAGTCGCGGCCTCCCGGCGAGGACACATGGTTACAGTGTGGGCACCGGACCTGCCCGGGGCTGGGGGTTTCTGTACCTTGGTGGGGTCGTGGGTCTCAGGATGGCGAGAGCAGACGCCCTGGCTTAGCAGTGCAGAGTCCTGTGGGCGGTTCCTGTCCCCCCTGTGAGCGCAGGGTGCCTGGGGGCCAAGGCTCACAGCGGCTGCCTGTCATCGTGGGAGAATAGTGGGCCCAGGAGAGGACCCAAGTCCCTCTCGGTGTGTTTCCCACTGAACAAGCACCACGTTCTCACCACGCTTGTTCAGTCAGATTTTTTTTTTTTCTTTTTCACGGCTGTGACTAAAAGATCTGCCCAGAAAATTGTAGAGGAGGAGAAATTTACTTGAGAGCTCAGGGTTTCAGAGGTCTTAGTCCATAGAAGACCGACTCCATTCCTGGGGCTGAAGGTGAGGCCGAGGATCATGGCGGAGGAGAGTGGCAGAGGAAGCAGCTGGCATCATGGTGATCGGGAAGCAGACAGAGAGGTCCTTAGGGGCCAGATACGAATATGTACCCCCAAGCCACACCCCAGTCCTCCAGCCACCCCCGGCCACGTCAGTCACCACTCGGTTAATCCTACCAGGGGACTAACTCACTGGTTGGGTTCAGACTCCTACAGCCCCATCGTTTCTGCTCTGAACCTTCTCACACTGTCTTACATGGGAGCTCTGGGGGACACCTCACATCGGAAACGTGACGATCCTAAACTCAGCAAAATCCTAAACCCATCCATCCTGGTCAGGGGCCATCTGCCATCTCCACCCTTGTAAACCACACGCGGATCAAGATGTAGAGCATTCTCCAGACTCCAGCAGGTCCCTTGTGTCCCCCGGCCAATCCCTGCTGACTCTTCGGTGTCAAGGGGGCGGGCGACAGGTGTGCAATGTTCACAGTGGATGAGTCGGCGTGGCCTCCTGCAACCGTCTGGTCACGGGACTCCTAACAGTGTTCGTCTTTCCCATCTGGCTTTTTGGGCCAAGTGTTTTTGAGGTTCACCCACGTCATTGGTTTCCCCCTTTTTATTGCTGAGTCTTATCCCACCACTTACATATCCCACGGCTGTTGACCATTTCCTCACTGGTGCACACGAGGGCCACTCACACTTTGGGGTCACTGGGAGAGAGCTGCTGCCAGCGTTCTTGTGTATTTCTCTTGTGGACACATTTCCATTTCTCTTGGGTCCTTAAGAGCAGTTGCTGGCCACACCGACATGTCTGTCTAGCCTTATGATAATGGCTACGACCCTTTGAAATGTCTTGAGACTTCTCTTCTGGTGCAGCCCATGGTCTTAGTGACGGGTCTACATGCACTTGGAAAAAAATGTGGATTCTGCACTGATCAAGTGTCGCATCCACGAATGTCGGTGAGCTTCCTGGGCTGATGGTGTTATTAAATCCCACCACGCTGCTGGTGCTGCCTCTCTCCATGACGGAGAAGAAGGGATCGATACTCACCATCGGGGGTCTTCCCTGTTCTCCCCTGGGCTCCTGGTAGCTTCCGCTTCTCATGGACAGCTGACCATTTCGTCATTGAAAACACCCTGCGGATATTTCTTGCCTTGTGTTTTACTCCGTCCGTCTTAATATGGCAATTCCAGCTTTCAGAACGGGGCTCGTGTTCGCATGGTTGTCATTTAACCTTCAGTTCCAGCTCAGCCGTCTTCATACCCAAAACAGGTTTCCTGCAGACAGCGTGCGGTGGGCCTCACTCTCCCACGCATGGTGACCACCTCTGCTTTTTTTTTTAAGGATACAGGGGCACAATATCTTTATTTCACTTATTTATCTGCATGTGGTGCTGAGGATGGAACCCAGTGCCCCACGTGTGCGAGGCGAGCGCTCTGCCACTGAGCCCCAGCCCCGGGCCCAGCACCTCTGCTTTTGCTTGGAGTGTTGAGCCTGTTGGTTAGTGTGGTTGTGACCTGGGTAACTCGGGTTCAAGTCTGTCACCCTACTGTTTGTTCTTTGTTTTGTTTATTCTTTCCAGCCTTCTTTTGAGTTACTCAAGTATCATTTTTAATATTCCATGTTCATAGTTTCAATTGGCCTTGAAGCTATTTATTTTCGTTCTATTTGCTTGTAGGGGCATCTCCAGGGATGGAAATGTCCATCCTTAATGATCAGATTCTGCCTTGATTTACTACTGCACCTGCCTGTATAATGCAGGGATTTTAAAACATTCTACTTCATTTTACTCCTTTTCAATTTTGCTTCTCTTTTTATTATTTCAGCTCTTTCTAGGACATCGATATAATAATACATATTTTTGCTTTCAACAGTCCCTTTTCACAAGTTTTTAAAGGTTTACTGTACAGAGCATCAAATTCAGCCATGGGAAGTGTACAATTCTACAATTTTTCATTAAACTTATGGGGTTTTACAACCACTGACATAATACGCTCTTAGAAATTTTCTGTCACTCCAGAAGGGTCCCTGTGTCCGTTTTCAGCCACACACCGCCGTCCTCCGGGCCTTCGGCACCTCTAGTACACTTTGCCTGTCTGCGGTTGGCCTTTCTGGACAATTCACGTAAACGGTAGCAAATCAGACGATACGCTGTGGACTGCAGCTGGCTCCCTCCACTTAACAGGATGTGTTGGGGTTCATCCATGTCGTCACGTGTATTAGTGGTTTGTTCTTAGTGCTGAGAGACGTTCTATTGCATAGCTCTACCACGCTTTGTTTATCCACTTCCTTTATTGGTTTGGGGATTGAACTCAGGGGCACTCGACCACTGAGCCCCAGCCCTAGCCCTGTTTTTATTTAGACACAGGGTCTCACTGAGTTGCTGAGCACCTCACTTTGGCTGAGGCTGGCTTTGAACCTGTGATCCTCCTGTCTCAGCCTCCCAAGCTGCTGGGATGACAGGTGTGCACCTCTGCACCTGACCATCCACTCACTTCTGTTCCACTTGATGGGTATTTTCATTGTTCCCACTTTGGGGACGTTAAGCGGACATCCCTGCAAAAGCCTTTTTGTATCCGTATGTTTTTATCTCTCTTAGTAAATACCCTGGCAGTGGGGTTGCTGGGCTGTACACTACGTCTGACTTTTAAAGAGATGGCCAAACTGTTTTACCCAGAGGCTGGGACGTTTTACGCTCTCACTTGCAGTGGACGACCCACGGTGTCTTAAAGTCATAAGGAAGGAGGACACGTCGTCTCTGGTTTACTCCCATATCTAGATTTCTTTAGTTCTTGTAGAACTGAGTTTCTTTCTGTATAATTTTCCTTCGTTCTGAACATCTCATTGTGTAGGTTTGCTGGCAATGAATTCTCTCAGTTTGGGTTTAGCTGGAAATAGCTTTATTTTGCTTCCATTTGGGGAGGATAATTTCACTGGCTCTGGGCTCCTAGGATGATGGGTTTGGTTTCTTCCAGCAACTTGAGCTGCTTTCCACGGCGCGCGGACTGCACTGGTGCCGGGATGGAGCCGGCCCTCGTTCTCATCATTCTGTCCCTGCATCTGAGGTTTTAAAAATATTTCTGCTTATCATTAGTTTTTTTTTTTTTTTAAATCAACATCACTGCAATGTCTTGGCTGTCACTTTTTTCAAGTTTATTTTTCTTTCTCCTTTCCTCTCTGGATTCCCATTTTATGCCTGCAAACTGCTTGAGAGCATTCCGCAGATTCAAGACGTTCTGTTCATTGTTTTTCCAATCTGTTTTTCTCTGTGTTTCAGTGTTGATGTATATTTTTTTCCTGTTCTCATGTTTACTGATCCTTTCTCTTCTGTGCCTAATATTTGTTTCCCTGGATACATTTTCAGTACCTATATTTGATTTTCAGAATTGCCATTTTGTCATTTTTAAAAATCTCCATTGATATCTCGATACCATGTTGGCAATCTGTGTGCTTTAGTGTTTCTCTCTCTCTCTCTCTCTCACACACACACACGCACACGCGCACCTTTAAAAATCGTATATTATTCTATATCCCTCTACCTGGGTCCGGTCTGCTTCCACTTCCTGGGTTTTCTGTCTTGATTCTGGGTCACATTTCCCATTTTCCCTCTTGTCTAGTGTTGAATTTTACTAATTTGTTGAGAGTGTGGGTCAGAACCAATTGCCGTTGAAGGAGCATACTTTCTTCTTTGGTCTGGGCTCTGTTTCCTGGAAAGCCGAGGCCCTCTCCGTCTGCTGATGAGACACGGGTGGGTCCCTCCGAGCTCTCGTGGCATGTAATTGAGCCGGGATGAGAAACAGCTTTAATTAGACGGAGCTGCCTGTAATTAGACCAACCACCAACATCGTCTGCCTTTTAAAAATCTTGTCAGTATCTGAGCGGGGAGGGCTGGGCTGCAGTTCCAGATATTTTTGGTTCTCATTTAAATTCAAGTTCTCTGGGGTCCCGCCATCCCATCGCTGGGAGAATGTGCGAGATTCTGCACGTGCTCTCCCCGCCTGCCTCTCCTTGCTCTGCATTCCAGAAGAACTTGGGCGGGAGGTGGGGCTCTGCATTGCTGGACTGATTTCTTTTGTATTGAAAATTGTCCCTCTCGCTGGCCTGCGTGACTTCTCACACTCGGGATTCTTCCAGACACAGTGGGACCTGCCAATCCAGACTCTAGTCCGAGGCTGGAATGCTCTTCTCTGGTCCTTCCAAAGCCGCCCTGTCCGCATGGCTGCTCCTCTCTCCACCGCACACAGGCAGCGTCTCCCCGGGTGCAGGAGCAGCCCGGCTCCGGGCCTCTCTAGAATTCAGGTCTCGGGGTTTTCATTGTTTCTTAGCACCATGAAGAGTCTGGTTTTTATTGTTTTCTGGGTTCATTTTTTAGCTTCTGACCGCAAGAACAAAATCCTTTTGCCTCTCTCCACATCCTCACTGGAAGCACGGATCTACCCAGGTGTTGCTATTGGGGTGCGTCGCAGACACAGATATTAAGGGGAGAAACAGACAGAGAGGTACGGCCCTACGCAGGCCCCATGGTGCCTGCTCGGAATCCCAGCTCCTGGGCGTCTGCCCGGACAACCTCAAGACATGGGTCAGCAGGAAGATCAGCGCCCAGACAGAGGCACAACGATCATTGTGCAGATGAGGACCTGAAGGGAAGAGAACCAAGCCCCTCGCCCAAGGTCGCTCCACTAGTGCCCAGCAGTGTCGGCCCCACCCCGCCATTCGCCTGCGGAAGCCGTATTCTGCCAACTCCACGATAAATAAGGGATAGATTTTAATAAAATTATACAGTTTAATAATAAGGAGGGAGGGCTGGGGTTGTGGCTCAGTGGTAGAGCGCTTGCCTAGCATGTGTGAGGCACTGGGTTCAATTCTCAGCACCACATACAAATAAATAAAATAAAAAAATTTCATCAACAATTAATAAAAATATTTTTAAAACTTTAATAATAAGGATAAATTTTGTCCTTTGCTTCAAGTGCCAGGCAACAGTTAATAAATGGCATTCTGTCAGATGTCCTGCCCTCACTAGCTTAGGCCTGGGACACAGTGCAGAGGAGTGCTCAGCAAATATTTATGGGACAAAGGGAGAAATGCCCACCCACAACACCACACACGCACACACACATGCACACGCACATGCACATACACACACATGCACACATACTACACATGCACACACGCACACACACACACACATGCACACACACATGCACACACACACGCACATATACACACATGCACACGCACACATACACACGCACACATACACACACACGCATGCACACACATGCACACATACACACTACACATGCATGCACACACACACATACACACACATGCACACACACACATACACACACATGCACACACGCACACACCTAACCCGCCCTGGCAGAGGAGCCCTGTGTCTGAAAGGTTCTGAGACTCTCTGTCACAAGGATGGAGCTTCCTCCCCTTGTCCGCCAGCCAGTGGCCTGGGGAACCAGGGACCAGGACAGCGAGGACAAACCTCGAGGTTCCAGTGTGGCCTGGTGCTGGCAGACATCCTCTCTGGATCTCACCTGGCTCCTGGCTCCAAGATGCCTGCAGCCATTTGATTGTGGTGGATGGTGGCCATGATGACATCAGGGCCCAGGGCCGTGGCGCTGGGAGGCTGCGGCCTCATCAAGGGGTGTGAGTCGGGGACTGTGGGAGCCAGTCAGTCCTCGTTCTTGGGGGACTGGACTATTAGCCCAGGAACCTACCGTGGTCAGCACCCGGGTGATCCAGATGCCCAGGCCGTGCCTGGACAGTCCCCCGGGCCAGTGCATGTCCCTGCGTGGAGGCAGAAACTGTGCAGAGACGGAGGCTCGGAGGGGAACCCTGACCCCCCCGGGCCACCATCACCTGTCACACCCTGCAGACAAGACAAGGCAGGGACAGCCCTTGCCCCCCTTCCTGGTGTTTAGGTGGCTCTGGAAGCCCCTGGGATGTCCACCACTGTCACCCTGAGAGTTGGCAGGAGGGACTCCGCTCTTTCTCTTCTCAGGAAATGGCAGTCTGGGCTGCTGTCACCCTCAAAGGGGACACTCTCAGGTTGAGGCCTGGAGCTGCCCCCAGGCTGCTGCCCCGCAGGCTCTGCACCCGTGTGAGGGCCAGCCCTGCTGAGCACTCTGGCTGACGGCGTCACAAGGGTTCTGAGGCTGAGCCTGGTCAGTGGCTCTCCACCGGGGCAAGCCTGTCCCTCAGAGGACATCGGCAATGTCTGGAGAGAGTTCCAGTGGTCACCTCGGGGTGGGAGGGGACTGGCATCGCGTGAGCCCCTCAGGGCACCCGGTCGCCCCCACGACCAGGAGTCACCACATCCTGTGAAATGTCAGTGACCCCAGGTGACGGACCCCGGCTCAGGGGAAAGCTTCCTGGGCCTGGAGCAGGGGGCCACTCAGGGGCCTGAGGGGGCCTGGGGGGCTGGGGGGGGCCTGAGGGCCCCGAGACTCGTCCTTGCAGACCCCAGTCCAGTGGAGAGAGCAGCGCTGCCCCCACCCACCAAATGGGGCACACAGAGGGGCCAAGCCCACACCTGAGGGCCCTGCAGTGTCCCTGAGGCCTGGGGACATGCCGCAAGGCTCAATGGGGCCAGACCCTTTGGGTTGGAGCTGCCACTTGGTCTGATGGACTCTGAGGATCCACCCCTTGTCCCTGGGGACCGGAGCTCAGCCAGCTCGAGAGCCCTAGTGAAGGGGGAGGTGCACTCAGCCACCTGGGGTCCTGGGGGTGGGGACAGGGCAGCGGCAGGTCCTGGGAGAGGGAAAGGCCACCAGAGAAAGCAGTGGGAGAGGCAGAGACGGGGGTCCCACCCTGTCCTGTGCTGCAGATGACCGCTCCTCGGCACCCACAGGGGATGCCAGGCTTGCTCTAGGGACGGAGCAGAGGGTTCCGGCTCGGAAACCCCCCGGGGCACGGGGACATCTGAGGTTGGGGGCAAAGTCAGTGCACAGTGCTAGATGGAAGGCTGAGACCCTGTCACTCTGCCGCCCGGGACACGGGTGGCCAGGCAGGACCTCAGACAGGAGGACGGATGGATCAAGCAGAAAGATCCAAGGACAGTGATGCCCAGTGTCCCCCCTGGATGACCAGCCCCCCCCCCACTTCTGGGCCTGGCCTTTGAATCAAGAGCAGACAGTGGAGGACGCTGGACGCCCCTGAAAGTTCCTGATGTGAACATTGAGACCAGAACAGACACACGGACTGCGCCTGGGAGAGGCGGTGCCCATCTGTCACCTCTGTAAATCACTGTGATGTGACCATCACAAGCACAAAACCCTTTCCCTCCAGAAAGAGATAACAGAGTGTGAAGCTGTCAGGGAGGAAGGAACACGGAGCCTTAAAAAAACACACACACAGAACACAAGAAGTGAGTGTGAGTGTGTGTGTGAGTGTGTGTGTGTGAGTGTGTAGGAGTGTGTGTGAGTATGTGTGTGTGTGGTGAGTATGTGTGTGTGAGTGTGAGTGCGTGAGTGTGTGAGTGTGTGTGTGGTGAGTATGTGCGTGAGTGTGTGTATGTGTGTGTGTGGTGAGTATGTGTGTGTGAGTGTGAGTGCGTGAGTGTGTGAGTGTGTGTGTGGTGAGTATGTGTGTGTGAGTGTGCGTGCATGAGTGTGTGTGTGAGTGTGTGAGTGTGTGTGAGTGTGTGTGTGGTGAGCATGTGTGTGTGAGTGTGAGTGTGTGTGAGTGGTGAGCATGTGTGTGTGAGTGTGAGTGCGTGAGTGTGTGTGAGTGTGTGTGTGTGGTGAGTATGTGCGTGAGTGTGTGTGTGGTGAGTATGTGTGTGTGAGTGTGAGTGCGTGAGTGTGTGTGAGTGTGTGTGTGTGGTGAGTATGTGCGTGAGTGTGTGTGTGTGTGTGTGGTGAGTGTGTGTGTGTGAGTGTGTGTGAGTGTGTGAGTGTGTGTGGTGAGCATGTGTGTGTGAGTGTGAGTGTGTGAGTGTGTGAGTGTGTGTGTGGTGAGCATGTGTGTGTGAGTGTGAGTGCGTGAGTGTGTGTGTATGAGTGTGTGTATGAGTGTGTGTGAATGTGTGTGTGAGTGTGAGTGCGTGAGTGTGTGTGAGTGTGTGTGTGTGGTGAGTATGTGCGTGAGTGTGTGTGTGTGTGTGGTGAGTATGTGTGTGTGAGTGTGCGTGCATGAGTGTGTGTGTGAGTGTGTGTGTGTGAGTGTGTGTGAGTGTGGTGAGCATGTGTGTGTGAGTGTGAGTGTGTGTGAGTGGTGAGCATGTGTGTGTGAGTATGAGTGCATGAGTGTGTGTGTGAGTGTGTGTGAGTGTGTGAGTGTGTGTATGTGTGTGTGTGTGGTGAGTATGTGTGTGTGAGTGTGCGTGCATGAGTGTGTGTGTGAGTGCGTGAGTGTGTGAGTGTGTGTGTGGTGAGTATGTGCGTGAGTGTGTATGTGTGTGTGTGTGGTGAGTATGTGTGTGTGAGTGTGCGTGCATGAGTGTGTGTGTGTGAGTGTGTGAGTGTGTGTGAGTGTGTGTGTGGTGAGCATGTGTGTGTGAGTGTGAGTGTGTGTGAGTGGTGAGCATGTGTGTGTGAGTGTGAGTGCGTGAGTGTGTGTGTGTGTGTGGTGAGTATGTGCGTGAGTGTGTGTGTGGTGAGTATGTGTGTGTGAGTGTGAGTGCGTGAGTGTGTGTGAGTGTGTGTGTGGTGAGTGTGTGTGTGAGTGTGTGTGTGTGTGTGGTGAGTATGTGTGTGTGAGTGTGCGTGCATGAGTGTGTGTGTGAGCGTGTGTGTGTGAGTGTGTGTGAGTGTGTGAGTGTGTGTGTGGTGAGCATGTGTGTGTGAGTGTGAGTGTGTGAGTGTGTGAGTGTGTGTGTGGTGAGCATGTGTGTGTGAGTGTGAGTGTGTGTGAGTGGTGAGCATGTGTGTGTGAGTGTGAGTGCGTGAGTGTGTGTGAGTGTGTGTGTGTGGTGAGTATGTGCGTGAGTGTGTGTGTGGTGAGTATGTGTGTGTGAGTGTGAGTGCGTGAGTGTGTGTGTGTGTGTGGTGAGTGTGTGTGTGAGTGTGTGTGTGTGGTAAGTATGTGTGTGTGAGTGTGCGTGCATGAGTGTGTGTGTGAGCGTGTGTGTGTGTGTGTGAGTGTGTGAGTGTGTGTGTGGTGAGCATGTGTGTGTGAGTGTGAGTGTGTGAGTGTGTGAGTGTGTGTGTGGTGAGCATGTGTGAGTGTGAGTGCGTGAGTATGTGTGTATGAGTGTGTGTATGAGTGTGTGTGAATGTGTGTGTGTGTGTGAGTGTGTGTGTGTTGCTCGTGAGGGAACCCAGAGCCCTGAGCAAGACAGACAGGTGCCAGCCACGGAGCTCTACCCCCAGCTTTGAGGGGACAACAGGACACAGAAACAATAATGTCATTAGAAGGTTTGGGAGACAAAGTTGAGGACAACTCTCAAAATCATGTCACACCATAAGTCATCAAAACCCGGAGAGAAACGGTAAGATTAGAGGACGGGGTGGGATCACCAACATGCAAATTAGAGGGTTCTGGAAAGATGGAGATGTGCAGAGGACATGCCGATCAAACAATCGAGGAAAAAATCCTGAGAGACGTGAAGGTCAAGGTGCAAGGACCCCACAGGGCTCCGCTGGGGAAGTGGAGCAGATTTCCACCAGGGAACGTCAATGGGGAATTTTAGGACTTTGCTAGGACACAGGAATCTGCAGGCTTCCAGGAAGGTAGGGACAGAAGGGGAAGGCTTTAAGCTACTCAACAGCAACCCGGGAGCGAGAAAACAGTGGCACGGAGCCTTTACAATTCTGAAGGGAAAGAATTCCTCACTTAGACTCCTATGTCGAGCCAAAATACAAAAATATCCTTCCACGTGCGAAGTCTTGAGAAATGTGCTTCTCACCCTTTCTCAGAAAGCTACTGAAGGATGCGCCCCACCAAAATAAGGGTGTGAACCAAGAAAGAGAGAGATGTGGATCCAGGAAGCGGAAACCCAGCTCAGAATTGGTGAGAGGAGCCTCAAGTGATGGGAGGGAGATCCACCATGCCCTCTGCAGAGGGTCCCACGTCCAGTTCAGAATGGCCGGAAGGTTCGGGGAGACTTTGTTCAGGATCATGAGATTGGAGAAAGCCTGATATAACGAAGGTACCAAGAATGATTTGGACAACTGGCCAGAAGTTCGCCGTTACAATATTCGTGATGAATACACAGAAAACTAAGCAAATGAAACAAACCAGTAGGAGTCACAAGGTTGAGTGCCACCTCACTCAAATGATGGGACAGTTACTTAGGAAGGATGCAGGGATGGACAGAGGGCAGAGGGCCGAGGTTTGGAACTCATCTTCTGTGGCGGGAGGTGACAGACACTGCCAAACACGAAACACCCCAGCAACCCGAGTCTCATGCCGCGACGGGGAACTGGGTACCAGAGGGGTCCCCTGAAGGCGGTGACGGGGCTGCTTCGGAGAAGAGGAGGCAGAGGGGTGGGGGCTGGAGCCTGCTGGACTCCTCCAACCTGCTCCACTAGCTGATCTCACCCGGACCCTGGGGCAACGGGTCAAAAATCAAGGATCAGAACCCGATGATGGAGCCCATGTGAAAAAAAAGACTCAATCTGAATGAGACCTCTGTCTGAGTGAGCGACACTGGGCCAGCATCCATCTCCCGATTTCGATGACATTCTTGGGTCACGGAAGGGGTCATTGTTGGGTGGAGCTGGGGGAGGGCACGCGGGATTCTTTCAACTATTTTTTTTAACTGTGAGTTTCACACTATTTTAAATTAAAGTTATGCAAACAACAGTCACCCCAGGAGAAGGTGTGGACCCCAAAGCCACAGGTCACCTCTGCCCAGAGCCTGGGTGGAGGCCGGGGGCTCCAGGCCTCACAGGTTCAGCCTCACGGTCCCCAGCTGTCTTTAACAGGAATCAGAGCGGCTGCCTGCAGGCCGGGGCCTCGGAGCCTTGGTGGGAGGCCAGGGTGGCCATCTTTGTGAGCAGGGGTGGCCAGAGGCCAAACTGTTCTTCTCTGGCATTTTGTGTGGAGCTATGGGGGAGAGAGAGAGAGAGAGAGAGAGAGAGAGAGAGAGAGAGAGAGAGAGAGAGAACACTGAACCAAGGCGTGTCACAGGTGCTCTTCAGAGGACACCGTGCCTGCCTGTCACTCCTGGGAAAATGAGCCTTGATCTGGAGCTGCACTTGGGAAGAGTGGCCCCGGAGGGCTGCAGGACTCCGCAGCGCAGGCTGAGGCCCGGCGGAGGGACAGCAGGACAAGGCTGAGGGGGGCGGGCCTTTACCTCAGGCCTCGGCACCAATGAACCGATGCGGAAGCAGAAGGGGGTCCGGGAGGACTGGACACTGAAGTCAAACCGTCTGAGTTTAATATGGGGCAACTGGACCCCAAATTTGCTTCAGATGGTGCCACCTCGGCAGGGCCTCACACGACCTGAGCCTCCGTCCTCACCGAACCTGGGTGTTCAGCCGCAGGTTGGAGATCCGAGCTGCCCCAGCATCCGGCCACGGTGCACATGGAGAACGTGGCTCAGAGAGGTTAGGCAGCTGGCCCGGGTCACACAGGGTGGAAGCCCGCCGTGGGTTTAAAGGCGTGAGGATCTCGGGGCCGGCTTTCCCACACCACCCTCCGCCACCCCCTCCGCCCTCCAGGGGGCCTTCGCTCTGCGCCTGGCTCTGTCCTGAGACGGGAGCTGGGACGCCTGAGTCGCACCGTTGACCAACGTCAGCCAGAGCACCAGGTGGACACACCGGGACACACTGGACTCCTCTGGAGGGTCTCATCCTTCAGTCACCAGAAAAGTGTCCAAGGACGTCCCCCAGAAGGGAGCAGGGGACCCCGACTCATATCCAGAAGGGAGGTGCGGGGGCCGCTCCAGAGGGCAGAGGGCCAGTCGGAAAGCCGCCACCACCACACACCTCCCCTGGCGCTGAGCCCGGTCCAGCCAGTGCCCCCCGTGCCCAGGGCCTGTTGGCCTCGCCCAAGCGCAAAGGACCGAGGCCGCTCAGTGGAGCTGTTCTAGGTCACCGGCTCCCGGAGCTGTGTTTTGCTGCAGCAGGGAACAGCTGCCCTCTGTCTGGGGTCCGAGTCTCTTGTTCTCCTGCTTCAGGACCCAGCAGAGCACCGCTACGGCTCCAGGGGACACACGGGTAAAACCCCGATTCTCCCACTTACCAGCCGTGACCGCAGGCAGGTTCCTACCCTCCCTCCCTGAAGGTTTCTGTCCTTCCTCCACAACATTCCAACAGCCGTCCCCTGGGCTATGGGTCATTGTGAATCTGCAGTGAGATGATGCTCAGGACCTGACACGTGACGAGTGCTCAATAAATGTGTTGAACTGCTGCTAAGTGCTTACTGAGCACATGCTACATGCTGACCCTGATCCTGAAGTGAAGAGGCTAAATAAGACGGACCAGGGCCCTGCCCTCATGGAGCTTATATTCCAGAAGGGAAGACAAGATAAGCATGACAAACGACATCATGGCCGATGGTCACATGTGCTCTGAAGCACAATGTGACAAGTGACTGAGGCAAGGGGCTGAGTAAGACAGGCCTCTCTGGGGAGTGACATCCAAGCCAGGCTTCAGGTACCAAGAAAGAGTCAGCCAGGGGAAGAGCAGGAGAAGGGGTGTGTGGGAAGAGGGAACAGCACATGCAAAGGCCCTGGGGTGGAGCTCAGGGAGGCTGGCGGGAGGAGCAGGTGGGAGCAGCCAGTCTCCGTGGTCCCAGGAAGCGCAGGTGATTGGCCGTGAGAGCGGCTGAGACCGATGTTAGCTGAAGTTCAAGGCCAGACCTTGGGTAAATGCTTGGTTCACGCTGGACAAGTGCCCATGAGGGAGGCCTGGCTTGGGTCGTGTTGCCATGGACACCTGTCACCAACCCGCTGAGAACCAGAGCAGCTCCCGGAGGTCACACCCTCTGGGTCCTGACCTGACCTCGCTGGCCACGTGCCACCTGGCCGAGCCTCCCTTCCTGTCATCGGGAGGGGGTGGGGGTGTGGGGGGCTGCACAGCTCAGGGCTGGCGCTCCTCGGGGTGTGCACCCACGGGCCCAGGCCGAGGGCCCCAGGCCAGGCCGCCGTCCCTCCTGCCCCAGCCAGGCTCCAGGAAGCAGCTGGAGGAAGGGCCTGGATGACAGGGACTGGGGGCAGCCAGGGGACCGTCCAGACAAAGGAGCTGCCCAGACGCACTCCTCACGAGAGCCACAGCGGGCCACAGCCACCGCGGACAGTGCCGTGCCCAGGACTGGGGCCCGCAGCCACGGGACCCCAGGGGAGCCGCCGGCGCAGAGCGGGGCCCAGCCTGCTGGGGACAGGGCCACGCTGCCGCCTCCACGTGGGCACAGTGTGTGCCCCACACAGACCCGGCACAGCCATGGGGTCCTGCGTGGCTGACAGACACACGCAGTGCAGGACAGACAGACGGACAGACACGCAGTCGGGCGTGGAAAGCACAGCAGAGTGGGCCAGCCCGCAGGACGGACGCCACTCCCGGGAGGACGCGCTCACAGAGCCGCAGTCGCCGCCCTCCCAGCTCCTGCTCCAGGTGATTGCACCTGGGGACAGAAGCACCTGGGCCCCGCCCTTGCCGGGGCCTAGCCACGGAGCAGACGACTAAGCTGAGCCCGGATCAGGAATTCCCAGTTTCCTAGCAGTGGACATGAGGGATGGTGCCCCCAGCTGCCCTCTAACAGTTCCAAAGGCTAATTCTGTACCTCTGGGTGGAGGGGACTCAGTGTCCTGCCATCCAGGGTTGGGTAAGGCCATCCTCTGGCACAAGGACCTCCCTGCCACCCTGGACTTCTGGCTCTTCTTCCCACAGGCCAAGCTCATGACTGCCTCAGGGCCTTTGCACCCCCTCTGCTAACTGTCTGAAACCCCCTCTACCCAGGTCTTCTCCTGATTCTCACCTTCCCAACATTCAGCTCTCAGCTCAAATGTCACCATGTAGGAAAGGCCACCCTGACCCACCTCCTCGCAATCCCTCCTTTAAAGCCAGCAGCTCAGGCTCAGTTGTTTGCTACCGAGGTTCTGAGCCCTGGCTGCTCGTTAGTATCACCGGGGGGGGGGGGGGGAGCCTATCCAAGGATCCTTCCATGCGGGGCCCTGTGCAGGCTGATTAAGGACCCCTGCTCTGTGGGTCCCCAGTGCTGGCACTTAGGAAAAAACCCTCACACGATCTAATGCGCAGCCCAGACTGAGAATTCCCAGCCCAGAGGCCTCACAGCCAGCAAGAAGGCAGCGCCCCCCATCCTTGCTGCAATTTATTGAGCACCTACTGTGTGCCCGCTGTGGTGGTTACATGCATTGTGCCTGGTGCTGACTGTGCGCCAAGCACTGTGGAAAGTCCCTGCTGGGACAACAGCTCTGTGATGTGGCAGCTGCTACCATCCCCATTTTACAGGTGAGAAAAAGAGGCACAGAGAGGGACAGTTGCCTGCCCAAAGCCACACAGCCAGGAAGCGGCAGAAGTGGGAATGGGCCCAGGCGGGTGGCTCCAGGGCCTTGTCCTCAGTGCTGACCCTGAGCCGCCCTGTTCCGTCCAGTCCTCATGACTCAGCAACCACCAGTAGAGAGTGAGGAGTGGGCCAAGGCCATGTACAGCATCCAAGCCACTGGGACTCCACAGTGCAGGGTGCCACCAGGGAGGGGGCGGCTTCCTGATCCCTAAGTCCTTGTTCCTCCAAGTCCTGGAAACCAGCCCTGGGGGAAAGGCGCAGACCAGAGGCTGGCCCTGCTGCCCGTGAGTGGTCACAGGTCCTCTCGGTCCCCCGCCACTCTCCCTGATGGCAGTTTTCCTCCTTAACTCTCCAAGCTCGGCTTCTGGATGGAACGGTCGCCTTCTTCCTAGAAATGGGAGCAGTCCTACATCTGAGTGGAAGACCCCAAAGCCAAGGCACCTTGAGCCTGTTGTGGAAGCCCCAGGCGCCACCCCGAGTGCAAGACTAGAGCACAAACAGGAACCGGGCAGGTGCCCAAGCCCTGGGCAGGACGTGCCCCTGGTAGGACAGCCCCGGACAGTCAGGTGCTGTTCCTCCGGCCACCAGCCCGAGCGCCACAGCGGGTGCTGGATGGAAATGCGCTGTGACACAGGTGGTGACATTTGGGGGCCTCCAGCTTCCTCCAGAGAGGAACAAGGCACCAGCGGCCCCTGGGGACCCTGAGCTCTGCGTGACACCTTCGGATGCCTGGAAACCGCCCGCGTGCGTCACTGCCCTGGTCCATTAACGTGCGCGAGCTATTTCGGGCGGGTGGCCGTGTTCTCCGGGGTCACAGCCTCAGCGGAGCAGGAAACAGCCGGGCAGCGGGCGGCGGCGACGCGGAGGGGAAGGGCCGGCCCGAGAGCGGGGAGGTGGCGTCTCCAGCGCCCGGCGCCGTCCCTGAGAGTCCGGCGGAGGAGACCCGGGCCGCGCCCCCGCCGCGCGCCCTGGAAACGCCATCGCTCCGAGCCTCGCGCTCTGCCTGGAGCTTCCTGAGGAGTCTGTCGCGCTCGCCCCACGTGGTTGCGCCGACGTCTGCCGCAAGTCACCGGGGACATGCTGTCTGGGGTTGAGGGCACAGTTTTCATTTCCAGCTCTAGTTGCCTCCTCCGGAGGCCGACCCCCCAGCCCCCTCCCCGCCTCACACAGGGTTACAGTCCCTCCCAGAGACGGCGCCACCTTCTGCTGGTGACCAGGGCTCATCTGCCTTCCCAGGAGGCCTTGGACGTCAGGGAGGACCCGCTGGGTCCCTGGGCCAGCCTCCCCGGGGCCAGGCCAGCCTGGTGAGCCCCTCCGCTCCTGGCAGCTCCACTTCAACAGCCCTTTCCTGGCGCCGTCCCCAGCCCCCACCCGCCCTGAGCCCTGCGGAGGCTGAGCTCCGCCAGGGGTCTCCAGGACTCTTCCACGATCCTCCTCCAGCTTCACTTCCCAAGGACTCTGGGGCCTGGGCTTGCCCTGTGCCACCCAGCCAAGGTCTGCCCTCCCGCCTGCCACTCGGGGCCCTTCCAGACCCGTGTCCTCTGATCTGCTCCCTGACCCCGGCTCTGCTTGGGGCCCCCGAACTAGGCCCAGCAGCTTCCCTCCATGGGCGGAGGTCTCAGGTTCCCTGGATTCTGCTCTCTGTTTAGAGATCAAAGGGACCGGACGCTGGCCCTCGGGTGCCACAGAGCAGGTCACCAGAGCCGAGGCACTTGGATGAACCTAACAGCCGGCCAGTGGACTCATCCCAGGACCTGATTCTGTTGGGAAAGAAGTATTTTGACAAGTGCTGGGAGGAAGGCAGGAGCCTGCGAGCACTGCCAGAGCCCGGAGCCGGGGGAGGTGGCCCTGCGAGGGGGCTTTCCCGTCCCTGGGGAGCGACAGCTCATCCGTGCTGGTCTTGGTGCCCGGGGACTGCGGGAGCTCCATACACACTGAAGCCGTGGGGCACTTGGTCGCAGAGCAGCGGAGGAACCCCCTGGGGAGGCACCACGCTACCAAAAAGATGGCCCAGGAGCAGGAGGGCTCAGGTGGAAAAGGCCGTCTTCTCAGTGCCTAGTCCAAACCTAAGGGCGATTTTCTTGCCCATCTGCCCTCTGTAGCAGTCACTTAGGGTTGTCTAGAGAGAAAGGTCGTTTTTTGCAGGAAGTTCAAGGTCAAGGCATTAGCAGTGTCTGGCCAGGGCCGCAGGTGCCAGTGGTGGCGCTCCCACAGAGTGAAGGGCGGAGGGCAGAGGGGCCTAGTGGGCTCCGTCAACGCTGCCTGAGGTCCCCTTCCAAAGGCCCTGACCACCGACCTCAGCGCCTGGGCAGCGGTCTCGGCACCAGGGCTGTCTGTTTCCCGGCCTTGGTTTGTGGTCCCGGCAGGCGCACTCCTGCCTCCAGCACCAGGGGAGGACGGGAAGGGGAGGCCCCCGGAAGGAGCATGCCCCACTTGGGCGCCCACCCACTGTCGCAGGTGCGTCAACAGCGGCCAGGAACAAGGGGGTGGGAGGGCAGCTGCAGGCCGCTGAACATCCTGTCCCAGTGCAGGAGGGGGATGGCCGTGGGGAGCCTCCGCCAGGTGTGGTCTCTCCCCCGGAGATCCTGGGTCTGGAGAATCTGAATCAGGAAACTGGTAGAAGTCCAGGGGGGCCACGGGGCTGGACCCACGGCCACATCTCGCTAAAGGACAGGCGAGGGCCTGTCCCCATGGCGCTGGGGGTGGGGGCCGGCCCTGCCGTCACTGTGTCTTCTGATTTGTCTCAGCTTCAGGACAACCATGCGGGGCCCATCGGTATCCCCCTTTTCTAGAGAAACGAAAAGGCAAGGGATGTGCTCCGTGTCCCCAAGCTCAGGGGTCTGCACTGGTTTGCAGCCCTGGTGGGCGCAGAGCTGGGAGCGCAACCAGGAGATACAGGAGGGCGGAGAGGTCTGCTCCTTGCAGCAGGTAAGAGCACCAGGTCCTTCCCAGAGAGCTCCCCCACGGAGCAGGCCAGGGGCTCTTGCTGGGGGACACCCCACGCCCACCGTGCGCGTACTCACACAGGAAAGACGTCTGTGTCTCCCGGGCTCAGCTCCAGGTCCCGCTCCTGCAGACATGGCAGGTTCAGAGAGCGCGGCCGGACACCCTCTGGTGGAGAATTCAGGGTGGTAATGAGCGGCTTGCTCCAGGTCATCCAGAGAGAGCAGCATGCTCCATGTAAGATCCTGTGGAACAGAACAGTGACTTCCAGGGACCGTGGCTTCCCACCTCCTACCTGCCTGGGTACCAGCAACTGCAAAGCCGGGATCTGAAGGAGGCGCGGGCTCCAGGGCCCAGCTCAGGACCACCTCAGCCCTCGGCGCCTGCTGAGGGACGCGGAGAAGCTGTGGCCCTGCTGGCTGAGACCGGGCCACTTCGGGTTCTCCATGACGACAGTGGAAGCTGCTGAACCCGGGAGCTTCTTGGGAACACTCCCTGTCCCTGGTGTGAAAACCGAGCAGATTTCCCTTAGGCTGAGAGAGAGGTGCCCAGCGCAGGGAGCGCCCAGGGAGCTGTTCCCGGAGGGGAGTGACAGCCCTTTCGCTCGTCCTGCTGCGGATGAGCAGATATGCAGGTGGCTTTGGCCAGGCACTGAGTCCCATGCCTGTCATCCAGCGGAGGCTGAGGCAGGAGGATCGCAAGTTCAAGGCCAACCTCAGCAACTTAGGCCCTAAGCAACTCAGGGAGGCCCTGTCTCAGAATTAAAAGTGGAAAGGGCTGGGGATGAGGCTCGGTGGTAAAGTGCCTCTGGGTTCAATCCTCAGTTCCACATTGAAATTTAAATTTTTAAAAATTGCAGGAGGCTTTGAACTTCAGTAGGGTTTAGGGCCAAGGGCAGGAAGGTGATCTCTTCTGGTCCTTAGAGGCAAGGTGGACACCAGCTGCCACCTGGGTCACTCAAACACAAAGCCACAGGCAAGAGGCTCAGCCTCCTCTCCATCTGCCTCCTACTGCACGGAAGCTTCCAGACCTCAGCCAGGCTGCTCCCTGGGAACAAAGTCACGGATGTGAATTCCCCCGCGTGGCCCCCTGACCCCGTGGGCACACAGGGTGCTCCCATCAGACTGCTCCCATGACACCGACGACTGAGACAGGGTCACAGACCTCCCCGAGCGGCCTGTCCCCGGGATTCAGGGAGTATTCTATCCCCTGCCCAGGGACGCTGGGCCGTGGAGCCCACAGGGGCCCAGCTGGCCCCGGGCCGTCGAGGGGCTGTGGGGACCCTGTGTGGGAGACAGAGCCTGGCGAAGGCCCGGCCCCCTCCTCCTGCCAGGCCACGGCTGGTTGGACAGCTGCGGTGTTGGGAGCCGTGGGTCCTCGGAGGCCGCTGTCCATCTGCCCGCATCGAGGAGGCTCCAGGCCATGACTGAGCCCCAGGCCTGCGGGTCCTGCCCTCTCCTCTCAACCCCAGGCCAGGGACGGCCATTAGAGCAGTCGGGGCGGACGATGCCACATGTCCTCATGGCCATGGCTGCCCGGCCAGCCGCGAGTTTCCAGCATCTCTAAGGCCAGGTCCTCCCCCCTGTGGGCGAAGAAGGGCAGCTGGGGAAGGTGAGCCAGGGCCACCACACGCATGAGGGACAGAGCAGGGCGCAGGCCCTGTCCCGAGCTGGCGGAGGCCCTCCCACCATGAAGAGCTGTGGTGAGGCAGCCTGGGGGAAGAGGGCGGCGGACCACACCCGGAGCGTCTTAGGCCGCAGCACCCCAGGGTGAGTCATGACCGAAGTCCAGCTGCCCCTGGACCTCACCCCCACAGCCCAGAGGGGAAGCCACGGTGGTCCCCGGGGTGCCCACCCTGTCATCTGTAGCTGGGGCACCAGGGGTGGGCGGCCAGCCCGCTGCGGGCCAGAGACCCCTTCCCTTTCACAAAGGTCAGAGCTTAGAGGCCCAAGGTCTCTTGTTGGTGGGGGCGGCCCTGGCTCTGTAGGATCTGCAGAACTGGGTCCCCGCAGCCATCAATGTGGCCAGCTTTTCCTTCCCACCCCCCTCTCCGACCGCAGACTCTCTCTTGCGTGTCTGAGACCAAAATTATAGGAGGGGAGGAAACCACAGCATGAGAGAAAGTCGATCCCCAGAGACAAAGGAGACACGTGGAAGAGGCCCCACGGCTGCGGAGGCCAGGGAAGCACTCGGAGGCCGGGGAGGGTCTCCGGTCCTTCCCAGCTCAGGCCCCTGGAGGTCCAGTCTGACGTGTTCCTTGGCACGATCTCTGGATCCTTCTCAAATTGACCTGAGCTCTCCTGGGCAGGTTAACGTTCTTTGCAATTAAACAATTTAACCAAACAGGAAAACAGAACGGACTGCGGATCAGGAGCTCCCAGAGGAAGCAGAGGGCCATCCGGGGAGCAAAGCAAAGTCAGGGACAGCCCAGGGTCCTGGGGGTGACTGTTGGCACCACCCCAGCTTGGGCACGGCCATGTGGCAGTGCTGAGCCGCCCAGCCGGAGACGGGGTCTTATGACAATAGAACCTGGCAGAAGGGAGGGGTGCGTGGCCCACTCCTGTCAGCTCCGTCTTTCTCTGGTACCTGAGCTAGCCCAGGCTAGCCTTGGAAGGACGAGAGGCCACGTGGAGGTCAGCCGGGACCCCAGCCCACAGCCAGCACCGGCCACCAATCCATCCACAGAAAGCTGTATCAGTGAACATAAGGGACAGCAGAGGAGCCACTTGAGAAATCCTAGATCACTTTATATGAAGTGGCAAGGCAGTATAACTGTAGTTGTCACTGTAGTTGACAACAGCTCAAGAAATGGGGGCCTGGACCTGGCTGCTTTTCAACCAGAAGCAAATCTATGTCTTGGCTCTGGGAGCCACGCTGTGCCCTGAGGAACAGACAGTGAGGACTGGGTGGATTGTGCGGAAACTGCCCCTGGAGGCTGGAGAATGAGTGACATGGGCGGGGGTGGGAGGGTGGGGTTGCAGGACACCTAGCAAGGCTGTCACCCAAAGAAGCTGGTAGAATAGAACAAGTACCAAATGAATTTATGGATCCCACTAACGTGGAGAGAGAACTGTCTTCACAAGGAATTGTGTGGATTTCAGTGGCTACACGTGTGATTCATGGGAAATCCATCATGTTTGAGGGAATTGTATTGGTAAGAGAATCACTAGCTTGCATTCAAAAGGACGGGCAGTTCAAAATGGAGAGTCCCCTGGGCCCATGCCTTCATAAGCAGGAATCAGACCAAGAAAGCTACCAGCTGCCAATATTTCTCATGGAAAAGAAGGATCTCAGAGGGCAGGGGCTCAGTGGGTGGAGGCCAGATCTCAGAATTGCTAGGGACCAGCGATTGTCCCTGATGACCTTCCTTTCCCGTGTCACCGCATCATGGTGCACTCAGCCTGAGGGTTAAGACAGCTTGTCACTGAGCTATCAAGTCCTTGGATGAAGGGACGCTTCATCAATGTCCAGTCCTGACCTAGACGTGAGACTGGACGTTGAACCTGGGCTGTAGTTGGAGGAATATTACAGAGGCTTGAGGACAGATTTCACAGAATTTGCTGTGGAAAGAAGGTGAATAATTTGGGACCCAAAGGTAGAGCTGTGGTAGGATTTTTAATGGCTGCCAATTCCTACCATCCCAACGTCTCCACCCCTGTGCAGGGTGACTGTTGAGCCTCCCATTCAGGGATGGGGTCTGTTTTTTCATCTTCTCAAATCTAAACTGGCCTAAGACTTGCTTTTGCCAAGAGAATCTGGCAGAAGTGAGCTTATGTGGGTCTTGGAAGCTAGACCTCAGGAGGCTTCTTAACTACTGCCTTCACCCTCAGAATCGACCTGAGGTTTGGAGCTACAGCAGCTATTTTGTGACCATGAGACCTCAAGCATCACGATAAAACCCCAAAAGCTAAGAATGTCCAAGAAGACAGATGATGATCCTGGACTCCCGATAGCATTTTTGAGGCCTGAACTACCTCCTCCATCACATACTCTAAAATGAGAAAAATAACTTCCTATTTATTGGGAACCTTCATTTCAGGCCAGTGGTTCTCAAAGCGTGGCACCGACTTGAAGAGCAGCATTAATGGCATGAAGGGACCTGTCGGAAAAGCACACTGTGGGCCCCACCCAGATGGGTGGACCAGAACCTCTGAGCTCTCTGGGCTGAGCAGGTCCTCCGGGAGATCTCAGCCCGTGTTGGCATGAGCTCCTCGTTCATCTGGAACTTATTTACTTGTATCTGACGCGGGCTTCTTGCTGGCACGTCTTGGAGCCTTTGTGGACAGCTGTCTCCCTGCCCCACATGCCCAGTCCCCCCCCCCCGCCCTGTCTTTTTCAGGAACTGAATTAATTTAAATCACGGAAACCCAGGACGGCAGAGCATTCGGCTGCGGCACTTTGGCCTCGGGACGGATGATTTCCGGGATCTGGCCTCAGCAGCCTCCGTGGCCGGGACGTGAGCAGAGAGCAGAGAAATCGCCCCATTTAGAGACTGTGCTGGTTCCAATGAGAAACCCAGGTCAGTGTCCCCGTCACACCAGACCAGAGCCCCGAGCTGCAGGCTCCAGATCCTTCTCCTGGCAGTCACAGACTGCCCGGCTCTCCTCTCTCCAGGGCACAAGCGGTGGCTCAGGCACTGGGGGTCACTAATGTTGAGGACCTTTGTTAGATTTTGTAGCATAACCAGCCACCCCAAATCGCGGTTGCTTCACAGGATGATTTCCTATTTTCCCAGTTCTGTAGTTGACTGGAAGTTCCTCTGCTGGTCTAGCCTGGGTAGGTGTGACGCTGAGCCCTTCTCTCTCCATGTCACCTTTCAGCCTGGACCTCTGTAGGGCAGCCAGGTCTTGAGCAGAAAGTTGAAGGGGGGGGAGGGCAGAAGAGAGTGGTCTGAACTCTCCCAGGAGCGCAGCCCAGCCCCCCCCCCCACATTGATGTCCTGCTCCCAGCACCTCGCCGAATCAGCTGGCCTGTCCCATACGCATAAGGGCCACCTCTAGCTATGCCGTGGGCTGGTGACATGTGGCATTCTCGCTACCATGTGCACCGGTGACATGCAGGGCCGCGTGGCCTGGGTACAGTCTTGCTGGAGTCGAGTGGCGCCTGATGAGTGTGTGTGTGTGAATGAGTGTGGGGGGCAGCAGGGGCTGTGCCCGAGGCCCCTGCCCACACTTGGACCACCTTGGACACTCCATGGGACCTCTGTGGTTCTGTTTCCCTTTCTGTGAAGAGGAGCTGATCCCCACACGAAGCTGAGATACTCCATACGGAAAGGTCCCCCTGGGCCTGGGACTCGGGGCCTGGGGTCGGCGGTGGCCAGGACCTGTGGCCTTTCCTCATCTCCTTCCCACGGTGGCCTCCCATTCATTAGATGGGGAAGCTTTGGATCAGAGATCTTGAAGTCACCGGCTGGTGAGCAGGGAACAGGGATTGGAGCAGGTCCCCGGGCTGCAGATGTGTCCCTGGGCACTGTCTCAGCTGTCACAGAAGCAGCCGATGCAGAGCCCCCAGCTCCAGCAGCACAGCCCCTGCCTGTCCCGCCCTCACTGGGTCAGCAACTAGTGGCAGCCGGGCTCTGGGGACCGGCCCACTGCCCCTGCAGTGCCTGATTCTCCCTGGAAGGTGCCTGTGGCATTGTGGCTTCCATGTGACATGTCCCTCAAAGCTCATGCGTGAGACAATGCAAGAAAGGGACCAACTCGGGGGACTGATGGCAGGCGGGGTGTGGCTGGGGGAGGTGGGTCATCGAGGGTGTGCCCTTGGGGACCTGTCTTGTCCTTGCTCCACTGAGCTCGCTCATGCGTGCTCTCTCCCTCCCCCTCTCTCTCTCCCTCTCTGCTTCCCCACATGGTGTCCTGAGCTGCTTCCGTCCACCCCACTCTTCTGCCCGGATGTTCTGCGTCACCTCAGGCCACGAGGAATGGCACTGGCCTCCTATGGACGAAGGTCTCTGACACTGAGTTCCCCAATAGTCCTCCTTTAGTTGTTACCGCCAAGGTCTTTGGGTCACACCAGTGACAAAGCTGATTAACGCACAGGCTGTGCCCAGCAGGCGGGCTTCCCCCTGGACCCTGTCCTGGCCCAGGCAGAGGCTGACAGCACGTGGCCCAGCAGGGCGCAGGCAGGTGGAGGGTCATCAGATGTGGCCAGGGACGGCGCCTTAATGAGGAGGCTACTCTGGGCAAGAGACACTCAGGAGACCCCCACTTCAGTCACCTGTTGCTACCAGTCTCCCGCCTGGGCAGGGTGGGGGGGGAAGCCATCCAGAATCCCAGCTGGTCCCGGGGAACTTCCGATTTTAATGACAGCGACACGATCAACAACCAACACACTCTGGCAGCGTTGCTCCACCTGGGTCTTCCCCAGAGGTGGTGGGCACCCTCCAGCCAGAGGGCTGCTACCCAGGGAGCCACCAGGGTCCCCTGCCAAGCACCCGCCTCCTGCACCCAGAGCTGGCACCCACAGCTCAAGACGGTGACTCACGCCTTCTCCCGGAGCAGGCAAGGGAGGGAACAGAGACTTCCCAGGCGGGAGCAGCCAGCCTCAGGGAAGCCCCCATCTGGCAGAGGCAATCTGTCCATCTGGAGGAGGGCGGAATGTGCCAAGCGCTCGAGCAGCTGTGCCCAAAGCCAGTGCTGCAAAGGCGAACCATGGGCCCCGGAACGAGCTCCGCGGGAAATGGGGCGAGCCCCGCCCCCAGAGCCACGCCCCCTGAGAGCCCCGCCCCCAGAGCCCCGCCCCCAGAGTCCCGCCCCCCACAGGCACATTGAAGGGCGGCGGATCCCAGGGTGAAAAGGCCCTGGACGTCCCTGCCTCATGTTTCCCCGGCATTCACACCTGGTTGCTGTTTAACCCCGCAGGCCTCAGGGGCACGAGTTGACCTCGGGGTGCAGCTTTGGAAACACGCCGATCCCAGCAGCCTGACGTCCCCACCGCGTCAAAGCCCATGCTGACCACGGGTCTGTCCTGCTGGCAAAGAGCGAGTCCATGAGGAGAAAGGGGAGCAAGTCCGCAGGGACAGGCACTGGTGTGCACCCAGGTCCCCAGGAGGGCTCACGGACCCCCCTGGAGGGCGGCCAAAGCCCTTCCCCAGGCGGGCTCCAACCGCACCTCGATTTGGAAGAAAGATTAGGGCTACCGCTGAGCCACCAGCTCCAGGAAACCGTCCTGTTGTGAACTACAGGCCTGGTCCCCAGACTTGTGTGCTGTAGCCCTGACCCGGGGGGCATGACGCTGAGGTGGGGTGACGCTGGGTCCCCAGGTCTGGATGAGTAGTGATCTTATGAGAAGAGGGGGAGAGACCAGAACTGTTCATCTCTCTCTCCCCGCCCCTTGGCCACGTGAGAACACAATAAGGACATGGCTGTCTCCAAGCCAGCAGGAGAGACTTACCGCTGCCAAATTAGTCAGCACCTTGGTCTTGAACTTGCAGCCTTCAGAACAGTGAGGAATAAACTGCTGCTGTCTGAGCCGCCAGCCCGAGGCCCTGGGTCACGGCAGCCGGCAGCCGGGCTGTAAGAACAGTCCCCTGGTCTCCAGATCTGGACTGGAACCAGATCCACTCCTACCTCAGCGAGTCTTCACCTCTCACCTCTCTGGCCATAACCTCGACCCCTGGCCATTCTATGAGTGAGGTTTCTTGTCCCCACTTTGCAAATGAGGTCCCTGGGGCCCAGACTGGTCGAGGGGACTTGCCCAGTCTTCCACAAGTGACAGACCCAAACCCAGGGACTCGGTTCCTGGATCCACACGGTCACCCACGGCAGAGCCGGCCACATCAAATGTTCAGAGAGAGGTAACCGCCATTACTGTCCCCTGCTAGGAGGTCCCAGGACACAGAGCTGGGCGGGAAGAGGGACAGGCTGAACACAGGCGGCCCCAGGGAGGGGCGTCTGCTTGTCCATAATGTGGTGCTGGGTCCCCCCCAGTCGGGCCTGGTTTCCTTTCATAGTGGCCTCCCTGCCGAGGCCTCAGGGCACCGTAGGGATGTGCAGCCTCTGTCCCAGGTCCTCCCTCACCTGGAGCAGGGAGCCCACTGCTGGGCGCCAGAGGATGGGAGGTGCCGCGTGTCCCGCAGGGCCCCAGAGAAAGGCTGGAGTGCGGGTCCCTAATGGGAGAGCTAACCAAGGGACAGGAGTGTGTCGGGGCAGAGGGGCAGAGCCAGGGATAGGTCCCAAGCAGAGTCCCTCCAGCCGGTGGGACTGCCGGGCACTCAGCTAGGAGGACAGAGGGGGCGTTGCCTCCTGTGGTGAGATGGGACGCCCTTCGGGGCAGTGCGGGGCAGTGCGTGGGTCTGTGCGCGAGACGTCCGGGGTCAGCAGGGATCCGTCCGCGCCAGGTAGGGCGGTCCTGCGCGAATACGGTCCACACCTGCAGGAATCGGACAGAATAAGCTGCAGTGTGCCGAGCGGGCCACCGCAGCTGTGGCTGAACAAGAAGACCGGGAGGGTCGGGGTGGTGCCCGGGACAGACTGCGGGAGCCATGGAAGGTGTTTGAGCAGCGAAGTGCCCAGATCGCATGGAATCTTCGGACTTGGTAGGCGTGGGAGGGCGGCCTGCAGGGTGTGCAGGGGGAGGCGGCCAGCGTCGCCACCCCAGCTTTAGTGTGCACCAGGATCTTCTGGAAGGCGCGCCGCCCTGGATCCCCAGGCCCGGGCTGCAGCTGGCGCCTGGAGCCGCTGAGGAGTCCGTGCGCATGCGCTGGTGAGGTGACCTCAGGACAGCGCCCCCCCGACCCCCAGCCTCCTCCCTGGACCTCAGTCTTCCCATGCGTCAGGGGCAGCGCATTGCCCCAGGGGTCTCCACGGCCTCTTCTGCTCCAGGTCCCACGAGGCCGTGAGCCCAGCATGGCAGGGGGGGGGGGGACAAGGAGGTCGTCCCCAGTCCTGGACACCCAGAGAGAAGAAGCAGGGGAGCCTGGCCCACCCCAGGGAAGGGAAGTCTCCGGAGGAAGGCAGCCGGGAGGTTCCGCTCCCCTGGCACCTGGAGGAGAAGCAGCTCCTCGGGTCATGGCCCAGGGGCTGTCCATGGGCCTGGGCTCCGTCTAGGAGACCCTGGAGATGCAGGACGTCGGAGGGCTGAGAAGGCAGGAGGACCGGGCCTCCAGGGAAGCACAGCCAAGGGGTCTGGTTGTGTGGCTCTCGCCCCTGCTGGGCCCCTCGCTTTATTGCCTCTGTCTGGATTTGAGCCTGGTGTCCCAGGTCCTCGGGTCCCCCCCCCCAAGCTAACTGGTCAGCCTGCCTCAGTCCTAGGGCCACCCAGGGAAAGAGGGCTATGCAATCAGAAAGGCTTGGATCAAGCCCTGTGTGACCTCGAGAAAGACACTTAACCTCTCTGAGCCTCTGTTTCCCCTGCTGAAAAATGAGAACAATAATTACAACCCAGAATTGTTTCGAAGATTGAATACAATGAAGTTGATCAGCTGTGCCTGACGGGAGGCAGGACAGGAAGGGGGTAGCAATTGGCAGAAAGCCCAGAAGTCTATGTGACACCATCCTGAGTATTAAATATCTTGGGTGGACTAATAATCCCCGGTTTATTTCTCCGACCCTGGTGGGCAGACTGGGAGGGACAGCTACATGCCACGTCACTGCCTGGGTGTCTACTGTGCGCCTCGGACTCTACTGGGGCAGGACAGAGCTCTGGCCTCCTCACCTCCACCCACCCACGGCCTCTCCCCAGCATCCTCTTCGTCTGAATGGCCCCCACTGCACCTGGAGGCCCTGCCACAGCCTGAGGTTGCCCTGACTCTGTCTTGTGGATGCCTTGAAGCTGATCCGTCAGCAAGATCCCCAGCTCCTGGCCCAAGGGCTTCCAGAATGTGACGGCCACCCCCCTCCTCCCCCACCTTCTTCCGCGCCTCCTCCTTCACCTCCACCCCACACCCCCAGCACCCTGGCGATGGCCATCAGGGCAGCTGCCCCTGCCTGCCTCGGCTTCTCTTGACCCCCCACTCTGCCCAGCTTTCAGTGATCCTGCTGACTTGGATCCTGCTAATCAGATCCAACTGCAGCGTGACACCACTGATTTCCCACCATGCCTCATGCTGCCACGTGCCCAGCAGGGCCCTGATGATCCTACTGTGGCCCACGTCAAGACTTATTGTGATCACTTTCCCTGGTCACTAGCCTTGCTGTGCTCCCCTCTGTTGAGTGCTCCCATTGTACCAACCACTCTCCCACCTCAGGACCTTTGTACGTGCTGTTCCCTTGCCCGGAAGCCCATCCCCTGGTTCCTACAGGGAGCCTGTCCTCCTGGCTTGCCGGCCGCTGCTCCAAGACTCCTTCCCTGACTTCCAAAGAGCATCGCCGCCTCTACAGCCCCCTGTCCTCACAGGCCACCTCTGCCCACTAGAGCTCCCTGTGACAGTGCCAGTGTCCCGTGACTGGTGCTGCTGGGTGCAGTGGCTCTTGGTCACATGTGATCATGGAGCACTTCACACGTGGCCCTGTAACAGAGAACCTGAAATTGTGTGAGTGTGTGTGTGAGTGTGAGTGTGTGTGTAAGTGTGTGTCTGTGTGTCTGTGTGTGTGAGTGTGTGTGTGTGAGTGTGTGTGTGTGTGTGAGTGTGAGTGTGTGTGTGTGTGTGAGTGTTTGTGTGTGTGTGAGAACCTGCATTTTAAGTTGTATTTCATCTTAATCACTGAACTTAAATCACCTCGTGTGGCAGGTGGTTCCCAGTGGTCAGTGCAGTGCTGAGGTCCTGGTGTCCCCTAGGGAATATCAGTGTGACGGACTGATGAAAGGACTTGTCCCTTTTTCTCCTGAACAGGACACCTTTGTCCATGGGACCTGAAACACTTTCTGGCACACCCAGTAGCTGCTGCAGGCTTCTCTGCCCTGGGCCGAGCGGGCTGGCTGAGCTCCGCTCCTGCGGCTGCTGTCGCCGAGCACCGCCTGCCGCACTCCTGCTGGGCGCTTCCCTGCTGGGCTGTCAGTGCATGCCGGCTTGCAATCTTGCAACCCGGTTGGGCACAAAAACACAAGCCAGTCAAACTGAAACAAAGTTTTATTTTGTGAGAGGCCGTGTGCGTCCCCTAACAGGTGGGTCCATCCACGTGTGTTCTACCTGAGCCGGGGGGGGGGGGGGGGCTCCACTTCCCCCGGAACACCCTCCTACCATCCTTTCCCAACCAATGGGAACTCTCCCATTACAAGAGTGACATGAGTAACCTGAGTCCCGAAACGGGCCCAGGTAAACAGCAGGAGACAATTACCATAATAATGTAACTTAACATAATCATAATCTGAATGGCTGGCTGGCAGTCACTAAACTCAAAGGTGCCTGTATCAATATTTTTGCTGTGGCTCCTAGCAAGTAGCTGCCCAAAAAGGACTCATGGAGCTGGGCACCGGAGCCCACGCCCCAAATCCCAGATATGGGAGGCTGAGGCAGGAGGATTGCAAGTTGGAGGCCGGCCTTAGCAACTTAGTGAGACCCTGTCTCAAAGTAAAAACTAGAAAGGGCCGTGGATGTGGCTCTGTGGCAGAGCGGCCTGGGCTCAACCCCAGTTAAAAAGACTTGAGTTACTTTCTGGTCCTAGAATTACGTCTTCTCTTCACATGAACCAGGGACCTCAAGTCCAGGGAAGGTGAGTATCAGCCTCCCACAGCAAGTCCTGCCCCTGGAGCCCGTCCCGCCCGGGCCACTCGCTCCTTGGTGACAACAGGGAACTGACTGAAGCCAACCAGCGGAGGGGGCCTGGAGATCCGGGCTGTGGCCCACCAGGTTGGCCAGGGGAGGGGGACAACAGGTGAGGACAGGGTCCAGATGGCCTCGGGCTCCGGGGCTGGGGTCCAGGGGTGCGCGGGTCACAGACTGGGCATCGCCGAGCGGCTCCAGCAGGCGGGAGGGACACGGAAGCCTGGGCCACGGCGGCGCACATCAGGAACCAGAGGTCAGTGGACAGTCCAGTGGGCCTGTCGGGGGAGCAGGGCGCCTGTCCGTGGCCCGGCAGGAGGCCTGGGCGGGATGGGACTTGGGAAGAGGACGGTAAGCGGGGACCCTGGGTCTCTGTGACCTGGACGCGCTGCCACCTGAGCCTTAGTGTGGCCCTGGCCCCTGGGAGTGCGCGAAGGTCAGCAGCGGCCTGGGACCCCCCTGGGCCGCCCCAGCCTGGATGGAGCTCGAGGTCCACTTTTGGCAGCTGGAGAGGTGGAGAAGGAGGTTCCAAAGCCCCACGCGGTCACCTCCCATCCCGAGAGGGGAGACCTCAGGGAGGCCGCCAGCCTGGCCTCTGCCTGCAGACAGGACCCAGGGGAGCGAGGTGGCAGGAGCCACGGCCATGGGACCGGGATGTGGGGCCCAGAAGGGAAGAGGACGCAGGCTCCCCCGCCGATGGCATCTGGGACCAAACCCCGGGGACCCAGTGACCACAGATGACGTCACCGGGGCCAGGCCAGGCCTGTTCTATGGTGGCCCTGGCCCATCACGGCCGGGAGGCTGCCTGGGGCTGTGGGCGCCACCTGACCCAGGTCAGCTGAGCAGGGACGCCGGTGCTTCCCGGTGGCCGAGGGTCATGCGGACGGGAGGTGGAGCAGGGAAGGACAGGTCAGGCCGAGGCCCAGCGCCCCTGGCCACCTTCGCGTTCACCCCAGTGATGAAGTCGCCGAGGGGCAGGGGGGCGGCGGACGCTGGGCTGCCAGGAGGTGTGGCGGGCACCTCTGTGGGCGCGGACGGCACCCCCAGGGAGGCAGAGGACTGTGCACAGAGGGTCCGGGGAGGAGGGGTGAGCCAGGGGAGGCTGGTGGGGGCGTGGGGTGGGGTCAGTGGAAGAGCTGCCCCGGCCACCTGGAGGGGACGTCTGGGCCTCAGCCGGCTCAGGGTCCATGTCCCTTCTTCTGGAAACGTCTTGGTCTTCCTGGAAGGGACTCCCCTGACTCCACCGCAAAGTCAGAGCATTTGCTCCAGGCAGAGCTGACCCCAAGCCCAGCCTGGACCACAGCCTCGAGCACATGCCCGGCTCAGGGCTGGGTTGGCGTGGAGCTGGGCCAATCAGAGTCAGCCTGGGAAGGAGATGGTCGTTGCAAACTGAGATTGAAATGGGAGGGGGGGGAAAGCCCTGAGATGTGGACAGACTCTACCCCAGCGTGAAGCCAGTAAGTACAAGTGAAGTGGAAGGAGAAAGATGGAACGAGAAAGAAAGGATGTAAATGACATCCCTTGAGCACCTGGATCCAGCTCTACCTGAAGCCCAACGCCCAGGCAGTTCTGAAAGCTGCTTTTCTATCATTGCACCCAAAGAACCGATTCACTGTTTTCACTCCTATGCTCCAGTCACGCAGCCTAGTTGCAAATTCTTAGAAATGTTTAGACTTCTCCCCTCCAGACGGTCCCCAGGCAGTAACGTCTCCCAGATCCCAGCCCCCTCACAGCCTCCTCTTGAAGCCCTGCGCCACCTGCTTGCAGGAGCCCCCAAGATGCAGTCACGAGGTGTCGTCTTTCCTGCGGTCACAGCGCCCTGGGGGAATTGCCACGGGCCCTGCTCTGCATTCAGCCCTTCCCTCCAAGCCCGGGGACACCTGCTCCCCAGGCCCTCACCACCCCGCCCACAGGTGGGCTCTGCCCCAGGCCCGGGGCAGCGCAGGCTGCAGGGCCCCTCTCCGCCCGCGGTGCCTGGGGGCCTGCCGCGTCCTTCTCCCCATCTTCCCGTGAAGTGCTGGGGCTGTGCTGAGGTTCAAGTTCAGACTCTGCTGCGGGCAGCCGTTAGCCTTGGGCAGGTGACTCCGCCGAGCACCCCCTGACCCTGTGGGTGACACTGTGATAAAATGCATCTGACATAAAATCCACCACCTCCACCACTGTCCGTGCGCAGTGAGTGACGTGAAGGACACTGTCTGAGGACGTCACACCGTGTCCGCTGGGTACCGGGCTGCGCCTCCCGCGTCCGCCTCCCGGGCTCTTTGTATCTTGCTTGAACGACCCCCTGGACAGCCCCCGTCCCGGCCTCCGCCTCTGCCTTCTGTGTCCTGCAGTTAGTGCCCAGGTTCCCCGGGAAGTGGGATCCCGCAGGGTGTCCCCTGTGATGGGCTCCGCTCAAGGACAGTGTCCTCACGGCGGGATCCCCACCTTTTTAAGCCTGAATGATGTTCCAGGGCGTGTGTCACGTGTCATCTCTAAACTGAGGCTGGAACTGATGTCCCCAAGGAATGTCAGCCGCTGGGAAGGGCTCATGGCCAGCCACGCCCCTTCCAGGCCCAGAGCGGGGCAGCGGTTAGGAGGAGGCCCTGGGTGGAAGAGGAAGTCAGGTCCAGGTTGAGGCCCAGCCTCCGCGGCCCCCCAGGCCGTGGTCTCCAGGAGAAACGGGAGGCGGGCGGGTTGGGGGTCTGCTCTGTTCTCTGGCCACGAGGGAATGGGGTGCCCAGGGGAACCGTCCTCCTTCCCAGTCCCTCTGTCAGCTCCCAGGACCTCCTCGGAGGGGAGCTAGGCTGGCAGCCACGGTGTCCCCTGGCCCGCACCCCTCTGCCTGCCCGGGACACTGGCCAATGGGTGCAGAGGGGCGGGAGGAGAGGGCCCACCAAAAGCTCTTGGCAGAGACCCCAGTCACAGGTGACGCTGCCACTCCCCTGGGGATCTGTGAGGTGTCAGGACTGTGGGGAAGGGACATCAGGTACCGGGTGGCAGTTCAGGGAGCTGAGCCGGAGACTGGAGGAGGAAAGGCACGGAAGGGTGCTCTGGGCCCACGGGCGGCCCCTGGACTGCGCTGGGGAGGCCAGGCTCCTCCCGCAGGCTGGGACCGGGACCGGAGGGCAGGAGATGCCCTGCCCACGCCCGGGGCCTGTTGGTGTCAAGGTCTAGCAGGTGCCTGATGCCCGAGAGATCCTGCCCCTCCGAGGCCCGTCCCCAATCCTCTGTCCTCCTCCCAGCACCTGGAAAACGGAGTCCACCCCAGACCCAGCCAGCACCCGAGCTGTGAGGGCCAGTGGCTGCCGAGTGTCCTCCCAGGCGCCCAGCGGGCAGGACAGGCTGTTCTTGCTGCAGGGAGTGAGGAGGTGACCTGGCTAGGACACCCCAGGCCAAGGAGCTGTGCCCAGGCCGTGCCCAGTGGAAGGTGCACCCCACCACCCCCGAGTTGCTTAGGGCCTCACCAAGCTGCTGATCCTCCTGCCTCAGCCTCCGGGTGGCTGGGATGACAGGTGCTCAGCACCGCGCCTGGCCGTGACGTCAGGTCTGGAATGTCTACCCTCCGCCGTGGGCAGAAGGCAGCCAGCTGGGGACAGTGTGACTAACACCAGGAGACCGGGAGACCTGATGGCAAGCCCCAGCCCCAAGCCACATCTGACACTTCAGGCGATGTCCCCTGCAGGGCCCTTGGTGACCAGCCAAGCCCAGACCAGGAATGAGAGGCACACGTCTCCCCCCAGCCCTGGACAGGGCAGTCTTGGCAGGTCACCCTCCTGGGACCTCATCCCAACCCGGGGCTGGGGACCTGGGCCCTCCTTCCTTCCGGCAGGAGGAAACCAAGGGCAGGGCCGCACCTGGGTCCCCTCCGTCCCAGCAGGACCCAGCCCGGGGCCTGGCTCCCAACTCAAGTGTCCAGTTGAAGTCTGTGGGACCAGCCGAGCCCAGTGTGCCCTGGGGACTCTGTCCCTGGAGCTGGGGACTCTGTCCCTGGAGCTGGGGACTCTTGGGTCCTCACCAGCTCTGGAATTCTGGGGCTCTCTTGGGTCACGCAGTGTCCACAGGCTGAGGGCAGGCTGGGTGGCAAGGGGGGCACACCAGGGGGGAGACCCAGTCGTGCCTGGAGCCACAGCGGGCAGCCTCCCTCTGAGCCACACGCTGCCAGGCATGGGGAGCCCCGGGGGACACCCACATCCCAGCTGGCCTCATGGTCCGTCTGTTCCAAGAAGGTGAGGGCCTAGCATCTGGAGGTGACGGAACTGGGCTCCAGCCTCAGACCGCTGAGTCCAGTCCTGGCTCTGCTCCTGGTTGGCTGTGTGACCTTGGGCAAGCTACCTTGCCTCTCTGGGCCTGTTTCTTTCCTCCATGTATTCAAGGCCAGCCCTCCCTGGAGCCTCACATGCCAGCCCCTTTCACCCACTTAAGGCTCCAGCAGCGCTTCCCGCTTCCCTTCCGGTACCACCCACTTCCCTTCTTTCCCAGGCCAACCTTGATGGCATCCGGCATCTGGCCATGTTGATTTCTCCAGCCTTAAAACCAAACAAAGTACAACGGACCTCCTCACGCCACCCGCACCTGCTTCCTCTGCTGCCTCTCCTAGCAAAATCCCCTTGCACAGCAGCCAGACCCCGACTGTGAAAAGCAGCTGGCCTCTCTCCTAGCCTCTCTCCTGGCTTCTCTCCTAGCCTCTCTCCTGGCTTCTCTCCTGGCCTCTCTTCCCAGCTTCTCTCCTGTCCCCTCTCCTGGCTTCTGGCCTCTCTTCCTAGCCTCTCTCCTGGCCTCTCTCCTGATCTCTCTCCTGGTCTCTCTCTTGGCCTCTCTTCCCAGCCTCTCTCCTGGCCTCTCTCCTAGCCTCTCTCCTAGCCTCTCTCCTGGCCTCTCTCCTGGCTTCTCTTCCCAGCCTCTTTCCTGGCCTCTCTCCCAGCCTCTCTCCTGGCCTCTCTTCCCAGCCTCTCTCCTGGTCTCTCTCCTAGCCTCTCTTCCCAGCCTCTTTCCCAGTCTCTCTCCTAGCCTCTCTCCTGGCCTCTCTCAGGTTTTCATCCTCATGACTCCACTCAGCAGCACTCTTGTCAGGGTCACTCACCTGTGGTCCATGTCTCCAAATCCAGTGTCACTTCTCAGGCCTCATGTCACTGGCCTTCACCCCAGCCACGGCTCCCACACTGGCAGGGCCTCCGTGGTCCTGCTTCCTGCTGCCTCCTGCCGTGGCTCTGCTCCTCCTCTGGTGGCCCAGGGCCGCGGCTCCTCTCTGTCACACTCACTTCCTGGGGGTCGCAGATGCCACACCATGGCCAGCGCAGACGCCAGCCTGGTGCCTGCTGACAGAACCTGGTGTCTGATGCCCCGCGGCCGGCAGCTCAGCAGGGGACAGAAGCCAGGCTGTCTGCACCGCAGTCCCTGGATGCTTCTGGGTCCCCGACCCCAGCCGTCTTTTTATTTATTTTTTATTGGTTGTTCAAGACATTACAGAGCTCATGACATATCATCTTTCATACATTAGATTCAAGTGGGTTATGAACTCCCATTTTTACCCCAAATACAAACTGCAGAATCACATCGGTTACACATCCACATTTTTACCTAATGGCATACTAGTGCCTGTTGTATTCTGCTGCCTTTCCTATCCCCTACTATCCCCCTCCCCTCCCCTCCCACCTTCCCTCTCTCCCTCATCTGCTGTTGTTAATTCTCTCCTTGTTTCCCCCCGACCCCAGCCCTCTTGTCCCTCTGCCCACGCCGGGCTTCCTCCTCTCCTCCTCCAGGTGACCCACGGCCGTCCCCTGCAGGGCCTGGTGCTCAGGACCTGGGACCCTGACTTGCCCCACCCCCGCCCCTTGTGAGCTTTGCTCCCCGTCCCTCACCCTGATGGCCCCCAGGCCCCTGAGAGAGTGGCCCCCGCAAAGCCTCGGGGGCCTGGTGGCTGCCCAGTGTACGGTCCCCGAGGCTCCACGCTGACTCCTTCCCCCGACCCCAGGCCCCGACCTCCTGTCCCCTCCCCGAGGCCACCTCTGCCTGCCGCTCAGAGCTCAGCGGGGCACGTGGCACAGAGACGTGACTGTCCCCGCCACCGTCACCGTCTCCTTCCACAGTGGGTCACAGCGGGGCCCAGAGACACACCTGGCCCAGGACACAGCACAGAGCTGCTGCCCCGGGTGGGATGGCCTGGGATGGCCGGCTGGCCCTGCTCCAGGACCCTGGACAGCTTTGGGAAGGGCCGCAGCTGAGATGGCCGCAGCCCCTGTCCAGGTCCTGGGCCAAGGTGAACTGGGCGGGGCTCTGCCCTGAGCCGGCCAGCCCCGACCTCTGGGCCTCTGGCTGTCCCCGTCGCGTGATGAGAAACGGACCCAGGAGAGGGTGGGTGGGTGGGCTGGCCGGCGCCGCTGTCCCTCCGGGACCTGCATCTGCATCCTGGGCGCGTTCTGCCCACGCTCTGCCCGTCCTGCCTGCCGTCCTGCCCACTTAATTGAAGCCAATTATTTCATACAAAGGAGCAGAGGACGGTGGTCATTGTGTCTTTGTCCCAGCCACAGGGCCCTGGACACGGAGCCCAGCTGCCTTTGTTTCCTGAGCTGCTCATTAGAGAGCAGCTGGGCCTGGGCGGGCAGCCGGGGCCACTTGCTAGGACTTCCAGGGCGGGGGCCTGGCTGTGGGCACAGGGTCCCTGATGCGGGACAGAGGGCAGCCGGGAGGCCGGAGGCCCCGGGGGGCAGGATAGAAGCAGCCCAGGACCTTCAGAGCTCTTCCATCCTGAGGCCCAGCATCCTGGCCCCGTGTCCAGGGTGGCCACGGTTCTGTAAGCCATTGTGGGAGTATCCAGCACAGCACCTGGGACGCGGAGGGAGCTCGCGTGGGCTGCTGGGTCCGATGGGATGGTCCCTTGGTCACTATTGAAACAGCGTGGCTTGCTTTGGAGGCCACAGACCTGGTCCTGAACCTGCCCTCACCTCGTCCCTGCTGTGTGACCTTGAGCCTGTCTGTGTGACCTTGAGCCTGTCGAGCACCCTCTTGGAGCCCCGATTCCTCGTCTGTAACACGGCAGTCACAGTCACACAGACCCCAACGTCCTGCCTCGAGAGCAGGGACGTGCCAGGGGCTTAGGCGGCAGCAGGTCCTGGGCTGGGGTACAGCTCAGTAGCACGTGGCCACGGTCACCCAGGGTGGCCTCCAAGGGTGGCATTGGTGTCTGAGTCAACGCTGGCTGGGTGACTGAGGCATGTCGCTCACCCTCTCTGGGCCTCCGGGCCTCAGCTGGAAAGTGGAACGAGGTCCACACCCTCAGAGGGACTGGGGCAGGCCCCAGAGGAGGTGGCATCCAGGGAGGGGTCTGCAGGAGGGGGCCAATGGGAAAGCAGGGACAAAAATCCCAGAGGACAGGAGCGTGGGACGGGCTGGAGGCCAGCAGGCAGCCCCCTGGGTGGGCAGGGGTGGGGGAGGCCCTGACGCACCGGGGTCCTGGAGACCTAACTAGAATGGGCTTGGAGGAGCCACCTCCCGGCTCAGTGTCCACTGTCACCGCAGAGCGGCCCCTGTGCAGGTCCCTGATGGTGGCCGCCGAGGCCCGAGCTCTGCAGCAGAGCCCTCCGTGGCTTAGGGCAGGGCTCCCCCCCGGGTCCTGCGGCGTGATGGCCAGCCGCGAGGGACCGTCCTGGGCTCTGCAGGCAGTGAGCAGCGTCCTCGACCTCTGCCTGCTGGACGCCGGTAGCATCCCTGTCCCCAAAAACGTCTCCGGGAATGACAAAATGTCCATCCAGCGGAGGCAAAACAGCCCTCAGTGGGGACTCACTGGCCTGCGCCTCCCTCCCTGGCCCCGGGCTTGGTGTCCTCCCGTCCTCTTGGGGCAGGGCTGGCCCTCTGCCCACTTCCGGTCCCCAGGGGCAGGAGGAGCCCGCCCTGGCTCACATGGTCCCCTGCGGTGGGATGGACCTCAGCCCCAGCACCACGGCGGCCCTCGTCCGTCCCTGTGCGGAGGACACACGTGCCACGTGAGGACCCGGCCCATGATGATAGTCAGCACCGGGAGGTGAGCAGACCCTGGGGGGGAGGGACGGGGACGTGAACTGAGGGATCAGCCTCTTGCTCTGCCGGGGACCAAGCTCTGTGTCTGTTATTTTTAATTGGTCACAATTTCTCTCCTGCAGGCGGTGACACTGCCAAGAGTCGAAGGTGTAGAGAACGAGGCCTCCGCCCGCTGTGCCCCGTGGATTTCATTTCTGCATGTTTGGCGGGGACAGGCCGAGCCTCCTGTGGTTACAGCCCCGGGGACCGCAAGGGGAGGGGGTGGCCTCGCCTCGTGTTTGTATTTTAAATTCCATGAAAATACCAAAGGCATCTGTTTCTGCGGCTCCACGGCCCCATCATGCCGGAGCGTGGTGTTGACCCAAAGTGCAGCCCGGGGACCAGCTCCAGGCCAGGGCCCCTGTGGCCTGTGGCCTCATGGTCACAAGCGTCTTCCAGGTGAGGCTGGATCCTCGGTGACGGTGAGATCCCGCGGCTTCCTGGGCACACAGCCCACGTGGTGTTGACCGCAGCCGAGCTTCGGGGGACGGAGGGCAGCCAGTTCCCTGGGCGGAGCTGAGGTCCTGGGACTTCCAGATTACAGGGTGTGCTCTTGGGGTCACGAGGGCCTGCGGTTTCTAAACTAAAGAATGCCACGTGTCCCCCAGGGAGGGGGCTGACATCTTGTGCGAGGTCAGGAGCGCCGTAGGGTAGTGGCAAAGCCTTGGACTGCAAGACTTTCTGACCAGAGGCACCTCGAGGGGCCTGCGGAAGACGGGGTGGGCACCCCCAGGCCCCACGCGCACCACGTCCCCGGGGATGTGTGTGGCGTAAGCAGAGGAGGTGGCATTGAAGGAGGGGTCCTGCATGGTGCACGGGCAGCCCTGAGCTGCTGGTCCTCCCCATCTGGGCCCACGCAGACTCCTCTCCCAAGGGGCAGCAGTCCAGCAGGCCACCCCTGTGGGCCCCTGCTGCCTTCCAGATGCGAGGCCCACAGGTGAACGGCCGGTGTCAGCTGCCCCTCCAGGAGGTCACAGCCCGCGGCCAGAGCCGGCCACATAGCAGCCATCATCCTTGCGCCGGCCGTGAGCACTGTGACAGAGTGGCCTCCCTGTCCCTTCAGCTCCCTCCCTGCAGCGGGCTCCCCTGAGCAGACCTAGCGCCCTGTTTCTCGCTCTTTCTGTTGGGCTTCTGCGGCTGGAAGCAGCTGCTCCCCTCGACGCTCAAGGGCCACGTGGTGCTAAGGACACGCACTCGCGAGGCTGCGGAGGACCTTAGTGACAGTGCCTTCAGCCAAAGCCCCAACACCAGTGGGTCATCCCTGGGCACCGAGCTGGGTGTCGTCAGACGGAAACAGACGCAAGCAAAGCCCCACGCACACGGGTGGCCAGGCTCTGGCCAGCCTCACAGGCACCCGACGGGGCTCCTGGGATCCTAGTCTCCAGAATCTGGCTTAGAAAAGGGACGTGGGGCTCCAGGGGGGCACGTGCTTTGGTCCCGGGGCTCCTCACTCCACACCGGGAAGCTGCTGGAGGAGAAGGGGAAGGATCCGTCGAAACGGCACCATCCAATATGGGGACCCCGAGCCTCCAGCCGCGGCTGCCCACGTGGGGTGGAGCCTGGGCCTAGGACCCGCCCGGCCTGTAGAGACCCCAGCTGGAAAACATTACCTCTCAGGAATAGTATGACGGTGGTGGCTGTTTAAATGTCCACTTGGGACACAGTCAACATGGAATGTGATTAAAGTCCACCCCACCGTGTCTCTGTACCTTTATGAAAGGGCGACTTGAGAGTGGACGCTGCCCCTCCCACTGAATTTCGGATTCTATTGGAGTCTGCTTTCAAAGCCTCAGGTTTGCAGGCCTCAGGGTGGTTCCCATGCCACCTGTCCCAGAGCCAGAGAAGGACGGACGGACGGATGGACGGTGGAACAAGGGGCGCAGACACAGCCACCGTAGACCAGGCCCTGGTGGCCACCAACCTGCTGACCGCCGTCCTCCCAGACTCGGGTCACTGAGCGGTTGCATGACGTTTGATTGACAAAGAACTGAGTGTACAGACAGGCCTCGCAGGATGACAAAAGCCAAAAAACTCCCTCTTGCCGGGTCACGCCATCGCCATCTTGCCGGGTGACTGTCACACAGCACAGCGTCTTATTCACGAGCTTGCGGTGCAAACCAACCCACCGCCCTGCCAGACGGCGGGAAGCACCAAACATACAATTACCAGCAGCGCACGGTATTGGGTAATGAGTGGCTGGCTGCTGGTTATGCACTCACCGTACTTTTCATAGCTATTTTTTGAAATGTATTTCATCTACTTAAAAAAAAATAAAAAGCGTCCCTTAGAACAGCGCACTGCCGAACGGCGTGGCCTCGTCCACCTCGCGCCCCTGACCCTCCCCTGCCCGGCTTTCTCTTGTGCTTGACTGAGCCTCCTGCCGTCTATCTGTGGTGGTCCTAGGGGCCCAGCCTCTGAGCTGCAGGTGGTGCCATCTGGGTTTGCGGAGGAGCACTCCGCCATGTTCACAGGGTGACAGAATCGCCTAAGGACAAGTTCGCAGAACCGACCGCTGTCATTGAGGAACACGTAGTTGTGTTCATCACATTTGGGATTTACTGATTTAAGGATGGTTAGGATTTCCACAGAGGACCCTCGGAAGAAGAGCATGGAGGATTGCAAAACTAGCCAGGAATTCTTTCCCTCCCATCAGGAAAGGAAGTGTATCCAGGCAGGGTGGTGCTGCACACCTGGAATCCCAGCTCCTCGGGAGGCTGAGGAGGGAGGATCAAAAGTTTGAGGCCAGCCTCAGCAACTTAGTGAGACCCAGTCTCAAAATATGAAAAGGCTGGGAATAAGCTCAGTATGCAAGTGGTGGGTTCAATTCCTAGTATTAAGGGAAAAAACCAAGTGGAGTCTGTCTCTGCACCCTATGACTCTGGGTCGGCAGGGCCACCTGCTTTGGACAATGGACATTAGTGAATGTGACTCAAGCAAGGGCTTGAAAAGTGCTTGTGAGCTGGAACCTCCTTATGGTAGCTGCAGCAGGAAGTCTGTGCCTTGGGAAAAAGCCCCGATGACCCCACTCGTTGCCTTCCTGTTCCCACTCACTCTGCGTGTGATCTTGAAGTTCCTCCCATCGAGAGGTGCAGTGATTCCCCATCCCTGAACCTGGGCTGACTTGGATATTTAATAAGATCAGCCGATGCAGTCGAAGGAGCTGTGCCTGTTCTGAGCCTTTGCTTTCTGCCAGCGGCCGTGTGAGTAAACTTGAGCCACATCATCGCTGCAGGAAAGACCATGAAGAGCAGAGCCAAGTCAGCCCAATTCTTCTCCATAAAGCTGTCCGAGACCAGCCGCAGCCAGCTGGTGCACTGACTGCAGATTGATGATCAAGTCCAGCCAAGATCAGTCACGCCGAGTCCAGAACATCTGAACTGCTCCATCAACCTTCAGACTTGTGAGCTAAATCAGTCCTTGTTGCATTATTAGTCTGGGGGCTGTTGTTATGCAGCAAGCGTTAACCAATACGGTCATGCTGATACAGATGAGATTCGAACCTGGATCTCTCGTATTGGATTCCAAAACTGAAGATCTGAATCACCACACCCAGAGCTTTGGGGTGAGATGGAGAGAGCCAGCCTAATGAGGTCAGTATGATCATTTTCCTAACAGCAGTAAGATTGGCTGCCCCGTGCTAAGCCACCTTCAAGAGGCACGGCATCTGAACTTCTGGTCTCAGGATCAAACGTTAATAAGCAGCCTGTGCTGTCCTCGGGGTGACAATGAGTCTTTGAGGTGTGAGCTCTGCTCTCTTCCTCATCGACTGTGATCAGCTTCATCCCTCTCTGCCTATTATTAGGACCCAGGAAGGTGCTACCGTCAGATCTCCTCTGCCTCCCTAATTACCCATCCTGGGGACCAAGCACCTCCCATTTCCCACTATCCTGCAAGCACTTGACATTTGCAAACCCTCCCCCAAAGCTCTGTTCATCCAGTTCATCAGACTTGCTTTGGGGATGAATCAAAAGCCTCTTTGATGATCTAGTCACCACAGTCCTCAAGGCCCTTGTCTCCGGGGTGTTAGAATAATTTCTAGATACGTACCTGGTCCATCCCGCTGCACCTCTGTGAGAGGTGGGAGTCATGGAGGGGAAAGAAGGAAGCGGGCTTCTCTGACTCTCTCTGCTTCACCCTAAGTGGGGCTCACACAGAGAGGTTAATTAAGTTTTCTACTGCTGCACAGAGAGTTACTACAGATCTTGAGGTTGAACCCTGGACACGGTTCTCTCGGTCTCTGCAGGTGGTAAGCCTGGACGTAGATGGCTCGGCTGGGTCAGCTCTGGGGCCTCGCCAGGCTGTCGTCCGAGAGGGGTGGGCTGCGGTCTCAGCAGAGGCTCGCCTGGGGCAGAGCAGCCTGGCTTGTCCAGGTGGATGGAGTGGCTTCTCCGCGGCCCAGGGCTGGAATCACGGTTCCTCTGCTGTCCGCCAGTCAGGCTGCTCTGGGCGCCCTGCAGTCACCCACCAATGCCTCCCTCCGTAAGATTCCCAGGACGGGCAGCTTGTGGACTCTTCAAAGCCCGCGGGAGTCTCCCCGCCCCCCTGGGGGCTAAGACGCGGCCTCATCTCAGGGAACACCGGGGAGCCGCGTCCTCCCTCCGCCGTGTCCCTGGTCAGAAGCCCCTGCAGGTCCTCGTCACAGCCTGGAGCCCAGGAGGTGGGATGTCACTGGGGGTCCCTGTGGAGCCTGCCCATCAAGCTGAAGCCGATGTCACACAGCAGTGGGCACCTGGGACGTCTGTGCTCCTCTCTCAGGGAGGGGGTCTTATGCTTGGGCCCTGGACACACCCACCCGGGGCACCCAGGCCTGGCACGGGGCCTGCTCCTCAGCAGAGGCCACCATCCGAGGTCTTGAGTCTCGCGTCAGGTTCCAGCTGAAGAGCGGTTCTCCGCCACTAAGGTGGTCATCATCTGTCCAAGGAACACACCGAGAGCCACCCTGGGGGCCCGGCCTGGTGGTGCACACCTGGAATCCCAGTGGCTAGGGAGGCTGAGGCAGGAGGACCACAAGTCGAAGGCCAACCTCAGCCACTCTCGGTGAGACCCTGTCTCAGACAAATGGGGGGCGGTGAGGGGTGGGTGTGGGCGCTGCCTGGGGTCTGTCTGAGCCTCCGAGGCAGGAAAGCTGCTTCTCTGGGAAGCCCCGAGTGAGATCCCTGGTTCCAGAAAGCCCAGAGCCCGAGGCCCTGCCTCAGCTCAGCCGCCGGAGACGGGCGTGACCTGCCAGGCACCAGACACCCATGTCCCCCTCCTGTCCTGTTTTCCTCAGAAGCTCCTCTCTGAACCCCTGGCGTGTCTCACTGTGAATAACGACTCGCGGGCGTCTCTCCTGGTTAGGGTCGGCCCGTCTGTCCACGTCAGGCCCTGCTTTCCTCAACGCCCTGGGTTTTGTGTTGGTTCCTGTTCGGGTCCTTGCTACCCTGTGACCTTGGGCAGGCACTGTTTTCTGTGGCCCAAGTCCACACCTGTAAGAGGGTGACTGTCACCTGTTTCCTCATGGGGTCATTTCTTGGATTAAAGGAGTTGGATTCTCCACCGTGCTTTCAGCTGCACATGGTATACAGTAAGTACCCAATTAATGCTAGTTCTCTGGCTTCAGTGGTGTTGATAACTGGCCCAGATCCTACCTCTGGGGCTTGCAGTGTAGCGGGGAGGCCGGCCGAGGCCATCACAGTGCGGCGTGGGATCGGAACCCTGCTGTGGACACAGGCGCCAGGGAGCTGGGGAGGTGGAGTTGGCAGACCTGGCCTGCAGGTGCTGGGGACAGTGGTCCACAGGAGGCGACATTTCAGCTGATGGTTGGGAGTGAACGGGGCAGAGGTGAGGGAAGAACTTTCCAGGCAACGGGAATGCATGAGCAAAGGCCCTGAGGCAGAACACAGGACTGAAGGAGGCCAGAGCCTGGAGCGGCAGGGGGCACGGATCCTGTCTTGGAAGCGGAGCGCCTCTTTCTTGGACTCCCTCAGGTAGAATTGTCCCCTCTTGTGCTCTCAAAGCCCGGTTTAGGGAACCCTATTGAATCATCACCTTGTTAAGTCACTGAATGGCTCGGTGGGTGAGGCGCTGGACTGTGGCTCTCTGAGCAGGGCCCTGTGCTCCACGGGCCTCTGGACTCCTGCCAGCCAGGCCAGCCTCCTCCAGCCTCCTCCAGCTCCGGGCGGCCACCCTGCCCCCTCTATCTCACGCTGCTCCCTCCTGGCCTCCTCAGCCTGGTCCACTTCTGCGTCCCTAGGAGGGGGCCTCTGTGCCTATCCTTCACAGCCTTGGGGACACAGGACCCTGGTGCTTAGGGAGGAGGCTGGGGTGGCCAGCTGGAGCACTGGCTATTGACCTGGCCCAGACAGGCTCCTGCTGCACAGGTGGGAAAAGCCCAGAAGGCCCGGAGCTGCCCAGCGCTGGACAGCCAGGCTGTGGTGCGTGCTGGGGGCCTGGGTCCCCGCGGGAGGACCAGGCCGGGGCTGGGTCTGTTTCCTGTCCGCCTGCGGCTGCCTGGACAGGGCAGGAGGCAGAGCTGGGTGCTGGAGGAGGCCTGTGGAGTCAGCAGTCTGAGGCCCGAGAGGCTAATCACAGATAATCACCGAGCAGAACCCGCCTCGGGCCAGAGGGCGCCTGCAGCCCAATTATGAGCAGAACAACTGATGACAGCCCCTGGCAGGGCCCTGATCCCCGTTCTCACCCCCACCTCAGGGCTCCCGGGGCCAGCTGCTCCCCACCGGGGGGCAAGAGGCTGGGAGGCCTCCTCCGGCCTGGGGCCAGGGCCTGTGCAGCTGGAGAAACAAGCCGCCGACAGCGCACAGCTGGCAGAGACCCAAGGCCCGGAACACAGCCCCAGCCATGTCCACCCGCGGCCCAAGAACAGACCCAGCCAGGGCTCGGCCTCACCTCGCAGCCCGGGGCCTCCCTCCTTTCCACAGCCAGGCAGGGGAGGGGAGGACAGACGGCCGCGTCTTGAGCACTTCATTACGCCTGGTAACTACAAATCTCCACACTGCAGATGAGGAAATGGAGGTTCAGAGAAGCTAAGTGTCATTTCCAAAGTCACACAGCTAATAAGTTTAAGAAACCCGATTCAAATCCAGGCCCCTCTCACTCCAAGTCAGGTTTTGTTTCAGAGTCTGGGATGTGCGACATCCTCGAGGGGAAAGGATGCACCGGGAGGAAACAGGTGAAGAGTTGGAGCCTCCTCCAGGTCCGTGGAATGGCCCAGTCCCCAACCGGATACCAGGAAGCGTGGACGTGGTGGTCAGCGATCCTGACCACGGGGCAGCACCTGCCAAACTGCAGATGGCCATGAGGCCCAGCAAAGCCCAGCGCGGGTCCAGGAGACCGGAGCCGGCCTTGGCCTGTGCTCAGCTCGGCCTAGACGGCTCTTCACCCTCAGGATGAAAGAGAAAGGAAGATGGGGACGGGAGGAGGGAAGGATGAAAAGATGGTCTCGGGGCAGAGTTCTCAAATGAGCCGTTTCTGAAAAGCTCATTCTTCAAATGAGCTCCGCAGGGATCCTACAAGCCCACTGTGCTCGGCCACTCAGCTGTGCGAGGCCCGGGGGACGCCGTCAAAACGGCTGGCCAACAACCACTGGACATCACGCAGAGAGAGAAGGCCCGAGGCCACACCTGAAGTGCCCCGTCTCCCAGCGCAGGTGGCACAGGTAGGGGACCTGCCAGGGCGAGGCCAAGAGCCCCTGCATGCGTCACAGGCTCTGAGGGAGTTGAGTCCCAGGGTCCAGGACATGCCCAGAACTGGAGCCGATGACAGCCAGTGGGGGAGGGCATCCCAGGAATGTCCCCACCCCAGTGTGCCTTCCTCCTTGCTGGGTTCTGCGGCAGGTGGCCCCTCTCACCATCAGGCTTCTCTGGTTATTGTCAGGCCTGCAGCAACGGAGTCGGTCAGCAGCAGCAGAGTCACGTCCATCCACACCAATGGCTTCTCCTGGGTGCATTACCTGTCTACCACTGGCGGGTGACAATGAGAGCGAGTCTCACAACAATGTGGACACACACACACACACACACACACACACACTAACTCTATACCGTCCCAAAGGGTATCTCAATCTTTTATATGTTCCTCACATGGGGGATGTACCCAAGGCCAAGGCCACTCTAGTGTGAAGTTCAGCTGAGCTCTGGAGAGAGCCAGGCAACCATGTTCTCCAGGAGGAGGCCGTGCACAGGGACAGCCAGACATTCCTAACACATCTTGGGGCTCTTGGACCACTGGATGCCAACCCCATTCAGGCAGGAGTGACAGCTCCTATATTGTATTTCCAGCCAATCCGCACGTTGCCTGTACCACTCGATTCACCAATGAAACTTCACCCTACACCTATTATGCAAATGAGCAAGCCCTCTTGGGTGCTGATTGGAGAGGAGCCCTCAAAACCTCAGAGTTGCCCCTGTGCATTGTGGGCTTCTGGTCAGTCTCTCAAATGCTAATCACGCAGCCTGGGGTCTGTGTTCTTCAATCTCCTGCCATCTCCTACCATCCGACAGTGTAGATTAAAAGTAATTCACAGGATATGTCACACTGTCTCTCTGAAGTCTTCTCAAGTGAGTCACAGGCAATTTCACGCCATTTAAAGAAAAGAGCAAGCTCCACAAAGCCCAGGACTTGAAAGTGGCCTTGGAGCTGGGACTGGGGCCTTCCGCTGGAGCAGAAGCTCAGGCACCGTGTCATTTAAAGAAAAAACCTTCAGGACTTTGGAGCGTGACACTGAACCGGACTTTGCATGCTCATTTGAGTTTTGGAGACTCTTTACCAGTAGTTGTTGTGCCCAAAAAGATTACTCAGAAATTGACTTTGAGCTTAAACAACTGGAGTTGAAGGTATCGAAATCCCAACCTAGTTCTCTCATAAGCCTTCAAGTTCCATTACACATCTTTTTCTGTTTATATCGAGCCGATTTAGCAAGCACGTCCAAGAGCTCTTTGAAGGGTATTTGGTTCTGGTTACAACATAATGAATCAAACACAGCTCAGACAATTTATACTGAATTTATAAATTTAATGTTTCCGCTGTGTGCAGGGGATCCCTGGAGGGGTGTCCCGGGTCCCGGTACTGTTCGCTTTCTTGATCAGGCTCCATGGGTGCTCGGAACTCTTCGGAGTGTGAGGTACACCTCAGCACAATTTTTTTCAAGTTATTTCCGTTAAACTCATTTGCCTGTTTTAACAAAATCTCCCCAGATACCTCATTAGCTTTCATATATCTATTAGATGAAATGTACAAATACCGTGAGCCCGGAATTCTCTTAAATATCCTATTACCAGCATAAGCTTCGTAAGATTTCAACTTGAGCTCACACATCTAAGTTAATTATCCCATTGCTTTTCAAGTCAGAATGATTAGATCCTCGCTTTAATAGGCTAACTCAGCTCAGCATTACAAGTGAGCACACAACGGAAAATAGGGTAGCAGACTTAAGTTCCCCCAAGTCCACCCACACCCAAGGCCAGATCCTTCTGGAGGAAAAGATCCACACCTGCCAAGGGACCCCAGGCGCCTGTTAACTGGGGCTGCCCAGCTCCCGGGGAGCAGGGACAAGCTCCATTTGGGGGCGCAGGGATGAGGACCTTCTCCCGGGCGGCTGGTTGGGTCACCTGGTGTTCCCGGAGCCCCCTTGGATCCCGTTTCCAGGTTCCATTTCGTGGGGGAAGGTGTCTCCCCAGCTCCGCCTCTGGACCCTGGGGATGGATCACTGTTGGAGTCACCTGCTCCTGCTCCCGCCGGCTGGAGGCCACCTGGGCTTGCGCTTGCCTGTCTCAACTTGACCATGAACTCAGGTTTTTGCCCTTTGAACTCTGAGGAATGTGAGGAGGTGAGTCTTGTGCTGGGCGCCACCCGATGGAATTCTACCTCCTTGGCTGCAGGTCAGCTTGGACCGCTTCCCGGGATGCAGAGGGAAGCAGGAGACTCTGGGCCTCCCGGAGTTTGGAGCAGGTGCTGACCGCCCCTCCTCTCCACTGCCAGAGCCCAGCCCACTGCCACACTCTGGGTGGAGCCTGCGGCCGGCCTCAGGGAGCCTGCCCCCCAGCAGCGCCCCTCAACACTCATCCCAGCGGACTCCTGCAGCCTGCGCCTTCAGTGCTGGCTGGTGGCCAAGTCCGTGACAACCTGTGGGCCCTTCACAGCTGACGACATCCAGAGAGGCTCTCCCTGCAGCCCCCGCTCTCCCTCTCCACAGAGACTTCTCTCCTGACCACGCACTCACATGGCTCCTCTTGTTTTTTACTCCCCCGGTTTCCAGCAAGACTCTACCCTGGGGACAGGAGGCGGCTGGTAGTCAGCGGGGCTTCAACACGAGTAGCAGCAGCAACACTGAGCGCTTAGTATGTGCTAAGTGTTTTACATGTGCTTGATCCTTTCGTCATGAGAGCTCTGGAAGAGGAAGCTGAAGCACAGAGAGGCTAAGTGATTTTCCCAAGATCACACAGCCAGTGATGAGGTTGGCACCCAGGTCTCTCATTGTAAATGCTGTCTGTGACTCCTCAACTCTATGCTGTCCAATGAGGGGAGGCCTCAGGCTGAGCCCAGGGCCTAGCCAGCAAGCCACAGGGTAAAATGGGAGGGAGGGGCCATCCAGTTGTACCCAAGGAGCAAACTTGGCAGAGATGGAGAAAGCTGAAGAGAAAAGGGTCAGAGATAAACCTCCAAGAGAGGAGTCCATGGGGAAAGAGGCTGCTGACAGTCAGGACAGACGGCCTGCCTTCCAGGCTGCCCCAGGGCCCTGGCCACCCTTGGTCCTGCATTCCCCAGACCTCAGAACTCAGTCTTTGAAAAACGTGGAACTGTCTCCACCTCCATAGTCTTTACAATCCCCTAAAAGCAAATATTGCAAACAACGAATAGAAGCAGAGGAAGAAATCGGCACTTGGTCTGGGAGCTGCACCCCACCGCATCCCCGAGAGGCCCCCGCAGCCCCCTCCCAGCCAGGACCAGCCCACTGACTCCATCTCTCAGGATGCTCTGAGGTCTGCCCATTCTAGAGATGGGGACGCTGACCCGGAAGTGACAGAGTTGGCTCTCCATGGGGGACTGTCACCTCCAAACCACAGAAATTCAAATCCCAGCTTTTTGCTGACTGTTGGGGATGTCAGCCTCTAGCTAACAGTCTACTCAGATGACCAGAAAGCCATCCCCTGCTTAGTATCAGTAACGTTTGGTTGAAGCCAGCCGTTTGCCAGGTTGCATATAAGAGGGAGAACAAAAAAAGAAAAAGGCTGAGGCTCAGAGAGGGTAAGTGATTTACCCAAGGCCACACAGCACATCCATGGTATCCTGGAGAGTGGAACACCCATCCCCGTGCCCCTGCCCTTTTCCCAGGCCCCCCACCTGGTGCACACCCTGATCCTCGGAGACACCCGCCTGGCCTGCTGAGAAAGCCTCTGCAGACAGATTTGGATGTGTCTGGCTCTGCCTGGCATGCTGCTTAGTGATGGTTCTCAGCCCGTGTGTGGGCTCCTCCACTCCCCCGTCTTCTGTTTCTTTCTGCGCCCCCAGCGGGCCCCCAGCCCCCAGCACCCAGCACCCTCAGCAGGTGTTCGACAGCCAGCAAAGGAGTGAGGCGCCGCCATCTGCAGGGGCCCACCCCCACCCTGTGCCACCCGGGCTGAGCAGGCGGGTGCAGAGAGCCCGAGGGCACCCAGACTGGCGCCCGCTGGGTGGACGGAGAGGACTGGCTGCCTGAGGAAGCCGTCCCTGGCCGCTGTGCCCCAGAGCCGGCCCTGGCCTGTGGCAGGCCCCCAGGTCCCTGCCTCATCCTGTGGCACTCAGGGACTGTCCTGCTCAGCTGAGGGCCCAGACCTCCCCAGCAGGCAGGCTTCAGGGCCTGGGCCCCCCAGAAAGGAGCCCCACACGGCCTGGACAGCCACACTGGACCGTGAGCAGCGTGGGCTTCTGGGAAAGGAGACTCAGGCCTGGGCTTGCTCCTGGGGACAAACTGAGAGGGCCTGGTGTCCCCAGGGAGTCCCCACGGGGCTTGGGGGTGCCAAGCATCGCCCCCCTTGGGCGTAAAAAGACTTCCTGATTTCTGTGTCCCCGTGAGCCCCCAGGTTCCCCAACACCCCTCTGCAGGCTCTACGGGGGGGCGGGTGCTGCCCTGCAGATTCCTGTCCAGCACAGAGCTCCCGGGCCTTGGGGGAGGCCTGGGGGCCTGTGTTCGCACAGCAAGCCCCTCCCCGGGGCTGGAAGCCCCTCTGCTTATCTAGAGGAGGTTCCAGGGCAGAGCTGGAGCCGCCATCTCCTTGCAGAGACCCCCGGCAGGACCTGCGGCTCCAGAGGCAAAGGCTAGATGTGGGCTGGCACCTGGCCTGTCCCTTCAAGAGCTAGCTCAGTGCCATGACCCAGGCTGTGGCTATAGCGCAGAAGAGGGGGCCGGGCTGGAGAGGGGGCTGGCCGTCTCCCCGGGCAGCCTGTGGGAGGGCTCGGATGGGCCTCCTCTGCTGACAGGAGCCCGGGGTCCAGTGAGGTCCCCACTCACTGCGACGCCAGGAGCTCCCTCCCAGGAACAGTGAGCTCCAGCAGCAGAGACCCTGGGAAGGACTCCGCAGGACCTGGGCTCTCTCCCACCTAGGGGCAGGACACGGGGTCAAATCGGCTGCGGCCACAGCTGATGGTTGCGGCTGCCTGAGCATCACCGTCCTGAGGTGCCACCACGGGTCGTGTGCAGCCTCGGGGCATGGCGCAGACACTTCCAGAGCCTGCATCTGGCACCATCCTAGCATTTCCCACCTACGGTCAGTCCTCCGCCCTCCCGCTCCACGGAGTCCATCAACTGCAGATGGGCACCGAGTCCATCTGCTGGCCGCTCGCAAGCCAACACCTGGGAGGTGAGAATTGGAGGGGAAATCGGGTTTACTCCAGGGCCAGCACCTGGGAAGGAGACAGGGAGTTATTACCCCCAAAAGACCATCTCGGGGAACTTGGTCTACCCCGGCGATTACACAAGGAAGGAAGGAAGAGCAGGGGACAAGGGACAGGGAGAGAGCAGCCAGGCAGGGCACCGTCGCTCAGGGAGGGCTGTCCTTTTTTTCTGGCCGTGACATTGCCACTGACCTTGATGCTGACTTCCTGGATAGGCCCCGTGTCCTTTTACCTTTTCTTTTCGGTACCAGGGTTTGAACCTAGGGGTGCTCAAGGACAGAGCCACATCCCCAGCTCTTCTTATTTTTTTATTCTGAGACAGGGTCTTGCTAAGCTGCTTAGAGCCTTGCTAAGTTGCTGGGGCTGGCTTTGAACTTGCCATCCTCCTGCCTCAGCCTCCCAAGTCCCTGGGGCCCCTGCACCTGGTTAGTTCCTACGACTCTTTAGACAAACATGACTTTTCTGCACGTTAGACCTCATGGCGGTTCACACGCGGCTGCGCGGGACTGGAGACTGGGGCGGCTTTACCCCTTGTTCCTGGAAGGTGGCCATTTAGCAACCAGCACGTTCACCACTGAGGGGCAACTGTCCTTTAGAATTTCAAATGCTGGGCAAAAAGGGGGTGGGAACAACTCCCCAAAGGACAGCTGCCAGAGGAGGCCACTGTGACCTCAGGCCCCTTTATCTGAGGGACTGGCGAATCCGCAGTCATCGTTACCTGTGGGGGATACTGAGAGATGATCTTATGTCTGTAAAATTGACTGCAGTAAAAGCCCTCACAGGGGCCGGGTTGTGGCCCAGCGGTAGAGCGCTCGCCTGGCAGGCATGAGGCACTGGGTTCCATCCTCAGCACCACATAAGAACAAAATAATGTGTCCACCTAAAACTCAGAAAGAAAACACATAAATGAATATTAAAACCAGCCCTGACGATCCCCACAACATATAGTAGATATTCCTGTTACCTCTGCTTTACAGATGAGGAGACAGCACGCGTCAGTCCCCAGCTGAACCCCTGGCTGCCCCAGCCCCAGGGTGAGTGGGGAAGAAACCACTAAAAACCTTCCCGACCCACAGACAGCTGGGCTTGCACAAACAAGCCCCACATCCCCGTGTGCACCGGCTTTCCCCCCGGAGGGCGCATGGCCAGGCCCTGCAGGGAGGAGGTGTCCAGGTGACCCCGCCAAGCCACCAGGGGGATTCGCTGCTCCCGAGTGGGTTTCTTCTCAGTCTCCTCCGTGAGTCCTCTGCTCTGAAGGGCCTTGATGGGGAAGGGGGACAGAAGAGGGGGCCGCGGGACCAGGAGAGGTGGGGATCGGGGCAGCAGGCCAAGCCAGGACCCAGGAGAGGCACCTTTCAAGGTGGGGCCCTGGGTGGAGCCTTTGGCAGCCTCAGGTGCCTTCACCACCCAGGAAGGCCTCCCCAGGGACAGGGTGTCCCAGCCCAACCTCTGGGGCCTCCAGAATCAGCATCGGCACTTCAGTGAGGGGAGGGAGGGTGGGAGGGATGGATGGAGGGACGGATGGATGGACGAATGGACAGATGGATGGACGAATGAACAGACGGACGAATGGATGGGCAGATGAATGGAAAGACAGACAGACGGATGGATGGATGGATGGATGGATGGATGGATGGATGGATGGATGGATGGGCAGACGGATGGATGGACAGTTGGACAGATGGATGGGTAGACAGATGGATGGATAAACAGATGAATGGATGGGCAGATGAACAGAAAGATGGATGGATGGATGGGCAGATGAATGGAAAGACAGATGGATGGATAGATGGATGGACAGACGGACGGATGGACAGATGGATGGGGATGAAGCTGGAGGCGAGAAGTGCAGGGCAGGTGAGTCTCCGCTGGGAATATCTGTGGGTTTCTGTTTTTGCACTTGACATTTGACAATCACAAATTGTGTCTTATTTCTTCTCCTCCTACTTCATCTTCCAACCCCTGACGTGACGCAACACCCACATATACTCACACAGACAGCACACACCTACATACAGACCGCAGACACACAGAGCCACCATAGGCAAATGGCACGCTCCATGACACAATGACACCTGTGCACTACACACACACACACACACACATACACACACACCTGTGTCCTTACATATGCACATCTTCCCACGCACACATGGGACCTCACAAGCGGCCTCATACACACAGAGGCGGACATACATTCACGGACATGTGAGCAGATGTGTGGCCACTTCAGGGACACACATTTCCAGTCTCCGTGTCCTACCTCTCTCCGTGTAGGCCTGCTTCTGCTCTTTCCCATTACTTTACAAAGTGCTTTCCTGTTGGTTCCCTGCCTGACCTTTTAGAGGGCGAACTCTGCACTAGGTAAAACACACGAAGATGCCTAGGACTCATCCTGCTCGGCGAGGCTCCTACTCCAGTGCAGGAAACGAGAGAAAGTGACAATCAAAACCTCTTGGGATCATACAACTGGGAAACTGTTTCTTGAGCATGCATTTTGTGCTGGACCTGCGTTGGGCTTTGGAAAGGCAGGGGGAAGTAAGGTCCTATCCTCCTGGTCTCAAGGAACTTGCAGACTAAGGAGGGGAGAGACAGGCAAAGACATAATACTTTGTCCTGATGCACACGGGGCAGTGGTAGCCCAGAAAGGGGTGATGAACGCCTCTGGGAGAGAATCAGGGAGCACATCAGTCTGCGCCTGCCGCTGTAACAGAATTCCTTATACTGGGCAGAATTCCTTATACAAGCTGGGAAGTCCAAAATCAAGACACCTGCAGACTGGGTGTCTCCTGAGGGCCTGTTCCTCATAGATGGTGTCTTCTATGTGTCCTCAGTGGGCCTTATCCTTGAGGGTGGATTCCTCATAACCTAAACTGCCACCTTTAAAAATTATGGCAGTGGGGAATAGATTTCAGGAGCCACAGGATGGAGAGCACTCAGACCACCAGGGAGCGCTCCGCCCACGGCAGAGGGCTCCACCCACCGCGAGGGCTCCACCCACCACAGAGGGCTCCGCCCACCGCGGGCGCTCCAGGCTGGAGTGGGGGAGGTAGTCTGGGGCTTGTGTGATGGCGAGGAGTTCAATAAGGGTGGCATTCGTATGCAACAGGAGCAGCAGCCTCACCTACTGGCGCCCAGTCTGGGCCTGTAGTGACGGTTGTGCTGGGCTGGGGTCTGCCATAGAGGACGCTGGAAGGACGGACAGAGGGAGAGAGCAGAGGCTCCAGTGGCTCTTTGACTCGTGTCTGCCGGAGCCTGCTGCCCCTGCCCTCTGAGCGCCAGGCGGCTTGCTAGTGGCCACATGAGTAAAGCTCAGACAGCTGTAAGGTGTCACTGCTGGGAGCGATGATTAGTCCTGAAGTTGGCTTGGCAGGGCTCTGCCTGGGTAATCAGCAGCTCAGCAGGCCCCTGCGGGGGCATTTGGGCCTCTGAGGCTGAGTGGCCCCCTTTCCAGCTACCGCCCCTCCCCCGCTCTGCCTGGGTCCCCTGCGCAGTGGCTGGCCGCCAGGCTGTGTCCAGAAGCCCCTTGGGGACGGCCCCTCTCCCTTTCTGGTTCTTACCACCATGGCCCACCCCCAGCCATCCTCTCATGAAGCCACCCTCCCCTCCCACTGCCAATTATCTCTCATCAGGCAATTAGCGTTTCCTCCTCCTCTGAATTTCTCCTTCCCTGGTCCCTGGTGGTGCAGGGGCTGAGTCACTTTCCTAAAAGGAGCTTTGTCAGAGGAGCCCTGGCGCCACCCCCGACTAGCTGTGTGATCTCAGGGCGACCACTCACCTCTGGGAGCCTCAGGTTCCTCACTGGTGTGGGGAGGGCGATGCGCACCCAGAGAGTTATGGGTACCAGGAGCTCTCTGCCAACTCGGGGACTCCACTGCTTCCGTGTGAAACACGGGGAGAGGTTAAGTCAGAAGCCTCACACTCCTGATGCCCAGGGGCAGACTCCGCCATTTCCCCACCCCAGGACCTCACCTGGCCTTCAAGGGCCTTCCCAGTCCAGGGCAGGGGCCCGGGCGCCAGCAGGGGGCAGCACCCGTCTTAGTCACCTGGAAAAGCCTGGGGACAGAGTTAGCAGGTGTCAGCAAGTGTTTGTTGTAGGAAAAACAAAAAACAAAAAACAACTGGGAGCTTGGGGCCCAAGGTCAAAACTCATTTGAAACCCAAGAGGCAGGAAGGCGGAGGCCAGGAAGCCCCAGCTTAGAATAAAGGTGGTCCTCCTTCACAGAGCTCCTCCATCCTGCTGGCCTGCGTCTGCCTTCCATCGTCCCGGGGTGCAGAGGAGGCCTGCTGGGGCCCAGGCAGGCTGCAGGCTCAGCAGGGGAGCTGGCAGGACCCCCTCCCCAGAGACGCTCCCCTCCACCTGCGGGCCCTGGGCTCTCTGCCTCCTCTTGTCACTCAATAGGAGTGGGAATCCAAGCTGTTCCTCTCTGCGCGTCTTTGTTTTCCTGTGTTTCTCTTTCTCATCCTTCAATAATGTCTGTCTGTCTTTATCCCTGGGGCTCCTGCTGGCTCTGTGCGCCTCTCCCCACCTCTGCCTCTGCCCCAGCCGGTCTGTTCTGCCTGTCTCCCCATAATTAGCCTGGGTCGTAGCTCTCACACCCTGGGTCTCCAGGAAGGGGCCGCGGGAGGCGGGGCAGGACAGGAGGGAGCCTCTTTGTAGCCTGCAGAAATTGGGCCAATTAAAGAAGGCGCTCAAGAAACCCCACAAGAAGAAAGCAGAAATAGCCCCCGGTGAGTGCAGCTGGAAACAGGAACAGACTGACTGCGGGTCCAAGGTCACGGCCTGGCCTGGAGGGGGTGGTTTCCCTCCTCCCAGACCTCTGGGGGGTGGCTGCCTGCTTCTTTGAGTGGAGTGTCCCCGCCTCATCTTCTGTCCCTGCCTGCTTCTCTCCTCTTCCCTGGAGGTAGCCCGGGGGCTGCCAGGCCTCAGGGGAGTCCTGGGCTTCCTCCTGCCTCTCGGTCCCTCCTCACATCCTTGGGCTGAGGTGGCAGCTGCCAGATGTGTCTGTGTCTCCTGCAGGCCTGCTGGGAGCTGAGAGCTAGGAGAGGCGGGGACAGGCACCCCCCCCCCCCCAAATCTAAGGCCAGGTTTCTTCTGCCGTCCATCCCCAGCCCAGGGCCTGCCCCTTACAGGCTCTCCTGAGCGGGGGACAGAGGGGCAGTAAGCTGGTGAGCCCGGCACCATCCCTTCTCCAAGGAGCTCCGAGTCCAGGGGGGACGCCAGCCGGACAGCTGTAGCCACCAGGAGGGCCTCCTAACTCAGACGGGGACCCACCAGGAAAGGGCTCCTGGGAGCCAGCTCCCAACATGCCGTCTACAAAGGGAGTCTGCTCAGAGTGGGCGGGGACTGCGGCTGCCTGGAGCAGGGGGCACAGAGGGACCATTCAAGAAAATGAAAGAAAATGAAAATTAGTCCTTAGAGAAGAGGTGGAGGGCGAGAAAACAGGGGGAGCTGCTCATCATCCAGAACAAGGAGCTCGGGATTCAGGTCCAGGGCCCTGGGAGCCCTCCTCTGTCAAACCCCCAAATGGCTCCCTAGGCAGCTCCCATCCTTTTGTCCCTAATCCTTGGCCTCTTCAGCCTGGGACGCATTAGGTGCTAAAACTATTTGCTGGGTGAGCAGTTCCTCAAGGCACGTCCTTGGCTGGTGTCCCCCGGAGGCTGGGCGGAGGCCTGGCTTCCTGCTCTGGTCCTCCAGCTGGCGGGATTCCCTCCCCCAGCCTGGATTCCTATCACTGTGCGCCTTTGATGGCTTTCCTTCTAGAACGGTCTCCCTGTTACAGGATCTTCTGAGAAACTGAGGCAGGGCAAGACCCCCTCCTCCAACCCTGATTCTTGCAATCAAGTCAGAAATATTTCAGACACCCCGCCCAGAGTAACAGGCAGGAGTGTATTGAAGGGAACAGAAGGGAAAGGGGACACTCTTAAGGGACAGAGTGGGTCCTCCCAGAGAGGAGGGAGCCGAGGCGCCTCTCGGGCACTCAGTGTATTGTGGATCCCAGAGAAGTTTCCAGGGGGCTCACCCAGGTCCACCTCTTCATTTGACTTTCAGATCCTTACTGCCCTGACAACTCTGTCACCTTGTCCCTGGCTGAAGAGTTCTAGTTGGATTCTTAACCATAAATTCTTACAGATTCTGATCTCCCTGAGTTTTGAGATCTGGTCTATGAAAAGGGTCGTGAAAGTGTCCCCCTCAAGGTAACTTGGGTTTCTCTTAGTGACATTATCTGGGGCCTGCATTTCTCCTGCATTTAATGGGTAGTTTCCTGAGGAATGTACCATATCCTGTCCCTTTAGACCAGGCAGGGCACAGGGACATGACTTCTTGGAAGAGAAGCCGGTGGGGTCAGCACAGTGGGTCCTCATGTTCGCAACCGTTCACACCTGTCTGTCCCTAAGGTACCCAGACCTTACCCATCCATCAGCCCAGTTCAAACACTGCCTCCTGCACCGGCTTCCCCTCCCCCTCCCCCGGCGCTCAGAACACATTATCGGGGCCTCTCGACCACGGGCCACCGGGCACTGTTGCGCTACCCTGGCAGCCCCCTCCAAACTCAGCCTCGTTAGGGCAGAAACCTGTGTCTGACTCCATAGCTCTCTGGAGGGTGCCAGGCCCCTTCGAGGACTGGGGGGAGGGAGGAGGAAGGGCAGAGGGGAAGTGAGAGGAGACCGTGGACGTGGGGAGGCCATCAGAAGCCCCTGAGGCTTGAGTCGCTCTGGATCCCGCCAGACCTCCCTTCTTCCCTGCCTCAGCTCCGTGCTCAGGGCTGCCTGCAGCTGGTTCTGCCCTTCTCCTCACACCCCATCTGACGTGAACGCCAGACACCCTGACTTTCTTCTCTCACTGAGACTTGCTGCAGCTCCAACCTGTTTCCTCCCAGCCACAGAATTGGGTGGGTGGGTGGGTGAGTGGTGAATGGATGGGTGGGTGGGTGAATGGATGGGTGGGTGGGTGAATGGATGGATGGGTGGGTGAATGGATGGGTGGGTGGGTGAATGGTGAATGGATGGGTGGGTGGGTGAATGGATGGGTGGGTGGGTGAATGGATGGATGGGTGGGTGAATGGATGGGTGGGTGGGTGAATGGTGAATGGATGGATGGGTGGGTGAATGGATGGGTGGGTGAATGGTGAATGGATGGATGGGTGGGTGAATGGATGGGTGGGTGGGTGAATGGATGGGTGGGTGGGTGAATGGATGGATGGGTGGGTGAATGGATGGGTGGGTGAATGGTGAATGGATGGATGGGTGGGTGAATGGATGGATGGGTGGGTGAATGGATGGATGGGTGGGTGAATGGTGAATGGATGGATGGGTGGGTGAATGGATGGATGGGTGGGTGAATGGATGGATGGGTGGGTGAATGGTGAATGGATGGATGGGTGGGTGAATGGATGGATGAGTGGTGAATGGATGGATGGGTGGGTGAATGGATGGATGGGTGGGTGAATGGATGGGTGGATGGGTGAATGGGTGGATGGGTGGGTGAATGGATGGATGGGTGGGTGAATGGGTGGATGGGTGGGTGAATGGATGGGTGGATGGGTGAATGGGTGGATGGGTGGGTGAATGGATGGGTGGGTGGGTGAATGGTGAATGGATGGGTGGGTGGGTGAATGGATGGATGGGTGGGTGAATGGATGGATGAGTGGTGAATGGATGGATGGGTGGGTGAATGGTGAATGGATGGATGGGTGGGTGAATGGATGGATGGGTGGGTGAATGGATGGATGGGTGGGTGAATGGGTGGATGGGTGGGTGAATGGATGGGTGGATGGGTGAATGGGTGGATGGGTGGGTGAATGGATGGATGGGTGGGTGAATGGGTGGATGGGTGGGTGAATGGATGGATGGGTGGGTGAATGGATGGATGGGTGGGTGAATGGATGGGTGGATGGGTGAATGGGTGGATGGGTGGGTGAATGGATGGATGGGTGGGTGAATGGATGGATGGGTGGGTGAATGGGTGGATGGGTGGGTGAATGGATGGATGGGTGGGTGAATGGATGGATGGGTGGGTGAATGGATGGGTGGATGGATGGGGATGGATGAATGAATGGATGCATGAATGGGTGGATGGATGGATGAATGGTGGATGGATGGGTGGGTGGGTGGGTGGGTAGATGGATAAATGGATGGATGGATGGATGAATAATTGATGGATAGATGGAGTGATTGACCCAATTAATGGCTAAGAGGAAACTTTCCAAGAAGCATGAAGGATAGACTATAAATAATGTGATCCCAGATTTGGTGGAGCTCAATCAAATTCTGGCCATGTTCCAATTCATCCACGGGACACTAACAGAGCACCTGTCATGGATGAGGCAGCATCGTAGACCCTAGGGATCCTGCAGTGAATGACCACAGGGTCCCTGCCCTCCTAGAGCTTAGCCTCTAGTGAAGGAGAGAGACAGGAATCAGGAATCACCAAGATAATGGAGTGGGATGAGCATGGGGATGGGGAACAGGCAGGAGGCTGCTGAGCAGGGAGACACCCTTCGGGAAGGTTTGGGAAGCTTTCTGAAAGACACTGCAGTTGTGCCAGGGAGAACGGGTGAGTAGGGGGGAGGGGAGGGGAGGGAAGCGAGACAGGCAGGGGCACAGCGTGTGCAAAGTCCCCGGAGGGTGACAGCGCGGCAGATTTCATTTTGGAAACTAGAGAGGTCCCTTTGCTGGATCAGCAAGTGCTGGGGCGGGAAGACAGGAGCCGGGTCCTTTACCGCTGTGGCCCCTCCATAGACCAGGCTCCGGCCAGGAACAGGGGACCCTCAACAGGTTCTGGGCAGGGAGCAATCTGACCACCAACTCAGGAAGATTTGAAGTTTTTAAAAAAGTCTACTGAAATGTTTTCTGTTTGTGCACAGGGATTATTTCTTCTGATGTTTCCCCATAAATAACGCTGTGCTAAATCTATAAATCATCGGGGAAATTAAAAAGCAGGGAGGCTTGCCCTGCTTTCCTTGGGTTGAAAAGCTAAAAAAACAAACCGGCGCAGCCTCCTACCCCAGATGAAAGTTCCTCGTTGACCAAGCGGGTCTATTTTTTTTTTTTTTCCTGTTTCAGTTTAGTCTAAAAATGACTCCATTTCGTATTTTTAAGCCAAAAGGTTAAGAGTTCAGAAATGAAAACTCCCGTCCTTTAAGATAATACTGTGTTTCGCCGAAGAAAAATAACCAGAATGTCAAAGCTTGTTCTTTTGGTTAAACGACCCGTTTTCTGGCGTAGACAGGCGTTCACGGTAGCTCTCAGGAACCCGCTGAAGGCAGGATGGTTCCCACGCTCATCGAGGACCACAGCCAAGAGCTTAGGCAAACACGATTTTAAAGTGAGCATTTGATTTTCTGGTGCAGCTAGAAAAGTACCAGAAAAGAGAAAAGCTCTCGGGGCAGGGGGCTCCCCCCATGGGGGCGACAGCTCTCTGCTACAGCAGGTGGCCTCCTTCCTCCAGGGGCCTGATGGGGCCCTGGCTCTTCATGTCCCCCTCTGTACCTCAGTTCTCCTTCCTGCAGTGCCAGGTGAGGGGTCCAGGCTGTCCAGGACTGTCTGTCCTCCCGCCCCTCCTGGCCCGCCTGCCCTCTGGCTGCGGCTGTCCTGGAGGCTGGGAACATGGAGTCAGCGGCAGCCGCGTGCATTTTTGAAAACCCGGCCATTTAAGGAAATCATGTCTCTCAGTGAACACTCAAGACGGCCCCCTTTGTCCCCAAGGGAGGCGGTGGTAGCGCTGGGGGTAGAGATTCCCTTTAGGTGAGCAGGGCCCCAAGGAGGCAGACAGCGAGTCTTACCCAGGCCTGCTCTCCCCAGGGGGTCTGTTCCCCGTCCCTGAGACCCAGCCAGACCCGGGCCCGGCTGCCTTCCGGTGCCACCAACGGTGCCACCAACGGTGCCAGCAGGAAGGCCAGACCACCTCGGGCTCTGTGGAGCGGTGGCTTCTGACTTTGCATGACATTTTCAATTTTTACATTGATTATGAGCACACGCAGGAAAGCATGGACCCTCCTGGCACATTTTAGAGACTAGGTCTATTTGTAAAATAATAATAATAATAAAACCAAGGCTTGCACGGTTGCCACCCAGCCTAAGGCACACTCCGGATGCCTCCCGTGGCGCTGTGGCTCCTCCTGCCCTGGTCACCCACTGGGTTGGCAAGACCAGGCCCACCCACTCCCGCAGAAAGAAGTCGCTGGGCTCTGCCAGCAGGCGCCAGGGGGCTGGAGCAGGCAGGCTCCGGGGCGTGGGGAGGGCTCTGGAGGGCCAGGGCAGGAGCCCAGGCTGCTGTCGGGGTCAGAGGGTCCCAGGTGGCTGGAGGTGCGCTGGTAAGTCAGCTGCATCTGTCCCGAGACACCGCACAGGGGACAGGGAGCCTCGCCATTTGCGGGGACCCCCAGTGGCTGGGCCTGTGGGAGCAGCTCATGGTTCCCAGTTGGCGTGCGGAGCGTGGGGGTCGCGTGTTTGTGTGCAGACCCTGTGAGGTAGACCTCCGACAGCAGCCCCACCGCCACCATCGCCACCGTGTCCGTCCCCACCCCAGGCAGCCGCCTCTGCTCGCGTGTGGGGTGTGGGTCAGCAGCCCTGAGGGGCAAGAAGGGGCGACCGAGACCCCTGGGCCCTGCGGCCCCTGCCCTCACAGCCCCCAAGGGAGTGGCCAGCGCCCAGGCCAGCAGGGACCAGAGCCAGAGGTAGCGGGACTCGGCTGCAGGGGCATGACCACGGGGCGGAGCCACCCTGTCCTGGTGGGGAACAGCGTCCTCCCAGCAGCTCCCGTCCCTCCCGCGAGGGACTTCAACCAAGGCTCCTTCAGCCGTGGCTTCCTCTCCTGTGAACTGGGACAGTTGTGACCGGCCTCGGTGGCCTGCAGTGAGGACTTGGTTTAAACTCCGCCAAGCTGCTGGCACGCAGCTGGAGCTCAATGGATGTCGGTCCCCTGTCTCCCTGGGAAGGCCTGAAGCCACCGTTAGCAGGTGGCAGAGAGCAAAGGGGAGACCCAAGGGTGTGCCCTGACCTGGGCTGGCCCTGACGCTGGACAGGGAGCTGGAGGCTGGGTGGAGACAGAACAGGTGCGGCCCTCCCAGGCTGCCCAGGGGTCTGTCATACTCAGGGCTGCTGCGGGGGGCGGGGCAGGGGGACAGGGACGGACCCCAGTGTGACAGGGCAGGAGGACGAGAGGAGGAGGGGAGAGGCGTTAGGGGTAAGGAATGAGGGGAGCACCGTGGGGGGCAGGGAACAGAGGAGGGGACATAGCGGAGGACAGTGGCCAGGAGGGAGCTGCCACCCTGCACCTGCCTGCTGCTCAGCGTGATGCAGGGGGGAAAGCAGAATGGACAAGTGGAGGACCAGGGGCCAGCCTGCCATGCCCAGGGGTGGGGGCTGGGCATGCTGACCTTGCAGTAACCCCCACGGCCCCACAGAGTGACCACCACCCTGCACTCGGCCCATTGGGAGTCAGGGGACCTGTATAGAGCTGGATCCACTGCCATCTGTCCCCAAGGAGATCGGTGACATGATGCCTCCCTGCCCTGGACCTCAGGGCCAGCTGCCAACCTCACAGAGGCCGTGGCCAGGGACCAGCTGCTGGGCTTCCCGCTGTCAGACCTGTGCCCTTGGTGTCCCCCCGCCCACCCCTCACTCTGTTCCCCAGCCTCAGCTCACTCAGGGACCGTCCCCAGGGGCCTCCACGTCCTGCCCTGCTCCCAGCTGCCATTGAGGGAAAGAGCAGGAACCAGGGCACCAGGAAGCCGGGGTGTGTGGGTTTTGTCACCTGGTGGAGAGGGCCAGCTGTCCCCTGTTACCTGTTCTCCCCTTCACCCTGATGAGTGGCACTCCCGACTTTTGGGGAGGCATGTGGCTGTTTGGAGTAATAAAAAAAATACATTCCCCAGGCTCCTTTGCTCCATGTGATCATGTGACCAAGTTCTGACCAATGAAATAAATCTGCAACCCAGGGCACATTTTCCAACTGTGTTCAACCTTCTTACTTTTCCTCTTTGGAATGCAGTCATGATGGCTGCAGCAGGGACAGCCACGTTGGCTCATGAGGCAGAGTCGCATATCAAAGATGGGAGAGCAGGGGGCTGGGGATGTGGCTCAAGCGGTAGCGCGCTCGCCTGTCATGCGTGCGGCCCGGGTTCGATCCTTAGCACCACATACCAACAAAGATGTTGTGTCCGCCGAGAACTGAAAAATAAATATTAAAAATTCTCTCTCTCTCTCTCTCTCCTCTCTCTTTAAAAAAAAAAAAAAAAAAAAAGATGGGAGAGCAAATCAGGAGCCGCGGTCTCAGATGACCATCGAGCTGGCATCCAGCCCAGGATGCTTTTCTCTGTTTGTTTAACAGAGAGAGAAATTTACTTGCTTAAACCACTGGCTTTGGGGCTCTCTGTCACTTGCAGAAGTTTGTCATCTTAACTGGCAGGGTCTGTAATTTGCAGTGTGACCTTGGACAAGTCACTTTCATCTCTGGGTCTTAGTTGAACAACGAAAGTTTTGCACTTTTAGAGCATCTGAGGACCTCCCTGCTCTGACATTTAAGGTCAGTACCCAGGGCAGAGGTTCACTGCTGGAGTTAAAGGGGCACCTAGGGGACTGAGTTCACGACTAACCAGAGACTAGAAGGTAAAGTCACTGGAGCCAAATGTCTATCAAGACTGAGAGAAGGTAACAAAAAAGTGTCTCACTGAGGCCTTTGGACACCTGCCTGATGGGGGCCGGCCCACCTCTCCCCCTTATCTCCTGTGATTCCCTCCCTCCAGCCACACTGGCCACTTTCCTGGGCCCCAGGCTCCTGTCCACCACAGGGCCTTTGCACTTGCCATTCCCTCCCCTAAAATGCTCTCCCACTGGAACTCAGGCCTCTGCTCACTGTCAGCTCTTAAAAAAAAGAAAGAAAAATCCCGCCTCCCCCTCCTATCAGGCATCGCACCCTCCACCCCATCACCATAGAGGTGCGAGTTCTTCACAGCACTCGCTGAGAGCACGAATTCTCATTATCTGCTCGTGTTTTTCTGGTTTCCCCAATAGAATGCAAACTGCACGAGAGCAGGCACCTGTGTGTTAAGGGAGCACCTGGATTGACAGCACCTGGCGAGTGCTGAGTCTCCATAAAGGGTCAGCCCAGGCGGGGGGGCCGGGAGGGCATGGAGGTTGACGGGGACTGAGTGTGCTTAGGTGAGTCAGCTGGCTCTCTCCTCTGGCCACTCTCAGGTAGAAGATGTCATCCCCGTTCTCAAATCTGGATCCGAGGTCCTAAGATCCAGGTGCTGCACCTTCAGAACCAGCGCTCGCGGCAGCGGGGAGGGGCTCAACCAAGGTGCGCTGGACCTCTGTGCCTTTGGCTGGAACGGGCACACCCTGGCTCTCGAGGTGGCAGGCATCCTTGGACATCCCAGGGCCACTGTTCAGCCATCCCCCACCCTGTCCAAGCCACCCCTCCCTGTGCCTCCGCTGGCTTTGATCACAGCCTCCTGCTGGCCTCCTGCTGGGACCTCGAGGTGTCTCTCCCACTCGGGAAGGAAGACCGTCTCCTCCCGGAGGGAAATGGGGACGCTGCCACTTCCCAGCGCGTCCTCTGCCAGGCCTGCTTCCGGATCCTGCCTGCGCCACTCCTGCAGGCTTCCGCTGGCAGGGAGGCTGCTGTGGGCACGCACCCAGCTCCTTGGGCTTCTGAGCTTTTGCTTTCTCTTCTGAAAGATGGGGACAATGACGGTCCTCGCCGGGGTGTGTGGTTTCGAGGTCGGGGGGTGAAGTCAGGCTGGCGGGACTCGGGGTAAATCAGGAGCAGCTCCTGAGCCTGATAGAAAACGCCCTTCCCTCATCCCGGGAGGCCCCAGACCTCCAAGGACAGCCTCCTGCCCCTCAACTCTTCAGTGCTCCACAAATGTGAAGGGCCTGCTCTCTTCCAAGTCCTCCCACCTGCTGGCCAGCTGACCCTACATGAGTCCCTCCACCTGGCTGGCCCGTTGCCCTCTCTGCCAGCGGAGGAAGTTGGACTAGGTTCTTGTGAGCTCTGAGATTCTAAGGCTTCTTCATCACAGAAAAGCCCCGGGGACCAGTCCTGCCCTCTGGGGAGCCTTTATCATGGCCGGCAGCCTGGTGCCTGCCCTCACTGAGATCGCCCCATTTTGTCCTCCCTCAAGAAAGCCACTGTCATTCCCATTCGAGGTGAGAAAACTGAGGCTCGGGGATGGAAGAAATCACCCCGGGCCACACAGGGCGAGGCCCCTCCAAACGCTCTCGAGTCGTTGACCTCCACGGGGTGCTCAGGACCTGGATCTATCCCCCTCCACCTCTCGGCCCCCTTCTGCTTGGCTCGTCCTGGAGGAAGGGCCACCTGTGGCCGAGATGGCAGGCTGCAGGGCGGGCGCAGGCGGGCTGGCATCTGGGCCACAGCTTCCACTCCAGACTCTCGGGTGCACACCTCCGGGTGGCGCCTTCAAGTCTGGAGATGTGTGCAGTGGTGGGAGGGACGCGGGGATGTGACAGCCATGCACCGAATGCGGAAGGCAGGGGAAAGAGCCGCACAGGCAACATCACGTCATCGATCGCGGTGCCAGGGAAATGTCAGAACGCGGTGTGCCGGCAGGGGATGGCGACAAGGACGCATCTTCGCTGCCCCAAGCAGATCCTTCACTTCCCAACCTGCGTCTCTGGCGGGGGAATTAGTCACTTGTCAGCTGCTTCAGCACCGCGGACAGCACCCGCCCCGTCTTTCAGGGGCCCACCCAGGCCCCGTGAAGGGCTCTCCCGCCAACCGAGAGCCTGCGTTGCCCCCTTGCCTCCAGGAGCCACCATCGGGTCCAGGGAGGGGACTGGCACGGGAGGAAGCTCACCCGGTGCCCGGTGCTCATGGGTGCCGTGGGAGGAGCCGCTGAGCCCATGGCGAACCTGTCCTCATTCATGCCCTTGACTGCAGCCTGCGGCTCTGCGCCAGACCCACGGGAGGAAGAACACAGATGGGCCAAGGCTCTGCCTCCCTAGAAAGTCCAGGGTTGGTGGGAAGAAACAGTCACCCACAGAACAGACAGCAAGAGCGCACACACCCTGGGGCTTCACCTGTGCCCAGGCAGGGTGCGAGGACCCCGCGCAGGAGGGTGGCGAGAAGACAGCCACTGCTTTACGTCCCAGGGTACAGGCGAGGACACCAGGTCAGGTGACTGGTCCAAGGTCAGGCGGCCGCAGAGAGGTAGAGCTGGGCTTGGCACCCAGGGCTGCAGAATCCCTGGTTATAGCCCCTTACCACAATTCTGAGGTGGGGAGCATTTGATCAAGCCTAAGGGGCTCAGGGAGGACTCTGGGGTCTTCCAGGCGAGGAAGTGGGGGAAAGGCAGAGAACAGCTTGGTGGGAAGCCTGGGAAAGGCAGCCCCCATCTCAGGCTTGAAAACACGGGGTGGTGAAAGGGGAAACCCAAGGGCCAGACCTGAGGGGTGCTGTGCTGAGCTGAGGAGTTTGAACTGGACCCTGCAGTTTCCAGGTCTCCAGAAGGTGATCAAACTGACCTTCTGGAAAGAGGTCGACTCTTGTGGGGTGGACGGGACAGGGGCCCTGGGTGGGTGGGATGTCCAGCCAGGGGTGCTGCAGAAAGGGAGGCGAGGCTGGGCTGGGGGGGCAACAGAGGGGAGAGGGTGACACGACACGAGGACAGCATGACCTCACCCGCCCCTCCTGGGATCCCAGCCGAGGGCAGGAGTGAGGGAGCGGCTCCAAGACCCAGTCTCCTACACCTGCGCACTTTGCCCAAGACCAGTGGCCTTTCCTTTACCCATGGACCCCACAGAGTCCAGGGCCTCAGTCCCAAAGCACAGCAGAGTGGGTACAGGAAGTCGAACAGGACGGGAGAAGGGCTCCGAGGCTGGTGTAAGGCAGCAGTGACACCTGACAGGGATAGGGGACATTAAGAACCAGAGCTTCACACACACACACACACACACACACACACACGCACAATGGCATCACTGGATGAATTATGGAAACATCAGTGCAGTTTACACGAATCACCAATTTAACAAAGCAAGGAAACAACTGGTCGTCTTTTTTCTTTAGATCACTTAGTGTCTGGACACTTCATACGCCCGTGGAGTATATGGAGTGTGACTCTCCACCTGTGGCTGTCCGTGATGTGCACCTGCCCTACTGTGGGTCAGCATCCACATTCGGAAAGGACATTTGGCCTTCAGTTTTGGGGACTGGCTTGTTTCACTTAGTGTAACAGCCTCCAAGTTTAAGTCACGGACAGCGCGAACCTTCAGCTACATAGACTGGCCACGTGCACCAAAGACCTGGGCGACTAAGAGCTTTTTGGACTTTTACAACTGAGCCAACCCCGTCAGCTGTCCCGATGCTCACCATCACCCCTTGAGGACAGCAGACAGGAGGGTCACCCCAAGTCACCGATGAAGAAACTCAGATGAAGGAAACGCTTCAGTTTCAGAGTCAGCTTGGAGCGGGGTGTCCCAACTAGCGGCCGCGGAGCTCTCCAACCTCCTCCCCACACAGGCCACACCCACCGCCCGCACGTGCTCCTCACCTGCGGCTGCTGATTGGCTGGTGAGAGCCCTGAGCAGCAGCCCTCTCCTCCATAGGTCCATGGTGTGGTGACCTCAGAGGTCATTTGCATGCCCATCCGCCAATCAGCAGCTTCTGGCCGTCAACCAGACAGCGCTCAGATGGGGCGGGCCTTTCCCTGAGGACCGGCTCCTTGGAAGCCGCCTGTCCTGGGCGCTCAGGGGCCAGGCCTGCAGCGCACGGGTGGCCTGCTCTCTCACCCGTGCGCCCGAGTAGGCTGAGGTAGGAGCTGGTTTTGATTTTTTTTTTTTTTTTTCAGTTCTCAAGTGAAGAAACTTCCAGAATCTAAGCATTTGCCCGCGGTCACACACACAGTAAGTGACAGCGATGGAGTCTGAGCCCAGGAATGCCCGACTCTAGGGCTGGGTTCTTCTGACTTCCTGCAGGGACACGAGTGTGCCTTGGCTCAGGCCTGTGGCTCCTGAACAGGACGTGAGCCGGGAGGATAGCTCCTCTAGCCCCCTTTACCTGTGGTCCCTCTCCCCAAGCCACCCCGATTTGCTGGGCCCAGAGGGTGCCCTGGGGCCTCCTCCATTGTGGAGAGGTGGGCAGAACTTAGAGCCAGCCAGGGTGTGGCCAGGCCACAGCTTGGAGACGGCCCTGTCCTCAGACCTGGGCCTCTGTGGGGCCTCTGGGGAGCCCTGGGCTCAGGCCAGCGGTGATCTCGTTGCCGTGGGGGCCTGGCCATTGTGTTCCACGATCCCTGAGGGTCTTCTGCTCCTGGCTTCTGTGAGGCTCACTTTCCTGGGTGGAGTGGCCCCTGCCAGCTGATGGGCACGAGGAGGACGGCAGCCCAGCCTCGGCATGCTCCCTGGCCTGGCACGGGCCCACTCCTCTGCCACCCTGCCACTTCAGGGGACAGAGGAGCACAGGGCCCCCTGGGGGGGGGGTCCTCCTCACTAAGCCAGGGCCTCCTTCCTTGCGCCCAGCCCAGTCCACCAGGTCCAGCCAGCGAGCAGTGTGCTCACCCAGCCGCCTGCACCAGGACCTTGCAGAGGCTGACACACGAGGTGGCCTCCGCCCCTGGAAGCCGCTGCCTGGTTCACCCCTGGAGGCCGCCCTGGTGATGGCTTGTGCCAGGCAGTCAGGGGAGGCTGCCTGGAGCCCGTGGAAGTTGAGGCCAGCTTGCCGGGTTGGTGGTGTGGCCGCCACGCCTGGAGGGGAGGGCAGGCCAGGGAAGGGGGTCAGCCTGTGTCCTGTGTGGGGGACAAGACCACCCCTGAGGGTGGGCAGGAAGTGTGTGACGGGTCAGGTGAGCACTGGTTCCTTCACTCCCAGCCCGGCTTCATCTAAGTCTGAGCCCCAGCTGGCACCTGTATCCTCTTATCTGTCCGGTCATCACTGGACACAGTCTGGCATGGACGGGGTAATCACTGCCACGTCTGCCAGTCAGGACCCAGGTGGCCTTCAGCAACTACCCCCTGCCTCCCTCAGCAAGGTCCAGGCCTAACTTGGCCTCCAGGGCCTTGGAGCACAGGCTGGATTCTGCAGGTGGTCATTTGGCGCCATCTGGTGGTCCATATACAAAATGACAAGAGGTGGCCCTTCAAGGTGGGGGTAGGAGGGAGTGGTGTGGACCGGAGGCGGAGGAGGGAGAGAGGAAGATGGGTTGACCACTTCATGGCCTATAGGGATCACCATGTATTTTGCCAGGGACAGACCATCTTGGTCCTGCCCCTTAGCAACTATGAAAATGGGACTTTGGACTGTTCACAGGTCCTCCTAGAACCTCTGTTTCCTCATCTGTTCAATGGAAATTAAAAACCCCAACTGTAAAATGTTCCCCCTGGTGAGGTGTGAGAAGGCCTTCTAGGTGCTGGGAATGCCCTCTGTGTTGGTGGTGGTCATGGATCTTAAACACCATTACCCGGTACACCTCGGCCTGTGCCCTTCCCTGTACATACAGAGACTCTCCTTGTCCAGGGTTCTGCACCCATGGATTCAAGCGACAGTGGGCAGAAGGACTCAGAAAAAACTGGCCCTGTGGTGAACTTCCAGACCTTTGCTCCTGTCATATTCTCTAAACTGTGCAGTGCAACAATTTGCATGGCATTCACATTCTATTAGGTGTGTGGGTGGTCTGGGGACGATTTAAAGTCGTGGAAAGGTGTGTAGATTACCTTGTGTCTGTGCCATTTTACAGAAGGGATGTGAGCACCCCCAGATTTTGATATCTCTGGGGGTTCCTGGAAGATAGCCCCCATCCCCCTCTGTGGCTTTTTGCCGAGGATTAAAAGGAAAAAAAAGGAATCAATATTATCTACCTGTCTCGTTGGTTTTGTGAGGACTAAATGAGACCACATCAAGTTCTGGCACAGACAGGGTGATGATGTCCCCCGTGGTCACCAAGCACCTTCAAATTCCGCTGCGCGTTCAGCTTTGCAACAGATCTGTAAACCGACTCGCTCCGACAGCTGAGGGACTGAGGCTCAGTGGAAAAATACCACTCCCTTCGTTCCACGTCCCAGACTCTTCCACCTGAGCCCTGCCGTCCAGCCAGAGTGGGCCCAACAGGGTCCAGGGCCGCACAGCTGCCTGGGCAGGCCAGTCCTCGGGGCCACTGTGTCTGGAGGGGAGCCCACCTCACAGTGTGGCTCCTGGCTTCCCAGGGGAGGTCCCCCAGAGGGCCAGGCAGAAGTCCAGGCACTGTTCAGATCCAGGCTGGGAAGTCACAGGGTGCCCTGGTCTGGATCGGAAATGTCCCCCAAAGACCATGTCCTGAAGGCCTGGCCTCCGGTCGGTGGCACTATTGGGAAGGGTGGAGACGTCAGGAGGGAGTGGAAGTTTGGGTCGCGGGGGCGGGGCCATAAGGGGACATTGCCCCCGCCCATTTCTCTGACACTTCCTGTCCCCCATAAGTGACCAGCCGTGCCCCCTACCGTGATGTGCTGCCTCCTCCCAGGCCCAGGGTAGAGGCACCAACCAGCCATGGACCGGAACCCCGAGCCCCGAGCCTAATAAGCCCTTCTTCCTACCAGTCGTCTCCAGAATTTTGTCACAGCCACAGAAGTCGGCCAACACACAGAGCGTCACACCTACCAGGGGGGAGGGTGCCAAAGGCCTGCCCGGGTCAAGGGAAGGGACAAGGGACCCACCACTTGAAGGCAGCGGTGGCAGGGTCACACCATGAGGAAAACATAGGGACAGGAGATACTGCGGTGGCCATGTTTGAAACACTGTCCCCACCCACGTGGCACCCAGAGAGGAGACCCTGCCCCTCAGCCTGCCGTCCCAGACCCCCGACGGAGCGCTCGGGAAGGGCCACCGGCCGGCTCAGGAGGGGGTGCTGCGTGGAGGCACCGGGCACTCCTGTCCCCACGCCTGCTGACCTTGAAAAGCTCCAAGGAGGGGACAGCAGGGTGGTTCAGACCCAGAACGTCCCTGTTACACTCTCAGTCCCCAAGCAGCGGGCTCAGAGGCTGGGCTTTGGGGAAGTGACCGGATCTTGAGGCTCTCGCCTCCTTAGTGAGTCCATGACCAGAACGGGCTGCGGGAGGCCGGTGCACCCTGTGGAAGGGAGCGGGTCCTTGGTGGTGTGCCCCTGGGGACGGTGCCTTGACCCAGGTGTCTGTCTGTCTGTCTCTCCTCCTCCTCCTGCTCTCTCCGTCCCAGCTGCCTGGCACTGGGCAGCCTCCCTCCACCACCCCCTTCCGCCCTGACGCTCTGCCCCCTCAGGCCCAGAGGAGTGGAGCTGCCGGCCGTGGGCTGAAACCTCAAAACCCCAACCGAAACCCACCCTGCCTCCTCTAGGAGGTCCTGTCGCCTTTGGTGGCAGCGAGGATAAGCTGACCAACACGCAGCAGGTGCTTCCTGAGCCTCGAGGGGCACTTCCTGTTGGGGCCAGGAGCTCTGCTGGGGGCCTAGGCTGGATTCTGGGCCGTGGGCCCTGCAGGGGGTCCCCCACACCCACGTGAGGGTGCCGCCTGCAGGACCCAGCTTGCCTGGTGTAGCAAGGGCCCCTGGAGGGCAGCCGTCCTGGAGGCCCTTGGACCCGCCTGGGCCTGCCTGTGGGGGCCTAGCGCAGCGCCCCAGGGGCTGTGGGTACAGGGACCCTCCCCAGCATGTCGTCTTGCCCCCAGGGCAGCTGCTCAGGCCAAGCAGGAACGGAGGCCCCCCGCAGGCAGCCGGCCTGAATCAGCTGTCACAAGTGTGGGCTTTCTTTGAAGTCTGGGGTTCTGTCCCCCAAATGCATGCAGAGTCTGCCTCCTGATCAATAATGTCCCACTCTGGGGCAAATCCCAAACCAGTGCTCCAGGTGAGGGACGACGGGCTCATCCTGTGACTTCCCCGACTCCTGGCTCCCTGACACGAACCCCTGGACACTCCAGGCCGGAATTTGGGAAGGTTGACCCCCCACCTCTCAAGACCAGGCAGGTCTGACCTTTGACCTCTGACCCATGCCTAGACACCTCTCTGAGCCACCTTCACTTTGTGTCCTTCCGGATCCACAGCGAACTCTGACCGGTGCCCGGGGCCAGGAGGAAAGAGGGTCTTGCCCCGACAGGCAGGATGCAGGCCTGGCAAGGCCGTGACCCCGTCCCCACCCTGCCTGGGAACCAAAATCACGAGTCCAGGGAAAGGACGCCCAGGGAGACCAGCTGCTGAAGTCGTTCATGCCCCAGCACCTTGGACATCAGGGGTGGTGCCCACAAAATCCTCTTGGGCTCTATCACTGACACCCCAAAGAGCCCTAGGGAGTCACCCCTCCCTAGAGAAGAGGCCCCCTGGAGGGGGATCTGATCTTTCTAGAAGGGGCAGGAAGAAGCAGACCTCCCGGGTGGTTGCGAGACCGAGAAGTGAGTAGACAGCAGCAGCAGATGGCGGAGGAAGCCCTTCCTGAGCAGGCCTGCTCTCCCGTGGGGTACGGGGCCCGGCAGGTGGCTGCCTCACCCCGTGAGACCTGCCCTTGGCATAGGTATGGTGAGCCCCCCGAGAGCCAGGATCCCAGAGACCAGGAAAACCCGCGACCCACGGTGACCTGTGTCACACCCCTGATTTATTCTGTCATTTTCACCCTTTGCAGGCACACACACCCCGAGGGGTGGTGCACAGGGCCGGGGGGCTTTGGAGAGATGCACCTTTCGTTTTGTTCCAGGGGAGATGAGTGCTCTGGCAGCCAGACCCCAGAAGTGGCTCCGTGTTGGCGTAGGAAATGTGAGACCCGAATAAAATGTCCCCTTGCAGGTCTGACTTGGCCACGTCACCAGCACCTCCTGGAGTTGCCAAGAAGGTGTGAAACGGACTGTTGGGGGGGGGGTGTTCCTGTAGCAATCAAATAAAGGAACCCAGCCGGGTGGCGAGGAATTTCTTCTAGACACATCATCGTCATCGTGGGACCAAGTTGGAGAAAGATCCCAAATGCCATGTGCAGCTGCCCCAGCATCGGGTGGGCTGGTCAGATCCAGGGGGTCTTCCCTGATCTGTGGGCAGCAGTGACCAGGACAGGTGGTGCAGCTCTGGCCACCTGGGCACAGATCCTCATCACACAGCGGCTGTTCAGCAGCGTCACACTCGTAGAGGTATTACTCCAGTTGTCCACAAGATGGCAGCAAAGTGCGCCAAACAAGAGGCACCTTTTCTAATCTGCACAGATCACAGCTTCTGCCCCCAATTTGGCAGCAGCGATCCTGCAAAAGACCGTCATCTCCAGGCTCCAGTCTACGGTTAAGTTTCACTTTTCCTATTGTCATAGCTTTATCTCAGCAAAGTGACACATTTGCGGGTGTTAAATGTTTCTTCAAGACAGAACAAAACCCGGACACCCCTCTTGACCCCATCCCCTGCACCTCCTGCAGGCTCCCTCCGCCATCTCAAGCTGCTAGGACGGAGTGCTACACGCTCAGCCTTTTAGAAAGAAAAGCAGCTCATTTCTCAGTTTGGGGGAGGCCAGAAGTCCAAGACCACGGCTCCACCGTCTCACTAGGGCCTTTGTGCTACTGTCCCAGGGGGAAGGCAGGAGGGTTGGGGGAGGGGCAACCCCCCATCCCTGCCATGATCAGGAACATGGTTCACCATGATGAACCCACTCGGGGGATAACAGCATCCATCCATCCACTGAGCGGAGCCCCAGGGCCTGCTCACCCCTCAAAGCCCCCCTCTTAACACTGATGCTTTGGAAGCCAGGTTTCTCACACATGAAATTTGGGGACAATTTCAAGCATAGCAGTGTCTCTTCTGTTTTTTTTTGTTTTGTTTTGTTACTGGAAATTGAACCCAGAGGCATTTAACCATGGAGCCACAATCCCGTCCTTTTTCTTTTGGTGGGGGGGAGACAGGGTCTCAATAAGTTGCTTAGGACCCGCTAAGTGGCTGAGGCTGGCTTTGAACGTGCAACCCTCCTGCCTCAGCCTCCTAAATTCTAAGTAGCCCTCTCACAGTCCTGGTCCTTGATTTCTGCATATTCCAGGCCGTCTTTGGCTTTGATAGAAGATCAGCTTCCACTCCCCCTCCCCGCTGCCTCCTGATCTAAATGAGCTCCTGGTCAAACCACTGTTCTGGATGCTTATCTGCCTTTTGGTTTTTTTCTACAACGTTCCTGCCACCTCTGGATTTATGGGAAGCCAATTTGTCACCGTGGTGTCCTTCCAGCCTTGCTTCTGACCAGGGGACTCATTTCATGGCAAATGGGTGACAAGGGTCTATGTCTGGCCTTACCATCAGCCCTCACGCAGGAGCAGCTGGCCTGGTGTGAAGGTGGCACTGCCCTCTGAAGTCTCAGAGAAGCGTCCACCCAGGGCACGACGTCCCGGCACGACGTCCTGGCAGGCGAGGCTCTCTAACAGGACACAGAGAGCGCTCGGATTCTAGGATCAGTGCAGGTTTCCCTCCCACCTGCACAGGAGAGGGGCCAGGGAACAGGGGTGGGGCCAGGGAGCAGGGGTGGGGCCAGGGAGCAGGGGTGGGGCCAGGGAGCAGGGGTGGGGCCAGGGAGCAGGGGTGGGGCCAGGGAGCAGGGGTGGGGCCAGGGAACAGGGGTGGGGCCAGGGAGCAGGGGTGGGGCCAGGGAGCAGGAGAGGGGCCAGGGACAGGGGTGGGGCCAGGGAACAGGGGTGGGGCCAGGGAGCAGGGGTGGGGCCAGGGAGCAGGGGTGGGGCCAGGGAACAGGAATAGGGCCAGGGAGCAGGGGTGGGGCCAGGGAGCAGGGGTGGGGACAGGGAGCAGGAGTGGCAGTGACATTGGAATTTTCAGAGGAAGCTGACCCACTGCTTCTGCTGGAGGTGGGTCTGCACGGGCTGTAGGCCTCTGCGGCCCAGAAGTGTTGACGCTCTCAGGCCCTCACCACCAGGGCTGCAGCGGACCCCGCAGCTCATCTTCAATTTCTTCTTTCAGGACTCTTTTTAAATTCGTTCTAATCGGTTATACCTGACAGTAGGATGCATTCGTTCACTTTGATATATCATACATAGATGGGATGTGATTTCTCATCCTTCTGAGTGTGCATGTTGCAGAATCACATTGCTCATGTAGTCACATGTATACATACAGTGATGATGTCTGTTTCATTCTACTATCTTTTCTATCTCCACCTCCCCTCCCTTTCCCTCCCTTCACTTCCCTCTACCTAATCTAAGGTAATGCTATTCTTCCCTAGTGCCCCCTGCCTTATTGTGGGTTAGCATTGGCATATTAGAGAAAACATTCGTCCTTTGGTTTTGTGGGATTGGCTTGTTTCAATTAGCATGATATTCTCCAACTCCAACTATTTACTGGGAAATGCCATAATTTCACTGTTCTTTAAAGCTGAGTAATATTCCATTGAGTATATATACCACATTTCCTTCATCCATTTCTCTATTGAGGAACACCTAGGTTGGTTCCATAGTTTAGCTATTGGGAATTGAGCTGCTATAAACATTGACGTGGCTGCATCACTGTAGTGTGCTGATTTTAAGTCCTTTGGGTATAAACCAAGGAGTGGGATAGCTGGGTCAAATGGTGGTTCCATTCCAAGTTTTCTGAGGAATCTCCACACTGCTTTCCGTAGTGGTTGCACCAATTTGCAGTCCCACCAGCAATGTGTGAGTGTGCCTTTTCCCCCCACATCCTTGCCAACATTTATTGTTTCCTGTTTTCTTGATTGCCATTCTGACAGGAGTGAGATGAAATCTTTGAGTAGTTTTGATTTGCATTTCTCCAATTGCTAGAGAGGTTGAACACTTTTTTACATATTTATTGATCGATTGTATTTCATCTTCGGTGAAGTGTCTGTTCAGTTCCTTAGCCCAGTTATTGATTGGGTTGTTTGTTTTTTTGGTGTTAGATTTTTTAAGTTCTTTATATATCCTGGAGATTAAAGATTTATTGGGGGTGTATGTGATGAAGATTTTCTCCCAGTCTGTAGGCTCTCTCCTTACAATATTGTTTCTTTTGCTGAGAAGAAGCTTTTTAATTTGAATCCATCCCATTTATTGATTCTTGATTTTACTTCTTGAGCTTAAGGCATATTGTTAAGGAAATCAGATCATAGGCCAACATGGTGCAGATTTGGGCCTATTTTTTCTTCTATTAGGCACAGGGTCTCTGTTCTAGTGCCTAAGTCTTTGATCCACTTTGAGTTGATTTTTGTGCAGGGTGAGAAAAGGAGGTTTAATTTCATTTTGCTACATATGAATTTCCAGTTTTGCCAGCACCATTTGTTGAATAGGCTGTCTTTTCTCCAGTGACTGTTTTTGGCACCTTTGTCTAGTATGACATAGCCATATTTGTATGGGTTAGTCTCTGTGGTCCTCTGTTCTGTACCATTGATCTACAAGTCTATTTTGCCATTTTTGTTACTACAGCTCTGTAGTATAGTTTAAGGTCTGGTATTGTGATGCCTCCTCCTTCACTTTTCTTGCTAAGCATTGCTTTAGCTACTCTGGGTCTCTTATTTTTATAAATTTCGTGATTGCCTTTTCTATTTCTATGAAGAATGTCATTGGGATTTCAATAGAACTTGCATTAAATCTCTATAGCGTCTTGGGTAGTAGGGCCATTTTGACAATATTGATTCTGCCTATCCGGGAGCATGGGAGATCTTTCCATCCTCTGAGGTTTTCTTCGATTTCTTTCTTTAGTGTTCTGTAGCTTTCATTGTAGAGGTCTTTCAGGATTCTTGTCTCCTGAACTGGAAGAATGGATTCCACAGACCAGGATGGGTGGGTTCTTTATTAAAGAACAGGAACAGAACCTGGGGACACATCGAAGATTTCCTCCACCGGAGGGTGCTACCAGGGGTCTACTTGCCGCTTGGTCCATTGCTATGGGTCCAAACTTATGCTAATTAGGGTTTGGAGACCTAGGAACAGCACGGATCCAAATTCATGCTAATTAAGGAACTGTATTACAGCTATTGGTCAGTTCCTGAGTCCCAATTTCCTTCGTGTCTGCCGGCTTCCATTTTCTCACGACAGGTCAGGGAGCCGGAGGTTGAGGTCACTGGATGGGGTGCTGGGGGGAACTGCTTCTGCAGCTGGGTCCATGCGGTGCCCAGGCCTGGCCGAGGGAGGACGACAGGTCCACGTGCCTGGCCGCTGGCTAGCTGAACCTCTGGAGCCATGGCTGGCCTGTACGGGGCCCCTGGAGGCCGCAGGCTGTGTAGCAGAAGCCGCTGTCCCACGAGGCCACCCCTCTGCCACTCCACCGCTCTGCAGCTCCGGGCTCCGCCGCTGCTTCTCAGCGGGCCGTGGCTTGGTGGCAAGGGAGCCTGGCCGCAATGGCTTCCCTCTCTGTTACTCTTGAACCACATGGACTCCGCCCATTTGCCATCTTTGCTCCCAGCGAGACCACGAGGGGACCATTCCGTTGACTGGAAACTCTGGGGGCTCCTTTCACCAAACCAACAGGCACCGTGTAAGTCACCCTCCTGTCCCTGTGACTGATGCTATCAAGTGGCCGTATGATGGAGGGACTGTCTAAATCCTGGATGGCTTCTGAGGGCGTGTCCAAACTCCTCCATGTCCAGGAACAAAACTCAGTGGGAAACTCCAGCAAGCTAAAGAAGTCCGGGAGGAGAGTTGGGACTGCTCAGGAATCGAGTCTTGGGTTACCACGACCAGCCCAGGTTTGGGCGGAAGGAGATGGGACACAGCACGGGTGTGGTGGAGGGGGTCACTGAGGACCACCTGTGGCCTGGCAGCCAGTAAGAGAGGCACCGACTATAGCTCTGCGTATCCTGCCCTTGCTCGTGTGTGTGTGTGTGTGTGTGTGTGTGTGTGTGTGTTTCTATAGAAGTCGGACGGTCCTTAATCTCCTCCTTAAGGATCGCTGGTGGTGGTTGGTTTTGCCATTCAGTCTTAGGTCACAGAACAGACAGGCAGGACTTTGATTCAGTAGCACTTTGGGGGAAATGTTACAGTCACCTACAGAGGAACTCCCAGAGGTCAGAGTGACAACTGTGCAGAGCCCCGCCTTTGAGGTCTGGAGATGCCAGCACCTCTCAGGAGGTCTGAACCCCAGCTCTGTGGAACATCTCTTCCCCCCAGACTCTCTGCCTCCTCCCCCAGCCCTGGGGCTGGTAGGTGTCTCCACTTGGCTGACTCCTCAGAGTTCCTCTCCGCCCCTTCCGCTCTCCAGTACCTGATTAACCCACTTTCTCCCTTTTTCTCTTTCTGTGATAAACTCGTGTGGTGTGTGTCTTCATGACTGGACCTCAGTGGATATAACCATGGGTGGATAAATATGAAAAATTCAAAATCTAATACTTGAAAGAGAGGGGAAAAGATTATTCTCAACATTTCATAAAAAACTTAGATTACCAAATATTTTGTGATGAAAGGATCAAAAGTGATTAGGCTCCAAGTGAAGGAAACTACAAAATATTGGTGATCAATGTAACACATAACTGGAACCAGTGGAGAGACTCTGTTATAGGGAGAAGGTCATATCACTGATACACCAATTCTCTACTATATTGTGATAGTCAACCTTTCATGGCTGTGACCAAAATACTTGCAAGAACAACTCAGAAGAGGAAAAGCCTATTTTGGCTCCCAGTATCAGAGGCTCAGCCCAGAGTCAGCTGGCTCCATTGCTCTGGCCATGGGATGAGGCCAAACATCCTGGGGGAAGGGCACAGTGGAGGAGAGCTGTGATCTCCAAAGAGCTTGGAAAGCCCACCCCGATGGCCTTGCTGGTGGTAGCCCATGGGGATAGGAATGCAGACAGTAGAGACTAGTCGTAGCCCATGTTTGGCTCTGTCTGCAGCCAGCAGCCTTCCCTAGCTGACTTTCCATGTTACTGGTATCTCTTAATTTTGGGAGTCTCCACTGCAGCTTTGACTTCCTTCTCAAAGCCTCATGAAATGCCCTCTCAGGTGCTGCCTGCAGAGACTCCAACCCTGCTTATACTCTGCCTAACCCCCAGGCCTTTCTTTGAAATCTTAGTGGAAGCCTTGATGCCTGCCTTCCTGTAGAGCCACCGTCATGTGGATGGGGCCAAGATCTGCTGCCAGCTCAGGCAGTAGCTGATTCTCCCTTCCCCATCGGGCTGCAGTGGCCTATGAGTGCCTGGGCACCTGAGCATGGTGCAACAAATCCTGGGGATGTGGCTTCTAGGCATTTTTTAAAAATATTCATTTTCTAGGTGTAGATGGACATAACACAATGCCTTCATTTCTATGTGGTGCTGAGGAAGGAACCTGGGTCCCGCCCGCGCCAGGCAAGAGCTCCACCGCTGAGCCACAATACCGGCCCTGGAGGCATTTTTGTGCAAGCATGGTGCCCTCGTGATCTCTGAAATTCCTACCCCCATGAGCCTGCCATGGGTGTGGTCTTGCTGTTGCCTGAGATGCCCTCAACAAATCTTTTTTAATGTCTCTGTGCAAAGTACTTAGCTTCTCTTTAGTGGTGGTGATCTCTTCAGAAACTACACCTTCTTTGGCCCCAATATTATGTGTCCTGCTTTTTTTTTGACAGACTGCAAGTTTTTCAAATCTTTTCTCTCTGCTTTTTCTCCTGATTCTCATAGTAATCCTGGTTAAGAGCTGCCAGCAACACCCATGCCACCACCTGAATGCTGTGCTGCCTTGAAATTTCCTTTGCCAGATTAGTTAGCCAATCACCTTTAAATTCAACCCACAGAAACATGGACGAATTCTCTGCCAGGATGTAACATGAATGACCTCTAGTCCAGTTTCCAATAGAGTCCCTGTTCGGGGAATTCCCCATTCAGAGAAATCTCTGAAACCTCATGAGCACAGTCTTTACTGTCTGCATTCCTATCCACTTTCTGGTCTTCTCAGCTCCTACCAGAACCAACCATTCAGCTCTGCTTAAAATATTCTAAGGCCTGTATCTCCAAACTTTCCCCAAACTCCTTCTCCAAACCAGTTCCAAAGGCTTCTGAACCATATGATCAAATTAATAACAGTAACAAACCCACTTCTCAGTACCGATTTTTGTTAGTTAGCTTTTCTATCCCTGTGACCAAAATACCCGACAAGAACAATTTAAATAAAACAAAGGTTTGTTTTGGCTCATAGTATCAGAGGTCCAGTCCATGACGAACCAATTCTATGCTCTGTGCCTGAGGTGAGGCAGAACAAATGACAGAAGGAGATGGTGGAGGAAAGTTGCTCACCTCATAGCAGCTGGCGGGGGGGACTGTGAGGATAAAAATATCATCTCCAGGACACCCCCCAGAGGCCCACTATCTCCAGTCATACACCATAATCCTACAGTTACCACCCAGTTGGTTCATTTTAATTATTAATCCAACAATGGATCAATACACTGATTAGGTTATAAGTCTCATAATCTAATCACTTCCACCTCCTTCCTTAACACAGGGGCTTTTGGGGGACACTTCATATCCAAACCAAACATATTAATTTATAAATAAAATGGTATTTCATTCAATATCCCTCTGGTATTTTTTAATAAAGCACATCCCGATGAGCCTAACTTTTAGAAATAAATCACCAACAGGCAATAAAATGCTGAAAACATGGGAAACCTACATGATAATGACTAAAATGCATTACAAAAATACACCAATTAAAATAGTGTGGTTTGGTTCTAGGTCCAGGAATGGCAAAATGGATATAATTGAATTAAACATTCTTCCAAATAACCATTATACACTCTGAACAAACTATTTTAAACTACTATTTTAAGAACCAGAGTAATAGTAGATACAAGTCAGAAACTAAAGAGGTATGGGTCATCAAAGAATCAAAGTCCTGCTTAAGAACCACGTTGATTTGTTTTTTACTTGTGAGTGCTCCCTGGTCTGTGCAGTGTAGGTGGCTGACCCCAGAGAAGAAGACTGCAGTCCTATTGGCTTAAGGTGTCAAATGACAGAATTTGAGCTGCAAGAGCAAACAGAAGGTGACAGGAAATCCCAGAAAGGATGAGCCATATAAAGGAACCCACAAACTGGGTCTAAACTCCACAGATTCCTTGGGTGATCTCAGAGTTTCAGGGTCACTAGCAAAATGCAAGAAAGAATAGGAGAAAAGAAAGACTCAATGAGTGATTTCAGCTGCTGCCCATTAGAGAAAGAGAGAGAGAGAGAGAGAGAGAGAGAGAGAGAGAGAGAAGACAGTTGATAATCTGAGTCCAAACTAAGTGATTGCTAGAGCAAATATCAACACTTTTCCTAAGAAGGACATATTCTACTTTCTCTGAATGTACTGCTCACAATGTCCAGCATACTATTAAAAATTACCGTACATGTATGCGGAGGAAGGAAAATGTTACCCACAGGGAAAACATAATGAAAGAGTAAGCAACGCCTGTAGGCAATGTTAGAATTAGCACAAGAAAGTTAAAGCAAATATTGTGCATAGGCCAGAGGACCTAAAGCAAAAATGCTGAATGAACAGATGAAAAAAAATCATATCAGAGAAATGGAAACTCTAAAGAAGAACCAAACAGAAATTCTAGAATTGAAAAGTGCAAGGTATGAAGTAAAAAATACACTGAATGTGCACAAAAGCAGATAGGAGGCGGCAGAAGGTCATGAACTTGAAGCTGGATAGACAGGAACACTGCCATCTGAAGGGAAAGGTTTGAAACAAACTACCCAGGCCTCAAAATCTCTGTGGGGTGACATCAGTTGGCATCATGTGTCATTTGAGTCTCGACAGAAAAAACATTTGAAAAATCTTCAAATGTCCCAAACTTGGTAGAAAAGACAATCTGCATACCTTCATGAAGTTCTTGAATCCCAGGGCATGTTAATGCAAAAGGAGGCCATACCTAGGCACATTGTAATCTAAAGAAAAAAGTACGAGATTCCATGTTAATGCACATCATGGTTTAAAGACCAAAGACAAGAAGAAAATCATGAAAGCAACCAGGAAAACAAACAAACAAACAAAAAACAACAACAACAAAATATACTCCAAACCCATATTCTACTCAGAGAACATCTAACATCTAACATCTACCAGTGAATTTACATCAGATACAATAGAGGCCAAGACAAATGGAGGAACATCTTTAGTGTGTTAAAAGCAGGGCAGGGGGTGAATAATTTTATATATTTTTTTCAAGTAAACAAAAACCAAGAGAATTCATTGCCAGTAGATCAGTTCAACAACAACAACAAAAAAAAATGCAAAAAGAAATTCTTCAGGTTGAAGGAAAACTTAATGGAGTTTATAATTATGAGGTTGTAATACACACGATATAAAATCAAGAAGAGGGAGAATTTCTGCAAGGTTGTTACCTTTGATGTGAAGTCAGAAATAGTTGTGACAAGCTCAGGATGCACACAGTAGCAAGCAATACAAACTAAAGCAGAGAGGTCAGCCAAAAAGTCTGCAGAGAAAGGACCATTTAAAAATGTTTAATTCACTCTACAGAAGGCCCATAAGATGCATGGGGAAAACCAGAAAAAAACAGCAAAGTGGACGGACCCACGTTCAACTGTATCAGTAGTCATCCTCGATGTAAATGGATCGATCGAACACTCCAGGTAACAACAGAGCTGATCAGACTGGATGAAAGAACAAGAATCAAGTGTGGCCCATCTGCAAGAGGCTCTCTTTAAATCTAAGGACAACTGGGTTGAAGTCAAAGGTGAGAACAAGATGTCCCTGCAAATATTAAAGGCTGGAGCAGTGGGGTCAGCATCGGATTTTATATATTTTGAAGCCAGAAGTATCAGCTGAGATAAAGAAGAACATTTTGCCATGTTAAAAAGGCCAATTTTATCAGAAGGAGAGGACAGTTACACATGTGTAGGTGCCTTTAAAAAGAGGTTCAATTTACATGGAAAAAAAAACTTGTCAAAACTAAAAGGAGGAGAAGATAAGAGCTGAGTCTCTCTGGAGAAATGGCGCCCCTTCCTCAGAAGTTGACGGAATGAGCAGATCAAATGCCCCGTGAAGACATGGAGGTCGTGAGTGACACTAGACAGGACTTTGATCTAGTAGTCGTCTGTAGAATGCCACATGTCCTTTGCAAGTGTGTGTGGAAACCTGGCCGAGTATTGTCTCTGTCAACAGAGACATGACATGAGGTGTCAGGAACAATAAGATGTCTAGAAAGTCCCCCAACCCATCTTTAAATAGTCTATCGGTTGAAGAAGAAATCAGGGAAAACTACAAAATAGTGTGGACAGAATATCCAGACAGTACGACAGTTAAAATGTGCGAAATGCCGCTGACGCTGAGCTTAGAAGTTCATACCTAGGACGGAGGGAAGTTCATTTCTGTGGCTTCAGCCACCTGGCCTGTGGCCCTGTGTGGCCCTGTGTGACGGCAACATCATCCAGCATCCAGACCTCTCCAACCCAGGGCGATTGGACTTATGGTTTTTTGTTTTTATTTTTTAACTTTACAAAGGTGCAAAAGTACTAGGCATTCGGTAGAAATCATGGTTTGAATCTGGAACTGGGATCTTCTCCGGAACTAGCCACACGCAGTAGCGGCAGCTCCCCGTGGGCCATGTGACCGTGAGCTGCGGTGTGTCATGCTGCCAGCATCCTGTACCTGTAGGCATTCAGTGAATCGCACAATATGTTTTACCATAAAATAGACTTTGTGTTAGGTGGTTTGCCCACTCTTGGTGCATGTGTTCTGAGCACCTCTGAGGTAGCCCAGGCTGAGCTGTGACGTTCAGTGGAGAGGAGATGTTAAATGACTTTGGACTCACAACACTTTCAACTTTGATGGGCTCACCGGTACCTGACCCCATCTTAAGGTGAGAAGCAGGTGCACAATGTGACATATTCCAATAAGGGAATCAGGGCTCCTGATTCTAGGATGAGGGAGGAAATATATGAGATGAGCCTGGAACATTCTGTAGTCCTAGAAAGTTAAGAAACACTCAAAAGGCAATCTCACACATACACACACTCACACACTCACAAACACACTCACACACACACTCTCACACACACTCACACACTCACACACACTCACACTCACTCACACTCACTCACACTCACACACACTCACACACACATTCACACACTCTCACACACTCACACACACATTCACACACACACTCACACACACTCACACACATTCACACACACACACTCACACACACTCACACACACACACTCACACACACACACATTCACACACTCTCACACTCACACACATTCACACTCACACACACACTCACACACATTCACACTCACACACACACTCACACACACACACACACTCACACATTGATGAAGTATGTCAAAGGAGAATAGAGACCACTTAACAGAGATCCTGATGTCCTGATGGCCAACTCTGGAATAATTTGAGCAATAAAATTAATAAAGTGCTATTGGGTGATAACAAATGCATAGAGTAAACACTGATCTAAATCAACAATGCAGTAAATTAACACGTGGGGGAAACAGACAGACCTCCATGCAGAGGATTCGACCCGTCATTGGTGGATGGACACTCTGCCCTCAAGGAGAAGCACGGCTCCCCACCCCCGGAGTGGCGGGTGGGGAGCTAGGCCCAGGGCTTCCCCCGACTGCGTCAGCACAGAAAGGGGGACAGTAGCTTCACAACAGAGACTCTGACACACCCGGCCCAGCCGGTGCCCAAGGACAGCACCGACGGCCGTGAACGATGCTGATGACACATGTCCTAGGTAATACGTGGCAAAGGTGGCACTCGATAATGGTCACCCCAGTCTTACTGCAAACACTGAAAGGCTGAGGATTTAACATGGGAACCTAATTTCACTCAGTCACCACGTACAACCTCATATGGGTTAACCAGGGAATGAATGCTCTTTCGAGATTCCTGCGGAAGGTTTATAAGACAATGTTAGCAGCTAATATCGACTGTGTGAGCCTCAGAGCAATTAATGAAAACGTCAAAGCCCCGAAAATCATACCAAATATACTCTCTAATTGGAACAGAATTAAATTAGAAATCTACACAAAAAGGAAATGAGAAAAAAAATCTCTAAATGCTTGTAAATCAAGCAACACACTGCTAAATAGTCCATGAGCCAGACAAGAAATCACAATTGCAACTAGAGAACATTTGAATTAAAGGGTAATGAAAATGGTGGAATGTTTCTTAGGGCAGAGTGAGATTTGAATGTTTAATGTTTGAGTAATTAAGAGTCAACATTCAGCTGTACCGATTCCCTAGCTCGACACACGGACTTACTGCACCTAAGAGCCAGGTAATCAAGACCAGTTTGTGTTTATTGAGCAATTATTATTTTTCAGGAATTGTGCTGGGAGCTTTTACGTATGTTATCTAGTTTAATTTGCAAAAAAAAAAAATGTTAAATGAAGAAATTACTTGAAAATCCAACTTCCCATTTGAGAGGAAGTAAAAACATTGTAGTTTGACATTAATTTGAAAATTGAATCTGTCACTTAAACTCCTTCTGGAAAGAAGCTTTGAGAACCGCAGAGCTCCACGGGTGAGTTTTACACATATTCAGGGAGACACAGAGTTGGTCTTCTATAGATTCTTGGAGAAAATAGAAAAAAGGAAACCACTTTCCAACTTGTTGTTATAAGGTCAACACAATGCTTATAAAAGACCTGACATTTTCATTACCATATTTCTCAGGAAAGGAAAGGAAAATTATAGGCCAATGCCTCTCATTAACATAAATATAAAAACGCTAAGTAAAATATGAGCAATTCACATCTGCTGACACATAAAAAGGGTAATATATCAGGAGCTAATTATGTTTATTCCAAGAACATGGGGTGACTTGAACATTCTTTCAGAGCCATTCCCCATATTAGCTGAGTAAAGGAGAAAAATCTATCATCATGTTGATCGGTGCAACAAAATGCCACACTTTTCATGATGAACTATCAGCAAACAGGAACAGAAAGGAGCATCCAGAATCTAATACAAGGAATCTACACACAAAAAAAAATGTAGGTAACATATTCTAATGGTGAGTAGTGAATGCTTTCCCCTGGGGTTAGGGAAAGACCGGGCTATGTCATCCTTTCTATTCAGCCTGGTGCTGAGACTTCTTGCCAGAGCGATGGGACAAGAGAAGGTCTAAAATGTGTAAGATTGTAAAGAGAAGAGTAAAACTGTTCACACACGGCAGGATACGGAGAAATTTCAAAACGACCTCTGAGCAAACCATTACAATTCATAAGCAAGTTTGGAAAGGTCATTTAAATAAGGTCACTTTACAAAAATCTGTTGTAGCCATGCATGGTGATGCACACCTGTGACTCAGGAGGCTGAGGCTGGAGGATCACCAGTGTGAGGCCAGCCTGGGTAACTTGGCAAGACCCTGATTCAAAATGAAAAATAAAAAGGGATGGGGTGAAGTCCCAGCCTGGTGGCTCAGTCAAGCACTGCTGCGTTCAATCCCCAGTACTGCCAGAAAAAAAAAAAAAGAAGAAGAAGAAGAAGAAGAAGAAAGAAATTAATTGTATTTCTACATACTATAAAACCAGTTGGGGCTGGGGATGTGGCTCAAGTGGTAGCATGCTCGCCTGGCAGGCTCGAGGCACTGGGTCTGATCCTCAGCACCACATAAAAATAAATAAAGATATTGTGTCCACCTGAAACAAAAAAATAAATATTAAAAATAAACCAATTGAAAGTAGAAATTTAAAAATCTCCGTTTACGATTGAATTTTAAGTCCAATGGTTCAGATTGTGAAAAACTGAAAGTATCCACACTGAAAGCTAGAAAACATTGCTGAGAAATTAAATGAGATGAAAATAAATGGATTGACATTCCATGTTTATTGATTAGAAAACTCAAGTCTGTTTGGCTCATTTCGTGCTATTTCAACCCAAACACCAGAACTAAATTGAAAAGCTGACTCTGAAAATATCCACAGAAACGCAGAGAAATCCGAATGGCCAAATGATGTGGACAGAGGTATTAGTTGTCAATCTCCAGCGAAGTGGTAGGGAGACTGTGGGGGGCAGGGTACACACACAGAAGGAGGCAGTCATGGCCTTTGGGGACACCCCACTTGAGGGACAGTGGGACCACTCAATCCAGGGGAAAGGTCGTCTTTCAAATAAATACTCCGGTGTCCCAGACCCCCACCTGTTGGTATGGGGAAGTGCTCCTGGATCCCTGCCTCACGCCATACACAGAAATGATTTACACGGATCATGGATCTGAGTGTGGCAGACAAAACAGTGAAACTTCTGGAAGCCGACGTTTTAAAATAGAATATTTACCAATGCCGTGCTAACCAAGCAAGACGGTGACAAGGCAGGAGGGAACAGGCACGCGCCTACTGTGCTGACATCATCATGACCTCGTTGTATGGCCGGGATAGGGCTTGAGTGTGGGCTGGAAGCTCGACCCAGAGTGTGACGGTGCTGAGCCATGGGCCATTCGAGGGGAGGGGCCTAGGGGAGGACAATCAGGCCATGGGGCCCACCCTCCAGAATGGAATGATTCTGTCCCTCTGTGAATGGGCCAGGTCTGGTTGGGATGGAGCAGGTCCTTGGAGAGAGGGTGCTAGAGAAAGGGCCAGCCTGGCCCCTCCCTAGGGTCTTACTTTCTTGTTGGGATGCAGCCAGTGTCCCCTCACCAGTATGGCACCGTGCGGTCTGGACTCTCAAGCCACCAGAATTGTGAGCAAATCAAACCTTTTTACTTTGTAAGTTACTCACTGCCAGATATTTGTTATAGCAACAGAAAACCTACTGAAACATCTTGGGCTAGGCAACAACTTGTTAGAATACCCAAACCACTCCCCATAAGATCGATGTCATTAAAATTAAGAACTTCTGTTCACTTGAACTTCAGGGGATGAAATGACAAGCCACATACTGGGAGATGGTCTCAGCAATCTATCTATCTAATGAATCAATGAAACAACTCAATTAAACACTGGGCAAAAACCTTCAGTGTGTCATAGGAGAGGGAGTTCAAATGTCTGATCAACATACAGGAAGGTGCTCATCAGCACTTAGCAGGAGAAAGCTAGTTGAAGCCACAGTAAGATCTCCCTGCAAGTTCTCCAGGAAGAATACATATAAATAAATAAATAAATTGAGCGAGCTAGGCTTGGTCACACATGCTCATAATTCCAGTGACTTGGGAGGCTGAGACAGGAGGATCACAAATTCAAGGCCAGCCTGGGCAACTTAGGGAGACCCTGTCTCGAAATAAAACATCAAAGAGCTTCTGATGAAGCTCAGTGGTAAAGCACTTCCAGGTTGGATCCCCATGACCCGATTTAAAAAAGCAAAAATAAATAAACGAAAAGGCTGAGAATAGGAAGAGTTGCCAAGGATACGGAACACCTGGAACTTTCTCACCCATTGTTTCTGAGAGCAGAAATCAATACAGCTATTTGCAAAAAAATGGTTCAGGAATTCTGTATGAAGGTGATCATTCACCTGCCTTCCCCACAAACGACCCGAGTCCAGGTAACTCCCCAAGAGATGACGGTATAGACGTGACCGACGGGGACACTGGTGTACAGGGGAACACCACGTGACAGTCAGGGGACACGCTTCGCAGTCTCCATAACATGGTGGGATCACATCGATGTGGCCGTGAGCCAGAGGAGGAAACAGAAAACCCTGCCCAGCAGCGCTCCCAGGTATGGAGTTCCAGGAGGGGCGCAGGGGACCCACGGCTGCGGCATCTGTGTGGAGGTTCCTCTGGGAGCCCCCTAGGGAGGAGGCAGGGGTCCTTCGGGGACTTCTGTGGCCTGACTCCCGTGTGGGTGAGACAGGGCTGTTCAGTTCAGGAGGAGGAGGCACACTGTGTGCGATTTCTGTGTGTGTGTCACACCTCGGTGAAAATTTGAAAACTAGAGTGCTCCTAAAGAAAGTTGGTGACTGTTGAGAGCCACAGCCAAGTCAAGATGGTGCCTGGCATTTTGCCAGAAGGAGTGGTTGAGAAGTCACGCCAGCGAGCCATTAAGATGATGATGATTAAGTTAAGCTGTGAATAATTATTCAGATAATGACTGATTGCTGTAACTGGATGATGCTAAATTGAAACAAGCTGTGTATTCAGTTGTGTATATAAACCTCTGCTGTCTGGCAATAAGGCGGCTCCTGGTACCTCGGGTGCCCGCTACTTTTGAGTTCTCTCGGAGTTCCCGCTGGTCTCGGGAGTTTCCGTTGAGTTCCACTTGAGTTCCCATTGGGTTCGGGCAATAAAGAAGTTGCTGTTTGAACCTACAAGTGGCGTGTGACCTCCCGGTTATTTGTGCCCAGCCAGACTGCGGCAGGTGACAAGGACAGGAGGAAAAGGACATATACAGACTCTGCCGACAAAATGACAAATTACCGTGAAGCCTCCCAGATCGAGTTAAGGAAAAGTCCGGAACATCACACTGTGTTCTCAGAAAGTCACCCCTAGACGTGGGCGAATGAGCCAAGATGTGTGTGCACAGGGCTGTCACCAGGCCACCGGGCCTTTGGACTGGCAACACGTAGATGTCTCATAACGTGCTGTAAACAATGCCACCATTAAAAACCCTATGAAGCCTTAAAAAGTCCTTGTAAACCACCTCGGGGACACTGGACAGGAAAGGGCAGACTCACAGGATCCTGCTGCCACAGGTGGAATGACTCCAGCCGCCACCACAGACCTCCCGCTAAGGCAGGTCCAGCGCAGGCCGCTTATCACCTCCCACCCGGGCAGGGCAGTGGTGGTGGCTCAGGGGGGTGGCTCCACGGTGTCACCCAGGACCTGCTCTCCCTCCTCGGTGTTGGCTCTCATTTCAGCCCCATCCGTCCTCGCTGGTGGGTGGCCGAGCACTTGCCTGATCCCCCACCACGCAGCCAGGCTGAGCGCCAGAAAGAGGCCCCGAGCTCCCCAGGTCTCCAGGAGCCAGCGAGGAAAACGTCCCCCGAGGGCCCCTGCACCTCACTGTGTCCCGGGTCAGTGTCTGAACCAATCGCAGAAGAGGGAAGCAGGACCTGTCCTATCTTTGACCCATGACAACTGGATCCCCTGGAGCTGCCTTGCAGGAGTGGCACCTGGAGGTCTCGCCTTGGCCACATGGAGGTCGAACGCTGACCCCAAACCAGCCATCTGCCCGTCAGGAAGGAAGGGGAGGGGAGAGACAGCATGGAGCAGCGAGCCTCGGCTCGGCATGAGCCTTTGGGTGGTAAAACTATCGTCTTTTTATCTTAGTATTTTGTTCTTTTATTTTTGTAATAAAAAAGGTCTCAGTGCCACTTTGGTGGTTTATAAATGAAGGGGACTTGGAGGCCAAGTGCATCCCTACAACTCGCAGACTGAAAGGACGTGTTCCTAAAAGGCAGAATGACGTCCGGCAGCCAGGCTTCTCCTTCCTCCTCCTGGTATTTCTGTTGTGTCCCAGGGTCCTCCCCTCTGTCCCTGGGCTGCTCAAAGTTGGACTCGGAAGTCGGAGACGTCTAAGAACGTGAGTCTTCTAAGACTCCCCTAAAGCCCAGGCCAGCATCTGACTCGAGGCCACTCCACTAATTAGGGACAAGCACCTGGATCCAGGATGGATGGGTGCTTTGGGAACCTCCGAGAAATGCCCTCCTGTGTGGTTCTGCAGCCAACCAGAGGCCACCCCGGCTGGGCAGGGGCCAGGAGATACCCGCGGCCTGGGGGTGTCGCTGGGGAGACAAGATTCTTTCGCCTGTTTGGTCCACTGGGACAGAACGCGGTGCACCGGGTGGCTTATGTCCACAACAATTGACTCCTTACAGTCCAGAGGCTGAGAAGTCCCAGACGTCAGGGGAGGAGTCACTCCCTGGTTCATCACACGTGTATTGTCACTGAGTCCTCACAGGGCGGCTGGGGGCACACAAGATCCCGGGCCTCTCTCGTAAGGGTCCTATCCCGTTCACGAGGGCGCCACCAGCAGGATCTAATCGCCTCCCAGAAGCCTGCCGCAGTCTGGCTGGGCACGATTCAGGAGCCACCTGTCAAAAGAAACTAACTTTATTTTTAGAACTACAAACGCCAAACAAAACAGCTCCTCAGGAAAAACCCTCAGAGCCCAACTGCCACCACCGGCTTCCACAAGCCTCTCACCCACACCAACCTCACCACTCCCACAATCCTCCTGCTCTTGAGGCCGATTGGCTGGGTCACGTGGGCGGAGCCAAAAAAGTCCCCCAATGAGCATCACCGCAGAGGAGCCAATCAGCTAGATGTTGCTGGGGCGCTGTGAGCCAATCATCAGCCGGCAGCTGGAAGTTTGCTGTCAGCTGGAAGTTTGCTGGGGCCCCTTCGGCTGTGGCTCTCAACAGAAGCCCATCTCCAACACTGTCACACTGTTTAGGTCTCAATCCGTAAATCTGGGGGATAGAGATGTCACAAATGTTTAGACCACAGCACAGGAGCAACCAGGGCAGGAATGTCACATACCCTGACCCCCCCAG